>NC_136472.1:5691263-10905978 GCF_902686455.1 Sciurus vulgaris | reverse complement strand
TGTTTCATTCCAGGGATATAAGGGTCATTCAAAATATGCAAATCAACAAGTGTAATGCATATCATATATAGAATAAAGATAAAAACACAATCATCTCAATAGATTCAAAAAGCCTTTGACAAAACTTCACAATGCCTCATGATAAAAGCCCTGAGGTTATTAGAGAAATACAGAGAAAATTTATCTCAATGTAGCAAGGACTATGCATGAAAAAGTCATATCCAAGATCATGCTGAATGGGGAAAAACTGGAAATATTTACTCTACAATCAGAAATGAGAGGAAGATGTCCAGTCTTACCACTTCTGTTCAATAGAGTACTTGAAATTTTAGCCACAGCAAGTAGGCAAGAAAGGACATAAAATGGATACAAAGAGAATGGAAAAATGCAGTAATCCTGTTTTGCAGATCACATGATCCTATCCCTAGATAATCCTAAAGACTCCACTAGAAGTCTTCTAGATCTTCTAAACAAACTCAAATAAGTGCAGGATACAAAATCAACAGGAAAACAATTTCATTCATAATAGATTAAAAATCCTTAGGAATACAACTAATCAAAAAGGTAATAGACCTTTAGAGTGAAAATTATAGACCACTGAAGAAAGAAATTGAAGACACTAGAAAATGGAAAGTCTTCCCATACTCATGGATTGAGAAAATATTTTCAAATGACCATATTACCAAAAGCAATCTACAGATACAATGAATTCCCTATCAAAATATCAATGATATTCTTCACAGATCTTGAAGAAGAAATCCAAAAATTCACATGGAAGCAAAAAAGATCCCATATATCCAATAATTCCTGAGCAAAAGGAGCAATGCTAAAAGCATTACAACCCTCAATTTCAAAACACGCTGCAGAACCATAGTAACAAAAACTTCATGGTATTTCATAAAAAGAGATACATTGACCAATGGAATACAGAACAGAGACAAACCCATAGAGCTAGAGCCATGTGGTTCTTGACATTAGTATCAAAAACACACATTGGAGAAAAAAACATCTCTTTTCAAATGGTATTGGGAAAATTGGACTTGCACCTGTAGAAGACTGAACATTGGGCCCTCTAATGGTTAATTTGAATTGTTACCTTGATTGGCTCAAGAGATGCTGATGATTAAGAAACTTCTGAGTGAGTCAGGGAGGGTGTGTCTAGGGATGATTGGCATGTGGAATAGGAAACTAATGAGGAAACCCTCCCTATGTGTGGGCACTAATGTCCAGCAAGATGGTTGGACAGTACAAGGAAGAACAAGGAAGCAGCAAGGAAACTTCTTTAAAGATTCTTAATTGCTGCTGCTATCACCTGAGGATATCAGATTCTTGATAATTAGCTCTTCAAGTTGGGTTTGCCAGTGACTCTCCATGGAGTTTCTAAAAGACTTTGGTCTTGTTCTGAGGTTTCGGCATCTTGATCTATGCAGTTACTGGTTCCTCCAACTCTCCAGCCTGCAGATGGCCTTTGTGAACTATTCAATGTCTGGTCATTTAAGCCAGTCTAAGTGATCCCCTTTTTATAATCATACTTCCTATTGATTCTGTTCACTAGAGAAATCTCACTAAAACCATCTCCTTTTCAACCGTGTACAAAAATCAACCCAAAATGGATCAAAGATGTAAAAATAACACTGAAAATTTTGAAACTTCTAGAAGGAAACACTTCAAGAGAAACACTTCAAGTCAGCCACAGGCAACAACTTCCTAAACAGAACTCTAGTACTCAGGGTATAATATCAAGAATTAACAAATGGCACTTTATCAATTAGTTTCTTCACAGTAATGGAAGTAAAGGAAAAATCACCAGAATGAAGAGAGAGTCTACAGAATAGGAAAAGATCTTTGCCAGTTACTCTTCTAACAGAGGATCAATATACAAAATACATAAACTCAGACTTAACAACCCAAAACCAATGTACCCAATGAATAAGTGGGAAATAAACTGAGCAGACTTTTCTCAAAAGAAGAAATCCAAATGACCAGTAAATGGATTAAAATACACTCAACATCTTTAGTTTTCAGACAAATGTAAATCAAAACTACACTGAGATTCCACCTTACCCCAGTCAGAATGACTACCATTAAGAAAACCAAAGACAACAAATGCTAGTGAGGATGTGAGGAAAAAGGAACACTTCTATACTATTGGAATAAAAATAAATTAGTGCAGTCACTCTGAAAATCAGTCTGGATGTTCCTCAAAAAAGTAAAAACAGAAGTATCTGGAGATTCAGCTATACCACTGCTATACTTATAGGAATGAAAATCAACATACTATGAACATACTTGAATATCCATGTTTATCAGAACAAAATTCAGAACAGCCAAGTCATAGAATCAGCTCATATATCTGTCAAGGTATCAATATATAAAAAAAATGTATCTACAGAACAGAGTATTAGTCACCCACAAAGAAGAATGAAATCATATCATTTATAGAAATATGATTGAAACTAGAGTTCATATTACTAAACAAAATAAGTCAGATAGAAAAATGTGCATATTTTCCCTTATAAGTGTAATCCTGGAGGGGAAATGGCAACATGTCATGAATAATTACCTTGTCATAGGAGACTTTATCATCTATTGTGATCACTGCATCCATACCTTCCAATATATCTCTGCCAAATAAGATGTTATGTAATCCTTCCACTACTAAAGGAGTAATTGAGCCTTTGCTACCATCCATGTGTTCCCAAACTATGGGATGTTTCAGTTTTCAGGAAGATTGTAGTTCTCCTATCCCCTGAATATTAGGTCCTTGTTCTGTTCTTCCTCCTAAACTGTCTACTTCTTTTTTTTATTATTTATTATTTTTTATTGTAAACAAATGGGATATATGTTGTTTCTGTTTGTACATGAACAGCATACCATTTGCATTTTCATATATTTACATAGAGTAATGATGTTTGATTCACTCTATTATTTTTTCCTCCCCCCTCCCGCCTCTCTTTTCCCTATATAAAATCCCTCCTTCCTCCATTCTTGCTCCCCTCCCACCCCCTCTTTTTGTGTCATCATCCCCTTATCAGTGAGATCATTCGTCTTTTGAATTTTTGTGATTGACTTATCTCACTTAGCATGATATTCTCCAATTTCATCCATTTGACTGCAAATGACCTAATTTTATTATTCTTTATGGGTGAGTAATACTCTGTTGTATATATATACCACAGTTTCTTTATCCATTCATCAATTGAAGGGCATCTAGGTTGGTTCCATAGTCTGGCTATTGTGAATTGAGCCACTATGAACATTGATGTGCTGTATCTCTGTAGTATGCTGATTTTAAGTCCTTTGGGTATAGGCTGAGGAGTGGGATAGCTGGGTCAAATGGTAGGTCCATTCCAAGTTTTCTAAGGAATCTCCACACTGCTTTCCAGAGTGACTGAACTAATTTGCAGCCCCACCAGCAATGTATGAGTGTACCTTTTTCCCCACATCCTCTGCAACACTTATTGTTGCTTGTATTCTTGATAATCGCCATTCTAATTGGGTTGAGATGGAATCTTAGTGTAGTTTTGATTTGCATTTCTCTTATTACTAAAGATGGTGAACCTTTTTTTCATATGTTTGTTGATTGCTTGTAGATCTTCTTCTGTGAAGTGTCTGTTCATTTCCTTAGACCATTTGTTGATTGGGTTATTTGTATTCTTGATGTAGAGTTTTTTGAGTTCTTTATAGATTCTGGAAATTAGCGCTCTATCTGAAGTATGAGTGGCAAAGACATTCTCCCACTCTGTAGGTTCTCTCTTCACATTGCTGATAGTTTCCTTTGCTGAGAGAAAGCTATTTAGTTTGATTCTATCCCAGTTATTGATTCTTGCTTTTATTTCTTGTGCTATGGGAGTGTTGTTAAGGAAGTCTGACCCTAAGCCATGAGGTGAAGATTGGGCCCACTTTTTGTTCTATAAAATGCAGGGTCTCTGATCTGATTCTGTGGTCCTTGATCCATTGTGAGTTTAGTTTTGTGCAGGGTGAGAGATAGGGGTTTAGTTTCATTCTGTTGCATATGGATTTCCAGTTTTCCCAGCACCATTTGTGAAGAGGCTCTCTTTTCTCCATTGCATATTTTTGGCACCTTTGTCTAGTGTTAGAAAATTATATTTATTTGGGTTTGTGTCTGTGTCCTCTATTCTGTACCATTGATCTACCTGTCTATTTTGGTGCCAATACCATGCTGTTTTTGTTACTATTGCTTTTAGTATAGTTGAAGTTCTGGTATTGTGATACCCCCTGTTTCATTCTTCCTGCTAAGGATTGCGTTAGCTATTCTGGGTTTTTTATTCTTCCAGATGAACTTCATAATTGCTTGCTCTATTTCTGTAAGGTACATCATTAGGATTTTAATTGGAATTGCATTGAATCTGTAGAGCACTTTTGGTAGTATGGCCATTTTGACAATATTAATTCTGCCTATTGAAGAACATGGGAGATCTTTCCATCTTCTAAGGTGTTCCTTAATTTTTTTCTTCAATATTTTGTAGTTTTCATCATAGAGATCTTCTATCTTTTTGGTTAGAATGAATGCCCAAGTATTTTATTTTATTTTTTTTTTTTGAGTCTATTGCAAATGGAGTTTTCCTCATTTCCCTTTCAGCTGTTTCATCCCTTGCATATAAAAATGCTTTAGATTTATGAGTGTTGATTTTATAACCTGATATTTTGCTGAATTCATTGATGAGGTCTAGACGTTTTCTGGAGGAGTTTTTTGGATCCTCTAAATATAGAATCATGTCATCCGCAAGTAGTGACATCTTAATTTCCTCTTTTCCTATTCATATCCCTTTAATTTCTTTAGTCTGCCTAATTGCTCTGGCTAGAGTTTCGAGGACAATGTTGAATAGAAGTGGTGAAAGAGGACATCCCTGTCTTGTTCCCATTTTTTAAAGGGAATGGTTTCAGTTTTTCTCCAGTAAGAATGATGTTGGCCATGGGCTTAGCATAAATAGCCTTTACAATGTTCACCTATGTTCCTACTATCCCTATTTTTTCTAGGGTTTTGAGCATGAAAGGGTGTTGTATTTTGTTGAACACTATTTCTGCGTCAATTGAAATAACCATATGATTCTTATCCTCAAGTCCATTGACATGATGGATTACGTTTATTGATTTACGAATGTTGAACCATCCTTGCATTCCAGGGATGAACCCCACTTGATCGTGGTGCACAATTTTCTTAATATGTTTTTGGATACAGTTTGCCAATATTTTGTTAAGGATCTTTGCATGTATATTCATCAAGGATATTGGTCTCAAATTTTCTTTCCTTGATGTGTCTTTTCCTGGTTTGGGTATGAAGGTGATATTAGCTTCATAGAATGAGTTTGGTAGGATACCCTCCATTTCTATTTCCTGGAATACTTTGAGAAGTATTGGAATGAGTTCTTCTTTGAAGGTCTTGTAGAACTCGGCTGAGAATCCGTCTGGTCCTGGGCTTTTCTTGGATTGTAGATTTTTAATGGCTTCTTCTATTTCATTGCTTGATATTGATCTGTTTAAATCGTGTATGTCCTCCTGGTTCAGTTTGGGAGGAGCATATGTCTCTAGAAATTTGTCAATGTCTTCAGTACTTTCTATTTTGCTGGAATACAGATTTTCAAAGTAGCTTCTCATTATGTTCTGTATCTCAGTGGTGTCTGTTGTGATATTTCCTTTTGCATAATGAATTTTTGTATTTAGTAATTAGAGTCTTCTCTCTCCTCTTTGTTAGTGTGGCTAAGGGTTTGTCTATTTTGTTTACTTTCTCAAAGAACCAACTTTTTGTTTTGTCAATTGTTTGAATAGTTTCTTTTGTTTCAATTTCATTGATTTCAGCTCTGATTTTAATTATTTCCTGTCTTCTACTACTTTTGCTGTTATTCTGTTCTTCTTTATCTAGGGCTTTGAGCTGTAATGTTAGGTCATTTAATTGTTGACTCTTCATTCTTTTCTGGGATGCGCTCCATGCAATGAATTTTCCTCTTAGTACCGCTTTCATAGTGTTCCAGAGATTTTGATATGTTGTATCATCATTTTCATTGACCTCTAAGAATTTTTTAATCTCCTCCCTGATGTTTTTTGTTATCCATGTTTCATTCAATAGCATATTATTTAGTCTCCAAGTCTTTTTTATTTTGTCATTGATTTCTACTCTCAGTCCATTATGATCTGATAGAACACAAGGCAGCATCTCTATTTTTCTGCATTTCCTAAGGACTGCTTTGTGGCATAACACATGGTCTATTTTCAAGAAGCTTCCATGTGCTGCTGAGAAGAAAGTGTATCCGCTGGTTGATGGATGGAATATTCTATATATGCCTATTTAGTCTAGGTTATTGATTGTGTTATTGAGTTCTATGGGTTCTTTGGTTGGATTTTATTTGGAAGATCTATCTAGTGGTGACAACAGTGCGTTAAAGTCGCCCAGAATTATTGTGTTGCGGTCTATGTGATTCTTGAAATTGAGAAGGATTTGTTTGATGTACAGGGATGCACCATTGTTTGGGGTATAAATATTTAAATTGTTATGTCTTCCTGATTTATGGTTCCCTTAAGCAGTATGAAATGTCCTTCTTTATCCCTTCTGACTAACTTTGGCTTGAAGTCTACTTTATCTGATATAAGGATGGAAACCCCCACTTTTTTACTGAGCCCATGTGCTTGGTAGGTTTTTTCCCATCCTTTCACCTTTAGTCTGTGGATGTCTTTTTCTATGAGATGAGTCTCTTGCAGACAGCATATTGTTGGGTCTTTCTTTTTAATCCATTCTGCCAGTCTATGTCTTTTGATTGATGAGTTTAGGCCATTAACGTTCAGGGTTATTTTTGAGAAATAATTTGTATTCCCAGTCATTTGGCTTATTTTTGGTTTTTTAAGTTGGCTTGGTTTCTCCTTTGAGTGGTTTTTCTCTAAGGTAGTTCCTCCCTTTGCTGACCTCCATTGTTGTTTTTCATTTCCTCCTCATGGAATATTTTGTTGAGAACATTCTGCAGTGCAGTCTTTCTATTTGTAAATTCTTTTAACTCTTGTTTATCATGGAAGGATTTGATTTCATCTTCAAATCTGAAGGTTAGTTTTGCTGGGTATAGGATTCTTGGTTGGCAACCATGTTCTTTCAGAGCTTGAAATATGTTGGTCCAGGCCCTTCTAGCTTTTAGAGTCTGGGTTGTGAAGTCGGCTGCTATCCGTATTGGTCTCCCCCTATATGTAATCTGATGCTTTTCCCTCACGGCCTTCAAAATCCTATCTTTATTTTGAATGTTAGTCATTTTCATTTTAATGTGTCTTGGTGTGCATCTGTTGTGATTCTGTGCATTTGGTGTTCTGTAAGCCTCTTGTATTTGATTTTTGATTTCATTCTTCAGGTTTGGGAAATTTTCTGATATTATTTCATTGAATACGTTGTTTATTCCTTTGGTTTGTATCTCTGTGCCTTCCTCAATCCCAATAATTCTTTTTTTTTGTCTTTTTTTTGTTTTTGTTTTTTTTTTAAATAAAAGACTGTTTATTAATAAACAATGAAAATTTAAAGCAAGTGAAGAACTAGGACAGCAAGACATTTATAAGAATTGGTTTACAACTATTCTTAAGGTCTAAAAAAGTTCTATGACTTTTAAAAAAGATAAACACCACAGAAAGTATATAAAAGATTTGAGCAGATAATTTTTTTCTTTTTTTTTCTTTTTTTTTATTGTAAACAAATGGGATACATGTTGTTTCTCTGTTTGTACATGGCATAAAGGCATACCATTTGTGTAATCATAAATTTACATAGAGTAATGTTGTTTGATTCATTCTGTTATTTTTCCCTTCCCCCACCCCTCCCACCCCTCTTTACCCTCTATACAGTACTTCCTTCCTCCATACTTGCCCCCCTCCCTAACCCTAACTCTAACCCTAACACTAACCCTTCCCTTCCCCCCCATTATGTGTCATCCTCCACTTATTAGCGATATCATTCGTCCTTTAGTTTTTTGAGATTGGCTTATCTCACTTAGCATGATATTCTCCAATTTCATCCATTTGCCTGCAAATGCCATAATTTTATCATTCTTTATGGCTGAGTAATATTCCATTGCATATATATACCACAGTTTCTTTATCCACTCATCAATTGAAGGGCATCTAGGTTGGTTCCACAGTCTGGCTATTGTGAATTGAGCAGCTATGAACATTGATGTGGCTGTATCTCTGTAGTATGCTGATATTAAGTCCTTTGGGTATAGGCCAAGGAGTGGGATAGCTGGGTCAAATGGAGGGTTCATTCCAAGTTTTCTAAGGAATCTCCACACTGCTTTCCAGAGTGGCTGCACTAATTTACAGCCCCACCAGCAATGTATGAGTGTACCTTTCTCCCCACATCCTCGCCAACACCTGTTGTTGCTCGTATTCTTGATAATCGCCATTCTAATTGGGGTGAGGTGGAATCTTAGGGTGGTTTTGATTTGCATTTCTCTTATTACTAGAGATGTTGAGCATTTTTTCCATATGTTTGTTGATTGCTTGTAGATCTTCTTCTGTGAAGTGTCTATTCATTTCCTTAGCCCATTTGTCCACTGGATTATTTGAATTCTTGGAGTAGAGTTTTTTGAGTTCTTTATAGATTCTGGAGATTAGTGCTCTATCTGAAGTATGATTGGCAAAGATATTCTCCCACTCTGTAGGCTCTTTCTTCGCATTGCTGATAGTTTCCTTTGCTGAGAGAAAGCTTTTTAGTTTGAATCTATCCCAGTGGTTGATTCTAGCTTTTATTTCTTGTGCTATGGGAGTCCTGTTAAGGAAATCTGATCCTAGACCAACAAGGTGAAGATTTGGACCTACTTTTCCTTCTATAATCTGCAGGGTCTCTGGTCTGATTCTGAGGTCCTTAATCCATTTTGAGTTTAGTTTCGTGCATGGTGAGAGATATGGGTTTAGTTTCATCCTGTTGCATATGGATTTCCAATTCTCCCAGCACCATTTGTTGAAGAGGCTATCTTTTGTCCATTGCATATTTTTGGCACCTTTGTCTAGTATGAGAAAATTGTATTTATTTGGGATTTGTGTCCGTGTCCTCTATTCTGTACCATTGATCTACCTGTCTATTTTGAGTACCAATACCATGCCGTTTTTGTTACTATTGCTTTGTAGTAGAGTTGAAGATCTGGTATTGCAATACCCCCTGTTTCACTCTTCTGCTAAGGATTGCTTTAGCTATTCTTGGTTTCTTATTCTTCCAGATGAATTTCATAATTGCTTGCTATATTTCTGTAAGGTACATCATTGGGATTTTAATTGGAATTGCATTGAATTTGTATAGCACTTTAGGTAGTATGGCCATTTTGACAATATTAATTCTTCCTATCCAAGAACATGGAAGATCTTTCCATCTTCTAAGGTGTTCTTTAATTTCTTTCTTTAGTGTTGTATAGTTCTCATTGTAGAGGTCTTTCACCTCTTTTGTGAGATTGATTCCCAAGTATTTTATTTTTTTCGAGGCTATTTTGAATGGGGTAGTTTTCCTAATTTCTCTTTCTGAAGATTCATCACTTATGTATAAAAATGTGTTGGATTTATGGGCATTCATCTTGTAACCTGCTACTTTACTGAATTCACTTATGAGTTCTAAGAGTTTTCTGGTGGAATTTCCAGGTTTCTCTAAATATATAATCATGTCATCAGCGAACAGGGATAGTTTGAGTTCTTCTTTTCCAATTCGTATCCCTTTAATTTCTTTGGTTTGTCTAATTGCTCTGGCCAGAGTCTCAAGAACGATGTTGAATAGAAGTGGTGAAAGAGGGCATCCCTGCCTTGTTTCCGTTTTTAGGGGGAATGCTTTCAGGTTTTCACCATTTAGAATGATATCAGCCATGGGCTTAGCATAAATGGCCTTTACAATGTTAAGGAATGTTCCCACTATCCCTATTTTTTCTAGTGTCTTGAGCATGAAGGGGTGCTGTATTTTATCAAATGCTTTTTCTGCATCTATTGAAATAATCATGTGATTCTTGACTTTAAGTCCATTAATATGGTGAATTACGTTTATTGATTTCCTGATGTTGAACCAACCTTGCATCCCTGGGATTAAACCCACTTGATCATGGTGCACTATCTTTTTAATATGTTTTTGTATGCGATTTGCTAAAATTTTGTTGAGAATTTTTGCATCGATGTTCATTAAGGATATTGGTCTGAAATTTTCTTTCCTTGATGAGTCTCTGTCTGGTTTAGGTATCAGTGTGATATTGGCTTCATAGAATGAGTTTGGGAGGGTTCCCTCCTCTTCTATTTCATGGAATACTTTGAGAAGTATTGGAATGAGCTCTTCTTTAAAGGTTTTGTAGAACTCGGCTGAGAACCCATCTGGTCCCGGACTTTTCTTTGTTGGTAGGCTTTTGATGACTTCTTCTATTTCAGTACTTGAAATTGGTCTATTTAAATTGTTTATGTCCTCCTTGTTCAGTTTAGGCAATTCATATGTCTCTAGAAACCTGTTGATGTCTTCGAAATTTTCTATTTTGTTGGAGTATAGATTTTCAAAATAGCTTCTAATTATGTTTCGTATTTCCATCCTGTCTGTTGTGATATTTCCTTGTTCATTCCGAATTTTAGTGATTTGGGTTTTCTCTCGTCTTCTCTTTGTTAGTGTGGCTAAAGGTTTATCAATTTTGTTTATTTTTTCGAAGAACCAACTATTTATTTTGTCAATTTTTTGTATTGTTTCTTTTGTTTCAATTTCATTGATTTCAGCTCTGAGTTTAACTATTTCCTGTCTTCTACTACTTTTGGTGCTGGTCTGTTCTTCTTTTTCTAGGGCTTTGAGCTGTAGTGTTAGGTCGTTTATTTGTTGAGTTTTACTTCTTTTATTAAATGCGCTCCATGAAATAAATTTCCCTCTAAGTACTGCTTTCATAGTGTCCCAGAGATTTTGATATGATGTTTCTTTGTTCTCATTTACCTCTAAGAATTTTTTAATTTCCTTCCTAATATCTTCTGTTATCCATTCATCATATAATAGCATATTGTTTAATCTCCAGATGTTGGAATAGTTTCTGTGTTTTACTCTTTCATTTATTTCTAACTTCAATCCATTAAGATCTGATAGAATACATGCTAGGGTCTCTATCTTCTTGTATTTGCTAACATTAGCTTTGTGGCATAATATATGGTCTATTTTAGAGAAGGATCCATGTGCTGCTGAGAAGAAAGTGTATTCGCTCTTGGTTGGATGGTATATTCTATAAATGTCCATTAAGTCTAAATTATTGATTGTGTTATTGAGATCTATGGTTTCTTTGTTCAATTTTTGTCTGGAAGATCTGTCCAGTGGTGAGAGAGGTGTGTTAAAATCACCTAGTATTATTGTGTTATGGTCTATTTGGTTTCTGAAATTGAGAAGGATTTGTTTGACATACATGGATGAGCCACTATTTGGGGCATAGATGTTTATGATTGTTATATCTTGCTGATTTATGGTTCCCTTAAGCAGTATGAAATGTCCTTCTTTATCCCTTCTGACTAACTTTGGCTTGAAGTCCACATTATCGGAAATGAGGATGGATACTCCAGCTTTTTTGCTGAGTCCATGTGCATGGTATGTTTTTCCCCATCCTTTCACCTTTAGTCTATGGGTATCTTTTTCTACGAGGTGAGTCTCTTGCAGGCAACATATTGTTGGATCTTTCTTTTTAATCCAGTCTGCCAGTCTATGTCTTTTGATTGATGAATTCAGGCCATTAACATTCAGGGTTATTATAGAGAAATGATTTGGTTTCCCGGTCATTTGATTCATTTTTTAAATTTTGTTTATTTATTTGTGTGACACAACTTGTTTCCTCCTTTATTGGACAATTCCTTTAGGAAAATTCCTCCCTTTGCTGATTTGCTTCTTTGTTTTTCATCTCTTCCTCATGGAATATTTTGCTGAGAATGTTCTGTAATGCTGGCTTTCTTTTTGTAAATTCTTTTAGCTTTTGTTTATCATGGAAGGATTTTATTTCATCGTCAAATTTGAAGGTAAGTTTTGCTGGGTATAAGATTCTTGGTTGGCATCCATTTTCTTTCAGGGCTTGAAAAATGTTGTTCCAGGCCCTTCTAGCCTTTAGGGTCTGGATTGAAAAATCTGCTGATATCCGTATTGGCTTCCCCCTGAATGTAATTTGGTTCTTTTCTCTCACAGCCTTTAAAATTCTTCTTTATTTTGTATGTTCGGTATTTTCATTATAATGTGCCTTGGTGTGGGTCTGTTGTAATTTTGTATATTTGGAGTCCTATAAGCCTCTTGAACTTGATTTTTCATTTCATTCTTCAGATTTGGGAAATTTTCTGATATTATTTCATTGAATAGGTTGTTCATTCCTTTGGCTTTTTTCTCTAGACCTTCCTCAATCCCAATAATTCTTAAATTTGGCCTTTTCATGATATCCCATAGTTCTTGTAGATTCTGTTCATGATTTCTTACCATCTTCTCTGTTTGTTCAACTTTGTTTTCAAGGTTAAATATTTTGTCTTCAATGTCTGAGGTTCTGTCTTCCAGGTGTTCTATCCTATTGGATATGCTTTCTATGGAGTTCTTAATTTGGTTTATTGTTTCCTTCATGTCAAGGATTTCCGTTTGGTTTTTTTTCAATATCTCTAACTCTTTATTGAAATGATCTTTTGCTTCCTGTATTTGCTCTTTTAACTATCGATTGGTGCGATCATTCAATGCTTGCATTTGCTCTTTCATCTCATCATTTGCTTCTCTGATCATTTTAATTATGTACATTCTGAACTCCTTTTCTGTCATTTCTTCTGCCATGCTGTCATTGGGTTTTATTGATGTAACATCTAGATTTGTTTGCAGCATTTTCTTTCCTTGTTTTCTCATATTGTTCAAGTATCAGTGGATCGCTGAGATATTGCAGATTTCCTCTACTGACTTACAATGTTCCTGAAGATTTCTATATATATCCCCCCTTAGCCTTCAGTAGCCTGAAGTCTTGGAGGAAGTTGATAATGCGGTGCTCCACAAGGAAGCTGCCTCTCTAGGAGTGGTATCCTTCAGGTTGGGTATAATCCCTGCTAGTGGGGAGAGGTGCCTCCACTTGTTAACCAATGGCCATCCAAAGGGGACCTAGGCTGCGGGCTGAGGCAAGGCCTGTTTGGGCCTGAGTCTCTGGTTTTACCGTCCTTGTGGGGAAACCTCACCCGGCAGGGAAGACTCACCCGGTGGGGAGGTCTCGCTGGTCAGTTCCCTCCTAGAGGTTCCCCTCAATTTACAGCTACCGCCTGGGCTGGGCTGCCTTCCTCTGCAAAGTTCCCAGGGGCCCGGCCCTACCTCCTGGGCCTGGGAGCCTCACCCTTCGCAGATGAATCTCCTTGGGCTGCCCCTCCTCAGAGAATCTGCCCGGAGGCCTGGAACCTTTGCTCCGCCCTAAGCCTGTCTCTGTGCGGCTCTTCCACCAAGAAGACTCCTAGATCCTGGGACCCTGCTCTGCACCTAATCGCCTGGCTATGTGGCCCCTCCTCTGAGCAGCCACCTGGGGCCCCGATCAATCCCTCTGAGTCCCAGAGACCCGCCACACGCCTCTTCCTCCAGACAGCCGTCCAGTATTCTGGTGCGGTCACTTGGAGTCCAAGAAACTCACTTCGTGCCTCCTCCTCCCACCAACCGTCCGTAGCCTTGGGCAATCAATCACTCCGAGTTGAAGTGACCCTCCCCGTTCCTCCTCCTTCTCCAGATAACCCCCTGAGTGTTCAGGAGCGGTTGCTCTGAGTGGCTCTGAATCCACGTGACCCGCTGCACGCGTCCTCTGGGCAACCGCCCGGAGATCTGGTGTGGCCACTCAAGACCAAGGGACCCACCACGCTCCTCCTCCTGTCAGCCCCCCTGTGTTCAGGCGCTGTCACTTTAAGTCCAAACATCTCACCACTCGCCTTCTCCTCTGAGCAGCCGCCTGGAGCGCTAATGCAGTCACTGCGAGTCCAAACGACCCGCCGCCCTCCTCCTCCTCCTCCTCCTCCTCCTCCTCCGGGCAGGCCCCGGGGTTCAGAAGTGGTCTTAGTTCAAACAGCTCACCACGCAGCCCCTCCTCTGGCAACCGCCTGTAGCTCTGGTGTAGTCACCCCGAATCCAAGCGGCTGCGCTCCTCTTCCTCCTCCTCCTCCTCAGGGCATGCCCCGGTGTTCAGAAGCAGTCGCCCTGAGTCCGAACAGCTCGCCGCGCAGTTTCTCCTCTGGCAACCGCCTGTAGCTCTGGTGCAGTCACTCCGAATCCAAGTGGCCACATTCCTCCTTCTCCTCCTCAGGACAGGCCCCGGTGTCCTGAGTCCACACAGCTCTCCTCGCCACTCCTCCCCTGGGCAGCCGCCGGAGCCCCAGTGGTTGCTCGGAGTCCCAGCGCTGTGCCGAGCGGCCTCCCCCAATAATTCTTAAATTTGGTCTTTTCATGATGTCCCATAGTTCTTGGAGATTCTTTTCATGATTTCTTACTATCTTTTCTGTTTGGGCAACTTTATTTTCAAGATTAAATATTGTGTCTTCGTTGTCTGAGGTTTTGTATTCCAAGTGGTCTAGTCTGTTGGTGATGCTTTCCATTGAGTTTTTTATTTGGTTTATTGCCTCCTTCATTTCAAGGATTTCTGTTTTTTTTTTTTTTTGAGAATCTCTATCTCTTTGTTGAAATGATCTTTTGCTTCCTGCAGGTGCTCTTTCAGCTTATTGGTATTATCATTCATTGCCTGCATTTGCTCTCTTATCTCATCCTTTGCTTCGTGAATCATCTTAATCATGTATAATCTGAAGTCCTTTTCTGACATTTCTTCTAACATGCTGTCATTGGGTTCTATTACTATAGAATCTAGTTTGTTTGGATCATTTTCTTCCCTTGTTTTTTCATGTTGTTCATGTATCTTCCCCTCTAGCACTGCAGATCTGGGGTATTGCAGATTTCCCCCTATAGGTTTATAGTGGCCCTATAGGTTTCCAAAACCCTTTCTTTAAGGGGAGATCAATATTAGCAGTGCCCAAATCAGACACTATGCAGTCCTAGACCAAATAGCCCCAATGGGGACAATAACAAAATTGTCATAATAAACAAAGTGAGTTCAAATATTATCTTCGGTAAAACAAACAGGTTTGTAATAAGGTCTGCAGTTTCTAATGGAGGACAAAGAGGATGCAGAGGGATGTAGAATGTGGCTGTTAATTGGATCAGAAAAGAATATACAGAAGTTCTAGAATATAGAAAGTGTGAGAGTGTAATCAAAAGAAATCAGATGTTACTATGCAAAAAAGGGAGAAAGAGACTCTGAGGGAACAGGTAAACAAAAGGAAAAGAGAGCAAGAAAAGTAAAGAAATAAAAGCTTAAATTTTTTTAAAAAGGAGAAAAAAGAAAATCTACTGTATAGCAGTCATATACTAATGAAACCTCCCAGTGTTCAGTAGCCTGATGCATGAGAAGTACCTGACAATGAGCTTCAAGCCTCCAGTAGGCATCTCAGAATGGGATTTGCCCCACCTGAAGATCAGTGCTATGGCTTCCAGGATTATCCAAGATGGCTGCTCTGGCTTCAAAATGTGTTGGCCAATGGGGAGCTGCAGCTCAGGGGTGGATGTGGTCAGCTGGAGGTCCTGGAGACAGGATGCAGTTGGTCCGGCATGGGTCCTGGAGTTCCTGTGTGTTTGGTGTGTTTGTGGGATCCTTGAGGCTGCATGCAATCAGTTGGTCTGGGGTCCCGGGGATAGGGCACAGTCCATTGGCTGGGGGTCCTGGCAGCAGGGAGTAGTCAGTCGATGTGAGGGCCCCAGAGGCAGGGAGTGATTGGTCGGGCTGAGGGATCCTGGAGAAGGGGCTCAGTCAGTCCGGCCAGAGGTCCTACGGGGCCTGGCTGTTGTCTCAAAAAATCAACTGTCAACTTCTTGTACTCTTAATAATGTTATATCAGCTCCTGCATCTACTATACCATTAAATGTTATTCCATCAAGCTTAATTTGCATTCTAGGTTTATTCATTTGCACTGGAACTGTTCACATTACTTTCAGATTATTTGTCCCTCTTGGTCATGGGGTTGAGGTCTTCCCCTTTTCCAGTTTAAGGCTTCCCTGTATTATATTATTTTGATCTACAGTCTCTAGCCCAGTGAAAACCTTTATGACATTTTGGGCATTTAGAAGGAGGGTCTATTGTGATTGTCCTTGTTTAGGGTTTTTAAATGGGCACTCTTTTGAGGGTCCTCTTCCTTCACAAGCCCAACACGTATTTGAATCCCTCCTTTTAAAATTGAGGAAGCAGCTAAAGCTTTCGCTAATGTCGTAGCCTGGGCAAAATTTGTCCCTATATCTCTGCATGCTAACAACCAATCATCTGTATTTCTATTTCTAAATGGAGCTATCACTCATTGACATTCAGATGTTGCCCCTTCAAATACAACTTCTTTAAGCAGTGCTTCTGTTGCTGCAGCATGTTCTACCTTGTAGTTAACTGCATCTGTCTGCAAAAATTGCATTAGGCTTTTTTTTTTTTTAACTAGGGATTTTTTATGGTAAATAAATGGGAAACATGTTGTTTCTATGATTGTACATGGAGTAAGGTGTACCATTTGTGTAATCATAAATTTACATAGGGTAATGTTATTTGATTTATTCTGTTATATTTTCCCTTACCCCTAACCCACCCACCCCTCTTTCCCCTCTATACAGTCCTTCCTTCCTCCATTCTTGCCCCCCTCCTTAACCCTAATTCTAACCCTAACACTAACCCCTCCCACCCCCCATTATGTGTCATTATCCACTTATCACGGGATCATTCGTCCTTTGGTATTTTTGAGATTGTCTTATCTCACTTAGCATGATATTCTCCAATCATCCATTTGCCTGCAAATGCCATAATTTTATCATTCTTTATGGCTGAGTAATATTCCATTATATATATATAATGGAATATTACTCATATATATATATGAATATATATATGGAATATTACTCATATATATATATATGTATGTATATATATATATATATCACAGTTTCTTTATCCATTCATCAATTGAAGGGATCTAGGTTGGTTCCACAATCTGGCAATTGTGAATTGAGCAGCTATGAACATTGGTGTGGCTGTATCTCTGCAGTATGCTGATTTTAAGTCCTTTGAATATAGATCAAGAAGTGGGATAGCTGGGTCAAATGGTGGTTCCATCCATGTTTTCTAAGGAATCTCCACACTGCTTTCCAGAGTGACTGCACTAATTTGCAGCCCCACCAGCAATGTATGAGTGTACCTTTTTCCCCCACATCCTCGCCAACACCTATTGTTGCTTGTATTCTTGATAATCGCCATTCTAATTGGGGTGAGATGGAATCTTAGGGTGGTTTTGATTTGCATTTCTCTTATTACTAGAGATGTTGAACATTTTTTCATATGTCTGTTGATTGCTTGTAGATCTTCTTCTGTGAAGTGTCTGTTCATTTCCTTAGCCCATTTGTCAATTGGGTTATTTGTATTCTTGGTGTATAGTTTTTTGAGTTTTTTTTTTTTATAGATTCTGGAGATTAGTGCTCTATCTGAAGTGTGATTAGCAAAGATTTTCTCTCACTCTGTAGGCTCTTTCTTTGTATTGCTGATAGTGTCCTTTGCTGAGAGAAAGCTTTTTAGTTTGAATTCATCCCAGTTGTTGATTCTTGCTTTTATTTCTTGTGCTATGGGAGTCCTGTTGAGGAAGTCTGGTTCTAAGCTGACATGTTGAAGATCTGGACCTACTTTTTCTTCTATAATCTGCAGGGTCTCTGGTCTGATTCTGAGGTCCTTAATCCATTTTGAGTTTAGTTTTGTGCACAGTGAGAGATATGGATTTAGTTTCCTTGTGTTGCATATGGATTTCCAATTCTCCCAACACCATTTTTTGGAGATGCTATCTTCTCCACTGCACATTTTTGGCACCTTTGTCTGGTATGAGAAAATTGTATGTATTTGGGTTTGTGTCTGTGTCCTCCATTCTGTAACATTGGTCTACCTTTCTATTTTGGTACCAATAACATGCTGTTTTTGTTACTATTGCTTTGTAGTAGAGTTCAAGATCTGGTATTGCGATACTCCCTGCATCACTCTTTCTGTTAAGGATTGCTTTAGCTATTCTGGGTTTCTTATTCTTCCAGATGAATTTCATAATTGCTTGCTTTATTTCTGTAAGGTATGCCATTGGGATTTTAATTGGAATTGCATTGAATCTGTATAGCCCTTTAGGTAGTATGGCCATTTTGACAATATTAATTCTGCCTATTGAAGAACATGGGAGACCTTTCCATCTTCTAAGGTTTTCTTTAATTTCTTTCTTTAGTGTTCTGTAGTTCTCATTGTAGAGGTCTTTCACCTCTTTTGTGAGATTGATTCCCAAGTATTTTTTTTTCCCATGCTATTGTGAATGGGGTAGATTTCCTAATTATTCTTTCCAAAGATTCATCACTTATGTATAAAAATGCATTAGATTTATGTGCATTGATCTTATATCCCACTACCTTACTGAATTCACTTATGAGTTCTACAAGTTTTCTTGTGGAATTTCCTGGTTCCTCTAAGTATATAATCATCATCAGCAAATAGGGATAGTTTGAGTTCTTCTTTTCCTATTTGTATCCCTTTAATTTCTTCAGTCTGTCTAATTGCTCTGGCTAGAGTTTCAAGGACAATGTGAATAGAAGCGGTGAAAGAGGGCATCCCTGCCTTGTTCCAGTTTTTAGGGGGAATGCTTTCAGTTTTTCACCATTTAGAATGATATTAGTCATGGGCTTAGCATAGATAGCCTTTACAATGTTAAGGAATATTCCCACTATCCCTATTTTTTCTGGTGTTTTGAGCATGAAGGGATGCTGTATTTTATCAAATGCTTTTTCTGTGTCTATTGAAATAATCATGTGATTCTTGACTTTAAGTATGTTGATATGGTGAATGACATTTATTGATTTGTGGATGTTGAACCAACCTTGCATCCCTGGGATAAAACCCAGTAGATCGTGGTGTACTATCTTTTTATTATATTTTTGTATGCGATTTGCTAAAATTTTATTGAGAATTTTTGCGTCGATATTCATTAAGCATATTGGTCTGAAATTTTATTTCCTCTAAGTGTCTCTGTCTGGTTTAGGTATCAGGGTAATACTGGCTTCATAGAATGAGTTTGGGAAGGTTTCCTCCTCTTCTATTTCATGGAATACTTTGAGAAGTATTCGAATGAGCTCTTTTTTAAAGGTTTTGTAGAACTTGCCTGAGAACCCACCTGGTCCTGGGCTTTTCTTTGTTGGTAGGGCTTTTTTTTTAATTAAAAATAATAAATTTACATAGGGCAATGTTGCTTGATTCATTCTGTTATTTTTTCCCTTCCCCCACCCCTCCCACCCTCTTTTCCCTCTATACAGTCCTTCCTTCTTCCATTCTTACCACCCTCCTTATCCCTAAACCTAAACCAAACCCTAAAACTTACGTTAACCCCTCTGACCCCTATTATATGTCCTCATGCGCTTCTCAGCGAGATCATTTGTCCTTTAGTTTTTTGAGATTGGCTTATCTCACTTAGCATGATATTCTTCAATTTCATCCATTTGCCTGCAAATGCCATAATTTTATCATTCTTCATGGCGGAGAAATATTCCATTGTATATATATATACCACAGTTTCTTTATCCATTCATCAACTGAAGGGCATCTAGGTTGGTTCCACAATCTGGCTATGGTTAATTGAGCAGCTATGAACATTGATGTGGCTGTATCTCTGTAGTATGCTGATTTTAAGTCCTTTGGGTATAGGCCAAGGAGTGGGATAGCTGGGTCAAATGTTGGTTCCATTCCAAGCTTTTGGAGGAATCTCCACACTGATTTCCAGAGTGACTGCACTAATTTGCAGCCCCACCAGCAATGTATGAGTGTACCTTTTTCCCCACATCCTCACCAACACCTATTGTTGCTTGTGTTCTTGATAATCACCATTCTAACTGTGGTGAGATGAAATCTTAGGGTAGTTTTGATTTGCATTTCTCTTATTACTAGAGATGTTGAACATTTTTTCATATATCTGTTGATTGTACATCTTCTGTGAAGTGTCTGTTCATTTCCTTAGCCCATTTGTTGATTGGGTTATTGTATTTTTGGTGTAGTTTTTTGAGTTCTTTATAGATTCTGGAAATTAGCGCTCTTCTATTTCATTACTTGAATTTGGTCTATTTAAATTGTGTATGTCCTCCTCGTTCAGTTTAGGCAATTCATATGTGTCTAGTAACCTGTTGATGTCTTCGAAATTTTCTATTTTGTTGGAGTATAGATTTTCAAAATAAGTTCTAATTATGTTTTCTATTTTAATTGTGTATGTTGTGATATTTCTTTGTTCATTCCGAATTTTATTGATTTGAGTTTTCTCTTGTCTTCTCTTTGTTAGTGTGGCTAAAGGTTTATCAATTTTGATTATTTTTTCAATGAACCAAATTTTTTGTATTGTTTCTTTTGTTTCAATTTCGTTGATTTCAGCTCTGAGTTTAACTTTTTCCTGTATTCTACTGCTTTTGGTTTTGGTCTGTTCTTCTTTTTCTAGGCTTTGAACTGTAGTGTTAGGTCATTTATTAGTTGAGTTTTACTTCTTTTACTGAATGTGCTCCATGAAATAAATTTTCCTCTAATACTGCTTTCCTAGTGTCCCAGAGATTTTTTTTATGTCTTTTTTTTTATTGTAAACAAATGGGATACATGTTGTTTCTCTGTTTGTACATGACGTAAAGGCATACCATTTGTGTAATCATAAATTTACATTGAGTAATGTTGTTTGATTCATTCTGTTATTTTTTCCCTTCCCCCCACCCCTCCCACCCCTCTTTACCCTCTATACAGTACTTCCTTCCTCCATACTTGCCCCCCTAACTAACCCTAACTCTAACCCTAACACTAACCCTTCCCTCCCCCCCATTATGTGTCATCCTCCACTTATTAGCGATATCATTCGTCCTTTGGCTTTTTGAGATTGGCTTATCTCACTTAAGCATGATATTCTCCAATTTCATCCATTTGCCTGCAAATGCCATAATGTCCCAGAGATTTTGATATGATGGTTCTTTGTTCTCATTTACCTCTAAGAATTTTTTAATTTCCTTCCTAGTATCTTCTATTATCCATTCATCATATAATAGTATATTTTTCAATCTCCAGGTGTTGGAGTAGTTTCTGGTTTTTACTCTTTCATTTATTTCTAATTTCATTCCATTATGATCTGATAGAATACAAGGTAGTGTCTCTATCTTATTGTATTTGGTAACATTAGCATTGTGGCTTAAAATATGGTCTATTTTAGAGAAGGAAACATGTGCTGCAGAGAAGAAAGTGTATTCACTCTTGGTTGGATGATATATTCTACGAATGTCCATTACGTCCAAATTATTGATTGTGTTATAGAGATCTATGGTTTCTTTTTTCAATTTTTGTTTGTAAGATCTGTCCAGTGGTGAGAGAGGCATGTTAAAATCACCTAGTATTATTGTGTTATGGTCTGTTTGGTTTCTGAAATTGAGAAGGATTTGTTTTACATACATCGATGAGGCACTGTTTGGGGCATAGATGTTTATGATTGTTATGTCTTGCTGATTTATGCTTCCCTTAAGCAGTATGAAATGTCATTCTTTATCCCTTCTGACTAACTTTGGCTTGAAGTCCACATTATCTGAAATGAGGATGGATACTCCAGCTTTTTTGCTGAGTCCATGTGCATGGTATGTTTTTCCCCATCCTTTCACCTTTAGTCTATGGGTATGTTTTTCTCTGAGGTGAGTGTCTTGCAGGCAACATATTGTTGGATCTTTCTTTTTAATCCAATCTGCCAGTCTATGTCTTTTGATTGATGAATTCGGGCCATTAACATTCAGGGTTATTATTGAGATATGATTTGTATTCCCGGTTATTTGGTTCTTTTTAAATTTTATTTTATTTATTTATTTATTTTTGACACAACTTGGTTCCTCCTTTATTTGACAATTCCTTTAGGATAATTCCTCCCTTTGCTGATTTGCTTCTTTGTTTTTCATCTCTTCCTCATGGAATATTTTGCTGAGAATGTTCTGTAATGCTGGCTTTCTTTAGTAAATTCTTTAAGCTTTTGTTTATCACGGAAGGATTTTATTTCATCATCAAATTTGAAGGTAAATTTTGCTGGGTATAAGATTCTTAGTTGTCATTCATATTCTTTCAGGGCTTGGTAAATGTTGTTCCAGGCCCTTCTAGCTTTTAGAGTCTGGATTGAAAAATCTGCTGATATGTGTATTGGTTTCCCCCTGAATGTAATTTGGTTCTTTTCTCTCACAGCCTTTAAAATTCTGTCTTTATTTTGTATGTTAGGTATTTTCCTTATAATGTACCTTGGTGTGGGTCTGTTGTAATTTTGTGTATTTGGAGTCCTATAAGCCTCTTGAACTTGATTTTCAATTTCATTCTTCAGATTTTTGAAATTTTTTGATATTATTTAATTGAATAGATTGTTCATTCCTTTGGTTTTTTTCTCTAAGCCTTCCTCAATCCCGATAATTCTTAAATTTGACCTTTACCTGATATCCCATAGTTCTTGGTGATTCTGTTCATGACTTCTTACTATCTTCTCTGTTTGGTCAACTTTGTTTTCAAGGTTAAATATTTTTTCTTCAATATCTGAGGTTCTGTCTTCCAGGTGTTCTATCCTATTGGTTATGCTTTCTATGGAGTTCTTAATTTGGTTTATTGTTTCCTTCATTTCAAGGATTTCTTTTTGGTTTTTGTTTCAATATCTCTAACACTTTATTGAAATGATCTTTTGCTTCCTGTATTTGCTCTTTTAACTGTTGATTGGTGCGGTCATTCAATGCTTGCATTTGCTCTTTCATCTCCTCCTTCAATGCCTGCATTTGCTCTTTCATCTCATTGTTTGCTTCCCTGATCTTTTTAATTATGTACATTCTGAACTTCCTTTCTGTCATTTCTTCTGCCATGCTGTCATTGGATTTTATTGATGTAAGAACTAGATTTGTTTGGGGCATTTTCTTCCCTTGTTTTCTCATATTGTTCAGGTATTAGTGGACTGGTGAGATATTGCAGATTTCCTCTATTGACTTATAATGTCCCTGAAAATTTCTATTATATCCCCTCTTAGCCTTCAGTAGCCTGAAGTCTTGGAGGAAGTTGAAAATGTGGTGCTCCACAAGGAAGCTGCCTCTCTAGGGGTGGTGGCCTTTGAGTGGGGTACATTCCCTGTTAGTGGGCAGAGGTGCCTCCATTTGTTGACCAATGGTCATCCAAAAGGGAACTAGGCTGTGGGCAGAGGCAAGGCCTGTCTGAGCCTGTGTCTCTGGTTTTACCGTCCTTGTGGGAAAACCTCAGCCAGCAGGGAAGACTCACCTGGTGGGGACGTCTCGCTGGTCAGTTCCCCTCCTAGAGTTTCCCCTCAATCCACAACTACCACCTGGGCTGGCCTGCCTTCCTCTGCAATGTTCCCAGGGTCTCAGACCTACCTCCTGGGCCTGGGAGCCTCACCCTTCACAGACGAGTCTCCTTAAGCTGTCCCTCCTCAGAGAATCTGCCTGCATCCTGGAATCTTCACTCTGCCCCTCAGCTTGTCTCTGTGTGGCTCTTCCACCAAGAAGCCTCCTAGGTCCTGTGACCCTGCTCTGCTCCTAATCACCTGGCTATGCAGCCCCTCCTCTGTGCAGCCTCCTGGAGCCCCATACTGTCGCTCTGAATCCCAGTGACCCGGGAATGTTAGCAGATCCCTGTCTCCAGTGCCAGGCATAGATATCTGAGATGGAGGTCCCACTGGGAGTGAGTGACTGTGATGTCTCCCAGTAAACATAGGAGACATAGGAGACCAGGCTCAGAAGGCACAGATCTAATTTTACTTATGATTGTACAAAACATATATGGACACATTATCCAATCAGGTTAAGATGCTTGTTAAAACATAACAGAACCAACCTATAGGTAAGCTATATGTTGTACTAATGTAAACAAACCAAGTATCCCTAAGTGATTCTGTCTGGCAACAAGTCTGAGACAAAGGACTGGGGGAAGGGCAAGCCCCAGCACAGAGCATGAGGCAAGGCAGTGTGGGTGAACTCACATCACAGCTTGCTGTGATGCCTGTTGAGCAAGGCTTTCCCTCTGCTCATTGCTCAGCCTCAGTAACTGCAAAGACCTACAATCCATGCCGAGTCTTTACCATTTCCTCTCTTTCTCCATCCAGACTATTAGGTTTATTTAAACCATGGTGTCAGTGACTTCTGACAAATAAGCTTGAGGAATGTTCCCTTTATAGTATAAAGAGGGAAATCAAAGAGAAAAATGCAGAAAGTGAAAGATCACTTCAATAAAGAGAGATTCTAAAAAAAAAGGAAAAATCCTCAAAATGAAGGAATCAATAAGCCACATTATAAATTCAGTGGAAAGCATCACCAAAAGCTAGACAACTTGGAAGACAGACCCTCAGAAATTGAAGACACGATAAAGTTGACTATGCAGAGAAGATAGTAAGAATTCATGAACAGAACTTCCAAGAATTATGGGATAACATGAAAAGATCAAATTTAGGAGTAATCAGGATAGATGAAGGAGCAGAGACACAAACCAAAGAAATGCACATTCTATTCAATGACATAATATCTGAAAATTTCTGAAACCTGAAGAATGAAATGGAACATTAAATACAGAGGCTTACATGAACCCAAATGTGCAAAATTACAGCAGACCCACACAAACACATATTATATTGAGAATAACCAGAATAAAGAATAAGGCTAATATTAGCTTCAAAGAATGATTTTTGGAAGGATTCCCTCCATTTCTATTTCATGGGATACTTTGAGAAGTATTGGAATGAGTTCTGTGAAAGTCTTGTAGAACTTTGCAGAAAATCCATCTGGTCCTGGACTTTCCTTGGTTGGCAGGCTTTTGAAGACTTCTATTTCATTGCTTAAAATTGAACTATGTAATTTATGTATGTCCTCCAGATTCAGTTTGGGTGGATCATATGTCCTAGAATCCTATCCAAATCTTTGAGATATTCTATTTTGATAAGAATTTCGATAAGTATGTTGCCAAAATGGACATACTACCAAAAGTGCTATACAAATTCAGTGCAATTCCAAATAAAATCACAATGCCATAATTCATAGAAATAGAGAAAGTAATTATGAAATTCATCTGCAAAAATATGACACCCAGAATAGCTAAGGCAATACTTAGCAGGAAGATCAAAGCAGGTGCAACTATACTACAGAGCAATAGTAATAAAAACAGCATGGTGTTGGCAACAAAATAGACAGGTAGATCAATGATACAAAATACAGGACACAGAGAAAAACCCACATAAATACAGTTTTCTCATTGTGGACAAAGGTACCAAAAACATAGAATGGAGAAAAGATAACTTCTTCAACAAATGGTGCTGGGAAAACTGGAAATCCATAAGCAGCAAAATGAAACTAAACCCCTATGTCTCACCCTGCAGAAAACTCAACTCAAAGGGGATCAAGGACCTTGGAATTAGACCAGAGACCCTGCATCTAATAGAAGAAAAGGTAGGTTCAAATCTTCATCATATTGGCTTAGGGGAAGACTTCCTTAACTTGACTCCCAAAGTAAAGGAAATAAAAGCAGGAATCAGTAATTTGGATAGATTCAAATTCAATTCACAATAGCTAGATTGTGGAATCAACCTAGATGCCCTTCTGTTGGGAGAAATTCTAGTTCCTGGCTGGCAGCAGTGAATGTCTCAAGTGTGTAAGGAAAACCTTCTCACATTCACGCCCATCAGGAAAACCAGCGGAGAGGAACATTCCACTCTGGTCACCCAGGAAAGTAAACAACTGCCCCCAAATTGACCTAGGGTTACCAAGGAAACCTGTATAGGAGACTGGTAGTCTCATCCCCCATAGCACATTGTGATTGGGCAAAAAGTCTATAAAATGTGTGTCTATTTCTGCAATAAATGAGTTTACAGGCTGCTCGCCAAAACCTGCTTCGACCCAACTCCCAGAGTCTGGGGGTCTTGACTCTGTGGCCATTTCTTGTGCCTGAGATAGCCTTTCACCCCTGCATTTTGGCATCCATGAGCCTCATTACTCATGCTCCTTTGGATTGGCAAGTCCCTCCTGATTTGCTAAGGGCCCCTTTATATTCTGTGTGCTGACTGTCCTGTGAGGGTGAGCACAGGACCCCTTTCCCAGCCTTTTCTTCCCTGTTTGTCCTGATTGTCCTAATCCCTGGGAAAAGGCACACACTGCCACTGGCTCATGTTATGTGTCCCCCCCTCCACCAGCACATCTACCATCACTTTTGGTTCTCCCAGCAAATTCACATAAGGGATTGATACCTCAAAATTCAGAACCAGGTCTACTTCTATGGAGATTTTTACTGGAGACACTGTGCTGATATATGGCCATGATGTAAGGACTCATGGAAGTTCCCTTCTAAGCACCAGACATATTTGGATTCTAAACACTTGTCTGTATGTCAGAAGATAGGCTCCCTTTGTCTTCCCATTGGGCCCCTATCTCAGGCTTAGGGATACTCATTGCAGGTAACCTCACAGTCATTCTCTTTGTTCTGGAGAGATATTTTTATGCTAATTCACAACTCAACACCACTCTTTCACATAACTCCACTCCATGGGAAATCTGCCTCCTATGCAGAAAGCTCCATAGCTCACCACTTTAAAGGCACTTCTCCTGCAGCACAGGCTTAAAGTGAAACCAAAAAATCTAAACTGTTTGGGGATGAATCAGTAATCATCGCACCATGGATTAGCCTGAGAACATTTGGGACCCCCAAATTTGGATGAGGGTTCTCTATCTAGCTAGGAAAAGAGAAGTTCATGACAGCCACTCCCCACCAGCAACTTTCATTCCTATTCTCCTAGCGATTATTTCCAGTCTTCAGGGCTCCTCAGCAGAAGATATTAAAAATCAGAATGATTCTCTTGATGACAAGAACATGATTTTGCAAACCTCCACTTCAAGTGTTGTGACCTCTGAGGCAGAGGAGACAGACACCCATATAGACAAAGGCCTCTCAACAGGGAATAAAGACCTCCTGCTAAGTCACAACATCTTTCCACCTAGTCACAAAGTCCTTCAACCTTCTGCCCCTCCCCTTCTGTACACTTGGAGTGAATTGCCCGCTCCCACTCCCTCTGAAGTTCTCTCCAGAGTTCTCTTGGAGAAGAAGGGAACTCTAAAAGTCTCTTTTTTTTTCTCCCAAGAATCCATTTGCAGTGTACCCCATCATTTGGGTGAAAGGCCTTGGATCCCACCCCACTTTCACACCTCACCCTTCTTAGGAAGGCATCTCAAGATTCTGGTCCTGACTCCCCTTACTTTGAAGTAATACTTAACCAATGTTCAGCTAATCTTTAAACTCCCTTCAATTGGCTTACTGTTCTCAAAGACTGTTTAACTCACCTGCAATTTTTGCAGTGGAAAGCCTACTATGAGGAGGAAGCAGAACAAAAGAAGCACAAAATAATTTGGTGTATAATATCCCCTTAACATTGGACATGCTTGCTGGGTGTGGAAATTATTTTGGCCCACAAGCCCAGTCACAAATTTGTAACCTTATGTTTTTTGACCAAGAAATGCTTGGCCATGAAAGAAAAAAAAACATGACACCACCAAAAGTAGAGGAACTATTTAGAAATTTAATACAATCCCCTAATGAATGGTTTCCTGACTTCTCATCATGGGTTACAGAGGCTGCAGTGAAGAGAGTTCCATCTGGCCCCGCTCAGGATTCCTTGATAAAACAATTGGCTTGGGAAGTGGCAAATGCTGTAACAAAACATGCCACAGCCCCTGTCAGGAATGAGGCAATCTCAAAATGGATTTCAGCTATGAAGGAGGATGTTACTCCTACAACAGGCCCCATACTTGCACTAGTAGCTGCAGTCAATAAATTGACCCTTCAGCACAGAGAAAAATCCTCTCATGACAAGCCGGGGTCTATATGCTGGGACCATAATAAAAAAAGGACATATAGTGAAATATTGTCCATGAGATAATAGGCTTTCAAACCCCAAAACTCCTTGCCCTAAATGTAAACAAGGATGTCATTGAGTAAAGGACTGCAAAAGGAACAATTTAAACTTAAAAGGGGGCAACCCTCAGCCCCTCAAGTTAGAGGGACCACTGCACATGCCCAGGTGCATTAGACATTGCCAATCCTGGACACAAAACCTAGAATGACTTAGATGGAGTCCCCATTAAGGGTCTAGTGGATACTGGAGCAGATATTACCATCATTGACTCTGATACCGCCTCAAAAATGCAATGGAAAACAATAGCTGGCCCTAACATTCAAGGAGTAGGTGGTCTCCAACCCACTGGTCAAGTGTCCTCCTCTGTGATTTGGCAAGACCTCAGTGGCAAAAAGGGTGCTTTTCACTCCCTAATCACTGATGTTCCCAACACTTTATGGGACAAGATATATTAGAAATGATGGATACTATTTTGACAACAGAGGATAAGGCCTTCTATGATGAGATAATAGTACAAGACAAAATGGGTCTTTTGGGCACACAGACCCCCCCAATTCTAAAGGCCACTGTTCTGCCCCTCCTGTAGCCCAAACCCATTCCCATACAGTGGGACACCCATATGGGTCGTACACTGGCCCATTCTGGAGCCTAAACTTACCATCCTAAGCATGCAAGTGGAAGAACAGTTAAAACTCAGGCACATAGAGCCTTCCACTAGCCCCCATAATACTCCTGTCTTTGTCATCCCCAAAAGGAATGGTATACATAAATTCCTGCAAGACCTTACACCTATTAATAAACATATGAAAAACATGGGATCCTTTCAATTGGGACCCCCCACCCCGCTAGTAGTCCAAACAATTATCATGTAATTACCATTGATATAAAAGATTGTTTTTTCTCAATTCCTATTGCACACAGGACAAACCATGTTTTGCCTTTATGGTTTGGGAACCTAATACTGGGATCCCAGCACAAAGGTACCAATGGACAGTACTGCCCCAAGGAATGAAAAATCGCCCCCTCTCCACCATGTGTCAACACTTTGTTTCACATGGAACCAGGCCTCTCATTAAACAATATTTAATAATGCACTTTATGGATGATATCTTATTTGCCCAAAGAGATAGTGCCAAATTGCTAACTCACCTTAAGCAACTTTTGGTCAACCTCACTACCTTGAGGTTACATGTGGCAACTGACAAGTTTCAGTACCAATCACCCTTTGAGTTTTTAGGATATAAAATTTCATAAAAAATTAGGCCCCTCAGACCAACTATAGTTATAAAGCCTAAAAATACCATAAATGAATTACAACAGTTTTTTGGACACATTAATTTGCTCAAACCCTTTCTGACCCCCTTATTCCACTTACTCAGGCAAGACTCCTGCCCTTCAAAGAAAATTACCCTAACATCACAAGCTCTGCATTTAGTCACATCAATTACTGTCTGGCTGACCTCAAAACACGATGATTATGATGAAAGTCATCCCCTGCTAGGGATTGTCTTGTTGTCCCCAGGAGCACCCCTTGGTGTCATTTAGCAGCAGGATAGCCCTCTGTTCTGAGTATATCTTGCATGGAGTCACTGCCACAAAACCACCAGCAGACTGGAAAGCACTATTCTTACAGTGCTTAAGGAAATATATTACTGTAAAAATGTCTTCAGTGCTGAGCCAGATACTCTGGTACTTCCATTAATACAAGTTGAAATCTTACACCTCACACAGAACAGCACTCAATTCCAAACCTTAATCTCTGACTTTCCAGGACAATTAGATAATCACCTTCCTCCTAACAAGATGCTTCAGATACTACAATCCCTAGATACTTCTCCTCCAAAAAATGCCTTCCCTTCTTCACAATCCATACCCAATGATCCATGTGCATTTACTGATGCCAATAAGGAAAAGTTTGGGGTACTTACAGAAACAGTAAATGGACCTCAATAGAAATAAATTACAAATCAATAACAAACATGTATTGGAATATTACATTGTAGCCCTGAAGTTGCACAATTATAACTCAAAGTTCAAAATGTTTCTAAAAATCAGACAGAGATATTTAGAAATTTTACAAATATATGGATATTGAACACCATATCTATGAACAATAAATGGATCCATTATCTTTTATTAAAGGATCAAAATGGACCCTTAAAACTTTCTTGAAACAAGAATGGAAACACAACATCTCAAAATCTGTGGGCTACAACCACAGAAGTAGAAAGAGGGATAGCTATGGCAATGAGAGTATACACCAACAAATAGATGATCACAAATAACCTAGCTAACAAGGCAACTCAAGGAAGTAGAAAAGCAAAAACTCATGGAAAGTCACTGGCACTCAAGGACGTCTACACAGCACTACAGAAACAGAAGCAGATTTGAATGGGAATTGCAAATGCACAGGGTGCTCACAGGATTCCTCACTGTTATGGTCTGCTTCTAAAAGTCTGTACCCATATCTTGGCTTTGTATCAACACAGAATATACTTCATGAAAATGATCAATTGCTTCTTTAGTATTTCCTGGTGTAATGGTCAGATGTGTGTGCTCCTATGGTATGGACACTTTTAATTTGTCTGTTTAACTGCCCCACAGCCTAAAAGACTTTTGCCTTAGTTTGTGTCCAGACTCCAATTTTGTTGATCTTATTGCCCACGTCCTGGACCATTTTCCAGAAATGTAAGAGAAGATGAAATTATCTATAGTTCAGAAATTATATTGCCTGGTACTTCCAGTTGAACAAACTGATCCATGTAACCCAAGTAAATGTCTTATCATGGAATCTGTTCTTTTCTGTGAATAAGCCCACGGCCAAGAACTTGCAATTTCCTTAAGGGAAGTAATAGCCTCCCATGTTTTCACTCACAGATATGTATTGGAGGACATAAATTCATCTGTTAGGACACTGGCTCATGACAGGTGTAAAGACACACTGAAATAATCTTTAATTTTAATAAATATGTCCTTTGCCTATGTGCATATCAAAAGCCAAGTTCAACACACATACAAAAGGTTTCTAAAAGACAGGAGTGGTGTATGCGATTTTTGTTTTTAGAACACACATTTAATTTCTTTAAGGTCTTGTGTGGCAATATGTTGGTCATGCTGAGATCTCAAATAATTTCGCACACTCCAATAACTCCAATTGATACATACAAATTGTTTACTTGGTAATAGCCTCAGTTTGATCTTCTCTCAAAAGCCAATATTGAGTGACATCAGCAAGCTGGCAGAATATGAAGCCATGGGTTCCTTTCTCCAGCACACCAATTCCACAATGATTTATGATTATGACTTTTCCTTTCTGGAAAGGCTAGAAACTAAATGAGAGGGTTCTGTTCCTCGAGCAACTGTGAAATGAGACATCAAATTTATGAGGTAAGGGTGCAACACCTTCTCTCTAGTATCCCTACCCCTAGCATAGCAACATATGATTAAGAGGAAACCTTCTTGGTCTTAGAGTTTCCAAGGAGGAGAAAAGTTGCAGCATGTGTCCAATGTCCCAACTTTTCTGATACCCAAGAACTGGATTCTGTCTTGCTTGTCTTGGAGCACTAAGGAACTGGAAGAGTATAGCTTCCTGGGCTGAGTGAAATCCAGACAGCAGTCTAATCTAGCATAGAGTTTGTCACCACAGTCCCTACCCCAGCTCAGCTCTGAGTGGACAGGTGGAAAATGCCATGTCCCAGCCTCTACTTGCTGAATAGTGTCAGACACAGCATCCAAAGGTCCAAATCTTGTTGGTGCTACCCAAGGAACAAGCCTCAGTCTTCCTGTCTCAGAGCACCAATAGGATGCAGCATACACTATAATCCTGAAGTCTACTAAGAAGAACATTGGGTGCAGCAATAACAAGAACCTCAAATGTAAAAGGTCTTTGGGGCCAAGGAGTATCTGTGCAGGCAGTGTAAACTAAAGCTTTAAACTGGCAGAACAGAACTAATGGAAGTTTGACATTGATCATGTTGCAAAAAAATTCCTAAGGAAACGTGAAAAAAAACCACTGGATACTTGAGGTAAGTAAATTGTCATTACACAATGAAAGTTCATTTTTGTCACTGTTTGTATTTGATGTGGAGTAGTTTTTCATTGCTATTTGTGGAACCTAAACCAACAAAAGTAGTAGAAAAGAATTCAGGTTTTGCCATTGAATTGTAAAGAGTTTGGAAGCTTCCCTACTTAACAGCACAGCAAGCAAGAACAAACTGGAAAAACAACTATTCTAAATTCCATTAATAAATCAAGGTCATATAGCAAACCACTATATTTACACAGTGCCAGAGTCCAGCCCTAGAAGTGGTCTGGAGTCCTAGATAGATGGGAGGCATCGGCAAGGTGGAGAAACAACAGACAGAGCCTCCAAGGGTTCTGAGGCTGACTCTGTCTTTATTTTTCTTCCAGCCTTTATATATATATTTTTCTTTAGTAATCATTATGTCAGTTTATGGTTAGTTCAAAATAAGAAAAACCTTCAAAAGTACAAACTGTGCTTCTTCTCAAAGTACACATTCTCTTGGTATGACAGCCCAGACCCAAACAACCTCATTTCCCAGCTAGAATAAAACAACCTTGTATCCTAGCTAAACTTAGGGCACCATGATCTGCCAGCCTTCAACTTTCAGAACAAACACATCACTAGATTTTCTGAGAAATCACCCATACCATGAACTCCAGTATTTAACAGTGAAAAGTTTTTACTATTATTAATAAAGGGCAAAAATCAACTTATAGTTAATATTTAATCTATTTTATTTCATATAATGGCAGACTATAATTTTATTTTGATTCTTAAAGAATTAGAATAAACATAGGAAAAACACAAATTATGTTAATGACTAACCTAAATATTTTTATTATGAAAAGTATCTCTAGAATCAACTATTAAAATTAGGAAATCAACAAAGGCTAAATATCACTTCCAAGCTCAGACAAATGCCTCTTTATCCATCTATGTTTATAAATTATTATACTAAAGCAATCACAGGCTCTTTGTAACTTGAACATAGTTACAATTGTTTATTTTTATATATTTTATCTATGTATTACTACTAAATTTTATTGTGTACTATTTTGTGTCCCAATACAGTAAAACCTTCCCAATGTATTTCCAATAAGGTTCTAATGATATATTGATGAATAATATTAAAAAGCAACTACACATGGAGACATGCCATGCCTATGGCCCCCAAGAGGGAGAATGATCAACAGAAATGGGTCCTCTACTCCAAAAGAACCATGTCAATGTCAGAGTGATAGGAAGTAGATGTGGCAAGGCAGGAGACAACAGGCTGCAGAAAGTCACAGGCAACCAGGAGCAGATGTCCAAAAGAGAAGTCCACTACTCGACCAGCTCTATAGGACCAAATTGTAACTGAATCAGTAAGAGGGCCTTGCTGTGGGCTACCTTGACAATCACAAACTCTGGAGAGAGGCTGTCTTAGAGAGGGTCCTTTATGTTCTTGGAACCCCATCATGTCCTTGCTGTGTAGTCAGAAAAATATTCAGTCTACCTTCCTGTATGTTTTATGGACAAAATAACCATTTTAAAAGATGCCAAGGGCCAGAGCATTTATTCTTGGTATTATTCTCTGTGAGGAAGATACATTTCAATATACGCTACAGTACAGAGACTTTATCTGACCTGGGGGAGTGAAATTTGCCAGCTATAACTCTCCCTAGGATTTCTGTCTAACTACAGAGAATAAAAAATAGACCAACTCTTCCGAAGACCACACTGAGGGATTCTGGTCATCTTAGTAACACAAACATAGATATAATATTATGGAACAACTTCTATTTCCAGTACCCTTCCACCACATCAATAGAACCATGTGAAAACAATAGTGGGTTATGACCAGATATTTTATTTAGCAAGCACTTCAAGGAAATTTGTTAAAACATGCTCAAATAACTTTCTTAAGAAATAAAAGTAACAATGACTCATGACAATTGCTGTGAAGATGTACATATTCTAAGTATTTTCATATGGAAAATTGGGAGTCAAAATGGAAAATAACTGCTGTATAATTTGATGTTCACAACAGCAGATACGAATTGGCAGAAAAAGAATCAATGTTTGTGAACATAGAATAATGCAAGTTAAACAGGGAGAATAGGAAAAAGTGAAAGAAAAATAAATAAAGCACATAAAACAGACACAGATCATTGTAGAAAAGATTGACAGTTGAATGCTTTCCATAAAGTTCAGGGTACAGGAATGTCAGCTCTCATGATTTCTATATGAAAATGTGATCTACTTCTATCAGCCAGGCACTATCTACCTGTTACCACTCAGTAGCCCACTCATAATAATCCATCAAATGAATTAAACCACCAATGATGTTAGAGATCTCATAAAATAATCATAGCAACTCTGACTACTCCTGTGTTACCTAACATATGAATATTTGTGGGGACATCTTGGGCCTAAACCACAACACTTCACTCTCATTAATTTTACTTGGGATGGTTTTCATGACCTCTGTCATCAAGATTTTGTATTCATCAAATCGAACATTTTTTCTCACCTTCTCTCATTGAAAATCAAACACTTCAATGAGTATTGCAAACAACATATTCTGTAAAAATTGGCAACACACTTAGCAGAGATACTCCAATTTATTTATACAGTATTTAGAGATCAGTGTCCAAATGACTGCAGTTCCTTGCCCACAAGAATTTTCACAAAGTAGATCATTAACAGATTTAATTACAAGAAGCAGCTCAGCCAAATATATCCCTCAGTGATTGAAAGAAAAGAGTAACCTACATAACTTCATGATGACTAGGGCATACCAGCTGCATGGACTTGCCACAAAGCTGAAGAGGGGACCATTAAGGAGAAAGTGAGTTCAGGATCAACAGCCTTTGCTGTGTCACAGGGAAAGACAATAGAACACTTTTCTTTGAACTTATCTAGATACAACCACTTTGGCTTCAGTCAGGGAGAGTCATTCAGCCACCATGGCTTTTCAGGACCTTCTAGATCAAGTTGGTGGTATGGGGAGGTTCCAGATAATTCAGATGGCTTTTCTTCTTCTCTGCAATGCCATGGTGTTCCCTCATGTTATATTGGAGAACTTCACTGCTGTCAAACTTGGTCATCGCTGCTGGGTCCACATCCTCGACAATGACACAGTCTCTAACAATGCCAATGGGACCCTCAGCCAGGACACCCTCCTGAGGATCTCCATCCCACTAGACTCAAACCAGAGGCCAGAGAGGTGCCAGCGTTTATCCACCCACAATGGCAGCTCCTTCATTGGAATGGGACCTTCTCAAACATGAGTGAGCCAGACACGGAGCCCTGCATGGATGGCTGGGTATATGACCGAAGCTCCTTCCTCTCCACCACTGTGACTGAGGTAATAAGCTTCATTTTCCTCTCATGAGTGCTTGACCTGGGTGTGTAGAAACAATGAAAATAATGAAAATGCTTTGAGCTGCTAATCTCCACATGAGTGCTGGTTTTTCCTTTTTTTCCCCCAGAACTTATTGATTCTTTATGCAATACGGGACACATCCTTACTGTAATGATAAATTAAAAATATGAACTGACTGTCTTGGTGCTTTTATTCTTGTGAATATCACAGATAAAGCAAGTAAATCACAAGTCTTGTTAAAAATGTTAGACTAAGTCAGTAATACCCTGCCTTGATTGCCAATTAGATGTATATGGTGAGGTGATCAAAACCTCAATAACCAGAGTGGACTCCTAGAGTAATCCCATGAGAAGGTATGCACTGATGTTCAGGGTTCAGTACATTCCTCGAGGTCCTTGAATGGTGGCCAAATTTGAGAACTTCTCATCATGGGTTCAAAGTGATCATTAATGTAACCCACAGGTGGAAGGTAGCCTCCATAGATAAAATTTTTTAACTGAAGCCTGCGTGATATAATTCAAATATATTTGAAGAGGGAAGCTGTAGAAGAGGACAGGGACCTGATCTATTGAAAACTGCAGGAGGTGTGAAGGTGTTTTTGTTATGCTGGTTTCCTTGTCTTCCAGTGGGACCTGGTGTGTGAATCTCAGTCACTGAATTCAGTGGCTAAATTCTTCTTCATGGCTGGAATATTGATGGGAGAGATTGTATGTGGCCATTTGGCAGACAGGTGAGTGTCTCTGGTTCCCAACTCTCTATTTCCATGGGTACACTCATTGACTGATGAAACATTTGTGCATATGAAAAAAATTAGTGTTTTAGGGGTACCTTTTCTCCAGGGATCTACAAACACAAATGCTAAATTTCTTTCAGTATGATGAGTGCTGCTTTTAAATGTTTGAGTCCAGAGTGCAGATGTGGAGGTGTTTTACTACAGGATTCCTAAAGAAGATGCCACAACATGGGATTTGAAAGATCACAGAGTTAACAATGGGAAGACAGAGGAAGATGTGTCACCACATTGGATCTAGCTTGTTTGAGTGTGCTGCTAGGGAGAAGAACATTGTCAGTGTTGCCCAGGAGCATCATGCTCAGTCCCTTGCGGGTACTGCACCCAATGCTTCTGGTGGCCTGGGTGTCCAATGCAGGATGGGTGGAGTGTCCCATTCCTTCTGTAGAGTCCATAACAAGTCAGTTGTGGTGTGTGAGAGGTCATGCCAGTCACCTTCAATTTTGCTTTTGCCAAAACAGTTTTTGAGAAATGACTTTTTCAATCATGTAGTATAATGAAGCTATTGACAACTGGTGTCACAATTTGCGGCACGAGAATCTTGATCCTGTGCCTTTGAATATCATTTTGAAATGACAACCATTACCCTTATTCTTTATTTTGAAATGACAGACAACAATTGCCCTTATTCTTTATTGCCTATTACTTACTTTTCAAGGCTATGGTGTAGTCTTTTGTAGCTTTAACTGCCTCGTACTAATCACTGCTGCGTAGAATTTTTTTTAAGGAATTAGAAAAAAATTATTGAATATGAAGAATATTCTTGGTGTTTTAATAGTCACTTTTATGTACATTATTATATATCTTTATCATATCCTGAGGTTATAGACATCTTATATTTTTAATCTCATGTAGAAATTTGATGTAGGTCAGTTGCTATGCATGTACAATAAATAAAGTTGAAATCTTCAAAATATAATATTCTCAACAGTGGCCCATTATTGCATGAAAGCAAGCACTTGTGTGATTAGTGCCATTTCTTATGTATTCCATGCATCATTTGTGTATATTTTTGCCTAATTTTTCTATCCCTTGCCTTTTGTCAATAACTGTTGGTAAAACAAATCTTCAATTTACTTATATACTGACTTTATGATCTGCCTTCATGATTAATTCACAAATAAAGAACCATTTCATAAAGAATAAATTCATGAATAAAGAATAGTAGGAACTTCAAGTTTGAGAAGCTAATAAATAATACAAAATAAAATTAAATTGAAAAAAGTCACTAGTATGCAAGGTACTTCCGGAACACCAAGTAGTTCTCCCACATATGAGCTATAGGGGTCTCAAAAGGAGAAAAGATAGAGAGTAATGGGCAGAGAGAGTATTTGAAAAAGTCTTGCAATATGCAAATATCAGTGGTTCTAAAAGTTTTATTTAGATTCCTAAAATTTTTTATTACATGATTATATCTTCTGCAAATAAGTATAATTTAACTTATTGATTTTGCACCTTCTGCCTTTGACTCTTTTCTCCACAGCAGCTAGGATCTACAGAACAGTACTAAATAACACTTGTGAGAGCTGACATGCTGGTTAAATTGATGATCTTTAGTGAATGTACCAAGCATTTCCCTCCTGAATGTGACATTAACTGTATACAGGTCTAGTAGGTTCCCTTAAGTTTCAGGAAGTCTCCTTTTATCTCTAGTTGTTAAGTGCCTTTCTATTGAAAGACTTTGGTTTTGATATCCAGTCTTCTTTGGAGAATAATGTGTCTTAATCTGTTCTGTAGGTCTAGGAAACACATCAGACCGGGTAATTTATATATAGTAGAATTGTGTTTCTCACAGATCTGGAGACTGGAAAATTCAATGTCAATGCACCAGTTCGTTGGGTCACTGTTAGGGTCTTCCTCTCTGCTGTTTTGATGGCTCCTTTTTGCTGTACCTTCTCATGGCTGAGAAGGCAAGAAGGTGTTCTCATATTGTGGAAGTGGCAATATCTCATTCAAATGGGAAAAAAATATCATAGGAGTGATTTCTGATGAAGTTGAAGCATCAGAATTCCTAGAAAATCACTCAAATAAGTGTGTCACATATGGAAAAAAAAAAGAAAATGGAAAAGAAGATAAAGAAAGGTAGTAAAACAAAATATGGTGAGGCTATCAATAATAAATAGGAATTATACAACAGGAAACAAACAGAAATCTGCAAGTGAAAACTACAATAAATGGCAAAGAATCAATGTATGAACTTGCATAAAGAACAGTAGGAATTATCAGTTTGAGTTGCCAGAAAAAAATACTAAATTATAATTAACAGTAGACTGAAGAAAGTGCCAGGAATGCAAGGGCCTTCAGAGCACCATTCAGTGCACCCACATAAGCACTATGGGAGTCTCAGAAGGAGAACAAAGAGAATAGGGTGCTGAGAAATTATATGAGAAAAATCTCACAAAATACAAATCCAATTGTCTCAATAAAATCTAATCAGTGAACTCAAAGATTTTCACCATGACACATAATAAAAATTTTTATCTCAGAGTAAAAGAGAGAATCTCCAATGAAGCAATAAAGGAGTGATTTTTCACATAAAATGGATCCTCAAAAGAATGTAAGATAATTTTCCTTCAAAAACCATGGAAGCATCCCCACCTCCTCCTCTCACTAAGGGTCATTCTACTTTGTAATCTATGCATCTGCAATTCCATGTTTTACAAAACAAGACAGATGGACTTTTGCATCTTAATTTACATTTACCTGTGCTGCCTCTTTCTCTCCTTTCGTGGACTTACCATTAATTTGGGGGATACAAGCACAGTGCTCTTTGTATTTCTACCTCACATTTCTAATTTCTACATACTGATCCATGCTGGGGATCCATAACAGTGTTTGTGAGCCTTCTATGGGGAATGAACAACCATATTACCTCTGATTGCATCATTCCAAACCTAAGGAAAGGGTCAACTTTATATGGCTATTTCCTGTGAGAAAATACATGTTATGTTTTTACATATCTGTTTGTTGCTCAAGGCCTACAAACCAAACTCAGCAGATAGGGTCTCTTGCCCAATCCATCAGTAACCTGGATGTACCACATCACAGATGTTTGTATTATGTCATGTTAGCCATAATTTTTGCAGTTCTAGAGTCCAAAGGGCTGATTCAAATACTTTATACACAACATTGACTCTTCATAATGCTATGTGTACGATTTAGTGTAAGAGATATTTATGATGTGTTAATATCTCTAACAATGCAGCATGACTTATATAGCTTGAATTGGTGTCAAACTACTGGAAACAAATTTGAGAATGCTTGGTCACACAGTACCTATTTGAAAAGAGGGAGATTTGCTTTTGAGAATATCTGCTGCTGATCCTTTACAGGTTTTCTTATAGGTGTGAAGTGCCTTCTTTGTCCCAAGTTCTACCAGTTGTATTGTTCCAAAATCCCATCTTTCCCTTTTCCATAGGTTTGGGAGGAGGGTACTTTTTACATGGAGTCTATTCCAGCTGGCTGTTGCAGAAACCTGTGCTGCCTTGGCTCCCACCTTCCTGGTTTACTGCTCACTACGCCTCCTGGCTGGCATGTCCACCCCAACCATCCTGACAAATAATATTCTTCTCAGTAAGTTGGCACTGACTCTTGGACATTAACTAAACTTTGACTTTTACCTTGGTATTCTACCTTTGCTTGAAGTAAACACTCAGTGATATTTTCTTTCAGTTGTAGAATGGACAACTCCAAAATACCAAGCTACAGTAACAACAGTGGCATTATTGTCTTCTAGTATTGGACAGATCATATTGGGAAGCCTAGCTTATGGTATTCGAAAATGGCATGCTCTCCAGCTGGTTGTGTCTATACCCATTTTCTTCTTATTTATTTCCTCAAGGTATGAAACAAATTTCCTCTTTCCCTTATGGGTTCATGGGATGGGAATGTGGGTGACATCAGGACATAAACATTCATTTTGTCTTAGTTCTACAACTGAGGATGTGCTCTCAGAACCGTTTTCTATGTGTAATTGAGAAGCAGGGCAAGTAGGACTGTCAGATGAAATTGAGGACCCTGAATAATCTTTCTTTCTTTCTTTCTGAGCTAGGAGAGTTTATTGGAGGAATATATGCTTAGAGTATGTAGTGTGGACAGAACAAATGCTTCTACCCTGGTATCTGAGGGGGTCTGGGCTAATAAGCCATCAGGAGTTTTTGTCTTTGATGAGCTTTTTTTTAGAGGGCTTATGCTAAGCAGGATGACAGACAGATTTTTGAGCCTTGCCAATAATCCTTATTGCATATGTGTCAAAATCTCATTCCTGAGTTTTACATTAGACACATGAGATGCAAGTAGTATGTTTGGGATCTTAAGCAGGAACTTCCCTTGATTTGGTTACTGTAGTCAAACCTGGGTCTCTGTGTATGTTTCATGGAATGGTTGGGAAATCTTTGAAAAATCAGATCTTGCTGTTGATATTTCCGGAAAGTTGACTCTTTTCATAATGCAAGGTGGGGTAGTTAAAGACAGGTCCTTAGGTTCACATGCTCTTTACTAGAGGAGTAGGGTGGGGTCTCCTGAGTAAGGGTCCCCAATTGTTCCTGCCTAATTCCCCCATGACCCACATTGCCCTGAATTTCCTAGACGAGTGATAAGGGCAGAAGTTTAGGCTTTTGAATATTCTTCTTGTGGATTTGGATGTTGTCCCACCTAACTTGGGGCCTTGACTCTTTTCTATACTTAGAATTTTCTTAAGCCCTGAAAATGGATGCCCAAGTGGCCAAGGGTACAGTCAGTGGCAGGGATGGGTGCAAATTCAGGTGAAGCCATCATCAGGGAAAGGATAGTGTATACATGGAAAGAAACAAAACAAAAAGGCAGGCTAAAACACAAGGGCTAACACACAGGGGAAATAAGCAGGAGGGAACCAGGTGTGGGAGGATCCATGAAATTATGCACTGACCCAAGAGAGGCAAAATCAGCAGAAGCACTTGTGGTTAAGTTGACAACTTGGGTCATCACTTTGGCTATTGCATGGCAGGGCTTGGCATCAGTCTAGAGTATAAGGAAGGATGGGAAGGTTCCTGTTGGGCACAGTGTGAGTATGAGAAATTCATCCTCGAGGATGAAGCAAGAATGTGCACAGATAAGAAGGGGAAGCCACAGCAATGATTTTACCCAAAATAAGTGGTCTCTAAATCCCTGTGCATCCACACTGATCCAGGAATCTGGATCAGCATGTCTGGGTTGTTTGTGACACAGTGGTTTCAGATATGCTCACAACTGTAGGATAGAGTGACTTCTCTTATGGTTGGAGCCAATTCTGGTTTGAGTCTGGACATATGGACCCAAGAGTGCATCTGCCAAATGTGGCTGCCTTCAGTGTGGTGAGGAGAACCAGCCTGTTGGTGGTTTTGCACTGTTGTCTCCCCTCCACCTCTGGTAAGTCTTAGAGTGAATTACAGTATATCAGTTAGGGTTCTATGACCAGAAGCCAGATAGTAGCATAAAGGTTGTCTGCCAACTCGAGAGCTGAAGAAACCAGGAAATGCTCACCCCAAGAATCCAGAGCCTCAGAACAAGAGGAGCCAATCACGTAGCCCCAGGTCAGAACTGAAGGTCTGGAACTCCCTGGAGAGTCACTGGTAAGAGTCCAATTTGGAAAAGAGAAGGAGCTGGATTTTGATAGCCTTGGGCGATGGCAACAGCCATCAAAACACCCATTTAAGAACAATTGAGCTTATATCTGCAGCTTGTCTTGTTCTTCCAAATTTTGGTTCATATTTCAAATAAGATAACTAGTAAATACTTGTGCAAATTGTATCTCAAGTGTTGCAAGATTTATTATTTTACCAAAAGGTATTCTGTTTAAGTGAAATTTCTATTTAACCTAGTGTTATACTTACTATATTAGACAAAATGTAAGATATATCATTATATTCATGTTACAGATTAAAAAATCACTTTTAAGACTTTGTTTTACAAATCAGATTAACTATGAATACCCTGATTTTATTTTCAAAGACAAGTGACCACAAAAGCAGAATAGGAATAAATTCTAACCTGAATTTTCAGGAATTTCCAGTTTGTTCTTGCTTGGAAACATTAATTGGCAGTGTGCAAATAGAATTTTTCAAAAACATTTTCCATTACAGCAGAAGCACTTGAAAATTAGCTTCCACTATGCCATGTATTTGTGTGCATGGCTTTGCAAAGAAATTCCCAACAGAGATTTGGGTGCTTTCATTCTTGGAGGTGATAATGGATGAGAGAAAGAAGAAATTTCCCTCCATAACTACTTTTGTGGGTTTTAAGTGCCATTTCTCATTAGAGCATTACTGTTAAAAATAGTAGTTGGGCTCATCCTGACAAAATCCTGCATGCATTCCACCAGAGCTCTTTAATGAAGGAACAGCACCGTTTCTCCAGTTGGAGTGTGAATGCAAACTAGAAATCTTCTATAGTTGTTCCAGGGCTCTCCTTTTTTCCTCTTTATGAAGACTTAAGACAGCATGGATGTTCATCCTCCCAAGATGCTGGTTCAGGGAGGAGGCCTATTTGGTGAGAAATGACTCAGAGAGATGATTACAGATTAATACAGTGAGATGAGTTCAGGAAGACCAGATGGTGTACCCTCTGGTGCACTTATTCATGATGTCATTCACCCTCATAACAAATCTGCAACCTGGGTAATGTTACTATTCTCAGTACATAGACAAGAGTGTAGTGGTAGATGGAGCTGCTGCTGTATCCAGATTCCATCCCAGTGGAAGGAGCAGGAGTGCTTCTAGTCTGCATGGAACTTCAGTAAGCAAAGATATTTGGGAGTTGCTTATTTTAGGAAAAGAACATGTTATGAATAAGTATTTCTCATGCCCTTTCAAGGAATTTGAAGATGGTCTGAAGAGCTCAGTGCTTCTCATGCCCCAGTGCTCTGAGCTCCATAGTCAATGTGTATCCAACCAAGAGGGGAGCTGATAGGGCTCATGTCTGCCTTCCCCGCTGTGCAGGTGCACTGCATGCAGGCATCATTTCCTGTATGCCCCATTACGGTACCAGGCAACATGACAGCATGTTAATTTGCTAAGCTGAGCAAGTGGTGGGTATTCGAAGGAAGGAGAAAGAAGGCGATGTGGACAATAACAAGTGAGAATTGATGACACTTCCATCATTTTGATCAGGTGGGTGTCAGAGTCAGCTCGGTGGCTGATTATCAACAACAAACCTGAGGAGGGCTTACAGAAACTTAAAAAAGCTGCACGGGTGAATGGAATGCAGACTTCTGCAGACGACCTAACCATGGAGGTGAGCAGGATGGGCGGTGCTTATGAGACAGGGAAGACATAGCCTGACATATTATTAATTGGTTTCTAAAGAGATAATATGCTGTTACTGAAAAGCCTGGTCACAGACATTTTATTCAGAGGAGACAAACAGCCTGATTTGTTCTTCCATTTGCTCCGCAAATTCAATGAATTTATCTCCCTTCCCAGGACTTTATTTTTATATTTGATTACTATATAAATTAACAGATAATACTGTATGCTTTAATCTTTACAATGTGATGTTTTGAAGTACATATACCGGGTTTAATTCTAGCTAATTAATAGATGCATTACCTAACATATTTTTTCCATAGAGACCAAATAACATATACTTTACATTTTTAAAAGACTACAATATATTGTCTTTGATCCTACAATAGTTCTGAGAACTTTGACCAACATCTTATCTTCTTCTTCCTCCCCATCATGAGCAACCACAGGCTCTGGAAACCATCATCATAGTTTCTTCTTCTATAAAATCATGTTTCATAGATGCACATATAAGTGTGATTATGTGGCATCCATCTTCCTGTATCTTGATCATTTCACTTCAAATAAAGTCCTCCAGGGTCATCCTGTTGTCACAAGCAAGCAACAGGATTTCATACTTTTCCATGAATGAGTAGTATTCCACCACATGTAGTCAGATCCTCCTCTATATGCTCTGGAGTTCCAACAGCTTTTGATGGTCATTAGCATTTTCTTTTCATAAACTGCAAGCAGGGTAGCTTAATTCCTTTCATCTGATATATATCTTCTCTTTCTTCCTCTCTCCTGATAACTGAATACTTCTAGTTCTATGAAGAATAGTAGTGGTGGAGTGGCATCCCTGTCTTATTCTATACACTACCAAGAAAGATGGGTGCTGCACTGACACCCATAAGTTCAATGGTAGCTGTGGATTTATCATATATGTCTTTTATTGTGTTGAGGAATGAACCTTGCATTCTTAATTGTTTGAGAGTTTTTCTAATGACACAATGTTTAAAATCATGCACAGCTTTTCAATATCAACTGTACATCAATGACATAATTTGAGAAATAAAAAGTTTTTTGTGTCCTCTGTCTATCTATGATCACATTCATAAACATCTTCCCAAATCTCAGGTGATTTGTTTTATTCCTCTACTGGCTCTTGAATATAGCTCTCTCAGTTTCTAGATGCATTCTGCCTTGGGTCTGTGCCTTTTGCCCTCCTTCCCTTATCTTTCTTTCTTCCTTTATTAGCATGTCCCATGTCTCCCTGTGACAATTCTTTAACAGATGGGGGATAGAAATTTAAAAGCTCCTGTCTTCAGAAAGATCACCCACACTGACCAGGTCAGTGGGTTTGATAAAACTAAAATTTCTGAGCAGGGATCAAAGTGAATTCCAAGGTTGGAAACCTAACCTCAATGTAGGGACGGATGCTCTGAATGCATCTTGAACGTTGTAGTGTGTGAAATGTGTCTTTGAGGTTAGGGTAGAACTATCCATGCTTAAATATTCAGGGATATGTTTCTTTGCAGTTGAGTCAAGTCCAAATGGCTCCAGAAGGGCAAGGTTAGTGGTGCCCTGGTGAAATGTTTAGCTCCAACATTTGAAGATTTTGAAGAATTCTAGAATCCAGAATTGTGGCAATCATTAATTTCTGTAGCTTGTTAAACTCCATCAGAATCTATTTCCACTTAAAATTATGATCTCAACAGGCTCATAAATCATTTAAAAAGTTAATAAAGAGCTCTTAAAAACATGAATGAAGTAACTATAAGTCTCCTATGTAGGCAAGACTGGAGAGCTGAGACTGTTCCAGGCTTTTTGCCAAAGCATGGCATGATGATTGGCATAGAATGGAAGTTATAGAGGAAGATGCATGTGTAAAACATGAAGAACAAGGAAACACTCATTTGAATATATGGTAATTCCTCCCCAAGTAAGAGTGACCAGGAAGAACACACAAGGAGAGGTCCTAACGTTAGCTATCATCACCTACCTAAATATCTCTGGAAGCTCCGCTCATTTCTCTTAGCGCATCAAAACAGAGTTTCTACTAGCAAATTAAGCCATCATACCCTGTTGCACTGTGATATTGGAAGGGCTTGAAGGCCACTTTTAGGCATGGTAGCCCTCATCTGACATGGATTTAAGGACTTCTTGGAGGCAATTCTTTTCTAGTAATAACAGTAAAAATGGCCAGTGATCATGAGTTTATGTGTGGGATGCAGACAGCATCACCAGGAATGCCTCTCTAACACAAGCATAAAACCTGTATTGTGCTGTTGAAGCTATGGCTACAAGCTGTAAGGCCATTCCTGATGGTGTAGGAGTCCCCAGGGAGTAGCTCCAATTTTCAGAATTCCCTTCATCATGGAAGCTTTCTAGTGACAGTTATAGTATTGTTGCACTTGTAGAGGAGGCATGACAATGGAGTTAATATTTCTCAATAACTGTAAATTAATAAGTAGAAGCATTCTGGTAGAAATAGTTTGATATGCATGGTTATAACCTACTAAGTGGCCTAGAAAAATTTGGGAAGAAATGAACTATTGTGCTGTTTGTTTTCCTATTTCTCTTGAACCTGGTTCTTTATTTCTTCTTCTTCTTTCAATGACAAGGAAATTGAACTATAGCAATATCAGTCACCTTGCCCATGGCATATCACTGTTCAGTGGAAAGGCCACTGTAGAATTTCTGTAAAAAACCATGTCTGAGTTTAAATCAAATTAAAGCAAAATCCCCCTATTCCAAACTCAAGTTAATTCCAGGCTCCTCTTTTATGGAGACAGAACATGCAATGTATTCTACAAAATAGAATGACTCAAAATAAATAAATAAAGGATGACAAAAAAATTTAACAAAATGAAAAAAATAAATTGATAGGAAATGATTCTTCCTGAGAAAGGAAATCCATTATCCTAACATTAGCAACTAGTGGAGAACAAAACTCCATTGTCAACTATTCTACAGCCCTATGATATGAATGGGGCTTTGTATTGGAATCTCACTACCTCATCATCTGGTTCCCTTCCTCATATAAATCTCTAACATACACACTCTTCAATGATCTACATTCCTCTCCAGTTCCTGCTTAATATGTCTTCATTGCACAATTTGCCTGAAGTTCTTGTGATAGGTGAGGTTCACATACCACACCACTTGTATGCCTGCCTTTGTTTCAATGTCTGTATTTTTCACTAAATATGATAGTTTTTGAACTTAAGCTCTGTGTGTGCTCAGTGCTTCCACAATACCCATCTTTTTCTGACAACTGAACAAGTTGTTTCTGTTATTATCGAAGGCTGTAAGATCCACCATGAAGGAGGAGCTGAAGGCAGCACAGATAAAACGTTCTCTGTGTGACTTGTTCCACACACCCAACCTATGTAAACGGATCTGTCTCCTGTCCTTGATCAGGTAGGCTTCACACCATGCATTAGAAAGTAGTGGAGAATGAGTGTATTTCTTGTTTCAATGTGTACAATATATGAGGAGCAGAGCTTTGGAGACAAAAAGTGAGGAGAATATAAAGAGCATTGCTATGGCTGGGGTATGGGTTATGAACAGACACAGAACCATTGCACAGTGAGGAGTTCTGTTCATCATATCACACTGCCAGGTTCACACTGGAGACTGGTTCTGCAAACTTCAATCCTGTAAAACTTTTGTCACTATTTTCTTCATTGTTTGTTTTCCTTTTAAAGGTGGTAAAATTTGAAAGAGTGAATTGCATAAACATATGCAACTCAATGAGTGTTTACATATGTAAAGATATATCCATCGCTCAGACCAAGAACAGAAAATATTCAAAAATCCTAAAGATCATCCTGTTTTTCCACAATATGCCTCACATCTCCCCAGGCTAAATATCACTGATGGTCTCCAGCATCATAAATTTGTTTTAGTATAATTATAAAATAATCTCCTGCAAGCAAATATTCCACAAAAGAGATATGCCAGTACATTTTAACACCAACAAATAACTCATCCAGACTTATCTGCTGTTACCTTCAAGGGCTAACCCTCATAGTGTGCCTTTCTTCTTTGTTTACTACAGATTTGCAACAATGCTGCCCACTTTTGGCCTTTTACTGCACCTGCAGCACCTGGGAAGCAATGTTTTCCTGGTTCAGATTCTCATTGGTGCTGTCAACATCCCAACCAATTATGTTTCTATTTGGACACTGAATCACAAGGGTCGTCGAATAAGCCTATTCTTTTTCGCATCCATGGTGGGAATCATTTTTATGACCATTGTACTTGTGCCTGAAGGTGAGGACCCACAGGATAAAAAAAGGAAATCTTCCCCACTTTCCTGAGGATTTTTCAGGTTGTGGCTACAGGAATCCAAACAATTGGTTTCAAAGGATTCCCTGAAACCTGTTGAGCTTTTAGGACATTTTGCCATTGAATTGGTAGGAAATCAGCCAAAGGTCAGTAAAGTTGACTGAGATATGTGATTGTCCTCATATTGTTCAAGAAGTACCTTGAAACTGATGCCTCTGAGGTTTGAGTTTCTTTCAATCAGCATACATCATTTCCACATTGGACAAAGACACTTGCAAACATGTATGTCTAGACTCATCCTTATTAGTTAATACAACCACACTGTACATCCCCTTCCTCTGTATGTCTCTGTCTTATTACTTCACCTTCAGTGATTTATTCCTGTAAACTGTGTGTCCCCTCATGAGTCTCATCTTAGGTCACCAGAAATGCAATCCTGGTTTTGGGAGTCATCCTGACTTAACGAATTAAAATCCCCTGTGGTCAAGTAGAGAAGAGGTTTATAGCAGTGACAACATATCAATCATGCTTTGCTCTGCTCCTTGAGTTGTAATGTGGTTTACAAAATACCACATTGGTGAGCTGTACTCCTCTCTCTATATCTCATTGGTTCCACAGACTTAACCCAGTAGCACTTTACAATTGAGCCACATCCCCACCTCTTTCATTTTAAACAAAGTATTGCTGATTCCTTAAGGCCTCTCAAACTTGCTAAGGTTATATTTGAACTCTTGGTCCTCCCACCAAGAGCACCTTCTGAGATGCTGGGATTACAGGTGTGCACCACCATTACTGACTATATGTTCCACTCCTCTTGAATGTGAAAATTAATGTCAGTTTCCTGCCCTGCAACAAAGTCCACTCCAAGATTTAATGCTCTATGAGATTTTTTAATTGAGTAGAAAACTGACTTTATGAAGGTTTCCTTCAGTGTTTTCCAAAGTCTGATATATTTTCCATACCAGAAGTACTTATTCTTGAGTCTTGAAACTTTGCTTTAGATCAGGCTATTGTACAGCTTGTCCATTCATGTGGGATTCCTGTCCTTTTATGGCTGTCTTCTATAATCTTCACTCCATGCCAATACTGTTCATGGACCATGGTTGGGAACTCCTTGAGTGCCTGCATGAGTGGGGAATTACCCCTCAGTAATTCCCACATGACAGTCTTACCTTCCACATGAAGGGTAGAGTAGACAGTGGACAGATTAAGAAAGTGAGTTTTTCCTACATTCAGCATCTTCTCTGTTTTCTTAACTAAACATGAAGAGGTAAGGTGCCTGAATACAACTATTCAGAACCTTTTATTCACCATAAACCAAACTATGCAAGTAAGTCACATCTCTCAGTCACAAATTTTACCTCAAAGTACTTTCTCCACAGTATATATTATACTGTGAAGATCTCCAGTAAGGGTGTTTTCTGTTTGTAATTTGGGGGATGCAGATTCCTTCATCTCAGATTTCCTGACTCTCCTGGGTCTTCCTCTTTCCAGAAATGCAGACCACACGTATGATTTTGACAGCCTTGGGAGGAGGATTTTCTTTTGCTTCTAATACCTGTTTGTTTACCCACACAAATGAACTGCTCCCCACCGTTTTCAGGTACAATGTCTTATAGGTTTTCTGTCAGAGTTAAAACATTTCTTCCCAGCTCAATGACTTATCAAGAGAAGAAAACAAAAGTACTCAATTGATAGCAATATAGCCAGTGTTTACCCAACATTAGCTTTTTACTAGATACTTTTATGTGTACTAATAAACCACTAATGTAAATCTCATGAATTCTTTGGAATCACCTAAATTGGAGATGCTATTGTGCAACTCACAAGAGCCAATTTATGAATCCAACCCACGTGCCCATCAACTGATGAGTGGATAAAGAGAATATGGTGCTTATATACACTGGCTTGTATGCAGACATAAGTAAATGTGAAATAGGTCATTTGCAGGTAAATGGATGACACTGAAGAAAACAAGGCTGATTGAAATAAGCCAGGGGCAGGAACTCAGTGGTTGAATGTTTTGTCATATGTGGAATCTAGAAAGGTAGAAAGAAGATGAATTTTCATTCAAATAGAAGGGAGTCCTCTAGAGTAGAGAATGAGGATTGGAGTGGAGAAACTGTACAATGAACTTGACCAAATTATGTTCATATACAAATATATCAGAACAAATCCCATTGTTTTACATAATTGAACCAATACAAATAAAGTAAATGCAAAATAAAATAAAATGAGTAATGTAATGAAATAAAATAATAACATTATTATGAGTAATAACATTTTTAAGTGGTAAAATATGTCTTAAGAGTCTTTGAACTTGAGAAAATTTGCTAGCCAACCAAACAAAATTCAAAAGCAAGAGCAAGTCATCTCTCTTCATCTGACTAAGAACAACCCTTGTGTTCTTCCATAATTAATACAAAAAGCTGACAAAAACCCTGTGCTCAATCTCCCAAGATTAAGTATGTATTGTGGTTTGTGTTTCAAGGGCAACAGGTTTAGGAATCATTGGAGCTTGCGGTAGCCTGGGGGCTGCGCTGGCACCCCTGTTGATGATCCTGGAGATGTATTCTGCACTCTTGCCCTGGATCATCTATGGAACCTCCAGCATCCTCACTGGCCTTGCTGTCTTTCTCCTTCCGGAGAAACCAGGAATCAGCCTCTGCCTGACTCCCTCCAAGATATAGAGAATGAGTGAGTGAACCCTCTCATGGTCCCTTAGAGGACTTATGTGCCATAGGTCTGAGATGGCAAGGCATATTCCACTGGGGCCACTCATTCTCTGTCAAGCTTAGACCTACACTCTTTCCTGGTAGTCAGCGCTTTTGATTTAGTAAAATAATATCTTTTAACGAGATGTCCCCTGAAGAACTCTAGATCATACAGACCATATCTACTCAGCCCGTACTAGTAGTTTCCATGGTAAATTGGACAAAATCAAGTCTCCCCTGCCTTTCTGAACACAGTGAGACACAGACACCTGAAGGTATTTCACAAACATGCCCAAATGCTAATGCCAAATCTCATGCTCCAAGTTCTATTATCCTGAAACCCACTAAGTGCTGATAAACGGGCACTGTCATTTCTTATAGGCTGAAGCTCGTTCCTGGTCACTGCAGAACCCAGGGGAGATCATGATCAGGACTAGGGCCCCTTCCACAGGCAACAATGGGAAGGAGTCTTTTTGTGTTGCCTGTGAGGTTCAGACCATCTGTTTTTCACTAAGAATAAAAGTGTTCACAAAAGAGCAGAATGCAATGGTAAACAAAGAAATTATATAATGATGAAGGATTGCAGAAAGTTTTTAAACTTTGGTACACTTCCCTGGTTTTTCCAAAGACAATTTTAGAGAATGTCAGGATACCCAAGGATGACAGTAGAAACTATCAAAGCTGCTTTCCAAATGCTCCCAAGAAGGTTTGTCTTTTATTTCACAAGATTTAATCAAATCCTTGGGCACGTGCCATGTTTTTTACCAAGGTTGGTGGGGAAAGGATCAGCTTGCTCTAAAGAATGCAGGACATGCCTTCTTTCTGCATGTCCTTTCATGTTTGTGTTTATGTCATTGTAATTTTACCATATCTGTTCTAGGGGGAAAGTTTCCAGAAAAAGAAAGCAGGGAGATACCTCCATCAAAGTGACACACTTCTAAGGAATTCCAGAGGTTGACTACTGATCTGCTGGGCTCCAGTCCTAGTAGCAGTCAGTGGTCCAAGGTGGATGGGAGTCATTGGTGAGATGGAGAAATAGCAAACAGAGACACCAAGTCTTCTGAGGCTGAGTCTGAATTTTTATTGTTAAAAGAGTTTTTTTTTTTTTTTTTTTTTTTGGTATAGGTTACATCATTTAATGGTTAATACAAGGAAATGTTAAGTAAAAAATCTTCAAGAATATAATTAATGATCTTATTCAAGAAACATGTTTGTACTGTATGATAGCTTAAATAAAAAGAAAAACAATTCCCAGCAAGGTAAAAGTCACCGTGCTCCATTTAGTTTTAATTTCCCTGAAAGAATATGTCATTAAGATTCTCTAGATGTTACTCCTTTCAAGAATGCTAATGTGAGTTATTAACAGTGGAACGTGTTTTTTTATTACTAACAGAGAATAGAGGAATCAGGTTATAGTTAATATTTATTCTATTTCATGTACTCAATGAAGGACTAAAACTCTAACTAGACATAGGAGGAATACAAATTGTACCAATGATTAACATATTTATTTATTAAGTGGGAAAAATATCCTTAAACTTAATCATAAACACTAAGAAAGCAATGAAGACCAAACACCACATCAAAGCTTAGAGGAACACACTCTCATATATAACTTTTAGAGGAATTGTATACTAAAAGAAATCAGGCACCTTACAAATATGAGCAAATCATAATTGCTTATTTATGAGTTCATCTAAGTATTAGTATTACATTTATTATATGTTATTTTGTGGCCCAACACCATGAAATCTTCCCAGTATTCTCTATAATCCGAATCTAAGGACATATTGATTATTAGTATTAAAAGCAACTGCACATGGAGACATACCACACCTATGGCCACCAAGAGGGAGGAGAATCTTTCAAAAGAATGGTGTCAACTGTTGAATCCTCTGTTCTAACAGAACCATGTCAAGTGTCAGAATGGTAGGAAATAAATGAGGCACTGAACAAAGAGCAAGAAGAAGGAATAAGTCAGGATCGCTCTTGGACTCTCAAAAAATTTATTTAAATAAATTAATGCAACAAAAACCATGAATTCCATTTATAATTGTGATACTGAATTATCCTGTACAAGATTCTTTATGAATCACATGAAGTTCAAAGAAACTACAATACTTTGCAATACGAGGCAGAATATTTACATAGTTATAAATACCTGAAATGTGTTTGTATAGTTAGATGGAATTAGCTTAAAAACATATTCTTTTCTGAATTGATAGGGAGAGTATTTTATGGGATGATTACAGGGAAGAACCCCACAGACTTGAATCAATTTGAAACATATTTTGAAATATATCTAAAAATTAATACCAGTATGTGAGTCAGCTTTCTGTCTTGGCAACAAGGTACTTGAGGTAAATGACTTAAATCAAGGAGAGGATTACATGTGGTTGCTGACATTTTGAGACAACAACCAGGCCCCATAGGACCCTTGGCCAGACTGACTGAGCCTCATCTCCAGGATTCCTCAGCCCAACTGATCACTCTCTACCTCTGGGGCCCTTACATTGAGTGAGTTCTCCCTGCAGCGAGGACCCCCAGACCAATTGACTGCACCCTATCACTGGGATCCCAGACTGACTGACAGCACCCGGTCTCCAGGATCCCGTAAACAGCAAGCACACCTGACCTGAAGGACCCTGACTGACCAACCGCACCCCGCCTCCAGGACCTCCAGCTGACCACCTCCACACCCCAAGCTGCAGCTCCCCATTTGCCAAGACATTTGGAAGTCAGAGTGGCCATCTTGGATGATCACAGAAATCTTAGCTCCAATCTTTAGGTGGGGCAAATCCCATCCTGAGATCCCTGCTGGAGACTTGAAGCTCATTGTCAGGTACTTCTCAGGCATCAGGCTACTGAACACTGGGAGGATTCATTACTATTTGACTGTTATACTGTAGATTTTCTTTTTTCTTCTTATTGAAACATTTTAGTTTTTATTTCTTTACTTTTCTTGCTCTCTTTTCCTTGTACCTGTTCCCTCAGAGTCTCTTCCTCCATTTTTTGTCTGCTACCATCCAATTTCTTTTGATTACATTCTCACCCTTTCTAGTATCCAGAACTTCTGTATATTCTTTTCTTATCCCATTAACGGCTACATTCCACACCCCTCTGCATCCTCTTTGTCCTCCATTAGAAACTGCAGACCTTATTGCAACTCTGTTTGTTTTACTGAAGATAATATTCAAAATCATTCTGTTTATTGTGACAATATTGTTATTGTCCTCTTAGGTGCTATTTGGTCTAAAATTGCATAGTGTCTGAATTGGGCACTGCTAATAATGATCTCCCCTTAAAGAAAAGGTTTTGGAAACCTATAGGGCCACTATATGCCTAGAGGGGAAATTTGTGATACCTCAGATCTGCACTGCTAGAGGGGAAGATACATGAACAACATGAGAAAACAAGGGAAGAAAATGATCCAAACAAATCTAGATTCCATATTAATAAAATCCAATGACAGTATGTAGAAGAAATATCAGAAAAAAAACTTCAGATTATACATGATTAAGATGATTCACGAAGCAAAGGATAAGATAAGAGAGCAAATGCAGGCAATGAATGATAATAACAATAAGGTGAAAGAGCAACTGCATGAAGCAAAAGATCATTTCAAAAAAGAGATAGAGATTCTCAAAAAAAGACAAACAGAAATCCTTGAAATGACAGAAACAATAAACCAAATAAAACACTCAATTGAAAGCATCACCAAAAGACTAGGCGACTTGGAAGGCAGAAGCTCAGACAAGAAGACAAAATATTTAATATATTTTTTTCACGGTGCTGGGGATGGAATGCAGGGCCCTGTGCTTGTAAGGCAAGCACTATACCAACTGAGCTATCTCCCAGCCCCAAAATATTCAATCCTGAAAATAAAGTTGCCCAAACAGAGAAGATAGTAAGAAATCATGAACAGAATCTTCAAGAACTATGGGACATCATGAGAAGACCAGATTTAAGAATTATTAGGGAAGGCACAGAGATACAAACCAAAGGAATGAACAAACTATTCAATGAAATAATATCAGAAAATTTCCCAAACCTGAAGAATGAAATGGAAAATCAAATACAAGAGGCTTACAGAACACAAAATGCACAGAATCACAACAGATCCATACCAAGGCACATTATAATGAAAATGCCTAACATTCAAAATATAGACAGGATTTTGAAGGTCGTGAGAGAAAAGCATCAGATTACGTATGGGGAAATACCATACAGATAGCAGCAGTCTTCTCAACCCAGACTCTAAAAGCTTGCAGGGCCTGGACCAACATATTTCAAGCTCTGAAAGAACATGTTTGCCAACCTAGAATCCTATACCCAGGAAAACTAACCTTCAGATTTGAAGATGAAATAAAATCCTTCCATGATAAACAAAAGTTAAAAGAATTTACAAATAGAAAGCCTGCACTACAGAATGTTCTCAACAAAATATTCCATGAGGAGGAAATGAAAAACAACAATGGAGGTCAGCAAAGGGAGGAAATACCTTAGAGAAAAACCACTCAAAGGAGAAATCAAGCCAAATTAAAGACCAAAACTAAGCCCAAATGACTGGGAATATAAATCATATCTCAATAATAACCCTGAACATTAATGACATAAACTCATCAATCAAAGGACATAGACTGAGAGAATGGATTAAAAAGAAAGACCCAACAATATGCTGCCTGCAAGAGACTCATCTCAAAGAAAAAGACATCTACAGACTAAAGATGAAAGGATGAAAAAAGAAATATTACCACGCACATGGACTCAGTATAAAAGCAGGGGTTTCCATCCTTATATCAGATAAAGTGGACTTCAAGACAAAGTAAGTCAGAAGGGATAAAGAAGCACATTTTATATGGCTTAAGGGAACCATAAATCAGGAAGACATAATGATAGTTAATATTTATGCCACAAACAATGGTGAATCCCTATACATCAAACAAATCCTTCTCAATTGCAGGAATCAAATAGACCACAACACAGTGATTCTGGGTGAATTTAATGCACCGCTGTCACCACTAGATAGATCTTCCAAACAAAAATCAACTTAAGAAAATATAGAACTCAATAACACTATCAATAACCGAGACTTAATAGACATATATAGAATATTCCAACCATGAGGAGAGGATTCACTTTCTTCTCAGCAGCACATGGAACCTTCTCAAAAATAGACCATATTTTATGACACAAAGCAACCCTTAGAAAAGCCAAAAAAAATAAAGATACTACCTTGTGTTCTATCAGATCATAATGGACTGAGAGTAGAAATCAATGACAAAATAAAATCAGAAATTACTCCATCACCTGGAGACTAAATAATATGCTATTGAATGAAACATGGGTAACAGAAAACATCAGGGAGGAAATAAAAAAATTCTTAGAGGTCAATGAGAATGACAATACAACGTATCAAAACTCTGGGACACTATGAAAGCGGTACTAAGAGGAAAATTCATTTCATGGAGTGCATTCCAGAAAAGAATGAAAAGTCAACAACTAAATGACCTAATATGACATCTCAAAGCCCTAGAAAAAGAAGAACATAATTACAACAAAAATAGTAGAAGACAGGACATAATTAAAATCAGAGCTGAAATCAATGAAATTGAAACAAAAGAAACAATTCAAACAATTGACAAAACAAAAACTTGGTTCTTTGAGAAAGTAAACAAAATAGACAAACTGTTAGCCACACTAACAAAGAGAAGGAGAGAGAAACGCAAATTACTAAAATTCATGATGAAAAAGGAAATATCACCACAGATACCACTGAGATACAGAACATAATGAGAAGCTACTTTGAAAATCTGTATTCCAAAAAAATAGAAACTACTGAAGACATTGACAAATTTCTGGAAACATATGCTCCTCCCAAACTGAACCAGGAGGACATACACAATTTAAACAGATCAATATCAAGCAATGAAATAGAAGAAGCCATTAAAAATCTACCATCCAAGAAAATCCCAAGAAGAGATGGATTCTTAGCCAAGTTCTACAAGACCTTCAAAGAATAACTCATTCCACAAATGGCATAAGTATATGAACAGGCACTTCACAGAAGAAGATCCACAAGCAATCAACAAACATATGGAAAAACGTTCAAAGTCTCTACTCCCACAGTTTCACATGTCATTATGTTAAGAGATGTTTGCAGGGTCTGCAATCCCAACACCTATTGCCTGGCCTCCCAGGCCTTCTTTGAAAGCTCAGTGGAACCCTCCATGACTCACAACTCTTGCATTCTGCAAGCCTGCAAAACCAGCATCACCCTGGAGAATGCCACCTTCTGCTGCTAATGGGAGCTACACCTGAATGGACTTTACCTATGGCTGCAGCAGGATCTGAGTGCCTCGACAGTTGAATATCCAGAAACAAACCTCAGGGAAGCAATTTCCTCCTGATCAGGGCACATTGGAGCTTACTTCTGAAAGCAGCCTTTGAAACAATTTCACATTTTTTACCCTTGTGCCTGGAATAGGTGGGGGCTTGTCAATTTCTGAGAAGTCCACAAGGCATCTCTTCTACTGTACTGGGTTTCTTGTGAATGTCACTAATCTCTTGAGCAACTGCAGTCTCTTTGGCCATGATTAATGTGCCTTCTTTCTTGCCAAACTGAAAGTTTTTCAAAACTTTCTGCTGGTTTAAAAAAATGTTTTTTATTGCTTCTTACTGTAAACATGACTAAAGCAGCCAGCAATACCCATGAAACTGTTTGCAATTTGTGCTGCCTTAAAGTTTCATCCATCATATTAATTAGTCCATGAGCTCTAAACTCAGCCTCCCATACTCTCAGGGCATGCAAAAAATGTAGATATGTTCTTTTCTAGACATAAGATCCCCAATTTCCTACTCAGTTCTCATTTCTATTCAAAACCTCATCAGTATAGCCATTACTGTCCACATATCTCTCCATATTCTTGTCTTCTGAGTCCCCACTGGAGTCACCTATTAAGATTCTTTAAGGCATTCTAGGGGTTCTGTAGCCCATTCCTACATTGATTTCCACACTCCTTTCACAAACTGGTTACAAAGATTTCTGCACTGTGTCATCTGGTTTAGATACAACAATATGTCTGCTTACCAGTACCAAATTTTTGTGTTAGTTGGTTTTCTGTTGTTGTGACAAAATACCTGAGACAAACAACTTTAAAGGAGAAAATTTCATTACAGGTCATGGTTTCATGCCGGGGTCCAGCCCTAGCAGGAGTCCATGGGTTCCACACTGGTAAATGGGGCACGGGGAGACAGCGTTGGCGATGGATGGAGAATGAAAGACACAGACTGTAGTTCTGGTGCAATCAATCCCACTTTATTCTGGGGAAGGCTGGGTTCATATACACTTTTCTTCAGGCTATGATGACAGACTTATGATTAATAAAATCAAAGAAGTTTCCAAGGCATAGGCAGAAATTGTTTTTACCGAAAGATTATGAGAAATCAGTGACCGTACAGATTACAATTATTTTAAGAATATTTAACTAAGTCAATGAGCTAATACAATGTTTATTTCCTTAATATCTAAACTCTATGTGACCTAAGACTATTATTATTCTCACGATTAAAGCGATAGACAAATAATCTCACATGAATGACCATTTCTACTAGGTCCATCTGATTAATATCTAAATTGCTAAGTTAAGAGCTACAGGAGGGCAGAAGTCCCAGTGGTTCCCGTGACCAAGTTTTTTTTTTTACTGAATAGATTACATTGTCTTATGTAGCTCTTTTTCTCAGAATAGGGCATTGTGTACCAATGTTTATTATAGGAGTGACCTATTCTTTGTAGGAAGGAAGGAATGTTGTGAAACCTTATTCTTTTACCTTACCACCACACATAAACAAAACCATCATCTGGATTAAACCACCCTGTAGGAGACAGGGGGAGATCTATATCTACCTTCTCTAAGGGCTTGCCTTTAGGGGGGTACCAGGGCTTGCCATTGATAAAATAAGCTAGTCCATATCTAGTAGCTACTGTGGGAGGTGCTTTTTGCATACTCATGGTTGGAAAGACAGATGGTTCCGTGGCCAAATTTATGTACTGCATTACATGTTCATAACAAGCACCCCAGGAAGAAGACACATCACACAGTGGTAAAAGATTTTTTTACTATTTGTGGCTGAGAAGGAGTTATAGTCCCTAATGTTTTATTAATAATCTTGGGAAATTCTGTAGTATTCCCTTCACCCTCAGTGATTACTACCAAGGAATAGTATGGGTAATATAATATTAGAAACATAATGCAGAAAAAGCACCAGAGCCCGGAGGCAAGCATCTGGCATCTCCCGGGATGATGAGTCTTTGCAAACATCATTCCCCCAGTGGATCCTTGTCAAGCACTGGTTGGGTTGCCAGGCGCCCCCGCAGCTCCCCCTTTTTTGTTTTGAAACTCAAATAAGCCTTCTTGAATCTTAACTCTTCTTAAGAGTCTGCAGATTGCACTGAGGATGACTGGAAAACAGAATTAGCACAAAAATACAGATTCCAATTAATGTATATTGAAAGATCGTATGAAAGATTGTATTATGAAAAATTGTAGCCTTAAGATTACTAAAAATTTCACTTGCCAAATTACCAGCAGGTACAACCGAGAGATGTGTCTTACTAATTTCTCTAATTTCCTCCTGCAAGGCACTAATATCTGGGGCTATATCAGTGTTATTCCAAATTCCTTGCAGGTGGTTTTTTACTGATGACCAAGAGGTTCCGTTCTGTACCTCCAAAGGAGTAATGCAAATCCACTTGTAGTTAACATGACATCTAGTGATCATTCTAGTTCCTAAATTTTGCACTTCATTGCCAATAAAAAACACTGCCTCTTCCAAAGCATTAATTCTGGTTTCTAGTTTTTTATCTATTCTTTCCTGAGCTGCTAAAGCCACAAACACATTATATGAAAGATCATTTACATGTGAAGCAGTATGAATTTTCTGTACCAAGGCTGTGGTAGAAAGTGCTAAAGAAGTGATTATACTGATAAGAGCTGTTATTCCCAAAATCAAAGCTGCTATGAACCTTTTTGGCCTTAAAGGTTCATTAACTGTTTTTAAAATTTCAACACCTGGGTCATCATACCAAGATTCTGTGAGATTAACAGGCAAAATTACTTAACTAGGTTGATGTACAATTAAGAAAATTTTTAAATCTTTAGACATAGATGAATTTACACAATTGGTAAGAACACAATCATGACAGTAAATATTATGAGTATCCTTGTTTTTTGTAATATTAAAATTATTAATAGAAGACATAAGAATAGCATGAGGGCATTAATACATGCACACAGGATAAAATTATCAGGAGTAGTTTTTTATTTTTAGGTCTTTGTAATAATACTATATTAGTGGCTGCTAATAGTCTATATAAATCTGGAAAGTAAGAAAATTTGCCATTATTTAACACTATGGTAGATAGGTGTCACCCATCCAGGAGTAAACCACCTATGAATTGGATCATTAGTTACAAAAGGATTAAATTCAAAATGAGGACTATCATTCTTTCTAGTCTTTAGCCATAGTTTATAGTCATAATCAGGAGCAGACACGGAATAATCTGTAATAATAGTCTTTGAGCTTTGAGGTTTGAATTGTACTGCGGCATGATGAAAGCCACACTCAAATCATTTTGGAAAATCGGTCTCAACATCAATTAAATTCCAAGCAGTATCTTTTTGATTATTCAAATTGAGCATTAATAGGCAATACCTAAGCCAAGACAAGGGAAATCAAAGCAAGAAACAAAGCCTCTGGTGTTTTAGGTTTTTCCGGCACCAGTCACCACATCAGCAGCAGTGACAGCCAAGTGCTTCAGTTGTCTCCATGTCTGAAGATCAGCAGTGCGAGTAGCGGCAGAATGAGCAAAACAGAGTTTCTTCATTTTAAATACTAGCCCATCTTCCTCCATCTGATTGGGTTGGTATGGGCTCCAATATCCTTTGTTCTTTCTCCTCCTTCGGATAGGGCTCATTATAATAACGTATCAATTGATCTGGAATCCACAAAGACATTTCTGCATCCTGGGGAAATACACAAGCATAGCCTTGACCGGAAGTAAGCAAAATGTCAGGCCCCTTCCATTTACCTGTTAATAAATCTTTCCATTTTACTAGGGCCTGAGTTGAGCTTTTACTTTCCCAATGCCTCATCATAGCACAATTGCCTTCTTTATCAACATTTAAATGATTTAACACAAAAAGGGCATGTTGAATAATATGAAAGGGAGAGGAATATTTTAATTCCCCCTCTTTTCATTTAGTAATTTGAGTTTTAAGCTTTTGATGATTTCTTTCTACTATAGCTTGTCCTTGTGGATTATAAGGAATTCCTGTAGAATGAGAAATGTTAAACCTGGAACAAAAATCTTTAAATTATTTAGAAGTATAAGCAGGAGCATTATCAGTTTTAAGTTTCTTAGGCATTCCTAGAATAGCAAAGCAAAGAAATAAATGTTGAATTACATCCTTGTAGGCTTCTTCAGTTCTGGCTGAAGCTAGAATAACATGAGAAAAGGTATCAACTGTAACATGAACATAAGACAATTTTCCAAATTTTGATATATGAGTTACATCCATTTGCCATAAGGCATTAGATAAAAATCCTTGAGGATTAACTCCCATCTGTGGAGAAGGAATAAATTTAGGGCAAACATGACAGTTTTTAACAATAGTTCTTGCTTGTTCTCTAGTAATATGAAACTGTTTTTGTAATGAGGAAGAATTTTGATGATGAGTTTTATGAGACACAATTGCTTCTTCAATAGCTGTTAAAATAAAATTTTTTGTTAAATTATCTGCATGGGTATTTCCCAGGGAAAGGGGGCCTAGTAAGTTGGAATGTACATGTATATGACCTATAAAAAGGTGTGAAGTTCTATTACGAATTAAATATTGTAATTCTTGTAATCTGTGAATAATTTTTGATGAAAAGAAAAGGGTTGCTGTTTCTATAGCTGGAAATAATTTGACTATATATAATGAATCAGTATAAAGGTTAAAAGGTTGAGTTACAGTTTTAAATGTAAATATAACTGCTTCCAATTCTGCTCTTTGAGCTGAAGTCTCTTGGGTCCATTGAACAGTAGGTTGAGAACCAATAATTGTTACTGCTTTTCCATTAGAAGATCCATCTGTAAATATTAAGGTTGCATTAGTAATAGGAGTTGTTACATACCATCTAGGAAAAATGATTTCTGTTAGTGTTAGAAAATGTAACAAGGGATTATTATTTGGTAAATGAAAAGAAATTTTTCCTGTGTAGTTAAGAAAAGCTGTTGTCCATTGATCATCAAGTAAATGATTAGATTATATCGTTCCCTAGTATATGGAATAATGATCTCATGCATTTCACAAGCAAACAGTTCTTTGATTCTAAGTCTGGCATTTAATACCAAAGAAGCTACCATAGTAGGATAAGACATTAATATTTTCTTTCCTGATACTGGTAAGTGTATCCATTCAAGTGGATCATTTTGCCATAAACAACCTGTTGGAGTATGTTTCATTTTTAGCACAATAAAAAACCAAGGCAAGTTATAATTAATTTGTTGTAAATAATGTTTTTGAATTACAGTTTCAACAACTTGCAAGGCTTGTTCTCCTTCTTTAGTTAATATTCTACTTGAGTTAGGATCTGAATCACCTTTTAGTATTTCAAACAAAGGTTTTAATTCATTAGTTGAGAGTTTTTATGCCTCACTAACAGCACCTAGAAATTCTACCTTTTGGACTTTCCTTTTAATTTTATCTGGGGGTTTAAGAAGGGCTGGAACAACAGGAGCCACCAAAGGTGGATCGTCATTATGATATCTGAAAGCAGCTTCTTCCAAGTCTTCCTCATCAGACGGGGAGAACTGATCAGGTAGACCTCTTTCCTGTTCCCCGTCTTCATCATCGTCTGATTCACTTTCACTTTCACTCTGAGTTTCCTCTGTATATTTTTTAACTGAGGCTGTCAACATAGGCTCCTTTTCTGACATTTTGTCTGGTGATCTTACCCTTTTATGTAGCTGTTCACTTTCATGTCTAGGGTCTAAACAGTCCCTAAAAAGATTCCACAACACAAAAACATCCACGGGGACTCTTTCATTGCCACATAATCTATGATGTGAATGCATAGCATCACCTACCATTTTTCCAGGTTTTAACACCTAAGGTACCCTGTTCAGGAAACCAAGGGGCACATTCTTGTACAAAATGAAAAAATCTTTTTAATTGAGCTGTTCCTAATGCGTTCCTCTTTTAGTTAATAAGTACTTAGTGATATCAATAAATAGTGCTCTTTCTTTGCTTTCACTACCTCCCATGGTAGCTGTTCTTTCTATCCCTGCCTATCCTTTCTTGGCCTTCTCTACCGAGGGGTCTGTGGCACCCCAGGCAGGATCCTAGCTGTCTTGAAAAGGAAGGAAATTAAATGGGAGGCTTACCAGAGTGCCCCACATTGGGCGCCACTTGCTGGGGTCCAGCCCTAGCAGGAGTCCATGGGTTCCACACTGGTAAATGGGGCACGGGGAGACAGCGTCGGCAATGGATGGAGAATGAAAGACACAGACTGTAGTTCTGGTGCAATCAATCCCACTTTATTCTGGGGAAGGCTGGGTTCATATACACTTTTCTTCAGGCTATGATGACAGACTTATGATTAATAAAATCAAAGAAGTTTCCAAAGCATAGGCAGAAATTGTTTTTACCGAAAGATTATGAGAAATCAGTAACCGTACAGATTACAATTATTTTAAGAATATTTAACTAAGTCAATGAGCTAATACAATGTTTATTTCCTTAATATCTAAACTCTTTGTGACCTAAGACTATTATTATTCTCACGATTAAAGCGATAGACAAATAATCTCACATGAATGACCATTTCTACTAGGTCCATCTGATTAATATCTAAATTGCTAAGTTAAGAGCTACAGGAGGGCAGAAGTCCCAGTGGTTCCCGTGACCAAGTATTTTTTTTACTGAATAGATTACATTGTCTTATGTAGCTCTTTTTCTCAGAATAGGGCATTGTGTACCAATGTTTATTATAGGAGTGACCTATTCTTTGTAGGAAGGAAGGAATGTTGTGAAACCTTATTCTTTTACCTTACCACCACACATAAACAAAACCATCATTTGGATTAAACCACCCTGTAGGAGACAGGGGGAGATCTATATCTACCTTCTCTAAGGGCTTGCCTTTAGGGGGGTACCAGGGCTTGCCATTGATAAAATAAGCTAGTCCATATCTAGTAGCTACTGTGGGAGGTGCTTTTTGCATACTCATGGTTGGAAAGACAGATGGTTCCGTGGCCAAATTTATGTACTGCATTACATGTTCATAACAAGCACCCCAGGAAGAAGACACATCACACAGTGGTAAAAGATTTTTTACTACTTGTGGCTGAGAAGGAGTTATAATCCCTAATGTTTTATTAATAATCTTGGGAAATTCTGTAGTATTCCCTTCACCCTCAGTGATTACTACCAAGGAATAGTATGGGTAATATAATATTAGAAACATAATGCAGAAAAAGCATCAGAGCCCAGAGGCAAGCATCTGGCATCTCCTGGGATGTTGAGTCTTTGAAAATATCATTCCCCCAGTGGATCCTTGTCAAGCACTGGTTGGGTTGCCAGGTGCCCCCGCAGTTTTATAGGGTTCAGATCATGGTGGCTTGGACTCATAACTTTGATCCCTGTTGCAAGGATATACTTCCTGGTGAAAGCACATGTTTGAACAGATTTGCTTACCTCATGGCAGTCAGGTAGTGAAAAAAAGAAAGAGGTAAGCACCAGGCTACTAATATCCCCTTCAGGGGCACACACCCAATGATTCAATGTCTTCCAAGTAAGCCCATGCCCTAAAGTCTCTGCCACCTTTTGACTGCACCATCAGATACGGACCAAGAAATCAGCATGTTACATTTTGGGAGACATTTAATTTATGAAGTAAAACATGTAGACACAATGATTCAAAAAAGTGAAGTTCATGGTATAAGGGTGGTGCAGCAAGATATATGTTGGAATAGTCACAGATGCATTCAGAAAATCACAAGAAGTCAAGAAATACATAGTAGCTATAAACAACCATATATATGGTAATATGTTACTCATCCAAATAAATGATTACTACTAAATAGCATTAACTCTCATAACTGAATAAAAATGGTATGAACCCATTGAAAATAAAGGCCTTATAAAATGAAATGAAATAACAGAAATACTGGGGAATGAAATCCACCAAAATCTACAATCTCTATGTGCAAATACACCTCAATGAATAATTATGTACATCTTACAATGCACTAGTTAAACAATAGAAGGGAGATCAGTAGTACAGAGCAAGTGGATTGTGGGAGGGAGGATGATAGATAAAGGGAAGGTATTGGGTAATCAAATTGATCAGGTTGTGTTTTGTTCATATAGGCATAGGCATAATGAATGCCACTACTATGTATATTATAATGCATCCATGAAAAGGAAGGAAGGAAAGGAAATAATAGCAGTTTTTTTCCAAAAGACCAAAGATTTCATAGTGTCTCAATTCTCAAGTTTGATGAGGGGGCAGTAAAATGGAAACTCATTAATTAATGTTGGAATTTTAAAAGATTACATGCTATAAAGCTACTGAAACATTTTGGACAAATTTTAAAAACCTTTCATTAATCAAATAACCATTTGTTGTACATGAGAAGTGCAATCAAAGATGGGGAAAATAACAGATATAACAGACATTGTCTATGCGTGCAGCTGTGTGACATCACACCTTTACTTCTTTACCAGTGATGAAATTTTATTTTGAACTCCTCATTCCCTCCAGATTGGTGGAAAATTGTGGATCAGTTAACTTGAGAGATAATTTTCACAAGCTGTATCCAAGAGATATCTAGACTTCAGGAGCACATGCTGTTGCAAGGGATGAGGTGGTAACAAGTCAGGGTTGCACTGGGTATTGGTTCTCTGGTCAGAGATTCCAGGATGCTTACTTGAGTTTAAGTCTGTCTGCTTGGCTCCCTTTGCACCCACACTGCTATAGTTCCTCTGCTTCTGCCAGTGTGAATACTTGATCCTGGCTCACTGAGGACACACAGAGACTCCTCCATCCTCACCCTTCCCTTAACTACTTTCTGCAAACTCTTCTGTTGTCTCTCTCAAATGCCCTCTAGTTATCCCTGGTCCTTTAGCTTTTGAAACAAATTGGACTAATCTTCAAGACTTTTAGTTTTTCCTACATGCCTCCCAAGGGATCAAAAGGCACATAAATGACCACCCAAAGAAATGTGGAATGAGAGACAAGGAGGAATCCTAGAGAATCATCCATCATGTGTATGGTTGTCTGATCCTGCTTTCTCTCCCTAAAACCTTGATTAATGATCCATCAGGAGAAGAATCAGATGACATCAATTGTTGCACATCACAACAACAGTTAATGGTCAGTTTATAAAATCTATCATTCCATAGTAGAGAATGTAACACAGGTCTTCTTGTCCTCTAAGGTTGTAGAGAGAATGCTGTTTATGTGAACCCTTTTGCCACCGTACTGAAATGTGGGATGTTGTTGGGAACAGGAAGAAGAATTATGTGAAAACTAGACATCTTACCCATGTGTGTCAGTCATAGAATTCATTAAAGCTCTTTCTGTGTTTGTGTGTGTGTGTGAGTGTGTGTGTGAGTGTGTGTGTGAGTGTGTGTGTGTGTGTGTGTGTGTGTGTTATCATCACAGGATTTCATTCCCATTTTCAGAAAGTCCAAGTACAGTTTAGTTGGGCCTTGTCCACTAGAGCCCATTTGATCCAGAGCCCAAGAGCTTGGCCCCTTTGGTAATCACAAACCACAGGGGAAGAATATCGTAAGTCACCAGAAGCAATTATTGGGACAACAGTTTTAACTGTATCAGGAAATTACTCTCATATAGGGATATCTCAATTGCAGAGCTACTTGTTGTTTACACATTTGTACTGCTTGTTAAATAGAGGTTTTAAATTCCATTAAAATGTTTACACTGGAGATAAAGCACATTCATGTTTATTGGAAATAAAGCATTGGTATAGTTGGACTCAACATACAAGAGTAGCTAGAATTACAAAGAATTCTTTAGTCATTCAGACTCTTGGAAAAAATAAATGGTGAATGAAACTGAAAACTATGATGGTAATATCCTTCATCCCAAAAATACTTAGCCCACAAGTACAGTGCATGTACCCCAAACTATGATATTTTATTTAGACATATTGACTAGTAGGTGAGCAAGAATATGCCACAAAACATCATCTTTTAATCTTTTCTATGTTACTGTGGATTCCTTAGATCATGCAAAACTCTCAAGGTCATGTGGGAATACTTTCTTATATGATCAACTCTGTAGGTTCCCTTTCCATTTGGACATATACCATGAGGCAGCAGGCAAAAGTTCCTGACCATCTTCTTGAAAAAAAGCCTCTTTCTAATTACAGAGGTGCTGCTTGCCCAGGAGAGGGTGATCTGTGACAAAGGGTGGTATCAAGTGTGATACAGAAAAGACAAACAGACACACATAGAGAGAAAACTGGGACCAAGTGGATATTTAACCTCTGGTGGAAGTTGAATGACCCAGAGCTAGCTCAGCATGTTTATTATAATAATTTTAACATCAAAGGGTCTTCTGTGAGAAAGTTTCTGCACAGAAAGCAGGCTGAAGAGCAATGCCCAACTCCAATGCCTCACTCTCTTTTTCTGAACTTGTTTCAAGAGATGAGCCTATTGTCTCTGATGTATTCCATTTATTAAAATTGAACCATAATTTCCAGCCCAGATTCATGGGAATGGGAATTAGTCTTTACACCTGATAGGAGGAATAACAACTCTTGGACATGTTTAAATCCACCAGAGACTCCCTTCTGGACACTAACTGTTTAGATTCCTTCTACATGCAAACTACACTCATCACTCTAGAGATTCTTGAATTCTCACTCTTATTGTAGCACTGTATCAAAGTGAATGATCCTGTCATATGAGTCAAATTCAGGTGCAGATAAGGCTGATCAGAGGTAATAGGTTAAGTTGCTTATGAAGCACAATTCCCTATAATTTACCATAACATAATGTGGATCCTCCTTCTTCTACTTTCCATTTACATGATCACTTCTCTTGAGCCCCTTCATAGTTTACTGAAAGCATGGAATGTTTTTACAATTTCTTCAGACTCTTCAGAGTTTGTTTAACATATTCAAAAAATCCAGCCTTCTACCCACTGTCCAGTTGAGAAACCCAAACACATTTGTGGGCATTAAGTAGGACAGCACCTCATGACTTAGTTAGTTATTGGACCATGATTTATATTAGTTATGGGCACAAAAGAAACCTCAAACTTAGAATTTAGTAACTTAGAATTTAGTAACTTACAATAATACTAACTTAGAATTTCACAAAGTTTCTGAAGGTTGAGAATTCTGAAATGGTTTAGATGGATGCTTTTGACCAAAGGTTTTTTTTTTTTTTTTTTTTTTTTTGTGAGGTTGGAGTCCATATTTTAGTAGAAGATGCATGTACCCTTAGACTTTTTGAGAGTGACTCAGTTCATGAAACATGGGAATCTCCCAGGGGTCATGTGCATGGCATGTTATCTAATTACTCACTGTGGAATACCACAGAAAAATTACAGAGAGAGAGAGAGAGAGAGAGAGAGAGAGAGAGAGAGAGAGAGAGAGAGAGAGAGAGAGAGAGAGTTCAAAGGTGAAGCCACAGTATCTGTTTAAGACTTAGATTACAAAGTCAAATACCATCACTTTGGTTTTATTTTACTTTTGCAGTCACATCAATGTAGATAGTATCTCATCCACAGTAGCTAAACTATGGAACCAACCTAGATGCCAATCTAGGTTGAATGCCAAAAAATGAATGGATAAAGAAAATATGGTACACACATACAATTGAATATTAATCTTTTAAAGAAGAATGAAATCATGGCATTTGCAGGTAAATGGATGGAACTAGAGTATATCATGCTAAGTGAAATAAAATGATCCCCCCAAAATAAAGACTGAATGCTTTCTCTGATAAGCAGATGTTGATCCATAGTGGGGGGTGGGTAAGGAAGAATGAAGGATCTTTGTCTTATGAAGAGGGGAGTGAGGGATGAGTGGAGTGGTGGGGATGGGAAGGATGAATGATAGAATGACACAGATATAATTACCCTATATACATGTATGAAAAGAATTTTAGTTAACCTAAATAATTTCTTTTTAAAAAAAGAGACAATGGACAATAACTATCATCAGGAGCATGCGAAATATACTTCAGAAGAGCAGAAACTCAAAGGAGAAACAAAAAATCAGGCAACAATATCAATACACAAAAGTACTCAATCACAAAAAAAAAAAAACAAAAACAAACAAACAAAAAAAACATGACAGAGATCCGGGGCAGAGGGAGGAGAACTCCATGTAAGGGCTTGGTTGCTGCTGGTGTTACTGCTGCTGGGGTTTGCCCACCAGCCCATGCTTAGTGGGCCCTGCCAGTCAGGATTTCTTCAGAATGCCTGCAGCACTTGTAGAGAATAGCCAGGTTATCTGCAAAGTCTGGGCCAGCAATCTAGAAGAAGAGATGTGGAAGAGCCAAGAAATCTTGTTCAGTTACAGTTATATTGCAATGGACACAGAATTTCCCATTGTTGTGGTACGACCAATTGGTGAATTACGTACTTTGATAGATTACCAGTATCAACTTTTGTGGTGCACTGTTGACCTTCTAAAAATTATCCAGCTGGGCCTTACATTCACAAATGAGAAGGGAGAATATCCTTCTGGAATCAATACTTGGCAGTTCAATTTCAAATTCAAACTTACAGAGGACATGTACTCCCAGGGTTCCATAGACCTCCTTGCTAAATCAGGACTACAATTTCAGAAGCATGAAGAGGAAGGTATTGACATGCTGCACTTTGCAGAGCTGCTGATGACATCAGGAGTGGTTCTTTGTGACAATGTCAAATGGCTTTCATTTCACAGTGGCTATGATTTTGGCTACATGGTAAAGTTGTTGCTTACAGATTCTTGTTTGCCAAAAGAAGAACATGAATTCTTTCATATTCTGCATCATTTCTTCCCATCTATTTATGATGTGAAATACTTGATGAAGAGTTGCAAAAACCTTAAGGGAATTCTTCAGGAAGTTTCTGATCAGTTGGATTTGCAGAGAATTGGAAGGCAGCACCAGGCAGGCTGAGACTCACTGCTGAAAGGAATGGCATTCTTCAGGATGAAAGAGTTGTTTTTTGAGGACAGTATTGATGATGCAAAGTACTGTGACTGGCTCTGTGGCCGAGGCATGGGAGTGGCCCAGAAACAGAATGAGGATGTGGACTCTGCCCAGGAGAAGATGAGCATCCTGGCGATTATCAACAACATGCAGCAGTGATGGCGGCAGGCTCTGCTGGGTGGGCCCAATCTCAGAGTGGTGCTTCCTGTGCTGACTGTGTACTCATCTTCCCCAAGAGAGAACACTTTTGAGCAAACTGTACCCACCATCTGCATTGAGCAGAAAGACTTGTTTTAATGAATACAGAAGATATATTTATTTTAGATTCAGAAGAGGGGTGTTTGCTCTGAATTTGTAAAGGAGTCTTCCCTGTTCCTCATCCCCAACCTCTCCTCTCTAGCTGCCTCCTACCACCAGCATCCAGGGCTCATTTGACACATTTTTAAAATCCAGAACAAGTCTGAAACAAACTAGTAAAATGAATGTAACTCTTACCAGTTGTCATTGTTTTTTCTTTTAAATATTTTGCTAATCTCTGATGAAAGATTCTTGCTAAGATTCTCAGCTAAGCTGAGTGCTTCCAGGAAAAATGGTGTTCTTGGGAAGTCAGTTATACATCTTGAGGCTTTGCCTTTCCTTTTTTTACCCTTCTTGAGGACATTTACTTTCCTCATACTTTGGTAGTCTTTTATGTACTGTTATATGGAAATGAATTGCCAGTTGCTGAAATTCAAAGACAATTTTACATAATCTGTCTACCACTCTTCATTCACGATCAATGCCAGGTTGGACATTAATTGACCACTCAAGTATCTTGAAGTCTGTGTTCCACTGTGCCATTGAGATTTGCTCTCACTCATGCATCATCTGAGGTCATTTTAAGTTTTCAGATAATGAATCCAATCCTGAAGGAAATGAGTAAACATCAGATTTTGGGGTCTTACGCACATTATGTTTTTAATAATGTGATTTCAGATGGTCATCTGTCTTCTCCAACCTCTTCTCCATTTTCCTTTCAGCAAACTCGAGGAGTTAGGTGGATTAGTATGAGGACCAGGAATGTGATTCTTTAAGAAGGTTACAGTAGTTACTTATAAACAGGGCAGTCAAGGTACTTGGCTTAGAGAGATCTCTTGGAGTAATATCTCACAAATAGGAATAGGAAGCTCAGGACATTTGTTTTGTTTTGTTAAAACTAACCATTTAAAAAGTACACTGTGATATTTTGAATGACTACAGAATGGAGTTTTGAAAAAACCAAAAACCTCTGGAATGGCGGAAATAAAAACCGGTAACTCGCTGAAGTGGATACATAGCCTTGCATTTTAAAAGCTTATGGAAAACTCAATTTGAAATGAAAAAAATGTCAAGTATTATAAGCTGGTATTTAAGATGCTTGTAAATATTATTTATGTTTTTAATTTTGTAAAATAAAGATGTTTTTAACCACCGGTAAAAAAAAAACAACAACAACAACAACAACAACAACAACAACAACAAGAAAACAAAAAAACAAAAAACCACAACAACCAGAAAAAAATGAACAAAATCACAAAAGTCCTTACCTATCTGTAATAATCTTGAAGATGAATGGATTAATATCCCCAATTAAAATTTAAACTAGCTGCATTAAGTGTGAATTAGTATAAACATGACCTAAAGATTCACTACTCATAATAAACTCACATCCCTGGTAATGACACATATAAACAGAAAGGGAAGGGTTGGAAAATGATTTTCTATGCTAATAGAAACTGAAAATGAGCAGGAGAATCTATACATGTATCAGATAAAGTAAACCTTCAGTCAAAAATTTTAAAAAGCAACAAAAGGCAAGTCACTATATAATGGTACAGTGATCAATTCAATGAGAGAAAATAAAAATCAGAAAGATGTATGCATATACTGACAGAGCACCTAATTATGTAAAACAAGAATTATTAAATCTAGAAGGAAGCGTAGACACCAATACAGTTATAGTTGAGGATCCCAGTATCAATAGACCTTCCAGACAAAAATATCAATATAGAGAATTAGGAATTATACTATACTAAAGGGCAAATGGACCTAATGGAATCTAAGGAAGTTTTTAATCCTCCGAAAATGCAGAATACATAAGTGCATAAGGTGAATGTAAAATTCTTCAGGAAACACTCTATGTTAGGGCACAAAGAACATTTTAGCTGATGTTAAATGCTGTTATCACTCTCTGACCTCAATAGAATAAAATTACAAATCAATCACAAACAAGTATTGGAATACTACACTGTAGCCCAGAAATTGCACAATTCCAACTCAAAGTTTAAAATGTTTTTTAAAATCAGAAAAAATTTAGAAATCGTACAAATACATGGAAATGAAACAACATACCTAAGAACAATAAATTGATCAGTAAAGAATCAAAAAGACAAAGACCCTTAATCTTTCTTGAAAAAAATGAGAATAGAAACACAACCTCTCAAAATCTAGGGGATACAACCAAAGCAGTAGAAACAGGGAAAGCTATAACTCTAAGAATATACACCAAAAATTAAGTGATCTCAAATAACCAACCTATCAAGGCAATTGAGGAAATAGAAAAGCAAGAACTCATGGGCAGTCACTGGTTCAGCACCAGTCCACACAGCACTACAGAAGGTATGGAGGCTTAGATCATGCACTGTAAATGCACAGGGTGCTCAGATGGTTTCCCCTTATTATAGTCTGCTTTTAAAAGTTTGGACCCATTTCATGGCCTTATATCTAGAGAGAATTTACCTAAGGAGAAAATAATCAATTGCTTCTTATGGTATTTCCTGATCTAATGGTCAGGTATGTGTGCTCCTATGGTATGCACACTATTAACTGGTCTGTTTATCTGCCCTCAAACCTAAAAGGCTTTTGCCTTAGCTTGTGTCCAGACTCCAATTTTGTTCATCTTATTGTCCATGGCTTGGGCCAATTTCCAGAAGTGTAAGAGAAAATGTAATTATCTAGAGTTCAGGAGAACTTATAATACCTGGTGCTTCCAGGTGAACAAACTGATCCATCTAACCCCATGTAAATGTCTCATCATGGAACCTGTTCTTTTCTGTTAATAAGCCCATGGCCAAGAACATGCAATGTCCCTAAGGGAAGGAATAGCCTCCCATGTTTTCACCCACAGATATGTATTTCAGGATATAGACTCATCTCACTTGGAACAGTGGTTCACCCAAGTTCAAAACATATAAAAAAATTTCTAAAAGAGAGGAGTGGTACTTGGGATTCTTTTTGTTTTTAGAACACACATTTAATCTCCTTAAGAGTCTTTTCTGGCAAGATGTTGATCTTCCCACATAACTTTACACACTCCAAATTACTCCAACTTATATATATATATATATATATATATATATATATATATATATATATATATATATATGGTTTATGTGATGATAGCCTCAATTTGGTCTTTCCTCAGAACACAATATTGAGTGACATCAGCAAGCTGGCAGAATATGAAGCCATTGGTTCCTTTCCACAGCACACTAATTCAATAATGATTTATGGAAAATTCCCTTTCTGAACAGTCTAGAAACAAAATGAGATGGTTCTGCACCTCAAGCAACTGCAAAACCAGACACATGAAAGTGATGAAGTAAATTAGCAACACCTTTTCTCTAGTATCCCTACCCCTAGCAGAGAAATATATGATTAAGAGGAAACCTTCTTGGTCTTAGGTTTTCCAAGGGGAATAAGAGTTGAGGCATGTGTCCAATGTCCCAACTTTTCTGAGACCCAAGAAATAGATTGTGTCTTGCTTGTCTTGGAGCACTAAGGAACTGGTAGAGTCTAGCTTCCTGGCCCCAGTGAAACCCAGACAGCAGTCTAATCTAGCATACAGTTTGTCACCACAGTCCCTACCCCAGCTCAGCTCTGAGTGGGCAGGTGGCATGTCCCAGCTTCTCCTTGCTGAATAGTGTCACACACAGCATCCAAAGACCCAACTCTTGCAGGTGCTGCCCAAGGAACAAGCCTGTTTCCCTTTCTCAGAGCACTGATGGGATCCAGCATACACTGGAATCCTGAAGACTGCTAGAAGAAGCTTGGGTGCTGCAATAACAAGAACCTCAAATGTGAAAAAAATTGGGGGCAGGGAGTATCTGTGAAGACAGTGCAAACTAAAGATTAAAACTGGCAGCAGAGAATTGATGGAAGTTTGACACTGATCATGTTAAAAAAATTTCCTAAGGAAAAGGGAAAAAAAAAAATCACTGGAAACTAGAGGTAAGAAAATTCTCATTACACAGTGAAAATTTATTTTTGTCACTGTATTTCATGTGGACTAGTTCTTCATTGCAATTTGTGAAGCCAACCCTACAAAAGTAATAGAAAAGACTTCAATTTCCCACTGAATTGTAGAGAGTTTGGAAGTTCTCACTACTTACTTCACAGCAAGGAAGACAATACTGGAAAAACAGTTATTCTATTAGTGAATCAGGGTCACATAGCAAACTATTACATTTAGGAATAGGAGATAACAGGCTGTAGAAAGTCACAGCAACCAGGATCAGATGCCCAGAAGAGAAAGCCACTATTGGACCAGCTCTGTAGGCCCACTTTGATGTAACTGAATCAATACCAGGGTCTTGTGGTAGACTACCTGGACAACCTCAAACTCAAACTCTCAAACCCTGTGCTCTTGGAACCCTATCATGTCCTTGCTGTGTAGATTAAGAAATATTCCATCTATCTTTCTACAGTTTTTATGGGAAAAATAACCATTTGAAATACGCCATTTATTCTTGGGGTTATTCTGTGACGAACATCAGATTTCAAGAGAAACTACTGTTCTAATATTTTATCTGACCTGGGAGATAGAAATTTGCCAGCTATTACTCCCCCTAGAATTTCTTTCAAACATACAGGGAAGGTAAAATAGGCCAACTATTCTGAAGATCACACTGAGGGAATCTGTCCATTTTGAAACAAATAATACCTACATAGAAATAATATTATGGAATAACTTTCTATTTCTAGTACCCTGCCACTTCATCAATAGGACCATGGGATAAAAATGGTGCATTATGACAGAAAGAACTGCAGGACACAGACCATTTTCAATAAGGATATTATATGGATTCCTAGAGAGATATCATAGAGTAAAAGGCAGGTGTGCTAGAAGAGACTGAAGCCTCTGGAGCTACAGCTACAGCAAAAAATAATCACAGCCTATCTCCTCATCATATAGATGTGAAACCTCATCACATCATTTTCATTCTGATTTCTCAATACACCTGACTAGGTTTTAACAAAGATTTCAAGTCCTGTTGAAAGGCAAGAAAAGCTGGGATCAAAGCAAATTATCAGACACAGACTCAGGGCAGTAATTTTGTTCAGAAATTTCAAGTACCTAGGATTAATTCACTAAAGGGTCTCATGGAAAACATGGACAACAGGACAGAGCAGCAGGAAAATTCAAGGAGGGAGACCAGAACTCTGAAAAGGGTTACAAGGGAATGCTAGAAACCAAACTTGGTGTAACAGAAGTGATGTCAATCTTGATAGGCTCAACAGTAGACTGAGGAGAGAATCAGTGATCTTGATGGTGTTTCAGCAGAAACCTTTGAAATCTAGACACGGTAAGAATATGGAGTAAATATGGATCAGATTCTGAAAACTTTCTATTTTTAAAGGTATTTTATACACATAATGGGAGTGCCAAATGAGAGGAGTGAAAAGAAAGGAATAAAAGAAATACTTAAAGTAATCAAGGCTGAGAATTTCCTTAAAGGGTATTTAAAATCCCTATGGGATTGTATCTCCCTTAATGACAGATACATAGAGGAGATCACTCTGGAAAAGGCTGACAGTTGATTGCTTTCCATAAAGTTCAGAGTACATTAATGTAGTTCTCATAACTTCTCTTTGAAACTGAATGTCTCCAGTGATCTACTTCTTTCATCCAGGCCCTACACACCTACGTTTTCACTCAATTGCCAACTCATACTATTAATCATTCAAGTGAATTAACCCTCTAATGAGGCTTGAGCTCTCATAAGCTAATCATAGCACCATAACAATTCCTGCATTGCCTAACATATGAACTATTATGGGGACATCCTGTACCCAAACCATGGCACTTCACTTGCAGTAATTTTTCTTGGGATGATTTTCGTGGCCTCTGTGAATCAAGATTTGGTACTAATCAAATCAAAATTTACCTCTCACCTCTCACAGAAAACTGAAACACTTAAATGCGTATTGCAAACAACATATTCTGTAAAAAATTGCAGAGCAGGTATCAGAGTTCTTCTGGGTAGTTTACAGAGTATTTGCAGATCAATGTCCAAAGATGACTGCAGTTCATTGCCCACAACAAGAATTTTCAGGAAGTAGATCAATGACAGACTTAATGGCAGAAAGCAGCTCAGCAAAATACCTCCCTCTGTGATTTAAAGAAAACAGCCACCTAAATAACCTGATAAAGTCTAGGGGATATTAGCTGCATGGACTTGCCACAGAGCTGAAGAGGGGACCATTAAGGAGAAAGTGAGGTCAGGATCAACACCCTTTGCTGTGTCACAGGGAAAGACAATAGAACACTTTTTCTTTGACCTTATCTAGATACAACCACTTTGCCTTCAGGCAGGGAGAGGCATTCAGTCACCATGGCTTTTCAGGACCTCCTGAATCAAGTTGGTGGTTGGGGAGGTTCCAGATAATTCAGATGGCTTTTCTTCTACTCTGCAATGCCCTGGCGGCCCCTCATATTATGTTGAAGAACTTCACTGCTGTCATCCTTGGTCATCGCTGTTGGGTCCACATCCTTGACAATGACACAGTCTCTGACAATGCCACTGGGACCCTCAGCCATGACACCCTCTTGAGGATCTCCATCCCACTAGACTCAAACCTGAGGCCAGAGAAGTGTCGGCGCTTCATCCACCCACAATGGCAGCTCCTTCATCAAAACGGGACCTTCTCAAACATGATTGAGCTGGACACAGAGCCCTGCATGGATGGCTGGGTATATGACCGAAGCTCCTTCCTCTCCACCACCGTGACTGAGGTAATAGGTTTCATTTTCCTCTCATGAGTGCTTGACCTGGGTGTGTAGAAACAATGAAAATAATGAACATGCTTTGAGCCTTTAATTGCCATGTGAGTGCTGGTTCCTCTTTTACCATAATCTATTGATTCTTTTTTGCAATATGGGACACAACCTTAGTGTAATGATAAATCATAAATATGAACTTAGTGTCATGGTGCTTTTATTCTTGTGAATGTCACAGTTTAAGCAAATAAATCATATGTCTTGTTAAAGATGTTAGGCGAAGTCAGTAATACTCTGCCTTGATTGCCGATTAGATATGTCTGTATGTTGATGAAAACCTGAATACCCAGACTGAACCCCTAGAGCAATCCCATGAGAATGTATGCACCAATGTTCAGGGTTCAGTAAATTCTTCAAGGTCCTTGAATGGTCATGGTAAGTGGGGAAATTTGAGAACTTTGCATTATGAGTTAAATGTGGTCATCAGTGTAACCCACAGTTGTACTGAAGTCTCCCTAGGTACAATTTTATAAACTGAGGACTGGGTGGTATAATTCAAGTATTTTTGAAGAGGGAAGCTGTAGAAGAAGATAAGGGTCTGATCAATTGAAAACTGCAGGTGGTGTGAAGGTGTTTTTGTTATGCTGGTTTCCTTGTCTTCCAGTGGGACCTGGTGTGTGAATCTCAGTCACTGAATTCAGTGGCTAAATTCTTCTTCATGGCCGGAATGTTGATGGGAAGCATTGTTTGTGGCTATTTGACAGACAGGTGAGTGTCTCTGGTTTCTAGTTCTCTCTAACCATGGGTACTGTCACCAGCTTATGACTCACTTATACATATGAAAAAATTTGTTGCAAATTATACTGCCATTGGGGGCACATTATTCCCAGGGATCTACAAACACAAATGTAAAATATCATTCTGTGTGGCGAGTGCGACTTTTTAACATTTGACTCCTGTGTGTAGACATCACCATAAGATGTGGAGATGTGTTTTAGTAGAGGGTTAAAAAGAACATGCCACAACATGGAGTTTGAAAGATGACAATGATTTAAAATCTGGACACAAAGGAAGATGTGTCACCACATCTTCCTGGATCCAGCTTGCTTGAGTATGCTGGTAGGGAGAAGAACATTGTCAGTGTTGCCCAGGGGAATTGTGCTCAGTGCCTCCTGGATACTGCACTGAATGATTCTGGTGCCCAGGGAATGGTCATCGTGGCCAAGTGGCCAATGTGGGAAGGGTGGAGCATCCTATTCCCCCTGTAGAGTCCATAGCAACATTTCATTTGTGGTGTTGGGAGGACATGCCAGTCCCCTTCAATTTTGCTTTTTCCTGAGCAGCTTTTAAAGATGACTTATTCAATCATGTAGGGTATTTAAGCTAAAGAGAACTGGTGTCACAATTTGTGGTATGAGAATCTTGATCTTGTACCTTTGAAAATCTGTTTTGAAATGACAGGAAACCATTGCCCTCATTTTTTCTTGTTAATTACTTACTTTTTGAGCTATGACATAATCTTTTGTAACTTTTATTGCCTTGTACTAATCACTGCTATGTAGAATTTCTTTATTTAAGGAATTAGAAATAAACAGTTATTGAATATGAAGAGTATACTTGGCATTTCAATAGTCACTCTTTCATGTATCTTATTAGATCTTTATCATATCCTGAGGGCTCTAGGTATCTTATGCTTTTAATCTCACAAATGAAATTTGACTTAGGGCAGTTTCTTTGCATGTATAATAAATAAGGTTGCAATCTTCAAAATAAAATGTTTTCACCAGTGACATGTTATTGCATATAAGCAAGCGCTTCTGTGACTAGAGCCATTTCTTATGAATCCCAGGCATCCTTTGTCTGTATTTTTGTTTAAATTTTTTCCTTGCCTTAGAGTAATATATACTGGTAATAGAATTACAATTTACTTATTTACTGACTTCATGAACTGCCTTTCTGATAAACTCATAAATGAACTATTACTTCATAAATGAAGAATAAATTCATGCATGAAGACTACTAGGAATTATCAAGCTTGAGGAGCTAAAAGAGAAACTAAAATAAAGCTAGATTGAAAACAGTCACAATTTGCATGGTAGTTTCAGAGCGTCAAGCATTTCATCCACATATGACCTATGGGAGTCCTTGAAGGAGAAGAGAGTAATGTGATGAGAGATTAGTTGAAAAATTCCTGCAGTATACAAATAGCATTTCTAGAAGTTGTTTGTAGATCCCTAAAATTTTCTATAACATGATTACACCATCTGCCAATAAGGATAGGTTAACTTGTAGTTTTTACATCTTCTCCTTAGACTCTTTTCTCAACAGTAGCTAGGATCTACAGTTCAAAGCTAAATGAAACTTGTGAGAGCTGAAATTCTGGTTCCCTTGATTATCTTCTGTGAATGTATGATGGCTTTCCTCTGGAGTGTGACATTAACCAAATAGAGGTCTGGTAGTTTTCCTTCATAATTTTCAGAAGTTCCTTTTTATTTCCAGTTTTCAAAGTGCTTTACTTTTTTAAAAGTTTTTATTTTTTCTAATGAATTATACATGACAGTTCAAGGCATTTTTGTATTTTGATATATCATAGATAAATAGAGTATAATTTCTTCAATGTAGTCATTCTGTTGAGGTGAATTTATTAAATGTCGTAAACCATAGATTTCACTATTGTTTGCCTTGTTCCACTTTTTTCAAAAGGATTTGGGGGGAAGGGTAAGCTTCCTACCATGCTGCCCTGTCTTAACATATCTCAGTATCTATACTTCTGTATTTCAGTTCCTCCTGTATAGATCAGCCTTTTAGAACTATAGTCAACCTCTCCATTATAATCCTATAGTTATTTCCAGGACTTACCCTCAATTAACAGAAACCTGGGTTTCTAATATTAACAGTGATTTTTTGATCCTATTCCTACTTTCTGCTTCACAAGTCTCTATTCTGGTTTTCATCTTCCTACTGCTCAAACCCAGGCAAATATTTCATCACATAAATTCCACTTTATCTTGCTTATGAACTAATACTCAACACTGTGCTGGTGGCAGAAATTTTACACACTGTCATCACTTCTTTTGAACCCAGGAGCATTTAACTACTGGGCCACATCCCCAGCCCTTTATTGTATTTTATTCAGAAACAGGGTTTCACTGAGATGCTTAGTGACTCACTGCTGCTGAGGCTAGCTTTGAACTCACAATCCTCCTGCCACAGCCTCTTGAGTTGCTGGGATTATAAGTGTACACCATTGTGCCCAGCTGTCATCACTTCTTATGTGAAATATATTATATAGTTATGTACAGAAGCTTACACTCTTAAATAAAACCAAGTGGTAAGTACTGAATGGCAATGAACAAGAAAAACTGCTCCTATCACTTGTACAAACAACCTTCTTCCCACCACCCAGTACTGTCTTTGGCAACTAGAGTATACATGCTCTGGCTTTGTTGAGGAGTACAATTTCTTATTCTTCTGATTGAACAGATTGTAGGATCACATTGGCCATGTTGTCATATATGTACATGAGGAAATAATTTCTGTTTCATGCTACTGTGCTTCTTAGCCCCAAACCCTTTCTCCTCCCTTACTCCTCTCTACCTAATATAAAGTAACTCTTTTCTTCCCTAGTGTCCTTCCATTGTGAATTAGCATCCACATATCAAAGAACACATTTGGCCTTTGACTTTTGGGGTTTGGCTTATTTTGCTTAGCATGATATTCTCAAACTCCATCTATTTACCAGCAAATGCAACAATTTCTTTCTTCTTTAAAGCTGAGTGATATTCCATCATATATATACCACATTTTCTTTATCCATTCATCTATTGAAGGACACATATGTTGGTTGCATAGTTTACCCATTGTGAGTTGAGTGGCTATAAACATTGATGTGGCTGCATCACTGTGTAATGCTGACTTTAAGTCCTTTGAGTATAAATCAAGGAGTGGGATAGATGGGTAAATGGTGATTCCATTTCATGTTTTGTGAGGAATATCCATGCTGTTTCCCATAATGGTTTGCCCCTATTTGCAGTCCTATAAACCATGTATGAGAGTACCTTTTCCCCCACATCCTCACCAACATTTGTTGTTGATTGTATTCTCGATAATTGCCATTCTGATTGCATTTTGATGAAATCTTAGAGTAGTTTTAATTTACATTTCTTCTGAATGCTTTTCTCTGAAAGTTTTTGAATTTGATACCTAATCTTCATGGGAGAGTACATGTCTTAATCCATTCTGCAGGTCTAACAAATACCTGAGACTGGGTAATTTAAATGTAGTAGGATTGTGTTTCTCACAGACATGGAGACTGGAAAGTCCAAGGTTGAGGCACCAGTTGAATGGGCCACTGGTATAGTCTTGCAGTCTGCTACTTAGATGGCTTCTTTTTGCTGCACCTTCACATGGTACTAGGAAGTGAAGGGTGTGTTCTTCATATTGCAGGAGGGGCAATATTTTATTCCAGTGGGAAAAACTCATAGAAATGATTTGTAAGGAAGCTAAGGCATCAGAATTCCTAGCAAATCACTCAAATAAATTGATTACATATTCTCTAAAAAAGAGATAATGGAAAAGGAGATAAATAAAGTTAGTAGAACAATGTATGATATATGAGAGTATCAATAATGAGATAGGAATTATAAAACAGGAAAGAAACAGAAGTCTGCAGGTGAAAATGACAATAAATGACTAAGAATCAATCTGTGAACTTGAATAAAGAATAGTAGGAATTATCAAATCCGAGGAGTCTCAAAACATTAAATTGTAAATACCACTAGATTGAAGAAAGTGACTAGCATGCAAGAGACTTCAGGAGCACCATGCAGTGCACCCACAGGAACTATGGGAGTATCAGAAGAAGAAGAGAGAGAGTAGTGCACTGAGAAATATTTGAAGAAATGTCACAATACACAGAGCCAATTGTCTTGATAAAATCTAAGTAGGTGAACTCAAAGTCGTTCACTATAACATATTATAATAATTATTTTTGTCTCAGAGCAAAAGAGAGAATCTCCAATGAAGCAGGAAAGGAGTGCTTTTAACCATACAGGGGATTGTCAATAGAATATTGGGTGATTTTTCTTCATAAAACATGGAAGCATCCCAGCATCTTCCTCTCTATGAGAGTCATTCTACCATGTAACCTATGCATGTGTGAAATCATACTTTACAAAACAAAACCATTGGATTAATGCATCTTAATTTACATATAGTTCACATTTCTAATTGCTACATAGTGCTCTACCCTGGGGATCCATAACAGTACTCATGAGCCTTCTTTTGGAAATGAACAACGAGATTACCACTGAATGCTTGCCATCCCAAACCTAAGGAACAGGTCAACTTCATATGACATTTTTCCTGTGAGAAAATACACCTTATGTTTTCACATATTTGTTTTGTTGTCCGAGACCAACAAAGTCAAACTCAGCAGATAGAAATTCTTGTCCAATCCATCAGCAACTTGGATGTACTGCTTTAGAGATGTTCCTATTATGTCATGTTAGACATAGTTTGTGCAGTTCTAGATTCCCAAGGGTTGATTCAAATACTTAATACAAAATATCGACTCTTCATAATGCTATGTGTATGATTTAGTGCAAGAGATATTTATGATGTGTTAATATCTCTGACACTGCAGCATGTCTTACATAACTTGAATTGGTCAAACTACTGGTAACAAATTTAAGAATTCTTTGTCACACAGAACCTATTTAAAAAGAGGGAGATTTGCTTTTGAGAATATCTGTTGCTGATCCTTTACGGATTTTTTAAATAGGTGTGAAGTGCCTGCTTTGTCCCAAGTTCTACCTGTTGTTATTGTTCCAAAATCCCATCTTTCCCTTTTCCATAGGTTTGGGAGGAGGTTACTTATGACATGGAGTCTATTCCAGCTCGCCATTGCAGAAACCTGTGCTGCATTGGCTCCCACCTTCCTGGTTTACTGCTCACTACGCCTCCTGGCTGGCATGTCCACCACAACCATCCTGACAAATACTGTTCTTCTCAGTAAGTCAACACTGATTCTTGGACCTTTACTGAACTTTGACTTTGACCTTGGTATTCTACCTTTGCTTGAAGTAAACACTCAGTGATGTTTTCTTTCAGTTGTAGAATGGACAACTCCTAAATGCCAAGCTATGGGAGCAACAATGGCAATTGTCTCTTGTAATTTAGGACAGATCACTATTGGAGGCCTGGCTTATGGTATTCGAAACTGGCATACTCTCCAGCTGGTTGTGTCTATACCCATTTTCTTCTTATTTATTTTCTCAAGGTATGAACCCAATTTCCTCCTTCTCTTATATGATCATAGGATGGAAATGTGGGTGACATCAGGGCATAAACATTCATTTTGTCTTAGTTCTACCCCTTGGGATGAGTTCTCAGTACAGGTGTGTATGTGTGATTGAAAAGCAGGGCAACTAGGACTGTCAGGTGAAATTGAGGACACTGAATGACCAGTCTTTCTTTCTTTCTTTCTTTCTTTCTTTCTTTCTTTCTTTCTTTCTTTCTTTCTTTCTTTCTTTCTTTCTTTCTTTCTTTCTTTCTTTCTTTCTTTTTTCTTTCTTTCTCTTTCTTTCTTTCTTTCTTTCTTTCTTTCTTTCTTTCTTTCTTTCTTTCTTTCTTTCTTTCTTTCTTTCTTTCTTCTTTCTTTCTTCTTTCTTTCTTTCTTCTGTATGCAGCTACAAGAGTTTATTGGAGGAATACAGGCTTAGAAGGTGCTACAGGGACAGAACAAAGTACTCTACCCTTGTATCTGAGGAGTCTGGGCTAATAAACTTTCTTGAGTTATTTGCTTTTCAAAGGCTTTTTCATAAGAGTGGCTTATGCTAAGCAGGGATATTGACAGATTTTCTCTTGCCCATAATCTTATTGCACATGCAACAAAAATTCATTTCTGGGTTTTACATTAGACACATGAGATGCAAGTAATATGCATGGGATCTTAAACAGGGATTTCCCCTGATTTGATTACTCTAGGTCAAATGTGGGTCTCTGTGCATGTTTCTTGGGATGGTGGGGCAATCTTTTGAAAAATAGGATCTTACTGTTGATAAGTCAGGAAAGTTAGCTCTTTTGATAATGCAAGGTTGGGGAATTAAAGGGAGGTCTTTAGGTTCACATCTTTTGTGCTAATGGAGGAGGATCTTGCCTTCTGAATCAGGGTCCCTATTTGTTCCTGCCTAATTCTCCATGGAGATTCATTGCCCTGAAATTCCTAGAGGGGTTATGTGGGCTGTCAGATGTTCAGTCTTTACAAGCTTCTTCCTGCTGGATTGAATGATGTCCCTGCCTAACTTTGTGTCTTGACTCTTTTCTATATATAGGATTTTCCCAAGCCCTGAAAATGAATGCCCAACTGGCCTAAGGGTACAGTGAATGGTGGGAATAGGAGAAAATTACTCTGAAGCTACCATCTGGAGGTGGATACTCTACAGATAGGAAGAAACAAAACAAAAAGAAGGCTAAAAGCAGAAAGACCAATACATAGAACTAAGAAGCATGAGGGAGTCAGGTGTGGGAGGATCCAAGAAAATCTCCTCTATCCCACCAGGAGCAAACTTAGCAAGAGTAGTTGTGGTTATGTTGCCAACTTGGGTCATTAATTTGGCTAATAGGTGAGGGGCATGGTGTCATCCTGGGGTATAAGGAAGCATGGGGAGGTTCCAGATGGGTACAGTGTGATTATGAGAAGCTCCTTCCTGGCAAGAATATGCACAGGTGGTAAGAATAACAAAAGGAAGTGAACACAGTGTTATTACGCAGATTAAAGGATGTCTAAACGCCTGTGCATCAACATTAATCCAGGAGGCTGGATCAGCCTCTCTGGGTTGTTTGTGAAACAATGGTTTTAGATCTTCACCAGTTTACAACTGTAGGATAGCGTGGCTTCTGTTATGGTTGGAGCCAGTCCTGGCTTAAGCCTGGACATGTGGACCCAGGAAAGCATCTGCAGAACTTGGCTGCCTTCAGTGTGGCGAGGAGGACCACCCTGCTGATTGTTTTGCACTGTTGTCTCTGGTGAGTCTTAGAGTGAACCACAGTGTATCAGTCAGGGTTCAAGGACCTGAAGCTGGATAGTATCACAAAGTCTGTCTGCCAGCTGCAGAGCTGCAGAAAGCAGGAAATGCTCAGCCCAAGAAGCTGGAGCCTCAGAACAAGAGGGGTCAATCATGTAGCTCCAGTTCAGAATGAAGGTCTGGAATCTCCCTGGAGGTCATTGGTGAGAGTGCAATTTGATAGAGGGAAGGAGTTGTATTCTTATATCCTCGGGTGATTACATAACCATCAAAACACCCATTCAAGGTCATTCAAGGTTGCATCTGCAGCTGCTACCTTGTTTTGCCAACTTTTGTTCAATCCAGTTGCCCAAATAATATTTCAAATACAGTAACTAGTAAATACTTTCATAAAAGTATATCTCCATTATTGTAAGGTATATAATTATAAAGAAGTATTCTTTTATGTATAATTTCTATTAATCCTAGTGTTATATTTAGTAAACTAGACAAAATGTAAGATAGTCCATTATATTCATATCCCTTGACAGACAAATAACAATAATTTCTAAGAGACAATTTAGAATGCAAATTAACTATGAATTCTCTGATTTTTTTTCTAAGAGAATTAACCCTAATAACAGAAGAGGAATATATTATCACATGAATATTCTGGAACATCCAGTTTGTCCTTGCTAGGAAATTTTATTTGTCAGTTTAGAAATAGATTTTTTTCAAAAATGTTTTTCATTATAGTGGAAAGTAATTGAAAATTAGACAGCCTCCATCATGCCATGCATTTGTGTGTATTGCTTTGCAAAAAAATTTCCAGAAATTTGAGGGATTTTCATCCATGAAATTGATAAAGGATGAAAGAAAAAAGAAATTTAATATCTTAACTAATTTTTGCTTCTTTGTTTTTGAAATACCATTCATTATTAGAGCATTACAGTTAAGAATAGTAGTTGGGTTCATCCTGCCAAAATCATATATGCATAACTCCATAGCTCTTTAATGAAGGAGCAGTTGTCTTTCTCCAGTTGAAAGGTGTAGGCACATTGGACACCCTACATTATTTCTCTCATGGATATTCTTCCTTCCATCTCTTTAGAAAGTCTTAAGACAGGTTTGATGTTCCTCTACCCAAGATGCTGGTCAGGGAGAAAACCTATTTGGTGAGAAATGACTCCCAGAGAGATGATTACAGGTTAATACAGTGAGATGAGTTCAGGCAGACAAGAGGGTGTGCCCTTTGGTGCACATGCATGATGTCAATCACCTTTATAACAAATCTGCAACCTGGGTGATGTTACTGTTCCCATTACATAGATGAGAATGTCCAGGCAGACTGAGCTTCTTATGTATCCAGATTCCATCAGAATGGCAGGAGTAGGAGTGCTTCCAGTTTGCATGGGATCTTCCATAAGCAAAACTATTTGAGGGGGTGCTTATTTTAGGAAAAGAACACTTTATGAGTAATTGTTTCTCATGCCCTTACAAAGAACGTGGAGAAGGTATGAAGAACTCAGTGTCCCTCATTCCTCAGTGCTCTGAGCTCCAGAGTCAATGTTCATCCAATCAAGAGGGGAGCTGATAGGGCTCATGTCTGCCTTCCCAGCTGTGCAGGTGTACTGCATGTAGGTATCATTTCCCATTGGCCCAGTTGTGGTACCAGGCAACATGACAGTATGTTTCTCAACTTAACTGAGTAAGTGGTAGGTATTTGATTGAAGTAGAATGAAGGCAATATGGAAAATATCAAGTGAGAGTTGACTACACTTCCATCATCTTTGATCAGGTGGGTGTCAGAGTCAGCTCGGTGGCTGATTATCAACAACAAACCTGAGGAGGGTTTACAGAAACTTGAAAAAGCTGCACGGGTGAATGGAATGGAGACTTCTGCAGATGCCCTAACCATGGAGGTGAGCAGGATGGGAGGTGCTTATGAGACAGAAAAGACACAGCTTGACATACTATTAAATGGTTTCCAAAGAAGCAATATGCTGTCACTGAAAAGCCTGGAAATAGACATTTTATTCAGAGGAGCCTAGGAGACTGATTTGTTCTTCAAATTCAATGCATATATCTCCTGCCTGAGGATTTTATTCTTTATATTTGATTATTATTTAAATTGACAGATAACATTGTATCTTTACAATTTGATGTTTTGAAGTACATGCACAGGGTTGAATGATTAAATCTAGCTAATTAATAGATGCATTACCTAACATATTTTTCCAGATAGAGCAAATAACATATACTTTACATTTTTAAAACACTACAATATATTATGATTGATCCCACAATAGTTCTGCGAACTTTGACCAATATCTCATCCCTTTCTTCTTCCCCACCACGAGCAACCACAGTCTCTGGTAACCATCACTATAGTTTCTTTTTCTAAAAGATCAAATTTCATAGATGCCACATATAAGTGTGATTATGTGGAATTCATCTTCCTTTTTCTGGATTATTTCACATCAAATAATAGCCTCCAGGGTCATCCTGTTGTCACAAGCACAAGGATTTCATCCTTTCCCATGAATGAATAATATTCCATCTCATGTAGACAGACCTTCCTCTGTATGCTCTGGAGTTATAACAGCTTTTTGATGGAGTCATTTTCATTTTCTCTTTCTAATTGCAGGGTAGCTTATTTCTTTTTATCTAAAGCATGCTTTTATTTCTTTCTGTCTCCCCTTTACTCTGAGTTCTTCCAGTGCCATGACGGTTTGAAGTATTGGAGTAGCATCCTTGTCTTGTTCTAGACATTTCTAGGAAATCTGTCTGGTCCCCAGACACCCATCACTGCAATGTTAGCTGTGGGTTATCACATTCAGTTTTTGTTGTGTTGAGGTATGAGGCTTGCACCCCTAATTGGTTGAGAGTTTTTCTGATGACAGGGTTTTGAGATCCATGAGCAGATTTTCTATATCAATCACACACACATCAATGAAATAGTTTGAGAAGTAAAAAATAGTTATCAGTGTCCTCTGTCTATATCATGTTCACAAACATCTTCCCAAATCTTAGTTGATTTGTTTTATTCCACTACTGGCTCCTGAATGTCACCTTTCTTAGCTTGCAAATGCATTCTGCCTTGTCTGTGCCTTTTGCTCTCCTTCCCCTATCTTTCTTTCTTCCTTGCACTTCCTTTGTGAGCATATTCCATGAATCCCTGTGAATCTTTTGAGAGATAAAAGACAGAAAGGTTTACAGCTCCAGTCTTCAAAATGATCACCACCCTCACCAGGTCAGTGGGCTTGATAAAGCCCCTGACTAGTCAAGTAAGGGAGCAAAGTAAATTTCCAGGTGGGAAAACTAACCTCGATGTAGGCAAGGAGACTCGGAATGCATCTTGAAAGTTGTAGTGTATGAAATGTGTCCTCTAGTTTAGGGTAGAACTAGCCATGGTTAAGCAGTCAGGGTACGTTTCTTTGCAGTTGAGTCCAGCCAAATGACTTCAGAAGGGCAGTCAGTGGTGTCCTGGTAAATGTTTAACTCGAACATGCAAAGATTTGGAAAAATCCTTGAGTCCAGAATTGTGGGAATCATTAATTTCTGTGGTTTGTTAAACTCTACCAGAGTCTATTTACACATACCATGATGGTCCCAACAGGTTCATAAATCATTTAAAAATTTAACAAAGAGCTCTTGAAAACATGTAAGAACTGAATATGGGACACCTTTGTGGGCAGGACTGAAGAGCTTGGACTGCTTTAGGCTTTTCTCCAAAGCATGATGTGATCATTGGCATAGAATAGCAGTTACAGAGAAAGATGCTTTTGTAAAACAAGAAGAACCAGAAAACTCCACTTGAATATGTGGCACTTCCTCCCCATGTAAGGGTTACCAGGAAGAACACACTTGGAAAGGTTCCAATGACAGCTAGCATTGCCCACCTAAATATCTCTGGATGCTCCACTCATTTCTGATAGATCATCAAAAGTGAGTATCTGGTACCAAATTAAGCCATCATGCCCTAATGTTTTGCTCTGATATTGGAAGGACAAGTAGGCCACTCTCAGGCATGGCAGCCTTCATCTGAAATGGATTTAGGGTCTTCTTGAAGCCAATTCTTATAATACCACAGTAAAAATGGTCAGTGATCATGGGTTTATGTTTGGGATGCAGAGTGCCTCCCCATGATTGCCTCTCTAACACAAGCATAAATTCTGTATTCTGCTGCTGAAGTTAGGGCTAGTAAATGCAAGTCCATTCCTGATGGCATAGAATTCCTCATTCATGGGAGTAGGATCCACGCTCAGAACTCCCTTTGTATGGAAGTTTTTGAAGTAACCATTATAGTATTTTTGCATTTGTGGAGGATGCATGACAATGGAGTTAGTATTTCTGAATAACAAATGAATTAATAAGTAGAAGTGTTTTGGTAGAAGTAGTTTGACATGCATGTTTATCACCTAGTAAATGGCCTAGAAAATGTTTGGGAGAAACACATGACTATTTTGTTGGATTTCCTACTTCTCATGGTCCTGGTTCTTTTATTTCTTCTTCTTCTTTCAATGACAAGGAAATGGAGTTATAGCAACATCAGGCACCTTGCCCAGGGTATACATCTGGTAAGTGGCAAGGCCAAAGTAGTACTTCAGTATAAAACCAAGTCTGAGTTTAAATCAAATTAAAGTAACATCCCCCTGATTCCAAACTCAAGTTAATTCCAGGTTCCTCTTTCATGACGACACAGAATGCAAGGTATTCTCCAATCTAGGAACACTCAAAAACTAAAATAAAAATAACAAATAAATTGCAGGGAAATAATTTTTCTTCCTGAGACAGGAAATCTGTATTCCTACTATTGGTAACTAGTTGAGAAAAACATTCCAAAACCAATACTTCTATTCCCTCTGGTATGAATAGGGATTTGAGTTCTAACCTTACTAAATCATCTTTTGGTTTCCTTCCTCATATATATCTCTAACATACACACTCTCTTCAATGATATACAGTCCTCTCCAGTTCCTGCTTAATATATCCTCATTTCACAATCATCCTGAGATTCCTAGAACTTCCAAGTTCACTTATCACACCACTTCTATGCCTGCCATGTTTTCAATGTCTGTATTTTCCACTAGATAGCATAGTCATTGACCAAACACTCTGTGTGTGCCCAGTGCTTCCACAATACCCTTTCTTTTCTGACAACTGAACAAGATGTTGTCTCTGTTATTATTGAAGGCTGTGAGATCCACCATGAAGGAGGAGCTGCAGGCAGCACAGAACAAACCTTCTCTGTGTGACTTGTTCCACTCTCCCAACTTGACTAAATGGATCTGTCTTCTGTCCTTGGTGAGGTAGGCTTCACACTATGCCTAGGAAAGTAGTGGAAAAGGAGTGTATTTCTTATTTCAATGTGTACAATATGTGGTAATCACAGCTTTGGGGACAAAAGGGGAGGAGGATATAGAGAGCATTTCTATGGCTGTGGGTAGTCAAAGGGTGATGGAAAGACTGGCACAGGACCATTGCACAGTGAGAAGTTCTATTCATCATATCACACTGATAGGTTCATAGTGGAGACTTGTGCTGCACACTTCAATCCAGTGCAGTATTTTTCTCTGCTTTTCATCATTGTTTGCTTTTGTTTTAATGGAGGTATAGTGAAAGAGTGAGTTTCAAGAAGAGAAAAAACTTGAAAATGCCAAAGATCCATCCTGTATTTCCACAATATGCCTCATGTCTCCCCATACTAAACATTGCTGATGGTCTACATTTGTTTTAATATAATTACAAAATAATCACCTGCAAGCAAATATTCCAAAAAAAAAAAAAAAAGATACGTCTGTATATTTTAACACCAAAAAATGTCTCATCAAGACTGACTCATTATTATCATCATCTAGGGATTAACCCTCATGACATGTGTCTTTCCTGTTTGTTTGCTGCAGATTTGCAATAGCGCTGCCCACTTTTGGCCTTTTCCTGCACCTGCAGCACCTGGTAACCAAAGTTTTCCTGGTTCAGATTCTCCTTGGTGCAGTCAGCCTTCCAAGCAATTATGTTTCTATTTGGACACTGAATCACAAGGGCCGTCGAATAAGTCTATTCTTTTTATGTCCATGATGGGGATCTATTTTCTGGTCATCATATTTGTGCCTGAAGGTGAGGAAATAGAACAGTGTAAAAAAGGAACTATCTTCCCCACTTTCCTGAGGAGTTTTCCAGATGAACATGTAGGAATCCAAAGAATTGGGTTTAAAATGTTTCCTGAAACCTGTTGAGCATTTAGGACATTCTGCCATTGAAGTGGTAGAAAAACAGCCAAAGGTCAGTAAAGTTGGCTGAGAGATGGGATTCTCTTCATTATGGTCAAGAAGTACCTGGAAATTGGGGCCTCTGAGGCTTGAGTTTCTCTAGGTCAGAGTACATCATTTCCTCATTGGAGAAGGACATTTCCTTGCAATCATTTTGGTCTAGACTCATCATTATGAGCTAATACATGCACACTGTCTGCCACTTCCTGTGCTGGACTCTGACTTACTACTCCACCCTCAGTGACAATTTATCCTAAACTCTATGTGTCCCCAGATGAGTCTCATCTTAAGTAACCTGAAAAGCAACCCTACTTTTGGGAGTCATCTTGACATGAGGAAACAATCCCTGGTGGTCAAGTATAGAAGAGGTATATAGCAGTGACAATATATCAATCCCAGATTTGCTCAGCTACTTGTGTTGTAATGTGTTTTACAAAATCCCACATTGGTGGGCTGTGTTCCTCTCTATAATCTCTTTGGTTCCATGGAATTAACCCAGTGACATTTTACAACTGAGTCACATACCCACTTGCTTCACTTTTGGACTGGGTCTTGCTAATTACTTTGGGCTTCTCAAAGTTGCTGAGTCTAGATGTGAACTCTTGGTCCTCCTCCATTAACTCCTGAGATGCTGGGATTAGAGGCATGCACCATTAATCCTGGCTATATGCTCTACTCCTCTTGAAAGTGAACAGTAATGTCAGTTTCTTGCCCTGGAACAAAGCCCAATCCAAGGCTTAAAGCTCTCTTGAGATTTTCTTTTAATTGAGTAGAAAACTGACTCTATGAAATGTTCCTTCAGTGGTTTCCAAAGTCTGATATATTTTACATTCTAGACGTTCTTAATCTTGAGTTCTGAAAGAGTGCTCCAGATCAGGATACTTTCCTGCTTGTTCATTTATATGTAATTCCTGTTCTTTTGTGACTCTCTTCTACAATATGTACTCCATGCCAATGCTGTGCATGGACCATTTTTTGAAATTATTTTAGTGCCAGGGTGATTCTGATACCCATCACTAATTTCCACATGACAGTCACACCTTCCACAGGAAGTGTAGGGGAGACATTGGACAGAAAAAGAAAGAGAAGTCTTCCTGCATTCAGCATCTTTTCTCATTCCTTGAAAAAACTTACAGTGGCAAGTAGAATGAATACAATTATTCAGAACCTCTTATTCACCATCAATAAAACTGTGCAGAAAAGTCCCATCTCTCAGTCACAAATTTTACCTCTATGCAGTTTCTCCACAGTATATTTTTACACTGTGAAGATCTCCAATAAGGGTGTTTTCCATTAATAATTTGGGTTGTAATTCTCATATTTCCTGTCTCCTGGATCTTCTTCTTTCCAGAAATGCAGACCATGTGTATAATTTTGACAACTTTGGGAGGAGGCCTTTCTTTTGCCTCTGTTTCCTGTTCTGTTACCTTTTCAAATGAACTGCTCCCCACTGTCATCAGGTAAAAATTCTCCTAGGTTCCCTGTCAGGGTTAAAACATCCCTTCCCAGCGCAAGAAATTATCAAAGGAAGAAACGAAAAGTAATGATGGTAATGATAACAATTATAGTCAGAAATTACCCAATGTTAGCTTTTTGCCAGATAATTTTAGGTGTGCTCATATACCACTAATGTACATCTCATGGATTCTTTGGAGTCACCTAAATTAGAGATGCTATAGTGCAAGTCACAATAGCCAAGTTATGGATCCAGCCCAGGTGTCCATCAACAGACATGTGAATAAAGAAAATATGTTACATATACACACCTGAGTGTATGCAGCCATATAGAAGACCACAATTATGTCATTTTCAGGTGAATCAATCTAATATTTGATGTCCTAAGAAGGTAATAGGGCTGTGGGTTTGCACCTTCTCTGGGGTCACATGTAATCCCCAATTTTCTAGGGTTTTGATAATACAATCAAATACCCCTAATAAGGTCTCCTGTTCCCTATGAGCCAAAAGAATATCATCCATATAATGGAGACAATAATGTCCTTTACAATTTTGTATAATCTGTGATATTGCCTGGCCAACATATATTTGACACATAGTGGGACTATTTGCCATTTCCTGGGGAAGGACCACCCATTGGTAACTAGTATTAGGGCCTTCATTATTTAAAGAAGAAACAGAAAAGGCAAATTGAGGGCTATCCTCAGGATGAACAGAATGGAAAAGAAACAATCTTTCATATCTATAGAGATGATATGATAATGCTTTGGAATAGCAACTAATGAAGGGAGACCCAGTTGCACCAGGCACAGTATCTGCATACTGGAATTTATGGCTCTCAGAACTTGCAAAAGTTGCCATTTCCCAGACTTCTTATTTATGACAAAAATGGGTGTATTCCAAGGGGAAGTGGAAGGAATGATATGATTTTCCTTCAATTGTTGATTAACTATTTCCTGGGCCGCCTCTATTTTTTCTTTAGAAAGTGGCCACTGGGGGACCCAGATAGGATGATTGGATTTCCATGTTATCTTTAATGGTTCAGTGGTCCCTCCAGAAAACCCAGCCCCTTAGTCCCTGTTTGTCCTTCGGCTTGAATGGGGCAGATCATACCTTGTAGATTCTTTCCTAGTCCTTTTCCAGGGATATAACCTTGTCCCACCATGACTGGTAAAACGGTTGGGTTTAGACAGGAAATATTTTGCTCAACTGAGGAAGAAATGACAACATCCACCTGTGTTAAAGTGTCTCTTCCCCAAAGAGTGACAGGCAGATGAGCTAATACATAAGGTTGGAATGTTCCCCTTTTCCCATCAGGGTCCTTCCATGATAATACAGCTGAACACTGTAATGGGGTTTGGGCAAATCCAAGTCCCTGTAAGGTAGTACTGGATGCTGTAATAGGCCATGATTTGTTCCAGTCTTTCTGTCTTATAATAGAGATGTCAGCACCTTTGTCTATTAGACCCTCTATGGGAGTACCATTAACTTTCAATTTAAGCATAGGTCTATTTTTTGTTGATTGTGCCCAAAGGACACCTGATCCTGTGGATCCAAACCCACTGTTTCCTCCAGTCCTTTGTGAACTGGGAAAAGTCCATGATAGCTAGGCAATATCGATATTTATGCTATTTTATCTCCTGGAGAAACAACAGATACCCCTCGAGGAGAGGATAACAAAATCTTTATTTCCCCAGTATAATCAGAATCAATGACTCCTGGCAATACTTATAATCCTGACAGAGTTGTGGAACTCTGCCCTAAAAATAATCCTGCTGTGCCCTCAGGGAGTGTTCCATGTACGCCTGTGGGAACCACTTGTACTCCCATTTCTGGGGTTAAAATGAGTTGGGCGGAGGCACAGAGGTCCAATATCCCACTCCCTGATGTTCCTCGGGACAACGAGGAGATAGTCGGAAAGGATTGTGAGTGGGATCTGTACTATGGGATTCTGAAAGGCTCCGTATGTTTGAGGGCCCCGGATTAGGGCCCCCTGGCCATTTTTTGACTAAGCTGGCATAGGATATCTCTCTATATCAATTCTTGATGCATAATATTTCACCCAGTGCCTTCCTTTTCAGCACCGGGGACATAGACCTGGGGCAGGTTGATTTGTCCCTGGTTGTTCTCCAGTCTTAGTTGTTCCCCTAGGCTTTAATCCTATGGGTCCTTCAGGGCAGTCTTTTCTGAAGTGCCCTCCTTGCCCATACTTTAAGCATATTATTCCTTTAGCTCTTGATTGTCCCTGATTTGGCCCATGAAGAGTAGCAGCTATAACTTGTCCTGTAATGACTGCATTATTGATATCCCTGCAGACCTTTATATAGGTACTTAAATCTTTTTTTTCCCCCCATGGTTTTATAGCTTTTTTACACCATCTATTTGCTTGCTCATAAGCTAATTGTTTCATTAAAGGCATTGTTTGTTCTGAATCCCCAAATACTCTAGCAGCAGTTTGGATTAATCTATCAACAATATCTGCAAATTGTTCATTACTTCCCTGAATCACCTTGGACAACTGCCCCTGTAAATCTCCTGACCCTTGAATTAACTTCCAGGCTTTACTGGCAGCAGCAGCAATTGGTGTGTACACCACAGGATCATAAATAATCTGCTGTTGAACACCTTCATAGTTTCCTTCTCCTGTTAGCATTTCTACATTTCTTTGGGTAAAGACTGCGACAGCGTTACAGCGTGCCATTTCTAATGAGGCTTCATGCCATGCAGTTTTCCACACTAGGTACTGCCCCCCTGATAGCTCAGCTTTACATAGCCTTTTCCAATCTTCTGGCACTAGATTTAGCCCCAATACTGATTCCAACATACTAATTGTAAATGGGGCCTGTGGACTGTATGTAGCCACTGCCTCCTTAAAATTTTTTACTGTTTTGAAATCCAGAGGTTGGTGGAATCTTTGTCTATTTTGGTCCTCTAATACAGGGAAGAATTGTGGGACTGCTGAGGTTTCCTTAAGAGGGGTTTCTTCTCCCCATGGTGAAAATACCATCTGATTTATAGCATGAGCTAACTCCTCCCAAGGGTACCTTGGGGGATATAGGAGGTAGGCTGCTTGGGGGGAGCTGCTGCCTCCAGGAAGGGATTGGTATTCCTTCCCAATATAACTGATGGGGGTGACCATGTCCTTGATGCTCTTTCTAATTCCTCCCCAGTAAGCCCCTCCTCCTCTTCTTCCTCTTTATGAGAAGTTACACTTAGTTGTTTCTTTATCTCTTCCAGACACATATTTCCTTTTTTTACTAAAGTTATTGTTTTAACTTTTTTAGATATTAGACATTCCTTAATGAGCTGTCACATGGGAAAAGTACATCTGGGTAACAGTGATTGCTTTTCTGCTTTAATAAGATCCTCCTTATCATGTTCCCATAGTGGAATATTTAGAACTCCCTCTTCCAAAATCCAAGGTCTAACCTTGACCAACCTGGTTACATGTGTTGTCACAGTAGATTGTTTCACGGCAGTGTCATTAGCCTTAAATACATCTTGTATGATTCTTATCATTTGATTTCTAGACATTTGTGACCCCATTCTGGAGTTATGAGACCTCCTTTTACCAGGGTTATGTGGCCTCTTTACTGGGGTAATGTAGACTCCCTTTACTAAGGTATGTGGTCCCTTTCACCAGGAATGTGGGGTCCCTTCACCTGGACTGTGACCTCCCCCTTATACACTCTGGCCAGAGATTTCTGGGAGGTTATCCTACAGTATTCCTATAGCTTACTTTCAGTTACTTAGTTTTTCTATAGCTTACCTTAAGTTACTTACCTGAGAGGACACAGAAAGAGAAAGAACTTCCCCATATTGGCCACCACTTGTTCTGTCCAGTGGAACCAGCACGGAGAAAGGAGACACCACCAATCTTTAGTTGATGAGATTTATTGCATCCTCCCTGTTTTCCTGCCTCCTTTGTTCTTCCACTGTCTCCCTTCTTCTACCCTCTCCCTTTCTCATCCACCAGGCTCCTAGCTTATCAGCCAATTATAGCAAAGCTTTCTCTCACGCAGGAGAGCATGCAGAGGAATGTCAGCATAGCACTATATGGATCATGAACTGTCCACGTGCGGCATGATATTAGATAGCCAATCCTAGAGCCTGGTGTCAATATGTCATAAGTCTCCAAGGAACTAGTAAGCAAGCAGCCTTTTTTGGGTACTTCCTTATTTTGGTAGCCAGTGCCCTTTGGCTCACTGCCAGGTGCCATCTTGTCCAAGACAGTCCTCAACAATTAACATTCAGGGTTATTATTGTGATATGATTTGTATTCCCAGTCATTTGACTCATTTCTGTTTTTTGACATGATTTGGTTTCTTCTTTATTTGGCTATTCCTTTAGGCTAGTTCTTTCGTTGCTGATTTGTATCGTTGTTTTTCATCTCTTCCTCATGGAATATTCTACTGAGAATGTTCTGTAATGCTGGCTTTCTTTTTGTAAATTCCTTTAGTTTTTGTTTATCATGGAAGGATCTTATTTTGTTGTCAAATCTGAAAGTAAGTTTAGCTGGGTATAGGATTCTTGGTTGGCATCTGTTTTCTTTTGGGCTTGGTAAATGTTGTTCCAGGCCCTTCTAGCTTTTAGGGTCTGGATTGAAAAATCTGCTGATATTCTTATTGGTTTCCCCCTGATTGTAATTTGATTCTTTTCTCTCATGGCCTTTAAAATTCTATCTGTATTTTGTATGTTAGGTATTCTCATAATAATGTGCCTTGGTGTGGGTCTGTTGTAATTTTGTGTTTGGAGTCCTATAGGCCTCTTGTACTTGGTTTTCCATTTCATTCTTCAGATTTGGGAAATTTACTGATATTATTTAATTGAATAGATTGTACATTCCTTTGGTTTGTTTCTCTAAGCCTTCCTCAATCTCAATAATTGTTAAATTTGGCCTTTTCATGATATACCATAATTCTTGTAAATTCTGTTCATGATTTCTTACCATCTTCTCTGTTTGGTCAACTTTGTTATCAAGGCTAAATATTTTTTCTTCATTGTCTGAGGTTCTGTCTTCCAGGTGTTCTATCATAGTGGTTATGCTTTCTATGGAGTTTTTAACTTGGTTTATTGTTTCTTTCATTTCAAGGATTTCTGTTTTTTTTTTCAGTATCTCTAACTATTGAAAATGATCTCTTTCTTCCCATGTTTGCTCTTTTACCTGTTGATTGGTGTGATCATTTAATGTTTGCATTTGCTCTTTCACCTCCTTGTTTGCTTTCCTGATTGTTTTAATTATGTACATTCTGAACTCCCTTTCTGACATTTCTTCTGCTGTGCTATCATTGGGTTTTATTGATATAGTATCTAGGTTTGTTTGGGACATTTTCTTCCCTTGTTTTCTCATATTGGTCAGATATCAGTGGGACTCTGAGATATTGCAGATTTCCTCTATTGGCTTATAGTGTCCCTGTACATTTCCAGTATATCACCTCCCAGCCTTCAGTAGCCTGAAGTCTTGGAGGAACTTAATAATGCAGTGTTTCCAAAGAAAGCTGCCCCTAGCCCACTACTGATTCCAGGCTTGGAGCTGGCTCTGTGCGGAAAGGCTCTCACTGGGCTGTCTGCACTGAGAAGCTGGCCTTGGAAGGAGCCTGCCACCAGAGGCAGTCTGCGGGCCAGAGCTCACTGCTGGCTCTGGGACGTGGAGCTGGCTCTGTGCAGAAATGCTGTCACTGGGTGGCCTGCTCCAAGAAGCTGGCCATGGAAGGAGCCCACAACCGGAGGGAGCAGGGCTGCCTGGGGAAGACTCTAGCTGCCCTGACCTGCTCTGAGAAGCCACTCCTGTCTGGGCCTACCACCAAGGCCGAGCTTCACCCAGAGAGGGAGACTCACCCTGTTGCTCTATGTTAGTCTGAGTCTCTCAATGCCTCCCCTTCTTGAATCCTGGATTCTGGAGCGACAGGAGATACAGTCACTCTCTAGTATGCCATCTTGCATTGCCCCGTGGAAGGAGCCTGCTGCCAGAGGGAGCAGGGCTGCTTGGATAAGTCTCTGGCTGCCCTGCCCTGGTCCCAGAGGCTGCCTCCAAGTTATTTTGAATGAGGTGTGTGGATTGTATTTTACACATGTGGGGAGCCAGACAATTGCTCGGAACAGTCAGGTGTTCCACATCCTTCCTCTGGAAGCTCAACTTCAAGGGTTGTCTGGGTGCCGCTATGCTGTGCACTCCTCTGCCTCTTTCTGTTCTTCAGTGCTGGCCCAGTGTGTGAGTAATGCATCCAGGGTCCAATGTCGTCAACCTTAACAGCAGTGGGAGTAACCAAGACAACCACGTAAGGCCCTTTCCAATGTCCCTCTAAGATGCGGGCTTGGTGTCTCTTTACCCATACCCAGTCTCCTGGGACAATGCCATGTTCTGGACTTGGGGGGTCATGGGCCTCTTAAAGTGAGCATACCAGGGGCCAGATTTCATGCTGCACCTCATATAAAGCCTTCAAACTGGCTAAATAATTTGGAGCCATATCAGTACCTTGGTCAGATAATGTACAGACAACTATGGGGGATGGACATCTGTACAGAATTTCGAAGGGCATCAATCCTTTCACATAGGGTGAGTTCTGAGCCCAGAAGATCACATAAGGCAGGAGGGTCACCCAGTCCCCTCCAGGCTCGATGGCCAATTTGGACAAAGTCTCCTTCAAGGTCCAATTCATCCTTTCTACCTGCCCTGAGCTCTGGGGTTTGTATTCACAATTCAACTTCCAACTGGTCCCCAAAGCCTGGGCTAGTCCCTGCAGAACTATGCTGATGAAAGCCAGTCTGTGATCCGAACCTAACATCTCAGGAACCCCGTACCTGGGTATGATCTCTTCGAGTAAGGCCTTGGCTACCATTGGAGCTCTTTCCTTCTTAGTAGGGAAAGCCTCAACCCACCCAGAGAAGGTTACTAACCATTACTAACAAGTATTTGTAGCCATACCTCCCGGGCTTGACTTCAGTGAAATCCATTTCCCAGCTCCGTCCTGGTGCCCTCCTGATACCCTGGTACCGTATGTAAGGGTCCCTTCTTACTGGGTTTCACAGCCTGGCACCCAGCACACTGGCCCATAATTCACCAGATCTGGGCTGTCTGATGTGGGAAACTGAGGTGGGCTGTTTCCAGGAGGGTCAGGAGCTTCCTTTTTCCCAGATGGCTGGCTTGATGCAGGTGGGTGAGGAGAAACTGTCCCAATTCTGATGGCAGGATAAGTCACCCTTCAGGGTCGCGATACCAGCCTTGTGGAACCAGTCCTGTGGTCTGGTGGTGGTTAATCCATTTTAGGTCTTCTGGGGTGTAATCGGGTTTCGGCGGTAGTCGTAGGAGCTCAGGCACTGGCAGGGCTAGGGCCAGAGTCACAGTAGCTTCGGCTGCCTGTCTAGCCACTTCTTCAGCTCGCTGATTCCCTTCAGCTTCTGGTGTGCAGGCAGACTGATGACCAGGGACGTGAAGGACCACTACCGTCCGGGGCTTTTGTACAATTGCCAATAGCCTCTGGATCTCATTCAAGTTGTGCAGCCCTCTCCCTTCAGCGGTAATGAAAGCTTGCTCCCGGTAAATGGCCCCATGAACATGTACAGTGCCAAAGGCATAGCGGCTATCAGTATAGACAGTCACCCACTTCCCTTCAGCCCTTCAAGGGCTTGGGTTAGCATGACCAATTCAGCCCTTTGAGCCAAGGTTCCTGGTGGTAGGGAGGCACTCCAAATAATAGTTCCTTGTTGATCCACTACCGCTGCTCCTGCCTGGCACACCCCGTTCTCTACAAAGCTACTTCCATCCATGTACCAGATCAACTTACTGTTGGGGAGAGCAGAGTATCGCAGGTCAGGGAGCACCTGGGTCACTTCGGCCATGATCTCTTGGCAGTCATGTAGAGGGGCTTCCAGATTTGGGGTTGGCAGCAGGGTGGCTGGGTTCAAGGAGGCTGGCTCAGAGAAGGTGATCTGAGGGGAGTCTAGCAGGAGCCCCTGGTAGTAAATCAGTCTGGCATTTGTCATCCACCTACCAGGGGGTTTCCTCAAGATCCCATCAATGGCGTGAGGGGTTACTATCTTCAAGTGCTGACCGAAGGTGAGCTTGTCAGCATCCTTTACCATCAAGGCGACTGCTGCTATGATTCTCAAACATGGGGGCCAACCTGCTGAAATGGGGCCTAGCCTTTTGGACAAGTAGACCACGGGGCGCTTCCAAGGCCCTATGTGCTGCATCAGCACTTCCTTCACTATTCCCCTCCTCTCATCTACGAAGAGGTGGAAAGGTTTCAAAGGGTCTGGAAGCACCAATGCCAGGGCCTCTAGGAGGGCGGTCTTAAGCCCCTTGAATGCTTGCTGTTGTTCTGGCCCCCAGAACCAGGGAGTCCTGTCCTTAGTGGCCTCATACAAGGGTTTAGCCAACTCCGCATACTCTAAGATCCACAAGCAGCAATAGCCAGTGGTTCCCAGAAATTCTTGGACTTCTCAAGCTGAGGTGGGGACCGGGAGCCTTAGGATGGTTTCCTTCATGGCTTCTGTCAGCCACCTTGTTCCTCCCTTTAGCATGTACCCTAGGTAAGTAACAGTCTGCCTGCATATCTGCGCTTTCCTTGCACTGGCCCAATAGCCAAGACTCCCAAGTTCTCGGAGGAGGTCCTCCATTGCCCTTCGGCACTCAGTCATGGAGGGGGCTGCCAGAAGCAGATCATCAACATATTGCAGTAGGGTGATGGAGCTGTGGTTCCGCCGGAAGGTGCCCAAGTTCTCACTCAAATCTTCATTGAAAAGGGTGGGGGATTCTTGAAGCCCTGTGGAAGTCTTGTCCAAGTAAGCCGCCCAGGGGTTCCTGCATCTTCAACTTGCCACTCAAAAGCAAAGATGAGTTGGCTGCTGGGTGCCAGGGCTATGCTAAAAAAAGCATCCTTTAAATCTAGGGTGATGTATCAAACATGTGTCGGAGGCAGGTGGCTCAGCAGGGTATAGGGGTTGGGGACAGTAGGGTGAATGTCCACAACATTTTCATTCACCTTTCTCAGATTCTGAACTGGCCTATAATCTCTTCCTCCTGGCTTTCTGAGGAGAAGGAGTGAGGTGTTCCAAGCTCAGTGGCCGGGCCACAATATTCGCACCCCCTGGAGTTGGCGGATGTGTGGCACAATCCCTCTACGCACCCACAGACATTGGATACTGCCGGATCTGGACTGGCTGTGCAGTAGTCTTAAGTTGTACTATCACTGGGGATCGGTGTGCTGCCAGCCCTACTCCCACCACTTCTGCCCATGCCTGTGGGAAGGTCTCTACCCAATAGCTCATCTTGGGGGGCCACTCAGCCTGAAGGGGGAGTTCCCTGGGGGAGAACATCCCTGGGGGAAATTCATCTGCAACAGACATGGTCAAAACGTAGAGGGGCTGCCCTTTGCTATCTGTAACCTTAATGTCACCTGGCTCAAAGTGAATACGGGCCTGCACTTTGGTTAGCAGTTCCCATTCCGAGAGGAGCCAGACACTTCGGGATAACCAGGAAAGAATGGGTTACCTGGTGTCGACCCAGATCTACCCGTCACTTGCTAGTCCAATGATAGGCTTTGGATCCAGTGGCTCCTTGAACCAGACTAATCCTCTGGGACAAGGGCCCCATGGGCTTGTTGAGAACAGAATACTGCACTCCAGTATCCAACATAAGTCCCACTGGTTTCCCCTCCACAAATATGGTTACTCCAGACTTGGGGAGGGATTCTGAGCCCCATTCCCCCTAGTGGCTGTCCATTCCTGCCAGGAGGACTTGGGCATCACCATCTATTTTATCTCCTGGCTTCTCCCACTTCCGTAATTTGGGACACTCCTGCCTCCAGTGCCCGTGCTCCTTGCAGTACCAGCACTGTTCCCGATCAGCTCTGCCCAGTCCGGCCGAGGGCGGCTAGGACCATTCCTCCCAAAATCTTGTTTCCCATCCCCTCTCACCACAGCCAACAGTATCTTTGCCATTTCCCTCTGTTGTCTCCTGTTCTCCTTACTCTGGTGCTCTCTATCTTCCTTCCTCATTCTTTCCTGTAATTCCTGGTTCTCTTTCCTAATTCTGTCCTCCCGCTCCTCAGGGGTCTCTCAAGTATTGAACACTCATTGTGCTACCTTCATAAGATCCCGAATAACCATTCCTCCTAGTCCCTCTTGCTTATAGAGCTTTTTCCTAATATTCGGGGCAGCTTGATTTATAAAACACATGATTACAGCGGATTGATTCTCCTCTACCATAGGATCTAAGGGAGTATATTGTCTAAAGGCATCATACAATCATTCAGGGAAAATGGCTGGTCTTTCATTTTCCCCCTGCATTACAGCTTTTACCTTAGTCAAATTGGTAGGGCAGAAAGCTGCCACTTGGAGACTGGCCATAAGAGTCTGGTGGTAGACTCGGAGACTGTCCTTACCCGCAGGCGTCCCAAAATTCCACTCAGGTCTGTTCAAGGGAAAGAGATCATCAATCAGGTTCGGTAGGGTGGTTGGTCTCCCATTGTCCCCAAGGACATTCTTCCTTGCTTCTGTGAGGATTCTCTCATGCTCTTCTGTTGTGAATAGAGTTCTGAGGAGCTACTGCCAGTCATCCCAGGTGGGACTGTGGGTATGCAAAATGGAGTCAAACAATTCAGTTAAACTCCTGGGGTCCTCAGAAAAGGGGGGATTCTGGGCCTTCCAGTTATGCAAATCACTGGAGGCGAAGGGCCAGTTCTGATAGGTGCATTCCCCTCCCTCTCCTCCCCTGCCTATGATCTGGACAGATAAAATCAGGGCTCCCATTGAAGATGAGGAGGGTTCCTCATCATTGTTCTCCTCCCGGTATCTCCGAGGACATAGTCCCCTCGAAGGCACTAGAACCGTAGGTCAGGGTATTGGCGGGCAAGTGGAAGAATCAGCGCCCTGTGGTAGGACCTGGGGCTGCTGTTGGGCATAAGGTGGAGGATTTTCCTCCAAATCCAGATCTAAAAGGGATGGGTAGGGACCAGACCCTTCTTGGAGGACTGGTTTCCCAGGTTTCTCAGGGGAAGGGGCAGGAATCTCAGGAGAGGCTGGAAGTGGTGATGGCATCTGGGTAGTCATTGCCAAAGCTTTGACTGGGGCTTTTAGTAGCCTGTGGAGAAAAGGACTAAGCCATGATGGGGGGTCTTCCACCAGAGCCTGCCATACTAATATGTAGGAAAACTGGTCTGGGTGCCCCTTCAAACCAGGCCTATTGATAACATCCCGGACTCTTTTGATGACTTCCAATGAGAAAGTGCCCTCAGGTGGCCAGCTGACATTAAGGTTGGCCATTCCGTGGAGCAGAGTGTTGCAAACTTACCTTTTTTCAGCTTGTCCACACCAAAGTTTCGTCCTTTGAGGCGGACCTCAGAGAAATGACTCAGGAGGAAAGTCTGAGGAGTCACCTGAGCCTGTCCCTGAGTAAGGAGAAACAGACCAAGCAGACCAAAGAGAACAAGGGAGGCAATACATGTGGTAAAACAAATTCTCACTGGACTCTCCAACACCCACCAGCTGGTCAGCCACACCACTCTCACAGGTGCAATGCACTTCTCATTCACACTACCAGAATCAGACCAAGGATCTTTGGTAAGGATCCTTACCAAACAGTCACCCAACTGGCATCCAGTGGGGATGTTGGTGTGACTCCTGATCATCAGGGACATCTCCCACGACTTCAGTCAGTGGAACTTCCACGGTAACTCGCAACGCTTTCCTTCCACAAAACGAGAATTCTCGCACTGCTACAGTACCTGCAGGTTTGATTATTCGTGGCAGCCACCATTTTGAGACAACAGCCAGGCCCTGTAGGACCCCTGGCCGGACTGACTGAGTCCTGTCTCCAGGATCCCTCAGTCCGACCGATCACTCCCTGCCTCTGGGGCCCTCACATCAACTGACTGCTAGCTGCCCCCAGGATCTCCAGACCAACTGACTGAGCCCTATCACCGGGAACCCAGAACGACTGATGGCACCTGGCCTCCTGGATCCCACAACCACACCAAACACACCCAACCTCCAGGACCACTACCGAACCAACTGCATCCTGTCTCCAGGACCTCCAGCTGAACACGTACACCCCTGAGCTGCAGCTCCCCATTTGCCAACACATTTGGAAGCCAGAGCAGCCATCTTGGATAATCCTGGAAGCGGGAGCTCCGATCTTCAGGTGGGGCAAATCCCATCAAGAGATGCCTGCTGGAGGCTTGAAGCTCATTGTCAGGTACCTCTCATACATCAGGCTACTGAACACAGGGAGGTTTCATTAGTATATGACTGTTATACAGTAGATTTTCTTTTTTCTCCATTTAAAAAATATTTAAGTTTATATTTCTTTACGTTTCTTGCTTTCTTTTCCTTTTGTTTACCTGTTCCCTCAGAGTTGCTTTCTCCCTTATTTACATGCTAACATCCGATTTCTTTTGATTACACTCTCACCCTGTCTATTTTCTAGAGCTTCTGTATATTCTTTTATTATCCCATTAACAGCCATATTCTTCATCCCTCTGCATCCTCTTTGTCCTCCATTAGAAACTACAGACATTATTGTAAACATGTTTGTTTTACCGAAGATAACATTTGAACTCATTTTGTTCATTATGACACTTTTGTTATTGTCCCCATTGGGGCTATTTGGTCTAGGATTGCATAGTGCCTGATTTTGGCACTGCTAATATTGATCTCCCCTTCAAGAAAGGGTTTTGGAAACCTATTGGGCCACTATAAACCTATAGGGGGAAATCTGCAATACCCCAGATCTGCAGCACTAGAGGGGAAGATACATGAACAACATGAAAAAACAAGGGAAGAAAATGATCCAAACAAATCTAGATTCTATATTAATAGAATCCAATGACAGTATGTTAGAAGAAATGTCAGAAAAGGACTTCGGATTATACATGATTAAGTTGATTCACGAAGCAAAGGATGAGATAAGAGAGCAAATGCAGGCAATGAATGAATAAGCTGAAAGAGCACCTGCAGGAAGCAAAAGACCATTTCAACAAAGAGATAGAGATTCTCAAAAAAAAAAAAAAAAAAAAAAAACCAAATAGAAATTCTTGAACTGAAGGAAACAATAAACCAAATAAAACACTCAATGGATAGCATCACAAACAGACTAGACCACTTGGAAGACAGAACCTCAGACAATGAAGACAAAATATTTAATCTTAAAAAAAAAGTTGCCCAAACAGAGAAGATGGTAAGAAATCATGAACAGAATCTCCAAGAACTGTGGGACATCATGAAAAGACCAAATTTAAGAATTATTGGGATTGAGGAAGGCACAGAGATACAAACCAAAGGAATGAACAACCTATTCAATGAAATAATATCAGAAAATTTCCCAAAACTGAAGAATGAAATGGAAAATCAAACACAAGAGGCTTACAGAACACCAAATGCACAGAATCACAACAGATCCGCACCAAGGACCATTATAATCCATTATAATAAAAATGCCTAACATTCAAAATAAAGATAGGATTTTGAAGGCTGTGAGAGAAAAGCATCAGATTACATACAGGGGGAGACCAATACGGATGGCAGCCAACTTCTCAACCCAGACTCTAAAAGCTAGAAGGGCCTGTACCAACATATTTCAAGCTCTGAAAAAATATGGTTGCTAACCAAGAATCCTATACCCAGCAAAATTAACCTTCAGATTTGAAGACGAAATAAAATTCTTCCATGAGAAACAAAAGTTAAAAGAATTTACAAATAGAAAGCCTGTACTACAGAATGTTCTCAACAAAATATTCCATGAGGAGGAAATGAAAAACAACAATGGAGGTCAGCAAAGGGAGGAACTACCTTAGAGAAAAACCACTCAAAGGAGAAACAAAGCCAACTTAAAAACCAAAAATGAGCCAAATGACTGGGAATACAAATCATTTCTCAATAATAACCCTGAACGTTAATGGCCTAAACTTATCAATCAAAAGACATAGACTGGCAGAATGGATTAAAAAGAAAGACCTAACAATATGCTGCCTGCAAGAGACTCATCTCATAGAAAAAGACATCCACAGACTAAAGGCGAAAGGATGGGAAAATCCTACCACGCACATGGACTCAGTAAAAAAGCAGGAATTTCCATCCTTATATCAGATAAAGTGGACTTCAAGCCAAAGTTAGTCAGAAGGGATAAAGAAGGACATTTCATACTGCTTAAGGGAACCATAAATCAGGAAGACATAATGATAGTAAATATTTATGCCCCAAACAATGGTGCATCCCTGTACATCAAACAAATCCTTCTCAATTTCAAGAATCACATAGACCACAACACAATAATTCTGGGGGACTTTAACGCACCATTGTCACCACAAGATAGACCTTCCAAACAAAATCCAACCAAAGAAAACATAGAACTCAATAACACAATCAATAACCTAGACTTAATAGACATATATAGAATAATCCATCCATTAATGAGCAGATACACTTTCTTCTCAGCAGCACATGGAACCTTCCTGAAAATAGACCATATGTTATGCTACAAAGCAGCCCATAGGAAATGCAAAAAAATAGAGATACTACCTTGTGTTCTTTCAGATCATAATGGACTGAGAGTAGAAATCAATGACAAATTTAAAAAAGGAAATTACTCCAACACATGGAGACTAAATAATATGCTATTGAATGAAACATGGATAACAAAAAACATCAGGGAGGAGATTAAAAAATTCTTAGAGGTCAATGAGAATGATGATACAACATATCAAAATCTCTGGGACACTATGAAAGTGGTACTAAGAAGAATTCATTGCATGGAGTACATTCCAGAAAAGAATGAAAAGTCAACAACTCAATGACCTAACATTACAGCTCAAAGCCCTAGAACAAGAAGAACAGAATAACAGCAAAAGTAGTAGAAGACAGGAAATAATTGAAATCAGAGGTGAAATCAATGAAATTGAAACAAAAGAAACAATTCAAAAAATTGACATAACAAAAAGTTGGTTCTTTGAGAAAGTAAACAAAATAGATAAACCCTTAGCCACACTAACAAAGAGAAGGAGAGAGAGGACTCAAATTACTCAAATACATGATGCAAAAGGAAATATCACAACAGACACCACTGAGATACAGAACATAATGAGAAGCTACTTTGAAAATCTGTATTCCAGCAAAATAGAAAGTACTGAAGACATTGACAAATTTCTAGAGACATATGCTCCTCCCAAACTGAACCAGGAGGATATACATGATTTAAACAGATCAATATTGAGCAATGAAATAGAAGAAGCCATTAAAAATCTACCATCCAAGAAAAGCCCAGGACCAGATGGATTCTCAGTTGAGTTCTACAAGACCTTCAAAGAAGAACTCATTCCAATACTTCTCAAAGTATTCCAGGAAATAGAAAAGGAGGGTACCCTACCAAACTCATTCTATGAAGCTAATAATCATAATCATAATAATCTATATAATCACCCTCATATCCAAACCAGGAAAAGACACATCAAGGAAAGAATATTTTAGACCAATATCCTTGATAAATATAGATTTAAAGATCCTTAACAAAATATTGGCAAACTGTATCCAAAAACATAATAAGAAAATTGTGCACCACGATCAAGTGGGGTTCATTCCTGGAATACAAGGATGGTTCAACATTTGTAAATCAATAAACGTAATCTATCATATCAATAGGCTTAAGGATAAGAATCATATGGTTATTTCAATTGACGCAGAAAAAGCATTTGACAAAATACAACACCCCTTCATGCTCAAAACACTAGAAAAAATAGGGATAGTAGGAACATAGGTGAACATTGTAAAGGCTATTTATGCTAAGCCCATGGCCAACATCATTCTTAATGGAGAAAAACTGAAACCATTCCCTTTAAAAATGGGAACAAGACAGGAATGTGTTCTTTCATCACTTCTATTCAACATTGTCCTCGAAACTCTAGCCAGAGCAATTAGGCAGACTAAAGAAATTAAAGGGATACGAATAGGAAAAGAGGAACTTAAGCTGTCACTTTTTGGGGATGACATGATTCTATATTTAGAGGATCCAAAAATCTCCTCCAGAAAACTTCTAGACCTCATCAACGAGTTCAGCAAAATAGCAGGCTATAAAATCAACATACATAAATCTACAGCATTTTTATATGCAAGCAATGAAACACCTGAAAGGAAAATGAGGAAAACAACTCCTTTTGCAATAGCCTAAAAAAAAGTAAAATACTTGGGTATCAATCTAACCAAAGAGATAAAAGACCTCTACAATGAAAACTACAAAACACTGAAGAAAGAAATTAAGGAAAACCTTAGAAGACGAAAAGATCTCCCATGTTCTTGGATAGGCAGAATTAATATTGTCAAAATGGCCATACTATCAAAAGTACTCTACAGATTCAATGCAATTCCAATTAAAATCCCAATGACGTATCTCACAGAAATAGAGCAAGCAATCATGAAATTCATCTGGAAGAATAAGAAACCCAGAATAGCTAAAGCAATCCTTAGCAGGAAGAATGAAACAGGGGGTATCACAATACCAGAACTTCATCTATACTACAAAGCAATAGTAACAAAAATGGCATGGTATTGGCACCAAAATAGACAGGTAGATCAATGGTACACAATAGAGGACACGAACGCAAAACCAAATAAATACAATTTTGTCATACTAGACAAAGGTGCCAAAAATATGCAATGGAGAAAAGATAGCCTCTTCAACAAATGGTGTTGGGAAAACTGGAAATCCATATGTAACAGAATGAAACTAAACCCCTATCTCTCACCCTGCACAAAACTCAACTCACAATGGATCAAGGACCTTGAAATCAGACCAAAGACCCTACATCTTATAGAAAAAAAAGTAGGTCCAAATCTTCACCTTGTTGGCTTAGGATCAGACTTCCTTAACAGGATTCCCATAGCACAAGAAACAAAAGCAAGAATCAATAACTGGGATAGACTCAAACTAAATAGATTTCTCTCAGCAAAGGAAACTATCAGCAATGGGAAGAGAGAGCCTCCAGAGTGGGAGAATATCTTTGCCACTCATATTTCAGATAGAGTGTTAATTTCCAGAATCTATAAAGAACTCAAAAAACTCTACACCAAGAATACAAATAGCCCAATCAACAAATGGGCTAAGGTTTCTTCACAGAAGAAGATGTACAAGCAATCAACAGATATATGAAAAAATGTTCAACATCTTTAGTAATAAGAGAAATGCAAATCAAAACTACACTAAGATTTCATCTAACCCCAATTAGAATGGTGAATATCAAGAATACAAGCAACAATAGGTGTTGGAGAGGATGTGGGGAAAAAGGTACACTCATACATTGCTGGTGGGACTGTAAATTAGTGCAGCCACTCTGGAAAGCAGTGTGGAGATTCCTTAGAAAACTTGGAATGGACCTACCATTTGACCCAGCTATCCCACTCCTCGGCCTATACACAAAGGAATTAAAATCAGCACACTACAGAGATACAGCCACATCGATGTTCATAGTGGCTCAATTCACAATAGCCAGACTATGCAACCAACCTAGATGCCCTTCAATTGATGAATGGATAAAGAAACTGTAGTATATATATACAATGGAATATTACTCAGATATAACGAATAATAAAATTATAGCATTTGCAGGCAAATGGATGAAATTCTAGAATATCAAGTTACGTGAGATAAGCCAATCTCAAAAATCCAAAAGAGGAATGATCTCACTGATAAGCAGATGATGACACTTAATGGGGAGTGGGAGGGGGACACGAATGAAGGAAGGAGGGACTGTATAGAGGGAAAAGAGAGGTGGGAGAGGTGGGGGGAAGGAAAAAATAACGGATTGAATCAAACATCATTACTCTATGTAAATATATGAATATGCAAATGGTATGCTGTTACTCCATGTACAAACTGAAACAACATGTATCCCATTTGTTTACAATAAAAATAAATTTAAAAAAAATGAGAATTCTCACCCAAACTCTAACCAGGACTTAGGTCCTACCAGGAGGTGGCCAATGTTCCTTCCATGGCAAATTTCCTTAGAAATCTCGGTACTGTGGGCCGTTTGACTCTCCTGGGCCAGAGTCAGACGAGTCTATCCTGGGTGAGGCCCCAAATGTTAGGGTCCTGTTCCGACTAATCCCTGGAGAGTCAAAGTAACACACGATAATGCAAATCACACAACAAGGTTTTATTAAAGCAAGCTCAAGCCTGGACCAAAACCAGCCCCTCAGACTGATACAATGGCTGGGGGGGAAGCGGCCCCGAGTGGCGAGAAAGTGCTCTACTTGAGAGCTTTTTCCAGCACTCATATACAAGGACCTATACATTATTGGCTAAAATTCAGACAGCTAATTATTTGTCCTCTTTTGGTTTTGTCCCTCCACTTTATTTGAATCTTATCAGGTCCTGCCAAAACTGAAAGGTCCTGGAGGGAGCAGGGAGGAGGAAGGAGTGAAATATGAGTGAGAGGGGTCAGGGCTAGATTCCCCTGTCCTTGATAGATGGGGTCTCCAAACAACTGCCCATTCCTCAGATAGATATCTCTGAACAGCCTTGATAAACCTGGGGCCCAGCACATCCCATTTGACCTGTATTGGTCCTCAAAGGCACAGCTGTGGCTGCCGGCATTCTCAGTGCTTGCATGCCCTCTTCCTGGGGGCCCAGTTCATGAAATAGCTTGTTTATACAAGAGGGCTGCACAGTCAGCACCCTGTTCTCAACCGTTATACCAATGGAAAATAACTAATACCCTTTGGTGACCCAAAGCCCAAATTATACACCATCACTTTTAATAGGCAAGATACTCTGAAGGGGTATATTTTCCACAAGACTGTAAGAGGACTGACCTTCGTTTGGAATGGGAAGGATTACAGAATTCCAAACCACTGAGTTAACATTTTACTATTCAACAATAAAACTCAAATATTACTAATTCACTTGTCATTGAAACCATATCAGGCCAGAAAATGCTATAAGTTTGATTCTGATTATATCATGGTGAAGAAGATATATTTAATAGAGAACTAACTAATTTTGTTTGAGTGAATTTTGAGTGAATAAAAGAAAGTTAAGGGTTAAACTCTAATGTTTTATTTGGGCAACTAGAGAAATGGGTACAATTAATAAAGATATCAAGAAAATCAAGTAATAATAAATGACAGGGCTTCAAAAGAAAATAAAATTATTGATGATTCTCTTGAAGTGTTCTAGATATCTTTTGTTGTCAAACACACATGTGCACAAAAGTATATGTGTGTAAAGTATAATCAAAGTATACTTATTTATGTACCTCCCTCTTACTGAACTTGAGAGGTCTTCACATCTTCCAGAGTTGTCTTTGATTTCTTTATTCAGGTTTCTGTAATGTTCATTGTAGACATCGGTCACCACCGTGGGTAAGTTTACTACTATGTATTTTTAAAATGTATTGTGAATAGAATTGTTTTCCTGATTTCTTTTTCAGTGGGTTTGGTATTGGAGTATAGAAAAATTATTGGTCCTGCTGCTTGGTAGAATTTGCTTATCAGATCTAACATCTTCTGTGGAGTTTTTAGGATCTTTTAAATAAAGGAGAATATCATCTTCAAACAGGGACAAATCTGACTTCCTACTTTTGTATTTCTATCCATTTTATTTTTATTTTTATTTATTTTTTTGTCTGATTGCTCTGGTGAATGTTGCCAGTACTGTACTGAATATGAATATGAGAGTGAATACCCTTGTTTCATTTCTGGTTTTAGGGGAAATTCTTTCAGTTTTTTCCCCATTCATTAAAATATTGGCTGAGGGTTTATCATATATGGCCCTCAGTGATAAATTACATTTATTGAGATGCCTATGAAGCCAACTTCTTCATGGTGCATGGTGTGTGATACTTTTGATTTGAAGTTGAGTTTTATTTGCAAGTATTTTTTGAGGATTTTTACATGGATGTTCATCAAGAATACTAGTTTGTAATTTTCTTTCTGACTGTTGTGTCTTTATCAGATTTTGGCTTCACATAATGAATTTGGAAGAGTTCCTTCCCTTTCTATTTTATGTACTATTTTGAGGAGCATTGGTACTACTTCTTTAAAAGTCTGTTCAAACTCAGCTAAATGCATCTGGTTTGGGGCTTTTCATTCTTGGGTGACTTTTTCATTACTGACTAATTTCTTTGCCTTTTATTGATCTTGCTAGCATTTTTATATCCAAGGCACAAATATCCAAGCCAACTGCTTCTGAGCAGAAAGAAAGAAAGTGATCAGCATGATCTGTGCTGGAGGAACCACAGGCACCAAGTGATCCTTCAGTTCAGGTTATGGCTATCAGAGACCTGCCCACATGGGAATGCACACATGCAAGTCTCGATTCCTGCTGGAGAGGCAAAAAGTGTTCATTTTGAATGGAGTGTCTTCAGCCTCCCTTCACATTGCACACTGGACATCCTATTGCATAGAATTCACAGAAGATTTGGGTCAAACTAATTTCGCTGGGTTAAAATGGGCATTTGGGAGCAGGGAACCCACAGATCAGTGAAAAGAAGAACCCATTAGATCTTGAGATACAGAATGGTAGGGTGTGAGTGGGGTCTTTCAGACCTGTTCTGAATGGAAGAGAAAAGAGTTAACTGTCAGAGAATGATGTTGACTATAAATAAATCAATTACCCATAAGATTATCTAATCAATAAACACACAATAGCCCAAATTCTTTTTCAATGAGAGGGGTGTGATGGGTCTGGACTTACCAGCCTTGGCCTTGAATAACATGGAGTCCCCCAACTCTCTTTTATTTATAAAGCAAAGGTAAAGGGAGCCAAGACCAGGAGGAGCTTCTTCTGTGATGGACAGGATAGGATGGAGTTAAGGAAGCCATTGTCTTAGGGGGACTTTTCCAGTAGGAGACAGGGAAGCACCATAGGCTTCCCAGCAGTTCCTAGAAGACAGACATCTGTGTCACATTGCTCGACCTAGACCGATTCTGCTATATAAGGATGGTTTTCCACTTCAGGGACTTCTTCTTTTTTTTTTTTTTAATTGGCCTTAACTTTATTCATTAATTTTTTGACTGGATTAATTTTTTCATTTAAAAAATTTTTGCAGACTGCATTTTGAGTAATTGTACACAAATGGGGTACAACTTTTCATTTATATGGTTGTACAAGATGTGGATTCTCACAATTCATGTAATCATACATGTACATAGGGTAATGGTATCTGTCTCATTCTACTATCTTTCTGACCCCCGCCCTCCCCCTCTCATTTCCATCTACACAATCCAATATTCCTCCATTTTTCTCTTACTGCTCCACCCCATCACCCCCATTATGTATCATCATGCACTTATCATAGAAAGCATTCTGTCTTTGGTTTTTTGGACCTGCTTTATATCACTTAGCATGATATTCTCCAACTCCACCAATTTACCTTCTAATGCCATAATTTTATTATTTTTTATGACTGGGTAATATTCCATTGTGTATATATACCACAGGTCTTTACTCATTTATCTATTGAAGGGTATCTTGGTTGGTTTCTCAATCTAGCTATTCTGAATTGAGCTGCTATAAACACTGATGTGGCTGTGTTACTGTAGTATGCTGATTTTAAGTCCTTTGGGTATAAATGAAGAAGTAGGATAACTGGGTCAAAAAGTGAGTCCATTCCAAGTGTTGTGAGGAATCTCCATATTGCTTTCCAGAGTGGTTGCCCCAATTTGCAACACAACCAGCAATGTACAAGTGTGCTTTTTCCTCCACATCCACGCCAACACCTATTATTGCTTGTGTTCTTGATTATACCATTCTAATTGGGGTGAGATGAAATCTTACTGTGGTTTTGATTTGTATTTCTCTAATTACTAGAGATGATGAGCACTTTTTTCATATATTTGTTGATCACATGTATATCTTCTTCTGTGAAGGGTCTGTCCAGTTCCTAAGCCCATTTATTGATTGGATTCTTTGAAATTTTAGTGTAAGGTTTTTAAAAGTTATTCATAAATTTGGGAGATTAGTGCTCTATCTGAAGTGTGTGGGGGTGATCATTTCCTCCCATTCTGTAGGATCTCCTTTCACATTGTTGATTGTTTCCTTTGCTTAGAAAAACCTTTTTAGTTTGAATTCATCCCATTTATTGATCCTTGCTTTCATTTCTTGTGCTTTAGAGTCTTGCTAAGGAAGTCTGAACCTAAGCCAACATGATGAAGATTCAGGATTACTCTTCTATTTGTTGCAGGGTCTCTGGTGTCATTCCGAGGTCCTTGATTCCTTTTGGGTTGAGTTTTATTTAGGGTAAGCAATAGAAGTTGAATTTCATTATACTGTATATGAATATCCAATTTTTCCAGCAACATTTGTTGAAGAAGCTGTCATTTATCAATTGTTTGTTTGTCTCCTATGAGGTAACTGTAATTATGTGGGTTTGTCTTTCTGTCTTCCAATATGTACCATTGGTCTATACATTACTTTGGTGCCAATACCATGCCACTTTTGTTACTATTGCTCTGTAGTGTAGTTGAGGGTTTGGTATTGTGATACCTCCTGCTTAATTCTTCCTGCTCAGGATTGCTTTGGCGATTCTGGGTCTCTTATTCTTCCAGATAAATTTCATGATTGCTTTCTCTATTTCCATGAGGTACTTCATTGGGATTTTAATCTCAATTGCATTGAATCTGTATAACACCTTTGGAAGGATGGTCATTTTGACAATATTAATTCTGACTATCCAAGAACATGGGAAATTGTTCCATCTTCTAAGGTTTTCTTTAATTTCTTCCTTTAGCATTGTGTAGTTTTCATTGTAGAGGTCTTTCACCTTTTTTTAAGACTTATTCCCAAGTATTTTATTTTATTTTTTAATGAGGCTATTTTGAATGGAATGGTTTTCCTGATTTTCTCCCAGAGAATTCATCACTTTTGAATAGAAATACATTTGATTTATGTTTGTTGATTTTAAATCCTGCTATTTTGCTGAATTCACTTATCCTAGATGTTTTCTGGTGGAGTTTTTTTGATCCTCTCAATACAGAATCATGTTGTCAGCATATAGTGACAGCTTGAGTTCTTCTTTTTCTATTCATATCCCTTTAGTTTCTTTGGTCTCCCTGATGGTTCTGGCTAGTGTTTCAAGGTTGATGTTGAATAGAAGTGGTGAAAGAGGGCATCCCCGTCTTGCCCCACTTTTTAGTGAGAATTCTTTTAGTGTTTCTCCTGTTAGAATGATGCTGACCATGGGATTAGCATAGAAAGCTCTACAATGTTCAGACATTTTCCTAAGATCCCTATTTTTTCTAGTGTTTTGAGCATGAAGGAGTGTTGTATTTTATAAATGCTTTCTCAGTATCTATTGAAATAATCATATGATTCTTATCTTTAAGTGTATTGATGTGATGAATTACATTTATTGATTTTCAGATGTTGGATCAACCTTGCATTCCTGGGATAAACTCCACTTGATCAGGGTGCACTATGTTTTAAATATTTTTGTATGCAATTTGCCAGAATTTTGTTAAGAATTCTTCATCTGTGTTCCTGAGGGTCTAAAATATTCCTTTTCTTGATGATTCCTGTTCTGGGTTGGTATCAGAGTGATACTAGCTTCATAGACTGAGTTTGGATGGGTTCCCTCCTTTTCTATTTTGTGGAATAGTATGAGGAGTGTTGGTATTAATTCTTCTTTGAAAGCCTTTAGAACTTGACTAAGAATTCATCTGGTCCTGGGCTTTTCTTGGTTGGTAGACTTTGATGGCTTCTTCTATTTCACTGCTTGAAATTGACCTGTTTAAATTGTGTATGTCCTCCTGCTTCAGTATGGGAGGATCATGTGTCTCTAGAAATTTGTCAATGTCTTTGATGTTTTCTATTTTGTTGGAGTATAGATTTTCTATGTAGCTTCTAATTATGTGATGTATTTCAGTGGTGTCTGTTGTAATTTTTCTTTTTCATCATGAGTTCTAGTAGTTTCAGTTTTCTCTCTCCTTCTCTTCATCAGTGTGGCTAAGGGTTTTTCAATTTTGTTTATTTTTCAAAAACCAATGTTTTGTTTTGTTAGTTTTTAATTTTTTTTTTAGTTTCCATTTCATTGATTTCAGCTTGATTTTACTTATTTCCTGTCTTCTACTACTTTTTTTGTGTTGATCTGTTCTTTTTTTTTTTCTAGGACATTAAGATATAATGTTAGGTCATTTAGCTGTTGATTTTTTATTCTCTTCTTGAATGAGCTCCATGCAATGAACTTTCCTATTAGCCCTGCTTTCACAGTATTCCAGAGTCTTGATATGTTGTGTAGTTGTTCTCATTCAACTCTAAGAATTTTTGTTATCTCCTCCATGTTGTCCTCTCTTATCATTGCATCATTTAATAGCATATTATTTAGTATCCAGGTGTAGGAGTAGTTTCTGTTTTTCATTTTCTCACTGTTTTCTAATTTCATTCCATTGTAATCTGATAGAATACAAGATAGTATCTCTTTTTTTTTTTTTATTTCCTAAAGACTACTTTTTGGCATAACATACGGCCTATTTCAGAGAAAGATCCATGACCTGCTGAGATGAAAGTGTATTCACTCAATGATGGATGAAGTACCCTCTATATATTTGTTAAGACTAAATAATTGATTGTATTGTTTAATTCTATAGTTTCTTTTTTCAGTTTTTGTTTGGAGGATCTATTCAGTTGTGACAGCCATGTGTCAAAGTAACCCAGTATTGTTATGTTGTGGTCTATTTGTTCTCTGGATTTGAGAAGGATTTGTTTGATGTACATGAATACTCCATTGTTTGGGGCATAAATATGTACAATTGTTTTGTCTTGCTGATTTATGGTTCCCTTAAGCAGGATGAAATCCCCTTCTTAATCACTTCTGGCCATCTTAGACATAAAGTTCACTTTATGTGATATGAGAATGGAGAACCCTGCTTTTTACTGAGTCCATGTGGATGGTATGATTTCCTCCATTCTTTCACCTTTAGTTTATGAATGTCTTTTTCTATAGAACAGTGTCTTGGAAGCAGCATATTGGTGGGCCTTTGTTGTAATCCAATCAGCCAATCTATGTCTTTTGATTAATGAGTTTAGGCCATTAACATTCAGAGTGATTATTGAGATATGATTTATATTCCCAGTCATTTTTGTTTGTTTTTGGTTTTTAACTTGACTTGGTTTCCTTTGATTGACTTTTCCTTTAGGGTAGTTCCACCCTTTGGTGACTTGCATTATTGCTTTTCACTTCCTCCTCATGGACTATTTTGCTGAGTATGTTCTGTAGTGCAAGCTATCTATTTGTAAATTCTTTTAACTTTTGTTTATCATGCAAGGATTTTACTTTGTCATCAAATCTGAAGGCTGATTTTCCTAGATATAATATTCTTGGTTGGCATCCATGTTGTTTCACGGCTTGAAACATGTTGTTCCAGGCCCTCCTATCTTTTATGTTCTGGGTTGAGAAATCTGCTGATATCTATATTGCTTTCCCCTTACATGTAATCTTATGATGCTCTTTCACAGCCTTTAAAGTCCTATCTTTATTTTGTATATTAGGCATTTTCATTATAATGTGCCTTGGTGAGAATCTGTTGTAATTTTGTGCATTTGGTGTTCTGTAGACTCTTGTATTTGATTTTCCATTTTATTCTTCAGGTTTGTTATTCTTCATGATATTGTTTCATTGAATAGGTTGTTCATTCTGTTAGTTTGTGTCTCTGTGCATTCCTTAATCCAAATAATTCTTAATTTGGTCTTCATGATATCCTGTAATTCTTGTAGATTCTGTTCATGATTTCTTACCATCTTCTCTGTTTGGTCAACTTATTTTCATGATTAAATATTTTGTCTTCATTTGTCTGAATTCTGTCTTCCAAGTGATCTATTCTGTTGGTGTGCTGTCTATTGAGTTTTTAATTTTGTTTATTTTTTCCTTCAAGTATTTCCATTTTTTTTCAAAGTCTCTATCTCTTTATTCAAATGATTTTTTATTTTCTTGCATTTGCTCTTTTAACTCTTTATTGGGGAGATAGACTCCCTGTATTTGCTCTCTTATCTTCATCCTTTACTTCATGGATCATTTTAATTATGTACATTCTAAACTCTTATTCTGACTTTTCCACTGCCATGCTGCCATTGGATTCTATTAAATAGCATCTTGGTTTGTTTGGGACATTTTCTTCCCCTGGTTTTTTTTTTTTTTCATTGTGTTCCTGTATCTTCCCCTCTAGCAGTGAGGATCTGAGGTATTGCAGTTTTCCCCCACGTAGGTTTATTGTAACCCTGCAGTTTCCAATACCTCTCCTTTAAGGGGGAGAGCAATATTAGCAGTCCCCCATCCAAAGTATAAGCAAGGCTATACCAGATAGCACCTAAGAAGACATTAAAAGTATTGTAATAAGCATAGAGGATGAGTTAGATTATCATGTACAATATAGACTTGCAATGAGTTCTACAAATTCTAATGGTGAACAAAGTGGATGGAGAGGGGTGTAGAAAATAACTGTTAATGGGATAATAAGTGAGCATATAAAGGTACTAGATCATGGGAAGTGTGAGAGCAAGATCAAAAGAAGTTAGTTGTTATCATGAGAAAAGGAAGAAAGAGATTCTGAGGAAACAAGTAAATAAAAGGAAAACAGGGTGAAAATAAATGAATAAAAAATTTTTAAATGTATGGTATGAGGATCATTTGCTATACAAACCTCCCTGTCCCCAGTATCCTGATGCAAGAGAGGTACCTGACAAAGTGTTTCCAGTCTTGAGCAAGCAACTCAGAATGGGAGTTGCCCCACCTAAAGACGGTGTCTTCCCATTTGGGGATAATCCAATATAGTTGCACCAACTTCTGAACACATTGGGAGCTGTGAAGCTGCAGTGCAGGTGCTGATTCTGTGAGGTGTGTGTTCTGACTAGGGTCTGGAAGTAGTCAGGCCAGGATCTGGAGCTCCCATGCTCTTTGATAGGCAGAATTAACATTGTCAAAATAGCCAACTTACCAAAAGCACTAATCAGATCAATGCAATTCCTATTCAGATCCCAATGACATTTATCATAGAAATAGAAAAAGTTATCATGAAATTCATTTGGAAAAAATAGAGTTCCAGGATTGCCAAGGCGATGCTTAGCAAGAAGAGTGAAGCAAGAGGCAACACTTTACCAGATCGTAAACTACACAACAGAGCAATAGTAACAAAAACAATATGGTATGAACACAAAAATAGGTAGACCAATGGTACCAAATAGAACACAGAGACAAACCCACATATATATGGTTATCTCATACTATACAATGGTGATAAAAATACACATTGGGAAAAAGATAGCCTATTCAACAAATGGTGTTGAGAAAACCAGAAATTCATATGTAATAAAATGAAATACTACCAAAGCACAATACAGATTCAATGCAATTCCGATTAACCTCTATCTCTCACACCACACAAAAATCAAATTAAAGTGGGTCAATGACTAAGGCACTAGAACAGAGACCATGCACCTTAGAAGAAAAATTAGACCCAAGTCTTCACCATGTTGACTCAGGCCCTGATTTTCTTAACAGGACTCCTAAAAGACAAGAAGTGAAATTAAGAATCAATTAATGAGATGGATTCAAAATGGAAAAATTCTCGGCAAAGGAAACCATCAATAATGTGAAGAGAGACCATACAGAATGTGAGAAAATCTTTGCCACACACATCTCAGATAGAGCACTAATCCCCAGGACATATAGAGAACTCAAAAAACTTAACACCAAAAACCAAATAACCCAATCAGTAAATGGGCTAAGGGACTGAACACTTCACAGAAGAAGAAATACAATTGATTAACAAACATACGAAAAAGTGTTCATCAACTCTAGTAATTAGAGAAATGCAAATTAAACCTACTCTAAGATTTCATCTCACTCCAATCAGAATGGCAATTATCAAGAATATAAGCAACAATAATTGTTGGCAAGGATGTAGGGAAAACGCACACTCATACATTGTTGATGGGACTGCAGATTGGTGTGACTACTTTGGAAAGCAGTATGGAGATTCCTCAGAAAACTTAGAATGGAATGACCATTTGACCCAGTCATTGATGCAGTCACATCAATGTATATGGTAGCTAATCCACAGTACCTAAACCATGGAACCAAACTGGATGCCCATCAACAGATGAATGGTTAAAGAAAATATGGTACACACATACAACAGGCTGTAGAAAGTCACAGGAACCAGGAACGGATGCCCAGAAGAGAAGTCCACTATTGGTCCAGCTCTGTAGGCTCGCTTTGATGTAACTGAATCAATACCAGGGATTTGTTGTGGACTTTGACAATCACAAACTCTGGCATGAAGCACAGACTTAGCACCCTATGTTCTTGGAAACCAATCATGCCCTTGCTGTATAATTTGAGAAATATTCAGTCTATCTTTCTATATGTTTTATGGGAAAAATAACTACTTTGAAATATGCCAAGAGTGAGAGCATTTATTCTTGTTTTTATTCTCTGTGAGCAACATCAGATTTCAAGAGAAACTACAGTACTAATATTTTATCTGATCTGGTAGAGAGAAATTTGCCAGCTATTACTACTCCTAGAATTTCTTTCTAACATACAGGGAAGGTAAAATAGACCAACTATTCTGAAGATCACATTGAGGGAATCTGTCTATTTTAAAACAAATAATACATACATAGAAATAATATTATGGAATAACTTCTATTTCTAGTACACTGCCACAACATCAATAGGGCCATGGGATAAAAATGGTGGATTTTGACAGAGAGAACTGCAGGACACAGACCATTTTCAATAAGTTGTTTCTATGGATTCCTAGAGAGATAACATAGTGTAAAAGGCAGGTGTGCTAGAAGAGACTGAAGCCTCTGGAGCTACAGCTGCAGCAAAAAGTAATCACAGCCTATCTCCTCATCATATACATGTGAAAATTGATCACATCATTTTTCTCTGATTTCCCAATACACCTGAGTAGGTTTTAACAAAAATTGCAAGTCTTGCTGAAAGGCAAGAAAAGTTGGAATCAAAGCAAATTATCAGACACAGACTCAGGGCAGTAATTTTGTTCAGAATATTCAAGTACCTAGGATTGATTTACTAAAGGTTCTCATGGAAAACATGGACAACAGGACAGAGCAGCAGGAAAATTCAAGGAGGGAGACCAGAACTCTGAAAAGGGTTACAAGGGAATGCTAGAAACCAAACTTGCTGAATCAGAAGAGATGTCAATCTTGATAGCTCAACAGTAGATTGAGGAGAGAATCAGTGATCCTGATGCTGTTTCAGCAGAAACTTCTGAAATCTAGACACAGTAAGAATGTGGGGTGAAATATGGATCAGATTCCAAAATCTAGCTATTTTAAAAGGTTTTTATGCACATAAGGGAGTGCCAAAGGAGAGGAGGGAAAAAGAAAGGAATAAAAGAAATACTTAAAGTAATTAAGGCTGAAAATTTCCTTAAAGGACATTTAAAATCCCTATGGAATTGTATCTCCCTTAATGACAGACACATAGAGGAGATCACTGTAGAAAAGGCTGACAGTTGAATGCTTTCCATAGAGTTCAGAGTACATGAATGTCAGTTCTCATAACTTCTGTTTGAAACTGAATGTCCCCTGTCTTTTAGCCAGGCCCTACCCACCTATGTTATTGCCCAATTACCCACTCATGATATTAATCCTTCAAGTGAATTAACCATCTCATGAGGCCAGAGGTCTCATAAGCTAATCATAGCACCATGACAATTCCTGCATTGCCTGACATATGAAAGTAATATGGGGACATCCTGTACCCGACCTATGGCACCTCACTTGCACTAATTTTTCTTTGGATGATTTTCATGACCTCTGTGAATCAAGATTTGGTACTAATCAAATCAAAAATTACCTCTCACCAGTCACAGAAAACTGAAAACTTAAATGCATATTGCAAACAACATATTCTGTAAAAAATTTCAGAGCAGGTAACAGAGTTCCTCTGGTTAGTTTACAGAGTATTTGCAGATCAATGTCCTAAGATGACTGCAGTTCATTGCCCACAATGAGAATTTTCACAAAGTAGATCAATAACAGACTTAATGGAAGAGAGAATCTCAACAAATATCTCTCTCAGTGATTTCAATCAAACAGCCACTTAAATAACCTGATAAAGACTAGGGGATAGTAGCTGCATGGACTTGCCACAGAGCTGAAGAGGGGACCATTAAGGAGAAAGTGAGGTCAGGATCAACACCCCTTGCTGTGTCACAGGGAAAGACAATAGAACACTTTTCCTTGAATTTATCTAGGCACAACCACTTTGCCTTCAGGCAGGGAGAGGCATTCAGTCACCATGGCTTTTCAGGACCTCCTAGATCAAGTTGGTGGTTGGGGAGGTTCCAGATAATTCAGATGGCTTTTTTTCTACTCTGCAATGCCATGGTAGCCCCTCATATAATGTTGGAGAACTACACTGCTGTCATCCTTGGTTATCGCTGCTGGGTCCACATCCTTGACAATGACACAGTCTCTGACAATGCCACTGGGACCCTCAGCCAGGACACCCTCCTGAGGATCTCCATTCCCCTAGACTCAAACCTGAGGCTAGAGAAGTGCTGGTGCTTCATCCACCCACAATGGCAGCTCCTTCATCAAAACAGGACATTCTCAAACATGAGTTAGCCAGACACGGAGCCCTGCATGGATGGCTGGGTATATGACCGAAGCTCCTTCCTCTCCACCACTGTGACTGAGGTAATAGGCTTCATTTTCCTCTCATGAGTGCTTGACCTGGGTGTGTAGAAACAATGAAAATAATGAACATGCTTTGAGCCTTTAATTGCCATGTGTGTGCTGGTTCTTCTCTTTTCCAGAACCTATTGATTCTTTATGCAATATGGGACACAACCTAACTGTAATGATAAATAATAAATATGAACTGACTGTCATGGTGCTTTTATTCTTGTGAATATCACAGTTTAAGCAAGTAAATCATGTGTCTTGTTAAAAATGTTAGGCTAAGTCAGCAATACCCTACCTTGATTGCCAATTAGATATGTCTGCATGTTGATCAAAACTTGAATACCCAGAATGAACTCCTAGAGTAATCCTATGAGAAAGAATGCACCAATGTTCAGGGTTCAGTACATTCTTCAAGGTCCTTGAATGGTCATGGTAGGTGGACAAATTTGAGAATTCACATTATGGGTTAAATGTGATCATTAATGTAACCCACAGTTGTAATGAAATCTCCCTACATAAAATATTTTAAACTGAGGAGTGGATGTTATAATTTAAGTATTTTGAAGAGCAGAGCTATAGAAGAGGACAGGGGCCTGATCAATTGAAAACTGCAGGTGGTGTGAAGGTGTTCTTGTTATGCTGGTTTCCTTGTCTTCCAGTGTGACCTGGTGTGTGAATATCAGTCACTGAATTCAGTGGCTAAATTCTTCTTCATGGCTGGAATGTTGATGGGAAACATTATATGTGGCTATATGTCAGACAGGTGAGTGTCTCTGGTTTCTAGTTCTCTCTATCCATGGGTACTGTCATCATCTTATGACTCATTTATGCATATGAAAAACTTTGTTGCAAATTATACTGCCCTGGGGGCACATTATTACCAGGGATCTACAAACACAAATGCAAAATTTTATTCAGTGTGATGAGTGCTACTTTTTAACATTTGAGTCCTGTGTGCAGACCATCATCATAAGAAGGTGGAGGTGTTTTAGTAGAGTATCAGAAAGAAGGTGCCACAACATGGAGTTTGAAAGATCACAATGATTTAAAAATGGGGACACAAAGGAAGATGTGACACCACTGGATCCAGCCTGCTTGAGTATGCTGGTAGGGAGAAGAACATTGTCAATGTTGCCCAGGGAAACTGTGCTTAGTCCCTCGTGGATACTGCACCAAATACCTCTGGTGCCCAGGGAATGGTCATCATGGCTAAGTGGCCAATGTGGGATGGGTGGAGCATCCTATTCCCCCTGTAGAGTCCATAGCAACATTTCATTTGTGGTGTTGCGGAGGACATGCCAGTCCCCTTCAATTTGTTTTTGCCTGGGCAGCTTTTTAAAGATGACTTTTTCAATCATGTAGGGTATTTAAGCTAATGACAACTGGTGTCACAATTTGTGCTATGAGAATCTTGATCCTGTACCTTTGAATATCTGTTTTGAAATGACAGGAAACCAATGCCCTCATTTTTTATTGTTAATTATATTCTTTTTGCAATATGACATAGTCTTTTTTAACTTTTATTGCCTTGTACTGATCACTGCTATGTAGAATTTCTTTTTTTAAGGAATTTCTTTTTTTAACTGTTTTTTTAAATAAACAGTTATTGAATATGAAGAGTATACTTGGCATTTCAATAGCCACTCTTTCATGTATCTTATTAGATCTTTATCATATCCTGAGGCTCTAGGTATCTTATGCTTTTAATCTCACAAATGAAATTTGACTTAGGGCAGTTTCTTTGCATGTATAATAAATAAGGTTGCAATCTTCAAAATAAAATGTTTTCAACAGTGACATGTTATTGCATATAAGCAAGCACTTCTGTGACTAGAGCCATTTCTTATGAATCCCAGGCATCCTTTGTCTGTATTTTTGTTTAATTTTTTTCTTCCCTTAGAGTAATGCATAATGTTAATAGAATTTCAATTTACTTACATACTGACTTCATGAACTGCCTTTCTGATAAACTCATAAATGAATTATTACTTCATAAATGAAGAATAAATTCATGAATAAAGGCTACTAGGAATTATCAAGTTTGAGGAGCTAAAGACAAAATAAAATAAAGCTAGATTGAAAACTGTCACAACTTGCAAGGTAATTTCAGAGCACTAAATATTTCACCCACATATGACCTATGGGAGTCTTGAAAGGAGAAAAGAGTAATGTACTGAGAGATTAGTTGAAAAAGTATTGTAGTATACAAATAGTATTTCTAGAAGTTTTTTTTAGATCCCTAAAATTTTCTATAACATGATTACATCATCTGCCACTAAGGACAGGTTAACTTGTAGTTTTTACATCTTCTCCTTTGACTCTTTTCTCAACAGTAGCTAGGATCTACAGTTCAAAGCTAAATAAAACTTGTGAGAGCTGACATTCTGGTTTTCTTGATGATCTTCAGTAATGTACTGTGCCATTCCTCTGGAGTGTGACATTAACTAAATAGAGGTCTGGTAGTTTTTCTTCATAATTTTCAGAAGTTCCATTTTATTTCCAGTTTTCTGAGTGATTTTGTTTTTAAGAAGTTTTTATTTGTTCTAATGAATTATACATGACAATTCAATGGATTTTTGCATTTTGATATATCATAGATAAATGGAGTATAATTTCTTATTTTTCTGAGTGAACAGATTATAGGATCTCATTGGTCATGTGGTCATATATATACATGAGGTAATAATATCTGTTTCATGCTACTGTCTTTCTTAGTCCCAAACACTTTACCCTCCCTTTACTCCTCTCTACCTGATATAAAGTAACTGTTTTCTTCCCTACTGTCCCCCCATTGTGAATTAGCATCTACATATTGGAGTATACATTTGGCCTTTTTGGGGGGCTTGGCTTATTTTGCTTAGCATGATATTCTTAAATTCCATCTATTTACCAGAAAATGCAGCAATTTCCGTCTTCTTTACAACTGAGTAATATTCTACCATATATATACCACATTTTCTTTATCCATTCATCTATTGAAGGACACATATGTTGGTTGCATAGTTTACCCATTGTGAGTTGAGTCACTATAAACATTGATGTGGCTGCATCACTGTGTAATGCTGACTTTAAGTCCTTTGGGTATAAATCAAGGAGTGGGATCGATGGGTAAATGGTGGTTCCATTCCATGTTTCTGAGGAATATCCATGCTGCTTTCCATAATGGTTGCCCCTATTTGCAGTCCTAGAAACTATGTATGAGAGTCCCTTTTCCCCCACATCCTCACCAACATTTATTGTTGATTGTATTCTTGATAATTGCCATTCTGATTGCACTGAGATGAAATCTTAGAGTAGTTTTAATTTACATTTCTTCTGAATGCTTTTCTCTGAAAGTTTTTGAATTTGATACCTAATCTTCATGGGAGCATACATGTCTTAATCTATTCTGCCGGTCTAACAAAATACATGAGACTGGGTAATTTAAATGTAGTAGAATTATGTTTCTCACAGACCTGGAGATGGGAAAGTCCAAGGTTCAGGCACCACTTGAATGGGCCAAGGTAGGGTCTTGCAGTCTGCTGCTTAGATGGCTTCTTTTTGCTGCACCTTCACATGGTACAGGAACACAAAGATGTGTTCTTTATATAGAAGGAGGGGCAATATCTCATTGCAATGGGAAAAACTCATGGAAATGATTCATAAGGAAGCTAAAGCATCATAATTCCTAGAAAATCACTCAAATAAGTGGATTACATGTTCTCTAAAAAAGAGATAATGGAAAAGGAGATAAATAAAGTTAGTAAAACAATGTATGATATGTGAGAGTATCAATAATGCGGTAGGAATTATAAAAGAGGAAAGAAACAGAAATCTGCAGGTGAAAAGTACAATAAATGACTAAGAATTGGTCTCCAAACTTGAGTAAAGAACTGTAGGAATTATCAAATATGAGGAGTCACAAAAAATTAAGTTACAAATAACACTAGATTTAAGAAAGTGATTAGCATGCAAGAGACTTCAGGAGCACCATGCAGTGCACCCTCAGTAACTGTGGGAGTCTCAGAGAAGAACAGAGAGAGTAGTGGGCAGAGAAATATTTGAAGAAATGTCACAATACACAGAACCAATTGTCTTGATAAAGTCTAAGTAGGCGAACTCAAAGACCTTCACTATGACACATTATAATAAAAATTTTTATCTCAGAGAAAAATTTTTGTCTCACATACAGGCAATAGAATATTGGGTGATTTTTCTTCATAACACATGGAAGCATCCTAGCATCCTCCCCTCAATAAGAGTATTTCTACCATGTAACCTATGTATCTGTGAATTCATACTTTACAAAACAAAACAGTTGGATTAATGCATCTTAATGTACATATAATTTAAAAGTGTTCTTTCTCCTTTTTGTGTACTTAACCACTACATTTGGGGATACATACACATTTCTCTTTGTACTTACACTTCACATTTCTATTTGATATATAGTGCTCCACTTTGGGGATCCATAACAGTGCTCATGAGCCTTTTATTGAGAATGAACAACCAGATTACCACTGAATACTTGCCATCCAAATCCTAAGGAACAGGTCAACTTTATACAGCTTTTTCCTGTGAGAAAATACATCTTATATTTTTACATATTTGTTTTGTTGTCCGAGGCCAACAAAGTCAAACTCAGCAGATAGAAATTCTTGTCCAACCCATCAGCAACTTGGATGTACCGCTTCACAGATGTTCCTATTATGTCATGTTAGCCATAGTTTGTGCAGATGGAGTCCCAAGGGCTGATTCAAATACTTTATACACAACATTGACTCCTCAGAATACTTTGAGAATGACTTAGTGTAAGACATATTTATGATGTGTTAATATCTCTAACTGCAGCATGTCTTATATAGCTTGATTTCATGTCAAACTACTGGTAACAAATTTAAGAAATTTTGGTCCCACAGTACCTATTAAAAGAGAGGGAGATTTGCTTTTGAGAATATCTGCTGCTGATCCTTTGTGGATTTTTTATAGGTGTGAAGTGCCTTCTTTGTCCCAAGTTTCACTAATTGTTATATTTCCAAAATCCCATCTTTACCTTTTCTATTGGTTTGGGAGGAGGTTACTTTTGACATGGAGTCTATTCCAGCTGGCTGTCTCGGAAACCTGTGCCACCTTGTCTCCCACCTTCCTGGTTTACTACTCACTATGCCTCCTGGCTGGAATGTCCACCACAACCATCCTGACAAATAATGTTCTTCTCAGTAAGTGGCACTCTCTCTTGGACATTAACTAAACTTCGACTTTGACCTTGGTATTCTACCTTTGCTTGAAGTAAACACTCAGTGATGTTTTCTTTCAGTTGTAGAATGGACAACTCTGTAATACCAAGGTACAGAAACAACAATGGTGGTCTTCTTTGGTAGTGTTGGACAGATCATGTTGGCAAGCCTAGCTTATGGTATTCAAAACTGGCATACTCTCCAGCTGGTTGTGCCTATACCCATTTTCTTCCTATTTACTTTCTCAAGGTATGAATCAAATTTTCTCTTTCCCATATAGGATCAAGGGATGGGAATGTGGGTTACATCAGGGCATAAACATTCATTTTGTCTTATTTCTACACCTGAGGACGTGCTCTGAGAACAGGTGTCCATGTGTGATTAAGAATCAGAGTAAGAGGCCGCTTGGCACAGCGCTGGGACTCGGAGTAGCCACTGGGGCTCCGGCGGCTGCCCGGGGGAGGAGTGGCGGGGAGAACTGTGTGGACTCAGGACACCGGGGCCTGCCCTGAGGAGGAGGAGAGGAGCGTGGCCACTTGGATTCGGAGAGACTGCGCCAGAGCTGCAGGCGGTTGCCAGAGGAGAAGCCGCGCGGCGAGCTGTTTGGAATCAGAACGACGCTTCTGAACACCGGGGCCTGCCCTGAGGACAAGGAGGAAGAGGAGCAGCCGCTTGGATTCGGGTGACTATACGGGAACTACAGGCGGTTGCCAGAGAAGGGGCTGCGTGGCGAGCTGTTTGGACCCTGACCACTTCTGAACCCCGGGGCCTGCCCGGAGGAGTAGGAGAAGGAGGAGAAGGAGCGCGGTGGGTCCTTTGGACTCGCAGTGACTGCATTAGTGCTCCAGGCGGCTGCTCAGAGGAGAAGGCGAGTGGTGAGTTGTTTGGTCTTAAAGTGACAGCTCCTGAACACAGGGGGGCTGCCTGGAGGAGAAGCGTGGTGGGACGCTTGGTCTTGAGGGACCACACCAGAGCTCCGGGCGGTTGCCCAGAGGACCCGTGCAGCGGGTCACGTGGATTCAGAGCCACTCAGAGGGACTGCTCCTGAACACCTTGGGGGTTATCTGGAGAAGGAGGAGGAACGGGCAGGGTCACTTCAACTCGGAGTGATTGATTGCCCCGGGCTACGGGTGGTTGGTGGGAGGAGGAGGCACGAAGTGAGTTTCTTGGACTCCTAGTGACCGCACCAGCATACTGGGCGGCTGTCTGGAGGAAGAGGCCTGTGGCGGGTCTCTGGGACTCAGAGCGATTGTTTGGGGCCACAGGTGGCTGCTCATAGGAGGGGCCACGCAGCCAGGCGATTAGGTGCAGAACAGGGTCCCAGGATCTAGGAGGCTTCTGGGTGGAAGAGCCGCACAGAGACAGGCTTAGGGCGGAGCGAAGGTTCCAGGCCTATGGGCAAATTCTCTGAGGAGGGGCAGCCTAAGGAGATTCATCTGCGAAGGGTGAGGCTCCCAGGCCCAGGAGGTAGGGCCGGGCCCCTGGAAACTTTGCAGAGGAAGGCAGCCCAGCCCAGGCAGTAGCTGTAAATTGAGGGGAACCTCTAGGAGGAAACTGACCAGCGAGACCTCCCCACCGGGTGAGTCTTCCCTGCTGGGTGAGGTTTCCCACAAGGACGGTAAAACCAGAGACTCAGGCCCAAACAGGCCTTGCCTCAGCCCACAGCCTAGGTCCCCTTTGGATGACCATTGGTCAACAAGTGGAGGCACCTCTGCCCACTAGCAGGGAATATACCCCACCTGAAGGCCACCACTCCTAGAGAGGCAGCTTCCTTGTGGAGCACCGCATTATCAACCTCCTCCAAGACTTCAGCCTACTGAAGGCTAAGAGGGGATATATATAGAAATCTTCAGGGTCATTGTAAATCAACAGAGGAAATCTGCAATATCTCAGCGGTCCACTGATATCTGAACAACATGAGAAAACAAGGAAAGAAAATGCTGCAAACAAATCTAGATGTTACCTCAATAAAACCCAATGACAGCATGGCAGAAGAAATGACAGAAAAGGAGTTCAGAATGTACATAATTAAAATGATCAGAGAAGCAAACGAGGAGATGAAAGAGCAAATGCAAGCATTGAATGATGAGATGAAAGAGCAAATGCAAGCATTGATTGATCGCACCAATCGACAGTTAAAAGAGCAAATACAGGAAGCAAAAGATCATTTCAATAAAGAGTTAGAGATATTGAAAAAAAACCAAACAGAAATCCTTGACATGAAGGAAACAATAAACCAAATTAAGAACTCCATAGAAAGCATATCCAATAGGATAGAACACCTGGAAGACAGAACCTCAGACATTGAAGACAAAATATTTAACCTTGAAAACAAAGCTGAACAAACAGAGAAGATGGTAAGAAATCATGAACAGAATCTACAAGAACTATGGGATATCATGAAAAGGCCAAATTTAAGAATTATTGGGATTGAGGAAGGCCTAGAGAAACAAGCCAAAGGAATGAACAACCTATTCAATGAAATAATATCAGAAAATTTCCCAAATCTGAAGAATGAAATGGAAAATCAAGTTCAAGAGGCTTACAGGACTCCAAATACACAAAATTACAACAGACCCACACCAAGGCACATTATAATGAAAATACCTAACATACAAAATAAAGACAGAATTTTAAAGGCTGTGAGAGAAAAGAACCAAATTACATTCAGGGGGAAAACAATACGCATATCAGCAGATTTTTCAATCCAGACCCTAAAAGCTAGAAGGTCCTGGAACAACATTTTTCAACCCCTGAAAGAAAATGGATGCCAACCAAGAATCTTATACCCAGCAAAACTTACCTTCAAATTTGACGATGAAATAAAATCCTTCCATGATAAACAAAAGCTAAAAGAATTTACAAAAAGAAAGCCAGCATTACAGAACATTCTCAACAAAATATTCCATGAGGAAGAGATGAAAAACAAAGAAGCAAATCAGCAAAGGGAGGAATTATCCTAAAGGAATTGTCAAATAAAGGAGGAAACAAGTTGTGTCAAACAAATAAATAAACAAAATTTTAAAAATGAACCAAATGACCGGGAAACCAAATCATTTCTCTATAATAACCCTGAACGTTAATGGCCTGAATTCATCAATCAAAAGACATAGACTGGCAGACTGGATTAAAAAGAAAGATCCAACAATATGTTGCCTGCAAGAGACTCACCTCATAGAAAAAGATACCCATAGATTAAAGGTGAAAGGATGGGGAAAAACATACCATGCACATGGACTCAGCAAAAAAGCTGGAGTATCCATCCTCATTTCCGATAATGTGGACTTCAAGCCAAAGTTAGTCAGAAGGGATAAAGAAGGTCATTTCATACTGCTTAAGGGAAGCATAAATCAGCAAGATATAACAATCATAAACATCTATGCCCCAAACAGTGGCTCATCTATGTATGTCAAACAAATCCTTCTCAATTTCAGAAACCAAATAGACCACAACACAATAATACTAGGTGATTTTAACACGCCGCTCTCACCACTGGACAGATCTTCCAGACAAAAATTGAGCAAAGAAACCATAGATCTCAACAACACAATCAATAATTTAGACTTAACGGACATTTATAGAATATTCCATCCAACCAAGAGTGAATACATTTTCTTCTCAGCAGCACATGGATCCTTCTCTAAAATAGACCATATATTATGCCACAAAGCTAATGTTAGCAAATACAAGAAGATAGAGACACTAGCATGTATTCTATCAGATCATAATGGATTGAAGTTAGAAATAAATGAAAGAGTAAAACACAGAAACTATTCCAACATCTGGAGATTAAACAATATGCTATTATATGATGAATGGATAACAGAAGATATTAGGAAGGAAATTAAAAAATTCTTAGAGGTAAATGAGAACAAAGAAACATCATATCAAAACCTCTGGGACACTATGAAAGCAGTACTTAGAGGGAAATTTATTTCATGGAGTGCATTTAATAAAAGAAGTAAAACTCAACAAATAAACAACCTAACACTACAGCTCAAAGCCTTAGAAAAAGAAGAACAGAACAGCACCAAAAGTAGTAGAAGACAGGAAATTGTTAAACTCAGAGCTGAAATCAATGAAATTGAAACAAAAGAAACAATACAAAAAATTGACAAAATAAATAGTTGGTTCTTCGAAAAAATAAACAAAATTGATAAACCTTTAGCCACACTAACAAAGAGAAGACGAGAGAAAACCCAAATCACTAAAATTCGGAATGAACAAGGAAATATCACTACAGACAGGATGGAAATACAAAACATAATTAGAAGCTATTTTGAAAATCTATACTCCAACAAAACAGAAAATTTCGAAGACATCAACAGGTTTCTAGAGACATATGAATTGCCTAAACTGAATGAGGAGGACATAAACAATTTAAATAGACCAATTTCAAGTACTGAAATAGAAGAAGTCATCAAAAGCCTACCAACAAAGAAGAGTCCGGGACCAGATGGGTTCTCAGCCGAGTTCTACAAAACCTTTAAGGAAGAGCTCATTCCAATACTTCTCAAAGTATTCCATAAAGTAGAAGAGGAGGGAACCCTCCCAAACTCATTCTATGAAGCCAATATCACACTGATACCTAAACCAGACAGAGACTCATCAAGGAAAGAAAATTTCAGACCAATATCCTTAATGAACATCGACGCAAAAATTCTCAACAAAATTTTAGCAAATCGCATACAAAAACATATTAAAAAGATAGTGCACCATGATCAAGTGGGTTTCATCCCAGGGATGCAAGGTTGGTTCAACATCAGGAAATCAATAAACGTAATTCACCATATTAATGGACTTAAAGTCAAGAATCACATGATTATTTCAATAGATGCAGAAAAAGCATTTGATAAAATACAGCACCCCTTCATGCTCAAGACACTAGAAAAAATAGGGATAGTGGGAACATTCCTTAACATTGTAAAGGCCATTTATGCTAAGCCCATGGCTAATATCATTCTAAATGGTGAAAACCTGAAAGCATTCCCCCTAAAAACTGGAACAAGGCAGGGATGCCCTCTTTCACCACTTCTATTCAACATCGTTCTTGAGACTCTGGCCAGAGCAATTAGACAAACCAAAGAAATTAAAGGGATACCAATTGGAAAAGAAGAACTCAAACTATCCCTGTTCGCTGATGACATGATTATATATTTAGAGGAACCTGGAAATTCCACCAGAAAACTCTTAGAACTCATAAGTGATTTCAGTAAAGTAGCAGGTTACAAGATCAATGCCCATAAATCCAACGCATTTTTATACATAAGTGATGAATCTTCAGAAAGAGAAATTAGGAAAACTACCCCATTCACAATAGCCTCGAAAAAAATAAAATACTTGGGAATCAATCTCACAAAAGAGGTGAAAGACCTCTACAATGAGAACTATACAACACTAAAGAAAGAAATTAAAGAACACCTTAGAAGATGGAAAGATCTTCCATGTTCTTGGATAGGAAGAATTAATATTGTCAAAATGGCCATACTACCTAAAGTGCTATACAAATTCAATGCAATTCCAATTAAAATCCCAATGACGTACCTTACAGAAATAGAGCAGGCAATTATGAAATTCATCTGGAAGAATAAGAAACCCAGAATAGCTAAAGCAATCCTTAGCAGGAAGAGTGAAACAGGGGGTATTGCAATACCAGATCTTCAACTCTACTACAAAGCAATAGTAACAAAAACGGCATGGTATTGGTACCAAAATAGAAAGGTAGATCAATGGTACAGAATAGAGGACACGGACACAAACCCAAATAAATACAATTTTCTCATACTAGACAAAGGGGCCAAAAATATGCAATGGAGAAAAGATAGCCTCTTCAACAAATGGTGCTGGGAGAATTGGAAATCCATATGCAACAGAATGAAACTAAACCCATATCTCTCACCATGCACGAAACTAAACTCAAAATGGATTAAGGACCTCGGAATCAGACCAGAGACCCTGCAGATTATAGAAGAAAAAGTAGGTCCAAATCTTCATCTTGTTGGTCTAGGACCAGACTTCCTTAACAGGACTCCCATAGCACAAGAAATAAAAGCTAGAATCAACCACTGGGATAGATTCAAACTAAAAAGCTTTCTCTCAGCAAAGGAAACTATCAGCAATGCGAAGAAAGAGCCTACAGAGTGGGAGAATATCTTTGCCAATCATACTTCAGATAGAGCACTAATCTCCAGAATCTATAAAGAACTCAAAAAACTCTACTCCAAGAATTCAAACAGTCCAGTCAACAAATGGGCTAAGGAAATGAATAGACACCTCACAGAAGAAGATCTACAAGCAATCAACAAACATATGGAAAAATGTTCAACATCTCTAGTAATAAGAGAAATGCAAATGAAAACCACCCTAAGGTTCCATCTCACCCCAATTAGAATCGCGATTATCAAGAATACGAGCAACAACAGGTGTTGGCGAGGATGTGGGGAGAAAGGTACACTCATACACTGCTGGTGGGGCTGCAAATTAGTGCAGCCACTATGGAAAGCAGTGTGGAGATTCCTTAGAAAACTTGGAATGGAACCACCATTTGACCCAGCTATCCCACTCCTTGGCCTATACCCAAGGGACTTAAAATCTGCATACTACAGAAATACAGCCACATCAATGTTCATAGCTGCTCAATTCACAATAGCCAGACTGTGGAACCAACCTAGATGCCCTTCAATTGATGAGTGGATAAAGAAACTGTGGTATATATATACTATGGAATATTACTCAGCCATAAAGAATGATAAAATTATGACATTTGCAGGCAAATGGATGAAATTGGAGAATATCATGCTAAGTGAGATAAGCCAATCTCAAAAAGCCAAAGGACGAATGATATCGCTAATAAGTGGAGGTTGACACATAATGGGTTGGAGGGAAGGGTTAGAGTTAGGGTTAGGGAGGGGGGCAAGTATGGAGGAAGGAACTACTATATAGAGGGTAAAGAGGGGTGGGAGGGGTGGGGGGAAGGGAAAAAAATAACAGAATGAATCAAACAACATTGCTCTATGTAAATTTATGATTACACAAATGGTATGCCTTTACGCCATGTACAAACAGAGAAACAACATGTATCCCATTTGTTTACAATAAAAAAAAAAATAGGAGAAATTTTACCATGGCAGATATTGGGGAAAGGAGAGCAAGTTGATGGAGCAAATTTTCTGACAGGCAAGAGAAAATGAAATTTAAACACAGGTAGAAGAATTAACTTGAAGGAAGAATATTTTATTGTGTTTAGAGAAGTGTGGAGATGTTTCATCTGTAAAATGAAGGGATTGTTGTATTTCTGAATTTCCTTCTGGCTTTTATATTTTGTAAGCAGGTGTTGTCGAGGATGTGGGGAAAAAGGTACACTCATACATTGCTGGTGGGGCTGCAAATTAGGGCAGGCACTCTGGAAAGCAGTGTGTAGATTCCTCAGAAAGCTTGGAATGGACCCACCATTTGACCCAGCTATCCCACTCCTTGGACTATACCCAAAGGACTTAAAATCAGCATACTACAGAGATACAGCCACATCAATGTTCATAGCTGCTTAATTCACAATAGCCAGACTGTGGAACCAACCTAGATGTCCCTCAATTGATGAATGGATAAAGAAACTGTGGTGTATATATATATACAATGGAATATTACTCAGGTATAAAGAATAATAAAACTATGGCATTTGCAGGCAAATGGATGAAATTGGAGAATATCATGCTAAGTGAGATAAGCCAATCTCAAAAAACCAAAGGACAAATGATCTCGCTGATAAGCGGGTGATGACACATAATGGGGGATGGGAGGGGGGCAAGAATGGAGGAAGGAGGGACTGTATAGAGGGAAAAGAGGGGTGGGAGGGGTGGGGGGGAGGAAAAAATAACAGAATGAATCAAACACCATTACCCTGTGTAGATGTATGATTACAAAAATGGTATGCCTTTACTTCATGTACAGAGAAACAACATGTATCCCATTTGTTTATAATAAAAATAAATTTTAAAATAAAAAAAAAAGAATCAGAGTAAATAGGATTGTCAGATAAAATTGAGGACACTGAATAATCTTTCTTTCTTCAGCATAAAGGAGAGTTTATTGGAGGAATATATGCTTAGAGGGTGCAGTGAAGACAGAACAAAGGCTTCTACCCTGGTATCTGAGGGGGTCTGGGCTAATAAGCCTTCTTGAGTTATTTGCTTTTGACAGGTTTTGTCATAGGAGTGGCTTATGCCAACCAGAGATGATTGACAGATTTTCTATCTTGCCCATAATCTTACTGCACATGTGCCAAAAGTTCATTTTTTTGTTTTGCTGTAGACAATGAGACACAAGTAATATGCATGGGATTTTAAATAGGGGTTTCCCCTGATTTGGTTACTCTAGGTCAAATGTGGGTCTCTGTGCATGTTTCTTGGGATGGTTGGGCAATCTTCTGAAAAATAGGATCTTGCTGTTGATACTTCAGGGATGTTGGCTCTTTTGACAATGCAAGGTTTGGGAATTAAAGGCAGGTCTTTAGGTTCACATCTTTTGTGCTAATGGAGGAGGATCTTGCCTTCTGAATCAGGGACCCTATTCGTTCCTGCCTAATTCTCCACTGAGAGGCATTGCCCTGAAATTCCTAGAGGGGTGATGAGGGCAGAAGTTCAGTCTTTTGAATCTTCTTCCTGCTGGATTGAATGATGTCCCTGCTAACTTTGTGTCCTGACTCTTTTCTATATATAGGATTTTCCCAAGCCCTGAAAATGGATGTCCAACTGGCCTAAGGGTACAGTGAGTGGTGGGAATGGGAGAAAATTACTCTGAAGCTACCATCTGGAGGTGGATAGTCTACAGATAGGATGAAACAAAACAAAAAGAAGGCTACAAGCAGAAAGACCAACACATAGAACTAAGAAGCATGAGGGAGTCAGGTGTGTGAGGATCCATGAAAACCTCCTCCATCCCACCAGGAGTAAACCTAGCAAGAGTGGTTGTGGTTATGTTGCCAACTTGGGTCATCAATTTGACCCAATAGGTGAGGGGCCTGGTGTCGTCCTGGGGTATAAGGAAGCATGGGGAGGTTCCAGATGGGTACAGTGTGATTATGAGAAGCTCCATCCTGGCAGAAAAAAGCAAGAATATGCACAGGTGGTAAGAATAACAAGAGGAAGTGACAGCAATGTTACTACCCCGATTAAATGATGTCTAAAGGCCTGTGCATCAACATTAATCCAGGAGGCTGGATCAGCCTCTCTGGGTTGTTTGTGAAACAATGGTTTTAGATCTTTACCAGTTTACAACTGTAGGATAGAGTGGTTTCTGTTATGGTTGGAGCCAATCTTGGCTTAAGCCTGGACATGTGGACCCAGGAGGGCATCTACAGAACTTGGCTGCCTTCAGTGTGGTGAGGAAGACCAGCCTGCTGATTGTTTTGCACTATTGTCTCACCTCCGTCTCTGGTGAATCTGAGAAAGAACCACAATGTATCAGTCAGGGTTCTAGGACCTGAAGCTGAATAGTACTGCAAAGGCTGTCTGCCAGCTGGAGAGCTGCAGAAAGCAGGAAATGCTCAGCCCAAGGCGCTGGAGCCTCAGAACAAGAGGGGTCAATCATGTAGCCCCAGTTCAGAATGAAGGTCTGGAAACTCCCTGGAGAGTCATTTGTGAGAGTCCAATATGATAGAGGGAAGGAGTTGGAATTTTATATCCTCAGGTGATTGCACAACCATCAAAATATCCATTCAAGGTCATTCGAGGTTGCATCTGCAGCTGCTACCTTGTTTTGCCAACTTTTGTTCAATCCAGTTGCCCAAATAATATTTCAAATACAGAAACTAGTAAATATTTTCATAAAAGTATATCTCAATTATTGCAAGATATATATTTATAAAAAGATTATTTTGTTTATGTAAAATTTCTATTAAACCTAGTGTTATATTTAATAAACAAGACAAAAAGTACGATAGCCCATTATATTCATATCCTTAGACAAATAACAAATAATTTCTAAGAGGCTACTTATAATGCAAATTAACTATGAATTCTCTGATTTTATGTTCTAAAAGAATTAATCCTAATAATACAAGACGAATATATTCTCGTCTGAATATTCTGGAACATGCAGTTTGTCCTTGCTAGGAAACCTTATTTGTCAGTTTAGAAATAGAATTTTTTCAAAAAACATTTTCCATCACAGAGGAAAGTAAATAGAGATTAGACAGCCTCCACCATGCCATGTATTTGTGTGTATAGCCTTGTAAAATAAAATGCCTACAGATTTGAGGGATTTTCATCCATATAATTGATAAAGGATGAAGGAAAGAAGAAATTTAATATCAACCAATTTTTGCTTCTTTGTTTTTTAAATGCCATTCATTATTAGAGCATTACAATTAAGACTAGTAGTTGGGTTCATCCTTCCAAAATCATATATGCATACCTCCATAACTGTTTAATGAAGGAGCAGCTCTCTTTATCCAGTTGAAAGGTGTAGGCACACTGGACACCTTACATCATTTCTTTTTTGGATCTTCTTCCTTTTCTCTCTTTAGAAAGTCTTAGGACAGGTTTGATGTTCCTCAACCCAATATGCTAGTCATGGAGAAAACGTATTTGGTGATAAATGACTCCCAGAGAGATGATTACAGATTAATACAGTGAGATGTGTTCAGGCAGACAAAAGGGTGTGCCCTTTGGTGCACTCTTCCATGATGTCAATCACCTTCATAACAAATCTGCAACCTGGGTGATGTTACTGTTCCCATTACATAGTGTCACTGGCTCTTTGCAGTTCCATAATCCATGGATATTTGTCACCGCCTGCAGCAACAACTTGCATCGGTCTTATGGGTGGTGGAGTGGAAACTGAGGCACTTCTATCTTTCTCTTTGGTGCACTGCTTTCTTGCTTGTTTATAGAGGATAGAGGAAATGAGTTTTACTTGCTTTGAGAGGAGAGAGAGAGACCCCGCTTATCAGAGAGAAAGAAACTTTGCTTAAGAGAAACTTTGAAAGAAAGACAGGCTTTTCTCCGTTCCACGATCTGCCTTCCGCTGCTGCCCCTACTCGCTGCTGTGTTCTTTCTTCTGGCATTTTTGCTAATGGCTGCTGTGGCGTGTCTTCTCTGGCTACTGCCGCATGTGTATCCTTCTCCTGCTTTTCTGCTAATGGCTGCTGTGGTGTGTCTTCTTCTCTGGCTACTGCCACGCCGCGTGTCTTCTGCTACTGCTTTTCTGGTAATGGCTGCTGTGTCTCTGTCTCGCTCTGCCTACGCTTATATCACCTCCAGGACGCGGAGAGCAGGGCCACACCTCTTACGCACAGATTAGGCAAGATGCTCGGAGCAGGCAATTAGTGCTTGAGAAAACATGTGTATACGTTGTGTGCGTGGATGAGAAAATCACCTGAGTGTGCTTATGTCAATTAACCTCCTCGCTGCCGATGTGATCAGGCGCCATCCTGGTGCCACCAACATGGCACAGCCCCTGACAACGTAGATGAGAATGTCCAGGCAGACTGAGCTTCTTGTTATTCAGATTCCATCACAATGGCAGGAGCAGGAGTGCTTCCAGTCTGCATGGGAACTTCCATAAGCAAAACTATTTGAGGGGTGTTTATTTTAGGAAAAGAACACTTTATGAGTGTTTCTCATGCCCTTATAAGGAACATGGAGAAGGTCTGAAGAACTCAGTGTCCCTCATTCCTCAGTGCTCTGAGCTCCAGAGTCAATTCTCATCCAATCAAGAGGGGAGCTGATAGGGTTCTATGTCTGCCTTCCCAGCTGTGCAGGTGTACTGCATGTAGGTATCATTTCCCATTGGCCCAGATGTGGTACCAGGCAACATGACAGTATGTTTCTCATCTTAATTGAGTAAGTGGTAGGTATTTGATTGAAGTAGAATGAAGGCAATATGGAAAATATCAAGTGAGAGTTGACTACCCTTCCATCACCTTTGATCAGGTGGGTTTCAGAGTCAGCTCAGTGGCTGATGATCAACAACAAACCTGAGGAGGGCTTACAGAAACTTAAAAAAGCTGCATGGGTGAATGGAATGGAGACTTCTGCAGACACTCTAACCATGGAGGTGAGTAGGATGGGAGGTGATTATGAGACAGAGAAGACATAGCCTGACATGCTATTAAATGGTTTCCAAAGAGGCAATATGCTGTCACTGAAAAGCCTGGACACAGACATTTTTTTCAGAGGAGCCAAGGAGCCCCAATTTGTTCTTCCTTTTGCTCTTCAAATTCAATACATATATCTCCCACCTCAGGATTTTATTCTTTTTTTTTTTTCCCATGACTTTTTTTTAATGGTGATGTGAAGGTAGAAAGTCAACTTCTGACAGTCTCAGACACTGGCTTAAAGACCATTTAGCCAAAAAAGAAGGAAGCCCCCAACACAAGTTATCCACTAGGGATAAGGTTATGGCTGAATGTGTCCCCAGAGTTCACGCATTAGAAACTTAATCTCCACTGCAATGGTGTTGAGAGGTAGGGCCTGGGAGGGGCGAACAGGTCACAGGACTCTGCCACCACGAGAGGGTGGACATCATCACGGGAGTGGACTCGTTTTAAAACCAGGCTCAGTCCTCTTTGGCTCTCCCTCGGCATGTGACGCAGCACCGAGGCCCTCCGCAGATGCCCCTCACCCTGGCCTTCCCGGCCTCCAGACCTGGGAGACACAAAGCACTGTCCATTGAGAATCACCCAGTCCGTGGTGGTCTGTAGGCAACACAGAACAGATTAAGACAGCAGGCGACGGTGAGTGAAATGGTTCCCACCATTCAAGATGCCATTAATTTTCCCAAGTCATTTCTTTTTCCAAGTGTCCCATTGTCCCCAACAAAGAGAGAAGAAAAAAAAAAACAAAAACAACAACAAAAAAAGCATCAAATTGGTTAAGGTTATTAAAAAAAAAAAAAAAAAAAACTGCCCATAACTTGAACTTGAAGCCCCATAACCTCTAAAATATAGAGCACAATTTTAATTGCTTTCTTGATTTAAAACAAACTTCTATAAAATATAACACTGTCTACATTGTAGAGATGATTTCTTCTTATCTGAGGAAATGAACTGCTGAGTTAGAATACAGTGGTCTTTAAATGGTTGCAAATTTCACTTATCAAAAGGTAGTCAACTACAGTGCCAGCTTTCCAAATCCAAATTCATTCTTCACGTAGACTCTCTTGCATCTGTTCTTGATCTTTAGGGAGAAGGTAAAAGTCCACATCTAGTTCTGGGCTGCAGTTCCCGCGGCTCTTCTCATCTGAAGCTCTTCTGCTGCTGCATCAGGCCCACGTTCTCATAGACTCTGGCATTGTCTTCTCTCATTCTGCAGGATGAAGCAAAAGGGGCATGTACAAACACAGGCACGCTGCGTGCTCACATGGTGCCTGCGCAGCACACGCTACCCCCTGTGGGAACACCCGGGTGTGCTGCAGACACCTTCTAGCCACCAGAGCAGACGTTCTCTGCACAGGGCGGCGTTGGGGTGCAAGGCAGCAGGGGTTCTGGTCGCCACTCATCTGGTTCGCTAGGGAATATTTAATGTTCGTGCCCTTTCCTCTTGCTTTTCTGCTCCTCCTCAATCCTGCGCTGTAGTGTCTCGATGTAATGCTGGACGGCCATGTAGATAAACCGGTACTGCGCTTCTGTCTGCACCATCCCTGACCTCTGAGATCGCACCATCTGAATGGTTTTGGGGACGTCAATGTCGCAGTCGACACCTTTCTCTCTGATGATGTCAATAAGGATATCAATCACAATGAATGTCCCTGTCCGGCCAATTCCAGCACTGCAGTGAACCACCACGGGGCCGGCGTCCATGATGCTCTCCTGCTTGTGGTGGACTTCTTCCAGGAAGTCCAGCACACCCCCGGGGTCGCTGGGCACGCCGTGGTCTGGTCAGGTCCGAAAGTGGTACGCCAGACGGTTCTCTCTGTATTCCCTTGTCCAACCTTGGAGAGCTTCAGTTCTCTTAGCGTGTAGTCATGAGCAGCACTCTTCTTGACGTTCCTGACATGCATGACCCCATATGCTTTCAGAGCATACTCGTCAGGCCAGTACTTGACACATTTGCTCTTTCCTCTCTCTACTTCTTTCATTGTCATAACGATCACTCGGGAGTTCTCTTGGAACACCATCTGCCAAAAGTCGTTCACTGTGTTTTGCAGGCAGCCTTGGGTGGCAATGTAACTCTTTTTGGGCTTTGAATTGTTGCACTTGGTTTCAAATTCAGGCATGATGATGTTTGCGTTAATGTAATCGGAGACGGGCTCGTTGGGATTGCCATCGTGGAGGACAACCCGGGTATGATCAAAGGGAAGGATGTTTTTATATCTATTTTTGTTTTTATTTTCTTGCCTCTGACCCTCTTTTCGACTGTAGAGAAGTTTGCATTCCTGTTGTTGTAGTGTCTCAAACTCTTCCCAAAACCCTTGTTTGACTTTGTCCGTGGTCTCAGCTAATTTGCTTAGTTCTTGAACTCGGCTCTCTATTTCAGCAGCATTAATCCGAGTGGTGTTGAGAGGCTGCTTGAGTTGTAGTACTGTGCCCAATGTTTCCACCATAGGATTCTTCTTGTAATGCTCCACCAGATCTGTCAAAGAATCAAACCGTTCTCCTCCACCTACATCATATTTCAGTTCCTGACAGCGAATCATGACATGGGTCACTTTGGACTTGCCATCATTGCTCTCCCCTTTGTCATCACCAGTGCGGACGGAGACAACAAAATCTCCTGGGTGGCTCTGGCTCTCTCGAACAAGAAAGCTCCCATGTTTTCCCTTCTCAGTTAATAACTTCTCTGCTTCTTTCCCAGAGAGGTGACCATGAAACCACCTTTCAGAGGTGGGATCTGCACAGTTCAGGGGATACTTGAGCTCGATAACATCTCCATTTTTCTCCTTCAGTTGTCCATGGTGCTCCATGTAATACTGCACCAGTTCAGCCAGAGTGGCAAACTTCTCCCCTCCATACAGGTCATAGTAGTCTCCAGTGTTCTGAATCTTGATGTGGGTGACAGCTCCATTTCTTCTAAAATAGTTCATTGGAAAGGGGGAGCAAAAAATAAATGACGAGCTATCCTAACAGAGAGGGTGAAGTCTCCAGGGTTACTTTTACTGGGTCTTGCCAAAAAGCTGCCATCAACTCCTCGTGTCAACAGTAGATTTTCGGCCTCCACGCCAGTGATATTTGGGTGAAACCATCTCGGTGATGTCATGTTCCTCCCGCCCTCCGGCTCCGCGACGGACCCGCTCCTTGCTCAGGCTCCGCTGGGCCCGGTCACATCGGGCTGGCCCGAGGGAGGCCCTCTTGGGACCGGACGGGGGGCAGAGCCAGCCGGCTGCGCGCGGACCCCCCTCCAGGCCTGGGGATCCCGGAGACTGTGCAGCCGCCCCCCCAACGCTGCTCGCTCCTCCTCCAGGATTTTATTCTTTATATTTGATTATTATTTAAATTGACAGATAACATTGTATATTTTTATCTTTGCAATGTGGTGTTTTGAAGTACATGTACAGGATTGAATGATTAAATCTGTCCAATTAATAGACACATTACTTAACATATTTTTGCAGAGAGAACAAATAACATATACTTTACATTTTTAAAAGACTACAATATATTGTCAATGATCCTACAATAGTTATGGGAACTTTGACTCAGTTGATTTGTTTTATTCCTCTACTGGCTCCTGAATGTCACCTTTCTTGGCTTGCCAATGCATGGATCTGTGCCTTTTGTCCTCATTCCCCTATCTTCCTTTCTTACTTGTACTTCCTTTGTGAGCAAGTTCCATGACTTCCCATGACAATAGTTTGATAGATAGAAGACAGAAACGTTAACAGTTTCTGTCTTCAAAGTGATCACCCACCCTCACCAGGTCAGTGGATTTGATAAAGCCCCTGACTTGTCAAGTAAGGGAGCAAAGTGAATTTCCAGGTGAGAAAACTTCTTCAAAGTTGGGGTAGAACTAGCCATGTTTAAACATTCAGGGTATGTTTTTTTGCAGTTGAGTCCAGTCAAATGACTTCAGAAGGGCAAGGTCAGTGAAGTCATGGTAAATATTTAACTCCAACATTCAAAGATTTGGAAAAATCCTCGACTCCAGAATTGTGGGAATCATTACTTTCTGTGGTTTGTTAAACTCCACCAGAGTCTATTTACACTTAACATGATGGTCTCAACAGGCTCATAAATCATTTAAAAATTTAACAAAGAGGTCTTGAAAACCTGTAGGAGCTGTCTACACCTAGGACACCTTTGTGGGCAAGACTGAAGAGCTTAGACTGCTTTAGGCTTTTCTCCAAAGCATGGTGTGATCATTGGCATAGAATAGCTGTTACAGAGAAAGATGCTTTTTTAAAACAAGAAGAACCAGCAAACCCCACTTGAATATGTGCCACTTCCTCCCATGTAAGGGTTACCAGGAAGAACACACTTGGAAAGGTCCCAATGACAGCTAGCATTGCCCACCTAATTATCTCTGGAAGCTCCACTCGTTTCTGTTAGCTCATCAAAAGTGAGTATCTGGTACCAAATTAAGTCATCATGCCCTGATGTTTTGCTCTGGTATTGGAAGGACATGAAGGCCACTCTCAGGCATGGCAGCCTTCATCTGACATGGATTTAAGGTCTTCTTGAAACCAATTCTTATAATACCACAGTAAAAATGGTCAGTGATCATGGGTTTATGTTTGGGATGTAGAGCACCTCCCCATGATTGCCTCTCTAACACAAGCATAAATCCTGTATTCTGCTAATGAAACTAGGGCTAGAAAGTGTAAGTCCATTCCTGATGGTGTAGAATTCCTCATTCATGGGAGGAAGTCCCATTTTCAGAATTCCCTTTGTATGGAAATGTTTGAATTGACCATTGGAGTATTATTGCATTTGTGGAGGAAGCATGACAATGGAGTTAATATTTCTGAATAACAAATGAATTAATAAGTAGAAGTGTTCTGCTAGAAATAGTTTGACATGCATGTTTATCACCTAGTAAATGGCCTAGAAAATGTTTGGGAGAAACACATGGTTACTTTGTTGTATTTCCTACTTCTCATGGTCCTGTTTCTTTTATTTTTTCTTCTTCTTTCAATGACAAGGAAATGGAGTTATAGCAATATCCGTCACCTTGCACAGGGTATACAGCTGGTAAGTGGCAAAGCCAATGTAGTACTTCAGTATAAAACCAAGTCTGAGTTTAAATCAAATTAAAGCAAGATTCCCCTGATTCCAAACTCAAGTTAATTCCAGGTTCCTCTTTCATGGAGACACAACATGCAAGATATTCTCCAATCTAGGAAAACTCAAAAACTAAAATAAAATAAAAAATAATTTTTGGGGAAATAACTTTTCTTCCTGAGACAGGAAATCTGTATTCCTACTATTGGTAACTAGTTGAGAAAAATATTCCACCACCCATACTTCTATTCCCTCTGGTATGAATGGGGCTTTGAATTGTAATCTTACTAAATCATCTTTTGGTTTCCTTTCTCATATATATCTCTAACATACACACTCTGTTCAATGATATACAGTCCTCTCCAGTTCCTGCTTAATATATCCTCATTTCGCAATTGTCCTGAGGTTCCTAGAACTTCCAAGTTCATTTATCACACTGTCTCGTCCAGCGAGTACAATGAAGACTCGGCTCTCAGATGAAGTTTTTTGTTGTTTTTTTTTTTTTTTCTTTTTTTTTTATTGTAAACAAATGGGATACACGTTGTTTCTCCGTTTGTACAAGATGAAGTTTTAAGGTCTTTATTTTTATGGGAGAGCTTCTGAGCCGAGTGCCTGGTTCTTCTTCCTCCTCCACTGCTGCTGTCTTCTTCTTCTTCCTCTCATCATGCAGCTCTCTCTCTCTCCTTCTTTTCTCTCGTGCAGCTGCTGCTTCTCTCTTCTTCCTCTCTCTTCGTGCCGCCGCTGCCTCTCTTCTTCTTCTCTCATCATGCAGCTGCTGCCTGCCTGCCTCTTTATGGGATATAACAGCCAATCACCTTAACGGGTCAGGCGTTTGGCTCTTGGAGACTTAATGGTGTGTAATGAGGACATGTACTGATCATGAGCTAAGCATGGATGCGGAGGAGATCAGACAGCCAATAGAAAGCACCTCCTTAAAGTTGTTTTTCTTTGCGGTTGGGCTTCTTGGCACCTTCTTAGGGCAAGGCCAGCTACTACTGTGGGCCCTACAGGGCAGCGGTCTCCAACATCTCTCCCTTTCTGTTTTATTAATGGGCTTAGGGTCAGGTCATCATGATAGCTCATGTGGCGAGCACCATCCTTACCTGTCATTGGAATTCTGACCTCCAGGTGTCAGAACCCTGTCTTAGGTTGGTATGGGCCTCCATGAGCCTATCTGTGACTCTGGATCCCCGGGATCATGCCTGTCTTAGGTTGCATAACAGCAGAACATATTCTTACCGGTCATTGGTATCTCACCCATCTTGGGATGAGGACCTGACTTAGGTTGAAATATGTCTCTGTTTGCTTACCCGTCATTGGCTACCAATCCAGCATATTTAGCCACACCTGGGGAGATGTGCCAGTTTCAAGCGCCATAAGTGCCATTTTGATGGTCTGACATTCTCCCTGTTGCTGGCGTCTTACGTGCATAAGGCATCAGATCATTAGTCCAAATCCCAGTACCATAAGTATTCCAAGAGCCATGATGTCTGCCCATGTTTTAGTCTCTAATCCTAATTGAGTGGTAAGTTTATCAGGAGTATAAGATCAGTTATGCCAGCCTTTAAGTGAGCATCGATAACCTTTTGTGTTTGTAAAACTGAGGTGGCTCTTTCACCTATATTATTGACAGCTTGTGCTGTTGGTATTGTAGTAGCTAATGCTGTCGCTGCTGCCACAGCTGCAGCAGCAGACACAGCCACCGCTGTAACCACTGCTGCTGTAATGCTGAAGTCTCTTTTGTTTCTAGACAAAATCATAGGCAGCTCTTCATCAGTTATGGAGACTGGTAGAGGCAAGAAAGTAGGAACACGCATAATCACTGCAACAGAAAACTAGGAGGCATTCCAACATTGTGAAAGGAAACAAGTTACATTAGCATCAGGACAATTTAGGACAGTAGTACCATGGTTAGTTAATAGAAACATGAAAGGGGGTGACACACAAACTGGAGTGGGAGGAAAGGTTATGCTTCCACTACAGGTAAGAGACTGAGTAGCAGATAGGAAAGAAGAATTGCCCCAATTAGAGAAGTTCCACTGGCACAATTTATGTTCCGCTCCCAGAAGGCTGAAAAATGACTGTATATTAGTATATCCTTTTGTGTTAGAAAGCCAGAAGCCAGAAGCCAGTTATCATAAGGATTGACACGTTTCATTCCTAAGTGAACATCATCCTGGTAAAGAAAAAGATGTAGTATTAAAAGAATGGTCTGTGAATCAAAGGGAATTGCAGGCAATCCTGTCAAAGCATTGGTACTAAAAATAGGTGGAAGAATAGAAGAGATATTAGTTAATGGTAAAGGATGATGATGTCTTAGATGCGGGTCTTGTTAATCTCTCTGGGATCCAGACTGGTGTTTTTTCACCCTGTGGGAAAACACATATGGAGCCTCAACTCCCGAATAACACTGGATCCAGGCCTCTCCATTGTCCATTGAGTACATTCTTCCATTGTACAAGGACCTTTGGAGCTGCTGTAGGATTTTTGTTTCTATCTGCTGCTGTTTTTCCATCTTTGTCTAAATTTAGAATATTTAAAGTAAATAATGCTATGTTTAGTTTATCTTTAGGAGATCTGTATGTGTCTCCTATTCCCCCTTTTTGTTTATTTAAAACAGCCTTTAGTGTTTGATTGGCTCTTTCAATGATTCCTTGTCCCATAGGATTGTATGGAATTCCAGTGGAATGGGAAATATCAAAGGTACTTAAGAAATTTTTAAATGATGCAGAAATATATGCAGGCCCATTGTCTGTCTTATATTGTTTAGGCTTTCCCCAAGTTGCAAAGGCCTGTAAGCAATGTGATATTATGTCTTTTATTTTTTCTCCACTATGTAATGAAGCAAATATAATCCCTGAGTAGGTATCAATAGTTACAGGAACAAATTTGAGATTTCCAAACTCTGGAATATGTGTTGCATCCATTTGCCATAGATGGTTGGGCAATAAGCCTTTTGGATTAATGCTATTATTAGGTGAATTTATGTATGTTACACAATTATTACAGTTTTTTACAATGGTTTGGGCTTGTTCTTTGGTTATATTGAATTTTATTTGTAAGGTTTTAGAATTTACATGAAAGTTACTATAGAAGTTTTGTGCTTCTTCTATTATAGAAAAAACATGAGGATCCCTTGTGGCTAGATCAGCTATATTATTGCCCTGTGTTAACGGACCTAGCAAGTCTGTGTGAGCTCTTAAATGTCCTATGTAGAATGGCTCTGTTCTACTCCAAATGAGTTTTTGTAATGCTAAGAGTATGTGGGATATGGTGGAATTTTTGTTGATTAAACAGGCGTCTTCCAGTTGTTGAACTGCATTAACAGCGTAATGGCTATCCGACAGAATATTTACAGGAACTTTATGAAAATATTTTAATGTTTGTTCTATTGTTAATAATTCTATTTGCTGTGTGGAAGCCTTTGGAAAAAGAAATGTTTGTACCTTGTCTTTATGAAAATATGCTCCAGTACCATTATTGGAACCATCAGTAAACACTACCACTGCTTGTCTTATAGGTTCCCTTTTTGTAATTTTTATTTGAATCACAGGAATTCTTAGATAAAATTGTATATATGGATGTTTTGGATAATGATTGTCAAATTGGGAAGCAGTTGTGAACATAAGAATTGCCCAATCATTGTTATTATTGCTTAAGTAAGAAATTTGTTCTGAATTATATGGGGTTATTATCTTGTCTGGAGATTTTCCAGACTATGATGGCTGATTTTAATGCCTTGAATATTATTTGTGCCATTGCTTCAGGATAAGAAACTATTGTTTTTCCTGGAGAGTAGGGTAAATGTATCCACATTAAAGGTCCTTGTTGCCAGAGGACTCCTGTAGGGACTAATTTATTTGGAAGTACTATGAGTGATAGAGATGCTGACAGATCTATACGATCAACCTGTGCCTCGTTAGTTTTTTCTGTACTACATCTAGGGTTTTTCTAGCTTCCTCTATAAGTTTTCTGGGTGAAGAAGGATGAGCATCTCCCTTTAAGATATTAAATAATGGTCCTAAATCTTGAGTAGTTAATCTAAGGTAAGGCCTTATCCAATTAATATCACCTAATAACCTTTGAAAATCATTTAAGGTATTAAGATGGTCGAGTCTAAGAGAAGTTTTTAGGGGTGTAATGATTGTGCTGTTTATTTTAGTGCCTAAAAATTCTTGAACTTGTTGTCTTTGTATCTTTTCAGGTGCTATGATAAGTCCTCTTGTCTTTAAATGACTGATTAGATCAGTAAATACCTTATCTAGTATTGTTTGTTCTGGGTGGCAAATTAATACATCATCCATATAATGGTATATAATCATATCTGGGTACTTATTTCTGATTGGTATTAAAGCACTATTTATGTAAATTTGACATATGGTTGGACTATTGGCCATCCCTTGGGGTAGGACTTTCCATTCATATCTGGCATCAGGCTGTCCATGATTAATGGAGGGAACCGTAAAAGTGAACTTTTCTATGTCATCAGGGTGGAGAGGAATAGAGAAAAAAACAATCCTTTATATCTAATATTATTGATTTCCAGTCCTTTGGTAATGCTGATAAGACTGGTAGGCCCAACTGAATTGGCCCCATGGATTGCATTACGGCATTGATGGCTCTTAGGTCATGTAATAATCTCCATTTACCTGTTTTCTTTTTTATAACAAATATGGGGGTATTCCAAGGTGATGTGGAGGGCCTTATATGCCCTGCCTCTTAGGAATTTGTTCTTGTACTAATTCCTGGGCTGCTTTAAGTTTTTCTGTATTTAGGGGCCACTGAGGGACCCAGATTGGTTTTTCTATATTCCATTTTATTTTAATTATTTCATCAGTGGCCCTGAGGAAAAACCCAATCCCTGTCCATCACCTTTTTGTTTAATTGATATTGATTCCGTTATGCCTTGTTCATTGTTTTCTAAGCCCTTTTCCCGCTCGTGCCCTTGTTTTTTCATTATGTTTTGTGCTTGTTCACTGTATATTCCTTCTGTGGTTATTTTCATCCCCATTTGAGTTAAAATATCTCTACCCCATAGTGTCACTGGGATTTGTTCTAAGACATGTGGTTGGAAAAGTCCTTCTTGACCTTCTGGGCTTTTCCATTGTAGCCACATGGAGCTCTTTTTTTGGTTCTGTGGCAATACCTAATCCTCTCAATGTTTGATTTGCCTTTTGTGTGGGCCAATCCTTTGGCCAGTCTTTTTCTGCTATGATACTTGTGTCTGCTCCCGTGTCTAACAATTCATTTATAATTTTTCCTTTTACAATTAACTCTAACATAGGTCTGTTTTTTAGTTCCATAGTAAGGCAGGCCAAATCGATACCTGTAGATCCCATACCCTTATCTCCCCTAAAATGTTGTTGTGACAGGAATGAGCCATGAAGACTAGGTAGTATACAAAGCTGAGCTATTCGGTCTCCCGGAGAAATGGAAATAATGCCCTGAGGTGATGAAGCAAGCACTTTAATTTCTCCTGTATAATCTTGATCTATGACTCCTGGAACTATCATTAATCCTTTGAGTGCACTGGAGCTTCTGCCTAATAATAGTCCCATGGTGTTCTCAGGTAGGAGACCCTTAAAGTCAACAGGTATGACTTGTACTCCCATTTCTGGCGTTAGTATTGCTCTGGTGGTAGAACAGAGGTCCAGTCCTGCACTTCCTGGTGTTGCTCTCCTTGGTCTGTTACTGGATAATGTGTCCTGGCCACTTTTTGAATCACCCCATACATTGTGCCGGGCCCTGGGGTTGTGGGCCCCGTCCCTCATTTTTTGAGCTTCCACAAGGAGGGATAGGGTTACCATCTACATCTATCATAGATCTACATTCACTAGCCCAATGATATCCCTTTCTACATCTTGGGCAGATTCCAGGTTTAGGCCTTCTCTGGGGTCTGTCTTGCTATTTTAACTGGGGACATTGTTTTTTAAAGTGTCCTTGCTGTTTACAATAGAAACATGGTCCTGGGGGTCCTCCTCTCTTAAGGTTTAGTCCTTGCATTCCTTGTGTTCTTTTTTTCTGTTCCTCTTTTTTGACTATCCTCTCTAGTTCCTCTTCTGAAAGTTCTTCCTCATCCGAGGAACTTCCTCTTTTTGATAATCTTTCAGAGGTTCTGGATCGTTCTTCTTTTGTCTCCTCTAAAATGTCTTCTCCTTTTTCTAGCATATCTTTAAACGTTGGCCTCGGGTTAGTTAAGCACCCGTGAATCAACGTCCAAATTGCGCTTGTGCTCACCGGCAATGGTTCTACTTTCTCCCTCTTTCTTAGATCCTCTCCTAAGGGATCCCACTGTGGTATATTTAAGAGTCCCTCATCTAAAAACCATGGCGCAGCTTCCTCTATTGTTCTGAGGAAAAGCCTCATAGTCTTTGTTTTTAGAGGTGTTCCATTTGCTTTTGATAAGTCTGTAAGCAGACCCTCCATTCTGATCCGTAATGTTTCACCACCCATTTTCTAAAGCTTTAAATGCTAACCACACTACAATGCTAAGCCACACTAAAACAACTAAAAACAATAGTGCTCTGCAACAATACAATACAACCAAAGACATGAACTCTTGACAAACAACATACACACAAAATCTTATTATTTTAATACCTGGCCAGTCCACTGGAGGTTACTTTACCCAGCTCCCTGTACCTGGGCCCTCTTCGACCCAGCTCCACTGGGGGTTACTTTACCCAGCTCCCTGTACCTGGGGGTTACTTTACCCAGCTCCCTGTATACTGCTTTAACCTTTCTTAACTTATTTTACTTGACTTGTTTAGTTTTAACAACTGTTTTACCTGGATATTACTTACCTCTTTTATGGTGGTGCGAGGAGTCCCGGGTTTCGGCACCACTTGTCTCGTCCAGAGAGTACAATGAAGACTCAGCTCTCAGATGAAGTTTTAAGGTCTTTATTTTTATGGGAGAGCTTCTGAGCCGAGTGCCTGGTTCTTCTTCCTCCTCCACCACCGATGTCTTCTTTTTCTTCTTCCTCTCATCATGCAGCTCTCTCTCTCCTTCTTTTCTCTCACACAGCTGCTGCTTCTCTCTTCTTCCTCTCTTGTCCTGCTGCCGCTGCCTCTCTTCTTCTTCTCTTGTCATGCAGCTGCTGCCTGCCTGCCTCTTTATGGGATATAACAGCCAATCACCTTAACGGGTCAGGCATTTGGCTCGTGAAGACTTAATGGTGGGTAATGAGGACATGTACTGATCACGAGCTAAGCACGGACACGGAGGAGATCAGCCAGCCAATAGAAAGCACTTCCTTAATGTTGTTTTTCTTTGCGGTTGGGCTTCTTGGTGCCATCTTAGGGTGAGGCCAGCTACTACTGTGGGCCCTACAGGGCTGCGGTCTCCAACATCACACCACTTCTATGCCTGCCATGTTTCAATGTCTGTATTTTGACTAGATAGCATACTCATTGACCGAACACTCTGTGTGTGCCCAGTGCTTCCCCAATACCCTTTCTTTTCTGACAACTGAACAAGATGTTGTCTCTGTTACTATTGAAGGCTGTGAGATCCACCATGAAGGAGGAACTGCAGGCAGCACAGAAAAAAACCTTCTCTGTGTTACTTGTTCCACACAAGCAACCTGATTAAATGGATCTGTCTTCTGTTCTTGGTGAGGTAGGCTTCACACAATGCCTAGGAAAGTAGTGGAGAAGGAGTGTATTTCTTATTTCAATGTGTACAATATCTGGTGATCACAGCTTTGGAGACAAAAGGGGAGGAGGATATAGAGAGCATTTCTATGGCTGGGGGTAGTCAAAGTGTGATGGAAAGGCTGGCACAGGACCATTGCACAGTGAGAAGTTCTATTCATCATATCACACTGCTAGGTTTACACTGGAGAATTGTGCTGCACACTTCAATCCTTACAGTATTTTTCTCTGCATTTCATCATTGTTTGCTTTTGTTTTAATGGAGGTATAATGAAAGAGTGAGTTGCAAGAGCAGAAAAAAACTTGAAAATGCTAAAGATCTATCCTGTATTCTCACAATATGCCTTGCATCTCCCCAAACTAAACATTGCTGATGGTCTACATATGTTTTAATATAATTGTAAAATAATCACCTGCAAGCAAATATTCCAAAAAAGAGATATCTCTGTATATTTTAACACCAACAAATGACTCATCAAGACTGGCTCACTATTACCATCATCTAAGGATTAACCCTCATGACATGTGTCTTTCCTGTTTGTTTGCTGCAGATTTGCAATAGTGCTGCCCACTTTTGGACTTTTCCTGCACCTGCAGCACGTGGGAACCAATGTTTTCCTGGTTCAGACTCTCCTTGGTGCAGTCAGCATCCCAACCAATTATGTTTCTATTTGGACACTGAATACAAGGACCGTCAAAGAAGTCTATTCTTTTTCATGTCCATGATGGGAATCTATTTCCTGATCATCATATTCATGCCTGAAGGTGAGGAAATAGCACAGTGTAAAAAAGGAACTATCTTCCCCACTTTCCTGAGGAGTTTTCCAGATGAACATATAGGAATCCAAAGAATTGGGTTCAAATGTTCTCTGAAACCTATTGAGCATTTAGGACATTCTGCCATTGAATTGGTAGGAAAACAGCCAAAGGTCAGTAAAGTTGGCTGAGAGATGGGATTGTCTTCATTATGGTCAAGAAGTACCTGGAAATTGGGGCCTCTGAGGCTTGAGTTTCTCTAGGTCAGAATACATCATTTCCTCATTGGAGAAGAACATTTCCTTGCAAACATATAGGTCTAGACTCATCATTATGAGCTAATACATGCACACTGTCTGTCACTTCCTGTGCCGAGCTCTGACTTACTACTCCACCCTCAGTGACAATTTATCCCAAACTCTATGTGTCCCCAAATGAGTCTCATCTTAAGTAACCTGAAAAGCAACCCTACTTTTGGGAGTCATCTTGACATGAGGAAACAATCCCTGGTGGTGAAGTAGAGAAGAGGTGTATAGCAGTTACAACATATCAATCCCATGATTTGCTCAGCTACTTGTATTGTAATGTGTTTTACAAAATCCCACATTGGTGGGCTGCGTTCCTCTCTATATATCTCTTTGGTTCCATGGACTTAACCCAGTGACACTTTACAACTGAGTCACATACCCACTTGCTTCATTTTTGTACTGGGACTTGCTAATTACTTTGGGCTTCTCAAAGTTGCTGAGTCTAGATGTGAACTCTTGGTCCTCCTGCATTAACTCCTGAGAAGCTGGGATTACAGGAGTGCATCTTTACTCCTGGCTATATGCTCCACTTCTCTTGAAAGGGAACAGTAATGTCAGTTTCTTGCCCTGGAACAAAACCCAATCCAAGGCTTAAGCCTCTCATGAGATTTTCTTTTAATTGAGTTGAAAACTGATTCTATGAATTGTTCCTTCAGTGGTTTCCAAAGTCTGATATATTTTACATTCGAGAAGTTCTTAATTTTGAGTTTTGAAACATTGCTCAAGATCAGGATACATTCCAGCTTGTTCATTTATATATAATTCCTGTCCTTTTGTGACTCTCTTCTACAATCTTTACCCCATGCCAATACTGTGCACAGACCATTTTGTGAAATTATTTGAGTGCCAGGGTGAGTCTGATACCCATCACTAATTTCCACGCAACAGTCACACCTTCCACAGGAGGTGTAGAGGAGACACTGGACAGAAAAAGAAAGTGAAGTCCTCCTGCATTCAGCATCTTTTCTCCTTCCTTGAAAAGTCTTAGAGAGGCAAGAAGACTGAATACAATTATTCAGAACCTTTTATTCACCATCAATAAAACTGTGCAGAAAAGTCTTATCTCTCAGTCAAAAATTTTACCTCTATGCAGTTTCTCCACAGTATATTTTTACCTTGTGAAGATCTCCAATAAGGGTGTTTTCCATTCATAATTTGGGTTGTAATTCTCCTATTTCCTGTCTCCTGGGTCTTCTTCTTTCCAGAAATGCAGACCATGCATATAATTTTGACAACTTTGGGAGGAGGACTTTCTTTTGCCTCTGTTTCCTGTTCTGTTACCTTTTCAAATGAACTGCTCCCCACCGTCATCAGGTAAAAATTCTCCTAGGTTCCCTGTCAGGGTTAAAACATCCCTTATCAAAGCTCAATGACTTATCAAAGGAAGAAAACAAGAGTAATGATGGTAATGATAACAATTATAGCCAGAATTTACCCAATGTTAGCTTTTTCCAGAGAATTTTAGGTGTGCTAATATACCACTAATGTACATCTCATGGATTCCTTGGAGTCAACTAAATTAGAGATTCTATTGTGCAATTCACAATAGCCAAGTTATGGATCAACCCCAGGTGTCTATCAACAGATGAATGAATAAAGAAAATATGCTACATATACACACTGGAGTGTATGCAGCCATATAGAAGACCAAAATTATGCCACTTGCAGGTGAATGGATGGAATTGTAGAAGACCATGCTGAGTGAAATAAACCAGACTCAGAAACTCAAGGGTTGAATGTTTTATTTATGTGGAAGGTAGAAAGTTAGAAAGAGCATGAATTTTCATTAAAAGAGAAGGTAGTCCTCTAGAGTAGATAATGGGGATTGGAGGGGAGGAACTGTACAATGAACTTGACCAAATTATGTTCATATACAAATTTATCACAATGAATCTCATTTGGTATAATTATAATGTACCAATGCAGAAAATAATGCATAATAAATAAAATAAATGAGTAACAATATTTTAAATGTTAAAACATCATAGTAATCTGTGAACTTGAGAATAATTGCTATCCAACCAAACAAAATTTGAGCAAGTCATCAATCTTCACATGCCTTAGCATACCCCTTGTTGTCTCACATAATTAATGCAAAATGCTGACAAAAACCCCATGTGCATTATCCCCAGATTAATTTTGCATTTTTTTTTTTTGTTGTTGTTGTATTTTGTGCTCCAGAGCAACAGGTTTAGGAATCATTGGAGTTTGCAATTACATGGGGGCAGCCCTGGGGCCTCTGTTGATGATCCTGGAGACATATGCAGCACCCCTTCCCTGGGTCATCTATGGAGCCTCCTGCACCCTTGCAGGTCTTACGATCTTGCTCCTTCCAGAAACCAGGAATCAGCCTCTGCCTGATTCCCTCCAATATATAGAAAATGAGTGAGTGAACTGTCTCAGTGTCCTTTAAAGGTTTTATGTGCCATGGGTCTGAGATGGAAGACAGATTCCCCTGGACTCACTGTATCTTTTACAAGCTGAGGCCTACATTCTTTCTGGTAGTTAGTGCTCTTTGTTTAGTAAAAGCAATATTCTTTCACCAGCAATCTCAGAATCCCCTTGAAGATCTCCAGAGCATACAAACCATGTCTACCCAGCCTGCATCTGTAGTTTCCATGGTAAATGGTACAAAATTAGGTCTCCCCTGTGTTCCTGATCACAGTGAGACACTGGCTTCGGAGGGTATTTCACACCCAAGACCAATATTAATGCAAATCTCACCGCCTTCTCCTACTATTCTGTATCCTACTGAGTGCTGAGAGATTTTTATCACTGTAACTTCTTATAGGCTGGAGGTTTTCCCTGTTCATGGAAGAACCCAGGGGAAATCAATACAGGATGAGGACCCTTTCCACAGGTGACAATATATCTAAAGAAAGAGGCTTCATGTGTTGCCATGAGACTCAGACCATTCAGTTTTCACTCAGAATGAAAGTGTTCACAAAACAGCAAAATGCAATAATAAATAAAGTTATTTAATAATGATGGAAGTTTGAGGAAAGTTTTTAAACTTTTGTGTACTTCCCTGGTGCTTTCAAAGACTCCTTTGGAGAATGACATGATACCCAAGAGGACAGTAGAAATGATCAAAGCTGCTTTCCAAATACTCCCAGGAGGTGTTTTCTTTTACTTCACATGATTTGGTCAGCTATCATGTTTTTTTTTTTTTTTTTTTTTTTTTTTTTTTTTTTTTTTTTAACCAAGGTTGGTTGAGGAAGGATCAACTTGCTCAAAAGAATGCTGGAGATACCTTGTTTCTCTATGTCCTTTTATGTTTGTGTTTATTTCATTGTGGTTTTACCATATCTGTTCTAGGGGGAAAGTCTCCAGAGAAGTGAAGCAGGAAGAGCTCTCCATCAAAGTGACACAGTTCTAAGGAATTACAGAAATTGGGTACTGATCAAAGAGGAAGGAAAAGAAAGAAATATCAAGATCACTCTTGGACTGTAGAAGAAGAATATTTAAATAAATAAGTTCCTTGAACCCCATTTAAAATTGTGGTACTAATTTTTTGTGTACAAGATTCATTATGAATCACAAGAAGTTCACAGAAACTATAATACCTTAAAATTCATGACAGAATATTTACATAGTTGTAGATACCTACAATGTTTCTGGTTAGGGGGACAGAAATACCTTAACCATTTTTTTTCTGAATTGAAAGGTAGAGTATTTAATGGGATGATTACAATGAAGAATCCCATATGCTTGAAACATCTTGAAACCTATTTCCAAACATATCTAATAACTGATACTAGTATATGAGTCAGCTTTCTGCTTGGCAACAAAATCTTTGCTGTAAATGACTTAAGTCAAGGAGAGATTTATATTGGCAAACAGATTCAGAAGTTTCTTTCCATGGTTACTTGACCTTGTTTCCCCTGGGCCTATGGAAAGGGAAAATATTATGGTGGGAAGTTCACGGTGGAACAAACCTGCTCACCTCATTGAAAACAAGAAGTAGAGAGGGGAGGGTACCTGGGTCTCAATAACCCTTCAAGTCACACTCCTAGTGACTTAATCACTCCAACTGCATATGACCTCCTGCAGTTTCTATCACCTCATAATCACACCACCAGCTGGTGACCAAGCCTATAACACATAATTCTTTGGGGGACACTTTAGATCCAAATTCTAACTTTCTGCCCCCAGTTCCCAATACTTCATGTTTGTCCCACAGTACAAAAATTATTGAGTCCCTCTCTGAGGACCCATACTCTTAATAGATCAACATTTCTCTGAGTCCAAAATCTCCTCTTAGTCTCAGGGCACACCCTTAGCTGTGAGTCCCTATTTTAAAAAGGTTTAAACTTCCAAAATACAGTGGTGCAACAGACAAAGGGTACACACTCCTATTCCAAATGTGGGAATAGGTCCCTAGAAAGGAGAGATGACCTCCAGCATGAGAACATCAGGGCTATGGATGTTAGCTGGGATTAAAACAGAGGAAGGTTGGAGCAGCACAAGCACTCCTTGTCCTCTATTGCAACTAGCAATGCAATTAGTCAGATGGGAACGTTGACAAGTTATGTGGTACTTTTCCCTGGTTCTATTTACTTTTATATTTCCAAAAATTAAAACATAAGACCTTTGTACACAGGCCTGCAGGCCATAACAAAGAGCCACTTTACAGCTCTCGTTGACATAGTCAGTTAGGAAATTTCCAGTACAATTGATGAAATACAATTGGCTATCAAATGCCATAGATCTCTTTGCATGCCACCACAAGTGAAGGTCAGAGTATTACTAACAAATCTTGCAGAAGTCATAATTTCTGATGTGGGTGCCTCTTGTCAAATCTATGAGACCAATCTAGAACATGTCCACTGTTGCCAAAAACATTAAGTCATACACACAAAATATTGGCAGAGCCCACCTATTTAAGAAAGACACCCAATATTTTGGTAGAATATTAGGGCAATAAGGTATTGGTAGATGCTCTGTGGGAAACATGGTTATGTCATTGGGGAGTCCCATTTTTAACTGTCTGGACAAAAAATCTCAAATCCCAGAGGCCAGTGATACTGGCTATCCTGGTTTACCCATATGTTGTCTTCTTTTCTGGGATCACTTTTAAACAGCCAGTATTTTTTGTAGAACCAACATATATGTAGGCTCCCACTATATCCAGTACAATTAAAACCAATTTTATGAATAGGGGCAAAATGTTTATCTGAAAACCTCCCATCATGTGTGTATTACTAGTAAATACTGGAATGGATTCCACAGTCTACATGGGTGCACTAGAGGTGGAAATGGGAAATAAGCTCAAGAAGTTTCACCATGATCCCTGCTTACCTAACAGCTCAGTAAAACCAGCATAGGCACAAGCATGGTGGCTAGAACTTTAATACCTCCCTGCTGTTTGACCATGTGCCCAGCCTATTGCATGAGGTACTTCATTTGTCTGAAGTATGGCTGTGATCCTCCATGGTGATGATGAACAGCACACTCAGGTATCCAGATAGGATGAGTTGCAGCTTCTGGAAAGACACATGCATGGCCTCTACCCCACATTACAACTGGATCTGGTCCATTCCATGCCCTGTTTATAAATCTCTCTTTCAAACTAAGCCTGATATGCCTACTGTGGTGGGAGTCATGTGTCACTCTGTAGCAGTGCAATCCTTAGGGTCAAAATTCAAACAATTTAAAACAAAGAGAGCAGGGTTTAAACAATGTTGTGCTATTCTATCTCCCCCTTTTTACTTTTTAATTGTAACTTAAGGGGTAAGTGAGCCCATCGTATAATGTCCTGGTCTTAGGGATAATAAGGAACATCAGTTCAGTGATCAACATGATATTCATCACAATACTCTCAAAGAGAAGACCTGGGATAAGCTGGAACATTATCAGCTTTTATTTAAAGAGGATGGCCCAGCACTGTAAAAAGTAGCTAAATAGTGAGAAATGACTTGATGGATACATTCTAATTGGCCATTAAAATTGGCAAAATCCACCTGCAAAGCATGTGAGAATTGTCAAGGTCAAGTTGTTGTGGAACTGAAAGGGATACCACATTGAAGGGGGCTCAGCTCCCTTCTATTACTTGACTTCTGTATTACTTGACTTCTATCTCTAATAATATGCTGAGCAATGAGATCATGAAATGGGGTCAGTATAAGTACTACAAGTCAGGCTTACACCTTATCTGTCCTATAGGTGACAGCCTATTACCTCAAAGTAACTTAGGCTGTTATATTAGAAGTTGTACTTTTGTAAGGCACTAACAGATTTCAGTTATAAATTTTACAAGGAAACTGCAAAATGAGATTAACAAGAATAAAACCTTCTTAGTTTGTATAATAGCTATGAACCAGGATACAGTTTTTTATAATCCCAAATCTTTAAACTTTAATTAGAGCAACACCAACTTGGTAAAATATTCTCTTAAAACTTATATTTTAAAGACTCATATAATCGGAAGCTATGAATGCATCCATTATGCACAGAAGCCAGTAACAGTACCACAATTACAGTTTTTGTTCTTTCCTTATTGGTGTATTTTTTCATTTTCTATTCATGAAGTTTAGCTTTAAATGAAAAATTTAGACTCTGTAATGTAGTGTAATTTAAAATAACAGTTGTGTAAGCAGTGCTGTACAAGCTTTAATTTATTAAAGACTAGTTTTTCTGAATAATAAAATTTAACAGACATAAACATTATCCTGATTAGATACAAGGAGATTCATGTTTTAAGAGATCCTCATGAACTTAACACACAGAGGATAAAATGTTTGCTTATATCAGTACATTATTATTTGATATATGGGGAAAGGATCAGTTTAACTCTCCTCTCCCAGCCTTTCTTCAGGAATTCTAATTAGCATGGTTCCCTACCTTTTAGATTGTGTATAACTTCCCTAGGAGTTTGACTATCCCCACCTGAAATGTAACAGATGTCTGCAAAAGAGCCATTTCCTTTTACCTGATTCTGTAAACAATGCTCCATGCCAGAGATCCTGTGCAAAGCTCAATTCAGTCTCATAGATTAGGAATTGTTCTTTTGAAAGAGGAAAAAGGCTTAAATAACTTTAACTGGTTATACTACATACATATAACCCATTTAGTTACACACAAACTATTTGATATTTAAATTTCACATATATTTTGTAACTTACTTAGACATTTCACAACTTTTTACGTTACCACAAAAAACACTTTCTCATTCAGAAAAAAATTCTTTTTCCTTCTACTTTCCATATTAAAATATATTTTCATGCATAGAACACCTTTATCATTTTTTCTCTTAATACCTTCTGTAAATTTACATTCTGATATAATCCTTGTGAAAGATTTGCATTTAGACAAATTACTTCCTTTTAATAAAAATTTACATTCTGAAACAATCCTTATAAAATTTCTGAATTTAGAGAAATCACTCTATTTTAAAAAGATGAAATACTTTTATACTCTTATAGTACTTTAATTAAAAGAATTAAAACCTCTTGTACTCTTTGTACATAAAATTTTACATGAAGGAATCTTAACTCTTAGTAACTTTGTTTTTAAGAGAGACACAGAAACAAAGTAATCTCAAACTTTTTCATATACCAACTTACAAAAACACACTTAATGTAAATATGTTACATTATGGAATTCAGGAAATCAAGAATACATGATCCTATGTTCAGTAGTTGATGTTTTTGCAATTTAACTGTATGTGAACCAGATGTCTCCTTAATAGACAATGTTTATGAGTAATCCCATTGATGTTGATAGTAAATCTAATTTACTCTTTTTAACAGTAAAAGCCAAGATATGAAACAGGTGGAGTTTACAGTATTCTTCATCTCTTCCCTGTTGAAGCAAAATCCTAGAAGCAATGGATATTACATTTTATTGAAACCAACACTTTGTTATCTCACCATCTCGAAAAACTTGTGTTAGTAATTTTAAAGATATCTTCTATGTTTTTGAATTTGAATCATCTTCTTTTGAAGTCACATGAACGAAAAGATATTTGGATCCATTTCATTCTTTTTTCATATTTTCAAAACTGTTAATTACCAAATAAAGTAAGTGAGTAAATGACAACTCTTGTTAGACAGCAAATGCACCTTATTGATTTAAAGGTGGAAAATCAAGAAGTATAAACACATTCACCTTGTAAACAGTTGTAGAGTAAGTTTATGCCATTTAGAAACATTCATTATAGAAAAAAGATTTATAAATCAATTTACACAATGTCAAAAAATTAATGTTTAGTGCCAACATCAACTATAAATTACTAAGGAGAAAAATCCATCCTCTATTCTTCTGTTTTTGCTTCAAAATCTATGTCTTCTGCTCCTTGCCTTTTTAATTCATGATCACTCAGTTATCTATATGCCAAATTTGACACCATGTATATGATATATGGGCACAAGCACATACATAGACAAAATTGCAAAGTGCACAGTTGTGCACACATAAAACAGACATAAAACAAAGGATCTTATCACTTTTTGTAAGTGGAGCTCTACAGGTTGGAAGCCATATTACAGATGTTTATTGAAGCCTCTATTAGATGTAATCTGTTAGAAATTAAAATAGATTCTATCAGTCTTTTACACTATGACATAAATATAAGGGTATTCATATACAGTTAGAAATGCCAGGTGTAAAATCCAGCAGTCATGGTGGACACTGAAATCAAAGGTTTCAGGTAACCAGCTTCTCATCATTGATGCCTATTGATTTATTCCCAACACCACCATGTCCATGTCCTTTTCAGGATTTAGTAAGAGGAAGATTTTTAATGTAATTTTGAGTCAATCCTTGAAAAATTAGCCTGAAAACAAGGACAGAGTGTAACACCCTCTATAGTTAGGTAAAATAAGACTGATACAAAAAATACATTAATTTAGGTGTGCAAGAACAAATGTAAATTTACAATGAAATCATGAGCTCAAAAATTCAGAATTAAAAAAAAACAGTTTTTTTTTTTTTAAATTGCATAGCAGTAATGCTTTAGAAAAAGGGCATGTAGAATATCTTTATCACAACAAAGTTTACTTTTAGCAGAGTTTAGAGTCAGTTTACATGTTAAAAAAATGAGAGAGCCTGTAAAGTTCTCAGAAAATTTGTAGGAAAAGAAAGTTGTACATTTTGAATCTTTCCACTTTTATCCCTGTGTAGTAGCATTAGGGAGAAACTTGGTAAGAAAATAACATGGTAGTGTGAAAGGATAGGCTGCCAATGCTGAAGCACCTTGGATTTAAAAGTGGCCATTTTATCCTTTTGTCTTAATGGATTCTCTGTAAGCATTGCAAATATTGCAGGACTCCACAATTCACATTTTTTCTTTTTCTTTTCTTTTTTTTTCTGCTGTGCTGGGGATTGAACCCAGGGCCTTGTGCTTGTGAGGTGAGCACTCTACCAACTAAGCTATCTCCCCAGCCCCACAATTCACATTTTAAGTATAAGTCTAGGAAAAGTGAGGAAATCTGCTGTTTTGAGTTTGATTTGTATAAACTCATGCAGAGCACATTTTAACCATTTTCCTTTTGTAAAAATTGTTCTCTTAATGTTTGTTCTCTTAATGTTTGTTTTCTCTGGAGAGTCCCTTTTTTCTTTGTTATTCTTTGAGTCTTATTCTTTGTGGTGCTGGGGAATGAACTCAGGGTCTCATGCTTTCCTGGTAAGCACTTCTTGGTGGCCATATCCTGAGCCCCTTTATTCCAACACACTCTTTGGCCAATGATGTTTGCAGGGGTCCAGCCCTAGCAGGAGTCCATGGGTTTCACACTGGTAAACGGGGCGATGGATGGAGAATGGAAGACACAGACTATAGTTCTGGTGCAATCAATCCCACTTTTTTCTGGGGAAGGCTGGGTTTATATACATTTTTCTTCAGGCTGTGATGACAGGCTTATGATTAATAAAATCAAAGAAGTTTCCAAAGCATAGGCGGAAATTGTTTTTACCGAAAGATTATGAGAAAACAGTAACCTTACAGATCATCCTTAACTACTCACAATTATATTGCACTTAGCATGATATTCTAGAGTTCCATCCATTTACCTGTGAATGCCATAATTTTATTCTTCTCTATGGTTGAATAATATGTAATTGTGTGTATGAAGTTGCTTTACCATTCATCTATTGAAGGGCATCTAGATTGATAACAATGTGCCTGTGTTACTGTGGTATGCTGATTTTAAGTCCTTTGGGTATAAACAGAGGAAAGGGATAACTGGATCATAAGGTCATTGCATTCCAGGTGTTGTGAAGAATCTCCATACTTCTTTCCAGAGTGGTTGCACCAATTTTCCCCTCCACTAACAATGTACAAGTGTGCCCCTTCCCCCACATCCATGCCAACAACTATTTTGCTGGTAATCTTGATAATCACCATTCAAATTGGAGTGAAATTAAATCATCAGATGATTTTAATTTGCATTTCTCTAATTACTATAGATGTTGAACACTTTTTCATATATTTGTTAATTGCCTGAACATTTTCTTCTGTGAAATATCTGCCATGTTCCTTAGCCCATTTATTGATATAGTTCTTTGTATTTTTGGTGTACAGTTTTCTAAGTTGTTTATAAATTTTGGAGATTAGTGTTCTATCTGTAGCATAAGTGGAAAAGATTTTCTCCCACTCTGTATGCTCTCTTTTAACATTATTGACTTTTACTTTGCTGAGAAAAAACTTTTTATTTTGATTTTATCCCATTTATTGATCCTTGTTTTCATTTCTTGTTCTTTGGCAGTCTTGATAAGGAAGTCTAGACCTAAGCCAACATGATAAAGCTTCAGGTTTACTGTTTCTTCTGCTAGGTACAGGGTCTCTGGTCTAATACCTAGGTCCTTGATCCATTTTGAATTGAGTTTTGTGCAGGGTAAGAGATAGAGGTTTATTTTATTTTACTGCATATGAATTTCCAGTTTTCCCAGTACCATTTGTTTAAGAGGCTATCTTTTCTCCATTGTATGATTTGGGCACCTTTGTCTAGTATGAGTTAACTGAATTTATGTGGGTTTGTCTCCGTGTCTTCTACTATGTACCTTTGGCCTACCTACGTATTTTGGTGCCATACCATGCAATTTTTTTGTTATTGTTCCTCTGTAGTATAGCTTTAGGTCTGATATTGTGATACCTTCTACTTCAGTCTTCCTGTTTACAAGAGCTTTTGGTATTCTGGGTCTCTTATTCATCCAAAGAAATTTCTTGATTGCTTTCTCTATTTTCAGGAGGTATGTCATTGGGATTTTAATTGGAATTGCATTGAATCTGTATAACACCTTTGGTAGGATGACAATTTTGACAATATTAATTCTACCTATCCAGGAACATGGGAGATCTTTCCATCTTTTACGGTTGTCTTTAATTTCTTGCTTTAGCGTTGTGTAATTTTTATTGTAGAGGTTTTTCACTTCTTTTGTTAGATTGATTTCCAAATATTTCATTTTAATTTTTTGAGGTTATTGTGAATGGAGCTGTTTTCCTAATTTCTCTTTCAGATTAATCATCACTTATGATTAAAAATTCATTTGGTTTATGTATGCTGATTTTATATTCTGCTACTTTGCTGAATTGATTTATTACTTCTAGAAGTCTTCTAGTAAAGTTTTTTGAATCCCCTAAATATAGAATCATGTCATTGGCAAACAGTGATATCTTGAGTTTATTGCTATCCTTATCACTGTAATTGTTTTGGTCTCTCTGATTACTCTGGTTAATGTTTCAAGGATGATGTTGAATGGAAAAGGTGAAAGTGGACACCCCTCCCTCATTCCATTTTTAGAGGGAATGCTTTCAGTTTTTCTCCATTTAGAATATGTTGACTTTGGGCTTAGCATAGATAGCCTTTACAATGTTCAGGTATGTTCCTACTATCCCTATTTTTTTCTAGTGTTTTGAGCATGAAGGGGTGCTGTATTTTATCAAATAATTCTTCAGCATCTGTTGAAATAATCATGTGATTCTTAACATTAAGCCTATTTATGTGATGAATTATGTTTTTGATTTCTGGTGTTGAACCTACCTTGCATCCATGGGCTAAACTCCACTTGATCAGGGTGCACTGTTTTTAAAATGTTTTCTATGAAATTTGCCAGAATTTTATTTCAGATTTTTGTGTCTATGTTCATCAGGGATATTGGTCTAAAGTTTTCTTTCCTTGATGTGTCTTTGTGTGGTTTGGGTATCAGAGTGATAGTAGCTTCAGAGAATGAGTTTGGAAGTGTTCTCTCCTTTTCAATTTCATGGTATACCTTGAGGAGTATTGGTATTAGAGGTCTTGTAGATCTGAGCTGAGAATCTATCTGGTCCTGGGCTTTTCTTGGTTGGTAGACTTTGGTGACGTCTACAATTTCACTGCTTGAAATCCATCTGTTTAAATTGTGTATGTTCTCCTGGTTCAGTTTGAAAGGATCATATGCCTCTAAAAATTTGTCAATGTCTTCGATATTTTCTATTTTGTTGGAGTATAGATTTTCAAAGTAACTTGCAATTATGTCATGTATTTTGCTAGTGTCTGTCATGATATTTCCTTTTCATCATGAGTTCTACTAGTTTGAGTTTTCTCTCTCTTCATTACTGTGGCTAAAGATTTATCAATTCTGTTTAATTTTTCAACGATTCAACTTTTTGTATTGTCAATTTTTATTTATTTCAATTTCATTGATTTCAGCTCTTATTTTAATTATGTCCTATGTTCTACTATATAGGAATTTCAGGTCAGTAATTGTACGGAGGAGTGAAAGTCCTTGGAGTTGAGCAAACTCCTCAGGACATTAGCCTTCTGTTTGAATGGCTTAGAAATGGCCAGCAATTCCTCTGTCCTTGAGATCTGGAGATATTACCTTATAATAACAACATTTGGTACTAGTGGGCTCTGATAAGAAAGCAAGTTATATGAGCTGCACATGTGCAAAGTTAACTGCACTGTGTAACCTAATGTCTATTAATATGACCCTGGAATAGATAATAAACCTTAACTGGCTTTCCCACAGAAGCTATTTCTTGTTCTTTGCCATCCTGTGTGCTTGCCTTTTTATTAATTAGCTCTCCCTGATTGACCTTTACATCTGGTGCCTAAATAGGGACTCTTCTGGATGTGTTGACAGGAGAAAGTGATAGCTTAATGCCTGAAACAGGCTTTGAAGCACATTTCTCATCGGCCAGTAGTAATCTCATTGGTATGTTATGAAGAATTTCCTGTCTTAGGCTCAACATCATCATCAGGCTGAACTTTCTTATTTCTTTGTTAGGCTAAACATATTGTAAGTAATGCTGATCTTGCTGCTTTGCTGTCTGAAACAAATTCTTGCTGTTCATGGTATCCAGAGAGTGGGTCCTTAAGACTCAAAGACCGGGAAGATATAGGATAAAAAAATTGCATGAGAAGCCTAGGGCTCCTATACATGTATTATATGCTTTGTATTTTTGTTGAGATTCTATCTCACAAATAGCCTTGAAAGAGCCACAAACTTCTCCTGTAGTCTCTAAGACTGAAGTTTTTTCTCAGCTCTCTCCTTGCATTCATACTCCTTCTCCTCTCTTTTTCCTCCCTGAGTCCAGTCTCATTTATCTGAATGTCTCAGTCAGGCAGTTGCAAAGGGAGAAACTCAGACCTTGACTGTCTGTCCCATTCGATTAAAAAATGCTAATCAGCCATAATATGAACAATTACCTTTTTCTGTGTTTAAAGAATTAAGAAGGACAGCTTTGGAGAGTGAAATTAATAGTAATTTCACTCAATATGATAAAGGGGCAGGGAATGAGTTATGCCTCCTTTGTTCCCAGTGATTGGAAAGCATTGGTGAAAATTGTTACTTCTCTTGCCCAAAATACAGTGTTTTTTTTTTGTTTGTTTTGTTTTGATTTTTTTTTTTTGAATACTCTGATTTAGCCTTTACTCAAGCTGAGAACAATGCTTGAGGAAATGTTAATGTTGATTATGATGACTTGTTTGGCCTGGGGCAAAGAGTGACAATACAACAAGTTCATTTGCCTGCAGCTGCCATTGCCCAGATTAGAGCCTTAGTTTGTAAAGCATGGAGGAAGATCACAGACACTCAGGATCCTTCCAAAGCCTTTGCTGTATTCTGACAAGCTTTGGGGGAGGCTTCCAATAATTTTGTTACCTGATTGACTAAAGTTATTTAAAGACAAGTAGACAATTTGGAGGCTCCCAATATTCTGTCCAAACAATTGACTTATAAAAATGCCAACCAAGATTTTAAGAAATAATGGAATCTATTTATCATAAAGTGGTTACTATACTTTCTGATTTAATAGAGGCATGTCAGAATGTTGTAACTGAAACTCATAAAGTGGCTTTACTGGCTGTTGCTTTAACACCCTTGAATAAATTTTGTGACAATTGTAAAACACCTGGCCATCTTCAAAAGGATTGTAAGATTTTTAAAAAGGGACACAAAAATTTCCCAATCAGAGGTGTCCAATCTGTCACAAAGGATTTCACTGGGCTAATAAATGAAGATCTAAAGGAGACATGTCGGGAAACCCAATTATGGGTGTCCCCTTCCAGGGCCAAAGGAGGAGGAACCCTTTTCACCTGCAGATGCAGATGTGTCCTCCACAGATGTTTCCAATTCAAACAGAAGCTCCATCCACAAATCCTTTCATGCAACTAGAGGGAGCACAGGGATAGATTTGATTACTACTGAGGATGCTCAAATATGTCTCCCTAGGAATTTTGTAAAATTGCTACCCAAATTCAAGGACCTCTACCCAAAGATACCTTTGGTTTAATTTTGCCCTACTTTCACAGTGCTGATGAAGGAAAATTTAAAATTCCTGGTGTAATCAATTCTGATTATACTGTGTAATACACATTCAAGTTTGGTCTCATAGGCCCTTAAACCTTCCCAAAGGATCCTCCATAGCTCAATAATTGTGATTTCTTATATTACTGCCAACAACCCTTAAATGAAAGAAGGAATGTAGGATTTGGTTCCACTATTATTGGAACATGTTTATGGATCACTAAAAATAGGCCAAAGATTAGCACTCCTATCAGGGTAGAACAATGGCCATTGTCTAAGAAGAAGGTGGTAGCCACAGAAGCCCTCATTCAAGAACAGTTACAATTTGGACAGATTGAAATTTCTACCAGTCTATGGAATATGCTCATTTTTATCTTACAAAAGAAATTAGGGAAGTGGAGATAATTACAAAGTTTAAGAGAAATTAATAAATGTGTACTTCACACATTTGTCCACTTCAATATGAATTTCCTAACTCTAATCTAACGCCTCAAGATTTTTCCTTAGATATAATAGAACTAAAAGTCTGCTTTTTTTTTTTTAAACTGTCTTTTCTTTCCTGATGATGGAGAAAATTTGCCTTCAGTTCCTGCTTTCTATCATCATGAGACTGCTGATAGATAGCAGTGGGAGGTTCTTCCTCAAGGTTTGTTACATAGCCCCACATTATGTCAAAATTTATAGATAATGCACTTCAACCTTTCTGATAATTGTTTCCACATACTCTTGTTTATCATTATATGGATGATATTTTGATTGCTGGACCGAGATTTACAGAAGATACTTTAAATTGCAACACATTCTATTACAATCTGGCCCCAGAAAAAAATTAATGACAACTCCCTATTAGCTATTTAGGACATAAAAAACTCCAACATTATTCCACTCCTCATGTTCCAAAATTGAGTCTTACTCCCAAGTTTTTCTTAGTTCATTTCCAAAAATTTTTAGGACATTTAAATTGGGCCTGACCATGTATTTCTTTAACTTCTGATATGTTATTGCCTTTTTCCAGCTGTAAAGACAACATAATCCCACCAGTATTTTTTTTTCCAGTTAATGCCTGCACCAACTGAAGCTATTCGGTGTGTAAATGAGAAGTTATGTACAATTCTTATGATAGACTCCCAACACTCAATGTTCCTTTATCACTAATAATCTTTACAGGAAAGCCTTCTGCTTTTGCTGCAGTTGTTGCATTTTATAATGAAAACTTGTATATACATAATAGAGTGGTTATATTCTTCTCATTTCTCAGGAAGAAATGTTTCCCCTTATGCTGATATGTGTGCACAATTGATCTCAGATGGTCACAATTGTATTTTGTCTCTTACAGGAATAGATATTCATGAACTTTATCTTACTTATGGAAAGACTTTACATTTGCCATATTTATAATTTTTTTCATATTAGCAAGCTGTCTTTACTGATTTTTAGCTCCTATTGCTTTCCATACCTCTCCAGATGAATGCCTTTACTTGTTGTGTCAAGTCTCTCATGATCCTTCTTCTACAATCTCTTCCATTCCACTTCCTATCAGGATTACTGTCTACACTGATGGAGGAAAACAAAGAATTGTGGTATCTATATTCACTGATAAAATATGAACTGTTTATTACACATTACCTCAAACTTCTCCTCAGCAAGAAGAATTAGATGCAATTATTTTGGCTCTTTGTATATTTCTCGCTGCCTTAAACATCATTAGATTCTCAGTGTATAGCCAAACTAATGCCTCATATTTCCTCTGCAATTTTTTCACCTCATTTGCACTCTAATTTGTTATCCTTATTTATGACTCTTCAATCTCTTTTACAGGATAGTATGACTCCAATATTTCTTGCTCACATACATAGCCACACCAAGATTCCTGCACCCTTCACTAAGGAAATGCTCATGCTGATGATGCTGTAAAATCAATTTAACCTCTCTTTTCATATGCCATGGAATAACACAATTCTTTTTTCATCAAAATGTTCATTCTTTAATAAACACATTTTCTAGTTTTTCTCAACAGGCCCATTTCATCATTAATAATTTCTCTCATTGTACTCCCTTTCATTCCCCTACTTGGGAAAGTGTAAACCTTTGAGGTTTAAATTCCAAGGTCCTTTGGCAGATGAATGTAACTCATTTACCTCCTTTCCATCCCTATTCTTTTTACACATTATCAGAGATACAGCCTCAGGGCTTATATGAGCCAGAGCACATTGTTCGGAGAAGGTCTCAGCTTATACCTCTCATGTGCTCCTTTCCATGTCCACCATGGGTAAACTTCATCATTTAAAAACTAAAAATTCCCCTGCTTATACTTATAGTGCCTTTGCTCAGTTTTGTAATCAATGAACTATAATTCTAACCCTTGGAATTCCCCACAATCCTACTGGACAGGCCTTAGTTAAACATGTACGTCACATGCTTAAAACATGTCTTTTAAAACAGAAACAAAAAGGGGGGATTTAGCCTTGCTCATGTTAATTATGCTCTCAATTTGGTCTCATTCATAATTAATGCTCTTAATGTACAATAAAAAAAAAGATAAAAAAAAGATGGTCCTACTCCTACAGGTCCTGTCTGGATTCCTGCCAAGTATGTGGGACCCATCAATCATCACGAGTTGGCAACAAGGACTTCAAAATCCAATTCCCAAATTCCATTTGACCCTGGATGAAAAGGACCCTGATTCAAAGAACAACCTCCAACAGGAACAAAAGGCTCAAGAGACCCCCCGAGTCTTCTGATCATCTAGTGACTTGGGGGGATATAAAGAGTTTAACAACATAATCAATCTATGTTTGATGCTATGGATTATTTGCTGTTGTTGCATCATCAAGGATGACAGAAATTTAATTATATGTGTTGTTTTAATCTAACAGATAATAGTAACCTCATACAAAAGAAATTGGATCATCTGAAAGATATTGTAAATAAGGTACAACAAAATGATGGATGTTGGGATTTGTTAGGTTGATTAACCACACGGCTACTAAGTTTTACATGGAACAAACAGCTTTTCATTGGAAGATGTTTACTGATACTTGCCATATTATGCTGTGCTTGTTTATGCCCATGTTTTCCTTGATTTCTTCCTCCACCTTCCTTTAGAAGAAGATGGCATGTCTATTCAAAAGACCATACAAAACAAAAAAGGGGAGCTGTAGGGTTTTCAGGCCAGTCAATGTACAGAGGAGTGAAAGTCCTTTGAGCCAAGCAAACTCCTCAGAACAGTAGGCCTTCTTTTTGAATGGCTTAGAAATGCTCTGCAACTCCTCTGTCTTTGAGGCCTGGAGACATTACCTTATTATAATGACATTTGCTTCTAGTGGACTCTGAGAGGCAATCAAGTTATATGATCTGCACATGCACAAATCAAACTGCACTATGTAATGTAACTGATATGACCCTGGAAGAGATAATAAAACTGAACTGGCTTTCACACAGAATCCACTTCTTGCTCTTCACCATCTTGTGTGTTTGCCGTTTTATTAGCTCTCCCCTTAATCTTTATAGCTGGACCCCAATTAACCTCTACACTACTACTTTTGGTGATAATCTGTTCCAATTCTTCCTGGGATTTGTGATGGGATTTTAGGTAGTTTAGTTGGTAACTTTTTATTCTTTTAAGGTATAAGCTCAATGCAATGAATGTTCCTCTTAGTACTACTTTCATAGTTTCCCAGAGGATTCGATATGCTGTATCATTGCTCTCATTTACCTTTCAGAAATATTTTATCTCTTCCCTGATGTCTTCTGTTATCATTGCATCATTCTATAGCATAATTTTTAGTCTCCAGGTATCAGAGTTATTTCTGTTTTTTTAATTTTATCATTGCTTTCTAATTTCTTTCCATTATATGATAGAATACAAGGTAGTATCTCTAAGTTTTTCCATGTATGAATGGCTTCTTTGTGGAATAACATATGAGCTATTTTACAGAAGGACCCATGAGCTGCTGGAAAGAAAGTGTATTCACTCAGTGATGGATGGAATACCCTATATATGCTCATTAAGTCTAAATAATTGATTGTATCGTTTAATTCCATAGTTTCTTTCTTCACTTTTTGTTTGGAAGATCTATCCAATGGTGAGAGTGGCATATTAAAATCACCATGTATTATTGTGTTGTTGTCTCTTTGTTCCCTGGAATTGAGAAGATTCGTTTGATGTCAATGGTTGCACCATTGTTTGGGGCATAAGTATTTACAATTTTTATGTCTTTCTAGTTTATGGTGCCCTTAAGCAGTATGAAATGCCCTTCTTAATCCCTTCTGACTAGCTTATGCTTGAAGTCCACTTTATCTGATATGAGGATGGAGACCATGCATTTTTACTGAGTCTGTATGCCTGGTATGTTTTTCCCATCCTTTCTCCTTTAGTCTGTGAATGTCTTTGTCTATGAGCTGAGTACCTTTGAGGTGGCATATTGTTGGGTCCTTCTTGTTCATCCAATTGCCAGTCTATGTCTTTTGATTAATGAGTTTAGGTCATTAACATTCAGAGCTATTATTGAGATATTATTTGTATTACTGGTCATTTGGGTTTATTTTTGGCTTTTAAGTTTACTTGGTTACTTCTTTGACTTTTTCTTTTAGGTGGTTCAACCCTTTGGTGACTTGCATTGCTGATTTTCACTTCCTCCTCATGGGATATTTTGCTGAGAATGTTCTGAAGTGCATGCTCTCTATTTGTAAATTCTTTAAACTTTTGTTAATCATGGAAGAGTTTTAATTTGTCATCAAATCTGAAGGTTAATTTTGCTAGGTATAATATTCTTGGTTGGCATCCATGTTCTTTCAGAGCCTGAAATATATCATTCTGTGTCCTTCTACCTTTTACGGTTTGGACTGAGAAATCTGCTGATATCTGTATCGGTTTTCCCTTAAATGTAATCTGATACTTTTCTCTCACGGCCTTTACAATCCTATCTTTATTTAATATGTTAAGCATTTTCATTATAATGTGCCTTGATGTGGATCAGTTGTAATTTTGTGCATTTGTTGTTCTGTAAGCCTCTCATGTTTGATTTTCCATTTCATTCTTCAGTTTGGGGAAATTTTCAGATATTATTTCATTGAAGAGGTTGTTCAATCCTTTATTTTTTACCTCTATGCCTTCCTCAATACCAATAATTTTAAAATTTGCTCCTTTCATGTTATTCCTTAATTCTTCAAGTTCTGTTCATTATTTCTTACTATCTTCTCAGTTTGGTCAATGTTTACTAATGAGCAAGAGGGCTTGGTGTCAGCCTGGAGTATAAGGAAGGATGGGAATGTTCCTGTTGGGTGCAGTGTGAGTCTGAGAAACTCCATCCTGTCAGAAAAAACCAGGAATGTCTGAACAGGTAGGTGTACCTTGTGATCTAGTGCTCTGAGCTCCATAGTCAATGTGTATCCAACCAAGAGGGGAGCTGATAGGGCTCCATGTCTGCATTCCCAGCTTGCAGGTGTACACCTGTAGGCATCATTTCCTGTTTGCCCAAGTATACTACCTGGCAACATGACAGTATGTTTCTTGACTTAACTGAGTAAGTGGTATGTATTCAATTGAAGGAGAATGAAGGTGATGTGGAAAATACCATGTGAGAGTTGATGACACTTCCATCATCTTTGATCAGGTGAGTGTCAGAGTCAGCTCAGTGGTTGAGTATCAACATCAAACCTGAGGAGGGATTGCAGAAACTTTAAAAAACTGCATGGTGAATAGAATATAGACTTTTGTAGATGCCCTAACCATGGAGGTGGACAGGATGAGAGGTGCTCATGAGACAGGGAAGACATAGCTTTACATATTATTAATTGGTTTCCAAAGAGGTAATATGCTGTGGCTGAAAAGGCTGGACACAGATATTTATTCAGATGAGGCACAGAGCCATGATTTTTAAAGTTTTACTCCTCAAATTCACTGCAGATATCTCCATCCACAGGATTTTATTCCTTGTATTTGTTTACTATTTAAATTGACAGATAACATGTGTGTTTTTATTTTTACAACCTGATATTTTGAAGTATATATACAGCCTGGGATGTTTAAAGCTAGTCAATTAATAGATTTAATACCTAAAATATTTTTGCAGACAGAGCAAATAACATCCATTTCACATATTTAAAAGAGTACAATATTTTGTCATTGACCCTAAGATTGTTATGGGAACTTTGACCAACATCTCATCCACTCTTTCCTGCCCGCCACCAGTCACTCGTCTCAGTGTCTGGACAATTTCATTATAATTTCTTTTCCTGTGAGATCAATGTTCTAAGATGGCACATATAAGTAAGATTATTTGGCATTCATCTTCCTCTTTCTGGTTCATTCCTTGTCAAATAATGTCCTCAGCAGGACCACCAAGGAAATTGTTTTCCTGATATTTGTTTCTGGATATTCAGCTGTCAAGGCAGTCAGACACTGCTGCAGATATGGGTCAAGTCAATTCAGGTGCAGCTCCCAGTAGCAGCAGAAGGTGGCATTCTCCAGTTGATGCTAGTTTTGCAGGCTTGCAGAATGCAAGAGTTGTGGCTCATGGAGGGTTCCACTGAGCTTTCACAGGAAGGCCTGGGAGGCCAGGCAATGGGTGGCAGGGTTGTGGACCCTGCAAACTTCCCTTAACACAATGACATTTGAGACTGAGAGTGAAGGTGAAGCTGCTGTGGAGATTCTAAGTGAGAGTCCAGAAGTGCAGCACACCTGCCATGGGAAGCTGCAGTCAGTGACCTGATCCAGCCCATGAGAGTGGCCTTTGGGCTTCAGGCAGCCATGTCATAAGGGTGGGTCTAATCCAACCCTTTGAACTTGCAACACAATGTGTGTCTGAGATATGGGACAGGAAATGAAAGGATTTAATCTATTCCCTGATGAATTTTGGGTCCATCTGTCCTTTCTAGGAACCTATTCACTCCTTTGGAATGGGAGCGTGCATCATGCATCTCTTGAACCATTGCGTGCTAGAAGTATAACACTTTTTTATATAGGAGCTCACAGTGAAAAGTTTGCCCTGAGTCTTGGAGGAGATTTCGAACTTGGAGATATGCTAGAACTGTTCAGAATATGGAGAATTTCAGAGATAAACTTGATACATTTTGCAATGTGGGATGGACATGAACTTTTGGGGACTGGAGCCAGAATGTTAGAGTTTGGATCTAAGGCATTCCCCAAAGAATTACATATCATAGGCTTGGTCACCAGCTGGCGGTGCCATTAGGATGTGCTTGAAACTTCAGGAGGTTTTACCTAATTGGAGCGACTAAATCATTGGGAATGTGAGTAAAAGGGATATCTAGACACTGGTACGTTCCCCTCTCTGCTTCTTGTCTTCAATGAGGTGAGCCGGTTTGTTCCATCATGGACTCCCCACCAAAATATTTTCCCTTTCCCTGGGCCCAAGGGAAACAGGGCCAAGCAACCATGGAGAGAAACTTTCAAATGTGTTTGCCAATATACATCTGTCCTTGATTTAAGTCATTTACCTCAAGTATTTTGTTGCCAAGACAGAAAGGTGACTCACATACTAGTATTAATTTTTAGATATATTTGGAAATATGCTTCAAGAGCGTGTGTTTCTTCATTGTAATTTTCCCATAATACTCTTCCTATCACTTCAGAATGAAAAAAAAATTAAATCTAATTCTATCGCCTTAACTAGAAACATTTTATGTACCTACAACTATAGAAGTATTCTGTTACGTATTTCAAAGTATTGTACTTCCCCTGAACATCTTGTGATTCATAAAGTATCTTGTATTCTCCAACTTCATCAATTTACTTGCACATGCCATAACTTTATTCTTCTTTATAACTGAATAATATTCCATTGTGTATATATACCACAGTTACTTTACCCATTCACCTGTTAAAAGCCATCTAGGTTGGTTCCACAACCTAGCTATTGTGAATTGAGCTTCTGTAACATTGATGTGGCTGTGTTACTGTGGGATTCTGATTTTAAGTCTGCGAGTATAATCCAAGCAGTTGGATAGCTGGGTCAAATTGTCATTGCATGCCAAGATTTTTAAGGAATCTCTCTACTGCCTTCCATAATGGTTGCATCAATTTGTGTTCCCACCAATGATGTATGAATGAACCTTTTCCCCCACATATTGGACAACATTTATTGTTGGTTGTATTCTAGATAATTTTCATTGTGATTGTATTGAGATGAAATATTAGAGTAGTTTTGATTCTCAATTCAAGGTTAGCTTTAAATAGACTCCGGTGGAATTTACCAAACCACTGAAATTAATGATTGCAACAATTCTGAACTCAACTCTAGAATTTTTTTGAAACCTTGGAATGTTGTAGTTAAACATTTACCAGAGCACCACTGACCTTGCATTTGTGAAGTCATGTGGCCTGCATTCAACTGCAAAGAAACGTATTCCTGAGTGTTTAAACCTGGCTAGTTCTACCCTAACATCAATGACACATTTCAGACACTACAACTCTCAAAATGCATTCAGAGCATCCATACCTACACTGAGGTTGTTTCTGGCCTTTGGATGCACTTTACTGACTGCTCAGGGGTTTTATCAAGCTGACTGTCCTGGTGAGGTTGGGTGATCTTTCTGAAGACAGGAGCTGTGAAAGTTTCTGGCTTGTATCTGTCAATGGATTTGTCACAGGGAATCATGGACCATGCTCATGAAGGAAGTTCAAGGAAGGAAGAAAGATATGGAAAGGAGGACAAAGGCACAGACCCAAGGCAAAATACATGTGGAAGTTGAGAGAGCTGACATTAAAGAACCCGTAGAGGAATAAAACAAGTGAACTTTGGGAAGATGTTTGTGAACATGGTCATAGAGATAGGACACTGATAACTATTTTTTAATCCTCAAATTATGTCACTGATGTATGTATGTTTGACACAGAAAAGGTGCACAATGTTTTCAACATCCTGTCATCAGAAAAACTCTCAACCAATTTGGTTCATACCTCAACACAACAAAAACTGAGTGTGATAAACCCACAGCTAACACTTCAGTGATGGGTGTCGAGGGACCAGACAGCTTTCTTGGTAATGTTGAAAACTGTTCCATCCAGCAGAACCAGTGCAGCAAAAGGAGACTCCACTAATCTTTAGTTTGATGAGATTTATTGCATCCTACCTGTTTCTCTGTCTCCTTTGTTCTCTCACTATCTTCCTTCTTCTTCTCTCTCCCTCTTTTCTCCCCCAGGCTCCTAGCTTATCAGAAAATTATAGCAAAGCTTTCTCTCACACAGGAGAGCATGCAGAGGAATGCCAGTATAACACTATATAAATCATGAGCTGTCCACACTTGGCACAATATTAGATAGCCAATCCTTGAACCTGGTATTAACATGTCATAAGTCTCCAAAGAACTAGTAACAGCAAACAAGCTTTTTTAGGTACTTCCTTATTTTGCCGCCAGTGCCCTTTGGCTCACTGCCAGGCACCATCTTGTACAAGAGGGCCCCCAACAGAGAATAAGACAGGGATGCCACTCCACCACTTCTATTCTTCATAGCACTGGAAGTACTCAGAGTGATCAGGAGAGAGAAAGAAATAGAAGGCATACATTAGGTAAAAGGAATTTAGCTACCCTGCTTATAGAGAGAAAATGCTAATGACTCCATCAAAAAGCTGTTAGAACTGCAGACCATACAGAGGAGGGTTGTTTCATATGTGGTGGAAGTCTACTCATTCATGAGGAAGGATAAAATCATGTTGCTTGTTCCTAAAGACCAAGGATTCTTAAGGGCTTGATTCTGAAGTTTGGTGAGAGTGCAGTAAAATGGAAACTCATTAATTAATGTTGGAATTATAAAAGAATACATGCTATAAAGCTTCTGAAACATTGTGGATAAAATTTAAAATGATTCATTAATTGAACAACCATTTGTGGTACATGAGGAGTGCAATCTACAATGGGGAATAATAACAGATATAACAGATATTGTCTATGTGTGCAGCTGTGTGACATCACACTTTTATTTCTTTACCAGCAATGAAATTTTATTTTGAACTCCTCATTCCCTCCAGATTGGTGAAAAATTGTGTTTCAGTTATTTTGAGAGATTATTCCACAAGCTGTATCCAAGAGATATCTAGACTTCAGGAGCACATGCTGTTGCAATGGATGAGGTGGGTACAAGGCAGGGTTGCACTGGGTATCGGTTCTCTGGTCAGAGATTCAGGATGCTTACCTGAGTTTCAGTCTGTCTTCTTGACTCCCTTTGCACCCACACTGCTACAGTTCCTTTACTTCTGCCAGTGTGAGTATTTGATCCTAGTTCACGGAGGACACACAGAGAGTCCTCCATCCTCTCCCTTCCCTTAACTTTCTACTAACTATTCTGTTGTTTCTTCCACATGCCCACTAGTTATCCCAGATCCTTTAGCTTTTGAAAAATTTGACCAATATTAAAGACTTTTAATTTTTCCTGTGATGTGCCTTCCAAGAATTCAAAAGGGACAAAAATCATCACCCAAAGAAATGTGAAATGAGAGATAAGGGGGAATCCTAGAGAATCATCCATCATGTGTACAGTTGACTTATCCTGCTTCTACTTCCTAAAGACTTGTTTAATTATCCATTAGGAGATGAATCAGATGACACCAATTGTTGTACATCACAACATGAGTTTATTGGCAGTCCATTAAACCTGTCATTCCATAGTAGAGAATGCATCACATGTCTTCATGGCCTTTTAAGTCTATAACACTTTCGCATCTCTCTGGAATTTGAGGTGCTGTATAAAGAGGAATAGTAATTATGGGAAGGCTAGACATGTAGTCCATTGAGTCAGTTATAGAATTGATTAAACTTCTGTGTGTGTGTGTGTGTGTGTCCTTTATCATGATAAGAATTCATCCTTCTCATTTTCAGAAAACTCAAGTAGAATTTAGTTCAACCTTGTCCACTAGAGTCATTTTGCTCCAGAGCCCAAGGGCACTGGTTCTTTGTTTATCAAAAATGACAGGTGAAGAATATCATATCACCATAAACAATTATTGGGACAACATGTTCAGCTGCAACAGGAAATTACTATTATACAAGGATATAACAATTACAGAACCACTTGCTGTTTACCTATTTGTACTCCTTGTTAGATATGGCTTTTATAATTCCATTAAAAAGCTTTACATTGGAGATAAGTATATCCATGTTGACTAAAAATAGGTGTTGCTTTAATTTGCAGCACTAGTTGGAATTCCAAAGAAGAATTCTTTTGCAATACAGAACCTGAGAAAAACTGAATGGTGAACAAAACTCAAAATTGTGGGAAATATCTTGCATTTCAACAGTACTCAGTCCATAAGTATTGTGTGTGTAGCCCAAACATAAGTTATTTCATTTAGACACTAGGCATTGATTAGTAGATGAGCAAGAATATGCTACAAAACCTCACCTTTTAATCATTTCTGTGTTACTCTGAATTCCTTAGATCATGCAAAATTCTCAAGGTCTTGTGCACATACTTCTTTATATGATCAAGGCTTTAGGTTCACTTTCAAATTAGAAATATATCACTAAGCAGCAGGCAGGAGTTCCTGGCCAGAAACTTGGATTTTGGGATTGGTTTATCCCACTTATCATGATATTCGCCAACTCCATTCATTTACCTGCAAATGCCACAATTTTATTTTTCTTTATGGATAAATAATATTGCATTGTGTATATATTCCACAGTTGCTTTATCCATTCACCTACTGAAGGGCATCTAGGTTGGTTCCACAATCTAGCTATTGTGAATTAGGCTTATAAACATTGATGTGGCTGCCTCACTGTAGCATGCAAATTTTAAGTCCTTTGGGTAGAGGCCAAGGAGTGGCATAGCTGAGTTAAATGGTGGTTCCATTCCATGTTTTCTAAGGAATCTCCACACTGCTTTCCAGAGTGACTGCACCAATTTGCAACTCCACGAGCAATGTATGAGTGTACCTTTTCCCCCACATTCTCAACAACACCTATTGTTTCTTCTATTCTTGATAATAGGTATTCTAATTGGGGTGAGATTAAATCTCAAGGTAGTTTTGATTTGTATTTCTCTGATTACTACAGATGTTGAACATTTTCCCATATAACTGTTGATTGCTTGTAAATCTGTGAATTGTCTGCTCATTTCCTTAGCTCATGTATTGATTGGTTTATTTGTATTCTTGGAGTAGAGGTTTTTGAATTCTCTATAAATTCTGGAGATTAGTGCACTATTTGACGAGCATATGGTGAAGATATTCTGCCACTCTGCAGGCTCTGTCTTCACAGTGTTGATTATTTCCTTTGCTGAGAAAAGGCTTTTCAGTTCGAATATATTCCATTTATTGATTCCTGCTTTTTTTTCTTGTGCTTTGGGAGTCCTGTTAAGGAACTCTTGACCTAAGTTGACATGATGAACATTTGGGCCAAATTTTTCTTCTATTTGTTGCAGGGTCTCTGGTCTAATTCCTCGGTCCTTGATCCACTTCGAATTGAGTTTTGTGTAGGGTGAGAGATAGGGGTGTACTTTCATTTTTGCTGCATATGGATTTTGGATTTCTCAGCACCATTTGTTGAACAGGCAATTTTTCTCCATTGCATGTTTTCCGCACCTTTGTCTAGTATGAGAAAACTGTATTTATGCGGGTTTGTCTCTGTGTCCTCTATTCTGTAACATTGGTCTACCTGTCTATTTTGGTGCCAGTACCATGACATTTTTATTATTATTGCTCTGTAGTATAGTTGAAGGTCTAGTATTGTGATACCACATATTTTGGTCTTCCTACTAAGAATTGCATTGGGTATTCTGGGTCTCATTCTTCAAGACGAATTTCATGATTGCTTTCTCTATTTCTATGAGGTACATCATTGGGATTTTAAATGGAATTGCATTGAATCTGTATAACACATTTAATAGCATGGTCATTTTGACAATATTATTTTCGCCTATCCAAGAACATGAACCATCCTTCCATCTTCTAAGGTTTTCTTAAATTTCTTTCTTTAGTGTTCTGTAGTTGTAAAGTTTTGGTTATTGTAACATTTGTAACATTGCCTCCTACCTGTGGAGTTCCAGTTACAAAAAGTTATAAGATGCTTGTTTCCTGCTTGTTTTATGTACGTGTGAAAACCTGTGTACTGTATTATTTGTCTACAAATGTGTTTATGTTCATATATCCTATACATGATATCAAAATGGCATATAGATAAGTGAGTGGACATAAGTTAAAAATTTAAATTAGAAATGGATCCAAATATCTTTTGTTCATTGACATAAAAAAGGTGGTTTGATTTAAAATATGAAGGTATATTTAAAATTACTAATGCACAAGTTTTTCCAGATGGTCAGACAGCAGAGCATGTGTTGGTTTATGTAAAATGTATACAACATAATGACCATTGCTTGTAGAATTTTTCTTCAACAAGGAAGAGATGGAGCAAATGGTTAATTACACTAGTTTGATATCTTTGTTTTTATGGTTAAATATGAGTAAGATTTATCATCAAAATCAATGGGATTAATCATAATTGTGTTTAGGAGACATCTGATTAATTCTCAAGGATAAATTACTAAAATGTCAACTTTAAATTACAAAATCAAGTAATCTTATGTTCTTAAAATCCATAAGACAATATAGTTAAATCAAAAGCAAGTTTTCGTGAATTTGTATGTGAAAAAGTTTGAGATTACTTTGTTTCTGTGTCCTCATTAAAAACAAATATACTAAGATTTAAGATTCTAACAGATGTAATTTTATGTACAAAGAGTACAAAATGTTTTAATACAGTTTTAATTCAACTGCTATGAAAATACAAAAGTATTTCACCATATTAAAATGAAGGATTTGTCTATTCAGAAATTTTATGGGAATTGGTTCAGAATGTAAATTTCTTATTAAAATGAAGTAATATATTTAAATGCAAAAATTTCATAGGGGTTACTTCAAAATGTATATATATAAGGGGACCAACAGCTAAAAAAGTGATAAAAAGATTTTAGGCATGGAAATATATTTTAATATGGAGGCCACAAGAAAAAAGATAATGTCTCTGAGTGAGAAAGTCTTTTGTGTGGGAAAGTAAAAAGGTGTAAAACATGTAAGATACAATATTTCAGTAAAAGTTAATTTTGAAAAATTTTGTGTGTAACTAAATTGTTTATAAATAATTAGTATAATCAGTTCAAACTATTAAAGGCTTTTTCCTCTTTGAACAGGAAAATTCCCAATCTATGAGATTAAATTGAGCCTGTACAGAATCTCTGGCATGGAGCATTGTTTATGGAAACAGGTTAAAAAATGCCAATTCTTTTTGCAGACATCTGTTACATTTCAGGACAGACTCTGAGGCAGTTATTTACAATTCAAAAGGTAGGACCCACAGTTAATTAGTTTTCCTGGAGAAAGGTTGGGATAGGAGAGGGGAACTGACCCTTTCCCAAGACAAAGTCAACTCTTAATGTACTGATATAAACCAAAGTTTGATCCTCTGTGTGTTAGTTATAGGATTTCTTAAAATATGAATTTGCTCTTATTTATCATGATAATTTCTTATGTCTGTTAAGTTTTGTTATTTAGAGAAAGTAGTTAAATAAATTAGGGTTTGTACAACTCTGGTTAAGCAACAACTGTTATTTTAAAATATTACACTAAATTACAGAGTCAAGAAGTTTGTTAAAAGTTAAATATGATTAATATAAAAAACATCAGTGTAATTGTGGTGTTGTTACTGGCTTCATTGTGTACTGGATGCTTTCAAAACTTCCAAGTATACAAGTCTTTAAGTATAAGGTTGAGGAGAATATTTTACCAAGCTGATGTTCTTCTAAAGAACATTTAAAGACTTGGGGTTATAAAAACTATGTATCCTGGTTCATAGCTATTATACAAACTCAAGAAGGTTTTACTCTTGCTAATCTCATTTTGCAGTTTCCTTGTGAAATTTATAAATGAAGTCTGTTAGTGCCTTACAAAATATAACTTCTAATATAACAACCTAAGTTACTTTGAGGTAATAGGCTGTCACCTATAGTACAGACAAGATATAAGACTGACTTCTAGTACTTACAGTGACCCCATTTCATGATCTCATTGCTCAGCATATTGTTAGAGATAGAAATCATGTCATACAATGGTGGGAGTTGAGCCTTCTTCATTGTGGTATCCTTTTCAGTTCCACAACAACTTGACTTTGACAATTCTCACATGCTTGACAGTTGGCTTTTGCCAATTTTTGTGGCCAATTAGAATGTACCCATCAAGTCATTTCTCACTGTTTAGCTACTTTTATAATTCTAGATCACCTTCTAAAATTGAAAATGATAAAGCTCCTGCTTATACCAGTTTTCTCCTTGAGAGTTTTGTGATCAGTATCATGTTGATCAGTGACCCTGTATCACTTAATATCCCCAAGGCCAGGCCATTATACAATAGGCTCACTTGTCCCTTTAGTTATGATTAAAGAATAAAAGGGAGGAGATTGAGCCCCTCAAAATCATTTGAATCATGCTCCTTGGTTTAAATTGTTTGAACTGTGACACTAAGGGTTGCACTGCTGCACAGTGACACATGTCTTCCACTGCAGTTGACTTAATGGAGATCCTAATGGAAGGACTTGTGGAGATCCTTACAAACAGGCCATGGAATGGACCAGATCTAGTGACAATGAGGGGTAGAGGCCATGCTTGTGTCTTTTCAGGAGGTGCAGCTCATTCTATCTTCATACCAGTTCTGGCCATAGTTGAGAGAAGTGAAGAACCTCATGGATGAGACTGTAAACATGGTCAAATACCAGTGAGGTACCAGGGCTTCAGTCACCATGTTTGTGGCTGTGCTGATTTTATTGAGCTGTCAGGTAAGCAGGGTTCGTGGAGCAACTTCTTGGGCTTATTTCCTGGACCCACCTTTAGTGCACCCATGTGGACTGGGGAATACATTCCAGTATTTACAAATGATACACATATGATGGGACATTTAAAAAAAAAAAACATATTGCCCCTGTTCATACAATTGGTTTTAATTTTACCAGATATAGTGGGAGTCTACCTATATGTTGGTCCCACAATGAAAATACTGTTTAAAAGTGACCCCAGAGAAAAAAAAAAGATAACATATGGGTAAGCCAGGATAGCCAGTATCACTGGCCTCTGGGATTTGAGATTTTTTTTGTCCAGACAGTTACAAAATTGGATATCCCCATGACATAACCATGTTTCCCACAGAGTATCCACCAATACCTTTCTGCCCTAATCATACTCCCAAACTATTGGGAGTCTTTCTTAAGTGGGTGAATTGTACCAATATTCTGCATGAGTGACTGAGAGTCTTTGCAAATAGTGGATATATTCTAGATTGTTCTTATAGATGTGATAAGACACATACATCAGGATTGTATGACTTTTGCAGGATTTGTTAGTAATAACAAATCTTCTGATCTTTACTTGTGGTTGCATAACTAGAGATATGTGGCCTTTGATAGCTGTCATGTATCAATTATACTGGCAACTTACTAACTGATCATGTTGACAAGAGCTGTAAAGTGGTTCCTTATTATGGCCTGGAAGCCTGTGTAAAAGCTCCCTATGCTTTAATTTCTGGAAATATAAAAGTAAATAGAATGAAAGGAAAGTACCATGTAACTTGTCAAATTCACAATCTGATTAATTGCATTACTAGGTACTGTACAGGACAAGGAGTGCTTGTGTTAGTTCAACCCTTCTTGTTTTGATCTCAGCTAACATTTCAGAGCCATGATATGCTGATGCTGGAGGTCAAGTCCTACAACAAACTCATAAAGAAATGAATGTGCAGTTAGCCTTTTCATGTTTGGAATAGTTTGATATCTGCTTTGATCTCTGCCATGACATCCTCCATATGCTCATCCAGAAGCATTCGAAATGCCCATTTTCTTCAGGATTTGGCCAGTTTACTTCCAAAGTCCTACAGAATCAGGTAAGTATTGATGATAGGATAAAACTAAATTAAATGCCCTAGAATCTACAGTTATAAATACAGGAAATTTCTTTCACTTTTTTTGTTAGATTGACTCCCAAGTGTTTTATTTCTGTTGAAGTTATTGTGAATGGGGTAATTTCCCTAATTTCTCATTCAGAGGATTCATCTCTTATGAATAGAAATGCATGAGGTTTATGAGTGTTGATTTTAAATGCTGCTGCTTTGCTAAATTCATCAATTAATTCTAGAAGTTTTCTAGTGGAATTTCTTGGATCCTCTAAATATAGAATCATGTCATCAGCAAATAGTGATAGCTTGAGTTCTTCTTTTCCTATTCATATCTCTTTAATTTCTATGTTCTCTCTAATTGCTCTGGCTAGAGTTTCAAGGATGATGTTGAATCAAAGAGGTGAAACAGGGCATCCCTGTCTTATTCCATTTTCAGAGAAAATGCTTTCAATTTTTCTCCATTTAGAATGATGTTGACCACAAGCTTAGCATAGATAACCTTTACAATATTGAGGTATGTTCCTACTGTCCCTATACTTTCTAGTGTTTTGAGCATGAAGGAGTGCCATATTTTATCAAATGCTTTTTCTGCATCTATTGAAATGATCACATGATTCTTACCTTTAAGTCTATTGATGTCATAAATTATATTTATTGATTTACAGATGTTAAACCATTCTTGCATGCAAGGGATGAACCACAGTTGTTCATGGTATACTGTTTAATGTTTTTGTATGCAATTTGCCAGAATTTTGTTCAGAATTTTTACATCCATGTTCATCAGGGATATTGGTCTACAGTTTTTTTTTTTTTTTTTTCCTCGTTGTGTCTTTTTCTGGTTTTGGTATCACAGTGATACTAGCTTCACAGAATGAGTTTGGAAGGGTTCCCTCCTTTTCTATTTCATGAAATAATTTGAGGAGTATTGGTATTAGTTTTTCTTTGAAGGTCTTGTAGATCTGAGCTGAGAATCTATCTGATTCTGGGCTTTTCCTGGTTGGTAGGCTTTTGGTGGCTTCTTCATTTCTTTATTTGAAATTGATCTGTTTAATTTGTGTTTGGCTTCCTGATTCAGTTTGTGTCAATCATATTTACCTAGAAATTTGTCCATGTCTTTGAGATTTTGTATTTTGTTGGAGTATGGATTTTCAAAATAGCTTCTAATTATGTTTTCTATTTCAATAACATCTGCTGTGATATTTTCTTTTTCATCAGAAACTCCAATAATTTCAGTTTCCTCCTTCTTCTCTTGTGAATGTGGCTAAGGGTTTATCAATTTTGTTTATTTTTTTCAAAGAACAAACTTTTTGTTTTTTCAATTGCTTTTTTTGTTTCAATTTCATTGATTTCTGCTCTGATTTTAATTATATCCTGTTTTCTACTACTTTGATATTGATCTGTTCTTTTTCTAGGTCTTTGAGATATAATGTTAGGTTATTTTTTTTCACTTATTATTCTTTTATTGAATGACTTCAATGCAATGAATCTTTCTCTTTGTTCTGCTTTCATAATATCCCAGAGATTTTGCTATGTTTTATTGTTGTTCTTATATACCTCAAAGATTTTTATTATCTTCTCTCTGATGTCTACTTCTATCCATGCATCATTCAACCACGTATTATTCAGTCTTCAGTTGTTGGAGTAGTTTCTATTTCTTATTTTATCATTGATCTCTAATTTTATTCCATTATGTTCTGACAGAATTTAAGGTACACTTTCTATTTTGTGTGTGTGTGTTTCCTAAGAGGTGCTTTCTGGCATAAGATATGGTCTGTTTTGGAGAAGGATCCATGTGCTGCCAAGAGAAAAGAGTACTTGCTCATTGATGGATGGAATATTCTATGTATGTGTGTTAAGTCTAAGTTATTGATTGTATTTCTTAGTTCTATGGTTTCTTTGTTCAGGTTTTGTTTGGAAGATCTATACAGTGGTGAGAGAGATGTGTTAAAGTCACCCAGTATTATTGTGCTGTGGACTATTTGATTCCTGAAATTGAGGAGGGTTTTCTTGACATACATAAATGTTTCATTATTTGGGGCATGACTATGTATGATTGTTATGTCTTGTTGATTTATGATTCCCTTAAGCAGTATGAAATGTCCTTCCTTACAACTAACTTTGGTTTGAAGTCCACTTTATCTGATATGAGGATGAAAACTCTTGCTTTTTTACTTAGCCTATGTGTGTGGTGTCTTTTCCCATCCTTTCACTTTCAGTTGTGGATATTTTTTCCTATGAGATGAGTCTCTTGGGGGCAGCATATTGTTGGGTCTTTTTTCAAATCCAATCTGCGAGTCTATGTCTTTTGATTAATGAGTTTAGGACTTTAACATTCAGGGTCATTATTGAAATATGATTTGTATTCCTGGTCATTTTGGCTTATTTTTCATTTTTAACTTGACTCGGTTTCTCCTTTTCTTGGCTTTTCCTTTAGTGTCATTTCTCACTCTGCTGACTTTTACTGTTATTTGTCATTTCCACCTCATGGAAAATTTTGCTCAGAATGTTCTTTTGAGCATGCATTGTATTTGTAAATTCTTTTAACTTTTTCTTTTAAATCATGGACAGTTTTTATTTCATCTCATATGTGAAGGTTAGTTTTGCAGGATATAAGATTCTTGGTTGGCATCCATTTTCTGTCAGAACTTGGTATATATTGTTCGAGGCCCTCCTAGCTATTAGGGTGTGGACTGAGAAATCTGCTGATCTCCATATTGATTTCCCCCTATAGGTAATCTGATATTTATCTCTCATGGCCTTTAAAATCCTATCTTTATTTTGTATGTTGGGTATTTTTATTACAATATGCCTTGGTGTGTATCTTTTGTAATTTTATACAATCAGTGTCCTGTAATCCTCCTGTATTTGATTTTCCATTTCATTCTTCAGGTTGGGGAGATTTTCTCATATTATTTCATTCAATAGATACCTTTAGTTTGTATCTCTGTACCTTCCTCAATCCCAATAATTCATAGACTTGATCTTTCTATGATATCCCATAAATCTTAGAGGTTCTGTCCATGATTTTCTACCATCTTATTTGTGTGGCCAATCTTTTCTACAATATTAAATATTTTGTCTTCGTTGCCTGAGGTTCTCTTGTCCAAGTGATCTAGTCTGTTACTGATGCTTTCTATTGAGTTTTTAATTTGGTTCTTTGTTTTTCTCATTTCATGGTTTTCAGTTTGGACTTTTTTCAGAATCTCTCTCTTTATTGAAATAATCTTTTGCACTCTCTGGGCACCATTGCCACAGATGCCACACTCACGGCCTAGAGGTATTCTCTTGGGGGTGGGGTGAATCTGCCTCTGAAGCCACAGCTGCAGATGACTGGAGTGCATCCTTTGTGTGCCACTGTGGCCTCCATCGCTGAGGACACTGGAGGTCTTTTCTCTGGGTGCCAATGCCGTCACCCAGATGTATTCTCTTGGAGCACAGCTGCTCCTTACACCACTGCCACAGGTGCCCTCAGGTCTTTTCTCCAGGTGCTACTGCTGATGTCCATACTGTCACAATCACCTGGAAGCCTGCTGCCCTCGAGCTACCTCAGGTGCCCAGAGGTCTTTTCTCCAGGCACAGGGCTGCACTCCCATCTACACTGCTGCCACTGCTGCTGCCACTACCACCAACACTCTGCTGCCAAACCTGCTGCCACTCCCCAGAGGTCACCATGTGGTCTTCTCTCTGGGATCCTCTGCAGCTTAAGCCAGAGCAGCTGCCAGCAGTGCCACTGCAGCTGTGGTCCCCCCACCTGTGGTCAGTGACACTGACAACTGCAGGTGCTGCTGCCCCCCTGTGGCACATGAAAACTAGTCCTTCTATTTCTCTTCACACTCATGGTTGGGATTCCTTAGTAAAGCTTTGTATTAATGAGATGTAGGTAGCACTTATTAACAGATGTTCCCCTTAAGTCATTCTGTAAGAAATATGTGTTTTGAGGTTTACAGTTTGCAGTTTCAGTCCAATTCAGCATTGCAGAGAATTTGCTCCCTGGCAACAGACTTGGAGCCTAAGGTTTGTGAGCAGGAAGTTTCCTGGGGAAAATGGCAGGACTGTGCAGAGGAAGAAGCTGAACTGTGAGGCAGTCATGGCAAAGATGTAAACCAACCCACAGAGAATTTTGCAGCCAAATGGCCTTATGGTGTTTCCCTGAATAGAGGCAAGAGGCCAGACTTTACACTTCTCCTGTCATTAGTCTGTCGATGCAGGACACCAAGGAAGAGGCCATCAACCCTCCCAGAAGGGCAGAGCCACTAACACTCTTAGCATGGTTCAGTTCTGAAGGCAGTGGGCAGCAGGCAGCTCACCACAAATTTGGAAAGCACACGAGTGTCCACCACACCTACTATTATCTGGACACTTATTTAATTTCTGATGATTTATTGATGAAAAAGACTCCCATTCCAGAGGAGGGAAACCATGGTATTACCTGTGCTGCACATAACATTGTTACATTATAGTACATTATTATGTGATCCTGTAAGCTAATATGGGGACAATTTTCATTTTGGGGGTGTCATAGTTTGCTCAATAGTGTAGAAATAGCATAAAGAATTTTCTTTAAAGATGAGGAACTAGACCGGACATAAAATGTAACTTAGCAAAAATTAAGCTTCACCTCATTTAGAACCCCAGTTCTGCATGGTGGCAGATGGGTTTGGTACAGGCAGTTATTTCAAGACTTTTAAATTAATTTAGGCATTTCAGAATATTTGTTTCCTTTATTTTCCCATGGATGGTAACTACTTGACACAGGAGGAAGGCAGTCTGTTCCCCTAACCGCTGCCTCAGTAAAACTCTCCCTGTCATGGTGTCTGACTGTTGGTCCATCCATCACCTCACTGAATTGCCTGGGGCTCTCTCTGGTCCTTTCTCAAGGTTGAAGTTCCTACAATGTGCCACTAGGGGGAACCTCAAGATTCAGAAACACTCCGTCCTCAGTTCTTCAAAGGTTCCCTTGGGCTACTTATGCCTTAGCAACTTGGGTTCATTATCATGCTCTGAAGGGACGTCTGACCTGTTAACAAACCCATTTCTGATCACTCATCACATGAAAAGGACCCAATGAATCCAAGAAAAGTCACTGGAGGGGTGAGAAAAAAATGTTTTTGGTAAGACAGGAAGACTGGGAATTCAGTGGACTAGACAAGCTTATCACAGATTTTAAGCTCCTTTTTTTAAAAAAAAATGTACTCCTTTTAATTATATACAATAGTTTATATCTTTGGGGTGAAATGATCGATGAAACCTCGTAGTTGGAGAGCTGTTGATTTCTGTTCTTCTTCAAGAAGGAGGAGAGTGATTAGGGAAGTTTTTCAGGCATATCAACTTTGTGCTACTAGATTCAATGATTAACAAGATCTGGGTTCTCAGGGAGGTGGGGGCTTTTTCTAGTGAATGATAGCCATAGGCATGGCTACAATTTTCTACGCTGTCAATACTCCATCCCACCTCTTGTGGGTTAAGGGGTGATGGCTGCTCTGCTAATTTGTATTGAAGGTAAGAAGGGAGGGGTGATCATAGAATGGAACTGCATAACCTGGAGGTATAAATATTGGAGGATCTGAAGGCTAAGAGAGCCATTCTGTAAATTTTGAACATGTCTATCCACTTTTGAATTGATTGTATAACGTGTTTCCCTCGCTTATCAACTGCCACCTCTAACTTGGAATATTGAGGTTTAGGCATTTTTAAAGCAATTTGTACCCAAATTTTATTCCTGTTCAGGGTTACCCTTGCTGTATCATTAACCCTACCAGATTCCCATGGTTTTATGAAAAATTCCCATGCTTCAGAGAAGGGATCTGACACCTCTTTGATATGATTTTCTATTTATTCCCAATAATTACTCACACTTCCACACATAAAAAATATTGTTTTTCATTAGTGTTCTAATTACAGGTCATATGAAGTTTAAGTTAACATTCCCTTGTTCTAGTGAGAACAACCAAAATCTCCCTGAGTGAGGTTCCCATTTGGGATGGTCCACCTGCTTCCTAAAGAGATTGTCCCCATTCCCAGTAGCTGTACCACTCTATAAGAGCATTCCCATATATTTTCCAAGTCGAACTTCAAAGGAGGTTGTCCCTAAATATTTTTCACACTCCCTATAGAGTAAATATATCCAATTAACCCAGAACTGAAGGGAAAATTAGAAGGATTTGCCCTCACGTAGATGGGTCTGCTTGCATCCCAACATCAATATTCAAAGTCAAGCAGGAAGTTTGTTCAAGGATGTGAGAGGGTAACCTCCTGATGAGGTCATCAAAGGAAAAGCATAAATGTTACCAGTTCATATTGCCAAGTCTTTATTTTATCTTGAATATGTATTCATATTCATACTGAGACCTTCTGCTGGAGTGATGGTCCAGGAGTTGGATGACCTGGATGGAATAGGTGAGTCAGCTGATGCAGACTTCACTCACATGTGGTGTCCCCACAGATTTACTCTGGCTAATTTGACAAAAGAACAGGTTCTTAGAAGTACTTCAGATGGTCTGATCCTCTGAGCCATAGGCTGTTGGTCTCTCTTTGTTCTTCCATCTTAGAAGTACTAGGTTTCCAGGTTGAAATGCATGGAGTGGCATGTGAGTGGTGTATGCAGACCTGTTGGAAACAAATTCATGACTGGGAGTTAATATAGTCCCGATGTATATAAGGCATGTTCTCATTTTGGAGGAGAGCTCTGAAATGGCCTACCTTACAGTGTTTGGAAAGACTCAATTTGAATCTGAAATAGGCCAGTTGGCAGTGCCTTACCTAAAGGTACATTGGTTTCTTGACAGGTAGTTACTTTTCTGCAAAGTGTGATTCATTTTCTCAGTTTTCCCTGTCAACAAAGGCCTCCAAAAAGAGTGCAGTTGTACTAGGTCCTTTTGAGTGACATGTGAGACAAATGGAGATTGGTCATCACTTTGAATTGCATCAGGGAGCCAAATCCTGGGAGAACTTCCTTTCAAAGTTCCTTGATAACTTCAAAAGCTCATTCAGTACAAGCCAGGTAGGCATGTGCCCACCCAGAAAGGGTATTCATGAAAACTTAGAGATTTTCATAGCTTCGTTGGGCTCAGGAACTTTGAGTGAAACCAAATCTCCATTATTCAGTTGGGTCATTCCCCATATGTGGAGGCCTGACCATTGTGATTCCCTTTGCATTTTATTTGTCATATCACAGGCAGTTTTGAGTGACATGTTGAGGAGTTCTTGTAAATTGGGACCTGTAATATATTACTGTATGCATGGGAGGGTGGCATCCCCCCACCCTATCAGTGCTGTTGTGGATGTCTTGTCAGTTTACAGAAGGGTTTTTAGAATCTGAATCATTCCTGGAGCATGACATTTCTATTCAGGGACTGTTTGCTCAAGGTGAAGCCCCATTCTTCAGCCCTTTCTTTATCAGTATATAAAGGTGTATTTTGAGATGTCATTCTGGGGATGCAGAGGTCCAATAAGGTTGATGGAGTCACTGATCCTGGTTGCTTACCTGGATGCTCCATCAAACAGTTTGTTTTTCATATTTACTAGGCTCTCCAGACCATCTGGTGGCCATAAAAATAAGTTATTGTCACCTGGAGGAGCCTGAAACAGTTCTAAGGAAAAATCCTTCAGTCCATGAAGGCAAAAAGAAGAAATGAAATCAGAAATGAAAGGGAAGGTATCACTACTGATCATCAGAGATTCCTATGAACCATTATGTGCCAACAAATTGGAAAACTTAGCAGAAATGAAGAAAGTCTTAAATATATATATAACCCCCAAGATTGGGTCAAATAAAACAGAGAAGTCTGAAGACCAGTATCAAGCAAGGAGAGAGAAAAAGCATTACAATAAAGAAAAGCCCAGATATACATGGTTTTAAGGGTCAACTCTACATTGATGATAGATTAAATCAGACTTTCTGAATCTCTTCCAGAAAAGAGGGAACACTTTCAAACTCAATGAGGCTGGAATTGATCTGAAACCTCAAAAAGATAAAAATGTCACAACAAAACAAAATAAAACCCAAAAAACTATAGGCCATTACCCCAAGAACATAATAGAAAACTCAAGATATAAAACAACTAAATTCAACAGCACATTTAAATGATTATATGGTAGATGTTGCTGCCCTCAGCCAGAAGTCTTCTCTTGGGGCACTACTGTCCCTGATGCTGCTGCTACAGACACCCAGAGTTCTTTTTTCTGGGTGTACCTGCAGTGTACACTGCTGCTGCCCCCAATACCACTGCCCTAATTCCACTACTGCTCCCCAGAGGTCACCTGGAGGTATTCTCTCTGGGTGGCACTCCCACCACTGCTACTGACTCCCCCACCTGCTGCCAACACCACTAATGACTGCAGCTGCTGCTGACATCATGCCTGCTGCCACTGACCCCCACTGCTACCATTTCCATCACTGCCCAGAGGTCCATTGCCAGGGAGACTCCAGGTTTGATAGTAAGCAGCCAAATCTTTCTTGAGACACCTACCAGGGCCAGAGAAGTTGGAGTGACAGCAGGTTTTCTGACACCACCTTTTTGGGGCACAGCTGCCCCTGCCTGGAGATGCCAGAAAGGACCACTTCAGTGTTAGGTGCCTGCAGGTTTGACTGTGCCTGGGGTCTTCCTCCTGGAAGTGCTTATTGCCACCATCTAGTTGTTGTTTCTTAAGATTTTTCATCCCTGGTGGACTTTCTTCAAATTCCAGCAGCATTGAGATCTTGGGACTGTGACATGGCTGAATGGAGGATATCTGAAATCCAGATCAGTGAGATAGTGACTGGGTCTGCCAGGGACAGTCTGAGCCAGGCAACTTGTGAGAAGTAAGAGACAGGGCTGAGAAGCTTTCAAATACTGACAGAGACAACTGTTCAATATTCCATTGGATTTATTTTATTTTATTTTTCCTTCTCTAACATCTCTCTCCACCATATTTGAAGCAAGGTATTTTTCATTTATCAGTTTGTTGAGGATGATGATATATGCATAGTGTTTTGTAGTTCTGTTGCATATTCTTATATTTTAATTTTTCTCTTTGTATGTGTTCTTCCTCTCATTTGTCTGTTTTCCTGGATTCCATTTTTACCTTTTCTCCACCTAACAGCCAACCTCTGTTGGTTCCTCTTCCAATCTTCCTGTGGATTTTTAGTTCTAGCTTCTCCCTTTCTTCCTCATGAACCTCACATTCTACACTATTTCTTTTCTCTCATTTTCCACCAATTAAAATGTTAAACCCTTTTAGTAAATTTTCCGTTTATATTGTAGATAGTGATTGAACTCATCATTTCTGTTTATAATGAAGAAGCACTAGACACCTTGGTGGGAGCTAGTAGAGTTAAGGCTATACATTGTTTACACTGAGTGCTGTTGATATTGATCTCCTTTGAAGGTGAGGATACTAGAAATATTCAGGACAATACACATGTACAAGGTGAATATATCCTGCCTCAAATCCATGCAACTAGGTGGGAAAATGCACAAGCAACATGAAAAAACAAGGGAACAACGTGCCCCAAACAAACCAAAATGCCTCAATTAGCATCCTCTGGTAACACAGTAGAGGAAATGTCTGAGAAGAAGTTTGGAATGTACAAACTGTGAAGTGAAGGATAATATTTTAGGTATTTGTTGGGACTAATTACACATTAACTAACTCAGGTTGACTCCTTACTCCCTGGTGGGTGAGCAACATCAAGGCCTCAAAGGCAGTTTCAAAAGTTAATGATGATAAATCGGACCACCATCAGGGATTGGTTAACAACAGTTCCGCAAACTTAATCAGCTCATACTTGTCATATGGTCCTATGGGACTCTCACCTGCATGAACCTCCCCATACCTTGCTGACCTTTAAGCTGATTGGCTCCCACCTACCCTCCACCCTACATAAAAGCTGTGTGTCTTCCTCAATAAAGGAGTTCCTGCTGTGACTGGTCTCCCTGACTCGACTGATTGTCCTCTGCCTGAAGGGCTGGTTGTGGACAGTCAGTCGGCCCTACCTATCATGGTCTGACCTTGTTGGGGAGTGTCCCCTTCCCTTGCCGCTGGTTGAGAAGAGCAAGGGGGCTAAAGACCCCAACAGTACTTGAGATGGAGTTCCCACTGAGTGAATGATGGCGATGTCTCCCAGTAAACACAGACATCGGAGACCAGGCTCAGAAGGCACAGATATAATATTACTTATGATTGTACAAGACATATATAGGCACATTATCCGATTGGGTTAAATCTCTTGTTAAAACATAACAGAACCAACCTATAGGTAAAGTATACATTGTACTAATTCAAAAAAAAAAACAAGTATCCCTAAGTGATACTATCCGGCACCAAGTCTGAGACAAAGGATTGGGAGAAGGGGAAGCTCCAGCACACAGCATGAGGCAAGGCAGCTTGAATGAACTCACATCACAGCTTACTGTCATGCCTGCTGATGGATGTTTTCCTTGACAGCTCAGCCTCAGTAACTGCAAAGTAACTACGATCCATGCCAAGTCTATACCATTTCCTCAGTTTCTCTCCAGACAGTTAGGTTTATTTAAACCATGGTGTCAGTGACTGCTGACAAATAATCTTGAGGAATGTTCACTAAATTTCCCCCTTCTTTGCTAATTGAAGCAAGCAGGGTCTTTGCAAATACTTGTTGTGATTTGGCTTGATAAGCTAGTCTCTTAGAAAGAAGATGGAATATACAATTAAACCCACATATGCATAAGTGTGTGAAAAATATAAGTATGAGTGCAGTTACAAAAATTGCTTTAACCAAGACATGTTTGGTAACCAAGAAGTCAGCCAATCTAGCAGACCTATATTTCCAGGTTCTTGATGAATGTTATTAACAATATCCATTAAATGATTTAGCTCTTTGGGAATAGAATTACCATTATCATTTAAGTTAAAATAACACCAATTATTAAGTTTCTTACAGCTTTTATGGTGTAACAGCAACAATCAATGGCAGCTCTATTATCAAGAATAGCTTGATGATACTTTGTTCCTCATTGAGCATTGCATAGCCATAGAGTATGATTAACACTTTTTACCATGGCACAGGCTAATTTCATGACTCCTTTATATGCCCCTACAGCCAGTGTGGGGATTCCTATTAAAGAAAATGTTAATGCATCATACTCTGTCTTAGATAACAAGGTTACAGAGTCATCACAATTTTCATCAAGGGGAATGGCTTGCTAATTGACTCTCTGAGAGGGATGGTGTCCTAAAAGATCATGAAATGAGGGTAGAAGTACAGGAAGTTTGCTAAGACAACAAAGTGCACCATGTGACATATTAACAGGAATATAATTAAATGTGTAAAACTCCATAGGAAAGGAACCAGCCAGAAGGCAAAGGAACATGTGCATATGCATAACTAATTGATTCAGTAGAACGGTAATGAAAAGAAGGATTTTCTACATCTCTACATTTCCTGCTACAATTTCAAATTTCAGCACATGTATCTGTTTGATTAAAGGCCACTATGGGAGTTGGGAATTCCATAGCATTAGAGCATTTTTTAATTGAATGTGTACTCCAATTATAGCAGACTTTATAGGAAATAAACTTGTTCAAGGCTGAAAACATTGTCATATTCCTTATCTCTAGGACAGGACAACAAACAGGTGCAGGGCAAGATCCTAGCACCATGCTCATATGTGTATGTTGGCGGACACAAATTTCAGAGGAATTAACAATTTCCACCAAATGAACCCAAATATTATAATGAGTACAATCAGTCAAAGTAGAAGATGATAGGACAGAAGCATGAGCTATGGAATTAGCAATGATTATAGCACAATTAATAGGAATAATGTCCCTGGCCCTGGATTGGCCTCCTGTGACATCTGCTCTGCTTGATGCATCATATTCTTTATATCTCCCCATGTTATGGCATGATGACTTCTGGATCGTGGACATCTCAATCATCCTATTGGTCCTGGTGTAGATTGAGCATCTTCATGCTCAATCTTCAATTGCACCATCTGTCTTGTCTGTGGTGTCATCTGCTTTTGTTGTTGTGACTGGTCTGTCATTTCCTCCCAGCACCCAGGTGGGCAATGTTGCTTATTCTGGAAAGACACAAGCAAAACCTTGACCTTGGGTTAGAAGAGGATGAGAACCGTTCCATTCATGTGTCAAGGGATCTTTCCATCAAATCAATGGTAATGGTGATGGAGATGACAGGAATGATCCCCAATGTTTATAGGCAGAAGATATTCCATGCAAATCAAAAGTTAAGAAATTTAAGGTAAATAAGGAAGATGTTAATATTTCCCCAGGGAAGGATGAGTTCCCCCTTTCCTTTTCTATTTGAGTTTTCCAAGAACGATTTGCATGTTCTATGATTGCCTGTCCTTGTAGGTTATGAGGAATATGAGTAAATTGATGAATGTTCCATGATTCACAAAATTGTTTCAAATGAGAACTAACAAAACATGGCCCATTATCTGTCAAGGTATTCCCATTATCAAGAATGTTTGTTTCAATGCCTGAATGCCATGTTTTGTTTTTTCACCACTTCAAGCAGTAGCCTAAGTGTAACTTGAATATGTATCTATAATTAGAGGAACAAATTTTAATTTCCCAATAGATGCTATATGAGTGATGTCCACTTGCCATAACTTAATTTGGTTGTAGACCTCTAGGATTTACACCTTGAGTTTGGAGAAGTTCTAAAGGCAACAAGAGTGCACATTTAGCACATGTCCAGGTCAAATGTTTGCATTAGGAAATAGGTAGATACAGATAGAAAAGATGTAGAGAGTGAGCAGACTTGTGAAATCTAGCATGTAGCTCTTTTGCTTGTTGAGTTGGAGAAGAATCTATGTACATTATTGATTTATCAGTAGTTCCATTGCCTTTAAAGGTCCTGGTGAGTTAGTTTGAGATTGTATACGTTAAATAAACCAAGGATTACTTCAATTCTCTATTAGAAGCTTTACTATGTCCATCACTTGATCTAGTGGGCACAAAGAAGTTCTAAAAGTAGAGTATGGGAGACATTTTGCTACTTGAGTTGCATCAGCACTGTCAGAAAAGAGATTAGAAGATTCTGGGCAAGCCTCAAAAGGCTTAATTATTGTCAATAACTCTCCTAATTGTGGTGATCCAATAAAGTTTTCCTTTATTATTCTTTGTTTTTTTGTAGGTGATATGATTAATATCCCACAACAAGTTCTGGGAGTTAGTATAGTCCCTGGTGTACTTACATACTGATTCCCCACCTGATCCTTTAATGTTCTTATTTTGGGGGAGAGCTCTGAAATGGCCTACCTTACAGTGTTTGGAAAAGACTCAATATGAATCTGAAATAGGCCAGTTGGCAGTGCCTTACCTAAAGGTACACTGGTTTCTTGACAGGTAGTTACTTTTCTGTAAAGTGTGTTCATTTTCTCAGTTTCCCTGTCAATGAAGGCCTCCAAGAAGAATGCAGTTGTACTAAGCCCTTCGGAGTGACAGATGAGACAAATGGAGTTTGGTCATCACTTTGAATTGTATCTGGGGGCCAAATCGTGGGAGAACATCCTTTCAAAGTTCCTTGACAACTTCAAAATCTCATTCAGTACAAGCCAGGTAGGCATGTGCTCACCCAGAAAGGGTATTCATGAAAACTTAGAGATTTCCATATCTTCCTGGGGCTCAGGGCCTTTGAGTGAAATCAACTCTCCATTCTTCAGTTGGGTCATTCCCCATTTGTGGAGGTCTGACCATTGTGACTCTTTTGCATTTTATTTGTCATATCACAGGCAATTTTGAGTGACATGTTGAGTAGTTATTGTAAATTGGACCCTATACTATATTACTGTATGCACTGGAGGGTGGCATCCCCCACCCAATCAGTGCTGTTGTGAATGTCTTGTCAGTTTACAGAAGGGTTTTTAGAATCTGAATCATACCCAGAGCATAACATTTCCATTCAGGGACTGTTTGCTCAAAGTGAAGCCCCATTCTTCAGCCCTTTCTTTATCAGTATATAAAGGTGTATTTTGAGATGTCATTCTGGGGATGCAGAGGTCCAGTAAGGTTGATGGAGTCACTGATCCTGGTTGCTTCCCTGGATATTCCATTAACCAGTTTGATATTCATATTTACTAGGCTCTCCAGACCATCTGGTGGCCATAACAATAAGTTTTTGCCACCTGGAGGGGCTTGAAACAGTTCTAATAACCACATGTTTGACTTCTCTGTTATCTACAGTAACATGTCCTCTTTCTTTCCACATGGCCCAAGGGACTATACTACCCCTAATGCATATCATGAATCTTGTATATATTCATCTGATTTCTCTCATCTAGGGAGAGTGATGGTAAGGGTCATGATTTCCACCTTCTCTGCTGAGCTTCCTGGAGGCAGTGCCTTAGCCTCTAAGGTTTCTTGTAAGATAACTTTCCCACTGCATACCCAGCCCAATACTTACCTTGGTCCTTAAAAATGCTCCCTCTGCAATAGTCCTAATTGGGGCTGAGCAGAGATTGCTCAGAGAGATCCAACTGATTAGTAGGTTTTAGTTTAATAATCTGCATGAAATTACATTTGGGAGTGTGGTGGGGTTGCAGGATTAAAGATCTAATTTGGGAGCAATGTGGCAGTAACCTATGCAAGAGAATGGCTTGATATATTTCTATTCTTGAGATGATCCAATGGCCTTTTTTAATTCTAATAAGGAGAAGATATGGTGGGGCACATACAGAAAGTTGGTCCTGAGATAAATTTTTCTGCAACTCTAGAACATTAGAAGTGTCTGAAACCTCTCACAAGCAGAGAGGCCATTTCTTAGCATGTGATCTACATTTGGAAAAAAATATTGATTACAAGTGATGGGAGTGGATATACTTGCCTACCTCATGGTCTGGTTGTTCACCATTGTATGTGTTGGGTTTTCATAGATTCCGTTTTTCAGGTTAAGGAAACCCTTCAATTGGTAGAATTTTTGTTTTAGATGAGTGACAGATTCTGTCAAATGCTCTTCCCAGGGATGTTGAGAGGGTCCTATTATCCATTCAAGCTGATTGACATGATTAACATATCAAGCTACATCCTCCAGTTCTCTCCATGTCCCAACAACAGAAGTTCCTACTTTTTGAAGGTTCTGTCGTATTACATTGTGTGTATACACCACAATCTTTATCCATTCATCTGTTGATACACATCTACGTTGCTTCCATATCATGGAGATTAAACAAAACACATGTGAATGATCAATGGTTCCATGCAGAAATTAGGGAAAAATTTTAAAAATACGTAGAATCAAATTAAAATGGAAACATAATATACCAGAATCAGTGGGGGTACTGTGAATGCATTGTAAGAGGGAAATGTATAGCCATGAGAGTGCCCTAATAAAAAGACAAAAATCAGAGAGATCTCAAGTAGCTCAATGCACTATTCATGAAAAATGAAAGCAAATCAAAGCCAAAACTAGTACAGGAAAGAACTAATAAATATCAAAGCTGAAACTAATGAAATAGAAACAAAAAGAACAATACAAAGGAATGATTACACAAAGGGTTTGTTCTTTGAAAAGATAAACATGATTGATGGGCCTTTAGTCACCCTAACCAAAAGAAAGAAGAAAAATACAAAAACTAATAAAATTATAGACAAAAAGGGAATCTTGGAACAGATGTCACTGAGATTTAGAGAATCTTTGGGGACTAATTTGAAGTCTTATATTCCAATAAATTAGAAAATCTAGAAGAAATGAGAAAATTTCTGGACACATATGATCTCCAAAATTAAACCAAGACAATATTAAAGTCCTCTATATGCAGTTGAAATAGTAATGGAAAGTCTCCCAACAAATAAAAGAACCAAAGAATTCCTTGCTGAGTTTTGCCACATCTTTAAAGAAGAACAAAAATCAATACCTCTCAAAGTATACATGTGAAAAAGGAGAAAGGAATACTTCCGAATTAAGTCCTCAAAGTCAGCATCACCTTGGTTGCAAAATCAGATAAAGATAAAACAAGAAAAAAGGAAATATCTTTGATGAACAATGTGTAAGAACCCTCAATGAAGTACATGCAAACTAAATTCAATAGCACATAAAGAAATCATACATAATAATCACATTGGTTTCATTCCAGGGATAGAGGGATCATTCAAAATATGCAAATCAATAAGTGTAATGCATATCATAAGTAGAAATAAAGATAAAAAACACACAATCATCTCAATAGATGTCAAAAAAGCCTTTGACAAAACTTCACAATGCCTCATGATAAAAGCCCTGAGGTTATTAGAGAAACACAGAGGAAATTTATCTCAATGTAGCAAGGACTATACATGAAAAAGTCATATCCAAGATCATGCTGAATGGGGAAAAACTGGAAATATTTACTCTACAATCAGAAATGAGAAGAAGATGTCTAGTCTTACCACTTCTGTTCAATAGAGTACTTGAAATTTTAGCCACAGCAACTAGGCAAAAGAAGGACATAAAATGGATACAAAGAGAAAGGAAAAAATGCAGTAATCCTGTTTTGCAGATCACATGATCCTATCCCTAGATAATCCTAAAGACTCCACTAGAAGTCTTTCGATCTTCTAAACAAACCCAAATAAGTGCAGGATACAAAATCAACAGGAAAACAATTTCATTCATAATAGATTAAAAATCCTTAGGAATACAACTAATCAAAAAGGTAATAGACCTTTAGAGTGAAAATTATAGACCACTGAAGAAAGAAATTGAAGACACTAGAAAATGGAAAGGCTTCCCATATTCATGGCTGGAGAGAATATTTTCAAATGACCATATTACCAAAAGCAATCTACAGATACAATGAATTCCTCATCAAAATATCAATGATATTATTCACAGATCTTGAAGAAGAAACCCAAAAGTTCACATGGAAGCAAAAAAAGATCCCATATATCCAATAATTCCTGAGCAAAAGGAGCAACGCTGAAAGCATTACAACCCTCAATTTCAAAACAGGCTACAGAACCATAGTAACAAAAACTTCATGGTATGGCATAAAAACAGATACATTGACCAATGGAATACAGAACAGAGACAAACCCATAGAGCTAGAGCCATGTGGTTCTTGATAGTAGTATCAAAAACACACATTGGAGAAAAAAACAACTCTTTTCAAATGGTATTGGGAAAATTGGACTTGCACCTGTAGAAGACTGAACATTGGGCCCTCTAATGGTTAATTTGAATTGTTACCTTGATTGGCTCAAGAGATGCTGATGATTAAGAAAATTCTGTGTGAGTCAGTGAGGGTGTGTCTAGGGATGATTGGCATGTGGAATAGGAAACTAAGGAGGAAACCCTCCATAAGTGTGGGCACTAATGTCCAGCAAGATGGTTGGACAGTACAAGGAAGAACAAGGAAGCAGCAAGGAACCTTATTCAAAGGTTCTTAATTGCTGCTGCCATAACCTGCGGATATCAGATTCTTGATAATTCGCTCTTCAAGTCGGGCTCTGCCAGTGACTCTCCATGGAGTTTCTAAAAGACTTTGGTCTTGTTCTGAGGTTTCGGCATCTTGATCTATGCAGTTACTGGTTCCTCCAGCTCTCCAGCCTGCAGATGGCCTTTGTGAACTATTCAATGTCTGGTCATTTAAGCCACTCTAAGTGATCCCCTTTTTATAATCATACATCCTATTTATTCTGTTCCTCTAGAGAAATCTAACTAAAATCATCTCCTTTTCAACCGTGTACAAAAATCAACCCAAAATGGATCAAAGATGTAAAATTAAGACTGAATATTTTGAAACTTCTAGAAGTAAACACTTCAAGAGAAACGCTTCAAGTCAGCCACAGGCAACAACTTCCTAAATAGAACTCCAGTACTCAGGGTATAATATCAAGAATTAACAAATGGCACTTTATCAATTAGTTTCTTCACAGTAAAGGAAGTAAAGGAAAAATCATCAGAGTGAAGAGAGAGTCTACAGAATAGGAAAAGATCTTTTCCAGTTACTCTTCTACCAGAGGATTAATATACAAAATACATAAACTCAGACTTAACAACCCAGAACCAATGTACCCAATGAATAAGTGGGCAAATGAACTGAGCAGACTTTTCTCAAAAGAAGAAATCCAAATGGCCAATAAATGGATTAAAATAAACTCAACATCTTTAGTTTTCAGACAAATGTAAATCAAAACTACACTGAGATTCCACCTTACCCCAGTCAGAATGACTACCATTAAGAAAACCAAAGGCAACAAATGCTAGTGAGGATGTGAGGAAAAAGGAACACTTCTATGCTATTAGAATAAAAAAAATTAGTACAGTCACTCTGAAAATCAGTCTGGAGGTTCCTCAAAAAAGTAAAAACAGAAGTATCTGGAGATTCAGCTATACCACTGCTATACTTATAGGAAGGAAAGTCAAAATACTATGAACATACTTGGATATCCATGTTTATCAGAACACAATTCAGAACAGCCAAGTCATAGAATCAGCTCATACATCTGTTAAGGTATCAATGAATAAATAAAATGTAATGTATCTACAGAACAGAGTGTTAGTCACCCATAAAGAAGAATGAAATCATATCATTTATAGAAATATGATTGAAACTAGAGTTCATATTACTAAACAAAATAAGTCAGATACAAGAATTTGCATATTTTCCCTTGTAAGTGTAATCCTGGAGGGGAAATGGCAACATGTCATGAATAATTATATCGTCATAGGAGACTTTATCCTCTATTGTGATCACTGCATCCAAACCTTCCAATAAATCTCTGCCAAATAAGTTGTTATGTAATCCTTCCACTACTAAAGGAGTAATTGAGCCTTTGCTTCCATCCATGTGTTCCCAAACTATGGGATGTTTCAGTTTTCAGGAAGGTTGTAGTTCTCCTATCCCCTGAATATTAGGTACTTCTTCTGTTCTCCCTTCAAAATTTTCAACTTCTTGTACTCTTAATAATGTTGTATCAGCTCCTGTATCTACTATACCATTAAATGTTATTCCATCAAGCTTACTTTGCATTCTAGGTTTATTCATTTGCACTGGAATTGCCCACATTACTTTCGAATTATTTGTCCCTCTTGGTCATGGGGTTGACGGCTGCCCCTTTTCCAGTTTAAGGCTTCACTGTATTATCTGAGATTGATCTACAGTCTCTAGCCCAGTGAAAACCTTTATGACATTTTGGACATTCAGAAGGAGGGTCTTTTGTGATTGTCCTTGTTTAGGGTTTTTAAATGGGCACTTTCTTGAGGGTCCTCTTCCTCCACAAGCTCAACACGTATTCGAATCCCTCCTTTAAAAATTAAGGAAGCAGCTAAAACTTCTGCTAATGTCGTAGCCTGGGCAGAATTTGTCCCTATAACTCTGCATGCTAACAAACAATCATGTATATTTCTATTTCTAAGTGGAGCTATCACTCATCGACATTCAGATGTTGCCCCTTGAAATACCACTTCTTTAAGCAGTGCCTCTGTTGCTGTAGCATGTTCTACCTTGTAGTTAACTGCATCTGTCTGCAAAACGTTCAGTACGCTTTTTTTTTTTTTTTTTTTTTACTAGGGATTTATTTTTATTCTACACAAATGGGAAATGTGTTGTTTCTCTGTTTGCACATGGAATAAGGTGTACCATTTCTGTAATCATAAATTTACATAGGGTAATGTTGTTTGATTCATTCTGTTATTTTTTCCCTTAACCCCACCCTCCCACCCCTCTATCCCCTCTACAGTCCTTCCTTCCTCCATTTTTGCCCCCCTCTCTAACTCTAACACTAAAACTAACCCCTCCCACCCCCCATTATGTGTCATTATCCACTTATTGCGATGTCATTCGTCCTTTGCTATTTTGAGATTGGCTTATCTCACTTAGCATGATATTCTCCAATTTCATCCATTTGCCTGCAAATGCCATAGTTTTATCATTCTTTATGGCAGAGTAATATTGCTTTGTATATATATACCACAGTTTCTTTATACATTCATCAATTTAAGGGCACCTAGGTTATCCACAATCTGGCTATTGTGTATTGAGCAGCTATGAACATTGATGTGGCTGTATCTCTGTAGTCTGCTCATTTTAAGTCTTTTGGGTATAGGCCAAGGAGTGGGATAGCTGGGTCAAATGGTGGTTCCATTCCAAGGTCTCTAAGGAATCTCCACACTGCTTTCCAGAGTGGCTGAACTAATTTGCAGCCCCACCAGCAATGTATGAGTGTACCTTTTTCCCCACATCCTCACCAACACCTGCTGTTGCTTGTATTCTTGATAATCACTATTCTTGATAATTGGGGTGAGATGGAATCTTAGGGTGGTTTTGATTTGCATTTTTCTTATTACTAGAGATGTTGAGCATTTTTCCATATGTTTGTTGATTGCTTGTAGATCTTCTTCTGTGAATGTCTGTTCATTTCCTTAGCCCATTGTCAATTGGGTTATTTGCATTCTTGGTTGTAGAGTTTTTAGAGTTCTTTATAGATTCTGGAGATTAGTGCTCTATCTGAAGTGTGATTGGCAAAGATTTTCTCCCACTCTGTAGGCTCTTTCTTCGCATTGCTGATAGTGTCCTTTGCTGAGAGAAAGCTATTTAGTTTGAATCTATCCCAGTTAATGATTCTTGCTTTTATTTCTTGTGCTTTGGGAGTCCTGTTGAGGAAGTCTGGTCCTAAGCCGTCATGTTGAAGCTCTGGACCTACTTTTTCGTCTATCATCTACAGGGTCTCTGGTCTGATTCTGAGGACCTTAGTCCATTTTGAGTTTAGTTTTGTGCACAGAGAGAGATATGGGTTTAGTTTCATTCTGTTGCATATGGATTTCCAATTCTCCCACCACCATTTGTTGGAGACGCTATCTTTTCTCCACTGCATATTTTTGGCACCTTTGTCTAGTATGAGAAAATTGTACTTATTTGGGTTTGTGCCTGTGTCCTCTATTCTGTACCATTGATCTACCTCTCTATTTTGATACCAATACCATGCTGTTTTAGTTACTACTGCTTTGTAGTAGAGTTGAAGATCTGGTATTGCAATACTCCCAGCTTCGCTCTTTCTGCTAAGGATTGCTGTAACTATTCTGGGTTTCTTATTCTTCCAGATGAATTTCATAATTCCTTGCTCTATTTCTCTAAGGTATGTCATTGGGATTTTAATTGGAACTGCATTGAATCTGTATAGCACTTTTGTTAGTATAGCCATTTTGACAATATTAATTCTGCCTATCCAAGAACATGGGAGATCTTTCCATCTTCTAAGGGTTTCTTTAATTTCTTTCTTCAGTATTCTGTAGTTCTCATTGTAGAGGTCTTTCACCTATTTTTGAGATTGATTCGCAAGTATTTTTTTTTTTGAGGCTATTGTGAATGGGGCAGTTTTCCTAATTATTCTTTCCAAAGATTCATCACTTATGTATAAAAATGCATTAGATTTATGTGCATTGATCTTATATCCCACTACATTACTGAATTCACTTATGAGTTCTAAAAGTTTTCTGGTGAAATTTCCTGGTTCCTCTAAGTGTATAATCATATCATCAGCAAATACAAATAGTTTGAGTTCTTCTTTTCCTATTTGTATCCCTTTAATTTCTTTGATCTGTCTAATTACTCTGGCTAGAATTTCAAGGACAATGTTGAATAGAAGTGTTGAAAGAGGGCATCCCTGCCTTGTTACAGCTTGTAGGGGGAATGCTTTCAGTTTTTCATCATTTAGAATGATATTAGCCATGGGTTTAGCATAGATAGCCTTTATAATATTAAAGAATGTTCCCACTATCACTGTTTTTTCTAGTGTTTCGAGCATGAAGGGGTGCTGTATTTTATCAAATGCTTTTTCTGTGTCTATTGAAATAATCATGTGAATCTTGACTTTAAGTCTATTGATATGGTGAATTACATTTATTGATTTCCTGATGTTGAACCAACCTTGCATCCCTGGGATGAAACCCACTTGATCATGGTGCACTATCTTTTAATATGTTTTTATATGCGATTTGCAAAAATTTTGTTGAGAATTTTTCCATCCATGTTCATTAAGGATATTGGTTTGAAATTTTCTTTCCTCGAAGTGTCTCTGTCTGGTTTAGGTATCAGGGTAATATTGGCTTCATAGAATGAGTTTGGGAGGGTTCCCTCCTCTTCTATTTCATGTAATACTTTGAGAAGTATTGGAATGAGCTCTTCTTTAAAGGTTTTGTAGAACTTGGCTGAGAACCCATCTGGTCCTGGGCATTTCTTTGTTTTTGGGCTTTTGATGACTTCTTCTATTTCATTATTGAAATTGGTCTATTTAAATTGTGTATGTGCTCCTCGTTCAGTTTAGGCAATTCATATGTCTCTAAAACCTGATGATGTCTTTGAAATTTTCTATTTTGTAGGAGTATAGATTTTCAAAATAGCTTCTAATTATGTTTGTATTTTAATCGTGTCTGTTGTGATATTTCCTTGTTCATTCCAAATTATACTGATTTGGGTTTTCTCTCGTCTTCTCTTTGTTAGTGTGTCTAAAGGTTTATCAATTTTGTTTATTTTTTCGAAGAACCAACTATTTATTTTGTCAATTTTTAGTATTGTTTCTTTTGTTTCAATTTCATTGATTTCAGTTGTCAGTTTAACTCTTTCCTTTCTTCTACTGCTTTTGGTGTTGTTCTGTTCTTTTTCTAGGGCTTTGAAGTGTTAGGTGGTTTATTTGTTGACTTTTACTTCTTTTATTGAATGCACTCCATGAAATAAATTTTCCTCTAAGTACTGCTTTCCTAGTGTCCCAGAGATTTTGATATGAAGTTTCTTGTTCTCATTTACCTCTAAGAATTTTTTAATTTCCTTCCTGATATCTTCTGTTATCCATTCATCATATAATAGCATATTGTTCAATCTCCAGGTGTTGGAATAGTTTCTGTTTTTCACTCTTTCATTTATTTCTAATTTCAATCCATTATGATCTGATAGAATACAAGTTAGTGTTTCTATCTTCTTGTATTTGATAACCTTAGCTCTGTGGCATAATATATGGTCTATTTTAGAGAAGGATCCATGTGCTGCTGAGAAGAAAGTGTATTCGCTCTTGGTTGGATGGTATATTCTATAAATGTCTGTTAAGTCTTAATTATTGATTGTGTTATAGAGATCTATGGTTTCTTTGTTCAATTTTTTTTTTTTTTTTGGAAGATCTGTCCAGTGGTGAGAGAGGGGTGTTAAAATCACCTAGTATTATTGTGTTATGGTCTATTTGGTTTCTGAAATTGAGAAGGATTTGTTTGACATACATGGATGAGCCACTGTTTGGGGCATAGATGTTTATCATTGTTATATCTTGCTGATTTATGCTTCCCTTAAGCAGTATGAAATGTCCTTCTTTATCCCTTCTGACTAACTTTGGCTTGAAGTCCACATTATCTGAAATGAGGATGGATATTTCAGCTTTTCTGCTGAGTCCGTGTGCATGGTATGTTTTTCCTCATCCTTTCACCTTTAGTCTATGGGTATATCTTTCTATGAGATGTGTCTCTTGCAGGCAAAATATTGTTGGATGTTTCTTTTTAATCCAATCTGCCAGTCTATATCTTTTGATTGATGAGTTTAGGCCTTTAACATTGAGGGTTATTATTGTGACATGATTTGTATTCCCGGTCATTTGGCTCATTTCTTAAAATTTTATTTATTTATTTATTTTTGACACAACTTGGTTCCTCCTTTATTTGACAATTCCTTTAAGATAATTGCTCCCTTTGCTGATTTGCTTCTTTGTTTTTCATCTCTTCCTCATGGCATATTTTGCTGAGAATGTTCTGTAATGCTGTCTTTCTTTTTGTAATTTCTTTAAGCTTTTGTTTATCATGGAAGGATTTTATTTCATCATCAACTTTGAAGGTAAATTTTCTGGGTATAAGATTCTTAGTTGGCATTCATATTCTTTCAGGGCTTGGTAAATGTTGTTCCAGGCCCTTCTAGCTTTTAGAGTCTGGATTGAAAAATCTGCTGATATGTGTATTGGTTTCCCCCTGAATGTAATTTGGTTCTTTTCTCTCACAGCCTTTAAAATTCTCTCCTTATTTTGTATGTTAGGTATTTTCATTATAATATGCCTTGGTATGGGTCAGTTGTAATTTAGTGTATTTAGAGTCCTATAAGCCTCTTGAACTTGATTTTCCATTTCATTCTTCAGATTTGGGAAATTTTCTGATATTATTTCATTGAATAGATTGTTCATTCCTTTGGTTTGTTTCTCTAAGCCTTCCTCAATCCCAATAATTCTTAAATTTGCCTTTGCATGATATCCCATAGTTCTTGGAGATTCTGTTCATGATTTCTTACTATCTTCTCTGGTCAACTTTGTTTTCAAGGTTAAATATCTTGTCTTCATTATCCGAGGTTCTGTTTTCCAAGTGTTCTATCCTATTGTTTATGCTTTCAATGGAGTTCTTAATTTGGTTTATTGTTTCCTTCATTTCAAGGATTTCTGTTTGTTTTTCTTTCAATATCTCTAACTCTTTATTGAAATGATCTTTTGCTTCCTGTATTTGCTCTTTTAACTGTCGATTGGTGCGGTCATTTAATGCTTGCATTTGTTCTTTCATCTCATCATTCAAAGCCTGCATTTGCTCTTTCATCTCATCATGTGCTTTCCTGATCATTTTAATTGTGTACATTCTGAACTCCCTTTCTGTCATTTCTTCTGCCATGCTGTCATTGGGTTTCATTGATGTAGCATCTAGATTTGTTTGCAGCATTTTCTTTCCTTGTTTTCTCATATTGTTCAGGTATCAGTGGACTGCTGAGATATTGCAGATTTCCTCTATTGACTTATAATGTCCTTGAAGATTTCCAGTATATCCCCTCTTAGCCATCAGTAGGCTGAAGTCTTGGAGGAAGTTGATAATGCAGTGCCCCACAAGGAAGCTGCCTCTCTGGAGGTGGTGGCCTTTAGGTGGGGTATATTCCCTACTAGTGGGCAGAGGTGCCTCCACGTGTTGACCAATGGTCATCCAAAAGGGAACTAGGCTGCAGGCTGAGGCAAGGCCTGTTTGGGCCTGTATCTCTGGTTTTACAGTCCTTGTGGGAAAACCTCATCCAGCAGGGAAGACTTACATGGTGGGGATGTCTCGCTGGTCAGTTCCTCTCCTAGAGGTTCCTCTCAATCCACAACTACTGCCTGGGCTGGGCTGCCTTCCTCTGCAATGTTCCCAGGGTCTCAGACCTACCTCCTGGGCCTCGGAGCCTCACTCATCGCAGACGAGTCTCCTTAGGCTGCCCATCCTCAGAGAATCTGCCTGCATCCTGGAACCTTCCCTCCACCCCTCAGCTTGTCTCTGTGTGGCTCTTCCACCAATAAGTCTCCTAGGTCCTGGGACTCTGCTCTTCACCTAATTGCCTGGCTATGCAGCCCCTCCTCTGTGCAGCCACCTGGAGCCCCGTACAGTCGCTCCGAGTCACAGCGACCCGCCGCATGCCTCCTCCTCTGGGCAGCAGCCAGGAGCTCTGTTGCAGCTGCTCTGAGACCAAGTGACCTGCTGCGATCCTCCTCCTTCTCCCAGCAGCTCCCCGGTGTTCAGGAGTGGTTATTCTGAGTCCAAACAACTCACTGCACACCTCCTCGTCTGGACAGCCACCCATAACCCTGGTGCAGTCACTCCGAGTCCAAGCAACTGGCCGTAACTCTCCTCCTCCTCCAGGCAGCCCCCCGGTGTTCAGGAGCAGTCACTCTAAGTCCAAACTGCATGCCACCCAGCTCGTCCTCTGGGCAGCCACCAGGAGCCTCAGTGGGTTGCTCCAAGTTCAAGCATTGTGCTGAGCGGCCTTCTCTACAATGCTTCCAGTTGTCCAAGGTCACTGCTCCAGCAGGGGGAGGAGTGTCTCATTGAGCAACTCTACTTCACAAAGTTCCCTACATTTCAAGACTACTGCCTCATCCGGGATGCCTCCCCAATGGGAGAGACTCACCCAGTGGCTTTGAGTTATTCCCAAGTCTCCCAAGTCTCTCAATATGTTCTCTTCTTGAATCCTGGGTCCTGGAGCAACATCTCATTAGGCTTTTGAATTAACTTAACTAATGGCTTAGAAGATTCCTTAGTAGGGACCTGTCTTAGAGCCCTGAGACCACTTGATCAAAGCTGATCAAAATATTGGGATGGTCCTACTGCCTGTGTAGCTGGAGATGCTTAAATTCCATTACCCTATAAACTATCTACATTTAATGGCACACTAGTTGTTCCATTTCTTTCCAGTTGTTCACATTGATCCATACATTTAGCTTTCCACAGCAAACATTGCCCGCCAAACAGGCATGCATTGATTGCATCCAATCAAAAGGACAATTTAAAGCTAAACTAATCTATATCATCTAATCAAATATGGGAATCTTATGCTGTCCTCCAAGACAGCTTTTCTCAATGACTTTATGGTTTCAGATGGATGTGGATACCATCATTGCAGCCTTTGAGCATTCATTACTGGATTAGCTGGTAAAGGTTGAATTACATTATCATTGAACTCCGAATGTGTTTTGAAATCATGAGGCGGAGGGATTAGTCAAGCATTACAACCTGCTGTAATGTCCCTAGAACTGCATACGACTCTGTGAACTTCCTCCCATGGGAACTTTCCTTTTCCACTAGGCGGAGCTGTTGCTTCACTCTTTTGTTCTGGATAGGGTAGGGGGGCCATAAGGAATGCAACCTAACTGGCATCTCAGTTGAAATTGATTGCATGAGTATTTCCTCTTCTCTGCTTAATTGTGGTGGACAAAGATGGTAGCTGGAGCAGCTAGAAGGAGGCTATCTTCAGCTATATCTGCTGCATGATCTTCACCATGTTTCCCAGGGGGGACTACAGCTTTTGTTTCACCTTCCTCTATAGTCCAAGACAATAAAATTTCCAGGTCTACATTCTCTGTTGGAACTCCCTTTAGACAAGCATAGATAGCTGCTATTATTGGAGAAAACACTGCAGGTGGAATTAAACCTTCTCTCACTTCTGCTTTCCTAGAAGCATATAAAACTCTTCGCCAAAATCAGACTCCCAGACATGAGCTCCAGAAACCCAAAGAGCTATTTTTGACCCTTTACCAAACATGCTAATAACTCTCTTTCAGACACTTTAATCCACCTACTCCATAATAATTCTTTCAAAGCATTCACTTGAGGCTCCTTTGATGAAGGAGATAAATTATCCATTACAGAGAATCACACCCAACCTGAGGAATGTTAGCAGATCCCTGCTTCTGGTGCCAGGCATAGATATATGAGATGGAGGTCACACTGGGAGTGGATGACAGTGATGTCTCCCAGTAAACGTAGGAGACATAGGAGACCAGGCTTGGAAGGCACAGATCTAAATTTACTTATGATTGTACAAAACATATATAGACACATTATCCAATCAGGTTAAGATGCTTGTTAAAACATAACAGAACCAACATATAGGTAAGCTATATGTTGTACTAATGTAAACAAACGAAGTATCCCTAAGGGATTCTGTCCAGCAATAAGTCTGAGACAAAGGATTGGGGGAAGGGCAAGCCCCAGCACAGAGCATGAGGCGAGGCAGTGTGGGTGAACTCACATCACAGCTTGCTGTGATGCTTGTTGAGTGAGGCTTTCCCTCTGCTCATTGCTCAGCCTCAGTAACTGGAAAGGCCTACAATCCATGCTGAGTCTTTACCATTTCCTCTCTTTCTCCACCCAGACTGTTAGGTTTATTTAAACCATGGTGTCAGTGACTTCTGACAAATAAGCTTGAGGAATGTTCCCTTTATAGTATAAAGAGGGAAATCAAAGAGAAAAATGCAGAAAGTGAAAGATCACTTCAATAAAGAGAGATTGTAAAAAAAAAAAAAAGGAAAAAATCTTCAAAATGAAGGAATCAATAAAGCACATTATAAATTCAGTGGAAAGCATCATCAAAAGCTAGACAATTTGGAAGACAGACCCTCAGAAATTGAAGACACAATAAAGTTGACCATGTAGAGAAGATAGTAAGTATTCATGAACAGAACTTCCCAGAATTATGGGATAACATGAAAAGATCAAATTTAGGAGTAATCACGATAGATGAAGGAGCAGAGACACAAACCAAAGAAATGCACATTCTATTCAATGACATAATATCTGAAAATTTCCCAAACCTGAAGAATGAAGTGGAACATCAAATACAGAGGCTTACATGAACCCAAATGTGCAAAATTACAGCAGATCCACACAAAGACATATTGCAATGAGAATAACTGAAATAAAGAATAAGGCTAATATTAGCTTCAGAGAATGATTTTTGGAAGTATTCCCTCCATTTCTATTTCATGGGATACTTTGAGAAGTATTGCAATGAGTTCTCCAAAAGTCCTGTAGCACTTGGCAGAAAATCCATCAGGTCCCAGTCTTTCCTTGGTTGGCAGACTTTTGAAGAATTCTATTTCATTGCTTAAAATTGAACTATGTAAATTATATATGTCCTGCAGATTTAATTTGGGTGGATCATATGTCTCTAGAATCCTATCCAAATCTTTGAGATATTCTATTTTGATAAGTATGTCGCCAAAATGGACATACAACCAAAAGTGCTATACAAATTCAGTGCAATTCTAAATAAAATCACAATGCCATACTTCATAGAAATAGAGAAAGTAATTATGAAATTCATCTGCAAAAATACGATACCCAGAATAGCTAAGGCAATACGTAGCAGGAAGATCAAAGCAGGTGCAACTATACTACAGAGCAATAGTAATAAAAACAGCATGGTGTTGGCAACAAAATAGACAGGTAGATCAATGATACAAAATACAGGACACAGAGAAAAACCCACATAAATACAGTTTTCTCATTGTGGACAAAGGTGCCAAAAACAGAATGGAGAAAAGATAACTTCTTCAACAAATGTTGCTGGGAAAACTGGAAATCCATAAGCAGCAAAATGAAAATAAACTCCTATGTCTCACCCTGCAGAAAACTCAACTCAAAAGGGATCAAGGACCTTGGAATTAGACCAGAGACCCTGCGTCTAATAGATGAAAACGTAGGTTCAAATCCTCATCATGTTGGCTTAGGGGAAGGCTTCCTTCACTTGCCTTCTAAAGCAAAGGAAATAAAAGCAGGAATCAGTAATTTGTATAGATTCAAATTCAATTCACAATAGCTAGATTGTGGAATCAACCTAGATGCCCTTCTTTTGGGAGAAATTCTAGTTCCTGGCTGGCAGCAGTGAATGTCTCAAGTGTGTATGGATAACCTTCTCACATTCACGCAACCCTCAGCCCCCCAATTTAGAGGGACCACCGCACATCCCCAGGTGCATTAGACATTGCCAATCCTGGACACAAAACCTAGAATGACTTAGATGAAGTCCCCATTATGTGTCTAGTGGATACTGGAGCAGATATTACCATTACTGACTCTGATACCACCTCGAAAATGCAATGGAAAACAATAGCTGGCCCTAACATTCAAGGAGTAGGTGGTCTCCAACCCACTGGTGAAGTGTCCTCCTCTGTGATTTGGCAAGTCCTCAATGGCAAAAAGGGTGCTTCTCACCCCCTAATTACTGATGTTCCCAACACTTTATGGGACAAGATATATTAGGAATGATGGATACTATTTTGGCAACAGAGGATGAGGCCTTCTATGATGAGATAATAGTACAAGACAAAATGGGTCTTTAGGGCACACAGACCTCCCAATTCTAAAGGCCACTGTTCTGCCCCTCCTGAAGTCCAAACCCATTCCCATACAGTGGGACACCCATATGGGTAGTACGCTGGCCCATTCTAGAACCTAAACTTACCATCCTAAGTACGCTAGTGGAAGAACAGTTAAAACTCAGGCACATAGAGCCTTCCACTAGCCCCCATAATACTCCTGTCTTTGTCATCTCAAAAAGGAATGGTATACATAAATTCCTGCAAGACCTTACACCTATTAATAAACATATGAAAAACATGGGATCCTTTCAATTGGGACCTCCCACCCCGCTAGTAGTCCAAACAATTATTATGTAATTACCATTGATATAAAAAGATTGTTTTTTCTCAATTCCTATTGCACAACAGGACAAACCATATTTTGCCTTTATGGTTTGGGAACCTAATACCGGGAACCCGGCACAAAGGTACCAATGGACAGTACTGCCCCAAGAAATGAAGAATAGCCCCCTCCCCACCATGTGTCAACACTTTGTTTCACATGCAACCAGGCCTCTCATTAAGTAATATTTAATAATAGCCCTCTGTTCTGGGTACATCTTGCATGGAGTCACTGGCACAAAATCACCAGCAGACTGGAAAGCACTATTCTTACAGTGCTTAAGGAAAGATATTACTGTAATAATGTCTTCAATGCTGAGCCAGATACTCTGATACTTCCATTAACACAAGTTGGAAACTTACACCTCACACAGAACAGCACTCAATTCCAAACCTTAATCTCTGACTTTCCAGGACAATTAGATAATCACCTTCCTCCTAACAAGATGCTTCAGACGCTACAATCCCTAGATACTTCTCCTCCAAAGAATGCCTTCCCTTCCTCACAATCCATACCCAATGATCCATGTGCATTTACTGATGCCAATAAGGAAAAGTGTGGGGTACTTATAAAAACAGGAAGTGGACCAGACATCACACATCTAGAGAACAATACAGGGTCTGTTCAACTAGGTGAATTGAGGGCTGTAATCCAAGTATTTGTTCTATGCCCAGAAACCCCCATCAATATATATTCTGAGAGCAAATACACTGTATAAGTAGCAAATACACTCCCCTTTTCTGTGTTCAGATTGACCAATAAAACCATTGTTCAAGCCCTCCACTCCTTAAGGAAACTTACTAAAAAAAGACAATTTTCACAGTATAATACCCATGTACAATCCCACACAAATCTACCAGGGATTATTGCTCAGGGTAATGATAAAATAGACAAACTGCTCTCATGGTACTCCATTTCATTGAGTGCCTTCGAGCAAGCACACATACTACATTCTAAGTTTCACATGTAATCATTTTTTTTAAAAAAAGAATGATAACCATTGTCATAAAACACACACACACACACACACACACACAAATGATAACCAGAAAAAAATTGAACAAAATCACAGAAGTCCTTACCTAACAGAAATAATCTTGAGAATGAATGGTTTAGTATCCTCAAATAAAATGTTTAAACTACCTGCATTAAATGTGAATTAGTGGAAACACTCCCTAATGATTTGCTACCAATAATAAACTCACTTCCCTGGTAAAGACACAAAGAGACTGAAAGTGAAGGGATGAAAAATCATATTCTATGGCCAATAGAAACCAAAAGTGATCATGAGAAGCTATATATGTAGCAGATAAAGTAAATCTTAAGTCAAAAAATTTAAAAAGAGACAAAAAACATTATATAGTGGTACAGTGATGAATTCAACAGGAGAAAATGACAATCATAAATGTGTATACATCTACTGACAGAGCACCTAATTATGTAAAACAAGAATTATTCAATGTAGAAGGAAGACACCAATACTGTTATTGGTGTATAGACACCAATACAGTTATTCTTGGGGATCCCAATTACCTAGTTTCACCAATAGATCTTCCAGACAAAAATCAACATGGAGACTTAGGAATTACACCATAACAAAGGGAAAATGGACCTAAAAGAACCTATAGAACATTTAATGGAAAAGAAAATGCAGAAAACATATTCTCTTCATAACTGCATGGAAAATTCTTCAGGATACACTCTATGTAAAGCCACACAGATCATTTTACTGATTTTACAAACTCCTATCATGTATTCTCTCTGACCTCAATAGAATAAAATTACAAATCAAAACAAACATGTATTGGAATATTACACTGTAGCCCAGAAGTTGAACAATTATAACTCAAAGTTCAAAATGTTTCTAAGAATCAGACAGAAATATTTAGAAATTTTACAAATATATGGATATTGAACATACCTATGAACAATAAATGGATCTATTATCTTTTATTAAAGGATCAAAATGGACCCTTAAAACTTTCTTGAAACAAGAATGGAAACACAACATCTCAAAATCTATGGGCCACAACCAAAGCAGTATAAAGAGGGATAGCTATGGTGATGAGAGTATACACCAACAAATAGATGATCACAAATAACCAAGCTAACAAGGCAACTCAAGGAAGTAGAAAAGCAAGAACTCATGGAGTCACTGGCACTCAAGGAAGTCTACACAGCACTACAGAAACAGAAGCAGATTCGAATGAGAACTGCAAATGCACAGGGTGCTCACAGGATTCCTCACTGCTATGGTCTGCTTCTAAAAGTCTGTACCCATATCTTGGCTTTGTATCAACACAGAATATACTTCATGAGAAAATGATCAATTGCTTCTTCAGTATTTCCTGGTGTAATGGTCAGATATGTGTGCTCCTATGGTATGGACACTTTTAATTTGTCTGTTTAACTGCCCCACAACCTAAAAGACTTTTGCCTTAGCTTGGTCCAGACTCCAATTTTGTTGATCTTTTTGCCCACGTCCTGGACCATTTTCCAGAAATGTAAGGGAAGATGAAATTATCTATAGTCCAGAAATTATATTGCCTGGTACTTCCAGTTGAACAAACTGATCCATGTAACCCAAGTAAATGTCTTATCATGGAATCTGTTCTTTTCTGTAAATAAGCCCATGGCCAAGAACTTGCAATTTCCTTAAGGGAAGTAATAGCCTCCCATGTTTTCACTCACAGATATGTATTGGAGGACAGAAATTCATCTGTTAGGACACTGGTTCATGACAGGTATAAAGGCACACTGAAATAATCTTTAATTTTAATAAATATGTCCTTTGCCTATGTGCATATCAAAAGCCAAGTTCAACACACATACAAAAGGTTTCTAAAAGACAGGAGTGATGTATGCAATTTTTGTTTTTAGAACACACATTTAATTACTTAAGGGTCTTGTGTGGCAATATGTTGGTCATGCTGAGATCTCAAATAATTTTGCACACTCCAATAACTCCAATTGATACATACAAATGGTTTACTTGGTAATAGCCTCAGTTTGGTCTTCTCTCAAAACCCAATATTAAGTGACATCAGCAAGCTGGCAGAATATGAAGCCATGGGTTCCTTTCTCCAGCACACCAATTCCACAATGATTTATGATTATGACTTTTCCTTTCTGAAAAGGCTAGAAACTAAACAAGAGGGTTCTGTTCCTCAAGCAACTGTGAAATGAGACATATCAAAGTTATGAGGTAAGTGTGCAACACCTTCTCTCTAGTATCCCTACCCCTAGCATAGCAACATATGATTAAGAGGAAACCTTCTTGGTCTTAGAGTTTCCAAGGAGGAGAAAAGTTGCAGCATGTGTCCAATGTCCAACTTTTCTGATACCCAAGAACTGGATTCTGTCTTGCTTGTCTTGGAGCACTAAGGAACTGGCAGAGTAAAGCTTCCTGAGCCCATTGAAATCCAGACAGCCGTCTAATCTAGCATAGAGTTTGTCACCACAGTCCCTACCCCAGCTCAGCTCTGAGTGGACAGGTGGAAAATGCCATGCTCCAGCCTCTACTTGCTGAATAGCGTCAGACACAGCATCCAAAGATCCAACTCTTGTTGGTGCTACCCAAGGAACAAGCCTCAGTCTTCCTGTCTCAGAGCACTGATAGGACACAGCATACACTAGAATCCTGAAGTGTACTAAGAAGAACGTTGGGTGTGGCAATAACAAGAACCTCAAACGTGAAAGGTCTTTGGGGCCAGGGTATTTCTGTGCAGAGAGTGTAAACTAAAGCATAAAACTGGCAGAACAGAACTGATGGAAGTTTGACATTGATCATGTTGCAAAATAATTCCTAAGGAAAAGTAAAAAAAATAAAACAAAAAACCACTGGATACTAGAGGTAAGTAAATTCTCATTACACAATGAAAGTTTATTTTTGTCACTGTTTGTATTTGACGTGGAGTAGTTTTTCATTGCAATTTGTGGAACCTAACCCAAAAAGTAGTAGAATAAAATAACCTTGTCTCCCAGCTAAATTGAGGGCACCATGATCTGCCAGCCTTCACCTTTCAGAACGAACACATCACTAGATTTTCTGAGAAATCACCCATACCATGAACTCCAGTATTTAACAGTGAAAAGTTTTTACTATTCTTAATAAAGGGCAAAGAAATCAACTTATAGTTAATATTTAGTCTATTTTATTTCATATAATGGCAGACTACAATTTTATTTTGATTCTTAAAGAATCATACTAAACATAGAAAAAACACAAATTATGTTAATGACTAACCTAAATATTTTTATTATGTAAAGTGTCTCTATAATCAACTATTGAAACTAGGAAATCAACAAAGGCAAAACACCACCTCCAAACACAGTCAAATGCCTCTTTATCCATCTATGTTTAGAAATTATTATACTAAAGCAATCACAGGCTCTTTGTAACTCGAGCATAGTTACAATTGCTTATTTTTATATATTTTATCTGTGTATTACTACTAAATTTTTATTGTGTACTATTTTGTGTCCCAATACAGTAAAACCTTCCCAATGTATTTCCAATAAGTTTCTAATGATATATTGATTAATAATATTAAAAAACAACTACACATGAAGACATGCCATGCCTATGGCCCCCAAGAGGGAGAATGATCAACAGAACTGTGTCAAGTGTTGAGTTCTCTACTCCAACAGAACCATGTCAATGTCAGAGTGATAGAAAATAGATGTGGCAAGACAGGAGACAACAGGCTGCAGAAAGTCACAGGCAACCAGGAGCAGATATCCAAAAGAGAAGTCCACTACTCAACCAGCTCTATAGGACCAATTTGTAACTGAATCAGTAAGAGGGCCTTGTTGTGGGCTACCTTGACAATCACAAACTCTGGAGGGAGGCTGTTTTAGGGAGGGTCCCTTATGTTCTTGGAACCCCATAACGTCCTTGCTGTGTAGTTAGAAAAATATTCAGTCTACCTTCCTGTATTTTTTATGGACAAAATAACCATTTTAAAAGATGCCAAGGGCCAGAGCATTTATTCTTGGTATTATTCTCTGTGTGGAAGATAGATTTCAATAGACACCACAGTACAGAGACTTTATCTGACCTGGGGGAGTGAAATTGGCCAACTATAACTCTCCCTAGGATTTCTGTCTAACTACAGGTAATAAAAAATAGATCAACTCTTCCAAAGACCACACTGAGGGATTCTGGTCATCTTAGTAACACAAACATAGTCATAATATTATGGAATAACTTCTATTTCCAGTACTCTTCCACCACATCAATAGAACCATGTGAAAACAATGGTGGGTTATGACCAGATAATTCATTTAGCAAGCACTTCAAAGAAATTTGTTAAAACATGCTCAAATAACTTTCTTAAGAAATAAAAGTAACAAAGAATCATGACAGTTGCTGTAAAGATGTACATATTCTAAGTATTTTCATATGGAAAATTGGGAGTCAAAATGGAAAATAACTGCTGTATAAATTGATGTTCACAACAGCAGATATGAATTAGCCGAAAAAGAATCAATGTTAGTGAACATAGAATAATGCAAGTTAAACAAGGAGAATAGGAAAAAGTGAAAGAAAAATAAATAAAGCACATAAAACAGACACAGATCATTGTAGAAAAGACTGACAGTTGAATGCTTTCCATAAAGTTCAGGGTACAAGAATGTCAGCTCTCATGATTTCTATATGAAACTGTGAAGTACTTCTATCAGCCAGGCACCATCTACGTGTTACCACTCAGTAGCCCACTCATATTAATCAATCAAATGAATTAAAACACCAATGAAATTAGAGCTCTCATAAAATAATCATAGCAACTCTGACTATCCCTGTGGTACCTAACATATAAATATTTGTGGGGACATCTTGGGCCTAAACCACAACACTTCACTCTCATTAATTTTACTTGGGATGGTTTTCATGACCTCTGTCATCAAGATTTTCTATTTATCAAATCGAACATTTTTCTCACCTTCTCTCATAGAAAACCAAACACTTCAATGAGTATTGCAAACAACATTTTCTGTAAAAATTGGCAACACACTTAGCAGAGATACTCTGATTTATTTATACAGTATTTAGAGATCAGTGTCCAAATTTGACTGCAGTTCCTTGCCCACAAGAAGAATTTTCACAAAGTAGATCATTAACAGATTTAATTACAGAAAGCAGTTTAGCGAAATATCTCCCTCAGTGATTGAAAGAAAAGAGTAACCTACATAACTTCATGTATGACTAGGGGATACTAGCTGCATGGACTTACCACAAAGCTGAAGAGGGGACCATTAAGGAGAGGGTGAGGTCAGGATCAACAGCCTTTTCTGTGTCACAGGGAAAGACAGTAGAACACATTTCTTTGAACTTATCTAGATACAACCACTTTGCCTTCAGTCAGGGAGAGTCATTCAGCCACCATGGCTTTTCAGGACCTCCTACATCAAGTTGGTGTTATGGGGAGGTTCCAGATAATTCAGATGACTTTTCTTCTTCTCTGCAATGCCATGGTGTTCCTCATGTTATATTGGAGAACTTCACTGCTGTCATCCTTGGTCATCGCTGTTGGGTCCACATCCTTGACAATGACACAGTCTCTGACAATGCCACTGGGACCCTCAGCCATGACACCCTCCTGAGGATCTCCATCCCACTAGACTCAAACCTGAAGCCAGAGAAGTGCCAGCACTTCATTCACCCACAATGGCACCTCCTTCATTGGAATGGGACCTTCTCAACATGAGTGAGCCAGACACGGAGCCTGCATGGATGGTTGGGTATATGACCAAAGCTCCTTCCTCTCCACCACTGTGACTGAGGTAATAGGTTTCATTTTCCTCTCATGAGTGCTTCACCTGGGTGTGTAGAAACAGTGAATATAATGAACATGCTTTGAGCTGCTAATCTTCATGTGAGTGCTGGTTTTTCCCTTTTTTTTCCAGAAACTACTGATTATTTATAAAATATGGGCACATCTTTTCTGTAATGATAAATAAAAAATATGACCTGACTATTTTGGTACTTTTATTCTTGTGAAAATCACAGATAAAACAAGTAAATCACAAGTCTTGTTAAAAATGTTTCACTAAGTTAGAAATACCCTGCCACGATTGCCAATTAGATATATATGGAGAGGTGATCAAAACCTGAATAACCAACCAAATAGAAATCCTTGAAATGAAGGAAACAATAAACCAAATTAGAACTCCATAGAAAGCATATTCAGTAGGATAGAACACCTGAAAAACAGAACCTCAGACACTGAAAACAAAATATTTACCTTGAAAACAAAGATGAACAAACAGAGAAGATGGTAAGAAATCATGAACAGAATCTACAAGAATTATGGGATATCATGAAAAGGCCAAATTTAAGAATTATTGGGATTGAGGAAGGCCTAGAGAAACAAACCAAAGGAATGAACAATCTATTCAATGAAATAATATCAGATAATTTCCCAAATCTGAAGAATGAAATGGAAAATCAAGTTCAAGAAGCTTATAGGACTCCAAATACACAAAATTACAACAGACCCACACCAAGGGACATTATAATGAAAATACCTAACATACAAAATAAAGACAGAATTTTAAAGGCTGTGAGAGAAAAGAACCAAATTACATTCAGGGGGAAACCAATATGGATATCAGCAGATTTTTCAATTCAGACCCTAAAAGCTAGAAGGGCCTGGAACAACACTTTTCAAGCCCTGAAAGAAAATGGATGCCAACCAAGAATCTTATACCCAGCAAAACTTACCTTCAAATTTGACGATGAAATAAAATCCTTCCATGATAAACAAAAGCTTAAAGAATTTACAAAAAGAAAGCCAGCATTACAGAACATTCTTAGCAAAATATTCCATGAGGAAGAGATGAAAAACAAAGAAGCAAATCAGCAAAGGGAGGAATTATCCTAAAGGAATTGTCAAATAAAGGAGGAAACAAGTCATGTCAAATAAATAAATAAAATTTAGAAAATGAACCATATGACCGGGAAACCAAATCATATCTCAATAATAACCCTGAATGTTAATGGCCTGAATTCATCAATCAAAAGACATAGACTGGCAGATTGGATTAAAAAGAAGGATCCAACAATATGTTGCCTACAAGAGACTCACCTCATAGAACAAGATACCCATAGACTAAAGGTGAAAGGATGGGGAAAAACATACCATGCACATGGACTCAGCAAAAAAGCTGGAGTATCCATCCTTATTTCAGATAATGTGGACTTCAAGCCAAAGTTAGTCATAAAGGATGAAGAAGGTCATTTCAAAGTGCTTAAGGGAAGCATAAATCAGCAATATATAACAATGATAAACATCTATGACCCAAACAGTGGCTCATCCATGTATGTCAAACAAATCCTTCTCAATTTCAGAAACCAAATAGACCATAACACAATAATACTAGGTGATTTTAACACACCTCTCTCACCACTGGACAGATCTTCCAGAAAAAAATTGAACAAAGTAAACATAGATCTCAATAACACAATCAATAGTTTCGACTTAACAGACATTTATAGAATATACCATCCAACCAAGAGCGAATACACTTTCTTCTCAGCAGCACATGGATCCTTCTCTAAAATAGACCATATATTATGCCACAAAGCTAATGTTAGCAAATACAAGAAGATAGAGACACTACTTTGTATTCTATCAGATCATAGTGGATTGAAGTTACAATAAATGAAAGAGTAAAACACAGAAACTATTCCAACATCTGGAGATTAAACAATATGCTATTACATGATGAATGGATAACAGAAGATATTAGGAAGTAAATTAAAAAATTCTTAGAGGTAAATGAGAACAAAGAAACATCATATCAAAATGTCTGGGACAATATGAAAGCAGAACTTAGAAGGAAATTTATTTCATGGAGTGCATTTAATAAAAGAAGTAAAACTCAACAAATAAACGACGTAACACTACAGCTCAAAGCCCTAGAAAAAGAAGAACAGACCAGCACCAAAAGTAGTAGAAGACAGGAAATAGTTAAACTCAGAACTGAAATCAATGAAATTGAAACAAAAGAAACAATACAAAAAATTGACAAAATAAATAGTTGGTTCTTCGAAAAAATAAACAAAATTGATAAACCTTTGGCCACACTAACAAAGAGAAGATGAGAGAAAACCCAAATCACTAAAATTCAGAATGAACAAGGAAATATCACAACAGACAGGATTGAAATACAAAACATAATTAGAAGCTATTTTGAAAATCTATACTCCAACAAAAGAGAAAATTTCAAAGACATCAACAGGTTTCTAGAGACATATGAATTGCCTAAACTGAATGAGGAGGACATACACAATTTAAATACACCAATTTCAAGTACTGAAATAGAAGAAGTCATCAAAAGCCTACCAACAAAGAAAAGTCCGGGACCAGATGGGTTCTCAGCTGAGTTCTACAAAACCTTTAAAGAAGAGCTCATTCCAATACTTCTCAAAGTATTCCATAAATAGAAGAGGAGGGAACCCTCTCAAACTCATTCTATGAAGCCAATATCACACTAATACCTAAACCAGACAGAGACTCATCAAGGAAAGAAAATGTCAGACCAATATCCTTAATGAACATCGATGCAAAAATTCTCAACAAAATTTTAGCAAATCGCATATAAAAACATATTAAAAAGATAGTGTACCATGATCAAGTGGGTTTCATCCCAGGGATGCAAGGTTGGTTCAACATCAGGAAATCAATAAATGTAATTCACCATATCAATAGACTTAAAGTCAAGAATCACATGATTATTTCAATAGATGCAGAAAAAGCATTTGATAAAATACAGCACCCCTTCATGCTCAAAACACTAGAAAAAATAGGGATAGTGGGAACATTCCTTAACATTGTAAAGGCCATTTATGCTAAGCCCATGGCCAATATCATTCTAAATGGTGAAAAACTGAAAGCATTTCCCCCTAAAAACTGGAACAAGGCAGGGAATCCCTCTTTCACCACTTCTATTCAACATCATTCTTGAGACTCTAGCCAGAGCAATTAGACAAACCAAAGAAATTAAAGGGATACGAATTGAAAAGACGAACTCAAACTATCCCTGTTCCCTGATGACATGATTATATATTTAGAGGAACCTGGAAATTCCACCAGAAAACTCTTAGAACTCATAAGTGAATTCAGTAAAGTAGCAGGTTACAAGATCAATGCTCATAAATCCAACGCTTTTTTATACATAAGTGATGAATCTTCAGAAAGAGAAATTAGGAAAACTACCCCCATTCACAATAGCCTCGAAAAAAATAAAATACTTGGGAATGAATCTCACAAAGGAGGTGAAAGACCTCTACAATGAGAACTACAGAACACTAAAGAAAGTAATTAAAGAACACCTTAAAAGATGGAAAGATCTTTGATGTTCTTGGATAGGAAGAATTAATATTGTCAAAATGGCCATACTACCTAAAGTGCTATACAAATTCAACGCAATTCCAATTAAAATCCCAATGACATACCTCACAGAAATAGAGCAAGCAATTATGAAATTCATCTGGAAGAATAATAAACCCAGAATAGCTAAAGCAATCCTTAGCAGGAAGAGTGAAACAGGGGGTATTGCAATACCAGATCTTCAACTCTACTACAAAGCAATAGTAACAAAAATGGCATGGTATTGGTACCAAAATAGAAAGGTAGATCAATGGTACAGAATAGAGGACACGGACACAAACCCAAATAAATACAATTTTCTCATAGTAGACAAAGGTCCCAAAAATATGCAATGGAGAAAAGATAGCCTCTTCAACAAATGGTGCTGGGAGAATTGGAAATAAAGAACTCAAAAAACTCTACTCCAAGAATTCAAATAATCCAGTCAACAAATGGGCTAAGGAAATGAATAGACACTTCACAAAAGAGGATGTACAAGCAATCAACAAACATATGGAAAAATGCTCAACATCTCTAGTAATAAGAGAAATGCAAATCAAAACCACCCTAAGATTCCATCTCACCCCAATTAGAATGGCGATTATCAAGAATACGAGCAACAACAGGTGTTGGCGAAGATGTGGGGAGAAAGGTACACTCATCCATTGCTGGTGGGACTGCAAATTAGTGCAGCCACTCTGGAAAGCAGTGTGGAGATTCCTTAGAAAACTGGAATGGACCCTCCATTTGACCCAGCTATCCCACTCCTTGGCCTATACCCAAAGGACTTAAAATCAGCATACTACAGAGATACATCCACATCAATATTCATAACTGCTCAATTCACAATAGCCAGATTGTGGAACCAACCTAGATGCCCTTCACTTGATGAGTGGATAAAGAAGCTGTGGTATATATATACAATGGAATATTACTCCACCATAAAGAATGATAAAATTATGGCATTTGCAGGCAAATGGATGAAATTGGTGAATATCATGCTAAGTGAGATAAGCCAATCTCAAAAAGCCAAAGGATGAAAGATATAGCTAATAAGTGGATGATGACACATAATGGGGGGAGGGAAGGGTTAGTGTTAGGGTTAGAGTTAGGGTTAGGGAGGGAGGAAAGTACGGGGGAAGGAAGGACTGTATAGAGGGAAATGAGGGGTGGGAGGGGTGGGTGGAAGGGAAAAAATAACAGAATGAATCAAACAACATTACTCTATGTAAATTTATGATTACACAAATGATATGCCTTTATGCCATGTAGAAACAGAGAAACAACATGTATCCCATTTGTTTACAATAAAAAAAATACATTAGAAAAAAAAAAAAAACCTGTATAACCAGAGTGGACTCCTAGAGTAATCCCATAAGAAGGTATGCACTGATGTTCAGGGTTCAGTACATTCTTCAAGATCCTTGAATGGTGGACACATTTGAGAACTTCTCATCATGTGTTCAAAGTGATCATTAATGTAACCCACAGGTGGAAGGCAGTCTCCCTAGATAACATATTTTAACTGAGGACTGGATGGTATAATTCAAGTATATTTGAAGAGGGAATCTGTAGAAGAGGACAGGGGCTTGATCTATTGAAAACTGCAGGTAGTGTGAAGGTGTTTTTGTTATGCTGGTTTACTTGTCTTCCAGTGGGACCTTGTGTGTGAATCTCAGTCACTGAATTCAGTGGCTAAATTCTTCTTCATGGCTGGAATATTGATGGGAGAGATTATATGTGGCCATTTGTCAGACAGGTGAGTGTCACTGGTTCCCAAATCTCTCTTCCCATGGGTACTCTTACTGACTGATGAATCATTTGTGTATATGAAAAAAAATTAGTGTCCTAGGGGTACCTTTTCTCCAGGGATCTACAAACACAAATGCTAAATTTCCTTCAGTATTATGAGTGCTACTTTTAAATGTTTGAGTCCTGAGTGCAGATGTGGAGGTGTTTTACTACAGGATTTCTGCAGAAGATTCCACAACATGGGATATGAAAGATCACAGAGTTAACAATGGGAAGACAGAGGAAGATGTGTCACCACATTGGATCTAGCTTGTTTGAGTGTGCTGGTAGAGAAAAGAACATTGTCAGTGTTGCCCAGGAGCATCATGCTCAGTCCCTTGTGGATACTGCACCCAATGCTTCTGGTGGACTGAGTGGCCAATGCAGGATGGGTGGAGTGTCCCATTCCTTCTGCAGAATCCATCACAAGTCAGTTGTGGTGTGTGGGAGGTCATGACAGTCACCTTCAATTTTGCTTTTGCTAAAGCAGTTTTTGAGAGATCACTTTTTCAATCATGTAGTATAATGAAGCACTAGACAACTGGTGTCACAATTTGCAGTACGAGAATCTTGATCCTTTGCCTTTTAATATCTGTTTTGAAATGATAGCCATTACCCTTATTCTTTATTTTGAAATAACACAATCATTGCCCTTATTCTTTATTGCCTATTACTTACTTTTCAAGACTATGATGCGGTCTTTTGTAGCTTTAACTTCCTTGTACTAATCATTGCTATGTAGAATTTCCTTTTTTAAGGAATTAGAAAAAATCATTGAATATGAAGAATATTCTTGGTGTTTCAATAGTCACTTTTATGTATATCATTATATCTTTATCATATCTGAGATTATAGACATTTTATATTTTTAATCTCAGAGATATTTGACTTAGGTCAGTTGCTGTGCATGTACAATAAATAAAGTTGAAATTTTCAAAATATAATGTTCTCAACAGTGGACCATTATTGCATGAAAGCAAGCACTTGTGTGACTAGAGCCATTTCTTATGTATTCCACCCATCCTTTATCTATATTTTTGCCTAATTTTTTATCCTTGCCTTTTGTCAATAACTATTGGTAAAACAAACCTTCAATTTACTTGTATGCTGACTTTATGAACTGCCTTCTTGATAAATTCACAAATTTAAAGTACCATTGAAGTACCATTTCATAAAGAATAAATTCATGAATAAAGAATAGTAGGATCTTCAAGTTTGAGGAGCTAATAAATAATACAAAATAAAAGTAAATTGAAAAAAGTCACTAGCATGCAAGGTACTTCTGGCACACCAAGATGTTTTCCCACATATGAGCTATAGGAGTCTCAAAAGGAGAAAAGAGACACAGTAATGGGCAGAGAGAGTATTTGAAAAGTCTTGCAATATGCAAATATCAGTGGTTCTAAAAGTTTTATTTTAGATCCCTAAAAATTTTTTATTACATGATTGTATCTTCTGCAAATAAGTATAATTTAACTTATTGATTTTGCACCTTCTGCCTTTGACTCTTCTCCACAGCAGCTAGGATCTATAGAAAAATACTAAATGACACTTGTGAGAGCTGACATGCTGGTTAAATTGATAATCTTTAGTGAATGTACCATGCATTTCCCTCCTGAATGTGACATTAACTGTATACAGGTCTAGTAGGTTCCCTTAAGTTTCAGGAAGTCTCCATTTATCTCTAGTTGTTGAGTGCCTTTCTAATGAAAGACTTTGGATTTGATATCCAATCTTCTTTGCAGAATGATGTGTCTTAATCCATTCTGTAGGTCTAGCAAAATACCTGAGACTGGGTAATTTATATGTAGAATAATTGTGTTTCTCACAGATCTGGAGACTGAAAATTCAAGGTCAATGCACCAGTTCATTGAGTCACTGGAAGGGTCTTCCTCTCTGCTGTTTCTATGGCTCCTTTTTGCAGTACCTTCTCATGGCCGAGAAGGCAAGAAGGTGTTCTCATATTGTGGAAGGGGCAATATCTCAGTCAAATGGGAAAAAATATCATAGGAGTGATTTCTGATGAAGGTGAGGCATCAGAATTCCTAGAAAATCACTCAAATAAGTGTGTCACATATGGAAAAAAAAAGAAAATGGAAAAGGAGATAAAGAAAGGCAGTAAAACAAAATATGGTGACACTGTCAATAATAAATAGGAATCATACAACAGGAAACAAACAGAAATCTGCAAGTGCAAACTACAATAAATGACTAAGAATCAATGTATGAACTTGAATAAATAACAGTAGGAATTATCAGTCTGAGTTGCCAGAAAAAAATACTAAATTATAATTAACAGTAGACTGAAGAAAGTGGCTGGAATGCAAAGGCCTTCAGAGCACCATTCAGTGCACCCACATAAGCACTATGGGAGTCTCAGAAGGAGAACAAAGAGAATAGGGGACTGAGAAATTATATGACAAAAATCTCACAAGATACAAATCCAATTGTCTTAATAAAATCTAATTGGTGAACTTGAAGACTTTCACTATGACACATAATAAAAATTTTTATTTCAGAGTAAAAGAGAGAACCTCGAATGAAGCAATAAAGGAGTGATTTTTCACATACAATTGATCCTCAAAGGAATGTAAGATAAATTTCCTTTGAAAAACATGGAAGCATCCCAGCCTCCTCCTCTCACTAAGGGTCATTCTACTGTGTAATCTATGCATCTGCAATTCCATGTTTTACAAAACAAGACAGATGGACTTATGCATCTGCAATTCCATGTTTTACAAAACAAGACAGATGGACTTATGCATCTTAATTTACATTTATCTGAGATGCCTCTTTCTCTACTTTTGTGGACTTACCATTAATTTGGGGGATACAAGCACATTGTTCTTTGTATTACTACCTCACATTTCTAATTTCTACATACTGCTCCATTCTGGGGATCCATAACAGTGTTTGTGAGCCTTCTATGGGGAATGAACAACCAGATTACCCCTGATTGTATCATTCCAAACCTAAGGAAAAGGTCAACTTTATATGGCTATTTCCTGTGAGAAAATACATGTTATATTTTCACATATCTGTTTGTTGCCCAAGGTCAACAAACCAAACTCAGCAGATACGGACTCTTGCCCAATCCACCAGCAACCTGGATGTACCACATCACAGATGTTTGTATTATGTCATGTTAGCCATAATTTGTGCAGTTCTAGAGTCCAAGGGGCTGATTCAAATATTTTATACACAACATTGACTCTTCATAATGCTATGTGTATGATTTAGTGGAAGAGATATTTATGATGTGTTAATATCTCTAACACTGAAGCATGACTTATATAGCTTGAATTGGTGTCAAACTACTGGTAACAAATTTAAGAATTCTTGGTCACACAGTACCTATTTAAAAAGAGGAAGATTTTCTTTTGAGAATATCTGCTGCTGATCATTTGTGGATTTATTGATATGTGTGAAGTGCCTTCTCTGTCCCGTTTTACCAGTTGTAATTGTTCCAAAATCCCATCTTTCCCTTTTCCACATGTTTGGGAGAAGGTTACTTATGATGTGGAGTCTATTCCAGCTGGCCGTCAGAGAAACATGTGCCGCCTTGGCTCCCACCTTCCTGGTTTACTGCTCACTATGCTTCCTGGCTGGAATGTCCACCACAACCATCCTGACAAATACTGTTCTTCTCAGTAAGTGGCACTGACTCTTGGACATTAACTAAACTTTGACTTTGACCTTGGTATTCTACCTTTGCATGAAGTAAACACTCAGTGATGTTTTCTTTCAGTTGTAGAATGGACAACTCCAAAATACCAAGCTACAGTGACATTATTGTCTGCTAGTATTGGACAGATCATATTGGGAAGCCTAGCTTATGATATTCGAAAATGGCATGCTCTCCAGCTGGTTGTGTCTATAATCATTTTCTTCTTATTTATTTACTCAAGGTATGAATTAAATTTCCTTTTTCCTTTATGGGTTCATGGGATGGGAATGTGGGTGACATCAGGACATAAACATTCATTTTGTCTTACTTCTACACCTGAGGATGTGCTCTCAGAACAGTTTTCTATGTGTGATTGAGAAGCAGGGCAAGTAGGACTGTCAGGTGAAATTGAGGACCCTGAATAATCTTTCTTTCTTTCTTTAGGAGCTAGGAAAGTTTATTGGAGGAATATATGCTTAGAGTATGTAGTGTGGACAGAAAAAGTGCTTCTACCCTGGTATCTGAGGAGGTCTGGGCTAATAAGCCATCTTGAGTTTTTGTCTTTGATGAGCTTTTTTTTGGAGGGCTTATGCTAAGCAAGATGACAGACAGATTTTTGAGCCTTGCCAATAATCCTTATTGCATATGTGTCAAAATCTCATTCCTGAGTTTTACATTAGACACATGAGATGCAAGTAATATGTTTGGGATCTTAAACAGGAACTTCCCTTGATTTGATTACTGTAGTCAAACCTGGGTCTCTGTGCATGTTTCATGGAATGGTTGGGAAATCTTTGAAAAATCAGATCTTTCTGTTGATATTTCAGGGAAGTTGGCTCTTTTCATAATGCAAGGTGGGGTAATTAAAGAGAGGTCCTTAGGTTCACATGCTCTTTGCTAGAGGAGGAGTGTGGGGTCTCTTGAGTAATGGTCCCCAATTGTTCCTGCCTAATTCCCCCATGACACACATTGCCTTGAAATTCCTAGAGGAGTGATAAGGGCAGAAGTTTAGGTTTTTGAATATTCTTCTTATGGATTTGGATGCTGTTCTGCCTAACTTGGGGCCTTGACTCTTTTCTATACTTAGAATTTCCTTAAGCCCTTAAAATGGCCAAGGGTACAGTCAGTGACAGGGATGGGCACAAATTCATGTGAAGCCATCATCTGGGGGAGGATAGAGTATACATGGAAAGAAACAAAAAAAAAAATGCAGGCTAAAACACAAGGGCTAACACACAGGGGAAATAAGCAGGAGGGAACCAGGTGTGGGAGGATCCATGATATTAGGCACTGACCCAAGAGAGGCAAAATCAGCAAAAGCACTTGTAGTTAAGTTGACAACTTGGGTCATCACTTTGGCTATTGCATGGCAGGGCTTGGCATCAGTCTGTAGTATAAGGAAGGATGGGAAGGTTCCTGTTGGGCACAGTGTGAATATGAGAAACTTCATCCTTGAGGATGAATCAAGAATGTGCACAGAAAACAAGGGGAAGCCACAGAAATATTTTTACCCAAAATAAGTGGTCTCTAAATCCCTGTGCATCCACACTGATCCAGGAATCTGGATCAGCATGTCTGGGTTGTTTGTGACACAGTGGTTTTAGATATGCTCACAACTGTAGGATAGAGTGACTTCTCTTATGGTTGGAGCCAATCCTGGTTTGAGTCTGGACATATGGACCCAAGAGTGCATCTGCCAAATGTGGCTGCCTTCAGTGTGGTGAGGAGAACCCGTCTGTTGGTGGTTTTGCACTGTTGTCTCCCCTCCACCTCTGGTAAGTCTTAGAGTGAATTACAGTATATCAGTTAGGGTTCTATGACCAGAAGCCAGATAGTAGCATAAAGGTTGTCTGCCAACTCGAGAGCTGAAGAAACCAGGAAATGCTCACCCCAAGAATCCGGAGCCTCAGAACAAGAGGAGCCAATCACGCAGCCCCAAGTCAGAACTGAAGGTCTGGAACTCCCTGGAGAGTCACTGGTAAGAGTCCGATTTGAAAAAGAGAAGCAGCTGGATTCTGATAGCCTTGGTCGATGGCAACAGCCATCAAAACACCCATTCAAGAACAAATGAGCTTGTATCTGCAGCTTGTCTTGTTCTTCCAAATTTTGGTTCATATTTCAAATAAGATAACTAGTAAATACTTGTGCAAAATTATATCTCAAGAGTTGCAAGATATATTATTATACCAACAGGTATTCAGTTTATGTGAAATTTTGATTAAACCTAGTGTTATACTTACTGTTATACAAAATGTAAGATATATCATTATATTCATGTTACAGATTAAAAAAATCACTTTTAAGACTTTGTTTTACAAATCAGATTAACTATGAATACCCTGATTTTATTTTCAAAGACAAGTGACCACAAAAGCAGAATAGGAATAAATTCTAACCTGAATATTCAGGAATTTCCAGTTGGTTCTTGCTTGAAAACTTTAATTGGCAGTGTGCAAATAGAATTTTTTTCAAAAACATTTTCCATTACAGCAGAGGCACTTGAAAATTAGCGTCCACCATGCCATGTATTTGTGTGCATGGCTTTGCAAAAAAATTTCCAACAGAGCTTTGGGTGCTTTCATTCTTGGAGGTGATAATGGATGAGAGAAAGAAGAAATTTCCCTCCATAACTACTTTTGTGTGTTTGAAGTGCCATTTTTCATTAGAGCATTACTGTTAAAAATAGTAGTTGAGTTCATCCTGACAAAATCCTACATGCATTCTTCCAGAGCTCTTTAATGAAGGAACAGCACTATTTCTTCAGTTGGAGTATGAATGCAGACTAGAAACCTTACACAGTTGTTCCAGGGCTCTCCTTTCTTTCCTCTTCATGAAGACTTAAGACAGGCTTGGATGTTCATCCTTCCAAGAGGCTGGTTCAGGGAGGAGGCCTATTTGGTGAGAAATGACTCAGAGAGATGATTACAGATTAATACAGTGAGATGAGTTCAGGAAGACCAGACAGTGTACACTCTGGTGAACTTATTCATGATGTTGTTCACACTCATAACAAATCTGCAACCTGGGTAATGTTACTATTCTCAGTACATGGACAAGAGTGTAGTGGTAGATGGAGCTGCTGCTGTATCCAGATTTCATCACAGTGGAAGCAGCAGGAGTGCTTCTAGTCTGCATGGAACTTCAGTAAGCAAAAATATTTTGGAGGTGCTTATTTTAGGAAAAGAACATGTTATGAATAAGTATTTCTCATGCCCTTTCAAGGAATTTGAAGATGGTCTGAAGAGCTCAGTGCTTCTCATGCCCCAGTGCTCTGAGCTTCATAGTCAATGTGTATCCAACCAAGAGGGGAGCTGATAAGGCTCATGTCTGCCTTCCCAGCTGTGCAGGTGCACTGCATGCAGGCATCATTTCCTGTATGCCCCATTACGGTACCAGGCAACATGACAGCATGTTATTTTGCTTAGCTGAGCAAGTGGTGGGTATTTGATGGAAGGAGAAAGAAGGCAATGTGGAAAATAACATGTGAGAGTTGATGACACTTCCATCATTTTGATCAGGTGGGTGTCAGAGTCAGCTCGGTGGCTGATTATCAACAACAAACCTAAGGAGAACTTAAAGAAACTTAGAAAAGCTACACGCGTGAAAGGAATGGAGACATCTGCAGATGTCCTAACCATGGAGGTGAGCAGGATGGGAGGTGCTTATGAGACAGAGAAGACATAGCCTGACATATTATTAATTCATTTCCAAAGAGATAATATGCTGTCACTGAAAAGCCTGGAGATAGACATTTTATTCAGAGGAGACAAACAGCCTGATTTGTTCTTCCGTTTGCTCCGCAAATTCAATGCATGTATCTCCCTTCCCAGGACTTTATTTTTATATTTGAGTACTATATAAATTAACAGATAACACTGTATGTTTTAATCTTTACAATGTGATGTTTTGAAGTACATATACAGGGTTCAATTCTAGCTAATTAATAGATGCATTACCTAACATATTTTTCCAGAGAGACATACATATAACATATACTTTACATTTTTAAAAGACTACAATATATTTTCTTTGATCCTACAATAGTTTTGAGAACGTTGACCAACATCTTATCCCTTCTTCCTCCCCACCATGAGCAACCACAGTCTCTGGAAACCATCATCATAGTTTCTTCTTCTATAAAATCATGTTTCATAGATGCACATATATGCGTGATTATGTGGCATTCATCTTCCTGTTTCTGGATCATTTCACCTCAAATAAAGTCCTCCAGGGTCATCCTGTTGTCACAAGGAAGCAACAGGATTTCACACTTTCCCATGAATGAGTAGAATTTACCACATATAGTCAGATACTCCTCTATATGCTCAGGAGTTCCAACAGCTTTTGATGGTCATTAGCATTTTCTTTTCATAAACTGGAAGCAGGGTAGGTCAATTCCTTTCATCTGATATATATCTTTTCTTTCTTTCTCTCTCCTGATAACTCTGAATACTTCTACTTCTATGAATTATAGTAGTGGGGGAGTTGCATCCCTGTGTTATTCTATACATTACTAAGAAAGATGTGTGCTGCACTGACACCCATATGTGCAATGGTAACTGTGGATTTATCACATATGACTTTTATTGTGTTGAGGAATGAACCTTGCATTCCTAATTGGTTGAGAGTTTTTCTAATGACACAATGTTTAAAATCATGCATGCCGGGGTCCAGCCCCAGCAGGATTCCATTGGTTCCACACTGGTAAGGGGGCATGGGGAGATAGCGTCGGTGATGGATGGAGAATGAAAGACACAGACTCTAGTTCTGGTGCAATCATTCCCACTTTTTTCTGGGGAAGGCTGGGTTTATATACATTTTTCTTCAGGCATTGATGACAGGCTTGTGACTAATAAAATCAAAGAAATTTCCAAAGCATAGGCAGAAATTGTTTTTACCGAAAGATTACGAGAAAACAGTAACCTTACAGATTATCCTTACTTAATCACCAGGGCTTGCCATTGATAATATAAGCTTGTCCATATCTAGTAGCTACTGTGGGAGGTGCTTTGTGCTTAGAACTTGGGGAAACATTGTGATATATAAGTTTCTGTGCCCCAACAGGTTCTGGCTGTGCCAATGAATGCAGTGTTTGGTTTTTAACATAACAAAAACATTCTGCTGTTGTGAGGTTAATCTTCACAGGGTTTCAATATGTGTTTTGTCTCCATGATGTTTTTCTGGAAATTTGTAGAATTATTCCCATCACCTCTAGCAAGATCCCCAGACTGAAGTGAGTAATATATTATTAGGAAAACTCCACAGAATAACATCCAAGCTAGGGAGGCATACATCTGGCATGCAATCCTTTTAGGATGAGTCTTTGCAATCATCCTTCAGTGGAAGTCTGTCGAGCACTGTAAGGAGGGCCAGGCGCCCCCGCAGCTCCCCCTTTTTTATTTTCTAAGAAATCGATGACTTCTTTGACATTAACTCTCTGGATCAGTCTGAGGATTGCTCGGAGCATGACTGGAAAACAAAAGATAAGAATTAAAATACAAACACCAATTAATCCATATTGAATAATAGTATTTAGAAAAGTACTTTTGAAAATAGTGGTCTTAAAATTGTTAAACATTTGAGTAGCCAAGTTATTTGTTGGAACTACAGAAAGATGAGCTTGACTTAACATTTTTATTTGTTTTTTTAACGTCTGAATGTCCAGAGCTATATTAGTATTATTCCAAACTCCTTTAAGATGATTCTTTACCTTTTCCCAATTAGTGTCATTATCTACCCTCAAAGGAGTAACACAAATCCATTTATAGAGGCCTGGTTTTGCAATAAGTGAGAATCCATGGGCAGGGGGAGGACCAAGGTAATTCAGTCAGGCAAGGGCCCAGGGGGCATTAATTAGCAGCTCCTTGCTTGCAGTCCTTGATAAAGGCAGGTAAATTTGGTAATCAATGAGCTCCGGAGATCCTTGACATTCCATTCTTCCAGGGGCAGTCTCCAACTTCCAGTGGCAGATGGCTTCATGGCTTCATTTCCTCGAATTGACCCAATTCTCTACTTTTATACTAACTACCTGTCCTTAATTCTGGCTTCATTCCCCCTTTAGCTTTAGGAACTCCTAACTGCTGTAAGGAAAAGGGGGCGTTGATCATTCTGGCTGCTTCGAAGCTGAAAGGGAGCAGCGAGGGGCAAGCAGTTTGGAGTTCCTTTTTTAAAAAATCAGGTCAATTGAGGGGTCCAAGGTAGAAGTCTGGTTGGTGAAGAGCAGGTTGTAAAGTCATCTGGGGGTGGATGCTTCTATGATAGAAGAACAAAAAGACATGAGTACTGAAATGAGATTAGTACCAAGTAAATGTTGCAGCATCTGAAACATGCCACTGAGTAGCATGAAAATGACAGAAGTCAATCTCTCACCAGGTGGTGGAAGAACTGAGAAATTGTTCCCATAACTAGGCCTAGCAAAGGCTGGAGAGGACAAGGCCTTTATTTGGGGACTTTAACATTGTCCAGGTTATCAGGAATATAAACACAACATTTAACTCTTAATGTCATTGATGTCCCCAGAAAATATAGTTAAGCTACTTAATGTGATTTGATTTTTGTAAAATATCCCTTTATTGGTATAACCTGTGTTTAGTAGAGATCTCTATACTTCTATTACTTAGGGCTAGATAATCATACGAGCAAACATAGATTAAGTCTACCTGTGTAGCTTAGGAAGGTCTGCAGGCCTTAAACTGACTAAAAAACTTCTGACTCTGGCAGTTTCTCTTGATAGTTATCAGGCACATTTGCTGAAGAATCTTTCTTTCATTTGTAGCTTCCAGTCTTTATTCTAGTGGACTAATACAAGTGTACATCTTAAGTTACATTTAACTATTATTTCTTTTAAATGCCCAAGAATGGCTATATTTTGGTTTTAACTGTTTTGCTGGGTGTCCAAGATCAAGCTGGTCAATTTGACCTGGTTCCTGTCTTGTTAAAGAGTCAGCAGAGTTCCCACGGGGGTCACTCGTAGAGAACGTAAGAGCAGCTTCTTAGCTCCACCAGTGCCATTGGTTAGGCAGGGTCTTGATGAGGTGGCTTCCTTTGGAAGCACCAAGGGTTGTCTCCCTTTTTCCATGACCCTCCTCTGCAGCAGATGCACTGAGTGATTTTTCATTCTCTAGTCTCAACAATCTCCTTGATCAGGAGGTTGTGTGACCCAGAGTTTCAACACTCCTTAGAGAAGTCCTCTTATTCCCTGGGGTCAGGCTGATTTTGCGGGCAAGGTACTGTTTTGTTGGTTTTTTTTTTTTTTTTTTTTTTGGTCTCTGTATTTAATTCCAATTTCTAAGTTTGATCTTAATCATCCAGCAAGCCAGTATCACCAGTCATAAAGTAAGAGTACTGGGCTTTAGCTTCAATGTTTATAACTGTTTATAACTTTACAGTTATTTACCCTTTTATTAAAGTACTACCACATAGTATCTGTTTTGTAGGTGATGGCCTATTATCACAAGTTACCTAGGTTGTATGTTCTTGAAGCAGCTACTTCTGCAAAACATTAACAGGTAACAGTTTTACAAAATGAAATTAGCAAGAGTAAAAACATATTCAGCTTGTATAATAGCTATCTTGAATTTTGACTGAGAACCACATTATATCCCCTATTTGAGATCATAGTACTTTTACAACAAAAACCAATCTTTTGACTATAAATTTAAATAAGCTGAAGTCTGACTTATTTTGCAGTCATTCTAACATGCAGTAAGGTGGGAGGCACAGCCTTATCTCAGATGAGGTGTGGCTCCTTACAGATCTTAAGTGTTCTAATTCTGATGTTGATCTTTGCTTCTTCCTTAAATATCATTAAGTAGTTTACATATACTGTTTCCTGAGTCTATATAAACTTTATAATTAACACAATTTAACATTGTATCTAAAACATGAATCAAAGAAAGGCTGGGAGAGCTTTTAACTTTCCTTTTGTGTGGCAAAATGCTTTCAGCTTCTATGATATGAACCTTTAAACAAATCAGGCTGTCACTAACTCTTAGATATACATTTACATTTAAATTTTTATCTCAGTGAAATAAGTAACCAATTTTACATATATCTTATTGATATTAGGTCCCATAATAGAACATTAAATGATTAAAAATAAATCCCCAATAAAATGTACTCCTTAAGTTTAAAATTACCATTACAAGTTTATTCTGGAGAATAGCAGTGCTTGATAAATTCCCTGCTTTAAAAACTTGTATACCTGGAAAATATGAACACACTTAATATACAACTAGTGACCATTTCACAATTACCTTCACACTTTTATCTTATCAAATTTAGTTTTTAAGGAAAAATTTAGACTGTAACATAGTACAATACTCTAATAGTTGTTTAACCATAATTGTATACTCCCCAATTTTTAAGACTAATTTTTCTAAAGAATAAAACTTAATAGACACAAAGTTAAGAGTAAATTAGTTTTTCAAATCCTTGTCATTTTACCATGTCATTTTACCATATAGATTAAACTTCGGTTTATATCAGAACATTAGTATTTCACCTTAGGAAAAACCTTAAATAGCTTTAGCTGTCTCACATACATACAAACAACTTAGATACACACAAATTTGTTGAAACTTGCCCTTTACTTACACAGCCTTTCTTAGCACTTACTTAGACCCTCATGTATTTCATCACACAAGTACTTTCTTACCCAAAAATATTTCCTTTTTTCTTTACTAAATATATTTCCATACCCAGAACCTTTTATTTTCTCTTTCCTATCGGTTGACCCCTTTTGGTTTACATTCTGAAACAACTCTTATGAAATTTCTGAATTTAGATAAATTACTCTATTTTAATAAGATTAAATATTTTGCTGTTTATAGTACTCTAATTGAAACACAGTTGAAACTTTTGAGAACCTTTGTATATAGAATTGCACTTGTTAGGACATAAGCCTTAGTAAACTTGTTTTTAGTAATGACACAAAGCAATTTTAAAAACTTTTTAATTTACCAACCTATGAAAACTCCAATAATGTTTATGTATGTTACTCCAAGGGGCACATTCTTGCACAAAATGAAAAAATCTTTTTAATTGAGCTGTTCCTACATGCGTTCCTCTTTTAGTTAATAAGTGCTTAGCAAAATCAATAAATAGTGCTCTTTCTTTGCTTTCACTACCTGCCATGGTAGCTGTTCTTTCTATGCCTGCCTATTCTTTCTCGGCCTTCTCTATCGAGGGGTCCCCAGCACCCCAGGCAAGATCCTAGCTCTCTGGAAAAGGAAAGAAATTAATATTAATAAATGGGGGGCTTAGCAGTGGGCCCCACATTGGGCACCACTTGCCAGGGTCCAGCCCCAGCAGGGGTCCATGGGTTCCACACTGGTAAGGGGGCGCAGGGAGTCAGCGTCAGTGATGGATGGAGAATGAAAGACACAGACTCTAGTTCTGGTGTAATCATTCCCACTTTATTCTGGGGAAGGCTGGGTTTATATACATTTTTCTTCAGGCATTGATGACAGGCTTGTGACTAATAAAATTAAAGAAATTTCCAAAGCATAGGCAGAAATTGTTTTTACCGAAAGATTATGAGAAAACAGTAATCTTACAGATTATCCTTACTTAATCACCAGGGCTTGCCATTGATAAAATAAGCTTGTTCATATCTAGTAGCTACTGTGGGAGGTGCTTTGTGCTTAGAACTTGGGGAAACATTGTTATCTATAAGTTAATGTGCCCCAACAGGTTCTGGCTCTGCCAGTAAATGCAGTGTTTGCTTTTTTACATAATAAAAATATTCTACTGTTGTGAGGTTAATCATCACAGGGTTTCAACATGTGTTTTGTCTCCATGATGTTTTTCTGGAAATTTGTAGAATTATTCCCATCACCTCTAGCAAGATCCCCAGACCGAAGTGAGTAATATATTATTAGGAAAACTCCACAGAATAATATCCAAGCTAGGGAGGCATACATCTGGCATGCAATCCTTTTAGGATGAGTCTTTGCAATCATCCTTCAGTGGAACTCTGTCAAGCACTGTAAGGAGAGCCAGGCGCCCCCGCACATGCACAGCTTTTCAATGTCAATTGTTCATCCATGACATAATTTGAGAAATAAAAATATTTTTGGTGTTCTCTGTCTATGATCACATTCATAAACATCTTTCCAAATCTCAGGTGATTTGTTTTATTCCTCTACTGGCTCTTGAATGTAGCTCTCTCAGTTTCTGGGTGCATTCTGCCTTTGGTCTTTCCCTTTTGCCCTCCTTCGCATAACTTCTTTTCTTCTTTTATTAACATTTCCCATGACTCCCTGTGACGATTCATTAACAGATCGGGAATAGAAACTTTAAAAGCTCCTGTCTTCAGAAAGATCACCCACACTGATCAGGTCAGTGGGTTTGATAAAACTAAAATTCCTGAGCAGGGAGCAAAATGAATCCCAAGATTGGAAACCTAACCTCGATGTAGGGATGGAAGCTCTGAATGAATCTTGAATCTTGTAGTGTGTGAAATGTGTCTTTGAGGTTAGGGTAGAACTAGCCATGCTTAAATATTCAGGGATATGTTTCTTTGCAGTTGAGTCAAGTCCAAATGACTTCAGAAGGTCAATGTCAGTGGTGCCCTGGTGAAATGTTACCTCCAACATTTGAAGATTTTGAAGAATTCTAGAATCCAGAATTGTCACATTCATTAATTTCTGTGGCTTGTTAAACTCCACCAGAGTCTATTTCCACTTAAAATTATGATCTCAACAGGCTCATAAATCATTTAAAAAGTTAATAAAGAGCTCTTAAAAACATGAATGAAGTAACTATAAGTCTCCTATGTAGGCAAGACTGGAGAGCTGAGACTGTTTCAGGCTTTTTGTCAAAGCATGGCATGATGATTGGCATAGAATGGAAGTTATAGAGGAAGATGCATGTGTAAAACATGAAGAACAAGGAAATACCCATTTGAATGTATGGTAATTCCTCCCCAAGTAAGAGTGACCAGGAAGAACACACAAGGAGAGGTCCCAACGGTAGCTATCCTTACCTACCTAAATATCTCTGGAAGTTCCACTCATTTCTCTTAGCACATCAAAACAGAGTTTCTACTAGAAAATTAAGTCATTATACCCTGAGGTTTCACTGTGATATTGGAAGGGCTTGAAGGCCACTCTTAGGCATGGTAGCCCTCATCTGACATGGATTTAAGAACTTCTTGGAGGCAATTCTTTTCTAGTAATAACACAGTATAAATGGCCAGTGGTCATGAGTTTATGTGTGGGATGCAGAGAGCATCACCAGGAATGCCTCTCTAACACAAGTATAACACCTGTATCCTGCTGTTGAAGCTATGGCTACAAGCTGTAAGGCCATTCCTGATGGTGTAGGAGTCCCCAGGCATGGGAGTAGCTCCAATTTTCAGAATTCCCTTCATCATGGAAGCTTTCTAGTGACAGTTGTAGTATTGATGCACTTTTAGAGGAGACATGACAATGGAGTTAATATTTCTGAATAATTGATAAATTAATAAGTAGAAGCATTCTGGTAGAAATAGTTTGATATACATGGTTATAACCTACTAAGTGACCTAGAAAAATTTGGAAAGAAATGAACTATTGTGTTGTTTTTTTTCCTACTTATCTTGAACCTGATTCTTTATTTCTTCTTCTTCTTTCAATGACAAGGAAATTGAGCTATAGCAATATCAGTCACCTTGCCCATGGTATACCACTATTAAGTGGAAAGGCCAATGTTGCATTTCTGTAAGAAACCAAGTCTGGGTTTAAATCAAATTAAAGCAATATCCCCCTGATTCCAAACTCAAGTTAATTCCAGGCTCCTCTTTCATGGAGACACAACATGCAAGGTATTCTACAAAATAGTATGACTCAAAAAAAAAAAAAAAAAAAAAAAGGATAACAAAAAATAAAAGAAAGAAAAATGAAAAAATAAATTGACAGGAAATGATTCTTCTTCCTGAGACAGGAAATCCATTATCCTAACATTAGCAACTAGTGGAGAAAAAAACTCCATTGTCGACTCTCCTATAGCCCTATGATATGAATGGGGCTTTGGATTGGAATCTCACTACATCATCTTCTGGTTCCCTTCCTCATATAAATCTCAAACATACACACTCTTTTCAATGATCTGCATTCCTCTCCAGTTCCTGTTTAATATGTCTTCATTGCACAATTTGCCTGAGGTTCTTGTGATAGGTGAGGTTCACATACCACACCACTTGTATGCCTGCCTTTGTTTCAATGTCTGTATTTTTCACTAAATATGATAGTTTTTGAACTTAAGCTCTGTGTATGCTCAGTGCTTCCACAATACCCATCTTTTTCTCACAACTGGACAAGTTGTTACTGTTATTATCGAAGGCTGTAAGATCCACCATGAAGGAGGAGCTCAAGGCAGCACAGATAAAACGTTCTCTGTGTGACTTGTTCCACACACCCAACCTGTGTAAATGGATCTGTCTCCTGTCCTTGATCAGGTAGGCTTCACACCATGCATTAGAAAGTAGTGGAGAATTAGTGTATTTCATATTTCAATGTGAACAATATGTGGGGAGCAGAGCTTTGGAGACAAAAGGTGAGGAGAATATAAAGAGCATTGCTATGGCTGGGGTATGGGTTATGAACAGACTGACATAGAACCATTGTACAGAGAGGACTTCTGTTCATCATATCACACTGCCAGGTTCACACTGGAGACTGGTGCTGCAAACTTCAGTCCTGTACAACTTTTGTCACTTATTATTCATTGTTTGCTTTCCATTTAAAGGTGGTAAAATTTGAAAGAGTGAATTGCATAAACATATGCAACTCAAGGAGTGTTTACATATGTAAAGATATCCATTGCTTAGACCAAGAACAGAAAATATTGAAAAATCCTAAAGATCCATCCTGTGTTTCTACAATATGCCACACATCTCCTCAGGCTAAATATCACTGATGGTCTCCAGCATCATTTATTTGTTTTAGTATAATTATAAAATAATCTCCTGCAAGCAAATATTCCAAAAAAGAGATATGCCTGTACATTTTAACACCAACAAATAACTCATCCAGACTTATCTGCTGTTACCTTCAAGGGCTAACCCTCATAGTGTGCCTTTCTTCTTTGTTTACTACAGATTTGCAACAATGCTGCCCACTTTGGGCCTTTTACTGCACCTGCAGCACCTGGGAAGCAATGTTTTCCTGGTTCAGATTCTCATTGGTGCCGTCAACATCCCAACCAATTCTGTTTCTATAGGGACACTGAATCACAAGGGTCATCGAATAAGCCTATTATTGCGCATCCATGGTGGGAATCATTTTTATGACCATTGTACTTGTGCCTGAAGGTGAGGACCCACAGGGTAAAGAAGGAAATATCTTCCCCACTTTCCTGAGGATTTTTCAGGTTGTGGCTACAGGAATCCAAACAATTGGGTTCAAAGGATTCCCTGAAACCTGTTGAGCTTTTAGGACATTTTGCCATTGAATTGGTAGGAAATCAGCCAAAGGTCAGTAAAGTAAACTGAGATATGTGATTGTCCTCATATTGTTCAAGAAGTACCTTGAAACTGACGCCTCTGAGGTTTGAGTTTCTTTCAATCAGCATACATCATTTCCACATTGGACAAGGACACTTGCAAACAACATGTAGGTCTAGACTCATCCTTATTAGTTAATACAACCACACTGTACATCCACTTCCTCTGTATGTCTCTGTCTCATTACTTCACCTTCAGTGATTTATTCCTGTAAACTTTGTGTCCCCTCATGAGTCTCATCTTAGGTCACCAGAAATGCAACCCTGGTTTTGGGAGTCATCTTGGCTTACGGAATTAAAACCCCTGTGGTCAAGTAGAGAAGAGGTTTATAGCAATGACAACATATCAATCATGCTTTGCTCTGCTCCTTGTGTTGTAATGTGTTTTACAAAATACCACATTGGTGAGCTGTACTCCTCTCTCTATGTCTCATTGGTTCCACAGACTTAACCCAGTAGCACTTTACAATTGAGCCACATCCCCACCTCTTTCATTTTAAACAAAGTATTGCTGATTCCTTAAGGCCTCTCAAACTTGCTGAGGTTATATTTGAACTCTTGGTCTTCCCACCAAGTGCACCTTCTGAGATGCTGGGATTACAGGTGTGCATCATCATTACTGACTATATGTTCCACTCCTCTTGAATGTGAAAATTAATGTCAGTTTCCTGTCCTGCAACAAATTCCACTCCAAGATTTAATGCTCTAATGAGATTTTTTATTTGAGTAGAAAACTGACCTTATGGAGGTTTCCTTCAGTGTTTTCCAAAGTCTGATATATTTTCCATACCAGAAGTACTTATTCTTGAGTCTTGAAACATTGCTCTAGATCAGGCTATTGTACAGCTTGTCCATTCATGTGGGATTCCTGTCCTTTTATGGCTGTCTTCTATAATCTTCACTCCATATCAATACTGTTCATGGACCATGGTTGGGAAATACTTGAGTGCCTGGGTGAGTGGGGAATTACCCCTCAGTAATTCCCACATGACAGTCTTACCTTTCACATGAAGGGAAAAGAGACGCTGGACAAATTAAGAAAGTGAGTTTCTCCTACATTCAGCATCTCCTCTGTTTTCTTAACCAAACTTGAAGAGGTAAGGTGCATGAATACAACTATTCAGAACCTTTTATTCACCATAAAACAAACTATGCAAGTAAGTCACATCTCTCAGTCACAAATTTCACCTCAGTGTACTTTCTCCACAGTATATATAATACTGTGAAGATCTCCAGTAAGTGTGTTTTCTGTTTGTAATTTGGGGGATGCAGATTCCTTCATCTCAGATTTCCTGACTCTCCTGGGTCTTCCTCTTTCCAGAAATGCAGACCACATGTATGATTTGGACAGCCTTGGAAGGAGGATTTTCTTTTGCTTCTAATACCTATTTGTTTACCCATACAAATGAACTGCTCCCCACCATTTTCAGGTACAAAGTCTCATAGGTTTCCTGTGAGAGTTAAAACATTTCTTCCCAGCTCAATGACTTATCAAGGGAAGATAACAAAAGTAATCAATTGATAGCAATATAGCCAGTGTTTATCCAACATTAGCTTTTTGCTAGATACTTTTAGGTGTACTAATAAACTACTAATGTAAATCTCATGATTTCTTTGAAGTCACCTAAATTGGACATGCTATTGTGCAACTCACAATAGCCAATGTATGAATCCAACCCATGTTCCCATAAACAGATGAGTGGATAAAGAGAATATGGTGCTTATACACACTGGCTTGTATGGAGACATAAGTAAGAGTGAAATAAGTCATTTGCAGATAAATTGATGTCACTGAAGAAAACAAGGCTGATGGAAATAAGCCAGGGGCAGGAACTCATTGGTTGAATGCTTTGTTATATGTGGAATTTTGAAAGCTAGAAAGAAGATGAATTTTCATTCAAATAGAAGGGAGTCCTCTAGAGTAGAGGATGAGGATTGGAGTGGAGAAACTGTACAATGAACTTGACCAAATTATGTTCATATACAAATATATCAGAACAAATGCCATTGTTTTGCATAATTGAACCAATACAAATAAAGTAAATGCAAAATAAAATAAAATGAGTAATGAAATGAAGTAAAGTAATAACATTATTTTGAGTAATAACATTTTTAAATGATAAAACATGTCTTAAGAGTCTTTGAACTTGAGAAAATTTGCTAGCCAACCAAACAAAATTCAAAAGCAAGAGCAAGTCATCTCTCTTCATCTGACTAAGAACAACCCTTGTTTTCTTCCATAATTAATACAAAAAGCTTACAAAAACCCTGTGCTCAATCTCCCAAGATTAAGTATGTGTTGTGGTTTGTGTTTCAAGGGCAACAGTTTTAGGAATCATTGGAGCTTGTGGTAGCTTGGGCGCAGCCCTGGTGCCCCTTTTGATGATCCTGGAGATGTATTCTGCACTCTTGCCCTGGATCATCTGTGGAAACTCCAGCATCCTCACTGGCCTTGTTGTCTTTCTCCTACCAGAAATCAGGAATCAGCCTCTGCCTGACTCCTCCAAGATATAGAGAATGAGTGAGTGAACCCTCCCATGGTCCCTTAGAGGACTTATGTGCCATAGGTCTGAGATGGAAAGGCATAGTCCACTGGGGCCACTCAATCTCTGTCAAGCTTAGACCTACACTCTTTCCTGGTAGTCAGTGCTTTTGATTTAGTAAAGTAATATCTTTTAACCAGATGTCCCCCAGAAGATTTCTAGATCATACAGACCATATCTACTCAGCCTGTACCAGTAGTTTCCATGATAAATTGGACAAAATCAAGTCTCCCCAGCCTTCCTGATCACAGTGAGACACAGACACCTGAAGGTATTTCACACACATGCCCAAATGCTAATGCCAACTCTCATCCTCCAAGTTCTATTATCCTGCAACCCACTAAGTGCTGATAAATGGGCACTGTCATTTCTTATAGGCTGAAGCTTTTTCCTAGTCACTGCAGAACCCAGGGGAGATCGTGGTCAGACTAGGGCCTCCAGCTGATGACCTCCACACACCGAGCTGCAGCGCCCCATTTGCCAACACATTTGGAAGTCAGAGTGGCCATCTTTGATAATCCCAGAATCCTTAGCTCCAATCTTTAGGTGGTGCAAATCCCATCCTGAGATGCCTGCTGGAGACTTGAAGCTCATTGTCAGGTACCTCTCAGGCATCAGGCTATTGAACGCTGGGAAGAGGTTTCATTACTATTTGATTGTTATACTGTAGATTTTCTTTTTTCTTCTTATTGAACATTTTGTTTTTATTTTTTTACTTTTCTTGCTCTCTTTTCCTTTTACCTGTTCCCTTAGAGTCTCTTTCTCCATTTTTTGCCTGCTACCATCCAATTTCTTTTGATTACATTCTCACACTTTCTATTATCTAGAACTTCTGTATATTCTTTTCTTATCCCATTAACAGCTACATTCCACATCCCTCTGCATCCTCTTTGTGCTCCATTAGAAACTGCAGACCTTATTGCAACTCTGTTTCTTTTACTGAAGATAATAATTGGAATCATTCTGTTTATTAAACAATATTTTTATTGTCCTCCTAGGTGCTATTTGGCCTACAATTTCATAGTGCCTGAATTGGGCACTGCTAATATTGAGCTCCCCTTAAAGAAAAGGTTTTGGAAACCTATAGGGCCACATATGCCTAGGGGGGAAATCTGTAATACTCCAGAGCTGCATGCTAGAGGGGAAGATACATGAACAACATGAAAAAACAAGGGAAGAAAATGATCCAAACAAATCTAGATTCTATATTAATAGAATCCAATGACAGTATGGTAGAAAATTTATCAGAAAAACACTTCAGATTATACATGATTAAGATGATTCCCGAAGCAAAGGATGAGATAAGAGAGCAAATGCAGGCAATGAATGATAATAACAATAAGCTGAAAGAGCAACTGCATGAAGCAAAAGATCATTTCAGAAAAGAGATAGAGATTCTCAAAAAAAGATAAACAGAAATCCTTGAAATGAAGGAAACAATAAACCAAATAAAACACTCAATGGAAAGCATCACCAAAAGACTAGACAACTTGGAAGGCAGAAACTCAGACAATGAAGACAAAATATTTAATTTTTTTTTGTGGTGCTGGGGATGGAACCCAGGGCCCTGTGCTTGTAAGGCAAGCACTATACCAACTGAGCTATCTCCCAGCCCCAAAATATTTAATCTTGAAAATAAAGTTGCCCAAACAGAGAAGATGGTAAGAAATCATGAACAGAATTTCCAAGAACTATGGGACATCATGAAAAACCAGATTTAAGAATTATTAAGGAAGGCACAGAGATACAAACCAAAAGAATGAATGACCTATTCAATGAAATAATATCAGAAAATTTCCCAAACCTGAAGAATGAAGTGGAAAATCAAATACAAGTGGCTTAAAGAACACCAAATGCACAAAATCACAACAAATCCACACCAAGAAACATTATAATGAAAATGCCTAACATTCAAAATATAGACAGGATTTTGAAGGTCGCGAGAGAAAGCATCAGAATATGTATGGGAGAATACAATACAGATAGCAGCAGACTTCTCAACCCAGACTCTAAAAGCTAGAAGGGCCTGGAAAAACATATTTCTAGCTCTGAAAGAACATGGTTGCCAACCAAGAATCCTATACCCAGCAAAACTAACCTTCAGATTTGAAAGAAAATTTTAGACCAATATCCTTGATGAATATAGACGCAAAGATCCTTAACAAAATATTGGCAAACCATATCCAAAAACATATTAAGAAAATAGTGCACCACAATCAAATGGGGTTCATCCCAGGAATGCAAGGATGGTTTAATATCCGTAAATCAAAAAGCATAAACCATCATGTCAATAGACCTAAGGATAAGAATTACATGGATTTTTCTATTGATGAAGAAAAAGCCTTCAACAAAATCCAACACCCCTTCATGATCAAAACACTAGAAAAAATAGGGATAGTAGGAACATACCTGAATATTGTAAAGGTTATTTTGGATAAGCCCATGGCCAACATCATTCTTAATGGAGAAAAACTGAAACCATTTTCTTTGAAAACCAGAATAAGACAGGGATGTTCTCTTTCACCACTTTTATTCAACATTGTCCTTGAAACTATAGGCAGAGCAATTAGACAGATTAAAGAAATTAAAGGGATATGAATAGGAAAAGAGGAACTTAAGCTGTCACTATTTGCTGATGACATGATTCTATATTTAGAGGATCCAAAAAACTCCTCCAGAAAACTTCTAGAACTCATTAATTAATTCAGCAAAATAGCGACTGTAAAATCAACATGCATAAAACTAAAACATTTTTATACAAGTGACGAAACATCTGAAAAGGAAATAAGGAAAACCCCATTTGCAATAGCCTCAAAAAAAAAAAAAAAAAAAAAACCATGGGAATCAATCTAACCAAAGAGGTAAAAGATCTCTACAATTAATACTACAAAACTTTGAAGAAAGAAATTGAAGAAGACCTTAGAAGATAGAAGGATCTCCCATGTTATTGGATACACAGAATAAATATTGTCAAAATGGCCATAATACCAAAAGTGCTATACAGATTCAATGCAACTCCAATTAAAATCCCACTGATGTACCTTACAGAAATAGAGCAAGCAATCATGAAATTCATCTGGAAGAATATGAAACCCAGAAGAGCTAAAGCAATCCTTTGCAGGAAAAATGAAACAAGGAGTATCGCAGTACCAGAACTTCAACTATACTACAAAGTATTATTAACAAAAAACGGCATGGTATTGGCACCAAAATAGACAGGTAGATCAATGGTACGGAATAGAGGACTCGGACACAAACCCAAATAAATACAATTTTCTCATACTAGACAAAGGGGCCAAAAATATGCAATGGAGAAAAGATAGCCTCTTCAACCAATGGTGCTGGGAAAACTGGAAAACCATATGCAACAGAATGTAACTAAAACCCTAGCTCTCACCCTGCAAAAAATCAACTCAAAATGGATCAAGGACCTGTAAATCAGAACAGAGACCCTGCATCTTATATAAGAACAAGTAGGTCCAAATCTTCACCTTGTTGGCTGAGGATCAGACTTCCTTAACAGGACTCCCAAAGCACGAGAAATAAAAGCAAAAATTAATAACTGGGACAGATTCAAATTAAATAGCTTTCTCTCAGCAAAGGAAACTCTCAGCAATGCGAAGAGAGAGCCTACAGAGTGGGAGAATATCTTTGCCATTCATACTTCAGATAGAGCACTAATTTCCAGAATCTATAAATTAACTCAAAAAACTCTACAACAAGAATACAAGTAACCCAATCAACAAATGGCCTAAGTATATGAACAGGCACTTCACAGAAGAAGATCCACAAGCAATCAACAAACATATAAAAAAATGTTCACTATCTTTAGTAATAAGAGAAGTGCAAATCAAATCTACCCTACAATTCCATCTCACCCCAATTACAATGGTGATTATCAAGAATACAAGCAACAATAGGTGTTGGAGAGGATGTGTGGAATGAGGAACACTCATACATTGCTTGTGGGACTGCAAATTAGTTCAGCCACTCTGGAAAGCAGTGTGGAGATTCCTTAGAAAACTTGGAATGAACCCACCATTTGACCCAGCTATCCCACTCCTTGGCCTATACCCAAAGGACTTAAAATCAGCATACTACAGAGATACAGCCACATCAATGTTCATAGCTGCTCAATTCACAATAGCCAGACTGTGGAACTAACCTAGATGTCTTTCAATTGATGAATGGATAAAGAAACTGTGGTATATATATACAAAGGAATATTACTCAGCCACAAAGAATAATAAAATTATGGCATTTGCAGGCAAATGGATGAAATTGGAGAATATCATGCTAAGTGATATAAGCCAGTCTCAAAAAATCAAAGGAGAAATGATCTCACTGATAAGCGGATGATGACACCTAATGGGGGTTGGTAGGGGGGCAAGAATGAGGGAAGGAGGAACTGCATAGAGGGAAAAGAGGGGTGGGAGGGCTAGGGGGGAGGAAAAAAACAACCTGATTGAAACCTCATTACCCTATGTAAATGCATGATTACGCAAATGGTATGCTGTTACTCCATGTACAAATAGAAACAAGATGTATCCCATTTGTTTACAATAAAAATAAATTTAATAAAAATCAAGGAGAGATTTATATTTGCAAACAGATTCAGAAGTTTCTTTTCATGGTTGCCTGGTCCTGTTGCCCTTGAGCCTGTGGAAAGGGAAAATATTATGGTGGGGAGTCCATGGCAGGACAAACCTGCTCACCACTTTGAAGACAAGAAGCAGAGAAAGAAAGGTACTAGGGTCCTGATACCCTTCAAGTCACACTCCCAGTGACTTAAATCACTCCAACTAGGTATAACTTCCTGAATTCTACCTCCTACCAATCTCACCACCAGCTGATGACCAAGCCTTAAACACATAATACTTCGGGGGACACTTCAAAACCAAACTCTAGCATTCTTCCTCCAGGACCCAAAACTTCCTGCTGGTTTAAAAAAATATATTTTATTGCTTCTTACTGTAAACATGACTAAAGCAGCCAGCAATACCCATGAAACTGTTTGCAATCTGTGCTGCCTTAAAGTTTCATCCATCATATTAATTAGTCCATGAACTCTAAACTCAGCCTCCCATACTCTCAGGGATTGCAAAAAATATAGATATGTTCTTTTCTAGACATAATATCCCCAATTTCCAACTCGGTTCTCATTTCTATTCAAAACCTCATCAGTATAGCCATTACTGTCCACATATTCTTGTCTTCTGGAGTCACCTATTAAGATTCTTTAAGGCATTCTAGGGGTTCTTTAGCCCATTCCTACATTGATTTCCACACTCCTTTCACAAACTGGTTACAAAGATTTCTGCACTGTGTCATCTGGTTTAGATACAACAATATGTTTCCTTACTAGTACCAAATTTTTGTGTTAGTCGGTTTTCTGTTGTTGTGACAAAATACCTGAGACAAACAACCTTAAAGGACAAAATTTCATTGCAGGTCATAGTTTTAGAGGGTACAGATCATGGTGGCTTGGACTCATAACTTTGATGCCTGTTGCAAGGATAAACTTCCTGGTGAAAGCACATGGTTGAACAGAGCTGCTTACCTCATGGCAGTCAGGAAGTGAAAAAAAGAGAGAGGTAAGCACCAGGCTACTAATATCTCCTTCAGGAGCACACACCCAATGACTCAATGTCTTCCAAGTAAGCCCATGCCCTAAATTCTCTGCCATCTTTTTTCAGCACCATCAGGTAGGGACCAAGAAATTAGCATGTGACGTTTTGGGAGACATTTAAGTTACAAACTAAAACATGTAGACACAATGATTCATAAAAGTGAAGTTCATGGAATAAGGGTAGTGCAGCAAGATATATGTTGGAATAGTCACAGATGCATTCAGAAAATGACAAGAAGTCGAGAAATACACAGTAGCTATAAATAACCACATATATGGTAATATATTACTCATCCAAGTAAAGGATTACTACTAAATAGCATTAACTCTCACAACTGATTAAAAATGGTATGAACACATTGAAAATAAAGGCCTTATAAAATGAAATGAAATAACAGAAATACTGGGGAATGAAATCCACCAAAATCTACAATCTCTATGTGCAAATACACCTCAATGAATAATTATGTACATCTTACAGTGCACTAGTTAAACAATAGAAGGGAGATCAGTAGCACAGAGCAAGTGGATTGTGGGAGGGAGGATGATAGATAAAGGGAAGGTATTGGGTAATTAAGTTGATCAGGTTGTGTTTTGCACATGTAGGCATAGGCATAATGAATGCCACTACTATGTATATTATAATGCATCAATAAAAAGGAAGGAGAGAAATGAAATGATAGCAGGTTTTTTTCAAAAGACCAAGGATTTCTTAGTGTCTCAATTCTCAAGTTTGAAGAGAGGGCAGTAAAATGGAAAATCATTAATCAATGTTGGAATTATAAAAGATTACATGCTATAAAGCTACTGAAACATTTTGGACAAATTTTAAAAACCGTTCATTAATCAAATGACCATTTGTTGTATATGAGGAGTACAATCAACGATGGGGAAAATAACAGATATAACAGACATTGTCTATGTGTGCAGACGTGTGACATCACACCTCTATTTCTTTACCAGCAATGAAATTTTATTTTGAACTCCTCATTCCCTCCAGATTGGTGGAAAATTGTGGATCAGTTAACTTGGGTTTTTAGAGAGAATGCTGTTTATGTGAACCCTTTTGCCACCGTACTGAAATGTGGAATATTGTTGGGAACAGGAAGAAGAATTATGTGAAAAGTAGACATCTTGCCCATGTGGGTCAGTCATAGAATTCATTAAAGCTCTTTCTGTGTTTGTGTGTGTGTGTGAGTGCGTGTGTGAGTGTGTGTGTGTGTGTGTGTGTGTTTTATCATCACAGAATTTCATTCCCATTTTCAGAAATTGCAAGTACAGTTTAGTCGAGCCTTGTCCACTAGAGCCCATTTGATCCAAGCCCAAGAGCTTGGCCCCTTTGGTAATCACAAACCACAGGGGAAGAATATCATAAGTCACCAGAAGCAATTATTGAGACAACAGTTTTAACTGTATCAGGAAATTACTCTCATATAGGGATATCTCAATTGCAGAGCTACTTGTTGTTTACCCATTTGTACTGCTTGTTAAATAGAGCTTTAAATTCCATTAAAAATGTTTACACTGGAGAAAAAGCACATACATTTTGACTGGAAATGAGGCATTGGTATAATTGGACTCAACATACAGGACTAGCTAGAATTAAAAAACAAAATTCTTTAGTTACACAGACTCTTGGAAAAAATAAATGGTGAATGAAACTCAAAACTATGATGATAATATCCTGCATTCCAAAAGTACTTAGTCCACAAGTACTGTACATGTACCCCAAACTATGATATTTTATTTAGACATATTGACTAGTAGGTGAGCAAGAATATGTCACAAAACATTATCTTTTAATCATTTCTATGTTGCTCTGGATTCCTTAGATCATGCAAAACTCTCAAGGTCATGTGGGAATACTTCCTTATATGATCAACTCTGTAGTTTCCCTTTCAAGTTGGACATATATCATGAGGCAGCAGGCAAAAGTTCCTGGCCATCTTCTTGAATAAAGCCTCTTTCTAATTACAGAGGTGCTGCTTCCTCAGGAGAGGGTGATCTGTGACAAAGGGTGGTATCAAGATTGAAGCTCATTCTCTTTCTATAAACTTGTTTCCAGAGATGAGCCTATTGTCTCTGATGTATTCCATTTATTAAAAATGAACCATAATTTCCAGCCCAGATTCATGGGAATGGGAATTAGTCTTTACACCTGATAGGAGGAATAACAACTCTTGGACATGTTTAAATCCACCAGAGACTCCCTTCTGGATACCAACTGTTTAGATTCCTTCTACATGCAAACTACACTCATCACTCTAGAGATTCTTGAATTCTCACTCTTATTGTAGCACTGTATCAATGTGAATGATCCTGTCATATGAATCAGATTCAGGTGCAGATAAGGCTGATCAGAGGTAATTGCTTAAGTTGCTTATGAAGAACAGTTTCCTATAATTTACCATAACATTAGGTGGATCCTCCTTCTTCTACTTTCCATTTACATGTTCACTTCTCCTGAGCCCCTTCATAGTTTACTGAAAGCATGGAATGTTTTTACAATTTCTTCAGACTCTTCAGACTTTCATTAACATATACAAAAATCCAGCATTCTTCTACCCACTGTCCAGTTGAGAAACCCAAACATCTTTGAGGGCATTAATTAGGACAGCACCTCATGACTTATATTAGTTAGTTATTGGACCATGATTTATATTAAATGGTTATGGACACAAAAGAAACCTGAGACTTAGAATTTAGTAAATTAGAATAGTACTAACTGAGAATTTCACGTAGTTTCTGAGGGTTGAGAATTCTGGAATGGTTCAATGAATGCGTTTCACCATTTTTTTTTTTTTTTCTGTCAGGTTGGAGTCCAGGTTTTAGTAGAAGATGCATGTACCCATAGGCTTTTTGAGAGTGACTCAGTTCATGAAACATGGGAATCTCCCAGGGGTCTTGTGCATGGCATATTACCTAATTAATCACTGTGGAATACCACAGATAAATGACAGAGAGAGAGAGAGAGAGAGAGAGAGAGAGAGAGAGAGAGAGAGAGAGAGAGAAACTTCAAAGGTGAAGCCACAGTGTCTGTTTAAGTCTTAGACTACAAAGTCATATACCATCACTTTGGTTTTATTTTACTTTTGTTCTTTTCTTACAAAAAAAATCTGTAAATAACAAAGAGTAAGTGAAGGAAAATTAGTCTTCAATTACTGAAGAGGTGACGATCGAAGAATTGGGGGAAACATTATTAAACAAAGATTGATTCATAGTTCCATCTCTCCCTCCTCCCAATCAAGAGTCCCTTATCTCCTCATGAGAGCACCTCCTCTCAAAACTCTAGCCCACAAGTATCTACCTCTAACTCTCTTTCCAAGGTAACTTACACAAAACACCTGTGGCAAAGTACATAAAACACATTGTCTCTACAGAGAAATTAGATGGGTTTCCACAATCATGCAATCAAAAAGAAAGTAAGAATGGAAAATCAGGACTTGGAGATCAACCACACCAATGGCAGGCATGATGATTTTACCATCTTCTAGCCTCAGCCACTTCTGAGTCACAAAACACTAAACCAAGAGAAGTCTATGCAAATCAAACTGCAAGGAACCCCACAGGAATCTGCCACAAACTGCATGACCATTAATTCAGAAACCAGCCAGGGGTAATGAGGGATGAAGAAAAGACAAACAGACACACATAGAGAGAAAACTGGGACCAAGCGGATATTTAACCTCTGGTAGAAGTTGAATGACCCAGAGCTAGCTCAGTATGTTTATTATAATAATTTTAACATCAAAGGATCTTCTGTGAGAAAGTTTCTACACAGAAAGCAGGCTGAAGAGCAATGCCCAACTCTAAGAATCTTTTTCCACTCATAGTTCTCTACCTCTGAAGCTGGTTTCTGAACTCAGGGTGAAGACTGATAGTGCTATGCCTAGCACAGAGCCTCCTTTAAGCAGGGCATCACCCATAGCACCTGAGCAGCCCTAATCCATGATTGTGCAAAGGAAGTTCCCAGGGGTGATCCTACCAACAGACAATCAAAGATGGTGATTCCAGCCACCTCTTCCAACATTTCCCCCTGTTTGATTTTTTTAAGTGCAAGTGATGAACTATTATTTGACATTGAAAATTTTTTCTAGGATAATGTGGCATTCTATTGTAACACAAATGTGTATTTTTATTAAACACATAATTCCAAAAATGTACCTTAGTGTATGTTTCAAACATTCCAAGAGAAATGTCATTAAGTATTTGTTTATCAAGTTGTGCAGGATTCAAATGATCATTCCTGTTCTCCCAAATATCCTCGACATGATGGTGTAACTCCATAAGATCTAGACTGTCATTGTTTCTTTGCCAAAACCCAATAAATGATTTCTAATATTATCCTAATCCCATTGAGAAGTGTTGTATCTTTCTACAGGAACACAAACAAATTTGCATGCCAATGAAGTCACTATCTGAGCTTTAGAGCACTAAGTTCATTTCCTATATTTATATCTGTAGTATCCCGGGAATTTAATTTAGTTTCCATCCTGTCATCAATATTTACCTGATTGTGTAGGGCTTTGGATGTATTCTGGCAAAATCATTAGGTAAAAGGGCATTTTGAATTCTTCTATAAGAGCTTATGGTGGACTGTCATGACAGAGATCAAAACAGATATCACAGTAACTGTTCCAAATGTAAGACCAAGAACACAACAATGTCTATGCATCTGCATATGAATCTGTTGTAGGCCTTGACTTACAGCACCAGAATACCAAGTCTCTGAAATGGTAGCTGGAATCAAAACAGAGAAAGGTTGGAGTAACACAAGCACTTCTTGTCCTTATTGCAGCTAGTAATGTAATTTGTCAGATTGCAAATTTGACAGGTTACATGATACTTTTCTCTGGTTCTGTTTGCTTTTATATTTCCATAAATTATAACATATGGGGATTGTACACAGGCCTGCAGGTCATAGCAGAGAGCCTCTTTACAGCTCTTCTCTACATGATCAGTTAGGAAGTTGCTGGTATAATTGATGAAATACAATGCAGCTATGAAATGCCATAGATCTCTTTGAGTGCCACCACAAGCGAAGGTCAGGGTATTACTAACAAAACCTGCAGGAGTCATAAATTCCTGATGTGGGTGCTTCTTGTCATACCTATGAGATCAGTCTAGTATATGTCCACTATTGCCAAAGACATTAAGTCACACACAGAGAATATTGGAACAGTGCACCTATTTAAGAAAGACACCCAATAGTTTGGTAGAATGATTAGGGCAATAAGGTACTGGTGGATGCTCCATGGGAAACATGGTTATGTCATTGGGGAGTACCATTTTGTAACTGTCTATAAAAAGTCTTAAGTCCCAGAGGCCAGTGATACTTGCTATCCTGGCTTACCCATATGTTGTAATTTCTTCTGGGGTCACTTTTAAACAGCCAGTGTTTTCATTGTTGGACCAACATATATGTTCTCCCACTATATCCAGTACAATTAAAACCAATTGTATGAATAGGGACAATATGTATATTTGGAAAACCTCCCATCATATATGTATCATTAGTAAATACTGGAATGTATTCCCCATTCCACATCAGTGTACTAAAGGTGGATCTGCAAAATAAACCCAAGAAGTTTCACCATGAACCCTGCTTAACTAACAGCCCAGTAAATCCAGCATAGGCACAAACATGGTGCCTAGAACTTTAATAACTCCCTGCTGTTTGACAATGTGATCAGCCTATTGCATAAGGTTCTTCATTTATCTGAATTATGGCTTGAGATCCTCCATGGTGATGATGAACAGCACACTCAGGTATCCAGATAAGATGAGTTGCAGCTTCTGAAAAGATACATGCATAACCTCTATCACCCATTATCACTGGATCTGGTCCATTCCATGACCTGTTTATATGTCTCTCCATCAAACCAAGCCTGACTGCCTACTGTGGTGGGAGACATGTCACTCTGTAGCAGTGTGATCATTGGGGTCACAATTCAAACAATTTAAAACAAAGAGAGCAGGATTCAAACATGTTATGGAATTCTACCTCTCCATTTTATTCTTTAGTTATACTCAAGTGCCCATTTTTAATGCCGTGGCCATGGGGATAATAAGGAATACCAGTTCACTGATCAGTATGATATTGATCACAAAAATCTGAAAGAGAAGAACTGGGATGAACAGGAGAATTATCAGCTTTAATTTGGAGAGGATGGCCCATCTCTGTAAAAGTAGCTAAAAAGAAAGAAAAGAATTGATGAGTATATTCTAATTGACTAGAAAAATTTGAAAAATTCACCTGCCAAGCATGTGAAGATTGTCAAAGTCAAGTTGCTGTGGAGCTGAAAAGGGTACCACAATGAACGAGGCTCAGCTCCCACCAATTGCATGACCTGACTTCTATCTCTAATAATATGCTGAGCAATGAGATCATGAAATGGGTCAGTATAAGTACTACAAGTCAGCCTTACACTTTGTCTGTCCTATAGGGGATACCCTATTACCTCAAAGTAACTTAGGCTGCTATATTAGAAGTTGTACCCTTGTAAGACACTAAGAGACAACAGTTACAAAGTTTACAAGGAAACTGAAAACTGAGATTAATGAGAATAAAAACCAATTGAGTTTATATAATAGCTATGAACCAGGAAACATAAATTTTATAACCACAGATCTTTACTTTAAACTTAGTTTCAAGATCACCACCTTGGTAATATGTTCTTCTAAATCTTACACTTTAAAGACCTGTATACTGCAAAACTATGAAGAAATCCAGTATACAAAGAAGCCAGTAACAGCATCACAATTACACTGGTATTTTTATATTAACCATATTTAGCTTCTAATGAAAAATTTACACTCTGCAATGTAGTGTAATATTTTAAAATAAGTTGTTTAACCAGACTTGAACAAACCCTAATTTATTTAAGACTGGTTTCTCTATATAGTAAACATAGCAGACATAACAATTATCTTGATTAGATACAAGTGGATTTATGTTTTAAGTTATCCTTATTACTTTAGCACACAGAGGACATTAATATTTGATTTATGTCTGAGGAAATTGTCAGTTTCCCTTTCCTCTCCCAGCCTGTGGCGGGTGAGACTGGGGGCCCAGCGTTATGCCACATGCATCCAAAGATGGCGACTGCCAGAGAGCCAAAGGTCATGCTGAATGCACCTTGAGCAAAATAGGAAGCGTATACCATTGGCTGTATGATAATTAGTTCAGCCACCTAGCGCGTGGACAGATATAGCTTACATGTATACTTGAGCTTGTGATCGCTTGACCTTTAATAGGACTGGATGGACATATCTGGTTACAATTGCTTATGCATGAGACTGCTTTTATATTGAGGGTGTTGTCCGAATAAAGCAGAAGCTGCTTTGTGAGCTTCTGAAGAGTACGTGTTGTTTGTCCAGCTGGTCTGTGGCAAGCAGTAAGTGGTGGCCCATTCGGGGAAAGGTGATTGCTCAGGTAAGTAAAAGACAGTTTCGCTAGAGTAATTAATGAGAAGGTTTCCCTATTTGAGGAAATGGTTGCCTTAAGGTTTTAACGGAAGGTTCCCCTAGAGAAGGAGCATAAGGGAAGATTCCCCTAGTGAGGGAATGTAAAGAAAGGCTGTGCCAAGAGACAGCGACGTCCTGTAGTAAATGAATATGTGTAAGGTGTTATTTGTGTTACTTTTTCTTGTTTTGTTTCTGTTTGTTGTTGTTGTGGCAATATGGACATTAGTTCATTTCTGTCTGACTTCCAAAAAACCAAAATTTCAAGAATGGTTAAGAAAAGGGGAAAAATATTCAAAACTGTAAAAGAAGAACAACCAAGTCAAGCTTCTGAAAGAGAAAGTAGATGTTCAGACCCAGAACAGGGATGTAGCTCTGATGAACAGGAGCTATCTGAGACAGAGCTAGAAAAGAAGTTCCCTCAGTGGCATTTAACCCCTACCATGCCACGCCCTCCAGCGTATAATCCAGATCATGACTCTTTTCCAAGTTGTAGGGGTGCATGTACTTGCTGCACTGGGGTGGCCCCCAGACAGTGGGCTGATGTAGAATCTCGATCAGTGTTCCCAATATTCCCAGTATTTGAAGATCAAAACAATCAGAGATATCATCAAATATTATATAAAATTAGTAAAACAATTAAAAGAGGCAGTTATGTCCTATGGAGTACAAGCTGCATTTACCATTTCTTTATTAGAGAATGTAGCAAGTCAAAATCTCACTCTGACTGATTGGGGTAATTTAGAAAAGGCATGTTTATCTGAGGGAGAATATCTTATGTGGAAGGTGGCTAACAAGGACTTATGTTCTGCTACTGCCCAACATAATGCAGTTGCGGGCAATCCTCAATGGAATCTAAACATGCTGTCAGGCCAAGGACCATATGAATCACAAGGTAATCAGATTAATTTCCACCCGGTGTGTATCAACAAATTAACCCTCATCTTTTATCTATAGTTATATGGATGATATTTTGCTAGATCATAAGGAAAAACCTGTCTTAGAGCAATGTTATAATTCCTTACTAAAGTCACTGGAAAGATGGGGCTTACATATTGCCATTGATAAAGTACAAATGACAGACACCAAAAACTTTCTGGGATCTATCATAAATGCAACTGTGTTTAAACTCATAAAAATTAACATTTGTGTGGACAAACTTAGAATTTGAAATGATTGTCAAGAACTTTTGGGTGACATTAATTGGATTAGACCTTACCTTCATTTACCCACCTCAAGTATGGGCCCCCTGTTTAATATTCTTAAAGGTGATTCTGACCCCCTTTCTAAGCGAGTGCTTACCCCTAAGGCTCAAACAGCTCTCAAGCTTGTTGAAACAGCTATGAAAAAGTTTCATCTTGATCATATTGACCTAACTAAGCCTTTATCATTCATTGTCTTGGCCACGAATAAGTTACCCACAGGAGTGTTTTGGCAAAAGCGTCCTATTCTATGGGTTCACATGAATTATGCCCCTAACAAGGTCTTATCCTTGTTTACTGAATCTGTGGCAGAATTAATCCTTAGGACGTTAAAAGTATCCCTTTCCACTTTTGGATCACATCCCTCAACAATCACTAACCTATTAATACACTTGAAAATGAAAAAACTTTTCATTTCAAATTTCACATAAATGCTTCCACTCTACGTACACGCTATAAAATTACTAAGACAACAACTTGGGACATAGTCAAGTCTTGTGCTAAATGTGCTACACTTATCCCTAACCCCTTGTTAGGAGTAAATCCAAAAGGGCTTCAGCCCAATCATATTTGGCAAATGGATGTAACTCATTATTCAGAATTTGGAAAACTACAATTCATTCATGTGTCTATTGATACCTTTTCAGGATTTATTATGGCCTCTGCTCATACTGGAGAAAAAACCAAAGATGTAATAACACTGTTTACACTCTTTCTCCATCCTGGGGGTTCCCAAACAAATTAAAACAGATAATGGTCCTGGATATACACCCCAGGCCTTTAAATAATTTTGTTCCACCTTTGGTATTCAACATGTCACAGGAATTCCCTATAATCCTTCTGGACAAAGCATTGTTTAGCATGCCCATTTAAAGATTAAAAACATGCTTTATAAAAAAAAGTGGGAATAGGGACATCATACAGATCCCCAAAAGACAAATTATCTGTTGCCTTGTTCATCTTAAATTTTTAAAATCTCAATTCTGAGGGCTGATCGGCTGCTGACCGTCATTCAGAGCCAAATTAAAAACATCTACCTCAAGTGCTCTGGAAGGACATTCAATTGGGAAATGGAAAGGCCCAGATACGGTATTAATCTGGACCGGAGGGTCTGTTTGTGTTTTCCCACAGGACACACAATCACAAATTTGGGTGCTTGACAGATTGGTCAAGGCCTCAACAGACCCAAAAATGGGAAGAAGATGAGGAGGCTTCTCCTGCTGATGGTGTTGGAGATTTCTCACCAAGTTAATGGAGGAGACTCACTTGAACTATGGGGGACAGTAAAGACATGGCCCTATCCTGGCCCTTACCAACTTTTCTATTCTATATCCTCCTATTTTACAACATTTGGTCATATTTCTCCAGTCCACTGTTCAATGGGGAAAGAATGGTTTGGGTTTTTGTCCGTGGGAGGTTTATTGTGTGTTGTATCTGTTCTATGCATATAGTGTTTATACAAAACACGTGTACATAGGCGCAGAGAAACAGCCATCATTTGCCAAGCTCTCATTGCAATCAATGCTGGCTCATCCCCCCAAGTCTTGTTAAATATGCTGGACCAGTAGTCAAAGATGGGTAAGATTTATGGGGATCTCATACCGACCTAAGACAGGAAATGAGGGCTAGAGCCTCATTGTCCCATGACGGGTAATGATGTTGCTCTGCTGTGGACAACCTAAGACAGGCACGGTCTCTTTTATAAACAGAAAGGGGGAAATGTGGTGGGTGAGACCCGGGACCCAGGGTTAGGCCACATGCATCCAAAGATGGCGACTGGCAGAGATCCAAAGGGCGTGCTGAATGCCCTTTGAGAAAAACAGGAAGCATTTACCATTGGTTGTATGATAATTAGTTCAACCGCCTAGTGCATGGACAGATATATCTTACATGTATGCTTGAGCTTGTGATTGATTGACCTTTAATAGGATTGGAAGAACATATCTGGTTACAATTGCTTATGCATGAGACTGCTTATATATTGAGGGTGTTATCCGAATAAAGCAGAAGCTGCTTCATGAGCTTCTGAAGAGTACGTGTCGTTTGTCCCACTGCTTGGAGGCAAGCGGCACAGCCTTTCTCCAAAAACCTAATTAGCCATGTGTCCCTACCTTCTAGAGTGTACATAACTGACCTAGGAATCTGACTATTCTCTCCTGAAATGTAACAAATGTCTGCAAAAAAGTCATTTTTCCTTTTCTTTTCTTTCTTTTTTTTTTTTTTTAACCAGTTTCCATGAAAAATGCTCTCTACCAGAGACATTATACAAAGCTCAATTCAGTCTTGCAGGTTAGGAATTTTCATTTTGAAAGAGGAAAATTCCATAAATAATTTGAACTGATTATAATAATTATATATAACCAATTTAGTTACACACAAACATTTTGAAACTTTTGTTTCACAAATATTTTGTAATTTACTTAAACATTTTATGACATTTTACTCCACCACATAAAAGACTTTCTCATTCAGAAGAATTTCCTTTTTCCTTCTATATTCCATATTAAGATATATTTCCATCCCAGAGCCACCATGAGAGACTCCCACATTTCCCACATTAGGCAGGCCGTGCCCAGGGACAGTAGGCTCAGCCCAGCCTGACCCCAGTCCACAATCTACTGCCTGTGCTGTGGTTGACCAAATCTCAACATGTGGAGATGCCTCTGCCCAGTAGTAGGGATCATACCCCAGTTGGAGGACACCATTCCTAGAAGGGCAGCACCTTTCTTGGGATATAACATTATCCAGTTCCTTCCAGGCATCAGGCTACTGAAGACTAGGAGGTTGGAGCAGGACAATATAATTTTATTGTAGGTTTTCTTAGTAGTAATATTATAATTATTCATATTATACCTACTACTATTCCTACTTTTCTTTTCTTTTACTAATATTTTACTCACCCTCTCTATTTTCCTCTTATCTGTCTCCTTGGAGACTCTCTCTCCCTTTTCTCATTCTAACAACCTATTTCTTTTAATTCCACTTTCACTACTCCAATTACATTGTACCTCTATAGACTCACTTCTTATCTCATTAACATTATATCCTATACCCCTCCCCATCCTTTTTGTCCATCATCAGAAATTGTGGTCCTTATTGCAAACCTATTGGCTAAGCCAGGAATGATAATTGAATTCATAATCTCTGTTCATTAAGATGATATGATTAATGTCTTAAAAGGGACTATTTGAGTTAAGGATGCAAATTGTTTGAATGCTGTGCTGCTAATATTGATCTCTCACTTCAAGGGAAGGTATTGAAAACCTGCCAGTACACTCTAAGTTTATAGGGGTGAAACTGCAATACCCAAGATCTGCATTGCTAGAGGGGAAGATACATGAGCAATATGAGAAAAACAAGAAGGAAAGTGTTCCCAAAAAAACCTAGATGCTACATCAGTAGAATCCAATGTCAGCATGGCATAAGAAATGTCAGAAAGGGGTTCAGAATGTACATAATTAAGGAAAGAACTTATTTTAACAACAGCATGGTACTGTTAAAAGATAGACTGCCAATGCAGAAGCAGTTTGGACTTAAAAGTGACATTTTTTTTTCCTCCCTGTATGCCTTGAAAACCTTGCAAGCATCCACAATTCACATTTTAAATGTAAGTATAGGGGAGATAGAGATATAGTAGAAGTTAAGAAGTGAGGAAATCTGCTATTTTAGGTTTGATATGCAAAACCTCATGCATAGAGCATTTTAACCATTTTTTACCTTTGGTAAAATTGTTCTCTTAAAGCATGGTTTATGATTTCTCTGGAGAGCCCAGTTTTCATTTTTTATTCTTTGAGTCCTAAGTCCATGTCTCTAAATTTACACTCCCTCTTTCAGGAACAAGGGGCTAATTTCAGTAATAAATCTTAAAAACTGCCACAACTGCACCTTCTTTATGGGGCTGTCCTGTGGTTTAAGCACTGTCTCAAGTATAAGAATAGCAACATAGAGATCTCTTTCTTTGGATACTAGATATCCCATGTTTTATGTCCGGCTATGACCTTGCACTTCTCACCTTCCTTTATCCAACATACATGCTCAGGGGCATTCCCTCATCTGACAATGGAAGTTCCCCTCTGTCCAATCCCTGCAAGGGTGCAAACTGAAGCAACCTGAATGGCTGTGAATTCAGTAACTGGTCCAGGTTGGTGGGGGATGGAGAAAAGACAGACAGACAGACATAGAGAGGAATCTGGGGCCAGGTGGGGATTTACCCTCTGATGGAGGATAAATGACCCAGAGCTAGCTCAGCACATTTATATTATAGGTTTTAACATCAAAAGGGTTTACTGTGAGAAAATATTTGCAAAGCAAGCAGGGTGAAGGATGAAGTCCAATTATGATTTTCTTCTGCACTCATGTTTCTCTACCCTTGGCAGCTGGTGTCTGAACTCAAGGTCATGAATGATAATGGTATGCGTACCTCTGAACCTACTTTGAGTAGGGTGTCACCATATCAACTGGGCAGTCTTAACCTGAGCCTGTACATAGAAATTTTCCTGCTCAGGCACACTTCTGTTGTAGGACAATCAGAGACCTTGATTCAAATCATGCTCCAAACAGGAATACCATATATTCATTCCCAATGACTGAACACCAGTCACTTCAGTGAACATCCACTAGGGAAAAATGGAAAACCTGGAATTAATCCTCAATGGAAACTATTAGTAGTCAGGTAATCACTAATTCTTCTTAGTATGGATGATTTGTGGAAACAGACAATTAAGGATGGCATATCCAAGGCCTGTTCAGAGTGTATCCAAAAGTTCCATGAATCAATAACTGATTATTTTGTCATCTTCTACATTGATAACAAGATTTAATATAAACCCACATTACCTTCTTGACCAGTAGAGTAATAATGATCAATCCAGAAAAGGCCAAGTGGAAAGTGAGACACTACTGGACACACCTGAGGTATTCTGTCAAATATAATACTGAATTTGTGGAAATAACAGGGGTTATCCCCCACCTGACCTGCCTCTGGGACATGGGCGCATTAATTCACAGGGTGTCTTCATTTAATTCATCAGCATGGCCCATACTAGAGGAGTTGAAGGATTCTTGAGTACACCATAGATTCTCAGAAATAGAACCAAGCATTAGCTCCTCAGTGGAGCTGCTGTGCCATCTAACTTTGCAAATTTACAGGGTCCCACATCATGCTGTGTGAAACTATTTATGGAATGTGTTCTTTGCTTTCCTTAAGAATAAAAATGAGAAAGAATGAAGTTCATGTTCACATGGTATGGGCAATAGTATACACTTATACTCCTGACCTATTCTCATGATTTAGCCCCGAATACCTGGGCTGTGTACACATTCCTTAGAAATATTACCTTAGTTCTCAATACCGCTGACACAATATCGATCAGAGTCATCAATTCTGTTCATACTGCTACCAATGTTTTGTTCTCAATTGGAAATGTATTCTCAAAATTTATAGAATCTTTCTCCATAATTCTAACATTTCCTTCCTGAACCTTCATGAGAATCGTTTTTATCACTAATTTTTAGCAACAATATATTCAATGCAATTTAGGCATTTAACAATCTGCATGCCAAAACTCTTCCAGCCTGTACTCATCATGATTCCAAAGGTTCATCCACATTTTAAGGAAGGTTAATACATCATCCCAATTCCTGACACCAAAATCTGTACTTGAGCCTTGTACAAGCAATAGCAGAAATTGAGGCTCTGCATAGGACCAACAGCATTGGCTCCCACTCTTCAAGTCTGAATCAACTACTGCCTGTGTTGAAAATCAAGATGCAAGCAACAGGGATCAGTTCTGGGTTATCAATGTAATACCATTTCTTGAGAAGACTTGGGATTATCATGCATTAGCCTCCAAAGCCTCTGGGATCACAAGTGTGATTCAGAGTGCCCTACAAATAGTTTAATGTTTTTTTTTTTCTTTTCTTGATTTGTTTTTTGTGGTGCTGTGAACTTAACTCAGGGCTTCAAGCTTTCCAGGTAAGCACTCCTTTCTTGGGGACATATTCTGAGCCTCCTTCTTCCAACACACTCTTCTTCCATGATGTTCTGCCTCACCTTGGGAACAGAGCAATGTAGTCAGTCATCTATGGACTAAGACCTTTGAAACCATGAATCCCTGATAAACTTTTCCTCCTCTAAAAGTGTTACTGTCAGGTCTTTTGGTCACAATAGCAAAATTTTGAGGAAATCAGAGTGGGAACCTCTAATCCCTCAGAAAATAGGCTACCACTTCTGATATGCTTCTGTTATGGTTTGTGGTAGCAGGGTTTCAGGGAATCTGAGGGGTTGTGTTACATTCATATTCTTGTCCTTTCAGGAGAATGTTTCAAGCATGACACAAAACATAATAAAAGTTTAGAAAATTTATTGGAAGAGAAAGGAAAGATGCTGAAAAGAGAGGGTGTGGACAATCTCAATGAGAAGGGTGATTATGTGCCCCTCTTTTCCTAGTTTTGTATTGGAATCTTAGGGAAGTTTCTAGAGAATCCTGGTAGGTAGTCCCTCTCAACTTTTGACTGACAGGAGGATTGAAACAGATATTTAAGTCCCTACTGTGCATGATTTTACCCACTAGAGCCCATGTAAAACCCATGTCAGGTACTATTATATTGAGATTAAAAGGACAAACAAAATATCTAGAGACAACTCTCAGGAATGTTCAGATAGACTCATGCCTATCTGACACCTATCAGTTTGAATTGGAATGTCAGGTAAGGGCTCATATGTTGAAGTCTTGACTCCGCAATGTGGCAATGTTCAGAGGTGGTGCTTTTGGGAAATGGTTGGATCATGAGGGCTATGATTCTTCACTGATTGCTTAATGAATTGCTGTAAGTGTTGGAACCTGTAGGCTAGTGTCATGGTCAGTGGAAATAGGCCATTCAGGATGTGACCTTTGGGGTTATTATGATTTGGATCTGAAATATTTCCCTTAAAGTCTACATGTTCATTATATGATCCCAGGTGCAGCAAGAATCAGAGGCAGAACATATTGGAACTGATAATCATGATTGCTATTTTTTGTTCATGGATTAAATATTTGAATGGAATATTTGGTGGTAATTGTAGACATGTGGGATATGACTGGAGGAAGCAGAACACTGGGGGCATATGTTTGGGAACACTGTCTTGTACCTCTTGTACCTGTTTCTCTCTCTCTCTCTCTCTTTCTCTCTCTCTCTCTCTCTCTGTTTCCCTCTCTCTCTCTTCCTCTCATGGCTTCCATGTGCCAAGACTTGTCCACATTCCATGAGATTTCTGCATTGGAACCAGATGACCATAATAGGAAACTTTGACCCCAGATTAGTTTTTCCTCCTTGAATTTGTTTGTATCATGTATTTTCATCAGAGTAACAAAAAGTTGACTAATAGAGTCTCCTAGAACAGGATGATGAGGAGTATTTCAAACTGATTGTAGCAGAGAATGATGATGAGAAACAATTACAGACTTCAGTTCCACCTCAGTAGTGAGATCAGTAGTTCGTGCCTTTTTAGTTTGAATTCATCCCATTTATTGATCCTTGCTTTCCTTTCTTGTACTTCAGAGTCTTGTTAAGGAAATTTGAACCTAAGCCAACATGATGAAGATTCAGGCCTACTCATGTATTTGTTGCAGGATCTCTGGTGTCATTCCTAGGTCCTTGATTCCTTTTGAGTTGAGTTTTGTTCAGGGTGAGTGATAGAGTTTGAATTTCATTATACTGCATATGAATATCCAATTTTTCCATCAACATTTGTTGAAGAAGTTGTCTTTCATCAATTGTATGTTTTTGGCACCTTTGTCTCCTCTGAGGTAACAGTATTTATGTGGGTTTATCTTTCTGTCTTCCATTATGTACCATTGGTCTATCCTTCATGTCGATGCCAATACCATGCCATTTTGTTACTATTGATCTGTAGTGTAGTTGAGGGTTTGGTATTGTGATACCTCCTGCTTAATTCTTCCTGCTCAGGATGGCTTGGCTATTCTGGGTCTCTTATGTTCCAGATAAATTTCATGATTGCTTTCTGTATTTCCATGCAGTACATCATTGGGATTTCAATTGGAATTGCATTGAATCTCTATAACACCTTTGGTAGGATGGCCATATTGGCAATATTAATTCTGCCTATCCAAGAACATGGGAGATCTTTCCATCCTCTAAGGTTTTCTTTAATTTCTTCCTTTAGCATTGTGCAGTTTTAATTGTAGAGGTCTTTCACCTTTTTTTAAAGACTTATTCCCAAGTATTTTTTTTTTTACAGAGGCTATTGTGAATGGATTGGTTTTCCTGATTTCTCTCCCAGAGGATTCATCACTTATGAATAGAAATGCATTTGATTTATGTGTGTTAATTTTAAATTCTGCAACTTTGCTGAATTCACCTATTCTAGAAGTTTTCTGGTGGAGTTTCCTTGATCCTCTCAATACAGAATCATGTTGTCAGCTAAGAGTGACAGCTTGAGTTCTTCTTTTCCTATTCGTATCCCTTTAATTTCTTTGGTCTGCCTGATGGCTCTGGCTTGTGTTTCAAGGTTGATGTTGAATAGAAGTGGTGAAAGAGGGCATCCCGGTCTTGCCCCACTTTTTAGTGGAAATTCTTTCAGTGTTTCTCCTGTTGGAATGATGCTGACCATGGGCTTAACATAGATAGCTCTACAATGTTCAGACATTTTCCTAAGATCCCTATTTTTTCTGGTGTTTTGAGCATGAAGGAGTGCTGTATTTTACAAATGCTTTCTCAGTATCTGTTGAAATAATCATATGATTCTTATCTTTAAGTGTATTGATGTGATGAATAACATATATTGATTTTCAGATGTTGGATCAACCTTGCATTCCTGGGATAAACTCCACTTGATCAGGGTGCACTATTTTTTAATGTGTTTGTATGCAATTTGACAGAGTTTTTTAAGAATTTTTTAAATCTATGTTCATGGAGGATATTGGTCTACAGTTTTCCTTTCCTTGATGGTTCCTTGTCTGAGGTTGGTGTCAGAGTGATATTAGCTTCATAGACTGAGTTTGGATGGGTTCCCTCCTTTTCCATTTCATGGAATAGTGTGAGGTGTATTGGTATTAATTCTTCTTTGAAAGCCTTTAGAACATGACTAAGAATTCATCTGGTCCTTTCCTTTTTCTGGTTGGTGGACATTGATGGCTCCTTCTATTTCACTGCTTGAAATTGACCTGTTTAAATTGTGTATGTCCTCCTGCTTCAGTTTTGGAGGATCATGTATCCCTAGAAATTTGTCAATGTCTTTGAAGTTTTCTAATTTGTTGGAGTAGAGATTTTCAATGTAGCTTCTAATTATGTGATGTATTTCAATGGTGTCTGTTTTGATTTTTCTTTTCCACCATGAATTCTAGTAATTTCAGTTATCTCTCTCCTCTTCATCAGTGAGGTTAAGGGTTTATCAATTTTGTTTACTTTTTCAAGGAACCAACTTTTTGTTTTGTCAGTTTTAAAAATTTTTTTCATTGTTTCCATTTCATTGATTTCAGCTTGATTTTACTTATTTCCTGTCTTCTACTACTTTTGTTGTTGTTGTTGTTGTTGTTGTTGATCTGTTCTTCTTTTTCTAGGACATTAAATGTAATATTAGGTCATTTAATTGTTGACCTTTATTCTTTTCTTGAATGAGCTCCATGCAATGAACTTTCCTCTTAGCCTTTCTTTCATAGTATTCCAGAGATTTGAAGTGTTGTATAATTGTTCTCATTCACCTCTAAGTAGTTTTGTTATCTCATCCATGATGTCTTCTCTTATCATTGCATCATTCAACAGCGTATTAAATAATATGCTTCAGGTGTAGGAGTAGTTTCTGTTTTATTTTCTCATTGATTTCTAATTTCATTCCATTATGATCTGATAGAATACAAGTTAGTATTTCTATTTTTTGTATTTACTACTGACTACTTTGTGGCATAACATATGTTCTGTTTCAGAGAAAGATCCATGAGCTGCTGAGATGAAAGTATATTCACTCAAAGATGGATGAAATACTCTATATATATTTGTTAGGACTAAATCATTGATTGTATTATTTAATTCTACAGTTTCTTTGTTCAGTTTTTGTTTGGAGGATCTATTCAGTGGTGACAGCCATGTGTTAAAGTCACCCAGTATTGTTGTGTAGTGGTCTATTTGTTCTCTGGATTTGAGAAGGATTTGTTTGATGTACGTGGATACTCCATTGTTTGGGGCATAAATATGTACAATTGTTTTGTCTTGCTGATTTATGGTTCCCTTAAGCAGGATGAAATGCCCTTCTTTATCACTTCTAACTATCTTAGCCTTGAAGTTCACTTTATGTAATATGAGGATGGAGAACCCTGCTTTTTTACTGAGTCCATGTGGATGGTATGTTTTCCTCCATTCTTTCACCTTTAATCTATGAATGTCTTTTTCTATAGAACAGTGTCTTGGAAGCAGCATATTGGTGGGCCTTTTTTGTAATCCAAACTGCCAGTCTATAGTTTTTGATTAATGATTTTAGGGCATTAACATTCAAAGTTATTATTGAGATATGATTTATATTCCCGGTCATTTAGGCTTATTTTTGTTTTTTAACTTGACTTGGTTTCTCTTTGATTGACTTTTCCTTTAGGGTAGTTCCACCATTTGGTGACTTGCATTGTTGGTTTTCACTTCTTCCTCATGGACTATTTTGCTGAGAATGTTCTGTAGTGCAAGCTTTCTATTTGTAAATTATTTTAACTTGTTTATCATGCAAGGATTTTACTTTGTCATTAAATCTGAAGGCTAATTTTGCTAGGTATAATATTCTTGGTTGGCATCCATGTTCTTTCAGAGCCTGAAATACGTTGTTTCAGGCCCTCCTATGTTTTATGTTCTGGGTTGAGAAATCTGCTGATATCCATATTCCTTTCCCTTACATGTAATCTTATGATGTTCTTTCACGGCCTTTAAAGTCCTATCTTTATTTTGTATGTTAGACATTTTCATTAAAATGTGCCTTGGTGTGGATCTGTCGTAATTTTGTGCATTTGGTGTTCTGTATGACTCTTATATGTGATTTTCCATTTTATTCTTCAGGTTTGGTATTCTTCCTGATATTATTTCATTAAATAGGTTGTTCATTCCTTTGGTTTGTATCTCTTTTCCTTCCTTATTCCAAATAATTCTTAAATTTGGTCTTCATGATATCCTGTAATTCTTGTAGATTCTGTTCATGATTTCTTACCATCTTCTCTGTTTCGTCAACTTATTTTCATGATTAAATATTTTGTCTCCATATGTCTGAGATTCTGACATCCAAGTGATCTATTCTATTGGTTCACTGTCTATTGAGTTTTTAATTTCTTTTATTTTTTCCTTCAAGTATTTCATTTTCTTTATTTCAGAATCCCCATCTCTTTATTGAAATGATCTTTTGTTTCCTGCCTTTACTCTTTTAACTCTTTACTGGAGAGATCATAGATTGCCTGTATTTGCTCTCTTATCTTCATCCTTTACTTCATGGATCATTTTAATTATGTACATTCTAAACTCCTTTTCTGACATTTCTACTGCCATGCTGTCATTGGATTCTATCAAATAGCATTTGGTTTGTTTGGGATATTGTCTTCCCCTTTTTTTTTTTTTTTATGTTGTCCCTGTTATCTTCCCCTCTAGCAGTGAGGATCTGAGGTATTGCAGTTTTCCCCCACGTAGGTTTATTGTGACCCTGCAGTTTTCCAATACCTCTCCTTTAAGGGGGAGAGCAATATTAGCAGTCCCCAATCCAAAGTATAAGAAAAGCTATACCAGATAGCACCTAAGAAGACATTAACAGTATTATAATAAGCAGATAGGATGAGTTTGATTATCATGTACAATATAGCCAATAGACTTGCAATGAGATATACAAATTCTAATGGTGGACAAAGTGGTTGGTGAGAGGTGTAGAAAATAACTGTTAAAGGGATAATAAGTGAACATATAAAGGTACTAGATCATGGGAAGTGTGAGAGCAAGATCAAAAGAAGTTAGTTGTTAGCATGAGAAAAGGGAGAAGGAGATTCTGGGGAAACAAGTAAATAAAAGGAAAACAGTGTGAGAATAAATGGATAAAAAAATTTTAAACGTATGATATGACAGTCATTTGTATTAAACCCTCCCAGGCCTCAGTATCCTGATGCAAGAGAGGTACCTGACAAAGAGCTTCCGGTCTTGAGCAGGCAACTTGGGATGGGAGTTGCCCCACCTAAAGATGGTGGCTTCCAATTTGGGGATAATCCAATATGGTTGCACCAACTTCTGAACTCATTGGGAGCTGTGAAGCTGCAGTGCAGGTGCTGATTCTGTGAGGTGTGTGTTCTGATGGGGTCTGGAAGTAGCATATGGTATCAGTCAGGCAAGGGTCTGGAAGCTCCCATCCTCTTTGATAGGCAGAATTAACATTGTCAAAATGGCCATCTTACCAAAAGCACTAATCAGATTCAATGCAATTCCTATTCAAATTCCAATGACATTCTTCATAGAAATAGAAAAAGTTATCATGAAATTCATTTGGAAAAAAAGAGTCCCAGGATTCCCAAGGCAATCCTTAGCACAAAGAGTGAAGCAAGAGGCATTACCTTACCAGATCTTAAACTATACAACAGAGCAGTTGTAATAAAAATGGTATGGTATTAGTATAAAAATAGGTAGACCAAGGTACCAAATAGAACACAGAGACAAACCCACATATATATGGTTATCTCATACTATACAATGGTGCTAAAAATACACATTGGGAAAAAGATAGCCTATTCAACAAATGGTGTTGGGAAAACTGGAAATTCATTTGTAATAAAATGAAATGCTACCAAAAGCACTATACAGATTCAATGCAATTCCTATTGACCTCTATCTCTCACCCTGCACAAAAATCAAAGTAAAGTGGCCAAAGACTTAGGCACTAGAACAGAGACCATGCACCTTAGATGAAAAAATAAGCCAAAGTCTTCACCATGTTGACTCAGGCCCTGATTTCCTTAACAGGACTCCTAAAAGACAAGAAGGGCAATTAAGAATCAATTAATGAGATGGATGCAAACTGGAAAACTTCTTCTCAGCAAAGAAACCATCAATAACTTGAAGAGAGACCCTACAGAATGGGAGAAAATCTTTGCCACACACACCTCAGATAGAGCACTAATCCCCAGGGTATAAAAAGAACTCAAAAAACTTAACACCAAAACCAAACAACCCAATCAATAAATGGGCTAAGGAACTGAACACTTCACAGAAGAAGAAATACAATTGATCAACAAATATATGAAAAAGTGTTGATCAACTCTAGTAGTTTGAGAAATGCAAATCAAACCTACTCTAAGATTTCATCTCACTCCAATCAGAATGGCAATTATCAAGAATATAAGCAACAATAATTGTTGGCTAGGATGTAGGTAAAAGATACACTCATATATTGTTAATGGGACTTCAGATTGGTGCCACCACTTTGGAAAGCAGTATGGAGATTCCTCAGAAAACCTAGAATGGAACCACCATTTGACCCAGTTTACCCATTCCTTTATTTATACCCAAAGAATTTATAATCAGCATACTGCATTGATGCAGTCACATCAATGTATATAGTAGCTAAATCCACAGTAGCTAAACTATGGAACCAACCTAGATGCCCATCAACAGATTAATGGATAAAGAAAATATGGTACACACATACAATTGAATATTATTCTTTTAAGGAAGAATGAAATCATGGCATTTGCAGGTAAATGGATGGAACTAGAGAATATCATACTAAGTGAAATAAAATGATCCCCCCCAAATAAATATGAATGTTTTCTCTGATAAGCAGATGTTGATCATAGTGGGGTTTGGGTAAGGAAGAATGAAGGATCTTTGTCTCACGCAGAGGGGCGTGAGGGATGAGTGGGGTGGTGGGGTTGGGAAGGATGAATGATAGAATGAAACAGACATAATTACCCTATATACATGTATGAAAAGAATTTTAATTAACCTAAATAATTTTTTTAAAAAAGGAGATAAAGGACAATAACTATCATCGAGAGCATGTGAAATATACTTCAGAAGAACAGAAACTCAAATGAGAAACAGAAAAATATCAGGCAACAATATCAATACATAAAACTACTCAATCAGAAAATGAGCAATAAGAGAGGAAGAAAGAACAAAGGATTGAAAAAAAAAGAACACGACAGAGATCCGGGGCAGACGGATGAGAACTCTGGGTAAGGGCTTGGTTGCTGCTGGTGTTACTGCTGCTGAGGTTTGCCCGCCAGCCCATGCTTAGTGGGCCCTGCCAGTCAGGGTTTCTTCAGGATGCCTGCAGCACTTGTAGAGAATAGCCAGGTTATCTGTGAAGTCTCAGCAATCTAGAAGAAGGGATGAGGAAGATCCAAGAAACTGTGCTCAGTTACACTTATATTGCAATGGGCACAGAATTTCCCGGTGTTGTGGTATGACCAATTGGTGAATTTCGTAGTTCAATAGATTACCAGTATCAACTTCTGCGGTGCACTGTTGACCTTTTAAAAATTATCCAACTGGACCTTACATTCACAAATGAGAAGGGAGAATATCCTTCTGGAATCAATAATTGGCAGTTCAATTTCAAATTCAACCTTACAGAGGACATTTACTCCCAGAGTTCCATAGTCCTCCTTGCTAACTCAGGACTACAATTTCAGAAGCATGAAGAGGAAGGTATTGACATGATGCACTTTGCAGAGCTCCTGATGACATCAGGAGTGGTTCTTTGTGACAATGTCAAATGGCTTTCATTTCACAGTGGCTATGATTTTGGCTACATGGTAAAGTTGCTTACAGATTCCTGTTTGCCAGAAGAAGAACATGAATTCTTTCATATTCTGAATCATTTCTTCCCATCTATTTATGATGTGAAATACCGGATGAAGAGATGCAAAAATCTTAAGGGAAGTCTTCAGGAAGTTGCTGATCAATTGGATTTGCAGAGAACTGGAAGGCAGCACCAGGCAGGCTCAGACTCACTGCTGACGGGAATGGCATTCTTCAGGATGAAAGAGTTGTTTTTTGAGGACAGTATTGATGATGCAAAGTACTGTGGCCGGCTCTGTGACCTAGGCATGGGAGTGGCCCAGAAACAGAATGAGGATGTGGACTCTGCCCAGGAGAAGATGAGCATCCTGGCGATTATCAACAACATGCAGCAGTGATGGCGGCAGGCTCTGCTGGGTGGGCCCAATCTCAGAGTGGTGCTTCCTGTGCTGACTGTGTACTCATCTTCCCCAAGAAAGAACACTTTTGAGCAAACTGTACCCACCATCTGCATTGAGCAGAAAGACTTGTTTTAATGAAGACAGAAAATGTCTTTATTTTAGATCCAGAAGAGGAGAGTTTGCTCTGATTTGTAAATGAGTCTTCCCTGTTCCTCATCCCCACGCCTCTCCTCTCCAGCTGCTCCTACCACCAGCATCCAGGGCTCATTTGACACCTTTTTAAATATCCAGAACAAGACTGAAACAAACTAGTAAAATGAATGTAACTCTTACCAGTGGTCATTGTTTTTTCTTTTAAATTTGTTGCTAATCTCGGATGAAAGATTCTTGCTAAGATTCTCAGCTGAGCTGAGTGCTTCCAGGAAAATGGTGTTCTTGGGAAGTCGGTTATACATCTTGAGGCTTTGCCTTTCCTTTTTTTACCCTTCTTGAGGACATTTACTTTCCTCATACTTTGGTAGTCTTTTATGTACTGTTATATGGAAATGAATTGCCCATTGCTGAAATTTGAAGACAACTTTACATAATCTGTCTACCACCCTTCATTCACGATCAACTCCAGGTTAGACATTAAGTTGACCACTCAAGTATCTTGAAGTCTGTGTTCCACTGTGCCATTGAGATTTGCTCTCACTCATGCATCATCTGAGGTCATTTTAAGTTTTCAGATAATGAATTCGATCCTGAAGGAAATGAGTAACATCAGATTTTGGGGTCTTATGCACATTATGTTTTTAATAATGTGATTTCAGATGGTCATTTGTCTTCTCCAACCTCTTCTCCATTTTCCCTGTTTTTTCTTTCAGCAAACTTGAGGAGTTAGGTGGATTAGTATGAGTACCAGGAATGTGATTCATTAAGAAGGCTACAGTAGTTACTTATAAACAGGGCAGTCAAGGTACTTGGCTTAGAGAGATCTCTTGGAGTAATATCTCACAAATGGGAATAGGAAGCTCAGGACTTTTGTTTTGTTTTGTTAAAACTAACCATTTAAAAATTACACTGTGATTTTTTGAATGACTACAGAATGTAGTTTTTAGTGTGTGTCTAGACTCTAATTTTGTTGATCTTGTTACCCATGGCTTGGGCCAATTTCCAGAAATGTAAGAGAAAATGCAATTATCTAGAGTTCAGGAGAATTTATAATACCTAGTGCTTCCAGGTGAACAAACTGATCCATCTAACCCCATGTAAATGTTTCATCGTGGAATCTGTTCTTTTCTGTTAATAAGCTCATGGCCAAGAACATGCAATGTCCCTAAGGGAAGTAATAGCCTCCCATGTTTTCACCCACAGATATGTATTTCAGGACAGTTCAAAACATATACAAAAAATTTCTAAAAGAGAGGAGTGGTACTTGGGATTCTTTTTGTTTTTAGAACACAAATTTAATCTCATTAAGAGTCTTTTCTGGCAGGATGTTGATCTTTCTGAGATCTTCTCACATAACTTTACACACTCCAAATTACTCCAACTGATATATATACAAATGGTTTACGTGATGATAGCCTCAACTTGGTCTTTCCTCAGAACACAATATTGAGTGACATCAGCAAGTGAGAAGAATATGAAACCATTGGTTCCTTCCCGCAGCACACTAATTCAACAATGATTTATGGAAAATTCCCTTTCTGAACAGGCTAGAAACAAACTGAGATGGTTCTGCACCTCATGCAACTGCAAAACCAGACACATGAAATTGATGAAGTAAATTAGCAACACCTTCTCTCTAGTATCCCTTCCCCTAGCAGAGAAATATATGATTAAGAGGAAACCTTCTTGGTCTTAGATTTTCCAAGGGGGGAAAGAGTTGAGGCATATGTCCAATGTCCCAACTTTTCTGAGACCCAAGAAATAGATTGTGTCTTGCTTGTCTTGGAGCATTAAGGAACTGGTAGAGTCTAGCTTCCTGGCCCTAGTGAAACCCAGACAGGAGTCTAATCTAGCATACAGCTTGTCACCACAGTCCCTACCCCAGCTCAGCTCTGAGTGGGCAGGTGGCATGTCCCAGCTCCTCCTTGCTGAATAGTGTCAGACACAGCATCCAAAGACCCAACTCTTGTGGTTGCTGCCCAAGGAACAAGCCTGTTTCCCTTTCTCAGAGCACCTATGGAATCCAGCATACACTGGAATCCTGAAGACTACTAGAAGAAGCTTGGGTGCTGCAATAACAAGAACCTCAAATGTGAAAAAAACTGGCAGCACAGAATTGATGGAAGTTTGACACTGATCATGTGGGAAAAATTTCCTAAGGAAAAGTGGAAAAAAATCACTGGAAACTAGAGGTAAGAAAATTCTCATTACACAGTGAAAGTTTATTTTTGTCACTATATTTCATGTGGACTAATTCTTCATCACTATTTGTGAAGCCAACCCTACAAAAGTAATAGAAAAGACTTCAATTTCCCACTGAATTGTAGAGTTTGGAAGTTCTCACTACTTACTTCACAGCAAGGAAGACAAAATTGGAAAAACAGTTATTCTAATTTCTATTAGTGAATCAGGGTCACATAGCAAACTACTACATTTAGGAACAGGAGATAACAGGCTGTAGAAAGTCACAGCAACCAGGAGCAGATGCCCAGAAGAGAAAGCCACTATTGGACCAGCTCTGTAGGCCCACTTTGATGTAACTGAATCAATACCAGGCCTTGTTGTGGACTACCTGGACAATCTCAAACTCTGGCAGGAGACACAGACTTAGGGAAGGCCCCCTGTGCTCTTGGAACCCTATCATGTCCTTGCAGTGTAGATTAAGAAATATTCCATCTATCTTTCTACAGTTTTTGTGGGAAAAATAACCATTTGAAATATGATATTTATTCTTCAGTTTATTCTCTGTGAGGATCATCAGATTTCAAGAGAAACTACTGTACTAATATTTAATCTGATAAGGGAGACAGAAATTTGCCAGCTATTACTCCCAGTAGAATTTCTTTCAAACATACAAGGAAAGTAGAATAGACCAACTATTCTGAAGATCACACTGAGGGAATCTGTCCATCTTAAAACAAATAATACATACATAGAAATAATATTATGGAATAACTTTCTATGTCTAGTACCCTGACACATCACCAATAGGACCTTGGGATAAAAATGGTGCATTATGACAGAGAGAACTGCAGGACACAGACCATTTTCAATAAGGAGTTTCTATGGATTCCCAGAGAGATAACATAGAGTAAAAGGCAAGTATGCTAGAAGATACTGAAGCCTCTGGAGCTACAGCTACAGCAAAAAATAATCACAGCCTATCTCCTCATCATATACATGTGAAACCTCATCACATCTTTTTAATTCTGATTTCTCAATACACCTGACGATGCTTTAAAAAAATTTCAAGTCCTGCTGATAGGCAAGAAAAGCTGGGATCAAAGAAAATTATCAGACACAGACTCAGGGCAGTAATTTTGTTCAGAAATTTCAAGTACCTAGGATTAATTTACTAAAGGGTCTCAGGGAAAACATGGACAACAGGACAGAGCAGCAGGAAAATTCAAGAAAGGTGACCAGAACTCTGAAAAGGGTCACAAGGGAATGCTAGAAACCAAACTTGCTGTAACAGGAGTGATGTCAATCTTGATAGGTTCAACAGTAGACTGAGGAGAGAATCAGTGATGCTGATGCTGTTTCAGCAGGAACCTCTGAAATCTAGACACGGTAAGAATGTGGAGTGAAATATGGATCAGATTCCAAAAACTTTCTATTTTTAAAGGTATTTTATACACATAATGGGAGTGCCAAATGAGAGGAGGGAAAAAGAAAGGAATAAAAGAAATACTTAAAGTAATTAAGGCTGAGAATTTTCTTAAAGGGTATTTAAAATTCCTATGGAATTGCATCTCCCTTAATGACAGATACATAGAGGAGATCATTGTGGAAAAGACTGACAGTTGAATGCTTTCCATAAAGTTCAGAGTACATGAATGTCAGTTCTCATAACTTCTCTTTAAAACTGAATGTCCCCAGTGATCTACTTCTTTCATTCAGGCCCTACCCACCTAAGTTATCACCCAATTGCCCACTCATACTATTAATCCTTCAAGTTATTTAACCCTCTAATGAGGCTAGAGCTCTCATAACATAATCATAGCACCATAACAATTCCTGCATTGCCTAACATATGAACTATTATAGGGACATCCTGTGCCCAAACCATGGCACTTCACTTGCACTAATTTTTCTTGGGATGATTTTCATGACCTCTGTGAATCATGATTTGGTACTAATCAAATCAAAAATTACCTCTCACCTCTCACAGAAAACTGAAACACTTAAATGCATATTGCAAGCAACATATTCTGTAAAAAATTGCAGAGCAAGTATCAGAGTTCTTCTGGTTAGCTTACAGAGTATTTGCAGATCAATGTCCAAAGATGACTGCAGTTCATTGCCCACAACAAGAATTTTCAGGAAGTAGATCAATGACAGACTTAATGGCAGAAAGCAGCTCAGCAAAATATCTCCCTCAGTGATTTAAAGAAAACAGCCACCTAAATAACCTGATAAAGTCTAGGGGATAGTAGCTGCATGGACTTGCCACAGAGCTGAAGAGGGGACCATTAAGGAGAAAGTGAGGTCAGGATCAACACCCTTTGCTGTTTCACAGGAAAAGACAATAGAACACTTTTTCTTTTACCTTATCTAGATACAACCACTTTGCCTTCAGTCAGGGAGAGGCATTCAGTCACCATGGCTTTTCAGGACCTCCTGGATCAAGTTGGTGGTATGGGGAGGCTCCAGATAATTCAGATGGCTTTTCTTCTTCTCTGCAATGCCCTGGCGGCCCCTCATATTATGTTGGAGAACTTCACTGCTGTCATCCTTGGTCATCGCTGTTGGGTCCACATCCTCGACAATGACACAGTCTCTGACAATGCCACTGGGACCCTCAGCCACAACACCCTCCTGAGGATCTCCATTCCCCTAGACTCAAACCTGAGGCCAGAGAAGTGCCGGCGCTTCATCCACCCACAATGGCAGCTCCTTCATCAAAACAGGACCTTCTCAAACATGAGTGAGCCAGACACGGAGCCCTGCATGGATGGCTGGGTATATGACCGAAGCTCCTTCCTCTCCACCACCGTGACTGAGGTAATAGGTTTCATTTTCCTCTCATGAGTGCTTGACCTGGGTGTGTAGAAACAATGAAAATAATGAACATGCTTTGAGCCTTTAATTGCCATGTGAGTGCTGGTTCTTCTTTTATTATAATCTATGATTCTTTTTTGCAATATGGGACACAACCTTAGTGTAATGATAAATCATAAATATGAACTAACTGTCATGGTGATTTTATTCTTGTGAATGTCACAGTTTAAGCAAATAAATCATATGTCTAGTTAAAGATATTAGGCTAAGTCAGTAATACTCTGCCTTGATTGCCGATTAGATATGTCTGTATGTTGATGAAAACCTGAATACCCAGACTGAACTCCTAGAGTAATCCAATGAGAATATATGCACCAATGTTCAGGGTTCAGTAAATTCTTCAAGGTCCTTGAATGGTCATGGTATGTAGCCAAATTTGAGAATTTTGCATTATGGATTAAAAGTGATCATCAATGTAACTCACAGTTGTAATGAAGTCTCCCTAGGTAAAATTTTACAAACTGAGGACTGGGTGGTATAATTCAACTATTTTTGAACAGGGAAGCTATAGAAGAAGATAGGGGCCTGATCAATTGAAAACTGTAGGTGGTGTGAAGGTGTTTTTGTTATGCTGGTTTCCTTGTCTTCCAGTGGGACCTGGTGTGTGAATCTCAGTCACTGAATTCAGTTTCTAAATTCTTCTTCATGGCTGGAATGTTGATGGGAAGCATTGTATGTGGCTATTTGACAGACAGGTGAGTGTCTCTGGTTTCTAATTCTCCCTACCCATGGGTACTGTCACCAGCTTATGACTCACTTATGTATATGAAAAACTTTGTTGCACATTATACTGCCGTTGGGGGCACATTATTCCCAGGGACCTACAAACACAAATGCAAAATTTCATTCTGTGTGGTGAGTGCTACTTTTTAACATTTGAGTGCTGTGTGCAGAACATCACCATAAGATGTGGAGGTGTTTTAGTAGAGAGTTAAAAAGAAGGTGCCACAACATGGAGTTTGAAAGATCACAATAATTTAACAATGAGGACACAAAGGAAGATGTGTCACCACACTAGATACAGCCTGCTTGAGTATGCTGGTAGGGAGAAGAACATTGTCAGTGTTGCCCAGGGAAATTGTGCTCAGTGCCTCCTGGATACTGCACTGAATGCTTCTGGTGCTCAGGGAATGGTCATTGTGGCCAAGTGGCCAATGTGGGATGGGTGGAGCATCCTATTCCTCCTGTAGCGTTCATACCAACATGTCATTTGTGGTGTTGGGAAGGACATGCCATTCCCCTTCAATTTTGTTTTTGCCTGAGCAGCTTTTTAAAGATGACTTTTTCAATCATGTAGGGTATTTAAGCTAATGACAACTGGTGTCACAATGTGTGGTATGAGAATCTTGATCCTGTACCTTTGAATATCTGTTTTGAAATGACAGGAAACCACTGCCCTCGTTTATTCTTGTCAATTACTTACTTTTTTGAGCTATGACATAATCTTTTGTAACTTGTATTGCCTTGTACTAATCACTGCTATGTAGAATTTCTTTTTTTAAGGAATTAGAAATAAACAGTTATTGAATATGAAGAATATTCTTGGCATTTCAATAGTCACTCTTTCATGTATCTTATTAGATCTTTATCATAACCTGAGGCTCTAGGTATCTTATGCTTTTAATCTCACAAATGAAATTTGACTTAGGGCAGTTTATTGCATGTATAATAAATAAGGTTGCAATCTTCAAAATAAAATGCTTTCAACAGTGACATGTTATTGCATATAAGTAAGCACTTTTGTGACTGGAGCCATTTCTTATGAATCCCAGGCATCCTTTGTCTGTATTTTTGTTTACTTTTTTTCCTTGCCTTAGAGTAATATATACTGGAAATAGAATTACAATTTACTTATTTACTGACTTCATGAACTGCCTTTCTGATAAACTCATAAATGAAGTATTACTTCATAAATGAAGAATAAATTCATGAATGAAGACTACTAGAAATTATCAAGCTTGAGGAGCTAAAAGATAAACTAAAATGAAGCTAGATTGAAAACAGTCACAACTTGCATGGTAGTTTCAGAGCACCAAGCATTTCATCCACATATGACCTATGGGAGTCCTCGAAGGAGAAGAAAGTAATGTGCTGAGAGATTAGTTGAAAAATTCCTGCAGTATACAAATAGCATTTCTAGAAGTTGTTTGTAGATCCCTAAAATTTTCTATAACATGATTACACCATCTGCCAATAAGGATAGGGTAACTTGTAGTTTTTACATCTTCTCCTTAGACTCTTTTCTGAACAGTAGCTAGGATCTACAGTTCAAAGCTAAATGAAACTTGTGAGAGCTGAAATTCTGGTTCCCTTGATTATCTTCTGTGAATGTATAATGGCTTTCCTCTGGAGTGTGACATTAACCAAATAGAGGTCTGGTAGTTTTCCTTCATAATTTTCAGAAGTTCCTTTTTATTTCCAGTTTTCAAAGTGCTTTACTTTTTTAAAAGTTTTTATTTTTTCTAATGAATTATACATGACAGTTCAAGGCATTTTTGTATTTTGATATATCATAGATAAATAGAGTATAATTTCTTCAATGTAGTCATTCTGTTGAGGTGAATTTATTAAATGTCGTAAACCATAGATTTCACTATTGTTTGCCTTGTTCCACTTTTTTCAAAAGGATTTGGGGGGAAGGGTAAGCTTCCTACCATGCTGCCCTGTCATAACATATCTCAGTATCTATGCTTCTGTATTTCAGTTCCTCCTGTATAGCTCAGCCTTTTAGAACTATAGTCAACCTCTCCATTATAATCCTATAGTTATTTCCAGGACTTACCCTCAATTAACAGAAACCTGGGTTTCTAATCTTAACAGTGATTTTTTGATCCTATTCCTACTTTCTGCTTCACAAGTCTCTATTCTGGTTTTCATCTTCCTACTGCTCAAACCCAGGCAAATATTTCATCACATATATTCCACTTTATCTTGCTTATGAACTAATACTCAACATTATGCTGGTGGCAGAAATTTTGCACACTGTCATCACTTCTTTTGAACCCAGGAGCATTTAACCACTGGGCCACATCCCCAGCCCTTTTTTGTATTTTATTCAGAAACAGGGTTTCACTGAGATGCTTAGCAACTCACTGTCGCTGAGGCTGGCTTTGAATTCACAATCCTCCTGCCACAGCCTCTTGAGTTCCTGGGATTATAAGTATACACCATTGTGCCCAGCTGCCATCACTTCTTATGTGAAATATATTGCATAGTTATGTACAGAAGCTTACACTCTTAAATAAAACCAAGTGGTAAGTACTGAATGGCAAAGAAGAAAAAAAAACTGGTCCTATCACTTGTACAAACAACCTTCTTCCCACCACCCAGTACTGTCTTTGGCAACTAGAGTATACATGCTCTGGCTTTGTTGAGGAGTACAATTTCTTATTCTTCTGATTGAATAGATTGTAGGATCACATTGGCCATGTTGTCATATATGTACATGAGGAAATAATTTCTGTTTCATGCTACTGTGCTTCTTAGCCCCAAACCCTTTCTCCTCCCTTACTCCTCTCTACCTAATATAAAGTAACTCTTTTCTTCCCTAGTGTCCTTCCATTGTGAATTAGCATCCACATATCAAGGAACACATTCGGCCTTTGACTTTTGGGGTTTGGCTTGTTTTGCTTAGCATGATATTCTCAAACTCCATCTATTTACCAGCAAATGCAACAATTTCTTTCTTCTTTAAAGCTGAGTGATATTCCATCATATATATACCACATTTTCTTTATCCACTCATCTATTGAAGGACACATATATTGGTTGCATAGTTTACCTATTGTGAGTTGAGTGGCTAGAAACATTGATGTGGCTGCATCACTGTGTAATGTTGACTTTAAGTCCTTTGAGTATAAACCAAGGAGTGGGATAGATGGGTAAATGGTGGTTACATTCTATGTTTTCTGAGGAATATCCATGCTGTATTCCATAATGGTTGCCCCTATTCGCAGTCCTATAAACTATGTATAAGAGTCCCTTTTCCCCCACATCCTCACCAACATTTATTGTTGATTGTATTCTCGATAATTGCCATTCTGATTGCATTGAGATGAAATCTTAGAGTAGTTTTGATTTACATTTCTTCTGAATGCTTTTCTCTGAAAGTTTTTGAATTTGATACCTAATCTTCATGGGAGAATACATGTCTTAATCTATTCTGCAGGTCTAACAATACCTGAGACTGGGTAATTTAAATGTGGTAGGATTGTGTTTCTCACAGATGTGGAGACTGGAAATTCCAAGGTTCAGGCACCAGTTGAATGGGCCACTGGTATGGTCTTGCTGTCTGCTGCTTAGATGGCTACTTTTTGCTGCACCTTCACATGGTACAAGGAAGCCAAGGATGTGTTCTTCATATTGCAGGAGGGGCAATATTTTATTCCAGTGGGAAAAACTCATAGAAATGATTTGTAAGGAAGCTAAGGCATCAGAATTCCTAGAAAATCACTCAAATAAATTCATTACATAATCTCTAAAATAGAGATAATGGAAAAGGAGATAAATAAAGTTAGTAAAACAATGTATGATATTGACTTTTCATAATGCTATGTGTATGATTTAGTGCAAGAGATATTTATGATGTGTTAATATCTCTGACACCGCAGCATGTTTTACATAACTTGAATTGGTGTCAAACTACTGGTAACAAATTTAAGAATTCTTTGTCACACAGAACCTATTTAAAAAGAGGGAGATTTGCTTTTGAGAATATCTGCTGCTGATCCTTTATGCAATTTTTTTAGGTGTGAAGTGCCTTCTTTGTCCCAAGTTCTACCTGTTGTTATTGTTCCAAAATCCCATCTTTCCCTTTTCCATAGGTTTGGGAGGAGGTTACTTTTGACATGGAGTCTATTCCAGCTGGCCGTTGCAGAAACCTGTGCTGCCTTGGCTCCCACCTTCCTGGTTTACTGCTCACTACGCCTCCTGGCTGGCATGTCCACCACAACCATCCTGACAAATACTGTTCTTCTCAGTAAGTCAACATTGATTCTTGGACCTTTACTGAACTTTAACTTTGACCTTGGTATTCTACCTTTGCTTGAAGTAAACACTCAGTGATGTTTTCTTTCAGTTGTAGAATGGACAACTCCAAAATACCAAGCTATGGGAGCAACAATGGCAATCCTCTTTTGTAATTTAGGACAGAGCACGATTGCAGGCCTGGCTTATGGTATTCGAAACTGGCATACTCTCCAGCTGGTTGTGTCTATACCCATTTTCTTCTTATTTATTTTCTCAAGGTATGAGCCCAATTTCCTCCTCCTCTTATAGGATCATAGGAAGGAAATGTGGGTGACATCAGGACATAAATATTCATTTTGTCTTAGTTCTACCATTGAGGATGAGCTCTCAGAACAGTTTTCTATGTATGATTGAGAAGCAGAGGACTGTCAGATGAAATTGAGGACACTGAATGACCAGTCTGTCTATCTTTCTTTCTTTCTTTCTTTCTTTCTTTCTTTCTTTCTTTCTTTCTTTCTTTCTTTCTTTCTTTCTTTTCCATTTCTTCTTTGTTTCTTTCTTTCTTTCTTTTGCAGCTAGAAGAGTTTATTGGAGGAATATAGGTTTAGAAGGTGCTACAAGGACAGAACAAAGTACTCTACCCTTGTATCTGAGGGGTCTGGGCTAATAAACCTTCTTGAGTTATTTGCTTTTCAAAGGCTTTTTCATAGGAGTGGCTTATGCTAACCAGGGATGATTGACAGATATTCTGTCTTGCCCTAATGTTATTGCACATGTGCCAAAAATTCATTTCTGGGTTTTACATTAGACACATGAGATGCAAGTAATATGCATGGGATTGTAAACAGGGTTTTCCCATGATTTGGTTACTCTAGGTCAAACGTGGGTCTCTGTGCATGTTTTTGGGGATGGTTGGGCAATCTTTTGAAAAATAGGATCTTGCTGTTGATACTTCAGGGAAGTGAGCTCTTTTGATAATGCAACTTCGGGGGATTAAAGGAAGGTCTTTAGGTTCACATCTTTTGTGCAAATTGGGGAGGATCTTGCCTTCTGAATCAGGGTCCCTATTTGTTCCTGCCTAATTCTCCACTGAGAGGCATTGCCCTGAAATTCCTAGAGGGGTAATGAGGGCAGTCATAAGTTCAGTCTTTAGAAGCTTCTACCTGCTGGATTGAATGATGTCCCTGCCTAACTTTGGGTCTTGACTCTTTTCTATACATAGGATTTTCCCAAGCCCTGAAAACGAATGCCCAACTGGCCTAAGGGTACAGTGAGTGGTGGGAATGGGAGAAAATTACTCTGAAGCTACCATCTGGAGGTGGATAGTCTACAGATAGAAAGAAACAAAACAAAGAGGAGGCTAAAAACACAAACACCAACACATACAACTAAGAAGCATGAGGGAGTCAGGTATGGGAGGATCCATGAAATCATCCTAAATCCCACCAGGAGCAAACCTAGCAAGTGGTTGTGGTTATGGTGCCACCTTGGGTCATCAATTTGGCTAATAGGTGATAGGGCTTGGTGTCATTCTGGAGTATAAGGAAGGATGGAAAGGTTCCTGTTGGTTACAGTGTGATTATGAGAAGCTCCATCCTGGCAAAAAAAAAAAAAAAAAGAATGTGCACAGGTGGTAAGGATAACAAGAGGAAGTGACCACAGTGTTATTACTCAGATTAAAGGATGTCTAAAGGTCTATGCATCAATATTAATCCAGGAGGGTGAATCAGCCTCTCTGGGTTGTTTGTGAAACAATGGTTCACAGTTTACAACTGTAGATCTTCACCAGTTTACAACTGTAGGATAGAGTGGCTTCTGTTATGGTTGGAGCCAATCCTGGCTTAAGCCTGGACATGTGGACCCAGGAGGGCATCTGCAGAACTTGGCTGCCTTCAGTGTGGCAAGGAGGACCACCCTGCTGATTGTTTTGCACTGTTGTCTCTGGTGAGTCTTAGAGTGAACCACAGTGTATCAGTCAGGGTTCTAGGACCTGAAGCTGGATAGTATCACAAAGGCTGTCTGCCAGCTGCAGAGCTGCAGAAAGCAGGAAATGCTCAGCCCAAGACGCTGGAGCCTCAGAACAAGAGGGGTCAATCATGTAGCCCCAGTTCAGAATGCAGGTCTGGAATCTCCCTGGAGGTCATTGGTGAGAGTGCAATTTGATAGAGGGAAGGAGTTGTATTCTTATATCCTCGGGTGATTACATAACCATCAAAACACCCATTCAAGGTCATTCAAGGTTGCATCTGCAGCTGCTACCTTGTTTTGCCAACTTTTGTTCAATTCAGTTGCCCAAATAATGTTTCAAATACAGTAACTAGTAAATACTTTCATTAAAGTATATCTCCAGTATTGCAAGATATATAATTATAACAGAAGTATTCTTTTATGTAAAATTTCTATTAAACCTAGAGTTATATTTAGTAAACTAGACAAAATGTAAGATAGCCCATTATATTCATATCCCTTGACAGACAAATAACAAATAATTTCTAAGAGACAATTTATAATGCAAATTAACTATGAATTCTCTGATTTTATTTTCTAAAAGAATTAACCCTAATAACAGAAGAGGAATATATTATCACATGAATATTCTGGAACATCAGTTTGTCCTTGATATGAAATTTTATTTGTCAGTTTAGAAATAGATTTTTTCTCAAAAACATTTTCCATTACAGTGGAAAGTAATTGAAGATAAGACAGCCTCCATCATGCCATACATTTGTGTGTATGGCTTTCCAAAAAAATGCCCAGAAATTTCAGGGTTTTTCATCCATGGAATTGATAAAGGATGAAAGAAAAAAGAAATGTAATATCTTAATCACCTTTTGCTTCTTTGTTTTTGAAATGCCATTCATTATTAGAGCATTAAAGTTAAGTATAGTAGTTGGGTTCATCCTGCCAAAATCATATATGCATAACTCCATAGCTCTTTAATGAAGGAGCAGTGTCTCTAGTTGAAAGGTATAGGCACATTGGACACCTTACATTATTTCTCTCATGGATATTCTTCCTTCCATCTCTTTAGAAAGTCTTAAGACAGGTTTGATGTTCCTCAGCCCAAGATGTTGGTCAGGGAGAAGGCCTAGTTCGTGAGAAATGGCTCCCAGAGAGATTACAGATTAATACAGTGAGATGAATTCAGGCAGACAAGAGGGTGTGCCCTTTGGTGCACATGCATGATGTCAATTACCTTCAAAACAAATCTGCAACCTGGGTGATGTTACTGTTCCCATTACATAGATGAGAATGTCCAGGCAGACTGAGCTTCTTGTGTATCCAGATTCCATCAGAATGGCAGGAGCAGGAGTGCTTCCAGTCTGCATGGGACCTTCCATAAGCAAAACTATTTGAGGGGGTGCTTATTTTAGGAAAATAACACTTTATGAGTAAGTGTTTCTCATGCCCTTACAAGGAACATGGAGAAGGTCTGAAGAACTCAGTGTCCCTCATTCCTCAGTGCTCTGAGCTCCAGAGTCAATTCTCATCCAATCAAGAGGGGAGCTGATAGGGTTCTATGACTGCCTTCCCAGCTGTGCAGATGTACTGCATGTAGGTATCATTTCCCCCTGGCCCAGTTGTGGTACCAGGCAACATGACAGTATGTTTCTCAACTTAACTGAGTAAGTGGTAGATATTCAACTGAAGTAGAATGAAGGCAATATGGAAAATATCAAGTGAGAGTTGACTACACTTTCATCATCTTTGATCAGGTGGGTGTCAGAGTCAGCTCGGTGGCTGATTATCAACAACAAACCTGAGGAGGGCTTACAGAAACTTAAAAAAGCTGCACGGGTGAATGGAATGGAGACTTCTGCAGATGCCCTAACCATGGAGGTGAGCAGGATGGGAGGTACTTATGAGACAGAGAAGACAAAGCCTGACATACTATTAAATGGTTTCCAAAGAAGCAATATGCTGTCACTGAAAAGCCTGGAAGCAGACATTTTATTCAGAGGAGCCAAGGAGCCTGATTTTTTCTTCAAATTCAATGCATAGATCTTCATCTTCAGGATTTTATTCTTTATATTTGATTATTATTTAAATTGACAGATAACATTGTATATTTTTATCTTTACAATTTGATGTTTTGAAGTACATGCACAGGGTTGAATGATTAAATCTAGCTGGTGAATAGGTGCATTACCTAACATGTTTTTCCAGATAGAGCAAATAACATATACTTTACATTTTTAAAAGACTACAATATATTGTCATTGATCCTACAATAGTTCTGGGAACATTGACCAATATCTCATCCCTTTCTTCCTCCCCACCACGAGCAACCACACTCTCTGGTAACCATCACTATAGTTTCTTTTTCCATAAGATCAAATTTCATAGATGCCACATATAAGTGTGATTATGTGGCATTCATCTTCCTGTTTCTGGGTTATTTCACATTAAATAATATCCTCCAGGGACATCCTGTTGTCACAAGCACAAGGATTTCATCCTTTCCCATGAATGAATAATATTTCACTTCATGTAGACAGACCTTCCTCTGTATGCTCTGGAGTTATAACAGATTTTGATGGAGTCCTTAGCATTTTCTCTTTGTAAACTGCAGGTAGCATAGCTTATTTCCTTTTATCTGAAGTATGCTTTTATTTCTTTCTGTCTCCTGGTTACTCTGAGTTCTTCCAGTGCCATGAAGATTTGAAGTGTTGGAGTAGTATCCTTGTCTTGTTTTCGACATTACCAAGAAATCTGTCTGGTCCCCAGACACCCATCACTTCAATGTTAGCTGTGGGTTATCACATTTGGTTTGTGTTGTGTTGAGGTATGAGGCTTGCACCCCTAATTGGTTGAGAGTTTTTCTGATGACAAGATGTTGAGATCCATAAGCAGATTTTCTATATCAAACACACATCAAGGAAATAGTCTGAGAAGAAAAAAATGGTTATCAGTGTCCTCTGTTTATATCATGTTCACAAACATCTTCCAAAAACTCAGATGATTTGTTTTATTCCTCTACTGGCTCCTGAATGTCACCTTTCTTAGCTTGCAAATGCATTCTGCTTTGTCTGTGCCTTTTGCTCTCCTTCCCCTATCTTTCTTTCTTCCTTGCACTTCCTTTGTGAGCATATTCCATGAATCCCTGTGAAAATCCTTTGAAAGATAAAAGACAGAAACGTTTACAGCTCCAGTCTTCAAAATGATCACCACCCTCACCAGGTCAGTGGGCTTGATAAAGCCCCTGACTAGTCAAGTAAGGGAGCTAAGTGAATTTCCAGGTGGGAAAACTAACCTTGATGTAGGGATGGAGGCTCTGAATGCATCTTGAAAGTTGTAGTGTCTGAAATGTGTCCTCTAGGTTAGGGTAGAACTAGCCATGGTTAAACAGTCAGGGTATGTTTCCTTGACGTTGAGTCCAGCCAAATGACTTCAGAAGGGCAGTCAGTGGTGTCCTGGTAAATGTTTAACTTCAACATTCAAAGATTTGGAAAAATCCTCAAGACCAGAATTGTGGGAATCATTAATTTCTGTTGTTTGTTAAACTCTACCAGAGTCTATTTACACTTAACATGATGGTCTCAACAGGCTCATAAATCATTTAAAAATTTAACAAAGAGCTTTTTAAAACATGTAAGAACTGACTACAGGACACCTTTGTGGGCAGGACTGAAGAGCTTAGAGTGCTTTTGGCTTTTCTCCAAAGCATGGTGTGTTCATTGGCATAGAATAGCAGTTACAGAGAAAGATGCTTTTGTAAAACAAGAAGAACCAGAAAACTCCACTTGAATATGTGCCACTTCCTCCCCATGTAAGGGTTACCAGGAAGAACACACTTGGAAAGGTTCCAATGACAGCTAGCATTACCCACCTAAATATCTCTGGAAGCTCCACTCATTTCTGTTAGCTCATCAAAAGTGAGTATCTGGTACCAAATTAAGCCATCATGCCCTGATGTTTTGCTCTGATATTGGAAGGACTTGAAGGCCACTCTCAGGCATGGCAGCCTTCATCTGAAATGGATTTAGGATCTCCTTGAAGCCAATTCTTATAATACCATAGTAGAAATTGTCAGTGATCATGGGTTTATGTTGGGGATGCAGAGTGCCTCCCCATGATTGTCTCTCTAACACAAGCATAAATTCTGTATTCTGCTGCTGAAGTTAGGGCTAGTAAATGTAAGTCCATTCCTGATGGTGTAGAATTTCTCATTCATAGGAGTAGGTTCCACTCTCAGAATTCCCTTTGTATGGAAGTTTTTGAAGTAACTGTTATAATATTATTGTATTTGTGGAGGAAGCTTGACAATGGAGTTGTATTTCTGAATAACAAATGAATTAATAAGTAGAAGTGTTCTGCTAGAAGTAGTTTGACATGCATGTTTATCACCTAGTAAATGGCCTAGAAAATGTTTGGGAGAAACACATGATTATTTTGTTGGATTTCCTACTTCTCATCTTCCTGGTTCTTTTATTTCTTCTTCTTCTTTCAATGACAAGGAAATGGAGTTATAGCAATATCAGTGACCTTTCCCAGGGTATACAACTGGTAAGTGGCAAGGCCAATGTAGTACTTCAATATAAAACCAAGTCTGATTTTAAATCAAAATAATGTAAGATCCCCCGATTCCAAACTCAAGTTAATTCCAGGTTCCTCTTTCATGGAGACACAACACACAAGGTATTCTCCAATCTAGGATGATTCAAAAATTAAAAAAGAAATTGGGGGAAAATAATTTTTCTTCCTGAGACAGGAAATCTGTATTCCTACTATTGGTAACTAGTTGAGAAAAACATTCCACCACCAATACTTCTATTCCCTCTGGTATGAATAGGGCTTTGAATTGTAATCTTACTAAATCATCTTTTGGTTTCCTTCCTCATATATATCTCTAACATACACACTCTCTTCAATGATATACAGTCCTCTCCAGTTCCTGCTTAATATATCCTCATTTCACAATTGTCCTGAGGTTCCTAGAACTTCCAAGTTCACTTATCACACCACTTCTATGCCTGCCATGTTTTCAATGTCTGCATTTTCTACTAGATAGCATAGTCATTGACCAAACACTCTGTGTGTGCCCAGTGCTTCCACAATACACTTTCTTTTCTGAAAACTGAACAAGATGTTGTCTCTGTTATTATTGAAGGCTGTGAAATCCACCATGAAGGACGAGCTGCAGGCAGCACAGAACAAACCTTCTCTGTGTGACTTGTTCCACTCTCCCAACTTGATTAAATGGATCTGTCTTCTGTCCTTGGTGAGGTAGGCTTCACAACATGCCTAGGAAAGTAGTGGAGAAGGAGTGTGTTTCTTATTTCAATGTGTACAATATGTGGTGATCACAGCTTTGGAGACAAAAGGGGAGGAGGATATAGAGAGCATTTCTATGGCTGGGGGTAGTCAAAGGGTGATGGAAAGATTGGCACAGGACCATTGCACAGTGAGAAGTTCTATTCATCATATCACACTGATAGGTTCATAGTGGAGAATTGTGCTGCACACTTCAATCCAGTGCAGTATTTTTCTCTGCTTTTCATCATTGTTTGCTTTTGTTTTAATGGAGGTATAATGAAAGAGTGAGTAGCAAGAGCAGAAAAAACTTGAAAATGCTAAATATCCATCCTGTATTTCCACAATATGCCTCGTGTCTCCCAATACTAAACATTGCTGATGGTCTACATTTGTTCTAATATAATCAAAAAATAATCATCTGCAAGCAAATATTTCAAAAAAAATATGTCTGTATATTTTAACACCAACAAATGTCTCATCAAGACTGACTCACTATTACCATCATCTAAGGATTAACCCTCATGACATGTGTCTTTCCTGTTTGTTTGCTGCAGATTTGCAATAGCTCTGCCCACTTTTGGCCTTTTCCTGCACCTGCAGCACCTGGGAACCAATGTTTTCCTGGTTCAGATTCTCCTTGGTGCAGTCAGCATCCCATCCAATTATGTTTCTATTTGGACACTGAATCACAAGGGCCGTCGAATAAGTCTATTCTTTTTTATGTCCATGATGGGGATCTATTTTCTGGTCATCACATTTGTGCCTGAAGGTGAGGAAATAGCACAGTGTAAAAAAGGAACTATCTTCCCCACTTTCCTGAGGAGTTTTCCAGATGAACATGTAGGAATCCAAAGCATTGGGTTTAAAATGTTCCCTGAAACCTGTTGAGCATTTAGGACATTCTGCCATTGAAGTGGTAGGAAAACAGCCAAAGGTCAGTAAAGTTGGCTGAGAGATGGGATTGTCTTCATTATGGTCAAGAAGTACCTGGAAATTGGGGCCTCTGAGGTTTGAGTTTCTCTAGGTCAGAATACATCATTTCCTCATTGAAGAAGGACATATCCTTGCAAACATGTAGGTCTAGACTCATCATTTTGAGATAATACATGCACACTGTCTGTCACTTCCTGTGCCTGGCTCTGACTTACTACTCAAACTTCAGTGACAACTTATCCTAAACTCTATGTGTCCCCACATGAGTCTCATCTTAAGTCACCTGAAAAGCAACCCTAGTTTTGGGAGTCATCTTGACATGAGGAAACAATCCCTGGTGGTGTAGTAGAGAAGAGGTGTATAGCAGTGACAACATATCAATCCCATGATTTGCTCCGCTACTTGTGTTGTAATATGTTTTACAAAATCCCACATTGGTGGGCTGCATTCCTGTCTATATATCTCTTTGGTTGCATGGAATTAACCCAGTGACATTTTACAACTGAGTCACATACCGACTTGCTTCACTTTTGGACTGGGTCTTGCTAATTCCTTTGTGCTTCTCAAAGTTGCTGAGTCTAGATGTGAACTCTTGGTCCTCCTGCCTTAACTCCTGAGATGCTGGGATTACAGGCATGCACCGTTAACCCTGGCTATATGCTCCACTCTTCTTGAAAGTGAACAGTAATGTCGGTTTCTTGCCCTGGAACAAAACCCAATCCAAGGCTTAAACCTCTCATGAGATTTTCTTTTAATTGAGTAGAAAACTGACTGTATGAAATGTTCCTTCAGTGGTTTCCAAAGTCTGATATATTTTACATTCTAGACGTTCTTAATCTTGATTTTGAAATAGTGCTCTAGATCAGGATACTTTCCAGCTAGTTCATTAATATGAACTTCCTGTCCTTTTGTGACTCTCTTCTACAATCTTTACCCCATGCCAATACTGTGCATGGACCATTTTTTGAAATTCTTTGAGTGCCAGGGTGAGTCTGATACCCATCACTAGTTTCCACATGACAGTCACACCTTCCACAGGAAGTGTAGAGGAGACACTGCACAGAAAAAGAAAGAGAAGTCTTCCTGCATTCAGCACCTTTTCTCCTTCCTTGAAAAACCTTAGAGGCAAAGAGAATGAATACAATTATTCAGAACCTTTTATTCACCATCAATAAACTGTGCAGAAAAGTCCCATCTCTCAGTCACAAATTTTACCTCTATGCAGTTTCTCCACAGTATATTTTTACACTGTGAAGATCTCCAATAAGGGTGTTTTCCATTAATAATTTGGGTTGTAATTCTCATATTTCCTGTCTCCATGGTCTTCTTCTTTCCAGAAATGCAGACCATGCGTATAATTTTGACAACTTTGGGAGGAGGACTTTCTTTTGCCTCTGTTTCCTGTTCTGTTACATTTTCAAATGAACTTCTCCCCACCGTCATCAGGTAAAAATTCTCCTAGGTTCCCTGTCAGGGTTAAAACATCCCTTCCTAGCTCAATGACTTATCAAAGGAAGAAACCAAAAGTAATGATGGTAACGATAACAATTATAGCCAGAATTTACCCAATGTTAGCTTTTAGCCAGAGAATTTTAGGTGTGCTCATATACCACTAATGTACATTGATTCTTTGGAGTCACCTAAATTAGAGATTCTATTGTGCAAGTCACAATAGCCAAGTTATGGATCCAGCCCAGGTGTCCAACAACAGATGAGTGAATAAAGAAAATAAGTTACATATACACACTGGAGTGTATGCAGCCATATAGAAGACCAAAATTATGTCATTTGCAGGTGAATCAATGGAATTGTAGAAGATCATGCTGAGTGAAATAAGCCATACTCAGAAACTCAAAGGTTGATTGTTTTATCTATTTGGAAGCTAGAAAGTGAGAAAGAGCATGAATTTTCATTAAAAGAGAAGGAATCCTCTAGAGTAGAGAATGGGGATTGGAGGGGAGGAACTGTACAATGAACTTGACTAAATTATGTTCATATGCACATATATCACAACAAATACCCTCATTTGGTATAATTATAATGTACCAATGCAGAAAATAATGCATAATAAATAAATAAATGAGTAACAATATTTTTAAATGATAAAACATGTCTTGGTAATCTGTGAACTTGAGAATAATTGTTATCCAACCAAACAAAATTTGAGCAAGTCATCAATATTCACATGCCTATGTGTACCCCTTGTTGTCTCATATAATCAATGCAAAAAGCTGACAAAAATCCTATGTGCATTATCCCCAGAATAATTTTGTATTTTTTTTTGTTGTTTTTTGTGCTCCAGAGCAACAGGTTTAGGAATCATTGGAGTTTGCACTAACCTGGGGGCAGCCCTGGCACCCCTGTTGATGATCTTGGAGACATATGCAGCACCCATTCCCTGGGTCATCTATGGAGCCTCCTGCATCCTTGCAGGCCTTACTGTATTCCTCCTTCCAGAAACCAGAAACCAGCCTCTGCCTGATTCCCTCCAAGACATAAAGAATGAGTGAGTGAATTGTCGCAGGGTCTCTTACAAGAGTTATATGCCATGGGTCTGAGATGGGAAGACAGATTCCCCTGGACTCACTGTATCTTTGACAAGCTGAGACCTACATTCTTTCTGGTAGTTAGTGTCTTTGTTTAGTAAAAGCAATATTCTTTCACCAGCAATCTCAGAATCCCCCTGAAGATCTCCAGGTCATACAAACCATGTCTACCCAGCCTGCATCTGTAGTTTCCATGGTAAATGGTACAAAATTAGGTCTCCCCTGTGTTCCTGATCACAGTGAGACACTGGCTTCTGAGGGTATTTCACACACAAGACCAATATTAATGCAAATCTCACCCTCCTTGTCCTACTATCCTGTAATCTACTGAGGGCTGAGAGATGTTTATCACTGTAACTTCTTAAAGGCTGGAGGTTTTCCCTGGTCACAGAAGAACCCAGGGCAAATCAAGACAGGATGAGGACCCTTTCCACAGGTGATAATATATCTAAGGGAAGGAGGCTTCATGTGTTGCCATGAGATAAAGATCATTCAGTTTTCACTCAGAATGAAAGTGTTCACAAAAGAGCAGAATTCAATGATAAATAAAGGAATTTTATAATGATGAAGGTTTGAGGAAGGTTTTTAAACTTTTGTGTATTTCCCTGGTGCTTTCAAAGACTCCTTTGGAGAATGACATGATACCCAAAGAGGACAGTAGAAATGATCAAAGCTGCTTTCCAAATACTCCCAGGAGGTGTTTTCTTTTACTACATTAATTACTCAAATCCCTGGGCAGGTATTGTGCGGTTTTTTTGTTTGTTTGTTTGTTTGTTTGTTTGTTTCTTTTTTGTTTTTTGTTTTTACCAAGGTTGGTGGAGGAAGGATCAACTTGCTCTAAAGAATGCTGGAGACACCTTGTTTCTCTATGTCCTTTAATGTTTGTGTTTATTTCATTGTGGTTTTACCATATCTGTTCTAGGGGGAAAGTCTCCAGAGAAGTGAAGCAGGAAGAGCTCTCCATCAAAGAGACACAGTTCTAAGGAATTACAGAAATTGGGTACTGATCAAAGAGGAAGAAATAGAAAGAAATATCAAGATCACTCTTGGATACTGGAAGAAAAATAATTAAATAAGTGCAATTAAAGCCATGATTTCCATTTAAAATTGTGATACTAATTTTTTGTGTACAAGATTCTTTATGAATCACAAGAAGTTCACAGATACTATAATGCCTTAAAATTCATGACAGAATATTTACATAGTTGTAGATACCTACAATGTTTCTGGTTAGGGGGACAGAATTAGCTTAAAACCATTTTTTTTCTGAATTGACAGGTAGAATATTTAATGGAATGATTACAATGAAGAATCCCATATGCCTGAAACATCTTGAAAAATATTTCCAAACATATCTAATAATTCATACTAGCATATGAGTCAGCTTTCTTCTTGGTAACAAAATCTTTGAGGTAAATGACTTCAGTCAAGGAGAGATTTATAGGGGCAAATGATTCAGAATTTCTTTCCATGGTTACTTGGCCTTGTTTCTCCTGGGCCTATGGAAAGGGAAAATATTATGGTGGGAAGTTCATGGTGGAACAAATCTGCTCACCTCATTGAAAACAAGAAGTAGAGAGAGGAAGTTACCAAGGTCTAGATAACCCTTCAAATCACACTCCTAGTGACTTAAATCACTCCAACTGCATATGACCTCCTGAAGTTTCTACCACCTCATAATCACACCACCAGCTGGTGAACAAGCCTATAACACATAATTCTTTGGGGGACACTTCAGATCCAAATTCTAACTTTCTGCCCCCAGTTCCCAATACTTCATGTTTGTCCCACAGTACAAAAATTATTGAGTCCATCTCTGAGGACCCATACTCTGAACAGTTCAACATTTCTCCAAGTCCAAAATCTCCTCTTAGCCTCAGGGCACACCCTTAGCTGTGAGTCCATATTTTAAAAAGGTTTAAACTTCCAACATACAGTGGTGCAACAGACACAGGGTACACACTCCTATTCCAAATGTGGGAATAGGTCCCTAGAAAGGAGAGATGATCTCCAGCATGAGAACATCAGGACTATGGATGTTAGCTGGGATCAAAACAGAGGAAGGTTGGAGCAACACAAGCACTCCTTGTCCTCTATTGCAACTAGCAATGCAATTAGTCCGATGGGAATGTTGACAAGTTATGTGGTACTTTTCCCTGGTTCTATTTACTTTTATATTTCCAAAAATTAAAAAATAAGACATTAGTACACAGGCCCATAGGCCAAAACACAGAGCCACTTTACAGCTGTTGTTGACATGGTCAGTTAGGAAATTGCCAGTACAATTGATAAAATACAATTGGCTATCAAATGCCATAGATCTCTTTGCATGCCACCACCAGCGAAGGTCAAAGTATTACTAACAAATCCTGCAGAAGTCATAATTTCTGATGTGGGTGCCTCTTGTCAAATCTATGAGACCATTCTAGAATATGTTCACTATTGCCAAAAACATTAAGTCACACACACAAAACATTCACAGTCCACCTATTTAAGAAAGACACCCAATATTTTGGTAGAATGATTAGGGCACTAAGTTATTGGTGGATACTCTGTGGGAAACATGGTTATGTCATTAGGGAGTCCCATTTTTAACTGTCAGGACAAAAAAATCTCAAATCCCAGAGGCCAGTGATACTGGCTATCTTGGTTTACCCATATGTTGTCTTTTCTTCTGAGGTCACTTTTAAACAGCCAGTATTTTCATTGTGGAACCAACATATATGTAGGCTCCCACTGTATACAGTATAATTAAAACCAATTGTATTAATAGGGGCAAAATGTTTTTCTGAAGTCACATGAACCAAAAGATAGTTGGATCCATTTCATACATTTTTCATATTTCCAAAACTATTAATTACCAAATAAAGTAAGCGAGGAAATGACAACTCTTGTTAGAGAGCAAATGTACCTTATTGTTTTAAAGGTGGAAAATCAAGAAGTATAAACACATCCACCTTGTAAACAGTTGTAGAGTAAGTTAATGCCATTTAGATACATTGATTTATAAAAAATGATTTATAAATCAATTTACAAAATGTCAAAAAATTAAAGTTTAGTGCCAACATTAACTATAAATTACTAAGGAGGAAAACCCATCCTCTATTCTGTTTTTGCTTAAAAATCTATGTCTTCTGCTTCTTGCCGTTTTAATTCATGATCACTCAGTTATCTATATGCCAAATTTGACACCATGTACATGATATATGGGCACAGCCACATACATAGACAAAATTGCAAAGTGCACAGTTGTGCACACAGATATAAAACAAAGAATCTTGTCACTTTTTGTAAGTGGAGCTCCACAGGTAGGAAGCCATATTACAGATGTTTACTTAAGCCTCTATTAGATGTAATCTGTTAGAAATTAAAATAGATTCTATCAGTCTTTTACACTATGACATAAATATAAGGGTATTCATATACAATTAGAAATGCCAGGGGTAAAATCCAGCAGTCATGGTGGACACTGAAATCAAAGGTTTCAGGTAGCCAGCTCCTTGTCATTGATGCCTATTGATTTATTCCCAATACCACTATGTCCATGTCCCTTTCAGGATTTAGTAAGAGGAAATTTTTCAATGTAGTTTTGACTCAATCCTTGAAAAATTAGCCTCCAAACAAGGACAGAGTGTAACACCCTCTATAGTTAGATAAAATAAGACTGATACAAAAAATACATTAATTTAGGTGTGCAAGAACAAATGTAAATTTATCATGAAATCATGAGCTCAAAAATTCAGAATTTAAAAAAAAACAGTTTTTTTAAAATTACATGGCAGTAATGCTTTAGAAAAAGGGTATGTAGAATATCTTTATCACAACAAAGTTTACTTTTATCTTAGTTTACAGTCAGTTTACATGTTAAAAGAATGAGAGAGCATGTAAAGTTCTCAGAAAAATTTGTAGGAAAAAGAAAGTTGTACATTTTGAATCTTTCCACTTTTACTCCTGTGCAGTAGCATTAGGGAGGAACTTGGTAAGAAAATAACATGGTAGTGTGAAAGGATAGGCTGCCAATGCCAAAGCATCTTGGAATTAAAATGTGCTTTTGGCCATTTTATCCTTTTGTCTTTTTTTTATTATTTATTTATTTTTATTGTTTTGTCTTAATGGATTCTCTGTAAGCCTTGCAAATCTTGTAGGCCTCCACAATTCACATTTTTTCTTTCTTTTTTTCTTTTTTTTTTTTTTTTTTTTTTTTTTTTTTGCAGTGCTGGGGATTGAACCCAGGGCCTTGTGCTTGCGAGGCAAGCACTCTACCAACTGAGCTATCTCCCCAGCCCCACAATTCACATTTTAAATGTAAGTCTAGGAGAAGTGAGGAAATCTGCTGTTTTGACTTTGATTTGCATAAACTCATGCAGAGCGCATTTTAACCATTTTCCTTTTGTAAAATTGTTCTCTTAAGCTTGGTGCGATAGTTTGGTTTCTCTGGAGAGCCTATTTTTTCTTTTTTATTCATCGATTCTTATTCTTTGTGGTTTTGGGGAATGAACTCAGGGTCTCATGCTTTCCTGGTAAGCACTTCTTGGTGGCCATATCCTGAGCCCCTTTATTCCAACACACTCTTTGGCCAATGATGTTCTTCCTCATCTTAGGAACAGACCAATATAGTCAGTCAACTGTGGACTAAGACCTTTGAAATCATGAGTCCCTGATGAAATTTTCCTCCTCTAAAATTGTTATTGTCAGGAGGAAAAAAAAATGAGGAAATCAGAGTGGAAACCTCTGATGTCTCAGAGAATAGGCCACCACTCCTGGCATGCTTCAGTTATGGTTTGTGTTAGCATAGGTCCAGGGAATCTGAGGGGTTGTGTTGTGTTTCTATGCCTGTATCCTCTCATGAGAACATTTCAAAAAGAAACAAAATATGATAAAAGCTTAGAAAATTTATTGGAAGAGAAAGGAAAGACGAGAGTCAAGGGGGAGGGTGGATCATCTCAAAGAGAAAGCTGATGATGTGCCCCTCTGTTCCCTAGTTTTCTATTGGAATCCTAGAGACATTTCTACTAGAACTGAGAGGTAACACAAAACCCATAGCAGGTACTATTATTCTGAGATTAATATGACAAGTTAAATATCTAAAGACAATTTTCAGTCATTTCCAGATAGACTTATGCCTATCTGACACCTATCGGTTTGGATTAGAATGTCCCATAAGGGCTCATGTGCTGAAGTCTTGATTGTCAAAGTGGCAAAGTTGAGAGGTGGTGCTTTAGAGAAATGGTTGGATCATGAGGGCTCTGATATCTTCACTGACTGCTTAATGGATTGCTGTAAGTGTTGAAACCTGTAGGCCGGTGGCATGGTCAGAGAAAATGGGTCACTGGGGAAGTAGCCTTGGGGGTTATTATAGTTTGAATCTGAAATGTGTCCCTTAAAGTACACATGTTCAAAGTATGGTCTCCAGTTAGCAGGGATCAGAGGCAGGACACTTTGAAATGATAATTATGATCACTCTTTTTTGTAAATGTATTAAATATTTGAATAAATTATTGGGTGGTAACTGTAAACATGTGGGGCATGACTGGAGGAAGCAGATCACTGCGGGCATGTGTTTGGGGACACTATCTAGTCCCTGGCTCATTCAATCTCTCTCTCTCTCTCTCTCTCTCTCTCTCTCTCTCTCTCTCTCTCTCTCTCTCTCTCTCTTTCCCTCTCCCTCTTTCTCACCTGGCTTCCATGTGCCACACCTTGCCCATATTCCATGAGATTTTAGCATTGGAGCCAAATGACCATAATAGGAAACTTTGACCCCAGATTAGTTTTCCTCTTTGAGTTTGTTTGTATCAGGTATTTTCATCAGAGTAACAAAAGTTGACTAACAGAGTCTCCTAGACCAGGATGATGAGGAGTTTCTCAAACTGATTGTAGCAGAGAATGATGATGAGTAACAATTACAGACTTCAGTTCCACCTCAGTAGTGAGATCAGTAGTTCATGCCACAAATTCCTCATGGAAATTGTTCCTAAAGGAGACATTCCTTACTGAATTGAACTTTCTATACAAAGAAAATGCATGTGTTTGGTATGAGGCATAAACTATATGGGGGCCGATGAAGAACCACGTTCATCCCCCGAACTTCTAGGGAAGGGTGGCCCATCCCTGCTCTATGCCTTCTTGTCCCACCATGTGACCTCTTCCTCTGGCATGTGGTCTCACTATGATGACATCTGCATGAAGAGGCACTCCCTGAGGGATACTCACCAGAGCTGGAACCATTTGTTTTAGATTCTCATTCTCCAAAACCATGAACCAAATAAACACATTTCCTTTAAAGTTATATAGCCTCAGAAATTTTGATATAGCAATAGAAAATAACTAATACACTTTGGTGACCCAAAGCCCAAATTATACACCATCACTAATAATAGAAACTCTGTACGTGTATATTTTCCACAAGACTATAGGAGGGCTGTCCTTCATTTGGAATGGGAAGGATTTCAGAATCCCAAACCACTGAGTTAACATTTTACTATTTGACATTAAAACCCAAATATTATTTATTCATTTGTCATTAAAACCATATCAAGTCAGAGAATGTTATAAGCTTGATTCTTTTTTTATCATGGCAATGAAGATATATTTAATAGGTAGAACTAACTAATTTTGTTTGAGTAAATTTTGAGTGAATAAAAGAAAGTTAAGGGCTCAGCTCTAAGTTTTTATTTGGGCAAGTAGGTAAATGGGTTCAATTAATAAAGTTATCAAGAAAATCAAGTAATAATAAAGGAAAGGCCATCAAAAGATGATAAAATTGTTGATGATTCTCTTGAAGTGTCCTAGATATCTATTTTTGTCACACACATATGTTCACAAAAGTGCATGTGTACACACATTAATAATATCAAAATGTAATTATTTATGTACCTTCCTCATATCAAACATAATTTCCTTAAAACTTGCCTTAGTCTTACTATATTTCTGCTATTAGAACAGAAAAGAGGCTCATGAATACTACCTGAATGAATCATCAGTCCAGTAAAATGGTGAGGTTACCACTGTTTGAACCCTCTGTGCTCCACCACCTTCATCCTCCCACCACTCTGAGTAATTTGCTGTCAGTGGTAATGTGTGATGTGGTTTTAAAAGCCAGTTTCTTTCCATTGTATTATAATTATTAGTGTCTATTCATTGTAGAAAATAATGGGTTTCATTGTGCTACTTTCATACATGCCCATAACATACTTTGATCATACCCACACCCCATTACCCTTTCTTAAACATCCTCTCCCTACTCCCTTCCCATTCCCTAGTTCTCTACTTTCATGTCATCTTCTTTTCCTTGAATCCACATGAGAGAAAACGTTATGATTGTCTGAGTCTGACTTCTTTCGCTGAACATGATTTTCAGTAACATCCATTTCCTTGCAAATGACATGATTTTATTCTTTCTTATGGATAATACTCCATTTTGTAGGTTCAATACACTTTTTATCCATTCATCTATTGATGAGCATCTAGGCTGATTCCATCTTTGTTATTTTGAGTAAGTAGTATTACTCATGTGTGTCTTGTGTGCTGGCTTCATTTCCTTCAGATATACCCAGGAGTGACATGACTGGATCATATGATTGTTCTATTTTTAGTTGTTGAAGGAACCTCCATAGCGGCTATACTGACTTACATTCCCACCAACAGTGTCTAAGTGTTCCTCTTTGTGGTACCCTCGCCAATATTTGTTGTTTTTAGTTTTCTTTCCATATTTGTTCTTATTAGCTATACATGACAGTAGAATATTTTGATACATTATACATCTGTGGAGTATAACTTCCCATTCTTCTGGTTGTACATGAGGTAGAATAACATGGATCATGTAATCATATGTGCACACAGGAAAGTAATATCCAATTCATTCCACTAAATTTCCTATTCCCATTCTCCCTCCCTTCCACTCATTCCCCTTAGTCTGATACAAAGTACTTCTATTCTTCCCTCTTCCCTCCCTTATGGTGAGTTAGCATCTGCACATCAGAGAGAACATCTGGTCTTTAGTTTGGGGGGATTGGTTTATTTCACTTAGCATGATAATCTCCGGCTCCATTCAGTTATTGGCAAATGCCATAATTTCATTTCTCTTAATGGCTGAGTATACTTCATTGTGTATACATACCACATTTTCTTTATCAATTCATCTGTTGAAGGGTACCTGGGTAAGTTCCATATTGTACACTGAGCTGCTATAAACATTGATGTGGCTGTCACCATAGTTTTCATAATAGTTATTCTGATTGGGTGAGATGCAGTCTCACTGCAGTTTTGACTGAATTTCTCTGAAGGCTAAAGATACTGAGCATTTCTTCACTTGTTTATTGATCATTTGTACTTCTTTTGAGAAGTGTCTGTTCAGCTTATTTACCCATGTATCAACTGGGTTGCTTGTTCTTTAGGTGTTTTATTTTATTTTATTTTTATTAGATCTTTATGAATTATACAGAGTAGGTGGATGGTATTACCTTTTTTGAGTTCATATATATTCTGAATATCAATCCTCTCTTAGATGAATAGGTGGCAAATATTTTCTCCCATTCTGTTGGCTATGTCTTCACTCTCTTGATTCATTTCCCTCATGGGGACAAGTCTTCTAAAGTGATGTAATCCCGTCTGTCAATTCTTGCCATTATCTCCTATGTTCTGTTCAGGAATTCAATGCCTATACCAATGTCTTTAGTTTCCCTATATTTTCTTCTAATAATTTCAAAGTTTCAGGTCTTCCTCTAAGATCTTTGATCCATTTTGCATAGATTTCTGTACAGGACAAGAGAGGAATCTAGTTTTCATCTTCTACAGGCAGAATTCCAGTTTACCCAGCACCATTTGTTGAAGAAGTTACTTTTCTCCAGAATATGCTTTTGGTAACTTTGATGTGAATTAGAAAGTTGTAGATGCATGGGAACATTTCTGGCACCTCTGTTCTATTCCCTTGGTCTACATGACTATTCTTATGCCAGTATCATGTTGTTTTTGTTTTAGTAGCTTTGTTATATATTTTGAAGGCAGCTGTTGTGATGCTTCCAGCATCATTTCATGTTCAGGATTGTTTGGCAATTCAGTTCTTCTATATGAATGTTAGGATTGTGTTTTTAATTCTTTGAAGAATGTCATTAGTAATTTGATGTACCTAGCATTGACTCTGTTCATGGCTTTTGGCAGTATGAGCCATCATGACATTAATTCTGCCAACCCATGAATTTGAGAGATCTTCACATCTTCCAGAGTTGTCTTCAATTTCTTCACTCAAGTTTCTGTAATGTTCATTGTAGATATCTGTCACCACCTTGGTTAAGCCATTATGAATGGAATTGTTTTCCTGATTTATTTTTCAGTGGATGTGTTATTGGAGTATAGAAAAGCTATTGGTTTTTGATATGTTCTTTTGTGTCCTGCTGCTTGGTACAATCTGCTCAACAGATCTCAAATCTGCTGTGGAGTTTTTAGGATCTTTTATATAAAGGAGAATATCATCTTCAAATAGGGACAAATCTGACTTCCTACTTTTGTATTCATATCCATTTTATTTCTTTTTCTTGTCTGATTGCTCTGGTGAATGTTGCAGGACTGTATTGAATATGAATATGAGAGTGAATGCCCCTGTTTCATTTTTGATTTTGGGGGAAATTCTTTCAGTTTTTTCCCCCACTCATTAAAATATTGACTGTTGGTTTATCATATATATCCCCAAGGTATACATTACATTTATTGATTTGCCCGTGTTGGACTAACAATGCATCATTGGAATGAAGTCAACTTCTTCAAGGTGCATGGTGTGTGATACTTTCGATTTGAAGTTGAGTTTTATTTGCAAGTATTTTTGAGGATTTTTACATGGATATTCATCAAGAATACTAGTTTGTAATTTTCTTTCTGACTGTTGTGTCTTTATCAGATTTTGGCTTCACATAATGTATTTGGAAGAGTTCCTTCCCTTTCTATCTTATGGAATATTTTGAGGAGCATTGGTACCACTTCTTTAAAAGTCTGTTCAAACTCAGCTGAATGTATCTGGTTTGGGGCTTTTCTTTCTTGGAAGAACTTTTTATTACTAACTTATTTCATTGCCTTTTTTGATCTTGTTAGCGTTTTTATATCCAAGGCACAAATATCCAAGCCAGAATGGCATCTCCTTTAACTGCTTCTGAGCAGGAAAGAAGAAAGTGACCAGCACGATCTGTGCTGGGGGAGCCACAGGAACCAAGTGATCCATAAGTTCAGGGTATGGTGTGGACAGATCTGGCCCACATGGGAATGCACAAATGCTAGTCTCAGTTCCCACCAGAGAGCCAAGAATTTCTCATTATAAATAGAGTGTCTTCAGCCTCCTTCTACATTGCATACTGGACTTTATATTGCATAGATTTATCAGCAGGTTTGGGTTACACTCACTTCACTGGGCTGAAACTGGCACTTGGGAGCAGGAAGCCCACTGCTCAGTGAAAAGGAGAGGCCATTAGATCTTGAGATATAAAATGTTTGTTTGTTTTTTTTAATTGGCTAAATATTTATTCATTACTTTTTATTGGCTTAATTTTTATTTTTATAATTTTTCAGACTGCATTTTGATTCATTGCATACAAATGGGTACAAATTTTCATTTGTTGTTACATGATGTGGGGTCACACCATTTGTGAAATATGCATATACATACGGCAATGTCATCTATCTCATTTCACTATCTTCCTAACCCCACCTGCTCCCCCTTTCATTTCCCTTTACACAGTCCAAAGTTTCTCCATTCTTCTCTTACCCCCCTACCTCCCCACACCCATTATGTATCATCATCCACATATCATAGAAAAATTTGACCTTTGGTTTTTTGGGATTGACTTATTTCACTTAGCATGATATTCTCCACTTCCATCCATTTCCCTGTAATGCCATAATTTGATCTTCTCTATGGTTGAATAATATTTAATTATGTGTAGGAAGATGCTTTACCATTCATCTATTGAAGGGCATCTAGATTGATAACATTAATGAGCCTGTGTTACTGTGGTATGTGAATTTTAAGTCCTTTGGGTATAAAAAGAGGAAAGGGATAACTGGATCAAAAGGTCGTTGCATTCCATGTGTTGTGAAGAATCTCCATGTTTCTTTCCAGAGTGGTTGCACCAATTTGCCCCTCCACCAGCAATGTACAATGTGCCCCTTCCCCCACATCCAAGTCAACACCTATTTTGCTGGTGTTCTTGATAATCACCATTCAAACTGAAGTGAAATGAAATCATCAGATTATTTTAATTTGCATTTCCCTAATTACTATAGATGTTGAACACTTTTTCATATATTTGTTAATTGCCTGAACATTTTCTTCTGTGAAATATCTGCCATGTTCCTTAGCCCATTTATTGATATGGTTCTTTGTATTTTTGGTGTAAAGTTTTCTAAGTTATTTATAAATTTTGCAGATTAGTGTTCTATCTGTAGCATATGTGGAAAAGATTTCATCCCACTCTGAAGACTCTCTTTTAACATTATTGACTTTTACTTTGCTGAGAAAAAACTTTTATTTTGATTTTATCCCACTTATTGATCCTTGGTTTTATTTCTTGTTCTTTGGCAGTCTTGTTAAGGAAGTCTATACCAAAGCCGACATGATAAAGCTTCAGGCGTACTGTTCCTTCTTCTAGGTACAGGGTCTCTGGTCTAATACCTAGGTCCTTGATCCATTTTGAGTTGAGTTTTGTGCAGGGTAAGAGATAGAGCTTTAATTTTATTTTACTGCATATGGATTTCCAGTTTTCCCAGTACCATTTGTTTAAGAGGCTTTCATTTCTCCATTGTATGATTTAGGCTTTGTCTAGTATGAGTTAACTGAATTTATGTGGGTTTTTCTGTCTGTCTTCTATTATGTACCATTGGTCTACCTATGTATTTTGGTGACATACCATGCCATTTTTATTATTGTTCCTCTGTAGTATAGCTTTAGTTCTCATCTTGTGATACCTTCTACTTCAGCCTTCCTGCTCAGGATAGCTTTTGGATTCTGAGTCTCTTATTCATCCAGATAAATTTTGTGATTGCTTTCTGTATTTTCAGGAGGTATGTCATTGGGATTTTAATTGGAATTGCATTGAATCTGTATAATACCTTTGGTAGGATGACCATTTTGACAATATAAGTTCTACCTATCCAGGAACATGGGAGATCTTTCCATCTTTTAAGGTTGTCTTTAATTTCTTTCTTTAGTGTTGTGTAATTTTCATTGTAGAGGTGTGTCACCTCTTTTGTTAGATTGATTTCCAAATATTTAATTTTATTTTTTTGAGGTTATTGTGAATGGAGCTGTTTTCCTAATTTCTCTTTCAGATGATTCATCATTTATGATTAAAAATGCATTTGATTTATGTATGCTGATTTTATATTCTGCTACTTTGTGGAATTGATTTATTAGTTCTAGAAGTCTTGTAGTGAAGTTTTTTGAATCCCCTAAATATAGAATCATGCCATTGGCAAACAGTGATATCTTGAGTTTATTGCTATTCTTATCACTGTAATTGTTTTGGTCTCTCTGAATACTCTGGTTAATGTTTCAAGGATGATGTTGAATGGAAAAGGTGAAAGTGGACATCTCTCCCTCATTCCATTTTTAGAGGGAATGCTTTCATTTTTCCTCCATTTAGAATATGTTGACATTGGGCTTAGCATAGATAGCCTTTACAATGTTTATGTATGGTCCTATTATCCCTATTTTTTTCTAGTGTTTTGAGCATGAAGGGGTGCTATGTTTTATCAAATAATTTTTCAGCATCTGTGGAAATAATCATATGATTCTTAACATTAAGTATATTTATGTGATGAATTATGATTTTGATTTCTGCTGTTGAACCTACCTTGCATCCATGGGTTAAACTCCACTTGATCAAGGTGCACTATATTTTTAAAATGTTTTCTATGTGATTTGCCAGAATTTTATTTCAGATTTTTGTGTCTATGTTCATCAGGGATATTGGTCTAAAGTTTTCTTTCCTTGATGTGTCTTTGTGTGGTTTGGGTATCAGAGTGATAGTAGCTTCAGAGAATGAGTTTGGAAGTGTTCTCTCCTTTTCAATTTCATAGTATACCTTGAGGAGTATTGGTATTAGAGGTCTTGTAGATCTGAGCTGAGAATCTATCTGGTCCTGGGCTTTTCTTGGTTGGTAGACTTTGGTGACTTCTACAATTTCACTGCTTGAAATCCATCTGTTTAAATTGTGTATGTACTCCTGGTTCAGTTTGAAAGGATCATATGCCTCTAAAAATTTGTCAATGTCTTGATATTTTCTATTTTGTTGGAGTATAGATTTTCAAAGTAACTTGTAATTATGTTATGTATTTTGCTAGTGTCTGTCATGATATTTCCTCTTCATCATGAGTTCTAGTAATTTGAGTTTTCTCTCTCTTCATTAGTGGGCTAAAGATTTATCAATTCTGTTTAATTTTTCAATGATCCAACTTTTTGTATTGTCAATTTTTATTTATTTCAATTTCATCGATTTCAGCTCTGATATTAATTATGTCCCATCTTCTACTATGTAGGAATTTCAGGACAGTAAGTGTATGGAGGAGTGAAAGTCCTTGGAGTTGAGCAAACTCCTCAGGACAGTAGGCCCTTGTTTGAATGGCTTAGAAATGGTCAGCAATTCCTCTGTCCTTGAGGTCTGGAGATATTACCTTATAATAATAACATTTGGTATTAGCGGACTCTGATAAGAAAGCAAGTTATATGAGCTGCACATGTGCAAAGTTAACTGCACTGTGTGATCTAATGTCTATTAATATGATCCTGGAATAGATAATAAAACTGAACTGACTTTCCCACGGAAGGTATTTCTTGTTCTTTGACATCCTGTGTGCTTGCCTCTTTATTAATTAGCTCTCCCTGATTATATTTAAAGCTGGTGCCTGAGTTGGGACCCTTCTGGATGTGTTGATGGGAGAAAGGGATAGCTTAATACCTGAAACAGGCTTTGATGCACATCTCTCATAGGCCAGTAGTAATCTCATTAGTATGTTATGAAGAATTCCCTGTCTGAGGCTCAATGTCATCATGGGCTGAACTTTCTTATTGCTTTGTTAGGCTAAATATATTGTAAGTAATGCTGATCTTGCTGCTTTGCTGTCTGAAACAAATTCTTGCTGTTCATAGTATACAGAGAGTGGGTCCTTAAGACTCAAAGACCAGGAAGATATAGGGAAAAAAATTGCATGAGAAGGCTAAGGCTCCTATACCTGTGTTACATGCTTGGTATTTTTGTTGAGATGCTATCTCACAAATAGCCTTGAAAGAACCACAAACTTCTCCTGTAGTCTCTAAGACTGAAGTTTTTTCTCAGCTCTCTCCTTGTATTCATACTCCTTCCCCTCCCTTTTTCTTCCCTGAGTTCAGTCTCATTTATCTGAATGTCTCAGGCAGGCAGCTGCAGAGGTAGAAATTCAGACCTTGACTGTCTGCCCCATTAGATTAAACAATGCTAATCAGCCGTAATATGAACAATTGCCTTTTTCCATGTTTAAAGAATTAAGAAGGACAGCTTTGGAGAGTGAAATTAATAGCAATTTCACTCTATATGATAAAGGGGCTTGGAATGGGTTATGCCTTGTTTCCAGTGATTGGAAAGCATTGGTGAAAATCGTTACTTCTCCTGCACAAAATACAGTGATTTTTTAGAATACTCTGATTTAGCCTTTGTTCAAGCTGAGAAAAATGCTCAAGGAAACATTAATATAGATTATGATGACTTATTTGGCCTGGGGCAATGAGTGACATTACAACAAGTTCATTTGCCTGCAGCTGCCATTGCCCAGATTAGAACCTTAGTTTGTAAAGCATGGAGGAAGATCCCAGACACTCAGAATCCTTCCAAAGCTTTTGCTGTAATTTGACAAGCTTTGGGAGAGGCTTCCAATAATTTTGTTACCTGGTTGACTAAAGTTATTGAAAGACAAGTAGTCAATTTGGAGGCTCCCAATATTCTGTCCAAACAATTGATTTATAAAAATGCCAACCAAGATTGTAAGAAGTAATGAAATCTATTTATCATAAAGTGGTTACTATACTTTCTGATTTAACAGAGGCATGTCAGAAGTTGGAACTGAAATTCATATAGTGACTTTACTGGCTGTTGCTTTAAAACCCTTGAATAAATTTTGTTACAATTGTAAAAAACCTGGCCATCTTCAAAAGGATTGTAAGATTTTAAAAAAGGGATACAAAAATTGCCCAATCAGATGTATCCAATCTGTCACAAAGGATTTCACTGGGCTAATAAATGAAGATCTAAAGCAGACATGTCGGGAAACCCAATAATGGGTGTCCCCTCCCAGGGCCAAAGGAGGAAGAACACTTTTCATCTGCAGATGCAGATGTCTCCTCCAGAAATGTTTCTGATTATACTTGTGTAATACACACTCAAGTTTGGTCTCATAGGTCCTTAAACCTTCCCAAAAGATCCTCCATAGCTCAATTAATTGTGATTTCATATTACTGTCCAACAACCCTTAAACGAATGAGAGAATGCAGGATTTGGTTCCACTGTTATTGGAACATGTTTATCTATTATAAAAATAGGCCAAAGTTAATCCTTTGTTTAAATGAATAGTCAATCTCAGGGTTATTGGACATTGGTGCTCATGTTACAGTTAAACCTCTCTCAATGTGGCCTCATGCATGGCCCTTACAAAGGACCACCCCAGTTTGGGGCAAAGGAAGAGATAACAAAAAGATGTTTAAAAGCTCTTATGGTTGTGATGCTCCACCCCTCCCAACCCACAGCAAGTTATTACCATATTCAGCCTTACATTACGGCAATTCCCTTTCTTATATGGGGCAAAGAAATCTTTCACAAGTTATAAATGTCTGTGGAATTACCTTTTTTTGTAGGGGCCTCTGTGGATTTGACTGCCTTACCATTAAATGGAAGATTAGCACTCCTGTCTGGGTAGAACAATGGCCATTGTCTAAAGAGAAGGTGGTAGCCACAGAGGCCCTCATTCAAGAACAGGTACAATTTGGACAGATTGAACCTTCTATCAGTCTATGGAACATGCTCATTTTTATCTTACAGAAGAAATTAGGGAAGTGCAGATAATTATAAAGTTTAAGAGAAATTAATAAATGTGTACAATGAATTGGTCCACTTCAATGTGAATTTCCTAACCCTAATCTAACTCCTCAAGATTTTTCCTTAGATGTAATAGACCTAAAAGCCTGGTTTTTTTTTTTTTTTTTTAAGAAAAAAAAAACTATTCTTTCTTTCCTGATGATCAAGAAAATTTGCCTTCAGTTCCTGCTTTCATCATGAGACTGCTGATAGATATCAGTGGGAGGTTCTTCCTCAAGGTACGTTACATAGCCCCACATTATGTCAAAATTTATAGATAATGCACTTCAACCTTTCTATAATTGTTTCCACATATTCTTGTTTATTGTTATATGGATGATATTTTGACTGCTGGACCAGTTTTTTTTTTTTCCAGTTAATGCCTGCACCAACTGCAGCTCTTCAGTGTGTAAATGAGAAGTTATCTACAGTTTTTATGATAGACTCCCAACACTCAATGTTCCTTTATCTCTAATAATCTTTACAGGAAAGCCTTATACTTTTGCTGCAGTTGTTGCCATTTATAATCAAAACTTGTATATACATAATAGAGTGCTTATATTCTTCTCATTTCTCAGGAAGAAATGTTTCCCCTTATGCTGATATGTGTGTGCAATTGATCTCAGATCGTTACAACTGTATTTTATCTCTTACAGGAACAGATATTCATGAACTTTATCTTACTTATGGAAAGACTTTACATTTGCCATATTTACAATTTTTTTCATATTAGCAAGCTGTCTTTACTGATTTTTAGCTCCTATTGCTTTCCATGCATCTCCAGATGAATGCCTTTACTTGTTGTGTCAAGTCTCTCATGCTCCTTCTTCTACAATGGAATCTCCTCCATTCCACTTCCTATCAGGATTTCTGTCTACACTGATGGAGGAAAACAAAGAATTATGGTATCTATATTCACTGATAAAATATGAACTGTTAATTACACATTACCTCAAACTTCTCCTCAGCAAGAAGAATTAGTTGCAGTTATTTTGGCTCTTTGTATATTTCCCGCCGCCCTAAACATCATTAGATTCTCAGTGTATAGCCAAACTGATGCCTCATATTTCCTCTGCAATTCTTTCACCTCATTTGGACTCTAATTTGTTATCCTTATTTATGACTCTTCAATCTCTTTTACAGGATAATACGATTCCAGTATTTCTTGCTCACAAACATAGCCACACTGAGATTCCTGGACCCTTCACTAAGGAAATGCTCATGCTAATGATGCTATAAAATCACTTTAACCTCTCTTTTCATATGCCATGGAATAACACAATTTTTTTTTTCATCAAAATGTTCATTCCTTAATAATCACATTTTCTAATTTTTCTCAACAGTCCCATTTCATCATTAATAATTGCTCTCATTGCACTCCCTTTCATTCCCCTACTTGGGAAACTGTAAACCTTTGAGGTTTTAAATTCCAAGGTCCTTTGGCAGATGAATGTAACTCATTTACCTCCTTTCCATCCCTATTCTTTTTTACACATTATCAGAGATACAGCCTCAGGGCTTATATGAGCCACAGCACATTGTTCGGAGAAGGTCTCAGCTTGTACCTCTCATGTGCTCCTTTCCATGTCCACCATGGGTAAACTTCATCATTTAAAAACTAAAAATTCCCCTGCTTATAGTTATAGTGCCTTTGCTCAGTTTTGTAATCAATGAACTATAATTCTAACCCTTGGAATTCCCCACAATCCTACTGGACAGGCCTTAGTTAAACATGTACATCACATGCTTAAAATGTGTCTTTCAAAACAGAAACAAAAAGGGGGATTTAGCCTTGCCCATGTTAATTATGCTCTCAATTTGGTCTCATTCATAATTAATGCTCTTAATGTACAATATAAAAATAGTACACATCATTGGTCCTCTGCCATGGAGACACTTTACGCCTAAGGAACCACTATCAAAGGTTTATGTCAAATACTGTGTTCCATCAGATCCAATATGGCAGGGCCCTGTACCTTTGATAACATGGTGGTTGGGATATGCTGCTGGTCCTACTCCTACACGTCCTGTCTGGATTCCTGCCAAGTATGTGGGACCCATCAATCATCACGAGTTGGCAACAAGGATTTCAAAATCCAATTCCCAAATTCCATTTGACCCTGGATGAAGAGGACCCTGATTCAAAGAAGGAACCTCCAACAAGAACAAAAGGCTCAAGGGACCCCCCACCCAGTCTTCTGATTATCTAGTGACTTGGGGGGATATAAATAGTTTAACAACGTAATCAATCTATGTTTGATGCTATGGATCATTTGCTGTTGCAGCATCATAAAGGATGACAGAAATTTAATTATATGTGTTGTTTTAATCTAACAGATAATAGTAACCTTATACAAAAGAAATTGGATCATCTGAAAGATATTGTAAATAAGGTACAACAAAATGATGGATGTTGGGATTTGTTAGGTTGATTAACCACATGGCTACTAAGTTTTACATGGAACAAACAGCTTTTCATTGGATGATGTATACTGATACTTACCATATTATACTGTGCTTGTTTTTGCCCATGTTTTCCTTGATTTCTTCCTCCATCTTCCTTTAGAAGAAGATGGCATGTCTATTCAAAAGGCCATATAAAACAAAAAAAGGGGAGCTGTAGGGATTTCAGGCCAGTCAATGTACAGAGGAGTGAAAGTCCTTTGAGCCAAGCAAACTCCTCAGAATAGTAGGCCTTTTTTTTGAATGGCGTGAAAGTCCTTTGAGCCAAGCAAACTCCTCAGAACAGTAGGCCTTCTTTTTGAATGGCTTAGAAATGCTCTGCAACTCCTCTGTCTTTGAGGCCTGGAGACATTACTTTATTATAATGACATTTGCTTCTAGTGGACTCTGAGAGGCAATCAAGTTATATGATCTGCACATGCACAAATCAAACTGCACTATGTAATGTAACTGATATGACCCTGGAAGAGATAATAAAACTGAACTGGCTTTCACACAGAATCCACTTCTTGCTCTTCACCATCTTGTGTGTTTGCCGTTTTACTAGCTCTCCCCTTGACCTTTATAGCTGGACCCCAATTAACCTTTACACTACTACTTTTGGTGATAATCAGTTCCAATTCTTCCTGGGAATTGTGATGGGATTTTAGGTAGTTTAGTTGGTGACTTTTTATTCTTTTAATGTATAAGCTCAATAAAGTGTATTCACTCAATGATGGAATACCATATATGTTCATTAAGTCTAAATAATTGATTGTATGTTTTAATTCTATAGTTTCTTTATTCAGTTTTTGTTTGGAAGACCTATTCAATGGTGAGAGTGGCATATTAAAATCACCATGTATTATTGTGTTGCTGTCTATTTGTTCCCTAGAATTGAGAAGGATTTGTTTGATGTCAATGGGTGCACCATTGTTTGGGGCATAAGCATTTACAATTGTTATGTCTTTCTACTTTATGGTGCCCTTAAGCAGTTATGAAATGCCCTTCTTAATCCCTTCTGACTAGCTTATGCTTGAAGTCCACTTTATCTGATATGAGGATGGAGACTGTGCATTTTTACTGAGTCTGTATGCCTGATATATTTTTCCCATCCTTTCTCCTTTAGTCTGTGAATGACTTTGTCTATAAGCTGAGTACCTTTGAGGTGGCATATTGTTGGGTCTTTCTTTTCATCCAATTGCCAGTCTATGTCTTTTGATTAATGAGTTTAGGTCATTAACATTCAGAATTATTATTGAGATATTATTTGTATTACTGGTCATTTGGGTTTATTTTTGGCTTTTAAGTTTACTTGGTTACTTCTTTGACTTTTCCTTTTGGGTAGTTCAACCCTTTGGTGATTTCCATCACTGGTTTTCACTTCCTCCTCATGGGATATTTTGCTGAGAATGTTCTGAAGTGCATGCTTTCTATTTCTAAATTCTTTAAACTTTTGTTAATCATGGAACAGTTTTGATTTGTCATCAAATCTGAAGGTTAATTTTGCTAGGTATAAGATCCTTGGTTGACATCCACGTTCTTTCAGAGCCTGAAAGATGTCATTTCGTGCCCTTCTACCTTTTATGGTTTGGACTGAGAAATCTGCTGATATCTGTATCGGTTTTCCCTTAAATGTAATCTGACACTTTTCTCTCACAGCCTTTACAATCCTATCTTTATTTAATATATTAAGTATTTTCATTATAATGTGCCATGATGCGGATCAGTTGTAATTTTGTGCATTTGGTGTTCTGTAAGCCTCTCATGTTTGATTTTCCATTTCATTCTTCAGGTTGGGGAAATTTTAAGATATTATTTCATTGAAGAGATTGTTCAATCCTTTTATTTTACCTCTATGCCTTCCTCAATCCCAATAATTTTTAAATTTGCTCTTTTCATGTTATTCCTTTATTCTTGAAGTTCTGTTCATTATTTCTTACTATCTTCTCAGTTTGGTCAATGTTTACTAAAGAGCAAGAGGGCTTGGTGTCAGCCTGGAGTATAAGGAAGGATGGGAATGTCCCGTTGGGTACAGTGTGAGTCTGAGAAACACCATGCTGTCAGAAAAAAGCAGGAATGTCTGAACAGGTAGGTGTACCTTGTAGTCTAGTGCTCTGAGCTCCATAGTCTATGTGTATCCAACCAAGAGGGGAGCTGATAGGGTTCCATGTCTGCATTCCCAGCTTGCAGGTGTACGCCTGTAGGCATCATTTCCTGTTTGCCCAAGTATACTACCTGGCAACATGACAGTATGTTTCTTGACTTAACTGAGTAAGTGGTATGTATTCAATTGAAGGAGAATGAAGGCGATGTGGAAAATACCATGTGAGAGTTGACGACACATCCATCATCTTTGATCATGTGGGTGTCAGAGTCAGCTCAGTGGTTGAGTATCAACACAAACCTGAGGAGGGCTTGCAGAAACTTTAAAAAACTGCATGGTGAATAGAATATAGACTTCTGTAGATGCCCTAACCATGGAGGTGGGCAGGATGGGAGGTGCTTATGAGACAGGGAAGACATAGCTTTACATACTATTAATTGGTTTCCAAAGAGGTAATATGCTGTGGCTGAAAAGGCTGGACACAGATATTTATTCAGATGTGGCACAGAGCCATGATTTTTAAAGTTTTACTCCTCAAATTCACTGCAGACATCTCCATCCACAGGGTTTTATTCCTTCTATTTGTTTACTATTTAAATTGACAGATAACATGCGTGTTTTTATTTTTACAACCTGATATTTTGAAGTACATATACAGCCTGGGAAGTTTAAAGCTAGTCAATTAATAGATTTAATACCTAAAATATTTTTGCAGACAGAGCAAATAACATCCATTTCACATATTTAAAAGAGTACAATATTTTGTCATTGACCCTAAGATTGTTATGGGAACTTTGAAAAACATCTCATCCACTTCTTCCTCCCCACCACCAGTCATCTCAGTGTCTGGACACTGTCATTATATTTTCTTTTTCTGTGAGATCAATGTCTTAGATGGCACATATAAGTAAGATTATTTGGCATTCATCTTCCTCTTTCTGGTTCATTCCATGTCAAATAATGTCCTCAGCAGGACCACCAAGGGAATTGTTTTCCTGACATTTGTTTCTGGATATTCAGCTGTCAAGGCAGTCAGACACTGCTGCAGCCATGGGTCAAGTCGATTCAGGTGCAGCTCCCAGTAGCAGCAGAAGGTGGCATTCTCCAGTTGATGCTGATTTTGCAGGCTTGCAGAATTCAAGAGTTGTGGCTCATGGAGGGTTCCACTGAGCTTTCCCAGGAAGGCCTGGGAGGCAAGGCAATGGGTGGCAGGGTTGTGGACCCTGCAAACTTCCCTTAACACAATGACATTTGAAACTGAGAGTGAAGGTGAAGCTACTGTGGAGATTCTAAGTGAGAGTCTAGAAGTGCAGCACACCTGCCATGGGAAGCTGCAGTCAGTGACCTGATCCAGCCCATGAGAGTGGCCTTTGGGCTTCAGGCAGCCATGTCATAAGGGTGGGTCTAATCCAACCCTTTGAACTTGCAACACAATGTGTATCTGAGATATGGGACAGGAAATGAAAGGATTTAATCTATTCCCTGATGAGTTTTGGGTCCATCTGCCCTTTTCTAGGCACCTATTCTCTCCTTTGGAATGGGAGTGTGCATCATGCATCTCTTGAACAATTGCATACTAGAAGTATAACACTTTTTTATATAGGAGCTCACAGTGAAAAGTTTGCCCTGAGTCTTGGAGGAGATTTTGAACTTGGAGATATGCTAGAACTGTTCAGAATATGGAGAATTTCAGAGATAAACTTGATACATTTTGCAATGTGGGATGGACATGAACTTTTGGGGACTGGATCCAGAATGTTAGAGTTTGGATCTATGGCATTCCCAAAGAATTACATGTCATAGGCTTGGTCACCAACTGGTGGTGCCATTGGGATGTGCTTGAAACTTCAGGAGGTTTTACCTAATTGGAGCGACTAAATCATTGGGAATGTGAGTAAAAGGGATATCTAGACCCTGGTATGTTCCCCTCTCTGCTTATTGTCTTCAATGAGGTGAGCCGGTTTGTTCCATCATGGACTCCCCACCAAAATATTTCCCCTTTCCCTGGGCCCAAGGGCAACAGGGCCAAGCAACCATGGAGAGAAACTTTCAAATCTGTTTGCCAATATACATCTGTCCTTGATTTAAGTCATTTACCTCAAGTATTTTGTTGCCAAGACAGAAAGCTGACTCACATACTAGTATTAATTTTTAGATATATTTGGAAATATGCTTCAAGAGTGTGTGTTTCTTCATTGTAATTTTCCCATAATACTCTTCCTATCAATTCAGAATGAAAAAAAATAAATAAATCTAATTCTATCGCCTTAACTAGAAACATTTTATGTACCTACAACTATAGAAGTATTCTGTTATGTATTTCAAAGTATTGTACTTCCTTTGAACATCTTGTGATTCATAAAGTATCTTGTATTCTCCAACTTCATCAATTTACTTGCACATGCCATAACTTTATTCTTCTTTATAACTGAATAATATTCCATTGTGTATATATACCACAGTTACTTTACCCATTCACCTGTTAAAAGCCATCTAGGTTGGTTCCACAACCTAGCTATTGTGAATTGAGCTTCTGTAACATTGATGTGGCTGTGTTACTGTGGGATTCTGATTTTAAGTCTGTGAGTATAATCCAAGCAGTTGAATAGCTGGGTCAAATTGTCATTGCATGCCAAGATTTTTAAGGAATCTCTCTACTGCCTTCCAGAATGGTTGCATCAATTTGTGTTCCCACCAATGATGTATGAATGAACCTTTTCCCCCACATATTGGCCAACATTTATTGTTGGTTGTATTCTTGATAATTTGCATTGTGATTGTATTGAGATGAAATATTAGAGTAGTTTTTATTCTCAATTCAAGGTTAGCTTTAAATAGACTCTGGTGGAATTTACCAAACCACTGAAATTAATGATTGCAACAATTCTGAACTCTAGAAATTTTTTTGAAACCTTGGAATGTTGAAGTTAAACATTTACCAGAGCACCGCTGACCTTGCATTTGTGAAGTCATGTGGCCTGCATTCAACTGCAAAGAAGCATATTCCTGAGTGTTTAAACCTGGCTAGTTCTACCCTAACATCAATGACACATTTCAGACACTACAACTCTCAAAATGCATTCAGAGCACCCATACCTACACTGAGGTTGTTTCTGGCCTTTGGATGCACTTTACTGACTGCTCAGGGGTTTTATCAAGCTGACTGTCCTGGTGAGGTTGGGTGATCTTTCTGAAGACAGGAGCTGTAAAAGTTTGTGGCTTCTATCTGTCAATGGATTTGTCACAGGGAATCATGGACCATGCTCACAAAGGAAGTTCAAGGAAGGAAGAAAGATATGGAAAGGAGGACAAAGGCACAGACCCAAGGCAAAATACATGTGGAAGTTGAGAGAGCTGACACTAAAGAACCCGTAGAGGAATAAAACAACTCAACTGAACTTTGGGAAGATGTTTGTGAACATGGTCATAGAGATAGGACACTGATAACTATTTTTTATTTCTCAAATTATGTCACTCATGTATGTATGTTTGACACAGAAAAGCTTCACAATGTTTTCAACATCCTGTCATCAGAAAAACTCTCAACCAATTTGGTATGTGAGGTTCATACCTCAACACAACAAAAACTGAGTGTGGTAAACCCACAGCTAACATTGCAGTGATGGGTGTTGAGGGACAAGACAGCTTTCTTGGTAATGCTGAAAACTGTTCCATCCAGCAGAACCAGCGCAGAGAAAGGAGACACCATTAATCTTTAGTTTGATGAGATTTATTGCATCCTACCTGTTTCTCTGTCTCCTTTGTTCTCTCACTATCTTCCTTCTTCTTCTCTCTCCCTCTTTCCTCCCCCAGGCTCCTAGCTAATCAGCCAATTATAGCAAAGCTTTCTCTCACACAGGGAGCATGCAGAGGAATGCCAGCATAACACTATATAAATCATGAGCTGTCCACACTCGGCACAATATTAGATAGCCAATCCTTGAACCTGGTGTTAACATGTCATAAGTCTCCAAAGAACTAGTTACAGCAAACAAGCGTTTTTAGGTACTTCCTTATTTTGCAGCCAGTGCTCTTTGGCTCACTGCTAGGCACCATCTTGTCCAAGACAGCCCCCAACAGAGAATAAGACAGGGATGCCACTCCACCACTTCTATTCTTCATACTACCGGAAGTACTCAGAGTGATCAGGAGAGAGAAAGAAATAGAAAGCATACATTCGGTAAAAGGGATTTAGCTATCCTGCTTATAGAGAGAAAATGCTAATGACTCCATCAAAAAGTTGTTAGAACTCCAGACCATACAGAGGAGGGTTGTTTCACATGTGGTGGAAGTCTACTCATTCATGGGAAGGATAAAATCCTGTTGCTTGTTCCTAAAGACCAAGGATTCTTAAGGGCTTGATTCTGAAGTTTGGTGAGAGTGCAGTAAAATGGAAACTCATTAATTAATGTTGGAATTATAAAAGAATACATGCTATAAAGCTTCTGAAACATTGTGGATAAAATTTAAAAATGATTCATTAATTGAACAACCATTTGTGGTACATGAGGAGTGCAATCTACAATGGGGAATAATAACAGATATAACATATGTGTGCAGCTGTGTGACATCACACCTTTATTTCTTTACCAGCAATGAAATTTTATTTTGAACTCCTCATTTCCTCCAGATTGGTGAAAAATTATGGTTCAGTTATTGTGAGAGATTATTTCCACAAACTGTATCCAAGAGATATCTAGACTTCAGGAGCACATGCTGTTGCAATGGATGAGGTGGGTACAAGGCAGGGTTGCACTGGGTATCGGTTCTCTGGTCAGAGATTCAGGATGCTTACCTGAGTTTCAGTCTGTCTGCTTGACTCCCTTTGCACCCACACTGCTACAGTTCCTTTACTTCTGCCAGTGTGAATATTTGATCCTGGTTCACTGAGGACACACAGAGACTCCTCCATCCTCATCCTTCCTTAACTTTCTACTAACTATTCTGTTGTTTCTTCCACATGCCTACTAGTTATCCCAGATCCTTTAGATTTTGAAACAAATTTGACCAATCTTGAAGACTTTTAATTTTTCCTGTGATGTGCCTTCCAAGAATTCAAAAAGCACAAAAATCATCACCCAAAGAAATGTGAAATGAGAGATAAGGGGGAATCCTAGAGAATCATCCATCATGTGTGCAGTTGGCTTATCCTGCTTCTACTTCCTAAAGACTTGTTTAATTATCCACTAGGAGATGAATCAGATGACACCGATTGTTGTACATCACAACATGAGTTTATTGGCAGTCCATAAAACCTGTCATTCCATAGTAGAGAATGCATCACATGTCTTCATGGCCTTTTAAGTCTATAACCAGTTGGCATCTCCCTGGAATTTGAGGTGTTGTATAATGAGGAATAGTAATTATGTGAAGGCTAGACATGTAGTCCATTGAGTCAGTTATAGAATTTTTTGGGTTTTTTTATTTTTTATTTTATTGTAAACAAATGGGATACATGTTGCCTCTCTGTTTGTACATGGCGCAAAGGCATACCATTTGTGTAATCATAAATCCACATACAGTAATGTTGTTTGATTCATCCTGTTATTTTTTCCCTTCCCCCCACCCCTCCCACCCCTCTTTACCCTCTATACAGTACTTTCTTCCTCCATACTTGCCCCCCTCCCTAACTCTAACTCTAACCCTAACATTAACCCTTCTCTCCCCCCCTTTATGTGTCATCCTCCACTTATTAGCAATATCATTCGTCCCTTGGCTTTTTGAGATTGGCTTATCTCACTTAGCATGATATTCTCCAATTTCATCCATTTGCCTGCAAATGCCATAATTTTGTCATTCTTTATGGCTGAGTAATATTCCATTGTATATATATACCACAGTTTCTTTATCCACTCATCAATTGAAGGGCATCTAGGTTGGTTCCATAGTCTGGCTATTGCGAATTGAGCAGCTATGAACATTGATGTGGCTGTATCTCTGTAGTATGCTGATTTTAGATCCTTTGGGTATAGGCCAAGGAGTGGGATAGCTGGGTCAAATGGAGGGTCCATTCCAAGTTTTCTAAGGAATCTCCACACTGCTTTCCAGAGTGGCTGCATTAATTTGCAGCCCCACCAGCAATGTATGAGTGTACCTTTCTCCCCACATCCTCGCCAACACCTGTTGTTGCTCGTATTCTTGATAATCGCCATTCTAATTGGGGTGAGATGGAATCTTAGGGTGGTTTTGATTTGCATTTCTCTTATTACTAGAGATGTTGAACATTTTTTCATATGTTTATTGATTGCTTGTACATCTTCTTCTGTGAAGTGTCTCTTCATTTCCTTAGCCCATTTGTCGATTGGATTATTTGTATTCTTGGTGTAGAGTCTTTTGAGTTCTTTATAGATTCTGGAGATTAGTGCTCTATCTGAAGTATGATTGGCAAAGATATTCTCCCACTCTGTAGGCTCTTTCTTCACATTACTGATAGTTTCCTTTGCTGAGAGAAAGCTTTTTAGTTTGAATCTATCCCAGTTATTGATTCTTGCTTTTTTTTCTTGTGCTATGGGAGTCCTGTTGAGGAAGTCTGGTTCTAGGCCGACATGTTGAAGATCGGGACCTACTTTTTCTTCTATAATCTGCAGAGTCTCTGGTCTGATTCCAAGGTCCTTAATCCATTTTGAGTTGAGTTTTGTGCAGGGTGAGAGATATGGGTTTAGTTTCATTCTGTTGCATATGGATTTCCAATTCTCCCAGCACCATTTGTTGAAGAGGCTATCTTTTCTCCATTGCATATTTTTGGCGCCTTTATCTAGTATTAGAAATTTGTATTTATTTGGGTTTGTGTCCGTGTCCTCTATTCTGTACCATTGATCTACCTGTCTATTTTGGTACCAGTACCATGCCGTCTTTGTTACTATTGCTTTGTAATAAAGTTGAAGTTCGGGTATTGCGATACCCCCTGCTTCATTTTTCCTGCAAAGGATTGCTTTAGCTATTCTGGGTTTCTTATTCTTCCAGATGAATTTCATGATTGCTTGCTCTATTTCTGTAAGGTACGTCATTGGGATTTTAATTGGGATTGCATTGAATCTGTATAGCACTTTTGGTAGTATGGCCATTTTGACAATATTAATTCGGCCTATCCAAGAACATGGGAGATCTTTCCATCTTCTAAGGTTTTCTTCGATTTCTTTCTTTAGTGTTCTGTAGTTCTCATTATAGAGGTCTTTTACCTCTTTTGTGAGATTGATTCCCAAGTATTTTATTTTTTTCGATGCTATGGTGAATGGGGTAGTTTTCATAATTTCTCTTTCTGAGGATTCATCACTTATGTATAGCATTGATCTTGTAACCTGCCACTTTACTGAATTCACTTATGAGTTCTAACAGTTTTCTGGTGGAATTTCCTGGTTCCTCTAAGTATATAATCATATCATCTGCAAATAAGGATAGTTTGAGTTCTTCTTTCCTATTCGTATTCCTTTAATTTCCTTGGTCTGTCTAATTGCTCTGGCTAGAGTCTCAAGAACGATATTGAATAGGAGTGGTGAAAGAGGGCATCCCTGTCTTATTCCAGTTTTTAGGGGGAATGCTTTCAGTTTTTCACTGTTTAGAATGATATTAGCCATGGGCTTAGCATAGATGGCCTTTACAATGTTAAGGAATGTTCCCACTATCCCTATTTTTTCTAGTGTTTTGAGCATGAAAGGGTGTTGTATTTTATCAAATGCTTTTTCTGCATCTATTGAAATAATCATGTGATTCTTGACTTTAAGTCTATTGATATGGTGAATTACATTTATTGATTTCCGGATGTTGAACCAACCTTGCATCCCTGGGATAAAACCCACTTGATCGTGGTGCACTATCTTTTTAATATGTTTTTGTATGCGATTTGCTAAAATTTTATTGAGAATTTTTGCGTCAATGTTCATTAATGATATCGGTCTGAAATTTTCTTTCTTCGATTTATCTGTGTCTGGCTTGGGTATCAGGGTAATATTGGTTTCATAGAATGAGTTTGGGAGGGTACCCTCTTCTTCTATTTCATGGAATACTTTGAGAAGTATTGGAATGAGCTCTTCTTTAAAGATTTTGTAGAACTCGGCTGAGAACCCATCTGGTCCTGGACTTTTCTTTGTTGGTAGGCTTTTGATGACCTCTTCTACTTCATTACTTGAAATTGTTCTTTTTAAATTGTGTATGTCCTCCTCTTTCAATTTAGGCAATTCATATGTCTGTAGAAACCTGTTGATGTCTTCAAAATTTTCTATTTGGTTAGAATATAGATTTTCAAAGTAGCTTCTAATTATGTTTTGTATTTCAATCATGTATGTTGTGATATTTCCTTGTTCATTCCGAATTTTGGTGATTTGGGTTTTCTCTCGTCTTCTCTTTGTTAGAGTGGCTAAGGGTTTATCAATTTTGTTTATTTTTTCAAAGAACCAACTATTTATTTTGTCAATTTTTTGTATAGTTTCTTTTGTTTCAATTTCGTTGATTTCAGCTCTGAGTTTAACTATTTCCTGTCTTCTACTACTTTTGGTGTTGGTCTGTTCTTCTTTTTCTAGGGCTTTGAGCTGAAGTGTTAGGTTGTTTATTTGTTGATTTTTACTTCTTTTATTGAATGCATTCCATGAAATAAATTTTCCTCTAAGTACTGCTTTCATAGTGTCCCAAAGATTTTGATATGATGTTTCTTTGTTCTCATTTACTTCTAAGAATTTTTAAATTTCCTTCCTAATATCTTCTGTTATCCATTCATCATGTAATAGCATATTGTTTAATCTCCAGGTGTTGGAGAAGCTTCTGTTTTTTACTCTTTCATTTATTTCTAACTTCAATCCATTATGATCTGATAGAATACAAGGTAGTGTCTCTATCTTCTTGTATTTGCTTACATTAGCTTTGTGGCATAATATATGGTCTATTTTAGAGAAGGATCCATGTGCTGCTGAGAAGAAAGTGTATTCGCTCTTGGTTGGATGGTATATTCTATAAATGTCTGTTAAGTCTAAATTATTGATTGTGTTATTGAGATCTATGGTTTCTTTGTTCAATTGTTGTTTGGAAGATCTGTCCAGTGGTGAGAGAGGTGTGTTAAAATCACCTAGTATTATTGTGTTATGGTCTATTTGGTTTCTGAAATTGAGAAGGATTTGTTTGACATACATGGATGAGCCACTGTTTGGGGCATAGATGTTTATGATTGTTATGTCTTGCTGATTTATGGTTCTCTTAAGCAGTATGTAATGTCCTTCTTTATCCCTTCTGACTAGTTTTGACTTGAAGTCCACATTATCTGAAATGAGGATGGATACCCCAGCTTTTTTGCTGAGTCCATGTGCATGATATGTTTTCCCCCATCCTTTCACCTTTAGTCTGTGGGTATCTCTTTCTACGAGGTGAGTCTCTTGCAGGCAACATATTGTTGGATCTTTGTTTTTGATCCAATCTGCCAGTCTATGTCTTTTGATTGATGAGTTCAGGCCATTAATATTCAGGGTTATTATTGAGATATGATTAGTATTCCCAGTCATTTGGTTCATTTTATTTATTTATTTATTTATTTATTTATTTTGAGACGACTTGGTTCTTCCTTTATTTGACAATTCCTTTAGGATAGTTCCTCCCATTGCTGATTTGTTTCTTTGTTTTTCATCTCTTCCTCGTGGAATATTTTGCTGAGAATGTTCTGTAATGCTGGCTTTCTTTTTGTAAATTCTTTAAGCTTTTGTTTATCATGGAAGGATTTTATTTCATCATCAAATTTGAAGGTAAGTTTTGCTGGGTATAAGATTCTTGGTTGGCATCCATTTTCTTTCAGGGCTTGAAAAATGTTGTTCCAGGCCCTTCTAGCTTTTAGGGTCTGGATTGAAAAATCTGCTGATATCCGTATTGGTTTCCCCCTGAATGTAATTTGATTCCTCTCTCTTGCGGCCTTTAAAATTCTGTCTTTATTTTGTATGTTGGGCATTTTCATTATAATGTGCCTTGGTGTGGGTCTCTTGTAATTTTGTATATTTGGAGTCCTATAAGCCTCTTGTACTTGATTTTCCATTTCATTCTTCAGATTTGGGAAATTTTCTGATAGTATTTCATTGAATAGATAGTTCATTCCTTTGGTCTGTTTCTCTAAGCCTTCCTCAATTCCAATAATTCTTAAATTTGGCCTCTTCATGATATTCCATAGTTCTTGGAGATTCTGTTCATGATTTCTTACCATCTTCTCTGTTTGTTCAACTTTGTTTTCAAGGTTAAATATTTTATCTTCAATGTCTGATATTCTGTCTTCCAGGTGTTCTATTCTATTGGTTATGCTTTCTATGGAGTTCTTAATTTGGTTTATTGTTTCCTTCATTTCAAGGATTTCTGTTTGGTTTTTTTTCAATATCTCTAACTCTTTATTGAAATGATCTTTTGCTTCCTGTATTTGCTCTTTTAACTGTCGATTGGTGCGATCATTCAGTGCCTGCATTTGCTCTTGCATCTCGTCATTTGCTTCCCTGAGCATTTTAATTATGTACATTCTGAACTCCCTTTCTGTCATTTCTTCTGCCATGCTGTCGTTGGGTTTCATTGATGTAACATCTAGATTTGTTTGCAGCATTTTCTTTCCTTGTTTTCTCATATTGTTCAGGTATCAGTTGACCGCTGTGATATTGCAGATTTCCTCTATTGTCTTATAATATCCCTGAAGATTTCTATTATATCCCCTCTTAGTCTTCAGTAGCCTGAAATCTTGGAGGAAGTTGATAATGCAGTGCTCCACAAGGGAGCTGACTCCCTAGGGGTGGTGGCCTTCCGGTGGGGTATATTCCCTGCTAGTGGGCAGAGGTACCTTCACTTGCTGATGATTGGTCATCCAGAAGGGAACTAGGATGTGGGCTGATGCAAGACCAGTTTGGGCCTGTGTCTCTGATTTTACAGTCCTTTTGGGAGAACCTCACCCAACAGGGAGGAGTCACCCGGTGGGGAGGTCTCGCTGGTCGGTTTTCCTCCCAGAGGTTCCGTTCAATTCACAACTACCGCCTGGGCTGGGCAGCCTTCTTCTGTAATGTTCCCAGGGACCCGGACCTACCTCCTGGGCCTGGAAGCCTCACCCTTCGCAAACGAATCTCCTTAGGCTGCCTCTCCTCAGAGAAGTTTCCTGCAGTCCTGGAGCCTTCGCTCCGCCCCTCAGTTTGTCTGTGGGGCCCTTCCACCAAGAAGCCGTCTAGGACCCTGCTCTGCACTTTTCGCCTGGCTATGCGGCCCCTCCTCTGAGTAGCCACCTGGAGCCCCTTACAATCGCTCCGAGTCCCAGTGACCCGCCACACGCCTTTTCCTCTGGCAGCCACCTGTTGTTCCGTGCGGTCGCTCTAAGACCAAGTGACCCACCACGCACCTCTTTCTCCACCAGGCAGTCACCCAGAGATCTGGTGCGTCACGAGTCCCAAGAACTCACTGTGCACCTTCTTGTCCCGACTGCCTCCCGTAGCCCTGGTGCAGTCACTTCGAGCCCAAGCACCCCACCGCGCTCCTCCTCCTTCTCCAGACAACCCCCCTGTGTTCAGGAGCGGATGCTCCAGGACCGAACCACTCACCACGCTGTTCCACCGGATAGCTGCCCAGAGCCCTGGCGCAGCTGTTCCAATTCCAAGCGACGTGCCGAGCCCGTATTTCTCCTCCTCTGGACAGCCCCCTGTGTTCAGGGGTGGTCGCTTTCAGTCCAAACAGCTCACCAAGCACCTTCTCCTTTAGGCAGCCTCCCAGAGCCCGAGTCGGTTGCGCCGAGTCCAAGCGCTGTGGTGAACAGCCACCTCTCCAATACTCCCAGTTGTCTGCGATCACTGCTCCGGTGGGGGGAGGGGCATCTCGCCTGCAGCTTTACTTCACAAAAGTTACCTGCTTTCGGGGCTACCGCCCCTTCCGGTACGCCTGCCCCGTCCGGGACGCCTGCCCAGTGGGAGACTCTCGCCCGGCTGCTTTGAGTTGGTCCCAAGGCTCTCTATATCTCCTCTTCTTGAGTCCTGAGTCCTGGAGCAACACGAAACGCAGCCACCCTCTAGTCCGCCATCTTGAATCCCCTCAGTTATAGAATTGATTAAACTTCTCTGTGTGTGTGTGTTTGTGTGTGTGTGTGTGTCTTTTATCATGATAAGAATTCATCCTTCTCTCTTTCAGAAAACTCAAGTAGAGTTTAGTTCAACCTTGTCCACTAGAGTCATTTTGCTCCACAGCCCAAGAGCACTGCTTCTTTTGTTTATCAAAAATGACAGGTAAAGAATATCATATCACCATAAACAATTATTGGGACAACATGTTCAGCTGCAACAGGAAATTACTATTATACAAGGATATAACAATTACAGAACTACTTGTTGTTTACCCTTTTGTACCTCTTGTTAGATATAGCTTTTATAATGCCATTAAAAAGCTTTACATTGGAGATAAGTATATCTATGTTGACTAAAAATAGGTGTTGCTTTAATTTGCAGCATTAGTTGGAATTCCAAAGAAGAATTCTTTTGCAATACAGAACCTGAGAAAAACTGAATGGTGAACAAAACTCAAAATTGTGGGAAATATCTTGCATTCCAATAGTACTCAGTCCATAAGTATTGTGTGCATAGCCCAAACATAAGTTATTTCATTTAGACACTAGGTATTGACTAGTAGGTGAGCAAGAATATGCTACAAAACCTCACCTTTTAATCATTTCTGTGTTACTCTGATTTCCTTAAATCATGCAAAATTCTCAAGGTCTTGTGCGCATACTTCTTTATATGATCAAGGCTTTAGGTTCACTTTCAAATTAGAAATATATCACTAAGCAGCAGGCAGGAGTTCCTGGCCAGAAAGTTGGGATTTGGGGATTGGTTTATCCCACTTAGCATGATATTCTCCAACTCCATTCATTTACCTGCAAATGCCACAATTTTATTCTTCTTTATGGATAAATAATATTGCATTGTGTATATATTCCACAGTTGCTTTATCCATTCACCTATTGAAGGGCATCTAGGTTGGTTCCACAATCTAGCTATTGTGAATTGGGCTTATAAACATTGATGTGGCTGCATCACTGTAGCATGCAGATTTTAAGTTCTTTTGGTAGAGGCCAAGGAGTGGCATAGCTGAGTTAAATGGTGGTTCCATTCCATGTTTTCTAAGGAATCTCCACACTGCTTTCCAGGGTGACTGCACCAATTTGCAACTCCACGAGCAATGTATGAGTGTACCTTTTCCCCCACATTCTCAACAACACCTATTGTTTCTTCTATTCTTGATAATAGGTATTCTAATTGGGGTGAGATTAAATCTCAAGGTAGCTTTGATTTGTATTTCTCAGATTACTACAGATGTTGAACATTTTCCCATATAACTGTTGATTGCTTATAAATCTGTGAATTGTCTGCTCATTTCCTTAGATCATGTATTGATTGGTTTATTTGTATTCTTGGAGTAGAGGTTTTTGAATTCTCTATAAATTCTGGAGATTAGTGCACTATCTGACGAGCATGTGGTGAAGATATTCTACCACTCTGCAGGCTCTGTCTTCACAGTGTTGATTATTTCCTTTGCTGAGAAAAGGCTTTTCAGTTCGAATATATTCCATTTATTGATTCCTGCATTTTTTCTTGTGCTTTGGGAGTGCTGTTAAGGAACTCTTGACCTAAGTTGACATGACGAACATTTGGGCCAAATTTTTCTTCTATTTGTTGCAGGGTCTCTGGTCTAATTCCTAGGTTCTTGATCCACTTCGAATTGAGTTTTGTGTAGGGTGAGAGATAGGGGTGTACTTTCATTTTTGCTGCATATGGATTTCAGATTTCTCAGCACCATTTGTTGAACAGGCAATTTTTCTCCATTGCATGTTTTCCGCACCTTTGTCTAGTATGAGAAAACTGTATTTATGCGGGTTTGTCTCTGTATCCTCTATTCTGTAACATTGGTCTACCTTTCTATTTTGGTGCCAGTACCATGACATTTTTATTATTATTGCTCTGTAGTATAGTTGAAGGTCTTCCTACTAAGAATTGCATTGGCTATTCTGGGTCTCATTCTTCAAGACGAATTTCATGATTGCTTTCTCTGTTTCTATAAGGTACGTCATTGGGATTCTAAATGGAATTGCATTGAATCTGTATAACACATTTAGTAGCATGGCCATTTTGACAATATTATTTCTGCCTATCCAAGAACATGAGCCATCTTTCCATCTTCTAAGGTTTTCTTGAATTTCTTTCTTTAGTGTTCTGTAGTTGTAAAGTTTAGGTTATTTGTAACATTTGTAACATTGCCTCCTACCTGTGGAGTTCCACTTACAAAAAGTTATTAGATGCTTGTTTCCTGCTTGTTTATGTGTGAAAACCTGTGTACTGTATTATTTGTCTACAAATGTGTTTATGTTCATATATCCTATACATGATATCAAAATGGCATATAGATAAGTGAGTGCACATAAATTAAAAATTTTAATTAGAAATGGATCCAAATATCTTTTGTTTCATTGACATAAAAAAGGTGGTTTGATTTAAAATATGAAGGTATCTTTAAAATTACTAATGCAGAAGTTTTTCCAGATGGTCAGACAGCAGAGCATGTGTTGGTTTATGTAAAATGTATACAACATAATGTCCATTGCTTGTAGAATTTTTCTTCAACAAGGAAGAGATGGAGCAAATGGTTAACTACACTAGTTTGATATCTTTGTTTTTATGGTTAAATACGAGTAAGATTTATCATCAAAATCAATGGGATTAATCATAAATGTGTTTAGGAGACATCTGATTAATTCACAAGGATAAATTACTAAAACGTCAACTTTAAAATATAAAATCAAGTAATCTTTTGTTCTTAAAATCCATAAGATAATATAGTTAAAAGCAAGTTTTCATGAATTTCTATGTGAAAAAGTTTGAGATTACTTTGTTTCTGTGTCCTCATTAAAAACAAATATACTAATATTTAAGATTCTAACAGATGTAATTTTATGTACAAAGAGTACAAAAAGTTTTAATTCAGTTTTAATTCACGTGCTATGAAAATACAAAAGTATTTCACCATATTAAAATGAAGGATTTGTCTATTCAGAAATTTTGTGGGAATTGGTTCAGAATGTAAATTTCTTCTTAAAATGAAGTAATTTATTTAAATGCAAAAATTTCATAGGGATTACTTCAAAATGTAAATATATAAAGAGACCAACAGCTAAAAAAGAGATAAAACAATTTTAGGCATGGAAATATATTTTAATATGGAGGCCACAAGAAAAAAAGATAATGTCTCTGAATGAGAAAGTCTTTTGTGTGGGAAAGTAAAAAGGTGTAAAACAAGTAAGATACAAAATTTCAGTAAAAGTTAATTTTGAAAAATTTTGTGTGTAACTAAATTGTTTATAAATAATTAGTATAATCAGTTCAAACTATTTAAGGCTCTTTCCTCTTTGAACAGGAAAATTCCCAATCTATGAGATTAAATTGAGCCTGTACAGAATCTCTGGCATGGAGCATTGTTTATGGAAACAGGTTAAAAAATGCCAATTCTTTTTGCAGACATCTGTTACATTTCAGGACAGACTCTGAGGCAGTTATTTACAATTCAAAAGGTAGGGACCCACAGTTAATTAGTTTTCCTGGAGAAAGGTTGGGATAGGAGAGGGGAACTGACCCTTTCCCAAGACAAAGTCAACTCTTAATGTACTGATATAAACCAAAGTTTGATCCTCTGTGTGTTAGTTATAGGATTTCTTAACATATGAATTTGCTCTTATTTATCATGATAATTTCTTATGTCTGTTAAGTTTTGTTATTTAGAGAAAGTAGTTAAATAAATTAGGGTTTGTACAACTCTGGTTAAGCAACAACTGTTATTTTAAAATATTACACTAAATTACAGAGTCAAGAAGTTTGTTAAAAGTTAAATATGATTAATATAAAAACATCAGTGTAATTGTGGTGTTGTTACTGGCTTCATTGTGTACTGGATGCTTTCAAAACTTCCAAGTATACAAGTCTTTAAGTATAAGGTTGAGGAGAATATTTTACCAAGCTGGTGTTCTTCTAAAGAACATTTAAAGTAAAGACTTGGGGTTATAAAAATTATGTATCCTGGTTCATAGCTATTATACAAACTCAAGAAGGTTTTACTCTTGCTAATCTCATTTTGCAGTTTCCTTGTGAAATTTATAAATGAAGTCTGTTAGTGCCTTATAAAATATAACTTCTAATATAACAACCTAAGGTACTTTGAGGTAATAGGCTGTCACCTATAGTACAGACCAGATATAAGACTGACTTCTACTACTTACACTGACCCCATTTCATGATCTCATTGCTCAGCGTATTGTTAGAGATAGAAATCATGTCATACAACTGGTGGGAGCTGAGCCTTCTTCATTGTGGTATCCTTTTCAGTTCCACAACAACTTGACTTTGACAATTCTCACATGCTTGACAGTTGGCTTTTGCCATTTTTTGTGGCCAATTAGAATGTACCCATCAAGTCATTTCTCACTGTTTAGCTACTTTTATAGTTCTAGATCATCTTCTAAAATTGAAAATGATAAAGCTCCTGCTTATACCAGTTTTCTCCTTGAGAGTTTTGTGATCAGTATCATGTTGATCAGTGACCCTGTATCACTTAGTATCCCCAAGGCCAGGCCATTGTACAATAGGCTCACTTGTCCCTTTAGTTATGATTAAAGAATAAAAGGGAGGAGATTGAGCCCCTCAAAATCATTTGAATCATGCTCCTTGTTTTAAATTGTTTGAACTGTGACACTAAGGGTTGCACTGCTGCACAGTGATACAAGTCTTCCACTGCAGTTGACTTAATGGAGATCCTAATGGAAGGACTGTGGAGATCCTTACAAACAGGCCATGGAATGGACCAGATCTAGTGACAACGAGGGGTAGAGGCCATGCTTGTGTCTTTTCAGGAGGTGAAGCTCATTCTATCTTCATACCAGTTCAGGTCATAGTTGAGAGAAGTGAAGAACCTCATGAATCAGACTGAACACATGGTCAAATAGCAGCGAGGTACCAGCGCTTCAGTCACCATGTTTGTGGCTGTGCTGGTTTTATTGAGCTGTCAAGTAAGCAGGGTTCATGGTGCCACTTCTTGGGCTTATTTCCCAGACCCACCTTTAGTGCACCCATGTGGACTGGGGAATACATTCCAGTATTTACAAACGATACACATATGATGGGACATTTTACAAAAAAAAAAAAACATTGCCCCTGTTCATACACTTGGTTTTAATTGTACCAGATATAGTGGGAGTCTACCTATATGTTGGTCCCACAATGAAAATACTGTTTAAAAGTGACCCCAGAGGAACAAAAGATAACATATGGGTAAGCCAGGATAGCCAGTATCACTGGCCTCTGGGATTTGAGATTTTTTTTTTTGTCCAGACAGTTACAAAATTGGATATCCCAATGACATAACCATGTTTCCCACAGAGTATCCACCAATACCTTTCTGCCCTAATCATACTCCCAAACTATTGGGAGTCTTTCTTAAGTGGGTGAATTGTGCCAATATTCTACATGGGTGACTGAGTGTCTTTGGAAATAGTAGATATATTCCAGACTGTTCTTATAGATGTGATAAGAGACACATACATCAGGATTGTATGACTTTTGCAGAATTTTTAGTAATATTCTGATCTTCACTTGTGGTTGCATACATAGAGATATGTGGCCTTTGATAGCTGTCTTGTATCAATTATACTGGCAACTTACTAACTGATCATGTTGACAAGAGCTGTAAAGTGGCTCCTTATTATGGCCTGGAAGCCTGTGTAAAAGCTCCCTATGCTTTAATTTCTGGAAATATAAAAGTAAATAGAATGAAAGGAAAGTACCATGTAACTTGTCAAATTCACAATCTGATTAATTGCATTACTAGGTACTATAAAGGACAAGGAGTGCTTGTGTTAGTTCAACCCTTCTTGTTTTGATCTCAGCTAACATTTCAGAGCCATGATATGCTGATGCTGGAGGTCAAGTCCTACAACAGACTCATAAAGAAATGAATGTGCAGTTAGCCTTATCATGTTTGGAATAGTTTGATATCTGCTTTGATCTCTGCCATGACATCCTCCATATGCTCATCCAGAAGCATTCAAAATGCCCATTTTCTTCAGGATTTGGCCAGTTTACTTCCAAAGTCCTACAGAATCAGGTAAGTATTGATGATAGGATAAAAAAATTAAATGCCCTAGAATCTACAGTTATAAATACAGGAAACGTCTTTCACTTTTTTTGTTAGATTGACTCCCAAGTGTTTTGTTTCTGTTGAGGTTATTGGGAATGGGGTAATTTTCCTAATTTCTCATTCAGAGGATTCATCTCTTATGAATAGAAATGCATTAGATTTATGAGTGTTGATTTTAAATGCTGCTGCTTTGCTGAATCCATCAATTAATTCTAGAAGTTTTCTAGTGGACTTTTTTGGATCCTCTAAATATAGAATCATGTCATCAGCAAATAGTGATAGCTTGAGTTCTTCTTTTCCTATTCATATCTCTTTAATTTCTATGTACTTTCTAATTGCTCTGGCTGGAGTTTCAAGGATGATGTTGAATCAAAGAGGTGAAACAGGGCATCCCTGTCTTATTCCATTTTCAGAGGAAATGCTTTCAATTTTTCTCCATTTAGAATGATGTTGACCACAAGCTTAGCATAGATAACCTTTACAATATTGAGGTATGTTCCTACTGTCCCTATACTTTCTAGTGTTTTGAGCATGAAGGAGTGCCATATTTTATCAAATGCTTTTTCTGCATCTATTGAAATGATCACATGATTCTTACCTTTAAGTCTATTGATGTCATAAATTACATTTATTGATTTACAGATGTTAAACCATTCTTGCATGCAAGGGATGAAACACAGTTGTTCATGGTGTACTGTTTAATGTTTTGTATGCAATTTGCCAGAATTTTGTTTAGAATTTTTATGTCCATGTTCATCAGGGATATTGGTCTACAGTATTTTTTTTTTTTCCTCATTGTGTCTTTTTCTGGTTTTGGTATCACAGTGATACTAGCTTCACAGAATGAGTTTGGAAGGGTTCCCTCCTTTTCTATTTCATGAAATAATTTGAGGAGTATTGGTATTAGTTCTTTGAAGGTCTTGTAGATCTGAGCTGAGAATCTATCTGGTCCTGGGCTTTTCTTGGTTGGTAGGCTTTTGGTGGCTTCTTCATTTCTTTGTTTGAAATTGATCTGTTTAATTTGTGTTTGGCTTCCTGATTCAGTTTGTGTCAATCATATGCACCTAGAAATTTGTCCATGTCTTTGAGATTTTGTATTTTGTTGGAGTATGGATTTTCAAAATAGCTTCTAATTATGTTTTCTATTTCAATAGCATCTGCTGTGATATTTTCTTTTTCATCAGAAACTCCAATAATTTCAGTTTCCTTCTTCTTCTCTTGTGAATGTGGCTAAGGGTTTATCAATTTTGTTTATTTTTTTCAAAGAACAAACGTTTTGTTTTTTCAATTGCTTTTTTATTTCAATTTCATTGATTTCTGCTCTTATTTTAATTATATCCTGTTTTCTACTACTTTGATATTGATCTGTTCTTTTTCTAGGTCTTTGAGATATAATGTTAGGTTATTTATTTTTTCACTTATTATTCTTTTATTGAATGACCTCAATGCAATGAATCTTTCTCTTTGTTCTGCTTTCATAATATCCCAGAGATTTTGCTATGTTTTATTGTTGTTCTTATATACCTCAAAGATTTTTATTATCTTCTCTCTGATGTCTACTGCTATCCATGCATCATTCAACCATGTATTATTCAGTCTCCAGTTGTTGGAGTAGTTTCTTCTCATTTTATCATTGATCTCTAATTCTATTCCATTATGTTCTGACAGAATTTAAGGTACACTTTCAATGTTTTGTGTGTGTGTTTGCTAAGAGGTGCTTTCTGGCATAAGATATAGTCTATTTTGGAGAAGGATTCATGTGCTGCCAAGAGAAAAGAGTACTTGCTCTTTGATGGATGGAATATTCTATGTATGTGTGTTAAGTCTAAGTTATTGATTGTATTTCTTAGTTCTATGGTTTCTTTGTTCAGGTTTTGGTTGGAAGATCTATACAGTGGTGAGAGCGGTGTGTTAAGTCACCCAGTATTATTGTGCTGTGGACTATTTGATTCCTGAAATTGAGGAGGGTGTTTTTTTTTTTTTTTTTTTTACATGCATAAATGTTCCATTATTTGGGGCATGACTATGTATGATTGTTATGTCTTGTTGATTTATGATTCCCTTAAGCAGTATGAAATGTCCTTCCTTACAACTAACTTTGGTTTGAAGTCCACTTTATCTGATATGAGGATGAAAACTCTTGCTTTTTTACTTAGTCTATGTGTGTGGTGTCTTTTCCCGTCCTTTCACTTTCAGTTGTGGATATTTTTTCCTATGAGATGAGTCTCTTGGGGGCAGCATATTGTTGGGTCTTTTTTCAAATCCAATCTGCCAGTCTATGTCTTTTGATTAATGAGTTTAGGACTTTAACATTCAGGGTCATTATTGAAATATGATTTGTATTCCTGGTCATTTTGGCTTATTTTTCATTTTTAACTTGACTCAGTTTCTCCTTTTCTTGGCTTTTCCTTTAGTGTCATTTCTCACTCTGCTGACTTTTACTGTTATTTGTCATTTCCACCTCATGGAAAATTTTGCTCAGAATGTTCTTTTGAGCATGCATTGTATTTGTAAATTCTTTTAACTTTTTCTTTTAAATCATGGACAGTTTTTATTTCATCTCATATGTGAAGGTTAGTTTTGCAGGATATAAGATTCTTGGTTGGCATCCATTTTCTTTCAGAGCTTGGTATATATTGTTCTAGCCCTCCTAGCTATTAGGGTGTGGACTGAGAAATCTGCTGATATCCATATTGATTTCCCCCCATAGGTAATCTGATATTTATCTCTCATGGCCTTTAAAATCCTATCTTTATTTTGTATGTTGGGCATTTTTATTACAATATGCCGTGGTGTGTATCTGTTGTAATTTTATACATTTAGTGTCCTGTAATCCTCCTGTATTTCATTTTCCATTTCATTCTTCAGGTTGGGGAGATTTTCTCATTTCATTCAATAGATTGTTCATTCCTTTAGTTTGTATCTCTGTACCTTCCACAATCCCAATAATTCATAGACTTCATCTTTTTATGATATCCCATAAATCTTAGAGGTTCTGTCCATGATTTTGTACCATCTTGTGTGTGTGGCCAATCTTTTCTACAATATTAAATATTTTGTCTTCATTACCTGAGGTTCTCTTGTCCAAGTGATCTAGTCTGTTACTGATGCTTTCTATTGAGTTTTTAATTTGGTTCTTTGTTTTTCTCATTTCATGGTTTTCAGTTTGGACTTTTTTCAGAATCTCTCTCTTTATTGAAATAATCTTTTGCACTCTCTGGGCACTGTTGTCACAGATGCCACACTCATGGCCCAGAGGTATTCTCTTGGGGGTGGGGTGAATCTGCCTCTGAAGCCAGTGCTGCAGACGATTGGAGTGCATCATTTGTGTGCCACTGTGGCCTCCATCGCTAAGGACACTGGAGGTCTTTTCTCTGGGTGCCAGTGCCATCACCCAGATGTATTCTCTTGGGGCACAGCTGCTCCTTACACCACTGCCACAGGTGCCCTCAGGTCTTTTCTCCAGGTGCTACTGCTGATGTCCATACTGTCACAATCACCTGGAGGCCTGCTGCCCTCAAGCTACCTCAGGTGCCCAGAGGTCTTTTCTCCAAGCACAGGTTTGCACTCCCATCCACACTGCTGCCACTGCTGCTGCCACTACCACCAGCACTCTGCTGCCAAACCTGCTGCCACTCCCCAGAGGTCACCATGAGGTCTTCTCTCTGGGATCCTCTGCAGCTTAAGCCAGAGCAGCTGCCAGCACTGCCACTGCTGCTGCGGTCCCCCCACCTGTGGTCAGTGACACTGACAACTGCAGGTGCTGCTACCCCCCTGTGGCACATGAAAACTAGCCCTTCTATTTCTCTTCACACTCATGGTTGGGATTCCTTAGAAAAGCTTTGTAGTAATAAGATGTAGGTAGCACTTATTAACAGATGTTCCCCTTAAGTCATTCTATAAGAAATATGTGTTTTGAGGTTTACAGTTTGCAGTTTCAGTCCAATTCACCAATGCAGAGAATTTGATCCCTGGCAATAGACTTGGAGCCTAAGGTTTGTGAGCAGGAAGTTTCCTGGGGAAAATGGCAGGACTGTGCAGAGGAAGAAGCTGAACTGTGAGGCAGTCATGGCAAAGATGTAAACCAACCCACAGAGAATTTTGCAGCCAAATGGCCTTATGGTGTTTCCCTGAATAGAGGCAAGAGGCCCAGACTTTACACCCTCCTGTCATTAGTCTGTTGATGCAGGACACCAAGGAAGAGGCCATCAACCCTCCCAGGAGGACAGAGCCACTAACACCCTTAGCATGGTTCAGTTCTGAAGGCAGTGGGCAGCAGGCAGCTCACCACAAATTTGGAAAGCACATGAGTGTCCACCACACCTACTATTATCTGGACACTTATTTAATTTCTGATGATTTATTGATGAAAAAGACTCCCATTCCAGAGGAGGGAAACCATGGTATTACCTGTGCTGCACATAACATTGTTACATTATAGTACATTATTATGAGATCCTGTAAGCTAATATGGGGACAATTTCCATTTTGGGGGTGTTCATATTTTACTCAATAGAATAGAAATAGCATAAAGAATTTTCTTTAAAGATGAGGAACTAGACCGGACATAAAATGTAACTTAGCAAAAATTAAGCTTCACCTCATTTAGAACCCCAGTTCTGCATGATGGCAGACGGGTTTGGTACAGGCAGTTATTTCAAGTTTTTTAAATCAATTTAGGCATTTCAGAATATTTGTTTCTCTTTATTTTCCCCATGGATGGAATCTACTTGACACAGGAGAAAGGCAGTCTGTTCCCCTAACCGCTGCCTCAGTAAAACTCTCCCTGTCATGGTGTCTGACTGTTGGTCCATCCATCATCTCACTGAATTGCCTGGAGCTCTCTCTGGTCCTTTCTCAAGGTTGAAGTTCCTACAATGTTCCACTAGGGGGAACCTCGCGATCCAGAAATGCTCAGTCCTCAGTTCTTCAAAGGTTCCTTTGGGCTACTCATGTCTTAGCAACTTGGGTTCATTATCATGCTCTGAAGGTGACGTCTGACCTGTTAACAAACCCATTTCTGATCACTCATCACATGAAAAGGACCCAATGAATCCAAGAAAAGTCACTGGAAGGGTGAGGAAAAAAATATATTTGGTAAGACAGGAAGACTGGGAATACAGTGGACTAGACAAGTTTATCACAGATTTTAAGCTCCTTTTTTTAAAAAAATGTATTCATTTTAATTATATCCAATAGTTTTTACCTTTGGGGTGAAATGATTGATGAACCCTCATAGTTGGAGAGCTATTGATTTCTGTTCTTTTCAAGGATGAGGAGAGAGATTAGGGAAATTTTTCAGGCAAATCAACTTTGTGCTACTAGATTCAATGATTAACAAGGTCTGGGTTCTCAGGGAGGTGGGGGCTTTTTCTAGTGAATGATAGCCATTGGCATGGCTACAATTTTCTACACCATCAATACTCCATCCCACCTCTTGTGGGTTAAGGGGTGATGGCTGCTCTGCTAATTTGTATTGAAGGTGAGAAGGGAGGGGTGATCATAGAATGGAACTGCATAACCTGGAGGTATAAATATTGGAGGATCTGAAGGCATAAGAGAGCCATTCTGTAAATTTTGAACATGTCTATCCACTTTCGTATTGATTGTATAACGTGCTTCCCTCGCTTATCAACTGCCACCTCTAACTTGGAATATTGAGGTTTAGGCACATTTAACGCACTTTGTACCCAAATTTTATTTCTGTTCAGGGTTACCCTTACTGTATCATTAACCCTACCAGATTCCCATGGTATTATGAAAAATTCCCATGCTTCAGAGAAGGGATCTGACAACTCTTTGATATGATTTTCTATTTATTCCCAATAATTGCTCACACTTCCACACATAAAAAATATTGTTTTTCATTAGTGTTCTAATTACAGGTCATATGATGTTTAAGTTAACATTCCCTTGTTCTAGTGAGAACAACCAAAATCTCCCTGAGTGAGGTTCCCATTTGGGATGGTCCACCTGCTTCCTACAGGGATTGTCCCCATTCCCAGTAGCTGTACCACTCTATAAGAGCATTCCCATATATTTTCCAAGTAGGACTTCAAAGGAGATTGTCCCTAAATATTTTTCACACTCCCTATAGAGTAAATATATCCAGTTAACCCAGAACTGATGGGAGGATTAGAAGGATTTGCCCTCACTTAGATGGGTCTGCTTGCATCCCAACATCAATATTCAAAATCAAACAGGAAGTTTGTTCAAGGATGTGAGAGGGTAACCTCCTGATGAGGTCATCAAAGGAAAAGCATAAATGTTACCAGTTCATATTGCCAAGTCTTTATTTTATTTTGAATATGTATTCATATTCATACTGAGACCTTCTGCTGGAGTGATGGTCCAGGAGTCGGATGACCTGGATGGAATAGGTGAGTCAGCTGATGCAGACTTCACTCACATGTGGTGTACCCACAGATTTACTCTGGCTAATTTGACAAAAGAACAGGTTCTTAGAAGTACTTCAGATGGTCTGATCCTCTGAGCCATAGGCTGTTGGTCTCTCTTTGTTCTTTCATCTTAGAAGTACTAGGTTTCCAGGTTGAAATGCATGGAGTGGCATGTGAGTGGTGTATGCAGACCTGTTGGAAGCAAATTCATGACTGGGAGTTAGTATAGTTCCTGATGTATGTAAGGCATGTTCTCATTTTGGAGGAGAGCTCTGAAATGGCCTACCTTACAGTGTTTGGAAAGACTCAATTTGAATCTGAAATAGGCCAGGTGGCAGTGCCTTACCTAAAGGTAAACTGCTTTCTTGACAGGTAGTTACTTTCCTGTAAAGTGTGATTCATTTTCTCAGTTTTCCCTGTCAATGAAGGCCTCCAAGAAGAGTGCAGTTGTACTAGGTCCTTTTGAGTGACATGTGAGACAAATGGAGATTGGTCATCACTTTGAATTGCATCAGGGAGCCAAATCCTGGGAGAACTTCCTTTCAAAGTTCCTTGATAACTTCAAGTGCTCATTCAGTACAAGCCAGGTAGGCATGTGCCCACCCAGAAAGGGTATTCATGAAAACTTAGAGATTTCCATAGTTTCCTGGGGCTCAGGGTCTTTGAGTGAAATCAACTCTCCATTCTTCAGTTGGGTCATTCCCCATTTGTGGAGGTCTGACCATTGTGACTCCCTTTGCATTTTATTTGTCATATCACAGGCAGTTTTGAGTGACATGTTGAGGAGTTCTTGTAAATTGGGTCCTATAATATATTACTGTATGCACTGGAGGGTGGCATCCCCCACCCAATCAGTGCTGTTGTGAATGTCTTGTCAGTTTACAGAAGGGTTTTTAGAATCTGAATCATTCCCAAAGCATGGCATTTCCATTCAGGGACTGTTTGCTCAAAGTGAAGCCCCATCCTTTAGCCCTTTCTTTATCAGTATATAAGGTGTATTTTGAGATGTCATTCTGGGGAAGCAGAGGTCCAATAAGGGTGATGGAGTCACTGATTCTGGTTGCTTGCCTGGATGCTCCATCAGTTTGTTTTTCATATTTTCTAGGCTCTCCAGACCATCTGGTGGCCATAACAATAAGTTATTGTCACCTGGAGGAGCCTGAAACAGTTCTAAAGAAAAATTCTTCAGTCCATTAAGGCAAAAAGAAGAAATGAAATCAGAAATGAAAGGGAAGGTATCACTACTGATCATCAGAGATTCCTATGAACCATATGTGCCAACAAATTGGAAAACGTAGCAGAAATGAAGAAAGTCTTAAATATATATAACCCCCAAGATTGGGTCAAATAAAACAGAGAAGTCTGAAGACCAGTATCAAGCAAGGAGAGAGAAAAAGCATTACAATAAAGAAAAGCCCAGGTATACATGGTTTTAAGGGTCAACTCTACATTGATGATAGATTAAATCAGTCTTTCTGAATCTCTTCCAGAAAAGAGGGAACACTTTCAAACTCAATGAGGCTGGAATTGATCTGAAACCACAAGAAGATAAAAATGTCACAAGAAAACAAAATAAAACCCAAAAAACTATAGGCCATTACCCCAAGAACATAATAGAAAACTCAAGATATAAAACAACTAAATTCAACAGCACATTTAAATGATTATATGGTAGATGTTGCTGCCCTCAGCCAGAAGTCTTCTCTTGGGGCACTACTGTCCCTGATGCTGCTGCTACAGACACCCAGAGTTCTTTTTTCTGGGTGTACCTGCAGTGTACACTGCTGTTGCCTCCAATACCACTGCCCTAATTCCACTTCTGCTCCCCAGAGGTCACCTGGAGGTATTCTCTCTGGGTGGCACTCCCACCACTGCTACTGACTCCCCCACCTGCTGCCAACACCACTAATGACTGCAGCTGCTGCTGACATCATGCCTGCTGCCACTGACCCCCACTGCTACCATTTCCATCACTGCCCAGAGGTCCATTGCCAGGGAGACTCCAGGTTTGATAGTAAGCAGCCACATCTTTCTTGAGACACCTACCAGGGCCAGAGAAGTTGGAGTGACAGCAGGTTTTCTGACACCACCTTTTTGGGGCACAGCTGCCCCTGCCTGGAGATGCCAGAAAGGACCACTTCAGTGTTAGGTGCCTGCAGGTTTGACTGTGCCTGGGGTCTTCCTCCTGGAAGTGCTTATTGCCACCATCTAGTTGTTGTTTCTTAAGATTTTTCATCCCTGGTGGACTTTCTTCAAATTCCAGCAGCATTGAGATCTTGGGACTGTGACATGGCTGAATGGAGGATATCTGAAATCCAGATCAGTGAGATAGTGACTGGGTCTGCCAGGGACAGTCTGAGCCAGGCAACTTGTGAGAAGTAAGAGACAGGGCTGAGAAGCTTTCAAATACTGACAGAGACAACTGTTCAATATTCCATTGGATTTATTTTATTTTATTTTTCCTTCTCTAACATCTCTCTCCACCATATTTGAAGCAAGGTATTTTTCATTTATCAGTTTGTTGAGGATGATGATATATGCATAGTGTTTTGTAGTTCTGTTGCATATTCTTATATTTTAATTTTTCTCTTTGTATGTGTTCTTCCTCTCATTTGTCTGTTTTCCTGGATTCCATTTTTACCTTTTCTCCACCTAACAGCCAACCTCTGTTGGTTCCTCTTCCAGTCTTCCTGTGGATTTTTAGTTCTAGCTTCTCCCTTTCTTCCTCATGAACCTCACATTCTACACTATTTCTTTTCTCTCATTTTCCACCAATTAAAATGTTAAACCCTTTTAGTAAATTTTCCGTTTATATTGTAGATAGTGATTGAACTCATCATTTCTGTTTATAATGAAGAAGCACTAGACACCTTGGTGGGAGCTAGTAGAGTTAAGGCTATACATTGTTTACACTGAGTGCTGTTGATATTGATCTCCTTTGAAGGTGGGGATACTAGAGATCTTCAGGACAATACAGATCTACAAGGTAGAATATATCCTGCCTCAAATCCATGCAACTAGGTGGGAAAATGCACAAGCAACATGAAAAAACAAGGGAACAACGTGCCCCAAACAAACCAAAATGCCTCAATTAGCATCCTCTAATTGAGTAGAGGACAGTAGAGGAAATGTCTGAGAAGAAGTTCGAATGTACACAGTTAAACTGTGAAGTGAAGGATAATATTTTAGGTATTTGTTAGGACTAATGACACATTAACTAACTCAGGCTGACTCCTTACTCCCTGGTGGGTGAGCAACATCAAGGCCTCAAAGGCAGTTTCAGAGGTTAATGACGATGAATCGGACCACCATCAGGGATTGATTAACAACAGTTTCATGAACGTGATCAGCTCATGCTTGCCATATAGTCCTATGGGACTATCACTTGCGTGAACCTCCCCATACCTTGCTGACCTTTAAGCTGATTGGCTCCCACCTACCCTCCACCCTACATAAAAGCTGTGTGACTTCCTCAATAAAGGAGTTCCTGCTGTGACTAGTCTCCCTGACTCAATTGATTGTCCTCTGCCTGGAGGACCTGTTGCAGACAGTCAGTCAGCCCTACCTATCATGGTCTGACCTTGTTGGGGAGTGTCCCCTTCCCTTGCCACTGGTTGAGAAGAGCAAGGGGCTCAACAGTACTTGAGATGGAGTTCCCACTGAGTGAATGATGGTGATGTCTCCCAGTAAACACAGACATCAGAGACCAGGCTCAGAAGGCACAGATATAATATTACTTATGATTGTACAAGACATATATAGGCACATTATCCAATCGGGTTAAGTCTCTTGTTAAAACATAACAGAACCAACCTATAGGTAAAGTATACATTGTACTAATTCAAAAAAAACAAGTATCCCTAAGTGATTCTATCCGGCACCAAGTCTGAGACAAAGGAGTGGGAGAAGGGGAAGCTCCAGCCCACAGCATGAGGCAAGGCAGCTTGGATGAATTCACATCACAGCTTACTGTGATGCCTGTTGATTGAGGTTTCCCTTGATAGCTCAGCCTCAGTAACTGCAAAGTAACTACAATCTATGCCAAGTCTGTACCATTTCCTCAGTTTCTCTCCAGACAGTTAGGTTTATTTAAACCATGGTGTCAGTGACTGCTGACAAATAAGCTTGAGGAATGTTCCCTAAATTTCCCCCTTCTTTGCTAATTGAAGCAAGCAGGGTCTTTGCAAATAATTGTTGTAACTTGGCATGATAAGCTAGTCTCTTAGAAAGAAGATGGAATATACAATGAAACCCACATATGTATAAGTGTGGGAAAATTTTTGTATGAGTGCAGTTACAAAAATTGCTTTAACCAAGACATGTTTGGTAACCAAGAAGTCAGCCAATCTAGCAGACCTATATTTCCAGATTCTTGATGAATGTTATTAACAATATCCATTAAATGACTTAGCTCTTTGGGAATAGAATTACCATTTATCATTTAAGTTGAAATAATACCCATTATTAAGTTTCTTATAGCTTTTATGGTGTAATAGCAACAATCAATGGCAGCTCTATTATCAAGAATAGCTTGATGATACTTTGTTCCTCATTGAGCATTGCAATAGCCATAGAGTATGATTAACACTTTTTACCATGGCACAGGCTAATTTCATGACTCCTTTATATGACCCTACAGCCAGTATGGGGATTCCTATTAAAGAAAATGTTAATGCATCATACTCTGTCTTAGATAACAAGGTTACAGAGTCATCACAATTTTCATCAAGGGGAATGGCTTGCTAATTGACTCTCTGAGAGGGATGGTGTCCTAAAAGATCATGAAATGAGGGTAGAAGTACAGGAAGTTTGCTAAGACAACAAAGTGTACCATGTGACATATTAACTGGAATATAATTAAATGTGTAAAACTCCATAGGAAAGGAACCAGCCAGAAGGCAAAGGAACATGTGCATAAGCATAACTAATTGATTCAGTAGAATGGTAATGAAAAGAAGGATTTTCTACATCTCTACATTTTCTGCTACAATTTCAAATTTCAGCACATGTATCTGTTTGATTAAAGGCCACTATGGGAGTTGGGAATTCCATAGCATTAGAGTGGTTTTTAACTGAAGGTGTAATCCAATTATAGCAGACTTTATAGGAAATAATCTTGTTCAAGGCTGAAACCATTGTCATATTCCTTATCTCTAGGACAGGACAACAAACAGGTACAAGGCAAGATCCTAGCACCATGCTCATATGTGTATGTTGGCAGATACAAATTTCAGAGGAATTAACAATTTCCACCAAATGAACCCAAATATTATAATGAGTACAATCAGTCAAAGTAGAAGATGATAGGACAGAGGCATGAGCTATGGAATTAGCAATGATTATAGCACAATTAATAGGAATAATGTCCCTGGCCCTGGATTGGCCTCTAGTGACATCTGCTCTGCTTGATGCATCATATTCTTTACATCTCCCCATGTTATGGCATGATGACTTCTAGATTGTGGGCATCTCAATCATCCTATTGGTCCTGGTGTGGATTGAGCATCTTCATCCTCAATCTTCAATTGCACCATCTGTCTTGTCTGTGGTGTCATCTGCTTTTGTTGTTGTGACTGGTCTGACATTTCCTGCCAGCACCCAGATGGGCAATGTTGCTGATTCTGGAAAGACACAAGCATAACCTTGACCTTGGGTTAGAAGAGGATGAGAACCATTCCATTCATTTGTCAAGGGATATTTCCATCAAATCAATGGTAATGGTGATGGAGATGACAGGAATGATCCCCAATGTTTATAGGCAGAAGATATTCCATGCAAATCAAAAGTTAAGAAATTTAAGGTAAATAAGGAAGATGTTAATATTTCCCCAGGGGAGGATGAGTTCCCCCTTTCCTTTTCTATTTGAGTTTTCCATGAATGATTTGCATGTTCTATGATTGCCTGTCCTTTTGGGTTATGAGGAATATGAGTAAATTGACGAATGTTCCATGATTCACAAAATTGTATCAATTGAGAACTAACAAAACATGGCCCATTATCTGTCAAGGTATTCCCATTATCAAGAATGTTTGTTTCAATGCTTGAATGGCATGTTTTGTTTTTTCACCACTTCAAGCAGTAGCCTAAGTGCAACTTGAATATGTATCTATAATTACATGAACAAATTTTAATTTCCCAATAGATGCTATATGAGTGATGTCCACTTGCCATAACTTAATTTGGTTGTAGACCTCTAGGATTTACACCTTGAGATTGGAGAGGTTCTAAAGGCAACAAGAGTGCACATTTAGCACATGTCCAGGTCAAATGTTTGCATTAGGAAATAGGTAAATCCAGATAGAAGAGATGTAGAGACTGAGCAGACTTGTGAAATCTAGCATGTAGCTCTTTTGCTTCTTGAGTTGGAGAAGAATCTATGTACATTATTGATTTTTCTGTTGCCTTTAGTTAAAGGTCCTGGTAAGTTAGTATGAGATTGTATAAGTTAAATAAACCAAGGATTACTTCAATTCTCTATTAGAAGCTTTACTATGTCCATAACTTGATCTAGTGGGCATAAAGAAGATCAAAAAGTAGAGTATGGGAGACTTTTTGCTACTTGAGTTGCATCAGCACTGTCAGAAAAGAGATTAAAAGATTCTGGGCAAGCCTCAAAAGGCTTAATTATTGCCAATAACTCTCCTAATTGTGGCGAGCCAACAAAGTTTTCCTTTATTATTCTTTGTTTTTTTGGTTTTGTTTTGTTTTGTTTTTGTTTTTGTTTTTTTGTAGGTGATATGATTAATATCCCACAACAAGTTCTGGGAGTTAGTATAGTCCCTGATGTACTTACATACTGATTCCCCACCTGATCCTTTAATGTTCTCATTTTGGGGGAGAGCTCTGAAATGGCCTACCTTACAGTGTTTGAAAAGACTCAATACGAATCTGAAATAGGCCAGTTGGCAGTGCCTTACCTAAAGGTAAACTGCTTTCTTGACAGGTAGTTACTTTCCTGTAAAGTGTGATTCATTTTCTCAGTTTCCCTGTCAATGAAGGCCTCCAAGAAGAGTGCAGTTGTACTAGGTCCTTTTGAGTGACATGTGAGACAAATGGAGATTGGTCATCATTTTGAATTGCATCAGGGAGCCAAATCCTGGGAGAACTTCCTTTCAAAGTTCCTTGACAACTTCAAGTGCTCATTCAGTACAAGCCAGGAAGGCATGTGCCCACCCAGAAAGGGTATTCATGAAAACTTAGAGATTTCCATAGTTTCCTGGGGCTCAGGGCCTTTGAGTGAAATCAACTCTCCATTCTTCAGTTGGGTCATTCCCCATTTGTGGAGGTCTGACCATTGCGACTCCCTTTGCATTTTATTTGTCATATCACAGGCAGTTTTGAGTGACATGTTGAGGAGTTCTTGTAAATTGGGTCCTATAATATATTACTGTATGCACTGGAGGGTGGCATCCCCCCCCCCACCCAGTCAGTGCTGTTGTGAATGTCTTGTCAGTTTACAGAAGGGTTTTTAGAATCTGAATCATTCCCAAAGCATGATATTTCCATTCAGGGACTGTTTGCTCAAAGTGAAGCCCCATTCTTCAGCCCTTTTTTTATCAGTATATAAAGGTGTATTTTGAGATGTCATTCTGGGGATGCAGAGGTCCAATAAGGTTGATGGAGTCACTGATCCTGGTTGCTTCCCTGGATATTCCATTAACCAGTTTGATATTCATATTTACTAGGCTCTCCAGACCATCTGGTGGCCATAACAATAAATTTTTGCCACCTGGAGGGGCTTGAAACGGTTCTAATAACCACATGTTTTCAGGGACATATTTGACTTCTCTGTTATCTACAGTAACATGTCTTCTTTTCTTTCCGCATGGCCCCAAGGGACTATACTACCCCAAACGCATATCATGAATCTTGTATATGTTCATCTGATTTCTCTCATCTAGGGAGAGTGATGGTGAGGGTCATGATTTCCACCTTCTCTGCTGAGCGTCCTGGAGGCAGTGCCTTAGCCTCTAAGGTTTCTTGTAAGATAACTTCCCCACTGCATACCCAGCCCAATACTTACCTTGGTCCTTAAAAATGCTCCCTCTGCAATAGTCCTAATTGGGGCTGAGCAGAGATTGCTCAGAGAGATCCAACTGATTAGTAGGTTTTAGTTTAATAATCTGCATGAAATCACATTTGGGAGTGTGGTGGGGTTGCAGGATTAAAGATCTAATTTGGGAGCAATGTGGCAGTAACCTATGCAATAGAATGGCTTGATATATTTCTATTCTTGAGATGATCCAATGGCCTTATTAATTCTAATAAGGAGAAGATATGGTGGGGCACATACAGAAAGTTGGTCCTAAGATAAACTTTTCTGCAACCTTTAGAACACTAGAAGTGTCTGAAACCTCTCACAAGCAGAGAGGCCATTTCTTAGCATGTGATTCATGTTTGGAAAAAAATATTGATTAGGTGTGATGGGAGTACATATACTTGCCTACCTCATGGTCTGGTTGTTCACCATTGTACATGTTGGGTTTTCATAGATTCCCTTTTTCGGGTTAAGAAAACCCTTCAATTGGTAGAATTTTTGTTTTAGATGAATGACAGATTCTGTCAAATGCTGTTCCCAGGGATGTTGAGAGGGTCCTATTATCCATTCAAGCTGATTAACATGATTAACATATCAAGCTACATCCTCCAATTCTCTCCATGTCCCAACAACAGAAGTTCCTACTTTTTGAAGGTTTTGTCTTATTACATTGTGTGTATACACCACAATCTTTTTCCATTCATCTGTTGATACACATCTACGTTGCTTCCATATCATGGAGATTAAACAAAATGCATTTGAATGATCAATGGGTCCCTGGAGAAATTAGGGAGAAATTTTAAAAATACTTAGACTCAAATTAAAATGGAAACAAAATATACCAGAATCAGTGGGGATACAGTGAATGCATTGTAAGAGGGAAATTTATAGCCATGACAGTGCCCTAATAAAAAGACAAAAATCAGAGAGATCTCAAGTAGCTCAATGCACTATTCAAGAAAAATGAAAGCAAATCAAAGCCAAAACAAGTACAGGAAAGAATAATAAATACCAAAGCTGAAACTAATGACATAGAAACAAAAAGAACAATACAAAGGAATGATTAAACAAAGGGTTTGTTCTTTGAAAAGATAAACATGATTGATGGGCCTTTTGTCACCCTAACCAAAAGATAGAAGAAAAATACAAAAATTAATAAAATTAGAGACAAAAAGGGAATCTTGGAACAGATGTCACTGACATTTAGAGAATCTTTGGGGACTAATTTGAAGTCTTATATTCTAATAAATTAGAAAATCTAGAAGAAATAAGAAAATTTCTGAACACATATGATCTCCAAAATTAAACCAAGACAATATTAAAGTTCTCTATATGCAGTTGAAATAGTAATGGAAAGTCTCCCAACAAATAAAAGAACCCAGTGAATTCCTTGCTGAGTTTTGCCACATCTTTAAAGAAGAACAAAAATCAATACCACTCAAAGTATACATATGAAAAAGGATAATCTCCATTCTAATTGGGGTGAGATGGAATCGTAGGGTGGTTTTGATTTGCATTTCTCTTATTACTAGAGATGTTGAACATTTTTTCATATGTTTGTTGATTGCTTGTAGATCTTCTTCTGTGAATGTCTGTTCATTTCCTAAGCCCATTTGTCAATTGGGTTATTTGCATTCTTGGTGAGTTCTTTATAGATTCAGGAGATTAGTGCTCTATCTGCAGTATGATTGGCAAAGATTTTCTCCCACAATGTAGCCTCTTTCTTTGCATTGATGATAGTTTCCTTTGCTGAGAGGAAGCTTTTTAGTTTGAATCTATCCCAGTTATTGGATAACTTTTATTCTTGCTTTTATTTCTTGTGCTATGGGAGTCCTGTTGAGGAAGTCTGGTCCGAAGCCGACACGTTGAAGCTCTTTACCTACTTTTTCTTCTATCATGACAGGGTCTCTGGTCTGATTCTGAGGACCTCAGTCCATTTTGAGTTTAGTTTTGTGCACAGAGAGAGATATGGGTTTAGTTTCATTCTGTTGCATATGGATTTCCAATTCTCCCAGCACCATTTGTTGGAGAGGCTATCTTTTCTCCACTGCATATTTTTGGCACCTTTGTCTAGTATGAGAAAATTGTATTTATTTGGGTTTGTGTTCCTGTCCTCTATTCTGTACCATTGATCTACCTTTCTATTTTGGTTCCAATACCATGCTGTTTTAGTTACTACTGCTTTGTAGTAGAGTTGAAGATCTGGTATTGCAATAACACCTAGCTTCGCTCTTTCTGCTAAGGATTGCTGTAGCTATTCTGGGTTTCTTATTCTTCCAGATGAATTTCATAATTGCTTGCTCTATTTCTCTAAGGTATGTCATTGGGATTTTAATTGGAATTGCACTGAATCTGTATAGCACTTTTGGTAGTATAGCCATTTTGACAATATTAATTCTGCCTATCCAAGAACATGGGAGAACTTTCCATCCTCTAAGATTTTCTTTAATTTCTTTCTTTAGTATTCTGTAGTTCTCATTGTAGAGGTCTTTCACCTATTTTTGAGATTGATTCCCAAGTATATTATTTTTTTCGAGGCTATTGTTAATGGGGTAGTTTTCCTAATTATTCTTTCCAAAGATTCATCACTTATGTAAAAAATGCATTAGATTTATGAGAATTGATCTTACATCCCGCTACATTACTGAGTTCATTTATGAGTTCTAAAAGTTTTCTCGTGAAATTTCCTGGTTCCTCTAATTGTATAATCATATCATCTGCAAATAGAAATAGTTTGAGTTCTTCTTTTCCTATTCGTATTCCTTTAATTTCTTTGGTCTGTCTAACTGCTCTGGCTAGAGTTTCAAGGACAATATTGAATAGAAGTGGTGAAAGAGGGCACACCTGTCTTGTTACAGCTTTTAGGGGGAATGCTTTCAGTTTTTCATCATTTAGAATGATATTAGCCATGGGCTTAGCATAGATAGCCTTCACAATATTAAGGAATGTTCCCACTATCACTGTTTTTTCTAGTGTTTTGAGCATGAAGGGGTGCTGTATTTTATCAAATGCTTTTTTCTGTGTCTATTGAAATAATCATGTGAATCTTGACTTTAAGTCTATTGATATGGTGAATTACATTTATTGATTTCCTGATGTTGAACCAACCTTGCATCCTTGGGATGAAACCCACTAGATCATGGTGCACTATCATTTTAATATGTTTTTGCATGCAATTTGCAAAAATTTTGTTGAGAATTTTTGCGTCAAAGTTCATTAAGGATATTGGTCTGAAATTTTCTTTCCTCAAAGTATCTCTGTCTGGTTTAGGTATCAGGGTAATATTGGCTTCATAGAATGAGTTTGGGAGGGGTCCCTCCTCTTCTATTTCATGGAATACTTTGAGAAGTATTGGAATGAGCTCTTCTTTAAAGGTTTTGTAGAACTTGGCTGAGAACCCATCTGGTCCTGGGCTTTTCTTTGTTTTCGGGCTTTTGATGACTTCTTCTATTTCATTATTGAAATTGGTCTATTTAAATTCTGTATGTCCTCCTCGTTCGGTTTAGGCAATTCATATGTCTCTAAAACCTGGTGATGTCTTTGAAATTTTCTATTTTTTTGCAGTATAGATTTTCAAAATAACTTCTAATTATGTTTTGCATTTTAATCGTGTCTGTTGTGATATTTCCTTGTTCATTCCGAATTTTAGTGATTTGGGTTTTCTCTCGTCTTCTCTTTGTTAGTGTGGCTAAATGTTTATCAATTATGTTTATTGTTTTGAAGAACCATTTATTTTGTCAATTTTTAGTATTGTCTCTTTTGTTTCAATTTCATTGATTTCAATTCTGACTTTAACATTTCCTTTCTTCTACTGCTTTTGGCGTTGGTCTGTTCTTTTTCTAGGGCTTTGAGCTGTAGTGTTAGGTGGTTTATTTGTTGACTTTTACTTCTTTTATTGAATGCACTCCATGAAATAAATTTTCTTCTAAGTACAGCTTTCATAGGATCCCAGAGGTATTGATATGATGTTTCTTTGTTCTCATTTACCTCTAAGAATTTTTTAATTTCCTTCCTGATATCTTCTGTTATCCATTATAATAGCATATTGTTCAATCTCCAGGTGTTGGAATAGTTTCTGTTTTTCACTCTTTCATTTATTTCTAATTTCAATCCATTATGATCTGATAGAATACAAGTTAGTGTTTCTATCTTCTTGTATTTGCTAACCTTAGCTCTGTGGCATAATATATGGTCTATTTTAGAGAAGGATCCATGTGCTGCTGAGAAGAAAGTGTGTTCGATCTTGGTTGGATGGTATATTCTATAAATGTCCGTTAAGTCTTAATTATTGATTGTGTTATAGAGATCTATGGTTTCTTTGTTCAATTTTTTTTTTTTTTTGGAAGATCTGTCCAGTGGTGAGAGAGGGGTGTTAAAATCACCTAGTATTATTGTGTTATGGTCTATTTGGTTTCTGAAATTGAGATACATGAAATTTGACATACATGGATGAGCCACTGTTTGGGGCATAGATGTTTATGATTGTTATGTCTTGCTAATTTATGCTTCCCTTAAGCAGTATGAAATGTCCTTCTTTATCCCTTCTGACTAACTTTGGCTTGAAGTCCACATTATCTGAAATGAGGATGGATACTCCAGCTTTTCTGCTGCGTCCATGTGCATGGTACGTTTTCCCCATCCTTTCACCTTTAGTCTATGAATATCTTTTTCTATGAGGTGAGTCTCTTGCAGGCAACATATTGTTGGATCTTTCTTTTTAATCCAATCTGCCAGTGTATGTCTTTTGATTGATGAATTCAGGCCATTAGCATTCACGGTTATTATTGAGATATGATTTGTATTCCCGATCATTTGGTTGATTTTTTAAAATTTTATTTATTTATTTATTTATTTATTTATTTATTTATTTATTTATTTGACATGACTTGGTTCCTCCTTTATTTGACAATTCCTTTAGGATAATTCCTCCCTTTGCTGATTTGCTTCTTTGTTTTTCATCTCTTCCTCATGGAATATTTTGCTGAGAATGTTCTGTAATGCTGGCTTTCTTTTTGTAAATTCTTTAAGCTTTTGTTTATCATGGAAGGATTTTATATCATCATCAAATTTGAAGGTAAATTTTGCTGGGTATAAGATTCTTCGTTGGCATTCATTTTCTTTCAGGGCTTGGTAAAGTTGTTCCAGGCCCTTCTAGCTTTTAGAGTCTGGATTGAAAAAATCTGCTGATGTGTGTATTGGTTTCCCCCTGAATGCAATTTGGTTCTTTTCTCTCACAGCCTTTAAAATTCTCTCTCTTTATTTTGTATGTTAGGTATTTTCATTATAATGTGCCTTTGGCATGGGTCTGTTGTAATTTTGTGTATTTGGAGTCCTATAAGCCTCTTGAACTTGATTTTCCATTTCATTCTTCAGATTTGGGAAATTTTCTGATATCATTTCATTGAATAGATTGTTCATTCCTTTGGTTTGTTTCTCTAAGCCTTCCTCAATCCCAATAATTCTTAAATTTGGCCTTTGCATGATATCGCATAGTTCTTAGAGACTCTGTTCATGATTTCTTACTATCTTCTCTGGTCAACTTTGTTTTTAAGGTTAAATATTTTGTCTTCAATATCTGAGGTTCTGTTTTCCAGGTGTTCTATTGGTTATGCTTTCTATGGAGTTCTTAATTTGGTTTGTGGTTTCCTTCATTTCAAGGATTTCTGTTTGTTTGTTTTTTTCAATATCTCTTTATTGAAATGATTTTTGCTTCCTGTATTTGCTCTTTTAACTGTCATTTGGTGCAGTCATTCAATGCTTGCATTTGCTCTTTCACCTCATCATTCAATGCCTGCATTTGCTCTTTCATCTCATCGTTTGCTTACTTGATCATTTTAATTATGTACATTCTGAACTCCTTTTCTGTCATTTCTTCTGCCATGCTCTCATTGGGTTTTATTGATGTAACATCTAGATTTGTTTGGGGCATTTTCTTCCCTTGTTTTCTCATATTGTTCAGGTATCAGTGGACTGCTGAGATATTGCAGATTTCCTCTATTGACTTATAATGTCCTTGAAGATTTCTAGTATATCCCCTCTTACCCTTCAGTAGGCTGAAGTCTTGGAGGAAGTTGAAAATGTGGTGCTCCACAAGGAAGCTGCCTCTCTAGGGGTGGTGGCCTTCAGGTGGGGTATATTCCCTGTTAGTGGGCAGAGGTGCCTCCACCTGTTGACCAATGGTCACCCAAAAGGGAACTAAGCTGCGGGCTGAGGCAAGGCCTGTTTGGGCCTGTGTCTCCGGTTTTACCATCCTTGTGGGAAAACCTCAGCTGGCAGGGAAGACTCACGTGGTGGGGATGTCTCGCTGGTCTGTTCCACTCCTAGAGGTTCCCCTCAATCCACAACTACTGCCTGGGCTGGGCTGCCTTCCTCTGCAATATTCCCAGGGGCTCAGACCTACCTTCTGGGCCTGGGAGCCTCACCCTTCGCAGACGATTCTCCTTAGGCTGCCCCTCCTCAGAGAATCTGCCTGCATGCTGGAACCTTCCCTCCACTCCTCAGCTTGTCTCTGTGTGGCTCTTCCACCAAGAAGTCTCCTAGGTCCTGGGACCCTGCTCTGCACCTAATTGCCTGGCTATGCAGCCCCTCCTCTGTGCAGCCACCTGGAGCCCCTTACAGTCCCTCTGAGTCCCAGTGACCCGCCGCATGCCTTCTCCTCCAGGCAGCAGCCAGGAGCTCTGTTGCGGCTGCTCCAAGACCAAGTGACCCATGGCGATCCTCCTCCTCCTCCTGGCAGCCCCTGGAGTTCAGGAGCTGTTACTTTGAGTCCAAACAACTCAGTGTGCACCTCCTCTTCTGGGCAGCCGCCCATAACCCTGATGTAGTCACTCCAAGTCCAAGCGAATAGCTGTAACTCTCCTCCTCCTCCAGGAAGCCCCCCGGTGTTCAGGAGAGGTTGCTCTGAGTCCAAACTGCTCACCACACAGCTCCTCCTCTGGGCAGCGACCCGGAACCCCAGTGGGTTGCTCTGAGTCCAAGCATTGTGCTGAGCGGCCTTCTCTACAATACTCCCAGTTGTCCGAGGTCACTGCTCCAGCAGGGGGAGGAGTGTCTCATTGGGCACTCTACTTCACAAAGTTCCTTGCATTCTGGGACTACTGCTTCATCCAGGATGCCTCCCCAATGGGAGAGACTCACCCAGTGGCTTTGAGTTTGTCCCAAGTCTCCCAAGTCTCTCAATATGCCCTCTTCTTGAATCCTGAGTCCTGGAGCAACATCTCATTAGGCTTTTGAATTAACTTAACTAATGGCTTAGAAGATTCCTTAGTAGGGACCTGTCTTAGAGCCCTGAGAGCACATGATCAAAGCTGATCAAAATATGGGATGGTCCTACTGCCTGTGTAGCTGGAGATGCTTAAATTCCATTACCCTATAAACTATCTACATTTAATGGTGCACCAGTTGTTCCATTTCTTTCCACTTGTTCACATTGATCCATACATTCAGCTTTCTAACAGCAAACATTGCCCTCCAAACAGACATGCATTAATTGCATCCAATCCAAAGGACAATTTAAAACTAAACTAATCTATATCATCTAATCAAATATGGGAATCTTATGCTGTCCTCCAAGACAGCTTTTCTCAATGACTTTATGGTTTCAGATGGATGTGGATACCATCATTACAGCCTTTGAGCATTCATTACTGGATTAGCTGGAAAAGGTTGAATTACATTATCATTGAACTCCGAATGTGTTTTGAAATCATGAGGCAGAGGGGTTGGTCAAGCTTTACAACCTGCTGTAATGTCCCTAGAACTGCCTAAGACTTGGTAAACTTCCTCCCATGGGAACTTTCCTTTTCCACTAGGGGGAGCTGTTGCTTCACTCTTGTTCTGGATAGGGTAGGGGGGCCATAACGAATGCAACCTAACTGGCATCTCAGCTGAAATTGATTGCATGAGTATTTCCTCTTCTCTGCTTACTTGTGGTGGAGAAAGAGGAGTAGCTGGAGTAATTGGAAGGAGGCTATCTTCAGCTATATCTGCTGCATGGTCTTCACCATGTTTCCCAGGGGAGACTACAGCTTTTGTTTCACCTTCCTCTATAGTCCGAGACAATAAAATTTCCAGGTCTACATTCTCTGTCAGAACTCCCTTTAGACAAGCATAGATAGCTGCTATTATTGGAGAAAACACTGCTGGTGGAATTAAACCTTCAATCACTTCTGCTTTCCTAGCAGCATATAAAACTCTTCCCCAAAATCAGACTCCCAGACATGAGCTCCAGAAATCCAAAGAGCTATTTTTGACCCTTTTCCCAACATGCTAATAACTCTTTCAGACACTTTAATCCACCTACTCCATAATAATTCTTTCAAAGCATTCACTTGAGGCTCCTTTGATGAAGGAGATAAATTATCCATTACAGAGGGGCACACCCAACCTGAGGAATGTTAGCATATCCCTGTCTCTGGTGCCAGGCATAGATATCTGAGATGGAGGTCACACTGGGAGTGAATGACAGTGATGTCTCCCAGTAAACATAGGAGGCATAGGAGACCAGGTTTGGAAGGCACAGATCTAAATTTACTTATGATTGTACAAAACATATATACACATTATCCAATCAGGTTAAGATGCTTGTTAAAACATAACAGAACCAACATATAGGTAAGCTATATGTTGTACTAATGTAAACAAACCAAGTATCCCTAAGTGATTCTGTCCGGCAATAAGTCTGAGACAAAGGACTGGGGGAAGGGCAAGCCCCAGCACACAGCATGAGGCAAGGCAGTGTGGGTGAACTCACATCACAGCTTGCTGTGATGCCTGTTGAGTGAGGTTTTCCCTCTGCTCATTGCTCAGCCTCAGTAACTGGAAAGGCCTACAATCCATGCTGAGTCTTTCTCCATTTCCTCTCTTTCTCCATCCAGACTATTAGGTTTATTTAAACCATGGTGTCAGTGGCTTCTGACAAATAAGCTTTATAGTATAAAGAGGGAAATCAAAGAGAAAAATGCAGAAAGTAAAAGATCACTTCAATAAAGAGATTCTAAAAAAAAAAAAAAAAGGAAAAATCCTCCAAATGAATGTATCAATAAACCACATTATAAATTCAGTGGAAAGCATCATCAAAAGCTAGACAATTTGGAAGACAGACCCTCAGAAATTGAAGACACGATAAAGTTGACCATGCAGAGAAGATAGTAAGTATTCATGAACAGAACTTCCCAGAATTATGGAATAACATGGAAAGATCAAATTTAGGAGTAATCACGATAGATGAAGGAGCAGAGACACAAACCAAAGAAATGCACATTCTATTCGATGACATAATATCTGAAAATTCCCCATACCTGAAGAATGAAATGGAACATCAAATACAGAGGCTTACATGAACCCAAATGTGCAAAATTACAGCAGGTCCACAGGAAGACATTTTATAATGAGAATAACTGAAATAAAGAATAAGGCTAATATTAGCTTCAAAGAATGATTTTTGGAAGGATTCCCTCCATTTCTATTTCATGGGGTACTTTGAGAAATATTGGAATGAGTTCTCCGAAAGTCTTGTAGCACTTGGCAGAAAATCCATCTGGTCCCAGACTTTCCTTGGTTGGCAGGCTTTTGAAGACTTCTATTTCATTGCTTAAAATTGAACTATGTAAATTATATATGTCCTGCAGATTCAATTTGGGTGGATCATATGTCTCTAGAATCCTATCCAAATCTTTGAGATATTCTGTTTTGATAAGTATTTTGATAAGTATGTCGCCAAAATTGACATACAACCAAAAGTGCTATACAAACTCAGTGCAATTCCAAATAAAATCACAATGCCATACTTCATAGAAATAGAGAAAGTAATTATGAAATTCATCTGCAAAAATACGATACCCAGAATAGCTAAGGCAATACTTAGCAGGAAGATCAAAGCAGGTGCAACTATACTACAGAGCAATAGTAATAAAAAAGGCATGGTGTTGGCACCAAAATACACAGGTAGATCAATGATACAAAATAGAGGACACAGAGAAAAATGCACATACATACAGTTTTCTCATTGTGGACAAAGGTGCCAAAAACAGAATGGAGAAAAGATAACCTCTTCAATAAATGGTGCTGGGAAAACTGGAAATCCATAAGCAGCAAAATGAAACTAAACTCCTATGTCTCACCCTGCAGAAAACTCAACTCAAAAGGGATCAAGGACCTTGGAATTAGACCAGAGACCCTGCCTGTAATAGATGAAAAGGTAGGTTCAAATCCTCATCATGTTGGCTTAGGGGAATACTTCCTTAACTTGCCTTCCAAAGCAAAGGAAATAAAAGCAGGAATCAGTAATTTGGATAGATTCAAATTCGATTCACAATAGCTAGATTGTGGAATCAACCTAGATGCCCTTCTGTTGGGAGAAATTCTAGTCCCTGGATGGCAGCAGTGAATGTCTCAAGTGTGTAAGGAAAACCTTCTCACATTCACGCCCATCAGGAAAACCTGCGGAGAGGAACATTCCACTCTGGTGACCCAGGAAAGTAAACAACTGCCCCCAAATTGACCTAGTGTTACCAAGGGAACCTGTATAGGAGACTGGTAGTCTCATCCCCCATAGCACATTGTGATTGGGCAAAAAGTCTATAAAATGTGTGTCTATTTCTGCAATAAATGAGTTTACAGGCTGCTCGCCAAAACCTGCTTCGACCCAACTCCCAGAGTCTGGGGGTCTTGACTCTGTGGCCATTTCTTGTGCCTGAGATAGCCTTTCACCCCTGCATTTTGGCATCCATGTGCCTCATTACTCATGTTCCTTTGGATTGGCAAGTCCCTCCTGATTTGGTAAGGACCCATTTATGTTCTGTGTGCTGACTGTCCTGTGAGGGTGAGCACAGAACCCCTTTCCCAGCCTTTTCTTCCCTATTCATCCTGATTGTCCTAATCCCTGGGAAAAGGCACACACTGCCACTGGCTCATGTTATGTGTCCCCCACCAGCGCATCCACCTTCCCTTTTGTTTCTCCCAGCAAATTCACATAAGGGATTGATACCCCCAAATTCGGAACCAGGTCTCCTTCTATGGAGATTTTTACTGGAGACACTGTGCTGATATATGGCCATGATGTAATGTCTCATGGAAGTTCCCTTCTAAGCACCAGACATATTGGATCCTAAACACTCATCTGTATGTCAGAAGATAGTCTCCCTTTGTCTTCCCATTGGGCCCCTATCTCAGGCTTAGGGATACTCATTGCAGGTTACCTCACAGTCATTCTCTTTGTTCTGGAGAGATATGTTTATGCTAATTCACAACTCAACACCACCCTTTCACATAACTACACTCCATGGGAAATCTGCCCCCTATGCAGAAAGCTCCACAGCTCACCACTTTAAAGGCACTTCTCCTGCAGCACAGGCTTAAAGTGAAACCAAAAAATCTAAACTGTTTGGGGATGAATCAGTAATCATCGCACCATGGATTAGCCTGAGATCATTTGGGACACCCAAATTTGGATGAGGGTTCTCTACCTAGCTAGGAAAAGAGAAGTTAATGACAGCCACTCCCCACCAGCAACTTTCATTCCAATTCTCCTAGCGATTATTGCCAGCCTTCAGGGCTCCTCAGCAGAAGATATTAAAAATCACAATGATTCTCTCTATGAGAAGAACATGATTTTGCAAACCTTCACTTCAAGCATTGTGACCTCTGAGGAGGAGGAGACAAACACCCATACAGACAAAGGCCTTTCAACGGGTAACAAAGCCCTCCTGCTAAATCACAACATCTTTCCACCTAGTCACAAAGGCCTTCAACCTTCTGCCCCTCCCCTTTTTACACTTGGAGTGAATTGCCCGCTCCCACTCCCTCCGGAGTTCTCTCAGGAGTTCTCTTGGAGAAGAAGGGAACTTTAAAAGTCTCTTTTTTTCCTCCCAAGAATCCATTTGCAGTGTACCCCATCAATTTGGGTGAAAGGCCTTGAATCCCACCCCACTTTCATACCTAGCCCTTCTTAGGAAGGCATCTCAAGATTCTGGTCCTGACTCCCCTTACTTTGAAGAAATACTAACCAATGTTCAGCTAATCTTTAAACTCCTTTCAATTGGCTTACTGTCCTCAAAGACTGTTTAACTCGCCCACAATTTTTGCAGTGGAAAGCCTACTATGAGGAGGAAGCAGAAAAAAACAGCACAAAATAATTTGGCTTATAATATCCCCTTAACATTGGACATGCTTGCTGGGTGTGGAAATTATTTTGGCCCACAAGCCCAGTCACAAATTGGTAACATGTTTTTTGACCAAGAAAAGTTTGGCCATGAAAGCCAAGAAAACATGACACCACCAAAAGCAGAGGAACTATTTAGAAATTTAATACAATCCCCTAATGAATGGTTTCCTGACTTCTTGTCATGGGTTACAGAGGCTGTAGTGAAGAGAGTTCCATCTGGCCCCGCTCAGGATTCCTTGATAAAACAATTGGCTTGGGAAGGGGCAAATGCTGAAACAAAACATGCAACAGCCCCTGTCAGGAATGAGGCAATCTCAAAATGGATTTCAGCTATGAAGGAGGAGGTTACTCCTAATGCAGGCCCCATACTTGCACTAGTAGCTGCAATCAATAAATTGACCCTTTACCACAGAGAAAAATCCTCTCATGACAATCTGGGGTCTATATGCTGGGACCATAATAAAAAAGGACATATAGTGAAATATTGTCCATGAGATAATAGGCTTTCAAACCCCAAAACTCCTTGCCCTAAGTGTAAACAAGGATATCATTGGGTAAAGGACTGCAAAAGAAACAATTTAAACTTAAAAAGGGGCAACCCTCACCCCCCAATTTAGAGGGACCACTGCACATCCCCAGGTGCATTTAGACATTGCCAATCCTGGACACAAAACCTAGAATGACTTAGACGGAGACCCCATTAAGGGTCTAGTGGATACTGGAACAGATATTACCATCATTGACTCTGATACCACCTCAAAAATGCAATGGAAAACAATAGCTGTCCCTAACATTCAAGGAGTAGGTGATCTCCAACCCACTCGTCAAGTGTCCTCCTCTGTGATTTGGCAAGACCTCAATGGCAAAAAGGGTGCTTTTCACCCCCTAATTACTGATGTTCCCAACACTTTATGGGACAAGATATATTAGGAATGATGGATACTATTTTGAGAACAGAGGATAAGGCCTTCTATGATGAGATAATAGTAAAAGACAACATGGGTCTTTCGGGCACACAGACCACCCAATTCTAAAGGCCACTGTTCTGCACCTCCTGAAGTCCAAACCCATTCCCATACAGTGGGTCACCCATATGGGTAGTACACTGGCCCATTCTAGAGCCTAAACTTACCATCCTAAGTAAGCTAGTGGAAGAACAGTTAAAACTCAGGCACATAGAGCCTTCCACTAGCCCCCATAATACTCCTGTCTTTGTCATCCCAAAAAGGAATGGTAAACATAAACTCCTGCAAGACCTTACACCTATTAATAAACATATGAAAAACATGGGATCCTTTCAATTGGGACCCCCCACCCTGCTAGTAGTCCAAACAATTATTATGTAATTACCATTGATATAAAAGATTGTTTTTTATCTCAATTCCTATTGCACAACAGGACAAACCGTATTTTGCCTTTATGGTTTGGGAACCTAATACTGGGAACCCAGCACAAAGGTACCAATGGACAGTACTGCCCCAAGGAATGAAAAATAGCCCCTCCCCACCATGTGTCAACACTTTGTTTCACATGCAACCAGGCCTCTCATTAAGTAATATTTAATAATGCATTTTATGGATGATATCTTACTTGCCCATAGAGATAGTGCCACATTACTAACTCACCTTAAGCAACCTTCGGACAACCTCACTACCTTGAGGTTACATGTGGCAACTGACAAGATTCAGTACCAATCACCCTTTGAGATCTTAGGATATAAAATTTCATAAAAAAATTAGGCCCCTCAGACCAACTATACTTATAAAGCCTAAAAATACCATAAATGAATTACAACAGTTTTGTGGACACATTAATTTGCTCAAACACTTTCTGACCCCCTTATTCGAGTTGCTCAGGCAAGACCCCTGCCCTTCAAAGAAAATTACCCTAATTCCACAAGCTCTGCAGTTAATCACATCAATTACTGTCTTGCTGACCTCAAAACACAATGTTATGATGAAAGTCATCCCCTGATAGGGATTATCTTGTTGTCCCCAGGAGCACCCCCTGGTGTCATTTAGCAGCAGGATAGCCCTCTGTTCTGGGTACATCTTGCATGGGGTCACTGCCACAAAATCACCAGCAGACTGGAAAGTACTATTCTTACAGTGCTTAAGGAAAGATATTACTGTAATAATGTCTTCAATGCTGAGCCAGATACTCTGGTACTTCCATTAACACAAGTTGAAATCTTACACCTCACACAGAACAGCACTCAATTCCAAACCTTAATCTCTGACTTTCCAGGACAATTAGATAATCACCTTCCTCCTAACAAGATGCTTCAGACACTACAATCCCTAGATACTTCTCCTCCAAAAAATGCCTTCCCTTCCTCACAATCCATACACACTAATCCATGTGCATTTACTGATACCAATAAGGAAAAGTTTGGGGTACCTATAAAAACAGGAAGTGGACCAGACATCACACATTTAGAGAACCATACAGGGTCTGTTCAACTACGTGAATTGAGGGCTGTAATCTAAGTATTTTTTCTATGCCCAGAAACCCCCATCAATATATTTTCTGACAGCAAATACACTGTACAAGTGGCAAATACACTCCCCTTTTCTGTGTTCAGATTGACCAATAAACCCATTGTTCAAGCCCTCCACTCCTTAAAGAAACTTACTGAAAAAAGACAATTTTCACAGTATAATACCCATGTGCAATCCCACACAAATCTACCAGGGATTATTGCTCAGGGTAATGATAAAATAGACAAACTCAAGTCATGGTACTCCATTTCATTGAGTGCCTTAGAGCAAGCACACATACTACATTCTAAGTTTCACATATCATAATTTTTTTTAAAAAAGAACGATAACCATTGTCATGAGAGCATGCAAAATATACTTCAGAAAAGCAGCAACTCAAAGGAGAAGTGAAAAAATCAGGCAATATTAATACATAAAGTCACACAATTGCAAAATGAACGTTAGAGGAAGAAAGAAGAAAGAATTTTAAAAAAGTACAAAAATGATAACCAGAAAAAAATGAACAAAATCACAGAAGTCCTTACCTAACAGAAATAATCTTGAGAATGAATGGTTTAGTATCCTCAATTAAAATGTTTAAACTACCTGCATTAAATGTGAATTAGTGGAAACACTACTCAATGATTTACTACAAATAATAAACTCACTTCCCTGGTAAAGACACAAAGAGACTGAAAGTGAAGGGATGAAAAATCATATTCTATGCCAATAGAAAGCACAAGTGATCATGAGAAGCTATATATGTAGCAGATAAAGTAAATCTTAAGTCAAAAATTTTAAAAAGAGACAAAAAACATTATATAATGGTACAGTGATAAATTCAACAAGAGAAAATAACAATCATAAATGTGTATACATGTACTGACAGAGCACCAAATTATGTAAAACAAGAATTATTCAATGTAGAGGGAAGGATATAGACACCAATACAGTTATTCTTGGGGATCCCAATAACCTAGTTTCACAAATAGATCTTCCAGACAAAAATCAACATGGAAACTTAGGAATTATGCAATACTAAAAGGAAAATGGACCTAACAGAATCTACAGAACATTTAATGAAAAAGAAAATGCAGAAAACATATTCCCTTCATAACTGCATGGAAAATTCTTCAAGATACACTCTATGTAAAGCCACACAGATCATTTTACTGATTTTACAAACTATTATCATGTATCTACTCTGACCTAAATAGAATAAAATTACAAATCAATAACAAACATGTATTAGAATATACACTGTAGCCCAGGAGTTGAACAATTATAACTCAAACTTCAAAATGTTTCTAAAAATCAAACAGAAATATTTAGAAATTTTACAAATATATGGATATTGAACATACCTGTGAACAATAAATGGATCTATTATCTTTTATTAAAGGATCAAAATGGACCCTTAAAACTTTCTTGAAACAAGAATGGAAACACAACATCTCAAAATCAATGGGCTACAACCAAAGCAGTATAAAGAGGGATAGGTATGGTAATGAGAGTATACACCAACAAATAGATGATCACAAATAACCAAGCTAACAAGGCAACTCAAGGAAGAAGGAAAGCAAGAACTCATGGAAAGTCACTGGCACTCAAGGAAGTCTACACAGCACTACAGAAACAGAAGCAGATTTGAATGAGAACTGCAAATGCACAGACTGCTCATAGGATTCCTCACTGTTATGGTCTGCTTCTAAAAGTCTGTACCCATATCTTGGCTTTGTATCAACACAGAATATACTACATGAGAAAATGATCAATTGTTTCTTCAGTATTTCCTGGTGTAATGGTCAGATATGTTTGCTCCTATGGTATAGACACTTTTAATTTGTCTGTTTAACTGCCCCACAACCTAAAAGACTTTTGCCTTAGCTTGTGTCCAGACTCCAAGTTTGTTGATCTTATTGCCCACATCCTGGACCATTTTCCAGAAGTGTCAGAGAAGATGAAATTATCTATAGTTCAGAAATTATATTGCCTGGTACTTCCAGTTGAACAAACTGATCCATGTAACCCAAGTAAATGTCTTATCATGGAATCTGTTCTTTTCTGTAAATAAGCCCACGACCAAGAACTTGCAATTTCCTTAAGGGAAGTAATAGCCTCCCATGTTTTCACTCACAGATATGTATTGGAGGACAGAAATTCATTTGTTAGGACACTGGCTCATGACAGGTGTAAAGACACACTGAAATAATCTTTAATTTTAATAAATATGTCCTTTGCCTATGTGCATATCAAAAGCCAAGTTCAACACACATACAAAAGGTTTCTAAAAGACAGGAGTGGTGTATGCGATTTTTGTTTTTAGAACACACATTTAATTTCTTTAAGGGTCTTGTGTGACAATATGTTGGTCATGCTGAAATCTCAAATAATTTTGCACACTCCAATAACTCCAATTGATACATACAAATTGTTTACTTGGTAATAGCCTCAGTTTGGTCTTCTCTCAAAACCCAATATTGAGTGACATTAGCAAGCTGGCAGAATATGAAGCCATGGGTTCCTTTCTCCAGCACACCAATTCCACAATGATTTATGATTATGACTTTTCCTTTCTGTTCCTCAAGCAACTGTGAAATGAGACATATCAAATTTATGAGGTAAGTGTGCAACACCTTCTCTCTAGTATCCCCACCCCTAGCATAGCAACATATGATTAAGACGAAACCTTCTTGGTCTTAGAGTTTCCAAGGAGGAGAAAAGTTGCAGCATGTGTCCAATGTTCAACTTTTCTGATACCCAAGAACTGGATTCTCTCTTGCTTGTCTTGGAGCACTAAGGAACTGGCAGAGTAAAGCTTCCTGAGCCCATTGAAATCCAGACAGCCATCTAATCTAGCATAGAGTTTGTCACCACAGTCCCTACCCCAGCTCAGCTCTGAGTGGACAGGTGGAAAATGCCATGCTCCAGCCTCTACTTGCTGAATAGCGTCAGACACAGCATCCAAAGATCCAACTCTTGTTGGTGCTACCCAAGGAACAAGCCTCAGTCTTCCTGTATCAGAGCACTGATAGGACACAGCATACACTAGAATCCTGAAGTGTACTAAGAAGAACGTTGGGTGTGGCAATAACAAGAACCTCAAACGTGAAAGGTCTTTGGGGCCAGGGTGTTTCTGTGCAGACAGTGTAAACTAAAGCTTAAAACTGGCAGAACAGAACTAATGGAAGTTTGACATTGATCATGTTGCAAAATAATTCCTAAGGAAAAGTGAAAAAAAAAAAAACCACTGGATACTACAGGTAAGTAAATTCTCATTACACAATGAAAGTTTATTTTTGTCACTGTTTGTATTTGATGTGGAGTAGTTTTTCATTGCAATTTGTGGAACCTAACCCAAAAAGTAGTAGAAAAGAATTCAGGTTTTGCCATTGAATTGTAAAGAGTTTGGAAGCTTCCCTACTTACAGCACAGCAAACAAGAACAAACTGGAAAAACAACTATTCTAAATTCCATTAATAAATCAAGGTCACATAGCAAACCACTACATTTAGACAGTGTCAGGGTCCAGCCCTAGAAGTGGTCTGGAGTCCTAGGTAGATGGGAGGCATCGGCATGGTGGAGAAACAGCGGACAGAGACTCCAAGTGTTCTGAGGCTGAATCTGTCTTTATTTTTCTTCCAGCCTTTTTATATATTTTTTTTCTTTAGTAATGATTATGTCAGTTTATGGTTAGTTTAAAATAAGAAAAACCTTCAAAAGTACAAACTATGCTTCTTCTCAAAGTACACATTCTCTCGGTATGACACACCAGACGAAAACAACCTCATTTCCCAGCTAGAATAAAACAATCTTGTATCCCAGCTAAACTGAGGGCACCATGATCTGCCAGCCTTCAACCTTCAGAACAAACACATCACTAGATTTTCTGAGAAATCACCCATACCATGAACTCCAGTATTTAACAGTGAAAAGATTTTACTATTCTTAATAAAGGGCAAAGAAATCAACTTATAGTTAATATTTAGTCTATTTTATTTCATATAATGGCAGACTATAATTTTATTTTGATTCTTAAAGAATTAGAATAAACATAGGAAAAACACAAATTATGTTCATGACTAACCTAAATATCTTTATTATGTAAAGTATCTCTAGAATCAACTATTAAAACTAGGAAATCAACAAAGGCAAAACACCACCTCCAAGCTCAGACAAATGCCTCTTTATCCATCTATGTTTAGAAATTATTATACTAAAGCAATCACAGGCTCTTTGTAACTTGAGCATAGTTACAATTGTTTATTTTATATATTTTATCTATGTATTACTACTAAATTTTATTGTGTACTATTTTGTGTCCCAATACAGTAAAACCTTCCCAATGTATTTCCAATAAGTTTCTAATGATATATTGATTAATAATATTACAAAGCAACTACACATGGAGACATGCCGTGCCTATGGCCCCCAAGAGGGAGAATGATCAACAGAACTTTGTCAAGTGTTGAGTCCTCTACTCCAACAGAACCATGTTAATGTCAGAGTGATAGGAAATAGATGTGGCAAGACAGGAGACAACAGGCAACCAGGAGCAGATGTCCAAAAGAGAAGTCCACTACTCAACCAGCTCTATAGGACCAATTTGTAACTGAATCAGTAAGAGGGCCTTGTTGTGGGCTACCTTGACAATCACAAACTCTGGAGGGAGGCTGTCTTATGGAGGGTCCCTTATGTTCTTGGAACCCCATTATGTCCTTGCTGTGTAGTTAGAAAAATATTCAGTCTACCTTCCTGTATTTTTTATGGACAAAATAACCATTTTAAAAGATGCCAAGGGCCAGAGCATTTATTCTTGGTATTATTCTCTGTGAGGAAGATAGATTTCAATAGACACTACAGTACAGAGACGTTATCTGACATGGGGGAGTGAAATTTGCCAACTATAACTCTCCCTAGGATATTTGTCTAACTACAGGGAATAAAAAATAGACCAACTCTTCCAAAGACCACACTGAGGGATTCTGGTCATCTTAGTAACACAAACATAGACATAATATTATGGAACATCTTCTATTTCCAGTACCCTTTCACCACATCAATAGAACCATGTGAAAATAATGGTGGGTTATGACCAGATATTTCATTTAGCAAGCACTTCAAAGAAATTTGTTAAAACATGCTCAAATAACTTTCTTAAGAAATAAAAGTAACAATGACTCATGACAGTTGCTGTAAAGATGTACATATTCTAAGTATTTTCATATGGAAAATTGGGAGTCAAAATGGAAAATAACTGCTGTATAAATTGATGTTCACAACAGCAGATATGAATTAGCAGAAAAAGAATCAATGCTTGTGAACATAGAATAATGCAAGTTAAACAAGAATAGGAAAAAATGAAAGAAAAATAAATAAAGCACATAAAACAGGCACAGATCATTGTAGAAAAGACTGACAGTTGAATGCTTTCCATAAAGTTCTGGGTACAGAAATGTCAGCTCTCAAGATTTCTATATGAAACTGTGATCTACTTCTATCAGCCAGGCACTATCTGCCTGTTACCACTCATATTAATCCATCAAATGAATTAAACCACCAATGAAGTTACAGCTCTCATAAAATAATCATAGCAACTCTGACTATCCCTATGATACCTAACATATGAATATTTGTGGGGACATCTTGGGCCTAAACCACACTTCACTCTCATTAATTTTACTTGGGATGGTTTTCATGACCTCTGTCATCAAGATTTTTTATTGATCAAATCGAAGATTTTTTTCTCACCTTCTCTCATAGAAAATCAAACACTTCAATGAGTATTGCAAACAAAATTTTATGTAAAAATTGGCAACACACTTAACAGAGATAATCAATTTATTTATACAGTATTTAGAGATCAGTGTCCAAAATTGACTGCAGTTCCTTGCCCACAAGAAGAATTTACACAAAGAAGATCATTAACAGATTTAATTGCAGAAAGCAGTTCAGCCAAATATCTCCCTCAGTGACTGAAAGAAAAGACTAACCTACATAACTTCATGATGACTAGGGGATACTTGTTGCATGGACTTGCCACAAAGCTGAAGAGGAGACCATTAAGGAGAGGGTGAGGTCAGGATCAACAGCCTTTGCTGTGTCACAGGGAAGGCAATAGAACACATTTATTTGAACTTATCTAGATACAACCACTTTGCCTTCAGTCAGGGAGAGTCGTTCAGCCACCTTGGCTTTTCAGGACCTCCTAGATCAAGTTGGTGTTATGGAAGGTTCCAGATAATTCAGATGGCTTTTCTTCTTCTCTGCAATGCCATGGTGTTCCCTCATGTTATATTGGAGAACTTCACTGCCCTCATCCTTGGTCATCGCTGTTGGGTCCACATCCTTGACAATGACAGAGTCTCTGACAATGTCACTGGGTCCCTCAGCCAGGACACCCTCCTGAGGATCTCCATCCCACTAGACTCAAACCTGAAGCCAGAGAAGTGCCAGCACTTCATCCACCCACAATGGCAGCTCCTTCATCAGAATGGGACCTTCTCAAACATGAGTGAGCCAGACACGGGGCACTGCATGGATGGCTGGGTATATGACCGAAACTCCTTCCTCTCCACCACTGTGACTGAGGTAATAGGCTTCATTTTCTTCTCATGAGTGCTTGACCTTCATGTGTAGAAACAATGAAAATAATGAACATGCTTTGAGCTGCTAATCTCTACATGAGTGCTGGTTTTTCCTTTTTTTTCCAGAACCTATTGATTCTTTATGCAATATGGGACACATCCTTTCTGTAATGATGAATAAAAAATATGAACCGACTATCTTGGTGCTTTTATTCTTGTGAATATCACAGATAAAGCAAGTAAATCACAAGTCTTGTTAAAAATGTTAGACTAAGTAATACCTGGCCTTGATTGCCAATTAGATATATATGGTAAGGTGATCAAAACCTGAATAACCAGAGTGGACACCTAGAGTAATCCCATGAGAAGGTATGCACTGATTTTCAGGGTTTAGTACATTCTTCAGGATCCTTGAATGGTGGACAAATTTGAGAACTTCTCATCATGGGTTCAAAGTGATCATTAATGTAACCCACAGGTGGAAGGGAGTCTCTCTAGATAATATTTTTTAACTGAGGACTGGATGGTATAATTCAAGTATATTTGAAGAGGGAAGCTGTAGAAGAGGACAGGGGTCTGATCTACTGAAAACTGCAGGTGGTGTGAAGGTGTTTTTGTTATACTGGTTTCCTTGTCTTCCAGTGGGACCTGGTGTGTGAATCTCAGTCACTGAATTCAGTGACTAAATTTGTCTTCATGGCTGGAATATTGATGGGAGAGATTATATGTGGCCATTTGGCACACAGGTGAGTGTCTCTGGTTCCCAAATCTCTCTTCCCATGGGTACTCTTACTGACTGATGAATCATTTGTGCATATGAAAAAATTAGTGTCCTAGGGGTACCTTTTCTCCAGGGATCTACAAACACAAATGCTAAATTTCCTTCAGTACGATGAGTGCTACTTTTAAAATGTTTGAGTACTGAGTGCAGATGTGGAGGTGTTTACTACAGGAATTCTAAAGAAGATTCCACAACATGGGATTTGAAAGATCACAGAGTTAACAATGGGAAGACAGAGGAAGATGTGTCACCACATTGGATCTAGCTTGTTTGAGTGTGCTGGTAGGGAAAAAGAACATTGTCAGTGTTGCCCAGGAGCATCATGCTCAGTCCCTTGTGGATACTGCACCCAATGCTTCTGGTAGACCGAGTGGCCAATGCAGGATGGGTGGAGTGTCCCATTCCTTCTGCAGAATCCATCACAAGTCATTTGTGGTGTGTGGGAGGTCATGCCAGTCACCTTCAATTTTGCTTTGCCAAAGCAGTTTTTGAGAGATCACTTTTTCAACCATTAGTATAATGAAGCTATTGACAACTGGTGTCACAATTTGCAGTATGAGAATCTTGATCCTGTGCCTTTGAATATCTGTTTTGAAATGACAGCCATTACCCTTATTCTTTATTTTGAAATAATAGAAAATCATTGCCCTTATTCTTTATTGCCTATAACTTACTTTTCAAGACTATGATGCAGTCTTTTGTAGCTTTAACTGCCTTGTACTAATCACTGCTATGTAGAATTTCATTTTTTAAGGAATTAGAAAAAAATCATTGAATATGAAGAATATTCTTGGTGTTTCAATAGTCACTTTTATGTATATCATTATATCTTTATCATATCTGTGATTATAGACATCTTATATTTTTAATCTCACAGAGGAAATTTGACTTAGGTCAGTTGCTATGCATGTACAATAAATAAAGTTGAAATTCTCAAAACATAATGTTCTCAACAGTGGCCAATTATTGCATGAAAGCAAGCACTTGTGTGACTAGAGCCATTTCTTATGTATTCCACGCATCCTTTGTCTATATTTTTGCCTAATTTTTTTATCCTTGCCTTTTGTCAATAACTATTGGTAAAACAAATCTTCAATTTACTTGTATACTGACTTTATGAACTGCCTTCATGATAAGTTCACAAATGAAGTACCATTTCATAAAGAATAAATTCATGGATAAGAATAGTAGGATCTTCAAGTTTGAGGAGCTAATAAATAATACAAAATGAAAGTAAATTGAAAAAAGTCACTAGCATGCAAGGTACTTCTGGCACACCAAGATGTTTTCCCACATATGAGCTATAGGAGTCTCAAAAGGAGAAAAGAGACACAGAAATGGGCAGAAAGAGTATTGAAAAAGTCTTACAATATTCAAATATCAGTGGTTCTAAAAGTTTTATTTTAGATCCCTAAAATTTTTTATTACATGATTGTATCTTCTGCAAATAAGTATAATTTAACTTATCGATTTTGCACCTTCTGCCTTTGACTCTTTTCTCCACAGCAGCTAGGATCTATAGAACAATACTAAATGACACTTGTGAGAGCTGACATGCTGGTTAAATTGATGATCTTTAGTGAATGTACCATGCATTTCCCTCCTGAATGTGACGTTAACTGTATACAGGTCTAGTAGGTTCCCTTAAGTTTCAGGAAGTCTCCATTTATCTCTAGTAGTTGAGTGCATTTCTAATGAAAGACTTTGGATTTGATATCCAATCTTCTTTGCAGAATGATGTGTCTTAATCCATTCTGTACATCTAGCAAAATACCTGAGACTGGGTAATTTATATATAATAGAATTGTGTTTCTCACAGATCTGGAGACTGGAAAATCCAAGGTCAATGCACCAGTTCATTGGGTCACTGGTAGGGTCTTCCTCTCTGCTGTTTCGATGGCTCCACTTTGCTGTACCTTCTCATGGCTGAAAAGGCAAGAAGGTGTTCTCATATTGTGGAAGGGGCAATATCTCATTCAAATGGGAAAAAAATATCATAGGAGTGATTTCTGATGAAGGTGAGGCATCAGAATTCCTAGAAAAATCACTCAAATAAGTGTGTCATATATGAAAAAAAAAAGAAAATGGAAAAGGAGATAAAGAAAGGTAGTAAAACAAAATATGGTGACACTGTCAATAATAAATAGGAATCATACAACAGGAAACAAACAAATCTGCAAGTGAAAACTACAATAAATGGCAAAGAATCAATGTATGAACTTGAATAAATAACAGTAGGAATTATCAGTCTGAGTTGCCAGAAAAAAAATACTAAATTATAATTAACAGTAGACTGAAGAAAGCGGCTGGAATGCAAGGGCCTTCAGAGCACCATTCAGTGCACCCACATATGCACTATGGGAGTCTCAGAAGGAGAACAAAGAGAATAGGGGACTGAGAAATTATGCGACAAATATCTCACAAGATACAAATCCAATTGTCTCAATACAATCTAATTGGTGAACTCAAAGACCTTCACTATGACACATAATAAAATTTTTATCTCAGAGTAAAAGAGAGAATCTCCAATTAAGCAATAAAGGAGGGATTTTTCACATAAAATTGATCCTCAAAGGAATGTAAAATAATTTTCCTTCAAAACCATGGAAGCATCCCAGCCCCCTCCTCTCACTAAGAGTCATTCAACTGTGTAATCTATGCATCTGCAAATCCATGTTTTACAAAACAAGACAGATGGACTTATGCATTTTAATTCACATTTATCTGTGATGCCTCTTTCTCTACTTTTGTGGACTTACCATTAATTTGGGGGATACAAGCACATTGTTCTTTGTATTACTACCTCACATTTCTAATTTCTACATACTGCTCCATTCTGGGATCCATAACAGTGTTTCTGAGCCTTCTATGGGGAATGAACAACCAGATTATTCCCGATTGTATCATTCCAAACCTAAGGAAAGGGTCAAATTTATATGGCTATTTCCTATGAGAAAATACATGTTATATTTTTACATATCTGTTTGTTGCCCAAGGCCAACAAACCAAACTCAGCAGATACGGACTCTTGCCCAATCCACCAGCAACCTGGATGTACCACATCACATATGTTTGTATGATGTCATGTTAGCCATAATTTGTGCAGTTCTAGAGTCCAAAGGGCTGATTCAAATATTTTATACACAACATTGACTCTTCATAATGCTATGTGTATGATTTAGTGGAAGAGATATATTATGATGTGTTAATATCTCTAACACTGAAGCATGACTTGTATAGCTTGAATTGGTGTCAAACTACTGGTAACAAATTTAAGAATTCTTGGTCACACAGTACCTATTTAAAAGAGGAAGATTTTCTTTGAGAATATCTGCTGTTGATTATTTGTGGATTTATTGATATGTGTGAAGTGCCTTCTCTGCCCCAAGTTTTACCAGTAGTTATTGTTCCAAAATCCCATCTTTCCCTTTTCCATAAGTTTGGGAGAAGGTTACTTATGATGTGGAGTCTATTCCAGCTGGCCGTCAGAGAAACCTGTGCCGCCTTGGCTCCCACCTTCCTGGTTTACTGCACACTTTGCCTCCTGGCTGGCATGTCCACCACAACCATCCTGACAAATACTATTCATCTCAGTAGGTTGGCACTGACTCTTGGACATTAGCTAAACTTTGACTTTGAACTTCATATTCTACCTTTGCATGAAGTAAACACTCAGTGATGTTTTCTTTCAGTTGTAGAATGGACAACTCCAAAATACCAAGCTACAGTAACAACAGTGACATTATTGTCTGCTAATATTGGACAGATCATATTGGGAAGCCTAGCTTATGGTATTCGAAAATGGCATGCTCTCCAGCTGGTTGTGTCTATAACCATTTTCTTCTTATTTATTACTCAAGGTACGAAACAAATTTCCTTTTTTCCCTTATGGGTTCATGGGATGGGAATGTGGGTGACATCAGGACATAAACATTCATTTTGTCTTACTTCTACACCTGAGGATGTGCTCTCAGAACAGTTTTCTATGTGTAATTGAGAAGCAGGGCAAGTAGGACTGTCAGGTGAAATTGAGGACACTAAATAATCTTTCTTTCTTTCTTTCTGAGCTAGGAGAGTTTATTGGAGGAATATATGCTTAGAGTATGTAGTGTGGACAGAACAAATGCTTCTACCCTGGTATCTGAGGGGTCTGGGCTAATGAGCCATCTTGAGTTTTTGTCTTTGATGAGCTTTTTTGTAGAGGGCTTATGCTAAGCAGGATGACAGACAGATTTTTGAGCCTTGCCAATAATCCTTATTGCATATGTGTCAAAATCTCATTCCTGAGTTTTACATTAGACACATGAGATGCAAGTAATATGTTTGGGATCTTAAACAGGAACTTCCCTTGATTTGGTTACTGTAGTCAAACCTGGGTCTCTGTGCATGTTTCATGGAATGGTTGGGAAATCTTTGAAAAATCAGATCTTGCTGTTGATATTTCAGGGAAGTTGGCTCTTTTCATATTGCAAGGTATGGTAATTAAAGAGAGGTCCTTAGGTTCACATGTTCTTTGCTAGAGGAGCAGGCTGGGGTCTCTTGAGTAATGGTCCCCAATTGTTCCTGCCTAATTCCCCCATGACACACATTTCCTTGAAATTCATAGAGGAGTGATAAGGGCAGAAGTTTAGGCTTTTGAATATTCTTCTTGTGGATTTGGATGTTGTTCTGCCAATATTGGGGCCTTGACTCTTTTCCATACTTAGAATTTCCTTAAGCCCTTAAAATGGCCAAGGGTACAGTCAGTGACAGGGATGGGCACAAAATCATGTGAAGCCATCATCTGGGGGAGGATAGTGTATACATGGAAAGAAACAAACAAAAATGCAGGCTAAAACACAAGGGCTAACACACAGGGGAAATAAGCAGGAGGGAACCAGGTGTGGGAGGATTCATGATATTAGGCACTGACCCAATAGAGGCAAAATCAGCAAAAGCACTTGTGGTTAAGTTGACAATGTGGGTCATCACTTTGGCTATTGCATGGCAAGGCTTGGCATTATTCTGGAGTATAAGAAAGGATGGGAATTTTCCTGTTGGGCACAGTGTGAGTATGAGAAACTTCATCCTTGAGGACGAAGCAAGAATGTGCCCAGATTACAAGGGGAATCCACAGAAATGTTTTTACCCAAAATAAGTGGTCTCTAAATCCCTGTGCATCCACACTGATCCAGGAATCTGGATCAGCATGTCTGGGTTGTTGTGACACAGTGGTTTTAGATATGATCACAACTGTAGGATAGAGTGACTTCTCTTATGGTTGGAGTCAATCCTGGTATGAGTCTGGACATATGGACCCAAGAGTGCATCTGCCAAATGTGGCTGCCTTCAGTGTGGTGAGGAGAACCAGCCTGTTGCTGGTTTTTCACTGTTGTCTCCCCTCCATCTCTGTTAAGTCTTAGAGTGAATTAGTATATCAGTTAGGGTTCTATGACCAGAAGCCAGATAGTAGCATAAAGGTTGTCTGCCAACTCAAGAGCTGGAGAAACCAGGAAATGCTCACCCCAAGAATCCGGAGCCTCAGAACAAGAGGAGCCAATCACGCAGCCCCAGGTCAGAACTGAAGGTCTGGAACTCCCTGGAGAGTCACTGGTAAGAGTCCGATTTGGAAAAGAGAAGCAGCTGGATTTTGATAGCCTTGGTCCATGGCAACAGCCATCAAAACACCCATTCAAGAACAATTGAGCTTGTATCCACAGCTTGTCTTGTTCTTCCAAATTTTGGTTCATATTTCAAATAAGATAACTAGTAAATACTTGTGCAAAATTATATCTCAAGTGTTGCAAGATATATTATTATACCAACAGGTATTCAGTTTATGTGAAATTTCGATTTAACCTAGTGTTATACTTACTATATTATACAAAATGTAAGATATATCATTATATTCATGTTACAGATTTTAAAAAATCACTTTTAAGACTTTGTTTTCACAAATCAGATTAACTATGAATACCCTGATTTTATTTTCAAAGACAAGTGACCACAAAAGCAGAATAGGAATAAATTCTAACCTGAATATTCAGGAATTTCCAGTTGGTTCTTGCTTGAAAACTTTAATTGACAGTGTGCAAATAGAATTTTTTTCAAAAACATTTTCCATTATAGCAGAAGCACTTGAAAATTAGGTTCCACCATGCCATGTATTTTTGTGCATGGCTTTGCAAAAAAAATTTCCAACAGAGATTTGGGTGCTTTTCATTCTTGGAGGTGATAATGGATGAGAGAAAGAAGAAATTTCCCTCCATAACTACTTTTGTGGGTTTGAAGTGCCATTTTTCATTAGAGCATTACTGTTAAAAATAGTAGTTGGGTTCATCCTGACAAAATCCTACATGCATTCCTCCAGAGCTCTTTAATGAAGGAACAGCAATATTTCTTCAATGGAGTATGAATGCAGACTAGAAACCTACATAGTTGTTCCAGGGCTCTCCTTTCTTCCTCTTCATGAAGACTTAAGACAGGCTTGGATGTTCATCCTCCCAAGAGGCTGGTTCAGGGAGGAGGCCTATTTGGTGAGAAATGACTCAGAGATGATAGATATACAGTGAGATGATTTCAGGAAGACCAGACAGTGTACACTCTGGTGAACTTATTCATGATGTTGTTTCACACTCATAACAAATCTGCAAACCTGGGTAATGTTACTATTCTCAGTACATGGACAAGAGTGTAGTGGTAGATGGAGCTGCTGCTGTATCCAGATTCCAATCACAGTGGAAGCAGCAGGAGTGCTTCTAGTCTACATGGAATTTCAGTAAGCAAAAAATATTTTGGAGGTGCTTATTTTAGGAAAGAACATGTTATGATAAGTATTTCTCATGCCCTTTCAAGGAATTTGAAGATGTTCTGAAGAGCTCAGTGCTTCTCATGCCCCAGTGCTCTTCAGTTTCCTTCTTCTTCTTCTCTGTGAATGTGGCTAAGGGTTTATCAATTTTGTTTATTTTTTTCAAAGAACAAACTTTTGTTTTTTCAATTGCTTTTTTTTTTCAATTTCATTGATTTCTGCTCTGATTTTAATTATATCCTGTTTTCTACTACTTTGATATTGATCTGTTCTTTTTCTAGGTCTTTGAGATATAATGTTAGGTTATTTATTTTTTCACTTATTATTCTTTTATTGAATGACTCAATGCAATGAATCTTTCTCTTTGTTCTGCTTTCATAATATCCCAGAGATTTTGCTATGTTTTATTGTTTTCTTATATACCTCAAAGATTTTTATTATCTTCTCTCTGATGTCTACTGCTATCCATGCATCATTCAACCACGTATTATTCAGTCTCCAGTTGTTGGAGTAGTTTCTATCTTATTTTATCATTGATCTCTAATTTTATTCCATTATGTTCTGACAGAATTAAGGTACACTTTCATTTTTGTGTGTGTGTTTGCTAAGAGGTGCTTTCTGGCATAAGATATGTCTATTTTGGAGAAGGATCATGTGCTGCCAAGAGAAAAGAGTACTTGCTCTTGATGGATGGAATATTCTATGTATGTGTGTTAAGTCTAAGTTATTGATTGTATTTCTTAGTTCTATGGTTTCTTTGTTCAGGTTTTGTTGGAAGATCTATACAGTGGTGAGAGAGTGTGTTAAAGTCACCCAGTATTATTGTGCTGTGGACTATTTGATTCTGAAATTGAGGAGGGTTTTTTGACATACATAAATGTTCCATTATTTGGGGCATGACTATGTATGATTGTTATGTCTTGTTGATTTATGATTCCCTTAAGCAGTATGAAATGTCCTTCCTTACAACTAACTTTGGTTTGAAGTCCACTTTATCTGATATGAGGATGAAAACTCTTGCTTTTTTACTTAGTCTATGTGTGTGGTGTCTTTTCCCGTCCTTTCACTTTGTTGTGGATATTTTTCCTATGAGATGAGTCTCTTGGGGGCAGCATATTGTTGGGTCTTTTTTCAAATCCAATCTGCCAGTCTATGTCTTTGATTAATGAGTTTAGGACTTTAACATTCAGGGTCATTATTGAAATTGATTTGTATTCCTGGTCATTTTGGCTTATTTTTCATTTTTAACTTGACTCAGTTTCTCCTTTTCTTGGCTTTTCCTTTAGTGTCATTTCTCACTCTGCTGACTTTTACTGTTATTTGTCATTTCCACCTCATGGAAAATTTTGCTCAGAATGTTCTTTTGAGCATGCATTGTATTTGTAAATTCTTTTAACTTTTCTTTTAAATCATGGACAGTTTTTATTTCATCTCATATGTGAAGGTTAGTTTTGCAGGATATAAGATTCTTGGTTGGCATCCATTTTCGTCAGAGCTTGGTATATATTTCAGCCCTCCTAGCTATTAGGGTGTGGACTGAGAAATCTGCTGATATCATATTGATTTCCCCCCATAGGTAATCTGATATTTATCTCTCATGGCCTTTAAAATCCTATCTTTATTTTGTATGTTGGGATTTTTATTACAATATGCCTTGGTGTGTATCTTTGTAATTTTATACATTCAGTGTCCTGTAATCCTCCTGTATTTATTTTCCATTTCATTCTTCAGGTTGGGGAGATTTTCTCATATTATTTCATTCAATAGATTCCTTTAGTTTGTATCTCTGTACCTTCCACAATCCCAATAATTCATAGACTTGATCTTTTTATGACCCATAAATCTTAGAGGTTCTGTCCATGATTTTGTACCATCTTGTTGTGGGCCAATCTTTTCTACAATATTAAATATTTTGTCTTCATTGCCTGAGGTTCTCTTGTCCAAGTGATCTAGTCTGTTACTGATGCTTTCTATTGAGTTTTTAATTTGGTTCTTTGTTTTTCTCATTTCATGGTTTTCAGTTTGGACTTTTTTCAGAATCTCTCTCTTTATTGAAATAATCTTTTGCACTCTCTGGGCACTGTTGCCACAGATGCCACACTCATGGCCCAGAGGTATTCTTGGGGGTGGGGTGAATCTGCCTCTGAAGCCAGCTGCAGACGACTGGAGTGCATCCTTTGTGTGCCACTGTGGCCTCCATCGCTGAGGACACTGGAGGTCTTTTCTCTGGGTGCCAGTGCCATCACCCAGATGTATTCTCTTGGGGCACAGCTGCTCCTTACACCACTGCCACAGGTGCCCTCAGGTCTTTTCTCCAGGTGCTACTGCTGATGTCCATACTGTCACAATCACCTGGAGGCCTGCTGCCCTCGAGCTACCTCAGGTGCCCAGAGGTCTTTTCTCCAGGCACAGGTGCACTCCCATCTACACTGCTGCCACTGCTGCTGCCACTACCACCAACACTCTGCTGCCAAACCTGCTGCCACTCCCCAGAGGTCACCATGAGGTCTTCTCTCTGGGATCCTCTGCAGCTTAAGCCAGAGCTCTGCCAGCACTGCCACTGCTGCTGCGTCCCCCCACCTGTGGTCAGTGACACTGACAACTGCAGTGCTGCTGCCCCCCTGTGGCACATGAAAACTAGCCTTCTATTTCTCTTCACACTCATGGTTGGGATTCCTTAGAAAGCTTTGTAGTAATAGATGTAGGTAGCACTTATTAACAGATGTTCCCCTTAAGTCATTCTATAGAAAATATGTTTTGAGGTTTACAGTTTGCAGTTTCAGTCCAATTCACCATGCAGAGAATTTGCTCCCTGGCAACAGACTTGGAGCCTAAGGTTTGTGAGCAGGAAGTTTCCTGGGGAAAATGGCAGGACTGTGCAGAGGAAGAAGCTGAACTGTGAGGCAGTCATGGCAAAGATGTAACCAACCCACAGAGAATTTTGCAGCCAAATGGCCTTATGGTGTTTCCCTGAATAGAGGCAAGAGGCCAGACTTTACACCCCTGTCATTAGTCTGTTGATGCAGGACACCAAGGAAGAGGCCATCAACCCTCCCAGAGGACAGAGCCACTAACACCCTTAGCATGGTTCAGTTCTGAAGGCAGTGGGCAGCAGGCAGCTCACCACAAATTTGGAAAGCACATGAGTGTCCACCACACCTACTATTATCTGGACACTTATTTAATTTCTGATGATTTATTGATGAAAAAGACTCCCATTCCAGAGGAGGGAAACCATGGTATTACCTGTGCTGCACATAACATTGTTACATTATAGTACATTATTATGAGATCCTGTAAGCTAATATGGGGACAATTTCTTTTGGGGGGTTCATATTTTACTCAATAGAAAGAAATAGCATAAAGAATTTTCTTTAAAGATGAGGAACTAGACCGGACATAAAATGTAACTTAGCAAAAATTAAGCTTCACCTCATTTAGAACCCCAGTTCTGCATGGGCAGACGGGTTTGGTACAGGCAGTTATTTCAAGTTTTTTAAATAATTTAGGCATTTCAGAATATTTTTTCTCTTTATTTTCCCATGGATGGAATCTACTTGACACAGGAGAAGGCAGTCTGTTCCCCTAACCGCTGCCTCAGTAAAACTCTCCCTGTCATGGTGTCTGACTGTTGGTCCATCCATCACTCACTGAATTGCCTGGGCTCTCTCTGGTCCTTTCTCAAGGTTGAAGTTCCTACAATGTTCCACTAGGGGGAACCTCGATCAGAAATGCTCAGTCCTCAGTTCTTCAAAGGTTCCTTTGGGCTACTCATGCCTTAGCAACTTGGGTTCATTATCATGCTCTGAAGGTGACGTCTGACCTGTTAACAAACCCATTTCTGATCACTCATCACATGAAAAGGACCCAATGAATCCAAGAAAAGTCACTGGAGGGGTGAGGAAAAAAATATTTTGGTAAGACAGGAAGACTGGGAATACAGTGGACTAGACAAGTTATCACAGATTTTAAGCTCCTTTTTTTAAAAAAATGTATTCTTTTAATTATATCAATAGTTTTTACTTTGGGGTGAAATGATCGATGAACCCTCATAGTTGGAGAGCTGTTGATTTCTGTTCTTCTTCAAGGATGAGGAGAGAGATTAGGGAATTTTTCAGGCAATCAACTTTGTGCTACTAGATTCAATGATTAACAAGGTCTGGGTTCTCAGGGAGGTGGGGGCTTTTTCTAGTGAATGATAGCCATAGGCATGGCTACAATTTTCTACACTCAATACTCCATCCCACCTCTTGTGGGTTAAGGGGTGATGGCTGCTCTGCTAATTTGTATTGAAGGTGAGAAGGGAGGGGTGATCATAGAATGGAACTGCATAACCTGGAGGTATAAATATTGGAGGATCTGAAGGCATAAGAGAGCCATTCTGTAAATTTTGAACATGTCTATCCACTTTGTATTGATTGTATAACGTGCTTCCCTCGCTTATCAACTGCCACCTCTAACTTGGAATATTGAGGTTTAGGCACATTTAAGCACTTTGTACCCAAATTTTATTCTGTTCAGGGTTACCCTTGCTGTATCATTAACCCTACCAGATTCCCATGGTATTTATGAAAAATTCCCATGCTTCAGAGAAGGGATCTGACAACTCTTTGATATGATTTTCTATTTATTCCCAATAATTACTCACACTTCCACACATAAAAATATTGTTTTTCATTAGTGTTCTAATTACAGGTCATATGAAGTTTAAGTTAACATTCCCTTGTTCTAGTGAGAACAACCAAAATCTCCCTGAGTGAGGTTCCCATTTGGGATGGTCCACCTGCTTCCTAAGGATTGTCCCCATTCCCAGTAGCTGTACCACTCTATAAGAGCATTCCCATATATTTTCCAAGTAGGACTTCAAAGGAGGTTGTCCCTAAATATTTTTCACACTCCCTATAGAGTAAATATATCCAATTAACCCAGAACTGATGGGAGGATTAGAAGGATTTGCCCTCACTTAGATGGGTCTGCTTGCATCCCAACATCAATATTCAAAGTCAAACAGGAAGTTTGTTCAAGGATGTGAGAGGGTAACCTCCTGATGAGGTCATCAAAGGAAAAGCATAAATGTTACCAGTTCATATTGCCAAGTCTTTATTTTATCTTGAATATGTATTCATATTCATACTGAGACCTTCTGCTGGAGTGATGGTCCAGGAGTTGGATGACCTGGATGGAATAGGTGAGTCAGCTGATGCAGACTTCACTCACATGTGGTGTCCCCACAGATTTACTCTGGCTAATTTGACAAAAGAACAGGTTCTTAGAAGTACTTCAGATGGTCTGATCCTCTGAGCCATAGGCTGTTGGTCTCTCTTTGTTCTTCCATCTTAGAAGTACTAGGTTTCCAGGTTGAAATGCATGGAGTGGCATGTGAGTGGTGTATGCAGACCTGTTGGAAGCAAATTCATGACTGGGAGTTAATAGTCCCTGATATATAAGGCATGTTCTCATTTTGGAGGAGAGCTCTGAAATGGCCTACCTTACAGTGTTTGGAAAGACTCAATTTGAATCTGAAATAGGCCAGTGGCAGTGCCTTACCTAAAGGTAAACTGGTTTCTTGACAGGTAGTTACTTTTCTGTAAAGTGTGATTCATTTTCTCAGTTTTCCCTGTCAATGAAGGCCTCCAAGAGAGTGCAGTTGTACTAGGTCCTTTTGAGTGACATGTGAGACAAATGGAGATTGGTCATCACTTTGAATTGCATCAGGGAGCCAAATCCTGGGAGAACTTCCTTTCAAAGTTCCTTGATAACTTCAATGCTCATTCAGTACAAGCCAGGTAGGCATGTGCCCACCCAGAAAGGGTATTCATGAAAACTTAGAGATTTCATAGTTTCCTGGGGCTCAGGGTCTTTGAGTGAAATCAACTCTCCATTCTTCAGTTGGGTCATTCCCCATTTGTGGAGGTTGACCATTGTGACTCCCTTTGCATTTTTTTGTCATATCACAGGCAGTTTTGAGTGACATGTTGAGGAGTTCTTGTAAATTGGGACCTATAATATATTACTGTATGCACTGGGGGTGGCATCCCCCACCCTATCAGTGCTGTGTGTGTCTTGTCAGTTTACAGAAGGGTTTTTAGAATCTGAATCATTCCCAAGCATGATTTTCCATTCAGGGACTGTTTGCTCAAGTGAAGCCCCATCTTTAGCCCTTTCTTTATCAGTATATAGGTGTATTTTGAGATGTCATTCTGGGGAGCAGAGGTCCAATAAGGGTTGATGGAGTCACTGATCTGGTTGCTTGCCTGGATGCTCCATCAAACAGTTTGTTTTTCATATTTTCTAGGCTCTCCAGACCATCTGGTGGCCATAACAATAAGTTATTGTCACCTGGAGGAGCCTGAAACAGTTCTAAAGAAAAATCTTCAGTCCATGAAGGCAAAAAGAAGAAATGAAATCAGAAATGAAAGGGAAGGTATCACTACTGATCATCAAGATTCCTATGAACCATTATGTGCCAACAAATTGGAAAACTTAGCAGAAATGAAGAAAGTCTTAAATATATATAAACCCTGGAGATTGGGTCAAATAAAACGAGAAGTCTGAAGACCAGTATCAAGCAAGGAGAGAGAAAAAGCATTACAATAAAGAAAAGCCCAGGTATACATGGTTTTAAGGGTCAACTCTACATTGATGATAGATTAAATCAGTCTTTCTGAATCTCTTCCAGAAAAGAGGGAACACTTTCAAACTCAATGAGGCTGGAATTGATCTGAAACCACAAGAAGATAAAAATGTCACAAGAAAACAAAATAAAACCCAAAAAACTATAGGCCATTACCCCAAGAACATAATAGAAAACTCAAGATATAAAACAACTAAATTCAACAGCACATTTAATGATTATATGGTAGATGTTGCTGCCCTCAGCCAGAAGTCTTCTCTTGGGGCACTACTGTCCCTGATGCTGCTGCTACAGACACCCAGAGTTCTTTTTTCTGGGTGTACCTGCAGTGTACACTGCTGTTGCCTCCAATACCACTGCCCTAATTCCACTACTGCTCCCCAGAGGTCACCTGGAGGTATTCTCTCTGGGTGGCACTCCCACCACTGCTACTGACTCCCCCACCTGCTGCCAACACCACTAATGACTGCAGCTGCTGCTGACATCATGCCTGCTGCCACTGACCCCCACTGCTACCATTTCCATCACTGCCCAGAGGTCCATTGCCAGGGAGACTCCAGGTTTGATAGTAAGCAGCCACATCTTTCTTGAGACACCTACCAGGGCCAGAGAAGTTGGAGTGACAGCAGGTTTTCTGACACCACCTTTTTGGGGCACAGCTGCCCCTGCCTGGAGATGCCAGAAAGGACCACTTCAGTGTTAGGTGCCTGCAGGTTTGACTGTGCCTGGGGTCTTCCTCCTGGAAGTGCTTATTGCCACCATCTAGTTGTTGTTTCTTAAGATTTTTCATCCCTGGTGGACTTTCTTCAAATTCCCAGCATTGAGATCTTGGGACTGTGACATGGCTGAATGGAGGATATCTGAAATCCAGATCAGTGAGATAGTGACTGGGTCTGCCAGGGACAGTCTGAGCCAGGCAACTTGTGGAGAGTAAGAGACAGGGCTGAGAGCTTTCAAATACTGACAGAGACACTGTTCAATATTCCATTGGATTTATTTTATTTTATTTTTCCTTCTCTAACATCTCTCTCCACCATATTTGAAGCAAGGTATTTTTCATTTATCAGTTTGTTGAGGATGATGATATATGCATAATGTTTTGTAGTTCTGTTGCATATTCTTATATTTTAATTTTTCTTTATATGTGTTCTTCCTCTCATTTGTCTGTTTCTGGATTCCATTTTTACCTTTTCTCCACCTAACAGCCAACCTCTGTTGGTTCCTCTTCCAGTCTTCCTGTTGGATTTTTAGTTCTAGCTTCTCCCTTTCTTCCTCATGAACCTCACATTCTACACTATTTCTTTTCTCTCATTTTCCACCAATTAAAATGTTAAACCCTTTAGTAAATTTCCGTTATATTGTAGATATGATTGAACCTCATCATTTCTGTGTATAATGAACAAGCACTAGACACCTTGGTGGGAGCTAGTAGAGTTAAGGCTATACATTGTTTTACACTGAGTGCTGTTGATATTGATCTCCTTTGAAGGTGGGGATACTAGAGATCTTCAGGACAATACAGATCTACAAGGTAGAATATATCCTGCCTCAAATCCATGGCAACTAGGTGGGAAAATGCACAAGCAACATGAAAAAACAAGGGAACAACGTGCCCCAAACAAACCAAAATGCCTCAATTAGCATCCTCTAATTGAGTAGAGGACAGTAGAGGAAATGTCTGAGAAGAAGTTCTGAATGTACACAGTTAAACTGTGAAGTGAAGGATAATATTTTAGGTATTTGTTAGGACTAATGACACATTAACTAACTCAGGCTGACTCCTTACTCCCTGGTGGGTGAGCAACATCAAGGCCTCAAAGGCAGTTTCAGAGGTTAATGACGATGAATCGGACCACCATCAGGGATTGATTAACAACAGTTTCATGAACGTGATCAGCTCATGCTTGCCATATAGTCCTATGGGACTATCACTTGCGTGAACCTCCCCATACCTTGCTGACCTTTACGCTGATTGGCTCCCACCTACCCTCCACCCTACATAAAGCTGTGTGACTTCCTCAATAAAGGAGTTCCTGCTGTGACTAGTCTCCCTGACTCAATTGATGGTCCTCTGCCTGGAGGACCTGTTGCAGACAGTCAGTCAGCCCTACCTATCATGGTCTGACCTTGTTGGGGAGTGTCCCCCTTCCCTTGCCACTGGTTGAGAAGAGCAGGGGCTCAACAGTACTTGAGATGGAGTTCCCACTGAGTGAATGATAGTGATGTCTCCCAGTAAACACAGACATCAGAGACCAGGCTCAGAAGCACAGATATAATATTACTTATGATTGTACAAGACATATATAGGCACATTATCCAATCGGGTTAAGTCTCTTGTTAAACAAACATAACAGAACCAACCTATAGGTAAAGTATACAATTGTACTAATTCAAAAAAAACAAGTATCCCTAAGTGATTCTATCCGGCACCAAGTCTGAGACAAAGGAGTGGGAGAAGGGGAAAGCTCCAGCCCACAGCATGAGGCAGGCAGCTTGGATGAATTCACATCACAGCTTACTGTGATGCCTGTTGATTGAGGTTTCCCTTGATAGCTCAGCCTCAGTAACTGCAAAGTAACTACAATCTATGCCAAGTCTGTACCATTTCCTCAGTTTTCTCTCCAGACAGTTAGGTTTATTTTAAACCATGGTGTCAGTGACTGCTGACAAATAAGCTTGAGGAATGTTCCCTAAATTTCCCCCTTCTTTGCTAATTGAAGCAAGCAGGGTCTTTGCAAATAATTGTTGTAACTTGGCATGATAAGCTAGTCTCTTAGAAAGAAGATGGAATATACAATGAAACCCACATATGTATAAGTGTGGGAAAATTTTGTATGAGTGCAGTTACAAAAATTGCTTTAACCAAGACATGTTTGGGTAACCAAGAAGTCAGCCAATCTAGCAGACCTATATTTCCAGATTCTTGATGAATGTTATTAACAATATCCATTAAATGACTTAGCTCTTTGGGAATAGAATTACCATTTATCATTTAAGTTGAAATAATACCCATTATTAAGTTTCTTATAGCTTTTATGGTGTAATAGCAACAATCAATGGCAGCTCTATTATCAAGAATAGCTTGATGATACTTTGTTCCTCATTGAGCATTGCAATAGCCATAGAGTATGATTAACACTTTTTACCATGGCACAGGCTAATTTCATGACTCCTTTATATGACCCTACAGCCAGTATGGGGATTCCTATTAAAGAAAATGTTAATGCATCATACTCTGTCTTAGATAACAAGGTTACAGAGTCCATCACAATTTTCATCAAGGGGAATGGCTTGCTAATTGACTCTCTGAGAGGGATGGTGTCCTAAAAGATCATGAAATGAGGGTTAGAAGTACAGAAGTTTGCTAAGACAACAAAGTGTACCATGTGACATATTAACTGGAATATAATTAAATGTGTAAAACTCCATAGGAAAGGAACCAGCCAGAAGGCAAAGGAACATGTGCATAAACATAACTAATTGATTCAGTAGAATGGTAATGAAAAGAAGGATTTTCTACATCTCTACATTTTCTGCTACAATTTCAAATTTCAGCACATGTATCTGTTTGATTAAAGGCCACTATGGGAGTTGGGAATTCCATAGCATTAGAGTGGTTTTTAACTGAAGGTGTATCCAATTATAGCAGACTTTATAGGAAATAATCTTGTTCAAGGCTGAACCATTGTCATATTCCTTATCTCTAGGACAGGAACAACAAACAGGTACAAGGCAAGATCCTAGCACCATGCTCATATGTGTATGTTGGCAGATACAAATTTCAGAGGAATTAACAATTTCCACCAAATGAACCCAAATATTATAATGAGTACAATCAGTCAAAGTAGAAGATGATAGGACAGAGGCATGAGCTATGGAATTAGCAATGATTATAGCACAATTAATAGGAATAATGTCCCTGGCCCTGGATTGGCCTCTAGTGACATCTGCTCTGCTTGATGCATCAATTCTTTACATCTCCCCATGTTATGGCATGATGACTTCTAGATTGTGGGCATCTCAATCATCCTATTGGTCCTGGTGTGGATTGAGCATCTTCATCCTCAATCTTCAATTGCACCATCTGTCTTGTCTGTGGTGTCATCTGCTTTTGTGTTGTGACTGGTCTGACATTTCCTGCCAGCACCCAGATGGGCAATGTTGCTGATTCTGGAAAGACACAAGCATAACCTTGACCTTGGGTTAGAAGAGGATGAGAACCATTCCATTCATTTGTCAAGGGATATTTCCATCAAATCAATGGTAATGGTGATGGAGATGACAGGAATGATCCCCAATGTTTATAGGCAGAAGATATTCCATGCAAATCCAAGTTAAGAAATTTAAGGTAAATGAGGAAGATGTTAATATTTCCCCAGGGAGGATGAGTTCCCCCTTTCCTTTTGTATTTGAGTTTTCCATGAATGATTTGCATGTTCTATGATTGCCTGTCCTTTTGGGGTTATGAGGAATATGAGTAAATTGACGAATGTTCCATGATTCACAAAATTGTATCAATTGAGAACTAACAAAACATGGCCCATTATCTGTCAAGGTATTCCCATTATCAAGAATGTTTGTTTCAATGCTTGAATGGCATGTTTTGTTTTTTCACCACTTCAAGCAGTAGCCTAAGTGCAACTTGAATATGTATCTATAATTACATGAACAAATTTTAATTTCCCAATAGATGCTATATGAGTGATGTCCACTTGCCATAACTTAATTTGGTTTGTAGACCTCTAGGATTTACACCTTGAGATTGGGAGAGGTTTCTAAAGGCAACAAGAGTGCACATTTAGCACATGTCCAGGTCAAATGTTTGCATTAGGAAATAGGTAAATCCAGATAGAAGAGATGTAGAGACTGAGCAGACTTGTGAAATCTAGCATGTAGCTCTTTTGCTTGTTGAGTTGGAGAAGAATCTATGTACATTATTGATTTTTCTGTTGCCTTTAGTTAAAGGTCCTGGTAAGTTAGTATGAGATTGTATAAGTTAAATAAACCAAGGATTACTTCAATTCTCTATTAGAAGCTTTACTATGTCCATAACTTGATCTAGTGGGCACAAAGAAAATCAAAAAGTAGAGTATGGGAGACTTTTTGCTACTTGAGTTGCATCAGCACTGTCAGAAAAGAGATTAAAAGATTCTGGGCAAGCCTCAAAAGGCTTAATTATTGCCAATAACTCTCCTAATTGTGGCGAGCCAACAAAGTTTTCCTTTATTATTCTTTGTTTTTTTTGGTTTTGTTTTGTTTTGTTTTGTTTTGTTTTTGTTTTTTTGTAGGTGATATGATTAATATCCCACAACAAGTTCTGGGAGTTAGTATAGTCCCTGATGTACTTACATACTGATTCCCCACCTGATCCTTTAATGTTCTCATTTTGGGGGGAGAGCTCTGAAATGGCCTACCTTACAGTGTTTGAAAAAGACTCAATACGAATCTGAAATAGGCCAGTTGGCAGTGCCTTACCTAAAGGTAAACTGCTTTCTTGACAGGTAGTTACTTTCCTGTAAAGTGTGATTCATTTTCTCAGTTTCCCTGTCAATGAAGGCCTCCAAGAAGAGTGCAGTTGTACTAGGTCCTTTTGAGTGACATGTGAGACAAATGGAGATTGGTCATCATTTTGAATTGCATCAGGGAGCCAAATCCTGGGAGAACTTCCTTTCAAAGTTCCTTGACAACTTCAAGTGCTCATTCAGTACAAGCCAGGAAGGCATGTGCCCACCCAGAAAGGGTATTCATGAAAACTTAGAGATTTCCATAGTTTCCTGGGGCTCAGGGCCTTTGAGTGAAATCAACTCTCCATTCTTCAGTTGGGTCATTCCCCATTTGTGGAGGTCTGACCATTGCGACTCCCTTTGCATTTTATTGTCATATCACAGGCAGTTTTGAGTGACATGTTGAGGAGTTCTTGTAAATTGGGTCCTATAATATATTACTGTATGCACTGGAGGGTGGCATCCCCCCCCCCCCACCCAGTCAGTGCTGTTGTGAATGTCTTGTCAGTTTACAGAAGGGTTTTTAGAATCTGAATCATTCCCAAAGCATGATATTTCCATTCAGGGACTGTTTGCTCAAAGTGAAGCCCCATTCTTCAGCCCTTTTTTTATCAGTATATAAAGGTGTATTTTGAGATGTCATTCTGGGGATGCAGAGGTCCAATAAGGTTGATGGAGTCACTGATCCTGGTTGCTTCCCTGGATATTCCATTAACCAGTTTGATATTCATATTTACTAGGCTCTCCAGACCATCTGGTGGCCATAACAATAAATTTTTGCCACCTGGAGGGGCTTGAAACGGTTCTAATAACCACATGTTTCAGGGACATATTTGACTTCTCTGTTATCTACAGTAACATGTCTTCTTTTCTTTCCGCATGGCCCCAAGGGACTATACTACCCCAAACGCATATCATGAATCTTGTATATATTCATCTGATTTCTCTCATCTAGGGAGAGTGATGGTGAGGGTCATGATTTCCACCTTCTCTGCTGAGCGTCCTGGAGGCAGTGCCTTAGCCTCTAAGGTTTCTTGTAAGATAACTTCCCCACTGCATACCAGCCCAATACTTACCTTGTCCTTAAAAATGCTCCCTCTGCAATAGTCCTAATTGGGGCTGAGCAGAGATTGCTCAGAGAGATCCAACTGATTAGTAGGTTTTAGTTTAATAATCTGCATGAAATCACATTTGGGAGTGTGGTGGGGTTGCAGGATTAAAGATCTAATTTGGGAGCAATGTGGCAGTAACCTATGCAGAGAATGGCTTGATATATTTCTATTCTTGAGATGATCCAATGTCCTTTTTTAATTCTAATAAGGAGAAGATATGGTGGGGCACATACAGAAAGTTGGTCCTAAGATAAACTTTTCTGCAACCTTTAGAACACTAGAAGTGTCTGAAACCTCTCACAAGCAGAGAGGCCATTTCTTAGCATGTGATTCATGTTTGGAAAAAAATATTGATTAGGTGTGATGGGAGTACATATACCTTGCCTACCTCATGGTCTGGTTGTTCACCATTTGTACATGTTGGGTTTTCATAGATTCCCTTTTTCGGGTTAAGAAAACCCTTCAATTGGTAGAACTTTTGTTTTAGATGAATGACAGATTCTGTCAAATGCTGTTCCCAGGGATGTTGAGAGGGTCCTATTATCCATTCAAGCTGATTAACATGATTAACATATCAAGCTACATCCTCCAATTCTCATCCATGTCCCAACAACAGAAGTTCCTACTTTTTGAAGGTTTTGTCTTATTACATTGTGTGTATACACCACAATCTTTTCCATTCATCTGTTGATACACATCTACGTTGCTTCCATATCATGGAGATTAAACAAAATGCATTTGAATGATCAATGGGTCCCTGGAGAAATTAGGGAGAAATTTTAAAAATACTTAGACTCAAATTAAAATGGAAACAAAATATACCAGAATCAGTGGGGATACAGTGAATGCATTGTAAGAGGGAAATTTATAGCCATGACAGTGCCCTAATAAAAAGACAAAAATCAGAGAGATCTCAAGTAGCTCAATGCACTATTCAAGAAAAATGAAAGCAAATCAAAGCCAAAACAAGTACAGGAAAGAATAATAATACCAAAGCTGAAACTAATGACATAGAAACAAAAAGAACAATACAAAGGAATGATTAAACAAAGGGTTTGTTCTTTGAAAGATAAACATGATTGATGGGCCTTTTGTCACCCTAACCAAAAGATAGAAGAAAATACAAAAATTAATAAAATTAGAGACAAAAAGGGAATCTTGGAACAGATGTCACTGACATTTAGAGAATCTTTGGGGACTAATTTGAAGTCTTATATTCTAATAAATTAGAAAATCTAGAAGAAATAAGAAAATTTCTGAACACATATGATCTCCAAAATTAAACCAAGACAATATTAAAGTTCTCTATATGCAGTTGAAAATAGTAATGGAAAGTCTCCCAACAAATAAAAGAACCCAGTGAATTCCTTGCTGAGTTTTGCCACATCTTTAAAGAAGAACAAAAATCAATACCACTCAAAGTATACATATGAAAAAGGATAATCTCCATTCTAATTGGGGTGAGATGGAATCGTAGGGTGGTTTTGATTTGCATTTCTCTTATTACTAGAGATGTTGAACATTTTTTCATATGTTTGTTGATTGCTTGTAGATCTTCTTCTGTGAATGTCTGTTCATTTCCTAAGCCCATTTGTCAATTGGGTTATTTGCATTCTTGGTGAGTTCTTTATAGATTCAGGAGATTAGTGCTCTATCTGCAGTATGATTGGGCAAAGATTTTCTCCCACAATGTAGCCTCTTTCTTTGCATTGATGATAGTTTCCTTTGCTGAGAGGAAGCTTTTAGTTTGAATCTATCCCAGTTATTGGATAACTTTTATTCTTGCTTTTATTTCTTGTGCTATGGGAGTCCTGTTGAGGAAGTCTGGTCCGAAGCCGACACGTTGAAGCTCTTTACCTACTTTTTCTTCTATCATGACAGGGTCTCTGGTCTGATTCTGAGGACCTCAGTCCATTTTGAGTTTAGTTTTGTGCACAGAGAGAGATATGGGTTTAGTTTCATTCTGTTGCATATGGATTTCCAATTCTCCCAGCACCATTTGTTGGAGAGGCTATCTTTTCTCCACTGCATATTTTTGGACACCTTTGTCTAGTATGAGAAAATTGTATTTATTTGGGTTTGTGTTCCTGTCCTCTATTCTGTACCATTGATCTACCTTTCTATTTTGGTTCCAATACCATGCTGTTTTAGTTACTACTGCTTTGTAGTAGAGTTGAAGATCTGGTATTGCAATAACACCTAGCTTCGCTCTTTCTGCTAAGGATTGCTGTAGCTATTCTGGGTTTCTTATTCTTCCAGATGAATTTCATAATTGCTTGCTCTATTTCTCTAAGGTATGTCATTGGGATTTTAATTGGAATTGCACTGAATCTGTATAGCACTTTTGGTAGTATAGCCATTTTGACAATATTAATTCTGCCTATCCAAGAACATGGGAGAACTTTCCATCCTCTAAGATTTTCTTTAATTCTTTCTTTAGTATTCTGTAGTTCTCATTGTAGAGGTCTTTCACCTATTTTGAGATTGATTCCCAAGTATATTATTTTTTTCGAGGCTATTGTTAATGGGGTAGTTTCCTAATTATTCTTTCCAAAGATTCATCACTTATGTAAAAAATGCATTAGATTTATGAGAATTGATCTTACATCCCGCTACATTACTGAATTCATTTATGAGTTCTAAAAGTTTTCTCGTGAAATTTCCTGGTTCCTCTAATTGTATAATCATATCATCTGCAAATAGAAATAGTTTGAGTTCTTCTTTTCCTATTCGTATTCCTTTAATTTCTTTGGTCTGTCTAACTGCTCTGGCTAGAGTTTCAAGGACAATATTGAATAGAAGTGGTGAAAGAGGGCACACCTGTCTTGTTACAGCTTTAGGGGGAATGCTTTCAGTTTTTCATCATTTAGAATGATATTAGCCATGGGCTTAGCATAGATAGCCTTCACAATATTAAGGAATGTTCCCACTATCACTGTTTTTTTCTAGTGTTTTGAGCATGAAGGGGTGCTGTATTTTATCAAATGCTTTTTTCTGTGTCTATTGAAATAATCATGTGAATCTTGACTTTAAGTCTATTGATATGGTGAATTACATTTATTGATTTCCTGATGTTGAACCAACCTTGCATCCTTGGGATGAAACCCACTAGATCATGGTGCACTATCATTTTATATGTTTTTGCATGCAATTTGCAAAAATTTTGTTGAGAATTTTTGCGTCAAAGTTCATTAAGGATATTGGTCTGAAATTTTCTTTCCTCAAAGTATCTCTGTCTGGTTTAGGTATCAGGGTAATATTGGCTTCATAGAATGAGTTTGGGAGGGGTCCCTCCTCTTCTATTTCATGGAATACTTTGAGAAGTATTGGAATGAGCCTCTTCTTTAAAGGTTTTGTAGAACTTGGCTGAGAACCCATCTGGTCCTGGGCTTTTCTTTGTTTTCGGGCTTTTGATGACTTCTTCTATTTCATTATTGAAATTGGTCTATTTAAATTCTGTATGTCCTCCTCGTTCGGTTTAGGCAATTCATATGTCTCTAAAACCTGGTGATGTCTTTGAAATTTTCTATTTTTTTGCAGTATAGATTTTCAAAATAACTTCTAATTATGTTTTGCATTTTAATCGTGTCTGTTGTGATATTTCCTTGTTCATTCCGAATTTTAGTGATTTGGGTTTTCTCTCGTCTTCTCTTTGTTAGTGTGGCTAAATGTTTATCAATTATGTTTATTGTTTTGAAGAACCATTTATTTTGTCAATTTTTAGTATTGTCTCTTTTGTTTCAATTTCATTGATTTCAATTCTGACTTTAACATTTCCTTTCTTCTACTGCTTTTGGCGTTGGTCTGTTCTTTTTCTAGGGCTTTGAGCTGTAGTGTTAGGTGGTTTATTTGTTGACTTTTACTTCTTTTATTGAATGCACTCCATGAAATAAATTTTCTTCTAAGTACAGCTTTCATAGGATCCCAGAGGTATTGATATGATGTTTCTTTGTTCTCATTTACCTCTAAGAATTTTTTAATTTCCTTCCTGATATCTTCTGTTATCCATTATAATAGCATATTGTTCAATCTCCAGGTGTTGGAATAGTTTCTGTTTTTTCACTCTTTCATTTATTTCTAATTTCAATCCATTATGATCTGATAGAATACAAGTTAGTGTTTCTATCTTCTTGTATTTGCTAACCTTAGCTCTGTGGCATAATATATGGTCTATTTTAGAGAAGGATCCATGTGCTGCTGAGAAGAAAGTGTATTCGCTCTTGGTTGGATGGTATATTCTATAAATGTCCGTAAGTCTTAATTATTGATTGTGTTATAGAGATCTATGGTTTCTTTGTTCAATTTTTTTTTTTTGGAAGATCTGTCCAGTGGTGAGAGAGGGGTGTTAAAATCACCTAGTATTATTGTGTTATGGTCTATTTGGTTTCTGAAATTGAGATACATGAAATTTGACATACATGGATGAGCCACTGTTTGGGGCATAGATGTTTATGATTGTTATGTCTTGCTAATTTATGCTTCCCTTAAGCAGTATGAAATGTCCTTCTTTATCCCTTCTGACTAACTTTGGCTTGAAGTCCACATTATCTGAAATGAGGATGGATACTCCAGCTTTTCTGCTGCGTCCATGTGCATGGTACGTTTTCCCCATCCTTTCACCTTTAGTCTATGAATATCTTTTCTATGAGGTGAGTCTCTTGCAGGCAACATATTGTTGGATCTTTCTTTTTAATCCAATCTGCCAGTGTATGTCTTTTGATTGATGAATTCAGGCCATTAGCATTCACGGTTATTATTGAGATATGATTTGTATTCCCGATCATTTGGTTGATTTTTTAAAATTTCATTTATTTATTTATTTATTTATTTATTTATTTATTTGACATGACTTGGTTCCTCCTTTATTTGACAATTCCTTTAGGATAATTCCTCCCTTTGCTGATTTGCTTCTTTGTTTTTCATCTCTTCCTCATGGAATATTTTGCTGAGAATGTTCTGTAATGCTGGCTTTCTTTTTGTAAATTCTTTAAGCTTTTGTTTATCATGGAAGGATTTTATATCATCATCAAATTTGAAGGTAAATTTTGCTGGGTATAAGATTCTTCGTTGGCATTCATTTTCTTTCAGGGCTTGGTAAAGTTGTTCCAGGCCCTTCTAGCTTTTAGAGTCTGGATTGAAAAAATCTGCTGATGTGTGTATTGGTTTCCCCCTGAATGCAATTTGGTTCTTTTCTCTCACAGCCTTTAAAATTCTCTCTCTTTATTTTGTATGTTAGGTATTTTCATTATAATGTGCCTTTGGCGTGGGTCTGTTGTAATTTTGTGTATTTGGAGTCCTATAAGCCTCTTGAACTTGATTTTCCATTTCATTCTTCAGATTTGGGAAATTTTCTGATATCATTTCATTGAATAGATTGTTCATTCCTTTGGTTGTTTCTCTAAGCCTTCCTCAATCCCAATAATTCTTAAATTTGGCCTTTGCATGATATCGCATAGTTCTTAGAGACTCTGTTCATGATTCTTACTATCTTCTCTGGTCAACTTTGTTTTTAAGGTTAAATATTTTGTCTTCAATATCTGAGGTTCTGTTTTCCAGGTGTTCTATTGGTTATGCTTTCTATGGAGTTCTTAATTTGGTTTGTGGTTTCCTTCATTTCAAGGATTTCTGTTTGTTTGTTTTTTTCAATATCTCTTTATTGAAATGATTTTTGCTTCCTGTATTTGCTCTTTTAACTGTCATTTGGTGCAGTCATTCAATGCTTGCATTTGCTCTTTCACCTCATCATTCAATGCCTGCATTTGCTCTTTCATCTCATCGTTTGCTTACTTGATCATTTTAATTATGTACATTCTGAACTCCTTTTCTGTCATTTCTTCTGCCATGCTCTCATTGGGTTTTATTGATGTAACATCTAGATTTGTTTGGGGCATTTTCTTCCCTTGTTTTCTCATATTGTTCAGGTATCAGTGGACTGCTGAGATATTGCAGATTTCCTCTATTGACTTATAATGTCCTTGAAGATTTCTAGTATATCCCCTCTTACCCTTCAGTAGGCTGAAGTCTTGGAGGAAGTTGAAAATGTGGTGCTCCACAAGGAAGCTGCCTCTCTAGGGGTGGTGGCCTTCAGGTGGGGTATATTCCCTGTTAGTGGGCAAAGGTGCCTCCACCTGTTGACCAATGGTCACCCAAAAGGGAACTAAACTGCGGGCTGAGGCAAGGCCTGTTTGGGCCTGTGTCTCCGGTTTTACCATCCTTGTGGGAAAACCTCAGCTGGCAGGGAAGACTCACGTGGTGGGGATGTCTTGCTGGTCTGTTCCACTCCTAGAGGTTCCCCTCAATCCACAACTACTGCCTGGGCTGGGCTGCCTTCCTCTGCAATATTCCCAGGGGCTCAGACCTACCTTCTGGGCCTGGGAGCCTCACCCTTCGCAGACGATTCTCCTTAGGCTGCCCCTCCTCAGAGAATCTGCCTGCATGCTGGAACCTTCCCTCCACTCCTCAGCTTGTCTCTGTGTGGCTCTTCCACCAAGAAGTCTCCTAGGTCCTGGGACCCTGCTCTGCACCTAATTGCCTGGCTATGCAGCCCCTCCTCTGTGCAGCCACCTGGAGCCCCTTACAGTCCCTCCGAGTCCCAGTGACCTGCCGCATGCCTTCTCCTCCAGGCAGCAGCCAGGAGCTCTGTTGCGGCTGCTCCAAGACCAAGTGACCCATGGCGATCCTCCTCCTCCTCCTGGCAGCCCCTGGAGTTCAGGAGCTGTTACTTTGAGTCCAAACAACTCAGTGTGCACCTCCTCTTCTGGGCAGCTGCCCATAACCCTGATGTAGTCACTCCAAGTCCAAGCGAATAGCTGTAACTCTCCTCCTCCTCCAGGAAGCCCCCCGGTGTTCAGGAGAGGTTGCTCTGAGTCCAAACTGCTCACTACACAGCTCCTCCTCTGGGCAGCGACCCGGAACCCCAGTGGGTTGCTCTGAGTCCAAGCATTGTGCTGAGCGGCCTTCTCTACAATACTCCCAGTTGTCCGAGGTCACTGCTCCAGCAGGGGGAGGAGTGTCTCATTGGGCACTCTACTTCACAAAGTTCCTTGCATTCTGGGACTACTGCTTCATCCAGGATGCCTCCCCAATGGGAGAGACTCACCCAGTGGCTTTGAGTTTGTCCCAAGTCTCCCAAGTCTCTCAATATGCCCTCTTCTTGAATCCTGAGTCCTGGAGCAACATCTCATTAGGCTTTTGAATTAACTTAACTAATGGCTTAGAAGATTCCTTAGTAGGGACCTGTCTTAGAGCCCTGAGAGCACATGATCAAAGCTGATCAAAATATGGGATGGTCCTACTGCCTGTGTAGCTGGAGATGCTTAAATTCCATTACCCTATAAACTATCTACATTTAATGGTGCACCAGTTGTTCCATTTCTTTCCACTTGTTCACATTGATCCATACATTCAGCTTTCTAACAGCAAACATTGCCCTCCAAACAGACATGCATTAATTGCATCCAATCCAAAGGACAATTTAAAACTAAACTAATCTATATCATCTAATCAAATATGGGAATCTTATGCTGTCCTCCAAGACAGCTTTTCTCAATGACTTTATGGTTTCAGATGGATGTGGATACCATCATTACAGCCTTTGAGCATTCATTACTGGATTAGCTGGAAAAGGTTGAATTACATTATCATTGAACTCCGAATGTGTTTTGAAATCATGAGGCAGAGGGGTTGGTCAAGCTTTACAACCTGCTGTAATGTCCCTAGAACTGCCTAAGACTTGGTAAACTTCCTCCCATGGGAACTTTCCTTTTCCACTAGGGGGAGCTGTTGCTTCACTCTTGTTCTGGATAGGGTAGGGGGGCCATAACGAATGCAACCTAACTGGCATCTCAGCTGAAATTGATTGCATGAGTATTTCCTCTTCTCTGCTTACTTGTGGTGGAGAAAGAGGAGTAGCTGGAGTAATTGGAAGGAGGCTATCTTCAGCTATATCTGCTGCATGGTCTTCACCATGTTTCCCAGGGGAGACTACAGCTTTTGTTTCACCTTCCTCTATAGTCCGAGACAATAAAATTTCCAGGTCTACATTCTCTGTCAGAACTCCCTTTAGACAAGCATAGATAGCTGCTATTATTGGAGAAAACACTGCTGGTGGAATTAAACCTTCAATCACTTCTGCTTTCCTAGCAGCATATAAAACTCTTCCCCAAAATCAGACTCCCAGACATGAGCTCCAGAAATCCAAAGAGCTATTTTTGACCCTTTTCCCAACATGCTAATAACTCTTTCAGACACTTTAATCCACCTACTCCATAATAATTCTTTCAAAGCATTCACTTGAGGCTCCTTTGATGAAGGAGATAAATTATCCATTACAGAGGGTCACACCCAACCTGAGGAATGTTAGCATATCCCTGTCTCTGGTGCCAGGCATAGATATCTGAGATGGAGGTCACAGTGGGAGTGAATGACAGTGATGTCTCCCAGTAAACATAGGAGGCATAGGAGACCAGGTTTGGAAGGCACAGATCTAAATTTACTTATGATTGTACAAAACATATATACACATTATCCAATCAGGTTAAGATGCTTGTTAAAACATAACAGAACCAACATATAGGTAAGCTATATGTTGTACTAATGTAAACAAACCAAGTATCCCTAAGTGATTCTGTCCGGCAATAAGTCTGAGACAAAGGACTGGGGGAAGGGCAAGCCCCAGCACACAGCATGAGGCAAGGCAGTGTGGGTGAACTCACATCACAGCTTGCTGTGATGCCTGTTGAGTGAGGTTTTCCCTCTGCTCATTGCTCAGCCTCAGTAACTGGAAAGGCCTACAATCCATGCTGAGTCTTTCTCCATTTCCTCTCTTTCTCCATCCAGACTATTAGGTTTATTTAAACCATGGTGTCAGTGGCTTCTGACAAATAAGCTTTATAGTATAAAGAGGGAAATCAAAGAGAAAAATGCAGAAAGTAAAAGATCACTTCAATAAAGAGATTCTAAAAAAAAAAAAAAAAAGGAAAAATCCTCCAAATGAATGTATCAATAAACCACATTATAAATTCAGTGGAAAGCATCATCAAAAGCTAGACAATTTGGAAGACAGACCCTCAGAAATTGAAGACACGATAAAGTTGACCATGCAGAGAAGATAGTAAGTATTCATGAACAGAACTTCCCAGAATTATGGAATAACATGGAAAGATCAAATTTAGGAGTAATCACGATAGATGAAGGAGCAGAGACACAAACCAAAGAAATGCACATTCTATCGATGACATAATATCTGAAAATTCCCCATACCTGAAGAATGAAATGGAACATCAAATACAGAGGCTTACATGAACCCAAATGTGCAAAATTACAGCAGGTCCACAGGAAGACATTTTATAATGAGAATAACTGAAATAAAGAATAAGGCTAATATTAGCTTCAAAGAATGATTTTTGGAAGGATTCCCTCCATTTCTATTTCATGGGGTACTTTGAGAAATATTGGAATGAGTTCTCCGAAAGTCTTGTAGCACTTGGCAGAAAATCCATCTGGTCCCAGACTTTCCTTGGTTGGCAGGCTTTTGAAGACTTCTATTTCATTGCTTAAAATTGAACTATGTAAATTATATATGTCCTGCAGATTCAATTTGGGTGGATCATATGTCTCTAGAATCCTATCCAAATCTTTGAGATATTCTGTTTTGATAAGTATTTTGATAAGTATGTCGCCAAAATTGACATACAACCAAAAGTGCTATACAAACTCAGTGCAATTCCAAATAAAATCACAATGCCATACTTCATAGAAATAGAGAAAGTAATTATGAAATTCATCTGCAAAAATACGATACCCAGAATAGCTAAGGCAATACTTAGCAGGAAGATCAAAGCAGGTGCAACTATACTACACAGCAATAGTAATAAAAAAGGCATGGTGTTGGCACCAAAATACACAGGTAGATCAATGATACAAAATAGAGGACACAGAGAAAAATGCACATACATACAGTTTTCTCATTGTGGACAAAGGTGCCAAAAACAGAATGGAGAAAAGATAACCTCTTCAATAAATGGTGCTGGGAAAACTGGAAATCCATAAGCAGCAAAATGAAACTAAACTCCTATGTCTCACCCTGCAGAAAACTCAACTCAAAAGGGATCAAGGACCTTGGAATTAGACCAGAGACCCTGCCTGTAATAGATGAAAAGGTAGGTTCAAATCCTCATCATGTTGGCTTAGGGGAATACTTCCTTAACTTGCCTTCCAAAGCAAAGGAAATAAAAGCAGGAATCAGTAATTTGGATAGATTCAAATTCGATTCACAATAGCTAGATTGTGGAATCAACCTAGATGCCCTTCTGTTGGGAGAAATTCTAGTCCCTGGATGGCAGCAGTGAATGTCTCAAGTGTGTAAGGAAAACCTTCTCACATTCACGCCCATCAGGAAAACCTGCGGAGAGGAACATTCCACTCTGGTGACCCAGGAAAGTAAACAACTGCCCCCAAATTGACCTAGTGTTACCAAGGGAACCTGTATAGGAGACTGGTAGTCTCATCCCCCATAGCACATTGTGATTGGGCAAAAAGTCTATAAAATGTGTGTCTATTTCTGCAATAAATGAGTTTACAGGCTGCTCGCCAAAACCTGCTTCGACCCAACTCCCAGAGTCTGGGGGTCTTGACTCTGTGGCCATTTCTTGTGCCTGAGATAGCCTTTCACCCCTGCATTTTGGCATCCATGTGCCTCATTACTCATGTTCCTTTGGATTGGCAAGTCCCTCCTGATTTGGTAAGGACCCATTTATGTTCTGTGTGCTGACTGTCCTGTGAGGGTGAGCACAGAACCCCTTTCCCAGCCTTTTCTTCCCTATTCATCCTGATTGTCCTAATCCCTGGGAAAAGGCACACACTGCCACTGGCTCATGTTATGTGTCCCCCACCAGCGCATCCACCTTCCCTTTTGTTTCTCCCAGCAAATTCACATAAGGGATTGATACCCCCAAATTCGGAACCAGGTCTCCTTCTATGGAGATTTTTACTGGAGACACTGTGCTGATATATGGCCATGATGTAATGTCTCATGGAAGTTCCCTTCTAAGCACCAGACATATTGGATCCTAAACACTCATCTGTATGTCAGAAGATAGTCTCCCTTTGTCTTCCCATTGGGCCCCTATCTCAGGCTTAGGGATACTCATTGCAGGTTACCTCACAGTCATTCTCTTTGTTCTGGAGAGATATGTTTATGCTAATTCACAACTCAACACCACCCTTTCACATAACTACACTCCATGGGAAATCTGCCCCCTATGCAGAAAGCTCCACAGCTCACCACTTTAAAGGCACTTCTCCTGCAGCACAGGCTTAAAGTGAAACCAAAAAATCTAAACTGTTTGGGGATGAATCAGTAATCATCGCACCATGGATTAGCCTGAGATCATTTGGGACACCCAAATTTGGATGAGGGTTCTCTACCTAGCTAGGAAAAGAGAAGTTAATGACAGCCACTCCCCACCAGCAACTTTCATTCCAATTCTCCTAGCGATTATTGCCAGCCTTCAGGGCTCCTCAGCAGAAGATATTAAAAATCACAATGATTCTCTCTATGAGAAGAACATGATTTTGCAAACCTTCACTTCAAGCATTGTGACCTCTGAGGAGGAGGAGACAAACACCCATACAGACAAAGGCCTTTCAACGGGTAACAAAGCCCTCCTGCTAAATCACAACATCTTTCCACCTAGTCACAAAGGCCTTCAACCTTCTGCCCCTCCCCTTTTTACACTTGGAGTGAATTGCCCGCTCCCACTCCCTCCGGAGTTCTCTCAGGAGTTCTCTTGGAGAAGAAGGGAACTTTAAAAGTCTCTTTTTTCCTCCCAAGAATCCATTTGCAGTGTACCCCATCAATTTGGGTGAAAGGCCTTGAATCCCACCCCACTTTCATACCTAGCCCTTCTTAGGAAGGCATCTCAAGATTCTGGTCCTGACTCCCCTTACTTTGAAGAAATACTAAACCAATGTTCAGCTAATCTTTAAACTCCTTTCAATTGGCTTACTGTCCTCAAAGACTGTTTAACTCGCCCACAATTTTTTGCAGTGGAAAGCCTACTATGAGGAGGAAGCAGAAAAAAACAGCACAAAATAATTTGGCTTATAATATCCCCTTAACATTGGACATGCTTGCTGGGTGTGGAAATTATTTTGGCCCACAAGCCCAGTCACAAATTGGTAACATGTTTTTTGACCAAGAAAAGTTTGGCCATGAAAGCCAAGAAAACATGACACCACCAAAAGGCAGAGGAACTATTTAGAAATTTAATACAATCCCCTAATGAATGGTTTCCTGACTTCTTGTCATGGGTTACAGAGGCTGTAGTGAAGAGAGTTCCATCTGGCCCCGCTCAGGATTCCTTGATAAAACAATTGGCTTGGGAAGGGGCAAATGCTGAAACAAAACATGCAATAGCCCCTGTCAGGAATGAGGCAATCTCAAAATGGATTTCAGCTATGAAGGAGGAGGTTACTCCTAATGCAGGCCCCATACTTGCACTAGTAGCTGCAATCAATAAATTGACCCTTACCACAGAGAAAAATCCTCTCATGACAATCTGGGGTCTATATGCTGGGACCATAATAAAAAGGACATATAGTGAAATATTGTCCATGAGATAATAGGCTTTCAAACCCCAAAACTCCTTGCCCTAAGTGTAAACAAGGATATCATTGGGTAAAGGACTGCAAAAGAAACAATTTAAACTTAAAAAGGGGCAACCCTCACCCCCCAATTTAGAGGGACCACTGCACATCCCCAGGTGCATTTAGACATTGCCAATCCTGGACACAAAACCTAGAATGACTTAGACGGAGACCCCATTAAGGGTCTAGTGGATACTGGAACAGATATTACCATCATTGACTCTGATACCACCTCAAAAATGCAATGGAAAACAATAGCTGTCCCTAACATTCAAGGAGTAGGTGATCTCCAACCCACTCGTCAAGTGTCCTCCTCTGTGATTTGGCAAGACCTCAATGGCAAAAAGGGTGCTTTTCACCCCCTAATTACTGATGTTCCCAACACTTTATGGGACAAGATATATTAGGAATGATGGATACTATTTTGAGAACAGAGGATAAGGCCTTCTATGATGAGATAATAGTAAAAGACAACATGGGTCTTTCGGGCACACAGACCACCCAATTCTAAAGGCCACTGTTCTGCACCTCCTGAAGTCCAAACCCATTCCCATACAGTGGGTCACCCATATGGGTAGTACACTGGCCCATTCTAGAGCCTAAACTTACCATCCTAAGTAAGCTAGTGGAAGAACAGTTAAAACTCAGGCACATAGAGCCTTCCACTAGCCCCCATAATACTCCTGTCTTTGTCATCCCAAAAAGGAATGGTAAACATAAACTCCTGCAAGACCTTACACCTATTAATAAACATATGAAAAACATGGGATCCTTTCAATTGGGACCCCCCACCCTGCTAGTAGTCCAAACAATTATTATGTAATTACCATTGATATAAAAGATTGTTTTTTATCTCAATTCCTATTGCACAACAGGACAAACCGTATTTTGCCTTTATGGTTTGGGAACCTAATACTGGGAACCCAGCACAAAGGTACCAATGGACAGTACTGCCCCAAGGAATGAAAATAGCCCCTCCCCACCATGTGTCAACACTTTGTTTCACATGCAACCAGGCCTCTCATTAAGTAATATTTAATAATGCATTTTATGGATGATATCTTACTTGCCCATAGAGATAGTGCCACATTACTAACTCACCTTAAGCAACCTTCGGCCAACCTCACTACCTTGAGGTTACATGTGGCAACTGACAAGATTCAGTACCAATCACCCTTTGAGATCTTAGGATATAAAATTTCATAAAAAAATTAGGCCCCTCAGACCAACTATACTTATAAAGCCTAAAATACCATAAATGAATTACAACAGTTTAGTGGACACATTAATTTGCTCAAACCCTTTCTGACCCCCTTATTCGAGTTGCTCAGGCAAGACCCCTGCCCTTCAAAGAAAATTACCCTAATTCCACAAGCTCTGCAGTTAATCACATCAATTACTGTCTTGCTGACCTCAAAACACAATGTTATGATGAAAGTCATCCCCTGATAGGGATTATCTTGTTGTCCCCAGGAGCACCCCTTGGTGTCATTTAGCAGCAGGATAGCCCTCTGTTCCGGGTACATCTTGCATGGGGTCACTGCCACAAAATCACCAGCAGACTGGAAAGCACTATTCTTACAGTGCTTAAGGAAAGATATTACTGTAATAATGTCTTCAATGCTGAGCCAGATACTCTGGTACTTCCATTAACACAAGTTGAAATCTTACACCTCACACAGAACAGCACTCAATTCCAAACCTTAATCTCTGACTTTCCAGGACAATTAGATAATCACCTTCCTCCTAACAAGATGCTTCAGACACTACAATCCCTAGATACTTCTCCTCCAAAAAATGCCTTCCCTTCCTCACAATCCATACACACTAATCCATGTGCATTTACTGATACCAATAAGGAAAAGTTTGGGGTACCTATAAAAACAGGAAGTGGACCAGACATCACACATTTAGAGAACCATACAGGGTCTGTTCAACTACGTGAATTGAGGGCTGTAATCTAAGTATTTTTTCTATGCCCAGAAACCCCCATCAATATATTTTCTGACAGCAAATACACTGTACAAGTGGCAAATACACTCCCCTTTTCTGTGTTCAGATTGACCAATAAACCCATTGTTCAAGCCCTCCACTCCTTAAAGAAACTTACTGAAAAAAGACAATTTTCACAGTATAATACCCATGTGCAATCCCACACAAATCTACCAGGGATTATTGCTCAGGGTAATGATAAAATAGACAAACTCAAGTCATGGTACTCCATTTCATTGAGTGCCTTAGAGCAAGCACACATACTACATTCTAAGTTTCACATATCATAATTTTTTTTAAAAAAGAACGATAACCATTGTCATGAGAGCATGCAAAATATACTTCAGAAAAGCAGCAACTCAAAGGAGAAGTGAAAAAAATCAGGCAATATTAATACATAAAGTCACACAATTGCAAAATGAACGTTAGAGGAAGAAAGAATTAAAAAAAAAAAACACAAAAATGATAACCAGAAAAAAATGAACAAAATCACAGAAGTCCTTACCTAACAGAAATAATCTTGAGAATGAATGGTTTAGTATCCTCAATTAAAATGTTTAAACTACCTGCATTAAATGTGAATTAGTGGAAACACTACTCAATGATTTACTACAAATAATAAACTCACTTCCCTGGTAAAGACACAAAGAGACTGAAAGTGAAGGGATGAAAAATCATATTCTATGCCAATAGAAAGCACAAGTGATCATGAGAAGCTATATATGTAGCAGATAAAGTAAATCTTAAGTCAAAAATTTTAAAAAGAGACAAAAAACATATAATGGTACAGTGATAAATTCAACAAGAGAAAATAACAATCATAAATGTGTATACATGTACTGACAGAGCACCAAATTATGTAAAACAAGAATTATTCAATGTAGAGGGAAGGATATAGACACCAATACAGTTATTCTTGGGGATCCCAATAACCTAGTTTCACAAATAGATCTTCCAGACAAAAATCAACATGGAAACTTAGGAATTATGCAATACTAAAAGGAAAATGGACCTAACAGAATCTACAGAACATTTAATGAAAAAGAAAATGCAGAAAACATATTCCCTTCATAACTGCATGGAAAATTCTTCAAGATACACTCTATGTAAAGCCACACAGATCATTTTACTGATTTTACAAACTATTATCATGTATCTACTCTGACCTAAATAGAATAAAATTACAAATCAATAACAAACATGTATTAGAATATACACTGTAGCCCAGGAGTTGAACAATTATAACTCAAACTTCAAAATGTTTCTAAAAATCAAACAGAAATATTTAGAAATTTTACAAATATATGGATATTGAACATACCTGTGAACAATAAATGGATCTATTATCTTTTATTAAAGGATCAAAATGGACCCTTAAAACTTTCTTGAAACAAGAATGGAAACACAACATCTCAAAATCAATGGGCTACAACCAAAGCAGTATAAAGAGGGATAGGTATGGTAATGAGAGTATACACCAACAAATAGATGATCACAAATAACCAAGCTAACAAGGCAACTCAAGGAAGAAGGAAAGCAAGAACTCATGGAAAGTCACTGGCACTCAAGGAAGTCTACACAGCACTACAGAAACAGAAGCAGATTTGAATGAGAACTGCAAATGCACAGACTGCTCATAGGATTCCTCACTGTTATGGTCTGCTTCTAAAAGTCTGTACCCATATCTTGGCTTTGTATCAACACAGAATATACTACATGAGAAAATGATCAATTGCTTCTTCAGTATTTCCTGGTGTAATGGTCAGATATGTTTGCTCCTATGGTATAGACACTTTTAATTTGTCTGTTTAACTGCCCCACAACCTAAAAGACTTTTGCCTTAGCTTGTGTCCAGACTCCAAGTTTGTTGATCTTATTGCCCACATCCTGGACCATTTTCCAGAAGTGTCAGAGAAGATGAAATTATCTATAGTTCAGAAATTATATTGCCTGGTACTTCCAGTTGAACAAACTGATCCATGTAACCCAAGTAAATGTCTTATCATGGAATCTGTTCTTTTCTGTAAATAAGCCCACGACCAAGAACTTGCAATTTCCTTAAGGGAAGTAATAGCCTCCCATGTTTTCACTCACAGATATGTATTGGAGGACAGAAATTCATTTGTTAGGACACTGGCTCATGACAGGTGTAAAGACACACTGAAATAATCTTTAATTTTAATAAATATGTCCTTTGCCTATGTGCATATCAAAAGCCAAGTTCAACACACATACAAAAGGTTTCTAAAAGACAGGAGTGGTGTATGCGATTTTTGTTTTTAGAACACACATTTAATTTCTTTAAGGGTCTTGTGTGACAATATGTTGGTCATGCTGAAATCTCAAATAATTTTGCACACTCCAATAACTCCAATTGATACATACAAATGGTTTACTTGGTAATAGCCTCAGTTTGGTCTTCTCTCAAAACCCAATATTGAGTGACATTAGCAAGCTGGCAGAATATGAAGCCATGGGTTCCTTTCTCCAGCACACCAATTCCACAATGATTTATGATTATGACTTTTCCTTTCTGTTCCTCAAGCAACTGTGAAATGAGACATATCAAATTTATGAGGTAAGTGTGCAACACCTTCTCTCTAGTATCCCCACCCCTAGCATAGCAACATATGATTAAGACGAAACCTTCTTGGTCTTAGAGTTTCCAAGGAGGAGAAAAGTTGCAGCATGTGTCCAATGTTCAACTTTTCTGATACCCAAGAACTGGATTCTCTCTTGCTTGTCTTGGAGCACTAAGGAACTGGCAGAGTAAAGCTTCCTGAGCCCATTGAAATCCAGACAGCCATCTAATCTAGCATAGAGTTTGTCACCACAGTCCCTACCCCAGCTCAGCTCTGAGTGGACAGGTGGAAAATGCCATGCTCCAGCCTCTACTTGCTGAATAGCGTCAGACACAGCATCCAAAGATCCAACTCTTGTTGGTGCTACCCAAGGAACAAGCCTCAGTCTTCCTGTCTCAGAGCACTGATAGGACACAGCATACACTAGAATCCTGAAGTGTACTAAGAAGAACGTTGGGTGTGGCAATAACAAGAACCTCAAACGTGAAAGGTCTTTGGGGCCAGGGTGTTTCTGTGCAGACAGTGTAAACTAAAGCTTAAAACTGGCAGAACAGAACTAATGGAAGTTTGACATTGATCATGTTGCAAAATAATTCCTAAGGAAAAGTGAAAAAAAAAAAACCACTGGATACTACAGGTAAGTAAATTCTCATTACACAATGAAAGTTTATTTTTGTCACTGTTTGTATTTGATGTGGAGTAGTTTTTCATTGCAATTTGTGGAACCTAACCCAAAAAGTAGTAGAAAAGAATTCAGGTTTTGCCATTGAATTGTAAAGAGTTTGGAAGCTTCCCTACTTACAGCACAGCAAACAAGAACAAACTGGAAAAACAACTATTCTAAATTCCATTAATAAATCAAGGTCACATAGCAAACCACTACATTTAGACAGTGTCAGGGTCCAGCCCTAGAAGTGGTCTGGAGTCCTAGGTAGATGGGAGGCATCGGCATGGTGGAGAAACAGCGGACAGAGACTCCAAGTGTTCTGAGGCTGAATCTGTCTTTATTTTTCTTCCAGCCTTTTTATATATTTTTTTTCTTTAGTAATGATTATGTCAGTTTATGGTTAGTTTAAAATAAGAAAAACCTTCAAAAGTACAAACTATGCTTCTTCTCAAAGTACACATTCTCTCGGTATGACACACCAGACGAAAACAACCTCATTTCCCAGCTAGAATAAAACAATCTTGTATCCCAGCTAAACTGAGGGCACCATGATCTGCCAGCCTTCAACCTTCAGAACAAACACATCACTAGATTTTCTGAGAAATCACCCATACCATGAACTCCAGTATTTAACAGTGAAAAGATTTTACTATTCTTAATAAAGGGCAAAGAAATCAACTTATAGTTAATATTTAGTCTATTTTATTTCATATAATGGCAGACTATAATTTTATTTTGATTCTTAAAGAATTAGAATAAACATAGGAAAAACACAAATTATGTTCATGACTAACCTAAATATCTTTATTATGTAAAGTATCTCTAGAATCAACTATTAAAACTAGGAAATCAACAAAGGCAAAACACCACCTCCAAGCTCAGACAAATGCCTCTTTATCCATCTATGTTTAGAAATTATTATACTAAAGCAATCACAGGCTCTTTGTAACTTGAGCATAGTTACAATTGTTTATTTTATATATTTTATCTATGTATTACTACTAAATTTTATTGTGTACTATTTTGTGTCCCAATACAGTAAAACCTTCCCAATGTATTTCCAATAAGTTTCTAATGATATATTGATTAATAATATTACAAAGCAACTACACATGGAGACATGCCGTGCCTATGGCCCCCAAGAGGGAGAATGATCAACAGAACTTTGTCAAGTGTTGAGTCCTCTACTTCCAACAGAACCATGTTAATGTCAGAGTGATAGGAAATAGATGTGGCAAGACAGGAGACAACAGGCAACCAGGAGCAGATGTCCAAAAGAGAAGTCCACTACTCAACCAGCTCTATAGGACCAATTTGTAACTGAATCAGTAAGAGGGCCTTGTTGTGGGCTACCTTGACAATCACAAACTCTGGAGGGAGGCTGTCTTATGGAGGGTCCCTTATGTTCTTGGAACCCCATTATGTCCTTGCTGTGTAGTTAGAAAAATATTCAGTCTACCTTCCTGTATGTTTTATGGACAAAATAACCATTTTAAAAGATGCCAAGGGCCAGAGCATTTATTCTTGGTATTATTCTCTGTGAGGAAGATAGATTTCAATAGACACTACAGTACAGAGACGTTATCTGACATGGGGGAGTGAAATTTGCCAACTATAACTCTCCCTAGGATATTTGTCTAACTACAGGGAATAAAAAATAGACCAACTCTTCCAAAGACCACACTGAGGGATTCTGGTCATCTTAGTAACACAAACATAGACATAATATTATGGAACATCTTCTATTTCCAGTACCCTTTCACCACATCAATAGAACCATGTGAAAATAATGGTGGGTTATGACCAGATATTTCATTTAGCAAGCACTTCAAAGAAATTTGTTAAAACATGCTCAAATAACTTTCTTAAGAAATAAAAGTAACAATGACTCATGACAGTTGCTGTAAAGATGTACATATTCTAAGTATTTTCATATGGAAAATTGGGAGTCAAAATGGAAAATAACTGCTGTATAAATTGATGTTCACAACAGCAGATATGAATTAGCAGAAAAAGAATCAATGCTTGTGAACATAGAATAATGCAAGTTAAACAAGAATAGGAAAAATGAAAGAAAAATAAATAAAGCACATAAAACAGGCACAGATCATTGTAGAAAAGACTGACAGTTGAATGCTTTCCATAAAGTTCTGGGTACAGAAATGTCAGCTCTCAAGATTTCTATATGAAACTGTGATCTACTTCTATCAGCCAGGCACTATCTGCCTGTTACCACTCATATTAATCCATCAAATGAATTAAACCACCAATGAAGTTACAGCTCTCATAAAATAATCATAGCAACTCTGACTATCCCTATGATACCTAACATATGAATATTTGTGGGGACATCTTGGGCCTAAACCACACTTCACTCTCATTAATTTTACTTGGGATGGTTTTCATGACCTCTGTCATCAAGATTTTTTATTGATCAAATCGAAGATTTTTTTCTCACCTTCTCTCATAGAAAATCAAACACTTCAATGAGTATTGCAAACAAAATTTTATGTAAAAATTGGCAACACACTTAACAGAGATAATCCAATTTATTTATACAGTATTTAGAGATCAGTGTCCAAAATTGACTGCAGTTCCTTGCCCACAAGAAGAATTTACACAAAGAAGATCATTAACAGATTTAATTGCAGAAAGCAGTTCAGCCAAATATCTCCCTCAGTGACTGAAAGAAAAGACTAACCTACATAACTTCATGATGACTAGGGGATACTTGTTGCATGGACTTGCCACAAAGCTGAAGAGGAGACCATTAAGGAGAGGGTGAGGTCAGGATCAACAGCCTTTGCTGTGTCACAGGGAAGGCAATAGAACACATTTATTTGAACTTATCTAGATACAACCACTTTGCCTTCAGTCAGGGAGAGTCGTTCAGCCACCTTGGCTTTTCAGGACCTCCTAGATCAAGTTGGTGTTATGGGAAGGTTCCAGATAATTCAGATGGCTTTTCTTCTTCTCTGCAATGCCATGGTGTTCCCTCATGTTATATTGGAGAACTTCACTGCCCTCATCCTTGGTCATCGCTGTTGGGTCCACATCCTTGACAATGACAGAGTCTCTGACAATGTCACTGGGTCCCTCAGCCAGGACACCCTCCTGAGGATCTCCATCCCACTAGACTCAAACCTGAAGCCAGAGAAGTGCCAGCACTTCATCCACCCACAATGGCAGCTCCTTCATCAGAATGGGACCTTCTCAAACATGAGTGAGCCAGACACGGGGCACTGCATGGATGGCTGGGTATATGACCGAAACTCCTTCCTCTCCACCACTGTGACTGAGGTAATAGGCTTCATTTTCTTCTCATGAGTGCTTGACCTTCATGTGTAGAAACAATGAAAATAATGAACATGCTTTGAGCTGCTAATCTCTACATGAGTGCTGGTTTTTCCTTTTTTTTTCCAGAACCTATTGATTCTTTATGCAATATGGGACACATCCTTTCTGTAATGATGAATAAAAAATATGAACCGACTATCTTGGTGCTTTTATTCTTGTGAATATCACAGATAAAGCAAGTAAATCACAAGTCTTGTTAAAAATGTTAGACTAAGTAATACCTGGCCTTGATTGCCAATTAGATATATATGGTAAGGTGATCAAAACCTGAATAACCAGAGTGGACACCTAGAGTAATCCCATGAGAAGGTATGCACTGATTTTCAGGGTTTAGTACATTCTTCAGGATCCTTGAATGGTGGACAAATTTGAGAACTTCTCATCATGGGTTCAAAGTGATCATTAATGTAACCCACAGGTGGAAGGGAGTCTCTCTAGATAATATTTTTTAACTGAGGACTGGATGGTATAATTCAAGTATATTTGAAGAGGGAAGCTGTAGAAGAGGACAGGGGTCTGATCTACTGAAAACTGCAGGTGGTGTGAAGGTGTTTTTGTTATACTGGTTTCCTTGTCTTCCAGTGGGACCTGGTGTGTGAATCTCAGTCACTGAATTCAGTGACTAAATTTGTCTTCATGGCTGGAATATTGATGGGAGAGATTATATGTGGCCATTTGGCACACAGGTGAGTGTCTCTGGTTCCCAAATCTCTCTTCCCATGGGTACTCTTACTGACTGATGAATCATTTGTGCATATGAAAAAATTAGTGTCCTAGGGGTACCTTTTCTCCAGGGATCTACAAACACAAATGCTAAATTTCCTTCAGTACGATGAGTGCTACTTTTAAATGTTTGAGTACTGAGTGCAGATGTGGAGGTGTTTTACTACAGGAATTCTAAAGAAGATTCCACAACATGGGATTTGAAAGATCACAGAGTTAACAATGGGAAGACAGAGGAAGATGTGTCACCACATTGGATCTAGCTTGTTTGAGTGTGCTGGTAGGGAAAAGAACATTGTCAGTGTTGCCCAGGAGCATCATGCTCAGTCCCTTGTGGATACTGCACCCAATGCTTCTGGTAGACCGAGTGGCCAATGCAGGATGGGTGGAGTGTCCCATTCCTTCTGCAGAATCCATCACAAGTCATTTGTGGTGTGTGGGAGGTCATGCCAGTCACCTTCAATTTTGCTTTTGCCAAAGCAGTTTTTGAGAGATCACTTTTTCAACCATTAGTATAATGAAGCTATTGACAACTGGTGTCACAATTTGCAGTATGAGAATCTTGATCCTGTGCCTTTGAATATCTGTTTTGAAATGACAGCCATTACCCTTATTCTTTATTTTGAAATAATAGAAAATCATTGCCCTTATTCTTTATTGCCTATAACTTACTTTTCAAGACTATGATGCAGTCTTTTGTAGCTTTAACTGCCTTGTACTAATCACTGCTATGTAGAATTTCATTTTTTAAGGAATTAGAAAAATATCATTGAATATGAAGAATATTCTTGGTGTTTCAATAGTCACTTTTATGTATATCATTATATCTTTATCATATCTGTGATTATAGACATCTTATATTTTTAATCTCACAGAGGAAATTTGACTTAGGTCAGTTGCTATGCATGTACAATAAATAAAGTTGAAATTCTCAAAACATAATGTTCTCAACAGTGGCCAATTATTGCATGAAAGCAAGCACTTGTGTGACTAGAGCCATTTCTTATGTATTCCACGCATCCTTTGTCTATATTTTTGCCTAATTTTTTTATCCTTGCCTTTTGTCAATAACTATTGGTAAAACAAATCTTCAATTTACTTGTATACTGACTTTATGAACTGCCTTCATGATAAGTTCACAAATGAAGTACCATTTCATAAAGAATAAATTCATGGATAAGAATAGTAGGATCTTCAAGTTTGAGGAGCTAATAAATAATACAAAATGAAAGTAAATTGAAAAAAGTCACTAGCATGCAAGGTACTTCTGGCACACCAAGATGTTTTCCCACATATGAGCTATAGGAGTCTCAAAAGGAGAAAAGAGACACAGAAATGGGCAGAAAGAGTATTTGAAAAAGTCTTACAATATTCAAATATCAGTGGTTCTAAAAGTTTTATTTTAGATCCCTAAAATTTTTTATTACATGATTGTATCTTCTGCAAATAAGTATAATTTAACTTATCGATTTTGCACCTTCTGCCTTTGACTCTTTTCTCCACAGCAGCTAGGATCTATAGAACAATACTAAATGACACTTGTGAGAGCTGACATGCTGGTTAAATTGATGATCTTTAGTGAATGTACCATGCATTTCCCTCCTGAATGTGACGTTAACTGTATACAGGTCTAGTAGGTTCCCTTAAGTTTCAGGAAGTCTCCATTTATCTCTAGTAGTTGAGTGCATTTCTAATGAAAGACTTTGGATTTGATATCCAATCTTCTTTGCAGAATGATGTGTCTTAATCCATTCTGTACATCTAGCAAAATACCTGAGACTGGGTAATTTATATATAATAGAATTGTGTTTCTCACAGATCTGGAGACTGGAAAATCCAAGGTCAATGCACCAGTTCATTGGGTCACTGGTAGGGTCTTCCTCTCTGCTGTTTCGATGGCTCCACTTTGCTGTACCTTCTCATGGCTGAAAAGGCAAGAAGGTGTTCTCATATTGTGGAAGGGGCAATATCTCATTCAAATGGGAAAAAATATCATAGGAGTGATTTCTGATGAAGGTGAGGCATCAGAATTCCTAGAAAAATCACTCAAATAAGTGTGTCATATATGAAAAAAAAAAGAAAATGGAAAAGGAGATAAAGAAAGGTAGTAAAACAAAATATGGTGACACTGTCAATAATAAATAGGAATCATACAACAGGAAACAAACAAATCTGCAAGTGAAAACTACAATAAATGGCAAAGAATCAATGTATGAACTTGAATAAATAACAGTAGGAATTATCAGTCTGAGTTGCCAGAAAAAAATACTAAATTATAATTAACAGTAGACTGAAGAAAGCGGCTGGAATGCAAGGGCCTTCAGAGCACCATTCAGTGCACCCACATATGCACTATGGGAGTCTCAGAAGGAGAACAAAGAGAATAGGGGACTGAGAAATTATGCGACAAATATCTCACAAGATACAAATCCAATTGTCTCAATACAATCTAATTGGTGAACTCAAAGACCTTCACTATGACACATAATAAAAATTTTTATCTCAGAGTAAAAGAGAGAATCTCCAATTAAGCAATAAAGGAGGGATTTTTCACATAAAATTGATCCTCAAAGGAATGTAAAATAATTTTCCTTCAAAACCATGGAAGCATCCCAGCCCCCTCCTCTCACTAAGAGTCATTCAACTGTGTAATCTATGCATCTGCAAATCCATGTTTTACAAAACAAGACAGATGGACTTATGCATTTTAATTCACATTTATCTGTGATGCCTCTTTCTCTACTTTTGTGGACTTACCATTAATTTGGGGGATACAAGCACATTGTTCTTTGTATTACTACCTCACATTTCTAATTTCTACATACTGCTCCATTCTGGGGATCCATAACAGTGTTTCTGAGCCTTCTATGGGGAATGAACAACCAGATTATTCCCGATTGTATCATTCCAAACCTAAGGAAAGGGTCAAATTTATATGGCTATTTCCTATGAGAAAATACATGTTATATTTTTACATATCTGTTTGTTGCCCAAGGCCAACAAACCAAACTCAGCAGATACGGACTCTTGCCCAATCCACCAGCAACCTGGATGTACCACATCACATATGTTTGTATGATGTCATGTTAGCCATAATTTGTGCAGTTCTAGAGTCCAAAGGGCTGATTCAAATATTTTATACACAACATTGACTCTTCATAATGCTATGTGTATGATTTAGTGGAAGAGATATATTATGATGTGTTAATATCTCTAACACTGAAGCATGACTTGTATAGCTTGAATTGGTGTCAAACTACTGGTAACAAATTTAAGAATTCTTGGTCACACAGTACCTATTTAAAAAGAGGAAGATTTTCTTTTGAGAATATCTGCTGTTGATTATTTGTGGATTTATTGATATGTGTGAAGTGCCTTCTCTGCCCCAAGTTTTACCAGTAGTTATTGTTCCAAAATCCCATCTTTCCCTTTTCCATAAGTTTGGGAGAAGGTTACTTATGATGTGGAGTCTATTCCAGCTGGCCGTCAGAGAAACCTGTGCCGCCTTGGCTCCCACCTTCCTGGTTTACTGCACACTTTGCCTCCTGGCTGGCATGTCCACCACAACCATCCTGACAAATACTATTCATCTCAGTAGGTTGGCACTGACTCTTGGACATTAGCTAAACTTTGACTTTGAACTTCATATTCTACCTTTGCATGAAGTAAACACTCAGTGATGTTTTCTTTCAGTTGTAGAATGGACAACTCCAAAATACCAAGCTACAGTAACAACAGTGACATTATTGTCTGCTAATATTGGACAGATCATATTGGGAAGCCTAGCTTATGGTATTCGAAAATGGCATGCTCTCCAGCTGGTTGTGTCTATAACCATTTTCTTCTTATTTATTTACTCAAGGTACGAAACAAATTTCCTTTTTCCCTTATGGGTTCATGGGATGGGAATGTGGGTGACATCAGGACATAAACATTCATTTTGTCTTACTTCTACACCTGAGGATGTGCTCTCAGAACAGTTTTCTATGTGTAATTGAGAAGCAGGGCAAGTAGGACTGTCAGGTGAAATTGAGGACACTAAATAATCTTTCTTTCTTTCTTTCTGAGCTAGGAGAGTTTATTGGAGGAATATATGCTTAGAGTATGTAGTGTGGACAGAACAAATGCTTCTACCCTGGTATCTGAGGGGGTCTGGGCTAATGAGCCATCTTGAGTTTTTGTCTTTGATGAGCTTTTTTGTAGAGGGCTTATGCTAAGCAGGATGACAGACAGATTTTTGAGCCTTGCCAATAATCCTTATTGCATATGTGTCAAAATCTCATTCCTGAGTTTTACATTAGACACATGAGATGCAAGTAATATGTTTGGGATCTTAAACAGGAACTTCCCTTGATTTGGTTACTGTAGTCAAACCTGGGTCTCTGTGCATGTTTCATGGAATGGTTGGGAAATCTTTGAAAAATCAGATCTTGCTGTTGATATTTCAGGGAAGTTGGCTCTTTCATATTGCAAGGTATGGTAATTAAAGAGAGGTCCTTAGGTTCACATGTTCTTTGCTAGAGGAGCAGGGTGGGGTCTCTTGAGTAATGGTCCCCAATTGTTCCTACCTAATTCCCCCATGACACACATTTCCTTGAAATTCATAGAGGAGTGATAAGGGCAGAAGTTTAGGCTTTTGAATATTCTTCTTGTGGATTTGGATGTTGTTCTGCCAATCTTGGGGCCTTGACTCTTTTCCATACTTAGAATTTCCTTAAGCCCTTAAAATGGCCAAGGGTACAGTCAGTGACAGGGATGGGCACAAATTCATGTGAAGCCATCATCTGGGGGAGGATAGTGTATACATGGAAAGAAACAAACAAAAATGCAGGCTAAAACACAAGGGCTAACACACAGGGGAAATAAGCAGGAGGGAACCAGGTGTGGGAGGATTCATGATATTAGGCACTGACCCAATAGAGGCAAAATCAGCAAAAGCACTTGTGGTTAAGTTGACAATGTGGGTCATCACTTTGGCTATTGCATGGCAAGGCTTGGCATTATTCTGGAGTATAAGAAAGGATGGGAATTTTCCTGTTGGGCACAGTGTGAGTATGAGAAACTTCATCCTTGAGGACGAAGCAAGAATGTGCCCAGATTACAAGGGGAATCCACAGAAATGTTTTTACCCAAAATAAGTGGTCTCTAAATCCCTGTGCATCCACACTGATCCAGGAATCTGGATCAGCATGTCTGGGTTGTTTGTGACACAGTGGTTTTAGATATGATCACAACTGTAGGATAGAGTGACTTCTCTTATGGTTGGAGTCAATCCTGGTATGAGTCTGGACATATGGACCCAAGAGTGCATCTGCCAAATGTGGCTGCCTTCAGTGTGGTGAGGAGAACCAGCCTGTTGCTGGTTTTTCACTGTTGTCTCCCCTCCATCTCTGTTAAGTCTTAGAGTGAATTAGTATATCAGTTAGGGTTCTATGACCAGAAGCCAGATAGTAGCATAAAGGTTGTCTGCCAACTCAAGAGCTGGAGAAACCAGGAAATGCTCACCCCAAGAATCCGGAGCCTCAGAACAAGAGGAGCCAATCACGCAGCCCCAGGTCAGAACTGAAGGTCTGGAACTCCCTGGAGAGTCACTGGTAAGAGTCCGATTTGGAAAAGAGAAGCAGCTGGATTTTGATAGCCTTGGTCCATGGCAACAGCCATCAAAACACCCATTCAAGAACAATTGAGCTTGTATCCACAGCTTGTCTTGTTCTTCCAAATTTTGGTTCATATTTCAAATAAGATAACTAGTAAATACTTGTGCAAAATTATATCTCAAGTGTTGCAAGATATATTATTATACCAACAGGTATTCAGTTTATGTGAAATTTCGATTTAACCTAGTGTTATACTTACTATATTATACAAAATGTAAGATATATCATTATATTCATGTTACAGATTTTAAAAAATCACTTTTAAGACTTTGTTTCACAAATCAGATTAACTATGAATACCCTGATTTTATTTTCAAAGACAAGTGACCACAAAAGCAGAATAGGAATAAATTCTAACCTGAATATTCAGGAATTTCCAGTTGGTTCTTGCTTGAAAACTTTAATTGGCAGTGTGCAAATAGAATTTTTTTCAAAAACATTTTCCATTATAGCAGAAGCACTTGAAAATTAGTTTCCACCATGCCATGTATTTTTGTGCATGGCTTTGCAAAAAAATTTCCAACAGAGATTTGGGTGCTTTCATTCTTGGAGGTGATAATGGATGAGAGAAAGAAGAAATTTCCCTCCATAACTACTTTTGTGGGTTTGAAGTGCCATTTTTCATTAGAGCATTACTGTTAAAAATAGTAGTTGGGTTCATCCTGACAAAATCCTACATGCATTCCTCCAGAGCTCTTTAATGAAGGAACAGCAATATTTCTTCAATTGGAGTATGAATGCAGACTAGAAACCTTACATAGTTGTTCCAGGGCTCTCCTTTCTTTCCTCTTCCTGAAGACTTAAGACAGGCTTGGATGTTCATCCTCCCAAGAGGCTGGTTCAGGGAGGAGGCCTATTTGGTGAGAAATGACTCAGAGAGATGATTACAGATTAATACAGGAAGACCAGACAGTGTACACTCTGGTGAACTTATTCATGATGTTGTTCACACTCATAACAAATCTGCAACCTGGGTAATGTTACTATTCTCAGTACATGGACAAGAGTGTAGTAGTAGATGGAGCTGCTGATGTATCCAGATTCCATCACAGTGGAAGCAGCAGGAGTGCTTCTAGTCTGCATGGAATTTCAGTAAGCAAAAATATTTTGCAGGTGATTATTTTAGGAAAAGAACATGTTATGAATAAGTATATCTCATGCCCTTTCAAGGAATTTGAAGATGTTCTGAAGAGCTCAGTGCTTCTCATGCCCCAGTGCTCTGAGCTCCATAGTCAATGTGTATCCAACCAAGAGGGGAGCTGATAGGGCACATGTCTGCCTTCCCAGCTGTGCAGGTGCACTGCATGCAGGCATCATTTCCTGTATGCCCCACTATGGTACCAGGCAACATGACAGCATGTTATTTTGCTTAGCTGAGCAAGTGGTAGGTATTTGACGGAAGGAGAAAGAAGGCGATGTGGACAATAACAAGTGAGAATTGATGACACTTCCATCATTTTGATCAGGTGGGTGTCAGAGTCAGCTCGGTGGCTGATTATCAACAACAAACCCAAGGAGGGCTTACAAAAACATAGAAAAGCTGCACGGGTGAAAGGAATGGAGACATCTGCAGACACCCTAACCATGGAGGTGAGCAGGATGGGAGGTGCTTATGAGACAGAGAAGACATAGCCTGACATATTATTAATTTGTTTCCAAAGAGGTAATATGCTATCACTGAAAAGCCTGGAGATAGACATTTTATTCTGAGGAGAAAAACAGCCTGATTTGTTCTTCCACTTGCTCCGCAAATTCAATGCATATATCTCCCTTCCCAGGACTTTATTTTTATATTTGATTACTATATAAATTAACAGATAACACTGTATGTTTTAATCTTTACAATGTGAGGTTTTGAAGTACATATACAGGGTTCAATTCTAGCTAATTAATAGATGCATTACCTAACATATTTTTCCATAGAGAGCAAATAACATATACTTTACATTTTTAAAACACTACAATATATTGTCTTTGATCCTACAATAGTTTTGAGAACTTTGACCAACATCTTATCCCCTTCTTCCTCCCCACCATGAGCAACCACAGGCTCTGGAAACCATCATCATAGTTTCTTCTTCTATAAAATCATGTTTCATAGATGCACATATAAGTGTGTTGATGTGGCATTCATCTTCCTGTTTCTGGATCATTTCACCTCAAATAAAGTCCTCCAGGGTCATCCTGTTGTCACAAGCAAGCAACAGGATTTCATACTTTCCCATGAATGAGTAGTATTTCACCACATGTAGTCAGATACTCCTCTATATGCTCAGGAGTTCCAACAGCTTTTGATGGTCATTAGCATTTTCTTTTCATAAACTGGAAGCAGTGCAGCTTAATTCCTTTCATCTGATATATATATTTTCTTTCTCTCTCTCTCCTGATAACTCTGAATACTTCTACTTCTATGAAGAATAGTAGTGGGGGAGTGGCATCCCTGTCTTATTCTATACATTACCAAGAAATATGTGTGCTGCACTGACACCCATAAGTGCAATGGTAGCTGTGGATTTATCACATATGACTTTTATTGTGTTGAGGAATGAACCTTGCATTCCTAATTAGTTGAGAGTTTGTCTAATGACACAATGTTTAAAATCATGCATGCCAGGGTCCAGCCCCAGCAGGAGTCCATGGGTTCCACACTGGTAAGGGGGCGCAGGGAGACAGCGTCGGCGATGGATGGAGAATGAAAGACACAGACTCTAGTTCTGGTGCAATCAATCCCACTTTATTCTGGGGAAGGCTGGGTTTATATACATTTTTCTTCAGGCTTTGTTGACAGGCTTGTGACTAATAAAATCAAAGAAGTTTCCAAAGCATAAGCAGAAATTGTTTTTACCGAAAGATTATGAGAAAACAGTAACCTTACAGATTATCCTTACTTAATCACCAGGGCTTGCCATTGATAAAATAAGCTTGTCCATATCTAGTAGCTACTGTGGGAGGTGCTTTGTGCTTAGAACTTGGGGAAACATTGTTATCTATAAGTTAATGTGCCCCAACAGGTTCTGGCTCTGCCAGTAAATGCAGTGTTTGGTTTTAGCATAATAAAAATATTCTGCTGTTGTGAGGTTAATCATCACAGGGTTTCAACATGTGTTTTGTCTCCATGATGTTTTTCTAGAAATTTGTAGAATTATTCCCATCACATCTAGCAAGATCCCCAGACTGAAGTGAAGTTATTAAGAAAACTCTACAAAATAACATCCAAGCTAGGGAGGCATACATCTGGCATGCAATCCTTTTAGGATGAGTCTTTGCAATCATCCTTCAGTGGAACTCTGTCGAGCACTGTAAGGAGAGCCAGGCGCCCCCGCACATGCACAGCTTTTCAATGTCAATTGTTCATCCATGACATAATTTGAGAAATAAAAATATTTTTGGTGTCCTCTGTCTATGATCACATTCATAAACATCTTCCCAAATCTCAGGTGATTTGTTTTATTCCTCTACTGGCTCTTGAATGTAGTTCTCTCAGTTTCTAGATGCATTCTGCCTTGGGTCTGTGCCTTTTGCCCTACTTCCCATATCTTTCTTTCTTCCTTTATTAACATGTCCCATGACTCCCTATGACAATTCTTTAACAGATCGGGGATAGAAACTTTAAAAGTTCCTGTCTTCAGAAAGATCACCCACACTAATCAGGTCAGTGGGTTTGATAAAACTAAAATTCCTGAGCAGGGAGCAAAATGAATCCCAAGATTGGAAACCTAACCTCGATGTAGGGATGGAAGCTCTGAATGAATCTTGAATCTTGTAGTGTGTGAAATGTGTCTTTGAGGTTAGGGTAGAACTAGCCATGCTTAAATATTCAGGGATATGTTTCTTTGCAGTTGAGTCAAGTCCAAATGACTTCAGAAGGTCAATGTCAGTGGTGCCCTGGTGAAATGTTACCTCCAACATTTGAAGATTTTGAAGAATTCTAGAATCCAGAATTGTCACATTGATTAATTTCTGTGGCTTGTTAAAGTCCAGTGTCTATTTCCACTTAAAATTATGATCTCAACAGGCTCATAAATCATTTAAAAAGTTAATAAAGAGCTCTTAAAAACATGAATGAAGTAACTATAAGTCTCCTATGTAGGCAAGACTGGAGAGCTGAGACTGTTTCAGGCTTTTTCCCAAAGCATGGCATGATGATTGGCATAGAATGGAAGTTATGGAGGAAGATGCATGTGTAAAACTTGAAGAACAAGGAAACACCCATTTGAATGTATGGTAATTCCTCCCCAAGTAAGAGGGACTAGGAAGAACACACTAGGAGAGGTCCCAACGGTAGCTATCATCACCTACCTAAATACCTCTGGAGGCTCCACTCATTTCTCTTAGCACATCAAAAGAGACTTTCTACTAGCAAATTAAGCCATCATACCCTGATGTTTCACTGTGATATTGGAAGGGCTTGAAGGCCACTCTTAGGCATGGTAGCCCTCATCTGACATGGATTTAAGAACTTCTTGGAGGCAATTCTTTTCTAGTAATAACACAGTAAAAATGGCCAGTGATCATGAGTTTATGTGTGGGATGCAGAGAGCATCACCAGGAATGCCTCTCTAACACAAGCATAACACCTGGATTCTGCTGTTGAAGCTATGGCTACAAGCTGTAAGGCCATTCCTGATGGTGTAAGAGTCCCCAGGCATGGGAGTAGCTCCAATTTTCAGAATTCCCTTCATCATGGAAGCTTTCTGGTGACAGTTGTAGTATTGATGCACTTTTAGAGGAGGCATGACAATGGAGTTAATATTTCTGAATAGTTGATAAATTAATAAGTAGAAGCATTCTGGTAGAAATAGTTTGATATGCATGGTTATAACCTATTAAGTGACCTAGAAAAATTTGGAAAGAAATGAACTATTGCGTTGTTTTTTTTTTTTTTTTTCCTACTTATCTTGAACCTGATTCTTTATTTCTTCTTCTTCTTTCAATGACAAGGAAATTGAGCTATAGTAATATCAGTCACCTTGCCCATGGTATACCACTATTAAGTGGAAAGGCCAATGTAGCATTTCTGTAAGAAACCAAGTCTGGTTTTAAATCAAATTAAAGCAAAATCCCCCTGATTCCCAACTCAAGTTAATTCCAGGCTCCTCTTTCATGGAGATACAACATGCAAGGTATTCTACAAAATAGTATGACTCAAAAAAAAAAAAAGGATGACAAAAAATAAAAGAAAGAAAAATGAAAAAATAAATTGACAGGAATGGATTCTTCTTCCTGAGACAGGAAATCCATTATCCTAACATTAGCAACTAGTGGAGAAAAAAAACTCCATTGTCGTCTCTTCTATAGCCCTATGATATGAATGGGGCTTTGGATTGGAATCTCACTACATCATCATCTGGTTCCCTTCCTCATATAAATCTCAAACATACACTCTCTTTTCAATGATCTACATTCCTCTCCAGGTCCTGCTTAATATGTCTTCATTGCACAATTTGCCTGAAGTTCTTGTGATAGGTGAGGTTCACATACAACACCACTTGTATGCCTGCCTTTGTTTCAATGTCTGTATTTTTCACTAAATATGATAGTTTTTGAACTTAAGCTCTGTGTGTGCTCAATGCTTCCACAATACCCATCTTTTTCTCACAACTGAACAAGTTGTTACTGTTATTATCGAAGGCTGTAAGATCCACCATGAAGGAGGAGCTCAAGGCAGCACAGATAAAACGTTCTCTGTGTGACTTCTTCCACACACCCAACCTGTGTAAATGGATCTGTCTCCTGCCCTTGATCAGGTAGGCTTCACACCATGCATTAGAAAGTAGTGGAGAATGAATGTATTTCTTATTTCAATGTGAACAATATGTGGGGAGCAGAGCTTTGGAGACAAAAGTGAGGAGAATATAAAGAGCATTGCTATGGCTGGGGTATGGGTTATGAACAGTCTGACACAGAACCATTGTACAGTGAGGAGTTTTGTTCATCATATCACACTGCCAGGTTCACACTGGAGACTGGTGCTGCAAACTTCAGTCCTGTACAACTTTTGTCACTTATTTCTTCATTGTTTGCTTTCCATTTAAAGGTGGTAAAATTTGAAAGAGTGAATTGCATAAACATATGCAACTCAAGGAGTGTTTACATATGTAAAGATATATCCATTGCTTAGACCAAGAACAGAAAATATTCAAAAATCCTAAAGATCCATCCTGTGTTTCTACAATATGACTCACATCTCCCCAGGCTAAATATCACTGATGGTCTCCAGCATCATAAATTTGTTTTAGTATAATTATAAAATAATCTCCTGCAAGCAAATATTCCAAAAAAGAGATATGCCTGTACATTTTAACACCAACAAATGACTCATCCAGACTTATCTGCTGTTACCTTCAAGGGCTAACCCTCATGGTGTGCCTTTCCTGTTTGTTTACTCCAGATTTGCAACAATGCTGCCCACTTTTGGCCTTTTACTGCACCTGCCGCACCTGGGAAGCAATGTTTTCCTGGTTCAGATTCTCATTGGTGCCGTCAACATCCCAACCAATTATGTTTCTATTTGGACACTGAATCACAAGGGTCGTTGAATAAGCCTATTCTTTTTCACATCCATGGTGGGAATCATTTTTATGACCATTGTACTTGTGCCTGAAGGTGAGGACCCACAGGATAAAAAAAGGAAATCTTCCCCACTTTCCTGAGGATTTTTCAGGTTGTGGCTACAGGAATCCAAACAATTGGGTTCAAAGGATTCCCTGAAACCTGTTGAGCTTTTAGGACATTTTGCCATTGAATTGGTAGGAAATCAGCCAAAGGTCAGTAAAGTTGACTGAGATATGTGATTGTCCTCATATTGTTCAAGAAGTACCTTGAAACTGATGCCTCTGAGGTTTGAGTTTCTTTCAATCAGCATACATCATTTCCACATTGGACAAGGACACTTGCAAACAACATGTATGTCTAGACTCATCCTTATTAGTTAATACAACCACACTGTACATCCACTTCCTCTGTATGTCTCTGTCTCATTACTTCACCTTCAGTGATTTATTCCTGTAAACTTTGTGTCCCCTCATGAGTCTCATCTTAGGTCACCAGAAATGCAACCCTGGTTTTGGGAGTCATCTTGGCTTACGGAATTAAAACCCCTGTGGTCAAGTAGAGAAGAGGTTTATAGCAGTGACAACATATCAATCATGCTTTGCTCTGCTCCTTGTGTTGTAATGTGTTTTACAAAATACCACATTGGTGAACTGTACTCCTCTCTCTATGTCTCATTGGTTCCACAGAATTAACCCAGTAGCACTTTACAATTGAGCCACATCCCCACCTCTTTCATTTTAAACAAAGTATTGCTGATTCCTTAAGTCCTCTCAAACTTGCTGAGGTTATATTTGAACTCTTGGTCTTCCCACCAAGTGCACCTTCTGAGATGCTGGGATTACAGGTGTGCACCACCATTACTGACTATATGTTCCACTCCTCTTGAATGTGAAAATTAATGTCAGTTTCCTGTCCTGCAACAAAGTCCACTCCAAGATTTAATGCTCTAATGAGATTTTTTATTTGAGTAGAAAACTGACCTTATGAAGGTTTCCTTCAGTGTTTTCCAAAGTCTGATATATTTTCCATACCAGAAGTACTTATTCTTGAGTCTTGAAACATTGCTCTAGATCAGGCTATTGTAAGCTTGTCCATTCATGTGGGATTCCTGTCCTTTTATGGCTGTCTTCTATAATCTTCACTCCATATCAATACTGTTCATGGACCATGGTTGGGAAATACTTGAGTGGCTGGGTGAGTGGGGAATTACCCCTCAGTAATTCCCACATGACAGTCTTACCTTTCACACGAAGGGAAAAGAGACGCTGGACAAATTAAGAAAGTGAGTTTCTCCTACATTCAGCATCTCCTCTGTTTTTTTAACCAAACTTGAAGAGGTAAGGTGCATGAATACAACTATTCAGAACCTTTTATTCACCATAAAACAAACTATGCAAGTAAGTCACATCTCTCAGTCACAAATTTCACCTCAGTGTACTTTCTCCACAGTATATATAATACTGTGAAGATCTCCAGTAAGTGTGTTTTCTGTTTGTAATTTGGGGGATGCAGATTCCTTCATCTCAGATTTCCTGACTCTCCTGGGTCTTCCTCTTTCCAGAAATGCAGACCACATGTATGATTTGGACAGCCTTGGAAGGAGGATTTTCTTTTGCTTCTAATACCTATTTGTTTACCCATACAAATGAACTGCTCCCCACCATTTTCAGGTACAAAGTCTCATAGGTTTCCTGTGAGAGTTAAAACATTTCTTCCCAGCTCAATGACTTATCAAGAGAAGAAAACAAAAGTAATCAATTGATAGCAATATAGCCAGTGTTTACCCAACATTAGCTTTTTGCTAGATACTTTTAGGTGTACTAATAAACTACTAATGTAAATCTCATGATTTCTTTGGAGTCACCTAATTGGAGATGCTATTGTGCAACTCACAAAAGCCAATGTATGAATCCAACCCATGTTCCCATAAACAGATGAGTGGACAAAGAGAATATGGTGCTTATACACACTGGCTTGTATGGAGACATAAGTAAATGTGAAATAAGTCATTTGCAGATAAATTGATGGCACTGAAGAAAACAAGGCTGATGGAAATAAGCCAGGGGCAGGAACTCATTGGTTGAATGTTTTGTCATATGTGGAATCTAGAAAGCTAGAAAGAAGATGAATTTTCATTCAAATAGAAGTGAGTCCTCTAGAATAGAGAATGAGGATTGGAGTGGAGAAACTGTACAATGAACTTGACCAAATTATGTTCATATACAAATATATCAGAACAAATCCCATTGTTTTGAATAATTGAACCATTACAAATAAAGTAAATGCAAAATAAAATACAATGAGTAATGAAATGAAGTAAAGTAATAACATTATTTTGAGTAATAACATTTTTAAATAAAACATGTCTTAAGAGTCTTTGAACTTGAGAAAATTTGCTAGCCAACCAAACAAAATTCAAAAGCGAGAGCAAGTCATCTCTCTTCATCTGACTAAGAACAACCCTTGTTTTCTTCCATAATTAATACAAAAAACTGACAAAAACCCTGTGCTCAATCCCCAAGACTAAGTATGTATTGTGGTTTGTGTTTCAACTGCAACAGGTTTAGGAATCATTGGAGCTTGTGGTAGCTTGGGGGCAGCCCTGGTGCCCCTGTTGATGATCCTTGAGATGTATTCTGCAACCTTGCCCTGAATCATCTATGGAATCTCCAGCATCCTCACTGGCCTTGCTGTCTATCTCCTTCCAGAAACCAGGAATCAGCCTCTGCCTGACTCCCTCCAAGATATAGAGAATGAGTGAGTGAAACCTCCCATGGTCCCTTAGAGGACTTATGTTCCATAGGTCTGAGATGGAAAGGCATATTCCACTGGGGCCACGCAATCTCTGTCAAGCTTAGACCTACACTCTTTCCTGGTAGTCAGTGCTTTTAATTTAGTAAAATAATATCTTTTAACCAGATGTCCCCCTGAAGATTTCTAGATCATTCAGACCATATCTACTCAGCCTTTACCAGTAGTTTCCATGATAAATTGGACAAAATCAAGTCTCCCCTGCCTTCCTGATCACAGTGAGACACAGACACCTGAAGTTATTTCACACACATGCCCAAATGCTAATGCCAACTCTCATCCTCCAAGTTCTATTATCCTGCAACCCACTAAGTGCTGATAAATGGGCACTGACATTTCTTATAGGCTGAAGCTCTTTCCTGGTCACTGCAGAACCCAGGGGAGATCATGGTCAGGACTAGGGCCTCTTCCAGTGGCATCAATGGGAAGGAGTCTTTCTGTGTTGCCTGTGAGGTTCAGACCATATGGTTTTCACTAGGAATAAAAGTGTTCACAAAAGAGAAGAATGCAATGGTAAATAAAGGACTCATAATGATGAAGGATTGGGGAAGGTTTTTAAACTTTGGTATACTTCCCTGGTTTTTCCAAAGACAATTTTAGAGAATGTCATGATACTCAAGAATGACAGTAAAAACTTTCAAAGCTGCTTTCCAAATGCTCCCAAGAAGGTTTGTCTTTTATTTCACAAGATTTAATCAAATCCTTGGGCACATGCCATGTTTTTTACCAAGGTTGGTGGAGAAAGGATCAGCTTGCTCTGAAGAATGCAGGACATACCTTCTTTCTGCATGACCTTTCATGTTTGTGTTTATTTCATGTAATTTTATCATATCTGTTCTAGGGGGAAAGTTTCCAAAAAAAGGAAGCAAGGAGATACCTCCATCAAAGTGACACACTTCTAAGGAATTCCAGAGGTTGACTACTGATCTGCTGGACTTCAACCCTAGCAGCAGTCAGTGGTCCAAGGTGGATGGGAGTCATTGGCGAGATGGAGAAATAGCACACAGAGACACCAAGTGTTCTGAGGCTGAGTCTGAATCTTTATTGTTCACAGAGTCTTTTTATATGTTTTTTCATTGGTATCGGTTACATCATTTTATGGTTAATAGAAGGAAATGTTAAGTAAAAAATCTTCAAGAGTGTAATTAATGATCTTATTCAAGAAACACGTTTTTACTATATATAGCTTAAATAAAAAGAAAAACAATTCCCAGCAAGTTAAAAGTCACCAGGCTACATTTAGTTTTAATTTCCCTGAAAGAACATGTCATTAAGATTCTCTTGAAGTTACCGCCTACAAGAATGCTAATGTGAGTTATTAACAGTGGAATTTTTTTATTACTAAGAGAATAGAGGAATCAGGTTACAGTTAATATTTATTCTATTTCATGTACTCAATGACAGACTAAAACTATAACTAGAAATAGGAAGAATACAAATTGTACCAGTGATTAACATTTATTTATTAAGTGGGAAAAATATCCTTAAACTTAATCATAAACACTAAGAAAGCAATGAAGACCAAACACCACATCAAAGCTCAGAGGAATACAGTCTCATATATAACTTTTAGAGAATTTGTATACTAAAAGAAATCACAGGTTCCTTACAAATTTGAGCAAATCATAATTGCTTATTTATGATTTCATCTAAGTATTAGTATTAAATTTATTGTATGTTATTTTGTGGCCCAACACCATGAAATCTCCCCAGTATTCTCTATAATCTGAATCTAAGGACATATTGATTATTAGTATTAAAAGCAACTGCACATGGAGACATACCACACCTATGGCCACCAAGAGGGAGGAGGATCTTTCAAAAGAATGGTGTCAACTGTTGAATCCTCTGTTCCAACAGAACCATGTGAAGTGTCATAGTGGTAGGAAATAAATGAGGCACTGAACAAAGAGCAAGAAGAAGGAATAAAATCAGGATCGCTCTTGGACTTTCAAAAAATTTATTTAAATAAATTAATGCAACAGAAGCCATGTATTCCTTTTATAATTGTGATACTAAATTATCCTGTACAAGATTCTTTATGAATCACAAGAAGTTCAAAGAAGCTACAATACATTGCAATACATGGCAGAATATTTACATAGTTATAAATACCTGAAATGTGTTTGGATAGTTAGATGGAATTAGCTTAAAAACATTTTCCTTTCTAAATTGATAGGAAGAGTATTTTATGGGATGATTACAGGGAAGAACCCCACAGACTTGAATCAGTTTGAAACATATTTCCAAATATATCTAAAAATTAATACCAGTATGTGAGTCAGCTTTCTGTCTTGGCAACAAAGTACTTGAGGTAAATGATTTAAATCAAGGAGAGGATTACATGTGGCTGCTGCCATTTTGAGACAACAACCAGGCCCCATAGGACCCCTGGCCAGACTGACTGAGCCCATCTCCAGGATCCATCAGTCCGACTGATCACTTTCTGCCTCTGGGGCCCTCACATTGACTGACTGCTCCCTGCAGGAAGCACCCCCAGAACAATTGACTGTGCCCTATCACCAGGATCCCAGACTGACTGATAGCACCTGGCCTCCAGGATCCCGCAAACACACCAAACACACCCGACCTGCAGAACCCCTGACTGACCAACAACACCCTGCCTCCAGGACCTCCAGCTGACCACCTCCACACCCCGAGCTGCAGCTCCCCATTTGCCAACACATTTGGAAGTCAGAGTGACCATCTTGGATAATCCCAGAAACCTTAGCTCCAATCTTTAGGTGGGGCAAATCCCATCCTGAGATGCCTGCTGGAGACTTGAAGCTCATTTTCAGGTACCTCTCAGGCATCAGGCTACTGAACACTGGGAGGTTTCATTACTATTTGACTGTTATACTGTATATTTTCTATTTTTTTTCTTATTGAAACATTTTAAATTTTTATTTCTTTACTTTTCTGGCTCTCTTTTCCTTATACTTGTTCCCTCAGAGTCTCTTTCTCCATTTTTTGCCTGCTACCATCCAATTTCTTCTGATTACATTCTCACACTTTCTATTATCTAGAACTTCTGTATATTCCTTTCTTATCCCATTAACAGCTACATTTCACACCCCTCTGCATCCTCTTTGTCCTCCATTAGAAACTGCAGACCTTATTGCAACTCTGTTTCTTTTACTGAAGATAATATTTGGAATCATTCTGTTTATTGTGGCAATATTGTTATTGTCCCCTTAGGTGCTATTTGGCATACAATTTGATAGTGTCTGAATTGGGCACTGCTAATATTGATCTCCCCTTAAAGAAAAGGTTTTGGAAACCTATAGGGCCACATACGCCTAGGGGGGAAATCTGTAATACACCAGATCTGCACTGCTAGAGGGGAAGATACATGAACAACATAAAAAACAAGGGAAGAAAATGATCCAAATAAATCTAGATTCTATAGTAATAGAATCCAATGACAGTATGTTAGAAGAAATGTCAGAAAAGGACTTCAGATTATACATGATTAAGATGATTCATGAAGCAAAGGATGAGATAAGAGAGCAAATGCAGGCAATGAATGATAATAACAATAAGCTGAAAAAGCACCTGCATGAAGCAAAAAATCATTTCAAAAAAGAGATAGAGATTCTCAAAAAAAGACAAACAGAAATCCTTGAAATGAAGGAAACAATAAACCAAATAAAACACTCAATGGAAAGCATCACCAAAAGACTAGACGACTTGGAAGACAGAAGCTCAGACAATGAAGACAAAATATTTAAACTTTCTTTTTTCACCGTGCTGGGGATGGAACCCAGGGCCCTGTGCTTGTAAGGCAAGCACTATACCAACTGAGCTATCTCCCAGCCCCAAAATATTTAATCTTGAAAATAAAGTTGCCCAAAAAGAGAAGATGGTAAGAAATCATGAACAGAATTTCCAAGAACTATGGGACATCATAAAAAGACCAGATTTAAGAATTATTAAGGAAGGCACACAGATACACACCAAAGGAATGAATGACCTATTCCATGAAATAATATCAGAAAATTTCCCAAACCTGAAGAATGAAATGGAAAATCAAATACAAGAGGCTTACAGAACACCAAATGCACAGAATCACAACAGATCCACACCAAGGCACATTATAATGAAAATGCCTAACATTCAAAATAAAGGTAGGATTTTGAAAGCCACGAGAGAAAAGCATCAGATGACATATAGGGGGAGACCAATAAGGATAGCAGCTGACTTCTCAACCCAGACTCTAAAAGCTAGAAGGGCCTGGAACAATGTATTTCAAGCTCTGAAAGAACATGGTTGCCAACCAAGAATCCTATACCCAGCAAAACTAACCTTCAGATTTGAACACAAAATAAAGTCCTTCCATGATAAACAAAAGTTAAAAAAATTTACAAATAGAAAGCCTGCACTACAGAATGTTCTCAACAAAATATTCCATGAGGAGGAAATGAAAAACAACAATGGAGGTCAGCAAAGGGAGGAAATACCTTAGAGAAAAACTATTCAAAGGAGAAATCAAGCCAAATTAAAGACAAAAAATAAGCCCAAATGACTGGGAATATAAATCATATCTCAATAATAACCCTGAACATTAATGGCCTAAACTCATCAATCAAACGACATAGACTGACAGAATGGACTAAAAATAAAGACCCAACAATATGCTGCCTACAAGAGATTCATCTAAAAGAAAAAGACATCCACAGACTAAAGGTGGAAGGATGAAAAAAAAAAAATTACCACACACATAGACTCAGTAAAAAAGCAGGGGTTTCCATCCTTATATCAGATAAAGTGGACTTCAAGCTAATGTTAGTCAGAAGGGATAAAGAAGGACATTTCATACTGCTTAAGGAACCATAAATCAGGAAGATATAACGATAGTTCATATTTATGCCCCAAACAACGGTGCATCCCTATACATCAAACAAATCACAACACAATAATTCTCAGTGAATTTAATGCACTGCTGTCACCACTAGATAGATCTTCCAAACAAAAACCAACCAAAGAAAACATAGAAATCAATAACATGATCAATAATCTAGACTTAATACACATATATAGAACATTCCAACCATGAGAAGATTCACTTTCATCTCAGCAGCACATGGAACCTTCTCGAAAATAGACCATATGTTATGACACAAAGCAGCCCTTAGGAAAGGCAAAAAAATAAAAGTACTACTTTGTGTTCTATCAGATAATAATGGACTAAGAGTAGTAATCAATGACAAAATAAAATCAGAAATTACTCTGACACCTGGAGACTAAATAATATGCTATTGAATGAAACTTGGGTAAGAGAAAACATCAGAGATAAAAAACTTTCTTAGAGGTCAATGAGAATGACAATACAACATATCAAAATCTGTGGGACACTATGAAAGTGGTACTAAGAGGAAAATTCATTGCATGGAGCTCATTCCAGAAACGAATGAAAAGTCAACAACTAAATGACCTAACATTACAGCTCAAAGCCCCAGTAAAAGAAGAACAGAATAACAGCAAAAGTAGTAGAAGACAGGACATAATTAAAATCAGAGCTGAAATCAATGAAACTGAAACAAAAGAAACAATTCAAACAATTGACAAAACAAAAACTTGGTTCTTTGAGAAAGTAAACAGAATAGACAAACCCTTAGCCACACTACAAAGAGAAGGAGAGAGAAAACTCAAATTACTAAAATTCGTGATGAAAAAGGAATTTTCACTACAGAAAATACTGAGATACATAACATAATGAGAAGCTACTTTGAAAATCTGTATTCCAACAAAATAGAAACTACCGAAGACATTGACAAATTTCTAGAGACATATGCTCCTCCCAAACTGAACCAGGAGGACATACACAATTTAAACAGATCAATATCAACCATTGAAATAGAAGAAGCCAGTAAAAACCTAATATCCAAGAAAAGCCCAAGAACAGATGGATTCTTAGCCGAGTTCTGCAAGACCTTCAAAGAAGAACTCATTCCAATACTTCTCAAAGTATTCCAGGAAATAGAAAAGGAGGGCACCCTACTAACTCATTCTATGTAGCTAATATCATCCTCATACACAAACCAGGCAAAGATGCATCAAGGAAAGAAAATTTTAGACCTTGATGAATATAGACACAAAGATCCTTAACAAAATATTGTCAAACCATATCCAAAAACATATTAAGAAAATCATGCACCATGATCAAGTGGGGTTCATTCCTGGAATGCAAGGATGGTTTAACATCCGTAAATCAAAAAGCATAAACCATCATATCAATAAACCTAAGGATAAGAATCACATGTTTTTTTCTAGTGATGAATAAAAAGCATTCAACAAAATCCAACACCACTTCATGCTCAAAACACTAGAAAAAATAGGGATAGTAGGAATATACCTGAACATTGTAAAGGCTATTTATGCTAAGCCCATGGCCAACATCATTCTTAATGGAGAAAAACTAAAACCATTCCCTTTAAAAACCAGAATAAGACAGGGATGTCCTCTTTCACCACTTCTATTCAACATTGTCCTTGAAACTCTAGCCAAAGCAATTAGACAGACTAAAGAAATTAAAGGGATATGAATAGGAAACGAGGAACTTAAGCTGTCACTATTTGCTGATGACATGATTCTATATTTAGAGGATCCAAAAAACTCCTCCAGAAAACTTCTAGACCTCATTAATGAATTCAGCAAAATAGCAGACTGTAAAATCAACATGCATAAATCTAAAACATTTTTATACAAGCGAAGAAACATCTGAAAAGGAAATAAAGAAAACCCCATTTGCAATAGCCTCAAAAAGACAAACAAACAAACAAACAAACTTGGGAATCAATCTAACCAAAAAGGTAAAAGATCTCTACAATGAATACTACAAAACATTGAAGAAAGAAATTGAAGAAGACCTTAGAAGATGGAAAGATCTCCCATGTTCTTGGATACGCAGAATTAATATTGTCAAAATGGCCATACTACCAAAAGTGCTGTACAGATTCAATGCAATTCCAACTAAAATCCCACTGATGTACCTTACAGAAATAGAGCAAGCAATCATGAAATTCATCTGGAAGAATAAGAAACCCAGAATAGCTAAAGCAATCCTTTGCAGGAAAAATGAAACAAGGGGTATGGCAGTACCAGAACTTCAACTACACTACGAAGTATTAGTAACAAAAAATGGAATGGAATTGGCACCAAAATAGACAGGTAGATCAATGATACGGAATAGAGGACTCGGACACGAACCCAATTAAATACAATTTTCTCACACTATACAAGGGGCCAAAAATATGCAATGGAAAAAAGGTAGCCTCTTCAACCAATGGTGCTGGGAAAATGGAAATCCATATGCAACAGAATGAAACTAAACCCCTGTCTCTCACCCTGCACAAAAATCAACTCAAAATGGATCAAGGACCTGTAAATCAGACCAGAGACCCTGCGTCTTATATAAGAACAAGTAGGTCCAAATCTTCACCTTATTGACTTAGGATCAGACTTCCTTAACAGGACTCCCAAAGCACAAAAAATAAAAGCAAGAATTAATAACTGGGACAGATTCAAACTAAACAGCTTTCTCTCAGCAAAGGAAACTCTCAGCAATGCGAAGATAGAGCCTACAGAGGGGGAGAATATCTTTGCCATTCATACTTCAGATAAAGCACTAATTTCCAGAATATATAAAGAATTCAAAAAACTCTACAACAAAAATACAAGTAACCCAATCAACAAATGGCCTAAGTATATGAACAGGCACTTCACATAAGAAGATCCACAAGCAATCAAGAAACATATGAAAAAATGTTCACCATCTTTAGTAATAAGAGAAATGCAAATCAAATCTGCCCTACAATTTCATCTCACCCCAATTAGAATGGCGATTATCAAGAATACAAACATCAAACACCATTACTCTATGTGAATTTATGAATATGCAAATGGTATGCTGTTACTCCATGTACAAACAGAAACAATATGTATCCCATTTGTTTACAATAAATATAAATTAAAAAAAATAAAGGTGAAAACTAAGGATGAGAGAGGATAAATTATATATCCAGGGTTAGGAAGTAAGAGCAGGGTAATGATCCAAATCCGAAGGCAAAAATAGCACTAACAGCAAAATGGTAAATACCAAAAGCAAGCTAGGATGTTGTAAAAAAAAAAAAAAAAGAATACAAGCAACAACAGCTGTTGGAGAGGATGTGGGGAATAAGGTACACTCATACATTGCTGGTGGGGCTGCAAATTAGTGCAGCCATTCTGGAAAGCAGCGTGGAGATTCCTTAGAAAACTTGGAATGAATCCACCAATTGACCCAGCTATCCCACTCCTTGGCCTATACCCAAAGGACTTAAAATCAGCATACTACAGAGATACAGCCACATCAATGTTCATAGCTGCTCAATTCACAATAGCCAGACTGTGGAACTAACCTAGATGTCCTTCAATTGATGAATGGATAAAGAAACTGTGGTACATATATATACAATGGAATATTACTCAGCCATAAAGAATAATAAAATTATGGCATTTGCAGGCAAATGGCCTGCAATGGATGAAATTGGAGAATATCATGCTAAGTGACATAAGACAGTCTCAAAAAACCAAAGGACAAATGATCTCGCTGATAAGTGGATGATGACATATAATGGGGGTAGGGAGGGGGGCAAGAATGGAGGAAGGAGGCACTGCATAGAGGGAAAAGAGGGGTGGGAGGGGTGGGGGGGAGGAAAAATGACAACCTGATTCAAACCTCATTACCCTATGTAAATGTATGATTACGCAAATGGTATTCTGTTACTCCATGTAGAAACAGAAACAAGATGTATCCCATTTGTTTACAATAAAAATAAATTTAATAAAAATCAAGGAGAGATTTATGTTTGCAAACAGATTCAGAAGTTTCTTTTCATGGTTGCCTGGTCCTGTTGCCCTTGAGCCTATGAAAAGGGAAAATATTATGGTGGGGAGTCCATGGCAGGACAAACCTGCTCACCACTTTGAAGACAAGAAGAAGCAGAGAAAGAAAGGTACTAGGGTCCTGATACCCTTCAAGTCACACTCCCAGTGACTTAAATCACTCCAACTAGGTATAACTTCCTGAATTCTACCTCCTACCAATCTCACCACCAGCTGATGACCAAGCCTTAAACACATAATTCTTTGGGGGACACTTCAAAACCAAACTCTAACACTCTTCCTCCAGGACCCAAAAGTTCATGTCCATCCCATAATGCAAAAAGTATTGAGTCCATCACTGAGGTCCCCATACTCTGAACAGTTCTAGAATTTCTCCAAGTCCAAAATCACCTCTGAGACTCAGGACATACTCTGAGCTGTGAGCCTCCATTTTAAAAAGTTTTATACTTCCCACATACAATGATGCAAAAGATGCAGAATGCACATTCCCATTTCAAAGAGAACAGGTGCCTAGAAAGGAGATATGGAACCAAAATTCATCAAGGCATAGATTAAATCCTATAATTCCATGTCCAGTATCTCAGACATGTGATGTGAGCTCAAAACAACGGGAGGAGACCCACCTTATGGACTGGATGAGTGCGGCCCAAAAGGCCACTCACTCTCTTGGGCTGGATCAGGTCCCTGACTGCAGCTTCCCATGGCAGGTGTTCCAAACTTCTGGACTCTCTCACTTGGAGTCTCCACAGCAGCTTCTTTTCACTCTCATGGTTTCACATGTCATTATGTTAAGAGATGTTTGCAGGGTCTGCAATCCCAACACCTATTGTCTGGCCTCCCAGGCCTTCTTTGAAAGCTCAGAGGAACCCTCCATGACTCACAACTCTTGCATTCTGCAAGCCCGCAAAACCAGCATCACCCTGGAGAATGCCACCTTCTGCTGGTAATGGGAGCTACACCTGAATGGACTTTACCTATGGTTGCAGCAGAATTTGAGTGCCTCGACAGTTGAATATCCAGAAACAAACCTCAGGGAAGCAATTTCCTCCTGATCAGGGCACATTGGAGCTTACTTCTGAAAGCAGCCTTTGAAACAATTTCATGTTTTATACCCTGTGCCTGGAATAGGTGGGGGCTTGTCAATTTCTGAGATGTCCACAAGTCATCTCTCCTACTGTACTGGGTTTCTTGTGAATGTCACTAATCTCTTGAGCAACTGCAGTCTCCTTGGCCATGATTAATGTGCCTTCTTTATTGCCAAACTGAAAGTTTTTCAAAACTTTCTGCTGGTTTAAAAAAATGTTTTTTATTGCTTCTTACTGTAAACATGACTAAAGCAGCCAGCAATACCCATGAAGTTGTTTGCAATTTGTGCTGCCTTAAAGTTTCATCCATCATATTAATTAGTCCATGAACTCTAAACTCAGCCTCCCATACTCTCAGGGCATGCAAAAAATGTAGATATGTTCTTTTCTAGACATAAGATCCCCAATTTCCTACTCAGTTCTCATTTCTATTCAAAACCTCATCAGTATAGCCATTACTGTCCACATATCTCTCCATATTCTTGTCTTCTGAGTCCCCACTGGAGTCACCTATTAAGATTCTTTAAGGCATTCTAGGGGTTCTTTAGCCCATTCCGACATTGATTTCCACACTCCTTTCACAAACTGGTTACAAAGATTTCTGCACTGTGTCATCTGGTTTAGATACAAACTGTGGTATATATTTACAAAGGAATATTACTAAGCCACAAAGAATAATAAAATTATGGCATTTGCAGGCAAATGGATGAAATTGGAGAATATCATGCTAAGTGATATAAGCCAGTCTCAAAAAATCAAAGGAGAAATGATCTCACTGATAAGCGGATGATGACACCTAATGGGGGTTGGTAGGGGGGCAAGAATGAGGGAAGGAGGAACTGCATAGAGGGAAAAGAGGGGTGGGAGGGCTGGGGGGGAGGAAAAAAACAACCTGATTGAAACCTCATTACCCTATGTAAATGCATGATTATGCAAATGGTATGCTGTTACTCCATGTACAAATAGAAACAAGATGTATCCCATTTGTTTACAATAAAAATAAATTTAATAAAAATCAAGGAGAGATTTATATTTGCAAACAGATTCAGAAGTTTCTTTTCATGGTTGCCTGGTCCTGTTGCCCTTGAGCCTGTGGAAAGGGAAAATATTATGGTGGGGAGTCCATGGCAGGACAAACCTGCTCACCACTTTGAAGACAAGAAGCAGAGAAAGAAAGGTACTAGGGTCCTGATACCCTTCAAGTCACACTCCCAGTGACTTAAATCACTCCAACTATGTATAACTTCCTGAATTCTACCTCCTACCAATCTCACCACCAGCTGATGACCAAGCCTTAAACACATAATACTTTGGGGGACACTTCAAAACCAAACTCTAGCATTCTTCCTCCAGGACCCAAAACTTCCTGCTGGTTTAAAAAAATATATTTTATTGCTTCTTACTGTAAACATGACTAAAGCAGCCAGCAATACCCATGAAACTGTTTGCAATCTGTGCTGCCTTAAACTTTCATCCATCATATTAATTAGTCCATGAACTCTAAACTCAGCCTCCCATACTCTCAGGGATTGCAAAAAATATAGATATGTTCTTTTCTAGACATAATATCCCCAATTTCCAACTCGGTTCTCATTTCTATTCAAAACCTCATCAGTATAGCCATTACTGTCCACATATCTTCTCCATATTCTTGTCTTCTGGAGTCACCTATTAAGATTCTTTAAGGCATTCTAGGAGTTCTTTAGCCCATTCCTACATTGATTTCCACACTCCTTTCACAAACTGGTTACAAAGATTTCTGCACTGTGTCATCTGGTTTAGATACAACAATATGTTTCCTTACTAGTACCAAATTTTTGTGTTAGTCGGTTTTCTGTTGTTGTGACAAAATACCTGAGACAAACAACCTTAAAGGACAAAATTTCATTGCAGGTCATAGTTTTAGAGGGTACAGATCATGGTGGCTTGGACTCATAACTTTGATGCCTGTTGCAAGGATAAACTTCCTGGTGAAAGCACATGGTTGAACAGAGTTGCTTACCTCATGGCAGTCAGGAAGTGAAAAAAAGAGAGAGGTAAGCACCAGGCTACTAATATCTCCTTCAGGAGCACACACCCAATGACTCAATGTCTTCCAAGTAAGCCCATGCCCTAAATTCTCTGCCATCTTTTTTCAGCACCATCAGGTAGGGACCAAGAAATTAGCATGTGACGTTTTGGGAGACATTTAAGTTACAAACTAAAACATGTAGACACAATGATTCATAAAAGTGAAGTTCATGGAATAAGGGTAGTGCAGCAAGATATATGTTGGAATAGTCACAGATGCATTCAGAAAATGACAAGAAGTCGAGAAATACACAGTAGCTATAAATAACCACATATATGGTAATATATTACTCATCCAAATAAAGGATTACTACTAAATAGCATTAACTCTCACAACTGATTAAAATGGTATGAACACATTGAAAATAAAGGCCTTATAAAATGAAATGAAATAACAGAAATACTGGGGAATGAAATCCACCAAAATCTACAATCTCTATGTGCAAATACACCTCAATGAATAATTATGTACATCTTACAGTGCACTAGTTAAACAATAGAAGGGAGATCAGTAGCACAGAGCAAGTGGATTGTGGGAGGGAGGATGATAGATAAAGGGAAGGTATTGGGTAATTAAGTTGATCAGGTTGTGTTTTGCACTTGTAGGCATAGGCATAATGAATGCCACCACTATGTATATTATAATGCATCAATAAAAAGGAAGGAGAGAAATGAAATGATAGCAGGTTTTTTTCAAAAGACCAAGGATTTCTTAGTGTCTCAATTCTTAAGTTTGAAGAGAGGGCAGTAAAATGGAAAATCATTAATTAATGTTGGAATTATAAAAGATTACATGCTATAAAGCTACTGGAACATTATGGACAAATTTTAATAACCTTTAATTAATCAAATAACCATTGTTGTACATGAGGAGTACAATCAACGATGGGGAAAATAACAGATATAACAGACATTGTCTATGTGTGCAGCCATGTGACATCACACCTTTATTTCTTTACCAGCAATGAAATTTTATTTTGAACTCCTCATTCCCTCCAGATTGGTGGAAAATTGTGGATCAGTTAACTTGAGAGATAATTTCCACAAGCTGTATCCAAGAGATATCTAGACTTCAGGAGCATATACTGTTGCAAGGGAGGAGGTGGTAACAAGGCAGGTTTGTCCTGGGTATCGGTTCTCTGGTCAGAGATTCCAGGATGCTTACCTGAGTTTAAGTCTGTCTGCTTGGCTCCCTTTGCACCCACACTGCTATAGTTCCTCTGCTTCTGCCAGTGTGAATGCTTGATCCTGGCTCACTGAGGACACACAGAGACTCCTCCATCCTCACTCTTCCCTTAACTACTTTCTACGAACTCTTCTGTTGTCTCTTCCACATGCCCTCTAGTTATCCCTAGTCCTTCAGCTTTTGAAACACATTGGACTAATTTAAGACTTTTAGTTTTTCCTACATGCCTCCCAAGGGATCAAAAGGCACATAAATGACCACCCAAAGAAATGTGGAATGAGAGACAAGGAGGAATCCTAGAGAATCATCCATCATGTGTATGGTTGTCTGATCCTGCTTTCTCTCCCTAAAAACTTGATTAATGATCCATCAGGAGAAGAATCAGATGACATCAATTGTTGCACATCACAACAGTGGTTGATGGCCAGTTTATAAAATCTATCATTCCATAGTAGAGAATGTAACACAGGTCTTCTTGTCCTCTAAGGTTGTAGAGAGAATGCTGTTTATGTGAACCCTTTTGCCACCGTACTGAAATGTGGGATATTGTTGGGAACAGGAAGAAGAATTATGTGAAAACTAGACATCTTACCCATGTGTGTCAGTCATAGAATTCATTAAAGCTCTTTCTGTGTTTGTGTTTGTGTCTGTGTGTGTGTGTGTTTTATCATCACAGAATTTCATTCCCATTTTCAGAAATTGCAAGTACAGTTTAGTCGAGCCTTGTCTACTAGAGCCCATTTGATCCAGAGCCCAAGAGCTTGGCCCCTTTAGTAATCACAAACCACAGGGGAAGAATATCATAAGTCACCAGAAGCAATTATTGAGACAACAATTTTAACTGTATCAGGAAATTACTCTCATATAGGGATATCTCAATTGCAGAGCTACTTGTTGTTTACCCATTTGTACTGCTTGTTAAATAGAGCTTTAAATTCCATTAAAAATGTTTACACTGGAGAAAAAGCACATACATTTTGACTGGAAATAAAGCATTGGTATAGTTGGACTCAACATACAGGACTAGCTAGAATTAAAAAAAAGAATTCTTTAGTTACACAGACTCTTGGAAAAAATAAATGGTGAATGAAACTCAAAACTATGATGGTAATATTCTGAATTCCAAAAGTACTTAGTCCACAAGTACTGTGCATGTACCCCAAACTATGATATTTTATTTAGACATATTGACTAGTAGGTGAGCAAGAATATGCCACAAAACATCATCTTTTAATCATTTCTATGTTGCTCTGGATTCCTTAGATCATGTAAAAATCTCAAGGTCATGTGGGAATACTTCCTTATATGATCAACTCTGTAAGTTCCCTTTCAAGTTGGACATATATCATGAGGCAGCAGGCAAAAGTTCCTGGCCATCTTCTTGAAAAAAGCCTCTTTCTAATTACAGAGGTGCTGCTTCCCCAGGAGAGGGTGATCTGTGACAAAGGGTGGTATCAAGAGTGAAGCTCACTCTCTTTTTATGACCTTGTTTCCAGAGATGAGCCTATTGTCTCTGATGTATTCCATTTAATAAAATTGAACCATAATTTCCAGCCCAGATTCATGGCAATGGGAATTAGTCTTTACACCTGATAGGAGGAATAACAACTCTTGGACATGTTTAAATCCACCAGAGACTCCCTTCTGGATACCAACTGTTTAGATTCCTTCTACATGCAAACTACACTCATCACTCTAGAGATTCTTGAATTCTCACTCTTATTGTAGCACTGTATCAATGTGAATGATCCTGTCATATGAATCAGATTCAGGTGCAGATAAGGCTGATCAGAGGTAATTGCTTAAGTTGCTTATGAAGAACAGTTCCCTATAATGTACCATAACATAAGGTGGATCCTCCTTCTTCTACTTTCCATTTACATGTTCACTTCTCCTGAGCCCCTTCATAGTTTACTGAAAGCATGGAATGTTTTTACAATTTCTTCAGACTCTTCAGACTTTCATTAACATATACAAAAAATCCAGCATTCTTCTACCCACTGTCCAGTTGAGAAACCCAAACACATTTGTGGGCATTAATTAGGACAGCACCTCATGACTTATATTAGTTATTGGACCATGATTTATATTAGTTATGGGCACAAAAGAAACCTCAGTCTTGGAATTTAGTAACCTAGAATAGTACTAACTTAGAATTTCACGTAGTTTCTGAGGGTTGAGAATTCTGGAATGGTTCAGATGGATGCGTTTGACCAAAGGTTTTTTTTGTTTGTTTGTTTTTGTTTTTTTTTGTTTTTTTTTTTTCAGGTTGGAGTCCACATTTTAGTAGAAGATGCATGTATCCATAGGCTTTTGGAGAGTGACTCAGTTCATGAAACATGGGAATCTCCCAGGGGCCATGTGCATGGCATGTTATCTAATTAATCACTGTGGAATATCACAGATAAATGACAGAGAGAGAGAGAGAGAGAGAGAGAGAGAGAGAGAGAGAAACTTCAAAGGTGGAGCCACAGTGTCTGTTTAAGACTTAGACTACAAAGACATATACCATCACTTTGGCTTTATTTTACTTTTGTTCTTTTCTTACAAAAAATAATCTGTAAATAACAAATAGTAAGTGAAGGAAAATTAGTCTTCAATTACTGAAGAGGTGACTATCAAAGAATTGGGGGAAACATTATTAAACAAAGATTGATTCATAGTTCCATCTCTCCCTCCTCCCAATCAAGAGTCCCTTATCTCCTCATGAGAGCACCTCCTCTCAAAACTCTAGCCCACAAGTATCTACCTCTAACTCTCTTTCCAAGGTAACTTACACAAAACACCTGTGGCAAAGGACATAAAACACATTGTCTCTACAGAGAAATTAGATGGGTTTCCACAATCATGCAATCAAAAAGAAAGTAAGAATGGAAAATCAGGACTTGGAGATCAACCACACCAATGGCAGGCATGATGACTTTACCATCTTCTAGCCTCAGCCACTTCTGAGTCACAAAACACTAAACCAAGAGAAGTCTATGCAAATCAAACTGCAAGGAACCCCATAGGAATCTGCCACAAACTGCATGACCATTAATTCAGAAACCAGCCAGTGGTAATGGGGGATGAAGAAAAGACAAACAGACACACATCGAGAGAAAACTGGGACCAAGCAGATATTTAACCTCTGGTAGAAGTTGAATGACCCAGAGCTAGCTCAGCATGTTTATTATAATAATTTTAACATCAAACGGTCTTCTGTGAGAAAGTTTCTACACAGAAAGCAGGCTGAAGAGCAATGCCCAACTCTAAGAATCTTTTTCCACTCATAGTTCTCTACCTCTGAAGCTGGTTTCTGAACTCAGGGTGAAGACTAATAGTTCCATGCTTAGCACAGAACCCCCTTTAAGCAGGGCATCACCCATAGCACCTGAGCAGCCCTAATCCGTGATTTTGCACAAGAAGTTCCCAGGGGTGATCCTACCAACAGACAATCAAAGATGGTGATACCAGCCACCTCTTCCAACATTTCCCCCTGTTTGATTTTTTTAAGTGCAAGTGATGAACTATTATTTGACATTGCAAATTTCTTCTAGGATAATGTGGCATTCTATTGTAACACAAATGTGTATTATTATTAAACACATAATTCCAAAAATGTACCATAGTGTATGTTTCAAATATTCCAAGAGAAATGTCATTAAGTATTTGTTTATCAAGTTGTGCAGGATTCAAATGATCATTCCTGCTCTCCCAAATATCCTAGACATGATGGTGTAACTCCATAAGATCTAGACTGTCATTGTTTCTTTGCCAAAACCCAATAAATTATTTCTAATATTATCCCAATCCCACTGAAAAGTGTTGTATCTTGCTACTGGAACACAAACAAATTTGCATGCCAATGAAGTCACTGTCTGAGCTTTAGAGCACTAAGTTCATTTCCTATATTTATATCTGTATTACCCTGGGAAATTAATTTAGTTTCCATCCTGTCATCAATATTTACCTGATTCTATAGGGCTTTGGATATATTCTGGCAAAATCATTAGGTAATAGGGCATTTTGAATTCTTCTATAAGAGCTTATGGTGGACTGTCATGACAGAGATCAAAACAGATATCACAGTAACTATTCCAAATGTAAGACCAAGAACACAACAATGTCTATGCATCTGCATATGAATCTGTTGTAGGCCTTGACTTACAGCACCAGAATACCAAGTCTCTGAAATGGTAGCTAGAATCAAAACAGAGAAAGGTTGGAGTAACACAAGCACTCCTTGTCCTTATTGCAGCTAGTAATGTAATTTGTCAAATTGCAAATTTGACAAGTTACATGATACTTTTCTCTGGTTCTATTTGCTTTTATATTTCCAGAAATTATAACATGTGGGGATTGTACACAGGCCTGCAGGCCATAGCAGAGAGGCTCTTTACAGCTCTTCTCTACATGATCAGTTAGGAAGTTGCTGGTATAATTGATGAAATACAATGCAGCTATAAAATGCCATAGATCTCTTTGAGTGCCACCACAAGCGAAGGTCAGGGTATTACTAACAAATCCTGCAGGAGTCATAAATTCCTGATGTGGGTGCTTCTTGTCATACCTATGAGACCAGTCTAGTATATGTCTACTATTGCCAAAGACATTAAGTCACACACAGAGAATATTGGAACAGTGCACCTATTTAAGAAAGACACCCAATAGTTTGGCAGAATGATTAGGGCAATAAGGTACTGGTGGATGCTCCATGGGAAACATGGTTATGTCATTGGGGAGTACCATTTTGTAACTGTCTATAAAATATCTCAAGTCCCAGAGGCCAGTGATACTTGCTATCCTGGCTTACCCATATGTTGTAATTTCTTCTGGGGTCACTTTTAAATAGCCAGTATTTTCATTGTGGGACCAACATATATGTTCTCCCACTATATCCAGTACAATTAAAACCAATTGTATGAATAGGGACAATATGTATATCTGGAAAACCTCCCATCATATACGTATCATTAGTAAATACTGGAATGTATTCCCCACTCCACATGGGTGTACTAAAGGTGGATCTGCAAAATAAACCCAAGAAGTTTCACCATGAACCCTGCTTAACTAACAGCCCAGTAAATCCAGCATAGGCACAAACATGGTGCCTAGAACTTTAATACCTCCCTGCTGTTTGACAATGTGATCAGCCTATTGCATAAGGTTCTTCATTTATCTGAATTATGGCTTGAGATCCTCCATGGTGATGATGAACAGCACACTCAGGTATCCAGATAAGATGAGTTGCAGCTTCTGAAAAGATACATGCATAACCTCTATCACCCATTATCACTGGATCTGGTCCATTCCATGACCTGTTTGTATGTCTCTCCATCAAACCAAGCCTGACTGCCTACTGTGGTGGGAGACATGTCACTCTGTAGCAGTGTGATCATTAAGGTCACAATTCAAACAATTTAAAACAAAGAGAGCAGGATTCAAACAATGTTATGGAATTCTACCTCTCCATTTTATTCTTTAGTTATACTCAAGTCCCCATTTTTAATGCTGTGGCCATGGGGATAATAAGGAATACCAGTTCACTGATCAGTACGATATTGATCACAAAAATCTGAAAGAGAAGAACTGGGATGAACAGGAGAATTATCAGCTTTAATTTGGAGAAGATGGCCCATCTCTGTAAAAGTAGCTAAATAGAGAGAAAAGAATTGATGAGTATATTCTAATTGACTAGAAAATTTTGAAAAATTCACCTGCCAAGCATGTGAAGATTGTCAAAGTCAAGTTGCTGTGGAGCTGAAAAGGGTACCACAATGAACGAGGCTCAGCTCCCACCAATTGCATGACCTGGCTTCTATCTCTAATAATATGCTGAGCAATGAGATCATGAAATGGGGTCAGTATAAGTACTAGAGGTCAGCCTTACCCTTGTCTGTCCTATAGGGGATAGCCTATTACCTCAAAGTAACTTAGGCTGCTATATTAGAAGTTGTACCCTTGTAAGACACTAAGAGACAACAGTTACAAAGTTTACAAGGAAACTGAAAACTGAGATTAATGAGAATAAAAACCAATTGAGTTTATATAATAGCTATGAACCAGGAAACATAAATTTTATAACCACAGATCTTTACTTTAAACTTAGTTTCAAGATCACCACCTTGGTAATATGTTCTTTTAAATCTTATACTTTAAAGACCTGTATACTGCAAAACTATTAAGGAATCTAGCATACAAGGAAGCCAGTAACAGCATCACAATTACACTGGTATTTTTATATTAACCATATTTAGCTACTAATGAAAAATTTACACTCTGCAATGTAGTGTAATATTTTAAAATATGTTGTTTAACCAGACTTGAACAAACCCTAATTTATTTAAGATTGGTTTCTCTATATAGTAAACATTGCAGACATAACAATTATCTTGATTAGATACAAGTGGATTTATATTTTAAGTTATCCTTATTACTTTAGCACACAGAGGACATTAATATTTGATTTATGTCTGAGGAAATTGTCAGTTTCCCTTTCCTCTCCCAGCCTGTGGCAGGCAAGACCAGGGGCCCAGGGTTACGCCACATGCATCCAAAGATGGTGACTGGCAGAGAGCCAAAGGTCATGCTGAATGCACCTTGAGCAAAACAGGAAGCTTATACCATTGGCTGTATGATAATTAGTTCAGCCACCTTGCGCGTGGACAGATATAGCTTACATGTATGCTTGAGCTTGTGATCGCTTGACCTTTATAGGACTGGATGGACATATCTGGTTACAATTGCTTATGCATGAGACTGCTTATATATTGAGGGTGTTATCTGAATAAAGCAGAAGCTGCTTTGTGAGCTTCTGAAGAGTACGTGTTGTTTGTCCCGCTGCTCGGTGGCAAGCAGTAAGTGGTGGCCCATTCAGGGAACAGTGATTGCTCAGGTAAGTAAAAGACAGTTTCGCTAGAGTAATTAATGAGAAGGTTTCCCTATTTGAGGAAACGGTTGCCTTAAGGTTTTAATGGAAGGTTCCTCTAGAGAAGGAGCATAACGGAAGATTCCCCTAGTGAGGGAATGTAATGAAAGGCTGTCCCAAGAGACAGCGACGTCCTGTAGTAAATGAATATGTGTAAGGTGTTATTTGTGTTACTTTTTCTTCTTTAGTTTCTGTTTGTTGTTGTCGTGGTGATATGGACATTAGTTCATTTCTGTCTGACTTCCAAAAAACCAAAATTTCAAGAACAGTTAAGAAAAGGGGGAAAAATATTAGAAACTGTAAAAGAAGAACAATCAAGTCAAGCTTCTGAAAGAGAAAGTAGATGTTCAGACTCAGAACAGGGTTGTAGCTCTGAAAACAGGAGAAATCTGAGACAGAGCTAGAAAAGAAGTTCCCTCAGTGGCATTTAACCCCTACCATGCCACGCCCTCCAGCGTATAATCCAGATCACCACTCTTTTCCAAGTTGTAGGGGTGCATGTACTTGCTGCACTGGGGTGGCCCCCAGACAGTGGGCTGATGTAGAATCTCGATCAGTGTTCCCAATATTCCTGGTTTTTGAAGATCAAAACAATCAGAGATATCATCAAATATTATATAAAATTAGTAAAACAATTAAAAGAGGCAGTTATGTCCTATGGAGTACAAGCTGCATTTACCATTTCTTTATTAGAGAATGTTGCAAGTCAAAATCTTACTCCAACTGATTGGGGTAATTTAGCAAAGGCATGTTTATCTGGGGGACAATATCTCATGTGGAAGGTGGCTAACCAGGAGTTACGTTCTGCTACTGCCCAACGTAATGCAGTTGTGGGCAATCCTCAATGGAATCTAAACATGCTGAGAGACCAAGGACCATATGAAGGGCAAAGTAATCAGATTAATTTCCACCCGGTGTGTATCAACAAATTAACCCTCATCTTTTAATCTATAGTTATATGGATGATATTTTGCTAGCTCATAAGGAAAAACCTGTCTTAGAGCAATGTTATAATTCCTTACTAAAGTCACTGGAAAGATGGGGCTTACATATTGCCATTGATAAAGTACAAATGACAGACACCAAAAACTTCCTGGGATCTATCATAAATGCAACTATGGTTAAACCCATAAAAATTACCATTCGGGTGGACAAACTTAGAATTTTAAATGATTACCAAAAACTTTTGGGTGATATTAATTGGATTAGACCTTACCTTCATTTACCCACCTCAAGTTTGGGCCCCCTGTTTCATATTCTTAAAGGTGATTCCGACCCCCTTTCTAAGTAGGTGATTACCAGTAAGGCTCAAACAGCTCTCGAGCTTGTTGAAACAGCTATGAAAAAGGTTCATCTTGATCATATTGACCTAGCTAAGCCTTTATCATTCATTGTCTTGGCCACGAATAAGTTACCCACAGGAGTGTTTTGGCAAAACTGTCCTATTCTATGGGTTCACAAGATTTATGCCCCTAACAAGGTCTTATCCTTGTTTACTGAATCTGTGGCAGAATTAATCCTTAGGGCGTTAAAAGTATCCCTTTCCACCTTTGGATCACATCTCTCAACAATCACTAACCTATTAATACACTTGAAAATGCAAAAACTTTTCATTCCAAATTTCACATAAACGCTTCCACTCTACGTGCATGCTATAAAATTACTAAGACAACAACTTGGGACATAGTCAAGTCTTGTGCTACACTTATTCCTAACCCCTTGTTAGGAGTAAATCCAAAAGGGCTTCAGCCCAATCATATTTGGCAAATGGATGTAACTCATTATTCAGAATTTAGAAAACTACAATTCATTCATGTATCTATTGATGCCTTTTCCGGATTTATTATGGCCTCTGCTCATACTGGAGAAAAAACCAAAGATATAATAACACTGTTTACACTCTTTCTCCATCCTTGGTGTTCCCAAATAAATTAAAACAGATAATGGTCCTGGATATATGTCCCAGGCCTTTAAATAATTTTGTTCCACCTTTGGTATTCAACATGTCACAGGAATTCCCTATAATCCTACTGGACAAAGCATTGTTGAGCATGCCCATTTAATGCTTAAAAACATGCTTTATAAACAAAAAGGGGGAATAGGGGCATCATACAGATCCCCAAAAGACAAATTATCTGTTGCCTTGTTCATCTTAAATTTTTAAAATCTCGATTCTGAGGGCCGATCGGCTGCTGACCATCATTCAGAGCCTAATAAAAAGCATCTACCTCAAGTGCTCTGGAAGGACATTCTATCGGGAAAATGGAAAGGCCCAGATACGGTATTAATCTGGACCCGAGGGTCTGTTTGTTTTCCCACAGGACACACAATCACAAATTTGGGTGCCAGAGAAATTGGTCAAGGCCTCAACAGAGACCCAAAAATGGGAAGAAGATGAGGAGGCTTCTCCCGCTGATGGTGTTGATTTCTCACCAAGTTAATGGAGGAGACTCACTTGAACTATGGGGGACAGTAAAGACATGGCTCTATCCTGTACCCCTTACCAACTCTTCTATTCTATATCCTCCTATTTTTACAACAATTGGCCACATTTCTCCAGTCCGCTGTTCAACAGGGAAAAGAATGGTTTGGGTTTTTGTCTGAGGGAGGTTTATTGTGTGTCGTATCTGTTCTGTGCATATAGTGTTTATACAAAATGCGTATACATAGGCGCAGAGAAACAGCCATTATTTGCCAAGCTCTCATCGCAATTGATGCTGGCTCATCCCCCCAAGTCTGGTTAAATATGCTGGACTGGTAGTCAAAGACGGGTAAGATTCATGGGGAGCTCATACTGACCTAAGACAGGAAATGAGGGCTAGAGCCTCATTGTCCGATGACGGGTAATGATGTTGCTCTGCTGTGGACAACCTAAGACAGGCACGGTCTCTTTTATAAACAGAAAGGGGGAAATGTGGCGGGTGAGACCCAGGACCCAGGGTTAGGCCACATGCATCCAAAGATGGCGACTGGCAGAGAGCCAAAGGTCATGCTGAATGCGCCTTGAGAAAAACAGGAATCTTATACCATTGGCTGTATGATAATTAGTTCAACTGCCTAGCACATGGACAGATATACTTCACATGTATGCTTGAGCTTGTGATTGCTTGACCTTTAATAGTATTAGATGGACATATCTGGTTACAATTGTTTATGCATGAAACTGCTTATATATTGAGGGTGTTATTCGAATAAAGCAGAAGCTGCTTCATGAGCTTCTGAAGAGTACGTGTCGTTTGTCCCATTGGTTGGCGGCAAGGGGCACAGCCTTTCTCCAAGAAACCTAATTATCCATTTGTCCCTACCTTCTAGAGTGTACATAACTGACCTAGGAATCTGACTATTCTCTCCTGAAATGTAACAAATGTCTGCAAAAACATATTTTTCTTTTTCTTTTCTTTCTTTTTTTTTTAACCGGTTTCCATGAACAATGCTCTCTGCCAGAGACATTATACAAAGCTCAATTCAGTCTTGCAGGTTAGGAATTTTCATTTTGAAAGAGGAAAATTCCATAAATAATTTGAACTGATTATAATAATTATATATAACCAATTTAGTTACACACAAACATTTTGAAACTTTTGTTTCACAAATATTTTGTAACTTACTTAAACTTTTTATGACATTTTACTCCACCACATAAAAGACTTTCTCATTCAGAAGAATTTCCTTTTTCCTTCTATATTCCATATTAAGATATATTTCCATCCCAGAGCCACCATGAGAGACTCCCACATTTTCCACATTAGGGAGGCCGTGCCCAGGGACAGTAGGCTCAGCCCAGCCTGACCCCAGTCCACAATCTCCTGCCTGTGCTGTGGTTGACCAAATCTCAACATGTGGAGATGCCTCTGCCCAGTAGTAGGGATCATACCCCAGTTGGAGGACACCATTCCTAGAAGGGCAGCACCTTTCTTGGGATATAACATTATCCAGTTCCTTCCAGGCATCAGGCTACTGAAGACTAGGAGGTTGGAGCAGGACAATATAATTTTATTGTAGGTTTTTATAGTAGTAATATTATAATTATTCATATTATACCTACTACTATTCCTACTTTTCTTTTCTTTTACTAATATTTTACTCACCCTCTCTATTTTCCTCTTATCTGTCTCCTTGGAGACTCTCTCTCCCTTTTCTCATTCTAACAACCTATTTCTTTTAATTCCACTTTCACTACTCCTATTACATTGTACCTCTATAGACTCACTTCTTATCTCATTAACATTATATCCTATACCCCACCCCATCCTCTTTGTCCATCATCAGAAATTGTGGTCCTTATTGCAAACCTATTGGCTAAGCCAGGAATGATAATTGAATTCATAATCTCTGTTCATTAAGATGATATGATTAATGTCTTAAAAGGGACTATTTGAGTTAAGGATGCATATTGTTTGAATGCTGTGCTGCTAATATTGATCTCTCACTTCAAGGGAAGGTATTGAAAACCTGCCAAGACACTCTAAGTGTATAGGGGTGAAACTGCAATACCCCAGATCTGCATTGCTAGAGGGGAAGATACATGAGCAACATGAGAAAAACAGGAAGGAAAGTGTTCCCAAACAAACCTAGATGCTACATCAGTAGAATCCAATGTCAGCATGGCATAAGAAATGTCAGAAAGGGGTTCAGAATGTACATAATTAAAATGATCGGAGGAAGAAATGATGAGATTATACAGCAAATGAATGATCGCACCAATCAAGAGTTAAAAGAGCCAAGGCAGGAAGCAAAAGATCATTTCAATAAAGAGATAGAGATTCTGAAAAAACAAACAGAAATCCTTGGAATGAAAAAAACAATAAACCAAATTATGAACTCAATAGAAAGCAAAACCAACAGGTGATATCACTTGGAAGACAGAACCTCAGACACTGAAGACAAAATATTTAACCATGAAAACAAATTTGACCAAACAGAGAAGATGGTAAGAAATCACGGAACAGAACCTCCAAGAATTATGGGATATCATGAAAAGAGCAAATTTAAGAATTGTTGGAATTGAGGAAGGCACAGAAAAACAAACCAAAGGAATCAATAATTTATTCAATGAAATAATATCAGAAAATTTCCCATGCCTGAAGGGAGAAATGGAAAATCAAACACAAGAGGATTACAGGATACTAATTCAAAATTACAACAAATCCACACCAATGAACAGTATAATGAAAATACCTAATATATGAAATAAAGATAGAATTTTAAAGGCTGTGAGAGAAAAGAATCAAATTACATTCAGTAATATGAATATCAGCAGATTTGTCAACCCAGATTCTAAAAGCCAGAAGAACTGGGAACAACATATTTCAAGCTCTGAAAGAACATGGATGCCAATCAATAATCTTATACCCAGCAAATCTTACATTCAGATTTGGTGAGGAAATAAAATCATTCCATGATTAAAAAAAAAAAAAAAAAAAGCTAATGGAATTTACAAATGAAAGTCACCACTACACAACAGTCTCAGCAAAATATTCTGAGGGGAAGAAATGAAAAACAACAATGTAAGCCAGAAAATGTAGAAAATACCTTAAGGAAACACCACTTGAAGGAGAAACCAAGTCAGGTTAAAAACCAAAACTAAGCCCAAATGACTGGGAATACAAATCATATCACAATAATAACCCTGAGTGTTAGTGACCTAAACTCTTCAATCAAAAGACATAGAATGGCAGATTGGATTAAAAAGAAAGACCCTACAATATGCTGCCTTCAAGAGACTCATTTCATAGAAAAGTACATCCAAAGATTAAAGGTGAAAGATAGGAAAAAACCTACCATACACATGGACTCAGTAAAAAAGCAGGGGTTTCCATCCTTACATCAGATAAAGTGGACTTAAGACAAAGTTAGTCAGAAGGGATAAAGGAGAACATTTCAAGCTGCTTAAGGGAACCATGTCAGACATAACAATCATAAATATTTAAGCTCCAAACAACATCACATTCATGTAAATTGAACAAATCCTTCTCTATTCCAGGAATCAAATAGACCACAACACAATATTTCTGGGTGACTTTAGCACACTGCTCTCACCATTGGATAGACCTTACAAACAAAAACTAAACAAAGAAACCATATAACTCAATAACACAATCAATAACTTAGACTTAAGAGACATATAGAGAATATTCCATCCATCAATGAGTGAATACATTTTCCTTTCAGCAGCACATGGATTCTTCTCTAAAATAGACCATATATTATGCCACAAAGCTACTCTCAGCAGATACAAAAAAATAGAGATACTACTTTGTATTCTATCAGATCATAATGGAAGGAATTTACAAATCAATGATAAAACAAAAAATAGAAACTACTCCAATACTGGAGATTAAATAATATGCTATTGAATGATGTATGCATAACAGAAGACATTAGGGGGTAATACATTTTAGAGGTAAATAATAACAAAGATGAAACATATCAAAATCTCTGGGACACTATGAAAATAATACTAAGAGGAAAATTCATTGCAAGGAGTGCATTCAATAAAAGAATAAAGGTCAACAAATAAATGACTTAATAATACAGTTCAAAACCCTAGAGAGAGAAGACCAGATCAACACCAAAAGTACTACAAGATAGGAAATAATTAAAATCACAGATCAAACCAATGAAATTGAAACAAAAGAAACAATTTTAAAAATTCACAAAACAAAAAGTTGGTTCTTTGAAAAAATAAACAAAATTGATAAAACCTTAGCTACACTAATGAAGAGGAGAGAGAAAACTCAAATTACTAAAATTTGGCATGAAAAAGAAAATTTTGCAACTGACAGTATTGAAATACAAAACATATTTCAAAGCTATTTTGAAAATCTATACTCCAACAAAATAGAAAATCTCAAAGACATCAACAGGTTTCTAGAGACATATGATCCGCCCAAACTGAATCAGGAGGACATAAACAATTTAAATAGATCAATTTCAAGCAATGAAATAGAAGAAGTCATCAAAAGCCTACCAGCAAAGAAAAGTCTGGGACTAGATGGATTCTCAGCTGAGTTCTACAAGACCTTCAAAGAAGAGCTCATTCCAATACTCCTCAAAGTATTCCATGAAATAGAAAAGGAGGGAACCCTTCCAAATTCATCCTATGAAGGTAATATCACCCTGATACCAAAACCAGACAAAGACACACCATGAAAAGAAAATTTTAGACCAATGTTCATAAATGAACATAGATGCAAAAATTGTTAACAAAATTTTAGCAAATTGAATAGAAAAGCTTATTAAAAAGATAGTGCACCACAATCAAGTGGGTTTTATCACAGGGATGCCAGGTTGGTTCAAATCCAGAAATCAATAAATGTAATTCATCACATCAATAAACTTAAAGTTGAGAATAATATGATTATTTCAATAGATGCAAAATGCATTTGATAAAATACAGCACCCCTTCATGCTCAAAACACTGGAAAGTATAGGGATAGTAGGAACATTCCTCAACATTATAAAGGCTATCTATGCTAAGCCTAAGGCCAACATCATTCTAAATGGAGAAAACCTGAAAGCATTCCCCCTAAACCCTGGAACAAGGCAGGGATGCACTCTTTCACCACTTCTATTCAACATCATCCTTGAAACTCTATTTGGAGCACACAGACCAAAGAAATTAAGTGGATATGAATAGGAAAAGAAGAACTCCAACTGCACTTATTTGCAGATGACATGATTCTATATTTAGAGGAGCTGAAAATTTCCACCAGAAAACTTCTAGAATTCATAAACTAATTCAGTAAAGTAGCAGGATATAAAACCAATGTTCATATATTGAATGCATTTCTATTCATAAGTGATGAATCCTTTGAAAGAGAAATTGAGAAAACTACCCCATTCACAATAACCTAAAAAAAAAAAAAAAAAAAAAAAAAAAAAAAAAAACTTGGTAATCAATGTTACAAAAGAGGTGGAAGACCTCTGCAATGAGAACTACACAGAACTAAAGAAAGAAATTAAATTAAACCTTAGAAGATGTAAAGATCTCCCCTGTTCTTGGATAGGCAGAATTAATATTGTCAAAATGGACATCCTATCAAAAGTACTATAACAAATTCAATGCAATTCCAATTAAAAATCCTAATGATATACCTCAAAGAAATAGAGAAAACAATCATGAAATTCATTTGGAGGAAAAAAAAATGACTCAGGATACCTAGAGCAGTTCTTAGCAGAAAGAACAAACCATGGGATATCACAATATCAGAACTTCAACTATACTACAGAGCAATAATAACAAAAACAGGATGTTATTTGCACCAAAATAGACAGGTAGATCAAAGATACAGGATAGAAGACATGGAGACATACCCACATAAGTACAGTAAACTCATACTAGACACAGGTGCCAATAACATAAAATGGAGAAAAGATAGCTTCTTCAACAAATGGTGCTGGGAAAACTGGAAATCCATATGTAGCAAAATGAAACTAAACCCCTATCTCTTACCCTGCGCAAAACCCAACTCAAAATGGATCAAGGACCTTGGAATTAGACCAGAGACCCTGCACCTAATAGAAGAAAAAATAGGTCCAAATCTTCATCATGTCGGCTTAGGACTAGACTTCCTTAACATGACTCCAAAGCACAAGAAATAAAAGCAGGAATCAATAATTTGGATAGGTTCAAATTAAAAACCTTTTTCTCAGGAAAGGAAACAATCAACAATGTGAAGAGAGAGCCTAGAGAGTGGAAACAATCTTTGCCATGCACACTTCTGATACAGCACTAATCTCTACAATTCATAAAGAACTCAAAAAATTTAGACCAAGAATACAAATAACCCAATCAATAATTGAGCTAAGGAAATGAGCAGACACTTCACAGAAGAGGATTGACAAGCAACCAATAGATATATGAAAAAGTGTTCAGCATCTCTAGTAATAAAAAAATGTAAATCAAAACTACCCTAAGATTTCATCTCACAACAATTAGAAGAGCTATTATCAAGAATACAAGCAACACCAATAGGTATTGGTGAGGATGTGGGGAAAATGGTACACTCAGACATTGCTGGTGGGGTTCCAAATTAGTGCAGCCACTCTAGAAAGCAATATGGAGATTCCTTAGAAAATTTGGAATGCACCACCACTTGACCCAGCTATCCCACTCCTTGATCTATACTCAAAGGACTTAAAATCAGCATACTACAGAGATGCAACCACATCAATGTTCATAGCTGCTCAATTCACAATAAGTAGAATGTGGAACCAACCTAGATGTCCTTCAATAGATGAATGGATAAAGAAATTGTGGTATATGAACACAATGGAATGCTATTCATCCATAAAGAAGAATAAAATTATGGCCTTTGCAGGTAAATGGATGAAGTTGGAGAATATTATGCTAAGTGAGATAAGTCATTCCCCAAAATGAAAAGTCTGAATCATTTCTCTGAGAAGTGGTTGATGATATATAACAGGGGGTGGGAGGGAGGTAAGAATGGAGGAAGGAAAGATTGTATAAAGAAAAAAAGGTGTGGGGAAGGAAAAATAACAGAATGAGACAAACATCTTTACCCTGTGTACATGTACGAGTATGCAAATGGTGTGACTCTACTTTGTGTACAACTAGAGAAAAAAAGTTCTACCCCATTTGTGTACAATGAATCAAAAAAAATTATATATTTCCACTTCGAACCTTTTAATCATCTTTTTTAGCTGTTGGTCCCTTTTTATATTTACATTATGAAATGATCCTTGTGAAATTTTCGCATTCAGAAATATTACTACATTTTAATAAGAAATTTACAATCTGAAACAATTCTTATAAAATTTCTGAATTTAGAAAAATCACTGAATTTTAATAGGATTTTTTATGTTTTCATAGTACTTTAATCAAAAATTAAAACGTTTTGTAATCTTTGTACATAAAATTATACCCGAAGGAATCTTAACTTGTAGTAACTGAGTTTTTTAGGGAGACACAGAAACAAAGAAATCTCACAACATTTTCATATACCAATTTATGAAAACACATTTAATGTAAATATGTAAACATGGAATTTAAAAAGTCAAGAGTACTTGATTTTATGTTTAGTAGGTGATGTTTTTGCAATTTAACTATATGTTAATCAGAAGTCTCCTTAATAGATATATTTATCATCAATCCCATTGAAGTTGATATTAAATCTAATGTATTCTTTTTTAACTGGAAAACCCAAGATATCAAACAAGTTTTGTTTACAGTATTTTCCATCCCTTCCCTGTTGAAGAAAAGTTCTAGAGGCAAAGGATAATACATTTTGTTGTCCTATCATCTAGAAAAATTTGTGAGTTAGTAATTTTAATGTTACCCTTATTTTAATCTCTTTTTTAATTGAACCAACTTCAAAAAGTCACATGAATTGAAAGATATTTGGATCCACTTCTTTTTATCATATTTTCAAAACTATAATTACCAAATAAATAAATAACTCTTTAGACTTGTTAGAGGAAAATGCACCTTATTATTTTAAAGGTGCAAAAGCGAGAAATGTAAACATATCCACCTTTTAAATAGTTGTATGGCAAGGAAACACCATTTAGAGACATTTTTAGTAATGCCAAATTTGACACCCTGTACATGATAAAAGAACAGAAGCACATGCATAGGTAAAGTTACAGGGCACACAGGTGTGCATGCAGACATAAAACAAAGAATCTTGTAACTTTCTGCAAGAGGAGCTCCACAAGCAAGAAGCCACGTTACAGCTGTTTATTTAAGACTCTATTATATTAAAACTGTTAGAAATTAAAATAGCTATCACTCCTTTACATTATGACATAAATATAGGCATATATACTTAGAATGCCAGATGTACAATCCAACAGCCATGGTGAACACTGAAATCAAATGTTTCAGGTAACCAGTTCCTTGTCATTGATGCTTATCAGATTTACTCCCAACACTGCCACATCCATGTCCTTTTAGAATTTAGAAACAGGAGATTTTTTTAAATGTATTTGATGAACCAACCTGTGAAACATTGGTCTCTGAACAAGGACAGAATGTAAAACCCTCTATAGTTAAATAAAATAAGACTGATTAGAAAAAGACATTAATTTAGGTGCACAAGATCAAATGTGAATTTACCATAAAATCATGAACTCAAAAATATAGAATTTTAAAAAACAAGACTTTTTTTAAATTACACAGCAGTAATACTGTAGTAAAAGAGCATGTGAAACACCTTTATCACAACCAATTCTACTTTTAGCTTTGTTTAGAGTCAGTTTGCATATTAATAGAATGAGAACCTGTAAAGTGCTCAGAAAATATGGTAAGAAAAACAAATTTGTACATTTGGAATATTTCCACTTTTAACCTGTGCAGTAGCATTAAAGAAGAACTTACTAAGAAAATAGCATGGTAGTTTGAAAAATTAGGCTGCCAATGCAGAAGCAGCTTGGATGTAAAAATGACACTTTTTTCCTCCCCGTAAGCCTTGCAACTCTTGCAGGCATCCACAATTCACATTTTAAATGTAAGTGTAGGGAAGACAGAGATACAGCAGAAGTTAAGAAGTGAGGAAATCTGCTATTTTAGGTTTGATATGCAAAACCTCAGGCATAGAGCATATTAAACATTTTTTTTTCCTTTGGTAAAATTGTCCTCTTAAAGCATGGTGCTGTAGTTTATGATTTCCCTGGAGAGCCCCATTTTTCTTTTTTATTTTTTGAGTCCTAAGTCCATGTCTCTACATTTACACTCCCCCTTTCAGGAACAAGGGGCTAATTTCAGTAATATCTTAAAAACTGCCACAAATGCACCTTCTTTATGGGGCTGTCCTGTGGTTTAAGCACAGTCTCAAGTATAAGCATAGCAAAATTGAGATTTCTTTCTTTGGATACTAGATATCCCATGTTTTATGTCCGGCTATGACCTTGCACTTCTCACCTTCCTTTATCCAACATACATGCTCAGGGGCATTCCCTCATCTGACAATGGAAGTTCCCCTCTGTCCAATCCCTGCAAGGGTGCAAACTGAAGCAACCTGTGAATTCAGTAACTGGTCCGGGGTGGTGGGGGATGGAGAAAAGACAGACACACATAGAGAGGAAGTTGGGGCCAGGTGGGGATTTGCCCTCTGATGGAGGATGAATGACCCAGAGCTAGCTCAGCACATTTATTTTATACGTTTTAACATCAAACGGGTTTTCTGTGAGAAAATTTTTGCAAAGCAAGCAGGCTGAAGGATGAAGTCCAATTATGATTTTCTTCTGCACTCATGTTTCTCTACCCTTGACAGCTGGTGTCCGAACTCAAGGTCATGAATGATAATGGTATGCCTACCTCTGAACCTACTTTGAGTAGGGTGTCACCTACTCAAAGTAGCAACTGAGAAGTCTTAAACTGAGCCTGTACATAGAAATTTCCCTATACAAGCACACTTCTGCTGTAGGACAATCAGAGTCCTTGATTCAAATCATGCTCCAAACAGGAATCCCATACATTCATTCCCAAAGAACTGAACACCAGTCACTTCAGTGAACATCCACCGTGGAAAAATGGAAAGCCTGGAATTAATCCTCAATGGGTACTATTAGTAGTCAGGTAATCACTAATTCTTCTTAGTGTGGATGATTTGTGGAAACAGACAATAAAGGATGGCATATCCAAGGCCTGTTTAGAGTGTATCCAAAAGTTCCATGAATCAATAACTGATTATTTTTTCATCCTCTACATTGATAACAAGATTTAACATAAACCCATATTAACTCCTTGACCAGTGGAGTAATAACAATCAATCCAGAAAAGGCCAAGTGGAAAGTGAGACACTACTGGACACACCTGAGATATTCTGTCAAATATAATACTGAATTTCTGGTAATAACAGAGGTTATCCCCCACCTAACCTGCCTCAAGGACAAGGGGGCAGTGATTCACAGGGTGTCTTCATTTAATTCATCAGCATGGCCCATACTAGAGGAGTTGAAGGATTCTTGAGTACACAATAGATTCTCAGAAATAGAACCAAGCATTAGCTTCAGTGGAGCTGCTGTGCCATCTAACTTTGCAAATTTACAGGGTCCCACATCATGCTGTGTGAAACTATTTATGGAATGTGTTCTTTGCTTTCCTTAAGAATAAAAATGAGAAAGAATAAAGTTCATGTTCATATGGTATGGGCAATAGTATACACTTATACTCCTGACCTATCCTCATGACATAGCCCCCGAATACCTGGGCTGTGTGCACATTGCCTAGAAATATTACCTTAGTTCTCCATACCACTGACACAATATAGATCAGAATCATCAATTCTGTTCATACTGCTACCAATGTTTTGTTCTCAATTGGAAATGTATTCTCAAAATTGATAGAATCTTTCTTCATAATTCTAACATTTTCTTCCTGAACCTTCATGAGAATCATCTTTATCACTCATTTTTAGCAACAATATATTCAAAGCAATTTAGGTATTTAATAATCTGCACACCAAAACTCTTCCAGTCTGTACTCATCATGATTCCAAAGGTGTATCCACATTTTAAGGAAGGTTAATACATCACCCCAATTCCTGACACCAAAATCTACTTGAGCCTTGTATAAGCAATAGCAGAAATTGAGGCTCTGCATAGGACCAACAGCATTGGCTCCCACTCTTCAAGTCTGAATCAACTACTGCCTGTGTTGAAAGTCAAGATGCAAGCAACAGGGACCAGTTCTGGGTTATCAATGTAATACCATTTCTTGAGAAGACTTGGAATCATCCTGCATTAGCCTCCAAAGCCTCTGGGATCACAAGTGTGATTCAGAGTGCCCTATAAATAGTTTAATTTTGTTGGATTTTTCTTCATTTGTTTTTTGTGGTGCTGTGGACGTAACTCAGGACTTCAAGCTTTCCAGGTAAGCACTCCTTTCTGGGGGATATATTCTGAGCCTCCTTCTTCCAACACACTCTTCTTCCATGATGTTCTGCCTCACCTTGGGAACAGAGCCATGTAGTCAGTCATCTATGGACTAAGACCTTTGAAACCATGAGTCACTGATGAACTTTTCCTCCTCTAAATGTATTACTGTCAGGTCTTTTGGTCACAATAGCAAAATTTTGAGAAAATCTGAATGGGAACCTCTGATCTCTCAGAGAATAGGCTACCACTCCTGATATGCTTCTGTTATGATTTGTGTTAGCAGGGGTTCAGGGAATCTGAGGGGTTGTGTTATGTTCATATTCTTGTCCTCTCAGGAGAATGTTTCAAGCATGACACAAAAAATAATAAAAGATTAGAAAATTTATTGGAAGAGAAAGGAAAGATGCTGTGAAGAGAGAGGGTGGACAATCTCAAAGAGAAGGGTGATTATGTGCCCCTCTGTTCCTAGTTTTGTATTGGAATCTTAGGGAAGTTTCTAGAGACTCCAGGTAGACTGTCCTTTTGACTGACAGGAGGATTGAAACAGATATTTAAGCCCCTACTGTGCATAATTTTACCCACTAGAGCCCATGTAAAACCCATGTCAGGTACTATTATATTGAGATTAAATGGACAAACAAAATATCTAGACACAACTCTCAGTAATGTTCAGATAGACTCATGCCTATCTGACACCTATCAGTTTGGATTGGAATGTCAGGTAAGGGCTCATGTGTTGAAGTCTTGACTTCCCAATGTGGCAATGTTCAGAGGTGGTGCTTTTGGGAAATGGTTGGATCATGAGGGCTATGATTCTTCACTGATTGCTTAATGAATTGCTGTAAGTGTTGGAATCTGTAGGCTAGTGTCATGGTCAGTGGAAATAGGCCATTCAGGATGTGACCTTTGGGGTTATAATGATTTGGATCTGAAATATCTCCCTTATCTCTACATTTTCATTATATGATCCCAGGTGCAGCAAGAATCAGAGGCAGAACATATTGGAACTGATAATCATGATCGCTATTTTTTGTTCATGGATTAAATATTTGAATGGAATATTTGGTGGTAATTGTAGACATGTGGGACATGACTGGAGGAAGCAGAACACTGGGGGCATATGTTTGGGGATGCTGTCTTGTCCCTGGTTCTCTCTCTCTCTCTCTTTCTCTCTCTCTCTCTCTCTTTCTCTCTCTCTCTCTTTCTCTCTCTCTCTCTCTCTCTGTCTCCCTCTTCCTCTCATGGCTTCCATGTGCCAAGACTTGCCCATATTCCATGAGATTTCTGCATTGGAACCAGATGACCATAATAGGAAACTTTGACCCCAGATTAGTTTTTCCTCCCTGAGTTTGTTTGTATCAGGTATTTTCATCAGAGTAACAAAAGTTGACTAACAGAGTCTCCTAGAACAGGATGATGAGGACTATTTCAAACTGATTGTAGCAGAGAATGATGATGAGTAACGAGTACAGACTTCAGTTCCACCTCAGTAGTGAGATCAGTAGTTCGTGCCTTTATAGTTTGAATTCATCCCTTTTATTGATCCTTGCTTTCATTTCTTGTACTTCAGAGTCTTGTTAAGGAAGTTTGAACCTACGCCAACATAATGAAGATTCAGGCCTACTCTTCTATTTGTTGCAGGATCTCTGGTGTCATTCCTAGGTCCTTGATTCCTTTTGAGTTGTGTTTTGTTCAGGGTGAGCGATAGAGGTTGAAATTCATTATACTGCATATGAATTTCCAGTTTTCCCAGCACCATTTGTTGAAGAAGTTCTTTGATCAATTGTAGGTTTTTTGCACCTTTGTCTCCTATGAGGTAACAGTATTTATGTGGGTTTATCTTTCTGTCTACCATTATGTACTATTGGTCTATCCTTCATTTTGGTGTCAATACCATGCCATTTTTGTTACTATTGCTCTGTAGTGTAGTTGGGGGTTTGGTATTGTGATACCTCCTGCTTAATTCTTCCTGCTCAGGATTGCTTGGCTATTCTGGTTCTCTTATTCTTCCAGATAAATTTCATGACTGTTTTCTGTATTTCCATGAGGTACATCATTGGGATTTCAATTGGAATTGCATTGAATCTCTATAACACCTTTGGTAGGATGGCCATATTGGCAATATTAATTCTGCCTATCCAAGAACATGGGAGATCTTTCCATCTTCTAAGGTTTTCTTTAATTTATTCCTTTAGCATTGTGTAGTTTTCATTGTAGAGGTCTTTCACCTTTTTTAAAGACTTATTCCCAATTATTTTAATTTTTTTATGAGGCTATTGTGAATGGAGTAGTTTTTCTGATTTCTCTCTCAGAAGATTCATCACTTATGAATAGAAATGCATTTGATTTATGTGTGTTGATTTTAAATTCTGCAACTGCTGAATTCACTTATTCTAGAAGTTTTCTGGTGGAGTTTTCTTGATCTTCTCAGTAGAGAATCATGTTGTCATCAAATAGTGACAGCTTGAGTTCTTATTTTCCTATTCATATCCCTTCAATTTTAATTTAACTTTAATTTCTTTGGTCTGCCTGTTGACTCTGGCTAGTGTTTCAAAGATGATGTTGAGTAGAAGTGGTGAAAAAGGGCAGCCCAGTCTTGCCCCACTTTTTAGTGAGAATTCTTTCAGTTTTTCTCCTGTTGGAATGATGCTGACCATGGGCTTAGCATTGATAGCTCTACAATGTTCAGACATTTTCCTAAGTTCCCTCATTTTTCTGGTATTTTCAGCATGAAGGAATGCTGTATTTTACAAATGCTTTCTCAGTATCTGTTGAAATAATCATATGATTCTTATCTTTAAGTGTACTGATGTGATGAATTACATTTATTGATTTTCAGATGTTGGATCAACCTTGCATTCCTGGGATAAACTCCACTTGATCTGGGTGCACTATTTTTTAATGTTTTTGTATGCAATTTGACAGAATTTTGTTAAGAATTTTTTAAATCTATGTTCATGGAGGATATTGGTCTACAGTTTTCCTTTCCTTGATGGTTCCTTCTCTGGGGTTGGTGTCAGAGTGATATTAGCTTCAAGACTGAGTTTGGATGGGTTCCCTCCTTTTCCATTTCATGGAATAGTGTGAGGTGTATTGGTATTAATTCTTCTTTGAAAGCCTTTAGAACACAGCTAAGAATTCATCTGGTTCTGGGCTTTTTCTGGTTGGTGGACCTTGATGGCTCCTTCTATTTCACTGCTTGAAATTGACCTGTTTAAATTGTGTATGTCCTCCTGCTTCAGTTTGGGAGGATCATGTGTCCCTAGAAATTTGTCAATGTCTTTGATATTTTCTAATTTGTTGGAGTATAGATTTTCAATGTAGCTTCTATTATGTTATGTATTTCAATGGTGTCTGTTGTGATTTTTCTTTTCCACCATGAATTCTAGTAACTTCAGTAATTGACCTTTATTCTTTTCTTGAATGAGCTCCATTCAATGAACTTTCCTCTTAGCCCTGCTTTCATAGTATTCCAGAGATTTGAAATGTTGTATAATTGTTCTCATTCACCTCTAAGAAGATTTGTTATCTCATCCATGATGTCTTCTCTTATAATTGCATCATTCAACAGCATATTAAATAATATACTCCAGGTGTAGGAGTAGTTTCTGTTTTTATTTTCTCACTGATTTCTAATTTCATTCCATTATGATCTGATAGAATACAAGGTAGTATCTCTATTTTTTGTATTTACTACTGACTACTTTGTGGCATAACATATGTTCTATTTCAGAGACAGATCCATGAGCTGCTGAGATGAAAGTGTATTCACTCAATGATGGATGAAATACTCTATATATATTTGTTAGGACTAAATCATTGATTGTATTATTTAATTCTGTAGTTTCTTTGCTCAGTTTTTGTTTGGAGGTCCTATTCAGTGGTGACAGCCATGTGTTAAAGTCACCCAGTATTGTTGTGTAGTGGTCTGTTTGTTCTCTGGATTTCAGAAGGATTTGTTTGATGTACGTGGATATTCCATTGTTTGGTGCATAAATATGTACAATTGTTTTGTCTTGCTGATTTATGGTTCCCTTAAGCAGGATGAAATGCCCTTCTTTATCACTTCTGACTATCTTAGCCTTGAAGTCCTCTTTATCTGATATGAGGATGGAGAACCCTGCTTTTTTACTGAGTCCATGTGGATGGTATGATTTCCTCCATTCTTTCACCTTTAGTTTATGAATGTCTTTTTCTATAGAACAGTGTTTTGGAAGCAGCATATTGGTGGGCCTTTGTTGTAATCCAATCAGCCAATCTATGTCTTTTGATTAATGAGTTTAGGTCATTAACATTCAGAGTTATTATTGAGATATGATTTATATTTCCGGTCATTTTGGCTTATTTTTGGTTTTTAACTTGACTTGGTTTCTCTTTGATTGACTTTTCCTTTAGGGTAGTTCCACCATTTGGTGACTTGCATTGTTGGTTTTCACTTCCTCCTCATGGAATATTTTGGTGAGTATGTTCTGTAGTGCAAGCTTTCTATTTGTAAATTATTTTAACTTTTTTTTATCATGTAAGGATTTTACTTTGTCATCAAATATGAAGGCTAATTTTTCTAGGTATAATATTCTTGGTTGGCATCCATGTTCTTTCAGAGCTTGAAATATGTTATTCCAGGCCCTTCTATCTTTTATGGTCTGGGCTGAGAAATCTGCTGATATCCATATTGCTTTCCCCTTACATGTAATCTTATGATGCTCTTTCACAGCCTTTAAAGTCCTATCTTTATTTTGTATGTTAGGAATTTTCATTATAATGTGCCTTGGTGTGGATCTGTTGTGATTTTGTTCATTTGGTGTTCTGTAAGACTCTTGTATTTGATTTTCCATTTTATTCTTCAGGTTTGGTAGTCTTCCTGATATTATTTCATTGAATAGGTTGTTCATTCCTTTGGTTTGTATCTCTGTGCCTTCCTTAATCCAAATAATTCTTAAATTTGGTCTTCATGATATCCTGTAATTCTTGGAGATGCTGTTCATGATTTCTTACCATCTTCTCTGTTTCATCAACTTATTTTCATGATTAAATATTTTGTCTCCACATGTCTGAGATTCTGATTTCCAATGATCTATTCTGTTGGTGTGCTGTCTACTGAGTTTTTAATTTGGTTTATTTTTTCCTTCCAGTATTTCTATTTGTTTATTTCAGAATCTCTATCTGTTTATTGAAATGATCTTTTGTTTCCTGCCTTTGCTCTTTTAACTCTTTACTGGAGAGATCATAGATTGCCTGTATTTGCTCTCTTATCTTCATCCTTTACTTCATGGATCATTTTAATTATGTACATTCTAAACTCCTTTTCTGACATTTCTACTGCCATGCTGTCATTGGATTCTATTAAATAGCATCTTGGTTTGTTTGGGACATTGTCTCCCCCTGTTTTTTTTTTTTTTGTTTTTTTTTTTTTTTTATGTTGTCCCTGTATCTTCCCCTCTAGCAGTGAGGATTTGAGATATTGCAGTTTTCCCCCATGTAGGTTTATTGTGAACCTGCAGTTTTCCAATACCTCTCCTTTAAGGGGGAGAGCAGTCCCCAATCCAAAGTATAAGCAAGCCTATACCAGATAGGACCTAAGAAGACGTTAACAGTATTGTAATAACCTGATAGGATGAGTTTGATTATCATGTACAATATAAATAGACTTGCAATGAGATCTACAAATTCTTATGGTGGACAAAGTGGGTGGGGAGGGGTGTAGAAAATAACTGTTAAAGGGATAATAAGTGAGCATATAAAGGTACTAGATCATGGAAAGTGTGAGAGCAAGATCAAAAGAAGTTAGTTGTTAGCATAAGAAAAGGGAGAAGGAGATTCTGAGGAAACAAGTAAATAAAAGGAAAACAGTGTGAGAATAAATGAATAAAAAAAATTTTAAATGTATGGTATGACAGTCATTTGCTATTCAACCCTCCCAGGCCTCAGTATCCTGATGCAAGAGAGGTTCCTCACAAAGAGTTTCTAGTATTGAGCAGGCAACTTGGGATGGGAGTTGCCCCACCTAAAGATGGTGGCTTCCAATTTGGGCATAATCTAATATGGTTGCACCAACTTCTGAACTCATTGGGAGCTGTGAAGCTACAGTGCAGGTGCTGATTCTGTGCAGTGTGTGTTCTGATGGGGTCTGGAAGTAGCATGTGGTATCAGTCAGGCCATTGTCTGGAAGCTCCCATCCTCTTTGATAGGCAGAATTAACATTATCAAAATGGCCATTTACCAAAAGCACTATACAGATTCAATGCAATTCCTATTCAAATTCCAATGACATTCTTCATAGAAATAGAAAAAGTTATCATGAAATTCATTTGGAAAAAAGAGTCCCAGGATTGCCAAGGCAATCCTTAGCAAGAAGAATGAAGTAAGAAGCATTACCTTACCAGATTTTAAACTATACAACAGAGCAATAGTAACAAAAATGGTATGGTATTAGTACAAAAATAGGTAGACAAATGGTACCAAATAGAACAGAGAGACAAACCCACATATATATGGTTATCTCATACTATACAATGGTGCTAAAAATACACATTAGGAAAAAGATAGCCTATTCAACAAATGGTGTTGGGAAAACTGGATATTCATATGTAATAAAATGAAATACTACCAGAAGCACTATACAGATTTAATGCAATTCCTATTAACCTCTATCTCTCACCCTGCACAAAAATCAAAGTAAAGTGAATCAAAGATTAAGGCACTAGAACAGAGACCATGCACCTTAGAAGAAAAAGAATGCCCAAGTCTTCACCATGTTGACTCAACCCTGATTTCCTTAACAAGATTCCTAAAAGACAGTGAAATTAAGAATCAATTAATAAGATGGATTCAAACTGGCAAACTTCTTCTCGGCAAAGGAAACCATCAATAATGTGAAGAGAGAGCCTACAGAATGGGAGAAAATCTTTACCACACACACCTCAGAGAGTGCACTAATCCCCAGGATATAAAAAGAACTCAAAAAACTTAACACCAAAACCAAATTACCCAATGAATAAATGGGTTAAGGAACTGAAGACTTCACAGAAGAAGAAATACAATTGATCGACTAACATATGAAAAAGTGTTCATCAACTCTAGTAATTAGAGAAATGCAAATCAAACCTACTCTAAGATTTCATTTCACTCCAATCAGAATGGCAATTATCAAGAATATAAGCAACAATAATTGTTGGCAAGGATGTAGGGGAAAGGTACACTCATACATTGTTGATGGGACTGCAGATTGATGCGACCACTTTGGAAAGCAGTATGGAGATTCTTCACAAAACTTGTAATGGAATGACTATTTGACCCAGTTTATCCATTCCTCAGTTTATACCCAAAGAATTTATAATCAGCATACTACATTGATGCAGTCACATCAATGTATATAGTAGCTAATCCACAGTAGATAAACTATGGAACCAACCTAGATGCCCATCAACAGATGAATGGATAAAGAAAATATGGTACACACATGCAATTGAATATTACTCAGTCTTTTAAAGAAGAATGAAATCATGGCATTGGCAGGTAATTGGATGGAATTAGAGAATACCTTGCTAAGTAAAATAAAATGATCCCCCCAAAATAAAGACTGAATGTTTTCTCTGATAAGCAGATGTTGATCCATAGTGGGGGGTGGGTAAGGAAGAATGAAGGAACTTTGTTTTATGCAGAGGGGAGTGAGAGGATAAGTGGGGTGGTAGGCTTGGGAAGAATGATAGAATGAGACAGACATAATTACCCTATATACATGTATGAAAAAAATTTTATTTAATCTAAATAAATTATTTTTTTTAAAAAGGAGACAAAAGATAATACCTATCATTGAGAGCATGCAAAATATACTTCAGAAGAGCAGAACCTCAAGAAATAAACAGAAAAAATAAGGCAATATCAATATATAAAACTACTCAATCACAAAATGAGCAATAAAAGAGGTAGAAAGAAAAGAGGATTTAAAAAAAAAAAAAACGTAACAACCAGAAAAAAATGAACAAAATCACAATAGTCCTTACCTATTGTTAATAATCTTGAAGATGAATGGATCAATATCCCCAATTAAAATTTAAGCTAGCTGCATGTGAATTAGTAAAAACATGACCTAACAATTCACTACCTATAATAAACTCAATTCCCTCACATGTAAACAGAAAGGGAAGGGATGAAAAATTATTTCCTATGCTCATAAAAACTGAAATTGAGCAGGAGAATCTATAAATGTATCAAATAAAGTAAACCTTCTGCAAAAACTTTAAAAAGCAACAAAAGGCAAGTCACTATATAATGGTACAGTGATCAATTCAATGAAAGGAAATAAAAATCAAAAATATGTATGCATATACTGACAGAGCACCTAATTATGTAAAACAAGAATTATTAAATCTAGAAGGAAGGGTAGACAACAATACAGTTATAGTTGAGGATCCCAGTACCCTAGTTTCACCAATAGATCTTCCAGACAAATATATCAATATAGAGACTTAGGAATTATAGTATACTAAAGGCAAATAGACCTAATGGAATCTAAGGATGTTTAATTCCCCCAAAATGAAGAATACATAAGTGCATAACGTGCATGGAAAATTCTTCAGGATACACTCTATGTTTGGCCACAAAGAACATTTTAACTGATGTTAAAATCTGTTATCACTCTCTGATCTCAATAGAATAAAATTACAAATCAATCACAAACATGTATTGAAACACTACACTGTAACCCAGAAATTGCACAATTCCAACTCAAAGTTCAAAATGTTTTTTAAAATCAGAAAAAATTTAGAAATTGTACAAATACATGGAAATTAAACATCATACCTATGAACAATAAATTGTTCAGGGAAGAATCAAAAACAACACGTAATCTTTCTTCAAAGAAATAAGAATGAAAACACAACCTCTCAAAATCTAGGGGATACAACCAAAGCATTAAAACAGGGATAACTCTAACACTAAGAATATACACCAAAAAATTAGTTGATCTCAAACAACCAACCTAACAAGACAAAATCGAGGAAATAGAAAAGAACACACAGCCAGTCACTGGTTCAGCACCAGTCCACACAGCACTACAGAAGGTATAGAGGCTTAGATTGTGCTCTGTAAATGCACAGTGTGCTCAGATAATTTCTCCTTGTTATTGTCTGCTTCTAAAAGTTTGTGCCCATTTCATGACCTTATATCACGAGAGAATTTACCTAAGGAGAAAATAATCAATTGCTTCTTATGGTATTTCCTGATCTAATGGTCAGGTATGTGTGCTCCTATGGTATGGACACTATTAACTGGTCTGTTTATCTGCCCCCAAACCTAAAAGGCTTTTGCCTTAGCTTGTGTCCAGACTCCAATTCTGTTCATCTTATTGCCCATGGCTTGGGCCAATTTTCAGAAATGTAAGAGAAAATGCAATTATCTAGAGTTCAGGAAATTTATAATACCTGGTGTTTCCAGGTGAACAAACTGATCCATCTAACCACATGTAAATGTCTCATCATGGAATCTGTTCTTTTCTGTTAATAAGCCCATGGCCAAGAACATGCAATGTCCCTAAGGGAAGTAATAGCCTCCCTTGTTTTCATCCACAGATATGTATTTCAGGATATAGACTCATCTCACCTTGAACAGTGGTTCTTCCAAGTTCAAAACATATAAAAAAATTTCTAAAAGACAGGAGTGGTACTTGGGATTCCATTTTTTAGAACACATATTTAATCTACTTAAGAGTATTTTGTGGCAAGACGTTGATCTTTCTGAGATCTTCTCACATAACTTTACACACTCCAAATTACTCCAACTGATATATATACAAATGGTTTACATGATAATAGCCTCAATTTGGTCTTTCCTCAGAACACAATATTGAGTGACATCAGCAAGCTGGCAGAATATGAAGCCATTGGTTCCTTTCCACAGCACACTAATTCAACAATGATTTATGGGAAATTCCATTTCTGAACAGTCTAGAAACAAACTGAGAAGGTTCTGCACCTCAAGCAACTGCAAAACCAGACACATCAAAGTGATGAAGTAAATTAGCAACACCTTCTCTCTTGTATCCCTACCCCTAGCAGAGCAACATATGCTTAAGAGGAAATCTTCTTGGTCTTAGATTTTCCAAGGAGGAAAAGAGTTGAGGCATGTGTCCAATGTCCCAGCTTTTCTGAGACCCAAGAACTAGATTCTGTCTTGCTTGTCTTGGAGCATTAAGGAACTGGTAGAGTCTAGCTTCCTGGCCCCAGTGAAACCCAGACAGCAGTCTAATCTAGCATACAGCTTGTCACCACAGTCCCTACACCAGCTCAGCTCTGAGTGGGCTGATGGCATGTCCCAGCTTCTCCTTGCTGAATAGTGTCACACACAGCATCTAAAGATTCAACTCTTGTTGATGCTGCCCAAGGAACATGCCTGTTTCCCCTTCTCAGAGCACTGATGGGATCCAGCATACACTGGAATCCTGAAGACTGCTAGAAGCAGCTTGGGTGCGGCAATAACAAGAACATCAAATGTGAAAAAAATTGGGGGCAGGGAGTATCTGTGCAGACAGTGCAAACTAAAGATTAAAACTGGCAGCAGAGAATTGATGGAAGTTTGACACTGATCATGGTGGAAAAAATTCCTAAGGAAAAGTGAAAAAAAAAATCACTGGAAACTAGAGGTAAGAAAATCAATGAAAGTTTATTTTTGTCACTATATTTCATGTGGACTAATTCTTCATCACTATTTGTGAACCCAAACCAACAAAAGTAATAGAAAAGACTTCAATTTCACACTGAATTGTAGAGAGTTTGGAAGTTTTCACTACTTACTTCACAGCAAGGAAGACAGAACTGGAAAAAGTTATTCTAAATTCTATTAGCGAATCAGGGTCACATAGCAAACTACTACATTTAGGAACAGGAGATAACAGGCTGTAGAAAGTCACAGCAACCTGGAGCATATGCCCAGGAGAGAAGTCCTCTATTGGACCAGCTCTGTAGGCCCACTTTGATGTAACTGAATCAATACCAGGGTCTTGTGGTGGACTACCTTGACAATCTCAAACTCTGGCAGGAGGCACAGACTTAGGGAGGGCCATCTATTTTCTTGGAACCCTATTACATCCTTGCTGTGTAGTTTGAGAAATATTCAGTCTCTTTCTACAGTTTGTATGGGCAAAATAAACTTTTTGAAATATGCCATTTATTCTTGGGTTTATTCTCTGTGAGGAACATCAGATTTCAAGAGAAACTACTGTACTAATATTTTATCTGATCTGGGAGAGAGAAATTTGCCAGCTATTACTACCCCTAGAATTTCTTTCTAACATACAGGGAAGGTAAAATAGACCAACTCTTCAGAAGATCACACTGAGGGAATCTGGCCATCTTAAACAAATAATCCATACATAGAAATAATATTATGGAATAACTTCTATTTCTAGTACCCTGCCACCTCATCAATAGGACCATGGGATAAAAATGGTGCATTATGACACAGAGAACTGCAGGACACAGACCATTTTCAATAAGGAGTTTCTATGGATTCCTAGAGAGATAACATAGAGTAAAAGGCAGGTGTGCTAGAAGAGACTGAAGCCTCTGGAGCTACAGCTACAGCAAAAAGTAATCACAGTCTATCTCCTCATCACATACATGTGAAACCTCATCACATCATTTTCTTTCTGATTTGCCAATACACCTGAGTAGGTTTTAACAAAAATTGCAAGTCTTGCTGAATGGCAAGAAAAGTTGGAATCAAAACAAATTATCAGACACAGACTCAGGGCAGTAATTTTGTTCAGATATTTCAAGTATCTAGGATTAATTTACTAAAGGGACTCATGGAAAACATGGGCAACAGGACAGAGCAGCAGGAAAATTCAAGAATGGAGACCAGAACTCTGAAAAGGGTCACAAGGGAATGCTAGAAACCAAACTTGCTGTAACAGGAGTGATGTCACTCTTGATAGGCTCAACAGTAGATTGAGGAGAGAATCAGTGATCCTGATGGTGTTTCAGCAGAAACCTCTGAAATCTAGACATGATAAGAATGTGGAGTGAAATGTGGATCAGATTCCAAAAACTAGCTATTTTAAGTTATTTTATACACATAATGGGAGTGCCAAATGAAAGGAGGGAAAAGGAAATGAATAAAAGAAATACTTAAAGTAATTAAGACTGAGAATTTCCTTAAAGGGTATTTAAAGTCCATGTGGAATTATATCTCCCTTAATGACAGATACATAAATAGAGGAGATCACTGTAGAAAAGGCTGACTGTTGAATGCTTTCCATAGTGTTCAGAGTACATGAATGTCAGTTCTCATAAATTCTGTTTGAAACTGAATGTCCCCAGTGATCTACTTCTTTCAGCCAGGCCCTACCCACCTATGTTATCACCCAATTGCCGACTCATACTATTAATGCTTCAAATGAATTCTAATGAGGCTAGAGTTCTGATAAGCTAATCATAGCACCATAACAATTCTTGCATTGCCTAACATATGAACTATTATGGGGACAACCTGTACCCAAACCATGGCACCTCACTTGCACTAATTTTTCTTGGGATGATTTTCATGACCTCTGTGAATCAAGATTTGGAACTAATCATATCAAAAATTACCTCTCACCTCTCACAGAAAACTGAAACACTTAAATGCATATTGCAAACAGCATATTCTATAAAAAATTGCAGAGCAAGTATCCGAGTTCCTCTGGTTAGGTTACAGAGTATTTGCTGATCAATGTCCAAAGATGACTGTAGTTCATTTCCCACAATGAGAATTTTCACAAATAGATCAATAACAGACTTAAAGGCAGAAAGCAGCTCAGCAAAATATCTCCCTCAGTGATTTAAAGAAAACAGCCACCTAAATAACCTGATAAAGACTAGGGGATATTAGCTGCATGGAATTGCAACCGAGCTGAAGAGGGGATCTTTAAGGAGAAAGTGAGGTCAGGATCAACAGCCTTTGCTGTGTCACAGGGAAAGACAATAGAACAATTTTCTTTGAACTTTTCTAGATACAACCACTTTGCCTTCAGTCAGGGAGAGTCATTCAACCACCATGGCTTTTCAGGACCTCCTAGATCAAGTTGGTGGTGTGGGGAGGCTCCAGATAATTCAGATGGCTTTTCTTCTTCTCTGCAATGCCCTGGTGTTCCCTCATGTTATACTGGAGAACTTCACTGCCATCATCCTTGGTCATCACTGCTGGGTCCACATCCTCGACAATGACACAGTCTCTGACAATGCCACTGGGACCCTCAGCCAGGACACCCTCCTGAGGATCTCCATCCCACTAGACTCAAATCTGAGGCCAGAGAAGTGCCAGCGCTTCATCCACCCACAATGGCAGCTCCTTCATCGGAATGGGACCTTCTCAAACATGAGTGAGCCAGACACAGAGCACTGCATCTCTGGCTGGGTATATGACCGAAGCTCCTTCCTCTCCACCACCGTGACTGAGGTAATAGGTTTCATTTTCCTCTCATGAGTGCTTGACCTGGGTGTGTAGAAACAATGAAAATAATGAACATGCTTTGAGCCTTTAATTGCCATGTGGGTGCTGGTTCTTCTTTTTTCATAATCTATTGATTCTTTTTTACAATATGGGACACAATCTTAGGGTAATGATAAATCATAAATATGAACCTACTGCCATGGTGCTTTTATTCTTGTGAATATCACAGTTTAAGCAAGTACATCATGTGTCTTCGTAAAAATGTTAGGCTAAGTCAGCAATACCCTGCCTTAATTGCCAATTAGATATGTCTGTATGTTCATCAAAACCTGAATACCCAGACTGAACTCCTAGAGTAATCCTATGAGAATGTATGCACCCATGTTCAGGGTTCAGTAAATTCTTCAAGGTCCTTGAATGGTCATGGTAAGTGGCCAAATTTGAGACCTTCGCATTATGGATTAAAGGTGATCGTTAATGTAACCCACAGTTGTAATGAAGTCTCTCTAGGTAAAAATTTTTAAGTTGAGGAGTGGATGTTATAATTCAAGTATTTTTGAACAGGGAAGCTGTAGAAGAAGATAGGGGCCTGATCAATTGAAAACTGCAGGTGGCGTGAAGGTGTTATTGTTATGCTGGTTTCCTTGTCTTCCAGTGGGACCTGGTGTGTGAATCTCAGTCACTGAATTCAGTGGCTAAATTCTTCTTCATGGGTGGACTGTTGATGGGAAGCATTGTATGTGGCTATTTGACAGACAGGTGAGTGTCTCTGGTTTCTATTTCTCTCTAACCATGGGTACTGTCATCAGCTTATGACTCACTTATGCATATGAAAAAATTTGTTGCAGATTATACTGCCCTGGGGGCACATATTTCCCAGGGATCTACAAACACAAATGCAAAATTGCATTCTGTGTGATGAGTGCTTCTTTTTAATGTTTGAGTCCTGTGTGCAGAACATCACCATAAGATGTGTAGGTGTTTTAGTAGAGTATCAGAAAGAAAGTGCCACAACATGGAGTTTGAAAGATCAAAAAGTGTTAACGATGGGGACACAGAGGAAGATGTGTTACCACACTGGATCCAGCCTGCTTGAGTATTCTAGTTGGGAGAAGAACATTGTCAGTGTTGCCCAGGGGCATTGTGCTCAGTGCCTCCTGGATACTGCACTGAATGCTTCTGGTGCCCAGGGAATGGTCATTGTGGCCAAGTGGCCAATGTTGGATGGGTGGAGCATCCTATTCCTCCTGTAGATCTGTGTCATTTGTGGTGTTGGGGAGGACATGCCAGTCACCTTCAATTTTGCTTTTGCCTGAGCAGCTTTTAAAGATGACTTTTTCAATCATGTAGGGTATTTAAGCTAATGACAACTGGTGTCACAATGTGTGGTATGAGAATCTTGATCCTGTACATTTAAATATCTCTTTTTGAAATGACAGGAAACCATTGCCCTCATTTTTTATTGTCAATTACTTTCTTTTTGAGGCTATGACATAGTCTTTTGTAACTTTAATTGCCTTGTACTAATCACTGTATGTAGAATTTCATTTTTTAAGGAATTAGAAATAAACAGTTATTGAATATGAAGAGTATACTTGACATTTCAATAGTCACTCTTTCATGTATCTTATTAGATCTTTATCATATCCTGAGGTAATAGGCATCTTATGCTTTTAATCTCACAAATGAAATTTGACTTAGGGCAGTTTCTTTGCATGTATAATAAATAAGGTTGCAATCTTCAAAATAAAATGTTTTCAACAGTGACATGTTATTGCATATAAGTAAGCACTTCTGTGACTAGAGCCATTTCTTATGAATCCCAGGAATCCTTTGTCTGTATTTTTGTTTAATTTTTTTCCTTGCCTTAGAGTAATATATACTGTTAATAGAATTTCAATTTACTTATATACTGACTACATGAACTGCCTTTCTGATAAACTCATAAATGAACTATTACTTCATAAATGAAGAATAAATTCATGAATAAAGACTACTAGGAATTATCAAGCTCGAGGAGCTAAAAGATAAACTAAAATAAAGCTAGATTGAAAACAGTCACAACTTGCAAGGTAATTTCAGAGCACCAAGTATTTCATCCACATATGACCTATGGGAGTCTTCAAAGGAGAAGAGAGTAATGTGCTGAGAGATTAGCTGGAAAAGTCCTGCAGTATACAAATAGTATTTCTAGAAGTTTTTTTTTTTTTTTAGATCCCTAAAATTTTCTATAACATGATTACATCATCTGCCAATAAGGACAGGTTAATTTGTAGTTTTTACATCTTCCCCTCCCCTTTGACTCTTTTCTCAACAGTAGCTAGGATCTACAGTTCAAAGCTAAATGAAACTTGTGAGAGCTGACATTCTGGCTCTCTTGATGATCTTTGGTGAATGTACTGTGGCTTTCCTTTGGAGTGTGACATTAACTAAATAGAAGTCTGGTAGTTTTCCTTCATAATATTCAGAAGTTCCATTTTATTTCCAGTTTTCTGAGTGCTTTCATTTTAAAAAGTTTTTATTAGTTCTAATGAATTATACGTGACAATTCAATGCATTTTTGCATTTTGATATATCATAGATAAATGGAGAATAATTTCTTATCTTTCTGATTGAACAGACTATAGGATCACATTAGCCATGTGGCCTTATATATACATGAGGTAATAATATATGTTTCATGCTATTGTCCTTCTTAGTCCCAAGGCCTTTCCCCTCCCTTTAATCCTTTCTACCTAATATAAAGTAACTCTCTTCTTCCCTAGTGTCCCCCCATTGTGAATTAGCATCTACATATCAAAGAACACATTAGGCCTTTGGCTTTTGGGGTTTGGCTTATTTTGCTTAGCATGATATTCTCGAACTCCATCTATTTACCAGCAAATGCAACAATTTCTTTCTTCTTTAAAGCTGAGTAATATTCCATCATATATATACCACATTTCATTTAACCATTCATCTATTGAAGGACACATATGTTGGTTGCATAGTTTGCCTATTGTAAGTTGAGTGGCTATAAACATTGATGTGGCTGCATCACTGTGTAATGCTGACTTTAAGTCCTTTGAGTATAAACCAAGGAATGGGATAAATGGGTAAATGGTGGTTCCATTCCATGTTTTCTGAGGAATACCCATGCTGCTTTCCATAATGGTTGCAACAATTCACAGTCTTATAAACTATGTATGAGAGTACCTTTTCCCCACATCCTCACCAACATTTATTGTTGATTGTATTCTTGATAATGGCCATTCTGATTGCACTGAGATGAAATTGACATCATGCATGTGCAGCCAAAGGGCACACCCTCTTGTCTGCCTGAATTCATCTCACTGTATTAATCTGTAATCTCTCTGGAAGTCATTTCTCACCAACTAGGCCTTATCCCTGACCAACATCTTGGGCTGAGGAACATCAAACCTGTCTTAAGACTTTCTAAAGAGAAGAAAGGAAGAACATCCACAAACGAAATGGCGTAAGGTGTCCAGTGTGCCTACATCTTTTAACTGGAGAAAGAGAGCTGCTCCTTTATTAAAGAGCTACGGAGTTATGCATATATGATTTTGGCAGGATGAACCCAACTACTATTCTTAACTGTAATGCTCTAATAATGAATGGCATTTCAGAAACAAAGAAGCAAAAATTGGTTAATATATTAAATTTCTTCTTTCTTTCATTCATTATCAATTCCGTGGATGAAAAACCCTCAAAACTCTTGGCATTTGTTTTTTTGCAAAGCAATACACACAAATACATGGCATGATGGAGGCTGTCTAATCTTCAGTTAGTTTCCTCTGTAATGAAAAATGATTTTGAAAAAAATCTATTTCTAAACTGACAAAAAGTTTTCCTACAAGGACAAACTGGATGTTCCAGAATATTCAGGTGAAAATATATTCCTCTTTTGTTTTTAGGGTTACTTCTTTTAGAAAATAAAATCAGAGAATTTGTAGTTAATTTGCGTTCTAAATAGTGTCTTAAAATTATTTGTTATTTATCTGTCAGGGATATGAATATAATGGGCTATCATACATTTTGTCTAATTTACTAAATATAACAATAGGTTTAATAGAAATTATACATAAAAGAATACTTCTGTTATAATTATATAACTTGCAATAATGGAGATATACTTTTATGCAAGTATTTACTAGTTACTGTATTTGAAATATTATTTGGGCAACTGGATTGAACAAAAGTTGGCAAAACAAGGAAGCAGCTGCAGATGCAAGCTTGAATGACCTTGAATGGATGTTTTGATGGTTATGTAATCACCCGAGGATATAAGAATCCAACTCCTTCCCTCTATCAAATTGCACTCTCACCAATGACTCTCCAGGGAGTTTCCAGACCTTCATTCTGAACTGGGGCTACATGATTGACCCCTCTTGTTCTGAGGCTCCAGCTTCTTGGGCTGAGCATTTCCTGCTTTCTGCAGCTCTGCAGCTGGCAGACAGCCTTTGTGATACTATCCAGCTTCAGGTCCTAGAACCCTGACTGATACACTGTGGTTCACTCTAAGACTCACCAGAGACAAAAGTGCAAAACAATTGGCAGGCTGGTCCTCCTCACAACACTGAAGGCAGCCAAGTTCTGCAGATGCCCTCCTGGGTCCACATGTCCAGGCTTAAGCCAGGATTGGCTCCAACCATAACAGAAGCCACTCTATCCTACAGTTGTAAACTGGTGAAGATCTAATACACTGTTTCACAAACAACCCAGAGAGCCTGACCCAGCCTCCTGAATTAATGTTGATGCACAGGCCTTTAGACATCCTTTAATCTGGCTAGTAACACTGCTGTCATTTCCTCTTGTTATCCTTACCACCTGTGCACATTCTTGCTTTTTTTCTGACAGAATGGAGCTTCTCATAATCACACTGTAACCAACAGGAACCTTCCCATCCTTCCTTATACCCCAGGTTGACACCAAGCCCTAGCACCTATTAGCCAAAGTGACCCAAGTTGGCACCATACCCACAACCACTCTTTCTGGGTTTGCTCCTGGTGGATGGAGGATGTTTCCATGGATCCTCCCACAACTGACTCCTTCATGCTTCTTGTTCTATGTGTTGGTCTTTGTGCTTTTAGCCTCCTTTTTGTTTTGTTTCTTCTTATCTATAGACTATCCTTCAGATGGTAGCTTCGGAAGAATTTTCTCCCATTCCCACCATTCACTGTACCCTTAGGCCAGTTAGGCATCCATTTTCAGGGCTTGGGACAATCCTATATATAGAAAAGTGTCAAGACCCAAAGTTAGGCAGGGACATCATTCAATGCAGCAGGAAGAAGATTCAAATCACTGAACTTCTGCCCTCATCACCCCTCTAGGAATTTAGGGCAATGCCTCTCAGTGGAGAATTAAGCAGGAACAATTAGTGACCCTGATTCAGAAGGCAACACCCTGCTCTATTAGCACAAGGATGTGAACCTAAAGACCTCCCTTTAATTACCCAACCTTGCATTGTCAAAAGAAGAGCCAACTTCCCGGAAGTATCAACAGCAAGATCCTATTTTTCAAAAGGTTGCCCAACCATCCCAAGAAACATGCACAGAGACCCAAGCTTGATCTAGAGTAACCAAATCAGGGGAAACGCCTGTTTATAATCCCATGCATGTTACTTGTGTCTCATGTGTCTAATGTAAAATCAAGAAATGAACTTTTGGCACATGTGCAATAAGATTATGGGTAAGATAGAAAATCTGTCAATCATCCCTGGTTAGCATAAGCCACTCGTATGAAAAAATCTGTCAAAAGCAAATAACTCAAGAACACTTATTAGCCCAGGCCCCCTCAGATACCAGGGTAGAAGCCTTTGTCCTGTCTTTACTGCACCCTCTAAGCATATATTCCTCCAATAAACTCTCCTGGCTGCTGAAGAAAGAAAGATTATTCAGTGTCCTCAATTTTATCTGACAGTCCTACATACCCTGCATCTCAATCACACATAGACACCTGTTCTGAGAGCACATCATCAGGTGTAGAACTAAGACAAAATGAATGTTTATGCCCAATGTCACCCACATTCCCATCCCTTGATCCTATAAGGGAAAGAGGAAATTTGGTTCATACCTTGAGGAAATAAATAAGAAGAAAATGGGTATAGATACAACCAGCTGGAGAGCATGCCAGCTCGAATACCATAAGCTAGGCTTGCCAACATGATCTGTCCAACACTACCAGAGAAGATCAACATTGTCATTCCCATAGCTTGGTGTTTTGGAGTTGTCCATTCTACAACTGAAAGAAAACATCACTGGGTGTTTACTTCAAGCAAAGGTAGAATACCAAGGTCAAAGTCAATGTTCAGTAAAGGTCCAAGAATCAGTGTTGACTTACTAAGATGAACAGTATTTGTCAGGATGGTTGAGGTGGACATGCCAGCCAGGAGGCATAGTAAGCAGTAAACCAGAAAGGTGGGAGCCAATGCAGCACAGGTTTCTGTGATGGCCAGCTGGAATAGACTCCATGTCATAGGTAACCTCTTCCCAAACCAATAGAAAAGGGAATGATGGGATTTTAGAAAAATAGCAATAGGTAAAACTTGGGACAGAGGAGGCACTTCACACCTGTAAAAAAATCCACAAAGGATCAGCAGCAGATATTCTCAAAAGCAAATCTCCCTCTCTTTTAATGGGTACTGTGTGACCAAAATTTCTTAAATATTTTACCAGTAGTTTGACACGAAATCAAGCTGAAAGACATGCTGCAGTTAGAGATATTAACACATCATAAATATCTTTTGCACTTAATCATACATGAAGCATTGTGAGGAGTCAATGTTGTATATAAAGTATTTGAATCAGCCCTTAGGACTCTAGAACTGCAGAAATTATGGCTAACATGACATAATAGGAACATCTGTGAATCGGTACATCCAAGTTGCTGATGGGTTGGACAAGAATTTCTGTGTGCTAAGTTTTACTTAGTTGACCTTGGACAACAAAACAAATATGTAAAAATATTATATGTATTTTCTCACAGGAAAAAGTTGTATAAAGTTGACCTGTTCCTTCGGTTTTGGATGGCAAGTATTTGGAGGTAATCCGGTTGTTCATTTCATAAGGAAAGCTCATGAACACTGCTATGGATCCCCGAGGTGGATCACTATGTAGCAATTAGAAATGTGAAGTATAAGTACAAAGAGACATGTGAATGTATCCCCAACACATAGTGGTTAAGTACACAAAAGGGAGAAAGAGCACATTTAAATTATATATAAATTAAGATGCATTAATCCAATGGTGTTCTTTTATAAAATATGAATTCACAGATACATAGGTTACATGGTAGAATAATTCTTATTGAGAGGAGGATGCTGGGAAGCTTCCACATGTTATGAAGAAAAATCACCCAATATTCTGTTGACAGTCCCCTGTATGTGAGATAAAAATTTACTCTGAGATAAAAATTTCTTTTATAATGTGTCATAGTGAAGATCTTTGAGTTCGCCTACTTAGACTTTATCAAGACAATTGGTTCTCTGTATTTTGACATTTCTTCAAATATTTCTCAGCCCACTACTCTCTCTGTTCTTCTCTGAGACTCCCATAGTTCCTGTGGGTGCACTGCATGGTGCTCCTGAAGTCTCTTGCATGCTAGTCACTTTCTTCAATCTAGTGTTATTTGTAATTTAATTTTTTGTGACTCCTCAGATTTGATAATTCCTACTGTTCTTTATTCAAGTTCATCGATCAATTCTTAGTCATTTATTGTACTTTTCACCTGCAGATTTCTGTTTCTTTCCTGTTTTATAATTCCCACCTCATTATTGATAGTCTCACTTATCATACATTGTTTTATTTACTTTATTTATCTCCTTTTCCATTATCTCTTTTTTTGAGAATATGTAATACATTTATTTGAGTGATTTTCTAGGAATTCTGATGTCTTATCTTCCTTATGAATCATTTCTATGAGTTTTTCCCATTGGAATAAAATATTGCCCCTCCTGCAATATGAATAACACATCCTTTTGTCCCTGTACCATGTGAAGGTGCAGCAAAAGGAAGCCATCTAAGCAGCAGACAGCAAGACCCTACCAGTGGCCCATTCAACTGGTGCCTGAACCTTGGAGTTTCCCATCTCCAGGTCTGTGAGAAACATAATACTACTACATTTAAATTACCCAGTCTTAAGTATGTTGTTAGACCTGCAGAATGGATTAAAACATGTATTCTCCCATGAAGATTAGGTATCAAATTCAATATCTTTCAGAGAAAAATACTAGAATAGATTATCATTGATCCTACAATTGTTCTGGGAACTTTGACCAACATCTCATCCCTTTCTTCCTCCCCACCACCAGCCTCCCCAGTCTCTGGTAGCCATCATTATAGTTTCTTCTTCTATAAGATCAAGTTTTATAGATGCCACATATAAATGTGATTATGTGGCACTCATCTTCCTGTTTCTGGATTATTTCACATCAAATAATGTCCTCCAGGGTCATCCTGTTGTCACAAGCACCAGGATATCATCCTTTCCCATGAATGAATAGTATTCCACCTTATGTAGACAGACCTTCCTCTATATGCTCTGGAGTTATAACAACTTTTTGACAGAGACATTAGCATTTTCTCTTTGTAAACTGCAGGTAGGGTAGCTTATTTCCTTTTATCTGAAGTACGCTTTTATTTATTTCTGTCTCCTGGTTACTGAGTTCTTCCAGTGCTATGAAGAACAGAAGTTGTGGAATAGTATCCCTGTCTTGTTCTAGACATTACCAAGAAAGTTGTCCAGTCCCCCGACACCCATCACTGCAATGTTAGCTGTGGGTTATCACATTTGGTTTTGTTGTGTTGAGGTATGAGCCTTCCACCCCTAATTGGTTGAGAGTTTTTCTGATAACAGGATGTTGAAAACCATGAAGAGCTTTTCTAGGTCAAACATACCTCAATGAAATAGTTTGAGAAGAAAAAAATAGTTATCGGTGTCCTCTGTATATGTCATGTTCATAAACATCTTCCCAAAGCTCAGTTAATTTGTTTTATTCCTCTACTGGGTCCTGAATGTCACCTTTCTTGGCTTGCAAATGCATTCTTCCTTGGGTCTGTGCCTTTTGCCCTCCTTTCCCTATCTTTCTTTCCTACTTGCACTTCCTTTGTGAGCATGTTTCATGACTCCCCATGACAATTGTTTGAGAGATAGAAGACAGAAACATTTACAGCTCCTGTCTTCAAAATGATCACCCACCCTCAACAGGTCAGTGGGCTTGATAAAGACCCTGACTACTCAAGTAAGGGATCAAAGTGAATTTCCAGGTGGGAAAACTAACCTTGATGTAGGGATGGAGGCTCTGAACGCATCTTGAAAGTTGTAGTGTCTGAAATGTGTCTTCAATGTTAGCATAGAACTAACCATGGTTAAACAGTCAGGGTATGTTTCCTTGCAGTTGAGTCCAGTCAAATGACTTCAGAAGGGCAAAGTCAGTGGTGTCCTGGTAAATGTTTAACTCCAACATTCAAAGATTTGAAAAAATCCTCGAGTCCAGAATTGTGGGAAATCATTAATTTCTCTTATTCGTTAAACTCCACCAGAGTCTGTTTACACTTAACATTTTGGTCTCAACAGGCTCATAAATCATTTAAAAATTTAACAAGGAGCTCTTGAAAACCTGTGTGAACTGACTATGGGACACCTTTGTGGGCAGGACTGAAGAGCTTAGACTGCTTTAGGCTTTCCTCCAAAGCATGGTGTGATCATTGGCATAGAATAGCAGTTACAGAGAAAGATACTTTTGTAAAACAAGAAGAACCAGCAAACCCCACTTGAATATGTGTCACTTCCTCCCCATGCAACGGTTACCAGGAAGAACACACTTGAAAAGGTCCCAATGACAGCTAGCATTGGCCACCTAAATATCTCTGGAAGCCCCACTATTTCTGTTAGCTCATCAAAAGTGAGTATCTGGTACCAAATTAAGTCATCATGCCCTGATGTTTTGCTGTGATATTGTAAGGGCTTGATGGCCACTCTGAGGCATAGCAGCCCTCATCTGACATGGATATAAGGTCTTTTTGGAGCCAATTGTTAGTAGCACAGTAAAAATGGTCAGTGATCATGGGTTTATGTTTGGGAAGCAGAGTGCCTCCCCATGATTGCCTCTCTAACACAAGCATAAATCCTGTATTCTGCTGATGAAGTTAGGGCTAGTAAATGGCCTAGTAAATGGCGTAGAAAATGTTTGGGAGAAACACATGATTATTTTGTTGGATTTCCTATTTTGCATGGTCCTGGTTCTTTTATTTCTTCTTCTTTCAATTACTAGGAAATGGAGTTATATCAATATCAGTCACCTTGCCCAAGGTATACAAGTGGTAAGTGGTAAGGCTGATGTAGCACTTCAGTATAAAACCAAGTCTGAGTTTAAATCAAATTAAAGCAAGATCCCACTGATTCCAAACTGAAGTTAATTCCAGGTTCCTCTTCCATGGAGACACAACATGCAAGGTATTCTACAAAATTGGATGACACAAAAACTAAAATAAAAAATAAATTGCCAGGAAATAATTTTTCTTCCTGACACTGGAAATCTGTATTACTGTTGGTAACTAGTTGAGAAAAAAATTCCATCACCAACACTTCTATATTCCTCTGGTGTGGATGGGGCTTTGAATTGTAATCTTACTAACTCATCCTTTGGTTTCCATCCTCATATAAATTTCCAACATACACTCATTGTTCAATGATATACAGTCCTCTCCAGTTCCTGCTTAATATATCCTCATTTTACAATTGCCCTGAGGTTCCTAGAACTTCCAAGCTCATCTATCACACCACTTCTATGCCTGCCATTTTTTCCAATGTCTTTATTTTCCACCAGATAGCATATTTATTGACCGAACACTCTGTGTGTTCCCAGTGCTTCCACAATACCCTTCTTTTTCTGAAAACTGAACAAGATGTTGTCTCTGTTATTATTGAAGGCTGTGAGATCCACCATGAAGGAGGAGTTGCAGGCAGCACAGAAAAAAACTTCTCTGTGTGACTTGATTAAATAGATCTGTCTTCTGTCCTTGGTGAGGTAGGCTTCACACCATGCCTAGGAAAGTACTGGAGAAGTAGTGTATTTCTTATTTCAATGTGTACAATATGCGGTGATCACAGCTTTGGAGACAAAAGGTGAGGAGGATATAGAGAGCATTTCTATGGCTGGGGGTAGTCAAAGGGTGATGGGAAGACTGGCACAGGACAATTGCACAATGAGAAGTTCTGTTTATCATATCACACTGCCATTTTCACACTGGAGAATTGTGCTGATCACTTCAATCTTGTACACTGCTTTTCTCTGCTTTTCATCATTGTTGCTTTTGTTTTAATGGAGGTGTAATGAAAGAATGAGTTTCAAGAGCAGAAAAAACTTGAAAATTCTGAAGACCCATCCTGTATTTCCACAATATGCCTCACATCTCCCCAAACTAAACACTGCTGATGGTCTCCATCATTATACATTTGTTTTAATATAATTATAATCACCTGTAAGCAAATATTCCAAAAAAAGAGATATGTCTGTATATTTTAACACCAACAAATGACTCATCAAGACTGATTCACTATTACCATCATCTAAAAATTTTAAGGATTAACCCTCATGACATGTGTCTTTCCTATTTGTTTGCTGCAGATTTGCAATAATGCTGCCCACTTTTGGCCTTTTACTGCACCTACATCTCCTGGGAACCAATGTTTTCTTGGTTCAGATTCTCCTTGGTGCAGTCAACATCCCAACAAATTATGTTTCTGTTTGGACACTGAATCACAAGGGCCATCGAATACATCCATTCTTTTTCATTTCCATGATGGGAATCTATTTTCTGGTCATCATATTTGTGCCTGATGGTGAGGAAATAGCACAGTGTAAAAAAGGAACTATCTTCCCTACTTTCCTGATGATTTTTCCAGATGAACATATAGGAATCCAAAGAATTGGGTTCAAAATATTCCCTGAAACCTGTTGGAGCGTTTAGGACATTCTGCCATTGAAGTGGTAGGAAAACAGGCAAAGGTCAGTAAAGTTGGTTGAGAGATGTGATTGTCTTCATTATGGCCAAGAAGTTCCTGGAAATTGGGGCCTCTGAGGCTTGGATTTCTCTAGGTCAGAATACATCATTTGCTCATTGGACAAGGATATTTCCTTGCAAAAATGTAGGTCTGGATTCATCATTATGAGCTAATACACCCACACTGTCCTTTCACTTCCTGTGCCTGGCTCTGACATATTACTTCACCTTCAGTGACAATTTATTCCTAAACTCTGTGTGTCCCCACATAGGTCTCATCTCAGGTCACCAGAAAAATAACCCTGCTTTTGGGAATATTCTTGACTTCAGGAAACAACCCCTTGTGGTTCAGTACAGAAGAGATGTATAGCAGTAACAACATATCAATCACCATGATTTACTCAGCTCCTTCTGTTGTAATGTGTTCTGCAAAATCCCACATTGGTGGGCTGCATTCCTCTATATATATCTCCTTGGTTCCATGGACTTAACCCAGTGACACTTTACAACTGAGTCACATACCCACTTGTTTCACTTTTGAACCAGGTCTTGCTAATTCCTTAGGGCTTCTCAACATTTGTCAGGGACCCTTGCCTCTGAGAGCCTGCGGAGGCAGGCATGCCCTGGCCTGATCTTCAAGATGGCACCTGGCATGGTGCCAGAATAGGCTTCAAGCTGTCAACAAGTTTCAGGAAGTACTCCTGATTGGCTGACGTACCTTGTGCTTGGCTTGTGTACAGTACATGTTTTATGCGTTTACTTGATATGTCCATGCATTCGCAGTGGGGACAACTTTCTGATTGGTCTCTGTATTCTATATAACCTGGGGTAGTTCTGCATTGGGCGGCCTTTTGTCCACATTAAAAAGAAGAAGCTTTGCTGCACCAAAAAAGGCGTATGTGTTATCATTTCCTCCATGGGCAGTGGAAAGTGATAAAAGTTGCTGAGTCTAGATACGAACTCTTGTTCCTCCTGCCTTAACTTCCTGAGATACTGGGATTACATGTGTGCACCATTACCCCTGACTATATGCTCCAATCCTCTTGAAAGTAAACAGTAATGTCAGTTTCTTACCCTGCAACAAAGCCCACACCAAGGCTTAATGCTCTCATGAGATTTTCTTTTAATTGAGTTGAAAACTGACTATGAAAGGTTCCTTCAGTGGTTTCCAAAGTCTGACATATTTTCCATTTCAGAAGTCCTTATTGTTGAGTCTTGAAACATTGCTCTAGATTAGGATACTTTCCACCTTGTTCATTAATATGTATTTCCTGTCCTTTTGTGAAGCTCTTCTATAATCTTTACCTCGTGCCAATACTATGCATGGACTGTTTTTTGAAATTCTTTGAGTGCCAGGGTGAGTCTGATACCCATCACTAATTTCCACATGACAGTCACACCTTCCACCGGATATGTAGAGGAGGCACTGGACAGAGGAAAGAAAGTGAAGTCCTCCCGCATTCAGCATCTTTTCTCCTTCCTTGAAAAATCTTAGAGAGGCAAGGAGAATGAATACAATTATTCAGAACCTTTTATTCACCATCAATAAAACTGTGCAGAAAAGTCACATCTCTCAGTCACAAATTTTGCCTCTATGCAGTTTCCCCACAGTATATTTTTACACTGTGAAGATCTCCAATAAGGGTGTTTTCCATTCATAATTTGGGTTGTAATTCTCATATTTCCTGACTCCTGGGTCTTCTTCTCTCCAGATATGCACCATGCATATAATTTTGACATCTTTGGGAGGAGGACTTTCTTTTGCCTCTGTTTCCTGTTCTCTTTTCAAATGAACTGCTCCCCACCATCATCAGGTAAAAATTCTCCTAGGTTCCCTGTCAGAGTTAAAACATCCCTTCCCAGCTCAATGACTTATCAAGGGAAGAAACCAAAAGTAGTGATGGTAATGATAACAATTATAGCCAGAATTTACCTAATGTTAGCTTTTCGCCAGAGAATTTTAGGTTTGCTAATATACCATTAATGTACATCTCATGGATTCTTTGTAGTCACCTAAATTAGAGATGCTATTGTGCAAATCACAATAGCCAAATTATGGATCCAGCCCAGGCGTCCATCAACAGATGAGTGAATAAGGAAAATATGTTACATATACACACTGGAGTGTATGTTAGCCATATAGAAGACTAAAATTATGTCATTTGCAGGTGAATGGATGGAACTGTAGAAGACCATGGTGAGTGAAATAAGTCAGACTCAGAAACTCAAGGGTTGAATGTTTTATTTATGTGGAAGGTAGAAAGTTAGAAAGAGCATGAATTTTCATTAAAAGAGAAGGGAGTCCTCTAGAGTAGAGAATGGAGATTGGAGGGGAGGAACTGTACAATGAACTTGATCAAATTATGTTCATATGCAAATATATCACAACAAGTCCCCAAATTATAATTTGGTATAATTATAATGCACCAATGCAGAAAATAATGCATAATAAATAAAATAAATGAGTAGCAATACTTTTAAAGGATTAAACATGTCTTAGTAATCTGTGAACTTGAGAATAATTGTTATCCAACCAAACAAAATTTCAAAAGCAAGAGCAAGTCATCAATCTTCACATGCCTAAATGTACCCCTTGTTGTCTCACATAATCAATGCAAAAAGCTGAAAAAAAAACCCATGTGCATTATCCCCAGAATAATTTTGCATTTTTGTTGTTGTTGTTGTTGCTTTTTATGCTCCAGAGCAACAGGTTTAGGAATCACTGGAGTTTGCATTTACGTGGGTGAAGCCCTGGAATCCGTGCTGATTATCCTGGAGACATGCAGCACCCTTTCCCCGGGTCATCTATGGAACCTCCCGCATCCTTGCAGGACTTACCGTCTTGCTCCTCCCTGAAACCAGGAGCCAGCCTCTGCCTGATTCCCTCCAAGATATAGAGAATGAGTGAGTGAACTGTCTCAGGGTCCTTTACAGGTATTATGTGCCATGGGTCTGAGATGGGAAGACAGATTCCACTGGAGTCACTATTTCTTTGATAAGCTGAGACCTATACTGTTTCTGGTAGTCAGCGCCTTTGGTTTAGTAAAAGCAATATTCTTTCATCAGCAATCTCAGATGTCCCCCTGAAGATCTCCGGAGCATACAAACCATGTCTACTCAGCGTGCATCAGTAGTTTCCATGGTAAATGGTACAAAATTAGGTCTCGCCTTGTTCCTGATCACAGTGAGACACAGACCTTTGAGGGTATTTCACACCCAAGCCCAGTATTAATGCAAATCTTACCCTCCTTGTCCTACTATCCTGTAATCTACTGAGGGCTGAGAGATGTTTATCACTGTAACTTCTTATAGGCTGGAGCTTTTCCCTGGTCACAGAAGAACCCAGGGGAAATGAAGACAGGATGTGGGCCCTTTCCACAGGTGACAATATATCTAAGGGAAGGAGGCTTCATGTGTTGCCATGAGATTCAGACCATTCAGTTTTCACTCAGAATGAAAGTGTTCACAAAAGAGCAGAATTCAATGATAAATAAAGGAACTTTATAATGATGAAGGTTTGAGGAAGGTTTTTAAACTTTTGTGTACTTCCCTCGTGCTTTCAAAGACTCCTTTGGAGAATGACACGATACCCAAAGATGACAGTAGAAATGATCAATGCTGCTTTCCAAATACTCCCAGGAGTTGTTTTCTTTTACTACATAATTTACTCAAATCCTTGGGCAGGTATCATGATTTCTTATTTTTATTTTATTTTATTTTATTTTATTTTATTTTATTTTATTTTATTTTTACCAAGGTTGGTGGAGGAAGGATCAGCTTGCTCTAAAGAATGCTGGAGATACCTTGTTTCTCTATGTCCTCTTATGTTTGTGTTTATTTCATTGTGGTTTTACCATATCTGTTCTAGGGGAAAAGTCTCCAGAGAAGTGAAGCAGGAAGATCTCTCCATCAAAGTGACACAGTTCTAAAGAATCATAGAAATTGAGTACTGATCAAAGAGCAAGAAAAAAAAAGAGATATCAAGATCACTCTTGGATACTAGAAGAAAAATATTTAAATAAATAAGTGCAATTGAAGTCATGAATCCCATTTAAAATTGTGAAACTAATTTTTTGTGTACAAGATTCTTTATGAATCACAAGAAGTTCACAGATACTATAATGCCTTAAAATTCATGACAGAATATTTACATAGTTGCAGATACCTACAATGTTTCTGGTTAGGGGGACAGAATTAGCTTAAAACCATTTTTTTTTCTCTGAATTGACAGGAAGAGTATTTTATGGGATGATTACAATGAAGAATCCCATATGCTTGAAACAACTTGAAACATATTTCCAAACATATCTAATAATTCATACTAGTATATGAGTCAGCTTTCTGCTTGGCAACAAAGTCTTTGAGGTAAATGACTTAAGTCAAGGAGAGATTTATATGGGCAAACAGATTCAGAAGTTTCTTTCCACGGTTGCTTGGCCTTGTTTCCCTTGGACCTATGGAAAGGGAAAATATTATGGTGGGAAGTCCATGGTGAAACAAATCTGCTCACATCATTGAAGACAAGAAGTAGAGAGGGGAAGGTCCCAGGGTCTCCATAACCCTTCAAATCACACTCATAGTGACTTAACTCACTCCAACTATATATGACCTCCTGATGTTTCTACCATATCATAATCACACCTCCAGCTGATGACCAAGCCTATGACACATAATTCTTTGGGGGACACTTCAGATCCATAGAAAGTGATTTATAAATCAATTTACAAAATGTCAAAAAATTAATGTTCATTGCCAACATTAACTACAAATTACTAAGGAAAAAAACCCATCCTCTATTCTTCTGTTTTTGTTTCAAAATCTATGTCTTCTGCTCCTTGCCTTTTTAGTTCATGATTACTCTGTTATCTATATACCAAATTTGACACCATGTACATGATATATGGGCACAACCACATAAATAGACAAAAATTACACAGCACACAGGTGTGCACACAGACATAAAACAAAGGATCTTGTCACCTTTTGTAAGTGGAACTCCACAGGTAGGAAGCCATATTACAGATGTTTAGTTAAACCTCTATTAGATGTAATCTATTAGAAATTAAAATAGATTCTATCAGTCTTTTACATTATGACATAAATATAAGGGTATTCATATACAGTTAGAAAGGCCAGGTATAAAATCCAGCAGTCATGGTGGACTCTGAAATCAAAGGTTTCAGGTAGCCAGCTCCTTGTCATTGATGCCTATTGATTTATTCCCAACACCACCATGTCCATGTCCCTTTCAGGATTTAGTAAGAGGAAATTTTTTTAATGTAGTTTTGAGTCAATCCTTGAAAAATTAGCCTCCAAACAAGGACAGAGTGTAACACCCTCTATAGTTAGGTAAAATAAGACTGATACAAAAAATACATTAATTTAGGTGTGCAAGATCAAATGTAAATTTACCATGAAATCATGGCTCAAAACTTCAGAATTTTAAAAAAACATTTTTTTTAAAATTACACAGCACTATGCTTTAGTAAAAGAGCATATAGAATATCTTTATCACAACAAAGTTTACTTTTAGCTTAGTTTAGAGTCAGTTTACATGTTAAAAGAATGTGAGAGCCTGTAAAGTTCTCAGAAAAATTTTAGAAAAAAGAAAGTTGTACATTTTAAATCTTTCCCCTATACAGTAGCATTAGGGAGGAACTTGGTAAGAAAACAACATCATAGTGTGAAAGGACAGGCTGCCAATGCGGAAGCACCTTGGATTTAAAAGTGGTCCTTTTATCCTTTTGTCTTAATGGATTCTCTGTAAGCCTTGCAAATCTTGCAGGCCACAATTCACATTTTAAATATAAGTCTAGGAGAAGTGAGGAAATGTGCAGTTTTGAGTTTGATTTGCATGACCTCATGTATAGCGCATTAACCATTTTTCTTTTGTAAAATTGTTCTCTTAAAGCTTGGTGCTATAATTTATGTTTTCTCTGGAGAGCCCCTTTTTTTCTTTTTTATTCATCGATTCTTATTCTTTGTGGTGCTGGGGAATGAACTCAAGGTCTCATGCTTTCCTGGTAAGCACTTCTTCTTGGTGGCCATATCCTGAGCCCCTTTATTCCAACACTCTTTGGCCAATGATGTTCTTCCTCATCTTAGGAACAGACCAATATAGTCAGTCAACTGTGGACTAAGACCTTTGAAATCATGAGTCCCTGATGAAATTTTCCTCCTCTAAAATTGTTATTGTCAGGAGGAAAAAAATTGAGGAAATCAGAGTGGAAACCTCTGATGCCTCAGAGAATAGGCCACCACTCCTGGCATACTTCAGTTATGGTTTGTGTTAGCATAGGTCCAGGGAATCTGAGGGGTTGTGTTGTGTTTCTATGCCTGTATCCTCTCATGAGAACATTTCAAAAAGAAACAAAATATGATAAAAGCTTAGAAAATTTATTGAAAGAGAAAGGAGAGATGAGAATAAAGGGAGAGGGTGGATCATCTCAGAGAGAAAGTTGATGATGTGCCCCTCTGTTCCCTAATTTTCTATTGGAATCCTAGGGACATTTCTATTAGAACTGAGAGGTGCACACAAAACCCATGGCAGGCACTATTATTCTGAGGTTAAAATGACAAGTTAAATATCTAAAGACAACTCTCAGTAATGTCCATATAGACTCATGCCTATCTGACACCTATCAGTTTGGATTGGAATGTCCCCTAAGGGCTCATGTGCTGAATATTCAAAGTGGCAAAGTTCAGAGGTGGTGCTTTAGAGAAATGGTTGGTTCATGAGGACCCTGATGTCTTCACTGACTGCTTAATGGATTGCTATAAGTTTTGAAACCTGTAGGCCTTTGGCACAGTCAGAGGAAATAGGTCATTGGGGAAGTACCCTTGGGGGTTATTATGGTTTGATCTAAAATGTGTCCCTTAAAGTTCACATGTTCAAAGTATGGTCCCCAGTGTAGCAAGGATCAGAGGCAGGACTTTATGAAAATGATAATTATGATGGCTATTTTTTTGTTCATGGATTAAATATTTGAATGGATTATTGAGTAGTAACTGTAGACATGTGAGACATGACTGGAGGAAGCAGATTACTGGGGGCATGTGTTTGTGGACATTATCTAGTCCCTGGCTCACTCAGTCTCTCTCTCTCTCTCTCTCTCTCTCTCTCTCTCTCTCTCTCTCTCTCTCTCTCTCTCTCTCTCTCTTTCTCTCTCTCTCTCTCTCTCTCTTTCTCCCCCTTTCTCCCTCTCTTTCTTGCCTGGTTTCCATGTGCCAAGCCTTGCCCATATTCCATGAGTAATAGGAAACTTTGACCCCAGATTAGTTTTTCCTCCTTGAGTTTACTTGTATCAGGTATTTTCATCAGAGTAACAAAAGTTGACTAACAGAGTCTCCTAGACCAGGTTTATGAGGAGTATCTCAAACTGATTGTAGCACAGAATGATGATGAGTAACAATTGCAGACTTCAGTTCCACCTTAGTTCCACCTTAGGGAGATCAGTAGTTCATGCCACAAATTCCTCATGGAAATTGTTCCTAAAGGAGACATTCCCTACTGAATTGAACTTTCTACACAAAGAAAATGCATGTGTTTGGTATGAGGCATAAACTATATGGGGACCAATGAAGAACCACCTTCATCCCCTGAACTTCTAGGGAAGGATGGCCCCTCTCTGCTCTTTGCCTTCTTGTCCCACCATGTGACCTCTTCCTCTGGTGTGTGGTCTCACTATGATGACATCTGCATGAAGAGGCACTCCCTGAGGGATACTCACCAGAGCTGGAACCATTTGGTTTGGATTCTCATCCTCCAAAACCATTAACCAAATAAACCCCCTTTCCTTTTTAGTTATATAGCCTCAGGCTTTTTGTTATAGCAATGGAAAATAACTAATACCCTTTGGTGACCAAAGGCCCAAATTATACTCCATCACTTTTAATAGGCAAGATACTCTGAAGGGGTATATCTTCCATAAGGCTTTAACAGGGCTGTCCTTCATTTGGAATGGGAAGGATTTCAGAATCCCAAACCACTGAGTTAACATTTTACTATACAACATTAAAACCCAAATATTATTTATTCATTTATTGTTGAGACCATGTCAGGTCAGTTAATGCTATAAGTTTGATTCGTATTTTATCATGGTGTTGAAGATATATTTAATAGGTAGAACTAAATAATTTTGTTTGAGTAAATTTAGAGTGAATGAAAGAAAATTAAGGGCTCAACTCTAAGTTTTTATTTAGGCAACTAGATAAGAGGGTTCGATTAATAAAATATCAATAAAATCAAGTAATTATAAAGGGCAAGCCATCAAAGCAAGATAAAATTATTGATGATTCTCCTGAATTGTCCTAGATATCTATTTTTGTCACACACATATGTGCACAAAAGTATATGTGTGCACACATTAATAATATCAAAGTGTAATTATTTATGTATCTCCCTCTTACCAAACATAATTCCCTTAAACCTTGCCTTATACTTACCATATTTCTGCTATTTGAACAGAAAAGAGGCTCATGAATACTACCTGAATGAATCACCAATCCAGTAAAATGGTGAGGTTACCACTGGCTGAACCCTCTGTGCTCCACCACCTTCATCCTCCCACCACTCTGAGTAATTTACTGTAGGTGGTAATGCATTTCTTTCCATTTTATTATAATTATTAGTGTCTATTTGTAGAAAATAATGGATTTCATTGTGCTACTTTCATACATGCATGTAACATACTTTGATCATACCCACACCCCATTACCCTTCCTTAAACATCCTCTCCCTACTTCCTTCCCATTCCCTAGCAGTTCTCTACTTTCATGTCATCTTCTTTTCCTTGGATCCACATGAGAGAAAACCACATGATTCTCTGAGTCTGACTTCTTTTGCTGACATGATTTTCATTACCATCCATTTCCCTGCAAATGACATGGTTTTGTTCTTCCTTATGGGTAATACTCCATCTTGTAGGTGCAATACACTTTTTATCCATTCATCTATTGATGAGCATCTAGGCTGATTCCATATCTTTGTTATTTTGAGTACTATTACTCATATGTCTCTTGTGTGCTGCCTTCATTTCCTTCAGATATACCCAGGAGCAACATGACTGGGTCATATGGTAGTTCTGTTTTTAGTTTTTGAAGGAACCTCCATAGAGGCTATACTGATTACATTCCCACCAACAGTGTCTAAGTGTTCCTCTTTGTGGTACCCTCACCAATATTTGTTGTTTTTAGTCTTCTTTCCATATTTGTTCTTATCAGTTATACATGACAGTAGAATATTTTGATATATTATACATCTGTGGAGTATAACTTCCCATATTTCTGGTTGTACATGAGGTAGAATTACATGGGTCATATAAACATATGTGCACACAGGAACGTAATATCCAATTCATTCTACTAACTTTCCTATTCCCATTCTCCCTCCCTTCCATTCATTCCCCTAAGTCTGATACAAAGTACTTCTATTCTTCCCTCTTCCCTCCCTTATGGTGAGTTAGCATCTGCACATCAGAGAGAACGTCTGGTCTTTAGTTTGGGGGGTTGGTTTATTTCACTTAGCATGATAATCTCCAGCTCCATCCATTTACTGGCAAATGCCATAATTTCATTTCTCTTAATGGCTGAATAGTATTTCATTGCGTATACATACCACATTTTCTTTATCCATTCATCTGTTGAAGGGTACCTAGGTAAGTTCCATAGTATCACTATTGTGCATTGATCTGCTATAAACATTAATGTGGCTATCACCATAATTTTCATAATAGTTATTCTGATTGGGTGAGATGCAGTCTCACTGCAGTTTTGATTGAATTTCTCTGATGGCTAAAGATACTGAGCATTTCTTCACTTGTTTATTGATCATTTGTACTTCTTCTTTTGAGAAGTGTCTGTTCAGCTCATTTACCCATGTATCAACTGGATTGCTTGTTCTTTAGGTGTTATATTTTATTTTTATTAGACCTTAATGAATTATACATAGTAGGTAGATGGCATTATCAATTTTTAGTTCATATATATTCTGAGTATTAGTCCTCTCTTAGATTAATAGGTGGCAAATATTTTCTCCCATTCTGTTGGCTATGTCTTCACTCTATTGATTCATTTCCTTGATGGGGACAAGGCTTCTAAAGTGATGTAATCCCATTTGTCAATTCTTGCCATTATCTCCTATGCTCTGTTCAAGAATTCGATGCCTGTACCAATATCTTAAATAGTTTCCCTATATTTTCTTCTAATAGTTTCAAAGTGTCATGTCTTCCTTTAAGATCTTTGATCCATTTTGCATAGATTTCTGTACAAGACAAGAGAGGGGAATCTACTTTTCATCTTCTACAGGCAGAATTCCAGTTTTCCCAGAACCGTTTGTTGAAGAGGATACTTTTCTCTAGCATATGCTTTTGGTAACTTTGATGTGAATTAGAAAGTTGTAGATGCATGGGAACATTTCTGGCACCTCCGTTCTATTCTGTTGGTCTGCATGACTATTCTTATGCTGGTATCATGTTGTTTTTGTTTTAGTAGCTTTGTTATATATTTTGAAGGCAGCTGTTGTGATGCTTCCAGCATCATTCTTCATGTTCAGGATTGTTTGGCAATTCAGTTCTTCTATATGAATGTTAGGATTGTGTTTTTAATTCTTTGAAGAATGTCATTAGTAATTTGATGTACCTTGCATTGACTCTGTTCATGGCTTTTGGCAGTATGAGCCATTTTGACATTAATTCTGCCAATCCATGAACTTGAGAGATATTCACATCTTTCAGAGTTGTCTTCAATTTCTTCATTCAGGTTTCTGTAATGTTCGTTGTAGACATCTGTCACCACCTTGATTAAGTTTACCACTATGTATTTTTTTAGGCCATTGTGAATGGAATTGGTTTCCTGATATCTTTTTCAGTGGATGTGCTATTGGAGTATAGAAAAGCTATTGGTTTTTGATATGCTCATTTGTGTCCTGCTGCTTGGTAGAATTTGCTCTACAGATCTCAAATCTTCTGTGGAGTTTTTAGGATCTTTTAAATAAAGGAGACTATCATCTTCAAATAGGGACAAATTTGACTTCCTACTTTTGTATTCATATCCATTTTATTTCTTTTTCTTGTCTGATTGCTCTGGTGAATGTTGCCAGCACTGTATTGAATATGAATATGAGAGTAAATGCCCTTGTTTCATTTCTGATCTTAGAGGAAATTCTTTCAGATTTTCCCCCATTCATTAAAATATTGACTGTGAGTTTATCATATATAGCCCTGAGTGATATATTACATTTATTGATTTGCCCGTGTTGGGCCAAAAATGCATCAGTGGAATGAAGTCAACTTCTTCATGATGCATTGTGTGTGATAATTTTGATTTGAAGTTGAGTTTTATATGCAAGTATTTTTTGAGAACTTTTACATGGGTGTTCATCAAGAATACTAGTCTGTAATTTTCTTTCTGACTGTTGTGTCTTTATCCAATTTTGGCTTCACATAAGGAATTTGGAAGAGTTCCTTTCCTTTCTATCTTGTGGAATATTTTGAGGCGCATTGGTACTACTTCTTTAAAAGTCTGTTCAAACTCAGCTGAGTGCATCTGGTTTGGGGCTTTTCTTTCTTGAGAGATATTTTTATTACTGACTTCTTTCTTTGCCTTTTTTTTTTTATTGATAGCCTTTTTATATCCAAGGCACAAATATCCAAGCCAGAATGGCATCTCCTTTAACTGCTTCTGAGCAGGAAAGAAGAAAGTGACCAGCATGATCTGTGCTGGGGGAGCCACAGGAACCATGTGATCCATCAGTTCAGGGTATGGTGATCACAGATCTGGCCCACATGGGAATGCACAAATGCTAGACTCAATTACCACCGGAGAGACAAGAATTTCTCATTATAAATGGAGTGTCTTCAGCGTCCCTTTACATTGCATACTGGACTTTATACTGCATAGGTTTCTCAGAAGATTTGATTCACACTCACTTCACTGGGCTGAAACTGGCACTTGGGAGCAGGAAGCCCCTGCTCAGTGAAAAGAAGAGGCCATTAGATCTTGAGATACAGAATGCTTGGGAGTTTTTAAAATTGGCTTGATATGTATTCATTAATTTTTATTGGCTACATTTTTATTTTTTTAGATTTTTACAGACTGCATTTTGATTCATCACACACAAATGGGTATAAATTTTCATTTCTATAGTTACATGATGTAGGGTCACACCGTTTGTGTAATCATACATGTACATAGGGTAATGTCGTCTGTCTCATTTCACTATCATTCCTACCCACACCCCTTCCCCCTCTTATTTCCCTCTACACAGTCCAAAGTTTCTTCATTCTTCTCTTACCCGCCTACCTCCCCATGCCCATTATATGTATCATCATCCACTTATCAGAGAAAACGTTCGACCTTTGGTTTTTTGGGATTGACTTATTTCACTTAGCATGATATTCTACAGTTCCATCCATTTACCTGAAAATGCCATAATTTTATTCTTCTCTATGGTTGAATAATATTTCATTGTGTGTCTGAAGTTCCTTTACCATTCATCTACTGAACAGCATCTAGATTGATTCAACAATCTAGCTATTGTGAATTCAGCTGCTATAAACATTGATGTGCCTGTGTTACTGTAATATGCTGATTTTAAGTCCTTTGAGTATAAACAGAGGAAAGGGATAACTGGATCGAAAGGTCGGTGCATTCCAAGTGTTGTGAGGAATCTCCATACTTCTTTCCAGAGTGGTTGCACCAATTTGCCACTCCACCAGCAATGTACAAGTGTGCCTCTTCCCCCACATCCATGCCAACACCTATTTTGCTGGTGTTCTTGATAATCATCATTCAAATTGAAGTGAGATTAAATCTTCAGATGATTTTAATTTGCATTTCTCTAATTACTATAGATGTTGAAAACTTTTTCATATATTTGTTAATTGCCTAAATATTTTCTTCTGTGAAATATTGGTCATGTTCCTTAGCCCATTTATTGATAGGGTTCTTTGTATTTTTGGTATAAGGTTTTTTTAAGTTCTTTATAAATTTTGTTCTATCTGTAGCCTGGATGGAAAAGATTTTATCCCACTCTGAAGGCTCTCTTTTAACATTATTGACTTTTACTTTGCTGAGAAAAAACTTTTTATTTTGAATTTATCCCATTTATTGATCCTTGTTTTCATTTCTTGTTCTTTGGCAGTCTTGTTAAGGAAGTCTAGACCTAAGCCAACATGATAAAGATTCAGGCCTAGTTTTTCTTCTGCTAGGTACAAGGTCTCTGATCTAATACCTACGTTCTTGATCCATTTTGAGTTGAGTTTTATGCAGGATGAGATGGAGCTTTAATTTTATTTTACTGCATATGGATTTCCAGTTTTCCCAGTACCATTTGTTTAAGAGGCTATCTTTTCTCCATTGTATGTTTTTGGCACCTTTGTCTACTATGAGTTAACTGAATTTATGTCGGTTTGTCTCTGTGTCTTCTATTATGTACCATTGGTCTACCTATGTATTTTGGTGCCATACCATGCCATTTTTGTTATTGTTCCTCTGTAGTATAGCTTAAGGTCTGATATTGTGATACCTTCTACTTCAGACTTCCTGCCCAGGATAGCTTTTGGTATTCCTTCCTGCTCAGGATAGCTTTCTCTTATTCATTCAGATAAATTTTGTGATTGCTTTCTCTATTTCCATGAGGTATGTCATTGGAATTTTAATTGGAATTGCATTGAATATGTATAACACCTTTGGTAGGATGACCATTTTGACAATATTAATTCTGCCTATCCAGGAACATGGAAGATCTTTCCAACTTTTAAGGTTGTCTTTAATTTCTTTTTTAGTGTTGTGTAGTTTTTATTGTAGAGGTCTGTCAACTCTTTTGTTAGATTGATAACCAAGTATTTTATTTTATTTTTTTGAGGTTATTGTGAATGGAGTGGTTTTCCTAATTTCTCTTTCAGATGATTCATCACTTATGAATAAAAATGCATTCGATTTATGTATGCTGATTTTATGTCCTGCTACTGTGCTAAATTCATTTATTAGCTCTTAGAAGTCTTCTGGTGAAGTTTTTTGAATCCCCTAAATATAGAACCATGTCATTGGCAAACAGTGATATCTTGAGTTTTTTGCTACTCTTATCACCTTAATTGCTTTGGTCTGTCTGATTGCTCTGGCTAATGTTTCAAGGATGATGTTGAATGGAAATAGTAAAAGTGGACATCCCTGCCTTGTTCTGGTTTTTAGAGGAAATTCTTTCAGTTTTTCTCCATTTAGAATATGTTGACTTTGGGCTTAGCAGAAATACGCTTTACAATGTTCAGATATGTTCCTACTATCCCTATTTTTTTCTAGTGTTTGGAGCATGAAGGGGTGCTGTATTTTATCAAATTATTTTTCAGCATCTGTTGAAATAATCATGTGAATTTTATCTTTAAGCCTATTTATGTGATGGATTATGTTTTTGATTTCTGGATGCTGAACTAACCTTGCATCCCTAGGTTAAACTCCAATTGATCAGGGTGCATTATGTTTTTAAAATGACTTTTATGCAATTTGTCAAAATTTTATTACAGATTTTTGTGACTATGTTCATTAGGGATATTGGTCTAAAGTTTTCTTACTTTGATGTGTCTTTGTGTGGTTTGGGTATCAGAGTGATACTAGCATCATAGAATAAGATTGGAAGTCTTCTCTCCTTTTCTATTTCATGGAAATTTTTGAGGAGTATTGGTATTAGTTTTTCTTGGAAGGTCTTGTAGATCTGAGCTGAGAACCCATCTGGTCCTGGGCTTTTCTTGGTTGGTAGACTTTGGTGACTTCTACAATTTCACTGCTTGAAATTGATCTATTTAAATTGTGTATGTACTCCACATTCAGTTTGAAAGGATCATATGCCTCTAAAAATTTGTCGATGTCTTTGATATTTTCTATTTTATTGAAATACAGATTTTCAAAGTAACTTGTAATTATGTTACGTATTTCACTGGTGTCTGTCATATTTCCTTTTCATTGTGAGTTCTAGTAATTTGAGTTTTCTCTCTCCTCATTACTGTGGCTAAAGATTTGTCAATTCTGTTTCCTTTTTAAAGATTCAACTTTTTGTATTGTCAATTTTTATTTATTTCAATTTCGTTGATTTCATCTCTGATTTTAATTATGTCTCATCTTCTACTATGTAGGAATTTCAGGCCAGTAAATGTACGGAGGAGTGAAAGTTCTTGGAGTTGAGCAAATACCCAGGACAGTAGGCCCTCTCTTTGAATGGCTTAGAAATGGTCTGCAATCCCTCTGTCCCTGAGATCTGAACATATTACCTATAATAATAACATTTGGTACTAGTGGAATCTGACAGGAAAGCAAGTTTTATGACCTTCACATGTGCAAAGTTAACTGCACTATGTAACCTAATGTCTATTGATATGACCCTGGAATAGATAATAAACCTGAACTGGCTTTCCCATGGAAGCTATTTCTTGCTTTTTGCCATCCTGTGTGCTTGCCTCTTTATTAATTAGCTCTCCCTGATTAACCTTTACAGCTGGTGCCTAGGTAGGGACCCTTCTGGATGTGTTGATGGGAGAAAGGGATAGCATAATGCCTGAAACAGGCTTTGATGCACATCTCTCATAGGCTGGTAGTGATCTCATTGGTAAGTTATGAAGAATTCCCTGTCTGATGCTTGATGTCATCATTGGATTGAACTTTCTTATTGCTTTGTTAGACTAAACATACTATAAGTAATGCTGATCTTGCTGCTTTGCTGTCTGAAATAAATTCTTGCTGTTCATGGTATCCAGAGAGTGGGTCCTTAAGACTGGGAGATATAGGTAAAAATTGCATAAGAAGCCTAGGGCTCCTATACCTGTGTTACATGCTTGGTATTTCTGTTGAGTTGTTATCTCACAAATAGCCTTAAAAGAGCCACAAACTTCTCCAGTAGTCTCTAAGACTGAAGTTTTTTCTCAGCTCTCTCCTTGCATTCATACTCCTTCCCCTCCTTTTTTCCTCTCTGAGTCCAGTCTCATTTATCTGAATGTCTCAGCCAGGCAGCTGGAGAGGGAGAAACTCAGACCTTGATTGTCTTCCCCATTAGATTAAACAATGCTAATCAGCCATAATTTCACTCAATATGATAAAGGGGCTTGGAATGGGTTATGCCTTGGTTCCAAGTGATTGGAAAGCATTGGTGAAAATTGTTACTTCTCCTGCCCAAAATACAGTGTTTTTATAAGAATACTCTGATTTAGCCTGTGTTCAACCGAGGACAATGTTCAAGGAAATGTTAATATTGATTATGATGACTTGTTTGGCCTGGGGCAAAGAGTGACATTACAACAAGTTCATTTGCCTGCAGCTGCCACTGCCCAGATTAGAACCTTAGTTTGTAAAGCATGGAGGAAGATCCCAGACACTCAGGATCCTTCCAAAGCCTTTGCTGTAATTTGACAAACTTTGGGGGAGGCTTCCAATAATTTTGTTACCTGATTGACTAAAGTTATTGAAAGACAAGTAGACAATTTGGAGGCTCTCAATATTCTAACCAATTGACTTATGAAAATGCCAACCAAGATTGTAAGAAGTAATGAAATCTATTTACCATAAAGTGGTTACTATACTTTCTGATTTAATAGAGGCATGTCAGAATGTTGTAACTGAAACTCATAAAGTGGCTTTACTGGCTGTTACTTTAAGACCCTTGAATAAACTTTGTGACAATTGTAAAAAACCTGGCCATCTTCAAAAGGATTATAAGATTTTAAAAAAGGGACACAAAAATTGCCCAATCAGAGGTGTCCAATCTGTCATGAAGGATTTCACTGGGCTAATAAATGAAGATCTAAAGCAGACATGTCGGGAAACCCAATTATGGGTGTCCCCTTCCAGGGCCAAAGGAGGAGGAACCCTTTTCACCTGCAGATGCAGATGTGTCCTCCACAAATGTTTCCAATTCAAACAGAAGCTCCATCCACAAATCCTTTCATGGCCACTAGAGGGAGCACAGGGATAGATTTCATTACTACTGAGTATGCTCAAATATGTCTCCCTGGGAAGTTTGTAAAATTGCTACCCAAATTCAAGGACCTCTACGCAAAGATATCTTTGGTTTAATTTTGCCCTACTTCCACAGTGCTAAAGAAGGAAAATTTAAAATTCCTGGAGTAATTGATTCTGATTATACTTGTGTAATACACATTCAAGTTTGGTCTCATGGACCCTTAAACCTTCCCAAAGGATCCTCCATAGCTCAATTAATTGTGATTTATTATATTACTGCCAACAACCCTTAAATAAAAGAGGGATTCGGTTCCACTATTATTGGAACATGTTTATCTAATTACTAAAAATAAAGCAAAGTTAATCCTTGTTTAAATGAATAGTCAATCTCAGGGTTATTGGACATTGGTGCTGATATTACAGTTAAGCCTCTCTCAATGTGGCCTCATGCATTGCACTTACAAAGGACCACCCCAGTTTGGGGCAAAGGAAGCAATAACAAAAGGTGTTTAAAAGCTCTCTATGGTTGTGATGCTCCACCCCTTCCAACCCATGACAAGTTATTACTCATATTCAGCCTTACATTAGGGCAATTCCCTTTCCTATATGGGGCAGAGACAGCTTGCACAACTTATAAATGTCTGTGGAATCACCTTGTTTTTTTAGGGGGCTCTTCAGATTCAACTGCCTTGTGATTAAATGGAAGATTAGCACTCCTGTCTGGGTAGAACAATGGCCATTATCTAAGAAGAAAGTGGTAACCACAGAGGCCCTCATTCAAGAACAGTTACAATTTGGACAGATCGAACCTTTTACCAGTCTATGGAATATGCTCATTTTTATCTTAAAGAAGAAATTAGGGAAGTGGAGATAATCACAAAATTTAAGAGAAATTAATAAATGTGTACAACTGATTGGTCCATTTCCTAGCCCTAATCCAACTTCTCAAGATTTTTCTTAGATGTAATAGACCTAAAAGACAGGTTTTTTTTTTTTTTTTAACTATTCCTTCTTTCCTGATGATAGAGAAAAATTTGCCTTCATAGTTCCTGTTTTCAATCAAGAGACTGCTGATAGATATGAGTGGGAGGTTCTTCCTCAAGATATGTTATATAGCCCCACATTATGTCAACATTTTATAGATAATGCACTTCAACCTTTCTGACAATTTTTCCCACATATTCTTGTTTATCATTATATGGATGATATTTTGATTGCTGGACTGATATTTACAGAAGATACTTTAAATTGCAGCACATTCTATTAAATCTGGCCACAGAAAATATTTAATGACAACTCCCTATTAGCTACTTAGGACATAAAATACTCCAACATTATTCCATTCCTCATGTTCCAAAATTGAGTCTTCCTCTCAATTTTTTCTTAGCTCATTTGCAAAAATTTTTAGAACATTTAAATTGGGCCTAACCATGTATTTCTTTAACTTCTGATATGCTGTTGTCTTTTTCCAGCTGTAAAAGCAACATAATCCCACTAGTTTTTTCCAGTTAATGCCTGCACCAAATGCAATTCTTCAGTATGTAAAATGAGAAGTTATCTACAGTTCTTATGGTAGACTCCCAACACTCAATGTTCCTTTATCTCTAATAATCTTTACAGGAAAGTGTTATGCTTTTGCTGCAGTTGTTGCCATTTATAATCAAAACTTGTATATACATAATAGAGTGGTTATATTCTTCTCATTTCTCAGGAAGAAATGTTTCCCCTTATTCTGATATGTATGCTCAATTGATCTCAGATGGTCACAATTGTATTTTATCTCTTACAGGAACAGATATTCATGTGCTATATCTTACTTATGGAAAGACTTTACATTTGCAGTATTTATATTTTTCTTCATATTATCAAGCTGTCTTAACTGATTTTTTTAGCTCCTATTGCTTTCCATGCACCTCCAGCTGAATGCCTTTCCTTGTTGTGTCAATTCTTTCATGCTCCTTCTTCTACAATCTCCTCCATTCCACTTCCTATCAGGATTACTGTCTATACTGATGGAAGAAAACAAAGAATTATGGTATCTATATTCACTGGAAAAAATGAACCGATTGAAATGCTCTTTTGCTTCTCTTATTTGCTCTTTTAACTGTTGATTGGTGTGTTCATTTAATGCCTGCATTTGTTCTTTCATCTCCTCGTTTGCATCCCTGATTTTTTTAATTATGTACATTCTGAACTCCCTTTCTGACATTTCTTCTGCTCTGCTGTCATTGGGTTTTATTGATATAGTATCTAGGTTTGTTTCAGACATTGTCTTCCCTTGTTTCTCATATTGGTCAGATGTCAGTGGGACTCTGTGATATTGTAGATTTCCTCTATTGGCTTATAGTGTCCCTGTAGATTTCCAGTGTATCACCTACCAGCCTTCAGTAGCTTAAAGTCTTGGATTAACTTGATAATGTAGTGCTTCTGAAGAACACTGCCCCTAGCCCGCTACTAGTTCCAGGGAGAGAGACCTGGAGAGGTCTCTTGCTGCCCAGAGCATTTCAATAAAGAGTTAGAGATACTGGAAAAAAACCCAAACAGAAATCCTTGAAATGAAGGAAACAATAAACCAAGTTAAAAACTCCATAGAAAGCATAACCAATAGAATAGATCACCTGGAAGGCAGAACCTCAGATATTGAAGACAAAATATTTAACCTTGAAAACAAGGTTGACCAAACAGAAAAGATGGTAAGAAATCATGAACAGAATCTACAAGAATTATGGGATATCATGAAGAGGCAAAATTTAAGAATTATTGGGATTGAGGAAGGCTTAGAGAAACAAACCAAAGGAATGAACAATCTATTCAATGAAATAATACCAGAAAATTTTCCAAATCTGAAGAATGAAATGGAAATCCAAGTACAAGAGGCTTATAGGACTCCAAATATACAAAATTACAACAGACCCACACCAAGGCACATTATTATGAAAATACCTAACATACAAAATAAAGACAGAATTTTAAAGGCCATGAGAGAAAAGAATCAGATTACATTCAGGGGGAAACCAATAAGAATATCAGCAGATTTTTCAATCCAGACCCTAAAAGCTAGAAGGGCCTGGAACAACATTTACCAAGCCCTGAAAAAATACAGATGCCAACCAAGAATCTTATACCCAGCAAAACTTACCTTCAGATTTGATGATGAAATAAAATCCTTCCATGATAAACAAAAGTTAAAGGAATTTACAAAAAGAAAGCCAGCATTACAGAACATTCTCAGCAAATATTCCATGAGGAAGAGATGAAAAACAATGATGCAAATCAGCAAAGGGAGCAACTAGCCTAAAGGAATAGACAAATAAAGGAGAAACCACATCATGTCAAAAAACAAAAATGAGTCCAATGACTAGGAATACAAATCATATCACAATAATAACCCTGAATGTTAATGGCCTGAACTCATCAATCAAAAGACATAGACTGGCAGATTGGATTAAAAAGAAAAATCCAACAATATGCTGCCTGCAAGAGACTCGTCTCATAGAAAGAGATACCCATAGACCAAAGGTGAAAGGAAGGGAAAAAACATACCATGCACATGGACACAGCAAAAAAGCTGGAGTATCCATTCTCATTTCAGATAATGTGGACTTCAAGCCAAAACTAGTCAGAAGGGATAAAGAAGGACATTACAAACTGCTTAAGGGAAGCATAAATCAGCAAGACATAACAATCATAAATATCTATGCTGCGGAGGCACCTGGCTCTCCTTGCAGCGCTTGACAGAGTTCCACTCAAGGATGATTGCAGAGACTCATCCAAAAAGGATTGTAGCCAGATGTATGCCTCCCTAGCTTGGATGTTATTTTGTGGAGTTTTCCTAATAATATATTACTCACTTCAGTCTGGGGATCTTGCTAGAGGTGATGGGAATAATTCTACAAATTTCCAGAAAAACATCATGGAGACAAAACACATGTTGAAACCCTGTGATGTTAACCTCACTACAGGAGAATGTTTTTATTATGTTAAAAATCAAACACTGCATTTACTGGCACAGCCAGAACGTGTTGGGGCACAGAAACTTATAGATAACAATGTTCCCCCAAGTTCGAAGCACAAAGCACCTCCCACAGGAGCTACTAGATATGGACCAGCTTATTTTATCAATGGCAAGTCCTGGTACCCCCTTAAAGGCAAGCCCTTAGAGAAGGTAGATATAGATCTCCCCCTGTCTCCTACAGGGTGGTTTTATCCAGATGATGGTTGTGTTTATGTGTGGTGGTAAGGTAAAAAAATAAGGTTTCACAACATTCCTTCCTTCCTACAAAGAATATGTCACCCCTATAATAAACGTTGGTACTTAGTAACTATTGGGACCGCTGCCCTACTGTAACCCTTAACTCAGCAATTTAGATATTAACCAGAAGGACCTAGTAGAGATGGTCACATGACATTATTTGTCTATCGCTTTATCGCAAAAATAATAAAAATAGTCTTAGGTCATATAGAGTTTAGATATTAAGTAAATAAACATTGTATTAGCTCATTGACAGAGTTAGATATTTTTAAAATAATTGTGATTAAGTAAGGATAATCTGTCAGGTTACTGTTTTCTCATAATCTTTTCGTAAAAACAATTTCTGCCTATGCTTTGGAAACTTCTTTGATTTTATTAATCATAAGCCTGTCATCATAGCCTGAAGAAAAATGTATATAAACCCAGCCGTCTCCAGAATAAAGTGGGATTGATTGCACCAGAACTAGAGTCTGTGTCTTTCATTCTTCATCTATCACCAATGCTGTCTCCCACATCCCATTTACCAGTGTGGAACCCATGAACTCCTGCTAGGGCTGGACCCCGGCACTATGCCCTGAACATTGGCTAATCCATGTACATCAAAAAAATCCTTGTCAATTCCAAAAATCAAATAGGCCACAACACAATAATACTAGGTGATTTTAACACACCTCTCTCACCACTGGATAGATCGTTCAAACAAAAATTGAATAAAGAAACCATAGAGCTCAATAACACAATCAACAATTTAGACTTAACCGACATATAGAATATACCATCCAACAAAGAATGAATACACTTTCTTCTCAGCAGCACATGGATCCTTCTCTAAAATAGACCATGTTTTATGCCACAAAGCTACTGTTAGCAAATACAAGAAGACAGAGATACTACCTTGTACTCTATCAGATCATAATGGACTGAAATTAGAAATAAATGACAAAATAAAAAACAGAAACTTCCCCAATACTTGGAGATTAAATAATACTCTATTATATGATGAATGGATAATAGAGGACATCAGGAGGGAAATTAAAAAATTCTTAGAAGTAAATGAGAACAAAGAAACATCATATCAAAATATCTGGGACACTATGAAAGCAGTACTTAGAGGAAGATTTATTTCACGGGGTGCATTCAACAAAAGAAGTAGAAATCAACAAATAAATGACCTAACATTACAGCTCAAAGCCCTAGAAAAAGAAGAGCAGACCAACACCAAAAGTAGTAGAAGACAGGAAATAGTTAAAATCAGAGCCGAAATCAACGAAATTGAAACAAAAGAAACAATCGGAAAAATTAACAAAATAAATAGTTGGTTCTTTGAAAAAATAAACAAAATTGATAAACCCTTAGCCACGCTAACCAAGAGAAAGAGGGAGAAAACTGAAATTACTAAAATTCGGAATGAACAAGGAAATATCACAACAGACACGAGTGAAATACCAAAACATAATTAGAAGCTATTTTAAAAATCTATACTCCAACAAAACAGAAAACCTCGAAGACATCAACAAGTTTCTAGAGACATATGAATTACCTAAACTGAACGAGGAGGACATACAAAACTTAAATAAATCAATTTCAAGCAATGAAATAGAAGAGGTCATCAAAAGCCTACCAACAAAGAAAAGTCTGGGACCAGATGGGTTCTCAGCCCAGTTCTACAAAACCTTTAAAGAAGAGCTCATTCCAATACTTCTCAAAGTATTCCATAAAATAGAAGAGGAGGGAACCCTCCCAAACTCATTCTATGAAGCCAATATCACCCTGTTACCTAAACCAGACAGAGACACTTCGAGGAAAGAAAATTTCAGACCAATATCCTTAATAAACATCAATGCAAAAATTCTCAACAAAATTTTAGCAAATCACATGCAAAAATATATTAAAAAGATAGTGCACCATAATCAAGTGGGTTTTATCCCAGGGATGCAAGGTTGGTTCAACATCCAGAAATCAATAAATGTCATTCACCATATCAACAGACTAAAAGTTAAGAATCACATGATTATTTTAATAGATGCAGAAAAAGCATTCGATAAAATACAGCATCCCTTCATGCTCAAAACACTAGAAAAAATTGGTGTAGTGGGATCATTCCTTAACATTGTGAAGGCCATCTACGCTAAGCCCATGGCCAATATCATTCTAAATGGTGAAAAACTGAAAGTATTCCCCCTAAAAACTGGAACAAGGCAGGGATGCCCTCTTTCACCACTTCTATTCAACATTGTTCTCGAGACTCTAGCCAGAGCAATTAGACAAACCAAAGAAATTAAAGGGATACGAATTGGAAAAGAGGAACTCAAATTATCCCTGTTCACTGATGACATGATTATATATTTAGAGGAACCTGGAAATTCCACCAGAAAACTCTTAGAACTCATAAGTGAATTCAGTAAAGTAGCAGGTTACAAGATCAATGCTCATAAATCCAATGCACTTTTATACATAAGTGATGAATCTTCAGAAAGAGAAATTAGGAAAACTACCCCATTCACAATTGCATCAAAAAAAAAAAAATACTTGGGAATCAATCTCACAAAAGAGGTGAAAGACCTCTACAATGAGAACAACAGAACACTAAAGAAAGAAATTAAAGAAAACCTTAGAAGATGGAAAGATCTCCCATGTTCATGGATAGGAAAAGAATTAATATTGTCAAAATGGCCATACTACCAAAAGTGCTATATAGATTCAATGCAATTCCAATTAAAATCACAATGATGTACCTTACAGAAATACAGCAAGCAATTATGAAATTCATCTGGAAGAATAAGAAACCCAGAATAGCTAAAATAATCCTCAGTAGAAAGAGCGAAGCAGGGGGTATCACAATAACAGATCTTCAACTCTATTACAAAGCAATAGTAACAAAAAGGGCATGGTATTGGTACCAAAATAGACAGGTAGATCAGTGGTACAGAATAGAGGACATGGACACAAACCCAAATAAATACAATTTTCTCATACTAGACAAAGCGGCCAAAAATATGCAATGGAGAAAAGATAGCCTCTTCAACAAACGGTGATGGGAAAACTGGAAAACTATATGCAACAGAATTAAATCAAACCCCTATCTCTCACCCTGCACAAAACTCAACTCACAATGGATCAAGGACCTCAGAATCAGACCAGAGACCCTGCATCTTATAGAAGAAAAAGTAGGTCCAAAACTTCAACTGGTTGGCTTAGGAGCAGACTTCCTTAACAGGACTCCAATAGGCCAGGAAATAAAAGCAAGAATCAACAACTGGGATAGATTCAAACTAAATAGATTTCTCTCAGCAAAGGAAACTATCAGTAATGTGAAGAGAGAGCCTACAGAGTGGGAGAATATCTTTGCCACTCATACTTCAGATACAGCGCTAATATCTCGAATCTATAAAGAACTCAAAAAACTCTACACCAAGAATACAAATAATCCAATCAACAAATGGGCTAAGGAAATGAACAGACACTTCACAGAAGAAGATGTACAAGCAATCAACAGATATATGAAAAAATGTTCAACATCTCTAGTAATAAGAGAAATGCAAATCAAAACTACACTAAGATTTCATCTCACCCCAATTAGAATGGTGATTATCAAGAACACAAGCAACAATAGGTGTTGACAAGGATGTGGGGAAAAAGGTACACTCATACATTGCTGGTGGGGTTGCAAATTAGTGCAGCCACTCTGGAAAGCAGTATGGAGATTCCTCAGAAAGCTTGGAATGGAACCTCCATTTGACCCAGCTATCCCACTCCTTGGCCTATACCCAAAGGACTTAAAATCAGCATACTACAGACATACAACCACATCAATGTTCATAGCTGCTCAATTCACTATAGCCAGATTGTGGAACCAACCTAGATGCCCTTCAGTTGACGAATGAAAAAGAAACTGTGGCATATATATGTGGCATATATATATATATATATATATATATATATATATATATATATATAAAATGGAATATTACTCCACCATGAAGAATGATAAAATTATGGCATTTGCAGGCAAATGGATGAAATTGGAGGATATCATGCTAAGTGAGATAAGCCAATCTCAAAAAACTAAAGGACGAATGATCTCGCTGATAAGCGAATGAGGACATATAAGGGGGGGGGGGGGTAGGAGGGGTTAGCGTTAGGGTTAGGGTTAGGTTTAGGGTTAGGGATAAGGAGGGTGGTAATAATGGAGGAAGGAAGGACTGTATAAAGGGAAAAGAGGGGTGGGAGGAGTGGGGAGGAAGGGAAAAAATAACAGAATGAATCAAACAACATTGCCCTATGTAAATTTATGATTTTTAATTAAAATAAAAGAAAAAAAAGAAAAGAAAAAAAATGAACTGATTATTACACATTGCCTACAACTTTTCCTCAGCAAGAATTAGTTGCAATTATTTTGGCTCTTTGTATATTTCCTGCTGCCTTAAACATCATTACAGACTCTCAGTATATAGCCAAACTGATGTCTCATATTTCCTCTGCAATTTTGTCCCCTCATTTGGACTCTAATTTGTTATCCTTATTTATGACTCTTCAATCTCTTTTTCAGAATAGTATGACTCCAATATTTCTTGCTCACATATATAGCCACATTAAGATTCCTGGACCCTTCACTAAGGAAATGATTATGCTGATGCTGCTATAAAATCATTTTAACATGTCTTTTCATATGCCGTGGAATAACACATTTTTTTCATCAAACTGTTCACTCTTTAATAAACACATTTTCTAATTTTTCTCAACAGGCCCATTTCATCATTAATAATTGCTCTCATTGTACTCCCTTTCATTCCCCTACTTGGGAAACTGTAAATCTTTGAGGTTTAATTTCCAATGTCCTTTGGCAGATTAATGTAACTCATTTACCTCCTTTTACATCCCTATTCTTTTTTACACATTACCATAGATACAACCTCATGGTTTATATGCACCAGGGCTCATTGTTCAGAGAAGGTCTCAGCCTGTTCCTCTCGTGTGCTTCTTTACAATGCCACCATGGGTAAACCTCATCATTTAAAAACTGAAAATACCCCTGCTTATACTAGTGCCTTTGCTCAGTTTTGTAATCAATGAAATATAATTCTAACCCTTAGAATTTCCTACAATTCTACTGGACAGGCCTTAGTTAAACATGCACATCACATGCTTAAAACATGTCTTTTAAAATGAAAGCAAAAAAGGGGATTTAGCCTTGCTCATATTAATTATGCTCTCAATTTGGTATCATTCATAATTAATTCTCTTAATGTACAAGATGAAAATAATACACATCACTGGTCCTCTGCAGTTACAACACTTTACCCCTAAGGAACCACTATCAAAGATTTATGTCAAATACTGAGTTCCACCAGATCCAATATGGCAGGACTCTGTACCTTTGATTACATGGTGGTTGGGACATGCTGCTGTTCCTACTCCTACAGGTCCTGTCTGAATTCTTGCCAGGTGTGTGGGACCCAGCAATCATCGCAAGTTGGCATCAAGGATTTCAAAATCCATTCCCAAATTCCTGGATGATGAGGATCCTGATTCAAAGAAGGAACCTCCAACAAGAACAAAAGGCTCGGGGGAGATCCAAGATGGTGGACTAGAGGGAGGCTGCATTCCTTGTCACTTGGTAACTCTGGTTTCAAGCAGAGGATATCTGTTTCTCAGTGAGGCAGTTTTTGCTGCTTATTGATCCCCTGCTGTTTACCCCATTTGTCTACTGTGATCACCTACAGTATGCCAGCATATCATTGCCTTTCTTGGGTGCAGATTGCTCACTGTCAGGCACCTATCATCTGCCATTTGCCTGCCTCTTGCCTGTCCATCACCTGCCTTTCACCTACCCATCACCCGCCACCCAAGTTTCACCTCCCTATCACCCAACAGCTGCCAGCAGACTGACTGCAGACCGCCAGTGGAGCGCCAGCTGCCTGCTATTGCCTGGAAGTTCACTGTTACAGTACCTGCAGGCATGGTTACACATGTTGCCGCCATTTTGAGACAATAGGCCCCATAGGACCCCTCCCAGATTGACTGAGCCCTGTCTTCAAGATCACTCAGCCCAACCGATCACTCCCTGCCTCCAAGGCCCTCACATTGACTGACTGCTCCCTGCCACCAGGACCCCCAGACAAATTTACTGCATCCTATCACTGGGACCCCAGACCAACTGATTGCACCCAGCCTCCAGGATCTTGCAACCACACCAAACACACCCTACCTCAAAGACCCCTGCCTGACCAACCACACCCCACCTCCAGAACCTCCAGCCAACCATGGCCACACCCTGAGCTGCAGTTCCCCATTTGTGAAAACATTTGGAAGCCAGAGCAGCCACCTTTGATAATCTTGGAAGCCATAGCTTCAATCTTTAGGTGGGACAAATCCCATCCTGAGATGCCTGCTGGAGACGTGAAGCTTATTATCAGGTACCTCTCATGCATCTGGCTACTGAAGACTGGGAGGTTTGAATACTATATGACTGTTATAGTGTAGATTTTCTTTCTTCTCCTTATTGAACAATTTTAAGTTTTTATTTCTTTACTTTTTTCTTGGCTCTCTTTTCCTTTTGATTACCTGTTTCCTCAGAGTCTCTTTCTCCCTTTTTGTATGCTAACATCCAAATTCTTTTGATTACACTCTCACACTTACTACTATCTAGAACTTCTGTATATTCTTTTCTTATCCCATTAACAGCTATATCCTACATCCCTCAGCATCCTCTTTGTCCTCCATTAGAAATTGCAGACCTTATTGAAAATCTGTTTGTTACCAGAAGATAATATTTGAACTCATTCTGTTTATTTTGACAATTTTGTTATTGTCCACATAGGGGCTAATTGATCTAGGATTGCATAGTGTCTGAATTGGGCACTGCTAATATCGATCTCCCCTTAAAGAAAAGGTTTTGGAAACCTACAGGGCCACTATAAGCCTACAGGGGGAAGTAGGCAATACCCTAGATCTGCACTGCTAGAGAGGAAAATACATGAGCAGCATGAAAAAACAAGGGAAGAAAATGATCCAAACAAATCTAGATTCTATATTAATAGAATCCAATGACAGTATGGTAGAAGAAATGTCAGAAAAGGACTTCAGGTTATATATGATTAAGATGATTCACAAAGCAAAGGATGAAAAGAGACAGCAAATGCAGGCAATGAATGATAATACCAATAAGCAGTTGAAAGAGCACCTGCACGAAGCAAAATATCATTTCAACAAAGAGATAGAGATTCTCAAAATAAACCAAATGGAAATCCTTGAAATAAAGGAAACAATAAACCAAATAAAAAACTAAATGGAAAGCATCATCAAAAGACTAGAGCACTTGGAAGACAGAACCTCAGACAATGAAGACAAAATATTTAATCTTGAAAATAAAGTCACCCAAACAGAGAAGATGGTAAGAAATCATGAACAGAATCTCCAAGAACTCTGGGACATCATGAAAAGAACAAATTTAAGAATTATTGGGATTGAGGAAGGTACAGAGATACAAACCAAAGGAATGAACAAACTATTCAATGAAATAATATCAGAAAATTTCCCAAACCTGAAGAATGAAATGAAAAATCAAACGCAAGAGGTTTACAGAACACCAAATGCACAAAATCACAACAGATGCACACCAAGGCACATTATAATGAAAATGCCTCACATTCAATGAAATGCCACACATTCAAAATAAAGATAGGATTTTGAAGGCTGCGAGAGAAAAGCATCAGATTACATATAGGAGGAAACCAATACAGATAGCAGCAGACTTCCAACCCAGACTCTAAAAGCTAGAAGGGCCTGGAACAACATATTTCAAGCTCTGAAAGAACATGGTTGCCAACCAAGAACCCTATACCCAACAAAACCAACCTTCAGATTTGAAGATGAAATAAAATCCTTCCATGATAAATGAAAGTTAAAAGAATTTACAAATAGAAAGCCTGTGCTACAGAGTGTTCTCAACGAAATATTCCATGAGGAGGAAATGCAAAACAACAATGTAGGTCAGCAAAGGGAGAAACTACCTTAGAGAAAAACCCACTCAAAGGTGAAACCAAGCCAAGTTAAAAAAACAAAAATAAGTCCAAATGAATGGGAATACAAATCGTATCTCAATAATAACCATGAACGTTAATGGCCTAAACTCCTCAATCAAAAGACATAGACTGGCACAATGGATTAAAAGGAAAGACCCAACAATATGCTGCCTGCAAGAGACTCATCTCATAGAAAAAGACATCCACAGACTAAAGGTGAAAGGATAGGAAAGAAACCTACCACGCACATGGACTCAGTAAAATAGCAGGGGTTTCCATCCTTATATCAGATAAAGTGGCCTTCAAGCCAAAGTTAGTCAGAAGGGATAAAGAAGGACATTTCATACTGCTTAAGGGAACCATAAATCAGGAAGACATAATAATAGTAAATATTTATGCCCCAAACAATAGTGCATCCCTGTATATCAAACAAATCTTTCTCAATCTCAGGAATCAAATAAACCACAACACAATAATTCTGGGTGACTTTAAAACACCACTGTCAACACTAGATAGATCTTCCAACCAAAGAAACCATAGAACTCAAAAACACAATCAATAACCTAGACTTAATACACATGAATAGAATGTTCCATCAAACAAAGATCCAATTCACTTTCTTCTCAGCAGCACATGGAATCTTCTTGAAAATAGACCATATGTTATGCCACAAAGCAGCCCTTAGGAAACGCAAAAAAATAGAAATACTCCCTTGTGTTCTATCAAATCTTAATGAACTAAGGGTAGAAATCAATGACAAAATAAAAAACAGAAATTACTCCAACACCTGGAGACTAAATAATATGCTATTGAATGAAACATGGATAACAGAAAACACCAGGGAGGAGGTTTAAAAAAAATCCTTAGAGGTCAAAGAGAATGACGATGCAACATATCAAAATCTCTGGGACACTATGAAAGTGGTACTAAGAGAAAAATTTATTTCATGGAGCGCATTTAAGAAAAGAATGAAAAGTCAACAACTAAATGACCTGACATTACAGTTCAAAGCCCTAGGAAAAGAAGAACAGAATAACAGCAAAAGTAGAAGAAGACAGGAAATAATTAAAATCAGAGCTGAAATCAATGAAATTGAAACAAAAGAAACAATTCAAACAATTGACAAAACAAAAACTTGGTTCTTTGAAAAAGTAAACAAAATAGACAAACCCTTAGCCACACTAACAAAGAGAAAGAGAGAGAAAACTCAAATTACTAAAATTCGTGAAGAAAAAGAAATGTCATGACAGACAACACTGAGATACACAACATGACAAGCTACTTTGAAAATCTGTATTCCAACAAAATAGAAACAACTGAAGACATTGACAAATTTCTAGAGACATATGCTCCTGCCATCTGAACCAGGAAGATACACACAATTTAAACAGAGCAATATCAAGCAATGAAATAGAAGAAGCTGTTAAAAATCTATCATTCAAGAAAAGAGCAGGACCAGATGGATTCTCAGCCAAGTTTTGCATGACCTTCAAAGAAGAACTCATTCCAATACTTCTCAAAGTATTCCAGGAAATAGAAAAGGAGGGTACCCTACAGAACTCATTCTATGAAGCTAATTTCACCCTCATACCCAAACCAGGGAAAGACACATCAAGGAAAGAAAATTTGACCAATATCCTTGATGAATATAGATGCAAAGATCCTTAACAAAATATTGGCAAACCATATCCAAAAACATATTAAGAAAATCGTGCACCATGATCAAGTGGGGTTCATCCCTGGATGCAAGGATGATTTAACATCCATAAATCAAGAAGTGTAATCCATCATGTCAATAGACTTAAGGATAAGAATCATATAGCTATTTCAATTGACACAGAAAAAGCGTTTGACAAAATACAACACCCCTTCATGCTCAAAACACTAGAAAAAATAGGGATAGTAGGAACATACCTGAACATTGTAAAGGGTATTTGTGCTAAGCCCATGGCCAACATCATTCTTAATGGAGAAAAACTGAAACCATTCCCTTTAAAAATGTGAACAAGTCAGGGATGTCCTCTTTCACCACTTCTATTCACCCTTGTCCTTGAAACTCTAGCCAGAGCAATTAGACAGACTAAAGAAATTAAAGGGATATGAATAGGAAAAGAGGAACTTAAGCTGTCACTATTTGCGTATGACATGATTCTGTATTTAGAGGATCCAAAAAACTCCTCCAGAAAACTTCTAAACCTCATCAATGAATTCAGCAAAATAGCAGACTGTAAAATCAACACACATAAACCTAAAGCATTTTTATATGCAAGTGATGAAACATCTGAAAGAGAAATGAGGAAAACAACTCCATTTGCAATAGCCGCAAAAAAAAAAAATAAAATACTTGGGAATCAATCTAACCAAAGAGGTAAAATATCTCTACAATGAAAACTACAAAACATTGAAGAAAGAAATTGAGGAAGACCTTAGAAGATGGAAAGATCTCCCATGTTCTTGGATAGGCAGAATTAATATTGTCAAAATGGCCATACTACCAAAAGTGCTATACAGATTCAATGCAATTCCAATTAAAATCCCATGATGCACCTTAAAGAAATAGAGCAAGCATGAAATTCATCTGGAAGAATAAGAAACTCAAAATAGCTAAAGCAATTCTTCGCAGGAAGAGTGAAACAGGGGGTATTGCAATACCAGAACTTCAACTATACTACAAAGCAATAGTAACAAAAATGGCATGGTATTGGTACCAAAATAGACAGGTATATCAATGGTACAGAATAGAGGACACGTACACAACCCCAAATAAATACAATTTTCTCATACTAAAAAAAGGGGTCAAAAATATGCAATGGAGAAAAGATAGCCTCTTCAACAAATGGTACTGGGAAAACTGGAAAGCCATATGCAACGGAATGAAACTAAACCCCTATCTCTCACCCTGCAAAAAACTCAACTCAAAATGGATCAAGGACCTCGGAATCAGACCCTGCATCTTATAGAAGAAAAAGTAGGTTCAAATCTTCAACATGTTGTCTTAGGATCAGACTTCCTTATCAGGACTCCCATAGCACAAGAAATAAATCAATAACTAGGTTACATTCAAACTAAATAGCTTTCCCTCAGCAAAGGAAACTATCAGCAATGTGAAAACAGAACCTATAGAGTGGGAGAAAATCTTTGCCACTCATAATTCAGATAAAGCATTAATTTCCAGAATATATAAAGAACTCAAAAAACTCTACACCGAGAATACAAATAATCCAATCAACAAATGGGCTAAGGAAATGAACAGACACTTCACGGAAGAAGATCTACAAGTAATCAACAAACATAGAAAAAAAGTTCAACATCTCTTATAATAAGAGAAATGCAAATCAAAACCATCCTAAGATTCCATCTCACCCCAATTAGATTTGCGATTATCAAGAATACAAGAAACAATTGGTGTTGGAGAGGATGTGGGGAAAAAGGTACACTCATACTGCCGGGGTCCATCCCTAGCAGGAGTCCATGGGTTCCACACTGGTAAACGGGGCATGGGGAGACAGCATTGGTGATGCATGGAGAATGAAAGACACAGACTCTAGTTCTGGTGCAATCAATTCCACTTTATTCTGGGGAAGGCTGGGTTTATATACATTTTTCTTCAGGCTTTGATGACAGACTTGTGATTAATAAAATCAAAGAAGTTTCCAAAGCATAGGCAGGAATTGTTCTTAACCAGGAACCAAAAGATTATGAGAAAACAGTAACCTTACAGATCATCCTTACCTAATCACAATTGTTTTAAGCATATCTAACTACGTCAATGAGCTAATACAATGTCTATTTCCTTAATATCTAAACTCTATGTGACCTAAGACTATTCTTATTATTCTCATAGTTAAAGCGATAGACAAGTAATCCCACATGACCATTTCTACTAGGTCCATCTGGTTAATATCTAAATTGTTGAGTTAAGGGCTACAGGAGGGCAGCGGTCCCAATGGTTATTGTGTACCAACATTTATTATAGGGGTGACATATTCTTCGTAGGAAGGAAGGAATGTTGTGAAACCTTATTCTCTTACTTCACCACCACACATAAACAAAACCATCGTTAGAATTTAACCAGCCTGTTGGTGACAAAGGCAGATCTATAACTATTTTCTCCAGAGCCTTTCCTTTAGGGGGGTACCAGGGCTTGCCATTGATAAAATAAGCTGGTCCATATCTAGTAGCTACTGTGGGAGGTGCTTTGTGCTTAGAACTTGGGGAGACATTGTTATCTGTAAGTTTCTGTGCCCCAACAGGTTCTGGCTGTGTCAGTAACGCAGTGTTTGATTTTTAACATAATAAAAACATTCTCCTAGTGAGGTTAACATCACAGTGTTTCAACATGTGTTTTGTCTCCATGATGTTTTTCTGGAAATTTGTAGAATTATTCCCTACACCTCTAGCAAGATCCCCAGACTGAAGTGAGTAATATATTATTAGGAAAACTCCACAAAATAACATCCAAGCTAGGGAGGCATACATCTGGCATGCAATCCTTTTAGGATGAGTCTTTGCAATCATCCTTCAGTGGAACTCTGTCAAGCACTGCAAGGAGAGCCAGGCGCCCCGGCATCATACATTGCTGGTGGGGATACAAATCAGTGCAGCCACTCTGGAAAGCAGTATGAAGATTCCTCAGATAGCTTGTAATGGAACCACCATTAGACCCAGCTATCCCACTCCTCAGCCTATACCCAAAGGACTTAAAATCAGCATACTACAGAGATACAACCACATCAATGTTCATAGCTGCTCAATTCACAATAGCCAGATTGTGGAACCAACCTAGATGTCCTTCAATTGATGAATGGATAAAGAAACTGTGGTGTATATATATACAATGGAATACTACTCAGCTATAAGGAATAATAAAATTATGGCATTTGCAGGCAAATGGATGAAATTGGAGAATATCATGCTAAGTAAGATAAACCAATCTCAAAAAACCAAAGTACAAATGATCTCACTGATAAGCGGATGATGACACATAATGTGGGGTAGGAGGGGGTAAAGAATGGAGGAAGGAGGGACTGTATAGAGGGAAAAGAGAGGTGGGAGAGGTAGGGGGAAGGAAAGAATAACAGAATGAATCAAACACCATTACCCTATGTAAATGTATGATTACACAAATGGTATGCCTTTACTTCATGTACAAACAGAAACAACATGTATTCCATTTGTCTATAATAAAATTAAAATTTTAAAAATGGCAAAAAAAAGATCATACACAATGATCAAGTTGATTTCATTCCAGGGATATAAGGATAATTCAAAATATTAAAGTCAATAACTATAATCCATATCATAAGTAGAATAAAGATGAAAAACACACAATCATCTCAATAGATGTCAAAAAATCCTTTGACAAAACTTCATAATGCCTCATGATAAAAACCCTGAATTAATTAGGGAAACACAGAGGAAATTTATCTCAATGTAGCAAAAACTATCTATGAAATCCAAGATCATGCTGAATGGGGAAAAACTGGAAATATTTAATCTAAGATCAGAAATGAAAGATGCCCACTCTTACTACTTCTGTTCAATAGAGTACTTGAAATTTTAGCCAGAGCAAGTAGGCAAAAGAAGAACATAAAAGGGATACAAAGAGAAAGGAAGAAATGCAGTAATACTTTTTTGCAGATCACATGATCCTATCCCTAGATGATCCTAATAACTCCACCTGAAGTCTTCTAGATCTTCTAAACAAACCCAAATAAGTGCAGGATACAAAATCAACATACAGAAATCAATAACTTTTTAAAACACCAATATCAAACCAGTTGAAAAAAGAAATCAGGAAAACAATTTCATTCATAATAGCTTTAAAAAAATCCTTAGGAATACAACTAATCAAAAAGGTAATAGACCTTTATAGTGAAAATTATAGATCACTGAAGAAAGAAATTGAAGACACTAGAAAATGGAAAGATTTCCCATACTCATGGATTGAGAGAATATTTTCAAATGGCCATATTACCAAAAGCAATCTACAGATAAAATGAAATCCCCATCAAAATATCAATGATATTCTTCACAGATCTTGAAGAAGAAATCCAAAAATTCACATGGAAGCAAAAAAGATCCCATATATCCAATAATTCCTGAGCAAAAAGAGCAACACTGAAAGCATTACAACCCTCAATTTCAAAACACACTACAGAACCATAGTAACAAAAACTTCATGGTATTTCCTAAAAACAGATACATTGACCAATGGAATACAGAACAGAGACAAACCCATATAGCTACAACCATATGGTTCTTGTCACTGGTATCAAAAACACACATTGGAGAAAAAAAATCATCTCTTTTCCAATGGTACTGGGAAAATTGGACTTGTACCTGTAGAAGACTGAACATTGGTCCCTGTATTGTTTAATTTGAATTGGTAACTTGATTGGCTCAAGAGATGCTGATGATTAAGTGACTTCTGGGTGAGTCAGTGAAGGTGTGTCTAGGAATGATTGGCATGTGGAATAGGAGACTAAAGTGGAGACCCTCCCTAAGTGTGGGCAGTACCATCCAATAAGATAGTGGCTTGGATGGAATTAAAGTTGGAAGAACAAAGAAGCAGCAGGAGCTGGGAGCTCCATTCTTCTTGAAAGGTTCTTGATTGCTGCTGCCATCACCTGAAGATATCAGATTCTTGTTTCTTCACTCTTCAATGTGGGCTCTGACAGTGATTCTCCATGGAGTATCTGAAAGTCTTTGGTCTTGTTCTGAGGTTTCAGCATCTTGGTCTATGCAGTTAATGGTTCCTCCAGCTCTCCAACCTGCAGATGGCCTTTGTGAACTATTCAACTTCTGGTCATTTAAGCCAGTCTAATTAATCCCCTTTTTATAATCATACTTCCTATTGATTCTGTTCCTGTAGAGAAATCCGACTAAAACCGTCTCCTTTTTCACCCTGTACCAAAAATCAACCCAAAATGGATCAAAGACCTAAAAATGGATCAAACACCCAGTCAATGACTACCATCAAGAAAACCAAAAGCAATAAATGCTGGTAAGGTGTGAGGAAAAAGGAACACTTCTCTACTATTGGAATGAATATAAATTAATATAACCACTATGAAAATCAGTCTGGAGCTTCCTCAAAAAACTAAAAACAGAACTTTCTAGAGATTCAGCTGTACCACTGCTATACTTACAGGAATGAAAGTCAACATACTATGAACATACTTGAATATCCATGTTTATCAGAACACAATTCAGAACAGCCAAGTCATAGAATCAGCTCATATGTCTGTCAATGGATCAATGAATAAAGAAAATGTGATATATCTACAGGACAGAGTATTAGTCACCCATAAAGAAGAATGAAATCATAAACAAAATAAGTCAGAAAGACAAAAAAATTTTATTTTTCCTTGTAAGTGTAATCCTGTGGAGGAAATGGCAACATAAAAATAATAGGGAGAATATTAGAGAAGTGGGAGGGGATGAAACAAAGGAGGGCATGGGAGGGTATTTTGGGTTGAATACCATCAACTTAATCATGTATGGTAACTCTGCAGGTACAAATATCCCACAATTAAGCCCATTATTCTGCATAATTAAAATGTGCTTAAAAAGATTAAATGCATATACAAATGGGATAATAATATTTATATTGTAGAATTGTTTACATTAATTATTTTTCCCTTGAGGTTCTCGGCACAGTGTCTATCAAGTACTTAGCATTTTTTTACACAATCCTGTATATTATTATTACCTTTTTGTGCAAATGAAAGCATATTCTGTAATTCAAAACAAAGGTGGTGCCAATTATAAGCACTATAGTGTTCTCCTGATACTTTGTATTTTCTGTGACCCAAACATGGCATGATGGTGTATGTTAATTATGTTTGACTCACAGATGATGGATTTCCATAAGTATGAAGCAGTAAGAAAAAAGCATAGAAGAATTAGAAAAGAAAAAACAACAGTAAAAAAGATAGGTAAGTTGTTTTTTTAAAAGATAAACAATAAGGAAAAATCCTTCAGTTGATGAAGGAAAAAAAGAAGAAATGAAACCAGAAATAAAGGGAAGATATCACTACTGATCATCAGAGATTCCTATGAACCATTATGTGCCAACAAATTGGAAAACTTAGCAGAAATGAAGAAAGTCTTAAATATATATAACCCCCAAGATTGGGTCAAAGAAAACAGAGGAATCTGACAGACCAATATTAAGGAGACAGAAAAATCATTCCAACAAAGAAAAGCCCAGGACAAGGTGGTTTTAAGGGTCAACTCTACATGATTGATAGATTAAATCAGTCTTTCTGAATCTCTTCCAGAAAAGAGGGAATACTTTCAAACTCAATGAGGCTGGAATTGATCTGAAACCACAAGAAGAAAAAAATGCCACGAGAAAACAAATAAAACCCAAAAAACTATAGACCAATATCCCCAAGAACATAATGCAAAACTCTTTCATCAAGATACTAAACAACTAAATTCAACAGCATATTTAAATTATTTTATCATAGATGTTGCTGCCCTCAGCCAGAAGTCTTCTCTGGGGGCACAGCTGTCCCTGCTGCCGCTGCTGCTGCAGATACCCAGAGTTCTTTTTTCTGGGCATGGCTGCAGTGTACACTGCTGCTGCCCCCAATACCACTGCCCTAATTCCACTACTGCTCCCCAGAGGTCACCTGGAGGTGTTCTCTCTGGGTGGCACTCCCACCACTGCTACTGACCCCCCACACCTGCTGTCAACACCACTAATGACTGCGGATGATGCTGACACCATGCCTGCTGCCACTGACCCCCACTGCTACCATTTTCATCACTGCCCAGAGGTCTGCTGCCAGGGAGACTCCAGGTTTGGTAGTAAGCAGCCACATCTTTCTTGAGACACCTGCCAAGGCAAGAGAAGTTGGGGTGACAGCAGGTTTGCTGACACCACCCTTTTGGGGCACAGCTGCCCCTGTCTGGGGATGCCAGACAGGACCACTTCAGTGTTGGGGTGCCTGCAAGTTTGGCTGTGCCTGGGGTCTTCCTCCTGGGAGTGCTTATTGCCACCATCTAGTTGCTATTTGTTAAGATTGATTATCCCTGGTGGTCTTTCTTCAAATTCCAGCAGCATTGAGATCTTGGGACTGTGACATGGCTGAATGGAGGATATCTGAAATCCAGATCAGTGGGATAGTGACTGGGTCTGCCAGGGACAGTCTGAGCCAGGCAACTTGTGAGAAGTAAGAGGCAGGGCTGAGAAGCTTTCAAATACTGACAGAGACAACTGTTCAATATTCCATTGGATTTTATTCTATTTTTCCTTCTCTAACATCTCTCTCCACCATATTTGGAGCAAGGTATTTTTCATTTATCAGTTTGTTGAGGATGATGACATATGCATAGTGTTTTGTAGTTCTGTTGTATATTCTTATATTTTAATTTTGCTCTTTACATATGTTCTTCCTCTCATTTGTCTGTTTTCCTGGATTCCATTTTTACCTTTTCTCCACCTAACAGCCAACCTCTGTTGGTTCCTCTTCCAGTCTTCCTGTAGATTTTTATTTCTAGCTTCACTCTTTCTTCCTCATGAACAACACATCCTGCACTATTTCTGTTCTCTCTTTGTCCACCATTTAAAATTTTAAACCCTTTTAGTAAATTTTCTATTTATATTGTAGATAGTGATTGAACTCATCATTTCTGTTTATAATGAGAAAGCAGTAGACACCTTGGTGGGAGCTAGTAGAGTTAAGGCTATACATTATTTAAACTGAGTGCTGTTCATATTGATCTCTTTTGAAGCTGGGGTACTGAAGACCTTCAGGACAATACAGATCTATAAGGTAGAATATATACTGCCTCAAATCCATACAACTAGGTGGGAAAACACACAAGCAACATGAAAAAACAAGGGAACAACATGCCCCAACAAACCAAAATGCCTCAATTAGAGAGTCCTCTGATAACACAGTGGAAGAAATGTCTGAGAAGAAGTTTGCAATGTACATAGTTAAACTGTGAAGTGAAGGATAGTATTTTAGGTACTTGAGATGGATTCACTGAGAGTGAATCACGGTGATGTCTCCCAGTAAACACAGACATCAGAGACAGGCTCAGAAAGCATAAATCTAATTTTACTTATGATTGTACAAGACTTATATAGGCACATTATCCAATCAGGTTAACAAGCTTGTTGAAACAAAAAAAAACCAACCTATAGGTAAGCTTTACATTGTACTAATATAAACAAACCAAGTATCCCTAAGTGATCCTATCTGGGAATAAATCTGAGACAAATGACAAGGAGAAAGGGGAAGCTCCAGCACACAGTATGAAGCAAGGTAGCATGGGTGAACTCACATCACAGCTTACTGTGATGCCTATTGATTGAGGTTTCCCTTGATAGCTCAGCCTCAGTAACTGCAAAGTAACTACAATCCATGCCAAGTCTGTACCATTTCCTCAGTTTCTCTGTCCAGAGAGTTAGGTTTATTTAAACCATGATGTCAGTGACTGCTGACAAATAAGCTTGAGGAATGTTCCCTACATTTTCCCCTTCTTTACTAATCGAAACAAGCAGGGTCTTTGCAAATACTTGTTGTGATTTGGCTTGATAAGCTAGTCTCTTAGAAAGAAGATGGAATATACAATGAAACACACATATACATAAATGTATGAAAAATGTGAGTGCAGTTACAAAAATTGCTTTAACCAAGACATGTTTGGTAACCAAGAAGTCAGCCAATCTAGCAGACCTATATTTCCAGGTTCTTGATGAATGTTATTAACAATATCTTTTAAATGACTTAGCTCTTTTGGAATAGAATTACCATTATCAGTTAAGTTGAAACAACACATATTATTAAGTTTCTAACAGCTTTTATGGTGTAACAGCAACAATCAATGGCAGCTCTATTATCAAGAATAGCTTGATGATGCTTTGTTCCTCATTGTGCATTGAAATAGTCATAGAGTATGATTAACTTTTTTTTTTACCATGGCACAGGCTAATTTCATGACTCCTTTATATGCCCCTACAGTCAGTGTGGGAATTCCTACTAAAGAAAATGTTAATGCATCATACTCTGCCTTAAATAACAAAGTTACAGAGTCATCAAAAATTTTCATCAAGAGGAATGGCTTGCTTATTGACTCTCTTAGAGGAATGGGGTCCTAACAGATCACGAGATGAGGGTAGAAGTAAAGTAAGTCTGCTAATACAACAAAGTGTACCATGTGACCATGTGACATATTAGCTGGAATATAATTAAATGTGTGAGCTCCACAGGAAAAGAACCAGCTAGAAGGCAAAGGAACATATGCACATGCATAAATAATCAATTCAGTAGAACTACAATTTAAAGAAGGATTTTCTACATCTCTACATTTCCTACTACAATTTCAAATTTCAGCACATGTATCTGTTTGATTAAAGGCCACTATGGGAGTTGGGAATTCCATAGCATTAGAGAGTTTTTGAATTGAAGGTGTACTCCAACTATAGCAGTCTTTATAGGAAATAATCTTGTTCAAGGCTGAAAACATTACCATATTCCTTATCTCTAGGACAGGACAACAAACAGGTAAAAGGCAAGATTCTAGCACCATGATCATATGTGTATGTTGACAGATACAAATTTCAGAGGAATTAACACTTTCTGCCAAATGAACCCAAATATTATAATGAGTACTATTGGCCAAAGTAGAAGATGATAAGACAGAGGCATGAGCAGTGGAAATAACAATGATTATAGCACAATTAATAGGAATAATATCCCTGGCCCTGGATTGTCCTCCAGTGACATCTGCTCCGCTTGATGCATCAGTTTCTTCATATCTCCCCATGTTATGGTATGTGTCCTTGCGGGTTATGAGGAATATGAGTGAATTGATGAATGTTCCATGATTCACAAAATTGTATCAATTGAGAACTAACAAAACATGGCCCATTATCTGTCTTCAAGTACCAAGGTATTCCAACTATCAAGAATTCTTGTTTCAATGCCTGAATGGCATGTTTTGTTTTTTCACCGCTTCAAGCAGTAGCATAAGTGTAACTTGAATATGTATCGATAATTACAGGAACAAATTTTAATTTCCCAATAGATGCTACATGAGTGATGTCCACTTGCCATAACTTATTTGGTTGTAGACCTCTAGGATTTACCCCTTGAGGTTGAAGAGGTCCTAAAGGCAACAAGAGTGCACATTTAGCACATGTCCAGATCAAATATTTGCATGAGGAAATAGCTAGATCCGGATACAAAAGACGTAGAGACTGAGCAGAATGTGAAATCTAGCATGTAGCTCTTTTGCTTGTTGAGTTGGAGAAGAATCTATGTACATTATCATTTTCTCAATAGTTTCATTGCCTTTAGTTAAGGTAAGTCAGTATGAGATGTTACAAGTTGAATAAACCAAGGATTATTTTGATTCTCTATTAGAAGCTTTACTATGTCCTTCACTTGATCTAGTGGGCACAAAGAAGGTCTAAAAGTAGAGTATGGGAGATTTTTTGCTCTTGAGTTGCATCAGCACTGTCAGAAAAGAGATTAAAAGATTCTCCCCAAACCTCAAAAGGCTTAATTATTGCCAATAACTTTCCTACTTGTGGCAATCCATTAAAGTTTTACTTTATTATTCTTTGATTTTTTTATAGGTGATATGATTAATATCCCACAACAAGTTCTATTCACATCAGTAAAAATTACTGTGGCTTCTGGCAAGGGTTTAGACTGAGGAAAAACTGGTTGAGTATCAATAGGTAACATGTTCAAAGTTTGAAGAAGCTTGTCTTTAGGCAAATGATTATCTGTTTCTCCAGTAAATTCTTCCATCAATATTTGACACTTTAAATTGTTAGCTAGTAATGAAGCAAATTACTCATGTGAAAAAGGAAGAATTATAGTATCAGGTTCTCATCCATATTGAGAAAATATTATATTTCATAATTTTTGAGCTAAGAGTAACAGCGTATCCACCCATGACTGTATCTTAGATAATTTACTTCAGGCCAAATGTACCCAATGTAAAGGTTCTGATTGATAAATTAACCCTGTAGGAGGAGATCTTGTAGATAGGACTATAGCCAGAAGTGGTCTGAGAAGATCATATTGTCCTATGCTCAATGATTAAATGTGTTTATTTTTCAGTTTCATAGTCTCCTTAGCTTCTTCAGTCATAATTCTAGTGTTATTAAGATCACATGAGCCTTCCAGAAGTGTAAATAATGGTTGTAATTGATTGTAGTGATTGGCAAAGCTGTATGAATCCAATTAATTTTCCCACATAATTGCTGTAATTCAGCCAAAGAATAAGAGTTTGCAATTTGTAACTGCGGGGATAGAGTGCACACTTTGTCTGACAGAACATACCCCAGAAACAAGTAATGTGGCACCTTCTGAACTTCATTAGAGGCCCTAATAAATTCTGATGTAGTTGGTTGAATAACTTATCTAATATATCTGCATTTGATGAGCTATTAGGATATCATCCATATAATGAATTATGCAGCATAAACCCTGTAATGGCCTTGTCATATGTGCCACATAATGTTGATACATTGTAGGGCTATTTTTCATCCCTTGAGGTAAAACTGTCCATTGAAACCTCTGTGAGGGCATACTATGATTAACTGTGGGAACAGTAAATGCAAAGTATGGTTTATCTTCTGTATGCAGGGGAATTGAAAAGAAACAATATTTGATACCTATCATAATATGACAATTCTTTGGTATACAGGATGGATGTGGCAGTCCTGGTTGTAAAGTTCCCATTCTTGTCATGTGAGCATTAATGTCTCTCAAATCATATAATTATCTACATTTATTTGTATCTCTTTTTTGAATTATGAATATAGGAGTACTTTGAGAACTAACAGAAGGTTCAATATGACCAGATTTCAATTGTTTTTCCACTAATAATTTTAGTGATTGAGCTTTACCTGAGTTAACGACCACTGTTCCACCCATATGGGGGCTGTAGTGTCCCATTACAATTTTATGGAATCTGGTTTAATAAGCAGGACAGTGGTCTTTAGAATTTGGGATGCTTCCCACTTTGACGTGTTTTGTCATGAATAATTATATCATCATAGGAGGCTTTATCATCTATTGTGATCACTGCATCCATACCTTCCAATCTCTGCCAAATAAGTTGGTATGTAATCCTTCCACAACTAAAGGAGTAATTGAGCCTTTGCTAACATCCATGTTTTCCCAAACTATGGGATGTTTAAGTTTTTCAGGAAGGTTGTAGTCCTCTTATCTTCTGAACATTAGGTCCTTGTTCTGTTCTCCATCCTAAATTGTCAACTTTTTGTACTCTTAATAATGTTATATCAGCTCCTGTTTCTACTATACTCTTAAATGTTATTCCATTGAGCTTAATTTGCATTCTAGGTTTATTCATTTGCACTAGAACTGTTCACATTACTTTCGGATTATTTGTCCCTCTTGGTCATGGACTTGAGGGCTGCCCCTTTTCCAGTTTAAAGGCTTCCCTGTATTATCTGATTTTGATCTACAGACTCTAGCCCAGTGAAAACCTTTATGACACTTTGGGCATTTAGAAGGAGATTGTCCTTGCTTAGGGTTTTTAAATGGGCACTCTCTTTAAAAGGGTCCTCTTACTTCAAAAGCTCAACACATATTTGAGCCTTTGTTTTGAATCCCTCATTTTAAATTTAAGGAAGTAGATAAAGCTTTGGCTAATGTCATAGCCTGAGCAGAATTTGTCCCTATATCTCTGCATGCTAACAACCAATCAACTGTTTCTATTTTTAAACAGAGCTATCGCTCATCGACATTCAGATGTTGCCCCTTCAAATACCACCTCTTTAAGCAGTGCCTCTGCTGCAGCAGCATGTTCTACCTTGTAGTTAACTGCATCTGTCTGCAAGACTTTAATTAGGCTTTTGGTTTAACTTAACTAATGGCTTAGAAGATTCCTTACTAGGGACCTGTCATAGAGCCCTGAGAGCACATAATCAAACCTGATCAAAATATTGGGGTGGTCCCAGTGCCTGTGTAGCTGGAGATGCACAAATTTCATTATTCTGTAAACTATCTATGTTTAAAGACACACCAGTTGTTCTATTTCCTTCTGCTTGTTGTTCACATTGATCCATATATTCAGCTTTCCAGAGTAAAAATTGACCGTCCAGGCAACCAGGCATGCATTAATTGCATCCAATCAAAAGGACAATTTAAATCTAAACTAATTTGTTCTATCATCTGATCAAAGTATGTGAATCTTACGCCGTCCTCCAGGGCAGGTTTTCTCAATGATTTTATGGTTTCAGGAGGATGCGGACACCATCATTGCAGCCTTTGAGCATTTATTACCGGATTAGCTGGAAAAGCTTGAGTTACATTATCATTTAACTCCAAATGTGTTTTGAAATCATGAGGTGGAGGAGTTGGCCACACCTTAGAACCTGCAGTAAGGTCCCTAGAACTGCATAAGTCTTTGTAAAGTTCCTCCCATGGGTATTTTCCTTTTCTACTAGGGGGAACTGTTGCTTCACTCTTTTGTACTAGATAGGGTGGAGGGGGACCATGAGGAATGCAACTGAACAGGCTTCTCAGTTGATAATGATTGCATGGTATTTCCTGTTCTCCGGTTACTTGTGGAGGACAAAAAGGAGTAGCTTAAGAAGGGCTATCTTCAGCTATATCTGCTGCATGGTTTCCACCTTCTTTCCTATGGGAGACTACAGTTTTTGTTTCAACTTCCTCTATAGTCTGAGAGAGTAAAATTTCCAGGTCTACATTCTCTGTCAGAACTCCCTTTAAACAAGCATAGATAGCCATTATTATTGGATAAAATGGTGCTGGTGAGATTAAACCTTCTCTCACTTCTGCTTTCCTAGCAGCATTTAAAACTCTTCCCCAAACATCAGGCTCCCAGACATGAGCAGTGGAAACCCAAGGAGCTATTTTTTGAACTTTTCCCAACATGCTGATAACTCTCTTTCAGACACTTTAATCCACCTACTCTGTAATAATTCTTTCAAAGCATTCACTTGAAGCTCATTCATTGAAGGAGGTAAATTACCCATTACAGAGGGTCACTCACCTGACTGGAGGAATGTCAGCAGATCCCTGCCTCCAGTGCCAGGAGAAGGTACTTGAGATGGAGGCCCCACTGAGAGTGAATGACAGCAATGTCTCCCAGTAAACACAAACATAGGAGACCAGGTTCAGAAGGCACAGATCTAATTTTACTTAAGATTGTGCAAAATATATATGGGCACATTATCCAATCAGGTTAAGATGCTTGTTAAAACATAACAGAATCAACCTATAGGTAAGGTATATGTTGTACTAATGTAAACAAACCAATTATCCCTAAGTGATTCTGTCTGGAAACAAGTCTGAGACAAAGGACTGGGGGAAGGGCAAGCCCCAGCATAGAGCATGAGGCAAGGCAGTGTGGATGAACTCACATCACAGCTTGCTGTGATGACTGTTGAGCGAGACTTTCCGTCCCCACATAGCTCAGCCTCAGTAACTTCAAAGGCCTACAATCCATGCTGAGTCGTTACTATCTCCTCACTTTCTCCATCCAGACTGCAGGTTTATTTAAACCGTGGTGTCAGTCACTGCTGACAAATAAGCTTGAGGAATGTTCCCTCATAGTATAAAGAGGGTAATCAAAGAAAGTGCAGAAAGTGAAAGATCACTTCAATAAAGAGAGATTCTAGGATCCAAGATGGCAGACTAGAAGGTGACCGCATCTCCCTTCACTCCAGAACTCAGGATTCAAGAAGGGGAGGCAATGAGAGACTCAGACTAACATAGAGTTACGGGGTGAGTCTCTCCCACCGGGTGAAGCTCGGCCCAGGTGGCAGGCCTGGACAGGGGCAGCTTCTTGGAGCAGGGCAGGGCAGCTAGAGTCTTCCCCAAGCAGCCCTGCTCCCTCTGGTGGCAGGCTCCTTCCACAGCCAGCTTCCTGGAGCAGGCCACCAAGTGAGAGCCTCTCTGCACAGAGCCAGCTCCAAGCCCCAGACCCAGCTGCAGGCCCTGGCCCGCAGGTAGCTTCTGGGACCAGGGAAGGGCAGCCAGAGACTTCCCCAAGCAGCCCTGCTCCCTCTGGAAGCAGGCTCCATCCACAGCCAGCTTCTTGGAGCAGGCCACCCAGTGAGAGCCTTTCCACACAGAGCCAGCACCCAGACCTGGAACCAGTAGCGGGCTAGGGGCAGCTTTCTTCGAAAGCACTGCATTATCAAGTTACTCTGAGACTTCAGGCTACTGAAGGCTGGGAGGTGATATACTGGAAATCTAAAGGGACACTGTAAACCAAAGAGGAAATCTGCAATATCTCAGAGTCCCACTGATATCTGACCAATAAGAGAAAACAAGGGAAGAAAATGTCTCAAACAAACCTAGATACTATATCAATAAAACCCAATGACAGCACAGCAGAAGAAATGTCAGAAAGGGAGTTCAGAATGTACATAATTTAAAATGTCAGGGAAGCAAATGAGAAAATGAAAGAGCAAATGCAGGCATTGAAGGAAGAGATGAAAGAGCAAATGCAGGCATTAAATGATCGCACCAATCAACAGTTAAAAGAGCAAATATGGGAAGTAAAAGATCACTTCAATAAAGAGTTAGAGATACTGAAAAAAAAACAAACAGAAATCCTTGAAATGAAGGAAATAATAAACCAAGTTTAAAACTCCATAGAAAGCATAACCAATAGGATAGAACACTTGGAAGACACAACCTCAGATATTGAAGACAAAATATTTAATCTTGAAAACAAAGTTGACCAAACAGAGAAGATGGTAAGAAATCATGAACAGAATCTACAAGAATTATGGGATATCATGAAAAGGCCACATTGAAGAATTATTGGGATTGAGGAAGGCTTAGAGAAACAAACCAAAGGAATGAACAATCTATTCAATGAAATAATATCAGAAAATTTTCCAAATCTGAAGAATGAAATGGAAAATCAAGTTCAAGAGGCTTATAGGACTCCAAGTATACAAAAGTACAACAGACCCACACCAAGGCACATTATAATGAAAATACCTAACATACAGAATAAAGACAGAATTTTAAAGGCTGTGAGAGAAAAGAATCAAAATACATTCAGGGGGAAACCAATAAGAATATCAGCAGATTTTTCAATCCAGACCCTAAAAGCTAGAAGGGCCTGGAAAAACATTTACCAAGCCCTGAAAAAATACGGATGCCAACCAAGACTCTTATACCCAGCAAAACTTACCTTCAGATTTGATGATGAAATAAAATCCTTCCATGATAAGCAAAAGCTAAAAGTACTTACAAAAAGAAAGCCAGCATTACAGAACATTCTCAGCAAAATATTCCATGAGGAAGAGATGAAAAACAATGATGCAAATCAGCAATGGGAGGAACTAGCCTAAAGGAATAGCCAAATAAAGGAGAAAACAAATCACGTCAAAAAACAAAAATGAGTCAAATGACTGGAAATACAAATCATATCACAATAATAACCCTGAATGTTAATGGCCTGCATTCATCATTCAAAAGACATAGACTGGCAGATTGGATTAAAAAGAAAAATCCAACAATCTGCTGCCTGCAAGAGTCTCATCTCATAGAAAGAGATACTCATAGACTAAAGGTGAAAGGATGAGAAAAAACATACCATGCACATGGACACAGCAAAAAAGCTGGAGTATCCATCCTCATTTCAGATAATGTGGACTCAAGCCAAAATTGGTCAGAAGGGATAAAGAAGGACATTACATACTGCTTAAGGGAAGCATAAATCAGCAAGTCATAACAATCATAAATATCTATGCCCTGAACATTCGCTCATCCATGTATGTCAAACAAATCCTTATTAATTCCAGAAATCAAATAGAACACAACACAATAATACTAGGCGATTTTAACACACCTCTCTCACCACTGGATAGATCTTCCAAACAAAAATTGAACAAAGAAACCATAGACCTCAATAACACAATAAACAATTTGGACTTAACAGACATATATAGAATATACTATCCAACAAAGAATCAATACACTTTCTTCTCGGCAGCTCATGGATCCTTCTCAAAAATAGGCCATATTTTATGCCACAAAGCTACTGTTAGCAAATAAAAGAAGATAGAGGTACTACCTTGTATTCCATCAGATCATAATGGATGGAAATTAAAAATAAATGACAGAATAAAAAACAGAAACTTCTCCAGTACCTGGAGATTAAATAATATGCTATTGTTTGATAAATGGATAACAGAAGACATCAGGAGGGAATTTTAAAAATACTTAGAAGTAAATGAGAACAAAGACTCATCATATCAAAATCTCTGGGACACTATGAAAGCAGTACTTAGAGGAAGATTTATATCATGGGGTGCTTTCAAAGAAACAAGTAAAGATCAACAAATAAACGACTTCACACTACAGCTCAAAGCCCTAGAAAAAGAAGAGCAGACCAAAACCAAAAGTAGTAAAGACAAGAAATAGTTAAAATCAGAGCTAAAATCAACAAAATTGAAACAAAAGAAACAATCAGAAAAATTAACAAAATAAATAGTTGGTTCTTTGAAAAAATAAACAAAATTGATAAACCCTTAGCCACACTAACAAAGAGAAAGAGGGAGAAAACTCAAATTACTAAAATTCAGAATGAACAAGGAAATATTACAACAGACACAAGTGAAATACAACACATAATTAGAAACTATTTTGAAAATCCATATTCCAACAAAACAGAAAACCTCAAACACATCAACAAGTTTCTAGAGACATATGAATTACCTAAACTGAACGAGGAGGACATACACAACTTAAATAAATCAGTTTCAAGCAATGAAATAGAATAGGTCATCAAAAGCCTGCCAACAAAGAAAAGTCCAGGACCAGATGGGTTCTCAGCCGAGTTCTAATAAACCTTTAAAGAACTCATTCCAATACTTCTCAAAGTATTCCATGAAACAGAAGAGGAGGGAACTCTCCCAAACTCAGTTATATGAAGCCAATATCACCCTGATACAAAACCAGACAGAGACACATCGAGGAAAGAAAATTTCAGACCAATATCCTTAATGAACATTGACGCAAAAATTCTCAACAAAATTTTAGCAATTCGCATCCAAAAATATATTAAAAAGATAGTGCACCACGATCAAGTGGGATTTATCTCAGGGATGCAAGGTTCGTTCAACATCCAGAAATCAACAAATGTCATTCACCATGTCAAAAGACTTAAAGTTAAGAATCACATGATTATTTCAATGGATGCAGAAAAAGCATTCGATAAAATACAGCATCCCTTCATGCTCAAAATAGTAGAAAAATAGGGTTAGTGTGAACATTCCTTAATAGTATAAAGGCCATCTATACTAAGCCCATGGCCAATACCATTCTAAATGCTGAAAAACTAAAAGCATTCCCCCTAAAACCTGTAACAAGGCAGGGATGCCCTCTTTCACCACTTCTATTCAACATCGCCCTTGAAACTCTAGCCAGAGCAATTAGACAAACCAAAAAAATTAAAGGGATACGAATTGGAAAAGAAGAACTCAAACTATCCTTGTTCACTGATGACATGATTATATATTTAGAAGAACCAGGAAATTCCACCAGAAAACTTTTAGAACTCATAAGTGAATTCAGTAAAGTAACAGGTTACAAGATCAGTGCTCATAAATCCAATGCATTTTGATGCGTAAGTGATGAATCTTCAGAAAGAGAAATTAGGAAAACTACCCCATTCACAATTGCATCAAAAAAAAAAAAATACTTGGGAATCAATCTCACAAAAGAGGTGAAAGACCTCTACAATGAGAACTACAGAACACTAAACAAAGAAATTAAAGAAAATTTTAGAAGATGGAAAGATCTCCCATGTTCTTGGATAGGCAGAATTAATATTGTCAAAATGGCCATACTACCTAAAGTACTATACAGATTCAATGCAATTCCAATTAAAATCCCAATGACGTACCTTACAGAAATAGAGCAAGCAATTATGAAATTCATCTGGAAGAATAAGAAACCCAGAATAGCTAAAGCAATCCTTAGCAGGAAGAGTGAAACAGGGAGTATTGCAATACCAGATCTTCAACTCTACTACAAAGCAATAGTAACAAAAACGGCATGGTAATGGTACCAAAATAGAAAGGTAGATCAATGGTACAGAACAGAGGACACGGACACAAACCCAAATAAATACAACTTTCTAATACTAGACAAAGGCGCCAAAAATATGCAATGGAGAAAAGATAGCCTCTTCAACAAATGGTGCTGGGAAAACTGGAAAACCATATGGAACAGAATGAAATTAAACCCCTATCTCTCACCCTGCACAAAACTCAACTCACAATGGATCAAGGACCTCGGAATCAGACCAGAGACTCTGCATCTTATAGAAGAAAAAGTAGGTTCAAATCTTCAACATGTCGGCTCAGGACCAGACTTCCTTAACAGGACTCCCATAGCACAAGAAATAAAAGCAAGAATCAATAACTGGGATAGATTCAAACTAAAAAGCTTTCTCTCAGCAAAGTATACTATCAGTAATGTGAAGAGAAAGCCTGCAGAGCGGGAGAATATCTTTGCCAGTCATACTACAGATACAGTGCTAATTTCCAGAATATATAAAGAACTGAAAAAACTCTACACCAAGAATACAAATAATCCAATCAACAAATGGGCTAAGGAAATGAACAGACATTTCACAGAAGAAGATGTACAAGCAAGCAACAGATATATAAAAAAAATGTTCAACACTTCTAGCAATAAGAGAAATGCAAATCAAAACTACCTTAAGATTCCATCTCACGCCAATTAGAATAGCTATTATCAAGAACACAGGCAACAATAGGCGAGGATGTGGGGAAAAAGGTACACTCATACGTTGCTGGTGGGGTTGCAAATTAGTGCAACCACTCTGGAAAGCAGTATGGAGATTCCTCAGAAAACTTGGAATGGAACCACCATTTGACCCAGCTATCCCACTCCTTGGCCTATACCCAAAGGACTTAAAATCAGCATACTACAGAGATACAACCACATCAATGTTCACTGCTGCTCAATTCATCATAGCCAGATTTGTGGAACCAACCTAGATGTCCTTCAATAGGTGAATGGATAAAGAAACTGTGATATATACACACACACACACACACAATGGAATATTACTCAGCCATAAAGAATGATAAAATTATGGCATTTGCAGGCAAATGGATGAAATTGGAGAATATCATGCTAAGTGAGATAAGCCAATCTCAAAAAGCCAAAGGACAAATGATCTCGCTGATAAGCAGATGGTTACATATAATGGGGGGGTGGGAGGGGTTAGCGTTAGGGTTAGGGTTAGGGAGGGGGACAAGAATGGAGGAAGGAAGGACTGTATAGAGGGAAAAGAGGGGTGGGTGGGGTGGTGGGAAGGGGGAAAAAATAACAGAATGAAATAAACAACATTGCCCTGTGTAAATTTATGATTATGCAAAAGGTATGCCTTTACTTCATGTACAGAGAATCAAAATGTATCCCATTTGTTTACAATAAAAAATAAATAGAGATTCTAAAAAACTAAAAAAGAAAAGAAAAAATCCTCAAAATGAAGGAATCAATAGACCACATTATAAATTCAGTGGAAAGCATCATCAAAACCTAGACCATTTGGAAGACAGACCCTCAGAAAATGAAGACAAAATAAAGTTGACCATGCAGAGAAGATAGTAAGAATCCATGAACAGAACTTCCCAGAATTATGGAATAACATGAAAAGACCAATTTAAGAGTAATCAGGATAGATGAAGGAGCAGAGACACAAACCAAAGAAATGCACATTCTAATCAATGACATAATATCTGAAAATTTCCCATACCTGAAGAATGAAATGGAACATCAAATACAGAGGCTTACACAAACCCAAAAGTGCAAAATTACAGCAGACCCACACCAAGACATATTATAGTGAGAATAACTAAAATAAAGAATAAGGCTGATATTAGCTTCAAAGAATGAGTTTGGGAGGGTTCCCTCCATTTATATTTCATGGAATACTTTGAAAAGTATTAGAATGAGTTCTCTGAAGGTCTTGTAGCACTTGGCAGAAAATCCATCTGGTCCCAGGCTTTCCTTGCTTAGCAGGCTTTTGATGACTTCTTCTATTTCGTTGATTGAAATTGAACTATGTAAATTGTCCATGCCCTCCAGATTCAGTCTGGGTGGTCATATGTCTCTAGAAAACTGTCAATATCTTTGAGATTTTCTATTTTGATATGCAGATTAATGTTGTCAAAATGGACATACTACCAAAAGTGCGATACAAATTCAATGCAACTCTAAATAAAATCACAATGGCATACCCCATAGAAATAGAGAAAGCAATCATGAAAATCATCTGCAAAAATAAGAGACCCAGAATAGCTAAGGCAATACTTAGCAGGAAGATCAAAGCAGGTAGTAATAAAAACAGCATGGTGTTGGCACCAAAACAGACAGGTAGATCAATGATACAGAATAGAGGACACAAAGAAAAACCCACATAAATACAGTTTTCTCATTGTATACAAAGGTGCCAAAAACATACAATGGAGAAAAGATAACCTTTTCAACAAATGGTGCTGGGAAAACTGGAAATCCATATGCAGCAAAATGAAACTAAACCCCTATCTCTCACCCTGCAGAAAACTCAACTCAAAATGGATCAAGGACCTTGGAATTAGACCAGAGACCTTGCACCTAATACAAGAAAAAGTAGGTCCAAATCTTCAACATGTTGACTTGACTTCCTTATCTTGACTCCCAAAGCACAAGAAATAAAAGCAGGAATCCATAATTTGGATAGATTCAAATTAAAAAGATTTTCTGATCAAGGAAAACAATCAACAATGTGAAGAGAGAGTCTACAATGTGGAGAAAAATCTATGCCATGCACACTTCTGAAAGAGCACTAATCTCTAGTATCTATAAAGAATACAAAAAAAAATTAGACCAAGAATACAAATAACCCAATCAATAAATGGGCTAAGGAAATGAGCAGACGCTTCACAGAAAAATATCGACAAGCAATCAACAGATATATGATAAAATGTTCAACGTCTGTAGTAACAAGAGAAATACAAATCAAAACTACCCTGAGATTTAATCTCACCCCAATTAGAATAGCTATTATCAAGAATAGAAGAAACAACAGGTGTTGGTGAGGACGTGGGGAAAAGGCACACTCATACATTGTTGGTGGGGTTGCAAATTGGCGCAGCCACTCTGGAAAGCAGTATGGAGATTCCTTAGACAGCTTGGAATGAAACCACAATTTGACCCACCTATCCCACTCCTTGGCCTATACCCAAAGGACTTAAAATTGGCATACTACAGTGATATAGTCACATCAATGTTTGTATTAGCTCAATTCACAATAGCTACATTGTGGAATCAACCTAGATACCCTTCTGTTGGGAGAAATTCTAGTTCTTGGCTGGCAGCAGTGAATGTCTCAAGTGTGTAGGAAAACCTTCCACATTCATGCCCATCAGGAAAACCTGCAGAGAGGAGCATTCCACCTAGGAAAGTAAAGAACTGCCTCCAAATTGACCTTGTGTTACCAATGAAACCTGTATAGGAGCCTGGTGGTCTGATCCCCTTAGCACATTGTGATTGGGCAAAAAGTCTATAAAATGTACAACTATTCCTGCAATAAATGAGTTTGCAGGCTGCTCACCACAACCTGCTTCCACTAATTCCCAGAGTCTGGGAGTCTTGACTCTGCAGCCCTTACCTATACCTGAGCTAGCCTGGCACCCCTACATTTTGATGCCCAAGTTCCTAGTTACTAATGCTCCTCAGGATTGGCAAGTCCCCCCTGATTTGGTAAGGACCCCTTTGTGTTCTGTGAGCTGACTGTCCTGTGAGGGTGAGCACGGGACCCCACTCCCCACCTTTTCTTCCCTGTTCATCCTGATTGTCCTAATCCCTGAGAAAAGGCACACATTGCCACTGGCTCATGTTACGTGTCCCCCACCAGCGCATCCACCTTCCCTTTTGTTTCTCCCAGCAAATTCACATAAGGGATTGATACCCCCAAATTCGGAACCAGGTCTCCTTCTATGGAGATTTTTACTGGAGACACTGTGCTGATATATGGCCATGATGTAATGTCTCATGGAAGTTCCCTTCTAAGCACCAGACATATTGGATCCTAAACACTCATCTGTATGTCAGAAGATAGTCTCCCTTTGTCTTCCCATTGGGCCCCTATCTCAGGCTTAGGGATACTCATTGCAGGTTACCTCACAGTCATTCTCTTTGTTCTGGAGAGATTTGTTTATGCTAATTCACAACTCAACACCACCCTTTCACATAACTCCACTCCATGGGAAATCTGCCCCCTATGCAGAAAGCGCCACAGCTCGCTACTTTAAAGGCACTTCTCCTGCAGCATGGACTTAAAGTGAAACCAAAAGATCTAAACTGTTTGGGGATGAATCAGTAATCATCACACCACGGATTAGCCTGAGAACACTTGGGACCCCCAAATTTGGATGAGGGCTCTCTACCTAACTAGGAAAAGAGAAGTTCGTGACAGCCACTCCCCACTGGCAACTTTCATTCCACTTCTCCTAGTGATTATTGCCAGTGTTCAGAGCTCCTCAGCAGAAGATATTAAAAATCACAATGATTCTCTGGATGACAAGAACATGATTTTGCAAACCTCCACTTCAAGCATTGTGACCTCTGAGGAGGAGGAGACAGACACCCATACCGACAAAGACCTCCCACTGAGTCACAAAGGCCTCCCACCAAGAAACAAAGGCCTTCTTCCATCTACCCCTCTTCCTCTGGACCCTTGGAGTGAATTGCCCTCTCCGACTCCCTTTAGAGTTCTCTCTGGAGTTCCCTTGGAGAAGCAGGGAACTTTAAAAGGGTCTTCTTTTTCTCCCAAGAATCCATTTGAAGCATACCCCATCAATTTGGGTCCTGATGGGGCTGAAAAGCCTTGGATCCCAACCCCACTTCCAGACCTCACCCTTCTTAGAAGGCATCTCAGGATTCTGGTCCCAACTCCCCTTACTTTGAAGAAATACTTAACCAATGGTCTGCTAACCATCAAACTCCCTTCCATCAGCTTACTGTCCTCAAAGCCTGTTTAACTTGCCTGCAATTTTTGCAATGGAAAGCTTCCTATGAGGAGGAAGCCAAAAAAACAGCTCAAAATAATTTGGCTTATAATATCCCCTTAACATTGGACATGCTTGCTGGGCATGGAAATAATGTTAGCCCACAAGACCAGTCGCAAGTTGGTAACCTTATGTTTTTTGACAAAGTTAAAAGCTTGACCATGAAAACCATAAAAAAAAAAAAAAATTACACTACCAAAAGCAGAGGAACTATTTAGAAATTTAATACAAGCCCCTAATGAATGGTTTCCTGACTTCTTGTCACGGGATACAGAGGCTATAGTAAAGAGAGTTCCATCTGGCCCCCCTCAAGACTCCTTGATAAAACAATTGGCTTGGGAAAGGGCAAATGCTCTCCTACGGCAGGCCCCATACTTGCACTAGTAGCTGCAATCAATTAATTGACCCTTCATCACGAAGAAAAATCTTCACATGACAAGCTGGGGTCTATATGCTGGGACTGTAATAAAAAAGGACATATAGTGAAATATTGTTCACAAGATAATAGACCTTCAAACCCCAAAACTCTTGCCCTAAATGTAAACAAGGATATCATTGGACAAAGGACTGCAAAAGGAACAATTTAAACTTAAAAGGTGGCAAGCCCCTCAAGTTAGAGGGACCACCGCACATCCCCAGGTGCATTAGACATTGCCAATCCTGGACACAAAACCTAGAATGACCATCCACTTAGACGGAGTCCCCATTAAGGGTCTAGTGGACACTGGAGCATATATTACCATCATTGACTCTGATACCACCTCAAATATGCAATGGGAAATAATACCTGGCCCTAACATTCAAGGAGTGGGTGGTCTCCAACCCACTCGTCAAGTGTCCTCCTCTGTGATTTGGCAAGACCTCCATGGCATAAAGGGTGCTTTTCACCCCCTAATTGCTGATGTTCCCAACACTTTATGGGGACGAGATATATTAGGAATGATGGATACCATTTTGACAACAGATGATAAGGCCTTCTATGATGAGATGATAGTACATGACAAAATAGGTCTTTCGGGCACACAGACCCCCAATTCTAAAGGCCACTGTTCCACCCCTCCTGAAGCCCAACCCATTCCCATACAGTGGGACACCCAAGATGACATATGGGTAGAATGCCGGCCCATTCTAGAGGCTAAACTCACCATCCTAAAAACGCTAGTGGAAGAACAGTTAAAACTAGGGCACATAAAGCCTTCCACTAGCCCCCATAATACTCCTGTCTTTGTCATCCCAAAAAGGAATGGTAAATATAAACTCCTGCAAGACCTTACACCTATTAATAAACATATGAAAAACATGGGATCATTTCAATCAGGAACCCCCCCACCCCACTAGTAGTCCAAACAATTATCATGTAATTACCCTTGATATAAAAGATTTTTTTCTCAATTTCTATTGCACAACAGGACAAACCATATTTTGCCTTTATGGTTTGGGAACCTAATTCCAGGATCCCAGCACAAAGGTACAAATGGACAGTACTGCCCCAAGGAATGAAGAACAGAACCCCCTCATGTGTCAACACTTTGTTTCACATGCAACCAGGCCTCTCATTAAATGATGTTTAATAATGCACTATATGGATGATATCTTACTCTCCCACAGAGATAGTGCCACATTACTAACTCACCTTAAGCAACCTTTGGCCAACCTCACTATCTTGGGATTACATGTGGCAACTGACAAGGTTCAGTACCAACCACCCTTTGAGTTCTTAGGATATAAAATTTCATCAAAATTAGGCCCCTCAGACCAACTATAAACCTAAATAAACCATAAATGAATTACAACAGCTTTGTGGACATGTTAATTGGCTAAAACCCTTTCTGCCCATCCCTCCAAAGGATTTGACCCCCTTATTCAACTTGCTCAGGCAAGACTCCTGCTCTTCAAAGAAAATTACCCTAATTCCACAAGCTCTGCAGTTAATCATGTCAATAACTGTCTTGCTGACCTCAAAACACAATGTTATGATGAAAGTCATCCCCTGATAGGGATTGTCTTGTTGTCCCCAGGGGCACCCCGTGGTGTCATTTGGCAGCAAAATGGCCCTCTGTTCTGGATACACCTTGCATGGGGTCACTACCACAAAATCACCAGCAGACTGGAAAGCACTATTCTTACAGTGCTTAAGGTAAGATATTACTGTAATAATGTCTTCAATGCTGAGCCAGATACTCTGGTACTTCCATTAACACAAGTTGAAATCTTACACCTCACACAGAACAGCACTCAATTCCAAACCTTAATCTCTGACTTTCCAGGACAATTAGATAATCACCTTCCTCCTAACAAGATGCTTCAGACACTACAATCCCTAGATACTTCTCCTCCAAAAAATGCCTTCCCTTCCTCACAACCCATACCCAATGATCCATGTGCATTTATTGATGCCAATACTTACAGAAACAGTAAATGGACCAGACATCACACATCTAGAGAACCATACAGGGTCTGTTCAACTAGGTGAATTGAGGGCTGTAATCCAAGTATTTCCTCTATGCCCAGAAACCCCATTAATATATTTTCTGACAGCAAATACACTGTACAAGTGGCAAATACACTCCCCTTTTCTGTGTTCAGATTGACCAATAAACTCATTGATCAAGCCCTCCACACTTTAAAGGAACTTACTGAAAGAAGACAATTTTCACAGTATATTATGCATGTGCAATCCCACGCAAATCTGCCAGGGATCATTGCTCAGATTAATAATAAAATAGACAAACTCATGTCATGGTACTCCATTTCATTGAGTGCCTTAGAGCAAGCATGCATACTACATACTAAGTTTCACATGTCATAATTTTTTTAAAAAAACAAAGAACAATAACCATTGTCATGAGAGCATGCAAAAGTATAATTCAGAAAAGCAGCAACTCAAAGGAGAAATGGAAAAAATCAGGCAATATTAATACATAAAACCACACAATTGCAAAATGAACATTAGCGGAAGAACAAAGAAAGAATTAAAAAAAAACACACACACAAAAACAATAACCAGGAAAAAAATGAACAAAATCACAGAAGTCCTTACCTAACAGAAATAATCTTGAGAATGAATGGTTTAGTATCCTCAATTAAAATGTTTAAACTACCTGCATTAAATGTGAATTAGTGGAAACACTACCTAATGATTTACTACCAATAATAAACTCACTCCCCTGATAAAGACACAAAGAGACTGAAAGTGAAGGGATGAAAAATGATATTCTATGCCAATAGAAATCAAAAGTGATCAGGAGAAGCTATGCATGTAGCAGATAAAGTAAATCTTAAGTCAAAAATTTTAAAAAGACACAGAAAGCACTATGTAATGGTATAGTGATCAATTCAACAAGAGAAAATAAATATGTATACATCTACTGACAGAGCACCTAATTATGTAAAACAAGAATTATTCAATGTAGAAGGAAGGGTAGACACCCATACAGTTATTGTTGGGGATCCCAATAACCTAGTTTTGCCAATAGATCTTCCAGACAAAATCAACATAGAGACTTAGGAATTATACCATACTAAAGGGAAAATGGACCTAACAGAATCTATAGAACATTTAATGAAAAAAAAATGCAGAAAACATATTCTCCTCATAACTGCATGGAAAATTCTTCAGGATACACTCTATGTTAGGCCACACAGAGCATTTTACTGATTTACAAATGTTATCATGTATCTTCTCTGACCTCAATAGAATAAAATTACAAATCAATAACAAACATGTATTGGAATACTACACTGTAACCCAGAAATTGCACAATTATAACTCAAAGTTCAAAACATTTCTAAAAATCAGGCAGAAAAATTTAGAAATTGTACAAATACATGGAAATTGAACACCATACCTATGAAAAATAAATGGATCAATAAAAGGATCAAAGTGGACCCTTAAAAGTTTCTTGAAACAAGAATGAAAACACAACATCTCAAAATCTATGGGATATAACCAAAGCAGTAGAAAGAGGGATAGCTATGGCAATGAGAGTATACACCAAAAAATAGATGATCTCAAATAACCAAGCTAACAAGGCAACTCAAGGAAGTAGAAAAGCAAGAACTCATGGGAAGTCACTGGTTCAGCACCAGTCCACACAGCAAGAACTTATGGGAAGTCACTGGTTCAGCACCAGTCCACACAGCACTACAGAAACAGAAGCAGATTTGACTGTGAACTGTAAATGCACAGAGTGCTCATATGATTCCCCACTGTTATGGTCTTCTTCTAAAAGTCTATACCCATATCTTGGCTTTGTATCAACACAGAATACACTTCATGAAAAATGATCAACTGCTTCTTCAGTATTTCCTGGTGTAATGGTCAGGTATGTGTGCTCCTATGGTATGGACAATATTAATTTGTCTGTTTAACTGCCCCACAGCTTAAAAGACTTTTGCCTTAGCTTGTGTCCAGATGACAATTTTGTTGAAATTATTGCCCACATCCTAGGCCATTTTCCAGAAATGTAAGAGAAGATGTAATTATCTATAGTTCAGAAGTTTACTGCCTGGTGCTTCCAGTTGAACAAACTGATCCATGTAACCCCAAGTAAATGTCTCATCATAGAATCTGTTCTCTTCTGTTAATAAACCCATGGCCAAAACTTGCAATGTCCCTAGGGGAAGTAATAGAGGCCAAAGGGTGAAGGGTGGAGTGTCCCATTCCTTCTGCAGAGTCCATAACAAGTCACTTGTGGTGTGTGGGAACTCATGCCTGTCACCTTCAATTTTGCTTTTGCCAAAACAGTTTTTGAAAGATCACTTTTTCAATCATGTAGTATATTGAAGCTATTGACAACTGGTGTCACAATATGTGGTACGAGAATCTTGATCCTGTGCTTTTGAATATCTGTTTTTAAATGACAACCATTACCCTTATCCTTATTTTGAAATGACAGACAACCATTGCCCTTATTCTTTATTGCCTATTACTTACTATTCAAGGCTATGATGTAGTCTTTTGTAGCTTTAAATGCCTTGTACTAATCACTGCTATGTAGAATTTCTTCTTTTAAGGAATTAGAAAAAAATTATTGAATATGAAGAATATTCTTGGTGTTTCAATAGTCACTTTTATGTATATTATTAAGTCTTTATCATATCCTGAGATTATAGACATCTTATATTTTTAATATCATATAGAAATTTGACTTAGGTCAGTTTCTATGCATGTACAATAAATAAAGTTGAAATCTTCAAAATATAATGTTCTCAACAGTGGCCCATTTTTGCATGAAAGCAAGCACTTGTGTGACTAGAGCCATTTCTTATGTATTCCACACATCCTTTGTCTACATATTTGTATATATTCTTTTGTATATATCCTTTGTGTATATATTTGTATATATTTTTTTATCCTTGCCTTTTGTCAATAACTATTGGTAAAACACATCTTCAATTAACTTATATAATGACTTTATTAACTGCCTTCGTGATAAATTCACAAATGAAGAACCATTTCATGAAGAATAAATTCATGAATAAAGATTAGTAGGAACTTCAAGTTTGAGGAGCTAATAAATAATACAAAATAAAAATTTTTCACTGTTAAATATTGGAGTTCATGGTACGGGTGATTTCTCAGAAAATCTAGTGATGTGTTTGTTCTGAAGGTTGAAGGCTGGCAGATCATGGTGCCCTCAGTTTAGCTGGGAGACAAGGTTATTTTATTCAAGCTGGGAAATGAGGTTGTTTTGGTCTGGGCTGTCATACAGAGAGAATGTGTACTTTGAGGAGAAGCATAGATTGTACTTTTGGAGGTTTTTCTTATTTTAAACTAACCATAAAATGACATAATCATTACTAAATAAAAAATATATAAAAAGGCTGGTAGAAAAATAAAGACAGATTCAGCCTCAGAAAACTTGCTGTATCTTTCTGCTGTTTCTCCACCCTGCCGACACCTCCCATTCACCTAGGACTCCAAACCACTGCTAGGGCTGGACACTGGCACTGTCTAAATGTAATGGTTTGCAGTGTGATTCCTGTAAAGATGTAGGTATTCTAAATATTTTCATATGGAAATTCGGGAGTCAAAATGGAAAATAACTGCTGTATAAATTGATGTTCACAGCAATGATATAAATTGGAAGAAAAAGAATCAATGTATGAGAATATAGAATAATGCAAGTTATAAAACAGGGAGAATGGGAAAAAATGAAAGAAAAATAAATAGAGCACATAAAACAGACACAGATCATTGTAGAAAAGACTGACAGTTGAATGCTTTCCATAAAGTTCAGGGTAGAGGAATGTCAGTTCTCATGATTTCTATATGAAACTGTGATCTACTTCTATCAGCCAGGCACTATCTACTTGTTACCACTCAGTAGCCCACTCATATTAATCCATCAAATGAATTAAACCACCAATGAAGTTAGAGCTCTCATAAAATAATCATAGCAACTCTGACTATTCCTGTGTTACCTAGCATATGAATATTTGTGGGGACATCTTGGGCCTAAACCACAACACTTCACTCTCATTAATTTTACTTGGGATTGTTTTCATGACCACTGTGATCAAGATTTTGTATTGATCAAACCAAACATTTTTTCTCACCTTCTCTCATAGAAAATAAAACACTTCAGTGAGTATTGCAAACAACATATTCTGTAACAAATGGCAACACACTTAGCAGAGATACTCTGATTTATTTATACAGAATTTAGAGATCTGTGTCCAAAGTTGACTGCAGTTCCCTGCCCACAAAAAGAATTTTCACAAAGTAGATCATTAACGGATTTAATTGCAGAAGAAGTTCAGCCAAATATCTCCCTCAGTGATTGAAAGAAAAGAGTAACCTACATAACTTCATGATAACTAGGGGACACTAGCTGCATGGACTTGCCACAGAGCTGAAGAAGGAACCATTAAGGAGAAAGTGAGGTCAGTATCAACACTCTTTGCTGTGTCACAGGGAAAGACAATAGAACACTTCTCTTTGAACTTATCTAGATACAACCACTTTGTCTTCAGTTAGGGAGAGTCATTCAGCCACCATGGCTTTTCAGGACCTCCTAGAACAAGTTGGTGGTATGGGAAGGTTCCAGATAATTCAGATGGCTTTTCTTCTTCTCTGCAATGCCATGGTGTTCCCTCATGTTATATTGGAGAACTTCACTGCCGTCATACTTGGTCATCGCTGCTGGGTCCACATCCTCGACAATGACACAGTCTCTGACAATGCCACTGGGACCCTCAGCCAGGACACCCTCCTGAGGATCTCCATCCCACTAGACTCAAACCTGAGGCCAGAGAAGTGCCGGCGCTTCATCCACCCACAATGGCAGCTCCTTCATCAGAATGGGACCTTCTCAAACATGAGTGAGCCAGACACAGAGCCCTGCATGGATGGCTGGGTATATGACCGAAGCTCCTTCCTCTCCACCACCGTGACTGAGGTAACAGGCTTCATTTTCCTCTCATGAGTGCTTGACCTGGGTGTGTAGAAACAATGAAAATAATGGACATGCTTTGAGCTGTTAATTGCCACGTGAGTGCTGGTTTTTCCTTTTTTTTTTTTTTTCTTTCAGTACCTATTGATGCTCTATGCATATGGGACACATCCTTACTGTAATAATAAATAATAAATATGAACTGACTGTCATGGTGCTTTTATTCTTGTGACTATCACAGTTAAAACAAGTAAATCACATGTCTTGTTAAAAATGTTAGGCTAAGTCAGTAATACCCTGCCTTGATTGCTAATTAGATATATATGGTGAGGTGATCCAAACCTGAATACCCAGACTGAACACCTAGAGTAATCCCATGAGAAGGTATGCACTGATGTTCAGGGTTCAGTACATTCTTCAAGGTTCTTGAATGGTGGCCAAATTTGAGAACTTCTCATCATGGGTTCAAAGTGATCATTAATGTAACCCACGGTGTAAGGGAGTCTCCCTAGATAATATTTTTTAACTGAGGACTGGATGGTATAATTCAAGTATATTTGAAGAGGGAAGCTGTAGAAGAGGACAGGGGCCTGATCTATTGAAAACTGCAGGTGGTGTGAAGGTGTTTTTGTTATGCTGGTTTCCTTGTCTTCCAGTGGGACCTGGTGTGTGAATCTCAGTCACTGAATTCAGTGACTAAATTTGTCTTCATGGCTGGAGTATTGATTGGAGAGATTGTATGTGGCTATTTGACAGACAGGTAAGTGTCTCTGGTTCCCAACTCTCTCTTCCCGTGGGTACTCTGACTGATGAATCATTCGTGCATATGAAAAAAATTAGTGTCCTAGGGGTACCTTTTCTCCAGGGATCTACAAACACAAACGCTAAATTTCCTTCAGTCTGATGAGTGCTACTTTTAAATGTTTGAGTCCTGAGTGCAGATGTGGAGGTGTTTTACTACAGGGTTTCTAAAGAAGATACCACAACATGGGATTTGAAAGATCACAGAGTTAACAATGGGAAGACAGAGGAAGATGTGTCACCACATTGGATCTAGCTTTTTTGAGTGTGCTGCTAGGGAGAAGAACATTGTCAGTGTTGCCCAGGAGCATCATGCTTAGTCCCTTGTGTATACTGCACCAAATGCTTCTGGTGGCATGAGTGGCCAATGCAGGATGGGTGGAATGTCCCATTCCTTCTGCAGAGTCCATAACAAGTCACTTGTGGTGTGTGGGAACTCATGCCTGCACCTTCAATTTTGCTTTTGCCAAAGCAGTTTTTGAGAGATCACTTTTTCAATCATGTAATATAATAAAGCTATTGAAAATGGGTGTCACAATTTGCAGTACAAGAATCTTGATTCTGTGCCTTTGAATATCTGTTTTTAAATGACAACCATTACCCTTATCCTTATTTTGAAATGACAACCATTGCCCTTATTCTTTATTGCCTATTACTTACTATTCAAGGCTATGATGTAGTCTTTTGTAGCTTTAAATGACTTGTACTAATCACTGCTACATAGAATTTCTTGATTTAAGGAATTAGAAAAAAAAATTATTGAATATGAAGAATATTCTTGGTGTTTCAATAGTCACTTTTATGTATATTATTAAATCTTTATCATATCCTGAGATTATAGACATCTTATATTTTTAATATCACATAGAAATTTGACTTAGGTTGGTTACTATGCATGTACAATAAATAAAGTTGAAATCTTCAAAACATAATGTTCTCAACAGTGGCCCATTATTGCATGAAAGCAAGCACTTGTGTGACTAGAGCCATTTCTTCTGTATTCCGTGCATCCTTTGTCTATAATTTTGTCTAATATTTTTATTCCTTGCCTTATTTCTTAAATATTGGTAAAACACATCTTCAATTTACTTATATACTAACTTTATGAACTGTCTTCATGATAAATTCACAAATGAAGAACCATTTCATAAAGAATAAATTTATGAATAAAGATTAGTAGGAACTTCAAGTTTGAGGAGCTAATAAATAATACAAAATAAAAGTAAATTGAAAAAAGTCACTAGCATGCAACATACTTCCAGCACACCAAGTAGTTCTCCCACATATGAGCTATAGGAGTCTCAAAAGGAGAAGAGAGAGAGTAATGGGCAGAGAGAGTATTCAAAAAAGTCTTACAATATACAAATATCAGTGGTTCTGGAAGTTTTATCTTAGATCCCTAACATTTTCTATTACATGATTGTATCTTCTGCAAATAAGTATGATTTAACTTATTGATTTTGCGTCTTCTGCCTTTGGCTCTTTTTTCCACAGCAGCTAGGATCTACAGAACAATACTAAATGACACTTGTGAGAGCTGACATGCTGGTCAAATTGATGATCTTTAGTGAATATACCACGCATTTCCCTCCTGAATGTGACGTTAACTATATAGAGGTCTACTAGGTTCCCTTAAGTTTCAGGAAGTCTCCTTTTATCTCTAGTTGTTGAGTGCCTTTCTAATGAAAGACTTTGGATTTGATATCCAATCTTCTTTGGAGAATAATGTGTCTTAATCCATTCTGTAGGTCTGTAGTAGAATTGTGTTTCTCACAGATCTGGAGACTGGAAAATTCAAGGTCAATGCACCAGTTCACTGGGTCACTGGCAGGGTCTTCCTCTCTGCTGTTTCAATGGCTGCTGTTTGCTGTACCTTCTCATGGCCAAGAAGGAAAGAAGGTGTTCTCATATTGTGGAAGGGGCAATATCTCATTCAAATGGGAAAAAATATCATAGGAATGATTTCTGATGAAGGTGAGGCATCAGAATTCCTAGAAAATCACTCAAGTAAGTTAGGCACATATGGAAAAAAAAAAGAAAATGGAAAAGGAGATAAAGAAAGGTAATAAAACAAAATATGGTGAGACTATCAATAATAAATAGGAATCATACAACAGGAAACAAACAGAAATCTGCAAGTGAAAACTACAATAAATGACTAAGAATCAATGTATGAACTTGAATAAAGAACAGTAAGAATTATCAGTCTGAGTTGCCAGAAAAAAATACTAAATTATAATTAACAGTAGACTGAAGAAGGTGGCTGAAATGCAAGGGCTGTCGGAGCACCATTCAGTGCACCTGCATATGCACTATGGGAGTCTCAGAAGGAGAACAAAGAGAATAGGGGGCTGAGAAATTATATGACAAAAGTCTCACAAAATACAAATCCAATTGTCTCAATAAAATCAAATCAGTGAACTCAAAGACACGTTATAATAAAAATTTTTATCTCAGAGTAAAAGAGAGAATCTCCAATGAAGCAATAAAGGAGTGCTTTTTCACATACAATGGATCCTCAAAAGAATGTTGGATAATTTTCCTTCAGAAAACATGGAAGCATCCCAGCCTCCTCCTCTCACTAAGGGTTATTCTACTGTGTAATCTATGCATCTGCAATTCCATGTTTTATGAAACAAGACAGATGGACTAATGCATCTTAATTTACATTTATCTGTGCTGCCTCTTTCTCTTCTTTCATGGACTTACCATTAATTTGGGGGATACAAGCACATTGCTCTTTGTATTGCTACTTCATATTTCTAATTTCTATATACTGCTCCATGCTGGGGATTCATAACAGTGTTTGTGAGCCTTCTATGGGGAATGAACAACCAGATTACCTCTGATTATGTCATTCCAAACCTAAGGAAAAGGTCAACGTTATATGGCTATTTCCTGTGAGAAAATACATGTTAAATTTTTACATATCTGTTTGTTGCCCAAGGCCAACAAAGCCAAACTCAGCAGATAGGGACTCTTGCCCAATCCATCAGTAACCTGGATGTACCACATCACAGATGTTCCTATTATGTCATGTTAGCCATAATTTGTAGAGTTCTAGAGTCCCAAGGGCTGATTCAAATTCTTTATACACAACATTGACTCTTCATAATTCTATGTGTATGATTTAGTGCAAGAGATATTTATGATATGTTAATATCTCTAACACCGCAGCATGTCTTATATAGCTTGAATTGTTGTCAAACTACTGGTAACCAATTTAAGAATTCTTGGTCACATGGTAACCTATTTAAAAAGAGAGAGATTTGCTTTTGAGAATATCTGCTGCTAATCCTTTATGGATTTTTTTATAGGTGTGAAGTACCTTCTTTGTCCCAATTTCCACCAGGTGTTATTGTTCCAAAATCCCATCTTTCCCTTTTCCATAGGTTTGGGAGGAGGTTAGTTATGACATGGAGTCTATTCCTGCTGGCTCTCATGGAAACCTATGCTGCCTTGGCTCCCACCTTCCTGGTTTACTGCTCACTACGCTTCCTGGCTGGCATTTCCACCACAACCATCCTGACAAATACTGTTCTTCTCAGTAAGTTGGCACTGACTCTTGGATATTAACTAATCTTTGACTTTGACCTTGGTGGTCTACCTTTGCTTGAAGTAAACACTCAGTGATGTTTTCTTTCAGTTGTAGAATGGACAACTTCAAAATACCAAGCTACAGTAACAACATTGGCAATGTTGTCTGCTAGTATTGGACAGATCATGTTGGCAAGCCTAGCTTATGGTATTCGAAACTGGCATTCTCTCCAGCTGGTTGTGTCTATACCCATTTTCTTCTTATTTATTTCCTCAAGGTATGAACCAAATTTCCTCTTTCTCTTATAGGCTCATGGAATAGGAATGTGGGTGACATTGGGACATAAACATTCATTTTGTCTTAGTTCTACACCTGAGGATGTGCTCTCAGAACAGGTTTCTATGTGTGATTGAGAAGCAGGGTAAGTAGGACTGTCAGATAAAATTGAGGACACTGAATTATCTTTCTTTCTTCAGCAGCTTGGAGAGGAATATATGCTTATAGGGTACAGTGAAGACAGAACAAATGCTTCTACCCTGGTCTGAGGGAGTCTGAGCTAATAAACCTTCTTGAGTTATTTGCCTTTGACAGGTTTTTTCATAGGAGCGACTTATGCTAAGCAGGGATGATTGACAGATTTTGTGCCTTGCCCATTATCTTATTGCACATGTACCAAAATCTCATTCCTGGATTTTACATTAGACACATGAGATGCAAGTAATATGTTTGGGATCTTAAACAGAAGCTTACCTTGATTTGGTTACTCTAGTCAAACCTGGGTCTCTGTGCATGTTTTGTAGAATGGTTGGGCAATCTTTGAAAAATAGAATCTTACTGTTGATATTTCAGGGAAGTTTGCTCATTAGATAACATGAGGTGGTGTAAATAAAGAGAGGTCCTTAGGTTCACATGCTCTTTGGTAGAGGAGGAGTGTGGGTCTTCTGAGTAAGGGTTCCCAATTGATCCTGCATAATTCCCCCATGACACACATTGCCCTGAAATTCCTAGAGGAGTGATAAGGGCAGAAGTTTAGTCTTTTGAATATTCTTTCTTGTGGATTTGGATGTTGTCCCTGCCTAACTTGGTGCCTTGACTCTTTTCTATACTTATAATTTTCTTAAGCCCTGAAAATGGATGCCCAAGTGGCCAAGGGTTCAGTCAGTGGCAGGGATGGGAGGAAATTCATGTGGAGCCATCATCTGGGGGAGGATAGTATATACATGGAAAGAAACAAAACAAAAAGGCACGCTAAAACACAAGGGCTAACACACAGGGGAAATAAACATGAGGGAAGCAGGTGTGGAAGGATCCATGAAATTATGCACTGACCCAAGAGAGGCAAAATCAGCAAAAGCACGTGTGGTTAAATTGACAACTTGGGTCATCATTTGGCTATTGCATGGCAGGGCTTGGCATCAGCCTGGAGTATAAGGAAGGATGGGAAGGTTCCTGTTGGGCATAGTGCGAGTATGAGAAACTTCATCCTTGAGGGATGAGGCAAGAATGTGCACAGATAATAAGGGGAAGCCACAGCAATGTTACTACCCAAAATAAATGGTCTCTAAATTTCTGTGCGTCCACACTGATCCAGGAATCTGGATCAGCATGCCTGGGTTGTTTGTGACACAGTGGTTTTAGACCTGCTCACAACTGTAGGATAGAGTGGCTTCTCTTATGGTTGGAGTCAATCCTGGTTTGAGTCTGGACATATGTACCCAAGAGGGCATCTGCCAAGTGTGGCTGCCTTCAGTGTGGAGAGGAGAACGAGCCTGTTGGTTGTTTTGCACTGTTGTCTCACCTCTATCTCTGGTAAGTCTTAGGGTGAATTACAGAATATCAGTTAGGGTTCTATGACCAGATACCAGATAGTAGCATAAAGGTTGTTTGCCAACTTGAGAGCTGAAGAAACCAGGAAATGCTCACCCCAAGAATCCAGAGCCTCAGAACAAGAGGAGCCAATCACATAGCCCCAGGTCAGAACTGAAGGTTTGGAACTCCCTGGAGAGTCACTGATAACAGTCCACTTTTGAAAAGAGAAGGAGCTGGATTCTGATATCCTTGGGCAATGGCAACAGCCATCAAAACACCCATTCAAGAATAATTGAGTTTGTATCTGCAGCTGCTGTCTTGTTCTTCCAAATTTTGGTTCATATTTCAAATAAGATAACTAGTAAATACTTGTGCAAAATTATGTCTCAAGTGTTGCAAGATACATTATTATACCAAAAGGTATTCTGTTTATGTGAAATTTCCATTTAACCTAGTGTTATACTTACTATATTAGACAAAATGTAAGATATATCACTATATTCATGTTACAGATGAAAAATAACTTTTAAGACTTTGTTTATAATTTAAATTAACTATGAATACTCTGATTTTATTTTCAAAGACAAGTAACCACAAAAGCAGAATAGGAATAAATTTTAACCTGAATATTCAGGAATTTCCAGTTGGTTCTTGCTTGGAAACGTTAATTGGCAGTGTGTAAATAGAATTTTTTCAAAAACATTTTCCATTATAGCAGAGGCACTTGAAAATCAGCTTCCACCATGCCATGTATTTGTGTGCATGGCTTTGCAAAGAAATTCCCTACAGATATTTGGGCGATTTTCATTATTGGAGGTGATAATGGATGAGAGAAAGAAGAAATTTCCCCCCATAGCTACTTTTGTGGGTCTGAAGTGCCATTTTTCATTAGAGCATTACTGTTAAAAATAGTAGTTGGGTTCATCCTGACAAAATCCTACATGCATTCTTCCAGAGCTCTTTAATGAAGGAACAGCACTGTTTCTCCAGTTGGAGTGTGAATGCAGACTAGAAACCTTACATAGTTGCTCCAGGGCTCTCCTTCCTTTCCTCTTTATGAAGACTTATACAGGCTTGGATGTTCATCCTCCCAAGAAGTTGGTTCAGAAAGGAGGCCTATTTGGTGAGAAATGACTCAGAGAGATGATTACAGATTAATACACTGAGATGAGTTCTGGAAGACAAGATGGTGTACCCTCTGGCGCACTTATTCATGTCATTCACCCTCATAACTAATCTGCAACCTGGGTAATGTTACTGTTCCCACTACATAGAAAAGAGTGTAGAGGTAGATGGAGCTGCTGCTGTATCCAGATTCCATCATAGTGGAAGGAGCAGGAGTGCTTCTAGTCTGCATGGAATTTCAGTAAGCAAAAATATTTTGGAGGTGCTTATTTTAGGAAAAGAACATGTTATGAATAAGTATTTCTCATGCCCTTTCAAGGAATTTGAAGATGGTCTGAGGAGCTCAGTGCTGCTCATGCCCCAGTGCTCTGAGCTCCATAGTCAATGTGTATCCAACCAAGAGGGGAGCTGATAGGGCTCATGTCTGCCTTCCCAGCTGTGCAGGTGCACTGCATGCAGGCATCATTTCCTGTTTGCCCCATTATGGTACCAGGCAACATGACAGCATGTTTCTTGCCTTAACTGAGCAAGTGGTAGGTATTCGATGGAAGGAGAATGAAGGCAATGTGGAAAATACCATGTGAGAGCTGACAACACTTCCATCATTTTGATCAGGTGGGTGTCAGAGTCAGCTCAGTGGCTGATTATCAACAACAAACCTGAGGAGGGCTTACAGAAACTTAAAAAAGCTGCACAGGTGAATGGAATGGAAACTTCTGCAGACACCCTAACCATGGAGGTGAGCAGGATGGGAGGTGCTTATGAGACAGGGAAGACATAGCCTGACATATTATTAATTGGTTTCCAAAGAGGCAATATGCTGTTGCTGAAAAGCCTGGAGATAGACATTTTATTTCGAGGAGAAAAACAGCTTGATTTGTTCTTCCATTTGCTCCTCAAATTCAATGCATATATCTCCCTCCTCGGGATTTTATTCTTTATATTTGATTACTATATAAATTAACAGATAACACTGTATGTTTTAGTCTTTAAAATGCGATGTTTTGAAGTACATATACAGGGTTGAATGATTAAATCTAGCTAATTAATAGATGCATTGCCTAACATACTTATCCAGAGAGAGCAAATAACATATACTTTACATTTTCAAAAGACTACAATATATTGTCATTGATCCTACAATAGTTCTGAGAACTTTGACCAACATCTTATTCCCTTCCTCCTCCCCACCACAAGCAACCACAGTCTCTGGAAACCATCATTATAGTTTCTTCTTCTATAAAATCAAGTTTCATAGATGCGCTTATAAGTGTGATGATATGGCATTCATCTTCCTGTTTCTGGATCATTTCACCTCAAATAAAGTCCTCCAGGGTCATCCTGTTGTCACAAGCAAGCAACAGGATTTCATACTTTTCCATGAATGAGTAGTATTCCACCACATGTAGTCAGATCCTCCTCTATATGCTCTGGAGTTCCAACAGCTTTTGATGGTCGTTAGCATTTTCTCTTTATAAACTGCAAGCAGGGTGGCTTAATTCCTTTCATCTGATGTATTTCTTTTATTTCTTTCTCTCTCCTGATAACTCTGAGTACTTCTCATTCTATGAGGAATAGTAGTGGTGGAGTGACATCCCTGTCTTATCTATACATTACCAAGAAAGATGTCTGCTGCACTGACACCCATAAGTGCAATGTTAGCTGTGGATTTATCACATGTGACTTTTATTGTGTTGAGGAATTAACCTTGCATACCTAATTAGTTGAGAGTTTTTCTGATGACATGATGTTTAAAATCATGCACAGTTTTTCAATGTCAATTGTACATCAATGACATAATTTGAGAAATAAAAAACATTTTTTGGTGTCCTCTGTCTATGATCACATTCATAAACATCTTTCCAAATCTCAGTTGATTTGTTTTATTCCTCTACTGGCTCTTGACTGTAGCTCTCTCAGTTTGTAGATGCATTCTGCCTTGGGACTGTGCCTTTTGCCCTCCTTCCCGTATCTTTCTTTCTTCCTTTATGAGCATGTTCCATGACTTCCTGTGACAATTCTTTGACAGATCGGGGATAGAAACTTTAAAAGCTCCTGTCTTCAGAAAGATCACCCACACTGACCAGGTCAGTGGGTTTGATAAAACCTAAACTCCTGAGCAGGGAACAAAGTGAATCCCAAGGCTGGAAACCTAACCTCGATGAAGGGATGGATGCTCTGAATGCATACTGAATGTTGTAGTGTGTGAAATGCATCTTTGAGGTTAGGGTAGAACTAGCCATGCTTAAATATTCAGGGATATGTTTCTTTGCAGTTGAGTCAAGTCCAAATGGCTTCAGATGGGCAAAGTCAGTGGTGCCCTGGTGAAATGTTTAACTCCAACATTTGAAGATTTTGAAGAATTTTAGAGTCCAGAATCATGGCAATCATTAATTTCTGTGGCTTGTTAAACTCCACCAGAGTCTATTTCCGCTTAAACTTATGATCTCAACAGTCTCATAAATCATTTAAAAAGTTAATAAAGAGCTCTTAAAAACATGAATGAAGTGACTATAAGTCTCCTATGTAGCCAAGACTGGAGAGCTGAGACTGCTTCATGCTTTTTCCCAAAGCATGGCATGATGATTGGCATAGAATGGAAGTTACAGAGAAAGATGTGTGTGGAAAACATGAAGAACAAGGAAACACCCATTTGAATGTATGGTGCTTCCTCCCCAAGTAAGAGTGACTAGGAAGAACACACAAGGAGAGGTCCCAACGGTAGCTATCATCACCCACCTAAATATCTCTGGAAGCTCCACTCATTTCTCTTAGCGCATCAAAACAGAGTCTCTACTAGCAAATTAAACCATCATACCCTGAAGTTTCACAGTAATATTGGAAGAGCTTGAAGGCCACTCTTAGGTGTAGTAGCCCTCATCTGACATGGATTTAAGGACTTCTTGGAGGCAATTCTTTTCTAGTAATAACACAGTAAAAATGGCCAGTGATCATGGGTTTATGTGTGGGATGCAGAGAGCATCACCAGGAATGCCTCTCTAACACAAGCATAAAACCTGTATTCTGCTGCTGAAGGTATGGCTACAAGCTGTAAGGCCATTCCTGATGGTGTAGGATCCTCCAGGCATGGGAGTAGCTCCAATTTTCAGAATCCCCTTCATCATGGAAGCTTTCTAGTGACAGTTGTAGTATTGATGCACTTGTAGAGGAGGCATGACAATGGAGTTAACATTTCTGAATAACTGATAAATTAATAAGTAGAAGCATTCTGGTAGAAGTAGTTTGATATGCATGTTTATAACCTACTAAGTGGCCTAGAAAATTTTTGAAAGAAATGAACTATTGTGTTGTTTGTTTTCCTACTTCTCCTGAACCTGATTCTTTATTTCTTCTTCTTCTTTAAATGACAAGGAAATTGAGCTATAGCAATATCAGTCACCTTGCCCAGGGTATACCACTATTAAGTGGAAAGGCCAATGTAGCATATCAATAAAAAACCAAGTCTGAGTTTAAATCAAATTAAAGCAAGATCCCCCTGATTCCAAACTCAAGTGAACTCCAGGCTCCTCTTTCATGGAAACACAACATTCAAGGAATTCTACAAAATAGGATGACTCAAAAAAAAAAAAAAAAAAAAAAAAAGGATGACAAAAAATAAAGAAAAATGAAAAAATAAATTGACAGGAAATGATTCTTCTTCCTGAGACAGGAAATCCATATTCCTACCATTAGTAACTAGTGGAGAACAAAACTCCATTGCTGACTCTTCTATAGCCCTATGATATGAATGGGGCTTTGGATTGGAATCTCACTACCTCATCATCTGGTTCCCTTCCTCATATAAATCTAACATACACACTCTTCAATGATCTACATTCCTCTCCAGTTCCTGCTTAATATGTCTTCACTGCACAATTTCCCTGAAGTTCCTGTGATAGGTGAGGTTCATATACCACACCACTTGTATGCCTGCGGTTGTTTCAATGTCTGTATTTTTCACTAAATATGAGAGTTTTTGAACTTAAGCTCTGTGTGTGCTCAGTGCTTCCACAATACCCATCTCTCTCTGACAACTGAACAAGTTATTGACTCTGTTATTATCGAAGGCTGTAAGATCCACCATGAAGGAGGAGCTGAAGGCTGCACAGACAAAACCTTCTCTGTGTAACTTGTTTCACACACCCAACCTGTGTAAACGGATCTGTCTCCTGTCCTTGATCAGGTAGGCTTCACACCATGCTTTAAAAAGTAGTGGAGAATGAGTGTATTTCTTATTTCAGTGTGAACAATATGTGGGGAGCAGAGCTTTGGAGACAAAAGTGAGGAGAATATAAAGAGCATTGCTATGGCTGGGGTATGGGTTATGAACAGACTGACACAGAACCATTGCACAGTGAGGAGTTCTGTTCATCATATCACACTGCCAGGTTCACACTGGAGACTGGTGCTGCAAACTTCAGTCCTGTAAAACTTTTGTCACTATTTTCTTCATTGTTTGCTTTCCTTTTAAAGGTGGTAAAATTTGAAAGAGTGAATTGCATAAATATATGCAACTCAATGAGTGTTTACATATGTAAAGATATATCCATCGCTCAGACCAAGAACAGAAAATATTCAAAAATCCTAAAGACCATCCTGTTTTTCCACAATGTGCCTCACATCTCCCCAGGCTAAATATCACCGATGGTCTCCAGCATCATAAATTTGTTTTAGTATAATTATAAAATAATCTCCTGCAAGCAAATATTCCAGAAAAGAGATATGCCTGTACATTTTAACACCAAGAAATGACTCATCCAGACTTATCTGCTGTTACCTTTAAGGGCTAACCTTCATGATGTGTCTTTCCTGTTTGTTTACTCCAGATTTGCAATAATGCTGCCCACTTTTGGCCTTTTACTGCACCTGCAGCACCTGGGAATCAATGTTTTCCTGGTCCAGATTCTTCTTGGTGCAGTCAAACTCCCAGTCAATTATGTTTCTATTTGGACATTGAATCACAAGGGCCGTCGAATAAGCCTATTCTTTTTCACATCCATGGTTGGAGTCATTTTTATGACCATCGTATTTCTGCCTGAAGGTGAGGAAATAGCACAGGGTAAAAAAGGAAATATCTTCCCCACTTTCCTGAGGATTTTTCAGGTTGTGACTACAGTAATCCAAACAATCGGGTTCAAAGGATTCCCTGAAACCTGTTGAGCTTTTAGGACATTTTGCCATTGAATTGGTAGGAAATCAGCCAAAGGTCAGTAAAGTTGACTGAGATATGTGATTGTCCTCATATTGTTCAAGAAGTACCTTGAAACTGACGCCTCTGAGGTTTGAGTTTCTTTCAATCAGCATACATCATTTCCACATTGGACAAGGACACTTCCCTGCAAACATGTAGGTCTAGACTCATCATTATGAGTTAATACAACCACACTGTATGTCCACTTCTTCTGTATGTCTCTGTCTTATTACTTCACCTTCAGTGATTTATTCCTGTATACTATGTGTCCCCACATGAGTCTCATCTTAGGTCACCAGAAATGCAATCCTGGTATTGGGAGTCACCTTGACTTAGGAACTAAAATAACCTGTGGTCAAGCAGAGAAGAGGTGTATAGCAGTGACAACATATCAATCATGCTTTGCTCTGCTCCTTGTGTTGTAATGTGTTTTACAAAATCCCACATTGGTGGGCCATACTCATCTCTCTATATCTCTTTGGTTCCACACACTTAACCCAGTGGCACTTAAAATTGAGCCACATCCCCACCTATTTCATTTTCAGACAAGGTCTTGCTGAATCCTTAGGACCTCTCAAACTTGCTGAGGTTATATATGAACTTTGGTCCTCCCGCCTTAGCATTCTGAGATGCTGGGATTACAGGTGTGCACCACCACAACTGACATATAGGTTCCACCTCTCTTGAATGTGAAAAATAATGTCAGCTTCCTGCCCTGCAACCAAGAAAACTCCAAGATGTAAAGCTCTAATGAGATTTTTTTTCTTTTTTTTATTATAAACAAATGGGATACATGTTGTTTCTCTGTTTGTACATGGCATAAAGGCATACCATTTGTGTAATCATAAATTTACATAGAGTAATGTTATTTGATTCATTCTGTTACTTTTTCCCTTCCCCCAACCCCTCCCGCCCCTCTTTTCCCTCTATACAGTCTTTCCTTCCTCCATACTTGCCCCCCTTCCTAACCCTAACTCTAACCCTAAAACTAACCCCTCCCTCCCCCCATTATGTGTCATCATCCACTTATTAGCAATATCATTTGTCCTTTGGCTTTTTGAGATTGGCTTATCTCACTTAGCACGATATTCTCCAATTTCATCCATTTGCCTGCAAATGCCATAATTTTATCATTCTTTATGGCTGAGTAATATTCCATTGTATATATATATATATACCACAGTTTCTTTATCCTTCATCAATTGAAGGGCATCTAGGTTGGTTCCACAGTCTGGCTATTGTGAATTGAGCAGCTATGAACATTGATGTGGCCATATCTCTGTAGTATGCTGATTTTAAGTCCTTTGGGTATAGGCCAAGGAGTGGGATAGCTGGGTCAAATGGTGGTTCCATTCCAAGTTTTCTAAGGAATCTCCACACTGCTTTCCAGAGTGGTTGCACTAATTTGCAGCCCCACCAGCAATGTATGAGTGTACCTTTCTCCCCACATCCTCGCCAACACCTGTTGTTGCTCGTATTCTTGATAATCACCATTCTAATTGGGGTGAGATGGAATCTTAGGGTGGTTTTGATTTGCATTTCTCTTATTACTAGAGATGTTGAACATTTTTTCCATATGTTTGTTGATTGCTTGTAGATCTTCTTCTGTGAAGTGTCTATTCATTTCCTTAGCCCATTTGTCAACTGGATAATTTGACTTCTTCGAGTAGAGTTTTTTGAGTTCTTTATAGATTCTGGAGATTAGTGCTCTATCTGAAGTATGATTGGCAAAGATATTCTCCCACTCTGTAGGCTCTTTCTTTGCATTGCTGGTAGTTTCCTTTGCTGAGAGAAAGCTTTCTAGTTTGAATCTATCCCAGTTATTGATTCTTGCTTTTATTTCTTGTACTATGGGAGTCCTGTTCAGGAAGTCTGGTCCTAAGCCGACATGTTGAAGATCTGGACCTACTTTTTCTTCTGTAATCTGCAGGGTCTCTGGTCTGATTCCAAGGTCCTTAATCCATTTTGAGTTTAGTTTCGTGCATGGTGAGAGATGTGGGTTTAGTTTCATTCTGTTGCATATGGATTTCCAATTCTCCCAGCACCATTTGTTGAAGAGGCTATCTTTTCTCCATTGCATATTTTTGGCCCCTTTGTCTAGTATGACAAAATTGTATTTATTTGGGTTTGTGTCCATGTCCTCTATTCTGTACCATTGATCTACCTTTCTACTTTGGTACCAATACCATGCCGTTTTTGTTATTATTGCTTTGTAGTAGAGTTGAAGATCCAGTATTGCAATACCCCCTGTTCCACTCATCCTGCTAAGGATTGCTTTAGCTATTCTGGGTTTCTTATTCTTCCAGATGTATTTCATAATTGCTTGCTCTATTTCTGTAAGGTACATCATTGGAATTTTAATTGGAATTGCATTGAATTTGTATAGCACTTTAGGTAGTATGGCCATTTTGACAATATTAATTCTTCCTATCCAAGAACATGGAAGATCTTTCCATCTTCTAAGATTTTCTTAAATATCTTTCTTTACTGTTCTGTAGTTCTCATTGTAGAGGTCTTTCACCTCTTTTGTGAGATTGATTCCCAAGTATTTTATTTTTTCGAGGCTATTGTGAATGGGGTAGTTTTCCTAATTTCTCTTTCTGAAGATTCATCACTTATGTATAAAAATGCATTGGATTTATGAGCATTGATCTTGTAACCTGCTACTTTACTGAATTCACTTATGAGTTCTAAGAGTTTTCTGGTGGAATTTCCAGGTTCCTCTAAATATATAATCATGTCATCAGCGAACAGGGATAGTTTGAGTTCTTCTTTTCCAATTCGTAACCCTTTAATTTCTTTGGTTTGTCTAAATGCTCTGGCTAGAGTCTCAAGAACAATGTTGAATAGAAGTGGTGAAAGAGGGCATCCCTGCCTTGTTCCAGTTTTAAGGGGAATGCTTTCAGTTTTTCACCATTTAGAATGATATTAGCCATGGGCTCAGCATAAATGCCCTTTACAATGTTAAGGAATGTTCCCACTATCCCTATTTTTTCTAGTATTTTGAGCATGAAGGGGTGCTGTATTTTATCAAATGCTTTTTCTGCATCTATTGAAATAATCATGTGATTCTTGACTTTAAGTCTATTGATATGGTGAATTACATTTATTCATTTCCGGATGTTGAACCAACCTTGCATCCCTGGGATAAAACCCACTTGATCGTGGTGCACTATCTTTTTAATATGTTTTTGTATGCGATTTGCTAAAATTTTGTTGAAAATTCTTGTGTCAATGTTCATTAATGATATTGGTCTGAAATTTTCTTTCCTTGATGAGTCTCTGTCTACTTTAGGTATCAGTGTGATATTGGCTTCATAGAATGAGTTTGGGAGGGTTCCCTCCTCTTCTATTTTATGGAATGCTTTGAGAAGTATTGGAATGAGCTCTTCTTTAAAGGTTTTGTAGAACTCGGCTGAGAACCCATCTGGATCCGGACTTTTCTTTGTTGGTAGGCTTTTGATGACTTCTTCTATTTCAGTACTTGAAATTGGTCTATTTAAATTGTGTATGTCCTCCTCCTTCAGTTTAGGCAATTCATATGTCTCTAGAAACCTGTTGATGTCTTCAAAATTTTCTATTTTGTTGGAATATAGATTTTCAAAATAGCTTCTAATTATGTTTTGTATTTCAATCCTGTCTGTTGTGATATTTCCTTGATCATTCTGAATTTTAGTGATTTGGGTTTTCTCTCATCTTCTCTTTGTTAGTGGGGCTAAAGGTTTATCAATTTTGTTTATTTTTTCAAAGAACCAACTATTTATTTTGTCAATTTTTTGTATTGTTTCTTTGTTTCAATTTCGTTGATTTCAGCTCTGAGTTTAACTATTTCCTGTCTTCTACTACTTTTGGTGCTGTTCTGTTCTTCTTTTTCTAGGGCTTTGAGCTGTAGTGTTAGGTCGTTTATTTGTTGAGTTTTACTTCTTTTATTAAATGCACTCCATGAAATAAATTTCCCTCTAAGTACTGCTTTCATAGTGTCCCAGAGATTTTGATATGATGTTTCTTTGTTCTCATTTACCTCTAAGAATTTTTTAATTTCCTTCCTAATATCTTCTGTTATCCATTCATCATATAATAGCATATTGTTTAATCTCCAGATGTTGGAATAGTTTCTGTGTTTTACTCTTTCATTTATTTCTAACTTCAATCCATTATGATCTGATAGAATACATGCTAGTGTCTCTATCTTCTTGTATTTGCTAACATTACCTTTGTGGCATAATATTGTCTATTTTAGAGAAGGATCCATGTGCTGCTGAGAAGAAAGTGTATTCGCTCTTGGTTGGATGGTATATTCTATAAATGTCCGTTAAGTCTAGATCATTGATTGTGTTATTGAGATCTATGGTTTCTTTGTTCAATTTTTGTCTGGAAGATCTATCCAGTGGTGAGAGAGGCGTGTTAAAATCACCTAGTATTATTGTGTTATGGTCTATTTGGTTTCTGAAATTGAGAAGGATTTGTTTGACATACATGGATGAGCCACTGTTTGGGGCATAGATGTTTATGATTGTTATATCTTGCTGATTTATGCTTGCCTTAAGCAGTATGAAATGACCTCCTTTATCCCTTCTGACTAACTTTGGCTTGAAGTCCACATTATCGGAAATGAGGATGGATACTCCAGCTTTTTTGCAGAGTCCATATGCATGGTATGTTTTTCCCTATTCTTTCACCTTTAGTCTATGGGTATCTTTTTCTATGAGGTGTGTCTCTTGTAGGCAACATATTGTTGGATCTTTCTTTTTAATCCAATCTGCCAGTCTATGTCTTTTGATTGATGAATTCAGGCCATTAACATTCAGGGTTATTATTGAGATATGATTTGGTTTCCCAGTCATTTGGTTCATTTTTTAAATTTTATTTATTTATTTGTTTGACACAACTTGGTTCCTCCTATATTTGAGAATTCCTTTAGGATAATTCCTCCCTTTGCTGATTTGCTTCATTGTTTTTCATCTCTTCCTCATGGAATATTTTGCTGAGAATGTTCTGTAATGCTGGCTTTCTTTTTGTAAATTCTTTTAGCTTTTGTTTATCATGGAAGGATTTTATTTCATCGTCAAATTTGAAGGTAAGTTTTGCTGGGTATAAGATTCTTGGTTGGCATCCATTTTCTTTCAGGGCTTGAAAAATGTTGTTCCAGGCCCTTCTAGCTTTTAGAGTCTGGACTGAAAAATCTGCTGATATCCGTGTTGGTTTCCACCTGAATGTAATTTGCTTCTTTTCTCTCACAGCCTTTAAAGTTCTGTCTTTATTTTGTATGTTAGGTATTTTCATAATAATGTGCCTTGGTGTGGGTCTGTTGTAATTTTGTGTATTTGGAGTCCTATAAGCCTCTTGAACTTGATTTTCCATTTCATTCTTCAGATTTGGGAAATTTTCTGATATTATTTCATTGAATAGATTGTTCATTCCTTTGGTTTGTTTCTCTAGGCCTTCCTCAATCCCAATAATTCTTAAATTAGGCCTTTTCATGATATCCCATAGTTCTTGTAGATTCTGTTCATGATTTCTTACCATCTTCTCTATTTGTTCAACTTTGTTTTCAAGGTTAAATATTTTGTCTTCAATGTCTGAGGTTCTGTCTTCCAGGTGTTCTATCCTATTGGATATGCTTTCTATGGAGTTCTTAATTTGATTTATCGTTTCCTTCATTTCAAGGATTTCTGTTTGTTTTTTTTCAATATCTCTAACTCTTTATTGAAATGATCTTTTGCTTCCTGTATTTGCTCCTTTAACTGTTGATTGGTGCGATCATTCAATGCCTGCATTTGCTCTTTCATCTCATCATTCAGTGCATGCATTTGCTCTTTCATCTCATCGTTTGCTTCCCTGATCATTTTAATTATGTACATTCTGAACTCCTTTTCTGTCATTTCTTCTGCCATGCTGTCATTGGGTTTTATTGATGTACCAATTAGATTTGTTTGCAGCATTTTCTTTCCTTCTTTTCTCATATTGTTCAGGTATCAGTGGACCACTGAGATATTGCAGATTTCCTCTATTGACTTACAATGTCCATGAAGATTTCTATATATATCCCCCCTTAGCCTTCAGTAGGCTGAAGTCTTGGAGGAAGTTGAAAATGCGGTGCTCCACAAGGAAGCTGCCTCTCTAGGACTGGTGGCCTTCAGTTGGGGTATATTCCCTGCTCTTGGGTAGAGGTGCCTCCACTTGTTGACCAATGGTCATCCAAAGGGGAACTAGGCTGTGGGCTGAGGCAAGACCTGTTTGGGCCTGTGTCTCTGGTTTTACCGTCCTTTTGGGGAAACTTCACCCGGCAGGGAAGACTCACCCAGTGGGGAGGTCTCGCTGTTCAGTTCCCCTCAATTTACAGCTACTGCCTCAGCTGGGCTGCCTTCCTCTGCAAAGTTCCCAGGGGCCCGGCCCTACCTCCTGGGCCTGGGAGCCTCACCCTTTCACAGATGAATCTCCTTAGGCTGCCCCTCCTCAGAGAATCTGCCCGCAGTCCTGGAACCTTTGCTCTGCCCCTAAGCATGTCTCTGTGCAGCTCTTCCACCAAGAAGCTTCCTAGATCCTGGGACCCTGCTCTGCACCTAATCGCCTGGCTATGCGGCCCCTCTTCTGAGCAGCCACCTGGGGCCCCGTACAATCCCTCTGAGTCCCAGAGACCCGCAGCATGCCTCTTCCTCTAGACATCCATCCAGTATTCTGGTGCGGTCACTAGGAGTCCAAGAAACTCACTGCATGCCTCCTCCTCCCACCAACCGCCCGTAGCCCTGGGCAATCACTCCGAGTCGAAGTGACCCGCCCCGTTCCTCCTCCTCTTCCAGATAACCCCCCGGATGTTCAGGAGCGGTCGCTCTGAGTGGCTCTGAATCCATGTGACCCACTGCACGCCTCCTCTGGGCAGCCACTCAAGACCAAGCGACCCACCACACTCCTCCTCCAGGCAGTCCCCTGTGTTCAGGAGTGGTCGCTTTAAGTCCAAACTACTCACCAATCGCCTCCTCCTCTGAGCAGCTGCCTGGAGCTCTAATGCAGTCACTGCGAGTCCAAACAACCCGCCGCACTCCTCCTCCTCCTCCTCCTCCTACTCCTCAGGGCAGGCCCCGGTGTTCAGAAGTGGTCTGAGTCCAAACAGCTTGCCACACGGCTCCTCCTCTGGCAACCGCCTGTAGCTCTGGTGTAGTCACTCCAAATCCAAGTGGCCACGCTCCTCATCCTCCTCCTCAGGGCAGGCCCTGGTGTTCTGAGTCCACACAGCTCTCCTCGCCGCTTCTCCCCTGGGCAGCCGCCCGGAGCCCCAGTGGTTGCTCCGAGTCCCAGCACTGTGCTGAGCGACCTTCTCTACAATGCTCCCAGTTGTCCGTGTTCACTGCTCCAGCGGGGGGAGGAGCGTCTCGCTGGGCAGCTCTACTTCACAAAGTTCCCTGCATTCCGGGACTACCGTCCCATCCGGGACGCCTCCCCAACGGGAGAGACTCACCCGGCTGCTTTGAGTTGGGTCCCAAGTCTCTCAATATCTCCTCTTTTGAATCCTGAGTCCTGGAGCAACATGAAATGCAGCCACCCTCTAGGCCGCCATCTTGAAACCCCTCGAGATTTTTTAGTTCAGTAGAAAACTGACTTTATGAAAGTTTCCTTCAGTGGTTTCCAAAGTCTCATATATTTTCTATACCAGTAGTACTTATTCTTTTTTTAAATTCATTTTTATTGTAAACAAATGGGATACATCTTGTTTCTCTGTTTGTACATGAAGTAGAGGCATACCATTTGTGTAATCATACATTTACATAGGGTAACAGTTTTTGATTCATTCTGTTATTTTTTTCTCCCCCCCACCTCTCCCACCACTCTTACCCTCTATAGAGTCCCTCCTTCCTCCATTCTTGCCCCCTTCCCACCCCTATATGTGTCATCATCCACTTGCCAGTGAGATCATTCATCCTTTGGTTTTTTGAGATTGGCTTATCTCACTTAGCATGATATTCTTCAACTGCATCCATTTGCCGGCAAATGCCATAATTTTATTATTCTTTATGGCTGAGTAATACTCCATTGTGTATATATATACCACAGTTTCTTTATCCATTCATCAATTGAGGGGGATATAGGTTGGTTCCATAATCTGGCTATTGCAAATTGAGCAGCTATGAACATTGTTGTGGCTGTATCTCTGTAGTATGCTGATTTTAAGTCCTTTGAGTATAGGCCAAGGAGTGGGATAGCTGGGTCAAATGGCGGGTCCATTCCAAGCTTTCTGAGGAATCTCCACACTGCTTTCCAGAGTGGCTGCACTAATTAGCAGCCCCCCAACAATGTATGAGTGTACCTTTTTCCCCACATCCTCTCCAAAACATATCGTTGCTTGTATTCTTGATAATCACCATTCTAATTGGAGTGAGATGGAATCTTAGAGTAGTTTTGATTTGCATTTCTCTTATTACTAAAGCTGGTGAACATTTTTCATATGTTTGTTGATTGCTTGTAGATCTTCTTCTGTGAAGTGTCTGTTCCTATCCTTAGCCCATTTGTCGATTGGGTTATTTGTATTCTTTGTGTAGTTTTTTGAGTTCTTTATATATCCTGGATATTAGTGCTCTATCTGAAGTACTTATTCTTGAGTCTTGAAACATTGCTCTAGATCAGGCTATTTTACAACTTGTCCACTAATATAGAATTCCTGTTCTTTTATGGCTGTCTTCTATAACCTTCACTCCATGTCAATACTGTTCATGGACCATGGTTGGGAACTCCTTGAGTGCCTGGGTGAGTGGGGAATTACCCCTCAGTAATTCCCACATGACAGTCTTACCTTCCACATGAAGGGTAGAGGAAACACTGGACAGATTAAGAAAGTGAGTTCCTCCTGCATTCAGCATCTCCTCTGCTTTCTTAACCAATCTTGAAGAGGCAAGGTGAATGAATACAATTATTCAGAACCTTTTATTCACCATAAACTGAACTATGCAGGTAAATCACATCTCTCAGTCACAAATTTCACTTTAGTGCACTTTTTCCACAGTATGTATTATACTGTGAAGATCTCCAGTAAGGATGTTTACTGTTTGTAATTTGCGGGATGCAAATTTCATCATCTGAGATTTCCTGACTCTCCTGGGTCTTCCTCTTTCCAGAAATGCAGACCATGCGTATGATTTTGACAGCCTTGGGAGGAGGATTTTCTTTTGCCTCTAACACCTGTTGTTTTACCCATACATGTGAACTGCTCCCCACCATCATCAGGTACAAAATCTCATAGGTTTCCTGTCAGAGTTAAAACATTTCTTCCCAGCTCAATGACTTATCAAGAGAAGAAAACAAAAGTAATCAATTGATAACAATATAGCCAGTGTTTACCCAACATTAGCTTTTTACTAGATACTTTTATGTGTACTAATAAACCACTAATTTAAATCTCATGAATTCTTTGGAATCACCTAAATTGGAGATGCTATCGTGCAACTCACAAGAGCCAATTTATGAATCCAACCCACGTGCCCATCAACTGATGAGTGGATAAAGAGAATATGGTTCTTATATACACTGGCTTGTATGCAGACATAAGTAAGAGTGAAATAAGTCATTTTCAGGTAAATGGATGACACTGAAGAAAACAAGGTTGATTGAAATAAGCCAGGGGCAGGAACTCAATGTTTGAATGTTTTGTCATATGTGGAATCTAGAAAGCTAGAAAGAAGATCAATTTTCATTCAAATAGAAGGGAGTTCTGTAGAGTACAGAATGAGAATTGGAGTGGAGAAACTGTACAATGAACTTGACCAAATTATGTCCATATACAAATATATCAGAGCAAATACCATCGTTTTGCACAATTGAACCAATACAAATAAAGTAAATGCAAAATAAAATAAAATGAGTAATGAAATGAAATAAAATAATAACATTATTATGAGTAATAACATTTTTAAATGATAAAATATGTCTTAAGAGTCTTTGAACTTGAGAAAATTTGGTAGCCATCCAAACAAAATTCAAAAGCAAGAGCAAGTCATATCTCTTCATCTGACTAAGAACAACCCTTGTTTTCTTCCATAATTAATGCAAAAAGCTGTCAAAAACCCCGTGCTCAATCTCCCAAGATTAAGTATGCATTGTGGTTTGTGTTTCAAGGGCAACAGGTTTAGGAATCATTGGAGCTTGTGGTAGCTTGGGGGCTGCCCTGGCGCCCCTGTTGATGATTCTGGAGATGTATTCTGCACCCTTGCCCTGGATCATCTATGGAATCTCCAGCATCCTCACTGGCCTTGCTGTCTTTCTCCTTCCAGAAACCAGGAATCAGCCTCTGCCTGACTTCCTCCAAGATACAGAGAATGAGTGAGTGAACCCTCTCATGGTCCCTTAGAGGACTTATGTGTGCCATAGGTCTGAGATGGGAAGACAGATTCCACTGGGGCCACTCAATCTCTGTCAAGCTTAGACCTACACTCTTTCCTGGTAGTCAGTGCTTTTGATTTAGTAAAACAGTATCTTTTAACCAGATGTCCCCCTGAAGATCTCTAGATCATACGGACCATATCTACTCAACCTGTACCAGTAGTTTCCATGGTAAATTGGACAAAATCAAGTCTCCCTGCCTTTCTGATTACAGTGAGACACAGACCCCTGAAGATACTTCACAAACATGCCCAAATGCTAATGCCAACTCTCATCCTCCAAGTTCTATTATCCTGCAACCCATTAAGTGCTGATAAACGGGCACTGCCATTTCTTATAGGCTGAAGCTCTTTCCTGGTCACTGCAGAACCCAGGGGAGAACATGGTCAGGACTAGGGCCCCTTCCACAGGCAACAATGGGAAGGAGTCTTTTTGTGTTGCCTGTGAGGTTCAGACCATATGGTGTTCACTAGGAATAAAAGTGTTCACAAAAGAGCAGAATGCAATGGTAAATAAAGGAGTTATATAATGATGAAGAATTGGGGAAGATTTTAAGCTTTGGTATACTTCCCTGGTTTTTCAAAGACAATTTTAGAGAATGTCATGATACTAAAGGATGACAGTAGAAACTATCAAAGCTGCTTTCCAAGTGCTCCCAAGAAGGTTTGTCTTTTATTTCACAAGATTTAATCAAATCCTTGGGCAGGTATCATGTTTTTTACCAAGGTTGGTGGGCAAAGGATCAGCTTGCTCTAAAGAATGCAGGACATACCTTCTTTCTGTTTGTATGTATGTCCTTTCATGTTTATGTTTATTTCATTGTAGTTTTACCATATCTGTTCTAGGGGGAAATTTTCCAGAAAAAGGAACCAGGGAGATACCTCCATTAAAGTGACACACTTCTAAGGAATTCCAGGAATTGACTACTGATCTGCAGGGGTCCAGCCCTAGCAGCAGTCAGTGGTCCAAGGTGGATGGAAGGTGTCGGAATGGTGGAGAAATATCACACAGAGACACCAAATGTTCTGAGGCTGATTCTGAATCTTTATTATTCACAGAGTCTTTTATATGTTTTTTCTTTGGTATTGATTACATCATCTTATGGTTAATACAAGGAAATGTTAAGTAAAATATCTTCAAGAGTATAATTAATGATCTTATTCAAGAAACATGTTTTTACTGTATGATAGCTTAAATAAGAAGGAAAACAATTCCCAGCAAGGTAAAAGTCACTGTGCTCCATTTAGTTTTAATTTCCCTGAAAGAATATGTCATTAAGTTTCTCTAGAAGTTACCCCTTTCAAGAATGCTAATGTGAGTTATTAACAGTGGAATGTTTTTGTTATTACTAACAGAGAATAGAGGAATCAGGTTATAGTTAATATTTATTCTATTTCATCTACTCAGTGATGGACTAAAACTCTAACTAGACATAGGAGGAATACAAATTGTACCAATGATTAATGTATTATTTATTAAGTGGGAAAAACATTCTTAAACTTAATCATAAATACTAAGAAAAGCAATGAAGACCAAACACCACATCAAAGCTCAGAGGAATACACTCTCATATATAACTTTTAGAGAATTTGTATACTAAAAGAAATCACAGGCTCCTTACAAATTTGAGCAAATCATAATTGCTTATTTATAACTTCATCTAAGTATTAATATTAAATTTATCGTATGTTATTTTGTGGCCCAACACCATGAAATCTCCCCAGTATTATCTACAATCTGAATCTAAAGATATATTGATTATTAGTATTAAAAGCAACTGCACATGGAGACATGCCACATCTATGGCCCCCAAGAGGGAGGACGATCTTTCAAAAAAATGGTGTCGTGTTGAATCCTCTTTTCCAACAGAACCATGTCAAGTGTCAGAGTGGCAGGAAATAAATGTGACACTGATCAAAGAGCAAGAAGAAGGAATAAAAATCAGTATCAATCTTGGACTCTCAAAAAAAATATTTAAATAAATAAATGCAATAGAAGCTATGAATTCCATTTATAATTGTGATACTGAATTATCCTATACAAGATTCTTTATGAATCACAAGAAGTCCAAAGATTCTTTTCTTTTCTATTGAGGGCCATCTTGGACAAGATGGCACCTGGCAGTGAGCCAAAGGGCACTGGCTACCAAAATAAGGAAGTACCCAAAAAGGCTGCTTGCTGTTACTAGTTCCTTGGAGTCTTATGATGTGTTAACGCCAGGCTCAAGGATTGGCTATCTAATATCATGCCACACGTGGACAGCTCATGATTTATATTGTATTATGCTGGCATTCCTCTGCATGCTCTCCTGCATGAGAGAAAGTTTTGCTATAATTGGCTGATAAGGTAGGAGCCTGGGGGAGGAGAGAGGGAGAGAGAAGAAGAAGGAAGATAGAGAGAGAACAAAGGATACAGAGAAACAGGGAGGACACAATAAATCTCATCAAACTAAAGATTAGTGGTGTCTCCTTTCTCCATGCCGGTTCCGCTGGATGGAACAAGTGGTGGCCTGTACGGGGAACTTCTTTCTCCTTCTGTGTCCTCCCAGGTAAATAACTTAAGGTAAGCTATAGGAAAACTAAGTAACTTAAGGTAAGCTATAGGAAAACTAAGTAACTTAAGGTAAGCTATAGGAAAACTGTAGGATAACCTCCCAGGAATCTCTGGCCAGAGTGTATAAGGGGGAGGTCACATAACCCCGGTTGAGGGGTCACATAACTCCAGAATGGGGTCACAAGTGTCAAGAAATCCAATGATAAGAATCATACAAGATGTGCTTAAGGCTAATGGGACTGCCAAAAAACAGTCTACTGTAGCAGCATATGTAACAACACTGGCCAAGTTTAGTCCTTGGTTTTTGGAAGAGGGAGTCCTAAATATTTCATGATGGGAACTTCATAAAGAGGATCTTATCAAAGCAGAAAACAATCCCCATTACCTAGAGGTACTTTTCCTATGTGGCAGCTCATTAAGGAATGTCTAACATCTGAGAAAGGCAGAATAAAAACTTCAGTAAAAGAAGGAAATATGTGTCTGGAAGAGATAAAGGAACAACTAAGTGTAACTTTTCAAAAAGAGGAACTAGAGGAGGAGGGGCTTACCAGGGAGGAATTAGAAAGAGCATCAGGGACACAGTAACCCCCATCAGTTATGTCAGGAAGGAACACCAAGCCCTTCCTGGAGGCAGCAGCTGCCCCTAAAGCAGCCTGCCCCCTACATCCCCCAAGGTACCCTTGGGAGGATTTAGCTCATGCTATAAATCAGATGGGTTTGTCACCACAGGGAGAAGAAACCCCCATTGAGGAAACCTCAGCAGTCCCACAATTCTTCCTGTGCTAGAGGACCAAAATAGACAAAGATTCCACCAACCTCTGGATTTCAAAACAGTAAAAAATTCAAGGAGGCAATAGCTACATATGGTCTTCAGGCCCCATTCAAGCCAAAGGACAAACAGGGACTGAGGGGCTGGGTTTTCTGGAGGGGCCACTGAACCATTAAAGATAACATGGAAATCCAACAATCCTATCTGGGTCCCCAGTGGCCCCTTTCTAAAGAAAAAATAGAGGTGGCCCAGGAAATAGTTAATCAACAATTGAAGGAAAACCATATCATTCCTTCCACTTCCCCTTGGAATACACCAATCTTTGTCATATAAAAGAAGTCTGGGAAATGGCAACTCTTACAAGATCTGAGAGCCATAAATTTCAGTGTGCAGATTATGGGCCCGGTGCAACTGGGTCTCCCCTCATTGGATGCTATTCGAAAACATTATCATATCATCTCTATAGACATAAAAGATGTTTCTTTTCCATTCCTGTTCATCCTGAGGATAGCCCTCGATTTGCCTCTTCCGTTCCATCTTTAAATAATGAAGGGCCTAATACTAGATACCAATGGGTGGTCCTTCCTCAGGGAATGGCAAATAGTCCCACTATATGTCAAATAGATGTTGGCCAGGCTATATCACAGATTAGACAAAATTGTAAAGAACTTTATTGTCTCATTATATGGATGATATTCTTTTGGCTCATAGGGAACAGGAGACTTTATTAAGGGTATTTGACAATATTATAGAAAACCTAGGAAAATGGGGATTATATGTGGCCCCAGAAAGCCCTATTACCTTTCTAGGACATCAAATATTAGATACCTGTGTTAGGCCACAAAAAAATTCAATTAGCCATGGAAAAAGCTTAAGACTCTAAATGATTTCCAAAAATTGTTAGGTGATATAAATTGGATAAGACAAAATTTGGAAATCACCACTGGTCAACTTAAGCCTCTGTTTGATATTCTCCAAGAAGATTCAGACCCTACATCCTCCAGAAATTTAATTCCTGAAGGTAGAAAAGCCTTAAAGTTCGTAGAACAAGCTTTAGAAAATGCTCAGAGTGATAGAGTTGATCTATCCTTGCCTTTTAATCTCATAGTATTAGATTCTGATTATACTTCTACAGGTCTATTATGGCAAACTGGACCCCTGATGTGGATACATTTGCCAGTGTCCCCCAAAAATGTTGTTTCCCCGTATCCTGTGATGGTGGCAAATCTAGTTGCATTAGGACTTAAGACAGCCCTTTGAGTTTTGGAGTTCATCCTCAGATGTTATTGTCCCGTACACGGCAAAACAGATTAAAATACTAGATAAAATAATAGGAAAGGAAGCAATCAACAATGTGAAGAGAGAGCCTACAGAGTGGAAGAAAATCTTTGCCATGCACACTTCTGATACAGCACCAATCTCTAGAATCCACAAAGAACTCAAAAAATTAGACCAAGAATACAAATAACCCAATCAATAAATGAGGTAAGGAAATGAGGTAAACACTTCACAGAAGAGTATTGACAAGCAACCAACAGATATATGAAAAAATGTTCAACATCTCTAGTAATAAGAGAAATGCAAATCAAAAACTACCCTAAGATTTCATCACCCCAATTAGAATGGCGATTATCAAGAATACAAGCAACAATAGGTGCTGGCGAGGATGTGGGGAAAAAGGTACACTCATACATTGCTGGTGGGGTTCCAAATTGGTGCAGCCACTCTGGAAAGCAGTGTGGAGATTCCTTAGAAAATTTGTAATGAACCACCACTTGACCCAGCTATCCCACTCCTTGATCTGTACCAAAGGTCTTAAAATCAGCATACTACAGAGATGCAACCACATCAATGTTCATAGCTGCTCAATTTACAATAGCTAGATTGTGGAACCAACCTAGATGTCCTTCAATAGATGAATGGATAAAGAAATTGTGGTATATGAACACAATGGAATATTACTCATCCACAAAGAAGAATAAAATTATGACATTTGCAGGTAAATGGATGAAGTTGGAGAATATCATGCTAAGTGTGATAATCATTCCCCAAAATGAAAAGGCTGAATGATTTCTCTGATAAGTGGTTGATGATATATAACAGGAGGTGGGAGAGAGGCAAGAATGAGGAAGGAAGGATTGTATAAAAGAAAAACAGGGGTGGGGAGAGGGTGGGGGAAGGAAAAATAACAGAATGAGACAAACATTTTTGCCCTATGTACATGTATGATTATGCAAATGGTGTGACACTACTCTGTGTACAACTAGAGAAACAAAAGTTGTAACCCATTTGAGTAAAATGAATCAAAAAAAAGAAAAAAGAATATATATATTATATATGTATATATAGATTATATATGTGTGTGTGTATATGTATGTGTGTATATACATATATATAGAAATATATATATATATATATGTGCCTAGAACCTTTTAATCTTTTTTTTAACTGTTGGTCCCTTTTTATATTTACATTCTGAAATAATCCTTGTGAAATTTTTGCATTCAGACAAATTATTACATTTTAATAAGAAATTTCCAATATGAAACAATTCTTATAAAATTTCTGAATTTAGAGAAATCACTGAATTTTAAAGAGATATCTTTGTTTTCATAGTACTTTAATCAAAAAATTAAACCCTTTTGTGATCTTTGTACATAAAATTATACCAAAGGAATCTTAACTCGTAGTAACTGTGTTTTTTAGGGAGACACAGAAACAAAATAATCTCATAAATTTTTCATATACCAATTTATGAAAATACATTTAATGTAAATATGTAACCTTATGGAATTTAAAAAGTCAAGAGTACTTGATTTTATGTTTAGTAATTGATGTTTTGCAATTTAACTATATGGTTATCAGATGTCTCCTTAATAGACAGACATATTTATCACTAATCCATTGATGTTGATAGTAACTAATGTATTCATTTTAACTGTAAAAACCCAAGATATCAAAAAATTTAGTTTACAGTATTCTCCATCCCATCCCTGTTGAAGAAAAATTCTAGAAGCAAAGGATATTACATTTGTTGTCTGATGATCTAGAAAAACTTGTGTTTGTAATTTTTAAATTTATCTATATTTTTATCTGTTTTTTAATTGAACCAACTTTTTAACATGAATGAAAGATTTTGGATCCACTTCTTTTTTTATATTTTAAAAACTATAATTACCAAATAAATAAATAAACAATTCTTAAGAGTTGTTAGAGAAAAATGCACCTTATTATTTAAAAGGTGCAAAAGCAAGAAATATAAACACATCCACCTTTTAAATAGTTGTATGGCAAAGAAACACCATTTAGAGACATTTTTAGTAATGCCAAATTTGAAACCCTGTACATGATAAATGAACAGAAAGCACATGCATAGGTAGTTATAGGGCACACAGGTGTGCATGCAGACATAAACAAAGGATCTTGAAACTTTCTGCAAGTGGAGCTCCACAGGTAAGAAGCCCAGTTACAGCTGTTTATTTAAGACTCTATTATATTATAAAACTGTTAGAAATTAAAAGAGATATCACTCTTTTACATTATGACTTAATTATAGGGCAGGCATGTATTACTTATGCCAGGTGTACAATCGCAGCCATGGTGGACACTGAAATCAATGTTCAGATAGCCAGTTCCTTGTCATTGATGCCTATCAGATTATTCCCAACACTGCCACATCCATGTGCCTTTTAGGATTTAGAAACAAGAGATTTTTTTTAATGGATTTGATGAGCCAACCTTGAAACTTTGGTCTCTAACAAGGACAGAATATAAAACCCTCTACAGTTAGATAAAATAATACTGATTAGAAAAAGACATTAATTTAGGTGCACAAGATCAAATGTGAATTTAACATAAAATCATGAACTCAAAAATATAGAATTTTTAAAAACAAGAGTTTTTTTTTAATTACACAGCAGTAATACTTCAGTAAAAGAGCATGTGGAATATCTTTATCACAACCAATTCTACTTTTAGCTTCGTTTTGAGTCAGATTGCATATTAATAGAATGAGAACCTGTAAAGTGCTCAGAAAATATGGTAAGAAAAACCAATTTGTACATTTGGAATATTTCCACTTTTAACCTGTGCAGTAACATTAGGGAAGAACTCATTAAGAAAACAGCATGGTAGTGTGAAAAGATAGGCTGCCAATGCAGAAGCAGCTTGGATTTAAAAGTGACACTTTTTTCCTCCTTTAAGTCTTGCAAACCTTGCAGGCATCCACAATTCACATTTTAAATGTAAGTGTAGGGAAGATAGAGACATAGCAGAGGCTAAGAAGTGAGAAAATCTGCTACTTTAAGTTTGATATGCAAAAACCTCATGCATAGAGCATTTTAACCATTTTTTTTTTCCTTTTGTAAAATTGTTCTCTTAAAGCATGGTGCTATAGTTTATGATTTCTCTGGAGACCCCAATTTTCCTTTTTTATTCTTTGAGTCTAAGTCCATGTCTCTACCTTTACACTCCCCCTTTTGGGATCAAGGGGCTAATTTCAGTAATAAATCTTAAAAACTGACACAGCTGACGTTCTTTATGGGGCTGTCCTGTGGTTTGAGCACAGTCTCAAGTATAAGAATAGCAACATAGAGATCTCTTTCTTTGGATACTAGATATCCCATGTTTTATGTCCGGCTATAACCTTGCACTTCTCGCCTTCCTTTATCCAACATACATGCTCAGGGGCATTCCCTCATCTGACAATGGAAGTTCCCCTGTGTCCAATCCCTGCAAGGGTGCAAATTGAAGCAACCTGAATGGCTGTGAATTCAGTAACTGGTCCGGGGTGGTGGGGGATGGAGACAAAAAACAGACAGACACACATAGAGAGGAACTGGGGCCAGGTGGGGATTTGCCCTCTGATGGAGGAATGAATGACCCAGAGTTAGTTCAGCACATTTATATTATAGGTTTTAACATCAAAAGGGTTTTCTGTGAGAAATTTTTTGCAAAGCAAGCAGGCTGAAGGATGAAGTCCAATTATGATTTTCTTCTGCACTCATGTTTCTCTGCCCTTGGCAGCTGGTGTCTGAACTCAAGGTCATGACTGATAATGGTATGCCTACCTCTGAACCTACTTCCAGTAGGGTGTCACCATAGCAACTGGGAAGTCTTAACCTGAGCCTGTACATAGAAATTTCCCTGTACAGGCACACTTCTGCTGTAGGACAATCAGAGTACTTGATTCAAATCATGCTCCAAACAGGAATCCCATACATTCATTCCCAAAGAACTGAACACCAGTCACTTCAGTGAACATCCACTGGGGAAAAATTGAAAACGTTGAATTAATCCTCATTGGGTACTATAGTAGTCAGTAATCACTAATCCTTCTTAGTGTGGATGATTGTGGAAACAGATAATAAAGGATGGCTATCCAAGGCCTGTTCAGAGTGTATCAAAAAGCCATCATGAATCAAAATCTGATATTTTATCATCCTCTACATTGATAAACAAGATTTAACATAAACCCACATTAACTCTTGACCAGTGGATAATACAATAATCCAGAAAAGGCCAAGTGGAAAGTGAGACACTACTGGACACACCTGAGATATTCTGTCAAATATAATACTGAATTTCTGGTAATAACAGAGGTATCCCCAACCTAACCTGCCTCAAGGACAAGGGGGCAGTGATTCAAAGGGTGTCTTCATTATTCATCAGCGTGGCCCATACTAGAGGAGTTGAAGGATTCTTGAGTACACAATAGATTCTCAGAAATAGAACCAAGCATTAGCCTCAGTGGAGCTTGTGCCATCTAACTTTGCAAATTTACAGGGGTCCAACATCATGCTGTGTGAAACTATTTATGGAATGTGTTTCTTTGCTTTCCTTAAGAATAAAAATGAGAAAGAATGAAGTTCATGTTCACATGGTTATGGGCAATAGTATACACTTATACTCCTGACCTATTCTCATGATATAGCCCAAACACCTGGGCTGTGTGCACATTGTTTAGAAATATTACCTTAGTTATCCATACCAGTGACTCAATATAGATCAGAATCATCAATTCTGTTCATACTGCTACCAATGTTTTGGTTCTCAATTGGAATGTATTCTCAAAATTGATAGAATCTTTCTCCATAATTCTAACATTTTCTTCCTGAACCTTCATGAGGATTATCTTTATCACTCATTTTTAGCAAACAATATATTCAAGGCAATTTAGACATTTAATAATCTGCACATCAAACTTTCTCCAGCCTGTACTCATCATGATTTCAAAGGTGCATCCACATTTTAAGGAAGGTTAATACATCACCCCAATTCCTGACACCCAAAATCTATACTTAAGCCTTGTACAAGCAATAGCAGAAATTGAGACTCTGCATAGGACCAACAGCATTGGCCTCCCACTCTTCAAGTCTGAATCAACTACTACCTATGTTGAAAGTCAAGATGCAAGCAACAGGGACCAGTTCTGGGTTATCAATGTAATAACCATTCTTGAGAAGACCTTGGGATCATCCTGCATTAAGCCTCCAAGCCTCTGGGATCACAAGTGTGATTCAGAGTGCCCTATAAATAGTTTAATTTGTGTTGGATTTTTTTTTCTTCGTTGTTTTTTTGTGGTGCTGTGGACTTAACTCAGGACTTCAAGCTTTCCCAGGTAAGCACTTCTTCCTAGGAGAAATAGGTCTGACCCCTCTTTTCTTCCAACCCTCTTCTTCCATGATGTTCTACCTCACCTTGGGAACAGAGCAATGTAGTTCAGCCATCTATGGACCTAAGACTTTTGAAACCATGAGTCCCCTGATGAACTTTTCCTCCTCTAAAAGTGTTACTTGTCAGGTCTTTTGGTCACAATAGCAAAAATTTTGAGGAAATCAGAGTGGGAACCTCTGATCTCTCACAGAATAGGCTACTGCTCCTGATATGCTTCTGTTAGGTTTTGTGTTAGCAGGGGTTCAGGGAAACCTGAGGGGTTGTGTTGTGTTCCTATCTTGTCCTTCAGGAGGAATGTTCAAGCATGACACAAAATATAATAAAAGTTTAGAAATTTTGTTGGAAAGAAAGGAAAGTGTTATCAAGAGGAGAGAGTGGACAATCTCAAAGAGAAGGGTGATTATGCACCCTCTGTTCCTAGTTTTGTATTGGAATCTTAGGGAAGTTCTAGAGAGTCCTGGTAGGCACTACCTCACAACTTTTGACTGACAGGAGGATTGAAGCAAGATTTTTAAGCCCCTCCTATACATGACTTACCCACTAGAGCCCATGTAAAACCCATGTCAGGTACTAAGATATTGAGATTAAAATGTGACAAACAAAATATCTAGACACAACTCTCAGTAATTTTCAGATAGACTCATGCCTATCTGACACTATCAGTTTGGATTGGAAATGTCCCCCTAAGGGCTCTGTGCTGAAGTCTTGATCTTCAAAGTGTCTTGTCAGAGGTGGTGTGTTAGAGAAATGGGTGGATCATGAGGGGCTATGATTCTTCACTGACTGCTTATGGATTTCTGTGAGTGTTGGAAACCTGTACGCTTAGTGTCATGGTCAGAGGAAATAGGTCACTCGGGATGTAATCTTGGGAGTTTTTATGGTTGGATCTGGAATGTCTCCCTTGAAGTCTACATGTTCATAAGATGATCCCCAGAGCATGCAAGAATCAGAGGCGGGACATATTGGAACTGATAATCATGACGCTATTTTTTTGATCATAGATTATATATTTTAATGGACTCTTTGGTGGTAATTGTAGACATATGCAACATGACTGGAGGAAGCAGATCACTGGGGACATGTGTTTGGGGACACTGTCTTGTCCCTGGTTCTCTCTCTTTCTCTCTCTCTCTCTCCCTCCCTCGTTCTCAACCTGGCTTCCATGTGCCAAGACTTGCCCATTCCATGAGATTTCTGCATTGGAACCAGATGACCATAATAGGAAACTTTGACCCCAGATTAGTTTTCCTCCTTGAGTTTGTTTATATCAGGTATTTTCATCAGAGTAACAAAAGTTGACTAACAGAGTCTCCTAGACCAGGATGATGAGGAGTATTTCAAACTGATTGTAGCAGAGAATGATGATGAGTAACAATTACAGACTTCAGTTCCACCTCAGTAGTGAGATCAGTAGTTCATGCCACAAATTCCACATGGAAATTTTCCTCCTTCATCAATTGAAGGACATCTAGGTTGGTTCCACAGTCTGGCTATTGTGAATTGAGCAGCTATGAACATTGATGTGGCCATATCTCTGTAGTATGCTGATTTTAAGTCCTTTGGGTATAGGCCAAGGAGTGGGATAGCTGGGTCAAATGGTGGTTCCATTCCAAGTTTTCTAAGGAATCTCCACACTGCTTTCCAGAGTGGTTGCACTAATTTGCAGCCCCACCAGCAATGTATGAGTGTACCTTTCTCCCCACATCCTCGCCAACACCTGTTGTTGCTCGTATTCTTGATAATCACCATTCTAATTGGGGTGAGATGGAATCTTAGGGTGGTTTTGATTTGCATTTCTCTTATTACTAGAGATGTTGAACATTTTTTCCATATGTTTGTTGATTGCTTGTAGATCTTCTTCTGTGAAGTGTCTATTCATTTCCTTAGCCCATTTGTCAACTGGATAATTTGACTTCTTCGAGTAGAGTTTTTTGAGTTCTTTATAGATTCTGGAGATTAGTGCTCTATCTGAAGTATGATTGGCAAAGATATTCTCCCACTCTGTAGGCTCTTTCTTTGCATTGCTGGTAGTTTCCTTTGCTGAGAGAAAGCTTTCTAGTTTGAATCTATCCCAGTTATTGATTCTTGCTTTTATTTCTTGTACTATGGGAGTCCTGTTCAGGAAGTCTGGTCCTAAGCCGACATGTTGAAGATCTGGACCTACTTTTTCTTCTATAATCTGCAGGGTCTCTGGTCTGATTCCGAGGTCCTTAATCCATTTTGAGTTTAGTTTCGTGCATGGTGAGAGATGTGGGTTTAGTTTCATTCTGTTGCATATGGATTTCCAATTCTCCCAGCACCATTTGTTGAAGAGGCTATCTTTTCTCCATTGCATATTTTTGGCCCCTTTGTCTAGTATGACAAAATTGTATTTATTTGGGTTTGTGTCCATGTCCTCTATTCTGTACCATTGATCTACCTTTGTACTTTGGTACCAATACCATGCCGTTTTTGTTATTATTGCTTTGTAGTAGAGTTGAAGATCCAGTATTGCAATACCCCCTGTTCCACTCATCCTGCTAAGGATTGCTTTAGCTATTCTGGGTTTCTTATTCTTCCAGATGTATTTCATAATTGCTTGCTCTATTTCTGTAAGGTACATCATTGGAATTTTAATTGGAATTGCATTGAATTTGTATAGCACTTTAGGTAGTATGGCCATTTTGACAATATTAATTCTTCCTATCCAAGAACATGGAAGATCTTTCCATCTTCTAAGATTTTCTTAAATATCTTTCTTTAGTGTTCTGTAGTTCTCATTGTAGAGGTCTTTCACCTCTTTTGTGAGATTGATTCCCAAGTATTTTATTTTTTCGAGGCTATTGTGAATGGGGTAGTTTTCCTAATTTCTCTTTCTGAAGATTCATCACTTATGTATAAAAATGCATTGGATTTATGAGCATTGATCTTGTAACCTGCTACTTTACTGAATTCACTTATGAGTTCTAAGAGTTTTCTGGTGGAATTTCCAGGTTCCTCTAAATATATAATCATGTCATCAGCGAACAGGGATAGTTTGAGTTCTTCTTTTCCAATTCGTAACCCTTTTAATTTCTTTGGTTTGTCTAATGCTCTGGCTGAGTCTCAAGAACAATGTTGAATAGAAGTGGTGAAAGAGGGCATCCCTGCCTTGTTCCAGTTTTAAGGGGAATGCTTTCAGTTTTTCACCATTTAGAATGATATTAGCCATGGGCTCAGCATAAATGCCCTTTACAATGTTAAGGAATGTTCCCACTATCCCTATTTTTTCTAGTATTTTGAGCATGAAGGGGTGCTGTATTTTATCAAATGCTTTTTTCTGCATCTATTGAAATAATCATGTGATTCTTGACTTTAAGTCTATTGATATGGTGAATTACATTTATTCATTTCCGGATGTTGAACCAACCTTGCATCCCTGGGATAAAACCCACTTGATCGTGGTGCACTATCTTTTTAATATGTTTTTGTATGCGATTTGCTAAAATTTTGTTGAAAATTCTTGTGTCAATGTTCATTAATGATATTGGTCTGAAATTTTCTTTCCTTGATGAGTCTCTGTCTAGTTTAGGTATCAGTGTGATATTGGCTTCATAGAATGAGTTTGGGAGGGTTCCCTCCTCTTCTATTTTATGGAATGCTTTGAGAAGTATTGGAATGAGCTCTTCTTTAAAGGTTTTGTAGAACTCGGCTGAGAACCCATCTGGATCCGGACTTTTCTTTGTTGGTAGGCTTTTGATGACTTCTTCTATTTCAGTACTTGAAATTGGTCTATTTAAATTGTGTATGTCCTCCTCCTTCAGTTTAGGCAATTCATATGTCTCTAGAAACCTGTTGATGTCTTCAAAATTTTCTATTTTGTTGGAATATAGATTTTCAAAATAGCTTCTAATTATGTTTTGTATTTCAATCCTGTCTGTTGTGATATTTCCTTGATCATTCTGAATTTTAGTGATTTGGGTTTTCTCTCATCTTCTCTTTGTTAGTGGGGCTAAAGGTTTATCAATTTGTTTATTTTTTCAAAGAACCAACTATTTATTTGTCAATTTTTTGTATTGTTTCTTTGTTTCAATTTCGTTGATTTCAGCTCTGAGTTTAACTATTTCCTGTCTTCTACTACTTTTGGTGCTGTTCTGTTCTTCTTTTTCTAGGGCTTTGAGCTGTAGTGTTAGGTCGTTTATTTGTTGAGTTTTACTTCTTTTATTAAATGCACTCCATGAAATAAATTTCCCTCTAAGTACTGCTTTCATAGTGTCCCAGAGATTTTGATATGATGTTTCTTTGTTCTCATTTACCTCTAAGAATTTTTTAATTTCCTTCCTAATATCTTCTGTTATCCATTCATCATATAATAGCATATTGTTTAATCTCCAGATGTTGGAATAGTTTCTGTGTTTTCCTCTTTCATTTATTTCTAACTTCAATCCATTATGATCTGACAGAATACATGGTAGTGTCTCTATCTTCTTGTATTTGCTAACATTAACTTTGTGGCATATATGGTCTATTTTAGAGAAGGATCCATGTGCTGCTGAGAAGAAAGTGTATTCGCTCTTGGTTGGATGGTATATTCTATAAATGTCCGTTAAGTCTAGATCATTGATTGTGTTATTGAGATCTATGGTTTCTTTGTTCAATTTTTGTCTGGAAGATCTATCCAGTGGTGAGAGAGGCGTGTTAAATCACCTAGTATTATTGTGTTATGGTCTATTTGGTTTCTGAAATTGAGAAGGATTTGTTTGACATACATGGATGAGCCACTGTTTGGGGCATAGATGTTTATGATTGTTATATCTTGCTGATTTATGCTTGCCTTAAGCAGTATGAAATGACCTCCTTTATCCCTTCTGGCTAACTTTGGCTTGAAGTCCACATTATCGGAAATGAGGATGGATACTCCAGCTTTTTTGCAGAGTCCATATGCATGGTATGTTTTTCCCTATTCTTTCACCTTTAGTCTATGGGTATCTTTTTCTATGAGGTGTGTCTCTTGTAGGCAACATATTTTGGATCTTTCTTTTTAATCCAATCTGCCAGTCTATGTCTTTTGATTGATGAATTCAGGCCATTAACATTCAGGGTTATTATTGAGATATGATTTGGTTTCCCAGTCATTTGGTTCATTTTTTAAATTTTATTTATTTATTGTTTGACACAACTTGGTTCCTCCTATATTTGAGAATTCCTTTAGGATAATTCCTCCCTTTGCTGATTTGCTTCATTGTTTTTCATCTCTTCCTCATGGAATATTTTGCTGAGAATGTTCTGTAATGCTGGCTTTCTTTTTGTAAATTCTTTTAGCTTTCGTTTATCATGGAAGGATTTTATTCATCGTCAAATTTGAAGGTAAGTTTTGCTGGGTATAAGATTCTTGGTTGGCATCCATTTTCTTTCAGGGCTTGAAAATGTTGTTTCAGGCCCTTCTAGCTTTTAGAGTCTGGACTGAAAAATCTGCTGATATCCGTGTTGGTTTCCGCCTGAATGTAATTTGCTTCTTTTCTCTCACCAGCCTTTAAAGTTCTGTCTTTATTTTGTATGTTAGGTATTTTCATAATAATGTGCCTTGGTGTGGGTCTGTTGTAATTTTGTGTATTTGGAGTCCTAAAGCCTCTTGACCTTGATTTTCCATTTCATTTCTTCAGATTTGGGAAATTTTCTGATATTATTTCATTGAATAGATTGTTCATTCCTTTGGTTTGTTTCTCTAGGGCCTTCCTCAATCCCAATAATTCTTAAATTAGGCCTTTTCATGATATCCCATAGTTCTTGTAGATTCTGTTCATGATTTCTACCATCTTCTCTATTTGTTCAACTTTGTTTTTCAAGGTTAATATTTTGTCTTCAATGTCTGAGGTTCTGTCTTCCAGGTGTTCTATCCTATTGGATATGCTTTCTATGGAGTTCTTAATTTTGATTTATCGTTTCCTTCATTTCAAGGATTTCTGTTTGTTTTTTTTCAATATCTCTAACTCTTTATTGAAATGATCTTTTGCTTCCTGTATTTGCTCCTTTAACTGTTGATTGGTGCGATCATTCAATGCCTGCATTTGCTCTTTCATCTCATCATTCAGTGCATGCATTTGCTCTTTCATCTCATCGTTTGCTTCCCTGATCATTTTAATTATGTACATTCTGAACTCCTTTTCTGTCATTTCTTCTGCCATGCTGTCATTGGGTTTTATTGATGTACCAATTAGATTTGTTTGCAGCATTTTCTTTCCTTCTTTTCTCATATTGTTCAGGTATCAGTGGACCACTGAGATATTGCAGATTTTCCTCTATTGACTTACAATGTCCATGAAGATTTCTATATATATCCCCCCTTAGCCTTCAGTAGGCTGAAGTCTTGGAGGAAGTTGAAAATGCGGTGCTCCACAAGGAAGCTGCCTCTCTAGGACTGGTGGCCTTCAGTTGGGGTATATTCCCTGCTCTTGGGTAGAGGTGCCTCCACTTGTTGACCAATGGTCATCCAAAGGGGAACTAGGCTGTGGGCTGAGGCAAGACCTGTTTGGGCCTGTGTCTCTGGTTTTACCGTCCTTTTGGGGAAACTTCCACCCGGCAGGGAAGACTCACCCAGTGGGGAGGTCTCGCTGTTCAGTTCCCCTCAATTTACAGCTACTGCCTCAGCTGGGCTGCCTTCCTCTGCAAAGTTCCCAGGGGCCCGGCCCTACCTCCTGGGCCTGGGAGCCTCACCCTTTCACAGATGAATCTCCTTAGGCTGCCCCTCCTCAGAGAATCTGCCCGCAGTTGTGGAACCTTTGCTCTGCCCCTAAGCATGTCTCTGTGCGGCTCTTCCACCAAGAAGCCTCCTAGGTCCTGGGACCCTGCTCTGCACCTAATCGCCTGGCTATGCAGCCCCTCCTCTGAGCAGCCACCTGGGGCCCCGTACAATCCCTCTGAGTCCCAGAGACCCGCAGCATGCCTCTTCCTCTAGACATCCATCCAGTATTCTGGTGCGGTCACTAGGAGTCCAAGAAACTCACTGCATGCCTCCTCCTCCCACCAACCGCCCGTAGCCCTGGGCAATCACTCCGAGTCGAAGTGACCCGCCCCGTTCCTCCTCCTCTTCCAGATAACCCCCCGGATGTTCAGGAGCGGTCGCTCTGAGTGGCTCTGAATCCATGTGACCCACTGCACGCCTCCTCTGGGCAGCCACTCAAGACCAAGCGACCCACCACACTCCTCCTCCAGGCAGTCCCCTGTGTTCAGGAGTGGTCGCTTTAAGTCCAAACTACTCACCAATCGCCTCCTCCTCTGAGCAGCTGCCTGGAGCTCTAATGCAGTCACTGCGAGTCCAAACAACCCGCCGCACTCCTCCTCCTCCTCCTCCTCCTACTCCTCAGGGCAGGCCCCGGTGTTCAGAAGTGGTCTGAGTCCAAACAGCTTTGCCACACGGCTCCTCCTCTGGCAACCGCCTGTAGCTCTGGTGTAGTCACTCCAAATCCAAGTGGCCACGCTCCTCATCCTCCTCCTCAGGGCAGGCCCTGGTGTTCTGAGTCCACACAGCTCTCCTCGCCGCTTCTCCCCTGGGCAGCCGCCCGGAGCCCCAGTGGTTGCTCCGAGTCCCAGCACTGTGCTGAGCGACCTTCTCTACAATGCTCCCAGTTGTCCGTGTTCACTGCTCCAGCGGGGGGAGGAGCGTCTCGCTGGGCAGCTCTACTTCACAAAGTTCCCTGCATTCCGGGACTACCGTCCCATCCGGGACGCCTCCCCAACGGGAGAGACTCACCCGGCTGCTTTGAGTTGGGTCCCAAGTCTCTCAATATCTCCTCTTTTGAATCCTGAGTCCTGGAGCAACATGAAATGCAGCACCCTCTAGGCCGCCATCTTGAAACCCCTCGAGATTTTTTAGTTCAGTAGAAAACTGACTTTATGAAAGTTTCCTTCAGTGGTTTCCAAAGTCTCATATATTTTCTATACCAGTAGTACTTATTCTTTTTTTAAATTCATTTTTATTGTAAACAAATGGGATACATCTTGTTTCTCTGTTTGTACATGAAGTAGAGGCATACCATTTGTGTAATCATACATTTACACAGGGTAACAGTTTTTGATTCATTCTGTTATTTTTTTTCTCCCCCCCCACCTCTCCCACCACTCTTACCCTCTATAGAGTCCCTCCTTCCTCCATTCTTGCCCCCTTCCCACCCCTATATGTGTCATCATCCACTTGCCAGTGAGATCATTCATCCTTTGGTTTTTTGAGATTGGCTTATCTCACTTAGCATGATATTCTTCAACTGCATCCATTTGCCGGCAAATGCCATAATTTTATTATTCTTTATGGCTGAGTAATACTCCATTGTGTATATATACCACAGTTTCTTTATCCATTCATCAATTGAGGGGGATATAGGTTGGTTCCATAATCTGGCTATTGCAAATTGAGCAGCTATGAACATTGTTGTGGCTGTATCTCTGTAGTATGCTGATTTTAAGTCCTTTGAGTATAGGCCAAGGAGTGGGATAGCTGGGTCAAATGGCGGGTCCATTCCAAGCTTTCTGAGGAATCTCCACACTGCTTTCCAGAGTGGCTGCACTAATTAGCAGCCCCCAACAATGTATGAGTGTACCTTTTTCCCCACATCCTCTCCAAAACATATCGTTGCTTGTATTCTTGATAATCACCATTCTAATTGGAGTGAGATGGAATCTTAGAGTAGTTTTGATTTGCATTTCTCTTATTACTAAAGCTGGTGAACATTTTTCATATGTTTGTTGATTGCTTGTAGATCTTCTTCTGTGAAGTGTCTGTTCCTATCCTTAGCCCATTTGTCGATTGGGTTATTTGTATTCTTTGTGTAGTTTTTGAGTTCTTTATATATCCTGGATATTAGTGCTCTATCTGAAGTACTTATTCTTGAGTCTTGAAACATTGCTCTAGATCAGGCTATTTTACAACTTGTCCACTAATATAGAATTCCTGTTCTTTTATGGCTGTCTTCTATAACCTTCACTCCATGTCAATACTGTTCATGGACCATGGTTGGGAACTCCTTGAGTGCCTGGGTGAGTGGGGAATTACCCCTCAGTAATTCCCACATGACAGTCTTACCTTCCACATGAAGGGTAGAGGAAACACTGGACAGATTAAGAAAGTGAGTTCCTCCTGCATTCAGCATCTCCTCTGCTTTCTTAACCAATCTTGAAGAGGCAAGGTGAATGAATACAATTATTCAGAACCTTTTATTCACCATAAACTGAACTATGCAGGTAAATCACATCTCTCAGTCACAAATTTCACTTTAGTGCACTTTTTCCACAGTATGTATTATACTGTGAAGATCTCCAGTAAGGATGTTTACTGTTTGTAATTTGCGGGATGCAAATTTCATCATCTGAGATTTCCTGACTCTCCTGGGTCTTCCTCTTTCCAGAAATGCAGACCATGCGTATGATTTTGACAGCCTTGGGAGGAGGATTTTCTTTTGCCTCTAACACCTGTTGTTTTACCCATACATGTGAACTGCTCCCCACCATCATCAGGTACAAAATCTCATAGGTTTTCCTGTCAGAGTTAAAACATTTCTTCCCAGCTCAATGACTTATCAAGAGAAGAAAACAAAAGTAATCAATTGATAACAATATAGCCAGTGTTTACCCAACATTAGCTTTTTACTAGATACTTTATGTGTACTAATAAACCACTAATTTAAATCTCATGAATTCTTTGGAATCACCTAAATTGGAGATGCTATCGTGCAACTCACAAGAGCCAATTTATGAATCCAACCCACGTGCCCATCAACTGATGAGTGGATAAAGAGAATATGGTTCTTATATACACTGGCTTGTATGCAGACATAAGTAAGAGTGAAATAAGTCATTTTCAGGTAAATGGATGACACTGAAGAAAACAAGGTTGATTGAAATAAGCCAGGGGCAGGAACTCAATGTTTGAATGTTTTGTCATATGTGGAATCTAGAAAGCTAGAAAGAAGATCAATTTTCATTCAAATAGAAGGGAGTTCTGTAGAGTACAGAATGAGAATTGGAAGTGGAGAAACTGTACAATGAACTTGACCAAATTATGTCCATATACAAATATATCAGAGCAAATACCATCGTTTTGCACAATTGAACCAATACAAATAAAGTAAATGCAAAATAAAATAAAATGAGTAATGAAATGAAATAAAATAATAACATTATTATGAGTAATAACATTTTTAAATGATAAAATATGTCTTAAGAGTCTTTGAACTTGAGAAAATTTGGTAGCCATCCAAACAAAATTCAAAAGCAAGAGCAAGTCATATCTCTTCATCTGACTAAGAACAACCCTTGTTTTCTTCCATAATTAATGCAAAAAGCTGTCAAAAACCCCGTGCTCAATCTCCCAAGATTAAGTATGCATTGTGGTTTGTGTTTCAAGGGCAACAGGTTTAGGAATCATTGGAGCTTGTGGTAGCTTGGGGGCTGCCCTGGCGCCCCTGTTGATGATTCTGGAGATGTATTCTGCACCCTTGCCCTGGATCATCTATGGAATCTCCAGCATCCTCACTGGCCTTGCTGTCTTTCTCCTTCCAGAAACCAGGAATCAGCCTCTGCCTGACTTCCTCCAAGATACAGAGAATGAGTGAGTGAACCCTCTCATGGTCCCTTAGAGGACTTATGTGTGCCATAGGTCTGAGATGGGAAGACAGATTCCACTGGGGCCACTCAATCTCTGTCAAGCTTAGACCTACACTCTTTCCTGGTAGTCAGTGCTTTTGATTTAGTAAAACAGTATCTTTTAACCAGATGTCCCCCTGAAGATCTCTAGATCATACGGACCATATCTACTCAACCTGTACCAGTAGTTTCCATGGTAAATTGGACAAAATCAAGTCTCCCTGCCTTTCTGATTACAGTGAGACACAGACCCCTGAAGATACTTCACAAACATGCCCAAATGCTAATGCCAACTCTCATCCTCCAAGTTCTATTATCCTGCAACCCATTAAGTGCTGATAAACGGGCACTGCCATTTCTTATAGGCTGAAGCTCTTTCCTGGTCACTGCAGAACCCAGGGGAGAACATGGTCAGGACTAGGGCCCCTTCCACAGGCAACAATGGGAAGGAGTCTTTTTGTGTTGCCTGTGAGGTTCAGACCATATGGTGTTCACTAGGAATAAAAGTGTTCACAAAAGAGCAGAATGCAATGGTAAATAAAGGAGTTATATAATGATGAAGAATTGGGGAAGATTTTTAAGCTTTGGTATACTTCCCTGGTTTTTCAAAGACAATTTTAGAGAATGTCATGATACTAAAGGATGACAGTAGAAACTATCAAAGCTGCTTTCCAAGTGCTCCCAAGAAGGTTTGTCTTTTATTTCACAAGATTTAATCAAATCCTTGGGCAGGTATCATGTTTTTTACCAAGGTTGGTGGGCAAAGGATCAGCTTGCTCTAAAGAATGCAGGACATACCTTCTTTCTGTTTGTATGTATGTCCTTTCATGTTTATGTTTATTTCATTGTAGTTTTACCATATCTGTTCTAGGGGGAAATTTTCCAGAAAAAGGAACCAGGGAGATACCTCCATTAAAGTGACACACTTCTAAGGAATTCCAGGAATTGACTACTGATCTGCAGGGGTCCAGCCCTAGCAGCAGTCAGTGGTCCAAGGTGGATGGAAGGTGTCGGAATGGTGGAGAAATATCACACAGAGACACCAAATGTTCTGAGGCTGATTCTGAATCTTTATTATTCACAGAGTCTTTTTATATGTTTTTTCTTTGGTATTGATTACATCATCTTATGGTTAATACAAGGAAATGTTAAGTAAAATATCTTCAAGAGTATAATTAATGATCTTATTCAAGAAACATGTTTTTACTGTATGATAGCTTAAATAAGAAGGAAAACAATTCCCAGCAAGGTAAAAGTCACTGTGCTCCATTTAGTTTTAATTTCCCTGAAAGAATATGTCATTAAGTTTCTCTAGAAGTTACCCCTTTCAAGAATGCTAATGTGAGTTATTAACAGTGGAATGTTTTTGTTATTACTAACAGAGAATAGAGGAATCAGGTTATAGTTAATATTTATTCTATTTCATCTACTCAGTGATGGACTAAAACTCTAACTAGACATAGGAGGAATACAAATTGTACCAATGATTAATGTATTTATTTATTAAGTGGGAAAAACATTCTTAAACTTAATCATAAATACTAAGAAAGCAATGAAGACCAAACACCACATCAAAGCTCAGAGGAATACACTCTCATATATAACTTTTAGAGAATTTGTATACTAAAAGAAATCACAGGCTCCTTACAAATTTGAGCAAATCATAATTGCTTATTTATAACTTCATCTAAGTATTAATATTAAATTTATCGTATGTTATTTTGTGGCCCAACACCATGAAATCTCCCCAGTATTATCTACAATCTGAATCTAAAGATATATTGATTATTAGTATTAAAAGCAACTGCACATGGAGACATGCCACATCTATGGCCCCCAAGAGGGAGGACGATCTTTCAAAAAAATGGTGTCGTGTTGAATCCTCTTTTCCAACAGAACCATGTCAAGTGTCAGAGTGGCAGGAAATAAATGTGACACTGATCAAAGAGCAAGAAGAAGGAATAAAAATCAGTATCAATCTTGGACTCTCAAAAAAATATTTAAATAAATAAATGCAATAGAAGCTATGAATTCCATTTATAATTGTGATACTGAATTATCCTATACAAGATTCTTTATGAATCACAAGAAGTCCAAAGATTCTTTTCTTTTCTATTGAGGGCCATCTTGGACAAGATGGCACCTGGCAGTGAGCCAAAGGGCACTGGCTACCAAAATAAAGAAGTACTCAAAAAAGCTGCTTGCTATTATTAGTTCCTTGGAGCCTTATGACGTGTTCACACCAGGCTCAAGTATTGGCTATCTAATATCATGACGTGCGTAGACAGCTCGTGATTTATATAGTGTTATTCTGGCATTCCTCTGCATGCTCTCCTGCATGAGAGAAAGTTTTGCTATAATTGGCTGATAAGGTAGGAGCCTGTGGGAGGAGAGAGGGAGAGAGAAGAAGAGGGGAGACAGAGAGAGAAAAAAGGAGACAGAGAAACAGGGAGGACGCAATAAATCTCATCAAACTAAAGATTAGTGGTGTCTCCTTTCTCCATGCCGGTTCCGCTGGATGGAACAAGTGGTGGCCTGTACGGGGAACTTCTTTCTCCTTCTGTGTCCTCCCAGGTAAATAACTTAAGGTAAGCTATAGGAAAACTAAGTAACTTAAGGTAAGCTATAGGAAAACTAAGTAACTTAAGGTAAGCTATAGGAAAACTGTAGGATAACCTCCCAGGAATCTCTGGCCAGAGTGTATAAGGGGGAGGTCACATAACCCCGGTTGAGGGGTCACATAACTCCAGAATGGGGGTCACAAGTGTCAAGAAATCCAATGATAAGAATCATACAAGATGTGCTTAAGGCTAATGGGACTGCCAAAAACAGTCTACTGTAGCAGCATATGTAACAACACTGGCCAAGTTTAGTCCTTGGTTTTTGGAAGAGGGAGTCCTAAATATTTCATGATGGGAACTTCATAAAGAGGATCTTATCAAAGCAGAAAACAATCCCCATTACCTAGAGGTACTTTTCCTATGTGGCAGCTCATTAAGGAATGTCTAACATCTGAGAAAGGCAGAATAAAAACTTCAGTAAAAGAAGGAAATATGTGTCTGGAAGAGATAAAGGAACAACTAAGTGTAACTTTTCAAAAAGAGGAACTAGAGGAGGAGGGGCTTACCAGGGAGGAATTAGAAAGAGCATCAGGGACACAGTAACCCCCATCAGTTATGTCAGGAAGGAACACCAAGCCCTTCCTGGAGGCAGCAGCTGCCCCTAAAGCAGCCTGCCCCCTACATCCCCCAAGGTACCCTTGGGAGGATTTAGCTCATGCTATAAATCAGATGGGTTTGTCACCACAGGGAGAAGAAACCCCCATTGAGGAAACCTCAGCAGTCCCACAATTCTTCCTGTGCTAGAGGACCAAAATAGACAAAGATTCCACCAACCTCTGGATTTCAAAACAGTAAAAAATTCAAGGAGGCAATAGCTACATATGGTCTTCAGGCCCCATTCAAGCCAAAGGACAAACAGGGACTGAGGGGCTGGGTTTTCTGGAGGGGCCACTGAACCATTAAAGATAACATGGAAATCCAACAATCCTATCTGGGTCCCCCAGTGGCCCCTTTCTAAAGAAAAAATAGAGGTGGCCCAGGAAATAGTTAATCAACAATTGAAGGAAAACCATATCATTCCTTCCACTTCCCCTTGGAATACACCAATCTTTGTCATATAAAAGAAGTCTGGGAAATGGCAACTCTTACAAGATCTGAGAGCCATAAATTCAGTGTGCAGATTATGGGCCCGGTGCAACTGGGTCTCCCCTCATTGGATGCTATTCGAAAACATTATCATATCATCTCTATAGACATAAAAGATGTTTCTTTTCCATTCCTGTTCATCCTGAGGATAGCCCTCGATTTGCCTCTTCCGTTCCATCTTTAAATAATGAAGGGCCTAATACTAGATACCAATGGGTGGTCCTTCCTCAGGGAATGGCAAATAGTCCCACTATATGTCAAATAGATGTTGGCCAGGCTATATCACAGATTAGACAAAATTGTAAAGAACTTTATTGTCTCCATTATATGGATGATATTCTTTTGGCTCATAGGGAACAGGAGACTTTATTAAGGGTATTTGACAATATTATAGAAAACCTAGGAAAATGGGGATTATATGTGGCCCCAGAAAGCCCTATTACCTTTCTAGGACATCAAATATTAGATACCTGTGTTAGGCCACAAAAAAATTCAATTAGCCATGGAAAAGCTTAAGACTCTAAATGATTTCCAAAAATTGTTAGGTGATATAAATTGGATAAGACAAAATTTGGAAATCACCACTGGTCAACTTAAGCCTCTGTTTGATATTCTCCAAGAAGATTCAGACCCTACATCCTCCAGAAATTTAATTCCTGAAGGTAGAAAAGCCTTAAAGTTCGTAGAACAAGCTTTAGAAAATGCTCAGAGTGATAGAGTTGATCTATCCTTGCCTTTTAATCTCATAGTATTAGATTCTGATTATACTTCTACAGGTCTATTATGGCAAACTGGACCCCTGATGTGGATACATTTGCCAGTGTCCCCCAAAAATGTTGTTTCCCCGTATCCTGTGATGGTGGCAAATCTAGTTGCATTAGGACTTAAGACAGCCCTTTGAGTTTTTGGAGTTCATCCTCAGATGTTATTGTCCCGTACACGGCAAAACAGATTAAAATACTAGATAAAAATAATAGGAAAGGAAGCAATCAACAATGTGAAGAGAGAGCCTACAGAGTGGAAGAAAATCTTTGCCATGCACACTTCTGATACAGCACCAATCTCTAGAATCCACAAAGAACTCAAAAAAATTAGACCAAGAATACAAATAACCCAATCAATAAATGAGGTAAGGAAATGAGTAAACACTTCACAGAAGAGTATTGACAAGCAACCAACAGATATATGAAAAAATGTTCAACATCTCTAGTAATAAGAGAAATGCAAATCAAAACTACCCTAAGATTTCATCACCCCAATTAGAATGGCGATTATCAAGAATACAAGCAACAATAGGTGCTGGCGAGGATGTGGGGAAAAAGGTACACTCATACATTGCTGGTGGGGTTCCAAATTGGTGCAGCCACTCTGGAAAGCAGTGTGGAGATTCCTTAGAAAATTTGTAATGAACCACCACTTGACCCAGCTATCCCACTCCTTGATCTGTACCAAAGGTCTTAAAATCAGCATACTACAGAGATGCAACCACATCAATGTTCATAGCTGCTCAATTTACAATAGCTAGATTGTGGAACCAACCTAGATGTCCTTCAATAGATGAATGGATAAAGAAATTGTGGTATATGAACACAATGGAATATTACTCATCCACAAAGAAGAATAAAATTATGACATTTGCAGGTAAATGGATGAAGTTGGAGAATATCATGCTAAGTGTGATAAATCATTCCCCAAAATGAAAAGGCTGAATGATTTCTCTGATAAGTGGTTGATGATATATAACAGGAGGTGGGAGAGAGGCAAGAATGAGGAAGGAAGGATTGTATAAAAGAAAAACAGGGGTGGGGAGAGGGTGGGGGAAGGAAAAATAACAGAATGAGACAAACATTTTTGCCCTATGTACATGTATGATTATGCAAATGGTGTGACACTACTCTGTGTACAACTAGAGAAACAAAAGTTGTAACCCATTTGAGTAAAATGAATCAAAAAAAAGAAAAAAGAATATATATATTATATATGTATATATAGATTATATATGTGTGTGTGTATATGTATGTGTGTATATACATATATATAGAAATATATATATATATATATGTGCCTAGAACCTTTTAATCTTTTTTTAACTGTTGGTCCCTTTTTATATTTACATTCTGAAATAATCCTTGTGAAATTTTTGCATTCAGACAAATTATTACATTTTAATAAGAAATTTCCAATATGAAACAATTCTTATAAAATTTCTGAATTTAGAGAAATCACTGAATTTTAAAGAGATATCTTTGTTTTCATAGTACTTTAATCAAAAAATTAAAACCTTTTGTGATCTTTGTACATAAAATTATACCCAAAGGAATCTTAACTCGTAGTAACTGTGTTTTTTAGGGAGACACAGAAACAAAATAATCTCATAAATTTTTCATATACCAATTTATGAAAATACATTTAATGTAAATATGTAACCTTATGGAATTTAAAAAGTCAAGAGTACTTGATTTTATGTTTAGTAATTGATGTTTTTGCAATTTAACTATATGGTTATCAGATGTCTCCTTAATAGACAGACATATTTATCATCAATCCCATTGATGTTGATAGTAAATCTAATGTATTCATTTTTAACTGTAAAACCCAAGATATCAAAAAATTTAGTTTACAGTATTCTCCATCCCATCCCTGTTGAAGAAAAATTCTAGAAGCAAAGGATATTACATTTTGTTGTCTGATGATCTAGAAAAACTTGTGTTTGTAATTTTAAATTTATCTATATTTTTATCTGTTTTTTAATTGAACCAACTTTTTAACATGAATTGAAAGATTTTGGATCCACTTCTTTTTTTATATTTTAAAAACTATAATTACCAAATAAATAAATAACAATTCTTAAGAGTTGTTAGAGAAAAATGCACCTTATTATTTAAAAGGTGCAAAAGCAAGAAATATAAACACATCCACCTTTTAAATAGTTGTATGGCAAAGAAACACCATTTAGAGACATTTTTAGTAATGCCAAATTTGACACCCTGTACATGATAAATGAACAGAAGCACATGCATAGGTAGTTATAGGGCACACAGGTGTGCATGCAGACATAAAACAAAGGATCTTGAAACTTTCTGCAAGTGGAGCTCCACAGGTAAGAAGCCAAGTTACAGCTGTTTATTTAAGACTCTATTATATATAAACTGTTAGAAATTAAAAGAGATATCACTCTTTTACATTATGACTTAATTATAGGGCAGGCATGTATACTTATGCCAGGTGTACAATCGCAGCCATGGTGGACACTGAAATCAAATGTTTCAGATAGCCAGTTCCTTGTCATTGATGCCTATCAGATTTATTCCCAACACTGCCACATCCATGTGCCTTTTAGGATTTAGAAACAAGAGATTTTTTTTAATGGATTTGATGAGCCAAACCTTGAAACTTTGGTCTCTAAACAAGGACAGAATATAAAACCCTCTACAGTTAGATAAAATAATACTGATTAGAAAAAGACATTAATTTAGGTGCACAAGATCAAATGTGAATTTAACATAAAATCATGAACTCAAAAATATAGAATTTTTAAAAACAAGAGTTTTTTTTTAATTACACAGCAGTAATACTTCAGTAAAAGAGCATGTGGAATATCTTTATCACAACCAATTCTACTTTTAGCTTCGTTTTGAGTCAGATTGCATATTAATAGAATGAGAACCTGTAAAGTGCTCAGAAAATATGGTAAGAAAAACCAATTTGTACATTTGGAATATTTCCACTTTTAACCTGTGCAGTAACATTAGGGAAGAACTCATTAAGAAAACAGCATGGTAGTGTGAAAAGATAGGCTGCCAATGCAGAAGCAGCTTGGATTTAAAAGTGACACTTTTTTCCTCCCTTTAAGTCTTGCAAACCTTGCAGGCATCCACAATTCACATTTTAAATGTAAGTGTAGGGAAGATAGAGACATAGCAGAGGCTAAGAAGTGAGAAAATCTGCTACTTTAAGTTTGATATGCAAAAACTCATGCATAGAGCATTTTAACCATTTTTTTTTCCTTTTGTAAAATTGTTCTCTTAAAGCATGGTGCTATAGTTTATGATTTCTCTGGAGAACCCCATTTTCCTTTTTTATTCTTTGAGTCCTAAGTCCATGTCTCTACCTTTACCACTCCCCCTTTTGGGATCAAGGGGCTAATTTCAGTAATAAATCTTAAAAACTGACACAGCTGACGTTCTTTATGGGGCTGTCCTGTGGTTTGAGCACAGTCTCAAGTATAAGAATAGCAACATAGAGATCTCTTTCTTTGGATACTAGATATCCCATGTTTTATGTCCGGCTATAACCTTGCACTTCTCGCCTTCCTTTATCCAACATACATGCTCAGGGGCATTCCCTCATCTGACAATGGAAGTTCCCCTGTGTCCAATCCCTGCAAGGGTGCAAATTGAAGCAACCTGAATGGCTGTGAATTCAGTAACTGGTCCGGGGTGGTGGGGGATGGAGAAAAAACAGACAGACACACATAGAGAGGAAACTGGGGCCAGGTGGGGATTTGCCCTCTGATGGAGGATGAATGACCCAGAGTTAGTTCAGCACATTTATATTATAGGTTTTAACATCAAAAGGGTTTTCTGTGAGAAATTTTTTGCAAAGCAAGCAGGCTGAAGGATGAAGTCCAATTATGATTTTCTTCTGCACTCATGTTTCTCTGCCCTTGGCAGCTGGTGTCTGAACTCAAGGTCATGACTGATAATGGTATGCCTACCTCTGAACCTACTTCCAGTAGGGTGTCACCATAGCAACTGGGAAGTCTTAACCTGAGCCTGTACATAGAAATTTCCCTGTACAGGCACACTTCTGCTGTAGGACAATCAGAGTACTTGATTCAAATCATGCTCCAAACAGGAATCCCATACATTCATTCCCAAAGAACTGAACACCAGTCACTTCAGTGAACATCCACTGGGGAAAAATTGAAAACGTTGAATTAATCCTCATTGGGTACTATTAGTAGTCAGGTAATCACTAATCCTTCTTAGTGTGGATGATTTGTGGAAACAGATAATAAAGGATGGCATATCCAAGGCCTGTTCAGAGTGTATCAAAAAAGCCCATGAATCAAAATCTGATTATTTTCTCATCCTCTACATTGATAACAAGATTTAACATAAACCCACATTAACTCCTTGACCAGTGGAGTAATAACAATCAATCCAGAAAAGGCCAAGTGGAAAGTGAGACACTACTGGACACACCTGAGATATTCTGTCAAATATAATACTGAATTTCTGGTAATAACAGAGGTTATCCCCCACCTAACCTGCCTCAAGGACAAGGGGGCAGTGATTCACAGGGTGTCTTCATTTAATTCATCAGCGTGGCCCATACTAGAGGAGTTGAAGGATTCTTGAGTACACAATAGATTCTCAGAAATAGAACCAAGCATTAGCCTCAGTGGAGCTTGTGCCATCTAACTTTGCAAATTTACAGGGTCCAACATCATGCTGTGTGAAACTATTTATGGAATGTGTTCTTTGCTTTCCTTAAGAATAAAAATGAGAAAGAATGAAGTTCATGTTCACATGGTATGGGCAATAGTATACACTTATACTCCTGACCTATTCTCATGATATAGCCCCAAACACCTGGGCTGTGTGCACATTGTTTAGAAATATTACCTTAGTTCTCCATACCAGTGACTCAATATAGATCAGAATCATCAATTCTGTTCATACTGCTACCAATGTTTTGTTCTCAATTGGAATGTATTCTCAAAATTGATAGAATCTTTCTCCATAATTCTAACATTTTCTTCCTGAACCTTCATGAGGATTATCTTTATCACTCATTTTTAGCAACAATATATTCAAGGCAATTTAGACATTTAATAATCTGCACATCAAACTTTCTCCAGCCTGTACTCATCATGATTTCAAAGGTGCATCCACATTTTAAGGAAGGTTAATACATCACCCCAATTCCTGACACCCAAAATCTATACTTAAGCCTTGTACAAGCAATAGCAGAAATTGAGACTCTGCATAGGACCAACAGCATTGGCTCCCACTCTTCAAGTCTGAATCAACTACTACCTATGTTGAAAGTCAAGATGCAAGCAACAGGGACCAGTTCTGGGTTATCAATGTAATACCATTTCTTGAGAAGACTTGGGATCATCCTGCATTAGCCTCCAAAGCCTCTGGGATCACAAGTGTGATTCAGAGTGCCCTATAAATAGTTTAATTTTGTTGGATTTTTTTTCTTCGTTTGTTTTTTGTGGTGCTGTGGACTTAACTCAGGACTTCAAGCTTTCCAGGTAAGCACTTCTTCCTAGGAGAAATAGTCTGAACCTCTTTCTTCCAACACACTCTTCTTCCATGATGTTCTACCTCACCTTGGGAACAGAGCAATGTAGTCAGCCATCTATGGACTAAGACTTTTGAAACCATGAGTCCCTGATGAACTTTTCCTCCTCTAAAAGTGTTACTGTCAGGTCTTTTGGTCACAATAGCAAAATTTTGAGGAAATCAGAGTGGGAACCTCTGATCTCTCACAGAATAGGCTACTGCTCCTGATATGCTTCTGTTATGGTTTGTGTTAGCAGGGGTTCAGGGAACCTGAGGGGTTGTGTTGTGTTCCTATTCTTGTCCTCTCAGGAGAATGTTTCAAGCATGACACAAAATATAATAAAAGTTTAGAAATTTTGTTGGAAGAGAAAGGAAAGATGTTATCAAGAGAGAGAGTGGACAATCTCAAAGAGAAGGGTGATTATGCACCCCTCTGTTCCTAGTTTTGTATTGGAATCTTAGGGAAGTTTCTAGAGAGTCCTGGTAGGCACTACCTCACAACTTTTGACTGACAGGAGGATTGAAGCAGATTTTTAAGCCCCTCCTATACATGACTTTACCCACTAGAGCCCATGTAAAACCCATGTCAGGTACTAATATATTGAGATTAAAATGGACAAACAAAATATCTAGACACAACTCTCAGTAATTTTCAGATAGACTCATGCCTATCTGACACCTATCAGTTTGGATTGGAATGTCCCCTAAGGGCTCATGTGCTGAAGTCTTGATCTTCAAAGTGTCTTTGTTCAGAGGTGGTGTGTTAGAGAAATGGTTGGATCATGAGGGCTATGATTCTTCACTGACTGCTTAATGGATTTCTGTGAGTGTTGGAACCTGTACGCTAGTGTCATGGTCAGAGGAAATAGGTCACTCGGGATGTAATCTTGGGAGTTTTTATGGTTTGGATCTGGAATGTCTCCCTTGAAGTCTACATGTTCATAATATGATCCCCAGAGCAGCAAGAATCAGAGGCGGGACATATTGGAACTGATAATCATGATCGCTATTTTTTGATCATAGATTATATATTTTAATGGACTCTTTGGTGGTAATTGTAGACATATGCAACATGACTGGAGGAAGCAGATCACTGGGGACATGTGTTTGGGGACACTGTCTTGTCCCTGGTTCTCTCTCTTTCTCTCTCTCTCTCTCCCTCCCTCGTTCTCACCTGGCTTCCATGTGCCAAGACTTGCCCATTTCCATGAGATTTCTGCATTGGAACCAGATGACCATAATAGGAAACTTTGACCCCAGATTAGCTTTTCCTCCTTGAGTTTGTTTATATCAGGTATTTTCATCAGAGTAACAAAAGTTGACTAACAGAGTCTCCTAGACCAGGATGATGAGGAGTATTTCAAACTGATTGTAGCAGAGAATGATGATGAGTAACAATTACAGACTTCAGTTCCACCTCAGTAGTGAGATCAGTAGTTCATGCCACAAATTCCACATGAAAATTTTTCCTGAAGGAGACATTCCCTACTGAATTGAACTTTCTACACAAAGAAAATGCATGTGTTTGGTATGAGGCATAAACTATATGGGGACCAATGAAGAACCACCTTCATCCCCTGAACTTCTAGGGAAGGATGGCCCCTCCCTGCTCTTTGCCTTCTTGTCCCACCATGTGACCTCTTCCTCTGGTGTGTGGTCTCATGATGATGACATCTGCATGAAGAGGCACTCCCTGAGGGATACTCACCAGAGCTGGAACCATTTGGTTTGGATTCTCATCCTCCAAAACCATGAACCAAATAAGCCCCCCTTTCCTTTTTAGTTATATAGCCTCAGGCTTTTTGTTATAGCAATGGAAAATAACTAATACCCTTTGGTGACCCAAGGCCCAAATTATACTCCATCACTTTTAATAGGCAAGATACTCTGAAGGGGTATATCTTCCATAAGGCTGTAACAGGGCTGTCCTTCATTTGGAATGGGAAGGATTTCAGAATCCCAAACCACTGAGTTAACCTTTTACTATACAACATTAAAACCCAAATATTATTTATTCATTTATTGTTGAGACCATGTCAGGTCAGTTAATGCTATAAGTTTTATTCTTATTTTATCATGGTGTTGAAGATATATTTAATAGGTATAACTAACTAATTTTGTTTGACTAAATTTAGAGTGAATGAAAGAAAGTTAAGGGCTCAACTCTAAGTTTTTATTTGGACAACTAGGTAAGAGGGTTTGATTAATAAAATATCAAGAAAATCAAGTAATTATAAAGGGCAGGCCATCAAAAGAAGATAAAATTATTGATGATTCTCTTGAAGTGTTCTAGATATCTATTTTTGTCACACACACATGTGCACAAAAGTATATGCATGCACACATTAAAATAATCAAAGTATACTTATTTATGTACCTCCCTCTTACTGAACTTGAGAGGTCTTCACATCTTCCAGAGTTGTCTTTGATTTCTTCATTCAGATTTCTGTAATGTTCATTGTAGACATCTGTCACCACCTTGGGTAAGTTTACGACTATGTATTTTTTTTAATTTTTTTAATTCAAAAGAGAGAGAATTTACTTTAGGCTGAGATTACTATCACTCTTCGCCAACACCTGTTGTTGCTCGTATTCTTGATAATCGCCATTCTAATTGGGGTGAGATGGAATCTTAGGGTGGTTTTGATTTGCATTTCTCTTATTACTAGAGATGTTGAACATTTTTCCATATGTTTGTTGATTGCTTGTACATCTTCTTCTGTGAAGTATCTATTCATTTCCTTAGCCCATTTGTCGACGGGATTATTTGAATTCTTGGAGTAGAGTTTTTTGAGTTCTTTATAGATTCTGGAGATTAGTGCTCTATTTGAAGAATGATTGGCAAAGATATTCTCCCACTCTGTAGGCTCTTTCTTTGCATTGCTGATAGTTTCCTTTGCTGAGAGAAAGCTTTTTACTTTGAATCTATCCCAGTTATTGATTCTTGCTTTTATTTCTTGTGCTATGGGAGTCCTGTTCAGGAAGTCTGGTCCTAAGCTGACATATTGAAGATCTGGACCTACTTTTTCGTCTATAATCTGCAGGGTCTCTGGTCTGATTCTGAGGTCCTTAATCCATTTTGAGTTTAGTTTCGTGCATGGTGAGAGATGTGGGTTCAGTTTCATTCTGTTGCATATGGATTTCCAATTCTCCCAGCACCATTTGTTGAAGAGGCTATCTTTTCTCCATTGCATATTCTTGGCACCTTTGTCTAGTATGAGAAAATTGTATTTATTTGGGTTTGTGTCCGTGTCCTCTATTCTGTACCATTGATCTACCTTTCTATTTTGATACCAATACCATGCTGTTTTTGTTACTATTGCTTTGTAGTAGAGTTGAAGACCTGGTATTGCGATACCCCTTGTTTCACTCTTCCTGCTAAGGATTGCTTTAGCTATTCTGGGTTTCTTATTCTTCCAGATGAATTTCATAATTGCTTGCTCTATTTCTGTAAGGTATGTCATTGGGATTTTAATTGGAATTGCATTGAATTTGTATAGCACTTTAGGTAGTATGGCCATTTTGACAATATTAATTCTTCCTATCCAAGAACATGGAAGATCTTTCCATCTTCTAAGATTTTCTTAAATATCTTTCTTTACTGTTCTGTAGTTCTCATTGTAGAGGTCTTTCACCTCTTTTCTGAGATTGATTCCCAAGTATTTTATTTTTTTCGAGGCTATTGTGAATGAGGTAGTTTTCCTAATTTCTCTTTCTGAAGATTCATCACTCATGTATAAAAATGCGTTGGATTTATGAGCATTGATCTTGTAACCTGCTACTGTACTGAATTCACTTATGAGTACTAAGAGTTTTCTGGTGGAATTTCCAGGTTCCTCTAAATATATAATCATGTCATCAGCAAACAGGGATAGTTTGAGTTCTTCTTTTCCAATTCGTATCCCTTTAATTTCTTTGGTTTGTCTAATTGCTCTGGCTAGAGTCTCAAGAACGATGTTGAATAGAAGTGGTGAAAGAGGGCATCCCTGACTTTTTCCCGTTTTTAGGGGGAATGCTTTCAGTTTTTCACCATTTAGAATGATATTAGCCATGGGCTCAGCATAAATGCCCTTTACAATGTTGAGGAATGTTCCCACTATCCCTATTTTTTCTAGTGTTTTGAGCATGAAGGGGTGCTGTATTTTATCAAATGCTTTTTCTGCATCTATTGAAATAATCATGTGATTCTTGACTTTAAGTCTATTGATATGGTGAATTACGTTTATTGATTTCCTGATGTTGAACCAACCTTGCATCCCTGGGATGAAACCCACTTGATCATGGTGCACTATCTTTTTAATATGTTTTTGTATGCGATTTGCTAAAATTTTGTTGAAAATTCTTGTGTCAATGTTCATTACTGATATTGGTCTGAAATTTTCTTTCCTTGATGAGTCTCTGTCTGGTTTAGGTATCAGTGTGATATTGGCTTCATAGAGTGAGTTTGGGAGGGTTCCCTCCTCTTCTATTTTATGGAATACTTTGAGAAGTATTGGAATGAGCTCTTCTTTAAAGGTTTTGTAGAACTCGGCTGAGAACCCATCTGGTCCCGGACTTTTCTTTGTTGCTAGGCTTTTGATGACTTCTTCTATTTCAGTACTTGAAATTGGTCTATTTAAATTGTGTATGTCCTCCTCCTTCAGTTTAGGCAATTCATATGTCTCTAGAAACCTGTTGATGTCTTCAAATTTTTCTATTTTGTTGGAGTATAGATTTTCAATATAGCTTCTAATTATGTTTTGTATTTCAATCCTGTCTGTTGTGATATTTCCTTGTTTATTCCAAATTTTACTGATTTGGGTTTTCTCTCATCTTCTCTTTGTTAGTGTGGCTAAAGGTTTATCAATTCTGTTTATTTTTTCAAAGAACCAACTATTTATTTTGTCAATTTTTTGTATTGTTTCTTTTGTTTCAATTTCATTGATTTCAGCTCTGAGTTTAACTATTTCCTGTCTTCTACTACTTTTGGTGCTGGTCTGTTCTTCTTTTTCTAGGGCTTTGAGCTGTAGTGTTAGGTCATTTATTTGTTGAGTTTTACTTCTTTTATTAAATGCGCTCCATGAAATAAATTTCCCTCTAAGTACTGCTTTCATAGTGTCCCAGAGATTTTGATATGATGTTTCTTTGTTCTCATTTACCTCTACGAATTTTTTAATTTCCTTCCTAATATCTTCTGTTTTCCATTCATCATGTAATAGCATATTGTTTAATCTCCAGGTGTTTGAGTAGCTTCTGTTTTTTACTCTTTCATTTATTTCTAATTTCAATCCATTATGATCTGATAGAATACAAGGTAGTGTCTCTATCTTCTTGTATTTGCTGACATTACCTTTGTGGCATAATATATGGTCTATTTTAGATCAGGATCCATGTGCTGCTGAGAAGAAAGTGTATTCGCTCTTGGTTGGATGGTATATTCTATAAATGTCCATTAAGTCTAAATTATTGATTGTGTTATTGAGATCTATGGTTTCTTTTTTCAAGTTTTGTCTGGAAGATCTGTCCAGTGGTGAGAGCGGCGTGTTAAAATCACCTAGTATTATTGTGTTGTGGTCTATTTGGTTTCTGAAATTGAGAAGGATTTGTTTGACATACATGGATGAGCCACTGTTTGGGGCACAGATGTTTATGATTGTTATATCTTGCTGATTTATGCTTGCCTTAAGCAGTATGAAATGACCTCCTTTATCCCTTCTGACTAACTTTGGCTTGAAGTCCACATTATCTGAAATGAGGATGGATACTCCAGCTTTTTTGCTGAGTCCATGTGCATGGTGTGTTTTTCCCCATCCTTTCACCTTTAGTCTATGGGTATCTTTTTCTATGAGGTGAGTCTCTTGTAGGCAACATATTGTTGGATCTTTCTTTTTAATCCAATCTGCCAGTCTATGTCTTTTGATTGATGAATTCAGGCCATTAACGTTCAGGGTTATTATTGAGATATGATTTGGTTTCCCGGTCATTTGGTTCATTTTTTAAATTTTATTTATTTATTTGTTTGACACAACTTGGTTCCTCCTTTATTTGACAATACCTTTAGGATAATTCCTCCCTTTGCTGATTTGCTTCTTTGTTTTTCATCTCTTCCTCATGGAATATTTTGCTGAGAATGTTCTGTAATGCTGGCTTTCTTTTTGTAAATTCTTTTAGCTTTTGTTTATCATGGAAGGATTTTATTTCATCGTCAAATTTGAAGGTAAGTTTTGCTGGGTATAAGATTCTTGGTTGGCATCCATTTTCTTTCAGGGCTTGAAAAATGTTGTTCCAGGCCCTTCTATTTTTAGAGTCTGGACTGAAAAATCTGCTGATATCCGTGTTGGTTTCCCCCTGAATGTAATTTGCTTCTTTTCTCTCACAGCCTTTAAAATTCTGTCTTTATTTTGTATGTTAGGTATTTTCATTATAATGTGCCTTGGTGTGGGTCTGTTGTAATTTTGTGTATTTGGAGTCCTATAAGCCTCTTGAACTTGATTTTCCATTTCATTCTTCAGATTTGGGAAATTTTCTGATATTATTTCATTGAATAGATTGTTCATTCCTTTGGTTTGTTTCTCTAGGCCTTCCTCAATCCCAATAATTCTTAAATTAGGCCTTTTCATGATATCCCATAGTTCTTGTAGATTCTGTTCATGATTTCTTACCATCTTCTCTGTTTGTTCAACTTTGTTTTCAAGATTAAATATTTTGTCTTCAATGTCTGAGGTTCTGTCTTCCAGGTGTTCTATCCTATTGGATATGCTTTCTATGGAGTTCTTAATTTGGTTTATTGTTTCCTTCATTTCAAGAATTTCTGTTTGTTTTTTTTTCAATATCTCTAACTCTTTATTGAAATGATCTTTTGCTTCCTGTATTTGCTCCTTTAACTGTTGATTGGTGCGATCATTCAATGCCTGCATTTGCTCTTTCATCTCATCATTCAGTGCATGCATTTGCTCTTTCATCTCATCGTTTGCTTCCCTGATCATTTTAATTATGTACATTCTGAACTCCTTTTCTGTCATTTCTTCTGCCATGCTGTCATTGGGTTCTATTGATGTAACATCTAGATTTGTTTGTAGCATTTTCTTTCCCTGTTTTCTCATATTGTTCAGGTATCAGTGGATCACTGAGATATTGCAGATTTCCTCTATTGACTTACAATGTCCTTGAAATTTCTATATATATCCCCCCTTAGCCTTCAGTAGGCTGAAGTCTTGGAGGAAGTTGAAAATGCGGTGCTCCACAAGGAAGCTTCCTCTCTAGGAGTGGTGGCCTTCAGGTGGGGTATATTCCCTGCTAATGCGCAGAGGTGCCTCCACTTGTTGACCAATGGTCATCCAAAGGGGAACTAGGCTGTGGGCTGAGGCAAGGCCTGTTTGGGCCTGTGTCTCTGATTTTACCGTCCTTGTGGGGAAACCTCACCCAGCAGTGAAGACTCACCAAGTGGGGAGGTCTCGCTGGTCAGTTCCCTCCTAGAGGTTCCCCTCAATTTACAGCTACCACCTGGGCTGGGCTGCCTTCCTCTGCAAAGTTCCCAGGGGCCCGGCCCTACCTCCTAGGCCTGGGAGCCTCCCACTTCGCAGATGAATCTCCTTAGGCTGCCCCTCCTCAGAGAATCTGCCCGCAGTCCTGGAACCTTCGCTCCACCCCTAAGCCTGTCTCTGTGCGGCTCTTCCACCAAGAAGCCTCCTAGATCCTGGGACCCTGCTCTGCACCTAATCGCCTGGCTATGCGGCCTCTCCTCTGAGTAGCCACTGGGGGCCCCGTACAATTGCTCTGAGTCCCAGAAACCCGCCGCACGCCTCTTCCTCCAGACAGCGACCCAGTATTCCAGTGCGGTCACTAGGAGTCCAAGAAACTCACTGCATGCCTGCTCCTCCCACCAACCACCCATAGCCCTGGGCAATCACTCCGAGTCGAAGTGACCCGTCCCGTTCCTCCTCCTCCTCCGGGTAACCCCCCGGTGTTCAGGAGTGGTAGCTCTGAGTGACTCTGAATCCACGTGACCCGCTGCACGTGTCCTCTGGGCAACCGTCTGGAGCTCTGGTGCAGCCACTGGAGACCAAGAGACCCACCGCGCTTCTCCTCCAGGCAGCCCACCTGTGTTCAGGAGCAGTTGCTTTAAGTCCAAACAACTCACCAATCGCCTCCTCCTCCGAGCAGCCACCTGGAACTCTAATGCTGTCACTGTGAGTCCAAACGACCCGCCGTGCTCCTCCTCCTCCTCCTCCTACTCCTCCAGGCAGGCCCCGGTGTTCAGAAGTGGTCTGAGTCCAAATGGCTCACAGCGCCGCTTCTCCTCTGGCAACCGCCTGTAGCTCTTGTATAGCCACTCTGAATCCAAGCAGCCGCACTCCTCCTCCTCCTCGTCCTCAGGGCAAGCCCTGGTGTTCAGAAGCATTCACTCTGAGTCCAAACAGCTCGCCGCACCACTCCTTCTCTGGCTACCGCCCGCAGCTCCGGTACAGTCACTCCGAATCCAAGCGGCCCCACTCCTCCTCCTCCTCCTCAGAGCAGGCCCCAGTGTACTGAGTCCACACAGCTCTCCTTGCCGCTCCTCCCCTGGGCAGCCACTGGAGCCCCAGTGGTTGCTCCGAGTCCCAGCGCTGTGTTGAGCGGCCTCCTCTACGATGATCCCAGTTGTCTGCGTTCACTGCTCCAGCGGGGGGAGGGGTGTCTCGCCGGCAGGTCTACTTCACAAAGTTCCCTGCGTTCTGGGTCTACTGCCTCATCCGGGACGCCTCCCCAACAGGAGAGACTCACCCGGCTGCTTTGAGTTGGTCCCAAGTCTCTCAATCTCTCCTCTTTTGAATCCTGAGTCCTGGAGCAACATGAAATGCAGCCACCCTCTAGGCCGCCATCTTGAAACTCTCTCTTTCTCTCTTTTTTGTTTCTTCATTTTCTTCTCTTTTTTTGGTACTGGAGATTTAACCAAGGGCCACTTTACAACTGAGCTGTTATACTGAGTCAGAATCTTGCTAAATTGTTTAAGGGCTTTGCAAACTTGCTGTGGCTGGTCTTGAACTTTCAATCATCCTGTCTCAGGCTCCCAAACCACTGGAATTGCAGGTATGCATCAATGCATCTAGCAGTGATCAGAATTTCTTACTAGCCTTTGAGTAGATAAAATTTGCTTTGCTTGCTTTGAAGAAGTTAGAGTCAAAATTTAAAGCACTCGGAGTATTCCCAGATAAAAGTGGATTTTTATGATCCTTGACATTCCTTTTGCATTTAAAATGCTCATGCATGGTTTCTCTGTCACAGTCATTCATTTTGCAATTATGTCAAAGAGCAGTAAATGCAGTTTGACAAAGAGAGAAGGAGGGGTGGGGAAAATTAAAACTTTTCCTTGAGATAATTATAGTATTTCTGTGTGCAGTTCGTGTGTTTTTTATATAATTCACATTTCATCATATATACACAACACAAAAATACTAGTCATTTACTCAAGAAAGGAAATTTAATAAAATTATTGCATTTTACTGCTTGGCAAAGTATTTTAAGTGTAACTAATGCTTTTTCTCTCAATGGTGAAGAATACCATGATATACCTTCGTGGCTCTGCCTGAATATATATGAGGAAATGGCAGTTTTATTATTTTTTTGGGGGGGGGGTGCTGGGGATCGAACCCAGGGCCTTGTGCTTACAAGGCAAGCACTCTACCAACTGAGCTATCTCCCCAGCCCCGGCAGTCTTATTCTTATTGCTTCCAGATAAACAGTACAAATATTAAAAAAGGGAAAAAGCAAATAACATTTGGTGCAATTCTGATAATATATTTTCACCTCTGGACACCCCCTGAAAGGATATAAGAAACCTGGGGTCCATGAGCCACACCTGGGAAACCATGCCTTTAAGAATTTGTTGCTAACAACCAATGTAATCAACCCACAAAATTCTGTCAAATATTGTTCAGTGGGCTAGAAGAAATTTTCCAAATTCACATAAAAATAATAACACAACATGACAATGGTTGTTCCTTTATAACTAACAACCTGGAAGTATTTATAAGTATTTAATCATTCCATACCAAAATCTGCTATCTTTAATTTCCCTTTTTTATTTTATTTATTTATTTTTTTAAATTTATTTTTATTGTAAACAAATGGGATACATCTTGTTTCTCTGTTTGTACATGGAGTAGAGACATACAATTTGTGTAATCATACATTTACCTAGGGTAATAGTTTTTGATTCAGTCTGCTATTTTTTCCCTTCCCCCCACCCCTCCCACCCCTCTTTTCCCTCTATAGAGTCACTCCTTCCTCCATTCTTGCCACCTCCTACCCCCATTATGTGTCATAATCTACTTATCAGCAAGATCATTCTTCATTTGTTTTTGTTTTTTTGAGATTGGCTTATCTCACTTATCATGATATTCTCCAATTTCATCCATTTGCCTGTAAATGCCATAATTTTATTCTTCTTTATGGCTGAGTAATATTCCATTGTATATATATACCACAGTTTCTTTATCCATTCATCAATTGAAGGGCATCTAGTTTGGATCCACAATATGGCTATAGTGAATTGAGCAGTTATAAACATTGATGTGGTTGCATCTCTGTAGTATGCTGATTTTAAGTCCTTTGGGTATAGGCCAAGGAGTGGGATAGGTGAGTCAAATGGTGGATCCATTCCAAGCTTTCTGAGGAATCTCCACACTGTTTTCCAGAGTGGCTGCTATAATTTGCAGCCCCACCAGCAATGTATGAGTGTACCTTTTTCCCCACATCCTCGCCAACACCTATTGTTGCTTGTATTCTTGATAATCACCACCTCGCCAACACCTGTTGTTACTTGTATTCTTGATAATCACCGATCTAATTAGGGTGAGATAGAATCTTAGTGTAGTTTTGATTTGCATTTCTCTTATTACTAGAGATGTTGAAAATTTTTTAATATATCTGTTGATTACTTGTAGATCTTCTTCTGTGAAGTGTCTGTTCATTTCCTTAGTCCATTTGTTGATTGGATTATTTGTATTCTTGGTGTAGAGTTTTTTGAGTTCTTTATAGATTCTGGAGATTAGTGCTCTATCTGAAGTATGAGTGGCAAAGATTTTCCCCCACTCCGCAGGCTCTTTCTTCACATTGCTGATAGTTTTTTGTTTTTTGTTTTTGCTGAGAGAAATCTCTTAGTTTGAATCTATCCCAGTTATTGATTCTTGCTTTTATTTCTTGTGCTATGGGAGTCCTATTAAGGAAGTTTATGTCCATACTACCAAAAGTGCTACACAGATTCAATGCAATTCCAATGAAAATCCCAATGACGTACCTTATAGAAATAGAGCAAGCAATCATGAAATTCATCTGGAAGAATAAGAAACCCAGAAAAGCTGAAGCAATCCTTAGCAGGAAGAGTGAAGCAGGGGGAATCACAATACCAGAACTCCATCTATACTACAAAGCAATGGTAACAAAAATGGCATGGTATTGGTACCAATACAGACAGGTAGATCAATGGTACAGAATAGAGGACACAGACAAAAACCCAAATAAATACAATTTTCTCATACTAGACAATGGTGCCAAAAATATGCAGTGGAGAAAAGAGAGCCTCTTCAACAAATGGTGCTGGGAAAACTGGAAATCCATATGCAGCAGAATGAAACTAAACCCCTATCTCTCACCCTGCACAAAAATCAACTCACAATGGATCAAGGGCCTCAGAATCAGACCAGAGACCCTTCATCTTATAGAAGAAAATGTAGGTCCAAATCTTCAACATGTCGGCCCAGGATCAGATTTCCCTTTTTTATTAATAAGAAGGTTCTGTGGTTTCAAGTCTCATTGGGACACCATTCTTCTGTGGCAATAAGTTAACCCATGCAGAATTTGGTATAGAAACATCAGATACTCATGGACCAGAGTCAAAGATTTATGTGTGTAAATGATGTCTTGTAAGGTTACTATGTTTGCATAGTAACCTTTAAGAGTGAAACTTTCCAAGTTTTTCTAATTTGATGTAGGTTTCTGATTTCCCAAACCAATTTCTGACTGCAAGCAAAACTGTGATAAATTGGGTATTTATTCTTAAAATTTTATCTCTTCCTTAACTTCTAAAACTCTCCAATTCTCCTCGGGAATGGCCAGATCCACAGATGAAGAGGCCGCAGCGCCAGCCTCCGACTCCATATCCCCATTGAACAGAGCCTGGGCCTGTTCTGCACTGCCCACTATGTATTTTTTTAACCTATTGTGAATGGAATTATTTTCCTGATTTCTTTTTCAGTGAGTTTGGTATTGTAGTATAGAAAAATTATTGGTTTTTTATATGTTCATTTGTTTTCTGCTGCTTGGTAAAATTTGCTTATCAGATCTAAAATCTTCTGTGGAGTTTTTAGGATCTTTTAAATAAAGGAGAATATCATCTTCGAATAGGGACAAATCTGACTTCTGACTTTTGTATTTGTATCCATTTTATTTCTTTTTCTTCTCTGATTGCTCTGGCAAATGTTACCAATTCTGTATTGACTATGTATGTGAGAGTGAATACCCTTGTCTCATTTCTGATTTTAGGGGAAATTCTTTCAGTTTTTTCTCCATTCATTAAAATATTGGCTGTGGGTTTATCATATATAGCCCTGAATGATATATTACATTTATTGATTTGCCCATATTGAACCAACTGTGCATCAGTGTAATGAAGCCAATTTCTTCATGGTGCATGGTGTGTATACTTTTGATTTGAAGTTGAGTTTTATTTGCAAGAATTTTTTTGAGGATTTTTACATGTATGTTCATCAAGAATACTTGTTTGTAATTTTCTTTCTTACTGTTGTGTCTTTATCAGATTTTGGCTTCACATAATGAATTTGGAAGGGTTCCTTCCCTTTCTATTTTATGGACTATTTTGAGGAGAATCGGTACTACTTCTTTAAAAGTCTGTTAAAATGGTTTGGGGCCTTTCTTTCTTGGGGAGACATTTTTATTTATGACCCATTTCTTTGCCTTTTATTGATCTTGTTAACATTTTTATATCCAGGACACAAATATCCAAGCCAGAGTGGCATCTCCTTTAACTGCTCCTGAGCAGGAAAGAAGAAAGTGACCAGCACAGACTGTGGTGGGGGAGCCACGGGAACCAAGTGATCCATCAGTTCAGGTTATGGTAATCATAGACCTGGCCACATGGGAATGCATGCATTCTAGTCTCAATTCCACCAGAGAGGGAAGAATGCTCATTCAGTGGAGTGTCTTCAGCATCCCTCCACGTTGCACACTGGACTTCCTATTTCATAGAGTTCTCAGCAGATTTGGGTCAAACTCACTTCACTGTACTGAAACTATCACTTGGGTCAGGGATCCCAGTGACCAGTGAATAGAGGAGGCAATTAGATCTTGAGATACAAAATTTTAGGGACTTCTTTCTTTTAATTGGCTTAATTTTTCCCCATTATTTTTATTGGCTTAACTTTTATTTACTCTTTTATTTTTACACACAGCATTTTGATTCATTGTACACAAATGGGGTACCACTTTTTGTTTCTATGGTTGTACACAATGTAGATTCAGACCATTTGTGTAATCATACATGTACCTAGGGTGTTGACGTCTATCTCATTCCACTATCTTTTCTCCCCCTGCCCCCTCACCCTCCCATTTCCCTCTACGCAATCCAAAGTTCCTCCATTTGTCTCTCCCCCACATCCTGCCACACCCGTTATGTATCATCATCCACTTATCAGGGAAAACATTCAGCCTTTGGTTTTTCAGGATTGGCTTATTTCACTTAGCATGATATTATCCAATTCCATCCATTTCCCTGAAAATGACAAATTTTACTATTTTTTGTCTGAATCATATCCCATTGTGTGTATGTACCACAGTGTCTTTATCCATTCATCTATTGAAGTACATCTAGATTGGTTCCACAATCGAGCTATTGTGAATTGAGCTGCTATAAACATTAATGTGACTGTGTTACTGTAGTATACTGATTTTAAGTCCTTTGGATATAAACCAAGGAGTGGGCTAACTGGGCCAGAAGGTATGTCCATTCTAAGTTTTCTGAGGAATCTCCATACTGCTTTCTAGAATGGCTGCACCAATTTGCAACCTCACAAGCAACGTACAAGGGTGTCTTTTCCCCCACATCCACACCAACACCTTGCTTGTGTTCTTGATAATGGTTATTCTAATTGGAGTTAGATGAAATCTTTGGGTGGTTTTAATTTGCATTTCTCTAATTACTAGAGATGTGAGTTAATTGCCTATATGTCTTCTATGAAATATCTGCCCAGTTCCTTAGCCCATATATTTATTGGGTTATTTGTATTTGGGGTGTAAATTTTTTAAGTTATTTATAAATTTTGGAGATTTGTGCTCTATCTAAAGTGCAGGTGGTAAAGATTTTCTTCCTCCCTGGGAGTTCTCTTCACATTATTGTTTCCTTTGCTTAGAAATACCTTTTTAATTTGAATCTATCCCATTTATTGAACCTCGCTTTCATTTCTTGCACTTTATGATTCTTGTTAAGGAAGCCTGAACCTAAGTCAACATGATGAAGATTCAGGCTTACTTTTCTATTTGTTGCAGTGTCTCTCATGTAATTCCTAGATCTTTGATCCATTTTGAGTTGAGTTGTATACATGATGATAGATAGGGGTTTAATTTCATTTTTGCTGCATATGGATTTCCAGTTTTCCCAGCACCTTTTGTTGAAGAGACTATCTTTTCTCCATTGTATGTTTTTGCACCTTTGCCTAGTATGAGTTAACTGTATTTATGTGGGTTTGTCTCTGTGTCTTCTATTATGTAACATTGGTCTACCTGTCTATTTTGGTGCCATACCATGCCATTTTTGTTACTGTTCCTCTGTAGTATAGTTTAAAGTCTGATATTGTGATACCTCCTACTTCAGTCTTCCTGCTCAAAATAGCTTTTGCTCTTCTGGGTCTCTTCTTCTTCCATACGAATTTCATAATCACTTTCTCTATTTCCATAAGGAAATAGGGTCATTGGGGTTTTAAATGGAATTGCATTGAATCTGTATAACACCTTTGGTAGTATGGCCATTTTGACAATATTAATTCCGCCTATCCAAGAACATGGGAGATCTTTCCATCTTCTAAGGTTTTCTTTAATTTCTTTCTTTAGTGTTGTGTAGTTTTCATTGTAGAGGTCTGTCACCTGTTTTGTGAGATTGATTCCCAAGTATTTTATTTTATTTTATATTTTTTGAGGTTATTGTGAATGGGGTCGTTTCCCTAACTTCTCTTTCAGAGGATTCATCACTTATGAATAGAAAGGCATTCAATTTGTGTATTGATTTTAAATCCTGCTACTTTGTTCAATTCATTTGTTAGTTCTAGAAGTTTTCTGGTGGAGGTTTTTGGATTCTCTAAATACAGAATCACATCATCAGCAAATAGTGATATCTTGAGTTCTTCTTTTCCTATTTGTTTCCCTTTAATTTCTTTGGTCTGTCTGATTGCTGTGGCTAGTGTTTCCAGGATGGTGTTGAATAGAAGTGTTGAAAGAGGGACTCCCTGCCTTGTTCCAATTTTTAGAGGGACTACTTCCAGTTTTTCTCCATTAAGAATGATGTTGGCTGTGAGCTTAGCATAGATAGCCTTTACAATGTTGAGGTATGTTCCTACTATCCTTAGTTTTTCTAGTGTTTTGAGCATGAAAGGGTGCTGTATTTTATCAAATACTTTTTCAGGATCTATTGCAAAAAATCACATGATTCTTATCTCTAACTTTACTGATGTGATGAATTAGGTTTATTGATTATAGGATATCGAACCAACCTCGCATCCATGAGATAAACCACACTTGATCATGGTGCACTATCTTTTTAATATGTTTTTTTATGTAATTTGCCAGAATTTTGTTAAGAATTTTTGCATCTATGTTCATCAGGGATATTTGTCTAATATTTTCTTTCCTTGATGTGTCTTTGTCTGGTGTTGCTATCAGAGTGACACTAGCTTCATAAACTGAGTTTGGAAGGGTTCTCTCCTTTTCTATTTCATGGAATACTTTGAGGAGTATTGCTATTAGTTTTACTTTGAAGGTCTTGTAGTAGTCAGCTTAGAATCCATCTGTTCCTGGGCTTTCTTGGTTGGTAGACTTTTGATGGTTTCTTCTATTTCATTGCTTGAAATCTGTCTGTTTAAATTGTGTATGTCCTCCTGATTCAGTTTGGGAGAATCATATGCCTCTAAAAAGTTGTCAATATCTTTGATATTTTCAATTGTGTTGGAGTATAGATTTTCAAAGTAGCTTCTAATTATGTTGTGTATTTCAATGGTGTCTGTCATGAACTTTCCTTTTTCATCAGGAATTCTAGTATTTTGAGTTTTCTCTCTCCTCTTAGTTACTGTGTCTATGAGTATATTGATTTTGTTTACTTTTTCAAAGAGTCAACTTTTTGTTTTGTCAATTTTTTAAATTGTTTCTTTTGTTTCAATTTAATTGATTTCAGCTCTGATTTTAATTATTTCCTGTCTTCTACTACTTTTGCTGTTGATCTGTTCTTCTTTTTCTAGGACTTTGAGATGTAATGTTAGGTCGTTTAGTTGTTGACTTTTTATTCTTAATGTATGAATTCTTAATGTATGAATTCAATGCAATGAACTTTCCTCTTAGTACTACTTTCATAGAGTCCCAGAGATTTTGATACGTTGCATCATTGTTCTCATTTACCTCTAAGAATTTTTTTTTATCTCCTCCCTGATGTCTTCTGTTATCATTGCATCATTCAATAGCATATTATTTAGTCTCAAGGTGTTGGCGTATTTTCTGTTTTTTGTTTTGTCATTGATTTCTAATTTCATTCCATTACAATCTGATAGCGTACAAGGTAGTATCTCTATTTTTTGTATTTACTAGTGGCAGCTTTGTGCCATGACTTATGGTCTATATTAGAAAAGGATTCATGAGATGCTGAGAAGAAAGTGTATTCACTCTATGATGGATGAAATACTCTATATGTGTCCATTAAGTCTAAATTGTTGATTGTATCATTTAACTCTATAGTTTCTTTGTTCAGCATTTGTTTGGAATATCTAACCAGTGGTGAGAGTGGCATGTTAAAGTCACCCAGAATTATTGTGTTGTGGTTTATTTGTTCCCTGGAATAGAGAAGGATGTCTTTGATGTATATGGATGTGCCATTGTTTGGGGCATAAAAATTTACAATCATTATGTCTTGCTGATTTATGTTTCCCTTAAGCGGGATGAAATGCCCTTCTTTATCCCTCTGACTATCTTAGCATTGAAGTTCACTTTATCTGATATGAGGATGGAGACCCCTGCTTTTTTACTGAGTTCATGTGGATGGTATGTTTTTCTCCATTCTTTCACCTTTAGTCTGTGAATGTCTTTTTCTATGAGAAGAGTCTCTTGGAGGCATCATATTGTTGGGTCTTTTTTGTAATACAATCTGTCAGTCTATGTTTTTTGATTAATAAGTTTAGGCCATTAACATTCAGAGTTATTATTGAGATATGATTTTTATTCCTGGTTATTTTGGCTTATTTTCAGTTTTAAACTTGACTTGGTTACTCCTTTGATTATCTTTCCTTTAGGGTACTTCCACCCTTTAGTGACTTGCATTGTTAGTTTTCACTTCCTCCTCATGGAATATTTTGCTGAGAATATTCTGTTTTGTAGGCTTTCTATTTGTAAATTCTTTTAACTTTTGTTTATCATGGAAAGATTTTATTTCATCATCAATTCAAGGTTAGTTTGGCAGGATATAAGATTCTTGGTTGGCATCCATTTTCATTCAGAGCTTGAAATATGTTGTTCTAGGCCCTTCTAGTTTTTACAGTCTGGGCTCTGAAATCTGCTGATATCCGTATTGGTTTCCCCCTATATGTAATCTGCTGCTTTTCTCTCACAACTTTTAAAAACCTAACTTTATTTTGTGTGTTAGGTTTCTTCATTATAATGTGCCTTAGTGTAGTTCTGTTGTAATTTCGTGCATTTGGTGTTCTGTAATCCTCTTGTGTTTGATTTTCCTTTTCATTCTTCAGGTTGGGGAAATATTTGGATAGTATTTCATTGAAAAGTTTGTTCAATTCTATGGTTTCTATTTCTGTACCTTCCTCAATCCTGATATTTCTTTAATTTTGTCTTTTGATAATATCCCATAATTCTTGGTGTTTCTGTTTATGACTTCATACCATCCTCTCCATTTAGTCAACATTATTTTCAAGATTAAATATTTTGTGTTCATGGTCTGGGATTCTCTCTTCCAAGTGATCTATTTGTTGGTGATGCTTTCTATCAAGTTTTTAATTTGGTTTATTGTTTCCTTCATTTCAAGGATTTGTTTGATTTTTTTCAGAACCTCTATCTCTTTATTGAAATGATCTTTTGCTTCCTGCATTTGCTCTGTTAACTGTTTTGCTCTCTTATCTCATCCTTTGCTTCATGGATCATTTTAATTACGTACATTCTAAACTCATTTTTTGACATTTCTACTGACATACCGTCTTTGTATTCTCTTAATATAGCATCTTGGTTTGTTTGGGATCCCTTCTTCCCTTGTTTTTTCATGTTGTTTCTGTATCTTCCCCTCTAGCAGAGAGGATCTGAGGTATTACTATTTCCCCCTGTAGGCTTATTGTGACCCTGCAGGTTTCCAGTACCTCACCTTGAAGTGAGAGATCAATATTAGCAGTACCCAATACAAACAATATGCAGCCCTAAGCCAGATAGCCCCTATGAAGACATTAACAGTATTGTAATAAACAGATAGGTTGAGTTTGATTATCATATCATATACAGTATAGTCAATAGGCTTGCAATGAGATCTACAATTTCTAATGGTGGACAAACAGGATGGGGAGGGGTGTAGAATGTAACTGTTAATGGGATAAGGTGTGAGTATATAGAGGTACTAGATCATGGGAAGAGTGAGAGTGGGATCAAAAGAAGTTGGTTGTCAGCATGAGAAAAGGGAGAAAGAGACTGAGGAAACAGGTAAATAAAAGGAAAATGGAGTGACAAAAAATAAATTAATTTTTTTTAAAAAATCTACAGTATAACAGGCATTTAGTATTCAAACCTCCCAGTCTTCAGGACCCTGATGCAAGAGAGATACCTGACAAAGAGATTCCAGTCTCCAGCAGGCATCTCAGGATGGGAGTTGCCCCACCTAAAGATGGTGTCTTCCCCTTCAGGGATAATCCAAGATGGCTACACTGGCTGTGAACACATCAATAAATGGGAGCTGCAGCACAGGCTGAGGTTCAGATGCAGGGCATGTTCTCAGGTGGGCTGGGGTCTGGAAGTGGATTTTAGGGACTTCTGATCCACCAAGAATTAAACTCTGATGACGGGACTCTTATTAAGAGGGCACCTCATTAATATGCTAAGAAATGAGAATTTCTTCTCCAGTGCCAGGATGCTGCAGAGTTCCCAGATCTCCTGTCTGCTTCCATTGTTTGCTTTCAAGGTTCCAGATCCTACACTTGTTGTGATTGCCAGGATTTTCTCTATTTCACTGTGGGGGTACTTCCCCTCCACATGCTGAACTGCAAAGCACCCAGTGTTGGGATTCTCCATTTTTCTTACAGCAATACTGACCAATATTTCTGGACTTCTCCTGGCCACTGACTTTCTACTACTGACCTCCGGTCATTTCCTACAGTCTTCTACATTAACATGAAGATACACACTGATTGTTTTGGCTCAATCTCATGGAGAAGCAGGTGAGTGCTATGAGCCTGTAATTTGCCATCTCTCCTTCAAGAAGCTGCCCAATTTCCAGTGGTATCATGTGAACTCAAGGAGGAAATCAGCAAAATGTTACACTATACTTTATGTTTTAGTCAGCTTTCCATACTTTGTCCAAACTACCTGAAAAGAACAGCATAAAGAGGACCAGAAACTTATTTGGGGCTCACAGCTTCAGAGGTTTAGTCCATGATTGGTCAGTTCTATTGCTCTGACCCTAATATGGGGCAGAATCTTGTAGAAGAAAACCATGGCAATGGCATTTGCAGACAAATGGTTGGAGTTGGAGAATATCATACTGAGACAAGCCAATTCCAAAAAACAAAGGCTGAATGTTTTCTCTGATGAGTGGATTATGATATATAATGGGGGTGGAGGAGGTAAGGGAAGAATGGAGGAAGGATGGATTGCATAGAGAGAAATGAAGGGTGAGAAGCGGGTGGGGGAAGGAGAGATAATGGGAATGAGACAAACATCATTACCCTATGTACATGTATGATTACACAAATGGTGTGAATCTACTTCATGTACAACCGGAGAATTGAAAAGTTGTACCCTATAAGTGTACAATGAATCAAAACATAATTAAAAAGGAAAAAATACATGTATGATTATATCAATATAAGTGCCACCTAAAAAAAAGAAAACTATGATAAAGAAAGCCTCTCAACTGTGGCAGCCAGGAAGGAGGGAGAGAGAGAGAGAGAATGTGCTCAGAGCCAGGGACAAGATGTGATCCTCGAGTAATCTAATAATCAGTAATCAGCAATCTAATTCTTCATCAAAGTCTCATCTGCCTAGGTTACCACCCAATTGCTCAGTCATACTATTATTTCAGCAAGTGAATTAACCCTCTAATGAGGTTAGAGTTCTCACAATGTAATCATAACACCTTTGATAATTTTTGCATCGCCTAACATCTGAACTATTTGGGGGGCATTTTTACCCGTACCATAGCACTTCACTTGAACTAATTTTACTTGGGATGATTTTCACAACCTCTGTCAATCAAGATTTAGTACTAATCAAATCTAAAATTACCTCTCACCTCTCATAGAAAAATAAAACACTTCAATGAGTATTGCAAATGACACACTCTAAATAATTGCAAAGCAGGTACCAGAGTTACTCTGGTTTGTTTATAGAGTATTTGCAAATCAAAATCCAAAAATGACTACAGTTCATTGCCCACAAGAATTTTCACAAAGTAGATCAATAACTGATTTAACTGCAGAAAGCAGTTCAGCCAAATATCACTCCCAGTAATTTAAAGAAAACAATCACCCAAATAACCCGATGATGACTCCGGGATATTAACTGCATGGACTTGCCACAGACATGAAGAGGGGACCATGAAGGATAAAGTGAGGTTAGGATCAACAGCCTTTGCTGTGTCACAGGGAAAGACAATAGAACACTTTTTCTTTGAACTTATCTAGATACAACCACTTGGCTTTCAGTCAGGGAGAGTCATCCAGCCACCATGGCTTTTCAGGACCTCCTAGATCAAGTTGGTGGTATGGGGAGGTTCCAGATAAATCAGATGGCTTTTCTTCTTCTCTGCAATGCCATGGTGTTCCCTCATGTTATATTGGAGAACTTCACTGCCATCATCCTTGCTCATCACTGCTGGGTCCACATCCTCAACATTGTCAGAGACAATGCCACTGGGACCCTCAACAAGGACAACCTCCTGAGGATCTCCATCCCACTAGACTCAAACCTGAGGCCAGAGAAGTGCCAGTGCTTCATCCACCCACAATGGCAGCTCCTTCAGAATGGAAATTTTCAAAAATACAAGCCATAATATATGTTAGCAAAGATGTGGGGGAAAAGGCACGCTCATACATTGTTAGTGGAACTGCAGGTTGGTGCAACAATTTTGGAAAGCAGTATGGAGATTCCTCACAAAACTTGAAATGAATGTACCATTTGGCCAAGCCATCCCACTCCTTGGCCTATACTCTAAGGACTTAAAATCAGCATACTACAATGACACAGTCACATTAATGTTTATATCAGCTCAATCACAATAGCTAGATTGTGGAACCAACCTAGATGCCCTTCAATAGATGACTGGATAAAGAAACTGTGGTATATATACACAATGGAATATTATTCAGGCATAAAGAAAAATAAAATTATGGCCTTTGCAAGTAAATTGATGGAGTTAGAGAATATCATGCTAAGTTAAATAACTCAAACCTAAAACAACAAAGGCCAAAGTTTTCTGTGATCAGTGGAGGCTGATAAACAATTGTTCCATCCAGCGGAACCAGCGCAGAGAAAGGAGACATCACTAATCTTTAGTTGACGAGATTTATTGCGTCCTCCCTGTTTTCCTGTCTTCTTTGTTCTCCCCCTCTCTTCCTTCTCCCTCTCTCTCCCTCTGTCCTCCCCTAGGCTCCTAGCTTATCAGCCAATTATAGCAAAGCTTTCTCTCATGCAGGAGGGAATGCAAAGGAATGCACTATATGAATCACAAGCTGTCCGTGCACGGCATGATATTAGATAGCCAATCCTAGAGCCTGGGGTTAACATGTCATAAGTCTCCAAGGAACTAGTAAGCAAGCAGCCTTTTTGGGTACTTCCTTATTTTGGTAGCCAGCACCCTTTGGCTCACTGCCAGGCGCCATCTTGTCCAAGACAGCCCTCAACACACAACGGAGTGGGTAAAGAAAGAAAAGAGGACCATTGGATTGTGTAGAGGGAATTAAGGGGAGGGAAGAGAGCAGGGGGAAGGAAAGATGGTGGAATGAGACAAACATCATTACCCTATGTAAATGTATGATTACATGAATTGTGTGACTCTACATCATATATAACCAGAGTAATGAGAAGTTGTGCTCCATCTGCATACAATGAATCAAAATGCATTCTGCTGTCAGGTATAACTAAATAGAACAAACAATCAAAAAACAAAAAAAAAAAATCTTGATCCTATGCCTTTAAATGTCTGTTTTGAAAAGACAGGCAACTATTAGCCTCATTTTTTATTGCCAATTACTTACTTTTCAAGACTAAGACATAGTCTTTTGTAACTTTAATTGCCTTGTACTAGTCACTGTTACGTAGATTTTCTTTTTTAAGCAATTAGTAAAAAACAGTTATTGAATATGTAGAGTATTCTTGGCATTTTAATAGTCACTCTTTTAAGTATCTCATTAGATCTTTATCATATCCTGAGGTTATAGGCATCATATATTTTTAATCTCACAAATGCAATTTGACTTAGGTCAGTTTCTATGCATGTACAATAAATAAGGTTGCAGCCTTCAAAATAAAATGTTATCAATAGTGGCACATTATTGCATATAAGCAAGCACTTTTGTGATTAGAACCATTTCTTATGGACCCCAAGCATTCTTTGTCTATATTTTTACCTAATTTTTTATTCCTTGCTTTATGTTAATAAACACTGTTAAAATAGACAATTTACTTATATACTGACTTGATGAACTGCCTTCATGATAAATTCATAAATGAAGAACAATTTCATTAATAAAGAACAAATTCATGAATAAAGAATACTATGAATTATCATTCACAGAGCTAAAAAATAAAATAAAATAGATTGAAAACAGTCACAGCATGCAAGTTACTTTTGGAACACCAAGCAGTTCACCCACAATAGAACTATGGGAGTCTCAGAAGGAGAATAAAGTAATGGGCTGAGAGATTATTTGAAAAGGTCTAGCAAGAAACAAGTATTAGTAGTTCTAGAAGTTTTACTTTAGATCTCTAAAATTTTCTATATTATTATTATATCATCTGCAGATAAGATTGTTTAACTTTGTTTTGCATCTTCTGCCTTTGACTCTTTTCTCCACAGTAGCTAGGACATACACTATAATACTAAGTGGAACTTGTGAGCACTGACATCCTGGATTTCTTAATCATCTTCAGTGATTGTATTGTGCTTTTCCCTCCTGAGTGAGAGAGACATTAACTAAATAGAGGTCTGGTAGGTTCCCTTCATAATTTTCAGGAAGTTCCCTTTTATTTCTAATTGTCTGAGTGCTTTTGTTTATGCTTTTATTTTTTGAAGTTTTAAAATTTGTTCTAATTAGTTATACATGACAATAAATGCATTTTTGCATTTTGAGAAATTATACATAAGTGGAGTTTAATTTCTCATTTTTCTGATTGTACATGTTGTAGGAGCACATCATTCATGGAGTCACATATATACATGAGATAATAATGTCTGTTTCACTCTACTCTCCTTCTTAGCCACATATATCTTCCCACACTTCACTCCCTTCTGCCTAATATAAAATAACTCTATTCTTCCCTAGCACTCTTCCCTTATTGTGAATTAGCATCTGTATGTCAGAGAACTCTTTCGACCTTTGGGTTTTGGGAGTTGGCTTATTTCACTTAGCAAGATCGTCTCCAACTCCTTGAATTTACCAGCAAATACCATAATTTCATTATTCTTTAAAGTTGAGCAATATTCTGTCATATATATCTACCACATTTTCTTTATCCATTCATCTATTGAAGGACACCTAGGTTGGTTCCATAGTTTAGCCATTGTGAATTGAGTAACTATAAACATTGATGTGGCTACATCACTGTGGTATACTGATTTTAAGTCCTTTGAGTATAAACTGGGGAGTGGGATAGCTGAGTCAAATGGTGGTTCCATTCCAAGTTTTCTGAGGAATCTCTACACTGCTTTCCATAATGGTTGCACCAAATTGCAGTCCTACTAGCAATGTATGAGTGGACCTTTTCCTCCACATCCTTGCCAACCACCATTTATTGTTGCTTGTACTCTTGAAATTGCATTCTGATAGGAGTGAGAAGAAATCTTAGTCTCAACTTTAATTTCTCTACTTGCTGGAGATGTTGAACATTTTTTTTCATGTATTTGCTTATTGATTGTATACCTTTTTCTGAGAAGTGTCTTTTCATTTCCTTAGTCCATTTAGTGATTGAGTTATTTGTTATATTTTTACATCTGTTTTGTTGCTCAAGGCTAACAAAGCCAAACTCAGCAGATAGGGATTCTTGTAAAACCCATCAGCAACTTGAATGTACCCCTTCACAAATGACTCTATTATATCATGTTACCCATAACCTGTGCAGTTCTAGAATCCCAAAGACTGATTTTAATACATCATACATGACATCTACTCTCCACGATGCTATTCGTATGGTTTAGTGCAAGAGCTATTTATGATGTGTTAATATCTCTAACACTGCTGCATTTCTTAAACAGCTTGAATTGGTGTCAAAGTACTGATAACAAGTAAAGAAGTTTTGGTCACACAGTACCTATTTAAAAAGGGGGAGATTTGCTTTTGAGAATATCTGCTATTATTCCTTTGTGGATTATTTTTGCATTTTAAATATGGTTTTCTGTTTTAAATTATATTTTCACAAAAGTCACTGAAATTTTCTTCAAAATTACATTTTTCTGTCAACTACAAATCAATAGACCAATCAATTCTTTTCTCAATTAAATTTATGGTCTAGAGTTAGGGAAGTACAGTGAATCTGAAATTTTCTTAAATGTTTTAATACTTTGTAAATTTAGCAAGGTTTTGGTTTTTTTAATTCATTTTTATTGTAAACAAACGGGATACATGTTGTTTCTGTTTGTATGTGGAGTAAAGGCATACCATTTGTGTAATCATACATTTACATAGGGTAATGGCATTTGATTCATTCTGTTATTTTTTCCTTCCCCACACCTCTCCTACCACTCATTTCCCTCTCTACAGTCCCTCCTTCCTCCATTCTTGCCCCCCTCCCACACCCCATTAAGTGTCATCATCCGCTTATCAGCAAGATCATTCGTCTTTAGATTTTTTGAGATTGACTTATCTCACTTAGCATGATATTCTCCAATTTCATCCATTGCCCGCAAATGCCATAATTTGATTATTCTTTAGGGCTGAGTAATATTCCATTGTGTGTGTATATATATATATATATATATATATATATATATATACACACACACACAAGTTTCTTTATCCATTCATCAATTGAAGGATATCTAGGTTGGTTCCACAATCTGGCTATTGTGAATTGAGCAGCTATGAACATTGATGTGGCTGTATCTCTGTAGTGTGCAGATTTTAAATCCTTTGGATAGAGGCCAAGGAGTGGGATAGCTGAGTCAAATGGTGGTTCCATTCCAAGTTTTCTAAGGAATCTCCACACTGCTTTCCAGAGTGGCTGCACTAATTTGCATCCCCACCAGCAATGTATGAGTGTACCTTTTTCCCCAAATCCTCTCCAACACCTATTGTTGCTTGTATTCTTGATAATCACTATTCTAATTGGGGTGAGATGGAATCTTAGTGTAGTTTTGATTTGCATTTCTCTTATTACTAGAGATGTTGAACATTTTTTCATATGTCTGTTGATTGCTTGTAGATCATCTTCTGTGAAGTGTCTGTTCATTTTCTTAGCCCATTTGTTGATTGGGTTATTTGTATTCTTGTTTTAGAGTTTTTTGAGTTCTTTATAGATTCTGGAAATTAGTGCTCTGTCTGAAGTATGAGTGGCAAAGATATTCTCCCACTCTGTAGGTTCTCTCTTCACATTGCTGATAGTTTCCTTTGCTGAGAGAAAGCTATTTAGTTTGAATCCATCCCAGTTATTGATTCTTGCTTTTATTTCTTATGCTATCGGAGTCCTGTTAAGGAAGTCTGATCCTAAGCTGACATGTTAAAGATTTGGACCTACTTTTCTTCTAAAAGATGAAGACCTCTGATTTCGAGGTCCTTGATCCATTTTGAGTTGAGTTTTGTGCAGGGTGAGAGGTGTGGGTTTAGTTTCGTTCTGTTGCATGTGGATTTCCAGTTTTCCCAGCACCATTTGTTGAAGAGGCTATCTTTTCTCCAATGTGTATTTTTCACACCTATGTCTACTATGAGAAAATTGTATTTATTTGTGTTTGTGTACATATCCTCTATTCTGTACCATTGATCTACCTGTCTATTTTGGTGCCAATACCATGCCATTTTTGTTACTATTGCTTTGTAGTATAGTTGAAGTTCTGGTATTGGGATACCCCCTGCTTCACTCTTCCTGCGAAGGATTTGTTTAGCTATTCTGTTTCTTATTCTTCCAGATGAATTTCATGATTGCTTGTTCTATTTCTGTAAGGTACTTCATTGGGATTTTAATCAGAATTGCATTGAATCTATATAGCACTTTTGGTAGTATGGCCATTTTGACAATATTAATTCTGCCTATTCAAGAACATGGGAGATCTTTCCATCTTCTAAGGTCTTCCTCAATTTCTTTCTTCAATGTTTTGTAGTTTTCATTGTAGACTTCTTTTACCTCTTTGGTTAGATTGATTCCCAAGTATTTTATTTTTTTGAGGCTATTGCAAATGGAGTTGTTTTCCTCATTTCCCTTTCAGATGTTTCATCACTGTGTATATAAATGTTTCAGATATACATGTTGATTTTATAGCCTGCTATTTTGCTGAATTCATTGATAAGGTCTAGAAGTTTTCTGGAGGAGTTTTTTGGATCCTCTAAATATAGAATCATGTCATCAGCAAATAGTGACAGCTTAAGTTCCTCTTTTCCTATTCATATCCCTTTAATTTCTTTACTCTTTCTAATTGCTCTGGCTAGTATTTCAAGAATGATGTTGAATCAAAGTGGTGAAAGAGGACATCCTTGTCTTATTCACGTTTTTTAAAGGGAATGCTTTCAGACTCTTTTCTATACTTAGGATTATCTGATGCCCTGAAAATGGATGCCCACTGGCCTAATAGTATAGTTAGTGGTGAGAATGAAGCAAATCCTTGTGAAGCTGTCACCTGGAGGAGGATAGTCTATACATGGGAAGAAACAAAACAAAAAGGCAGACTGAAAACACAGAGCGAACACACAGGAGAAATTAGAAGCACAAGGGAGCCAGGTGTCAGAAGATCCATGAAAACATCCTCTGTCCCACCAGGGGCAAGCCTAGAAAGGAGAGTTGTGGTTAATTTGGCCCCTCAGGTCATCACTTTGGCTAATGGGAGAGAGGGCTTGGCATCAGCCTGAGTATAAGGAAGGATGTGAAGTTTACTTTTGGGCACAGTGTGAGTGTGAGAAGCTCCATACGTAAGGGATAATGCAAGAAAGAATGTGCACAGGTGGTAAGGATAACAAGGGGAATCCACTACAGAATTACTACCCAGAATAAAGGTGTCTGAAGGCCTGTGCATCAACACTGATCCAGGAAGCCAGTTCAGCCTCTCTGGGTTGTTTGTGAAACAATGGTTTTAGATCTTCCACCAGCTCACGGCTGTAGGATAGAGTGGCTTCTGTTATGGTTGGAGCCACTCCTGGCTTAAGTATGGACATATGGACCCAGAAGGGCATCTGCCAAGCTTGGCTGCTTTCAGTGTTGTGAGGAAGACCAGCCTGCTGATTGTTTTGCACTGTTGTCTCACCCCTATCTCTGATGAGTCTTAGAGTGAATTACAGTGTATCAGTTAGGATTCTATGACCAGAAGCCAAATATTAGCGCAAAGGCCATCTGCCAGCTGGAGAGCTGGAGAAACCAGAAAATGCTCAGTCCAAGAATCTGGAGCCTCAGAACAAGAGGGGCCAATCACATAGCCCCAGTTCAGAACTGAAGGTCTGGAATTCCCAGGAGAGTCACTGATAAGAGTCCACTTTGGAAGAGAGAAGGAGCTGGGTTCTGATATTCTTGGGTGATGGCAACAGCCATCAAAACACCCATTCAAGAACAATTGAGCTGGCATCTTCAACTGCTATGTTGCTCTTCCAACTTTTGGATTATATTTCAAATAAGATAACTAGTAAATACTTGTGCAAAATTATATCTCAAGTATTGAAAGATATATACTTATAACAAAAGTATTCTGTTTACGTGAAATTTCTGTTTAACCTAGTGTTATATTTACTAACTTAAACAAAAATGTAAAATATCCCATTATATTCATATTACAGATAAATAACAAATAACTTTCAAGACATTACTTAGAATTCAAATTAATTATGAATACTATGATTTTATTTTCTGAAACTAGTAACCCTAATATCAGAATAGGAATAAACATGCATGTTATGGAATGTTCAGATTGTCCTTGCTAGGAAAACTTAATTGTCAATGTAGAAATAGAATTTTTTCAAAAACATTTTCCATTACAAATGAACGCACTTGAAAATTAGCTTCCACCATGCCATGAATTTGCATGCATGACTTTGCAAAGAAGTGCCCAAGAGATTTGGGTGATTTTCATCCTTGGAGGTAAGAATAGATGAGAGAAAAGAAGAAATTCCCATCCATTACTACTTTTTTGTTTTTGAAATTCCATTCTTTATTGGAGCATTACAGTTAAGAATAGTAGTTGAATTTATCCTGACAAAATCATACACGCATACCTCCAGAGCTCTTTAATGAAGGAACAGCAGTTTCTCCAGTTGGTAAGTGTAGGTAGACTGGATGCTTTACACCATTGTACTATGGATCTTCTTCCTTTCCTCTCTTTATAAAGTCTTAAGACAGGCTTTTATGTTCCTGCTCCCAAGAGGCTGGTTCAGAGAGGAGGCCTATTTGGTGACAAATTGCTCTCAGAGAGATGATTACAGATTAATACAGTGAGATGAGTTCTGGAAGACAAGACGGTGTACCCTCTGGTACACTTATTCATGATGTCATTCACCCTCATAACAAATCTGCAACCTGGGTAATGTTACTGTTCCCACTACATAGACAAGAGTGTAGAGGTAGATGGAGCTGCTGCTGTATCCAGATTCCATCACAGTGGAAGGAGCAGGAGTGCTTCTAGTCTGCATGGAACTTCAGTAAGCAAAAATATTTTGGAGGTGCTTATTTTAGGAAAAGAACACGTTATGAATAAGTATTTCTCATGCCCTTACAAGGAACTTGGAGAAGGTCTGAACAGCTAGGTGTCCCTTGTGGTCCAGTGCTCTGAGCTCCATAGTCAATGTGTATTCAACCAAGAGGGGAGCTGATAGGGCTCATGTCTGCCTTCCAAGCTGTGCAGGTGCACTGCATGCAGGCATCATTTCCTGTTTGCCCAGTTATGGTACCAGGCAACATGACAGTATGTTTCTTACTTAACTGAGCAAGTGGTATGTACTTGATAGAAGGAGAATGAAGGCATTGTGGAAAATATCATGTGAGAGTTGATTACACTTCCATCATCTTTGATCAGGTGGGTGTCAGAGTCAGCTCAGTGGCCAATTATCAACAACAAACCTGAGGAGGGCTTACAGAAACTTAAAACAGCTGCACAGGTGAATGGAATGGAGACTTCTGCAGACGCCCTAACCATGGAGGTGAGCAGGATGGGAGGTGCTTACGAGACAGGGAAGACATAGCTTTACATACTATTAATTGGTTTCCAAAGAGGCAATATGCTGTCGCTGAAAAGCCTGGACACAGACAATTTATTCAGAGGAGGCAAAGAGCCTTGATTTTTAAACTATTGCCCCTCAAATTCAATACAGACATCTCCCTCCACTGGATTTTATTCTTTATTTGATTACTACTGAAATTGACAGATAACACTGCATGTTTTTATCTTTACAACATAATGTTCTTAAGTATACATACAGGATGGAATGGTTCAATCTACCAATTAATAGATGCATTATATAACACTTTTGCAGACAGAGCAAATAACATAGTTTACATATTTAAAAGAGTACAATATTTTGTTATTGATCCTAAAATAGTTCTGGGAACTTTGACCAACATCTCATCCACCTCTTCCTCCCCATCCCCAGCCAACCCAGCCTCTGGAAACCATCATTATAGTTTCTACTTCTATGAGATCAACTTTCTTAGATGCCACATATATGTAAGATTATGTGGCTTTAATCTTCCTGTTTCTGGTTCATTTTGCATCAATTAATGTGAATGCAGGACCACCAAGGGAATTCCTTTCCTGAGATTCATTTCCAGGTATTCAGCTGTCCAGGCACTCCGAAGCTTCTGCAGCCAGGGGTCAAGTCCATTCAGGTGTAGCTCCCATTAGCAGCAGAAGGTGGCATTCTAGGTGATTCTGGGTTTTGCGGGCTTGCTGAATGCAAGAGTTGTGGTTCATGGAGGGTTCCACTGAGATTTCAAAGGAAGCCCTGGAAGCCAGGCAAAGTTTGGTGGGTTTGTGGTCACTGTAAGCTTCCCTTAACATAATGACATTTGAAACTGTGAGAGTGAGGGTGAAGCTGCTGTGGAGACTCCACGTGAGAGTCCAGAAGTTTGGAACACCTACCATGGGAAGCTGCAGTCAGTGACCTGATCTAGCCCAAGGGAGTGGCCATTTGGGCTGTAGTCAGCCAGACCATAGGGTGGGTCTCTTCCAAATCTTTGAGCTCACATCACGCCATGTGTCTAAAATATGGGACAGGGAATTACAGGATTTCATCTATGCCTTGATGAATTTGGGGTCCACCTCTCCTTTCTAGGCACTGATTTCCTCCTTTGGAATGGGAGGATGCATCCTGCACCTGTTGCATTATAGTATGTTGGAAGTATGAAACTTTTTAAAATAGGAAGAACTAACAGCTAAGAGTATGCCCTGAGTCTCAGAGGAGCTTTTGGACTTGGAGAAATGCTGGAATTGTTCAGAATATGGGAACTTCAGAATGGACTCAACACATTTTTCACTGTGATATGGACATGAACTTTTGGGTGGTAGGGGCAAAATGTTAGAATTTGTATCTGAAGTGTCCACCAAAAAATAATGTGTTATAGGCTTGGTCACCAGCTAGTGATGCCATTGGGAGGTGGTAGAAACTTCAGGAGGCCGTACCTTCTTGGAATGATTTAAGTCACTGGGAGAGTGATTTGAAGGGATATCAGGACCCTGGTTCCTTCCTTTCTCTGCTTCTTGTCTTCAATGAGGTGAGCAAGTTTGTTCCACCATGAACTCCCCACCATAATATTTTCCCTTTCCATAGAACCAAGGGCAACAGGGCAAAGCAACCACAGAAAGAAATTTCTGAATTTATTTGCCAATATAAATTTCTCCTTGATTTAAGTCATTTACCTCAAGTATTTCTTGCCAAGAGAGAAAACTGACTCACAAACTGGTATTAATTTTTAGATCTATTTGAACATATACTTCAAGTTGTTTCAAGAGTGTGGGGTTCTTCATTATAATTTCCCATAATATACTCTTCCTATCAATTCAGAAAGAAAAAAATTAAATCTGATTCTATCTCCCTATCCAGAAACATGTTAGGTATCTAAAACTATGTAAGTATTCTGTCATATATTTCAAAGTTATAGTGTAGATTTTTTTCTCTTATTGAAAATTTTTGGTTTTATTTATTTACTTTTCTCACTGTATTTTCCTTTTGTTTACCTATTCCCTCAGAGTCTCTTTCTCCCTTTTCACATGCTAACAACCAACTTCTTTTGATTATACTTTCATTCTTTTTATGAACTAGAACTTCTATATATTCGTTTCTTATCCCATTAACAGTTATATCCTACATCCCTTCCCATCCTCTTTGTCCTCCACACCTTATTGCAAATCTATTTGTTATACTGTAGATAATAATTAAACTCTTTATTATGACAATAATGTTAACATTAATAGGGGCTATTTGCTTTAGGGTTGCATATTGTCTGTACTGGGCACTTCTAATATTGATCTCTCCCTTAAAGAAAAGGATTTGGATACCTATAGGGTCACTATAAACTTATAGGGGGAAAACTGCAATACCCCAGATCTGCACTGCTAGAGGAGAAGATACATGAACAACATGAAAAAACAAGGGAAGAAATGGTCCAAACAAACCTAGATTCCATATTAATAGAATCCAGTGACAGTATGGTAGAAGAAATGTCAAAAAAGCAGTTCAGAATACACATAATTAAAAAGATTCATGAAGCAAAGGGTTAGATAAGAAAGTAAATGCAGGCAATGAATGATCACACCAATAAGCAGTTGAAAGAGCAACTGCAGGAAGTAAAAGATCATTTCAACAAAGAGATAGAGATTCTCAAAAAAAAATGGAAATCCTTGAAAGGAAGAAAACAATAAACCAAATAAAAAACTCAATGGAAAGCATCACCAAAAGACTAGACCACTTGGAAGACAGAACCTCAGACAATGAAGACAAAATATTTGATCTTGAAAATAAAGTTGAACAAACAAAGAAGATGGTAAGAAATCATGAACAGACCCTCCAAAACTATGGGACATCATGAAAAGACCAAATTTAAGAATTATCAGAATTAAGGAAGGCACAGAGATACAAACCAAAGGAATGAACAGCCTATTCAATGAAATAAAATCACAGAATTTCCCAAACCTGAAGAATGAAATTGAAAATCAAATACAAGAGGCTTACAGAACACCAAATGCACAAAATCACAACAGATCCACACCAAAGCACATTATAATGAAATTTTCTAACATGCAAAATACAGATAAGATTTTGAAGGTTGCAATAGAAAAGCATCAGATTACACAGAAACCAATACAGATATTAGCAGATTTCTCAGCTGAAATATCTCAGATTTCTCAGTACCCAGACTCTGAAACCTAGAAGGGTCTGGAACGACACATTTCAAGTGCTAAAAGAACATGGTTGCCAACCAAGAATCCTATACCCAGCAAAACTAACCTTCAGATTTGAAGATGAAATAAAATCCTTCCATGATAAATAAAAGTTAAAAATATTTACAAATAGAAAGCCAGCACTACATAATATTCTCAACAAAATATTCCAAGAGGAGAAAATGAAAAACAACAATCTAGGTAAGCAAAGGGAGGGACTACCTTAAAGGAAAAGCCAATCAAAGGAGAAAACAAGTCAAGTTAAAAACCAAAAATAAGCCCAAATGACTGGGAATACAAATCATATCTCAGTAGTAACCCTGAACATAAATGGATAGGCAGAATTAATGTTATCAAAATGGCCATACTTCCAAAGGTGTGATACAGATTTATTGCAATTCCAATTAAAATCCCTATGACATTACTCATAGAAATAGGAAAAGCAATCATGAAATTCATCTAGAAGAGCAAAAGACCCAGAATAGCCAAAGCAATCCTGGGCAGGAAGAGTGATGTAGGAGGTATCACTATACCAGACATTAAATTCTACTAGAGAGCAATAGTAACAAAAATGGCATGGTATTGGTGCCAAAATAGACAGGTAAGTCAATAGTACAGGATAGAAGACACAGAGACATACCCATAAGTACAGTTATCTCATACTAGACAAAGGTGCCAAAAACTTACAATGGAGAAAAGATAGCCTCTTCAACAAATGGTGCTGGGAAAATTGGAAATCCATATGCAGTAAAATGAAAATAAACTCCTATCTCTCACCCTGTACAAAACTCAACTCAAAATGGATCAAGGATCTAGGAATTAGACCTGAGATCCTTCACCAAATAAAAGAAAAAGTAGGCCCAAATCTCCATCATGTTGGCTTGGGACCAGACTTCCTTAACAAGACCCCCAGATCGCAAGAAATAAAAGCAAGAATCAATAAATGGGATAGATTCAAACTAAAGTTTTTTCTCAGCACAGGAAACAATCAATAATGTGAAAAGAGAACCTACAGAGTGGGAGAAAGTCTTTTCCACACACACTTCAGACAGAGCACTCACCTCCAAAGTTTATAAAGAACTTAAAAAACTTTACACCCAAAATACAAAGAACCCAATCAATAAATGGCCTAAGTAAATGGGCAGACACTTCACAGAAGAAGATATACAGGTGATCAACAAATACAAGAAAAAGTGCTCATCATCCCTAGTAATTGGAGAAATGCAAATTAAAACCACCCTAAGATTTCATCTCACTCCAATTAGAATGACTATTATCAAGAACACAAGCAATAATAAGTGTTGGCATGGATGTGGGGAAAAAGGCACACTCATGCATTCCTGGTGGAGTTCCAAATTGGGGCAGCCACTCTGGAAAGCAGTATGGAGATTCCTCAGAAAACTTGGAATGGACCCACCATTTGACCCAGCTATCTCACTCCTCAGTTTATACCCAAAGTACTTAAAATCAGCAGACTACAGAGATGCAGCCACATCAGTGTTCATAGCAGTTCAATTCACAATAGCTAGATTGTGGAACCAACCTAGATGCCCTTCAATTGACAAATGGATAGAGAAACTGTGGTATATATGCACAGTGGAATATGATTCATCCATAAAGAAGAATAAAATTATGGCATTTGCTGGCAAATGATGAAGTTGGAAAATATCATGCTAAGTGAAATAGGACAAGCCCAAAAAACCAAAGGCCTAATGTTTTCTCTGAGAAGTAGTTGATGATATATAACAAGTGGGGGTGGTGGGGGAAGAGAAAAATGAAGGAACTTTGGATGGTGTAGAGTAAAATGGGGTGGGAAGTGGTGGGGAAAGGAAAGATAGTAGAATGAAACAGACAGTACATGTATGTGTATGTATCATTACATGACTGGCGTGAATCTACATTGTGTACAACCATAGAAATAAAAAGTTGTACCCCATTTGTGTACAATGAATCAAAATGCAGTCTGTAAAAATTTAAAAAATTTAAAAAAAGAAGATTCTAATACTATGATCTTCCAAAAATAAAGATGTCCAGTATTACAGGTATACACACACCTGCTGCTTTTGTTTAGGATCTAGGTGATATTTTTCAGTTTTTTCTAAAACACCTGCTTTATGATGTCCAATTTGTTGTTACTCTGCTTTGTGCTAGCACACTAGGCTTATAATTCCAGAAAGTAGTTAACAGTGATGTCTAGATTGTCTTATACTTAACAACCTATGCTGAGATCATCACCTATAAATATATAATTTATGTTATCCTCCAGGTATTTTGCACTTGCCCACAATACACTTATTTATCATGTTTTAGTCCATACACCCAGCCTCATGGTACTAATACTCCAGTAGTATTCCACAGGGAGGGGCGGGGAATTTTAGAAAATCTGCAAACCTGAATTTTACAATGTTACAGGTCATTCTTAAGAATGTGCAGGGTTAGTGGACACAACCCTAATTCCAACCCTGAGAACGTTACAATTGCACTTTCCCATTCAAAGGGACTTCATCTCCCCACTTTAGACTCCCATTTTTAAACCAGATCCACATGCTTTAAATAGAATTATTCCTCCAATGTGCCAATGTGATTAAAGCTTTTTAAATCTTTGTTTAGAGATCTCTGTTAAAGTCTTCTAAAGGGAAAAATATGTTAAGATCATTATCTGTATTTGTATGTATCACTGTGTATATACATACTTGTCCCTCAAGTAACTCCATAGCTTAGCCAATATTTATTTTTCCTCAGAGTAATTGTTACCATTTCTATTGCAAATTCTTTTCTGTTCACCATACATTTATATAGTAACTATTATGTGCTGAGTTAAGAATATGCAAAGTGAAGAATATGTTTCCATTCTCCAGAGTATGATCAATCTCCACCCAGAAGCCATGAAATTTTACTTTTTTTTTTTCCTCAAAACTCATGATTGAGGCTGGGGTGTAGCTCAGTGGTAAAGTGCTTTTGTGGCATGCATGAAGCCCTGGGTTCGATCCCCAGTTCTAAAAAAGAAAAGACCAAAACAAAAAAAAAAACAAAACAAAACAAAGCAAAAACCCTCATGGCTGAATACCATCTGTTAACCAATGATTTTCTACTGTAAAATTGAGAAAAATCCTGTTAAAAGTTAACAATCAAAATCTCTCCCTAGATCCCTTATTAATCAAGAATGAGTCGAAATATGAGAAAATAGCCAGCCATGGTGGCACACACCTGTGCTCCTGATGGCTCCCGAGGCTGAGGCAGGAGATTGCAAAAAAAAAAGGTATTGCAGTTTCTTTGAACTTTTTGTGATTCATAAAGTATCTCGTATTCTCCAATTCCATTCATTTACCTGCAAATGCCATGATTTTATTCTTATTTACAACTGAATATTCTGTTGTGTATATATATACCACAGTTTATTCATCCATTCATCTATTGAAGGGCATCTAGGTTGGTTTCACAATCTAGTTATTGTGAATTCAGTTGCTATAAACATTGATGTGGCTGTGTCCCTGTAGTATGCTCATTTTAAGTCCTTTGGGTATAAACTCAGGAGTGGGATGGCTGGGTCAAATGGTGGTTCCATTCAAGTTTCCTAAGGAATCTCCAGGACTCTCCATACAGCTTTCCAGAGTGGTTGCATAATTTGCAGTCCAACCACCAATGTAGGAGTGAACCTTTTCCCCACATCCATGCCAACGTTTATTGTTGGTTGATAATTACCATTCCAATTGTAGTGAGATGAAATCTTAGAGTAGTTTTGATTTGCATTTCAAGGTTAGCTTTAAAAAGACTCTGGTGGAGTTTGCCAAACCACAGAAATTAATGATTGCCACAGTCTTGGACTCCAGTATTTTTTAAAACCGTGGAATGTTGTAATTAAACATTTACCAAGACACCATCTGGCCTTGCCTTTCTGAAGCCATTTGGACTAAACTCAACTACACAGAAGCATATCTTTAAACTCTTTAAACATGGCTAGTTCTACCCTAACATCAATGACACATTTCAGACACGACACCTCTCAAGATGCATTCAGTGCCTCCATAGCTACAACGAGGTTGTTTCTGGTCTTTGGATACACCTTGCACCCTTACTGACTGCTCAGGGGCTTTATCAAGCCCACTGACCTGGTGAGAGTAGGGTGACCTTTCCAAAGATAGGAGCTTCAAAAGTTTCTGTCCCCCGTCAAAGGATTTGTTACAGCTAGTCACGAACATGATTAGAAAGGAAGTGCAAGGAAGGAAGAAAGACACGGGAAGGAGGACAAGAGGCACAGACCCAAGGAAGAATGCATTTAGAAGCTGAAAGTGTTGACATTAAGGAGCCAGTAGAGGAATGGAACAACTCAGCTGAGCTTTGGGAAGATATTTGTGAATGTGATCATAGAGAGAGGACACTGAACTCTTTTTAAAATTTCTCAAACTATTTCATTGATATGTGATTGACAAAGAAAAGTTGTGCATGTTTTTCAACATCCTTTCATCAGAAAAACTCTCAACCAATTAGGCGTGCAAGGTTCATACCTCAACACAACAAAAACCAAATGTGATAAGCCCACAGCTGACATTGCAGTGATGGGTGTTGGGGGAGCAGACAGCTTTCTTGGTAATGTTGAGAAACAAGACAGGGATGCCACTCCACCACTTCTATTCTTCATAGCACTGGAAGTACTCAGAGTGATCAGGAGAGAGAAAGAAACAGAAGGCACACATCAGGTAAAAGGAATTAAGCTACCCTGCTTATAGAGAGAAAATGCTAATGACCCCATCAAAAAGTTGTTAGAACTCCAGACCATAGAGAGGAGGGTCAGCCCACATGTGGTGGAAATCTACTCATTCATGGGAAAGGATGAAATCCTGTTGCTTGTTCCTAAAGACCAAGGATGTCTTAATATCTTAATTCTCAAGTTTGGTGAGAGGGCAATAAAATGGAAACTCATTTATTAATGTTGGAATTATAAACAAATACATGCTACAAAGCTATTGAAACATTATGGATGTACTACAAAAACCTTTGATTAATTGAAGAACCATTTGTGCTACATGAGGAGTGCAAACAACAATGGGGAATAATTACAGCTATAACAGACATTGTCAACTTTGATTTTTCACCAGCAATGAAATTTTATTTTGAATTCCTCATTCCCTCCAGATTGGTGGAAAATTGTGGATCACTTAACTTGAGAGATTATTTCCACAAGCTGTACCCAAGAGCTATCTAGACTTCAGGAGCACATGCTGTTGCAAGGATGAGTTGATAACAAGGCAGGTTTGCACTGGGTATTGGTTCTCTGGTCAGAGATTCCAGGATGCTTACCTGAGTTTCAGTCTGTCTGCTTGGCTCCCTTTGCACCACACTGCTATAGTTCCTCTGCTTCTGCCAGTGTGAATACTTGATCCTAGCTCACTGAGGACACACAGGGACTCCTCCATCCTCACCCTTCCCTAACTTTCTACGAACTCTTCTGTTGTCTCTTCCACATGCCCTCTAGTTATCCCAGAGACTTTCCCATTTGAAACAAATTTGACCAATCTTCAGGACTTAATTTTTTCCTGCTATGTGCCTTCCTAGACATCAAGTCAGAGAAATGATCACCCAGAGGAATGTGGAATGAGATATAATGTGGAATCCTAGAGAATCATCCATCATGTGTATGGTTGGTTTATCCTGCTTCCTCCCCCTAAAGACTTGTGTAATGATCCTTCAGGAGAAGAACCAGACGACATCAATTGTTCTACATCACAAGAGTTAATGGTCAGTCCATAAAACCTGTCATTTCATAGTAGAGAATGTACCACATGCATTCATGGCCTTGTAAGTCTATATCCCTTTTACTACCTTTTGGAATTTGAGATGGGGTTATGATAAGGAAGAGGAATTATGTGGAAACTACATATGTGGTCCATGTGAGCCAACCATAGAACTGGTTAAAGTTCTGTGTATGTGTGTGCGTGTGTTTGTGTGTGTGTATGTGTGTCTGTTATCATGACAAAAATTCATCCTTCTTATTTTCAGAAAACTCAAGTAAGGTTAGTTCAGTCTTGTCCACCAGAGACCATTTCCTCCAGAGCCCAAGAGCATTGGCTCTTTGTTTATCACAAAACACAAATGAAGAATATCATGTCACCATAAACAGTTATTGGGACAACGTGTTTAACTGCAACAGGAAATTACTATTCTTACTATTATTTTCCATTAAAAGTTTTACATTGGAAATAAAGTATATCCATTTTGACTAAAAGTAAGGTGTTGCTTTAATTGGACTCAATTTACAGCACTAACTGGAAGTTCAAAGAAGAATTATTTTGCAATACATCTCTTGGAAAAACTAAATGGTGAATGAAACTCAAAATTGTAGGGAATCTCTTGCATTTCAACAGTACTCAGCCCATATGTATTGTGTGTGTAGCCCAAACATAAGTTATTTTATTTAGACACATGGTATTGACTAGTAGGTGAGCAAGAATCTGCTACAAAACCCCATCTTTTCATCATTTCTATGTTACACTGGAGTCCTTAGATCATGCAAAACTCTCAAGATCATGTGGGAATACTTCCTTATATGATCAAGGTTTTAGGTTCACTTTCAAGCTGGACATATATCACTAGGCAGCAGGCAAGAGTTCCTGGTCAGCAACTTGAAAAAAGCCTTTCTCATCACAGAGTAGCAATTAGTCTTTACTTCCCGATAGGAGGAATAACAACTCTTGGACATGTTTAAATCCACCAGAGACTCCCTTCTGGTCACTAACTGTTTAGATTTCTTCTACATACAAACTACACTCTTCCTTCTCAAGGTCCCTGAATTCTCCTCATATAGCATTGGATCAAAGTACGTGATCTTGTCAAATGAAAAAGGCCAGTGCAGATAAGGCTGATTGGAGGTAATTTCTTAAGTAACATATGAAGCAGAGTTCCATGTAACCTATCATTATGTAACAAGGACCTTCTTTTATCTCCTTTCCGTTTACATGTTGACTTCTCCTTGGCCCCTACATAGTTTAGAAAAGACTGAATGTTTTTACAATTACTTCAGGCTCCTCAAACTTTCATTAACAATTTTTAAAAACCAACCTTCTTCTACCCACTTTCCAGTTGAGAAACCCCAAGCACATTTATAGGCATTAATTATGACAACATGTCAGTTTTGGGGAGCGAGATCGATAATAGTTAGTTATTGGCACAAAGGAAACCTTCTGAAAATTAGCGGCTAGTACAAGAGTAACATTATTTCAGATAGTTTCTGAAGGTTAAGAATTCTGGAATTGTTTAGATGGATGCATTTGACCAAAGTTTTCTTCTGAGGTTGAAGTCCAGATTTTAGTAGAAGATGCATGTATCAAAGGCTTGACTTGTGCTGTGGAATCCACTTACAAGATGGTGCACTCACTGGATATTGTTTAACAGAGATTAGGTTCATGAAACACAGGAATCTCCCAGGGATCATGTTGCATGGCATGTTATCTAAGTAAGCACTTGAAATAACCACAGAAAAGTGAGAGGGAGGGAGGGAGGGAGGGAGGGAGAGAGAGAGAGAGAGAGAGAGAGAGAGAGAGAGAGAGAGAGAGAGAGAGAGCTCTAAGGTATAAGACACAGTGTCTATTTATGACTAGACTCTAAAGTCAAATACCACACTTTGGAGATGATGATTCAAACCACCTCTTCCAACATCTCCCCCCTTTTAATTTTTTAAGTGCAAGTGATTAGCTATTATTTGAAGTTGTCAAATTTCTTCTAGGAAGATGTGGCATTCTACTGTCATAACACAAATGTGTATTATTATTAAACACATAATTCCAAAAATGCACCTTTTTGTATGTTTAAAATATTCCAAGGATATAACCTATTTAAGTCATTTAGTATTGGTTTAGAAAGCTATGTAGGATCCAAAAGATCATTCCTCCTCTCCTGAATAACCTCGATGTGATCATGTAACTCCATATGGTCTAGACTGTCATTATTTCTTTGCCAAAAGACCATTACATGATTTCTAACATTATCCCAATTCCATTGAGAAAAGTTATATTTGCTAATGTAACACAATTTTTTAATCTAGTGTGTCAATGCTATCTAAGCTTAAGGGCAGCAAGTTCATTTCCTACATTAATTTTTTGTGTTTCTTTTATTTTTTTTAATAATTCATTGTGCACAATTGGGGTCCGATTGTTCTTTTCTCTGATTCTACACAACATACCCTTTGTGTAATCATTCAAGTACATAGAGTAATGATGTTTATCTCATTCCATTATCTCTCCTTCCCCTGCCCATTTCACTTACAAGAAGTTATAAGATTCTTGTTTTCTGTCTGTTTTATGTATGTGTGCCCATAGCATATTGAATTATTTGTCTACATATGTTTATATTCATCCATCATATACATGGTTTAAAATGGCATATAGATAAATGAGTGCTCATAAATTAAAATTACAATTAGAAATGATAACAAATATCTTTTTGTTCATGTGACATAGAAAAGATTTATTTTAAAATATAAAGCTAAAAATAAAGATGTCTTTAAAATTACTAATGCACAAGTTTTCTAGGTGGTCAGACAGCCAAGTGTTTGTTGGTTTCTATAAAATGTATACAATGTAATGTCCATTGCTTAAAGGAGTTTTCTTCAACATGGAAGAGATGGAGCATACTGTGAACTATACTTCTTTGGTATCTTTATTTTTATGGTTAAATATGAGTAAATTGGATTTAACAACAACATCAATGGGATTAATCATAAATATATTTAGGAGATATCTGATCAATTCACAAGGATAAATTGCTAAAACATCACTTCAAAATAGAAAATCAAGTAATATTGACTTCTTTTCTTTTCTTTTTTTTTTTTTTTTTTCAGTACTGGGGATCGAACTCATGGCCTTGTTCTTGTGAGGCAAGCACTCTACCAGCGGAGCTATCTCCCCAGCCCAATATTGACTTCTTAAATTCCATAAGATAATATAGTTACATAAAAGACATGATTTCATAAATTTAAATGTGAATAAGGTTTGAGATTACTTTATTTCTGTGTCCTCATTAAAAACAAATTTACTTAGAGTTAACATCCTATCAGGTGTAATTTTATGTACAAAGAGTACAAAAAGTTTTAATTCCATTTCAATTCAAGTGCTACAAAAATATAAAAGTGTTTCATCATAGTAAATGCAGTGATTTGTCTAAATTCAGAATTTCATAAGGATTGTTTCAGAATGTAAATTTCTTATTAAAATGAGATAATTTGTCTAAATGCAAAATTTTCATAAGGATTACTTCAAAATGTAAATTTTAAAAGGGACCAAGAGCTAAAAAAGAGATAAAAAGGTTCTAGGCATAGAAATATGTTTTCCTATGAAAAATGGAAGGAAAAAGGAAATGTTTCTGAATGAGAATCTTTTATGTGGTAAAGTAAAAAGGTGTAAAATAAGTAAGATACAAAAGATTTGTGAACTTCAAAAAGTTTGTGTGTAACTAAATTGGTTATATATAATCGGTATAATTATTTAAGGGATTTTCCTTTTTAGAAAGGAAACTTCCTAATCTGTGAACTGAATTGAGCCTTATATTGGTCTCTGGCATGGAGCATTGTTTATGGAAACAGGTCTTTAAAAAAGCTCTTTTTACTGACATCTGTTACATTTCAGGAGGGACTAGTCAGACTCCTAGGGCAGTTATTTACAATCCAAAAGGTAGGGACCCACAGTTAATTAGGTTTCCTGGAGAAAGGCTGAAAGAGGAGAGGAGAACTGACCCTTTTCCTAGACACAAGTCAACCCTTAAAGTACTGATATAAACCAAAGGTTGATCCTCTGTGTGTTAAAGTTATAGGTTTCCTTAAAACATGAATCTGCTCTTATCTACCAGGAAAGTTTCTTATGTCTGTTGTCTTATTATTTAGAGAAAGAAGACATAAATAAATTAGGGTTTCTAAACTCTGGTTAAGTAACAACTGTTACTTTAAAATATTACACTACATTACACAGTCTAAATTTTTCATTAAAAGCTAAACTTGGTTAATAAAAAAACATCAGTGTAATTGTGGTGCTGTTACTGGCTTCTTTGCCTACGGGATGCATTCATAGCTTCCAAGTATACAAGTCTTTAAAGTATAAGATTTAAGAGAACATTTTACTAAGCTGGTGTTCTTCAAACGAAAGTTTAAAGATCTGAGGTAATAAAAATTATGTTTCTTGGTTCATGCCTATTATACAAACCCAATATGTTTTTACTCTTGTTAGTCTCATTTTGCAGTTTCCTTGTAAACTTCGTAACTGTTGCCTTACAAAAGTACAACTTCCAGTATAACAGCCTAAGGTACTTTGAGGTAATAGACTATCACCTATAGGATAGTCAAGCTGTAAGGCTGACTTCTAGTACTTATACTGACCCCATTTCATGATCTCATTGCTCAGTTTATTATTATAGATGGACACTGAGTCATACTGGCGGGATCTGGGCCTTATTTCATTGTGGTATCGCTTTGGTTTCACAACAACTTGGCTTTTACAATCCTCACATGTTTTGCAGGTGGCTTTTGCTAATTTTCATGGTCAATTAGAATATACTCATCAAGTCTTTTCTCACTGTTTAGCTACTTTTATACTTCTGAGCCATCCTCTACACATTAAAAATTATAATTCTCCTGTTTATACCAGTTCTTCTCTTTGAGAGTTTTGTGACAAATATCATGTTGATCACTGAACTTGTATCCCTTATTATCCCCAAGACCAGGCCATTATGAAATGGGCTCACTTGTCCCTTTAATTACAATTAGTGACTAAAAGGGGGAGGTAGAATCCCACAATGTTGTTTGAATCCTGTTCTCCTTGTTTTAAATTGTTTGAATTTTGACCATGAAGATTGCACTGCTGCAGAGTGACACACGTCTCCCACTGCAGGACGCTTGTCAGGTTTGGTTTGATGGAGAGACTTACAAACAGGCCATGGAATGGACCATATCCAGTGGTAATTGGGGGGTAGAGGCCATGCTTGTGTCTTTTCAGAAGCTGCAACTCATCCTATCTAGATACCTGAGTGTGCTGTTCATCATAGCCATGGAGGATCTCAGCCATACTTCAGACAAATGAAGAACCTCATGCAATAGTCTGAGCACATGGTAAAACAGCAGGGAGCTACTAAAGTTCTAGCCACCATGTTTGTGCCTATGCTGGTTTTACTGGGTTGTCAGGTAAGCAGGGTTCATGGTGAAACTTCTTGGGCTCATTTCCCAGATCCACCTTTAGTGCACCCATGTGGACTGGGGAATCCATTCCAGGATTTACTAACGATATACACATGATGGGAGGTTTTCAGATAAACATGTGGCCCCTATCCATACAATTGGTTCTAATCATACTGGATATAGTGGAACCTACCTATATGTTGGTCCCACAGTGAAAACACTGGCTGTTCAAAAGTGACCCCAGAAGAAATTACAACATATAGGTAAGCCAGGATAGCCAGTATCACTGGCCTCTGGGATTTGAGACTGTTTGTCCAGTTACAAAAATGGGAATCCCCAATGACATAATAATGTTTCCCACCAATACCTTACTGCCCTAATCATATTACCAAAATATTGGATGCCTATCTTAAATGGGTGGTCTGTGTCAATATTCTGCCAATGTAACTTAATGTCTTTGACAATAGTGGACATATTCTAGACAGGTGTCATAGATTTGATAAGAGGCACCAACATCAGGAATTTATGACTCCTGCAGGATTTGTTAGTAATATTCCAACCCTCACTTATGGTGGCATACAAAGAGATCTGTGGCATTTGTAACCGCCTTGTATTTCATCAGTTATACTGGCAACTTCCTAACTGATCATGTAGACAAGAGCTGTAAAGTGGCTCTCTGCTATGGCCTACAGGCCTGTGTACAGTCTCCTTATGTTTTTATTTATGGAAATATTTTTTATTAAAATTACTTTTATATATTTTATAAAAGTAAATATAACTAAATAAAATTACCATGTAACTTGTCACAGTTGCAATCTGACAAATTGCATTACTAGGTGCAATAGAGGACAAAGTGTGCTTGTGTTACTCCAACCATCCTTTGTTTTGATCCCAGCTAACATTTCAGAGTCATGATATTCCGATACTGGAGTTCAAGTCTCACAACAGACTCACAAACAAATGAATACACACCAGTGTGCAGTTGGTCTTATCACATTCGAAATAGTTTGATATCTGCCTTGATCTTTGCCATGACATTCTCCATATACTCATCCAGAAGCATTCAAAGTGCCCATTTTCTTAATGATTTGGACAGAATACATCCAAAGCCCTACAGAATCAAATATTGATAGTAGGATGGGAAGTAAATTAAATGCCCCGGAAGCTATAGTTATGAATACAGGAAATGTCTTTCATCTCTTTTGTTAGATTGACTCTCAATTATCTTATTTTTGTTGAGGCTATTGTGAATGGGGTAATTTTTCTAATTTCTCTTTCAGAGGATTCATCTCTTATGAATAGAAATGCATTTGATTTATGAGTGTTGATTTTATATCCTGCTTCTTTGCTGGATTCATTGGTTAAGTCTAGAAGTTCTCTAGTGGAATTTTTTGGATCCTTTAAATTAGAATCATGTCATCAGCAAATAGGCATAGCTTGAGTACTTCTTTTCCTATTCATATCCCTTTAATTTATTTGTTCTGTCTAATTGCTCTTGCTAGAGTTTCAAGGATGATGTTGAATAGAAGAGGTGAAAGAGGTCATCCCAATTGTTTTCCAGGTTTTAGATGGAATGCTTTCCATTTTTCACCATTTAGACTGATGTCAGCCTTAGACTTAGCAATGTTGAGGTGTGTTCCTACTATCCCTAGTTTTTCTAGTTTCGAGAATGAAGTGGTGCTGTATTTTATCAAATACTTTTTATGCATATCAAAATAATCACATGATTCTTGCCTTGAAGTCTATTGATGTGATGAATTACATTTATTGATTTCCAGATGTTGAACCCACCTTGCATGACAGGGATGAACCCCAGTTGATTGTGGTGCACTATCTTCCTAATGTTTTTGTATGCGATTTGCCAGAATTTTGTTAGGAATTTTTGCATCTATTTTCATCAGGGATATTGGTCTGAAGTTTTTTTCCTTTTCGTGTCTTTGTCAGGTTGGTGTCAGGGTGACACTAGCTTCATAGAATGAGTTTCGATGGGTTCCCTCCTTTTCTGTTTCATGAAATACTTTGAGGAGTATTGGTATTAGTTCTTCTTTGAAAGTCTTGTAGAACTCAACTGAGAATTCATCTGGTCCTGGGCTTTTCTTGGTTGGTAGACTTTTGATGGCTTCTTCTATTTCATTGCTTGAAATTGATCTGTTGAAATTGTGTTTGACCTCCTGATTCAGTTTGTGTGGATCATATCTCTAGAAATTTTTCAATGTCTTTGAGATTTTGTATTTTGTTGGAGTATGGATTTTCAAAATAGCTTCTAATTATGTATTTCAGTGTTGTCAGTCATGATATTTCCCTTTTCATCACAAATTTTAGTAATTTGAGTTTTCTTACTTTTTCTTTTGTTAATGTAGCTAGGGGTTTATCAATTTTGTTTATTTTTTTAAAGAACCAACATTTTGTTTCTTCAATTTTTTTCAATTTTTCTTTTGTTTCAATTTTATGGATTTATGCTCTGATTTTTAAATATTTCCTATCTTCTACTACTTTTGGTGTTGATCTGCTCTTTTTTTTTTTAGGACTTTGAGATCTAATGTTAGGTCATTTATTTGTTGATTTTTATTCTTTTATTGAATGTGCTTCATGCAATGAATCTTCCTCTTAGTACTGCTTTCATGGAGTCCCAGAGACTTTGATACGTTTTATGGGTATTCTCCTTTACCTCTAAGAACTTTTTTATCTCCTCCTTGATGTCTTCTGCTCTCCATGCATCTATCAACAGCATGTTATTTAGTCTCCAGTTGTTGGAGTAGTTGCTATTTCTCATTTTATTATTGATCTGTAATTTTGTTCCATTATGTTCTCATAGAATGCATGGTAGTCTTTCTGGTTTTTTTTTGTGTGTGTGTGTGTGTTTGCTAAGAGGTGCTTTGTGGTAAAACATATGGTCTATTTTAGAGAAGAATTCATGTGCTGCCATGAAAAAAAAGTATATTCACTTGTTGATGGATGGAACATTCCACATATGTCTGCTAAGTGTGAATTATTGATTATATTAATGAGTTCCATGGTTTCTTTGTTCATGTTTTGTTTGGAAGATCTATCCAGTGATGAGAGAACTGTGTTAAAGTCACCCAGTATTATCATGTTCTGATCTATTTAATTCCTGTGGACTATTTGAGAAGGGTTTCTTTGACATACATTAATACTCCATTATTTGGGGCATAAATATGTATGATTGTTGTGTCTTATTGATTGATGGTTCCCTTCAGTTGTACGAAATGTCCTTCCTTATGATTATCTTTGTCTTGAAGTTCACTTTATCTGATATAGTGTTCCATCCAGTGGAACCGGCACGGAGAAAGGAGACACCACCAATCTTTAGTTGACGAGATTTATTGCGTCCTCCCTCTTTTTCTGCCTCCTTTGTTCTCCCACTATCTCCCTTCTCCTACCCTCTCCTTTTCTCCTCCCCCAGGCTCCTAGCTTATCAGCCAATTATAGCAAAGCTTTCTCTCATGCAGGAGAACATGTAGAGGAATGTCAGCATAGCACGATATGAATCAAGAGCTGTCCACGTGCGGCATGATATTAGATAGCCAATCCTAGAGCCTGGCGTTAACACGTCATAAGTCTCCAAGGAACTAGTAAGCAAGCATCCTTTTTGGGTACTTCCTTATTTTGGTAGCCAGTACCCTTTGGTTCACTGCCAGGCGCCATCTTGTCCAAGACGGCCCTCAACATGCTCCCCCTTTTTGTTATAAAAAGAAAAGGACAGTGACTGTGCCTGTCTTAGGTGCCAGAGTCAAACTTTATCCTTACCCGTCATTGGGAGTCAAAGAGCTGTTGGCATGCTTTGATCCCTGTCTTAGGTTGGTATAAAGTCCACCCTGTGCTTACCCGTCTTTGACTACCAGCCCTATAATTGGGAGAGCCAAATCTGCAGACCAGAACCTTGGTCCATGGTCATAAGGGCTTGCTGTACCACTAAGGCTTGCCATCTTTGATGACTCCTTAGAGAAAACAGATATCTGAGTAGCGACAATAACAGCAAGAACAACAACCCCATCATAGCAAAACTTCCCATCCATAGTTTACCAAATTGTAACGCTGACTGTAAGAAACTAATGGCTTCTGGTATACCCGGGACCTTGACCTGAGAACTATATACCACAAATATAGAATTTCTTAATAGGGTAGTCAAATTAGTAAACTCTTTAGTCCCATGTCCCATTAAGCATGCTTCCAAGCTGTTTGGACAGATTTGTAGCAGCAGTAATATTAGAATAGGGTATTCGGATAACGCATAGTGCTTGGGCATGCACTAGACAGCCTGCCTGTGCAGTAACAGTCAACAAGTCCACTAATTCTTGTAGTAAGTCCACTCTTTGGTTTAGAATCAGGAATCCCATGGCAAGATGCACATTGATGTTTTCCTGGGCTGTCAATGCTTTGGCAGTGGCTTGTGACAGATTTTTGAACACGTGAGCAGTAGGTATAGCAGTTCCTAGGGCAAGTCCAGCAGCAGTGGCAGCAGCCGCAGCAGCTGCCGCAGCAACAGAGATGACTATAATGGCTGAGATACCAAAATCTCTTTTTGCTTTCATGGGTAGGAAATTCCACTCACTATGATTTAAGGTCACTGGGACTGGAATGAATTTTGGAATCCTGGCAATCACAGCCAGCGGAAATAGTGAAGCATCCCAACAACTAGACACGTAACACTCTTGGTTAGCTCAGTTAAGGACCTCAGTATCATTATCATTGTTATTAGTAGTGTTAATATTACACTTAGAACTGTTAGACAGAATGAACACAAACGGAGACGTGACACATACAGGAGTAGGGGGGAACGATTGATTAAAGAAAATGAAATTGGCCTCGCACCCTGTATAACTATAAACAGGTGTATTGCTTCCCTGTAATAGGCTTGCTTTTGACTGTACCTTTATTGAATGAGAGATTGCCCTCCTGTATGATGGCAGTTTCTGAAGTGGCTAACCAGAGGAAGCAAAGACTACCTCTTAACTTGAAGTTTAGACTAGTAATAAGTGGCTTACAGTGGAATCAGCTGGTAGGTAAGGATTACCTAGAAGTTCTGTACTAGGAAATAATTGAGGGAAAACTTGTGTGCCATGAGTGATATATCCCCAAAAGTTTTAGGAAGAGTTAACAACAGCAGGCTTACCACCATCACCATCATTCTGTGTTTCGGTGCCATTTTCTTTCTTATGGATAGTTCTTACCAAGCGCTCCGGAACCCAGATAGGTTGTTGTTGGTCCTGAGGAAAAACACAAACAGATCCTCTCCCCCAAATTAATACTGGGTCAGGTCCTTTCCAGGACCCAGTCAAGATGTCTTTCCACATTGCTTGTGGATGGCCACCAGACTTTCCACTAAAGTGTCTATCAGCCGCAGTGCAGCCCATAGCATCCAAAGTTAAAAAATTGAGGGTGAATAATGCAAGGTTAAGTCAGTTCTTGGGAGGGGCTAATGCCCCTATTCCCCCTTTTTGTTTAGTTAAGCAGACTTTCAATGTTTGATTAGCCATTTCCACGATAGCTTGTCCTTGTGGATTGTAGGGCAATCCTGTAGAATGAGAGATATTAAACTTTGAGCAAAACTGTTGAAATGAAGAAGAAGTGTATGCAGGCGGCTCATTATCTGTTTTAAATGATTTTGGCCTTCCCATAGTAGCAAAGGCTTGAAGGCAATGACTGATTACATCTTTTGTCTTTTCCCCTGTATGGGCAGTAGCAAATATATATCCTGAATAGGTATCTACAGTTACATGTACAAATCTTAAAGTACCAAATTCAGGGATATGGGTGACATCCATCTGTCATAGATGATTTGAAAGGAGTCCTCTAGGTGACTCCAAAATGAGGAACAGATAAATGAGGCACACAGGCAGGACACTATTTTACTATATTTCTGGCTTGTCCTTTTGTAATGTTATATTTTATTTTGAGAATAGTAGCATTGACATGAAAATCTTTATGGAAATTAATTGCTTCTTGTACAATATTAAACACATGAGGATCATGAGTAGTTGAGTCTGCAGTAGAATTTCCTTGAGCTAAAGGCCCAGGTAAGCCTGAATGTGCTCTGATATGGCCTATATATAAAGGTTCTTTGTAAGCCCACAGAAGAGTTTGTACTTGATAAAAGCATTGTTGTACGATAGATTGAGGACTAATGGGTCCAGCTGTCTCAAGCTGTGGCACAAGCTGGGCAATATAGAGACTGTCAGTATAAATATTTAAAGGTTCCTCAGGAAATGTTTGTAAGGCAGTTATTATTGCTTCCAGTTCAGGTTTTTGAGCAGCCTTATGAGAAGTAATAATAGTCTGTACTTTATCAGAAACTACTGTAGCTGTACCAGAGGAGGAGCCATCTGTAAAGATTGTTTTTGCTGCTGGGATAGGTTGAGCCTTAACGACCTGAGGGAAAATAACAGAATGTCTTTTGGAGAAGCTGACAATAGGTGAACTTGGCAAGTGATTATCAAATGTGGCCATGGTGGAACAATAGACAATTGCCCAATCTTCATTATTGTTAACTAGTATTTCAATCTGTTTTGCCGTGTATGGGACAATAACTGTCTGAGGATGAACTCCAAAAACTCAAAGGGCTGTCGTAAGTCCTAATGTAACTAGATTTGCTACCATCACAGGATATAGGGAAACAACATTTTGGGGGGACACTGGCAAATGGATCCATATCAGGAGTCCAGTTTGCCACAACAGACCTGTAGGAGTATATTCAGAATCTAAAACTACAAGATTAAAAGGTAAGGATAGATCGACTCTATCACTCTGAGCATTTTCTAAAGCTCGTTCTACTAACCTCAAGGCTTTCCTACCTTCAGGAGTTATGTTTCTGGGGGATGTAGGGTCTGAATCTCCTTGGAGAATATCAAACAGAGGCTTAAGTTGACCAGTGGTGATTCCCAAATTTGGCCTTACCCAATTTATATCACCTAACAATTTTTGAAAATCATTTAGAGTCTTAAGCTTTCCTGTGGCTAATTGAATTTTTTGTGGCCTAACACAGGTATCTAATATTTGATGTCCTAGAAAGGTAATAGGGCTGTGGGTTTGCACCTTTTCTGGGGCCACATGTAATCCCCATTTTTCTAGGGTATCAATAATTTTGTTAAATGCCCTAAATAAAATCTCCTGTTTTCTAGGAGCCAAAAGAATATCATCCATATAATGGAGACAATAAAGTTCTTTATACTTTTGTCTAATCTGTGATATAGCCTGGCCAACATATATTTGACACATAGTGGGACTATTTGCCATTTCCTGGGGAAAGACCACCCGTTGGTATCTAGTATTAGGCCCTTCATTATTTAAAGAAGGAACAGAAAAGGCAAATCGAGGGCGATCCTCAGGATGAGCAGGAATGGAAAAGAAACAATCTTTTATATCTGTAGAGATGATGTGATAATGTTTTGGAACAGCAGCTAACAAGGGGAGACCCAGTTGCACCGGGCCCACAATCTGCATACTGGAATTTATGGCTCTCAGATCTTGCAAAAGTCGCCATTTCCCAGACTTCATTTTTATGACAAAAATGGGTATATTCCAAGGGGAAGTGGAAGGAATGATATGGTTTTCCTTCAATTGTTGATTAACTATTTCCTGGGCCGCCTCTATTTTTTCTTTAGAAAGGAGCCACTGGGGGACCCAGATAGGATTATTGGATTTCCATGTTATCTTTAATGGTTCAGTGGCCCCTCCAGAAAACCCAGCCCCTCAGTCCCTGTTTGTCCTTTGGCTTGAATGGGGCAGGTAACACCTTGTAAATTTTTGCCTAGTCCTTTTCCAGGGATATAACCTTGTCTCACCATGACCGGCAAAACAGTTGGGTTTAGATAGGACGTATTTTGCTCAACTGAGGAAGAAATGACAACATCCATCTGTGTTAAAATGTCTCTTCCTCAAAGAGTGACAGGCAGGTGAGCTAATACATAAGGTTGGAATGTTCCCCTTTTCCCATCAGGGTCCTCCCAAGATAATACAGCTGAACTTCATAATGGGGTTTGGGCAAATCCAAGTCCCCATAAGGTAGTACTGGATGCTGTAACAGGCCATGATTTGTTCCAGTCCTTCTGTCTTATAATAGAGATGTCAGCACCTGTGTCTATTAGACCCTCTGTGGGAGTACCATTAACTTTTAATTTAAGCATGGGTCTCTTTTTTTTATTGGTTGTGCCCAAAAGACAGCTGATCCTGTGGATCCACACCCATTGTTTTTTCCAGTCCTTTGTGAACTGGGAAAGGCCCCATGATGACTAGACAATATCAATATTTGTGCTATTTTATCTCCTGGAGAAACAACAGATACCCCTCGAGGGGAGGATAACATAATCTTTATTTCTCCAGTATAATCAGAATCAATGACTCCTGGCAATACTTGTAATCCTGACAGAGTTGTGGAACTCTGCCCTAACAATAATCCTGCTGTGCCCTCAGGGAGTGGTCCGTGTTTGCCCGTGGGGACCGTACTCCCATTTCTGGGGTTAAAATGAGTCGGGCGGAGGCACAGAGTTCCAATCTCCCGCTCCCTGATGTTCCTCGGGACAACGAGGAGATAGTCGGAATGGATTGTGAGTAGGGATCTGTACTATGGGATTCTGAAAGGCCCCATATATTTGAGGGCCCCAGGTTGGGCTGCCCTGGCCGTTTTTTGACTGGGCTGGCATAGGATATCTCTCTATATCAAATCTTGATGTACAATATTTTACCCAGTGCCTTCCTTTTCGGCACGGGGGACATAGACCTGGGGCAGGTTGATTTGTCCCTTGTTGTTCTCCACTCTTAGGTGTCCCCCTAGGCTTTAATCCTATGGGTTCTTCAGGGCAGTCTCTTCTGAAGTGCCCTCCTTGCCCACACTTAAAGTATATTATTCCTTTTGTTCTTGATTGCCCCTGATTTGGCCCATGAAGAGCAGCAGCTATTACTTGCCCTGTAATGACTGCATCATTGATATCCCTGCAGACCTTTATATAGGTACTTAAATCTTTATTTTTCCATGGTTTTATAGCCTTTTCAACCATCTGTTTGCTTGCTCATAAGCTAATTGTTTTATTAAAGGCATTGCTTGTTCTGAATCAAATACTCTAGCAGCAGTTTGGATTAATCTATCAACAAAATCTGCAAATGGTTCGTTACTTCCCTGAATCACCTTGGACAACTGCCCTTGTAAATCTCTTGTCCCTTGAATTAACTTCCAGGCTTTAGTGGCAGCAGCAGCAATTTGTGGGTACACCCCAGGATCATAAATAATCTGCTGTTGAATACCTTCATAGTTTCCTTCTCCTGTTAGCATTTCTACATTTCTTTGGGGAAAGCCTGCGGCAGCGTTACAACATACTGTTTCTAATGAGGCTTCCTGCCATGCAGTTTTCCACACTAGGTACTGCCCCCCTGATAGCACAGCTTTACATACCCTTTTCCAATCTTCCAGCACTAGATTTAGCCCCATACTGATTCCAACATACTAATTGTAAATGGGGCCTGTGGACCATATGTAGCCACTGCCTCCTTAAAATTTTTTACTGTTTTGAAATCCAGAGTTTGGTGGAATCTTTGTCTATTTTGGTCCTCTAGTACAGGGAAGAATTGTGGGACTGCTGAGGTTTACTTAAGGGGGGCTTCTTCTCCCCATGGTGAAAAACCCATCTGATTTATAGCATGAGCTAACTCCTCCCAAGGGTACCTTGGGGGATATAGGGGGTAGGCTGCTTGGGGGGAAGCTGCTGCCTCCAGGAAGGGATTGGTATTCCTTCCTGATATAACTGATGGGGGTGACCGTGTCCTTGATGCTCTTTCTAATTCCTCCCCAGTCAGCCCCTCCTCCTCTTCTTCCTCTTTATGAGAAGTTACACTTAGTTGTTTCTTTATCTCTTCCAGACACATATTTCCTTTTTATACTAAAGTTATTATTTTACCTTTTTTAGATGTTAGGCATTCCTTAATGAGCTGCCACATGGGCAAAGTACCTCTAGGTAATGGGGATTGCTTTTCTGCTTTAATAAGATCCTCTTTATCATGTTCCCATTGTGGAATATTTAGGACTCCCTCTTCCAAAAACCAAGGACTAAACTTGGCCAACGTGGTTACATATGCTGTCACAGTAGATGGTTTCACGGCAGTCCCATTAGCCTTAAATACATCTTGTATGATTCTTATCATTTGATTTCTAGCACTTGTGACCCCATTCTGGAGTTATGAGACCTCCCTTTACCAGGGTGATGTGGCCTCCTTTACTGGGGTAATGTAGACTCCCTTTACTGAGGTATGTGGTCCCCTTCACCGGGACCCTGGGGTCCCTTTCACTGGGACTGTGGGGTCCTTTTCACCAGAACTGTGGGGTCCCTTCACTGGGACTGTGGGGTCCCTTCACTGGAACTGTGTGACCTCCCCCTTATACACTCTGGCCAGAGATTTCTGGGAGGTTATCCTACAGTTTTCCTATAGCTTACTTTAAGTTACTTAGTTTTCCTTTAGCTTACCGTAAGTTACTTACCTGGGAGGACACAGAAGGAGAAAGAAGTACCCCGCACGGGCCACCACTTGTTCCATCCAGCGGAACCGGCACAGAGAAAGGAGACACCACCAATCTTTAGTTGATGAGATTTATTGCGTCCTCCCTCTTTTTCTGCCTCCTTTGTTCTCCCACTATCTCCCATCTCCCTCTCTCCTCCCCCAGGCTCCTAGCTTATCAGCCAATTATAGCAAAGCTTTCTCTCATGCAGGAGAGCATGTAGAGGACTATCAGCATAGCACTATATGAATCCCGAGCTGTCCATGTGCGGCATGATATTAGATAGCCAATCCTAGAGCCTGGCGTTAACACGTCATAAGTCTCCTAGGAACTAGTAAGCAAGCAACCTTTTTGGGTACTTTCTTATTTTGGTATAAAATGTGCCCTTTGGCTCACTGCCAGGCGCCATCTTGTCCAAGACGGCCCTCAACAATATAGAATGGAAACTCCTGCTTTTTTACTGAGTCTGTGTGTGATGCGTTTTTTCCCATCCTTTCGCCATTAGTCTCTGGGTGTCTTTTTCTATGAGATGAATCTCTTGAAGGCAGCATATTGTTGGGTCTTTCTTAAAATCCAATTGCCAATCTGTGTCTCATGATTAATGAGTTTAGGCCATTAACACTCAGGGTTATTATTGAGTTATAATTTGAATTCTCCATGATTTTGGCTTATTTTTGGTTTTGAACTTGACCCAGTTTCTCCTTTGATTGGCTTTTCCTTTAGTGTCATTCCTCTCTTTGCCAATCTACATTGTTGTTTCTCATTTCCTCCTATGGAATATTTTGCTGAGAATGTTCTATAGTTCAGGTTTTCTATTTATATATTTTTTAATTTCCATTTATCATGGAAGGTCTTTATTTCTTCATCAGATCTGCAGGTTAGTTTTTCAGGATATAAGATTCTTACTTGGCATCCATTTTCTTTCAAAGCTTCGTATGTATTGTTCTAGGCCCTCCTAACTTTTAGGGTGTGAAATGAGTGATCTGCTGATATCCTTATCGATTTTCTCCTATACATAATATGATATTTTTCTCTCACAGCCTTTAAAATTCTATCCTTATTTTGTATGTTGGGCATTTTCATTTTAATATGCCTTGGTGTGGATCTGTTGTGATTTTGTGTATTTGGTGTTCTGTAAGCCTCTTGTATTTCATTTTCCATATCATTCTTCAAATTGGGGGAATTTTCTGATATTACTTCATTGAATAGATTGTTCATTCCTTTGGTTTGTATCTCTGTGCCTTCCTCAATCCCGATAATTTTTAAATTTGGTCTTTTCATGTTATTCCATAATTCTTGGAGATTCCCTAAATGATTTCTTAACATCTCTGTGTGGTCAACTTTATTTCCAGTATTAAATATTTTGTCTTCACTGTCTGAAGTTCTATCTTCCAAGTGATCTAGTCTGCTGGTGATGCTTTGTAATGAGTTTTTAATTTGGTTTTTTGTTTCCCTCATTTCAAGATTTCTGTTTCATGTTTTTTCAGAATCTCTATCTCTTTATTGAAATAATCTTTTGCTCTCTCTGGAAGCCACTGCTGCAGATGCCCCTGCCATGGCCCAGAGGTCTTCTGGGGGTTGCAGCTGCCCCTAAAGCCACTGCTGCAGACGCCCAGAGGTCTTTTCTCTGGGGCCGTGGCCATCACCCAGAGGTATTCTCTTGGGGCACAGCTGCTCCTGGTGCCACTCGCACAGGTTTCTGGAGGGCTTTCCTCCACGTGCTGCTGCTGTTGCCCACACTATCATGGGTGCCCAGAGGTCTGCGGATCTCAACACTACCTCAGAGGCCAGAGGTCTTTCCTCCAGGTGCAGGGCTGGGCTGACATCTACCCTGCAGCCTCTGCTGCTGCTTCTACCACCGACACAACTGCCACCCAAGATACTGCCACTCCCCAGAGGTCACTAGGAGGTCTTTTCTCTTGGTGTCCCTGCAGCTGCAGCCAGAGCAGCCACCACCACAGCCAATGCTGCCACAGTCCCCCCACCAGCTGCCAGTGCCACCAAAGACTGCAGCTGCTGCTGACTCCCTGTGGCACATAAAACTAGTCCTTCTATTTCTCTTCAGACTCGTGGCTGGGATTACTTAGAAAAGCTTCATAATAATGAGATGTAGGTATCACTTATTAACTGATTTTTTGCCCTTCAAGTCATTCTATAGGAAATATATGTTTTGTGGTTTATAGTTTGAAGCTGTAGCTCAATTCAGCATAACAGAGAAACTCGTCCATGGGAAACAGAGTCTAAGGTTTGTGGGCTGGAAGTTTCCTGGGGAAAATGGCAGGACTCAGTAGAGGGAGGAGCTGAAGTGTGAGATAGTCACAGAAAAGACCTAAACCAAACCACAGAGAGCTCTGTAGCTGAGATGACATGATGGTGTTTCCCTCAACAGAGGCAAGAGACGCAGACTTTACACCCCTCCCTTCATTAGTCTGTCAATGCAGGAAACCCAGGAAGTGGGTGTCCACCCTCACAGAGAGGACAGAGTCACTAACCCTTCAGATCTGAAGGCAGAGGCGAGAAGGCAGCTCACCACACATTTAGACAGCACACAAGAGTGTCTACCACACCTACTGGCACTTGGTTAGTTTCTGGGGATTCACTGATGAAAAAGACTCCCCTCCCAGAGGAGGGAAAACCATGGTATGACCTGTCCTGCACTTAACATTGTTACATTATAGTACATTATTAGGAGATCCTCTAAACTAATATGCGGACAATTTCCATGTGGGAGGTGTTCAGATTTTACTCAGTAGTGTACAAGTAGCATAAAAAATTTGCTTTAAAGACAAGGAACTAGGCTGCACAAAAAATTTAACTTAGCAAAAGTACAGCTTCGCCTCATTTAGAACCCCAGTTCTGCATCATGGCAGATGGGTTTGTACTGCCAGTTATTTCAAGTTTAAATTAATTTAGGCATTTCAGAATATTTGCTTCTCTTTGTTTTCCCCAACAATGGAACCTAATTGACAAAGGAGGAAGGCAGTCTGTCCCCCTAGCCGCTGCCTCAGTATAACTCACCTCATCATGTCTCACTGATCTGCCTGAGGCTCTCTCTCTCTCTGGTATTTTCCCAAGGGCTCAGTTCCTACAATATTCCACTAAGGGGAACCTCGAGATTTAGAAACGCTCAGTCCTCAGTTCTTTAAAGGTTCTCTTGGGCTACTCATGCCTTACCAACTTGGGTCGGTTATCATGCTCTGAAGGTGATGTCTGACCTTTTAAAAAACCCATTTCCATTCACTCACCACACGAAAAGGACCTAATGAATTCAGGAGAAGTCACTGGGGGAGGCAAGGATAAAGATTTATTTGGTAAGACAGGAAGACTGGGGACCAGACAAGCTTATCGCAGATTTTAAGCTCCCTTTTAAAAAAATGTATTCTTTTTAGTTATATACAATACCTTTATCTTTGGGTTAAAATGATTGATGAAACCTGATAGTTGGAGAGCTGTTGATTTGTGGTCTTCTTGAAGGGAGATGAGAGGGATTAGCTAAGTTTTTCAGGTAAGGCAAACTTGTGCTGCTACTTTCAATGATTATCAAAAATTTACAAGGTCTGGGTGCTCAGGGAGGTGTGGGCTCTTTCTAGAGAATGATAACCATCGGCATGGCTACAATTTTACCCACTGTCAATACTCCATCCCACACTTCTGTGGGTTAAGGGGTGATGGCGGCTCTGCTAATTCCTCTTGAAGGTGAGAAAGGAGGGGTGATCATGGAATGGAACTGCGTAACCTGAAGGTATAAATATTGGAGGATCTGAAGGCATAAGCGAGCCATCCTGTAAATCCTGAATGTGCTTACACATTCTTTGATTGCATAACCTGCTTCCCTCCTTTATCAATGCAACCTCTATCTTGGAATACTGAGTTTTAGCTTCTTTTAAAGCACTTTGTAGCCAAGTTTAATTCCCGTTCAGGTTTAACTTTGCTCTCTCATTACTCCTGCACCAGATTTGTTTGGTATTCATGAAATCTCCCCATGCTTCAGGGAAAACAACTGTATGGTATGATTTTGTATTCCTTTCCAATAATACTGACCCATCCCCACACCAAAAATATTGTTTTACATTGGGGTTTTAATGATGGGCCACATGAAACTTAAGTTAATATTCCTGTGTTCTAGAGTAAAAAATCAAGTTCTTTTGGGGGGGTTCAGCCTCTGTGCGGATCCCATTTGGGATGGTCCATCTCCTTCCTACCGGGATTGTCCCCATTCCCACTAGCTGTACCACTTTTTAAGAGTCTTCTCATATAGTTTCCAGGTAGGACTTCAAAGGAGGTTGTCCCTAAATATTTATTACACTCCCTATGAGTAAACATGTCCAATCAGCCCAGAACTAAAGGGCAAATTAGAAGGAATCAAAGTGGGACATACTCATACAGAGGATTTGCCCTCACTTAGATGGGCCAGCTTGCATCCCAACATCGGTATTCAGAGACAAAGAGGAAGTTTTTTCAAGGATGTGAGAAAGTAACCTCCCCATGAGGTTATCAGAGGGAAAGCATAAATGTTACCAGTTCATGTTGCCAAGCCTTCATTTTATCTTGAATACTTACTGAGATCTTCTGCTGGAGTGATGGTCCAGGAGTCAGATGACTTGCTAGAATGGGTGAGTCAGCTGACGCAAACTTCACTCACATGTGGTGTACCCACAGATTTACTCTGGATAATTTGACAAAAGAACAGGTTCTTAGAAGTACTTCCCAGGGTCTGATCCCCTTTGCCATTAGCTGTTGGTCTGGTCTTTGTTCTTCCATCTTAGAAGTACTAGGTTGCCAGGTTGAGATGGATGGAGTGGCATGTGAGTGGGATATGCAGACATGTTGGAAGCAAACTCAGGACTGGGAGTTAGTATAGTCCCTGATGTATTTACATACTGAGTTCTATCTGATCCTTTAATGTTCTTATTTTGGGGACAGTTTGAAATGGCCCACCTTACAGTGTTTGGAAAAGACTCAATTTGAATCTGAAATAGGGCAGTTGGCAGTGACTTACCTAAAGGTAAACTGGTCTCTTGACAGGCAGTTACTTTCCTGTAAAGTGTGATTCATTTTCTCACTTTTCCTGTCAACAGAGGCCTCCAAGAAGAGTACAGATGTACTAGGCCCTTTTGAGTGACAGGCGAGACAAATGGAGATTGGTCATCAATTTGAATTGCATCAGGGAGTCAAATCCTGGGAGAACTTTCTTTCAAAGTTCCTTTTCAACTTCAAATGCTCATTTACTACAAACCAGGTAGGCATGTGCCCACCCAGAAAGAGCATTCATGAAAACTTAGAGATTTCCATAGTTTCCTGGGGCTCAGGGTCTTTGAGTGAAATCAATTCTCCATTCTTCAGTTGGGTCATTCCCCTCATGTGGAGGTCTGACCATTGTGCCTTCCTTTGGATTTTATTTGTCATATCACAGGCAGTTTTGAGTGACATGTTGAGTAGTTCTTGTAAATTGGGTCCTATAATATATTTCTGTATGCATTGGAGGGTGGCATCCCCCCATCCAATCAGTGCTGTTGTGGAAGTCTTGTCAGTTTACAGAAGGGTTTCTAGAATCTGAATCACTCCCTGAGCATTGCATTTCCATTCAGGGACTGTTTGCTCAAAGTGAAGCCCTATTCTTTAGTCCTTTCTTTATCAGTATATAAAGGTGTATTTTGAGATGTCAGTCTGGGGAAGCAGAGGTCCAATGAGGTCTGTGGAGTCACCGATCCTGGTTGTCTGCCTGGATGCTCCATCAGCCAGTTTGTCTTTCATATTTACTAGGCTCTCCAGACCATCTGTTGGTCATAACAATATATTATTGCCAGCCCCTAGTAACAACATGTTTTCAGGGACACGTTTGACTTCTCTGTTATCTACAGTAAGACGTCCCCTTTCATTCCACAAGATCCCATGGGAATATATTACCCCAAAGGCATAACATGAATCTGTGTACACGCCCAGCTGCTTTAGCTTCTAGGAGGCAGTACTTTAGCCTCCAAGGTTTCCTGCAAGGTTGCTACTGCATGCCTACCCAATACTTAACCTGGTTCATAAAACTGTTCCCTCTGCAACGAGTGCTAACTTGGGGCTGAGCAGAGATGGATCAGAGAGATTGAACTGATTGGTATGCTCTAGTTCAATAATCTGCAGGCAATTAATTTGGGGTGGGGTGGGGTTTTGGAATCAAAGGCCTCATTTGGGAGGAATGTGGCAGTAACCTGTGCGGTAGAATGGCTTGGTATATTCCTATTCTTGAGGTGAGCCAATGACCTTTTTTATTCCAATCAGGAGAGGACATGGTGGGGCACATACACAAAGGTTGTCATAAGATGAATTTTTCTGTCACCTGTGGAACATTAGAAGTGGCTGCAAACTCTCACAAGCAGAGAGGCCATTCCTTAGCATGTGATCCATGTTTGGAAAAATATTGATTAGAAGTGATGGGAGTAGACACACTTGCCTAACTCATGGTCTGGTTGTTCACTATTGTTTGTGTTGGGTTTTCATAGATACCCTTTTTCAGGTTAAGGAAACTCTTCAATTGGGAGGATTTTTTTTTTTTTAATGAATGACAGATTCTGTCAAATGCTTTTCCCGGGGATATTGAGAGGGTCCTATTATCCAATCAAGCTAATTAACAAAATTAACATATCCAGCTACATCCTCCAGTTCTGTCCATGTTGTCCCAATGCGCCTTCTTCATGGAGGCTTTGTGTTATTCCATGTATATATACACCACATTGTTAATCCATTTATCTGTTGATACGCATTTAGGTTGCCTCCATATCCTGGAGATTGAACAATACACTTTTGAATGATCAATGGGTTATTGAAGGAATTGGGGAGAAATTTAAAAATTCTTAGAATCAAATTAAAATGGAAACACAATCTACCAGAATCTGTGGGTTACAGTGGAGGTATTCTGAGAGGGAAGGTTATAGTCATGAGTGTCTGCATAAAAACCAACTAGGCAGATCTCAAATAACATGCTCAATAGGGGCTGGGGAGATAGCTCAGTTGGTAGAGTGCTTGCCTGGCTAGCACAAGGCCCTGGGTTCAATCCCCAGGACAACCAAAAAAAAAAAAAAAAATGACTCAATAGTGCATCTCAGTAAAATGAAAGAAAATCAATGTCAAAACTAGTAGAAAAAAAGAAATAAAGCATATCACAGCTGAAATTAATGAAATATAAACTGAAAGAACAATACAATGAAACAATTAAACGTTTGGTTGATTGAAAAGATAAACAAGATTGATAAACCCTCAGCCAAACTAACCAAAAGAAAGAGGGAAAATTCAAAAATTAATAAAATTACAGACAAAAAGGGGATATTGGAACAGATGTCACTGAAATTTAGAGAATCATTGGGGATGACTTTGAAAACTCATATTCTACTAAATTGGAAAATCTAGAAGAAATGATAAAATTTCTGGACACATATAATCTTCAAAATCCTCAACGTGCAGTTGAAACAGTAATGAAAATTCTCCCAACAAGAAAAGTCAAGGACCAAATGAGTTTCCTCCCGAATTTTAGCACATCTTTAAAGAAGAGCTAAAATTAATGTTTCTCACTCTATTCCACATAAGAAAAGGGGGGGGAAGGAACACTTTCAAATTAATTCCTCAAAGTCAGCATCACCTTGGTAGCAATACCAGATAAGGATACAACAACAACTAAAAAGGAAAATTACAAACCAATATCTTTGATGAACAATTCATAAGAATCCTCAATGAAGTGCTTGCAACCTAAATTCAATAGCGCATTTGAAATATTGTACGCCATGATCAAGTTGGAGGGATGTTTCAAAATATGCAAATCAATAAGTGTAATGCATAAGTAGAAATGAAGATAAAAGCACATAACCATCTCACTTGATGTAGAAAAAGTCAGGGATACATAGAGGAAATTTATCTCAATGTAGCAAAAATTATATATGAAAAACTCATATCCAACATCATGCTGAATGGGAAAAAACTGGAAACATTTACTCTAAGATCAGAAATGAGAGAAAGATGTCCACTCTTACCATTCTGTACAATAGAATAGTTGAAATTTTAGCCAGAGCAAGTAGGCAAAAGAAGGACATAAAAGGGATACAAAGAGGAAGAAGGAAATACGGTTATCCTTTTTTGCAGATCACATGATCCTATGCTTAGAAGATCCTAAAGGCTCCACTAGAAGGCTTCTAGATCTAATAAACATACCCAAAAAAGTGCAAGATACAAAACCAACATACAAAAATCAATAGTTTTTTTTTATACACCAATACTGAACAAGCTGAGTAAAGAAATCAGGAAAAAAATTCCATTCATAATAGCAGGGGGAAAAAAAACTAAGAACACAACCACTCAAAGAGGCAAAATAACTTTATATTGAATATTATAGAACACTGAAGAAAGAAATTAAAGACACTAGAAAATGGAAAGGCTTCCCATGTCCATGGATTGAGAGAGTATTGTCAAGTGGCCATATTACCGATGAAATCCCCATTCAAATATCAATGACATTCTTCACAGATCTTGAAGAAGAAATTCAAAAATTCACATGAAAGCAAAAAAGATCCCAAATATCCAATAATTCCTGAGCAAAAATAGCAATGCTGAAAGCATTACAATACTCAATTTCAAAACACGCTACAGAACCACAGTAACAAAAAATGCAAGGTACTGTCAGAAAAACAGATACATTGACCAAGGGAAGAGAGAACAGAGACAAACCCATACAGCTAGAGCCATATGTTCTTGACACTGGAATCAAAAATATGCATTGGAGGAAAACTCCTCTCTTTACAAATGATGCTGGGAAAACCGGACTTGCACCTGTAGAAGACTAAACATTGGTCCCAGTAATGGTTGATTTGAATTGTCAACTTGATTGGATCAAGAGATGCTGATGATTAAGAGGCCTCTGGGTGAGTCAGTCAAGATGTTTCTATGAATAATTGGCATGTGGGACAGTGAACTGAACTGGAGACCCTCCCTAAGTGTAGGTAGTACCATCCAATAAGATGGTGCTTGGATGAAATAGGATTCCAGTACTCAGGATATAATCTCAAGAATTAATAAATAGAACTTTATCAAATTAAATTTCTTCACAGTAAAGGAAGTAAAGGGAAAATTATCAGAGTGAAGAGAGAGCCTACAGATTAGGAAAAGATCTCTGCTGGCCACTCTTCTAATAGAGAATTTTTTTTTCATATTTAGGAAGTTTTAATACCTGCCTTTCAACATTGAACAGACAATTCAGGCAGAAAAGCAACAAACAAACATTGGATTTGAGCCAAGTTCTACTCAACAGCAACAGAATATACATTCTTTTCAAGGATCCATGGAACATCAGTCAGTGCAGATCATATGTTAGTTCACAAAACAAATCTTAGTGAATTTAAGAAAACAAAAATCATACCAACTATCTTTTTTTAATCACAACAATGACATGAAACTAGAAATCAACACTAGGAGGAGTCATGTAAAATTAACAAATGTGGAAATTAAACAGTATATTCTTGAACAACTATTAGATCAAGGAAGAAATTAAACAGGAAATATAAAAGTATCTTTTTTTTTTTGGATTATCTAATTTTTTTTTATTGTAAACAAATGGGATACATGTTGTTTCTCTGTTTGTACATGGCGTAAAGGCATACCATTTGTGTAATCATAAATTTACATAGAGCAATGCTGTTTGATTCATTCTGTTATTTTTTCCCTTCCCCCCACCCCTCCCACCCCTCTTTACCCTCTATACAGTAGTTCCTTCCTCCATACTTGCCCCCCTCCCTAACCCTAACTCTAACCCTAACACTAACCCTTCCCTCCCCCCCATTATGTGTCATCCTCCACTTATCAGCGATATCATTCGTCCTTTGGCTTTTTCAGATCGGCCTATCTCACTTAGCATGATATTCTCCAATTTCATCCATTTGCCTGCAAATGCCATAATTTTATCATTCTTTATGGCTGAGTAATATTCCATTGTATATATATACCACAGTTTCTTTATCCACTCATCAATTGAAGGGCATCTAGGTTGGTTCCACAGTCTGGCTATTGTGAATTGAGCAGCTATGAACATTGATGTGGCTGTATCTCTGTAGTATGCTGATTTTAAGTCCTTTGGGTATAGGCCAAGGAGTGGGATAGCTGGGTCAAATGGAGGGTCCATTCCAAGTTTTCTAAGGAATCTCCACACTGCTTTCCAGAGTGGCTGCACTAATTTGCAGCCCCACCAGCAGTGTATGAGTGTACCCTTCTCCCCACATCCTCTCCAACACCTGTTGTTGCTCGTATTCTTGATAATCGCCATTCTAATTGGGGTGAGATGGAATCTTAGGGTGGTTTTGATTTGCATTTCTCTTATTACTAGAGATGTTGAACATTTTTCCATATGTTTGTTGATTGCTTGTAGATCTTCTTCTGTGAAGTGTCTATTCATTTCCTTAGCCCATTTGTTGACTGGATTATTTGAATTCTTGGAGTAGAGTTTTTTGAGTTCTTTATAGATTCTGGAGATTAGTGCTCTATCTGAAGTATGATTGGCAAAGATATTCTCCCACTCTGTAGGCTCTTTCTTCGCATTGCTGATAGTTTCCTTTGCTGAGAGAAAGCTTTTTAGTTTGAATCTATCCCAGTGGTTGATTCTAGCTTTTATTTCTTGTGCTATGGGAGTCCTGTTCAGGAAGTCTGGTCCTAGACCAACAAGGTGAAGATTTGGACCTACTTTTTCTTCTATAATCTGCAGGGTCTCTGGGCTGATTCTGAGGTCCTTAATCCATTTTGAGTTTAGTTTCGTGCATGGTGAGAGATATGGGTTTAGTTTCATTCTGTTGCATATGGATTTCCAATTCTCCCAGCACCATTTGTTGAAGAGGCTATCTTTTCTCCATTGCATATTTTTGGCCCCTTTGTCTAGTAGGAGAAAATTGTATTTATTTGGGTTTGTGTCCGTGTCCTCTATTCTGTACCATTGATCTACCTTTCTATTTTGGTACCAATACCATGCCGTTTTTGTTACTATTGCTTTGTAGTAGAGTTGAAGATCTGATATTGCAGTACCCCCTGTTTCACTCTTCCTGCTAAGGATTGCTTTAGCTATTCTGGGTTTCTTATTCTTCCAGATGAATTTCATAATTGCTTGCTCTATTTCTGTAAGGTATGTCATTGGGATTTTAATTGGAATTGCATTGAATTTGTATAGCACTTTAGGTAGTATGGCCATTTTGACAATATTAATTCTTCCTATCCAAGAACATGGAAGATCTTTCCATCTTCTAAGGTGTTCTTTAATTTCTTTCTTTAGTGTTGTATAGTTCTCATTGTAGAGGTCTTTCACCTCTTTTGTGAGATTGATTCCCAAGTATTTTATTTTTTTCGAGGCTATTGTGAATGGGGTAGTTTTTCTAATTTCTCTTTCTGAAGATTCATCACTTATGTATAAAAATGCGTTGGATTTATGGGCATTGATCTTGTAACCTGCAAGATATAACAATCATAAACATCTATGCCCCAAACAGTGGCTCATCTATGTATGTCAAACAAATCCTTCTCAATTTCAGAAACCAAATAGACCACAACACAATAATACTAGGTTCTTTTAACACGCCTCTCTCACCACTGGACAGATCTTCCAGACAAAAATTGAACAAAGAAACCATAGATCTCAATAACACAATCAATAATTTAGACTTAACGGACATTTATAGAATATACCATCCAACCAAGAGTGAATACACTTTCTTCTCAGCAGCACATGGATCCTTCTCTAAAATAGACCATATATTATGCCACAAAGCTAATGTTAGCAAATACAAGAAGATAGAGACACTAGCATGTATTCTATCAGATCATAATGGATTGAAGTTAGAAATAAATGAAAGAGTAAAACACAGAAACTATTCCAACATCTGGAGATTAAACAATATGCTATTATATGATGAATGGATAACAGAAGATATTAGGAAGGAAATTAAAAAATTCTTAGAGGTAAATGAGAACAAAGAAACATCATATCAAAATCTCTGGGACACTATGAAAGCAGTACTTAGAGGGAAATTTATTTCATGGAGCGCATTTAATAAAAGAAGTAAAACTCAACAAATAAACAACCTAACACTACAGCTCAAAGCCCTAGAAAAAGAAGAACAGAACAGCACCAAAAGTAGTAGAAGACAGGAAATAGTTAAACTCAGAGCTGAAATCAATGAAATTGAAACAAAAGAAACAATACAAAAAATTGACAAAATAAATAGTTGGTTCTTCGAAAAAATAAACAAAATTGATAAACCTTTAGCCACACTAACAAAGAGAAGACGAGAGAAAACCCAAATCACTAAAATTAGGAATGAACAAGGAAATATCACAACAGACAGGATGGAAATACAAAACATAATTAGAAGCTATTTTGAAAATCTATACTCCAACAAAATAGAAAATTTCAAAGACATCAACAGGTTTCTAGAGACATATGAATTGCCTAAACTGAACGAGGAGGACATAAACAATTTAAATAGACCAATTTCAAGTACTGAAATAGAAGAAGTCATCAAAAGCCTACCAACAAAGAAAAGTCCAGGACCAGATGGGTTCTCAGCCGAGTTCTACAAAACCTTTAAAGAAGAGCTCATTCCAATACTTCTCAAAGTATTCCATAAAATAGAAGAGGAGGGAACCCTCCCAAACTCATTCTATGAAGCCAATATCACACTGATACCTAAACCAGACAGAGACTCATCAAGGAAAGAAAATTTCAGACCAATATCCTTAATGAACATCGATGCAAAAATTCTCAACAAAATTTTAGCAAATCGCATACAAAAATATATTAAAAAGATAGTGCACCATGATCAAGTGGGTTTCATCCCAGGGATGCAAGGTTGGTTCAACATCAGGAAATCAATAAACGTAATTCACCATATTAATAGACTTAAAGTCAAGAATCACATGATTATTTCAATAGATGCAGAAAAAGCATTTGATAAAATACAGCACCCCTTCATGCTCAAAACACTAGAAAAAATAGGGATAGTGGGAACATTCCTTAACATTGTAAAGGCCATTTATGCTAAGCCCATGGCTAATATCATTCTAAATGGTGAAAAACTGAAAGCATTCCCCCTAAAAACTGGAACAAGGCAGGGATGCCCTCTTTCACCACTTCTATTCAACATCGTTCTTGAGACTCTGGCCAGAGCAATTAGACAAACCAAAGAAATTAAAGGGATACGAATTGGAAAAGAAGAACTCAAACTATCCCTGTTCGCTGATGACATGATTATATATTTAGAGGAACCTGGAAATTCCTAATAGAGAATTAATGTATAAAATACATAAACTCAGACTTAACAACCCAAAACCAAAGAACCCAATCAATAAGTGGGCAAATGAACTGAGCAGACACTTCTCAAAAGAAGAAATTCAAATGGCCAATAAATGGATGAAAAAATACTCAACATCTTTAGTTTTCAGGCAAATGTAAATTGAAACTACACTGAGATTCCATCTTATCCATCAAGTCAGAATGACTACCATCAAGAAAACCAAAAGCAATAAATGCTGGTGAGGATGTGAGGAAAAAGGAACACTTCCACACTGTTGGTATGAATGTCAATTAGTATAACCACTATGAAAATCAGTCTGGAGGTTCCTCAAAAATCTAAAAACAGAACTATCTGGAGATTCAGCTATACCACTCCTACGCCTGAAGGAATGAAAGTCAACATGCTATAAAGATACTTGCATATCCATGTTTACCAGAGCACAATTCACAAGAGCCAAGTCATGGAATCAGCCCCTATGTCTGTCAATGGATAAATGAATAAATAAAATTGGGTATATTTACACAACAGAATATTAGTCACCCATAAAGAAGAATGAAATCATATCATTTGAAGAAAAATGAATGAAACTGGAGTTCATATTGTTAAGCAAAATAAGCCAGAAAGACAAAGTTTTGTATATTTTCCCTTGTAAGTTAATATTGTGAGGAAGTGACAACATGAAAATAAGAGGGAGAATATTAGAGAAGTGGGAGGGAGTGGGTGAGGGAAAAGTGAGGGAGGGTAACTTGAGGTTGGATATAATTAAGGTAATTATGCATGATAACTCTCCAGGGAGAGTTTCCAGACCTTCATTCTGAACTGGGGCTACATGATTGACCCCTCTTGTTCTGAAGCTCCAGTTTCGTGGGTTAAGCATTTCCTGGTTTCTGCAGCTCTCCAGCTGGCAGACAGCCTTTGTGATACTACCCAGCTTCAGGTCCTAGAACCCTGACGGATACATTGTGGTTCACTCTGAGATTCACCAGAGACGGAGGTGAGACAATAGTGCAAAACAATGAGCAGGCTGGTCCTCCTCACCACACTGAAGGCAGCCAAGCTCTGAAGATGCCCTCCTGGGTCCATATGTACAGACTCAAGCCAGGATTGGCTCCATCCTTAACAGAAGCCACTCGATCCTACAGCCGTGAGCTGGTGGAAGATCTAAAACCATTGTTTCACAAACAACCCAGAGAGGCTGAACTGGCTTCCTGGATTAGTGTTGATGCACAGGCTTTTAGACACCTTTATTCTGGGTAGTAATTCTGTAGTGGATTCCCCTTGTTATCCTACCACCTGTGCACATTCTTGCTTATCCCTCAAGGATGGAGCTTCTCACACTCACACTGTGCCCAACAGGAACCTTTCCATCCTTCCTTATACTCCAGGCTGACACCAAGCCCTCTCATCCATCACCCAAAGTGGTGACCAAAGTGACCAAATGAACCACCACAGCTTGCTGGGTTTGCCCCTGGTGAGGTGGAGGACATTTTCATGGATCCTCCCACACCTGGCTCCCCCCTGTTTCTTAGTTCTGTGTTTTGGTTCTTGTGTTTTTAGTCTGCCTTTTTGCTTTGTTTCTTCACATCTATAGACTATCCTCCTCCAGATGAAGGCTCACAAGGATTTGCTCCCATTCCTGCCACTGACTCTACTCTTAAGCCAATTTGGCGTCCATGTTCAGGGCTTGGGACAATCCCAAGAATAAAAAGAGTCAAGGCTCCAAGTTAGGCAGGGACATCATTCAATCTAGCAAGAAGAAAATTCGAAAGACTGAACTTCTGATCTCATCTCCCCTCTGGGAATTTCAGGGCAAAGTGTCTCAGTGGGGAATTAGGCAGGAACAATTAGGTACCCTTATGCAGAAGTCTTCACCCTTCCATTAGCAAAGAGGATATGAACCTAAGGACCTCCCTTTAATCCCTCCACCTTGCATTATCAGAAGGGCTAACTTCCCCAAAGTATCAACAGCAGGATCCTATTTTTTCAAAAGATTGCCCAACCATCCCAAGAAACATGCACAGAGACCCAAGTTTCACCTAGAGTAACTGAATCAGGGGAATCCTATTTAAGATCTCAAGCATATTACTTGCATCTCATTGTCTAACGTAAAACCCAGGAATGAGCTTTTGGCACTTGTGCAAAAAGGATTATTAGCAAGGCACAAAAATCTGTCAATCATCCTTGCTTAGCGGAAACCACTCTGACAAAAAAAATCATCAAAAACAAACAACTCAAGATGGCTAATTAGCCCAGACCCCCCAGATACCAGGGTAGAAGCCTTTGTTCTGTCCACACTACACCCTCTAAGCATGTATTCCTCCAATAAACTCTCCTAGCTTCTAAAGAAAGAAGAAAGATTATTCAGGGTCCTCAATTTCATCTGACAGTCCTACTTGCCCTGCTTCTCAATCACACATAGACATGTTCTGAGAGCACATCCTCAGGTGTAGAACTAAGACAAAATGAATGTTTATGTCCCAAAGTCACCCACATTCCCATCCCATGATCCTATAAGAGAAAGAGGAAATTGGGCTCATACCTGAAGGAAGTAAATAAGAAGAAAATGGGTATAGACACACCCAGCTACCAGAGTATGCCAATTTCAAATAGCATAAGCCAGACTTCCCAATATAATCCTCATAAACTAGAAGAGAAGATCACCATTGTCATTCCCATAGCTTGGTATTTGGGAGTTGTCCATTCTACAACTGAAAGAAAACATCACTGAGTGTTTACTTTAAACAAAGGCAGAATATCAAGGACAAAAGTCAAAGTTCAGTAAATGTCCAAGAATAAGTGTTGACTTACTGAGAAGAATGTTATTTGTCAGGATGGTGGTGATGGACATGCCAGCCAGGAGGCATAGTGAGCAGTAAACCAGGAAGATGGGAGCCAAGGTAGCACAGGTGTCAGTAACAGGCAGCTGGAATAGACTCCATGTCATAAGTAACCTCCTCCCAAACCTATGGAAAAGGGAAAGATGGGATTTTGGAACAATAACAACTGGTAAATCTTGGGACAAAGATGGCACTTCACACCTATAAAAAATCCACAAAGGAATAACAGCAGATATTCTCAAAAGCAACTCTCCCTCTTTTTAAATAGATACCATGTGACTGAAACTTCTTCAATTTGTTACCAGTTGGTTGACACCAGTTCAAGCTGCATAAAAGATCCTGCAGTGTTAGAGATACTAACACATCAAATACCTCTTGCACTAAACCATACACATAGCATTATGGAGAATTGATGTCATGTATAAAGTATTGAAATCAGCCCTTGGGACTCTAGAACTGCACAGGTTATGTCTAGCATGATATAATAGGAACATCTGGAAGTGGTACATCCAAGTTGCTGATGGATTGGTCAAGAGTCCCTATCTGCTGAGTTTGGGTTTGTTGGCCTTGGGCAAAAAACAGATATGTAAAAATATAACTCGTATTTTCTCACAGGAAAAAGTCATATAAATTGACTTTTTTCTTAGGTTAGCGTGGCAAACATTCTGTGGTAATCTGGTAGTCCATTCCCAAAAGAAGGCTCATGAACACTGTTATGGATCCCTACCCTTGAGCACTGTGTAGCAATTAGAAATGTGAACTAAAAATATAAAGAGCAATGTGTTTGTATCCCAAAAACATAGAGGTAAGTATATCAAAGGAGAGAAAGAGAGAGCACATTTAAATTATATAAATTAAGATGCATAAACTCAACTGTCTAGTTTTATAAAACATGATTTCACAGATGTATTGATAACACAGTAGAGTGACCCTTAGTGAGAGGAGGAGGCCGAGATGCTTCCATGTTTTCTGAAGAAAAATCATCCGATATTCTTTTGAGGATCCATTGTATGTGAAAAAACACTCCTTTGTTGCTTCATTGGAGATTCTCTCTTTTACCCTGAGTTTAAACATTTTTATTATAATGTGTCATAGTGAAGTTCTTTGGATTCACCTACTTACATTTTATTGAGACAATTGGATCTGTACATTGTGAGATTTTTGTCATATAATCTCTTGGTCTCCTATTCTCTCTGTTCTCCTTCTGAGACTCCCATAGTGCATATGTGGGTGCACTGCATTGTGCTCCATAAGTCCCTTGTATGCCAGCCACTATCTTCAATCTAGTGTTATTTGTAATTTAATTTTGGGGGGCTCCTCAGACTTGAAAATTCCTACTGTTCTTTATTCAAGTTCATAGATTGATTCTTAGTCATTCATTGTACTTTTCACCTGCAGATTTCTGTTTGTTCCCTGATTTATACTATCGATAGTCTCACTTACCATACATTGTTTTGTTAACTTTCTATACCTCTTTTTCCATGATCTCTTTTGTGTTTTGAGAAGATGTAAACCATTTATTTGAGGTATTTTCTAGTAATTCTGATGCCTCAGCTTCCTTAGAAATCTTTTCTAGGAGATTTTCCCATTTGAATGAGGTATTGCCCTTTCCACAGCTTCTTGGCTTCCTGTCCCATGTGAAGGTGCAGCAAAAAGAAGCCATCTAAGCAGCAGAGAGCAAGTCCCTACCAGTTTCCAATCAGTTTGTGCCTCAACCTTGGACTTTCCAGTCTCCAGATCTGTGAGAAACACAATTCTATTATTTATCAATTACCCAGTCTCAGGTATTTTGTTAGACCTGCAGAATAGATTAAGATACATTATTCTCCAAAGAAGACTGGATATCAAAATCTTTCATTAGAAAAGCACTCAACAACTAGAAATAAAATGAGTCTTCCTGAAACTTTAAGGAAACTACTAGACCTCTATATAGTTAATGTCACACTCAGGAGGGAAAAGCACAGTACATTTACTGAAGATCATCAAGAAAGCCAGGATGTCAGCTCTCACAAGTTTCACCTAGTATTGTTCTGTAGGTCCTAGCTACTGTGGAGAAAAGAGTCAAAGGTAGAAGATGCAAAATCAAGTTAAACAATCTTATCTAAAGATGATATAATAATATAACAGAAAATTTTAGTGATCTAAGGTAAAACTCCAGAACTACTAATATTTGTATGTTGTAAGACTTTTTCAAATACTCTTTCGGCCCATTACTCTCTCTTTTCTCCTTCTGAGACTCCAATAGTTCATATGTGGATGAACTCCTTGGTGCTCTGGAAGTACCTTACACGCTAGTGACTTTTTAAAACTTACCTTTTAAATGTATTACTTTTTAGCTCCTCAGGCTGGATATTCTTCATTCATGAATTTTCTGTTTATGAAATTGTTCTTCATTTGTGAATTTATCAGGAAGGCAGTTCACAAAGTCAGTATAAGTAAAGTGAAATTCTATTTTAACAGTATTTATTAACATAAGGCAAGGAATAAAAAGTCAGACAAAAATATAGAAAAAGGATGCTTGGGATCCATAAGAAATGACTCTAGTCACACAAATGCTTGCCTATATGCAATAATGGGCCACTGTTGAGGACATTTTATTTTGAAGATTTCAACCTTATTTATTGTACATGCTTAGAACTGACCTATGTCAAATTTCATTTGTGAAATTAAAAATATAAGATGCCTATAACCTCAGGATATGATAAAGATCTAATAAGACACATAAAAGAGTGACTATTTAAATGCCAAGAATACTCTTAGTATTCAATAACTTTATTTCTAATTCCTTAAAAAAAGAAATTCTACATAGCAGTGATTAGTACAAGGCAATTAAAGCTACAAAAGACTATGCCATAGCCTCAAAAAGTAAGTAATAGGCAATAAAGAATGAGGGCAATGGTTTCCTGTCATTTCAAAACAGACATTTAAAGGTACAGGGTCAAGATTCTCATACCACAAATTCTGACACCAGTTGCCATTAGCTTAAATACCCTACATGATTGAAAAAGTCATCTTTAAAAAGCTGCTTTTGCAGAAGCAAAATTGAAGGTGACTGGCATGACCTCCCACACACCACAAATGACATTTTGCTATGGACTCTGCAGAAGGAATGGAACACTCCACCCATCCTGCATTGGCCACTCAGACACGATGACCATTCCCTGGGCACCAGAAGCATTTGGTGCAGTATTCAGGAGGGACAGAGCACGATGCTCCTGAGCAACATTGACATTGTTCTCCCTACCAGCACACTCAAGCAGGCTGGATCCAGTGTGGTGATACATCTTCCTCTGTCTCCATTGTTAACTCCGTGTGACCTTTCAAATCCCATGTTGAGGCATCCTCTTTCCAAACCCTGTGGTAAAACACCTCCACATCTTATGGTGATGTTCTGCACTCAGGACTCAAACATTTAAGAGTAGCACTCATCACACTGAAGGAAATTTTGCATTTGTTTGTAGATCCCTGGGAACAAAGCTATCTCTAGGACAGTGTAATCTGCAATAATATTTTTATATGGACAAGTGATTCGTAAGCCAATGAAAGTACCCAGGGGAAGAGAGAGTTGAGAACCAGAGACACTCACCTGTCTGTCAAATAGCCACATACGATGCTTCCCATCAACATTCCAGCCACGAAGAAGAATTTAGCCACTGAATTCAGTGACTGAGATTCACATACCAGATCCCACTGAAAGACAAGGAAACCAGCATAACAAAAACCCCTTCTCACGACCTGCAGTTTTCAATAGATCAGGCCCCTGTCCTCTTCTACAGCTTCCCACTTCAAAAATACTTGAATTATACCACCCAGTCCTCAGTTTATAAAATTTTATCTAGGGAGACTGCCTTCCACCTGTGGGTTACATTAATGATCACTTTTAACTCATGATGAGAAATTGTCAAATTTGGTCACTTACCATGACCACTCAAGGACCCTGAAGAATTTTCTGAACTTTGAACATCAGTGTAGGCCCTCTCCTATAACTTCTCTGTGAGTTCAGTCTATTCAGGTTTTGATCAACCCACTAGATATATCTAATTCGCAACCAAGGCAGGGTATTACTGACTTAGCCTAACATTTTTAACAAGACACGCGATTTACTTGCTTTAACTCCATTCTGACTGGAGTGAAAAGAAATCTTAGAGCAGTTTTGATTTGCATTTCTTTTTAATAAGACATGTGATTTACTTGCTTAAACTGTGATATTCACAAGAATAGAAGCACCATGAGAGTTGGTTCATATTTATTACTTATCATTTCAGTAAGGATGTATCCCATATTGCATGAAGAATCAATAGGTTCTGAAAAATGAAGGAAGACCCAGCACCCATATGGCAATTAAAGCATGTCCATTATTTTCATTGTTTCTGCACACCCAGGTCAAGCACTCACGAGAGGAAAATGAAGCCTATTACCTCAGCCATGGTGGTGGAGAGGAAGGAGCTTTGGTCATATACCCAGCCATCCATGCAGGGGTCCGTGTCTGGCTCACTCATGTTTGAGAAGGTCCCATTCTGATGAAGGCGCTGCCATTGTGGGTGGATGAAGCGACGGCACTTCTCTGGCCTCAGGTTTGAGTCTAGTGGGATGGAGATCCTCAGGAGGGTGTCCTGGCTGAGGGTCCCAGTGGCATTGTCAGAGACTGTGTCATTGTCGAGGATGTGGACCCAGCAGCGATGACCATGGATGATGGCAGTGAAGTTCTCTGCTAACTGCTTTGTGATTTTTTTTTTCACAATATGTCATTTTCAGTACTCATTGAAGTGTTTGCTTTTTCTATGAGAAAAGGTGAGAGAAAATTTTTGGTTTGATGAGTACTAAATCTTGATTGACAGAGATCATGAAAATCATCCCAAGTAAAATTAACGAGAGTGAAGAGTCAGTTTGGGTTGATCATATGCCTTTAGAAACTGTTGATGTCTTCAAGCTTTTCAATTTTGCTGGAGTGTAGATTTTCAAATTAGCTTCTAATTATGTTTTGTATTTCAATAGTGTCTGTCATGATATTTTCTTTTTCATCATGAATTTTAGTAATTTGAGTTTTCTCTCTCCCTCTCTTCATTAGTGTGACCAAGGGTTTATCAATTTTGATTATTTTTTCAAAGATCCAACTTTTTGTTTTGTCAATTTTTTCAATTGCTTCTTTTGTTTCAATTTCATTGATTTCTGCTCTGATTTTAATTATTTCCTGTCTTCTACTGTTTTGGTGTTGATCTTTTCTTCTCTTTCTAGGGCTTTGAGCTGTAATATTAGGTTATTTATTTGGCGACTTTCTGTTCTTTTATTGAATACACTCCATACAATGAATTTCCCTATTATTACTGCTTTCATAGTATCCGAGAGATTTTGGTATGTTGTATCATTGTTCTCATTTACCTCTAAGAATTTTTTTTTATCTACTACCTGATGTCTTCTGCTATCCATGAATCATTCAATAGCATATTATTTAGTCTCCAGCTTTTGGAGTAATTTCTATTTTTTATTTTATCATTGAGTTCTGATTTCATTCCATTATGATCTAATAGAATAAAAGGTAGTATCTCTATTTTTTTGTATTTGCTAAAGGGTGCTTTGTAGTATAACATATGGTCTATTTTAGAGAAGGATCCATGTGCTTCTGATAAAAAAGTTTATTCACTCATTAATGAATGGAATATTCTATATATGTCTGTTAAGACTAAATCAATGATTGTATTATTGAGTTCTATGGTTTCTTTTTTCAGTTTTTATGTGGAAGATCTATCCAGTGGTGAGAGAGGTTTGTTAAAGTCACCCAGTATTATTGTGTTGTGGTCTATTTGGTTCCTTGAATTGAGAAGGATTTTCTTGACATACATGCATTAGCCACTATTTGGGGCATAAATATTTATGATCCTTATATCTTGCTGATTTAGATTCCTTTAAGTAGCATGAAATGTCCTTTTATATCCCTTCTGAGTAACTTTGACTTGAAGTCCACTTTGTCTGATATGAGGATGGAAACCCCTGCTTTTTTTACTGAGAATCCATTCACATTCAATAGCCTATTATTTATTCTCCAGGTGTTACAGTAGCTTCTATTTTTTACTTTGTTGTTGATTTCTAATTTCAGTCCATTATGATCTGATAGAATGGAGGGTATTATCTCCATTTTTTTTTGTATTTACTATGAGTTGCTCTGTGGCATAAGATATGGTTTATTTTAGAGAAGGATTGATGTGCTGTAGAGAAAAACATGTATTCATTTGTCGATGGATGAAATATTCTACATATGTCTCAAGTCTAAATTATATTTTTGACCTTAAAAATAGTGTATTTTATTTTTATTTTAGTTTTTGATTTATTTTTATTTATTTCATTAAAATTTTTTAAATTTTTAAATTTTTTTATATTTTAGTTGTCAGTGGGCCTTTATTTTGTTTCTATGTGGTGCTGAGAATTGAACACATGCTAGGCAAGCACCCTGCCACTGAGCCACAACCCCAGCCCATCATTTTAAAAATCTAATTAGTTGTATAGGACAGTATAATGCATTAATACATCAGTCAAAATCATTGATTGCATTATTTAGTTTTAGAGTCTCTTTATTTAGTTTTTGTTTGGAAGATCTGTCCAGTAGTGAAAGAGGTGTGTTAATGTTACCCAGTATTATTGTGTTATGATCTATTTGATTCTCGAAATTGAGAAGGGTTTTTTTTGATATACATAGATGCTCCATGGTTTGGGACATAAATATTTACCATTGTTATGTCTTCCTGATATATAATTTCATAATGAAATGACCTTTTTTCCCCCCTTCTTGTTAACTTGGGCTTGCAGTCCACTTTATCTGATATGAGGATGGAAATTCCTACTTGTTTATGCAATCCATATGAGTGATATCTTTTTCCTATCCTTTCACCTTCAGTCTGTGGTTTTCTTTGCCTATGAGGTGAGTCTCACGGAGATAGCATATTGTTGAGTCTTGTTTTTTATTCAAATCTGCCAGTCTATGTCTTTTGATTGATGAGTTTAGGCCATTAACATTCAAGGTTATTATTGAGATATGATTTGTATTCCTGGTCATTTTCATTTGTTTCTAGTTTTTAATTTAGTTTAGTTTATCCTTTGATTGACTCTTCCTTTAGTGTAGTTCCTCCCTTTGCTGATTTTCGGGGTTTTTTTTTCCACTTCATCCTCATGGAATATTTTGTTGAGAATGTTTTATAGGCAGGTTTTCTAATTGTGAATTCTTCTAACTTTTGTTTATCATAAAAATGTTTTTATTTCACCTTTAAATCTGAAACAATTTTGCAAGATACTAAATTCTTGGTTGGCATCCATTTTCTTTCAGAGCTTGAAATATGTCTTTCCATGACCTCTTAGTTTTGGGGGTCTGGGTTGAGAAATCAGTTGAAATTCAAGTTGTTTTTCCCTATACATAATTTTTTTCCCTCTCATGGTCTTTAAGATTTTATCCTTATTTTTTATTTTAGTCATTCTCATTCTAATGTGTCTTGGTGTGGGTCTGCTGTAATTTTGCACATTTGGGGTCCCGTCAGCCTCTTGTATTTGACTTTCCATTTCATTCTTTATGTTTGGGAAATTTTCTGATATTAAGTCATTGAAAAGATTGTGCATTCCTTTGGTTTGTATCTCTGCTCTTTCATCAATCCCGATAAATCTTAAATTTGGTCTTTTTGTATTATCCCAAACTCTTGGAAATTCTGTTCATGGATTCTTACCATTATCTCTACATGGTCAGCATCATTTTCAATATTATATGTTTTGTCTTCATTGCCTGAGGTTTTGTATTCCAAATGGTCTAGTTTTTGGTGATGCTTTCCATTGAATTTATAATTTGGTTTTTTTTTTTATATTTTAAAGTTTTTTATTTTGAGCCAGATGCTGTGGTACATGCCTATAATCCTGGTTACTCAGGAGACTGAGGCAGGAGGATCACAAGTTCAAGACCAGCCTGGGAAACTTAGCTGGACCTCGTCTCGGAATAAAACAAAAAACACTGGAGACGTAGCTCAGTGATAGAGTGCTTGTCTAGTATGCATGAGGCCCTGGGTTTGATCCCCAGGATTGCAAAAGAAAAAATAACTGTTTTTGAGACACAGGGAGTCTTCCTGTATTGCCCAGGCTGGCCTTGAGCTCCTGGGCTCAAGCAATCTCTTGCCTTAACTTCTTTTTTTTTTTTTTTAATTTATTTTTATTGTAAACAAATGGGATATATGTTGTTTCTGTTTGTACATGGAGTAACAGCATACCATTTGCATATTCATAAATTTACATAGAGTAATGATGTTTGATTCATTCCATTTTTTTCCTTCCCCCCCACCCGTCCCACCTCTCTTTCCCCTCTATACAGTCCCTCCTTCCTCCATTCTTGTCCCACTCCCACCCCCCATTAAGTGTCATCATCCGCTTATCAGTGAGATCATTCCTCTTTTGGATTTTTGAGATTGGCTTACCTCAGTTAACATGATATTCTCCAGTTTCATCCATTTGCCTGCAAATGCCATAATTTTATTATTCTTTATAGCTGAGTAATATTCCATTGTATATATATACCACAGTTTCTTTATCCATTCATCAATTGAAGGGCATCTAGGTTGGTTCCACAGTCCGGCTATTGTGAATTGAGCAGCTATGAACATTGATGTGGCTGTATCTCTGTAGTATGCTGATTTTAAGTCCTTTGGGTATAGGCCGAGGAGTGGGATAGCTGGGTCATATGGTAGGTCCATTCCAAGTTTTCTAAGGAATCTCCAATCTGCTTTCCAGAGTGGCTGCACTAATTTGCAGTCCCACCAGTAATGTATGAGTGTACCTTTTTCCCCACATCCTCTCCAACACCTATTGTTGCTTCTGTTCTTGATAATCACCATTCTAATTGGGGTAAGATGGAATCTTAGGGTAGTTTTGATTTGCATTTCTCTTATTACTAAAGATGTTGAACATTTTTTCATATATCTGTCGATTGCTTGTACATCTTCTTCGGTGAAGTGTCTGTTCTTTTCCTTAGTCCATTTGTTGATTGGATTATTTGTATTCTTGTTTTAGAGTTTTTTGAGTTCTTTATATAGTCTGGAGATTAGTGCTCTATCTGAAGTATGAGTGGCAAAGATTTTCTCCCACTCTGTAGGTTCTCTCTTTGCATTGCTGATGGCTTCCTTTGCTGGGAGAAAGCTATTTAGTTTGAATCTATCCCAGTTGTTGATTCTTGCTTTTATTTCTTGTGCTATGGGAGTCCTGTTAAGGAAGTCTGATCCTAAGCCAACAAAGTGAAGATTTGGACCTACTTTTTCTTCTATAAGATGCAGTGTCTCTGGTCTGATTTCAAGGTCCTTGATCCATTGTGAGTTGAGTATTGTGCAGGGTGAGAGATAGGGGTTTAGTTTCATTCTGTTGCATATGGATTTCCAGTTTTCCCAGCACCATTTGTTGAAGAGGCTATCTTTTCTCCAATGTGTATTTTTCGCACCTTTGTCTACTATGAGAAAATTGTATTTATTTGGGTTTGTGTCCGTGTCCTCTATTCTGTACCATTGATCTACCTGTCTATTTTGGTGCCAATACCATGCTGTTTTTGTTACTATTGCTTTGTAGTATAGTTGAAGTTCTGGTATTGCGATACCCCCTGTTTCATTCTTCCTGCCAAGGATTGCTTTAGCTATTCTGGGTTTCTTATTCTTCCAGATGAATTTCATGATTGCTTGCTCTATTTCTGTGAGGTTCGTCATTGGGATTTTAATTGGAATTGCATTGAATCTGTATAGCACTTTTGATAGTATGGCCATTTTGACAATATTAAGTTTGCCTATCCAAGAACATGGGAGATCTTTCCATCTTCTAAGGTCTTCCTTAATTTCTTTGTTCAGTGTTTTGTAGTTTTCATTGTAGAGATCTTTTACCTCTTTGGTTAGATTGATACCCAAGTATTTTTTTTTTTAAGGCTATTGCAAATGGAGTTGTTTTCCTCATTTCCCTTTCAGTTGTTTCATTGCTTGCGTATAAAAATGCTGTAGATTTATGCATGTTGATTTTATAGCCTGCTATTTTGCTGAATTCATTGATGAGGTCCAGAAGTTTTTTGGAGGAGTTTTTTGGATCCTCTAAATATAGAATCATGTCATCCGCAAATAGTGACAGCTTAAGTTCCTTTTTTCCTATTCGTATCCCTTTAATTTCTTTAGTCTGCCTAATTGCTCTGGTTAGAGTTTCAAGGACAAGGGTGAATAGAAGTGGTGAAAGAGGACATCCCTGACTTGTTCACATTTTTAAAGGGAATGGTTTCAGTTTTCCTCCATTAAGAATGATGTTGGCCATGGGCTTAGCATAAATAGCCTTTACAATGTTCAGGTATGTTCCTACTATCCCTATTTTTTCTAGTGTTTTCAGCATGAAGGGGTGTTGTATATTGTCAAATGCTTTTTCTGAGTCAATTGAAATAACCATATGATTCTTATCCTTAAGTCTATTGACATGATGGATTACGTTTATTGATTTATGGATGTTAAACTATCCTTGCATTCCAGGAATGAACCCCACTTGATCGTGGTGCACAATTTTCTTAATATGTTTTTGGATACGGTTTGCCAATATTTTGTTAAGGATCTTAGCATCTATATTCATCAAGGATATTGGTCTAAAATTTTCTTTCCTTGATGTGTCTTTTCCTGGTTTGGTTATGAGGGTGATATTAGCTTCATAGAATGAGTTTGGTAGGGTACCCTCCTTTTCTATTTCCTGGAATACTTTGAGAAGTATTGGAATGAGTTCTTCTTTGAAGGTCTTGTAGAACTCGGCTGAGAATCCGTCTGGTCCTGGGCTTTTCTTGGATGGTAGATTTTTAATGGCTTCTTCTATTTCATTGCTTGATATTGATCTGTTTAAATTGTGTATGTCCTCCTGGTTCAGTTTGGGAGGAGCATATGTCTCTAGAAATTTGTCAATGTCTCCAGTACTTTCTATTTTGTTGGAATACAGATTTTCAAAGTAGCTTCTCATTATTTTCTGTATCTCAGTGGTATCCCAGAGATTTTGATATGTTGTATCATCATTCTCATTGACCTCTAAGAATTTTTTAATCTCCTTCCTGATGTTTTTTGTTATCCATGTTTCGTTCAATAGCATATTATTTAGTCTCCAAGTGTTGGAGTAATTTCCTTTTTTTACTTTGTCTCTGATTTCTACTCTCAGTCCATTATGATCTGATAGAACACAAGGCAGTATCTCTATTTTTTTGCATTTTGTAATGGCTGCTTTGTGGCATAACATATGGTCTATTTCGAGAAGGTTCCGCGTGCTGCTGAGAGAAAAGTGAATTTGCTTGTTGATCGATGGAATATCCTATATATGTGTATTAAGTCTAGGTTATCGATAGTGTTATTGAGTTCTATATTTTCTTTGGTTGGATTTTGTTTGGAAGATCTATCTAGTGGTGACAGCGGTGCGTTAACGTCGCCCAGAATTATTGTGCTGTGGTCTATGTGATTCTTGAAATTGAGAAGGATTTGTTTGATGTACAGGGATGCACCATTGTTTGGGGCATAAATATTTACTATCGTTATGTCTTCCTGATTTATGGTTCCCTTAAGCAGTATGAAATGTCCTTCTTTATCCCTTCTGACTAACTTTGGCTTGAAGTCCATTTTATCTGATATAAGGATGGAAACCCCGCTTTTTTACTGGGTCCATGTGCGTGGTAGGTTTTTTCCCATCCTTTCACCTTTAGTCTGTGGATGTCTTTTTCTATGAGATGAGTCTCTTGCAGGCAGCATATTGTTGGGTCTTTCTTTTTAATCCATTCTGCCAGTCTATGTCTTTTGATTGATGAGTTTAGGCCATTAATGTTCAGGGTTATTATTGAGAAATGATTTGTATTCCCAGTCATTTGACTCATTTTTGGTTTTTAAGTTGGCTTGGTTTCTCCTTTGAGTGGTTTTTCTCTAAGGTAGTTCCTCCCTTTGCTGACCTCCATTGTTGTTTTTCATTTCCTCCTCATGGAATATTTTGTTGAGAACATTCTTTAGTGCAGGCTTTCTATTTGTAAAATCTTTTAACTTTTGTTTATCATGGAAGGATTTTATTTCATCTTCAAATCTGAAGGTTAGTTTTGCTGGGTATAGGATTCTTGGTTGGCAACCATGTTCTTTCAGAGCTTGAAATATGTTGTTCCAGGTTCTTCTAGCTTTTAGAGTCTGGGTTGAGAAGTCTGCTGCTATCCGTATTTGTCTCCCCCTATATGTAATCTGATTCTTTTCTCTCACGGCCTTCAAAATCCTGTCTTTATTTTGAATGTTAGGCATTTTCATTATAATGTGCCTTGGTGTGGATCTGTTGTGATTTTGTGCATTTGGTGTTCTGTAAGCCTCTTGTATTTGATTTTCCATTTCATTCTTTAGGTTTGGGAAATTTCCTGATATTATTTCATTGAATAGGTTGTTCATTCCTTTGGTTTGTATCTCTGTGCCTTTCTCAATCCCAATAATTCTTAAATTTGGTCTTATCATGATGTCCCATAGTTCTTGGAGATTCTGTTCATTATTTCTTACTATCTTCTCTGTTTGGGCAACTTTATTTTCAAGATTAAAAATTTTGTCTTTATTGTCTGAGGTTCTGTCTTCCAAGTGGTCTAGTCTGTTGGTGATGCTTTCCATTGAGTTTTTTATTTGGTTTATTGTCTCCTTCATTTCAAGGATTTCTGTTGGTTTTTTTTTTTTTTTTTTTTTTTTTGAGACTCTCTATTTCTTTGTTGAAATGATCTTTTGCTTCCTGCAGGTGCTCTTTCAGCTTATTGGTATTATCATTCATTGCCTGCATTTGCTCTCTTATCTCATCCGTTGCTTCGCGAATCATCTTACTCATGTATAATCTGAAGTCCTTTTCTGACATTTCTTCTAACATACTGTCATTGGATTCTATTACTATAGAATCTAGATTTGTTTGGATCATTTTCTTCCCTTGTTGTTCATGTACTAGCGCTGCAGATCTGGGGTATTGCAGATTTCCCCCTATAGGCTTATAGTGGCCCTGTAGATTTCCAAAACCCTTTCTTTAAGGGGAGATCAATATTAGCAGTGCCCAAACCACACACTATGCAATCCTAGACCAAATAGCCCCTATGGGGACAATAACAGCATGTAAATAAGGGAGAACGCGATTCTGAGGGAACAGGTAAACAGAAGGAAAAGAAAGCAAGAAACGTAAGGAGTTAAAAACTTAAGTATTTTTTTAAAAAAGGAGAATAAAAAGAAAATCTACTGTATAATAATCATATGCTAATGAAACCTCCCAGTGTTCAGTAGCCTGATATATGAGAGGTAGCTGACAATGAGCTTCAAGCCTCCAGCAGGCGTCTCGGGATGGGATTTTCCCCACCCAAAGATCGGAGCTACGGCTTCCAGGATTATCCAAGATGGCTGCTCTGGCTTTCAAATGTGTTGGCAAATGGGGAGCTGCAGCTCAGGGGTGGATGTGGTCAGCTGGAGGTCCTGGAGACAGGATGCAGTTGGTCCAGCAGTGGTCCTGGAGGTCGGGTGTGTTTGGTGTGGTTGTGGGATCCAGGAGGCCGGTGCAATCAGTTGGTCTGGGTTCCCAGTGATAGGGCACAGTCAGTTGGTCTGGGGGTCCTGGCGGCAGGGAGCAGTCAGTTGATGTGAGGGCCCCAGAGGCAGGGAGTGATCAGTTGAGCTGAGGGATCTGGAGACGGGACTCGGTCAGTCCGGCCAGGGTATTGTCTCAAAATGGCGGCAGCCACGTGTAATCAAACCTGCAGGTACTGTAACAGTGAACTTCCAGGCAGCAGCAGGCAGCTGGTTCTCCACTGGCAGTCTGCGGTCAATCTGCTGGCAGCTGTTGGACGATCGGGAGGTGAACCTTGATCGTTGGGTGATGGATAGGGGTAAGGCAGGCGATGGACAGGCGAGAGGCAGGCAAATGGCGGATGATAGACACCTGACAGTGAGCAATCTCTATAATTTGGTTTTTTTGAGTCATTCATTTTGAGAATTTTTGCTTTGTTTTCAGAATCTCTAACTCTATATTGAAGTGATCTTTCACATTCTGTATTTTGTCTTCACTTCAGTCTTTATACAGTCATTTACTTTGTAGATCAACTTAAAAATTTACATTCTAAACTCCTTCTCAGAAATTTCTTTTACTGTGTTAGTGAATTCTTTTCTTGGGGCATCTTGGTATATTTGCGGCACTTTGTTCCCTTGTCTTTTCATTTTGATTGTGTGTTTTTCCATCAAGTTGTATGGATCTAAGGCAGTGCAGATTCCACCCTGTAGACTTATATTGTCCTGAAGATTTCCAATACCCAACCTTTAAAAGGGAGACCAATATCAACAGCACACAGTGTAAACAATATATAGCCTTAAATCTAAGAACGCCCACCAAGGTATCTACTACTTTCTCACTATAAACAGAAAGGATGATTTCAATCACTGTCTACAACATAAACCAAAAATTTGCTAAAAAAGGTTTAGTGTTTCAAATGGTGGACAAAGAGAGAACAGAAATAGTGTAGGATGCAATGTTCATTAGGAAGAAATAGAGAAACTAGAAGTTAAAATGCACAGGAACAGTGGAAGATGAACCAACAAACATTGGCCATTAGGTGGAGAAAATGTAGAAAAGGAATACAGGAAAACAGACAAATGAGAGGAAGAATACATATAAAGTGATAAAATTTAAAATACAAGAATATACAACAGAACTACAAAACATCATGCATATATCATCATCCTCATCAGACTGATGCATGAAAAATACCTTGCTCCAAATGTGGTAGGGAGAAATGTTAGAGATGAAAAAATATAAATAAAATAAATCTCAATGGAAAATTGAACAACTCTCTCTGTTGGCATTGGAAAGTTTCTCAGCCCTGTATTTTACTTCTCACTAGACTGCCTGGCTCAGACTTGTGCTGGCAGGACAGTCACTATCCCACAGATCTGGCTTTCAGATATCCTGCATTCTGCCATGTTGTAGTCCCAAAATCTCAATGTCATAAAAATTTGGAGAAAGAACACCAGGGATGAGCAATCTTAAGAAAGAGCAACTAGATGGTAGCCACCAGCACTCCTAGGAGGAAGGCACCCCAACACTGAACCTCCAGGTCCTGTCCAGCATTCCCTGAACAGGGGAAGCTACACCCCAAGATGGTGGTAGCAGCAAACCCACTGGCAATCCCAACCTCTCAGGTCTTGGCAGATGTCTCCAGTAGGATGTGGCTACATGCAACCAAACCTGGAGTATCCCTGGCAGTGGACTTCTGGACAGTGGTGGAAGCAGTAGTGTTGGGGATTGGTGGCAGCTGGCAGGGGTCAGTAGCAGCTGCAGTTTTCAGTGATGTTGGTAGCAGGTGGGGGATCAGTGACTGCGGCGGCAGTGGCACCCAAAGAGAAGACCTCCAGGTGACCTCAGGGGTGGCAGTAGAATAGGTGGCAGTGGTATTAGGGGCAGCAGAAGCATTGGCAGCAGCAGTGTAGATGGCAGCACCACTCAGAGAAAAGACCTCTGGGCAACTGCAGCAGCAGCGTCAGGCACAGCTGCGCCCGGGAGAAGGCCTATGGCAGAGGGGAGCAGCATCTGTGATATGATTCTTAAAGTTCTGTTGAATTCAGTGTTTTAGTATCTTCTTGGAAAAGTTTTGTATTATGTTCTTGGGGATATTGGCCTATAGTTTTTTGGGTTTTGTTTTTATTGTGGCATTTTTATCTTATGGTTTCAGATCCATTCTGGCCTCATTGAGTTTGAAAGTGTTCCCTCTTCTCTTTTCTGGAAGAGATTCAGAAAGATTGATTTAATCCATCTTCAATGTAGAGTTAACCCGTAAAACCACTTTGTCCTGGGCTTTTCTTTGTTGGGAGGATTTTTCTGTCTCCTTACTTGATAATGGTCTTTCAGACTTCTCTGTTTTCCTTGACCCAATCTTGGTGGGTTATATATATTTAAGACTTTCTTCATTTCTGCTAAATTTTCCAATTTGTTGGCATATAATGATTCATAGTAATCTCTGATGACAGTAGTGATAGCTCTTCTTTCATTTCCGATTTTGTGTCTTCTTATTTTCTTTCACCTACTGAAAGATTTATCCTTATTGTTTATCTTTTAAAAAACCAACCTGCTATTATTTTTCTATTGCTTTTGTTTTATTTTCTATTTCTGCTATATTTTTTTCTTCCTGCTATCTCTCCTTGCTCCATACTTATGGAAATTCATCATCTATGTGTCAAAGATAATTTCCATATACCATCATGCCATCTTTGGGCCATAGAAACAAAAAAGTATCAGGAGAACACGATAGTGCTTATGATTGGCACCATTTTTGTGTTGAATTACAGAGCATGCTTTCATTTGCAGAAAAAGGTAATAATAATATGCCATTTAAGACAGTGACAACAAATGATCAGTATTTGATAGATCGTGTTGAGAATCTCAAGGAAAAAGTAATTAATGTAAGCAATTCTACAATATAAATATTATGCTATTTGAATATGCATTTTATTATTTCAATAGCACATTTTAATTATACAGAATAATGGTATATTTGTTCCTGCAGAGTTAATTATAGTCAATCCCAAATTATCCTCCCTCACCCTTCCCTCACCCATCCACTCCCTCTTCTCTAATATTCTCCCTATTATATTTGTTGTAATTTCCACCCAAGAATACACTTAACAAAGGAAAATATACAAAACTTTGTCTTTGACTTATTTTGTTTAACAATATTATAATACAAAGCTGATCTCCCGCCCCTTCCATTGCACCACAACCTAACTTGCCAATCTGAAAGCTGCTCTGCCCACCCCTTATATTGCAGGAATTTCTGGTCTATGCTACAGATATTTCCTGCTTCCCACGTTACATCCTAGCTTGTCAGTCTGAACGTCCTGGCTAGCTATTGGTTCATCAGTCAGCTTGCAAATATTCTCCTCTGCCATTGGTTCATTCCAGCCTGGGAGATTCCAATATCTGGGAGAAGCGTCCATGCCATTTTTCTCTTTCCCTTCTTTCCAACCCCAGAGCAGACGCTCTAGTTATCTGCATATTAAAGTCTCTTGCATGAGGTCCTGTGTCCATTGTGGATTTCTTGGTGCTATTGTTGGACCGCGAATCACACGGGGTGTATGGAGTGCCAGTCGGATTTAAGAGCCGGAGCCATTGTGGGTCCCAAGCTGAGCTGCATTTTTCCTTACAAACATGAACTCCAGTTTCATTCATTTTTCTTCAAATGATATGATTTCATTCTTCTTTATGGGTGGCTAATATTCTGTTGTGTAAATATACCCAATTTTATTTATTCATTTATCCATTGACAGACATACGGGCTGATTCCATGACTTGGCTCTTGTGAATTGTGCTCTGGTAAACATGGATATGAAAGTATCTTTATAGCATGTTGACTTTCATTCCTTCAGGTGTAGGAGTCGTGTAGCTGAATCTCCAGATAGTTCTGTTTTTAGATTTTTGAGGAACCTCCAGACTGATTTTCATAGTGGTTATACTAATTGACATTCATACCAACAGTGTGGAAGTGTTCCTTTTTTCCTCACATCCTCACCAGCATTTATTGCTTTTGGTTTTCTTGATGGTAGTCATTCTGACTTGATGGATAAGATGGAATCTCAGTGTAGTTTCAATTTACATTTGCCTGAAAACTAAAGATGTTGAATATTTTTTCATCCATTTATTGGCCATTTGAATTTCTTCTTTTGAGAAGTGTCTGCTCAGTTCATTTGCCCACTTATTGATTGGGTTCTTTGGATTTGGGTTGTTAAGTCTGAGTTTATGTATTTTATACATTAATTCTCTATTAGAAGAGTGGCCAGCAGAGATCTTTTCCTAATCTGTAGGCTCTCTCTTCACTCTGATAATTTTCCCTTTACTTCCTTTACTGTGAAGAAATTTAATTTGATAAAGTTCTATTTATTAATTCTTGAGATTATATCCTGAGTACTGGAATCCTATTTCATCCAAGCACCATCTTATTGGATGGTACTACCTACACTTAGGGAGGGTCTCCAGTTCAGTTCACTGTCCCACATGCCAATTATTCATAGAAACATCTTGACTGACTCACCCAGAGGCCTCTTAATCATCAGCATCTCTTGATCCAATCAACTTGACAATTCAAATCAACCATTACTGGGACTATTGTTTAGTCTTCTACAGGTGCAAGTCCGGTTTTCCCAGCATCATTTGTAAAGAGAGGAGTTTTCCTCCAATGCATATTTTTGATTCCAGTGTCAAGAACATATGGCTCTAGCTGTATGGGCTTGTCTCTGTTCTCTCTTCCCTTGGTCAATGTATCTGTTTTTCCGACAGTACCTTGCATTTTTTGTTACTGTGGTTCTGTAGCGTGTTTTGAAATTGAGTATTGTAATGCTTTCAGCATTGCTATTTTTGCTCAGGAATTATTGGATATTTGGGATCTTTTTTGCTTCCATGTGAATTTTTGAATTTCTTCTTCAAGATCTGTGAAGAATGTCATTGATATTTGAATGGGGATTTCATCAGTAATATGGCCACTTGACAATACTCTCTCAATCCATGGACATGGGAAGTCTTTCCATTTTCTAGTGTCTTTAATTTCTTTCTTCAGTGTTCTAAAATATTCAATATAAAGTTATTTTGCCTCTTTGAGTGGTTGTGTTCTTAGTTTTTTTTTTCCCCCTGCTATTATGAATGGAATTTTTTCCTGATTTCTTTTCTCAGCTTGTTCAGTATTGGTGTATAAAAAAAAAACTATTGATTTTTGTATGTTGGTTTTGTGTCTTGCACTTTTTTGGGTATGTTTATTAGATCTAGAAGCCTTCTAGTGGAGCCTTTAGGATCTTCTAAGCATAGGATCATGTGATCTGCAAAAAAGGATAACCGTATTTCCTTCTTCCTCTTTGTATCCCTTTTATGTCCTTCTTTTGCCTACTTCCTCTGGCTAAAATTTCAAGTATTCTATTGTACAGAATGGTAAGAGTGGACATCTTTCTCTCATTTCTGATCTTAGAGTAAGTATTTCCGGTTTTTCCCCATTCAGCATGATGTTGGATATGAGTTTTTCATATATAATTTTTGCTACATTGAGATAAATTTCCTCTATGTATCCCTGACTTTTTCTACATCAATTGAGATGGTTATGTGCTTTTATCTTTATTTCTATTTATGCATTACACTTATTGATTTGCATATTTTGAAACATCCCTCCAACTTGATCATGGCATACAATATTTCAAATGCGCTATTGAATTTAGGTTGCAAGCACTTCATTGAGGATTCTTATGAATTGTTCATCAAAGATATTGGTTTGTAATTTTCCTTTTTAGTTGTTGTTGTATCCTTATCTGGTATTGCTCCCAAGGTGATGCTGACTTTGAGGAATTAATTTGAAAGTGTTCCTTCCCCCACCCTTTTCTTATGTGGAATAGAGTGAGAAACATTAATTTTAGCTCTTCTTTAAAGATGTGCTAAAATTCGGGAGGAAACTCATTTGGTCCTTGACTTTTCTTTGTTGGGAGAATTTTCATTACTGTTTCAACTGCATGTTGAGGATTTTGAAGATTATATGTGTCCAGAAATTTTATCATTTCTTCTAGATTTTCCAATTTAGTAGAATATGAGTTTTCAAAGTCATCCCCAATGATTCTCTAAATTTCAGTGACATCTGTTCCAATATCCCCTTTTTGTCTGTAATTTTATTAATTTTTGAATTTTCCCTCTTTCTTTTGGTTAGTTTGGCTGAGGGTTTATCAATCTTGTTTATCTTTTCAAACAACCAAACTTTTGTTTAATTGTTTCATTGTATTGTTCTTTCAGTTTATATTTCATTAATTTCAGCTGTGATATGCTTTATTTCTTTTTTTCTACTAGTTTTGACATTGATTTTCTTTCATTTTTACTGAGATGCACTATTGAGTCTTTTTTTTTTTTTTTTTTTTTTTTTTTTGGTTGTCCTGGGGATTGAACCCAGGGCCTTGTGCTAGCCAGGCAAGCACTCTACCAACTGAGATATCTCCCCAGCCCCTATTGAGCATTTTATTTGAGATCTGCCTAGTTGGTTTTTATGCAGACACTCATGACTATAACCTTCCCTCTCAGAATACCTCCACTGTAACCCACAGATTCTGGTAGATTGTGTTTCCATTTTAATTTGATTCTAAGAATTTTTAAATTTCTCCCCAATTCCTTCAATAACCCATTGATCATTCAAAAGTGTATTGTTCAATCTCCAGGATATGGAGGCAACCTAAATGCGTATCAACAGATAAATGGATTAACAATGTGGTGTATATATACATGGAATAACACAAAGCCTCCATGAAGAAGGCGCATTGGGACAACATGGACAGAACTGGAGGATGTAGCTGGATATGTTAATTTTGTTAATTAGCTTGATTGGATAATAGGACCCTCTCAATATCCCCGGGAAAAGCATTTGACAGAATCTGTCATTCATTAAAAAAAAAAAAAAATCCTCCCAATTGAAGAGTTTCCTTAACCTGAAAAAGGGAATCTATGAAAACCCAACACAAACAATAGTGAACAACCAGACCATGAGTTAGGCAAGTGTGTCTACTCCCATCACTTCTAATCAATATTTTTCCAAACATGGATCACATGCTAAGGAATGGCCTCTCTGCTTGTGAGAGTTTGCAGCCACTTCTAATGTTCCACAGGTGACAGAAAAATTCATTTTATAAAAACCTTTGTGTATGTGCCCCACCATGTCCTCTCCTGATTGGAATAAAAAAGGTCATTGGCTCACCTCAAGAATAGGAATATACCAAGCCATTCTACCGCACAGGTTACTGCCACATTCCTCCCAAATGAGGCCTTTGATTCCAAAACCCCACCCCACCCCAAATTAATTGCCTGCAGATTATTGAACTAGAGCATGCCAATCAGTTTAATCTCTCTGATCCATCTCTGCTCAGCCCCAAGTTAGCACTCATTGCAGAGGGAACAGTTTTATGAACCAGGTTAAGTATTGGGTAGGCATGCAGTAGCAACCTTGCAGGAAACCTTGGAGGCTAAAGTACTGCCTCCTAGAAGCTAAAGCAGCTGGGCGTGTACACAGATTCATGTTATGCCTTTGGGGTAATATATTCCCATGGGATCTTGTGGAATGAAAGGGGACGTCTTACTGTAGATAACAGAGAAGTCAAACGTGTCCCTGAAAACATGTTGTTACTAGGGGCTGGCAATAATATATTGTTATGACCAACAGATGGTCTGGAGAGCCTAGTAAATATGAAAGACAAACTGGCTGATGGAGCATCCAGGCAGACAACCAGGATCGGTGACTCCACAGACCTCATTGGACCTCTGCTTCCCCAGACTGACATCTCAAAATACACCTTTATATACTGATAAAGAAAGGACTAAAGAATAGGGCTTCACTTTGAGCAAACAGTCCCTGAATGGAAATGCAATGCTCAGGGAGTGATTCAGATTCTAGAAACCCTTCTGTAAACTGACAAGACTTCCACAACAGCACTGATTGGATGGGGGGATGCCACCCTCCAATGCACACAGAAATATATTATAGGATCCAATTTACAAGAACTACTCAACATGTCACTCAAAACTGCCTGTGATAAGACAAATAAAATCCAAAGGAAGGCACAATGGTCAGACCTCCACATGAGGGGAATGACCCAACTGAAGAATGGAGAATTGATTTCACTCAAAGACCCTGAGCCCCAGGAAACTATGGAAATCTCTAAGTTTTCATGAATGCTCTTTCTGGGTGGGCACATGCCTACCTGGTTTGTAGTAAATGAGCATTTGAAGTTGAAAAGGAACTTTGAAAGAAAGTTCTCCCAGGATTTGACTCCCTGATGCAATTCAAATTGATGACCAATCTCCATTTGTCTCGCCTGTCACTCAAAAGGGCCTAGTACATCTGTACTCTTCTTGGAGGCCTCTGTTGACAGGAAAAGTGAGAAAATGAATCACACTTTACAGGAAAGTAACTGCCTGTCAAGAGACCAGTTTACCTTTAGGTAAGTCACTGCCAACTGCCCTATTTCAGATTCAAATTGAGTCTTTTCCAAACACTGTAAGGTGGGCCATTTCAAACTGTCCCCAAAATAAGAACATTAAAGGATCAGATAGAACTCAGTATGTAAATACATCAGGGACTATACTAACTCCCAGTCCTGAGTTTGCTTCCAACATGTCTGCATATCCCACTCACATGCCACTCCATCCATCTCAACCTGGCAACCTAGTACTTCTAAGATGGAAGAACAAAGACCAGACCAACAGCTAATGGCAAAGGGGATCAGACCCTGGGAAGTACTTCTAAGAACCTGTTCTTTTGTCAAATTATCCAGAGTAAATCTGTGGGTACACCACATGTGAGTGAAGTTTGCGTCAGCTGACTCACCCATTCTAGCAAGTCATCTGACTCCTGGACCATCACTCCAGCAGAAGATCTCAGTAAGTATTCAAGATAAAATGAAGGCTTGGCAACATGAACTGGTAACATTTATGCTTTCCCTCTGATAACCTCATGGGGAGGTTACTTTCTCACATCCTTGAAAAAACTTCCTCTTTGACTCTGAATACCGATGTTGGGATGCAAGCTGGCCCATCTAAGTGAGGGCAAATCCTCTGTACGAGTATGTCCCACTTTGATTCCTTCTAATTTGCCCTTTAGTTCTGGGCTGATTGGACATGTTTACTCATAGGGAGTGTAATAAATATTTAGGGACAACCTCCTTTGAAGTCCTACTTGGAAACTATATGAGAAGACTCTTAAAAAGTGGTACAGCTAGTGGGAATGGAGACAATCCCGGTAGGAAGGAGATGGACCATCCCAAATGGGATCCGCACAGAGGCTGAACCCCCCCAAAAGAACTTGATTTTTTACTCTAGAACACAGGAATATTAACTTAAGTTTCATGTGGCCCATCATTAAAACCCCAATGTAAAACAATATTTTTGGTGTGGGGATGGGTCAGTATTATTGGAAAGGAATACAAAATCATACCATACAGTTGTTTTCCCTGAAGCATGGGGAGATTTCATGAATACCAAACAAATCTGGTGCAGGAGTAATGAGAGAGCAAAGTTAAACCTGAACGGGAATTAAACTTGGCTACAAAGTGCTTTAAAAGAAGCTAAAACTCAGTATTCCAAGATAGAGGTTGCATTGATAAAGGAGGGAAGCAGGTTATGCAATCAAAGAATGTGTAAGCACATTCAGGATTTACAGGATGGCTCGCTTATGCCTTCAGATCCTCCAATATTTATACCTCCAGGTTACGCAGTTCCATTCCATGATCACCCCTCCTTTCCCACCTTCAAGAGGAATTAGCAGAGCCGCCATCACCCCTTAACCCACAGAAGTGTGGGATGGAGTATTGACAGTGGGTAAAATTGTAGCCATGCCGATGGTTATCATTCTCTAGAAAGAGCCCACACCTCCCTGAGCACCCAGACCTTGTAAATTTTTGATAATCATTGAAAGTAGCAGCACAAGTTTGCCTTACCTGAAAAACTTAGCTAATCCCTCTCATCTCCCTTCAAGAAGACCACAAATCAACAGCTCTCCAACTATCAGGTTTCATCAATCATTTTAACCCAAAGATAAAGGTATTGTATATAACTAAAAAGAATACATTTTTTTAAAGGGAGCTTAAAATCTGCGATAAGCTTGTCTAGTCCCCAGTCTTCCTGTCTTACCAAATAAATCTTTATCCTTGCCTCCCCCAGTGACTTCTCCTGAATTCATTAGGTCCTTTTCGTGTGGTGAGTGAATGGAAATGGGTTTTTTAAAAGGTCAGACATCACCTTCAGAGCATGATAACCGACCCAAGTTGGTAAGGCATGAGTAGCCCAAGGGAACCTTTAAAGAACTGAGGACTGAGCGTTTCTAAATCTCGAGGTTCCCCTTAGTGGAATATTGTAGGAACTGAGCCCTTGGGAAAATACCAGAGAGAGAGAGAGCCTCAGGCAGATCAGTGAGACATGATGAGGTGAGTTATACTGAGGCAGCGGCTAGGGGGACAGACTGCCTTCCTCCTTTGTCAATTAGGTTCCATTGTTGGGGAAAACAAAGAGGAGCAAATATTCTGAACTGCCTAAATTAATTTAAACTTGAAATAACTGGCAGTACAAACCCATCTGCCATGATGCAGAACTGGGGTTCTAAATGAGGCGAAGCTGTACTTTTGCTAAGTTACATTTTTTTGTGCAGCCTAATTCCTTGTCTTTAAAGCAAATTTTTTATGCTACTTGTACACTACTGAGTAAAATCTGAACACCTCCCACATGGAAATTGTCCGCATATTAGTTTAGAGGATCTCCTAATAATGTACTATAATGTAACAATGTTAAGTGCAGGACAGGTCATACCATGGTTTTCCCTCCTCTGGGAGGGGAGTCTTTTTCATCAGTGAATCCCCAGAAACTAACCAAGTGCCAGTAGGTGTGGTAGACACTCTTGTGTGCTGTCTAAATGTGTGGTGAGCTGCCTTCTCGCCTCTGCCTTCAGATCTGAAGGGTTAGTGGCTCTGTCCTCTCTGTGAGGGTGGACACCCACTTCCTGGGTGTCCTGCATTGACAGACTAATGAAGGGAGGGGTGTAGAGTCTGCGTCTCTTGCCTCTGTTGAGGGAAACACCATCAGGCCATCTCAGCTACAGAGCTCTCTGTGGTTTGGTTTAGGTCTTTTCTGTGACTATCTCACACTTCAGCTCCTCCCTCTACTGAGTCCTGCCATTTTCCCCAGGAAACTTCCAGCCCACAAACCTTAGACTCTGTTTCCCATGGACGAGTTTCTCTGTTATGCTGAATTGAGCTACAGCTTCAAACTATAAACCACAAAACATATATTTCCTATAGAATGACTTGAAGGGCAAAAAATCAGTTAATAAGTGATACCTACATCTCATTATTATGAAGCTTTTCTAAGTAATCCCAGCCACGAGTCTGAAGAGAAATAGAAGGACTAGTTTTATGTGCCACAGGGAGTCAGCAGCAGCTGCAGTCTTTGGTGGCACTGGCAGCTGGTGGGGGGACTGTGGCAGCATTGGCTGTGGTGGTGGCTGCTCTGGCTGCAGCTGCAGGGACACCAAGAGAAAAGACCTCCTAGTGACCTCTGGGGAGTGGCAGTATCTTGGGTGGCAGTTGTGTCGGTGGTAGAAGCAGCAGCAGAGGCTGCAGGGTAGATGTCAGCCCAGCCCTGCACCTGGAGGAAAGACCTCTGGCCTCTGAGGTAGTGTTGAGATCTGCAGACCTCTGGGCACCCATGACAGTGTGGGCAACAGCAGCACCACGTGGAGGAAAGCCCTCCAGAAACCTGTGCGAGTGGCACCAGGAGCAGCTGTGCCCCAAGAGAATACCTCTGGGTGATGGCCACGGCCCCAGAGAAAAGACCTCTGGGTGTCTGCAGCAGTGGCTTTAGGGGCAGCTGCAACCCCCAGAAGACCTCTGGGCCATGGCAGGGGCATCTGCAGCAGTGGCTTCCAGAGAGAGCAAAAGATTATTTCAATAAAGAGATAGAGATTCTGAAAAAACATGAAACAGAAATCTTGAAATGAGGGAAACAAAAAACCAAATTAAAAACTCATTACAAAGCATCACCAGCAGACTAGATCACTTGGAAGACAGAACTTCAGACAGTGAAGACAAAATATTTAATACTGGAAAGAAAGTTGACCACACAGAGATGTTAAGAAATCATGAAGGGAATCTCCAAGAATTATGGAATAACATGAAAAGACCAAATTTAAAAATTATCGGGATTGAGGAAGGCACAGAGATACAAACCAAAGGAATGAACAATCTATTCAATGAAGTAATATCAGAAAATTCCCCCAATTTGAAGAATGATATGGAAAATGAAATACAAGAGGCTTACAGAACACCAAATACACAAAATCACAACAGATCCACACCAAGGCATATTAAAATGAAAATGCCCAACATACAAAATAAGGATAGAATTTTAAAGGCTGTGAGAGAAAAATATCAGATTATGTATAGGAGAAAATCGATAAGGATATCAGCAGATCACTCATTTCACACCCTAAAAGTTAGGAGGGCCTAGAACAATACATACGAAGCTTTGAAAGAAAATGGATGCCAAGTAAGAATCTTATATCCTGAAAAACTAACCTTCAGATTTGATGAAGAAATAAAGACCTTCCATGATAAATGGAAGGTAAAAAATTTATAAATAGAAAACCTGAACTATAGAACATTCTCAGCAAAATATTCCATAGGAGGAAATGAGAAACAACAATGTAGATTGGCAAAGAGAGGAATGACACTAAAGGAAAAGCCAATCAAAGGAGAAACTGGGTCAAGTTCAAAACCAAAAATAAGCCAAAATCATGGAGAATTCAAATTATAACTCAATAATAACCCTGAGTGTTAATGGCCTAAACTCATTAATCAAGAGACACAGATTGGCAATTGGATTTTAAGAAAGACCCAACAATATGCTGCCTTCAAGAGATTCATCTCATAGAAAAAGACACCCAGAGACTAATGGTGAAAGGATGGGAAAAAACACATCACACACAGACTCAGTAAAAAAGCAGGAGTTTCCATTCTATATTGTTGAGGGCCGTCTTGGACAAGATGGCGCCTGGCAGTGAGCCAAAGGGCACATTTTATACCAAAATAAGAAAGTACCCAAAAAGGTTGCTTGCTTACTAGTTCCTAGGAGACTTATGACGTGTTAACGCCAGGCTCTAGGATTGGCTATCTAATATCATGCCGCACATGGACAGCTCGGGATTCATATAGTGCTATGCTGATAGTCCTCTACATGCTCTCCTGCATGAGAGAAAGCTTTGCTATAATTGGCTGATAAGCTAGGAGCCTGGGGGAGGAGAGAGGGAGATGGGAGATAGTGGGAGAACAAAGGAGGCAGAAAAAGAGGGAGGACGCAATAAATCTCATCAACTAAAGATTGGTGGTGTCTCCTTTCTCTGTGCCGGTTCCGCTGGATGGAACAAGTGGTGGCCCGTACGGGGTACTTCTTTCTCCTTCTGTGTCCTCCCAGGTAAGTAACTTACGGTAAGCTAAAGGAAAACTAAGTAACTTAAAGTAAGCTATAGGAAAACTGTAGGATAACCTCCCAGAAATCTCTGGCCAGAGTGTATAAGGGGGAGGTCACACAGTTCCAGTGAAGAGACCCCACAGTCCCAGTGAAGGGACCCCACAGTTCTGGTGAAAAGGACCCCACAGTCCCAGTGAAAGGGACCCCAGGGTCCCGGTGAAGGGGACCACATATCTCAGTAAAGGGAGTCTACATTACCCCAGTAAAGGAGGCCACATCACCCTGGTAAAGGGAGGTCTCATAACTCCAGAATGGGGTCACAAGTGCTAGAAATCAAATGATAAGAATCATACAAGATGTATTTAAGGCTAATGGGACTGCCGTGAAACCATCTACTGTGACAGCATATGTAACCACGTTGGCCAAGTTTAGTCCTTGGTTTTTGGAAGAGGGAGTCCTAAATATTCCACAATGGGAACATGATAAAGAGGATCTTATTAAAGCAGAAAAGCAATCCCCATTACCTAGAGGTACTTTGCCCATGTGGCAGCTCATTAAGGAATGCCTAACATCTAAAAAAGGTAAAATAATAACTTTAGTATAAAAAGGAAATATGTGTCTGGAAGAGATAAAGAAACAACTAAGTGTAACTTCTCATAAAGAGGAAGAAGAGGAGGAGGGGCTGACTGGGGAGGAATTAGAAAGAGCATCAAGGACACGGTCACCCCCATCAGTTATATCAGGAAGGAATACCAATCCCTTCCTGGAGGCAGCAGCTTCCCCCCAAGCAGCCTGCCCCCTATATCCCCCAAGGTACCCTTGGGAGGAGTTAGCTCATGCTATAAATCAGATGGGTTTTTCACCATGGGGAGAAGAAGTCCCCCTTAAGGAAACCTCAGCAGTCCCACAATTCTTCCCTGTACTAGAGGACCAAAATAGACAAAGATTCCACCAAACTCTGGATTTCAAAACAGTAAAAAATTTTAAGGAGGCAGTGGCTACATACGGTCCACAGGCCCCATTTACAATTAGTATGTTGGAATCAGTATGGGGCTAAATCTAGTGCTGGAAGATTGGAAAAGGCTATGTAAAGCTGTGCTATCAGGGGGGCAGTACCCAGTGTGGAAAACTGCATGGCAGGAAGCCTCATTAGAAACAGTATGCTGTAACGCTGCCGCAGGCTTTCCCCAAAGAAATGTAGAAATGCTAACAGGAGAAGGAAACTATGAAGGTATTCAACAGCAGATTATTTATGATCCTGGGGTGTACCCACAAATTGCTGCTGCTGCCACTAAAGCCTGGAAGTTAATTCAAGGGACAAGAGATTTACAAGGGCAGTTGTCCAAGGTGATTCAGGGAAGTAACGAACCATTTGCAGATTTTGTTGATAGATTAATCCAAACTGCTGCTAGAGTATTTGATTCAGAACAAGCAATGCCTTTAATAAAACAATTAGCTTATGAGCAAGCAAACAGATGGTTGAAAAGGCTATAAAACCATGGAAAAATAAAGATTTAAGTACCTATATAAAGGTCTGCAGGGATATCAATGATGCAGTCATTACAGGGCAAGTAATAGCTGCTGCTCTTCATGGGCCAAATCAGGGGCAATCAAGAGCAAAAGGAATAATATACTTTAAGTGTGGGCAAGGAGGGCACTTCAGAAGAGACTGCCCTGAAGAACCCATAGGATTAAAGCCTAAGGGGACACCTAAGACTGGAGAACAACAAGGGACAAATCAACCTGCCCCAGGTCTATGTCCCCCGTGCCGAAAAGGAAGGCACTGGGTAAAATATTGTACATCAAGATTTGATATAGAGAGATATCCTATGCCAGCCCAGTCAAAAAACGGCCAGGGCAGCCCAACCTGGGGCCCTCAAATATATGGGGCCTTTCAGAATCCCATAGTACAGATCCCTACTCACAATCCATTCCGACTATCTCCTCGTTGTCCCGAGGAACATCAGGGAGCGGGAGATTGGAACTCTGTGCCTCCGCCCGACTCATTTTAACCCCAGAAATGGGAGTACGGTCCCCACGGGCAAACATGGACCACTCCCTGAGGGCACAGCAGGATTATTGTTAGGGCAGAGTTCCACAACTCTGTCAGGATTACAAGTATTGCCAGGAGTCATTGATTCTGATTATACTGGAGAAATAAAGATTATGTTATCCTCCCCTCGAGGGGTATCTGTTGTTTCTCCAGGAGATAAAATAGCACAAATATTGATATTGTCTAGTCATCATGGGGCCTTTCCCAGTTCACAAAGGACTGGAAAAAACAATGGGTGTGGATCCACAGGATCAGCTGTCTTTTGGGCACAACCAATAAAAAAAAGAGACCCATGCTTAAATTAAAAGTTAATGGTACTCCCACAGAGGGTCTAATAGACACAGGTGCTGACATCTCTATTATAAGACAGAAGGACTGGAACAAATCATGGCCTGTTACAGCATCCAGTACTACCTTATGGGGATTTGGATTTGCCCAAACCCCATTACGAAGTTCAGCTGTATTATCTTGGGAGGACCCTGATGGGAAAAGGGGAACATTCCAACCTTATGTATTAGCTCACCTGCCTGTCACTCTTTGAGGAAGAGACATTTTAACACAGATGGATGTTGTCATTTCTTCCTCAGTTGAGCAAAATACGTCCTATCTAAACCCAACTGTTTTGCCGGTCATGGTGAGACAAGGTTATATCCCTGGAAAAGGACTAGGCAAAAATTTACAAGGTGTTACCTGCCCCATTCAAGCCAAAGGACAAACAGGGACTGAGGGGCTGGGTTTTCTGGAGGGGCCACTGAACCATTAAAGATAACATGGAAATCCAATAATCCTATCTGGGTCCCCCAGTGGCTCCTTTCTAAAGAAAAAATAGAGGCGGCCCAGGAAATAGTTAATCAACAATTGAAGGAAAACCATATCATTCCTTCCACTTCCCCTTGGAATACACCCATTTTTGTCATAAAAATGAAGTCTGGGAAATGGCGACTTTTGCAAGATCTGAGAGCCATAAATTCCAGTATGCAGATTGTGGGCCCGGTGCAACTGGGTCTCCCCTTGTTAGCTGCTGTTCCAAAACATTATCATATCATCTCTACAGATATAAAACATTGTTTCTTTTCCATTCCTGCTCATCCTGAGGATAGCCCTCGATTTGCCTTTTCTGTTCCTTCTTTAAATAATGAAGGGCCTAATACTAGATACCAACGGGTGGTCTTTCCCCAGGAAATGGCAAATAGTCCCACTATGTGTCAAATATATGTTGGCCAGGCTATATCACAGATTAGACAAAAGTATAAAGAACTTTATTGTCTCCATTATATGGATGATATTCTTTTGGCTCCTAGAAAACAGGAGATTTTATTTAGGGCATTTAACAAAATTATTGATACCCTAGAAAAATGGGGATTACATGTGGCCCCAGAAAAGGTGCAAACCCACAGCCCTATTACCTTTCTAGGACATCAAATATTAGATACCTGTGTTAGGCCACAAAAAATTCAATTAGCCACAGGAAAGCTTAAGACTCTAAATGATTTTCAAAAATTGTTAGGTGATATAAATTGGGTAAGGCCAAATTTGGGAATCACCACTGGTCAACTTAAGCCTCTGTTTGATATTCTCCAAGGAGATTCAGACCCTACATCCCCCAGAAACATAACTCCTGAAGGTAGGAAAGCCTTGAGGTTAGTAGAACGAGCTTTAGAAAATGCTCAGAGTGATAGAGTCGATCTATCCTTACCTTTTAATCTTGTAGTTTTAGATTCTGAATATACTCCTACAGGTCTGTTGTGGCAAACTGGACTCCTGATATGGATCCATTTGCCAGTGTCCCCCCAAAATGTTGTTTCCCTATATCCTGTGATGGTAGCAAATCTAGTTACATTAGGACTTACGACAGCCCTTTGAGTTTTTGGAGTTCATCCTCAGACAGTTATTGTCCCATACACGGCAAAACAGATTGAAATACTAGTTAACAATAATGAAGATTGGGCAATTGTCTATTGTTCCACCATGGCCACATTTGATAATCACTTGCCAAGTTCACCTATTGTCAGCTTCTCCAAAAGACATTCTGTTATTTTCCCTCAGGTCGTTAAGGCTCAACCTATCCCAGCAGCAAAAACAATCTTTACAGATGGCTCCTCCTCTGGTACAGCTACAGTAGTTTCTGATAAAGTACAGACTATTATTACTTCTCATAAGGCTGCTCAAAAACCTGAACTGGAAGCAATAATAACTGCCTTACAAACATTTCCTGAGGAACCTTTAAATATTTATACTGACAGTCTCTATATTGCCCAGCTTGTGCCACAGCTTGAGACAGCTGGACCCATTAGTCCTCAATCTATCGTACAACAATGCTTTTATCAAGTACAAACTCTTCTGTGGGCTTACAAAGAACCTTTATATATAGGCCATATCAGAGCACATTCAGGCTTACCTGGGCCTTTAGCTCAAGGAAATTCTACTGCAGACTCAGCTACTCATGATCCTCATGTGTTTAATATTGTACAAGAAGCAATTAATTTCCATAAAGATTTTCATGTCAATGCTACTATTCTCAAAATAAAATATAACATTACAAAAGGACAAGCCAGAAATATAGTAAAATAGTGTCCTGCCTGTGTGCCTCATTTATCTGTTCCTCATTTTGGAGTCACCTAGAGGACTCCTTTCAAATCATCTATGACAGATGGATGTCACCCATATCCCTGAATTTGGTACTTTAAGATTTGTACATGTAACTGTAGATACCTATTCAGGATATATTTTTGCTACTGCCCATACAGGGGAAAAGACAAAAGATGTAATCAGTCATTGCCTTCAAGCCTTTGCTACTATGGGAAGGCCAAAATCATTTAAAACAGATAATGAGCCGCCTGCATACACTTCTTCTTCATTTCAACAGTTTTGCTCAAAGTTTAATATCTCTCATTCTACAGGATTGCCCTACAATCCACAAGGACAAGCTATCGTGGAAATGGCTAATCAAACATTGAAAGTCTGCTTAACTAAACAAAAAGGGGGAATAGGGGCATTAGCCCCTCCCAAGAACTGACTTAACCTTGCATTATTCACCCTCAATTTTTTAACTTTGGATGCTATGGGCTGCACTGCGGCTGATAGACACTTTAGTGGAAAGTCTGGTGGCCATCCACAAGCAATGTGGAAAGACATCTTGACTGGGTCCTGGAAAGGACCTGACCCAGTATTAATTTGGGGGAGAGGATCTGTTTGTGTTTTTCCTCAGGACCAACAACAACCTATCTGGGTTCCGGAGCGCTTGGTAAGAACTATCCATAAGAAAGAAAATGGCACCGAAACACAGAATGATGGTGATGGTGGTAAGCCTGCTGTTGTTAACTCTTCCTAAAACTTTTGGGGATATATCACTCATGGCACACAAGTTTTCCCTCAATTATTTCCTAGTACAGAACTTCTAGGTAATCCTTACCTACCAGCTGATTCCACTGTAAGCCACTTATTACTAGTCTAAACTTCAAGTTAAGAGGTAGTCTTTGCTTCCTCTGGTTAGCCACTTCAGAAACTGCCATCATACAGGAGGGCAATCTCTCATTCAATAAAGGTACAGTCAAAAGCAAGCCTATTACAGGGAAGCAATACACCTGTTTATAGTTATACAGGGTGCGAGGCCAATTTCATTTTCTTTAATCAATCGTTCCCCCCTACTCCTGTATGTGTCACGTCTCCGTTTGTGTTCATTCTGTCTAACAGTTCTAAGTGTAATATTAACACTACTAATAACAATGATAATGATACTGAGGTCCTTAACTGAGCTAACCAAGAGTGCTACGTGTCTAGTTGTTGGGATGCTTCACTATTTCCGCTGGCTGTGATTGCCAGGATTCCAAAATTCATTCCAGTCCCAGTGACCTTAAATCATAGTGAGTGGAATTTCCTACCCATGAAAGCAAAAAGAGATTTTGGTATCTCAGCCATTATAGTCATCTCTGTTGCTGCGGCAGCTGCTGCGGCTGCTGCCACTGCTGCTGGACTTGCCCTAGGAACTGCTATACCTACTGCTCACATGTTCAAAAATCTGCCACAAGCCACTGCCAAAGCATTGACAGCCCAGGAAAACATCAATGTGCATCTTGCCATGGGATTCCTGATTCTAAACCAAAGAGTGGACTTACTACAAGAATTAGTGGACTTGTTGACTGTTACTGCACAGGCAGGCTGTCTAGTGCATGCCCAAGCACTATGCGTTATCCGAATACCCTATTCTAATATTACTGCTGCTACAAATCTGTCCAAACAGCTTGGAAGCATGCTTAATGGGACATGGGACTAAAGAGTTTACTAATTTGACTACCCTATTAAGAAATTCTATATTTGTGGTATATAGTTCTCAGGTCAAGGTCCCGGGTATACCAGAAGCCATTAGTTTCTTACAGTCAGCGTTACAATTTGGTAAACTATGGATGGGAAGTTTTGCTATGATGGGGTTGTTGTTCTTGCTGTTATTGTCGCTACTCAGATATCTGTTTTCTCTAAGGAGTCATCAAAGACGGCAAGCCTTAGTGGTACAGCAAGCCCTTATGACCATGGACCAAGGTTCTGGTCTGCAGATTTGGCTCTCCCAATTATAGGGCTGGTAGTCAAAGATGGGTAAGCACAGGGTGGACTTTATACCAACCTAAGACAGGGATCAAAGCATGCCAACAGCTCTTTGACTCCCAATGACGGGTAAGGATAAAGTTTGACTCTGGCACCTAAGACAGGCACAGTCACTGTCCTTTTCTTTTTATAACAAAAAGGGGGAGCATGTTGAGGGCCGTCTTGGACAAGATGGCGCCTGGCAGTGAACCAAAGGGTACTGGCTACCAAAATAAGGAAGTACCCAAAAAGGATGCTTGCTTACTAGTTCCTTGGAGACTTATGACGTGTTAACGCCAGGCTCTAGGATTGGCTATCTAATATCATGCCGCACGTGGACAGCTCTTGATTCATATCGTGCTATGCTGACATTCCTCTACATGTTCTCCTGCATGAGAGAAAGCTTTGCTATAATTGGCTGATAAGCTAGGAGCCTGGGGGAGGAGAAAAGGAGAGGGTAGGAGAAGGGAGATAGTGGGAGAACAAAGGAGGCAGAAAAAGAGGGAGGACGCAATAAATCTCGTCAACTAAAGATTGGTGGTGTCTCCTTTCTCCGTGCCGGTTCCACTGGACGGAACACTATATCAGATAAAGTGAACTTCAAGACAAAGATAATCATAAGGAAGGAAATTTCGTACAACTGAAGGGAACCATCAATCAATAAGACACAACAATCATACATATTTATGCCCCAAATAATGGAGTATCAATGTATGTCAAAGAAACCCTTCTCAAATAGTCCACAGGAATTAAATAGATCAGAACATGATAATACTGGGTGACTTTAACACAGTTCTCTCATCACTGGATAGATCTTCCAAACAAAACATGAACAAAGAAACCATGGAACTCATTAATATAATCAATAATTCACACTTAGCAGACATATGTAGAATGTTCCATCCATCAACAAGTGAATATACTTTTTTTTCATGGCAGCACATGAATTCTTCTCTAAAATAGACCATATGTTTTACCACAAAGCACCTCTTAGCAAACACACACACACACACAAAAAAAAACCAGAAAGACTACCATGCATTCTATGAGAACATAATGGAACAAAATTACAGATCAATAATAAAATGAGAAATAGCAACTACTCCAACAACTGGAGACTAAATAACATGCTGTTGATAGATGCATGGAGAGCAGAAGACATCAAGGAGGAGATAAAAAAGTTCTTAGAGGTAAAGGAGAATACCCATAAAACGTATCAAAGTCTCTGGGACTCCATGAAAGCAGTACTAAGAGGAAGATTCATTGCATGAAGCACATTCAATAAAAGAATAAAAATCAACAAATAAATGTCCTAACATTAGATCTCAAAGTCCTAAAAAAAAAAGAGCAGATCAACACCAAAAGTAGTAGAAGATAGGAAATATTTAAAAATCAGAGCATAAATCCATAAAATTGAAACAAAAGAAAAATTGAAAAAAATTGAAGAAACAAAATGTTGGTTCTTTAAAAAATAAACAAAATTGATAAACCCCTAGCTACATTAACAAAAGAAAAAGTAAGAAAACTCAAATTACTAAAATTTGTGATGAAAAGGGAAATATCATGACTGACAACACTGAAATACATAATTAGAAGCTATTTTGAAAATCCATACTCCAACAAAATACAAAATCTCAAAGACATTGAAAAATTTCTAGAGATATGATCCACACAAACTGAATCAGGAGGTCAAACACAATTTCAACAGATCAATTTCAAGCAATGAAATAGAAGAAGCCATCAAAAGTCTACCAACCAAGAAAAGCCCAGGACCAGATGAATTCTCAGTTGAGTTCTACAAGACTTTCAAAGAAGAACTAATACCAATACTCCTCAAAGTATTTCATGAAACAGAAAAGGAGGGAACCCATCGAAACTCATTCTATGAAGCTAGTGTCACCCTGACACCAACCTGACAAAGACACGAAAAGGAAAAAAACTTCAGACCAATATCCCTGATGAAAATAGATGCAAAAATTCCTAACAAAATTCTGGCAAATCGCATACAAAAACATTAGGAAGATAGTGCACCACAATCAACTGGGGTTCATCCCTGTCATGCAAGGTGGGTTCAACATCTGGAAATCAATAAATGTAATTCATCACATCAATAGACTTCAAGGCAAGAATCATGTGATTATTTTGATATGCATAAAAAGTATTTGATAAAATACAGCACCACTTCATTCTCGAAACTAGAAAAACTAGGGATAGTAGGAACACACCTCAACATTGCTAAGTCTAAGGCTGACATCAGTCTAAATGGTGAAAAATGGAAAGCATTCCATCTAATACCTGGAAAACAATTGGGATGACCTCTTTCACCTCTTCTATTCAACATCATCCTTGAAACTCTAGCAAGAGCAATTAGACAGAACAAATAAATTAAAGGGATATGAATAGGAAAAGAAGTACTCAAGCTATCCCTATTTGCTGATGACATGATTCTAATTTAAAGGATCCAAAAAATTCCACTAGAGAACTTCTAGACTTAACCAATGAATCCAGCAAAGAAGCAGGATATAAAATCAACACTCATAAATCAAATGCATTTCTATTCATAAGAGATGAATCCTCTGAAAGAGAAATTAGGAAAATTACCCCATTCACAATAGCCTCAACAAAAATAAGATAATTGAGAGTCAATCTAACAAAAGAGATGAAAGACATTTCCTGTATTCATAACTATAGCTTCCAGGGCATTTAATTTACTTCCCATCCTACTATCAATATTTGATTCTGTAGGGCTTTGGATGTATTCTGTCCAAATCATTAAGAAAATGGGCACTTTGAATGCTTCTGGATGAGTATATGGAGAATGTCATGGCAAAGATCAAGGCAGATATCAAACTATTTCGAATGTGATAAGACCAACTGCACACTGGTGTGTATTCATTTGTTTGTGAGTCTGTTGTGAGACTTGAACTCCAGCATCGGAATATCATGACTCTGAAATGTTAGCTGGGATCAAAACAAAGGATGGTTGGAGTAACACAAGCACTCTTTGTCCTCTATTGCACCTAGTAATGCAATTTGTCAGATTGCAACTGTGACAAGTTACATGGTAATTTTATTTAGTTATATTTACTTTTATAAAATATATAAAAGTAATTTTAATAAAAAATATTTCCATAAATGAAAACATAAGGAGATTGTACACAGGCCTGTAGGCCATAGCAGAGAGCCACTTTACAGCTCTTGTCTACATGATCAGTTAGGAAGTTGCCAGTATAACTGATGAAATACAAGGCGGTTACAAATGCCACAGATCTCTTTGTATGCCACCATAAGTGAGGGTTGGAATATTACTAACAAATCCTGCAGGAGTCATAAATTCCTGATGTTGGTGCCTCTTATCAAATCTATGACACCTGTCTAGAATATGTCCACTATTGTTAAAGACATTAAGTTACATTGGCAGAATATTGACACAGACCACCCATTTAAGATAGGCATCCAATATTTTGGTAATATGATTAGGGCAGTAAGGTATTGGTGGGAAACATTATTATGTCATTGGGGATTCCCATTTTTGTAACTGGACAAACAGTCTCAAATCCCAGAGGCCAGTGATACTGGCTATCCTGGCTTACCTATATGTTGTAATTTCTTCTGGGGTCACTTTTGAACAGCCAGTATTTTCACTGTGGGACCAACATATAGGTAGGTTCCACTATATCCAGTATGATTAGAACCAATTGTATGGATAGGGGCCACATGTTTATCTGAAAACCTCCCATCATGTGTATATCGTTAGTAAATCCTGGAATGGATTCCCCAGTCCACATGGGTGCACTACAGGTGGATCTGGGAAATAAGCCCAAGAAGTTTCACCATGACCCCTGCTTACCTGACAACCCAGTAAAACCAGCATAGGCACAAACATGGTGGCTAGAACTTTAGTAGCTCCCTGCTGTTTTACCATGTGCTCAGAGGTTCTTCATTTGTCTGAAGTATGGCTGAGATCCTCCATGGCGATGATGAACAGCACACTCAGGTATCTAGATAGGATGAGTTGCAGCTTCTGAAAAGACACAAGCATGGCCTCTACCCCCCATTACCACTGGATCTGGTCCATTCCATGGCCTGTTTGTAAGTCTCTCCATCAAACCAAACCTGACAAGCGTCCTGCAGTGGGAGACGTGTGTCACTCTGCAGCAGTGCAATCTTCATGGTCAAAATTCAAACAATTTAAAACAAGGAGAACAGGATTCAAACAACATTGTGGGATTCTACCTCCCCCTTTTAGTCACTAATTGTAATTAAAGGGACAAGTGAGCCCATTTCATAATGGCCTGGTCTTGGGGATAATAAGGGATACAAGTTCAGTGATCAACATATTTGTCACAAAACTCTCAAAGAGAAGAACTGGTATAAACAGGAGAATTATAATTTTTAATGTGTAGAGGATGGCTCAGAACTATAAAAGTAGCTAAACAGTGAGAAAAGACTTGATGAGTATATTCTAATTGACCATGAAAATTAGCAAAAGCCACCTGCAAAACATGTGAGGATTGTAAAACCCAAGTTGTTGTGAAACCAAAGCGATACCACAATGAAATAAGGCCCAGATCCCGCCAGTATGACTCAGTGTCCATCTATAATAATAAACTGAGCAATGAGATCATGAAATGGGGTCAGTATAAGTACTAGAAGTCAGCCTTACAGCTTGTCTATCCTATAGGTGATAGTCTATTACCTCAAAGTACCTTAGGCTGTTATACTGGAAGTTGTACTTTTGTAAGGCAACAGTTACGAAGTTTACAAGGAAACTGCAAAATGAGACTAACAAGAGTAAAAACATATTGGGTTTGTATAATAGGCATGAACCAAGAAACATAATTTTTATTACCTCAGATCTTTAAACTTTCGTTTGAAGAACACCAGCTTAGTAAAATGTTCTCTTAAATCTTATACTTTAAAGACTTGTATACTTGGAAGCTATGAATGCATCCCGTAGGCAAAGAAGCCAGTAACAGCACCACAATTACACTGATGTTTTTTTATTAACCAAGTTTAGCTTTTAATGAAAAATTTAGACTGTGTGATGTAGTGTAATATTTTAAAGTAACAGTTGTTACTTAACCAGAGTTTAGAAACCCTAATTTATTTACGTCTTCTTTCTCTAAATAATAAGACAACAGACATAAGAAACTTTCCTGGTAGATAAGAGCAGATTCATGTTTTAAGGAAACCTATAACTTTAACACACAGAGGATCAACCTTTGGTTTATATCAGTACTTTAAGGGTTGACTTGTGTCTAGGAAAAGGGTCAGTTCTCCTCTCCTCTTTCAGCCTTTCTCCAGGAAACCTAATTAACTGTGGGTCCCTACCTTTTGGATTGTAAATAACTGCCCTAGGAGTCTGACTAGTCCCTCCTGAAATGTAACAGATGTCAGTAAAAAGAGCTTTTTTAAAGACCTGTTTCCATAAACAATGCTCCATGCCAGAGACCAATATAAGGCTCAATTCAGTTCACAGATTAGGAAGTTTCCTTTCTAAAAAGGAAAATCCCTTAAATAATTATACCGATTATATATAACCAATTTAGTTACACACAAACTTTTTGAAGTTCACAAATCTTTTGTATCTTACTTATTTTACACCTTTTTACTTTACCACATAAAAGATTCTCATTCAGAAACATTTCCTTTTTCCTTCCATTTTTCATAGGAAAACATATTTCTATGCCTAGAACCTTTTTATCTCTTTTTTAGCTCTTGGTCCCTTTTAAAATTTACATTTTGAAGTAATCCTTATGAAAATTTTGCATTTAGACAAATTATCTCATTTTAATAAGAAATTTACATTCTGAAACAATCCTTATGAAATTCTGAATTTAGATAAATCACTACATTTACTATGATGAAACACTTTTATATTTTTGTAGCACTTGAATTGAAATGGAATTAAAACTTTTTGTACTCTTTGTACATAAAATTACACCTGATAGGATGTTAACTCTAAGTAAATTTGTTTTTAATGAGGACACAGAAATAAAGTAATCTCAAACCTTATTCACATTTAAATTTATGAAATCATGTCTTTTATGTAACTATATTATCTTATGGAATTTAAGAAGTCAATATTGGGCTGGGGAGATAGCTCCGCTGGTAGAGTGCTTGCCTCACAAGAACAAGGCCATGAGTTCGATCCCCAGTACTGAAAAAAAAAAAAAAAGAAAAGAAAAGAAGTCAATATTACTTGATTTTCTATTTTGAAGTGATGTTTTAGCAATTTATCCTTGTGAATTGATCAGATATCTCCTAAATATATTTATGATTAATCCCATTGATGTTGATGTTAAATCCAATTTACTCATATTTAACCATAAAAATAAAGATACCAAAGAAGTATAGTTTACAGTATGCTCCATCTCTTCCATGTTGAAGAAAACTCCTTTAAGCAATGGACATTACATTGTATACATTTTATAGAAACCAACAAACACTTGGCTGTCTGACCACCTAGAAAACTTGTGCATTAGAAATTTTAAAGACATCTTTATTTTTAGCTTTATATTTTAAAATAAATCTTTTCTATGTCACATGAACAAAAAGATATTTGTTATCATTTCTAATTGTAATTTTAATTTATGAGCACTCATCTATATGCCATTTTAAACCATGTATATGATGGATGAATATAAACATATGTAGACAAATAATACAATATGCAAGTGGGCACACATACATAAAACAGACAGAAAACAAGAATCTTATAACTTCTTGTAAGTGAAATGGGCAGGGGAAGGAGAGATAATGGAATGAGATAAACATCATTACTCTATGTACTTGAATGATTACACAAAGGGTATGTTGTGTAGAATCAGAGAAAAGAACAATCGGACCCCAATTGTGCAAAATGAATTATTAAAAAAAATAAAAGAAACACAAAAAATTAATGTAGAAAATGAACTTGCTGCCCTTAAGCTTAGATAGCATTGACACACTAGATAAAAAAATTGTGTTACATTAGCAAGATATAACTTTTCTCAATGGAATTGGGATAATGTTAGAAATCATGTAATGGTCTTTTGGCAAAGAAATAATGACAGTCTAGACCATATGGAGTTACATGATCACATCGAGGTTATTCAGGAGAGGAGGAATGATCTTTTGGATCCTACATAGCTTTCTAAACCAATACTAAATGACTTAAATAGGTTATATCCTTGGAATATTTTAAACATACAAAAAGGTGCATTTTTGGAATTATGTGTTTAATAATAATACACATTTGTGTTATGACAGTAGAATGCCACATCTTCCTAGAAGAAATTTGACAACTTCAAATAATAGCTAATCACTTGCACTTAAAAAATTAAAAGGGGGGAGATGTTGGAAGAGGTGGTTTGAATCATCATCTCCAAAGTGTGGTATTTGACTTTAGAGTCTAGTCATAAATAGACACTGTGTCTTATACCTTAGAGCTCTCTCTCTCTCTCTCTCTCTCTCTCTCTCTCTCTCTCTCTCTCTCTCTCTCTCTCTCTCTCTCTCTCTCTCCCTCCCTCCCTCCCTCCCTCCCTCCCTCTCACTTTTCTGTGGTTATTTCAAGTGCTTACTTAGATAACATGCCATGCAACATGATCCCTGGGAGATTCCTGTGTTTCATGAACCTAATCTCTGTTAAACAATATCCAGTGAGTGCACCATCTTGTAAGTGGATTCCACAGCACAAGTCAAGCCTTTGATACATGCATCTTCTACTAAAATCTGGACTTCAACCTCAGAAGAAAACTTTGGTCAAATGCATCCATCTAAACAATTCCAGAATTCTTAACCTTCAGAAACTATCTGAAATAATGTTACTCTTGTACTAGCCGCTAATTTTCAGAAGGTTTCCTTTGTGCCAATAACTAACTATTATCGATCTCGCTCCCCAAAACTGACATGTTGTCATAATTAATGCCTATAAATGTGCTTGGGGTTTCTCAACTGGAAAGTGGGTAGAAGAAGGTTGGTTTTTAAAAATTGTTAATGAAAGTTTGAGGAGCCTGAAGTAATTGTAAAAACATTCAGTCTTTCCTAAACTATGTAGGGGCCAAGGAGAAGTCAACATGTAAACGGAAAGGAGATAAAAGAAGGTCCTTGTTACATAATGATAGGTTACATGGAACTCTGCTTCATATGTTACTTAAGAAATTACCTCCAATCAGCCTTATCTGCACTGGCCTTTTTCATTTGACAAGATCACGTACTTTGATCCAATGCTATATGAGGAGAATTCAGGGACCTTGAGAAGGAAGAGTGTAGTTTGTATGTAGAAGAAATCTAAACAGTTAGTGACCAGAAGGGAGTCTCTGGTGGATTTAAACATGTCCAAGAGTTGTTATCCCTCCTATCGGGAAGTAAATACTAATTGCTACTCTGTGATGAGAAAGGCTTTTTTCAAGTTGCTGACCAGGAACTCTTGCCTGCTGCCTAGTGATATATGTCCAGCTTGAAAGTGAACCTAAAACCTTGATCATATAAGGAAGTATTCCCACATGATCTTGAGAGTTTTGCATGATCTAAGGACTCCAGTGTAACATAGAAATGATGAAAAGATGGGGTTTTGTAGCAGATTCTTGCTCACCTACTAGTCAATACCATGTGTCTAAATAAAATAACTTATGTTTGGGCTACACACACAATACATATGGGCTGAGTACTGTTGAAATGCAAGAGATTCCCTACAATTTTGAGTTTCATTCACCATTTAGTTTTTCCAAGAGGTGTATTGCAAAATAATTCTTCTTTGAACTTCCAGTTAGTGCTGTAAATTGAGTCCAATTAAAGCAACACCTTACTTTTAGTCAAAATGGATATACTTTATTTCCAATGTAAAACTTTTAATGGAAAATAATAGTAATAATAGTAATTTCCTGTTGCAGTTAAACACGTTGTCCCAATAACTGTTTATGGTGACATGATATTCTTCATTTGTGTTTTGTGATAAACAAAAGAGCCAATGCTCTTGGGCTCTGGAGGAAATGGTCTCTGGTGGACAAGACTGAACTAACCTTACTTGAGTTTTCTGAAAATAAGAAGGATGAATTTTTGTCATGATAACAGACACACATACACACACACAAACACACGCACACACATACACAGAACTTTAACCAGTTCTATGGTTGGCTCACATGGACCACATATGTAGTTTCCACATAATTCCTCTTCCTTATCATAACCCCATCTCAAATTCCAAAAGGTAGTAAAAGGGATATAGACTTACAAGGCCATGAATGCATGTGGTACATTCTCTACTATGAAATGACAGGTTTTATGGACTGACCATTAACTCTTGTGATGTAGAACAATTGATGTCGTCTGGTTCTTCTCCTGAAGGATCATTACACAAGTCTTTAGGGGGAGGAAGCAGGATAAACCAACCATACACATGATGGATGATTCTCTAGGATTCCACATTATATCTCATTCCACATTCCTCTGGGTGATCATTTCTCTGACTTGATGTCTAGGAAGGCACATAGCAGGAAAAAATTAAGTCCTGAAGATTGGTCAAATTTGTTTCAAATGGGAAAGTCTCTGGGATAACTAGAGGGCATGTGGAAGAGACAACAGAAGAGTTCGTAGAAAGTTAGGGAAGGGTGAGGATGGAGGAGTCCCTGTGTGTCCTCAGTGAGCTAGGATCAAGTATTCACACTGGCAGAAGCAGAGGAACTATAGCAGTGTGGTGCAAAGGGAGCCAAGCAGACAGACTGAAACTCAGGTAAGCATCCTGGAATCTCTGACCAGAGAACCAATACCCAGTGCAAACCTGCCTTGTTATCAACTCATCCTTGCAACAGCATGTGCTCCTGAAGTCTAGATAGCTCTTGGGTACAGCTTGTGGAAATAATCTCTCAAGTTAAGTGATCCACAATTTTCCACCAATCTGGAGGGAATGAGGAATTCAAAATAAAATTTCATTGCTGGTGAAAAATCAAAGTTGACAATGTCTGTTATAGCTGTAATTATTCCCCATTGTTGTTTGCACTCCTCATGTAGCACAAATGGTTCTTCAATTAATCAAAGGTTTTTGTAGTACATCCATAATGTTTCAATAGCTTTGTAGCATGTATTTGTTTATAATTCCAACATTAATAAATGAGTTTCCATTTTATTGCCCTCTCACCAAACTTGAGAATTAAGATATTAAGACATCCTTGGTCTTTAGGAACAAGCAACAGGATTTCATCCTTTCCCATGAATGAGTAGATTTCCACCACATGTGGGCTGACCCTCCTCTCTATGGTCTGGAGTTCTAAAAACTTTTTGATGGGGTCATTAGCATTTTCTCTCTATAAGCAGGGTAGCTTAATTCCTTTTACCTGATGTATGCCTTCTGTTTCTTTCTCTCTCCTGATCACTCTGAGTACTTCCAGTGCTATGAAGAATAGAAGTGGTGGAGTGGCATCCCTGTCTTGTTCTCAACATTACCAAGAAAGCTGTCTGCTCCCCCAACACCCATCACTGCAATGTCAGCTGTGGGCTTATCACATTTGGTTTTTGTTGTGTTGAGGTATGAACCTTGCACGCCTAATTGGTTGAGAGTTTTTCTGATGAAAGGATGTTGAAAAACATGCACAACTTTTCTTTGTCAATCACATATCAATGAAATAGTTTGAGAAATTTTAAAAAGAGTTCAGTGTCCTCTCTCTATGATCACATTCACAAATATCTTCCCAAAGCTCAGCTGAGTTGTTCCATTCCTCTACTGGCTCCTTAATGTCAACACTTTCAGCTTCTAAATGCATTCTTCCTTGGGTCTGTGCCTCTTGTCCTCCTTCCCGTGTCTTTCTTCCTTCCTTGCACTTCCTTTCTAATCATGTTCGTGACTAGCTGTAACAAATCCTTTGACGGGGGACAGAAACTTTTGAAGCTCCTATCTTTGGAAAGGTCACCCTACTCTCACCAGGTCAGTGGGCTTGATAAAGCCCCTGAGCAGTCAGTAAGGGTGCAAGGTGTATCCAAAGACCAGAAACAACCTCGTTGTAGCTATGGAGGCACTGAATGCATCTTGAGAGGTGTCGTGTCTGAAATGTGTCATTGATGTTAGGGTAGAACTAGCCATGTTTAAAGAGTTTAAAGATATGCTTCTGTGTAGTTGAGTTTAGTCCAAATGGCTTCAGAAAGGCAAGGCCAGATGGTGTCTTGGTAAATGTTTAATTACAACATTCCACGGTTTTAAAAAATACTGGAGTCCAAGACTGTGGCAATCATTAATTTCTGTGGTTTGGCAAACTCCACCAGAGTCTTTTTAAAGCTAACCTTGAAATGCAAATCAAAACTACTCTAAGATTTCATCTCACTACAATTGGAATGGTAATTATCAACCAACAATGAACGTTGGCATGGATGTGGGGAAAAGGTTCACTCCTGCATTGGTGGTTGGACTGCAAATTATGCAACCACTCTGGAAAGCTGTATGGAGAGTCCTGGAGATTCCTTAGGAAACTTGAATGGAACCACCATTTGACCCAGCCATCCCACTCCTGAGTTTATACCCAAAGGACTTAAAATGAGCATACTACAGGGACACAGCCACATCAATGTTTATAGCAACTGAATTCACAATAACTAGATTGTGAAACCAACCTAGATGCCCTTCAATAGATGAATGGATGAATAAACTGTGGTATATATATACACAACAGAATATTCAGTTGTAAATAAGAATAAAATCATGGCATTTGCAGGTAAATGAATGGAATTGGAGAATACGAGATACTTTATGAATCAAAAAGTTCAAAGAAACTGCAATACCTTTTTTTTTTTGCAATCTCCTGCCTCAGCCTCGGGAGCCATCAGGAGCACAGGTGTGTGCCACCATGGCTGGCTATTTTCTCATATTTTGACTCATTCTTGATTAATAAGGGATCTAGGGAGAGATTTTGATTGTTAACTTTTAACAGGATTTTTCTCAATTTTACAGTAGAAAATCGTTGGTTAACAGATGGTATTCAGCCATGAGAGTTTTTTGTTTTGTTTGTTTTGTTTTGTTTTTGTTTTGGTCTTTTCTTTCTTAGAACTGGGGATCGAACCCAGGGCTTCATGCATGCCACAAAAGCACTTTACTACTGAGCTACACCCCAGCCTCAATCATGAGTTTTGAAGAAAAAAAAGTAAAATTTCATGGCTTCTGGGTGGAGATTGATCATACTCTGGAGAATGGAAACATATTCTTCACTTTGCATATTCTTAACTCAGCACATAATAGTTACTCTATAAATGTATGGTGAACAGAAAAGAATTTGCAATAGAAATGGTAACAATTGCTCTGAGGAAAAACAAATATTGGCTAAGCTATGGAGTTACTTGAGGGACAAGTATGTATATACACAGTGATACATACAAATACAGATAATGATCTTAACATATTTTTCCCTTTAGAAGACTTTAACAGAGATCTCTGAACAAAGATTTAAAAAGCTTTAATCACATTGGCACATTGGAGGAATAATTCTATTTAAAGCATGTGGATCTGGTTTAAAAATGGGAGTCTAAAGTGGGGAGATGAAATCCCTTTGAATGGGAAAGTGCAATTGTAAAGTTCTCAGGGTTGGAATTGAGGTTGTGTCCACTAACCCTGCACATTCTTAAGAATGACCTGTAACATTGTAAAATTCAGGTTTGCAGATTTTCTAAAATATTTCCCCCTGTGGAATACTACTGGAGTATTAGTACCAGATGGTACTAAAAATGCTGAGCTGCATTTTTCCTTACAAATATGAACTCCAGTTTCATTCATTATTCTTCAAATGATATGATTTCATTCTTCTTTATGGGTGACTAATATTCTGTTGTGTAAATATACCCAATTTTATTCATTCATTTATCCATTGACAGACATAGGGGCTGATTCCATGACTTGGCTCTTGTGAATTGTGCTCTGATAAACATTGATATGCAAGTATCTTTATAGTATGTTGACTTTCATTCCTTCAGGCGTAGGAGTGGTATAGCTGAATCTCCAGATAGTTCTGTTTTTAGATTTTTGAGGAACCTCCAGACTGATTTTCATAGTGGTTATACTAATTGACATTCATACCAACAGTGTGGAAGTGTTCCTTTTTCCTCACATCCTCACCAGCATTTATTGCTTTTGGTTTTCTTGATGGTAGTCATTCTGACTGGGGTAATATGGACTCTTAGTGTAGTTTCAATTTACATTTGCCTGAAAACTAAAGATGTTGAATATTTTTTCATCCATTTATTGGCCATTTGAATTTCTTCTTTTGAGAAGTGTCTGCTCAGTTCATTTGCCCACTTATTGATTGGGTTCTTTGGTTTTGGGTTAAGTCTGAGTTTATGTATTTTACACATTAATTCTCTATTAGAAGAGTGGCCAGCAGAGATCTTTTCCTAATCTGTAGGCTCTCTCTTCACTCTGATAATTTTCCCTTTACTTCCTTTACTGTGAAGAAACTTTAATTTGATAAAGTTCTATTTATTAATTCTTGAGATTATATCCTGAGTACTGAAATCCTACTTAGGAAGTTGTTGCCTGTGGTTGACTTGAAGTGTTTCTCTTGAAGTTTTTCCTTCTAGAAGTTTCAAAGTTTTCAGTCTTATTTTTAGGTGTTTGATCCATTTTTGAGTTGATTTTTGTTCAGGGTGGAAAAAGGGACTGTTTTAGTCAGAGTTCCCTAGAGGAAAAGATCAACAGGAACTTTGATTATATAAAGGGGATTTATTAGTGACTTAAATGACCAGAAGCTTGATAGTCCACAAAGGCCATCTGCAGGTTGGAGAGCTGTAGGAACCAGTAACTGCATAGTCCAAGATGCTGAAGCCTCAGAAGAAGAGGCATCAACAGTGCTACTCTAGTCCAAGACCAAAGGCTCCTGGAAACTCACTGGAGAATCACTGGAAGAGCCCAATTTGAAGAGTGAGGAAGTGAGAATCTGATATCCTCAGGCTATGGTAGCAGAAAACAAGAATGCTTTCAAGAAAAATGGAGTTCATATCTGCTGCTGCTTCCTTGTTCTTCCAACTCTTATTTCATCCAAGCCACCATCTTATTGATGGTACTGCCCACACTTAGGGAGGATCTCCAGTTCAGTTTGCTATCCCACATGCCAATTATTCCTAGAAACATCTTGACTAACTCACCCAGAAGCCTCTTAATCATCAGCATCTCTTGATCCAATCAAGTTGACAATTCAAATTAACCATTACAGGGACCAAGTTTCAATCTTCTACAGGTGCAAGTCCCGTTTTCCCAGCACCATTTGTAAAGAGATGGGATTTTGTCCAGTGCATGTTTTTGATACCTGTGTCAAGAACCACACGATTGTATGGGTTTGTCCTTGTTCTCTATTCCATTGGTCAATGTACCTGTTTTTATGCCAGTACCAGGCATTTTTTATTACTCTGGTTCTGTGGCATGTTTTGAAATTGGGTGTTGTAATTCTTTCATCATTGTTTATTTTGCTTAGGAATTATTGAACATTTGGGATCCTTTTTGCTTTCATGTGAATTTTCTCATTGCTTTTTCTAGATCTGTGAAGAATATCATTGATATTTTGATGTGGATTTCATTGAATCTGTAGATTGATTTTTGGTAATATGGCCATTTGACAATATTTTCTCAATCCGTGAACATGGGAAGTCTTTCCATTGTCTAGTGTCTTCAGTGTTCTATAATTTTCATTATAGAGGTCCTTTGCCTCTTTGGTTAGTTGTATTCCTAGGGTTTTTTTTAAAGCTAATATAAATGGAATTGTTTCCCTGATTTCATTTTTCAGCTGGTTCAGTATTGGTGTATAAAAAAGCTATTGATTTTTGTATGTTGGTTTTGTACCCTGTACTTTTTTGGGTTTGTTTGTTAGATCTAGAAGCCCTCTAGTGGAGTCTTTAGGATCTTCTAAGGATAGGATCATGTGATCTGCAAAAAAGGATTACTGTATTTCTTCCTTCCTCTTTGTATCCCTTTTAGGCCTTTTGCCTACTTGCTCTGGCTAAAATTTCAAGTACTCTATTGAACAGACATAGTAAGAATGGACCTCTTTATTTCATTTCTGATTTTAGAGTAAATATTTCCAGTTTTTCCTGATTCAGGATATGAATTTTTCACATATAGACTTTGCTGCATTGAAATAAATTTCCTCTATGTATCCCTAGTTTCTTCAGTTCTTTTATCAAGGGCATTGTAAAATTTTGTCAAAGACTTTTTCTACATCTATTGAGATGATTGTGTGTTTTTTATCTTTATGTCTACTTATGATACGCATTATAGTTATTAATTTGCATATTTTGAATGATCCTTATATCCCTCCAACTTGACCATGGTGTATGATATTCTTAATGTGCTATTGAATTTAGGTTGCAAGCACTTCATTGAGGATTCTTATGAATTGTTCATCAAAGATATTGGTTTGCAATTTTCCTTTTTTGTTGTTGTATCCTTATCTGGTGTGCTACCAAGGTAATGCTGATTTTGAGGAATCAATTTGAAAGTGTTCCTTCCCCCTTTTTTACATGGAATAGATTGAGAAGCATTAATTTTAGTTCTTCTTTAAAGATGTATTCAAATTCAGCAGGGAATTCATTTGGTCCTTGGCTTTTCTTTGTTGGGAGACTTTTCATGTTTCAGTTGCATGTTGAGGATTTTTATACTATCTTGGTTCAATTTTGGAGATCTAATGTGTCCAGAAATTTTTTCATTTCTTCTAGATTTTCCAACCTATTAGAATTTAAGTTTTCAAAGTAGTCTCCAATGATTCTCTGGATTTTAGTGACATCTTTTCCAATATCCCCTTTTTGTCTCTAACTTTATTAATTTTTGTATTTTCCCTCTTTCTTTTGGTTAGTATGGCTGGCTGAGGGATTATCAATCTTGTTGATCTTTTCAAAGAACAATCCCTTTCTTTAATAATTCCTTTGTATTGTTCTTTTAGTTTCTATTTCATTAATTTCAGTTCTGATACGCTTTATTTCTTTTCTTCTACTAGTTTTGGCTTTGATTTGCTTTCATTTTTCTTGAGACGCACTATTAAGGTATTTATTTGAGAACTCTCTGTTTTTTATTTTTTAATTGTAGGCACTCATGGCTATAAGCTTCCCTCAGAATAACTTCTCTGTACCTCACAGATTCTGTTGGACTGTGTTGCCATTTTAATTTGATTCTAAGAATTTTTAAATTTCTCCCCAATTACTTCAATAATCCATTGATCATTCAAAAGTGTATTGTTCAATCTCCAGGATATGGAAGCAACCTAAATGTGTATCAACAGATAAATGGATTAACAATGTGGTGTATATACACAATAGAATAATACCAAGTCTTCAAAAAGATGGAATTTCTGTAATTGGGACAGTGTGGATAGAACTAGAGGATATAACTGGATATGTTAATTTTGTTAATTAGCTTGATTGGATAATAGGACCCTCTCAATATCCCTGGGAAAAGCATTTGACAGAATCTGTCATTCATTTAAAAAAAATTCTACCAATTGAAGAGTTTCCTTAATCTGAAAAAGGGAATCTATGAAAACCCAACACAAACAATAGTGAACAACCAGACCATGAGTTAGGCAAGTGTATCTACTCCCATCACTTCTAATCAATATTTTTCCAAACATGGATCACATGCTAAGGAATGGCCTCTCTGCTTGTGAGAGTTTGCAGCCACTTCTAATGTTCCACAGGTGGCAGAAAAATTCATCTTATGACAACCTTTGTGTATGTGCCCCACCATGTCCTCTCCCTGTTAGAATAAAAAAGGCCATTGGCTCGCCTCAAGAATATACCAAGCCATTCTACTGCACAGGTTACTGCCACATTCCTCCCAAATGAGGCCTTTGATCCCACAACTCCACCCCACCCCAAATGTAATTGCCTGCAAATTATTGAGCATAGCAATCAACTGGATCTCTCTGATCCATCTCTGCTCAGCCCCAAGTTAGCACTCTTGGCAGAGGGAGAAGTCTTATGGACCAAGGTTAAGTGTTGGACTGGGCTTGCAGTAGTAAACTTACAATAATCCTTAGAGACTAAAGCACAGCCTCCTGGAAGCTCAGCTGAGAAGATGGACATCATCACCCTTACCTTCACTCTCCCTGGCTGAGAGAAAGCAGCTGGAAATGTACACAGATTCATGACATGCCTTTGGGGTAGTACATTCCCATGGGGCCATGTGGAAAGAAAGAGGACGTCTTGCTGTAGACAACAGAGAAGTCAAACATGTCCCTGAAAACATGCAGTTATGAGAGGTTGTTTAAAGCCTCTTGAAGAGGCAATAATATGTTGTTATAACCAACAGATGGTCTGGAGAGCCTAGTAAATATAAAAGACAAACTGGCTGATGGAGCATCCAGGCAGACAACCAGGATTGGTGACTCCACAGACATCATTGGACCTCTGCTTCCCCAGACTGACATCTCAAAATACACCTTTATATACTGATAAAGAAAGGACTAAAGAATGGGGCTTCACTTTGAGCAAACAGTCCCTGAATGGAAATGCAATGCTCAGGGAGTGATTCAGATTCTAGAAACCCTTCTGTAAACTGACAAGACTTCCACAACAGCACTGATTGGATGGGGGGATGCCACCCTCCAATGCACACAGAAATATATTATAGGACCCAATTTACAAGAACTACTCAACATGTCACTCAAAACTGCCTGTGATATGACAAATAAAATCCAAAGGAAGGCACAATGGTCAGATCTCCACAACAGCACTGATTGGATGGGGGGATGCCACCCTCCAATGCATACAGAAATATATTATAGGACCAATTTACAAGAACTACTCAACTAGTACAGTGAGTGGGGATGGGGACAATCCCTGAAGGAAGCAGGTGGACCATCCCAAATGGGATCCTCACTTGAACTGACTTTGGTTGTTCTCTCTAGAACAAGGGAACGTTAACTTAAATTTCATATGACTTATAATTAAAACACCAATGAAAAACAATATTTTGAATGTGGGGAAGGGTCATTATTATTGGGGAAGAATAGAAAATCATACCATACAGTTGTCAGATCCCTTCTGTGAAGCATGGGATTTTTCATGAATGCCATGGGAATCTGATGCAGGACTAATGATACAGCAAGGGTAACCCTGAACAGGAATTAAATTTGGGTACAAAGTGCTTTAAAAGAGGCTAAACCCCAATATTCCAAGTTAGAGGTGGCAATTGATAAGTGAGGGAAGCACATTATACAATCAATACAAAAGTCGATAGACATGTTCAAAATTTACAGAATGGCTCACTTATGCCTTCAGATCCTCCAATATTTATACCTCCAGGTTATGCAGTTCCATTCTATGATCACCTGTCCCTTCTCACCTTCAATAGAAATTAGCAGAGCAGGAGGATTCAAGATGGTGGACTAGAGGGTGGCTGCGTTTCATGTTGCTCCAGGACTCAGGACTCAAGAAGAGGAGATATAGAGAGACTTGGGACCAACTCAAAGCCGCCGGGTGAGTCTCTCCCGTTGGGGAGGCATCCCAGATGGGGCGGTAGCCCCAAACGCAGGGAACTTTGTGAAGTAGATTTGTCCCACGAAGATACCCCTCCCCCTGCTGGAGCAGTGAACGCAGACAACTGGGAGCATCGGAGAGGAGGACGCTCAGCACAGCGCTTGGACTCGGAGCAACCCACTGGGGCTCTGGGAGGCTGCCCAAAGGAGGGAGTGCATGGTGAACTGTTTGGACTGAAAGCGACCACTCCTAAACACCGGGGGCTGCCCAGAGGAGGAGGAGAGGCACGGGCTCGGCACGTCGCTTGGACTTGGAGCAGCTGCACGAGGGCTCCGGGCGGCTGTCCAGAGGAGGAGCGTGGTGAGTGGTTTGGACTCAGAGCAACTGCTCCTGAACACAGGGGGGTTGCCTGGAGAAGGAGGAGGAGTGCGGTGGGCAGTGGAGCGCTTGGGCTCAGAGTGACTGCACCAGGGCTACGGGTGGCAGTCGGGACGAGGAGGTGCACAGTGAGTTCCTGGGACTCGTGATGAATGCACCAGATCTCTGGGTGACTGCCTGGAGGAGAAGGAGGTGCACGGTGGGTCACTTGGACTCAGAGCGACCACACGGAACACCAGGCGGGAGGAAGAGGCATGTGGCGGGTCACTGGGACTTGGAGCAACTGTAAGGGGCTCCAGGTGGCTGCTCAAAGGAGGGGCCATATAGCCAGGCGATTAGGTGCAGAGCAGGATCCCAGGACCTAGGCAGCTTCTTGGTGGAAGAGCCGCACAGACAAACTGAGGGGCGGAGCGAAGGCTCCAGGACTGCAGGCAGCTTCTCTGAGGAGAGGCAGCCTAAGGAGACTCGTCTGCAAAGGGTGAGGCTTCCAGGACCAGGAGGTAGGTCCGGGTCCCTGGGAACATTGCAGAAGAAGGCAGCCCAGCCCAGGCGGTAGTTGTGAATTGAACGGAACCTCTAAGAGGGGAACTGACCAGCGGGACCTCCCCACTGGGTGAGTCTTCCCTGCCGGGTGAGGTTCTCCCACAAGGACTGTAAAACAAGAGGCACATCCCAAACTGGCCTTGCATCAGCCCACAACCTAGTTCCCCTTTGGATGAACATTCGTCAGCAAGTGAAGGTACCTCTGTCCACTAGCAGGGAATATACCCCACCGGAAGGCCACCACCCCTAGAGAGGCAGCTTCCTTGTGGAGCACCGCATTATCAACTTCCTCCAAGACTTCAGCCTACTGAAGGCTAAGAGGGGATATACTAGAAATCTTCAGGGATATTATAAGTTAATAGAGGAAATCTGCAATATCTCAGCAGTCCAGTGATACCTGTACAGTATGAGAAGCAAGGGAAGAAAATGTTCCAAACAAATCTAGATGTTACATCAATAAAATCCAATGAGAGCATGGCAGAAGAAATGACAGAAAGGGAGTTCAGAATGTACATAATTAAAATGAAAGGGAAGCAAATGATGAGATGAAAGAGCAAATGCACGCACTGAATGATCGCACCAATCGACAGTTAAAAGAGCAAATACAGGAAGCAAAAGATCATTTCAATAAAGAGTTAGAGATATTGAAAAAAAAAAACAAACAGAAATCCTTGAAATGAAGGAAACAATAAAGCAAATTAAGAACTCCATAGAAAGCATAACCAATAGGATAGAACACCTGGAAGACAGAACCTCAGATATTGAAGACAAAATATTTAACCTTGAAAACAAAGTGGACCAAACAGAGAAGATGGTAAGAAATCATGAACAGAATATACAAGAACTATGGGATATCATGAAAAGGCCAAATTTAAGAATTATTGGGATTGAGGAAGGCTTAGAGAAACAGACCAAATGAATGAACAATCTATTCAATGAAATAATATCAGAAAATTTCCCAAATCTGAAGAATGAAATGGAAGATCAAGTACAAGAGGCTTATAGGACTCCAAATATACAAAAGTACAACAGACCCACACCAAGGCACATTATTATGAAAATACCTAACATACAAAATAAAGACAGAATTTTAAAGGCTGTGAGAGAAAAGAACCAAATTACATTCAGGGGGAAACCAATACGGATATCAGCAGATTTTTCAATCCAGACCCTGAAAGCTAGAAGGGCCTGGAACAACATTTACCAAACCCAGAAAGAAAATGGATGCCAACCAAGAATCTTATACCCAGCAAAACTTACCTTCAAATTTGATGATGAAATAAAATCCTTCCATGATAAACAAAAGCTAAAAGAATTTACAAAAAGAAAGCCAGCATTACAGAACATTCTCAGCAAAATATTCCATGAGGAAGAGATGAAAAACAAAGAAGCAAATCAGCAATGGGAGGAACTATCCTAAAGGAATTGTCAAATAAAGGAAGAACCAAGTCGTGTCAAAATAAATAAATAAATAAATAAAATGAGCCAAATGACCAGGAATACAAAGCATATCTCAATAATAACCCTGAATATTAAATGCCTGAACTCATCCATCAAAAGACATAGATTGGCAGATTGGATTAAAAAGAAAGATCCAACAATATGTTGCCTGCAAGAGACTCACCTCATAGAAAGAGATACCCATAGACTAAAGGTGAAAGGATGGGGAAAAACATACCATGCACATGGACTCAGCAAAAAAGCTGGAGTATCCATCCTCATTTCAGATAATGTGGACTTCAAGCCAAAGTTAGTCAGAAGGGATAAAGAGGGAAATCACATATTGCTTAAGGGAACCATAAATCAGCAAGACATAACAATCATAAACATCTATGCCCCAAACAGTGGCTCATCCATGTATGTCAAACAAATCCTTCTCAATTTCAGAAACCAAATACACCATAACACAATAATACTAGGTGATTTTAACACACCTCTCTCACCACTGGACAGATCTTCCAAACAAAAATTGAACAAAGAAACCATAGACCTCAATAACACAATCAATAATTTAGACTTAACAGACATTTATAGAATATACCATCCAACCAAGAGCGAATACACTTTCTTCTCAGCAGCACATGGATCCTTCTCTAAAATAGACCATATATTATGCCACAAAGGTAATGTAAGCAAATACAAGAAGATAGAGACACTACCTTGTATTCTATCAGATCATAATGGATTGAAATTAGAAATAAATGAAAGAGTAAAAGAAGCTACTCAAACACCTGGAGATTAAAAAATATGCTATTACTTGATGAATGAATAACAGAAGATATTAGGAAGGAAATTAAAAAATTCTTAGAGGTAAATGAGAACAAAGAAACATCATATCAAAATCTCTGGGACACTATGAAAGCAGTACTCAGAGGAAAATTTATTTCATGGAACGCATTCAATAAAAGAAGTAAAAATCAACAAATAAACGACCTAACACTACAGCTCAAAGCCCTAGAAAAAGAAGAACAAACCAACAAGAAAAGTAGTAGAAGACAGGAAATAGTTAAACTCAGAGCTGAAATCAACGAAATGAAACAAAAGAAACAATACAAAAAATTGACAAAATAAATAGTTGGTTCTTTGAAAAAATAAACAAAATTGATAAACCCTTAGCACTCTAACAAAGAGAAGACAAGAGAAAACCCAAATCACTAAAATTCGGAATGAACAAGGAAATATCACAACAGATACGATTGAAATACAAAACATAATTAGAAGCTATTTTGAAAATCTATATTCCAACAAAATAGAAAATTTCGAAGACATCAACAGGTTTCTAGAGACATATGAATTGCCTAAACTGAACGAGGAGGACATACACAATTTAAATAGACCAATTTCAAGTAATGAAGTAGAAGAGTTCATCAAAAGCCTACCAACAAAGAAAAGTCCAGGACCAGATGGGTTCTCAGCCCAGTTCTACAAAACCTTTAAAGAAGAGCTCATTCCAATACTTCTCAAAGTATTCCATAAAATAGAAGAGGAGGGAACCCTCCCAAACTCATTCTATGAAGCCAATATCACCCTGATACCCAAACCAGACAGAGACACATCGAGGAAAGAAAATTTCAGACCAATATCATTAATGAACATTGACGCAAAAATTTTCAACAAAATTTTAGCAAATCGCATACAAAAATATATTAAAAAGATAGTGCACCACGATCAAGTGGGTTTTATCCCAGGGATGCAAGGTTGGTTCAACATCCGGAAATCAATAAATGTAATTCACCATATCAATAGACTTAAAGTCAAGAATCACATGATTATTTCAATAGATGCAGAAAAAGCATTTGATAAAATACAGCACCCCTTCATGCTCAAAACACTAGAAAAAATAGGAGTAGTGGGAACATTTCTTAACATTATAAAGGCCATCTATGCTAAGCCCATGGCTAATATCATTCTAAATGGTGAAAAACTGAAAGCATTCCCCCTAAAATCTGGTACAAGACAGGGTTGCCCCCTTTCACCACTTCTATTCAACATCGTACTTGAAACGCTAGCCAGAGCAATTAGACAGACCAAGGAAATTAAAGGAATACGAATAGGAAAAGAAGAACTCAAACTATCCCTGTTTGCTGATGATATGATTATATACTCAGAGGAACCAGGAAATTAAACCAGAAAACTTTTAGAACTCATAAGTGAATTCAGTAAAGTAGCAGGTTACAAGATCAATGCTCATAAATCCAATGCATTTTTATACATAAGTGATGAATCCTCAGAAAGAGAAATTATGAAAACTACCCCATTCACAATAGCATCGAAAAAAATAAAATACTTGGGAATCAATCTCACAAAAGAGGTGAAAGACCTCTACAATGAGAACCACAGAACACTAAAGAAAGAAATTAAAGAAAACCTTAGAAGATGGAAAGATCTCCCATGTTCTTGGATAGGAAGAATTAATATTGTCAAAATGGCCATACTACTCAAAGTCCTATACAGATTCAATGCAATTCCAATTAAAATCCCAATGATGTACCTTACAGAAATAGAGCAAGCAATTATGAAATTCATCTGGAAGAATAAGAAACCCAGAATAGCTAAAGCAATCCTCAGTAGAAAGAGCAAAGCAGGGGGTATCGCAATACCAGATCTTCAACTCTATTACAAAGCAATAGTAACAAAAAGGGCATAGTATTGGTATCAAAATAGAGAGGTAGATCAATGGTACAGAATAGGGGACATGGACACAAACCCAAATAAATACAATTTTCTCATACTAGACAAAGGGGCCAAAAATATACAATTGAGAAAAGATAGCCTCTTCAACAAATGGTGCTGGGAAAATTGGAAATCCATATTCAACAGAATGAAACTAAACCCCTATCTCTCACCCTGCACAAAACTCAACTCAAAACGGATCAAGGACCTTGAAATCAGACCAGCTACCCTGCATCTTATAGAAGAAAAAGTAGGTCCAGATCTTCAACATGTCGGCCTAGGACCAGACTTCCTTAACAGGACTCCCATAGCACAAGAAATAAAAACAAGAATCAATAACTGGGATAGATTCAAACTAAAAAGCTTTCTCTCAGCAAAGAAAACTATCAGCAATGCAAAGAAAGAGCCTACAGAGTGGGAGAATATCTTTGCCAATTATACTTCAGATAGAGCACTAATCTCCAGAAACTATAAAGAACTCAAAAAACTCTACACCAAGCATACAAATAATCCAATCAACAAATGGGCTAAGGAAATGAACAGACATTTCACAGAAGATGCACAAGCAATCAACAAACATATGAAAAAATGTTCAACATCTCTAGTAATAAGAGAAATGCAAATCAAAACCACCCTAGGATTCCATCTCACCCTAATTAAAATGGCGATTATCAAGAATACGAGCAACAACAGATGTTGGCGAGGATGTGGGGAGAAAGGTACACTCATACATTGCTGGTGGGGCTGCAAATTAGTGCAGCCACTCTGGAAAGCAGTGTGGAGATTCCTTAGAAAACTTGGAATGGAACCACCATTTGACCCAGCTATCCCACTCCTTGGCCTATACCCAAAGGACTTAAAATCAGCATACTGCAGAGATACAGCCACATCAATGTTCATAGCTGCTCAATTCACAATAGCCAGATTGTGGAACCAACCTAGATGTCCTTCAATTGATGAGTGGATAAAGAAACTGTGGTATATATATATACAATGGAATATTACTCTGCCATAAAGAACAATAAAATTATGGCATTTGCAGGCAAATGGATGAATTTGGAGACTATCATGCTAAGTGAGATAAGCCAGTCTCAAAAAACTAAAGGACGAATGATCTCGCTGATAAGTGGATGATGACACATAAGGGGGGGTGGGGAGGGGGTTAGTCTTAGGGTTAGGGTTAGGGTTAGGGAGGGGGGCAAGAATGGAGGAAGAAAGGACTGTATAGAGGGAAAAGAAGGGTGGGAGGGGTGGGGGGAAGGGAAAAAATAATAGAATGAATCAAACAACATTACCATATGTAAATTTATGATTATACAAATGGTATGCCTTTAACCCATGTACAAACAGACAAACAACGTGTATCCCATTTGTTTACAATAAAAATAAAGGAAAAAAAGAAATTAGCAGAGCAGCCATCAACCCTTAACCCACAAGAGTTGGGATGGAGTATTGATGATGCAGAGAATTGTAGCCATGCCTATGGCTATCATTCACTAGAAAAAGCCCCTGCCTCCTGAGAACCCAGACCTTGTCAATCATTGAATCTAGCAGCACAAAGTTGACTTACCTGAAAAACTTCCCAAATCTCTCTCCTCCCCCTTGAAGAAGAACAGAAATCAACAGCTCTCCAACTACAAGGTTTCATCGATCATTTCCCCCCAAAGATAAAAACTATTGTCTATAATTAAAAAGAATACATTTTTTTAAAAAGGAGCTTAAAATCTGTGATAAGCTTGTCTAGTCCACTGTATTCCCAGTCTTACTGTCTTACCAAATACATTTTTTTTCCTTGCCCCTCCAGTGACTTTTCTTGGATTCGTTGGGTCCTTTCCATGTGATGAGTGATCAGAAATGGGTTTGTTAACAGGTCAGACATCTCCTTCAGGGCATGATAACCGACCCAAGTTGCTAAGGCATGAGTAGCCCAAGGGAACCTTTAAAGAACTGAGGACTGTTTCTGAATCTCGAGGTTCTCCCTAGTGGCACATTGTAGGAACTGCACCTTTGAGAAAAGACCAGAGCCGGAGGCAATTCAGTAAGGTGATGGATGGACCAACAGTCAGAGACCATGACAGGGAGAGTTATACTGAGGCAGCAGTTAGGGGGACAGACTGCCTCCCTCCTGTGACAAGTAGATACATCCTTGGGGAAAATAAAGAGGAACAAATATTCTAAATGCCTTAATTAACTTAAACTCAAAATAACTGTGTGTACCAAACTCATCTGCCATGATGCAGAACTGGGGTTCTAGGTGAGGTGAAGCTGTATTTTTGCTAAGTTACATTTTTTTGTACAGTCTAGTTACTTATCTTTAAATAAAATTCTTTATGCTATATGCACACTATTGAGTAAAATCTGAACACCCCCAAAATGGAAATTGTCCCTGTATTAGCTTACAGGATCTCATAATAATGTAATATAATGTACAATGTTAAGTGCAGGACAGGTCATACCATGGTCACACCATGCCAAGGGATGGGAGTCTTTTTCATCAGTGAATCCCCAGAAACTAACCAAGTGCCCAGTAGGTGTGGTGGACACTGTTGTGAGCTGCCTGCTCCCCACTGCCTTCAGAACTGAAGCATGCCAGGAGAGTTAGTAGCTCTGTCGTCTCTCGGAGGGTCACCGCCCTCTTCCTTTGTATCCTGCATCGACAGACTAATGACAGGAGGGGTGTAGAGTCTGGGCCTCTTGCCTCTGTTCAGGGAAACACCATCGGGCCTTCTCAGCTGCAGTGCCCCCTGTGGGTTGGTTTAGGCCTTGGCTGTGACTGTCTCACAGTTCAGCTCCTCCCTCTGCCCAGTCCTGCCCCCAAACCTTAGGCTCCAAGTCTGTTTCCCGGGAAACAAGCTCTCTATAATGCTGAATTGAACTGAAACCACAAACCGTGAACCTCAAAACATTTCCTATAGAATGACTTAAGGGGGAAGATCTGTTAATAAGTGCTACTTACGTCTCATTACTAGGAAGCTTTTCGAAGGAATCCCAGGCATGAGTCTGAACAGAAGTAGGAGGACAGTTCCGTATGCCACAGCATATCCTGGGTCCTGTCGGAAGCCAACGTGCAGAGGCCCGAAATCATGAGGTAGGCCAGGGTCATGTGCTGTCTCCATCGCCAGCTTCACCTCTTCTCCACAGCGGGCATGTGGTTCCAGAGAACTGAGCCACCATGTGTTAAAGCCAGGCCATGAAGCCCTGGGTCCCGCCACACTGTCTTCTACTCCAGGATTTGACAGCCACTTAAACCAGAAGAGTCCTCACTTTGCTTAAGCTGTTTTGTCGAGTTTTTGCACTTTGCTTAAGCTGTTTTATTGAGTTTTCTGTCCGTTGCAGCTGAGACAATCCTAACTCAGTTCTACTCATAAGCACAAAATGACGGAGAGGGGAGCAAACCTCACAGGTCAGCACTGTCTTTTATTCAGCAGGGGAGTCAGGCATTGGATAGGCTCACTTTCTGGGTAGAAAATGGCCCCCGGTGACAGAAGAGGTCTGGGGTTTCATAGGTCACACGGAGCAGTGGCTCGTCAGTTTGGGCTTTCAGGAACAGGGCTGCAAAACTTTGAGACTTGTTTTTACTGGGTGGGGGGGTTCAGTGCTCAGTGCTTGGTGCTTATCTTGTCCTCTGGGGGTGGTTGGACTGTCACTGGGGCAGGATTCATATGTAGCTTTACTGTCACTGGGAAAGAACTTCCTGGGAAAGGATCGTTTTGTGCTCTTCCCAGGGACCGCTACTTTAGGATTGATGTGTCTCCTTCCCAGGGATTGTCTTGTCAGTAGGAAAGCATTTCCCGGGGAAGGGTCAGTATGCCTGGCCTTCTCTCCCCCAGCCCCTCCTCCCAGGTCACACTGTCTTGAAGGCTGTCATTTCTGTATCTTTCACTACTTGAGCATCAGGAATGCCTAGAGACACAAGATTAAACGAAGGTTCTTATCCCATATTTAGGGCTTGGCAGGTCAAGCCTTCTGTATACTCCTTTTTTTCCCCCCACTTTTCTTAACAGCATATCTGCCCAGATCCTTGTGGTGTGAATTCTGGGTTCCTGATGGACAAGACGAACCTCCCCAGCCCTCCCTGGGCCAGGCCTTGTGGTGTAGTGGTCCTCAGTGAGTCCCCAGAAGGCTGCTTCCCCAGTGACCTATAAACACCACTAAAGTACTATTTCCCTGTTGCCTTGTGAAGTTCTCGGGTGCCAGGAGAGGTGCCTCCCAGCTTCCCTGGACATTCACCAATGGGGCAGAGAGGTAGTTGAGCACAAAGCCCTCAGCGTCTGCACTTGAAGGAGCCACGCAGAAACTTCTACAGTCCCCTGAGCTGAGATGGTGGTAGAACCTGCTCCAGTTTGGCCAGACTGGGCTCCATGGGGCACCAAAGCCACACTTCTGATAGGTGTCATTGTCCAGGTGAGCTCTGCCAGAGTCACAAGGTTGGTGGCCTCTGTGTGGCATTAATCCACGAAGAGGTTCAGATGTTCCATGGCCCCCTGGTTGCTCCAGACTGACAGGCCTTGTTATTTCAGGTCTCATGAGCAGACACTGAATACGGGTAATCACAGCTCAGCATGCGTTAGCTTTCTGTCACCATGACAAAATGCCTGAGATAACCAACTTCTAAGGAGAAAGGTTTATTTTGGTTCATGATTTCAGAAGTTTCAGCCCATGGTCAGTTGGCTCCCTGGCTTTTGGTCCTGTGGCAAGGTAAAAGAGTATCAAGGTGGGAGCACAAGGCAGAGGAAGCTACTTCCCTCATGGAAGCCAGGAGGCAAAGAAAGAGACAGGAAGGGGCCAGGATCCCAATAGCCCTTTAAGAGCCTGCCCCCCAATGACCTAACCTCCTTCCACGAGGTCCCACCACCTAAAGATTTCACCACCTCCCAGTAGCAAAGAAGCTGGCAACCAAGCCTTTTAAGAAGACTTTTAAGACATGGGCCATTTAAGACATTTATCTAAACCACAGCAGTATCTATACCCTTCTGAGACTCTCCATCCCAAAGGTGCCACAGATCAGTTTTGAAAATGTATCCTACTCACTAACATCAACTACTACTCACCTAATAGCCAAGACCTGATTTAGGATTATCTGCACTTGACTCTGCCTTGCTCCTGATTGCACAGCCCAAACTGTCCCTAGAGAGATGCATCTCTGGCCCCTAACTACCTTCTTCTGTTTTTCTCTGGGTTCCTTATGAATAGACTCTTTGTTTCAGTCTCTTTCTTCCACCCAGGTGGATGGTACCACTCTAAAGGTTTACCTGGGCAAGGTGCAGATGAAGTTGCTTCGGTGGGGCCGGCTGTTGGGGGGTCCACTAAGTCTGAAATGGAAACAATGAAAAAAAGAACACAGAGCCACGGTGTGAGGGAAGGTCCTCCTAGAGATGTTTCCACATCATGGAAGACAGTACCTGGAACAGCATGAACAGTTGTCGTTGTTGGTCTGTTCTCAGGAGCCGAGAGCAGAAACTGCCGCTAAGAGCTTCCCGTCTGGAGAGGCCCCTCCAGCTGCCTGCCCAAAGTGACAGACCCTGTTTTAGTCCCCCTTTTACCCTGAGCAGCAACATCGCGCCTGAGGAGAGGAATCTGCTGCTAATGGAAAGTGTGAAGGTCACAGGGTCCTTATCTTTCTGACTCAGGACTCACCTGAGCACCACTCATGGTCCAGCAGAAGATGGGGACCACCGTGCATCACGACAGGAAGACAAAAAACCTGTGGCCTCCAGGGATTTTTTTTTCAAAAGTTCTTCTTAAATAATAGTTATACTCCATTTGTGCACAATGAATAGAATTTTTTTTAAAGGAGCTCTTCTTATAACAGAGCTAGAAATACCAGAAATTAATCATTTACAAAGCACTCCCCTCATTGCTATATGAACTCACTAGTGCTTTGACTTTGAACTTTAAGCAATCACTTAAAAAACAAACATAGATCATCTGACAGCTGCCAGCAGACAGACTGCAGACTGCCAGTGGAGTGCCAGCTGCCGGCTGTTGCCTGGAAGTTCACTGTTACAGTACCTGCAGGTTTGATTGCCACCATTTTGAGACAACAGCCAGACACCGTAGGACCCCTGGCCGGACTGACTGAGCCCCGTCTCCAGTATCCCTCAGCCCGACAGATCACTCCCTTCCTCTGGGGCCCTCACATTGACTGACTGCTCCCTGCCGCCAGGACCCTCACCAACTGACTGCATCCTATCACTGGGGCCCCTAACCGACTGATTGCACTGAGCCTCCAGGATCCCACAACCACTCCAAACACACCCAACCTCAAGGACCCCTGCCTGACCAACCACACCCAGCCTCCAGGACCTCCAGCCAACCACGTCCACACCCCAAGATGCAGCTCCCCATTTGCCAAGACATTTGGAAGCCAGAGGGGTCATCTTGGATAATCCCAGAAACCTTAGCTCCAATCTTTAGGTGGGGCAAATCCCATCCTGAGATGCCTGCTGGAGACTTGAAGCTCATTGTCAGGTACCTCTCATGCATCAGGCTACTGAAGACTGGAAGTGCTGATTACTATATGACTGTTATAGTGTAGATTTTCATTCTTCTCCTTATTGAACAATTTTAAGTTTTTATTTCTTTACTTTTTTTGGCTCTCTTTTCCTTGTGTTTACCTGTTCCCTCAAGTCTCTTTCTCCCTTTTTGCATGCTAACATCCAATTTCTTTTGATTAAACTCTCACCCTTTCTATTATCCAGAACTTCTGTATATTCTTTTCTATCCCATTAACAGCTACATCCTACATCCCTCTGCATCCCCATTGTCCTCCATTAGAAACTGCAGACCTTATTGCAAATCGGTTTGTTATACCGAAGATAATATTTGAACTTATTCTGTTTATTATGACAATTTTTTTATTGTCTTCATAGGGACTATTTGGTCTAGGATTGCACAGTGTCTGAATTGGGCAATGCTAATATTGATCTCCCCTTAAAGAAAAGACTTTGGAAACCTATAGGGCCACTATAAGCCTATAGGGGGAAATCAGCAATACCCCAGGTCTGCACTGCTAGAGGGGAAGATACATGAACAACATGAAAAATCAAGGGAAGAAAATGATCCAAACAAATCTAGATTCTATATTAATAAAATCCAATGACAGTATGGTAGAGGAAATGTCAGAAAAGGACTTCAGATTATACATGATTAAGATGATTCACGAAGCAAAGGATGAGATAAGAGAGCAAATGCAGGCAATGAATGATAATACCAATAAGCAGTTGAAAGGGCAACTGCAGGAAGCAAAAGATTATTTCGACAAAGAGATTTTCAACAAAGAGATAGAGATTCTCAAAAAAAAAAAAAAAAAAAAAAAAAAAAAAACCAAAACTGAAATCCTTGAAATGAAGGAAACAATAAACCAAATAAAAAAACTCAATGGAAAGCATCACCAAAACACTAGACCACTTGGAAGACAGAACCTCAGACAATGAAGACAAAATATTTAGTCTTGAAAATAAAGTTGCCCAAAAAGAGAAGATGGTAAGAAATCATGAACAGAATCTCCAAGAACTATGGGACATCATGAAAAGACCAAATTTAAAAATTATTGGGATTAAGGAAATCACAGAGATACAAACCAAAGGAATGAACAACCTATTCAATGAAATAATATCAGAAAATTTCCCAAACATGAAGAATGAAATTGAAAATCAAATACAAGAGGCTTACAGAACACCAAATGCACAAAATCACAACAGATCCACACCAAGACATATTATAATGAAAAAGCCTAACATTCAAAATAAAGATAGGATTTTGAAGGCAGCAAAAGAAAAGCATCAGATTACATATAGGGGAAAACAAATACGGATAGCAGCAGACTTCTCAACCCAGACTCTAAAAGCTAGAAGGGCCTGGAACAACATATTTCAAGTTCTGAAAGAACATGGTTGCCAACCAAGAATCCTATACCCAGCAAAACTAACCTACAGATTTGAAGATGAAATAAAATCCTTCCATGATAAACAAAAGTTAAAAGATTTTACAAATAGAAAGCCTGCGCTACAGAATGTTCTCAACAAAATATTCCATGATGAGGAAATGAAAAACAATAATGTAGGTCAGCAAAGGGAGGAACTACCTTAGAGAAAAAACACTCAAAGGAGAACCAAGCCAACCTAAAAACCAAAAATAAGCCAAATGACTGGGAATACTATCATATCTCAATAATAACTCTGAATGTTAATGGCCTAAACTGACCAATCAAAAGACATAGACTGGCAGAATGGATTAAAAAGAAAGACCCAACAATATGCTGCCTGCAAGAGACTCATCTCATAGAAAAAGACATCCACAGACTAAAGGTGAAAGGATGGGAAAAAACCTACCACACACATGGGCCCTAGTAAAAAAGCGGGGGGTTTCCAATCCTTATATCAGATAAAGTGGACTTCAAGTCCAAAGTTGGTCAGAAGGGATAAAGAAGGAACATTTCATACTGCTTAAGGGAACCATAAATCAGGAAGACATAACGATAGTAAATATTTATGGCCCCAAACAATGGTGCATCCATGTACATCAAACAAATCCTTCTCAATTTCAGGAATCACATAGACCACAACACAATAATTCCGGGTGACTTTAAACGCACTGCTGGTCACCACTAGATAGATCTTCCAAACAAAATCCAACCAAAGAAACCATAGAACTCAATAACACAATCATAACCTAGACTTAATACACATATATAGAACACTCCCATCCATCAATGAGCGGTTTCACTTTCTTCTCAGCAGCACATGGAACTTTCTCGAAAATAGACCATATGTTATGCCACAAAGCAGCCCTTAGGAAATGCAAAAAAATAGAGATACTGCCTGTGTTCTATCAGATCATAATGGACTGAGAGTAGAAATCAATGACAAAATAAAAAACAGAAATTACTCCAACACCTAGAGACTAAATAATATGCTATTGAATAAACATGGATAACAAAAAACATCAGGGAGGAGATAAAAAAATTCTTAGAGGTCAATGAGAATGACGATACAATATATCAAAATCTCTGGGACACTATGAAAGTGGTTACTAAGAGGAAAATTCATTGCATGGAGCGCATTCCAGAAAAGAATGAAAAGTCAACAACTAAATGACCTAAACATTACAGCTCAAAGCCCTGGAAAAAGAAGAACAGAAAAACAGCAAAAGTAGTAGAAGACAGGAAATCATTAAATCAGAGCTGAAATCAATGAAATTGAAACAAAAGAAACTATTCAAAATATTGACAAAACAAAAAGTTGGTTGCTTGAAAAGTAAACAAAATAGACAAACCCTTAGCCACACTAACAAAGAGAAGGAGAGAGTAAACTCAAATTACTAAAATTCGTGATGAAAAAGAAATATCATGACAGACACCACTGAGATACATAACATAATGAGAAGGTACTTTGAAAATCTGTATTCCGACAAAATAGAAACTACCAAAGACACTGACAAATTCTAGAGACATATGCTCCTCCAAAACTGAAACCGGAGGACATACACAATTTAAATAGATCAATATCGAGCAATGAAATAGAAGAAGCCATTAAAATCCTACCATCCAAGAAAAGCCCGGACCAATGGATTCTCAGCTAAGTTCTACAAGACCTTCAAAGAAGAACTCATTCCAATACTTCTCAAAGTATTCCAGGAAATAGAAAAAGAGGGTACCCTACCAAACTCATTCTATGAAGCTAATATCACCCTCATAACCAAACCAGGAAAAGACACATCAAGGAAAGAAAATTTTAGACCAATATCCTTGATGAATATAGATGCAAAGATCCTTAGCAAAATCCTGGCTAACCGTATCCAAAAACATATTAAGAAAATTGTGTGCCACGATCAAGTGGGGTTCATCCCTGGAATGCAAGGATGGTTTAACATCCATAAATCAATAAGTGTAATCCATCATGTCAATAGACTTAAGGATAAGAATCATATGGTTACTTCAATTGACGCAGAAAAAACATTCGACAAAATACAACACCCCTTCATGCTCAAAACACTAGAAAAAATAGGGATAGTAGGAACATACCTGAACATTGTAAAGGCTATTTATGCTAAGCCCATGGCCAACATCATTCTTAATGGAGAAAAACTGAAACAATTCCCTTTAAAAATGGGAACAAGACAGGGATGTCCTCTTTCATCACTTCTATTCAACATTGTCCTCGAAACTCTAGCCAGAGCAATTAGGCAGACTAAAGAAATTAAAGGGATATGAATAGGAAAAGAGGAACTTAAGCTGTCACTATTTGCGTATGACATGATTCTGTATTTAGAGGATCCAAAAACCTCCTCCAAAAAACTTCTAGACCTCATCAATGAATTCAGCAAAATAGCAGGCTATAAAATCAACATGCATAAATCTACAGCATTTTTATACGCAAGCAATGAAACAACTGAAAGGGAAATGAGGAAAACAACTCCATTTGCAATAGTCTCAAAAAAAAATAAAATATTTGGGAATCAATCTAACCAAGAGGTAAAAGATCTCTACAATGAGAACTACAAACATTAAAGAAAGAAATTGAGGAAGACCTTAGAAGATGGAAAGATCTCCCACGTTCTTGGATAGCAGAATTAATATTGTCAAAATGGCCATACTACCAAAAGTGCTACACAGATTCTATGCAATTCCAATTAAAATCCCAATGATGTACCTTACAGAAATAGAGCAAGCAATCATGAAATTCATCTGGAAGAAAAGAAACCCAGAATAGCTAAAGCAATCCTTAGCAGGAAGAGTGAAACAGGGGATATCGCATACCAGAACTTCAACTATACTACAAGCATAGTAACAAAAACAGCATGGTATTGGCACCAAAATAGACAGGTAGATCAATGGTACAGAATAGAGGACACGGACACAAACCCAAATAAATACAATTTTCTCATACTAGACAAAGGGGCCAAAAATATGCAATGGAGAAAAGAGAGCCTCTTCAACAAATGGTGCTGGGAGAACTGGAAATCCATATGCAACAGAATGAAACTAAACCCCTATCTCTCACCATGCACAAACACAACTCACATGGATCAAGGACCTTGAAATCAGACCAGAGACCCTGCATCTTATAGAAGAAAAAGTAGGTCGAAACCTTCAACTTGTTGGCTTAGGATCAGACTTCCTTAACAGGACTCCCATAGCACAAGAAATCAAAGCAAGAATCAACAACTGGGATAGATTCAAACTAAATAGCTTTCTCCAGCAAAGGAAACTATCAGTAATGTGAAGAGAGAGCCTACAGAGTGGGAGAAAATCCTTGCCACTCATACTTCAGATAGAGCATCAATTTGCAGCATATATATAAAGAAGTCAAGAAACTCTACACCAAGATACAAATAATCCAATCAACAAATGGGCTAAGGATATGAACAGACACTTCACAGAAGAAGATCACAAGCAATCAACAAACATATGAAAAAATGTTCACCATCTTTAGTAATAAGAGAAATGCAAATCAAAACTACCCTAAGATTCCATCTCACCCCAAGTAGAATGGCAATTATCAACAATACAAGCAATAATAGGTGTTGGAGAGGATGTGGGGGAAAAGGTACATTCATACATTGCTGGTGGGGCTGCAAATTAGTGCAGCCACTCTGGAAAGCAGTGTGGAGATTCCTTAGAAAACTTGGAATGGAACCACCATTTGACCCAGCTATCCCACTCCTTGGCCTATACCCAAAGGACTTAAAATCAGCATACTACAGAGATACAGCCACATCAATGTTCATAGCTGCTCAATTCACAATAGCCAGATTGTAGAACCAACCTAGATGTCCTTCAATTGATGAATGGATAAATAATAATAAAATTATGGCATTTGCAGGCAGATGGATGAAACTGGAGAATATCATGCTAAGTGAGATAAGGCCAATCTCAAAAAACCAAAGGAGGAATGATCTCACTGATAAGTGGATGATGACACATAATGGGGGGGGGGGGGGGGGGGGGGGGGGGGTTGGGAGGGGGGCAAGAATGGAGGAAGGAGGGACTGTAAAGGGGCAAAAGAGGGGTGGGAGGGATGGGGGGGAGGAAAAATAACAGAATGAATCAAACATCATTACCCTATGTAAATGTATGATTTCGCAAATGGTATGCTGCTACCCCATGTACGATCAGAAACAACATTGATCCCATTTGTTTACAATAAAAAAATTTTTTTTAAATAACATAAAAACTTTTCAGTGTTTTCTCCTAGCAAACTGAATAATCTTGAGTCAGCCAAAATGTTTTTAAAACACACACCAAAAAAGACCACTGGAATCAAGGAAAAAAAAAAAAAAAATGAGTGGTTTCCACTAAAGGAGCTGCCAGGTGACAGCTGGTTTCAAAAAGCACAGGAAATAGAAACTTTGAGAACAGAATTTCAGGTGGGCTCTAAACAGCTTCTTGGAGATTGTGTGTCGTTAGTTATTCTGCTGAAGTAATCAAAGAGGTTTCTATAGAAACATCATGAGGGTGGGAATGGGCTGAGGTCACCAGAATGCTGAGCCTGGCTCCTCCTCCCTCGGGCTGTGCCCCTCCATCCACATACTGCAGAGACTCCGGCATCATCCTTCTCAGAATCTTACTGTTTTGAACAATCCTCCCTTACTGCAGGACCCTCGGGAAATCCAGTCCTCTCTCAAAGATTTCCAGAGGTGGCTTTGTTTTCAAACCAGTATGGAACCTCTGTGCTCTGCTGGTTTCCTATGGAGCATCCCTGGTGGCCCGGAGCCTCTTCTCTCTAAAGCTACAACTTTCCTTGGGTACTGCAACCGTGGACACTGGCTCTTCTCTGTAGTCCCCACGCATAGCTGATAGCAAAGTTGAAGAAGGCAACAGGTGACACCGCCTAAAAACTGGTCTCTGTTCCTGGTCTCTCGATCCCTCCAGCCCTTTTCCTCTGCAGCCTCTGGCCTGCACCTCTACTGGTGGGATCCCTGACTGACACGTTCTCCACTCCTTATCTCCCTACCTCCCAGCTAGCAACACCAAGCCCCTCGAGGCCATAACAACCTCTGCAAAGGTGTTTCCTGACATCAGCTTTCTTTCACTGAAACATCTGGCTGGCATGCAGCCCTCGCTGACTCATGCGCAGTCACCCTGGGCCTCCCTCACCACCAGGGAAGGTTCATGTTCTCTTGGTTCCTCGCTTTCCCTACAATTTCTTCCTTCCTGCCCCTCTCCTCCTACTATCATCGGTGGGCATGTGCCTTTGTCTACAAAACTAAAAGGCCTCATCCAAGAGTTCTTACTCAAAACAGAGATTTCCATTTCTACTCTAAAATGCAGAAAATGCTACAGGTTTAAAAAAATAAATGAATGAATAAAAAATTTTAAAAAACCTCTAAGAAACCCTCACCTCCCCATCTTCAAGATGTGTGATATGCATTACAGAGCTCCCGAGTTCAGAAGCAGAAGGGTCTACTGTCCAGCAAGTGGCCTGTGCCCTGTGTCCCCTGCTGCTCTGACTCCTCCCAACTGACTCAGAACTTCTCCTCTGGCCAGCCCAAACCAGTGCTCACAGACTCAGGCAAAGGCAGGGATTCACAGGGCTTGGTACTTGACAGACACTCAAAAATGTCCTTCCCATGAATGAGTGAGCACAGCCCCCGATAATCCAGTTTGTCTGCTCCACAGAGTTCAAACCAGACTGAAGCCAGAGATATCTTTCTGCTCCAGATATAAGCAAGGGATGGATGAGTTTATCATTTAAAAGTCACTAAACACTTGTTGGTGGGTGAGATGCTGTTAATCACACAGCATCCAGTTAGTTTGGTTAGAGATTAATATGGTCCATAAATTCAAAACCATCTTGAGATTAAAGGGTTCACTCAAAAAAGGACAGGGCTAGTTTAAAGCTAAAAGGAACAGACTTCATTAATTATTATAAATTCCTGGTACTTGGAAGTACCAAGTCTCAATATAGATCCCATAATGAGTAAAGAGATGGAAGAGGTGATTGGAAGTTCACTGATTTTCCAGGTGTGCAGAAATGAGGGTCTGCTCTGTCTACAAGCACCCAGGACTACCCCACAGGCAGAGAGAGAGGCTGCTTAGGAAGGTAAGAGAGCAGGCCAACGAAGACACATGCCCAGACTCCAGCATCCAGGACGCAGTCGAGTATGGATCGCGAAGAGGCCAAAAAACTGAAGCGTCTCATTGAGAAAGGCCACCAGGCAATCCTAACCGATCTTATCTGAAACCCTCCCAGAGTTCCACCTTGCTGCTCTTCCATGTGCTGGGTATTTTGTGTGCATCTCCAGAGCCACAGGGGAACTGGGCTCTAGTTTCTTGGGTGGTCAGCCTAAGAAACGGCATAGCTCCTTCCTCCCCAAGGGTCAAATTCCACAGTCCGTGAAAATGCCTCACACAGGCCTGGCGCATAACAGACACACAGTAGAGAGGGGTTCTTCCCATTTTGAGAGTTCGTGGTCACATATATTGGGTGTATTTCTGGAGGGGGAATTGGATACATTCTAGATTCTTCCAGAAGCTCACAATTTTCTTAACAGGGCCATTGAGAGAGGGAGGCAAGGGAAGGAAAAGAGGCATTCTCTTTTTGCAGTGCCAGTAGGTTTTTCCTCGATGTGAAATTTCCAGCACTTTCAGGCAGTTACCGGTTTGGGGCCTGATGCTGTCCACAACAGCTGAGATGACCGCGCCTGCAGCCTTTGCTCCTTCCATCAGGGCGTGCTCCACCTGCAAAGCACAGCGGGTCGGCAGGGCTGTCAGCACCCACTCTAGCCTGGCACTCTCTGCTGCCGCCACCCACCCCCATTCCCCTCAGGAAACCAGCCTGCCCGGAGTCTTTTCCCAGATAAGGAACCAGCCCTGTGGGTTCCTGTGGGTTCCTGTGGGGGAACCTCAGAGCCAGGGAGGGGAACTCACTTGGACAGAACTGCAAAGTAAACTAAATATCCAAGGTTAGCCCTGGACTTGGACCCCTGACTTCTGGGCCCAGAATTCCTCAGAAGGCCCCAATCGTGGCCTCAATCCTTGGGGTCTTTCTTCACATACATATGCTCATGGGATGGGAGATCCCTCACGTCAGAGCCCACCTGGCCCCTGGCACTGGGGGAGCACACAGAATGGAGTGCAGGAGCAGAGGGTGCAGAGACCAGAGGAGGGAGCCCAGGAAGCAACAAGGGGACGGGGAGCAGGTTGGAGGCCTGGCCAATGCTCACTGACAGGAGACCAAGAGTAGGATTTGAGCCCAGTCTGTTCAGAGATCATAAAAAAACAGAAGAAAAAATGGAAAAAATTGTTGATCCACCTTTAAACCTTGATGTTTTGCATCCATGTAAAAGGGAACGATACACACTTCCTCCGTTTGATATCATGAGGTTTTATCAAGGGTCAGCTACTAACAAGAGCAGCTCAAATTCTTACAGATACATGGGCTTCCCAGATCTCTCGTGCGTGTACTGTATGCCCACATTTAATTCATCAAGGGGGTGGGAGTATCACACGGCCAAATGCAACAGAGAGACAGGCTGGCAGGTACCAGAGAAGAGCCAGCAAGTGGCACATCATGCCCCTAAGATCCACAACCAGGTTCTGCAGAGGCTCAGTATGCAAGAACACTGGCCCAATGGCCTGATAAATTGGTCGTTCAAGAAAAGCTGGAATCCAGATCTCTTAATGCAAAATTTCTATATTTTTCAATGTTGGCAAGTAACTTTAAAAATACATAACAACAACAGATCATCCAAAATGGGACCAGCAGTCTGCAACTTTAACAATACGGCATCTACCTCATTCTGTCCCATTTTGGAAAGGAAGACACAGTCTCAGACGTGGAGCAACTAGACAGAGAGGCCACCCTGTTACTGGGCTGAGCTGGGACTCCCCCCCGGGGGTTTCCCCATCAGCCCAGCACTTTTCCTGCACCTCCCTGGGGAACGGAGGTGGGGATACTTCCTGAACCACACGGTCCTGTGAAACCAGAAAGCCCAGCTAGCACAGATAGTATAATGAAGCCAGTGAGGCCGTCCCCATCCCTGATGAGTTGACAGAGCCCAAGAAAGCTCTAGGAGAAGCCACCATCGGAGCAAGCAGAGCCCCACCTGCTGGCTCCTGTGCACGCCGTATCTGAGGTCGTTGACGAAATGCTCACAGTTCCCTTCGATCAGGCTGTACTGCACGATCTTGTTGACCATGTTCTTGGTGCGCTGGATGATCCTGTCCACCGGCAGGGGCACGTAGGTCCCGTCCAGTTTGTTGTTGATCTTCCAGGAACACCCCTGCAGCACATCCTCCAGGCGGCTATATTTCACGACTGCGCGGTTGCTAAAGACAGAGGTGATGCTGCCAACCTCAAATTCCTCACCTAGAGAGCAAAAGGGAAATAAAGAAAAAGTGGGAAGGCGGCTGGGGGGGGGGGGGCAGGGGTGGCGCTGGCTCAGCCAACCGCTTGGGGGGGTGTGGATCAGACGAACCCCAAGGACCCTCTTTCCAGAGAAGCCTTTTGCCTGCACTCTACACTCCCACGAGAATCTTTTAATATCCATTCCAGACTGACCCGACCAAGCCTGAGGACTTGATTCTTGCTTCCTAACCAGAGTTCACTAATCTCTACCCTCTGGGTAGTGTCAGCTTCTGGGTAAGGGGTGGTCACACTCACAATCGCATGCCTCCCTCTGTGTGGCCACTGAAGGGGCACAGGTGGGGCAAGGCTGTGAATGTCCACTTTCAAGAGTGCCGGCCCAGAGTCCCTGGACCTTTATCTCTAGTCAAACATGGGGATTTTCACAAAGGGTTTGTTTGCAAATGGGCTACACAGCTTTGAAAAAAAAGACATGTGAAAGCTGCTGCCTTATGATAATTAAATCCTTGGCAGGGATAGAGAATCAGAGGGTAAAGAAACTGCTGAAGGCCAGTGCATGGTCATTTTAAAAAACAGCTGGAAGAGAGGACTCTGAATGTTCTCACAAAAACAAATGATAAATGTTTGAGGTACTGGATATGTTAATTACCCTGATGCAATAATTACGCATTGTGCACATGTATCAAAACACCACACTGTACCCCATAAGTATCTACCATTAATGTGTCATTTACAAATGAAACCAGAAAAAAGGGTTTTTGCTGCAACTACTTGGAAAGGCAAACCCATTGCAAGTTGTCCAAGAGCATGAACTCTTGTTCTTCCCTTTATGGATCTGAAGGAAATGTGCTGACTTTCTAAGATCCAGGGGTAGGCAATTCAACATCCGGGAACAGAGATGGCAGAATTCATTTTCACAGATAGATCTGAGGGAGTGCGTAACTGTTAACCATCTCTTTGTTTATGAACCGAGTCTGGAAAGGAGAGGTGGAGAGGAGTTCTTCCATTCTTCAGTTAGGCTCCTAGACAGGGAGGGAGGACAGGAAATGGGGGCAGGAAGTGGGTGGGGCTGAGAAGAGAGGTAGGTGGCCAGAGAGGGACTCAGCTCCGAGGGAAGGTCCCAGCAAGGTGAGAGACTGAACCAAAGCAAAAGGACAGCAGGTGGGGATGAGCCTCCACAACAGGCTGTGGCCAAAGGCCTGGGCACAGTATTCTTTGGTAATTTCATTCTGAACAGGCAAGACTTACACAGGACGCAAAATTCAAAAAATTCAAAAGGTGTTGTAGAGTAGTGTCAGAGTAACTTCCTCCCCCACCTCCAACCTTGTCCCCTGGGTCTCATCTCCTGAGGCCACCACTGTGCAATTCAGTTTTGTTTCCCATCCTGTTCCAGTACCTCTCCGCTCAAATCTCCACTAAACTTCAATTCACTACAAGTTCAACTTGAGGCTGGAGTTAATGCTGCTTTGAGAAGAGATGAGCCCTGGTCTACATTTGGGGTGGAGCATCCTGGGGCACACTGCAGCCACAGGACTGCAAGGTGAGGAGCAGGTGTCATGGGTGATCAGGAGCAGGAAGCAGCATTTGGGGACAACAGGAAGCAAGTGAGATGTAAGCATCCCCCCTCTCGGGGTATTCACAGAAATATGAGGAAGGAGGTTGAACTGCTGTTGGTACAGAATGGAGGCTCACATTCTTAAATCTGTACTCTGAGAGGGTGCTCTAGAGGGCCAGGGAACTCGGGGACACTCTGTATTTGTGTCCCTCTCAGGCTAGACACTCGGTGGCTACCGCTGAACAAAGACCAAACTCTACTTCACAGTTAATGAAGGTCCAAGAATGTTCCAGGGTGTTTTTGCCAAAGAAAGGCAGTAGCTGAGGAACACAGCAATTGATTCTACTTCTACTTATACTGATAACAGCAATGTCACTATTCCGGTAGTGCATTCTCTTACTCGGGGGAGCCAGATGGACCACACAGTCATCTTCTACGTAAATGGCCCAGTGCTCATAGCCAATTCGAAAAATCTCAATTAGGTCTCCGGGTCTGGGTCTTGGTTTGACCTGTAATAGGGGGAAAGAAAGAAAGATAAACTGCACACACCCAAGGAACTCCCAAGACCCCTCTGGGAGATGAGTGAGCTACCGGTCAGCTTATAGATCCCCTCCCTGAAGTTTGTCTCTCAACAGAAAGAAACTCAAGCTGGAAGAAGCTCACAGAAGACTGCTGGACCCTCTCCCCGCTACCATCCACGTGACCAAGCTGTCAGAGCTGTCTGCACCCGCGATCACGCACGACCTCGGCTCCACAAGCACAGTGTACCCCCTAGTGAGTAGCTGGGCTACTTGCAGCATTTCCCCTTTGACGTGCGCATGCTGTGCTTCATGGGTAGAAGGCCCGCAGGGGTACTGCAAGAGGAGGGGCCCTGCAGAGTTTGGGGCCAGGAAAGGCAGGACACTGGCAAGTGGTATGAGGACGGCTGACCAGTGGTATGAGGTAGAGCTCTGCCTCAGCAGGGAGCCCTCGGCCCTATCCACCCTGCAGTCTTGACCTGGTCATAACGCTTCTGGAGTCCACTCAACGGGGAAACCAGGCCTGCTTGCACACAGACTGCACACCAGCTCCAGCCTGGCAAGATCAGTGAACCCCGTTATCAAGGGAGTTGGGTCACATCTCCCCGACAAGCTCTGAACCTCTTCTGCAGGTGTCCCTCCTTGAGTACTCTCCCTCAGCCCTGGGAGACCCTCATTTTCTTTAATCATGGTTTCATAATTCTTAAAACTCCTCCTGTTTAACTACAGCGTGGCTTCTATCTCCTGATTGGACCCAAACTACCAATAGACTGTCAAAGAGGAGAGAGTGTCCATCTAACAGGGATTCTGTGTGTGTGTGTTTGTGTGTGCGCGCTCGCACGCGCACGCACGCACATTCCTAATTTTGTCAATTTGAGTTCTTTCTCTCTATCTATCTAAAGATTTGTCAATTTTATATTTTCAAAGAACTAGTTTGTGGCTCTGCTGATCATTTTTCTCTTCCTTTGTTTTCTATGTCATTGGTTTTTGTTCCAATAACTATTTTCTTCTTTGTCATTGCTTTGGGTTTAGTTTACTTTCCAGCCCCTCCATCCCAGTTTCCTAAGGCAGGAGATTATTGATTTGAGTCCTTCTTTTCTAATAGAGGTATTTACAGTTATAAATATTCTCCTAAGCACTGCATTTCATAAAACTTCATGTTTTGTTTTCACTTTCATTCAGCTCAAAGTATTTTCTAACGTCTCTGCTTCTTTTTTGACCCATGAGTTATTTAGAACTGTTTTATTAATTTCCAAATACTATGATTTCCCAAACTGATATGCTGTTATTGGCTTCTAACTTCTAATTTCATGCAATCAAATAAAATATTTTGTATTATTTCAGTCCCTTTAAGTTTACAGAGACTCGTCTTATGGTGTAGAATATGGTCTAGCCTGAAAAACATTCATGGACACTTGTGATGAAGTTCTGCTGTTATCACTAAGTGTCAGGACAAGCTGGACTGTTGCTCAGATTTTCTATGTTCTCATTGATTTCTTGTGTAGTTGTTCTGTCCATTATTGAGAGTGGGATGTCGAAGTTCCCAAACTATTATGTCTGAATTGCCTATTTCTTCCTTTAATTCTATCAGGTTTTGCTTCACGCACTATAGGGTTATGTTGCTGGGTGACCCTATGTTCATAACTGTTATATCTTTCCAGGGATTTAATCTTCTGTCATTATAAACTGTCCCTCTTTCTCTCATAATATTCTGACACTCCTGCTGTAGTTACCATTTACATCTTTTTATATCCTTTTACTTTCAACCCATTTGTGACTTTGCATCCAAACTTTGCATGGGATATAAGTTGACCTTGTGCTACCAAGTCAGATGACCTCGCTTCTTTTGAAACATTTAATAAAATGGATTTACATTTGTCTTTTTGCTATTGGTTTTCTATAAATTGCATGTCTATTTTTTTTTGTTCCTCCAATAATCTTTTACCAACTTTTTTGTATTAAATGCATACATATCTTCTAATGTATCACTTTAATCTCCGTTGAATTTTTATATTTTTTAATTATCCTTTTGCTGATTGCTCTGTGGGTTGTTACAATATGCATCTTTACTTATCACTAGCTACTTTAGGTTAATATTAACTGAATCCAGTAAAGTGTAGGAACTTTGCTCTGGTCTCGCTCCTTTCCCTCCCATCTCCCTTGTTCTATTATTGTCGGACATATCTACATATGTTGTAAACCCAATATCATGTTAGAAATATCATTTTATACAAACTTCCATTTTTTAAATTAAGGGAGGAGGGACATACATATTATATATACATGTACATGTACATATACATGTATTTCATATTAACTACATATCTGTCCTCTCTGGTGCTACTTCTTCCCATCTAGTTTCATATCCTGATTTGAACTACTGGGTCCTCCCTGCTTTGCACTACTGTTACCACATTTATTACATCTTTGCACGCTAGAAGACCAAGAATAGAACTGATAATTATTATTTCCTCCAATTTCCTTTTAAATTAGCTTCATGCTCTTTTATAACGTAATAACCTTTCTGGTACTGTGATGGTGTGGATCTGGAATGTCCACCAAAGGCTCATGTGTGGAAGGCGTGGTCGTCCGTGCAGCAGTGTTCAAAGGTGGGACTTTGGGGAAGTGACTGGCTCATGAGGGCTCTAACCTCATTAGTGGATTAATCCATTGGTGATTTCATAGCTGAATGACTATTAGGAGGTAGAATCAGTTGGAGAATGTAGGTCCCTGGGGCATGTCCTAGAGGGGTATAGCTTGTCCCTGGAGCTGGTCTCTCTCCCTTCTCTCTCCTCTCCTCGCTGGCTGCCATGAGCTGAACAGTGTCGCCCTGCCACACCCTTCAGCCATCAGGTCCTGCCGTGCCCCAGGTCCACAGCCGTGGGGTCAGCTGAGCATGGACCGAAACCTCTAAAACCGTAAGGCAAAATAAATCTTTTCTCCCTTGAACAGTTTCTAGTAGGCATTTTGTTAGAGACAGAAAACTATACAGGTGCTCTGCATTTCTTCATGTGGATTAGAATTACTCAGGTCAGGCTGCCTGCAATCTTGGCCTTCCATGATCCTTTGCACTGAGATAACCACTGTTTTCAACAGGATCTCCGCCCATGGAACTTTCCACACTGTGCTCCTAACAAAGTCACTTTCCTCCCAGGCCACTGTCAGTGCTCCCGCTGTGCCCCACCCACCCAGGGCGCTCCGAAACCCTGCAGGCCTCTGCTGTTCTTTCTGAGATTCTGAGTTCAGGAGACCTTCTCCAGTTAAGCTTCTTGAGTACTGTACGCTTTTGACCAAACTTCCAGACTCTTTAAGTGGTGCCTTGAGCGATTCTGTCAGGCTTTACTTTGGCTTTGTGGGGAGAGGATGTGCTAGGATCTGTACTTCGCTATTCCAGAAATCCTGCAGTCTGTGGGAGGATGACTTTTTATGGGAACAAAGCAGACGGTGTTCACCACAATACTTCAGAGAAGGAATCGAGGCCAAGAGAAATTAAGAGATTTTCCCAAAGTCACGTAACACAACCCCGACCAGAACTAGGTCCTAGCCAAACCAAATCTTAAATGGGAAATGTAGTGGCAGGCTAGCACCCGCTAGAGGGCCCCCCAAGCCAAGCTTCTCACCCAGAAAGGAAAAATACAGTACAGAATTGAAAATGGATTTCATTTTCTTTTGCCATAGGACCAGGAAAAGAGAAGTGGATGTAGCCCTCCCTAAACTCAGGAAGGTGTATGTCTGGGAGCTCAGGGTTGTGAGGACAGCATGCAATGGTGACACTGATCAGAAGTGACACGATGGTGGCAAATGGCCAGTGATGGATACGGAGAGGCAAAGGCAGCAAGAAAAAGTCACAAGAGGGGAAGAGCAGAGGAGAGCTTCCTCATCCTTTGTGAGAATATTAAAAAGCAGCAAGTAGCAAATTGAGAAGATTCTCCTTGTGATTCAAATGTTAATAAGAATGTATCATTTTAAGCAACTGCCTCTGCCTTGATAAATAGCAGAGAGATCTAAAAGCAATGTTTTAAAATGTCCATGAGGAAGTCTGAATCCCACCCATTTTGAAACTCTTTTTTAAAAATGAACACAAGGGTCACAGTGGCTCATGCCTGTAATCCCCGCTGCTCAGGAGGCTGAGGCAGGAGGAGTGCAAGTTCAAATCCAGCCTTGGCAACTTTGCGAGACTGTAAGCAACTTAGCAAGACCCTGTCTCTAAATAGAAAATCAAAAGGTCTGGGGATGTGGCTCAGTGGTAAAGTGCCCCTGGGTTCTATCCCGGTACCAAAAAACAAAAAAAAAAAAAAAAATCAACATGGGTTCAAATTTTGCACATGCTGATGCAGGTAAATAGTTGAATTGCCTTTAATATATAATTTAAGTACATATAGCTCTTTGATTCATGGATTTTCTAATTAGTTTTTCCATTTGCACGAAGGTAAACTGAGAGGGGAAGATAACTTGCTCTGGTTTAATGTCATTAACTGGACATAGGCACTGAGCCAAGGCCATTTCTACCCGCTATACACATGATACCCAAAAGCCGGTAGGCCTGTCCTCACTGACATGGTTGCCTAAAGGCCACTAATATCTCAGTCCTGACTCTGGATGAGAAAATAAGAAAGGTCCAGGGGCAAAGGAGGAGCAATTTGTGTAGATGCAGGTTCAGAAGCTCAAATCAAATTCAGCCCTTTCTGGCACCGACCAGGATGGAGGCGGAGGTGGCAACAGCAAAGCCATGGGGACGGCTTTGCTGAGTCAGCCCACGGGACACCCAGGTGATACGTGTTACCCTTGAGCCCGACCCCCACCTGACCTCGCTCTGCTGAGTGGCAAACCCCAGCACCCACGTGAGTCCTGCCCGTGCCACTCCCCTCCACCGGCCAGCGACTTCCCACAGCACCCACGGCACAAGAAGAAGCCAGCCATCTGAAGATCCCTCTTGGTCTTTCCTGGCATGAACCTAGTCAATGGGTAAGCAGTGCTGGTCTAGGCCAGGGGGAAAACTAGTGAAAACCGACTTCCTGCCATGCGGGATGGAGACAAGCTTTGTGGGACAGGGAATAGAAAGCCCAGGGACTGGGGGCGGGGAGCCAGTTTGAGGAGTTGAAGGACTTCTCTTTCTTTAAACACTCTCTCACCTGCATATTGCCCCTTGGTGGGGCAGTGAGGTCAAAACTGAACCAGATGCACAGACTTTGGATTCATCGAGTTACCCACTCTAAGTTTTCTCCCACATGTGAACTGATCGTATCAGCCTGGTTCTCATCTCGATTCCATCTTGGGATCACAGTGGCGCTGTGAGAGGGTCTGAAGGGCCTGGAGTATGGCCTGGGTGCGGAGTTTCAAGCCCTGCCACGGGTGATAGTGAATGCGGTCGAGGTCACCCTGCTCTGGAGACTCTTTCGGGTTCCCCTCCTTCTCTTTACTGTCCCATCTTCCTGGCCTTTTTGTGAATCACAGAACCTATTGGGCCTCCAGTCCCACCGGACACTCCAGTCTTCAATTCCAGGGTAAGGTTTTCTGGACTTCTCCTCTCCTGGGAATAAGCTGTTACTTCAAAACCCTCCATTTGTGAGCTATTTATTGCCTTTGCCCAGGCTGGCAGCTCAGCTCTGGCCCTTGTCCCCTAAGCGGGTGCCCACTTGGAAAAACTGGTCTTACATAAGGCCCCCTGGGTAAAAACGGGCTCTGGACGTACTATAAATTCAACAGGTGTGGTGCAGAGAAAGCGGGGGAGAGTTTTTTTCTGCCTGTAGCAAGTGACAGGGAAGCAGGTCAAAGATCACAAAGGTCGTTATTTTCAATTCCTGGGACTAAAAATATGAAGCCTCTGGGCTGTTTCTGGAACACACTGACTCCTGGCTCAATCCCTGACCAGGCACTGGAGCAGATGCAGAAAGCTAAAAGCAGAAGAAAATCCTCTGTTAGGAACTCTGCTTTCAGATGATCCTGATTCAAATGATATCTCAGAAGTGAACCTGGGGCCTCAAAAGTCGACATGACAGAAAATATAAAATATGCATAAGAATAGTTCCCCACCCAGCCCTCAGTACCACTTTCCGCAGTTGTCCTCTGCAGTCACCACCGTCCCAAACTGTTGGATGGAAATTTCCAAATTCCATGCAATTTAAATTGCCTGCTGTTCTGAGCAGCATGTCAGATGAGACTGGGAGTAGAAAGGGAGCGGACTCTGGTGGAGACTGAGGTCTTTCTAGTGTGGACTCACCAGGAGACAGAAGGTGAGAAACCAACCGGAGGCAGGAGGCAGACAACTCTGCAGGTGCTGGTTGTGAAGGGAGGAGACACAGGGGGAAATATGGGATCCACGGGGCCTGGGGGTGGGGGCGTCTCCTAGACAGGAGAAACAGCCGCAGGGTAAAACCTGGAATGAGGCTCCGGCAGAGGCGGGGACATGGCAGATGGTAGAGAAGGAAAGGTAATCGGCACCAAAGGAGTCCTGGGGAAGAAAGAAGAGGGGCCAAGATCAAGAGCGTGTTGAGGAGTCAGCCTTCATAGACAGAGAGCTCAGGGAGGGCCGCTCTCAAGACAGAGGTGTATTCTCGTGAGTTGCTCACAGCCTCTCCTGACCTTCTCCTCCCGACTTCCTTCAGCCACACAAAATGCTCCCAGCCAGTCAGTCTCTGTGCTGCCCTCCAGGTGGACGATCTCCCAGATCGTCCGTCACAGGATTTTCTTCTCCGTGCCTTTGAGATCCCAGCCTGGGTCTGACTTCAGAGAGGTCTCTCCCCACCATGCAGTCCAGAAGCCATCGACTGGGTGGCTTGAACAACAGACATTTACTTCCCTGCTGTTCTGGAAGCTGGGAAGTCCAAGATCAAGGTGCAGCAAGGCAGGTGTCGTTCTGAGGACTCTCAGAGAGCTACTGTCTCACCGTGAACTCACGTGGCCTCTTCTTCCCGTGTGTCCACAGAGGGCGGGTGGGGAAGAGAGAGAGGGCTCCTTGGTGTTTCCTCCATCTCCCTCTCCCTCCTCCCCCCCCCCTCCCTCTTTTGTACCAATTGTTTTTCTAAAGGACACTAGTCCTATCAGCTTGCCCCCTCCCCATGACCTTGTTCACCCTTCACTACTTCCTCACTCCAAATGCAGCCGCACTGATGGCTGCGGCTTCACGCACGGATTCTGGAGGAGACACACATATGGAGTGCCTGCCACCACCTCCGGGCTGGATGTGGAAAACCAGGGGAGAGCAGTTCTGGCAACACAGAAAGCCCCGAGGACAGGAGGAGAGAAAAGGCTGGCTCATCAGAGGAAGGCAGAGAAACAGAGGAGGCTGGGGTGGCTGGTGCAGGTGAGCCGGGGGAGGAAGACGGAGATGATGCAGGATGCAGGGAAGAGAAAGGAAAAGGCAGAGGATGTGGGGGTGGGGTGGGCCTAGATCCATGTCCAGAAATCTCTAAGGCTTCACTTCCGGAAAAGAGCAGGTGTTCCTCACATACTGGGAGGACAAGAAGCCTTCATTTCATCTGCCCTTCTCTCTTGGTATGAATTTGTCCTCTACAAAAAGCACTAATTGTATGCATTTTAAAGGGGAGTATATGGCTTGGTGGCAGCAGCAGAAACAGGAGTCCAATAGTTGAAGGGCTGCCATCTGGGGCTGCAGAGCCGCCTGGGAGAACCAGGAACATGAGAGAAGGTAAAACCAGCACACCCGTCAGACACCTGCAGAGACACAGAGCAGCCTGAAGGGATCTGCCACCATGGGCTTTAGTCACGATACTCCACAATAGAGAAAAGTAACCAAACCATGTGTCCGAGTTATACGGGGTCCCCTGTGGGGAGCTGGTAATCATGCTGCTTTCCCCCCTTTTACTGTAAGTTCTTATTTTCTTCCCTGTTTCCCCAGATAATCCGGGAGGACCTGGAGAACAAGGACGAGAACATCCTTCCAAAACTCTGCTGAACTAAAAACCACAAAGCAGCAATGCCACGGACGCCCCGTCTCATGGTTAAGTCAGATCCTTTCACCTCTTACTTCATGTTTTGCCAGTAATATGTTGTTCTACAGATCTACTCTATGCTTATAAGGTTACCAAGTGGAATTCCACAGCCAACCCTTAAAAATGCATGTCTTTACAAAAATTCTCCGAAGAAGTCAGGAAGCGTTGAGAGGCAATGGCCACCCTGCAGCTATGGTAACTTTCTGCATCATAAAACTTGCTGAAGAAGTTAACGTGATATGGTTAAACTGAAAACATTTATCAGAACGCAGACCTTTTGCTATGCCATACGGAGGCCCTGTGAATATTCTTAACTTGTTCTGTCCTCTGTTAATTTAAATCGGTCCTCGGAAAAAATCGTTTGAACAAATGGTCTTGAAACATGCTAGAAATTGTTGGGGTATCCTGTGAAAATTCCCTCCTGGGAGAACCTGAAACTCTCATTGGTTGTTGAGCTCGATAATTCATTAGTTTGACAATAATGTTGTAATGACTGACATCTCTATAATTCTAAACCATCAGTCTACAGACTCAATTGATGCTTTCCTCTTCTATCGCATAATGAGAACTAAAAACCCATGACTGCTAGAATGACTATCTTTCCAAAGAGATCAGGAGTCCAATATCATTTCAAAGAAAACAATCTCAGGACCATGGTGAGCCCAGCAGTACCTGTACAGTCAAGTTCTTCGGCAGATCCTGAGTCCCTGCAATCATATCTCATGAAAACTACTGCTTGAGGACCCCTTACAAAACACTGGGTCCAAGCCCTTCATATTCCTTATAATCACAAGTCTCTTAAAAAGATACTACATAACATATATTATAATTATAAACATGTATATCTCCAAGGGATCTGAAAACATGTCTCCATAAAAACTTGTACATGAACGTCATAGCAGTTTATTCATAGTAATCAAAAGGTGGACACAACCCACATGTCCATCAACTAATAAGTGGATAAACAAAGTGTATATACATCCAATAGAATACTATTTGCCAATAAAAACCAACGAAGTATGATCCATGCCAAAGCATAGATGGATCTTACAGGCATTATGCCAAGTAAAAAAAGACAGTCACCAAAATTCACATATTGATTCTCCATGCATGAAATGTCCAGAATAAGTAAACCCCAAGGACCAAAACCAAAAAAATAAAAATAAAAATACAACAACAACAAAACAACTCAAGAATTTTTTTAAAGTTTTTTAAGTTGGAGATGGACACAATACCTTTATTTTATTTATTTATTTTTATGTGGTGCTGAGGATCGAACCCAGTGCCTCACACATGCTAGGCGAGTACTCTATCGCTGAGCCACAACCCCAGCCCTCAAACAAGAATTAAAATAATAAAATACAAGTAGTTCTAGCCAATAGGATATAAATACAGTAAAATAGAATCACAAGAAATACTAAAAACGTCATCAAAAATAAGAGAGAGCAAACAAAAAACAGATGAAATAGCAAATAAACAATGAGATGATAGGCTTAAATCTAACCATATCAATGGTCATATTGAAGTATTGGAATAAGTACCCCAATTAAAAGATTTTTAGACTGGGTTACAAAAGTAAAACCCAACTTTATGCTGTCTACAAAAAAAAAAAAAAAAAAAAAAAAAAAAAAAAAAAAAAAAACCACTTTAAATATAAAAGCATAAATTGGTTAAAAGTCAAGATTCAGGTACCTTGCTAACACTCATCAAAGAAAGGTGGAGTGATTACGTAAACATCAAGCAAAGTAGATTTCAAAGCAATGACCATTATGAGGAATGAAGAAGGTAATTTCATAAAGATAATGGGGTGAATTCATCAAGAATAAATAACAATCTCAAATGCTTACATGGTGCTCTGGTTTGGATATGATTTAATTGTGTCCCCTCACCAGAAGGATGGTGTGATTGAAGCTTGCTCCTGGGGGGAGCTATGTGGCTTAGTGGGAGACGCTTGGGTCACTGCAGGAGAGCTCCTGGAAGGGACCCATCTGGAACCCCTTCAGTTCTCAAAAGAAGATTGTTACAAAAGTACAACCCTGGCTCCGGCTCTCTCTGCACCCCTGGTTTGAGACTACTCATCCTACAACACTCCAACCATAATGAGATGCCACACTTCACCCTCTCTTGAGGCCAAATCACTGGGGACACCTGCTATTGAACTTTGAGCCTCCCACGCTGTAAGCTAAATAAACCTCTCTTCTTCATAAGCTGGCTGCCTCAGGTACCTCATTGTTGTAAGGTAAAGCTGACTCATATACATACCTAACAACAGTCCATCACAATTAAGAGTAAACAGCATTGTGCAGAGAAATAAACAAATCACAATTATAGTCAGAAATGTTAATACTCCTGAGTAATAAAACTGATAGAAAATGTAAACTGAAGGCATGAATAACACTATGAACTTGTTTGCCTTAATTAATATTTATAGAACATTCTCTCCAATAATAAAACACAGGTTTTTCTCAAGATCTAATAGAATGCTTACCAAATGCTACAATTGAGGCCATAAAACAAGGCTCAATAAATTTAAATGGATTTATGTGATTCAAAGTACACTTTCTGACCACAACAGAATAAATCATAAATTAATAGCAGAAAGATATTTCAAAAAATTTCAAGCCTTTGAAAATTAAATCTTTTGCATAACCAATGGGTCAATGAAGAAATCAAAAGGGGAAAAAGGAAGTACTTTGAACAAAAATGAAAACACATATATGAAAACTTAGGAAATTTCACTAAAGGAGTGCTTTGGGGAAAAGTTTATAGCAATAAATGCCCATAATAGAAAAAGAAGGAAGGTCTGAAATGAATGACCTCTACTTCTACCTTAAAACCTTAGAAAAAGAACAAATTAAACCCAAACTAAGCAGAATGAAGAAAATAATAAAGAATAGCAAAAAGCACAGAAAACAATAAGAGAAAAATAAAATAAAGAACTAGTTGAGAAAAATCAATAAAATTGATAAAAAAAAAAAAACTATCCAAATTGATCAGGAAAAACTCTCACCAAACTGATAAGAGGGAATTCACAAAACACCAATATCAGAATGAGAGAGATGACATCACCACAGATTCTATAGATAATATGTTGTTTTTAGAAGACCATTATGGTTACAGTTTGGACTTGAATGTCCCCCACAGGTCTATGTGTTGAAGGCCTGGTCCTCAGCCATGGTGCTATGGGGAGGTGGTGGATCCTTTAGTAAGTGGGGCTTAGTGAAAGGAAGTGAGGTCATGAGGTATGCCCTAGAATAGGGATGTTAGGACTCCAGCCCTTCCCTGTCTTTCTCTTTGTTTCTTGGCTCTCACGGCCTCCTCTTCCACCATGAAGTACTGTGCTGCCACAGGCCCAAAGCAACAAGGACAAGAGATTATGGGCTGAAATCTCTGAAACCATGAGCCAAATAAACTTTTCCTCCTTTTAAGTTTATTTATCTCAGGTTACTTGTTGCAGTAACCAAAAACTGACCAGCACAATTATGAACCACTTTACACCAAAAAATTTGACAAGTTACTGTACTGAAGTGGAGAAATTCCTTGAAAGGCATAAACTATGAAAGCTCACTCAAGAAGAAATAAATAACACAAATGTCCCCATAGCTAATCAAGAAAATTGATTTTGCAGTTAATATTTTTCCCACAAAATAAACTCTAGGCCTAGATGACTTCCCTGGTAAATTCTACAAAATATTAAAGGAGGAAATCATGCCAATGTACACGAGAGAAATCATGAAGTAGGAATACTTCCAAATTTGTCTTGTAAGGTTATCATTAGCACGATAACAAAAGCAGACAATTACAAGAACATAAAATTAAAAAGATTGATATGTTTTAGGAACATAAATGCAAAAATTTGAAACAAAACTTTATAAATTGAATCAAACACTACATTAAAAAGTATAATCCATAAAGGTCACATGGAGACCAGAATTGCAAGGTTGGTGCAACGTTCAAACATCCATCAATGTTATTAAAACTGAAAAAGAAAATGTGATTACCTCAACAGGTACATAAAAAGCGTTTTTTTTTTTTTTTAATTTAACATTCATTCTTTTTTTAATTATTTTTATTTGGCTTTTAATTTTTTACAGACTGCATTTTGATTCATTGCACACAAATGGGGTACATAATTTCGTTTCTATGGTTGTACACAATGCAGATTCATAACATTCATTCTTGATTGGGAAAAAGAAAACTTCCAACAAAGAAAAGGAATTTTCCTCAATCCAATATATAGTATGTACCAAAAACCTACAATTTACATTAATTTAAACACTAAATGCTTTCCCTTTTAAGGAAATTAGACAAAGAGGGAAGGGACAAGGCGCCACAGGCGGGCGCTCCTCCTCCCTCACCCCCTGGCTCCTCCTTTCTCCTCCTTTTCTTCCTCTTTCCTTTCCCGCCGGGTCTTGTCCACTTCCCCCAACAGCGGCCTGGATTTTATGTAAAGGCAGGACTTCCCGACACCTCAGGGAAAATAGGGTGCAAGCCCAGAAACTATTTCCCCACCACCACTTGTTGAAAAACTGATTTGAAGGCGCCTCCGGGTCCAAACAAACGAAAAGTGCCAGAATTTGATGTGTCTCAAGTTTTGCGCTGGAGACCCTTCACTACTAAGTATCAAGAAAAAATACAACTGGAAACTAACCCGAACCTAATTCAAGGTCAAAATGGAACGATTTGTAGTAACAGCAGCACCTGCTGGAAACCGTTCTAAGACTGCTTTGTCTGTGACACCCCTGATGGTGTCACTGAGCTTGGAGGTGAGCTTCATGAAGGTGGAGGAAAGCTCTTCTGCACTTCTTGCAATGTGGTTCTGAATCACGTTCCCAAGTCTGCTACTAGTGACCACCTCAAGTCAAAGACTCATACCAAGAGGGAGGCAGAATTTGAAGAGCAAAATGTGAGAAAGAAGCAGAGGCCCCTCACTGCATCTCCTCAGTGCAACAGCACTGGGCAAACCGAGAAAGTCAGCGTTATCCAGGACTTTGTGAAAATGTGCCTGGAAGCCAGCATCCCCCTTGAGAAAGCTGATCGCCCAGCAGTCCGTGCTTTCCTGTCTCGCATTGTGAAGAATGGAGGCTCCATACCTAAGTCAGAGCAGCGGAGGAGAGCATATCTGCCTGATGGATATGAGAATGAGACTCAACTCCTCAGCTCACAAGATTGTTGACAAGGAGGTTACCACCGTTGTGATCAAGATAAATAATGTGGAGTGTTAAAGTTACGTGTTGATTGTGTGGTTCATTTTTATATTTATTTCATGTAAAATCATGTGATTCAGAATAGTTTTGCAATGTGTATATAGTTGCAGGCAAAAAAAGAAAAAGAAAAAAAAAAACTCACTACAAAACTTATTGTTAATTTTAGTCACCAATGGTATAAAGCAAAACTTAGATATAAGAGTGCTAGGATACCGACAGAGAAATAATAAGGAAATTGCTTTCTACACTTTTAATTTTTCCATAAAATTTTATAAGTTTATTTAGGTAAGTAGACTAGATTAGAAACAAGTTTACTTGCTTTCATTTTTATCTGCTTTGCCTCTGGTGGTGTAAGGTTTTTTTAACATGAATGGTAAACAACTGGCTAGAAAATCTGGTGAGATTTTTGTAGTGGAGATCTGGTAGCATTCTGCATAGCTGTTTGGGTGAGGAAATAGTCAGTTCTGTTAAAGGCCAACCACATTCAGAAAATGATCTCTTCCTGAATCTCCCTGTCCTGTAAGGTTGTAAAAGTAGTGTGGCCCAGCTAAGTTCTCTCCATCAGAGATCCAAATTATATTTTTAAAAAATTTAACAGCTGAAAACTTGAACCAGAGTTTAATAAAAAATTGTTAAATATTTGAAAACATTCAAGTTAAAAATGTTTATAAAACATATTTCTATTACAGAGCAGCGACAAATGATGCCCTGTGTGACTTTTAGCGCGAGTTTTCTTTGAGGTCATTTTTGCTACATATCTTCATTTAAAAAAAGAAAAAACCAAAGTGAGAAAAATACTGAACATCTTAAGTGTCTTAAAAATTTAAGTTTCTAATTCAAATTGTTAATGGCTGTCTGATTTTAGATTTTGTTTTGTTTTCATTTTTAAAAGCCTGCTACTAAAATCACTTGTCAAAATTTGAACTTTTAATTTTTCTCATGTTTGGTTATGTTAAAGTAGCACAATAATATCCTAGAGGAGTGCTCTTATTGGTAAAGCACACATTCAAGGAGACCAGCAGCAAAACCCAAAATGTGTTTTGCTTTAAGTTCCTGAAAAGAATTTGCAGGCAACCAAGTTTAATTTAAATTTTTTAATATGGTAGAAGATCTAAGAAGCTAGGAAAATAATTGAGTTATATAGAACTGTTTTTAGAATACAAAAATAAGGTTAGATATACAATCATTCCAACTTTTTGAAACTCCATGTGATTCAGACTACTCCCTATTGTTTGGGTTATTACTTTGCACTACTAGTAACTGTGTAATGGAAGACCAGGTTAGAGCACAGCAGTGATTGATGTTACACTAGAAAAATGAGTAGTTCACATTTTCTAGCAGTTATTTCTTATTTGAAGATAATTTGGGTTCTCTTTATTTTAATGTGTTCTTTCAGAACACATTCACTATATCTAGGGACATAGCCATTCTGTTAGGATTATATCATGTCCTTAGAAGACTTTTCCATCCTATAGTGGTAGGTGTATTAATATTAATGTTTCTTTACTGATTATGAACCATTCATTTCCTGAAACTGGTTACCTTTGTCTTGTGGTTAAATAAGAATGATTGTTTTAGCCTGCTCAAACTGATACAGATCCGTGAAACCATGATTGACATATGTTAGGTAACAAATGAGAATGTCCAAGAGGCATATGCTGCTTTGGAGGTAAAGTGAACGTGTGTACAGAAGCTTTCAATCTTAACTATATAGTGTGAGTGTGATGCTATCCTATTGGAAAAATAGCAAAATTTTTTTATTTTATAAGTTGTATGCATAAACATAAGATTTGTAATGTTTCATTTATAAACTGCCTTCAACACATGCTTAACTGCTAATGGTGTTTTCCCAAAGTATGGTAGTACGTCTTCCAGAATTTCACTATATGCTTACAGTAAGTAGTTCCTAGCTTGTTGAAATGTTGAATTTCTTAATTGGTTTTGTTTTTGATTATATGGGGCATATAGCAAGGCTGAAGGACATTGTAATCATTTTTACAGGGTGAAAATTTAGAAAGATTTTTGTATGAGAGCCTTTATATTTTATCCATTATCATCTTTGATTAGGGCTTCCCCCCCCTCCCCCAAACACTACTTCCAGTTAATACATTTGACCCTACCGAATTTCAGGGACCAGCAAACCTTTAAAAAGTTCTGCATCTTACCTGCTGTAATCAACTAAGTATCAGTGTGGGATTGTTCTGAAGTATTAATTGCTTAAAAGCTATTTTAAGTACACTTGTGAGATCTTCAAGCTGAAAGTTCCATGTTAAAACTTTTGCCTAAAAGAATTTGTTTGTGCGTATTAATGGAAAATACCTACAAGCAAAATAAAATTTAAGGTGGCCCAAAACAAAAGCCACAGTTTACCATTTGAGGCTTAGTCTTTGTTAGTGCTATTTTGACTCACTTCAACTGCCATTAAATGAGGCAGATAACCTTTAAACATGTTAATTTGATTCATTTACATGGAAGATTAGTTCTATAATTTCATTTAAACCTTACCTAAAATTTCTTTAGCTTCTGGTCAGCACTGATTAAAATGTGAATAGTGAAGTGGCTCTTTTTAACCTTGGTTTATATCAACCTATACTATCATAGATTTCTGAGATAAATAAAGTTCTTCTCTAGTGGTATTCTACTTGTATCCAGAATACTGTATTAATTAAAATTTTACCATGTTAAAAAAAAAAGAAATTAGACAAAGATGCTTAATAAGCATTATATAGAAGGTTCTAGCTAGCATAATTTAAGAAAAATGAATGCATCTAGATTAGAAAGGAGTGAAGCTGTCTTTATTTACATTTGATATGAACATCTGTCAAAAGTCCAATGGAATCCATCAAAGTAAGTTACTAAAGCTAATAAGTCAGTCTAACAAGGTTGAAGAATAAGAGATAAATATACAAAACTAATTCCATTTACTAGCAACAACCAAAAATCAAATTTTTATGTTAAATTTGAAGGGGGGTGGAGTACCAGGGATTGAACCCAGGGGTGCTTAACCACTGAACCTCATTTTGAGCCCTTTTTATTTTGAGACAGGGTCTTGCTAAATTGCTTAGGGCCTCACTAAATTGCCGAGGCTGGCTTTGAACTTGTAATCCTCCTGCCTCAAGCCCAAGTCACTGGGATTACAGGCGTGCACCTATAGGCCCAGTTTAAATTTTTTAAAATTCTAATATCATTCCAGTAATATTGAAAACATGAGATACTGCCCAAAGATCCACAAATATTCCAAAAGATGTAAAATATATGTACAATGAAAACTATAAAACATTGCTAATATAAATTAAACAAGATCTAAATAAAGAACACTTTTTTTAGTGGTGGGACGTTTCCATACTGTCATTGACGATTTTCTAAAGATTCAGTGAAATTTCAATCAAAATCTCAGCAGACTTTTGTTAGAACCTAGAATGGACAAAAAAATTTGAAAGTATTAAAAAAAAAAAAACAGAGTTGGAGGACTGATATTACTTGCCTTCAAGAGTTATTATAAAGCTACAGTAATCAAGATAGTGTGATATTGGCTTCTCAATAGACACACAGAATCAACAGAACAAAAACAGAGTCCAGAAGGGACCCTCAAGTATATGACAAAACACAAAGGCAATTCAATGAAGGAAAGACAGTTATTTTAACAACTGATACCAGAACAACTGTATATTCTTAAGGGAAAAAATAAACTTTGATCCATATGTCACAAAATATACAAAAGTGAATTCTGGATACATTAAAGATAGAAGGGTAAAATATAAAAAACTATAAAATATCTAGGGGAAAAAAAGAGAAATTTTTTGTCACTTTGGAATTAAACCGAGACTTCTTCAAATACAGACCAAAGACACACATTGATAAAAGAAAAAAATTGTAAATTGGGACTTCATGCAAAATTTAAAAACTTGTTCTGAAAAAGATAAGCCACAGAGAAATATATGTAAAGCATAATCTAGCGAGGGATTTATATGTAGAAATTATGAGAAATTATGAAAACATACAAACCAATAGAAAAAAAAATTGACCACAGATCTTGAATACTTTGCAAAGAAGGTATACATGGATAAACATGAAAAATATGTTCAGCAGCATTCATCATAAGAAAAATGCAAAATAAAACCATAAGAGATATTTAACATCTACTAGAATAAATGCGGATGAGGATGTGGGAAAAACTGGAACACTCAGACACTGTTTGGGAGAACGTAAAATGACACCTATCTGGAAATCAGTGAGGTAACAGACACCGGCCTTTCATAGCATCAACCCATGGAAAAGATGTACATGTCTGTACAAATCCTCATACACAAATGTTTCACAGCTGCTTTATAGTCGTAGTAACCGACAATGAGAAACAACCCAAATGCCCATCTACAGCCGAATCAATAAACAAATCAGGATACATCCATACAATGAACTAGTGCTCAGTAATTTAAAAAAAGAAGAGTACTGACAAGCAACCACAAGGCTATAACTCAAAAATAATCATTGTAAAATTCTGTGAAAGAAGATGGACAAATAGAGCACATACAACATGATTTCACTCCAATAAATCTCTAGAAAATGCGATACTGATCCACAGAGACAGAAAGAGATTGGTTGTTCCCTGGAGGTGGGGGCATGGTAGGACAAGGGAAGGCAAATATAAAGAGGCAAATAAAATTTAAAAAAAAAACTTTGGTGCTTGATGGAGATGCTCACCATTCAGTCATGGCAATGGCTTCACCATTATATACGTATGTCAAAAGCTATCAAATTACACATTTTAAATAAGTGGAATCAAATATGGATCAATTATACCATGGTAAGATTTTTTTAAAAAAAAAAAAAAAAAAAAGCATAACCAACATCCCAATCATTGTGGATTCTTATTAGATGCGATCTAAATAAAATACAGTGTAATATACAGAGTAATTTCCAGAGGGTCAAAATACTCACTCCAAGAAAGCTTGCTAGACTTACCTCAGCTGCTTGATTCATTGACTTGCCCTCCCTCTCAGCCTTGGGTGTTGAATTCAACTCTACTCTCTTCTGGGTGGGTGTGGTCTCCAGGTTAACGATGGACTTCTCTCTAAATGATTTTGCAATCACATCCTTAACAACACTATTTCACAATCATTGAGAAATCTGTGTCTCCATCACTTCAGACCTTTTTAAGACCTTGCAGTTTTGACTTGGTAGGAGACATTTCTTTCCTCCAGGCTCATTTCTGTGAAGCCAATCGCTTTCCTACAGAACAACTGCTACTTCTTGCTTTTCTGCTGACTATTTAAAATGCTAGTCATAGCCATGAGCAGCGTGAAAGTGGTCAAGTTCAAAATGGAGCCGCTGATGTCAACCCCACAGAAACAGAGCTGGCCAGACGGAGGCCACCAAGGAAGTGCTCTCGTGCACAAATTACCCAATAACAGAAACGGGGAATTCCACAAAATAACAACCTTTCATAAAGACCACTGCCACCTGGAACCAAGACTCTCTGCAGGGACGCCTGCCCAGCAACGGGCTGTCCAACTTGGATTAGCGCCACCTTGGCCCTGGAATGCCCTTATGGCTAGAGGGTATTGTTTTAAAACCGTTTATGTGATCTGCCTCATCTTCCCTTTAAGTTTCCCCTTACCCCGCTGCCTTGGAATACATTCATGGTTTCCACAGCATGTACAATAGTCCTGCTTATTCCCAAATAAACATCATTATTCTTTAGAACTGATTGATCCTCCCCTCCCCACTTCCTTCCCTCCCTTCTCTTCCCCTGCCTCTTCCCCTTCCTTCCTTCCTCCCTCTCTCTCTCTCTCTCTCTCTCTCCCCCTCTCAGTTGATGACAGTTTTCAGGGTTTCTTTTTTTATTTGTTAATTATTCTTTTTAAATATTTGCCAAAGTGATACTATAATATGGACTGAGAGGCTGCTTTTGCTAAAAGCAAAAACTTTACTTGGGCTTATGAGTGCAAACAACTTGGCATCTTGGGCTTCATTTTGCATCTGTCTCATTTGCACTGAATCAGTCGACTTGGATTCCAGCGACCGCAGGTCCGAACTGTAAACACCTTGAGATATGTGGAAACTACCCCCCCAAGCAATGGCAACGTTCTCATCGCCACCTACCATGCCCTGTGCAATCTACGATGATCCTGAGACAATGATCAACGAGACCACAGTTGATCCACAAGACTACTGGACCCTGCATACTTCTTTCTGGTACCCCTTGCTATATAATCTGGGTGCTCACATCAATTCCCCCAGAAACAGCTGGAAATAGCTCACTGGTGAAAGTTCCTTTTCTGCTTTTCCTCATTATTTTTTTTCCCATTTGGTTTCTGGGGTAAGTGGCCAGACTTGATTTGCTGGAGGCCCTTAGTGCGCCTTCTGGCCCAGGAATCAGGTAACAATATTTGCACACTAACTAAAAAAAGGAGAAAAAAAAAAAAAAACAGCACCTAAGATTTTATAATGAATTATAAAATGATCCTGAGATAATGATCAACGAGACCACTTCCCTTCTCATCCCAGGGGAAAGCCCCCTGAACTCTTCAGTTGTTTCTTCCAATAATTAACTGAGAAATCTTCTTAAGCCACACAGCACTATAGCTGTGTGAAAGCAATGTGAAAGAAATCAGCACATTTTGTCCCTTGAAACAAATGTTGCCAAAGAGAACTGAAATGGAAGACCAGATCGTGCCACTGAGATCATCTATCTGAGTGAAATATTTTGAAGTCAAAAAAAATTCCAGGTATGAATCCTACTTCTGGTGCCCGCTATTCAAACTTGAGCTAGTAAATCAATCTGCCTGAACCTTTAAAATGGGCAATATCTGCCTCACAGAGCTGTCCAGAGAGTGAAATGAGAAGGCGTGTGTACACAACCGCTCTACCACCAACTCCACTCAAAAATGGCTTGCTTTACCTTTCCCCAGGACTTGGCTCCTCTCCAGAATTACAGGTCTCTTCAACACAGGTCTTCCCCAAAATTTCAGCCACGTGGCATTTTTTTTTAAAGGAAGCAATCGTCATATTTTTAATGAAAGTGAATTGAGTCAATCTGCAAGAAAAATTCCATCATTCATTGTTGAGTGAGACCAACCAGCAACACCATAAGCCTCCTACTAAAGGGATTCAAGTTTTAGAAGTCTGGAGAAAAACCCAATGACTAGAAACCGTCGCAAGGCATGCCACAGCGAGCAGGTCCCAAGCCTATGCCATCTGTTACCAGGAACACGCCAGTCTCCTGCTCGATACTGTTGGTGGTAGGCTGACTCGCACAGAAAGCCCCTCAAGATTTGTTTTACAGAACACCCAACAAAGTCAATTCCTCTGTGAAAGAGTAGTGACCCCCTTATAAAGAGAAAAAGGTAGAGACCCTCTGATATAAAACAAATATGTCTAGTTAAGATTGACCAAACCAAAATGGGTGCAGATGAAATCACTGAGCTGTGCTGACTGTGGTAAATACAAGGACAGTACCCGAGATAAAATAATGTGGCCATGAGTTAAGGACATTGTGATCAATTCTGTGAAGCAACCCATCCCTTCAGAGGCCCCAGAAGCTGCGGTTTCAGATTTGGGTAGTCTGGCTCCCCACCAGGTGCAGCCTGAAACAGGTAAGTTGGAGCTGGCTGCTTGCACTCCTGGGGGGGGGGGGGGGGGCCGGAGGATAAAGGCCCCTCTTGTAAGCCTGCCAGGATTTTTTATGGTTTTCAACTTTAAAAACGAGTTTGCTGAAGTCACTCCCCACTACTGCCCCACTTGGAGTAGTGGTCCTGACATGTCTGTCTGTTTTCTTTTTCTTTTTTTCCTCTCTTTTCCCAAAATAAACTTTTTTTTTTTCCTACTTTAGTTTCTGGTGGTCTCACTATGTGTCGATTACGGGACCCCACAACATTTTATAAGCTTCCTCCCATCCAAAGACCCAGCCCTTTCGTACAAAGACTCACCCCTGGTGAATGCTTTCGCCCTGTTCTGACGAGTCCTGCTGAGGTTGCTTGGGCAGGAACTGGACCAGTGCTTGGGATCCCACGGACTCTTCTAATTCAGGAGGGGGAAAACGTTACTTAAGCCACAACTGCCCTCTAAGGGGCTGAAACCTGCCAGGGGAGTTCCAGCCCGTACCCTGAGCTCTGCAAGTGTGGACTTGGAGCTCAGGTCTAGAACGGTGCCTGTCTCCTGGTTCCTCAATAAATTTTCGGATAAAGGAGGTGCCCGCGGGAGCACAGCTCTCCGAAGGGGACACTTTGGGATTGTCGGGGAGAGAACCTTTGGGAGGATGAAGATAGATAGGTGAGAAGGGAGTACCCGGATGCCTGGCCCGCTTTGGTTAACTTATTTAACATGATCAAAAACCGTCTACAAGAAGGGGTCCAAAGGCACCGAGCATGCCCAACGACCTGCCAGCACTTGGAAAGCAATCCAGGAAGGCTTCCAGGCCCCCAGCTCGTGGGGAGAAGGGGCATTTCTGGGGCCGACCTGGGTGGGGCACCGCTGGACGTCCTGGCTCAGGTCGACAGTCACTTGGCCGGATGCTGGCGGGTTTTCGGGCGGGCTTGAGGCGCGGCAGAGGCAACTTGGCGAGGTGGCGCACGTACTTATCCCTCGCAGCCGGGCTCAGGCCCATCCCGCTGCTGCGGCCCCGCCGGCCCCCAGGCCTCGCAGGGGACAACGCTCCAGGCGAGTTCCCAATCGGCCGGCCGGGGGTCCGCGGAGCCGCGGGATGATGGCACTGGGGCCGGCGCGGCGAGGGACAGTGAAGGGGGGAGGGCAGAGGAGCGTGGAGCCGGGAGCGCAGCGCGCAGTAAACGGCGGCGGGCGCGCGCGCGGGTACAACGGCGCGGACGCGGCGCGGCGGGCGCGTCCTGGAGCGGAGAGGGGTGTGGACGCGGGGGCTCGCGGCGCCGGGGGCTCTGCGGAACTTGAGAGGCGAGGCAGGGCTGGGGCTTGGGGGCAAGGGCTCCCTGGTGGCGCCTAATTTGCCTGGAGAGGAGTCTGAGAGCAGATTAGAAAGTTCCATTTTTTATTTTAAAAAATTAAGATAAATATACAATGTAATATGCGATGCGTACAAAATCACATGGAATGTGGTTATTAAAATTGCCCATGACTACTCCGTCCTGCTTACGAATTTGAACACACCTGCTACGCATGCTTCACCTGCCTTCCTCCTTCGCCCTACCTCCCTGCCCCTGCGCCCTGAGTTTTGTGTCTATGCGGTCCTTGTTTTGCTTTGGGTTTTGTTCATTGTTTTGGTTTGGCTTTTTGAGACAGAGTCTCACTATGATCAACAGGCTGGCCTCGAACTTCTGGGCTCCAGCCATCCTCTTGCCTCAGCCTCTGGAATATCTGGAACAACAAGTGCATCCTGATGCCCCTGGCCTCGCCCTTTTTCTTTAAGTTTCTAGATCCCTTCTTTGCATCCCTAGTACACTGTTTTTTGTTTGTTTGTTTGTTTGTTTATTGCATATTTGAAGCTTTCTTTAAAAAAAGGTGAAGCCCTTGGGAAGAAATTAGGTCTTGAAAGCAGACCCTTCACGGAGAGGATTAGTGTACTTACAAAGGAGGCCCCTTTGTGTCGGCCATGGCAAATAACTCATTGCTTTGAACTCCACAGACTTGGACAGTTTGATAGCTGCATCTGGGAAGCTCTCGGTGTGCCGGTCCTGAAAGACACACCCATTTGCAGGTGAATGCTGTTAATAGGGCCCATTCCATACCTGGCGTGGGATTTATGGTTTCATGGCTTTGAATTCAGATGCCTGCTTCCCTGGGGTCAGAGAAATAGTGCTCTCAACAGCCTTGAGGCACCAGCTGTCTGGAGCAAGAATAAGAAAACCCACAAATAGATGAGCCCCAAATAAACTCTTCCTGCTGACTTTGTTTACCTTGAAGAACCCTTCCTGACAATAAATCCCTCTCATGTGCTTCCCTTTAAATAAAGGATTCACGGGCTTTTTCCTTTGCTAGGGATCAGACCCTTCCAGTCTAATCCACCTACCAAACCCCGACTTGTGAAACTATATTTCTTGTCTTTGTGTCTTTATTTCTTTTTTTTTTTTTTACATTTTTTAATTAAAAATCATAAATTTACAAAGGGCAATATTGTTTGCTTCATTCTGTTATTTTTCCCATCCCCCCCACCCCTCCCACCCCTTTTCCCTCTATACAGTCCTTCCTTCCTCCATTCTTACCACCCTCCTTATCCCTAACCCTAAACCTAACCCTAACCCTAACGCTAACCCCTCCTACCCCCCATTATATCCTCATCCGCTTATCAGCGAGATCATTTGTCCTTTAGTTTTTTGAGATTGGCTTATCTCACTTAGCATGATATTCTCCAATTTCATCCATTTGCCTGCAAATGCCATAATTTTATCATTTCTCATGGCGGAGTAATATTCCATTGTATATATATGCCACAGTTTCTTTATCCATTCATCAACTGAAGGGCATCTAGGTTGGTTCCACAATCTGGCTATTGTGAATTGAGCAGCTATGAACATTGATGTGGCTGTATCTCTGCAGTATGCTGATTTTAAGTCCTTTGGGTATAGGTCAAGGAGTGGGATAGCTGGGTCAAATAGTGTGTCCATTCCAAGCTTTCTGAGGAATCTCCATACTGCTTTCCAGAGTGACTGCACTAATTTGCAACCCCACCAGCAATGTATGAGTGTACCTTTCTCCCCACATCCTCGCCAACACCTATTGTTGCTTGTGTTCTTGATAATCGCCATTCTAATTGGGGTGAGATGAAATCTTAGGGTAGTTTTGATTTGCATTTCTCTTATTACTAAAGATGTTGAACATTTTTTCATATATCTGTTGATTGCTTGTACATCTTCTTCTGGGAAGTGTCTGTTCATTTCCTTAGCCCATTTGTTGATTGGATTATTTGTATTCTTGGTGTAGAGTTTTTTGAATTCTTTATAGATTCTGGAAATTAGAGCTCTATCTGAAGTATGAGTGGCAAAGATATTCTCCCACTCTGTAGGCTCTCTCTTCACATTCCTGGAAGTTTCCTTTGCTGAGAGAAATCTTTTTAGTTTGAATCTATCCCAGTTGTTGATTCTTGCTTTTATTTCTTGTACTATTGGAGTCCTGTTAAGGAAGTCTGATCCTAAGCCAACAAGTTGAAGATTTGGACCTACTTTTTCTTCTATAAGATGCAGGGTCACTGGTCTGATTCTGAGGTCCTTGATCCATTTTGAGTTGAGTTTTGGGCAGAGTGAGAGATAGGGGTTTAATTTCATTCTATTGCATATGGATTTCCAGTTTTCCCAGCACCATTTGTTGAAGAGGCTATCTTTTCTCCATTACATATCTTTGTCTAGTATGAGAAAATTGTATTTATTTGGGTTGGTGTCCATGGCCTCTATTCTGTACCATTGATCTACCTGTCTATTTTGATACCAATACCATGCTGTTTTTGTTACTATTGCTTTGTAATAGAGTTGAAGATCTGGTATTGCGATACCCCCTGCTTTGCTCTTTCTACTGAGGATTGCTTTAGCTATTCTGGGTTTCTTATTCTTCCAGATGAATTTCATAATTGCTTGCTCTATTTCTGTAAGGTACATCATTGGGATTTTAATTGGAATTGCATTGAATCTGTATAGGACTTTGAGTAGTATGGCCATTTTGACAATATTAATTCTGCCTATCCAAGAACATGGGAGATCTTTCCATCTTCTAAGGTTTTCTTTAATTTCTTTCTTTAGTATTCTGTAGTTCTCATTGTAGAGGTCTTTCACCTCTTTTGTGAGATTGATTCCCAAGTATTTTATTTTTTTCGAGGCTATTGTGAATGGGGTAGTTTTCCTAATTTCTATTTCTGAAGATTCATCATTTATGTATAAAAATGCATTGGATTTATGAACATTGATCTTGTAACCTGCTACTTTACTGAATTCACTTATGAGTTCTAAGAGTTTTCTGGTGGAATTTCCAGGTTCCTCTAAATATATAATCATGTCATCAGTGAACAGGGATAGTTTGAGTTCTTCTTTTCCAATTTGTATCCGTTTAATTTCTTTGGTTTGTCTAATTGCTCTCGCTAGAGTCTCAAGAACAATGTTAAATAGAAGTGATGAAAGAGGGCATCCCTGCCTTGTTCCAGTTTTTAGGGGGAATGCTTTCAGTTTTTCACCATTTAGAATGATATTGGCCATGGGCTTAGTGTAGATGGCCTTTACAATGTTAAGGAATGTTCCCACTACCCCGATTTTTTCTAGTGTTTTGAGCATGAAGGGGTGCTGTATTTTATCTAATGCTTTTTCTGCATCTATTGAAATAATCATGTGATTCTTAACTTTAAGTCTGTTGATATAGTGAATGGCATTTATTGATTTCCAGATGTTGAACCAACCTTGCATCCCTGGGATAAAACCCACTTGATCGTGGTGCACTATCTTTTTAATATGTTTTTGTATGCGATTTGCTAAACTTTTGTTGAAAATTTTTGTTTTGATGTTCATTAAGGATATTGGTCTGAAATTTTCTTTCCTTGATGTGTCTCTGTCTGGTTTAGGTATCAGGGTGATATTGGCTTCATAGAATGAGTTTGGGAGGGTTCCCTCCTCTTCTATTTTATGGAATACTTTGAGAAGTATTGGAATGAGCTCTTCTTTAAAGGTTTTGTAGAACTGGGCTGAGAACCCATCTGGTCCCAAACTTTTCTTTGCTGGTAGGCTTTTGATGACCGCTTCTATTTCATTGCTTGAAATTGATTTATTTAAGTTTTGTATGTCCTCCTCGTTCAGTTTAGGTAATTCATATGTCTCTAGAAACTTGTTGATGTCTTCAAGGTTATCTGTCTTGTTAGAGTATAGATTTTCAAAATAGCTTCTAATTATGTTTTGTATTACAATCATGTCTGTTGTGATATTTCCTTGTTCATTCCGAATTTTAGTAATTTGAGTTTTCTCCCTCTTTCTCTTTGTTAGTGTGGCAAAGGGTTTATCAATTTTGTTTATTTTTTCAAAGAACCAACAATTTATTTTGTTAATTTTTTCGATTGTTTCTTTTGTTTCAATTTCGTTGATTTCAGCTCTGATTTTCACTATTTCCTGATTTCTGGAATTGAGAAGGATTTGTTTGATGTACATGGATGAGCCAATGTTCGGGGCATAGATATTTATGATTGTTATGTCTTGCTGATTTATGCTTTCCTTAAGCAGTATGTAATGTCCTTCTTTATCCCTTCTGACTAACTTTGGCTTGAAGTCCACATTATCTGAAATGAGGATGGATACTCCAGCTTTTTGCTGTGTCCGTGTGCATGGTATGTTTTTTCCCATCCTTTCACCTTTAGTCTATGGGTATCTCTTTCTATGAGATGAGACTCTTGCAGACAGCAAATTGTTGGATTTTTCTTTTTAATCCATTCTGCCAGTCTATGTCTTTTGATTGAAGAGTTCAGGCCATTAACATTCAGGGTTATTATTGTGATATGATCTGTATTCCCAGTCATCTGACTCATTTTTGTTTTTTGACATGATTTGGTTTCTCCTTTATTTGGCTATTCCTTTAGGCTAGTTCCTCCCATTGCTGATTTGCATCGTTGTTTTTCATCTCTTCCTCATGGAATGTTTTGCTGAGAACGTTCTGCAATGCTGGCTTTCTTTTTGTAAATTCCTTTAGCTTTTGTTTATCATGGAAGGATCTTATTTCATCGTCAAATCTGAAAGTAAGTTTTGCTGGGTATAAGATTCTTGGTTGGCATCCATTTTCTTTCAGGGCTTGGTAAATGTTGTTCTCGGCCCTTCTAGCTTTTAGGGTCTGGATTGAAAAACCTGCTGATATTCTTATTGGTTTCCCCCTGAATGTAATTTGATTCTTTTCTCTCGCGGCCTTTAAAATTCTGTCTTTATTTTGTATGTTAGGTATTTTCATAATAATGTGCCTTGGTGTGGGTCTGTTGTAATTTTGTATATTTGGCTTATATTTTGTATAAGCCTCTTGTACTTGGTTTTCCATTTTATTCTTCAGATTTGGGAAATTTTCTGATATTATTTCATTGAATAGATTGTTCATTCCTTTGGTTTGTTTCTCTAAGCCTTCCTCAATCCCAATAATTCTTAAATTTGGCCTTTTCATGATATCCCATAATTCTTGTAGATTCTGTTCATGATTTCTTACCATCTGCCTCCCGGGCAGAGCTTCACTGGTTGGGGGAGACTCACCCCGTGGCTCTATTTTAGTCTGAGTCTCTCAATGCCTCCCCTTCTTGAATCCTAGGTTCTGGAGCGACTGGAGATGCAGTCACCCTCTAGTCCGCCATCTTGGGTTGCCCCCTGTGTCTTTATTTCTAAATATTTCTTCAGTCCTTTAATTTTCCCAGCTGACTCAACCCTCCTTTTGGTGTTCTGGCCCTTGCTGCCCAGATGGTAACAAGACCCTAGAGAGCTGGATAGCCCCTTCCATCATGTCAAAATGTTGAGGTGGCTGTCTATGAACCAAGAATCAGCTGTAGGGCTTGGGCCTCTTGGCCTCCTGAGAGAAATAAATCTCTGCTGATTTTAAAGTATTCTTTCATAACACACCAAACAGATACGAGAAATGATATCATGCTATATGTTCTCTTCCGCAACTTTCTCCTTTCAAGACCATTTCTATAATGTATTGTTGTCTAGAATCGTAATGCATTAATTCATTTTCTTTTCCTTTTTTAAATTTTTTTATTTTTTGACTGGGATTAAACCCAGGGTGCTGTACCACTGAGCTGCATCTCCAGTCCTTTTTTGAGACAGGGTCTCACTAAGTTGTTGAACCTGGCCTTGAACTTGTGATCCTCCTGCCTCAGCCTCCCCGGTCGCTGGAATTAAAGGCATGGACCACCATTCCTGGCTCCGAATTCATTTTCACTGTTATAAAATAGTCTATTATGTGCTTATACGGTGATTTATCAATCCAGTGGCAAAGTCACTGGGTTGGCTAGTTGTTTGACTTTCCGGTTTGGAGTTGGAAACAACTGAAAAGATAGCAAAGTGCGCCCTGGTGTATGCATGCAAGAGATCCCATGGGATTTACTGTGTAGGAGGAAACACAACTTATCAGTTTCATCAATTTCGGTTCCATCTGCAATTTGTTAGAATTCTTCTTTATTTTACATCTTCTTCACTACTTAGTACTACAACAATTCTTAATGTTTCCATGTGAGTCAACATAAAATAGTCTTTTACTAAAATTTTAATTTGAATTTTTCTGGTCACTGATAAAAATTGAGACATAGACACACAAGTATATACATATTGGCCATGTAGATTTCTTCCTTTTAAAAAAGCCAATCAACCAAAACACCATAGGAGAAACTAATAGGAAATGGTTGAATAAATTCTAGTAGATCAAAACAGTGGATTTCAAAGGAGTCATGCAAAAAAGTGCTTTCAAAGCACATACGCCTATCTGGGGTATTTCATATGACGTATTAAGAGAAAGCCCACAGCACAGTAGGCTGTTCACTCTTGCATAACAAAGTGCATGTGACATGCACATATATAAAGAAAGACAAAGAGTAAGTATACTAGAAACAAAGCCCAAAGAAAGACATTCGTGTCTTTTGCCTGCTTTTCCTCAAAAATATCTTTTTATTGATTTGCAGAAGCTCTTTGTATATCATTGATATTTACCTTTAGACCATTATACTCATTTGGATATATAGTCAGCCCTCCATGTCTTCAGGATCTGCACACTCAGATTCAATCAAGCACATTGAAAAAAATAATTGTAATTATATGCTCCCCAGCAGAGATCAGTGATAGAGCAATTGCCTGCCATGCACAGGTCCAGGTTGGATCATTCCACACTTAAAAAAAAAAAATTATGTCTATATTGAACATTTACAGACTTTTTTTCCTTGTTATTATTCTCTAAACAATACAACTATTTACGTAGCATTTGCACCTTAATCTTGGACTTCTGGCCTCCAGAACATTTAGAAATGTTCTGTTGCTTAAACCACCCAGTGTTATTTTGTTATGGGGGCCCTACCCAGGAATACATCCTCCCTCTTTATTTCTCAGCAAACGAACCGAGTCTGGGTGGGGAAAGGGTTCCTGTGACCGTGGGCCACGAGGTCTCTGGTGCTTGGGGCTGAGACCAGGATCCAGGTCTGATTCATGCAGGCTCCCATGTCCCCGCTCAGCTGGTCGCTCCACCTTCGGTTTTCCTCCCAGTGTACATAGATCACTCTTCCTCAACACACCCCTGATCAGATTTCCCCACAGAAGCACCTTCTGCCACACAGCTCCTCCCACCAGCAGGGTCTGAACACACTCCTGGGCTCAGTACCCAGAGCCCTGTCCCTTAGCCGGAGCTTCTCAGACATTAATGTGCTCCAGAGTCGCCTAGAGGGCATGCTCCTGGGCCTTGCCTCTGGAGAGGCCTCTTCCACGGGGCTGGGGGAGATCCCCAAATTTTGCCTCTCCAACAAATTTCCAAGTGCCCTGAATGCTGCCGAGGAGCACAGGTAGGGTAGCCATGGCTCAAATACCTTATCCCAGGACCTCGTGAACTCTCCCCTCCAGCCCAGAAGCGGCTGACTCTTGCCCCATACACTTGACCCTTTGCCCAGCTGGTCCTGCCAGGAATTGCCCACTGCCAAGTCTGACACTGTGGTCAGATCCAGGGACCTCCCAGCTCAGGCTAAGTTGAGTTGTGCTACTCTGGTGTGTGCCTGTGTGTGTGTGTGTGTGCACCTATTACACATATACAGAAAGACCTTTTGATCAGCTCCACTCCCTGGTACCTTCCCAGCCTCCCTCCTTCCTCCCCTGCCCCCCTTTATGCCACAGGCCATGCTCCTATTTCCATGGGCTCCCTTCCCCCAGCCCCTGGGTTTTCCTGTGGCCTCTCTCCACATGTGAGGGAAAGCATATGGATACTTACTTCCTTGGGTCTGGTGTATTTTGCTCAAAATAACGGCCTCTGGTTCCATCCGTTTCCTGCAAGTGAGATGATTCTGTTGTTCTTCATGGCTGAGTAAAACTCCACTCCAAGGGCAAGTCTTCCTGACGCTCAAAGCAGGACTGGGAGGACTCCTACCACGCAGAGGCCTGAGCCCACTCAGACACAGGCTGCTGAGGACACGGCAGTGGCCACCCTCTTATATGCAGGTGAAGAGAAGGAGGGCCAGAGAGGAGTCAAGCTGCCCCAGGGCACACAGTGCAGGGCAGAGGCTGAGCAGGAATCCAGGTGTCCGGGTGCAGTGCCTGCTCCCCCTGCAGCTGGCTGCCTGCCTGAGCCAAGGCCTGGCCTCCCTCCCTTTCCCCACTTTCTTTTTTTTTTTTTTTTTTTTTTTTTTTTTTTTTTTTTTTTTGTGACCCCAGCTGGTACTTGGCACCATGGCTGTTGCTGAAATGGAGCCACAGGGGTCCATAAAACTTGGGAAAAGGGGAGTGGAGAAAGGGCAGGAAAGGAGGGAAGGAGAAGAGACCTTTGGTGACCAGGGGAGGAAGAACGGGAAGCCCCGCCCCCGCCTCCCCCGCTCCACTGTCCAGGAAGCTGGGGACGGGGCTGCTGCTGGAACCTGCACGCCTGTCCAACCCTTGGTCCGACCCACTGAGGACTCAGGTGAGCCCGGAGAAACAAATCCAAAGAGGCCAGCCTCTGGCTCCCCTCCGTGTGGTCACGTGCTTCAGACCCAGGGGGCCAGTTCCTCGGTGGCTTAGTGCCAGCGTCCCACCCTGGACGCGGAGTTTCTGCCGACCAGTGGCAGTGCAGTCAGAGCGGCAGGCTTTGCTCGGCACCCTCCGGCTGGGCGGGTGTGGCTCTGCGGCTGGACCCCACCCTGCCAGGTTGGCTCCAGGCGGCGTTAGGACCCTGCGGAGCACAGGTGAGAATAACAGCTGGAAGAGCTCCCTGGCCGCTGAGGACCCCGCAGGGGAAGGTGGGTCCTGGATCAGGATCCGCAGCCCCAGTAGGAGCGGCCCCGCCCCTCATGTCACCGGGAGAAAGCCTGGACCCGGTTCCTGACAGCTTCATCCTGCAGCCTCCAGTCTTCCACCCGGTGAGCAGCTGCCTGCATCTGGGACTTCCTGGGCCCCAGGAACCTCCCTTGCCCCTGGGCAGGGACTCCCCCTGGGTGCTGGGCTGGAGAGGACCTCAGGCTTGGGCCCTGCTTCCCCAGCACCTGCCCAGTTCTAGAAGGCTCTCTTGAGTTTAGCACAGTGAGTGGCTGAGCAGCTAATTGCATGTGAGTGGCTGCTGGACATTGGTAAACTGGTGACCCAAGGCTGTGCCCCTACTGGGAGAGTGGCTAGCAGGATGGGGGAGTGGGTGGGATCCTTGCAGGGGACACTGATAAGTGGGAAGGGTGGCCTCATCTCCAGGCTGGAAGGGACAGTTCCAGGGGACCCTCCCAGCCAGAGGTGGGGGTGGGGGTCCCTCTCCTCCTCCTCCTGTTCATGAGACTTGAAGCCAGGCGATGCCCCAGGGGACACCCCGCTGGCACGCACTAATCCTGGCTTTGCCTTACTTGGCGCTCTCCTCCCCCGAGGGCGCTCAGTTAATTACACACCCTGCCTGGGCCTGTGCAGTGGAAGCCACTGAACTGCTGAGCCCTGCTAAGCTGCGGGTGGGCACTGGCCAGTGGGGACCCTGGCCTTCTGTGTCCCCCCAGGAGCCTGCAACCTGGACTGAAGCAGGTGCCCAGGCCCCAGGACTGCTTGCTTCACAGACTGGGGTCTGTGGCCCGGAGGGCAGCGCTGGGCACTCCAGCTCCTTCTGGGTGGTTCGCTGCGCACTGCTGGGAGTCGGAAGCAACGCGTGAAGGCCGCCCTCTGAGGCTGCCCGAGTTCCCTGCTGTGCCGTCCACATCCTGCAAACAGCTCTGTGGGACCCACGGTGCCAGGCGGGGCCTGAGCCCAACAAAGGGAAAGATGAGGCTGCAGCTCTTGGGAGGCCTGTGGCCACCCAGGGAAAGCAACCAGAGAGGCAGGGACTGGGACGGTGTGGGGTTGGAGGAAGGCCAGGAGGAAGGCCAGGAAGCCTGCGGGCCACTGCGAGGTTCCCCGCAGGCTGCTCTTGAGGGGCAGCTCTCAGCTCCAACTCGTCCATGCTTTTTGCCTCAAGGTCCCACACTCTGGCCATTAAACAATCCTCAAGAAGCCTCAGTAGCAGGCTTCGGGGGACCAGGGTGGCACCAGTGAATGACAAGCCTCACTGGGAACACAGCAGCCTGTTGCGCCCTGGGAGCTGGGGACGGCTAGCTGGTTGGTGCTGCAGGGGAACCAAAGGGGAACCAAAGGGGCTTCCCCAGCATACGCAGCTTTGATTTGTCCAAGACGGGCAAGATGGCGGTGGAGGGCGTTTCAGAGAGAAGGGATTTTTTCCTGTAAGGACGTTTTCTGTTTGGGGTAGGAAAGCTGATTGGTCCTGTTCCTCCCTCCCCACTTGCTGTACATGGGGTCTCTTGGGCCTTTCTCCAACCTGCATGCATGGTTTCTTCCCTCCTTCAGGTGATTCCGTATGTCACAACCATTTTTGGTGGCCTGCACGCAGGCAAGATGGTCATGCTGCAGGGTGTGGTCCCGCTGCGTGCCCACAGGTAAGAGGGAGCTCAGCTCAGGAGGCATCAAGCCAGGGGCTCCTCTCTGCTCTGGGAGCTGCTGGGTCTCCGCCCAGAACAGCGCTTGAGAGCCGCCTCCCCCAAAGGTTTCAGGTGGACTTCCAGTGTGGCTGCAGCCTGTGCCCCCAGCCGGACATCGCCATCCACTTCAACCCTCGCTTCCACACCACCAAGCCCCATGTCATCTGCAACACCCTGCTCAGCGGACGCTGGCAGAGGGAGGCCCGCTGGCCCGGCCTGGCCCTGCAGAGAGGGGCCAGCTTCCTCATCCTCTTTCTCTTTGGGAACGAGGAGGTGAAGGTGAATGGAAGGGATGGCGTCCAGGGTCCTGAACTTGTCTCCTTCCACCCATCCTTCCCTGGACCCGCAGGGCAGCTGGAAATCTGGTGCTGGCTCAGGAGAGGCCTCGACCGCCACGGTCAAAGGCGGCACTCCAGCTGCCAGCGCAGGCTCAGCCTTTCCTTCACGGGGAGGCAGGTGGATGCGAGGGGGAACCCAGGTCAGAGCGAGGCTGTGCCCTGAGCCGCCCCAGCCCCTCTAAGCCACTGAATGCTCAGCTCATCGAATCCACCCTCCACCCTGTGAGGTGGGCACTTCCTCATCCCCATCTTACAGCTGAGGCAGCCGGGACAGGAGAGGGTTGCCTGCAAGACCCTGGCCTCTGAGATGAACTCCTGCGGGAAAGACAAGGCTCTCCAGAAGCCTCAGGACCAGGCAGCCAGGGAGAGCGGGACTGAGGGCGAGGACAGCGCCAGCCTCTCCAGCCTCGCTTTCCTCCCTGTCAAAGGGTTTGAGGACGATGCTGTGGGTCTGCTGAGAAGGGGACGGGCTTGCTCGGAGGCAGGGAGGGACATGGAGCGCCAGCGCTGCCGTCTGCCAGCTCTGGGACCTTGGAAGGCCTCTAACTCCTCTGTACAGTGTGCTCTCCCTGCGGAGCTGTGTGAAGCCACATGAGGACACCTCTAGGCTGAAGTCCTTGCCAGAGCTTGGGACAGTCATAAGCCCGCGAGGCTCAGCTGCTGAGCCTGGCCCGTCTGCCTCTCCAGGTGAGTGTGAATGGACGGCACTTTCTCCACTACCGCTACCGGCTCCCACTGTCTCGGGTGGACACCCTGGGCATATTTGGTGACATCTTGGTGAAGGCTGTTGGATTCCTGAACATCAGTGTAAGTGCTCTTGGGCCAAAGCGTGGGGTGTGGTGGCCAATCGCCAAGCAGGCCTGGGACCCTCGTACCCACCAGACCAGGGGACAGAGAGGCCTATAGACCAGGAATAGCCCCGGGGCAGGGGTCCTCCGAGGTGTCCCATGTGAGCGGGGTGAGAGAAGAGATGGTGACGGCAGAGAGGGAGCAGGAGCTGGTGGCAGGAGTCTGCTGGCTGTGGGGTCAGGTTGAAGCTAGGAGCAAAGATCAGAAGGGGAAGAACTGGCACGTGGGCCCCCAGGCTGGCTCGCTGGCTCTGTCGTTCTCCCCTGATAGACTGATTCAAAATACAGGTCTCTGAGACCTGCTCCCCGAGTGTCACTCAGTGAGTTTGGGAGCCTAGGATTTGGCAGGTTCCCAGCACGAGATCTGGGAGCCACGAGGGGCTGTGTGGGAAGCAGGCAGGGCGGCTGGGGGCCAGGCAATGGCTGGGGCATTCAGGGGTCCTGGACGTTGTTCTCCTCTTTCTGGACAGCCGTTTCAGGAGGGCAGCAGAGAGTATCCCATGGGACACGTGAGTCTCGGGGGCAAGGCTGGGCCCTGTGGTCGGGCACAAGAGTGGGTCAGTCCCTGCTCCCCTGGGGGGCCTGCAGCTGCACTGCTCGGGTCCAGCTGCCTCCCTCCTGCCGGGGTCTGCATGGACGGGGCCTCTGGGTTCAAGAGGACCCACTGGAGCTCCAGTCACTCACCCTCTGCTGTGAGCGACGCAAACCCCAAAGCATGGCCAGGGTGGAAGGAGGGTAGCGAGAGGGACCTTCCCCAGGCAACACCAATGGCCTCCTGTGCCTTTCCTTCCTGACAGCCCTTCCTGCTGCAGAGTCCCAGGCTGGTGAGTGATGCTCCCTCCTTGTGTCCCCTGGAGGTTGGCCTCCTCTCTGCTCCCTCAGGGCTGGGCGGACGACCTGAGTAGGAGGCTGTGAGCTCCCGGCAGTGGGAAATGCCCCTGGTCTCGGGGTTTCCCTTCCTCTGTGGGAAACTGCAGCTGTGGGTGGGCCAGGCAGCTGCAGCTGAAATCCATCCTCGTTTGACCTTTTCTGCACTTATTCTGTAAAAAGATATCTGGTGTTCTCTGTGCCAGGCCAGTGCCAGGCTGCACGACAGAGGCACGCGGCCGTCCTAGCCCTCCATTCGGCCATTGTAGCTCAGGTCACAGCCTCAGGTCTGGCACATGGTGCTCAGACGCTGGGGCGCTGGGCTGGGCCTGGACGCAGGGGACGCTCTCAGCAGCCTGTACCAGTGTCCAGTCAATGAACAGAGCTGTGTTTCCCTGTGCGGCAGACACTTGGCTGGCCCAGGGTGCGCCCTTGGCCCTGGGGGTAGCCCGTGCGGCTGTTCCTGGAGGCAGGCGACCCTCCCTGAGCTTTCCCGTTGTCCCCGCGTTCCTTCAGCAGGTGCCCTGCTCACGTGCTCTTCCTCAGGGCCTCTGGCCTGGGCAGGTCATCATAGTTCGGGGACTGGTCTTGCAAGAGCCCAAGGAGTAAGTATCCAGCAACCGTCACCCGCTATGTTTCCCAGCGCTACCGTTTCACCCCTCTTATGGTGGGGAGACAGAGGAGCAGGGAGATGGCCTGCCCAAGGCCACAGAACCATGGAACCAGCGGGCCCAGCAGCCCCAGTGCAGGAGCCTCTTCCCTCCTGGTGCCTCTGCTCCAGCCACAAGCCCTGCATCTCCATCCAGGAAAGGGCCTGTGCAGACGCAGACGGAGACCCTGAGAAGGGAGGTGGCCTTCCAGAGAGACCCAGTGCTTCTTTTAGGAACAGCCAGGGCCCCTGAGTGGGGAGAGAGTCATGGGAAGCCAGGACCTGGAGGCCAGGACTGGGAGGGACATGACTACAGGGTGCTGCCCGGCTTCTCCTCCAGGGGGCGCGCAAGTCCTGAGCTTCTGCTCAGGTCTGTTCAGACAAGGGCCTGCAGCCCTCCTGGAGGAAAGGCACTGGGTGTCATGGCTTGGGAGACCACATTGCCAGGAAACTTGCCACATGTGCAAACTCAGGGCAGCGGCTTTTCCTCTCTTTGCCTCAGTTTCCTTATTTGTTAAGAGTCTAATAATCATGCTGGCTTCAGGTTGGTGCTTAAAATAGACAGTACCTGGCGCCCAGTGCATGCCCCGCCACGTGGGTGGTACCACGTTGTCTTGGAGAAGGCAGGGAGGGGAGCGAGGGCAGCACCCTGTCCTCTCCCTGCTTCGTTGACGTCTGTTTTTAAGTCACTGACCGCCTACGCCTTCCCTGTGTGCTCCTGATCGCACATGAGATGCGGGCATGAGGCACATCCTGGCTAGTATGGCTGCGAACACAGGCGGGACTCGATTCCTGGCTTGCCTCTCGTTAGCTGTGCCTGCTTGGGAAGGTCTCCTGAGTCTGAGTTCCCCATCAGATAAAGGAGGGTAATGTCGAGGTGATGGGAAATGATAAGGTGCCCAGTGATCAGGTTGGCACCCCCGCCCCAGAACTTGGAGGCATGTGGGCACGTTCATACCCTGTCTCCAAACCGTGACGCTGGTATTGGTGACACAACAAATAACCTAACTGCCATTTCTCACGGGCTGTCGATGCACATGTCTCAGAGGACAGACAGGCCACTTGAGTAGGGAGGACCAGACTAGGAGGGGTGTGGAGTGGGAAGATCATTTCCCAGGCCCAGTCTCGCCAGATCTTCTGGTTATTCTTAAAGATAATTTGCAAACCCTCTTTTACATAACCTCTGTTTGCAAACAGGTCTGAATTCACAATGGGAGAATACTGTGGGCCCGCAGAACCTTCCTCAGGCAGGCCTGCTGTGCCCGTGGGCGTCCCTCAGACCCTTGCCTTCCGGGGTCCTTCCCAACATTCAGCCCTTGCCTGCTCCTTCCCACAGCTGGAAATGTGGGAGCCTGTTCCTGGCATGGAACCACTGGAGGCCTCAGAGGCCCTCCCCAGGAGGCCTCTCCCAACTGTCCCTCGGCCTGCATCCTGTCTCTTTGCTCCCACCTGCTTCTTGCTGGGATCCAGCCCACAGCAGCTGCAGGGGTGGAGAAAGGTCACTTCAGAAGACACAGACTAGTCTGGGGGTCCTATTGGGAGGCAGATGGCAGGCAACAGAGAGACCCCCAAAACTGGAGTCATGAACCCTGCCCATGTCCCAGCCTGAGGCCCCAAGGCTGCTCCTAGTAATGGAGTCAGTCCCCTAGCTGGCTGTTCTCACCTTGAAGTGGCCCATAGACCTCACAGCACAGGGTTTCTGTGAGGATTAAGGCAAAGGCAAACCCTGGCTCCTGTAGGACACCTACTGTGCGCCAGGGACTCGCTACTCTTCAGGGACATTACCTCCTTGGTTCCTACTTGTTTTCTTTGTGTGTCCTTTTGAGGTTAATTTTGTGTCCTATATTAATATTCTAAACAAAAGGTGTCATTTCAGTACTTACTACGCGCCAGGCGCTCTCCTAAGTTAACCCTTACATTACATTTAATTCTAGCAACAACCTCAGAAAGCAGACACAGCACTCTTACCTCCCTGAATGACATTAACTGGACACAGAGACATTAAGCGACTTCCCGAGGTCACAGGACTAGAAGGCAGCAGGGCCAGGGTGGAGCTCAGGTACCTGGCTCTACCCACTAGGCGGCCTGCCAATACTCAAGACCACACTTGGCAGGTTACTGAATAAATGTCAGCTACTGTTGTTATCATCCCAGTCACCCATTTTCAGGAGACGGTTTGAGGCTGAGGCCGGGTAACACCGCGACCCCCAGTCAGGAGACGGCACCTCAGGGAATCAACCTCAGGTCCTGCCACTCCTCTGAGCCGCCACGGGTCCCAGGAAGCAGCCCGAGCCTGTCAGAGGAGACAGCCCTGGAGTCTGCTGCATCTTCCAGAGCCTGCTGCTCCCTCAGGGGCTTCAGCGGCCTGAGGACAGCGGAGGCTGATCCCCTGCTCTGGCCGCCCCTGCAGGTTGGCTCTGAGCCTGAGGGACGAGGCCGCCCGTGCTCCTGTGACACTCAGGGCGTCCTTCACAGACAGAACGCTGGCCTGGGTGTCGCCCTGGGGACGCAAGAAGCTGATCTCAGCCCCCTTCCTTTTTCACCCCCAGCGATTCTTCGAGGTGGGTCTGATCCAGCGGACACATCCCTCCAGGAGGGCGAGCAGAGCGGAGTTTCCAACGTGATCTGGGGCGGGGGCCTATCCTGGCAGGGTAGATGTCATCGGGCTGGGAAGCCAGGCCAGCCCAGCAGAGAGCACCTCTAGGCACTGGCCCTCAACCCTCCACACCGAGGCCGGGGTTCCAGGGCCCAGAAGCCCAGGCGTAATGAGCGCAGGCGGGGCCAAGCATCATGTGTGCAAAAGCTCCCCCGGTGGTTCCAGTGAGCGGCCCGGGTGGAGACCCCTTCTCAGTGGGAGGCAAGTTAGGTTGCGGAAGGTAAACTGAGGCCCAGGGTCAGTTAACAGCTTCGTGAGGGCCACAGTGGGCTGGTGACAGACGGCCTCTCTGGGTCTCGCATTCACACCCTCCAAGGGGAAGAGGCTCCAGACAGGTAGCACAGAAGCAGGCAGTGAGGGTCTGCTGCAATCCCACCACCCACTCAGGCCTCCTTCCCAGGTGCTGCTCCTGTGCCAGGAGGGGGGGCTGAAGCTGGCACTCAATGGACAGGCCGTGGGCACCACCAGCCTGGACCAGCATACCCTGGAGAGGCTGCGGGAGCTCCGGATCCGTGGAAGCATCCAACTCTACTGTGTCCACTACTGAGGAGGATTCCAAGGGGACTCGGCCAGAGAGAGGAAGGCCAGTCCACTCCCAGGGCCCATGGACCGGCCCACTCTGCGGCCTTCACTAGACCCTCCTCCCGCCACCATGGTGTCAGTCCTGGTTCATGTCTGGGTCACAAGCCTACGTCTGTGGGGAGCTGGGCCCCCAGCAGAGGAGGCACTGCGGGTAAAGGTGGCTCCAACTCTGTCCTCCACCAGGGGCCTGGATTTGGGTCATCTTCCTTCAGGGCCTAGCGCCCACTCATGTGGACGGGTTTTGCGGCCTGATAAGAGTACTGAAAAGTACAGTTGTTTAAAGAATTCAGACATTTATTTCATTCTTACCTGAGGTTCTGGAGAAGGTAGCCCAGGCCATGGGACAGCTCTGCCCCTCCTGCCCTGGAGCTCTCCGGCCCTGTCTTAGACGTCACTCTGCCGTGACCAGGACACAGCACCGGCCATGTGGTCGGAGCTCTGCTGCTGCCCTGCCTGGGTGTCGGCCGCTGAGGAGCCACATAGAGATGAGACCCCCTATTTCCTAAGCCCAGGCCCAGGACTGAGGCACTCTGTCCACGCTCCCACCTCATCACGAGCGCTCGGTCATACGCGCGACGTCTGTCCAACGTGACGCACACCTCAGCTGCTCATGACCTGGCCAGGTCCCTCACAGGGCCGCACTTCAGAGAAGCTCACTACCACCAGCCCAGGAGGGAGAGAACCCCACGCCTGCCGGTAACCCACGGGGAGTTAGTGCTGCTCACATGGTCACCTGCCCCACGAGCGCCTGTCAGTCAGCTGGCCGCGCACCCCACGGAGGTCCACAGGTCACCATCCAGCCTGGCACTTTGTGCTGGACCAGCTCTTATCATGCTTGTGGAGGACACTCTGGCTCCCACGATGACAGAATGGCAGACAATGCCTTTCCAGGAACTTATCCTCATCATTAAGTGACACGTGACTGTTTTTAGCAGAATAACTAGATCAGGAAAAAAAGGAAGGCTACTGAGAATTTGAAGCATATAATGGAGCAGCTGAAATGAATAAGTATTTTTAAGACTTGGCACCGACTCGCAGAGTGCAGTACTCTGAATAGTCTTCCCTGTCTCCAGGTTCCAAGATTGCCATGAAGCATCTTGTAGATTCCCCAGAGTATGGATTTCACAGCAGACACGCCCCGACTGTAGTCTAGTACAACTGGAAATCAGTGAGAAAGACCACTGAGGAGGAGCCACCTAGAAACCGAGGTTTCCAGAAGGTCCAGGTCACCGAGGAGAAGACACAGGGTGGAGGGGTCAGGAACAGCAGATCCCAGGCTCCAGCAAGGCAGGGGGCGGGCAGCTCAGCCTCGCCTGGCCTGCCCACCTGGCGCCGAGCCCGTCCTGGGTCCCCATCCTCCTTACGGTGAACCCAACGGTGCCCAGGCCTCCAGGTGCTCTCAGCTGTTTCTCAGCTTTTAATTCTCCACAAGAACTTCTGGAAGACACTTGTCAGTTTCCACTAGTAACAGTTCTTGTCGTCGTCGTTGGTAGAAGTGAACTGAACGTGTGGACACTCAGTGGCGAGGGGTGTGCACCTCGACGTTGCTGCCTTTCAGTCGTAGACACAGGCTCTCCCACTTTATTGAGGTCGTCTTTCGTATCTCTCAGTGGGTTCTACTTCTTCTACTTTTACCAGCACCTGCGCAGTTTCCTTAGACTCATGCCCAGGCCCTTGGTAGCTTGTCCTCCGTGCTGTGTAGTCTTTCACTTCCCAAGGCTCCTTCTGCCATGTGGTAGAAGCAGGCAGCACAGGGGGCTCGACGCCACCCTCTGCTTCCCTCCCCCTCCTCGCCTCCCTTCCTCTCTTCCTTTTCCTCTGCTCCCCTTCCCTCTCTATATGTTTATATATTTTTTCTTTTCTTAAAAGTTATGCTTGGTTGATGCTGGTACAAAAAGCACCACCTTTATGCACGGTTCTCTTGTTTCTAGCAACGTTGCTGGATTCTTTTAGTCCTTTGAATAGACAGCCATAAATGCTGGTGAGGATGTGAAGAGAAAGGGTCCCTTACACAGGGTCAGTGGGATGTAAATTAGTGGCCGCACCATGCACATCAGTATAGAGTTTCCTCAAAAAACTAAAGAACTAGAACTACCAGGAGATCCAGCTCCACCACGCCCGGGCACATGGTTGAAGGAATTGAAGTGGGCGCACCATGGAGACACCTGCATAACTGTGCCATCGAGGCAGAGTGCACCACAGCCAGGGCATGCAATCAGCCCAGGTGCCCGTCAACAGGTGAATGATGAAATGTGGTGTCTGTACACGATGGAGTTTTATTCAGGCACAAAGAAGAACAAAACGATGGCATGTGTGGGAAAATGGACAGAACTGGAGACCATAAAGTTGACAAAATACGTCAAACTCAGAAAAGTATCCCATTTTCTCTCGTATATGAAGGAAGGAGGGGAAAAGAGAGAAAGATCACCGTGACAGTAGAAGGGTGACCTTTAGGGAAGATGAGACAAGCCAGGGGGAGGGAGGCAGAGAGGGTCAGGAGAGGAATTGGAGGGGGGGGGGTGAAATTGACCAAATCATGTTCTATGCACATATGGTTAGGCCACAGTGAAATCCGTCATTCTGTTCCATTAATATGCACCCATTAAATATTCACAAGGTGCTCTGATGTTATTCTGCCTTAATGTACCCAGAATAAATCCCACTGAAGTTGGTGACGGTTTAATCAGTACGTTGCTGCAGCCCATTCACTGGTGTTACACCTACATCTGCATTACATTTTTTTGGGGGGGTGCTGGGAGTTGAGCCCAGTGCCTTGTGCTTGTGAGGCAAGCACTCTATGAACTGAGCTATATCCCCAACCCTTCTCTGTTGTTTTCTGCTGCTCATTTTATGGATTGTTGCTCTTATCTTCATTGATCCCTTCCTTCTGACCAGGTTTAGACTTATTTTCTCTTTTCTATCTTCTTCAATTGGAAACTCAGTATACTGACTTTTAATTTTCATCTCTCCAAAAACATGCATTTAGTTCTTTAAAGACTCTTCTCAGTGCTGCCTTAGCTCCAACTCACAAATGTTGATTCGCTGAATTGTGATTCTTGGCCCTTTAAAATATGTTTTAGTGTCCATGGAGACTTCCAATTTGACACATGGCTTATTTGGAAGGGTAGTGTTCATAGCAATTATTGGAGATTATTCTACATTCTTCCATTATTGAGTTGTAGTTTAATCCCATTTTTCGGAGGAAGTATACATCAGATGACTTCAATTATTTTTAATTAGTAGGGTTTTATTTTTTCAAAGATCTACAGCAATGACCACATTGTGAATTTCTTGGGCTCTGGAAAGGAGTGTGTGTTCTGCTGCTTTGGGTGAAGGGTTCAGTGAATGTCAATTAGGTCTGACTCTGTGGTAGTGTTGTTCAGTTTTTTTGGATTCTGGATGTTGTTGTTGTTGACAGGCTCCATCACTTGAGTGAGAGGAAAGTCAGGTCTCCAGCTGCAATTGCTTATTTGCCTGTTTCATTTTTCAGACATTTTTTTTTTTTAACTCCACAAGGATGGGGCTGTGGATGCCTACACACTTGGGACTGTTATGTCTTAAACATATGGTTTAACAACCAGGTCAGAGACAGCTGAAGACCTACCCACAAGGTTGACTTTTGACCGAATCCGGAAACTTGGCAGGCAAACAGCTGTGGCGGTAGCATACACCTTGCCCTGGGTGATCAGCATGACTCACTGCGCCCAACAATTTTCATGAAGAATGGTTTATGCTGAACGCTGCCTGCCTTCTGGGAGTCCAGAGCTTCAGCACAGCAGGGAGCAACTACCTGACTCTCCCGGGACTGAGACCCTGGACTTGCACGCTTGGGATCCTCTCGGGTAGAAACGCTGCCCACGAGTTGCCACAACTCACCGATGAGGAATCGAGGGTCCCGTGTGAACCCACTGGAGAGGCTCCTGGAAGCTGGCGCCTGGCTTCCTCAGGAGTCCCCCCACGGGCCTTTCCCCATCTGGCTTTGTGGCCTTTGCTCTGCTAAACCTTAGCTGTGAGTGTCACTCTGTGCTGGGGTCTTCCTATGAGCCAGGGACTCTGGGTGGCCTCAGGATGCCCTCCTCTGGTAGCTGATGCCTGGCTCGTGCACATTGAAAGACTCTCACGTCAGCCAACAGGAGGTTGCCCAGGTTGACTCCTGGGGAGTCACATGGTTGTCCCCAGAGATGCAGCACCTGATTCAGGGGCTCTCCCTCCCATGGTCCCATCCACCTGCCAGCTGGAGGAAGAGGGGTGGACTCTCTCCCAGGGACGTTCAGAGACTGGGGCTTGGAGAGGTGGCCGATGTGCTCCCGGTCACTGTGTGCAGAGGCTGAGCGGGTCCTCCTCTGGCACCACCCTCAGGAGTCACCCAGGGCTGCTCTGCTCCTGTTCCCCCTCTTCCCTCCCTCTGGTCTCTCCACCCAGGGCCCGCAGCATCAGGAATCAATGCCTTCTCTCTTCCTCCTCCCTCCTCCTGCCTCACCTGATGGACTCGATCTCCTCCCAACCCTCATGGCAGGCTCCCCAGTACCAAGGAGGGTCCTCCTGTGATCTCCACCTGCCCCGCACCCCTCTCCCCTCTGCCCGTAGCCCACACAGAGTCCAGGCAGCGTACCCAGGAGCCTCCCGGTCCCTCACCTCCTCCATCTCCGTCAGCTACCTTAACTCAGGCCAGTTGCACTCCTGTGTCCAGAATCCCGTGGCCTCCTACCAGCGTCCACCTCCTGTCCCGGTACCCCAAACCTGGTCCCCAGACCCACAGGCCCTTCCTGACCAACACTGCCTCCCTCCTCCCCTCCTGGGCTTGCCCCCAGACCCACCAAGGCCTGGCCTCCGCTCTCCTCAGGCTTCCTCTGGTTTCTGCCCTCTGCCCTCTGCCCTCTGCCCTCCAGGCACCCTTCCTCCACCCCCCACGCCCACCTTTCCTCTTCCCGGACCCTCCACACTCCCTTCCCCCCAGGCTGCCCCACTGCCTTTCTGGCTCAACTGCTACTCTCTGGGACACAGGCCCCGGAGCCAATCATGCAGGATCATGATGAGTCCCAATTCCCTGTGCCGGTCTCAGCTCCCTCAGCTTCCAGGAGGAAAACCTTCAGTGTTGGGCCTCCCTCCCTGTGCCTCCAACATCGACCCCAGGCCCTGACGTGCACTGAGCTGCAGCCAGGCCTCCTGCCCAACTCCTCCTGCACCTCAGCAGAGGCAGCCTGTCCATCAAGCCACAGCAAGGGCAGAGACAGTGCAGGGAATTTCCTTCCATCTCCAGTTGCCCAAGGTCATGGCCAGGGCACTGGGAAGAGAAAGAGCTGAGCTCTGTGGCTGAGCCTTTGGCTCCATGAGGACACAGGGCAGGGGATGTCCCTGGCGACAGAAAATAGAGCCCCACCACTTCCCCTTTCCAAGTGGTAAAAGAGGCCTTCCAGGAACAGTTTCATCTCCAATCATGAGAGGAACCTGGCTTCTTCCTTTTCCATGAGGGAAGGATTCAACCCTGCTTAATGTGTCTCTTTCTCTTACCCTCTGGGTAGATCATTACCCAGTCTCGAGGCATTAGCCAACTGTGGGAATCTCATCAGCGAAGGTCATCAGCCATAACTTCTGCTCTCAATTCCCTTCTAAGTTTCCCTGTTTGGACAGAAGCCACACACCAAAAATTGCACCCTGGAGATTCCTTGAGCCCATATACTAGAAAAGGCAAAACCATGTGAACGGGGACGGAAATCGGCTCAGTGGATTTCAGGAGGTGAGTGTGGACTGTTTGGGGCAAGTGGTGATTACATGGTTATACAGTCAGACTGAAAATTAGGGGAGGTTGCCCTGTGTGTAAATCATCCCTGACAGTCGCCCCTACTGAGAACACACCTGTAGTTGGCTTTATTGCTCGTTACAATGAGGGGAAATTCCATGGAGAAAACGTGGATGTCTCAGTAAGTGGGTGTCTCAGTAAGTGGGTGGGAAGCCTATTTTGGGGTTTGCGTCTGGATCGGGTGATTTGGGGAGGAAGCGGGGTGTGCTCTAGACTGGGAACTGTCAGATCGCTTTCTACCAGGGGACTCAAGAAACTCTGCTGAGCCAGAAGGCAAACTTGCCCGAGGATGACATTTTAGTTGATAAAAAAGAAAAACAAAAGCAATCATTCCTTTTGGCTGAGAGAGCCATGCTGGTGTTTGGTGGTTAACACAGTGAACTTGTTTTTCATCCGTGCTTAGACAAAATTATGAAGTGGTCCTGTTTTCTCTCACTTTATCACAGTCTCCGCGGGTCCTTGCCTGAGACTGATGTTCCCTGAGATTATTAACGTTCAATACGAGGATAGCATGGCCTAGTTCTAAGGGCTAGACCAGCATCCAGGTGGCAGGGCAGAGGCTGCTTCCCACTCTGCCTCAGTTTTTTAAAAAGAAAAAAATTCCAAATGTGACATTTTCACCAAAGTGTGACAATACAGAAGTAACTCAGAGTTCACACAAGGCACTCATCTGAAGCCTCAGGAAGAAGCACCTCTCAAGTACTTCCCTTTACCACTCTTGAGGACTTTCAGCTGTGAAATCTAAGGTCAGAAGCAAAACCGCTGTCAGTCATGCAAATGAGCTCACTGACAGAAACTGGGGCAGCCACAGAGGTGACAGGTGGGGAAGTCGGTCACAAAAACACACCAGCAGCCCTGCTTCAACAGAAGGGAAATGTGTCTAAGCTAACTAAAATCTCATGGCAGGCCAAAGAAATAGACGTTATCATTGTCTCCATTTTAACCAAGTAACTGGGCCAGGATCTCACAGGGAGTAAGAGGAAGAAGTGAAGCTGGATTTGAGGCAGCGGGCTTCTCCCGAATTGCTGTTAAGATGCAAACCAAGCTCTTTTTTTTTTTTTTTTTCTGTAATACTGGGGATTAAACTTTTATAATCTTGTCAAAGTGAATCCTAATGTTATGTGTAACTAAAAAGAATCAATTAAAAAAAGAATATATATATATTTAGATGTTGATAGGCCTTTATTTTATTCATTTATTTTTATGTGGTGCTAAGAATCAAACCCAGTGCCTCACACATGCTAGGCTAGCGCTCTACCACTGAGCCACAACCCCAGCTCCAGGAATATACTTTAAAATAATAGAAAGTATACTATAGCAAAAGGAAAGAAAGAAATCAAACCAGCAATCAGAAAATGAATTTACTCTAGATGAACCTAACTGTGTTATGGGGCGCAACTTAAGAATAGACCGATCACCAATGACAAGTCCAAATTTGAAAGTCTTTATTAAGCCAGCTGGCTGATTATCTCACACCATGCCCCAAAAATGGCTATTGGGAGAACAGCCCTGACCATAGGGTTGCAGTGGTTTTTACACCATAAATCAGTATATCAATCATAAGTGTCTGTTGCTATCATTTAAAATTACAAACTAATGTCATGGGATCTGAAATCATTAGCAGAGGGGAAAGTGGGTCAAAATGACCTTACTTAGGTTCAAACTAAGGAATGGTTACTAACATCCACACAATCACTGTTGACATCACCGTTAACATGGTACAGGGAACTAGGAATCAAAAAGAGAACAATTTTTCATTATACAAGAATTGCCATTTCTTCATTTTGTATCGCCAAACAAGTCATGCTAAGCAACATGGGTAAAGAGGTGGACGTTCCCGTGAGAGAAGCCGTTCCTGCATGACATGGAGTCTCAAGGTTAAATGAAGTCTGTTTAGTTAATGCCCATTGAGCCTGGCCTATAGCATTTCCATGAAGTCGAATATGTCAAACGGTCACAAGTGAATTGAGCAGTCAGACCAACTGGATCTTTAAGTCATTTTAGAGTGTTGAAGGAAATAAATGAAAGAACAACTTTCATCTTACAAAGGATCCTTGGGTGAGATGGAGATAATGACACATAAAACAAGATCAGAAATCTTGGAAATGAAAAATACAGCCATTGCCATAAACGCACATCCATTTTCAATTGGCAGAACGAACTGCTGCCCATGCCCACTCCACAGAGGGACTCATGAACTGAGCCAGGTTTACCATGAGAACAGAATGTTGGAAAGTTTGCAGTTTGGTCAGAAAAGTGCATGTTAAATCCAGGCCAAGGAAGGTGTGTGTGGCTCCTGAAGGTACCAGCCCTGTGAAAGGGGAATCAAACACTTTGCATCCTGAAAATCAGAGAGATGCCCTGGGGCATCTCAGGAGTCAGAAGAGGCCACCCACCCCAGGCTCAAGGGTAGGAGTGTCAACTAACAGGGAAGACTCTCCTCTGAGGAGAGAGTCAAGGCAGGGGCTCCGCAGGGCAGCTCTCTCAGGGCCGCCTCGGAGGTGTTTCCCCAGGATCATTTCCCTGCTCAGCCATCCAGGGATGCAGGGGATGGTACCGCCATGGTTGGAGGGTGCCCAGCTGCTGCTCCTGCTGGTGGCAAATCTTGGCATCATCTGTCTGGTGCTCATGTTGCAGAAATGAAGAACGCAAGAGTGATGGGCGGTGGAGGCTCCCACGGAGATTCAGAGGAAAGCCTGGCAGGCCAGGCGGCGAGCCCCGGGGTTGGGGAGGAGGATGTGGGTAGCCGTGGGAGCTACGCTGAAGCTGACACAGAGACCCCGTTGTCATTTGGACATGAGGGCCCCACAGAAGTTCCGTGCTCCTGCAGGAATATGCACAGGTGAAATGGTTGGACTGTGAGAGCTTTCACTCCATCAGTCCATCCTGCAGGGAGTGGACTACCCGGGTGGGAAGTGGAGACAGGCGGAGCCTGGTGGAGCAGGTGGGTCGCTGGGGCTGCCCTGGAGGGTGCGCTTCCCTGCCAGCCCGTCTCCCCTGTCTGCTTGCTGGCTGCTTCGAATGGCGCAGTGTTCTTCCACTACCGCCTCTGCGTGATGTCCTGCCTCGCCTGGGACCCAGAGCCACGGCACCAGCCCACCCCTGACTCAACCTCTGGACTAAGAGGGGAAATCGATTGTTCCTTCTCTGAGTTGTTTTTGTCAGATACTTTGGTCACAGTGACACAAAGCCGACTAAAAACTTGGTACCGAGAACTGAGACCATTGCTGAGACTTACCTGACCATGTGATTCAGAAAACTGTGGAGCTGAATTGCAGGAGGAATTTTGAAAAGCTTAGGAAAGGCTCTAGAATGTTGTCGGCAGAGCTTCATGGATGATTCTGCTGGGCACTCAGAAGCCCTGAAGGAACACAGTCTGTGCTCCTGAGGGAAATAAGGATTCCACTGGGAATTGGGCTAGAGGCCATTTGTGTTATTTTCTGGTAAAACTTTTTCTACATCTTACCCATGTCCTGAGACTTTGCATGAAGGGAAATTTAAGGGTGATGGGCTAATTAATTTAGTGGAGGAAATTTCAAGGCAGCACAGCATTCAGTCAGGGGTATGGATACTGCTGGCAGCTTTTAACTAGGCGTCCTGTGAGATTCAGGAGATTTAAAAAGCAGAGATGAGAGATTTTAAAACTTACAGGTTGACCAGAAAAGTGTTTGTAAAACTGGGGCCAATAAAGTGGTTGTCAAAGAGATGATAGGCACTAAGGAGATGCTACATACTTCACATAGAGACAATAGGAAAGACCCTGACGGGCATCTCAGGAAAGGCAAGATGGCATTCACTGCAGGCTCAAGGGCTGAGGAGGTATGAGAAATAACCATCTACTACTCCATTTTGAGAATACAGTTTTAGCTTTAAGTGTAAAATGCCTTGGGAGGTAAGAAAGGTAGCTGGAGGGGCCACCAGAGCGGAAAGTGACAAGCAGTTAACACCAGAGTAGACATTGGTAGCTCCTTGACAAACGGGAGGTGAGAAGGAAGGAATCGACCTGCAGCAGGTCAGGAGTTCAGTCTTTGTTTTGGTCCTGTTCCTTCTTTCTGTGTCTCTGTGCCTCCCCTTTGGGATGAGGATGCTTACTCTGTGCTCTGTATATTGGATCAACGGAACTTGCTTTTGATTTTTACAGGGACTCACAACAGAGATAAGTGTGTGCATGCCAAGAGGCACTGGATCCAAGGGAGTTTTCCCTCCTCAAGAGAACAAAGGGCCGTAGGGACAACTACAGGAATATTTTTTGAATAACCCAAGAGGAGACAATAAGACCGAGGTGATGTTGGGGAAGATTGTGTACCCGTGGCACTTAGCCAGGGAGGAACCGGGGGAGGGATCTTGAGCTCTAGGGGAGAAAACCCTGGTTGTGCCCAATCTGTGAATCCCTGAGCACCAGGCACCCGACCTTGCAAGACTGTCATTAAAGCGCAGCCTACTTTCTGCTGTTCGAATGTCTCTTAATCTATTCTTTGGGCTTGGACAGGTGAGCGTGTTTCTCACAAAAGGAAATTCCTTAGAGAAGAAACATGAGGGTGCCCTGCTTGACGGGGACGCCTAGAAAGTCCTTTCACTGTCCTCAGTCACCAGGCACGTAGAGGCTGCTGCAGCCGTGAGCTCAGGAGCTCAGCCACTGCACAATCCTAGCCTCATCCTCGTGGTGCTACTTCTGCAGAAATTCACGAGGCTGGCGTTCAGGGGTCACGGAGGTCTCTGCAGAGATTTCAAAGGAAGGCCTGGGAGCCAGGAAAAGTACCGCAGGCGGCCTTGAGAGGTTGGAATGTGAAAGTGAAATCGAAGCTGGGATGGAAACCCCAGGGATTAACAGTCGCAGGGCTGCTGCCGAGAAATGATGCGTCTGCCGAGAAATGATGTCGTGCAGACCCAGTGAAACAGCCTAAGGAGCTTGCGCTCCTCCAAGTAGCTTTTGTCAGATATTTTGATCTCAGCAATGCCGAGCTGCCTGAAACAGACCCCAAGAGGTTTCGGATGCAAGGCTAAAGACAGCCGTGCGTGCTGCCACCAGGCGGGCCAAAGGGGCAGGGTCGCTGAAGCCTTGTGGTGAGAACATATCGCCACCGCACGCTGGAGGTGCCATATGTGGAGTTGGAGACCTGTCTGCCCAGCTGGGTCTCAGTCTTGTTTCGGTCCTGTTCCTTCTTCTGGGTCTCCATTCCTCCTCTCTGGCATGAGAATGTTGACTCGGTGCCTCTGTATGTTGGATATGTGGAACTTGCTTTTGATTTTTTACAGGGGCTCACGACCAGGAGTTTGCCTTCAGTCTCAGAGGAGACTTTGGACTGAGACTTTTGGGCAATGCTGGGACAGAGAAGACGATGGGGCCCTTGGAGATCCACTAAATGCATTTTGCGCTGTGAGATGGATGTGCACTTTGGGGGCTGCGGTAAAATGTTATGGTTTGATATAAGGGGTTCCTCAAAAGCTTCTCTATGAGTGCAGGAATATTCAGAGGTGAAATGACTGGCTTGTGATCGCTGTAACCTAAGCAGTCTGTGCTAGTTTAAGTGACCTGAGAGGTAAGTGTAGACAGGTGGGGCATGGTGGAGCAGGGGGTCACTGGGGGTGTGCCTCGGAAAGGGTGCTCTGTCCTGCAACCCCCTTCTCCCCACTCTCTCTGCTTGTGGCTGCCATGAGCGGAGCTGCACTCTTCCTCCAGGACCTTCTACCATGATGTCCTGCCTCACCTTGGGCCCAGAACAATGGAGTCAGCCCACCATGGACTAAACCTCTGAACTATAGCCAAAATGGATGGTTCCTCCTCTAAGTTGTTTGGTCAGATATTTAGGTCACAACAATATAAAGTTGGCTAGAACAGTCCCCAGGATTTTCGACATGCCAGGAATGGGGAACATCTGCCTAGGAAAGCTGCAGGCAGTGAGCAGAGCCAGGCCAAGAGAGAGCCTATGTGGTCTGCAGCAGGCAAGGTCTGCAGCTGCCAAAGCCCTTTCCAGTTCCTATCTTCCCACAGTGTGCTGCAGATGCTGGACGTGGAGCCTCGGGATTTAATGTTGCCCTGCCGGGTTTCGATCTTGCTTTGGTACCATTCCTTCTTCTTAGGCTACTACTATTCCTCTCCTTTGAAATGGGATCATTTACTCTGTACCACTGTATGTTAGAAGTACATAACTTAATTTTTTTTATTTTATAGGGCATAAGAGCTAGGAGTTTGTTTTTGGTCTCAGAGGAGACTTTGGACTTGGACTTTTGGGCCATGCTGGAACTGTGGAGATTTTGGTGACTCTTAGAAGTGAAATGAATTCATTTTGCAATTTAAGATGGATCTGGGCCTTTCAGGGCTAGGGGTATAATCCTGTGGTTTGGATATGAAGTATCACCCCAAAACTCATGGGTTGAAGTTTTCCGCCTCAACGCAACAATGTTCAGAGGTGGAACTCTGGGGAAGTGATTAGATTTTGAGGGTTTTGACTTCCCCATCACGTGACAGCCTCCCATCCACCCCATGAGTCAGGCCCGGGTCCTGCAGGTGCTGTGGTGTAGCAATTAACAGGCAGACACTCCTGTTAGAAGCAACTGGGGTTTGAGTCCAGTTCTGCCACTTCTTCGCAGTGTGTTTTAGGGCAACAAAATTGGAGGGCTGTGGAGGGGTAAGAATGGCAGCTAGACACAGATCTCACGTAAAAATATTCCCAGGCTATTGACATAGGTCCACGAGACCCACACACCCCTGCCCGAGTTCTCTCTGGGAACTCAATACCCCCGACTCTCTGGAGGGTTCTCGGGCTTCAGGAGCTATTTCTAGGGTAACTCTCAGAGTGGAGGAAGCCCACATGGGAGTTGGCCAGGTCCTCTGAGGTCCTGGATCCACCCTTCCTCTGCACATGGGAAACTGAGGCCAGAGTGGAAAGTGACCTCCCCAAGACGCTCTGTGGATTAGAAGATCTGGGGTTTGAGAAGAGACGTCCTGACTCCCAGCCCACAGGTCTCCAAGAGAACATGTCAAATACTCATGGTGATTCACCCCTCTGCTACACAGCCCACTCTGCCCCACACAGCACCCCACTCCCCAAAGGAGACAGATCATGCACACAGGGTCTCACCTGCTCACTGTGGGACTTGCGTATCCCACATGGGTGACAAACTGCTCACAGTCTGAAGCCAGAATTGGGGACAGGCAGTGTAGAAATAGGGGATCTGGTCAGATGAAGGAAAAGGAGACCATGAAAACCATCTGCCTCTGGAAGTTGGAAACTGTCCTTGGAAGAATGGAATGTCAAGGATCTCTGGAGCCCATTGATTACCTAATTTACCTTCTCTTCAGGGACTACAGGCAGGGAGCTGTTAATTAATGCCCCCTGGGCCCTTGCCTGCCTGAATCACTTTGGCCTTCCCCCCACCCCATTCCTTTCTCACTTTTTACTTCTCACCTACTAAACCAGGCCAAGTCACATAGGCAGGAAGGAGAGATAAGCGGGGAGAGAACTGGAGAACAAAAGAGACCCTAACCTATAAAAGTTGTAGGGTGCACTCACTTCTTGGGACTTTAGAACATCAGCCATGGCCCCCTTCTCCCCCTCAGGAGAATTCTGTGCTATTACCTTTAAATAAAACCTGCTTAATATGCTAGCCTTAGCGTGCTTCTCTAGTGTTCAAACTTCAACATTAGAGGGAGCAGAACTCATCATCGATAAATGGCAATATCTCATCCAGCCAAGAAGGAAGAAGGACAGAAGGAATCTGCTGCTGAGCTTTTGGGTTTGCCATTTCAGCAATGTGAGTGCAGGACCCGGTCTCCCCTTAATGAGATGTGAGAATTGTTTCAACTCAGCAGACTCGTGATTGTCAGTGGAGGCCACAGTAGTCCACCATGTGCAGGTCCATCATTTATGCATTCAGTCCCCTCTTGCTGGTCACTTAGGTATTTGACTATTATAAGTGATTATGATGATGAAATATTTACTTGTTCATTTCTATACACTTGTGTGTTCAGAAGGAGATCAAATTGGTTTTAATAATCACCAGTTTTCAGATATGCTGGATTGTTTTTCATATACTACTGGATTGAATCTCCTTTTTGTTCTCAATGGAAAATGTGATCCCCATTTAACAATCGCTCTAGAACCCAGAGCAAAATTATCAAATTTTCTGTGCTATGAGAAGTACTAGAATCGGGATGTGAACTCACTTTTCCCAAGCCCCACAGCTCAGGTTCCTTCACTGTGCTGAGCTCTGGCTTTAGGAAATCCTTCACGTCAGTGTCTTCTGTCCAATGACGTGGCACAGTTCTGGGCACCTAGGATGACAGAAGAGCTCCCAAGTGATGGAGTCCAGAGTCCATCCTAAGGTGGGTCCCTCATGCTAGGAGCATAATAACTAGGCGTGTTCCTCTCCTGCTCCCATTTCCATTCTGAGGCTGATGGTTGACTCAGAACCCTCTTCAGAAATCCTCCTTCAAAGCTCTCCCCAGCCTGGGTAGCTAGACACAAAAGGAGGCACCTGTCCCTGCTCTCATGCACTGTCCTACAGCCCCCTAAGTGTCACTTGGGTTAAGTGGGTCGATTTACTATGTACCATGGATTCAGGTACTTTCATGACTGCTCAGGGAGGTGATACTTGTGAAAAGCTGATTTGATGCAATGTGTTGTTCTGGGAGAGAGACAACGTGTCCTGTGCAAGACAAAGGGTTGGTGAGAAACGAATACCGTGGGTGTGGTGGCACTGCTCCGGAGGACGTGACCCGGTCTGCAGTGCATTTGGCAATCTTACTCCAGCATCTGAATTTTTTCTTTCACTGTCCCACATCTGCCTCCTGATTTCTCCTTTGAACCGGCTCTGCCATTCAGCTGCATCTCTCATAAGAGTTAAATCATCAGCGTGACTCAAGATGGTGGACTAGAGGAAGGCCACATTCCAGTCGCAACAAGGCTCGGGATTCAAGCACTGGACGACTGCTTCTCAGAAAGAGGAGGGAGAGAAGGAATCCCCTGAAATTGAGTACCAGGCAGTCGGAGACTCTTAGAGACCCAGAAATTCAGGTGCACTATACCAAGGACAAGGAGGAAGACAGCGGAGCCGACCTGGTGGTGGAAGCAGCAGTGGTGCTGGCTCACTGCAGAGGGGAGGGGCAACACAGAGAGGAACACCATGGGCGCATCCACACAGAGGAACCTGCAGAACAGAAAGGCAGGCTGGACTCGGAGAACCCGGGGGCTTACAGCAAGCTGGTGTTTGAAAGGTGCTGCTTCTCACCAGCAAATGGAGGACAGAGGCGCGCACCATCTTTAGGCAGACACATTGCAACTTGTTAAGGATCCACAAAGATCATAGCAAATATTCCTGCTCTGTGGCCCAGGGTGTACTAGCAGACTGCGACTGAGGCAGACACAGAAAAGAGCGTACCCAGAGGGATTCGAGCAGAGGACTGCAACTTGCTTTCCCTTGAGTAACCAGCGGAAGAGGCTCAGGAAACAGAAGAGGAGGGCAATTACACTCAGGGACTCAGCCTGGGAAGGCCACATGGTGGAGTGTGCAAGACGTGCTTTGGACATTCAGCAAGTATTGCAGAAAAAACAAGAAGTAACAATGAATGACCAGATTTGACGAGAACTCTGCAACACTAAGAGACCTGAAAACTTAAGAGTCACTGAAACTGAAGAGGTTCTGGTGATGTAGCTAATGGCATTAAGAAACTTTTCAGTAAAATAGTAGCAGCAATGGTTCTAACCCTTAGAAATTAGACAGACATGCTGATAGAGGAGTCATTCAGAACTGCACATAGAATCAAAAAAGAACCTCTTCATGACACATTATAATTCAAATGCTTAACATACAGAGAACGGATAGAATTTGAAGAGCCTCAATAGAAAAATGTGAGGTCACATTCAGAGGTACGGCAATCAGAATTACCTCTTCTTTCTTCTAGATAATATGACCTGTCAAAATTGAATGAAGAAGATACAGAAAACTTAAACAGACCGGAAACAAGCAATGACACAAGAGCTAAGCTATGGAACCAAACTAGGTGCCCTTCAAGGATGAATGGATAAAGAAAATGTGGTGTATATACCCAATGGATTATTACTCAGTCATAAAGAAGAATGAAATTATGGCATTTGCTGGTAAATAGATGGAACTGGAGATTATCATGCTAAGTGAAATAAGCCAATCCCAAAAAGCCAAAACCCAAATGTTCTCTCTGCTATGTGGATGCTGACTCACAAGAGGAGGAGGAGGAGAAAGAGGAGTGGAAGTTCACCTGATTGGTTAGCGGGGAGTTGGGGGAAAGGGTAGGAGGATGGGAATAGTAAGACAGTAGAATGAATCAGACATAACTTTCCTGGGTTCATATATGAATCCATGACCATTGTAAATCCAAAATATATACAACCACAAGATTGGGAAATTGTACTCCATGTGTGTATGATATGTCAAAATACCATGTATTTTCATGTACAAATACAACAACAAATAAAAACAAAAATAACAAGCAATATAAAAGGTCTTCAAACAGAAAACCCAGGATCAGATGGATTCTCAGCTAAATACCAGACCTTTAAAGAAGAACTAATGCCAATATTTCTCAAATTATTTCATGAAATAGAAAGGGGTGGAACACTTCAAAATTATTCTATGTAACCAGTATCACCCCAATACAAAAATCAGAGAAGGACACATCAATGGAAGAAAACTATAGATCGATATCCCTAAACGATTTAGAGGCAAAAATCCTTGATAAAATATTAGCAAACCACATTCAAAAATGCAATAAAAAGATTATAGACCATAATTAATTTGGAATCATCCAGAGATGCACGGATGTTTCCACATATGCAAATGAACAAATTACTTCACCACATAAACAGAAATAAGGACAAAAATCACATAGTCATCTCAACAGATGCAAAGAAACTTGGACAAAATTCAGCACCTGTTCATGGTAAAACAAAAACAAAAAACCAAAAACAAAACAAAACACCGAAGAGAGTAGGAAGAGAAGGGCCTTACCCCAAATCATAAAGGCTACACTGACAAAATTGAAGCCAGCATAGTAGGGAGTGGGGAAAACTGAAAGAATTTCCTTAAAATCTGGAAAAGTGAAGGATGTCACTCTTACTACTTCTGCTTGATAGAGTCCTGGGAATTCCAACTACAGGATGTAGACAACAAAAGGAAATAAAAGGGGTAAAAATAAGAAAGGAAGGAGTCAAATTATCACTGTTTGCAGATGATATAATCCTATACTTAGAAAATCCACTTCGTTGAAGGAGCCAATGCCCCTTTCCCTGTTCTAGATGACATGGGAATCCGCTGCCCTTGCCCCAAGGGACAGATACCTGCACAGCTTCGTCTAGCAGTCCCTGGAAGGGGTCCCCCACTCCAGGTTCCCGTGTTCATGGGGCCTTCAGTTCTCACTCTGCGATTCACAGATATTCTGAAAGCTGCATTTTCATCTGTCCTTCCAGGGGGTAGTCAGATGGACCACGTAACCGTTTCCGACATAGACAACCCAGTGCTGATAGCCAACCCTGAAAAGCTCAATTGATTGTCCAGGTTTGCCCCGAAAGAGAAAAACCAGAGAAAGTTAGACAGGCTCCCAGGCACCTGTGGAACCCTCCCTGGGGACCTGAAGTTCACCTGAGAGCTCCTCCTTGCTCATGTTCACCACCTGGTGAGAATGTGTGGAGGGGAGAGCAACTGTGACCCTCGGGGTCCCCAGCCCCAATGTCACCTTGTAAGGCTCCCCTCCAGGGGATACTGCAGTGTGGAAGTCTGGAAAATGGCATGTGGAGTGGAGAAAGGTTTGTCTGGGTGTGTGCTCCCTGTGTGTCAAGGGTGTGTGCGCTGAGGAGACAGAGGTGCATCGCACCTGTGCTCCCAAGAGCGTTGATGTAACCTTGAATGGACCAGCACCTTCCCTGAGGGGGTGATACTGCACGGCAAGGCTCCAGCCCTCTGCCATTTTCAGACAGACCCACGGGCCCTCATCAGTCCTCCTGCCCGTGCTCCTCCATGCCCACATCAGACACCGCCTCCTCCCTCCCTGCCCCCACTCAGCCTGACTCCTCTCCCTTGGACATGCCCACTTGGGACATGGAAGTGCCAAGAGTCTGATGGGGTTTCAGCCTTACAGTGGAGTCTCTGGGGCCAATTGCTCCCAGCACTGAAGGGCTTGTCTGCCCTCAAGGAGAAGCCCTCTCATCCTGGAATAACTTCGACAACAACCCCAGGAGGGCAAAGAATCCCACTGCACAGATGAGGAAACGGAGGAATAGGAAGGAATAGGGAGGAAGAGGGCCTGCCCAAAACTATCAGCTGGGAAGACCCCCTCTGCCTGCTTTCCCAGTGGTCCTGACTCTCCTCTGCCATCCTCACCCCTCGCTTCTCCACACCCCCCCACCTTGGACACTGCAGCTTTGAGATCTGAGAAAACCTCAGTGTCTCTTCCACTTGGAGCCTGTCCTCAGTGGACGACACACCCCCCTGCACTCCTGAACCCAGGCTGTGCAATCGGAAATGAGGGGTCAACTTTGCCTTCTTTCTCATGCCAATATGTAGTCACAAGGTCCACTCAGTGCAGACTCCAGAAGTTTCTCCTGATTCATTTCCATGTCCAGCTCCCATTCCAGCCTCTGTGACCCTCACCCCAGACTTCTGACTGGCCTCCCACCTCCTTCCCTGGCTCTGCATGTCCAGTCCCAAGGACCACAGTGGCCTTCCCAAGGGGCATGTCTGGTCACTAGCTTCCTCTCAGGTCAGGGTACCTGACGCACACTCCAGGCAGCCCACAGGCCTTCCTCATGGGTGCTTCCTCTCCGTCCTCACCTTCTCTTGGCTCTGCCCAGCCCAGAACCACTGGAGCACATGCTGTCCCTCTCCCCATGGCACCTGTCTGGCCTCTGCTGAGGAGCAGGTCTGTGTCCCACCCCCACAACCTGCCCCACCTGGCTCTCCGGGTACCAGGTCCTGGGACCTCCTCTCCCTGTAAGCAGCATGTGGGTCTATAGTCCCTCTACCTATGTGAGCCCCCCTGCACTGTGAGCTCAGGAGCAGGGTCCTGTGTGCCCACCCTCCTTCCTGTCAACACCAGGACCCTGCCAAAACCAGGCCTGGAACGGGGCAGAGGAGATGAACACAGGGGAAGAATGGAGGGTCCCCAGGGCCAGACCCCTCTCCATCTCCTCCTGCTTCTCAGTCCAGGTGGTCACCTCAGTCAGGTCTGAACGTGGAAATAGACAGTCTCCATCTGGGAAAGCAGGATTTTCATTCCGTCTTCACATGTCCAAGGTCATGGCTAGGCCACTGAGCTTGGACCTCTGCCTAGGTGAGGAAACAGGGCAGGGTGTGGTCACTGAGTCAGAGCAACGCCCTTCCAGAGCCTGCCTCATCTGGATAAAGACACGTGCTTTCCAGGATCTGTTCCATTTCCAACAACTGCAGGAACTCACTTGCTCCTTTTTAGCTGAACACCATGCACTGAATCCAGCCGTGCCTAGAAAGTCCCTGACACAGAAAATCAAGGTTGCTGGGACCTCGTACTTCATGGAGCACAAGAGTGAGGCAAGAATCACCCTGAACTGGGAGGAAAAGACCATGAAGTTAAGAGGAGGGAGCGAGGCAATGCTGTCTGCGACTTGGAAGGATCCAAACCCTCATCCCAGCAGCAACGGGCAAGGCAAGGTGTCTCCCCTCCCCAGCCCAAGACCCGAAATCAAGCCCCACGGACAAAGAGAGGAGATGTGCACTTGAAAAGAACCCATTGACTTCCAGGGAAGCTCACACTTCTGTAACAGCAGAGTCAATATCCAAGCTTTCAAAATCAAAATAGCACAGATGCCCACAGGGCTGCGCACCTGTCATCCCAGGGGCTCGGGAGGCGGAGGCGGAGGATCTGGAGTTCAAAGCCAGCCTCAGGAAAAGGGAGGCTCTAAGCAACTCAGTGAGACCCGTCTCTTAATAAAATACAAAATAGGACTGGGGATTGGCTCAGTGGTTGAGTGTCCCCGAGTTCAATCCCCGGTGCCAAAAAATACATAAATTATGTGTATATATATATACACACACACACACACACACACACACACACACACACACACACACGTGTACTTCTATATAATTTTTCTGTATAATACACATGTACCAATGCCGACTGCCTTCTGGGAGTCCAGAGCTTCAGCACAGCAGGGAGCAACTACCTGACTCTCCAGGGACTGGGACCCTGGACTTGCACGCTTGGGATCCTCTCGGGTAGAAACGCTGCCCACGAGTTGTCACAACTCACTGATGAGGAATCGAGGGTCCCGTGTGAACCCACTGGAGAGGCTCCTGGAAGCTGGCGCCTGGCTTCCTCAGGAGTCCCCCCACGGGCCTTTCCCCATCTGGCTTTGTGGCCTTTGCTCTACTAAACCTTAGCTGTGAGTGTCACTCTGTGCTGGGGTCTTCCTGTGAGCCAGGGTCTCTGGGTGGCTCAGGATGCCCTCCTCTGGTAGCTGATGCCTGGCTCCTGCACATTGAAAGACTCTCACATCAGCCAACAGGAGGTTGCCCAGGTTGACTCCTGGGGAGTCACATGGTTGTCCCCAGAGATGCAGCACCTGATTCAGGGGCTCTCCCTCCCATGGTCCCATCCACCTGCCAACTGGAGGAAGAGGGGTGGACTCTCTCCCAGGGACGTGCAGAGACTGGTGCTCGGAGAGGTGGCCGATGTGCTCACGGTCACTGTGTGCAGAGGCTGAGCAGGTCCTCCTCTGGCACCACCCTCAGGAGTCACCCAGGGCCACTCTGCTCCTGTTCCCCCTCTTCCCTCCCTCTGGGCTCTCCGCCCAGGGCCCCCGCAGCATCAGGAATCAATGCCTTCTCTCTTCCTCCTCCCTCCTCCTGCCTCCCTGATGGACGCGCTCTCCTCCCAACCCTCATGGGCTCCCCAGTACCAAGGAGGGTCCTCCTGCGACCTCCACCTGCCCTGCACTCCTCTTCCCTCAGCCCGACAGCCCCAATTCCCTGTGCCTGTCTCAGCTCCCTCAGCCTCCAGGAGGAAAACCCTGAGTGCTGGGCCACCCTCCCTGTGCCTCCAACATCAACCGCAGGCCCTGACGTGCACTGAGCTGCAGCCAGGCCTCCTGCCCCACTCCTCCTGCACCTCAGCAGAGGCAGCCTGTCCATCAAGCCACAGCAAGGGCAGAGACAGTGCAGGGAATTTCCTTCCATCTCCAGTTGCCCAAGGTCATGGCCAGGGCACTGGGAAGAGAAAGAGCTGAGCTCTGTGGCTGAGCCTTTGGCTCCATGAGGACACAGGGCAGGGGATGTCCCTGGCGACAGGAAATAGAGCCCCACCACTTCCCCTTTCCAAGTGGTAAAAGAGGCCTTCCAGGAACAGTTTCATTTCCAATCATGAGAGGAACCTGGCTTCTTCCTTTTCTGATTTCCATGAGGAGGGGATTCAACCCTGCTTAGAACTTCTCCAACACAGAAAAGTGAGGATCACACAATGAGGTGAGAATCATCAGGAACCGGGAGGAGAAGCTTGTGGAAGGAAGAAGAGGGACAGAGGTGTCCTCTAGGGCTTGGAGACATCCCCGCTCTCAACACAGAGAGGCAGGCAAGGGAGAATCAGCTCAGCAGCCAGAAGCCCAGAGTCGGGCTGAAAGTGGACTGAGAGCAAGCCAAGGGCCCCAAGGCCCAGACACACCTCGCGCACCACTCACTGCCTCCGTCCCCAGCCCAAGACCTCCAATCGAGCCCCATGGACACAGAAAGGAGATGTCCACTGCTAAAGAAATCATTGTCCCCCACGGAAAATCCACTTACTTATAATCCTTGAATTGTTATTAAAGCTTTCAAAATGCAAGCTAGCATAGCTGCACATGGTGGTGCACAGCTGTGATTCCAGTGACTCAGGAGGCTGAGGCAGGAGGATCCCAAGTTTGAGGTGGCCCTTGGCAACTTAGCTGGATCCTATCTCAAAATATTAATCAACACAAAGTACTTGATCTGGAGCTCATTGACACAGTGTCCTAGTCATCCCAAAAGCTGACTGTCCCCATGCTCTGCCCAGGGGGAACACCCTGGACCCTGGTCTGCTCAGCAGCCACATGCACCAGCTGGGGACAGGCAGCGTTCCAGCTGGACCCCCCTTGGTTGTTGACTCCTGTCATGTGACTCCTGGGCCTGAGTTTCTGACTCTGAGCTCATTGGATTACCTGAAGAGCTACAAGTCCCAGCTGGAGGACTGTGGCCTTTCCTCGGCCTCTGCCCTGCACACTCCAGGTGGTCCCTGTGCCCATCTCACCTGCCATCTCCTCAGCAGGCAGTGCCCAAAAAGTCCTCCTGCTCAGGAGATGGTGCTGTGACATTGCTGAAAGTGCCTGGCACCCATGAAGAACTGAGATCACCTGGTTCAAGATCAGCCACCCAGTGATGTCCAGTGTGGCCAGGTAGGGGACTGCCCACAAGGATCTGGTCAGTGTGAACATGAGGGAATTAGCTGAGCCCACCCCACTCTCCCTCCAGAATGAGGAAGGGAAGACCTTGAGGAGGGTCCCTCTGCGACCCCCAGGACACTGTTGTGGAGATGCTGACAGAGGCCAGTGTCCACAGGAGCAGCGTGGGCTGCAGGAGCAAAGGGTCTGCAGGGACGCTGTGGATCCTGCACACGAGGCTCCCCGTTTTGGTTCCAGTTCCCCTGTGTGCTCACCCCAAATCTCTCTTCCCAGGAGCCTGAAGAGGGCAGTGGGCTGGACACTCCTTCCCTCACAAGCCTGCTGAGCTGCCTCCCAGTCCCTCCCACGCCTTGCTGTCCCCTGACAGCAGGATGTGACATCGATGAGGGGCTTGGGGGGTAGCACCCTGGTGCCTCAAAGAAGCAGCCCCTTCTCCCCAGGCAGTGAGGGTGGGGTTCCTGTGGGGCTGGAGTGGATGTGCTGTGACGTGGGGGACAGGGAGGGAGGGTTTCTTTCCACACTTCTGGCCACGCAGACTCCCTGGCTTTCCAGTGTGTGGGGAATGTGGCTCTGGTGGCCTGTTCCAGGTCGTGGTTGGCATCATACTGGGTGGAAATGTTCCCCTGCTCTGGAAGGTTCCTCCTGACTGTGGGGTGTGTGGTGTCCTCAGACCCCTCCTTCCTTGGCGCCCTCCCGTTGGCTCTGACCCTCCATCCTGCCTTCCCCACCCCCACCAACACACATGTGGTCATTTTTCTTCAGTTCTAGGACTTGCGTGTTTCACTTTCTCTCCTCTCTCCATGAATCATGGGGATTTTGGAACGTTCCCCTGACCACAGAAGCCACCACATCCTCCTTAATGCACACAGAGTTTGACCTCTCTCCCCTCCAGCTGGTTTCCATGTCTAACTGTCTCCTGGACGTGTGACGTCCACTCGTTGGAAGATGAAAATTTCTATGTGAACTTTCATCTAAGTTTTCCCCTCCTTGGAGGCTTGGGTAGGTGGAGTTAAGGGAAAACGAAACTCAAAGCTAAATAAAAGGAGTCCGGACATCTAGCCAGCAACACACAACACTTCTGGACAGAAGGATGGCTTCGGTGAGTCCCCAGAAAGGGTTTTAAACTTTCATTTTAAAAGCAACAGTGACAGTCTGTTAGCAGGAATTATGGGTGCTGTCCTTGTGGGCCAGAGCTCAGGCAGGGAGGGACAGGGCAGGTGGAGGGGCAGGTGGTCTGCAGGTCTGGGGCTCCCACACAGCAGGAAAGGAACCCTGGTCTTAGTCTAAGAGCCCAGAGGCTTCTGGGTCTCACAGCAGGTGGGTTTGGGTTCCCTGAGCGCTGGCAGCCCCTGACACCTGGCTGAAGGCTTTGCTTTACCCAAACCAGGCTGCAAGAGTCACCTTGTGAAGGAGGACGCGGGGACTGATATTCCAGCTGAGATCAGAGGGGAGTGTGCAAGCGGGGGTTAGAGTCCAGAGATGGAGTTCTGTTTTTAATTTAATAAATCCCACAATAATATGTGAATGTATTTTCCTTCTTGAAGAAACCAAATCAGAAAATCCAAGGGAGGTCACAGAGGAAAGGGACCAGGGGTGGGAGGAGGGGAGTGAGGGGAGGCGTTGGGGAGTGACATGGGCCAAAACACACTGCACCCTGGGTGTGTGTGTGTACAGGCAGCACACACCCATTGTGTGTACAAGTGTAATGCACCAGTGATAACTTGTGGAAAGAGAGTAAAATAAATAACTGAAAAAGAAACCAACAGCAAGTCGAAGCCATGGGCATGAAGGATGGCGGCTCCCTGGCCTCTCCTTCCCTTGGGCAGCTTGGGCTGCGCTCTGCCAGGTGCATGTCTGTGCAGTGGCTGGTGCGCATAGCTGCCTATGAGTGCTGCTTTCTAGCTTTGCATGTTGTTGTAGTTTGTATTGGGTTCCCTGAGGACACTTCATCTAGACACGCTTCAATCTTTCCCTTTACTTAAATGTCTTTACTAGAACCACTTTCACTATATGTGTACTTCTTTTTTTTTTTTTTCAGTACTAGGGATTGAAACCAGGACCTTGTGCATGCTAGGCAGGTGCTCTACTGCTGACCTACCTCCCCAGGCCTTTTTAAACTTCATAATGAGGCCATGTCTCCTTCGGTTGCCCAGGCTGGTCTCAAACTTGTGACCTCCTGCCACAGTCTCTCAAGTCACTGGATTACAGGCGTTCTAGAGCACTGCCAGAAGTTATTATCATTTTGATGCTCAAAGTAGCCCATCTCTGGTCACGATGACTCTTGATCCTTGTTGCCAAGAACTTTAAATTGCACACTATCACCCACCAGACCTCCCGGGAGCTGGCATCCTCATTCTCTCTGCAGCAGCTCAGCTCCCTGACAAGGGGCACTGGCCCCAGAAGCCTGACTCAGTTGAGTTTGGGGAGGGTGCTGGTTGCCTCAGAATTTGCCAGAAATACAAATCACTCATGCAAACTTCAGAAGGGAACCGTCTCCCTCTGACCTCCAAACACATCCTGTCTTTCATTGCCTGACTTTGCCGGAGCCCAGACTCCAGCTGCCCCAGCTCCTCGGGCCCTCCTGGAATTGTTCAGGCATAGACGTTGGAAACTCTGAGATCTCGGTTTCCATCTGACCCTTTTGATCTCTAGCCAGGTTCCCTAACCATCCTGAGACCCAGTCTTCTCATCTGTCCATGAGGGTGGTGGTAGTTCTTATTGAAGCAGTAATGGACAATGGGGGGTCACGTGTGCCCCAGTGTTTGGCACGCTGGGCTCTGTACGTGGGACTCTGGAACTCACAAGCATCACTGAGACCCAGGCCCATGGCTGGTGGCCCTTACGGAGGCCTTTTAGGCTCCTTGGGAATCACATGGTCACGTGCAGATACACACATGCTCTGTGCATAGAATGTGCTCTCTGCAGCTTGTGCACACGCCTGCCCACACTGCTGTGCTGCAGACCTGCTGCCATGGCCCCTCAAGACAACCTTGCCATCTCCTCCTTGTCCTCAAGCACCTTTCCAGACTAGCAAGCCCACGGTCAATGGAGAGGCTTCCCACCTGTGTGAGGAGAGATCTCTCCACCATGTTTGCATCAGGTGATGAGCAGAGGGATTCTGTAGGCCTGGGATGGGGCTTCTAGTAGGTCAGGTTCTAGAACATTCCATGGGAAAGGCCCCCTTCAATCTGTGCCTGCTTTTTCTCTTGCAGGGTGGAACACAGCTAAAAGTTGGAGACCTAATTGAAATTTTTCGCTTTGGCTATGAGCACTGGGCCATCTATGTGGGAAAGGGCTATGTGGTCCATCTGGCTCCACCAAGTAAGCATGGTTTCTCTGTTAAACTCCAGGGCTGAGACCAAGAGTATGAACACAGGCACAGTTATGTGCTGGTGCTCAAGCCAGCTGGCAGAGCAGGCACTCAGTCGGCACTGACTGAATAAATCTCGCTCTCTCCCTGTGGCTGTGTCTCCTGCTAGTCCTCCTTAGCAGTGAGTTCGGGACGGAACATTGACCTGTGTCCATTTAGAGTGGGGCTCAGTGCCAGGTGAACCTCCTGTAGTTGAAAAGCATCCCTCCAAAGATCCAATACCCTGTGTGTGGGGAGTTCTGGAAGCTGACACAACAGAAGGAGTCCCTCCTTCCGAGGGTTCACACCTGGCTGCAGGTGCACAGGGCAGTGGTGTGGGCCTCCAGCTCCCCAGCACCAGTCTGGAATCCCGGCCCCTCTGCCTCCTGACTGTGGGACCTGACGAGTGGCTGCACCTCACTCAGCCCAGCGGCACCTCAGAGGAGCAGGCTAGGACTTCCTGTCTCCAGGCCACGAGGGCGTGGCATGAAGGAGGCAGTGGAAACCTGGTGCAGGGCCTGGCCGGGTGCGGAGGCCTCCTTCCTTCTGACTGAAGCATCCTGGCTTTAAGGGGTGCGCTGAAACCCCCTCACCTGCACAGAGGGTCACTGTCCAGTCATCAGAATCCCAGCAGAGCTGGTGTGGATAGCCCCTGGGCAGTGAGGAGACAGTCAGGTTAGAGGATCTGAGCGTCTGTGGCACCTAAGCCGTCCACACACTCCAGACTCTGAACGCAAGGTGACAAAAGCTCAGCTCACAGCAGTGGTCACAGCCCAGGGTGTGCAGCGTCATTAAGGGAGGACATTCTCCCCGAGTCTGGCCACCAGGAGCCCGCCCTCCTTAGGCTGTGCTGCTGCCTGGGCTCCCTGGTGGGCCTAACCTGGACAGCAGGTGCTGCTCACAGGAGAGGGAGGGCTGTCGAGCTTAGAGCTGGCTGTGGGGAATCAGGACAGTTCCCTGTTAGGGCTGCATGTCTTTGCCCTTTGTTCTTGTTGGTTGCAGCCCTGAGGACTGAACCCAGGTGCTCCAACACTGAGCCCCACGCCCAGCCTTTTTAAGATTTATTCTGAGTCAGGGTCTCACTGCATTGCTCAGTTGGCCTCAGACCAGCATCCTCCTGCCTCAGCCTCCCGAGTGTCTCAGATTACAGGCAGGTGCCCAACAAATTGCCCGGCTGTGGGGTTTTGGTCTACATTCCGTCCTTCGTCTTATTTCCATTTCTGTAAAAAATCCCCAAGGTTACTCTTGATCCCTGGATCCCTGACCCCTGGATCCCTGTATGTTTATCCTTCAGGGAACTTTGTAGATGGCAATCCAGGACTGACAGATCCTTCACATGGTTCAACTGAATACAGTTTTGGCGGCTTAGTGCTCATAGAAATCGTCTGAAGAGCAAGTGGCTGGTGACAAACTTCATGTCTCTTGAGAGCACACCTCATGTAGGGAATGTTATTAGTGCAACTAGGTGGAGAATAATACCAAGTGTGGAGAGAACATTCCAAACCAGGTCTCTAGCAGCCAGAGTCAACCAGTTGATTTGGGATCTGTGTCCACTGATCATGTCTCCTTGTTCACAAGAAGTACCTGGATCCATCCTTTAGATCTTTTAGGTTCTGGGCAACAACCCTGCTTTTCTTTTCTTAGAAGCAGCATTTGTCCTCAGTAAAGGCTTCAGTTCCTTCCTGTTGAGCAGTTAGGCGATCAAGAGCTGCTTTGTTATGCACTGTTGAAGCTAAACTGCTATGTCAGGCTGTCTTCCTTGCAGAGCAGGTATTGTATCGTTAGCGCTCTTTCCAGGCCCTGCAGAGATATTGGTCAGGGATTTCTGTAATGCACAGTCACCCACGTAAGGGAAGGGTGTGCTGACAAACGATGTCATCCAGAACTTCCCTTCATACTCAGCTCTGGAAGCCCTGCCCGTTGGTCTGTCCAGCGTGCACAGCTGCCATCTGCCTCCTCGATAGGTCCTACCACAGAAACACGCCGTTTGCTCACAGAGTTCCATTGACTCTAACTTCGGGTTCAGTCAGGGTCCTCATACTATATATGAAGGAATCATTTTCACTTTCTAAATTTAGTTCTGCATCATTCAACACTGGACTCTGTATCTGCCACATGAATCACATGGAAAGAATTAATGATAGAGTAAGTCCAGGACCTGCCCAAGTCAGGTCCCATGACATCAAAATTTTCCAGGTACAGGGCAGGCAGGAAGTCATTAGAGCCACCTGAGCCAGGCCTGGTGTACTGCTGCTTTCCAGCGCCGCCCCAGGGGGAATGAGGCTGGTTGAAGACGCTATCAAGGGGAGGAGGCCAAAACTTTCTGAAAACCACTTACTCTCCCAATTTGGCAGTGAGCTGTCTGGCTCAGGGCCAGCTCTGAGCCACTGTGGCCCTACCCAGCCTGAGTGCACTGTTTCCACAGGTGAAGTGGCAGGGGCTGGGTTGAGCAGCAGCATGTCCATCACGGCTGACAGAGCCATAGTGAAGAAGGAGCTGCTGTCCGTGGTGGCCGGAGGAGATAAGTACCGGGTCAATAACAAGCACGATGACAAGTATGAGCCACTGCCACCCAAAAAAATCGTCCAGAAGGCAGAGAAAATGGTGGGGAAGGAAGTCCCCTATTCAGTGACCAGCCAGAACTGCGAGCACTTTGTGAACGGGCTGCGCTATGAAGTTTCCCGCAGTGACCAGGTGTGTCCTCAGTCTGTGTCCCCCTCCCTGCAACCAGACCATTCCCCAGTGGACAGGGGCTGGGCACCTGCTGTGGGATGGCAGTGCCACCTGGGATGGAGATGCCAGAGGTCGGGGATCAGGGAAGCTGGCAGTGAACAGTGGGATCCAGGGGAAGGGCAACCTGGTCATGTCAGGCATAGGAAACTCCTCAGATTTCTTGGGCCAGCTGCTCCCTCTCCTTCCTCTGCCAGGGTAGCTCTGTAACCTGAGAGCAGCCACAGCCTCTGTGTAAATGAACAGGCGAGGCCGTGTTCTGGTAACACTTGATTTATTTTTTGATTTATTTTTGTACAACGATGTGGCAGGCTAGATTTTACCAATGGGACTAGTCTTGGATTAGCAAGTCTTGTTTAAAAGGACTTGAAGTGCTGGGACTGTAGGTCAATGGTAGTTCACTTGCTTAGAGTGCATGAGACTCTGAGTTCAGTTCCTAGAACCACAATAATGAATGAATGAATGAATGAATGAATAATTAAATAAATAATAAAAAAACAAAACAAAAACCAAAATCTTTGACAAATTATGTTATACATTTTCAGGTGACAAACATTTCAAAAATCATGAATGTAAAAGATTTATAGGTGATGTAACATTGTGTATTTTGCATCCATAATTCCAGTACAGATTTTTCTTGCCCATGGTCATTCCCTCTGTGATGTGGATGAAGAGGACAGGGCCTCTGGGTCTTCTCTGAGCTGCAGGTTCTTTGTACAAGTATCTGGTCAGAGTCCTGATGTGACCCCGCCCCTTGTCTTCTATTGCAGGTGACTGACGCATTCGCCATCGGTGCTTCCTCACTTCTCTTTGGTATTGCAGGAATTTTCGGAACGATGCTGGCCAGAAGCAATCACTAAAACTAATAAGTCCACGGCATTATCTTGGTGGCACCAGTTAGCTTGGGGGAATTTGAGCAAATCGGTGAAAAGTAGTTTGGCCTAGAGCATTAACTCTTTGTAATCATGAGCGCTTGATTTCATGAAGCTGAATCAAAGCATAGGAAGCTTTTTCCTGAGGGAGATTAAGCTGGTGCCAAATTCTATTAAAGAGCTGGTTGCACAATGTCATAGTCTCAATGTTTGTGTCCCCTGCCACCCCAAATTCATTTGTTGATGCCCTCACCCCCAATATGATAGTGTTTGGAGGTGGTGTCACTGGGGGGGGTCACTAGGTTTGGAGGAGGTGGTGAGGGTAGGACCCATATCCTGGGGATAGCGTCCCTATAAGAAGAAGAGGCCAGAGCTCTCTTTCCCTCCCTCTGCCATGTGCAGGCTTAGTGGAAGGGGGCCAAGTGTGAGCCAGGGAGATCTCCAGACACCAGACCTGCCACACCTTGGCGTTGGATTTTTCAGTTGCTGTGGCTTCAGAACAGTACAGTTTGTCCCTTAGGAACCCATGCTGTAACACAATTCCCCGTAAGAGTTGGGACCAGATTAATATTAAGAGGCGGGACCAGGATCAATCCATTCATGTGGATTAATAGGTTAATGGGTTGGTAGTCTGGTGCCTTATCTCCGAATGAGTTTCCTATCAAAGCCACCTTGTCTCCGTGTCTTAGCTTCCCCGTCTCTGTCCATGTGATTCCCTGCAATGCCTCAGGACTCTGTCAGCCAGAAATACATCTCCAGATGTGACCTGTTGTCCTGGGACCACACCATGAGCCGAAATAAACATCTTTTCTTTATCTTTTACCCAGTCTGTGGTGTTTTGTTATTAGCCCCAGAAAACAGACTAAGACCCCCATCTCCAGAACCGCGCTGCGTGCAGAAGTCTGTGGTTTAAGCCGCGCCACCTGCAGCACACTGTCACAGCCTGCGCTGTAAACACGGACTTGGCCCTTCACGCTTTCCTGCTTCCTTCCTCCTCTCGGAGGGTTGTTTTGTGTTGTTTTGTTTTGTTTCAATGTAGTTAATGCTGTGGAGACATGCCAGGGACAGAGGGGAGACCGAGCTCCCTGATGGGTAAGAACGGAAGCCGTCCGTTCAGCCAGGGCTGGAACCTCGTTGGCTGGAGTTGCGTGGAAGAGCCTTGGCCTTGAGTGCGCCCCCTTCCTCTAGCCACTCTCCATTCCAACAACGGTCGGCACCACTCTTCCCCTCTGCTCTCCACGTCTCACTCCTGCCTGGTCTCTTCTGCCCCCCCCCCCCCCCCCCCGAGCTCCTGCTTCCTGCCACATCCGCTTGCCGTGACTCTGGGGCCCGGATCCCACACTCCCGTCCGCTCTGCTCTCCCTGCCCTAGTTCAGCGCCACTGTGCTCGGCTACCACGTGCTCCCACGCGAGTTCCTGGGACTATCTGTTTGGTCAAGTGCAACACGCAGCTTTGCCTACCATTGGCTGCTCTTTCATCACACGACCCCCTGGGTAATGGGCTCTGCCCACTGCGGTCTGTCACATAATTCCCACCTGGCCACAGAAGCAGTTTCACTAGGAGAGGATTGCGGGTCAGTCCAGGTTCATGGCTAACACTCCTGGTACAGGGGCAGTGGAGAATCAGGTAGTGGGGTAAAGCTGGCTCCAACTTTGGCCCCTCAACAACTGCAGAGAGCTTCGATCTTGTACTAGAGGAGATTCATCGTCTGGAATTAGCAACTGGAGCTCACAGTCATAAGATCTGATTCCCAATGTAAGTAACACTGTTATTTGTAAAATTAAAAATGTGTGAATCAAACTTATTTACTTTTTTTTTTTTTCATGTATCAAATGCTCCTTTTCTTAGCAGGTATCAGGAGTGGTTAGAGAGAAGCAAAAGTGCTATGTCCCCTCCAGCTCATTCCTCCCCTGGCCAGACCCCTCTGTCTGTGCCTGTGATGTGGAGAAAGAAGACCAGCTCCTGTGACTACTGTGCTTGCAGAGCCAGTCATCATTTTTTCTTTTTAGGCAGTGTGGGGACTGAACCCAGGGCCTTACATATGCTAAGCAAGCACTCTACTACTGCACCATATCCCTAGCCCTACAGACCCAGTTCTGGGAGCCTGAGTTTGTCACCCACTATAGCAAATGACGGTGAGCTACCGCAGGTCACACACAGAGTTCTATAGTAATACTGGTCCACCCGTCTGAATGAGTTCATGCCAGCTCTTGCTCACATCTTGCCCTCAGTTAGTGAAATCATATTTCAGAGCCATTTATTGAACAGGCGATCACCAAGGAGTCACTGGGCCATTCATCCATTTTGTCCTGAAAGCTGAATGAAGACACACTCCTCTGTCCTCCTGGGTGCTGTAGCCATACCTCACATGAAAGCTTCACTCAGTGCTGATACTCAAATATCAGCATTAGGCAACTAGAACCCCATACAGATGCTGGCCATGCCAGATGCATTCAAATGCCAATCCTAAAGGCACAGCTCCAAGCCTGACCCGTGTTCTGTCACCTCAGAGTTGGGTAGAGTCTCTACAAAATTTTAGCCAATCCACATCTTATAACTAATAGTAATTTCACCTGGGAGATGTCATTTTCAACCTCCAACTGTGCTGGGTATCAAGTCCTTAATTTTTCCAAAGAAATCCCACCTCCAAAATTCAATTTACTAACTAGAAAAACATCTGGTGATCAGATGTTGCTATAGTTTGGATAAGAGATGCACCCATCCCAAAGCTCCTGTGTTAATGCAGAAATGTTTGGAGGCACAATGATTAGATTGTGAAAGCTTATTCTGTCCATACTGCTATGATGGAATTGATTGTGCTGTAGCTATAGACAGGTGGGGTGTGGCTGGAGAAGGTGGGTCACTGAAGTCATGCCCTGGAAGGGTTGTTCTTCCCTGAGAACCCTTCCTTCTTCTCTCTTTCTCTGCTTCCTGGCCACCATGAATGGAACAAAGCTCCTTCATCATGCCTTTCTGCCATGATGTTCTTCCTCGTCTATCAAAATTAAGCGCACGTAAAATTAAAATTTTAAAAATGGATCCAAATACTTTTAATTCACATGATTTAAAAAGGTTCAACTTAAATTGGGTAAACTAATAGGAGTAAAATGTCTTTGAAATTAACTCTCAAGTCTCTAGGTGGTCAAACTAATAAAATGTTGATGTTTATAAATGTCTAATATCAATTGTTTCTGGGACTTTTCTTCAACAGGAAAGAACTGGCAAATACTGTTCAATACTGTTTATATAGACTCATGAAACAATATATGTAAGCTTAAAATGATATTTAAGGAAGTCAAAGATCAACATCAGAAATAAAACACTTAAGATTTGTGAGGGGCCACGCCTTACCTCAGATAAGGCTCTGCCTCCCAACTTGCTGCATGTTAGAGTTGCTCCAAAATAAGCCAGTCTTCAGGTTATTTAAAGTTATGGTCAAAGGATTGGTTCTTGCTGTGGAATCACTGTGATCTCAAACAGGGGATATAATATAGAGCTGAAATGCTCAGCCAAAATTCAACATAGCTGTTATACAAGCTGAATGTACTTTTGCTCTTGCTAATTTCATTTTGTAAAACTGTTACCTGCTAGTTTTACAGAGGTACTGCTTCAAGAACACACAACCTTGGTAACTTGTGATAATAAGGCATCACCTACAGAACAGATAGTATGTAGTGGTAACCTTTGGTACTAATACAGACTCCACTTAAAGAAAAGGGTAAATAACTGTAAAGTTACAGACATTGAGGTTAAAGACCAGTACTCTTACTTTATGACTGATGAGACTGGCTTGCTGGATGGTTAAGATCAAACTTAAAGATTGAAATTACATACAGAGATTATTGACTTCTGTCATCTTCATGATATTCATTGACTTGTTCCAGATGCTACAACATTTATTTTGTATTAATCTCATTTCAGTACTCATGTCTTTTTGTTCTTCTCTCACCCCCAGATGACTTTACAACCTGCTCTTCCCCAACCAGACTTCTACCATGGACTCCTCCATTGACTCGGTTTCTAAAAGTGAACTCCAAACTGCTTGCCCCATGCTGCCCCCTTCCAGCTCAAAACAGCCAGAGCAGATGTTGCCCCCTTTCCTTTCAGCAGTAAAGAGTTCCTAAAGCAAAAAGGAGGAATGAAGCCAGAACAGGGAACAGGCAGTTAGTGTAGAAAGAGGGGATCAAGTCAAATGGAGGAAATGGAGGGCATGAAAGCCATCTGCCTCTGGAAGTTGGAGACTGCCCCTGGGAAAATGTAATATCAAGGATCTGCAGAGCCCGTTGATTACCAGATTTACCTGGCTGAATCACGTTGGCCCTTCCCCTGCCCATTCACTTCTCACTTTATGCATCTCACCTGCAAAACTAGGCCTGATCACATAGGCATAGAGATAAGGGGGAAAGAACTGGAGAACAAAAGAGACCTTAACCTATAAAAGATGTAAGGTGCCCTCGCTTCCTGGGACTTTAGAACATCAGCCGTGGTCCTCTTCTCCCTCACGGGAGAGGTCCATGTTATCACCTTTAAATAGAACCTGCTTAATCTGTTAAATCCTACTACAATGTTAAGATTAGTCTGTATATTCTACCTTATAATTCTTGCAGTTCTTAAATGTTTGTGGTCCATTTTCAACAAGAGACTCATGAGGATTCAGGTCAATCAGGTCCTCCTGAAAGAATCCCTTATCCAAATTAATAAAAATGGGGGAAATGTTGGGAGAAATCCTAGTTCTTGGCTCGCAGCAGTTAATGTCTCAAGTGTGTAAACTTGCAGAGAGGAGCATTCCCCTCTGACCACTTATGAAAGTAAACAATTGCCCCCAAATTGACCTCATGTTACCAAGGGAACCTATATAGGGGCCTGGTGGTCTGATCCCCCGTGGCACATTGTGATTGGGCAAAAAGTTTATAAAATGTATGGATTTTCCTACAATAAATGAGTTTGCAGGCTGCTCGCCACAAGCCTGCTCCTACCCAACTCCTAGGGTCTGGGTCTTGACACCACAGCTCTTACCTGCACCTGAGCTAGCCTGGCACCCCCTACAGGGATATAGAAGTATTTTGACACCTTCCCCCAAGAGTGGATGGAAGCTCTTGGCTTCTCCAATATATGATATAGATATGATATAGAAAAACATCAAAAATCTGTTGGACCCATTTCCCAGATCCACCTTTAATACACCCAATGATGTGGACTGGAGAATCAATTCCAGTATTTTCTGATGATATTCATATGATGGGAGGTTTCACAGATACTCACATTACACCCATCCATGTGACCGGATTTGACTATACTGGCTGCAATGGAAACTTATCTATATGCTGGTCCCATGATAGACTCTGGCTGTCTAGAGGTAACCTTTGAGGAAAAGACAGGATAGGGAGTACCTAGGCCAGCCAATCATACTGGCCCTTGGAACATAGAATTGATATTCAAACAGTTATTAGGATGGGACTTTCTTATAAAAAGCCAGTCATTTCTATAAAATATCCACCAATATCTTACTGCCTTAATTGTTCTGCAATAGAATCTGGCACCTTTCCTAAATGGATAGAATATACAAATGTCTTGCCAATACTACATAATATTTCTAAGGGTGATGGATATGTTTTTGGATTGATCTTCAAAACTTAATAAAAGTTACATCAAAATATCTTCCTCTAGAAGATTCAAAGCCACAAAGGCCTAAAGTGGCAACATTGCCATTTCACTTTTACTTCTTAAAAAGAATTTGCAAGCAACCATGTTTAATCTAAATTTTTAATATAATGAATGATCTAAGGAACTAAGCAAATAATTGAATTATTTAAAACTATTTTCAGAATGCAAAATAAGATTAGATACACAATCATTCTGATTTTTGAAACTCCATGTAATTTGGACTATTCCCTATTGTTTGGATATTACTTTGCATTGATAGTAACCATATAATAAAGACCAAATTAGAATGCAACAGACTGATTGATATTATACTATAAAGATGAATAATTCACATTTATATTCACAGTTATTTCTTATTTGATGATAATTTGGGTCCTATATATTTTTTCTTTTTTTATTTAATTATTTATTTTTTGACTTTTTACAGGCTGCATTTTGATTCATTGTACACAAATGGGGTACATGATTGTGTTTATGTGGTTGTATATGATGTAAATTCATACCATTCATGTAATCATACATGTACATAGGGTAATGATGTCTGTCTCATAACACCATTTTTCATACCTGCCCTCATTTTAATGTGTTCTTTTAGGTTTCTATCTGTTCCCACATTAATTATAGCTAGGGGCAGAATTCCTTCTGTTAAGATACTATGACCCCTGAATGTTAAGTATTAATAAAATGATTGAGATCAAATTAAATGCTTCAACAGCTATTATTAAAAATATCAGTGTTTAAATATCTCCAATTTAAACAAAGGCTTAAATGCCATAATGATTGTAATCATGTCTGTGTTGCTACAACTAAATATCATGCTTCTCAATGGGACTAAGTTAATTAAGAATCATCTAATGGACATTTGAAATAGCAGTAATAATAGTTTGGATCTTATAAAAGCACATCACTACATCCAGAATATTCAAAAGGTAGAGTTGATCTCATGGACTCTGTAATTCTGGTTGATCAAGTACTTCCAAAATTGAATGGTATGTTATTGAAATGACTCTTTTGCTACTAATTCTTTTTGTATCATGATAATAGGTTGCCATACCCTCAGAACCAAGATCTGGGACCTTTAAGCAGCTCTCAGAACCAAGAGGTGGAACCTCAAAATAACTGCCCATCATTTATATTTTAAAAAATAAATAAGGGGGAGACTTGGGGAGCCAACCTTATTTAGCAGAATCAGATGTGGTTGAGCCATGAGACACAGAAGCCTGACTTCTAGGAATTGGCAACCACGGAGGATTGTCCCAGATTGCTGGTGGGTATGTGGCACTGTGTGGGAGTGGTTCCCTGTCTGGTTCCATGGTAGCTTCCCTGGGCAGATGGCTCCCCTAACTCCACCTCAGCCTGTTCATCACAGAAGAGGCCCCTCCTGTTCTGGGCCCTTTACCTGTGCAACTATAAACAAAAGAGTTGGGCTACTCCATGTTGTTAGAGACCAGATCAGGTATGGCCAGATCCTTCATGTTCCCTCTCATTTAAAAAGTGTTGACTCTTGTGTGTTTATTGATTAGATAAGTTTATGGGTGCTTGATTGATTGATAGCCAATATCATCTTCCAGCAGTTAACCCTTTTCTCATCCACATGGGACATGCTGAGAGACCCCCACAGTTACAGGCTGGAAAAGCTTTAGAATGTTGTAGAGTGATTCTGGTGGTAGCTCAGAAGACCCTCAGAAGGGACAGATGGATTTCATAGACTCTGGAAAGTTGCTAGATTTAGATCCTCCTTTAGTCAAGGGCTCCCGAGAAAAGATAGGGACTGGGAACTGTCGTGGCAAACATCAAGGATCAGGAGAGCAGAGGAACTGAGGGGCGGTGACTGCATCTCTACTAGAGTCGCCACGGCGGCTCCTAACACAAGATCTCTGTGGCTACTTCAAGGAGTCACTGTTTCCTGGTGTCTGCTCCTCAGAAGAAAGCCTGCAATTAATAACATGGGGTCCTTCTGTCATCATGAGAAATTCCACCTGAAAGCAAGCACTTCCAGTTCAGAGTTCACAGCTCTCTCACCCTCCAGGGCCTGGCCTGGAGGTCCTCCTCACTGTCCTGTCCCCAGTGGATAAGGACCCAGCCTCTTCCTCTTCCCTCCCCTCCCTTGTGTTCAGTTTCGAGTTCTTAATCCTGAGGGCTCCATTTCCTGAATTATGGCCACTTCTCGGTGTTGGGCTTATCTGGACTCATCCTGACAATGGGTCGCAGGAATCCTTTTGGGTCAACTTCCTGGATCAGGACATCTGTTCCTGATATGGGGTTAGTAGCAAGAGTGTTTGTGCCTGGCTTCCTGGGGTCAGAGATCTGAGTCCTACTTGGTCCTGTCTTTCAGTCCGGGTTCTACCTCAGCTTCATGCCTGCAGGGGGAGGACCAAGGCAGAAGCTGAGGGGAGACATAGAAGACCACAGCCACAGGGATGCTCTTCAAGTCCACTGTGCTCCGCTCACAAATGCAGCCTGGAAACTTCTACCTCCAGCCTGCCTCAGACCTGACCTCCGGTTCTTGTCTACATGGCTACCTGGATTTTTAATGGGGCACCTGAAACCTCCCATAAACTGTATGAGTTCTTCGTTTCTTTCCTTTCTCATTTCCCTCCCTCTTGGTTACGGGATGACCTAAATCTAGCAACTTTCCAGAATCCGTAAATGTACCTATCTATCCCTGCAGAAACTCTGCATGTTTTCTGGATGTCTGGATCAGAAAGGAGGAAAGTAACATTGACGGAGCCCCTCTTGGGTGGTTAGGGTAAGTTCCAGCTCTGTGACCTTGTAAAAAGTGCCTGACCCTGAGAACGCACTTCCTTCACCTGTAACTAGTGGTAATGAGTCACTTCCGGTGGTGCATCCCACTCAGCACCGGGGTTAGCCTGGATAGGGGAGCTTTGGGAAGAGGAGAGAGATACACGGCCTGAAGGAGGAGGTCATCAGAGTGAAGGTGGTCAGGAGGTCAGCCTCGGGTGGGTTCCTTAGCACTTCCTCGAAGCCCTCCCCTCAGGGAAAATGTTGGCACCAACAGATGGCTCCCTTTATGTTCCCCCTCATGTTTTTCTCTCTGGGAAGCTTCTGCCAGACTCCTTCAGACTTTTCCAGAGGATAGACTGCTCTGTCCCTTTGCACATCCCTCCTGCCCAAAAAAGGTAAGAGGCTAATGTCCTCTGAAAAAGTTGCCTGGTATGGCAACTTTCCATTAGGGAAATTTACCCCAAGGGCAGTCAGTTGGCTTGGTGCTAAAAGAGGTGGTCCCTATAAGCCATCTTTACCTCTCAACATCAGATATTTTTCTAGTAAGCTTACTGAATGCTGGGGATGGGTTTTCCGTGAAAAATTAAAAACTTGATTATCAGTATAATTGGAGACTAGAAAGACTAAAATGACCACTGACTAGTGATATTAGTGTTAGTCACGAGATCTGAGTTGGCTAAAATATTTTAGAGATCTGATGTGTTAGCTTTTCATTGCTGTGACAATTACCTGAGAAAAATAACGTAGAGGAGAAGAGATTTATTTGGCTCAGGATTTCAGTTGTGGACAACTTGCTCCATTGCTCTGGGCCTGAAGTGAGCAGATCGTCATGGCAGAAGTGCATGGCAGAGGAAAGCGTATTGGTTCATGGCATCTAAGAAGGAGACACAGATAGATGTTAGATCAATAGAGAGAAAGCAGAGGGTCCTTAGAAGGGCACACCCAGTGATCTACTTCCTTCAGCTAGGTCTGATCTAGTCCACTCAGTTACCAATGGATTAATCCACTGAGGAAGAATAACCCTCAAAATCCAATCACTTCCCCAGAGTTCCACCTCTGAACATTGCTGCGTTGAGGCGCAAAACTTCAACCCATGAGTTTTGGGGGGATACTTCATATCCCCTAGCCCTGAAAGGCCCAGATCCATCGTAAATTGCAAATTTATTTCACTTCTAAGAGTCACCAAAATCTCCACAGTTCCAGCATGCCTCAAAAGTTCCCCTCGGTGGAGGAGTGGGAGAGACCCTGGCGGTTCAGGCGCTCTGCGAGCGCGACCACCGCTTGTTGCGCTCCTAGCGGTCCTGGGCGGGCGCAGCGGGCGCCGCTCCGGGGATGTAGTGGGTGGCGCGCTGGGCAGGAGCGAGCGGCGGCGACCGGGGTTCCCGCTCTGAGCTGATGGTCACTCCCCCGCGGGAGGGCGATCCCATCACCTTTCCCTTGGGTCGGGGACCCGGCGTCTCAGGCAGGGACTCACCTGTGGTACCCACACTCATCCCGACTGGACTCAGCGGCGTCACCGCCGAGGACCTCGCTTAGGGCCATGGCCGGATATAATTGGTGATTACAACTGCCCTCTATAAATTAATTCTTGTCAACTCCTTGGGATTTGAAAAGAAAATGCCTGGTGTCATACCCAGTGAAAGTAATGGGCTTTCAAGAGGTAGTCCATCCAAGAAAAACAGACTTTCTTTGAAATTTTTTCAGAAAAAGGAAACTAAGAGAGCCTTAGATTTCACAGATTCTCAAGAAAATGAAGAAAAAGCTTCTGAATATAGAGGATCAGAAATTGATCAAGTTGTTCCTGCAGCACAGTCCTCACTTATAAACTGTGAGAAGAGAGAAAACTTGCTACCATTTGTGGGACTGAATAATCTCGGCAATACTTGTTATCTTAATAGTATACTTCAGGTATTATATTTTTGTCCTGGTTTTAAGTCTGGAGTGAAGCACTTATTTAATATTATTTCAAGGAAGAAGGAAGCTCTAAAGGATGAAGCCAATCAAAAAGATAAGGGAAATTGCAAAGAAGAGTCTTTGGCAAGTTATGAACTTATATGCAGTTTACAGTCCTTAATCATTTCAGTAGAACAGCTTCAGGCTAGTTTTCTCTTAAATCCAGAGAAATATACCGATGAACTTGCTACCCAGCCAAGGCGACTGCTTAACACACTCAGGGAACTGAACCCTATGTATGAAGGATATCTACAGCATGATGCACAGGAAGTACTACAGTGCATTTTGGGAAACATTCAAGAAACATGCCAACTTCTAAAAAAAGAAGAAGTAAAAAATGTAACAGAATTATGACTAAGGTAGAAGAAAAAACTCACCAGAAAGAGGAAATGAGTGGAATTAGCAGCATGGAGACTGACAGTACGAGGAATTCTGAAGACCATAAAGAAAAACTCCCAAAGGGAATGGAAAAAGAAAAAGTGATACAGAATTTGGTAACACAAAGAAAAAAGTTAAAGTATCTAAGGAACACCAGTCATTGGAAGAGAATCAGAGACAAACAAGGTCAAAAAGAGAAGCTACTGGTGATACATTAGAGATTCCTCCTAAAGTAATCCCCAAGTGTGTTTCTGAAAATGAGAGTGCAAGACTCTCACAAAGGAAATCAAGAGTTAAAATAAATTGGTTAAAGTCTGTAACTAAGCAACCCAGCATTCTTTGGAAATTCTGTAGTCTGGGGCAAATAACAACAAGCCAAGGATCCAAAGGACAGTCTAAAGAAAATGAGTATGATCTTGAGGAGGACTTGGGGAAGTGTGAAATTGATAACACAGCTAATGGTTGTGGACTTGAATCTCCAGGAAATAATGTTAAACCTGTAAATGTTAATGAAGTTAAGTCCATAAACAAAGGTGCAGAGCAAATTGGTTTTGAGCTAGTGGAGAAATTATTTCAAGGTCAGCTTGTATTAAGGACTCGTTGTTTGGAATGTGAAAGCTTAACAGAAAGAAGAGAAGATTTTCAGGACATCGGTGTGCCAGTACAAGAAGATGAACTTTCCAAAGTAGAGGAGAATTCTGAAATTTCTCCAGAGCCAAAAACAGAAATGAAGACCTTGAGATGGGCAATTTCACAATTTGCTTCTGTGGAGAGGATTGTAGGAGAAGATAGATATTTCTGTGAAAATTGCCATCATTATACTGAAGCTGAAAGAAGTCTTTTGTTTGATAAAATGCCTGAAGTTATAACTATTCATCTGAAGTGCTTTGCTGCTAGTGTCTTGGAGTTTGATTGTTATGGTGGTGGCCTTTCCAAGATCAACATCCTTTATTGACACCTCTTAAATTGTCACTAGAAGAATGGAGCACAAAGCCAACTAATGACAGCTATGGATTATTTGCAGTTGTGATTACAATTAATAGTGGGCATTACACTGCTTCTGTTAAGGAAATTTTGTGGTTGACCAGACGTGTGAAATAGGTAAGCCAGAACCAATGAATGAGGAGGAAGCAAGGGGTGCAGTTGAAAATTATGATGATGAAGAAGTGTCAGTTAGAGTTGCTGGAAATACACAGCCAAGTAAAGTTTTGAACAAAAAAAAATGTAGAAGCTATTGGACTTCTTGGTGGACAAAAGAGCAAAGCAGATTATGAGCTATACAACAAAACATCTAATCCTGATAAGGTTGCCAGAACAGCATTTGCTGAAAATAGAAATTCTGAGACTAACAATACTAATGGGACCCATGAATCTGATAGAAACAAGGAATCCGGTGACCAAACAGGCATTAACATTAGTGGATTTGAGAACAAAATTTCATATGTAGTGCAAAGCTTAAAGGAATATTTAGGGAAGTGGTTGCTTTTTGATGATTCTGAAGTGAAAGTTACTGAAGAGAAAGACTTTTTGAATTCTCTTTCCCCATCTACATCTCCTACATCTACTCCTTACTTGCTATTTTATAAGAAATTATAGAGTGAGTGTACTTTCCTTGTGTATATATTAAACAGACGTGGACAAACATGGGTAAAGTCAATTACATCAGAGTCTAGCTTTTATCTTTTGAAGCTATTGGATATTATTGGTCTCTCTAGGTTTTTATATAAATAGTGAAATTTGAAATACTGAAAAACCATGTTAATTTTTAGAATTCATTTTCCTTAGAGACTAGTGATGCATTAGCTTCTGGGAACAAACTTGTATAGGTTCTTAATCATCCAAAATGGAAGCATTTAAACACTTTTGGATTTACACCAATCTTTTGTGTTTGCTTTTAAAAATAAAGTGCTTGTATTTGTATTCTCCATATTTTGGAGTAATTATCTACATGTTTATAGCTCTGTGGTTTTTCATTAAGAAACAGAATCTCAGGACAACTGGGAGCGCCATAAAGGAGGCCGCTCGGCACAGCGCTGGGACTCGGAGCAACCACTGGGGCAACGGCGGCTGCCCAGGGGAGGAGTGGCGAGGAGAGCTGTGTGGACTCAGGACACTGGGGCCTGCCCTGAGGAGGAGGAGGAGGAATGTGGCCGCTTGGATTCGGAGTGACTGCACCAGAGCTACAGGCGGTTGCCAGAGGAGAAGCTCCGCGGCGAGCTGTTTGGACTCGGACCACTTCTGAACACCGGGGCCTGCCCGGAGGAGGAGGAGGAGGAGGAGGAGGAGCGTGGCGGGTCGTTTGGACTCTCAGTGACTGCATTAGTGCTCCAGGCGGATGCTCAGAGGAGAAGGTGAGTGGTGAGTTGTTTGGACTTAAAGTGACAGCTCCTGAAAACAGGGGCGCTGCCTGGAGGAGAAGCGTGGTGGGTCGCTTGGTCTTGAGTGGACACACCAGAGCTCCGGGTGCTTGCCCAGAGGACCCATGCAGCGGGTCTCGTGGATTCAGAGCCACTCAGAGCGACCGCTCCTGAACACCCGGGGGGTTATCTGGAGAAGGAGGAGGAATGGGGAGAGTCACTTTGACTCGGAGTGATTGATTGCCCAGGGCTACGGGTGGTTGGTGGGAGGTGGAGGCACGCAGTGAGTTTCTTGGACTCCTAGTGACCGCACCGGAATACTGGGCGGCTGTCTGGAGGAAGAGGCGTGTGGCGGGTCTCTGGGACTCAGAGCGATTGTACGGGGCCCCAGGTGGCTGCTCAGAGGAGGGGCCGCATAGCCAGGCGATTAGGTGCAGAGCAGGGTCCCAGGATCTAGGAGGCTTCTTGGTGGAAGAGCCTCACAGAGACAGGCTTAGGCCGGAGCGAAGGTTCCAGACCTGCGGGCAGATTCTCTGAGGAGGGGCAGCCTAAGGAGATTCATCTGTGAAGGGTGAGGCTCCCAGGCCTAGGAGGTAGGGCCGGGCCCCTGGGAAGTTTGCAGAGGAAGGCAGCCCAGCCCAGGCGGTAGCTGTAAATTGAGGGGAACCTCTAGGAAGGAACTGACCAGAGAGACCACCCCACCGGGTGAGTCTTCCCTGCTGGGTGAGGTTTCCCCACAAGGACGGTAAAACCAGAGACTCAGGCCCAAACAGGATTTGCCTCAGCCCGCAGCCTAGGTCCCCTTTGGATGACCATTGGTTAACAAGTGGAGGCACCTCTGCCCACTAGCAGGGATTATACCCCACCTGAAGGCCACCACTCCTAGAGAAGCAGCTTCCTTGTGTTGCACCGCATTATCAACTTCCTCTAAGACTTCAGCCTACTGAAGGCTAAGGGGGGATATATATAGAAATCTTCAGGGACATTGTTAGTCAATAGAGGAAATCTGCAGTATCTCAGCGGTCCACTGAAACCTGAACAATATGAGAAAACAAGGAAAGAAAATGCTGCAAACAAATCTAGATGTTACATCAATAAAACCCAATGACAGCATGGCAGAAGAAATGACAGAAAAGGAGTTCAGAATGTACATAATTAAAATGATCAGAGAACCAAACGATGAGATGAAAGAGCAAATGCAAGCATTGAATGATCGCACCAATCGACAATTAAAAGAGCAAATACAGGAAGCAAAAGATCATTTCAATAAAGAGTTAGAGATATTGAAAAAAAAACAAACAGAAATCCTTGACATGAAGGAAACAATAAACCAAATTAAGAACTCCATAGAAAGCATATCCAGTAGGATAGAACACCTGGAAGACAGAACCTCAGACATTGAAGACAAAATATTTAACCTTGAAAACAAAGTTGAACAAACAGAGAAGATGGTAAGAAATCATGAACAGAATCTACAAGAACTATGAGATATCATGAAAAGGACAAATTTAAGAATTATTGGGATTGAGGAAGGCCTAGAGAAACAAGCCAAAGGAATGAACAATCTATTCAATGAAATAATATCAGAAAATTTCCCAAATCTGAAGAATGAAATGGAAAATCAAGTTCAAGAGGCTTATAGGACTCCAAATACACAAAATTACAACAGACCCACACCAAGGCACATTATAATGAAAATACCTAACATACAAAATAAAGACAGAATTTTAAAGGCTGTGAGAGAAAAGAACCAAATTACATTCAGGGGGAAACCAACACGGATATCAGCAGATTTTTCAGTCCAGACTCTAAAAGCTAGAAGGGCCTGGAACAACATTTTTCAAGCCCTGAAGGAAAATGGATGCCAACCAAGAATCTTATACCCAGCAAAACTTACCTTCAAATTTGACGATGAAATCAAATACTTCCATGATAAACAAAAGCTAAAAGAAAATGGATGCCAACCAAGAATCTTATACCCAGCAAAACTTACCTTCAAATATGACGATGAAATCAAATCCTTCCATGATAAACAAAAGCTAAAAGAATTTACAGAAAGAAAGCCATCACTACAGAACATTCTCAGCAAAATATTCCATGAGGAAGAGATGAAAAACAAAGAAGCAAATCAGCAAAGGGAGGAATTATCCTAAAGGAATTGTCAAATAAAGGAGGAAACAAGTTGTGTCAAACAAATAAATAAATAAAATTTAAAAAATGAACCAAATGACCAGGAAACCAAATCATATCTCTATAATAACCCTGAATGTTAATGGCCTGAATTCATCAATCAAAAGACATAGACTGGCAGATTGGATTAAAAAGAAAGATCCAACAATATGTTGCCTGCAAGAGACTCACCTCATAGAAAAAGATACCCATAGACTAAAGGTGAAAGGATGGGGAAAAACATACCATGCACATGGACTCAGCAAAAAAGCTGGAGTATCCATCCTCATTTCAGATAATGTGGACTTCAAGCCAAAGTTAGTCAGAAGGGATAAAGAAGGTCATTTCATACTGCTTAAGGGAAGCATAAATCAGCAAGATATAACAATCATAAACATCTATGCCCCAAACAGTGGCTCATCCATGTATGTCAAACAAATCCTTCTCAATTTCAGAAACCAAATAGACCATAACACAATAATACTAGGTGATTTTAACACGCCTCTCTCACCACTGGACAGATCTTCCAGACAAAAATTGAACAAAGAAACCATAGATCTCAATAACACAATCAATAATCTAGACTTAACGGATATTTATAGAATATACCATCCAACCAAGAGCGAATACACTTTCTTCTCAGCAGCACATGGATCCTTCTCTAAAATAGATCATATATTATGCCACAAAGCTAATGTTAGCAAATACAAGAAGATAGAGACACTACCATGTATTCTATCAGATCATAATGGATTGAAGTTAGAAATAAATGAAAGAGTAAAACACAGAAACTATTCCAACATCTGGAGATTAAACAATATGCTATTAGATGATGAATGGATAACAGAAGATATTAGGAAGGAAATTAAAAAATTCTTAGAGGTAAATGAGAACAAAGAAACATCATGTCAAAATCTCTGGGACACTATGAAAGCAGTACTTAGAGGGAAATTTATTTCATGGAGTGCATTTAATAAAAGAAGTAAAACTCAACAAATAAACAACCTAACACTACAGCTCAAAGCCCTAGAAAAAGAAGAACAGAAGAGCACCAAAAGTAGTAGAAGACAGGAAATAGTTAAACTCAGAGCTGAAATCAATGAAATTGAAACAAAAGAAACAATACAAAAAATTGACAAAATAAATAGTTGGTTCTTCGAAAAAATAAACAAAATTGATAAACCTTTAGCCACACTAACAAAGAGAAGACGAGAGAAAATCCAAATCACTAAAATTCGGAATGAACAAGGAAATATCACAACAGACAGGATTGAAATACAAAACATAATTAGAAGCTATTTTGAAAATCTATACTCCAACAAAATAGAAAATTTCGAAGACATCACCAGGTTTCTAGAGACATATGAATTGCCTAAACTGAACGAGGAGGACATAAACAATTTAAATAGACCAATTTCAAGTACTGAAATAGAAGAAGTCATCAAAAGCCTACCAACAAAGAAAAGTCCAGGACCAGATGGGTTCTCAGCCAAGTTCTACAAAATCTTTAAAGAAGAGCTCATTCCAATACTTCTCAAAGTATTCCATAAAATAGAAGAGGAGGGAACCCTCCCAAACTCATTCTATGAAGCCAATATCACACTGATACCTAAACTAGACAGAGACTCATCAAGGAAAGAAAATTTCAGACCAATATCCTTAATGAACATCGACGCAAAAATTCTCAACAAAATTTTAGCAGATCGCATACAGAAACATATTAAAAAGATAGTGCACCACAATCAAGTGGGTTTCATCCCAGGGATGCAAGGTTGGTTCAACATCAGGAAATCAATAAACGTAATTCACCATATTAATAGACTTAAAGTCAAGAATCACATGATTATTTCAATAGATGCAGAAAAAGCATTTGATAAAATACAGCACCCCTTCATGCTCAAAACACTAGAAAAAATAAGGATAGTGGGAACATTCCTTAACATTGTAAAGGCCATTTATGCTAAGCCCATGGCTAATATCATTCTAAATGGTGAAAAACTGAAAGCATTCCCCCTAAAAACTGGAACAAGGCAGGGATGCCCTCTTTCACCACTTCTATTCAACATCGTTCTTGAGACTCTGGCCAGAGCAATTAGACAAACCAAAGAAATTAAAGGGATACGAATTGGAAAAGAAGAACTCAAACTATCCCTGTTCACTGATGACATGATTATATATTTAGAGGAACCTGGAAATTCCACCAGAAAACTCTTAGAACTCATAAGTGAATTCAGTAAAGTAGCAGGTTACAAGATCAATGCTCATAAATCCAACACATTTTTATACATAAGTGATGAATCTTCAGAAAGAGAAATTAGGAAAACTACCCCATTCACAATAGCCTCGAAAAAAATAAAATACTTGGGAATCAATCTCACAAAAGAGGTGAAAGACCTCTACAATGAGAACTATACAACACTAAAGAAAGAAATTAAAGAACACCTTAGAAGATGGAAAGATCTTCCATGTTCTTGGATAGGAAGAATTAATATTGTCAAAATGACCATACTACCTAAAGTGCTATACAAATTCAATGCAATTCCAATTAAAATCCCAATGACGTACCTTACAGAAATAGAGCAAGCAATTATGAAATTCATCTGGGAGAATAAGAAACCCAGAATAGCTAAAGCAATCCTTAGCAGGAAGAGTGAAACAGGGGGTATTGCAGTACCAGATCTTCAACTCTACTACAAAGCAATAGTAACAAAAACGGCATGGTAATGGTCCCAAAATAGAAAGGTAGATCAATGGTACAGAATAGAGGCCATGGACACCAACCCAAATAAATACAATTTTCTCATACTAGACAAAGGGGCCAAAAATATGCAATGGAGAAAAGATAGCCTCTTCAACAAATGGTGCTGGGAGAATTGGAAATCCATATGCAACAGAATGAAACTAAACCCATATCTCTCACCATGCACGAAACTAAACTCAAAATGGATTAAGGACCTTGGAATCAGACCAGAGACCCTGCAGATTATAGAAGAAAAAGTAGGTCCAAATCTTCACCTTGTTGGTCTAGGATCAGACTTCCTTAACAGGACTCCCATAGCACAAGAAATAAAAGCTAGAATCAACCACTGGGATAGATTCAAACTAAAAAGCTTTCTCTCAGCAAAGGAAACTATCAGCAATGCGAAGAAAGAGCCTACAGAGTGGGAGAATATCTTTGCCAATCATACTTCAGATAGAGCACTAATCTCCAGAATCTATAAAGAACTCAAAAAACTCTACTCCAAGAAGTCAAATAATCCAGTCGACAAATGGGCTAAGGAAATGAATAGACACTTCACAGAAGAAGATCTACAAGCAATCAACAAACATATGGAAAAATGTTCAACATCTCTAGTAATAAGAGAAATGCAAATCAAAACCACCCTAAGATTCCATCTCACCCCAATTAGAATGGCAATTATCAAGAATACGAGCAACAACAGGTGTTGGCGAGGATGTGGGGAGAAAGGTACACTCATACATTGCTGGTGGGGCTGCAAATTAGTGCAGCCACTCTGGAAAGCAGTGTGGAGATTCCTTAGAAAACTTGGAATGGACCCTCCATTTGACCCAGCTATCCCACTCCTTGGCCTATACCCAAAGGACATAAAATCAGCATACTACAGAGATACAGCCACATCAATGTTCATACCTGCTCAATTCACAATAGCCAGACTGTGGAACCAACCTAGATGCCCTTCAATTGATGAGTGGATATAGAAACTGTGGTATATATATATATATACAATGGAATATTACTCCGCCATGAGAAATGATAAAATTATGGCATTTGCAGGCAAATGGATGAAATTGGAGAATATCATGCTAAGTGAGATAAGCCAATCTCAAAAAGCCAAAGGACGAATGATATCGCTAATAAGTGGAGGATGACACATAATGGGGGGGAGGGAAGGGTTAGTGTTAGGGTTAGAGTTAGGGTTAGGGAGGGGGGCAAGTATGGAGGAAGGAAGTACTGTATAGAGGGTAAAGAGGGATGGGAGGGGTGGGGGAATGGGAAAAAATAACAGAATGAATCAAACAACATTACTCTATGTAAATTTATGATTACACAAATGGTATGCCTTTACGCCATGTACAAACAGAGAAACAACATGTATCCCATTTGTTTACAATAAAAAAAAAAAAGAAAAAAAAAAGAAACAGAATCTCATTCAGTACATTTAGTTTTATAACAGGAAGGGAAATCTTTGATGGGCTGTATCAGAGGCACAAAGTCTAGAATGTGTATTCACAGTGGTGTACATTTTGTGCCCTGAATCACTTTGAAAAGTGTCTCAGAAAACTTGGACAGTCCTCTATACCTTCATAAGAATTTTATATATATTTATGAGATGATTCTGTATTCTAGTAAATCTTTTGGGGCATGGACTAATTTGTATCTCTTCATACTCATTCTGCACGATCTGTATATAGTACATCAAACTTAGAGGTGTGACCTTAAATTTAACTTTTTTTAAATACTGGGAGGTCAATAAAATTTAAACTACTTAACAACTATGTATACAAATGCTCAAATTTTTTACTTGCATTTTTAAAAATCATAAATATAGCTGACTTCTCTTAAAGAACAGAATCAATGTGTGTGTGTATATAGAGAGACAGAGAGAAAGAGGAGAGAACAAACATGCATGTTACCTTTAATAATACTCAGTATTTTCTGACAGTGGAGGTGAAGATTATCTCAGAGAAACTGCTTATAGGCCAGCCTGGTTATCATGCTTAAAAGAGGTTTACAATAAAAACTGTCACATCTTGGTTGCCCTTGAAAATAGACATAATTTAATGGAATCTAAAATGAGAATTTAAGATGATGCTTTGGGCACAAAAACTTTGTTAAACTATAATATTAAATTTTGTATACTAAATCAGTAAGTGGTTAATTGTCATATGATTTGTTAAAGGACATTCTTGGTACTAAAAGAGATTTTGATTTTGAATATATAAGTGCTTCTGGGATAACATAATCCCATTTCAACAAATAAGAATACCTGGTCAACAATAAATGACCCATTTCCCCACAAAAAAAAAACTCCAAGTCCAAAGTCTCCTCTGAGACCAAAAACAAACTCCTAGCTCCTATGCCCCTATAAAAATAAAAAATTAAGTTACATACTTCTAACATACAATGGTACAGAGTGAATGCTGCCATTCCAAAGGAGAGGAATAGTAGTAGCCTAAGAAGAAGGAATGGTACCAAAGCAAGATGGAAACCCAGCAGGGCAACATTAAATCCCGAGGCTCCACGTCCAGCATCTGCAGCACACTGTGGGAAGCTAGGAACTGGAAAGGGCTTTGGCAGCTGCAGACCTTGCCTGCTGCAGACCACATAGGCTCTCTCTTGGCCTGGCTCTGCTCACTGCCTGCAGCTTTCCTAGGCAGATGTTCCCCATTCCTGGCATGTCGAAAATCCTGGGGACTGTTCTAGCCAACTTTATATTGTTGTGACCTAAATATCTGACCAAACAACTTAGAGGAGGAACCATCCATTTTGGCTATAGTTCAGAGGTTTAGTCCATGGTGGGCTGACTCCATTGTTCTGGGCCCAAGGTGAGGCAGGACATCATGGTAGAAGGTCCTGGAGGAAGAGTGCAGCTCCGCTCATGGCAGCCACAAGCAGAGAGAGTGGGGAGAAGGGGGTTGCAGGACAGAGCACCCTTTCCGAGGCACACCCCCAGTGACCCCCTGCTCCACCATGCCCCACCTGTCTACACTTACCTCTCAGGTCACTTAAACTAGCACAGACTGCTTAGGTTACAGCGATCACAAGCCAGTCATTTCACCTCTGAATATTCCTGCACTCATAGAGAAGCTTTTGAGGAACCCCTTATATCAAACCATAACATTTTACCGCAGCCCCCAAAGTGCACATCCATCTCACAGCGCAGAATGCATTTAGTGGATCTCCAAGGGCCCCATCGTCTTCTCTGTCCCAGCCTTGCCCAAAAGTCCAAGTCCAAAGTCTCCTCTGAGACTGAAGGCAAACTCCTGGTCGTGAGCCCCTGTAAAAAATCAAAAGCAAGTTCCACATATCCAACATACAGAGGCACCGAGTCAACATTCTCATGCCAGAGAGGAGGAATGGAGACCCAGAAGAAGGAACAGGACCGAAACAAGACTGAGACCCAGCTGGGCAGACAGGTCTCCAACTCCACATATGGCACCTCCAGCGTGCGGTGGCGATATGTTCTCACCACAAGGCTTCAGCGACCCTGCCCCTTTGGCCCGCCTGGTGGCAGCACGCACGGCTGTCTTTAGCCTTGCATCCGAAACCTCTTGGGGTCTGTTTCAGGCAGCTCGGCATTGCTGAGATCAAAATATCTGACAAAAGCTACTTGGAGGAGCGGCTCCTTAGGCTGTTTCACTGGGTCTGCACGACATCATTTCTCGGCAGAAGCATCATTTCTCGGCAGCAGCCCTGCGACTGTTAATCCCTGGGGTTTCCATCCCAGCTTCGATTTCACTTTCACATTCCAACCTCTCAAGGCCGCCTGCGGTACTTTTCCTGGCTCCCAGGCCTTCCTTTGAAATCTCTGCGGAGACCTCCGTGACCCCTGAACGCCAGCCTCGTGAATTTCTGCAGAAGTAGCACCACGAGGATGAGGCTAGGATTGTGCAGTGGCTGAGCTCCTGAGCTCACGGCTGCAGCAGCCTCTACGTGCCTGGTGACTGAGGACAGTGAAAGGACTTTCTAGGCGTCCCCGTCAAGCAGGGCACCCTCATGTTTCTTCTCTAAGGAATTTCCTTTTGTGAGAAACACGCTCACCTGTCCAAGCCCAAAGAATAGATTAAGAGACATTCGAACAGCAGAAAGTAGGCTGCGCTTTAATGACAGTCTTGCAAGGTCGGGTGCCTGGTGCTCAGGGATTCACAGATTGGGCACAACCAGGGTTTTCTCACCTAGAGCTCAAGATCCCTCCCCCGGTTCCTCCCTGGCTAAGTGCCACGGGTACACAATCTTCCCCAACATCACCTCGGTCTTATTGTCTCCTCTTGGGTTATTCAAAAAATATTCCTGTAGTTGTCCTTACGGCCCTTCGTTCTCTTGAGGAGGGAAAACTCCCTTGGATCCAGTGCCTCTTGGCATGCACACACTTATCTCTGTTGTGAGTCCCTGTAAAAATCAAAAGCAAGTTCCGTTGATCCAATATACAGAGCACAGAGTAAGCATCCTCATCCCAAAGGGGAGGCACAGAGACACAGAAAGAAGGAACAGGACCAAAACAAAGACTGAACTCCTGACCTGCTGCAGGTCGATTCCTTCCTTCTCACCTCCCGTTTGTCAAGGAGCTACCAATGTCTACTCTGGTGTTAACTGCTTGTCACTTTCCGCTCTGGTGGCCCCTCCAGCTACCTTTCTTACCTCCCAAGGCATTTTACACTTAAAGCTAAAACCGTATTCTCAAAATGGAGTAGTGGATGGTTATTTCTCATACCTCCTCAGCCCTTGAGCCTGCAGTGAATGCCATCTTGCCTTTCCTGAGATGCCCGTCAGGGTCTTTCCTATTGTCTCTATGTGAAGTATGTAGCATCTCCTTAGTGCCTATCATCTCTTTGACAACCACTTTATTGGCCCCAGTTTTACAAACACTTTTCTGGTCAACCTGTAAGTTTTAAAATCTCTCATCTCTGCTTTTGAAATCTCCTGAATCTCACAGGACGTCTAGTTAAAAGCTGCCAGCAATATCCATGCCCCTGACTGAATGCTGTGCTGCCTTGAAATTTCCTCCACTAAATTAATTAGCCCATCACCCTTAAATTTACCTTCATGCATAGTCTCAGGACATGGGTATGATGTAGAAAAAGTTTTACCAGAAAATAACACAAATGGCCTCTAGCTCAATTCCCAGTGGAATCCTTATTTCCCTCAGGAGCACAGGCTGCGTTCCTTCAGGGCTTCTGAGTGCCCAGCAGAATCATCCATGAAGCTCTGCCGACAACATTCTAGAGCCTTTCCATCCTGCATCACTAAGCTTTTCAAAATTCCTCCTGCAATCCAGCTCCACAGTTTTCTGAACCACATGGTCAGGTAAGTCTCAGCAATGGTCTCAGTTCTCGGTACCAAGTTTTGTTTTAGTCTACTTTGTGTCACTGTAACCAAAGTATCTGACAAAAACAACTCAGAGAAGGAACAATCGATTTCCTCTTAGTCCAGAGGTTGAGTCAGGGGTGGGCTGGCGCCGTGGCTCTGGGTCCCAGGCGAGGCAGGACATCACGCAGAGGCGGTAGTGGAAGAACACTGCGCCATTCGAGGCAGCCAGCAAGCAGACAGGGGAGACGGGCTGGCAGGGAAGCGCACCCTCCAGGGCAGCCCCAGCGACCCACCTGCTCCACCAGGCTCCGCCTGTCTCCACTTCCCACCCGGGTAGTCCACTCCCTGAAGGATGGACTGATGGAGTGAAAGCTCTCACAGTCCAACCATTTCACCTGTGCATATTCCTGCAGGAGCACGGAACTTCTGGGGGGCCCTCATGTCCAAATGACAACGGGGTCTCTGTGTCAGCTTCAGCGTAGCTCCCACGGCTACCCACATCCTCCTCCCCAACCCCGGGGCTCGCCACCTGGCCTGCCAGGCTTTCCTCTGAATCTCCGTGGGAGCCTCCACCGCCCATCACTCTTGCGTTCTTCATTTCTGCAACATGAGCACCAGACAGATGATGCCAAGATTTGCCACCAGCAGGAGCAGCAGCTGGGCACCCTCCAACCATGGCGGTACCATCCCCTGCATCCCTGGATGGCTGAGCAGGGAAATGATCCTGGGGAAACACCTCCGAGGCGGCCCTGAGAGAACTGCCCTGCAGAGCCCCTGCCTTGACTCTCTCCTCAGAGGAGAGTCTTCCCCGTTAGTTGACACTCCTACCCTTGAGCCTGGGGTGGGTGGCCTCTTCTGACTCCTGAGATGCCCCAGGGCATCTCTCTGATTTTCAGGATGCAAAGTGTTTGATTCCCCTTTCACAGGGCTGGTACCTTCAGGAGCCACACACACCTTCCTTGGCCTGGATTTAACATGCACTTTTCTGGCCAAACTGCAAACTTTCCAACATTCTGTTCTCATGGTAAACCTGGCTCAGTTCATGAGTCCCTCTGTGGTGTGGGCATGGGCAGCAGTTCGTTCTGCCAATTGAAAATGGATGTGCGTTTATGGCAATGGCTGTATTTTTCATTTCCAAGATTTCTGATCTTGTTTTATGTGTCATTATCTCCATCTCACCCAAGGATCCTTTGTAAGATGAAAGTTGTTCTTTCATTTATTTCCTTCAACACTCTAAAATGACTTAAAGATCCAGTTGGTCTGACTGCTCAATTCACTTGTGACCGTTTGACATATTCGACTTCATGGAAATGCTATAGGCCAGGCTCGATGGGCATTAACTAAACAGACTTCATTTAACCTTGAGACTCCATGTCATGCAGGAACGGCTTCTCCCACAGGAACGTCCACCTCCTTACCCATGTTGCTTAGCATGACTTGTTTGGCGATACATAATGAAGAAATGGCAATTCTTGTATAATGAAAAATTGTTCTCTTTTTGATTCCTAGTTCCCTAAACAATGTACCATGTTAACGGTGATGTCAACAGTGATTGTGTGGATGTTAGTAACCATTCCTTAGTTTGTACCTAAGTAAGGTCATTTTGACCCACTTCCCCCTCTGCTAATGATTTCAGATCCCATGACATTAGTTTGTAATTTTAAATTATAGCAACAGACTCTTATGATTGATGTACTGATGTATGGTAAAAAAAAAAAAAAAAAAAAAAAAACCTGCAACCTTATTGTCAGGGCTGTTCTCCCAATAGCCATTTTTGGGGCATGGTGTGAGACAATCAGGCAGCTGGTTTAATAAAGACTCTCAAATTTGGACTTGTCATTGGTGATCGGTCTATTCTTAAGTTGCGCCCCATAACACAGTTAGGTTCATCTAGAGTAAATTCATTTTCTGGTTGCTGGTTTGATTTCTTTCTTTCCTTTTGCTATAGTATACTTTCTATTATTTTAAAGTATATTCCTGGAGCTGGGGTTGTGACTCAGTGGTAGAGCGCTAGCCTAGCATGTGTGAGGCACTGGGTTTGATTCTTAGCACCACATAAAAATAAATGGATAAAATAAAGGCCTATCAACATCTAAATATATATATATTCTTTTTTTAATTGATTCTTTTTAGTTACACATAACATTAGGATTCACTTTGACAAGATTATAAAAGTTTAATCCCCAGTATTTCAGAAAAAAAAAAAAAAAAGAGCTTGGTTTCCATCTTAACAGCAATTCGGGAGAAGCCCGCTGCCTCAAATCCAGCTTCACTTCTTCCTCTTACTCCCTGTGAGATCCTGGCCCAGTTACTTGGTTAAAATGGAGACAATGATAACGTCTATTTCTTTGGCCTGCCATGAGATTTTAGTTAGCTTAGACACATTTCCCTTCTGTTGAAGCAGGGCTGCTGGTGTGTTTTTGTGACCGACTTCCCCACCTGTCACCACTGTGGCTGCCCCAGTTTCTGTCAGTGAGCTCATTTGCATGACTGACAGCGGTTTTGCTTCTGACCTTAGATTTCACAGCTGAAAGTCCTCAAGAGTGGTAAAGGGAAGTACTTGAGAGGTGCTTCTTCCTGAGGCTTCAGATGAGTGCCTTGTGTGAACTCTGAGTTACTTCTGTATTGTCACACTTTGGTGAAAATGTCACATTTGGAATTTTTTTCTTTTTAAAAAACTGAGGCAGAGTGGGAAGCAGCCTCTGCCCTGCCACCTGGATGCTGGTCTAGCCCTTAGAACTAGGCCATGCTATCCTTGTATTGAACGTTAATAATCTCAGGGAACATCAGTCTCAGGCAAGGACCCTCTGAGTCTCTGACAAAGAGAGAAAACAGGACCACTTCATAATTTTGTCTAAGCACGGATGAAAAACAAGTTCACTGTGTTAACCACCAAACACCAGCATGGCTCTCTCAGCCAAAAGGAATGATTGCTTTTGTTTTTCTTTCATCAACTAAAATGTCATCCTCAGGCAAGTTTGCCTTCTGGCTCAGCAGAGTTTCTTGAGTCCCCTGGTAGAAAGTGATCTGACAGTTCCCAGTCTAGAGCACACCCCGCTTCCTCCCCAAATCACCCGATCCAGACGCAAACCCCAAAATAGGCTTCCCAACACCCACTTACTGAGACATCCACGTTTTCTCCATGGAATTTCCCCTCATTGTAACGAGCAATAAAGCCAACTACAGGTGTGTTCTCAGTAGGGGCAACTGTCAGGGATGATTTACACACAGGGCAACCTCCCCTAATTTTCAGTCTGACTGTATAACCATGTAATCACCACTTGCCCCAAACAGTCCACACTCACCTCCTGAAATCCACTCAGCTGATTTCTGTTCCCATGGTTTTGCCTTTTCTAGAATATAGGCTCATGGAATCTCCAGGGTGCAATTTTTGGTGTGTGGCTTCTATCCAAACAGGGGAACTTAGAAGGGAATTGAGAGCAGAAGTTATGGCTGATGACCTTCGCTGATGAGATTCCCACAGTTGGCTAATGCCTCGAGACTGGGTAACGATCTACCCAGAGGGTAAGAGAAAGAGACACATTAAAAATGTAGTTCAGCAGCCAAACATTACAGAGTTTAGAGCTGTGTGTGTGTGTGTGTGTGTGTGCGCGTGTGCGTGTGCGTGTGTGTTCACGTTTTCCAGGTCACAGCTCATACCATGAGATCTGTTAATCTCTTCAAGCCAGGAAACCACATCTGTCACAGCCGCTATGACTGGAGTCACAGCTGGGAGAAACTTAGGACCGTGCATGGCTCTCCTCCCAGATGTGCTCATCTTCTGCACTGACCACATCGGAGAGTCAGGTGAGGGCTGGTGGGAATCTCCACCCTGCATTTTTCTCCTTTTTTGGTTCCAGGGATTGAACCCAGGGCACGACCCCAGCATTTTTATATATTTGATTGAGAGACAGGGTCTCTCTGAGCTGCTTGGGGCCTCATTAAGTTGCTGAGACTGACTTTGAACTTGCAATCCTCCGGCCTAGGCCTCCCGAGCCGCTGGGATTACAGGAGTCCGCCACCAGGCCTGGCCACCCCACATTTCTCAAGTCCTTGGTGGTGGCCCTCATCTCGGCATCTCTCCAGGGATGTGATTCTGCTTCGGATTTTCTAATCTCCTCCCCCAGGTAGAGGCAGCTCGGACAGCTTTCATTTGGCCTTTCCCATCAGAGTAGCCCTCCCTCCCCGCTTAGGAAACAAGTGTGGGAATTCTACCAACGACGAGGCAGGGCTATCCCATATGCAGTCTGGAACAGGAAAAATTATTAGGAGATAGATTTGGGGACCTACCAGACCCACTCTGAGTGGGACTGGGCTAAAACTCCATTCATCATCTGACTGCTCTAAGCCCCTACTGGCTGGGGGGCCACAGTGATGCTCTGGATTTCCTGAAATCAATGTCAGTTTAGAGACAGTACATTTAAGCTGAATAAGGTCCCCTTACGCATGTTGGTTTGGTCTCTTTGGGGAGTCCTCTCCTATCTGTGGTCCTTCTTGGTGTGGGATTACTGGTGGGGTTTGGGGAAGCTTCCACGGGAGCCCTCTTGGCATTTCATATTAATACAATACACTAATGCTGCAGTATCAGCACTACATACAGTATCAGCTTTCTCACATTGGACCGCAGTACTGATGACGTTTCTGCAGTCCGCACATGGGGACCTGGCCTCATGGAGTTTAGGTGACATGTCCAACACAGATGAGGAGGGAACTCGGGCATGCCACATCCCTGATGAACACCTTTAAGTCTGGAAAAATCTTCCAGAGGATTATCTGCATGGGATCATGGGTAGGAAACTGGGTCTAAAACTTTAGTTTAGGTTCTAACACTGCCCCTGGCCAGCTGGGACACCTTCACAGAGCCACTCTACACAATTTAGATTCAGTGGTTATCCAGAAATATGGGACAGTTGGCCCTGATTGTTCTAAAGCACAGGGTTCTTTTGAAAATTAAATGAGAGGGAAAGTAGGTTGTCTTAAGCAGTGAGTATGAAAAGAATCAAGTTCAGTTCCAACAAATGGATTTTCACACTCAACTTAACATTCCTAATAATAGCAAGTCACAAATACATTGAAGATTCACGGCCTTGTTCACCTAGAGTCCAATCCCCAGGGACTCACTCAATGCAACTTCTCTTAGCCAAGAAGTCGATCAGCAAGACCGAGGGGCTTCTTCTCAGCTGTAGCCTCTCTCAGCATCTCAGATGTCCTCAGATGTCCTCAGGTGTCCGATCAGCTGGAGCCTGGGTGGCAGTCATTGATGTGGGAGAGGTGGTCAGTCGTGTGGCCTCGGTGACAACAGTGGATCAGCAATCAGCCTTAGTGTGGACAGCAGCCAGGGCAGTCAAGAGACAGAGCGACGTGGAGTCCTCTGGTCACGGTGCTGCTGACAGTTTGCTCCAAACTTCCAGGGGTGTAAGTAGTGATTTTCAGCCCAGTCATGCTCTAGACTTCATTGATAAAGACCAGAACACGGCTAGACTAGAGCCCCCACTCAGATCATAGATAAAGGTTCATATCGGCATTGCTCTGGAGTGTCATGCTGCCACACAGCAAGTTTGTCACCAGGCGCCTTTTATGATTTTAGTTTTACAAGTCCAGGCAAATACCAAATACAGCTTCTTGTTACTACATAACACACAGCTGTAGCAATCCTATCCTTTCCTTGTCTCATTACATAGGTAAAAACTGGGAAAGTGCTGATCTGAGGCTGGTTGGCACAGTTGCTCCTTCCCCGACCCTGTGGGGTGATCAGGGCCGTGTATCCATCCCACCCTGCTCTGCGGATTCTCAGGGGGCATGTGACCTACACCCACCTCATCCTGGTTCTCCTCCCACGTGGCTGCACATGGCACGGTCCCACCACATGGAGGTATGCATGGGTCATGCTCCCTAGTTTGGAGAGTGGCCACCTCCTCCTTCTGCTGGCTATCATCTCCTAGGTGGGCCCCATCTTTAGAACCCCCTCTCTCAGCTAGCTGGTCACTAATTTTCACCATGGCTGAGCTGGAGAGGATTCGTGGCTTGGAGGGTTAGCCTAGGGCAATTTCTCATGGCAAGGGGGCTCAGACACACCCCAGATTCTTCCAGGCCTAAAGCAAAGATCCTCACCAGGGCTGGGCCCCAGAGTCTCCTGAGGGTTCCCACAAAATCTCAATTGGCAGGCCCAGTTCCAGAGATCGCCTGTGAGAAACTTCAACGTTATTTGGTAACAGAATGTTATGATTTCATGCCCCAGGCCCTAGAATGAAGAGTGCACGGATACTGGCCAGTGTGTCCAGGGCCTGGGGCTGAGGAGGGGAGGGAGTTGTGGAGGAGGGGTGCCTTGCTGGAGTCCCAGGGCACCAGCTTCCTCTGGTCCCGCTGCTGGGGAGAGGCCCACTTCTGTATCTCCTGCCAGATCCTCCAGGGGAGCAGAGAGACAGCCTGGTGTTCCCAGGGCGGCAGGAGGTCCTCCCCAGGTCCGGGCGATGCACCGCGGGACTGAGACTGTCAGAGGACTCCCTGCTGCTATGCCCATAGTTTGGGGATGAAAATGAGACCCAGTTCTGGCCAGTGAAGGGTGGGAGCAAATCAGTCATGGGAGGAAGTGTGGCGGGGGAAACCAGGGCCCAGGTTTACGCCACGTGCATCCAGAGATGGCGACTGGCAGAGAGCAAACGGCTTTCTGAATATGTATGGAGAAAGGCAGAACGCGATTACAATTGGCTGTATGATAATCAATTCAGCTGCCAAGCACGTGGACAGATATACTTTACATGTATGCTCGAGCTCGTGATCGCTTGACCTTTAACAGGATTGGATAGACATATCTGGTTGCAATTGCTTATGCATGAGACTGCTTATATATTGAGGGTGTTATTTGAATAAAGCGGAAGCTGCTTCATGAACTTCTAAAGAGTACGTGTCTTCTGTCCCGCTGGTCGTGCCCAAAGCGCGAGAGGCGGCTTTCCATAAGCAGAGTCGCTTGGAGCCGCCAGGCAAAGAAGCCACGGTCTTTCGTAAGAGCGGCGCGAGCCGCTTGAAGCAGCCCATCGGCAAGCAGCAGCAGCTTTCCGCAAGGAAGGATTTTATTTCCTGAGAAAAGAGTCACAACTCTTTTGGGAAAGAGTTGAGTGGGAAACATCCTGCTCTCTTTTTTGTGGACATTGCTAGGTGAATTGTGCCACCCGGGGCTGCTGAGGCCATAGTGGCCTGTGCAGGGTAGCATGGTAGACACGGGTCAATGTGACTGGAGGAGCTGGGTCTTTGGTGGTGAGCTGCTAACTGGGCCTGGCCATCAGATTGCTGCCGTCTCCTGGAGACAAGGAATGCCCAGGTGCTGAAGTTGTTCTCAGTTTACTTCTGTGTCTGTGCAGCCAGATGCCTCCTGCCTGGGCCCAGGTGATCTGCGGTGCTCCCTGCCTGCAGTGCCGTTTCTGTGGGGCACACGGCCCTCAGGTGGGCCCCACGCTCTCAGCCCAGCCCTGCTGGTGGTTTTAGGAAGATAACGTCCCATGTGAACGGAGACAGGGAGACAGCATCCCCTGCCTCTGAGTCACCCTGGACTAGGATCGGCTGCCAGGGCGTCTCTCTGGAAAGATCTTGGGTTTCTCAAAAGAGGGCAGAGTGCAGGACCTCTCTTCCTGGTGATCAGGCTCCTGCTGCTCCTAAAGTGGCTTTGAAACATCAAGGATTCGATGATTTCATGCAGTCACGTTAAACCTTTCCACTTGTGGCCTACATTGAATTTTTAATTAATCTTCTTCTACTCTCCTGGTCTTCCTTCTGTTTATTTATTGTTTCTCGTTGATGCTTTCTAGAGACACATAAAGGCGAAACTCACGGTGGTATCTTCATAATTTGGTCAATCTCATTCCATAGTTCTCCCTTGTCCAGGTCCTCCTCCCTCCAGCTCATTTTCGCTCTTATCCTGCAGGGAGACACTGTTTGCTTAATAAATTCCCTTATTTGATTTCCCGTGTCTGGCGTAGTTTCGTGGAAATTCCCTTACACTCTCCACCACTGATCTCCCTTCTGTTTCCATGGGCTCTCCCTTCCCCCCTTTTCTTTTGCTTTAACTTCCACGTATGAGAGAAAACTTTCCACCCTTGACTTTTTAAATCTGGCTTGTATTACTCAGCATGAAGCTCTCGCATGGCATCCATTTAACCCACAAATGCTGTAATTCCAGTCTTCTTTATGGTAGAGCAGAAGAGGAACCGGGGAGAGGAGGAGGGAGGACGAGGAAGCACTGGATCTGGGAAGGAACACGTTCCACCCCCGTCTATGGGATCACGTTCACAGGAACCCGACAGTGTGCATGACTGTAATGTGTTAGCAAAAGCATTTCTAAAAAATCAGAATTAATTTTAAATATAAACCAACTAACAACAATAGTAATGAAATGGTCAGAACCAGAGGCTCAGGCACTCCCTAGGTGGAGCCTTCTGGGTGCCCTGCTGTGTCCTGGTCCATGATGAGCTTCTGTCAAAATGGAGAAGGAGCTGAGCGGTGAATCCTTATGCCCAGATCCCACTAGTCCCAAACAGATCTGAAGCCCAGGTGGGCCCAGGGAGGGGACAGTCAGGGTAAAACTGCCTCCTCTAGGGATGCGTGCACAGAGGCGGAGGGTGAGGGCCACCTGGGGATCTGCAGGAGGGCCAGCTGGGAGAGAGCGATTGGCCGGGAGGGAGGGAGGCCAGCAGGGGCTGTGTCACCAGAGTGTGAATGGAAGGCCAGAAGCAATGAGCTGATGAATTCAGGAGAAGCTTCCTGAGCCAGCTGGAGAGGACGTGGGCATTGAAGGCAGGAGGGAAGGAGAAGGAGGGTGACAGAGAGCACAGGATTGACGGAAGAGCCAGGACTGAGTCCCGGGGGAGGGGGTGCGTACACTCAGACCAGCCCTGGAAAAGGAGGGAACAGAAAGAGGAGAGGGGACAGAAGGCAGGCTCCAATGCATGGGGAGGAAGGGGATCTGCAGCAGGGCTCCCCCAGTCCTGGGAGAGAGTGGCCATGGAGAGAAGCAGTGACCACAGCGTGGCTGTGGCATGGGGTGGTGTGGGCTACTGTCTGGCTGGGGTCTGGGGTGAGGCCAGTAGAGTGGAGGCCTGGGCTGTGAGAAACAGTGAAGCAGGTGTTAGGGAGTGTGGGCTGCTGATTGGTCAGTTTGCATCTGAAAACAGTATTTATTTATGGGGGGTTGTGTGCCAACTCTAGAAATTGCATATCCCGGGGTGGGGCGGGGACAGTCTGTCCACTCAGCAATGCCTCCATGTTAAAGCCTTGGAACAAGAACTGAAAGATCCACACGGTTAATTACACAATAACCACGCGGCCTGAGGGTCAGCATAGCGAAGAGGGTTCAATAGTCCACGTTGGACTTTGGCCAAGTGGGGTGAGTTTCTCCAGCACCGATGATGCCTCTTGCAGATTCACGTGTGCTGATCTTTCATGCAGGACACATGCTGCTAGATGCATTTGTAAAAATGCCATCATAGCCACAGCCTAAATGCACGCCAGGAACAAACCGTGTCTCAGGGGCCCCTTAAAGGGGTCCTTGGATAGTGACAGCAAAGCTGGTGATCTCATCAGTCACCCAAAGTCTCTTCCATTTCAGGTACCACCTGTTGCCATGGGGTAGTTCAGAAGTTCCCAAAGGTCTGTGGTTTCTTAGAACTCTGTCTATTTCTTAGAACTCTGTCTACACTGTCTGTGGTTTTCTGTTGCAGTTACGTGAACACCCACAACCTGGAGACCTGGTTGGTTGAAGGTGATTGCATTTCTGCAGACACTGGGCTGTCTATGGAGGTGATGGTTATTGTGGTCCACATCACCACAATAGGTACATATGAATTATTTGTTTAAACACCAGTTTTGAGAAGAGTGAACAAATGTGCAATTAATGACTGTGCTTATTAGCTTTTGTTTCCCTTCAAATTATAATACTCCAGATTTTTATTCACCAAAGGAACGGGACTCTACTCCTTGACAACTCTGTTGACCTTCTCTTACGTGTCCAGGATCACACCAGGTGACAGGAAGTAAGATAATGTGAAGACCATTCTCACTTGCAATTGAGTCATAAGGTTTCTGCATAATTGCACAGAAATAGCCAGACTTTTGAAGTTGTTTCACATCTTGTCTTACCACTTCTGGTTCTTGGATATGTTCTTTTCTGGCTCAAAATTTGTATTATAAAACAGAGGTAAACCTTTGAAGCTGGAAGGTAAATTTTCAAAACCTTGTCTGAGTGAGATCTGTGCCCAAAGATTCATAAGGAGTATTTGTATAATGTCATTGTCTGTAATAAATAACAAGGATAAACAACTTTAGTGTCTAATAGGTGGAGATTTGTCAAATGAACAAAGGTACCTTGATAGAGGGGAATATCATGGTGGCCATACACTGCATAGCATAGCCTCACTCTTGTTGCTATGGGAACGTATTCTCCACACACCGTTAAGTATTTAGGTGATAAATGTTGTTTATCAAATAAGTGTGCACATGTGAAATTTAATAGGAAACGAGAGTGGAAGAGAAGTTTGGAAAGGGATGGTCACACTCAGAAACTAATAACAAACTCTTTGTTCATTCTCCTTCCCCTCTGTTAGTCAGCTTTGTGTCACTATAAAAAATACCTGAGGTAATCAACTTATAAAGAGAAAAGGGTTATTTTGGTTCACAGTTTTGGAGAGCCATGATCAATGGGCCTAGCTGCCTTTGGGCCTGTGTCAGGTCAGCACAGCACGGGAGAATGGGACAGAGCAAAACTGCTCCTTCAGTGTGCAGGAAGGTAAAAAAAAAAAAAAAGAGAGAGGGAGAGGAAGAGCCTGGGAACCCATTCTCCTCTTCTAAAGAACATTCTCAACGACCTAAAGATCTTCCACTGGGTTCCGTCTCTCAAAATTCCCATCACACTAGCACCTCCAAGACGTGGGCCTGTGAGAGACTGTTAAGGTCCAAATCATAACATTCTGTCCCTGGTCCCAAAAGGTTATGCCCATCTCACAGTACAAAATGCCGTGGTCCATTCCCAAGAGTCCCAAAACCTTAACTACTCCAGCATTGTGCAAAATCCAAGAACATAGTCTCCTGAGACTCAAAAGGCAAACTCAGCTCTGAACCCCTGTAAAAATAAAATAAAACAAGTTTCAAACTTCAGAGAAACAATGGTGGAACAGGCAGAAGGTAGGCATTTCCATTCCAAAAGGGAGGACCAGGGGACTAGAAAGGAGAGACCCGACAAAACAAGGCTGAAACCCAACAGGGTAAACTCTTCATCCTGTAGCTGCTGGCAGGCACCCAGAGCCCACAGCAGTGGCCTGTGGACTCCCGAGGGCTTGCAGCCCCTCTCCTAGGGCTCTGCTGGCTGCTGGCCTATGGTCACTCTCGTAGGCTGCTACGCATGCTGCCTGTGGCTTCCCTTGGCAGGTGGTCCTCACTGCTGGCACCTCTTTCTGCTTAGGATCTCCATCGTGGCTCAGCTTCACTCTCTCCGCCCCACACGTGTCCCTGTGAGGGGCTGCTTGTGGGAACTGTGCTCTCTCCTTACTGCCTGGTCTCCCAGGGTCCTTGGAAATCTTGCTGGGAGCCTGCGTGACCCCATGCTTCACTCACATTTCTATCACTGTGACAAAATGCCTGAGAGAAGCAACTTAAAAGGAGGAATGGTCTATTTTGGCTCACAGTTTCAGAGGATTCCGTCCACGGTTGGTGGGTTACATTGATTTGGGGTTGGGGCAAGGCAGAGCATCGTGGTGGGGAGTGTGTGATGGAACAAAGCTGCTCACATCACAGTGTCGGGGAAGCAAACAGAGCAGAAGAGGCCAAGGTCCCAATAGCCCCTTCAAGGACATACCCCCAATGACCTAAGAGACTTCTACAAGGCCCTTCTCTCAAAGGTACCACCACCTCTCCATAGCACCTCCTTGTGGATTAAGGCTGAACAATGGGCATTTGAGGGCCATTGAGAGGGCTTAGCACCCTCCCTTCCCTAACTTACACCACTGAGCATGACATCATCTTAAGGAGCATCTTTCTGTGACCACAGGTCGGTCTGCCTCCTCTGAATTTTGCAAAAGAGACAACAAACATGAAAATGTAAAAGTCAAGGTGAAATGTCAGCTTCTGAAGGAGGTGGTGGAAACACACAGTTACATGGTCAACAAATACTTGGACAAGGAATCCAGGCCACCGCTTTCCACGAGATCATCAGTTTGGCAAAGAAGAGAGTTGGTGAATCATGTCACTACAAACTTTAATTTTTGAACTGTGAACACCTTGCTACTGAACTGAGATATGGCAAGCACTTCAGCAAGCAGGTAAGACCCCAATAGGGCAATTGCTTTGGGAGCTGTGTTTACAGAGAGATGAAAATAACTGTTGGCAAACCCCAGAGGTCCTTCCTGACACTCTTACATAGATTCCAAGGGTTAGGCATTCAAATAGTGGACTCATTCATAGAGAGAATGCGATTCCCTTGATTTACTCCTGGGCACTGGGACCCAGAGAGTCCTGATAACTTGTCCAAGAGAACACTTTGGAATTTGAACCCATTTGTTTTACCCACAAAGTCAAAGACACACCCACTGAATCCCATTGTTTTCTCTTCTCTGTATTTTTGGTGGTTAAAATCCTTTTTTCAAGACTACACAGAGTAGTCCAGGGGATGCTCGTTGCCTACAGATCAGGGAAAACCGCCTCCGGTCTGGCACTTACGCTGAGCAGTTAGAAGATCTGCTGCACGATCACCTTATTGGCTGAGATATGCTTTCCTCAGGTAGGAAGTGGACAAGTGGCTTTGTCCCATCCACTTAACAGTTCACCGTGAGGAATGAAGGAGGGAACAGGGCTATGGAAATTGGGAAGCTCTGCTCAGATGTGAGCTGATGCACTAACAGTTGCTCCTCCCCAGCCCTGCAGGCTGGACAGGGTGAGTACTTCTTATCTGCATTCTGAAGAAGATGAAGCCAAGGCCAGGCAACTCCTCCAGTCACATGATTTACTGAAAGATGAGCGGAACAGGCCTCCTCACCTCGAGGCTGGTTCCCACCCACTCCCAGCTGCCTCTCATGTGCACGAGCATCCTCCTTCTCAAACCTGGACAGCACCTCCTCATCTAGCCTGTCTGCTCTCCGCTACCTAGATTTCCTCCAGATTCTGAGCCAACGGTGGCTTGGGAACACTGAGCTCAAATCACCATTTGTTTTCTAAGCTCTGATTGTTTTCACGCAGGCTGATCCCTCATTCCGGGTCAGGTACCTTGGGTGCAGAATGGGTCATTGGAGGTGGATGTCTGAGATCCCAAGTTGCTCTGACCACAAGAGATCCTTTGCTTCTGAGCCCAGCTGTGAAGGCAGCTCCTGAGAAGTCCTCTGGGCTGTCATGGAGAGTCTGAGCTGAGCCCAGATCCAGAGAATGTTCCTTGTCCCCCGAGGGATATCTCCACTATTTGATTGTAGACTTATGAATCATTGAAGAGGAAGCAAGCACTGTTAACTCTGTTAAGCTCTGTTAAGCTCTTTCAACTTCACAACCTGGAAAAAGACTCCTAAAATCTGAGAGTCAATTTCTTCCTCTTTAGTTAGGGGTAATAATGACTGACTCACCATGTTTGCTGAGGTGATATAAGTAAGATACCTTAGAACAATCCCTGACCCATAGCACATGCTCAATAAATTTGTTCAATGCATTTTACTTCTACCTTGCTTTAATCTATTCTTGAGGTGGGTAGATTCCAACCTCTTTTACATGAGTCCAACATCCCTGACGACGGACATCTTCCACCAATCTTCAGGGTCATTTTCTGGTCAGCTCTTGTAACAAAGAGTCCTACCTGTGACCATCATGTGAAGACACAGTCACTTGACATGTCCAAATCTGGGTGAATCAAGTTGCCCTTGTTTGATGCCAGTAAGTTATGTTTTCCTCTACCCAGCTCCTTGCAATTTTCCTTTCATGCTTCGAGTGGGTTTTCAGCAGTGGCGAGGCCCCTGTGATCTTCCAGGCTCATCCTACCGGCTGCTGGGTTGCTGCCTTCACCACCAGCAGCTTTCCCAGGGAGCACCCAGATGGAGTCCTCCTCCAGAGGCTTTGCTGTGGCCTCGCCATTCTGGCTCTGGGAGAGGGGTCATGTCCATACATTGCTCATGATCCCAAAGCTGCAGCAAGCCCGTTTCTTAGTTCCCATAACACAGCGCAACCAACCTGAAGGTAATAGAATTTACTAGAAGCGCTGAGCTACCAGGAAGGAAAAACAACTAAAGGAATACATTACTTTGGCTACCGCTTAATGTAGGTATGCTCTGAATCCCAGGCCCAGATCGCGTAGTCTGTTTCCAGTCCTGAAGGGTGAACCTTGAATGGTTCCTGCTCTGCCCACATGTCCAGGGGCCCAGCTCACCTTCCATGACCCAGTGCTTCCTGCCATGGCTGTGTCATCGGAGTCAGGGCTCCATGGCACCTGGCCACTTGGAGAGGAAGATCTCTTCTCTTTCAGTACCTCAGCTGCTCCAAGGCCTGGTTTTTCCCAGGGCACCTACAACATGAATACCTATTTTCCTTGTTGGAACACTGAGTCCTTCCAAAGAAAATTCTCTTCACTCCACAATCAAATCAAAGCTCTCAGTACTACAAGTACCTCTTTTATTTGTAGCCCTTATCATATCTGTGACTTAATTTTTATTGTGTTTTTGTGATTTTCATCTAATTGTTATTCCCTCTAGTCAGCTATCCAGACTCCTTTCTTCACTGTTGTAGGTCCAGAATCTACTGCCTTACATATAAAGTTATTCTCGATAAAAGCATGTAGAAAGGTTGAACAAATCTACAATTGAACTTAAGAGAAAAAAGAAAAAGGAAACAAGTGCCAGGAATGAAGAAAAAAGTTAAAAGTCAAAATATTAAGCTTAGGAGCTGGACCCTGGGTGTCAGAAAGGCATGGAGGCAGAGGAACTAGATACTGACTCTGATACGCAGTTTGGAATTAGGCTTTGAATGTCTGTGTGAGGGAGGAAAACCAGCTGCAGACAACGAGATTTATGGAATGAGAACTGAGATCTCTAAATAAAGCTGGGTTCCCCCTCCCAAAAAGTCCTTCAGTGGAAGAGGAGGAGGAAAAATCCTCACAGAGTTCAGGGAAGAAAAATGTGCAGGTCTTTTATGATAGATTGTAAAACCAAGCATTTTCTATGTGCAAGAGGGAAGTCTATAATTTCAGTACCCACCAGAGGATCCCCCAGTAGGTAAAGCCCTCAATCATCCTACAGATGTTAAGTACAGGGCATACTGGACTCCCAGAGGAAAAAAATCCAATGCAAATTTTCAGAAGTACAAACTACACCTACATAAAACTGAGTAATGGGAGACAGGAGACCAAGTCAATGGGGAATTGCTCCCTCATTAATTTGAGATAAAAGAACATTCTAGCATATTTACATCGATGGCTATGTGCATTCATATCTCTATATGACAGCAGAACTGCTGGGCCCCTGTGGAGGGAATGTACATTTAGCTCTAATGGACAGAGACAAACCATGTTCCAAAGTATTTAAATTGATTGACATCCCTGTAAGCAATCTCCGTGAATTCTGGATGATACATTTTCTTTTCTTTTTACCCATTTTTAAGTTAGAACTTCATAGTTATACATAGTAATTGGGTTCATCCCTTCAAACTCATACACACATTGAGTTCGATTTCAGTTCATGATCCCCCCATCCCCTCTCTTTGCCCTCCTGTAGATAGATGATAGATAGATAGATAGATAGATAGATAGATAGATAGAGAGATAGACAGATAGATAGACAGATGATAGATAGATAGATAGATAGATATAGAGATATAGATATATAGATATATCACATTTTCCTTATCCATTCTTCTGTTGGAGGGCATCTAGGTTGGTTCTATAGTTTAGCTATTGTGAATTGAGCTACTATAAACATTGATGTGTGGATAGGATGGTTTTGCTGATTTCTTCCTCAGTTGAATCAGTGTTGGAGCATAAGAAAGCTATTGGTTTCTGGGTGTTGATCTTGTATCCTGCTATTTTGATGAATGCATGTATAAGCTCTAGAAACCTCTGGTGGAGTTTTTTGGGCTTCTAGATAACAGATCGTGTCATCAGCAAATGGGTAGTTTTACTTCTTTTCCTATTTACAGCCTTTTGATTTTCTTTTCTTGCCTGATTGCTCAGGTTAATATTTCAAGGACTATATTGAAAAAAGTATGCTTTCTTCTAAACTAATTCCTGATCCATTTCAATTTGACTTTTGTGCAGGGTGAAAGATAGGGATCTAGTTTCATTTTCCTACATGTAGATATCACAGCACCATTTGTTAAAAAGACTGTCTTTTCTGTCCACAGAGAGTGGACAGCCTTGTCTTCTTCCCAATCTTAGAGGAAATGCTTTTAGTTGTTCTCCATTCTGTATAATGTTGGCTTTGAGTTTGCCATAAATAGTCGTTATTATATTGAGGTAAGTTCCTTCGATTCCTAGCTTCTCTAGTGTTTTCAATATGAATGGACGCTGAATTTCATCAAAGGCCTTTTCTGCATCTGTCAAGATGATCATGTGATTCTTGTCCTTAATTTTGTTTAAGTAGTGAAGTACATTTATTGATTTGTTTATGTTGAACCATCCTTATATCCCTGGAATGAAACATGGTCATGGTGTATCATTTTTCTTGATATGGTTTGTGAATATTTTATTAAGGATTTTTGCATTTATGTTCATTAGGGGTAGTGGTCTCTAGTTTTCTTTCCCTGGTGTATCTTTGATTGGTTTTGTTATCAGGGTTACACTGGCTTCATAGAATGTATTTGGGAGTGTTTCCTCTTTTTTTTTTTTTTTTGTGGTGGGTGCTGGGGATGGAATGAAGGGCCTCGTGCTTGACAAGCAGTCACTCTATGAACTGAGTTATATCCCCAGCTCCAGTTTCCTCTCTTTTAATTCCATGAAATAGTTTGAAAAAGAGTGGTGTTGGTTCTTCTGTAAAGGTCAGGTAGAACTCAGCTGAGAATTTATCTGGTCCTAAGCTTTTCTTTTCTTTTTCATAAGGCTTTTAATTGCTGTTTCAATTTCATTACTTGATATTGGTCTGTTTAAGTTTTCAATATCTCCCTGGTTCACACTGGGCAGATCATATGTATCGAGAAAGTTGTCAGTGTCATCTAGATATTCCAGTTTATTGCAGTATAATTTTTTTTTCAAAATAGGCTCTGCTTATAATCCTCTGTATTTCAGAAAGGTCAGTGGTGATATCTCCTTTTTCATCTCTAATTTTATTGATCTGCATCTTCTCTCTCTTAGTTTAGCTCAAGGTTTATCAATCTTATTTATTTTTTCGAAGAATCAACTCTTCGTTGCATTGATCCTGTGTATTATTTTTCTTCTCAATTTCATTAATTTTGGTTCTGATTTTAATTCCTGTATTCGACTGATGTTGGGATTAGTTTTTTCCTTTTCAAAAACCTTCAGGTGGAGGATAAACATTTATTTTGTAACTCTCTATTTTCTTAAGGCAGGCACTCAATACTGTAAACTATTTTCTTAGAACTGCTTTCATACTTTCCCAGAGATTTTGATATGTTGTATCTCTGTTCTTGTACATCTCTAAGAAGTCTTGATTTTCTACTCACATTTCTTCCATTTTTCATATATGAGAGTATTGTTCAAACTTCATGTTTATGTGGTTTCTATTTTTTATCTTGTTGTTTATTCTAGTTTCATTCCATTATGGTCTAATATGATGCATGGGATTATATCTATTTTTTTGTATTTGCTAAGACTTATATTGTGACCTAGAATGTAGTCTGTTTTGGAAAAAGTTCCATGAGCTCCTGAAACACTTGATTCAGCTGTTTGGGGGTAAAATATTCTGTGTTTGTCTATTAGATTCATTTAATTTATAGTATATAGGTTGGATATGTCTTTATTGATTTTGCCCTTTGACGACCTATCTATTGGTGATAGGAACATGTTGAAATCACCTATTATTATTATATTGGAGTCTATATGGGATTTAACATCAAGGACTATTTTTTAATGTAATTGGGTTTGCTGAAACTTAAGGCATATATATTTACTATTGTTGTATCTTCTTCTTGGATTTTTCCCTTTACCAGGATATAAAGATCTTTTTTTTTTTTTTTTGCTCTTGATTAATTTTTGCTTGCAATCAACTTTGTCAGACATAAGAATAGCTACTCCAGTTTGTTTACAGACTCCATTTGCATGGAATACTTTTTTCCATTCTTTTATGTTCAGCCTGTGAGTGTCTTTGCCCATAAGTCTCTTGCAGATAGCATATAGTTGGCTGTTGTTTTTAGAGCCATTCTGCTAGTCTATGTCTTTTTAATTGAGGAGTTCAGACCATTTATATTTAGTGTTATTAGGGAGTTTGGGGATTTGTTTTAAGGTTCCTTTGTGTGCAGTTTATCTTTGAGAATTCATTATAGTGCTGGCTTGGTTGTCATGAACTCCTTTAGTTTATCCTTACCATGAAAAGTTTTTATTTTCCCATAAAGCATGAAGAAGAGCTTTGCTGTGTATAGTGATCTTGGTTAGCAATTGTTCTCCTTTAGAGCCTGGAATATCTCATTCCAGGCCCTCCTTGATTTTAGTGTCTGAATTGACCAGTCAGAAGTGAGTCTTATTGGTTTGCCTCTAAATGTGATCTATGTTTCTCTTTTGCAGTTTTAATATTCTTCCTTATTTCTGTTAGGCATTTTGATTACAATGTGTCTTGGAACTCCTCTTCTGGTTAGGTCTGTATGGGTTCCTGTATGCCTCCTATACGTGAATGTCTATCTCATTTCTGATATGGGGAAGTTTTCTGTGACTATTTCATTGAAAATGTTCCTAATGCCTTGAGTTTGTGTCTGCGTGATCTCTTCTATCCCAGTGGTTCTCAGGTTTGATTTCTTGATGTTGTCCCAGAGTTTCTGTATATTCTTGATCATGTGTTTTTCCAATAACGTATTCTATGTACTCCAATTCATATATCCTGTCTTCCAGGCTTAGGTTCTGCCTTCAAGCCCTGAAGTTCTATTTTCTATGTAATCTAATCTGCTGATGATGCTTTCAAGTGAATTTTTAATTTGGTTCATTGTGTCTTTCATTTACAGGAGTTCTGATTGGTTTCTTTTCAATATTTCTATTTCCTTATTAAAATGGTCTTTCATCTTCTATATTTTCTCTCTTAATTCATTCCTGACATCTTTTAGTTCATTGAACATTTTAATGATCAGTTTTATATAATCTTTCTCTGGGATTTCATCTTCTTCCATATATGTGGGATCCTTTGTTGGAAGATGGTGAATTTTGGGAAGAGATTTGTTTGCTTGTTTCCTTTTATTTTCAGAGTTCCTGGTCTTGCACATCAATTGAGATGGAATTCCCTTACTCTTTTATATGCTTGTCTATCTGTATGTGTGTGTGTTCATTCTAGGATCTCTCTCTTTTGGGTATATGAGTAGGTACCAAGGGATAGAACCTGAGATCCCTCTCATTGTTCCTCCTAGTTGTTGGTTTGGGATTTTTGTCTCCTATATTCTTTGAGTAGGAATAATATTAAGGCTAAAGCAGGGCTAGATTGTGTTGGGGGTGAGATTTACTGTTGCTTCATTGAGATGTGAGTATTAGCCAGCAGCAGGATCTCTATTCTGTAATCTTGAGGTGTCCTAAACTCTTTCTGGTTACCCTGGAGAGGGAGGCAGGGATGTCATTAATGTCAGCAACGGATGTGCAGCCTTAATATAAGTGTCTGGTATCTACTTTGATACCCATAACACTAATTTCCACCTGCAGAGGAATGGGGGTGTCAGTATTTTACAACACTACCAAAAATAAAAAAAAAATATGTGAACTAGATCAGGCTTTGACAGCAAGCGGCTACTTTGTTGTCCACTGTATTAAAAATTACAACTTGAATGAGGTAGGGAATCACATAATCTATAAAATTTTATTATTTATTTGGACTACAAAATAAGATAGAAAGGTAAGAGAAATTTGAAGTATTTGAAAAAGTGATCAGAGGAGAGATGGGAGATAGGGAACAGGCGTCAAGGAGTGTAAAGAAGAAATAACAAGTAAACTGAAAATAATGAAAAAAGAAAAGAAAAGGGGAGGGAATAGAAAATTTTGCTTGTTACTGGGGGAAGAGAGTGCAGGAGGGGAAGTATGAGAGCCCAGAACCAGGTATGAATGAATCGGCAAACGTAAGATGGAACAACCTGACTTCTCACATAATTGCACCCTAAGTCTAATATGGGTTAAAAAATGAACCCATACAAGAGAGAGCTATTAATGTGTAAATTATGTGAATACATATATTCAAACTTCTCTGCACAGTGAGAGCATAAACAACTATACATGTACACTCACATACATACACACAAATTATGGGTAATGAAAAAGTGAAGAATAATACTATATGATAAAATGCTTGAAAAAATTGTAAAAAAGTTAAAATTTAAAAAGAGTAAAATAAAGTGAGAGTGTGGAAGGTAATGGAAATAAGAAAAAAAAAGAAATATTTTTCTTTTTTTGTTTTAAATGGAAAGTATACCAATTTTACTTTATTAGCTTAATTCAGGAATAAGATGAGGAGAATGGGGTTGAGGTCAAGTAGGAAGGAAGAGGGTTAACACTTGTGATGGTAAAGATCCCTTTAAACTCCGGCACAGTCCTTATCACGGCAGCTTCACCTCAGTCAACTGAGTTGCAACCCAAAACACGGAAAGCAGACTCTCGTTTTCTGCTTCTGTGCTTGGCACGGTTACAGCGTGATGAGGTCTACCAGGTTGCCTTTAGGAGGAGTCCTGCTGTCAGGAAAGAAATTCACTAAGGTGTCAAAGAGCTGAGTTCTTTGAGCATAGGTGTGATCCACATTCGAGAAGCCTAGAGCTGTAAAATCAGAACCAGATTTGAATAGAGCTGAAGCTAGGAGCTGAAACTCTTCTGTCTCTTCTGGATCTGGATGATCTACAGTTATATAAAGATTATTTTGTAAATATTTCAGAGCACTAAGGGGCTCCATTTGGGCCTTTTCTTCAAACCTGTATTTTCTTATGAGATACTTGCAGTGCCTCCATAAGTCATCTTTTGAAAGTCTACACAACTTCAGTGACCAGAAGTCATCAAGTCTCATCTTTGGAGAGCAAGATTTTTCTGGATTTCCACCAAATAAATAATGAACCTTGTGTAACTCATCATAAACAAGCTGGTGGGCGAACCTTGGACATGGTTCTTGTTCCTGCAGACTTTTACTTGGATTGTCCTTTGCAGCTTGATCATTCTTGTAAACACAAAACCGACTATTCCTCACAATGTCATAAATCCAGAATGAATTTCTGACATTCTCTTCCCTTTTTTCCTTGTCTTTGCTGAGTCCAGATAAGACATGTCTTTCATTCAGTTCTCTGTGTGAATCCTGTCATCGGAACCATCCCAGAGTCTTTCTTGGTGCCATCTGATATTACATCTACATGATCAGAGTCCACATCATAACTAAAAAAGTCACTTAAATAGGTCTTTGTTTGCTGGCCTCCAAACACATATAAATGATGATTTTTTGAGTGGAATAGCATGCAGTGTCCTATCTGGGACTGGATGTCCCCAGACCCAGCATTACAGGAGTCCTCTTGAAGAAGTTTCCAGGTTTGACATTGACAGTCAAAAGCAAACAACTCACTAAATTGTGGTTCACTGGCTCTGCTGTCATGTACGCTGCCATTACACATCAAAATTCTACCACCAAAGGTGTAGATCATATGTGTGTGGATCATATGTCCACACACATCTGATGTTCAAACACCAGTTTCGGCCCTCCATCAGCAGCCGTATCTTCACTTAATAACATCCACGTGTTTGTGTCAATGTCATAACAAGAAGAGTCACTTTTCAGAGATTTGCTGTTCCTCACAGAGGAATCCAAATAACGTCCCCATGTGTAGATTTGCCTCCACTGAATGTCATTGCACATTTTTTGACATGATCTGGCACTAGGACCATTCTCTTTCTCAGTGTCTCTAGAGCTACATGTCCACTGGTTCTCCTTCACACTATTCACCCAGAAGTCAGCAAGATCTTGTGTTCCATCCCAGCCACCAAACAAATAAATGTTTGAACATCAATAACCATCTGATGACCCCCTCTCATTCCTGGTCGGTTATCTTCTGCACCACCTTTGGTGCTTTGGGGAATGCTTTGGCTCCATCGTGGCTTACACTCCTGTTGACTGATATACTCATTGAACTAGTCATTCGGGGAGGTAGGTGGAGAAAGAGCTCGACTTGTGTAGGGTAGAAGCCAGCACTGGGGTGACGGGCGCTGCAGCAACAGCCCCGCCAGCCGCCATCCCGTCAGCATCGTAGTGGCCGCCAAAAAAGAAAATCTTGGTGAGAGAGAGAGAGGACTTGTTTCCACTGTGGTGGTCAGATCTGGTGACAGAGATTGATTTTCATTCTTCTCCGTCTTTTCCACATTTTGGATTTTCATTCTTTCTATTTGTTTTTGGCTCTGTATTTGTGACCACTGTCCTGTGTTCCTTGACTAGTTGCCGGATGGAGAGAGTAGCTCTCAGCTTCCAGTCTCCCAGTATCGGGTGGGATAGGCCAGGGGTTGCTGATGAACTGTGTAATCCTGTAGCAGGGTGAGCAGAGTTCTGGATGGAGAGTCCAGTTGTTGGGGTTTGGACTTCAGTGGGATATGGAACTCTGTTGGTGGGTACTTGAGATTTGGTTCACTTCACCTATTGGTAGGGAGCTTCCTATCTCTGCTGGGCTTCTGCAACTCTGGGACTTTGGGGGGAAATCCACTCTTAGGACACAGGGAATAAGCTTCCACCAGCTTCTACTTCACCTCTATGGATGTGACTTACCAGGTGTCCGCCCTGAGGTGCAGACGCACTTGCATGGCCTCAATGAGCAGCTTCATAATAGCTCTTGTGGGATTCCAAATACCATGGGATTTTTCTCCCTTGGGATCCAGAGGCTGAACAGTCCAGGTAAAATGTTCTTTGTGCCTGTCTCAGTCTCTCTGGTTCCAGTCCCTTCTGGGACTTTTGTCATCGGCTGCTGTTAACTTTCTTTGTGAGTTCCCAATCCCACCGTGTCTGTTTGCAGCTGCACCACTGCACAGAGACAGCTTGCAGCATCTGGGAACCTCTTCCTCACCTGCTGGCATGTTCCACAACGCTGCACCCAGGCAGGGCTCACCGCCCCCATGGAACATTTTCACCCCAGCTGATGCTTTGGATTTGTTTTCACTGGGCAACTTCCCTATCAACTCTGTGTCGATTAAAGTCAGCCTTCCTCTGGAAACCTCAAGTTTCCCGAGGTCAGTCTTTCTTTATTTTTATTTCTTTATCCACCAGCCACACATCTCTTTTGCAGAGCTTCCTGCTCTGCTTGCTGGCAGTCAGAGATGGCACAATTCTAAGGTATTACTTCTTATGCTCAAGTTACCAAGTTTCTGTAGCTCTCTGATTTTTTTTTTTTTTTTTTTTTTTTTTTTGTAAATTTTCAGTTCCGTGTTATGTTTCAGTAAGGTTCCTTTGTTACTCATCTCACTGAGAAGCAGTTTTCCTGGCTTTATATGTCCGGTGCTGAGGACCTGTTGGGTCATGCTTCCTCTCTCTACTCCACCATCTACCGCTGACTCCAGCTGGTTTATTTTCTTGACAACACTATGTTTGTCATTCTTTTTAATATTAGTCCCTGTGGAAGGAGTATGGGTGTGTATCTTTGTGATTTTCATTTGCATTCACTAGATCAGAAATTACATCGAACACCTGTTCCTATCATTTCCTATGAATCCACAAAATCAAATTTGTTCAATTTCAAAATCAGAGGCTAACATGAATTCAGAATCTTCATCCAGATTCTCCATTCACAGATGCTTTTAGTGGATTGAAGAAGTTGAAATTTGATTTGCTGGACTCTTGTTCTGTAATTATTCTAATAGTGCATTGACCCACGCTTCTGCTTTTTTTTCTTGATGGTTTCTACTCTACCATTTCCTCTTTCCTCCTAGTCAATAGTGCACCCATTGTAGCCTACTGATTTCCGCCGCTTCTTGCCCAGGTTGCTTCAAGTGGCTCACTGCCACTTCTTGCTCTTTCGGCCTGACCAGCGGGACAAAAGACACGTACTCTTCAGAAGTTCATGAAGCAGCTTCCGCTTTATTCAGATAACACCCTCAATATATAAGCAGTCTCATGCATAAGCAATTGTAACCAGATATGTCCATCCAATCCTGTTAAAGGTCAAGCGATCACTCGCTCAAGCATACATGTAAAGTATATCTGTCCACGTGCTAGGCGGCTGAACTGATTATCATACAGTCAATTGTAAATGCTTCCTGCCTTTCTCCAGGCATAATCAGGACGCCATTTGCTCTCTGCCAGTCACCATCTATAGATGCATGTGGCTTAACCCTGGGCCCCGGGTCTCGCCCACCACAACTCCCCCTTTCTGTTTATAAAAGGGACCGTGCCTGTCTTAGGTTGTCCACAGCAGAGCAACATCCTTACCCGTGATTGGACAATGAGGTTCTAGCCCTCATTTCCTGTCTTAGGTTGGTATGAGCTCCTCATGAATCTTACCTGTCTTTGACTTCCGGTCCAGCATATTTAACCAGACTTGTGGGGATGAGCCAGCATCAATTGTGACGAGAGTTTGGCAAATAATGTCTGTTTTCTGCGTGGATGTATATGCATTTTGTATATGCACAGGACAGATATAACACACAAGAGACCTCCCCTGGACAAAAACACAAACCATTCTTTTCCCCATAGAACAGCAGACTGCAGAAATGTGGCCAAATGTTGTAAAAATAGGAGGATATAGAATAGAGGAGTTGGTAAGGGGTACAGGATAGGGCCACATCTTCACTATCTCCCATAGTTCACGCGAGTCTCCTCCATTAACTTGGCAAGAAATCGCCAGCAGCATCAGCAGGAGAAGCCTCCTCATCTTCTTCCTGTTTTGGGATCTCTGTTAAGGCCTTGACCAATCTCTCCGGCACCCAAATTGGCGATTATGCATCCTGTGGGAAAACACAAACAGACCCTCAGGTCCAGATTAATACCGGATCTTGGCCTTTCCATTGTCCTAATAGAATGTCCTTCCAGAGCATTTGAGGTAGATGCTTTTTATTAGGCTCTGAATGACGGTCAGCAGCCGATTGGCCCTCAGAATCAAGATTTAAAAAATTTAAAATGAACAAGACAACAGACAATTTGTCTTTTGGGGATCTGTATGATGCCCCTATTCCCCCTTTTTGTTTATAAAGCATGTTTTTAAGCATTAAATGGGCACGCTCAACAATGCTTTGTCCAGTAGGATTATAGGGAATTCCTGTGACATGTTGAATACTAAAGGTGGAACAAAATTGTTTAAAGGCCTGGGACGTATATCCAGGACCATTATCTGTTTTAATTTGTTTGGGAACTCCTAGGATGGAGAAAGAGTGTAAACAGTGTGTTATTACATCTTTGGTTTTTTTCTCCAGTATAAGCAGAGGCCATAATAAATCCTGAAAAGGTATCAATAGACACATGAATGAATTGTAGTTTTCCAAATTCTGAATAATGAGTTACATCCATTTGCCAAATATGACTGGATTTACTCCTAACGAGGGGTTAGGAATAAGTGTAACACATTTAGCACAAGACTTGACTATGTCCCGAGATGTTGCCTTAGTAATTTTATAGCGTGTGTGTAGAGTGGAAGCATTTATGTGAAATTTGGAATGAAAAGTTTTTTCATTTTCAAGCATATTAAAGATGTGTGGGTCTCTGGTGGCCATGTCTGTTAAATCATTGTGTAAACTTAAAGGACCTGGAAGGCCAGTATGAGCCCGAACATGCCTAATAAAAAAAAGGATTTTTTCTGTCCTAAATAAGTTTTTGTAAACTTTGCAAATATTTAGTAATAGTGGGGGTGAGGGAAATCAGACCAGTTAATTCTAAATTTTGAACAGCATTAACAACATATTTGCTATCAGAGAATAGGTTAAAAGGCTCATGGTGGGTTTTGAATACTTCTATAGCTACTAATAGTTCCATTTGTTGTGCAGATAGAGTATTAAACAACAATGTTTCTGTAACATTATCTATAGTAACAGCACCCATACCATTTTTTGATCCATCAGTAAATATAAGGGTAGCTTCTGTAATAGGTTCTTTTCGGGTGACTTTAGGAAAAATCATAGGATGTTGACTCCAAAATTAGAGAAGAGGATCAGATGGAAAATGATTGTCAAACACAGCAGAAGTACTAGTAAAGACTACCGCCCATGAACTTGAATTATTAATAAGATATTGTATCTGATCAGTAGTATATGGAGTAGTGATAGTCAAGGGATGTGATCCAAAGGTGGAAAGGAATATTTCTAAGGCCTTAAGGATTAATTCTGCCACAGATTTAGTAAACAAGGCTAAGACCTTGTTGGGGCATAATTCATGTGAACCCATAGAATAGGACCCTTTTGCCAAAACACTCCTGTGGGTAACTTATTTGTGGCCAAGACAATGAATGATAAAGGCTTAGTTAGGTCAATACGATCAAGATGAGCCTTTTCCACAGCTGTTTCAACAAGCTTGAGAGCTGTTCGAGCCTCAGGGGTAAGCACTCGCTTAGAAAGAGGGTCAGAATCACCTTTAAGAATATCGAACAGGGGGCCCAAACTTGAGGTGGGTAAGCCCCATCTTCCCAGTGACTTTAGTAAGGAATTATAACATTGCTCTAAGACAGGTTTTTCCTTATGAGCTAGAAAATATCATCCATATAATGATAGATTAAAAGTTGAGGGTTAATTTGTTGATACACACCAGGGGGGAAATTAATCTGATTACCTTGCCCTTCATATGGTCCTTGGCCTGTCAGCATGTTTAGATTCCATTGAGGATTGCCCACAACTGCATTACATTGGGCAGTATCAGAGCATAACTCCTGGTTAGCCACCTTCCATTTTAATATGGTTGTGCTTTTGTTAGGATTGGAAGCCATACCCAATCCCCTTAAAGTGTGATCTGCCTGTTGAAGTGGCCAGGTTTTGGGCCATTCTGTAATCTTGATAATACTTTTGTCAGCCCCAGTATCTAATAAGCCCTCAAAACTTTTGCCTTCTATCACTAACTTTGTCATAGGTCTATCTTTTAAATCCAATGTTAAGATGACCATATTTTGGCCAGTAGAACCTAATAATATTTTTTGATGGATATTGATCATGGCAGCTGGGTAAGACAGCTATGCGATCACCCTTGAGCTATTATTGCTACACCTCTTGGTGAAGAAGCAAGGATTTTTATTTCTCCTGTAAAATCAGGGTCTATAACTCCAGGGACAATATTTAATCCTTTTAAAGCAGAAGAACTCTTCCCCATAACTAGTCCCACTGTTCCTTTAGGTAATGGGCTGACAGCCGAAGTTGGTATTGATTGTACTCCCATCTCTGGAGTTAATACTGCTCTGGCGGAGGCACAGAGGTCTGAACATCTACTTTCTCTTTTAGAAGCTCGACTTGATTGTTCCTTTTTTACAGTTTCTAATATCTTTTCCCCTTCTCTTAACTGTTTTTGAAATTTTGGTTTTTTGGAAGTCAGACAGAAATGAAGTAATGTCCATATTGCCACAACAACAACAAACAGAAACCAAACAAGGAAAGGTAACACAAATAACTTACACATATTCGTTATAGGACGTCCTTCGCTGTCTCTTGGGACAGCCTTTCAATATATTCCCTCTCTAGGGGAATCTTCAGTTACAACCTTAAGGTAACTGTTTCCTCAAATAGGGAAACCTTCTCATTAATAACACTAGCGAAACTGTCTTTTATTTACCTGAGCGCTCACCAATTCCCAGTCCGATCCTTGTCTGATCCCAGTCCGGGCCACCACTTACTGATTTCCGCCGCTTCTTGCCCGGGTTGCTTCAAGCGGCTCACTGCCACTTCTTGCTCTTTTGGCCCGACCAGCGGGACAAAAGACACGTACTCTTCAGAAGTTCATGAAGCAGCTTCCGCTTTATTCAGATAACACCCTCAATATATAAGCAGTCTCATGCATAAGCAATTGTAACCAGATATGTCTATCCAATCCTGTTAAAGGTCAAGCGATCACTCGCTCAAGCATACATGTAAAGTATATCTGTCCACGCGCTAGGCGGCTGAACTGCTTATCATACAGCCAATTGTAAATGCTTCCTGCCTTTCTCCAGGCATAATCAAGATGCCGTTTGCTCTCTGCCAGTCACCATCTTTAGATGCACGTGGTGTAACCCTGGGCCCCGGGTCTCACCCGCCACAGTAGCCAACAATTTCAGAAACTTCAGAGGAACAGGGTGAGCCTTAACTGGCTCTGACTGCATCTCGTATTTATTTCTTGGTCAGGACTGATTTGATTAAGTGTCCATGGGCTCAAAGTGGAACTCAAATTAAGACTAGGCTGTCCCTAGTCTGGAAATTTCACTTTAGTAACCTGCAGGTGGTGTTCCAAGATTCATTCAGCATAGTTCTGCACTAGCTCACTTGTTTTATAAAGGTAGTGAACCAGAACCCCAGGATTTCTCTGGGATTTGGTCTTTATTTGTTTTTCTTATTATTATTATTATTTTTAAATCAGTACATTATAATTATACATAATAGTGGGATTCATTGCTGTATATTCATACATGCACATAGAGTCATTTGGTCCGTTTCGTCCCCCATATCCTCCCTTTTCCTCCCTTCCTCTCTCCCTCATTCTTTCAACTACTTTATTGTCTCTGTTTTATTTCCATGAGGTCCCTTTTCTTTCCTTTTTCTCACTAGTTTCGACATGAGAGAAAACACGACCCCTGACTTTCTGAGTCTGGCTTATTTCACTTAGCATGATATTCTCTAATTCCATCCGCATTCCTGGACTTGGCTTTACACTGCTGCTGCCTCTTTTTCTGCTGTGACTACTGTATTTTCCATATTTCCAGTTCCATTTTCTTTCCATTTTCATTTCCCCTCTGCCATTTTGATTCTGCATCTGTCAGCTCAGTATCACCAGTGACAAGTTCTCTTCTCTTGTCCAACAGGGGCTGTGTGACACTGCACACTTTCTTTTCAAGTCATGAACCTCTTCAGAGACCTTGGCTTCTGTATCAGCACGTCTCACATGAAGTTGTTCCAGTTGGTTACTCTTATGGCTTGGGGTAAAGTCTCGACATAGCTGGAGGCGGGTGAGACATTGTCAAGTTGTTCCAGTAAAGTTGTGAGAAACTGCAGGTCCTGCATCGTCTGATCCTTGAACTTTTCTATGTTACTTGCATTTTGAGCAGCATCCTGGGAATCCAGAGGAACCACACCATGCCTCCTGCGCAGTGTGGTGAACCTGTGTACATTTCGGAGTGGGTTTTTATTGTTTACTGTGGGGTTTTGAGAGTTCTTCGTATAAGTTTTGTAAATATTTTCTCTCACATCGTAACTTGCCTTTTTATCCTCTTAAAAAGTCTTTTTTTCTTTTTTTTTAATTTCAATGAAGCCCAATTTGTTTTAAAAAAAATTTACAGATTGTGCTTTGGTGTCACATCTAAGAACACTAAATCCTATGTTCTAGAGATGTTTCTCCTGTTTTCTTCTAAAAGATTGATAGTTTTATGTTTAACTCTGTGGAAATGAGTGGATATTTACATATTTACATAAGGAATAAGAGTCCCGAGTTCCTGTATTTTTATTTTGTTTCTGGGCCTATGGATGCCCAACCACTTCAATACCTTTTGTTGAGAGGACTCTCCTCCTCTATTCATTTGCTTTTGAAACTTTGTAAAAATTCAGTTGACCGTGCTTGTTTGGATCTGTTTCTAAGTTGTTGTTTGTTTTTTTTCCCGTGCTGGGGATTGAACCCAGGGCCTTGTGCTTGTGAGCTACCAACTAAGCTATATCCCCAGGCCTGTTTCTGAGTTCTTTATTTTGTTCCACTGATCTTTGAGTGTATCTGCCGAAATCACAGCCTTGATTATTAGACTATTAGATTTGATTATTAGATTATTAGGTATATAGAAAGTGTTGAAATTAGGCTGGGTGTAATGTCACATGCCTGTAACCCCAGCAGCTCCAGAGCTGAGGCAGGAGTATCGTGGGTTCAAAGCCAGCCTCAGCAATTTAGTGAGGCCCTAAGCAACTTAGTGAGACATTGAGTCATTTTTTAACATTGAATTAAGCTTGCAGCTCTACATTAAGCCTCATTATATCACGGCATATAATTGTGTGTGTGTGTGTGTGTGTGTGTGTGTGTGTGTGTGTGTGTGCATGTGCACACTGGGCATTGAAACCAGGGATGCTTTAACCCTGAGTTACATCACAGTTCTTTTTATTTTTCACATTAAGACAGGGTCTCACTAAGTTGCTTAGGGTCTTGTTAATTTACTGAGGCTGACCTTGAATTTGTGATCCTCCTGCCTCAGCCTCCCAAGTCGCTAGGATTTCAGGCATATGCCACCATGCCCAGCTTCTTTTTGTATATTTATATTGTTGACTTCTATTTGAAAAATACTGTGTTAAGGATATTTTTCATTAATTTTTAATTTGTTCTAATTAGTTGTATATGACAGTAGAATGCATTTATATATTTTGATAAAACATACATAAATGGAGTGAAATTTCTCATTTTTCTGACTGTACAGATTGCGGTCATGCAAGTCAGATGTGTACGTGAGGTTTCACTCTACCTCCTTCCCACCCCCACACCCATTTTGCATCATACTTATGAATGATATTAGTGTATGGTTTTGTATTTTGTGCTGTGTATGTCTGATTTTGTTATCAGGGTAATGTTGGCTTCATAAAATGAAGGGAGGGTGTTTCTTTCTCGTCTACTTTCTGGAAGTGATGATGGTGACCAGTGTTAATCCTTCCTCTACACTGGTTTCCTCTTCCCTCTCTTTTCTGTTTTACAAAACCATCTATCCCAGCCTCTCAGGGACAGGCAAGTTCCAGGGAGTGTGGCATCTCTTATGTGGATCCAAGGAGAATTAGACCATCAACACAGAAAGAAATACCTGCTTTTTACTTCAAAAATATTACTACAAGGTGAGTTTTAGTCCCATTTGTGGCAGGAGCCCATTTCTTCCCTGGGCCTCAGTTTTCCCATCCGTGTGGTAAAAGCAGGGGTTGGCCCTCCTCCCGTGAGCACCCACACACCCGCGTGCTCTCTGGAGGGGTCGTGGCGTGAACAGGTGCCCTGCAGGGAGACAGGACCTTGTTTGCTCTGCTTCTCCAACATGTATACCAGATGTTCGACCCACTAACAATTGTAATTGGAACAATGACGTATTCACCTTCTCAGTCTTATGTCACACCCAGGAGGTCTTCACACACCCCTCTCCAGGGCCTGTGAAGTTTTCTTGTTTATATGATTGTGTTGGTCTGTTGGTTTTGAAGCATTTCTCTTCCTTTTTTAAATAACCCCTTTCCCTCCAACTTGCGTTGACCCTAATATCATAACAACTTGGCAAGAACTGGGGTGTCAGGGCAGGGCAGGCAGTAGAGCTGTGGCCACCCCAAGGGAAGTCTCCTTGCAGGCCCGTGAGGTGCTAATCAGGTCCTCCTGATACAGGGGCCTCAAGCTCACTCCAGAGGCCTTGATACCCGAGGTTTCTGGGCAGGGTTCACACTGGCAGCTGGCAGGGCCGAATCGGAAACTGCCTTGGCCTGTCCACGCCATGTGTCCACTGACCCGCGTGTCTTTCTGAACTCTGCTTCCCTCTCCTCCAGATCCCTTCTGCTGACCGCTCTGGGATTCTCCGGTCCACTCAGGCTTCAGCCTTGGGCTGAATCACACCTCCGACTTTCCTGCATCTTCAACTTGCAGACATAGATCAGGGACTTTTTGGCTTCCATAAATGGTGAGAGCCAATTCTTCATGATGAATTTTCTCTCTCCCTCTTTCTGTGCACACACACACACACACACACACACACACACACACACACGTACACAAACACACAAGCAATCATTGTTGGGAGAAATCCTAAGTCTTGGCTAGCAGCTGTGAATGTCTCACGTGTGTAAGGAAAACCTTCACACATTCACGCCCGTCAGGAAAACCCAGTGAGAGGAGCATTCCGCTCTGGTCACTTAGGAAAGTAAACAACTGTCCCCAAATTTACCTAGTGTTACCAAGGGAACCTGTATAGGGGCCTGGTGGTCTGATCCCCCCGTGGCACATTGTGATTGGGTTAAAAGTCTATAAAATGTGTGGTTTCTCCTGCAATAAACAAGTTTGCAGGTTGCTCGCCATAAGCCTGCTTTTACCCAACTCCCGGGGTCTGGGTTATGACTCCGTCAGCTCTTACCTGCGCCTGAGCTAGCCTGGCACCCCTACATTTAGCGCCAATGTGCCTCGTTACTCACTGCTCCTCGGGATTGGCGAGTCCCCCGATTGCTGATTCGGTAAGAGCCCCTTCGTGTTCTGTGTGCTGACTGTCCTGTGAGGGTGAGCACAGGACCCCTCGCCTCCCCTTTCTTCCCTGTCCATCCTAATTGTCCTAATCCCCAAGAAAAGGCACACACCGCCGCTGGCTCAAGTTACGTGCCACCCCGCCAGTGGCCCTACCTTCCCCTTTGGTTCTCCCCCCAAATTCAGAACCAGGTCTCCCTCTGCGGAGATTTTTACCAGAGACACTGTGCGGGACACACGGCTGTGACATAACGACTCACAGAAGCTCCCCCGCAAAGCACCAAAATATTTCAGATCCTAAACACTCCTCTGTATGTCTGAAGATAGGCTCCCTTTGTCTTCCCGCTGGGCCCCTGTCCTAGGCTCAGGGACACTCACTGCAGTTGCATCACAGTCATCTTTGTTCTGGAGAGATGTTCACACTAATCCGCAACTCAACACCACCCTTTCACGGGACTGCACCCCATAGCAATGGGAAACCTCCCCAGCTCACAGCTTGAAAGGCACTTCTCACACAGCACGGGCTTAAGGTGAAACCAAAAGATCTAAACTGTTTTGGGGACGAATCAGTAATCATCGCACCATGGGTTAGCCCCAAGAACGTTTGGGACCCCCAAATTTAGATGAAGGTTCTCTACCTAGCTAGGAAAAGAGAAGTTCATGACGGCTACTCCCCACTGGCAACTTTCATTCCACTTCTCCTAGCGATTATTGCCAGCCTTCAGGGCTCCTCAGCAGAAGTATTAAAAGTCACAATGATTCTCTCCACGATAAGAACATGATTTTGCAATGTTGAATTTCCACTTCAAGTGTTGTGACCTCTGAGGAGGAGACAGACACGGATACTGACAAAGGCCACCCACAGAGTAACAAAGGCCTCCCGCCAGGTAATAAAGACCTCCCGCCATCTGCCTCTCCCCCTCTGGACCCTTGGAGTGAATTGCCCTCTCCCACTCCCTCCAGAGTTCTCTCTGGAGTTCCCTCCTCCAAGCAGGAAACTTTAAAAGGATCTTCTTTTTCTCCCAAGAATCCATTTGCAGCGTACCCCATCAATTTGGGTCCGGATGGGGGTGAAAGGCCTTGGATCCCACCCCACTTCCAGACTTCGCCCTTCTTAGGAAGCCATCTCAGGATTCTGGTCCCGACTCCCCTTACTTTGAAGAAATACTTAACCAATGGTCAGCTAATCGTCAAACTCCCTTCGATTGGCTTTCTGTCCTCAAGACCTGTTTAACTTACCCACAATTCTTGCAATGGAAAGCTTCCTATGAGGAGGAAGCAGAACAAACAGCACCAGGTAGTTTGGCTTATAATATCCCCTTAACGTTGGACATGCTTACTGGACGTGGGAATTATGTTAGCCCACAAGCCCAGTCGCAAATTGGTAACCAAGTTTTCCACCAAGTTAAAAGTTTGGCCTTTAAAGCCATAAAAAAACATTACACCGCCAAAAGCAGAGGAACTATTTAGAAATTTAATACAATCCCCTAATGAATGGTTTCCTGACTTCTTGTCACAGGTTACAGAGGCTGTAGTGAAGAGAGTTCCACCTGGCCCCGCTCAGGATTCCTTGATAAAACAATTGGCTTGGGAAGTGGCAAATGCTGAAACAAAACATGCCATAGCCCCTGTCAGGAATGAGGCAATCTCAAAATGGATCTCAGCTACAAAGGAGGAGGTTACGGAGAAAAATCCTCGCATGACAATCTGGGGCTTATATGCTGGGATTGTAATAAAAAAGGACATGTAGCGAAACATTGTCTGGGAGATAATAAGCCTTCAAAACCAAAAATTCCTGCCCTAAATGTAAACAAGGACATCACTGGGCAAAGGATTGCAAAAGAAATAATTTAAACTTAAAAGGGGGCAGCCCTCAACCCCGCAAGTAAGAGGGACCACTGCACATCCCCAGGTGTGCTGGACATTGCCAATCCTGGACACAAAACCTCAAATGACCATCCACTTAGACGAGTCCCCATTAAGGGTCTAGTGGATACTGGAGCAGATATTACCATCATTTGTTGGGGTCTTAAGCCCCCTTGCTCTGCTCAACCAGCGGCAAGGGAAGGGGACACTCCCCAATAAGGTCAGACCGGGATAGGTAAGGCCGACTGACCGCCCGCTCCCAGCCCTCTATGCAGAGGACAATCAGACGCGTCAGGGAGACCCGTCACAGCAGGAACTCGTTTATTGAGGAAATCACACAGCTTTTATGTAGGGTGGGGGCTAGGCAGGAACCAATCAGCTTAAAGGTCAGCAAGGCATGGGGTGTTCACTCAGGCAAGAGAGTCCCATAAGACTATATGGCAAGCACGAGCTGATCACGTTCGCGGAACTATTGTCAACCAATCCCTGACGGTGGTCCAATTCATCGTCATTAACTATTGAAACCGCCTTTGAGGCCTTGATCTTGCTCACTCGCCAGAGAGTAAGGAGTCAGCCTGAGTTAGTTAACGTGTCATTAGTCCCAACAATCATTGACTCTGATACCGCCTCAAAAATGCAATGGAAAACAATAGCTGGCCCTAACATTCAAGGAGTGGGTGGTCTCCAACCCACTGGTCAAGTGTCCTCCTCTGTGATCTGGCAAGACCTCGATGGCGAAAAAGGGTGCTTTTCACCCCCTAGTCGCTGATGTTCCCAACACTTTATGGGGACAAGATATGTTAGGAGTGATGGATACTGTTTGTTGTTGTTGTTGTTGTTTTTTACCTTTTGAATTAAAGTTTATTTTTTTTAATTCATTTTTATTACCCTAGGTAAATGTATGATTACACAAATGGATACCGTTTTGACAACAGACAATAAGGCCTTTTGTGATGAGATAATAGTACATGACAAAATAGGTCTTTCGGGCACACAGCCCCCCGATTCTAAAGGTCACTGTTCCACCCCTCCTAAAGCCCAAGCCCATTCCCATACAGTGGACACCCAAGATGACATATGAGTAGAACAGTGGCCCATTCTAGAGTCTAAACTTACCATCCTAAAAATGCTGGTGGAAGAACAGTTAAAACTCGGGCACACAGAGCCTTCCGCTAGCCCCCATAATACTCGTGTCTTTGTCATCCCAAAAAGGAATGGTAAACCTAGACTCCTGCAAGAACTTAGGCCTATTAATAAACACATTAAAATGATGAGATCCTTTCAGTCAGGACTCCCCGACCCCGCTAGTACTCCAAACAATTATCATATAATTACCATCGACATAAAAGATTGTTTTTTCTCAATTCCTGTTGCACAACAGGACAAACCATATTTCTCTTTCACAGTTTGGGAACCTAATACCAGGATCCCAGCACAAAGGTACCAATGGACAGTACTGCCCCAAGGAATGAAGAACAGCCGCCCTATGTGTCAACACTTTGCTTCACACACAACCAGGCCTCTCATTAAACAATGTTTAATAATGCACTATATGGATGATATCTTACTCTCCCACAGATAGTGCCACATTATTAACTTGTCTTAAGCAACTTTTGGCCAACCTCACTACCTTGGGGTTACATGGGGCAACTGACAAGGTTCAGCACCAACCACCCTTTGAGTTTTTAGGATATAAAATTTCATCAAAAATTAGGCCCCTCAGACCAACTACACTTATAAAACCTAAATACACCATAAATGAATTACGACAGCTTTGTGGACATGTTGATTGACTCAAACCCTTTCTGCCCAACCCTCCAAAGGACTTGGCCCCTTGTTCAACTTGCTCAGGCAAGACCCCTGCCCTTCAAAGAAAATTACCCTAACTCTACAAGCTCTGCAAACAGTTAATCACATCAATGACTGTCTTGCTGACCTCAAAACACAACGTTATCATGAAAGCCACCCCTGCTAGGGATTGTCTTGTTGTCCCCAGGAGCACCCCTTGGTGCCATTTGGCAGCAAGATGGCCCTCTGTTCTGGGTACATCTTTCGTGGAGTCACTGCCACAAAATCACTAGCAGACTGGAAAGCATTATTCTTACAGTGCTTAAGGAAAGATATTACTGTAATTAAGTCTTCAATGCTAAGCCAGATACTCTGGTACTTCCATTAACACAAGTCAAAATCTTACACCTCACACAGAACAGCACTCAATTCCAAACCTTAATCTCTGACTTTCCAGGACAATTAGATAATCACCTTCCTCCTAACAAGATGCTTCAGACGCTACAATCCCTAGATACTTCTCCTCCAAAAAATGCCTTCCCTTCCTCACAATCCATACCCAATGACGTATGTGTATTTACTGATGCCAATAAGCAAAAGTTTGGGGTACTTATAAAAACAGTAAATGGACCAGACATCACACATCTAGAGAACCATACAGGGTCTGTTCAACTAGGTGAATTGAGGGCTATAATCCAAGTATTTCTTCTATGCCCAGAAACCCCCATTAATATATTTTCTGATAGCAAATACACCGTACAAGTGGCAAAACACTCCCATTTTCTGTGTTCAGACCAACCAATAAACCCATTGATCAAGCCCTCCACACCTTAAAGGAACTTACTGAAAGAAGACAGTTTTCATGGTATATTACCCATGTATGATCCCACACAAATCTGCCAGGGATCATTGCTCAGGGTAATGATAAAATAGACAAACTCATCTCAGGGTACTCCATTTCGTTGAGTGCCTTAGAGCAAGCACGCAAACTGCATACTAAGTTTCACATGTCAGCCAGCAATTGAAGGTCTTGTTTCCTGAACTCACTTTGGCACAATGTAAACACATGGTGCAAGCTTGTAAACATTGTACCCCTATGACACCACTTGGTCCCTTACAACCTCAAGGAGTTAACCCTAGAAGCCTATCCTCTAACAAACTCTGGCAAATGAATGTTACCCATATTCCTTCCTTTGGCAAATTAAAATATGTCTTTGGACACCTATTCCAAGCTCATTTTTGCTATTGCACGGTCTGGAGAAAAAAACCTCAAATGTAATAAAGGCTATAAAAATGGCTATGTTAATGATGGGAGTTCCTTGGGCCATAAAAACTGATAATGGGCCTGCCTACACCTCTTCCAGCTTCCAGCAGTTCTTAACATCATGGGCTTCTTAACACAAGAGCAAGGAATAATTGAAAGGGACCAATCGCACATTAAAGGAAACATTGCAAAAACAGAAGGACATTCATGTATGCCTGGACCCTAACCTCACACTCACTCACGTTCTATTTACACTTACTTTTCTCACATTTGATAGCAATGGAGTGAGCTCTGCATATAAACATTGGGGCTCCTTTCCTTCTCTGACACCCTTACCCCTAGTACACTGGAAAGACCCACTCACAGGCGCATGGCAAGAACCACAACCTCTTATCACCCAGGGATGAGGGTTTGCTTGTGTTTTCCCAGAGTCCACTCCTAACCCCATTTGGATACCAGCCAGAAATATCAAGCCAGCCACCACTAGCCAAATTCCAAAGATTAAGCCTATCAGACAAGAAACGATGCTGACGGCCCCCACATGGGACAGCCCACAAGATAACATGGGGTGACATAAAGGCATTAGCCCCCCAAGCCATGGAGATGTCACCATCCAGGGACCATAGCCCAGGCACTCGATTCTTACTCATGTGTGCTATTATAACTGCTAACTCTCAGGTAAGTACCACACAGGTAAGTTCTCCCCCCCACCTTTGGACACCTGTTCATCAACCCCCCATACTTCAGATTGTCCATAATCAGGCTCCTTCATTTCCTAGGTTTTCCACTGTGCCAAATGCCCAAAAATAGTCGCCCATTAACATCAGCACTGAAATAAAGAATTCTCTAAGTTTCTTGCTTATAAACACAACTTTTACAAATACATCACTTCATACTGATGATCACATCCAATTCAATTATCCAAGTAATGGAGGTGACTTTCTACAGTATTGCTGGACTAATAACAACCTTTGTCTCCTGAATGACATAGAATCCCTAGAAAGATGCAAAGTGCATGACTTAAGTCACCAAAAGGCCAACAAATCAGGCCTTAGTGGTCCTACATTGGCTCATCCCATTTTCTTTCAGGGACCACTAGACAATATTGAGGAGACGGATCTCTATCCAGATGCCCCCAATGACACAATGAAGGCCCCCAATCCCCAATGTACCCTTCCTTATTGCTCCAAACCTAACACATCTGATCACCCTCCGCCTCGTGTTCTATGCCACGGACTCTACATAACTGGAATTAACGGAACACTGACTTATCATGATGCAGCATTCCTGTGGTCTTCACTAATCCATCATTCAATGATTCATTTGAAACCACAGTATTTCACTTCGAGGCTGATAGTGCTAGTAACCCCTTTGGCATAAAAAACCTAGGCAACAAGTACACTTGCACAGACCTTTCTCCTCTGAAATTCCTGAATGCCACTGTATATGGAGATAAAGGCCATTACCACCTGCAAGATAATGTGTTTGTACATCCTCCTTATGTTATTCAAGTCTCAATTCAATTCGACCACCCTTGCAGGTGGCATGATTAACTGCACACAATTAAGCTGTGCCAACCATCTGGATATTAAGATCCTGCTTCAAATCATGGTTCATACCCCCTCATTTCTGTATACGATGGTCACTGACACGGATCTAACGTTCCCTATCACGTTAACAGAATCACTCTCGTCACGACCATCCAACTGGATCCCACAGATGACGAGACTTCAGAATCTCTGCTGCCATAGCTGCCACCTTGATTGCCTCCACCGCGGCCACAGCTGCCTCCACTGCTGCCCTAATCCAGTCTGGATCCACCGCTGCTGCCCTATACACTCCTCCTCTGATTTGTCCTATGGCCTTACATCATTAGCCACGCTTACCTTTCATGGTATACACAATTTACAAGCCCAAATAGACATACAACAACAGCAAATAGATTATTTAATGGCAACAAAAGATTTTCGGTGTGCCATTACTGCTCAGCCTTCATCTGTTTGTATAACAGATGTTACTGTTCGTAATCTTACACATGCCAAAGATTTACTTGCAGAACATCTGAAAGCTGAATGGTCACAAAACTTTCTCAATGTAGCACGACTCATTGAACAGAAAAACACAAATGTGACAAAAATCAGGGTTAATCAATTTAATACAACTACAATACAACAAATATGGTCAAAGCTAAAAAACATGCTGAATCCTACGAATCTGATAATGTTAGGACTAGTCTGCATACTCTTCCTTATAATTCTTGCAGTTCTTAAATGTTGGTGGTCCATTTTCAACAAGAGACTCACGAGGGTTCAGGTCAATCAGGTCCTCCTGAAAGAATCCCTTGTCCAAATTAATAAAAATGGGGGAAATGCTGGGGAAAATCCTAAGTCTTGGCTCGCAGCTGTGAATGTCTCAAGTGTGTAAGGAAAACCTTCACACATTCACGCCCGTCAGGAAAACCTACTGAAAGGAGCATTCCGCTCTGGTCACTTAGGAAAGTAAACAACTGTCCCCAAATTTACCTAGTGTTACCAAGGGAACCTGTATAGGGGCCTGGTGGTCTGATCCCCCGTGGCACATTGTGACTGGGTTAAAAGTCTATAAAATGTATGGTTTCTCCTGCAATAAACAAGTTTGCAGGTTGCTCACCACAAGCCTGCTTTTACCCAACTCCCGGGGTCTGAGTTATGACTCCGTCGGCTCTTACCTGCGCCTGAGCTAGCCTGGCACCCCTACAATCCATCATATGTTTCTGTAACATATACTAAAAGCCATACATCCTCTCTACCTGTCCTACATGGCCTATTTCTCTGGAGGACCTTGGCTAATCCGGTCATGTTGCTTGCAGCCAACCTGTTCAGATGAATGCAGGGCATGCTTTGATGCCAGAAGACCCCACCTCTCACTCCCCCTGCTGTGCCTTCCCTGTGGACGCCCCCTGCGTTAGGTCACGCTCCAATTATTCCATGCAGATGTCTTCCGGGGTTGTTTCTGAATGACACTGGAAGGTGCACCTTGCTTTAGACTCTTCCCCTCCTCCCACCTCCACCGTGTCCCCTCACGGTTGCAGATTTTGAATGGCCATAGTGAAGTGGCTCATCCACGTCCCGCATCAGCTTGGAGCTTGGCACTGTGACATCTGAACGGTGAGAGGAAGTGAGCACACAAGTCATTACCGCGTGGAGGGGAGTTCCAGTGAAGGGCAGGGTCAACTCAGCCTCTTCCGCTCAGGTGCCCTTCCCCATGTCCTCTCCCAGGACCTGTCCCAGGTGGAGGCCACTCCTTTAACCTGCCTGGGGCACAGAGTAAAACACACCTGAACTTGACCTCTGCCTGACCCCCAACACCAGTGACCCCAGAAGAATCTCAGCTGACCCACACCCTCCTACTGTGTGAGCCAGAAGTGAGTATCTGTGGCCTGAAGTCCTGGGATCTCAGGTTTGCTTGTTACCACAGCAAAGCTGACTCAATAATCAGGGGGGCAGCAGGAGGCGTTGCGCTGACTTCACAGCGGCCCCTCCCCTGGCCGGGGATGGCTAGGTGAGAAGGGGTTTGGGTTTCTTAGGGGACTATAGTTCTCTTCCTCTTTCCATATTGCTAGGCCAACCAATAGGACACTGTTAGTTCTTAGGCTTTGGTTTTTGTTCAATGCCTGGCTAGGAAACAATTGATTCTGAGCAGAGAAGAAAGAACTGAAACTGAAATTCTCAGCGTTCACAGGAGATGGATGTGCGGGTGGTCAACAGGTGTCGGACAGCTAGCCCTGGCTTCAGAATTGCTACGGTAGGTGGCTCTGGATTTTTAAGGGAAAGTCTACAGTAAATGGACTGCCCACTGGACAGACAGTCCAGTTTGCAATGAGTACAGGCTTTGAATACACACACACACACACACACACATACATATAAAATAATTAAATACACACACACACACACACACACACACACATATATATATAATTTATGTATTTTTTGGCACTACGATTGAACCCAAGGGCACTCTACGACTGAGCTACATACCCCATGCTTTGGGGTTTTTTTGTCTGGTTTTTTTTGTTGTTGTTTTTTGTTTTTTTGGTTTTTTTTTTTTTTTTGGTACCAGAGATTGAACTCAGGGGCACTCAACCAAGAGCCACATCCCCAGTCCTATTTTGTATTTTATTTAGAGACGGGGTCTCACTGAGTTGCTTAGAGCCTCCCTTTTCCTGAGGCTGGCTTTGAACTCCAGATCCTCCGCCTCCGCCTCCCGAGCCCCTGGGATGACAGGTGCGCAGCCCTGTGGGCATCTGTGCTATTTTGATTTTGAAAGCTTGGATAATGACTCTGCTGTTACAGAAGTGTGAGCTTCCCTGGAAGTCAATGGGTTCTTTTCAAGTGCACATCTCCTCTCTGTGTCCGTGGGGCTTGATTTCGGGTCTTGGGCTGGGGAGGGGAGACACCTTGCCTTGCCCGTTGCTGCTGGGATGAGGGTTTGGATCCTTCCAAGTCGCAGACAGCATCACCTCGCTCCCTCCTCTTAACTTCATGGTCTTTTCCTCCCAGGTCAAAGTGCTCCTTGCCTCACCCTTGTGCTCCACGAAGTTTAGCTCAGACTAAACTTCAGCAACTGCCTGGAAGCCGGTCTAACTTTCTCTGGTTTTTCTTTTTCAGCCCAAACCTGGAGATTTGATTGAGATTTTTCGGTTTGGCTATCAGCACTGGGTCGTCTATGTTGGAAACGGTTATGTGGTCCATCTGACTACCCCCTGTAAGTACAGTTGAAAATGCATTTCTCAGAATATCTGTGAATCACAGAGTGAGAACCACTGAAGGCCCCATGAGCACGGGAACTTGGAGTGGGGGACCCCTTCCAGGGACTGCTAGACGGAGCTGTGCAGGTATCTGTCTCTAGGGGCAAGGGCAGCGGATTCCCGTGTCCTCCAGAACAGGGAAGGGGCATTGGCTCCTTCAGCGAAGTGGATTTTCTAAGTCTAGGATTATATCATCTGCCTACTACTTTGCAATTTGACTACTTACTTTCCAATTTTATCCCTTTTATCTCCTTCTCTTGCTTATTAGCTGTGGCTAGCATTCCCAGGACTCTATCAAGCAAAAGTAGTAAGAGCGTCGTTCTTGACTTTTCCTGATTTTAAGGAAATGCTTTCAGTTTTCCCCACTCACTACGATGCTGGCTTTGATTTTTGTCATGTGTAACCTTTATGATTTGGGGTAACGCCCTTCTATTTCTAGTCTCTTTGGTGTTTTTTATCATGAACAGGTGCTGAATTTTGTCAAAGATTCTCTGCATCTGTTCAGATGACTATGTGATTTTTGTCCTTAATTCTGTTTATGTGGTGAAGTAATTTGTTCATTTGCATATGTTGAAACATCCTTGCATCTCTGGATGATTCCAAATTCATTATGGTATCTAATCTTTTTTTTGAATGTGGTTTGCTAATATCTTATCAAGGATTTTTGTCTCTAAATCATTTAGGGATATTGATCTATAGTTTTCTTCCATTGATGTGTCCTTCTCTGATTCTTGTATTGGGGTGATACTGGTTACATAGAATGAATTTTGAAGTGTTCCACCCCTTTCTATTTCATGAAATAATTTGAGAAACATTGGCATTAGTTCTTCTTTAAAGGTCTGGTATTCAGCTGAGAATCCATCTGATCCTGGGCTTTTCTATGTTGGAAGACTTTTTATTACTGCTTCTAATACATTGCATGTTAATATTAATTTTATTTGTTCTTTTTAGTTGTATATGAAAATAGAAAGTATTCTGACATATTAAACATACATGGAGTATAAATCTCCATTCTTCTGGTTATACATCATGTGGATTTACACTGGTCATGTATTCATCTATGAACACATGAAAGGTATGTTCAATTCATTCTACTCTCCTTCCCATTCCCATCCCCCTCTCCGTTTCCCCCACCTGTTCAATCAGGTGAACTTCCACTCCTCCCTCCCCTCCTCCTCCTGTTGTGAGTCAGCGTCCACATATCAGAGAGAACATTTGACCTTTGGTTTGGGGGGATTGCCTTATTTCACTTAACATGATAGTCTCCATTTCCATCCATTTACCTGCAAATGCCATAATTTCATTCTTCTTTATGGCTGAGTAATATTGCATTAGTATATACACCACATTTTCTTTATCCATTCATCTGTCGAAGGGCACCTAGGTTGGTTCCATAGCTTAGCTCTTGTGTCATTGCTTGTTATTGGTCTCTAAGTTTCCTGTATTTTCTTCATTCAATTTTGACAGGTCATATTATCTACAAGAAACAAGAGGTAATTCTGATTGCCTTATTTCTGAATGTGACCTCACATTTTTCTCTTGAGGCTTTTAAAATTTTATCCTTTCTCTGTATGTTAAGCATTTGAATTTAATGTGTCATGAAGAGGTTCTTTTTTGATTCTATGTGCAGTTCTGAATGACTCCTCTATCAGCATGTCTGTCTAATTCCTAAGGGTTAGAGCCATTGCTGCTATTATTTCACTGAAAAGTTTCTTAATGCCATTAGCTACATCACCAGAACCTCTTCAGTTTCAGTGACTCTTAAATTTGGTCTCTTAATGTTGCAGAGTTCTCGTCAAATCTGGTCATTCATTGTTACTTCTTGTCTTTTCTGCAATACTTGCTGAATGTCCAAAGCACGTCTTGCACACTCCACCATGTGGCCTTCCCAGGCTGAGTCCCTGAGTGTAATTGCCCTCCTCTTCTGTTTCCTGAGCCTCTTCCGCTGGTTACTCAAGGGAAAGCAAGTTGCAGTCCTCTGCTCGAATCCCTCTGGGTACGCTCTTTTCTGTGTCTGCCTCAGTCGCAGTCTGCTAGTACACCCTGGGCCACAGAGCAGGAATATTTGCTATGATCTTTGTGGATCCTTAACAAGTTGCAACGTGTCTGCCTAAAGATGGCGCGCGCCTCTGTCCTCCATTTGCTGGTGAGAAGCAGCACCTTTCAAACACCAGCTTGCTGTAAGCCCCCGGGTTCTCCGAGTCCAGCCTGCCTTTCTGTTCTGCAGGTTCCTCTGTGTGGATGCGCCCATGGTGTTCCTCTCTGTGTTGCCCCTCCCCTCTGCAGTGAGCCAGCACCACTGCTGCTTCCACCACCAGGTCGGCTCCGCTGTCTTCCTCCTTGTCCTTGGTGTAGTGCACCTGAATTTCTGGGTCTCTAAGAGTCTCCGACTGCCTGGTACTCAATTTCAGGGGATTCCTTCTCTCCCTCCTCTTTCTGAGAAGCAGTCGTCCAGTGCTTGAATCCCGAGCCTTGTTGCGACTGGAATGTGGCCTTCCTCTAGTCCACCATCTTGAGTCACGCTGATGATTTAACTCTTATGAGAGATGCAGCTGAATGGCAGAGCCGGTTCAAAGGAGAAATCAGGAGGCAGATGTGGGACAGTGAAAGAAAAAATTCAGATGCTGGAGTAAGATTGCCAAATGCACTGCAGACCGGGTCACGTCCTCCGGAGCAGTGCCACCACACCCACGGTATTCGTTTCTCACCAACCCTTTGTCTTGCACAGGACACGTTGTCTCTCTCCCAGAACAACACATTGCATCAAATCAGCTTTTCACAAGTATCACCTCCCTGAGCAGTCATGAAAGTACCTGAATCCATGGTACATAGTAAATCGACCCACTTAACCCAAGTGACACTTAGGGGCTGTAGGACAGTGCATGAGAGCAGGGACAGGTGCCTCCTTTTGTGTCTAGCTACCCAGGCTGGGGAGAGCTTTGAAGGAGGATTTCTGAAGAGGGTTCTGAGTCAACCATCAGCCTCAGAATGGAAATGGGAGCAGGAGAGGAACACGCCTAGTCATTATGCTCCTAGCATGAGGGACCCACCTTAGGATGGACTCTGGACTCCATCACTTGGGAGCTCTTCTGTCATCCTAGGTGCCCAGAACTGTGCCACGTCATTGGACAGAAGACACTGACGTGAAGGATTTCCTAAAGCCAGAGCTCAGCACAGTGAAGGAACCTGAGCTGTGGGGCTTGGGAAAAGCGATTTCACATCCCGATTCTAGTACTTCTCATAGCACAGAAAATTTGATAATTTTGCTCCTGCTGAAGAGTGATTATTAAATGGAGATCACATTTTCTATTGAAAATCAAAAAGGAGATTCAATCCAGTAGTATATGAAAAACAATCCAGCATATCTGAAAACTGGTGATTATTAAAACCAATTTGATCTCCTTCTGAACACACAAGTGTATAGAAATGAACAAGTAAATATTTCATCATCATAATCACTTATAATAGTCAAATACCTAAGTGACCAGCAAGAGGGGACTGAATGCATAAATGATGGACCTGCACATGGTGGACTACTGTGGCCTCCACTGACAATCACGAGTCTGCTGAGTTGAGACAATTCTCACATCTCATTAAGGGAAGACCGGGTCCTGCACTCACATTGCTGAAATGGCAAACCCAAAAGCTCAGCAGCAGATTCCTTCTGTCCTTCTTTCTTGTCTTGTGCTTGTCTCTCTGTCTTACTCTCCTGTTCAGCTCCCAATAAGCATGTCTCTGATGCAGGTAAGAACCCCAGACCTGGCTCCTCCAGCCCCTTCTCTGTCCAGGGAGGCAGGGCAACAGTGAAACGGGAGCGCCTAGAGGATGTGGCACGGGGCTGTTCCTTCCAGGTCAACAACTACTTGGATGATATGTACAAGCCACAGCCTGCAGAGAAAATCATCAGTTGTGCTGAGAAGCTGATTGGTAAGGAGCTAAGGTACAACCTTCTGGGCTGGAACTGTGAGCACTTTGTCACCCATCTGAGATACGGCAAGTCCCACAGTGAGCAGGTGAGACCCTGTGTGCATGATCTGTCTCCTTTGGGGAGTGGGGTGCTGTGTGGGGCAGAGTGGGCTGTGTAGCAGAGGGGTGAATCACCATGAGTGATTTGACATGTTCTTTTGGAGACCTGTGGGCTGGGAGTCAGGAAGTCTCTTCTCAAACACCAGATCTCTTCTAATCCACGGAGGGTTTTGGGGAGGTCACTTCCCCCTCTGGCCTCAGTTTCCCATGTGCAGAGGAAGGGTGGATCCAGGACCTCAGAGGGCCTGGCCAACTCCCATGTGGGCTTCCTCAACTCCGAGAGTTACCCTAGAAATAGCTCCTGAAGCCCGAGAACCCTCCAGAGAGTCGGGGATACCAGAAGCATGACATTTTTACTGAGCTCCCAGAGAGAACTCGGGCAGGGGTGTGTGGGTCTCGTGGACCTATGTCAATAGCCTGGGAATATTTTTACGTGAGATCTGTGTCTAGCTGCCATTCTTACCCCTCTACAGCCCTCCAATTTTGTTGCCCTAAAACACACTGCTAAGAAGTGGTAGAACTGGACTCAAACCCCAGTTGCTTCTAACTGGAGTATCTGCCTGTTATTGCTACACCACAGCATCTGCAGGACCTGGGCCTGATTCATGGGGTAGATCAGAGGCCTTCACGTGATGGGGATGACGGCAGGTGGGGCATGTTTGGGGAGGTGCACCAAGAGTTTTTTGTGCTAGAAGTGCCCTGTTAGACTCCAGGTAGAGATGTGGAGCGGAGTCAGAGGTTAGGACTGAGGTGGACTGGAGGGACAAGTTTCCAGGCTGCACTTGTGAGCAGTGCACAGTGCACTACCTGTGGATGTGGTCTCCATGTCTCCCCTCAGCTTCTGCCTTGGCCCTCCCTCTGCAGAGGTGAAGCTCAGGTAGAACCCAGTCTAGAAAACTGGCCCCAGTCTGACCCTGAACCTCTTATCCCAGGAAGTTAGGCACAAATATTCTTGCTGCCCACCCCAAGTCAGGAACAAATGACCTGATCCAGGAAACTGACTCAAAAGGATTCCATAGGCCCATCATCAGGATGAACCCAGATAAGCCCAACACTAAGAAGTAGGCATGATTCAGGAAATGGAACCCCCAAGATTGAGTCATCAGGGCTGACCAGAGGGAAAGGAGAGAAGAGGAAGAGGTTAGGTCCCCATCCCCTGGGCGACAGGACAGTGAGTAGGGCCTCAGGAAGGCAGGACAATGATTGGGACCTCCAGGGCATTGGGACGGTAATAGAGGATGTCAAGTCTACCCTCAACAAGAGCTGCTTGCTTTGCAGGTGGAACTTCTCATAATGGGGACAGAATAGCCCAACTTTATTTGGGATCCTGGGTGCAACTGAAGAATTTTTTTCCTGAGGAGCATACACCAAGAAACAGTGACAACTTGAAGGAGTCACAAAAATCTTGTGCCAGAAAGTGACTGTAGAAACTCTGGTAGAGATGAACCTCACCACCAACCAGCTCCTCTGTTCTCCTGACCTCATTGTCTGCATGGCAGCTCTTAGTCCCTTCCCTTTCTCACTAGTCCTCCCTCATGGCTCAAGGAGAATCCATAAATGTGTTTATCCATTTAGAAAGGCTCTATGTTTTTGTGATGTCTGACCAGGAAGGAGGAAAGTAACAGATTGAGCACCTGTTGGGTGGTTAGAGCAACGTATAGCTCTTGAGAGTGCTTGACCCTCAGAGCTGACTTCCTTCATAAGTATTACTGGGTTTTGAGCTACTTGGGGTGGTGCATCCTACTCAACAACTGGTTTGGGGAGTTTTGGCAAAAGGAAAGGAGGCACAGTGGCCTGTGCCCATCCTGAAGATGTTGGACAGAAATTGTCCCAACAGATTGCCCCCTTTTTCCATCCCCTTTTAGTCTTTCTCTCTGGGTAGAACCCCCAGGCCCTCTCCAGAGGACAGCATGCTCTGTCCCTGTGCACAGTTCCCAACTGCCTGAAAAGCAAAAAGGATTGAGACTGATTTCCCCTGAGACCTCCTCGAACAGGGTGTTGTGCTGAAAGAGGTGGTTACTGTCTTGACCTCTGACCACCAGATGTTTTTCTAGTTGGCATAGAGAATGTTTGGGGATGAGTTTATTCTTGGAAACATTAAGGACTTGATAATCAGCATAATTGGAGACAAGAAATGACCACTCAGTGATGGTTTTAGTGTTAGTATTGAAATGTGGGTTAGCTAAACTATTTCAGAAACCTTGTCATTTTTATTGCTGTAATAAATGCCTAAGGAAAATAATTTAGAGAGAAAAGAGTTATTTTGGCTCATGGTTTCAGAGGTCCATTCCATGGCCAGCTGACTCCATTGTTTTTGACCTGAAGTGAGGCAGAACATCATGGCAGAGAAAATCTGTCAGCTCATGGCACAAAGAGAGAGAGCATGTGAGAAAGGGAGTGAGGGGGGCGGGAGAATGAGTGCACAGAGAGAGGGTGTGGGAACATGAAAATGATAAATACTCTTCCAGGTTATGTCCCAGTAACCTACTTCCTTCTACTAGTCCCACATTCTACAGTTTCTACCACCTCCCAGAAGTCTACTCAGATGACAATGGATTAATTTGTTGATAAAGTCAAGGACCCCATGATCTAATCGCTTCCCCAAAATTTTGTCTCTGAAGGTTGATGCACTGGCAACCAAGCCTTCAACTCATGAATCTTTTGGTAACACTTCATATTCAGATTATAAGATTCTTTCCCTGTCCCTGAAGGGTCACAAGCGTCTTACAATGCATAGTGCATTTATTTAATTTCCAAGTGCCTCGACAGATCCAGCATTGTTCAAAACTTCAAGTCCAAAGTCTCCTCTGAGACCAAAGGCAGACTCATAACTGTGATGCTCTAAAAATACATAGAAGTAATATACTTCCAACATAGAATGGCACTCTGTGGAGACATAGGGTCCTAAAAAGAAGGGATGTTACCAAAGCAAGAATGAAACTCTGCGGGGCAAACATTAAATCCCATAGCTCCATAACTTGCATTTGGGTAACACAATGGGTGATGTGAACCCCAAGAGACTTGGTTTGTGTGCCTCAGCACACATGGCCTCTCTCTTGGACTGACTCTGCCCAAGGCCACCAGATGTTCCACATTCCTGGCATATACAATGTCCTGGGGTCTCTGTTCCAGCTTCAACTTCACTTCCACAGCTTCACATGTCTCCCTTCCCAATCCTGGAGTTCACTGCCTAGCCTCCCAAACTTTCTTTTCAAATCTGGATGGAAGCCTCCACACCCTATAATGCTTCATGCTTGCAAAACGAGCACCACATCAAAGGTGCCAAGCTGTGCTGCCAGCAGCAGCAGTAGCTGGGCCTCTTAGACCATGGCTGCAGAAACTTCTGAGTACCTAGGTGACTGATCATGGTGAAATGAATCCTGGAAAAGCAAGCTGCAAGGTAGCCCTGGAGGAACAGTGCACCATGCACTCTCTTCCTCAAGAGAGTCTTTCAAATGAGTTTGTGCTTTTGCACCTTTGAGCTGGGATGGGAAGGCTCTTGATGATTCTGCGATGCCCTCAAGGCATCTCTCCTATTATTTGGGTGCAATGTACTTGACTTCTCTTTAATAGCGTCAATGTCTTTGGTAATCTTACCTTCTTTGCCTTGATTTTCACATGCGCTTTTCAGGCCAAACTGCAAATATCTCAACCATTTCTGCTTTTAACCACCAGCAATACCCAAGTCACAGCCGGAATGCTGTACACCCTTGAAGTTTCTCTGGCCAAGATTTATTAGTCCATCATTTTTCAATGAAGTACATCTCAGTAAAAGTCTCAGGACATAGACAAAATGTCAACAAATATTGTGCCAGAATGTAACTCATGTGGCCTCTAGTTGAATTTTTCAGTAGAGGGTTCATTCCCATCTGGAACCTTAGGAACACAGTCTTTATTATTCCTATTGGCTTTATTCCTATTGGCTTTCAGGTCTTTTGAGATCACACCAAAATAGTCTTTTAAGCTCGATTTACATTCCAAGGTCTTTATCCAGCATCTTTAAACTTTTCCAAACATCTCCTGCAAAGTAGTTCCAAAGCCTCTGAACCACATGGCCACGTATAAACCACAGCAACAGCCCCACTCCCAGTACCAATTTTATGCATCAGTCAGCTTTTAATTGTGGTGACAAATAACTTAGAGAAACAACTTAAAGAAAGATAGATCCATTTTGGATCTTGTTTTCAGGGGTTTTAGTCCCTGACCAGCTGACTTTATTGCTTTGGGCCTAAGCAGAGCCACAGTATCATAATAGAAGGCATGGAGGAGGACAGCTGCTCAGCTCATGGCAGCCAGGATGCAGAGAGAGGGAGAAGACACTGGCAGGGGCTGAGGACAAGAAACAGCCTTCTAGGGTGTGCTCCCCACGGCCTGCTTCCCTCAATGAGGTCCCACCTCCTGCAGTTTCCACTGCTTCCCAGAAGTCCATTCAGCCATCCATGGGTTAACCCACTGGTGAAGACAGAGTCCTCAAGATCCTGTCACTTCCAAAAGCTCCTCCTCTGAACATTGACACATCAGGTGCCAAGCCTTCAACCCAGGAGGCTTCAGGGGACCCTCCACGGCTCAACCATAATACCTCCCCAACCTGCAGGAAGAGAATATGAGAAATGGACTGGAGCCGTGTCTTAAGGGATGGCACCTGAATGCCCCTGTGGCGGTCAGCCTCTGGGTTGGATTCAAGTTTCCTGATGCTGACCTTTGAGCAAGGGAATCCTGCCTTGAGTGGACCTTTCATGCAAGCTGTGCACAAAGCACCCAAAAGGTGAGAGGATGTGTCTCCATTAGCCTCCCAAGACAGACTGGATAAACAGCCCAGAGCCTCCTTGGTGATCACCTGTTTAACAAATCTCCATGTGTTTGGTGGAAGTCGATCTGAGCTGTGCTTTCAGTGTTAACTGAGTGTGAGGCTGGGGCACTGGCTGACATGAACTCATTCAGATTGTGCAGTGAGTATCAGCATTTCCAAACAGAAAGCCAAGAGCTGTGTGTGCACCAAGATAACCCAGCTTGATTTTACCTGAGTGGGTTACAGACACAAGCTACCAGAGCTGAGTGTGCAAGCACAGTGGCCACTCACAAGTGTTTTTAAATCTTGAGGAAAAGACCATCTGACACCGGGAAGGTTTTTGTCAGAGGAGAAATCTCAGTACATTTGGAAAACATATTTATAAGATCCACTCCTCTTCCCCTCTCCTTTTTTTTTTTAAACAAAAAAGGTAATTTTACTGGCTACCAAACTGCTAGAGGAGTTGTCCAAATGGAGACTGCTGCATCATTAGATGAAGAGAGTGATTCCAGGAAAGAGAGCAGGCTCTACACCCAATGAAGAAGACCAACCAGAACACCCGTCAACACTGGTGCATGAGTTACCTCTTCCACTCATCAGCTCAGTGGATAGACAGGACGGGAACAAGGTGCAGAGGAGGTAAACAGAAGTAGCACAGGCTCCAGGCATGGCGACACACGCCTGGAATCCCAGTGGCTCAGGAGGCTGAGGCGGGAGGATCCCGAGTACAAAGCCACCCTCTGCAACTTAGCAAGGTCCTGAGTAACTCAGCAAGACCTGTCTCTAAATAAAATATTACAAAGTGCTGGGGATGTGGCTCGGTGATTAAGTGCCCCTGGGTTCAATCCTCGGTACCAATAAGAAAAGAAGTAAAACAGCCAGTGAAGGGATTTGAGACAGTGGTTGTAGGGGAGACCGTATATGAAGGGAAGATGGCAATTAAGGGACATTTAATAGTAGGCAGTGAGAATTTATCTTTTGGTTTACATTGCAAGTTACAGCAATGCATTATTGACAAATCTACTCATGTGCCTAAGTGATTTTTAAATTATTCAAACTATGAGGTAGTGGGGGAGGGAAAGGAAATAAAGCAGCTTTCAGGATGAGTACACACAAGGAAAAAGTGTCCAAGGAGAAGACCTGGTGACAGGTAAAGTTTTAAATATCAAGGCCACTGCAAATGAGACTCAGCAAACTGAAGTTATCATTTCTGTATTCCCCTTTCTCCTCAATTAACTACTGTGAACATTACAGTCCAGCCAACCCAGACACATCAGTGGTTTAGGGTTGGATGACGCGTCTCCCGCACTTGCTTCAACCAGAAGAAGATGGAAAACACAGAGTTCCTTTCCACGTAAAGCACAGGACAAAATTGACCCCATTTACATATTCAAGGAGACAGAGAGTGTTTTCCTGGCTTTTGGCTTTTGCTATCACATATCCACAGGTGACGGGGATCAAGCACGTTATCCCTGGGCAGGCAGGAATCTTGGGTTCCTTCAAGGTCAGGTTTCTGTAGAGCAGCGCTGAGAAACTAGACACAAGCCAGACCTCATGAAGGTCAGGCTGATTCCTGTGTAAGCAGAAAACCTGACAGTGACACGTCTGTTGCCTGGTACCTAAGCCCCCACCAAAAAAAAAAAAAAAAAAATCCCAGAAACCTGGAGGACCAAAGGGTGCTTGAGGGGCTGTGGATCTGAGTGCCTTACCTGGGCTGGGGGGCCAGCTTCCCTAACCCTGTAGGTTCAGGCAACCCTCCAGACAACAGCCTCTCTCTGGTACCCTCTGTTGGGGCCTCCTCCCTGTTTGAGAGCTCCTCTTTCTTCTTTCTGTTACTTCACAGTCACCCTCGTGTCCAAGATTTCGTGCTTCGAATTCATGAGACAAAGAACCCAGCCCCATGGTCCTTGCTACATAGCCTTTTGGTTTTTTCAATGTTTTCGTTATGCATGGCAATACGCTGGACTATGACATACTTCTAGAAGCAGGGAACATGAGTTGCTCTAACTCAGTCCCCAGTATTCCCCTGCCCTTCCTTCCTCCCACTCCCTGTTCCCTTCCCTCTATTTTGCTGACCTTTCTGCTGTTTACCTCGAGTCTTATTTTAGCAGTGTCTCGTGGATGTACTTGGTGGTGGGATTCACTGTGGTATGTCCACTGCCTACACGGGAACGTCAGGTCAGACCTGCTCCATGGACTCTCCCTGCCCTTCTCTTTCTCTCATTCCCCTTTGTCCACTCCTCTGATCTTTCTGCTGTTCTCTGTTTTAAACCCCCCACCCCCACCATTTCGGATTACCCCTGCATCTCAGATGACCTTTGACCTGTGCCTGTTGGGGGCTGGCCTCCTTCACTTGGCATGGGAGCCTCCAGCTCTGTCCATTTACCTACGTGGGTTTCATGCTGATGAGAACTGGACCCTGCACAGCTGAGATGCAGAGGTGAGCAGGGCAAGTCCATTCAACAAAGTCACAGAAAGGACTCTGCTATACATTTTTTGTTTGAAGAAAATTACAGTAAAGGCAGCAAGCAGTCACAGATGGAAGAACAAACAAAACAGTGGATTGGATAGGTAGGATGAGAACAAAAATATCTGTTTAGGAGTTAAAACTGAGCAGAGTGGTTTATTTTGTAGCAGGAAAACGCGTTCTCGGCTTTGATTCAGCTCCACTAAACCAAGTGCTGTGATACAGAGGAGGTAACCGTCTAAACCGAACTACTTTCACCGGCTCCCTCAATTCCTCAAGCTAGAGCCTGGGATTTACTGCTTTTCCCGCTTGCTTCTGGCCAGCACCATCCCAATGAGTCCCGCAACACCGAAGAAAGCTGCAGCCACACCGGCTGCAGTCAGGGCCTCGGTCACCTGCAACAGAAGACAGGCGGGTCACATCAGGACTCGGGCCAGAGATACTTGTACAAGGAACCTGCAGCTCAGGGACGGCCCAGGGGCCCTGTCCTTCACCCACATCACAGAGGGAACGACCATGGGCAGGGAGGGGGGATCCCAAAGGTCAGCCCAGCCAGGAAAGAGGGCAGGAGGTGCCTGGTCAGAGGGAAATGATGCAGGATGAGCCTCAGGTGGGAAGTGGGAGTCTCGGAGGAGGAAGACGAGATACACCGAGGGTGTGTAAAGCATCGCACCCGCGGGGAGGCTGTGGAAAGGACAGAGCGGCACAGCTCAGATGTTCTAGTCAACGATGGCTGATGGGGACCCTTGAAGCAGGTGCCACGTCTGGGAATGACCCTGTGAGCTCTCAGTACCCGGGGCCTGAGGACAGGGACCCCCTGGGCTGTGCACGGCGTCCCTGGTGCTCAGCCCACTGGCAGGCACAGAGTGGAGCCTAGAGTCTTGTCTGCTGAACCCGTCCTGGACCAGGGCTGAGGACATGCTTTGTGAAACAAGAGGACCTCGCTTGTGTGCTGAGAGGAAGGGGCTCTGCCGAAGGAGGCGGACACAGGAAGGTGGGGACACGCGGGTGCCCTTGACAGTGGTGGTTCAGCACGGGGGGGTGGGAGCTGGCGACACGGCCAGCCGCAGCCCTGGGGACACCCTTGCACACAGGTGGAACTACAGGCAGAGGGGACACCAAGCCCCAGAGAATGGCTGGTTTCTCTGGCACCGCCCTGTGCTGGTCATGTTACAGCTTCTGTGTTTCTTACCCACCCAACAACCTGTGAGGTGGCATTCGGATTCCCCCTTTCCAGCAGGCCAAGAAGGAGGGTGGACAGTGGAGAGGCCTCACCCAAGGCCACACAGCTGGCAAGTGACAAGCTCAGATCTGCTTTCACCTGTCACAGCCAGGGATGAAACAGTAAAATCAGTGACCGGAGACCAGGGTTCTGGGGAGCAGCAGTATGTGAAGGAGGAGGAAGAGAAGGGGGGGGGGGTTGGTCTGTGCAGAGACACTCAGCAACAGCTCCGCGTGCTGAGGACAAACGTGGCCAGACACGAGAAGCAGCAAGGAGCACGGACTCCCTCCAGTCACCACTGCCACTGAGCAGGGCTCTGCTGCAGTTCATGCGGAGGTGACAGGTGCCTCAAAGGAGATGAGGGAGCAGGGATGGGGGAGCGAGGGTCCCTGGAGTCAGGGAGGTGAAAACTGAGGAAGGGTGGTCCCTGTCAATGCAGCGAGGGTGGCTGAGTGTGCCCCCGACAGGCGTTGAAGTCAGATCCTACCATCCTGCAGAGATGGCAGGAGGCCCTGGTGTTTCCGAGGAGTACATTCCAAAGGCATGACTCCCAGACCTTGGAGAAAGACATCGTGAGGTACAAGGCCTCTATGTCTACGGGATCTTGCTACCTACCAATCTGCCTCTCGCAGAGTCAGAGGAGGATTCATAATTACAAGGCCATTTTAGTAAATGCTCAGACGGGAGGTCTTGGGTCTATCATCTGGTGTTGGTTGGAAAAAATAGCACGTTCTCTTGACAGGCAGCACTTTGTCAAGCAGGCAGTGGAAAGGGGATTGGGGGCTCCTCAGGACAGAGAGAGTTCCACGTTGCCAGAGGCCATGTGAGAGTCTAGAGGCCTCTCAGAGCCAAAGGTGGACAGTCATTAGGGGCCCAGCGTTCTGCAGCTCTCCCAGCCCAGTCTGTAGAGAGAAAGAAGGAGAAAGAGAGCTGGAGACGGGCCCAGGAGGACCTTCCTACAGAGACAGATCAGCAGAGAAGGGAGGAGAGAGCAGGAGAAGACAGGCTAGTCACTGCGATACCCACAGAAGAGGTTCACAAGAAGGGACCCTGGCCAGGCAGAAACTCAGTGGAACAGCCAGCACGAGGCCCAGCCTTGCTTGGTTGAACCCTCAGAAGCACAGCAGAGCCCACCACCCTGAAACACCTGGGGGCGGGGCGGGTCCTTGGGGCTTCTGTACAGCCTGTGGAAGTGGAAGCAGCCCACCCAGCCCTCCTCACAGCACACCACCCCTGGGTCCAGACACATGTCTACCCTCCCCCGCTGACTGAGGGGAACCCACTCAAGCTGGGCTCACTGCACCCCAGCGCCTGGGGCTGACCTGCAGGTCTCAGTTCTCAGCCTGGGCTCAGGCTGGGCCTCGCTTCCAGAAGGCATGGATGTTCCCTGCCCACCTCCCTCCTCACCACAGCCCTCCACCTGTCCTGCCAGAGAAGAGCCACACCCTCCCCGGTCCTGAATCTGTGGGGCCGTGGCCAGGGGCAAACACCCCTGGACACCAAAGAGGGAGATTCTAGAACTCACAGCTCTCCAACAAGAGGCCTCCAGAAACAAATACACAGCCCCGTGGAGGGAGGTCCCCTGCAGGTCCTCATCCTCAGTGGGATGAGGACTCCAAAGTGAGATTGTGTCATGGCAACGGGCATTGACACCTTCAGTTGAACTGAAAAATTTCCAGCTTCTTGTTGCTGTTTTGTTTGTTTTTGGTATTAGGGATTGAACCCAGGGGCTCTTAACCACTGAGCCACATCCCCAGCACTGTTTTGTATTTTATTGACAGACATAGACTCACTAATTTGCTTAGGGACTCAACAAGCTGCTAGTTTTGAACTTTTGATCCTCTTGCCTCAGCCTCCTGAGCCACTGGGATTATAGTCCTGCACCAATGAGCCGAGCAAATTGTCTATTTGACTGCAATAATTATCTGATTTGACCGACAGTGTTACAGAAAGAATCTGGCTTGACTCTTTAATTTATGCAGAAGACATTTTTCACTCATTAAATCAGCTAACTGTGTAACACCAGGTTGTCAAGACAATAGGTACTGAAATCATGGATGCACATGCACAGCTACATCATTTATAAGCGTTTTACATTCATGATTTTTGAAATGTATAATTGTCACTTGAAAATGTATAACATAATTTTTCTATGTGTTTGTTTGCTTGTATTTGAGTTACTGGGACTTGAACTCAGGGTCTCATGCACTCTAGACCCCTGTTCTGCCACAGAGCTACAGCTCAGCCCTTCAAGTTCTTTGGACCAACACTTGCTAAACGACGTCCCATTGGTCAAATCTAGCCTGCCACCTGTTTCTACCAAAATAAATAAATGAAAAGAAGTCAAGTGTTATCGGAACACAGCCTCGCCTGTTCACTTATACAGAGGCTGTGGCTGCTCTCAGGCTACGGAGCTCCCCTGGCAGAGGAATGAGAGCCAGCAGCGGCCCAAGAAATCTGAAGTTTCCTGTTGACCCTGTGCAGAAACACAGCCCCACATGACCAGGTTGCCCTTCCCCTGGATCCCACCGCTCACTGCCAGCTTCCCTGATCCCCGACCTCTGGCATCTCCATCCCAGGTGGCACTGCCATCCCACAGCCGGTGCCCAGACCCTGTCAGCTGGGGAATGGTCAGGTTCCAGGGAAGAGGACACAGGCTGAGGACACACCTGGTCACTGCGGGAAACTCCATAGCGCAGCGCGTTCACAAAGTGCTCACAGTTGTCATGGGTCACTGAATAGGGGATTTCCTTCCCCACCATTTTCTCGGCCTGTTGGATGATTTTGTTGGGCGGCAGTGGCTCATACTTGTCATCGTGCTTGTTATTGACCCGGTACTTATCTCCTCCGGCCACCACGGACAGCAGCTCCTTCTTCACAATGGCTCTGTCAGCCACGATGGACATGATACTGCTCACCCCAGCCCCTGCCACTTCACCTGTGGAAACAGTGCACTCAGGCTGGGCAGGGCCACAGTGGCTCAGAGCTGGCCCTGAGCCAGACAGCTCACTGCCAAATTGGGAGAGTAAGTGGTTTTCAGAAAGTTTTGGCCTCCTCCCCTTGATAGCGTCTTCGACCAGCCTCATTCCCCCTGGGGCGGCGCTGGAAAGCAGCAGTACACCAGGCCTGGCTCAGGTGGCTCTAATGACTTCCTGCCTGCCCTGTACCTGGGAAATCTTGATGTCATGGGACCTGACTTGGGCAGGTCCTGGACTTACTCTATCATTAATTCCTTCCATGTGATTCATGTGGCAGATACAGAGTCCAGTGTTGAATGATGCAGAACTAAATTTAGAAAGTGAAAATGATTCCTTCATATATAGTATGAAGACCCTGACTGAACCCGAAGTTAGAGTCAATGGAACTCTGTGAGCAAACGGCGTGTTTCTGTGGTAGGACCTATCGAGGAGGCAGATGGCAGCTGTGCACACTGGACAGACCAACGGGCAGGGCTTCCAGAGCTGAGTATGAAGGGAAGTTCTGGATGACATCGTTTGTCAGCACACCCTTCCCTTACGTGGGTGACTGTGCATTACAGAAATCCCTGACCAATATCTCTGCAGGGCCTGGAAAGAATGCTAATGATACAATACCTGCTCTGCAAGGAAGACAGCCTGACATAGCAGTTTAGCCTCAACAGTGCATAACGAAGCAGCTCTTGATCGCCTAACTGCTCAACAGGAAGGAACTGAAGCCTTTACTGAGGACAAATGCTGCTTCTAAGAAAATAAAAGCAGGGTTGTTGCCCAGAACCTAAAAGATCTAAAGAATGGATCCAGGTACTTCTTGTGAACAAGGAGACATGATCAGTGGACACAGATCCCAAATCAACTGGTTGACTCTGGCTGCTAGAGACCTGGTTTGGAATGTTCTCTCCACACTTGGTATTATTCTCCACCTAGTTGTACTAATAACATTCCCTACATGAGGTGTGCTCTCAAGAGACGTGAAGTTTGTCAGCAGCCACTTGCTCTTCAGACGATCTCTATGAGCACTAAGCCACCAAAACTGTATTCAGTTGAACCATGTAAAGGATCAGTCAGTCCTGGATTGCCATCTACAAAGTCCCCTGAAGGACAAACATCCAGTGATCCAGGGATCAAGAGTAACCTTGGGGGTTTTTTAACAGAAATGGAAATAAGACGAAAGACGGAATGTAGACCAAAACCCCGCAGCTGGGCATGGTGTGGGGGCACCTGCCTGTAATCTCAGACACTCGGAGGCTGAGGCAGGAGGATGCTGGTCTGAGGCCAACTGAGCAATGCAGTGAGACCCTGACTCAGAATATATCTTAAAATAGGGCTGGGTGTAGGGCTCGGTGTTGGAGCACCCGGGTTCAGTCCTCAGGGCTGCAACCAACAAGAAAAAAGGGCCCACGACATGCAGCCCTAACAGGGAACTGTCCTGATTCCCCACAGCCAGCTCTAAGCTCGACAGCCCTCCCTCTCCTGTGAGCAGGACCTGCTGTCCAGGGTTAGACCCACCAGGGAGCCCAGGCAGCAGCACAGCCTAAGGAGGGCGGGCTCCTGGTGGCCAGACTCGGGGAGAATGCCCTCCCTTAATGACGCTGCACACCCTGGGCTGTGACCACTGCTGTGAGCTGAGCTTTTGTCACCTTCCGTTCAGAGTCTGGAGTGTGTGGACGGCTTAGGTGCCACAGACGCTCAGATCCTCTAACCTGACTGTCTCCTCACTGCCCAGGGGCTATCCACACCAGCTCTGCTGGGATTCTGATGACTGGACAGTGACCCTCTGTGCAGGTGAGGGGGTTTCAGCGCGCCCCTTAAAGCCAGGATGCTTCAGACAGAAGGGAGGAGGCCTCCGCACCCGACCAGGCCCTGCACCAGGTTTCCACCGCCTCCTTCATGCCACGCCCTCGTGGCCTGGAGACAGGAAGTCCTAGCCTGCTCCTCTGAGGTGCCGCTGGGCTGAGTGAGGTGCAGCCACTCGTCAGGTCCCACAGTCAGGAGGCAGAGGGGCCGGGATTCCAGACTGGTGCTGGGGAGCTGGAGGCCCACACCACTGCCCTGTGCACCTGCAGCCAGGTGTGAACCCTCGGAAGGAGGGACTCCTTCTGTTGTGTCAGCTTCCAGAACTCCCCACACACAGGGTATTGGATCTTTGGAGGGATGCTTATCAACTACAGGAGGTTCACCTGGCACTGAGCCCCACTCTAAATGGACACAGGTCAATGTTCCATCCAGAACTCACTGCTAAGGAGGACTAGCAGGAGATACAGCCACAGGGAGAGAGCGAGATTCATTCAGTCAATGCCGACTGAGTGCCTGCTCTGCCAGCCGGCTTGAGCACCAGCACATAACTGTGCCTGTGTTCATACTCTTGGTCTCAGCCCTGGAGTTTAACAGAGAAACCATGCTTACTTGGTGGAGCCAGATGGACCACATAGCCCTTTCCCACATAGATGGCCCAGTGCTCATAGCCAAAGCGAGAAATTTCAATTAGGTCTCCAACTTTTAGCTGTGTTCCACCCTGCAAGAGAAAAAGCAGGCACAGATTGAAGGGGGCCTTTCCCATGGAATGTTCTAGAACCTGACCTACTAGAAGCCCCATCCCAGGCCTACAGAATCCCTCTGCTCATCACCTGTTGGAACCATGGTGGAGTGACCTCTCCTCACACAGGTGGGAAGCCTCTCCATTGACTGTGGGCCTGCTAGTCTGGAAAGGTGCTTGAGGACCAGGAGGAAATGGCAAGGTTGTCTTGAGGGGCCATGGCAGCAGGTCTGCAGCACAGCAGTGTGGGCAGGCGTGTGCACAAGCTGCAGAGAGCACATTCTATGCACAGAGCATGTGCGTATCTGCACGTGACCATGTGATTCCCAAGGAGTCTAAAAGGCCTCCGCAAGGACCACCAGCCATGGGCCTGGGTCTGAGTGATGCTTGTGAGTTCCAGAGTCCCACGTACAGAGCCCAGCGTGCCAAACACTGGGGCACACGTGACCCCCCGTTGTCCATCACTACTTCAATAAGAACTACCACCACCCTCCTGGACAGATGAGAAGACTGGGTCTCAGGATGGTTAGGGAACCTGGCTAGAGATCAAAAGGGTCAGATGGAAACCGAGATCTCAGGGTTTCCAAAGTCTTTGCCTGAACAATCCCAGGAGGGCCCGAGGAGCTGGGGCAGCTGGAGTCTGGGCTCCGGCAAAGTCAGGCAAAGAAAGACAGGATGTGTTTGGGAATCCGAGGGAGAGGGGTTCCCTTCTGAAGTTTGCATGAGTGAACTGAATTTCTGGAACACGCTGAGGCAATCAGCACCCAAGCTCAGCTAACTCAGGACCATAGGGCCAGTGCCCCCTGCCAGGGAGCTGAGCTGCTGCAGAGAACTGAGGATGCCCGCTCCCGGGAGGTCTGGTGGGTGATAGCATGGAATTTAGTCCTTGGCAACAAGGATCAAGAGTCATCATGACCAAATATGGGCTAATGTGAGCATCAGAAAGGTAATAACTCTGGCAATGCTCTGGCATGTCTGTAATCCCAGAGTCCACAGTGGTGGACTGTGGCAGCAGGATGACAACTTTGAGGCCAACCTGGGAAACCTAGGGAGACCCAGCTTCATATTCAAGATTTAAAAGGCCTGGGGATGTAGCTCAGTGCTAGAGCTCTTGCCTAGCAAGCCAAGGTCCTGGTTTCAATCTCTAGTACTGAAAAATTAATAAAAATACACATACTGAAACACATTAAACTGGTTCTAGTAAAGACATTTAAGTAAAGGGAAAGATTGAAGCGTGTCTAGATGAAGTGTCCTCAGGGAACCCAATACAAACTACAACAACATGCAAAGCTAGAAAGCAGCACTCATAGGCAGCTATGTGCACCAGCCACTGCACAGACATGCACCTGGCAGAGCGCAGCCCAAGCTGCCCAAGAGAAGGAGAGGCCAGGGAGCCGCCATCCTTCATGCCCATGGCTTCGACTTGCTGTTGGTTTCTTTTTCAGTTATTTATTTTACTCTCTTTCCACAAGTTATCACTGGTGCATTACACTTGTACACACAATGGGTGTGTGCTGCCTGTACACACACACACCCAAGGTGCAGTGTGTTTTGGCCCATGTCACTCCCCAACACTCTCCTCACTCCCCTCCTCCCACCCCTGGTCCCTTTCCTCTGTGACTTCCCTTGGATTTTCTGATTTGGTTTCTTCAACAAGGAAAATACATTCACATATTATTGTGGGATTTATTAAATTAAAAACAGAACTCCATCTCTGGAATCTAACCCCCGCTTGCACACTCCCCTCTGATCTCAGCTGGAATATCAGTCCCCGCTTCCTCCTTCACAAGGTGACTCTTGCAGCCTGGTTTGGGTAAAGCAAATCTTCAGCCAGGTGTCAGGGGCTGCCAGCGCTCAGGGAACCCAAACCTACCTGCTGTGAGACCCAGAAGCCTCTGGGCTCTTAGACTAAGACCAGGACTCCTCTTCTGCTGTGTGGGAGCCCCAGACCTGCAGAACACCTGCCCCTCCACCTGCCCTGTCCCTCCCTGCCTGAGTTCTGGCCCACAAGGACAGCACCCATAATTCCTGCTAACAGACTGTCACTGTTGCTTTTAAAATGAAAGTTTAAAACCCTTTCTGGGAACTCACCGAAGCCATCCTTCTGTCCAGAAGTGTTGTGTGTTGCTGGCTAGATGTCCGGACTCGTTTACTTGGCTTTGAGTTTCGTTTTCCCTTAACTCCACCTACCGAAGCCTTCAAGGTGGGGTAAACACAGGTCAAAGTTCACATAAAAATTTTCATCTTCCAACGAGTGCAGGTCACACGTCCAGGAGACAGTTAGACATGGAAACCAGCTGGAGGGGAGAGAAGTCAAACTCAGTGTGCATTCAGGAGGATGTGGTGGCTTCTGTGGTCAGGGGAACGTTCCTAAATCAATAGGTCTCCCCTAAGGCCATACATAATTTTTTTTTATTTTAAAAACAACAAATTTAACCCTCTTTTGTTTTGCAAAACTACCTCAGCAGGTGAATCAAGAGAATTTTTAAGTGGCTTACAGAGGTTTTTTTAATTCACTTAAGTTCAGATCTATTTGTTACTTAAGGTTTTGAAATTTTGGTTTCCTGTAATGACTGTAGTGATCCCTGTAGCCATGGAGCTGGATATGTTTATTTCTACTAGGAAGGGAACTAAGATAGGGGCCACTCACTTAGATCAATGCATGAGTCCCATATGTTTCCTTTTTGCCTCTCCATCATAATAGTACCCCTGGAGAAAGATATGAACAGTAACACAGAATTCATCCCATGTGTTAATTTTTTTTTTTAGTTTATTTCTTTTTTTTTTTTATTGTAAACAAATGGGATACACGTTGTTTCTCTGTTTGTACATGGCATAAAGGCATACCATTTGTGTAATCATAAATTTACATAGAGTAATGTTGTTTGATTCATTCTGTTATTTTATCCCTTCCCCCCACCCCTCACACCCCTCTTTTCCTTCTATACAGTACTTCCTTCCTCCATACTTGCCCCCCTCCCTAATCCTAACTCTAACCCTAACACTAACCCTTCCCTCCCCCCCATTATGTGTCATCATCCACTTATTAGCGATATCATTCTTCCTTTGGCTTTTTGAGATTGGCTTATCTCACTTAGCATGATATTCTCCAATTTCATCCATTTGCCTGCAAATGCCATAATTTTATCGTTCTTTATGGCAGAGTAATATACCATTGTATATGTATACCACAGTTTCTTTATCCACCCCTCAATTGAAGGGCATCTAGGTTAGTTTCACAGTCTGGCTATTGTGAATTGAGCAGCTATGAACATTGATGTGGCTGTATCTCTGTAGTATGCTGATTTTAAGTCCTTTGGGTATAGGCCAAGGAGTGGGATAGCTGGGTCAAATGGAGGGTTCATTCCAAGTTTTCTAAGGAATCTCCACACTGCTTTCCAGAGTGGCTGCACTAATTTGCAGCCCCACCAGCAATGTATGAGTGTACCTTTCTCCCCACATCCTCGCCAACACCTGTTGTTGCTCGTATTCTTAATAATCGCCATTCTAATTGGGGTGAGATGGAATAATAGGGTGGTTTTGATTTGCATTTCTCTTATTACTAGAGATGTTGAGCATTTTTCCATATGTTTGTTGATTGCTTGTAGATCTTCTTCTGTGAAGTGTCTATTCATTTCCTTAGCCCATTTGTCGACTGGATTATTTGAATTCTTGGAGTAGAGTTTTTTGAGTTCTTTATAGATTCTGGAGATTAGTGCTCTATCTGAAGTATGATTGGCAAAGATATTCTCCCACTCTGTAGGCTCTTTCTTCGCATTGCTGATAGTTTCCTTTGCTGAGAGAAAGCTTTTTAGTTTGAATCTATCCCAGTTATTGATTCTTGCTTTTATTTCTTGTGCTATGGGAGTCCTGTTAAGGAAGTCTGGTCCTAAGCCGACATGTTGAAGATCTGGACCTACTTTTTCTTCTATAATCTGCAGGGTCTCTGGTCTGATTCCGAGGTCCTTAATCCATTTTGACTTTAGTTTCCTGCATGGTGAGAGATATGGGTTTAGTTTCATGCTGTTGCATATGGATTTCCAATTCTCCCAGCACCATTTGTTGAACAGGCTATCTTTTCTCCATTGCATATTTTTGGCCCCTTTGTCTAGTATGAGAAAATTGTATTTATTTGGGTTTGTGTCCGTGTCCTCTATTCTGTACCATTGATCTGCCTTTCTATTTTGGTACCAATACCATGCCGTTTTTGTTACTATTGCTTTGTAGTAGAGTTGAAGATCTGGTATTGCAAAACCCCCTGTTTCACTCTTCCTGCTAAGGATTGCTTCAGCTATTCTGGGTTTCTTATTCTTCCAGATGAATTTCATAATTGCTTGCTCTATTTCTGTAAGGTACGTCATTAGGATTTTAATTGGAATTGCATTGAATTTGTATAGCACTTTAGGTAGTATGGCCATTTTGACAATATTAATTCTTCCTATCCAAGAACATGGAAGATCTTTCCATCTTCTAAGGTGTTCTTTAATTTCTTTCTTTAGTGTTGTATAGTTCTCATTGTAGAGGTCTTTCACCTCTTTTGTGAGATTGATTCCCAAGTACTTTATTTTTTTCGAGGCTATTGTGAATGGGGTAGTTTTCCTAATTTCTCTTTCTGAAGATTCATCACTTATGTATAAAAATGCATTGGATTTATGAGCATTGATCTTGTAACCTGCTACTTTACTGAATTCACTTATGAGTTCTAAGAGTTTTCTGGTGGAATTTCCAGGTTCCTCTAAATATATAATCATGTCATCAGCGAACAGGGATAGTTTGAGTTCTTCTTTTCCAATTCGTATCCCTTTAATTTCTTTGGTTTGTCTAATTGCTCTGGCCTAGAGTCTCAAGAACGATGTTGAATAGAAGTGGTGAAAGAGGGCATCCCTGCCTTGTTCCAGATTTTAGGGGGAATGCTTTCAGTTTTTCACCATTTAGAATGATATTAGCCATGGGCTTAGCATAAATGGCCTTTACAATGTACAGGAATGTTCCCACTATCCCTATTTTTTCTAGTGTTTTGAGCATGAAGGGGTGCTGTATTTTATCAAATGCTTTTTCTGCATCTATTGAAATAATCATGTGATTCTTGACTTTAAGTCTATTGATATGGTGAATTACGTTTATTGATTTCCTGATGTTGAACCAACCTTGCATCCCTGGGATGAAACCCACTTGATCATGGTGCACTATCTTTTAATATGTTTTTGTATGCGATTTGCTAAAATTTTGTTGAGAATTTTTGCGTCGATGTTCATTAAGGATATTGGTCTGAAATTTTCTTTCCTTGATGAGTCTCTGTCTGGTTTAGGTATCAGTGTGATATTGGCTTCATAGAATGAGTTTGGGAGGGTTCCCTCCTCTTCTGTTTTATGGAATACTTTGAGAAGTATTGGAATGAGCTCTTCTTTAAAGGTTTTGTAGAACTTGGCTGAGAACCCATCTGGTCCTGGACTTTTCTTTGTTGGTAGGCTTTTGATGACTTCTTCTATTTCAGTACTTGAAATTGGTCTATTTAAATTGTTTATGTCCTCCTCGTTCAGTTTAGGCAATTCATATGTCTCTAGAAATCTGTTGATGTCTTTGAAATTTTCTATTTTGTTGGAGTATAGATTTTCAAAATAGCTTCTAATTATGTTTTGTATTTCAATCCTGTCTGTTGTGATATTTCCTTGTTCATTCCGAATTTTAGTGATTTGGGTTTTCTCTCGTCTTCTCTTTGTTAGTGTGGCTAAAGATTTATCAATTTTGTTTATTTTTTCGAAGAACCAACTATTTATTTTGTCAATTTTTTGTATTGTTTCTTTTGTTTCAATTTCATTGATTTCAGCTCTGAGTTTAACTCTTTCCTGTCTTCTACTTTTGGTGCTGGTCTGTTCTTCTTTTTCTAGGGCTTTGAGCTGTAGTGTTAGGTCATTTATTTGTTGAGTTTTACTTCTTTTATGAAATGCGCTCCATGAAATAAATTTCCCTCTAAGTACTGCTTTCATAGTGTCCCAGAGATTTTGATATGATGTTTCTTTGTTCTCATTTACCTCTAAGAATTTTTAAATTTCCTTCCTAATATCTCCTGTTATCCATTCATCATATAATAGCATATTGTTTAATCTCCAGATGTTGGAATAGTTTCTGTGTTTTACTCTTTCATTTATTTCTAACTTCAATCCATTATGATCTGATAGAATACATGCTAGTGTATCTTCTTGTATTTGCTAACATTAGCTTTGTGGCATAATATATGATCTATTTTAGAGAAGGATCCATGTGCTGCTGAGAAGAAAGTGTATTCACTCTTGGTTGGATGGTATATTCTATAAATGTCCGTTAAGTCTAAATTATTGATTGTGTTATTGAGATCTATGGTTTCTTTGTTCAATTTTTGTCTGGAAGATCTGTCCAGTGGTGAGAGAGGCGTGTTAAAATCACCTAGTATTATTGTGTTATGGTCTATTTGGTTTCTGACATTGAGAAGGATTTGTTTGACATACATGGATGAGCCACTGTTTGGGGCATAGATGTTTATGATTGTTATATCTTGCTGATTTATGCTTCCCTTAAGCAGTATGAAATGACCTTCTTTATCCCTTCTGACTAACTTTGGCTTGAAGTCCACATTATCTGAAATGAAGATGGATACTCCAGCTTTTTTGCTGAGTCCATGTGCATGGTATGTTTTTCCCCATCCTTTCACCTTTAGTCTATGGGTATCTTTTTCTATGAGGTGAGTCTCTTGCAGGCAACATACTGTTGGATCTTTCTTTTTAATCCAATCTGCCAGTCTATGTCTTTTGATTGATGAATTCAGGCCATTAGCATTCAGGGTTATTATTGAGATATGATTTGGTTTCCCGGTCATTTGGTTCATTTTTTAAATTTTATTTATTTATTTGTTTGACACAACTTGGCTCCTCCTTTATTTGACAATTCCTTTAGGATAATTCCTCCCTTTGCTGATTTGCTTCTTTGTTTTTCATCTCTTCCTCATGGAATATTTTGCTGAGAATGTTCTGTAATGCTGGCTTTCTTTTTGTAAATTCTTTAAGCTTTTGTTTATCATGGAAGGATTTGATTTCATCGTCAAATTTGAAGGTAAGTTTTGCTGGGTATAAGATTCTTGGTTGGCATCCATTTTCTTTCAGGGCTTGAAAAATGTTGTTCCAGGCCCTTCTAGCTTTTAGGGTCTGGATTGAAAAATCTGCTGATATCCGTATTTGGTTTCCCCCTGAATGTAATTTGGTTCTTTTCTCTCACAGCCTTTAAAATTCTATCTTTATTTTGTATTTAGGCATTTTCATTATAATGTGCCTTGGTGTGGGTCTGTTGTAATTTTGTGTATTTGGAGTCCTATAAGCCTCTTGAACTTGATTTTCCATTTCATTCTTCAGATTTGGGAAATTTTCTGATATTATTTCATTGAATAGATTGTTCATTCCTTTGGTTTGTTTCTCTAAGCCTTCCTCAATCCCAATAATTCTTAAATTTGGCCTTTTCATGATATCCGATAATTCTTGTAGATTCTGTTCATGATTTCTTACCATCTTCTCTGTTTGTTCAACTTTGTTTTCAAGGTTAAATATTTTGTCTTCAATGTCTGAGGTTCTGTCTTCCAGGTGTTCTATCCTACTGGATATGCTTTCTATGGAGTTCTTAATTTGGTTTATTGTTTCCTTCATGTCAAGGATTTCTGTTTGTTTTTTTTTCAATATCTCTAACTCTTTATTGAAATGATCTTTTGCTTCCTGTATTTGCTCTTTTACCTGTCAATTGGTGCGATCATTCAATGCTTGCATTTGCTCTTTCATCTCATCGTTTGCTTCCCTAATCATTTTAATTATACACAATCTGAACTCCTTTTCTGTCATTTCTTCTGCCATGCTGTCATTGGGTTCTATTGATGTAACATCTAGATTTGTTTGCAGCATTTTCTTTCCTTGTTTTCTCATATTGTTCAGGTATCAGTGGACCGCTGAGATATTGCAGATTTCCTTTATTGACTTACAATGTCCCTGAAGATTTCTATATATATCCCCCCTTAGCCTTCAGTAGGCTGAAGTCTTGGAGGAAGTTGATAATGTGGTGCTCCACAAGGAAGCTGCCTCTCTAGGAGTGGTGGCCTTCAGGTGGGGTATATTCCCTGCTAGTGGGCAGAGGTGCCTCCACTTGTTGACCAATGGTCATCCAAAGGGGAACTAGGCTGTGGGCTGAGGCAAGGCCTGTTTGGGCCTGAGTCTCTGGTTTTACCGTCCTTGTGGGGAAACCTCACCCGGCAGGGAAGACTCACCCGGTGGGGAGTTCTCGCTGGTCAGTTCCCTCCTAGAGGTTCCCCTCAATTTACAGCTACCGCCTGGGCTGGGCTGCCTTCCTCTGCAAACTTCCCAGGGGCCCGGCCCTACCTCCTGGGCCTGGGAGCCTCACCTTTCACAGATGAATCTCCTTAGGCTGCCCCTCCTCAGAAAATCTGCCCACAGTCCTGGAACCTTCGCTCCGCCCCTAAGCCTGTCTCTGTGAGGCTCTTCCACCAAGAAGCCTCCTAGGTCCTGGGCCCCTGCTCTGCTCCTAATCACCTGGCTATGCGGCCCCTCCTCTGAGCAGCCACCTGGGGCCCCATACAATCGCTCTGAGTCCCAGAGACCCGCCACACGCCTCTTCCTCCAGACAGCCGCCCAGTATTCCGGTGCGGTCACTAGGAGTCCAAGCAACTCACTGCGTGCCTCCTCCTCCCACTGACCACCCGTAGCCCGGGTCAATTAATCACTCCGAGTCAAAATGACCCTCCCTGTTCCTCCTCCTCCTCCAGGTAACCCCCCGGGTGTTCAGGAGCGGTCACTCTGAGTGGCTCTGAATCCACGTGACCCACTGCACGCGTCCTCTGGGCAGCCGCCCGGAGCTCTGGTGCGGCCACTGGAGACCAAGCGACCCATCGTGCTTCTCCTCCAGGCAGCCCCCCTGTGTTCAGGAGTGGTCGCTTTAAGTCCAAACAACTCACCACTCGCCTTCTCCTCTGAGCAGCCGCCTGGAGCTCCAATGCAGTCACTGCGAGTCCAAACGCCCTGCCGTGCTCCTCCTCCTCCTCCTCCTACTCCTCCGGGCAGGCCCCAGTGTTCAGAAGTGGTCTGAGTCCAAACAGCTTGCCACGCAGCCCCTCCTCTGGCAACCGCCTGTAGCTCTGGTGTAGTCACCCCGAATCCAAGCGGCCGCGCTCCTCCTCCTCCTCCTCGTCCTCAGGGCAGGCCCCGGTGTTCAGAAGCAGTCGCTCTAAGTCCAAACAGCTCGCCGTGCAGCTTCTCCTCTGGCAACTGCCTGTAGCTCTGGTGCAGTCACTCCGAATCCACGCGGCCATGCTCCTCCTCCTCCTCAGGGCAGGCCCTGGTGTCCTGAGTCCACACAGCTCTCCTCGCCGCTCCTCCCCTAGGCAGCCTCCGGAGCCCCAGTGGTGGCTCCGAGTCCCAGCGCTGTGCTGAGCGGCCTCCTCTACGACGCTCCCAGTTGTCCAAGTTCACTGCTCCAGCGGGGGGAGGGGTGTCTCACCGGCAGCTCTACTTCACAAGTTCCCTGCGTTCCGGGACTACCGCCCCATCCGGGACGCCTCCCCAATGGGAGAGACTCACCCGGCTGCTTTGAGTTGGTCCCAAGTCTCTCAATTTCTCCTCTTTTGAATCCTGAGTCCTGGAGCAACATGAAATGCAGCCACCCTCTAGGCCGCCATCTTGAAAACCCCCCATGTGTTAATTTTGAAAAGTAGAAGGGCCAGGCATGGAGTTATTCCTGACAGTCCAAGCAAGAGAAAGAACATGATTAACATTTTTTCAGTCTTATCTTTAGACAGTGGTTGGGGTCTCTGAGGGCTGTCCATTTTTCTGTTGTCTTAACTCAGATGTGATGAGTCCATGTTGTGAGTAAGGTCCCCTCCATTTCAGCAGGGTGCTAATCCTTTCTGGAACAATTTGATGTAGACATAGTCTTCTGACTGAAAAGGGTGTTGGAAATCAGTGGTCTCTTGGGGCTGGTTCTCTCATAAGTTGAACCTGTTGGAGAGACTTAACAACAGGTTAGAACAGGAGCAGGTTCTTGGTAAAGGTGGAGGAAGGGCTCGGGAAGCATTAACATTTTAATCTCTCAGAGGTCATTTGCCTCCAACTTTCTGGACCCAAACTGGCCCTTATTTTTGTGATTTAACCCAATTTGCCTATCTATATTTACTTTTAAAATTTTTACTATTACCCCTCTAATTTTAGGGACTTATTACTGCTGTAAGGCAAAAGGGCGATGACCGCTCTTGCTGCTTCCAGCTGAGAGGGGGCAATGTTGGGTGGAGCAAGCAGTAAAAAGTTCCTTTTTAGAAATTGGATCTTTCTAAGGGTAAAAGTCTTGTTTCATGAAAGAAACAAAAAAACATGAGTACAAAATAAATAGCATCTGGAACCTGTCCATGAATATCATGAAGCTGATAGAAATTAATAATCTCTTACCAGGAGGTGCAAGAGCTGACACGTTGTTTACATAAACAGGCCTAACAAAGTCAAACAAGGTTGGAGAGGATAAGGCCTTAATTGTAAATCTTACACTGTCTGAGTTTTCAGGAATGTAAGCACAACATTTAGTTAAGTTACTTACTGTCTTCTGATTTTTGTAAAATACCTTTTTATTGGCATGATCTCTTTGTTTAGTAGAGATCCCTTTATTTTTGTTACTTAGGGTTAAAGAATCATACCAGCAAACATTGATTCGGAGGTTAGAAAGATCTGTAGGCCTTAAACTGACTAAAAACTTATAACTCTGGCAGTTTTTTTTTATAATTATCAGGCATTTTTGTCTAAAAATCTTTTTGTCATCTTTAGTTTTACTTATTTTTTGGGGGGTAACACAAGTGTACATCTCAAGTTACATTAAAATAACTATTGTTTAGTTTTTAAAATGTCCAGGAATGACTTTGTTTTAGTTTTAACTGTTTTTGCTAGGTGTTTAAGATCAAGCTGGTCAAATTGACCTTGTTCCTATCTGCTGTTAAGAGTCAGCTGAGGGAGCTGGGGAGATAGCTCAGTTGGTAGAGTGCTTGCCTTGTAAGCAAAAGGCCCTGGGTTCAATCCCAAGCACCACCCCCCCTCCAAAAATTAAAAAAAAAAAAAAAGAGTCAGCTGAGTTCCCACAGGGGTCACTCTTGGGGAACTTGAGAGCAGCTTCTTAGCTCCTTTAGTGCCATTCACCTGGTAGGGTCTCCTTGATGAGGTGGCTTCCTTTAGAAGCATTAGGGATGTCTTCCTTTCCCAAGGACCCTCCTCTGCAGCAGGTGAACTGATTGGCTTCTCATCCTCTAGTGGTCTCATCAGTCTTCCTGATCAGAAGGTTGTGTGGCACAGAGTTGCAAAGCTCCTTAGAGAAGTTCTCGTGTCCCTGGGTTTAGGCTGACTCTGAGGGCAAGAGCCAAATATTGATTCTCTTGACCCCTTTATTTTAATCTCAATCTTTAAGTTTTGATCTTAAACATCCAGCAAGTCAGTTTCACCAGTCATACTATAAGAGTTCTGGACTTTAAATTTAATGTCTATGACTTTTTAGTTATTTATCCCAGTTTTATTAAACTGGGATCTATATTATATGTCCTATAGGTGATGACTTATTATCTCAAATTAATTTAGATTGTTCTTGAAGCAGTACCTCTGTAAAACATGAATCAGTCAACAGTTACAGAGTTTACAAGGAAAATACAAAATGGAATTAACAACAGTATAAACATATTTAGTCTAACTGCTATCTTAAATTTTGGCTGAGCTATATATTATATCCCCTGTTTGAGATCACAGTAATTTTATAACAAAAAAAATTAATCTTTTGAATATAACTTTAAATTAGTTAAAGTCTGACTTATTTTGGAGCCACTGTAACATGTAGTAAGGTAGGAAGCAGAGCCTTATCTCTGGTAAGGCAGGGCTGTTCATAAATCTTAGGTAAATTGGTCTAGTTCTGAAGCTGATCTTTATCTTTTTTAAATATCATTTTATAAAGTTTATATATATTGTTTTTTAAGTCTATATTAAGGTTAGTGAACACAATATGATATGACACCTAAAACATGAGTCAAAGAAAGTTGAGAGAGCTTTTAACTTTCCTTTTGTGTAGTAAAGTGCAAAATGTTTTCCCGTTTCATGATATTAACCTTTAAACAGATTGGACTCTCATTATCTTTTAGAAATACATTTACATTTTTATCCCAGTGCAGAAGGTAACATAAGGTTCAGGTCCAGTTACAGAACACTAAATGATATAAATAAATCCCCAATAAAATTTCTTATTTTGATAAGTTTAAATTTACCATTATAACTTTGGTTGGAGAACACCAGCTTGATAAAATGTTCTTTTAAACCTTTTAAAGACTTGTATACCTAGAAGATATGAACACATTTAATATATAAATAAGAGTAATAGAATCATAATTACATTGATGTTTTTATAATTAACCATGTTTAACTTTTAAAGAAAATTTAGACTTTGTAATGTAGTACAATACTCTAAAATAACAGTTGCTGTTTAACCAGAATTGTACAAACCCTCAATTTTTAAGACTAGTTGCTCTAGAGAACAAAATTTAACAGATACAACGTTAAGAGTAAATTAATGTTTTAAGAATTATTGGTCACTTTAGCATATAGACTGAACTTTGGTTTATACCAGTACATTAATATTTGAACTTAGGAAAAAAATCATGAATAGTTTTAACTGTTGTGTTACTTATATATGTATACATAAACCTTTTAAATTTTACCCTTAATTTACATGTTTTTAATGTCTTAATTAGACTCCTTTGCTATTTACTTAGATGTATTACAGCTTTATTTTATCACATAAAGACATTTTTACCTAGAGACATTTTTTACTAAATATATTTTTATATCTAAAACCTTGTAATGCTTTAATCTGTTGATCCCCTTCTTTAAAATTTATATTTCGAAACAACCCTTATAAATTTCTGAATTTAGATAAATTACTCCATTTTAATCTGATGAAATACTTTGTTTCTTATAGAACTCTATTTAAATATAGTTGAAACTTTTGAACCCTTTATATAGAATAAAATCTGTTGAGACTTTTACTAACCTTGTTTTCAGTGATAACATAAAATAATTTTAAACCATCTTTTTATTTACCAATTTATGAAAACACCAAAAATGTTTTAAGTATGTTACCCTGTGGAATTTAAGGAGTTAAGAGTACTTGATGTTATATTTAACAGTTAGCATTTTAACTCTCTAAACCAATTAGATATCTCTAACAAACACATCCATGATCAATCCTACATATTTTAAATCTAATTTAGTTATTTTTTAAAAACCAAGATATCAGAGAAGTGTATTGGGCCATATCAGTCATTTCTTTCCTGTTGAAGAAAAATCTAGAAACAATGGATATTAGACATTTTATAAAATTAACATTTTATTATTTTCGACCACCTAGAAACAAAACTGTATTAGTAACTTGAAAGTCATATTTTTGTTTACCCAATTTAAAACCTTTTAAATCATGTGAATCAAAAGCATTTAGATCCATTTTTTTTAATTTTCATTTATGAGCTCACATGTCAATTTTGGTACCAAATATATGTAGACATGACAATACATCAGTGTACATATACATAAAATAAACAGATGGACAAAGACCTTATAGCTTATTTTTTAAAACCCATTAGATTGAGAGTTAACCCTTGTAAACTGGCCTCTGAGTGAAACAGAGCATTAAGAAAATCTTATAGTTGGATAAAATAGGTCTGATCAAAAATTAACCTACACACATCAGATCAAAATCATGAACTCAAAAAAATAGAATTTTTAAAGTCTTTTTGGCCTCATACCTGATGTGGTCCCTCTCATCAGAGATGAAAAGGAATTAAGAGAATATAGACAAAGGTTATGTCCTATCCCTCCCTGAAGGAGTTTCCCAAAGAGATAGCAAGGGAGCTGCTTCGATTGGTCTCCTTGGGAGAGCCCCCTCAGGTTGGGGTCTTGTTCTAAACCAGTTTTTCTGGTCTCTTGGACAGCAGCCATCAAAGTTTTAACCTGGCATTTTGATGGAGCAAGTCCAGTAGTTCAAGTTCCTATTGGCAGCAGTTTATATTTTAATGTAAGCTTTAGTGAACATGGTTAAAAACCTTTTTAACCATTTTTTTTTTCCAAATTTGACTATAAAACATTTGATCAGGATGTTCAGGCTGCCCAAAGACAATTTGGTGGTCCCCCGAGGGGGCCATCTGACCTCGAAAGTTGGTCGTTCTCTCTCACAGAATTTAGAGAGAGAAAAGACATTGCAGCGGTTCCGTAGTCACTGACTCTCTTCTGGAATTCCTGGAAATTAGTTAACATGCACTGGAGGGGAGCACATGACTGACGTGAGGGAGACTGACCCATGCTTACACTTAAGGGCAACAAAAAGCAGAAAAGGAAGAACAAACACAGAACAGATAAAACACCAAAGACACAGACAAGTGGCCACTCCTGATTCCAGACCAGAGGGACTGAGCAACGTCTTGCCAGTCCCGGACTTGGGAAGTAATGCTGCGTCCAGCCTTCCTCAGAGTCCCCAGATGCGGATCCACTAGAAACAGACTTATTGGTCCCCCAGGGGTGCAGAAACAGGTGACTCTTGGAGAATTTAGTTCAGTCCTGGGTTGGGGCTCCACAGGCCGTGCAGCCTGGGGCTGAGGAACGTCTCTCAGAGGCCTTCCCCTAGGAGCCAACGCTGTGGCCTCTCCCCTCTGCAGGAGTTCCCAGGTGAGTGGTGAGTGGTGGTTGCCCACCTGGCAGCGAGGATCTCACTGGGACCTCCAAATGTTATGGGGCGCAACTTAAGAACAGACCGATCACCACTGAGAAGTCCAAATTTGAGAGTCTTTATTAAGTCGGCCGGCTGACTGTCTCACACAATGCCCCCAAAAAATGGCTATTGGGAGAACAGCCCCGACCACAGGGTTGTAGGGGTTCTTATACCAAAAATCACATCAATCATAAGTGTCTGTTGCTATGATTCAAAATTACAAACTAACATCATGAGATCATCGACAGAGGGGGAAGTGGGTCAAAATGACCCTTAACTAGGTACAAACTGAAGAATGGTTACTAACATCCACACGATCACTGTTCACATGGTACATGGGTTAAGAGCATAGAGATCAAAGGAGAGCAACTTTTCATTACATAAGAATTGTCATTTTGTATTGCTAAACATGTCACACTAAGGAACTGAGGATGGGCACAGAGGCGGGGTGTTCCCAAGGGAGAAGCTTATTCCCTACATAACATGGAGTCTCAGAGCAAAATGGAGTCTGTGTAAAGAATCCCACGAAAACCACGCCGGACACGGGAAATCACATAAGGGAGTTTATTAAGCAAACAGAGTGTCTCCCTGCAGGGTAAGAGAGGAAAAGAGAAAGGAAAGAAAAAGGGCATGCGCTAGAAAGAGTGGAAAACGAGGAGGAGAAAGAAAGCAAGTCAGGGGGAGAGAAAAGCAAGAGAGAAGATGACGGTGAAGATATCTTTAAGAATCCCGCCGGGCTAACAGGGGACCAATGACGGAGAAGGATACTTGCAAGATGACTGATGAACCAATAGCTCGCTAGGTTCCCACAGACTGACAGTAGTTGGGAGGCGGGGAAATGGCTGCAACGGAAAGGGCGGGGGAGCAGCTTTGTATTACAGTCTGTTTCGTCATTTCCTTCATAGTCTGGCCCATAACATTCTCATGGAGCCAGATCTGTCAGCCCATCACATAAGCAAGTCCTAGAACTGACAAAAAATGACCGCACGTGCATTGGTGGGGGTGGGGAAGGCAGGATGGAGGGTCAGAGCCAACGAGAGGGCTTCAAAGAGGGAGGGGTCTGAGGACACCACACTCCCCACAGTGAGGAGGAAACTTCCAGAGCAGGGGAACATTTCCACCCAGTATGATGCCAACCACGACCTGGAACAGGCCACCAGAGCCACATTCCCCACACACTGGAAAGCCAGGGAGCCTGTGTGGCCAGAAGTGTGGAAAGAAACCCTCCCTCCCTGTCCCCCATGTCACAGCACATCCACTCCAGCCCCACAGGAACCCACCCTCACTGCCTGGGGAGAAGGGGCTGCTTCTTTGAGGTACCAGGGTGCTACCCCACCCAAGCCCCAAATAAGTGTCTCTCTTCTGACACCCCTCATCGACATCGCATCCTGCTGTCAGGGGAGACCCTGGAGGGCAGAGGAGCAGAGGCCAGAGGGAGCCTGAGGTGAGTGGAGGCCAGGCCTTGGTGGACCTGGGGGCAGAGCCCAGGAGGGGAGGGAGGGAGGCAGTGTTGGTCAGGAAGGGCCTGTGGGTCTGGGGACCAGGTTTGGGGTACCTGGGACAGGAGGTGGACGCTGGTAAGAGGCCACGGGATTCTGGACGCAGGAGTGCAACTGGCCTGTGTTGAGGTAGCAGATGGAGATGGAGGAGGAGAGGGACCGGAAGGCTCCTGGGTACGCTGCCTGGACTCTGTGTGGGCTGCGGGTGGAGGGGAGAGGGGTGCGGGGCAGGTGGAGATCGCAGGAGGACCCTCCTTGGTACTGGGGAGCCTGCCATGAGGGTTGGGAGGAGAGCGCGTCCATCAGGGAGGCAGGAGGAGGGAGGAGGAAGAGAGAAGGCATTGATTCCTGATGCTGCGGGGGCCCTGGGCGGAGAGCCCAGCGGGAGGGAAGAGGGGGAACAGGAGCAGAGCGGCCCTGGGGACTCCTGAGGGTGGTGCCAGAGGAGGACCCGCTCAGCCTCTGTACACAGTGACCGAGAGCACATCGGCCACCTCTCCGAGCACCAGTCTCTACACGTCCCTGGGAGAGAGTCCACCCCTCTTCCTCCAGTTGGCAGGTGGATGGGACCATGGGAGGGAGAGCCCCTGAATCAGGTGCTGCCTCTCTGGGAACAACCATGTGACTCCCCAGGAGTCAACCTGGGCAACCTCCTGTTGGCTGACGTGAGAGTCTTTCAATGTGCACGAGCCAGGCATCAGCTACCAGAGGAGGGCATCCTGAGCCACCCAGAGACCCTGGCTCACAGGAAGACCCCAGCACAGAGTGACACTCACAGCTAAGGCTTAGTAGAGCAAAGGCCACAAAGCCAGATGGGGAAAGGCCCGTGGGGGGACTCCTGAGGAAGCCAGGCGCCAGCTTCCAGGAGCCTCTCCAGTGGGTTCACACGGGACCCTCGATTCCCTCATCAGTGAGTTGTGGCAACTCGTGGGCAGCGTTTCTACCCGAGAGGATCCCAAGCGTGCAAGTCCAGGGTCTCAGTCCCGGGAGAGTCAGGTAGTTGCTCCCTGCTGTGCTGAAACTCTGGACCCCCAGAAGGCAGGCAGCGTTCAGCATAAACCATTCTTCATGCAAATCGTTGGGCGCAGTGAGTCATGCTGATCACCCAGGGCAAGGTGTATGCTACTGCCACAGCTGTTTGCCTGCCAAGTTTCCGGATTCAGTCAAAAGTCAACCTTGTGGGTAGGTCTTCAGCTGTCTCTGACCTGGTTGTTAAACCATATGTTTAAGACATAACAGTCCCAAGTGTGTAGGCATCCACAGCCCCATCCTTGTGGAGTTAAAAAAAAAAAAAAATGTCTGAAAAATTAAACAGGCAAATAAGCAATTGCAGCTGGAGACCTGACTTTCCTCTCGCACAAGTGATGGAGCCTGTCAACAACAACAACATCCAGAATCCAAAAAACTGAACAACACTACCACAGAGTCAGACCTAATTGACATTCACTGAACCCTTCACCCAAAGCAGCAGAACACACACTCCATTCCAGAGCCCAAGAAATTCACAATATGGTCATTGCTGTAGATCTTTGAAAAAAAAAAAAAAAGAAACCCTACTAATTTAAAAAAATTGAAATCATCCGATATATACTTTCTCTGAAAAAAAGGATTAAACTACAACTGAATAATAGAAGAATGTAGAATATTCTCCAATAATTGCTATGAACACTACCCTTCCAAATAAGCCACGTGTCAAATTGGAAGTCTCCATGGACACTAAAACATATTTTAAAGGACCAAAAATCACAATTCAGCGTATCAACATTTGTGAGTTGGAGCTAAGGCAGCACTGAGAAGGGTCTTTAAAGAACTAAATGCATGTTTTAGGAGAGATGAAACTTGAAAGTCAGTATACTGAGTTTCCAATTGAAGAAGATAGAAAAGAGAAAATAAGTCTAAACCTGGTCAGAAGGAAGGGATCAATGAAGATAAGAACAACAATCCATAAAATGAGCAGCAGAAAACAACAGAGAAGGGTTGGGGATATAGCTCAGTTCATAGAGTGCTTGCCTCACAAGCACAAGGCACTGGGCTCAACTCCCAGCACCCCCCCCAAAAAAAAAAAAAAAAAAAAAAAACATAAAATCAGTCAGGCTGAAAGCTGGTTCTTCTAAAAGAACAAATGATAAAATCTAGTGAGACAGACAGAGGCAGAAGAGAAAATCACTGATACTAATAGTGAAAGAGGGGCTTTCGGAAAAGGCCTGGCAAGTACTAAAATGATAATAAAAAGATACCACAATAAAAATGTAACCACTGGGATTAAATGGACTACTTTCTTAAAAAATCACAAACAACCAAAATGCATCTAGAAGAAAGAGTGGCTCTGAGGAGTTCTGCAAGGATTGAACAGGCTGTGTCTTTAGTTTATAACCTCTCAGGAAGAAAGATCCAGGGTCAGGGGACTTCCTCAGGAAACAGAGAAGGGGACACTTCTCATCCATTTACAGTAATGTCCCAATCTGACAACTGAGTATTAAAAATAAACCAGAGATCAACATCGCTCATACACGCAGAAGTAAAAATCCTCAAAAAAAACACCAACAGATCAAATTCAGCTCTTCTAAAAATGAACACTACTCCATGACCCAGTGAACCTGAATCCAGGAATGCAAGACTGACTCAATCTTTGAAAATCAAATATGAAATTGCCATTTTAACAGCACAAGGAACCAAAGTCGCATGGTCACATCAAGGGATACAGAAAAAGCCTTTGGCAAAATTCAACAATCACTCGAGATTTTTAAAAATTCTCAGCACCAATGGAAAAATGTATATGTGAATGGGTAGAAGGAAGCCCTGAAGAAGAGGAAGGGAAACAGAAAATAGTGGGAATTATGTTCTGTGCGCATAGGAATATGTCAGGATGAACCCCACGACATGTGTGGACCAATGAGTACCTAAAATAATAAAATGGCATAGACCCTTGTTTTTCCATTTCTGAAAATAAAACTGGTAAAGTGTCACGAATGGACTACGTCAAACGAAGCTCACCAAATTAGACCTAGAAGATCGCCTCCTCAACTGAATAAGGCCATGTAGAAAAACCTACAGCTCACTGTAAACACCTTAAAAACAATAAATGCCTAGCCATAAATCTGACAACACATGTATACTGAAAACTGAAAATTATGATTGAAAAAAAGCAAAGGCCCAAGTAAATGAAGAGACACGTCACCTCCCGGATCTTAAGACCCATCAATGAAGGTCAGTTCTTCCCAGGATGGTCCACAGAGCCAGTGACATACCAAACAAGAGCTCCACAAAATCATTTGTGATATGGACAAGGTGATTTTAAAATTTACGTGAAAAGTCAACGCAGTTACAGTTTAAAATAATTTTGAAAAATAAGCATAAAAAGTTGGAAGAATTACACTACTCAACATCAAGATATTCCAAAGCTAGAGGAGTCGAGAGAGGCGTCCTGGCAAGGAGATGAGCATGGAGTAGTGGAATAGACCAGAGCCCCTGCTGCTGGAATCACAGCACACCCAGCTGCACAAGCAGACACCTGCCTCAACTGTGTCTTCACCACCAACCCCGTCAAATGAACCACGAATTTACATGTAAAGTGTGAGGCTTTTGGAAGACTACAAAGGAGAAAATCTTTACTAGAAAGACACCAAAGGCACAGTCCCCAGAAGGAAAACCTTTAAGGATTCGACTTCGTCAAATTCAAAAACTTTTGCCTTGAGAAAGACACCAGAGAATAAGACAATCCAAGATGGAGAGAACTGTGCTGCAAATCGCATATTTGAAAAACGACTTTTTAATGTCATCTATTCAGATCTTATAAAAGTGAATTGCAAGAAAATAAACAACTCACTCATTGTATTTTATTTTTAATTTTAACCACATTATACATATTAGTGGGGTTCATTTTGACAGAGTCACAAATGCATATGACATAGGTTTCCTCATTTCAAACTCCAGTACTAACCCCTTTCCTCCCCCGATCCCTTTCCTCTACTCTATGATCTTCCATCAGTTTATTTATTGATTTATTTTTAATTTTCATTACAATTATATAAAATCAGAATTCACTGTGGGATAATCGTACAGGCACCCAGCATGATTTGGTTGACTTTATCCCCGAGTTCTTTGTCTTTCCTCCCCTCCTCACGCTCAGGGGTACCCTGCTTCTACTCAGTGGATCTCCCCTCTATTTCTAGGAGATCCCCCCTTATCATTCCTTTTTTCTCTGTAGCTCCTGCCAATGAGGAAAAGCATTTGACGCTTGAGTTTCTGAGCCTGGCTAATTTCATTCCACACAGTATTCTCCAGTTCCATCCCTCCACCGACAGGTGACACAATACATTCTTCTTTATGGCTGAATAGGACTCCATTGTGTATATATAAACCACCTTTTCTTCATCCACTGATCTATCAGTGGGCACCTAGGTTGTTCTGAGACTTGGCTATTGTGGGCTGTGCTGCTGTAAACATTGGTATGCATGTATCTCTATGCTGCACTGTTTTTAGTTCTTTGGAACAAACACCACGGAGTGGGACAGCTGGGTCACATGGTGGTCCCATGCCTAGTCTCTCGAGGAATCTCCACACTGCTTAACAGAGTGGCTGCAGTTTGCAGTCCCACCAACATGTAAATGTGCCTTTCCCTCACATCCCCCACTATCAATCATCTTTATTTTTATCTTGACAACTGTCATTCTAACTGGGGTGAGATGAAATTTCAGTGTGGTTTTGATTTGTAGCTCCATGATTGATATGGATGTTCAACATTTTTAAATATATTGCTGATCATTTGCTTTTCTTCTTTGAAAAATGTCTCTAGGTCCTTGAACAAGTCAACTTTCAGACAAGAGGGAAGATTTGCATAGGCCCTTCCCAGAGAATAAATGGATGGCAGATAAACACATGAAAAGATGCTCAACATCTTTAGCCTCAGGGAAATACAAATTTAAACTGCACTGACATACTCTTACACACCAACTAGATGCCTCAAATAAAAAATACTGACAATATCAAGTGCAGCAGAGGATGCAGAACGAATGGAGATCTCAGACATTGTTGATGGGAATGCACAATGAAACAGTCGCCCTGGAACAACTCTGGAAAACAGCTTGGCAGGTTTTTTAAAATACAAAGTTAAACCTATATTTACCACATGACCCAGCAATTCCATAACTAGACTCTAGAGAAACAAAAACTTCTTCACACACAAAAAAAAAACACACCCAAATGTTGACAGCAGCTCTAGGCAAAACTGCCCAAATGGAAATCAACCCAAATGTTCTCCAACAGGCGTGGATAGACAAACTGTGGTCCAGTCAACACCGTGAGCAACTGAAAAGGAATGAGCCACTGATACGCACAGAAACTAGGTGAATGCCAAAACAACATGAGTGAGCAAGACAGCCCAGCCTCAAAAGGCCAGAGCGTGCATGACTTCATTTACATGACATCTCAGAAAGACAAAGAGCAGTGATAAAGAGCAGGTGAGAGAGTCACTAGGGAAGAGCAAGTGTCAAAGAGGGTTTCTCCAGATCACAGCAAGGGCCACACAAATCTATTATATGTTAAATCACCAAAGCATATCCCTCCCCCAGCCGGTTTTACTCTATGCTCATATGAAGAATAAAATAAAAAGTAAGGCTAGTCTCTGGAAGTATAAAATAGAATTTATAAATTCCAAAAGAGTATAGGAAAAAAGAGAAAAGATAAAGGAGATGCTGAGTACAATAGCAAGTGAGAGAATCAAGCGTGTGGGGGGGCAGAATACTTAGAAAACACAAAATCAGATAGTATGAAATCCAAACATGCTGGATTCATAATGATTTTAATGGGCTAATAGTCAATTAGCAGACAGAGCTCTCAAATTTGATTTCAACCACTTACTTAGGGGCTATGAAAAAAAATCTACCTTAAAAAACAAAAAGGAAAGGATTCAAGACAGAATTGGTTACAAAAGAACTGCTGAATATAGGGATCATTTCACAGAGATAAACAGAACAGTGCATCAAGAAAACACAATAGGTCCCTCCCCTCTCTGAGAGTACCCACTCTCTCCCTTGAGAGTGTCCCCTTCCCTTTTTCTATCCCTTCAATAAACTCATGACTATTACTCTGGAGAAAAAGGAAAAGAAAGAAATGCAGTAATTGCTAACCTGTATGCTCCCCAAATAGCCTAAAAGTATACAAGAAAGCTTGAACAGAAATACGAACAATATTGGACAAACCACGACTAACTTTAAATGCACTTATCTTAAAAACTAGAGGGAATGGAAACAAAATTATAAGAATATGGCAGATTTGGATATCCCCAGGAGGAACCTTCAGTTCCTGGCCGCCTTCAGAACCATGAACCTGTTCACTGGGAAAGGCATATTCTTTCCAAGTTCACCTGGACCTCGCAGGTGGCCAGAGACCAAGAAACCTCTAACTAAAAGGGAAACAGCACACATTGTGTTTTCTGAACGTACGGCAGTTAGCGAGAAGATACTTACATCCCCTTCTAAATAATAGGTACTCTGAGATCGAGAAATCAATAGGGAGACAAAATATTTACAAGTAAATACTAACAAAATGGAATGTCCAAGCTTGCCGACTACAATGAACAGGTAATTATGCAGTAATTTAATTCCAGTATGGAAATATGAGAAGGATTGGTGGACTCCTGTGTTGGTCAAAATGGCGAGGTTAAGCTACAGGAACTAACAGCTCCACAAATCCTGGTGGATGAATGTTACAAAGTGAAGTTTTCCTTCCTTCTAGGTCTGTTGTGGTACCACTCCCTAGGAAAACTGTTATCCAGGAAGCTTTTCAGCGTTTTGGTAGGCTGGAGGCCCTAACCACCAGGAGCTAGACTATAAGGAGAACACACCCTGCCTGGTCAGTACTGAAGGAAAGAGAGCAGGGGCTATTAAATGTTGATCATTAGATGCCTCAGCCCAGGGTACAGAAATCCACTCTCAGCCCATTGGCCAGACCTATTCACATGGCACAGCCTGCCTTAGTCAGTTTTCTGTTACTATAATGAAATACCTGAGGCTGGGTACTTATAACAAAAAGAGGTTTATTTAAGCTCATGATTCTGGAGGTCCACAAGGTTGAGGCCCCATCTGGTGATGGTCTTCTTGCTGGCAGTCCTAAGGTGGAGCAGGGCTTTACCTGGTGAGAGAGAGAGCATCCCTGTATATGTGCCTTCTGGTCTCTACCTCTTCTTATGAAGCCTCCAGTGTTCAGTCATGTGGATTCTGCCATGATGATGTTCTCTGATCCTAATTACAGCTCAAAGGCCTCATCTCTGAACTCCATACTTGGATTCAGTTCCATCTCTTAGTGCATCACAATGCGGGTTCAATTTCAACACACGAACCTTTCGGGGGGACACCCAACCACACCCACACCACAGCACGGCCTGACTTAGAGAGATGGGAAGCGCAATTCTGAAAGCGCAGAGGAAAAGGAGACCAGATGTGGGCGAGCATGGCCAGTCTCCCACACTCTGTTTTGGGGAGAATAGTTGGGCCCAGAAAAAAGACCGACGGGGAGTGGGGGGAGATCCAAGACGGCGGACTAGAGGGAGGCTGCGTTCCTTGTCACTCCGTAACTCCAGTTTCAAGCAGAGGATATCTGTTTCTTGATTGCTCACTGTCAGGCACCTATCATCCGCCATTTGCCTGCCTCTCGTCTGTCCATCGCCTGCCTTACACCTATCCATCACCCAACGCACGAGGTTCACCTCCCAATCATCCGACAACAGTCAGCAAACTGATCACCGACCGCCAGTGGAGCGCCAGCTGCCTGCTGTTGCCTGGAAGTTCACTGTTACAGTACCTGCAGGTTTGATTACACGTGGCTGCCACCATTTTGAGACAACAGCCAGGCCCCATAGGACCCCTGGCCAGACTGACTGAGCCCCGTCTCCAGGATCCCTCAGCCCAACCGATCACTCCCTGCCTCTGGGGCCCTCACATCGACTGACTGCTCCCTGCCACCAGGACCCCCAGACCAACTGACTGCGCCCTATCACCGCGAACCCAGACCGACTGCTCGGCCTCCAGGATCCCACAACCACACCAAACACACCCGACCTCCAGGACCCCTGCCTAACCAACCACATCCTGCCTCCAGGACCTCCTGCTGACCACAGCCACCCCTGAGCTGCAGCTCCCCATTTGCCAACACATTTCAAAGCCAGAGCGGCCATCTTGGATAATCCTGGAAGCTGTAGCTCCGATCTTTAGGTGGGGCAAATCTCATCCTGAGACGCCTGCTGGAGACTTAAAGCTCATTGTCAGGTACCTCTCATGCATCAGGCTACTGAATTCATGGAGGTTTCATTACTATATGACTGTTATACTGTATATTTTCTTTTTTCTCCTTATTGAAAAAATTTAAGTTCTTATTTCTTTACTTTTCTTGCTCTCTTTTCCTTTTGTTTACCTGTTCTCTCAGAGTCTCTCTCCTTTTTTTGCATGCTAACATCCAATTTCTTTTGATTACACTCTCACACTCTCTATTATCTGGAACTTCTGTATATTCTTTTCTTATCCCATTAACAGCCACATTCTACATCCCTCTGCATCCTCTTTGTCCTCCATTTGAAACTGCAAACCTTATTGCAAATCTGTTTGTTTTACTGAAGATAATATTTGGACTCATTCTGTTTATTATGACAATTTTGTTATTGTCCTCATTGAGGCTATTTGGTCTAGGATTGCATAGTGTCTGAATATTGATCTCCCCTTAAAGAAAGGGTTTTGGAAACCTATAGGGCCACTATAAGCCTATAGGGGGAAATCTGCAATACCCCAGATCTGCACTGCTAGAGGGGAAGATACATGAACAACATGAAAAAACAAGGGAAGAAAATGATCCAAACAAATCTAGGTTCTATATTAATAGAATCCAAGGACAGTATGTTAGAAGAAATGTCAGAAAAGGACTTCAGATTATACATGATTAAGATGATGCACGAAGCAAAGGATGAGATAAGAGAGCAATTGCAGGCAATGAATGATAATATCAATAAGCTGAAAGAGCACCTGCAGGAAGCAAAAGATCATTTCAACAAAGAGATAGAGATTCTCAAAAAAATAAATAAATAAATAAATAAACTGAAATCCTTGAAATGAAGGAAACAATAAACCAAATAAAAAAACTCAATGGAAAGCATCACCAAAACACTAGACCACTTGGAAGACAGAACCTCAGACAATGAAGACAAAATATTTAATCTTGAAAATAAAGCTGCCCAAACAGAGAAGATGGTAATAAATCATGAACAGAATCTCCAAGAACTATGGGACATCATGAAAAGACCAAATTTAAGAATTATTGGGATTGCGGAAGGCACAGAGATACAAACCAAAGGAATGAACAAACTATTCAATGAAATAATACCAGAAAAGTTCCCAAACCTGAAGAATGAAATGGAAAATCAAATACAAGAGGCTTACAGAACACCAAATGCACAGAATCACAACAGATCCACACCAAGGCACGTTATAATGAAAATGCCTAACATTCAAAACAAAGATAGGATTTTGAAGGCCACAAGAGAAAAGCATCAGATTACATATAGGGGGAGACCAATACTGATAGCAGCCAACTTCTCAACCACCCAGACTCTAAAAGCTAGAAGGGCCTGGAACAACGTATTTCAAGCTTTGAAAAAACATGGTTGCCAACCAAGAATCCTATACCCAGCAAAACTAACCTTCAGATTTGAAGATGAAATAAAATCCTTCCATGAAAAACAAAAGTTATAAGAATTTACAAATAGAAAGCCTACACTACAGAATGTTCTCAACAAAATATTCCATGAGGAGGAAATGAAAAACAACAATGGAGGTCAGCAAAGGGAGGAACTACCTTAGAGAAAAAACCACTCAAAGGAGAAACCAAGCCAACTTAAAAACCAAAAATAAGCAAAATGACTGGGAATACAAATCATATCTCAATAATAACCCTGAATGTTAATGGCCTAAACTCACCAATCAAAAGACATAGACTGGCAGAATGGATTAAAAAGAAAGACCCAACAATATGCTGCCTGCAAGAGACTTATCTCATAGAAAAAGACATCAACAGACTAAAGGTGAAAGGATGGGAATAAACCTACCACGCACATGGACCCAGTAAAAAAGCGGGGGTTTCCATCCTCATATCAGATAAAGTGGACTTCAAGCCAAAATTGGTCAGAAGGGATAAATAAGGATATTTCATACTGCTTAAGGGAACCATAAATCAGGAAGACATAACAAGAGTAAATATTTATGCCCCAAACAATGGTGCATCCCTGTACATCGAACAAATCCTTCTCAATTTCAGGAATCACATAGACCACAACACAATAATTCTGGGTGACTTTAATGCACCACTGTCACCACTAGATAGATCTTCCAAACAAAAAACAAACAAAGAAACCACAGAACTCGATAACATAATCAATAACCTACACTTAATACACATATATAGAATATTCCATCCATCAACGAGTGGATTCACGTTCTTCTCATGAGCACATGGAACCTTCTCAAAAATAGACCATATGTTATGCCACAAAGCAGCCCTTAGGAAATGCCAAAAAATAGAGATACTGCCTTGTGTTCTATCAGATCATAATGGACTGAGAGTAGAAATCAATGACAAAATAAAAAACAGAAATTACTCCAAAACCTGGAGACTAAATAATATGCTATTGAATGAAACATGGATAACAAAAAACATCAGGGAGGAGATTAAAAAATTCTTAGAGGTCAATGAGAACGACGATACAACATATCGAAATCTCTGGGACACTATGAAAGCGGTACTAAGAGGAAAATTCATTGCATGGAGTGCATTCCAGAAAAGAATGAAAAGTCAACAACTAAATGACCTAACATTACAGCTCAAAGCCCTAGAAAAAGAAGAACAGAATAATAGCAAAAGTAGTAGAAGACAGGAAATAATTAAAATCAGAACTGAAATCAATGAAATTGAAACAAAAGAAACAATTCAAAAAATTTACAAAACAAAAAGTTGGTTCTCTGAGAAAGTAAACAAAATAGACAAACCCTTAGCCACACTAACAAAGAGAAGGAGAGAGAAGACTCAAATTACTAAAATTCGTGATTATAAAGGAAATATCACAACAGACACCACTGAGATACAGAACATAATGAGAAGCTACTTTGAAAATCTGTATTCCAACAAAATAGGAAGTACTGAAGACATTGACAAATTTCTAGAGACATACGGTCCTCCCAAACTGAACCAGGAGGACATACACGATTTAAACAGATCAATATCAAGCAATGAAATAGAAGAAGCCATTAAAAATCTACCATCCAGGAAAAGCCCAGGACCAGACAGATTCTCAGCCAAGTTCTATAAGACCTTCAAAGAAGAACTCATTCCAATACTTCTCAAAGTATTCCAGGAAATAGAAAAGTATGGAACCCTACCAAACTCATTCTATGAAGCCAATATCACCCTCATACCCAAACCAAGCAAATACACATCAAGGAAAGAAAATTTTAGACCAATATCCTTGATGAACATAGATGCAAAGATACTTAACAAAATATTGGCAAACCATATCCAAAAACATATTAAGAAAATTGTGCACCACGATCAAGTAGGGTTCATCCCTGGAATGCAAGGATGGTTTAACATCCATAAATCAATAAACATAATCCATCATGTCAATAGACTTAAGGATAAGAATCACATGGTTATTTCAATTGACGCAGAAAAAGCATTTGACAAAATACAACACCCCTACATGCTCAAAACACTAGAAAAAATAGGGATAGTAGGAACATACCTGAACATTGTAAAGGCTATTTATGCTAAGCCCATGGCCAACATCATTCTTAATGGAGAAAAACTGAAACCATTCCCTTTAAAAATGGGAACAAGACAGGGATGTCCTCTTTCACCACTTCTATTCAACATTGTCCTCAAAACTCTAGCCAGAGCAATTAGGCAGACTAAAGAAATTAAAGGGATACGAATAGGAAAAGAGGAACTTAAGCTGTCACTATTTGCTGATGACATGATTCTATATTTAGAGGATCCAAAAAACTCCTCCAGAAAACTTCTAGACCTCATCAATGAATTCAGCAAAATAGCAGGCTATAAAATCAACATGCATAAATCTAAAGCATTTTTATATGCAAGCAACGAAACAGCTGAAAGGGAAATGAGGAAAACAACTCCATTTGCAATAGTCTCAAAAAAAAAATAAAATATTTGGGAATCAATCTAACCAAGAGGTAAAAGATCTCTACAATGAGAACTACAAAACATTAAAGAAAGAAATTGAGGAAGACCTTAGAAGATGGAAAGATCTCCCACGTTCTTGGATAGCAGAATTAATATTGTCAAAATGGCCATACTACCAAAAGTGCTACACAGATTCTATGCAATTCCAATTAAAATCCCAATGATGTACCTTACAGAAATAGAGCAAGCAATCATGAAATTCATCTGGAAGAAAAAGAAACCCAGAATAGCTAAAGCAATCCTTAGCAGGAAGAGTGAAACAGGGGGTATCGCAATACCAGAACTTCAACTATACTACAAAGCAATAGTAACAAAAACGGCATGGTATTGGCACCAAAATAGACAGGTAGATCAATGGTACAGAATAGAGGACACGGACACAAACCCAAATAAATACAATTTTCTCATACTAGACAAAAGGGCCAAAAATATGCAATGGAGAAAAGAGAGCCTCTTCAACAAATGGTGCTGGGAAAACAGAATGAAACTAAACCCCTATCTCTCACCATGCACAAAACACAACTCACAATGGATCAAGGACCTTGAAATCAGACCAGAGACCCTGCATCTTATAGAAGAAAAAGTAGGTCCAAATCTTCAACTTGTTGGCTTAGGATCAGACTTCCTTAACAGGACTCCCAAAGCACAAGAAATAAAAGCAAGAATCAATAACTGGGACAGATTCAAACTAAATAGCTTTCTCTCAGCAAAGGAAACTATCGGCAATGCAAAGAGAGAGCCTACAGAGTGGGAGAATATCTTTGCCACTCTTACTTCAGATAGAGCACTAATTTCCAGAATATATAAAGAACTCAAAAAACTCTACACCAAGAATACAAATAACCCAATCAACAAATGGGCGAAGGATATGAACAGACACTTCAAGAAGATCTACAAGCAATCAACAGACATATGAAAAAACGTTCACCATCTTTAGTAATAAGAGAAATGCAAATCAAAACTACCCTAAGATTTCATCTCATCCCAATTAGAATGGCGATTATCAGAATACAAGCAACAATAGGTGTTGGAGAGGATGTGGGGAAAAAGGTACACTCATACATTGCTGGTGGGGCTGCAAGTTGGTGCAGCCACTCTGGAAAGCAGTGTGGAGGTTCCTCAGGAAACTTGGAATGGACCCATCATTTGACCCAGTTATCCCACTCCACAGCCTATATCCAAAGGACTTAAAAGTGGCATACTACAGAGATACAGCCACATCAATGTTCATAGCTGCTCAATTCACAATAGCCGGACTGTGGAACCAACCTAGATGTCCTTCAAGTGATGACCGGATAAAGAAACTGTGGTATATATATATACAATGGAATATTACTCAGCTATAAAGAATAATAAAATCATGGCATTTGCAGGCAAATGGATGAAATTGGAGAATATCATGCTAAGTGAGATAAGCCAATCTCAAAAATCCAAAAGATGAATGATCTCACTGATAAGCAGATGATGACACATAATAGGGGGGTGGGAGGGAGGCAAGAATGGAGGAAGGAGGGACTGTATAGTGGGAAAAGAGGGGGGGGGGGGGTGGGGGGAGGAAAAAATAACAGAATGAATCAAACATCATTACCCTATATAAATGTATGATTATGCAAATGGTATGCTGTTACTCCATGTACAAACAGAAACAACATGTATGCCATTTGTGTACAATAAAAATAAATTAAAAAAAAAAAAAGACCTACCAGTACTTATATTAGGGGTACCCCATCGACAAGCCACTTCTTTGCTCAGTCATCCTATCATTAGGCAGAGAAGCCAGCAAAGCCGACGCAGAGCAGAGCTTCCACAGCGTCTGAGGCCTCACTCCTGAGCAAGCAGCCAAGAGGGGCAGGACACTGACAGAAATCCTCTCACTTGAAAGGCAGAGAGTAAAAGAGATAAGAACCAAGCTGCAGGGACAGAAGGTAACGGGGAGGCCCAAGGAACTTTAGAAAACCATAGCTAATATCATTGAGGAGGTGGAAAGCAGATTCATTAAACAATAGGAGGCTATGGAAAAGGGTATGCAGAGAGGAAGGGAAGAGTTCTTGACATTCTTGCTGAAGAATTGAAACTCAATCTGGTGAAACCTCTAAGTGAAAGAAATACTGTGTGAGACAGAGGAAGATATTGAACCATGCCCCGTGGATTATCAGCAAAATTCAGATTCTGGAAAGCTCTAAAAGGAAAAGAACCAACAGTGATTTTTTTCCCCCAACAAATAAGCTGCAAGCACAGAAGAGAGGAGGATGGAACCTACTGATTAATAAAGACCCGAGGGTGCCGTGCAGTGACTGGTGACCTCAGGTAGGAAAGAGCAAACATGTAAGGACAAGCTAGTACTGACGGAAGAGCAAGAAAGGTCATGGCCAACTTACTTTAAGCATGTGATGCAGACGTAGGTGTGATACCAGTGAATGGGCTGCAGCAACGTACTCATTAAACCCTCACCAACTTCTAGTGGGATTTATTGTGGGAACATTAAGGCAGAATAACATCAGAGCACCTTGTAAATATTTTATACGTGCATGTTAATGGAACAGAATAACGGATTTCAGTGGTCTAACCATACGTGCATAGCACATGATTTGTCAATTTCACCCCCCAATTCCTTCCTGACCCTCTCTGCCTCCCTCACCCTGGCGTGCCTCATCTACACCCTTCTACCATCATGGTGATCTTTCCCTCTTCTTCCCCTCCTTCCTTCAAATACAGGAGAAAACAGGATACTTTTCTGAGTTTGACGTATTTTGTCAACTTTATGGTCTCCAGTTCTGTCCATTTTCCCACACATGCCATCGTTTTGTTCATCTTTGTGCCTGAATAAAACTCCATCGTGTACAGACACCACATTTCATCATTCACCTGTTGACGGGCACCTGGGCTGATTCCATGCCCTGGCTGTGGTGCAGTCTGCCTCGATGGCACAGCTACGCAGGTGTCTCCATGGTGCGCCCACTTCAATTCCTTCAACCATGTGCCCGGGCGTGGTGGAGCTGGATCTCCTGGTAGTTCTAGTTCTTTAGTTTTTTGAGGAAACTCTATACTGATGTGCATAGTGGGGCCACTAATTTACATCCCACTGACCCTGTGTAAGGGACCCTTTCTCTTCACATCCTCACCAGCATTTATGGCTGTCTATTCAAAGGACTAAAAGAATCCAGCAACGTTGCTAGAAACAAGAGAACCGTGCATAAAGGTGGTGCTTTTTGTACCAGCATCAACCAAGCATAACTTTTAAAAAAGAAAAAATATATAAACATATAGAGAGGGAAGGGGAGCAGAGGAAAAGGAAGAGAGGAAGGGAGGCGAGGAGGGGGAGGGAAGCAGAGGGTGGCGTCGAGCCCCCTGTGCTGCCTGCTTCTACCACATGGCAGAAGGAGCCCTGGGAAGTGAAAGACTACACAGCACGGAGGACAAGCTACCAAGGGCCTGGGCATGAGTCTAAGGAAACTGCGCAGGTGCTGGTAAAAGTAGAAGAAGTAGAACCCACTGAGAGATACGAAAGACGACCTCAATAAAGTGGGAGAGCCTGTGTCTACGACTGAAAGGCAGCAACGTCGAGGTGCACACCCCTCGCCACTGAGTGTCCACACGTTCAGTTCACTTCTACCAACGACGACGACAAGAACTGTTACTAGTGGAAACTGACAAGTGTCTTCCAGAAGTTCTTGTGGAGAATTAAAAGCTGAGAAACAGCTGAGAGCACCTGGAGGCCTGGGCACCGTTGGGTTCACCGTAAGGAGGATGGGGACCCAGGACGGGCTCGGCGCCAGGTGGGCAGGCCAGGCGAGGCTGAGCTGCCCGCCCCCTGCCTTGCTGGAGCCTGGGATCTGCTGTTCCTGACCCCTCCACCCTGTGTCTTCTCCTCGGTGACCTGGACCTTCTGGAAACCTCGGTTTCTAGGTGGCTCCTCCTCAGTGGTCTTTCTCACTGATTTCCAGTTGTACTAGACTACAGTCGGGGCGTGTTTGCTATGAAATCCATACTCTGGGGAATCTACAAGATGCTTCATGGCAATCTTGGAACCTGGAGACAGGGAAGACTATTCAGAGTACTGCACTCTGCGTGTCGGTGCCAAGTCTTAAAAATACTTATTCATTTCAGCTGCTCCATTATATGCTTCAAATTCTCAGTAGCCTTCCTTTTTTTCCTGGTCTAGTTATTCTGCTAAAAACAGTCACGTGTCACTTAATGATAAGGATAAGTTCCTAGAAAGGCATTGTCTGCCATTCCGTCATCGTGGGAGCCAGAATGTCCTCCACAAGCCCGGCTGGTCCAGCACAACGTGCCAGGCTGGATGGCAACCTGTGGACCTCTGTGGGGTGCGCGGCCAGCTGACTGACAGGCACTCGTGGGGCAGGTGACCGTGTGAGCAGCACTAACTCCCCGTGGGTTACCGGCAGGCGTGGGGTTCTCTCCCTCCTGGGCTGGTGGTAGTGAGCTTCTCTGAAGTACAGCCCTGTGAGGGACCTGGCCAGGTCATGAGCAGCTGAGGTGTGCGTCACGTTGGACAGACGTCGCGCGTATGACCGAGCGCTCGTGATGAGGTGGGAGCGTGGACAGAGTGCCTCAGTCCTGGGCCTGGGCTTAGGAAATAGGGGGTCTCGTCTCCATGTGGCTCCTCAGCGGCCAACACCCAGACAGGGCAGCAGCAGAGCTCCGACCACATGGCCGGTGCTGTGTCCTGGTCACGGCAGAGTGACGTCTAAAACAGGGCCGGAGAGCTCCAGGGCAGGAGGGGCAGAACTGTCCCATGGCCTGGGCCACCTTCTCCAGAACCTCTAGGTAAGAATGAAATAAATGTCTGAATTCTTTAAACAACTGTACTTTTCAGTACTCTTATCAGGCCGCAAAACCCGTCCACATGAGTGGGCGCTAGGCCCTGAAGGAAGATGACCCAAATCCAGGCCCCTGGTGGAGGACAGAGTTGGAGCCACCTTTACCCGCAGTGCCTCCTCTGCTGGGGGCCCAGCTCCCCGCAGACGTAGGCTTGTGACCCAGACATGAACCAGGACTGACACCATGGTGGCGGGAGGAGGGTCTAGTGAAGGCCGCAGAGTGGGCCGGTCCATGGGCCCTGGGAGATGACTGGCCTTCCTCTCTCTGGCCGAGTCCCCTTGGAATCCTCCTCAGTAGTGGACACAGTAGAGTTGGATGCTTCCACGGATCTGGAGCTCCCGCAGCCTCTCCAGGGTATGCTGGTCCAGGCTGGTGGTGCCCACGGCCTGTCCATTGAGTGCCAGCTTCAGCCCCCCCTCCTGGCACAGGAGCAGCACCTGGGAAGGAGGCCTGAGTGGGTGGTGGGATTGCAGCAGACCCTCACTGCCTGCTTCTGTGCTACCTGTCTGGAGCCTCTTCCCCTTGGAGGGTGTGAATGCGAGACCCAGAGAGGCCGTCTGTCACCAGCCCACTGTGGCCCTCACGAAGCTGTTAACTGACCCTGGGCCTCAGTTTACCTTCCGCAACCTAACTTGCCTCCCACTGAGAAGGGGTCTCCACCCGGGCCGCTCACTGGAACCACCGGGGGAGCTTTTGCACACATGATGCTTGGCCCCGCCTGCGCTCATTACGCCTGGGCTTCTGGGCCCTGGAACCCCGGCCTCGGTGTGGAGGGTTGAGGGCCAGTGCCTAGAGGTGCTCTCTGCTGGGCTGGCCTGGCTTCCCAGCCCGATGACATCTACCCTGCCAGGATAGGCCCCCGCCCCAGATCACGTTGGAAACTCCGCTCTGCTCGCCCTCCTGGAGGGATGTGTCCGCTGGATCAGACCCACCTCGAAGAATCGCTGGGGGTGAAAAAGGAAGGGGGCTGAGATCAGCTTCTTGCGTCCCCAGGGCGACACCCAGGCCAGCGTTCTGTCTGTGAAGGACGCCCTGAGTGTCACAGGAGCACGGGCGGCCTCGTCCCTCAGGCTCAGAGCCAACCTGCAGGGGCGGCCAGAGCAGGGGATCAGCCTCCGCTGTCCTCAGGCCGCTGAAGCCCCTGAGGGAGCAGCAGGCTCTGGAAGATGCAGCAGACTCCAGGGCTGTCTCCTCTGACAGGCTCGGGCTGCTTCCTGGGACCCGTGGCGGCTCAGAGGAGTGGCAGGACCTGAGGTTGATTCCCTGAGGTGCCGTCTCCTGACTGGGGGTCGCGGTGTTACCCGGCCTCAGCCTCAAACCGTCTCCTGAAAATGGGTGACTGGGATGATAACAACAGTAGCTGACATTTATTCAGTAACCTGCCAAGTGTGGTCTTGAGTATTGGCAGGCCGCCTAGTGGGTAGAGCCAGGTACCTGAGCTCCACCCTGGCCCTGCTGCCTTCTAGTCCTGTGACCTCGGGAAGTCGCTTAATGTCTCTGTGTCCAGTTAATGTCATTCAGGGAGGTAAGAGTGCTGTGTCTGCTTTCTGAGGTTGTTGCTAGAATTAAATGTAATGTAAGGGTTAACTTAGGAGAGCGCCTGGCGCGTAGTAAGTACTGAAATGACACCTTTTGTTTAGAATATTAATATAGGACACAAAATTAACCTCAAAAGGACACACAAAGAAAACAAGTAGGAACCAAGGAGGTAATGTCCCTGAAGAGTAGCGAGTCCCTGGCGCACAGTAGGTGTCCTACAGGAGCCAGGGTTTGCCTTTGCCTTAATCCTCACAGAAACCCTGTGCTGTGAGGTCTATGGGCCACTTCAAGGTGAGAACAGACAGCTAGGGGACTGACTCCATTACTAGGAGCAGCCTTGGGGCCTCAGGCTGGGACATGGGCAGAGTTCATGACTCCAGTTTTGGGGGTCTCTCTGTTGCCTGCCATCTGCCTCCCAATAGGACCCCCAGACTATTCTGTGTCTTCTGAAGTGACCTTTCTCCACCCCTGCAGCTGCTGTGGGCTGGATCCCAGCAAGAAGCAGGTGGGAGCAAAGAGACAGGATGCAGGCCGAGGGACAGTTGGGAGAGGCCTCCTGGGGAGGGCCTCTGAGGCCTCCAGTGGCTCCATGCCAGCAACAGGCTCCCACATTTCCAGCTGTGGGAAGGAGCAGGCAAGGGCTGAATGTTGGGAAGGACCCCGGAAGGCAAGGGTCTGAGGGACGCCCATGGGCACAGCAGGCCTGCCTGAGGAAGGTTCTGCGGGCCCACAGTATTCTCCCATTGTGAATTCAGACCTGTTTGCAAACAGAGGTTATGTAAAAGAGGGTTTGCAAATTATCTTTAAGAATAACCAGGAGATCTGGCGAGACTGGGCCTGGGAAATGATCTTCCCACTCCACACCCCTCCTAGTCTGGTCCTCCCTACTTAAGTGGCCTGTCTGTCCTCTGAGACATGTGCATCGACAGCCCGTGAGAAATGGCAGTTAGGTTATTTGTTGTGTCACCAATACCAGCGTCACGGTTTGGAGACAGGGTATGAACGTGCCCACATGCCTCCAAGTTCTGGGGCAGGGGTGCCAACCTGATCACTGGGCACCTTATCATTTCCCATCACCTCGACATTACCCTCCTTTATCTGATGGGGAACTCAGACTCAGGAGACCTTCCCAAGCAGGCACAGCTAACGAGAGGCAAGCCAGGAATCGAGTCCCGCCTGTGTTCACAGCCATACTAGCCAGGATGTGCCTCATGCCCGCATCTCATGTGCGATCAGGAGCACACAGGGAGGGCGTAGGCGGTCAGTGACTTAAAAACAGACGTCAACGAAGCAGGGAGAGGACAGGGTGCTGCCCTCGCTCCCCTCCCTGCCTTCTCCAAGACAACGTGGTACCACCCACGTGGCGGGGCATGCACTGGGCGCCAGGTACTGTCTATTTTAAGCACCAACCTGAAGCCAGCATGATTATTAGACTCTTAACAAATAAGGAAACTGAGGCAAAGAGAGGAAAAGCCGCTGCCCTGAGTTTGCACATGTAGGAAGTTTCCTGGCAATGTGGCCTCCCAAGCCATGACACCCAGTGCCTTTCCTCCAGGAGGGCTGCAGGCCCTTGTCTGAACAGACCTGAGCAGAAGCTCAGGACTTGCGCGCCCCCTGGAGGAGAAGCCGGGCAGCACCCTGTAGTCATGTCCCTCCCAGTCCTGGCCTCCAGGTCCTGGCTTCCCATGACTCTCTCCCCACTCAGGGGCCCTGGCTGTTCCTAAAAGAAGCACTGGGTCTCTCTGGAAGGCCACCTCCCTTCTCAGGGTCTCCGTCTGCGTCTGCACAGGCCCTTTCCTGGATGGAGATGCAGGGCTTGTGGCTGGAGCAGAGGCACCAGGAGGGAAGAGGCTCCTGCACTGGGGCTGCTGGGCCCGCTGGTTCCATGGTTCTGTGGCCTTGGGCAGGCCATCTCCCTGCTCCTCTGTCTCCCCACCATAAGAGGGGTGAAAGGGCAGCGCTGGGAAACAAAGCGGGTGACAGTTGCTGGATACTTACTCCTTGGGCTCTTGCAAGACCAGTCCCCGAACTACGATGACCTGCCCAGGCCAAAGGCCCCGAGGAAGAGCACGTGAGCAGGGCACCTGCTGAAGGAACGCGGAGACAACGGGAAAGTTCAGGGAGGGTCGCCTGCCTCCAGGAACAGCCGCACGGGCTACCCCTAGGGCCAAGGGCGCACCCCGGGCCAGCCAAGTGTCTGCCGCACAGGGAAACACAGCTCTGTTCATTGACTGGACACTGGTACAGGCTGCTGAGAGCGTCCCCTGCGTCCAGGCCCAGCCCAGCGCCCCAGCGTCTGAGCACCATGTGCCAGACCTGAGGCTGTGACCTGAACTGCAATGGCCGAATGGAGGGCTAGGACGGCCGCGTGCCTCTGTCGTGCAGCCTGGCACTGGCCTGGCACAGAGAACACCAGATATCTTTTTACAGAATAAGTGCAGAAAAGGTCAAACGAGGATGGATTTCAGCTGCAGCTGCCTGGCCCACCCACAGCTGCAGTTTCCCACAGAGGAAGGGAAACCCCGAGACCAGGGGCATTTCCCACTGCCGGGAGCTCGCAGCCTCCTACTCAGGTCGTCCGCCCAGCCCTGAGGGAGCAGAGAGGAGGCCAACCTCCAGGGGACACAAGGAGGGAGCATCACTCACCAGCCTGGGACTCTGCAGCAGGAAGGGCTGTCAGGAAGGAAAGGCACAGGAGGCCATTGGTGTTGCCTGGGGAAGGTCCCTCTCGCTACCCTCCTTCCACCCAGGCCATGCTTTGGGGTTTGCGTCGCTCACAGCAGAGGGTGAGTGACTGGAGCGCCAGTGGGTCCTCTTGAACCCAGAGGCCCACCAGCCGTGGGGTGTTGGGGAAGAACTAGCCAGGGGATTGGTCATCCCACACCTGGACCAAGTTCATGGGCCTGGTCTCCCCTTCTGTCACAAAAGGCCACTCCAGCCTCCTCCCAGGGTCACTGAGAACAGAAAGCTCCAACCAGAAGGCGACTCCTGATGGGGATTAGGGTCCTGGCCCCTCTGGCCAGCCTGTCCCCACCCATCCTCCTGGCCCTGGAGGTGGTTGGCAGAGGCAAGTCCAGGCTGACCTTGGGCTGGAAGGAGCCAGACCCGTCCATGCAGACCCCAGCAGGAGGGAGGCAGCTGGACCCAAGCAGTGCAGCTGCAGGCCCCCCAGGGGAGCAGGGACTGACCCACTGGTGTGTCCTGCCTTGCCCGACCACAGGGCCCAGCCTTGCCCCCGAGACTCACGTGTCCCATGGGATACCCTGTGCTGCCCTCCTGAAACGGCTGTCCAGAAAGAGGAGAACAACGTCCAGGACCCCTGCACGCCCCCAGCCATTGCCTGGCCCCCAGCCACCCTGCCTGCTTCCCACACAGCCCCTCGTGGCTCCCGGATCTCGTGCTGGGAACCTGCCAAATCCTAGGCCCCCAAACTCACTGAGTGGGACTCAGGGAGCAGGTCCCAGAGACCTGTATTTTGAATCAGTCCATCAGGGGAGAATGACAGAGCCGGCGAGCCAGCCTAGGGGCCCACGTGCCAGATCTCGCCCTTCTGATCTTTGCTCCTAGCGTCAACCTGACCCCACAGCCAGCAGACTCCTGCCACCAGCTCCTGCTCCCTCTCTGCCGTCACCGTCTCTTCTCTCACCTCCCTCACATGGGACACCTCGGAGGACCCCTGCCCCGGGGCTATTCCTGGCCTTATAGGCCTCTCTGTCCCCTGGTCTGGTGGGTACGAGGGTCCCAGGCCTGCTTGGCGATTGGCCACAACACCCCAAGCTTTGGCCCAAGAGCACTTACACTGATGTTCAGGAATCCAACAGCCTTCACCAAGATGTCACCGAATATGCCCAGGGTGTCCACCCGAGACAGTGGGAGCCGGTAGCGGTAGTGGAGAAAGTGCCGTCCATTCACACTCACCTGGAGAGGCAGACGGGCCAGGCTCAGCAGCTGAGCCTCGCAGGCTTATGACTGTGTCCCAAGCTCTGGCAAGGACTTCAGCCTAGAGGTGTCCTCATGTGGCTTCACACAGCTCCGCAGGGAGAGCACACTGTACAGAGGAGTTAGAGGCCTTCCAAGGTCCCAGAGCTGGCAGACGGCAGCGCTGGCGCTCCATGTCCCTCCCTGCCTCCGAGCAAGCCCGTCCCCTTCTCAGCAGACCCACAGCATCGTCCTCAAACCCATTGACTGAGGAAAGCGAGGCTGGAGAGGCTGGCGCTGTCCTCGCCCTCAGTCCTGTTCTCCCTGGCTGCCTGGTCCTGAGGCTTCTGGAGAGCCTTGTCTTTCCCGCAGGAGTTCATCTCAGAGGCCAGGGTCTTGCAGGCAGCCCTCTCCTGTCCCGGCTGCCTCAGCTGTAAGATGGGGATGAGGAAGTGCCCACCTCACAGGGTGGAGGGTGGATTCGATGAGCTGAGCATTCAGTGGCTTAGAGGGGCTGGGGCGGCTCAGGGCACAGCCTCGCTCTGACCTGGGTTTCCCCTCGCATCCACCTGCCTCCCCGTGAAGGAAAGGCTGAGCCTGCGCTGGCAGCTGGAGCGCCGCCTTTGACCGTGGCGGTCGAGGCCTCTCCTGAGCCAGCACCAGTTTTCCAGCTGCCCTGCAGGTCCAGGGAAGGATGGGTGGAAGGAGACAAGTTCAGGACCCTGGACGCCATCCCTTCCATTCACCTTCACCTCTCGTTCCCAAAGAGAAAGAGGATGAGGAAGCTGGCCCCTCTCTGCAGGGCCAGGCCGGGCCAGCGGGCCTCCCTCTGCCAGCATCCGCTGAGCAGGGTGTTGCAGATGACATGGGGCTTGGTGGTGTGGAAGCGAGGGTTGAAGTGGATGGCGATGTCCGGCTGGGGGCACAGGCTGCAGCCACACTGGAAGTCCACCTGAAACCTTTGGGGGAGGCGGCTCTCAAGCGCTGTTCTGGGCGGAGACCCAGCAGCTCCCAGAGCAGAGAGGAGCCCCTGGCTTGATGCCTCCTGAGCTGAGCTCCCTCTTACCTGTGGGCACGCAGCGGGACCACACCCTGCAGCATGACCATCTTGCCTGCGTGCAGGCCACCAAAAATGGTTGTGACATACGGAATCACCTGAAGGAGGGAAGAAACCATGCATGCAGGTTGGAGAAAGGCCCAAGAGACCCCATGTACAGCAAGTGGGGAGGGAGGAACAGGACCAATCAGCTTTCCTACCCCAAACAGAAAACGTCCTTACAGGAAAAAATCCCTTCTCTCTGAAACGCCCTCCACCGCCATCTTGCCCGTCTTGGACAAATCAAAGCTGCGTATGCTGGGGAAGCCCCTTTGGTTCCCCTTTGGTTCCCCTGCAGCACCAACCAGCTAGCCGTCCCCAGCTCCCAGGGCGCAACAGGCTGCTGTGTTCCCAGTGAGGCTTGTCATTCACTGGTGCCACCCTGGTCCCCCGAAGCCTGCTACTGAGGCTTCTTGAGGACTGTTTAATGGCCAGAGTGTGGGACCTTGAGGCAAAAAGCATGGACGAGTTGGAGCTGAGAGCTGCCCCTCAAGAGCAGCCTGCGGGGAACCTCGCAGTGGCCCGCAGGCTTCCTGGCCTTCCTCCTGGCCTTCCTCCAACCCCACACCGTCCCAGTCCCTGCCTCTCTGGTTGCTTTCCCTGGGTGGCCACAGGCCTCCCAAGAGCTGCAGCCTCATCTTTCCCTTTGTTGGGCTCAGGCCCCGCCTGGCACCGTGGGTCCCACAGAGCTGTTTGCAGGACGTGGACGGCACAGCAGGGAACTCAGGCAGCCTCAGAGGGCGGCCTTCACACGTTGCTTCCGACTCCCAGCAGTGCACACCGAACCACCCAGAAGGAGCTGGAGTGCCCAGCGCTACCCTCCCGGCCACAGACCCAAGCCTGTGAAGCGAGCAGTCCTGGGGCCTGGGCACCTGCTTCAGTCCAGGTTGCAGGCTCCTGGGGGGACACAGAAGGCCAGGGTCCCCACTGGCCAGTGCCCACCCGCAGCTTAGCAGGGCTCAGCAGTTCAGTGGCTTCCACTGCACAGGCCCAGGCAGGGTGTGTAATTAACTGAGCGCCCTCGGGGGAGGAGAGCGCCAAGTAAGGCAAAGCCAGGATTAGTGCGTGCCAGCGGGGTGTCCCCTGGGGCATCGCCTGGCTTCAAGTCTCATGAACAGGAGGAGGAGGAGAGGGACCCCCACCCCCACCTCTGGCTGGGAGGGTCCCCTGGAACTGTCCCTTGCAGCCTGGAGATGAGGCCACCCTTCCCACTTATCAGTGTCCCCTGCAAGGATCCCACCCACTCCCCCATCCTGCTAGCCACTCTCCCAGTAGGGGCACAGCCTTGGGTCACCAGTTTACCAATGTCCAGCAGCCACTCACATGCAATTAGCTGCTCAGCCACTCACTGTGCTAAACTCAAGAGAGCCTTCTAGAACTGGGCAGGTGCTGGGGAAGCAGGGCCCAAGCCTGAGGTCCTCTCCAGCCCAGCACCCAGGGGGAGTCCCTGCCCAGGGGCAAGGGAGGTTCCTGGGGCCCAGGAAGTCCCAGATGCAGGCAGCTGCTCACCGGGTGGAAGACTGGAGGCTGCAGGATGAAGCTGTCAGGAACCGGGTCCAGGCTTTCTCCCGGTGACATGAGGGGCGGGGCCGCTCCTACTGGGGCTGCGGATCCTGATCCAGGACCCACCTTCCCCTGCGGGGTCCTCAGCGGCCAGGGAGCTCTTCCAGCTGTTAGTCTCACCTGCGCTCCGCAGGGTCCTAACGCCGCCTGGAGCCAACCTGGCAGGGTGGGGTCCAGCCGCAGAGCCACAGCCGCCCAGCCGGAGGGTGCCGAGCAAAGCCTGCCGCTCTGACTGCACTGCCACTGGTCGGCAGAAACTCCGCGTCCAGGGTGGGACGCTGGCACTAAGCCACCGAGGAACTGGCCCCCTGGGTCTGAAGCACGTGACCACACGGAGGGGAGCCAGAGGCTGGCCTCTTTGGATTTGTTTCTCCGGGCTCACCTGAGTCCTCAGTGGGTCGGACCAAGGGTTGGACAGGCGTGCAGGTTCCAGCAGCAGCCCCGTCCCCAGCTTCCTGGACAGTGGAGCGGGGGAGGCGGGGGCGGGGCTTCCCGTTCTTCCTCCCCTGGTCACCAAAGGTCTCTTCTCCTTCCCTCCTTTCCTGCCCTTTCTCCACTCCCCTTTTCCCAAGTTTTATGGTCCCCTGTGGCTCCATTTCAGCAACGCCATGGTGCCAAGGACCAGCTGGGGTCACAAAAAAAAAAAAAAAAAAAAAAAAAAAGACAGTGAGGAAAGGGAGGGAGGCAGGCCAGGCCTTGGCTCAGGCAGGCAGCCAGCTGCAGGGGGAGCAGGCACTGCACCCGGACACCTGGATTCCTGCTCAGCCTCTGCCCTGCACTGTGTGCCCTGGGGCAGCTTGACTCCTCTCTGGCCCTCCTTCTCTTCACCTGCATATAAGAGGGTGGCCACTGCCGTGTCCTCAGCAGCCTGTGTCTGAGTGGGCTCAGGCCTCTGCGTGGTAGGAGTCCTCCCAGTCCTGCTTTGAGCGTCAGGAAGACTTGCCCTTGGAGTGGAGTTTTACTCAGCCATGAAGAACAACAGAATCATCTCACTTGCAGGAAACAGATGGAACCAGAGGCCGTTATTTTGAGCAAAATACACCAGACCCAAGGAAGTAAGTATCCATGTGCTTTCCCTCACATGTGGAGAGAGGCCACAGGAAAACCCAGGGGCTGGGGGAAGGGAGCCCATGGAAATAGGAGCATGACCTGTGGCATAAAGGGGGGCAGGGGAGGAAGGAGGGAGGCTGGGAAGGTACCAGGGAGTGGAGCTGATCAAAAGGTCTTTCTGTATATGTGTAATAGGTGCACACACACACACACAGGCACACACCAAAGAGTAGCACAACTCAACTTAGCCTGAGCTGGGAGGTCCCTGGATCTGACCACAGTGTCAGACTTGGCAGTGGGCAATTCCTGGCAGGACCAGCTGGGCAAAGGGTCAAGTGTATGGGGCAAGAGTCAGCCGCTTCTGGGCTGGAGGGGAGAGTTCACGAGGTCCTAGGATAAGGTATTTGAGCCATGGCTACCCTACCTGTGCTCCTCGGCAGCATTCAGGGCACTTGGAAATTTGTTGGAGAGGCAAAATTTGGGGATCTCCCCCAGCCCCGTGGAAGAGGCCTCTCCAGAGGCAAGGCCCAGGAGCATGCCCTCTAGGCGACTCTGGAGCACATTAATGTCTGAGAAGCTCCGGCTAAGGGACAGGGCTCTGGGTACTGAGCCCAGGAGTGTGTTCAGACCCTGCTGGTGGGAGGAGCTGTGTGGCAGAAGGTGTTTCTGTGGGGAAATCTGATCAGGGGTGTGTTGAGGAAGAGTGATCTATGTACACTGGGAGGAAAACCGAAGGTGGAGCGACCAGCTGAGCGGGGACATGGGAGCCTGCATGAATCAGACCTGGATCCTGGTCTCAGCCCCAGCACCAGAGACCTCGTGGCCCACGGTCACAGGGACCCTTTCCCCACCCAGACTCGGTTCGTTTGCTGAGAAATAAAGAGGGAGGATGTATTCCTGGGTAGGGCCCCCATAACAAAATAACACTGACTGGTTGGCTTAAGCAACAGAACATTTCTAAATGTTCTGAAGGCCCGAAGTCCAAGATCAAGGTGCAAGTGCTACGTAAATAGTTGTATTGTTTAGAGAATAATAACAGGGAAAAAAGTCTATAAATGTTCAATATAGACACAATTTTTTTTTTCAGTGTGGGTTGATCCAACCTGGACCTGTGCATAGCAGGCAATCACTCTACTACTGAGCTCTGCTAGGGAGCATATAATTACAATTATTCTTTTTTTCAATCTGTGGTTGTGTCCGAGTATGCAGATCCTGCAGACATGGAGGGCTGACTGTATATCTAAACAGTAATAATTAACTAAAGATGAATATCAAGAATATACAAAGAGCTCCAGCAAATCAATAAGAAGATGATTTTGAAGAAAAACAGGCAAAAGGAATGAATGTCTTTCTTTGGTCTTTGTAGTATATTTACTCTTTGTCTTTATATATACACATACACACACATTACATGCACTTTGTTCAGCAAGAGTGAACGGGCTACTGTGTTGTGGATTTTCCTCTTGATACCACAACATGTGACACATCCCACATAGACAAATGTGCTTTGGAATCACATTTTTCAATGACTGCAATGAAATCCACTGTTTTTGGTTTTTTGTTTGTTTGTTTGGTTGGTTGGTTTTTTTGTTTGTTTGTTTGTTTTGGGTGCTGGGAATTGAACCCAGGGCCTTGTGCTTGCAAGGCAAGCACTCTACCGACTGAGCTATCTCCCCGGCCCTGAAATCCACTGTTTGATCTACTAGAAATCATTCAACCATTTTCTATTAGTGTTTCCTGTGGTGTTTTGGTTGATTGACTTTTTTAAAAAGAAGAAATCTACATGGCCAATATGTATATACTTGTGTGTCTATGTCTCAGTTTTATCAGTGACCAGAAAAATGCAAATTAAAACTTTAGTAAAAGACTATTTTATGTTGACTCACATGGAAACATTAAGAATTGTTGTAGTACTAAGTAGTGAAGAAGATGTAAAATAAAGAAAAATTCTAACAAGTTGCTGATGAAACTGAAATTGATGAAACTGATCATTTGTGTATCCTCCTACTCATTAAATCCCATGGGAGCTCTTGCATGCATACACCAGGGCACACTTTGGGATCTTTTCAATTGTTTCCAACTCCAAACCGGAAAGTCAAACAACTAGCCAACCCAGTGGCTTTGTCACTGGATTGATAAATAATGGTGTAAGCACATAATAGACTATTTTATAGCAGTGAAAATGAATTACAGAGCCAGGCATGGCGGTGCATGACTGTAATCCCAGCAAGTAGGGAGCCTGAGGCAGGAGGACCAGAGGTTCAAGGTCAGGCTCAGCAACTTAATGAAACCCTCAGCAATTTAGTGAGACTCTGTCTCAAAAAAGGACTAGAGATGTAGCTCACCCTGGGTCGATCACCTTCAAAAAAATGGAAAATAAAATGAATTAATAAATTGCAGTTCTATGCAATAATATGTGTATATCATAGATAGAAGAACGTTGCAGAAAAGACCATACATTTATACCATTTCTCTTCATCTGTTTGGTGTGTTCTAAGAGAATGCCTTATAAACAACAGAGATTTGTTTCTCACAGGAGGCTGAGAAGCCCAAGACCTAGACAGCAGATTTAGTGTCTGGTTGGACCCAATTCCTGGTTCACAGACAGCCACCTCTACATTCTCACAGGATGGAAGAGGCTACCCGCGCTCTAGGGGCCTCCTTTGTAAGTACACTAATCCCCTCCGTGAGGGGTCTGCTTTCAAGACCTAATTTCTTCCCAAAGGCTTCACCTACTAATACTATACACCATTTTTAAATAAAGCTTCAAATATGCAAAACAAAACAGTGTACTAGGGATGCAAAGAAGGGATTTAGAAACTTAGAGAAAGGCAAAGGCCAAGAGCATCAGGATGCACCTGTAGTTCCAGATATTCCAGAGGCTGAGGCAGGAGGGTGGCTGGAGCCCAGAAGTTGGAGGCCAGCCTGCTCATTGTAGTGAGACTCCGTCTCAAAAAAAAAAAAAAAAAAAAAAAAAAAAATGAAACCAATGAACAAAACCCAAACCAAAACAAGGACCCCATAGAGTACGAGGAGCAGGGAGGTAGGGTGAAGCAGGAATGCAGGTACTATGCTGTGTTTCCCCCAAATAAAGCCTCCCTCGGCCTTTATTTTGCACCAGTCTGATTCCTAATCATTGTTGGAATCAAGAGGAGCAGGGAGTGACGAGAGGAAGGCCAGCACTCTTTATTCCTTAAATGCATTCATGACCACCAAAGGGAATGAAGATCCATAAGCCAGACTCCATGCCTGTGGGCCACATTCCCCCATGCCCACTGGTGCCATCCAAACGACACCAGCAGGATCCGGAAGATCACAGCCACAGCCAGGACAAAGGCTGCCACTGCTAATGCCAAGACTGTGCTAGTGACCTGCAGCAGAAAAGAAGGGGACAGGCCTCAGTCAACATCAGGAGTCTGAGCAGGGACACACAGCAAGGAACCTGCCGCTCAGGAAGGAGCTGAGGCCCTGTCCTCCTCACCCACATGGCAGAGGGATCGACCCTGGGCAGGGAGGGGGGCTCCCAAGAGGTCAGGCCACCCAGGACAGAGGGCAGGAGGCGCCTGGTCAGGAGGGAATGAATGCAGGACTGAGCCTCAGGTGTGGGATATCCAATCTCAGAGGAGGAAATCTGGACATCAGATAAGCGATGACAACGGATTTCATTCAGTCACCCCTGGCAGTGAGCAGGGCTCCGTTGCAGGATGTGCAGAGGCGACAGGCGCTTCAAAGGGAGATGAGGGAGCCGGGGTCCCAGGAGTCAGGGAGGTGAAAACTGATGAAGGGCGGTCCCTGTCAATGCAGCGAGGCCAGCCGAGGGCTCCCTGGCAGTCCTTACGTACCCAGAGTTCCGCAGCTCTCACAAGATCACCCGTCTACAGAGAGGAGAAAAAGAGCTGGAGGCACAGGACAGCCTTTCCACAGAGACCCGGCGGAAGAGCAGGGAAGAATGGAAGGAGCCGGAAGGTCACGTCAATGACATGCCCATGGAAGAGGCTCAAAAACAAAAACGGCAGGCAGGAAGAGAAATGAAGAGAAGCGTCACCAGTGAAACCATCACCGTGCTTGAGTACCAACCCCCAGAAGCACAGCAGAAGGTCAGCCACCCCCTAAAACCAGGGTCTCCCACAGTGATCCTTGCAATTTCTACACAACCTTGGAAAGTGGTTTCAGATGCCTGACAAGGCAGTCCACGCACCCCACAAAATATCACACCTCCATCCAGACACGTCTACCCTCCCCAGCGGACAGAGGGAAACCCATTCAGCAAGGTCACAGCAACCAAGCAGGGCTCACTGCACCCCAGCGCAGGGGCTGACCGGCAGGTCTCAGTTCTCAGCCTGGGCTCCAGGCTGGGCCTTGCTTCCAGAAGGCATGGATGTTCCCTGCCCACCTCCCTCCTCACCACAGCCCTCCTCCTGTCCTGCCAGAGAAGAGCCACACCCTCCCCTGTCCTGAATCTGTGGGGCCGTGGCCAGGGGCAAACACCCCTGGACACCAAAGAGGGAGGATTCTAGAACACACAGCTCTCCAACAAGAGGCCTCCAGAAACAAATACACAGCCCCGTGGAGGGAGGTCCCCTGCAGGTCCTCCTCCCACTGAGGATGAGGACTCCAAAGTGAGGTGGTGTCATGGAAACATCCATTAACACATTTAAGTGGACTAAAAAAATTGCCAGTTTTTTACCTATATGATTTTCAAATGTTTCTTGTCACCTAAAAAATAGTTTTTTTATAGTATACCATAGTTATTCAAGTTCTTTTATAGCAAAAGTTGGCAAACAATGGCCAAGAAGCCAAACGTAGCCTGCCACCTATTTGTACCAAAATAAATGAAGGAAAAGAAATCAAGTTTTATGGGAACACGGCTTCATCTGTTCCTTTACACAGTCAATGGCTGCTCTCAGGCTACAGAGCTACCCTGGCAGAGCAATGAGAGGAACCAGCTGGCCCAAGAAATCTGAAGAGTTTCCCGTTGACCCAGTGCAGAAAAAAATGGCCCTACATGAACAGGGTTCCCCTTCCCCTGGACCCCACTGCTCACTGCCAGCTTCCCTGATCCCTGGCAATCTCCAACTCAGGTTCCACTGCCATATCCACCAACTGAGTTAAATTGGGCTCAGCCAGGGTGTCCCCTCTTCTGTGAACCCTTCCTTGATCAGAGACCTAGAGCAGAACATCCCTGGTCTCATAGGCCCATCTCTGCCCCTCCGCCCACATGGACGAATACCTAATAGTTTAACAAGTGGCACAAGCTTCTCAAGCTCCCTGAGCCTCAGTTTCCCCATCTGTACAGAGGGGATAAGAAAACGGGCCTCCAGGGCTGCAGAGGGTCATGTCAGGGCCAGGCAGCAGGAGAGGGCAAGGGAACAGGTGTGGCTGTCCCCCGTCACCCACTGCCCTGGCATCTGCCCACTCACTGTGCAGGCCTGCATTGCCAACACGCCCGTCAGTCTCTCCATCCTCTTTCTAACCCTCAAGGAAACATCCTCCCAGGCAGGGATTCCAGCTCTGCCGTCTGTCTTGTTCGTGTCCCCATGGCCATTCTGGTCAAGCCACAGCAGTGCCCATCCCTGTCAGCTGGGAATAGTCTGATTCCCAGGAAGGGGACACAGGTTGAGGACCCACCTGGTCACTGGGGTAAATTCCGTAGGGCAGCTTGTTCACAAAGTGCTCGCAGTTGTCGCTGATCTGTGAGTGGTGCAGTTCCTTCCCCACCCTTTCCTCTGCCCACTGGACAATTTTGTTGGGCAGCAGTGGTTTACATCTGTCATCGTGCTTTTTATTGACCAGGTACTTGTCTCCTCTGGTCACCACGGACAGAAGCTCCTTCTTCACTATGGTGCTGTCTTCCAGGATAGAAAAGATGATGTCCAAACGAGCCCCTGGGATTTCACCCGTGGAAACAGTGGGTTTGGGCCTGGGCAGGGCCACAGCAGCTCAGAGCGGCCCCAAGCCAGGCACCCTCTCTGCCCTTGGCACCATCGATAAGGATGAGCTGCCCATCCTGCCTGGCTTCAAACTCCAGACCTGGCCAGACTCAAGGCGGGGGCACTTGGGGAAGTCACCAGAGATCCCTGCAGGCTGTTTTCTTCATGCCTAAAATAAAGGATGTGCGTTCTAAAGGGCACCTGAGTTCACATGTCCCTGGAGGAGTCAGCAGAGTGGTTCAGGGCAAACGGACAGCTAAGTCCCCCTCCCACTTCCCCTCACTCACTTGTGGCCATGAAAAAAGTCATTCAAACCCCCTAGACAGCACCACGGGAGCTTCAGCAGGTTAGGGAAGCAGGTTGGAACAGTGAGAAAGGACCAGCAGACAGGCAAAGACCTCATCTGGGACCCAGGACCCCATGGCCCATGCCCGACTCACTCCCAGTGTGACATTGGGGATGATCCTGCCCATCCTGAGGCCCCATACTTATCACTGAGAAATTGAAGAAATCAGGCCAGGTAGTGGTCACACCCTTCCACTCCCAATTCTCTGGCTTGTCTCTATGAAGGTGGTATGATTCAAATGTAGGGTGTTCCCCAGAAGCTCATAATGAAAGAATTTTCAGAGCTGAAATGGTTGAATTGTGGGAGCTGTAACAAGGCAGAGGATGACTCCTCGATAGGGATTAACTTGGTGGTGACCACGGGCAGGTGGGCAGTGGCTGGAGGAGGAGGTCATGGGGCATGCCTTGGGGTTCACATTTTGTCTCTGCTGAGCAGACACCCTAACCCTCTGGGCTTTCTGGATGCCATGTTCTGAGCTGCTTCCCTCTGCCGTGTCTTTCTGCCACAATGGTCTGCCTCACCTCAGGCCCAGAGCAACGGAGTCGGATTAACTTTTCCTCCTCTACTTGTTCTTGTAAGGTCTTTTGGTCACAGCAATGAAAAAGTTGACTAAACCAAAGGAACCTGTCCTTTGTCATCCCAGGGAAGATGGAATAAGGCAGTGGCAAAATGATGGTGCTTATGACAAATTTAGCTCACGGATGTTCTGAAACTACCCCCTACTCCCAGAACAGCTTAGGGTGGTCTGATTCCAGAAGAGTAGGTCACAGGCTGAGGTCACACCTGGTCACTGTGGGTGACTCCAAGCGCAGCTCACTCACACAGTGCTTGCTCCTTGAACACTTACACAAACTCCGCAACCCAACCACTCATTACAGACATGCCTGGGCACAATACCTTCTGTCTTGTTCATGACGAGGGAAATTCAGCCTTCAGTAGATAAATTCACCTAATTAATATTTTGGTCTGTTGTTGTTGTTACCAGGGATTGAATGCAGGGACACTTTACCACTGAGCTACATCCACAGCCCGTTTTATATTTTATTTTGAGACAAGGTGTCACTAAGTCACTTAGTGCTCTGCTAAATTGCTGAGGCTGATTTTGAACTTGCAATCCTCCAACCTTAACCTCCCAGGTCACTGGGATTAGAGATGTGGGTCACCATGCCCATCTCCCCTAATATTTTGGATTCAGCTGCATTTAGAGATTTTTCTTTTAGAATCCTAACCAATCTTGGCATTATCTGCAGAAGTACCTTGCAGAAACTCTCCCATCACCACTTTTGGGGAAACCCCAGCTATGGGTAGAACTTCACAGAATATAAGGCAACTCTTTTATTTCTGCATCGTGATAATTGAAAGCACCCAGAAAACTATTCCAAGTGATTTTAATAAGCAGACAAACAGAATGTCTGCCTTTAAGGGCAAAAGAGAGAGAAAGAGAGCAAATGGCAGAGGAACTACCCTTAAGTAGTGGAAGCCCCCGGGCTAATCGGACCAAGGACTGACAAGGAAGTGAACAATCGAGAGTTGTAAAATGGTGTGGGGGAAGGGGGCAGAATCAGGGGACAAATGGCTGCAGCCTTATTCCCTTCATTCCCCCATTTTTGTTTTTATAAGAAGATATGGATGAAGATCCATCTTCAGTGACTGCTTCCTGCTTACTGGGCATAGGACTGATAGTTCCCTGGGGGAGTGCACTTGAAGCCAGACTCTGAGTCATCCTTTATGAGGTCCTGATAGTCCTGTAATAAAGCTAATTAATGAGAAGGAAATAGAGGTAGCTAGGATGTCCCTCCCCAGGAGGGAAATGGGACACACAGGAATTATCAAAAAGGAATGAGTGAAGCAGATTTGTCTGATATGGCAACTTATTGGAGGGGTTTGTAGGGGGTGGTATAGTTTTCCCCCTACCCCGACAATAGAGGATTTGGCAGGGGAAGTGGGTCCCCCAAACTCCCGCAGCACTGAAAAGGTGACTCCACTGTCTATAAGGAAAGGGAGCTGCTTGCCTGCCACCGTAAGGGTCACCCAGGGCTCCTAAGCAGTGATGCTCATCGAGTGTAGAAGTCCCAGGCCCCTCAGTCATCCATTACCAACCCCAGTAAGTCACTGGGAGAAGGGGGAGAGGGTGACCTGGCACTTCTCTGAGCACCAGGGCAATCCACTGCCCATTTTGGACAAGGCATTTTGGACAAGGATCTGGGGGTTTCTGGGGGTTGGGGCAGGCTCATGCCCAGTGGCCCTCTTTTCGGCACTTGAAGCATGGGCCTGGAGGTCTTCTGGGAGCTAGGGTGCCCCTATAGTGGCCAGCTGGGCAGGTCTAGCTGGCTGAAAGGCTTTGGCTAGCATTAAGTATTTTGGGTTTTTTCTTCCCTTCCATTATACACCCTGAATTTCACCACTAGAACCCCTGACTGTGGGGTAAGGGAACCCCTGTCCAACTGCCTCAATTTAGCATTTATGTCCAGGTAGATTTGGGAAAAAAATAAGTCATGGGTACCTGTCCTCCCTCTGGAGTTTCAGCATCCTGGTTAGTATATTTGAGTATGGCCTCTGTGAGTTGACTCAGAAAGGCAGATGGGTTTTCAGTTTTGTCCTGTATTACTTCCTGAAGTTTATCATAATTAATGGGTTTAATGGCGGCCTTTTGCAAGGACACAGGTTTGGAACTTATTCTGCTGCAGACACCCAATCTTTGTGTTATAGTCCCATTGGGGCCCCCCATCTGGTACTGCTTCAGCCCCAATGGGATGGGTCAGGGTCAATGAGTGAACCTCATCTGCATAATTATATGCCGGTTACCAGACTTTCCTATGCTCCTCAGGGGTCAAGGTGTTGGACATGGTCATATAACTGTCATGCCAGGTAAGATCATAAGACTGGGTAAGATACTGAAATCCCTTAATGAAGTTTACAGAGTTAGAAGTGAAGGAGCCTAGCCACTTCTCTATCGGGGAAAATCAGAGAGTAAGAAAGGAACATGGATTCTGATCATGCCCTCCACACCAGCCACCTCCCTTAGCGGGGCTAGAACATGTGTGTGGAACCATGTGGTGGGAGGACTGGGTGGGCTGGATCGGGGGGAAGAAGCAGAAATGGAGCAGGACAAAGGAGATGGAGGAGCAGGGGCTGGAAAGGCCTCTGCCACAGGAGGCCAGTATGGGGGTGGTTCCTTAGCTGGGTCAAAGTCAGAGAAGGAGGAGGGATTAGGAAGGGGGAAAGAAGTGGGAGAAAATGAAGGTTTGCACAAGAAAGAGAAAGTTCGAACGTAGAGAAATCTCTTTCCACTTGCTCACTCTCTCACAGAAATTGTATGCCATTAAGTAGCCATGTTGATTGATTATCTAAAGGATACTGTGACCAAATATTACACAAGCAAATAAGTTTTGGTGGCTGTAGGCTGGGAGTCAGATGAAGGGGTTTAAGATTGTCTAGTAGGCACCCCAGGGATGACTCTACCAGAATGGAGGACCCAGGTCCCGTGGTGGAGACAAACAGCCAACTCAGTGTCCAAGTCGTCCTGAGGTCACAGGCTGGTTGGCCAGAGACGAGGAGGCCGCACAATGATGGGAGTCGTCGCCCCCGTCAGTGTGTGTTGGGCAAAAGCCAAGAGGGTTGAGAAGCTGGCACCAGAATTTTCAAGAGGAAGAGTGAAGAGGAGCCTCAACCCAGAGAGGGAATCTCTGCCTTAAAGGTTGGGGACCCACCCATCAAGTAGGTTAACTAAGGGGGTCAGCCATGACTGTAAAAGTCGTGGCTGGGGGAACCCCCACTCCTCAACCACCTCAAGGGTGCCAGATGATCAGTGGTCACATCTCAGGTCAGCAGAGGGGTGTTTAAGTCGACCTAGGGGAAACTCACCAATCTGAAGGTCAATGGTGGATGTGGAATCAGGGGTCCAGGCAAATGGAAGGTGAGACCAGTGTCCAGGGATGGAATTCCACTCATCTAAGTGGCAGTAGAAGAGCCCCTCCAATTCATGGCACCCAGAAAACCACTCCAGACACGGGAACTCACACAAGAGATTTTAATAAGCAGATGAACAGAGTGTCTGCCCTTAAGGGCAAAAGAGAAAGAAAGAGAGCAAATGGCACGGGAATTACCCTTAAGTAGCAGACCAATGACTGGTGAAGATGTGAACAATCTAGATTGTAAAATGGTGTGAGGGGGCAAATCGGAAGAAGTGACGGCAGACTTATTCCCTTCAGTAATGGTTGCATGATTATAAGTATTTGTGAGGACTTAGAGAATTGTAAACTAAAACAGGTAAACTTTATGATTTGTAAACTACTCCTTAATAAAGTTTAACTTTAAAGATGAAATTTGAGCTAGATGTGGTGGCCTGTACCTGTAGTCCCAGGTATCAGGAGGTTGAGGCAGAAAGATCACAGGTTACACTCCATCCAGCCTGGGCAACTTAGCAAGACCCCATCTCAAAATTTTAGAAATATATTAAAAGGTACTGGAAATGTAGCCTGATGTAGAGCACTTGCCAAGCATGTGAGGCCCTGAGTTTCATCCCTGTGCCAAAAGAAAAAAAGAGACTGCTAAATTTGAATATATGCCTTTGAAAAGAAGTCATAATAGAGGGCCATAGTCACACTAGTCCCTAAAACGAAGTCCCACAATCACAAAATCTAACCTTAAAACTGTCTTCAATTCCACTGAATGTTATCCATAATGAAGAGCAAAACAAACTACTTTTGCTTCAACATGACCTTGCCGCTTCCTATCCAATGAACTACAAACAAGTTCAGGTAGTATTTATTGCTTGAGTGACTACAAGTCTCTCATAGCCAATCATAATAGACAAATATGAACTTTCTCATTCAAGCTTTATAAACAGCTATAACTGAGGTAAGCCAAGATTCTACCATTTTCAATTTGAAGTGCCCCCATCCATGAACTATTCACAAATATACAAAAGTATGAGCAACAAACTTTAAAATTTCTCTAACTTGATATGATTTCATTTTTTACCATTCTGGTGTCAGAAGTGGGATCTGAAGGCTAAACCCCTGCCCAATCCAGAGATCAGTAAGTAACCAGGTGCTGTTACCCAGTGTGTGTGATATCTTCCTCACTACAGAGAGTGTCTCTGTCAGATACAAGATCCACTCTTAGTATTTTGCCCTCTCTGATTTTTTTGTGCATACCTGTGTTTCACTGAAACTTCTTTGATAAGTCACCTTTTTGAAAGTATGGGGAGAAAACTCATGATTCTCTGGATTTATAGACCTTGGTAGAAGTATTGCACTTTCTATAGATATAGTCATTTTAGGGAATTTAAAGGCAAAGATGGGTTCTACATGGTTTAAAACACTTGCCCCACTGCCCTCATATTAAAAATTCTTCTTGAAACCTACAGCCCAGGAATCTCTGATATTAATTTGTTGGTATGATAGTGGGCACAGGGAAGGCTCAAACATTGCTACAAGACATAGAGACAGCTAGAGACTCTGATGATCATACTAAGTATGCTTCCAGAGAAGCAAAAGGCCCGAGAAGATGTGATGCCATCTATTAGAAGATGTTAGTCAGCTTGCTCTGAGCCTGAGATGAGGCAGAACATCATGGCATCATGGTGTGGTAGAGCAAGGCAGCCCAGCTTCTTCCAGCTGGGAATCAGGGAGCAAGAAACCAGAAGGAACCAGGGGTAGATTGGGGAAATTACTTGTATCTACAGTGTCTTCTTGCTGTGCAGAGCTTACTCTCCTGCCAGCATGGCCTGCACTTCTCAGCCAGCAAACTGAGGCTGTTTACTGAGGTCCTGTGTCCGTCTCCTTCAAACCTTCACATCCTTTGCTGTAACTCTTCAAACTCCACTACCCTCCTACCTTGACTCAAGGAGAAGTTCATAAATGCAATGAATTGATTTTCCAAATTTGACTCCCACATCAGTCTTAGGACTCCATTAGCTAATCCAGAATTACTACTCTATGTTGATGACTTTTATAACAAAACTCCTGGGGAAAAATATCAAATTGGGTATGCTGTATGAATTATAAGAAAGAATTCTTCCTCGATTTATAGTTCTGTACAAACTGCATTATTATTTGCCCTCATGTAAGCCTATGAATTAGCCAAAGATAAGATGGTAAATATCTATACTGGTAGCAGGTATGCTTCAGAGTACTGCAAGATTTTTGCGTTCTATGAAAAAAGAGAGTATTCTTTTTTTTTTTCTGCTTATTTTTAATTTGTTCTAACTAGTTATACATGACAGTAGAATGCATTTTGATACATTATACAGAAATAGAGCACAACTTCTCATTCTTCTGGCTGAACATGGTTCAGAGTCACACAGGTCGTGCAATCATACATGTATATAGGGTAATAATATCTGTCTCATTATACCATCCTTCTTGTCGCCACTGTCCCACCCCTCCACTCACTCCCCTCTGCATAATCCAAAGTTCCTTCATTCTTACCTCCCCACACACACACTATGGATCAGCATCCACTTGTCAGAGAAAATATTCAGACTTCAGTTTTGGGGGATTGGCTAATTTCACTTAACGTGATATTCTCTAGTTCCATCCATTTACCTGCAAATACCATAATTTCATTCTTTCTTAAGGCCGAGTAATATTTCATTGTGTATATATACACCACATTTTCTTTATCCATTCATCTGTTGAAGGGCATCTAGGTTGGTTCCACAATCCAGCTATTGTGAATTGAGCTACTATAAACATTAATGTGACTGTGTCACTGTAGTATGCTGATTTTAAGTCCTTCAGGTATAAACCGAGGAGTGGGATAGCTGAGTCAAATGATGGTTCCATTCCAAGTTTTCTGAGGAATCTTCACACTGCTTTCCAGAGTGGTTGCACCAATTTTCAGTCCCACCAACAATGTATGGGTGTACCTTTTTCCCTACATCCTCGCCAACACTTATTATTGCTTGTATTCTTGATAATGGCCATGAGAGTAGAATGCATTTTGATATGTCAAACACAAATGGTGTATAATTTCTCATTTTTCTGGTTGTATGTGATGTAGAATCACACTGGTAATATAGTCATATATGTATGTAGGGTAATAATGTCTGATTCATTCTACTATTCTTCCTAATCCCATATCCCCTCCCTTCCCTTGCTCCCTTCTACTTAATAGAAAGTTACCCTACTCTTCCGTAGCCTCCTTATTGTGAATTAGCATCCACATATCAGAGAAAACATTCAACTTTTGGTTTTTTGGGATTGGTTTATTTCACTTAGCGTGATATTCTCCAGTTCCATCCATTTACCTGCAAATGCCATCATTTCATTCTTCTTTAAGTAATATTCCATTATGTATATGTACCACATTTTCTTTATCCATTCATGTGTTGAAGGGCATCTAGGTTGGTTCCATAGTTTTACTATCATGAATTGAGCTACTATAAACATTGACGTGGCTGTATCACTATAGTATGCTGATTTTAATTCCTTTGGGTATAAGCCAAGGAGTGGGATAGTTGGGTCAAATGGTAGTTCCATTCTAAGAAAAAAGAGGGTATTCTTAACCTCAGATAGCATGCATATAAAGAATGAACATAAAGTTGCTGATTACCTTTCTACACTATTGTTACCCTCACTTTGTCATAAAAATTGAAGCTTATATTTAAAAACAGACCACAAACATGAAGGAAATACTTTGCTGAGTTATGCGCACCCAAAAAATTGCCTCGACTCATAAAACTAGGTACCCTGAATAAAGTCCATCCAAAGGCCATAAAGGAAATTCAACACTGGCAACAAAGATATGCTCCTAAAACTGAAAATAAATGGATAAAAAAAAATACAAACTAATCACGAGACTCTGGGAAGGCCCAGACAGCCACTTGGTGTTTCCCAATTCCTGAATTGGCTACTCTTCTAAGCACGCCATTCTCTCATTCTTCACAGAGTCAATAAAATGACTCAAAACTCGGAAAAATACTTGTGCAGGAACTCCACAAAAGTAGCCCAACATGTCTATGATCAGTATTTCACTTGTCATATCTATAATCGTCGAAAGATGATTGAAGTAGCCCCAGGAATATCGGCCCCACCTTCAGGCTATCCCAACACTTTCACATGACCTACATTTTCCTGTATGAACGCTCAATATACACTTGTAAGAAGATACATGTTTTCTGGAAGGACAGAAGTTCTTCCAGGCCAAATGTATGATGCAATTACTGTAACTACAGTTATTTGAAAATGATTTTCCACTTTGAGAAATACAAAATGAAATTTCAAGTGATAGAGGCTCACCTTACTGGACAGGTTATAGAGCAACTAAGATTATTCAAACATTCCAGCATTACTATCATCCTCAATCATGAATATAGGTCAAAAGAATAAATGGCACTGTAAAATCGAAATTGGCAAAATTAACTGACATCATGAAATTACATGGGACTCCAGTGTTGTTGCTACTCTAAGACAATGAGATGAACACATTTTGGAAAACATAAGTTGATACCTTATGAAATCATTACCAGGTGACCGAGGTCCTTAGGTTTTGCAAACTCTGTTATGACCCAACATGGTAAAGCATTAATGCAATATTTCAAAAACTTATTTGCAGCAGGTCAAATGACCTTCAGAACCCCTTTACCTGATGAGTATTTTATACTCCATATGTTAGAACCTGGTTACTTAGTGTTGTGGAAAATCATCAGTAGAAAGGACCCTAAAGAGTTACTTTAACCTCTCACACAGAGTAGCATCATATGGTATTGAACCTTCCATGACTCTCAACTGAAAAGATCTTCTTGAACCCTGGGACCCTTGGACTTGTCAATCCACAAAGGCTTTAAGTCAGGGTATGCAAGGGAACTTTTTCCCAAAAGCAGATAAAAACATGAGGTAGACAACTTTTGCCAAAGAACTCAGAACCAGCTCCCACTGGGTTCTCTTTCTTTGATTGTGTTGTTATGTTGATTTTGTTGTTGTTGTTGTTGTTCTTTTGGATTTTATTGGTTGTGCCGGGGATTGAACCCAGAGCCTCACACCTGGTAGGTGCTGAGCTAAACCCCACACCTCCCCTTCATGTTCCAAAACTTGTTCTTACTTCCATGATAACTGTTGCAAACCTACTACTTTGCAAACTAATGCCAAATGTTGTAACTCATCTTCCCACTCCTCTTAGGGACCTTCACCACATAAGCTGAATACCCACCAAACTCTCCTATCCAACACGCAGCCTCTCTTAATAACCAAAATGATTGGTAGTATGTAGTCATCTAATGAGTGGGAAGGAGCTCAGTTCACATTGGAACCGGTTGCAATACATATTTATGTGACCAGTTTGGGAAAGTGCTTTTCAGAAATGTTTGACACCCTCCCCTTGACAGTCTTTCAGATGAGCTCATCGCCAGCTGGTGTGGCCTTAGAAAGAAGCACCGGAAGCCAAGGGACAGCCCATGCTGCTGTTCAGCTTGCTTCTGCCAAGCCACTTCTATGCCCAGAAAACCTTCATGGTGTGGGACTGTTGTGGGAGACAGCTTGGTCCAGAGCAGCAAGCAGCACTCGGAGAGGAGGACTCGATTTTATGCCCACGGGCCCAGAGGAAAACCAAAACTCCAAATTCTGAGCCCTGATCCACAGTTTCTCACAATTTTATAGGTTATCTGACGTCATCTTAGACCCGTCCTATCGTTGGGGTTTACCTAATCTGCGCGGCTGAAGGCCGTGCAGGTCTCTAACACAGAGCTGCCCACAGAACAGATAAGGAGGATCGGCTCTGTCCACAGCGTCCATTAGGTTTCAGGAGGGAGGAGTCAGACTCCCAGGGCTGCCACTGACCCTGCAGAAGGTGGGGACCTGGTTAAGGAGGCTTCCTGGGGAAAGGCTGCGAGAGGGGAGGGGACTGACCCCTCCCCAGGCACTGGACGCTTCCCATAACGTTTCTGTCACTTCATTTCACAACCAGGTCTGGTTTTGCCACCACAGAACATGACCTAGACAAGGTCCCGGACTTCCTCCAGAATCAACCCTTTGGCTCGATTCAGATGGTAGAGACGGGACTTTTACGTACAGTGATAGGGAACTAAAATCAGAAGGTGATAATGATACCCTCAAGCACACCTTTCAGGAACTCACTGAGACCATTTGTAAGGTTAATGGGAACTGTATGAGTCTTTCCTAACAGTGTTTCATGCTGTGTAGACCAATAGTCAGGGCACATCTGGAATGTGAGTGGATCATATTTAATTGGGGATAAGATTCTTAGAAAAACTTATCAAGTTCATAAAAGTGGCTTCTGCTTCTATCCTGATGTAAACCACTGTCATTCAAACTGACAATAGGCCAACGACATGAGGAGAATAATTGCTGTCATCCTAGCACTTCCAATTGGTGGGTAAGGGGGTCCACCCTCCTCTCTCTCTCTCTCTCTCTCTCTCTCTCTGCCTCTGTATACAAAGGTTTTCCATCAAAATGGTCTAGGCCTACAGACTGATGTATCTCTCACCCTAAATATCAAAAGGCCAAACTTTTAGCATAAAATATCCCTCCATCAATGAATCTCTTAAGGGCTTCCGAAGTCACTTATAAAAAGGAGCCTGGATTTCACTCTTCTGTTAGCCCACTCCTTCCTCCGCTGGAAGACTCTGACCAATATTACTACAAGTCCTGAAAAGAGTTATAAGGCTTTAAATTCTCCTCGAGTATCACGACCTTACAGAAGCAGTTCAACACCAGGAATCATGGCCCACTCCTGAAATCCCAGCAGCTCCAGAGGCTGAGGCAGGAGGACCTCGAGTTCAAAGCCAGACTCAGCAACTTAGTGAGGCCCTGAGCAACTCAGTGAGATGCTGTCTCTAAAAAAATATATAAAAAAGGCCTGGGGCTGTGCCTCCATAGTTAAGTGCTCCTGAGTTCAATCCATAGTACAGAAACATCAGTTCAGCTTCAATACGCCATTCATTCTAGCCCCACAGGAAACTAGCTGGTGTGAAGAGGCCGACTTTTGAGGCACCAGTGTGATACCCCACCCAAGACCCAAGTAAGTGTCTCTCTTCTGACGACCCTTATCAATGTCACATACTAGGCATGCTGACAGCAAGGGGTAGGAGGGACTGGGAGGCAGCTCAGCAGCCTCCCTGTGGGGCTCGGAGGAAGCAAGGACCAGCCCGCTGCCCTCTTCAGGCTTTGGGGTGAGCACACAGGGGGACTGGAACCAAACAGGGAGCCTCGTGTGCAGGATCCACAGCATCCCTGCAGACTCACTTCTCCCGCAGCCCACACTGCTCCTGTGGACACTGGCCTCTCTCAGCATCTCCACAACAGTGTCCTGGGGGTTGCAGAGGGACCCTCCTCAAGGTCTTCCCTTCCTCATTCTGGAGGGAGAGAGTGGGGTGGGCTCAGCTAATTCCCTCACATCCACACTGGCCAGATCCTCCTGAACAGCCCCACCTGGCCGCACTGGACATGGTTGGTGGCCAACGTTGAACCAGGTGATCTCTGTTTGCCAGGGTGCCAGTCACTTTTAACAATGTCACAGCACCATCTTCTGAGCAGGATGACTTGGTGGGCACTGCCTGCTGAAGAGATGGCAGGTGAGATTGGGCACAGGAACCACCTGGAGTGTGCAGGGCAGAGGCCGAGGAAAGGCCACAGTCCTCGAGCTGAAACTTGTAGCACTTCAGCTAATTCAGTGAGCTCAGAGTCAGAAACTCAGGCCCAGGAGTCAGCAACCAAGGTGGGTCCAGCTGGAACCCTGCCTGTCCCCAGCTGGTGCATGTGGCTGCTGAGCAGACCAGGGGCCAGGATGCTCCCCCTGGGCAGAGAATGGGGACAGACAGACCACACACCCAGCCTGCCAGGAACAAGGACTCCAGCCCCAAATTTTTGTTTTCTGTATATTTCCTGCTACAGTTATTTAAAAGACTATCTATAAAAGATGAGCCTCCATGCTCCACACCCCCAGCCCCAGCTGGCAGTCCCTCCCCCTGAGACGATGGTGTCAGTTTCTTATATCCTCCAGGAATATTCTAGACTACACATATTTTTAAAGAGTTTAATTAAACCTTGTCTCTACATATAATATATGGAACATAATCGTAAGATATAAAAATCATAATAAAAAACCCATACACCAACAACATAATAAAAGAAATAGAAAACATCTGAAATGAGTCTGGTGTCCCACCAAACTCTGCGCACACATGTTCACAGCAACTGAGATGGCTTACGTTAGGTTTCCACCTGAATATGCCTGGGGTGCCATTTCTGGCCATGTCCGTAAGGGTCTTTCCAGATGTTACCATTGGAGTTGGTGGACTGAGAAAGGCAGATGGCCACCCCCAATGTGGCTGAGTATCATTCAGTCTGTTGAGGACCTGAATAGAACCAAAGGTGGAGGAAGGAGGAATTCGTTCCTTTTCTCCTGACTCGCTGCTTATGTTGGAACAGCTCATCCCACTTCCCACACTTGGACAGGGATTTTCAACATGGCGCCCCTGGTCCTTAGACCAAATTACACTACTGGTTTTCCTGAGTCCCCAGTGTTTCCAGCTCACAGACAGCAAATGATGGCACTTCCCAGCCTCCATGATTGGTAAGCTCACAATAAAACTCTAGATAGACAGACTATCTCTCTTTGGTTCTGTTTCTCTGGAGAACCTGACTAATATAGCAGAATTATCCATAAACAGTCAAAAGGTGATACCACCCAGATGTCTATCAAATGATGAATGGATAAGCAAAATGTGATATTTCCATACAAAGGGAACATTATTCAGCCAAAACAAAACAAAGTGACTGAGACAGGCTATGAGGTGGAAGAAACTTAAAAACATGCTAAATGAAAGAAGATGGTCACAAAACTAATAGCATCTGATTCCATTTATGTGAACTATCAGAATAGGCCCATAAACTGGGCATGGTGGCGCACACCTGCAACCCTGGTGGCCTGGGAGCCTGGGGCAGGAAGATCATAGGTCTGGGGCCAGCCTCGGCAACCCGGCCAGACCCTCATGGGGGCTGGAAGGGATGGAGGATACAGTTTCAGTGCTTCTTTTTAGGTGATGAGAGTGTTGTTAAAAGAATTATAACAATTTCAGGGCTGGGGATATGGCTCAGTTGATAGAGTGCCTGCCTTACAAGCACAAGGCCCTGGGTTCAATCCCCAGCACCGCAAAACAAAAAAAGAATTATAACAATTTTATAACTTTATGAATATGCTAAAATCCATTGAATTATACACTCCAAATGAGTGAGCTGTGTGATGTGTGAATTATATCTCAATAAAGCTGCTGCACAAAGAAAATAAGAACCTCCTCCTCATCTCCCTCCAAACACAGTTACAGTCAATCTCCTGAATTTTACGTCTATTTTACTATTGTTTTTAAATTTTTGAATGAATATATCCCTTAGTGATAAATAATGTAATTCCTAACATTGTTAACTTTGTAACCTATGGAGTTGTTAAAAAAAAAAAAGAAAAGAAAAATGGAATCAAACAACATGTATTCTACAACTTGTTTTTTTTCCTCAAAATTAGCTTCCCAGTCTATGTGATGGCCTGCAGGGACGGTCCACCTGTCCTCACGGATGGGCATTGGACCCTGGAGCACGGTTTGCTTGTGCTGTCTCTCGTCCGCGGACGTGGGGTGTTCCCGGTGTGCCACTTCACTGACGTGACAGCCGTAAGCACCATCCACAAGTCTTCTCGTGCCTCTAGGCCAGCTCTTCTCTTAGCGGAAGCCTTAAACATTTGACCAACACTCACAGCAAGAAATACGTCACATAATGCATTCTGAAAGGGTGCATGCAGATATGTGATCAGGTGTATAAATAAGACGAAAAACTTACCTGTACAAATGAGGTAGACGTGGATCAATTCTATCCTCAACATTCTATTTCATATAATTCAAACAAAAATGTTATGTGACCCACTAAATTGAAGTTTCACCCCGAAAGGGCCACGACCCGGAGCGGCCAGGTTGTGGGTGTGATACCAAGGTAGCTGTTTTGGGTTTTCATCCATGGTTCCCACTCTTCACTCTGACTTACCCTCCATGGTAGGACACAAGACCCTCCTCATTGCAGAGGGGTCCTGGCCCGTCCCCCGCAGAGGGGTTTACTGCACAAGCAGACCAAGAACGGGAACGAATTCTTGGAATCTCTTAGCAGTCCTTTCTATGCTGTTGGAAGCCACGTATAAATCATGGGTTTGTTTGTGACAGTATTGGGCAGGAAGGCTACTTTTCTGGGAACTCCTGAGTGAAATTCCCTGGTTCAAGAGGAAAAGAAAAGGGAACCTCAGCCGGACATTGAAGAGGAGCCCGAGGAGGATGAATTAGCCCATAAGTTTTGTGATCTGCGTCTGGTGCCTCTGCTCACCCCTCTGGGAAGATGAAAAGTCGCTGTCTTGAATCCTGTCAAGCAGCAGGGGAAGGTCTGGCTGGATTTCCGCTATATCCTATCTTTGAACCATGGGATCCTCAAAACCCAGGGCAAGAGATAGGAGCTCATGCACCAATCCCTTTGAAAACATTGAAAGAATTAAAATCTGCTTGCTCTCTGCCTATTGTCTTTTGTTCCTTCTTATTTTCTGATGTTTTATTTTTCCCAGCCGGTTCACACCTCCAAGCAGGAATCTGCTGTAGCAGGATGCTGACAACCCCAGCACTATGCAATGGGATCTCCATAAATCCCCAAAAGAACAGGGTCTGGAGAGCTGCCAGATAGCTGGAGACGGGGAGGTCCCTGGAGGGGGTGCGCTGAGAGAGGGCGGGAAGCTCTGTGCCCCATACCCAGACCTCACCTATGATCTCCTCATCCGTATCCTTTATTTTATGCTTTGTTTGGGGGGTATTTTTGCTTATTTGTTTGTTTTTTATTTTTGGCACTGAGGATTGAACCCAAAGGGTGCTCTACCACTGAGTTATGTCCCCAGACCTTTTTTTAAAATAACTTTATTTTTATGTGGTGCTGAGGATGGAACCCAGTGCCTCACATGTGGGAGGTGAGCCCTCTACTACCAAGTCAGGACCCCAGCCCCCGGGCCTTTTTATGTTTTATTTTGAGATAGGGTCCCGCTAAATTGGCCTTGAGCCGTGGTCCTCCTGCCTCAGCCTCTGGAGTTGCTGGGATTCGAGGTGTGTACCATCACAGCTAGCTCCACGGCTGCTTTATATGAACACCGCAGAGAAGAGTAATCACATCAGACACTCCAAGGCCCATAAAACCTAAAATATTGACCACCCAGCCCTTACAAAAATCATTTGCCCCTCCCTGAACAGTCCATCTTTTCCCACTGGCGTGTGCCACCTCTACTATAAACAAAGTTTTCATTTATTTGTGGGTCTGTTCTGAAGATTATACTCTAATCCATTATTCAGTTTAACTCTTGCTGTACCAAAAATACATTAATCTTGGTAGTAAAAACGATAATTTCTAATAAGCCTAAGATTTCGTAAAACAAGTCTCTCTGCCTGTGTTCCTCTTAGTTCATGAATTCCTCACCCTCTCTCTTTACTTTTCCATCTACATTTTAAAATCTGGTTGCCAATTCTAGGAATAACTCTATTAAGGTCAGGCTTGGCATCCCGCTGAATCTAGGAAGAATCCACACAAAACCAGTGTATTTCACTGGGACTGCAGATCTATGAATAATCTGTCTCTTCCGGTTGTAGGGTCTTCTTCAATGTCCTTCCCTGTGTTGCTTGAATGTCTGGTAAAACTCACCTATAAAATCGTCGTGTCTGCCATTGCTTTGTGAGAAAATGTCGAACTAACTATCTAATTCTGTTTGGGGGTTTTTGTGAGTGCATTTTAGTTACACCTAATCGTGGGCTTCTCTCGGACCTCATCACACATGCGTGGAATAGAACTTGCTCCACTTCAGTCCCCAGGGCTTCCCCTTGCCCTCTCCTCCTCCCTCCCCTTGTTCCCTTTCCTCTACTTCACTGGTCTTCTTTCTATTTATTTATTGTTTTTTAATAAATCCTTTATAAATATACATAAAGGTGAAATCCTCTGTGGTGTATTCACGTGCACACAAAGCGTACTGTGGTCAACTTCCTTCCACAGTTCCTCCTTTGCCCATCCCTCCTCCCTCCCCCTCCTCTGCTCACCTCCCTTCTATTTTCATGGGATCCTCCTTTTTCCTTCATTCTGGTCTGGCTTCCACCTGTGAGAGAAAACATCCAACGCTTGACATTCTGAGTCGGGCTTGTTTCACTTAGCACAATGTTCTCCAGCTCCATCCGTTTACCCACCAATGCCACCATTCCATTCTTCCAATTCCTGGAATAGCTATAGGACTGGTTAGAGTTTTTAATTCTTAATTCAATATCACTAACTTTTAGATGTATCAATGTCATCAAAATCTTCCAATTTCTTGTCATGAAGTTGTTTATTGATACTTCATGTTGGTTCTATCTCATTAGCATCTATACTTAACACCCCTTCTTTTTAGTCCTAAAATGTGAATGCTCTCTCTTTTATATTCTTGTTTGCCTTCTTTTGATTTTGCTCTACTTCTTTTACTTTGTTTCTGCTAATTTTTCCTTCCTTTTCTAACTTAAGTTGGATAATAAACTTATTAATTTGCACTTTTTTCATCATGTGAAGTTTTATGCCACAAAAGTCTTTCTAAGCATCCCTTTGCTGCATGGGTGAAACACTAATAGCTAGTGTTTGTATTATCATTTAGTTCTAAATATTCCCTAACTTCCATTGTTTCTGTCTTCGAGTCGTATTCACCAAGCAGTACCTTCTAAATTTTCTGGAAGTATACGGTCTTCCCAGCTATGTCTTTGTTACTGATCCCAACTTAACTGCACTACATCTGGAAAAGATTATCTCAATGAACTAATCCTCCAAAATGTGTTAAGACTTCTTTAAGATCCAGGATACAGTCAATTTTCAAAAATATTCCTTCATGTAACCTTGAAAAGAATCTGTATTCCACAATCATACTACATATATCCATTAAATCAGCTTGTTGGTAATTTTTTAAAAATATTTTTCTAGTTGTTGATGGACCTTCATTTTACTTATTTTTATGTGGTGCTGAGAATCGAACCCAGTGCCTCACACATGCTAGGCAAGTGCTCTGCCACTGAGCCACAACCTCAGCCCTTGTCAGTAAAATTTTTTAAATTTTCTAGATCTGTGCCTTTCTTTTAGTTCCTAAGAGAAGGGTATATTATCTCCCTGCTATAATGGTGAATCTGTCAGTTTCCCCTTGTAATCAGCTGAGATTTTCATTATCTATTTTAAGACTATTAGATATAAACAAACTGAGAATTGATATATATTGATACTGAGTTGAAACTTTAATCAGAACACTTTTATCCTGGGGGCTGGGGAGATAGCTCACTCGGTAGAGTGCTTTCCTTGTAAGCACAAGGCCCTGGGTTCGATCCCCAGCACCAAAAAAAAAAAAAAAAAAGAACGTTTTTATCTTTTATCCTAATAATCTTTGCCATAAAACCTAGGTTTTCTGGTATCACTATAGTTATAGCAGATTTGGTTAATATTTATACTAAATTTTTCAATAAAGTGAATTTGTTTATCCTACTAGTGATAACCTTTATACTCTTTTTTATTACTGATGCAGATTATTTACACAGAATGGTGAGTTTCATTGTGGCTTATTTGTATATACATAAAAACAACTCCATTGATTTACTCCCCACCCTCCCCCACCTTTCTCACTCCTCCCCCAATCCCTGTCCTCTCCCCCAATGGTCTCCCTTCTACTTTCCTGGCATCCCTTATCACATCCCATTTTTTCCCTCTAGCTTAGGAGAGAAAACATGAGACTTTTCTGAGTTTGACTTATTTTGACTTATTTTGTTCAAATTCGTGGTCTCTGTTTAATGATCCATTTTCCTGCAAATATCGTAATTTTTTCTCTCTTTATGACTGAATAAAACTCCTTCGTGTATATCTACTCGTCTTCTTTCCCCATTCACCAGCTGGAGGGCACCTAAGCTGATTTCATAACCTGCTACTGAGAACTGTGCTGAAATACGCGGGTAGGCGTGCACCTCTAAAGTACGCTGACTTTAATTCTTTAGATAAATATCAAGGAGTGGTATGTACAAGAGTTTCTCCCAGCAGCTGGGCAGGCTGAGGCAGGAGGATCACAAGTTCGAAGTCAGCCTCAGCAACTTAGCAAAGGCCTAAGCAACTGAGCGAGACCCTATCTCAAAATAAAAAAGGTCTTGAAATGTGGCTCAGTGGGTAAATGTCCCTGGGTTCAATCCCTGGTACCCAAGTACCCTCCAAAAACGTTTCTCTCCCCCATCCCCCACTCCTCCCCAGGTTCACCAGCATTTATTGCCACTCATATTCTTGAGGATTGCCATTCTAACTGGAATGAGATGGAATCTCAGTATGGGTTTGGTCTGCATTTCCTTGGTGACTGAAGACGTTGAACACTTTTCATGTATTTCTTTTTCATTTGTATTTCTTTTTTGAGAAGTGTCTGTTCAGTCCATTTACCCATTTATGGGTTAGGTTGTCTGTTTCTCCGTGTCAAGTTTTCCAAATTCTTTGTATATTCTGGATAGTAATCTCCTGTGGGAAGAGGAGCTGGCAGGGCGTCTCTCCCATCCTGTCGGTTGTCTCTTCGCTATCATTTCCTTCGCTGGGCAGAAGCTTTTCAGTTTGATGCCCTCCATTTATTGACTCTTGCTCTTATTTCCCGAGTGATAGGGATCCTATTCGGAAGTCTTTACCTGGCCTATGTGTTGACACGTTCTCTATTTGTCCTCCTAACAGTTCTGAAGACATCACAATATCCAATTTCAAATTATATTACAGAGCCATGGTAACAAAAGCAGCAAGACACTGGCGTAAAAACAGACGCGTGGACCAATGGAACAGAATACACACACACATGAAGGAGTTAAAATTTAAGTGTCCATAATTAAAGCACAGAATCTGTAGTCTAGCAAATGAACTTAGAAAAAGAAACAAAGAGGGACAGGCTTGAGGCCTGAACATACCTAAACAAGCCTAAAATAAGACTGCCAAATCATCAAAAACTAACTGGCCATGGAGGATAAACAATCTCCACAAGGCCGTGGACCATCTGGTGTCACCCACTTTCCCCCTTCTTCCCTTTTCTTTAAGGTTAACTTGACCCCTGCTAACCAAAATAAACTGCCCTACCATACTGCTGGAATGTCAATTTGCACATACTACTTGCTGATGTAATCAATGTAGTCATGTGCCCGCTTATGTTTGAATCAGCCAATTATGTGTACCCGCGTCAAACTCCCTAACTTTTCCTATATAAACCCCTGATTTCTGAGCCTCGGGGTCAACTCCTCTATCTCCTGCGTGAGATACATGTTGGCCCGGAGCTCCGTTATTAAAGTGCCTCGTGCTTTTGCATCAAGCCAGTCTCTCGTGCTTCCTGGAGCTCGCCATCCTGAGACTCGAGTAAGGGTCTTCCTTTTGGGGGGTCCTACACACACACACACACACACACACACACACACACACACACACACACACGTTACAGTCATCTGACTCTTGCAAAAGTGCCAGAAACATTCATTGGAGAAAAAATAAACTATCTTTACCAAATGGTGTTGGGCAATCTGGATATCTAAATATACAGACTAAAATTAGAGTCCTCTCTCCTATCCTGTACAAAAGTAGACTCAAAATGGACCAAATTCCTAAGTGTACTAATTTTTAGTTAGTATTTGCCTAGCATCTTTTATCCTTTTAATTTTTAAATAGTAAAATGACTTATCCAATAAGATGTCTTATTTTATTTAAGCTTCCAAGTTCAAATTTTAGATATTTTTAAAGATGTTTGCTATTTAAAACATTTGATATTCAGAAAGTTCTACAAAATCTGGTATAATTACTACCCACCTACACTACACCCATCACCTCAGTTTAAAACATTGTGTTTGAAAATAAAGCAAACCTAAAAACAATTTTAAAACATTATTTTGCCATATTTGCTTTATGATTATCCGTTTTCTTAAATTAGGACATATGTTTACATAAGCTTTACACCATTACCACCCAATAAAATTCGTAATTCCTTAGTATTCTTTAATATCAGTCTAAATTTGAATTTTCCCAATTATCTCAAATTGCTTTTATAGGTATTTTTGACATTTGCTTTTTATCAACTATTCCTTTCAGCACAGAACAGTATCCACACACCCCAAATTCTTCTCCTCGATAACATTAACTTTATTACAAAGACATCAGACCAGTTGCCATGTAAATTTTGAACCAGTTTGAGACAAAGCCGGATTCTGTTTCCGCCGGCAGGTGGCGACTGGAAGCTACAGACCTCCGCAGCTGAGAAGGCGGCTTTACTGTGCAGCTCATCACAGCAGGAAGCCCGCCAGCTCAGCTCCAGGGTCACGAGGGTCACGGCTGGCAAAGCCAGCTTCTCCTCCACTCTCTCAAGTGGCCTGTTGTGGCTCTTCATGGCAGGTTCCGCCCTCCAGTGCAGCAACAGACTCCAGCAGCTCACTGTCAATAATTTTTCAGGTTCTTGTCTCACAAATTCAAAAAACGACAACAAAAAGCAAGAGTGAAAAGAGCAGGATTTATTCAAACGTGAAGAAAAGAGACTGAACTCTCGCAGGGCAAGAGGGGACCCGAGAGCAGGCTGCCACTGGAGTAGGCTAGTCCGGGGCATTGTGTAGCTCCTGGGCCAACACTATTGGTCCAAATTTGTGCTAATCAGGTCTCGGGAAAGTACCAATGCTGTTGGCTGGCCCTTGAGCCTGAACTCTCCTGTACCCTGCACTGGCGTTCACCCCCTCTTCTGTGCGCCAGGCCCTCTGGGGAACGTGGAGTGCCTGTCTCATCCAACACGTCCATCCTTTTCACCTCAGTCATTGTGTTCTTATATTTAAGTGTGTCTGTTATAAACCCTTATTTGTAGATTCATTTTTTTAAATCCAGGGTGATGTTCGTCTTTTACTTTGAAGTTTAGTTCACTTATGGTGATTATCAATATATTTGGAATTAGTTCCTCCATTTTATTTGGTTATTTCTATGCATCACTATTTGTACGTAATTTTTCCTTCTTTATTTTCCACTTTTTAAAAATTGAAGGGGGTGTGTTTTGTTTTGCTTTCTTGAGTTTGTCCTCATTCTTTTTTCTCCCTCTGCTATTAGTTTGGAAGTTACACTCTCAAGAGAGTTTCAGGAGACCAATTTTTTTGAGTTTGGTCTGTGTCTCAAGTTTGGGGAGTTGTGAGCTCCAATGAGATAGCACATCAGCCGGCCTGAGACAGAAAGGAAACTACTGGAAGAAAGGTACTCTCCAAACACTGGGACCTTGAGAGAGCTCTTACCAAGCACCAGCTGGGGCAAGGCAGGAGGGAGTAGCCCCGGGGCCATCTGTAAATCCTGCCCAAACCTGCCATGGGCAGGATGGTCCCCAGAAAACCAGGGGCAAGGAAGGAAACATTCCAACCAAGTAAAAGGAAGCATGCCCTGAAGAAGGAAGGGCAGTCAGCCTCAGCAGTATTTCCAAAGAACCCACCGCAGCCCCTTCTGAGAACACGGCCCTGGCCCGTCAGGCAAAGCTGATTGGCCTGATGGGAGTTACCCGACCCAAAGGCAGCCAATGGGTAGCCTGAGCTGTGTGGTGCTAGCCAATCAGATTCTCAGGAACTTGCGCTTGAGCGCACAGAGCTGCGGCGGTGGGGAAATGATGCTGAGCTAAGGCAGGAAGGGCAGGGCGGGAATGTGGGATCGGAGACTTGGAGGTCTGACGAGCGGAAGTGGAGAGGAAGCCAAGGCACTGAGGAGGGGAAGGGACAGGCAGTGTGTCCCGACAACCGGAACTCCCTCCGGAGGTCTGATTTCTGCAATGCAAAGAACACAATCTTCAAAGCGAGAGAAAATCATGGAAGGGAGCCTGGAACAGAGTCAGCGCTTCCCTCCATGGAGGTCACACCAAGCGTCAGTGTTGCAGTTCCCCCCAAAAACTCCTCTCTTGTGGTGCTCTATTTTATTCTGTGAAAATAAGCCTTATTATAAATCAGAATGAAATCCACAAATCAAACCCCAAACACTCTAGCTAAACAAAACCCTCTACAGTATAAAGTCATTCCTAACAGGACAGTCACTACAACCTATTGCTTTTGTTTCTTGTTTCTTGAGAACATGACTCCAATGAGGCCCAGGGCTGCCAAGCCCACTCCTGCGATGCCCGCCGCCATGACGACATCTCTGACCTGCAACAGAAGAAGGGGTGAGTCAGACTCCACGGCAGGAATCGCAGAACTGGCTGTACATTCAACAGGACAAGGCAGCTCAGGGCACCTCAGGGCCCCTTGGCCTCCCTTGACCAAATTCAGGAATCAACAAATGTTGGCGGGGAAGAGCAGGGGACAGGATTGGATGGAAAAGACTCAGTGGGTGCAGCCAGCTGGCCTGGACTTCACAGAATCCCGAAGGTGGGAAACTGTCTTCACCCTGTGGCTATTTAAAGAATATAAATCTTCAGAGGGTGACTGTGGAAAGGACAGGGAGGTGACCGCCAGAATGGTCAAGATCCTGGCCAGCTACTGGAAAGCTCTAGAAGCTAGTGTGAAGTCAGGAAGGAATTGTTACTGAGAACAATAAAATATGACCCGCATGAGAACGTGGGCCTCCCCATGTGTCCCAGCACCCGTCCTGCCAGCTTAGAAGTGCTCTTTCTATTTTTTGTTTATTTCTTTGTTTACAAAAAAAAAAAAAAACTTTCATTTTAAATTCTGATCTGTGCATAAAATTCATTTTTATATCACAGTTAAATCTAGAACAAACTACAAAAATGTTAACACTGAAGTTTTCAACAGAAATCTATTTAGATACCTTAGAAAAATTAAAGAAACAACAGCAAGTCATTTGCTGCTATAAGGCTTATATAAAAAGAAACAAACATTCACACATTTTACTGAAATTTTCAGTAAATAATTTTAGCCATAATACTTATTGCAAAATTAAAAGTTCAAAAGTTGTGTGAAAAAAAAAAATGTGTGGCTCCACAGCAATTACAATTCGTAATGAAAACACTGAGCTAAATCTCTCTGATCTAACCAGAACAACCCAGAGACAAACCCACATAAATACAGATATCTCTTACTAGACTAAGGTGCCAAAAAGATTAGAAAAAAGATAGCCTCTTCAACAAATGGTGCTTAGAAAACTGGAAATCCATATGAAGTAGAATGAAATTTAACCCTTATCCCTCACCTTGCAAAAAACTCAAAAAGCTAGGAATTAGACCAGAAACACTGCACATTCTAGAGAAAATGTAGGCTCAACACTCCATCATGTCAGCTCAGGAACCGACTTCCTCAACAAGACTCTTAAAACACAAGAAGTAAAATCAACAAACGGGATGGCATCAAAATAAAAGGCATCTTCACAGCAAAGGAAACAATCAAGAGCGTGGAGAGAGAACCTACAGATGAGAGAAGATCTTTGCCACCTGCACCTCAGGTAGGATGTTAGTTTCCAGGATGTACAACTAACTCAAAAACTTAACATCCAAAAAAAAAAAGTTAAATGGACAAAGGAACTAAACAGACACTTCTCAAAAGAAGAAATATGAACAGCCAACAAATAAATGAAAAAAATGTTCAACATCGATCACAATTAGAGAAATGCAAATTAAAACGACACTGAGATTTCATCTCACTCCAGGCAGAATGGCAGTTATCAAGAATACAGGTAACAATAAGTGTTGGCCAGGATGTGGAGAAAAGGATACACTCAAACATTGCTGGTGGGACTGCAAATTGGTACAACCACTCTGGAAAGCAGGGTGGAGATGCCTCAGAAAACTAGGAACAGAACCACCATTTGACCCAGTTATCCCATTCCTTGGTATATATCCAAAGGACTTAAAATCAGCAGACTAAATGATTCAGCCACTCGATATTTATAGCAGCTCAATTCACAATAGCTAAGCAATCGAGCAAAACTAGGCGCCCTAAAACAGACGAATGGATAAATTGTAGGAGTGCAAAAGATAGCAATACTGGAGGCTCTCAAAAAGCCCACCAGGATCTCCTCACAGTGACACTCAAACTTAATGAAGACCCTCCCGTCCCCATTCACTCAAGGCTTCCGTTGGTAGCAATCATCCACCCTTAATCACGAGCAGGAAGGTTCGACTGAAGTACCACCCGTCTGAGGACAGCCTCTAAAATTAAAGACAGAGAGGAAAACCAACATTTTAAAAAGTCATCTGAATAAACAAATAATATCTAGAAAAGAAACCTCATTAGAGAATAGAGGACACGGTGCTTTGACTCCGGCGGTCTTTACTAGCCCATTTGGGGACGGCGTCCTGCGCCTACGCCTTGCCAGTGACGGCACCATGGGTCTGACTTCCCATTCCAGCCTACAAGTTGAATGGATTGCAGCAGTCGCCATTGCTGCTGGGACAGCTGCTGTCGGTTACCTAGCTCACAAAAGATTCTGTGTTAAAGATCATCGCATAAAGCAATGGTAAACCTTCACATCCAGAAAGACAACCCCAAGATAGTACATGCTTTTGACAAGGAGGATCTGGGAGATAAAGCGTATTCTGCCATTGCTGGAAGTCCAAAACAAGTTCCCATTCTGTGATGGTTCTCACACAGAACATCAGAAGAGACTGGAGACAACGTGGGACCTCTGATTGTCAAGAAAAAAGAAACTTAAATGGATGCTCTTAAGCTTTGATGCTACAGACCAACTTGCACTGATGTTACCTGATTGTTGAATTAGAATGATCACCACTTCCGTCTGATTCACCTCCCCTGGGTTCTAGATGTGAGATTGCAATCTTCAGCTTTCACATTCATGGCATTTGCCTTTCTTGTTGAAACATTGTGGTGCACATTTGTTTAAACAAAAAAGGAAAACCAACCTTATGGCCTGTGGGTTATTCTGGTCTTGTAAGGATCCGTTTCTTTAAATTTAAAATAATGGTATTAGACTATAGTTGTATTTTGAAGTCAATGTATTAAATTATTCTCAAAATCATGGGGAAAAAAAAGAATAGAGGACACATTGAATCCAATAAATAAATAAATGCACAGTACAATAAAAGTAATAGAATATTGAGAAAACAAACAGTTGACAGAAAATAAAAATATGATACAGGTGACAAACTCAATAGGAAAGTTGAAAGACGGACTTAAGGAAATCTCTCAGAAGGAACAGCAAAAAGATAGAGATATAGAAAATAGAAGCCAAAGATTTTTTAAAAATAGAGACTAAACCAAGCAGTCCAACATCTGAATAATATAAATTTCAGAAAGAAAAGGGAGGAAAAATTAAAAACGAAATAATTCATGAAAATTCACAAAAGCCAAAGAATGTACATTTTCAGATTGAATGGTGCTCTGGGACCACCTGGATGGATAAAAGTAGACCCACGCCAAGGCACATAGCTGTACAATTTTAGAACACTGGGTAAAGAAAATATTACAACTTCTGTGCTAGGGGAGAAAACCAGGAAGCAGAAGAGAAAGCAGGAATCAGGATGGCTTCGGAAGCAGGAGGACAGTGCAGGATTGCCTGAAAACTCTGAAGTAAAACAATTTCCAAGCTAGAATTCTGCCCTCAGATAAACTATCAAATCAAGTTTAAAAATTCAGACACCAGGGTCTCAAAAAATATGTACTTGTCAATGCATCCTTTCTGAGAAAGCTGCTGTTAGGGTTCCAACCAAACAAGAGAGAAGAAAGAAGACAGGAGATACAGGTGGTGGGCGCTCCAGTGAGGGAGACTAGGAAGTGATCTCCTTAGAATAAAGCCCAAAGGACCCCCCAGAATGACAATTTAGTGCCAGGTGAAGAAGACTAACTGGCAGGGCTGGGGGCGTAGCTCAGTGGTAGTGCTTGCCTGTCATGCTTGAGCCCTGGATTAAGTCCCCAGCAAGAAGAAGGAAAAAAGGCAGGGAGGGCGGGGAGAAGGAGAATACTGGTAGCAAAGATGTGAGTGTCCTAATTCCAGGAACATATAAAGATGTCGTGCTGCATGACTGCCAATCAATTTATTTAAAATGGGGAGGTGCCCAGCACAGTGGTGCCCACCTATAATCCTAGCAGCTTGGGAGGCTGAGACAGGAGGATCGAAAGTTCAAAGCCAGGCTCAGCAAAAGCGAGGCGCTAAGCAACTCAGTGAGACCCTGTCTCTAAATAAAATACAAAATACAGCTGGGGATGTGGCTCAGTGGTTGAGGGCCCCTGGGTTCAATCCCTGGTACCCCCCTCCCCCCTCCCGGTGCAACGTGAGAGGGGCTCAATGGGCCATTGCTGGCTTTAAAGATGGAAGGAGACCTCAGAACAAGGAAGGCCGGTGGCCTCTACAAGCAGGAAAGGCAAGAAAATGGATTCTCCCTGAAAAACCAGAAAATGCCAACACCTTGATTTTAACCCAGTGAGACCCATTTTGGAATAATTTGTTCCAAGTCACCAAATTTACGGTGACCTATTGTATAGCAGGAATAGGAAAGCAATAGCCTACCCAATCCAGTTGCAGCAGTGTGACTCAAGAAACTGGCATGCTGGGGACTGCTGTCACCGCCGCCCTGCTGCACTGTTTCTCACCTAAAGAAACCTCCGGAGGATGCCATCTGCCTAATAAGAGAAAGAGCCAAGAAGCAGGAAACCAAGCGATCACAGGAGCGGGGAGGAAGGAAAAGCAATTCAAAGGGTGACAGCCGAGGGAAGTCCAGGAGGACAGCCACACTGTTGGCCAAGGGCACACAGGACAGGTTAATGGAGAAGAGATGGCTGGAGGAGGTGTGTCCAGGGGAAAAAGTTGAGAACTGTAGAATATTACCTTATTAAAGATAAAGTAGGGGCTGGGGTTGTGGCTCAGTGATAGAGCACTTCCCTGGCATGTGTGAGGACCTGGGTTGGATACTCAGCACCACATAAAAATAAATAAAACAAAAGATCTATTGACAAGTAAAAAAAAGATTAAAAAAAAAGATAAAGTAATGCTAAGGAGCTGGGGGAGAAGCAACCATAGTAACAAAAGTTTAACCCTCATGTATCAAGAAGAAGCCACCAAAAGAGCACATTTTAAATTGTGAATCAAAAAATAGAACTACACACATACTATCTAGAAATTTGGAAATAGTGCCAAAAAAAAAAAAAAAATGACTACAAGAGCGATAGGAAGTGATCTTGGATGGAGGCTGAGAAGGGAGAGGTGTGGAGAAAGGAATTGTATGTGTCACTGTAAGTTTAACTGTTGGATAACTTTTCAAAATGTGTGGAAGGATTATTTTTTGAAAGCCAAATATTAGCCAGGCATGGTGGAACATGTCTGTAATCTCAGCGGCTCTGGAGGCTGAGGCAGGAGGATTGCAGGTTTGAAGACAGCCTCAGCAACCTCATGAGGCTGTTAGCCATCTAGCAAGACTTGTCTCAAAAGAAAAATTAAAAAGGGCTGGGGATGGATAAGCACCCCTGGGTTCAATCCCTAGTTTCAAAAATATAATTTAATTTAATTAAAAAAACTTTTCCAGAAAAAAAAGAAAGAAAAAGACTCACCTAAGTATGCCCAGGAATTTATACAATACTTTATCATAGTAACTTCAAATATGAACATTATGTCTACAACACTCGAAAGGCAAGGGAGCAAAGATGAAGTCATCACACAACGGCCCAGTGTCCCGAGGCAGGCAGTTCAGCATCAAGGAAAGGGCCACAAGAAAACGTCGCTAACTTTTTGGCCCGAATATCATGCTAGGAATCAAACCCAGGGCTCATATAGAGGAGTTTGAGTGCTTCAACGGTTAATTTGTTTTTCCTTCTGCCCAGGTTTATCTGGGCCACAAACGTGTCCAACATAGCAGTGTGCAACACCAGCAAACACACCACGTAACCAACAACACCCAGTGCCTAAAACTGAGGTTCTCAGCAGCCAGAACTCATGCTGAAAAAGTCCTGTGGAGCTGCCAACCGGAGGTCTGACTGCTGGCCAGTCTTCCAACCTTCCTCTAAAACATACTCAGATACAGTTTTGTGGTAGGCATGCTTCTGCTGTTGGGTTACCTTGCCAGGGAACCTGCAGTCAGTCACTTGCATCTGGTATTTTCCTTGCTGAACCCTTGTGTCAGGGTGGGAGAAATGGTCTGCAGATCATGAAGGAGGAACAATATGGCCCCAATTCTTTACAGAAGCTCATGGTCTGAGAGCAAACGCCAATGCAGCTGGTTCAAACAAAAGACACATTGTCAAGGAGAACAACACTAACTCCATTGTGTGTGGTCCAGCTTTGTACATAGTCAAAAAGTGTGATTAAATACAAGAAAGTGGTATCTAGTAGTCCTGATAGCGCAGACCTTTTAGGGAAAACAGTCTGCCCATGAATCCGTGCCACCTGCAGATGCCGTTGATAATGTTCTTGTTGCACAGCAGACAGGTTTGGCCGGCCCAGCCCTGTGCTGATGCTACAGGAATTCTGATGGGGACACTGGCTACCTGATGTGTACCACAGGCCTTTACATCAGAATCTTGTCCAAGAGGAAAATTATCCCTTGTTAGAAATCTTAAGAGAGCCCTTTCTTTTTTTTTTTTTTTCCCAAGTGGGCAAACTGAAATTCTATCAGTACCGACAACTGTTTATGTGACACAGCGCTTCTGAGTTCAACCCGGATCCAGGGCTGGGGTTGTGGCTGAGTGGTAGAGTGCTTGCCTAGCAAGTGTGAGGCCCTGGATTCCATCCTCAGCACCCCATACAATAGATTAAAAATTAAATAAAATAAAGGTATAAAAAAATACAATAACACTTTAAAAAAAGCCGAGTAGTGCTATTCTGAAAGCAACTAAATATCAACTTAGAGATTACAAAACAAAGTTATAAAATATATGTGTAGAAGTTGGCCTTTATTTATAGTAACATTAAAGTGCTACCCCCACAGTTTATCCAGATGTACTGTCCACATCTTCAATCTTAATATTTCATCTAATTCAAACTAAATTATGAGTGCGGCCCTGGGTTGGTGGAGGTGTTTTTTTAGTATAATTCAGTGCAAAGACTACAGAGGTTTACTTAACAAAATACACTTTGTGGAAGTCTGTGTATTTTTAAGAAGATAGAAAGTTAAAAAAAAAAAAAAAAAAAAAAAAAAAAAAAAACTTTTCCTAGAATGCTCTTAGACATGTAAGACACGAATTACATTTTCATTTAAATTCATGGCTTCAGTTTTTTCTGGAAAGTGAGATAAGTCATAAGCACTCTGTTGATAGAAATCTACCCTGCTTCAAAGAGCCAGCACAAATCACGGCTCACTGGATTCTCAGGAACAAAAATGTCTTCATGGAAAAACGCTGCTGGACTTTTTCCAGTTTCTACCCATTGTGCCATCTTTAGTGAGAGGGACACCTGGGGAGGTTACATTTTAATTTGGCGCTCAGCACAGATTACAGTCGTGACTCCCCTGGGCTGGGTGTCCTCAAGCCAGAGCAGTTTTGCCCCAGGAGGAGATCTGGCAATGCCTAGAGACATTGTTGATCTGGGATGGGATGCTACTGTGGAGACCAGGGATGCTGCCAGCAAGTCACAGTCATGCAGAATCATCTGACCCAAAACTGTCAACAGCACTGAGGTTCAGAAACCCACAACCTACATCAAAAAAGTGAAGAGGAAATCTTTGAAACAGAGTAGGTGGCACTTCTCTTGATTTTATATTATATTCTGGTTTCACTTTCTGTGATGAAATCAAGTGGACTGGTTATGCTGCTTCATTGTAGTCTCACTATTTTTGCCTCTTTCACTTGGAGGGGTCACTTAGGGCTCAAGCCACAGGAAGGAAAGTGTGACATGCCCAGTCATATTGTTTCATTTTGCAAGAAGCGTTGAATTACTGTTTACAAAGAGAAGAGATGGTAGAAAATATTTCCTAGTTATTTCACTCTCAAGATTTGGAATTTCATTTAAATGTTCTAAATGTCATTGTGCCTAATGACATGTGTATTTTACTAAATGGTGTAACAATTTTGCATTGAAAACATGTTCTAGGGAATGTAGGTGCAGCCCATTAGAATGTGTCCATCAAAAGGAGGGCGTGTCTCAGAAGCAGGGCACGAGGCTTGGTAGGTTTCTACTGCTGGTCACGGGGTGAGCAGCAATTCCTTCTTTGTCTTCCCTTTGAAAGGAAATGAACTAGAAACTAGAAACTATTCAGAGCGCATCGTGGTAGCATGAGACTTGTGAACAAGACAGAAGAGGCCTTTGCTCTCACTGAGCTTACAGTCTAGCAGCAAAACATCAGAACTATAAATAAATAAAGAGATCTTTTATCGGGTACACAGTGGTATCATTGAGCAAATCACTTCCAGAAGAACAGCAGTAACATTCGTACTGTGTTTGCTGAAGACCATGTCCAGGTCGCTGCTACCTGGAAGTGACTGATACGGCCCTGGTGCGAACCTTCAGGAAGAAAGCAGGTGGGACAACATGAATCAGCCACGAGGAAAAAGACTGTGGACAGAACGGCCTGGGTGGAAGAGCCCAGAAAGAAGCTGAACCAAAGCCAGGCAAGCCAAGCCAGCCCCGCAGGCAGAAATGGAAGCTCCCAGCAGGACACGGCCGCCTGTGATGAAGACACCAGCCCTCAGGCTGTTGCAGAGGATGATTCCCTGACTGCTAAGCAGAATGCACAGTCACGGGTGGTTTTCTGAATCTACCCCAGGAGAAGACTCCCGTCTTAAGTCCTTTGAGTGCCTGGAGGAAGGATCAGAGCAAGACCTTTCTCAGCAGACTTTTGAAGCAAGTTCCCTTCTTGAACCTTCTTTGGAATACGCGAAAACGGGGGCGAAACAAGAGCTTCCTCAACAGACCATTGAAGAGAATTCACTTCGTGGTGTTCTGAGCACAGGAGAGGCAAAAAGCTTCCTCCCAGAGAGATACCCTGCATTGGCACAGCAGATCCGAAACAGCCCACGGTACTTGCAGGAAAGGGGCCAGGAAACCAAACAGGCCGTGGTCACACCTCCTTGTTCGTGGTCCCAAAGAGCACGTGTGTGCAGAATGTGGGAGAGCATTCCCAGAGAGCTCAAAACCAGAAAGGCATTTTCTGGTTCCTACTGGGGAGAAGTCATGTCAGTGCACCTGTGAAGGGTGTGGAAAGCGCTTTCTCTGGACTTCGATCTGCGTGCGCACGTGTGCATCCACACTGGGAAAAACGTTTTGCCTGTACCTTTCCAGGCTGTAACAAGAGAGTTGTTCAAATAACCTGAAAGTTCGCTGCTTAACTCATTCAAAGGCAAAGAATGAATGAGAAAGAAGTTGGAAAATAGGCCTCAGAAAGGATAAGCATTAACAGAAGAGTGACTAGGGACAACTATGCCTTGTGGACTATTATTTATGAGGAGGAACTTTTAAGTTAATATTACAACCCTAAACAGCATGGTTTTGTTGTTACCAAGATGCTCTTAAACTTTGCAATACCATTTTAAGAACATTGTGTGTTCCAGTGTATTTCCAACAGAAAGATCAATTTACCTCAAAATATCTTCCTCAAGGGGCTGGGGAGATAGCTCAGTTGGTAGAGTGCTCATCTCAAAAGCACAAGGCCCTGAGTTTGATCCCCAGCACCGGAAAAAAAAAAAAAAAAAAAAAAAAAAATCTTCCTCAGTATCTATTGGATTACTGGATGTGCAACTTGTATTCTCACACTTTATGTATAAAGATAACTTTTAATCTTGTAGTTTCCAACCATATAGGTTTTTGCTGTTGTTGTTGTTGTTTGTGGTGCTGGGGATTGAACCCAGGGCCTTGTGCATGTGAGGCAAGCACTCTACCAACTGAGCTATATCCCCAGCCCTCCAACCACATAGTTTTTAATTTTAAAAAATATACTTCATGATTTATGTGATAATCCTAGATAATGAATATTGTGCAGTAGATTGTCAACAACTGAGTAAATAATTCTTTAAAGCTAAAAAGAAAGAAAAATGTTCTACTTATATAAACTTGTAGATCTGTCCACTATTCTACTAACAGAACCAAAGAATAGATCAAAATGAGATGATTAGGATTTATTTGCAAATCTTCCTAACGTAGCGCCCTCGATTTCATGGAGAATCTTCCTGCTTCCAAAGGCTGTACTGTAATCTGTATTTGGAGTTTTTTGCTATACAGGCATAGCAGGAGGAAATCATCTGTGAGTGAAAGCCTTGAATTTTATGCAGTATCAGCCACGATATGACACAAACTCTTTTAAGCATAAGTTTCTCTTTCCTGTTGATATCGTCACTGCTAAATTAAAAAAAAAAAAAAAAAAAACTTTCATTATACCTAAATCTTCCAATGGATGTTAGTTTTCTAGTTTAAAAAGACCAATAAATGAAAAACAGGAAAGAGAAGATAGGACAATCAGGAGAGCAATCCAGGGTTCAATATTTCCATTGCAGAAGTCCTAGAGAAGACAAAATGCAAAGTTTCCCAGAACTAAAAGAAGTGAGTTTCCAGATTGAAAGGAATCACCAAGTGTCCAGCGCAAGAGATGAAACAGATCCACCCAAGGCATATTAGAGTGAAAAAAGATAAGATTCCATAAGCTTCTGGGAAAACAAATTGGTCCACATATAAAGGCTCAAAAATTGAATGATTCCCGACTCCCCCACCACCATAACCAAAGCTAAACAGTGAAGCGCTGCCTTCAAAATTCTGGAAAAAAATGATTTCCAGCCTAGGATTCTATACTTAGCCAAACTGCCAATCAAATGTGAGGGGAAAATGAAGACATTTCCAGGCACCCAAGGTCTTTCATTTTGTTTTTTAATATTTTTACTGGTAAATGGACACAGTACCTTTATTTTATTTATTTAGGGTTTGTTAATGTGGTGCTCAGGATGGAACCTGATGCCTCACACATGCTAGGCAAGGGCTCTACCACTGAGCCACAACCCCAGCCCCAGCCCCAGCAAGGTCTTTTTAAAATGCTCCATTTCTCAGTAAACTGTTAGAGGAAGTAGTCCAACCAAAACAAGTGAGTGAGCAAGGGAGAGAAAGACGTGAGCTTCAGAGGATGAAAACATCAATGCAGGAGAGAAAAGCCCAGACTCTTTAGGATGCTAGCAAAGGGCACACCAGGAGGACAGCGTGCGACTTAGAATTCAAATGGTTTTTATTTTTATTTTTTTCTTCATGGTGCTGGGGATGGAACGGAGGGCCTCACACAGGCTAGCCAAGCGCCCTACCACCAAGCCACCTCCCCAGCTCCGGACACTGTTTTGAAGACTGTTAGTCCCAATAAGCAGATGCACTGAGAGCCAGCATTCCCAGATCCCTTCTTTCTTTGCATCACCTTTGAACCTGCCATTTCCAGGTCCTAAGTTCCTCTCATGGTTCTGGACACTATCTTCTTTTATCACCTCTCAGAGAAGTGGAAGCCAGACTGCAGCCCAGGGACCCTGGGAGTCTTCAACACACACAGCAGCTATCTACTTAGGTAAGGACTTGATTTCTGTACTAATCAGCCTTGACAGTCATGTATATAAACAGCTGACAGACAATAATAACCCAATTGATTGAGAAAAATAATATGGAGATACCCATCGGAAGGTACCTAAAACCTCATGATAGACAGCAACAGGAAGCTACCAGCACTTTGGGGACCAATGCCATAAGCACGGCTGCTGCCAGCAGTCTGAGGGAAAGCTGAGACTGATCCTTGTGGGTGATGCTGGAAGTGCCTCCCCATCCGAGTCACTGTGGCCCAGATAGGCCAGTGGACCAGGCACAGGGTGAACCAAGCAGAGCACAGGATGAGAGTCAGCAGGACTACTTCCGCTACTATGATTTTTAAGTACTTTTTCTGACTCAGCTCACACTAAGCATAACGATGTTCCAAGCTCATTTGTAAGGAAATCCTCCAAGATCAGTTATCATTCACACTTTTCTCAAGTTGGGGAACTTAGCTAAAACTCCCAAGGTCATACAAATCTCCCAAGGTCCAGACAGCTGGCAAAAGGCAGGCCCAGATTTAGCCCAGGGCAGCTGGACTCCAGGAGCCCATGCTGTTGACCACTATCCTGGCCAAAGAAAAAGAGATTGGATCTCAAAAAATAAAAAGGAATAACCAGACTGATCTTAACCTCAGCATCCACTGAAGAAAAAAAGAACATACTTTTCTGCATCAACAGTCATCAAAAAAAAAAGGGGGGGGGGAGAGTGGCAATGAAGGAGGGAGTGGGGAGAGAAGAGGAAGGAGAAAAGGAGACTCCAGAGTGCGCAGAGTCAAAAGCAGACCCAGTAAGTGAACAGAGCTGCATCCCCTGGGCTGCCCTGGGGCCTGCTGGATGGACTCTTGGACTTCAGCAGGGCTGAGGACAGGGCTACTGGGGAGCCCAAGGGGGCTGGTCACACAGCTCGGCTTCAAGTCCCACCTGCTACTCATCGGGCACAGCTGCACTCGATCCAGGGAAAAGTCGGGAGCAGGCCTGGAGACTCCACAGGGCTTGATCGGATGAAATGGACGGCCACAGCCAAGTTCAGAAGCCCCGGGAGCCTCCGCTTTCCCATCTGCCAAGTGGGAACAGTAAAACCTCCAGGCCACAGAGGCTCCAGGAGGGCTCAGCAATGAGGCTGATCATCATGGCCGTGACTTCCTTTCTTGGCCATCACGTCCCTAACAGCACTGACCTGCCTTGCACATTTGGCGGTCCTCCCACCCGCTTGAGGACAGGAAGCACTTCTCTGCTGCTTTGTCTTGTTCAAGCCTCTATCTCACCCCACACTGATGCCCGGCCACTGTCAGCTGAGGAAGGGCCTGGGGTCTGGGGACGGGGACACAGGCTAAGGACGCACCTGGTCGCTGCGGGGAACTCCGTAGCGCAGCTCGTTCACGAAGTGCTCGCAGTTCTCACTGGTCAGCTTGTAGAGGACCTCCTGCCCCACCATCTCCTCCGCCCGCTGGATGATTTTTCCGGGAGGCAGGGGGGCGTACTTGTCATCGTGCTTGTTATTGACCTGGTACTTGTCTCTCCCGGCCACATCATACAGCAGCTCCTTCTTCACCAGGGCCTTGTCGGTCAGGGCGGACATGATGCTGGCCGCACCGGCTCCTGCCACTTCACCTGAGGACCCACAAGGAGGAAACAGAGAAGGGGTCCAGGAAAGGGCCCCAGGACTCAGAACTGTCCCCCAGCTGGGCATCTGCCCTTGGCCCCACTCACAAGGGATGAGCGAGATGTGGAAGGGTCAGACCCGTGGCTGTGGGCTCTGGAGAAGGCGTGCGTGGTCTCTGAGTCCAGGCTTTTGTACCTAAAGTAAGGACGACTAGGGAAGTTCCAGGATTTATTGTAATTTTTTATAACCTAGAGAAGCTGGTTTTCTGCACCCTTGACAACTAAATGGCCCTCTGGATTATGCAGATATGAGCCATGAGCACACTCTTTCTTCTTAGAGAATAGTGTGAGTCTTTGCTGATCCCATCAGGGCTGGACCTTGGGATGCTGAGGACCAAGGAAAGTTGACTGGTTTCGGGAGCAGGTCCCACAGGGACCAAAACCCCATGCTGCTTCCCTAGGTGGGGTGCTGAGGAGGGTCCCTGGGGACACCAGCAGTCCTGACCAAGCTCCAGAAGCTCGAGCAGAGCAGAAGCCAGTGCAGGCCCAGCACGCCCAATCCAGCCACCTGCCTCGTGGGGAGGGACATGCACTGGGTATAATCACAGGGAAAGTGTGTCCACCCAAGAGGTGGACCCAGGGGCCCAGGAGCACCCCAAGAGGAAACCCACTGTCAAAGAGCCACTGTGGCCTTCCAGAATCGGGCAGCAGTAGCAGCAAGAGTTGATCAGCTTCCAGACCCTGCTTTGCTTAGCATTCCAGAAAGGACCACAGCCCTTTGCCCTGAGCACAATCCTGAGATTTTAGAAAATCAGGGGAGTTCAAAGTTTCTAGTCAGAGAGAAGGTGGTGCCGGAAGGAGTCGCTGAAGGCAAGAGAGGAGGCCCTGTGGAGCCTGAGCTTCAGATAGGCTGCGCTCTCCAGGCTCGGCCCCGCCCCACAGGAAGGGTGGGAAACCGGGCTAAGACAGGTGGGGCAAGCAACATGCCCGTGGCACAATGTTTACCAGGTGCCAACTCTCGAGTGACATGCATGAGCAGCACCCACACGTAAGTAAGGGCTTCCTCAAACTCTGTCCCCTCCGTGCCACCCTGGCGAGTGACGCCCTGGGCACGGGCTGACCCTCAGAAGCTCTGGGTTCCGATCTGGCTCCATCACCCACAGCCTGAGCCGTCTGCACGTGTGACTCCACGTTGCTGGGCCAATGCTGAGCAAACACACCTTTTCTGTTGAAGAAAATATTCAGTAAACCATCACAGAAAGGGCACGTGGATTGGCAGACCACGCGAGACTGGACCCTGAGCAACGTCCAGGTGGGCAGCAGAGCATGGTGGTTGAAGGCACAGAGGCCCCAGCTGAACTGCAGGCCCTAAGCCCCCATGTCTCAGGGCAAGTGTCAGCAGGTGCAACTGCTATTTTTATAAGCTGAGAGGGAGGAAGAGCCCGCCAAGCAGGAGAGAGAGCCAACAGACCCGCCACGGGAAGAGCTGCAGCCTAGAGGCAGCAAAGAGGCCAACGCGGCTGTCGTCCAGAGACCCAGGAAGACCGAAGAGAAGGGTGAGGTCAGGGGCAGGCCCCGCAGTCTCCAGCAGAGAGTGCTGTCTCTGTGTCAGCTGGAATCTTATTCCACATAAGAGGGAAAGGCCAATGGAGAGTTTTTTCTTTCGTGCTGCCAGGGATGGAAGCCAGGTCTCACTCATGCTCAGCAAGTGCACCGAGCAACATCCCAGCCCCTGGTGAGAATTTTAAGGAGAGGAGCGGCCTTTAGAACCATCCCACTGGCTGCGGATTCTGCTCTTGCAGAGCCTGGTGCTTGGGTTGTCAGGGGTGGGAAGAGGACATCCACTCTGGTTACTCCATTCATTAAGGCCCTAACTTAAGAGTAAAGAGGTGGACAGGAGACACGTTCAAGAATGTCCACACCAGCTCTGTCCACAGCAGTCAAAAACTGGCCCCACTGTGATGTCAGATGGAGTTTTCCAATTCAGTGACACCCCCTACCACATCTGTGTATTTTATTAGATTTGCATTGTTTTGCAGTTTAAGTAAAAAGTCTAAGAAAGGGGATGGGGAATCTGCAGCACCGTTCTCCACAGTAAGTGTTCCCGGCCCCAGTTTATGAAGAAACCAAGCAAGGCTGGAAGCCCAAATGAGTGCATAACCAAGTCTGTCCACCCAGACGCCCAGGCTCTTTCCAGGAGTCTTATGCTTAAAAGCAGAGCTGCCCCTGGGACGCCTACTTCAGCCCCTTTTCAAGAACCCCTGGGGTTCCAAGGAGAGAGTCTGGAAACCACCGCCCCACTCCCAAACTGCCTTCTGGTAACAGGAACAAAACGCCAGTCAGGGAGCAAGGAAGAAGCTGGAGCCTCCGGGTATGTGCAGTGCCCCCTCCCCCTCTCCCCAGGCCTGCGTGTCCTTACTTGGGGGGGCCAGGTGGACCACATATCCATCGCCAATGTAGATGGCCCAGTGTCTGTAGAAAGGGCGGAAAATCTCAATCAGGTCTCCAGGCTTGGGCTCTGGCTGGAAAAAGCAAGAAGCAGATGTTAGTGGGGCGTGAGACCTTGGATCCAGGGGCGGGGCTCAGTCAGGAGGGTTCAGTCGGCAGTTCCCAGCAAGCAAGTTCCCTACAAATCACAAAGTGCAAACTGGAAAGGTTTATTAGCTGGAGTCTCTGTCTTACTGTGACTCTTTCTAGGAACATTATAAATGAGCAGTTACTCTGAGCCTAGTACTCTGCTAAATGTTTTATAATCATGACTGAGTAAATGAACGCAGCCATCCTATAAAGGTGAGTGCTATCTATCATGAACCCCATCTATAAGGGAGGAAATCAAGTTGTGAGCAAATTTGCACAAAGCCACACAGCTCAAAAGTGACATGGCCAGGAGTCAACAGCAGGCTGCTAATCCCCAGGTCCATGTCTCCACCACGTGTGAAAGAAGATGAGAGGGGGTTGAGCTCCCCAGAGTCCCTGCCTGTTAGGGCAGCATGGGGCAGAATTTGAGAAAACTTCAGAGGGGTTCAAGATCACGGTCCACTCAATACCACTGACACCCCAGGATCAGACCCTGTGCTGTGTGCTGGGGTGGGGGGGAATCAGGGGGCCAGCCTCTGGGGCCCAAGCCAACCGTCAGTCTCTTAATGATCAGGAAAACCCACCCATTACAATAAAAAAATAAATAAAAAAGAAAACCCACCCAGGACACCTGGAGGCGGACCCATCAGTGCTTGGTTCCAACACCTCTGTCCTCTGCTTAGGGCCAGCAGCAGGCAGGACCAGCACTGCCTTCCACAGATGAAGACATGGCGAGGGCTCCAACCTGCTCGCTCCTAGGGATATATACCTGCGGGGGCTGGCCACAGTCCAGCCAGCACCCCAAAATAAGTAAGAAGAACAAAGGAGAGGACCCACCTATGGAGCCCTACGCCCTAGATAAAAGCGGGAAGTTGACGTCCACATGGCCACATGGGTGGTCTCGAGGTGCTAGAGATGGAGCCCAGGGCCTTGCACACGCCCAGCTCGCGCCCTACCACCGAGGGGCGTCTGGCCCCAGATGGGCTTTGAAACACCGCGCTGAGCGGGAAAATGAGGACGGACTCCATTGCACAAGATCGCCGCGTGAATCAAAGGCTTACACGCCACCACACACCTCCCAGGACCACACCCGAAAACACAAAGGTCAGACAGCAGCACCTGAACCAAAGGGTCCACCTGCCACGTGCTCACATCAGAACGGTGGCCCCTGGGGCGGGGGGAGGAAAGACCATTCAAAGGCTCACAGGCGCCGGGGCTGCGCAGGGCGCTGGAGCCCGGCCCAGTGCGCACGAGGCCCGAGAAGAACAAACGCGCCCTCGAGAGGGGCTCTCAGGGGCCGTGACCAAGGGGTCCAGGAACTGAGGCGATGCAGAGCTCACCCTCTTCCACTAAGTCCCATCTGAAAAGCACGCAGTGCTACGCGGGCCAGCTCTGCCAGACCGTCACTCAGAGCGCACACTCCAAGACCCCGTGCAGAGAGAGCCACGGTCGGACCTCCGTCCGCTTTGTGTGGCCTGTTGGAAAGCTCAAAATGCTTTCTACAGCTCTAAATATCAGAAAAAGGAGAATGCCTTTCACACGCGAGAATTACAGGACATTCCGATTTCATGGTCTATAACGTTTTATTGGAACGTGGCCGCACTCACGCCCGCGCTTTGTGCATGGCTGCTTTCTCTCTGCAGCAGCAGGGTTGAGAAGGGCGACAGCGACCGTCCAGACTGCAAAACCTAAAATGTCTACTCTCCGGCCTCCACGGAGCAAGTGTGCAACCTGTCATGAGGCGAGTGGTATCGTCAGGTGGCTCTGCAGCCAGATCAAGGCTTGGCTCAGCAGGGCGCTTCCAGAGTCAGGAATGGCTGCCTCCTTCAGGAAGGGCTCAGGGAACCCCAGCAGCACAGTGACCAAGACCCACGCAGCACATGCCATAACAATGGCAGAGCTGAGACTCTGCGCCCACGGGATTTCACCACAAAAAGCCTTTATCTCTCCACAAAAGCAGAGTGACAAAGAGCTGTGTGACAGCCATTCTCCTTAGCAAGCAAATTGAGGGGCAATTTCTGGCCTCTGAAATTCAGAGTGGAAAACAACCCCAACAACCTCAGTGAGGGTGGGATAAATAAATCATCCTCCAGCCAGGAGCACACGCTCCACTGGAGGGAGAAGGTGGGTCACATGAGCAGAGGTGGAAATAAAGACAGCCACTTGGAAGACATTCTTATTCCATCTTGGCTTGAAATGCAATTTTTTTCCTTTCTTCTTTCTTTCTTTTTTTTTTTTTTTTTTTTGGTACCAGGGATCGAACTCGGGCACTTGACCACCAAGCCACATCCCCAGCCCTATTTTATATTTTATTTAGAGACGGGGTCTCACTGAGTTGCTTAGTGCCTCGCTTTTTGCTGAGGTTGGCTTTGAACTCCCCATCCTCCTGCCTCAGCCTCCCAAGCTGCCGGGATTACAGGCATGAGCCACCACACCCGGCTTTAAAATGCATTTTTATATATTCATAATTAAAATGTATTATACACTATTACAATCCGAGGAAACACACCAACCACTGCATATTGTACACAGTGAGTAGCTGTGTTCAAGGAGTTTCATATTTTGTTATATGATTTGATTTGTTTGAATTTTCCAGTATAATTACTTTGATAATAAAATTTTTTAAGACTTTTAAATGGGAAAAACACTATCATGTTGATGAACTTGTAGTTTTTAGTTGGAAAATGTAGATATTACATTACTAAAATCTCATGAAACTCTCCGAATTAGAGGCATTAATTTGTTTTTGAATTATTTTCTAGTTTTAAAAAATGTTTAAATAAGCATATATTCACTTTAGAATTGGAAAAACATCCAGGATTTCACAAACATCAGTGTGCTGTTCATTTTGGGTAATTCATCCAAACACTATCAGGCCCAAAAGTGAATAAATAAATAAATAAATAGCCTGGTGCGGTGTGATCCCAGCAACTTGGGAGGCTGGGGCAGGAGGATCCCAAGTTTAAGGCCAGCCTGAAAATTTAGAGAGACCCTAAGCAACTTAATGAGACCCTGTCTCAAAATTAAAATAAAAAGGGCTGAGAATGTAGTTCAGTGCTAAAACACCTCTGGGTTCAATCCCCAGAATCAAAAAACCAAAATGAAACAAAAAAACAAACAAACAAAAAAAAACCCACACACACAAAGCAAAAAAAATCAGAAATATATAAATATATATACCAGATATATATGTGCACATATGTACATAAGTATATATATATATACATAAATATATATGTGTGTGTGTGTGTGTGTGTATATATATATATATATATACGTTGAAATAGATATATATCTATCTCAAAGTCCTAAAAGACATTCCCTCTGGAATGAAATGAAGGGTGGTTCCTCATCTCTCCAAAATTTTCCAAATTTGATGCCACATTTTCAAGTATATAACATGCTTCCCAACATTTTATTATTAAAAAATTTTCTTCAGACGTGCAGTTTGAGTTTTCAAATGTTCAAAGGTGAAGGAGGATTTTAAATGAAACTCTATAGACCTGATGCTATATTTGCTTTATCACAAATATGCCCATCTATTCTTTCCTGTTGTACAGTATCTTTAAATTCTGTTGTTGTTGTTGTTGTTGTTGTTGTTGTTGTTGTTTTTAAGTCATCTAAGAGCTCAAGCAATGAGGGAGCCCAGGGTAGTGACCCCAGCAAGAAGACACACCCATGCTGTGCTCCGGCTACATGCTCCCTGGGTTCCTGCCTCCTCCCCAGAATGAGTGACAGGAGAAATGGATTGCTACTATGAGAGTCATCTTGGGTTTTTGTTTTTGTTTTTGTTTTTTGGGGACCAGGGATTGAACCCAGGGGCATTTTTCCACTGAGCCACATCCCCAGCCTTTTTTTAATTTTTATTTTGAGACAGGGTCTCGCTAAGTTGCTAAGGGCCTTGCTAAGTTGCTGATGATGCTGGCCTCAAAATTGGGATCCTCTTGCCTCAGCCTCCCCAATTGCTGGGATTACAGGTGTGCACCCCCATGTCCAGCTCACCCTCCATTTTTAACAAATCCCCTCCTCCCACACCAGGTAAGTAAGTGGCCAATGATACCCCTGGAGAGTCCCCTCACTTTGGGGGTGCCCACCTCTGCCTTGGAGGACCAAGGGACTCATGCATCTACTCATTCACTCCCTGCAGGGCTGTTCACCAGGTACCAGGAACCTGGGCTTTGTCCACCAGCAAAAGCGAAGATGCCTGCCTTCGTGGAGCTGTTGTTCAGGGGCAGGGAGGAAGACAAGCAGTTTTGCTCAGTAAATAAGCAAATCATCAACTGGGCACCGTGGGGCACTGTCATCCCAGCAGCACGGAGTCTGCAGCAGGAAGATGGCAAGTTCAAAGCCAACCTCAGCAATTTAGCAAGACCCTGGGTTCAATCCCTGGTACTAAAAATAAATAAATAAATAAATAAATAAATAAATAAGCAAATCATCTAGAATATTGGAGGGATAGCAAACAGCACACAGAAAGAAAGAGCTGGGTTATGCTGTGGCGGGAGCACCGGTGGGTGGGCATGGGCTGCAGCATGAAGTAGTGGGCAGAGGAGGCCTCGCCAAGCAGCCCCTGAGCAAGGCAGGCAGTGAGCCCTGCGGATGTCTAAGCCCAGCAAAGGCCCAGGTAGGAGATCCTCTGAGGAGCGAGAAGGCCAGCAATGAGCCCGGCTGGGTGGCGCCCGCCTGTAATCCCAGTGGCTCAGGAGGCTGAGTCAGGAGGATCACAAGTTCAAAGCCAGCCTCAGCAACTTGGCAAGGCCCTAAGCAACTCAGTGAGTCCCTGTCTCTAAATAAAATACAAAAAGGGGCTGGGGGTGTGACTCGGTGGTTAAGGTCCCTGAGTTCAATCCCTGGTACCAGGGGGAAAAGAAAAAGAAGGCCAGCAATGGGGGTGAAGGGCAAGAGTGGCAGGTGGAGGGCCAAAGGGGCCACAGAGGGGAAACCTGCCACCACCCTAAGGCCATGACCCTGACCGACAGGAGACATGGCAAGGTGTGGACCTCAGGAGAGACCAGACCCACGCGGGCTTCTAAAGGGTCCCTCCGGCTGCTGCACTTGGAAGAGACCACACAGGGGGCGTGAGGAGGACGTAGAGACCAGGGCGATAGCTCAGCGGGCCAGGGGCAGGCGGCGAGGAGTAAGAGATGTGGATCCTCAGGGACAGAACAGCCAGGAGGGCTGAGGAGGACAGAGGGGTCAGAGGGCCAGCGGGAGGCTGGGCCGGGCAGGCAAGCGGGCTCAGGGAGGACGGGCTGGCTAGGCGGGCGGGCGGAACTGTTGTCAGGAGCCCTGGAGAGGCAGCCCCTGGGAAGTGGGCTGGGATGAGGGCTCTCTGCGCACAGAGGTGACAGGGAGTCGAGGTAAAGCCTGGCTGAGGCTTACGAGCAGCACGGGAGGGGAGAAGACCCGGATGGGAAAAGCCAGCGCCTGGGAGTTTTGGTGAAGTCTTCAAAGATGAAGGAGAACTTGCATGTGCTAAAGCGGAATTCGAACCCAGAACTAGGGACACCCAAATCCTACACACTGCACTGCAATCAGAGAGCACAGCGCTGTGGTGGGGGAATCTGGGAATGCCCGTGGGGCGTGGGCAGAGCAGGATTCCTGGGGCGGAGCCCAGGCCTGATATGCTGTTAAAGTTCCCGGATGACTCTACTGCGCAACTCAGTGAGACGCACAGAACAGGTGATGTCTACAGGGACAGAGGGTCAGACTGAAAGGTTAGGCTGAGATGGTGCACATGCCTCATTTAGCAGGTGGGGAATAGGCTAGGGGACCGGAGGCCACCCAAAAGCTGGAATATGAACCCCAGCCTGTTCCCCACCTCCGGCAAGAAGAAAGGAGACAGCCTGGCAGATTTCACCCCCTCCAAACAGATTCCATCCAGTCATGGTCCCTGCAGAATGACCCTGATCACCCCTGCCACGGTGCTTCAGCACAAGACCCCGGCTCTGGGCACTGGGCAGGGCCAGGGTGGAAATGAGGGCACTTCTAGAACAATTCGCAAGCTAAGGGGTGAAACAAAACAAAAAGAGTGTTTTTCTTTCACTTGAGGCCATGTCAGGAGGCATCCTGACCTATCCACGCCCCACGGCCTTCTCAGGGTTCGGGGGTTTTGTTCCTTCGTGAAATAGTTCAGGAGTATGAAACATGGAGAGAGTAGCCAGCGACTTACTAACGGGTCAGTCCTGGGCGGCTCCCCCGACTTCTCCCCGCCTGTGCCTCAGCAGGAAACCAGGGATGCTCACAGCACCTGGGCTTGTCCTGAGGATCAAGTGAGAGGATAGCTGTCGAGCACTGGGCTCCGAGGAAGGACTCTGTAAATGGCAGTTTCTGCTGCCGTCATTCCTGGGGGTTGGTCGTTTTTTTTTTTTTTTTTTTTTTTTTTTGCTTGGAAAAGTCAGGCAGCTCAGGAAGCAACTGGAGGCTGAGGCTCAGAGAAGCACCCCGCAGCGGTCTGCTCAGCCACATCGTCCGGTGAGTGTGGAAATCCCTAACTGCCTCTTTCACTTTCGACACGCTAAGGGGAAACGTCTAGAATTTTATGATACAGAAAGAATGAAGATTGGGTGGAACATAGAATGGACTTTCCAGCAGGGAATTGGGAGTTTTTTGCCAAAGTTATTAAGAAAAGAAACCCATGAGCTTAGCATCGATGAGGCTGCATCCAGAGAAGCAGAGCCCAGGCCACCCTTGGGAGGCCTCCTCTGAGTCCCTCTGTGTTCTGTTGCTGTGTGACCTTCAGGAAATAGTTAACCTCTCTGAGCTTTCCGGACTGTTAATACCTATCTAGCAGAGTTTGGGTAAGGAATAACTGAGATAACAGGGTGAACACTATAAAGCCACCTCAACCTACAAGAGGCAGATTCTGTGACCAGGATGTGTTGAAGCTGGAGGGAGGATGAAGGAGAGCAAGGAAGAGGTCTGACTGCCTGTATCTGCCAACATCAGGCCCAGAGAAAATGTGGATGATGAATAAACAGGAGCTGGCCTGACACATCACCCCTTCCCTCACTGCCCTATGCCCAGGGCTCCCAGCCAGTCAGGGAGGGACAGTGGCATCTGCAGCAGGCAGCAGGCCCGACCTCATCAGCCCAAAGGTCACAGGCTTCCTGGAAGAAGAAGGTAAAACTCATTTTCCCTCCCCGTCCTACCCTCTGCCATTGGCCTGCAAACCCCCACCTCCCCTCAAGATGGCTCCACATCTCCACTCCTGCCTGCCTTCCAGGCTCCCCAGCAGAGCGGGCCTTTATGGGATGACTGGAATTGCTGGGCTGAGCCAGGGGAGGGAGTGATCAGCTCCCAAGCCCACCCACACCTGGACTTAAGCAGCATCCTGAGGGCCAGGACTCCATGGAATTCACCAGCATCCACCTGGCACGCACTCATTCTCGCAAAGGCCTGTGGCCTGGAGGGACGTGCTGCTTGCTCCTCGAGCATCTCTAAGCCCCTCTGGAGTGCAGACACAGCCCTGCAAGGACCTGAAGCCCCGAATCAATTTGAGAAGTGTCCTTCCTTTCTCCCCCTCTTTGCAGCTTAACCAGGTCTGCAGGGGTTCTCCAGAACACCTGGCAAACTTAGATCATACAGCAGTAAAAAAAAGAGAGCCTGGATTCGGGGGATGGTATCACTTCTCCGCATTATAGAGCCCCGGGCGAGTTTCAGTTCAGTCTGGGTGTTTGCTTCCTGGCAGCAGCTGGGTCAGCCAGCCAGATTCCAGGACAGCGTGGGTAGAGAAGAAAGGCAAAGACCCGGGACCCACAGGTTCTAGCAGAGAGATTTGGCCTCAAAGTCTCCACTCGTCAATGTCTCCCTGAGGCCCTGGAACAATGAGTTTCTGCTGCCTCGTGGGACAGCCCTATTAAGGGATGACTAGAGTGGTCGGGCTGAGCCTATGGCAAGGGGTGATCAGTTGCCATGCCCTGCCCGAGAGCAGAGAAGAATTACTGTTAAGAAATAATAATAATAATAATTGCCTCCAATTAGCACATTTTTATTTCCAATTTTTAAAGATTGTGCCTTCTGCACAGTGGAAGTTAGATCAGAGAACACACAGCTACTTAGTCAGCCCCCAACACACAGACTCAGCACACATGCTCTGTTTCAACGGTTTCCTAACAGCTCAGCATAGTTCAAGTTCACTTTATACACACATTATGTCACCAACCTATGCAGTCCTAGATTTTCCTGTGTTTAAACAGAAAACAACAGTCTGGTCTCCTAGTGCCAGAAGAAACTAAAACTGACCAAGAACTAGACTCTGGTTCTAGAGTAATGGATGGTACACATGTCAAGTTTCCTGAGTATTTAGTCATTTCCCCTGATTTTTGCACAAGAAGAAAAATTGGGGGAATTTTGCCACATAAAATAGAAATGGATGGTGAATTTTCTGGTTTAGCTGTTTTGGTGAAAATATTTTGAATGTGAGGATCATTAAAAGTCCCTAGAAGCCAGGCATGGTGGTTCACACCTACAGTTCCAGCTACTTAGGAAGCTGAGGCAGGAGGATCACTTGAGCACAGAAGTTCAAGACCAGCCTGGGCAGCGTAGCAAGGCCCTGTCTCAAGAAAGTTAATAAAAACAAAACATTTTAAAAAAGCCACTAGGACCATTTTTAAAAAAAAAAACCTGGGCAGTATTGCAATTTCTGGAATTTTATTATAAATGGGATTTTTATAAATCTCTGTCAAACTAATCCTAAGGCTTAAAGCTTTTCCTAACTAATTGTAACTTTGTTGTTTCATGTGAAAGCAGCTTTCCAAATTAAAATTAACAAAAAAAAAAATGTTCTTTAATCAACTGTGAGCAAAGATGACTTGAAAAATCTAGCTATGCTGAACACAAAATATGAATACGCAAAGAAAATAAATTTTGACAAAGTCACAGACAACTTTTGCAGAAGTTTCCAAAATAGATGGCATTATAATTTTTCATTACTGTAACCGACCTACATTAATACTATTAAAAACTACTAATCTGTTACTTTTTCCTGTTTTCTGCTATCACCTTTTTTTTTTTTTTTACTGCACCGCTTACATACACAAAATTCAACAAAAGAAAATATTCTCTGTGTGCATTTCTTTTCTGATTCGTTTCATGACTATTTGCTGAAAGTAATGTTGTCAGAGGAGAGGGACATTAAGAAGTGACCACTCCAGATGTCACGCCCGCCAGGTATGCCCAGCTCTTTACTTGGATTGAAATGATAAGGAATCACCGTCGGGCATTGCGCCTGTGTGCCAAGTACTGCGCTTCCTAAATGTTGTGACGGAATCTTCATTCTGGGGAATAGAGTGAGTGTGAACTTGATCAAGTCCCACAGTGAGGTACTCGATGGCCTGTCACAAAAATCTGTACTGCGCCCACCCTGCTGGGTGCCGCCTGCTTGACGGGAAGCCTCTGCGAAGCCCCTCACCCACACCCAGGTTAGCGAGGCCGAAACGCGCGGGCAGGGCGGGTCACCGCAGCCAGCGGACCGGGAAGGGCCCCTGCGCGGCAGGTCCAGCCTCAGACATTCAGCTAGCGAGCCCGTCCCGGGGCGACTGGACTCAGCAGGACAGCCTGGCCCTTGCTACCTCCCGGGTCCCCAGGGTCCTGCCTCCCCCGGGGCTGGTTCAGGCAGGGCGGCCCCCAACCTGGCCCGGCCACATAAAATAGAAATGGAGGGTGAATTTTCTGGTTTAGCTGTTCTGGTGAAAATGTTTTGAATGTGGGGATCATTAAAAGCCCCTGGCCCCGCGTTAGGCGCGAAGTCGGGAGACACCTCCAGCCGGTGACGGCGAGGCCCCCCGCCCTCCGCGGGCCCCCGCAAGCGCCAGGACCCTCCCCGCAAAGTACCAAAGCGGCTGGGGGACGAGGAGCCACCCTGGAGCCGCACTTACGATGGGCGCGCGCATCTTCCGTCGCGACGAGGACGCTCAGTGTCCGGCGGGCTTCACTCCACCAGCGGCCGTAATGCCTGCGGAAAGGCGAGCAGGACGCCTCAGGTCACCGACGCGGAGCCGCGCCCTCGGGGCCCGCGAGCGCTTGCCAGGTTGGTCCCCTCCGGGAACAGTCACCGGCTCCCCACGACCGCCTCGGCCCTCCGAGCCCTGCTCGTGGCCTGCGCTGCCCCTTGCGGCGGACCGGGTGGTTCACCTGAGCGGTCGGCTCGGGATCTGCAGCCCGGAAAGTCAGCGGCGGCCGTCGCGCCGGCCCGGCCACTGCGCCGCGCTCCGGCTCCTCCTGCTGGGCTGCCCACCTGACTCGCTTACCCGCGTCCCACCCAACTCCGGCTCCCAGGCAGCCCTCGGGGACCAGAGAGGCGCCCCCGGCGTCTCACCTTTCCTGATGCCCCAGAAAGAATCGCTCCACCCACCTGGCGGACTTGGGAGGCAGGCCAGCCGCCGCAGCAAAGGGAACCAGTTTAATGGCCGCAGAGCCCTGGCCAGCGCGAGGTCACCCCGCCCCTCCCTGTGACTGGCTGATGACAGCCACGCAGAGCTCCTGACCCAACCTCTGCAGGCAGCTGGAGGCCTCCCGCCACGCCCCGCTCTGCCCCGCGGCGGCCGAGTAGTTAGGAACAGGTTGTCTTGCGGTTGATCTTTGTGTACACAGCACACTCAAGTGCTGGGATCCATTTACTTATCTCCTCTAGAGCCCAAAAGTTTTAAATGAAAGTTAAAAAAACACAACATCTTGCCGTTCAGCTTTAATTTAAAGACACTTGAAAAAAAGAAAAAAACAAGCGTAGGAAAGTCATTCTGACCTCTTTTCTCTTTCACTTTTTCCCCCTCCCCTTGGCGTGGTAATGCAAGACTTTATTTATTCTATTAATAATGAATATTTGACATGCACAAAGCCCTGGGTTCGATTCCCAGCACCACCCCAAAAAATGAATATTTGAAAACATTTACAATCTTTAAAAAAAAATATTTTAGTTGTAAATGGACACAATGCCTTTATTTATATATTTATTTTTATATGGTGCTGAGGCTCAAACCCAGTGCCTCACACGTGCTAAGTAAGTGCTCTGCCACTGAGCCAGGACACCAGCCCAACATTTACAATCTTAATTAAAATTTACCTAAGAGAACAAAACTTTCTTTTTTTTACATTTCAATATCGAGCAATAATAAAAGAAAATAGTCAATATAATTATGGTCAAAATTATTGTCAAGAACATCTCATGCTTGACATTAGTATGTTTATACACACAACTCAGTTTATTTTATTTTATTTTTTTCCTTCTTTTGGTGATACTGGGGATTGAACCCAGGGCCTTGTGCATGCTAGGCAAGCACCCTAGCAACTGAACTATATCCCCAGCCCCCAGGCAACTCAGTTTTTGGTACAAAATTCTTTGCCTGCAAGAAAGTACATTTGGTTTACTTCACTAATAGAAATATCTCTTAATGCAGGGATGGCCTCTTCTTACTATTTCTTCTGCTGTTGATTTTTAGCATAGTTATCTGTGGATTGTATGAATGGAGTTGAATGGAGAAGAACTTATGTTAATTCCCAAATAAAAGTACATTCGCGGTGGTGTACTCCTGTAATCCCAGCGGTTCGCGAGGCTGAGGCAGGAGGATCAGAGTTCAAAAGCGCGCCTCAGTAAAAGCGAGGCGCTAAGCAACTCAGTGAGATCCTGTCTCTAAATAAAATACAAAATAGGGCTGGGGATGCATCTCAGTGGTCTAGTTTCTCTGAGTTCAATCCCTGTACCCCTCCCCCCAAATTACTATAGTAATAAGGAAGTAGATAATGTGACTGCCCAATACTTTAGAGGCCAATAGATTAAGTCCAAGAAGTTTAGCCAAGATTCAGGAATAAAAGCCCACACAAGATAAATTATGAAGCCAAAGTGGGAGCTTAAGAAAGGAACAAAGCTATAAACCGCATGGCAACGGTGAATTTTTCACCATTTTCCCTATGGCTTCGACAATCTCAGCGCCCACTTCTTCACGCATGCGCCGGCCAGGGAAACGCAATGGTGGAAGAAGAGACCAACTTCAAAGTCTTTTCTGCTTAAAAACCGACCAGCAGGGCATAGTGGCGAATTACCTCCAGAGACTCAGAAGGATGAGGCAGGATCAGCAACTTGTCTCAAAATAGAAAAGGCTGGGGTAGTAGCCCAGAGGCAGAGAGCCTCTGGGTTCAATCCCCAGCACAGGAAGGAAAGAAGAAAGACAGGGAAAAAGGGAGGGAGGGAGGAAGGGAGGGAGGGAGGGAGGAAGGAAGGAAGGAAGGAAGGAAGGAAGGAAGGAAGGAAGGAAGGAAGGAAGGAAGGAAGGAAGGAAGGAAGGAAGGAAGGAAGGAAGGAAGGAAGGAAGATGAAATTCCCATGTCAAAGACATTCTCCCTGTACTAGAAGGAAGAGCAACATCTTTCCTCAAGGAAAGAATTCTGTATAGACCTTGTTAAAATGAAACTTCAGGGCTGAGGATGTGGCTCAGCCATAGAGCAATACCTGGATTTGATCCCCAGCACTGAAAAAAAAGGCAACTAATGATGATGATAATAACTCTTTGTCTCAGTCAGTGTATAAGGAACTTACTCTGCTTCTTGGGTCTTCATTCCTTCTTGGGTCTTCATTCTTTATTTCTTTAATACAGAAAACTGAATTAAAGAAATTTGTATGCCTTTCCCCTGTTACCCTGTCTATGTCAATTTTATTCTCAAGTCCAGACAGGACCCTGAACGGGGAGGTGGAGTTTTGCTCCTCCCTACAAAACTGAATTAAATTTAAAGCCATTGAAAGACTAGAAAGGAACCAGATGTGGCACACACCTATAGTCCCTGCTACTAGGGGGCTGAGGCAGGAAGTCCACTTGACCCCAGGAGTCTAGGACCAGCCTGAGCAACATAGCAATACCCCCACTCATTGGGCCTTAAGCCATAAAATATCCCCAATGCCTTTCACAAAACCTGACACACGGTAGGCATTCTGTGAATTAGTGATTGAAAAGATGAATGGCCAGACACAGGCCCTTCCTCTGCACTGGCCTCTGGCTCCCTAAAGTGGAACCCACTCCTTTTGTCTCTGTACTCCTGCTATTGTGTGCCAGGATGGAGTCTTGGAGTGTGAATGCTTGGGACAAATCCTGGCCCTGCCCCTTGGTAGTTGTAGGGCCCATGGCGTTCCCTGTGGATCTCAGTTTGTTCATCCGTAAAATGGGGTGATGATATTAGATAACATAAGGATACATTCCCCAAAGGGAGAGCAACACATGAAATGATGCTTATAAAGTGCTGCACTTGATGTCTGGCACGTGGAAAATCCTTGGAAAATCCTTGGTCAGACAGGTAGGCTATTATTAACATGAGAAGAATCACATGCTCATCATCACATGATATTCACCAGCTTCCCAGGATGAAGAGTCAGAGGTAACATAAATAAATACCGGAGTTGTATGTACATTATTACTCAACCAGCCCATTGTCCAGCACAGTGAGCTGGTGACTATCAAATCACCAGGATGGAGAAGGTTCTGTTTTGTTGTTGCTTTTGCAAGTGCTGGGGATGGAACCCAGGGTCTCATGCATGCTAGTCAAGCGCTCTAGCATTGAGCTACATCCCCAGCCCAAGAAGTTCTGTTCTAAAGACACAGATTGACTTCTGCCTCACCTCACCCTTGCTTCCAGACGGGGCCAGATGCTATCTCCCTTACCCTTTTTTCTGTTCCTGTGCCAGACAAAAGCAAAACAAGACAAAAGGCATACATACTGGGGGTGCGGCTTAGGGCTATAGTTCTCATACAGCTTGAAGAGGAGCTCGGTAAGAAGGCCCCAGGTCTCATGAGAAGCGGCTTCTTAATGCTCTAGCCATCACTAGCAAGACTGTCCTGAACCCCCACCTCAGTCTGTCTCCTATTACTTATAACAGATCCCTGAAAATGGAAAATTTATGCAGGAAAAGTTTATTTGGCCCACGATTCTGGAGACTCGTAAGTCCAAGACATAACACAGGCACCTGTTGGCATCTGGCAACAGCCTTGTGCTACACCATAACATGGCAGAGGGCATCACAAGGCAAGACAGAGCAAGAACCTGGAGAACCCATTAATCCACAAACAGATTGACCCATTTGTGGCAGTTCTGCCCAGTCACCTCCCAAAGCTCCCACCTTTTAAATGCCACTCGCGTCTAACTTTGGGGATTCGGTTTCCAATACATGAAATTTGGGGAACATTCTTAAACCATAGTACCCCTATACCAAGGAAGTGGACAGAAAGGAGCCAACTAATATCTGACCCTCCAGCTTCTACATACCTCAGCTACGGAGCCCCATTCTTCTGAAAAGGGAAATACTAGGTTTTAAGTATTTGCTGTCTTCTCCACTCTGCCTTCTCAAGAGCATGGATTCGAGAATCCACTGCCCTCGCTGACTCTCAAGCAGTAACTGAGCAAGTGGAAAAATGGCTCAAGAATAAACTGGTGTGCAGGCCTGAGCCACCACTTGGGGTGGGGCAGGAAAAGGATGGGGAGAGGGTGAGAAGAGAGCAAAAGAAGGCAAGATGCATTTAAGGGGAGGCGTGAATATTCAAGATGCTTCTTAACACACTAGGAACAGGTTCTGTGGTGACATGAGGGACTCCATTGCTTAACAGCAACTCAAAACAGAAATACTCCTCAGGGGAAAAGCATTCATCAGCCAACAGAATACAGGGTTTATAAGTGTCCAGGCTGTTGTAAGTCTTGGTGAATATGCCAATTTTGACAGCTCTGACCAAAAACATCAGGCTTCTATGAAAGAAAAGGATAAAGGGTAACAAGTAACTTCTTTCCTATCTCTCAAACATCCTCAAGTCGTTGGGCTGGCGTTGTAGCTCAGTGGTAGTTTGCCTAGCATGTGGGAGGCCTTGGGTTTGACTCAGCACTGCATATAAATAAAGGCCCATTAACAACTAAAAAAATATTAAAAATAAAACCCTCAAGTCCTGCTGAAGAGGAAAGAGAACAAATCCCTAGCAAAAATGCCCTAAAAAACTTCTACTGCATAAATGTGCGGCCTAACCAATGTCTACCCCCTCCTTAAAGGAACATTTCAGAACCTTAACCTGGGAAACATGCCAGGCTCTCTCAATCCCACATTTGCTAAAAGGCTGGTCTGGGTAACTGGTAACTGAATGGGTGTTTTGGTCTGGCCAGCAGTCTTCATTGGTGTCTCTGTGTGGTCCTAGTGGGGTTGCCAACCACAGTATCCCATCACTCTGGTCGTAGACACCTGTGACCTAGGTGTAACCCAGGCTACAGTGCTGATTGCAAGAAGCATGATTCAGACCACACCAATCAGGTGCCTGCTCTGGGATGGAAATGTATTTTTAAAAATAGACAACTTGATTGAGGCCTCTTTCCTCTGGGGATATTTAAGTGGAATGACATAAGCCTAGAACCATGCCCACCCTCCCCGAGGGCATGCAGGAAATCCGTGGGCAACAGCAGATAATTTGGCCACTGCCCATTTGTAAGATTCCTGTTGTCTCTGAGTTTTTCAGTGCCTGATATGAGTTTGGGCCCCAGAAATCCAGTTACGAAAGCTTTTTCCCAGCTATAATTCCTTTTTTGGATTAAGTTAGGACTTAGTTTTTGCAGCCTGGTAAGAAGAGTCAAAGGCAAGCCATAAATTTCCTGGACTCATCTGTGCAGGACCGCACCCCTCACCCTTTCTCCCCACCTCGTGCTGGTGGGGGCATCAACCCAAGGACCCGAGTACTGGTTCTCTGCTCTCGCCCCTCTTCATACAGCGAGCTCCAAGTCTCCCGTCTCTTGCTAACCTGAGGAACCCTACTGGGGCACCCAGGATAGCACCTGACACATGATCACCATCAGGAATGGTAGACACATGAAAACTGCTGACGCCACCCAGTGTGCTTCAAGCTAGGGAAGAGATCTTCTGCCACAGGGCAACACAGTGTTTGGCTGTTAGGAATTGCATTCAGTGCCACCTCCCAACAACTCCACGGTCACCTTTCAGCAGAGCTTTGCCTCCCACCCTCCCCATATCCAAAAAGGAACCACTTAAGCAGTTGCCTCCAGATAGGGCAACCAAATCAGACTGTTACAAATCCAAAGGTCCTCACAAGTCCCCATTACCACGCATAAAGTTTCTGTTCACAAAAAAAAAAAAAAAAAAAAAAAAAAAAAAAGTTTCTGTTCACTTTTAAGCCACCGCACTAACAGCACAGACTTCCCCAGCACTATGCTAATAGAATACCAGATCAGGGGGCTGGGGGTACAGCTCAGTTGGTAGAGTGCTTGCCTCGCATGCACAAGGCCCTGGGTTCGATCCCCAGCACTGCAGTAAAAAAAAAAAAGATCAGGATGATTTTGTAGGGCAGAGAAAGCTAGCTGATGTGAACCACACTGCAACCCGACAGGTCTTCCACCCCCTGGAGATTGTATTCCCTTTGCCAATCTCACACTCACAGATCTGTCCATGCTACAGAACAAGAAAAACAGGCAACATGGTGTTGTGATCTTTATTCCATTAAATGACAACTGGGAGTGAAACAAACATGCTTTTAATATACAATAGCATAATCTCATTCCATTGCACTTTTTAAAAACTATATTAAAATTTGAAGCTATTCAAAGGCAAGGTCTAGCACAAAGTATTTTTAACAAGTCATTTTTTAAAGAAAAAAAATAAGGAACATTTGTGTATGTTCAAGATTTAACCCCTTTAAGCCTTACATCTGTGACAGCTTTTGTTCATCTGAATTAGAAAGCTTTTGGAACCAATGCAACCTTCTTTGTCTTAAAAATTACATTTAAATTTTCTGTCACATGAAATTCCTTCCCAAAGAAAATTTCCTTTCAAAACCCTTCTTTCTCTAGATCTTAGGAAGTTCCTGACACGGGGTACTTAGGCTGCTAATTACGTTACAATCCTGTCCTTCCATTTTGTTCATTATTTTTATTTGTAGTTTGTTTTCTGTGGTGATTTAGGAATTCAAGTCACAGTGCTGAATTTGATTTGTTAAAAGAAAAACAGCTATTGAAATTTTGTTTAAAAAAATCCTAATTACACTATTAGTAAATAGGATACTTGTTACATTCGTTTTTTTCTGAGAAGGCACCATGACAATTTTGAAAAACAATCCTCTGGATGAAGGCACCCTATTACTCTGAACACAGTAAACTCTTGGTGATTGCGGCTGGCAGCAGACCACTGATCCTGGACCTCGGGCTAAGAGCTGTCCACCTGCCTCCAGACAACACCAAACAGTACTCTCACTGGTACTTTCCGCCCTCGAGGGTAGTCTCTCTGTGGTCTTTGAATCACCTACAATATTGTTTATGAAAGTGATGATTCCAGGGCCACAGCCAGACCAACAGAGGTAATTCCTGGGTATAAAGCTGAGCATCACACTGCCAAGTCTCACATGCACTCCAAGGCAGATGAGAACCACTACCCAAAATACAGCTTCAATACGACTTTTCACAACAGGAGGAAAATTGTTCAAGTGCAGTCTTTTACGATGGGCTTAATGTCATTTTTTAAAAATCACAGATAGTTTGTACTTTAGTAACTGAAGCATTATGCCCTTATGCCTTGACTAAAATTTTTGTTGGATCCGAACATAAACTGAAATGGCACAGCCCAAGTTGGCCACCTTCAATGGAAATATCAAATCATCCTGAACTACATTCCAATAGTTTTACAGAGGAGGAAAAAACCCAAAAAGATCAGTTCTATGAAGATGACTTACATGTTACTTTTTTTTTTTTTTTTTTTTTAATCCTGGGGGGGGGGAAACTTTTATTTTTTTTTGCCTGAGCTGGAATCAACCTACCTAATTTCTCCATAACATACACACACATTTCTGCTTATCCAAACACACCCTGTCCAAGGCACAAATTTTATAAGCCAGGTTAGAACACTCTAAGTTGACTTGCTAGAGAAACTGACTCCAAGTACAAGGCAGTGTGTTTGTTTGTTTGCCCAGAGTAAGAGGAAAAACAAGGATAAACAAAACAGACACAATATTCATAAGTGATTTTGCCAAGTATAAAATGGGTGTTAAAAACATAAACCTGCATGAGATAAGCAGATTTTTTTGGTACACTGCTTAAAAAAAAAAAAAAAAAAAAAAAAAGTGATGATTCTGAAGATGTTTTATCACCATACATAACAGTTTGCTGTCTACAAACCTATCTAGAAACATTGCTCAGTAAAAGACTCAAAACTTTGATTCTATTACTTTGACTGTAAGAGACAAATTGGAAGTATTAAAAAAAATTGGCAATTTCTCCTGAAATGAGTTATTTTAATGGAAATTTTTTAAACTTCCAGGTATAGTTTAATAAAAATGTGCTCCATATATTGTTAAGAAAGTGCAAATCAACAATGTGTGCATGAATGTCCACCAGCAGTAGCAAAAGTGGCAGAGCACAATGTCCCAGACAAAGCAAAAACTGGAGAGAGAAACTGGAAAAAGACATTCTTCCCCATCTGGTTATAAATCTCCCAAACAGTGAGAAGGCATCTTTCATTGAAAAAGTTGATATAAAATCATCAATTTACTGTTAAGAGAGAAGAGAAGCCAAAGAAAAGTCATGAGAACCCTCAAACAAAATTTTATAAATACTGTCCAGAGGCAGAGTAAGGTAACTTTTAAAAGCAACAAAAAAGAACTCAAAGTAATTCTTCTAAAGATTGTTCCTGTATAAGACCAAAACAGAAATGGTGAATTCAAACAGGAACAAAATCCTAAGACATTATCAAATCATACACTTTTTTTTTTTTAAACCGAAGACTTCAGTATTAAAATGAACTGAGATGCATCAGCCTTTGTCACTATTAAATGTAGAACCACTTTGGATGATTATTCTGAAATCTGTAAATTTAGTTATAGAATTCATTAAAAGCTAATTATCTCAGTATCAGTAAGGCCCATTAGTAAGTATGAACCTTCAGAGAGATGAGAAATCATCTCAAAATGCACCAAAATTTCAAAAGTGAGCTTTTAATTTACTAGTCAAAGCTTGGTATCACTCAGATGCAAATAAACAGCTTTTAGAACAAGCTGGAATTTTTCTAAAATGTAACAGAAAGTGAATAAAATAGCAAGAACTTCAGAGCAAGATGGTATGTAAATATGAAAATATGTAAAAGACTTGGAATTAATTCAGGATTTATAAAAATACTTGAGAGGTAAAGTGTTTTGTCAAAAGAAAATTCCCTGACAGTAACTGAATGCTATACTTTCTTTTTTTCTACCTTCCATTCAAACTTCGTGTATTTAAAATTTCCACTCAGGTTTTGCCTAAGCCTTCCTGCCTCCCTCCCACAACAAAAATCAAATTATCTTAAAAATTAAGGTTCATATACCTGAATGTTCATATAAATACTTGTAGGCAAGTTTTAAATTTACAATTCACCATTATAAATCAAAGAAAACAAAGCAACCAACAGATAAAACTTTTCCGTCTCATAATCAAAGTAAATTTTTGTAAAGATTCTTAATAATCTAGATACTGTCTATATTTGAGTAGGACTTTGGTCCTTCCTAAGCCAAAGTTATTTTAAAGCTACCAGACTACAGAACACTAAAATTAAATAAAGGAAGACTCATGAAGTGAAATTAACAATTTTAGCTTCATTATTAAGACCATTAGTACATAGAAGAATACAAATACACAGTTTGGGTAAAGGCTTTAAGTCAGGCAACTTAATTATTAATTACTGCTAAGTCACATGAAATAGGACATCAAAGGCAGTAATATTTGGTAATATCTTTCCTCTAATTCTTAATATAAAGTTCTATACTCAAGCAAAACTCCAAAACAAAACATCTCAAATGAAAATTTTGTTTGAGAGCTGTGTGTAACATATATATGTATAAAAACCAAGGCACAAGTTCAAGTGACTCACCAGAGGTCACAGGTTCATTCAAACTCAGCTTTTTCCTTAAAATATCCAGCTCATTTCTATTATTATGGGCTACTCTGGCTTTTCAGGCATGTTTGCCTGTGTGCTAAAAGCCATAGTAACAAAAAACAAAAAATAAAGTAGGTTCAACAAAACTCCAACCTATCAGATAAAAGACCTTATATTCCAAAGTATGGTATATTTAAATATATGATTTTCCCACAGCATATGGCAAACAGAATCTTAAAATTATAAGATTTTTAAAAAGTTAATGGCATCATTTTCAGTTAGTCTTTAGTTCTGAAGCTTCTCAAAGTTTTGTAAACTTTTTAAAAAAGGAAACCTTCTCAAAAGAGTAAAGTCTGTAAGAACTGACGAGTTTCACCCATAAGAGCACACTTCATGAGGTTATCCTCCATCTCTTCCCTTTTGTGTCCACAAAAGCATGGATTCAATCTTAAAAGGCACTAAAGTGGCACATAAAAGACTTAAAAGCTGCATTTCCACTTTTTTCTTTAGCTTTCCCCATCCCCCAATAAAGTGCATAAAGCAGAGAATAAGACAGACACGGGCTTGGATCTAAGAGCAAGGAAAAGGAGTGTTTCCAACAGAAATGGAAATGTGTTTAAAGAATCTGAAACCACAGAAGAGGTCAGTTCATTTATTGCAGTTCCCTGTTGCAGCTCTTGCCAGATGGTCTCAGATCTGCCCTTCCTCTGGACTTGGACCCAGGGCCATGCAGAGATCCAGGAATCCAGGGGCTGGTTGGGCTCCTGCTGGATCCTCCTGTTAAGATGCTATTGATCTTTTTTATCCACAGGTGGTCTCCCAACAACTGCATCCCTCACAGCAGCCTGAGTAGAATTACCAATATGAGAAGAAGCCTGCAAAAGTCCATTTATTCAACATGTAAGTTAATAAAATACAACACAACATTAAGACAATAAGTCCTAGGAAATAAATTTTCCTCATCGTTATGCTGCCAAAAGTAGAAGCATGCAGGGTGAGGGGAGGCTATGGCACAGCTAAGAGTCAGTGGAGCCAGCTGGGGATGATGGTGGGTGGCTTGCCTGCCTTCACACATGCTACTTGACCTAACTGATTTGTTCATGCTACTCAGGAAAAGAAAGAATCCATCCAGTCTCAAAGATCTGTAAGACTGGAGAACACCCCAATGCCAAAACCCACTGGCTTTTTACAAGATTTTTAAATGAAGGAAATGCCATTCACTTTCTAACCCAAAAGGATTCAAAACAGAACGTTTTGTTGATTTCTTATTTTTTTCAAAGCTCTTGATTTTTAGTGAAACAAATTAATCAGGGGAGTGGGCATAGAGAGAATCACACCAGAATTTTGCCTGAAGAGCATGTAACTTAAAAAGTTTAAATACCATACATCTAAGTTCAGAACTTTTTGTATTAAAAGATATTTTTAGGCAAGGAAACAAAATATTAGGAATAAATATTAATATTCTAAAGAAAAATAAAATCTAAAATCTACTAGAAAGGTATCTCATGCTTCCTTTCACTATGAAATTCTCCAAAACTGAGATATAACAGAAGCACAAATATCTGTCCATCACCAATGCTCAGCCAGCACCACTTACCTGCTCTAACACATATGCTGCACAAAAATCAATAGCTCCGCCCAGCTCTCGATATTGACCGGAATACCTGATGTACCCCCAGGTGAGGAGCGCTATTAACAACAGTCCAACCATACAGTTGAACAGTTGGGCCACAACTTCAAGACCAATGAAGCCAGTGAGGCCTGAGGCTATGTACAAAACAACAATGGCCGTGAAGAGCACTGCAGGGGTTCGGAAAGTGCTGAAGACGTTCTTGCTACCATTGTGCTTGCAGAAGTTTTCATAGAGTTCCTTGATTTCTGCCTCCAGCTCTTGCTGGTAGCGAAAGCTGAAATCCTTCCCACCCATCTTCTTGGTCTTCTTAAACTGGTCCAGAGCCAGTTGTCTGAATTCACAGTGCTTCTCCTCTAAAATATCAGGAGACAAATAAGGTTTCTCTCCCCCACAAACCTAAAAAGAACAAAAATGGTATACTGAAAATCCCTTCAAGTGCTAGGGTTGTGGTTCAGTGGTAGAGCACTTGCTGAGTACACATGATACACTGGGTTCAATCCCCAGCACTACATTAAAAAAAAAAAAAAATTAATAAACAAAATAAAGGTATTGTGCCCACCTACAAATATTAAAGAAAAAAGAAAATCCCTTCAAAAACAAGTGCTGAATAACACAAGTGAAAAAGACACAGAAGAAGTTAGACTGTTTTAAGATATTAGAAGTTGATGTTAGAAAGATGATCAAGGCTAATAAGTCACTTAAAACACCAGAGTACCAGTAATCACAAAGAACAATGGCACTATAATAAAACTTTGGTTAGAAATGGTAATAATCAGAAGGCCCCAATTACCAGGCAGACCTGAAAACAGCTTTGCTGCCTCATCATAAGATGCAATAAGTAGTACATGCCCCAAGTAGTTTGAACTTTTGAATTAAGCAACAATGCACAGGGTACAGATATTTCAGAAAAAGGAATATGCAGCACATACCTCTTCCATGCTGTTATAATAAATGTCCTTGGCAGAGGCTGCAGCTGCTAAATTATTGGCTTCAGCGGTAGCCTTTTAAGAAATGAAAGCATGAACTATAAATTCTTCCATTTTTCTAGGTAAAAATCATCCCTTGCCCTCCTCCCCAGTTTTTTTATTGACCTTCTGCTATTTTTCAAGTTTTCATATATCATCATCAATTGATAAAATACACCTTTTCTGCCAAACTTTCTCCCAAAACATGGCTTTCTCCAAAGCCATGAATTAATAAGTTCAAAAATCAAGGAAAACATCATTTCCTTTGCTTCAATTTTTTTTTTTTTTTCAGTGCTAAGGATTGAACCTAGGGCCTTGTGCTTGCAAGGCAAGCACCCTATCAACTGAGCTATATCTCCAGCCCTCCTTTGCCTCAATTTTAAATATAAGAAATACATGCAAGCTATAATCCTAGTGGCTCAGGAGGCTGAGGCAGGAGGATTACAAATTCAAAGTCAGCCTCAGCAACTTAGCAAGGCCCTAAGCAACTCAATGAGGCTCTGAATCTAAATAAAATACAACAAAAAGGGCTGGGGATGTGGCTCAGTGGTTAAGTGCCCCTGGGCTTGAGCTATGAGTGTAGCTTAGTGGTATAGAATTTACCTAGCTTACATCCAGCCCTGGGTTCAATCCCCAGCACCATGGGGGGTGGGGAGGGGGGGGAAGGAAAGGAAAGGAAAGGAATGGAAAAGAAAGGAAAAGGAAAAAGAAGGAAGGAAGGAAGGGAGGGAGGGAGGGAGGGAGGGAGGGAGATGCAAAGCAAAAACAAAAAAAGTGTGTATATTTATATATATCTTTATGATGTCAATCACAGGCTCTACCTACCTTTGTGAAAACGTTTTGCTACTAAAGAAATCAGTATTTGGCAATAAATACCCTTATGTTCAGCAAATGGAAGTCAGGAACTGTTTCAACCAAAGATATTTTCTACTTGAAACTAAAATACCTGAACAGTGTGCATCATAAGTAGACAAGTCAAGACATGTCCTACAGAAGTAAACCCCAGATGACTGGAAGTTACTTGTCTAAAACTGTGGGTATGCTTCACCTGGGCATAATGAAGCAATGTTTCCCAAAGTGTGTGTGGGAGGAAAAACAGGAAAGAGAAGCCAATCTGTTTTGATTGTACCACTGTGAATGAAGATAAGAAAACCAGAAGGCACCCAGAGTACAGCAAGGTGTGCTAAACATCAAAATATCTAGCATTATGGTAAAGGTGAGTTGTTTCCTGTCTTCTTACAGGATTCTGTTTTACTGTATCTGCATCAACTTGAGCAATTAAAGGATATCATTTAGGATATCAAAGGACTGATTACCTGAAGCATGGATTTGGGGTGAGGCAGATCTTCTCCTTGATAAATTTTAATATATGCCTTAGAATATAAACATAAGAATAATTATGAGAAACGGTGTTCTGTCATAGTTTAATCATGTTCTAATTTTTTTGAAATAGGAACCATACAACTGCATTTTCCCAAAGACCTAGATCAACAATCAGGAATTAGCAAAACCACAACACACCTTTGAGTACATGTTAGCATTTTTAGTTATCTAAAAATGTTCTCAAGCAGCACAAGCCTAGGAATCCTTTCCCATCAGACTCCCCATGCACACTGGCCTCACCACAATCTGTGGGCAGAGAGACCATCCGCCTGGAGGTAGTTGGGTCACATCTAGGTGCCGTCTCCTACTCACAGCAACTTCCTAACCATCTCCTGTCCACACCATCTTCCTTGAAGTACAATCTTCCTTTAGCCACTGTAATCACTCCTCGAAGAGAGTGCAAAGAACATCCATTTGGTTCCTAGACCCATACTGCCACCCAGCGGCCCATTCTTGGAAGGGCACCGAGATCTCAAAATGCCTTTCATCATCTCCCCCAGGAAATTTCTAAGTTTCAGAATATTAAAATTCAGGATGGTTTACAAGCTAGATTACTTTTATCAAAAATCAGTTTCAAAAATTAAAACCCATATTTACCTTAAAATATTCCAACAGTCCGCGGCAGGTGACTTTTGAGCCATTAATCTCCTTTTCCATTAACTTAGATGGATTTAATACAAATGGTATCAGTGCCTGCAACTGCTCTTTGAATTCACCAGCAATATCTGTTCACAGAACCATGAAGAAGGAGACAAGAATCCGAACAGCCTTATTCAACCAAGGTGAGCATAAAACACAATCTTCACAGTCTATCCAATTATTTTAACATTTGCTTGCTGAAAAGTAGTGAGAGGAATCCCAGATTATATGTATGTTTGATACTTCCTGGGACCAGGATGCTGATAGATCTCTATTCAATTGTACCTTTATTTGTCTCTTTCCCTCTTAGTATATGAAGTTCTCTCCAATTCAGAAAAGAATGTACAAAAATATCCTTATCCTGGTTTCCATTCTGGGCTATTCATTTTTTTGTTGTTTTTAAAAAAATATTATTAATATCTTAAAAACTAACAGACAGCCAGACACAATGTCGTACACCTGTAAGCTCAGTGACTCAGGAGGTTGAGCCAGGAGGATAGAAAGTTCAAGGCCAAGGGACTGGGAATATAGCTCAGTTGGAAGAGTATGTGCTTTGCATGCACAAGACCCTGGCACCAAAAAAAAAAGAAAAGAAAAGAAAAGAAAGTTCAAGGCCAGGCTCAATGACTTAGTAAGACCCTGCTTCAAAATAAAAAATAAAAAGGGCTGGGAATGTGGTTCAGTGGTAAAGCGCCCCTGGGTCCAATTACCATCACCAAAAATGAATAAATAGCAACCCAACCCAATAAACGACCTCTCAAGTTGTCCAGGGCCTTTGCTGCACCCTCTCACTAGCCCTTGAAATCATGCTTTATTTTTGTTAACATTTTAATGTTAAAAGAAGTAGAAGCACCTATGCCTCATGCTGTTATTTCCTATTATCTCCTCAGATGTCCACTGGGCCAACTCAAGATGTAAACCACTATATCAGGAAAGGTGACCGACTCCTTGTAGGTTCTACAAAGTTCCCACAGAGGATTCAGGAGAGCTATCAAGTAAAGGCTGGTTCCTCAAAGTAAGACTTAGCTGGTCCAACAGTAAAGAAGCAAAATTAAAACACAGGGAATTTGATTTGCATAATCTTCTAACATCTTCCTGAGTTCCCAACTACCAACTGAAAATAAAGTAGGCAGTGAAAATAAAGAATTCTTTGACACTTCATAAACCTAACTGCAATATGAAAATTTAAACCACAAAATTTCAGGAAAAGAAGTGAGACAAATTCTTTATAAGCTTGCACTGAAAAAGTATCTGCCATTCATAATAATATACATTAATATACTGTTGTATCCAGGCATGGTAGTACATACCAGTAATCCCAGAAACTAGGGAGGTTGAGGCAGGAGAATCCCAAGTTCAAGGTCAGTCTGAGTAACTTAGTAAGACCCTCTCTCAAAATGAAATTTTTAAAAAGGCTGGAGATTTAGCTCAGTGACAGAGCATTTGCCTAGCATGCACAAGGTCCTGGATTCAATCTCCAAAACAGCAAACAATAAAATAAAATAAAAAATAAAGCCGTTCTATATAAATTCCTATTTGCTTGCATATACTAGAGAAACTCTGGAAGCTTATAAAAAAAATGAGAGACTTTACCAAAAGCTTAATTCTTTTTGGAATTTTAAACATAGGACTGTATTATCTATTTAAAATTTTTTTATGGTTTCAACTTTTATCATACTGAAAGACTGTTTCAAAAAATATTTCATGCAGGGAACTGGTTACTATGAATGTTATACCATTCTATTTCAAATCAGAATAGAACTATCTACCAAGAGACAAGCTCAGTCTCTCACGTCAAAGATGTTGCCCTACAAACCCTTCTGTTTAATTTCTAACTAAACAAATAGTGAGTGTATTCATCTCCCTACTACAGTAAATAGGAAAAGACATTTTTCTTTATACTGATGACAAAGTCACACTGTATCTGATGAAACAGGGTCTCATAAAGCAGCTAAATCTCCTAGCTAATTACTATGAGGAGTAGCTGCTCAGTTTCTGGTACACCAAAACGAAGATCACGTTTAACAGTTGTTTACCTCTCAGTAAGTAGTCAGATATTTAAAAGTACAGTAAAATAAAACTACTAAAACAATTCCTATAAGACTTGGGGAAACAGCTGGAGAAATGGCTTCTTATTAAACTTAAAATTTTCTACAGAATCTACATTAACATTCTCCAGTGGATTACCCTAACCATTCTAAGACTAATGTTGGCTTTTCCAAGTTATATGGAACAAGACTGCAGAAACTAAATCAAGTAATTATACATGTATACCTGAGAAAATACAATATCCAGGCTTTTGGGGTGGGGTGTTTTGGCGGCAGGGTACTGGGGATTCAACTCAAGGGCACTCAACCACTGAGCCACATCCCCAGTCCTATTTTGTATTTTTTATTTAGAGACAAGGTATCACTGAGTTGCCTTGCCGTTGAGGGCCTTGCCATTGCTGAGGCTAGCTTTGAACTTTCCATGCCCCTATCTCAGTCTCCTGAGCCTCTGAGATAACATCCAGGATTTTTTATTTTGTTTTGTTTTAATATTTTGTTTTAGTGGTAGGTGGGCACAATATCTTTACTTTTTATTTTTATATGGTGCTAAAGATTGAACCCAGGGTATCACACATGCTAAGGAAGAACTCTACCACTGAGCCATAACCCCAGCCCAACATCCAGGTTTTTAACTTTGAGAAAATACATCAGCTCTACTTACTGGCCTCTTATAAAAAAGGTTGTGGTTCTTAAGCTAGCACTGGCCAGACACTCAAAGGCATCTGTTGTTTGCAATTTAGCATCTACTCTTCATTCCGTATGCTTCCATGTAGTTAAAAGGTTTCCTAAAATTACAAATACCCATCTCCAATTCTAAAAAGTATGGGAGACAATGTAGGGAGACAATCTGAGAACTGTTTCTTTTACTTTTGTTTTTTTAGTTGTATATGGACACAATACCTTTTTTTAATTTATTTTTATGTGGTGCTGAGGATCGAACCCAGTGCCTCACACATGCTAGGCAAGTGCTCTACCACTGAGTTACAACCCCAGCCCCTGAGAACTGTTTCATTAGGCAATTTCCTCTTGTGTGCTCACACAGGGTACTTATACAAGCCTGCATGGGACAGCCTACTACATGTAAGCTATATAATAATATATTTGGGACCATGTCTATTTTGGGACCTTCAGTATACAATCTGTCATTGACTGGAATGTCATTACGTGGCATGTGGCTATACATAAACCTTTGCAGAATTAAAAGAATTCTTCATAAGAAATCCTCATAGACACCGAGGGCTATTTAACTACTGACATTTTTTAAGTGAAGCAAAAAAAGGAAAATTTTATATTTCAAATCTTTCCATTTAAAAAACATATAGATATGTATATTTTTTAAACAAATAGGATCATGTCACACATGGTACTCTGTAATCTTTTTACATTTAATAATTTACCATGGACATCTTTCTATGTAAATTTCATATAGATCCAACTATATATCTTATCCTTTAAGGACCACATTTTATTCCTTTGATTAGATGTATTATAATTTAATTCCTGATAAACATACATTTGGATTGTTTCCAATTATTCTCTATAATTATAATGCTAGTGAAGTATATAGCCTTGGACATATATTTTGTTCACTGATTTGGACAACTCCTTGGATAATCTCTTTTTTTTTTTTTTTTGAGGTTTTTTTTTTTTTTTTTTTTTTTGCGGTACTGGGGATTGAACCCAGGGCTTTGTGCTTGCAAGGCAAACATGGATAAACTCTTAAAAGGAGAATACTGGATCAAAGAACACAGACATTTTAAATTGTGGTACTGCCCCAGTACTTTAAAGTCTATAGTCTATAACAACATACTTGTGCTTTGGTTATTATGATGCTCATGCACATATTTTCATTAACATATACTGACCATTTCTGGGGGGAGGGGTTGTTTTTTTGTTTTGCAGTGCTGAGAATTAAACCCAGGGCCTCATGCAGGGCAAACACTCTACCAGTGGGCTCTATACTTCCAGCCCTATACTTACTTTTTTTTTTTTCAATATTTTTAGATGCTGATAAACCTTTATTTTATTCATTATTTATATGTGGTGCTGAGAATCGAACCTAGTGCCTCACACATGCTAGGCAAGCGTTCCACCACTGAGCCACAATCCCAGCCCCCCTATACTTACTTTTGAACTTGCTTTCTCATGTAATAAAGGAAGACTCAAACCCACTGAACATATTTCATAGTTCTATCTTGAATAAAGGAACCAAATAGTGCTTAATTATGACAATGAATATTGCTTATAATTTGTTCCCTGTTTATAAATGTAATAAATATCAAACTTATCACACTTAATATTTAGTGATTAAACCTTTCATAATCTGCATGTGTTTATGGTGAATTGAATAGTGGCTACCTCCCCAAAATGCAAATCCATCAGGAACCACAAGAATGAACTTATCTGGAAATATACCTTGGAAATGTAATCAGGTAAACTGAGGTCTTACTAGATTAGATTGAGTTCTAAATCTAAAGACTGGTGTGCTGATAGGAAGAAAAGAGAACATGAAGAGAAGGTGGCTGTGTGATGACAAAAACAGATTGTAGTGATGCAGCCACAGTCAAACAATGTCCAAGAATGCCCACGATGACCAACTAGTGGAGAGGCATGGGGCAGGTTCTATCTCCAGAGGAAACCAACCATGACTCCAGGCTTCTGGCCTCCTGAACTGTGAGGAAATAAATTTGTTGTCTTAAGTCACACAGTTTGTGGTCATTTGTTGAAGAGAGCCACAGGAAATTAATACAATGTGCATCCCTAAAAGTGATAGAAAAATGTCACAGTCAGGGTTACAGAATATTTTTTAACTATTTCCTGAATAAAATAAAAAGAAACAATATCAGAACAAAATGCTTTGAAACACTAAAATGCTTAAAAATAGGGAAGAATGCCACTTTTGTATGTTTATATATGATAACCTGAGACCACCATGAGGCAAGAAGGGCATGAAGGATGAAAGTCACTCTACTCAGTACATCATCTCCTAAACAGCCCTACTTAAGAACTCCACTGGAGGGGCAAGACAGGAGGGAAAAGGGGCAGAGAAGTGGGGATCCTGAACTGAAATTGATTACCATGTATGTATGAGTTTGTTAGGATGAACCCAACTACTATGTATAACCATAAAGCTCTTAAAAAATAAAAAAGAATTCCATTGGAAGATTTGGCAGAAATTTTACTAATAATAGAGCATTATAAAGCTGGGCACAGTGGCACATGCCTGTAGTCTCAGCTACTTGGGAGGCTGAAGCAAGAGGATCACAAGTTCAAGGCCAGCCTTAGTAGCTTAATGAGACCCTGTCTCAAATTTTAAAAATTAAAAAAGGGCTGGGATGTAGCTCAGTGGTAAAGTGCCCCTGGGCTCAATCCTGAACACCAAAAAAGAAAAGGCATTATAAACCTAAAAGAATATATTACTGGGGCTGGGGATATAGCTCAGTTGGCAGAGTGCTTGCTTTGCAAGCATAAGACCCTGGGTTCAATCCCCAGCACTGAAAAAAAAAAAAAAAAAGAATATGTTACTTATACACATATACATGCAAATGCATGCTCAACCTTTTCTAACTACTTAACTCTGAAAAGTTCCTCGCAACTGCTTTTTTCAGGTAAGAGGTTTCTAATTCATGTTTGCCTAAGCAGATTTCTCTCCCAAAGCCATGTATTTTTCAATCATGTATTTTTCAATCACAATATAACAGTCTCTGCAAGTTTCCTGTTCAAGAATGCTGCCAACCACTTAAAAATATTATACAAGTAATAATATTATACAAGTGATAAATAGAAGATCGAAGGTGAATCTCTCAAACTGGGTTTCTTTTGCAATACTAAGATGAGCCAGAGTGTAAGTCTTGAGTTGGTTAAGTACATTCATTTTCTTGGATCCACTAAATCAAATTTATCAATTAAGTTGATAAATCAACTTTATCAAATAAAGTGAAAAATGATACATTTTATATTTAATATGAGGATATGAAAACCTTCCACTTTGAGAAGCAAGTTCCTTTGGTAACTAAACAGTACATATCCTCTGAAAGACTGCCTGGAAACAAAGAATTTCTATTTCAAAACAGTATGGCTTCAGGACACCAGGATCTGGATTGTGAATCTACTCTATCGCTTTTACCTGAGCACTTTGAATTACTAACATTCCTAATTTTGCCAGTTTCTTCATCTGTAAATTAAAGGAAATGACACCAACTTCATGGAATTATTGGGAGCCTCAGTATGAAAGCACCTTGCACAGCAATAGCAACTCAGCTGGGTCTCCAAAACTAGTAGCTATTATTATCAACACTTTACCAGGAACCTGAGCAGCTTATAAACAAAATACTCAGCTTAACATGTGTAAACTGAGGGCCAGCTGTTAAATGACTCAAGTCCTTGATGAATAAGAAACAAAAATAAGATAATGGAACCCAGGAGTCCCAACTCAATTCCTCTCACCTGCCATCCACTTCCTGATACTAAAATTTGACCTAGCAGGTTTTGCTATAATCACAAGCTGAAAACGACATGCATTGTGGTACCTTTTCTTGGGAAGATAATTTTACTTGATAAATATTAGCTGACTTGGGTTTAGTCTTCCTTTATTTAGCACTTCAATCTCTTTCCTTTTTTTTTTTTTTTTTTTTGTAACTGTAGATGGACAGCATGCCTTTGTTTATTTTTATGGGTGCTAAGGATCAAATCCAGTGCCCCACATATGCTAGGAAAGCAGTCTGCCACTGAGCTACAGCCCCAGCCCCTCACTTACAATCTCTTATAAATCAATAATCATAATGTCTCTTAGAAATATCATTGATGGATATAACCATCACAATTTCAGATGAAGAAATAAGGGTAAACTTATTTGACTGTCAAGATTAAGTCAAGAGCAATATGTGAACTAGACTGTAAATACTATTTTTTCTAATAGACTATGCTCTTTCTCTTAAGCATTCACTACTTGATCTTTTTATTTATTTATTTATTTATTTATTTATTTATTTATTTATTTATTGTTGGTACCAGGGACTAAACGCAGAGGCGTTTAACTACTAAGCCACATCCCCAGCCCTTTTTATACTTTGAGAAAGGGTCTCACTAAGTTGCTTAAGGCCTTGCTAAACTGCTGAGGCTGGCTTTGAACTTTTGATCCTCCTTCCTCACCCTCCCAGTCGTTGGGATTACAGGCTTGTGCCACCTGGCTAAGCATTCACTTGATTTTTAACTGCCATTTATTGGTCATTACTTAATTCCAAAGATCAAGTGACATATTTAGAGTAACAACATCTGCAACACACCTTGCAATTTCCCATCAAAGTCAGGGCTTGTGGCCACCTGTAGTCCTGGATGTGGTAAGAGAAAACAGGTAACATCGGAGAAACATGAGTGGATATGATTTCGGACATTCTGAATTTCTTCATGTTGATGTTCCTTCACCTGTCAATGAAGAACAACTATTTATTGACCAAAGACTATTTGGTTTTCTTCACTAGGAACCACTAGAATGGGGACAAAGGAAGGATTTCCCAGTTCTGATGGATTACATAGGCCAATAAGAAAACTCAGAACCCCAAGAAATAATAAATGCATGAAGTGTGATTCACCAGCTTGGCTCCCATAGTTATAACTAAGAGGTATACTGAAGAGTTTGTTTTAAAAAGAATACTACACAGTGCTTAAGAAAGAAGTTTGGCAGGGTGGGTAGTACATGCCTGTAATCCCAGCAGTTCAGGAGGCTGAGGCAGGAGAATCACAAGTTCAAAGCCAGCCTTAGCAAAAGCAAGGCATTAAGCAACTTGATGAGACCCTGTCTCTAAACAAAATACAAAATAGGGCTGGGGATAAGAATCCCTGAGTTCAGCTCAATCCCCAATTAAAAAAAAAAAAAAAAAGAACCAAGAGTTTGTGTGAGGGAAGGAGGATCTAACTAGTTAGTAGTGACTAAGGACTCCTATTGCTTTGGTTTTGGGGAACAGGCTAGGTCTGTTTATATCCGTGACAAAGCAAACATAAATTTTGAATAAAATAACAGAACTAAAATTCTGACTATAAAATTCTAAAGACACATATATAACCTGGTTTAATCTTTTCTACATTTCTCTGTGCATTGTATACCCAAGTTCTCCAAGTTCTTTTATCATGAATAAATAATATTAATTTGTGCTAGATTCATATTTAATACATTTAGTATCATTTTTGATAATCTGTTTTAAATACGATAGCCAAAGGCAAATAAGAAAGTTATCAATACTTTTTAATAATTCCCTAGGAGATTTTTATTTCCAATTACCTGTAAACGCTTATCCAAAAATGCCATTCCTCCTTGCAGTCCATAGCTGTATTCATAGGGGAAACTCCAGTCTCGAACTAAAAACATCAGTGTCTATTTAGAAAAAGAGAAACATTACATAAACGCATTTTCAAGATGTAATGGCAACAGTTCTTTGCTTAATGCCAATTTCTACAAAGGACTTTCCATAATGTCTTGGAAACTTTATTAACACTGAAAGGACATGTTTAAGCCAAATGTGAGCTCAATATATCCCATCTGTTATTTTCATTCCTCCAGGTCAATAGAAATAAAAAGGACTGCCAAGAAAACATTAAATTTGGACTGGGGATGAGGCTTAATTTTACAGCACTTGCCTGGCATGTGTGAGGACCTGGGTTCAATTTCCAGCAAAAAAAAAAAAAGGAAACACTAAATTCAAGCCTCTGCCCTAAAGGCAAGTAGGAGGAATGTAGTAAAGAAAGAGGAAAAAGACTGACTTGGCACCAGCTAATCATAAGATCAGAGTTGTTATTTACATTAGAAAAGGAAAAGGAACACATCTGTAGTCTCAGCACTTCTGAGGCTGAGGCAAGAGTATCTCTTGAATCCATAAGTTTGACACTAGCCTGGACCAACATTAGCAAGATCCCATCTCAAAAAAAAAAAAAAAAAAGGCCAGGCACAGTGGCACATATCTGTAATCCCAGTTACTCAGGAAACAGGCAGGAAAATCACAAGTTTGAGGCCAGCCTCAGCAACTAAGCAAGACCCTATCTCAAAATAAAAAATAAAAAGAGGGGCTGGGGCCATACTTCAGTGGTAGAGCACTTGCCTAGCACGTGTGAGGCATTGCATAAATTACACAAATGGTATGAATCTACATCGTGCACAACCATAGAAACGAAAAGATGTGCCCCATTTGTGTATAATGAATCAAAATTCAGTCTGTAAAAATAAAAAATTTTAAATAAATAAATAAATAAATTGAGGGCATTGTGTTCATATACAACTAAAAATTATATTTTTAAAAAATTAAAAAATGAATAAAAGAACTTGAGATGTAGGCTCAATGGTAAAGCACTCCTGGGTTCAATCCCCAGTACCAAACAAAGAGGAAGGAAAAGAAATAATGTTTACATGTTAAAGCACCTCTAGTCTTACTGAGGTTACTGTGCTTTCTCATCCTCAAGAAACAATTAGCTAAAGCAGAGGTCAGCAAATGATTTCTATAAAGAGCCAGAGAGTAAGTATTTTAAATAGCTCCTCCACTCTGCTATTATAGGAGGAAAACAGCCACAGCTGACACATAAACAGATGAGTATGCTATGTCCCACTAACACTTCAGCTATGGCTGTTGTCTGAACTTCAGACAATGTACATGTCATGAAATATTCATCCTATTTTCATTTTTTTTCAACTATTAAAATATATAAAAACCAGGGCTGGGGATGTAGCTCAGTGGTAGAGCACTGGCCTATGCACAAGGCTATGTGTTCAATTTCCAGCATTGCAAAAATTAAAACTTAAATTAAAAAAAAAAAAAATGTGTGGGGGCTGGGGATATGGCTCAGCTGGTAGAGTGCTTGCCTATCAAGCACAAGGCCCTGGGTTCAATCCTCAGCACTGCAAAAAAAAAAAAAAAAAATTGTGTGTGTGTGTCTCTCTCTCTCTCTCTCTCTCTCTCTCTCTCTCTCTCTCTCTCTCTCTCTCTCTCTCACCGTGTGTCTCTTACAGGTCATATAAAAATAGGCAGCAAGCCACATGTGGCCTGTGAGCTGTCATGTACAAAGATACATATTACATTCAAAGTTAATATTCTACCTGAAAGGGTTTTTGGAAAATTTCATCCATTGCCAGACGACCATATTCTGTGAAGAGCTTTAAAAAAGAAGAGTTATGGTTTATAAGCAAAATAACTTAACAACTTAATTTAATAAATACTTAATGTAGTTCTATGCTATTCTTTCACAAAGTATCCATTTAACAGACTGGCTACTACTTGTATTACAACAAAAGTTCCACAGTTTTAAAAGACCACAGAAGCCTGACACAGTGGCGTACACCTGTAATCCCAGTGGCTCCAGAGGCTGAGGCAAGAGAATGACGAGTTCAAATCCAGCCTCAGCAACTCAGTGAGACCCTAAGCAACTCAGGAAACCCTGTATCTAAGTAAAATACAAAAAAGGGCTGGGATGTGGCTCAATGGTTGAGTGCCCCTGAGTTCAATCCATGGTACCAAAGGGGGGAAAAAAAAGTATACAGAAGCCATCAATCTTAAAATAATCTTAGTGATTCCCCTCTCTGACATCCCAATTCATCAATCAAACCAGAATCCAACCACTGACTACTCCCACATGGGCTAGAGTACTACAATTGCTTTCTAACTGGTCTCCTCACCTCAGTCCTTGCCTCCCTGTGGAGGTCTGCTATAAATAATGTTAGACCACAGCATGACTCTGCTCACAACCCTGTAACCCCTACTTAGTATTAAAACTAGTCCTACAATTGTGATCCAGACATAATGGTCCCTCTCACGCTATACCTCAAACACAGTGGACACAAAGCTCCCTCAGGGCCATTAGTCTGGCTTCTCCTTCTGCCTGCAGTGTTCTTGCCCCAAATACCCTGGGGAGACGAGCACTGTGGGCAAATCTGTAATCCCAGCAACTCAGGAGGCTAAGGCAGGAAAATCGAAAGTTCAAAGTCAGGGGCTGGGGTCATGGCTCAGTGGTAGAGCACACACCTAGCATTTGTGAGGCACTGGGTTCAATTCTCAGCACCACATATAAATAAATGAATAAAATAAAGGACTATCAACATCTAAAATAAAAAAGATATTAAAAAAAAAAGAAAGTTCAAAGTCAGCCTCAGTAATTCAGTAAGGCCCTAAGCAGCTCAGTGAAACCTTGTCTCAAAATAAAATAAAATATAAAAAAGGGCTAGGGAATGTGGCTCAGTGGTTAAGCACCCTGGGTTCAATCCCTGGTACAAAAAATAAAAATCCTTGGGATTGCCTCCCTCACTTCTTAAGGTCTTTATTCAAACAGCTCCTTCTCAACTAACTTTCCACAGCCATAAACCTAAAAAGATTACAACTCTCCACACGGTATTTCCTATCCTGTGTCCTTTTTATTTTCCCCCCTAACGTTTACCACTATCTAATATACTACATTTTTACTGGTCTTAAATAGTCTATCTTCACATTTAAACCACATGAGAGCAGGAACATCTGTCAGTTCCATATTTTGTAACATCCAGCAGCAAGAAAAGTACTGGTCCCATAGTATTCATGCCATGAAAATGACTGAATCAACACATTTACCTCTGTTTCTTTGTAAAACCTCACTAAAAGTATAACAAAGTGACATTTAAAAGTTATAAACTGGGGCTGGGGATATAGCTTAATGGTAGAACACTTGCCTAACATGTGTGAGGATCCTGGTTCTTTCCCCAGCACTCCAAAATAAATAAATAGAAGTTATAAACTCAGAAGCAGGCACAGTGGTACAACCCTGTAATGCCAGCAACTTGGAAGGTTAAGACAGGAGGAAACAAGTTTGAGGCCAGTCTCAACAACTTAGCAAGACCCAGTCTCAAATAAAAAATAAAAAGGGCTGGGCTGGGAAAGTAGTTCAATGGTAGAGCACCCTTGGGTTCAATTCCTACTACAAAAAAAAAAAAAAAAAGATAAATTCACAGGATAAATGGAATGGAAAATAACATGACGGGGGAAAAAAAAAAACTGTCAGAACATTTTGGAAGGAAAAGAGAGATAAATGTCAAATTTTAGCTTTCTCTGCCCTGCCAAAAATTCTGTGAGAGGCAAGGGAGGACCAATAAGAAATAAGCTGATTCTCTCAGCAGAATCCCTGAAAGGCTTGGAAATTATCGATGTGCAGTTACCTTGCAAGAGGGGTATAAAGAAGGGGGCTAACGACTAAAGAAATGTTTGCAAATTTCTGCAGAGCACCTACACTCCCAGATTCCCTTCCATGCAGCCCCATGCTCTCCAGACTACCCACAGATGGGAGGTGTGCTATCTAGAGGATAAAAAACAAAAATCCTAGCCTTTGACGCCAACTCAGATTGGGCTTAGAATAAGTCCACTACCTTACTGGACACAGGAAACTAAGTCAAACTGAGAGAGAGTCAGAGACTCCCATGGAAAGCAGCATCGCTTAGTAAAGCTGAAGTTCTAAGGCGGGGAATGAGACAGTTCCTAGCCACTCCAGGGAGCTCAACTCACATAGCCTGTCAGCTATTAAAGACCTAGTATGTGCCTTACTTATCCACACACAACCTTACCAGCTTCAGAAACCAGACGCATCAGTAGAACAGGATGATCCCATCAGCCTCTCCAAGGACAAACAAAGGATAAAAGTATTAAGGAATCAGCAAAGACACAGATTCCCAAGATATGTTACTTACCATGATTTGTGTTCTCTTCCATTTCCCACCCATGTTCTTTTTTGGGGGGCACGGGTGGGTACCAGGTATTGAACTCAGGGGCACTCAACCAGAGGTCACATTCCCAGCCCTGTTTTTGTATTTTTTTATTTAGAGACAGGGTCCTCACTAAGCTGCGTTAGGACCTCACTTTTGCTGAGGCTGGCTTTGGAACTTGCAATCCTCCTGAGCTGCTGTGTTACTGGGGGTGGCAACCACCACACCCAGCTTTATGTGTTCTTTTAAACAGCTACAGCAACTCACTCTTTTCACAAGACAAAGATGTTTCTGTATGTCTAGAACTCAGTGTGACAAATGTAAACTTTGCACCCGGATTACTGGGTGACTACCTCTTCCTCAGGCTAAAGTGCTCACCAAGGAAAGGAAAAACACCTTCTAAAATTCACCTAAAAACAATTTAATATTCATAAACTCAAGCCACCCGTTTGTGAGAATAAAACTGGCTCTCTCGTCTTGTCTGGAAAGCCAGCCCTAACACTCTCGTGGTCCAGTGCTGTGTCCTCCACTGGAGCAAAACATCCCAATAAAGAGTCTGGTCCCCGCTGCAGCTGTGCCTTTTTCTGAGTCTTCTGATGGGGAGCACAAGAACCTGCCCAGTGGGTAAAAAGTGTACATACAAGACAGGACTCCCTGGCTTTCTCATTCTACTGGAAGATTAAAGAAATCTCTGGGGAAAGTGACAGCCCAAGAATAAACTTCTGCAAAGACTAATATTTAGAAGTTGTCAACAAAATAGCCAGTAATCTTGCCCAATCACCTCACTATGATCCACATCAATACACAAGGGCCTGCCCCTCTTATCAAGCTCCCACTGAGGTTTTTAATTGCTCACACTTAAATACAGACACCCAAAGACCACCACACATTTGAGAAATTCTACAACAGGAAAGGAGAAGACATGTTCTTCAATACTATAGCATCATGTCCTTTTAAAATTTCTTTTCATTTTCTATCTCTTATACTAAAACACCTATTAACATACTAAACCTCTCCTGAACTGATCCTTTTTCCAGTGTGTACCCTCCTGTGTCTAGCTCCCTCCACATTCCCCCATCCATCCTTCTTTTCTCATTCATTTCCTCTCTATAATCCTCATCTCCCTCTCTCTCCTTCATTCCTCCCTCCTCCTGGTTTCTACTCTTTCTATCTTTATTTAACCCGCTGGAAGTTTTTCTCCAATGTATATTCTAACTCCTCCCCTACCGAATCTTTCCTTTTTTTCCCTTATACTTCTAATTTCCAGGAGATTTTTTTTTTCCCCTAAATGTGCTTTTAACAGCATTCTGTTATTCTTAGTTGCAACATCTTATCTCTTTGAGACACCAAATTTGCCAAAAAATGAAGAAAAGGGCCCAATACTGAGTCACTTTATCATGAAAATGCCTTACCAAGAATACAGATCATGGGCTGGGGAGATAGCTCAGTCGGTTAGATTGCTTGCCTTGTGCACGCACAAGGCCCTGGGTTCGCATCCCCAGGCAACGGCCACAAAAAAAAAAAAAAAAAAAAAACCAAAAAAAAAACAAAAAACACAACAATACAGATCTTACAAACTTCAGAGAGAAAAAAGGTCAAATACAAAGGAACAGGGAAGGAGGTAAACTCAAGACAGCAGCAACATGGATAGTGGAAGACAATGAAAGAATGCCTTCATAATTCTAAAAGAAAAACAATTCCATTCTATAATTCTAGGATAAAACTAAAATATTTTAGACTTATAAGACCTCAAAAAAAATTACCTCTTACAGAGAATGAACAGTTAGGGGTGAATAATCCAAAGATTAAACGGGACTCAACTGAGCAAAGTGAAGTGTTAATTGCCAGGATGGTGGCAAAGGAAGGCTGCTGGATGAGAGCTGTGCACCAGGCCTGCAAGCAGCAGTCTAGACTCAAGCAGGCTTCACAACCCCCCAGGTATAAAGCCTCCCCCGAGAAAGAATAAAACAACCCAGAAGTATTTAGATCATGCTGACAAGTTTATGAGTCTATAAGTTTGTGGCACATAGTGATCAGCATACAGAAGATAATAAAACTGAAAAAAAGACAATGCATACCTATGAATTACAAAAAACATGGTCATAGTTCAAAGTGAGCATCAGCTGGGAAGAACATGCACAATCAGCATCCCTGAGTGACTGATTCCACACGGCAGACCCCAAGATCTACAGATGCCCAAGTCCCTTACATGCAAGAGCTAAATATTTGCATATATGCACATCCTTTAGATCATCACTAGATTAATTACAATACCTAATACAATATAAATGCTATGGAAGCATTTGTAAATACTGTACTGCTTAGGAAATCATGGCAAGAATAAAAAGCTTGTACATATTTAGTATAGATGCAATATTTTTTAATGAGATGGTTGAATCCATGGAAGCAGTACTGAAGACACAGAGAGATGCATATATACCAATAAAACAAGACAAATAATGGCCTTTTTAAAAGAATTTTTATTTCTTCTTTTTAGTTATACATGACGGTAGAATACATTTTGAATATCATACATACATGGAATATAACTGCCCATGTTTGTGGTTGTACATTGATGTGGGAGTTATTCTGGTTATGTATTCATATATGAACGTAGGACATTAAGTCTGATTCATTTTACTCTTTCCTATTCCCATCTCTGCTCCCTTCCCTTCATTCCCCTTTGTCTAATCCAGTGAATTTATATTCCCCAACCCCAATATTATGTGTTAGCATTCACGTATCAGAGAGAACATTCAGTCTTTGGTTTACTAAGTGAAATGGCTTATTTCACTTAGCATGATAGTCTCTAGTTCCACCCATTTGCTGGCAAATGCCATAATTTCATTCTTCTTTATGGCTGAGTAATATTGCATTGTGTATATATACCACATTTTCTTTATCCATCTGTTGAAGGGCATCGAGGTTGGTTCCACAGCTTGGCTATTGTGAATTGAACTGCTATGAATATCAATGTGGCCTTGTCACTGTAGTATGCTGATTTTAAGTCCTTTGGGGATAAACCAAGGAGTGGGATAGCTGGGTCAAATGGTGGTTCCATTCCAAGTTTTCTGAGGAATCTCCATACTGCTTTCCAGAGTGGATGCACCCATTTTCAGTCCCACCAGCAATGTATGAGTATACTCCCCCGCAATTCTTGCCAACATTTATTGTTACTTATATTCTTTATTACTGCTATTCTGCCTGGAGTGAGATGATCTCTCAGTGTAGTTTTAATTTGCATTTCTCTAATAGCTAGAGATGAACACTTTTTCATATATTTGTTGACTGATTATATTTCTTCTGTGAAGTACCTGTTTAGTTTCTTTGCCAATTTATTTGTTGGGTTCTCTTTTTTTTGTGTGTGTGTGTGTAAGTTTTTTGAGTTCTTTATATATCCTAGAGATTAATGCTCTATCTGAGGTGCAGGTGGCAAAGATTTTTCTCCCATTCTATAGGTTTTCTCTTCACGTTCTTGTTTCCTTTGCTGTGAAGAAGCTTTTCAGTTTGATTCCATCCCATTTATTAATTCTTCATTTTACTTTTTTGCACTTTAGTAGGAGTCTTGCTGAGAAATTTGGTTCCTAAGCCACCATGATGGAGATTTGGGCCTACTTTTTCTTCTAGTAGGCACAGGGTCTCTGGTCTAATGCCAAGGTCCTTGATCCACTCTCAGTTGAGTTTTGTGCAGGGTAAGAGATAGGGATTTAATTTCGTTTTGCTACAAATGGATTTCCAAGCGCAGGCCATATAGCCCATCTCGTAGAGTGCCTGCCTCGCATGCTGGAGGCCCGGGTTCGAGTCCCCAGCACTGGGGGATTGTGGAAATAACAAACAAACAAACAAATGGATTTCCAATTTTCCCAGCACCATTTGTTTTCACCAATATATACTTATGGCACTTTTGTCTAGTATGAGATAACTATTTATGTGGGTTGTGGTTTTTTTTTTTTTTTTTTTGTGCTGGGGATCAAACCCAGGGCCTTGTGCTTACAAGGCAAGCACTCTATCAACTGAGCTATCTCCCCAGCCCCTTTATGTGGGTTTGTCTGTCTTCTATTCTGTACCATTGGTCTACATGTTTTGGTGCCAATACCAGGCAGTTTTTGTTACTACAGCTCTGTAATACAATTTTAGGTCTGGTATTGTGATGTCTCCTGCTTCACTTTTCTCACCAAGAATTGCTTTGGCTATTCTGGGTCTCTTATTTTTCCAAATGAATTTCATGACTACTTTTTCTATTTCTATGAAAAATGTCATTGGAATTTTAATAGGAACTGCATTAAATCTGTTGGTGTTTTGATAATACAGTCATTTTGACAATATTAATTCTGAATAATGGCCACTTTTTAATCAAAATTTGTAACAGAACTATTAGAATAATAAGAGGAAGGAAACTGTGGGTGAACAGCAGAGAGAAAGCCAGGTGTAATGATGACACATGCTGATAATCTCAGAGACTCAGAAGGCTAAGGCAGGAGAATCAAAATTTGAAGGTCAGCCTAAGCAACTTAGTGGGACTCTCCCTCAAAATAAAAAATAAACAGGACTGGAAATGTGGCTCAGTTGTTAAATGTTCCTGGGTTCAATCCTCAGTACCAAAAAAAAAAGAGTAAAGAAAAATGAATCTTAATTTTACAAATTATTAATATTTAAATTTTTAAAATACAAAAGGTGAGACTGGAGATATAGCTCAGTGGGAGAGAGCTTGCCTGGCATGCCTAAGGCCCTGGGTTCCATCAATAGCACCATAAATAAATAAATTAATCAATTAATTTTTAAAAAATTTTAAAGGGGCAGTATAACCATGTTCTCATCTAGAAGAATGCCGGATGCGGTGATGCATTCCTGTAATCCCAGTGGCTCAGGAGGCTGAGGCAAAAGGATCATAAAATCAAAGACAGCCTAGCAACTTAGCGAGGCTATGAGCAGCTTAGTGAGATCCTATCTAAAAATAAAAAGGGCTGGGATGTGTCAGTAGTTAGGTGTCCCTGAGTTTAATCCACAATACAAAAAAGAAAAGAAAAATCTCAAAGCAGAAAGCAAACCAAGCACTATCAGTGGTGGCCTCTAAAGAGAGGTATAGCCATGGCAGACCACAGTAGGGATGTTAGCAAAAAATGAAAAATAGGTCTGGGTCTGTAATATAAGCAACTTGGAAGGCTGAGGCAGGAGTATTACAAGTTCAAGATCAGCCTGGGCAACTTAGCAAAACAGAGATCCTCAGCAATTTAGTGACACCCTGTACCTCCTCCCCCAAAATAAAATAGACTGGGGATATAGCTCAATGGTACAGCGCTCCTGAGTTCAATCACCAACACAAAAAAAAAAGAAAAATGAAAAACGTAACTATCACATGTGCCAGCAATCCCACTACTTAGATACAGATCCAAAGGAAATGAAATCAGAACGTTGAAGATAATGTATTCCTGCATCTGGTTAAGTCTTTTTTGTGTCTCGTACTGTTTTGAAATGCTTCCTATAGCTCTCATTAAGTTTATTCCATGATTTAAATATTTTATTGCTACCGTGTTTTCCATTACTTTTTAAATTGACTACAGTTGGTAGATAGGAAAGCCCAGATGTCCATATTTTGTAATGAGTATCATATTTAATTTCTTAGGCTCTAAATTGCTTTTTCAGTTGATTTTTGTATATTTCCAGGCACACAGCATTATTATCTTCTCCTTCTTAAAGTTTACATTTATATAGTTGCTAAGTCTATCACCAGCCTTGTAAGTTGAACAAGACCTCTAGCCCTTAAGTGCAGTGGCTTACTGTGAGTGCTATGGTTTATCCCCCAAGGGTGTGTTGAAGGCTTTGTCTTCAGTGTTATTAGTGTTGAGGCAGTGGGACTTCAAGAGGAGTGGCAATGTGGTAGGGTTGTAGGTCACTGGAAACATGCCCTTGCAGGGAATTAACATAGTTCTCTTGGGACGCCCAGTTAGTTCCTGATTGTTCTTTGGCTTCTTGTCTTACATGATCTCACTCCCATGCACTCCTGCCACTATGATGCCATCCACCAGGAGGCCTTCACCAAAGTTTAGCTGATGCTGACAACATATGCTTGAACTTCCAGAACTGTGAGCTAAATTAACTTTTTCTTTATAAAGTTATCCAGTCTCAGGTATTTTGTAATAGAAAATGGACTAATAGAGTAAATAAACCTATAATGAGTAAATCTATCATGCCTATCATACCTATTTTCACTAATCCATTGATCTGATGACCTAAAGGCAGCCACATCCCCTCCCCCCAGCTTCATAGTTCATGGCAGTGGCACCACCATGCACTTAATACTCCAGATCTCCCACCTTCCACCATGAAGATACTTCCACTGCATCATCTACAACTTCTGAACACCAAGGACCAAATTCCCTACATTTCCAGCTGCTTCTCTGCCTCCTTACTTAAACTAAAACCCGAGGGCTCAGTTTTCCCTACAGACATCTGAAACAGTGACTATTATTCTTTCAAGTCCCAGGATCAAAAGGTGAGATTGGTGACTTCCTTCCTTTTCCTGTGTCACTTCTAAATCATCATTCTCTATTGTGTTGCAAAAGCCCTACTCCTTTTGCATCTGTTCATTCTGCATGCTTAGTTACCTCTTTAGTTCATTCCTTACTGTTGTCCATTTACTAATCATAACACCAATTCCTTCTCATTCACTGAGGACTCTGGCATCTGTTTCAGTCTTCCTCCATCAGAGTAGGCATTTACTTTCAATTCCTGTTCAAAACTCCTTGCCATTTGATCTTCAATGATCTTTTTCACTGAAATATGTCCACAGCTTGGATTCTCTCACCCAGATAGTTTCACTGACAAAAATCAAACAAATTCAAACATTCTGCTCTGGCTACAAGCTCCTCAACCTTGTTTCAACTACTGAATCATTCCTATTGCTATTCTTTGCCTTCACCAAGGCTTCCATTCCAAAGACCCCTCCACTTTGTCTAACAAACACAGGTCCTCTTCCAAAATTTCTTCTTATTACAAAAACTTATGAGTTATCCATAATACATGCTTCTATCTCAACCCACAAATCCTTCCACACCAAACCTATAACTGTAGCATAAACAATAAAAAGTACTTTTACAAGATACTACAGAGAAAATAAAAAATGCATTTCACTGGGAAAATCTCCAAACTTTAATGTCTCCAAACACATAAAGTAGTAGTGCTCAGCACTAGCTTAGAAAGTCTTAAAGAAAATGTGATTTTTTAATGGAGTTCAAAGAAAGAGAATGTGGTCAAAATGGATACTAGAACAAAAAACAAATACTTTATTTTAAAAGTTACAAGAATTAAGCAAGTTGAATTTTGTAGGAACTATGAGCATTTGCATTACTAGGGCAGAATGAATGAAATGGAAAAAAATCACAATTGATAATGAAACCATATTAAATAGACTGTGCTGAAGAACAAACTAAGGCTTAGATGTAATACATTAATCTGGAAAATAATATAGATGTCTAAGAATCACAATAACACTTCAAAAAGATGATTTAGCAGTGGGTAATAGTTCTCCCACAGGAGAAACCAGCAATAGGGAAGTCTGCTGGAGAGCTGTTAAGACCCTACACAAGATCAATACAGGAGTTGCATGACTATGTAGGACAAAAAGCAGCAGAAAGGTCTATGTTGAAATGATTAGGGAAAAACAATACTTAAAAATCTCTTGAGTTTGAGGAATCAGCACATGATGGAGCTCTTGAGAAGAGTATTGTAGGAGAATTATGGAACTGTATCTCAATTTCCCTAACCATCAGTTATGGGTCAAATCACGTCCCACAAAAAAACATTGAAGTCCTAACACCCAGTACCTGTGAATGTGACCTTATTTGGAAATAGGGTCTTCATAAATGTAACCAAGTAAAGACAAAAATGGGCCCTAATCCTAATCCAATATGAAAAACAAATCTACACAAAGAATGCCATGTAAAGACACACAGACATACAAGGAAGATAGCCATGTGAAGACAGAGACAAAGATTGATGTGCTACAAGAGACTGAACAACCAGGGACACCAAGGACCACCAGCAAACCACCAGGAGATAGGAAGAAGCAAGAAGAGATTCTACCCTCCAGCCTTCAAAGAAAGCACGACCTGCCAACACCTTGACTTCTGACTTCGTGAGACAATCAATCCTACTGTTTTAAACCACCTAGTTTGTGGTCCTGGGACTCTTAACACACTACCCTGCCTTTTCATTCACATCTCTCTGACTGGGCTACAAAATCTATGAAGAAAAAGACCAGGTCTGTATCAAACACTGTTATATCTATAGTGCTTGGCCCTATACACCGCACAAAGCAGGCATTTGAAAAACTTGTGAAAGGAATTAAGCTTTCAGGTAAAATGGCTGACAAACTTAAGTTTTGATAGAAATGTTATACAGAGCCACAGTTCTCAACCACTCATACATGAGTACAGAACCATCAATTATATATTACAAGCAAGTGCCATTTAGTCATTAAGAGCCAATTTAACAATGATCTTGTTTTTTTTTAAAAAAAAAAAAAAAAAAAAAAAAAAAAGACTGGAAAATATATCTGATTCAAGGGAATCCCTCTCATAACTGACATACTCACCTGAATTTTGATGTTTTCTTCAGTGTCATTGGGGAAGATAAAATTAGAGAAGCATGCTAAGAATTGAATTCAACTCTAGAATACTCAACAAAGAGTATTTTACAGGAAAAACAGATAAGAACTGCTGCTACAGAGAAAAGAAGTCACTGAATAATAGTAGTAGTAACAGTAATAATAATAGTGGTTAGCAAATGCTAACCATTAAACACATACTATTTTCTAGGCACATAATTCTACACATTTAACAAATACTAATTTATTTAACCTCACCTCCAATACTGCAGTAATTCCATGACCAGTCTCACCAAACGCATCCTGCACTCCTAAACATTCTGAACCCAGCAGCCAATGATCCTTTTACAATAGGTCAGGTAACACTGCTGCACTGCTCAAAACCCTCTGTGGCTCCCATCTCCCCCAGAGGAAAAGCCCAAGCCCTGTTGTGAACCAGATCTCACTGCCTCTCTGACTTCATCACTCAGGCTGCTCCCATCACACCCTGCAACCCTTCCTTGCGGCTCCCTCTCCTTTAACACCTCCCCTAACATATACTTGAAGGACTTACTCTCCACTTTCTTCCAGTCTCTGCCCTTTCCCTGATCATCCCTGCTCCACCTCAGCCTTAAACACACACAGTGTAGGATTACTAAGAACCAAATTCTTCATATTTCAATCATTTACTAAAAACTACTCAGTTCTCAGAGTTTTCTTACTCTTAAAACTTTTAAGTGATGTATCATGATGTTAAAATATTTATGATAATCCATACCTGCAGCTGTTGAAGATCATCTTCCTGAATGTTCTGGGACAAATTGTAAATCTAGAAAACAAAACCCAAATTGATCTATTCTTACTTACTTCAAAAATATCCCAAATAAGTCTAAAGCATTCAAAAGAAATTTGGACAATTAAAGGTTTGAGTAAAAGAAAATGAGGCCTATTAAAACAGTAATATTATCTGTTTTGGGAAACAATAAATATAAGCTTAAAAATCACAAAATTCTTTCTTTACAGTATAAAATACAATTTTCCTAAGTTCTTACCAAATCTATATTTCCTACATAAAAGATATAATTTCAATTTCCATGTTTTGGACCTTTCTTAGAACATAGTACATATAATTATCACCAAAGAGAAAAAACAATTTAGCCTCCCCTTCTTAAGCTAACAGTTATCTTACATCTATAGTCTAACATTTATACATCACAACAGAATTTTTTTTTATAGAATAGTAACTAAAATGAGATGGTCTCCCTTTATTGTATTTCCCCTCACTTCAAGTTAAGTGGTTTTTACCTGAACAGAACTAGTCATGGTGCTTAAAGCAAAAATGGTAGCACAATCTTTCACAGTTGACTGGCTGTCAAATGCTCCCTGTGTGTCCATCAAAACAACTGCAACCTAAAAATAAATAAAAATAAAATATGTTGAAGTGAGAAGGAGGAAAATGTAAAGGACAGACTTGTTTACATGAGCCTTAAGCACTGGCTTATAGATTCTATTAGAAAAGTACAATAATTCAGGGACCTTGCTTTGACCAGAGCACTTTGCTGGAGAAGAATATATGTTCTGACCCAGTGAGATGCCACAAAACAGAGGCATACAAGTCAACACAGAAGGGAAATTGCCCCACCAATCAAAACAGTCAACAATGAAACCAATCACTTCACTACCCAGTCAGTCATTTGGATGTTTTCTCATTGTTGAAAAATAAATTTTAAAAACTAGGGAAGTGTGGTGGTACATGCCTGTAATCCCAGCTACTTGGAAGGCTGAGGCAGGAAATTCATAAATTAAAGTGCAGCCTGGGCAACTTAGCAAGACCCTATCTCAAAAAAAAAATTTTTTTTAAAGGGCTGGGGATGTAGCTCAGTAATAAAGTGTGCCTGGGTTCAATAACCAGAACTGGGGCGGGGGGGGGGGGGGGGGGGGGGGGGGGGGGTTGGCTTTCTGTAGTTAAAAGGACACTATCGAGAAAATGAAAAAGGTAACACACACAATGGAAACGACTAGTTTCTAGACTATATAAGGAACTTGTACAACTTAAAAATAAGAAGAGTACTCAATTATAAGACAGATTCCACCCCCTCCAGGACCGGTGATGAAACCCATAGCCTCACAAATGCTAGGCAAATCACTCTAACATTGAGCAATAGCCCCAGCCCATGCATTTGATTTGTTTAAACATTTCTCCCCAAGAAGACAAGCAAATGACCAAAAAACACAAAAAGATGCTCAACATCATCAGTCATTACGGAAATGCAAATGCAAATCAAAATCACTATACAGCACCACTCCACATCTGCTAAGTTGACAATAATAAAAAATATATATACATACAGCATCAAGTGTTGTCAAGAATATGGAGACTAAAGCCTCTTGTATTGCTAGTGAGAAAGTAGTTTGGTACAGCTACCTTAAACACAAACGTCCATGGCAGCATTATTCACAATAGCCAGACAGTAGAAACAACCTAACTGTCCACAACTGATGATAGAAAATGTAGTATATTCATAAAATGGAGTATTATTCAGCCATGGAAGAGAATGAAGTATTGATGCATACTACATCATAGATGGGTCATGAGGGCACTGGACCAAGTACAAGAGGCAGACATGAAAAAAAAACATGATTTCATTTGTGTGAAATGTCCAGAATAGACAGAGATATTCAGTAGGCAGAGGAGTAGTGGCCAGTGATTGGTAGAAGAAATGGGGAAATGGGGACTGATTGCTAATGGATACTAGGTTTCTTTTTGAGGTAATGAAAAGATTCTAGAATTATATGGTGGTGATAATTGCACAGCTTACAAGTATATTAAAAAACATAAAATTATACATTCTAAATGATTAATTTTCTAGTATTAATTATATCTCAAAAAATAGAGTTAATCCTGGCATGCATTTGCTAACTAAAAAAAACGTGACTACGGGAGGGAATATAGCTCAGTTGGTAGAGTGCTTGCCCCACATGCACAAGGTCCTGGGTTCAATGCCCAGCACTACCACCACAAAAAAAAAAAAAAAAAAAAAAGAGAGAGAGAGAGACTAAAAAGTGCAAAAAAGGGGAAATACAAGAGAAAATTTCTTAGAGGGGAAGGAGTTAGAAGAAATGGTATTCTCATATCATATAACGGAATAGTAAACAGTCATAACCACTATCAAGAACAATTTGTCAGTAGCTATAATGAGTATTCTCAAGAAAGTGGAAAAGGTCCTTCTCACTCCCAGCAATTCCACTTCTCAGTGGGTTTCTAATGTTTTTGGCTGGAAACCACAGTGAGAAGTGTTTTATACCATGATCAAATACACCCATACATAAAGCCGAAACCAAAATTTTATGTGTACTCCACTCTGAAAATTTCTATTCTGTTTTAGTTATTTAAAAATTTTAAATACTAGTCACGAGTCAATAGATTTTTCTACCCCTCACAGGTTAATAACATAGTTTAAAAAGAAAAAGTTATGGCCTCAAGACACAACTGCAACTTTACTCAACAGGATGTTTTGAGAATGTTCATTCTAATGAAGATTATAAAAAAGGAAAAGAAGCAATGAAAATTTATAAAATGTAGTATATTCATATGATGTTTAATATCTAAGGTCCAGATCTATATATTTAAGGATGTTGACTCTTAATTAAAAGATAAAAGCAAATTAAAAGAATTCTCTACTTTTAAAATCACTTACATTCCAAGCTATAATCTCCCTGAATATTAAAAAAAGAAAGACAATCATACTAAACTCTTTTTTGGCTAACACATAAAGAATTGTCATCAGGCTAGGGTTGTGGCTAAGGGGTAGAGCACTTGCCTAGCACATGTGAAGCACTGGGTTCAATCCTCAGCACCACATAAAAATAAATAAATAAATAAATAAATAAATAAAGGTACTGTGTTCATCTACAATTAAAAAAAATTTTTTTAAATTATTAGCAATATGGCATGTATCCTATACTGACTTTTTAAAGCATTCCTGATACTGTTGAAAGTTTGAACAGAATGTTTTTTAAGAGAAGGAAACAATGGTGAGATAATATTACATTTCTGTTAAAATAATGAAAACCCAAAATACTGACATTGGATGCTGGTGAAGATGTGGAGCAACAGGAACCCTCATTCATTATTGGCAGAAATGCAAGATGGTACAGAAACTTTGGAAAGCAGTTTGGCAGGTTCTTATAAAACTAAGCACATTCTCTATTAATAACCCAGTAATCACAGTCTTGGTATATACCCAAAGGAGTTAAAAACTTATAGCCTGGGTTGGGACTGTGGCTTAGTAGTAGTAACACTTGCCTAGCACAAGTAAGGTACTGAGTTCAAATCTCAGCATCACATAAAAAAATAAATAAATAAATATATTGTGTCCAGCTACAACAAAAAAATATTTTAAAAAAATTTATATCCCAACAAAAGCTATACCTGAATATATGTTTGTGTGTGTTGGTGTGTGTATGTATCAGCTTCATTCCTAACTGCCAAAATTTGGAAGTAACCAAGATGCTCTTTAGTAAGTAAACAGATAAACAAATGATGATACCTCCACAATTCAACAATAAAAATAAGCTATCAGGGGCTAGGGTTGTGGCTCAGTGGTAGAACGCTTACCCAGCATGTGTGAGACACTGGGTTTCTAAGCACTGCATATAAATTAATGAATAAAATTAAGGTCCATCAACAACTAAAAAAAAATTTTTTTAAATAAAAATAAAAATAAGCTATCAAGACACAGACATGGATGAACCTTAAAAGCACATTGCTCAGTGAAAGAATTCATTCTAAAATGGCTACATGCTGTTTAGTCCAACTATATGATATTTTGGAAAAGACAAAACTATGGAGAAGTAAAAATACAGTAATCCCAGTGACTTGGGAGGGTGAGGCAGAAGGATCACAAGTTCAAAGCCAGTCTCAACAATTTTAGTAAGGCCCTAAACAACTTAGTGAGACCCTGTCTCAAAAAATAAAAAGGGAGCTGGGGTTGTAGCTCAGTGGTAAAGCACTTGCCTAGCATGTGTGAACTGCTGAGTTCGATTCTCAGCACCACATGGAAATAAATAAAATAAAGGTCTATCAACAACCAAAAAATTTATATATGAAAAAATAATAATCAAATAAAAATTAAAAAGGACTAGGGATGTGGTTTAGTGGTTAAGCACCACTGGGTTCAATCTCCAACACCAAAAACATAAAATATAAAAATATTGGTGGTTGTCTGAAATCTGGAGAAATGAAAGAAAAATAGATAAGTCACAGAGAATTTTTAGGGCAATTTATTCTGATCCAAATGGTAGAAAGACATCATTATACATTCGTCAAAATCCACAGAATGTCCAACACAATGAGTGAACCCTAATGTAAACCCTGAGCTTTAATTAATGACAAGAGATAAAGACTGGTTCATTAAAGCCTAATCAATGTCAATTATATCTGAATTTTAAAAGCGAGGCGTAAGAACCACAGTCTTTGGGACAAAAGTCCCCTATCTTCCTCCTTTGCTTGCAAAGCAATAAACCTTTTTTCCTTTTTCCCAAAACTGTGTCCTTGTTATTGGACTGGCATCAGGGACAAGGACCAAGGTTTGAGCAAAAAATTTGGCACCCCAGATGGGATGCAAGAGCAACCCTGACTCCAGCTTTTTTGGGCAGGCCTGGCTCTTCAAGGAACCCCATTTCCTTGTTAAGGATTCATGGTGCTAGAGAACTTGCTGAGAGTCAATTGCAGGAGGGTTAGGAAACAGTACAAGTTGCTTCATCATGGTCCACTCTGAGAAAAAGGAAACTGAACTCAGGAAAGTCACAACATTGGCCATTTGGCAGCCTCTGCAAAGGAATCTTCAAGGAAGCCTGAAGAAAAGGATGGAAATATGTATATCTGCAGAAGATATGTTTGGGTAACCCTAAGATGGTAGCTGGCATTGAGTCAAGAGGTGGTGCATAATTAGTGTTAACACAGTGTGATTTACTTTTGCCTAATTAGTTAATGTCTCCTTTGTGCTAGTGGTCAACAAATATTCCTCATTCTTTCTTGATTGGTACCGAGGGGCGTGCCTCAATTGTGCTGATCCTAAGCTGATTGGCTGCCTTAGGTATATAAGACACACCTATAGGAAGCACCAGGGATAACGGATAAGCAGCTAGCAAAGAGGATAAGCAACGGTTAAGCAGCACCTCTGAATGATGGCAGAACGCAGGTTGCAGATTGCAGAACGGAGAAGTAAAGCCACACCTCTAGATAGCAGAGTGAAGGGTGAAGGATGCAGGATGCAGGATGCAGGATGCACCTTTAAGAAGAAAGAGCAGAACTAAGAAGATACAGATCTTTGAAAGTGTAGTCTCTCTCTCTCTTAAGCAAAGTCTCTCTTTCTTTATGCAAAGCCTCTCTCTCTCTCTCCCTCTCTTCTCTCAGAGCCTTTCTTCCCCTAATAAGCTAGGGAACAAGCAAACAAGCAAGAAAGCAGCCCACTAAAGAGAAAGAGTAGAAGTAGCTCAGTTTCCAGTCCACCTCCGATAAATACCTGCGCGATTGTTGCTGCAAGCGGTAACAAATTGCCCCAGGCGGCGACATATATCAATACGCCTAGTATAAGAAAAAGGCCCAAAAGGAGCCTCTGGGTACAACTGACAGTGGGGAACTCACTTAAGTTGATGGCATTGTGATAATGATAATGGAGACAGGTCAGGCTCAAAAGTATCCTGTGCTCCAACTCCTTGAATGGAACCTGGGAGAAAAAATATTAAGGCACGGCTTTTTTGTACATGCTGGATTGTCTGACTCTCTCCGAGGATGAAATTTGTTGTGTCAAGTAAATGCACAGATAACATTCATAAAGTCTATTTCAGAATATGAATTGAAGAAAGGGTCCAAAACTAGAAAAGATAAAAGAAAGTTCTAGGTATGGATATACAGTTTAGTATGGAAAATTGAAAGGTAAAAGAAATGTTTCTGAATGAAAAGTATTTTGTCTGGTAAAGTAATATTATTATTAATTGGGGAAACTAAGTCTTAAAGGAATTAGGGTTTGTACCTGTTCTAAATTCATAAATGATTACTTTGTAACTGGTTAAACAAACAACTGTTATTTAGGTTATAACAACATAGTTATAACAATATAGTTGGCATGCAAAATATATGTGACTAGGTATATGTATGCATCTGAGAACTATACCTAAGTGTTATGTAAAAGTTTAGAAAAATGAAAGCTGATTTAAGTTTATTGGCAAAATAAACCAGTAAGTGTCAGATACATTGCATCTGACAGAAGGGTCATACTGTCATTTGAAAACCTGTCTTATATCTGTTTGCTTTGACTCAGTCCATTTCTGGGGACTAACATTGCTTCCTAAATATATAAGAGATTTAAGACTATCCTTTGATTTTTGTTAACAGATGCAGACCTGTGAATTACTGCTACCATACACTCTAAATTCTAAATTGTACTTTAAAAGTTAAACTTAGTTAAATGTAAAGCTTAGGCGACTACTATGCCAAGTTGTTGTTATCTAAACTAAAATTATCTATAGCAAAAATCTTGGATTTGCATAGAAAAAAACAAATTTGGTTGGTGTTTATTCATGTCATTGATGTTTTATAGCTGGATAAAGTAACCTACTGTAAGTTATACGGACAATTTTGTGTTATTCTTCACACTAGAGTTGGAATTTAAATGCATTTTTTTTTTTTTTTTAAATATCCAAAATGTGTTTATTGGGATGTTTTCCCACTCATCTTGATTCAGGCTGCTTTTAGTGCTGCTTCCTCCTGAAGGAACATCCTTCTGTTAAGTCTCGCTTTTCCTCCTGTAGGCTGGCAGAGGAGAGCTGAACAGCCAACACACAAAACTACTGTTTGTGCAGGACTAAAAACTGTCATGATTTTATAGCATCCTGGGCATTTCACATCTAAAAAATATGGAATGCTTCACGAATTTGCGTGTCATCCTTGCGCAGGGGCTATGCTAATCTTCTCTGTATCGTTCCAATTTTAGTATATGTGCTGCCGAAGCGGGCACGGATTTTTGGTTTTTTTTTTTTTTTAAGTTGTAGATGGACGCAATACCTTTATTTATTCATTTTTATGTGGTGCTGAGAGAATTGAACCCAGTGCCTCACATGCTAGGCAAGCGCTCTACCGCTGAGCCACAACCCCAGTCTTAAATGCATTTTTAAAGGTAATAAGGAGATCCTTATCTGGTTAAAGGTGACACTGTAAAATATGGAAGCATTCTGTCACTTTTTCCACAAAAAGAAAGTTAAAAGCTCTCTTAGCCTTTCCTTGATTGATGTTTCAGATGTAATGTTGTACTGTGTTATTTGGAAAAGTCCTGTCTTACCTGAGATAATACTCTGCCTCCCATCTTACTCCATGTTAAAATGGCTCCAAAATAGGCTAGACTTCAGCTCACTTAAAAGTTGTGTTCAAAAGACTGACTTTTGTTGTAAAGATTACTGTAATTTCAAACAGGGAATATAATATATAACTATGTAAAGGTTCAAGATTTTTAAAGTCATTTTTCTTGGTTCTTAGCTATTATGCAATTTGAATGTTTCTGTTCTGATAATTTCATTCTGTATTTTCCTTGTAAACTTCATAACTTTTGCCTGTTAGTGTTTTGCAGAGGTACTGCTTCTTAAAAAAAAAAAAAAAAAAAAGCCAACCTGGATTAATTTGAGCTAGTAAGCCATCATCTACAGGACAGATAGCATATAATGCTGACTTCCAGTACTAACACCAACCCCAATTACATGAAAGGGGTATTTGGAAAATTATAGATATTGAAGTTATAACCTGTTACTCCCACTTTAAGACTGTTGAAACTCGCTTGCTGGATGTTTAAAACCAAAAACTTGACCAAAGTCAAGGAAGTTAAGGGCAAGGAAAAAGCAGCCAACATTTTGGCCCTTGCCCTCTGAAGTCAGCCAGGACCAAGAGAATAACCCTCTCTGGGCCCTGCAACTCTGGTGAGACACCTGATCTGCTGATCAGGGAGATCAAGAGAACCCTAGAGAACAGGAAGCCAACCAGAGCACATTCTGAAAAAAGGAGGGTCACTAGAGATGGAAATGTCTCTGATGTTTCCAAGAAATATCACATATGATCAACCAGACCCCAACCCATCCTGGCAAGTGGCATCACTGGTAGAGGAAAGCTAAAGGATTCAAGAGGTTTTACACGTCCCCAGGAAAGATCTCTAAGGAATCTCAACTGACTCTTAAAAGTAGATAGGAACAAGGTCAGTTTTGACCAACTTGGTCTTAAACACTTGGCAGGAGAGCATAGCCTAAAAGCATAGTCCTACATGGACATTTTAAAGGAAAATGTAACTTAAGATGAATACTTGTGTCAGTCCTACTGAAAGTAAATAAAGCTGGAGGCTCTAAAGAGAAGGTTCTTGTGTGAGAGTGCTAATAATAATGACGACAAGAGTTGCAAATTTGTCCTGAGTTAACTGGAGTCTGATTTCATAGGCCTACAAATCTTCTTATCCTCCCATATTGATGAACTTGATCTGTTTTTCACTGATAAGATTGTAAGTTACTGTCCTCATGGTTTTCAGAGACTGGTTAAAATACTAATTGTCTTTGTGCTAATTACTTACAAAAAGTAATGCTTTGCTATCATTATTGTTGTCTTAGCATGATCCCTGCCCTACATATGCCTTGTCCAGCCATCTGCCATCTGCCACTGTGGACCTCTGAATTGCTCTGATGCTAAACTGTCCATGCCCCACCAGATAAAGAACAAGAACTTTGGGTTACTTTGCCCCCTTTCAGCAGAAAGCAGTTTGGAGATGATGTCACCCATTTTTGGAATGTAGAAATTGACAGTGGGGAAATGTAACAGTGGTCTACTTTATACTTAGAATGGAGCTCTTGCTGCTCTGCCACTGCAACTTATTTTTAAAATGGACATGCTTCTTTCCCTCTCTCCCTGCTCCTCTCTTATCTATCCTCCACCCTAATCTATGAAGAAACAGGATTACATTTCTTCCCCATTTTAGGCAGATTTATCTGTCCTTAAGTACATACCCACCATAGGAATGAAGTAATCCAGACTTTGGGAATGATACCAGAAGAGCTCAGAAATGACTGTCTCTCAAATTAACAAGTGACTTACAACTCCAATGTAGAACATGTTGAATATAGTCTTTGAATCACCCCTTTAAAAGCTCCCTGTTCCTGCAGGTGGGCAGAATTACAGTCTCTGGGACAGGAGTCTCCTGTGTTTCTCCTTTGCTAATAAAGCAATAAACTTTCTTTTTCCTTTTTCTCAAAAAAAAGGGGTTGTGGCTCAGTGGTAGAGCGCTTGACTCACATGGGTGAGGAACTGGGTTCCATTCTCTGCACCACATATAAATAAATGAATAAAATAAAGGTCTATCAACATCTAAAAAGATGTTTAAAAAAAAAAAAAAACTCAGTGAGACCCTGTCTCCAAATAAAATATGAGCTGGGGACATGGCTCAGTGGTCAAGTGCCCAAGTTCAATCCTTGATACCAAAAGTAGTAGTAGTAGTAGTAGTAGTAGTAGTAATGATAATAATTAGATAAAATCTAAATACCTTCCATGAAAAGGTTTCTAACATTATATTTTAATGTTATAATTCTTTATCTTATATATATGTGTGTGTGTGTGTATATATATATATATATATATATATATTTTTTTTTTTTTTTGTACTAGGAATTAAACCCACCAGGAGTGTTTTACCACTGAACTGCATCCCCAGCTTTTTTAAAAGTTTATGATTATCTACCTATTTTACTACACATTTCACATGTATCTATACATTTAAAAAAAAAAAAAAGGAGGGTTTTTCCAAAACACCTTTCTCCTGAAATGCAACTTAAAAAGACAGCCAGGCACAGTGACTTCTGTCTGTAATTCCAGTGACTCAGGAGGTTGATACAGGAGAATCACAAGTTTGAGGCCCTCAATAACTTAGCAACATCCTGTCTCAAAATAAAAAGCACTGGATATAGCTCAGCAGTAAAGCACTCCTCAGTTCAATCCCCAGATCCAGGGGGGGAAAAGGAAAAGAAAAAAGGAAGAAAAATCAAATTTAAAAAAATTAATAAGGGGCTGGGGAGATAGCTCAGTCGGTAGAGTGCTTGCCTTGTAAGCACAAGGCCCTGGGTTCGATCCCCAGCACCCAAAAAAAGAAAATTAACAAGGAAAAGGAAGATGTTGAAACAACAATCAAGAATTGTTATTACCTGGGCACAGTGGTGCACACCTTAACCAGCAACTCAGAGGCTAGCAGGAGGATCAAAAGTTCAAGGCCAGCCTCAGCAACTTGGAAAAGCCCTAAGCAACTCAGTGAGACCCTTTCTGAAAATTTTAAAAAAATAAATTAAAAGGGCTAAAAATGTAGCTCAGTAGTAAATAAAGCACAACTGGGTTCAATCCCCAGCACCCAAAAACAAAAACAAAAAATGTATAGCAACTCTTTAGTTCCCAATCCTAAATTAGGACTTAGATTAGGAAAAGGCTGAAACTAAACAACCAGAAAGGGGAATTGAAACCACCTAAATCTGGAAAGACTCAGGCACAAACAGCTAGGAAGGCATGCTTGAAGGACGGGGCTAAAAACAGAAGGAATGGTATAAAGTCAGTGTAAGAAACACAAGGCCTATTCTCCTAATGCATATACAGTTGTGGAGAAAAGGTATGGATACAGCCAGGTGGGAAACCTACTATGGCTAGGGAGTGAATGCCCACCTTCTTTCTCCACAGTGAGACTGCCTACTGCCCTGTACCTGATCAGTTCACAAACAATGGTAGCAGGTATGTACCACTCACGAACAGGGACAGGAAGGAAAAAAGAGAAGCAACATTTTTAACAGTGAGATCGAAGTCTCTGGGAACTAAGAACTGGGCAGAGGGAAGATCAGCACATTGACAGCTACTTTGTGTTAGAAGCTTTATAGAACCATATATATGAACTTTAATACACTATGTTCCCATGTTATTCTTAAACCATACACTTATAACACTTTCATTTAAAAAAACATTTTTTAAATGAATTAACACAGTACACATTAAAGTTCTCATTTTTTTGTTTTGTTTTTTTTTCTTTACTTTTCATCCTTACCTTCTTCCCACCTGGTTTCTCCACAGTGAAAACATCACTCCAGATCTGAATCCCAGTGGTTTCTGGGTCAGAGCCTCCTCGCCATGAAAATCCTGTTAATGGTTCTTCTGGGTCACCCAACCAATTTGAATGGCCACCTTCCTTCTATAGGAAAAATAAGACATATCCATTCATTTGTCTTTTTTTTCTTTCAGTATTGGAGATCAAACCCAAGATCTTACCTTATAGGTAAGTTCTCTATGACTGAGCTATACCCCAGACCACTCTGTTAAATCTTTTTTTTTTTGGTACTGGGGACTGAACACAGGGGCACTTTATCACTAAGTCACATTCCCAGCCCTTTTTTTTTTTTTTTTTTGAGACAAGGTCTAAGCAACTTAGACCCTCACTAAATTACTGAGGTTGACCTAGAACTTGTGATCCCTGACCTCATTACAGGCATGGTAGTTCACGCCTGGCCTACTATTAAATTGTCAACAAGTAATTTTACACAGCAAGGATAATTCAGGAGCTTATTTTGCTTTTGTAAACATAAAAGTCTCATTTCTCACCATGAAATAAACTAATTCTCCCTTACCTGAGAATATAAGTATCGTAGCATAAAGTCCAGAATGAAGGACTTGCCCTTTCGGAAGGCACCAGCCACTGACACAACCACCACATCAAGATCTCGGACGTGGTCCTGCAGAAGGATGCTAGCCAACGCTTTCTCTTCTAGCTCAAAGGAATGCTGCTCTTTGTGAACCAAAACAACTTGCACTGGACCAGGCTTTCTGCTCTCCATGGCATCACCTATATTAATATTAGGGAAAAACATTAGTTGCAAACGTTTTTAAATATACATACACAAATACACACACACACACATATAGACACACACGTATGCATATGTAATTTATTATTTACTATAGTACTGGGGATTGAACCAGTACCGGGGTTTGTTTTGTTTTTGTTTTTGTTTTTGTTTTGTTTTTTTTGAGACAGGGTCTCACTAAGTTGCTCAGGCTGGACTCAAACTTGGGATTCTCCTATCCCAGCCTCCCTATTCACTGAGATTATAGGTTTGTGCCACCACATCCAGCTTAACACATTTAAACATGGAAAGAGCAAAAACTTCTTAAACAGGGCACAAATACACTATCCATAAAAAGAAAAAAAAAAAAAAATGAAGACTTCACTAAAATGAAGACTTCATAAGAAAGATGCCAATAAACGAGTAACAAGGCAAGCCACAGACTAGGAGAAAATACAATATCTATTTCAAAAGTACTCACATCCAGAAACAATAAAGAACTCTATAAGAAATAGACGAGAGCTGGGGCTATAACTCAGTGGTAGAGCGCTTGCCTAGCACATCTGAGGCACTGGGTTCAATCCTCAGCACCGCGTAAAAATAAATTAATAAAATAAAGGCACTGTGTACATCTACAACTAAAAAATATTAAAAAAAAGAAAAAGACAAACATTCCAATTTTTTCAATAATAATAATAATAATGGGGAAACACTAAGAACAAGAATTTCACCAAAAAAAAAAAAAAAAAAAAAAAAAAAAAAGATACCTAATGGTCAAAATCTTATAAAAAGGTGCTTCCACATCATTATTTATCAAGGAGACAAAAATTAAAACCACATCCTACCTAACAGAACAGCTAAAATTTAAAAGTATGACAATATCAACTGGGGTAGAGGATATGAAAAAGGAATTCTCATGCATTCTAAATGGGAGTATAAAATAGTATAGGCACTTTGGGAAACTGGCAATGCATACTAAAATTAAACATACCCTAGGATTCAGAAATTCCACTCCTAGGTATATATCTCGAAGTTTGAATAAGAATGTTCACATCAGCCTAACTCAAAGTTGTCCAAAAATAGAAATAGCACAAATGTCCATCAAAGTGTGGCCTGCCACTGCAAAGTCTTTTACATGTATTATTTAATCTTCAGTCTTTAAGTCTATGAGGTAAATAACATGTCCCATTATAAAAACAAGGAAACTAAGGCTTAAAAAAATGTTTAGTATCTTGCATAACAAGTCCTGGAAATAAGCTGGAAAAGATCTTTCAATGTGGCTATGTTTTACAGATGACTTTTTTTTTGTGGAGGAGGCAGGGGGCAACTGGGGATTAAACCCAGTGGCACTCTACCACTGAGCTACATCCCAATCCTTTCTATATTTATTTTGAGACAAGGTCTTACTAAGTTGCCCAGGCTGGCCTGGAACTTGCAACCATCCTGCCTCAGCCTCCAGAGTCACCAGCATTACAGGCTTGTGCTACCTCATCCAACCTGCAGATCATTTTCAATAACTCCGTCAACGTTTCAGGGGCTATTAATTCTATAGTTCAAAAGCATTAACAAATACTTTCCCTACCAGAGTTGAAAGCACGAAAATATTAATTCTTTGAATTTCAAAGCCATTTAGTAGCTGTGGATTTATGGAAAGTTTACAAAAAACTTCCAGTGAGGGGCTGGAGAGATAGCTCAGCTGGTAGAGTGCTTGCCTTGCAAGTCCAAGGCCCTGGGTTCAATCCCCAGCACCTCAAAAAAAAAAGCTTCCGGTGAGGCTAGGGAATGGGCAAAGCCCTAGTTCTCTAACTGTACTTCTCTCTTGTATTAAAGATGTTTTTAGGTAGTCGAAAGGACATTTTTAATAACTATATATCTTAATGTATATTAGAAAACATCACACCAGCAATTCAACAGATAATTGCTTAGAAAAAGGCTAAGTCTAAGAAGTAAATCAATTAAGATTTAAGGACATATTTTAAGTAAAGTATAGGAGATAGGCAAGTATACCCAAAATCACAAATATGGTTCCAAATGGCTCTCACCTGAGAGGCACTGAAGGTTGCATGGTCATAGCACGCGAAGTAGACAAAATGGCTAGACTGTCAGATTCCACCCTTTAAGTTACAGAAACTGCTATTCGCTTTTTATACTAGCAGTATCAGCCACAAAAGGGTTCTTCTCACTTTTTAATTTTTTGTACACTATAAGAAAACAATTTATAAATAGAAGTTAAATGCCATACTATCATGGTAATAAATAAATACTAATACTTGTCCTCCCTGGGTGGAATTTCTGTGGATAACCTCTTAAGGTTCATATTGAAAAGCAACAGACAAACCCGAGATCTAAAAGAAACCAAGAATTTATCTGTCAGGCACTGTGGCACTTGCCTATAATCCCAATGACTAAGGCTGAGGCAAGAGGATCACAAGTTCAAGGTCAATCTGGGCAACTTAGTGAGTTCCTGTCTCAAAAGAAAACACAACAGAGGATGTAACTCAGAGACAGAGTTGTTCAAATCCCAGTACCATCAAAAATAAATAATTTTAAAATAAATAAAGATAATAATTTATTCATACCTTATGGACAAGGCACTGTGCTAAGTATCACGCAGTACTCAAAGAAGTACAAAACTAAGTGCTGATTGTGGAAGAAATGGCTGCTCATTCCCCCAATATTCATTTCCCTCTTCTACTATGTAACAGATTTTTACCTGTACATATAACTACTGAAAAGAAACACATTTCCAACCCAACCTTGTAGCTGGAATATGACCATGTGACTAATTTCTGGCCAATGGGAAGTGACTGGAAATGACATAGGCAACTTCCAGGGCAGGCATTTTTCCCCCTTCCTTCTGGCTGAATGTACAAATGGGAGTGAGTCATCTGGAGCCAGTAGATACAAGCAACACCCTAAAATACTGAAGTAATAAGACAGGAAGGGCCTAGGACTTTGGGCAGTATAACTGCCACACTGGTTCAATCTTATGGGAATGAAAAACAAAAGTCTGTCTTACTTAAATCACTCATTTGGTGGCTCCTTCAAATACAGCCAAACCTAGGAACCAGCCTCCAAGTAGGTGGGACTACAGGGGTACACCACCATACTTCACTGAAAATAGTCTTTCCTCTCCTCTCTTGCTTCCTACAGTACCCAAAATAAAGGAGTACAGGCTGTGTTTAGTTGGGACAGCTGGAGTGATCCTGCATCTCTGTTTACATCAGTGGTACAAACAAGCATCAACACCCACTGGATTAAAAAAACTAACAGTATTCCCTTTGGTTTGGGTGAATGAAAGAGAAAAATTATATTGAACTGTACACACAGCCAGTAATTTAATTTTAACAACTCAAACTCTTCACTTTTCACCATACCATCTCTCTCTTTCGCTTTCTACAGACAAGAAGACTATATTACTAATCTTCCAAGTAAACACTGCATTTCCACTCATTTCTTTTCAAATGTCAGGTAAGTCCTTTGCTAATCCTCACATTTCAGATGCCCCATCTCTTAGAGCCTTTATCAAACCCTCTTCTCTGCACTGTGTCACCTTTCAACTTTGTAGTTTGGTTGATTATCCAAGTCACAGTCCTCAAGTGTTCCCTTGATGATGTCATAGTATTCCTTAGGACTGAACTCTTCTACTTCATTATAGCACATAAGCATATGAGGATGGATGACTCAAAACTAAAATCTCCAACCTTTAAATTGAAGACTTCCATCCTTCTCCCACTGTCTTCTTATTTCCTCTAATTCTTCAATCTCCTTGTTCTCCCAGGAAAATTTATTCTCTTTGGTCTTCCCATTAGGAGAAAGTCAGGTATTAAAGCTAAACATGGTGGTACACACCTGTATTTCAGTAATTCAGGAAGCTAAGGAAGATCACAAGTTCAAGGTGAGTCTGGGCAATTTTGCACAGACTCTCAAAATAAAAAGGGCTGTGAGTGTAGTTCAATGGAAGAGCACTTGCCTAGCACATATGAGGCCCTCAATTAATCCCCAGTTATCACAAAAGAAAGTCAGTCAGTCCATTCACCCTCAGGTACTATCCAGTTCTGGTTCCAAATTTCAAATGTACAACCTATTTAACCATTGTTTCTGTTGTCTGAAATGTTTCCTCCCCCTTGACACCAAGTAAACATTTGCTCATCCTTGAATACTTGCCTTCTCCCTTTGTCCTGATCACCCCACCCTATCCTCTCAGACCCTAACAATTTACACAGTATATTAAAAAGAAAAAACAAGGAGGGGCTGGAGTTGTGGCTCAGTGGTAGAATACTTGCCTGGCATGTGTGAGGCCCTGGGTTCGATATTCCACAAAACATATAAATAAATAAAATTGAACAAAAGATCCAATTGACAAAAAAATATAAAAAAGAAAAAGAAAAAAAAAAAATGGAGATCCAAGATGGAGCACTAGGGGAAGGCTGCATTCCTGGTCGCTCTGTAACTGGAGATTCGAGCAGAGGAAATACTGTTTCTATCAGACAGACTGCCTGAAGATCACCAGCTGCCCGCTGTTGCCTGGAAATCCATTGTCACAGTACCTACAGGTTTGGTTACACACAGAGGCTGCCATCTTGGGACACCAGCCAGGGCCTACAGGTTTGCTGTCACCACTGCCACCATTTCGGAGTGCAGTCACCTTGGTCTGCGGACACAGGCCAGGGCCTGGAGATACAATGGGGTACCTGCAGGTCTGATGGTACCTGAGTCTTTCTGTTGTGTATGCTAGTGGCCACCATCTGGCTGCCTCTTTGCAGGATCACTCCTTTGTATGAGCGCATCCCTGGTAGTCTCTCTGTAAACTGAAAGGACACTGAGATCTTGGGACTGCAGCAAAACAGGGCCTGGAGAAGCTGAAGCCCAGGTCCATCAGTCTGGAGCCAGCAAGCCTGTGAAAAGTTGGAGACTAGGGGCAGTTCCCTGCGGGGAGCACAGGTTGGAGAAACTGGAAAAAACTGGGCTCTCCAGCTCAGTGAATCCTGAAGCATGCAGGGACGGGAGGGGCTGGTTATAAGAGGTGGGAAGCCTGGAAGAGGGTGTGAAGGCATCTTGCTATCAGCTCACCCCACCCTCAACTGGTTTGGCACCCGCTGAACTGGAGCTAACTTTAAACTTCAGACACCCCACCTATTGGCGAAAAAGGGAGAAAATTTCTGAAAGCCAACAGAGGCAATCATTCATTTTCACTGAAACTTCTTTTTTTTTTCTTTTTTTGCCCTCTCTCATACCTCTACCATCTTTGAATGCAAATATTTTTCATGCATCAATTTATTGAGGAATGGAATGTCTAAACAGTATATTACAGTTTTGTTGAGGCATTCTTATATTTTTACTTTTTAAATCTGTATATATTTTTTTTTCTCTCACCTACCTGTCTCCTTGGATTCTCTTCCTCCCATCTCTCATACTAACAGCCAATCTCTATCAATTCCTCCCTCACTCTTACTATAAATTTTTACTTCTGTCTTCTCTCCCTCTCCCTCATAAACATCACATCTTACACTATCTCTGTTCCCTTATTGTCCATCATTTGAAACAATAAACCCTTTTAGCAAACTTATTATTTATATTGTAGACAATAATTGAACACTTCATTTGTTTATTTTGACAAAACTGTAAACAACTTAATAGGAGTCATTTGGTTTAAGGTTCTATATTGTTTGCACTGGGTGCTGTTAACATTGGTCTCCCCCTTAAAGGTGAGGTACTGGAATCCTTCAGGGACACTATAAGACTACAGGGTAGAATCTGTACTGCCTCAGCTCCATACCGCTAGATGAGAAGACACACAAACAACATGAAAAAACAAGGGAACAAAATGCCTCAAACAAACCAAGATGTTCCAACAGCAGAATCCATAGACAACACAGAGAAGAAATGTCAAGAGAAGGAGTTTGAAATAGTTAGACTGATCTTCAAAATAAAGGATGGTACTGGAGGTGAAAATGCAGGATGGTGCATTTTCTTGCTATGAGTAAGAGTAATGTGGCAACGCTGGCGGCTGAGAAGGGCAGAGTTTCGTGGTGAAGTAGGAGGAGGGATTTATGAAGGCACCGGGAGGAGCTTGATTGAACAACAGAGTAGGAAGTTGATGTGAGGTACTGCTGGTCCTGACCGGTAAAGTCATGAGATCACCATGAAACCTTCAGTTTGGAAATTTAAGAACAATGGAGAAAACTCAAGAAACTGTCCAAAGAATTCTTCTATAACCCTACAAGTACTTACTTCAATTACCAGGTAAACAAGTGAGAACCAAACTTTCACAGGCATTTAATCATTGGCTGAAAGTTCCAGAAGACAAATTACAGATTATCATTGAAGTGACAGAAACGTTGCATAATGCCAGTTTACTCATCGATGATATTGAAGACAACTCAAAACTCCGACGTGGCTTTCCAGTGGCACACAGCATCTATGGAATTCCATCTATCATCAACTCTGCCAATTATGTATATTTCCTTGCCCTAGACAAAGTCTTAACTCTCAAACATCCAGACACAGTGAAACTTTATACCTACCAGCTCTTGGAACTCCCATCAAGGACAAGCCCTGGATATTTACTGGAGGGATAATTACACTTGTCCCACTGAAGAAGAGAACAAAGCCATGGTGCTTCAAAAGACAGGTGGATTAGCAGTAGGTCTCATGCAGTTGTTCTCTGACTACAAAGAACATTTAAAGCCAATGCTACTGAATGGTGAATGGGTAAAAGAAGAAATCAAAGAAGAAATAAAATACTTAGAGGTAAATGAGAAAACTGATACAACATATCAAAATCTCTGGGACACTATGAAGGCTGTGCTAAGAGGAAAGTTCATTGTACTGAGTTCATACATTAATACAAAAGAATAAAAAGTCAACCGATAAATGACCAAACATTACCTCTCAAAGTCCTAGAAAAAGAACAAGTCAACACTAAAAGCAGCAGAAGACAGGAAATAATTAACTGATATAGCTCAGTTGGTAGAGTACTTGCACCTTGCAAGCACAAGGCCCTGGGTTCAAATCCCCAGCACCGCAAAAAAAATAAAATTAAAAAAAATTTTTTTAAATCAGAGCTGAAATGAATTAATTGAAACAAAAGAAACAATTGAAAAAATTACAAAAGAAACAACTGAAAAAATTACAAAACAAGAAGTTCTTTGAAAAAAATAAATAAAATTGATAAGCCCTTAGCTACTACTAACAAAGGGAAAGAGAAAACTCAAATTACTAAAATTTGTGATGAAAAAGGAAATATCACAACAGGCACTACTGAAATACAGAAGAAAATCAGAAACTATTTTAAAAATTTATACTCCAATAAAACAGAAAAACTCAAAGACATTGACAAATTTCTAGAGACACACGATCTACCCAAACTGAAATGCAAATCAAAACTACTCTTAAGATTTCATCCCACTCCAGTCAGAATGGCAATTATCAAGAACACAAGCAATTATAAGTGTTGGCAAGGATGTGGGGGAAAACGTACACTCATACATTGCTGGTGGGACTGAAAATTGATGCAATCACTCTGGAAAGCAATGTGAAGATTCCTCAGAAAACGTAGAATGGGGGCTAGGGATATAGCTCAGTTGGTAGAGTGCTTGCCTCGCAAGCACAAGGCCCCGGGGTTCAATCCCCAGTACCCAAAAAAAAAAAAAAAAACTTAGAATGGAATCACCATTTGACGCAGCTATCCCACTCCTCCTTTTATACCCAAAGGACTTAAAATTAGCATACTACAGTAACACAGCCACATTGATGTTTACAGCAGCTCAGTTCACAATAGCTAAACTATGGAACCAACCTAGAAGCCCTTCCACAAATGAATGAATAAAGAAAACGTGGTGCGTAGATACAATGCAATATTACTCAGCCATAAAGAAGAATGAAATTATGGCATTTGCAGGTAAATGAATGGAACTAGAGAATATCATGCTAAGTAAAATAAAAAAAGGCTGCATGTTTTCTCTGATAAGCGGATGCTGATCCATAGTGGGGGCGGGGTGGGGGAAGAATGAAGGAACTTTGAATTATGCAGAGGGGAGTAAGTGGAGGAATTGAGCAGTGGAGATGGGAAGGATGGTAGAATGAGACATACACTATTACCATATACACATGTATGAAAAAAAATTTTTTTTTAAATGCAGGGGAAACTGAAGCAAAAGTACACAAGGAAAGTGTGACAGGAAAAAAGAGATGAATACTGTACTTAATATTTCATGTCAAATTAGGTCTGCCACCAAAATGACTAAGGATTTTATTTATTTTCAAAAGATAACACAAAATTAAAATGAGATCAAAAGTTACTTGGATTGGTATATTTCTCTATCCATTTTCTTCAGTGAAGTTCTATTATTCATTTGCTATACATGTGCTTGTTTTCTATGCTGGATTCCATTTTTCCTTATGGATTTTCACTACTTTTTGAGTATGTGGAATATTAACTATTTAAAAAAACATGTTTTATAACAAAATATATCCATTTTTTTTTTTTTTTTTTTTTTTTTTTGTGCACCAGGGATTGAATTCAGGGGCACTCAACCATCGACTCACATTCCCAGCCCATTTTTGTATTTCATTTAGAAACAGGGTCTCACTGAGTTGGTTAGGGCCTCACTAATTTGCTGAGGCCAGCTTTGCACTCCTGATCCTCCTGCCTCAGCCTCCCAAACTGCTGGGATTATAGGTGTGCACCACCACACCCGGCTCATTTTTTACCATAACAAGTATTATAAGCAGTCGAAAAAATCAAGTCAAAAATGTTAAAGGAAAAAAAAAAGAAAAAACAAGATTCTGGTATCAAGACAGGATAAGGTCTGAATCTGGAATTTTCCTTCTGGAATGTAGCTCTATGAGGCCAGAATTTTTATCTCTTTTGTTTAATGCTATATCCCCCGAGTTCCGAGAACAGTTCCCACATGCAGTAGGCCATCTATAAATATTTGTGGAATAAACAAACTCCACCACTTACAATGTATGGAGAAATTTCTAACCAGTTTTGTATCCATTTATAAATCTAATACACATCAAAGCACAGTGCCTGACACATAACAGGAACTCAATGAACAGAGTTTCCTTCCCACATTCCTGTTTCCACTGAAATCTTGTACATACTACCATTCTACTCACTACAGTAATTATCATATGGTAATTAAGATTTATCAAACAAACTGGGAGATCTTGGGGAATCAGAGAAATTTGTCACCTTCAGTCCCATTACTTAACATAGGAAGAATGTTCCCTAGTAGTGTGAACATAAACCCAATAATACATGTAAACCACTTCAATAAAAATCAGCATCTTCCCTGTCGCTTCCATTCTCCTTCCTTCAAACTCCTTGAAGGTACGTCTTCATCAACTTACCCACCCCCTTCTTAACACCTTGTAATCTGGCTTTCCTCTCAATCTTTTGATACTGTTCTCTAGTTTTCAATGACCTCTCTAGTCAAAGCCAACGGCCCTCCTGATTCTCAGTCAACTCTACCCCTCTATCACAAAACACAAATGCCACCCAGTTCTATAACTTAAAACCTTTGGATTTAGTGATGAGCATATCCCTAGTTCTCTTCCAGACTCATCATCTTCTTTTACTAGTTCTTTTCCTCGTTCATCCTCCAGTGGATATACACCAATGCTCTACTCCATTCTTGCAGTTTTCATTCACTCCCTCAATGACCTCTTTATTCTTGTAAGTTCAACTATACCCTCTATTTTGATGACACAACTTCATTAGCTCTTTAACCTGCATGCAGTCCAAATGCACAACTGCCTAAAGGAAGATTACCTGGATGTTCCACTCACCTCATTCTCAGGAGGAATATGTGGAAATATATTGACCCAAGAATCAGAAAACAAGTTCCTGTTCCAGTTCTTCCACTAACAGCCTGTGTGATCCTGGGCATGACTGGTCTTAAGTCTCATCAATAAAATGAGTCAAATGCTTAACCTTTCAAAACCTTTCCAGTGCTAACATTTCACCAGCCTACATTTAGTATTGTCAGAATGGATCCTCAGTTACTCCACTTCTCTCAAATCTCTTAGGGCCTGTATATTTTCCCAGTTCTCTCTTCCTATAGGTAATCCATCACCAAATCCCATCATTTCTTCCATGATTTAAGTTCACGTTTTGGCAAAAGTATTATTCTAATGAGACAGTAGGTATAGGAGAGAAAAACCTTCCCTACCAGTAAGAACAGAATTCTGGGCCTTGTTCTGCACTAACTGTAGCAGCATGAGGAAATAATTTAACTTCTCTGCATTTCCACTACAAAAATCAGGCAGAAGATATTTTTTGGCTCTAAAATTCAAAGACTTGGTCAACTGAAAATTTCCTGGACACCTACCTAAATTGGTCAAGCTTGCTAGGAAACCTACTGATCCCTCCATTTAACTTAAATTATATAGGACTGGCTAAAGAGTAACCCAAAAATTATGTTCCTGAAAACATTAAAGTAACTTGCTTAGTAATTTACAAAAGGTTTTGGAGTTGTGGATTTTGTTTTGGGATTTGGGGGCTGGCCCCAGTTAGTGCAGTGAAATTACTCTCACTTCTCAAGAATATTAATCTCTGAAGATTTCAGCTAACCTCCAGGGACAGTAACTTTCAGCAGCAACCTACATACCTTCTCCCTTTAGAGAAGCAATTTATTTTCCAAGGTCTACACCTGCACACTGAGACAACAGTTAACACTACGTTACATGCACTTACATGACTATGGATAACAAGTATGACATTTTTACAACTATAAAGATCTTTCTATAGTCACACCTATCATCCATACACATATAAAACAACTTAAAACCCACATGTTACACGAGGGGGATGTGGATCTATGGTAAAGTGCTTGCCTGGTATGCACAAGGCCCTGGGTTTAATCCCTAGCACTGTCAAAAAAAAAAAAAAAAAAAAAGAAAATCTGTTTAAGAAAAAGTTGAATTGTAAAAATACTGTATCAGATTGCCAATCCATGGGCTAGGATTGTAGCTCAGTGGTGGAACACTTGCCTAGCATGTGTGAGGCACTGGGTTCGATTCTCAGTACCACATATAAATAAATAAAATAAAGGTCCATCAAAAACTAAAAAAAAAAATTAAAAAAAGGATTGCCAATTCTGATTATTGCTTTAAGTAACAAGTCAATATTGCATCAGTCATTTCAAGCACGTAGAAAATACTGAAAATCGTTAAATAATTAGAAAGTATTCTAACAACTCATGTAAAAATTACAACCTTTTTTCCTATTTATAAAGTACTGATTTGTCCTTTAATTGTGGCATAACACCTTAATCCAGACAAAAAATAGGTTTCAGATATCTGTTCAAATATTCTCTCTACTTAATTACACTCCATTGTGCATATTACAGCATAACTTTTCCTAAAATTTAGTCCTTTAAAAAAAAAAATGGAGGGGCTGGGGAGATAGCTCAGCTGGTAGAGTGCCTGCCTCACAAGCACAAGGCCCTGAGTTCGATCCCCAGTACTGCAAAAAAAAAAAAAAAAAAAAAATGGAGAGCCAGAAATATAGTTAAGTGGTAGAGCATGTGCTTAGGATATATCACACTCTGAGTTCAATCCCCTGCACACATACACATATACAAAGGAGTTGCACAGGCTGAAAAAAAGTGACTACTAAATCATACGTGAACTTTTTAGTCTCACAAAATATAAATTCTAAGAAATAATTTCTATCATAAAAACATAAGGGGAAAAAGTTTAAGTGACCCTCAAATACCTAAGAAGTCCTTCTGAACACTGACAAATTCAATAAAATTGGGTGATTGAAAGCAGTTACTATTGCTATCAGAAAATTCAGGGCTGGGGGAATGCCTCTTAGCTTGTGCAACTTCTTGAGTTTGATCTCCAATACACACACACACACTCATACAGAATTTAGTCAATTAATTCAACAGTGAAGAGACAGTGTAGATCAAGATTTCTCAACCTCAGCACTACCAACATTTGAGGCTAGGTAATTCTTTGCTAGCGCAGGGGCACATATCCAATACCCTATAGGATATTTAGCAGCATTCCTAGCTTGTACCCACTAGATACCAGCAGTGACACCATTTGTGAGACCCAAAAATGTCTCCAGCCATTTTTAAAAGTCCCATGGGAACAAAAATCACCCAGGTTTAAGAATCACTAGTGTAGAACCAGCCTCAGTACTCATCCTTACCATGCAGAGAATTCTTAAAAGCAAAGGAACAAAGTTACAGAAACACTTTACTGAGCAGATTGTATGACTCACAGTTGAGTTATGACCTGAGTTTTCCAATCCCCTTTTAAAATACCACATTCTCTAAAGGGCAAGAACAACACACCCAAAAACAGAGGCATACCATTTTTATGCCTTGTCTTTACTGGCAGTCGTTAAAGTTCCTGATTCACAAAGCCAAAGAAAATACATCATATGCAAGGGTAAGTACACTAAGCCCTCTCTCAACTCTAGAACTGCCCAGTATGGTTCTTTTTGGTGCTGGGGCAAAGGGTGGGGCGCTAATATTCCATTGGCTTAAGGCAGTGAATGTGACAGCAGATACATAGATAAGGCTGTTTCTGTGGAAAAAAAACTAGTAAAACCCAATAAAATAATGGGGAAAATTTATATTCTAATTAACTAAAGGGCTTAGGAGATTTTTTCCAATTCTTCTATTGTAGAAAATCTTTGCGCCCAGGGGGAGGAAGGATGGAAGGGAAAGTGGAGGTACTAGGGTATTAAATGGACCAAATTACACTATTATAGTGTGTGCATGTCTGAATATGTAACAACGAATCCCACTGTTATGTATAATCATAAAGCACCAATAAAAAAATCTTTGTGCCTTAGTATAAAATGCTGAACATAACCAGATTTTCTTTTGATTAAGAATGGCAGGGCTTAGGACTGGGGAGATAGCTCAGTTGGTAGAGTGCTTGCCTTGCCAGCACAAGGCCCTAGGTTCAATCCCCAATACTGCCAAAAAAAAAAAAAAAAGAGAGAGAGAGAGAGAATTGCAGGGGCTGGCGTTGTGGCTCAGTGGTACAGTATTTTCCTCACATGTGTGAGGCACTGGGTTCAATTCTCAGCACCACATAAAAATAAATGAATAAAATAAGATCCATCAACAACTTAAAAAAAAAAAATCTATTTTTTTTTTTTTTTTTTTTTGAGACGGGGTCTGGCTAAATTGCCCAGGATGGCCATAAACTTGTGATCTTCCTGCCTCAACCTCCCTAGTAGCTGGAACTGCAGGCATTCACCATCATCCCTGCCCAAGGAATTCTGTAGTGCTAAGGATTTATGAAGATCAACTACAACTAATGGTGTTGACTTGGAGAATGCAAGAACAGGGCTGAATCTAAAAATGATAGCAGAAGTTGGGTGAGATGATGCTCAGGCCACTGAGGCAAGATGACATCAACCCAGAATTTCACTGCCAGCCTCAGCAACATAAAAGATTCCTGTCTCAAAAAATATAAAATAAATAAAAATAAACAAAAAGGATAACAGGCTACACCACAGATGGAGAAAAGCTTTTCAACAGAATGAATTCAATAGTAATTTTGTCTCTTACCTAAATACAGGAACACCACCAAAATCAATCTAGTAACCCAAAGGTTCTACTTAGCTATGTTCCAGTTAAATAAGGCTTTCTTAATTAATTGACAATACTTAACTGGTTCATAGTTATCATTTCAGGACATAAATATGCTTACTCACTCCTCTGTTTCTCTGCTATACCAATAAAGCCGATCTTCTAATTCATAATATATTTCAGCTGTCAAATATATCTAGCATGTTCTAACATATATTAGCATGTTCTAAATGCATACAAATAAAAAGCATGTTTTAGAAATCTGCAGAAAGCGGGCTGGGGCTATGGCTCACATATGAGAGGCACTGGGTTCAATCCTCAGCACCACATGAAAATAAATGAATAAATGAAGATATTGTGTCCATCTACAACTAAGAGTATTTTTTTTTAAATTTGCAGAAAGCAACAACTTTTCAAAATAAATATTGATAATTAATAAATTCTGCATTCTATAAAATAATAATTCAAATGTAAGTAACTGCTTACAGGAAAACTTAAATACTAGTATGCAACAGGCATAGAGGCACACACCTGTAATCCCACCAACATGGGAGGATGAGGTGAGAGGACAGCAAGTTCAAAGCCAGCCTCAGCAATGTAGAGGGCACTAAGCAACTTTGCAAGAGTCTGTCTCAAACTAAAAAATAAAAAGAGCTGGGAATTGTAGCTCAGTGGTTAAGTGCCCCTGAGTTCAATCTCTGGTATAAAAAAACTACTATGGAGGCTGGGGTTGTGGCCTAGTGGTAGAACACTCGCATAGCATGTGTGAGGCACTGAATTTGATCCTCAGCACCACATAAAAAAATAAATAAATAAAATAAAGGTATTGTATCCATCTACAACTAAAAATTTTTTTAAAAACTACTATGCAAAATAGAATTACTGGAGAAGTTTTAACTGTTGCCTGTCTGAATTAATTAAATCAGAATCTATGAGTGGCATCCAGATAGTGAGGTTTTTGAAGCCACTGGGTTAATTCTAATGTAAGGCAGGGCTGAGAACCACAACTCTAAGGTAAGTAAAAGATTTTTTTTTTGTTTTAAATAAAAGATTTCCCCTCACTTTTCCCCTTGGTGTTTAGATAATATGCTCTAAGAATTTTTTTTATTATTATTTTTTAGGTGTAGATGGACACAATACTTTATTTATTTTTATGTGTGCTGAGCATTGAAACCAGGGCCTCAAGTGCTAGGCAAGTGCTCTACCACTGCTCCAAGAATTTCAAAGACAACTCAGGAAAATGTTTTAAAATTCAGGCAAACAGGGCTGGGGAGATAGCTCAGTTGGTAGAGTGCTCGCCTGGCAAGCACTAAGACCCTGAGTTCAATCCCCAGCACTGCAAAAAAAAAAAAAAAAAAAAAAAAATCAGGCAAACTTTAAAGTGCAGTTGTGTTACTTGAACACTTTCTCAATATGAAATGCAAGATCATAAAGAACTTTATGATTCTTTAGTGATTGGCCTGCCAATCACTATAGGTCAATTTTAAACCAGTTCTTAAACATGTTGACACACAACTAAGGTTGCCTAAGTAGTCCATGAAAATCGTACAAAGAATGTGTGATCAAGCTGTTCATATCGTTGGGAAACCAGGGAGGTGCAGAAGACTTCATATTTCTTACTTATCCAATTCTCTATTATTTCATTTTAAATAATTAATGATGTGGCCTTTAGCCTATGATAGATACCCAAAAATGAAAAGGGGAGGGAAAAAAAAAACACTTATGTGTTTAACATACTTAATTTTTTTTTTTACTTGCCTAGCATGGGTAAGGCCCTGGGTTTAATTCATAGCACAGAAAAAGAAAATAAGCCTTATTTACTGAAAACTAAGAAACATGCTAGTACACATCTACTCTCTATTATTTTTCTTAATTTTATGAATATGACATGAGATAAAGCATAGCTAATTAAACAAAGTGCTGGCCTAGCGTAATGCTTCGTTATGTGGAGAGTCCTCCCAAACAAATGTCTCCTCCGCTGGTGTTAAAGCAACACGAACTTCGTGCAGAGGCTAGGTTCCGTGGGAACTGAAAAGGGCATTGACCCGAATTCCCCGACCGTATCTTGCAAAGCTGCACACGGGACACCTGTCAGACCACAGGCTTCGCTTCTCCAACCTGCTTCTCCGAAGGAAGCCGTCCGAGTCCGTTAGCTGTCCCCGGCCCTCCACCCAGCAGTCCCCTTCCTGTTGGAATGTGAAGGATGGAACTTATTCGGATGCTCTGCTGCTCTGGACGCTTTCGCCTTTCGATTTCGCAACGGACGCTCCGGGCGCTTTCCGGAGCGCCCGCAGAACGGCGCGAGCCGGGCAGGGTGACAGGCGCAGCGCGGCCGCGGTCCCGCGGACCCACCGGGCCGACCCCTGCGGCCGCGCTGCGGTCCGGAAGCCCCAGCACCACCGACCGCACCAAGCGTACTCAACGGACTGACTGGGAAGCAATTTAGGCCAGTTCTTTTATCTCCCCTGGAGATAAGAGTTGAACACCAACTTTTCCCGATTCTCTCGACGGTGCCTCAAGGTCGTTCCGATAAAACGAAACGCCCAATTCCAAGCGCCCTCCGCCGCCTCCGCTAAGAAACCCCGACGCTCCGGCCTGTTCAGAGGGCAGCGCCTCTCCGCCCCGGCTTCCCGGCCAGAGCCTGCGGGCGCCCAGGCACCGGGCGGGCAGCCGCCCCGGCGCGCGGCCCAGCGCAGCGCAGCGCAGGGCTCCGCAGGCCGGAGCCTGCGGACCCCGCCCCGGGACCCCCGGGACCCTCGGCACCGCCCGGCCGCCGCGCACAGGGGCAGCAGACTACCCCGCGCCCCGGCGGCCGCTCCCAGGACCAGGCTGAGGAAGGCGCCGCCCGGCGGCCCCGCAAAGAGCCCCTGGCGGCCTCACCTGCTCCTCTCGAGGCAGCCGCTACCGCTCGCTGAGGGGACAACATGGAGCCTCCGCCTTCAGCAGAGAAGCAGGAGGGGCAGAGAGGGGCGGGCGGGGGCCGGCGCGAACCAAGCCTGGGAGGCGGGAAACGGGCGGGGCCTGGGCTCTAGAAGAAAACGAAGGTGAAGGAGGGGTGCGTGGAGGCGCGAGGCAGCCTGCAAAGGGCGTGTGGGCGATGCCCGACGCGCGGCCGGAGGCGTGGCGAGCCCGGGCGGGAAAGCGCACGCGGCCGAGGCCCGCCACCTCCCGGCCCGTGTGCGCGTGCGCGGGGACGCGGAGCGCGCCGCCGACTACCTGTGACTGCGTGCTCGAAGCTTCGGCCGGTTGGAAATTGTGGTCCCGCGCTCTCTGGGTCCGGCCGGCGGTCCCCATTCTGCTCACTCATCCGGGGCCCGGAGGAAGCGGAGGGGAGGGGCGACTGAACTACAATTCCCAGCAGGCCGTGCGGGAGGCCGGTGCGGTCCACCAGCTCCGCGGGGAGACCAGCGTGGAGACCAGACCCGGGGCGAGGGCCTTGAGGTTCCCGCCTCCCGCCCGGGAATAGTTTCGAAGTTTAACACCGGCGGGGGGCCCCAGGTGAACCGCAGAAGGGAAGCCTCAGCTCCTTACGACTTGAACGTCGTTGGGTTTTTAATGATTTTGACTTCACAAGGAGAGGCAGCCATGACTTCATTGCCTCCATTATCATCGCCACCCACTGCTCCTCTCGCCAGAGGAGCCCGAGGTGCCCCACCGTCACCGCCCAGCGTCTGCCACCGGCTTCGTGCAGCCTAAGCCATGACCATCATGGGTCGAAGCTGCTATTACAAGCACGCTTAAACTGTATGGTAGGTCAGTACAACACGAGGTTCTCCGAAAATGCTTTTTCAACACTTCACATCGTGATGGAGAAAATACCATTAGCCACCGTTGAAGAACAGTTTTTGGGGTTTTTGTCCCTTTCTTGGGGGGGGAGGGTTTGCCAGACATAAATAATTGATGGTTTATAAGAAGCTAAAGCATCCGTCCGCCACCATTGCCCCATTCATTCAGTAAGTGATTCCACTGTCTTCTGCTTCTGCCTTAAGTATTATAATCTACCCAGAATCTCCCTCCAGCTGCTTCTAGGCCCTGCCAAGCCCTTGAGCTATTTTCTACTTCCTGAGTAATCACGCCAGAGGTGAAGAGGTAAAGGTAACTCTACCTTATCCTAGCTAAAGACGTCCCGTTTTGGCTTCTCCCCTGCCCCTTCTGATTCTCCCCAGACTCTCAAGATTGTCGGAATGCCTTCTTCCAGGCTTTAGATTTAAATCTAGATTAGATCTAGGCCAACTTGGATAACCAAGAAACTAGAAGTGAACTTCAAAGCAAGAATTACGGGGGGTTTATAACCAATTAGGACAAATAAATGTTAAAAAAAAAAAAAAAGGAATTACTGGGATTTCACACTGGATGTGTGGAAATCAGGACCAAAAAGACATGACAAATCCAGGACCATGTGTGTCATACTCAGAAAGGGCCAAAAGCCAGTGATTTGTCATAATTGCAACACACTGTAAAAATTTCAAATTACACACACATCGCCGTATTCTCTATTCCCCTGCATTGCATTTGTCCATTGGACTTCTTATCATCCGACTCATCTTTTACTTTTTGTTGTGGCTTTTCCCACTAAAACAAATTTCAAATGCAAAGGAGTTTTTACCTCTTTTGTTCCCTGGCATATCTCCCAACCCCTCACACAGGGCTGGCAGGTAGTAGAGACTTAAGTCTTCATTGAAGTAATGAATGAAGAAGGTATGTTACACCTAACACTGCTCACTCGCTTTCTGGCTCCTTTAATATTCAATACCTAACTTTCGCTATTGGGGGGGGAAAAAAAAAACCTCTTCTATTTTAAGGATTCCCAATAAAGATGCATTGTAATCTATCCTGTCAGGAAGCAAGCAAATGCAGACATTATATCTGTCTCAAAACAACATCATCAAGGTCAATGTGAACTCATCAACCTTCCTCATACCTTGTAGACACTACTGGCATTTGAAACAACACAATACAAATTATAGGTGGATTTTAGGATTAGTCACAGCTTAGAAAGCAGTCCCTACAAATGAGAAATATGTTTTGTTTTAGTCTCAAATATCCAGGGTCATCAAAACAGTGGACATTCAAAATGCTAAATTTGAGCATCCTGATTACAGCCTCCTTCAGCAATCTTACTCTGAATTGAGACACAGGGTAATGAATAGAGGTTGAGCTTTCCTTGTCCTTTTCTAAAAGTAGGTGACATATAGATATGTTTGAATTGAGGTAGACTGACCTGCCTAAATTTTGGCTTTGATGCTCACTAGCTGTGCAACTCACCTTGGGTGAGTTCCTTAACCTCTCTGAACCTGTTTCATCACCTACAAAATAATTCCAGTACCCACACAGTTGTAGGTTAAATGGGCTGTGTTTGGCATTGATGACTGATGTGTGGTTAGTGCTTAAAAAGTGGTAATCATCATATTCATTCCGGAAAAGCAAAACAGTCATAAATACTCAAAATACTCAAGTATTTTATGGAGCACCAAAATAGTAAAATTGTTTTCTACAAAGATATTCACTGTGATTCAGGCTCCAGAGCTTTACAAAAATAGGGATTTGTTATGTTCCAGGTACTCTGCTAGGCAGTAATGATTCATTAGATACATTCCTGTCTTCCAGAAACTCAGTGTTTGTGGAATAAACAGCCAAGTAAATATCACTCCTGTGACTGTACTGTGAGATAGTTCAGACTCCTGTCACTTATTGCTGGATCATTTTATTTTATTTATATATATATATATATATATTTTTTTTTTTTTTTTTTATTTTGATACTGGGCATTGAAGCCAGGGGTGCTTAACAACTGAGTCACATCCCCAGTCATTTTTATTTTTTTTGAGACAGGGTCTCAATAATTTGCAGACGTTGGCCTCAAACTTGCAATCCTACTGCCTCAGCCTCCCAAATTGCTGGTATTACAGGCATACACCACCAGGCCCAGGTAGGATGGATGTTTAAGTAATTTGGAAGGGACAGGTTGGAATACTACATCCTTGAATATCATTTAAATATTTGTCCCTGGGCTGAGGATGTAGCTCCTTGGTAGAGTGCATGATTAACATGTGCAAAATCCTAAATTCAATCCCTAGAATCACAAAAAATAATCATAAGCCAGGCACAGCATCATATACCCATAGTCCCAGCTACTAAAGAGGTTAAGGCAGGAAGCTCCCTTGAGTCCCAGAGTTTGGGGCCAACCTGGACAGCATACTGATACCCCATTTTTTTTTTTAAATAAAAATTAAAAGTTGAATAATAGGCTGTCAGCATGGTAACATAGTAAAAGCTTAAGACTTTCTCAGCTGCCTTATTATTAGTATTTCAGTCAACAGCACAGCTGTCTAACTCTTCAAAAAGGCACCCTAAAAACCTGGTGTGGTGGCGTTCATCTATAATCCTGGCAGCTCAGCTGAGGCAGGAGGATTCAGTTCAATGCCAGCCTAAGGAATTTAGGGAGGCCCTAAGCAATTTAGTGAAACTTTATCTCAAAATATAAAAAAGGGCTGAAAGACTGGGGCCGTAGCTCAGTGGTGGGGCACTTGCCTTGCATGTATGAGGCCCTGGGTTCCATCCTCAGCACCACATAAGAAAAACAAGTAAAAATAAAAGTATTGTGTCCATCTACAACTAAAAATATATTTTTTAAAAAGGGCTGGAGATGTGACTCAGTAGTTAAGCACCCCCAAGTTCAATCCCCAGTACAAAAAAACAAAACAAAAACAAACAGAAAACACTGAAAAAGATCACCAGAAGGAAATAAAGGAATGTACACAACAATGTGTGCATCATGCTGCCCTTTGTGATGGGGTAGGTAAAGATACAGATTTGCTCTATTCACCTTTGCTTGCTTGTGTTTGCAACTGGAATATTCTAACAGTGATTATCTATTGTGTAGAATGGAGAAGGTTAGGGATAAAAGAAAACTTTACAGTCATGTACCTCATGATGAAATTTTGGTCAATGACAGACTGCATATACTGCAGTGATCCCATAAGATATAATGAAGCTGAAAAATCCCTATCATCTGGTGATATTGGTAGCCTTCCTAACATTGTGGGGCAACACATTACTCATGTAGGTGCTGACATAAACAAACCACCTGGCTGCCAATCATAAAGCAGAGCACATACTAGTACATGCAGTACATAACACTGGGTAATGATAATGGACAATTATGTCGCTGATTTATGTATTTACTATACTGTGTTTTTATCAGAATTTTACTATGCATTCCTGCTACTTCTGAAATGAAAAGTTTACTATAAAAATTTATGCCTTGTTTCAACTGCAGCAGCTTCACACTACTTATTTTACCACATTTTGATTGCATCAAGAGTCCACAGGAGTAACACCATGTATGTGAGAGTATACTCTATGATGTTCCCACAGGATGGCTGATAATGAAATTGGCTAATGATGCAGTCCTCAGAAGGTATCCCTAAGAAATCATGACTGAGCATATACCAGAGCACACTGGTAATCCCAGGAGGCTGAGGTAGGATCACAAATTCAAGGCTAGCCTCAGCAACTTAGACCCTTTCTCAAATTTTAATTTTTTTTTTTTTAAAAAGGAGCCAGAGGGCTGGGGATATAGCTCAGTTGGTAGAGTGCTTGCCTCACAAGCACAAGTCCCTGGGTTCAATCCCAGCACCGCAAAAAAAGAAAAAGTAATCTAAAAGGAGCCAGGTGCACTGATGCATGCCAGTGCATTCCAGAGACTCAGAAGGTTGAGGCAGGAGGATCACAAGTTCCAGGCCGGTCTCAGCAACTTAGCAAGGCCTTAAGCTACATAGCGGGACCCTGTCTCAAAATAAAAAGGACTGGTAGAGATGTAGCTCAGTGGTAATGAACCCCTGAGTTCAATTCCCAGTACTAAAAACAAAACAATGCATGATTATACATATCATTTTTTTTCCTTCTTGAAGTGCTGGGAATCAAACCCAGGACCTTGTGCATGCTGGGTAAGCTGCCACTGAGCTACATCCCAGCCCTCTGTGTGTGTGTGTGTGTGAATGATATAAGTGTATTTACATTTTTCAAACATTTTTATTTGTGGGGAGTGGAACTCCGGGCCTCACATTCATACTAAACATTCACTTTATCACTGAGCTACATCCCCAGACAATTCAACTTTTTAAAATTGAAGTATGTTTTTTCCTAATATTGAAGAAAAAAAAAGGAAGGGCTGGGGGTGTAGCTCAGTGGTGCAGCACATGGTCAGCATGCTCAAGGACATGGGTTCAATCTCTAGCATGAAAAAGAAGAAGAAGAAGCTGAGATGGGAATTTGGGGCAGGGGAAGATTGAGAATTGAACTCTGGGTGCTTTTCCACTGAACTACATCCCCAGTACTTTTTATTTTTTATTTTGAGACAGGATTTTTATCAGCATTTCACTGTATATTTTAATTTTTGCACTAAATTGCCAAGATTCTCGATAAATTGCTGAGACTGGCCATGGACTTGTGATCCTACTGCCTAGCATCCCAAATCACTGGGATTACAGGCATGCATTCCCACACCTGGTTGGAGATGGAAATTACCAGTGGAAATACCGGTCCCAAAAAGATGACCAGGAAAGAAGAGGTCTAGCACCAGCAGTAAAAATTCCTCAGTGGAACTCTTGAGAAATGCCTATGTTCCAGTGAGTTCTTTAAAAATTTCATCTGAACTTACGTTGCAGAAAGAACAGTCTCTTCAACAAATAGTGCTGGAACACTATTGGATAGTGTTGGATAATTCAAACATGCAGAAGAATTAAACTAGATCTCTTCCTCTCACTATACACAAAAATCAACTCAAAATGGATCAGAGACCGAAAGGTGAAACCAGAATCTAAGAAATTACTACAAGAAAACATAGAGGAAACATTTTAAGACATTGGTGTAGGCAAAGATTTTTTGGATAAGACCCCAAAAATACAGGAAACAGAAGTGAAAATAGACATATCAAACTAAGAAGTTTCTGCACAGCAAAGGAAACAATTAACAGTTAAGAAATAACCTACAGAATGGAAAAGATTTTTGTATGTGATTCTTCTGACAAAGGATTAATATCCAGAAACTCAAAAATTTAAACACAAATAATCCAGATAAAAAATGGGCTAAAGATTTGAATAGGGGCTTCTCAAAAGAAGACATACAAATGGCTGAATTAAAAAAAAATGTTCAATGTCACTAATAAATACATATTAGATGTTGATAGACCTTTATTTTATACATATTAATGTTGATAGACCTTTATTTTACATATTAGATTTTTAAAAAAATGTTTTAGATGTTGATAGACCTTTATTTTCTTTGCTTATTTATATGTGGTGCAGAGAATCGAACCCAGTGCTCACACATGCTAGGCAAGTGTTATACCACTGAACCACAACCCCAGCCCCTACAAACTAGATTTTGATAGACCTTTATTTTATTCATTTATTTATATGTGGTGCTGAGACTCGAACCCAAGGCCTCATACATGCTAGGCAAGCACTCTACCACTGAGCCAGAACCCCAGCCCCTACATATATATTTTTTAAAAGAAAAGGAAAACCTCTTCTAAGCCATTCCCTGCCCAAAAACTTTCACTGACTCCCCGTTAGCCTTATGACAAAGCCTTGATTTTTTTTTTTTTTGGAGAGGGTCTCACTAGGTTGTTTAGGGCCTCACTTAGTTGGAGGCTGGCCTGGAACTTGTGATCCTCCTGAGGAGCTGGGATTGCAGGCATAGAAGGGTGCTCCATTGTACCTCATTGTGCCTGGAAAAGCCTCAGTTCTTTAGTGAAATACTATTGTTTCTCCACACTCTGGTCCCAAAATATCTTCCCTCTTTATATCTTGTCCCAACACCCAGAACATCTCACACACATCACACTTCTGAGTCTCCAGCTACCCAGTGTGGGTGTGCAATCTGTATATACCACCATGGCAGTCTGTGCAGGGGAGGGGCAAGAGGGGATCAAATCTGGGCTGTGTTCTGCTGGACGAGTCAGTATGGAACTGCACATGGGCTGGACTGGGAGAAAGTGGTGCTTTTGATGTGATTCCTCACCCAGAAGGGTGCCTCTTTGTATCCATGCACAAAAGCAATGTCTGTGTTTGCTTCAAACCATCCTTACCACTTCCAAACTCCTGTCGGACTTGGGACTTTTCACAAACTCTCTGAACTGCCACTCTGAACTCCAAAGGGACACCTGCTCCTCCCCCCGCCCCCCTTGCAATTCTAGGCATCGGATCCAGGGCCTTGTGCGTGATAGGCAAGCACTGTTCTAAACTACATCCCCAGCTCTTCTCTATGTTAAATTCACACAGTCCACTTCCCGCCTGATCAAAGCACTGTGGTTTTGTGTTTTTTAAGATTGGTGTCAGTTGCTATTTAATTGGTATTATTTAACTTTATGTATGTCCTATGCCCCAGCTAGTTTGTTAGCTCATTGAAGACTGGATAAACATAGATTTGGGTCCCTCCAAAGTTCTCAGATAGTGTCACACAGTAACCATTTATGAAACAAATCACATATCCAAATTCACTAATATCCCAAGGAAGAATCCGTCTTAGGGAAGTTGGCATAGCAGTAGAGAGAAAACACTAAGGAAATACAGCCTCAGGCACAGGACCTAGCACAAATGCTTCTTTTGTTTTGCTTTGTTTTGTTTTTAATACAAAGAAAATATATTTATTTTCAAAGACTCTAAGAAATGATGCTATAATAAGATTAACAGAGTTCATGTCAAGACACAAAAAGTTTGAAAAGCTATACATGATTAATCACTGTTTCATTCAATCTCCCTTTGATTTTTTTAGAGAGCATGTTTGGTACTCCCAACTGAATCGTAAGCATGTGTCTAAGTGACAGATTTAGGATTCTTTCCCAGCAGTCCTCATTGTCTCTTCCTTCTCCTCGTCTTCCTCCTCCTCCTCCTCTACCTCCTCCTCCTCCTCTTCCTCCTTCTCTGGATTAGGAATTGTGCTGGTGCATGGCCCTTCTCTAGAAAGCAGTTCTGCCTTAATGTATTCTTTTTATACTTTTTCTTCTTCTTCCCAGGTGCCCCCTTTTCTACTATTACTACTTTTTCTTTTCCCTCTTCTTCAACTTTAATCACAAAGATTTTTTGTGTTAAAAAAAAAAATCTCTGAGTTGTCTAAAGAAACTACTTCTAACAAAACAACCTGAGTTAAGGCAACAAGCCAACGTTTCCAGGACAGATAGGATATAATGCTGACTTCCAGCACTGACACTGACCCTAATTAAACAGAAAGAGTAACTGTAAAATTATAGACATTAATGGTAAAACCTATTACTTCTACTTTAAGACTGGTGGAACTGGCCTGCTGGATGTTTGAAACCAAACCTTGGAGACCAAAGTCAAGGAAGTAAAAGGGCTAAGGAAAAAGCAGCCAATATTTTGGCCCTTGCCTTCTAAGGTCAGCCAGAACCCAGGGAATGGACTTCTCTAAGGGTCCTGCAACTCTACATGATCCCTGCCCTATATCTCACTGACTGTCACCATGGACCTCTGGACTGCCTAATACACAAGATGCCCAAACTATAGATGGCTCTACAGGTAAAATAAAAAATAAAATTTCCCATTTATCAGGGACCCTTAGACAGACCTCTATATGAGGACCCTGACTGCCATCCCCTACAAATGCCCCTTTCCAGCCTGAAGTAGCCAGAGTGGTAGGAGCCCCTGTCCCTAATGGCAATTAGGGCCACTTTTCAGAGGGGAGAAACGAATAGATAAGATAAACAGAGAGGAAAATAGAGGCAGAGTGGGTAGTGGGCCGCTAAAAGGCTTCTCTAAATGTAAAGGCCTCTCCTTTGTTTTATTTATTTTCATGTGATGCTGAGAATCAAATCCAGTGCCTCACACATGCTGGGTAAGCCTTCTACCACGGAGCTGCAATCCCAGCCCCTAAAGGCCACTCCTTGAAATAGACCTGTAGAAACACCCCAACCTTTCCAGCTGCCTCCTTTGTCCCAGAGAGGTGAGAAAAGGGAAGTGGGTGGACCTGAGTGAAGGCTACTTACTCAAGTGGGCACACCAGTCAGAAGGTCATGGCTGAACCAACAGTGTTGTCAATTTTCCAATACCTGATCAAATAAACAGCAATCACAGTCCCTACCCAGTGTACCCCTAGATTAGTACACTTAAGTGGTAACCCCCTGTCAGATCCCCTCTCCCCTGGTGAAGGCCCTGGTTTTTTTGTTTTTAAATAAATCCTACTCTTTCACTCCCCACAAAAAAAAAAAAAAAAAAAAAAAAAAACAAAAAAAAAAAAACACTCTGAAGTGTCTGAAGAGACCACCAAGCCCACATGAATGTCTTGATTTGTAGTTTCTTTTCTATGCTTGTGATTATCAGGTATGGGTTTTCTATCCACCTGGGATCCCCAGTATCTAGCAAGTACCGTAAGGGTTAGGTATTAGCACCATTTTCTAGCACTTAATAAAAGATTTTTTAAAAACTTATGCATTTGTCAGCATAGGTAGATAATTGGCTCAGTTATCACATTGACTTCTATTTCCCTTTGCCATCTAAGGGACAGTTTACTGCATTATCAACTGATACTATAAGCACCAGGGTAAGATATTTGTCAGGAAGTTATTTTGGGACATCATCTTCTGTGCCTTCATCAAAGCATTGCAACCACTTGGATGTTGTTGTGTTTATTTTCTTTCTTTTTTCTTTTCTTTCTTCCCACCCGCCTTCCTGGGCTTTATGTGACTTTAAAAACTGCCAAGGGCAGATGTAATTCACAGCCTGTTCTAAAAGATTTCCACGGGTCAGACTGCTTTTTCCCTCTGCAGCAGCCTGGCTGACAACCTTCCCCCTCATGAGGTTATATCTTTATAGGTTTTGCTGAACCTGCAATTGCACTTTGGGTCATTGCTCCTTGCATTAGCAATAGAAAAGGCTACAGCCTTGCTTTTTATTATTTCCAGCATACATTTCCTGTTCTAAAAAGGTTATGCTCCTTTAAAATATTTTGTCCAGATGTAGGGAGGCGACTTTGAATTTGACAAGTCAACCCAGGAGAAGCAAAAAAAAAAAAAAAAAAAAAAAAAAAAAAATCCAAGATAAACAATTGGTTTCAAACACATTTCTGTTAAGGACCCTTCGTCGGTTATAAGTAAAATTAAATCATGTGTATTTGTGCCCTATTCTGAAATTTTAATACCTCATTTTGTCACGCGTTCCTGCCCCTCCCCCCAGAATCACAGCCAGGATATCATCTCCTTGCTTTTCTTTCTTCTTCAGTTCATCTTTTTCTTCTCCAAAATATGTCTTCCTATCTCAGAGCCTATTTAGAGGAAGAGACAACCTTAAGACTCAAGGTGGATCTCTTTTTGGGGACAGCAACAGGACAAGAATATGAAGCAGGGTCTGCGACTGCACTGCAATGTGATTAGAATGAATACTAGTTTTTTCTTCTGTGTAGCATCTTTCTCCACCTACCAAAAGCGGCACTGTGCCGCCTGTCTCACAGAGAGGAGATATTATGACACATCCAGAGAAATTCATAAAGCACCTTGCAGGGTGGGCCTTCTCTATACTGCGGTTTCACTTTTCTTCAGTATCTAAGGGGAAATGCATCAGACAAAAGACACCAGGCTCTGGAATTTATGGGAAAGATCGTTTCCAGCTATGGAAGCATAGAGAAACTTCTATCACTAAAACACATAATTCGTCAACTAAAAAACATTCAGGTAAAGACCTGTGAAAATATTCTACCCTGCAGCGTCGTTGCCAACGCCCGGGGCCGCAGTGGTGGGCGTGGCTTGGCGCTTGGCCACGCCTCCTGCGTCCAGTCCCCGAGAGGCGCGCCCCACCCCAGCCGCCCGAGGCGCGGCGCGAGGTTGGTTTTACCCCTCCTTCCCAGTTGGAGCGCGAAGGGACAGTTCTTGCGCCTGCGCACTGCGCCGGTGCGCGCCTCCGCGGCCGCCTCTCGCCCCCGCCGCGCGTTCTGGAGTTCTTTGTGCGCATGCGCGCTCGGGCTCTCTCCCTCTGGCTGCGCTCGGCTGAGTCAGTCAGTCTGTCGGAGTCTGTCCTCGGAACAGGCTGAGTGAAGGGACGCCCGAGAGCCTGCTGCCCGATTATTCTATTTCCCCTCCCTCTCTCCCGCCCCACATCTCTCTTCACCCCTCTCCCGCCCTTGCTCGCGCAGCCATGGCGGAGTCGTCGGCGGCCACTCAGTCCCCGTCCATCTCCTCGTCGTCCTCCGGGGCCGATCCGTCTGCGCCCGGCAGCGGCGGGAGCCCGGGAGCCTGCCCCGCCCTGGGGGCGAAGAGCTGCGGCTCCTCTTGTGCGGGTGAGGCGCGCGGGGGAGCCCGGCCCAGGGGAGGGAGGGAGCCGGGGCCGGGGGCCTTGGGAGCGAGCGGGGAGGGCGCGTTTCCCTGGGCTGCTGGTGCTCCGGCGCCCGGGGACGGACGTTGGGAAAGCGGGCAAAGGGGGAGGGGAGCGAAGGTCCTGCGGGCGGTGAGGAAATAACGGGGTGTGAGGAAAACAGGTCGGGGGCGGGGAGGCGGCTAGGGTGGGCGTCGACGCCGGGCGCGGAGGTCGGGGGCGGCGGGGAGTGCTCAGGTGGGGACGGACCTTGTTCCAGGAGGCCCGCGAGGCGATTTAGAGGCGTGAGATGAGCGACGTTGAGAGGATCCGGGCAGGTGGGTCTTGGGATAAATGATCCGTGATGATTTCGAGGGGATGGTGGTGAAAGGGTTGCAGTGCAGGTTTGCAGTCAGGTGTTGACATAACCAGACGTGCCTGATAGCCTTCCAAAAATAATATTTTTGTTTGCTCCTGGGGAGGATGAGGAAGTCTGATGAGCGTTGTAGTCCGTTTTCTCCACTCTACGTCAATGCCCGATTTTTCTGAGACCCCAAGGTGGAGGAGGCGTGATGAGAATAGCTCTGGGAAGATTTGGGAGGGAGCTGCTGACGGTCCAAGATGGATCCGCGGCTGCATCTGCAACACAGCCTGCTCTTCACTGGCGCGGCGTGGGGGTGGGGACGCGCAATCAGTCGCTTATATTCTAGAAGATAATAAATAAGAGTCATGCCAAGCCTTCGACATGTTTTGATTTCAGATTTTTTCTGGGCTATTACTAATCGCAGTATGACAAAAGGGGATGTGTACTGCAGAAAGGGGGGAGGGGAGAAAATTGAGACAAAGCAGGGGCTGGCTGAACCCCCTTCTCCCATCTCTGAAGGACTTGGAGGGAAGCTGCAGGCCTCTTTTAGTTTCCATTGTATCCGCGTCTGCCTGTTGATGAGAGCTGGCTGGCCTCGTGCAGAGATCTGCAGTGCAGATGTCTTCTTGAGAAAGAATACGCATCAGGGGCAGGTGGTGGTTCTTAAAGGAATTGGTCTTTGAAGGAAAAGGGGGAGGGGCGTTGCCAAAGGAAGGATTTTTTGAGATTTTAAAATGCTTCATTGTCTCCTTTGGCAGATTCTCAGATCCATCATTCTAAAGAACACGTTTTGTGATATTCTCTAGGCGCTTTCCTAACAATGGATTTCCACCTGCCCAAGAGCGTTGGTGGTGCCACACATTTTCCAGTGTGGTTATGGTCATTTGCATAGAAACAGTATCAGAGGCTTCTGTAGATAAAGGAATGAGCCAGCAGATTTGGAATTCTGGTTCCCTTTAAACCGCCAGCGTTTCTCCTCCAAATTTTAGTGTTCTGGGCTAGGGTCCAAATGAACAGCAGTTTCCTTATAACTTAGCAACTTGGGCTTTTGGCTTTAATCACTTGTCACTGCTTATGATTTGGTTGGTCCTTTTGTGGGTACCTTTTGCTTATTCTTGATTTTCAGTTTTTGATTCAGACCTGTGTTTTAGGAATTGACCTTTTGTGCTCAAGAGAAAACGGATGTTAAATATTGAGCAGTTGTTCTAGTTAGCAGGCAGGTTATTAAAATTCAGTTCCAACATGTATAGCCACATGGGGAAATCATTTGAGAATCAACTTTTTTTTATTCCTTTAATGCGCTGTTACGAAAGATTTGGCTCCCTTAGTGGACCAGTAAAGCAAGAGTATTTTATTCACAGACACAGACACACCACCACCAAAAAGCAAACCCTCAGGGCTGGGGTTGTGGCTCAGTGGTAGAGCACTTGCCTAGCACGTGTGAAGCATTAAGTCCACTCCTCAACACCACGGAAAAATAAATAAAATAAAGGTGTTGTATCCATCTACAACTAAAAATGTATATATTTTAAAAAGTGAACCCTAGTTGACAACACACAATGTATTTTGTTTTATTTGTTGATTTCTTTATTTTACCATACTGGGGATTGAACTCAGGGTGCTCTACCACTGAGCTACCTCCCCAGCCCTATTTTAGTTTTTATTTTGAGATAGAATCCCACTCAGTTACTCAGACTGACTTGGAACTTGGAATCCTCCTGCCTCAGCCTCCCAAGTAGCTGGGATTACAGGCATGCATCATCACATCAGGCTGTCTGTATAAATTTAATGATATAATATACAGTAGTTCTGGTTAGTTTGGATTTCTGATGTTATTTACCCTAATCACAATTTTTATTTAGTATTGACTTTGTTTTATTTTTTATTCCCTTATTTATTATAGTAGAAAAGATACTGAAATCAGACATTTTACTGAAAATAGTGGAATTTATATTCTGAAATGGTATTTTAAATACATGGGTTTGTATTACATTTTCCTAATAGTATTAAATGTCTCAATACTCACCGATTATTTTTTAATAAAACTTTATTACTGAATTTGTATTTCTTAGATCTGCTGCAGACATTTTGTCACTAGTATAGTAGTACTCGATCAATTTTTGTTGAATAAATCATCAACTTTATGACTGGAAAGGGAAACCTGAAAAATAAAAAAGATACTCTTAAGCTCTTATCCATTGCAAATATATTAATATTATCTATAAAGCATTAGAACAGTTTTGCTGTACTCAATGCAAGATCCTCATTTGTTAGAACACTAGTTGAATGTAAAAGTTTACCTAAGATACTGGAGTGAAGTTACCATTTCATTGCAGAAACCCTTCGTCCTTGCACAAAGTCATCTCCATCTCACAGAGGAAGTATCTCAGGCTTGGCTTCATGAAAATGTTTGTTTCTCCAGAATTTCATCCATTGAAAATGGTTGCTTAAAAAAAAAAAAAAATCTACCTTGGTGGTTTAAAAGATCTATAAACATTGCTGTCAGCTTCACGTTGTTTTTTTGTTTGGTTTATTTTGGTACTGGGGATTGAAGCCACGGCTTTGCCCATGCCAGGCAAGTATTCTCCCCTCAGTTGCATCCCCAGCCCTGCTTCATGTCTTTTGTTAAGCTTCTCTTGGTTTTAGTAAAAGGAGAGTAAGTGATCACTCAGTGTCCTGCAGAAAACAGTTTTGTCATGGTTGACCTTCTGGTGATATATTTTAGAAATACTCGTTCCTACATACATTTGGAAAATGAGTAATGGCATTTCTGGTACAATACCTCGCACCCATCAATGTCATATGCTTAGAGGAGGAGATCAGGTGCAAAATTCTTGCCTTTGAAAGAAACCAAAGATTCGAAGGCAGAAATATGAGGTTCAGATAAGAGAGACTGAAATATTTAGTGTTTTCTAATTAGAGTTGCCCTTATTAGACATCAAATCTAGATACATGTCTATTGTCTCAATTTTTAAAGTGTTTATTGTTTATATAACATGGAAATTGTAATTGTTTTATTTTCGCATCAAACCCAGGGCCTCATGAATGCTGGGCAAGTGCTCAACCACTGAGCATCCCCGCAGCATTGAAATTCTATAACTTGCTAGAGACTGTTCATGACAATCATGATGCCAAAATAAAGCTACGTTTCTTTTTTCTGCTTATAGGAATTATCTCAAAGAAAATTGGGCACTTTAAAAAAAGGGGGTGTGCTTTACACATTTTCTTCCTCTGGAAAAGTACTTCTGCTGGGCACAGTGGTACATGCCTGTAATTCCACTGGCTCAGGAGACTGAGGCAGAGGCTCAAGTTCAAAACCAGCCTCAGCAATGGTAAGGCGCTAAGCAACTCAGTGAGACCCTGTCTCTAAATAAATACAAAATAGTACTGGGGATGTGGCTCAGTGGTTGAGTACCTCTAGGTTCAATCCCTGGTACCTACCGCCCACCAACCCCACCAAAAAAAAAAAGAAGAAGAAAGAAAGAAAGAAGAAACATACTTCTGTATTGTTTTTATGGCATCATTTTTACACTTTGTATTTTCAATTTTAGCCCTCATATTAAAAGGAATCTGACCTTCTGTCCAATGTGGCCATCGTCTGTGTACTGTACTCATGTCAGACTTTCAGTGGCAGTATTTTATGGTTACAAACATAGGCGCCCCAGAGACACCTATATTTCAATCTTTCTTGTTTATTGTGTGACCTTGTACAAATCCAGAGCTTCTGTTTCCTTAATTTTTAAAATGACAGTAATAGTATCTAATGAGGATGGTAGTACGAGATTAAACAGGTGTAAAGGACTTTTGCCCATAATAAATTCTTGGTAAATAATACTTGTATTAGCCAGGCATGGTGGTACTGCTCTGTAATCCCAGCAATTTGGAAGGCAGGAGATTGCAAGTTCCAGGCCAGCCTCAGTAACTTAGTGATACTTTGTCTCAAAATAAAAAAATGAAAAACTGGAGGTATAGCTCAGTGGTAGAGCACCTCTGGGTTCAATCTCCAGTAGAAGTGATGATAATAATATTAATATAAAGGAATAAAATACAGTTTAGCAGTGTGAGACAGATCAGATTTGCTTTGCACCTTTAAATTCTGACTTTTATTAAGTAACAGTACCTAATATTTATTTGCAAGTTATAACTATTTTCACATAAATATAAAATAGCAGTTGAATTACAAGTGAAAAATCACAACTCTCCCTCACAATAAAAGAGTCTTACACCTTTTTCTCATCCCCCAGTGAGTCAGCTGTTTCAGCTTCTGACCTCTCACATAGATATAGAACTACCATCCTCTTCCACTTAAGTGACCTGTTAACAAGGTAGAGGGAGGAGCGAAGATGTTTCCTAAGTGGCTTGGCATGACAGCAATATGCCTAAATATTTTCTGCAGCATTCTGGCCATAATAAATGTAGTTATGATATATTATAAAATGCCTGTCGGTATGGAAACAAGAGTACAAGAGACAACAAAAAAGTGGTCATGTCAGTATGGTCTACAAATGCCCTGACTTGATTATTTTTATTCCCTTGAAATAGAAATTTCCTTTCAATGCTATTTTCTTTGAGAATAGAGTTCTCAAGTAATTTAACCATTTTGATCAAACATCTGGTCAACAGTGTGTTAACCAGTGTACCTTAACCATAATTTGACATCTTCAGGGGGGTTGTTGATGAAGTTACTGATAATAGCATCAGTGTTTTTGTTTTTAATATTTTAGAGATCTGAAAACAGTGTAACACGAATATTACTGCTTTTTAAAAATTCTGCTGTGAGGAGTATATTTGTTAGCCCTGTCTAATCCTGTGCTTGTTTCAAGCACTTGTGAGATAAGTCTGGTAGTAAAGGAATTGGTGACGTGTCATTAAAGGGAAGGGGAAAGTTAAGCTTCCCAGTTTTATTTGAGCCAGGAGTTAGTTTGTTCTGTAGAAAGACACTTCTCTTTAGATTAGCTATAGTTCTAGGACTTAAGTTTTCCAGTTCTGAGCAGAGTTACAAAGGTCCCAAATAAATTTTATTATGTTAGTAATTAAAGATGTTTATTTATTTTCTGTACTTAGCTTATGGTTTGTATTCAGCTTTATTGTTATGTGATTAGTCTCCTAAAATATAGACTTGGAAAATATATTTTCATAGTAGAATGTTTTGATAAAAATTATCAAGTTAATATTTTTTGAAATCAACTCATTTAGAAGTCGCCCAGGAAACTGACTTTTTATTCGTTGTAGGAGTTATTAATTCTAATTATTTTATTTATTTATTTGCAGTGCTGGGGATTGAACCCAAGACCTTATGATTGCAAGGCAAGCTCTCTTCCAACTGAGCTATATCCTCAGCCCTAATTCTAGTTATTTTGAGACATAAGGAAATAGTATTGAGGTTTCAAAAGACGTGTATGTTAAATAAGTTTAGCCATAATCAGTATTGCTTGTGATTGCATCATTAAAGTCTTCTACTGTATGTCTATGACTTATGTAAGATGTGTTACTAGATAATGTTGCAACTTCAGGAAGAATATTTTTAAATATTGTATATGTTTGTAGTTCCAATTTACATTATAGAGGTTGTTAATTATTAGCAGGTGGCTGAGAATTGAATTCACAACCTCATACATGCTAGGCAAACCCTCTTAACTAATAAGCTACACCCCCTACCCCTTTTGATAGGCGTCTTCTTTTTTTAATTTCAAAGAAATAACTACATTTTCTCAAATCAACTGAAATTCCTATAAGCACATCTTAATATCCTATTCTGGTGGGGAACGTGTAAACTTTTTGACATATTCTTTGTTGGTAGCTTGTCCTTCGGGATATATAGTAGGGTATCACAGAAAACTTTAAATAAAATTTAAATACAGATTCCCTTTTTTCCTGTTACTTAAAAGCATTTCATCAGTGAGCATTTTCTTCATTTTTTGCATATGAAATAGAAATACTTTATTTTTATTATGTCTTAATATTATTTAAATTGTACCCATATACTAACTTAATTAAACCATTTTTTGAGTATATTAAAGCTCTTTGCTAATAAGAACTATGGGAGATAAAACAGTAGATTAAAACAAATTACCTTGCTCACTTCAGCAGCACATCTAAAATTGGAATAATATAGAAAAGATTAGCATCGTCCCTGCATAGTAATGACATTGCAAATTTATAAAGTAGTCCATATTTTTCTGAGTCAGGACCTCATTCAGAAAGACTAAAGGACATGTAATTTATGTGCAAAGTGTATATTCAAATATATGTAGATGCCTACATCTAAATCCAATGATTTTCATATTCCTGCCATCAAGGCCTTTTTAAATTTAAGTTTTTTAAAAAATAGGCTATATTCAATAGAAGTCTTTTTTGCTTATCTGTGAATCAGGTAGCAGTATAAACCCATTTTACAGACTGGGACTCAGGCTGTGGCTGTGAAGTTGAGGGGAGGGCTGGACTAAGGGCTCAGTTCATTCTCTTTCAAATAAACACACTGCTGCTTTCTTGAATCTGAAGCAATTTTTGATAAAAGTCGTTCAGTCACCCCTTGAATTCAGTGATCAGTTTAACAAAAAAAATTAACAGTTTTTGGTTCCATGGTTCCTAAACCACGTGCCTAATTTTGTTCTACTGCTCTTTAGAAACTTCTCTGGTCAAGTTTGCCAGTTGTTTTCCATGTTGTTAAAGCCAGTGGTCACTTCTCAGTCCACCCTTAGTGTCCTTTCAATACCTTTGGCATAATTGATCACTCTCTCCTTTATTTAATGTATTTTTTAGTTGTAAATGGACAACATGCCTTTATTTTATTTATGTATTTTTATGTGGTGCTGAGGATCAAACCCAGTGCCTCACACATACTAGGCAAGTGCTCTCCCACTGAGCCGCACCCCCAACCCTTCCTCTTCCTCCTTGAAGAACCTTTTTCATTTGTCTTCCATGACACCATACACTCTTTCATTGGCTCTTCCTCTTCTGTTTCCTTGCTAGGTCTTTTTCACATAACAAAATCCACCATTTGAAAGCAGTTTTTAGTTTATGCACAAGGTTGTATGACCATCACCCCTATTTAATTCCAGAACATTTTCATCACTTCTCATATCTCTTAAGAGTTACTCCCCATTTCTCTCTCCCTTTTCCCTTGGCCACCACTACTTTACTTTCTAACTCTGTATTTCCTATTGTAGAGATTTCATATTGCTAATTCTTTTCATCTTTGCAGCTTACAATCGGAATGCTTAGGACTCATGTCACAGAACTTTATTTATCACACTGTCTTGTTTAAAGAACCACTTATTAGGGCTGGGGAGATAGCTCAGTTGGTAAAGTGTTTGCCTTGCAAGCACAGGGCCCTGGGTTCGATCCCCAGCACCGCAAAAAAAAAAAAAAAGAACCAATTATTAATTGATGCCTTTCAAATTTTTATCTTCAGCCTCAAAGTCCAATAGGCATATCACTGCTGTGTCTCAACATGAATTTCTGGTTTTCCTTTTAAATCTATTCTTAGTCATCTTCATCTTAATAAATGGCCATTCCACCCTGTCCATCTTTTGCCTAAATCAAAAACCTGTAGTAATCCTTGACCCCTCTCTACCCACATACAATTATCAGCAAATGCTGTTGAGTTTCCTTCAAAATATATTCAGAGTGTGACCACTTTCCTCCACCTCCCTGGCTACCGCCCTGTTCCAGGCTATAACAACTCTCTTGAATAACTGCAGTTACCTTCTAACTGATCTTTGTACTTCCTTGCCTCTCAGTCTGTTCTCCATGTGGTAGCTGGTGTAAATCTGTGAAAATTTAAGTCAGATCTTGTCACTTGTGGGCAGAATGCTCCAGTGGCTTCCTGTCACACTCCAGTAAATACCAGAGTCCTCATAGGGCTTATTATACCATATGACATCTGACCCTGATTTTCCCTTACTCACCTGGCTTCAGTTACATTAGTCTTCATACCAGAAATACCTCCTACTTGAGGGTCTTAACTTGATGTTTATCTGGAATGCTCTTCCACCATTCCCGTTAACTGAATGTTTATGTCCTCTCAAAATTCATATGTTGAAACCTAACCCCAAAGTGATAGTATTAGGAGGTGAGGCCTTTGGGAGGTGATTAGGTCTTAAGGAAGGAGCTCTCATGATTAGGATTAATGTGCTTATAATAGAGACCCCAGAGAGAGTGGGGTCTCTGCCATATGAGAATATAGCAAGAAAGCCCTCACTTAGGTGTGAACCAGGAAAAATCCCTTTACCAGATACTGAATCTACCCAGCCTTCACCTTGATCTTGGATCTGCCAGCCTCCAAACTGAGAGAAATAGATTTCTGTTTATGAGCCACCAGATACATGGTATTTTGTTACAGGAGCCAAACAGGAAGACAACAATATTACCTCCTCACCTCCTTTAGGTCTTTGTTACCTGTTTTAGGCAGGTTTTTGTCACTGTGACTGAAATGCCCAACAAGAGCAACTTAGAGGAGGAAAAGTTTATTTGCGGATCACAGTTTCAGAGTCTCAGTCCATAGATGGCCAGTCTATTCTTCTGGGCCCACAGTGAGGCAGCGTACCATGTGGTAAGGATGCAGCATAGGAAAGCTGCTCCCCTCATGGCTGCAAGGAAGCAGTGGGTGGAGGAAGGGACCCCTGGGAAGACTGACTCTTCCAGGGCACACCCCCAGTGACGCCCCTCCCCCAACCCTGCTCTCCCTGCCTGCAGTCACCACTGTCAGTTCATTCAAACCAGATGGACTAATTAGGTTACAGCTCTCATAATCTAGTCATTTCACCTCTGAGTATTCCTGCAGGAGCTTTTGGGAAATACCTCATATCCAAACCATAGCATCACCCTTCCAAATTGTAGAGGAAACAAAAATACCTTAAAGACCTCCCTGCTTTATTTTTCTTACTACTCATCATAATCTTCCTTACTGTTTGACTTATTTATTGTCTGTCTTTCCTACTGGAATATAAGTTTCTTTAGAGTGCCAAATGTTTGCCATTTTATTCACTGCACTGAAGTCTGCATAGTATCTGACACAAAGCAGTCCGTCAGATACTTTTGAGCAGACAAGAGGCCTTACTGGTTTTGTTCAAAATTGAAACAAGTTTGTGGTTTAGAATAAGTCTTAAGTAAATATTTATGGAAGGAACAAATGAATGGAAAAACTCTCTTCCCAGAAAAATATTCATATACACAGTATTACATAAACTTATGTAGGCTTCATAAGCTGCTGTGGAATCCATTCATAAACCTCAGTTAAAGAACGTTTAATGCCAGTAAATGAATGGATGCTAAGTGAAATAAGTAAATCCCAAAAAACCAAAGGTCGGATGTTCTCTCTGATGTTACGTTCTCTCTGATACGGATGTTAACACACGACAAAGGTGGGGCAGGGAGGGAATATAAATTCAGTGGATTAGACAAAGGGGAATGAAGGAAAGGGAGAGGGGATGGGAATAGACCAGTAGAGTGACTCGAACATTACTTTCCTAGTTCATGTTTGAATACACCACCAGTGAAATGCTACACTATGTACAACCACAGAGTGGGATCCTAATTATAATAAGTTATATTCCATGTATGTACAATATGTAAAAATACACTCTACTGTCATATATATCTAAATAGAACAAATTTTTAAAAAGTAAAAAAGTACATTTCATGTTTGAAAGATAAATTTTGCATAAAAGCTTCTTTTAAAAAAAAAAATCAAGGATCTAAATGCCCTAACTAGAATCTCTCTCTCTCTTTTTTTTTTTAATATATATATATATATTTTTAGTTGTTGATGGACCTTTGTTTTCTTTATTTATTTATATGCAGTGTTGAGAATCAAACCCAGTGCCTCACATGCTAGGCAAGCACTCTACCAACTGAGCCACCACCCCTGCCCCTTTAAAGCTTCTAATTCACAATTTCCTTAAGACCCTAAAGAAATTAATGTAACCATTTAAGTATTGAGAAGAGAATTTTCTTATTAATAAGTATGTCTGTCTTCTAAGATTGAAGGTTGCTTTTTTATTCGTTTTGTACCAGGGATTGAATTCAGGGGCGCTTAACCACTGAGCCGTATCCCCAGCCCTTTCTATTTTTCATTCTGAGCCAGGATCTGGCTAAGTTGCTTAGGGCTTCACTAAATTGCTGGGGCTGGCTTTGAACTTCAGATCCTCTTGCCTCACCCTCCGAAGTCGCTGGGGTTACAGATGTATACCAGTCTTTTTTTGTTGGTGGTGTTGGGAATTGAACCCAGGGTCTTGTGCAGGCTAGGCAGGCATTCTGCCACTGAACTACACTGCCAGCCCCTCTATAAACATCTTTAATCCAGAAAGCATCTTTTCATAATTGCTTGGATTTGTCATATTAGAGACTCACCTCCACAAAGAACTTAATGGTACACCAGTCTGATATGCTAGAATTTTAAAATATGTTAAAATTAACTTTACTTTCAGTTTTATTCCTAACAAAATAGGAGATCTGTTTTGATATATTTGGAAAGGGGGAAAACATTCCTAGAAGCAAATGAGGACTCAGAGTCTGGGGTCAGGAGCTGGAGGTGTAGCTCAGCAGTAGGGCCCAAGCACCAATTAAAAAAAAAAAAAAAAAAAAGTTTGGAGTTTTAAAAATATATTGTAACCCATTTCCCATTTACAAATCCATTTTGTTTTTTTTATATCAGACTTTCTAATTTTGTGTCTTTGCAACCAGAGTTCTGTTTGTTCTTCCTATTAGATGCTTATAGTTTACTCCCAATAAGTGATACAGAGAAAGGTTTCCAACTTTTTATTTAGTAGTGTAATAGAAGAGTGGGCCTGTTGGTTGTGAGCACCATTGTGATTTATGCTAGAGGAATCTACTGCTTTAGTAACTTCTACATTAGTAGGACTAATGTCTAGTCACTGCCCAGAGTCTAGTTGTGAAATAGCAAGTAAATTTTAGAATCTGTGAACGTTCATGCGTCAATTTTCTGTGTCGCCCATATGCTGGCCATCATACTCTATGCTATATGAAAGATACATAAGATGCTCCTTAACATTGAGGTGTTTCAATCAGGTTGTCATTTGTTTCCAACAACAAATAAATTGAATTTTTTTTAATTGGATAGTAAATCATATCTAGGTTTATTGGTTCTAGAGAACTAAAAACATTATGGATGACTATCTTTTAGTAATTATGTTAACTATTAATAAATAAATAAAAATCAACCTGCCAGTTTATATAGATTGACCTTTCTCAAGGAGGTGAAGCTTAACTCCTCCACCCTCCTGAGTAGCTGGGATTACAAGTGGACGCCACTGTACCTGGCCCTGTCCCTATGGCTGGTTTTGTTTGTTTGTTTGTTTGTTTGTTTTGGTGCCAGGGATTTAACCCCAGGGCACTTAACTACTGAGCCATATACCTAGCTCCATATCCCTAGCTCTTTTCTTCTCTATTTTTATGTTTTATTTTGGTACAGGGTCTCACTAAGTTTCTGAGGCTGGTCTTGAACTTGGAATCCTCCTGTGTCAGTCTCCTGAGTTACTAGGATTACAGGCATGCACCCCCACACCCAACCCTGTTGGTGTTTTTCAAACTTGCATTTATTCCCCAGTCTTCAATGTTTGCCTCCTCTCCTTAGTCACTTTAACTATAGAGCTATCAATGCCAAATTGCCTGGTTACTTAATTCCTGTGACCCCTTTTATAGTGTTTAACTTGACCATTCAGTGACTTTGCCTCCGCTAGCTTCTCTCTAAAGCATTTTCCAAGTGACACCATTTTCCTCATGTATCAACTGCTTTTGATCTCCTTCATTGGTTCTTCTTTCTTGTTCCCTTTAAAATATTGGTATATCTTAAGATTCCTTTGTGTGTTCATTAGCTTTTGTCACTGTGACAAAATACCTAAGAAAATCAACTTAGAGGAGGGAAAATTTATTTTGGCTCACAGATTCAGAGGTTTTGCACACACTTGGCTCTATTATTTTTGGGCCTGCAGTGAGAACGAACATCATGGACTTGGCAGAGCAAGTTGGTCACCCTGTGGCAGAGAGAGAAAGGGTTAGAGACAAGATATACACTTAAAGGACATGCACCCAATGATCCAACTCCTAAAGTTTCTATCACCTCCCAATAGCACCACCAGTGAGGACCAAGCCTTCACACCATGAACCTTTGGGGGACATTCCAGATCCAAATCATAAACTTTGTAAAGCTTCTCTCATTTTCCCTTGACAAATCTCATTCCAGTGGTGTCAGTGATCACATAAGTGTTAACTCCCAGATACCTGCCTGCAGCCTTTACCTTGTAATCTCCTGAGCCTATCCCTGTTGTTGAATTACAACTCTTTTCACTTCTATCTGCCATAATGTCTTTTCTATTGAAAATAATAACATAGGGTAATCCTTCTGTACCACCAGTGGCATTTCATTCAGTCCCTAGTTATCTTGTACTTCTCCAGTCTTTATCTTCCAGTCAGATGATTCCAGGTCCTGTCCATTCTTTCTTGTCAAATCTGTCCCCTCATTCCCATTCTTACCATCTAAGCTGAAGTCCACATCTCTTGACAAGATTATGCAGTCACTTTTCAGTTCATGTTGAGTTCTTCTCAAAACATACCAGTGTCACTTCTTCACCTAAAGACCTTTAGTGATTCCTCACTGCACAAAGGATATAATCCAGATTTCATTAGGTGACGTTTAAAGCCATTTGGAATCTCGCCAATTCTGTCTCAGAATGTCTTCCTTGCCTTGTTCACCTGATGAAAGTCCTTTAAGACCAAGGTTACCATGTCTTTAACTACCCTAGTAGCTGCCTCTGCTGTATTCCCACACTCATCATATAGTCTTACTGGTTTATATTTCTTTTTCAGCTACTTCTGAGCACTATTTTGCAATGCCTGGCTGTAGCTACTTATAGACAATGGTTTCATAATTAGCACTTGAGGATTAAAATCACCATTCTGAAGTTACTTCCCTGTGTGATTTAGTAAGTTAGAAACCTCATGCAGCATTGGTACAAACTACTGGTTATCTGTGTTCTCTATCAGAACAGAGGCTGTGCATAAAAACTGGCATGTTGAAATTTTCCATTAGGAGGAGGTGTTTAGATGGAAGTGAAAAGGTAGACAGTTGGCAAGGTCATAGGATCTTTCTTGGCATTGGGTTTACCCAAAGCATTTGGTTTTTCAGGTTTGTTCAGATTTAAACTCCTCAGTTGGTAGAGATTTAATGTTGATAGTAAATGCATATGGAAATGAACCTACCTGGAAACATTAAAGAGAGAGGTAAATGTACTTCTTTTTTTAAAAGAAAAGGACTGTTTTTCATTTGTTACAGTAAATGTTATGCTTCATTTTAAGATAACTTAAAAGTGGTGATTTTTAAATTCTGAACTCCAGTTGTGGAATTGCTGCTTGATAGCCACTAAAAACTCTGCCTTAACATTAATATTCTCTGTGTCTATTACTACTGACTAGTTTTCTTAAATTAATACTTACAGATACACCTATGACTCAGTCCTTAAAGGAGCAGTCTTCTAGTTTTGAGTATATTTCTTTTCTTTTTTCTTTTTTCCTTTATTTATTATTTTTTAAATTTGATGCTAATGATAGAATCCAGAGGCACTTTACCACTGAGCTACATCTTCAGTCCTTATTATTTTTTTTATTTGAGACAGGGCCTTGCTGATTGCTTAGGCTGGCCTTGAACTTGCAATCCTCCTGGCCTCAGCTCCCCAAACTGCTGGGATTACATACGTGTTTGCCACCAAACTTGGCTAGTTTTAAGTATACTTCTAATATTTGTGAAAACATTTTTTGTAATTGTAAGGAGAGAAAAGGAGGTAACTGGGCATGGTGGCACACACCTGTAATCCCAGCATCTCAGGAGGCTGAGGCAGGAGGATTGTGAGTTCAAAGCTAACCTCAAAAAATTTAGCAAGACCCTGTGTCTAAATAAAATATAAAAAGGGTTGGGGATATGACTCAGGGGGTTAAGTGCCCCTGAGTTCAATCCCTGGTACTTAAAAAAGAAAGAGAATAAAAAGGGAGTTAATGTATAAAGTTCCATATTTTTAGGGGCATTTTTGCAGTTTGTTTTTCACATAGCTTTTTGTGTGTGTGTGTGTGTTTGTGTGTGTGTGTGTGGTGCTAGGGATCGAACCCAGGGCCTTGTGCTTGCAAGGGAAACACTCTACTAGCTGAGCTATCTCCCCAGCCCGCCCACACATAGCTATTTTTATAATTTCTTGCCATTCTTATTGAAAAGGTCATGTTTACTTAAGGGCCAAATATTACATTGAAAAGCAGATCTCCCTCCTACCCCAGATGTTTCAGTCCCTTTCATTAGTGCCTTTTGTTTTCATTGACCACAGGTGTCACACTGAAGTGCTCTTGCACTTTGCTTTTGCTTTCTAAATGTAAGATACAGACCATATCAATGTGTGTAGCTATACCTTGTTCTTTCTTTTTTCCACCCCACTCAAGGACTGGGGTTCCAACCCAGAACTTTGTACGTAATTACCTTCCCACTGAACTCCATTCCTGACCCTTTTCTTAAACATTTATTTTGAGACGGTCCTCCTAAGTTGCCCAGGATGCCTGGGAATTTAAGGATTTAAGATCCTCAGCTTCCCAAGTAGCTGAAATTAGGGGACATGTGATAGTATTCTTGGCTAGGTTTAACTTTCTAACTAGTCTTCTATTGCTGGTGATTGAGATTATTTCTAGTACTTAAAACCAGTGCTTTTATGAATAAATATTCTTTTTTTTTTTTTTTTGCGGTGCTGAGGATTGAACCCAGGGCCTTGTGCTTGCAAGGCGAGCACCTTACCAACTGAGCTATATCCCCAGCCCTGAATAAATATTCTTACACATGTTATTGTACATGTATGCAAGTAAGTCTGTAGGATGGATTCCTAGACGTGTAATTGCTGAGTTAAAAGAATGTGCTTGGGCTGGGGAGATAGGTCAGTTGGTAGAGTGCTCGCCTTGCAACAATCCCCAACACCGCAAAAAAAAAAAAACAGAGAATATGTGCTTGAGGGGCTGCGTTTGTGTCTCAGCAGTAGAGAGAGCACTTGCCTAGCACGTGTGAGACACGGGGTTCTATCCTCAGCACCATATAAAAATGAATAAATAAAGGTATTGTGTCCATCTACTATTAAAAAAAAAAAAAAGAATATGTGCTTGAACTGGGCATGGTGGCACACGCCTGTAATCCCAGCAGTTCTGGAGGCTGAGGCATCCAGCAAGGCCCTGAACAACTGAGCAAGACCCTGTCTCTAAATAAAATTTTATATGGGGCTGGAGAGGTGGCTCAGTGGTTAAGTGCCCCTGGGGATTGCAACCAAAAAAAAAAAAAAAAGAAGAAGAATATGTGCTTGAGATGAGGAAGTAGGGAGGATATGTTCCCCAATTAAAGAAGTATAATTTTGGAATATGGAAGACTTCTCTTGTAGTTCTGTTTTTCCACTGGATTGTGGGTTTTTAAGTACTGAGAGTTGACTTTGCATATTTGCTAATTAGATGTTTTCAAATGTTCCCATTAGTAACTGATGCCTTAAAGTGCCGGTGAAGCTGGGAATATAGCTCAGTTGGTAGAGTGCTTGCCTCTCAAGCACACGACCCTGGGTTCAATCCCCAGCACCACCAAAAAAAAAAAAAAAAAAAAAAAAAAAGGTGTAGGTGAAAATAGTTAAAAGCAGATAATTAATTAGTATTCAGACACCTGCTTTCCTTCAGCCAGGAGTGGTGACACATACCTATAGTCCCAGACACTCTGGAGGCTGAGGCAGGAGGATCACAGGTTTAAGGTCAGACTGAGTCATTCAGCAAAACTCTTGTCTCAAAATAAAAAATGATGAACTGGGCGCGCGGTGTTGCATGCCTATAATTTTAGCAACTTAGGAGGCTGAGACGGGAATCCCAAGCTTGAGGCCAGCCTTAGCAATTTAGTGAGACCCTCAGCAACTTAGCAAGACCTTGTCTCAAATATAAAAAATAAAAAGGTGTGGAGATGTAGCTCAGTGGTGAAGTGCTCCTGGGTTCAATCTCCAGTACCAAAAAAAAAAAAAAGAAGATTCCTACTTTACTTCCCCATGCAGAACAACAGAGGGGCACTATCTGTTCTTGAGGTTGTGGTTGTTCTAAAATGCTAGAAGTTCCTTTCTTTGAATGTGATAATGTTTTTCTTTAAAAGATTGACTTTTAGAAATGCATCTTGGAAATGCATCACTGGCAGGTGAGTGGAATTAGTAACTGAAAATAAAGATTCGGATTTTCCCCTTTGCTAAACCCAATGAAACTGTGATGCTTGACTCCTCTGCCCCCAAAAAGAAAGTTAAAATGAAAACTCCTTTGTGAGGTTGTCAAATTCTCATGCTGTATATTTTCTTTCAGATTCCTTTGTTTCTTCCTCTTCCTCTCAGCCTGTATCTCTATTTTCGACCTCACAAGGCAAGTCTGTAAACTTTTTTTTGTGCATTAATAAAAGAAAAATGTTGAGAAAGAGGCTGTAACTGGGGATATGAGGCACAAGTCTTCTATTGCCCCCACATCCCTATAAAAAAAAATTATTACAGCTGGGCATGGTGGTACATGCCTGCAATCCCAGCAACTTGGGAGGCTGAGGCAGGAGGATCTCAAATTCTTGGCCAACCTGGGCAACTTAGTGAAATTCTGTCTCAAAATAAAAAAAATAAATAAATAAATTTAAAAAAAGAGCTGGTAGAGTGCTCCTGGGTTCGATACCCAGTACCACAAACAAACAAACAAAACTATTTACAAGCTAGTCCTTCCTGTTTAACAGTTGCTAATGGGTTTCCTGTGAAGGCTGATAAAATAGAATGAGGGTGGGTGGACCACTGAACACAGCATAAGCTTTAGAGGTAGTGTTTCTTAAAAACTGAAAACTCAGCTGCAGAATTTGTGGCTCAGAAAACACTCCTCCCACAGAATACATTTGATTTTTTGATTTCTATTTATGTAACTCATTTAAAGAAAGTAGTGACTTCAGAAAACAATTTAAAAGTGTGCTTCCACTGACCTACAAAAATGCCAACAACTTTCATATTGTAATGTGAATTTCTCTGAGATTTGACCCAAGAGCTAGGCTAGTTTCAGATTTAATAAGTCAGTTGACTTTTGTCAATTAAAGCTACTTGTCCTAGAGATTTAAGCTATGGCTTTTTTTTCTCTCTCTCAACTGTCAGTCTGTGAGGAAAGGTATAAGTTTGTAGAAGTAGCCACCAACATGAACCTGAGAGAGAGGGAGGACACTGTGCTTCCTCAGTTTATACCAGTAATAAAGTGCTGTTCTATTTGTGCTGTTGAACTAGATTGCAAATATAGGTCAGTGGGAAAACCTTTATTTAAAAAAAAAAAAAAAGAGGAAAAGTAATTAAAATCACTAGACAGGTCTCAAAAATCCTGTATAACAGTTTATCATCCCAACTAGAATTCTTTAACTGCAAAGTCTGGATGTTGATTTGTTATAAAGACTTTGACCTTATAAAAAATATATCTATATAATGGGATAAAATCAGTGTAGTTGAATTTTTGTCAGGTCTAGTCTTCTTAGGAAAAATAATAGACAATTTGTTACTTTCAATAAGACATAACATTTAACACCCCTCCAATCCTTTATAATGTCCCTAATTGTGTGACTAGATGTTTTGAGTAAAATCATGACCTTTGAAATTAACATTTACATTAAAAGATAAATATTTTGTAAACATTACAAAATAACTAAAACATAAAGTACTTCTCTTGTTTTTGACATTTGGAATCTGGTCAGATTTATATTTTTAAGGGTATTTTCCCCACTCATGAGAAATTTAGTAATTTAGGCAAATTGTTATTACATTTATTCTACTATGGGAAAATCATAGTATAAATTGAAAAAAATAACTACGTTTCTTCTGTTGTATTTCAGATCCTTAAAAATACATTATAGCTTCAAGTCACTTTTTTCATACAGAAATGGAATAGTTGATATCCTAAATAGTGAACAGTGCAACTTGTGCACGACATACTTAATGTGTGAAATACTAGAAAGACAGCATAACTTTAAAAATTTAAGCTGGTGAGGGCCTGTAATCACAGCACCTCTTTAGGTTGAGACAGGAGGATCACAAGTTTGAGGTCAGCCTTAACAATTTAGGGAGTCTCAAAATTACAAAGGTCTGGGGCTATAGCTCAGTGATAAAATGCTCCTGGGTTCAGTGCCCAATGCAAAAAAGGAAAAAGAAAATTGAATCTCTCTTTTTTTTTTTTTTTTTTAATATTTTTTAGTTGTCAGTGAATCTTTATTTTATTTATATATAAGTGGTGCTGAGAATCGAACCCAGGGCCTTACACATGGTAGGCAAGTGCTCTACCACTGAGCCACAACCCCAACCCCCAAACTGAATCTCTTAACAAAAATTACACATGCACTCAAGTAGAATGGAGATTTTTTATTAAAAAAAAAAAAAAAGGATTTTTCTGATTAAAAACTAATATTTAATTTAGCCCAAGTCATGGTGGTCCACACCTATAATCCCAGCTACCTGTAGGCTGAGGCAAGAGGTTGGCAAGTTCAAGACCAAGCCTGGTCAACTGAAAGCCTGTCTCAAAATAAAATCAAAAGGGCTGGGGATGTAGCTCAGTAGCAGAGCACTTGCTAGAATGTGGGAGGCCCTGGGTTCAATCCCCAGTGCTGCACAACAGCATTTAGGTAGGCTTCAGTTTCATAGTGCATATTAGTGTTTATGTAAGAGCATACATCTATCATTCTTCCCTTTTTCACTGCCAGTAATTTATTTTGATTAGTGAAAATTTAGGATAGTGTTATTGTAAAGAGGTAGTTAAAACTGCTGCATTCCTGAAAGCATTCTAATCTAGTCTCTCATAATAACATTTCTGCTGCAGAAACACATGGTGGAAAATCCGCCTGATAGGGCCGTTTATGGGTCAGCCTGTTTAGCTGTCTGCAGAGACATCTCAGCAGATAGCAAGACTAGGAGTTTCCTGGGGCTGGGGTTGTAGCTCAGTGGTAGAGCACCTGCCTGGCACTCTTGAGGCACTGAGTTCGATCCTCAGCACCACATAAAAAAGTAAAGAAATAAAACAAAGGTATTGAGTCCATCTGTGACAAAGAAAAAATAATTTTAAAAAAAGACTAGGAGCTTCCAATCTGCGTTAATAAAAATAAGGGACTGGGCACAGTGGCGCTTGCCTGTGATCCCAGCATCTTGGGAGGCTGAGGCAGGAAGATTGCGAGTTCAAAGCCAGCCTCAGCAGAAGCTAGATGCTGAGCAACTCAGTGAGACCCTGTCTCTAAATAAAATACAAAATAGGGCTGGGGATGTGGCTCAATGGTCAAGTTCAATCCCCGGAACCCCCCACCCCAAAATAAAGGGGAAGAGGAAATTGCTGGTGTGCTTGGTTAGGTGTATTAAAACCCCAGGAAGGGAAGCAGGCTGGGATACTACGACCTGTCCAGTCCTACAAAAACCTTTCAAAGTGAATCCCACCACCAGCATGTACCTTTGAGTTTGTAACTGGCACTAACCCAACTAATCTTTTTTATATTCCTTAACCATTTAGCCTAGGGAAAACCATATTTTATGTACTCCAACCATATTAAGCAATATCTAGCAATAATTAAATAGAACATTTATAGATTTGAAAATGACTTGTATTTTTTAAAATATTTTTTTAGTTGTAGGTGAACATTATACCTTTATTTTACTTATTCATTTTTTTTTACGTGGTGCTCATGAATGCCCAACAAACACTTCTATCACTGAGCCACAACCCCAGCCCCATGGCTTGTATTTTTAATCCTCAAATATACATTTATCATTAATTGGGTTTCAGGAATATGCATGTACAAAAATTTCATGAATTTGGACTGATTAATAGGTGATGCGATTTTTCAAAAGTAAATTATGTGATATTTATTAAAGTGGACCACTATGACGCATACTGGTACATAAGCTAAGAAGTTAAGCTTTTTGATATTAATATATTTGTAATTAGAACGTCAGTGTAATAATCAGTTTCTTTTTAAATAAACTGTGCCTCCCGAGTAGGTTCTTGTAGTCTTTGACTTTTCCATCAAGTAACGTAAATTTCAGCCTAATCCCTGAGAATTTCAAAACAGGGGAGTACATTGTAATAATTTCCTGTATTTATAAAAGACATAAAAATATTGACAGACATGTTGTATGTGCCTAATTTTTATGAAGTTTTTGCTGTGCTTAGTACTTCATGTGAATCTTCTCATTTAATCCTCACAGCCAGTTCTGTGGAGGGAAAGTACTAACTCTTTTACCAGTTGAGGGAACTGAGGTTCAAAATGGTGAAGTGACTTGCTCAAGGTCACAGAGCAAGTAAGTGACAAAGGATTGCAAAATTCATGCTCTATCTGCTGCCTGTGATACAGATGATGAAGTTAACTGTCTGTATTTTAGGGTTTATAGCTTGTTTTAGAGATGTCATTTTGAAGTTGGTATTAAAATTATGAAAGCAAAGCTGGGCGCCATGAAGTGTGCCTGCAATCCCAGCAGTTCAGAGGCTGAGGCAGGAAGATGGCAAATTTGCCAGCCTCTGCATTTTAGCCAGTAACTTAGTGAGACCCTGTCTCAAAAAGGTTTGGGGATGTGTCTTAGTGGATTCAATCCCCAGGGCCCTGCCCCCCAAATTATGAGAGCAAAAAGAAGGAGAAATTGCTAATTTGACCATATCCTTGCTATATTGATATAATTTACTGTCATCTGCAGAATCTACTCCCTCTATGAGACACAAAAACTGAAATTTGGTTTCAACTTTTGAAACCTTTGGGGAAAAAAGTGGAGTCTGGAAAGTACTTTAATTTTCTTCAGAAACATTTTAAATAGGTGAAAATGAGATTGAAAAGAAAGGATCCAACTACCATTGAGAATTGGAAGCACATCTACATTAATGAATGTTTACATTCACTTTGACTAATGCAGTAGGCATCCGGAATAGGAAGTTACAATACTGAACTTTGGGGCAAGCATTGAGGAAAAAATTTTGCCAGTTACAGCCTTTTTTAAAAAAAATAAAAGCAAAACATTTTTCTTTGTACTTTAAAAGAGACTTTTTGTTTAGGATCTAGCTTGGCTGCAAAGTGTCTGCTAGCTAACTTCCTATTTTGATACTGTGGCTGAAAGTTGCTGATACTGTTTTGCACGGTAATGTGTCTTCTTGTTTTGTGAAAATGAGAAAATTCAAGTGTAGGAAAACCTATACCTGAATATTTCAAGCCTCCTATGTATGAATATGCATAGCATTTATGTGAGAAAATAACATTGGCTACTACAGGCTGGCATCCTTTCTTCACTGATGTGTGTGGTTTTTCCATGTTACAGGTTTCCTTTTAATTAAAAGGAATAAATTTCCTGCTGGATGTGGTGGCACACACCTGTAATTCCAGCTGCTTGCAGCTTGGGAGGCTAATGGAAGAGGATCCCAAGTTCAAAGCCAGCCTCAGCAACTTAGCAAGACCCTGTCTCAAAATAAAAAGGGGGCCAGGGATGTGGCTTGGTGGTTCCTGGATTCAATTTCTGGTACAGAAGGGAAAAAAGAAGTAATGAATTTCCTAGGAGAGTTAGTAGTAACCAGATGGTAACTATGCCATAATCATAAAATACTGATTCTTTTTAGAAAGAATTCTTTGATACAATTAATATTCATTATTGCTTACTTCTAGATCACATTGTTTTCAGTAAATTAGAAACACAAAGAGAAATACTACTAATCTGAGACAGTTTGGGGGAAAAGAAAGTGAAGAGAAGATATTTCAAAGGATAAAGTAAGCAGTATATGAAGGGTGTTTTTCAGCTCAACTTGATGTGTATGTGATATTCGCTTAGAAGTTTTTTTCATAATGTCATTTTTAGCTCCCCTCCTTGTTCTGTAAAATAAAATACTCAAGGCAGAAAACAGAAAAGTATTATTCAATTCCCATTCCAAATTGATGAATGGATAAAGAAACTGTGCTATATATATATACAATGGAATATTACTCAGCCATAAAGAATGATAAAATTATGGCATTTGCAGGCAAATGGATGAAATTGGAGAATATCATGCTAAGTGAGATAAGCCAATCTCAAAAAACCAAAGGTCGAATGATATCGCTAATAAGTGGATGAGGACACATAATGGGGGGAGGGAGGGGTTAGTGTTAGGGTTAGAGTTAGGGTTAAGGAGGGGGGCAAGAATGGAGGAAGGAAGGTCTGTATAGAGGGAAAAGAGGGGTGGGAGGGGTTGGGGGGAAGGGAAAAAATAGCAGAATGAATCAAACAACAATACCCTATGTAAATTTATGATTACACAAATGGTATGCCTTTATGCCATGTCCAAACAGAGAAACAACATGTATCCCATTTGTTTACAATTAAAATAAATAAATAAATAAATAAATAAAAGAAACAATTCCCATTCCAGATTCTCTAGTCAAATGGAGCTTTTGTCTTATTTCATTCATAGTAGTACTGTACTTAGAATTACTGTACTTCGGAATTTGTTTGTTTAGTAGTACTTTCATTTTGTTGTGTTTTGTGTGTGGGTTGGGAATGGAACCCAGAGCGTCTTGTATGCTAGGCAAGCACTCTCCCACTCAGCCACACCCGCACCCTCTGAAGGACTGCCCTGCTCCTTCCCCTGCTACCTCTTAAGTTGGGCTCCTGGACAAGACCATCTATGGCGATGAGTGACAGCCTTCTCCTGTGGGATGTTTACAGGACTTAAGTATTGGAGCTGATCTTTCTGCTCTTCTAAAACTAATCAATTGGAGTAGGAAAGCATTGACTTTGGAGGTGAGCTCTAGCCTCCTCCACCATTCTGAGATAGAGCCCAGGAAATGCTAATAGTTGCCATAAAGATTTATGGGATGGTCAAAGTTTAGGCAAAAGACTCTTTTTATATTATCTTGTTACATTGTGCAGCTGCTTGCACATTGAACTAAAAACATACTTTGACTTAGGTGGTGGTAACTTGGCGTAGAATTCTCATAAGTTAACTTAAACATCCTTGTCCACATGGGATCTAACAGAACTTGGGATGCCATAAGCATTTGGTTTGTACCATGAACTTGGGATGCCATAGCATTTGGTTTGTACCAACTGATTCAGAAGTTAGGTCCCCCCAAATTTTGAAATGGATAAAAGGCTCTTTAAATTATTTAGCTTTCCAGGTGTTGGTGGTACACACCTGTAATCCCAGTGACTCAGGAGACTGAAGTAGGAAGTGTGCAAACTTGAGGTCAGCTTCTGCAACTTAACCTCTGCAATTTAGTGAGACCCTGTCTCAAAAAAACAAAACAACTAGGAATGTTGCCCAGTGGAGCACCCCTGGGTTCAACCCCCAGTACAAAAATATATATATTTGCTTTATTTGTGAATGATAGGAGGGAAAGTATCTGAAAGTTTTAATGTGAATTTTCTGTATTATAAGTGTGATAAAGGTAGATATGATTTGACAATATGCAGTTTTTTCCTCCCCCCTAATAAGAAGGCATATGGTCTGGAGTCTTTGGAGGGATTTTTTTTTTTTTTTTTTTTTGAGTGTGGTGTTTGACGACATTTATTGGGGGTTTACTAAGTGCACAGTACTGTTTTTGTTTTTTGTTCTGGTAATGGGGATTGAACTCGGGCCCTTATTCATGGAGCTATCTATATTCTTGCCCTTTTTTATTTTTTGAGGCAGGGTCTCACTAAGTTGGTTAGGGCCTCAGCCTCCTGAGTCACTGGGATTCCAGGCATGCACCTGTTTTGTTTTTGAGAGAAGATCCGAGCCAAGTTGGCCAGGAAGACCTCGAACTTGGAATCCTCCTGCCTCGGCCTTCTGAGTAGCTGGGTTTACAAACCTGTACCTCTGTGCCCAGCTCCAGATACTGTTCCTAACGTGTATTAACTGATTTAATCCTCAACAATTCTAAAATTGGGTGCTTTAATATCCCCATTTTTTAGTTTAAAACGAAGTAACTTGCCCATTGCCAAAAAATAATTGTGATGAAAGGACTGTTTATCTTTTAATAAGATTTTTTTACTTGGGAGTGGTAGGGAAATTTAGAATATAACTGCCAGCTTCCTAAATCTATTAGCTATATAACCTTGTTAATAGAGTAATACCATATCTTTAAGTGCTTAGAACTTTTAAAAATTAATGTGAACATTAAATCCCACTATCACAAATAACTAATTTAGAAAATATCCATAATGAGATTTTTTTGGTGAAAACAGGAAAGTGAAGTGTATGTGAAGTGATGTGTGTGTGTTTGTGTGAGATGCTGTGAGTGGAACTCAAGGAAGACCTCAGGCATGTTAGGCAAGCACTCTACCACTGAGCTACACCCCACCCCACAATAGATATTTTGAAATATAGAAAAAGTAATTCAAAATTTTTTCACCAAGAAGTTGTATAGTGTCTAGTATTTGAAAGACTAATAACCCTCGGGTTTCCCAGAGTTTCCTGCTGTGTTGCCATGTGCTGACTTGGACAACACCCATGACCATTCAGTGCCACACTGATTAACTGAAAGAACCTTTGCTTACAGGATCTGTTTTAAAAGGCTTATTAGATTCTGGTCTTTGTTCTGCTTAATGTTTTTGTTTATTTATAAACTTCTTACTCCCACCCTAGTTTTTTCCTTTGTTTTGGTACAAGTCAGCTGTGTCCAAGTTTGTTAGGGTTTCAGTTAGCCAAAAAAATTTCTTTCATTTGCTGACATTCTAAACAAGATCATTAAAATTAAAACACAAATAGGGATGTTACCTTCTTTGGCTACATGAGAACTTGCATCTCACAGTCACTAAGGAATGAATGTAGCATTGAACTGTTTACCCTCCAAAGTCTCCAAGGTTGCCTTCAGAAAACACTATCCAAGCTGAGCGTGGTAGTGTTCACCTATAATCCCAGGGACTTGGGAGGCTGAGTCAGGAGGATCAAAAGTTTGAGATCAGGGCTGAGATTGTAGTTCAGGGGTGGAGCACTTGCCTTGCACAAATAAATATTGTGTCTATCTACAACTTTAAAAAAAAGTTAAAAAGTTTGAGACCAGCCTCAGCAATTTTGGGAGATCCTCTCTTAAAATAAAAATAAAGGCTGGGGGTATTACTCAGTGATAGAGCACCTTTGGGTTTAATACCTAGTGTGGGTAGGGATAGGGGAAAAGAAAAAACATTATCTACCCCAGACAGTAAGACAGGAACATGATTTAAGTTATTCTAGTAAAATAAAAAATAAATGATTTTCGCATACATAATAGTCATTTTAAAGAATATTTAATAAAATATTGATGTTGTTCGGGCAGTCAAGGCCCTCAATGATGGACCTATTGGTACTCTGAGAATAGAACTTCTAACCTAACCTTGTAGTTTTACCTTATTCTACACCTAATTCATAACTTTTGGAGTTCTAAGAGTTCAAGGAAGATAGGAGAGAAGCAAGACTTGGTAAACTGACAAGTTTGTGTCCTGCCAGAGCATGGAAGGTTTTTACCATGTCTTTTTATTTTTCCAGTAATGTTGCATTCTTTGATTAGCATTCATTTCAGTTCCATTTCATTTTTTTTTTAATTGTAAACAAATGGGATACATGTTGTTTCTCTGTTTGTACATGGAGTCAAGGCATACTCCATGTGTGTAATTTATGATGTGTAATCATAAATTTACATAGGTAATGTTGTTTGATTCATTCTGTTATTTTTTTCCCTTCCCTCCCACCCCTCTTTTCCCTCTATACAGTCCTTCCTTCCTCCATTCTTACCACCCTCCTTAACCCTAACCCTAACCCTAACGCTAACCCCTCCCACCCCATCCATTTCATTTTTACTTCGTGGTGTGCTGCTGCCGCCACTGACATCATCATTTACTTATTGATTCTGCTTACTACTTTCTTTCCCTCTGCTTTTTAGCTCCATAAATGCAAGGTTGGTTTTTTAGTTTGTTTGTTTTTTTCCTGTTTCATTCACTGCTTTAAACCTAGTCACTGAAACATTATCTTGCACATGGTAGGCACTCAATAAATACTTGTTGAATTATAACTGATTTACTTTGCTGACGTTTATCTGTAAGATGACAGATCTGAATCATCTGAAATTTCCATCTCTGTAAAATGTATAAGCGGAGACTTCCCTATGGGGTGGAGTCAGTTTGCTCACCTCAGAGCTCCCCTCCTGTCTGAATGGAGGGCTCATGGGCAGTTCTACCTTAACCCTGATTTGGTCCTTGAATGTTTTCTGGTAGAAACAATGACTTGAAGTCCAATAACAATTCATGACCCAGTTTTCAGAACATTTCTGATTTAAATGTGGTTGATAGTACTTAAAACTTCAACTTTTTGGACTTTTTAATGCACAATGCTTGGCTTCGTTTACTTTATACCCTTAATCTTATCATGTGGAATATATGGACTGTTTAATGATGGATGAAAACCATATTTCTTACATTAGAACTAAATGTGAATTATAATTTACTTCAAATATTTTCTGTCCTAGTAATAGTTTTACAACCAAAGTTCAACAATTTTTCATTTATGAAGACTTTTCTAGTTACCCAAATTACAATTTTACTGAACTGTTTACCATAAAGCTATTGATCTGAGACACAGCTTAGGTCCTGTTTCATCAAATATCAGTAACGTGTCAAAGTAAGGGACTTTCCATAGCATTTGGAAACATTTTTATTTTTTTATTTTTTATTTTATTTATTTATTTATTTATTTATTTGTGGTGCTGGGGATTTGAACCCAGGGCCTTGTACTTACAAGGCAAACACTACCAACAGAATTATATCCCCAGCCCTGGAATCATTTTTATAGTAGTGGAATTTTATTTATTCTAAGATTTATTCTTATCCTTAATAAAGTGTGAATGAAGTCAAAAGTTTGCTTTTATCTAACATGGTTATTCAGGTTCTCACATGAAAAAGAGAACATTAACTAAATAATGGTCATCCAAAAGAATTTCTCTTTGACATTTTTCTAATTCCTCATTCACACCCAAGGCATTGCTGTCCTAAGCCTACTTAGGTCTCATCTGACCAAGCTATATCTTTTTTTTTTTTTTTTTTTTTTCAGTTGTAGGTGGACACCTTTATTTTTACTTATTTATTTTTATGTGGTGCTGAGGATCAAACCCAGTGCCTCACATGCACTGGGTGAGCAATCTACCACTGAGCCATAACCCTAGCCCCCAAGCTGAATCTTTAATTCATTTATTTGCAACTATTTATTTAAGACCTACTTTGTTCCAGCTCCAGATATATAATAGTGTGTGTGAAAGTCAGTGCCTTCCCTTGGAATGGTTGTTTTTTATCTTTTTCCGTAATAAAACTTGCTAGATTTGAAAGTTAGAAAACAATGTGCTAAATTAATGGCTAATGGTATTAATAACTGTTAAGACTTAATGCATTATTTCTATTATTAGTGCATTTTACAATTATATATAATAAGATTTATACTTGTGCACAGTATAACAATATAATTTGGTCAGTTTCATTCCCCAGTACACTACTTCTATTTTAAAAGGAATTCTGGATGGAGTTAACTCTCTCTTAACCAAAGAAACCAATTTGCACTGTTCAATTTTGCTTAAAATGGCAAGTTAGTAAAAGAGATTTGGGAGGAGGACATTCATACATGGGAACAGAGCTTTCTTGGAGATAGAATAGAATAATTCTAACCTTATTTTCAGGTTCAGGAAAGGGGTGCTGTCTCTCTTAAAGATCAAAAAGAACTCTGACCATTCTTTTTCCCTTCTCAGATTGTGGGAATGTATCAGTGGATTTATAGAGGCAGTGTGATTTAAATTGTTCAACTTGCAGATAAAAGTATATCAGTGCAGATAAAAGTATATCATAACATTAAGCTTTGTTTCGTATTGTTGTTTCTGTTGCATAGTTCAACCCACAAAAAGGTAGAACTACCCCAAATTTCCCAGTACTATCACCCTTCTTTTTTTTAATATTTTTATTGTTGATGAACCTTTATTTATTTATTTGTATATGGTGCTGAGAATCAAACCCAGTGCCTCACACATGCTAGGCAAATGCTCCACCACTGAGCCACAACCCGAACCTTCTCTCCCTTTTTTGTTTCACTTTTACAGGGGGAAGAGTAGACTAATTAAAAAGTATTTGTTGTGGAAATTTTTTGTCGTTTGCAGTTTTTAGCATGATATGGCTTTTCTGTTTCACTGTTGGCAATTTTATGCATGTCTTGTAAGATAATTGTTGATCATTATTTTGTTACCTATTTGTGTGTCTGTGTGTGTGTGTAATTTAAAAAGCATGCTGCTTGGCCTGACTAGCTAATGTGTGATTGTATCTGGTAAACAATTTTTTTCTTTCAAATTTTGATCATAGAGGAATTGAGCTCTCTTTGCTCTGATGAGCCACCTTCAGAAATCATGACTTCCTCCTTTCTTTCATCCTCTGAAACACATAACTCTGACCCTAAAACACTACATGGAGAAAAACATGAAGTGTTAGGCAGCCAACCTGTTCTAGCCAAAGAAGAAAAAGACCACTTGGCTCCTCTAGATATGAAAAAGATGGAAAAGCCTCAGGAAACCTGCAAAAACAGAGCAGACTCTCCAGTTTCTCTCGAAGCGGAAGGAGTTCCTTATAACCAACCTTCTGTTCTAGCCAGTTTCCCAGAGCATCCTGCTTTTCTCCTAAAGGAAACCAGTCAAGTAGAAGAGCAAATAAATGAAGAACAACCGTCCAAGAACCCAAATCAGGTACTGACTAGGGAGGATAAGACTGCATTGGATGTTGATGACAGGTCCACTTTGCCAATAGCCCAGAAACCATCCACTGAGCAGTTTACTAAGGAAGAGGACACTAGAACATATTCCTTGTCCCCCTCTGAAGTTTCAGGTGGTGGCATTATCGAAAGAGATTCTCCTGAATCACCATTTGAAGTAATTATTGACAAAGCAGCATTTGACAGAGAATTTAAAGATTCATATAAGGAGAGCACAAATGATTTGCGTGGCTGGGCAGTGCACACTGATAGAGAATCATCTGCAGACATGTCAGAGATTAATGACAAAGTGTTTCCACTGAGAAATAGAGAGGCAGGGCGTTACCCGTCCTCTGCATTGCTCACTAGACAGTTTTCACACACAACTGCAGCATTGGAAGAGGTGTCTCGATGTGTGAATGATATACATAACTTTACTAATGAAATATTGACTTGGGACTTGGTTCCCCAAGTGAAACAACAGACTGATAAATCTTCTGACCACCCCACAAAAAGTGCAGGACTTGACAGGAGTGAATATCATTCAGAAATCCCAGTTGTAAATCTTAGGAGAAACACTCATCAGAGAATTCCTGCATGCTCCATTAATGGGAGCACATCTGTCACCAGATCCACAGGTGATTGGGAAGAAGCATCTCTCCCACAAGAAAATGCTATCCCTGGAAAACCTGTAGGTGACTATCTCATTTCCACAAAAGAAGGCAATGTCAAAGGTGTACAAAGTGATACACAGAAGCAAGATGACACACTTCCAGAGTTGCCTGCATCTCCATGTGAGAAGCATGTTTCTTTGGGTTCTGGAGTGGCCACAGTGAAAGTGGTTTTACCTGATGACCTCCTGAAGGATGAAACAAACTGGCAGAGCTCTGTGCCAGAAGATATCACAGAGGCTGATAGTTCTGGTGAGTCTGATGACACAGTGATAGAGGATATTACGGCTGAGAGACCATTGGAAAATAAGCTTCACACTGAAAAACCTTTCTCCGTTCTAAGTGCTATTGGAAAAGCAAGGGAAATCAAAGAGATTCCCGGTTGTAAGAAGGTAGAAAGTGCCACATCTAAAAGCACTGAAGTGCTGGTGAGTGACTCTGAGCCACATCAAGCTCAGCCAGATAGTCTTGGTAGGAAACCAGTTAGTGAGGCAGCCTGTTCACCAGTACCCAGTATGAATGTTGTGTTAGAAGATGTGAAACAGTCAGATACTGAAGGTGCTCTTGAAAAACCTGTTACAACTGAGAACCCCAGACTTCCTTTAGCAGCACCTCCAGATGTTTTTAATGAGACAGAATTCTCACTAAGTGTGACAGCTTCTGCCATGTTAGAGTCATTACATGGAAATCATGTTAAAGATATAGATGATTCCTCCCCAGAGGACTTGATGGCAGCCTTAACAGAAACCAGAGAGAAAGGAATAATAGGTAAAGAGGAAGGAACTGACTCTGAGGCAGTGTCACAGAAGCCAGCTCCTCCTGTAGAAGTCTCGTCTGAAAGCAAGTCAATTAGTTCAAGCAAAAACAGTGCACAAAGCAAACAAACAAATGGAAGTGATTTTCTGGATGTTTTCACTACCCGTGGTACTCCAGTGTTGTCTCTTGACTTAGAACAGGAACAGCTCACAATCAGAGCCCTGAAAGAATTAGGTGAAAGGCAGGGTGAGGAACCACCACCTGTGCAGGATGAAGAATCTCCTGAAGAAAGACTCAAGCAAACATTTGCTCCAGAAACTTGGCCACAGAGACCAGATGACATCCTAGAACACACAGATGTCAAGACTGGATCTGATCTTGGGATTTCAAAAAAACCCACTGTTATCAAAGAGACTAGGGTAGATACTATTTCCAGCATTAGCAAGACTGAATTGGTAAACAAGCATGTCCTACCAAGACTTCTGACAGACCTCTCAGGTAACCATTTACATTCAAAATATTGCATGTGATTAATTCTGCTATGATTGATTACTTATTAGAGTGCCTTTTCTTAGTCTCTGGTTTATGCTTATAGAATTATAACTAGAATACCAGTACCCTGCATTGGGGCGGGGGCAGGGCAAATTCTTCTTTTTTTTTTAAATAATCACTTGAATATATTTCAGGATCCTTCTTTCCTTCTAAGTTAGCCTGAAGGTGATTACTGCTTTTAAGGATAGCATTATGTTGATCTGGCTTTAGTGCTTGCCTGGCATGCAGAAGACGCTGGGTTTGATCCCTACACTACTAAAGAAAATCATCATGTTCTCATTTATTTACAAAATAATTTTTAAATCTCCATAACAGTTACATTGCTGGGCACTTGGGTTTTTTGATAGAGACCTTGTGAAATCTACTTAGCAATCAAAGATAAAGGAAATCCTGCTGGGAAAGACAGTAAATGAAAGTTTTAATTAATTTAATCATATACCACAGAGATTTTATGCTCTGAAAATAGGTAACCAGTATTATAGTACTCTTGCAGTAATACTTAAGTTCATGCATTCTTCTACTTTGGACTTTATTTAATATTCTTCAGGCCATATCTCATTAGATGGTAACAGAAGTCCTTCCTTTTATCTTATATTTGAAATCATCCACTTCCTCGTAATTGACTTTCAGTTAGATTACTTCAAATGCTGTCTCTTCTAGGGTCACAAGGAGACAAAAAATAAGGATATTTGGGGCTAGGGTTGTGGCTCAGTGGTAGAGTGCTTGCCTAGCATGTGTGAGGCATTGGGTTCGATTCTCAGCACCGCATATAAATAAATAAAGAAAACAAAAGTCAATCAACAACTAAAAGAAAATATTTGAAAACAAAGATTAAAAAAAAAAAAATAATAAGGATATTTAAAGCCCTCCACAATGGTCCCTGACCTCCAATCAGACCCAAATTCTACACTTATTGTGTACATACTGTTAGATGCTTCCTAGGGACCTGTAGTTTTCAGACTTTTTTGATAATAGACCCTTTTTTTCCCAGATAAAATCATACATAGAGTTATAATACTACAAAAATATTAAGATAAGCATACTTACATTTGATTATATATTTTTTATAATTGTAAATTTTAGGTACTGGGGATTAACCCAGTCGCACTTTACCACCGAGATACATTCCCAGCCCATTTTATTTTATATTTTGAGATGGGATATCACTAGTTGCTGAGGGTCTCCCTGCATTACTGAGGTTGGCCCCAAACTTGTGATCCTCCTGCCTCAACCTCCCAAGCACTGGGATTACAGACGTGTGCCACCATGCCTGGCCTAAATTTTAATCGTTAAAATTGAGAGAATAATAATAATACTTAATTCTGTAATGGTATTTTAAAGGTTGAATGTGAAAATGCAGGCAGTGCTTTCCCTAGTACATAGTAAATATTTAGTCAGATATGGCACCACATATGGGGCCTGGCACATAGTGGGTGCTGGATAATTATTTCTTGAATTATCAATACATCGTTTTTGTTTTTGCTTTGTGGTACTAGGGATTTAACCCAGGGGTTCTCTGGCTATCACTGAGCTATATCCAGCCCTTTTTCTTATTTTGAGGCAAGGTCTTGCTAAATTGCCAAAGCTGGACTTGGAAGTTTTGATCCTCCTGTCTCAGTCTTCTGAGTAGCTGGCATTATAGGCAAGTCTGCATCACCATAGCCTGGTTGCTTTGTTTTTGGGGTGCTGGGAATTGAACCCATGGCCTCACATGTGTTAAGTGAATACTGTATCACTGATCCATACCTCGAGTCCCTGAGGTTTTGAGGTGAACCCCAAATTTCAAATAATTAAGAATAGCAGTGTATGTGCTAGTAATTGAAGACTGTTGAATTTGGATTAAAGAGTGCTAGTTTAGCCTAGTGTACTGACACAAACCTGTAATCCTAGCAACTTGGGAAGCTGAGGCAGGAGGATTGCAAGTTCAAAGCCAGCCTCAACAACTTAGCAAGACCCTAAGCAACTGAGTGAGATTCTGTGTCAAAATAAAACATTAAAAGGGCAGGAAATGTGGTTCAGTGGTTAAGCACCCCTGGGTTCAATCCCTGGTACAAAAAAAAAAAAAAAAAAAAGTGCTAGTTTGTAAAATTGTTAAATTCGTATTGAGGAACATCTGGTTCTAATTCTTGATTTATTGTGCTTAGATGTATGATACTGAGCAATAAACTTACATAAACTTTTGAGGCATGCATTTCCTTATCTGTAAAATGAGGATGTTGAGGTAGATTGTCTTCAGTTATCATTTCAGTGATGATTCTCTGATTCTGGTACATTCTAGGTTTCTTCCTGCGTTGTTGCTGTTGTAATTATTACAGGTGGTTACTTTTGAGTGATGAGGCATACAGAAATGAGGCTACAAAATCTCCAGAGTCTAATTCTGGCACTTTTGTGTATAAGTGTGGTCTCAGACACTGGCCTAACTGGTTCTGCATCTTCATTTGTTAATAGGGTGATGATAATTACTTTGCCAAGCTTTATGTGTTGTTGTAAGTAAAGAACTGTGCAAATGCTAATTATTAGTAATTTGCATCTGAGTTATTTAATCTATAAGAAATGAAAGGGGCTTTGGAAACTTAGCATATTTGTCACTGATCAAATTCTGTGATTAGTAGGTATTTTAAATAAGACTGACATAATTAGAAGCTTGAAAGGTCTTCCTTTGCATGTTTTGAGTTTGGGTATCCAGATTGACAGGAATTGCAAGGAAATAGGCATATAGCTTGATGAATGGCGTACACTCTGCTGACCTTTCTGGTAGGCAGTTAGGCAATATGTAATAAAGACCTAGTATCATCCTACCAATTTATTTTATTCCCTGCATTTCTCCCTTTCCTGCTGCCCAGTTAGGCCCCAGAGAGTCATAGGACATGTGATCACCTGGTTGTGCCCCAAGGGACTTGGAGTAGGGTGCCCTCTTTTTAGGCTCTGGCATAAGCTCCTCTGCCTCAGTTTCTCTGGTAGGGGGCTGCACAGTAAGAGCAGGGCCTCAGCTAAGGCAGGAGTAGGGTAGAGGGGCAACACTGGTTTAGAGTGGGGGTCCTGTATGGAGAATTTGTGGTTCCCCTGCCTAGGATTGGCACAACCATTGGGAATTGGTTAACTGTGTACAGATTCCAAGGAGACCTGTGTTGGTGGCCTAATGTGGTACTCGAAGGGTGGTTGGCTTTATCCCCTTCATATAGAACTCTTAAGATGTGGGAGTGATGACAGAGTATGAGCTAATAGCAGAAAGGAACATGAACCCCAAGAAATCTTGTTTTTCCCCAAATAAATAATGCCTATAAACACATTCACTCTAAAAAGAGGAAGCCTTTGGTTCTAGGGTGAGGTTGGATGTGAGTTCCAGTTTTCTGTGGGGGAAGTCCACTGTTCTCTGCGCACCTCAGCTGCCTTTTGAGGTATGCCACCCCACTCTGGCATAGAAAGTGGAGCACATGTGACTGGAGTACCCCTAAACCTGCTGCTCCTCTCCTGCTTTATGCAGACCCTGGGCCACCTGCCTGGCACTGAGTAAACCATCTTCAGATGGATGGCAGAGTGAAGTCAACCTTGCAGGCCAGAGAACAGTGACTGGCTCTGAATCAACCAACCAGGATATCCACAGCCCAGCTATTGATGGCTAGGTGGCCTGGGTACATGTCTACCAGCCTAGGATCACTGGACCCCATGTTTCCTGCCACAGCCTGCAGGATTTACAGAACTAGAATTGGCCTTTATTTTAGTCAACTTTTCGTCATTGTGATGAAAAAATCTGACAAGAACAACTTACTAGAGGAGGAAAAGTTTATTTTGGCTAACAGTTTTAGAGGTTCATTTCATGGTAGACTGATTCCCTAGCTCTGGGCCTGAGGTCAGATTGAATATCATGGCAGAAAGGTGGGGCAGAGGAAAACTGCTTAGTTTATGACAGCTGGGAAGCAGAAAACCCTAGCAGTTTATTCTAAGAAAAGAAATTTATATGCAAAAATAACTAAAGGATGATTATTATAGCACTGATTATGGTAGTGGCACATCTCAGTGTCTTAACAGTTGGTTGAGTACTATTGGACAGAGAAGTACAAAGATGTACACTTACATCTCTACTCATAAAGTTAACTTGTATTAATTGTTAACACAGGTGGTCCTGTTTATTGCCCTTTGATTACTCCCTGGCCCAATACCTTCTTCTCCCCTTCCTAATAGTTAAAACCACCATGGATCTGGTACATCTTTCTGCTTTTGTTTGTTTGTTTGTTTTTAAATGTATAGTGCTTGAGTAATGTATGTTGAGTACCTCACAGTTTTTATTACAGGATGCATGCTAGAAGTGGGGGCCGGGGGAACGTGAGTTGCAAAACAAAGTATACAGAAGAATCCTTATTTTGGTATCATTAAAAGTGAATTTATATACCCCCACACATAGTGAATGTCTCAAATTTGTTGTTTTTGTTTGTCTGGTTTTGTTTTTGTTTTTTTGTGGTGCTGGGAACTGAATCCAGGGCCTTGTGTGTGCTAAGTAAATGCTGTACCACTGCCTACATCCCATCCCCTGAAGTAAATTTTAAAAACAGGTCACAATGGGGTTTTTTTCTTTTACTATGGTCAAGTAGGCTTCTACTGGATGCAACCTTTCTGCATAGAACTATACACTCTGTTTAAAGAACAAAGGCCTGGGGCTGGAGATATAGCTCAGTGGTAGAATGCTTGCCTCCCATGCACAAGACCCTGGGTTCAATCCCCAGCACCACAAAACAAAAACAAAACAAAACAAAAAAACAAAGACCTGAAAGCAGTGGAGAATGAACAGAAGCAAGCAGATTCTGAGAGAGTTGACAGTTGTAAGAAGAGACAACATGGAATTCATTTTCAGTTTTTACTCCTTTTAGTCAGAAGACAGGTAGAAGAAGTTGACACCCGATGGGTTGCCTAAAACTTTCACAGAAAGTTACCCAAGGATGGAATTTGGGTTAGCCACAAGAAGTCAAGCATTGGAAAGTGAAGGGAGAAGGAATCCTGGAAAGGAGAAATGTAGATGATGAAAACCTAAAATTCATAAGATAAACTCTGAATCTCAGACATTATGTCCAGTGGAAGAAGCAGCAGAAAAAGAAAACAAGCCAGGCACTTCAGCGCACACCTGTAATCCCAATGTCTGGGTAGGCTGAGGCAGGAGGGTTGCAAATTCAGAGCCAGCCTCAGCCAAAATGAGGCACTAAGCAACTCAGTGAGACCCTATCTCTAAATAAAATACAAACTAGGCCTGGGGATGTGGCTCAGTGGTTAAGTGCACCAGGGTTCAGTCCCCGGTAATGCCCCCCATCCCAAGTACATTGAACTGGGTATAGCTCAGTGGCAGAATGCTTGCCTAGCATGTTTGAAGCACTGGGTCCAATCCTTAGCAAAGCACCACATAAAATAAATAAATATAATGAAGACATATGTTCATCTACAACTACAAAATAAATAAAAAAAGAATACTTTGGGCCTGGAGATGGAGTTCACTATTGAATGTCCACCTTGTATGTGTGAGGCTCTGGTTTTGATCCTAAGTACCACCAAAAAAAATAAAAATACTTATATTAGAATACCTACTTCATAGTTCCATGTGTGTAAAATTGTAGAGACAGCAAAGTGAGGGGATCAAAGCAGTAGTATGTTGCTTCTGGGGTATTGACTGTTATGTCCTCCAGTTTTCTTTTACTGTAACAAATACCTGAACTAATCAACTTATAAAGAGAAAAGATTTAATTTGACTTACAGCTTTGGAGATTTTAGTCCATGGTGGATTGGCCTTGGTGCTCTTGGGCCTGTGGGGCAATCCTGGCAGGGAGCATGTGATGGAGCAGAGTTACTCACCTTATGGCCAGGACATGCAACGGCATGCCCTCTGACATAAAACCATTAGGTTCCACCTCTTAAAGTTTCCACCGCCTCCCAATACTGCCACTGTGGGAATCAAGTCTTCAACATGCGGGTGTTTGTGGGACACCCAAGATCAAACTATAGCAACTAGGATGGAGCATTAGGGAACATATCTGGGATATGGTAATGTTCTGTAGCCTGACAAGATTAGATAGGTGTATGCACATCTTCAGACTCAGTGAATGTATTATATATTCGGTTTTAAATAAAATTTATATCTAAAGAAAAATGCTAAGCAAATTTTGAACTTTAGAAATGATATGCAAGCTGAAGTATATTTTCAGCTATCTAATTTACTTGGAAATGCATTTTTAAAAACATGAGTGTACAGAGGGTCAGATCCAGTAAATCTTAAGTTTTCAATTCTGTGAATATTTCAATGAATTTAACACAGGTACATTAAAATAGGTTTGAAATCATAATCTAGAGCTTATGTATAGTGTTACATTAATATTATGTAATTACATTTTTATTATATGTTATATTATAGCTTTTTATAGATGTTATGTATCCAGTCGTGGAATAAAATGGGTTAATAAATTATGGTGATTGTTACACAACAATATGAAAAAACAATGCTTACTACCACTTAACTGCACTAAAAAGTGGCCAAGATGGTAAATTTTATCATATGCATATTTTACCACAGTAACAAATAATAGGGATGTAACTTAGTGGTAGAGCATTAACCTAGCACGCATAAGGCACTGGGGTTTGATCCTCAGCACCGCAAAAAAGAAATAGAAAGATAAGAAGTTAATGGTAAAATCCTGGTGATGATTGTGTGGATGTACATTCTAAACTCTTCTCAAGTTTGCTGTATGCTTGGGGGAAGTGAAACAGAGGTAGGGAAGCTGTCCAATTACTAGCCAGATCCCCATGTTTCTCAGGGTGGAAACACTTGGTAGAGCTGCTAGGAAATAGAATAAGATCTCAGAGCTCAGCCTCCCAAGTAATTGGGATTATGAGCATTGCACCACTGCACCAGGCTAGAACCATTTTATGATCAAGGGACAATGTCTGGGAAGATGAGTTTTCTTTGATATGTAAGATTTGAATTGTAAGGTGCCTCTCTTCTATTCCCATAGCTTCAAAATACTACCTGCATGTTGATAATTCCCAAATCTATGCTCCATACCAGCCTAAATACATAACACCTTGTTTTGCTTTGTAATTTAGTCTTGCTAATTAATCAGTGTTATTGTCACATATTGTTTTAGTCTGAAGCTATGTCACATATCCACATTATTTAGTAGGCTGCCAAAGAAGCACATATGGCCAGGTGTGGTGGGCACACCTATAACTTGGGAGACTGAGGCAGGAGGGTCAAAAGTTTGAGACAAGTCTCAGCAACTTAGTGAGTGGGGACTTGTCTCAAAAGAAAGAGCTGGGGATGTGACTCAGTGGTAAAGCACTTCTGGGTTAAACACCCAGTACTCTCAAAAAAGAAGCATGTCAAAACCATAGAAGAAATATGTTGGCATAACCTCACTTCGCACAGAGAGCTGAATAAGAAATAAATATGTGGGGGGGTTGGGCTAGCAGAATTAGAACACATGCTAAACATGTCTCGTGAGGCCCTGGGTTCAGTCCCCAGTACACGAAAGAAAAGGGTAAGGACATTAAACTGCTTTTTAAATTTGATTGGTCTTTCTCAGTTAGCAATTAACTAGTGTTTTCCTTTAACTTCTGGAGTTTAAATGTGTACTGAGTTTGCTGTTGTTCCCCACACACACATGCCACCACCACTTCATACCAGGAATTGAATCCAGAGTTACTTTTATCATTGAGTTATATCCTCCAACTCTTACGTTTCATTTTGAGACAGGAGCTTGCTAGTTGCCCAGATGGGCCTTGCTTGAAATCCTTCTGCCTCAGCCTCCTGAATAGCTGAGGTGGCTGGCGTGGGCTACCACAGTGGCTGTACTGTTTCTTAATTGGTAAATTTAGTAGTTGTCCAACATGTATAAAAACCTACCAGGCTGAGGCGTGGAAGGATAGAAAACTAAAACAGTGTTGTGTTTTTATCCTTTCCAACACGATTGAGCATTGTAGTGGTTATCTTTATTCTTTAGCTAAACTAAGGTCAGAAGTTTTCATTTCCAGATTCACCCTGCAGTTTGGGAGGGGTAGTCAGTGCCATTTGGTTTTCTGTGCTTTATCTGAAATTGAGGGCAAAGGCGATGTTAGGTTATTTTAATGAACGAAAACTTTTTTTTCTGAGTCTGAGAGGAATGTTAGTTTGAAAGGGTTTCCTACAAATTTCTTTGGCCTGCTGCCAGACTTCTCTGTGACCAAAAGCATGTGTGTCTGTATTTGACAGTGGCAGCTTTGTCTTCCATCAATGATTCTTCTGTGCCATTTGGGGGGAAATTTCTTTGGTTAAGGATCAATCTGTAGCAGAGCAGACTATTAACCCATTTAAGGCGGCCACAAAATTTGGATCTAAATTTACAAACATCATCTGCTCTCTTTTACAATTCAAAAAGTGACCTAATTTTTTGCCATTATTAATGAAAAAGTATTCCTCTACCAAAAGGAGAAATGATTCATGTGGAAATGTACATCTTTTTCTTTACATGAGTTGTTCATGTTTTTTTTTTTTTTTTTTAAATAGGTGTCTATTCACTCTTTATTTCATTTCATTTCATTTTTTGCAAGTGCTGGGGATGGAACCCAGGGCCTTACGCATTCTAGGCAAGCACTCTACCATTAAGCTACATCCCCAACTCGGGAGACTGAGGCTGGAGAATCACAAGTTCAAAGCCAGCTTCAGCAACTTAGTTAGGTCCTAAGCAACTTAGTGAGATCCTGCCTATAAATATTAAAAGGGTTGGGGATGTGACTCAGTGATTAAGCACCTCCTGAGGTCAATCCCTGGTACCAATAAATAAATAAGCAAGCTACATTCCTGGTCCTCCCCTTCATTAATGAACATAGGGATCATAAAGCTTGGTGCTTTTATTCCCATTTAATTATTTCACATGCTTAAATTTTCTTAGGTATATTGATATATTGTTATATTTTGAAAAACTCTTCCAAGAAAAATAAACTGTACAGGTCCCTGAATTGTTTTAAAATGAAGTTAAAGTGGATTGGCTACTAAACCTTGAAATTTCTTTCACATTTATTCCTTTTCATCATAAATATTTGAACAGCCCTTCTTTTCTACCTTTAAGGTGTGTACTTAGGAAAATAAATTCAGTAACAGAGGAAGTGAATAGGGAGTCAACAAAATTCACTGCTGTTCCTGCTGAATCTGCATAGGCTAATCCTTTTCTTTAATGGGAGATTACCATTGTGTGTGCTCATGCCCTCTTTTGGTGTATTATGGGTACCGCACCTGGCATCCTTAAATAACATGGGCATGAGGTGGACAGCATTTTTAATTTTTACAATAAAGGTAATGTGACTGCCAGGCATGGTGGCGCATACTTGTAATCCCAGCAACTTGTGAAGCTGAGGCAGGAGGATCACAGGTCCAAAGTCAGCCTCGGCAACTTAGTGAGACCCTATCTCTAATAAATAAGAAGGTCTGGGGATGTGACTCGGTGATTAAGTGCCTCTAGGCTCAATCCCTGGTACCAAAAAAAAGAGTAATATGACCATATTATAGAAGATTTGGAAAATAAAAAAAAGGACTCACTTATAATCCCACATGCAATATAAACATTCTTGGTTATTACAGACATTCTTTCTCAGAAGCTTCATTGCTACTAGCAAAATAATTAAGGTAACTGAGAAATTATTTAAGAGGCATTTATTATGTATTGAAGTAGACTCTTAAGTAATAAAAGGCATTTATATAGCACAGTAATTTGTCACAAGATTTTAAACATGCCAAACCATGCCTGTAATCCCAGCTGCTCAGGAGACTGAGGCAGGAGGATCACGAGTTCAAAGCCAACGTCAGCAACTTAGCAAGGCCCTAAGCAACTCAGTGAGACCCTGTCTCTAAATAAAATATAAAAAAGGACTGGTTTTTATTTTGAAGTTTTGAGACAGGGTCCAAGTTGCCTAGGCTAGGCTCAAACTTGTGATTCTCCTGCCTGAGACTCCCGAGTAGATAGACTATAGGTACCTGCGTGCACACACACAGCTTAAAATTGTTGATCCTTTGAATTTATCTGCCTATTTATTTGTTTATTTGATGTTTTTAGGGGTGAAACCCACATGCAGCTCTATTCCACCAGCCCTGGAATTGTTCTTTCTGGTTTCCTAAGGTGGAAGCCAATACCACTGATTTGAAATCTTCCTTCTTTACTAGTACAGGCATTTGCATGATGCCATTTCTCCTCTAAGTGCTGCTTTAGAATGGCTGCTTTTGTAGCTATATCTATCCCACAGATTTTGGTATGTTTTCATTCTCAGTTCAGAATACTTCATTTTCATGTTTATTTCTTCTTTGACTCATGGGTTGTTTAGAAGTGTGGTATTTAGTTTACAGATTTGGAGATTGGGTATTTTATGTGATTGCGTTGTAGTCCGCGTAAGTGCTTGGGAGGCTGAGTGTAGCCAAGTGGTAGAGCGTGCACGAGGCCCTGGTTCCATCCCGCAAACCTCAGCAGAAAGGTGACTCAAATTCTTTTAGGTTTATTGGAATTATTTGTCATTCAGGATTTAGTTTATGTAAATGTTGGTAAACGTTTCATGTGTACTTGAATAGAATGTGTATATTCTTCTTTGGTTGAATAAGGTGTTCTGTGATGTCAGGAAGGTCACATGGGTTGATAGTGTTATTCAAGTCTTCTGCATCTTCACTGGCTTTCCACTTGTTCTACCAGTTATGGAGAAAGTAGGATTGAAATCTGTGACTGCAATTGTAGATTTATTTCTCCTTTTTAAACATACATAAGTTAAGAACTTAGGTTCATCCATTCAATATGTACAGCTCAGGCTCATAGTATTTCTTCTTTTTTTTTTAATATCTTTTTAGTTGTAGATGTGCATGATACCTTTATTTTATTTATTTTTATATGGTGCTGAGGACTGAACCCAGTGCCTATGCAAGCACTCCACTACTGAGCCCCAGCCCCACCCAGGCTCAGTGTATTTTAATAGAGCTTTTACTACGGGTTTGTGTAACCATCACAACAATCTTAATTTTTTACGATTTTAGTCCCCCTAAAAAAGAAACCCCAGGGGACTGTGGCAAATGCATGTGATTCTAGCTGCTTGGGAGGCTAAGGCAGGAGGATTGCTTGAGCCTGGAGAGTTCAAGGCCAACTTGGGCAGCTTAGTGAGACCCGTCTCTTTAAAACAAAGGAGAGGGACATGTGGAGGGCATAGCTCCTTGGAAGAGCACTTGCCTAGCACATGCAAGGCCCTAGGTTCCACCCCAGCACCTAAAACACAAAAAAGAAAGGAAAACCCTATACCCAGCGGCTGGGGTTGTGGCTCAGTGGTAGAGCGTTTGTCTAGCTTGTGTGAGGCACTGGGTTTGATCTTCAGCATCCCATAAAATTAATTAATTAATTAAAGACATTGTGTCCATTTATAACTAAAAACATTTTTTAAAAATTCCTTTTAAAAAAAAGAAATAAAAAAGAAACCCTGTATCCATTACTAATCACTTCCCATTTGCTACCACCACCCCAGGCCCAGATAACCATGAATCTATTTTCTGTCTCCATAGCTTTGCTTATTCTGAACATTTTATGTAAATGAAATAATATTATATGTGATCTTTTATTATTGATTACTTTTAGCCTAGTATTGAAATTTCAAGATTCATATATTATGGCACATCTCATTAGAACTTCATTCTAATTGCTAAGTAAGAGTCCATTGTATGGATAGAATACATTTTATTCATGTTTTTCATCAATTGACTGATATTTGAATTATCTCTGCTTTTTGGCTATTATGAATAATGCTTCCATGGTCACTGATGGACACAAGTTTTTGCATTATATGTTTTTATTTTTCATGAGTTCATGTAAGTGAAACTGCTGGGTCGTATCTTAACTCTTTAACATTTTTTTAAACTTTTTTTTAAAAATCATTTTTAGTTGTAAATGGGCATAATATCTTATTTATTCATTTTTATATGGTGCGAGGTCAAATCCAGTGCCTCATGCATGCCAGGCAAGCGCTCTACCTCTGAGCCACAAACCCAGCCCCTCTAACATTTTTGAGGAATTGCTAAATTGTCTTCCAAAACAGGTACACTATTTTACATTCCTACAAGAAATATTCTAGGGTTCTAATCACTCCATATCCTTGCCAGTATGTTCCCTTTTTTATATTATAGTCATCCTAGTGGGTTCTCTATGATTTTGGTATGCATTTCTCTCATGACTAATGATCTTGCACATCTCAATGACTTATTGACCATTTGTATATCTTTAGAGAATGTTTGTTTAGATCCTCTGCTCTTTTTTCAGTTGGGTTTTTTTTCTTTTTACTATTGACTTTTTCTTTATATATTATATGTATACTCTAGACACAGGTAGCTTATCAAATAGATAATTTGTGCCAGGCACAGTGGTGGCACACCTGTAAATCTCAGTGACTAGGAGACTGAGGCAGGAGAATCAAAAGTTCAAGACCAGCTGGAGCAATTTAGCAAGACTCTCAAACTTTTTAAGCCTGTGGGGCTGGGGATGTAGCTCAGTGGTAGAGCACCTGCCATACCCCTAACAAAGATAATTTGTAAATACAGTCTAAGAAATCATTGCCTGAGCTCCAACCATGAAGATTTCCTTATAATTTCTTACAGGAGTTTTAAGATAATTTCTCTCTTTTTTTTTTTTTTTCGATACTGCGGATTGAACCCCAGGGCCTTGTGCTTGCAAGGCAGGCACTCTACCAACTGAACTATATCCCCAGCCCAATTTCTCTTTTTGAAACGCCATTTCACATCTCTTTCTCTCTCCAAAGCCTTCTTTATTTACCTCCTGCCATACCCTAGCTGATGGTTCTTTTGTTGAGAAAACGGAAGCATACAGAAAGATTTCCTAATCCTCTCACCTGGGTTCTTGCTGACCTTCCGTCCCTTCTCCTGGACTTCACTACCTCTGTGGCTGTCTTTCCTCTTTGTGTCTGCAAATAAGTATGCTTTAGTGTTTTCCCCATCTTTAAAAATCTGTCCCTTAGCTCCAAAGGCCTCTACTTCCACAGCCATACTTCAGGGCATTTTCTCTCACACTGCCTCCACATCACCACCAATAAAGGTGTGGTTGGTCACATCACCAACCAGCTGCCTCTAGTTGTTAGTGTTCCCATCACTCTGCCCAGCTGCTTTGATCAGCTCACAGTATCTCCATATTGCCAAGCCCAGGGCAATGTGCATCCTCAGCAGAATTAGCCAATTTCCATGTCCTCCTCCTCAAAGCACTCTGCTTTTGTGATTCACACACTGTTCTAACTGGCCCCTGTTACTGAAAGCTCAGTCCTTATCCCTGATGTCAACCCAGTAATGAGGACATGGTTTTGAGAAAAAGGAAAAAGTTTTATTGCTTTACTAGCAAAGGAGAAACACAGGGGACTCCTGTCCCAAAGACTGTGATTCTGCCCATCAGCAGGGACAGGAGGTTTTTAAAGGGAGAATCAAAGGCTATATTCCACCTGTTCTCTGTTGGAGTTGTAATTCACTTTTAATTTGGGAGATAGTCATTTCTGAGATCTTTTGTTGCCATCCCCAAAGTCTGAATTACTTTGTTCTTGTGGTGGGTGTGTGCTCAAGGACAGATAAGTGCCTAGGATGGGGAAGAAAGGTAATCCTGTTTCCCCAGATTAGGGAGTGGGGGAGAGATTAGGGAGGAAGATGAAGAGAGGAAGAGAAAGATGTCCATTTTAAAAATAAGTTGCTGTGGCCGAGCAGCAAGGGCTGCATTCAAAGCACAAAGTGGACACTGTTACACCCCCTGGCTGTGCCCTCAGTTTCCTCTCGCTAGTTGCACTCCTACTTGGCTACTATGTATTGGAACACCTCAGAATTGAGATCTGGGCCACCTTTATCAGTACTAGGTAACAGTCCATTTCCATGACATCTATGTAGTATTTGTGGGGACTAGGGACATAGCTCAGTTGGTGGAGTGCGTGCTTCACATGCACAAGGCCCTGGGTTCAATCCCTAGCACCACAAAAAAAAAAAAGTATTTGTGTGCTGTGACTTTCTCTAGCTCAGACTTGCCTGTGTGTTCCACACTGATGAGTCTGCCTACCTTGCTTAATAATGGGTATCTCCAGCCCTTCATCCCGAAGGTAGCACACCCTGCCCTTATTCTTCCTGATTATCAGTAAATAACGCCACAGCCGTCCATTTTGCTCAGGCTGGGATCTAGATGTCACCCATACTCCTTCCCTTCCCCCTTCTCTTCCCACATTCAATCCCATCTCCAAGTTCTGATTCCAAAATATAGGTTCAGATCTGCCCTCTCATCTTATCGTGACACACTGTTCCTGGCACACAATTCCTAAACTGTTAAGAACTTCCATTATAGTTTCTTACTGAGATTACACTAGGAGAAAATGAAGGGGTTTTGTTTTGTTTTTAGTACCCGGGATTGAACCCAGAGTGCTTGACCACTGAGCTACATCCCCACCTGTTTTTATTTTTCATTTTGACACAAGGTCTCAGTTGCTTAGGGTCTTGCTAGGTTGCTAAGGCTGGCCTTGAACCTGGAGTCCTCCTGCCTCAGCCTTCTCAGTCACTGGGATGACAGGCATGCACCACCATGCCCAGCAGAAACTGAGTTTTGATTTGATTTTTCTCTGTGTCATCATACCATCCTAATCCAAATGACCATTTGTTTGTCATTTACACTTCCATAATAGCTTTCAGGTCTCCCTGCCTTCACCTTGGCTCCATTCTAATCCATTTTTCTGTATAGCATCAAATAGTAGCAAGTGTTCCTCTTTTTAAGAAAGAGTAAGTACATCATCTTTTTGCCCTGCTTGACTTTTTTCCCCCTTTGGTACAGGGATCGAAGCAAAACCTTGCACATGCTGGTTCGCCACTAGCTGTGTCCCCAGGCCTTGCTTGCCATTTTTTAGTGACACCAAGCTTCTTACCTCCTTGCTCTCTGAAAGTGCTCTGTGATCCAGCCAGTCTCCAGTCTTATCTCACGCCAGTCTTCTTTTCCCTAACACTGTCATGTGCATTGCAGGGCGGGGGTCTTCACGGGTGGGAGGACCTTGACTCGGCACAAGTGGGGTCCTTGACATACATGAGAAAAGAATTTCAGCGTGTGTGCCAGTCAGAGATACGGATTTATTTCAGATAACAGACACAACGTTCCATGGAGAACGTGGGCTATCTCAAGAGAAGTGTTCTGGGGTGGGGATGTAACTCAGCTGGTAGAGTGCTTGCCTCGCCAACACTAAGGCCCTGGGTTCAATCCCCAGCACCACAAAAAAAAAAAAAGAGAGAGAGAAGTGTTCTGGGGTGAAGCATGAAGTGCACATTGAAGGGAGAGTACAGGTCATCTCAAGAGGAAGGAGCTTTTGGAGTAAAGCAAAGAATATTTCTGCAAGGGAGGGGCAGAAGCTAGGGCCTGGACTAGAGTTGAGCCAGAGCAGAGTACACAGGTTTGTACCAGCTTTCCTGTGCTTGAGTATTCACCTCACATCCTGTTCCTTTTCGTGGACAAGGCTATGGGCTGCGTTACCCAGGGTTGCTCAGGCAATGCTTGTTTCACATTTTAGAATTTGTGAGTGTTGCCTTCATTCCAGCAGTTCTTGGGTACTTCTCTTTTGAGACTTGGTTTATCCTTTCTTTCCCCTTTTTTTCTGTATCCCCAAATTCCTATTTGAAATGATTCATCTAACCTTTCCTTAACAAATCCAGACACCACTCTGCCAGCAGTCCTGTGGGTGTCCCCTGTGCTGGAATAGTCCTGCCCTGGGTTTTTGCATTGGCAACTCCTCGCCCTTTATAGTGTTCAGTCTGCAGAGAGGCTTTTCCTGACTGCCTTCCTGTACGCACATTCTTCTCAGTAAAGCTCAAGGGCCAGGCACAGTGATGCCCACCTATAATCCCAGCCATTCAGGAGGCTAAGGCAGGAGGATCACAAATTCCGGGCCAGCCTCAGCAACTTAGCAAGGACCTAAGCAACTTAGCAAGACCATCTCTAAATAAAAAGGTCTGGGAATGTAATTCAGTGGTCAAGTACCCTGGGTCCAATCCCCAGTGCCAGAAAATCACACATGTAGCCCAGACATTTTCATTATTCATTTCCTTTCTTCCCAGTGGAATGTAAGATCTTGTTTGCCTGATTCACGGCTGTATAGAGGTGACTTCTAACACTTGTCCAGCACATCATGGGTACTTAATAAAACACTTGAATGAATTTACTGTTGAAAAGTAGTATACTGAGGCAGAAGGAATACTTGAATGAAAATAGAAAAGAAGGGAAATTTTCAGGGAAGCAAATCATCACAACCTTCTCCTGATGTCCTAGTTATGAAATGAACACAAATGCGAAGTCTAGTGACCTCACATTTTAAACTTGACAGCTACCTCACTTCTCACCTTTTTCCTCGTGGTTGGTTTTTTTGTTTTGGTTTTGTTTTTGTTTGTTTGCGTACAGTTGGGGAGTACCAGGGATGGATCTCAGGGGCACTCGACCACTGAGCCACCTCCCCAGCCCCTTTTGTATTTTATTTAGAGACAGGGTCTCACTGAGTTGCTTAGCCCCTCAGTTTTGCTGACGCCGGCTTTGAACTCACGATCCTCCTGCCTCAGCCTCCCAAATCGCTGGGATTACAGGCATGGCCACTGCACCCAGCATTTCCTCATATTTTTCATTCTCCTCTTTCCTGAGAGATCAGTGGTAAAGGGTTTCGAAACACCTTGCCAGTTCCCTTCCTTTGATGTTCTGTTCTCAGGATCTGGTCTCTGTACTTGGTAGATTGAGTACAAGGCAGGAAACAAATAGAAGTTGTGGTCACTAGCTAACCCATGTTTAAGCATTCAGTGAGAGATACAAAGAGACCGCTACAGATAATTTTTTAAATTTTTTAGTTGTATATTAACACAATACTTTTATTTGTTCATTTATATGTGGTGCTGAGGATTAAACCCAGTGCCTCATATGTGCTCGGCAAGCACTCTACCACCGAGCTGCAACCCCAGCCCCTCTACAAGTAAATTAAGTGGCAAGTGCTGAAGAAAAATAAAGCTGAGTAATGGGATAGAGAGTGGAGAGAGAAGGGAATCCTTGACAAGGTGGGCAGTCGCTCCTGAGCCAGCGCCTGAATGAAGAAAGCAACAAGCCACGAGCTGTAATGCGTTGGATGCTTTCTGTGCGATGGTGCATGTTGTACATTGCAGGCCCCTAGAGGGCACTAACCCTGTGCTGTCGTTGTAGGTTGACTGTCTTATGACAGCTTTCCAGCAGATGGCGGTAAAGTTCATGAGACAGGGTGACATTTTTCAACTTGCACAAAGGTAGAAATTTATAATTTGCCTTTAGGCTATTTATTGCCTTGTCCTTCTCTGGTACATCAAGGTCCTTTTCTCTCTGGGCCTTAGCATTATCCTCTAATCTTTTTTATTCTCTGCCTTTCAAATATTCAGATTTACAGAATGCACAGTTGTACAAAATCCCCACATGCCCTTGACTGGCGCTAGTTGTTGATGTTTGGCCACATACATTTTTTTCTGCTCCCCTCCTCTCCATAGTTTTTGTTGGTTTTGTTTTGTTTTGTTTCTGAGGAGTTGTTTACAATCATCCTGCTTCCTTACTCTGCATACTCTGGAGGATATTTCCTGGAAACAGAAACTTCTGTTCTTTGTTTTACATAACCATAGCATACTGAACCAAACTTAGGACATTTAGCATTGGCACCATGCTTTTCATTCACAGATCTTGTCAATTATCCTGCTCATAACTTCATAACTATTTTGACTCCCTTTTCCAAGTCCAGTTTAGGATCACACTTTGCATTTATGTGTTGTTTTGTGTCTATACTCTCCTTTAATCTGAAAAGGTTCTTTATCTTCTTTTACAGCATTAATAGTTGTGTAGAGTTTAGGTCAGTTGTTTTGAAACTCTCTTGTCTGATGGTCTCTTTAGATTCAGGTCGTATGCTGGGTACCACAGAAGTGAAGTTGTGTCCTCAGTGCATTGCATCCAGAGAAGCATGTGGTATCACTTTGTTCCCCTACTGTGGCCTTGAGCCTCTGAGCATTCCAGGTTGAAACACTCTTGTGGCCAGGTGACCTCTCACTGCCGGCAGATTCTCCCACTTGGTGCTCGCTCTTTTAAGGGGGCAGGCTTCTGTTAGGCTTCCTTTGCAGTCTCAGTGAGCCTGGATCGTCTACCAGTTTTCTGCACCACTACCTGGGATGCCAGCTTTCCATCAGGAATCACAGCACCTCTTCCATGAATCACACCCCTAGCCCTGAACCAGTACTTACTTCTTCTGTACAATCAGTATCTTTTAATAGTTTTCTTGGTTTTGAGTTGTACCTAATAAGTTTGGGCAAGATTAGGCTTCAGAGAAATGTTTTCAGAGGAGAGTGTTGCAGCTGAATGTGGGGAAGGAATACATGTCATTGGTCACCTTGAAGCAGGTTCTGGTTCATTTGATCCCAAATCAAAGTCTTTCATGCTAATCATATTTGATTGTAACGTTTGAGTGTTTACTGCGTGTGAGTTACAGTGCTGAGCGTTCTCCCTGCACTAACCTGTCCTTGAAACAGCTCTGAGAAGTAGATGTCATCTTATTCATTCTACAATTGAGAATATGGAGTCTTGGACAGGTTTAAGTAATTTGGTTAGAAATTACCAACCACCAACCCTGAAATTCTTCTCTAACTCCAAAAACCATGTTCTTTTTTGTAAACTGTAGCTGGGAGGAAAGACACAGTGGGGCTGCTACTTAAGTATCAGCCTTCACAGACTGAAATGTAAATAGTAGTGCCTGGATTGGAGGGAGTTGCCAGCCAGCATCCAGTTTGAGGTGCTTTTAGGTACAAGAATTTAAAGTTTTCCAGCCTGTACATTCCCAACCATAAGATCTGGTTGCCTGGGATTATCCAGGTTTATACCTATTTCCTGGCACAGTAATTTAAAGTGCCCCACTCACTTTTAAAAGTATTATGGTTTGGCCATGCACCTGTAGTCCCAGCTGCTCAGAGGGCTGAGGCAAGAAGATTGCTTGAGCCTAGGAAGTCAGAGCCAGCCGAAGCAACATAATAAGGCCCTATCTCTTAGGAGCAAGGTACAGTGGCACATGCCTGTAATCCCAGCAACTCGGGAGACTGAGGCAGGAGGATCGCAAGTTCAAGGCCAACATTAGCAATTATCAAGACTCTGTCTGAAAATAAAATGGACTGGATGTAACTCAGCACCCCCAGGTTCAATCCCCAGTACAAAAAAAAAAAAAGTAAAAATAAAAATTAGGGCTAGGGGTATAACTTGGCAAGATTGTTTGCCTTGCGACTCAAGGCCCTGAGTTCAATTGCCAGCACCACAAAAAAGGGGCAGGATAAAGAATGGTAAAATTATGGCATTTGCAGGCAAATGGATGAAATTGGAGAATATCATGCTAAGTGAGATAAACCAATCTCAAAAAACCAAAGGACTAATGATCAAGCTGGTAAGGATGATGACACATAATGGGGGGTCGGAGGGGTTAGTGTTAGGGTTAGAGTTAGGGTTAGGGAGGAGGGCAAGGATGGAGGAAGGACTATATAGAGGGAAAAGAGGGGTGGGAGGGGTGGGGGGAAGGGAAAAAAATAACAGAATGAATCAAACAACATTACCCTTTGTAAATTTATGATTACACAAATGGTACGCCTTTATTCCATGTACAAACAGAAACATGTATCCCATTTGTTTACAATAAAAAGGGGGGGCAGGGAGTAAATTAAATATATATACATATTATCTATACATAGTAGTTTGAATAATTATATGGTCCCAAACTCATTATCTTCCTGAGACCGCTTCAGATTAACACAGACTAGTGTTTCGTTGTAACACTAATTGAGATTGGTCTTTTTTATCACCACTTTCTTTGCCCCATCCCAATTTGTACATTTCTGGTTAGCTTTGGTCTGTTGATCTGAACAATTTATAGACACTATCAGTTGGTTGAGACTGGAATTCCTGGGCTCAGGTGATCCTCTTGCGTCGGCTTCCATAGTGCTAGAACCATAGGCACCCACACCAGGCTTGTGTGCCTCATTAGTCAACAGCTATGAAGATTTTGCCAGCCTTTCTCCGACATCCTTTTTATGTATGGTGTGTATGTATGTAAGTACGTACCATGGATTGGACTCAGGGATGCTTTACCATTGGCTGCGTCCCCAATTTTTATTTTTTATTTTGAGACAGGGCCTTGCTTAGTTACCAAGGCTGGCCTCGAACTTTCTGTCCTCCTGCCTCAGCCTCCCAAGTCACTGAGATTGCAGGTGTGCACCACTGTGCCAGGTCTGTCATCCTTTCTGCCAAACCATATAAGGTCAATGAGACTTTACACCATGGACTTGAGTAGTTGAAATAAACTCTCTTAAGTGTCATATTCTCTGTACCTGTGCCAGTGGGATACCTTATAGGTGCACAGAGCTCAACCAGAGCGGTTCTGGCTTTTGCAACTCACATTCCCTCTCTCTTGGCAGTGCACGATCTGATTTTCTGGCGAGACGTGAAGAAGACTGGGTTTGTCTTTGGCACCACACTGATCATGTTGCTGTCCCTGGCAGCCTTCAGTGTCATCAGTGTGGTTTCTTACCTCATCCTGGCCCTTCTCTCTGTCACCATCAGCTTCAGAGTCTACAAGTCTGTCATTCAAGCTGTACAGAAGTCAGAAGAAGGCCATCCATTCAAGTGAGTTGAAGATCATAAGTGACATTCCACATTTTAGTAGAGGGCTTCGTTGAGGCTGGTCGGGTCTGAAAATTGGACCTAACTAAAAGACTACAGGGTCTCATGGAGCTGATTGGTGACATTATTCATCCTCTGGAGACTTTATGGTCACCCTAAGGAGCGGCACACACCATTTTTTTTTTTTTTTTTTTTAACATACTAAAGGCTCACACTTTAAGGCCAAAGAGGACTGTAAACTCTGAGCAGGACAGCAAGGACAGCAAGCACAGCACTGAGAACAGGATTCAGTCAGGCGGGCAGGTGCACCTGTGAGCCTCCCACAAGGGTGATTCTTGAAATAAATGGCTTTGAAATCTTTACTGTTGCTCTGCTCTTGGTGGTACCCGAACTGAGTGTGTTGACTCTTGGTTTTATTACTGATTTCCTCCTTATCTCTCATTTAGTTTTCATAATCTCAGAGTCAACTCAGTAGGTCATGCATTTCTAGGATCCAATTTCTAGCTTTCTGATTGCGCTGTCACTTAACCAAATCTTTTCCTTCACACTTTTCTTCTTGAAATTCTTAGCCCATAGAAACATAAACACTAGCAGATACAGTTTTTTGAAAGCCCTTTTATCATAGAGGAAGAGACCCTGCTGTGACCTCAGCACAGTAGCTAGATGGCTTCTGGCCACCGTGCTGTGCTTTACTTTCCTTCTGTGAAAGAAGAAGGAATAACTTAAATTATAAGTGGCATAAAATTTTCTTGCCAATTTATTTTTAATGAGTCAGTAGTACAGAATGAATGAGTGAATAAATTTTACTGCTTTGCAGCATGCTCCAGTGTCTTAAGGGACTGTTGTTCTTTTTTGCATGACACTTGTGGATATAAAAAATATTTTATGAAGCTATATTAATTACCTCGTTTTTAAAACTCTTACATTTGATAGTAAATTTTTTTTTTTTTTTTGCAGTGCTGGGGATTGAACCCAGGGCCTTGTGCTTATGCAGCAAGCACTCTACCAACTGTGCTATATCCCCAGCCCCAGTAAATATTTTTTTAATAAATAGAAAGGAAAACCATGCCTGTTACTCTTCCATTTTCTCCATGACTATGAGCTCCTAAAGGTAGTAAAAGCGGCCTCCCCTTTCCCGACATTCCAGCACTTAGCAGCACGTCTGGAACACAAGAGGCGTGCTGTTAGTATTGAGGGAATGAACAGGTTATGAACACGCAGTTACATCTCAGTCCTGTAGTATCTGGGGACAAAACCTAGATCTTTCTTCTATAGTTTTCAACTCCTTGAATTTTTTAATTTTTTTAACAAATACTTTAAATGCCTCCTTAGTCATTCTGAAATGAAATTCATAATGTGATCTGTCTACAAAAATAATTTCAAAACCGATCAGTTATAAAGATGTGAGACATAAAAAGTCATTCATAATGAAGTAATATGTCTGTCAGCCAATATTTAATTGCTTGACTGTGACCATACCCAGTATCATAATGAAGTTAGATTTTTTTTTTTTTTGGTGGTGGGGGGGGGGGGGCTGGGGATTGAACCCAGGGCCTTGTGCTTACAAGGCAAGCACTCTACTGACTGAGCTATCTCCCCAGCCCCAGAGTTAGATTCTTGTACCTACCTCTGTAATCACCAGTGCAGGTATGATTTTCCAAAATGGTAACCAAATCTTAGTTTTTTAACATGAATAGAGTGTGGATTTAGGGGCTGGGACTGTAGCTCAGAGGCAGAGCACTTGCCTAGCACATGCGAGACATTGGGTTTGATCCTTAGCACTGCATTTGGAAAAAAAAAAAAAAAAGATGAAAAATCAGGATGTGTTTTGATGTTACGAACTCTTAATTAAAAATGGGTTTACCTTCTTGAGTATTCATTGATAGAGTCAAAGTTATGTAGCACATAAGACAGTTTTTTATTATGTCTGACTGTCCCCTACTTTGCAGATATCTGGCATCTTTAAGGCCTTTGCCCACTAAATGGTCATAGCATTTCCACCCCATGATAGCCAAAAATGCCCTGTAGAGTTCTAAAATGTGTCCTAGAAGCCAGTTTAACCCTCAAAGACTGCTGTGCTAACAGAGAAGCTCCCCTCTGATGTCAAACATGTGACTATTGTTTTCTCCTCTGAAAGAGCCTACCTGGATGTGGACATCACACTGTCCTCAGAAGCTTTCCATAATTACATGAATGCTGCCATGGTGCATGTCAACAGGGCCCTGAAACTCATCATTCGTCTCTTTCTGGTGGAAGATCTGGTTGACTCCTTGAAGGTTAGTTGCTTCTGCAGCTTTTGGTGGCGAAACTAAGAAAAACCCAGGGTTTTGATTCAGAGGGAAAATGGTGCATAGGTTTTTCAGACAAAACAAACACATGACTTATCTTACTCAACTTCTGAAAACAGAGAAAGCTGCCACCAAGGGTTGGGATGTACTCAGTGTTGAGCTCTTGTGCAGGGCCCTGGGTGCAATCCCCAGTACTGACAAAAAAAAAAGTGTAAGATGTAGAAAGGTTTGTCATTGTCATATCATGAGGGGCTGGGGTTGTAGCTCAGTGGTGGAGCACTTGCCTAGCACATGTGAGGCACTGGATTTGATCCTCAGCACCACATAAAAATAAATAAATGAAACAAAGGTTCTGTGTCTATCTACAACTTAAAGAAAAAATTTAAAAAAAAAAAAAAAATCATGAGCCAGGTGTGGTGGTGCACACCTGTAATCCCAGCGGCTCAGGAGGCTGAGGTAGGAGGATGGTGTGTTCAAAGCTAGCCTCAGCAACTTAGTGAGGCACTTAACAATTAGTGACACCCTGTCTGTAAATAAAATATAAAAAACGGACTGGGGATGTGGCTTAGTGTTTAAGCACCCCTGGGTTCAATCTTCAGTACCCTCCCGCCCACCCCCACCCCCAAAAAAAGAAAATATGAGCCTGGCCTGGTGGCATGCGCCTGTAATCCCAGTGGCTCGGAAGGCTGAGGCAGGAGGATCACAGGTCGAGGCCAGCCTCAGCCACTTGGCAAGGCCCTAAGCATCTTAGTGAGACCCTGTCTCAAAATAAAAAGATGTGGGGATGTGGTTAAGTCATAGAGCACTCCTGGGTTCAATCCCCAGTACCCCTCAAAAAAAAGATAGCACAAGAAAGCTGTCACCTCCTACTGGAACATGAACATCAGAATATCTGTTAACAGAATCAGCAACAGTACAGTTATAGGCTGTCTTTGGACCTAAGAGATCCACAGAACTCTGTCATATGCCCTTAAATGTATAGTGCAAGTGAGGAAACCTTCATCTTGAAATTATCTGTGTCATATTTCACTGCATTAGCTAGAGGTGATTACTATCAGTTAAGATGAACTTTACGGTTTTTCCTGCTTAACCCTCTTATGTTGGCCTTCACAGCTGGCTGTCTTCATGTGGCTGATGACCTACGTTGGTGCCGTTTTTAATGGAATCACCCTTCTGATTCTTGGTAAAGTGGCACAGAAAATGTCTGTGCTCCTGAGGGAATCTGTAAGGCTAAGTAAAGGGGACGCCTAGCACGGCTCCACTTGCTGCTCGAGGTCCCACTCAGTAGCCAGAGACCATGAACTAGATACTGGAAGACTTTTTGATCACAAGTTTATTAAATCGTCCTAATTGTAATGATATTTCAAAACTGCTTGAAGTAAAGGGGATTTGTCTAGATTTGGTTTTAATATGGGGATCTTATTTATAATAAAGCCATTTTTTAATTTAGAAATTGTTATCTGTAGGACAAACCTGTATACCTGGGAGAAGCTTGTGGTTTTTTACACTTCTAGTGTTTTATAAACTGTCCTTAATTGGGAGCTCTAGCCAGGATTTGTCATTTTGAGAAAAATGTATGTTTCCCTGTATTTCCTGAGGAAAATGAATGTGTGGCTTGTGTCTTGAGACTCTGGGACTGTCTCATATTCACACCTGTACCTGCCTTGTCCCCTGATTTTTGTCTTTCAGCCGAGCTGCTCGTTTTCAGTGTCCCCATTGTCTATGAGAAGTATAAGGTAGGCATTTGTCTGTTCCAAGTCACATGTGCTGGTTGATAGATGACTGGTTTTAGTCGATTTTAAGTTAAGTTCGTGTACAAATTGGTCACAGTGTTTTTCCTCCAGTGAGAGAAACTAGGTGCCTTAGAAGAGATGTGGGTGGGAAAGACACTTACTTATTATACCTTACTGTAAGTGTTTTGGGGTTTTTAATTCATTGTATCTTCAAAAATTTGAAAAAAAAAAATGCTTAATGAATAAAACCAGTGTCTATAAAGAAGCAGATGCTAGGCTGTTGAGAGAATGGGTGGTGCAGGCAGATGTCTGCATAGTGGAATGATGTGTGCAGAGTCTGCCAGGTGCAGTGAGGTCAGGTCCTCCATTGTAGATCAAGCCGTCAGTCACCTGGCTTTTGACTTTTTGATTTTAAATGAATTCATCTTATCCAGGAGACCCAATACATTTGTATTTACAGAATATAGATTAGTACATAGGGGACTGTGGTTGTGGCTCAGTGGTATTGCCTAGCATGTGTGAGGCACTAGGCTCGATCTTCAGCACCACATAAAAATAAAGCTATTGTGTCCATCTACAACTAAAAAAAAAAAAATTGAGAAATTTTAAAACAAAATATAGACAATTTTTAAATACATTTTTTAGTTATTGATGGACCTTTATTTATATGTAGCGCTGAGATTTGAACCCAGTGCCCCCCACATGCTAGGCATGCGCTCTACCACTGAGCTACAACCCCAGCCCCAAACACAATTTTTAGTGTTCAGAAAATGTTATGCTCCAATGACTAAAGGAAGTACCAAGTAAACCTTCAACACCACATGCATATATCATTTGAAGTCTGAAACCAAAAGTTTTTTAAATACTTTGAAAAACTGAGCATTATTTTCATTTTTAAGAATAGTGTATAGTTAAAAGAAGAAGAAGAATGTAGTGTTTTGTTTTGTTTTTCTTTTAAATGGTTCAACTAGACAAAGGGACAGTGAGTACCTCAGGGACATTATCAGTCTGTGCTTTGCCACAGCTGAGTCTTCTTTCTTTTCTTTCCTTGCAGACCCAGATTGATCGCTATGTTGGCATCGTCCGGGATCAGACCAAGTCAATTGTTGAAAAGTGAGTACATTTGAGACCACATTTCATCATGACGTGTTTTTTCCCCTAGTTATTTTTAGTCCTTTCTCTAAAATGCTCATGTCAGAGATAGTAATTTTCACCCCGAAAAAAAGGGGACAACTTTGTTTTGTTTTATTTGGGGGAGGGGGGCAGGGAATTTAGCTCAGTGTAGAGCACTTGCCTAACAAGGCCCTGGGTTCAATCTCCAGTACCACCAAAAAATATATAGGGTTTTTTTTTTTTTTTTTTTCCCCCCGGTTTTTTTTTTTGTGGTATTAGAGATTGAATCCAAGAGCGCACTGCCACTCAGCTAGACCCTCAGCCCTTTTTCTTTTTTAAATTTTGAGACAGGCCCTTTCTAAGTTGACCCAGGTTAGCCTCAAATTTGCAATCCACCTGCCTCAGCCTCTGAGAAGCTGGGGTTATAAGCTAAGCTAAATCTTTCCTATGATTACCAAATCCCTCTCTTTTCTTTTTTAAAGTAATACCTAAATCAAGCAGTAAAATATTAATAAGCATCTTTATTGACTCCCTATATGAGAGAGCTGCTTTTTTATTTTCAGTTATTCATAACAAAGATCATGAACCCAATGCTTTGAAATAAGATGTTAACATCATTCCATTTTTTTCTTCAGTTTTTCTCTTTTAATTTTGATTGGTATATCATGATTGTGCCTGAGAAAAGTGGAATCCATTATGCCTCATTCATCATCCACACCATTTGATCAGTCTCATTTGCCAGGGCCTTCCCTTCACCTCCCCTCCTCCCTCCCCCTCTTCAGCTATTCAAGAAACTAAGTCCCACAGGTTCCCAAGTACCACTTGAATACCCCAGATTTTAGTGCTTTCTCCAGGTTTGTCAAGAAAAAGCTGAGTAGGCTAGAGATGTATGTAACTCAGTGGTAGAGCACTTGCCTGGCATGAGCAAGGCCTGGGTTCCATCCTAGCACTACAAAAAAAATTACAGAAAAAAACAAATATATCCAGGTAGGTCTGGTGTGATGCTAGAATCTTCACCTGATTTTTTTATTTTTATTTTTTTTAAATTGGGAATTGAACTGAAGGGGTACTTTACCACTGAGCTACATCACCAGTCCTTTTTGTTTTTTGAGACTAGGTCTCACTGAGTTACTTAGGGTCTTGCTAAATTGCCCAGGCTGGCCTCCAACTTGCCATCCTCCTGCCTCAGCCTCCCAAGTTGCTGGGATTGTAGGTGTAGACCACCACAACCAGCTGACTTTTTGCTTTATAAAATATATTTTGGCACTAAAAGCAGAGAGACAGTACAAATATATATCTGTCATCTATTTACCCTAGTTAATTGGTGAAGATAGTTACAGCTCAGCTTTAGAGCTGGTGTCGTGAGTGCCAGTGTTAGCTTGAATTGGATTGCCATCTGTGAATGTAGCATTTGTGGAGAGTACCCTTGACATTATGAGGGTTTTATTTTGTTTTGTTTTTTCTTTGTGGTATTGGTGATGGAACCCACTGGCACTTTACCACTGAGCTATACCCCCAGCCCTTTTTGTTATTTTGAGACAGTCTCACTCAGTTGCCAAGACTGTCCTCAAACTTGTGGTCCTCCTACTTCAGCCTCCTGAGTGTTACTGGGATTACAGGCATGTACCACTGCACGGTGTTTTCTGAGGGCTTTCAATAGCCCCTTTGCCAGAAGGGTCTTTAGTATCCTGTGAGGGGCTGGGAAATGTCGCCAGATCCCACAGGCCTGAGATCCAGGAACGTATGACGCATATCTTTTTTACGTGTCTCCTTCACCCTGACATCTCGGTCCTTGGTGACACTAGTGGGTTCTGTACCTCATAGAACCAGAGAAATGGACTGAAGCACTGCGAGTTTATGGAGCGTAGTCATGCCTGCTAACTGCTGGCATCTCACCTGGGTCCCTCCATTCTTCTCTGGAACCCTTGATGAAAGACCCAGAGAAAGAGGAGCTGGCATGGCAGCAGGGGAAATGGGGTGGATCTTTGTGGACCCCTCAGGCTCACCCCAGGCAGAGAACAAGACAGCTCACCACCCCTACCTCTCTTCATCACATCCCTGTGAGAAAGGGAGAATGTTTTCTATGTTGCTCCAGCGAGTCCAGGACTGTCTTCTACCATCACTGTGAAAATCGAAACCTAGACAAATGCTTACATTTTCTTTTCCTTGTTTTACTCCCCTCCCCCCCCAACAGGATTCAAGCAAAACTCCCTGGAATCGCCAAAAAAAAGGCAGAATAAACACATGGAAACCAGAAATGCAACAGTTACTAAAACACCACTTAATAGTTATAACGATGTTACTTGTACCATGGAGGAATATGCTCAGTGTCAGCTTGAGCCTGCATTCCAAGCTTTTTTTTTTTTTAATTTGATGTTTTCTCCCCTCCTTTCCCTTTACCCTCAGTATCAAGCACAAGAAACAGTGGACTGAACAAAAAGAACTGATATCTTAGAACCTAAAAGAATAAAGAAAGAAACAAATTAATAGGATGAAGTATACCTTAATGGTGGTGGAGCTTTTTGCCTGTAGCTTGAAAAGGGGAAAGATTAGTGGCAAAGAGAAAGCGAATGATAGAAGAATTTCTTGGGTCCTTCTGTTCAGTTTTCGAGGACTAGTCTTACACAACTCCCATTATAGTTTTGCCCTTATTGAGATAATGATTAACTTATGAAGAAATGGTTTGGGGACAGGAGTTGGACACCTTCCTTGGTTGTTGGCAGCCCTCCAGTCCCATCCTCCTGCCCCACACGAGCAGCTACTCCTAATAATTCCTCTTCTTGACTTAATGATGTAACTTCCAACTCTGAGTAACTTATAGGTGGTAGTGGTAATTCCTGATTCCAGCATGCCATCTGAGAAGTAAGAGTAGAAACAGATAGGGGGGCGGGAGAGGGTCAGCAGGGGCACACAGTGGCCACCATCCTCTGCCACTCATCCCTAGGGAAGGAAGGGCTCCGCCAGCTGTGAGCATGGTGTCCACGTCGTTTCTCTTGGATGCCAGTTCCGGGAGTTAGTTTGAGAACTCATTCCCGAATGTGCTTTCCCCTCTTCCCTGCCCACCTCACCTCAAGTTTAATAAATATGGTTGTACTTTTATTATTATGAAATAAATGTCTGTATCTGCTGTAAACTTGTTAGAGAAAAAAATAATCTGCATGTGGGTCCCCAGTTATTGTGATCCTGTCTCAGTCCATGGGGGGGAACATTCTCAAGAGCTGAACTACAGAACAAGAAAAGCAGTTTCTTTGTCTCCCCTGCCACCGCTTTCTCCTCACATGCTGCTGCTTTAACCTGTGCTCACCAGTTTGGCCTGAGGACCAAAGCCAAGCTGGCTTGAGGGGAGATCTTGTGTCTGTGGCTGAGACCCCACGCCGGTGTGGGGAGTACATGTGGAGTTAACTGCTGTGAGGCTTTGAGGGTGCTTTCCTTTCCAGACACACAGTGCTCAGCACCTGTGCCATGGCCCAGGGTGCTCCTTTGGAGAGTGAAGTTCTAGGGGAAGGTGACCAGGCAGGGCCAGACTGTTGATGGGCTTTATGCAGCTGGAGACAACAGAGCCGCTCACGTGCGCAGCAGATGGAGGGAGACTGGGAGTCTTTGATTCCTGTTGGAGACTGAGTTTCTTCCTCCCCTTTCTACATGGAAACTCAGTCAGTATGAAAGCATTCTTTAAGTTCCTTACGCTTGTAGCTCCTACCTAGTCCTGCCCTTCCAGGAGGGAGCAAGCTGAACAGTAAGGGCTGCAATATTTGATGGTGACCCCAATAATACTGCAGCTCTGTAGAAGGCACTGGGAGGCATTTTTTTCCCACTGCTTTCCAATTTAGATGAGTAAAAGATACTCTTGCCATTTTCCCTTTTCTTACTTTATTGCCCCGTTTCCTTTTGAATTTTTTAACTGACTTTTGTCATGGTAGGAAGCTTATTCTCCATGGCCATTCTTCGCCCTCCCAGGAAGTCAAGGCACTGATGGACTCTCGGGCTTCCCCTCCAAAGGACCTCTTTCTGCATTGGAAGCCCCCACACCTGGCTCTTTTCTTATGTTGCTGCTGTGTTCATGAGAATTGGAGAGGTCTTTGTGCCACGCAGAAATTTTTTTTTAAAGGAAAACCTATAGACAAAAAAATACTAATGAAACTGTGTGTGCGTGTCTGTGCGTGCAACATAAAAATACAGTAGCACTCAAGGAGCTTGAATCTTGGTTCCTGTAAAACTGCAAATTGATGTGGTATTAATTAAAAATAAAGAACACAGTGACTGGTGTTATTCTGCTGACTTTATTCAGTTTGGGTGAGGAACCAAACGAAGCTTCCCTCCACTTCCCCACCCTCACTCTACTTTGAGGACTTGAAAAAGCAATTCATATGAATTTTCAAGATTGCAGAATTTCCATAATGTAAGAGCACAGTTGTGCATTTGGTTTCTGAGAAGATAAGAGACCTCTAAGAGGTGAGCTTAGAAAGGCGAGAGCAGCTGGAGGTATGGCTTAGTGGTACAGCATAGCCTGGCATGCACGAGGCCTGGGCTTGATCACCCTGCGGCCACTAGAAGGAAAAAAAAAAAAAAAGGATGAGGGATGGAGGTGCTGTTGGCCCAGTTTTGCCTCCTACCACGAAGGAGGGTTCCCCACTTGCAGTGTGAAGCGGCCTATAAACCACTAAAATCAGTCACCACGTGTCACCTCTTGTGAAACACTCACCTCAAGTTGCTCTTCCCAAAACTAAGGCTGCTGCGACTCAAGCTGGATTTGAAAAATTTATTCGACATACCTCTTAAAAAACTTAGGTTGAAGTACTTTTTAAATGACTGAAGCAAACAACTTCACAAATACGCATACAAATGTCCGAATAATGTCACTAAGTAACATGGTATATAAATATGTATTCAGAGTAACATTTACATATTGGCCATAATAGCAAGGATACCATTAACCAAAAAAAGAAAAAGGAAAACAAACTCTTCATGTCAGAATCCCGAGGCAAGGAGGCATCCCTAGGGATGAGGACAACCGTGAGGCCATCCCTCCAAGTCACAGTAGGCACCACTACAGCGGCACTTCCCAGATCACTTTTGGAATTTCCAAAATGGTATTTATGCCTCTAGTTAAAGTTCCTGAGAGGATGATGCAGACCTGGGGACACACTTACAAAGCCACTGAGTCACTTTTTTTCTAAGGCTTCTCCTGTGAAGGGGGAACCATTTCCTGACCTGCTCTCTGACCTGGCTTACCTGAAGTTCTGCAGTGAGCTCAGGTGATGACAATCAGCTGTCCTGATTTGCCTGTTTTGAATGGCAGTGTAAAAAAATGTGGTAGAATACTCATTCTAGAAACAACATGCACGAAGTAAAGAATGGCGGAGCCCAGGCTGGCGCCACAGCTTATCTCTGTTCTCAAGATTTTAATACTGTCTCAAAAATCCTGGAGGGCCAAACTCAGTGGAAATTCGTTTTTCAGCCAACTGACAGCCCATCCCCAAATTCCAAAGTAAAGACCACAAAGCCAGAGCCTTGCCCTGCTGAGTAGACCTTTGGCCGGGGGCAGTGGGCCCACCGTGGGGTCCGATGAGGACGCTGCATACAGCCTGTGCTTTCCAGCTGAGGCCTGCAGCAGCCGGAGCTGCCCTCATTCCAAGAGCTCAGCATCCTCATTCCAAGAAGTGCCGTTCTTTGCCAACCTCAGGAATCATAAGTGCACTGGGACGGCCTGCAGTGCCCAAAACGTGCCACCCCCTGGCAGGCCTAATGGGTAAAGAAATTCTAATAATTTACCAGAGCTTGGGAGGCAGCGTGCTATGATGCAAACACTGAATTGGGAGTTGGGATATTTTTATTTTAGTTTTTGTCCTGTTTCTACCTTGCTGTGTGAAAATTTCAATTTCTGGTCTTCAGAATTGTACCTGTGTGAAGGGGGAGGGATGGTACTAAGTTACCTCGAGTCCCTTCCAACTCCAGCAATCCTGAATTGTATAAAATGCTATAAAATTCGTGGTTAAAAAAAAAAAAATCCAACTCCCAATTAGTCAAGGAACTTGGCCTGAGGCACTTGAACCTTGGGTTCCAGCCTAGGGCGGGTAAGGAGAAAGGACTTCGCTTTGCCTTCTGCTTTCCCCCCAGGGCCACACTCCCGCAGACCCAACCCTCAAGCTCCACCCCTGGGCTTCTCCACCCTGACTTTAAGCCAGCGGAGGGCACCGTCCCTGCAGGGGCTTCCCTTTGTGAAAAAACCCTGGGGCCGAGACAAGAGGCCGAGGCCACCGGCATGTGTGGGATGTTTAGCCCTCCATCCCCGCCTCTGTCCTCGCTCCATCTTCCTTCAGGTCCTTCCCCACCACCTCGCAGCTTATCTCTGATACTCGCGTAATAAATAAGACGTTTGCACATAAGGGTGATTGGGTCAGCTCTGTCCCCGCCCCGCCCCTTTCATATAAAAGCATTAAATACAGTTCCAAAATAAAATACAAAGAGCAAAAAAGGGCCTGATCTCAGGGCCACCTGTTCTCCACGGGAGAATGAGTCTACACATCCCTCTCGGACCTGCCTGGGAGATCGCGGGGCCCCTTCCCCACCCCACAGGGCCTGGCGCTGCCGCCGGAAGAGAGGCCGACGCCCGGCCCCAGGCCCTGGGAGCTAAGAACCGGTGGCGAGTCCGCTGAGGACAAAGGGAGGGGACGGGAATATAGGCCAACTGCCGGGACCGCCAGTGCCCCGGACTCCAATGGACCTGGCGCTGGACCAAGAGCGCCAGATTCAGCCTAGGGGTAAACGGAGGCCCTCAGGGCAGGAGAGGAGCAAAGGAAAAAAGTGCTAATCCCTTTACACGATCCCGGTCCGGGCGGGAGGGCGGGGCCGAGGGCGGGGCCACCGGGCGCACGGTCCCTCCGAGCCTGTCCCCGAAGCTGGCGCAGCTGGCAGAGCCCAGGCTTAGGGGCATCGCCCCGCCCGTCCGCGGTTCAATGCGCCCTCCCCGCCCCGGAGGCTCCCAAGCCCCGGGCCCCGCCTCCCGCCTAAGGCCCCCGTCCGCGGCCAGGGCCTCCGAGAGGCCAAGAATACCAATTAGGAGGAGGCAGCCAGCAGTCCCCGAGGCGGGAGCTGCGCCTGCTGGCGTGCGAGGCCGCAGAGAACTGGGCCCCCGGCCAGGGCAAGGGGCCGGCGCGTCCCTCCTGCCCTCCCGGGCCCCTCCCTCGGCCCTAATACTGACTGACGGCGCCCCCATCCCAGCCTGGCAAAGGAGCACCTCGCGAAGTGCTGCCCGCCGCGGGCCGGGCTGGCGGCGCTCGGTGCTAACACTTCGGAGGCCGCTTTGGCTTCATGGAAAGCGGAGCGCTGCGCAGAGGGCTGGGGCTCCGGGTCCGGGTGCGCTTCCCCCAGCGCCCGACTAGCTCAGACACCGAAGTGGCAACGAACCGCTGCGGCGGCGCCACCCAATCTCCGCCCGGCCCGGCCAGCGGGGGGCACGGCAGCAGTAGGGGGCGTGGGAAGCTCTAGCACCAGGGACAAGGGTCTCCCAGCCCGGCCGAGCGAGTCCGCTACGCCCGGCACACGGCGCCGGGCTTGAGGTCCGCGCCGCCGTCGCGCGGCGCCGGGGCAGGTGGCCCGAAGCCCTCGTGGCCGTAGCAGCGCAGCGCCGCCTCCTCGTAGGCCTCCAGGATGGTCTGGCGCTCCTCGGGCGTGAAGTCCATGGAGAAGGGGTGCACCTGCAGGATGTGCCGCTTGATGGTGCTCACCTTGAGCGTGGCCAGCGCGCCCCCGCACACCATGCACACCAGGCCGCGCCGGCTGCCGTCGTAATCCATCAGGTACTCGCCCCGCCAGCGCGGCTGGTAGTTCCGCCGCTGCTCCCGGCTGCGGGGCGGCGGCGGCGGGGGAGGGGGCGGCGGCGGCAGCGGCAGCGGCGGGAAGGCCAGTCCCCCGGGCTCCTGCCCGTCCTCTTCGTCCTCCTCTTCCTCGGCGGGCCGCTCCAACGGAGCCCCAGGGGAGAGTGGGACTTCGCCTAGAGAGGGACAAAGGGCTGTATTGGAGCCGGTGGCAGAAAACAGGGCAGGTCCCACATCCCAGCTACATATCCCCCTCCTTTTGTCCTTCGATTCCAGCCTCCCACTCTCACCCTTCCAGCAACCAAGCTGTGCGCAGCCCTCTGCCTGCCGGGCCCCTGCCCGCGCTCCCTGGCCACCTGCTCTGGCCCTCCACCGGCTCACCCCACCACGCCTCCTCTGGCTCCGCCTCCTCCGCCCTTCCCCCTTCCTGGGCTGCGGCTGTGCTGGGGCTGGAGGCGCCGGGGGGCGACTCCGGGCAGGGCAGCCCCAGGGCCAGAAGGTGGGCGGCCTTCTCGCTCCACTCCGGGGCGATGAGGGCCTTAACAGGCCCGGTGCGGCGCGTGAGGCCCGAGTGGCGCTGGCGGATGTGCCGCTTGATGGTGCTCATCTTGAGCGAGGCCAGCGCGCCCCCGCACACCATGCACACCAGACCACGCCGGCCGCCGTCCAGCTCCATGAGGTACTCCAGTCGCCAGCGCTCCTGGAAGTGGCGGCGGTGGTCGCCGCCCTGCGGCGACTGCCCCGGGACCCCCTCCCTCTCGGCCTTGCCCTTGCCCTCCTCCAGCTCCTCCTCCTCCTCTGCGGGCCCGGGCCTCTCAGGGACCCAGCCAGCCTCTTCCTTTACGTCTGGGGGCCTGAGATCCTGAGAGGAGGGGGCTCCAGCTGCAGGGGCCGAGTCCCGGCTCTTTCTGGTCAGGTCCTGGGGAACGAGGTCATCGTCTGTTGGGGAAGGGTTGAGGGAGAGGGGCTCAGCCTGCTGACTGGCTTGTCCTTACCCACGAGGTAGGGGGTGTCTAGCCTTGCTTCTAACCCCAGCCCCAAGCTAGAGGTCCCAGGGAGTCTGAGTGTGTGTGTGTGTGTGTAGGGGTGGGGTGGGTAGGCGGGGCCTTTCGCCCTCAGGAGTCCTAGCCTCCCAGTTTGGGCCACAGACCCCACCTCGCAGCCCTGAAAAGGGGGGGGGGGGGGCTCAGCCTTGGGGCAGCCTCGCACCTGGTGAGGACTGGATGAGCTCAGAGAACACCCCAGGCTGGTCACCCCAAGCCTGCAGCAGGGCACTGCGCTGGGGGCCGCTGAGCCCCAGAGAGCTGGGGTGCGCCTCCAGCACGTGGGCACGGATGTCGTCCAGGTGCAGGCTGGGCAATGCCCGGCCACAGGCCAGGCACACCAGCCGGTTCCCCCGCGGGTCATAGTCCATGAGACACTCAGCCCGGAACCAGCTCTGCAGGGACTCCTTCAGCCTTCTCTCCAGGCGCTGGGACCCCAGTCCCCTGCTGCCCCCAGCCCTTCTGGAGGCTGAGAGGCACTGGCCACGGGATGCCACTGGGCCCCCTCGCACCCCTGGCCGCTGGCGCCGGCAGCCCCCACCAGCTGAGGCTTTGCCTGAAAGGGTTGGAGGGAAGCAACTGAGATGCTGGCCCTCTGGGAGCCCCCCACCACAGCCAGGCCCTCCACAGCCTCTTGCTCACTGAACTGTGACTCAGGTGCCACATCTCACCTTTGCCCTTCTCTTCCTCTCCCCTCACATTTAACTCCATCTCCCTAACCCTCCTGCACACACAAGCTAAGTCCACCAGCCTTCCCAGACCCAGGTTCCAGCCCCTTCCCTGGGCTTCACCATCAGCCATGCTTTCCTAGCACCCTCTGTTCCCTCACCGAACCTAACCCTCCCCTGCCTGTCCCACCCCCACCCTCCACCACCCTCTCCTCTCCTCTCAAACCACAGAATGTCAAAGGTGTTAGAGAGGTTGGAGACCCCCCATCCCACTGTCCTCCCGCACCACTGGACAACAGGGGCAATAAACAGGCCTTACCCAGAGAAGGAACAGTGACCTGCCCCAGAAAATCAGCTAGTGGACAAAGCAGATGCCCCGACTTGGTCCCAACACACCCAGGCCCCTGCATCTCCATGTCCTGCATTACCTGAGCCCTTCGGTGGGCAAGCTTGGAGGCTGGCCCCCTCTTCTTCCTCTTCCTCTTCCTCTTCCTCCTCTTCCTCAGCTCCCTGGGCCCCCAGGCCTTCAGCCTCACCACAGGCCCCCAGCCCCAGGTGGGCATCCCAGCTGTTGCTGATGACTTCCTTCTCACGGGGACTCCAATGCAGGGAGTAGGGGTGCTTCTGGCGGATGTGCCTCTTGATGGTGCTGAGCTTGAGGGTGGCCAGGGAGCTGCCGCACACCATGCACACCATGCCATGCCGAGCAGGGTTGAAGTCCATCAGGTACTCCAGCCGCCAGTGGTCGTGGTAGTAGCGCCGGTGGTCACGGCCAGGGATGCGGCTCTTTCCAGGCCTTGAGGCCCTGGCCTCACAATGGTCTGAGTATTTCCTGCCTGAAGATGCTGGTCCCCTGGCCCTGGAGGAGGGCAGGGGAGTACTCCCCCAGGACCCCAAGGCACCCCCTTCCAGCTGAAGATCTTGCCCTGAAGAGAAAAGGAAGAGAGATTTTCAACCTCCAGTTTCCAGGAAAAGAATCCAGGGTTTTGATTTCAAGGCCTGAGAAGGGGGTGGGGGGGCTTCCGGGCAGGGAAGGGACAGCAATAGCAATGACAGGGATGTGGGAGAACCAGGGTGTCAGAACACCCGAACACAGAGCAAGGACCCTGTGAGAGAGGCTCGAGAACAATAGGATGCCAGCATCGTGTGAACCAGCTGTGACTTTTTAAAGATAAGGTGAGGGCCAAGGACACGCAGGCTCTGTAAGGCACCCTTTTTGGAGGAGAGTGTGGGGATAAAGCCAGGAGAGCAGCAGCTGGGGCGGCTACAGCCAGCATGGAGAAGGCAGTGGGGCGAGGAACAAAGGGGGCATCTGTCTACACCCTGGCCTGCGCAAGGACCCACCCACCTGGGGCCCCAGCCAGGAGGGCCCCACCCAAAGTTCTCCTTTTTTCCAATAATGTCTCAAAAACTGCCTCTTGAGAGTCCCTTTTAGGTATAGGCTATGGATATGTCAGTTCCCCAAGTACAGATTCCCCCACAGGAGAGATCCCCAACACAAAGCTGTCAACACCTCCAGGAAAAGGAGTTTCTGGGACCTAGGACTTCCCCAGAGTCTGAGAGAGCCAATGACCCTGAAAAGGGATGGAAGGAGGGCCACCAGAGTGACTACCAAAGATACTGCATCAGAGAGCAGCCACCACCCACTAGAGCCCATTAAGTCTTTCTGGAGATTTATTTTTTGCTCTGGCAGGGAGCCGGCCACTGCCCAGCAATAAGAAGGGAGGGCACTGGAGGGACCCGGGGTTAACCCAGTGGTGTTCCCTTTGTGAAACAGGCACCCCAGAGCAGCCCCCCACCCTGCCTACAGTTCTGACCCTCTTTTATTTAGAAAATGGTCTCCCGGCCACATAGAGTGAATGGACAGGTTCTGGTCATTCTCCCATTGGAGATTCCCAGGGTCCAGCAAACAAAAGACAGGCTCAGAGAGGACTCCTGTCACATTGTGGAGGGTTTTGTTTGTTTTAGTTTGCATTTTTTAAAAAGTAGATTCATAGAAAAACCACGAGTTCAAGTCCTAGCTTCACTGACAACTTGCTCTGTGACCTTTGGTAGGTCACGTCTGCTCTCTGGGCCCAAGCGAGTCTTTGTCTGCAAAAGCACTGGATGGCTAGCTGGTCTCAGCATCCTTCCAGCGCTGGAGCCATGCTAGTCTAAGGCAGACTGGCCCTTTAAGAGTCAAAAAAAAAAAAAAAAAGAGGAGGAGCTGAGATTCTTTAAAAACAAAAGGGGATGGGGAGTTTTGGGGAGGGGAGCTCGGAGATTAGGGCAGAGTCTCCCAGGCCAGGACTGAACCCTCGCAAGTCTTAAGGCGCAGCAGACCCTGCATCTAGGAATTGACAACAGTTTTCTCTGAGAGGCAAGAGGACGGGCTGGTCCCGCTACAGCTGACAAATCGGGGCTGAGATAAATTCTGAAAAGGGAAGAGACAAGGCGGGGGCAGAGAGGGTGTCTGCCTTTGTGGGCGAACCCATCCCTAATTTAAAACCGGCCCGCGGTGGGGGAAGGTGGTGGTGGGTCCCCGGGCGCAAGCTATTCTCCTTCCTAGGGAGAACGTGGGAACGAGAGTTCCTGTCCCTAACCAGGCCACACGAAGAGAGAAGCAGCCGGACTGGAAACTGTGGAGTTCGGTGCTCTGCTACTCTGGGGAGGGAAAAGAAATCCAAAAGGGACACGGGGTGTGGGCGGTCTTTTAAGACAGCTGGATAAGAAAGACCACCTGGGAGTCTGAAAGAGAAAGGGGCGGGTGCCGCGAGTCCGACCGCCTGGAGCCCCGCGGCGCTGGCCCTGCGGGGCCCCTCCGCCTGGCCCCCAAAGCGGGGCGCCGCGGGGCCCTTTAAGGAGGAAGGGATCCGCCCGAGCCCCGCGGGCCGACCCCGGGCGCTGGGCGGAGGGCTCCCCCGCTGGCTCTGCAAGGGCGATCCGCGCCCGCCAGGTGGCGCCCCAGGCCGGCCTGCCCGCGTCCCCCCCTTTGTTCGGCGGCGGAGAGGGGCCCGGAGCCCGGAGCCGCAGCCCTCCCCTCCCCCACGCCGGGGCCCCCGCCTGGGCCGCCGGCCCCAGCTCTTACCGCCGTCGTCCTCCTCGGGCTCCGCGCCGCCGCTCGATCCGGCGGGCGGCAGCCGTCGGCCCCGTGCCGAGGCCACTGCTGGCCCGGGGCCGCCCCTGCCGCCGCCGCTCCGGCTCCGGTGGTCCCCGCCGGGCTCCATGCGCTGCGCTGCGGAGCGGGGCCCCGGGGCGGCGGGGCGCGGGGCCGCGGGGCCGAAGGCGGCCCGCGCCGGGCGCTCGGTGCGCGAGGCCCCGGGGCGCGGGGCGCATGCACGGGGCGGCCGGCCGCACGGACGGCTGGCTGCTCGCTCGGCGGCGCGGGCTGGACCGGGGTGGGGATTCCTGTCTGGGGCCCCTGGGGCTCCTTTAAGGGCTCCTGGGTAAATTTAAAGGGGCCGCGCGCTATTTCCTCCTGCCAGCTCGCGGGGGGCTGGGGGTGGGAGGCGAGAAGCGACAAGTCCGCAGCCGGCGGCCCCTCCGGACGCTAAGAGCACGGACCTCGCCGCCCTCGCGGGCCCGCGCCACCGCCTCCGGGGCTCGGGTCCCGGCTCCCGAAGGGTCACGGAGGTGGTGAGGGGCGCCCGCGTCCGCTGCGACGCGCTTCCACCCAGGCTCGGCTCGCAGCCACCGCCCCCTCGGGGCATGTCAGCGCGGGGCTCTCCGCGGCGGCGCAGGCTGGGGACCGCCGGGTGGAGCGGCCGAGGTCCCTGCCAGGGGCTGCCTCCTCCCGCGCGACCTCGGCGCGGGCCCCGGAGCGGACGCGACTGGCAGGGGCCCCAGATGGCTGCGGCCCCGCCGAGAGGGTGGAGCCGCGGGGGCGGCCGCGCCCCCTCCCGCGGGAGCCGCCGGGGAGCGCTGGGAGCTCCGGCTTCTCCATGGGAGGGGCGGACGGGCGAGGCTCCTCCGGAGCTGGTCAGGGGTGAGGGCGGTGGCCGCCGAGGCGCAGGCGGGGGAGCGGGGCGTACCAGGGACCCGCCGAGAGCCCGCTGCGCCGGGCCGGCCCCGAGGAGCCGAGGTGGCCCCGGGATGGAGGCCGGGAAGAGGGCGTGCGCGGTGACTCAGGCTCCTCGCCCCGCAGGCCTGGGGGTGCCGTATGAGACCCTGGGCGCAGTCCCAGACCCCCTGCCCGGCCCGAGGGGGCGAAGAATGCGGGCCGCGGTCAGGGTGTCGGGCACCTGGGCACGCGCACCAGCACGACAGCGAAGCGCTGGGGCAGACCCTGGCCGCGGGTCCCTGGGGCACCTCCAGGTCCACAGCTCCCGGGAAACCGAGAGGAGAGACCCCGCGAGGCAGCCGCGCGGGGTCGCGGCAGCCTGGGGTCCTTCTGCGAGGACCTGCTGGAGAAGCAGGTGCTTGCTTTGCCTGTGGTCGGTCGCCCACAACAAAGGCGATTCCTGGAGATCCAAATTACAGGTTGCGGGAGGCCGTGCAGGGTGTTATTATCTAGAGGTGAGTTTTACTCTCTTCTGCCAGAAGCGACCCGGCAGTCCGTTAGAAGTCTTTGACAGATTCCTTCTCTCACTCAGCACCTACTGTGTGCCCGCATGTTTTAGACGCTGGACACAGCACTGATCACGACAGCCCAAACTACTACTGTCTGTGACTTAGGCACCCATGGCGTATAAAATGGAAACAACCCCAGCCCTTTTGGGAATCTTGGAAAATATTAAATTACCCGGAACACAGGAAACACCCACCCCCGCTCGCCGCCGCTGCAAGTGGAAGGGACAGGAACTAAGATTTCCGAAATACCCCGCCTCTCCTTCAGGCCAAGTGATGACCTGAGAGACATCACGTTGGGGAAACTGAGTCTGCCTCACATCTCTGCTCTCACCCAGGGAGGAGCTACCCTTCTTTCCATCCACTTGGGGGCAGGGTCCCTGGTGCTCAAAGGGTGCCAGGTGGGGTCTTGGGGTGGAGGGTTGTCTGGCCCAGGGATGCAAAGAGAAAATAAAACAGGGACCTGCCCTCATGCGCTTCTGTGTATGGTTTTGAAAAGGAAAACTGCGGGGAGACGGGAGCCCCTGGGGACGTAGTTCAGTAGGACACTCGCCTAGCATCCTTCAAACCTTGGGTTAGATTCCCAGGACCACGAAAAGGGGGTGGGGGTGGAGGGGTGGCGCTCATGCGGCCTAATGACCTAAAGTGAAAGAAGTCTGTTCCTCTAGGGCTAAAGGGCCTCTCAATTTATTTCACTTTAGTTTCTAATTACAAAAGCAACCCATGTTCAGGTCCAGCCGGGGTGAGACTGAGATGCTGTGCTATCTGTCCTTCCTGTACTCTCTGTTGTATAAAGAGGGCAATCTTGTTTGTCACACAAAGAAACGTCTCAGAGCCACCTGGAGCCATTTTTAACAACCTCTGGCCCTTCCCCATCACCCACATCCTGCAAGCCTCAGGAAAGACTCCGAGCTCCAGTTTCCAAGCGTTCTACCAGCAAACTCATGAAGCTGGAGCTTGGCTACTCAGAGGAAGACACGGAGACTCAGAGACAAGAAGCTCACTCAAGATGTCCATTGATTTGATTGACTTGGAAAGCATTGTCTGAGCCAATCCAAAGTGCCTCTCCCTGGGCTAGGTGGAAAGGTTTAAAAACATTTAGGTAGCCTGTACAAGGTGCCAGGTTCAACTCCCAGCACCACTAAAAATAAAGATCACATGACAACGCAGGGGTGCCCTCTCTCCTTCTCAGGAGTTCTCAGTTCGCTGTGGGAAGGGGCACCAAAGACAACAGCAATCAGGGCCATATTTTGATTTTCTTTCTTTTTTTCTTTTCTTTCTTGCACTAGAAATGAACCTAAGGGTGCTCTACCACTAAGCCACATCCCCAGTCCTTTTTGTTTTATTTTGAGACAGGGTCATGCTAATTTGCTGAGGCTGGCCCCAAATTTGCAATCCTCCTGCCTCAGCCTCCCCCCGTGTCTGGGAATACACACATTGTTTTTATGGACTATAGATACTTTTGCCTTTGTGAACGTCTTCTATTAAAGAGAAATTTTTAAATAATTCAATAAGTGCTTTCATGTGAAATGTTAACATACTTTGACCCTTAATGTTTATTTTTTTTCCTTCTGATTTGAAATGTTTTCAGAAGCCCAGAAAAATATGGTGGGCTGGAGGTACAGTGCCTCCTCTAGCGCGGATTGGGCGGTCAGCGGTGACTGCAACGCAGGGCAATGTGTCAAGGGAGAAGGGAGGCAAGGAAGAATTAGCCAGCCAGGGAAGACTTGCCAGAAGAGAAAGGCAGCCAGGACCTTGCTGACAAAGGGCAGGGGAGCTCCAGCGGAGCACGGTTCCGGTGACAGAGACAGAGAGGAAAGGGAATTCGGGACTCAGCCTTAGGTGCCAACTTGAGAGTATGAGTCTGTTCTGAAGTCACTGGGGAGTGTCTGAAGGTGCGCCTGATCTTCCAGGAGGCAGCCTTGAGGCCACTGGGTTGGAAGAAGGACGTCACGAGTCAAAGACTGTGGCCACCCTTTGGGCTGGCCATACCAGCCCCAAGGACCTGCGTGGAGGTGGCGCAGCAAAGCCGATGGAGGGGGTAAAAAGTATGAGCCGCCCACAGCTCATCATGGTGCAGTCTTCACTGCCTACAAGGGGGAAGGGACCAGTGAGGACGAGATGCCACCCGCGTCCCAGCTGAGCCAAGCAGCCTAGCAGTAAGAAAAGATACCTCTTCGCGTCAGAGAGCTATTTGTTACCAAGATATGTACCTGTAAGCTGGCCCCTCCCAGAGGGGGTCCTTTTGCCCAAATTCTAACAAAGCCCCTCTTGCAAACTAGCCGTGGTCTTATTTTGAGCCTTTAATAAGGTAAAATCACCAACACAGTGGCACATGCCTGAAATCCCAGCTACTCAGGAGGCTGAGGCAGGAGGATCACAAGTTCAAGGCCAGCCTCAGCAGTTTAGCAAGACCCTATCTCAAAATAAAGAGAGCTGGGTATGTAGAGATGTCACTCAGTGGTAGAACTGACCTACCATGTGCAAGGCCCTAGGTTCCATCCACAGTACGAGGAAAAAAACAAAAAAAGGCAGAATCTACAGGACACAGGACATGGTGCCTGATGATGGGACAATGAGTGAAAGATGAGCCTAGTTCCCAAGTACCTGGGCTGAGAAGAAAAGGTCCAGATTGGACTTGGGGTGGAGAACAAGGTCGCAACCTGGAAACTTTGGCTCCTGTATTAAACCCAGACCCCATGTTTCTACCTCACCCCTTCCCTTCATTCTGTGACTCAGATCCTTAGTCCACTGGCTGGTATCTCCAGCCAGCAAGACTCTGGGCTCCCTGTGTTCACTGGTCTCAGTCTGCAAAGGCCAGAGGTCCCTATGGGTGGGGACAGCTTCCTCCTACTTTTCTGTGGTTCCTTGGGTAGTCTCAGAAAAAGAAGGGCCTTACAGATGGCTACCATGGAGGAACTGTGGATACTGTGTCCAAAGGACTCTTTTAAGGAGGTGAATACATTGACATCACACGGCCCAAATTTCCCACAAATTTCTGGATTCAACTTTTCAATGTCTCAGAAGTACAAAATACTAATAGGCTTTTGACATCTCCAGTGGGCACAATTAAATTCTTTTAAACAAAGATCAGTTGCTCATATAGCCTACAAATTTCAAAGGGGTGCCCTGTGCTGGGGATGGAACCCAGGACCTCATGCATGGTAGGCAAGTGTTCTACCACCAAGCTACATCCCCCGATGTTTTTATTTTTTTGAGACAAGATCTGGCTAAACTGTTGAGCTTGGCTTCACTTTGCTCCTCCTGCATCAGCCTCCTGAGTAGCTGGGATTATAAGTGTGAGCCACCATGCCCTGGCTCAAAGGAACTCTCTAAGTAGATTGTAAATTAAATCATCCCTTGTCAAATTCCAAAGAAATTCTAAACCTAAAGATGATTTCCAGGTGTAAGTAAAAACTCAAAGTTTCTGAGTGTGTGTTGCAGGGAGGGGAGTGGAATGTTAGCCTCAGACATTTAAATTCGAGAATAAAGCAACAAATAAAATTACTTTTAAGAAACGAGAAAACTGGCAAACTCTTTCCTCACCTTGATCCATGTGACAGCCCAGGAGACCATGTTACAGAGGAGAAAAGGAAGCAACTTATCCAATACACAGCTAGTGATTGGTAAGAGCAGACATAACTCTGACACTTAAAAACACTTAAAAAAAAAAAAAAACTTAAAAAAAATCAACTATTTCAAACATCCAGCAAAAAAGAACTTTTATGTGTTTATATACATATATATTCATACCTCTAAGCTTTAACAAATCTAAACATTTTGACATATTCACTGCATAACTTAATTTTAAGAAATAAATTATCACAGAGGGTTGCAGCTCTTAAGCATGCCTTCCTGCCTGTTCTTCATCCCCCCTCGCTAGGTTAACCCTTCCCAAAGCTGTTCTTGTCATTGCCACCTAGGTACAGATCCCTTCACTGTCCAGAAGCAATAAAACTCAATTTGGGGCTAGGCGCAGAGGCACACGCCTGTAACCCCAGCAGCTCTGGAGCCTGAGGCAGGAGGATCTCGAGTTCAAAGTCTCAGCAACTTAGCGAGACACTTAGCAATTCGGGGAGAACCTGTCTCTAATAAAACATTTTTTAAAAGGGCTGGGGATGTGGCACAGTGGTTGAGCACCTCTGGGTTCAACCCCCAGTACCACAAAAAAAAAAAAAAATCAATTTGGGGAGGTGGGGTACTGGGGATTGAACCTAGGGACCCTTTATCACTGAGCTACCTCCCTCACCCTTTTTTATTTTGAGACAGGGTCTTGCTGAATTGCCGAGGGTCTCACTAAATTGCTGAGCCTGGTCTGGAGTTTGTGATCCTCCTGCCTCAGCCTCCTGAGCCCACTGGGAAGGCAGGTGTGCACCCTGCCCACCACAACCAATTTTTACTTGGATGTAGCCTTCAGGAAGTTCCTCTGTATGACAGCAGCGCTCCAAGGTCAAGTTCTCTGTAGTCAGGGGTTCACCCTGTGCTCACTGGTGTCAGCAGTGCAGGGGACACAAAGAAGCTGGGACCTAAGATGCTGGGACCTTCGCGTCCTCTTTGGACTCTGGGGACTCTGAATCATCCCCACTGTGCTCCATCAGCCACAGAAGCTGCACCGCCAACTCCTACCCTCACAGTTTCCCAGTGATGGCACTTCCGGAGCTGTCACCTCTCCTAGCACATCACATCGGCCTCCTCCTCCAGTCCTGGCCCTGCTCCAGTCCTGTCCCCTGCAATCTGCAATCCTTTTCCCACACAGCCGTTAAAATCATTTTCCCTTCTCTCTTCTTCTCTGGCAGTGTGGAGATAAAAACCCAGGGCCTCAAGCATGCTACGCAAGGGCTCTACTACCGAGCTACACCCCCCGTTCTAGAATGTTCTTTCCAGAGCAACCAGACACCTCTTTAGAATCCTTTGCACCCAACTTTGGCCCTGAGTCTCCTCCCCCATCCCCCACACTCCAGCCCCTCGCAGGGAGGCACTTTGCCCACCTGGCTTCCTGGGCCTGAGAGAGGAACGCAGGGATACTGAGAAGGAAGGAGAGACTGAGTCTCAAAAGAGGAGCACCCAAGAGCCCTGGGAATGTGGTAAACACCCACAAACCTTCAAATGCCAAACAAACTGGCCCAGAGGCACACTCTGTAATCCCAGTGACTCTGGAGACTGAGGCAGGAGAATTGCAAGTTCAAGGACAGTCTCAGCAATTTAGTGAGCCCCTCAGTGATTTAGCAAGACCTTGTCTCAAACTAAAAAATAAGGACTGGGAATGTAGTGGTAAAGTCTTCCTGCGTTCAATCTCTAGTACCAAAAAAGAAAGAAATGCAAAACAAACATTCTGAGGGACCAGCCCTTACCTTCCTCCCACCCCCTTGTCCTGCGCCCTTGACCTGCACCCTTGACCCTGCCCTGGCCTGCAAAAGTGGACAGGAGGGCAAGGCGCAAGTGCTGGAAAAACAGGACAAACTGAGTAGCTCCGCACTGGCGCCACCTCTAGTGCAGCCCCAGCATCTGTCCCCCATGACTATTAACGCTCCCCGCCAGCTGACTGCTGCCACTGCCCCTGGAGATGGCCGTGTTCTCCCCTGAACCCGCCTCTGCTTTCCTAAATCGACTTTGTCTGCGTCTCGTCTCCGCCTCTGGCAGTGCTGAACTTCTTTTCTGTCACATATGCCAAGGATCCCCTTGTCCTGAGTGGAGGTCTCCTCTCTGGGACCTCCTCAAACGAACCTCTGAAGAGAGTTCCAGCCCCTTTGTCCTGTAAATCTGTTCAGCAATTCATAATCTGGGTTAAATGCCCCCCTCCTGAAGTTCCAATTAGAAAAAATAGAACATAATTGCTTTATTGGTATGTCAAAATGATCGACTGGTATGTTGATTTGGTTTTTGTTCTCATTTCTGTGAGAGATTAGGTCTTTGATTTTGAAAGCCTGGGTCAATAGAAGCCAAGTAGCAAAGTAATAGGATCTTCCATAGGGGCAGATCTCAGGATCTCGGGATCTCGGGATCTTGGAGTTTAAGGGGGACCAACAAGATTCCAGGGGAAGAGGAAAGGGTTGCCAGAGGCTGACTCCTTGAGAGTCTCGGGAAGGTCCCTCTGGGTCGAACTCAAGGTACAGTTTGCTGAGCTCTGAGGTGTAACAGTGGGTCTGGGTGGTCAGGAAAAGACTCCTCTGAGAAAGTCAGGGTAATGGAGAGATCCCAGGGCAGGGCAGGAGTGAGTCAGGGCAGTATAGGTGGGGAAGATGGCGCCAGGCATTTTGGCCTGTGCAAGGGCCCTGTGGTGGAAGGAAACAGTCACACAGAAAGAGGAAGTCTGATGCCAGGCTTGGTGGTACACCACTGTGACCCAGCAACTCAGAAGACTGAGGCAGGAGGATCATGAATTCAAAGCCAGCATCAACAATTTAGCCAGGCCCTAAGAACTCAGCGAGAACTTGCCTCAAAATAAAAAAATAAAAATGGGCTGGGGATGTGGCTCAGTTAAGCACTCCTGGGTTCAATCCCTAGTACCAAAAAAAAAAAAAAAAAGAAAAAGAAAAAGAAAAGAAAGAAAGAGGAAGACCGAGGTATGGCTTGAGGCAGGCCTGCAAGGCCAGAAAGACTTCATGAAGGATTTTTATCTATTCTAAGAGCAAAGGGAGGCAACTAAGGGTTTTATAGTGTGCGTGTATAGGGCGGTGGGGAGGTGGAATTATCAGACATGCATTTTGATGGATAACTGTGGAAATGTAGAGTAGAGACAGGAAGACTGGACAGAAGGCTACCTTGTCAGGGCTGAGGTTGTGGCTCAGTGGTAGAGCACTTGCCTAGCATGTGTGAGGCACTGGGTTCGAGTCTCAGCACTGCATATAAATAAATGAATAAAATTAAGGTCTTTCAACATCTTAAAAAAAAAAAAAGGTGGCTACTTTGTACCAGGAGAGAAACAGGAGCTGCCAACAGGACATGGGGATGGAAATGCAGAAAGGAAGCAGATTCCAGGGTTGCCCAGGAAGGAAGTTCCACAGAATGGGAAGATGGACTGAGGCTCCCACCACGACACCGAAGTTTCTAGTTTGCATGGAAGGAGAGAGGTGGTACTGCCCACTGAACTGTGCTTCAGAGGGAATGGGCAGTAGAATTACAGGGGCCCATTGTGTGGACTAGGCTCCTGCCCTGGGCCCCTGTTGACCAGACTAAAAATCAAAATGGAGTCACTCATGTTAAGATCTGAGTTATCTGACCTTGCAAGATACCAGGGGAGTCAACAGCCAATTTCCCAAACAGGTGGGTTTCAATCTGCATAATACCGAAGCACGCTCTGCTTTAATCCTAAAGCAAAACTTAACCGGATGTTAACTAATCAGGTGTTTTTTTCTATCCTTCTGCCCCCCTCCCCACCTTACAAGGAAAGTAACTTTGAAATGATCTGTCTACATTTGTTGTTTCATTTCTGTGGTCCTCAAACCTTTTCTGTCCAACAGTCTCTGTTCATGGGAACTCATAGGAAACATTATGAAATATTTCCTGATTCTAGAATAGAAAATAAAGCCAATTAAGAATTTTCTACTGAAGCTGGGTGCAATGCAAATGCCTGTAATCTCAACAGCTCTGGAGACTGAGGCAGGAGGGTCACAAGCTCCAGCCCAAACTGGGCAATTTAGCGAGACCCTGTCTCAAAACAAAAAATAAAAAGAGCCTGGCTCGGTGGTGCTTGCCTGTAATTCCAGTAGCTCAGGAGGCTGAGACAGGAGGATGGCGAGTTCAAAGCCAGCCTCAGCAATTTAGGGAGGCCCTGAGCAACTCAGTGAGACCCGGTCTTTAAATAAAATACAAAATAGGACTGGGGATGTGGCTCAGTGGTCTAGCCCAGGAGGAAAAAAAAAGACCTGGTGATATGACTCAGTGGTAGAATGCCCATGTGTTCTATCCCCAGTACCACAGTTAAAAAATAAATAGATAAATAAAAAGAAAGAAGGAAGGAAAAAAAGCCCTTCAAATGAATTTGTTGAAGTCTTGTCTTTTGACAGGAGAAAGGATGTATTGGCCAGAGTCACAAGTGGAAGTTTATCTGTTACGGAGCGGAGCGATTAACAAGGTACAGAGGCCACGCCTAAGGCACTGTCTCTCTGAGAAGTTCAAGAGGCCTGGGACTTGAGGTTGCTCAGACTCCAGTGCTCAGCACTGCCACTTTTACCGGCTGGCTTTTTGCTCTGGTTCTTGCCTCCAGATCAAAAGCTGCTCTCCACAGCCCCAGTGTCAGGGGCTCAGACTGGCACTTTGAGGACCAAAGGTCTTTTTCTCCAGGGCTCTGCTTCCTTATCAGAGAAGCAGAATCTTCACCAGAAACTCCCGGCAAACTGTCCTCTCCTGGGCCAGAAAGGTTGCACTGCCCTCCCGGGCTACAGAGGAAACTGGGAATATTTGTATCCTGCGTTTGGCAACAAGGAAGGCAATTATCTCTGGTAATTGAGATTAACCGCAATGAGTGCCCTGGGGCTAAGGGGGATGTGCATTCCTAAATCCAGGGTCTTCGCCTACTCTCTGACCAAATGGGGGTCTCTGTGCAGGGATAAGGAGCAGGGAAAGGGCCGGTGGGCTGCAATGAGTAGGTATGCGGGGTGCACTATCATTTGGGCAGCCCACATCCATGCTTACGTGTGGAGACAGCACCTCCATTTTTCCTTCTGGAATGATCATCCCTCTCCTCACACTCTAAGTATTTGGGGTACAGCCAATCTTACCCCCCACAGGGAGGAGTTAGCAAATGACCCAGGTGGGGTTTCCAGATAACATACAGGGTGCATACTTGGAAATAGTGATCTAAAAATGTATTCCTTGTGTGCCTGAAATTCACATGTAACTCACTGTCCTATATTTTTATATGCTAAGTCTGGCATGAAGACTCAGGCCTACCCGTAACATCACTACGTTACCAAACCCGAGTCTAGAAGCTCACCCTACAGGAGACAGAGGTGGGGAGGAAGGCTCTATTCAGAGGCCATGGGATGGAGAAGTGGGGGTTCTGCTCACAGATTCTGGGCTGCAGATACAGGATGGGAGGAATGAGGGACAGGGACAGGCTACCAAAGGGGAGGATGTTCACGTCTTCCTGGGAACAGGCAGAGACCTTCCCCTGAGGTGCCACCTCTTACTACTCCCTTCATGGCCTGGTGTTTCGGGTCATGGCAGCTGGTGGTGTCTTTAGCCCTGACATGTAAGGAGAGCGGCTAAGCAGGTCCAGAAGGAGTAAACCTGTATCATAGTTCTGGACAGAGTTTCTCAAGGGTTCACTTCTACATGCAGTGCTGAGTAAATGTGACCCAAAGGTTACGACGGCAAAAGTGACAGACACGGTATGCAGACAGAGGTGCCAGGCCCTTTCATCCAGTCACCCATTGAGCATCTGCAGGCCCAAGTGAAGAGTCCGTGTTTTCAGCAAAAATGTCCTTCGAATCCCTGAAAAGTAACCTAGGCAACCATTATCACGAAAACCCACATCAGAAGTGTTATCTACGGCAAAGTTAGTGGGAGAATAATAACGTATTGCCCAAGCTGTGTGACCTCCAAAATTAGTGAGTTTTAAGTCAACTAAGAGCGAGTGAAGCTGAAGGGTTTATTTGGGTGTTTCCTCATAACAGTTGAACACTGGGTTACAGGGAAAGACTGATGAATTTAAGGCAGGCTGTCCTGCTCCTGGTAGCTCCTGTCTGTCTCCTGGTCCAATTCTATGTCCTTCTCTCCAGTCTGCCCGCCTCTTCTCTCCTCTCTATCCTCCTCTGGACATTTGCTGAAGCTTTCTGGAAAGAGTCTGTTGCAATCCACTGGGGTTGCAAACTGGAAGAGCCCAAGACCAGCTGCATGGGTGGCCCAGGACAATGTCTGGCCCATCAGACACTCTTCCCCCAATTACAAGAATCAGATCATAGCTGGCCACACCACCCAAACCAGGGCAACAAGCCTCGCCCACCATGCTAGGCACGGTGGCACACATCTTCAATCCCAGCTGCTCAGGAGGCTGAGGCAGAAGGATCGCAAGTTCTAAGCCAGCCTCAACTACTTAGGAGAGGTCCCGAGCAACTGAGCAAGACCTTGTCTCAAAATAAAAAAATGACTCAGTAGTTAAGGACCCCTGGGTTCAATCCTTGGTACAAAAAAAACAAAAAAAGACTCGCTTATCCACTGATGATAGGATTCTTGGGAAAAAACTCTCCGTCTGTTGGAGGTGCTGAACTGGAGGAACGTAAGCCTGAAGCTGCGGGTGGCCACAGCACCCCTAGAGAGGAGGACAGTCCAAGGTGAAGTCAGCCGAAGGAAAGCAGACGCAGCCAGGTGGGTGGCCCATGCCTAGCAATCCCAGAGACCCAGGAGGCAGAGGTGGGAAGATGGCAAATTCAAGGTCAGCTTCAGAAACTTTTTAAATGAGCCTATAATGTTCCTTTGAGATTTAAACCAGTTTGAATTGGGTTTTTGTGTTGTTTTGTACTGAAGGTTGAACCCAGGGGTGCTTTACCCCTGAGCTACATCTGCAGCCATTTTTATTTCTTCAGACAGGGTCTCCCTGAGTTTCTGAGGGTCTCCCTAACTCGTTGAGACTTGCCTGGAACTTGCGGTCCTCCTGATTCAGCCTCCTGAGTCACTGGGATTGCAGGCGTGCATCACTCGGTCTGGCTTTTTACTTTACTCAGCCATGATCCTCCTGGGCTTTGAAGGAGAGCCTGGGAATTCTCTTCCTCCCCAGTCTGTAAACGGGGAGGTTTTCCTTGGCCTTTTAGAGCTTCGGGGCACAACTGTTGCCTCCTGCCTAATAGAGCTTAAAACCCGGCCACTGCCCTCTGAGTCAAGCCCTCCCCTTCTAAGGGGCCTGCATCCCCTGACTACCAGAAAACCATCCAGCGCATCACTCTGCCTGGCATGTGCGAGACCTGGGTTCAATCCCAGTATTGCAAAAATAATCATAATAACCATGAATAAGAAAAAGGAAAGCAGAAGCCCCATGTGGAAGGACAGGGACAGCATCTTCCCAATAATGTCATTTGACCCTGACATGGGCCAGGCTTAGAGTTACTTGGACTCTTTAGTTAAATGAGCCAGTAGCTTTCCTGTAATCCCAACGAGACCTGGGAGGCTGAGGCAGGAGGATCACAAATTCAAAGCCAGCCACATCAATCTAGCGAGGCCCTAAGCAACTCGGTGAGACCCTGTCTCAAAATAAAAAATAAAAGGGCTGAGGATGTGGCTCACTGGTGAAGTGCCCCTGGGTTCAATCCCTGGTACTGTAACAGTGTCCACTTTACGCTTTGAATGCAGCCCTTGTGGCTCAGCCACTGCAACTTATTTTTATTTTTTTTTTAATTTTTTAAAATTTATTTTTATTGTAAACAAATGGGATACATGCTGTTTCTGTTTGTACATGGAGTAACAGCATACCATTTGTGTAATCATACATTTACATAGAGTAATGATGTTTGATTCATTCCATTATTTTTTTTCCTTCCCCCCACCCCTCCCACCTCTCTTTTCCCTCTATACAGTCCCTCTTTCCTCCATTCTTGCCCCCCTCCCACCCCCCATTATGTGTCATCATCCGCTTATCAGGGAGATCATTTGCCTTTTGGATTTTTGAGATTGGCTTATCTCACTTAACATGATATTCTCCAATTTCATCCATTTGCCTGCAAATGTCATAATTTTATTATTCTTTATAGCTGAGTAATATTCCATTGTATATATATACCACAGTTTCTTTATCCATTCATCAATTGAAGGGCATCTTGGTTGGTTCCACAGTCTGGCTATTGTGAATTGAGCAGCTATGAACATTGATGTGGCTGTATCTCTGTAGTATGCTGATTTGAAGTCCTTTGGGTATAGGCCGAGGAGTGGGATAGCTGGGTCAAATGGTAGGTCCATTCCAAGTTTTCTAAGGAATCTCCACACTGCTTTCCAGAGTGGCTGCACTAATTTGCAGCCCCACCTGCAACTTATTTTTAAAATGGACGTGTTTCTTTCTCTTCCTCTCCCTGCTCCTCCCTAATCTCTCCCCTCCCTAATCTCAGGGAAACAGGATCCCCTTCTTTCCCCATCCTAGACAGTCTTCTGTCCCTGAGCTCACACCCACCAGGGATGGAGTCATCCAGACTGCGGGGAGGGCACCAGAAGGTCTCAGAAATGACTGTCTCCCAAATTAACAAGTGAGTTACAACTCCAGACAGAGAATGTGGCCTTTGAGTCACCTCTTTAAAAGTCTCCTGTCCCTGCTGATGGGCAGAATCACTGCCTCTGGGACAGGAGTCCCCTGGTTTCTCCTTTGCTAGCAAAGTAATAAACCTTCTTTTTCCTTTTTCTCAAAACTGTGTCCTCGTTATTGGATTGGCACCAGGAGCAAGGACGGAGCTTTTTGGCAACGGTATCAAAAAAAAAAAAAAAAAAAAAAAAAAGAAGTTCCAAAAGGAAGAATCAAAGCTCCCACAGTTTACAGGCTGGGAGGCAGAGGCCTTCCACGCTCTCCTCCAAACCCCCGGAGGATCATGGCTGAGTGACTGGAATGGAACAATGGTGCCTAGAGATTGAGTAAAGCTGGAACTCATCCCAAATCCAGCTCAACTCCTCACTAGACTGAAGTCACCAATTTCTTATCAGCCTAAAAGAGTAAGGCGGAGTTGGGCACGCCAGTAATCCCAGCACCTTGGGAGGCTGAAACAGGAGGATGACAAGTTGGAGGCCAGCCTCAGCAATTTAGTGAGGCCCTAAGCAACTTAGTGAGACTCTGTCTCTAAATTAAAAAATAAAAAGGGCTGGGATGTGGCTTATGGGTGAAGCAGCCCTGGGTTCAATCTTTAGGACAACAAAACAAAACAAAACTGCTCTAACAAAATGCAGAATGTCTTGGAGGGGGTGCGGGAGCAGGGAACACCCCGCCATTGAGCCTCGTCTCCAGCCATTTATGTATTTTTTTCTTTCTGTCTTTTTTTTTTTTTTTTTTTAACATGGGAAACTTCATGAATTGGTGTTACCCTTGCCCAGGGGCCATGCCAATCTTCTCTTTCTCAGGATCCTTCCAGTTTTAGTATATGTGCTGCCGAAGCGACAACAGGAGGATTTTAATTTCGAGCCAGGATCTCCCTGTATTTGGAGGCCTCAAACTCCAGCCTCAGCCTCTGGAGTCACTGGGATTATGGATGGTACCACTGTACCCAGCTTGTAGAATGGATTGGATGGGCTCATAAGTAGCCTGGACACAGAGGAAAGAATCTCTGCGCTTAAGGCAAAACTAAAAAACAAGGAGAAAACCCTGGGGGGAAAGAAAGAAAGAAACCAGAACAAAATATCCAAGATCTGTGAGATAAGGAGGAAAGGTGTGACATATAGGTAAGGGGAATACAAGATGGAGAAGAAAGGAACAAAGTAAAGAGTTGAAACAATGGTGACAGAGATTTTTCCAAGATTAATATCAAACACAAACCACAAATCCAGGAAACTCAGAAAACGTTAAGCAGGATAAATGCCCAAAAAACTGCACCTAGCATATGATAGTCAAATTACAGAAAAATCAAAGATAAAGAGAAACTTCTGAGCAGGACACGGTAGCAACACCTGTAATCCCAGTGACTCGGGAGGCTGAGGCAGAAGGCTCTCAAGTTCAAGGTCAACCTCTAAAATTTAGTGAAAGCCTGACTCAGAGTTAAAAATAAAAAGGATTGGAGATGTAGCTCAGTGGAGAGAGGCCTGTGTTCAATCCCCAGGACCAGAAAACACACAAAAACAAAAACAAAAACAAAACAAAAAAACCAAAGCAATAGTAACATCTAAAGACTCTTTCATCCAACAACAGTGAAATATATATTCTTCTCAATTCTCAATTTCACATAGAACATTCACCAGAATAAGCCACATTCTAGACCATAAAATATACCTTAATTTTTTTTAAAAAATATAAATGATACAAACTGTGTCTCAAACTACAGTGGAATTAAAGTAGAAATTAAAAAAAAAAAAAAAAAAAAAAAAAAAAAAAACCAGGGGCTGGGGTTGTGGCTCAGTGATAGAGCGCTTGCCTAGCACGTGTGAGGCACTGGGTTCAATACTCAGCGCCACGTATAAATAAATGAATAAAATAAAAGGTCTATTAACATCTTAAAAAATACTTAAAAAAAAAAAAAAAAACAGAGCCAGGCGAGGTGGTGCACACCTGTAATCCCAGTGGTTTGTGGTTTGGGAGGCTAAGGCAGGAAGATCATGAGTTCAAAGTCAGCCTCACAAATTTAGCAGGGCCCTAAGCAACTCAGTGAGACCCTGTCTCTAAATAATATATAAAAACGGGATTGGAATGTGACTCAGAGGTTAAGAGCCCCTGGGTTCAATCCTGGGTACAAAAAAAAAAAAAAAAGATAGGTAGCAGGAACATCCCCAAATATTTAAACAACACACTTCTAAATAATACATGGGTCAAAGAAGAAATCTCAAGGGAAATTTAACAATATTTTGAAATAGGGGCTTGGGGTAGAGCTCAGTGGTATAGTACATGCCTAGTATGCATGAGGTCCTGAGTTAAATCTCTAGCACCCCCTCAAAAAATTTTGTGAAACACAGCAAACACACTGCATAGAAGAAATTTAAAACCCTGCAAATATGTATTAGAAAAGAAAAAAGATCTACAATCAATAATATAAGCTTCCAACAAATGAAACCAGGAAAAGAAGCTTAAATCTAAAGTTTCTTCCTTGAAAAGTCATAATAAAGCAGATGTGGCAGTGCACGCCTATAACCCAAGTGGCTCAGGAGGCTGAGGAGAGAGGATCAGCAATTTAGGGAGATTCCGTCCAAAATGAAAATAAAAATCTATCCAAAATAAAAAGGGACTGGGTAAGTAGCTCAGCAGTAGAGGACCCCTGGGTTCAATCCTCAACACACACACACAAAAAGGGAGGAAGAGGAGGAGGAAGAGGAGAAACATTAGGAATTTAGAGGACTTCAGAGTTTAGCTCAAAACTAAAGCATCTGCCTAGCACGCAGGAGGCCCTGGGGTTCCATCCCAGCAAACCACCCCCTCATGTAGAGCAGGAGTCAATGAAAGTGAGAAAAGGAAACAACAGAGAAAATCAACTAGCCGGGCGGGCGGAGTGGCACACACCTGACACACCAGTAATCCCACTGACTAGGAAGCCTGGGACAAGAATCTCAAGGATGAGGCCAGCCTCAGCAGCTCAGGGAGACCTTGTCTCATAATCTCATAATAAAAAATGTTCTGTGAAGACTGGGATGTGGCTCAGTGGGAAAGCTTCCCTGGGTTCTATCCTTAGTCACACACACACACACACACACACACACACTAGAGAAATAGAGAGAGGGAGACAATCGACTAAACCAAAAGCCGGTTCTTTGAGAAAAAAAATATAAAATCAATAAGCCTCTAGCATGTTTAAGAAAAATAGAAAAAAATTATTAATATTTAAAAAAAAAAAAAAAAGAGTCAGGTGAGATGAAGCACACCTGTAATTCCAGCAGCTCGGGAGGGAGGCTGAGGCAGGAAGATCACAAATTCAAAGCCACCATAGCAAAAAGCGAGGCGCTAAGCAACTCAGTGAGACCCGTCTCTAAATAAAATGCAAAATAGGGCTGGGGATGTGGCTCAGTGGTCTAGTGCAATCCTTGGTACCCCCCAACCAAAAAAAAAAAAAAAAAAAAAAAGATTTGTGTGCCAGGCATGACGGCTCACGCCTATGATCCCAGCTGCTCTGGAGATTTGTGCACTCCATCATATACATGTTTAACCTTAAGTTAAAAAATTGAACTAAATTACAACTAAGCAGGGAGTGGGATCGCCCACCTGTAATCCCAGTGACTCAGGAAGCTAAAGCAGGAGGAGGGCCAGTTCAAGGCCAGCCTCAGCAACCTAGTGAGGCTTTAAGCAACTTAGCGAGAACTCAACTCGTCTCAAAATAAAAAATAAAAAGGACTGGGAATGTGGATCAGTGGTTAAACACCCTGGTTCCACACCCAGGGCCAAAAATATAAGTAAAACAAAACAAAACAAAACTATGCTGGAGTCACATATAAAATGTAATTTTTTAAAATGTCATTTACAGGGGGGGTTGTGGCTCAGTGGTAGAGCCCTTGCCTAGCATGTGTGAGGCACTGGGTTCAATTCTCAGCACCACATATAAATAATTAAATTAAATAAAGGTCTAGTTAGTTAAAAAATTAAATTTAAAAATATTTTTTAAAGTGTCATTGACAGTACTTTTGTTTGTTTTTGAAACAGGGTCTTGCTAAATTGCTGAGGGCCTCCTTAAATTGCTGAGGCTGGCCTTGACCTTGTGATCCTCCTGCCTCAGCCTCCCAAGTCACTGGAATCACAAGTCTGTGCAAGCACACCTGGCTACAAGAGTTTTCACAGAACATTAAAGAGAATCCTGGGGTTGGAGGCACAACTCAGTGACAGGATGCATGCCCAGCATGTGCAAAGCACTGGGTTCAACTCTGCATGGAAAAACAAAAAACCTAAGCCCCCAAAATACAGAGTCTTTATAAGGACCATCCCTCAGTAAATGGAGAGAAATACTGTGTTCACAAATAGAAAACAAAAAGGTAGACATTTCTCTCTCCTCAAACTGATTCATAGATTTGATGCAATCTAAAAAATTTCATTAAAAATTTTTTATGGAACCTTTTACAATTACTCTAAAACTTTTATAAAGAAGTGTAAGGAACCAACGACAGGGTCTGGGGATGTGACTTGGTGGCAGAGCCCTTGCCTGGCATGTATGAGACCCTGGGTTGGAGACCCAGCACTGACCAAAAAATAATAGTGAAAGACTCTTCTGAACAGAGAAGAGCAGCAGAGAGGGAAATTGTCCAGGAGGGATCAGAACGCATGACGAAGGGACAGTATTTCTTAAAGTGAGGTCCTGCGCAGGGGCGGACAAACTGAATAAACCAGACAGGCCCTTTCTTTGTATGGAGCTTTGATATAGGGCAGACATGGTCTGTGTCCTCGCTGCAAAAAGGAGGCATTGTTCAAAAAGTGGGGATGGACAGACTCGTTATCCTAATGGACAAAAATTTAAAGGAATCTCCCCTTACACCATGCGACGATAGCAACTCCGCATGAATAAGGGTTTCCATGCTAAAGTAAAACTTCAAAACTTCATAGACGCCAGAGAGGACGATTTTAAAACCTTGGAGTAGAGAAAATTCCTCAACAAAGTAGAAAAAGTAATTTCCTCCTTTCTCCTTCCTCTCCTTCCCCTCCATCAGGACGGTTTTCCCAGATGGCACGGAGGGCTGGGCCGGTGAGTTCCAGCAAAGGCAGGACGCCCACATCCTGGGAGGAGGGGAGATGGAGGACAAGGGCCGCGTTAAGCGTGAGGACCGTGGCAGAAGCGGCCCCGGGTGAGGGGCGGGTGTGATCCAGGCTCTCGACTCCCCCGCTTTTTGTACCAAAAAGTAAGAACGTGTGCACAGCGTGAGGAGGAAATGTCAGAAAGGCCCATGAGCCAACTTGAAAGGGTTCCATCGTCCAAACTTAGGAAAATTTGAGCATAAAAATGAAGAGCGGTGGTGTGCCAGGCACCAGGGTGCATGCCCGGGCTGCTCAGGAGGCTGAGGCAGGAGGATCCCAAGTTCAAAGCCAGCCTCAGCAACTTAGCGAGGTCCCAAGCAACTTGGCGGGACCCTCTGCCAAAATACAATATAAGAAGGGCTGGGCATGTGGCTCAGTGGTTAGGTGCCCTTGGGTTCAATCCCCAGTACCAAATAAATAAGTATATAATGATGGTTGTGGATGGAAATGTTTTGTGTAAACTAGGAATCCATAAATTCATATATCTAAAATAAAAACATAAATAAATACAAAAGTGTAGAGAATGGAAATCTCTGTCTTACAGAAATCTCAGAGTAGGGCTGAGGATGTAACTCAGCAGTAGAGCCATCCCCAGCATGAAAAAAAGTCTCAAATTTTCACCCCAGAAAAAACTTAATAAATATTTGTTAATTAATGAGTACCTAAAACCTATTATTTAGCTTTACAACAACAAAACCTGGCAGATGCTCTCTTAACTGAGAGTTACCTCTTAATCAATGACAAGCTAGGTATTGTGGCACACGCCTATAATCCCACCACCTCGGAGGCTGAGGCAGGAGGATGGAGAGTTCAAAGCCAGACTCAGCAACTTAGCAGGACCTTGTTTCAAAATAAAAAACAGAAAGGGCTGGGGAGGTGGCTCAGTGGTAAAGTGCCCTGGGTTCCATCCCCAGTACTGAGAAAGCAATAACAACAATGGAACCATTAACCACCCAACTGCAGCAATCCAAACCATGTGGTACTGGCATAAGTACAGACAGTAGACCAATGGAAAAGAGCCGAGAGTCTAGAAATAGACTCACATATCTGCAGTCCAGGGATTTCTGTCTAGGGTGCCAAGACAATTCAATAGGAAGATAATCATCTTTTCAACAAATGGTCCTGAAACAACTGGTTACCCACGTACAAAATGATCAAGTTGGCCCCTACCTCACACCATATGCAGAAGTTAACTCAAACTATATAAAGACCTAAATATAAGAACTGTTGAATGTTTGAAAGAAAACATATGGGTGAATTTTCATGACCTTGCATCTGGCAATGATTTCTTAGATATGGCACAAGCAAGAAAAAGCAAAGCAACAAAACATAAGCAACAAAAGCAAAAAAAGAGGTCAACTGAACTTTGTCAAAAACAAGAACTTCTGGGCATCAAAGAACATTATCAGGAGATTGAGGGCTGGGGCCGTAGCTTAGTGGGAGAGTGCTTGCCTAGCACATGCGAGGCACTGGGTTGGATCCTCAGCACCACAATTAAAAAAAAAAAAAATAGAATAAAGGTATTATGTCCATCTACAAATAAAAAATATTTTTTAAAAAAGAGTGAAAGACAATCCACAGAATAACAGAAAATATTCACAAATCACATATCTGACATGGGTCTTGTATCTACAATGTTAAAGACTTCTTACAACTCAACAACAAAAGACAAACATTTAATTACAAAATGGGCGAAGGACTTGATTAGACACGTCTTTGGAGAAGATACATAAATGGCCAATAGGCACAGGAAAGGATGCTTAGCATTATTAGTCATCAGATAAGTGCAAATGAAAAACATAAGGAGGGGCGGGGGTGGTGGCTCAGAGGCAGAGCATTTGCCTGGCCTGTGTGAGGCCCTGGGTTCGATTCTCAACACCGCGTATAAATAATAATAATAATAAATGAGATAAAAGATATTGTGTCCATCTACAATTAAAAAAACTAAAACTAAAAACAATTAAAAAAAAAAAAAAACGAAAGGAGATACCAGTTCATCTCACTAGGTCACTAGGATGGACTTAATCATAAAAATGAAACCTAGGAAGTACTGGCATGGGTCTGGAGAAATTGGAACCCTCCTACAGTGCCAGTAGGAATGGAAACTGGTGCCGCTACTGTGCAAAACAGTTTGGCAATTGCTCAACAAGGGAAGCATAGAATTATCATAGCACTTAGCAATTCTGCTCTCAAGTATATACCCCAAAGAACTACCAGCAGGTGTTCAAACAAAAACTCACACACACATTTTGTTGCAGCGCTATTTAAAATAGCCCAATGGTAGAAACCACCCAAATGCCCATAAACTGATAAACGGAGAAGAAAATGTGATATATCTCTAGAGTGGAATATTATTCAGTCATAAAAATGAAGTACTGATATATAGTTCAACATGGATGAACATTGAATATATTATATTAAATGGAAGAACTCAGACACAAAAGCCTACACAGTGTATACCCCCATCTATATGAAATATTTAGAGTAGGTACTTCCATGGGAAAAGCAGACGTTGCTAGGGACTGTGAATGCTTGATGGGTTGGGAAAACATTCTGGAAGTAGATGAGGTGTTGTTTTCACAGCATTGTGAATGTACTAAATGCCACTGAACTCCACACTTTGAAATGGTTAAAATGGTAGATTTAATGGTATGTGTATTTTTTGAGGGAGGGTACTGGGGTTTGAACTCAAGGGTCCTTTAACTCTGAGCTACGGCCCCAGCCCTTTTTTATTATTATATTTTGTTTTGAGACAGGGTCTTGCTAAGTCACCGAGGGCCTGGCTAACCTGTGATACTCCTGCCTCAGCCTCCCATGTTGCTGGGGCTCTAGGCATGGGCCACCACACTCAACTGTCATGTGTATTTTCAACATAATTTCTGGAGGGTGCTGGGCATTGAACCCAGAGCTTCAGGCATGCTAAACATGCAGCCTGTTACTGAACTACACCCCAGACCCTAGCAGAATTATTTTTTAAGTCATAAAAGACGGCAATAAACTTGGATGATTCAACTGCTCAGGGAGGGCAGGTTGGTAGGTTGACTTCTTTGTGAACTTCTTGGTTTTCCCTTAAGGCTTCAAGATGGCAGCCACAGCTTTAAGCTTCTCATCCTTGAGTGACAATATTCAATGATGGAAAGAAGTGGGCAGAGGTTTCTCTTTGACGGTTTCACTTATTTTCTCAGGAAGGAAAATATTTCCCAGGAAGCTTCCCAGCAGACTTCCCCTTGGAGAGCATGCAGACCCACAAACCAAACATTATAAAAGGAACAGCGTTCTAGAGCTTGGGTTAGACCGATTACCCTCCATTTCCTGGGGTGAACAGGACTTCTTTCTTCCTTAGCATATCACTACTGAACAAAATTGGAACTCTACTAACAAGCAAGAAAAGGGGCATAGCTGTTTGATAGGTGACAGTACAAGCCATGTTCTTCTTCTATCCTCCCAAATACCCTTTGGAAACTCCCATTTATCTCTTCCTGAAAGAGTAATTAAAGTGGGACAACCACACCCATCCAAGCCTCAAGAGTGGGCAGAGAGTCACGACAAAGGTTCAGGATGGGCAGGTGACCTGGCCCAACAAATAACGTGTATCTTCTGAATTTTTCTGCAATTGACAGCACAAGATACCTTCCTGTCACACTTGCTGAACTGCCACATTATAAACCTGAAGTCACTATGGTATTTATCTTGGTGACCACATAATGGATTCTGCCCGAAAAAGAAGCCAATGCAGAAAGACAGCTAAGAGGTAGAGAGAAATGACCTTCTGAGTAATATCATGTGTATTCCTGGATCCATCTGTGCCTGAAGCCAGGCTAACCCAGGGCTTTTCAGAGACATGGGCCAATGTTTTCTCTTTCCCTATCTTTTTATTTTTTATTATTTATTTGTTGCCGAGGATTGAACCTAGAAGCACTCCACCACTGAGCTACACCCCCAGGCTTTTTATTTTTTATTTTGATCAGGGTCTCACTAAATTGTCTGAACTGGCCTTAAACTTGCCATTCACCGGCCTCGGCCTCTGGAGTCGCTTGAATTGTAAGTGTGCACCACCATACCCGGCTGCTCTTTTTCCCTGCACTCAGTTTGCATTTGGTTTCTATGATCCACAAATAAAAAGTCCTAAATAATACAGGAGACCAGCATGGGCCAGGTCATTGAAGGTAATTAGTTTGGACTTTATCCTGGGTTAAATGGGAGCCATAAATGGGTTTTAAGCAGGGTAAAGACATAACCAGACATATGAGACTTGTGCCTATTGTAGAAATTGAGGGCCATTCCTCTGGACAGCCTTTTGGATAGGCTAGAGGCCGTTCTCCTGCCTGTTGCTCTGCACACTATCTCTCCAACTCCACCATGACTTTATCAAAGGGAGACTCTAAGTCAAATTGCTTCATGGGGCTGAGGATGTAACTGACTAGAGTGTGAGGCCTTGGGTTTGATGCCCAGCACAGCAAAACAAAATAAAACAGGAAATTGAATGTATGCGGGTACCACTGCCTGGGAAATAGACCACCCAGACTTTGAAAGCAGGCAGGGGTTTATGATGCCCCTAGGAACCAGGCGGGGCAGGAAGAGATGCTCCCTGAAAAGGAAAGTTCGGAGCCATGAAAATGGAAGGAATGTCTTTCTTAGGCACACATCTATATCTATTGCTTCCAGAAACTTCTGCAGATCTCTTCCCAAAGGTGTGCTGACTTGAGAAGTCGCCTAGTAGGGGAACCAGCAGGCCCGCAGCCTTCATGCTGCCAACCAAGGTAGAAGAAGGGTCCACCACACTTTTCCCTGGGCCTCGGTGCCAGTCAACTGGAGCTGGCTGGGCCATTAGCAAGTGAACATCAGTGCCCTTCCGGTGGAAGCCCAGGACCCAGCTCTGGACGACAGGATGCAGGAAGGAACTCAGAGGCAAAGCCTCCTCCCGTGCAAACAGGCGGAGTCTTCCTTAGGAAAAGAGAAGCTGTCTTCCTTAGAGACGAAGGAGGAAGTTCATGTCCACTCTCTGGGTGAACCTGAGGAGCAGAAGAGGAGGAGGAGCCACGAAGATGCCATCTTTGGGAAAACCAGGTCATATTCTGCTTTTTTGTGGGCTACAATGTCCAGGTGAGCCAGAATTGACATTCCTGCTCCTCATGATTGTAAGTTCCTTCTGAAGATTTTTCTAATGCAGTATTTGCAAACATCAGTATGCACAGGAGTCACCTGTAGGACTGGTTACAACTACACAACTGAGCCAGGCTTGGCACTGTGTGCCTGTAGTCCCAGCGCTCAGGAGGCTGAAGTAGGAGGATCTTTTGAGCCCTGGAGTTCAAGACCAGCCTGGGCAATGTAGCAAGACCCTGTCTCAAAATTAAAAAGGGGGAGACGGGTAGCTGAAGGTGTCACTCAGTGGTAGAGTACTTGGCTAGCATGCAACAGGTCCTGGATTCAATCCCCAGCACAGCAAAACAAATAAATATTTTATTTATTTATTTATTTTTGTTTATTTGTTTGTTTGGTTGGTTTTGGGTACTAGGGATTGAGCCAGGGGTGCTTTACCACTGAGCCACATCCCCAGCCCTTTTTATTTTTTATTTTGAGACAGGGTCTTGCTAAGTTGCTTACAGTCTTACTAAATTTCTGAGGCTGGCCTCGAATTTGCAATCCTCCTGCCGTAGCCTCCCCAGTTGCAGGGATTACAGGTATGTGCCACCACGCCCAACTAAATAAATATTTTAAAGAAATTTTTAAAAAAGGTTTCCTCAAGTTGTATAGATTCTGATTTTGAAAAGCAGATAGTTGTTTACAACTCTTCAGCATCCTCCACCCCCTCTATTGGTAGCCTTTGAAGAAGCAAAGTGGGGGTAGCATGCAGAAGCATTTATTCATTAATGCCCATTCCCACTGGTCAATGATGACCCCATCGGAAGTGATTCCACCCACTTCCAGAATGTACCTGTGTCAGTGATGTAAAGGTTGCACAAGAGTCCCATGTTGAGGGTCAAAGAAGCCCTAGAACAGGAAGCAAGAAGTATAAGGTGTAGGCCAGGTACATTCAGGTTGTACCTGTGCAAAGTTGGCAAAGTGGCGTATGAGTGGTGATAGCCGTGGCTTGGAAAAGAGGTACAGTTTGCAACTGCTAGGAGAAAATACAGCGTCAACAGTCACGTTGGTCCTGGCACGGACTTCCCTAACAGGACTCCTAAAGCTCAAAAAATGACACAAACAATCAATAAGTGGCATGCTATCAAATGAAAAAGCTTCTGCCCAGCAAAGGAAGCAATTAAGAGAGTGAAGAGGGGCCAGGTGCAGTGGTGCACACCTGTGATCCCAGCGGGTTAGGAGGCTGAGGCAGGAGGATCAGGGGCTCAAAACTAGCCTCAGCAACTTAGAGGTCCCAAAGGGGGGGGAAAAAAAAAACAGAAAGAAAGAAAGATACAGAACCTACAGAACCTACGGAATGGGGGAAATATTTCAAAAATTTGCCAGCTATTCCTCTGACAGATTAATATCCAGAATATATAAAGGACTGAAAAAAAAACTCAATGCCAAAAAACCCCAAATAGCCCAATCAATAAATGGGCAAAAGAACTAAACAGAAATTTCTCAAAAGAAGAAACACAAATTGCCAAAAAGGTATGAAAAAATGTTCAGCATCTCTAGCAATTATGGAAATGAAAATCAAAGCTACACTAAGATTTCATCTTACTCTAGTCAGAAAGGCAGTAATTAAGAATATGAATAATAAATCCTGGCAGGGATGTGGGGGGAAGATGCCACCGTACATTGCTGGTGGGACTGCAGCTTAGTAAAACCACTGTGGAAAACAGCGTGAAGATTCCTCAAAAAACTAGGAATAAAACCACCATATGAGCAGCTATCCCACTCCTCAGCAGATCCAAGAGTCTAAAATCAGCACACTGCCAGGCTTGGTGGGGCACACCTGTAATCCCAGCGACTCCGGAGGCTGAGGTAGGAGGATGGAAACTTCCAGACCAGCCTCAGCAATTTAACAAGGCCTTAGGCAACTTAGTGAGATCCTGTCTCAAAATAAAAAACAAAAATGACTGGAGATGTAGCTCAGTGGCTAAGTGCCCCTGGGTTCGATCCCTGGTACCAAATAAAATACATTTTAAAAAAATCAGCATACTATAGTGATACAGCCACTTCAATGTTCCTAACAGCATAATTCACAATATCCAAATTTTGGAAAAACCCAGATGTCTGTTGATAAATGAATGGATTAAGAAAATTTAGTATATTTACTCAGTTATGAAGAATGAAATAATGGTTTGCCTGTAAATGGATGGAAATGGAGAAAATCACGCTAGGTGAAACAAGCCAGACTCAAAACCAAGGGCTGAAATGTTTCCTCCGGTGTGTGGAAGCCGGTGCAAAACCGGACGAAGGTGGGAGCCGGGGCAGGCGCCACCAGGCCCAGCCTAGTGGGGACTGGATCCACCCAGTTTGTCTCCAGAGCTTGGCTTTCTGATCACGCCAAAGGCTAAAGCACAGCACAGCAGAGGGAATTTCAAGGTCGGTGACCAGGGGTTCAAGGAGAAGGAGCGCCCTAAGTGATTGGAGATACCCGCTGTGCACAGGAGGTTGGGAGAGAGAACACAAGCACAAGCCACCAAAACCAAACTAACAAAACAAAACAAAAAAACAGGTAAACTAGGCTGTATCAAAACTGGAAAAAGGGGCTCTGGACGCAGCTCGGACGGTGGAGTGCTTGCCTCCCAGGCACCAGGCCCATTGGTTCCCAGCACCAAACACTCAAAAACACTGGCCGGGCAGGGATCACGCATGCGTGCTGAGCAAGGGCTCTGCCCAGCCCTCTTTAAAGATTTTATTTTGAGGGCTGGGGCTGTGGCTCAGTGGTAGAGCGCTTGCCTGGCATGTGTGAGGAGGCACTGGGTTCGATTCTCAGCACTGCATATAAGTAAATTAAATAAAGGTCCATTGGCAACTAAAAAAAAAGTTTTTTTAAAAAAGATTTTATTTTGGGCTGGGGAGATAGCTCAGTCGGTAGAGTGCTTGCCTTGCAAGCACAAGGCCCTGGGTTCGATCCCCAGCACCGCAAAAAAAAAAAAAAAAAAGAAAAGATTTTATTTTGAGACAGGGTCTCCTGCTAATATATGAAGAATTATTACCACCCAGTAATCCAAACACCAATAACTTTTTTGTTTGTTTGTTTTTGTCTTTTTGGTACCAGGGATTGAACCCGGGGCTCTTAACCACTGAGCCACATCCCCATTTGCTTAAGGCCTTACTAAGTTGCTGAGGCTGGCTTTGATCCTGTGATCCTCCTTCCTCCGCCTCCCAAGCCCCTAGGGATTACAGGTGTGGACCACCATGCCTGGCATAACCCGATTTTTTTTTAAGTGAGCAAAATATTTTAATTGAAATGTCTCCAAAGATAAACAGGTGGCAAAAATCACATGAAAAGTTGTTCAATGTCATTAGTTACTAGGGAAATGTAAATCAAAACCACACAACATACCTTCGTGCACCCACTGGGGTGGCTGTAATGTAAAAGATGGACAATAACAAGTGTTGGCAAGGATGTGGAGAAATTGGATCCCTCTTACGGTGCCAGTGGGCACGTATCACACAGCAGCTGTGGAAAACCACTTGGCAGTTTCCCACTAAGTGGAGCAGAATTACCATATCACCCAGCAATCCCACTCCCAGGCATGTACCCAAAAGAATGGAAAACAGATGTTCAAACAAAAGCTGGCCCAAAAATGTTCACAGCAGCTCTTTCACAACAGCCCAAAGGTACAAGAAATGCAGATGTCCATTGCTGATGAAGAGAATTAAAATGTCACATGCCCATAGCCCTAGCGACTTGGGAGGTTGAGGCTCACGAGGATCCCAAGCTGGAGGCCAGCTTCAGCAACTTAGCAAGACCCGGTGTCGAGATAAAAAATAAAAAGGGCTGGGGATGTAGCTCAGTGGTTTAGCACCCCTGGTTTCAATCCCCAGGACCATACACACCAAAAAAAAAAAAAAAAAATCTTACACACATTCTATTGAATATTATCCAGTGATAAAGAAATGAAGGACTGATACATGTTAAAACATGAATGAACCTAGAAAGTATTGTGCTACTTAAAAGAAATAAGTCACAAAAGGCCACATGCTGTGTGATCCCATTTAATGACATGTCCAGAATGTACAAATTTATGCAGACAGAAAGTGGATTAATGTTGCTTAGGGACTGGGGACTGGGGAGAAGAGTGGCAGGGAGTGACTGCCAATGGGTATGGGGCTTTCTTTTAGGATGGATGAAATGTTCTATGATGAGACCATAGTGAGGATTGTGCCACCCTGTGCGTAGACTAAAATCAGGAAAGTGCACATTGATTTTTTTTTTTTTTTTTTTTTTTGTACACAGAAATATGGTTTTTCTTGGTCATTCTTAAAATTTTGATTCATTGTACACAAGTGGGGTACAACTATCGTTTCTCTGATTGTACACAAAGGAGTCACCCCTTTTGCGCATTCATACCTGTACCCAGGTAATGATGACAGTCTCATCTATCTTCTCCCCCCACCCCCCACCCCTCTTTCCCTCTACACAATCCATCCTCCCTCCACTCTTCTCTTACCTCACCCCCGGACCTTTGAACGATTTAAATGCAATGTAAATTGCATCTCAATAAAGCTATTTTTAAACACCCGAAAGTCTCAAGTCTCTCAAATCCTGCACAAAACAGGAGAGGTGGTCCTCTACCCCATGCCACTGTTATCCTCATAAAATTAAAGAATGAAATGAGATGAAAAAGACCGGGCAGCTGGGGAGAGGACACAACAGCAAACGTTTATTTCTTGCTCACAGGTCTGGATCACCTGTGGCTCCACTGGGCCAGGCAGGCTCGACGGGACTTCCCTCCAGGCGGGAGAGTCGGGTCCGCTCCCGAAGCCCTCGTTCCACGCCCTTCGGGTGGTGGATAGAACAAGAGTCTGAACCCCCGCGCACAATGCAGACCCTTCACAGGGACTTTGCTTTTCCTTGCGCTCGCTTTCCATTGGTCAAGGCAAGCCACGTGGCCAAGCTCTGCGTCCAGGGGATGGGAAAGCATTCCCTGTCTGAAAGGCCCTGAGAAGGCCAAGGTAATGGGACTGGACGTGTAATCTAATCCCAGAAGTGGGTAGAATAGTGGGAATAATAAGCCAACCTACCCTTAGCCATGGGCCAAATAGTTGTCATTCCTGTTCTATGAGACATTTGGGGCACAGGTCAAGAAAGACTGATCTACTTTGTCTAATGTCTGCTACATTTTTTTTTTTTTTTTAATGGAAATGACGTTTTAAAATCTGATTAAAGTGCTGGCGATGTAGTGCATCACATAGAGTGCCTGACTCGCATGCTCGAGGCCCGGGGTTCGAGTCCCCAGCACTGTGGGATTGCGGAAATAACAAAAATCTGATTAAAGTTCAAGGGTGTAGCCCAGTGGTACAGCACTTGCCTACCACGTGTGAGTCCCTGGGTTGGATCCCTAGCTCTGTAAAAAAGAAAAATATTTAAAAATTGATCTTATTATAAAAGTAAAACTACCAGCCCAGGGGCAGTTGTGCACACCTGTACTCTCAAGTGCTCAGGAGGTTAAGACAGAAGGATTGCAAGTTCATGGTCAGCCTGTCCAACTCAGTGAGAACATGTCTCAAAATTAAAAAAAAAAAAAAAAAATTTAAAGGGCTGGAAATATAGTTCAGTAGTAAAGCCTCTGTGGATTCAATCCTAAGGGCGGGGGGTGGGGGGGGAACGACACAGTAAAAATATCAGTACAGAAAATTTTTAATGTGAAAATTACCCAAATCCTACCATTCAGAGTTAATCAATATTAATACCTTGGTATTCATTATTAATCAATTTCTTACACATATATAATCATGCTGATGCTGTTTTTAACACAATCAGGATCACGACATATATACTATTTTGCAATTTCTGTTGTCAATTAAAATTTCATCAATCCCAGGCTGGGGATGTGGCTCAGTGGTAGTGTGTTTGCCTAGCACACACGAGGCCTTGGGTTCCATCCTCAGCACTACACACACAAAAATTTCATCAATCCACTGATGGAGGGGGTGGCTGAGAGGGTACACACCTATCATCCCATCAACTCAGCAGCCTGAGGCAGAAGGACTTGCAATTTTAGCGATTTAGGAAGGCCCTACACAATTTAACAAGATTGTCTCAAAATTAAGGGCCGGGGATATAGTTTAGCAGGTAGTGTCCCCCTGGGTTTAATCCCCAGTACCAAGAAAAATACTTTTTTTTTCCCCATCAATACCTTCCTTTATACAAATGTAGATCATCATTATTTTTAATGTTTGTATGAATTTTATGATATTTGCTACATTTTGAATCTATAAACTTTTTCACCAATAATTCTGACATCCTGGACTGGGGTTGTGGCTCAGTGGTAGAGCACTTGCCTAACATGTGTGAGGTACTGGGATCGATCGTCAACGCCACATAAAAATAAACAGATAAAATAAAGCCAAAAATAAATTCTGACATAATAATAGATGTATTTCAATTTCTCATGTTACTTCCAATCTGGATCAATATACAGAATTTTGTTTCAGCCTGTCATGGTTGTATAAATTCCACACTTGAGATTTTTCATAAATGCTTTTTTGTGTTGTTATAATCTATATATTCATTCTTTTTTGCATTGCCTAACACAGCATAATTTATTTATTTTTTATTTTAATTTATTTTTATTGTAAACAAATGGGATACATGTTGTTTCTGTTTGTACATGGAGTAACAGCATACCATTTGTGTAATCATACATTTACATAGGGTAATGATGTTTGGATCATTGTTATTTTTCTTCCCCCCACCCCTCCCACCCCTCTTTTCCCTCTATACAGTCATTATGTGTCATCATCCGCTTATCAGTGAGATCATTCCTCCTTTGGTTTTTTGAGATTGGCTTATCTCACTTAGCATGATATTCTCCAATTTCATTCATTTGCCTGCAAATGCCATAATTTTATTATTCTTTATAGCTGAGTAATATTCCATTGTGTGTGTGTATATATATATACCACAGTTTCTTTATCCATTCATCAATTGAAGGACATCTAGGTTGGTTCCACAATTGTGAATTGAGCAGCTATGAACATTAATGCTAACACAGCATAATTTAATTGGCCAGTTTCTATTTTTGGATATTTTGGTTATAGCTGTATCTATATATATCTATATATACATATCCTTTTTTTTTTTTTTAAGTTGGACACCATACCTTGATTTTATGTGATGTTGAGGACAGAACCCACTAGTGAGGACAGGGCCTCACTAGTGCTAGTTGAGTGCTCTACCACTGAGCTACAACCCCAGCCCCTATTTCTAGTGTTTTTAACTGTTATTTTCGTTCATTTCAGAAATTTGGGACACACTCAATTGGCTAGCAGGGGTGCTTTACCACTAAGCTACATCCCCAGTCCCTATTTTTTCATTTTGAGGCTGGGTCTCACTAAGCTGCTTAGGGCCTTGCTAAGTTGGTGAGTTTGGTCTTGAGCCTGAGATCCTCCTGCCTCAGCCTTCTGAGTCCTGGGATTACAGGCGCGCACCACCGCCCTGCCTTCTTTTCCACCATCTTTCCCTTCACATCAAGTGGAGGTGGAATGGCCATTGGCATTTTCCAGCTTCTGACCAGCAGTAGTTTACTAGTACAGATTCATAGAGTTTGTGGTCACTTCCTATACAGTTGATGGCCATCCCCAAGTAAGGATGGTTTTCAGAAATTCTATTATTGTTCATCAAGCTGACCCACCTCATTTTGTGACATCGCGGTGCAGGGCCAAAACCATCCAGTGATACGAGCATGTCTTACAGTGCCCAGCACTGAAGCACGCATGCGCAGTGCAGGAGAAACAAGATTTGAAACACTCAAAGCTGGAAGGTAAACTGTGGGAAATAGTGGCCACGTCTACTATGTAAAATAATAAATAAATAAATGAATAAATCTGCAAGGAGAGAGTAAGCCTGAGGCTCAGAAAGAGGCAGAGACCCACGACGGAAACAATGTCCGAGTGGCACTCGTGTCCTGGGTCCATCTATCTCTAAAGTCTTCCTGTATCCCCAGCCTTCACACCATTGCCATTCAGCCCTTCCCTGCATTCCTTGAGTCAATAAGTCCCCCCTTTTGTTTAGGCTAATTTGAGTTGAGATTTTTGCAGCATGAACCCTGAAGTGCAGACCCTGAGCTGAAGTCAACACCACAGGTTCTCAAACAATGCTGGAACCGTGAAGGTGGACAAGAAACAGAACTGCCTTCTAAGGAGCCCCAGGTGATGAGGGAGTAGACGAGGCAAACAGACAGTTACAGCACAGTGTGCCAGCCCAGCCAGGAGCCCTGGAAGGGGGTTTCTTTCTTCTCTCTCTCTCTCTCTCTCTCTTTTTTGGGTGGGGGTACTGAAGATTGAACTCAGGGGTGCTCAACCACTGAGCCACATCCCCAGCCTTATTTTGTATTTTATTTAGAGATAGGGGCTCCCTGAGTTGCTTAGCACCTCACTTTTGCTGAGGCTGGCTTGGAACTCGCAATCCTCCTGCCTCAGCCTCCCAAGCCACTGGCTTTACAGACGTGGGGGGCGGAAGGGGATCTCTAATGACATACACAAACCGAAAAAAATCTTGCCTTGGAACGACAGTTCAATAAGTTTTTTTTTTTTTTTTTTCCAATAAGTTTTTGTTATTGTTTTTCATGGTGCTGAGGTGGAACCCAGGGCCTTTCAAATGCTAGGCAAGCACCTTATACCTCCACCCTACAGGCACATTTTAGGGACTGAATAGTTCAAGCAGTGAACTGCTGTCCACATCATTATTAGGTCATTACTTTTCTCCTTTTGGATAACTCTTGATAATAGGATTACTGAGCCAAAGAATATGGATATAGTTGGGCACATACCTGGAATCCGAGAGACTCGGGAGATTGAGGCAGGAGGAAAGGAAGTTTGAGCCAGCCAATTTAGTAAGACTGTCTCAAAATGAAATAAAAAGGGCTGGGGATGTAGCTCAGTGGTAGAGCGCCCCTGTGTTCAATTTCCAAGACTGGAAAAAAAGAAAAAAGATATGGCTATATATTATGACTTTCTTTCCCTCCTTCTTTTTTTGAGATAGTCTTGTTTTGTTACCAAGGCTGGCCTTGAACTTCTGAGCTCAAGCGATCCTCCTGTCTCAGCCTCTGGAGAAGGTGGGACTACAGGCATGTGCCAAGCTTATTACAGCTTTTGCTGAAGACCCCTGCAAAATGCCACACCGGTTAGGAGTGAAGCCCTGCACCCCCTTACTTGGCCTGCTGAGGAGTTCTCTGCTCATTTAGAGCTTTGTCTCCCCCTATTATCCTGTCTTGTCACCAGGAACCTAAAATGTCACCAACAATAAAAGCTATGCCAAAAGAAAGTCCTTTCCATCTCTTCCCTCCTCTATCTGCCCCTGTTTTAGTAATCTCAAATTCCAATACCAAATTCATTGAATCAAAAGTCAAGGTACAGGGCTGGGGATATAGCTCAATTGGTAGAGTGCCTGCCTTGCAAGCATAAGGTCCTGGGTTCAATTCCCAGCACCACCAAAAAAAAAAAGTCAAGGTACAGACAACTTGTCTAATAAAGCTCCACTCTGCTCCATGAGGGGCTGAGTCAACAATTAAAACCCCCACTCTTTTCTTGAGTGCCCACTTAGCACTGCCTACATAGCCCACAACGGCTCCACTGAAGACGTCTGAAGTGTCCCCCAGGCTGCTTTCTCAGAAGCAGGTGTCATGAGGGGGCCCAAGCTTTGCAGTCAGACAGAGTCAAAGCTGTCTGACTTTGCACATTGTTTGATTGTTTCTTCGTGTATATATTGGAGCAAATAGTATTTAACTTCTTTCACTCATTGAACAACTATCTAACTCTCTCAAGGAAGCAGCAGGGTAGTTTAGTGTTCTGAGCAGGACAGACAGAACTGGATGAGTCCTGCCTTTACTGCTAACCCTACTACATTAAATCTAGGATATCATGAATTGTAAGATGAACTTCAGGCACACTCAAGAAAAAAACACTGTCAAACTATGACACAATGATTTCTTGTCACTTGGAATTTCATTTTATGATGATTAAAAAGTTCTTTTAGATTAGCCTATGGTTTGACATGTTTTTATTACATATCACTTCATATACATAAAAATGAAAATGCTTATAAAATAAAGTGGTTAAAGTTGTCAAAACACTCTGAGAAAAAACCACCTGTAACCAAAAAAAGTTAGATTTAGCTTACTGCAGTAAAAAAGAGAATGCATCCTAGGGAAGCTTCAGAGTGCTCTCGGTTACCCTTAAACCTCTTAAACTTCCCTTTCCCTTAAATTTGGGCTTCCTCTTATGGTTCTGTGAGGGATTAGGGAAGTAGGACCCATTCTGGACTTAATGCTGTCAAGAAATAAGGCAGGAGCAAAAATAGGTGTTGGCAAGGATGTGGGGAAAAGGTACACTCATACATTGCTGGTGGAGTTGCAAATTAGTGCAGCCACTCTGGAAAGCAGTGTGGAGATTCCTTAGAAAACTTGGAGTGGAACCACCATTTGACCCACCTATCCCACTCCTCGGCCTATACCCAAAGGACTTAAAATCAGCATACTACAGAGATACTACAGAGATGCAGCCACATCAATGTTCATAGCTGCTCAATTCACAATAGCTGGATTGTGGAACCAACCTAGATGCCCTTCAATTGATGAATGGATAAAGAAACTGTGATATATATATATATATATATATATATATATATATATATATATATATATAAATATATATATACACACACACACACATATACATATATATATATACACACACACATACACACACAATGGAATATTACTCAGTCATAAAGAATAATAAAATTATGGCATTTGCAGGCAAATGGATGAAATTGGAGAATATCATGCTGAGATAAGCCAATTTCAAAAAACCAAAGGACGAATGATCTCGCTGATAGGCAGATGATGACACATAGTGGGGGGTGGGAGGGGGGCAAGAATGGAGGAAGGAGGAACTGTATAGAGGGAAAAGAGGGGTGGGGGTAGGGAGAAGGAAAAAATAACAGAATGAATCAAACACCATTACCCTATGTAAATGTATGATTACACAAATGGTATGCTGTTACTCCATACCATTCTCTGCTGTACAAACAGAGAAACAAGATGTATCCCATTTCTTTACATTAAAAATAAATAAATAAATAAATAAATAGAAATAAGGCAGGACTGGGGATGTAGTTTGAAGGTAGCATGCAAAGGGCCCGGGTTCCATCCCCAGCACCATGCAAAAGGCAACAGCAGTTCAGAGACTGTGTATCTTTATGTTTATCTGTGAGGCCAGAGGATTAAGGCTGGGCTAGAGTCATTTTCAGAAAACAGTCTATAATCACTCAGAGACAAGTAATGCCATTTTTGTGGTTGTGAAGTGGCCATGTCTGTCTCATTCTAAATGTGGTATATTCTACTTGTCACAGCATGGTCTCAGTATCATTAGATAGGTCATCTCTCACTTTCTATATGTCCCTAAATCTTCACACTAATGTTGATGTATAGATAGCATCCCAAGGGTTGGGAATGTAGCTCAGCAGTAGAGCACTTGCTGCTAACAAGTGAGGCTGTGGGCTCCATCCTCAGTACTGCAGAAAAAGAAAGAAAAAACAATCTATTTCAGGGATATTAAAATGGGGGGGGTTCATTCTAGATTTAATTAAAGAGTACTCTTGCTCTCCTACATTAGGCAAGTAATTTAACTCCTTAAGCCTCAACTTCCTGCTTCATAAAACGTGAACAATGTGATCTACTGCAAAAGGCTATGAGGACCAAGAAATAATGACTACTAAGTGCCTGGTACAAAACCAGGAGTATCACTCAGGGTTCAACCAGGAAAACAGGAACCACAGAGAAAAGTAAATGCAGGATACTGGTGACATAAGTGTCAGGTGATGGAAGTGCTAAGAAGCCCAGCAGGGGACAGTGAGGTAACCCAGGGATTAACAAAAACAAAAAGTTGCCCTCTGCTACTGAACTGGAGAGACAGAAGGAGAATGGAGGATTAATGGAGCCCAGGGCCATGAATCACCTGACAGATGTTGGGACCAAGTGGGAGCTGGAGACACAGGGGGCCTCATTTGCTGAGGTGGGGGGTGCCACAAAACAAAACACATGCCCTGGTTCCTGGTTTCTTCCTTCCTCCAGCCTTTCTTCTGCCAATCTCTCCCATTAGCCAGACCCAGCCTGTAGCCCCTTGCCTTTGAAGACTGAGAAACTGCCCCCTTCAGGGTTCAGCTCACTGCAATACAGAGCAGAGCAGAAACACAAAGGACCATTAAGTAAAAGTTAAACAGGATTGGTAACACCTTTATTTGCAAAATCTTGTGGAGGTACTGGATACACTCGAAAGTAACAAAACTTTCCCATAAAAAAATATACTGAGATCCATATAGACTAGTTCACACCTCCTGTTCTCTGCCCTATACGTCTAGATTATTCTATATTACTACTGTGCGTTGTCCGGCATCGGAGCGTTTTGAGATGGATTTTCAGGATAGGACATTTTGCATTTTCTCAGATGAAATCTCTTATGAGGGTTTTTGCAAAAGAGACGGTGGCCATTCTATGTTGCCCAGGTAAAAACTGACCCAGAGAATGACTTGGATGCAGCAGTGTCATGGCAACTGGGTTCTGGTCTTGGGGCTCCCAAGGGATTGCTGTGTGTCCTTGGATAGGGCCACACAAACTCGGGATTCGCGTTTAATAAGTGGGAATCATAACCATGGTGGGAGGCGGTTTACATGCACCCACGCTCCACTCGGTTCCTCTTCATCTTCTCATTCCCTTGTCCAGAAGGGTCCAAAGCCTTTGTTGAAAGAAAGGATGAGCTAGTCCAAGGAAACCCAACGCGGCCAAGGTCACAGGGCTGGCGAGTCTGAAGGAATTCGGTCTCCACCCTTCCAAGCCCAGGCTCTTCTCACTCCCCCAAGGTCTTCCCGCCCCGGGAAAACCTGGTGGCTGGTCCGCGTAAAGGCAAAAGTGACCCCGATTGAAACCTGGGGACCCGGTAGCATTCTTCTTTGCGAGCAAACAGCGACCGCAGTGGACAGCGACCTCGGCCGGCTGGCCAGCTCCTGGCGACCCCAGCCTAGGGAGTCACCGCAGGTCACCGCCGGCCGCAGAGCCCTTCCCGCCGCCCAGCGGTCCCGGGTTCTAACGGGGCCGCGTGCCCGGGGCGGGGCCTAGGCGGGGCCGCTCGCGATTGGCTGCGCGGGGGCCGGGGGCGGGCCGGCGGGCGCCGCCGACAATGAGCCTCCATAAAAGGGATCGGCGGGGTCTGGGGCCCCGGATTGAGACCTGCCCGCCCGCGCTCCCCTCGCGCTGAGGTGTGTCGCAGGCGGGGCGGGCGAGCCCCGGGCGGCGGGGAGGGGGCTGCGCCGGCGGGTGCGCGGGGCGGGCCGCGGGCCCCGCGCGGGCCCGGGCGGAGGCGGCCGCGGGTGGCGCGCCGAGGCCTGCGCGCCCGTCCTTCGGCGTCCGGTCACCGCAGTCGCCCCCGGCCGCACCATGGCTCTGAAGGCCGAGGGCGCCGCGCTGGACTGCTTCGAGGTGACGCTCAAGTGCGAGGAAGGGGAGGACGACGATGAGGCCGTGGTGGTGGCGGTAATCCCGCGGCCGGAGCCGATGCTCAGAGGTGAGCATGGGAGGGGACCGACTTCCGCGTCGCGGCCCGAGCCGGGGGCTCAGGCCGCCCCGCCCCCGCCGGGGTCCGGGCCTGGCAGCCCTTCCCCGCCCGGGTCTGGGCCGGGGCGCGCTCTCGCGCCTCCCCCGGCGGCGTTCGAATCCAGGCCTCCCGGATTCCCCCTCCTCCCCTACCCCCGCCCAGGGTCTGGAGGCTTCGATCCACGCCCCGCGCGCTCCGGATCTTCCGGTGCCCGAGCGCCCCCTCGCCCGGGCCCAGCGCGGGAGGCCCGGTCCCCCGAGGCGCCGGGTGTCCGCGGCTTGCAGCCTCCTGCCCGGCCAGGCTCTGTCCTAGGCCGAGGGGCGGCTCGGCCTCTAGGCCCGAGGCCGGGCACGGGAGTGAGGTGTCCAGAGCGATTTGGAGGGTGGAGGCAGGAGCCCCAGCTAACCTCCAAGAGGGGAATTTTAAGAACCCTTCAAGTCTAAATCTTTCCCTCCCCCCAGCCCTATCTCCAGGCCTCCCACTTGCATAAGCCACAGGTGTCAGATTCTAGAGCGAACACGGGCGATGAATGGAACTGCGCACAGCACCTAGTTTGGGAAAAGCAGTTCTTGCCAGGGGGGCCCTAAAAGAAGCCATCTAAAAGGATATTAGCCAGGGGAGGGGATTCCAGGAGCAGCCTGGGAACACTCATCCTCCCCTCCCCCTTCACCAATTTCTTTAGTCCTCAGGAGCTTGCAAATCCTAAGAAAACAAGAGCCATCTTTGTGGAAAGACTTCATGTTCTTGAAAATGAGAAAATTTCTTCATTTTCCAGTATCTTCTTGCCATTTTCAAGTCCTTCTTGAGGACAGTACCCAAAGGGGGTTGAGAGCAAAGCTATTCATTGTATTTCCGCTTAAACATAATGATATACTCTGTCTGTACTACCTCTCATCCTTTTTGGATCAGAGGGTTATAAAATGAGGGAAATGAAGGCCGCATCCTTGTCAGACCATGCCGTCCAACACAGGTTATTTTCCTGCTTGCGCTAATATTTATGGAGTGCTTGCTCTTATTGTCAAAGACTTTCTCGGTTAATCCTCTCAACCTCCTTCATGGGTAGCCTCCCCACTGTTAGAAGTCTAGAGGTTCATTCATTCAACCAATATTTATTAGGCACCTACTATATCCAGGCACTGTTTTAGTGTGGGGATGGTAACAGTGGTCAACAAGGCAGATGAAACCTGTCCTTGGGGAACATGTATCCCAGTAGCAGACAGGTAAATAAGTATGGTATGTCAGGTGGCAGTAAGTGGTTACACTAAAGTAGTATAAGGAGAAAGAGGGTAGGAGGTAGGAGTTTTAGTTGGTACATAGAGTGATTAGGAAAGTCTTCTCTAATGAAGTGAATTTTGAGCACAGACATGAAGAAAGTTAAGGAAACCCGCCATGGAGATAGCTGCAGAAAGAGTATTGCAGACAGAGAAAAGCAAGTGCAAAGGCCCTGAGACACAAACTTCTGAAATAATTTGGGTATGAGAGGAAAGAGGGTGAATTTAAACGTTTTTGAGGCAAGTGGAAGGACAATATGTTACTGAGATGGAGGAGACTGGGTGTAGGTTTATGCGATATTAGAAGTTAAGGTTAGAACATGATAAGTTCCAGATGTCTTACAGGTCCAAGTGGGGAAATCTGATTAGTTTGGATACCTGAGACTAGATTTCATGGGAGAGTCCTGCTGGAGGTCAGGAAATGGGTGAGACCAGAGGAAAGAAACCAGCAGAGGAGTTCAAGAACTAAATCCTGGACTACTCCAGTAGTTACAGGTTGGAAATCCAGTCAGTCCATCACCAGGTAATCCTGAGTGCCACTAGTTGCCAGACTCTTCCGGATATTGGACTTAAGCACAAACCATCAGAAATCTTCCTATTGGGCCAGGGGTGTAGCTCAGTGGTAGGGCACTCGCCTTCTGGTTTAGCATTGGCAACCTTCACAAGAGCTGGTTCAGGGGAGTGTGGGGAAGAAAGCCTGTTAAACTGAGAGGTCAAGATTTTTGTCCACAGTCACACAGGAGATTCGTATAACCCAGCTGGGGCCTGAGTTGTCTCTGTCTGAGCCAAGGCTCGTATCCATTCCAAATGCCACCTTTCCACCTCTTCCACACAGCCCTCAGGTGCTAGGGCCTCCCATGTTTGTATTTTGTCCCATCCTCTGAATGATGGGAGAAAGGTGAGAGGTAAAGGCACAGAGGATCACAGACATTTCCCAGAGGTGCTGAGCTGCCAGGCTCACCTGGGTCAGAGGCTGCCTGTGTTGAGCTGATAGCTGCCCTATCAGAGCTTATTGGCCACGTGCATACTTCGCTTCCAGCCCAGCGTGAGCAAGGCCATTGCTGCAAGTGGCTTGGAAGCACCGTGAAAGGGAAGTCTAACAGTGAAGAACTGGTGGGCTTTTGAAGGGGCCTCAACAGGCAAGGAACAGGCAGTTGTGCCACTTACCATCAATCCTGTGGAGACAAGGTGTAAATATAAAATGTGATGAAATATAGCATCTTTGCCCTCAAGGGTGCTACGACCTGGAGTCGGGTACCCCTGCAGAAAACATGGGGGTGGGGGCTCACAGGGATGACATCACCCAGATGAGCAGCGTTGCAGAGGCTGGGGAGCTTTGGAACATAGCCTTTGGGAAACATGGCACTAAGGCCTGGGACTAGATGAGAGAAGGTGTGCTTGAGGCGAAAGTAGTGCGACCCTGGGCACAACCTACAGGCGCGTCCAGGGCAACTCAGAACGTGATGAAATGCTCCCGTCTGCCCCACAGGTTTGTTATGAGCATCGTCACTCATGGGTGCCTTTCCTGATAGCACTCCCTCTCACTCCACAGTGGCCCAACAGGAGAAGACCCCACCACCTCCGCCCAGTCTACTGGAGGCAGGAGGTGATGGCTGCGAGGAGCCCAAGCAGCAAGTGTCTTGGGAGCAGGAGTTCCTGGTGGGGAATAGCCCGGGAGGCAGCGGGCGGGCCCTGTGCATGGTGTGTGGGGCCGAGATCCGCTCCCCCTCAGCCGAGACAGCTCGAACGCACATCCTGGAACAGCATCCCCATACCCTGGACCTGAGCCCCTCTGAGAAGAGCAACATCCTGGAGGCCTGGAGCGAAGGGGTGGCCCTTTTGCAAGATGTTCATGCTGAGCAACCATCCCCACCCAGCTCAGGTAGCGGGGGCAGCCCTGGGGCAGAGGGAGGTTCTACTGAAGTCCTGGGAGCTCACTGGGCTTTGCCCCTTTCAGAGTCAAGCCGGGATGCCAAACCAGACCCCAACGCCAATGCAGACTCTGCCGGGATGCCAGCAGAGATTGTGGTCCTCCTGGACTCTGAGGACAACGCGTCCCTCCCGAAAAGGAGCCGGCCCAGGGGACTCCGCCCCCTCGAGCTGCCTGGTCAGTCAGCAGGGGAACTGGTAAGGTGGAGCGGGGGCCCGGGTGAAGGACAGGCCTGCGTGCTGGGCTGCTGCTGAGCAGGTGTCCTCGGGAGCCCAGGGATGGCAGGTTGCAGGTGTGGTGGCCTCTTAAAAAGATCTAGGGTCTTTTTTTACAGTTCCCCCTGCCCCAGAACCTGGAAGTAAGAAGCCCCGTGGTCAGAGATGGAAGGAGCCCCCTGGGGAAGAGCCTGTCAGGAAGAAGAGAGGCAGACCTATGACCAAAAACTTGGACCCTGACCCAGGTGAGGGGAGGCCAGGGAGAGGAGGGCACAGGCCCTGGGTGCAGTGCTGTAACAGGAAATCGAGGTTGGTGAGTGCAGGCTGGGCTCAGGCCTTTCCAGTTGACCTCTGCTCAGAGCTCCTTCCTGTCCTCCCTCCAGACCCGCCATCCCCTGACTCGCCCACAGAGACCTTTGCAGCACCAGCTGAAGTCCGACACTTCACCGATGGCAGCTTTCCCCCTGGCTTTGTCCTCCAGCTCTTCTCCCATACCCAGCTCAGGGCCACCGACAGTAAGGACTCGCCCAAGGAGGGCAAAGCAGCAGAAGGCCTTCTCCAGCCAGAAAGCCCCACTCCAGGTGAGCCCTCCTGAGGGAGGGACGGGGAAGTTGGTCATCCGGTCTCTGAGGCTGTGCGGCCCTGGAGCCCAGAAAAGAGGCTGGTGCTCAGGTGCCTAGGAGACAGGATAAGGGCAACAGGATTTGAATGACCAGGGAGACCGGCCAGAAAGCTGAGTGCTCCTTAGGAAATTCCTGGAATTGGTCATCAGGTTGGGCTACACCAGTGTTCTCCAAAAGCCTCACCCATCTCCACACGACACTGACTTGAGCTGGAACCTGAGGTACCCACCTTTCTCTGACAGAGGAGGAGCCCAAATGGGGGCTATCAGTTCGAACAGGGGTCAAGAGAATAGGCAGGTGATGAGCCGCGAACAGACACCTCCATGGGGACACCAGCTCAGTAAATTCTTGATAATGGCAACAAGTGAGTAAGTGTTCATGTTTGTATTATGTCCCACTGATTTTAAGAAACTTATAGCCGGGCGTGGTGGTACACACCAATAATCCCAGCTACTTGGGAGCCTGAGGCAGGCTGATCACAAGTTCAAGGCCAGGCTAGACAATTTAGCAAGGCCTTGTCTTAAAAGAAAAGCTGCTTAGGCGTGGTGTTGCATATGCCTGTGGTGGTGCTGTAATCCTAGCAGCTAGGGAGGCTGAGATAGGAAGATTTCAAGTTCAAAGCCAGCCTCAGCAAAAGGGCTAATAAGCAACTCAGTGAGACCCTGCCTCTAAATGAATTACAAAATAGGGCTGGGATGTGGCTCAGTGGCCGAGTGCCCCTGAGTTTACTCCCTGGTACCAAAAAAATAAAAATAAAATACAAAATTAAATGGCTGGGGCTATAGCTTAGTGGTAGATCACCCCTTGGTTCAATTGCCAGTACCAAAAAAAGAAAGGAAAAAAAAAACCAACTTTATACAGTTCATTAAAGCTTACAAAAGTATGTCATAGTTAAAGGGCAGGTACCCATCCCCTTTTTTCAGATGAAGAAACTGAGTCTCAAAGAAATGATTCCTTCTTCTCAGTCCTTATATGAATTTCCTATTTGCTCCTGTAACAAATTGCCACAAACGTTGTGGTTTATTATTTTACAGTTCTAGAAGTCAGAGGTCCCAAATGGGTCTCCCTGAGCTAAATTCAAGGTGTTGGCAGGGCTGTGTTCTTTTCCGGAAGCCCTAGGGGAAATCCTTGCATGGCTTCTGAAAGCTGCTCACAAACATTGCTTGGCTTTTGGCCTCAAAACAGCCTCAAAGCTAGCAGTAGTCCATAGAGGCTCCCAGCAGAGGTCTTGGTTCTGAATCATCTGCCTCTCTTCCCTGCTTAAGGACCCTTATGATTATGTAGGCCCTACCCCGAGGTCATCCAGAACAATCTTTTTTTGCAGGGGCATGGGGCGGAAGGGTACTGCGAATTGAACTTGGGGCACTCAACCACTGAACCGTATCTCCAGTCCTATTTTTTTTTTGTTTGTTTGTTTTTGTTTTTTTATTGTAAACATGGGATACATGTTGTTTGTTTGTACATGGAGTAACAGCATACCATATGTGTAATCATACATTTACATAGGGTAATGATGTTTGATTCATTGTTATTTTTTCTCCCCCCTCACCCCTCCCACCCCTCTTTTCCCTCTATACAGTCCCTCCTTCCTCCATTCTTGCCCCGCTCCCACCCCTCATTATGTGTCATCATCCGCTTATCAGCGAGATCATTCGTCCTTCGGTTTTTTGAGATTGGCTTATCTCACTTAGCATGATATTCTCCAATTTCATTCATTTGCCTGCAAATGCCATCATTTTATTCTTTATAGCTGAGTAATATTCCATTGTATCTATATATACCACAGTTTCTTTATTCATTCATCAATTGAAGGACATCTAGGTTGGTTCCACAGTCTGGCTATTGTGAATTGAGCAGCTATGAACATTGATGTGGCTATATCTCTGTAGTATGCTGATTTTAAGTCCTTTGGGTATAGGCCGAGGAGTGGGATAGCTGGGTCAAATGGTGGTTCCATTCCAGTCCTATTTTGTATTTTATTTAGAGACAGAATCTTACTGAGTTGCTTAGCTCCTCGCTTTTGCTAAGACTGACTTTGAACTAGTGATCCTCCTGCCTCAGCCTCCTGAGCCTCTGGGGTTTTTGGTTTTTGTTTTGTTTTTTGGTACTGGGGACAGAACCCAGGGTCTGGCACATGCTTGGCAGGTACTCTACCACTGAGCTACAGCCCCAGCTCTGTTTGGTTTTTTAGTTGGCATCCTTAATTCCCCCTTACTGTGGAATAAAACATTCCCAGCTTCTGGAGATTTGGACATGGACATCTGCGGTAGCTATGATTCCACCCCCAAGCAGTGGCAGAATTGAGACTAGAATGCATTCTATGGGCAGAGGCCGAACCTGGTTCCCATCTTCACCTCTTTGCCAAGCACAGCTCACAGCATCCCAGGCCCTCCTACCTCAACCTTTCAAGTACCTGCATTTCTTAAGTATACACGACAGCACCCAGCCAGTCTTCCGGTTTCATACTCAAAGGGAGTCTTCGTTTCTAGTCCTAGGATGCCTTGTGTAGAAACACCACTGGTCTGGGTAAGTGGAAGAGAAGAGAATCCCTGAGATTTTAGGATCTTTTGGTGTGAGTGGGCAAAGAGAGGGTGGGGCTCCACGACAAATCAGTGATAAGAGATGGCAGCATGTTCTCAGCAGCCACAGAGTGTACGGAGGTTGCAGATGACCCAGGAACCGTGGGAGACACTGAGTAATAAAGCACCAAGTGTCCCTGGAGCCCAGCCCCAGGAAGCACTCTTGAGAAATCACGTGAGTGAGGCAGCCTTTGACCCCAGGCTGTCCTGGGACACTGTTGGAGTCAGGGAGGTTTTCAGGACTGGTGGGCACTATGGTGCTTCCAGGCAGATCACGTGCTCTGGCTTGAGGTTTTAAGCTTCTTCAGAACACCCAGAGCTGGGGATGGCGCTCTGGGGTAGAGCACTTCCTAGCACACTGCAGATCCTGGGTTCAGTCCCCAGCATATCTCTCTCTCTCTCTCTCTCTTTCTCTCACACACACACACACACAAGAACCCAGATTTGAATAAAGATCCTGCCACTGTTAAAAAAAGAAAATTCAAAATCGTAGGTCTAGGAATTGGAAAAGGTCACTGTGGTCACATTAGCTGAGCTAACAGATAAGAAGTGTAGGCAGTTTGGGAAGGTTTTCTAGAATTTTCCAAGGACCTTGCTGAAAGAGGGTGGGGTATTGTGCAGGCCAGCAGAGAGGTGAGCTGGGAGGACCCACTCACAAGTCACGGAGGGGAGGTTCTTTTCTTGCTGATGTTTGATTTGAGCAAGACCCTGACATTTGGGTAGGAAACCTTGGCCAGACAGAGGGTGTCTCCAGGCTGGACCATGGAGGAAGCATAGTGAGAGAGCACAAATGTTTGTTCACTCCTGAGTCCTCAGCACCTAGAACAGTGCCTGGCACAAATACAGCCCTTAGCGAAAATCGATTGGAAAGTTGAGCTGGGCACAGCGGTGCCTGCCTTTAATCCCAGCTACTCAGGAGGCAAGTTTGTTTTTCTCTTTAGGCCAGCCAAGGCAAGTTAGCAAGGCTGTCTCCAACTGAAAAGGAGTCGGGGGTGTGGCCCATTGGTAGAGTGCTTACCTGGCATGCATGAGGTTCTGGGTTCAATTCCCAGTACTGCAAGAAAGAAAGAAAAGTTGGACAATTGACTGCCTGCACTTGTCAATCAGGTGGTGACATTTCCAGAGTCCCCATCCAGAGATTGGCCTTAGTGAGAAACAAGGGGAATGGGTCCCAGCCTCTGCAGGAGGAATGGGTGTCTGTGGAACGCACGTAAGCACCTACTCACAAATTGGAGAGAGAAGGGGGAACGGGGAGCGGGGTGGAATTGGAGAGAGAAGGGGGAAGCAGAGAAATTGGGGCAGGACAGGAAGAGAAGACTGGAAAATCCTCCTAGTTTTTTGTGGTGCTGAGAATCAAACCCAGGGCCTCACTCATGCTAGGAGAGCATTCTACCACTGAGCCACAACACCAGCCCTATTTCTTTATTTCTTATTATCATTTTTTAAATATATTTTTTAGTTGTAGGTGGACACAGTACCTTTATTTTTATGTGGTGCTGGGATCAATCCCAGGGCCTCACGCGTGCCAGGCAATCACTTTACCCCCTGAGCCACAACCCCAGCCCCTTATTTTTTTTAATTTTGAGACAGGATCTTGCTAAGTTGCTAAGATTGCCCTTGAACTTGTGATCTTCCTGCCTTAGCATCTTCAGGTGCTGGGGTTACACACGTGTGCCACTGTGCCCCAGCTTGCTTTTTATAGCGCTGGAGCTCTGGATCATTTCCACATCTCAGGCCTTACTCTTCTGCCCTCCTTGCAACCAGGAAGCACTGGTGCAATTCTGGTGGCTTGAGAAGTCCCTTGCTTATTTGAACTCTTACTATGTATTAAACTTTCCTGATCCACTGCTATTTCATGAATGAAAGGCATTATGGAGAGTGTTAAAATTTCCATTTATACAAGAGGAGTCAGCTGGATATGGTGACTCAGGCCTCTAGTCTCAGATACATGGAGGCTGAGTCAGGAGGACGATGCTTGAGCCTAGGAGTTCAAGGTCAACTGGAGCAATATCACAAGACCCTTGCCCAAATAAGGGTGTAGTTGGGGTAGCTCAGTGTAGAGTCTTTGCCTCACATGTGTGTGGCCCTGGGTTCAGTCCCCAGCCCTAGAGAAGGAAAAATAAAACAAAGCCCATGGGTGCTGTCCTCTGTCACCCCATCCCTTCTCAGTCTTCCCCCTCAGCCCACACAAAGCTGCTATTTCTCCCTTGACCCCTCATCCCTCTAGTCCCTGTTAGATTTGTCTCCAAAGCTAAGGACCTTTTCTAAACTGCCTCTCTTCTCTTTCTGGAATCTGCTTGAGTAGAATGTGCATTCTCAATACTCCATGCTGAAATTGCTTTTTGGCAAGGTTGCCCTTGACTTCCATAAAATGAAGTTTAGTGGAATCCCTGGTCCTTCCCTTTCTTGATCTGGGGGTAGCAGTCGACCCGTCTCCCCCACCTTCCTGGTAATGGCTTTCTTCCCTTGGTTCCCTGGCAGCTGCTTGCCTGCCTTGCTGCCGCCTCACTGACTGTTCCTTCTGCTTCTCTTGCTTGGTCATCTTGGCCCCCCGACCTGGAAACATAGCACATTGCCTGTCTTGCCCTTTGTTGAATGTGGACTTCTTCAGATCAGGTTGTTTCATGCACCGTGATGTCCCTGGTGGCCAAAACAGCCCCTGGCCCAGAAGAGGTGCTTTCTATATGTGTGGTGCATTCAATCCCCTGCTCCCTGGCAGCTCTGTGCAGGTCCACTGTTATGCCATTTGTGTGCTTGAACCCCACCTTTACCCTCCATCTCCCCTTGGTTCCAGCCTGTCTCCCAGCTGCCCCGGTGATATCTCTACTTGGTTGATTCAAAAGACTTTTTTTTTTTTTTTTTATTTGTAGTTGTCAATGGATCTTTTATTTTATTTTTATTTATTTATTTATATGTGGTACTGAGAATTGAACCCAGGGCCAGGCAAGGGCACTGAGCCACAACTCAGGACTTCTTAAACTTGGTATTTCCAAACTGAACCTCCGGTCTCCTCCCCAGGTCTCACCCACTGCCACCCTGCACGAGCCAACCCTGTCATGGTAAACTTGCAGACCTATCCTTGCCCTTGTTCTTTCCGAACCTTTGGAATCCTCCTCTTCTGTTCCCCTCCAGCCCCACATCAGTCCACCAGCAGATCATTGAACATCCTGTCACTGCCTCCGCTGCCACTATGCTCACCTGGTTGTGGCAACAACCTCTAACTGGGCTCTGGCCTCTGAGCTTTGCCCACTGTGCTCTGCTCTCGCCAGCACCCCACCTACCTGCCAAAAACTTGGGTTAGATCTGAGCAGAGTCCTCATCTGAGCAGAGTCCTCACGGGCTGGTCCTGCTTCCTCCAGGCTCCTGACCTCTCCCACCACACCCCCTCCCTCGCACAGACAGCAACTGGCAGGCTCCCCAGCTTCTGCACTTGTCCTTTCTTCTGCCCAAAACCCTGTTGCCCCACCAGCTTCTTAGCTGACCCTTGACATCCTGCATGTCACCTGCCTGCTGCTGGCTCCCTTACCTGGTGTGTTGCAGCTGAATCTACTCACAGATGATATACTGCAGCTTTTATTTGATTGTCCTTTTAATTGGCTCTCACCACTAGATTGTAAATTCTAAGAGGGCAACATGATCCGCTTCATGCAGTGCTGTGTCACTAGCTGTATCCAGCTAGAAGAGCCTTGAGCCCATCATAGTTGCTCAAGAAGTTATTGTTGAATTCATAAGCAAATGAGTAGGAATTCAGTCTTCCCGCAAGAAAGCCATAGTTACCCAGAATACAAACTGCCTTGTGTCAACACAAAATTTGAGGCCGGGTGTGGTGGTGCACGCCTGTAATTACAGCTACTCAGGAAGTTGAGGCAGGAGAATCTCAAGTTCAAGGCCAGCCTCAGCAACTTACAAGATTCTGTCTCAAAATAAAATAAAAGGAACTGAGGATGTAGCTCAGTGGTAGAGTGCTTGTCTAGGATGTGGGAGACCCTGTGTCCATCCCCAGTACCATCCAAAAGAAAAAAAAATTGCTAAGTCGTACAACTAAGTAGTAGCTGATAAGTCATTTTGTTTTTATTGTAATCATTAGCACATCAATTCTACAAATTTTGCCATACATGCTTACATTGTGCATTGGTCATATCCAACCACCCTTCTACCCTGATCCCTTTCCCCCTTCCTGGTAAGTCATTTAAAACTCCAGTGAACTGTATGACAAAATGGTACCTGTCCTCGCTGTCACATTTGAATAACTGTCTCTAAAAATCAGGAAAGAAAACCACCAAGAATCTGTTTCCGTGGCTGTGCAGTGGCCATAGTAGTGCACCGTCCCCTGTCTTGAGACCCAGCTTTGCTGTTCTGAGTAGTTGCTCCACACTGCTAAGATGGGCACCTGATCCTTGTATCAGAGGTCTTGACCCAGGAGATCACAGCTGGTAAAGTGGCAGAGCAGAGCGGGATGCTAGCCCAGAGCTGTCCCTCGGCACTCTTCTCTGTTGTACATATTCACTCCCAGCTCTGGGGTAGGCAGCGCAGGGTCTGGCTGGTTTGGGATGCTCTCCACCCCACTTATCCCTGCCCTGTGCAGGCAGAGCCTCTTGGGTTGCCCAGTGGGTCACGTGAAAGGAGTCAGCTGGAGGTAAGATTTGGGGGAGAGACATTCTAGGTACTAAGTCCCCTCTGCCTTAGTCCATGAGGGAGGGAGGCTTCCGAGCAGTTTCCCAGTGATGTCAAGCGGGCTCTGAAGCTGGCAGTGCTGGAGTCAACCAAGGGTCGGGCTGTGAATGAAGATGAGGAGGGTCTGCCACGTGTGGGTTTGGTTAGCAGAGCTTTCACTACCACCACAGGCTCTGGAAGGCCCTGACTCTGCTCTCTGCTCCCATCCCTGCCCAGCTCCCCCTCCGGGGCTTCGTGGGACACTGGATCTCCAGGTTATCCGTGTGCGGATGGAGGAGCCCCCAGCAGTCAGCCTCTTGCAAGACTGGTCCAAGCACCCCCAGGGCACCAAGGGGGTGGGAGCAGGTGATGCCCCAGACTGGCCCACAGTTCTGTCAGAATCCAGCAGTACTGTGGGGGGGCAGCCGGAGGCAGGAAGTGGGGTGTAAATTGTTGGTTTCCTGGGGAGGGAGGGAGGGAGAGGGCAGGAGGGAGTAGGCATTGTCCCCCTTTGGCTTATAGCTCAGAGCTGCCTGGCTCAGCCACCCAGAGTTTTAAAACCAGGTGCCAGGGCAGGATGGAGGGGTGGGGCCGCGCCCATCCACTGTTGCTTCAGAGTGCTGGAGGGTGCCTGCCCCTGGCTGGGTCTGAGGCCCGACTGAGGTAGAGGGTGGCCAAGGCTGTCGTGTGGTAGGGCATTGGGCCAGTGGAGAACACCTACCCCAGTCCTTTACTGACCCACACCTCTGTCCCCCGCACCCCCTCCTGCCCTCTCTTGGCTCCCCACCATTCTCCCCTGGCACAGTGCCTTACACAGAGGTGGTCATGAGGGGGTTTGAACTGAGTCCCACTACCTCGGGGGACACCTCTCCTCCCCGACTTGTTCAGGCTTCTGCACCAGGAGGCCTCCATTACCTCTTCCCGCTCCATCCCTGCAGAGGGGCTCCATCACCCCCACTCTCCCTTTCACCTCTTTTCCTGTTGTATATATCACCTTTGTTGACAATAAATTATTTTTTTTTATTAAGAGAGTTCCGTGTGGGCCATCATTGGGGGAAGGGGCCTCCTAGAACAAGCCTGGGGGCAGGAGGGCTGGAAGGTAGTCAGGGGTGGGGAGCCTGAGGCCACCTGTCCCAAGGAGGGAGTAGTAAGCACCAGGGCAGGGCTTTGCCTGGGCCTGTGGACCAGGCCTGACCTGGTGTTGGCATCTTACCCCCGACTCTGGAAATGGGTCAGAAGCACATTTTAACATGATCTCTTCTGATGCCTGGCAGGCCTCTGTCCAAGCAAGGCCACTGGGAGGTCCAGGGGTGCTCACACCCAAGGAGCTGAAGGTAATGGCCTTTCTGAAGTGAAGTGATCCCAGTATGCCTGCAAGTAAAGAGATGCCTCTGGGTCACCCTGTGATGGGTGAGTCCTGACAGCCTCCCCTCCGGCCGTGTAGGTCTGTACCCTCTGCCGCACGGCTTCATCCCAGGCTTCACTGAACCTGAGTCCTGACCTGTTTCCTCCACTGCCTGGACCATGAGATGGCCCATTTCAGGTCTCTTCAGATTCTGTAAGTCCTGAACAAATTCATCTCAGGCAGAATCTGGGTGGTCTTGCCATTTCTAGTGAGATGGAGCTCATTCTATCTCCAACCCCAAACTGCACTGTCCTGTGGAGAGCCCACCAGCATGGTGAGTAGAACTGAATTCCCAACGCTCCTGCAAAGTGAGGTGTACTTTAGGAGAGGTGGGGAACAAGGCTTGGAGGGCATCCCCATAGGACATGGACCAGAAAGCTCATCTCCATCAGGAAGGGCCTGGGCATCAGCAGTACAGGCTGTGTGCTAGCATGAGCTGCCGTCACCTGTGGGATGTGGTCCTTTCACCTGACTTGATAAACTTGGGAGAAGGAGCCCAAGAATGTACAGGGTCCTTGTCCAGAGGAGGCTAAAAGACAGGTGTGGAGAAAAGGCAGCAGTCAAGGATTCAGGGTACTTCGTATCTAGCCACTGCACGGTGGCAGGAGGGCCACAGAACTCTCCACCCCTGTTTCTGCAGGTGGGGAAAACTTGTGTCCTACCTAACAGGAGGAATAAAATAATGCTAAAAGTCTGCCTTTGAAAGCACAAGTGTTCATCACAGGTGATTTCTGTCCGTCCATGGTTGGCTGTGTTTACATTTATACCAATGTGCTTTTAAGACAACATGGCTGAGTGTCACTGAGTGTTTACACTTGAACAAGCGTATATAAAGTTTGTTGTAAAATTGTGATGCCAGTGCACCTTTGCTTCTGTTACATGACTCGTGGCCCCCTAGACTGTGAGCTCCTTCTGGGCAGGAACCAAGTTGCATTGACTTTGTTTTCCTAGTGCCCTGCATTGGGTCTGGCACATAGTAGGTGCTCAATAAATGTTTTGTCAAGTGCCTTCTTGGTGTGCATTCCTGTGTGACATTTTTGCATGCTGGTCCCTAGGGTGTGGTTCTCTGCACAGGGACCTTGCCATTATGACTGGCTGACCTGATGGTTCCATGGCTTAAGCTCCACATTCCAGCCAGCAGGGGTCTTTCCAGCCTTGGCCAGGACCCTAGGGACTATAGGACCAGGAGCTGCCTGTGGACACCTCGGAGCTTCCAGGGAGAAATGGAGAGTGGGGCTGAGGGCATGACTCCACCCTAGAGTGGGGAGGACACCTGGATGGAAGTGGCAACTCTCAGAACTCCCTTGCTCTCCATCCCTGCTTGAGAGTCCTTCCACCTCCAGCCTTGTTGTCCTGGTGCAAAACAAGGCAAATGCCTTGCACAAATATCAGTGACCCTCCACATACACCCCAGCTCTAGTGGTAGCATCTTTCAAGTGAGGCCCCAGCCACCAGCTTGGGGAATGAGGTGGGGAAGAGGATGCTGCTGCCCTAACTCCGGAGCCACGTCCCCAACCTCCTCAGTACTCCTTTGCTCCCTAATCAGCCACCTGCCCTGGCTCTGCCACAGCCTTCCTTGGGATTGTGACGAGAGCCCTTGGGATACCTAAAAAAGAACGATTTTTTCTACACTCAGGACACTTCAGATAACAGACTGGGGGTGGGGGGGGGGTGGGAATCACACAGACAGGTTCTCCAACCCTCTGACACCAACTGGATGCCTAACTATGCAGTAAGTACCCGGAGTTGGACCCTACAGGTTAAGGGTTCAGTTCCACAACACCAACTGCAAATCCCAAGTTGTCACTTGTACTAACAACCAGCCCCAAATTAGGTTTCCCCAATCCCCTCCTCAGAGCTCAGGGAAACATTTAGTTTTACTGGTTTATTATAAAGTATGTCAGGAACCAGGTGCAGGGGTGCTCGCCTGTAACTGCCGAGGCAGGAAGATCATGAGTTCGAGGCCAGGCTCAGCAATTTAACGAGTCCCTAAGCAACTTGGTGAGACCCTGTCTCAAATTGAAAAATAAAAGGGGATTGGGGATGTGGCTCCGTAGTTAAGCGCCCCTGGGTTCAATCCTCAGTATCAATAAATAAATAATGTTACGAAGGATAGAGATCAACAGCCGGATGACAAAGATACATAGGGCTTGGTGTGCAAAGGTCCTGAGCACAGGAGGCGCGGTCCTAGAGGACTCTGGTGTGCTGGTCTCCCCAGTGAACTGGAAGCTTCGAGGGTGTTCACAGAGGCCTCATTAGGCATACCTGATTAAATCATTGGCCATTTTCCAGTCCCTCCTCCCTCCCGAGGTCAGAGGGTGGGACCGAAAGTTCCAATCCTCTGATCACGTATTTGGTTCCTCTAGCTACCAGTCCCATCCTCCGAGTCACCTGAGCTTGAACTCAGGTGTGGCGGGAAGGGACTCATCATGCATAACAACGGAGGCTTTTGTTATTCCAAGGGGTTCAGGACCTCTTTGCAGCGAGCCAGGACAAAGATCAAATAGATTTTCTTTTTATATCACAATTCCGCTAACCGTTTTTCTGCCTAGGGCAGAACCCGGAGACCGGGAGGAAGAAGCGCCCTCCCTCGCTGAAGGGAAACTGGAGCCCTTGGGGCGTGACCAAGAAGGGGCGTGGCCAGGGTGGGCGAGGCTAGGACGGGGGCGTGTCTAGGGACCGCGCGCACCGCAGCGGTGTGACTCTCGGGTCCAGGATCTTCTTTTCGGCCCCTGAACCGATGGACGTCCTTCAGCCCCTGGTTCCCGTTCCTCTACGTTGAGTGGTGTGGTCACATGGAACACGCGCGCACACACACACGCACGCACGCGGAGCTGGGCTCAAATGAGACGTGATGCACTGAGGGCCGTTTGTAAACTCAGGTCCTGCCTACCCTTGAGGTGTGCGAGGCTGGGAGGCTGGGAAGGGCTTGCAGCCTGTGACCAGAGTTCACACAAGGGGGACTGGGGCGCAGTGGCTCTGCTGTACTCCGTGTCTGCCTTCCCACCTTCCCGGGGTCAGGTGCCCCAGTCCAGGACCTGGACACTTCCGAATCTGGACGGTCCCTTTCTCCCCCGTTCTAGGGTCAGAAGTGCCAGCCTCCCAGGAAGCCTTTTTGGCTTTCCATCAGCAGCTGAAGCGTCAGATCTCCAGGCTCCCACATCTAGGGGGCAGAGGAAGCAGGAGCAGTGGGGGAGGGGTGATGGCCCCTCCAGATGACGATTCCACAAATGTTAGTGAAGGACCCCATGGGCAGGCACGGTGCTAGGAGCTGCGGAGCACCAGACACCTGCCCTAGTTTCCTCAGGGTGTCACAGGAGAAGAGCTATCTCTGAAGTAGAATCTGAAGAGGGAGGAACTTAGGACCAAGGGGTGCTTGGCACACCTGCCACCTGCCAAATGCATAAACAGGTTTCTTTAGAGAAGTAGCTACATAATCAAGGAGGGAGAAACAGCAACCTGTTGGCATATTTACGGAGGGACATTTGCTCGGGACTGGCTTAGAGATGGCACCAGGGTGGAGCCCCACGATGGTGCCCCCTTTCCCCTGTGCCTGCCCAGTGCCCTCCTGGTACTTTTGTAGGCAAGGGCCTGGGCTCTTCTCTCAGGAGTTGCATCCATTCCTGGGCGCTTTCTGCACTGCAGTGGTTCTTGGGTGTTTCCCACATTTCAACAGCTCAAGGGTACTTCCACTGAGACTCAGTATCTCTCCTTTTCCCCCAAATTCCCATCTCAGTGGGTCATTCCACATTGTGCCCACCCTATGGGTGAGAAAATTGAGGCACAGGGAGTTGAACATGGTGACTTCATTCTTCAAGTAAAGGAGCAAAGCCAGCCTGAGCCAGGTTTCTCTGGTTCCAGAGCCCCACTATCTACTACTGTACAACATGTCCTGGCACCTGGTCCTGGCACCTGCTGGAATCCTGCTGTGTGCCTGGCAGTGCTGATTGGAGGGACTCACCAATGTGGAAGGGTGCTCATTTTATCAGGACCATGAGACTGTGACAGAAATCCAAGACTAAGGCTTTGAGGGTGGAGGATATCCTGCTTCTCACTTGCCCCTTTCTCCATGAAGCGGATAGACCCTGGCCTCCAGCCCTGGCCTCTAGCCCTGACTCAGGCTGGGTCTCAATGTTTGGAAGGTACAAAAGCAGTGACTTGGATAGTCATACCCATACAAGCTGGGGCCACTATAGGGGCCAGGGCATGGGGGATGGGGTTTCCTATCCTGGTGGGAGACACGCTGGTCCAGAAGCAGCAAGCATCTCTCAAAGAGGAGGGGAACTTTATTTTATGCCAGCAGGCTCAGAGGAAAACCAAAACTCCAAATTCAAGCCCTGATCCACAGTTTCTCACAATTTTATAGGTTATTTGCCGTCATCTTAGACCCGTCCTATCGTTGGGGTTTACCTAATCTGCGCTGCTGAAGGCCGTGCAGGTCTCTAACACAGAGCTGCCCACAGAACGGATAAGGAGGATCGGCTCTGTCCACAGCGTCCATTAGGTTTCAGGAGGGAGGAGTCAGACTCCCAGGGCTGTCACTGACCCTGCAGAAGGTAGGGACCTGGTTAAGGAGGCTTCCTGGGGAAAGGCTGCGAGAGGGGAGGGGACTGACCCCTCCCCAGGCACTGGACGCTTCCCATAACGTTTCTGTCATTTCATTTCACAACCAGGTCTGGTTTTGCCATCGCAGTCCCAGATCCTGTCCTGTCCCCTGGGCACCCTCTCACTCACCTGGAGCAAGATTTCCATTTGCCCACTACAGCACCCAGGTCTTCCTGAGTGAGGAGTATGCCCATGCCCCTCCCACTGAGGTCAGATTTGTGCTCAAATCAGAATGACTATATATGGGCAGTGGCCACGACTCACACCTGAAAGCCAAGCAGACCTGGGTTCTGTCTGTGAGCAGCTTGAGATGCAAGTGCTCCCCACACGCTCTGGAGTGACACCCTTATCCTCATGGCCTCTGTGTCGGGCACTGAGAATGCAGCCAGGAGCATGGCAGACAAAGCCACTCCATGATGCGCCCATTCCGGGGAGACTGATGCAAAACACAGATTCTCCATGTTCACCCAGGAATAAGTGCCAGGAAGAAAAACAGAGAATGAGGGAGGGGTGCTGATTTTTATTTATTTTTTTTTAATAAGAAGATATTCATTGACTAATTGGGGAATGTGCACACAGACTGAATATTAGATATTAGGAAACACTAAATTTTTTTGCTGTTCTGGGGATGAAGCCCAGGGCGCTCTCACACATACTAGACAAGTGCTGTGCCCCTGACACTTTTTCCTTTTTTTTGGGTGGGGGGGCCACTGGGAATTGAACCCAGGGGCACTCTACCACTGAGCCACATCTCCCTAGTTTTTTTATTATTATTAAATTTATGTATTTATGTATTTATTGGTACCAGGCATTGAACCTAGAGGCTTTTGCTACTAAGCTACACCCCCCCCCCCCCCAGCCCCTTCTTTTGAGACAGGTTCTCTCTAAGTTGCTTAGGGCCTCACTAAGTTGCTAAGGACGGCCTCGAATCTGTGATCTTCCTGCCTCAGTCTTTAATTTCTTTACTTTGAGACAGACTCTCACCAAGTTGTTGAGTCTCACTAAATTGCTGAGGCTGGCCTTGAACTTGCTGTCCTCCTGCCTCAATGTCCGGAGTGGCTGGGATTACAGGCAAATGCTGCTGTGCTTGGCTGGTTCAACCTGTTAGAGCTTTTCTTTCCTCTTTTCATCTTTCCTTTCTTATGCACACGGTGGTTTGTTCTGTAGACAGGCTTTCTCCATTCTGGACCTGGTTGATTGCATGCATGCCCATGACCTTGTTTAGCAAGTTCATCCATCCATCCTCAAAGGCCATCCTTTTTCTTTCTTTCTTTTCTGTGGTTTTGGGGATGGAACTCAGTGCTCCACCACTGAGTGACACTCCCAGTCCCACAGGGGCAATTTTGAGAAGGGGGCTAGAAGAGTTTTTTCAGGAAGCAGTTAAACAGATACCTCAATGAAGTAAAGGAAAGAGGCATGTAGTTAAAGAGGAACAGAGCCTTCTGGGCAGAGGGACAAGTGCCAAAACCCTTTTCCCTGAGGAGTCACAGACAACTAGCATTTGCTAGGCACTGTTTGAGGGCATCAGAGTGGGGTACCACCATGAACCAGAACAGGTCCCTGTCCTCTTTGGGGCTGTGGATCTCAGGTGTGTCTTTCCTGGGGAGAAGATCAGGGAGGACAGCTGGAGTGTTCCTGCTGGACACCCCCTATTCCCTATTCCAGCAGCCACTGCATGGCTGGCTAAGTGGTAGAGCGCTGGCCTAGCATGTTCCAGGACCTCGGTTTAGTCCCCAGCAGCACAAAAAGAACAAAAGAAGGACAGACTCAGAAGGGTGCAGGGCCCGTCTGATGCCCTTCTCATCCCATCTTCCCAGATTGGTCACCAGTGGCCGCAGTGGGCAGTTGGACTTTCCTTAGCATTGCAGGCGTGGTCTGAGCAAGGTTGTCAGGGGCATGGCCTCCTCCATCACAGGTGTGACGCCAGGGTCATAGGCAAGGAAGCGGGAGATGGATGTCTTCGCTGAGTTGGAGTCTTGGAGCTGGAAGACTCCATATAGAGCAGAATATACCTCCCTTTCTTTGTACGGAAAAGGAAGCTAAGGTCCCAACAGAGGAAGGGAGCTACTTAAGCCACCAGCATCGACTCACTTATTTCTAATCCAGTGTTACTTTTCTGGGAAGTGGGGAGGGTATAGCAGAGAAATGTGAAAGAAGACCCCAGAGACTGGCCAGCATTCACCTCATAATCAAAGCAGCCCCCACAAAAATGATGGCCAGGTCCCAGGCTTGGCCTAAGCATGTTTCATATATTAGCTAATTTTTTTAATTTTTTGTACCGGGGATTGAACCCAGGGGCACTTAGCAAGGGACCAAGCATCCCTGCGCTTCTATTTCCTAATTAGTAAGCTGACAATGCCTGCTCATTGTTTGAGAATTAGATGTAATAGTGCCCGTATGATATGCAGCTCTCAAGTTCTTAGCCAAAACCAATAAAGGAGAAGAAGAGCAGAGGTTCCTACCCTGGTGTAGCTTATGGGTGAGCCACGGCTGGGGTAGGGGAAGACCTACCACCAATACTAAGAGACATGGTGTTTCATGTTCTGACATCTCTGATGTGTCCTAAGTCCAGTGTGACATGTGTCAGTGGGAATAAAGTGCTTGACAGACATTCAGAGAAGTGAGACAAGCAGGGAAAGGCTCTGTAAGATGGAAGGGTGTCTGCCAGGTCAGAGGGCAGGAGGAGATCTTGCTTTGCCCCAGTCATCTCTTTTGTTTTTAATATTTATTTATTTATTGGGGTACTGGGGATTGAACCCAAAGGCACTTTGCCACCGAGCTACATCCCCAGATCTTTTTATTTTTTTATTTTAAGATAGGATCTCACTTACTTGCTTAGGGCTTTGCTAAGTTCTTGAGGCTGGCCTCAAATTTAAGATCCTCCTGTCTCAGCCTCCTGAGCCACTGGGACAACAGGCCTGAGCCACCACTTCCAGCCCCATCTGACTTTTTTTTGTGTGTGTTGGGGGGTGGGGTACCAGGGATTGAACTCAGGGGCACTGGGACCACTGAATCACATCCCCAGCCCTATTTTGTATTTTATTTAGAGATAGGGTCTCACTGAGTTGCTTAGAGTCTCAGTGTTGCTGAGGCTGGCTTTGAACTCAACTCGTGATCCTCCTGCCTCAGCCTTCCCAGGTACTAGGATTACAGGCTTGCGCCGCTGCACCCGGCTCCATCTGACTTTTGAACAGAGGAGAATTCTGGACTGCTCCCCTGTTCCCCTTCCCTGCCCTCCAGTGGCCTGAACTGGTTAGGAGGAGAAAGAGTCACAAAGTTTCAGCGCAGAGAACAAGGATGTCTCTACTCCAGCATCTTTGCCTGCCCTAGGCTTCTTGCCTCATTGCCTGCTTGTGCTGGGGCAGGGTTGCCCCAGGTCCTTTGTGCGGGCCCGAGGCAGAAATCCCATTGCCCTTTCCTTTCCCTGTTCCCGTAGGAGTACAGGTGACCAGGAGAACTGCTCCTATTGGTTGGTTTCTACCTGGTCTGGGGACCGTGGTGGCTGCTTTTACTGTGTTTTGTTTTGGGCTTTTCGGGTGGGAAAGCTTGGGATCATCCTTAACTCCTCCTCTCCACTGTTCCCGCTGCTGCTGCCCAGCCCCAAGCCACTGCCATCTCTCACTTGACTGAGTGTGAAGGCCTCCTTCCTGGGCTCCGGGCTTCTGCGCCTGCCAGGCCCCGTCACCATTCTGAAGCCCTCAGCCAGCTGGATCATGCCTCTCAGCATCATTCCTTTCAGTCTGAGGGAAAGCCAAAGCAGCGCCCCCCAGGCCTGGCTCACTGCTCCTCTCTGCCTGCTCCTCCCATCCCCCTCACTCACTCTTGGCTTCCCTGATCTTCAAACAGGCTGTGTGCGTGAGCTCCCACCTCAGGGCCCTTTCTATCGACTTTCCCCCAGATATCCGAGGAGCTCATGATCTCTTTGCTCGAGGGCCACCCTCTTTGTGAGGCCTACACTGACCACCTCCAGACTCCAACTTGGGCTGAGGATGAAGCTAGTGGTAGAGCACATGCTTAGCAAGCTCCAGGCCCGGGGTCTGATCCAAACAAAAGAAAACCCTAAACTAACTTGTTTTCTACCCCGCTTTGCTTCTACAATCCTGATCCACTTTAACTTGTTTTTACTACTTATAGTTACTACAATGTTTGTTATTTGTCTTCCCCTAATTGAAAAATTCTCCCCAGCTGGGCATGGTGACACAGCCCTATTATTCCAGTGACTTGGGGGACTGACACTGGACAATCACATGTTCCAGAGCAGCCTCAGCAACTGAGTGAGGCCCTGAGCAATTTAGTGAGACCCTGTCTCAAAATAAAAAATAAAAGGATTGGGGAGGTGGCTCAGTGGTTAATCCTTGGGTTCAATTCTTGGTACCAAAAAGAAGAAAATTCTTTGTCTCGTTTGCTCACTGATACAGGGCCTTGCACATAGCCGGTGCCTAACAGATTTGTTGAATGAATTTGAAAATTTAGAGCAGGGTAAATGTGTGTGAGAACTAGTGGCTTCAGGGATTTGAGGAGGTGACATCTGAACTGGGTCTGGAAGTACATCTGGAGATAGGTGACTGGAACTGATCAGGGTAAACAAAGGCACAGAGGTAAGAGTGTGTGGTGGTGGGGCAAGAGTTGGGAGAAGTGTCCACCAATGACATTTAGTTGGAGTGGATATTAGCAAGGTAATTTGAGGCCAGATTGAGTAAGATTTTGAATGGGGCTAAAGGCTTCTACAATCAAGACTGGCTACATAATTTGTGGGGCACAGTGCAAAATGAAAATGAGGGCCCCCTGGGTAGGAAAAAAAATTAAGACAGTGACAGTGGGGCATTAAACCAAGCTCACGGCTCTTCTGAGTACAGAGGTACATTTGACTGCACAGGTCAAAAGCCCATGACAACAGCCAGCCTTGCCTGCAGCCCACGGGGAGCTGGCAATAGTGTTCTAGCAGAGCACAGATGTAATTGGAGCTCAGCTTTGGGAAGACTATTCTGGCATGTCCAGTGGCTGGCTAGGAGGGAGTCTGGGCAGGGAGACCGGCTGGCAGCCTTGTGCAGAGCTGGAAGGAAGAGGGAGAGGAGATGTGGGGGTGAGCCCAGGATTAGGGCTTGGGTGAGAAGCCCAGAGGAGGCAGAATCTGTGCAGATAAAGCATGGGCCAGAGAGAGACAGCTGAATGCACCTGCATCTGCCCTTGAACGCCTTCTCTCTCCCCAGTCTCCTAACCTCAGGTGATATCCCACAGAAATCAGCAACGTGTCTCCCTTTGACCACCAGAGGGCAGATCATTCTCATGGATTTTCAGGTGGAATTTGGGGTGGGGGAGTGGAATGTGCATTGATTGTTCTCTTCATTTCTTTTTTCCGTCTTTTTGGGTATGCCTTCGCCAAGTTCTTTCCCAGTGGTTGGGTGCCTGAATGGAGCTGGGGTGGAGCATGGGAGGTGTCCTCGAGTCCTGTGGGTTTACTAAGAACCGTAGGTGGTACCTGTTAACTTAGGAAGTTCTTACTCTTCACATTGCCTCTCGTCTGCTATTTCTCATTGAGGTGATCAAGGGCTCAACCAAAGAAGCGGCAGCTGGGAGTTGGAAGTCAGCTGTGGGAGGTCCAACAAGCATTTTCCCCCATGACCCTTGAAGTCTCTCTGCTCTGGTATCTTTGGGGACTTGTGGCCTGCTCTCCAGCTCCTATGGGAACTCTGGCTTCTGCCCACCGTAAACTGCTGTTAAAACCTGGGAGGAAGGGCCAATTCCAATATGTCCAGGATAGGATGTGTGGGGACAGGTTGGAGTTGGAGAAATCTGTTTAGGCTACCTCCTCTTCTTGGTGGGAGAGTCAGGGGAAAGTGAGGAATGATCCAGTTTGCTACATGGACTTCCTGTTAGAATCAAGAGCTTCCAAAGCTGAGGAGGACATCAGAGTGCATAAATCCAATAAACTCACATTACTGATAAGGAGAATGAGGCCCAAAGAAGGAAAGAAGAGGAATTTCTCAGGGGGTCTATTCTTTGTGCCATCCTGAGGAATCTTTTTTGTTTGTTTTTTTCTTTTAGTACTGGGGAGTGAACCCAGGGCCTTGTGCATGCTAAGCACATGCTCTACCACTGAGGTACACCCCCAGGAATTTCTATTTTCAACGAGTTCCTTTTTTCTTTTCCATGAGTTCCTTTGTCTCAGAAGGATAACTGAAATGTGAATTAAGATGAGAACATCTCTCCTGACTTAACCTTGTAGGACATTTAAAAAGGTAATTAGAATTCAGAGATGTTATTTCAAATGTCAACGCTGGAACAAAGGAATGGATCCTTTCAATAAAGGGAAGAGGAGCCTAACCTCAGAGATGTTATGGGATTTTCCAAGATCACACAGCATTTTCATTTGGTAGAGCTGGAGCTGAAACGCAGGGTCCTAGACACTCCTGCCTCTGGATGAGAACACTGGTCTCGGACCTTGCAAAGCCCTGCAGACTGAGGGGATGTCAAATAAAAAGAAGCCAACATAGACAATGGCAGGTGGGTGGTAGGTTGACAGGTAATAGACTGACATTGCATTTAGGTAGGTGACACACATGTTGATAGAAAGTTTGGATGATAAACGGAAGATGGATTTTATAAGGTGACCGACAGACAGACAAAAGTATGCCAATGGCTGATTCGGCTAATAGCTTTATTTTCTATTCGGTCAAATAGCACGCACAGGTGATCCACACTTCCTGTTCAAGATTTGAAAATAACCGAAAACTGACGGAAAGAAACGAAGAGTAAGACCCTGGTACTACACAGGGAAATGACCCGGGGCTCGGCGGGCCTTCGGGTGTTGCCGGAAATGGCCGACGGTCGCCCTCGGCCAAGCTGCGGGATGGGGGCGTGACCCGCTCAGCACGCGGAGTCGCTTCGGATGTTTCCGGAAACTGCCGAAAGCCAACTCGAAGTGGGCGGGGAAAGGCCGGTGGGCGTGGCGGGCGGTTCAGGAATGCCCGGAGTCACTTCGTGGGTTTCCGTAAACAGAACCGAAGTTCGGTTTTCGGAATCGAAGAGGCGCGCGTGTTCTCGGGGGTTACCTTCTTCGGTTGTTTCCGGAATTTACCCTTAGTCCGTGGCTGAGAGGAGAAGGCGCGTCCCCCTCCCGTTCCTAGACGCTTCGGATGTTTCCGGCTGCAGCAGGCGGAAAGAGCCGAGGGCCGGCGGTGGTGGCGGCCATGTTGGGAGCAGCAGGTCCGGCGGCGGCTGCCTGTGTGCCGGGCGCGGAGCAGTGCCGCTGAGGGCAGGGGAGGAGCGAGGCAGGCGGCCGGCTGCGGCGGCAGAGAGTAGGCGGAGCGGCGCGGCCCGGCCGAAAGGCGGCACAGCCCAGCCGGGGGTCGGGGGGGTGCGGTCCGGAGCCGCTCGGAGCCGGCGCGGCCTAGCCCGAGCGGCGCATCCCCGGGCTAGCGTGAGCGTCTGCCCGGCCTCCCCGCACCCCCGGCCGGGGCCCATGCGGCGGGTGCTCCTACTGTGAGAAGCCCCGCCCGGCCGGGCTCCGCGCCTTCCCTTCCCTCCCTTCCTCCAAGCTTCTCGGTTCCCTCCCCTGAGATACCGGCGCCATGTCCAGCGCCCGGACCCCCCTACCCACGCTGAACGAGAGGGACACGGAGCAGGTAAGGAGCCCTGAGGGCTCCCCGAATTCTCTGGCTGGGCCCCTGCACCTTGCGGAGCCTCCTCCCTGCTCTGCTGTCCTCGTGCTCCTGCTGCCATACCGCAAGCCTCGGCTGTCCTGTCATCTGGCTCCGGGATCCGGCCCCCACGTCCCCCTTCCGAGTCCTGACCTGGGACCCACCTTGTCCTGACTCGGAGCCGCACACTTGTCTTTCTGCCAACCCCTCTCCCCTCACCGCCCTCCTGCGCTCTTCCGTGTTACCTCCCCAGCTTCCCCTTCTCTTCCCTTTTTCTCTCAGGGGCCTTTCTGGTCTTCCTCCACCCACGCTTAAAGCAGCCACTCTCCCGCTCCTCGAATAACACCCCGCGATCTGCCACGGATTGTTGTCCGCCTCTTTCAGCGTCTGTCTGGCCTTGCTTCCCCTCCACCCGCACCGGTTTTCCCAGTCCCAGTCCCTGGTTATTGCCCTCAGGGTCCTTGCCAGGGAGTGTGTTCTAGGTCCTTGTCCCCTTTCACTTCCCCAGCTTTTTCTACCCTGCTTCTTCCCGTTCCAATTTGTGCTCTCCCTGTTGCCTGCAACCCACCAGCTCCACCCTCATCACCTTTCCAAATGGTTCGCCTACTCTTTGCTCATCACTTTCCCTTCTTTTCGCCAGGAGCTCCCTGGTTCCTGGCCCTGGCATGTGTTGCTTCCGTGTTTCCCATACAGCTGTCATGTGCATAGTTTTCCCACAGGTTGTCTTTGGGGTTCCTATCACCACTCCCTTCAGAGTCTGGATCCCTCCGGTTCTCTTCCCTCTGAGGTTTGGCTTTTAAGTCCCTGGGCTTCCTGTTTCTCACCGTGAATGTTCTTCCAGCTTTCTCCCTCACCTTCTGGTGGGAAAGAAACTCGCTCTTGCAGCCCTGCTGTTGTAACATAACCTGTTGCTCTCTGGGACACAGTCCTTGCTTTTCTGCCCTCTTACCCTGCCGTGAAAACCGGGATGCTTTCTGTCTCTCCATTCGGGTGACCGGTGACCGTCAGTTCTCACAGTGCCTTCCTCCTGCTTGTTGCTTCCTGTTGCTCAACCTCGCCCCATCTTCCTTACTGTGCCTTTCTGGTCCATGTGAGTCTCCTGCCCTCTTTATAGCAAATTTACTCCCCAACCCCATGGACTCCTATGCATTCCCTTTCTATTGGCTAGTCTTTGTAATTCCCAGGAAGTTCACAAATTTTGCATGCTAGTCTCTTATGCTGTAGGTCATCATGACCCTACACACTTCCCCTTATCCTGGTAATAGCTGTCACCCAAGCCTTGCTTTTTCTGTGTTCTCATCTCACCTGAGCCAAGAGGCATCCACTTTCTCTCACCATCTCCAGTGTCCCTTTCTACCATGTTTGTGAAGAGTTCCCTGCCTGGCAGGCCTTTCTTGGTAAACTTTACTAGACCAAAAAAACTTGTCTTGAAAAAGGAACCTTCTACCCTGAGGCTGCAGTGCTTTTTGCATTCTTTTCCTTTACTACATCCTTTGTTCCCTCTTGTTCCCTTTTCTCTTTGTATCTGGTATGGTACAGCTGTTGTCGCAGGCTCTTGCATATTAACCTCCTCTGCCAAACTTATCTCTTTTTGTTGGCATGCTTTTTTGTCTTTTTACCCTCTTGCTCTCTGTCACCTGGACAGTTAGGAACTTAAGAGAAGTCTGGACAGAGCTTTTCTCTGTAGTCATTGACCCTTTTGTTAATGGACTATTTGCTTCTGCGGTGAAGTAGGGTTGAAAGGGAGGGATGGTTGATTTGTTTCATCACTGGATCTGGAAGCTGTTTTTCACAGCACAGTGGTCTTTGGAAACCAAGGAGTTGGGTCTGTATCCCATAGTCCCTCGCTTGCCAGCTGGTTCCCTCCTACCAGAAACCACTTTCTCTAGGCCTTCTGAGGTTGCTTGTCCCATCCTTTTTCTTCTCACCACCTTTGTTTTAGCAGATAGATCCTGCTAAACTGGAGAACTTTTTCAGACTGTTGATAATGAGCTGGTAGGAGGAGGCCAAGTGACTGGCACCTTCAGGCATTTGGGGAGTGGCTGGAGTGCCTACTCTCAGTGAGGCTGTGGGGGCATTGTGTGCAGCAGAGAGGAAGAGACTGCCTCGGTGTGGTTCTTGGTGCTGTTTATTAAATGGCAAGTGCATTATTGCCATGGTCTTGTGATGTGTGCACTGATTTCCTGTCTTCCTTACATGTCTAGCAGCATACTGCTGAGCATGTGGTGGGGACTTGGTGCGTGTCCACTGATTTCATGACAGCAGTCATGGTTGACCATTTTGGAATGTAAGCTGCTTGGTGATAACTTTATCCAGAGCTGTGGCTGCATACATTATCCTGTTCCAAATTATGAATTACTCATCCTGTCTCTACTCTTTATGGACTTAAGTTCTCCTGTAGTTCTCAGGATAGCCAGTCACACTGTTGATAACATGTTAAGTCTCTTCCCATTGAGAGCCCAGACTTTGGAAAATCTGGGCTGCATCTCTTCTTCTAGGCAGGTGCCTGAAATTCTGTTTGTTTCGGTGAGGATGGAACCTAGGGCCTCTTGCATGGTTGGAATGTGCTTTTATCACTGAACTACACCCCTAGTCACTGTATTCTTTAAAGCAAGAAAAGACAAACAGCAGCTTCTCCAGTCACAAGGACAGGGATGTCAGAAACATTGACTCCTTTAGAATAATAGATCATGGCACCAAGTGAAAGTAAGAACCCTTTTCTTGGTCCTATTGTAATTTTAGCTTAAGTAGTCTCAGGAGCTCAGTCATTGCAGTAACGTTAATGTTAGGAAATAAGCAAGGGATTTGGTTGTGTAATTTGCTCCCCTGCAAAGGTCCACTATCACCTTATTTAAATTATTTAAACTTGTTTCCTTAGAATATAGGTAAACAAACTCCAATGATGTCTCTATTTACTTGCTTTTTCTCCCCTATTCTTTAAAAATGTGGCTGATGAGAAGCTGTTTCTAGGAGCTCTTTGATCACATCTGAAACATACACAGAAAAATGTTGAAGCATAAAAATAAACCTTATGTTGCAGGGAGATTGCCTGTTTGCTGTCAGTTCTTCTTCTAACAGTGAAAGTAGGAGATAAAAGAAAGTCAAGCCCTGTCTTTAAGATGATTTTTGTGACACCTAATTCTAGCTGTGTTTTTTACAGCCATAGTTTTTGCAGAAGGATGCTGACCTGAGGTAGTTTTGGGGTTTCTTAGTCTGTGAACTGAGCTTTCTGTTCACTTCTTTTCCAAATGGCTCTGCTGGCCTGGAGGCTTGGCAGTCTTGAAAACAATCAGCAAGATGACTATTTGTCTTCCAGCCAGCACAGCAGTAACAAGCAAGTGTGGAGAAGGGTCCAACTTCCAGAGTTCACCTGCCGCCAGCTGGAGCATTTGGTAACCCCTGGGGGAAGGGCCACATGGCTTTGAACCTGTCCTCCTCTGGGGCTCCCGAGCTGAGACAGGGTCCCGAGAGAAACGGGAGCCTTTTGCTGCCCAGTGGGCTTCTGCTGCAGTGTCAAGGGAAGGTACTCTCACCACTCTTCCAGGTGTGTGTGGTATTGTGTATTCTTCAGAGTTTGAGTAAGAGGAGTTCAGAAGCCTTGATGAAAGAAGGCAAAGCTAAGTTATAGGGTCCTGTGAAGAACAGCTGAGCCACTGCACACACCTTCATCAGACCCTAGTGTTGATTCTGGCCTGGGTAGCACTGAACGTTTTGTTTTTGATCTCCAGGTCAGCTGGGTGGGTTAGCTAGCATCCCAGTCCCTGCTTTGCAAGCTGTGTAGCACCTTGCTCTGGGTGCTGGTGCTTGATTCTGGACTTCAACTCTGACAGGGGCTCCTGCCTTGTGCTCAAGGATGCGGGTGAATGTCTGACCGCTGAACCTAACCTGGGCCCTGGAAATCGTGATATGGTGTTATTTAGAGCAAGGACTGTAGAGCCTATGGATTTGCCATGTCATACCCTTTGAACCTGATGAAACTGCCTAAGTGGTCAATTATAATAATTTCTGTCCAGTCTGTGGACTTCAGGAAGTAGCTGAACAGATGGATGCAAGGCAGTTGTTGAGAATTGGCCTGCTTCAGGCCAATTCAAGCTTGTACCTGGTTAGCTGAACCTTTCAGATTGTAACCAAAGATTGGGCTGGAGATATTTTTCAGCATAAATGTCTTAAGCAGGGCTGATGCCTACGAGGTGGGAAAAGATGGAAAATTTGTTTGCTTGAGAGATTTGCATAGTGAGATTTCTTGGGAGTCAGGACTCTCAGGCTAGCCTGTTTCCCCTTTGAAAGAGCAACCCAATTCTCAGTGGGCATTTGACCAGGACTGACCCAGGCCTTCATGGACTCTTTGCCATTGAGCACTTAGCCACCTGGCTGGCATTTCCCTTCTCCCAGGAGCTTCCATGACGTTCCTACATATGTATTATGTCGACTTGAATGAATATTTTATGTCTAGAGTGCAGCCAGACCTCAGACTTTGTGGCCCATTATCGACAAGTGGGGTGGGGGCTGGGCGCCACCTTCGGCCCCCTGATAGTATCTCTGCTAAATGGACTCCCCCAGCAGCACTTTGCAGCCCATTAGTGGATTGGCATGAAGTAATCTCAGTGAGTGGAAAGGGCCAGGAGGGTGGTGGTCTTCCTTCCCTGAGACTGCCTGAGGAGGCTTCCTGCGGTGCTCAGGAGCAGCCCCAGTGCCCTCTGCTTGGTTAAGCTATGAGCAGGAGGTATTCCCTTTTACCTATGGTGGTGCTGCCAGGCTCACCAATTTCCTATCAGCAGCAACTGAGAGGGATGTGGAAAGGGAGACGATGGAGTTTAAACCTAGCTGTTCCTCTTCCTTAGAAGCTCAGCAAAATGATAAACTGGAAAGGTGGCCGAGTTTCCTTCTCTTGATGGGAGATTCCAGTATTTGTACATTTTGCACTTGAAGCTTGGGTTCTCCAGGCTTTCTCCCAGCCTTCATCAAACACGAGTGAGTCACTGAAGTGTTAGCTGTGCATTTCTCCCTTTCTGTCTCAGCGCAGGGAAGAGTAAGCCTTTACAAACCTTGTGGGGGAGGAAATCACCCTCTTCTGCTGCTGGCATGGAAAGAGGCAGGCTATCCCCAGTTTAACCCTGAAAGTTCTAACTCTCCCAGTCCAGTGTCATTGACCCACTGCTGCCTTTCAGCGTAGGTCATTGAATGTCATCACTCATCCTTTCCTCTGGACAGGTGGCACAGCTTATTCTGAAATGACACCAAGAGAGAACCTGGCCCTTGGTTTGCAGGTCTCTCAGGAGGCATGCCTGTTCCTTCACTGCCCACTAGAGCAGCTCCTCCTTTGGGGATGTAGATCGGCTGGATCCCTTGATCTGCAGGTCTGTTTTTGTCTAGAGTGAAGTTTCTTGGTTTCTGTGGGGAGTTCTTTCCATGGATGGCTTGCCTTCAGAATAGCACTCATTTCCCCTATTTCCGATTATTCCTTCCCTTTCTCGTTAGAAAATGGAAAGGTGAGCCAAAATAAATGAAATTCCCATTATACACCAAATCATTAATTTTAGACTTATAAAGCTATACAATCACAATATTTGATAGAAAAGAATGTGAGATGGACAGTGATATTGGTACCTGGGGTGGTCCCCAGGGACAACTGGATTGGGGCTGAGGAGAAAGAATAGCGTGTGACACTGCAGCTGGGCACAGTAGTGCAGGCCTGGTGATCCCAGCTACTCAGGAGGTCAGCCTGGGCAACTTAGTGAGACCCGCCTTGAAATAAAAAATATAATGTCTGGGGATATAGCTTGGTGGTAAACCCCCCCTTGGATTCAGTTCCCCAAGTTGGGAGCAGGGACTGGACTGGTTCCAAGCCACCTTTTGGCTTTTCTTTTAAACATAAGAAAGGTGGAGCAGATCAGGGGCTTCTCTGTAGAACCAGTCGAGCTGGTTTTGAGCAGCCTTGGCCTATTTTCTTCTGAGCTCTCTGGGAAGTTGACAGTGCAGAGGTCTGCCTCTTCTGGGCTGTGCTCATTGAGGCATGAGTTCGGAAGATGTCTGTAAACAACACCCCCCAAATACCCAGTCGATCCTGGAACTGGTTTTCCCCTCCTGTGAGGGACTCTTCACACCCCATGCTGAGCATCAAAGCCTCTGGTGTACCTTGTGCACCTTCACCAGAAGCTCTAAGGCACAGCTTCTTTATTGGAGCTCATTTTGCAATGCACAGCTTGGCAGAGGGCCCTCAGCCTGGCCAGGAGAAAGGGTCTGCTGTTGGCTACCTGTTTGTAGGTTTGGAAGGGAATCAGGACTCCTGATTCCTGGGCTGCTGTGATCTGGCTGCGCAATTCAGTGAGACCCCAGATCTTTGGGGTCAGTGCAGTGGGACCATCTCTAGGCCTGCTGGGGAAGAGCGAGAGAGAATAGTTTTTGGTCTTTGGCAGCTCACAGAAACTTAAGCCACAGGAGACAGGTTGTCCTCTCTCCCCAACCTGAGGTGAAAGGTAGGAGCTATCAATTGTCTGGTGCTGTGCCCCCTAAACAGCAGTAGGAAGCGTTTCTCAGGGAGTAGGACTGAACCGGATTTGGGAACTTGCACAGCCATCAGGGCTGGAGCAGGATTGTTTTCCCAGGCTCCTCGCTAAGTAGAAAAATTCCCAAGTATGAAAGTTTGGTAATTCCTGAGTGAAGCCACTTGTAGATGGAGCTGCACGTGGTGCCATGTCTTTGGGGGCTGGCAGCTCCTGTCAACTGCTACAGTGACCACTCGTTGCTTCCTTGAAGTACCATTTCGCTGCAAGTTTGGTTTGATTACTGATATCTCATGCAGGGCGTGACTCCCCTTTTCCTCCACCTTTAGACCTTTGCTTATGCCCATCGCTTCCTACCTCCTCTCCACAGATGGCCACTATTTACCGACTTTGTATGTATGTAGGGTCTTTGGAGGCACTTGGGGGTTGTTGCTTTCTCTCTTTGCTCATGCATGTTTGGTAGTTTCCCCTGCCCCTCATCCTTGTTGCTGGGGATGGAACCCAGGGTCTCCATGCTTGACAGGCAAGCACACAGCACTGAGCTACACCCCTAACACCTCCTGCAGAGTTTGAATGACTAGTTCTTTAGTCACAGGAAGTGGGCCCCATTGGCTAGCTTGGTCTAGCACAGCATACTGGTTGAGCTTCTGGCAGAATTGAGAAGAGATCCCACCACTTTCTGACTTCTGTCTAGTTAAATGGTTCCCCTGAGGTTAAGAACTGGTTTTGCAGCTAGACTCCTGGCCTTGAACTCCTGGTCAGCCTCTGTGCTGCCCTTAGGTTCCATGATCCCTCTGTGCCTATTTACTCAACTGTGAAATGGGAATAATAATAGTATCTGTCTTACAGGTAAATATAAAAAGAGCTAATGAGTATGTGCAACTCTTAGAGTAGTACCTGGCACAAAGTAATAATTATTGTCCTTATTGTTGCAGTTGAACAACTTAGTTTTCCCTGAATGTCCCATAGCTCCTGATCAGTATATGGGATGCATGTTGGAATTTCTGTCATTGGAAGAAAGAGTTTTATTCTCCCCAACCTATTCTAGTTGTTAGGGTCCCATGGATGTTTTTTCTACCAGTTCTGTTTTGTTTATTTGTTTGTTTTAGTTATTTGTTTTATCTTTCAAGATGGGGTCTTGGGGCTGGGGTTGTAGGTCAGTGGTAGAGTGCTTGCCTAGCATATATGAGTTTGATTCTCAGTACCACGTAAAAATAAATAATATAAAGGTATTGTGTCCATCTACAGCTAAAAAAAAAAAAAAAAAAAAAATGTGGTCTTGCTGTGTTGCCCAGGCTGGTCTCAAAATCCTGAGCTCAAGCCATCCTCCTACTGTAGCCTCCCAAGTAGCTGGTATTATAGATGTGTGTACCCCCACCCCACCGGTTTTACTTACTTGATTATTTAATGTTTGCACTACTGGGAGTTGGCCCAGGGTGCTTTACCACTGAGCTACATCCCCAGCCCTTTTTATTTTTTATTTTGAGGACAGAGTCTAAGTTATCCAGGCTGGTCTCAAACTTGAGATCCTCCTGCCTCAAGTACCCGAGATTTCAGTCATATGCTACCATGCCCAGCTTATTTATTTTTAACCAGTAAGTTATCTGAAAGAAAGAATGGAGAACTTTGTGTACTTTGGAGGGTGATTCTTTTAAAAAGTTAGGTAGTTCATTTAAAAAAAAAAAAAAGGCCTCTACTATTAGGCGGTTTTGATTAAATTAAAAACCACCTGCTGCCTATTTGTATTTTTGTGTCATGAAAGTTGATGGCAGTGCATGTGTAACCTCCTCCATGGCCAGGAGGCCAAATCCAAAATCACCAGAGCATAGATTTTGTCTGAGTTGGGCTCCAGGTGTTAAGAGGGAGCCCTCAGGCTCCTGTCTGCAAGGCCCCACCAAGTACACAGATTTCTTTCATCACATCTGTTTCTTCATGCACACAGTGTCCATCCTTTGGCCCCAGGATAAGCCTCCTTGTTTCTCTGAGAGACCACATGGGACTTGTCAGCCCACAATCGTAGGTTCCTCTCCCTAGCAGAGCGAGCCTTCAAGGGCAGGGTCTCCTTACCTCCAATTTCAGAGTTCAGAGGATGCTCTGTGAGTTTGTGGACTCTGGATCTCGGTCTGAGATGGTGGTCTTGTGTTTCCTTGTTTATCTTTGTCTCCTCCCGTCTCTGGAGCAGGATTGCCTTGTCAGAGCAGCGATTAAGGTGCTTGGTTTTTTCTCACTGCAGCTGTGGCCAGGGACAAAAGTAATGCCATCAATTCAGAGTTCATCAGGAAATTTTGGGGTCTTTGACCGCTCTGCCCCCTTGTTGCACCTGCTCCTTTTCCCCCATTTGGCATCCCTGGGCTCTCTTCTTCCATCATCCCTTTTGGGTTCCAGTTCATCTCAGATCTTCGTCCGCTGGTCCTGCCCTCCCTTACCTGTTTTCATGCTGGTTGTGTCTTGGCTCCCGAGAGGGATTGGGAGTCTGAGAACTCCTCCATTCGTAATGGGATCCCAGCGCTACCCACTCCTTTCTCTTTTTCATTCCTCTGATTTCTGTAAAATTAAGGATTTGCTGCTTTGGGAAATACATTCTTTTTATGTCTCTGGAGCCACCTTCGTAAAGCCAGGCTTGTCAACCTGACAACTTATTAGGGACAGGATCCTGGCATCCTGGTTTCCCTGGTGATAGTCTAAGCCAGTTCTGGGCTATTTTCTCTGACCCATCAGGAATGCCAGAAGTCCATACCCTGCCTTAAGAGATCTGGGAAGTTGCTGGGTAATTTTGGATGGCACAGTTTTGAATTTGGGGGTCCTGGAGAACACTTAGACCCTTTCAGGTGGCACATGAAGTCAGAATTACTTTCATTATAACATGAACATTTCATTATAACATGAACATAGTATTTGCTTTTGTTTTCCAAATGTTAAATGATGTGTGATGACATTATCACTAATGGCTAACAAAATATACAGTTCTATATAATTCTGTATTCTTGGGGCTGGGGATGTAGCTCACTAGTAGGATGCTTGCCTAGCATGTGTGAGCCACCAGGTCTGATTGTGTTCATCTACAACTAAATTTATTTAATTTTATGTGGTGCTGAGAATCAGACCTGTATTATATTTTCTAGATTTTTTTTTTTAGTATCAGGAATTAAATCAAGGGGTTCTTTTTTTTTTTTTTTTTTTGGTGGTGCTGGGGATTGAACAGAGGGCCTTGTGCTTGCGAGGCAAGCACTCTACCAACTGAGCTATATCCTCAGCCAGAATCAAGGGGTTCTTAACCACTGAGCCACATCCTCCGCCCTTTTTATATTTTATTTAGAGACAGGGTCTTGCTGAGTTGCTTAAGGCCTCTCTGAGTTACTGAGGCTGGCTTTGAACTCCAGGTCCTCCTGTCTCAGTCTCCCAGGCTGCTGGGATTATAGGCAGCTTCCTCCACACCGGCTATTTTCTAGCATTTGTAAGATAGTATTCTCAGGTATAAATATGAAGTTTTTAGTGATGAACTAGTTTGTTCTTGGTCCTTGTACTCTTACTAGCTTTCTTTGTTTTTGTTTTTTGTGGTGGTTGGGATAGAACCTGGAGCCTGGAACATGCTAGGCAAGCACTCTACCCTGAGACATACACTGGCTCTCTTTGGTTATTCCTGCTATAATTTCTCTATGAAACTCATTGTTGTCTAATAAATCATTATTGAAATCTCAATATTTTCATGGCATCTTTATGGAAACAGCAAGAAGTAAGTATACCTTGTGAAATTTGTAAAAAAAAATTTTTTTGGTACTGGGGATTGAACTCAGGGGCACTTGACCACTGAGCCACATCCCCAGCTCTATTTTGTATTTAATTTAGAGACAGGGTCTCACTGAGTTGCTTAGTGCCTTGCTTTTGCTGAGTCTGGCTTTGAACTCATAATCTTCCTGCCTCAGCCCTCCAAACTGCTGGGATTATTACAGGCATGTACCACAGTGCCCAGCTTATAAGACTTTTTGAAAACTTTTGATTTAAAAAAATATTTCTAACTTAGCATTTAATTCTACTTTGTCATTTTGTTTTTTGGTACTGGGGCTTTAACAAACCAGGGGCACTTCATACATTCCCAGGTCTTTTTTATTTTTTATTTTGAGACAGGGTCTCACTAAGTTACTTAAACCCTCACTAAGTTGCTGAGGCTGTCCTTGTCTTTGCAGTCCTCCTGCCTCAGCCTCCCAAGTTGCTGGGATCAAAGGAGTGTGCTACCACACTGAGCAATTCTACTTGATTCTGAAATAGAAGAAAATTTATGTTTTTCTTATATTTAAGGATGGATTGTTAACTTTAAAAAGGGAAATTAGAAGACGTGTATTTTCTTTTTTAAAATTTTTTTAAAATCAAAAAAAATTTTTTAGTTGTCAATGGATCTTTTTATTTTATTTTACTTTTACGTGGTGCTGAGTATTGAACCCAGGGCCTCACACATGCCAGGCAAGTGCTCTACCACTGAGCCACAGCCGCAGCCCTAGAAGACATGTATTTTCAACCCATAAGCTACAGTTTTTGTTTAAAGATACAGAAAGACATACAAACAAGTGTTAAGGGAGGGCTGTTCTCCAGAGAAATTGGGCAAAACTGCAGATAAGGATTTTTTAAAATACATTTTTCAGTTGTCAGTGGACTTTTATTTATTTATTTATTTATTTATTTATTTTTATGTGGTGCTGAGGATGGAACCCTGTGCCTCACACATGCTAGGCAAGTGCTCTACCACTGAGCCACAACCCCAGCCCGTGGATAAGATTTTTTTTTTTTAACCAGGTATTGAATTCAGGGGCACTCGCCCACTGAGCCACATCCCAGCCCTATTTTATATATATATATATATATATATATATATATATTTTTTTTTTTTTTTTTTTTTTTTTTTTTTTTTTTTTTTGCGGTACTGGGGATCGAACTCAGGGCCTTGCTCTTGCGAGTCAAGCACTCTACCAGCTGAGCTATCTCCCCAGCCCTCTATATTTTATTTAGAGACAGGGTCTCACTGAATTGCTTAGCATCTTGCTGTTACTGAGGCTGACTTTGAACTCAAGATCCTCCTTCCTCAGCCTCTTGAGCTTCTGGGATTACAGGTGTGCACCACTGTGCCTGACTCCACAGAAAAAAAGGCCGAATATGGTGGTACACCCCTGTAATCCCATTGACTCTGGAGGCTGGGGCAGGAGGATTGCAAGTTGGAGGTTGGCCTCAGCAATTTGGTGAGACCTGTCTCAAAATAAAAACAGAAAGAAGTGGGAATGTAACTCGTTGGTAAAGTGCTTACTTCGCCACAAGTTCAATCCCCAATGTCAAAAAAAAAAAAAAAGAATTCAAATAATTACAAACGCTGTCTTCACCTTTCTAGATGCTAATAATATGCATTATTGTGTCATAATAAACGTGCAACATGTTTTTGTATAATATGGTGCCAGTCAATTTGCAGCATTATTGCAAGATCATTATTCAGATTGGATTTTTTTTTATTTTTCTTTTTTAATTGTAGATGAACACAATACCTTTATTTTATATATTTATTTTTATGTGGTGCTTAGGAGGATTGAACCCAGGGCCTCATACATGCCAGGCAAGCGCTCTATCACTGAGCCACAACCCCAGCCAGATTGGATTTTTTTTGATACCAAGGATTGAACCCATGGGCGATCAATCGCTGAGTCACATCCTCAGTCCTTTATATTGTTTTATTTTGAGACAGGGTCTCCTAAGTTGCTGAGTGCTTCATTTTGTTGACAAAGCTGGCTTTGAACTTGATATCCTCCTGCCTCGGCTGCCAGTACCACTCTAAATTACAGACATTGGCCACTGCACCCAATTCATTCCGAGTTTAAAGAAAAAAGGAATTATATTAAGAATACATACTGTGAGCACTTGTTAATTTTATTTTTGGTACTGGGGATTTGCCCAGGGGTACTTTACCACTGAACTACATCCTCAGCCTTTTCATTTTTAATTTTGAGTCAGGGCCTCAGTAATTTGCTGAGGCTGGCTTTGAACTTGCGATCCTCCTGTCTCAGTCTCCCCAGCTGCTGGACTTATAATGTGTGCCACCATGCCCAACTCTGTGAACACTTAAAAAGCCAGAATTTCTTCCAACTTTTCAAACTAGAGATGAAAAAGTCCCTGAAGCTCCGTACTGTGCTCTCACCTTGTTTTGGCTGGAGACACCCACACAGTAGCTGAGAGACTAATGAAGTCTTAGCTGACATTCCTGAATGCCCACTGGATGAAAAGCAGTGGCGCCTGGTGAAGAATTGGCTGCAAATATGAAGACCAGGTTAATACCTTGTTTACAGAATTTTACTCTCACCTAGCTGGAGCAGATCAGCAAGGCTCAACTTGCTTCTTTAGCACCCACTACACTTTGAAGAATTATTTCTTTTATGTGACTGCTCAGACACAGCTAGTGATAAATATTCAAAGTGTTGAAAGCCTTTTTTTTTTTTTGGCACATGGGATTGAACCCAGGGGCACTTTACCATTGAGACGTATTCCGAGCATTTTTAAAATTTTGAGACAGGGTCTTGCTAAGTTGCTTAGAGCCTCGCTAAGTTGCCAATGCTGGTCTTCAATTTGCAATCCTCCTCCTCAGCCTCCCGAGCAACTGGGATTGCAGGACTGTGCCACCACGCCTGGCCTTTTTAAATTTTTATTTATTTTTGTCAGTCCTAGGGATGAAACCCAGGGGTGCTCTGTTGCTGAGCTACATCCCCAGTCCTTTTTATTTTTTATTTTGAGACAGTCTCACTAAGTTGCTGAGGCTAGTCTTTAACTTGCAGTTAGTTGTTCTGCCTGAGTCTCTTGAGTGACTGGGATTACAGGCATGGGCCATTGGACCCAACTCCTCCAATGACTTTTTTTGAATCTTAGAGTTTACCCTGCAACAACTTCATTATGGAAAATGGTTGCACTGTTGGTGCAAAGCAATGGTACGGAAAACGGCTGGTGCCATAACATGAATCACGGCAGTGGCACTGGACCAGAGGTCATTGTAGTCATGGTCTTTACACACTTGCAGTTGATGGGAAAAGCCATCTGTACTTAAGTATATCATGGACAAGGACTAAACCTTGATTTTCATTAAATACTAACCAACTCTAATAAAGTTTCCTTTAATATTCTTTTTTTTTTTTTTTTTTTTTTTTTTTTAATTTTTGCGGTGCTGGGGATTAGAACTCAGGGCCTTGTGCTTGCGAGGCAAGCACTCTACCGACTGAGCTATCTCCCCAGCCCTCCTTTAATATTCTGGATGGCGGAATGTAAACTGTCTATGAAACTTTGCTGCAGAAAAGCACCTGGGTGGCAGAACTGAAGCAGCTGCATGGACTGTTAACCAGTAGACAATCTATAGTTATTCATATTTGAAAATCTAGTGGATCTTTCTCCCTGTTTTGAGATGGTGTTCTCACTATCTTGTCCAGGAGGATATTGAACTCCTAGACTCGGGTCTCTTCTCGTCTTGGTTTCCTGAGTGCTGGGACTATAGGCAGCTTGGACATTTTCTTGGGAATGAATAAAGTGAACCTTTCATTGTTGCCAGTGATAAAATTTAAGTTGTCAAGCAAAAATTAGAATTTTGGAAAATTTGTATCTGTCAAAAATTGGAGAGACCCTGTCTCAAAAGAACTGGAATGTAGCTCAGGGGTAAAGTGCCCTGGTTCAATCTCTAGTACCATCAAAAAAAAAAAAAAAAAGGAACATGTACCTCTTTCATCAAATTTCATTTTGTTGCCAGGCATGGTGGCTCACACCTGTAGTCCCAACTACTTGGGAGGCTGAGGCAGGAGGATTGCAAATTCAAGGCCAACCTCAGCAATTTAGTGGGGCCCTCAGCATCTTAGTGAGAACCTGTCTCAAAATTAAAAAAAGGGCAGGGGATGTAGCCCTAAGAACCCCTGGGTTCAATTCCCAGTACCAAAAAGAAAGAAAAGAAAAGACAGCTTGAGTACATCATCCTAGTGTTGAGCCCTTGTTTTGTAGCTCCCAGATCCTCTGTAATCCCTGTTGGGTTTCAGGAAAACTCAGTTCTTCAGCTCCATAAGCTGGTTCTCTGTGAAGTGTGGAACTTTGGCCAAACTTAGCTGATTAATTTTCCTTTTTTCCCCCTATTTTTTTTTTTTTTTTTTTTTTTGGTGGTGCTGGGGATTGAGCCCAGGGCCCTGTGTTTGCAAGGCAAACACTCTACCAACTGAGCTATATCCCCAGCCCACTATTTTTCATTTTTTATACTCATTTATACTCAATTTTTTTTTCTTTTTTTTTCCCCCCCATTAATTTGTTAGTACTTCTTCTTGGTTGTTTACTTTGTGTGTGTATGTCTGCCATTATGGTTTTTAAAAATATTTTTAATTGAAAGATAATGTATGTGTTTATGGGGCACAGTATGATATTTCAGCATATATGTGTGTGACACATATACTGTGCCCCATAAACAATACATTATCTTTCAATTATATATAAAATGATCAGTTCAGGCTATTAGGTTTTCTACTGTCTGATCAGAGAAATTTTCACAAAGACCCTATGTTGGGTCTGGGGCTGTAGCTCAGTGGTAGAGCGCTTACCTAGCATGTGTGAGGCACTGTGTTCCATCCTTAGCACCACATAAAAATAAAAATAAAGGTCTGTCAACAACTAAAAAAGAAAACTAAAAAAAATTGTAAAAACCCCTGCGTTCACAAATAAATAATACATTTCTTTGTGGTAAGAACATTCAGAATCCTTCTAGATGTTTTGATTTATACAATACAGTATTATTAACTATAATCACTCTTCTGTGTCATGGTATACCAGAACTTAGTTCTCCTGTCTAGCTGTCTTTTACCCTTTATAACCAGTCTCTCCCCATCTCCTCCCGTCTCCTGTGCCATTGTGTTTTCTTTTTTGTGTGTGTGGTGTTAAGGATGGAGTCCAGGACCTTGAGCATTCCAGGCAGCTATTCTACCACTCAGCTACCCCCAACCCCTTGTGGTTTTTTTTTTTTGTTTGTTTGTTTTGTTTTTTGTTTTTTGTTTTGTTTTGGGAGGAGTACACCAGGGATTGAACTCATGGGTACTCAACCACTGAGCCACATCCCCAGCCCTTTTTTGTATTTTTTTAGAGGCAGGGGGTGTCTGAGTTGCTTAGCACCTTGCTGTTGCTGAGGCTGGCTTTGAACCTGCGATCCCCCTGCCTCAGTCTCCTGAGCAGCGCCCTGGGTTTACAGGCGTGCACCACCAACTGGCTCCATTGTGTTTTGATTGCATATAAGATCAGTTCACAGATTTCTTTTGGTATATATTTAGTTGTGGTTTGAAAAATACAGTGTTATTAAATTAAAATAACTCATTTATGTATATATATGTAATAAGTGTATTAATGTCTTTTAAATGATTTGATACATAGTTAAAACTTTTTAAATTTCTAATATATTAAATTCTGATAGATATAATCCATGTAAACAAAAACTTCTCGGGAACTCACTTATTTTTAAGAATGCAAAGTGTTCCTAAAACTAAAACATGTAAGAATCATGATTGTAGACAAAATTTGGACTTATTTTCCTGGTTCATTGGTTGACTTCTCTGTAATATAAGAAACCGTTATTTTGCAATTCTGGGCCCTTCTTCAGTCTTGGCTGTACTTGTGGAAGGCATTTGCTGCTTTGGATTGCAGTCCTTATAACTGAGGAAGCTAGTTGCAGTGACCTGAGTGTCCCTGATCAAAGTTGACTTATTCCTCCTTTAAATATATAACATCGGCCTTGTGAGTTTTTAAAAGAAACAATTGTTTGTTTTTAGGACTTGGGGATTGAACCTAGGTCCTTGCACATACAAAGCACATGTTCTACTACTGAGCTGTACTCCCAGGCTCTGATTTTTATTTTCTAAAACTTTGAGATAATTTTAAACTTGAGAAGAGTTGCAAAAATACTCCAAAGAATTTCCATGCGTTCTTTACCCAACTTCCCCTTAGGTTAACATTTTATGTAATCATAGAACATGTATCAAAACTAAGAATGAATGATGGTATGATACTGTTGACCAAAATACAGAATTTACCCAGATTTCATCAGTTTTCCACTATTGTATTTTTCATGTTCTAGGATTCCCTGTCCAATTTAGTTTTAAGCACAGCGTGGAGGTGCACACCTGTAAATGCCATCTACTCAGGAGGCTGAAGCAGGAGAACCTCAAGTTTGAGGTCCGTCTGGGCAACTTAACAAGAGCCTGTCCCATAATAAAATAAAATAAAAAGGGCTGGGGATGTATCTCAATGTCAGAGTGCTTGCCTAACAAGCACCAGACCCTGGGTTTGATACCCATTGCCACAAAAATAGTTTGCAAACAGAAGTGTGAGAGCTACTTCTGTAGGTAAATATCAGGCTGAGCACTACCCATGATTAGTTGGTGACTTGTTATGACCTCATAAATGAACTAGAGTTTTGCAATTTCCAGAGTTCTGGCCCAGCCTCAGGAAGGCACTTGCTGCCCTGGTTTGCAGTCATTCCAGCTGAGGAAGCTGGTTCTCAGTGACCCAGGGGACTTTGACCATAGTTGGCTCATTTCCTCCTCTGAATTCATAGCTTTGGACTTTTTTTTTTTTTTTTTTTTTTTTAATATTCCATTAAAAAGATCATTTGGCTTACTTGAATTTCATTATAACAGTAAGTATTTTTTTTCTTTTTCTTTTTTTTTTAGTTTGTATATTGGCTATTGGTCAGTTCCAAATTTGAAAACTGCAAAGCTTGCATAGCTTCTATCCTTGAAGAACCTTGGTGCCTGCAATAGCTGGAGGCTGCTGGGCTGTAGTCATTGAGGCTGGAATAGCCATCAACCTGTTCCTTGGGTGGCTGTAGGGCCTCCATACTTTGTTCCTTCTTCTTCGTACTTTACTTTCTTAACCTCTGCTTCCTAATGGAACATACCTGCCAAATCCCACGCTGAGGCACGTACTCTGTATTTACTCAGGTAAGCTTATTCGGTGTGTTTGTAACAGGGTGTGAACTTTGTCTTTGCTTGATGAATCTTGAGAGACAGCTAAAAATGTAGTAGTACGTATTTTCTAAACTATAATTCTCAACTTTGTTCTTTTGACATATTCATTCTCCAATTTCCGTAGCACCTCTGACTTTTAAAAGCTGCTACCAGAGATAGGCTGGGTGGTGCATGCCTGTAATCCTAGCAGCTTGGGAGGCTGAGGCAGGAGGATCGCAGATTCAAAGCCAGCCTCAGCAACAGCAAGGTGCTAAGCAACTCTAAATAAAATACAAAAAAGGACTGGGAATGTGGCTCACTGGTTGAGTACCCCTGAGTTCAATCCTTGGCACCCCCCAAAAAAACCAAAGTACTGCCACAAATAGTCAATCACAGGCCTTCTCCAGTAGTCACGTACACCAGCTTTAAGGAGATCATTTGTTCAGAATCACATTGGAATAAGTTTTAAAAAACAACCGTTTAATCAAGTGCTTAACTCCTCTCAGTTTGAGTCTACATACAAACTTCCAGGGTTATGGCTCCGTTTCCCATCACTCAGCAAGTCCCACAATCCTCTCTTCTTCACACAAAGCATACTTCTTTTCAGACTCACCAGTGGCTTTCATTTTGATTCCAGAATTGGACTTGATATGTTATTTTCTCTCTGGCTACTGGTCTGTATGGAAGATAAAGGCTTCTACTTTCAAAAATGTTTTCACTCCTCTTAGCTAAGGCTCAGTAATGCTGTCTCCTGGAAGGCCCTTTAAGTTACTACTCTGTTGCAAGTGGTTGGGAAACTTGGTCTTAAAGGAATGGATTGCGTACTTGAAGAATAGATGGTGCCCCACCCATTCTCATGCATGTGGCTTGGTTTGCCTCTGACGCTACCTTTCTTTAGCTACACGTGAAATGCCACCATTTATTTATTGAACACTTTCTCTGTCCTAGGCTCTTACCTAACTGATTTATATCCATTAACTCATTTACTCTTTGTGAGATAATAGGTCTTATTGTTTTCCTCACTTTACAGATGAGGAAACACAAGGCTATGAAATGTCGAGTCACTGATTTAAGGCCCCTGGCTTCACTTTTGTCCTTACAGTAGAAGGTACAAGTTGAGCATCCCTAATTCAGAAATCTGAAATCATCCAGAAACTGAAACTTTTTTGAATGCCAGCATGACTGTACAAATGGAAAACTCCAGAGATGACTTTGTCACCAGTTGCAGTCAAAGCACAGGCTAACTAAAAATTTTCTATAAAATTACCTTTAGGCTGTATGTATAAGATATACGTGAAATATAGATGAGTTTCATGCGTAGACTTGGGTCCCAACTCCAAGATGTCTCTCTCTCTCTCATACGCATGCGGGCACACACATCCAAAACACTTGGTCAAGCTTTGCAGATAAAGGATATCGAACTATAGTTCCCTTAGGATTAACTTCTATCAGTGTGAGGCAAAAGAATGTCTCACAGATTGGATTTTGAGGGGTAATGGGGGTTGTTTCTAGGGGTGCTCGCCAGCCGGACTGCATCCCCAACCCTTTATTGTTGTTGTTAACTTTGAGATGGGGTCTTGTTAAGTTGCTGAATCTGGCCTCAAATTTAGGATCCTTTTGCCTCAATCTCCTGAGTCCTGGGATTACAGGCGGCAGCGCCATGCCCAGCTTACAGATTGGATTCAGTCCCCTCTGCCCTCCGTGGTTTCCTCTGCCCTCTGACCCATTACACAAGTGGTGACAGGGGTGTGATGCCATGGCTGCAGCTCTGGGCTCACCTGCCCTGCGCACCCTGAAGACCGTGGGAAACCACAAACCTAGCTTCTGCTTTGCTGCTTTATCTTTTCCCAGCTTCTGGAATTTCAAGAACCTCTTTAATAAAACTAAAGTTCTGAGAGCCCAAATTGGTAACCAACAAGTTGGAGCCTCACAGGAAGTACAGTTTGGATTTCTAGATTTGGCTGCCCTGTTCAGTGGCCCCCATGAAATGATGGAACTCTTTAGAGCTCTTCGGTTTTTTAAATCCCCGTTGTTTCTCCCACAAAGAAAATGTAAGAAGTTTTTGTGTGTGAATCTTTACTGTATGCATTTTGTTCTATGAAACAAACTCAAGTTCTCTCTTTACAACCCTCTGTGCGCTACGTGCTCTTATCCTAGACTGTCAGGAGTGCAGAGCACCGTAGCTGGTGGTGCAGACATCTGTGTGCATTGGGACTTGCTGTTTCAATCCTGGAAGTTGAACTCTGGCCATCCTGCTGTGTCCCCTTTAGCCCGTGGCTTGTGTAACATGCCACTGCTTCCTATTTGCATTTGCTTGGTCTCTCTTTTGGTTGACCTCTCCTGAAGCTGACCCCCATACTTATGCATGTGGCCCTCTTATACCAGGAGTGGATGTTGGATGTCCCTCTACAGAATTTTAGTTAAACTAGAGTGTATGATGTGATTTACTTTCTTGTCTAACCTTGGCAAAGGGGCCTTTCCTTTGGAGATGCCAGCCTGGGGTGAGGGTGAAGGTATGAGCTGCGGGCCTTGATTCAAGCAACAATTTGCCACTTGTGTGCCTCTTGGTGCCCTCGTGGAGGAAGAGAGGGAGTTTGATTATATGGTTGCTTGTGCTCGAAGCTGATGCACTTCTCCAAAATTATGGCTGTTATATCTAAATTACTTTAGAACCCATCTCTTTTTGTTAGGGTGGAAAAGCCAAGGTCCACATGAGTGACTTTGAGGAACACTCGGCCTGCGGACTTTATGATGAATGGTTGTCCCCTCCCCACATCCCATCTCCAACAGTTTCTCTCCCTCAGCAGAGGTGGCTGCTGTTCACACACAGGTGCCCTTCAGTGAGGCAGTCCCAGCTTCCCTGGGGAGCGCCTGGCAGGGTTTTCCTTGCTAATGAAAAGGCTGGCCTGTTGGGTTAGTCCACAGGGGCTCTGCCCTTCTATACTGCTTTCCCAGGGAGAACAAGCTCTGCCTTAATTACCAGCGGCATGCTGGCAGAGAGGTGTGGCTGCTAATTGATTAGGTGACAGTTCTTTGTACTGTCACTGGCACTATTGGGATAGTTTTGTTTGGTTTTGTGTTTTCAAGTAAACGTCCTGTAGATTTGGGCCAGGTAAATTGATTTTGGAGAGCTAAAGATCTGTGTAGGGCTTCCCTTTATTAGTCTCATGTCGTTAGTGCCACTTCTGTGTCCTTTCCTTCTTTTTTAATGTGGTTCCAGGGATGGAACACAGGACCTCCCATCTGCTAAGCACCTGTGTCACTCTGAGCCGTGTCCCCAGCCCCATCATTTTCTCACTTGATAGTAAGAAATCCCAAGTCGGCCTGCTTCTGTTTTGGAGCAGGTAGTGAGTAATATCTCTTCCTACCCTGCTCTCCCTCTGGTGTGCCCCCTTTCTGTTTGGCAGCACCAGATTCCTTTATTTGGTTTGGTTTTCATTCCTTCCTTCTGTCTTGGAATGGTTGAACCCTATTCTGAAATATATTTTTAAGATACTGTTTGAAAAGCAAACACCCTGCCTTCTTGAAACCACAGAAACTGCTTGTGAAACAGCCTATAGGGCAGGCTGCCAAATCTAGACTGTTAAAACCAATCCCTTAATGACAAAATGTCAAACATTGATGTTAAACCTTCATTATGATTGTGGTGTGAGGATTTTTCTGAATAATGTTTAGATGCTGCACTCCCAGCTTCTCTCCTTCAGCATGCGCGCACTGTAAATTCTTGGTGGTAAACCACTCCACAGGAGTCTTGTGCTGCTAATCTGCTCTCTGAGGCAAGGTTTCAAATAAACCCATTCCCATTCACCCTCGCCTGTGGTTTTTTTTTTTTTTTTTTTTTTTTTTTTCAATTCCAGGAAGTGATTTTTTTGCAATGATTTGGACCCATCCTTTCACCAGCTTTTCCAGTTTTTTTAAAAAGTATTTTCTTAGTTGAAGATAGATGCAATACCTTTATTATTTATTTTTATATGGTGCTGGGGATGGAACCCAGTGCCTCAGATGTGCTAGGCAAGTGCTCTACCACCGAGCTACAAACCCAGCCCCAGCTTTTCCTATTCTTAAGGTAGGAGAAGAACTCGCTTAGAATTGTCTTTCCTCCCACAGAGAAGTTGGTCTTAATGTTTATCCCCAAGCCCTGAGTTAACTGACTTTTCTTTTTTGAGATGGCAGAAAGTCTTCTGTTTTTCTAGGGAATTTTCTTTCTTTCCAGTTACCTTCAGGAACGAGTATTTGTTTCTTCCTGAAGAGCTCTGAAACTGCTGGAAGGCTGAAGGATAGGGGTAATGTTTTAAAACTAGTGTCAGTGTGAACTCAACTCTAGGGATCAGCACCTGGGAAGTAAAGGCAGGATTTATGAATGCGCCTCCCTACTTATGGCCAGGGTTGAGAATAGGGGTTCTGGTTCAGAACTTCAGGAATCCCTTTTATATCTTTGCCAGGATAAGTGGCTTCAGTTTATGTTGCTAGGGGCTTTTCTGACTTCGTTTCTGTGATGAGGATTCGTGAGCAACTTTTTTTTTTTTTTTTTTTAAGTATTTTTAGTTGTAGTTGTTGATGGACCTTTATTATATTTATTTATATGTGGTGCTGAGGATTGAAGCCAGTGCCTCACGCATGCTAGGCATGCCCTCTACCACTGAGCCATAGCCCCAGCCCTCAGCAACTTTTTTGTATTAAGTTCTCATATTATCTTTTTGTAGTTGTCGTCGTCTTTAGTTGTTGATGGACCTTTATTTATTTATACGTGGTGCTGAGGGTTGCACCCAGGGCCTCACACAGGCCAGGTGGGGCTCCACTTCTGAGCCACAACCCCAGCCCCTCACATCATCTTTGCTTGTACATGAGGCTTGACTATAGCTTCCAGATGGTGATGAAAGACAAGGAAGGCTAGGCGATGCCTCAGGGTGATGGCTCCCCTGAGTTGTCCTTCTCTTCACTGGGCACTGCGACTCTCACATTGTTCCACTCAGTATGAGTGTCCTCATTCATTGACAGATGGACAGATCCCGGCAGCACCGATGGTCCTCACTGGAGTGAAACCTGGCATCTTCTACTCCAGTCCCTCCTAGCCCATCGTTCCTCTGAAAAAGAACAAAGACCACAGACCGTTAGTAAATTTGGGTAATTAGGCCAACCCTAACTTCTCGCGTTGGTCTGTGCTGCGCTGCGTTGTGTGCCTTGTGCTTCTCTCTCCTGTTGGATTGGCAGCCCCTTTGGAGCCTGGGCTGTGCTTCATTCCTCACATACTCCTTCTATCAGGGCGCTCTGCACACGGTCATCTCTCAGTGAATTTATTGGAGAAATAAAAAATAAAAAATGGGCTGGGGATATAACTTGGTGGTAGAATGCAAGCTGTTTGATCCCTAGTACCACAAAAAAATAAATTGTAATATGGGTGTCCTCCATTATATCAATCCTCAGGAAAATGTGTATATACTGGTTTGTAATCCAGACATCTGTCTCTACCCAGTTCTTTGGCTATTTAAGTCACAAGTCTTAATCAGTATCTTAGGTGCAATAATTACTAAAAATAACTCCTTTTTGGAGTGGGGTTATAGCTTGATGGTGGAGCACTTGGCTTTTCTTGCACAAGACCCATGCCAGCACCAGAAAAACAAAACAAACAACAAAAGACCCACAACTTTCTGAGGATGAGGGGGAAGGTTTACACTATTGCTGGAGTAAGAGTCAAGCGAGGAAACCACAGGGAGAAAATCCTGTGCTAAGGAATCCCTGCCTGGCTTCCCTGAAATAGGGACCAAAGCAGAAAGCCAAACCTTTGGTTTTGCCTGAGTTCTATTCTTGCTGCTGATGCTCAGGCCACATACGCTGGGGCTTCTGAGTAACCAGTTTCATCCTTCCCTCTCTGGTGGGTGAACAACAGATACTCGGAGTGTTGAGCATTTTGTCCAAAGTCGGAGAGATCATGCGCTCTGTGTCAGAAGGCTGCAGTTATTTATATGGGGGAAAGGCTTGGGAGCATGGCACAGGAAGAACTGATTTCACACTAGCTTGGCGCCTGGTGGTGGCAAGTACCCAGATTTTTCTTTGAGTATCTCTGGAGATCAGTTGGTTTTCTCCCATTCAAGTACCAGTCAGGACCAACCCTGCTTAGCTTCCAAGATCACGTGAGATCAGGCACGTTCAGAGTGCTGTGGACGTAGACTAGTTCCTTTTCTGAATGGACCAAGACCTGTGAGGAGTTGGGTGCCATGGTGCACACCTGTAACCCCAGCGACTCAGGAGGCTAAGGCAGGAGGATTGCAAGATTGAGGCCAGCCTCGGCAATTTAGCGAGACCCTGTCTAAAAAATAAATAAATGAATAAATAAAAATTTTAAAAAAGAAAGGAGGGGGAAATGAGGAGGTCGGGGACTGTTTTCCAGGACCATTGTGGGTAGGGCTGGAGTGAGAAAGATGACCATTTTCTCCTCTTCTTTAGTCCCTGGTCTTTGTCTGAAAGCTTCATCTGACTTCTCCATCTCTGGTTTTGAACCTGTGAAGAAGGCACCTACGGAGGCTGATTGCAAGAAGGACCTGTTAGACTGGTCTGCTTGGCCGCCTCCCTTCCCCCACGGGGCAAGGAGACTGAAACTGCTGCTCGCTAGGCTTTGCCAAATCAGTTTCTCCTTGTGGATTATCTACTGGTGGCAGCCAGGACAGGTAGCTCCCCACCTGGGAGCCCAGAGTTGCCGAGCTGCTATGGGAACCGTGCGGGTGGGGGCAGGTGCCAGCCTTAGGTGTGCCGCTCATCCACCAGGGGCTGTGCCTACTCGGCTGCTCCTGAGAAGGCTGCAGAGCCCTGGGGCCTGCGGGAGCCAAACTGCTCTGCCTTTCCCTGCGCCTTGTGGTCGCGTCCCTGTTCAGAGAGGCTGGGAAGGGTGAGGAGCTCGTGAATGGGGTACCAGTGGCCGGTGGGGGCTCTTCCCCAGGACACCCAAGGTTCAGAGTTGTGTGCTTGTGAGGTGTGCTGCTGTGTATTACTTGATTTCTGGAGGTTATCTTTACTGTTTTCATCCTAGAAGAGGGTTTCCAGTGTGGGAGCCTGTCATCCAAGGCACATTAGGTGGTGTTTACTTACGTAGCCAGACTTCCGGGCAGGTCGACTTGATGTAAGCCAAGGTCAGGAAGTGGTTTTCAGGACTTGCAGCCCATGCTCACTTCCTGCTGTGGTCTTAGGGACAGGACTGGAAGGCTTGTGAGCCCAGAGGCACTGAGTGCTCTCCCATCCGCACAGGACAGACCCTTAGAGCTTGTCTCAGTCCCCACATTCTCAGTGTAGAAACAGGTCCCAAGAGGGTGGATGACTTGTTCAAGGTTGCATGACGCGTTTGGACAGAGCTGGGTCTAGAATAGACCTCCCTTGGGACCCTTGGCGCTACGCCCCCACTGTCCCCACTTCAGAGGCAGTTGAGGTGCTTAGAAGGCCTGTGAGGGGGCTACCTGTAGGCCTCATGACAGGAGGCAAACTGGGAAGGGACAGCTGGAAGGGCAGCAGGCCCCAGCCGCACACACCAGAGATGAGCTCTGAAGTTCTGTCAGAGATTGCATCCATTGAGGCCCCAGAAAGTCCTAGGGGATGGACTTAGAACAGAGGACACCCGGCATTGTAGCCCTAGCCCACAGTGAAGGGGGTCACGTGGAGCAGGGTTGTATCAGGAACTACAGGTTGAGAAGCCAGTCCTAACGGAGCAGGAAAACCCTGCCCTCTGACCTTCCAGCATGACTTGGAGAAGCATTTCTGGAGAGACTGAAGTGCCAGGCACTGTACCTAAGCACAATGACATAGAAATAATTGAGTTGTGAAAATTTCCCGGATGTTGTGGTCAGTCTTGTTGAACAGTGAGTCTGCTAGCCACCAAGTGTCAGGAAGGCCACTGAGCAGCAGCGGAGTCCTGGGTGAGTGGGAGAGCACTTGCAGGAGCACACCAGAGACCCATGAACTGCGTTGGATGGATGGAGCCAGGAGAGCTTCCTGGAGAAAGTGAGATCTGAGTAGAGGCTCACCAGGAAGAAGAAAGGGAGCGGATGGTCCCAGGAGGTGAGGCTGCAGCAAGACCTGGAGGTCTGTGAGAACATTCTGCATTTGAAAACAAATGGCTGCTGCCCAGCTGCAGACAGGAAGGAGAGTAGCCCGGTCACAATGCAACTGTAGAAACAATCCAGGAAACTTGTGGGTTTAGAGTGGGATCAGTTTTACATGTACGTGTATCTTTACATCCACACATAGGTAGACATATAAATCAGTTGTGCCTGTGGAGACATGCTTTTTGTAAAGACATGCTTTGAATATAAAACTGTCGCTTCCTGTCCCCAGTGCCCTGAGACTTGAGAGGAGGCTTGGTGCTTCCTCCACTGCAGCGTGCCATGTTGTAGAGTAAGAGGGACAGATTTTTCTGAGTATAGGTGTGTGTGGGAAGTAGGCTAGATGGGGTGTCAGTCCTGGTAGGGGACTGTATGGCTTTGGCTTCAGAGCAGGGCTGGCCTGGGACACTGGGGCTGTGTCAAGCCCAGGGGTCAGAACTGCTTTCCCTTTTCTCACGGGGGAGTGACTCAGACCTTTGCTGCCACCAGCGGTTCTGCAAACTTCTTGGGCAGCCCGTGGAGGAGGCCCATGGTAGCAGTTGGTGAGAAAGAGGAAGTACTTCGTGGCCGCCACTCCCGACAAACACTTGTATCGCTAAACAGCACCTCTCTGTGGCAGCCGTGGGCTCTGTGCAGGCGAGGGAGGCACCCTCCCCTCCCTGTGGGACGCCATCGTCTCTGGCTTCTGCTCTGCCCCTGGCCGCAGACTGAACTGCACAACACAAAGCCAGCCAGAGTCCCCCTGCCCTCTTGTCATTGGCAGTCAGTGGCACAAGTGCTCCAAATAACAGACCTTAACTGCTAGGATCGTTGAAATGACCGTGCTCCACGCTGCAGGGCCAGAGCACAGCAGCGAAGCCTGTGAAATTGACCCAAGGTTGGAGTGTGACTGTCTGCCTGGGAGAGGCTTCACAGGATGGCATTTCACCTCTGACTGCATGGACTGTCCTTCTCCCACCAGGGATGAGTCTGGTTCCATACTAGTCTGGTTTTTACTGTTTCCTTTTTGCCTCTCCCGGAGACCATACACCTGCCCTTCCGTTGTGTTCCAGTTATGATAGGAGTGCCATTCAGTGTTCTTGGCAGGAGACCAGCCACTTCTTCCCCAGCCAGCTTGTTTGATGTGCACATTCCCCAGAGTTCTCTTCCGCAGCTGGTTGGCTCTGTAGTGGCCAGAGATTGGAGCTCCTGCAGTGGGATCCAGCTGCTTCCCTCCTGGGCTTTAGAGGCGGGGCTTGAAAGTAGAGAATCATAATCTCCTTCCTCCTCCTCCTTCACCCCCATGCTGCCAGGCAAACTGGAGTGACCAGCTCTGAGCGGGGACTTGGCCTGCCTCACTGCTCCGCATGACAACAACGATCTGGAGGAGGGTTAATGGAGTGTGGGTAGGTGGCCGCCGGAGTGCATGACCAGCTCTGGCCCTGTGTGGCAGGTGTGGACTCCTTTTGGTATTAGTGGAGACCAGGGGTCCTTAGGGGACATGGTGACCCAGCCAGGTGTCTGGCAGGTCTGCCCAAGGCCACCCTCTTCTCTAATGTGCTGAGAAGTGGACGAGTTTCTGCATGCCCCTGGGCCTTAGAAGAGCTGGGCGGGAGGGTGATATGGAAAGTTTATTCTTGGAATTCCTTTTGCCCCCCTCCCCCACCTCCATCAAAGCCAGGTGCTTTAGTTCCTAAGCTGGGAACTTTCATTCCTGACTTTCCACCATCAGTTTCTTTAGCATGGGTTCATCTTCCCTTAACAGGACTGTGGATAGAAGGTTAAAAAAGCAGTAACTGCTTCTTGGCTGGAGAGGGGATACTGGGGAGGGAGCACAGATTCCCCTTGGACTGGTCAGAGGAGAGACACCACCCTAGCCTTCAGCCGTTCTGGCTGGCCAAGGGAACATCCTCTTGCTCCAAGGCTGGGGTGCCTAAGGCACTAGTAGCAGCCAGACTTGCTAAGTGGGAAGATTGGTTACTTAGCGACTGTGACAAATGGTTTTACAGAGGAGCAGGGGAGAAAGACTGATTTCACGGAGCCAAGGGCCAGCTTCTGTATCCTCAGCTGCTTAGAGCCAAGGCTCAGGTGCTGGGACCTTTTACTTCCTTCCTGTGTCTTGTGGCTGGTGACTGTCATTGTTAGGTTGACCTGCTGCTTAATCCCCTCTGCCGTGGTGGTGGACCTAAAGGCAGTTTCCCCCCACAGTTCTGACATGGGAGAGAGGCTGTGGCTCAGAGGAAGAGCACTTGCCTTGTGTGCTGAAGGCCCTGGGTTCCATCCCTAGCACTGAAAAAAGAGACAAAAAAACAAAACACAAACAAAGCCAGTTCTGATGTTTGCTCAGGCAAGAAATGGTCACAGAAAACACTGTTGGTAGTTTCATTGTTGGTCAGGAGTTTAGATACCTGAAAACTGAACTCTTTCTCTATCCAAACATAACCATCGGAACATTACATTCCCAGCAACTTGGGAGCTGAGGCAGGAGGATGCCAGCCTCGGCAACTTAGGCCCTAAGTGAGTTAGTGAGACGCTGGTGTCAAAATAAAAAAAATGAAAAGGGCTGGGGATGTGGCTCAGTGGTAGAGCACCCTTGGGTTCAATCCCTGGTACCAAAAAAAAAAAAAAAAAAAAAAAAAAAAAAACATTCCCTCTGGGGCTAAAGCTAGTGGTCGAGCACATGTCTAGCACATGTGAAGCCCTGGGTTCCATCCCCAGCACCACTAAAAAGACAAAACATCCTCTCTTTTTTAATCCCTGTAATATAGGTCTTGATATACCAGAAAGACTTTGCTTTGTTATTCATTGAATTTGGGGCTCTTTAGGATCCCTCTGTTGCCCATTTCCCTAGTCTTCCTCTACCCCCAATTCCCCAAACGTTAACTTTCATACAAAGAACATTGGAAAAATTAAGAGTGCCTCAAGGTCACTTGACCATAAGTGGTATTTGGCATAGGGAGATGGTTTGGCATTTGGTGAGTGATTTCTGCTTTATATTTGAGCAAAAGATTTCTTGGCGGGAGGCCTCTATGCTGTGTTCCCAGTGCTTGTCCTGTGCACAAGGTTTGCCCCTCCCCTCCCCTGACAGGTTGTTTAATCCTCTTGCCTATAAACAAGTGCAGCAGAACGTGTCACCCGTTCATATGACTGGTTATCTCTCCACGTTAAATACCAATGCCGCTGGACAGAGTAGAGCTCTCAGGTTAAAGGCGGAGATGGCCAGGCAAGCTTGGGTCTGCCAAGGAGTGGAAACGGGAGGGTGTGTCTAGTGAGGACCATGGAGCAGGACTTTAAGCTGTGGGAAGATGAGGGTTTCATTCCTTCCAGGTTTTATTTCCCCTGAATCTTAGTTTGGGCATCTCATTTTCTTTCTCCTATTCTTAGATCCTATCTAAGGGGCCTAGGACACAGCTATCTCGAGAAACTGCCTCCCATCTTCCCCAAGCAGTGCCCCTGTTTTGTGGTGTGAAGGACCGGGCAGCTCCCCAGGTTGTTTTCACCACCCCCATCGCTCCCCGACCCCCGCGCTCCCCACAAGCACACAGGACCCTCCTTCCACAGCTGAGGTGGCAGCCTGGGCTTGAGTATGTGAGGTGCACTTGTTCTGGTCCACTGCACGTCTGTGTGTCTGAAGCACATTTCCTACTGTGACTGCTGATGTGCAGAGCTTCCAGGTCCACATTATCTAGAAAGTCCTGGCAAGATTGCTGACACTTGGTCCCTCGGGCGCCAAGGTGTGCTCTGTCTTTTCCTCAGGTGGGATGTGTATGTTTAAAGTGCTTTTAATCTGGGGCAAGTGAAGTGGCCTTTTATGGAAGGGATAAAACAGTTGAGCTGCTGGAACCTTTTCTGGCTCTGTAAGAAACTCAAGCCCATGACTGAGCCATGCGAGGAGATGACTAGAACTTGGCCTTTGACTAGAGAACTCTCTTGGGCCAGTTTGAGAAGATGGATCTCTTTTTAGAAATGCAGAGCATTTGTGGTAAGTGTTGGATAAAGCCTTCCAGGCTGTATCTTCTGGAAACCTACAGATTAAGGAAAGCATATGGAATTACCATCATAATAGTCGGCATGTCGTGAACAGTTGGTCACGCACACATTGTTCTAAGTGCTTTGGGTGGTATTGGATATTTGCTAATTTTTTATTTTACTTCCATTTTCAATACTTGGTAGAGAACCCCTTATTCCTGTGGGGTTCTTTGTCCTTGGTGGAATGGGCCACAGAATGAGAAGCAGTGGCCTCCTGCTGCCCAGCCCAGGTCTGATGGGAGGTGTTCTGGGTGGGTTTTCCCTCCATTGCTGTACTTAAGCCACCGGGCCTATTGCCAGTTAGAGCTGCCCTTTTGTTAGGTGGGAATGGGCAAAACGTGCATTCTTCCTGTAGCCCTCCTCTCCTCTCTGCCCTTGGGGAGTGAGTTCAGAGGTGGGGAGCTGCAGACTTGGCTGTTGGCCCCCTTCAGAATAACCAGCATTCTCTTAAGGCCCCCTTCCTCCCAGCACCCCCTTAAGGAGCAGTTCCAGTTCCTAAGGGCTTCCACCAGCACATGAGCTAATCTGTACCAAAGAGTGCTGTTGTCCTGTTCCTGTCATAGAGGTCAGAAAGCCCAGAACCCAGTTCTGCCAGCTGCCCTGGCCGGGGTGAGCTGGCCCTCTCTAGACCATTCTCTTCTCTTGGAAACTAGCGTATTCATACTGTCTTCCTGCGGACTTTGAAAAGATGCATTAACATGAAAACGTGCTTTTAAACTGGGTTTGGTGGCACGGCCGAGGAGACTGAGGCAAGGGGTTTGTGAGATTAAAGTCAGCCTCTGCAACGTAGTAGAACCCTGCCTCAAAATAAGAACGAAAAAGGACCAGGAGTGTTGCTAAGGGGCATTAAATGCCCCTGGTTAAATCCCTGGTTAAATCCCCAGGACCAAAAAAAAATTTTTTTTTAAGAAGATAGTTGACACAGAAGATGGCTGTCATCTGGTTTGTTATACTCTGCTCCTAGACTTAAAGTACAAAGAGCTAGGGCCCCTGAAGCAAAACTGTCATTGCTGCCATTAATTGAACAGCAGTGTTTGGCTTCCAGGGGCACCCTAGGCCTAGAGCCATAAGCTGGCATGCACTGGATCTCACTGAAAAGCTTGGGCTTTCCAGTCTTTGCCTCACTGCTGACAGATGAACCCTCTTCCATTTATGGGGTGAGCAATGTACCTGTCCAGGCTGTGACCACTTAGTAACAATCCAGCAGCCTCTGCCCTCAGCCCAGCATTGAACTGCAGTGGTGGCGACTGGGAAGGGAGATTGGAGGCATATCCCCTGCTTCACTAGGCTGTCACAAGCCCATTGTATAAAGTGTTGGTCCCTGTGTGTTGGGACACCAGGGCAGACTCCCCTCTCTCTCCTGGAAGGCAGTACCCACTTAGACTGTCTCTCCTTCAGCCTCATTCTTCACCTGCATCTGGATTCATGCCTCCTCAGCCACTCTCCTACTTAACTGCAAGCTCCAGCAACCCATGTGCTTTGAAGCCCTCTTGTTCAGGTCCTCACCCAGAGCTGGGAGGTTAGGGAGCTCCAGTGTCTGCTGCCCTGGGTGCTTAGAGAACAAAGCCGTTTTCCATAGTTCCAAGTTGGACTATCACTTAGCTTTTCTTTTTCTTTTCTTTTCTTTTTTTTTTTTTTTTTGTTCTTTTTAGTTATACATGGTGGTCGAATGTATTTGGGCATATTATACATACATGGAGTATAACTTCCCATTATTATGGTTGTACATGTTGTGGAGTTACACTGGTTGTGTATTCAAATATGAACATAAGAAAGTCATGTCCATTTCATTCCGTTGTCTTTCCTATTCCCATCCCTCCTCCCTTCCCTCCACTCCCCGCTGCCCCCTTTCAATCCGGTGAACTTCCACACGCACACAAACTCCTATTGTGAGTCAGCATCTACATGTCAGAGAGAACATGCAACCTTTGTTTTTTTTGGGATTGACTTAATTTCACTTAATATTTTTAGTCTCCAGTTCCATCCATTTACTGGCAAATATCATAATTTCATTCTTTATGACTGAGCAGTATTCCATTGTGTATGTGTACACCACATTTTCTGTATCCATTCATCTGTTGAAGAGCACCTACGTTGGTTCCATAGCTTAGCTATTGTGAATTGAGCTGCTATAAACATTGATGTGGCCACATCATTATAGTATGCTGATTTAAAATCCTTTGAGTATATGCCAAGGAGAGGGATAACTGGATCAAATGATGGTTCCATCCCAAGTGCTCTGAGGAATCTCCATACTGCTTTTCAGAGCACCAATCTGCATTCCACCAGCAGTGTATGAGTGTACCACATCTTTGCCAACATTTATTGTTACATGCATTCTTGATAATTGCCATTCTGACTGGAGTGAGATGAGATCTCAGTGTAGTTTTAATTTGCATTTCTCTAATTTCTGGGAATGTTGAACATTTTTTCATGTGTTTGCTGACTGATTGTATTTCTTTTTCTGTGAAGTGTCTGTTCAGTTCCTTTGCCCATTTATTAATTGGGTTATTTGGTTTTTTTGGTATTACATTTTTTGAGTTCCTTATATATTCTGGAGATTAACACTATGAGGTACAGGTAGCGAAGATTCTTCTCCCATTCTGTAGGCACTCTGGTTACGTTCTTGATTGTTTCCTTTACTGTATCACTTAACTTTTAAGTACAATTCACTTACCACTTCAGATTCAATGGCGGACTGTCTTGGGCTGACCTGAGAACACAGACACCATGGGATAAGATGTTTCTATGAAAAAATAGTTCTTTCAGAAGGAAACTTTTTTCTTTTTTCCCTGGTGCTGGGGCTGGAATCCAGGGCCTATGCATGCTAGGCAGATGCTCTACCGCTGAGCTGTACCCTAGAAGGGAACCTCTGGTAAGTTGGGGGCCTGGCAGCTGATTTGCATTTGCTTGTGGAGGTGTTCTCCACTCCGTAGTCCTGACACCATCGAACACACAAGAGAGTTGTTAGCTGCCGAATGGCATCTACCCAGAGCAGTTTCTGGGGCTGCCCTCCCTCGTGATGGCCTTTCAGCTGACAGCCACAGTCCTGTAGCCTCACCCTGCAGCTCAGGGGCCCTCTCCTTCATGAGTTGATCATGATCTGCTGTAGGAGGCAGACCGCACTTCTGCCCACCAGTGGGCGCCGCCCAGTGGGGCTTTGCTTCTGGACAGAGCAGCCAGTTGGAATCTCATGGTCCCTCAGTGGAGCAGTCACACTGCTGAAAGCCTGGCCTGACAAGGACAGTTGTGAGGCCAGCGTGGTGGGAACAGCCTTGGTGGTTTCTGTTGCTCTGACCTCTGCCATGATGACTTCTGGGGCAGCAAACTTTGTCCCAGTGTTCTTTCTGACGTGCATTCTTCTTTCTTCAACTTTTTTGAACTCGGAGAAGTAGGAGGCAGTAGTCTTTTCCTCTGCCAAGGGAAGATGTAGTGGAAAGAGGCACATGTCTTGTTCAGCACCTTCCAGTGGCCACTGGAAGTGGACAGGAGCAGCAAGGCCTGCTTCCCAGCTTAGGACTGGCTCCACTCCTCAGCATAAAGGCATCATAAAGAAACTACATCTGCGGGACAGGAACAAAGGGTTAATACAGCCAGGTAGAAAGACTATTGCATAAATGCTGAGTTTTTTTTTTTTTTTTTTTTTTTAAAGATCTCGTGCTTCTTTTTTACTTTCGTGTTGGCAAAAACCCCAGGAGAAGATGGGAGATTCTGGGAGGAGATGATTATGCTGGGTGAGTCAACTGAGCTCCCCAGCTGCCGTTTTTAGTTCCTTCTCTTTGCTGTAACTGGAGGCAGTTTGGGAAGGTGGGGGCAGGGTAGAAATGCTGTTTAGTGCAGCAGGACAGGAGGCAGGTGTGTATTTTGGCCTCCTAGGGTTGACAGGGCCTTACAGTCAGCACACTGGTTCAAGAGGGAATCATTAAAGCAGAGCTGTCGGTGCAGCAGACAGTAACTAAGTGTCTCCAGCCAGCCTCATACGAGTCATGATCGCTTACCTGATCAGTAACTTTTGGAATGGTTCAAGTTGCATTGCATCCTAGAGACAACACACAGTGGTCTTGATAGTGAAGCAGTGGAGCGGCAGAGAGAAAAACTGTCTTAACTGGGAAGGCCAGTGGTTGTCATGGGAGGAGAGGATTCCCCCTGTGAGATGAGGAGGCCCTTGGTTTTGCTTCAAATTGAAACCTGGGGTGCTCTAGCACTGAACTACATCCCCAGTCCTTTTCATTTTTTTATTTTGAGATAGGGTCTCACTAAGCTTGCTGAGGCTGACCTTGAACTTGTGATTGCATCAGCCTCCTCCCAAATCTCTGGGATTACAGGTTGCACCACCGCACCTAAAAGGTCTGTTTGATTGAGGGGGAGTCAGGAGGCAGGTTGGGTGGGCCCTGCTGATCCCCGAGTCTTTCCTCAGTTCCCTGTAGTGACTGCCTTTCATCTGCCTTTCATCCATCTTTAGTCAAGGGGATCACAGGACTCACTGTCCACTTGAATGTCCTCTAAGTACACTGATTGGGTTATCAGTTGTGGGTTCCAGAGACCATTACGAAGACACCCTAACATGTTTTATTATTCATTCATCCATGCACACTTATTTGATCAGTACTTGATTAAATACTGCACTAGGATTTGTTCTGGGCCACAAATAAGACAGACCAAGGTTCCCCTCTCTTTGACAGTAACCAACCAACTCGAAGGAACAAGTGCCTTGAAAGAAGGGGAGTTGGTCTCATGGCAAGAATTTTTTCAACATTTTTTTCAATTGTCAGTGGACCTTCATTTTTATTTATTTATATGTGGTGCTGAGAATCGAACCCAGTGCCTCACACATGCTGAGCAAGCGCTCTACCACTGAGCCACAACCCCAGCCCCTTCGTGGCAAGTTGATCTTCTTTCCTCGCCTTTTTCTCCTGGGGGTCAGGAGAAAGCAACTTTAGGGATTAAAAAGTTGAGCCTGGGAGTGTGTTAACTTGGGCCAGCTAGGTGTGGGCAGTGTTGGGCACTAAGGGCATATGAAGGTGAGTGAGACACTGGCTCTGACCCTTCAGAGATGGAGGGAGTTAAGGTGTGGGGACAGTAAAGGTAGTGTGCTGTGAGAGTCCAGAGAACACAGTCATACCCCTAGAAAATATGTGAATTTGGAATGAACAAAGGAGAACGTTTCCTTAACTGGATCACCTAAAATAAGGTGTTATGTACTAGACAGTACACTTCTGCCCTGTGAAAGTGCACCTACGTGGCAGCCAGAGCGGATGGAGCTGGCATCCCACTACCCATCTAGCTTCACAGTGACCCCTGCTGTGCCACACGCTGCCCGGTGCACAGCAGTGGGAGGGGGAAGGTGGAAGCCCAGAGTGCAGGGAATATGCCCTAAACAAACTGCTCAGTTAGGTTAGCAGGAGGCCCAGGCACCTCAGGTGCACTGGTTAGAATCCACACACTCCCCACAGTCCCCTGTGAAGTGAGCCAGACCTTAGGCTGCAGGCTGCCTTCTGCCTCCCCCCACCACCCCCATCCCCCAGAGCCCTGGGCTGCTGGCAGGCTGGCTCTCCTGTGATATGGAGGAACTAGCTGGTCTCCATGGTTACCATAACCCACTGGTATGGGAGGAGCCGAATGAAGTGCAAGGCTGGCAATATGAGCTTCCCCCAGCCCTTGGCACCATGTGGTACTGGTATGTCGGTTGTTTCTTGGACCTTTTTTGAGAGGAAGAAGTTAAGGAACTACCAAGGAAAAGAAGAACCCAGGTGGTATCTGGCAGGACAGCTTCATCCTCCTGGGACAAAACAGTGCAGTGACATGGCACCTGCTCATTCATACTCGCCTCTTGGCAGGAGGGCTTCATGTTAGGAAAAAGGGTCGTCTTTGCCCGAGAGCCCAGCCATGGAAGGAATTTGACTTTTCCTTGTTCTAGGAGGAATACCATGGCAGTGCGAATCAGCTTAGTGGCATTGGTACTTGTAGTCACTACAAGTTCTTAGAGATTACAGCTCTCCCCAGGGTCCAGAGAAGCCTTTGAGATGTGGAACGGAAGTGAACTGAGGCAGTAGGCAACATCGAGACATTCCTGAGCACCACTCACTGTGGGTAAACACATAGATGTTCTCTTTTAACCTTGACTTTGGTCCTGAGAAATGGGTACAGCTGGTATCTTCATGATCCAAATAAAAGGAACAAAGTAATCTTGCTCAGATACAACCAGCTACTAAGTAGCCAGGCAGTGCCCCCTCTCCGGCTGTCCGCCTGCCTGCCAACCCACCCACCTCCCCTCCAGCAGCAGGTAGAGATTGCAGGTGTCCTCTCCGTGGTTCCCCTCTGCTGCGTTCCAGAGGCAGGCACCAGGTCTCACTCAGCTTTGCAGCTGACCCCTATCTGCAGAAGTAGATGCTCAAGAGTCTTGCTGGAGCGAAGTAGTGGGGAGAGACAGAGACCAGACTGCAGTGAGCACATTCTCAGGGATGAGGTGGTGCTGGAATCTTCTGGCGCCCTGGGTGCACAATAGATTTGCTGTTTTGAAAGGAGCCCAGCATTTTCCGTGGCTCTGAAGATCCAAGACTGAGGAGGGCAGTTGCACTGTGGCTTACCAGCATGAAGGGAATGAACTGGAGTTCTGTTTTCTGATTCCTTGGCAGTTCCGGCCTGCTTTTCCCAGGTAGCCTCTGGCTTCTGTGGGCTGTGAGTCTTGCTCTTTCACTGGTCTCCTTACCTGGAGGTGAGGGTTGTGGCTAAGAGGGCAAAAGGATCGCCAGCAACCTTGTCATTGGCTTATGTTGTAGACTCTGCTGCTATCCCTTACCTGGTGGCCTCCACCCTGCCTGGAAAAAGAGAGCATTCCTTTGAAGCTTTGCATAGTTCCAGCTTACTGCTACGGTGGGACATTAAGGGAATGTGGGTGTTCCCAGTTAATTTGGGAGGCCAGTTTTCTTTTTTTTTTTTTTGTACTAGGAATTGAACCCAGGTGTGCTTTACCACTTAACTACATCTCCAACCCTCCTTATTTTTTATTTTGAAACAGGGTCTCACTAAGTTGCTGAGGCTGGCCTTGAACTTGCCATCCTCCAGTCTCAGCCTCCTGAGTCACAGAGATTCCAGGTGTGTGCCACTGCACCCTGCTCCTTTGGTTTATTGAGTCTTGGCAATAGAGAGTGACAGTTGCTCAGGATCGGAGGATGCAAGGAAGGCTCCTGGATGCAGTGAAGGAGTGAGGGAGCTTTGAAAAGCCATTACCTTTTCATCGGAATTGCCCTCCTTCTCCATAGCCTATCTTTAAGCCAATGCTTGGTGCTTCCTCAAGTTCACAAAACTCCTTACTGTCTCCCGCATATAGGACTGAGGAAACACTCCTTCTGTCATATTGCAAAACCCTGTGTACTGGAAAAACCAAGTTGTGTGGTCCTTCTCTGGCTTCTGAGTTTGCCAGTTAGTGAAGGGCCAGGTGGTCCCAGACCAACCTGAATTGGGGATCCAGTGCAAACCTTGACTTCCCCTGAGATCAGGGTCTGCTGGGGAGGGGTAGGAGGAGGAAGGTTGGCTGTGGGACCATCTGAATGAGTTCCCTAAAGCCAGACTCCTTCCTGGTCTCAGTGGAACCCTTTTTTTCCCTGTTGCCCCAGGCACCTTTCTTGAGCCTCCTGTCTTCCTCTCCAGCTAGTCTGGAGGAGCTAGTCTTACCTTTTGGGAGTGGGGGCAGGTAAAAAAGAGCAAATTCAACATCAAGAAGAGTTGAGGAGAAACTAGTGAAGGGGATTAAGGAATAGCAGGTGCCGACAGGATAGCAGAAGTCCCTGGTTCTAGCCTCAGCTCTACGGGACACGGGGCACATCTTGTAACCTCTGAGGGTCAGTTTCTTCAGTTTCTTGATGGAAAATGGGAACACTACCTACCCTGTGGGTTTGTTTATGGAAAAAAAAAGCAAGAACTGTAAGTGCTGGGTACATGGTAGTGACAGAAAGGTTGACTGTTGATCAAGGCTCCTGGTTAGTGCAGGCATTTCTGGGTTGCCCCTGAGTGACGTGGTCTCCCCTCGTGCTCAGGTACCACGAGGCCCAGTGGAGGTTTGGCCCTTCCCGGATCCATTTATGGCCAGGGAGCAGGAGGTCATTATAAGGAACTGCTTAGTGGGAAAGACTCTAGCCTAGAGTGCTGGGAGAGCAGGAAGTAGATCCCAGAGCCAGAAAGAACCGCGAGCAGAGGTCTGAAGTCGAACCTTCTCTAGGGGAGAGAGCGCCAGCTTGCCCTGAGCTCACCAGGTGCCCTGGCCTTGGGGTCTTTGCAGGCAGAAGGTGTGAAGAAGCTCAGGGCTCCTAAGGAGAGCATGTTTTCTTGGGGGGTGAGGCAGAGGAGACTTGGAGGTGAGCAGAAACCTACGGATAGAATTCCAGAAGCAGGGTTGGAAGGGACTTAGAAGAACATTCGGATCGTTCCCAGCCTTTGGGCATAATCTAGGATTAAGCCTGTCATTCTCAGTTAGTGGAAAAGGCTTCTGAACCTAGACCTCCAGGGGCTTCACAGGGTCCTCAAACCCCTAAAATTGTCTCCAGCATTTTCTGAGGTTAAGTGCTGTTTTTTGTTTGTTTGTTTGTTTTGTTTTTTGTTTTTTTTTTTGGAAGTGGGAGGGCCATCTGCCCCTGGGGGCTTGCTGGTTCCTGTTTGCACCCTCCCTACTGCAGCCCTGAGCGAGGTTTGCTGGCCTTAGCCAGGGCTGCCTCTCTGGGCCAGCACATCTGAGTCACACATAGTCTTCCCCGCCATGTTTGAGGCCTTGTTAAAATGCTCTGCCCCTACCCAGCTCCCACCTGCTGCAGGTGAGATAAGGGCTTTACGACTGCCCTGGCTGAAGGGAGTCTCCTCCTCACCCTCTCCAGCTGTTACCCAGCAGAGCACCTTGGGGAGGGTGGGGCAGCCCACTTCCGGGGAGGGAGGGAGGGGGAGGGGAGAAGGAAGTGGATCTAAACCCGCCCCTTTCTCTGCCTCCTTTCCTGCCCTGTCCCTGCTGCCCCTCTGCTCCCACCTGGATCCTGGAGCACTGTCCCAGACCTGCACACCCTTCCCGACCACCAGGCCCTCGTCTTCCAGAAGCCCCAGGCTTCGTCCCCGTTGCTCTCCTTGCCAAACCACTCTCTCTTTGCTAGTGGTGGTTTCGGTTGCAACACAGTCCAGGTTCCCAGGCAGGAGCCGCTCGGCCTGGCTGCTTTGCTCCTTTCACTGAGGAGGTGGTGGAAGGTGTCGCCTGCTCCAGCTGAGTAAGGGTGGCTGGCTGAGCAGGCAGCCCCCGCCCTGGGCCTGGCTCTTCCCGGCCTCTGTACTTTGCCCTCGCTGCCTGACAGGTTCTGCTGTGGGCTGTGCTGAATGGAAGTTGCTGGTATTCTTTGTCCCTTTCTCCAACCGGGTATGTTTTCCCCTTTTTACCTCTGAGACTCTCCTCTCCTCTTTCCTCCCTCCTACCGGAAATAGGATCTTTCAGTTTCAGGAATTGCTCAGTGGAACCAGGCACTAGCATGGAGTGAGTGTCAAGGTTCATGGGAAGGGTGTCCCAGCATCAAGGAGACATTTGACTAGGGAAGGAAAGGAATCTCCCCTGAGTTTTTATCTGCTGGGGCAGATGAAGGCCAGGAAGGTGAGCTGCAATGGAGAGGCACTCAGGAGCTACAGGGAGGGGCAGTGGGATCTCGGGCCAGTCCCCAAGGGACACTCTTCTTCACTGTGCCTGGCCTTAGTCTGCCTCTGGCTAGGGGGCACCTGCATATCACCCCCGCCCCCAACCTGGCCCCTTCCAGCCCTGGGGAAGCCTCAGGACATTTGAGGCCCAGCCCCAGAGCATGGCTTCTGGAGGGGAGAACTGTTGGCCGGAGCTTCTAGCATTCGCACAGGGGACCCTGCCTACCTGAGTCAGTGCCGGGCCTCTCAGGGTGGAGGCTCTTCCGGGCAAGCCTGGCAACATGCCTAGGCCAGGTTCTCAGCTCCCAAGCTGAAGGACTCTGGCAAACCCAGTGGATCTGACTCTTCTCTTACCCTTAGTGCCCTGCCTTCTATCCTCCTGTTGATCCCAGGCCCCAAAGTTGTTTTGGCTTCACTTCTGCAGGATTAGGCCTGCTAAGTAGTAGCAATGGGTCTGCCTCGGTTCCACAGACTGTCTTGCAGGGAGAGCCTCTTAGTTCTAAAGTATTCTTGGGAGTCTTGGGGGCCTGCTTTGGTATGATGTAGGTATAGGCCATCCTACTGTGAGCAGGGAGTTTGGTGGTGAAGGGGAGGAGACCAGGGCTTTAGCCAGATCCTGTTTCTTTAACCTAGAAGTGCAAATAGGCCTCAGCCTGCCACCCTGTTGGTGAGACCGAGGGCCAAGATGAATGGGCTGGTCTGAATCATAGAAGGGAAACTCCATGGTAGCCACCTGCAGCCTTGCCTCCTCTTCACCTTCAGAGCAGCAGTGGAGGGAAGGAAGTTGCCTCGCCTGGGGCCTTGGCCCAAGCAAGAAGCTCATCAGTGGGAAACTCCTTTCTGTATTCCCATCTTCTCCTTTTTCTACTTCTTCCTGGTGGACTCTTCTACATCCCTGCCATAGGAAACACCTTACTGCATAAAAGACACATGGCGGGGGCCGGGGGTGGTAAGAGAAGAACTAAGCATTTTGCATCCCAACAGTTAGGAGGCTCAGGCCCAAAAAGGGAGTTAGTAACTGTGAAACAGGGAGTCAAAGCAGACACCAGGGCGTGCTGCTTCCTGTGGTCCTGAACAAGTGGAAACTCTTCTCTCACCAAGCTGGGTACCCAGCTTGCTAGCCCTTCACAGCCACCCCATGTGAGTGCCTGGTTCCCTCCTGTCTTGTGAAGGCCACATGGGCTGGGATGGAGGGCAGCACGTGCTCAGCCTGGACCCCTCTCCCAGGTAGAGGTTCCCATGGCCTGCAGCCAGCTTACCAGTACTTGGCTTAGATGTAGATGTTTGTTGACAGCCAGACATTGGCTTAGTGGGCAGTAACACTGGTTGCCTTTATTAGGCATTGGATAAAGCATTTTATCCAATTTTCTCATCTACCTATGAGAAATAAGGCATGTTTTATTACTTTTTTATAACATAAGAAAACTAAAGCTAGTAAGTGAGGTAACCAGGACTTCAACCTGGTTCTGTTAGTCTGTGGAACTCCTCAGCACCAAGCAGACTACTTCACAGATGTGTGGAAACACCCCTAGGTTATCTTTTGGGTGGCACCCCAATCCCCACCCCTTGGGCCCTCACCTTCCTCCTAAAAATGATGTTGATAAAGTTGACCTGTTAAGTGGTGGTTGGGATTTGAAAACTGGCAGGTTCTTTCTGGTGTCTACACCCTTAACCCTAACCAGTAAGGAAGAGGGTTGATGGTGAGTACCACTTATGGTTGTTGATGATCCTTGAAATTCAGTGTGCAGCCAAACCTGGGGGGATTGCTGTCCTACTGTGCCACAAAGTCCAGCTCCGGAGCTAGAACCACCAAGAGGGATGGACAGGGCAGAGCCCAGGATGTTGTATTCCCAGGGTTGCACCATCCCCTTAGAAGATGCTAAGTCCCTATTTCGGATTCCGGCTTGGAGGCTGTCAGACTCCTGCTGCCTTTGGCTGTGCCCTCAAAAACAGCACAACCAGAAACCCAGAAGGTGCATTGGAAGCTGCCAAAGAAGCTTTCCCACCCGTCTTCCTCTCGTGAGAGCTGGAGCAGAAGGAAGATTTTCCCTGTTGATGACTCCCAGCCAGGGGCGGGGTAGGGGTGGGAGCGAGAGACAGGGGGACCCTGAAAGTCCAGCAGCTTGTCACAGAGGATGGGGCTGAAAAATGGTAGGCCCTGGAGACCCAGGCCTTCAGACCTGCTGGATGTGCTGAGAGCCCATCAAAGGAAACACCCCACTTGAAACCAGCAGGGCCTAGAGCTGCCCTTCTCTCCAAGGCATATGTGCCCTAGAATTCCTTAGTAAGGGAGAAAAGCAGGTATTTGAAAACCTGGTTATCCAATAAAAGTTGTCTGAGGGCCGGAGTCAAGACTTAGGGTATGGGGAGAACAGTGGACCAGAGAAGTCTGCAGCCGGACAGCCAGACAGAAAGGAGGTGGCTTGAGGGGGAACTTGTAGCAGAGAGGACATGCCCTGAAGGGCCATGGAGGCCTAAAGGGACTCTTCTGGAATGTCAAGAGCCCCTGCTTCACAGTCTGCCATGTGCATAGGGTCTTTTTTCCTCCAAGGAGCTTCTGGGATCTGGTCAAACAGCTCAAAAAAATAGCCCACATGCTGTGTGTGGTGGTACAGGTTCATAATCCCAGCAACTGGGAAGACTGAAGCAGGGGGATCCCAAGGGCTGGGGATGTAGCTCAGTGGAAGAGCACCCCACATCTAGTATGCAGAGACCCTCTATTGACAGACTGGCGAGCAGGGAGAGTCAGAATCAGGGTACTTGTCCTTTTTCTGCCTGAGAAACATCTCTGGAGCCAGCAAGTTTCCTGCAGTTCCCTGGGTTACAGCAAGTCATATTTTTTTTTCTGTGGTTTTAAGGGCTTCACTTGGAACCAGGAGGGGCCATGAAAGGAAGAACCTTGACTCACACTTCTCTGATAACCCTGTTACCCTCAGTCTCTTTGAAGTTTCTAAGGTCGTTCCAAATGGTTCTGAAATGAGGCTCTGGCACCAGGTGAATCAGGGCTCAAAGCAGGAATTAGGCCAGACTCTTTTCTTTTTTCCTTTTATTTATTTATTTTTGGGGGATTAAACCCAGAGGTGCTTATCCACTGAGTATCCACATTCCCAGCCCTTTTTATTTTGAGACAGGGTCTTCCTGAGTTGCTAGGGCCTCAGTAAGTTGCTGAGACTGGCCTCAACTTACCATCTTCCTGCCTCAGCCTCCTGAGTCACTGGGACTACAAGCGTGCTCCACGGTGTCTGGCTGGACCATGAGCTGTTTTATATTATATTATAGTATTGTATTATGTCATAAATGTGTCCAGAGCCAGTTGTCACTTCTGTCACCATGCTTCGACCCAGTCATTCTGTGCCTTTGTTGTGCGAGGATTCATTGAGCATCAACCATAGTCCGGTCCGTCTGGGTGCTGGGATCTATCAGTGAGGAAAGGATATCTGCTGGCCCTCATAGGTTCCCATTCTCGCTGGGAGCCACAAAAAAATCAATGTAAAGTGGTAACGGTGAAGGGCACCGTAAAGGGGTGGGTGGCAGTAGGGCTTTGAAGAAGTTCTGACGGTGCAGGACTTGTGACTCTGAGGTGCAGCCATTTGTGATCAGGACAGTTGGAGGCCAGATCTTCCTCCTGAGGCAGGGCTGCTGCTGGGCTACTCCTGGGGCCTCAAGGCCCCCTGTGGAGCAGCGGTGGAGCCTGTGGGATCTTGGTGCTACACCTTGTGCTATGCCCTTCTGGGGTGAAGGCTGGCTGTCATGTCCATCCCTACTCCCTTTCTCCCCGCCTTATGATTCTTTGCATGCCTGTCAGCCCCTTGGAGCCTGCCCCTGCACCCTGACCTCTTCAATCTCTTGCAGAGAACTGGGGGCAGGGGTCTAGGGAACCGGAAGAGCAGTGTGTAAAGGTATGTCTGTTTCCACCTGCAGCCCACCTTGGGACACCTTGATTCCAAGCCCAGCAGTAAATCCAACATGCTGCGGGGCCGCAACTCAGCCACCTCTGCTGATGAGCAGCCCCATATTGGTAACTACAGGCTCCTCAAGACCATTGGCAAGGGTAACTTCGCCAAAGTGAAGTTGGCCCGGCACATTCTGACTGGGAAGGAGGTGAGCACTGGGCTAGGGGTATGGCAGCAGCTCCTGGGAACACTCCACAGGTAGTGGGGGGACTGCAGTGGCAGTCAGCATCTTGTTTATCAGGCTAAAATGAGGCCTGACTGGGGTGCTAAGAACTGTGGGATAAAAAGGAGCAGGAAATACAAAGGGGGAAGTAAAACCAAGTCCTGGGTTTAGCCTGGTTGAAGAAGTGATCTTCGACTTTTTTGTCTCACATTCAGGTAGCTGTGAAGATCATTGACAAGACTCAGTTGAATTCCTCCAGCCTCCAAAAAGTAAGCACCCGGCTCCTCCTGTCCCTTTGCAGGCTTCTCTCAGGACTCAGTCATCTACTGACTCCATTTGGATTCCTACTTTAAATCCTCTGGCCATTCCTCTGTGCCCACCCACTCCATGTGGCTGTGCTCTCTTTAGGGCTTTGCTTGGATCTCCTGGGTGGGCCTCCTGGCCTCAGGCACTGGCTCTTTTGAAGACTCCTTGCCTCTCTCCAGCCACTGGGCCCACCTGTCTGACCTACTTCCTACATCTTGTTATCTTCTGGCCTGTGGCCAGTCCTATGCAGAAACACATGTTTATAGCATTACTAGAAACACATGCAAGCTACTCCAAGACCTGGTGTAATCCCGGGCACTGGCTCTAGAAGGACAGGATGAAGAGGCAGAGAACTCGGCACTGCGTTCTCTGCCAGCTCTGTTTCAGATAGTGAATATGGAAGCCTAGAGGTTTTAGAAGTTGAACTTCAGTTCTGAGTCTCTGACCAATTTTCCTTCTTGCTTCTAGGCTCATTGGTGATTTGCACATGATTTTGCTAGAGAAGGTTGAACTTGTTCTTTCTCATTTAATGGTGGGAAACTGAAGTCTCCCACAGGTGATGGGGAATCCCCCCCCCCACCCCAGGGCAAGAACACAAACCCTCTACCCAGGAAGCTTTAGAAGTGTGCTAGAAGAAAAGAAAGGGAGACTTTCATTTGCAGAGGGGGACAGCTTGCCAGTGACTGGCTGCTATAGACCTGGAAACTGCCTCCCCCTTTCCTGGGTTCCCGCAGTTCAGAGGAGGCGGCTCCTCTCTGGCTCCATAAAAGCTGTCCCTATTTAGAGGGCCCTTGGGCCCTCTGTAGCTGACCCTGACTCGGTTTTTCTGACCAAGACCTGGTTCTTTTCATCTTGTGGCCCGTGGAGTTTTCCTTTCACGAGCACATTGAGGTAGTTGAGTCGGGCAGGAGGACGCCGCCACGAGAAGCATCCGGGGAGGCTCAGGACTGGGGCCGCGGCAGTTGTGGAGGGCACGGTGGGGATGGCGCGAGTCCCCACAAGCCGACAGCTGGAGCCACGGTGTTCCCCTGGGTCCCTGAAGGGTTTGGCTTGGGGGAAACACTGCTGTCATCTCCAGGGCTTCCCTGCTTGTTGTGGAGGGAAGGGAAGGAGGACAGCTGTTTGTTTGTTTTATTGGGCACTAGGGATTGAAGCCAAGGGCCCTTCGCCCCTGAGCCACATCCCCAGCCCTATTTTTTGTTTTGTTTTGTTTTGTTTTGTTTTGTTTGTAGACAGAGTCTCACCATATAGCTGAGGCTGGCTTCGAACTTGGAACCCTTCTGCATGTCAGTCTCTCAGGTCACTGGGATTATAGGTGTGCACCACCGTCCCCAGTTCCCAAATCATTGTTTTTGGTTTTGTTTGGTTTTGGTTTTGATTTTGGTTGTGTTTGAGACAGGGTCTCACTGAGTTGCTTAGGGCCTCACCAAGTTGCTGAGACTGGCTTTAAACTTGCCATCCTCCTGCCTCAGCCTCCGGAGTAACTGGGATTACAAGCGTTCGCCACCGCCCAGCTCCCAAATCATCCTTTAAATTTCATCTTAGCAGTGCTCTCTAAGGATGAACATCAAAGAAGGTAGCTCCTTCAGGGTTCTGAGCAAGCCCAGGAAACTCCAGTCTCTCCCAGGAGATTGCCACTTCCAGGCCAAGAGGGTGCCCTCAGGGGAAGAATCTTGGCTGCTGGCTCCGGGCCCCATTACAGTGCTGCTCCCCATTACTGCCCCTGAGGGAAGTCTAGGATTCTTTTCTTCTTCATTTGTAATAATTGTTGGGCCTGAGAAGGAAGCAAGAAAAACCTGGACCCTAACCAAGAGAGAGCTGGTAAGGTTCAAGTTCCTAAAGACTAGAAAAAGGCAGTTGCTTTTTTTCCTTTCTAGCTAATGTTCACTTTATTCTGTAAATTGTATTATGGGTTAGGGCTCCAGACAACCCCCACCTCAAATTGTAAAACAAAAAACAACCGGTTCTGTTCTTTGGTGAAGCCTAGAAGTTACCAGAAACCCCACCTCCAATTCTCTGGCCCCCGCAGGGAGGAAGGAGTTCATTTCTGTCATCTTTCTTCATGGAAATGTATGGTTTGGAGCCCCTGATTTTGTTTCACAAAGAGAGCGTGAGTGTGTGGAGGTGGATTTGATTAAAATTGGCATCAGCTATATATAGGAGTGGCTTCTTCTGTCACCACCCCAGAGGCCCAGGAGAGAAAGGCCTATCCCCCAGAGCAGGTCCTCTGACTTCTCCAAGCCAGAAGATGACGGGCCCCTCAGTGCTCCGCCCCGTCACTGGGCCTGCTGGGGCGTGTTTGGTCACTGAACTGGGGAAGGAGCGATGTGCTGAGTATTCACTTGCACTGGCTCACAGTCCCCTGCAGAGGCACCCAGCCAGACCCAGCTGCTCTCCTGAGGCTGGGTTTGGGCAGATGCAGAACTGGCTCCTCTGATTCGGAGGCAACATACAGGGGCAGGTTAGCAGAGCCCAGCCTTCGTCCACCCCTGCCTCCTACCTGTGGGAGGGCCACATCATTGTGACCACTGCCCTGTTTCTTTCTCCTTTGCCTGGCTTTGGTTTGATTTTTGTTGTTGTTATTGGGGTTTTTTGTTTGTTTCTGGGGGAAATTCCTAGCATGGGCTCCGTTTGGAGGGATCTGAGGGGAGCAAGCGAGCAAGCATGACCCCCTGGCTTTCTTTTCTAGCTCTTCCGGGAAGTGAGAATAATGAAGGTTTTGAATCATCCCAACATAGGTGAGAAGCGGCTCTCGGGCTTTTCTTCCTCCTTAGCAAGTCTCCCCTGGCACCATAGTTCTTCCCCAGCAGCATTGCCTTCTAGAATCTGTGGGCCTCCAGGGTGTCAGGGGAGCCTCTGGGAGGCCCAGCTTAAAACCCAGCTTTACCCCTGGCACATCCGGCTGGTCTTAGTGGCTTGGCTGGTATGAGGAGCTCGTCCCAAGGAGGGGGATTGAGAGTGGGGACGTCTACCCCTAGGATGCCCTGGACGTGCCAGGCTTAGCATGTGGCCCTGCTCCCTGACTGATGCCAGGCTTGGCCTTCTCTCTTACAGTTAAGTTATTTGAAGTGATTGAGACCGAGAAGACGCTCTACCTGGTTATGGAGTACGCCAGCGGCGGTAGGTGTGGAACTGCCCCTTCCTGTTGCGCCCCGCCTCTCCCAGCCCCTGTTGGCTCTCACTGTGCTCCCGCCCATCTCTTTCAGGAGAGGTGTTTGACTACCTAGTGGCTCATGGCAGGATGAAAGAAAAAGAGGCTCGAGCCAAATTCCGCCAGGTGGGTGTGCCTCTCCCCAGGGGTGTGGGCCCACCACTGCCAGCTGTAAGTGGCCTCCACCAGCCCCTTTGGCCCACTCTCAGTCACCCCTGGACTGACGCGTCTTCCTTCCTTTCAGATAGTGTCTGCTGTGCAATACTGTCACCAGAAGTTCATTGTTCACAGAGACCTAAAGGTGAGGCACGTTCTCCTCTCCTGTGCCTTGGAGTAGGGCTGGGTCTCCCCTCTTTCTTCACTGAAATCACTGTCAGTGCCACCAGGCCCTGCGTATTCAGGAAACTGCGAGAAGCCCCTAGGACTGCCTCTGACGGAGGCCTTGTGTCTGGACTCAGCTCCACATTGCAGCGGCAGCAGGGGCTCTGTCCTTTCTGAGCTTCCGGGCATGACGGCAGCACTGCAGGCTCTCCTGGTCCTTCAGGCGGCCGGCAGCTGCCCGAGGGAACAGCGAGTGTTCCACAGCCCTGTCGCAGCTGCTTTGCAGGCATGCACACACGCGCACCATCTCTGTTACCAGGGTACCTGAGTTTGAGACTACCTTGATCCCCCCAGCCACTGAGTCCTCACAAACATGACCTGACTGTGAATTCTAGGCCTGACCGACCCTGAAGTTTTGTGCTGCTCCCAGGGTCTCAAGGCCTGTGGCTCCCAGCTCTACCTTGGCTGCCCATGTGAGGGGTGGCCTGCATGCCTTCCTCCTGCTCGTGCTGTCTGCAGGCCTGCCCTGGAGTTGGTGAAGAAAGTCCTGAGAGTGGAGATGACTTCCGCTGCTTCTCCCTTCCCCTCAGCTCCTGCTGCGCAGTGCCTCAGTGTGGTCTGCTTGGTGTCCTGACATTTTCCATCTCACCTCCCAGGCAGAAAACCTGCTCTTGGATGCAGATATGAACATCAAGATTGCAGACTTTGGCTTCAGCAACGAATTCACCTTTGGGAACAAACTGGATACCTTCTGTGGCAGTCCCCCTTATGCTGCCCCAGAACTCTTCCAGGGCAAAAAATATGATGGACCCGAGGTGGATGTGTGGAGCCTGGGCGTCATCCTCTACACACTGGTCAGCGGATCTCTGCCTTTTGATGGACAGAACCTCAAGGTGGAGTGACATACAGGCGTAGATCACTTTTGTCACTTTTCATTTTCTCTCAGCCTCTGGTCTTATCCCTCATCTCTCGCCTTTTCCACCTACCTACATTTCCCCCAAGCCAGAACTTCAGAGAAGGGCCCACTGAGGTAGCCACAGTTCAAAGGTCTTCCACACATAGGAATTAGGAGCCTTGATTCCCATCTCAAGAGATGGGGAATATTGTGTGTGTTCGCCCCTCAGAGCATCTGGATGGCAGGCCTTGGACTGGCAGTGCAGTGGGCACAGGGTGCTTGGCCTCATTGCCTCTCTGGCGAGGTGCCTCAGCCCAGGCTTTCTGCCAGATTTCAGTGATGTCTGCCTAGCCGGTATTCAGCTCTCAGGGTCCTGGATAGTTTCTTCCCTTGTTCTTGGGGTGATTTAAATTTTCTAACCACAGGAGCTACGGGAGCGGGTGCTGAGGGGAAAATACCGTATTCCGTTCTACATGTCCACGGACTGTGAAAACCTGCTTAAGAAATTTCTCATTCTTAACCCCAGCAAGAGAGGCACTTTAGAGGTGAGCAGCCTTCAGCACCAACTGGCCACAAGTCCTGGGGTCCCCATGTTCACCTCAGAGGTTGACTGAGCTTTTGCCCCTCTGCCCTTGTCCCTTCCCTTTGCTCCACAGCAAATCATGAAAGATCGATGGATGAATGTGGGGCATGAAGATGATGAGCTGAAGCCTTACGTGGAGCCACTCCCCGACTACAAGGACCCCCGGCGCACAGGTGAGGCTGCTGTTGGCCCAGGAGGTCGGAGCTGCCTAGGGTCAAGGCCAGCCTTAACTGCTGTTCCCCATGCAGAGTTGATGGTGTCCATGGGTTACACGCGGGAAGAGATCCAGGACTCTCTTGTGGGCCAGAGGTACAACGAGGTGATGGCCACCTACCTGCTCCTGGGCTATAAGAGCTCTGAGGTGCGTGTTCCCCACCCCGCTCCCTGTCCTGGCCACCCTTGCTCCCCTGCCTTGAACACGCATCTATAGCAGAAGCCTGTGTCCAGCAGGTAGGCCCTCTGCTGACTGGCGTGAAGCCTTGGCTGCTCAGGTCTTGCACTGATCTCCCCAGAGCAGGAAGCAGTAAGGAAGCTGAGCAGCCTGGGCTCAGGGCTGGGCTCCCTAGGGATGAGTTGAGCTGGCTACTCTGCATTGATCAAAATGCGCCTCGGTCGTCTTGACTGGCAGTTCTGTGTTGAGCCAGACCTCTTTGTGTCTCTCCGTGTGTGTGTGTGTCTCTCTGTCTAATGGAAGTTTTAGTCTGTGTGTTGCCTCTTCCTGGCGTTTGCATCTGGACATGTGTTTCCATGTGCACGTGTGTCTGTCCTCCTGACTGTGAATCTGGAGGCCTTATGATTGGTACTGCCCACTGGGGTTGGGTGGTCATCTTTGAGTGCCCACATGCTCTCAGAGCTTCCCACTCTGCTTTCTCTGGGGGCCGGTGGCCCCCTCTCCGTTCTCACTTTGACCTTCTTAAGTGGTGTTGGTGACACTTGCTGTGGACCTAGATTGCTTTCTGGCTGGGTGGCCAGGGGGCTGGTGTCTGAGCCTCAGTGTGCGTTCTTGTGAATGTTCGTGTCTCAGTGTGTGGCCATGGTATCCCTCCCCGGAGATGGGTGTCTTCTGTGGAGAGTGTCTTTGGCTTTGTGTGCCCTCGTCTGTATCAGGGCGTGTCTGTCTCCAGGGGAGAGAGTACTTTTAGATGCATGTTAGTTTCCTGGGGTGAGGTCTCTGAGTCTGCAGTGGATGTCTGGCAGGGCAGAAGGGTATGTGAGAGGGATCTCTGCGTGACTCCTGCCCTCAGTGCCACGTTTTGTTCTTACAGCTGGAAGGTGATACCATCACCTTGAAACCACGGCCTTCAGCTGATCTGACCAATAGCAGTGCCCCCTCCCCGTCCCACAAGGTACAGCGCAGCGTCTCAGCCAACCCCAAGCAGCGGCGCTTCAGTGACCAGGGTATGTGCCTTTGAGAGTCACAGGTGGGGACCACCCCTCTCCATAGCATCACAGGTTGCAATGGCTTCAGGCGGTAGTTGAGTTTCAGTCCTGGTTCAGCCACTTCGGGGTAGCACAGCCACAGGCAGGTCACTAGCTTTCCTTCCCCTCTGTGAAACCGGGATTCCCCGGTAGGAGAGTGCCGTGCTTGGGGTGGGTCTTCAGCGGGCAGGGCCCTAACCTCATCCGTCACACTCTGGCCCCCAGCTGGTCCTGCCATTCCCACCTCTAATTCCTACAAGAAGACGCAGAGTAACAATGCGGAAAATAAGCGGCCTGAAGAGGACCGGGAGGCAGGGCGGAAGGCCAGCAGCACCGCCAAAGTGCCTGCCAGCCCCCTGCCAGGACTGGAGAGGAAGAAGACCACCCCCACCCCCTCCACGGTGAGCCATGGGTCCCACCCAGCCCCAGGCCCCCTTCCTGCCCTCTGCCCTGCCTGCGTGGGGCCTGGGCCCTGCCCCTTACCCCAGAAGTGCAGAATCCTTTTCACACCTGCGCAGAGGACGAAGAGAAGCCTGCCTGTCCCCTGGGAAGAGCCTGGTAGAGAACACAGGGCTTCCTGTGAGACCGCTCTTACCCTTCATTCCCCACAGAATAGCGTCCTCTCCACCAGCACAAACCGAAGCAGGAACTCCCCACTTTTGGAGAGGGCCAGCCTTGGCCAGGCCTCCATCCAGAACGGCAAAGACAGGTGAGTGGCTGTCGGCCTGCCGCACTCCCGGGAGCCACCGTGAGAGGTGGCCGGCGCGCGGTGCCTGTCAGTAGCACCACCGCCTGACCCCCAGAGCACTACCTGCTCCCTGGAGTCTTGTCCTGGCTCTGTTCTGTCTGGCCTCCGCCTTCCCCTCCTGCTCCACGCCACCACCCTGTCCTCTGACTGCTCCTGTCGTCCTGCAAGAGTCGGAGTCCATGGTCATCACAGTGGCTTTCTTGCTTCTTGACTGTGGCCAGGCCTGGAGCTGCCCTCCTCTAGGTACCCAAGGCTTTGTCTCGGGGCCCCAGCGCAGGACAGACCAGGAGATGCCCATCTGAGGGGGTCTGCCTCGAGGGGGCCTCCAGCTGTGCCCTGAGAGCAGAGCTCCCCGCCTTGACCGATAGCTTTCCACAGTGTCTCAGGGTCCTGGCTCCCCCCTTCTGAGCGTGATGAAGTTCTCCCCTTAGCAACACCTGCTCTTCTGTAGAAGGAACAGCCTTGTTCTTAAAGTTCCTAGGCCAGAGGCGGTGGCCTCCCTTACTCCCTCTTCCCAGGCTCTGGCCTCCCTTGCTGCTTCTCACCCTGCCTCCACTTCCCATCCTCTCACCCTCAGCTCTCACTCGCCTCTGGTTGCTGCTCCCAGGCCTGAACTGCATCCTGCTGATGCTCCCAGCTCTGGCCCTGCCCTCGCTTCCTAACCAGGCTCCTACCTCACCCACCCCCTAACCCGGGCCTCTCCGCTGCTTTTGTCTCCTAGCCTAACCATGCCAGGGTCCCGGGCCTCCACGGCTTCTGCTTCTGCCGCAGTCTCTGCGGCCCGGCCCCGCCAGCACCAGAAATCCATGTCGGCCTCCGTGCACCCCAACAAGGCCTCTGGGCTGCCCCCCACGGAGAATAACTGTGAGGTGCCGCGGCCCAGGCAAGTGTGCTGGGGCGGCTGGTGCACCTGCTGCCCTCAGCCTCCCTACCCCGTAACCCCAGCCATCTCTTCTTCCCACCTGGGGGGCCTGCTCTGTTCTTGTCATTTAACCACAAGAAATGGCTCTGTCCCCTGTAACCAGGAAGTGAAGGGCACAAAACAATGCCATTAATGTCCCTCTGTTCCTCCAGTGCTCCCTCTCAGAACAGGTATGCAGGAAGCTGTCTGAAACTCCAAAGGGAAGCCTTTTCTGTTCTGAACCTTCCTGGATTTCCTCAGGGTCCTCAGTCCTTGAGTCAGTTCCCATAGTCCCCTGGAGGGTCCACGGAGCCAGTCGTGTCCATCCTGTATTGTTCTCACACGGGTCCTTCCTTGTCTCCCTTCCTTCATTCCCGAATCATCTCCGCCTCCACAGGACTCCTCACCGCTGTCCTCAGTGGTCACACCCTTCCTTCTGTGTCCTCGTGACGGCTGCCTCTGCCCTAGCATCCTCCCTCCCTGTCCCACTGCAGGGCCTTCCAGGTGCTTACTGCTGTGTGACTTCTTTGTACTGACATGTTCCCTCGGCCCCACCTCTTTTCCTGCAGCACAGCCCCCCAGCGTGTCCCTGTTGCCTCCCCCTCCGCTCACAACATCAGCAGCAGCGGTGGAGCCCCAGACCGAACTAATTTCCCCCGGGGTGTGTCCAGTCGAAGCACCTTCCATGCTGGACAGCTCCGACAGGTGCGGGACCAGCAGAATTTGCCCTACGGTGTGACCCCAGCCTCTCCCTCTGGCCATAGCCAGGGCCGGCGGGGGGCCTCCGGGAGCATCTTCAGCAAGTTCACCTCCAAGTTCGTCCGCAGGTGAGCAGGGAGCTTAGTGTGGCAGAGAGGCTGGGGCCAGGCCTTGCCCTGGGATGGGGGTGGAAATAACCAGAACTGGGATTGGGTCCTCGGGTTAGAAGAGGCCTCGGGAAGCCTCAAAAATCGGGTCATTGTCAATACTTTATGTGCCCAGACCCGTCCTCTTAGGCCTCCCCCCATTCCTCTCAGGCACCCCTCATACTGTGGCCCCAAGCAGATGGGCAATGCCGCCTCCTCTCTAGGGGAGTGTGAACTCAGATGCTAAAATAAAAGCCCCCCTCTTCTCTCCTGGGTTCCCATGGAAACTTATATTTGGTGACGCAGCTGCAAAGTCATGAGGCGTGAGCCAGGCTGAGCTGACAAGGAAATTTTTCCTGGTCTCTCAACTTGCCCCTTCGACCTCCTTCCCCCCACACATTGGTGGTGTCTGGCTGCTGCCATGTTCCTCTGGGGGTTCCCAGAGTGAAGCCCACAGTGCAATAGCTGGCAAGGGCCTGCAGTGGCCTCCTCTGCAGCCCTGGCCCCGACACCTGCCTGTGGTGGGCCCAGCTCACACCTGAGCCCCCGACCATCTCAGGGGCAGCTCGAGGGGCATCCAGCCTCTTGGGGTGTTCTCTGTCCCATCCCCCTCCCCCACTTTGGGGCTACAGCTCAGGGAGCAGCAGGGGCTTTGGGAGAGGTGGCCTGCCTGCCCTGCCTCCTGGGTCACTCACTCCACTGGGCTGGAGCAGCCGAAGCTCCTGCCCTGCCCAAGCCGCGGGGTGCAAGTGGAAGGACTGCAGAGGGTGGGAGCAGACCTGATGTCCAGGATTCTAGTCTCGCTGAGCGGCTCTTCCGAAACCGGGGTGACCCTTGCACCTGGGAAGCCCACTCCCCCCGCTTATCCACATACCGTCTTGTTGGTTTTTTTTTTTTTTTTTTATTTCTTTTTTTATTTTGTCTTTTTTTGTTTGTTTTTTTAGAAATCTGTCTTTCAGGTTTGCCAGAAGGTAGGCGTTGAGCCCACTGTGTGTGTGCGTGTGTGTGTGTGTGTGTGTCCTGTGTCTGTCCTGCCTCCGTCACTAAGCCCCCCTTCTCTCCTCTCCATCTGCTGACCTGCTCTGTTTGGCCCTCCTCTCTGCCATCTTAAAGGGATGAAGACTGCTCTGACTAGGCCTCAGCCCCAGGCCACCCTCCCTGCCCCCTTCAGACAGGCAGGGCTTAGGACACAGGGCCCCTCGGAGGCCACTTTGGACCCCCAGGGCAAATGGTTTTGAAAGTAAGGGGCCTTCCATGGGCCACAGGTATACCTTTCCTCAAGCAAGAGGAGACCTTTTCAGGGATTCTCCCTTTAAGATTGTCTCCTTGCCTACCCCAGGTTTTGGTCCCAAGCATTGGGTTCCTTCTCTGGCCCTTCCCCTGTCGTATGCATGCGCTACAAGGAGGCTCCACTGGGGTGCAAATGCATCTGGGATGGCATCTCCTTTGGGGTCTCTTGGACTTGCTGAACTTGAGGGCTGTGTGACCTCTTTCCCCCTGGCCTACCTGATGGCAAGACTTTTGAGGTACTACAGGGACACTGGGGTCCCTAGACTCAAGTCTGATTCTGCCAGACCCAGGGAGCCTTTGCCTCACGAATGGGGCGCAGCACCCCCTTCTGGCAGCTCCTGCAGAACCAGCCCGGCCCACCCTGCTGGGCACACTGCCTCCCGCAGCGTCCGCTGACTCAAGCCTTCTCTCCTCCGGGCTGCTTCCTCCACACGTGTCCTGTGCCTGCCAAAGAGCCAGGAGCTGATAATCTCGGACAGGGGCCATTCCGCCTCCAATCCCTGACGGGACATCAGGAGAGCCACCCTCACTTGGGGCCAGGATCCTGGCTCTTTGAGTCCTGGCCTTAACCTCCTCTGCGGCCCTGGGTGAGCCAGATACCAAGCTGCAAACCAAGACCAGGTTGGGACACTGGGTCACCTGGTAGCCACATTGGTACCCTAGCAAGGGAGAAACGGGACAGACGGGGTCCTCAGGCCTTCCCCATTCCCTGTTCCTCCCCACCCAGCTCCCTGCATGGCTGGCCAGGCCCGCTCTGCAGGAGCCTGTGGTGAGCAGCTAGGGCTCCTTCTGCCACAGTGCGCGGTTGGCCTCCGGTGTCTGTGTCTTCGTGTCCCTTCTACGTGTGCTGCTGCCGCTCGCTCCCTCCCCAGCTCTTCCTCCTTCCTGCCTCCTCTCCCCAGTCTCCCAGCTCCAGGCGCCCACCTTTCAGGCAGGAGCTGGAGAAGCCGCTCAGCGGGGCCAGACCTTTTCCCCACCTCCCAATACCTCCCAACACCTCCCAACACCTCCCGAGGTGTCTGCCTGGCCTTGAGCCCCCTCCTGTATGAGCAGCCAGCCTGGCAGGCCAATCGTAGGGGACTTTCAAGTGCACGGAGCTGCGGCCTCTCCAGTTGGCCGCAGCACCTGCCACACAGTTTGGTCTTGGCACTTTGAGCCTCTGGAAGAGGCTTCCGCATACCCCCAGCCCCTTCCTCCAGGAAGACTTTGTTCTGAGACCTGGTAAATTGGTATGAAGGGCCCGCTCCCAGCCCCTCCCCGGTAGAGCATGAGCCAGGCAGTGGCCGAGGGTTAGCCTTTCCTGCTGGCCAGGCGCACCTGGGCCTGCACAGCCTTGCCCGCTGCCCCCAGCAGAGGCTCCTCCCAGCACGCCTACCTCTCTGGGAGTGTGGGGAGGGACCGGCCCATGTGCTGGGCTCCCTGTTGGAAAGGGACAGTTGAGCTGCCAGTGTGAGGTGCTGCAGAGCCATGTTGGCCTGCAAGTGACGGGCAAGTGGCCTTTGTGCTTGGTCCTGCCCACCCACTGGTGGCATCTCCCCAGACCCACCCTCACCTGGGTCTGCAGCGGCAGAAGGAGCGAGAGATCCCAGCACTAAACTCTCCCTCGCTCTGTTTTTTGAGGAACCTGAATGAACCTGAAAGCAAAGACCGGGTGGAGACGCTCAGGTGAGAGGGCCGGAGCCAGCACTGGCCCTGCCCAGGCCACCGGGCTTGCCACAAGCCTCCTGCTCCTCTTCCTTCCGCCTCTTGGCCCTTTCTCCGGTGGTTCTGCCCTGTCCGCACCCTCGTGGGGCCTCCCTTTCCTCACAGACATTCCCTTTCCCAGGCCCCCCGCAGTGGTTGTGGGTCTTTCTCAGATCCTAGTATGTTCCGGAAGTCAGAACCTTGGGTCGGGCGGTTGGGGCTCTAGGTCCTGCCCCTTGACTGCCTTCGCTGCTGCCTTGGCCTCTCTGGAGGGACGGTCTGTGCCACATGCCACTGAACGCACTCACTCCTTGTGTAGCCCGCCCCTCTTCAGAGAAAAAGACTGTAACCGCATGGAACCGGCACCCACCCCACCCGCCTGGCTTCTCTCACCCCTACCCTCTACCCTGAGAGACCAAGGGCCAGAGGACTGCCCCAGCTCTCTCCTGGGCTGCCCCTGCCTCTCACCCTGGGCTGCCCCTGGACCTTCAGCTTGCTGCTCTATGCTCCCTCCCGCTCTCCTCCCTGGTCTCGGCCTGTCTGCCAGGGGCGCTCCTGTGGGTGGGGTGCCTCGGGCGCATCTGATGCCCCTCTGCCCTCTCCGCAGACCCCACGTGGTAGGCAGCGGAGGCAATGACAAAGAGAAGGAGGAGTTTCGGGAGGCGAAGCCTCGCTCACTGCGCTTCACGTGGAGCATGAAGACCACGAGCTCCATGGAGCCCAACGAGATGATGCGGGAGATCCGCAAGGTGCTGGACGCCAACAGCTGCCAGAGCGAGCTGCACGAGAAGTACATGCTGCTGTGCATGCACGGCACGCCGGGCCACGAGGACTTCGTGCAGTGGGAGATGGAGGTGTGCAAACTGCCGCGGCTCTCTCTCAACGGCGTCCGGTTTAAGCGGATATCGGGCACCTCCATGGCCTTCAAAAACATTGCCTCCAAAATAGCCAACGAGCTGAAGCTTTAACAGGCTGCCAGGAGGGGGGCAGCAGAGGCTGGCCAGCCGGACTGGGCTGCTGGGGCCTGCCCTGGGCCCCACCTGGGCGAGACTGCAGCAATGGATTGGCGTGTCTCCCCTGCTGGCACTTGTCCCCTCCCTGGCCCTTCTTGGTTTTTTCTTCCACATTTGTGGGGGATGGGAGGCGTTTCTTCCCGTCCCACATTCGCCCTGCCCAGAGATCCCTCCTTCCCCTCTCCCCCCTCAGGAGGCAAGGGAGGGGGAGGGGAGGGGGGGCAGGGCTCCCCCTCGGTACTGCGGTTGCACAGAGTATTTCGCCTAAACCAAGAAATTTTTTATTACCAAAAAGAAAAAAGAAAAAAAAAAAAAATCCCAGCAGCCACCTTTCCTCCCTGCCCCATTGGGACAGTTGAGACTGGATCTGTGGGGTTTCCCGGGAGGGTGGCCCAGGGCTGGAACACTCTCAGGCAAGAGTGGTGGAGTTCCCTGGCAGGCCCTCCGCCAGGCCCACTTTGGGCTTCTCCCCTCTCCTCCCCTCCTTACCCTCCAAGCGAACCACCAGAGGTGGCCTTCCCCTGCCCTCAGGCCCCCGGGCTGTAGGCCTGGGCAGCTGGGGGCTGGGCGGGGGTGCTGCACAGCCCCGGAGAGGGCAGGGCCGTGGCGGGCGGCGGTGGCCCAAGCCCCCCTCCACACTGTATCCTCTGCCCCCTCCCCAGAGCTGGGCATTCCTTCCACAAGCTGCTGTGGGGACGTTTGTTCCCCTCCTCAAAAGTCTGTGCCATCTTCTCCCACCCCTCCCGGTAGGAGGAGGGCTGACCCAGGGCTGGGAGAGGGGAGGGGACTGCAGGGCAGATGGGCACCTGGGCCCCCAGGGGGCCGCTTGGGCTGCTCATCTCCCTGACAGGGACGCCGGGCTTCTCCGTTCTGGGAGAGCCTTTGTCTGAAAGCACAGCCCCTCGCCATCCCCCCTCCCCACCGCGTCCCCGTCGTTGGCATTAATCTGGGCACCAGCTCGCTCCATAGCAGTGAGTCCCCGCACCACTCTCATCTCGGCCTTGCCTTCTTCTTCCTGACACTGTCGCCCCTCCTCTCAGGAGACTGCCCAGGGCCCCCATGGCCGCCTGGCGGAAGGCTGGATTGGGCGGCAGGGCCGGGAGCGTCTGCCCTCCGTGGGGTGGGGACAGACCAGCGAAGTGACCCCCGCTTGCTAACCTCCTCGGCCAGTGTGGGAGTGGGTGGCGGTGGGCGCTTGGCTGGTGGTGGCCACTGCATCCCTTAATTTATTTCTCTGCTGTTTCAGTTCTTGAGAAAAGGGGGGAGGGAGTCGGACAGGCCGCCCCTGCCCTCACCTGAGTTGTACATTTTTTGTGATGGGTTTTATTTTTTATTTTATTATTTTATTATTATTATTATTTTGATTTATGATGACTCCACCCCTGTTCATCACCCCCACTCCCAGGCCAGGCTCAGCAACATGTCAGAGCCCTTGAGTCCCAGGAAGGGGCCTCGCCAACCTCAGCCCTCTGGCCCCATGCTCCGACTGCGGCTCCCGCTCAGACCAAGGGCTCCCCCTCCCTTCCTCCTGCCCTACGGAACAGCCCGGGTGCTCCAAGGGGGCCGGGAGGGCATGGCTTGGCTCCCAAAGGGGGTGGGGGCCAGGGGCACCCAGGCAAGGTGGCCCCTTCCCACCTAGCCCCTTCCTCCCACCCAGCCCTGCACTTAGTTTCTCCTCTGGATCAAACACGTAATAAAGAGAATGTTTGGAATCTGAGCTGCCTCCTCCTGTTTCTTCTCCCAGCTGGGCAGGGACCCAGTCCCCAGGGGCAAGATGTGGCCCAAGCCTGCCTGCCTGCCCGCCTTACAGGAGAACTGATTCTCATCTGGGCCTGGGGAGAGGCCAGTGCTGGGTGGGCCAGCTCCCTCCCACCCTCGGGGCATGGAGGAAAAAGGCCTGGCCAACTTATAAGTCTGTATTCATTTATTTTTTAAAAAACATTCAAAAATAAACCCATGTCTCCGTAAGTTCCCAGCCCCCTTTCCCCAAGCCCTAGGGAGGATGGGTGACGTGGGCACCCTCAGGGCATTCCCACCTGGCCCCTCAGAAAGGGACTCCTTCAGGCCTCTGCCACGCCGCGGGAACTTCCCTGCCCACCTCCCCCCACCCCTCCCACCTCACCCCAGACTTATTGCTAAAAGGAGGGAGAGGGGAATGAGGACAGCCAACACCCCAAACTGTCCTACCCTGCCCGCCCCCGCTAAGGTCACTACCCCAACACAACAGGCAGGCTCCCAGGCCAAGCCCTGGCAGAGGAAGAGGCAGCCGTCCCAGCCAGGAGCAGAGTCCTCAGCCCCAGCCCGCGACTGGGCTGCCAGGACACACGCAGACCCACAGGTCTGGGCCGTGCCAACTGGCAGCTCTGGGTCTTTGAAAGATCTGGCGAGAGCTCTAGTCCCTTCTGTCCTCAGTGATGCCGGAGATGCCCGATGTTCAGGAGCCCGAGGGTGGTCGAGGACCCCAAGGCTCAGAGTGAGGGTGCTGGAGGTTCCAGAGGGGCTCCAATCAGGGTAGGTGGGGGCTGAGGGCCGGGGCGGGCACTGTGGCGGGAGGCAGGCAAGGCTGGGCGGATGAGAGGTGGCGGGGGCTGATTGGGAGCCAGCCGGGGCTGCAGGAAGCGGCCCTGCTGCAGTGGGGGTGGCTGGCGAAGCAGAGTGGGAGCAGTGGGCAGAGGTGGCCTCAGCAGCGGGGGAGGCTGGGACAGCGAGGAGGGCAGCGGAGGAGGTGGCGGCGCAGGGGGTACCGATCGGGGCACCGATGTCGAGACAGATGTGATCTGGACCTGAGGGAAGAGGAAATGAGAGGGGTGCAGGCGCTTGCCCCAGGCCACCTCGGCACCGGGCACCTTTCCTCTCCCGAGGGCTCGGCTCCCTTCTCACCTCATCATCCTCCTCTAGGGCTGGGGCTGGCAAGGGAGCCCCTCTCCCAGCCTGCTCCGCGGGGACCGGGGCTCCAGGGGCCCCGTCCTGCTCGGCCTCCCACTCCTGCAGCACCTCCTCCAGATTGAAGCGGCGCCGATAGCTCACAAAGAAGGTCTTCACCTGGGTCAAAGTCTTGTTCCCAATCACCTCGGCAATAGCCCCAAAGTCTTTGCCATATCTACGGATGGCTGCAAGGGTTGAGAGAGCAGCAAGTGTCAACGTCCCTCAGAGCTAGCTACTTCCCTGCCCCTTCCCCTCTGCCCTCGGCTCTGGAAGGTGAGAGGTCCTCTGTTCTCCCCCACAGTCTAACCCACCTTGCACAGCCAACAGCTGCTCATCTGTCGTCCACCGGGAGTTGAACTTGGTATTGGCCTGGAGAACAAGGAATATGATTTTTTTTTTTTTTGGTACTGGGGCTTTAATCCAGGGGCACTTTGCCACAGCTCAACATCCCCAGCCCCTACCCACTTTTTTTGGTACCAGAGATTGAGCCAAGGGGTGCTTAACCACTGAGCCATGCCCCCCATTCTTTTATTTTGAGACAAGGCTCTTGCTAAGCTGCTGAGGCTGGCCTCGAACTTGTGATCCTCCTGCCTCAGCCTCCTGAGTCACTGGGATTCCAGGCATGTGCCACCAAGCCCAGCAAGGAGCATAATCTTGTTTTTAAATGTTATTGTATTTTTTATGCCTTTATTTATTTACTTCTACATGGTGCTGAGGATCAAACCCAGTGCCTCACACTTGCTATGCACGTGCTCTACCACGGAGCTACAACCTGTACAGCCCCAAGGAATATAATCTTTATAAAGTAAAAAAATATGGAAACAGGGGCTGGAGTTGTAGCTGAGTGGTAGAGCACTTGCCTCACAAGGATGAAGCACTGGGTTCAATCCTCAGCACCACAAAAATATATAAATAAATAAATAAATAAATAAATAAATAAATGTGCTGTGTCCATCTAACACTAAAATCATTAAAAAAAAAATAATAAGGAAAACAGAAGCCCTGCACCCCCTTGTCAACATCCCTTTCCGTTCTGCCTCCAGAGAGAACCCCCTTTCCCATCCAATCTTGAGGAGTAGCCTCACCTCAGGGGGGCGGAGCGGGTCAATGCCACCCTCCAGGGCTTGGCGGAGGCTGCTGTTGGCCTGCTTCATGCTCTGCACCTGAGAGGGCCAGGAGGGAGGGACATCTAGCCCTCTGTCCCAGGGAGGTCCCCATTCCTGACTCACCTGGGCCCTACTCTGCAGTCAGTCCCACTTCCCCCCACAAAGAGCTCAGCCACCGCTGTCCAGTCCAGCCTATCAGAACTGCTCAGCAGGGCCGATGCTGACTCTCTGGTTTGCCAACCACGTTTTAAAGACCCAGAAAAGAACACCGAGTTATCCTGCATCCCAGAGGATGGGGCCGAGACAGGTCCGACAGCTGCGCCATCTCGCCTACATCTCCGCTAGCCCCAAAACCTAGCTCCCAGGAGCGGCTGGCCCCCTCTCCTCCAGTCCCCACCTGGCGCTTAAGGGAGATGAGCTGGGAGTCAAGACCCCGGAGCGTGAGGCTGGCAAGGTCTGGGCTCCCCGACACCGCAGTCAGGCCCTCAGGACTCAGGTACATGCCCTTGGGGGGGCGTCGCCGGGTCCGTAGCGGGTGGTGGCGGTACTGAGACACCTGAACCTCCTTCTTGCCAGGGCCTGGGCGCGTATTCAGGGGCCGAGAGGGCAGAGGCTGCATAGAGGAGAGAGAGCAGGCAGTGCAGAGCCGGAGGGGAGGCAGGGGGCAGGTGGGGCCACAGCGGCTGGGGACCTCACCTCTCTCTTGGGGTCTCCAGCATCTGGCTCTCCCTCACTCACAGCTCCTCGTCCCTCCTCAAGCTCATCACTGGGGACACAGGAGACAGGCAGGGAATGAGGCAGGGGCCCAGGAAGTCTGTCTGCCCCACCCTGCATTCACCCAGGCCCCACCTGTCTTCTTTGTCCTTCCGGCCACCCAGCCGCCGTGCCTGTCTGTCCATCACACTGGTTCGGCTGCGGGTCTTCTTCCAAGAATAGTAATACTTCACCAGGCTGGGAATTAGCTTGTCAGGAAGCTGCAGGGCAAGGCCAGAGGTGAACGCCCACCTGAGGCTCTGGACCCCAGGAGAGCTGATGGGAGTGGAGGGCTGGGCAACACCGTGGGCAGGGGAGGCCTTACCATCTGCTGGATCCGCTGGAAGCACTTGCCATGGAAGCCGAAGGCCTGCTCAAACAGCACCTTATCCTCCACCGTCCACTCGTCAGGGAAAGGGGTGAAGTTGGCCAGGTCGGCCAGTGACTTCTCCACATCGTGTTTATGCCACAGGAGCATGCCCAGTGCCTGGCCCAGGACAAGGGGCAACTCAGGCTGCAATGCCCAGCACTGTCCCATCCTGCCCCCACTCCACAGGGGCCAGGCTCACCTGCTCAATATTGTAGCCGTGCTTCTCCTTGGCCATGGCGATGTACTTGTCAACTGCAAGGGGGGGCACAGTTCCTAACCCAGGCCTGTCCAGAGAGGGGAGGGGTACCCCACTCTGGAGCGAGGACCTGAAGCTGAGCCCCAGGGCAGGGGCAGCACCCTCAGTTCAGCCTCTAGTTCGCTTCTCCCTTGCTTTTTGGGACTGGGGTCTCCCTACGTTGCCCAGGCTGGCCTCAAGCTCCTGGGGCTTCAGCCACCTTCCTGCCTCAGCTTCCCAAGTAGGTAGGACTGCGGGCACAGGCCACAGCACCTGGCTCTCTGCCTCAATCCAAGCCGCCCCCTCCCAGGGCTGAGGCTGGCCAGGGGCCTGCCCTACTCACGCTTGGCATCTGACACGCAGTGGTTGGGTGACCACACCAACATGCCCTTCAGCTCCTTGTTGCTGTAGCGAGCTGGGCTCTCTGAAAGGGCCAAGAGGGAAGACACTCAGGTCAGCCTGGTGGCTCGAGCCTGGACCCAAGGCCAGGGGGCAGCAGGAGAGTGGGGCCTGAGAGGTGAGGCCCAGAAGGGAAGGAGGAGCAGAGACCCAGACAGGAAAGCAGAGCAGGAAAACTAACCATGCCATGGGGCCACCCACCCCCGCCCGCCTGTCCTGAGCCAGCCCAGGGCTCCCCAGGTGGGGCTGCAGGCCCCTCCCTCCGCCGCCTGTCCTGCCACTCACCAGGCTTGCACTCGGGAATTACGGCCTGGTAATTGGTTCCAACTCGGATCATGCTGTCTGTGGAGCCAGGGGAGGCAGTGAGGACTCCAGGGAGGGAGGGCGGGCAGGAGGATGTGGCGGGGGAGGTGGCTGGGCTGGAGTTCTCCTTCCTGACCATCCAGGGCCCCCACCTTCCGGGACGCTCACTTTTCCCTGATCTCCCCCGAGTTGACCTCAGCCAGAGGACTGGGAAAGAGACCCTGCCTAGTCATGGCCGTGTGGGGTGGGGAGGGTGCAAGGAGTTCCCCAGCCCGGGCCAAGCAGAGTGCTTTGTTCCGGCAGGGGGTGGGGGCTTGGAGGGCAGACCCTAGACCTGGACCGCAGCCCTGCAAGAAACGCAAGGCTCCTCCCCACCACATGAGCCGCACAGCTCCCTGTGGAGGTGTCTTTCCGGCCCTTGCCCCAGCCAGACCTCAGTCCCCTGCAAGGTGGCAAAGGATGAGGGACCCAATCTGTGGAAGGGAGGCACGCCTAGGTCCCTCTGTGCGTGAGGGCGGGGCTGGGCGGACAGGACTACCTCCATGGCAGTGAGGGGCCCAGCCTCCAGATTCCCTGTGCCGGCAGCCCCAGGCTTGAGGGAGAAGCAAGGCAGAGGCTCCAACCCAGGAGGACAGGAACCATCACCATAACAGACTCCTTGGCCTGCGACTCTTCTCCCTCCCCCACTTCGCAGCCCCTGGGCCAGTGCGCCTTTAACCCCAGGCCGCCGGGCTCACCGTGCGAGTGCTCCTCCTCGCTGCTGTCATCCTCTGAGTGCGGCTGTCCGCCGTTGGGTGCCGTCTTGGCCCGGCTGCGGGACAGGATCCCGGAGCCCGCACTCGGCTTCTCCATCACCGAGGGCATTACCCCGCACGGCTGCCCCGGGGGGCGCGGGAGCCTTCGGAGAGAGACGGTGGTTACCGCGCTCGCCTCGAGTGCGGTGCCCGGCCCGGCCTGGAGAGGTCGCCACTGAGGCTACAAGAGGCAGGAGGTCAGCGTGGCTAGGGTCCGGCGGGTCGGGAGCCCAAGAGGCAGCCCCAGCGCTCCCCGCGACCCCCGCGGGCGAGGGCGTCAGAAAAGTTTGTGCAGAAGTGGGGTACGCGGGGGACGGGCGCAAGGTCCGGCGCGGCTGAGGCACGCTTGCTCTGCGCGCCCCTCGGGGTTGAGGCTCCCCCGGAGAAGTCGGGGAGCCCTGCCCTCGGGGCGCCCGCAGCCCAGCCGCCCGCCTGCCCACGCCGTTCACCCGGCGAGTGCTGCAGCGTAATTTACGTCCCCCGCGGGCTCCGCGCCTCTCGGCTGCGCCAGGGATGCCCCAGTCCCGGGGTTGGGACCCCTGCCCCGACCAGAACCCCAGCCCGCGACGGCAGCCGGCGGGGCCGCGGCGGTGGCGGGACGGCGCGCACGGCGCGCGGCGCTGGGGCAGAGTTGCCGGGAGGCGGGCGGAGCGCAGCCGCGGGCGCCGCCTCGCACCCTCCCCGGCGCGCTCGCTCTCCCCGCCGCGCTCGCGCTGCTGCTCTCTCGCCCGCTCTCCGCCGCCGCTCGCTCCTCGCGCACACAATGAAGCTGCTGGCAGGGAAGTAGTGCCGGCTGCGGCCTCAGCACCCCTCCCCCAGCCGATGCCTCCGCCAGCTGAACATCTGGCCCTGGGGTGGGAGGGAGGGCCCGGGGGCGGGGCCTGGGGGCCGGGGCTAGACCTCCGGGGGTGGGGTCAGACCAGGGTGGGGAGCGAGTCCCTCGTTGGGGCCCTCTCCTCTCCCTGGGCCCCCGGACTCGCTCCTGGGGGAGATCCCACTGCCCCCCAGGAGTAGCCGGGGGTCAGCCCCACCCACGCGCTCACCGGCCCCCCACACCAGTGGGCTCGGGTTACTGCCGCCTGCCCCGGGGGCCCAGAGGCCGCCTGCCCGCCCGGGTGGAGCCCAGCTTTTCCTTCCATTTCCCTTCCTGCCAAGGAACTCCCCGCCCCCCCTTCCGCAGGGGGGACCCCCCTTCATGCGCCCTTGGGGGCCAGAGCGGATGGGAGGCCGGACAGGCGAGGAATAAATTCCTCTTGGAGCTACTGGGCCAGAGCCTGGCTTCTGGTGGATCTGTGGGTCCCCAGGGGTAACCCCAATTCCCTTTAACTACTGCAGTCTGCACCCCAAGACAGTGGCATCAAGGGCTGAGGGATAGGAGTGGGAGGCCAAGGGGACGGTTTGGAGTCCTGAGGGAGAGAGGGGTGGGTCTCCTCCCCACTGGGTTCACTGTCACCCCAGCTGGAAGCAGCATCCCCCTCCCCCCGGACAAGCACGGGCAGAGTGACAGACAGGGAAGCGGGTAGGGAGGCACAGACGGAGATGGGGGAGGGGGTGGGCAGAGACTTTCAAAGCCAGACCCAGCCACCCTGCCAGGCACACAAAGAGCCAGCACACACACCGGCGGCGGCTCCGAGACTGCGAGCTGCGCCCGAGCCCGTCCCCGCCGCCCAGGGCACGTGCTGCAGCGCACACAGGCCGAAGCCCCCGCCCGCCGCCCCTCCCACCCGGAGCCTGGGACTCCTGGACACGCCTTCACCCGGTCACACCCCGGTGTGCCCAGACCGAGTCGAGCCTGCACTCGCGCCCTCCTCTCCCTTCCCTTCCTCGGCCACTCTGTAATCAGATTCCTAAATTTAGAAGCAGCCCAGGGCTCGGCCAGGGATCCCTGCCCCCACCCGCTGCCTGTGGCCGACCGGCCTGGGTCCTGCCGTAGGGCCACGACCTGGCTGGGGCCGCCTGTTCCTAAGGGGCTCCTTGAGAAGTCAGGCGCGACCCCACCCGGCTGCTGCGCTATCCGCTGTCGGGGCACCTGGGGCCACCCAGCCAGCAGCCACGTTGCCCGCCACACCTCGGGCCAGGGCCATGGGGCCTTTTTCCTCCTCTTAAATCATGGATTGGGCACCAAGCCTCAGGGTGGGGAGGTCTGGACAAAGGAGGAGAATGAATGGACCAAAGACTGGTCGGAGCTCAGAGGCCTGCTCCAAGATGAAAAGTCTTTCCACACTGACCCTCCTGAGTGGCAGGGTGCCATCCCTGCCCGCAGCACCTCCACCCTTAGGGAGGCTGTCACTTTGTCCCGTTCTGCCTGGCAGGCAACCATGCTGTGCACCGCCCTCTCCTACCAAGGCATCTTTCTGCCTGCCCGCTGGGGCCCATTAGGCAGGGCCTCAGTTGGCTCCCCCATCCCCCTCCCTGCCTCTAAGAACTCAGACCAGGGTCCTGGGCCCAGCAACCCCAGCCCCACCCTAGACCTCGGCATCTAGCTTATTCCTTCCACCCCCTCCAGGGATGCCCAAGGTTGGCCTCCCTCTGCAGGGATCCCCAGCCACTGACTGCCCTCCAAACTCAGACCGCCCCCGACCTGGAGGACCGAATTCTGTTTTCACTTCTCTTTAGGGCCAAAGGAAGACCCTGCTCTGGAGGTGGGGGCAGGGAAGAAAGGTTTATTCCTTGGGGTGGGGGTCGGGTCCCCAGGCCCTGTGAAGTGAGGTTTCAAAGAGATAAGACAAGACACAAGAGGGGCATGGTAGGAGTTGGGGGCCGCTGTGGGGGCCACAGTGTCCAGGGAGGAGGTGCATCCCAGTGAGCAACCTCCCCCCAAGGGGCAAGGGCGCCCAGTGGGGTTAGAAAGGGGAGGAAGAGGCCCAGCCCTCCCCACCTGCTGCAGCCGCCCCCTCCCCAGATGGCCCCCTCTTTTGTGCGAAGGCACACAAAGGACAAGGGGCCCTGGCCGGCCTGGCCATCTGCTCCCAGCAGCCTGAAGGCTCTTAAAGAGACAGCACCCCCTCCCTTCCGCCCTGGGGCTATGGAGTGCCGCCGTGCCACAGGACTGGGTCACAGCAATACCCCAGATCCCACCCATCTTTCCCTAGTGCCCCAAGTTCCCACTTCAGGAATTATCCTCCCCAGGGCCTGGGGTGCAGAGGTGCCACGTGGCCAGAAACATGGGGTGTGGGAGGGAGAGGAGAGGCAGCCCAGGGACCAGCCCCTCCTCTCCTCCAGCCTGAGGCAGCGGAAGAGGCCAGAGCAGCCTGGTCGCCTGGCGTGTCAGCCTGGCGTGAGAACAGCAATCCCTCACCTCCCTGAGGCTACCTGCAAGCTGGGCGAGGAGAGCCGCAGGTCTCCCTGGAAAGCCCTACCCCCCATTTCACTGAGGCTCTCTGCTCATCCTTCAGCCGAGAAGAGGGATGACAGTGCCTTCTCTTTGAGAGCCGCAGGCCAGGACGCTGGCTGCCTCTCGGCTAGCTAGCAGGGTGCTCTTCAGATGAGGAGACTGAGGCTTTCTCTGACCCCCACAGGCCTCTGCCTAGAGCCTTCCTCCCTTTTCCGAAGGCCCCTTACCCCTCAGGTCCCCAGAGAAGTTATCCCTGGCCTGGTCAAAAGCACAGTTCAGGGACACAATCGTCGGTGACTGTGTGATGGCACCACCGAGCTCATGCTGTGTTCTCAGCCTGACATACAGTAGGCACGCGGCATTTGTTGAGGGAACCGAGTCAGGAGCCCACAGAGCCTTCCTCTCCACCGCCTGCCAGGCATCTCCCCTCCTCCCTCAAGGTGAGGCAGAGGGGACAAAGGTCACACAGGGATGCTGGGAAAGGAAAGGAGGGTGACCTTGGGTGAGCCACCCAGCCCCCCCTCCCAAAGGCGGGGGCAGCTCCAGCCAATCCCAAACCCGCCAGCCCTGCCAGACAGACTGGGACTGTCCCCAGTGAGGCAGTCCGCTGTGGTGTAGTGCCTGGGACCCTCGCCAGGCCCTCAGTGGCCACAGCCAAGGGGCTAAACTTGGAGAGAGAGGCGGGCAGTCATGCCTGGGGTGAAGGAGGGAGGGTGATAGGACCTGGGTGGGAATCTGGCTGAGATGTCTATCGTGGAGGCTGAGAGTGGGGGGAGGTGAAGCCGCAGAAATGGAGGCCTTGACTGTGGGGAGGAGAACGGGGAGCCCCGCCGCCCTGCCTCCATGCTGCCCAGACAGGAATTGGTCCCTCCTCGCCCTCACACCCACTGGGACCCCTAACTGTGTGGCCCAGGGCGCTGCCCTCGCATTTCTGGGCCCTCCTGGTGATGCCCTGGCATCCCAGCCAGCTCTACCCGAGTCCCTTGTGAAAAGACAGAGCTGAGCGAGGTAGCGGGCTGGTGCTTGGGGGAAGGCCAGAGCCAAAGCCGGCATGAGGTCGGCAAGCAGACCCCAAGCTTCCTCACACCCACGCTGAGGAAATCTGACTCCCCTCCCCGAGCCAAGCAGGAACTGGGAGGACGGGTCAACAAGACCTCAGGTGACAGTGACAGTGACCTCCTGGGCGCCATGAGGGAGCAGCTGCATGACCCAGGAGATGGCTCTGTTTCTCCCTCCGTTTCTTTGAAAGTGGTAAAGGGGGTCTCTACCCCTCACCTGGGCAACACCTGCGCCCTCTGGTGGTGGCAGCATGGACCAGCGGGGTCCCACCTTCGCCTGGGCACAAATATCTTCCCAGGAAGGCTGAGCCTGGCACCCTGAGGAGCCCAAATTCCTGGGATGAGTACCTGGGCCATGGTCTCCCCAGAGCCACGGGAGTCACTGAGGTTTAGATCCATCCTCACCAAGGCTGCTTCAGACCATGGTCCCCTCAGGGCCATCAAGAACCTCCCAGAACAGTCACATACAGCAGAGACCCCTAGAAACATGCAGTAGAGACATAGGAACAAAGGCAGACCGAGGAGCTCAGATCTAGGGTGAGTTCCAGCTCACTTACTGTGTGGCCTTAGTACAGGCACTTGGCCTCTCTGAGCCCCAGTCCCTCCATCTCTTAAAGGGAATGGCAATCCTGATCTCATCAATCAGTAGGAGAATTCAATGATGGAATTCAGTTAAGAACATCCATTGAACTGGGCACAGTGGCGCACACCGGAGACTGAGGCAGGAGCCAATCTCAGCAACTTAGAGAAATTCAGTGGACTTAGAGAAATCCTAAGCAACTTAGTGAGACCCTGTCTCAAAATGAAAAATAAACAAGGCCGAGGATGTAACTCAGTGGTTAAGTGCCCCAGTATGGAAAAAAAAATATATATATATATATCAATGCTGGTTTCCTTCTGAAGCTTGGGTCCCTTCTTGAGCACCCTGGCATGGCCCTTTCTGCACATGGTTTGCATACCCTATAGACCAGCTCAAGGTCATTCCTATATTGGATTCCTGGGTCCAACCTCTAACCTCTGGGCAAGAAGCTCCTCCATGACATCAGACAATTGACATCTTTAGACTTGCCAACAGCTCTAGATTCCTGCCCCAGTCTGATCCTTCCAATCCTTTATGCACACATAGCTAAAAAGTTTTTTGTTTTCTTTTTTGTACTAGGGATTGAACCCAGGAATGTTTTACCACCGAGCTACATCCCCAGCACTTTTTTATTTTTTATTTTGAGAAAGGGTCTTGCCAAACTGCCTGAACTTGCCGTCCACCTGCCTCAGCCCTCCTGAGTTGCGTAGGGGGATTGCAGGCATGTGCCACTGCACCAGGTGCTGAATACAGATTCTTTTTTTTTTTTTTTTTTTTTACAGGGAGGTACCGGGGATTGAATTCAGGGGCGCTCAACCACTGAGCCATATTCCCAGCCCTATTTTGTATTTTATTTAGAGACAGGGTCTCACTGATTTGCTTAGCGCCTCGCTGTTGCTGAGGCTGGCTTCGAACCTCTGATCCTCCTGCCTCAGCCTCCTGGGATTACAGGCGGGCACCAGCGCGCCCAGCCTGAATGCGGATACTTAAATACAAATACTGCTTCGATTGTGTCCCACTCTTGCTTAGTAACCTTCCATGGTTCCCCATTTCCTTCCAGGCTAAGCCCTCCTCTCCCAGTCCAGGACTTAAGGTTTTCTAGCCTGCGTCTGAGCCAACCAAACAGGTCTGCTCACCATCCACTGAGCCCCACCTGATGCCCCAGAAGGCTCCACCCACCCTGCAAATCCTGGCCCCGCCCACCCATCTGCCGGCCCCATGCCCAGCCCTCAGCACTGCTGGATCCTGCAAGTGAGCTCTGCTCCCCTCGCCCCTCCGCTCCTCCCCATAGTCCTCCTCCACTACCCCAGCCTCTGTGCGACTCTTAGCATAGGACCTTACCTCTCACTTCCAGGGAGAACTGTGGCCATCTGGAAAGAGCCCCCTCCAGGGCTACCCCAGCACCCACAGATCCCGTTCCTGCCCTCTCCTGCTAGTGTGGATGCACCTCTCCCTGCTTGCCTGATCTCACTCCCGGACTCCACGTACCCCCACCTGGCCACCCCGCCGTGGCTTGATCCCTATCGACCTCTCCCTCAGGATTGTCTCCCCCTGAGCACGGAAAGCTGTTGCCACCATGTCCCACCCCAAATACATCCTGGCTGCTGCCCTACCTGCGCCTCTTCACCCCAGCGGCCCCTTTCAGCTAGAGCTGCTGCTGGCTTTAAAAAAAAAAAAAAAAGAAAAGAAAAGAAAGAAAGAAAAAACATCTTTTTCCCAAATTGGGCTTCTGGAGTTTCACACCCTCCATCCTTGTCCTCACCTCCCACTCGCTTCCCAACCCCCTGCAGTGCCACTTCAGCCTGCACCACTCCACAGCGAGTGTCCCTGCCAAGGTCACAAGCATTCTAAATCCACAGGCCCTTCTGTGGGTATGGTGCCACTCGGCCTCGGGCCAGGGCTGGACAGAGGGCCACCTCCTCTGGCCACCAGCTCTTCACAGGCTCCCACCCTGGGAGCTTTCTATTAATTCTTTGGGGTCTTTCCAAGATCTTCAACTGTGGACTGTGGACACCCCCAACCTCCAGGTCCCCACAGCCGATCAACTGCCTTCTGGACCCAGGTTTTGCTTGTTAACTCTCAGATCTGTTCAAAAGTGACCTCAGAATCTTTAAGGTCACATGATCAGCAGGCACCCTCCTTCCTGCCAAGACTCAAAGGAGGAACTTGGAATTGCCCTCCATCCTTCCCTCCTCTTTACTCCCAGACCCATCCGTCAAATCCCTGTCGCTGTGGCTCCCCCACTGCTGCTCCCCAGCCTCATCCCATTGGGTTTTTGTTTGGTTTGGGCTTTGCAGTACCAGGAATTTTAAAAGCCTTGGTGCTACATCCCCAGCCCTTTTCGTCTGCTTATGTAGTTTATTTTTCTGGCACTAGGGATTGAATTTAAGGGTGCTCCACCGCTAAACTACATCTTAAGTTCGAGTTATTGATTGTTTGTTTGTTTGTTTAACAAGTTTCAGAGGCTGGCCTTGAACTTGCAATCCTCCTGCCTCAGCCTCCTGAGTAGCTGGGATTACAGGCATGCATCACTGAGCAAGGTTTATCATCCCAGTATTGAAAGAGCCAGGTCCCAACTGGCCTCCCTGCCTCCTCTAATCTGTTCTTTATTCAACAGTCAAATCAGCCACTCTGATCAAGTCAGTCCTCTGTGTCTCATTATCCTTGGATTACGTTCAAGTTCAAACTCCTTATCTCCTTCTTCAAAGTTCGCTCCCTTAATGTTCACGAGCTCTTTCCTGTTCAGGGATCCTTGTGGTGCTGTGGGCTTGATCCCACCTCCATGGCCCTAGACACCATGATTGGTTCAGAAGTGGCCTAGGGACCTGAACTGGCCCAATCAGCTTGCTGCAAATGTGGGACAAAGACCAGGAAGCACAGGAGCTCTGCCTGCTGTCTCTGATCTTCAACAAAAGCCAACACTGCAGAGGGTAACTTGAAAAGATGGGAGAAGGCCACCTGCAATCCCAGCAGCTCTGGAGACTGAGGCAGGAAGCTCACAAGTATGAGGTCAATTTTTTTTTTTTTTCTTGTGGTGCTGGGGAACCCAGGGCCTCCTACATACTAGGCAAGAACCCTACCACTCTACTGAGGCACATCCCTAGCCCTCAAAATAAAATTTTAAAAAGGACTGGGAATATAGCTGTGTGGTAGGGCACTTGTCTAAAATCCATGAGGTCCCACATTCCATCCCGAATAACACACACACGCACAACACACACATACACAAAGACACAAAAAAATTGGTTTCTTGATGACCATTGAGCCTCTGGACCAATCTGAGCTGAAGCCACGAACCTCTGAACTTTTTAGTCACATGAACCAATACATTTTCGTATTATCTGAGCCTAGTGAACTGCTGTGTTCTGTCTCCTGCAACCACAATCTCAGATACAATCCATCTTTCAAAATGATACTGTGGGCTGGGGATATAGCTCAGCTGGCAGAGTGCTGGCCTCACATGGACAAGGCCCTGGGTTCAATCCCCAGCACCACACACACACACAATAATAATAATTCTATGTCTGCCTGCCTGCATTGAGTCCTCTCTTGAGCCTTGGAATCCTTGTACATGTGATTCCTGAAATGCAACTCCTGCTTTTTAAATTTGTTTTATTTATTCATTTTGTCCTGCTGGGGGTTGGACCCAGGGCCTCCTGTATGCTAGGCAAGCACTCTACCACTAAGCTAGATCTCCAGCCCACGGTTTCTACTTTTCTTGCTGGCTAACTCTTATTTATCTCCCAAAAAATAAAGTTCAGTTATCACCTCACCTAGGACATCTGGCTCGCCCTCTCTCTCTCTTTTCCTGAGGTACTGGGGACTGAACCCAGGGGTGCTATACCACTGAACCATTGAGCTGCAACCTCAGACCTTTTTTGCTTTGTTCTGTTTGTTTTTGAGACAGTGTTAAGTTGCCCAGGATGGCCTCAAGCTTGTGATCCTCCTTCCTTAGTCTCCTGAGTTGCTGGGATTATAGGTGTTCACCACTACACTAGGCTCCTCCATCCCCATTTCAAAACGGACTCGAGTCTAATGTAACCATCTACCTGTTTACCTGGCCATCTCCTCCAAGAGGCTGTGAGCCTGGAGGCTTTGGCTTCTGTCCTATTCACCTGATCACCCTAGCTCTTTCTTCTCTGTGGGCAGAGATTTCTGGTGTTTGAACCCAGGGGTGCTTTACCACAGAGCTACATACCCAGTCCTTTTTATTTTACTTTGAGAAAGGGTCTTGCAAAATTGCTGAGGGTCTTGCGAAGCTGATTAAGCTTACCTTGAACTTGTGATCCTCCCATCTTGTGCCATCCTGGCTTTAGTGATATATATATATATACATACATACATACATATATATATATTTTTTTTTGTGGTGCTGGGGATTAAACCAGGGCCTTGTGCTTGCGAGGCAAACACTCTACCAACTCCCCAGCCCACCTGATATATTTTAATTATACATACTAGTGGGATTCATTGTTACATATTGGTACACACACAAAATATAACAACTTAATTTGGTCAATTTCTTTCCTCAGTACTTCAAGCCCCTCATATAGTTCATAGCAACTGGTGTACAGTAAGTACCCAATAAATGACTGCTGAGAGAATCAGCCTCAGGTGTCCCAATCCCACCTCCTCAGGAAAGCACTCCCTGCCCCACCCTTCCCACTCAGCAGACACGCTGCTGGGTTCCAGATTTCTTCTGCCAATCTTCCACTGATTTTACCAATAGGTAAGGAGCTCCTTGAAGTCAAAAGAGTAGCAATAATAATAGAAATAAGAGTAAACCAGGCACAGTAGCACATTCATGTGATTTCAGCAACTCAGGAGGCTGAGGCAGAATGATCGCAAGTTTGAGACCAGCCTCAGCGACTTAGTGAGGCCCTAAGCAATTTGGTGAGACCCTGTCTCAAAATAAAAAATAAAAAGGGTTGGGGATGTGGCTCAAGGGTAAAGTGGTCCTCCGTTCAGTCCTCAGTACCAAACCAAAAAGAAGTAAGAATGGAGGTCAAGTGCCTATGAATTTTTCACAACTTCCCCAGACCCTAATTTGTACAAATACATCGTAGGCACCTAACGATATTGTTGAATAAATTAATAGATGAATGAAGAAGTGAATCAAATGTTTCACACAAGGAGAGAAAGGGGCCCTGCTTCCTTCAGTTAGACCCCCACCTCCTAAAGTTCCCACCTTTTTGCATTAAACTATTAAACCATAAATCCATCAGTGGGTTAATCCACAGAGGTCAGTCAGAGCCTTCATGATCCAATCACCTCTCCATACCCCACCTCTGAATGCTGCTGCACTGAGAAATAAGCCTTTACCACATGAGTTTTGGGGAGACATTTCAGATCCAAACCATAAACAACAGTCTCCTTCCTCTCTTCTGCCAAGTTATTTTTTTTAATTTTCTTTTTTTTTTTTCTTTTTTTTTTTTCTTTTTTTTTTGGTGCCAGGGACTGAATCCAGTGGCACTTAACCACTAAGCCACATCCCAAGACCTTCTTATTTTTTCATTTTGAGACAGGGTCTTACTAAATTGCTTAGGGCTTTGCTAAATTGCTGAGGCTGATCTGGAAATGGCAATCCTCTTGCCTCAACCTCCCCAGTCACTGAGATTACAGGTGTGGGCCACTGCACCCAGCCCCTCTGCCGAGTTTTAACCAGTGGGTACTGACTGGCAGATGCCTGGAGACTGCTGATAGGGACTCAGTGTGTCGCTTGCTCCAGCAACAAAGTATGCCAGGAAGGATTCCTGGGGCATGAAATGGGGTAGTGGGAGGCAGAGAGAAGGAAAGAGTCCAGAATCAACAAATTATGGGCAGAAAAGGTTGGGCATGCTGAGTGTGGGGATCTCACGCCTATAATCCCAAGTAACTCGGGAGGCTGAGGCAGGAGGATGGTGAGTTCATAGTCAGCCTCAGCAAAAAGGGAGGTGCTAAGCAACTCAGTGAGACCCTGTCTCTAAATAAAATACAAAATAAGACTGGGGACGTGGCTCAGTGGTCGAGTACCAGTGAGTTAAATCCCAAGTACCAAAAAAAAAAAAAAAAAAAAAAAAAAAGCTGGATGTGGTGGTACATGCCTGTAATCCCAGCAAGTCAAGAGCCAAGGCAGGAGGGTCACAGTTTTGAGACCAGTTTCAGCAATTTAGGGAGGATTTAAGCAATTTAGTGAGGCCATGTCTTAAAAAAAAATTTTTTTAAGGAATTGTGGGTAGACATCTTGATCCTAAACAGGAAGTCCTAGGGTCTTATAGGTTGAATTATGTCCTCTCCAAAATTCCCTTGTTGAAGTACTTCCTTCAGACCTTAGAATATGAACTGATTTAGAGATAGGGTTTCTCTCTCTCTCTCTCTCTCTTTTCTATCTCTATCTCTGTCTCTATATCTCCTTTCTTTTTAATTTCCAGTACTGAAGATGGAACTCAAGTGCCTACCATTGAGCCACATCCCAGCTCTGGAGATAGGGTCTTTATAGAGGCAACCTAATTAAAGCAAGGTCAAAGGGGGGCCCAAATCTAATATGACTGGTATCCTTATAAAAGGGGAAAATTTGGATACAGCCATATAAAAAGAAAGCTGTGCGTGCGTGATGACAGCCTTCTGCAAGCCAAGGGCAGAAAGAAGCCTGCGTAGCACCTTCTCTCAAAGCCCTGCCAGTCCCTTGACTTTGGACTTCTGGCCTCTGGAACCATGAGACCTGTTTTTGTTGTTTGGTCCGCCCAGTCTGTGGCACTTGGTTACAGCAGCCATAGCAAACTAACAGAGAGGGCAACAGTCTCTGTGCACAGGGGTCTGTTGAGAGTGAACATGAATTGCCTGGATGAAGACCTGAAAAGGCCATGGCTATGAAAGCCAGGACATCTTACCCCTTTTCTGCCTTTGGGAAGCAATCATCTCTCTCTGGGTCTTAGCTTCCCTGGTTTCCAGGATCAGCTAGACTAGATGACCAATTAATTATATGGTCAGAGGAGACCCAGGGTCTCTGACATCCTGGACAAGTGTTCTACCATGAGCTACATCCCCAGCGCACAGGGTCGTTTTATTTATTTATTTAATTTTAATTTATTTTAACTTTTTTGATATTGGGATTTAGCCTAGGGCCACTTTACCACTAAGTTACATCCCTAGCCCCTTTTATTTTCTATTTTGAGGAAGAGTCTCACTAAGTTGTTTAGGGCCTTACTAAATTGCTGAGGCTGATCCCAAACGTGGTTCTCCTGTCTCAGCCTCCTGAGTCGCTGGAATTACAGGCTTGTGCCACTGCACCCAGCTTATTTTATTTATTTATTTATAGTTTTGAACCTTTAATGCTAAAAAAAGATATGCTACGGAACTCAAGAACATTGTGTGGTCTGTGAGTCATTAGGTCAAGGGCTGGGGCTACACACTGCAGAACTAGCAAAAGGTATATCAACAAAGATACACACGGTCACAAAAGGCAAAACTGGTGCCTGGCAGCTAAGTCTCGGTTTCCTCGTCATTCAGCAGCATGTTGGGGATCCCGCGGCTGATGGGGAACAGACGTCCAGACTCCGGGCATTGCAGGGTGCCCTCCAGCACGTCCACCTGTGGAAGGGTGGGGCAGGGCTCAGCACCGGCAGCCTCAGGGCCCGAGGAGAGAGGCTGGGGAAGCAGCTGAGGGTCGCTTCTCACCTCCAGCAGCACGTGGTGCATCTTTCTCAGAAACGTCTCGTCGTTCTCGTAGCCCTCGATCGGCTCTTTGGGGACCTCCACCAGGTGCAACTGCGGGCGAGAGGCCTAAATCGTCCCTGGGCGTGAAACCCTCCCCACGCGCGGCCGGACGCAGGGCTGCGGGCGGTGCGGGGTCGCCCCCCTCCCGAGGCAGGGACCGCGGGGACCGGTGCTCACGGTGTCCGCCGCCTCCAGAAGCGCCGCCCACTCCACCTTGGGTATCATCCGCGCCACGAAGTCGGGGTTGAACTCCACGGGGTTGATCCGGACTTCGGTGGCCTGGGGGCGGGGAGGTCTAGTGAGGCCGGGACCCGACCCGGGTTTCTCCATCCCTCCGGGGCAGGGGCGAGACCCCAGGCCGGTACCTGGAGGCGCAGGGGGAAGCCACGAGGCCCCACCCCCCGCACAGGTGATTATGGGTGAGCAGCCCCACCTTCCAGAGGCAGTGAGACCAGGGGTCACCCTTACGCGCAGCCACCCACGATCCTCCTGCTGGATTCTGGTGCCCCAGGACCCCGCAGTCGAGAACGCGCACACTGAATTGGGGCTTGTCTTTGACATAACGAATGAACCCAAACCTTCTGGGAGTCAGACTCTCAGGGACAATCTTATCTTTTGGTCCCCATTCAGGGTTTCCCGTGAGTCTGCTGTCCAGATGCTGGCGAGGGCTCAGACGTCTGGTAGCCGGGCAGTCCTCCTCAACGTGGCCCCTCACCCAGGCAGCAAGCTGGGGCGGCGGCCGGGGAGGAGCCCCAGCCCTTGCTAGGTGGACTTCTCCACGGTGTGCCTGCGTGTCCTGGCGGAACCCAAAAACCAAAGCAGAAACGGCAAGTCCTTCATAACCTAATCTTGGGAACCACATACTTTCACTTCTGCGGTATTCTGTTGTCACAAGGGTCAGGCCCTATTCAATGTGGGAGGGGCTACTCGGGGCCTGAATTACCAGGAGGTGTTACACGGGTCATTTTAATGGCTAGCTACCACGGGTTTGATATAAATCTGGTACTGTCAGGGTTTCCAGGGACCAGGGGTCCCGGAGGAAGAATTTTATAAATTGACCTTTGGAAATACCGAGCTGTGGGAGTGTATTCGTTTCCTAGGGCTGTTGTAATGAAGTATCACAAACCAGACAGTTTAAAACAACAGCAATTTATTTTCTCCCAGCTCTGGAGGCCAGAAGTTCAAAATCAGGGCGTCAGCAAGGTTGGTTCCTTTTGGAGGCTCTGGGGGACAGTCTGTTCCATGCCTTTCTGCTCGGCATGGAGTAGTATCATTCCAGTCTCTGCTTCTGTCTTCATATGGTCGTCTTCTCTCTCCATACGTCTACAATCTCCCTCTCTCCTCTCTCTCCCTCTCTCTCTCTCTCTCTCTCTCTCTCTCCTCTCTCTCCTCTCTCTCCCTCTCTCTCTCTCTCTCTCTGTCTCTCTCTCTCTCTCTCCTCTCTCTCCCTCTCTCTCTCTCTCTGTCTCTCTCTCTCTGTCTCTCTCTCTCTCTCCTCTCTTCTCTCTCTCTCCTCTCTCTCCCCCTCTCTCTCCCTCTCTCTCTCTCTCTCTCTCTCTCTCCTCTCTTCTCTCTCTCTTCTCTCCTCTCCTCCCTCTCCCCTCTCCTCTCCTCTCTCTCTTCTCTCTCTCTCTCTCTCTCTCTCTCCTCCTCTCTCTCTCTCCTCTCTCTGTCTCTCTCTCTCTCTCTGTGTCTCTCTCTCTCTCTCTCTCCTCTCTCTCTCTCTCCTCTCCTCTCTCTCTCTCCTTTCTTCTCTCTCTCTCTCCTCTCCTCTCTCTCCTCCTCCTCTCTCTCCCTCTCTCTCTCTCCCTCTCTCTCTCTCTCTCTCTCTCTCTGTACTGGGGACGGAACCCAGAGGCAGTTTACCACTGAGATACATTCCTAGTCTTTTTATTTTTATATTTTAGAAAGGATCTCACTAAATTACTGAAACTGGCCTGGAACTTGCAATCCTCCTACCTTAGCCTCCTGAGTTATAGGGATTACAGGTGTGTGCCACTGCAGTCCCCCCTCCCTCCCCCCCTCTCTCTTTTACAGGATATCTCTTAGTTGCTTAGGCCCTCACTAAATTACTGAGGTTGGCCTCAAACTTGAGAAACTCCTGCCTCAGCCTCCCTAGTTGCTCAGATTACAGATTACAAGTGTGTACCACCACATCCTGCTCCTTTCTCTTATAAGAACACCATTATATTTAGGACCCACCCTAAATCCAGAATGATGTCATCCTAAAATGCTTAATTTACTTACATCTATATGATTGTCCATTTTCTGTTATTATAACAAAAGACCTGAGGCTAGATACTTTGTTATTTCACAATGTTGGAGGCTGAGGGCTGGGGGCATAGCTCAGTAATAGAGTTCTTTCTTAGAATGAGTGTGACTGTGGGTTTGATCCCCAGCACCACAAAACAAAACAAAAAAACACCACAGTTTTGGAAACCGAGAGTTCAAGATCAGTTAGGTCCATTGGTTTGACCTCTGGAGAGGGTCTCAAGGCAGATGGCATCATGATGGGAACATGTGCAAGACGGAGATATTACATGCAAGACAAAATATTAGAGAGATCTGTTCTGTTCCTTCTGGTTTTTGTTTGTTTTTGGTGATACCTAAGATTTTACCCAGGGCCTTTCATGCAACATGCAAGAACTCTACCACTAAGCTACATCCCCAGCCCTTATTTTCTTTTACTTGATCTTTTACTTAATTTTGAAATAGGGTCTTGCTAAATTGCCAAGGCTGGCCTTGAACTTGTGATCCTCCTGCCTCGGCCGCCAGTGGTGCTGGGATGACAGGCATGCACCGCCATGTCTGACCAGTCTTTCTCTTTCATAACAACTACTCTTGCAGTAACTGACTGGGGTCCCAAGAGAACGATGTCCTTCGCAGGGCAGTGCCCCCAGTGGCCTAATTACCTTGTACTAATCCCCACTTCTTAAAGTTCCCACCACTTTCCAACATCACCACACCGGGTACTGAGCTTCCAACACATAAACTCTTGGGGGACAAACCTAAACCGTATCTAAACCCCAGCAATCTGCAGAGACCCAAATAAGGTCACACAGGTACCTGAGGGTCAAGCCCTGGATATACATTGGGGGGACTCTATCACCCACCATAGGAAGCATTGCCATGGTGGGGTTACTGTTTTTAAAAGTTTACTTGTTCTAATTAGTTATCCCTGACAGCAGAATGCATTCCGATTCATTGTACATGAATGGAGCACAGCTATTCATTTCTCTGGTTGTACGTGACGTAGCGTCCATACCATTTGTGCGATCGATCGTACAAGTACTTAGGTGATGGTGTCAATCTCATTCCACCAACTCTCCCACCATGGTGGGGTTTCTTGATGCCATGACCTAATGTTCATCAGCTTTGGCTCAGGTGTCACCTCCTCTAGGGAGCCTGCTACCTCTTCTTTATAACCTATGATAGCACCTGTGCCTGCTGCCATCCTGCCTATTATCCAGCCAACTGATAGTTACTGAGTGCCTGCTCTCTGCCAGGTGTCACTTGGGTCCCAGGGGTACAACAGGTAAGGTTTCCAAACTTCGAGTATGGAAACATGGGATGTCCACTTAAATGTGAACTTCAGATGACAGTGAGTAGCAGTTTGTCCCATGGACTGAAGCTGCGATCCTGACAGCAGTGGAGGACAAAAGCACGGCCCTGACTTCAGGGAGCTGACATTTTTGCAGGGGAGATGGCCAGGAGCAAGAGACGGCGCCTGCCATTTACGCTGGGACCTGAAGGGTGAGGAGAAGGTAGGAGAGGGTTTCTGGCAGAGTGAACAGCTAAGACCCATGGCATGCAGGGGGCGCTGGTCAGGTGAGAGGAGTTGAATTTGCAGCCCCCCAGTCAGATGTGCATTTTGGGAAAATGGAGGGTGGGGGTGTGTGGTGTCACAGAAGCCAAGGAAAGAGGAGCGAATAACAGGGCCAGATGCTGCAGGCAGGGCCAGAAAGAGTTAGGAAAGGGCAGTTGGAGTTAGGAAAACCACTGGGGTGTCTGTGGGGCAAAGGTGGGATGGAGGGACAGAGCCAGACTGCAGGGCAGGTGCGCTGCTCGGGGTAAGAAAGGTGGAAGAAGAGCCCTTCTTCCAAAAGCTTTCGAGGAGTGAGGGGAGCCTGGGAGCCTGCAGGAGCCAGTGAGGAGCAGAGTGATCACGGAAAGAAGGGACCCGGAGGGGCCAGTGGGGATGAGTCCCAGGATGGAGTCTGGCCCAGGGTGGTGGGAGGCGGGACTCAGCTACTTCCTGAGAAGTCAGGGGACTCTCATCTGCCAGCCACTGACACAGTGCTGTGACTGCTGTCCTCCAAGGTGTCCCCCGTCCCCCGCAGGCAGACTGCCTCTCCTGCCGGCTCCCGGGCCCAGAAAAAGACGCAGAGTCCCCCATAGTTCCCCCAACTTGAGTGAGCCAGAGAATGAATGAGTACTTGGAGCAGCTGAGGGTGCAGAGCGAGAGGCTGAGGAGCAGTGTGTTGGAGGCCCTGCCATGCGGTCCTCCAGGAAGCCGAGGGAAGAGTCGCCGCGGGCCGGAGAGAGGAGGGGCAGCATCCCTGTCCAGAGAGGTCAGAGAGCAGGAGAGGGAAGAAGGGGCTGCTCAGCTCCACCGAGGGGCTGGGACCATGGTTCAGAAAGCCTCTTCACTAGGGTCACATTTGGTGCCCCAGGCCTGGCCAGGTGCCCAACATCATCATCCACCTCACTTAATTCTCCCAACTGCCGTGGGAGAAGATGCCAATGAGGATGGTGATTGCTACTGATGGTCTCCTCATAAGTGAGGAAACAGCGTCTCAGAGATGTTAAGTACCTTGCCTGATGTCACAGAGCCAAGATGCTCTGCCAAAACCAAGAAGGCCCTGAGCAAAGGGGCGAGCCCTAGGGAGGAGGATGTCGTTTTGGGGGCAGGAATAGGATATGGGCTTCTCAGGCTTGGGGTCAGGGAGGCTAGATGATGTCATCTCCCCCAGGGACGACTGGGCTCACCTTGGAGGCCTTGTCTGTTGGGGATGTAGTTTAGTGACAGAGTGCCTGGATTCCATCCCTGGCATAAATAAATAAATAAATGAATAAATAAATAAATAAAACTTAGCCGCCTGGGGGAGGGTGAACCAAGAGTGGGGAGTAGCGGAAGGGACAGGGCACAACGGGCGCATTGTGGTCATCTGCACCGAACAGCTGACCATAAAGTTCAATGTGGGGAAGGAGACAAGAAAGGGGGAGAGCTGCACTGGTCTCAGTCCCGCTCCTGACCCAGATTCCTTCAAGCCCCTCTGCTTCCCGAATACCTTCCTTTTGTTGGAATCTGATCCTTCCTCTCCTCCTCCTTCAAGGACATGCTCAGATATCCCTTTTCCCAGGTTGGCCACCTTTCTTCTGCCCTTACCACCCTCTCCTGGTCCCCAGAGTGCTAGCAATGTGATAGATTTTTTGTTTGTTTTTAGCAGTACTGGGGATTCAACCCAGGACTCACACATGCTGGGCAGGTGCTGTACCACTGAACGCCACCCCCAGTCCTGTAAGAGATTATCTGACCTCCAAGTAGGTGTAAGGTCCAATGGTTGAATCATTCGTTCAAGTCCACCTACATTGCCTCTGTGGGCTTTAAATACCTTCCACATGCTAAGGGGCTCAGTGAGCTAAGACGCGTTATCTACATCCTGGACCCCTCCCCTGAGCTGTGGACTGACTACTCCACGTCTCCAGGAGAATATCTAAAAGGCATCTGCAACCTGAATGGTCCAAACCAACTTCCCATCCGCCCCCGCCCCCATGCCCAAACCTGCTCCTTATAAAATCATCTACGTCTCAATGGAAGCCTTTTTTCCAACAGCTCAAGCTAAAAAACATGAAGGTACCTTGAGTCTTCTCTTTCCTTCATACCCCATATCCAATCTGCCAGCAAGTCCTGGCACTACCTTTGGTGTGCGTCATCCCTGAAGCCTTCTGCCACTTCTGCTGCTACTCAGCTGTGGGGATTCACCTCTGGCCTCAACTATAGTGGCTTCTGTACTGCCCTTCCTTTGGCCTCACTCCTACACTGTCTTCACAACCCAGTAACCTTGTGGCCCTCTGAGCATGTAAACCAGCCTTACAGCTCCTCCAGTCAAACATCCCAATTGTGTCCTTGCTCACTGTAAGTCCTCAAGTCTTTCAAAACCTACAAGCCTGGAATGATGCTCTCCTTACCTAATTCCACCTCTACTATTCTGCTGGCCCAGTCTACATCAACCTCACTGTACTCCTTCCATATTGGGGACTGAACCCAGGGGCACTCTAACCTTTTTTATTTTTTATTTGAGATAGGGTCTTCCTAAGTTGCCCTGGCTGGCCTTGAACTTAGGCTCCTCCTGCCTCAGCCTCCTGAGTCATTGGGATGACAAACATGTGTCACCATGCCTAGTCTCTTTTGCTTTATTTTCTTTCAAAGAATGTCTATCATTTAATGCACTGTTTAATTGTATGCGTCCTTTTTCTTTTTCTTCTTTTTTCCCTTTTGGTACTGGGGATTGAACCCAGAGGTGCTTAGCCACTGAGCCACATGCTCAGCCCTTTTCATTTTTTTATTTTGAGACAGGTCTTGCTAAATTGCATAGGGCCTCACTAAATTGCTGAGGCTGGCTTCATATTTGGAATCCTCCTGCCTCAGCCTCCTGAACTGCTGCTGTGTTTGCTCCTGGCCCCGATTTCCCTCTGTCTAGGATGCAAGAACAGTGTTTTTTGGTTTGGTTATTGTTATTATTTTTTCCTCTCTCTCACTATGCTGCCCAAGCTGGCCCGAAACCCTGGGCTCAAACAATCCAGTCTCAATTTCCTGGGACTACAGGCGCATGCCACCGCACCTGGACTTGGTATAATTTTCTTTGCTGATTGGAATGGTGCCTAGCATACAGTAGGCACTCAATAAATGTTGCTGGAGCCACCACTGCACTGAGCACTTAAGATGGAAGAATCATAAAATCCGATAAAGTGCAGGGCGGGTGTGTGTGTGAATACCTGTAATCCCTGCGGCTCAAGTCATTGAGGCAGGAGGATTAAGTTCAAAGCCAGTCTCAGCAGTTAAGTGAGACCCAAAGCAACTTAGCGAGGACCAGTCTCGAAATAAAAAAACTAAGAGGGCTGGAGGTGTGACTCAAGGGGTTCAATCCCAGTACCACAAGAAAAAAAATCCGATGAAGTCCATGGAGTCTTGAGTAGCGGTTCTCTAATTTTCGTGAATGCACCTCTACCTGGGGAGCACTTAAGTAAGACTCTGGCAGCTCCCGGAGATTCTGGGGTAGTCCCAGGGGTTTGCACACAGCACACTCCCCAGTGATTCCCATGCAGGTCATGTGGGGGCCACACTCTCGGCTGCGGGGAGAGATTGAAATGAATACCACCCAGGACACCTGAGGTCTCATTTTAACAGCATCGTTAAAAAAAACCCCAACAGCTGCTGTGCTCGTTTTAGTTGTCAATGGATCTATTATTTTATTTACTTAAATGTGCCGCTGAGTTTTGAACCCAGGGCCTGACGCATGCCAGGCAAGCGCTCTACCACTGAGCCACAACCCCAGCCCCCCACGTCCTTTTTAAGCAGCGGAGTTTCGAGCTGCGATGGCTTCTCGCTTCTGCGTGGTGTGCCCCTCGGGCTCAGCACAGCACAGGTGCTGGTAAATGTTTAGTGCGAGAGCTAATGAATGGAGGGTGAATGAATGGTTAGAAGATGGATGAATGAATAACAGGACTCGGGTTAGAAAAGGAATTCCTAGAGTCAAGATCTAGAAGGTGGGAAAGCTTCCAAAGACTTCCGCTGTGCCTGGGAGGGCTCAGGAGAAGCCGGCATTTCAAGAGGTCGGGACGCGATTGGCCTGTGAAAGCGGCTGCTCCGCGCGGGGCGGCGCTGCCACCCACCTCGCAGCCCAGCTGCGCGGCGCTTCTGTGCAGGGCGCTCCGCCAGGCCCCGCGCGGCCGTTGCCACAGTTACCGACGCAGCCTGACGAGGGGGCGGGGCCCGGCGGAAACGTCATTCCTAGCGCGACGCTCCTCTGCGCCTCCCGCCTTACTGGTCGGAGACCCTCGCGGGCCTGGCGGGCGCTCCACCTGCGCGCCTTCTCCTCGCTCGCCATCTCCCGTTCTGCGCCGGCGCGGTGCCCGCCCGGACGCGCGGGGGAGCTCTCGGGGCGCATGCGCACTGCAAGGCCCGCCGCTCTGGTGTCGCCGCCGCCGCAGCCGTTGCCGCCTCCCTGCCTGCAGGTGTGTGAAGCAGGAGCCGAGGGTCGTCGCCGCCGCCATGGGGGTGAGTGGGACAGGGAGAGGGCACGGGAGGTCCAGGGACGCACCTCGCAACCCTCGCCCCCTTCGCCCCCATTGTTTCTTGAATCCCCTCACGTGACCCGGACCCCCTCCGGCCTCACGTGACCCCCCAGCCCCCCACATGACCCGTCTCCCCCATTCTGAGGGTCCCCGCGTTCGGCTAGCACAGGAATCCCCCGGAGCCCCCTTCCCGTCCCCTCCCCCTCGGTGGCCCCTGCCCCTGGTGTCATGCCCGCCCCTTCCTGCCTCGCAGACCCGTTGCCGGCCTCCCCAGCTTCGGGTCCCCGCGGTTTATCCCCCTGCTCCCCGGATCCCCCGCCACCTGGCTGTCACCGGCCAAGCGGCTTCGCACATCGGAAGCCAACCCTGCTTGGAGGAAACTGAGGCCTGGAGGAAAGAAGGCGCCCTGGCCAAGGTCACGCGGGCAGCGACGGGGGCGCCAGACCCCCGCTCACGTTCCCGAGGTCCAGTGTCGGGCGCCTCCCGCCCCTGGAGTCCCCGCGTAGCCGGCGCCCCTGCACCCCGAAAGCGCCGCCGCGCTTCCCCTCCCCTTCCTGAACCTCGCCTTCCCCTCCGACCTGCGCGGCGCGGGGTAGCAGTGAAGTGGTTCGTCCTAGGGCTGGGTGGTTAGTAGTCTTAGCGCTGCAGGTGGCTTTGCGTGGGGGAAGCTGGGCGTGCGAGCTAGGAAGATGGGGGGCCGCTGACCCCTTGTTCTGTGCGGGTAGCAGGGAGGTGCTAATATTTCAGTGCCCTTTCCTGGCATATACCGATTTAGGGTTGGGTAGAAGCAATCAATGTTTCTGAGCTTACCTGAATCCCAGTTTGAGAAGTACCAGTCACTCTCTTAAAAGGATAACTGGTTTTCTCTGAATTAGCATTTACGTGGAATTTCCACCACCTTAAGGGAACCCTGACTTGGAACCAGCGATGCCTCAGTACCAGCCCCATCTTCACTGGCTAGCAGCATGTTATTGTGCCAGTGACATGGCCTTTTTGGTGTTGATTTTCCTCACTTGTGTAATGTGGGTAATGATACCTCCTCCTTAGGGTCCTAGTGAAGGTTAAACGAGATAGTGGAAGTAAATAACCAAGTTGGTGCCTCAAAAATAGTGCTTGTTATTTTTGCCTATATTCTTAGCCTTCACTTGAGTGGGCTAAAATAAGTTGGTGCTATTTTTAATCCACTGGCTTTGTTCCTGCTGTTATTAACCTAGATTTTTTTCTCTTAAATATTTATTGAGTGAACCGATAACTTATTAGACAAAGATAATTGTCTTGTCCATGTCAAAATTGACTTTGAAGGGTTGAGGGTGTTGTTCAGTGGTTGAGCACTTGTCCAGCATCCCAAAAGCCCTGGGTTCATTCCCAGTACTGCAGAACAAAACAGAAAATCTTCTAGGGGTTGAGAGTGTAGCTCAGTGATAGAACATGTACTTAGTATGTACAAGGCCCTGCATTCCATCCCTAGCACCAAATGCTCCCCCCAAACAAAGATTTGTCATATTTTGACAAGAAATTTGGAGTACTATATATATGCTTCATATCTAGAAAATCAAAGTCTGGAGACTTTAACCTAGATTTTAGTGAAAGGTCCCAGACCCCAGCTGATGGAACTAAAGGAAACCTGTCTCTAATATTGCTTAGTAATTGTCTACCCAGTATCAGTCACTAAAGATTGAGCCCCAAACAAGAAGCATAAGGTGCCATTCTGGTTCAACACTTCCTCATTGGTTGAGTTGAAATATCAGGTCTTAGAGATATGCGAACCTGGCTTCCTTTAGGCCCCAGTCTTATTACTCGTATTTTACAGCAGTGTTTCTCAGAACAGCCCCTGCAAAGTCTCTTTTGGCTTAAAACTCAGCAAGAAGCTAGTTGCGGGGCCCATGCCTGTAATCCCAGCATTGGGTGACTAAGTCGGGAGGATTGCGTGTGCCAAGCCAGCCTCAGCAATCTAGCAAGACCGTGTCTCCAACTAAAGAAGAAGGACTGGGGCTGTAGCCCCGTGGTAGAGCACCCCTAGCAGCATTCCCCAGTAACAAAAAATAATGATGACCACCACCACCAGCTCACAGCAACAGAAAGATTTGAATTATCCTCCTTGAATCAAAGCCGCAGAGCTGGAACCCTCTCATTATCCTCATTCCACATTAGTTGGGATTTCCTGTCACCTGATGACTTCCTGTCATCATTCCTAGTGGTAACACTTGAGTAGAGGAACCCTGTTCTTCCTGACTTCAGACTGAGAGAGAATAGTGTTGAGACAGGGCCTTGCTAAGTTGCTGACTTTGAACTTAAAATCCTCCTGCCTCAGCCTCTCATGCTGCTGGGATTACAGGTGTTTGTCACCATGCCCAGCTCCCTAGTTCTTTTTTATTTTGAGATAGGGCCTCACTAAGTTGCTAAGACTGGCCTGGAACTTTCTGATCCTCCTGCCTCAGCTTCCTGAATCACAGATTTCAGGTGTGCCCTGCCATGCCTGCTCCCCAGTCCTTTTTTTTTTTTTTTTTTTTTTTAGACAGAGTCTTGCTTAAGTTGCTGAGACTGGCCCAGGATCTTTTGATCTTCCTGCTTCAGCTGAGTCCCCCTGGGATTACAAGAATGTGCCACCGCTCCAGCTTATACAGCACTTTATAACAAGCATCACCTGTCATATAGTGAGAGAGAGGAGCATGGTCTTTGTGGTTCAAACCTAGATTTGAGTCTTAGATCATTCATTCAGCAGGTAGGAATGTACTTATTGTTTGCTGAGCAATGAGTATACATTGGCAAATGAGGTGCGCAGTCTAGTGGGAGGCTGGTAGTAAGACTTCTGAGAACTCTGCTGACTGGTTCTGTGAACCTTACTCAGCCTCTCTGTGCTTCAGATTTCTTTTTTCTTTTGTACCAGGGATTGAACCCAGCAGTGCTTAACAACCACTGCCTGTTTTTATTTTTAAGACAGGGTCTTGCTGAATTGCTTAGGGCCTTGCTAACTTGCTGAGACTGACTTTGAACTTTCCATCCTCCTGCCTCAACCTCCTGAATCGCTGGATTACAGGTGTGAACTACCACACCCTGTTAAATAGGTGAACTTTATGAAAGTACTGGCAGAGTGTCTGACACTGGCAGGTCCTTGTAAACAGAAGCCGTTATATGAAGAATTGTTCTAGGCAGTGCATTGTACCATTTTTTCCTCACAGCAGTTTCTTGGCTCATAGTGTAGGCATTGTTAGCCCCATTTTATAGATTAAGAAATTGAGGTTCAGAGAAACTGAGTAACTTGCTGAAAAGGTTTTACATTGCCTAAAGTCATACAGCTATTAAGTGAAGAGCTGAGAATCAAATCCAGGTCTCTTGACTCAAAAGCCTACACTCTTTTTATTATATAAAGCTCCCTTGGGAGAGACACTTAACCACAATGAGCTTTACTGTTCACTCTACTTATTTCCCATCTTAATTAGGAGAGTTTTCCTGTGTCCCTGCAGGACAGCCTTACCTCCACAAGGCAGGGGCAAAGCTAATTGGAACAGTAGGAGACCACTTTTCCTGGTGCTTGCTGGGTCTGAGGGAGAGCCCCTGCCTGTCTGGCCTGGCCTGCTACAGCCTCTGCCCTGTGTTCTTCTGGCTTTAAAATGCTTAAGGCACACTTTCATTATCTCAGCCTCAGGCCCCGGCAGCCTCACTCTGAGGATTGCCTGGCTCCCAGTTCCCTGCGTGAATGAGCCCGTAAATTACCTGGAGGCCTGACTGGCCCTCCAGCTGCTTGTGCTTGGAAATGAGATGCTATAGTAGGAACCCAAGTTTCAGTTGCTTTCTGGGCCCTAGGAGTCACATTTGCCTTCCAGAGCCTTTGATCTCTCTGCTCTGTGTTGTGTTAGGGGTAGAGGAAGGGAGCTTGCCCCTGTTGTGAAGGTGTGCAGGTGTCTGACCTGCAGCTCCTCCGTGAGGCCAGCTTTAATATTCCTGTCTTGCTGGAGATGAGTTGCTTTCAAAGTCGTGCTGGGGGTGGCAGGAGGGCCATTGACCTGGTCTGGTTGATGCTAAAGCTCAGGTTGTTCTGCCCCATTGTGCAGCCCTGGAGACCTTCTGCCTGGGCTTCCCTCCCTTGGCCTCAGTGTGGAGGGCCTGGGTGTGCTGTGTCGGTAAGCTGTTGCCAGGTGCACGGTTAATGAGGAATGGACTGCTGAGTGCTTCCGAGGCCCCTGGCCCTATCTTGGCAGGATGGGAGAATGTCTGTTTAAGGACTGAGTGGAGTTCTGTCACGTTGGACATAGGCTGTCCCACAGGAGACAGTTGGGCTGGTGGAACAAACTCTGGATCTGTGGCCTGGCTCTTGGCTCTCTTCAGGCACTTACTGAACAGGAGAGTCACATCATCTCTTTGAGCCTTAGTTTCCTTTTTTTAAAATTATTATTATTATTATTATTATTATTATTATTATTATTATTATTTTGCAGTACTGGGAATTGAACCCAGGAGTCCCTGCCATGGAGCCCCTTTTATTTTTCATTTTGAGACAGTCTCACTAGACTGCCTAGGCTGGCCTCGAACTTTTGATCCTCCTGTCTCAGCCCTCCAAGTTGCTGGGTTACAGGTGTGTGCCAGTGCACCTGGCCTTGAGCCTCAGTTTCCTAATGTGTAAAGGGAGGTGATGGGGCTGGGGAGATAGCTCAGTCAGTAGAGTGCTTGCCTTGCAAGCACAAGGCCCTGGGTTCGATCCTCAGCACCACAAAAAAAAGGGAGGGGGAGGTGATGGTTTCTGCTCTGGGAACGGGATTACATAATGGGTTGTTTGTTTTGAGGTATTAGCGATTGAACCTAGGGCCTTGGGCATGCTTGGCAAGCACTCTGCAACTGAGTGACATAATGGTCGTGCAAGTACTTTGCAAGCTGTGAGTGTCTGAATGTTGTCTCACAACCTAAATTCCCAGAGAGAAGAACTTACCCGAGGTAGAGAGAGGGTGGTTCTCCAGATGGTAGGCTCTTGAGGACAGGCGATTTTCTGTTTGTCCCTTCCTCTAGGTAGCTGAGAAATGGGACCTAGATCGTCTTCCTCAAAGTGCTTGGCCAGACAGTTACTAGTTGGCTCTGGTGGGGTTTGTGCCTATAAGAGCAGTCCCTGTGAATTCCTGATGTCTGGGCCCTGCCTCCTGGCTGTTTGAAGTAGAAGTTAAGCAGTGTCATTCCTTAGAAATTTACTGGCAGAATTTATCCTGAGAAACTTTCCTAGCAGCTGGTTCTTTAACTCATGCGGATGTTAATTGCTGTGTCCTTTCCTGGGGCCAATGTCAGGGCTGGAGTGTAATTGGGGGTTGTCAGTTCTCTCTCCATTGAGCTCCTGGGGAGGGTGCCTGGGGGACAGAGAGGCCATGATGTTGGCGAAAGCAGAGCCAGCTTGCCCAGGCCTTCGGGGTACTCTGCCTGCCTGTGAGTCTGGTCCTTGTGAGAAGGAGAACTGTCACTTATCGAGCACCTGTCATATAACCGTCTTGGTATTAACATCACCAGAGAGCTATTAGGAGCCTCTCTCTCAACCCGGGGAAGGGCGTTCAAGAGAAGGGCTGTCTTGTCCAAGGACCTGCAGGGAGAGAGAGCAGAAAGGGACTTTGCAGGAGCTCTGTCAGACTCCAGAGCCTGGCTTTTTCCCTGTGTTAGCCGGCTCTTGACCACAGGGAGAGAGAACCCCGTGTTAGCCTCAGAACGGGATCTGTAGCTGTGGGCAGCTTGCCATTTGCCCCTCTGCACAGGCAGCCTCCCCTGCTGCTTGCGTGCCCACCACTTGGTCCTCTTGACTGTGGCAGCATCGCTTCTGTCCTGAGGCGAACCCCTTGGGGCCCTTCACTCCGCCCTCATCGCTAGCTCACAGTGTGCCTGAGAAGGACTTCTGGGAATGGCTGTGCATTCTTAGATCGGAGCTCCCTGATCCTTGCTCTGAAAGTTGACCACTCCCACAGTGCTGCCCCACTGGACCGTTGTCCCTTGTGGCCAGAAAATACCCAAAAGTCGCATAAACTTACACTTAGAGACAGCTGTTAGTGGCTGCCTCAGATGCCATCTCCCTGAAGGCTGCCCTGATTGGATGGGCCTGAAATTGGGTGTTTCCTCCTCACGAGGGGGTGTGTGAATGGACGTTCATCATGGCTGGGGGCCAGCTCTGCTGCAGGGTCCTCACAGTGATTGGGCGAACAGGGTCAGTGTTCTTGAAAGGAAACTGAGAAGTCTGGTGACATTCTGTAGGGCTCAGGACAGGGAAACAGTGTTCCCTGTTTAAGTCACACACCAAGTGTTTGGCAGCCTGGGTGGGAGTTTCCTGCTGCTGGGCAGGGCCCCTTTGATTCCTCAAAGGGAAAGTCAAGTCTTTGGAGGCCACTGCCCCTCCAACAAGTGTGGCTTTTCCCTGTTGCAGAGAAAGTCAAGCAAAGCAAAGGAGAAGAAGCAGAAGCGGCTGGAGGAGCGAGCAGCCATGGATGCCGTCTGTGCCAAAGTGGATGCAGCCAACAGGGTGACTCTCCTTTTCAGTTCCTGCCTATTGGAACTTCAGCTTGCCTTTTAATTTGTCTTCTTTTGGTGCCACCGTGTGGCAGAATTGTGACACTACCAATCCATCCTCTGCCTCCTACCTGCTGTGGGAGAGTTGGGAAGAGGCGCCAGCGGTTGGCCCAGGTGTATAGGGACATGTGGATTCCAGTGGAGGTGGCTGCTTCTCTTACTGATAGTAGAGAGCCTCGAGGGATTTTTGTTAGAGGTTTGCATTTCGGGGAGAAATTCTCCCTAGTAAAACATGGTGTACAGTTTCCTCATTCATTCCTGCAGACATTGATTGACTGCCCATGTAATGCTCAGGCTGTGCTGGGACCAAGGGGATGTAGCAGCCTGATCCTCAAGGGGCCGGTCCCGAGAGGAGTACCTGTGAATCAGCACCAGATGGGCTGACTGGGAGCAACCTGGTGGCCACAGCCTCCAAACTGAACCTGAGAAATTCTGGCCATCCTTCTGACCCCAACCCATATCTCACGTTTTGTTCTTCTTTGCTTTTATTTTATTTATTTATTTTTATTTTGCAGTACTTTAGATTGAACCCAGTGATGCTCTGCCACTGAACTACATCCCTGGCCCTTTTTATTTATTTTGAAGCAGGGTCATGCTAAGTTGGCCGTGAACTTGCTATCCTCCTACATAACTGGAATTGCAGGCATGTGCCAATGCACCCAGCTCCTTTTTATTATTCTCTTAGCGCTCTCATAATAAGTGCTCCACATCTACAAGGACACAGCTCAGGACCGATTTTCTATTTGGAGATTTGAGCAGGTGAAGTTAGTTGGGAACAGATCATGTAGCTTCTATGTTAGCTGTGCTGTGAGCAGGTATTCTGTCTCGTAGGCCAGTGAAGTCTGTTCTCACCCTGTCAGATGCTGACTTAACTCCTGTGCCTCCAGACCAAGGTTTCCCTTGGTTGTCCATGTGATTTTAGAACTTAGGCAGTCGGAGGGCCCTGTGAAGGCTGCTTTTGGGGCCAGGAGCTCTTCTCCCCACGAGTCCCTCTCTCGGGCAGCAGGCTTTGGGGGCAGGGCCAGCCCTTTCACCCAGCTGTCTGTGCTACTCCTCTCTTTCCCTCCACAGCTCGGAGACCCTTTGGAAGCTTTCCCAGTGTTCAAGAAGTATGACCGGAATGGGTGAGTCATATTTAGCATTCTCAACAGTCGTCTCCTTGATTTTCTTCAGGAGTTCACCTCCCCAGAGTAGACACCCTCAGATCCAGATTCGAAATTGCTGGGTGCAGTGGTACATACCTGTAATCTCAGTAGGATCTCAGTGGGGAGGCTGAGGCAGGAGGATCACAAGTTCAAGGCCAGCATCAGCAGCTTACTGAGACCCTGTCTCAAAACCAAAAAATTAAAAGGCCTGGGGATGTAACGCAGTGGTGGAGTGCCCCTGGGTTCAATTGCCAGTACAGAGAAAAAAGAAAAGGGAAAAGCAGAAACTGGCTAGTACCTTCTGTTGATGTGAAGTCCCCCAGTTAGGGTGATAAAGGAATTGGTAAATGGGCGAAGATTACAATTAATCTGAGATTTATGTCCCCTTAGGACTTAACTCTTGTCTGTAAGAAGAATCAAAAACTGAAATAAACTTGGAAAATTGCCCAGACTGACATTCTCATTTTATGGATGGAAACCTGAGGCTTAGAGAAGTCCGATGAGGTTTCTGAGTTTAGTTTCCCTCACAGCCAAAGGACTTTTCATTCCTAGTCCAGTGTATGTTTCCAGTATATAGTATAATTGTAGTGGCTGTGTGACCTTGGACAAGTTACTTGCTTTCTCTGTGCCTCAATTTTCTAATCAGACATGGGCCTGACAATAGTGCTTTCCTTGGAGTTGTCAGGTGGACTGGTTCCTGGGGCATACTGAAAGTTAGATAAGTATTAGTTGTTGTGACTCCTGATTTGGTTTACTATACGATCTGGATTAAAGGGCCCCTCTTTTTTATGTCCTTTTGTTTTAGAAAATAGGAAGCATAATCTGTCTTTACCTGAGATGGTGCTACGGAGCTGTGTTTCTGTAATGGAATAGCTTGGCTTGGGGAAAGGGATTGTGGCTTCCCTGGATTATGGGTCAAATGGTAGCAGGGCCTCTTATTCCCCCTCCTTGGATAAGTCATTTGCGCTTCTTAAGCCTCATTTTCTTACTTGTCAATTAGGATGATGTTGACGAATTTGCAGGGTTGTTTGAAGGAGGAGGGAGAATATATTCAGCACAGAAAGTAGCAGCAAATACAAGTTGAATGAGATGGACACGGATATCTCAGTCCTGCAGCCGGCAGTGTCCGTGTACTCCTCGTGGCTGTGCTTCAGAGTCACAGCGTCATCGTATTCATTTATTCTTACCTCCTCCGATCTGTGAGCAGACGTGTGACGCTTCCCGTAGATGCAGTCGTTCAGCTTCTGGGAAGTCCTTTGACATGGTTTAGAGGTCCCTCCTGAGACGTGCATTAGTGTGTCCGTGTGCTATGTGTGCTCACAGACCTCAGAGGGGGGCAGTAGCCTGGGAGCACCTTCCCGGCTGACTCGGGCTCCTCGAGCCTCGGACTCTGTGGGATTCTTGTGGCCGTGCTCCTGCTTTCACGACCTTACTGAACACAGGGTTAGTGGAGAAATCGTGCAGACTGGCCTTCAGACCTTTATAGCTCAGACAGATGCGGAGCTGTGTGGAGGCAGTTCTTCCTGCTGTGAGAGTGGTACTTATACAGGAGATTCTTCAGGGGCACATCCAAGCAGACGGCAATGCCAGTCAGCCGAGGTGGATTCCTGGGAACATCCTCTGAGGGTGGCGTCAGAGCCACTGAAAGATATGGACATGTTGCTCTTTAAAGGTTTTGAGATATTGCTGACTCCAGTCCGTTCAAAGTGGGTGCTTCTTTGCCTCTTAGAGGTGGAAATGTACCTCTTGGGACCTTTGGAGGCTACAGAGCTGGATGGAGGTGGAGGTGGCTGGGGGAGGCCCTAGCAATGTGATGGACCTTCATTGTCATCCTCTCTTGCCGCCTCCCGACTCCACAGTAAGTAAAAGTAGCTGTCCAGAAGGTGGTGTTGCCAATAGAATGTCATTTCATATACTGACTGGGGAGTTTATATTTTACTTAAATTTCCTTTAGAAACAAATATCTGTTGGGCATGGTGGTGCATGCCTATAATCCCAGCAACTTGGGAGCCTGAGTCAGGAGAATCACAAGTTCAAGGCTAGCCTCAGCAACTTGGTGAGACCCTGTTTCAAAATAAAAAGGGCTGGTGATATAGCTCAGTGGCGAAGTGTGCCTGGGTTCAATCCCCAGGATTGAAAAAAAGAAACAGATAACTTAATATCTGCAGAGTTTGTTAGTTTAGGGAGACAGTGGTGGGTTACACCCTGTTCTACTCTATTTAAGCAACTGAGAATCCACCCCCCAATCCTCAGATGAAGAGGCAGGTGGGGCTTCTTGAGGGGTGTTGAGCTGTAGTTGCCTTGAAGGACCCAAGGTTACCGAACTGGTTTGGGTGAAGGTAGGATCGGTAGATAAGAGATCCTGTGGGAGCCCAGTGATCTCAGTGCAGAATTAAAGCATCAGGAAAAATGCCTGAGGGCGGGAGCTAAGGCACAAAAAAGACCCCGCGGGTAAGAAGAGTGACAAGAGGTTGACAGAGCAGAGTCTTATAAGGACAGGGCAGGGGAGCTGAGATGGGCCCTGTGGTCAGGTGGCGGGTGTGGCAGCGACAGCTGCTGATCTCGCCTGAAAGGCTTACTTCCTGCCCAGGCACCTTCTCCAGTCAGGTCTGGAGGCACCTTGGCTTTTTTTGGGAGAGTGTTTTTAGTCAGCCTTTTTTTTTTTTTTTTTTTTTTTTTTTGTGACCAAAAGACCTGGCAGAACAATAGAATGTACAGAACAATGTAGAGGAAAAGTATATTTGGGGCTCATGATTTCCGAGGTCTGGGTTCATAGATGACTGCCTCCACCGCCCTGGGCCCAAGGTAGGCAGAACATCATGGTGGAAGGGCATGAAGGAGGAAAGCAGCTCAGCATGTGGCCGTCAGGAGGTAGAGAGCTCTGCTCACCAGGGACAAAATAGAAACCCCAGAGGCATGCTCCCAGTGACCTCCCTCCTCCAGCCACATCCAACCTGCTCCGGTTACCACCCCTTGATCCATAGTGGTAGAGTGACCCACAGACTGGGCTACAGCTATCCTAACCCTGTCATTGCACCTCTGACCGTTCTAGTGTGTCTCACACATGAGCTTTTGGGGGACACTATAAAACCAACCCATAACAGAGTAACTGGGATGAGGCTCACCTCCCGTCAGGCTTGCAGGGTGGAACACGGTGCCCTGGCTGGAGCACCAGCTCTACCAGCTCCTAACACCTCCCTGTCCTCTTCTCAGGTTGAATGTCTCCATTGAATGTAAGCGCGTGTCTGGACTGGAGCCAGCCACTGTGGATTGGGCGTTTGACCTGACCAAAACGAACATGCAGACCATGTAAGCATGGCCCCAGCTGAGGGCAGCCTCGTTCCCCCAGCTGGCGTCTCCCCAGGTTTTCCTGTCCTGAATGCTCCCGAATTCCTCAGGTATGAGCAGAGTGAGTGGGGCTGGAAAGACCGAGAGAAACGGGAGGAAATGACGGACGACCGAGCTTGGTATCTCATCGCCTGGGAAAACAGTTCTGTGCCTGTTGCCTTTTCTCACTTCCGATTTGACGTGGAGTGCGGGGATGAAGTCCTATACTGGTAGGAGTCTTGGCTTGGGGTCGCAGCCAGAAGAGGGAGACCAGGTGGCAAAAACCAGGTCTGGGCTGCCAGGGGCTGCAGGCTCCTCTCATGGGCCTTGCAGCCCCTTCATGCAGCAACCTGCTCTCACCGTTTGCTTCTTCCAGCTATGAAGTGCAGTTGGAGAGCAAAGTGCGGCGGAAAGGCCTGGGCAAGTTCCTCATACAGATCCTGCAGCTCATGGCCAACAGGTGAGGGCCACCTTCTTAGGAGGTCCTGGGTGGGTCAGTTGGAAAGAGCTGCCTCTGAGTCCACTGTTCTTTGAGCCTCCATGGAGGACAGTTTGTAGGAATGTTCTGGAGAAGAGCATCTGGAACCCCCTCAGTATTATGCTCCCTGCCTTGCTGGGACTCTGGTTTTGTCCTTCAGTTCAGTCCAGGGACCATCTTTTTTTTTAGTTGTCAGTGGATCTTTGTTTTGTTTTATTTATTTATATGTGGTGCTGAGAATCAACCCAGTGCCTCACATGTTAGCAAGCACTCTACCACTGAGCCACAACCCCAGACCTCAGGAGCATCTTTTGAGGGCCTGTTCTATGCTGAGTTTTTTTGTGTGTGTGCTGGGGATTGAACTCAGGGCCTTGTGCACTCTGCCACTGAGCTCTATCCCCAGCCCCTGTGCTGAGTTCTGAGCCTAAGGAAGGGGGCTACAGAGAGGCGGAGAAGATCCTTGACGCAGTCTGGCTAGGCTGCCAAGGTGGGAAACACTGTGTGCTGTAGTGCCCAGGGCCTTTGTAGGCTGGACAAGAGACTTGGGGACTCCTCTTGGGGTAAATTGGGGATAGTAGCAGGGACATGGGGGAGAGGAGGCATAGCCTTATTCTCTTTCTAAAAGTGCTTACTCTGCTATGCATGTTGGCACATGCCTGTAATCTCAGCTACCTGAGAAGCTGAGGCAGGAGGATGGAAGTTCAAAGCCAGCCTCAACAACTTAGGCCCTAGGTAACTTGGCAAGACCCTGTCTCAGAATTAATTAAAAAGGAGTGCGGGATGGTGGTTGGGGATGTGGCTCAGTGGTAAAGCACCCCTGCCTTAATTCCTTAGTACCAAAAAGAGAGAGAGAAATAAAACAGAAAAGCTCTTGCTCTGCTTTCTTGCAGTACACAGATGAAGAAGGTGATGTTAACAGTATTTAAACACAATCATGGTGCCTACCAGTTCTTCCGAGAAGCACTACAGTAAGGACCTGGGCCCTGATGTGGTCCTGCTGGGTGGTAGGAGGCACTGTCCCTGTGCTGCTTTCCTGGTCCCAGCCCCAACTCACAGTCCATTGGGCCATGGGGGGTTGGCATGGTTAAGACGGTATGCCAGAGTCCTTCAACTTGGTCCCCTGCATACTGGTTCCAGTGTCAATGTGGAAAGTTCTTAGGCGAGGGAGGAAGGCGTTTAACTGCCTGCAGCCAACCCTTTCTCCTGCCTCCCTTGCAGATTTGAAATTGACGACTCTTCCCCCAGCATGTCTGGCTGCTGTGGGGAAGACTGCTCCTACGAGATCCTGAGCCGGAGGACCAAGTTTGGGGACAGCCAGCACTCCCACGCAGGTGGGCACTGTGGCGGCTGCTGTCACTGAATTCCCAGAGCCATTTGCAGTCAGAATCTGCTCTCCAAAGGCCTGTCTTCTCCCCTGGTCTCGCATCACTTGCCAGGTGCCCTCAGAGCTGTGGTCTCCTCAACCCTGTGTACCAGGTGGCACCCTGAGAGCACAGAACCCTGGGGAGGAGTGGCCCACGCTGCCCCTCCTCTGTCCTGGAAGGGCAGAGTGCCAGGAGGCCGAGCAGGGCGAGAGTGCTGCAGGAAGACTGCTGCGGGTGGCGGGAAGCTCCTCCCAGTGGCTGCCTCCTCACTCTCGTGGAAGGTTCCCCCACTTCTCTGCAGCTGGATTCCTGACAGACCCTCCCCTTCCCCAGACAAACGGAATGTTTTATCCACTCTTATGAAAGTCTTAGAGTCCTGGTCTGGGATCTGCTGGTCCCCGAAGAGGACCGGACTTTGTATGAGCCAGGTGCAAAGCAAGGCTTCAGAGAGACTGTGGCTCCCTTACTCCTTGATCTCATGGATGGCGCCATCGTGGAGGCTGCGTAGGCTTGGATGCCAAGACACAGGGAAGCTCCTCCTAGCCACGTGCTTGTAGATCCACAGAGTGGAGTCGTCCGGGGACCAGCCAGCTGGAAGGCTGCGTCTCTCCATTGCTGTCAGTGAGGGCGGAGAGGACCAGCACCAGGTGTCCTAGGGGGCCTGCCTCGGGGATGCCTGCTTCTCTGGGCTTTTAGACTTTGCTGCATTCTAAGCTTAAACCTCTTGATCTCATGGCAGTGGCTTGAGCTTTTAATTAAGAAAGCCAGAGGCCCTGCCTGTTCCTCTCCATTGCCCTCTCAACACTTTCTCCCTGCCTCTTGCCTCCACCCCACATACCTCTGTTTTTAGTCTCAAGGGGGGAGTAACATCAGGGAGCCTCTTGTCTTCCCCCAGAAGGATCCCTTGTTCCTGGTATAGTTAATGCCATTTTCTCTCACCTGTTGGTGCTGATCTCTCTCTGAAGGTGGGATGTCCCTCCCACCATCCTCCCTCTTCAGAGAGCCCCCAGCCAGCAGCAGGCCCCTCTGCCTGCACTCCCAGCCTTGCCCCTCACTGTTTCAGTGAGGCACTGGTGCCACTGTCCCGGCCATGCTGGGCCACAGCCCAGTTTCAGCAGGAATGCCCTTCAGTGGCCCGTACAGCTGCTTTTCTCTCTGATTCACCCTGTGGCAGCAGGTTGGAGCAGGGACAGGAGAAGGCCTTCCTCTTCTCAGAGGTGTAGAGGATGTGGGCTCAGAATTTATACTCCTTCTGATCTCTAGGCCTTGTTCCTTTTCCAGAAGAAAAACCAAATCCTTGTCCAGGACAAAGCACCTGACACCTCTCCTTGGACATCCCTGAGGTTTGCTTCAGGGAACATCATGAAGCTTCTGGCCTTTGTGCAGTTGTCTCCTGGGGCTCTGCCAGCCCCTCTGCTGCTGGAGTCTGCTTGCCCCACCCTCTGCCCTTACTCAGGTGGTCTCTCCTGGCAGATCTCACTAGAGTGGTCCTTGCTTCTCACCCAGAGTCCTGCCTGCCCAGCATCCTAGCCTGTGCTCAGGAGGCCTCTCTTCCCCAGCCTGGCCTCTACTGAGTGCCCAGCGCTGCTCTTGGCTCCACCAGCAGTGGGCAGCGCTCCTCGGAGATGGCCTTGCAGCTTTACACTGGAATAAGTCCACTGTTGCCTCACCTGCTGGCTCCCAGGGGTATCACCCCCATTGAGTTGAATTTGTTGGGTGGGGGTTGGTAAATTCCTCTCAAGAATCACAAAACAACAAGAGCATGTTTAGGAAGTTTTTCCTCTGATCCCTGCCTCAAAGGACAGAGTGATAAATATTTATTGTCTTAGATCATGGATTTCTGATACCTCCCACTCAAGGGGACCAAAGGGAACCCCCAGTATAGGCCCTATTTAAGGGTCTCGTTCCAGTCGTTGGTAATGGGGTGCTCGGGCCATGCCCGCTTCCCCCAGCCTCTGCAGGCCATGTCCCAGGAGGTCGGCTGGGCAGGAGGGCACTGGCTGAGACCGCAGATACGGGTGCTGAGCCCGTTCATGGCTCAGATATGAGTCTCCTTCCATCTTCCTTGGATCTTGGTTTTGGGAAACGTGGCAGGCCTATTTTTGGTTTTTGTTTGGGGCATGTTAAAATATTTTTTGTTCTTTTTAGTTGTATCCACCCTATTTCAGGTTATTTTTGTTGGTGTCAAATGTGTATGGTTCTTTTTAACCCTTTGTGTTTTTTTAGAGGAAACTTGGAAGATAAACTCCTTGATATATATATTTTTTTCTTTAGTAACTTGTTATCACTGGAATCAAAGGGAAAAGTGATCTCTTTTTTGCATTGGTTGTATTTGTATGTCACAAATAAAAGACACTTTGTTCAGTTGCTGGGATGGCTTCCAGATGCTGGGGTGCCATGGGCCCAAACCTTGGGAGGCACGTGTCTGTGCTGGCCCCATGCCCCTTCTTGTGAAGGAAGGCTGGGTGTCTGGGGCAAGCAGCCAGAGGTGGGAACAGAGACCAAAATGTATGTGTGTGCGCCACTTCCCAAAAGCTCTGGATAGAGGTCAGAGATGTCTTCCGAGGGGTGTCTTATTTGTATCCTGGAGCAAATCCCAAGCCAGACATTGTGACATTTGACATCTGTGGCCAAGCGCAAGTTCCAGTGCCCATGTGTGGAGTTTAAGAGATGAGAGTGTTTCTTTCTTCTCTTTTACTTTCTTGGGTTATTTATATTCTTGGTTTCTTAAAGACACCTCCTCTCTTCTCTCCCTGCATGAAGGACAAAGCCTCAAAGGAAGGCTAACTCATGTCAGGACCGAAGGGCCAGAAAGTTAGGAGCCAGGAGAAGCTCTGCCCAAGTAGTGTGGGATAACTGCAGCTTGTCTGCCCTGAAGGGCTCCTGCCCTCCTGAAGGGCTTGCTGGGAAAAGAGGCAAGAAGTGGGCGGTTGAGCTGGAGCCTGGAGGCACTTCCTTTGGATAAAGGGAGGGCCAGTTCCACCATACTCCTTGGTGATTCCATGTGCTAGAAGGTGGAGAGGGAGGCTACTGGAGCCCCTGATCCAAGAAGTGTTTGTACTCTGGGGAAAGGATTGGAGTTAATGGTTGTCCAGTGGGTGTCTGCTGTGCAGATTGTGGCCTCTACTGTGTGGGGGGCGCACCCAGAGGATGATTCTTGCAGGATTCTATCTTTGTGGCCTAAAGAAAGGTATCATGACCCTTAGAAAGGGAGCAATTTGCTGGGCTAATCATATAACTTCTGACAAAATTCTGCCCCCACCTGCCTAGTTTGTTCCTTTAAGGAAGTCTCAATCCCAGGCAGAAGGTTCCTTCCTTTCTTCCTTCAACCCAAGGGGCTTTACCATCAGGCCACATCCCCAGCCCCCCGCCCCACTTTTTTTTTTTTTTTTTTTTTTTTTGAGACAAGGTCTCACTTAAGTTGCTGGGAGTCTCACTAAATTGTCAAGGCTGCCCTTGAACTTGTGATCCTCATGTCTTAGCCTCCCAAGTTGGAGGGATTACAGACAGAGGTGCCACCTTGCCCAGCTCAGTTTCGAGTGTCCATCCTGTGCTACACAGTTGATGGCCAAAGCTGGAGGGGTGTGAGGCTCTTCCTTAGTGCTGGCCAGGAGCCTCCTGCCACTCGCTGGCCTCACCCTTGAGATGTGATGTGCCTGCGTCGCCCACACTGCTCCTCAACGCCTCCAGCCATGCTCCAGCTTCACTTGAGTGGTCCTAGCTGAAAGACTGGGCTGTTGGCAGGCCCAGGGAGCGAGGGCACACTGTTGCCAATGGAGCCTGTGCTGGTTTGGGAGGGACTAGATTTTCCCAGTAGCAGGGATGCCAGTCACCAGGGTTTTGTTTTTCTTTTGTTTTCTTTTTGTTTTGTCCTGGGGATTGAACCCAGGGGCATTTAGCCACTGAGCCACACTCCAAGCCCTCTTTTATATTTTATTGGAGACAGAGTCTTACTGAATTGCTTAGGGTCCTGCCAAATTGTTGAGGCTGGCTTTCAACTGCAGATCCTCCTGCCTCAGCCTCCTGAACTGCTGGGATAACAGGCAAGTGCCTCTGCACCTGGTTTGCTGCCAGGCAAAGAAAGCTGTCAGTTCAAACTTAGGGGTGATTTTTGTTAGACTACTCCCTCTCCAAGTACAGCAGAGGCGAGGATGCTGCGGAGGGTGAGGGTCTCGGGCAGGAGGGTGTTGCAGAGGAGCCTGGAGATCCACTCTGGTTGTGAGAGGGGTGGAAATGGCCCTGCTCACCATTGGCAGCTCCATCCAAAGTGGGGCTTTGGTGAACGCTTCCCCTGCATTTTCATTTAATGTGCACAACAACTTTGTCCCATGGGTGGTACTGTTACTCTCAAAAGTAACTTTTCACAGTCCCAGAAGTGACGGAGCCATGATTTGAACCCATCTTAAATAACCTGGTCAGGCACAGCAGCCGGACTCCAAAACCCCTTCTCTCCCCAAACTGCCTCGCCACAGAGGCCATGCCAGGAGGCTGTCCTCCACACCTTGGTCTCCATGGTGCTGAGGACCAGGCCTGGGATCTGGTAGTGCCAAGGTAGGTGGTGATGCCCTGGGCAGGATGTTGGTTTCTGTGAAGTCTGCGTTTCTGGATTCTGTCTCTGCTGGAGTGGACAAGGGGGACCAGTAAACCTGCGTTGGGACTTTGGGAATCTCTGCTGTGGAGTGTTTTTTTAGTTTTTGTTTTTGTTTTTTGGTTCCAGGAATTGAACTCAGGCACTTAACCACTGAGCCACATCCCCAGTCCTTTATCTTGAGACAGGTCTTGCTGAGTTGCTTAGGGCCTTGCTAAGTTACTGAGACTGCCTTTGAACTTTCAATCCTCCTGCCTCATCCTGCAGTCACTGGGATTACAGGTGTGTGCCACCATGCTGAGCTTCTGTGGGGTCTTTTAAAATTAATTTTAAAAACACTTTTAGTTGTAGATGGACATAATACCTTTATTTTTATGTGGTGCTAAGGATCGAACCCAGTGCCTCACACGTGCCAGGCAAGTGCTCTGCTACCCAGTCACAACCCCAGACTTGCTGTGGGGTCTTAATTGCATAAAAAGGAACATTTGCTATGACACAGCCAGCAGGGAAAGGGCTGCTTCTGCTGGGGCTGAGGTCACACCACAGGGCAGAGCTTAGTGCAGGCCAGGCCAAAGTTGAAGGGATGGGTCTCCAAGGGCCTGGAGCCCCCTGAGGGATGAGGCTGTTTAGCTTAAAAGGGGGCCGTGTCAGTGCTGATGCAGAACTGGAGCTGGCTGCAGGCGCCCGGCAGGTGGGTCCATCTGCACCTTGGACTTCTGGCCCAGGGCCTCATCTCTCTGGTTCTGCCTGGCACAGGAGGGCACTGTTGCAGAGTGGGCATGGGAGTGGCCTAGACCCTGGACCCTCTGGCCTCTCCCACCCAGCACCCCTATCAGTTGTAACGAAGAAGTAGCAGTGCTGCAGATCTTCAGGAAAGAGAGGTGTCTACCAGGCGGGTCCAGATGCTGGCGGGTCCAGAGGCAGTGCATGGCCCTTGCAGTGGGCATCCTATGAGTCGTGCTGTCCCCGAGCCTAGCTCGGTGCCTGGTGGGTTCCACAGGGCCTTCCAACCCGGAGGTCAGGGGAGCACTCCTGGGGCAGTCCTGTCACCTCTACGTTGGATTTGAGGGGTGGGGAAGGGGGTACGTGGGCAGAGGGGCCTAGAGTCCAGAGCTGGGGTGCTAAAGTACAAAGCTTGAGGTCGCTCAGTCTGGCCACATCATGTCTCCAGGAATAGTGAAGAGGAATGGAGGGTCTGATGTGAGGGTGGGGTCCAGAGGCAGAGAACTGAAGTGGTGGGTCCAGGCCGAGGGCTAAGGCAGCAGGGTTTGGATACACAATCACACCGGGGTAGGTGGTAGGTGTGTAGCTGGGGGCCATTGTCAAACATGAGTGTGGTGGTCTCGTGCTCCTGACCGCTGGCTGGCTGTGGACTTCAGGTTGGAGGAAGTTAACCACTTCTGGCTCCTGCAGGCTCCCCCAGCCCCCACCTCCTGGTCCCAGGTGGCTACACCACACGCTCCTATGACTGCCAGAGCCCTGGGACACCAGGCCAGACAACTGCAGGGGGAGTGGCACCCACCTGCCCCTTTGTGGACACCCACTGTGTTGTTCCACCTTCAACAGCTGCATCTGGGTCACTCCTGGACATCTGGCGCCTGGTAACAGCCATGCAGGGTAGGAACAGACAACCCTCCAAGATCCTGCATTCCTGAGCCTGCTTGAGCCCTGTCCTTCCAGGGAGGCCAGCCCCTCCCTCCGCTTTCTCCTACTGAGCTTAGCAGACCCCCAGGATGGAAAAGGACATTCTCAAGGTCACCCAGCAAGCTGGTGTTAGATTTGAACCACATCCTTCTGGCCCCTTTACCTCCCGTTGGGCACTGGGCACATCCTGAGACTACTGAGGTCTCCTGCTGCCACCCTACCCAGGGAGTCAGTTGTTCCCCACTGGCTTGTGCAGAGGCCTCTACCTTCAGTAAGAACCTCAGGGTGAGCTAGGGACCAGCCGGCTCCTTGTCTGCACACCACACCCTGCAGCCCTGTTTCTGGCTCAACCCAGGACTCGATACCTGGCACCACACATGCTGGGGAGAGTCCAGGCCAAGGGGAGACACTGGAGACCCATCGCTCAGCTTCTCACCAGCTCCAGGCTAGATGCTCTGGGAGGCGGCAGAGGAACTTTGAACTGCAGACCCCATAGAACTGGCTGAGGCCCCTCCTCTCCCCTTACAGAATTTATATTTGGATATGGTCCTGAAAGTTATGAGACTTTTCGTGGACAGAGCAAGCCTGGGGGCTGGGGGCCCTAGTGTTTCTCCAGCCTGCACGTTTAGCCAGCAAGATCTGAAAGCTAGAGGCTGGGGTTGTGGCTCCGTGGTGAGCACTCAACTAGCATATGTGAAGCACTGGGTTTGATTCTCAGCACCGCAAATAAATAAATATCCATCAACAACTAAAAAAATATTTAAAAAATCTGGAAGTCAGCTCAAATGGGGCACCTGGTATCTTGTCAGTTCATATAATGACCATCAGGGATGGGGGACCTGGAGTGTGAAGCTGGCGTGAGGGCAAGGGACCAGCTCCCCTGCCCATCCCTCAGTTTAGGATCCATTCCTAGTGCCTCCTTCAAGGAGGGGAGGGTGAGTGGAACAGCTTCAGCTCTCCAGTCAGAGATGGGATCCTGAGACCTTTACGCTTCACCCCTGACAGGGAGAGACCCCTAGAAGTCTGTGTGGGTGGTCAGTTCCAGGGTGTGGGATGGAGTTCCCCATCCTTGCAGGCTGGGGAACACAGCAATTGCCCAGCATGTTAGAAGGAATCTGTTTTGTGGAAGCCTGTCTCACCCTGTGAAGTAAACCTTCACTGGACTACCCTGGACCACACCATCTGTGCTTTGTCCGAGGTTAGCCTTGAACTTGCAATCCTCCTACCTCAGCCTCCTGAGTTTCTGGGTTTACAGGTGTGTGCCACTGTGCCCTGGCTTCATTACTCTCTTGTCAAGGACTGTCATTAGTCCAACAGACTGACCTAGGTGCAGTATCTGTCCTGGTACTGGCAGCTTCTCTTGCCTCCTTTCTGATGGGGGCTTTGAAAGTAGCCTCATCACAGGGGCCCAAGGAAAACCCTGGGACAGAAAAGACACTTCTCTTTTTACAAATAAATTCTCCAAGGAATTATTTTACAAATAATTCTCCAAGGAACCCTTCCTAAAGTGTTTCCAGGCCCCTTGCCTCTCATGGGAGTTAATGCTGTGTTTCACAGTGCCAGAGAAACCCAGGAAGTAGCAGGGGAGCTCCTTGCTCCTTCCCTTCCCCAGTGGTAGGCAGCTGGATTCCGTGCTCCTACAGGTGGAAGAGGGGCGTTTAGAAGCATCTGTCAGGGGCTTCTTAGCAGGACCCCAAGCAAGCTAAGGGCAGGGGGCCCTGGTAGCTGTCCAGCCGGGCCTGCTGGACTTTAAAAATATTCTAGGGATGGGGATACAGCTCAGTTGGTAAAGTGCTTGCCTCGCATGCACAAGGCCCTGGGTTCTAATCCCCAGCACCACCAAAAAAAAAAAAAAAAAAATCTAAGAATGGGGTAGAGAATGTAGGGGAAGGATGAAGAGGGCCCCAGCTTGGAACCTGGGAACACATCCCTCTAGAGATAACTTATGCACAGTTTACCTTCTGAGGCACCCCAGTTCCATTGCTGCCTTTCTGTGACACTTCCCCAAAGGACTGAGGCTTCTTTCAGAGCTGTTTCCCAGTCTATAGCCAGCTCCGCCCCACCCCTTTCAGCAGCCTTCAATGCTATTGACATCAGTGTCAAAACTGGAGCTTCTGGAAACCTCTTCCATGCAGCAGCTTGTGGGGTAGTTGGAAGAATGGGTTTTGGAGCAGACAGATCTGCCCTAGAATCCTGGCTCAGCGATCTTGTAGCCGCATCATCTTGTGCAGGTCACCCAGCTTTCCAGGACTGTTTCCTCATTTGTAAAAAATAAAAACAAAAGCAAAAACAACAAAAATGAAGTAACAGCATCTTCATGACACTGTTGTGAAGTTGGAGTGAGAGTATAGTTAAGGTCTGACTCAGTGGCCCTTTCCTGCTTTGCTCCTACTTATTTCAATACCTTTCAGTCTCCTGCAGTTCATGAACATTGTCCAAGTGTCCAATGAGTGCCAGATCACTAGGAGACAGGTGGCCTCCCAGTGTGGGAATGGAGACCCACCCTGTGGCCAGTGCTATCACATGTGCTGCTGCGTGCGAGAAGGCTCAGGCGCCAGGTGGCCAACATAGGTTTCCTGTGATGGGGCCACCTCAAGTCACCTCCTAGAATATCATGGTTATATTTTCACCATGGTGCTTACATACTTTCTCATTAAGTGTTTGTTTATTGTCTGTCTCTTCCTCCAGAGTGTCAGTTCCACCATGAGACCTTGTCCACCTAATGGTGCCTAGAACACTGCCAGGCACACTTGAGGCTAATGAAAGTTTGTTGAATAAAGTAAGTTGTGGGGCTGGGGTTGTAGCTCAGTGGTAGAGTGCTTGCCTAGCATGTGTGAGGCACTGGGTTCAATCCTCAGCACGCATAAATAAATAAATAAATACAGGTCCATTGACAACTGAAAGAAAAAAAAAAAATTAAAAAGGAAGTTGTATCATTTAGAGGAAGCCAGGGAATAGGAGTTAACATGGTAAAAAGGGAGGGCTAGTCAGGAGTTTTAAAAATGTTCTAGGTAGAGCATAAAATGCAAAGAGGCAAAAGGCTTGGAGTGGTGGAGGGAAAACCCCAAAGCATGGAACACTGAGGAATGAGGCTGGAGAGTAACATCCAGGAATCAGGCCTTGTTTAGAAAGCAGTGGGGAGCCACTGAATGTGTATGACTTCATCAAGTGCGTGTCTGGAAAACAAGGAAAGGAGGTAGGAAGTGAGTAAAAAGGAGGGAAAGAAGGGATAGAGATGGAAAGAGAAAGGATGGGAGGAAAGGAGGAACGGAAATTGGGCACCAGTGCATGGAGACTGCAACTAAGTGGGTAAGTAAATACGGGGAATTTAGTTACGAAGTTCCAGTTAGCAGTTCAGGCCAAGAAATAATGAAGGCGTGGAGGACAGGAGAGGAGTGGAAAGATTTAGAAGAATGAATGGAGGGAGGAGTCAAGAATGTAGCGTAGACTTCTCGCTTAAGTGATTGGGTGGCCCAAGATGTCACTCACGGAGATAGGTCCTCTTGGAGGCGGGGAATAGCCAAAAGAACGCTCTTCTGCTCCGCCCATCGGTGGTAGGGCTTCATCGATTGGCTATTTCGAGGAACGCGCCAAAAACTGCCAGGGGCTGTAGAGAGGTGTATCCTCGCGTCACTTTCGAGGTACTTCCGGGTCGCCGTTTCCTGGCCTTTCCAGCTCCGGAAGTTCCTGCTGGCGCAGCCATTTTGACTTCCTGACCTTGGGCTCCGGCTGTTGGTTGTCTGTGGTCTCAGCCGTGTGGTCATGTCTGTCCTGACGCCGCTGCTGCTGAGGGGCCTGACAGGCCCGGCCCGGCGGCTCCTGGTGCCGCGCGCCCAGGTCCACTCCAAGCCGCCGCGGGAGCAGCTCGGGACCATGGTGAGGAGAGAGCCGGGAAGGGCGCAGGGGTCCCGCCGCGGGTTGGGGCCTGCCGGGTCTGGCGCGCTGTCCTCAGACGGCCCTGCGTGCCCTGCACTTCGCAGCCCGCAGCGTAGCAAGAAGCAGCTCCGCTGGTCGGGCGCGTCTGAAGGGCGCAAAGGAGGGGACCGTGCCCGGGTGCTCGTCAGCGTTAGGACTTCCCCCAAAGCCCTAGGGTCCGACCTGGCGGTCCCAGCCCTGTCGCTTACCGGTTGTGCAGCTCGGAGCGAGCTTCCCTAGTCCCCTCAGCCTCTTTTCTGTGCATCCGGCGGGGATGCCTGAGCACTGTCAGCGATAACGGCTGTTACCGCCCTTAGTTATTGTTAGGGAGGCAAGGGGACCCTGACAGGTCTTTGGGGCGCCCAGAAACGTAGGATCGTTTAACTCTTGATGACAACTTCCACCTTTTTGGCGCTTTTGTACATCTGCCACAGTAGCAGAACGTGGACCTGAATTCACGTCTTCAGAATCCAGGCTTGTGGACCTTGGGTCAGGAGAACCAGAGGGCACTGCACCGAGGCAGTACTGGTGATCGAGGCACGGTTCAGCGCTCGCTGCTGGAGAGGCTGAAGTGGGAGGATTGGCCAACTGGGCAACATAGTGAAATCCCTCTCAAAAAAGGGAAGAACTTGACTGGGGATGGAACTCAGTGGTAGAGGATGTGTTCTGCACGGGTGAGGCCCTGGGTTTGATTCCTAGCACCCCAGAAATAACAACAGTAGTAATCATTGGGACTGGCATTTGCTAAGTGCCTGCTGTATGCTAGGCACCCTAAAACTGCTGTGCTGGCCTCATTCAGGCTTGCTAGAGACCCTGAAAAGAATGGGTGATTGTCTCCATTTCCTAGTTGAGGGAACAGAAACTTAGAAGCAGGGTGTTGACCTGTCAGAAGTTTCACCTTAAGTGGAAAGAGGGAGTTTGAATTCAAGGCTGACTCCAAATTATTCTGTGATCTTGACTGCTATGGAGAAGACGGTAGTGGATGTACCTGGCACAGTGGTACATGCCTGTAATTCCAGCTACTCTAGGAGCTGGGGCAGGAGGATCACAAGTTTCCAGTTTGAGGCCAGCCTCTACAATTTAGCAAGACCTTGTCAAAAAGGAGGGGATGTAGCTCAGTGTCAGGGCACTTGCCTAGCATGTACATAGCCCAGAGTTTGATCCCTAGCATTGGGGACAAAATATAAATAAAAGTAACTTATCCCTAATCTCAGAGGTTTACTTGGTAGGAAGAGTGGTCCCCCCGCCCCTTTTTTCCTTTTTCACAATACTGGGATTTAACCGATTAACTCTACCAGTGAGATACATCACCAGCCCTTTTTTATTTTTTATTTGGAGACGTGGCCTCTAACTTATGACCCTCCTGCTCAGCCTCCCTAGTAGCTGGGATTACAAATGTGCATTTCACCATCCCAGGTAAAGAGAGGGTTTTTTTGTTTGTTTGTTTTTTTGGTATGGAACCCAGGGGTGCTTAACCACTGAGCCACATCCTCAGCACTTTTTTATATTTTATTTAGAGACAGGGTCTCCTTGAGTTGCTTAGGACCTCACTAAGTTGCTGAGGCTGGCTTTGAACTCCATCCTCCTGCCTCAGCCTTCCGAGCGGCTGGAATTAAAGGTTGCGCCATTGCATACGGCACAGGAGGGGTTTAAGACAAGGAAGGTGCAGTTGTAGAGTTAGTGTTCTACACCAGGTTCCCAAGTCTCCACAGACCCAGCTTGAGAACAAGTGTAAATCCTCATGTTTGTCCCCCTCTGATTTATCACTGGGCAATCGATACTCCCTGGGTTTTAACCTAGGCTGCTGCTCCTTCCAGTCATTTGTCCCCATCCCTGTAATTGACCCTTACATCAAGGCTTAGTTTAGGCCTTAGGTCTATGATGTCCCCTCCCTGAGGGTTCCCTCCCTTCCTAACTAACCTGGAGTCCTCCTTGTGCTCTACCGCCTGGGTTTCCTTTTTTGTGGGAAAGTTGGATCTCCCACCTGCCTCTGAGTCTTGGCTCCCTGAGAGAGGCTGGCTGCTGTCAGAACTGCTGGGACTTCAGAGTGCCTGGGGGAGTCGTTAGCCTGGGACCCTTCTTTTCTTGTGCTCTGTGTAGGATATCACCATTGGGCTCACCTCCTGCTTCCTGTGTTTCCTCCTGCCGGCCGGCTGGGTCCTGTCACACCTGGAGAACTACAAGAAGCGGGAGTGAAGGGGCCTGCTCTCCCCATCACCCTGTGATCTGACCACCCCGGCCAGCCCATCCTGATCATGTCTGCATTCCTGGCTGGCTTCTCCTGGATCATGTCGTTCAATTCCAGTTACCTCTTCTGAATCATGACTTCTCAGTGTTTCCATGGTGATATCTGGGACCATGTATATTGCCCTGCCTGGTGGGGTCCCCTTGTAACAATAAAATCTATTTAAACCTTGCTTCACAAACCCATTGTGCCTCCTGCCTGGGCTCCTGCCTCCGCTCTTAAGCTGAAGATGGTGCTGGTATGTGGAGACGGATGCCTGGCGGGCCACAGGGTGAGCACGGCTACAGCCCCACAGTATATTGTGTGCATCTTGGCCTAACTCCTTGTGTGCCTCCCTGTGTTTATTTATGTATTTTCTATCTAGCTACCTATTTGCTTAGTAATTAATTATTGGGTATTGACCCAGAGGTGCTTCACCGCTAAGCTACCTCCCCAGTTCTTATTTTTATTTTTGAGATAGTTTCTCTCTAAGTTGCCCAGCTGTCTCACCTGCCCACATAATGGGTAACAGGCAGGCACCACCAGGCGAGGTGTTCCCTGCATTTAAATGGCTTCTGCCTTCTCAAGAAACGCACCTGTTGTTATTGCTGGGCAGTCCTCCTTGCTCATCACTTCCATCTCCTTTGGCTGTGCTAAACCCAATGGTTGTGTGTGTATGTGTCTGTTTCTTTGGGGCTGCTCTGCAGCTGGAAATTTTAGGGGACTAACTTTCCCTGTTCTTCCTCTTCAGTGGTCCATTTCTTTTTGTTTTGTGCTGGGGATTGAACCCAGGGCCTTGTGCACTCTACCAGCTGAGCTATGTCCTCAGCCCTCAGTGGTCCATTTCTTAGGTGCTTATTGCCCTTCCTTGTGGGGTGAGGCACTGGGCAGGTTTTTCTGTCTTGTTTGGTTTTTGCACCCATTCAGGCACGCACTCTACGAGCTACGTCCCGAGCCCTTCTTGCATTTTTATGTCAGCTCCGGGGCCCTTTTCCTTTTAGCACTCTACATGCTTACTAACTGACTGGCCTTGTTCTCCCTGCCGGCTTCTGTTTCTCCCTCTTACCTGCAGTTTACCACACTCCTCAGTGGTTCTTTCCTGTGGCGTCTGGGGGCCCCTTGGCAGGGATGGTGCTTGTGAAGCACTGCATGCTGCACTGGCATCTGGACTGCCACTGTTCGGAAGGAACAGGACCTCTGACCTGCCAGGCCTACCCCGAGGACAGCATGGCATTCCCTCTCCTCTGCCTCCTTTCTGCTGGGTGACAGTTGACTCTGAATAAATGCAGCTTTAGGGTTCCCTGTGGAGAGGGGCCCGCCAGGACCCTGGGACTGGAAGTGAGTGTTCTAGACCCTGGGTGTCAAAAATGCAAGTCTTTTCGGTGTCCTTTCTGTGTGGTGTCAGGGGTGCCTATGGGACCCAGGGCATAGGTACTAACAAGTTCAGCTCTGGCCCATTCCTGCTTCCTTGAAGGTGGGGAGGTGTTCCCTGTCTCCTGGATGTTTCCTTCCACACAAACAGGCCTTGAGTGCGAGGCTGAAGGACCGGAGAGTAGCCCATGCCCCAGGAATTCTGGGTGCAGGTTGGGATATTGACCAGGGGAGGGGGAACCCTCATGTTGGATCTAAGGGCTGGCTTGAGCCAGGCTAGAGTGTTGAGCTAGGGGCTCTCACCTGCCACCTGCAGGTCTCTCAGTGTCACTGTTCCTGGGTAGAGTGGTCTCCCTGCCTCCTTCCACACAAGAGGTCACCCTGCCTCTCACTGGCAGTTTTTCCTATTTACAGTATCCCTAAGGTGGGGTGGTAACTGAGTGCCCCTAGGCAGTGCCCTGACTTCCTGGAGGTGCCCAGTCCCTCATCAGGGGAGCTGAAGGCTGTGCTGCAGGGGCCGTTCTGACCAAGCCTCCCCTTCCCTGAGGGGAGGACGGCTTGCTACCTAGCTTTAGGCTGGCCCAGGGTTGCTTTCCTCCAGCTATGGGCACAGACTGTGCATTGGTCTCGGAGCCACAGGACAGCCACACACCAAAGAAAGGATGACAAGAGAGCCATTTGAGTTTCTATGGTAATGCCACGGCCCTGCTGAGGATTTGACTTAGTCTCCTGTTTTTGTGCCCCTAGAACTCAAAAGGAATGGGTGAAAACATGCTGTGGTACATGCCTATAATCCCAGTGACTTGTGAGATGGAGTTACGAGGAGCCACCTGGATAAGACTCTGTCTCAAAGAAATAGAGAGCTGGGGATCCAGCTCAGTGGTAGATCACCCCTGGGTTCAATCCCTAGTACCATAAAAAACAGGAGGAGGATGGGTCACAGTTCCCCTAGGTGGACTATGACACAGGGGTAGCTCCATCCTAGGGGAACTGCTCCCACCCAAAGTTCTATGTCTTTTTTTTTTTTTTTTCTATTTTTAAATTTTTTGTAGTTGTAGAAGGACAGCATGCCTTTATTTATTTTTATGTGGTGCTGAGGATCAAACCCAATGCCTCACATGCTAGGCAAGCACTCTGCCACTGAACTACAATCCCAGGCCCAAAAAATTCTGTCTTGAGTCACTACTCAGACTGGTGGGAAGCCTGTGGCTGCAACTGCTTCTTCAGTCCCTGGTCTGAGAAAGCCCTCAGCAAGCCCCCCAGATCCTTCAGCCTACGTTCTCCCCTGTTGCCAGGCCAGAATACCCCCAGGCTTGGGGGTGAGTGGTGATAGATTTGGGGCAGGACAGAGAGAGGATTTAGAGTTCAGGTGACCTATTGTGCTTGAACCCTGTCCTTGTTGGTCTTCTGTGGCCACCAGACAGGAAATCTAGTCACCTTTCACTGGCCACTTATCCCCAACCAAGTCACGGTCCCTAGAGCAGTACCCTATGGAGAAAGCAAGGCTTCGTACTCTGAACAGCATTTTGTGTTCCTGTCTGGAGGTCTGCCTGGTGTGCACGCTGGGTGGGGAGGCTGTAGTCACCATACGGTTGTCATGTCTGCAGTTGGGGACTGGGAGATGGGAAGCTCAGGTGTGAGGCCTGGCTCAGCCATTTACACATGACCTTGGACATGTCATCTAGGTCTCTGAGCTTCAGTTTTCAGGACAGCAAAATGAAGATGTGGCAGGCAGAATAATGTCCCAGCTCTACTGCCTGGAATTGATGAATAGGTTATCTTACATGGCAAACGTCATTTTACTGCCTTACTGCCTTAGTGGCGCACTCTTGTGATCTGTGACTTAGGAAGCTGAGGATCACAAGTTTGAGGCTGGCTTCGGTAATTAAGTGAAGCCCTAAGCGATTTGGTGAGACCCTGTCTCAAAAAGTAAAAAGGACTGGGGATGTAGCTCAGTAGTAAAGAGTCTTTGGGGTTAATTCCCAACACTTGGGGAAAAAAAAAAAAAAAAAGATTTTGCAAATGTGATAAAGGTTAAGGACCTTGTTGAAGATTATCCTGGATTATCTGGGTGGGTTTGAGGTGATCACCAGTCTTGACCTGCAGAAGATCCTGCCTGACCTTACTGGCTTGGAGAATGGAGAAAGTGGCCACCAGCCAAGCAATGTGGTACCCTCTAGAATCTGGGAACAGTCCTTAGTTTACAGCCTGCAAGAATATGAGGACTTCAGCCCTATAGCTACGAGGAACAGAATTCTGCCAACCTGTAAGTGTAAGTAGTGGATTCCTTTTTAGAGCGTCTAGACAGAATAGCTTTTGTGCTCCTTGATTTTAGTTGGTGAAATTCGGTTTTCTGATCTCCAGAACTGTAAGATAATAAATTTGTGTCACTGTAAGCCACTGAGTTTGTGGTGATTTCTTATGGCAGTGATGAGGAAAGTGATACATCTGCCTCAGAAGGGTTTGGGCGGATACCTTCAGTGACATAAGATGAAGTAATGCATTCACAGGAAGATGGGCACCCCAACAGGGAGCATGGAGGTCAGTTGGGTTGGGAAGCTCCCTGTCGCCTCTGCCCCTCTGCTTGCTTCCTGCCTCAGGTGACCTGCATCCTACAAATGACTCTCGCAACTCAGCTGACTGCACCTAAATATGAACCCTACTCATCACCTTGGCCTCTGCAGTGGCGACAGCCACGGCCTGTGGGCCGATGTGGGTACACCCATGGCCATTCACAGTCCTCTGGGGGCCTGACTCCCAAGTCCCCTTGGGAAAGACTGCCCATCCCTCATCTTTGGTCCACCCCTAAGACTCTTGGTTGGCTGTGGCTTCCTGTGAGGATTATGGCGGTGTGAGGGTGTATGTGATGTCCCTGCTACTTTGGTCCACTCAGCATGGCCCCCTCTCCTATAAGGTGGAAGGGGCGGGTGGCCCTGGAATGAGGTATTCTGTAAACTTTCTCTGTGGCTGAGGTTACATAGTTCCTGGGTCCCAACGTGGGGCCTCCTGTCCCTGCATTGGACATGGATGTGGGGCTCCTATCCAGACACACTCCTGGTGACAGGATATTACTGCCTGTCATCTTTGTGACTGTTTCCAACCAGCAGCCTCAACTACCATGGCCTTGTGTTGTCCGTTTGGTTAGAGGCCTCTGGCAGCCAGGGCCCATGACACATGACCATTTGTATGGTGGCACATTGGGAGGCAGAGACAAACGTCTGGATCTCTTGCCAGGGACTCCTGGTAAATCTGCAGGTGGGTTTAAGATGCTTCAGATCAAAATCCTAAAGTGGTGAAATTAACAGGACAGATGGAATAGGGATAAGGGAACAATTATTAACCACCAAATAAATGGGCACTGAAAAAGCCAGGTGCTGTGGCAGCACCTGTGAGCCCAGCTACGTGGGAGGCTGAGGCAGGAAGCTTGCCAAGTTTCAGGCCAGCCTGGGCAACAAGTGAGACCCTGCCAAGAAAACCACAAAACAACAAAAAACAGCTGGACAAAGTCGACCTCCTGGAGCTGGAGTAAGCGCCAAAGCTTCCCTCTGGCCCGTCCTTCCCGTTCTACCTGACACAGTGGGGAGGGCGGAACACTAGAGGGAAGAGAGCACCCCGTTTTGCAGCACTGTGCACGCTGGGGGTGCATGCAGGCCTATTCTTCACACCCCAGACGCTGCGGGGAGGGAAGCATTTACTTGGTACTGGCAGCCTGGGTGTAACCAGCACCGAGCCATATGGGGACTCCTGTTCACTTTCCAGAGCAGCCGTTCTTTGTCCTGACCATTAGTCCTCCCCCTACCCACTGGGTAAGGGAGGCTGGGGTGGACTTGTCCTGCACTTATTTTCAGGATTTTTACAAACCTAGCCAGGTGTGGTAGTATACCTATAATTCCAGCTCCTTTGGAGGATCCCAAGTTTAAGGCCAGCCTGGGCAATTTAGTGAGATCCTGTCTCAAAATAAAAAGGGCTGAAGAGGGATTGTGGCTAAGCCGTAGAGTGCTCACCTGGTACCTGTGGGGCACTGGGTTCTAATCTCAGCATTTAAAAATAAATAATGGTATTGAGTCCAGCTACAATTAAAAAAATTTTTTTTTTTTTTTTTTTTTTTAAAAAGGGCTGCGGATGAAGCTCAGTGGTAGAGCACTTGCCTAGCATGTGCAAGACCCTTGGTTCGATCTCCAGTAAAACACACACACACACACACACACACACACACACAATAAATAAATAAACATAAAAATACAAATCAGGTGTTTGCCTGTTACTTGGTAATACCCATTCTCTTCTGCTGATTGCCAATATCATTGGCAGTTATAGATTTCACTGTTAAATAGGGAGAAGGAATGAACAGTTCAATAGTAACGGGGTCCAAATATGGTGAACTTTTTGTTTTCTTGAGTTTGGAAGCAACCCAAAGACCCAATGATTCAGTAAATGGCCACTTGTAATGGTGCTGGGGTTCAGATTTGGCGTTTGTAGTCTAGCTGTGAAAAAGCCAATGTTGGGCTGTGCAGCAGACCCAGGCACCAGCTGCACCTGCTCCAGTGCTGGCAGTCGCTGGTGATAACGTTCAGGCTTATTCCATGCCTGTCCTTCCATGAACCCAGGGATCTGATGGGGCTCCGGCATAGCTTTCTTGAGAGGTGAAGGAACACCGCCATAAAAAGGGCCCTCCATAGTGAAGATGGGATCCAGAGCCCCGGCTAGCCTCTTTGGAGCCCATGGCTTTGTCATTTTTAAAAAATACTAAATTCGATACTAAATTTTTTATTTTTAAGTAATTCACAGGTGATCTTAAGAAAATATACAAAAGGATCCTGTGTACCCTTTTTCCAGTTCCCCCCACTGGTAACATCTTAGAAAACTATGATTAAGCACATCTCAGGATATTTTTAAAAAATACTAAATTCGATACTAAATTTTTTATTTTTAAGTAATTCACAGGTGATCTTAAGAAAATATACAAAAGGATCCTGTGTACCCTTTTTCCAGTTCCCCCCACTGGTAACATCTTAGAAAACTATGATTAAGCACATCTCAGGATACTGACCTTGACACAACGCCTTTCCCTTTCACAGACGCATGCACTCCCCCATATCCCTGGCACTGTTATCGTTTTCCTTTTCTATTAAGTCCTTGATATGTTTTATTTATACTTATTTTGCTAGGGAAACGCTCCACCATTAAGCCACATCCCATCTTACTCTTTGCTTTTACTTCATTTTTGCTATACTGGGAACTGAACCCAGGGGCCCTCTCTACCACTGACCTGTATCCCCTGCCCTTTTTTATTTTTTATTTTCAGACAGGGCCTCCTTAAGTTGCTGAGGCTGATCTCAAACTTGTGATCCTCCTGCCTTGGCCTCCCAAATCACTGCGCCACCGCGTTGGGCTAAATTCTTGCTTTTAAAATGACCCTGCTTTCTCCCCACCAGGAGCCGAGACCAAAGTTAGGTTCCAGGCTTTGACCTTGACACCAACGGAGATGTCCTCCCCGTGGGAGGCAGGTCACTGAAGCCTGCTGAAGCCCGGGCTCGGTGGGAGGGACGAGTGCGCGGGGTGCGCCGAGGGGCGTCCCGGGCCGGCGCCACTTCCTGTCTCCCCGCGGGACGCTCGCTCTGCGGCTACAGTCGCAGGCGCCCACAGCAGCAATGGTGCTTTCGGTGATCTTAATTTCATTGTCCTACTTATCTCAACACAATCCGAGTTTCGAACTCCAGGAACAGAAAACAGACTTGGCTCCAGAAGGCTCTTATCGCCCCCGGAACCTTTAGGAGGCTGGGAACTTGGGGCCAGGCGGGTGTGCAGGGCGGAGGCTCGAGTCCGGCCTACCCGACTCTCATACGGACCTCGGGCCTGCACGCCTGAAGTCGCCGGAGCTCCGGACGCCATCCGTTGACGACCGCAGCGAGGAGCTCGTTGCTAGGGGCGTTGCCAAGGAGGGGCCACGAGGAGGGGCCCACTTCCGGGAGGAGGGCAACTGGTAACCCGGAAGCGGTCGGTAGTGCGGCGCTGTTTAAAGATGGCGGCGGAGGAACCTCAGCAGCAGAAGCAGGAGCCGCTGGGCAGCGACTCCGAAGGTACAGACCGAGGGAGGGATGTCCATCACGGGCTAGCGGGGGGCGAGACCCTGCCGGCTGTTCCCAGGGAGGTCGATGAAGCAAGGCCGCCGGCGGCCGGGGGCGAAGCGCGCGGACGGCCCCTTCTCCGCCTCTGCTGCCTCCCCTCCCCCTCACAATGGAAGGAGCCGACGCCGCGACCCCCGGCCGGGCGGGGCGGCCCGCGGCCCGCGGCTCTTTCTCCTCGCGCACGCCCGGGGCGGGGCCTGCGCCGTCCCGCCCTCCGCCCGGCCCCTCGGCGCCCGGCACCGGCACCCGGGCCCCGAGCCTCTCTGTCCCAGTCTTCGCCGTCTGGCCGAGGCCTAGGTCGGGACCGGGCCTCCCGCCTTCACCAGAGCTGCCCGCGTCTGCAGGCGTCGAGGGACGACGGGCTGCAGACCACGAAGGACCAGGCGGGCCGTGCGGGATGTCGCGGGTTGCGGGTGTCCGCCCAGTGGCTTCGGGCAGCCTCTTCCCTGGAGCCCCCTTTTCTGGCCTCATGAACCTTTTCTGCCTGGCGCGGCATCATTTTCTTAGACCTCTGAGGATTTAGGAGTTTCCAGAAACAGCCACACCCTCTCCTTTTCTACCCAGGAGTTGAGCCCTGGGGACCGAGTAGGTCACAAGGGTGTGGGAGGGACAGCTCTGTTGTAGGGCATGGGTCCGGTCCAGCTAAGAACCTGGGATGGGCTGGCCCCAAAGGATTGACCTTAAACGTCATTCAGCGCATACTCAAACCCCACTCCGGCTGCACACTTGAGGAACTGAGAACCGACAAACCCAGGCCCCCAGAAGGGACTTGTTCAGGATCTCACGTAGTCACATATGTATAGCTCATATAAAGAAGAGCCAGAACTAGAATTTAGGTCTCCTGGCCCCTCCCCAATGGCTCCTTAGAGTGGGGTCCCGGAGTGGACCTGCTCAACCCTGGAAGATTCCAGAGCACTTTTTGGTACCACCTGCTATGTGAGTACCATAACAGTATGTGTGTGGAGGAAGGTGGTAGTGTTAGCCCTATTTCACAGCTGAGGAAGGGCTCTGCAGTGAGCTGGTAGAAGAGAGTTGTGAACAGCTTAGACTGGAATCATAAATATGGATTGACCTCAGCTTTTTACTAGTAGTGACATTGGGCAGATTGCTTCACCTTTCTGCATTTGTTTTGTTATTTGTAAAGTGGGCAGCATTAAAGATACCTAGCAGGATAGGAGGAGGAAGAGTGTGATAAATAAAGAGCAGGCTCACAGAGAGCTCAGGACTCCACCTCCTCATCTTACTTTCCCAGGAGACCTCTGTCCACCACCAGAGCACTCCCAGTCTGCTGGGAAGTAACCTTAGAAAGCAGGGAGGAAGCATGTGTTAGCTGACAGAGTGAGTCTTGGGGGGAGTGATTACTTTTACTCCCTTACTTTTGGATTCTGATTCTTCGGGAGTGCTGTGCATTGGACCCAGGGCCTCACACATGCTAGGCAAATGCACGCTCCACCCTCAGCTACACTCCCATCCTTTTTTTTTTTTTTTTTTTTTTGAGATAGGGTCTCATTATTTTGGCCAGGCTGGTCTCACGTTCCTGGGCTCAAGTGATCCTTCTGCATCAGCCTCCCCAGTAGCTGGAACTAGAGGTGTGTACCATCGTGCCTGGCTACCCTCTCATTTTAAAGATGAGGAAATGAAAGCCCAGAAGGGGAAGGACATTGCCAAGATTACACAGTGGGGTGGAGCAGGGTGTAAGACACTGGCTTCCAGATTTCAAACCTGCTCTCCTGCTCCTGGGCTGTGATTGTCCCTGGCCCAGCAACCTGTGGTGGAGAGGCCAGGATCTCCAGTAACCCTTGTTTTTCGTTTCTTTTCTAGGTGTTAACTGTCTGGCCTATGATGAAGCCATCATGGCTCAACAGGACCGAATTCAGCAAGAGGTGAGTGGCTGAAGAGGGCATGGAGGGAGTGGCCAGTGACCCTGTCATGTGAATGAGTGGACGAGGCCTGAGGTCTATTGTCTGTCTGTGCTTTGGAATCCCACTTCTTTCTAGGCTGTGCTGGGTACCGGATGCTTTTATGGGGGTTGCTGTGCCACTGGGTGACCAGCCTAGCGCCCCTTTCCTAGGTATTCTGGCTGTTAGGCGTGGGTCACTGCATCTCCCTGCCACAGCATGATGGCTCCCTGCCTCCTGCAGATTGCTGTGCAGAACCCTCTGGTGTCGGAGCGGCTGGAGCTCTCCGTCCTGTACAAGGAGTATGCTGAGGATGACAACATCTACCAACAGAAGATCAAGGTGGGAGCCTGGCTGGAGGGGCAGGAGGGTGCCCAGCCTGGTCTCAGAGGACAGGGTCTTGAGGAACACCTCTCATTGCTAGTTTTAAAGTATATACGCTCTGGACTCAAAAAGATGTCTCTTCAAATCCGGACTACCTCCTTGGCAGGTCCTCAGTATCTTGGAACCATGACTGTCTTCATTTGTAAAATAGGGACAGTGAGGGCTGGCAAAGTGTTTGCCTTGCACACACAAAGCCCTGGGTTCCATCCCCACTTCCAAAAAAGAAATGACCAAAAAAAAGCATCTACTGGTAGGGTGATTTTGAGGTGGAGGGAGGTGATGTTCCTGGGGGGCCAGGTGCAGGCTGGGCAGGAGCCAACCATCTCATTGCCCACTGAGGGGCTGACCAGGCTGGTGCTGGAGAGGGCAGGGCAGGGCAGGAGGGCTGCACAGGGGTGTGCTCCACAGCTCACCTCCTGGCCGTTTGGGAGGGTGGGCATTGGCGGATAAGCAGGCCCTGGGCTTCTGCATGGGCCCTGCAGCATTGCTCAAGCAGGCAGGCTGCTGCACCACCCACCTTGGTTGGAGTGTGACCGTGGGTGTGTAAACAGCATCTAGTAGGCAGCACAGAGAGTTAGTAAATGTTACTCCTCTCACACTCCCCGCAAGATCAGAGATGCTTAGACCGTTCCATCTGGAGAAGGAGCCTTCCAGTGGCCAGGCAGGTAATCCTGATTGAAGCTGGCCAGGGGGTCAGGTGGTGAACAGGGAAGACACTGCAGTTCACAAGCCACCAGATGGTGACAGGGAGAAATCGAACTGTCACTCCGCTGTTGCTAGAGAAGCCAAAAATAACGAAATCTCCTGACTTCTAACAGTTGGCAGCTAATTCAGACTTTAAATATGTGGGGCTGGGGTGTTGCTCAGTGGTGGAGTACTTGCCTAGTGTGTATGTATGTGTGGGGCCCTAGGTTCTGTCTCTAGCACCAAAAAAACAAAAAAGTTGGGTGGGCCAAATAACCTACCTGACTAGCATAGGGCCAGATCCCCAGTGTGCGGTCCGAGATCTGTTTCTACCCTTTGCTCGGGGTGTCTATAGTTTCCCTAAGAGGCCTGTGGGGAGATGCAGGCATTGGCTTTGGAGCTCAGCACACCTGGGTTCTGGTTGTGACCTCTGCATTCCAGTTCTGTGGTCTTGGGCAGTGTACCAAACTTGGAGCCTCCATTATTTGCTTATCTCTGGCTGGAGGTTTCTCCTCCCTCTTGGGACAAGTGGAGGCTCAGGGTGGACGGAGGTGACCTTGTCAGATGCTGGTGAGGTGCTAAGCTCAGTGCTCAGGGAGGCTTGGGAAGCAGTAGGCTCCTTCTTTCCCATGTGGTGGGTGCGTGGAGTGCTGCCCCCATTTCCTGGCCTACCTGCTGTACTAGGCCACCACGGTGAAACCGGCAGGATGGTCCTTGGATTCTTCCCATTGAGTCGTTCAGCAAGCGTTTTGAATATCCAGAGCCAACTGTCCACAGGACTCCACCTTAACGTCCCATTCTGATACCCCCATTCTATGCGCTGTGGCCAAGCCCGCCTTTTCTCCCTGGGCAGACAAGAGTGGTAACAGAAGTGCCCACATGGACCTGGGTGCACACTTGCCTCCTCTGCAGAATGGGCCTCTGGGAGGAGTCGTAGGATGAGGACGGGAACGTGAGTGCTCCACAGTGCTTGCACTGCGTGTGTGCAGGCGGGACACTTCAAGGAGGCTGGAGTGACTTGGACCTGGGCGGTCCCGGGAGGTAGTGAGAATGGTTGGATGGAGGTACAGTAAGGGAGAATCTGCTGTAGGTGGAGGTAGGTGAGGGAGAAATGAGCACAGCCACAAGGTTGGGGTGATTGAGGTTGGAGGCTCAGGTGAGGAGCAGGTTGGTGCGAGGCTGAGAGAGCCATGTTAGTTGAGATGCCAGTCAGACAGTTCAGAGAGATGTTGGGGAACTGGGCATAGCAGCGCAGGCCTGTAATCCCAGTGACTTGGGAGGCTGAGGCAGGAGAACTGCAAGTTGGAGGCCAGCCTTAGCAACTTAGACCCTGTTCCAAAAAAAAAAAAAAAGGCCTGGGAGTGTGGCTCAGTGGTAAAGCCCCCTGGTTCAAGCCCCAGTACCAAAAAGAAAGGGAAACTGAGGGCTGAGTGGAGTTGCTGGGTGAAGATCGGTTTGGGGCTGCTGGGACTGTCCACACTGCTGTCACCCAGAGAGTGCATACAGGTGAAAGGCAGAAGCTATCCAGTGCGTGGCCGCGCCTTCCCACGGCCCTTTTCTGGAAGGTGCCACAGTGTCTTGAGGAAGGGTACTACATTCACTGGCAGCCCCGCCCTTCGGAGTGTAGAGGGATGAGGGGCGCCTGGAGGGAGAGGGTGGGGATGCCAGCCACATGGGGAAGCATCCAGGTGGAGGGCATGATGTAGGGGTGCCGAGGGGCCAGGGAGAGGGCCAGGTTCGAGCCTCCCAATGAGGAGGCCATGTGTGACGTAGGCTGGAACAGAGTTCTCAGAGAGGAGAGCAGAGACTTTATAACGAGATTTGCTGCAGAGGAGCCGAGACACGGGCGGTGGCTAGAGAGTGCTGTGAGGTCAAGGAGAGTTTGGTTTTTTTTTTGAACCAGCGATTGAACCCAGGGTGTTCAACAATTGAGCCACATCCCCTGCCTGTTTTATTTTTTTATTTTGAGACAGGGTCTTGCTAAATTGCTTAGGGCCTGACTGTATCGCTGAGGCTGGCCTTGATCTTGTGATCTTCCTGTCGCCAGGATTATAAATGTACGCTCCCCCCAGGTACTGAGGTACGCCAGGTACAGAGTATTAAACCCAGGGACGCTTAATCTCTGATCCACATCCCCAACCCATTTTATATTTTATTTCGAGACAGGATCTTGCTAAGTTGCTTAGAGCCTCACCAAGTTGCTGAAGCTGGCTTTGAACTCCAGGTCCTCCTCCCTTGGCTTCCTGAGCTGCTGGGATTACAGGCGTGCCCACCCCTGTGCCTGGCTTGAGATATTGCTTTTGTAAAGCAAGACCTAGCTGGATGTTTATATGCTGATGCGTCTAAACCTGTGGGAAGAGATGAGTCCACACAGGAAAAGGGGGTACTTCCTGGAACAATGTCCTGGAGCACTGGGGAGGGGACAGGCTTGTGTGCAGTGGAGGGGCAGCTTAGGTAGCAGTTAGGACTGAGGGACAGAGCTCAGAAGAGGAGGCAGTTGGGTGCACCGAAGTGGCTAGGAGGTTCTCAGTGTAAAAGTGACTGACTGGGAGGGACAGCACTCAGGCAGGGGAATGAGGCCTGCTGCCTCACTGATAGTCTCTGGTGGCGAGGTGCGGGGAGACAAGTCTCTTTTCCTTTGGGGAGGAGAGTGGAAAAGGTTGAATGGAAGCGGGGTGTGGTGGCGCACACCTGTAATCCCAGTGGCTTAGGAGGCTGAGGCAGGAGGATCGTGAGTTCAAAACCAACCTCAGCAAGGCCGTAAGCAACTTAATGAGTGTCTCTAAATAAAATACGAAAAAGGACTGGGGATGTGGCTCAGTGGTTAAGTGCCCCTGGTTTCAATTCCCAGTGTGGGGAGAAAAAAAAGGTTGAATGGAGATGGAGATGGTACCTGTGAGTGGGCAGGTAGAAGCTAGAAATAGACAAGGAAGGCGGTTTCAGCCCCAGGAGGACTGTGGGAAGGGCTTGGCGGGGAAGGCTCTTCTCAGTTGGGTAGAGCTGGACTGTGCAGTGGGCTTGGATGCCTGGCTGGGGCATGGTGCTTGCCACTGCACCGCCCACCCTGATCTGTGTGCCCTGAAAGTCTCTCGGGTTGAAGACTGGAAAAGTTGCCTTGTCAAGGACACGTTCATGCTCCTGTATTTTAATTTTTTGGCTCTATCATTCGTGTGTGCACGCATGTTCTGGGAGTGGAACCCAGGGCCTCGTGTACGCCAGGCGAGTGCTCTACCATGGAGCTGCCCATCAGTCCCTCATCCCTTTTCCCCCTTTGGTGGTGCTAGGGATCAAACCCAGGGTTTCACGAATGCTAGGCAAGCACTCTGCCCTGGCCTCGGGCACTTTTATGAACAACTCCGTTGGCCAACTGTACGCCCTGGCCAATGGCTGGCAACAATTTTGGTCACCCAGGCAGCCATTTTGTACATAAGTGCACAGCTTCCTGAGTCACTGGGCAGTGACCCCCTTCATACATTCAGCAACCTCCAGTGGCTGCTTGGAGCTCAGGTGCCATCTGCTGTGGTGTGACCATTGTCGGGTCATTTCTTGGGCCAGCCATGGTCTGGGCAGATGTTGAGGGGTCAGGTGGGGGATGGCTCTTTGCAGGACCTCCACAAAAAGTACTCATACATCCGGAAGACCAGGCCCGATGGGAACTGCTTCTACCGAGCGTTTGGATTCTCCCACTTGGAGGCACTGCTGGATGACAGCAAGGAACTGCAGCGGTGAGGAGAGTGGCGCCTGGGCACCAGAGGCTGGGCTGTGGGTGCCTCCTTCCCTCCTGAGGAACAGGGCGGCCCCACTGCAGACCCTGTGGTTGCCAGTCTCCTGCTGGGGCTTCCCTTTGAGCTGGGTGGGTGGCCTTGTCTGAGGCTGCATGGTGGGGGCTGGCCCCCTTTCTGCTTGCTGAGGGCCCTTCCCCTCTTGCTCACAGGTTCAAGGCTGTGTCTGCCAAGAGCAAAGAGGACCTGGTGTCACAGGGCTTCACCGAGTTCACAATCGAGGATTTCCACAACACGGTGAGCCCTGCACCTGGGCCAGGGTGGAGGGTGGTTCACTTGCGTGGGGTGGGGTGACCTGCTCCTCCTCCCTCACCTTGCCCTTTGTCCTTCCATGGGGGCAGTTCATGGACCTGATCGAGCAGGTGGAGAAGCAGACCTCAGTAGCCGACCTGCTGGCCTCCTTCAACGACCAGAGCACCTCAGACTACCTTGTGGTCTACTTGCGGCTGCTCACCTCAGGCTACCTGCAGCGGGAGAGCAAGTTCTTCGAGCACTTCATCGAGGGTGGGCGGACTGTCAAGGAGTTCTGCCAGCAGGTGCCAAGCCCACTCCCACTGGGGACTCTCCCTTGTCTGTTGCCCCAGGGTGGCAGGTGCCCTTGGGTGGGAGGGCACATGGGTCCTGGGGAAGGGCGCTGGGATGGCCTGACCAGTTCCTGTGCTGCAGGAGGTGGAGCCCATGTGCAAGGAGAGTGACCACATTCACATCATCGCGCTGGCGCAGGCCCTCAGCGTGTCCATCCAGGTGGAGTACATGGACCGTGGTGAGGGTGGCACCACCAACCCGCACGTCTTCCCTGAGGGCTCTGAGCCCAAGGTCTACCTTCTCTACCGGCCTGGACACTACGATATCCTCTACAAATAGGGCTGGCTGGCCTGCCGCTGCCCTGCCCGCCTCCCCTCTGCCAGGCGCTAGACATGTACAGAGGTTTTTTTGTGGTTGTAAATGGTCATATTTCACTCCCTCCCTCTTCCTGTCACACAACCTTCCACGTTTTATTAAAGGGGATGCTGGTGGTCAGCCGCGTGTGTGTGTGTGTCCCTGCTCTGCCACTGCCTGCCCACTGGCTGCTGTGTCTGGCTGCCCTGCTCTCCCCAGGGGGATCCCCCAGTTTTCTACCTGTCCAACCCCAAGCTTCCTCACCAGGAGCAGATTTGAGGGGGCTAGGCCTCCTGGGGGACCCCTCCTGGTCGCTTGGAATTGTGCTCTCCTAAGGCCTCCCCCTTCAGCAGGCCAGGTGCTTCCAGTTGTGGATGTCCCTCTGGGAGGTGCCTCTGTCTCTGGCTACCCTTCATAGGCCTGCTTCCACCTCGCTGTCCTGGCCATGGCCCAGGCCCCAGCCTTGTGTGCTCCACCAGGGTCTGCATGACTGGAGAGTCCTGGGAGGAGAGGGCTCACAGGAGGGGGCTGGCCCAGGCCAGGTGGAAGAGGGGGGCACCCACAGTGTGCCCCAGGGGTGCCAGCCTGCTGTGGGAGGAGTAGCCTTCAGTCCTCAGGTCTAGGCAGGGCTTGCCGTTCCCACTCTTCCCTGCCTCTAGGCCCCCTGCCTGCGCCTGCTTTGCACCCTCTTTGCTTGGATCAGTGTCTGCATCGCCTGCCTTTTGCTTTGCTTCTGTTCTCCCACCCCAGCACATGTGGGGTCTCCGCCCCAGGCTGTGAGCTCCTTGGGGGCAGGCCCTCAATAAATGTGAAGTGCTGCTGCCGCCTTCGCTGTCTAGCCCATGCCTCCACCCGCCTGGCTCTCCAAGAGCTCCTGCCAGCCCCTGTAAGCCAAAACCCCAGAACAGTCAGCGCTCAGACAATGGGAGATGGAACAGCCATTTTTATTAGGAGGCTCCTTAGGGGCAGGGCGGGTGGGGCTGGGCAGGGTGTGGAGCTGCAGGCAAGAACAGCGTCAGCGTGGCCTTGCCCAGGCCCAGACCGCAGGCTTCAGCTACCTCTCAGAGCTGGGCGTGAGGTCCTGCAGGCCCAGACAGGTCTGAAGGCAGAGCAGAGGGTCAGGGGGCCGAGGGTTTGCAACCGCCCTGGCTTCCCCTCCTCCCTGCCTGGGGATGAGCCCAGTAGAGGCTGAGCAGGTGTTAGTGGTCGGTTAGTGGAGGGCAGCCTTGCGAGGCCAGGCCCTGCTTACCCGTCCTGCTCAGGCTGGGCTGCGGGGAGCCTCAGGCTGGAAGGCAGAGGACAGTGAGAGCCCAACCCAGAGCCGAAAGGGGAGGGGCAGGGCTGGTCGTGGGGGGCACCTTGGGGTGGGGCAGCACGGGGCACGTACCCACGGGGAAGTAGTGGGGCAGCAGCTGCCGGTAGATGTTCTCGTCCTTCTCGAGGAACACGCAGATGATCAGCCGATCCACCTGCGTCAAGAGGCTGCTCAGCCTATACTGCCAGGCCCCTACGGTTTCCACCTGCCCTGCTCTGGGGGTGCCCCTCCCCTGGGCCTGACTCGAGCTCACACGGGACCTTCCACAGAAGGGGCTCGGGGCTGTGCTCCCGCCACAACCTTCTCGCGGCTACCCAAGAAGAAACGGGCCTCGGAAGGCTGGCACCACCCCGCTGGCCCTACGCTCAGCACCCTTGCCCCCGGCGCGGTGACCGACGGGGCTGGTGAGCCGGGCGGTTGTGGGTCGCGCCCGGCACCTCACCCTCTACCGGGCCCAGGCCCCACCTTGTCTTTGTGCTGCTCCAGCCACTCGCGCAGCGCGGCCAGTACTACTTCGGCCGCCGCCTCATTGGGGTAGCCTGGGGGTGGGGCGGGGCGGGGCGGGGCGGGTGAGTCCCCGGCTCCGCTCCGCCCCGCCCCGGGGACCCCGCTTCCCACGCCGCCCTTCTTCCAGGTCCCACTCACCAAATACGCCGGTGGAAATGCAAGGGAACGCCTGGGGGTGAGAGGGGATGGGGACATCACTCTGCGCCCCACTTCCCGCCAGCCTCCTCCCGCGGGCCGCCCCTGTTCCGCCGCCTGGCGACCCTCACCACCGAGCGGAGCCGGTGCTCCAGCAGCAGGTCGAGGCTACTCAGGTAGCAGCTGCGGAGCTCCGCAGCCTGGCCGGCGCTGGGCTCCCCGTGGGCGATGGGCCCCACCGTGTGGATGACGTCTGCAGGGGCGACGGGGTCAGACGGGCCGGGGTCCCGCGCGGTCCTGGGCTCGCGCTCTCCCCCTGCCGGCCTGGGACTGCAGGGGCAGGAAACAGCCTTCTCCCCCCAAGTTCTGAGACTCCCAGGAGGACCCCCTTGCGGCACACGGGTAGGGTCCGAGTCCACGCGTGCGCACTGACCCGCGTGCCCGCAGCTCAGTGGCCGCAGGCAGCCTCCCGAGGCCCGGCGCGGGGATGGGCGAAGGCGCCTCCCATCCCTGCACGTCTGCAGTCCCCCGGCTCCTCCCCAGCCGCCTCCTGGATGCCGGAGGAAGGGTCAGGCCCTGGCACTTGAGGTTTAAAAGTGGCCCCTGCTGCTGTGGGCACCGCACCCCGCACGCTCCGTGCCACACCGGTCTCTGGCTCGCCACACGACTGTGGCCGGTTTGGGACTCACACTTGGCGGGCAGTCGATAGCCGCCGGTGATCTTGGCCTTGCCGGTTTCGCAGTTCTGCAGGGTGCGGCACTCGTCGGTGAGCAGGGGCCCAGCGGCCCGGTGAATGCAGCCGTCCACTGCGGGGGAGGAGGGAGTGAGCTGCGCGGTCCCTCGTCCCCGAGGCCCTCCGGCGCGGCTGACCCCTTTACAGAGAAGGCTGGGGTCCAAGGCTGGATACGCCCAAGCCCAAGAAGCCGTCCCCTCGGCCGACACCGCGCCTTTCCCCGACAGTCTCGGTCCGCTCGCAGCGCCCCGCCGGGGCTGTCTGTTCCGAATCCCGGGAGGCCGAGGGGCCGAGGGAGGCTGCAGCTGCGCGGGGCGCGAAGCTGAGCGAGGCGACCAGCAGGGGGCGCGCCCCGCCCACCCTGCTCCTTGGGGCCGCGCCGGAGGGGCTCGGCAGGTGGGGTCCTCGCCTGCTGGAACCACAGCAGCGCCGGGACCCCTGAGCTCGCGCTTCTATGTCCTGCGAGGATCGCAAACCTGCCACCAGTCGCCGCCACCGCCAGGCCTAAGCGTCGGGTCCAACCTCAAAGCCCATCTCCCAAGGCGACGCCTCACGGGACCGTATCAAACTCCAGGGCCCACTTTACAGATCAAGAAACTGAGGCCATCTAATTACAAGTGGCAGTTCCAACCAGGAGCCTGAGCTGGGTCCTTCTGCGCCAAGCGGGGGTGAACTGGGCGGCGGTGCCCAGGCCGCGCAGCGCGCAAACCGCTGCTGCTTAAAGAACCAGCAGCTATTGAGCTTAATTGGGGCTTAATTGGGGCCAGGCCCGGGCTTGTTTATCCGAAGGTGACTCCAGAGGCCCTGGAGCCACCCCGGGGACCCGAGCCCAGATAAACACCCCGGGCACGGCGCAGCGCGGCAGGAGGCGGGGAGGAGTCCTCCGGAAGCCCCACATGGCTGCCAGAGTGCAGAGCCTCTTCCTCGTTTTCTGCGCTCTCATCTGGAAATCAGGGCCAGTGAAACCCCTTCAGGAGAAGAGGAGAATGTAACTCATCTTTGCCATCTGACTGCCCCAGGCCTGGGTGGGCAGCCCCTCCCACACCCGGTGCCTTGGGCTTTCAGTGCGGGGCATCAAGAAGGACCACCATTTCCCCATTTTACAGACGCACAAACCAAGGCTTCCTCCTGTCCCTCCATCCCTCAAGGTCTTGGCGCAGTTCCAGGGACACCAGCTGGCCTAGACCCCTCTTTCTTCTGCTGTTTTCTCTTGTGCCCTGTGGGGTCCAATTAAACCTAATTTTACAACTTCGCTCAGAGCTAGCGCCAGGTGATTTCCCAGAGGTGGGTGCGGGTGGTGCAGGGGTTGAGGAACACTGGGGAGTGGCTGGGGATTGGGCCTTCCAGGGATACCGGCAGCTGCAGCTCCAGGGGCGGCTGAGTGAAACCCACCCAGGCCCTGCGACCAGGTGCTGCCAAGGGCACACAGCATGCCTGTTCTGGGTCAGACTCCACACGGCAGGCAACAGGAGGGGCCCCGGGGGTTGGGTGGCCTGAGTTTAAATCCCACCTCTGCCAACCACAGCTGTGTGACCCAGGACACATGGCTCAACCTTTCTGGGTCCAACAGCAGTACCGCCTCATGGAGGGTGTTGGAAGAATAAATTCTTTTTTCCCTGCAGGGCTTAGGTTCAAAACCAGGGCCTTGTGCAGGCCAGGCAAGCACTCTGCCGCCGAGCTCCGCCCACAACACCTCGGGCACGCGTAGATCCTGCTGTGTGTGTGTGTGTGTGTGTGTGTGTGTGTGCTCGGAGCTGGGGTTGAACCTAGGGCCTGGTGCATGCGAGGCAAGCGCACTACCACTGAGCGGTACCCCCAACCCCGAGCCGATTCTTACAACATACTGCAGCCAGGACTTGGCGTCAGCAGAAATGAAGCTGGTTGGCCCTTGTTATGACAGTGTGACAAAGGTGACCTGTTCGGGGAGTGTGTGCAGCAGAGGCAGGCCGGCGCAGGTGGCCATGGAGTGCCCACCGGAGCAGATGTGCCAGGACGGCTCTCCTGGGAGCCGCCTTGCTCCAGTGGCCTCAGCCGCCCGGCACCCAGCGGCCAGTCTCCTGGTACTGACTGCCCCACAGGCGACCTTGGCTGGCCGGGGGCCCTGCGGAAGCGGAGCTCAGGGAGGGCTGTTTCGGGGACTTAATGTTTCCTGCAGAAATGGACAGGCCTGCAGCCAGGCCTTTGGGACTGACCCAGGGGCACAGGCGGAGGAGAGGGTTGGAAGCGGTGCTCGCAGAAGCCTCGGGCTACAGTCCCTCCAGCAACCGCCGGAGCAGGGCCAGGGCCAAGGGATGCTTTGCAGGCACTCACGGGAGGGGCTCCCCTCAAGCAGAGGTGAGAGCCAGGCCCCAGTGCCACCTCTGCCCCACACTCCCCAAGCAGGCCGAGCACACGCTGACCTGGCCTGTGGGCTTCCGAGGCCAACCTCTTCCGCTGGCCCCTGCCTGACCCCAGGCAGCCTCTTGCTCTCTCCAACCCTGAGCGCAGAGGGAGCCCCGGCCCTCACATCCTTGGCCACAGGCCCAAAGGGCCCACTCCTCTCACTACACACGACCGGCAGCCCCTAGGTCCTGACCCCCGGGCCTCACTCTGGCTCTTACCTGGGCCTCGGCTGGGACTGCGGTGGGGGAGGCTTTCTGGGGCCCCAACCAAGGGAAGTGTCCTTCCTTCCCACCAACCCTTGGAGCAGCTGGAGAAGCCCTGGCCCCTGGGGCCATCTGGTGGGAGGTGAGCTGTCCCTAAATCACCGGCCAACTAACCCTCAGTCTGTTCTCAAGACCTGCCACCAAAAAACCCCTCAAAACTTTCAGTTAAACCCCCCCCCCCAGAAAACCTGGGGTCTTTCCTGGGGAGGTTGAGCCCCCTGAGGGGCAGGACTTCCTTCAGGCATTTGTCCACTGGGTCTAGCCTTCCTCCACGCGTGGTGTGGCTCCCGCAGAAGCCTCTGAGGCCACAGTGCCCCTCCTGCTGGCCCCTCCTCCTGCCTCCACTGGTCTGTCCCCCACCTGTCCCTTCCATCTTCCCCGGGGCTGGGGATGGAACCCCAGGCCTCTGCACACTGGGCAGTGCTCCCCCGAGCTGCATCCCCAGCCCCTTCTTCTATTTACTATGAGCCAGCATCTCCTAGGCCGCCCAGGCTGGCCTCCACCTGTGACTCCTGCCTCAGCCTCCCCAGCAGCTGGGAGGACAGGCCCTGTGTCTGCTGTGCTGGCTTTTTACAGGTGTCCTGCGGCCTCCTTTGAGCCTTGTTTGAGCCTCAGGGCTCCCAGGGAGGCACCGCCATGTTTTCTGATCTTGATAGAAGGCGCTGAGGGCCAGAGGGAGGAGACCTGACCACGTCACACGGTCAGCAGGTTGGGGCACTGTGATTTGGTGACCCCAGTTCCTCTAGGACCACAAACACTGGTCCCACTTACCACTGGGCCCTGCCCTGGCTGGCCAGCCGGTCACCCGGCTTCCTCCTGTCTTTGTCGGTGCCCCCGCCTGGGGAGGGGCTGCTTCGGGGACCCTCACCTGACCCCGCCCTGCGGGGCTCCCGCCTCCACGTCCCCTGCTTGGCCCTCCAGGGCAGGTGGGCTGCGGTGGGTGCTTCCCAGCCAGGATGGGGCAGTGGGGCAGCGGTGCGTGCAGGCGGCCCAGTGGGCCCAGCGGGGTCACGGCCGCGCGCTGAGGAGCTGGCGGCTATTTAGGGTGCTGTAATATTCATGAAGGGGAGATTAGATATTTAAATTTATTCAGCAATAAACGCGTCTCAGTGGGGAGCGTTCCTCACGCTAAACAAACAAGCGCAGAGGGGCTGATTCATTATTCACTGCAGCACAGGAGCCTGTGGCCTGGGGATCCAGGGGCAGCCAAGCCGCTGCCACAGGGCAGGACACCCGGCCCGTCCTCCACCCCACGCCGTCTTCGCCACCTGGTGGATCTGGCCCCAGCACCCCTTCCGGGGGTCCTCTTCCCAGAAGTCCTGCCACAAGATTGCCAGTGACTTTAGCCTCTGAGCCTCTCAGACCTGGGCCTCGGGAGACATTCTGGGAGGTGGCTGGGGGACAGAGACTTGTCCAGGGTCTCAGAGGACGAGGCAGAGTAAACACTAAGAAGTACAGGAATAGGGACCACGGCTCAGAGAGGCAAAGTCACCTTCCCAGAGTCACACAGTAAAGCGGGGGGTGTCAGGTCTTGCCTGGGCCTTCCTCGTCCCTGCCTCTACCTTTCTGGCCTCTTGTGGGTCCACAGAGCAGGGAGGACAGGTCCTGAAGGTAAACAGCCGAGGCCCACCTCCCCAGGACCACAGACTCCGTGATGTGTCACTGGGCCCCGTGGGGGCACTGCTTCCAGCGACAGAGAGCCCAGCCCCGTGGGGCTCACAGGCGAGCAGCCCCCCAGCGCGGGTCCCCCATGGCCATGGTCACTCTGCACCTCAGTTTCTCACCTCTATGCACGTCGCTCCTCCCCTGGCGTGGCACCCAGTCAGAGACGCCCACAGGGCCTAGGGCTGGATCACGTTGTCCCCCTTGATACACAGGGTGAGACCGAGCCTCAGGCGCCCGCCTGCAAGCAGGAGTCTGCGGGCCACCCCTGCCCCCGCACCTTCGGGCCTGGGGACTCAGGGGCAGGCCGCACTGCCAGGGTGGAGCCCACTGGGAAGGCCCTGAGCGGGGCTCGCGGCCGGGCCTCCGGCCTCCGCAGCTGCAGCCAGGCAGGAAGCCAAGAAGGTGGGGGCTGGCGGAGTCGGGGAGGGGGCCTCCCAGTCAGGGGGGCACAGAGGTCTGGGGCTGGGGGCCAGGCCGAGGGACCCGGGCAGCTCACAGCAGTCACACATTGGTCCATCCATGCCAAAAAGGGCCAGGCCCCCCAGGCAGAGGGAAACCAAGTCCCCAAGAGCTCTGGCTCGGGCCCCGTGTGCTTCCTCGGGAGCAGAGACCTCGAGGGTCCGCCTGCCTGACCGCCCTCCGGTCACGCATTCAGTCAACAAACCTGCACGGGCCCCAGCTCTGTCCTGGCCGGGGCTCGGTCCAGGTGGGGAGCAGGGCGCCTCGCCAGGCCCGCCCTCCAGGTGGCATGGCGGTGGGCGCCCCAGGGAGAAGATGGATGGATGACAGGGCCGCGATGTGCTCTGAAATTCATTACGGGGTGAGATCAGCCCCTTAAACGGGGATTTGAAAACATTAGGGCTTCATTATGTACACAGCGGCCGCGCCTCATCCATCACGCAAACTCCCGCTATTAAAGGTCCCGGCAGCTGCACGTGGCGGGCAGGGCGCGAGCCCCACAGCCACCTGGCCTTCGCTCTGGTTGTGGGCCAGGGGCCCTGACGCGTGTGCAGTGGGCACGACCTCGCATGGAGCGCAACCAGGCAGGGGCGTGGGAAGGCTGCAGGATCCCCAGAGGGCAGGGCACGCCCCTGCTCAAGAGCCTCCCGTGGCTCCCACCCACCCACAGAATCACGTCTTGGCCTCCCACGAAGCATTCCGGGCCTCTCTGGGACCTCCGGCCTCTACCTCCTGTGCTCGTCAGCAACGCCCTGGGTGGGCGCAGTTCCAGCAAGGGGACACTAGCTCTGAGATCACCAGTAGTGGGATGGGGACAGACACTGGGACGGCACAGCAGGAGAGGTGGACGCCCTGGGACCAGGACCCAGGGCCGAAGGGGGGGCCTGGCCGCAGGCAGGAATTCGGGGAAGGACTCTAAGTGTGGGCCTTTGCCTTGGTGCTGGGGACTGAACCCAGGGTGCTCAGCCACTGAGCCACATTCGCAGCCCTCTATTTTTTTATTTTGAGGCAGCATCTCTAAGTGGCTTAGGGCCTCACTGATTGCTGAGGCTGGCTTTGAACTTTGCGTCCACCTGCCTCGGCCTCCTGAGCCTCTGGGATCACACATGTGCGCCATGATGCCAGGCGCCACAGGGCCACCTGCTTCTGAGCCCAGCACGGCCAGGGAGGGTGCTGTGCCCGGCCTGGCCTCGAGGGCACAGAGGCAGCACAGGCCACCTGTCCCTCGCTGAGCCAGCGAGCCTTCTCCTGGAGGCCACGGAAGCTCCCGCAGCTCAGCAGCAGCCTTCTATTGCTCAGACACCTCCATGATCCTCCTGCCCGTGAACAGAGGGGAGGGAGGGAGGGAGGGAGGGAGGGAGCTGAGAACAACAGGCAGCAAGAGCAGGAGAGGAGAATCGCAGTGCGAGACACAGACTGGAGCGACCAAGCAGAGGAAGGCGAGCAGAGGAGGCCCGGGTGGCCAGGGAAGCGCACTACGGAGGGAGGGAAGGGCCAGTGCAGGGCGCACGCCTGTGATCCCAGAGGCTCAGAGGCTGAGACAGGAGGATCACGAGTTTGAGGCCAGCTTTAGCAACTTAGCAAGAACTTGTCTCCAAAAAAAGACCTGGGGGTGTAGCTCGGTGTGACCCCCAGAGAGGAGGGAGATGGGGAGAAAGGGAGACAGAGCAGAGGGTGCACTGGCCCCAGGGGCGTGGGCTGGGTGGAGGGGGAGTGGGCAGGGCGCCTGGGCACAGCCTGCCCTGCAAGTGCCCTTAGGTGGTCCCACAGCAGGCGGCAGGTGGTTCTTGAACAACCACACAAACCAGCACCTGAGCACCAGCCACGGGCAGGCGCAGCCGTACCCTGGTGTCAAGGACCGTGACAGCCGGCCCCCATGCACAGAGCTGAGGTTGGGCCAAGCTCCCCCAACACAGCCGTTCTCAGGCAACAGCAGGTGCAAAGGCCCTGTGCCAGCCGGAGGCTGTGAAGGAGGCCCAGCCGCCAGGCTTCTCCCAGGCATGAGGCCAGGTGCGCAGGACACACAGGGATGCACCATGTGGGCCTAGGGGGCGGGGAGCGTGGGTGCGGGGTGCGGTTCTGTCCTGTCCAGCCTGCCCTCCTACCTGGCCCCACCCCTCCCCTGGAGCTGCCTTAGGGAGCTGGCCAGGCCCAAGCAGAGATGGCGACCAGGCAGCAGAGGAAGGCCGCCCTGAATTAATCTGTCACTAAAGCTTGGCCGTGGCAGGCGCAGTCATGATTTAGATGAATAATTGAAACGCTCCGATACATTTATTATCCCTTTAGTGCAAAAGTGGCAGAGAAAGACGAGGGGTAATTGAAAAAGAGCGCACAAATCTCCCCAGAAGCCGGCTCCTTATCGCCGAGTAAACATTTCAGTCCTAATAAACAGGAGAGGCGGTGCGTCAGCGGCCGAGTCCCACCCCGTTCAGGATCTGCCTCCTCCCACAATACAAGAGGAGAGTGCTTTAAAATATTTTATTGAGCCAATAAAAGGCTTTCCAGGAGGGAGGGGGAGAGAGGGGTGGGAGGTGCGCTGCCCCAGGCTGCCGGCCTCCCTGCACCCGCGCACCTGCCAGCTGGCCATCTCTCCTTACCTGCCCAACTCCTATTCAGCCTTCAGCACCTAAGCCTAATGCCCCAGCTGCTAAGCTCCCACCGACCCCGCTCTCCAGGGGACAAAGCCGAGTCCTGGGTGCCGCAGCCCCCCTTCCCACGCAACTCAGATGGAGTCCCAGCTCGCTGTCTTGGCCACACCACCCGCACGGACGGGGTCCGGCCCAGGGTGAGGCAGGCCCAGGGATCCCGGCCCTCCGGGTTAGCTCCTCTCACCCCAGCAGCCCTGGGGTGCTCATGGAGGTGGGAGTGCTGCAGACCCCCCAGAGGCCTGGTGGCCGAGTGGCCTGGCATTGGCTCAACTCGCGGATGGGAGACCCCTGGGTGGTCAGTGGGGCAGGGTGGGCATTGGCTGGACGCCTGCAGGGGGAGCTTCAGGCCCCATGGGAATTCTGGGGTCTTCAGGCAGTTAGGTGGGGATGCTCTGGCCAGGGGTGGAGGCTGGGGACGGCCGTGGCGGGCACGGGGTGGATCTGAGGGCAGGGGATGCCCCGGGGCCTGCTCCTGGCTCCACTTCGGCCCAGGCTGTGCAGGCCCCCAGCAGTTGAGACCTGTCCCCAGCCCGGTCCCTCCCACCACCTCCACCCTGTTCCAATCACATTAGCAGAGTGACAGCCCCGGCAGGCACTCGGGCGCTCCATAAATCTCCGCGGCGTTAAAAGGCTGGACTCGGGTGCCACTTCCTCTGGGGCGCGGCCCCGTCCATCGCTGCGTCTGTCGGGCTGAGTGCGGGTCTGCTCTGCTCCGGGCCGCCATGCCCGCCATGCCCACCATGCCACCACGGCAGGCGCCCCGGGACTTCCCAAAGTGAGGTCCCCCTACCCGCTCTGCCCAGATCCCCAGGTGACTTCCCAGAGCGAGGTCCCCCTTGCTCTGCCTGGACCCCCAAGGCTCTTGCTCCCTGTCCTTGACCAAGTCCTTCCTTACCCTTTGGGGCTGTCCCCAGCCTTCCCTGCAGCTCCCGCCTCCCTGCAACATGTTCACTGAGCACCTACTGCGTGCGCCAGACCCAGCTGAGGCGGTTCAGTCCTCCTGGGTGAGTCTGGCGTGTTGGAAGGAGTGAGATGCTCCAGAAAAACCACCAGAGCAGGTGCAGAGCAGGCGAGGGCCAGGATGGGGCCGCCAGGAAGCTCAGACTCAGCGGGGGTCAGGTGGGCCGTGCTGGAGGCCGGCACTGGGGAAGGGGCCCCTGGGACCTCTGCAGGAAGAGCTTTCTGGGCACAGGGAACAGCCAGTGCCAAGCCGCAAGCAGGCCAGGCCTGTGCCCAACCGCAGGAAGGTGGGTGTGGCTGGAGCCCAGTGAGGGCAGTGCGGGGGCGGGGGTCTGGAGGTGACAGGGGACCCTGCACACGAGGACGTGGGCCTTGGCTCTGAGTAGGTCTGGAGCAGCAGCGGAGCCATGAGCTGACTGGGGACCCAGAAGCCCGGTTGTTTCCTGGCCTCTGCCTTCCCAGGCCTGGCTGGTCTCCGAGGCTCCTGGCCATCCCTGGCCTCCCTGCCTCCGGGCCAGGCTGTAAGCACCTGCGCCACGTTCCCCTGCTCTGCAGGCCTGGTCTGTGCTGTTCCTCGGCCTCCTCTCTCCACTGGGCTCATTCCTGCCTGCCTCTTGCTCAGTACAGGTGACGCCTCTCCAGAAGCCGTTCTGGGGGCTCAGCTGGGACAGGTGCTCCTGGCCCAGCTCCCCCGGGTGGTGGTGGCCACTGTCTCCGCACCGTGAGCTCTGAGGGCAGGGACGGGCCCACCGACGTCCAGCAGCTCCGGGCCTGCGCACAGTAAGCGCTCAATCACTGGGTGGCGGCCTGCACACAGTGAGCGCTCAGTCGCTGGCGATGGCCGAGTGGAAGGAGAGGTGCCGTGGGTCCTCCTGTCAGCCAGCGCCCCCGAGTCCTCCCAAAAACAGGCTCTGGAAGCGGGGCCGGGTGGGGGCTGCGTGTGCCTCGGTGCCCTCGCCGCGGGCGGCTGTGACCTCCGCGGGGACAGCTAGAGGAGAAGTGGGAGGAGGCACCCTCTCGGCCCAGCGCCCTCCGCCTCCTGGCTGTCCCCAGCTCTCCAGCTGCTCTTATTTATCCCTGACCTCGCTGCCCCTTTTATTTTCTCCCTTTTAAAACCTGGCCTGGGCCCCACCGCTGCCGCCGTAAACACGGCCCCCGGGATTTATCCGGCGTCGCATTAACCCCTGGCCCCCGGCTCGCCAATCATCCTGCCGCCCGCTCAGACAGCGGCCGGCCAGCGGGGCCCATGCCGGCCAGGCCTGATGGGCGGCGGGTGGGAGGAAGCCAACCTCCTCACGAATGCCCCCGGGCGCCTGGCCACGGGGCCCACCCTGATCTCTGACCTTCCACTGGCCTGGCCTTGCCGGAGTCCCAGCTTCCTGGGGGACTTCCAGTGCCTGGGGCCTTAGCCGTGGGCAGAGGCCCCAACTTGTCCTGGCTGCGGAACCACCTGTGAGTCACCAGCAGAGGGCAAGGCTGGTCATCTCACCCTCACAGGGAGGGAACTGAGGCCAGGTGGCATGAGGGGTGCAGCCCAGGCGGGGCCCTCTCGAAACAGCAGGAGGCCTGGGCTCAGGGCCGGGCTTGCCCAGGGTGCCCGGCAGTGCAGAGCTTGTGTCCAGCGACAGCACGCGGCAGGAAGGAGACGTCACCAGGCCACCCCCACCCCCCTTGCCCGAGACAGGAGAGTCCACTCACCACCTCCACCTCCAAGCAGGGAGCTGTTGGCTGCAAGAGAGAGAGACAGGAGGTCAGTGGAGAAGTGACCTGGGGACAGGGGCTGTCGGGACGGAGAGGGGGGTCTGGGCACGGGGCTCCCAGCCCGGAGGAGGGCTGACGATGGCCGAAAGGAGGAACCAGGAGTCTCCCTACAGAGGCTCCTCGGGGCCGAGGGTCCCAGGATGGCAGGGAAGGGGCAGCGGGTCTCCTGCTGGCCCTGGCAGCTGCATGAGGGCCCGAGTGACCAGCGCCATGTGCCCTCCATGCACCATCCTTCCCCAGTGCTTCCTGAGGCCTAGCGCAGAGGGGTGGAGGACAGGAGGCCTTCTGCCCATAGGGCTCTCGGGCCACGGAGGACACGGACTGGATGCCACCAGGAAGCAGCTGTGCCGTGGCGCATGTGGCCAGGCTGCCCTGGAACGAGCAGGCCGGGCTGGGGCCCAGCGGGTAGGGTGCAGTGGGCCTGCCAGTCGGGCACCCACGTCTCCGTCTCCCCAGGTGAAAATCAGACGGGTGGGCTCCACCTCCCGGGCTGGCGTGAACGTCGAGGGCCAGGGAGCCCCATCTCGGGGCTTCGCCCTGCCTGGCCTGGAGTGGACACCTGGCTGAGCCGCCGTGGCTGCCACCGTCTAGAGCAGCCCTGCCCATCTGCCTCTGCTGGCTGGCTGACCCTCCCGCCTCCCCACGTGGCCGGCGGCCCCTCCTCTGGAATGGCAGGGCTGGGCTGGTCAGTGTCCTCCAGCCTGGCCAGGCCTCCCCCTCCTGGCCTCCCAGAGCACCTGTGCTCACTGGGGAAGTGGGGCCAGGGCAGGTGCGTGCACCAGGTCCAGTGCACAGGCCCAGGGAAGGCCAGCCGGGCCTTGGCCTGGGCTCGCGGTCCTGGCTCCCAGCTGGGCCTGCAGCTCCCTGTGGGGCTGGGTCCCTACCTCGCCTTCCAGCCCTGGCTGCAGCCCCTCTGGGTGGGGCTGGGGGCCGTTTCCAGGCCCACAGGCTGCTGGCCCCGGGCTGCGTGTGGAAGCTGCGGCCACTGCTAAGTGGCGTGGTGGCTCCCAGACCTGACGGCTTTTCGCTTGGGGAATAATTAATTCCACAGCCTGAAAACCCAGGGCTGCAAGATGCCACGTTACTTGCGAGATTAATACCAGCAGCTAATTAAGATGGAGAGGCAAGAGCAGCCGCGCTCCCAGAGCAGGGGCGAGCAGGGGAGGCAGGGGGACGTCAGGCCGAGCGACGGAGAGGCCGCAGCATCCCAAGCCCGAGCGGGCGAGGGCGGCTGGGCACAGTGGGGCCCCGGTGGCTCTGGGCAGGCCTGCGGGGCAGGCTCCCTATGGCCCGGGCGTGGCCGGTGCCCCGGAGGCCCCATGTTGGAGGCCAAGGGAGGCCGTTCTCCAGGCGCAGACTGAATGCTTCGCAGAGATGGTCCCCGGAGGGGCTGCTATTCCCATTTTACAGAGAAGAAAATCAAGGCAGTGGCCATGGCAGGATTGGAGTTGGGTCTGATGACTCCAAAGCCAAACCACGAAGCAGAAAGACCTCAAGGCAGACTGTCAGAGGGGACCGTCACAGGGCCCTGCGCCTTCAGGCCTGGGACCCACCCCTGCCCAGTCCTGTCCAACACGTGGTGGGCCCTGTCACGTGTGGCCTTGACCCTGCTCCTGGCCTAGCAGATGCAACCACAGGCATGGGGTGGGGCCACTGGACAGCCCTGCCCAGGAGCTGGCGGGGGAGGACAGTGCATCGGGTGCCCCGGCCCTCGGCGGGCGGTGGCTGGCGGAAGCTGCCCTCCATGGCCCTCACTGGCCTGCCCCATCACCTCTCTCTTAATTAACACCGGCTGCAAACGAGCTGGCTCCTGCTCAAAGAGGGCACGGTGCCAAATGGGTTGGCAGCCAGCCTCGAAGAGACAGGCAGGGAGGGGCGCTGACCTGCCGCTCTCCAGGCCCCCGTCAGAGGGACGGCAAGGCCGCCTGCCTGGCATCCCAGCCCCGTGGGCTTGGCTGGTCAAAGCCAGCAAGTGAAGGGGCTCTGGGCTGCCCAGCCAGGGTCTGAGCAGCCAGTGGGCCTGCTTGGGTCCAGCAGGAGAAGGCCAGGCCAGGTGGCGCTGCCACAGGTGGGAAGGGGCAGGGGAGGCCCAGCACCGGGGGCCGAGACTCGGCTGGTCAGAGGCATCCCGGGGGCTGGTCTGCTGTGCCCCTTCTCCCGACCCCCCCATACCTGGGTGTCCCATGGATGAAGGGTCCTGGTGTCCTCAGCTGGTTCCCCGAGGCCCCGTTCTCCTCTCCCCAGGGACCTTAATAACCTGGCCACACAGAGCCCCAGAAAGCTGTCCCTGTCACCTGCAGTGGGCCAGGCTGTCCAAGGGAAACAGCCTGCAGGCTTCAGCAGAACCACTGAGCAGGGCACAGTGCCCCCAGCTGCCAGGAGGTGGGCCTGTGGTGCGGCTGCCGCCGAGGCAGGGCAGCTCTGGGCTCTGCCCTCCCGTCGGGGCCTCTGGCTGCCCTCCGCACCTCGCCTAACCCTGGACAGGCTCTCCCCTCCCCCACTACCCCACTCTATTTGGTTTGAGGCTCTAAAATCACCAGGCCACCCCCAGACTCCGGCTTCACCCCAGCTGCCCAGTTAAAACCCTGCTGGGCTGGGGATCCCCCCCCAGCACCGCGCGCACACGCGTGAGAAACACGCGTTTCAGTGAGAAACAGGTGCCCTGTTTTCTCTCAGGTTCAAGAACAGCCCCAAGCAGGCCCGGGGCCCACGGCTCTAGGGCACGTCCCCACTCCTACCTCCCTCTGCCAGGCTGAGGCAGCCGTCCCTGCAGCCCGACTCCACCTGGGCTGGTGCTTCTGCCTGGCAGACCCTCACCCCAGCCGTCCCTGCAGCCCGACTCCACCTGGGCTGGTGCTTCTGCCTGGCAGACCCTCACCCCAGCCCTGGAGCCAGCCCCCAGGAGCATGGCCACCCCCCGTCCTGGGCCAGCTCCCGGGCGAGCACCTTTCTGGACGGCCACGTCCAGCCCCAGGGGCTGCATGGCAGCTCCTGCACCAAGGAGCCAGGGAGGTTGCCGCGGTGCTCGGCGAGGCCACAGGGCCTCCCTGGAGCCCAGGCCTGCAGGGAGCCCACACCAGGAACCAGCCCGGGGAGCAGGACCCGAGGCAGGACGTGCCTGGGACGGACGCCATCCAAGGACAGTGGGGAGCTGCCTGGCGTCCTCCGGGGGGTAGGGAGAGAGGGTGCCGAGGGGAGGCGGTGGTGCAGTGACCCAGGGAAAGCGCTGAGCAGGTTCGGGGGCTGGAGAGGCTGGGCGGGCATGGAGGTGACTTTGCAGCAGGCCGGGCCCCTGGAGGCTTCCTCCCTCCACATCCCCCTGCCCGTGGCTCCCCACACCTCTCCGGCCTGCCCGGAACAGTTGCTGGCGAGACTCGGGGCACGCGCGCTGCTCCCCGGGTCCCCAGCCCCTGGCCCGCCCTGCTTCCTCCATTTGACAAATATGCATCCTGCCCCTGCTGTGCTTGGGCCAGGGACACAGAGGGCAAGGCCCAGCTCGCAGTCCAGGAGGGGGACAAAGGCAGCAGAGTCAGTATAACTGAAACCAGTGTCACTTAATGCAGAGGTTGTGAAGGAGAGGAGAGGAGGGGGCGGGGGCGCCAATCTCAGGGGGGTGAATGGAGGAGCCAGCCCAGAGAAGCACATGCCAGGCAGGGCAGAGCCGTGCAAAGATCCTGAGGCAGGGGTCTGCCTGGAGACCCTGCCAGACCCCCTGCAGAGTGAGAGGGGAGAGGACAGAGGTCAGGGGCTGCGGGGGCAGGAGCGGCCCACGGCTGTGAGCCTTTGTGAGCAATGGAGGTGTTGAGGACTTAGACAGAGGAGGGTGAGCTGCCCGGAAATCAGAGTGGGGCGGAGGAGTGGCAGGAGGGCCTGTCAGGACCGCAGTGTCCCCTCCTGCAGAGTCCCCAGTGCTCCTAACCTGCCCAGAGCCTGTCTCCTAGGACAGTCCCTGACTGTCCTGCAGCGCTGGGGGCGGCCAGGGAGGCTGCTGGCCTCTGTCAGGTGCTGGTAGATGGGCCCCTGGCCGCCTCCCCCACCCCCACAGGCCCAGGTGGGATCCCCGGTCGTTGGTCGTTTAAAAAACGGGATTTAGATCAGAAACACCCCACGGATGGGATGACACGCGAAATGTGCTGAATTTCGAAGATAAAGCAAGAAACTTCAAAGGCCTCTCAAGCTGAGAGAGCAGTTGCCATGTTTGACAAGCTCTGTCCCCCAGGCTGAGGTCACTGTCCCTGGAGGGGAGTCTGCTCGGGCGGGAAGCGTGAAAGTTGCTGGACACTCTCCCGGCTTGGGAGGGGACAGGGAGCAGGGGCTTCAGGGGCCTCTCGTTGGTACTAAGTGTGTCCCCAGCAAGCTTCAACATGGAGTCTCGATGGTCATCCTGACACAGCTGCCCGTCTTGTTCACAGAGGGGGAACCTGGGGCCCAGAGAGGTGAAGCAACCACAGGCCTCAGAAGCAGCCAGCACACTGTGGTCTTGGCCCAGTGGCTCCACCTCCCCGGACCTTAGTGTCCTCATCTGGGAATGGGGAGGTCATTTAACTGAGGCCTTTCTGAGCCCCTGGTGATAAAACTAAAAAATTAAAAATGACTGTAAATCTGTCAGGGCTGCGTGGGGCCTTTCTCAGTCAGTCTTCTGATGCTGTAACGAAATACCTGAGCCGGGCGTGGTGGCGCACGCCTGTAATCCCAGTCGCTTGGGAGGCCGAGGCGGGAGGATTGTGAGTTCAAAACCAGCCTCAGCAACTAAGCAAGGCCCTGTCTCAAAATAAAAAATAAAGAGGGCTGGGGGCTGGGGGTGCATGGTTATGCACCCCTGGGTTCAATCTCTGGTACAAAAACCAAACCAAAACAAAATGCCTGAGCCTTGATAAATGATAAAGATTAGAGGTTTATTCAGCTCACGGTTCTGGAGGCTGGGAAGCCCAAACGGTAGCATGGACACTGATGAGGGCCTTCTTGCTGCACCACAGCATGGCACGGGGCTCCGTGTGGCGACACAGAGCGCCATGTCCTCTCAGGAGGCCACTAACGCCAAGGTGGGAGCCTCACCCTCAGGACCTCATAGAATCTGCATCTCCTCCCAAAGGCCCTGCCTGGGGTTACCATCCACACGTGAAGCTGGGGTTGTTTCCAGCACATGAACTTTGCAGGGACGCACCCACTGGAGTCGCAGCTGGGTCCAACGGTGGCAGCGGACAGGGAGCCAGGGGCCTAGGCAGGGAGGAGGCTGGGGTTGTGGTGGCAGTGGGTTCTGCCTCTGGAGGCCTGTGCGTGGTCCGCAGCCTCCTTGGGGCCTTGGTGGGTGAGCAGCACTGTCTCGCAGGTGGGAGGCCAGGGTGCAGTGAGTGTCCACTGGGGACGTGGCAGGGTGGTATCTGGACCCTGGGGTCTGAGTCTGGAGCTGGACTTCACCAGGTCCTGCCACCACCTGGCTGGCTCTTCTCAGGCGGAGCCCCCACTGTGCCCCTCCCAGGGAAGCCCAATGGCCCCAGCGGGTCCCCTTCCCGGACTCGGCTCTCCTTCCCGATGGCCCGACTCCAGGCCCTGCCTTTCCCCCTGCATCTTGGATCAGCCTCCCTCACCCCTGCACCCCTCTTGGCTCCCCAGCTCCTGGCCGCCACACCTCTCCCTACGGAAGCTGCCCAGTCATTAGGCTCCAAGGAGGTCACTTGGCTGTGGCCCCCCGGAACTGGGACTCTCTGTCCCCTTCCTGCCTGCCCCTGCCAGGCCCTTGGAGACCCAGCTCCTGGCTGGTACCCCCAAGCGGGACCCCTGGTCCCTGGCAACACAGAAGTCCCCGGACACCCCTCTCCAAGCCCCGTCCCTAGGCACCTCCCACACACTGGTATTTGGTTATGCAAGAAATTCAGATTCATTGCCCCAAATTGGATAATATACATAAACAAACAGCAAGAGGAGAGTGAGTCACCCTGTCGCTCGGCAAGCAGTCGGCTGCTCATCCCTGTAGGACCTTCCACAAAACTGAAAATGGCCACTAAGGCTTTTATCAAGCAAAGTCTCTGTGCCTGGCCCTGGGCCAAGTGTGCGGGGTGGATCCGTCCTTTCACCTTCTCCCAAGAACCTGACGAAGGGGTCCTGTTATTTTTGCCACTTCATAGATGAGCACAGAATGAACAGTTCAGAGAGGGTGAGTGGCTTGCTCAAGGTCACACAGCTGGCAAGCTGGGGAGCTGGGTTGGGATCAGGCAGTCTGAGTCCCAAGAGCACGGAGCTCCGTGCCTGAGGTGCTGCGGGACCCCCAGCTGCTGCCTGGGCCTCCCCTCCCCCGGGAGCCAGGGCCAGGCACTCAGCGTCCCGCCATTAGCATATCCATGAGCATCCCTGAAACCCAATTACCCAGCAACGGCTTGGGCCCCAGCCAGTCCAGCGTCCTCTCCATCCCTGCAGGAATGAGGGGCTGGGACCCAGGCAGACCTGCTGGGAGAGTGCAGATTTCAAGGAAAATAGTGGGGCCCGGGAAGGCCTACTGGTGGCCGTGGACTCCCCAGCTCAGCGTTGGGGGATCTCGAAGGCAGCCTTGCTTCCTCTGAGCAGCTCCAGCACCATAGTTTCCTCCGCCCAGCTTGCTGGGTGACCCTAGGCAGCCTCATGCCCTCTGAGCTCCAACTTTCTTTTCTGAAGGGAGACATGCGGCAGCTATTTGGGTAGAAAACAAACCACAGGGGACAGAGGAGACACAGTCCAGCGTCCCCACCCGGGGCCCACTAGCTACTCTCCCCTCCCCCTGCAGCCCTCAGCCGCCCCCATGTGGGCTCTCCCAGCTCCTGGGGTCCTTTTCCCTTTATGTTTAGCACATAAAATCCTGTGCACGTACACGAGTGAACGCTATCGTTTGAACATGCCCCCCAAAGCATATGCTGGAAACATAAACCCCAAATTCACTTGTTGATGGTGTTTGAAGGCGGGCCTTTGGGAGGCGAGGAAGGTTCAATGAGGTCATGAGGCTGGGGCCCCACGATGACATGGGTGGCACCCGAGCTGGCAGGGCACCGTGTCACCATGGGGAGCCCTGCACCATGCTGTGGTGCAGCAAGATGGCCCTCGCCAGGGGCCTATGCCACGGTCCTGGGCTTCCAGGCCTCCAGAACCCTGAGGCAAATAAACCTTTAGCCTTTGTAAATTACCCAGTCTCAGGCATTCAATTAGAGCAACGGAAAATGGACCCACGGCCCGGCCTAAAGGCAAAGTGGCAAAGCAGTTGACCCGCTCCCTGCAGAGGAACCACCTCCCTGACTCAGCGAGAACTTTCTTTAGAGGTGTACTATGCGTGCCCTGTGACAACAGGTTCCCTAGGTTGCTGTGACCCTGGAGAGTACACACACTGCGAGGTTTGTCCACCAGGCCAGTGCTGCCCACCCAGGCTGGAAATGCAGAAGGTTCCAGGTGAAGGCAGTCCCACACCCCACCGTCCTCTTTCCCCACCGACAGGTGCACCCAGCTTCGACCCTTGCAGGCCATGGTGTGCATCTGTGCACGCGTGTGTGCATTGTGCCCGTGCGTCTCTGGAGCAGGTTGCAGGGCTGTGGTATAGGAGCATCTTTACTAGTTATTGCCAAATTGCTCTCCAAAGTGGTTGTTCAGATGATCGTTTTAAAATATAAATTAGATCATGTCACTTCCCTGATCAAAACTCTCAAATAGCTTCCTATTATACTTAGAACAAAATCCATATTCCCCTCCACCAACTCACGGCTGCATTCCAAGCTCTGCTCTCCCCTCCCCCTAACTTTCTGGCCTCCTGTCTTTTTTCCAAACAGCTCTGGCTGGCTCATGCCCCAGGGCCTTTGCACATACTGCTCCCTGTCTCACACACTCTTCTTTTAGCTCTTCCATACTGGCTCCTTCTTATCTTTCAGGTCTCAACTCCTTTAAGGGGCCTCCCCTGATTAGCCAGTTAAAGTATCTCTACCTAGTTTTCTTTCTCTCTCTCTCTTTTTATTATATATTTTTTAGTTGTCAATGGATCTTTTTTATGTAGTGCTGAGGATCGAACTCAGTGCCTCACACAGGCCAGGCAAGCACTCTGCCACTGAGCCACAGTCCCAGCCCCTGCCTGCTTCTCTTATCACCCTGCTGACTTCCTGTGGAGCCCACAGCATGGTCCCATCGTGACCTTACACTCATTTGCTTGCTGGTTTATCATCGACTGGCCAGGTAGCCCATGGCAGGAGGCCTGGTCTACCTGCCTCAGGCGTGGGTCCCAAAGGTCAGCATGGGCCTGGCACCCAAGGGCTAGTCTTAGGACCACTTATCCCTTCAAGAGGCATTGCTCGGTCACCGTGTCTGGCTGGAAGGTGAATGCAGTGCCCAGCGGATGTGTGGAGTGGGCTGTGGGAGAGGAGGGGACAGCAGAGGGGGATGCACTGAGTCGAAGGTGCAGGGGCAGCCAGGGGCCCTCCTGGAACCTTCCCCACAGCCAAGGGGAGTCATGGAAGGTGTTAGAGCCAGGGAGCAACAGGGCTGGGTTGGCACTTTAGATTCTCTTCACCAACTGAAGGAGGTGGGGCCCCCATGCACAGAAGACTGACCACGGCTTGGGTGGGAGGTCACACCCCAGGATCCTCCCTGGACCCCAGCAAGGGCTCCTCGACTTAGCCCAGCCCCCGACCTTGTAGAGTTAGGAATCTGAGGCCCTAGAAGGAGGAACTAGAAGACAAGATGCTGCTGAGGGTCCTAGAGTCAGGGGCAGCCATCAGACCCCCTCCAGGGCCTGGTCCTGTGGGGACAAGACGGCAGCCCAGCAGGGTCCCTGCCCTGCCCACCTCAGGGACCCCCGGCTTGGGCGTCCCCTCCTCTCTGCCCTCCCATCCTGGGCTCCACTCGGAGGAGGGCCAGGGAGGAGGAGGCTGGCCCGGACGCCATTGGTATGCGAGGCCCGGCCTCGGCCCTCGGCGGCGCAACCTTCCTGCTCGGCTCTTTAAGAATCCCTCCTCGCAGCGGCCGCGTGGTGGTTGCCGGGCAACCGCAGCCCGCCCCGCCCCCACGGCTGGCGCCGGCTCCCCTCCCCCCCAGGCTCCGCCCCTCCCTGCCCGCCCGGCCGCGCTCCGAGCGGCACCCGCGGCCTGGCCGCAGGGGCACCGGGCCTGGCAGGTAAGGGCCTGGGAGTGACCCCATGCAACCCTGGCCCCGCAGCAAGCTCGGCACCCGGGGTTCGGAGAGGGGACCCAGGCTTGGCACATCCTTCCTCAGCACCCCGGAGCACCCAGGCGGGGCAGGCGGGGACTGCTGGGGCGACCAGAGAAGGTCCCGCTTTCCCCCCCGGAACTCTGGGAGGGGACCTGGGGCTCAGGCTTCAGTGGTTTCTCTGCCCCGCGCAGCTGGGGACCCGGGCGGGCCAGGCATGCGGAGGTTCCCGAGTCCCGTGGGCAGGTGAGGGGCAGAGCTTCTCTCTGCAGCTCTCGGGCCCTGGCTGGTTGAGCTGGGCCCTGGGACCCGGGCATGAGGCCTCAAGAGCCCCTGGGTGTGGGGGAGACTGAGGCAGTAAGCCATCTTGGACAGGGACGGGATGGACAGGGAGGAGGTAGGAGGTCCCCCAAGGACCCCCTGCATCCTCCCTCTCCGGCTCCTCGCCCGCCCACCGCAGGGAGCCGGGCATCTTGGGCTGACCCGCTTGGAGCAGGCCCCGCCCCTTGCCCACGTGGCGGCCCCTCCCCCACTGCCCTCTCCGGGGCCCTGGCTGCCCAGCTCCACATGCTGGTCCCTCACCTGGCCTTCGAGACACAGCTCACATTTCCTCCTGAACTCCATGTGTGTAACAGGTGCATGCTGGCGAGTCGAGGGATGCTAAGGTCCCCACAGAGACCAAGTCCTCTGCTGGGTTAATGGCTGGCGGGGGCAGCCCCGGGCATCTGGAAGGCTTGCGGGGTAGAGGAGGTGGCATCACTGGTGGGAAGAAGAGGAGGCTCCCGACGGGAAGGAGGGCCCATCGGAAAGGCCTGGGCCCCACAGGCTCGCCTGCTGGGTAGGCGGCGCTCGCTCCACGTCCTATTGCTTGATTCAGCAAAGCTGGGCTATGCTCTCCTCATGAGCAGGGTGCTGTGGCAGGTGCTAGGGACACACAGGGACCAAAACAGACCCTGGCTGTGACTTCCCCGTGCTCGAGGTCAGGAAGAGACACGTGCTAACCAGACACACATCCCTGGGTACAGACCCCATCCTAAGTCACGTTTTACAACAGTCCAGGGAGGAAGACCACCCCCCATGAAATCATCAGCCATGCCCTGATTCCAGAGTGGCTAGTGGCATCCAGTGGCTGAAAAATGAAGTCACATGGGTCGTGGGTAGTCACAAATGGAGCTAGGGCCACCACCAAGAAGCACAAGGGAGCAGAGAGAGCAAAGTTACAACTGTGGGGTGGGTGTTTGTCCTCCAAAATCCATGTTGAAATTTCATCCTGAAAAGTCATATGTCGATGGTGTTTGGAGGGGTGACTTGGGGAGGTAATTAGGGACAGAGAGGTCATGAGGGTGGGACCCCCATGATAGCATTAGTGCCTCCTGCCTGTCTTCCTTAAAGGTGGACAGTCCTAGCCAGGCGGCACATGTCTAGAATCCCAGGGACTCGGGAGGCTGAGGCAGGAGGATTGCAAGTTCAAGGCCAGTCTGGGCAACTTAATAAGGCCTTCAACAAATTAGTGAGACTCTGTCTCAAAATAAAAAATAAAAAGGCCTGGGGTGTATCTCAGTAGTAACCACTTGCCTAGCATGGAGGAGGCCTTGAGTTCAATCCTGTGTCTCTCTCTCTCTCTCTCTCTCCTCTCTCGCTCTCTCTCACACACACACACACACACGCACACGCACGCACAAAGGCTCCTCAAAGAAGGCTCGTACTGGATGCAGCCCCTCAACCTTGACCTCCAGAACCAAGAGTTGAATAAACCTTTTGTCTTTATAAATTACCTAATCTGTGGCATTCAGTTGTAGTAAAGAAAATAGACAAAGAGAGACCCAGTCAGAAAGGTGGGATAAAGGAAAGGTTCTTGGAAGACAGGATGACTGAGCTTTGGTCTACTGGTGAGGAGGAGCTGGTTAGGCCCTGAGGGGTGGAGAAGCATGGAGCAGTGGGACCCTTATGTCAGGAGAAGGAGGGGCTCAGAGGCAAGGAGAGGGAGTGTTAAGGCAGGCACTGGAGTTGGCATGTGGGGTGCTCTCACCCTGGCCTGCAGCTTCCCTAGGCCAGTGGCCTACTCTGATCCTTCTTTGGGGCCCACCCTGCTGACAGGGCCTTCCTTGGGGGAAGGTGACCTCATTCCACTGGACTTATTTCTTCTGTGTCTGCTCCTTGGAGCACGTGGTCTGAGACCTTCCTCCTGGACTGGAGGCCCGTCTCCCTGGCTGTCCCTGAAACTGCTCTGGATCCACCCTTGGAAGGGGAACCAGCGTTCTCAGGGAGGCACGCTGACCCCCGTGTGGTGTCCACAGGACAGCTTAGTACAGAATTTGGGGGTATGGTGGAGTTGGGAGCTGGATCACGATGTGGCTGGAAGTCGCTGCTGAGGGGCGTTGAGCATAGTGAGCCCCCATAGGTCCTGTGCTCCTGGATTCACGTAAACACCCCAGCCTGAGAGCCAAGGGTTAGGTAGGCCAGCACTCAGTGTCTGGGACTCTCTGGGACCCAGGAGCCCCTGGGAACCACAGATGCAGGGAAGCTGTCCTCTGAGACCCCCAAAACAGGAATGGGAAGTCTCTTAAGAGGCCCTCTGGCTGTAGATGGGGCTGGGAATCCAACCCCTTCCCCAGGAGATGGTGCCGAGCTGGAGCCTGTGTGGAAGGTCCCTGGTGATGCCTGCCGACCAGCCAATGGGGAGGTCTGTCCCTCCCTTGAGTCTGGTCATTTGCTTCTCCTGGCCCAGAAGAGGCCCAAGCGAGACCAAGAAAGTCTGACAGTAGTGAGTCGAGTGGTCGCTGCACTTCACAGTATACACTTTCCTTAGGACCTCACCTGGGTCTTAGGACTCAGGCTGTCCCCCCAGCCCTCAGAGCTCTGTGATGGCCACATGAGTGAAGGGACAGGTGTGGTGAGGCTGGGCCGGTGCCTGTGGCCTGCAGCTGGTAGGAGGTGAGGCTCTCGAGCAGAGCCCAGAGCTGCCTGCAGAGGCGGCGGGTGACTGGGGAGCAGGGTGCAGCGGGCAGGACCAGGGTGACCTTGGCTGGCCAGTGGTAGAGTCCCTCACTGGGCTGCTGGACACTGCCTGGGTTACTGCTGCCCTGGGAGTTGGGAGCTCAGACTCGGCGAGCTCAAGGTTGAAGCCACAAATTGTCATCGACACTGGCCCTGTTGCTGAAGGCATCCTCCCGGGTGCCCAGCTTGTGGGACTAGCTCTGTCCTTCTGGGCCTTCACCACTGAGCCATGCACGTCACGGAGCCCACGGCGCCCGAGAGTTCCATCTTCCTCAGTCTCAGCCGCCTTTCCTGCTCCTGGAATGACCCTCCCTCACAGGTGCCCTCCTCATCCCCAAGTGGAGTCGACTCCCCAGGCCGCCAAGCCCCTTCACGCCTGGCTGACCTCGGCCGCCTTGTCTTCCACCTCTGACTCCCATCCCCCAGCTCCAGCCACGGCTTGTTGAGCAGTGCGGGTGCCTTTCCCCGTCTTGGACCCGTGAGCAGGCCGCAGTGAACTTCTGCTGACCCTCCAATACCCAGGTCAAGAGCCACCAGCCCTGGGCAGCTGTCCTGGACGTCCCACCTGATGTAGGCCCTGTGTCAGGAGTCACCTGGTAATGCCCGTCTCAGCTGCACCTGTGTAGGTGCCCGGCACACCTGTGGAATTCCAGCTTCGCCAGGGTGAGGTCCAGTTGGGCCTGATTCAGCCTGGGTCCATGGGCCTCAGACGACACCCAGTGCACAGCGGACTTCGACAGCCTTCCCTGAACTGTGTGCAGCCAGCAGGCGTGGCTGAGTGAGCAGGTACACGTGGAATACCACACAGCCATTAAAACTACAATTACCAAGATGCTATTATGATATCTAAGTGCCACACATCAAGCAGAGCTATATCCAAACCATCGACTCCACCACCGGCCTGTGCTGTCACGGGGGAGTCAGGGACGGAAGGACACGCACACAAATCTTGAACCACACACCAAGGGATGCAACGGAGGAATGACGAGCCCCAGGGCCCCACATCCATCTGGGGGCCTGGGGAAGCAGAACGGAAACGGCTGCTCTGTAAAAATTACGGCCATCACTGCGTGGACCAGCCTGGAAGGGAGCAGAGGCATGGAGGCTGTTGACGCCACAGGGCGGTGGCATTGTGGGTGATATTTTCTTTCTTTATTGTTGGTATAATGCTGTTTGGGCAATAAATAAAAAATTGGGAGAAAAAAATAGCTGTTTGGTGAATTGAGTGGAAAGGCAGGAGAAGGAAGAAAGGGAATTAGGGGGCAGGGAGGTGGGAGGGGAGTGGAGAGGAAGAGGCAGGAAGGGCAAGGTTGGGTGCCCACTGGGGTCAGAAGTGGCAGCCCTGGGCCAGGCCCCAGTCTGCTCCCAGGTTGGGGGCAAGAGGGAAGGACGGGAAAGCTCAAGAGGAGGAGGAGCGGGACTGGTGTCCCCATAGGTGACCGTTTCCCCTGGAAGGTCTGGCACAGGTCTGGAGTTGGGACAGTGGGTGGGAGGTGTGGGAACAGATCTTCAGAAGGAGGTCTCAGCCAGATTATGGGGAGTCTGGGGTGGACCTGGGAGCAGTGGGGCCCTGTGGAGGGGGGGGTTCTGGGCAGAGGTACAGACTCACGACTGAGCTCTGTGACACCGTGACAAAGTACTACCAGGGCAGGTGAGGCTGGGTGGATGGAGAGCTCCTTAGTGTCCCAGAGAATGTCAAGAGGGTGAGGACAGACTTCCCAGACTAGGAGGAGACCAGTTGGTTTGGCCACCTCCTCCCATAGCCCAGACCCCACACTGGGGAAGTAGACTTCTCTGAGCGCAGCAGCCACCTTCTGGTTCAAGGTCTCCTCCACCCTCATAATGACCCTTGCAGCCAGGTCCTTAATGCTCCCATTTTACAACCAGGACACTGAGGCTTAGAGGGGTTAACCGACTTGCCCAAGGTCACAGTCAGCGGTGCAGGAAGGAGCAGACCACATCTGACCCAGGCTGCCCACTTAGCCAGCTGGGTGGGGCACTGCTCAGAGAGAACCCGGGGGTCAGAGCACACGCAGCAAGGGGGAGCGGCAGGTGAAGGGGTCTGAGTGGGGAAGGGGAACCAGGAGGGAGGAAGGGGTTACCTTGGCATGCAGAGTAGGCGATGGGTACCTGTTTGTGAATGAATGCAAGGGTGGACAGATGGATGGATGAATGAATGAATGGATGAATGAGTGGGTGCAGGGGAAGGGTGTAAGGGGAGGCGGCGCGAGAACCAGAGAGAACCCCTTTCTCTCCCCTGCCCCCCCTGCGCTGGAGGCTGGCTTTGGGAGCCTCCCTCCCCCCACTCCCCAGCGGGGCCCGGCTCCCCATCCCGCCCTCACCCGCGGTCATTTCAGCGGAGGTAGGAGGAGGGGGACGCGGAGGCCGCTTCTCTCGGCTGGGCCAGAGTCCCCGCGCGGCGGCGCAGCCTCCCGCGCCGGGTCCCGCCGGCCAGTGCGCAGCGCGGCGCCCCCGCCCCCGCCGCCTCCTCCCCGCCCGCCGCCTCCCCTTTTCCTCCCTCCTCCCTCCCCGCTCCGCGCCTGCACGCACGGCCCCGCCGCCGCCGCCGCCGCCGCGAGGGGAGAGGCGGCCGCACAGCCCGGTTCCCCGCGCCCTGCTCGCCGCCGCCGCCGCCGCTCGCGCGGGCGCCGCTGCCGCCCTCGCCCAGCCGAGCGCACCCACCCGGGCACACGCACCCCGCCGGCGGGCGCAACCCCGCGCACTCCTCCCGCGGCTCCGCCGGGCGCCCGAGCCGGGCAGATGCGCCGCCGCGCGCCCCCCGCCCCGGGCCCGCCACCGTGCTCCGCCGCGCGCCGGGGGCTCCCCTCCCGGGCCCCCCGGGCGCCCTCCGGCTCCGGTTCCCGCCCGCTCCTTGGAATAACCCCGGAGGCTCCAGCCGTCGCCGCAAAGTTTCCCGAGGAGACCCGCCTCCCCGGCCGCTGCGCAGGTAAGGCAGGCTGCGCGGGGCGGGGGCCAGGGGCCGCGGGTCCGGGACAGGGCGCCGGGGCCGGGGCCGCGGGTGCGCCGAGGCGCAGCGGGAGCGGGCTGCCCGGCTTTGCCTCGGCGCGGCGGGGGGCGCCCAGCCTTTGGGGTTTGGGGTGGGGGCCCTGAGTGGGAGCTAGAGTCGAGCGCCGGTGGCGCTGGCTCCGCCGCGGGGAGGCGCGGGGTTCGTGGCCGGCGGCTCCGCTCCCCGGAGCAGCGGCTGGGAAGGGCGGGGGCTCGGCTGGAGCCCGGGACCGAGCCCTTGCTGCGCCCCCGGGGAGGCAGCCCTGCACGCGGGGGGCTCCAGGCGGGGCAGATCGGTCCCAGCTCCTGCCCCACACCCGGGAACCGGAGGGTGAGGGGCGCGTGGTGAGGGCAGCGGGCCGGCCCGGGCGCCGCGCTCCCGTCCCCACCAGCCGCGTGAGTCACGGTTAGAGCGAGGTTTTATTTTTAAAACGACTTCAAGGGGGGCACTGGCAGCCTCCAACTTCCCTCCCTGTGCGCGCTTTGGACTGTCAGCCCCGAGTCGGTGGGGGACTGGGGCCGTGCACCTGGCGGCTGGAACAGGGGGACTTCGGGGCTGGGGGCGCAGCAGGGTGCCCCTCCCCACAAGCTTTCAAGACCAGGAGACAACAGACCCGGCGCACGCCCCTCGACGCGGGGACAAGAGGCCCACGGGCGGAAGGCTGGGGAGCGTTGTTGCCCAGCTGCAGGGAACCGTGGCAGATCAGAGCTCTCCAAGGAGGAGAAAGTTGTGAAGCGGCGACATCAGGGAGCTGCCCCAGGCTTCCCGGTGGCCCCCGGAGGGCTTCAAGGCTCTCTGGGGGTATGTGACTTTGAGGGAATACAGCCCAGCTGGGGTGTGCCAGGCCCCGGAGGCCCAAGCCAGAGCTCTGATGTGAATAAATGAAGCCAAGGAGGGGAGGTGGGGCTGCCTGGGTCCAGCCTCGCCTCACCTTGGCCCCTGCACCCTCAGGGAGGATGGAGACCAGCCCCACCCACACCCCCTCCCCAGGAGGCTTAGGGGTTGGGGAGGAGGCTTGGTGCTGGGGACCCAGGAGCTACTGGTAGAGGGCTATGGGCTGGCGCACCCTCTCCCTGCCCAGTGGCAGTGGGGGAGGCTGCCACGCTCAGGGGCTCCAGGCTCAGGTTTCTGGAGTTGAAAGCCAACTGCGTTTCTTCCTGCCAGCCCCAGGAGGAGAGCGCAAACATCACCTGTCAGCTGGTGCTGGCTCCGTGGGCGACCGTTCAGGGCTTCCTCAGAAGGTTTAAAATGGAAATGGCCCGAGCTGCCAGGGCCAGTGCCTGGGAGGGATGCTCCCAGCTGGGTTGGCGGTGAGGGTCCTGGGAGGTCTGAGGGGCAGGAAGAGCTGAGGGGCTGCCACATCTGGCTGAAGGGTCAGCCACGGGCAGACTTGAGAGCAGCACGTGTGTGGGGGGGTGGGGGGGCTAGTTATGGGCGCCCCACCCTGAGTTCCCACACAGACAGAATAAATCCGTCGAAAAATTCTCCCCAGCAGAGCTGAAGACCGGCTGGCCAGGCCCCAGCCAACTCACCCCAGGCAGTGCAGCCTGGTGCCAACTTCACCCAGACCCGGGTCTGTGGGTCCACGCTCCACCACTTACTGGTTCCAAGTCTCTCCATCTCCCTGTGCCTCAGTTTCTCTTGGTAAAATGGGGTTGCTCATATGCACCACCTGGGCCTCAGCGGGGCGTGGGAACTGCTTTGTAAAACGTATCTGCATTTGTTGCATTTCCTTAATGGTCCTGCTCCTGGGCCTGGGTCCAGGGGGTCCTCAAGGGCTGAGGGGACCTGTAGAGACCTTGGAAGTTTGGGGGGGGGGGCAAGTTCCCCTACCCAGTCATGTGCTGTTGCTGGACTGCATTCACCCTTACCCTGGCTCTACGCAGCAGTCCCCCGCTGTGTCCCTGCTCCTGCATCCTCTGAGGCCTCCCAAGGAAGCCCCTGGGAGATCCGCCCAGCCTGTTTCCAAGGCCATGGAGGGGAGGGGGTGTGGCCAGCCCATGTGTCACCTGCTGCCAAGGCTGCGCAGAGGGGTGTTGGCTCACAGGACTGCACACTGAGGCCTGGTGGCCAAGCTTGTGTCACCTGCCGGGCCACCCGGGCCTGCAACTGCCCCAAGGACTACTGTGCCCCTGCCTCGGTGGGAGGATACAGCAGCTGTCCTGCCCTCTGAGAATGCGAGGGCGCCCAAGGCTTGGGTGAGCAGGGAAGGATGGTGCACGGAAAACATGGGCAGATGGCGTGTGCACTCCGCTCAAAGTTAGCGAGAAAGGGACTGGAACCCCAGGTGGCCCTGCTATAGCAGGTGTCCAGGGACAGAGAGGCAGGCCTAGAGCTGGCTGACTGCCTGCCAAAGTCCAGTGTGGTGGCTGTCGTCAAGAAGTGGCTGCTCTGGTGCAGGGGGACAAGTCCCCTGAGGCCAGCTGGGCACAGCCACCTCTGCAAGGTCAGGTGGGCCCAGGCAGTGGTAGAGGCAGGCAGCATGGTACTGGGCTCACACTTTTTTTCCCGTGGGAGTTGGGGACCTCCTGGCAACCCCGTCTCCAGCCATCCAGATTGCCCCAGAGTCAGGGTTGGAAATTGGTCTCATCTCAGAAATGGGGCCTGTTTGGGGCTGTGCAAGGAGACTTCTGGCTGGGCAGGTGCTTTTGCCCCAGGGTCTGAAAACGATGTCAACCACCTTGTCATCCCAGTTGGTTCTGTTCCTAGACATTGGGAAGCTGCCCCAGGAAAGGATTTCTCTGCCTGACTGACTGACCTGCCCCAAGTGACCAGACTTCCCTGGGCCTCAGTTTCCTCATCTGTAAAGTGGGGCAACAGCAGGTGACTCATACAAGGTTTCTAGTGCAGAGTTCATGCTTAGCAATATGGGTCCCCTCTGGTCCTCATCCCTGGTCCACTCTGGGCTGGCACGTTCAGCTTCTTCAGGCCTGGTCCACTCTGGGCTGGCACGTTCAGCTTCTTCAGGCCTCTGGCTAGCAAGGAGAACTGTGGTGGTCCCTGCCCCAGCTGTCAATATCTATTCTGCGATGGGCTCTCACCCCTGCTGCCAGGGGCTGCCAGCTCCAGTACCTGGTCCCAGGAGGCAGTGGGAATGCCCAAGAGCCACAAGAGGAGTGGGGTGGAGTCTTGGCTTTAGGCCCTTACTGGCTGGAGCATGCGAGGGGTGTGGCCAGAGCCTGTGTGTTTGGACACCAGAATATGGGCGTGGCCGAGGGTCCCAGTGTCCTGCGGGCAGCACTGGGGTGGCTGAGGTGGCAGTTGCAGGGCTCACCGTCAGGGGAGAGCACTGGCTCAGGCCTCAGCCCTGGCTGCTGCCCTTGCTGCTCAACCCTGTGGGTTTACAGTGGGGTGACCCCTCCCCAGAACCTGGGCTGTTCTCCCTGACAAAAAGCTCAGACCCCAGCCAGGGCACAGGGTAGCTGCATTCTGTCCTCTGCCAGAGGGTGGTCGTCCTAAGCAGGCTGGAGGGAGGCGCAGGTGGAGAAAAGGACAGCACCCTGCCTTGCCCTCCCCACCCACAGCCGCCTGTTCCCTAGCAGCAGCTGGAGCCTGGGTTCCATGGGCGCTGCGCCTGCGCTGGGCCTGCGCGGGCCTGTTTACGGCTGCCTGTGGCCCCCAGAGCCCCGCTGCTCCCCCAGGGTCCACAGCACTGCAGATGATGTCAGGATTCTGGGGCCTCGACTCGCTCCGTGGAAGACATGTGCTGGACTCGCCGCAGCCCTGGGCCTCCGATTCCCATGGGGACTGGTGTGGGCTGCCCGCACCCCGCTGGGCACAGGCCAGTGAGCAGGAGAGGACCACGGGAGGCCGTGGGGCACCAACACTGGGGGGCGCCTGTCCCTCCTGCCTGCCCTCCCTCCCTTGCCCTTCCCTTTCTTGCCTGTCGCTCATTCACTCATGAGATCACGGAGTACCAGCTACCGCCAGGGGCTCTGGGACAGAAAGTTGGCCCTCAGGGAGCGTGTGGGTGGGCGATCAGGCACTAACCAGATGCACCCCCCAGCTGTGGGCCTGGGGCTTCCTGGGGAAGCGGTGCCTGAAGGGTGAGCTGGAGTTGGTGAGGAGGGATAGCCCTAAGGGCCTGGTGGACACAGGGCCCCGGAGCTGTGTGCAGACCTCCTAGTAGGTGTGAGGAGCTGGGAGGGGAGCGGGTCCCTAGGCCTCTGGAGGTCCGCGGGGGCTGTTTGGAGCTTGTCATTGTCTCCCCAGGTTTATTCTGGCCTGGCCATCTCTGTCATTCAGGACACCCAGGTTGGCCCACTCCTGGCCCTGCCTCAAGGACCCTCGGTCTAGTCCCCCAGGGTGGGCTTCCCAGGCCCAGCACGTGGGTCCCCTGCTCCTGAGAGCTGTGGATTCACCTGAACAGGCAGGTTGTCCCAGCATGTGATGGCGGCCAGGGGCTTGGGCACACTTTGATGAGAGCGGTGGGCCTGACGAATGGGGTTCCTGAGACCCTCCCCCAGTTCTGAGTGCTCCTGGTTTGGGGAAGAGGTGCTGGCTGAGAAGGGGACAGGGTGCAGGCAGAGAGAAGGGAGAAGAGCCTGGCCCAGCTGTGCAGGCTCAGCTAACCACTAGGGGACACTGCCTCCCAGGCATCCGGTGCAGGGCTCCAGGTGCGCACGCTGGGCCCTGAGGGCGGCGGGGAGGCCGTGGCTGTGCCGCTGGGGGGCTTTGTGCTTGATTAAAAGTGGGACTGTGCCCGGGTTGTGAAGCCAGCCTGGCTCTTCCTCCCTGCGGGGCTGTCGAGAAGCAGCTCCGTGGCAGGGGTTCACTCCCTTTTCCCTCCTTCTGCCTGAATTAATCGTTGGCACCAGATTACAACAGATTTAGCAAACTGTAAAAAAAAAAAAAGAGAGAGAGAGAGACAGGGAGAGAGAGGGAGAGAGAGGCAGGGAAGGCTGGGGAGGAGAGGGCGTTTATCTACAGAGGCACATTGCTCTTGGAGAACCTGTCCCCCGGCCCCTCCGCTCCTCCACCCGTGGGGACGCCTGGGAAACGCTGCTCAGGAAGATGTCCTTAAGAATGGCGCTGGCGCCCGGGGCTTCTCCTGGGGGCCATTTGCAAAGGGCTGCCTGGTGGAGGTCCTGCCTTCGGGGGCAGCGGGGGGATGCAGGCCTCGGCCTGGGGAGGAGAGTGGGAGGCCCCACAGGAGGCCGGGAGGCAGAGGGCAGGGTCCTGTCTGTCAGTCACGGGAGCAGCCCCAGGCCTGGTGCTAGGCCTGGTGCACAATAGGGGCTCAGTCCGCGGCGGGTTGAATGAGTGTGTGGGTGAACAAGTGACGGGCACCTCAGGAGGGGCTTGTGGCAGCAGGGGCCAGCCTGCCTCCTGAAACCTCTGGGGATGGAATCCACTGCACCGAGCGGCCCCTCAGGGACATGCTGCCCCAGGTTCAGGATCAGATGTGGAGATCTGTCCAGCGGCTGCCTGTTGGCTTTTCTGGAATGACCCTGACTTAAAATCCTCCACAGCTAGACCTGGGTTCAGGAAATCTGGCTGCTGGCAGGAGAGCATTCTTCCCCAGAGGCAGGGCAAGCTGCAGAGGCTCATGGGAGTTTAGCCAAGCTCCGGTAAGGCACAGCATGGGGAACAGTGGCCCCTGCCCAGGGTGGGGGCTCCTTCCCTCGCTCATTCTCTTCCGGGCAGCAGCCCAGGAGGGCAGGTCTGGAGCTGGCCAGGGGTCGGGAAGGGAGGCAGGTGAGTGTGGTGCACACTTCTCAGATGCTGCCACACGGGCTCACGCTTGACTGCCTTCCTCCGCTCCCGCCCTGGGCCAGCACAAGCTCTGGCAGGACGTGCCACCCCACCTCCAGGAAGCCAGTGCCAAGAAGAGGCTTGAGCGGCACCCCTACCCAGTCCCAGGGCCGCTGCCCGTCCTGTCCCCAGACAGTGGCCCTCTGTCACCAGTGCAGTCTTGCTGGCCCCTCCCTGGGGAGGGGGTGGGTGCAAAGGAAGGAAGAGCCAGAGTGACAGCCCTCCCTAAGCCTGCTCCTACTGAGGAGCCCCACACAGCCTAAGCCCTGGCCCCGGGAAGCGGGCTGTCAGGTAGGCAGCGGGCAGGGCCACCACCTGACTAGCAGAGGGGCTGGCCCAGTGCTCAGGCCCGCGGTGCTGGCTGGTGAACAGAGGGCTCTGAGGAGGGCCTGGGAGTTTTAGAAGCCCTCTCCGGCTCCCCCTGAGGCTGCGCCCCTTAAAGACTGCTCCCCTGTCCCAGGGAGGCGGGCCATACACTCCCTACCCCCAGACCAGCGGGACGCTCTGGGCCTCCGTTTAACCTATTGCTGGACAGGGGTTGGACCACGGCCCTGAGGGCCCAGCAGTGCCACCCACGGCTCTGGGACTCTGAGCCTTGAGGCTTCCCTGGGCTCGGGCTAGTGAGAGGCGCTGGGCAGTGCCACACCCCAGCTGCCAGGCTCTGCCAGGCCCTTCTCGGTGGGTCCTCTGCCCACAGAGAAGGGAGACTGAGCACAGAGCGGCGACAGGCTTTGCCAAGGCCACGTGGAAGTGGCACGCAGTGGGACTGAGGGACGAGAGTGCTGGGCTCTGGGTTCGAGCCCTGCCTCTGTTGGTGCCCTGGGGACCTCACTTCCCTCTCTGTGCCCGTCTCCACACCTAAGGAACAGGACAGGAGCGGGCTCTCCCAGGGGAGCAGGACGGTGCGAGTGTCCCTGCAGGGGCTTGGGAGGGCCATAGTCACTGGGCTCGGCAGCAGGACTGGGACACTGGCCGTGCCCACTCTGGGCACCCGCCGCCCTGGGCACATGGGCAGCTCATTTGCTGAGTGGACGCGGGCCCTGCGGGTGGCAGTGGAGCGGGTGGGGAGGGGACTGGGAGCTGCTCCGTCCTGAGGAGGGGGCAGTTGGCTCTTGGTTACTCTAGTGGAGCCGCTGAGAGGGCAAGAGCGAGGGCATTAGGGTCCCCGGGGCCGGCTCTGGTGGGACCCTGTTGGGTCTCCTGGACCTGCTATGCAGCAGACCTCAGCTGCCGGTCTGGGGTCGGCTGTGGCCGCCATGTATTATCTGGAGCACTGGGTGGAGGACCCCACCGCGCAGACTCTGTGGGGGCCTCACGACAGCCCATTTCACAGGAGAAAACTGAGGCTCAGACAGATAAAGTGATCGTCCAAGGTCACACGGCCAGGCTGTGGTGTCTTCTGGCACCTCCCCTGAACACACAGCAGAGGCGGAGAGTCCTGGTTGCAGCCGTGGTGGCTGGCACCTGCTCTGTGCCCGCCTGTGCCTGGTGGTTGGTGGGGACCCCAGTCAGCCTCCGAGGCAGGCACCAGTGTGACCCTGCTTCCACTCCGGGATAATAATATCCTGGGAGGCACAGAGCGGTGAAATGACCTGTCCAAGGTCACACAGAGGAACGGCGCTACAGACACATACGCTGAGCTGTACCAGGTCCCAGTCTGTCCGGGTTCTTTTGTGCCTCCTGGAGCTGGGGATCTGCCTGGGGCTGCTGGGCTGTCCCATCTGGTCACCAAACCTCACACCTCTCTGGAACCCTGCTCCCTGGTCCCAGATCCAGCCTCATTTCCTGAGACCCCACTGTGTGCCGGGTGTGGTGCTGGTGTGTGGGGCAAGCGATGTCATTTAACATGCCCGTGGGGCGCAAAGGAGAGGTGGCCAGGCAGAAGGCCGTCCTTCCTTGAGGGGACTGGCATTGGCAGACGTGTCCAGGACAGTGGGCCTGCTTGCTGGGCTGGGGCAGAGCAGCCTTGTGGTGGTGGGTGGCATGTGCGCTCCCTCTGCTGAGCATGCTGGCCCCGTGACGTCAGCAGGTGGCCCAGCTCCGGCTGCCCACTGGAGCCCTGGGGAGGAGCCGGGGGCGGCACGGGGCCTGTGGTCACGGAGCCATCTCCATTAGGGCCCGTGAGCGCGTGGCTGCAGCTGGAATCCTATTAAAAGCTTTTTCATTGTTCCCTGCGATCCGCTCCGCTCCACCGGGACCTGGGCATGTTGATAATTTATTTGTGGAAGGGGAAGGAGCGCAGGAGAGGAGGGGACAGCGTTGTGCACCCAGCCGCCTCTGCAGCCCGGGTGGTGCAGCTGGGGCAGCCTGGCCATGGGGACACTGACAGTGGTGGGGTCTGAGGCCCCCTTGGCCCCAGGGTGTGTGGGGACTCCCTGAAGCTCTGGCTGCTCAGATTCTGGCTCTGATATGGAAGCCCCACCCCGGCAGGGGTCAGGGGAGTCACAGCCTCGCAGGGTCCTGAGGGCACAGACTCCAGGGGTTGCTCTGGGGTCTCCAGAGCAGAGGTGGGTAGAAAGCCCCAACCCTGCAGCTGGCCAGCCGAGTGGCTAGGCAAGCCACTGCCCCACCAGACACCACAGAACAGGAAGACACCTTGCCTCTCCGAGGGACGGGAGTGAATTCTGAACTAACAGTGACAATGCGACAGCGGCGTCCCGGCTGGCGTCCCTCAGCGTTTGCCGTGTGCCGGGATGGCTGTGTGTGTCACCTGCGCTCTCGCCTGACCCTCAGGACATCTCTAAAACTGAGACACAGAGGTCAAGGTCACGCAGCGTCCAAGTGCCAGGAGGGATCTGAACCTCAGCTTCTCTGAGTGTGGCTCCTGCCTCTGGTGGGGGCTCCCAGAGACCTGGCCCTCCCCAGCCCTGTCCCCTGGAGTACCCTCGCTACCCCTGCGTCCCCCGCTCCCTGCGTCGACATGAGGAAGCCCCAGGACAAGGACAGGGCCCCTTCCTGGCCTGCCTAGGTGAGTCCGGGTTCTACCCCAGCCCCGCACAAACGAACCCAGACTCAGCTTCGGCGGCTCCCGGGGCACGGGCAGCTGAGGAGACACGTGCAGAAGCTACTGCACAGAGGCAGGTGCAGCCAGGCGGGCTCTGGGTCCCCGCAGTGTCCCCTGGGCTGGGTGGCTCCAAGGGACAGCCCCAGGCTGTGCCAGGCTTGGGGCTGCTGACATCCAGGGGTAGAGGGGCTCAGGTGGGGGGACCCCGTGGCTGTCTGGGCTCCAGTCTCCTTCACACACCCCTGGCCCACTGGCCACAAGCCCAGCATCAGGAAGACGTGGATCGGTATGGACATCTGCCCAATCCTACCCTCCTCATCCTCTAGCCCAGACGCTGCCGGACATTCTGGAACATCCTAAGTCACTCGAGGCTCTCCCCAACTCTGAGACCATCAGCAGCCCCTCAGTCCCTGACAGTTCAGACCAAAGTCTTTGGCCTGGCACTTTAGACCTTGGCAGCCTCAGCCCCAGGCCCTCCCCAGCCTTTGAACGTGCTGTTCCCCGTGTTAGGAAGGCCAGCCTAGGGACCCGTGGTTCGCCTCCTGCACGAGGCCCCTCCTTGGGGAGAAGCCAGACGTCCTGTCCCCACCGCCCAGCACTGGGCTGGTCTCACATCCAGGCGACTGCAGCTCACATACCTGCCCCACCTTCCCACCTATGGCTCCTCCTTCCTGTCCCCTGGCCCCCGAGGCGTCCAATCTGAGATTCATCAATTCATTCAACCGAGGCTTCCGAGCCCGAGGCGAGCTGATAAATTACTTTCTCCCTACGCAGCTCGGGGAGTGGGTGGCCTCAGCCCGTTTTATAAAGGAGGAACCTGAGACTCAGGGAGGTTCTGTCACCTGGCCAAGGTCACCCAGCAATCAGACGCAGAGCTGGGGACAGAACAGGGTTCTGCCTCCAGAATCCCATCCTGTGCCACTTCACCCCAGGGGCCGTGGGGCTGGCACAGGTAGCAATTGTCCTGACACCCACTGAGCCCTTGCCACTGCCTGGCAGCATGTAGGGCGTTAAATCTGGGCCTCACCTCATCTTTACTGTGGCCCTGATGTAGTTGCAGGCTTTTTTGGGTGGACGGTACTGGGGATTGAACTTGGGGTGCTTTATAACTAAGCTACATTCCCAGCTCCTGTTATTTAGACTTCTACCACCAAAGCATGCCCCCAGAGCCCTCCCCCACTGCTGATCTTTGAGATGGGGTTTCTCCTCAGTTGTCGAGGCTGACCTTGAATTTGCAATCCTCCTGTCTCAGCCTCCCAAGTTGCTGAGATTAGGGGTGTGCACCACTGTGCCCATTTTATAGATGAGGAAACTGAGGCTAAGTGGAGGGAAGCAGAGGCAGAGCCCAGCCCTGCAACTACCTCCTGGGTGGAGATGGGGCTTTTCTGGTGTCCCTGTGCCTGGCCTGGAGCCGCCCAGGCATAGTGGGGACCCTGGTCCGTCCTGCCTACCTGAGGCCCAGTCTGACGTCCTCAGAGGAGGATGAGAAGGTGGCGAGGCGGCATGCCCACCTGCAGGGCTGGGCGTGGGCCCTGCCCCCACGGCAGCTGCCTCCCTGGCCCTGCGGCCTCACAGACAGTCGGGGCTTGTGAGAGCCCAGAGCCTTGGAGGAGAGCGCAGCTCCTGCCGGCAGCCGCTCAAAGGCCTCTTTGTGGCGGGAGGGCTGGCCGTGGGCAGCTGCCCTGCCGGAGGCACAGACAGCCCAGCCTTTGTGCCACCATGCTGCCCCTGCCCTGACCTGGGGTCAGCAGGACAGGGGCCCTTGTCTGCAGGAGCCTGGGGGCTCCTGCCAGGGGCTGCCCTGGACCCGCTGTGGGCCTGGGGTGGGTGTGGTCTGCCTGACAGGGACCCAGGACCCCCGACGCTCGCCACAGGTCCCCAGGGAGGCAGAGGCCCTGAGCAGGGCACAGCGGCCGAGCAGGAAAGGCAGTGGCAGAGCAGCAGTGCCACAAGGAGCAGGGCCGCCGTCCTGGTGGGACTCCTCGGAGCTGCCTGCAGGCTGTGTGCCGTGGGCCCGTGTCAGAGACTGAGGCTCTGCACCCCATCACGCCACTGCCGGGTCCCCCAGGGCCACGCTGGTGCGCAGAGGGAAGGCCATCTCGGCCCTGTCCCCGCAGAGCTCCCAGCCAGCCCCCTTGACCCTCACCATAGTCCCACATGAGGGGTCCCATCACCGCATTTTAGGGCCAAGGAAACTCTCAGAGAGATGGACCGGGGTACCCAGTGCCAGGTCCGAGTGGGGGTGGTGGGCACCCTGTGTGGCGGTGGGATCGTCGCACCGTGCAGCTGCCGGGACAGTGGAGGGCAAGGGATGGAGCCCCAGGGGGAGATCTGGGACTGGGGGCCAAGGCACGCCCACTGGTTGTCCCCCTCTTGGAAGGACTGACAGAAACCGTCTGTTATGCTTGACTCTCTGGTCGGCGCAACGGGCCCAGAGCAGGGGTGCGGAGGGAGGGGCCCGGATCCCGCCGCCTCGGGCTGGCCTGGCGGGGGGTGGGTGGCGATGGTCGCTGACCTAACCTGCCCGCCTGGCTCCATCCTCGCAGCCTCTCTCGGTCTCCAGCCCCGACCCTGCAGGCTGCACCGACCTCGGGCACAGGTGTCCTGATGACGCGGGTGGTGCCTGCTGGAAGAGGGACGGGGGGCGGGCACAGCTCCTGGCCTTCTGCTGGGCAGGAGGCGTGCTGCCACCGAGCTTGCCTTTTCATCCCCGCAGGATCAGTTTCCCCATCTGTGAAGTGGGTGCTGAGCCGCTGGGCCCCACGGGTGAAGCCCTCCCTGAAGACCCCATTGTTGCTGAGGCTGGGACGGAGCTGAGCTGTTCCCTCCTGTCTCCTAGGCCTCCTCCCCGAAGTCTCTTGCTCTGCCCTGGGAAATCTGTGCCCCAGACTGAAACCCCACAGCCCTGGGGAGCAGGCCGACCTCCCTCACAGCCCTCGTGGCCTGGGGATTTCTCCACCAGCCCAGGTCTGGATGCCACACTGTGAATAATTAATGCTACTGATATTAATAATAAGCAACCTCGGAAAGTGAGGATGAGGCCGATGTCCTGCCCTCCCGGCCTCTCCCGAGGGGGGACGTCAGGCCTGGGCCCTTATGCCCCACGGCAAGGCCAGGTGCGGGTCCCCAGCCCCCGCCTCGACCCTGGCAGCTCTGTCCCCTTAGTCCCTTCCTGGACACCAGCCACAGGAGATGGGTGAGGGCCAATGACCCCATTTCCCACAGGAAGGACCTGAGTCCCAGAGACACTAAATAGTGACTCCGGGACTCGGAGCTCCAGGAGGCCCAGCTGGAGCCGCCTCCTTCTGTGCCTGGAGCTGTGCTGGGTTCCAGCTGGCTCAGCTCTCCAGGGCTCTGGCAGGGAGGGCAGGGCCCACAGTGCCGCCAATCCCTCCTCACCGTGGGGCTGGAGCTGTGTGCCGAGAGGTCCAGGCCCTGGGCGGGCGCTGACCCGCGGGCCCTGAGAGCCCTGTGGTCCGAGTGGAGCCACCTGCAAGCACAACCTTGCCTCCTCCAGCCTCCGCGGCCTCTGTGTTGACAGGCAGCCCCGCCTGATTGAGTCTCCTCCTCACAGGGCAGGGGCACCCTCGCAGGCACCTCGCTCCTGGGCGGCAGAGCCGATGGCCTCGCAGGCTCACAGCTGTTTGCGCAGAGATGAGATCTGTCGGGTCTGACGGCTGGCGGGCCATGCGCCTCCCGCTGCAGTTCCAGCGTGGGAGAGGGCTGCCGTCTGAGGGCTGTGGACACCGGCCCCAGACCCAGATGGTACTCCGAGCTCGCGCAGCGGCCAAGGTTGGCCAGCTCCTTCCCTCATGGCAGGGTCCTGTCTGTCAGATGGCCTGGGGGTGGACTCAGACCCTTGGGTGCCCCCTGACTTCCAGACCCTGAACCCATGAGCAGGGTACCCGAGGCCTCTGTCCACCTCCATGGGTGACAGACAGGGTCTAACTGGGATCCCTTGCATACTGGGGGCCACCCTGCTCTATCCTGAGGTCCCGTCTTTCCTCTTGGGGGGCTGTAAAGGACACCCGAGTGGCTATTTCAAGGCCATTGGGCACCATATGGCACGTTTATGCCATCCCTGTTGGATAAGCGGATGTTCAGAGTGTGGGCAGCTCATGAACTTGGCTGGTGTCTGGGGAGGCATCTGGGGGAGGAGGGTGGGGTCCCACACTGAGCAGATCCCTTGGAGGAAGCCCCTCCTCTTCCTTCCCTTGGAGTGGCCCTGGGGCAGAAGATGGCTCCAGACAAGCCCCCGACCTCGGTAGCAAAGCAGGCACGCGCCGTTCTGGGTCTTGAAGGGTGGCAGGAAGCTCAGATGAGCGTGGCCTGGGAGACCTACACTGGGAGGCCGAGTAAGGGGCTAGAAGTCCAGGGAACTGTCCCTGCAGACATGGCTAATGAATCCCGGCCCTGTATGCTGCCGAGCCGGGGAAGGGTTCACCTGGGACTGGGACCTGGAGTACTGAGTACTGGGACAGGTGTTCTGCAGGTGGGGGCTGGGCTCCTGGCTCCTGCTAGAGCTGGGGTTTTGACCCTGCTGTTCTGATTCCAGAGCTTCATGATCGTGACGCTGGTGGCCAGGGGCCCTTTGCTTGGGTGGGTTCCTGCCACAGTGCCAGCAATGCCCATGTGCTAGAGCCCACCGTTGCCATTGCTCTGTTGGGCCCCTGGCTAGACAGGCAGAGTGTGGCCAGCCTGGGTCTCCCTGTTGCACTGTCCCTCCCCCCTGGCCTGTTAACCTTTATTGGTGGCCACCTGCCTGAGCTGGGGTCTAACTACCTCGCTCTAGGCCGTGTGGTGCACTGCAGCATGTGGACGCGGGGCCACCGATTTCCTGCCAGCCTGAGGGGTGTCTGGGCTCAGCCAGAGGGTCCACAGTCACAGATGCAGGCCTGGTTCTCAGGTTAGACAGGGAGCTGAGGCTGGCTCGGGCCTGGGGCGGTCATGCCAGGGCAGGAGGGGAGACGCTCTCCTCTGACTTGGGCTGCCTTGGTACAGCTTCATGCTCATTAGGAGGGAGTTCTGCTGGCTTTGAGGTTACCCTTTTAATTAAGCCAATTAATTAGTGCCTTTAATGAAGCAGATTAACCAGGCCGGGCTCTGAGTGGGGGCTGTCACAGCTTATACTTGCCTGCAGGTCTGGGTTTGAAATGGCTGCGAGGCCAGGTCTCCCTCCAGGGGTGCCAAGGGGCTGGGTCGGGCTGGGCCAGGATGTCTTTGTCCCACTATGGAGTGTGGCTAGGAACTCAGGCCCGGGCCAGGGAGGAAAAGGGGTCTGAGGAGCAGGGGTTGTCTGGAGCCAGACACCTGGGCACAGACAGGCCAGGCGAGAGCAGGAGGCAGGAGGCAGGCGGGACCCTAGTCTGGACGCCCACAGGGAAGAACTGGCTCTCTGGGGTCTTCAGCACGTGTGCCTGAGGCGGGGGAACCGGGTGCCACTCTCTCCTTCTCTTGCCCTCCTGCTTGGGCTGCTGGGACCTGGCTGCTTCTAGCTGCGGGGCGGGCAGAGCCCTGCGACTAGGCCCCTGGAGCCCCTCCCCTGTTCCCTGCCCACAGAGGGGGAAGGGGTCCGGATGCTCAAGGTCACCCGGAGCTGGGGCAGGGCTGAGAGGCGTGGTGTCGCCCTGTTCCTCCCGCCATCCTGCCCACCCACCTCTGCTGGCACAGCGGCTCCCCGGCAGCGCCGCGGTTACGTGGTTATGGAGCGTTTCCTGTGCGCCAGGCACCATGCCGAGCACTCGCTGTGATCCCCAGGTCTGCTTGATGCCTCTCTCCGGCTTGGGAAGGGCTGGGAGGGAGGGCCCTGGCCCTGGTGACAGCTGTCACCCAGCCCCAAGGCGCCCTGAATCCTCACACCAAGCAGGACAGGGGAGCCCTGCTGCTAGCCAGGGGCAACAGAGGAAGAAGGAGCCGCAGGACAGGAAACAAGGCCCCCACTCCCCTGGAGACGCCTTATGTCTTCCCGGGGAACAGAGGACGGTGGAAGCCTGCTCCAGGGTGGGCTAAGCACTGGCAGAGGTAGTTGGCTCAAGCCATGACAGGAGAGATTTAGGTTAGACAGAGGAGGAACCGCCTGACAAAGGGATCATTAAGTTTGCAGAGGCAGGAAGCATGCCGTCCCCAGGATGGCCGTGCTCTGTGGTGGCGCGGTGACTGTGGGCCTTTGGAAAACGCATGCTCCAGGGTGGTACCTCTAATAAACGTCAAAACAGTGGGTGCTGGACACGATGCCCTTGAGCCTTCACCCACTCTACCTCCCTGCCTAGGAGTATCTGACAGGGTGCAGGCTGGCAGCTGGCCAGGGGGCCCCAGTTTGCTCCAAGCACCAGGGCAAACCGTGGTTCCTGGGCCTCAGTCTTCACATCTGCTAAAGGGGTAGAGAGCTTCCTGGGGAGAGGCCTCACCTCCGGGCTCAGGAGACAGGAATTCCTTTCTTGCTACCAGCCTGACACATTTTCTTATCCCTGTTCAGTACCTCCACCTGGCCAGCCCCTCCCTGGCCCACGGGGCCTTCTTTTGTCATTCATCCTCCATCTTCGAGTGGCCACCTCCTCGGGTGGCGATTTCCAGCCAACTTTGAAGGGCCTTCTAGTGTCACTCACTGGTGGCGCAGCTGCCCAGCATGCCTGAGGCCAAGTTCACCCAGCACAGAACCTCTGGAGCTGTCTGCCCTTAGCTGCTGCCCTCCCCGTCCGCCCCCTGGACTCGCCAGTGGTTTGTGAACCTTCCTCCACGTCTCCCGCCTGCGCAGTCCAACTTCCACGAAGCCTTTCCTTCCTCTGCTGTGGACATCCCTTCTTCCCGGAAGCCTCCTCTGCTCCCCGAGCCTGGTCCACAAGCGGACCCGCATACCGCCAACCTGTGGTCCTGAGAGTGGCCTTGAGCCCTAACTGTCCCCAAATCCATCACGCAGCCTCGAGCCTGGCCAGGACCAGGCTCTCCTCTGGCGGGAGCAGGAGCGAGGGCAGCCATCTCTGCCGGCTTTGTCTCTGATACACCTTCAGAGGGCCACTGTGGGTGGCAGGAGACGGGAGTGGGAACAAAAGCCATCATCACACTCAGAGACACCTCTTTAAAAACCAGCTGGAAGCAGCTGGGTTCCTGGGTGGGCAGAGCTGCCCTTCATTAGCAGGAGCCACGGGGGGACAGGAGCTTTGCACAGGCCAGGATGGGAGCTGGTGGGGGCAGCAGCCGCTCCTGGGCTCAGGGTCGCCAGTCCCCATGCTGTGCAGTCTCCCTGCCTCGACAGGGCTAAGGAAGAGCCGGAAGCCTCTCCCTGTGTCCTTTCCCAGCACTGGGTACTACGCGACATTCCCTGCCTGTCAGCCTCAATCCGTGAGGGCTGGCCTGTTACGCAAGCAGTAAGCGTCCGTGGATGGCAGCTGGGTGGTGACGGGTGGGGCTGGGTCTAGTGGAGGCTTTGCTCTCCTGCCGCCTGGCTTTCCCCCTGCACAGAGAGGGCCCTGGTGAGGCTCAGCCACCCCGTGGGTACAGGTCTTAACACCAGGCCTGGCCAGTGACTGCTGGGTTGGGCCCCTGTCCCTCCAGGGCTGCTGGGGCAGGCAGGGCACAGCAGGTTGGGGACAGACGCCATCAGCTGTGTGCATAAGCTCTCCGGGATACGCCGTCAGGCCTCCCACTCACAGAAGGGGAACATGATGTGTCAATCTGGCCTGCCTGTGGGAAGGGCTGGCAAGGGACGTGTTAAGAGCAGAGAGAGAGGAGAGGGAGTCTCAGTCCCCTCCAGCTCCGCTAGTAGGATGCGCTGGGACCTGGCCCTCTCTGCTCCCAGTCCTCGGACCATCCAGGTGGAACCACTCGGGAGCCTCTGCCTGTCGACTTCAGTGGAGGGGCTGTGGTGGGGAGCTGGGGGAAGCCCGCTCTGAGCGCCCCCCCACCAGCATCCGTCCCAGGGGCCCTGCAGCCCCTCGCCCCACTCCCTGCTCTGCATCTACCCAGGCTCTGCCTCAGTGCTGGGAGGGACGGGCCTCCCTTGTGTGGAAACTCACACCCGGGACCCAAATGACCAAGCTGTCTGCAGGGAGGACTGGGGAGCAGCTGCAGGAACAGGAGGCTGTGCGAGAGAGGGACAGACGGACAGAGAGACAGAGCCCAGATCTCCATCTGGAGGTGACAGCCTCGGGCTAGGTGGATGGCCAACCCCATCCCCACCCAAACCCCACACCACAGAGGGATGGGATGAGGGCGGTGTGCCCTGAGTACGGGTGGCAGCAGCCAGGGCTGGTTGTGACGAAGACACAGAGCCACCAGGGGCTCTGCCCACTAGCAGCACTCCCTGGGGACAGCTGAGAATCTGGTAGGGGTACTTTGCCAATCTGGGGGTGTCTCCACAGTGTGGGGGTGGGTTGTCTAAATCCTAGGCAGAAGTGAAGGCTCTGGCTGATGAAGGGACGGCCCCATGCCTCAGAAGACCCCCCGCTGTTGCGGGGGTCACATCTACACCCCAGACTCCAGGCCACGGGACCTGGACTGGCCTCCACCCCCAGATGCACTGGCCTCCTTCCGGCCTGGCACCCCTCCTGCCCACGGTCTGCACCCCCCAGGTGTCACTTAGCAGGGTGCTCATCTGGCTCCTTGAATGCAGGTGGCCTAGGTGGCACTCTGGGCCACGCTGGGCCAGCCAAGTGCCAGTTTATAAGGCTGTGGGCAGGGTGGGTGGAGGTCTCTGGGCAGGCTCAGCTGGGGGCTGAACTTCAGGGTGGGCACAGCCCACTGCAGGCCCTCCCTGTGCTGAGGGCAGGCAGGTCCCTCTGCTCAGGTGGGAGGGATGGGGGTCCCTCTGCCTCGTGCGTGTCAGCTCCTGCTTGGTGGGCAGTTGTACCCGCGGAGGTGGAATTAGGTGCCAGGCTCATGCCTGTTTCGAGGACTGGCAGGAAGCAGACCCATCCCTGCCCTCAGGATGCCTGGCCAGGAAGGAAGCTGGGCCAGGAGACTCTTAGTGCTCTGCAGACCAAACAGGCTGCTATGCTCTCTACGGATGACAGGATGGCGTGCCGAAGCCACTGGCAGAGCAGGACCTAAAGCCCAGGGGCCTGTGGGCCCTGGAAAATCAGGGTGAGAATGGGCTGAAGGCCTCTGCTGCCCCTGCCCAGAGACCTGGGCCCAGGTAGCTCTCAAGCCTGCACACAGGTGGAAGCACCCCACTTCACAGATGCAGAAACGGAGGCGCGAATGGGGACGTCCCAGGAAGTGGTCTCAGGCGGGTCCACCCCCAAAGCCGGGTCTTTTACTGCCCCTGCCCCCCTGTGCGGTGGCTCCCAGAAGAATGCTACCAGTGGCCTCCCCAGGTCCTGCCTGGACTGCTGGCCCTGCCCCACCCGCAGCTCAGCCCTCCTGGGATGGCCAGTACCGCACCGCGTAGCCTTGGAATGCGGGCTGCATCACGTACCACGCCACCCATTACGGCCCTATTTTCCTAATGTATGACGTGCAGGGCTGGCCTGCCTGCCCGAGGTAGACGGTGGGGCGTCGTCCACCCACAAGTTATTAATCCTCTCATTTGGCATGTGGCAGGGGTGACCTGCTCCTGCTGGTGGGGAGGGGCACCTGCGGCTGCCCACCTGGATGGGTCAATGTCAGGCCAGGCCTTTCCCGAGCAGCAGCTGCTTCGTGCCTTCCGGAAGGGGCAGCAGATGCCCCAGGCCTGGTAGATGCTGTGAGGACGCTGGGGAGGGGCAGCAGAGGAGCTGGCAGCTGCCGGTGCAGCGGGCACGGCCCTGTAATTGGGCAGCCTGTTCCCAGATAAGGCCCATGACACTGAACAGCTTCCCACTCCTCACCGACCGCGGCCGCTCATTTCCTGCTCCTGCGGCCGGCCAGCGATGCCAATTACCTCGCCTCCTGCTCACCAGCGGCGGCTGCTGGGGCGGCCAGATGATTCCTCTGTCATCGGCCTGCCTGGATCCTCTCTAGCAGGTGGGAGGGCCTGGAGAGGGCAGCCTGCGGGCGTGGGTAGGACCTGCCGGTGGGAGCGCTCCCAACTGGCCTGGTCTGGGCCACCCAGGGCACAGCTGAGGTGGGGGTGACACATGGACCCAGGCCACCCTGGGAAGGCCCATTTTCTTGTCTGCAAAACAGGGGGTTTGCCTTTGTGAATGGGCTGAGGAGCTGGCGAGCCGGCATGTGGACAGACCAGCTGAGCCTCGTCCACGCTGGGCCCTCCAGCCCGTGCCCGCTCCCCTCTCCCCTCCCCTGGCAGTGCTTTGGACCCAGCAGGCCTGCCTTGCTTGTGAGGCCCTTGGGACCCGTTGCCTCGGGTAAAGCCGGTGGAGGCAGCGACCTTGCAGCAGGGGCACCAGGTCTGGCCGGACGAGACGTCCGGGCACTGGGCTAGCGCAGCGGAGCACCGCTCCTTCTCCTAGAGCTCCACACTCAAGTTCCCCTTGGTGGGTGGAACGAGGACGGGCACCCTTTTTGCACTGGGGGAAACTAAGACTCACACACAGGCTCAACGGTGCTGAAAGGACAGGACTGGCCCTGGCGCTTCTCTTCCTCTTCTGCCACCCCAGAGGACGCTGGGGGAAAGAGGGAAGGAGCAGCCTATGGGGAAGGGGCAAAGCCTGGCTCCAGGCTCCTCTCACTGACGGGGAGATGGGAGCTGCAGGTCGAGGTGCCGCCCAGCCCTACCTAGGGGGCACGGTCTTGCTGCCTGTAGGGGTGGTGGGAGGAGGTGCGCCCAGAGTGGGAGGCTGGGCAGGAAAGGGCGGGCTCGTTTGTTCTGAGGGGCGCGCCAGTCTACCAACAAGCCCTGAGCGTCCCCAGGCCATCCCTGCCACAGGTAGCACTGTGACCAGGGAGGTGTCTCGGGGACCTGGAATATGTGATGGTCGGTGCCCCCCATGCCTGGAGAGTGGCAGATCACCCAGCTACACCCCAGGGCAGAGTCAAACCCAGGCCTTCCGGTCAAGTCTGGGTCAGTTCCATCTCTGAGGGGTCCCAGACATTCATTTTGGGAGCCCAGGGAGCCTGACAAACCTCCCCCTGCCACAGGGGCCCACTGCTAGGTGAGGGTTGGTGGCCCTGACCCAATATGGGAGGAACCTCGACTGCAGAGGTGCAGGGGTCAGTGGCAACGCTGGGGTGCAAGGGAAGGGGAACGCAGGGTTGAAGTGCCCCGGGCACCACCAGCAGAGAAGGACGACTCAGGCGCCAGACCCCCTCCTTCACTACAGTGGGGGAGGAGGGTGAACAACTCCCTAAGGGGCAACTAACAGACCAATTAAGCTGCCAATAAAAAATTTAATCAAGTAATAATGCACCTTACTTTGTTTAATTAGTGTTCTGTCAAGTGAATGAATATTTAAGGCACGGGCTGTAGTGCCAGCATCTGCCCAGTGGGCAGAGAGGCGGGGCCCACATTTCAATCGGCCTGACAGCTCCCCACGCGGGCATCGATCGCTGCTGTCGCCATCCCAGGGGCCCCAGAGCGCTGGCCTGTGCGGCTCTCCATTCCCAGTACCCAGGAGCTGGGCTCTGGGCCCCTGTCTGGGACTCAGTTTCTTTATCTGTAAAATGGGAGGCAGGCCTCCAGGCGAAACCAACGTTTCTACCAGTCCTAAAACGCCCTCTGAGAAAGCCCGGGCGGGTGTGGAAGGCATTAGGGATCCTGGGAGCCCATTCTATGCTCCCTGCGTCCCCCAACTCCATACCCCCATAGGGTGCCTGGTGTCCAGTAGCTCTGGAGTTGCAAGGTCACAGCAGTGTATGCCTGACGGTGCTACCTGGAAAAGACTCCAGCCCCAGGAGACCTTGAGAGATGCGCCACCCACTGCCCTGCTGTCCCAAGTGCCCCAGGTTGAGGACTGAAACTGAGTTCTCCAGGCTGCATGACCTGGGGCAAGGGCTGGCTGGCTTCGCTCTGTTCCTCCATTCAGCGTCCTGGGGGGCTGTGCCCTGTCTCGCGCCCAGTGTCTTTCCCCGGAAGAAACCGGGAACTTCTGTGGCCTGCGAGGCCGGAGGCCCAGCCTTGCGTCCTGCAGCCGCTGGGTGCCCCATTAAGTCTCGCCTGCCTCCCTCAGCCAGCGCCAGGCTGTGGACGGTGGCCGAAGCCCTCCAGGCCCGCCCCCAGGGTCGTTTGCATATTCATGACCTTGGCGGGCATGCGCACCGCGCCGGCGAGGCTCTCCGGCCGCCCGCGACGGGGCGGGCTGCGGGGCTCCCCTCCCCGACCCGAGCACCCTCAACCGCGACCGCCGCCTCCCCTTGCTTCATGGAAAGGGCCTGGCGTCTCCCCCTACACACAACCACCTGAGAGCCTCGCGCTGGAAGGACTTTGGTAATTATTTGTTTCAGTTGAGCTGTTTTCAGTCTAGGCTAGGCTGAGTCTTGTAATGAGTATGGATTTGCCAGTAAATAAGTCCCCCGCTTCTAACCCCTGTAATAAATGCATTTGGAGTAATCTGGCGATCACGCGGTGTAATTGCTGGCTGTCAGGGCAGATGGATGCTCCCCGCGCTGACTTTGCCGCCGTCCGCCCTTCCTTCACGCTGCGCCTCTCCGCCCCCTGCCCCCAGCCCCCAGCCTGGAGGTGAGGGCCCTCTGCCAGGGGAGAGGAGTGGGCCTGGCCTGCTTGCACCCCGGTCCTACCTCCCAGGACCTTGGGGCCCCTCCTGCACCCAGCGCTGCTTTCCAAGTGGCCTGCCTCTGACCCCATCGATCCCCTATGCAGAACCCGGGCTGTCTACCCTGCGGTGTCCAAACCCCAGGGTCCTGGGCACCATCCCTTACTTGCCGGGTTGGACTGTCTGTAGCTGGAGCTTAAAACCCGTCTCCAGGCCCCAGGTTAGGCATCCAGGGCATTTTGGGGGAGCATCAAATTCCAACTTTAATTTTCAAAAGAGTAAATCAGATGCTTTTGAACTTGGCTATCTTCCCCTACCCCCATTTCCACTCTTTTTGTCTACTTTTCCAAACAAATCCTGCTCTGTTAATGCCTCTGAAACATGTCCAAGCCTCTGCCCTGTGGGCCTTTGCCCCTTCTCTGCCAGAGGGATGATGCCCACTTGGCTCTGCTCAGATGCCTCTCCTCCATGAAGCCTGCCCGGCCTTCCTCGAGGTTACCATGGGTGGACATTGCAGCTGAATTTACACAGAGGCCTGGTCCCGCCTCACTCTGAGGAAGGCTCCTCCCCTTGGCTTTGCACAGCCTCTGGGCTTTGCACCGAGCTTGACACAGTAGCTGCTCAGTAAAGACAAGGTGTGTCAATCAGTGAGTGACCACAAACTCAGCTGCCTCCCAGGGGGAATCCTGAATTGGTGGGCTGGCTTGGGCTTCATTTAGTCTAAGGTGCTCCTGAAGCTGGGGGTCTCATATCTGCCCATACCTAGGACCACAACTGGGTACCCTGGATGGGGGTTGACTGGGGGCTAGAAGAACCATTCCATCTCACATGCGCCTGAAGGAAACATCACAGATTTGGGCCATGCAGGCACAGCCTCCTCCTGCCCTCTGGCACCCACTGGGCTGAGCGGGAGATTCTCATAACTCTGGGTCAAGGTCAGCTCTTCTGTTGGTTCTGGGTGCTGGGGATGGAGCCGTAAAGGAGACTGCAATGTCTTGTGCCTCTGCTCTGCGGCAAGGCTTCCCCAGGAGACCAAAGGCCCTTGGTGCCACCCCTGCCTGCTGGGGCCCTGGTGGCTGGTGTGGCCCGCGGTGGCCTCACACTCGGGAGGGGCCCCTCCACCGCAGCACCACCTCCCAGGCCAGCCCTTCCTGGTCCTGCTCTCTGCTGGCTCTTTGGTACTCCAGCCTGACACAAGGCTGGGACCCCATGGCTGCGGGGCCAGGGCTTGTGCCCCATTTTTGGCTGGAGGGATTAAGGGAGGTGACTTGAGCAACCCTCTGTGACTTGAGTGCCCTCTGTGCCTGGTTTCCTCATCTGGACAGTGGGGAGCGTTACACTAGCACTCCTGCCAGGGTGACTACTGGCTGAGAGAGGGGATAGCTGTGGGACACCTAGGGGCTTCTGGGCATAGGGAGGGGCCACTCGCCTGTCACCTGAAAACCCAGTGGAGACCTTGTGCCACACACCAGGGAAGGCAGCGGAGGCAAACTTCCAGGGCAGCCACCTGGTGCTTTCCCCCAGGGGTGGACAGGGGCTCATGGAGGGGTGGGGCCCCAGCAACCCAGGAAGCACCGTGCTGCCCTGCGTCCCTGCTCCTGGGAGCTCACTTGGGAAGAAAAGTGCCCCAGAGGAATCTGCTGGAGGGTGGCAGGAAGGGGGCAGGGGCCTGTGGGTGGCAGGGAACACACCCGCTGGTGCCGAAGCCAGCGCTCCCCACACGGGCAGCCACTGCTGGTCCCCGGCTGACAGCCAGCAATCATGTTTAATAAAGGCCCCAAATTAGACAGCCGAACATGAGCACCTTGGTCTAACAATGCAATTAGCACAGACAATGCCTCCCGCTTCCTCCCGGGCCCCAGAGAAGGTGGCGGAGGGCGGGGGCCGAGCGGGGCCCTCCCCAGTGAGCTGTGGAGAGGTTTGAAAAGGAACCGGTGATAGACTAAGAGGTGACAATGAATCGCATCCGAATGACGGCTCCTCTGGTTGTCAGGCAGCCGCGGGGAGGGAGCACATCTTCCCTGGATCTTTCCGGGCTGCCCAGCGGCTTTGAACATAAGCACCCACACAAGCCGGAGGTCCCCTTCTCTCCGTCTCTGTCTCTCCCGGCCTCTCTGTCTCTCCCTCCCGCTCTCTGCATCTTCTCTCTTGTCTTCTGAGGACAGATGCAGGCTGGGTTTACATGAATAAAACATTAGCAGTGGGGAAAACAATCCCAAACTGCACAGCCCAGGGTTGGGGACAGAAAGCAACCCAGCCACACTGCATTCTCCTGGGGCAGCTCTGTGCGCACTGGGGGCCGACGGGTGGCCTCTTGTCCCAGGGCAGGCCCTGCTTAGTGGGGCAGCCCCTGTGGGATTCAGGCCTCAACGACAGGCTGAGCGGGTCAGCGCGGGGGCTGGCACCGGCCCCTCTGGGCACTGGGGCAAGCAGGCAGTCTGTTTTCTTTGGGCCAGAGAGCCGGAGGCCCCTCCGACTGGCTGGGCACGCAGGGCGTGTGTGTGTGTGTGTGTGTGTGCGCGCGCGCGCGCGGCCCTCTCGGGGGACCTGCTGCTGGCTGACGCGGATCTGGCTTCTCTCTGGCCCTATTGAAACCCGGAGTGCATCCTGACGGCATCAGAGCGGGATGCAGAGCACCGGGCCCCTGGCAAGACATTAAATGGCACAGAGAGAGGAGGGGCTTCCTCTGAGTCGGCCACTGTCTTCCCCTGCGGCCCCCAGCAGGCAGCCAGGCCTGGCAAAGGCTGGCAGGGGGGTTTGCCAGCCAACCCCGAGGCACTCTGTGGCCAAATCCTTGTTTCACAAGGACCTTGATCACTCATGCATCGAGGAGTGCTTCCGGAGCCCGCCCAGGATGCCACAGCAAGGGTGCCAGGCAGAAGGGACACTGGGGTTCTTTCCCATCCCCCACCCCTGGAGCACAGCCTGGCAGGGAAACAGGCCAGACCTGGGGCAGAAAGGGTGCTGAGGACATGGACTGTGGGGACGCCTGGGACAGGCCGGGCCAGATGGCACCTGAGCCAGAGGGAGCCTGGGCACGACTTCAGGGAATGGGTCTGGAGAAGGGAGATGGCCCAGGGGAGCGTGCAGGAAGGCAGACCTGGGGACCAGCAATGCAGAGGGGAAGGCAGGAGAGGGGAGGCTGGGGGAGGCTGTTCTGGCAGGGTGGCGGGCGGCCCCTCTGCCACACTTGAAGGGGTTTGTTCTAAGGGCAGCTGGGGCCTTGGAGGGCTGTTTTGTTTGTTTGGGTTCTGGTGCTGGAGAGGGAACCCCAGGGCCTCGTACATGCTAAGGACAAGCTCTGCCCCTGAGCTCGGGTCTCTGCCTTGGAGGGTTTGAAGCCAGGTCCCACTATGGTCAGGTTTACCACTTTCAAATTCATTCCCCTCTAAAACAGCACTTTCCGAGTGCTGTTTCCTGGTGAGCCCCACAAGGGTCTGTGGTTGGTCTGGGGTACAGAAAGCTTAACAGATGAAAAGCCAGTTGGGCGAGGTGGGGTCCACCTGTCATCCCATCAGCTCGGGAGGCCGAGAGAGGAGGATCCCAAGTTTGAGGCCAACCTCAGTGACTTAGGAAAGCCCTAAGCAATTCAGGGAGACCCTGTCTCAAAATGAAAAATAAAAAGGGCTGGGGATGTGGCTCAGTGGCTAAGTGCCCTGGGTTCAACCCCTGGAACCAAGGGAAAAAAAAAGAAAGAAAAGAAATGAGCCCCTTGGCCATGGACACGCACGGGCATGACAAGGCTTCACCCCAATGCGGGAAGGGCTGCAGGTCCTCTGAGCAGAGCACACTCATGCTCCCAATAAGGTTCCAGGGCAGGCGGCCTTTGGACGGGTCTTGGTGGATGGACAGCAGCTAGCCAAGTGGCTATAAAGTCGTATTGAAATAAGCACTGTCCATAGGGGCTGTGGCCTCCCACGTGGGAACAGGATGCGAACCCCCATTATGAGGCCTAATTACCCCGCCCAGGTGCTCTGAGTACCCTGACCCACTGATCCCATGAGAACCCATTCTACAGAGAGGCAACTTGAGGCACAGACTGCGAGCAGATGGCCCAAGGGCCACGGCCAGGACGAACAGAGCCAGGTTTAGACCCAGGACGAGGCTCCAGAGCTCACGCCCCCCGACCACTGCCTGTCCCTGTCCCCCCGCGTGCTGGAGAGTCCGCGGCACCCTGACCTCCACCCTTACGCAGGTGATCACTGGGAAGGTGGCAAAAGGGGACCAGCGTCCTGGTCCATTTGCCAGGGCTGGTGGCTTCCTAGGAAGTGGGAGGCCAGAAAGACCCATCAGATGAGGCCCGGCAGACTGGAAGGCCGCTCCTGGTTCCCCTCAGGCGGGGTTGGGAGTGGGAGGCCAGCCTCACCCACCCGTCGGGGCCGGAGCTTCCAGGTGGTGTAGATGCCAGGGAGCTGGAGGGAGGAGCAAGGCCCCCCTGGGCGGCCGTGGCCTCATTAACAAGGCGCAGCCTCCTCCCCACACGCCGTCTCTCCAGAGGATGGTGAGGGGGAATCCATTATCGGGCAAAATAGCAGCTGCTGACGTGAAAATGAAATATAGATTCAATACCTGCGCCTCTCTGCTCGCAAATCATGCCCCCAGCCCAGGTGATAGTCAGTGCGGACGCCTGGCTCAGAGAACCAAAGGGAGGGACAGTGGGGACAGAGGCAGACCTCGCCCCCCACCCGGCTCCCCAGCAGGTCCCAGGAGCTCAGGACCCAGGCTCAGCCTCCCTGCTGGGCCCTGGAGCAGGGTCAGGGCACTGCCCCAGCCTCTCGGGCTGGCCCTGGGGGTCCCGCCCAGCAGGCTGCAGCCCTGGCTTGCAATCTGGGGGTGGCCCCAGGGCTGTTGGTTTCCCCCGACTGCAGGCAGCTGTGCCGCCCCCACACTCCCTCCAGATGATGCCCCACTTCCTGCGCCTGTGCGTTCGGAGGAACTTTTACGAGTGGGCTGGCGGGGAGCTCGTCCCTTACCATGCACTCAGGGACCCTGACGACTAATTTAATTTAAAACAGCCTCGCAATAAAAGCTCAGGACGGAAAACCGCCGAGTCTTGGGGGTTATTTAACAAATTGCCTCACAGATAAATACATTACAATGATTCTCAAACCGGAGTCGTGGGAAGTTGAAGTAAAATTAAGAAAGTCGAATCAAAATGTAAATTAATGGCGTTGAGAGACGACGCTCGAATTGGCAGGAGTCACGCTTGGGGAGTGTTGGCAAGGAGTTTGCCTTCTGTTCAGTGACGTGGCACCTCCGCGCTGGGCCAGAAGCCCCTGCAGTCCAGGCAGCCGGGAGCTGGGGGTGAGGCTGCCCGGCCCCGCCCCGCACCTGCATGTCCCAGCTCCCCACCTCCGGGACGCCCAGACCCACCAGCCCCTGCAGGCCCAGCCCAAGGGACTGGCTCCTTCCCTGCCTCAGGCCAGCCCCTGGCACGCCTTCGTTGGTGGCAGCATGGAGTAAAGGGGACTGGGCATGACGAGAGCTGGCACAGACTGAGCCTGCCGAGGTCCTGGGGTGGCAAAGGTCACCTCGCCTGCAACATTGACCTCTGAAGGAACCTTGCAGTATTCCCGGCCCCTGAGAAGATGGAGGGCCCGCCAGCCCGTTTGATGGACAAGTGAACGGAGGCCGGGCAGACGCCCGCAGCACAGGGAGGACTCCGAGCACCCAGGGACGCTCGCTGCTTCCTGCTCCAGCCTGCACACAGTCCCGACCCACTTCTCGGGGTCTGTCTCTCCTAGCTGCGGGCGGGCTGCCAGCCTGGGTGTCCAGATGATGGGCTCGGCACCCACGGCACTCCTAAGGGCATGTCCCCTCCTGCCCATGTTGGCCTGTGCCCTCCGCAGTCCTCGCTCCTGGCCAAGGTCAACCTTTTCTCGGGAGGATTTTAGAAGTGATGGGTGCCCATGTCCTGACCCCCGGGGCTGCAGTCGCCCGGGGTGCCGATGCAGGTCCTGGCTCTATCTGGATGATGCCCTGTGCTAATCAGCCTGGGAGTGGAAAGGGGGAGCCCCCGGGGCCTGCACGGGGTGGGGTGGGGTGGGGTGGGGGCAGGAGACAAGCCCTGGAGACTGGACAGGGAGGCGGTGAGGATGTGGACCCGCCCTCCCCCAGCCTTCCATCGGTGGCAGTGGCCAGGCAGAGCCGGTCAGTGGCTGCGCCAGGGGAGTGTGCAGTGGACTCTCCGCCTGGAACCACAATCCCACCTGACACCCTGGACAGCTCCCAACCCCGAGGGGAAGGTGCTGCCAGGCCTGGCTGAAGTACGAGCTGTCAGCTGCGGGTGCCTGGGAATGGGGGACGGGAGGCGGTGGGCCGGGCTGGCTGGAGGCGGGTGGGCTCCTCTCTGTCTGTGTCCCATACACTGAGGAGTCTCTGAGAACCCTGGGGGACAATGGAGCCAGGTTCCCCCCCTCCGTGGCCTCAGAGGCCCCCCATGGGGGTCTCCGCACCCACCCCTGATGAGAAGCCTGGGCAGGGGGCTGAAGAGGGCCAGTGGTGGGGTGGGGCCTGACTGGTCCCTGCCTCCCCGAAGGGCTCGCAGAGCAGAGCTGCGTGGCCGGTGGGGGCACGGTGGCCCCCTGGCCTGGCCTGGCAGCGGCGTCACTTAACATTTCACTGGGAAACCTCAGTGAGCTGCGGCTGCTGCCGACGCAACAGGCTTCTTATTGACAGTCATTAAGTCTTTAGCAAACGGTGGCGAGAGAAAAAATAACCGTGATGAGGATTTATCCTGGGAGCCCATCCCAGGCCTCGCTGCAAAGGCGCAGGCCACCTGCCCCTCCCAGCCAGATTGATGTCACTCAGCGGGGGAGCTGGGGACCAGAGGGGGTTGGCGAGCCAGGACGGCACGCCTCCCTGCCCCGGCGGGGGGCGCTGCCACACCCCTTGCACCACAGCCGGGAGGCCCGCCCGGGGCGCAGTCCCTCAGGTGGCCAGGCCCACCTGGGGAAGGAACGCGGCCGCCCCCGGGGTTCCCTGAGTCCTCAGAGCTGCAGGGGGGACTCAGCTTCCTGGCTTCTCAGCTTGTTTCTTCTGTAAAATGGAGCCGGCGACACCTCCCCCGGAGGGAGGCGGGAGGGAGCGGGGAGTGTTTGGAAAACTATAAAATGCCAAACAAACAGGAGGCTGGCGCGAAGCTTTCCCGACCCTCCCAGGAGGCAGGCTGAAGAGAGGAAGGCCTCCGGAGAGGCGGGGAGCAGGTCAGGTGGGATCCAGCCCCACTGCGACCGCCACCACAGCCGTAACTAACTCCGGTGTGTTGGGGCCGCGGGGCCTCCCAGCTGATCCGGGCAGATTTAACAGGACTTTGAAAAATAAAAAAGGTAAAACAGCAAAACCACTGCCCGCTCCTCCTGCTGCAATAAAAATGGATTTATTTGTTCGTGGAATGAAATTTAATAACTTTGGAGGGAGATGAGGCGTGAACAATAATAGTTTTTTTGCTCTTTCTCGTTTTAGAAGGGGGTAGAGGAGGGTGGGGAGGGAGGCTAAGGCCCCTCTGGGACAGCTGGGGAAGGGGACGCTCAGGGGACCGAGTCCCCTAGGGGCTGGATAAGCAGACAGAGGAGGGGCTGTCTCTGCCGCACACTGCAGAGGAACACAGTCCTGACCCCCAGGGGCAGGCCGGCCATTCCTCTCTATTCTTCGGGCTTTGCCAGGCCACAGCCGGGCCTTTGCACCTGCTGGGCCCTCCACCGGGGCCGCCTTTCTGCCCTTCTCTTGTAAGCCACCTCGTTTTCCACCCAGTGTGGGGCTGTGTCGGGTGCTGGGTGCTCTCAGTCCAGCTGGGATCCTGGTCCCGCCGTCTCCACCTCTGGGGCCCAGCCCAAGGCAGCTCTCAGGTCATGTTTGCTGAATGAATGAGTGAAAGTAGACATGGAGACCCAGTGTCTACTTTCCCCTTAACGAGGTGTGGCTAGGGCTAGGGCTGGACTGAGGCCAAGGAGAATATTCCTGTGGCTGGCTCCCCAGGTGGCCATCGCTCCTGAACTGGCCTGGGCTGACCGGGGTCCCTCTTAGACCGGGGTGCTGCTCTAGGCAGGGTGAGAGGCCTTAATGCCACACCCCAAGAAACCATTGCTCTTCCAGGCACGGGTAGCGTCCCCTTGCCTCTCTGGGCCTCGGGGTCCCCATTGTGAAGTGGGCACCACAGAGCTTCCCAGTCTGGTGGTTATGGGGCCCTCTGTCCAATAGAAGGCCCCGGGTCCAGTATGGCTGCTGACTGGCCCACCCCATCCTCCCCAGAGCCGTGGGACCTGAAGACCACGGGGGTGGTGGGGGGTGCGTCCCTGAGGGCCTGTGAGTCGAGAACCACCCAGGCCAGGCTGTGGGCGGGGACTGGTAGTGGCCAGAAGCCCTGGAGGGGACCTCAAGGAGCCCACCCCACTGAAATCCGCCCAGTGGCCATTCCAGGCCCCGGCTCTGCAGCCTGAAGCGGCCGGAGCTGCCGAGGGGACGCGGCCTGCTCGGAGCTGCCTGGCAGGTCGATAGCAAAACAAACGCACTATTGACCGCGGCCTCGCACTAAATCCTCCCCGCAGACGCAATGATGTGAGCCCGGATCCATCGACTGCCGACTCTGCGCGCAGCCAGGGAGGGAGCCAGCGGGCGCGGCCACTGGACCTGGGGCAGTGGAGGTCGCCAGCGGCCCTGGGGTGCAGGGTGCCCTGCGCCGTCTCACAGGCCTGGCGTGGGGGCGCCAGCCATGGGAGGCAGGCCAGGGAACAGCAGCCTGTGGGCGCGCCAGGGCCAGCCCTTGGGCGGCCGCCTCTGGAGGCTGAGGAAGCCTGAAGGCAGGAATCCCAGGAGCTAAAATTAGGTCCAGCCAGATCCAGTCTTTAAAAAAAAAAAAAAATTAAAATAATTACATAACATTAGATAAATATCAAAAAATACATGTGGCATCTCTAAGTTAAGGAAGCATGAGAATAAACCAAACACGGGCGAACCTGCCAGGCAGACGCCCAGAGGCTCGCTGGGAGGACAGCCTTCCCGGCTGGGTGGCCCTAGGCCCCTTCCTCACTAGCAGCACCTCGGTGTCTGTAGCCACAGGAGCGGGCGCGGCACTGAGTCCTGGTGACGCTGTGCTGAGGACCGGGATGTGTGCACTAAGAGCATTAGGAACTCCTGGCAGCCCGGGATCGTGGCTGCGGTGGCCCACGCCGCAGCCTGACCCCATCTGTGGCTCCCCAGTCCTGAGCTGGAGGGTCTGCCCCCCAACACTCCCCTGCACCCTAAGTATTAGAGTGAGGACATTATTCTCTGGAAAACGGGTCAGATTCCCAAAGTGACCCTCCCCAAAGCGGACTGCTCTGGCCACCCATTTTATGAAGGGTTCTGGGACCCAGATAGGCTGACCCTTCGCCAGGCTCCCGATGGCTCAGGGCCCCTTGTCCCTGCTCCTGGAACCCAGCTCTGTTCAGGTGGAGAGAGACAGAGAGCCCTGCCACAGGCTCGGAGACATGGCCCTCCTGCCTCGGTTTACCCCTCACCTAGCCGTCCGATACTCACGTTCCTGTGCCTACCAGGGAACTAGCTATGGTCCATGAGCTGTGGCCAGTCCTTGTCCTGGGGCCTCTGAGAACCCCATGCCCACCCTGCCCCCTCTCTGAGGCAACCCAGGCCAGATGTGGCGTCCGGAAGACCTTTGAGCCCACCTGCCCCTTCTGACAACCCCTCTGGGTGAACCACGTGCCTGCCCAGAGTCCCACTTCGGGCATCCCTGAGATGGACAGAATGGAACAAGGATTTTGGAAGGATTAACTGAGGTCATATGTGGCACTTATTAATTAACTTATTAATTCAGAATCAGTGCCAGTCTCCCGCCGGGCCGCGGCCGCGCGCCCTGGCCCGGGGAGAGCACATCTGTGCCAGGCTGGGAGCCTGTGGGTCTGGCGCGTCAGATGGTGTGTGAATGCGCGTGGGTCCTCGCCTCCCAAACATTCTCCTGGAGGAGCGGAAGCCAGGCCTCGGCAGGGTGAACACGCAGCTCCCGCAGAAGCCCAGCATCTCGGGAGCCGGGCTGGCCTCGCAGGCCTGGGCCTTGCCGGACCAGAGTGGTGCGTGCCCCTGGGTCTGCCCAGCCACACTGGGCTCTGGGGTTGGAGGTCAGGCTGGGTGAGGTGGGGGAGGTGCTGAGGCCCTGGCCCCGGGTGTGTCTTGGGAAGCCCAGGTGCAAGGCAGGGGGTCTGGCCAGGCCCCCTGCCTGCTCACCGGAGGGGGGCCTAGGGCCCAGCCGTGGGGATGTGGTGGCAGGATAGCCCTCCCTCTCAGGCCCCGCCACCCCCCAAAGAAGAGTGGCCCAGATTGTAACGAGCACGCAGGACGCTGGCTCGGACCGTGGTCTCCTTTTATGGTGGGAAAACTGAGGCCCAGACAGGGGGCTTCCCTGAGGCCCCCGCATCCAGTTCGAGGGCTTCTTACCCCTGTTTTCCAGGAGTGAGGCTTAGTGGGGAAGCGCCTCTACCTTTCTCACCTGCTGAACTTCCATGAATCCTCCAAAGCCCCTGCTCTGGGAGAATTTTCCCGACCCCTGCCTTAAAGCTCTGAGGTTTATGACAGGGGCATCCTGTGCTGAGCCTCAGTGGTGAGCCGCACCCACGGGATCCCATGTGACCTTCAGAACAATCCTGGGAGGGAGGACCTGTCATCTTATGGATGAGGAAAGGAACTCAGAGAGGTTGAGTGCCTGGCCCAAGGTCACACAGCAAGTAAGGACTGGGGAAGTGATTCTGCCACAGCTTCTGTCCTTTCTGCCGGCTTCCTCCCCCGCAGCTCCTCTCCTGCTGCTGAGCCAGCTTTCCTCCAGATGCCCTCCCAGCGCGTCCTGGTCCTAAGACCCCTCTGCCCCCATGACCAGACACTATTACGTTGCCCCGCAGGTCACCGAACTGCTGCCCCAGAGGCCTGGGGGCGCCTGGGCTTCATGCACCACCTACTTCAAGCACCAACAAAGCAGGAAGGTTATCTGGCCCCTGCCTCCTCTCCCGGGCTGCTGGGTCTGGTCCCTGTGGCTCTGAGGATGCACAGGGGAGACCCCAGCTCGGGGGACAGTCCAGAGCCCCAGTGCTCCCCCCAGCTCTCGTCCCCACCTGCGGCCAGAGGCAGTGCAGTCTGACCTTGCCAGCCACTGCCCTGTCCTGGATCCTCTCCCAGCTTGAGGTCACACAGCCTAAGGGACAGACCCCCCCCCTCCACTGCATCCTAACCCTTCACCTCACACCGCAGGCTTCCACTTCCTCAGCCAGACCCTGTGACATTCACCAGGTGGCTCCGCTGGGGGTCCCCATGGGCCTCCGCCCCCAGGTAAAGACCAGGCTAGCTCCTCTGACTTGGGAGACACAGCTCAGCAGGCTGGGCTGCAGGCCACCAGAGTGGCTGGGCCCACCACTCTCTCATTACCTCCAGGGCCCAGAGCACTGCTGGCCATGGCCCGGGCGGCCATTTGTTTGTCATTTCCACAATCTCAGAGTTCTGGGGACTCGAAGCCAGGCCTCCCCCGCATGAGAGGCAGGCACTCTACGAGATGGGCTATATGGCCTGCTGGGCGGCCATTTGAACTGGCTGAATGAACGAAGGTATCATCTCCTCTGGGCCAGGTCCTCTGCTGGTTCCGGTGACCTGGAGACTGAGCCCTCAGCCAGTGTCAGCCTTGTAATCCTCACGACAGCACATTTGGTGGACAGTATTAGTATCCCCATTTTCCAGAGGAGAAAGCAGAGGTACAGAGAGGGAGGTGATAGAACTCAAGGTTACACAGCGCAAGAAGAGGTTGCCCTCTCTGTCTTTAGGAGCTGGAGGTCTGATCCAGGCGAACACTGGGTTGGCCTAGAAAGTTCACGGCACCAAAGCAGAGGGTGTGCCCGCTGCCCAGAGATCAGGGTGAGGGCCACCAGGATGCAGCCAACACCTGTTGACCACTCCTGCTCTGGCAGCTAGACGGGTTGAGGCAGAGAAGTGGACAGATTTGCTCCAAGGAAGCAGGGTTGCCAGATTTGGCAAATAAAAATGCCAGATGCCCTGTTAAATCTGAATTTCAGATAATTAACCAGTCATTTTTGTAGCATATAGAAGCACACCTTATGCAATATTTGGGAAGTATTCTAACAAATTATTTATTGTTTGTCTGAAATACACAATTATGTGGACTCCTGCAATTTATCCAGACGCCCTACAGGGAGAGGGGAAAGGGCCCGGAGGTGAGAGCCAGGCTGCGCTGACCCGGAGCGGGTGGGGCTTGCTGTTGGCAGAGGTAAGGTGGAATCTAGGTCAGGACCCACCCTTCCTCTCCAGCTGCTCCAGGACCAGACCCGGAGCTGCTCTGCCCTGCCACTCAGCAGAGCGCCCCGCCCTGCCTCTGGCCCCGCCTCCTTCCCACGTCCCCCCACTCCCTCCACTGGCTGGTGCGCTTTGGGGCTAAGACCTCCTCTCCTGGAAGGATCTGCATGGAGTGAATTTTCACAGCTGGGTTATCACCTCCTAAAAATAGGGCCACGTGATGGATGGGAGCTGCCTCCAGGCCCTCGAGCCAGGCGGAGTGCTTCGGAGTGGCAGGGCGGGGGTTCAGGGACCATACCCAGAGCCCACAACCTCAGGGCGACAGTGCCACCCAGCGGGGCTGACCCCTCTCCCCGGGGGCCCTTGGTCTTCAGAGGCCGGTTGAGCTTCCGGAGGAGCCGCCCGGGCGGACAGCCGCCACAGGACCCACTGGACTCATGCTTCATCCTCCCGCCAGGGGCCGCTGGGCATCGCCGTCTTTCAGGGCCATGCCTCTGGAGCAATGCCCGAGAGCAGGAGGCCTAGGACAGGCTGCCCTGCCCTCTCCTCTCTCAGTAAAGCTCCGTCGCCTGGCCTCAGGCCTCAGGTGCTGACGGCGCCTGCGGAGACCTGGCCGGGCTTCAGGCCCAGAGTGCGGTGCGGGCCCCACTCCTAACACAGAGGCAGATGAGCTGGGCCTGGACGGACTGCCCCGCACGCAGACTGCCGGCCGCGCACGCTGATGGACGCACACCGACAGCCACACTGGGTGGACACAAGCGCCTACACATGCACACCGCTGAGCATGGGCCTGGGGAAAGGTCACTGTCCATGGGCACATGGTCACCCGGCCCGGTCAACACTGGAGGGAGGAACTCCCAAGCCACAGCGGGGCTGGTCTCCTGGCTGGCCTCTGGTTGCCCAGGGGCAAGGAGGCGACTGGTCAGCCACTTGGGTGGGGGTCTCCCTGCTGCCTGGGGAAGCTGCAGCAGCCTGTTCGGTCAGCCCCTCTGGGGACTGTGAGCTGGACCACCCAGGGCTTCAAGGCCGTTCCTCAGCTGTGACCCGGGCTCTCCTGTGTCCCCGGCCTGGGCCGTGTCCGGGTGCTGGGGTGGGTCTGTGCATGGCCCTCTCCCCGTCTTGCTGGGCGTGTGCTGCCGGGGTGCTGGGGACAGTGCTCCCCTTCCTTCTTCCCACCCTCGGACGGGCCTGGCCTCCTCCCGCAGAGCCCCCGCCCGCCACAGGCCTCACTCCAGCCGGGTGTCTGCACCGCGGGCTCTGGGGGGCGAGACGGCTGCGGAATTACAATATTAAATGCAGCTGCACCGAAACATGGCCTCAATCCAATTACGCCAGGAAACAAGAGGAGCCGCTTAGGCTAATCTGGTTATTCCGCCCCGGTCTCCCCTCGAAGCCTCAGAGGGATGCCCGGGATGGGAGCGGTCTGGGTGGGCAGCAGCCGGAGAGCAGCCCAGTCCCCGTGGGCGGCCACAGGACTGACTGCCTCTCTCCCAAAGCGGTCATGCTCCTGCGGGCAGGGCAGTCGTCCTTCACGGTCCATCTGACAGATATTTACCCTCCCCAGCCTCAGCTTGAAGTCCCTCTGGGCTGTTGTGGTCAGGGACTCAGAGTGAGGTGCCTGGGCTGGGATCCCAAAGACCCTTTGGGATGGATGCCTGCAGGAGGGGGCCCCTCTGAGGTGACGATGGGGCAGAGGCCAGCAGGGGACAAGGAGCTGGCCCGGAGTCTGTCCTGGCAGAGGGGGCAGCAGTGGACAGCATGTGGCAGGTTCCAGAACACAAAGGCAAGCCAGCGCGAGGGGAGGGGCTGGGCCTGGGGGCCCTGGCAACAACCCGGCATGTTCTAAGGGCGGAGCTGCGCTCTCAATTCCCGCAGGCTCACCCTGCGGCTGCCGCCTGTGGACAGATGGGGCAGGGGAGCCATCGCTGTCTGCCAGGGAGTGCCCAGAGCAGGGTGGGAGTCCGTTGTCCCAGAGAGAAAGGCTTGCTGAGTGTGTGGGTGAGGGGCGGCCGCCCAGGGCGCCCGTAGCCTGCCAGTGCACAGGGCGGGCCTTTTCCAAATAGGCAGGGGCCTGCCCTCCAGGAGGCTGCAGTTAAAGGGGAGACAGATTTGGAACAAGAGCTTATAGGAAGGAAGGGGACTACGAGGGATTATGAGCCGGGGACACTGGGTACCGGGGCCAGGACCAGCAGGGTCAGCAAGAATTGCCAGGCTGGCAGGGGTGCAGGGTTGGGCGTCAGTACTGTGTCCAGGAAGAGGGAGCAGCAGGGGCCAAGGCTGGGAGGTGGGAGACTGCAGCTGTCACAGGAAGAGGCCAGTGAGGCTGGAACAGAGAGGGAGGGTCTGCACAGAGAGGCCCTCAAAACCCGTGGGAGCTGAGATCCCTGGAGGAAAGGAGAGGTGGAGTGGATGGGGCTGGGGACAGAGGGGACGGGCAGGGAGGGGGCACACGTGAGGAGGGAGAAGAGGGCCCTCCCATCTGGAGGTGCAGCCAGGTCTTGGATCCCAGGAAAGAGCAAGTGGGATCCAGTGAAAGTTCGTGAGTGAGGGAGCAACAAGATGAAATCTGTCTTGCAGTTTTATTTCCTGGGAAGCTCTGAACTGACCTGAGTTCAAGTCTCAGTTGTGTTGTCTGTTCACGTGAAACCATGAAACTGTGAGCAAGTTCCTTTCCATCTGCGAGCCCGGGATTGGCTTCCCACGCTTCTCTTTTTCTTCTATCACTCCTGGTGCTGGGGACAGAACCTGGGGCCTTGATCTATACCACCGGGCTATACTCCCAGCCTGAGGATCGTTTTTCGTTACAAGCCTGGTTCAAATTCATGTTTAAAAATTGAGATATATTCAGCCCTCGGTTTCCATGGGGAATTGGTTCCAGGGACCACCCCCCGCCAGGACACCCATATCTGCGGCTGCTCAAGTCCTCCGTATTAATCAGCATAGTATTTGCATATAACCTACCGCGCATCCTCTGGTATGCTCTAAATCATCCCTAGATTACTTGTAATTCCTAATACAATGTAAATGCTATGTAAATAGTTGTTACACTGTATCGTTTAGGGAATAAGGACAAGAAAAAAAAAACCCGTGTGTGTACAGTACAGACGCAATATTTTTTCCTTGAATGTCTTCAGTCGGGGGTTGGTTGGATCCTTGGATGCAGCTGCAGGTACGGAGGGTCACGTACCATGAGATTCACCCCTTGGAAGTGCAGAACTGAGTGGTTTCCCGTGTACTCACAAGGTCGCACCAACATCTGTCTAATTCTAGAACGTTTCCACGACCCCAGGAAGCCTCAGGTTTGTCATCTGTAAAACGGGGATGAGAAGCAGCCGAGGCTGGTGGTGACGGGCAGTTCCACTCCCTGAAGCCTGGATGTGCAGCAGGCTCCTGACGAGGGGCAGGTTTATTTATTTTTATTTTTTGCGGTGCTGGGGATTGAACCCAGGGCCTTATGCTTGCGAGGCACACACTCAACCGACTGAGCCATATCCCCAGGCCAAGGGGCAGTTTTATTAGTGGTGCAGAATGTCCGTGTCACGGTCCTCATCCATCCCGGAACTTCCCTTCCCTGCATGCCCACCACACAGCCGGCACTATTGAGGACAGAGAACCAGCTGGGGCGCGGGGAGCAGGACGCAGGAGGTCCCTGGTGGGCCCCAGGTGGCCGTCAGAGCCGCTGTTGCTCAGAGTGGACTGGGGTGGACCCCGGGGCAAGGACAGGACTCAAGGCAGGGGCTGAAGGTGACAGAGTGGGCCTCAGTGGTGGGTCACTGCTGAGCACTGAGGACTCAGGTGACCGGGAGACTCCAAGGGGACCCTCGAGCCTCCTGAAGCCTCCGCTCTAGGTCATAATTAAGTGACATTATGGAAGTTCCTGCCCTCCTCCCCCACAAAGGCTACCCTGCTGAATTATTGAAAGCCCATTACCGCTGGTCGATTGGTCGAGTTGTCAGGCTGTTAAGCACACGGGGACGTCACACCGGGGTCCTGGGGCCTGCACCCACATGCAGATGCTGGCGGAGTGCCAGCAACCGCCCAGGACGGGCCCTGGCCTTCCTGGGGGTCTGCCTGGCACTGGGGATCAGCCAGCAGGTGTCGACATGACTCTCCTCAACCTCATGACCCTGGGGACCCTGGGTGTCCTCAGCCAGTGGCTGAGGGCCAAAGAGGGGAGGGGCAGCGGGGGAGGCCATTCTGGGTGTGGACAGTCTGGTGTTCAGCTGGTGCCCCGTATATGCCCCTCCACATGACCCAGCAGGCGAGGGTGGGTTGGGAGCCTGTTCCCCTGGGAACACCCCTACCTCAAGGTCTGGAGCCATGCGGGACAGGGCTGTGCCCCGCGAGCTGCCGTGCAGGCAGGGACAGGTACGGGGCCCTTTCTCCCCGATTCACAGGCACACAGCCTGGGGCCGCCGTGCGGGTGCTCGGTGCTGGGGCCAGGCCTGGGCTCGGAGGGTGCTTCTGCTGCAGCTTCTAACTAGCCCTGTGGTCCCCAGCGCCGTGCCAACTAGTCAGCCGCTTAAAAAGTGTGCGAACTGACCCGTCCTGGGCTGGGCAGAGCGACTGTGGACAAGGACGGGGCCTCTGGCTGCCAGGCCTGGAGCCCAGCAGGGAGGCGGGACCAGGAGCGGGCCACGCACCCGAGCCCTGGCAGCGCCAGGCAGTTGCTGGGCAGAGGGTGGCTGAGTCCCGGGTGGAGGAGACCCTGCCTCCTGTCCAGTCAGTCAGGGCACAGGGGTGGAGGACGCCATGGGGAGGCAGGATGGGCCGGGAGCCGGGCGGGAGAGGGCCAGCGGGAGGAAGCCCTAAGGGCTGGCCACTCCCGGAGCGGGGGCGGTGAGGGGCTCGGGTGACTGGGTCACGGTCCTTGGGGGTAGGCTGGTGCCACGAAAGTCGGGGCTCAGTGCTGAAGTGGGTTCAGGTCTGGGGTGAGGCGCGGGGAGCTGGGGGCCTCTGGGCTCTGGCACCGGGGTGGAAGTGGGACTCCCCAGCCTGGACCCCGGCCTTCCCTCTCCTCCCCGCAGGCTCCTGGACCCCACGTGGGGAGGGTGGGGTGCTGGCATCACCCATAGGGCTTCCCACTGTGGGAAGAGGGATCTGGGGGTGACTCCGGGACCATGGCATTTGAGACAGGGAAGGTCCCCAGAGGTCACCCAGCTGCCTGCCCCTGCCCTCGGCTCTGGCTTTGCCCGGACCTGGGAGGTACCAGACACAGAGACGGGCAGGGCTGGGCCTGCTGCCCGCAGCCCACCCCTCCCTCCCTGCGCCCGCCCGGACCTGATCCCCTGGTCACACTAACCGCCTTCTGGGCCTATTTGTGGTGCGGGGATGGAACCCCCAGCCTGGGCATGCCGGGCAAAGCTCCATCACAGCCCAACCAGCCCTTCCCGCCCTTCTTTTCCGGTCCCACTAAACATCTAACAGCGGGCAGTATTGCTCCCACTGACAGGTGAGGGACCAAGCTCAGAGAAGGCAGTGACCGCAGGAGCTGAGCCCAGCGGGGGGCTGTGCCACCGTGTCCCCGCCTCCCTCCCCTTGATCTGCGTGCATTATGTGGCATTTCTGTAAGCTGCTGCAAATCCTGAGCCAAGCAGCTGGGAATAAATAAATAAGCACACAAGTAAAGACCGAGAGGCGGCAGTGAGCTTCTGACAGTCCCCACTGGGGCCTGGTGGGGCGGGGGGCTTGGCGCCTGGCCTCTGCCAGTGCAGGGCAGGGCTTGGCACCCCGGTCCCAACACCCAAGGCAGAGGCTGGGGCGGGCCGACCTTGCAGCCTCCAGGGCTGGCCAGCCGGGAGGGCGCTGGGTGGGTGCCGGAATGGGGTGTGGCCGGCTCTGCTGGCCGGTGCTGAGGGGCAATGAACGGCTGCCAACCACACGGCTGCTTCCTGGGAGCTGAGGCCCTGCCGCTGCGGGTGTAACGCCAGTACGCTGGCACCCGACTCTCTCCACCCTCAGGACACCTGGAGAGGGCTGGGACCAGAGCACTGTCCCCAAGACCCTCACCGGTGGGCAGGAGCTAGACAGTGCGGAAGCCTCAGGGTGATGGACAGGTGTGGGCTCTGGGGTCCAGGGCCCAGACTTGAGCCATCCTTGCTAGAGGCCTGGGGCCGCTGAGCCTCCATTTCCTTATCTGTGCAATGGGTGGGAAGGGCCCACTCGGGAAACCACCTAGAAGGACCCAGAACAGTGGGCTCAGGCGGGGCTCAGCCCGGAGGAACAGGTCACCGGGTCACTCTGTCCACCAGCCTGTGCTCCCAGCTCTGCCTGGCCCTGGCGGGTGCCACAGGGGCCCCAGCATCGTTTCTCACCATCCGCCCATGCCCAGGACGAGCCAGGTCAAAAGCTGCACATCCAGGACCAAAGGCCAGGCCTCCTGGCTAGGCGGGCACAAGACACAGGTCATGGGAGTCACGGGATGTGTGCCTCCAAGAGCCCCCGGGCCGCAGTGCCCTGACCCACCACCCAGTCCCACTACCTGACCCTGGCGCCGCGCCCGGACACCCAGGGCGCCATGCACAGACACGGTTCTCTCTACATTATTATGGCGTCTCATGAGAACTGGGTGTATTTTTGTTCCCATTTTACAGATGAGGACACTGTGGCTTAGAGAGGTTCAGTCACTTGTCGGAGAGCCCCAGCAGTCGGGCCCTGGGGAGAACTGAGGGTGCTGGGCAGAAGGCAGGGCCAGGCACACACGGGTGGACTCCAGGCTGAGTGGGGCTGGCAGGCTTAGTGTGGCTCCTGGAGAGCAGAGTGGCCGCGTGGGCACTGCGGGAGGCCACAGTGGAGGCCGTTCCTGCCCAAAGCTGATTCTGTCCTGTTCAATTTCAGACCGAAGTGCAAACAAGCCACAGCCGCCGCCGCCGCTGTCCCAAATCAAATTGGGGCTGTGATTTCTCTGCGGGCAGCGGGTGGCGGGCAACCTTCCGGGGAGGAAGCGGGAGGCTGGCATGGGGCACGAGAGCCGGCAGGGATGAGGCCATTTGTCTGGGGCAGCCAGCTTGCTGGCCGAGATCTTCCACCCAAATTAAATTTTAACCCAGCTCATAAATCTTCCTGCACATGTGTCCCCCACCGGCCCACCACTCGCTGCACTGTGGCCTGGCGTGGGACGGCCGTCCCCCCATGTGGCTGCGGGCAGCCTGGTCTGCCTGTGGGGGAGTGGGGACTGTGGCCCTCATGCAGGCCCTGAGACCCGCAGGCCACTGACCACTGGGGCTGGCAAAGGGCCCAGCCCAGCGTCCCGAGTGGAAGCTCTGTGGCCAACGCGCGTCTGAGTCCCGGGGACTGGGGCTGAGCTCAGTTGCATCCGTGATGTCCCTGCACACTGGGGTTTTCAGTGCTGTGTCTCTGCCTCCCCCAGCAACGTCCCAAGGTCACTTCCTACCTCGCCAGCCTCAGACTCCCCAGCTGTGCAATGGGGATAACGGATTCCAGTCGGGAGGCGGGAAGGATGGAGGGAAGGTGCTGCCCAGGGCCCCTCTGCCCCCATGGAGGAGGCCAGGGGTCCCTCCTTGCCCCACAGAGTGATTGGCTGGTGCCCCAGGTGTGGGGGCTGCGCTGTCTCCCTCCCTCCCGCTGGCTCCGGGCTGGGGTGTGAGTCTGCCCTGGACGGGGCGCAGGGCCCTGCTGAGAGCCAAGACTCAGCAGGTGAGCCCCAGGCCCTCCGGGCAGGGCCAAAGGGCTTCCTCTGGCTATTCAATGCTTGTGTGGAAGGTGCCCACGCAGCCCCAGCGCAGAGGACTAGACGTTCAGGGTGGCCCTGCCATGGCGGACGCCCTCTCGGCCCCTCCAGCTGTGTGCTCTTAACACAGGGTGCCCCATGTTCTCAGGTTGGACAAAGTCCAGCCCCTTCCCCACTGACCTGCCCTATGCTGGGCTGCCCTCCACGCACCCCAAGGGCAGCCTTCCTTCGCCCTGGGCCTTTGCACGTGCTGCGGCTGCTGGAGGCGCTTTCCCTCTCCTGCAGCCTCGCTCTCCCTGCTGACTCCTCCTCCTGCCCTAGATCATGCTGTGTGTGTTCGACCATGTTTAGGGAAGGAGGAGGAGGGAGGGAGGAGTGGGGGAAGGTCGCGGCGCCCTGAGGTTTCCCGCCCCGGTCCCAGGGCAGCCCGCGGAGGCGCTCGGGAAGCAACCCTTCGCTCCTCTGCCCACCCTGCGACAACGTGGGGCTGGCGGTGGACGGAACCCTGGGTCCCTCCTGTTGCAGGAGCGACGTGGGCTCTCCCCTTGGCTCCAGAGAAGCCTTTCCACGAGGGAGGCGACCCTTCCCTGGCCCACAGGTCCTATCCTGGGGTGTCCGGCGGCCCCAGACGCGCTCCCTGCCCACCCCCAGCCCTGCCCCCGGGTCCCTGCTGCTGGCCGTCCTCAGCAGCGGCGCCCACGTGTGGCTCCATGGCTGCCAGTGACCACTCTCCTCTGCCACGGGCACGATTAACACCCCCAGTGAACGCCGTGGCTGACTCACTCGCACCCGCAGGTGGACCCAGGGACATTACCCGCGGAGCGGTCTATTGGAGGTGCACCTGCGCACACCACGGGCCGCACCTTCCTGGGGATGCCCTGCCTGCCCTCGGAGCCGGAGCCGGAGTTGGGGCTTCCCTTCTGCCCGGCCACCCTGCCCCCTACAGCCCCACACTCCCGCTCTCCTCAGGGCTCCTAGTAGGACAACGCGGGGGCCCCTGCTGGCGTCTCTCCCCCCAAGAAGGCCTCGCCGCAGTCGGGTGTGGTGGTTATCCACCTGTTATCCCAGCGACTCGGGAGGCTGCAGCAGGAGGATCGCAAGTTCAGGGCCAGCCTGGGCAACTTGATGAGACCGTCTCAAAATAAAAAAGGGGGCTGGGGAGATAGCTCAGTTGGTAGAGTGCTTGCCTTGCAAGCACAAGGCCCTGGGTTCAATCCCCAGCCTCGCAAAAAAAATGAATAAAAATAAAAAAATAAAAAAGGGCCGGGGATGTGGCTCTGTGGCAAAGCATCCCCGTCCCACCAAAAATAAATTTAAAAACGAAAGGAGGGGGGAGGAGGAGGGAGCCAGGGAGGCAGATAGCAGCCGCCAGTCAGCTCCCTGTGGCCACACCTCCCACCACCTCCAGGCTCGGAGGCCCAGGAGTGGACGTGGCTGGGGTAGAGGTCGGGGCTGGATGGCTGGCCCGGGCACCATCTCTGCAACACCATGTCCCGGGACCACTCTGGGCGGGGTGAGGCAGAGAGGCCTGGATGGTGTGGGGAGGGGCGCCCATTCCTGGTGAGCTGAGGGGGAGGCCCTCTGGCTGGCCTGGCCCAGGTCACCCACAGGGTAGAAAGTCCCCTGGGGGGACGGAGGCCCTGCACAGGCCAGGGCAGGGGACCAGTCGGGAGCCCAGGCGCTGCCCCGCACTGCCTCCATTACTCAAGTCTCAGCAGAAACCACGTTGAGCCACCTTGGACGTGAGCCCCTGAAATCGCTGCCTCCCCGGGAAGTGGGGGAGGCCAGGAGCTGGGAACAGCGCCCTGCATCAGAGGCTCAGCTGCCAGGCCTGGAAGAGGCTTCAGGACACAGGGACCCTGGACCTCCTCACCTGTGGAAGGGAGGCACATCCATTTTGCTGTGGGATGGCTGTAGTCCAGCCCCCCTTGCCCTGCCCACCACCAGGGTCCCTGCAGGGGCACACAGCCCTGTACAGTCCGTCCTGCTGGCCTTGAGCAGAACCCTCCTCCTCCTCGCTGACTTTTGTTTTGTCCAACTACACAGACTCAAAATCAGGAGGCGCTTCTCAGCTGTGTAATCCAAGGAAAGTCACTTAACCTCTCTGGGTCTCCGTCACCTTGTCTGTGAAATGGGGACCATAGTGCATCTCCATTAGGTTGCTGAGAACATGAAAGGAGCCAATGCAGGTGATGAAAGGCCGAGGCAGGGCAGGCGCACAGTGGGCACTGGTTCTGGAAGCCCCCATTCCACTGTCTTGGCCGGAACACCAGGCAAGATGATGGGCGGGGCCCGCGTGTGTGGAGGGACTGAGTCAGGACAGGGTCAGGACACCAGCAAGGTGGCCCCAGGCAGGGGATGCAGTGGTTCCCAGGCCTAGGGAGAGTGGAGGAGGGCACGGAGAGGGTCACCGTGGAGCCCGTGTCCCCACTCTCCTCCCTCCCTCTGACCTGCAGCTGGGTGTGGTGCACACCTGTAATCCCAGCGACTCGGGAGGCTGAGGCAGGAGGATCACAAGTTCAAGGCCAGTCTGGGCAACTTGATGAGACCGTCTCAAAATAAAAAAGGGCCGGGGATGTGACCCCAAGACAAACCCATCGAGGCCAGGCCCCACACCCACCAGGGATCAGCAGCCCCTGGACACCGAGCAGGCGGGTGTGGTGAGGGTGGCATTTCACACAGCTGGGACACCGCGGGCTCCGGTGCCCATCCTTGAGGCCGCTTACCAGCTATGGCGCAGGGTGGATGGCCTGGTCTGCTTTGCCTGGCATCTGGTCCGGACCTCTGGTCACCCTAGACCTGGGGCAGGGTGTTGGCCATCTGGCCTCGTCCTGTGCGTCCTGGAGGCGCAGCTGCCCCCTGGAGCTGGGCGGGGTTCCACTGGGCTCCCCAGGCCCCCCACAACTGCCAATTCCACAGTCAGGAGTTTAGAAAACACTTGGAAACTTTGGGAGAAGGTCCTCAGACCACCCAAGTCCCCCATTTCTGGCCTGCCTGCTCCTGGAGCGGAGCAGGGTGACATCTGAGAGATGCCGGCCCGGGCCTGGCAGTCGGGTTGGGGGAGGGGCGCGGAATGGCCACACGACAGATGGAGCACGGGGGGCTGCGGGGGACAAGGCCCACACAGGTCTCTGTGGTTGGCGGGCCTGCCACCATGGAAAGGACAAGGACCCAGGCGCCGGACCCCGCTCTGCCCTGTGTGGCCTTGGGCAGGGCACCTAACCTCTCTGAGCCTCTGCAGGCACCTCTGTGGTGTGACAGTGTTGAATCGGTGGCATCTTCACAGTCCTCTCCCAGTGTGACAGTGTCCGGGTGACACTGTGGCTGGGACCCAACAATCCTGCCGTCCTGCGCCCAGAGCCTTCTAGAAGGAGGTGGGGAGGGGAGGACGCAGGGGCTGGAGACTCGTCCCCCTCATGCCTTCCCAGGCCTCAGCAGCCTGATGCCGAGTGGGCCTGGGCCTCGCCCTTCCTTCCTGGGGACAGGTGGCGGGGTGCTGTCCCAACCAGGAGCCTAGCAGTTACTGATCGTCACTTTTCCTGGTGGCAAGAGAGCCACAGACAAGCCATCCAGGCAGTGGGCACCATTATCTGGCCCGGTGCTTTATTTCCCCAACTTGGCCGATGGTGACATGACACAGCTCCGCGGGGGTGTGGGAGGTGGGCCAGTGGCCTCCTCTGCCTCACAGGCCTGGGCCGGCCTGCGTACTCAGGTGGCTGGAGGGGGCCGGGGCGGGGCTGCGAGGCTTTGAGAGAAGAGGACAGTGAGACCTGGGCAGGGCCTGCATCCTTGGACCGGGGCGACCAGGCCTTGTCCCTGGCCACCAAGAAGACCTCTGTGTCAGAGGAATCACAAGATAAAATGAGGGCAGGGGCTGCAGCGAGTCTGCAGTTCACCCCACCAAACTGTTTGGGGTTCATCTCGACTGGGGCTGGGCAGAAGCCTGAGATGGGATCAATGCCTGAGCTCAGGAAAATCCTCCAGGAGGCTGGGAGGCTGGGAGGCCAGGGGAAGGGCCGAGCCAGGCGTGCAGGCCAAGGGACTGCACCCCGGGCAGGGAGGACTCAGGCTTTGGCCTCTGGGCCCTTGGTCAGGTCTGCGAGCAGCCAACCCACACAGCCCTGGGTCCTGGGGGCCAGGGGTTTCCAGCTACAGGGTGTTTACCCTGCTCCGGGTTGCGGGCAGGGCTGCTTTAGATTTCAAAATTTACATGGCCGATTTCATCATGTTTCGTGTTCTGTGGCGTCTCCTGTGTTACAATTTCACTCTTCCCTCTGGGGACTTAAGGATGTTCAACTGGGAGGCAGTGGGGGTGGGGCGGCACTATGTGTGGGGAAGGAGCCTGTGGGAGGAGCCTGTGGGAGGAGCCTGTGGGGAGGAACTGGGGGCCTTGGCTGGGGGCAGAGGAGGATTCCACCTGGCAGAGGGAAGAGGCCTCCCTGGCACACTCTCCCCAGGGCTACATTAGTGACTTGTGGACACACAGGAAACCCGCCGGGTCTGGTCCTTCCATGCTCATATGGTACTGATTGAAATCTCCACAGGCCTGGGATGCTGCTCCCATCTGCCCCCATCACACAGGCAAGGAAACTGATGCCCAGAGACAGTAAGACACTTGCCCCAAGTAACAGCTGTTGAAGCTGCAGGTGGGGCTCACCTGTTCTACGATGGATCTCCTGATGGCAGGAGGCAGCCCAGGAGGCAGCTGGGACCCAGCCGTCAAGGGCTTGTCCCAGGTAGGGGAACTCAGCCCTCCATCTGGCCGCTCCTCCCTGGGGCTGTGAGAGACACTGGTCATGGAGGTCCCCTCTGGGCACGCCCCAGCTGCACCAGGGACACCAGCTCCACGTGGGAGGCCCAGGGACTGGTTCTGAAGAGCTGGGTGGAATCCAGTGTGCAAGCGGGAGGGAGGCGGCCTGAGCCCCACCCGGAGGTGGTGCTGGGGAGGAGCCGGGGCCCCAGCCGGCCCTGGCCACACACTCTTAACCAGCAGGGCACCTCCTGAGGGTCCGGGAAGACAGCCCGCCTGAGCCAGGGCCTGCCATGCGCCCTGAGGTACTCCAAAGGCCATCCCCCGGTGCCATCCCGGCCTGCGCTGGCAGCAGCGGTGTCCTGGGTGGCTGGTGCCCCGGCACAGTCTCCATCCAGCCCCCCAGAGACGGCGCTGGAAAGCGACTCCTTGAGGCTCTGCTCCAAGTAGTCCCCCCCGTTCTCGTCTTTTCTTTCTGCCTGGCTCTTAAAAAAAATTAAACACGGATGGTTTCATCTAGGGAGAATTAGTATTCCAGGCAGGGATCTGGGTGTGATCAGAATGTCAAGGCCGGAGCCACAGAGCTGGAAGCCAAGGGCAGAGGGGCCAGCTGGGCGGGGGCCCAGGCTGGGGGCAGGGGTGCTGGCCCTGTCGGAGGAGGTATGGAGGGGCCCCAAGGGACAGCTCCTTCAGGCCTGCCTGGACACCATGGGGAGGCCAGGGCCGGGTACGGCCAGAGGGTTGACCACAGATCAGGGCAGGAGGAGACGGGGCAGCTCAGGGCAGAGACCACATCTGGCAGGACGTGTGGCTTCCTGCGGACCCAGCCCGGCTCATCCTCCCCACCCCAACCCTCGTTCGACCCTCCTCTGCCCAATGCGCAAGCCTACTGTGTGTGGAACAAAAGCCAGGTGCCACAGAAAGAGGACAGGGATAGGCCTGTCCTCCCCACCGCGCATCACCAACAGGGCCTCTGCCTGACACACAGCGGTCACCAAAGATGGGCTAAATGGCGGCATGGACATCATACAGGGCCTCCCAGAGATTAACAGGTGTCACAGAGAACAAAGACGGCTGGTCTTTGGAGCAAAACCGACTTCAGTCTTTGCTGTGGGACTTCTATAGGGCCTCTCGTTGCTCACGTAGCTTGTGGACCTGCAGGGGGAGCTGGGTGTACCGCCTGAGCATGGACCTCTTGTCCCTGGCCACATAGGAAAGGCCACGGTGGCCCTGGGGGCACACAGCAGACACAGGAATGGGCCTACAATTGGGCTCTCCGGTGTGCAACCACTGTGTGACTTTGGGCAGGCTCCTGAACATCTCTGTTCCCTCAGGTGGAACACTGAAATGGTCTCAATGTAACTGAGTCCTTCCTAAACTTCCCCGGCCCTTCTAGATGTTGGGCCTCCCAGAACAAATCAGTCTTCCTCCTCCAGACCCAGAATATCAAGGTCAAGGGTCTGCCCTCTTCTCTGTGCCAGGCTGAGTGTCTGGCACTTCTCCCCTCTCTGAGCCTCCTGCTCTCAGTGTGGCTGTGCATCTTGTGGAGCCCAGAACCGAACAGTGTCCCTGCATGACATGCCCAGGGTGGAAGCAGGGTGGGGGCCATATGGATATCACCTCCTTCAAGGTGTAGTCTATTCCTCCTTTAATGCAGCCTGCCCAGCACCCAGGAACCAGGACAAGGCATTCCTCTGTATCTGGAACAGTCAGCCACCTTGCTCTGCAGAGAAGGCCAGCTGATAGACAGCAGAGCGTAGGAGCCTGAGTGGCCACAGTAAAGGAAGCTGGGGACAAAGAGGGGTCAGGGGGGTCTACCTGGAGGAGGGGACAGTTGTCCATCAGAACCGAATGGCAGGTGTCCAGAGTGAAGCATGTGAGGCAGGTGCTGTACCCTAAGCCACATACCTGGCCCTGAAGACCTTTGGGTTCCCTGGTCCCACTGTCTCGTCACTGTTGTCATGGGACGGAGCGCCCAGCAGCTGCCCATGTAGGTCCAGCATGGAGATAGGCTCAGAGACGCCCCTCCGCGACCCGTGTTCTCGGCTGCCCTGGGGTCTACAGGGACATGAAGCCCCAGCGCCTCCCCGAGTCACACCCAGGACGGGGGCCAGGAGTGGCTGCAGCCCAGGGCCCCCTCTCCGGGCCCACAGCAGCTGGGCACTGGCACCACAGGTTCCAAGGTGCCAGGGGCCTCATTAGCCGCTGCTTCAAAGAGGCTCATTATGAACCAAAGTGTGCAGCGAATCCTTTTCCTTTTCCTTTTCTCCTTAAAGCGGGCTCCCAAGTGAAAGGGAAGCACACAATGAGAAGCCATAAGGAAACCCCCAAGGAAAGGCGGAGCCCGGGAAGACGGCAGGCGACCTCCCACCCTCGGCCGCTGGCTTTATTTATTTAGAACCCTCTGCTTTCCCCCTGCCTCCCGGTTCAGCTGGTCTCTCGGGCTGGCTGTAAGTCCTTTTGAAGTGTTACAACCATTTTCTCCTCTTTCAATTAACAACAAGAAAAGGAACTAATAGCTTCCTGGGCTACTCGCTGTAAATATTAACAGGGCCTGGCCCGCTGGCTGGCGGGGCCGGGCGTGTTTACGGGAAGGAGCGCGCCGGGAGACTCCCACCGCCCGGTGAAAATCCCTTGGCACGGCGTCTGCTGGTGCAGGGAAACGGAAGCGCTGGCCGGGCACCGGGGGAGGGCACCCACCCCCAGCCACCACAGCAGTTGAGAGGGAGGCCGAGAAGTGAGGCTGGGGGTGGCACTGCTGGAGGGAAGGGCAGCTTCCTCCAGCCACACGGGGTCACCTGGATGGAGCAGGAGCCGGGCCCCAGCTGGTGGCTCTGAGTGCGGTTGGTGGTGGCAGGGTGCTAAGGGTCCCCAGGGGCGCACACTGACCCTCAGCGCTAGCACAGAGCCCTGGGGAGGCTGCAAATCTGGGGTCCAGACCTGCATGGGGGAGTCGGAGGTTGGGGAGTGCGGCGGAGGAAGCAGGGACGGCCCCTCAGCCTGGAAGCCTCTGTCTGTGACTACTGCTCCCCAAGGCCCTGTGAGCCTCCAGACCTCCTGCTGCGCCAGCTCAGCGCCTCCGAGGGCGTCTGCCTCAGTGACAGTGCTGCTCCTGCGGCGGCACATGCCTGCAGTCCCGGGGCTCCGAGGCGGAGGCAGGAGGATCGTGTGTGGGAGGCCAGCCTCAGCAACTGATGAGGCCCGACACAACTCAGAAAGAACCCATCTCAAAACAAAATGACAAAGGGCTCACGATGTGGCTCGGTGGTAGAGCACCCAGGGTCAATCCCCGGCACCCGAAAACAAGTCCCGTGTGTGGACAGCATCAGTCCTGCTTCATGGCCAGGGCTGCCAGGGACACAGGCAGGAGCACTCAGCCAGGACACCCGGCCGGGGCCAGCTAAGGCCACCACGCCAGGGCAGGGCAGGGCAGGGCAGGGTCAAGAAGCCAGCAGGCTTGCTGGCAGAAGCAGGCTAACTTCCTGAAATCAGAAGTTCTGACCTTGATTGGTGGCACCAGACACATCATCCCAGGCTCCCTCTAGGCCTGCGCAGACCCTCCTGGGGGAGCAGGGCCCAGTGAGGCAGCCGGGCCAGGGCTGGCTGCGGGGCAGTGGGGCAGCCCCCTCCCGAGAGCCCAGGCCCTGGTCTGGGCCTAGAGTCACTGAGGGCAAAGGAGGAGGCCAGGGGAGGACTGCGTCGCCCTTCTGCCTGCATCGCCACATGCGCAGCCCCCTCGAGGTCTCCTCCACAGACTGAGGACGGCTGCCTGTCCCTCCTGGAGGCGTGCACGCTGCCCTTGGCTGGCCCTGCGTGGTGCCCACTGTCCTCTCACCCACCGGTGCTCAAAGGAGGTTTCAAAGGCACGAGAGCCCTCTGGGCAGACGACGCATCCCCGGTGACTGCCCGCTCCCGTCTCCCGCTGCCCAGGGCCCGTGTTGTAGATGCCCTGCATTGTGGGGGCAGCACCTGCAGACGGGGCCCTCCTCCTCTCTACCGGGAACCTGACAGAGGCAAGTCTCTGACCCCAGCCATGCAGGGCACGGTGGGACAGGCACTGGCAGGTGGCCACCTACTGTCCATCCCAGTGTGACCTGGCTCAGCACCAGAGCGACAAGAGTGAGACCCTGGGCCAAGAAGGGAAGGAGGGACCAAGGAAGGAAAAAAGGAGGGAAGAGAGGAAGGTCCATTTGGCGGCCCGAGTCCTACGTTCCATGAGTGGCCCGGGACCCGGGAGCTCTTGTCCCTCTGCTTGGAGCCCTGCCACCACCCCCAGTTTCCCCAGCATCTGCCTCTGAAGATGGGCGCTGGCAAGAGTCCCAGGCTGCTGGCCGGGCAGTGTGGGCACCCACACCCACCCCCACACGGAGTCCCTGGAAGTCTGGGTGTTGCGGAGTGGAGGCGGGGAGGCTTCACGCGGCCCGCCCACCCGCCCAAGCAGGCTCTCACCTCCGCCTCTCTCACCCAGAGCTGCAGGGCCAGGCCCGGCCCAGATGAGGGGGCGGGGAGCCTGCGGCTGCTCCAACCTGCTCTGGCCGTCCAGGGTCTGTGGGCCAGAGCTCAGAGCTAGGCTGGGCAGCCGCAAGCAGGCAGGCCCTCATCACTGCTCCCAGGAGCCCTGCAGGGCAAAGGCTGTAGTCCACTGGGCCACAGGTCTACCTTCAGAGAGAACCGCAGCAGCTCCCGCAGCCCCTGAGGACACCGTTCTGCCCTGCCAAGGCCAGACTCTTGTCCCCTGCCTCGGCTCAGTTCGTGAACTCCATGAACTGAGCCCTTGTGAACCCAGAGCCGGGGTGCCCACGTGCCCACGCGCCCACGCAGCACACCCGCTGGGAGCCCTTGCACACATTGTTCCCTTGGCCCACAATGCTCTTCCCGTCACTCCCATCGAGCTGACCTGGTTCCAAGCGCAATCCCACCCTGCATGCAAGATCATTCCCGGCCTGCAGCCCTGGCCCCTGGCTCCCGGCCCCCGGCCCCTGATGCCCTGCAGAGAGAGGGAGCGTGACTGGCAGGCCCCAGTCTCCATGGGCATCAGGGAGGGGCGACCGCTCTGGGCGATGGGGAGAAAGGAACAGGCCCTGCGGCTGGCTGTCCTGGCGGGGGAAGTCAGCAGCCACGGAACACACTCCGGGTCTGATCACAAAGAGCCTTTTCATCTACAAAGGTCAGATACAGATGCTGACCTCGGCCTGGAAGTCCAAAATGAAAGAACACCCCGGGCCCGGCTCGCGCCGCGCTGACCTGCTTGCGATGATCTAAACTCTGGCCCCTTTAACTCAGGGCAGCTCTGCCCCGGGAGCGGCCAACACCTTGTTCATTTCACACGCTGCTCGGCTAGGTCACCAGCCATAAAGCCCACCTGGGTCTCCAGCGGCACATCCAGGTGTCTGATTAATGACACGCGCAGATAAATCTGTCCCGAAGAGCCATAGGTGGAAACGAGCAGGAGGGCTAATTGCTAATACAGGAATTAATACCAGGGAGTGGCCTCCTTTAAGGCAGCTGGAACAGTAAAGCGGAGGACGGATTCTGCTCTGGAGGGAAGCCTGGGGGCCGAGGTAGGCGCAGCTCTGGAAGGTGGACGGGTGGGCAAGGGGAAACCTGGCCGTGGCCGGCCTGCTCTGCATTGCCACTGAGCTCACCTATGAGCCTGAAGGACCCCAGGCCCCAATGGCATCCTCTTCCCCAGGAAGTCCCCTGGGACGTCCCCACAGACTGGGCAAGGCGGAGCTCTTGTGTGTCAGACCAGCCTCCTGCAAGCCCGGCCCTCCCGTGGGTTGCAGCCTCCTGGAGCACAGGGGCTCCTCTTGGGACCCCAGTGCCTTGTACAGTGCCTGGGGTGTGACTGGACACCATGCATTTTGCTAAATGGATGGAGAGATGGACGGATGGACAAATGGACGGAGAAATGGAGCAAGGGCGGGCTGGCAGGCTGCACGGGAGGCCCCGGCTGCCTTTGCTCTGCTCCCAGGCCTGGAGCTGTCGGGGGAGGGGCTGGTTTGGGAGTTGGGAGCACCAGCTTCTCTGCGGGTTGAGAATGTAGAATCTGGGACATGTCCCTTTCCACCTTCTGCACAATGAGGTGGTCCTCCCTGTCCTGCCAGCTGTGCTGGGCTGTCCCAGGCCCAGAGGAGATGACGAAGCAGAAATGACTGGAAAAGGGTGAGGAGCATGATTCCCTGGAGGACGGTGGAAACACAGGGGCAGATCTGGGGAAGTGCAAAAGGAGGCGCAGACCTGCCCGAATGCGGGCTTGGCGGGCTTCTCTCCTTCCTTTTTTCTTTTCTTTCTTTCTTTTTTTTTTTTTTAAGATTTTTTTGGTACCGGGTTAACCCAGGTGGACTTAACCACTGAGCTACACCCCCTCCTTTTACTTGTATTTTACTTACATAGGGTCTCACTGAGTTGCTCAGCGCCTCGCCGTTGCTGAGGCTGGGTCTAAACTCGCAATCCTCCTGCCTCAGCCTCCCAAGCCTCTGGGATTACAGGCGTGCACCCCTGCACCTGATTTGCTCTTTCCTTTCAGATTTCTTTTGCTGCAGCTCTGATGTTGTTGTTAGTAACACAATGAAATTGTGTAAGTGTCTCCAAAAAATAAAAAAGGGAGAGGGTTCTTTGGTGCAGAGACCAGACCCAGAGCCTGTGGGAGCAGAGGAGGCCCAGGTGAGAGAAGCGCAACAGAGCTGTCGCCTCTCCAGGGTTTAAAGAGGGCCCCATTCCGATCCCCTGGGACCGCACAGAATCCTTCTGTCCTTGGCTGACCCGACTGACCAGGCGGCAAGTCTGCAGGGAGCCACGAGTCTTGCCTGCTGTGGGTGCTCGGCTCTGGCGGGCGGGTGTGTGGGCAGGCCCGTTTACACATTATTCCAGGCTGCGTTTGGTTCAGTGAGTGCAGGTGGCCACTGGTGGGCATCACTATGCAGCCACATGTGGGAAGGGGCACCGTGCTGCCCAGAGCGCAGGCTTCCCAACCCCGCCAGCCAGGCTCACCTGGGAAGCCTGTGCACCCCAGACACCCACGCGGCCCCACTCACCCGCGGCAGGGACACCTGAGGAGCCCAGCATCTGCACACCAGCGTTCCCAGGAGGCTTGGCAGGACCCGAGCGGGGTGCGGGGGTCATCCGGGAAGGCTGGCTGGGATGTACAAAGCTGGACCCGCCTGCTGAGATCCTGGCTCAGACCCTTGGTTTTCTAAATGAGGAAGCAGAGTGAAGAATTTGCTGGGTGCACTTATGAAGCACCTCCTGTGTGCATGGCATCAAGCCAGGTGCTGGAGGATCCAGCTCACACACTCCCTTGAAGCCAGGGAGGTCATTTCCTGTGCCCTATTACATCACCTCAATCACGGCCAGTGGGCCATGCGCCTGGAGCGGGGTGGTGGCAACATTTGAGAGGACGTTATGGGAGGGGACCGGCCTGTGCTGGGAGACGCGACTGGTGGGCTGGCCAGGGCCGGGCCTTAGAGTCCTTGGAGACGTCCTCCCAGTGTGCCCGTCCCCAGAGCTGTGGGAGGTGCCGAGGGGACACTCCTGTGATCTGAACCTTCCTGGACGCACAATCTCAAAGGCAGAGGGTGGTTTGTGTCTGTCGTGGGGAGGCAGCTGGAGCTTCTGGGCTCCCAGGACTCCGCTTCCAGGTACTGAGGCCCCGCGCTGCACTCCCACCCCAGCGACGTGAAACAGCTTCCTCGTCCGGGCCAGGGAGGCAGGTGACCCCACTGGACTCTTTCCACCTCTTGCTTTCATAGAGAAATTGCAATTTATAATTGGGTGAATCACAGGAGGGAGCTTCTCCCTCCAGCCCCTCCTTGGCCCTGCCCACTTCACCTGCAGTACTGACCCGGCCTGGCCATTTGGGATTCACCCTGTAGGCCTGCTGGGTCTCAGGCCTCCTGCCTCCTGGAGGTGCCTGTCCTGAGCAGCCCCACCTGACCAGGCAGCCCCCACGCCCGTGTTCCCTGCCAGCCGTGAGTTACTCACAAGCAGCAGTGGGTGTGGGTGCCTGGATGTCTTGTTCTCGTCTGTCATGGACCCTAGATGATGAGTGCTTCTCAAATCGGCCCCCTCTGGCCCTACGCAGAAAAGTGCCTGGAAGGAGCTGGGCCCTCTGGGTCTGACTTCAACCCAGCACTTCCGCCCTCAGAGGTAGCATGGAAGCCCTTTTCCAAACCAGGGCCCCGTAGGGCACCTGACACCAAGGCCCAGGCCTCCCACACGCCACATTAATGAGGGGGGGCTCTAGTTTTGTTTTGGAATTCCTGAGAACAGCCTGCCCTGACCCCAGCTCTCTGCAGAAAGGGCAGTGGGGGTGCGTAGAACTGACCCCGCCTAAGAGATGGGGTGGCCTCACACCAGTGGCCAGGGACAGTAAGACCCAACTTCCCAGATCCCTGGTGATCCTACTTCCCAAAGTAGGAACAGCACTTTGTTCTGGAAGCCTGGGCCATGGTGGCCCAGTTGGAGCCTTTGAATGACATTTAGCAAGAGGAGCAGGTGCTGGGGAAACAGCCAGCCGGAGGCTGGGCGGGTGGCCATGCAGGGCCAGGAACTCGGGAAACTTGGTTTTGCTCTTCCCAGTCCTTCTGCCCCAGGGAAAAGGAAACCAGGTAGCTGTAAGGAAGGGCCCAGGGCATGGCCAGCTGCTCCTTATCTGGGCTTGGGAACAAAGATCCCAGCCGGTCCCTGGCTCCCAGGGAAGCAGCATTCCAGGAAACAGGCTGGGGCCGGGTGTTGCTCAGAGGTGGGTGCCAGGCCCTGGGTCTGGGCCCGGGCTGCCCCCCACCTGCAGGAGGTGCCGCCAGGCCTCATTTCCTTGGGCTTGATCACTTGTGTTGTTCTTGGCAGGTGAGGAGGCAGGGAGTCGGTGAGGACTCTTCTTTGGACAGACAAGACCAGGGGGCGAAACTGGAGTAGCCCCCCCACCCAGCAAGAGAAGCTTCTTCACAAACAGGGGCAGCCGAGCGAGACTGAGCCCCCACCCCCCAGCATCTTTCCAGGCAGGGCCCTGGGGCCTGACGGCTCAGGGGCCCCTGCGGCTCAGGCCGAGACCATCTGAACTCCTCAGCGGGGGCGGCCGTCCCTCCCCAGAGGCGCAGCCTGAGTGGCAGGAGTCCCGATTCTTTGGAGAGCGGCTTCCTCTCAGCTCTGTCACGCAAGAACGCTCTCTGCACCAGCCCATTCTGCCAAGTGACTTAAAGGGATTTAAAAAAGAAAAAAAATGTGGTAAAGAAAAAGGGGGTAAAAGCCACACAGTCGCCTTTCAGAGGAGGAGGCAGCCTGCAGACAAAGGGCAAAAGTTGACAGCGGTCGTGGAAGTGACCAGCCGGCCGCTCCTGATGGGTGCTGGGCAGTAGGGCATGCCCCGCGAGCAGGGGGTCGGAAGGCCCGCAGGCCCCACCCGGGAGCCCCCCAGGCCGCCGGGCTGTCCCCACGCACGCGGAGCCCGCACGCCTTGCTGCAGGAGAGGCCAGCTGCGCCCGCGGTCAGGGACCACAAAGATGCTGCTCGGGACCTGCAGCCTCGCCTGAACTGGGCGGAGGGCGCCCAGAAGTCAGAGGCACAGGGTCCCTGGCCACGCCCCACGTGCCCCAGCGCTGCCCATCACCCAGGCCTGCAGTCTACGCCCCCCACCACCCCAGGGGTCTTTGGCCGCCGGGCCAGGGGCAGGAATGTGAGAGCAGCCTGGGCCCGCCCTTCCCGGAGCAAGGTTGGCAGGCGCCTCGGGAGCAGCCAGAGCCCGGTGGGACCCAGCGGCTCCAGAAGCAGCAGTGAAGGAGGTAAGGCCGAGGGAGGCGACGTGGAAGGGCTCCGGGGTGGCCCACAGAGCTGGCCAAGGGCTCCTCACGTCCAGAGAGGGCACACGACACGAGGCCCCTCGGCTACAGGGCCCATCCTGACCCGGGTCACACAGGGCAGCTCAGAGCCCAGCGGCCCCGTGTGGGGCCCCAGCGCCGCCCGCCACAGCCTCGCGAAACACGAGGCTTCCACCTGCTCAGGCAGCAATGACGTGTTACTAGCGACCCAATGCTGCTGGGCTCTCCCCAGGGTGGGGTCCCTGGGCGAGGGCGGCAGTGGGTGCGGTGAGGGCGACGCCTCCTTTTGAGCACTGCCCTGCCAGCATTGCTGCACTACCAGTTCTGCCCCAAGGGAGCAGCAGGGAGGCCTTGTGGGTTGGGGAAGGAGCTCTGGGGACCCGGGCCGCTGGCCTTGGCACCTGTTACCCTTGAACTAGAGGATAGCCACAAGACCTGTCCTTCCAGGCCTGCCCCTGCTCTGACCAGGGAGACCCGGGGTGGACTGGTTCCAAGCTGTCAGTTGGCCGGACATCATCTGCTCCAGCCTCTAGTGCTGCCCCTTGGTTGGTGAGAGGAGCCAGTCGAGGCCCAGAGACAGTCAGTGAGTGCCCCAGGGTCACACAGGAGGCTTGAGCGTTCTGCATCGGATCAGAAGTGGCCTGGGCAGAGCCCACTGTGCAGGGCTCCCAGAGGCAGGCGGGAGGGGCCGCGCCTCCACAAACACGCATCCCAGGCAAGCTCAGGCGCGGCGCCCTGGGCAGGGCAGGGAAGCCCCAATTCATTACCAAGATGGAAAATGACACTTCCCTGCGCTCTGCCCCAGGAGAGGGGCTGATTTATGACTGCGCCAGGCCCGGGACATTCGTCAGCGCGGCACGGCGCACGCTGGCTGCGGGGGCATTAATAGCCGTGTTATTAGCCCCCGGCGTGAAGGATGCCCTGCGGATGGGCTATTTGCTGTTATTTATTAGGAAGCCGCGCCAGCCCGGCAGGCAGCAGGGCGGGTGGTGCCCTGCCCCGTGTCCCACTCCCCACCCGCCTCCCTGCCGCCTCCGCCCTACCCTCTCCAGCCCCAGGAGGGCCGGGGTCACTCCCGCAGGGGAGGCTGGGCCAGAGGGGAGCAGCCCGTCCCCAGGCCTGCCACCCAGGGTACTGACGGCAGAAGCTGCTGGCTGGCTCCGTGCAGCGTCCCTGCGCTGAAGGCAGAAGAATGTAAAGGAACAGCCGCTCCTGGGTTGGGGACTGAGAACCTGAGGGCTGTGGCCTGTTGGTAAGGGACATTGCCAACGCTACCAGGCCCGAGTCCCGGGGAACAAAGGTGTCTCCTGACCTGCTCGTGGGGGGAAATGGCCCCTAGAGATCATGCTTGAGTTGGGGCACTGCCCAGCATCACCTCCCCTCGCCAAACCCCCGGGAAAGGATTTGAGAGGCCGGCTGAGGCTGGAGCAGGTGGCCCGGGCTGACTTCTATGCGGGGCCTGTCCCTCCCACACTCCGGGCCTCCACCATATGAGTCCTTTGCCCCCAGACTCAGCAGCCCCGGGGCTGGGCGGGAAGGCAGGCCCAGGTCAGCCCCTGGAGAGCCCTGGAGCCAGCCACCCATGGAGGTGAGCCGGTCTTCATAGCTTCGCTTCCTGCTGGGCAGGAAGGTGCTGGACAGCCTGAGGCTCTTGCCTGGCTCTTCACGGCGGCCACACAATTAGAGCTAGGCCCTGGTGGCTGTGGCAGGGGCCTCGGTCACGGTGACTTCCCAGGGTAGACCTGAGGACGCACCTCCCACCCCTACTACCCAGGCCTGGGTCCCGATGCTGGGGCCTCGTTATTGATTCCACAGATATTTTCAGGGCCCCCTCAGTGCCAGGGAGGAGCCAGGTGATCCACTGGTGACCAATAAACTGGTGATAAATAAACGGGGGGTGGGGGGAGCTGCAAGGAGCAGGGCGGTCGGCCTGCCTGTCAGGGGCGCCCATGGCTCCCGAGGCCCCGCTTTCCGGGGTCACCTCTGACTCAGGGTCAGGAAGCATCAGTCACCAGCAGTGTTTCCTGCCCATGGAGCCCCTCTGGGCCCCTTGCTGTGGCGGGGGATCCTGCTGGTGGCAGAGAAGCCAGCAGCGCAGAAACCTCTGGCCACCCCACCCTGGTCTTGGGGACTGTCACCAGCTCTGCTGGCACTACCCTGTCTTCCTTCTCCCTCGCTCCCCCAAATAAATGCCCCTCGACTCCTCCCCTCCCCTGAAATTCCACTGGGCTTTCTCTTCTGCTTCCCAGGGGAATGAATCTCAGGTTAGGCGGGGGCAGGGGCAGGGGCAGGCGAGCACCTTATTAAATAACGCTGAGACCGAAACAGAGTTACACGTGTCTCCTTTCATCGCCACCACCCCTTCCTGGCCCCCGAATAGTTACATATCGAACAGTGTTATCAACATAATTAACCTCCTAAGACACGATTTTAAAGTCTTGTTTTTTAAAGCCACATTCCGCATTCTCTGGAGCCAGGAAGCCCGGCGCCGGCAACGGCCCCGCCCAGACGGCCCCTGCACGGCTGGGGACACGGCTGGGGCCACGCTGCGTGTTTGAGGTGGATTTGCATACCTGTCTGCAATTACCGGCGATAACAGCTGATGCATAATGCATGCGGCTCGAAATTAGAAAAATAATTAACTTTAGGTTTTAAAGGGATCCCCACCCCCACGCACCACAGTCCCCGTTCTGGGTGGCCACTGGACAGGCGCCGGAAGTGAGGCTGTCTGGGTGATGGGTGAGGCTGGCGGCACCTGTGGGTGGGAGTTGGGAGGTCCCTGAGGGTTGTGCCCCTGGGCCCCTGTGGAGAGGGAGCACCACACTGGGCCTGCGGCCCGGGTCAGCCACCTGATGAGGGCCCCTGGAGAAGCTCCCCAGACACAGTCTCCATTCCCCGCCTGCGCTGGGCCTGCACCCGGGAGGTGCCCATGGCTGGTGACTGCGGCTCCCCCATGCTGGACACTGCCAGGCACTAGAGCCACCTTATTTGATGCTCGCAAGAGCCGGGGAGGTAGATCACTTATGGTCCCATTGTACAGGGGACCTGGGACCGGAGGCCACCCCTCAGTGGGCCCAGCAGCCGCACCGTCCTGGCTGACTGCCAGGCTACTTGCCTCCCCAGGAGAGGGGCTCTCCGTGGCCACCCTGAGCACCAAGGCTGCGGCGGCCTCTTCCCTCCATCTTGCTCACAGCTGGTAAGGAAGCGTGGCAGGGGACACCGGAGTGCCCAGGGGCCGGGGCAACACACGCCCACACAGGCCACGTGGGCAGACCGCCAGGGCTCGCCAGCTGGGGTTGGTAGAAAAGGTACAGCCCCCCATGGGCCAAGGGGGAGAGGTGGCCAGTGGCCACCATGCAGCTTCAGAAAACTAACAGACATGAGCAGGTGTTTGCTTTCCTACCACGGTGTTAGGGGTGACACTTGCCCTCCCTGAGTGGCCCTGTCTGAGACCCTCGACCCTGGTTTCCCAGGACAGCCTGCTGGCACCCCTGCTCAGCAGCGGCTCCAGAGGGTCTTCTGCACCCAGAATTGCAAAGGAGGCTGGAGAGAGGAGGGTACCAGGCCTCGGGGTTCAATGGGGTGGGAGCCACCATGCCATGGAGGTAGGATGGACACCAGGGGAGTGGGCCTGGGCCGGAGACCATCCCCTGTCCCCACCCTCCCGGCTCCCTGGGCCTTTACAGAGGGCAAAGACTTGCCTCCAAAAATAGCAGGTTCTGACAGCAGGTGGGCTGTGCACCTGGCCAGTGCCCTTTCCAGGATCTAGCTCCTCCCACCAGTCCCTCACTTTCCCCCTCTCTGGTGCCTGTTCTTCAGCTGGAACTGTCTTTAAGCCGACAGTTCTACCCTAGGGCCTTTGCACATGCACTGTCCACTTCTGAGCACATGACGAGGAAGCATCTGCTGAGCAGTGGCTGTGGGTTCAGAAGGGGCCCCCTTATTCACGGGCAGCATGCTCAGGGAAGGCCGAGGCCTGAAGGGAGGGCAGGAAGTGGCCGTGTGGAGAGGGAAGGAGGAGCATTGCAAGGCCAGGTGCACGGGAAGCCCCGTGGGATGGGGAGCTACGGAGGAGGAGGGTCACAGGTCCAGGTGCCATGCCGGTGTCTGGCGCAGAAGGGCTCCTCGGCTTGCCCTGAGCTGCTCTGAGCCCCTCCCCAGCTCTGTCTGCGGGGCCACCTGGGGAAAGGCCCTGTGGAGGCCGGTCCCCCACTCCCTGCGCTGGACTCACTCAGGCCTCTGGTTCCCCTGCCCAGCTGCCAGGGGCGTCCGCCCTGGACCCCCAGCTGGGGCGAGCGCCAGGCATTAATGACGAGCAGTGGTGCCCAGCGCCTCCTCTGCCCAGGCCACCGGCCACCTCTGAGGCTGAGAGTCCTCCCACTCTACTCCCTGCCCTGGCCTCTTCTGAGGCCGACCGGAGCGGGGCTCAGAGGAGCACCTGGGCCCCTCCTGGGGGCGGCATCTCCCCTTCCAAGTCCACCAGGGCCTGCACCTCATCACCACATAACTCCCTTGTCACCATGCTCCCAGGAAAGTGGGATTCTCAGCCACATGGCCTGCTGAGGCCAGAGAGCTGGGGCTGGGGAGGCCACCGGGGAGCCAGCCCCAGGGCCTTGTGCTCTTTTCTAGTCCCCACGTCTCCTTTTTGGGGCCAGTGCCATCTGGAATTCCCTCAAGCAGGGCTGAGACTGTGCCTGGGACTCTGGGGGCCCGGCATCAGACTGTCCCCGGATGAGCTGCCTTTACTGGAAAACAGGAGGGCCAGGCCGGGAGGCAGGGGCCCTGCTCTTGCCCAGCCTGGTTCCCTCTGTGCCTGTGTCCCCCCGGGGCCTGCCGCAGGTGTCCTCTCCCACAGTGCCAGGCCTGGGGCCTCATTCCACTCCCTAGGGGCCTCTGCCAGCCCCGCTTGGCAGCATTTGGGGAAGACAACAGAGCAGGTGCCTGGAAGCCAGGGGTGTCCAGCTGGGCATCCAGCCAGTTGGTGGGTGCTCACAGGGGCCGCCGGACCTGCTGCTCACAGGCAGGTGTGCAGGAGCAGAGCTGGTGGGTGGCAGAGAAGGCTGCTGCTCAGACAGGGAGAGCAGGCCACTCAAAATCACAGCCTGGACATGGCTGAGGCAGGACTGGAACCCGGCTTCTATCCTGGAAGGTGGCGGGAGCCAGCAACGGAGGAAGTGCCAAGAATGATGTGCTGGCCCTCAGCCAGGGGCACCTCCAGCCTGGGCCACCCCTCGGCTCCCTGCCGCACACACGGGGCACACCGAGGGTCCTGCCGTCACTCACCCAGCTGGCAGGCCGTGACTCATACCCCACCGACGTCTGCAGGATCTGCACAATGATGACAAGTGATCCCGTAAAAGATGGGCGACTGACCAGGTTTAATGTGACGGCCACATAAACGATTGAGCACACAACACGGGAATACAAAGGCTGCCAGGTGCTGGGCAGTTACAGGGCTCCTCGGCGAGGCACCACCTGCTGCCGCCCTCCCATCCCTGGGCTCCCCTGTTCCTGGAGGCCCGGGCTCAGCCTCTAGGCCGGCCTTGGGGACGGGGGCGGCAGGGGAGACTCAGGCCAAGATGGATGAGCCGGCAGACAGAGGAGCGGAAAGGCCTTGGGTCCCTGCCTCCCAAATGCTTCTCGGTTATCCATCAAGCATCTCTGAAAGGTGCAATTTAGACTCTATTATGATGCGGGGCCTCTGGAGGCAGAGACTGTGGCCGTGAGCTGTGCGGGTGCCAGGAGCGGATGTGCTTGCCAGGGAGAGTGGTGGCTGGCCTTGGCTTTGGCCTTAACAAGTCTGCCCCCTGCTCAGGGCACTGCCCCGGAATGGCCATGGGCAGAAGCCACCAGGTCCCTCGTGTCAGACTGAGCAGCTGATAGGCCAGGGAGGGTGTGTGTCCTCAGGCGAGGTGCAGGGGCCCGGGCACAAGTGCTCACACTTGACCCCAGAGGCCAGGGCGAGGTGACCTTAGAGCAGGACCTTCCTGGCTCCCCCACCCCTGCTCATAAGCCCCTTCCATGCCCTCCAGGGTCCTGGCTCTGTACCAAAAAGGGAGCTGGAGTCTGGGCTGGTGGCGACCCACGGGCCCCTCAGCTCAGAGCCTCAGGCTGCTCAGCTGTAAAGCAGAACCAAAGACCTGTGTCACTGGGACCGCCAGGCAAGGTGCCCACCCTGGGCCTGGGCACCTGTTACCCATGAAGGCGGAGCAGGCGAGGCCTGGCCCAGGGCTGGCCCGGCCCTGTGCCCTGAGGGCCCGGATGCACCACCTTCTGCCTCAAGCCTGTCCTCTCTGGGGCCTGGTGGGTGCCCTCCCAGTCCCAGAGGCCACAAGGGGAGGCTGCGTGGCCTCGTCTCCATCTGCTCTGCTCACTCCACAGGACGAGCAGGCGGGGCTACTCAGTGAGCATCTCAGCCCTGGCCCCAGCCCCCGCCGTGCCCGGGCTGGCAGGGACACTTTGTGGTCAAGCCGTGGGGTCCCGCAGCGAGACAGCTGGGGTGGGACCCAGACTCCACCACCCCTCCAGGGCACCGGGGCAAGTCTCTCATGCCTCAGTTTCCTCGCCTGCACAGTGGGTCAATAAGAGGCTGACCCCGAGCAAGCTCCAGGCTGGGCCCAGGGGCCGCAGCTGCAGAGCAGGCGCGCCGAAGGCCCTGTGTCCTGGTGCTCACCCCCAGGCGGTCGCCACTTTTTTTTTTTAAGTAAGTAGCACATTAGTTGCGGTAAACATGACAGGCAGGCAAAGAACGGAGAGGAGCACCCTGGCTTAGACTTTTTGACAGGGTGGCAGGGTCAGCCTCACGAAGGAGTGAGCATGTGGATCTGGGATGAGCTCCTGGTGGCGGGAACAGCACCTTCAAGGCCCTGTGGTGCCAGAGTGTGTCTGAGAGGAGAGCAGCGGACGAGGCCACCAGGGTGCTACGCCAGATCCACGGGGAATTTTTTCTTTTTTTTGGTGCTGAAGATTGAACCCAGGGGCCTTTTACCACTGAGCTGCATCTCCAGTCCTTTTTTATTTTTTATTTTGAGGCAGGGTCTTGCGAAGTTGCTTAGGGCCTTGCCAAGTTGCTGAGGCTGGCTTTGAACTTGCGCTCCTCCTGCCTCAGACTCCCAAGTTGCTGGGACTACAGGCTTGCGCCATTGCTCCTGGCTCCCGGGGGGGTCTTGGAGGGCTTTGGGTTGGGGGGGGTGGGTGGTGACACAAGGACTTTACCAGGAGACTGAATGCCTGGGAGGGGAGGAGGGGCTGGATCAGAGGGAGTCGGGAGAAGGGGCTAGGCAGTCCTGTCAGAGACCAACTTGGGAGTCAGGGCCTCCTGGGTTACCAAGGAAACAGACGACCGAGGATCCTGGGGTCAGGTGTGGAGTAGCTTTCCGCACCACACAGAGCAGGCTCGGGGGAAAGCTGGGCTCCGAGCGCAGGAAGCCAAGGCCAATTCCGAGTCCCCAGAGGCGAGGGCAGGGGCCACTGAGTCTCCGCCCTCCAGCTCTGGGGCAGGGCCTGCACACCCCTCCCTCGCCCTCACTTGCTTCCAGGCAGGACCTGAGCTGGGTCCACCTCGTGCCACTATGGCCCTAAGGGGGCCCCATGCATAAGCCAGGGACCAGGCAGGAGCTCTGGAAGGCACAGAGCTGCCCGGAGGATGGAGCAGAAGTCCACGTGGACACAAGAGGAGCCAAAGGCTGCAGGGCAAGCCCAGCGCCCGGTCCCTTCCATCCTTGGGTGGTGACTAGCCAAGCCAGACCCTGCCCGCAAGGCCACAGCACCTGCCTTTAACCCCTAACTGCCCAGTATGCTGCCCTACAAGCCTGGCAGTGCCCGAGGCTCCGGTCTGGGATGCAGAGAGCCCGGGGTTCTCCTTGCACTTCTCAAGTGGCCACTGTAAATTTCAGCCGTCTCCTCTGCTAAATGTGAATAAGGAGAGCACTGAGGCAGGGGACGTGTCGGGGCAGATGCCTGCGAAGCATGGCGAGGTCTGGGGTTCGATTCCAGTACTGCAAAAAGCAAGCAAACAAAAACACCGATTCCACATTTGCTGGAAGAACTAAATGACTTAAATACTCAGAAAGACCTAAGCAAAGTCTCTATTCTAGTGTGAGCTACTGTCCCACCAGAATAGAACCCCAAGTGCCGGCACCTGGTAGATGCTCCATAAAGATGTGTTCGAGGGATGGATGATGGACAGGTGGTGGGTGGATGGCAATGGTGGGTGGGTGGATGCATGGCTTGATGGACAGGTCGATGCATGGACAAGTGGGTGGATGGAGCCGGGGATGCTCCATCAGGGGTACCTAGAGGACCTAGCAGAACGGGGTCCTGAACGGTGAAGAAGAGCTTGCAGGACAGAGAGTAAGCAGGCCAGGAAGAGACAGGGACAGAGAAGGGAGAGGGCTTGGCCTGGCAGGGGACGCAGACACTCAGGCACTGGGGCAGGAACGAGGTTGCCGCCGGCTCCTTCAGCGGGTACCAGTCCTCCTCCCTGCAGGCTGCCCTCCCAGGCTGGAGCCTCAGCTCAGGCCTGAGAAGTCATCGGGTCCCACCATGGAAAGTCTCATGGCCCCAGAGTTTCACAGCAGACCTTTGCCAGTTGCACAGACACCTTTCCTACTGAGACGGAAAGATAATTTCTCTTTAATTGATTTTTTTTTAACCACCATGAACAGTAAAATAATATGAGAAAAATCTACGCCGCAATTTTTCCATTTGTGAAAACTGAAATTACACCTTGCTGACAATTCCCTTGCGTGCTGACACCTCCCCCTTGTTCGCCTCATTTCTGTAAATGCAGGAAAGCCGACATCCAGATACGCAGAGACACGTACATATATTTTTTTCTCTGAGGAGCTGAAAGTTTCAGGATTGGGGAAGGGGCAAGGTGTGGAATAATTTCCCACACAGCACGGAACACAGAGCCGGGAAGGCGCCTCTGATAACAAGTGATTCCTGTAAACACCTGAGAAGGCTGCTCTGCTGACACCTCTCCTTCCTTCTGTGCAGTGTACGAGGGACACACAGGAGAGGTGTTTTGCCACCAGACAATGAAGCTCTGTGCTCTCCACTGCTCACCAGTGACGCTGCTGGCAAGTCCCAGCGACACCCGCTTCAAGCTCAGAGGCCTTTCTAGAGCTTTCCCTTCAGACCCTGGGTGCTCTCCGTTCCAGTAGGAAACGGCGGCTCCAAGTCCACCAAGCACACCCTGAATCCATCCCATCCATCCCATCGACACTGACCAGCATATTTAGCGTAAGCCGTAGAGTGGCTGAGTGTGAAATCTTGCAAGGGGCCCCGCTGCAGCCTGGCAGCTGGGAACTAACCTCCCCGAGCCCTCTGGTGACACCCAGGAGCAGAATGAGCAGGTTTAGCTCCCGGAAGTGTTAGCCAGATGTCCCTGGAGCCAGACCTCAGCCAGAGTCCACTTGGGCCTTAAACCCGACACGAAAAGGGTCGTGCCCTGCACTCTGGCTGTGGCGCTCCAGGATCGACCGTGGGGACCCCTTGACAGCAGGTGGGTGGGCACGCGGCTCCTTCCTCGGACCCTCACGGCACCTGTCCTGTGCTCTCTGCAGGTGTTGAGGCTCCAGGTGAGGTGGGGCCCGGCTCCCCCAGCCGTCCACCATGGTGGTGGCACACCCCGCTGCCACCACCACCACCACACCCCCCGCCACCGTCACGGCCACCGTCGTGATGACCACGGCCACCATGGACCTGCGGGACTGGCTGTTCCTCTGCTACGGGCTGATCGCCTTCCTGACGGAGGTCATCGACAGCACCACCTGCCCCTCCGTGTGCCGCTGCGACAACGGCTTCATCTACTGCAACGACCGGGGGCTCACCTCCATCCCCGCGGACATCCCCGACGACGCCACCACCCTGTACCTGCAGAACAACCAGATCAACAACGCGGGCATCCCGCAGGACCTCAAGACCAAGGCCAACGTGCAGGTCATCTACCTGTACGAGAACGACCTGGACGAGTTCCCCATCAACCTGCCCCGGTCCCTGCGTGAGCTGCACCTGCAGGACAACAACGTGCGCACCATCGCCAGGGACTCCCTGGCCCGCATCCCGCTGCTGGAGAAGCTGCACCTAGACGACAACTCCGTGTCCACCGTCAGCATCGAGGAGGACGCTTTCGCCGACAGCAAACAGCTCAAGCTGCTCTTCCTGAGCCGGAACCACCTGAGCAGCATCCCCTCGGGGCTGCCCCACACGCTGGAGGAGCTGCGGCTGGACGACAACCGCATCTCCACCATCCCGCTGCACGCCTTCAAGGGCCTCCACAGCCTGCGGCGCCTGGTGCTGGACGGCAACTTGCTGGCCAACCAGCGCATTGCCGACGACACCTTCAGCCGCCTGCAGAACCTCACGGAGCTCTCGCTGGTGCGCAACTCCCTGGCCGCCCCGCCCCTCAACCTGCCCAGCGCCCACCTGCAGAAGCTCTACCTGCAGGACAACGCCATCAGCCACATCCCCTACAACACGCTGGCCAAGATGCGCGAGCTGGAGCGGCTGGACCTGTCCAACAACAACCTCACCACGCTGCCCCGCGGCCTGTTCGACGGCCTGGGGAACCTGGCGCAGCTGCTGCTCAGGAACAACCCCTGGTTCTGCGGCTGCAACCTCATGTGGCTGCGGGACTGGGTGAAGGCGCGGGCGGCCGTGGTCAACGTGCGGGGCCTCATGTGCCAGGGCCCCGAGAAGGTCCGCGGCATGGCCATCAAGGATATCACCAGCGAGATGGACGAGTGTTTCGAGACAGGGTCACAGGGCGGGGCGGCCAACACGGCTGCCAAGACCACGGCCAGCAACCATGCCTCGGCCACCACGCCCCAAGGCTCCCTCTTCACCCTCAAGGCCAAGAGGCCCGGGCTGCGCCTCCCGGACTCCAACATCGACTACCCCATGGCCACGGGCGACGGAGCCAAGACCCTGGTCATCCAGGTGAAGCCCCTGACGGCTGACTCCATCCGCATCACGTGGAAGGCCACGCTGCCCGCCTCCTCCTTCCGGCTCAGCTGGCTACGCCTGGGCCACAGCCCAGCCGTGGGCTCCATCACAGAGACCCTGGTGCAGGGAGACAAGACGGAGTACCTGCTGACGGCCCTGGAGCCCAAGTCCACCTACATCATCTGCATGGTCACCATGGAGACCGGCAACACCTACGCGGCCGACGAGACGCCCGTGTGTGCCAAGGCGGAGACGGCTGACAGCTACGGACCCACCACCACGCTCAACCAGGAGCAGAACGCGGGCACCATGGCGGGCCTGCCCCTGGCCGGCATCATCGGCGGCGCCGTGGCTCTGGTCTTCCTCTTCCTGGTCCTGGGGGCCATCTGCTGGTACGTGCACCGGGCCGGCGAGCTGCTAACCCGGGAACGGGCCTACCACCGGGGCAGCAGGAAAAAGGACGACTACATGGAGTCGGGGACCAAGAAGGACAACTCCATCCTGGAGATCCGCGGCCCCGGGCTGCAGATGCTGCCCATCAACCCTTACCGCGCCAAAGAGGAGTACGTGGTCCACACCATCTTCCCCTCCAACGGCAGCAGCCTCTGCAAGGGCACGCACACCATCGGCTACGGCACCACGCGGGGCTACCGGGAAGGGGGCATTCCCGACATTGACTACTCCTACACCTGAGGCCGGCTCGCCCCAGCCCCGCCCAGCCCCGCCCGGCAGGCGTCCTGCCCGCTGCCAGCCAAGAGAGCAAGGAAGAGAAATGCCACACGGTCTGTCCCAGCAGAAAGCCCAGTCTGGGCAGGGTGATCGATTTTGTAAAACACGACAGTGAAAACAAAAAAATTTTTTGCCCCTAAACAAATAGAAGGCAGGAGGGGTATCGGATGTTGCTGGAGACATCATTCATGCTGAATCACGCCAGCCGGGGAAGGGGAGGCTCAAGATGATAATTGCCAAGAGGTTGGGCTGGGGATTGCTTTCCTGGACTGAAAAGATACTACCTGTACAACATCTGTGGACACCTCTTGCTCCGTTCAGGGCCGTCACAAAAGGACCAGGATCAGAGAGAAGCAGCTGATCCGACCGAAGCTGGTACGCAGCCTTCCGCTGCCAGCTGCTCTCTGGCTGCGACATGATGGAAGGTTTTTGGGACCCTCGCAAAAGAGAGGGGGGAGGAAAAGATCCTTTGCTATGGAGATATTGTCCTGAAATCTCTTCCCGGGTTCTTCCCATGCCATCTCCCTTGCAGATTTGCAGAAATATGGCATCTTTCACTGCATTCTTGGAACAATTAATGTAGTCGATTAAAAAAAAATCCAGCTTTTTATTTTTCCTATGCTGAATGCTCTTCAGCTCCATGCACCATACTCCGTAGAAGCCCTGATGGAAGCTGTAGCTTTCCCTGCCACCTGGAGGTGCGTCTGTCTGCCCGTCTATCTGTGTCGCGTCTCTCAGTCCAGATGGGTAGATAGAGCCGCATAGACCGTCCTTAAAGCACTTCTTGAGTCAGTTCTTACCATTTCCTGAGACAATAGAATTGCAAAAATGTTGCTTTCTCCTAGAAATCATTGAGTAAGTAAATCCACGTGTTGGGGATGGGATTAGGTGGAGGGAGGTGCCTCAGCCTGGGTGGCGGGTATGGCTGTTTCTAGAGGCAGAGGCATGTATTCCAGCAGGGTGGGTGAGGGAGGAGCTGGGCAAGGGGCTTTCAGCTCCGTCCCATCTCAGCATGGCCGGAGCTGGGCCACTCTCTGATACAAAGAAAAGCTTCTTGGTCTGCCAGTGCCCTTACCTCCCCTTCCCTTCCCCCAGACCAACGCAGTCACCTCAAAAGCGTTTACTGTGTGCTTCCTCCTGGGGCAGGTGTTAGCTAATATAAAAATCAGCTGATTAGCTCTACTGGTTTCCATGGCTGCTCAAACAAAGCCCAGAAAAAGAGAAAATTTTCAGAAAATCACTGGGAGACATCAGCTTCCAGGCCGATGTTGAAAACAGCCTGTGCCACACCTGGGGCTCTGTTCTCAAGAATGAGCCATCAGATCTCTTTCTAAAAAGGCCAGCCTCCCAAAGGGCGCTGACCGGGGCCATCAGAAGAGTCGGGATTTTATTTCCTCCCCCTGGAATCAACGTCGCTGTCGTCTGTCAACTGCCAGTGCCCCGAGGTCGGCTCGATGATGGAACACAGGCAGTGGCCCTGGAAGGGAGGGAGGCGCGCGCCTGGGTTCTGAGGCCTGCTGCGTCCCGCGCGCGAGCCCCGGTCACCGTTGGGCTGCGCACCGCTTGCCCCGCGCTGGGAAAAAGGGACATCAGAGAAGAGACGCTGGCTGGAGGGCGGGAGGATGAGAAGGCTTCTGGCTCCTGGCAGGGGCACCTTCAAAAGGCCTCTGCCACTTGGACCAGAGCAAAGGCAGGAAGAAGGGTCTGGCAGCATTCAGAGGGCTGCCCACACATGCCAGGCGCTGTCTGCTCGCTGGACATCAAACGAGCTGACCGGCCCTTCAGCCAAGAGGTGGGGTTGAGAGAAATGGACCCAGCGTCCTGCTCCAGAGGAGAACAAGGCACAGGCTCCCTGTGGCAGTCCAAGGGCTCGCCCGCCAGCCCAGGGCCTGACCCCTGCCCCAGGGGGTGCCCAGGGCAGGGCCAGGCGTCCTGCATCATTGTCCCATACAAGGAGGTCAGGAGAGAACGTTTCCCAAGCCTTAACTTCAGGTCTGGATGAACACCAGCTCTCCCTCTGGAGCCAGGTGCCCCCCGGGCAGGCCTGGCAGTGGCACCTACCAGGAAGAAACAGGGACCCCAGTGCATAGGGAGAGCCCAGAGGGTAGGGAGGGCTGGGTCTGTGGCACTGGCCAGGGAGACGGGGTCCCAGGGCTCTGGAATTTCTGAAGTGAGACCTCCTTCCTCAAGGCACCACTGTGGCATTTTTCAGGGTCCCAGAACAGGGTCCCAGGACACCCTGGCCTCCCCACTGCTGGTCCCCAAGTCACCCCTCCTGCATCGGTGACATGGCAGTGCCAGCACACTCAGTCCCTAACTCATTAGGACTCCCGTCCCCTTTCCCTGCCCCAGCGAAGGTCAGGTCATGGCCTTGGTGGCTGGGAAGGCACCGAGGGGCAGCAGGTGGCCCTGCCCTGAGAAGGCCCTGCTTGGCAGGGGAGGCGTCCCGGGCCCAAGTGCTGGAGCGTAGCCATCTGGGTGGCCAAGCTCCCTCCCCTCACACAGAGCAGTCCCAGGCCGGCCAGCGCCCGGCCGACTGCCCAGGCGGAGCACCGGGCCTGAGGACCACGTTGCTCTCCTGCCCTGGCAGTGGCATAAGCCTGGAGCGACCAGGGCCTGCCTGACCTGCCCCCACAAGAGGCACCCCATCCCACACAGAGGGCTCTGATGCTGGTGAAGGCAGACGCCACCCATCCAGGGCCCTGGACCCCCTCGGGGACCCTCGTTTTGTCTCTTCTGCCTCTTGGCATCCTGACATCTTCCTGGCGTCCTTCCCAAGGGTATCCGAAGCCAGAGAGGGTGGCTGACGCCAAGTCCCCTTTGAAGCCCCATCTCCTCTGGTCAACCCTTCCAAGCTGGCCTTGCAATGAAAGGTGAAGAGGTTCCAGGTGCCCAGCCCCCCACTTAGAGGTGTGCAGTGACACCCGAGGGCTGGGTGCTGCTACACGCCCATCACCCACCACCCTGACCCTTGAACCTCTAACCGGCCAGAACCACCTCACTGGCCCCAGCATCCAGGAGTGTATTTGGTGGCATTTAGGCAGGTTTAAAGTAAAAAAGAAAAAAGCAGCCCTACACCTCTTTGGTTAAGTGGTTACCCTTCGTAGTAATTAGATGTCGCGATTGGAACCTCTTTTCTATTTCATGGCAATTTTCCTTTAAATTTCCCCTTAAAAAAAAAAAAAGGAAGAAAAGGGGAGGAAGGGAGAAGGCAGCAGGGCCGTGTGTCGTTTGCATTTTGCGAATGAGGCCTCTTGTGAGCTCAGCTCAGGCGTGGGGCCGACGTATGGAATGCTTAAGAGATTACTAAGAATAAAATCTATTAATTAGTCATACTCAATCCTGCAGACATGACGTGCATCAAAAGCTCCCTTCTCCCTCCCGCATCCCCCTTGCCTCGGAAGCCTCCGTCTTCACCAAGGGGGCTCCGCTTCCTGACCGGCCTCCGTGGTAGCATGGGCCTGCCTCCCCCCAGGGCTGGGATGCTGGGGTTGAGGGCAGGAGCCCGGTGCTGCTCCTTCCTTGCTCTGGGTGATGTTGACGGGGAAAGTGACGGTCACTGGAAGATGGCAGGGGCCAGGAGGGGCCCAGCCCTCCTCGCCTAGAGCCCACGCCTGCCCTGAGAGCCTCTTCCCCCACCTTCCACAGGCCCTGGTCCCTCTGCCTTCCCTAGGGGCCCAGGAAGGAGGGAGGCAGGTGCCCTGGGGCAGGGCAAGGGAGTGGGGCCCCTCCCTTCCAGTGATTCTGGAAGGTTCCAGTTGGCCCAAGGCAGGTGGGGGACTCCCTGCAGGGTCTGAGAGGCGAGCCTGGGCCTGCAGCAGGGAATGATGGGCAGCACTACCAGGACGGCAGGCCGGACCCCCTCCACCAGAGCCAGCGGTCAGGAGGGGCAGGAGCAGGAGCATGGGCGCCCTCAGGACAGCATCCCACCCCGGCCAACAGCGCTCAAGCCCCGAAGCCAGCCCACTCCAGAAATCTGCTTCCTGCGGAACCCGCCAGGAGGACAGGGCTTCGGAGCCTCTCGCTTATGAAAAATACAACAAGGAAAATTGGATGCGGCAGACGGGGAGCTGGGGCACGTGGGGAGGGGGCTCAGGGCGACCCAGGGCTGCGCCCCAGGGCCAGGCCCCTGGGGCCCAGGGTCAGCCAGCATCCCAAGTCCGTTCCCGTCCGCCCTTAAATCGGTGCAGGTGACGGCGGCGGCCGGCGCGGGGCTGGCCAGGCGCCAGGGCGAGCACTAACAAGCCGTCCTCGGGCTTCCAGAATGCACAGCGAGGGGGCATTTTTTTCTTAAGGAGGGATAAAAAGGCTCAAAAATGCAAATCATTACCGTTTACAACCAAGCGAGTCTGCTAAATTGATTAGGAGAGATTAAACTCCTCGGAGGGGAAGGGAGAGGGGTTTCTCATGGTGGGTGGACCTGCCCAAGTGGCAGTCCACACAGCAGGGATTTTTCCAGGCCTGGCTGCGGGGACGGGGTTGCCTGCTTCTGCTGGGAGAGCTGAGGTCTTGAGGGCAGATCCTGAGTGTCCTTCAGAAGCTGTTGGAGCCCCAGCCCGAGACTCTGGCTCTGCCCTCCAGACTCCATCTGTCCTCAGGGTGACCAGCCACACCCTGGAGAAGCGGCTGGTGCCATCATTTAGCAGGACTGCTGTTCCCGGATCTGCTCCCTGTGGCCAGGGAAAGGGTGAGCCCAACCACGAAGGGAAAACTGAAGGCAGAGAAGAGAAACTCTGGCCCAAGGAAAGGTTCAGGCAGGGAGCTCCCGATCCGTCACCCGTCACCTGTCACCTGTCACCTAGAGCACTCCAGCCTCAGATGGGGCGAGGCAGACACTCTCCCGCTGGAGCCCGGGTGGGTTCTCTGACTGCAAGATCCTGGTTCCGACCTGCGGGATCAAGAGACGCACAGACACAGGCCACGGCTTCTCCAGCAGGAAGCTAGTGAGGGGCTGACAGGCCACCTGCGGCCCCAGGCTCCAGATTAGGCTGCCTCAGGCCTGTTCTCTCCCGTCTGGGCCTCCCACAGCCTCCACCGCACACGGGAGGCTGCTGGCTGATCCATCCATCAGGGCCGGTTGACGGCGCCTGGGGCACTGTTCACTCTGTGTTTTTAAGCATTTACGATTCTTTTGAAATGTTCCAAGTAGTTGCCTGAAATATCTACATTGGCTTCTTAAAAAAAAAAAAAAAAAACTGACAAAAAGATTCCTTTTGCTCTCCACCCGCTCCCGCCTGGCCCCCTCGGGTCTTTGCTCCCGCCACCCCCTTAACATTTTTAATATATGGTTTTTCTATCGTTTTTTTGGAAATTCTGTTATTCCTGGGCTCAGACCCACTCCTTCACCATAAGTGAGACTCACAGGTGTGCCCAAGACCCCTGCTGCCACCAGGGGGGAGCCCCACCTCTCCTCGGCCCCCAGGCCTCTCGGCCAGGGCAGTTCTCAGCCCTCAGGCAACTCCGGCTTCCAGAAACTGGCCCTGGGCTCCTGAGACCACTCACGCCTCCCCTGCCCTCATCACTGAAGTACCCAGCTTCCCTGTGGGCACTCAGGGCAGTGTGCAGATGGACAGGCTGCCCAGCCCCGCGCCCTGCGAGGCCGGACCCCAGCGCAGCCATCCAGGAGGCCTGGTGGGCACGGCGCTGTCCTCCCGCACTCCCACCCAGCGGCTCCCTGCAGGAAGGTCTTTACCCCCCCGCCCTAAATCTCTACAGTCCTCAAGGGGGGGTGGTCAGTGGGTGAGAAACCAGGTTCCCACACCCCGTGCCATGCCATCACGAGCTCACTGAGACAGCTCCATGCCTGGCACACGGGAGTGCTGGAAATCCTTTCTTACCAAGGGCCCCTCCTGCCCGCCGCCTGCCCACTCACGTTCCGCATGCCAGGCCTGAGTGTTGGCAACCAACGGCCTTCACTTGTCCTACACCTGCCACACTGGTGGCCTGGCACGGAGAGGGGCTCATCTGGGCAGCTTCTCTTGGAAGCAGCTCCCGGACTCTGCCGCAGATCCGTTCAGCAGACTGAGCCTGAGCCTGAACCATAGATTCAGTGAGATCCAACACTGGCTTCGACCCTAATGGGTGACTCAGTTTCCCTTCTCCAAGTCTTGTCTTGCCTGGAGTGGGTGACAGAGGGACGGAGCCCAGGAAGGAGGCTGAAGAGGCAGCACAGAAAGCAGAGTTGCCCTCTGCCCCTGCCAAGAACCCCACACCCTGAATCGCCGACCTGCAGGAAACCTTCAGGCCTCCTCAAGACAGAAGGAGACAGGACATGACCGACAATCAAAAGCACTGTGGACCTGGGGCCACCCACAGCTCATCTCCCTGAGCCAGCAGTTCCGGGTGGCTCCCCCTGCCGGGATGCTAGCCATGTTCCAAGGCCACCCTCGTGGCGAGTCCCCTCTCCAAAGGGCCCCAAGGGGGAAGTCACACACACACACACACACACACACACACACACACAAACCTGAATGTAGCCTTAGATCATCCCCAACCCAGCACTGCCGCTTGCCAGCAGCCTCAGCAGAGAAGCCCACAGGGCGTCCAGGGCCGGTTCAAGGGCGCAGCATCAGGGTGGGGTCCCCGTGTCTTCCAGCTCCTGAGAGAGGCTAAGAGCCGTCGGGGAGGCCGGCTCACTGAGGCTTCACCATTGTAGAGAGGGAAACCAGGGAGAGAGTGGGGTGTTGAAGGCCGCGAGGGGGTAGGCTGTGGTCACAGCTCGCCAGCGACGGTGGCTTGTATGATTCTGCTTGTTGGAGCCACCAGGCTGGTGTGAGCGGGGCGGCTGAAGGACCCCTGACCCCACAAACCTGCAGAGCGAATGTTTTACAGCTACCAATAGCACCTCCTTGCCACCGTACCCATGGGTATGGCAAAGCCTCTGAGTGTGCTCAGGGTGGCCCTTCCCTGAGGTCCGGGGGGGAGGAAGAGGCCAGGGAGGGGTCGTCCAGCCCTGCTGAATGGGGTCGGTCCCCCTGCTACTGAAGGCGGGGTGCCTGGCCAGCCACTGGCAGCAGGACGTGGCTGGACAGGCCCGGTCTCTCAGGTCTGGACCGAGGCCTCTTCTGTTGTCCCAGGGGCCCGGCCCTGGCAGCAGGCTTCCCCAGCCCTGGCCTTCCTCACCTGTAGGATCAGCCCCGCGGGGCCATCTGGCTGCACGCTCCTTCTCTTCTTTCTCTTTCTCTGAAGGGTAAAGCGCTCTCGGGGGGTCTGAGCGATGGGACCACCCCGCTGCTGCCTGCTGCCGTCTGGGACCGGCTGGCTGACAAGGCCTGGCTCCTCAAGGCCCAGCCACGCCCGGCCTGGTGCCTGCCTGCCTCACTCCCAACCTCACCACCAGACAGGGGTTTCCAGAACACCGACACCCACCCGCCACCGCGACCACACAACCAAAGTGCACTGCGAACAGCCCTTTGGCCTCCGTCTTGTAGGTGCCTTGAACTTCAATGTTGAGATGAATGTGACTTTAACTACTTGGTCCTATTTTCTGTTTGTCTGTTTTCATATAAAATGTCCAGGTCCACCTGCCTTGTCCTTTCTTGAAATAAATAGAAAGATTTAACTTTTACAGTCATCTCGGCTGCTGACTCTCGGTTCCACGGCCCACTGCACCTGGGGCCAGGGATCTGTGACACACATGGTCTTAGCTGTCCACAGCCCCCCCGCAGGCTGTGCCCCAGGGGGTTGGTTCTGCTGCTGGGGGTCAACTGGCACAGAGGTGGTCACCGGGCAGAAAGGCGGCTCTGGGGTTAATGAGTTCCCTGGAATCATGGGAAATGAGCTGAGGATTCTGATGCAGGAAGACAGAGAAGGGGGCCAGGAGCTGGGCAGTACCCTGGGGGCGGGGGGACACCAGGGTGACACTCTCTTAAGTAGCAGGAAGGGTGGACTGACAGCTAGAAGCAGACTCGGAGAGGGTCTCCACGTGGAGATGTATTAATCAAAGCTGTGGATTATCCCCTAAGAGGCTCCAGCAACCATGTGGGCACCCAGATAAGAGACGAGTCCGGGCATCTGGGGACACGTGCGGTGAGCTGCCCCAGTGAACACCCACCCGGGTTCCTCCCCTCAGACGCCCCTCGTCTCCCAGACGTGCACGCGGCACTCCATTCTCGTGGCCTTATCTGTGTATCTCCCACCCCAAAGGTTGAGGGGGGGGTGTTTTTCATGAGAACAACGTCAGTTTCTGCGAAATTTAACATAAAATAAAAACCCATTACTTTTGCCTTAGATCTATCTCATGTCTGACAGGGGTAATGAGTTTCTTCCTCCTGTTCCAAAGAAGCTGTGATTTCTCCATGTGCCGGCTGGTGGGTGGCCCCAGCTCTCTGGCCCGACAGATGTCTCCCGTGCTCCCCTCCTGTCGCTTCCCGCTGGGGGCAGGAGCTGACCAGGGGAGGCCACTCCAAAGAGCAGCAGGTGAGGGGACAGGGCAGCCTGTGTACCCAGCTTCCCCCCAGGAGAGGCTCGGGGTGCTCAGAGGGCCGCCCTGCTTCTCACCTGAGGTTCCTTCTCTGGCACTGCCAAGGGATTGTTCTGGAACACAGTCAGAAGCTAGTCACTGAGGACCCACTGTGTGCTGGGGCTGGGACACGGTATCATCCACGCCTCGTGGAAGGGCAGGTGGGACCAGGGGTTGCTCCGAGGAGTCAGGGTTGCATTGAAAATGTTTCCAGGGACAAGGAGTGTGGGAGAGCACGGGAGGAGACCAGCTCCACTTCTGAGGCGGGGGCGCAAAGGTGTACCCTATGCCGTCTCCTCCTGGAGGGCTCTGACTGCCCCCGCTGCAGCCCACTTCCCAGCGGATGCGTGGGGGGACGACTCTCCAAGGGCCACTGCCCTTGTTATCCCAGCGTCCAGGTAACGGCTACAATCTTACACCCCCCAGGGACAGTCCCACCCCCAGCTCGCCTCCCCACCACAAACCAGGGGACACCCACTGAGCTCCCCAAGCGAGGGCAGAAGGGCCGAGTTCCCAAACTGCATTCCGCAGTTGCTAGAGCTAACACGGTTCTGCCCAGAAAGGGTTCGGCGGGGACGCGGGTTCCCGGAGTGCAGGCCCCAGCCTGGCACGCGCGCTTCCGGGCTCAGCCAGCACTTTTGGGCCCTGGAACAGAGCCTGGAGCCAAGCTGGCAAGGTTTCTAGCATGCCCCTCACAGAGGTGCAGCAGGTGCCCCAGGGTCTGGCACAGAGGAGGGACATCTGCACAGGAGGGGTCCCACTCCCCAAACCACCCCTGCCACAGCCTGGGCCCAGGCTGGCCTGAGACCAGAAGGACTGGGGTTGGGGATGGGGTGGGCATCGCCGGCCTTAGTGCCGGCCTTCAGGTCAGTGGCAGGGAGGACACCCACAGGTAACCAGCCTGTTCTGAAGAGGAGTTGGGAGTCTGAGAGGCAGGAGAGCAAGCAGAGCTGGCCAGTCCCTCCAGGGACATGAGTGCTGGGCAATGCAGGGGACTCACTAGCCCTGGAGAGCCCCCATCTCCCTACCTGTCTACAGGTGGCTGCCAGGCGAGGGCCAACCCCCAGCAACCCAGGTCCCACACCCTCCAGCCCTGGCCTCTTCTCCTCTAGCCCAGCAGCTTCAGGCCCTGACCTGCCCAAAGAAGCCTTGGGTCGCTTATCACTGAGATTAAGAGCAGGGGTGCAGTAAGACCCCCAGATGGCTGCACAACAGCCATGGGGCACCCCAAGGCCCAGGGCCACTGCTCCCTAACTCCACCTACTCCACCAAGAGTCTCCTTTCAAATGAGGGCCCTCCAAGGCTGCCCTCCAGCACCTGAACCCTGCTCCTAGCCGGCTACCACTGGGTTGCAAGAGCTTCCCTTCTCCTGTCCCCACTTCCGAGGAGGGGCCTCTGGCCTCACCAAGCACCCTGGAGATGATGTCCAAGCCTGGGAAGGGTCTGACACCCTGCACCACAGCCGCTCACCCAAGTGCTACGGCCAGTTCTTGGCATCCTACTTAGGACAGTCTGGCAGCCTCCGAGGTCACCCAGCCAGCCCCAAAATTCTGACTCAGTAGGTCTGGGTGGCATTGGCCAGTCCACTTTCAGGCACCCCAAATAAAGCATGCTCCCCAGGCCCATGTGCCCACCACCCCTGCTGCTGCCTCCACACACACCATCTTCCAGGGCTGACATGGCCACCTCCCCTGGCCTCCATGTCCAGCCCCTCTGAAGGACCCTCTCCTCCTGCCACAAAGTAAATAGGCTCTCTTGAGTGCTAACTGACAGCACAAATGAAACCCGCGCTCCCCCTCGGAGATTTACAGGGGAAGTGAAATCTTATTTGCACTGCTGCCAAGCCTGGGACGCAATGAAATTATGCCTCGGGAAGAGACCCTGCCGGCTCCTCGCGGAAGCGGCTGCATGGGAGATGGGCTTATTAAAAGCCACAGTGGCCACATTTCAACCTGTTTCAGGTGTTAAGTAATTTACTGCCACCCAGAATTCAGTGGCAGGTTTTTATCATTTTTATTTCCATGATGCAGGCAACTACCCGAGAAGCAGCTGCATGGAGGATGGCAGGTCCAAATGCCCCCCGTCCAGGAACTGGACCCCCTGACCCTCCCGGGGTGACACCAGGCTTGGCCAAAGCTCAGAGTGACGGCGGGGGGTAGCCCCCAAGACCTGCAGCCCGCCCGCATTTGGAGACTCAAAGATCCTTAGGACATTTTCTTTTTTGGTACCGGGGATTGAACTCAAGACACCCAACCCCTGAGCCACATCCCCAGCCCTTCTTTTGGATTTTATTTAGAGACAGGGTCTCACTGAGTTGCTTAGGGTCTTGCTAAGTTCTGAGGCTGACTTTGAACTCACGATCCTCCTGCCCCGGCCTACCGAGCCGCTGGGATTCCAGGTGTGCGCCCCCACGCCCAGCCTCAGGACAACTTCTGAAGGAGGCAGGAGGGTAGGCTCTGTGAGGGCAGGATCTGACCACCAGCCGCAAGGTCAGTGGATCTAATCCCCAGCACCCCAAAATAAATAAAGTCTTTACTGAACAACTGCTGTGTGCCAAGCCCTGCTCAGATAAGGGGACACAGCAGCCCAGGGGACTCTTGGGACCCCAGGCCCATGGAGCTCAGGTTCCACCAGAAAGTGTTGAACAAATATTCCTGTTGGTTGATGGAAAGGCCCTGGAGGTGCCCAGCTCCACCAGGCATCTGCGGCTGCCAGCATCTCAGTGGTGCTGGGCACAGGGACTCCCCATGCCAGAGCTGCAGGGTGCAGGGCCACACCCAACTTCACTGCTCTGGGGAAGGCTGGGTCCTTCCTCCGCCCCTGCCATAACTCTTGGGAAACAGCCTCCGATTCTCAGAGAGTGGGGAACAAGGGACCCCGAGGTCTGGGGCCCTGGCTGGGGAGCAGCCCCGAGTCCTCGAGTCCTCCGGGCGCTCCAACCCTTTCTCAACGGTGCTGGGCGGAAAGCTGTTTGATGCCTGCTGGCTTAGGGGGATTAAGCCTCTTAGAGGCTCCAGGCTCATCCGACGACACCCTTAACACCCCCTTTCTCCACCTGTTTTCAGAGACTCCAGGAAGACCAAGGGGAATCTTCAAAGTTCAGGCTGAGCCAAGAGCAGAAATTCTTTAATTAGCTTTCTCTGGATCGGGCCCTGGCGAATGGATTAGTCATGGAGGGGGCAGGAGGACGGGATCCGAGTCCTCTTTAAAGCTGAGATTACAAGCCTGGGGTGAAGGACCGCAGGGCGATCTCCAGGGAGAGACTGTCCCCCACTCAGGCCCTCCCCAGCCAGCGGCTCCCGAGGGGTTGGCAGATGGAAGCTGCCACCAGGAAGAGGCAGAGATGTGCTCTACTGAGCCGGCGGACTTCAGGAAGCTGGCGCAGAGAGACACTTGGCATACCCTGGGCTCTGCGCCTGGGTCTCCTAATGAACGTGCTTCTCCCCAGTGTGACCATCCAGATCTGTAACTTCATAATTAGGGGGGATTTCCTAAAGGGGTACCCATCTGTGAGAGGCAAGACAGCACAACCCATGGTGCCAGGTGCCACGCATCTGTCACATGTCCCTTTCACAGCAGGCTGGCACTGTCAACTGGCTTATTCTGTGTTTTTTGTTTTTTTTTTTTTTTTTTGGTACCAGGGATTGGACCCAGGAGTGCTTGACCACTGAGCCACATCCCCAGTTTTATATTTAGTTTAGAGACAGGGCCTTGCTGAGTTCCTTAGGGTATCACTAAGTTACTGAAGCTGGCTTTGAACTCGGGATCTTTCTGCCTCAGCCTCCAGAGCCGCTGGGATTACAGGTGTGCACTACTGTGTCCCATGCCTATTCCTATTTTAAAGCAAGCAAACCAACGCCCACACCTAGGACTTGGGCAGCTTGCCCAAGGCTGCAGTGTCAAGAGGTTGGCAATAGAAACCAGGCTGTCCAGGCTCCTCCCTGCCCTGCACCCTGCAGGAAGCCTTCCTGTCAATCACTTACCCCTATGTGGTGCCCCTTGGTGGCCACAGGGGGTGGGCCCCAGTTAGAGACAAGGACTAAGCTGGAATCATTTCGTACCCTCTGAATGCAGGAAGGAAGGTGGCCCCCACCTCTGCCTGGGGGACAGAAGGAGAGAGCTGGCGGGTGGCTGGGTGCAGCATGGGTCAGGCTGGGCCTCAGGGGCAGGAGGATGGGGACGGAAGAAGCCAAGGGAGGAGGCTGCTGAGGATCCCAGGATCGGTCCTGGGCTGGCAACTCCCCCAGGCCTGGCTCTCCTGCTGACTGGTTCACACTGGGTGGGTGCGCGTGCCGAGGAGGATTCAAGGACTCAGAGGCCCAGATTCCCCAGGACCGCAGCAGCCGTTTGAAGTGTTCTTGTGCTCTCTCCCCTTGAGCTCGCATCAAAGCGGCTCCACCGTGGTTGGGCCACTCTGGGCTCTGCAGATAAGGGAGTCTGGGACGAGCAGCCCTGCCATAGGCCCACGGCCTCCCTTCCCAGCGTCTGGGATGCCCCACTAGGTCCCTGACCCCGGCCCCTGGACGGGTCCTCCTCCAGGGTTGGGTCATTGCACATGACTGTGCAGCACGCTGGGGCACCCAGCTGCCCGGCCAATCTCCCTTGCTCCCCGCAAAACAGCGGCACCCCCCACCTGTGGAATGAAGGCTGCCAGGAAGCACCCAGGAGGGACCCCTAAGCCCAGCAGAGAGAGTTCCTGGAGTCGGCTTCCCAGCCAGGACCTAGAGGACGCGAGAGTGGCCGGGAAGCTGGAGGCAAGGTGCTCCCGCGGGGCGCTGCCCTTGGGACACTCTGGAGGTGAGAACGCGCACTGAGCAAACCAGAAACCGTCCCGCTAGGCCAGAATGGAGGCGGAGGACAGGGAAGGAACAAGAAAAGGCAGGAGAGGCGCCAAGGCCAGATGGCGTGAGTGGGATACACAGAGGGCTGAGGTCGCTGCCAAGGTGACGCCTTCCCCAAACCCAGGATCAGAGGGGTCTCTGCAGAAGCCATGAGCAGAGTCAGAGCCACCCAATCCTAGGGTCCCATTTCCACCTGGCCTCTAGGAATGACACCCCATCTGTTGTCCCGAGCCCGGCAGGGTCCCAGCCATGAAGTGACAGCTGAAACCCAGAAGCAGGAAGCAGTCCCCCTCCCCAGAGAAGCCCACCCACAGCCCAGGGCACGTGTGGACCCCAGAGCGCGGGAGCTGGGGCTGCAGTGACCTGGCAGGGAAACCCCTGGAGCTCCTGTGGTGAAGGCCATGCGGTGGGGGAGGCAGAGGCAAAGGGGCAGCAGCGGCCCTCTGCTTGCAGTAAGGAGTCAGATCTGTCGTCATAGAGCGACTTGTGAGCACCCACTATGTGCCGGTTTGGCGTGAGGCCCTGGGTGGGGGCACCAAGAAGGGGCCCACCCCCCAGGCCTGCGCCACACCCGACCACACGGATGCCCCAGTGCCACCTCCGGCGGGTGAGGAATGACACCCTCGGCCCTGGTCCTGGTGCCTGGGGAAGCTCTGCTCCCTTCGCTTGTTTACTGGCCGCTCGTTTCTCTCCTCCCGGGAGCTGCCTGTCCGCATCGCTCACCCACCTTCTTATTGATCTGTAGGAGCTCTGCACACTCAGAGAGGAGGAGAGAAGCAGCCTTCTCCTGGGGCCCTTGGGACCTGCCTGGAGGGTCTGTGGTCCCAGGAAAGGGAGGAAGATGCCCCTGCCACATCTGCCCCCAGCTCCCCACGGGCCACCTCTGCCGGAAGACGAAGCAGCTCCCGCAGGTGGGACCCCTGACAGGCCTGCACCCCGCCCCACGAGCCCCACGGCCTGGTTCCTTACACCGAGAAGGCCACACCGCCAGGGGCTGGCGGTGCCCTGGACAGCACCCAAGGCCTCCAGGAGGATGGACAGACTTCCACTTTCCCCGCCAGTCGGGTGGGGACCATCCAACAGGAGGCACAGGTACCGGAGGCCTCAGGCCAAGCCTCCACCCCGTCCTCAGTCCTAGCGCATCTTTCCCCCACCCCCTCCCCCAGGTGTGATGGTCCCTAAAGCGTGACCTTGGCCTGGGAATGTCACACATGCGTCCTGCCCCAAGCCCTGGGGCCCAAATCCTCCCTGAGTTTATTTTCTCTCTAGCACGTTCCATATTTCAGCGGACAAACAACGCAGGCCATAAAGCTGATTTCCAAAGCCAATAAAGGCAATAACATTTAGGGAGACGGGGAAAATAAAGCCCCTCCTTTCCCAGACTAATGGCCGCTCGGAGGCCTCGGGAGGCGCTTTCTGCAGCTGGGGTGGCTCTCGGGGCTAGCCTGCATACTTCCCTGCACCACGTGGTAGATGACCGCTCAGCACATGTTCCCAGGGCCCACGGCAGCCAGAAAGACGGCAAGCCGCCTGCTTAACCTCTTCCCTGCCCACCCGTCCACGGCTCTATGGCTCCCCAGAAGGAAAAGGGTCGCTGGTGACCCTGGGCCACCCCCTGGCCCGTCCCCACTAAGCTCATTGCAGAACCACGGCCTTGGTGCTGGTCAAGGTCACCTCTGCTGCAGCAGGAGCAGGAGGCCGCCCAGGCTGGGGCGGCCCAGTGGGTGTCCTGGGCAGCCAAGTCCTCGTCCTGCTCCCTGCCACGCTTGGGTGATGTCCGCAAAAGCAGTCACTGTGACCTCTTCATGGTAGAAGGGGGATGGAGCCTCTGTGGGGACCTGGAAAGCTCAGTTCTCTCCAAACACCCCCGTCCTGTGCTGTCACCAAGCCACTAACCAGAAGGACACCTAGAAAGGTTACCACAAGGCTACTCCTCATCCACTCAGCCATTCACGGTCGCTTCCAGGAAACAGTAAAAAGATCTGCGTTCAGGGTCCCCGGACCCCAGACGGGTCGCCCAGGCCCCTACAGCAGCCGCCTCCCAGCTGGTGACGGTGGTCGGCCTGGGCTCCCAAGTCGCTGGGGGAGCTGGGACCACCTTCTGCAGCTGCAGGACAGGAGGCTGGGCCCCACGTGAGGGCAGGGTGCAGAACGGAGCCCAGGCCAGCCAGAGCGGGGCGCCTGCCTGGAGGCAGGGGGGTGGACCAAAAGGCCCCAGTAGTCCCTTCCAGGAAAAGATGCAACAAGGTGAGAAGAGAAGTGGGCTGGGACTGAATACCGGCCTTCAGGACAGACGCACAGAGGACTAGGGAGTCCCCAGTCCAGTGGGGACACCCAGCGGGGCCTCCCCCTGTGGAACCAAAACACTCAGGGCTGGGGAGCCGCAGGCTGGGGGCGGGTGCCGCCCGGCAGCCTGGGCGCTTGCGGAGAGCCCTGGTGGCGCTGGACTTAGGCGGCCGCCTGTGCGACTCCTAAGGCGAGACGCAGCCCCAGGCCACTGTTCTCAGCAGGAGCAAGTCTTTCCTTCAAATCGATGGTGACACATTTTTAAACTCCGATATTGAGGAGGGAAAGCTTCCGCCGGCCCCCGGGGCAGGCCTATTAGTCACCTTGGCGCAGGCCCAGTGGGCCTGGGCAGGACACGGGCAGTGGCCAGGACAGCGGCAGCCCAGGGCCTCCGGGGCAGGAGCAAGCCGCCTGAGGGGGAAAGACAGTGGGTCCAATCCCAGCAACGGGCGCACAGAGCAGGGACTGAGGGGAAAAGGTGCAGAGCAGAAAGAAAAAGGAGCATCAGCGTTAATATGGAATTCCATCGACCCCCAGGTGCGGGGCCATGAAACCCAAGCTCCTGTTTCGTGGGAATTTTTTCTTTCTTTCTTTCTTTTTTGGCACCAGAGACTGAACTGGGCCTCACGTACGCTAGGCAAGAGCTCGACCACTGAGCTACAAACCCGCCCCTTTTCTTTCTTTTTTTAAAAAAAAAATTTTTAGTTGTAGATGAACACAATACCTTTATTTTATTTATTTATTCATTCATTTATTTATTTATTTTATATGGTACTGAGGATCAAACCCTGTGCCTCACACTGCTAGGCAGTGCTCTACCACTGAGCCACACCCCAGCCCCCCTCCTTTATTTTTGAGAAAGGGTCTTGCTAAGTTACCCAAGCTGGACCTGAACTTGCAATCCTCCTGTCTCACCCTCCCTGGAGCTGGGATTACGGATGTGTGCCCAGCTGTTCTCTTTTTGCACTGGCTGCTAGGAAGCTCAAAGCTGCATCTCGCAGTCAGTTGCAATAAACTTGCTCAGTCTAGGTTTTTAGATTTTTTTGTTTGTTTTCAGACAGAGTCTTACTATGTTGTCCAGGCTGGTCTCAAACTCCTTGGCTCAAGTGATCCTCCTGCCTCAGCCTCCCTCCTGCCTGTCCAGGACTATATAGGCATGTGCCATCATGGCCAGGCTCAGTCTAATTTTGAAGTGTCACCTGGGCTGGAGACAGTAGGGTGCCAGAAACCCAGCAGGCCCTAGCAGCCACCAGGAGTCTAGACTACAAGGGCAGGCACGAACTGTGGGAAGCCATCCTTCTTTACCAGAATCAGACTAGGTCAAGCCATGGGACAGGGACGCCTTCTAGGAACTGCTGGGAGGCAGGAGGCGCTGCGTGGGAGTGGTTCCCTGTCTCCTTCTGGAATTTTCCCTCAAGAGAATGGCTTCCCTAACTCCACCCTATCTGTCCATCACAGAAGAAGCTCCTCCCAGTCCTTGCCCCCTTTACATGTTTTAAATAAGAGAGAGCTGGGCGAGTTGTTGGAAGAGGCCAGAGCTGGTATGGCCAGACCAGACACGCCGCCTCTCACATTAAAAGAGTATTGGCTCCTGTGTGTTCATCGAGTAGATAAGTTTTTTGGGGTCACAGATAGAAAAACCGCCAAATCCTCCTCCAACAGTTAACCATTTTCTCCTCCACGTGGGACGTGGCAGAGAGGACCCCCCACAATGAACCGTGGTCCCTGGGTAGACCAGACACCAGCTTCAAGCACCAGGTGGTAGAGCTGAGAGAAGGCCAAGACCAGGAGCCAGGCGAGAGGTGGGCTGGAGAGGCTGAAAGGCTCCCGTCAGGGCCAAGAGCAGGGGCACATTCTAAAGAGAGGCCCAGGCGCAGTAGCACACGCCTGAGACTGCAGCGACTCGGGAGGCTGAGGCAGGAGGATCTCAAATTCAAGGCTGACTTCAGCAACCGAGCAAGATCCTGCTCAAAATAAAAAGTAAAAAGGGCTGGGGATGTAGCTCAGTGGGAGAGCAACCCCTGGGTTTAAGCCCTAGCACCAAAAGAAGAAGTAAATGAATAAACGCCTGAGTCAGAGCCCTCTCTGACGGTGGGGCTGCCCGTTTTGCTTTTCTGGGGCTGGGGATGAAACCCAGGGCCTTTCCCGGGCCGGCGAGTGTTCCACATGGAGCCTGCCTTGGCTCCTTCCTTCCTGTTTAAGGAGTCTGGTTCTATTGTACTTATTTTTCAGTGGGAACCGGTAGGTTAAACATTTTTTTAAATGCACGGCAGCTCACCCGCCCACTGCCTCGGTGACAGCAGTCACCATCCATTGAGTCCCAACCACCTGTCGGGTGTTCCGGGCTTCGCCTACGTCCTGTCAACCACCTCAGCGAGGACTTGAAGATGAGGACGCTGAGGCTCAGGAGGAAGGCGTCTCCTGCTCAAGGTCACACGGGCTCCGAGTGGCCAGGGCGGGGCTTGAACCTGGCCGGTCCCCGCCCCCTGATATGCCACCACCTCACCCTCCCAGGACACCAGGGCGGCTCCCGCCTCCTAAGAGAACAGGCTGAGTCCAGGTCGCTGTCTGGGGGCACCAGGGGTGGCCAGCTGACCCACAGGATGCCCTCCCTGCCAGGTGCGCACTGCGAGCCCTCTGGGGACAGCCCCCGCTGCTGCCCAAAGCTCCGTCGCAAATGTCAATTCTGGGCCACTGGCTTCGTAGGTTTTCATGTTCCCGTTTCCCCTCCACATCCTCAGCAAGGTAGCGCTTGCTTTTCAAAAGGGATGTGGCGTTTGATGATGTTTAAGCCGAACGTGAAATACAGCCAGGCGGCAATAATAAAACAGACGCAAGCCCTGCTGGCAGGGAGATGGCTGGCAGCCGGCGCCTGACCACGTGCCGCCTCCGTTCTTACGGCAATTACAACAATGTCGACAGGGGGAGGAGGCAGAGGAGGCAGGGGGAGGCTGCCGGGGCCACTTGTTGCTGCCAGGAGGGGGCCACCCAGTGATGGCCTGGCATGGGGAGAAGGCGGCCGTCCACCGCCTTCTCTGCCCTGCCACCGGCCTCCCTGCCTGCCTCCCTGCCAGCCTCCAGGCCTCCAGCTCTGACAGCCCCGCCTGGCTATAAATAGCAGCACCCCTCCCCTGCCCGCCACCCAGAGAGCAGGCATTCCTACCCCCCCCCAGAGCCATTGTCCCAGGGCAGCCCCTTCCACTGGGGGTGCCCACACCTAGCGAGCTGTAGCCCCTCCCTTTCTGCCCTTTCTAAGGACCCACAGTGCAGGTACCTCATCCCCCCAGGGACCAGAGCAGAGTCAGCAGCCCCCGCTGCCCTCCTGCCCAGCAGGTGGCGATAAGAGGTTCCCCAGTAACACTGCTCACCCCATGTGAGCCCCTGGGCTAGCAGCACCTTACAGCTAGCAACTCATTTTCCCTTTTCATCCACCCAGGATTCCTCACGGAAATGAGACCAGGCAAGGAAGCACTTGCCCAAGTTGGCTGTGGAACCGGCTTTTAGCTCCAGTCTGTCTTACGTGCAGCCACGGCCCAGGCCACCTGAGCCCTACCAGGACGGTCTGCCACTCCCTAGTGCACTCTGAGCTGTTTTACAGACAAGAAAAATTGAGGCTCAGAGAGGTTGAGTGACTTGAGCAAGACACACAGCTAGTACACAGTGAAGCTAGGACTTGTACCTAGGGCTCCAAGTCCTGCCTACCCCAGGGTAGGCCTGGCCATCTCCATGAGGAAAAGCTGCACCCGCTTGATGGGTGACAAATGGCGACTGCAGGGAGGGGGACAGTAACGATGTCACCTGGGCTATGGGGCTGCAGGCCACACAGCTGTCACCAGGGCCTGAAGGGGCCTCAAGAGAGGTGATTTGCAAAATAGATGAAGAGCGGATAAGGCAAGATCTCAGGGTGTGTGCAGGCCCCAAGGGAGCTGGAGGCTGCAGGCCAGGCCTGGGGGAGACTCAGCCCAGCTGGGCGGGTCCACTTCTGTCGTGGGCCTTCCTGGGGACTCCCCAGTCCTGCCCACCTCCTGTCCACATGGACGGTTCCCTTGTGGCCACACATCTTTCCTGACCACATGCGGCAGGTCTGCTGGCAAACGGGCAGGAGAGGCCCGGCCTTGAGCCAGGAAACCCCCATTCAGAAGTCTGGTGGTCAGGAGGGGGTGTCCCCGAAGCTGCCCGGGTCCACAGGTGACTCAGTCCCACACAGGAGAAGCAGCCTGCTGGCGGTGGTGGCCGAGGTTTACCAAGGATCATCCCCTGTCCCCAACCCAAGCAGAGCAGGTGATGGCAATGGAACATGCCCTCGGCAGGACTGAGCAGCCCTCGGGGACACTGCCCAGGGGGCCACTCTGTGCCTGACTCCGGACAGGTGTTTCACACGAGTCACCTCCTTTCAAACAACCCTAGGGGGTGGGACCCACCAGGGCACTCTGATCTCTCTTTTACAGACAAGAGAAAATGAAGCTCAGAGGGCTTAAGTGACTTGACCAAGGTCACACAGCTAGTACACAGTGAAGCTAGGACTTGTACCCAGGTCTCCAAGTCCAAATCACAAGATGTGCCACCATGGAGACCCAATAGACCTCGTGGGAGGTGAGAAGCCAGGGGCTGGATCCCCCGAATCTCTGTCAGCTTGTGCTACGTCCCTGAGGCCAGCCCAAACTGGACCAGGACCAGACCAGACCAGGAAGCCAGGGTCAGGGTCTGGAGGGAAGACTCGATTCACCCCACCTACAGATGTCCCTGCACACAGCCAGGGCTCATGTAGGGCCAGGGTGCCCAGCCCTTAAGCGGGCAGGCAAGTCACAGCCCCGGCAGCCCGGGCCGCGCGCCTCACGCCAGGAGAGCCGCCAAGGCTGCAGCTCCAGCCTCTTCATGGCTGGCCAGTTTAATGGCCCCATTAATTTCAAAACACACACATTCCCAGCTCAGGCCTCCTCAGCTCAGTGCTCGGACAGCACATCAGGGACGCGGGTGGGCGGAGCGCAGTGCGGGTGCGGAGGCCAGTGGCCTCAAGGACGCGGGCGCTGGACAGGACTCCTCGGGCCCTCCGGCACTGCAAGAGCAGCCTGCTACTCCTGGTGGGAGGCAGCCCCCAACAGGTGTCCCGCCTCAGGCCCTCGTGACCGTGATGGGGAGAAAGGACCAGAGAGAGAGCGGCCTGGAGCTGCGCGTCAGGAGCCTGGGCTCCAGGCTCTGCTTTGCCTGCTGTGTGACCCGGTGCAGGCACCAGCCCTCTCTGGGCTTCAGGTCCTGCCCTGCCTCTCTCAGGACTATAAATGCCTTGAAGGCAGACTCTGGGTAGCACCACACCTCGTACCCTTCGGGGACTCTCGAGGCCCAGGAACCTCTGGAGGCCCCATCAATGTCCCCCACCATCCTCATTTGTGAGATCAATCGGTATCTTCTGGCCCAGAGGGGTGGGTAGAGGGCCAGGCAGGAACAGAAAGTGTCCACAGCAGGTCACCGGTTCTCACAGTCCCTCCTGCCAGCTGACCACCTCCTAGAAGCATTCAGTGACTCGCTCACTCAGCAAAACAGCTGCTGAAATCCAGACAGCGCTCCTGGTCCAGGACCCAGAGTCCCCCACACACTCGCTGAGGCAGCGGGAGGCTCCGGGAGGCCTCCGGGTGGAAGGACCTCCGGGCCCTTGCGAGCTCCGCCCCCGGCCAAGGCCGCGAGCCCAGGAGGGCCTCTCAATAATTGAGAAGGATCCACCATTCATGAATTCATGTGACCACCTCGACCTTGTGGAAACCAGACGCCGGTCCCTCAGCAGCAGGTGAGGTCCGGGCAGAACCTGGACGTCCAGGGCTTTTTAATGTGGGGAGGCCCCCGACTGGCCTCCCCACCCGCTCTGCCACTTGCCCCCAGACCCGGTGGGGGGTGGGGCACTGCTGCCAAAGCAGAGCTGGCCACTCCCGGAAAACCCCAGATCCAAAGACCCAGCACTGCGATCCTGCAGACCCCTCAGTCTCCTCGTCTGTAAAATGGGGGGCGCGTTAATGCCAGCCCCCAAAACAGGCCAACGTGGGCGGTGGAGGCAGCCACTGCACAGAGGGGACAGTGGTGGCCAGCTTCAGGTGACAGACAGTCCAGCCCAGCTGGGGGCTCCAGGGTGCTCACCAGGATGGGACTTGGACACAGGATGACCTGGCCTCGTGAGTCAAGAATCCAGGCAAGCCCCGGATGTTAGACCCCAAGGCAAACATCGGCCCCCTCAGCCCTCGGCAGTGGGGTCGGGAGCACAAGCACACTCCAGGAAGCGAACTTTCAACCAGGAGAAAGGGGATGAGGAGGAGGCACCCCACCCCACCGCACACAAACGGCTCCTGGGGGCTCTGGGATCTGGAAAATCTTCCATCCAGCTCCACCACCATTTAGCTGTGTGACCTTGGGCAAGTTGCTTCACATCTCTGAGCCTCATATTTCCTGGCTGATTCAGGACGGTAGGTACATGGAGTGAATGCGGCCAAGGCCTAGGGGGCCAAAGGGGATCCTCCCCTAACTTCTGGGCTTCTGTCCTCACCTTTCTGTATCCCCAGGAGAAGCCCAAGGGAAATGCCCACAGCAGGTCTGACCACGTGCCCCTGACTCAAGACCTGGCCAAGGCACAGGCCGAACCCAAGAGCTGGCCCTCAGCACCCTTGCCAGAGCTTTCCCTCTCTCCCCGCGGAGTGGCTTGCCCAGTCTTCCTCTCAGCCTGCATGCCAACTCAAGTGCCCCCTCTTCCAGGCAGCCTGCGGGATTGCCTCCCGTCCACTCCCTCCCTGGAGAGGAGCCCGCCTCCCCCTCTATTTGGGATCAGAGGGTGAGTGTGTGCAGCCCAGGCGCCCCCCGCCCCGTGCACAGCACCCCCCATGGCGGCTTGCTGGGTGAACAGCCAGGCCACAACGGTTCTGCCCGTCACCTGCAGAGGGGGTGGGCCTGTCACAGTCCTCCCCACGCGCCTCGCTCCTCAGCTCCATCACCAACATGGGGCGACCCTGGGCCCCTCGGCCGTGGTGGCATCACTCCACCTGCTGAGGACCTGCCCGGCTGTCTGTGCATGGCGTCCCCAGGAGGGGCACAGGGCCAGGGCTGGGCCGAGCAGGAGCTGCGAGCACAGTCCTGTCACTGGCTGCTGGCCGCGCCGCCCTCGCTGCTGCCTCGCGGCCGGCAAGCCTCAGCAAACACATTTAAATCTGAAGTGACAGATAAAGCGATTTACGGCGACAGTTTAGCGTCAGATCACTTCCCACCAGGCAGTCGCCGTCCCTGCGGCCCCCCTGCCTGCCAGTCCATCAAGGCGGTCTCTAAATCACGACTCGGCAGAGGCCTGGGGACAGCTGGGAGCAGGGCGGGGCCGCTCGGTGGCCACTCAGTTGTCCCAGCTCCTGGCCACGACGGCTCCGCCGCCCTCCAGGCAGCAAGGGATGAAGCGAGGGCTGGGGGAGCTTGGGCCGGGACAAGGGCTGGCAGATTCTCACAAATCAAAGCCGGGGACTTGAGGAACAGCGGCCACTTCATGCCGCATTTTAAATAAATAAGCAGCTTAAACGCTGCCCTGTGAGGCCAGCTTGTCCTGTGAAACACGACCAGGCCCCTCAAAGGCCTCCTGGGCCTGCCTGGCCTCGGCCACCTCCTTGCAGAATTACTTGGTCCCCGCAGCGTCCCGCGGTACTTTATTCAGACCTCCCTTCTGGGCTTCGTCACATTATCTTCTACTTAGCTGCCCTGGCCTGACTCCCCCAGTATTAATTACTGGGGTTCCTGGGCCTGGCCCACATGTCATCCTCACACGGCCCTGGGCTGGGGCTGGCGGGTTTGTCATTCTTTCCTTTTCTCATTTTTTGGACAGAACCCAGGAGCGCTACCTACTGAGCGACATCCCCAGTGCTTTTATTTTTGTGTTTTGAGATGGTCTCACTAAGCTGCTGAGGCTGACTTTGAACCTGCAATCCTCCTGCCTCAGCCTCCTGAGCTGCTGGGCCTGCAGGCGTGGGGCCCTGTGCCCAGATGGATGACATTCTTCAGATGGGGGGGCTCTCAGGGGCCTGCAGGAGTTCTGGGATTGGAACCCCTCAGCCTCTGTGCCCATGATACTCTTGGGGGTGCTGGGCTAGGACCGCTTTGAAGGGGAAGAGTCCTGTGTCTTTATAGAAAGTGTCACATTCATCTCTGCTTTGCCCCTTATGGCCCCAAGGCCAAAGCCAGACAGCCAGACCCCTGGGTTGGCCAAGAATGGCAGTCTTTGTGCCCCAGGCATTTCCTGTCTGGACCTCAGCTGTATGTCAGGAACAAGGGCCTAGGCATAAGCCTGGTAGGCAAAGGCTCAAGGCTTAGAGGTCACAGGGTCAAGGTCATGACCCCTGTGGTCAAAAATAGACACCAATACTCAGGAAGCCATAGACTCCCAGGGCGGAGACCCCAGACCTGAATTCTCGTAGGACCCAGTGCTGGGGTCACAGGCCAAACTGGAGAAGCAGGCAGAACAGGGCGGGTGGGTGAGGGCCTGCAGGGGCTCCCTGGCTTATCTCGCCAGCCTGGCAGCCCAGTTTAATTAAGATGGATGTGGCACGCCCTCGTGGGCAGGAGCCGTGGCGGGCACAGATGGCAGGAGCCTGAGACTCTGGCGGGTGCTGCCCTAGCAAGTGGCCTTGGCCACCAGCCCACCGGGAGGGCAGAGATGTGACTGTTGGGGGGACTCTGAAGGTCTGTCCCCAAGCATGCTCTTGTGTCCTCAAGCCCTGACGCCCACCCGATGTCCCCCATTCTGCTCTCTGCCCACCTCACCCCTACTGCCTGCCACCTGGCACACACCAGGCACACGGGCCACACAAACGCGCCACACGCATCGGCGTCACCCCGCACCTCCTAGCGAATACCAATAGCGAGGGTGAAAGTCGGCGCTGGACAGTGCTGGACCCCAACGCCAGTCGGGTTTCCCGGGTGGGGGGTCGTGGGCGGAGCCTCTGGGGAGGGGGCGGGAGCATGGCGCCCCCCTCCGGGCGTCCAGGATGGAGTCCCCAGCCCCCTTCCCTCGCAGCCGCCCCGCCCTCCCCTGCAGGCTCCCTGAGCCAGACCCGGCGGCGACACCCCCTCCCCACCTGGCAGCAGGGACAAAGAGGGACAGCCCCCGCCCCCGACAAAACCCAGAAGCCCTGTCCAGACCTCCAGCCCCCGTCAGCCCACGCCCGCGCCGTCCCCGCGGGCCACCGACACCCACGGGGCCAGCGCTGCCCGTGGCTTCAAAAATAAAAATTTAAAAATTCCCACCGAGGTAATCGCCGTCTCCTGCGCCCATTGTGGCGGCTCCGCGGTCGGCGCGGAGAAGCAATTATTCACGGCTAATGATTATAATCAAGTCAAATAGAATTTAATGGACACGTATTCTCTTCCTGCTTGAAACTTTACATATGAATTAAGCACATATGGGTTTCACGAGGCACAGACGCAGATTTATGCAGCCCCGAAAAGCCCCGCGTTGCCGGCGACTTTTATTCCGCTAATAAACAGGCTGATTTATGGGCTTGGCCGGAGCCGCGAGCTCTGCTGCCCCCTGGCGGCGGCGCGCCGGGCGCCACAGCGCCGGGACCTCCAAGTCTGACCAGGCCCAGGGCACCTCAGACCCACCTCAGGCCCAGGCTCTGCGTGGGAACCCGTGTCCAAGGCCTGCTCCAGCCACTCCCTGTGGTTCCAGGACAAGTTCTAGGTCCTCATGACCGAGACTAGAAAAAGGAGATCCCAGGAAAACAGGACAACAGTGTCGGGTAAACTGAGGCAAGCAGGAGATGAAAGATGATCGCTGGGGGACCAAGTGCCTGGCATCCTTGGGACAGGGAGGATGCTCAGGATGATGCCAAGGGCGTCCACGCGAGCAGGGGGTGAGCGTCACTCACACCACACACCCAGCCACCCCATGGGAACTCGGCTACCATCCCCACGTGCAGAAGAGGAGACAGACCAGCAGGTACCAGGAGAAGTGAGGCCCCAGAGAAACTGCAAGCCCCAGCCCCACCCCAGGGCAGCTTGACGTAGCCAGCACCAGAGTGCACCCAGGCTGGCCAGTCACCGGGCACTTAGGAAGAGACATTAATCATGCCCACAGCCTCAGCCCCAGCCTGCTCCATCCGCATCCTGCTGAGACCCACCGAGGTCCCTGCATCCTCCTTCGTACAGCCTCCACCAGTCAAAGCTGGGAAGGAGCTCCTGAGAGCTCTCCCTCTGGTCACTGCAGCACAGCAGGAAAAGGACCAAGTGGGCACCTTGAGCCCTCTTGCCAATGACGGGGCAGCCCATGACCTTCATCACCACCCCCTGGGTCAGCCCAGAGCCTCCTGGCAAAGGGGGCAAGGGCTTGCTCTTCTCCCCTGGGCCTCCAGAACCTCTCTGCCAACCCAGAAGTGGCTGTCTGAGTTCTGTGTTCCCCAGACACCCACAGACCTTGCTGCCACCCACCAAGGGCAAGTGGCCCAAGGGAGACACACCAGAACAACCAAAAGTGACCCAGCTCCTCCCCACCAGCCACTCCTGCCTCTGTGTGACTTGTCACCTGTGTACCCAGGACAGACCATGTGCAGGGAGAGGGCGCAACCCCATGCGGCTACACAGTTCTGCAGACCCCGAGGGGAGACATGCTGAGCAATGCCACTGTCAGAAACACTGCAGGCCAGACGGGAGGGCCAGGGACAGAACGAGCAGCCCCCTCTGCCCGGACCCTGCAAGCCCAGTCACCTAAGGAGGACTAGGGGCCACTGGAGGCACCCGCACCGACTCTCACTGGCACCGAGGTCAGACGAGATTACTGCAAACCCAAAGGTGAGGTCAAGGAGCATCCGGAGACCCCCGGGCTGTCCTGGACCTGCACAGGCAGGGCGGGGCTGACACAGCAGGGTCTTCTCTGTGAGTTGGAGCCCAAAACGAGAAGGTGTACCCTGTGTCGCTGGGGTCTAGGGAAGAGGCGCCCTTCCTTGGATGCCGGTGTGCATGTCTGCTGAGTGAGCAGCAGGCCGGCCAGGGCTGGGGTCAGCACCCCTGTCCCTGCCCCAGGAAGCACCTGCGCACCTGGGGGGCCTGGCCTGCCCTTGATGCCCACTCCTTGACGCCCCGTCCTTTCCCAGAGCCCTTCGATTCAGCCGGACAACCAGGGCACCTTCCCCCCCACTCTATCATCACAATAAACTGCCACGCCAGCAAGAGGCGAGGGACGCCCAGGAAGCCAGCCGCTCGCATTTCCAGGGCTGGAGAGCTGCCAGGGGCGGCGGGAGGCCTCTCTGCACCCCACTCCCTCACCTGCCTGGGGGAGGACAGGCGGGAGGGGGAGCGGCTGCAGCCCCCCAGGACAGACGGCTGGGCCTGGCCTTCCTGGCAGGGCCGCCCGGCACGGTTCCAGGGTTCCAGCCGAGCTCCCTCCCTTCGCCAGCCGCTAATGGCTTTGGGAGCTGCAAGGCAGCTCAGCAGAGCGAGGCGCCCCCGACACAGCGGGTCAGGGTTTCAAGAGAGAGGAGCCGAGTGGCGGACACACGAGCTCCCACGGCGCCAGCAGCCATCTCACCCGCCGCGGGAGCCTCTGTGGAGCCAGGTGGCGCCCACCCACGTCCGCCCCACAGACCAGAGCAAAGGCAAGGCGGCCACCCAGGTCTCTGGCTCAGGCCGGTCACTCACCCGCGTTGACGATGGCATCCACCTCCAGCTTGGTGATGTCACCACGGAACAGGGAGATCTTCTCATTGAGCTGCTTGTCCTTCTTGAACTTGGGCTCCTCCACCTTCACTGCCACCCCTGGAATGGGTAGGGGCCATGGGGTTCAAAGGAGTTCCCCCGCAGAGTGACCAAGGCAGGGCCCACGGGTCAGGTGCAGCCCCACTTCAGCATAGTTGGTGGCATGGTGACCACTGATGCTGGCAATGACTCCCACCCTGAAGAAGGACCTACTGCATGCAACGTGAGTCTCCTAGACTCTCGCAACAGCACCACAGGCGCACGGGTGCATCATGCCGTCTGGCCCCACTTCACAGATGTGGAAACTGAGGCGTCGGCCAGATAAGTGACCCGTCCGAGGTCACGGGTTACCAGGCCAGCAATGGCAGAGCCTGGGAGCTCACCAGCCCCCAACCCCAGGCAAGCAAGCCTCAAACCCGGCTCCGACAACCAAGTAATCATGGGCAGGTGGCTTATGCGGCCTAGGGCTGGCTTCCGAATGGTGTCATGGGAATCAAAACTGAACTGGCCTCAGGCTGTGTTAACAATTAAGAGAGCTGACACATGCAGAATCCCCCGCACAGCAAGCGCTCAGTCCTCCATGCGTGGATGCTTCTGGTCTGCGTGAGTCTCCCAGGCCACCAGTCTGAAGGGGATTCAGACTGTGGGCCTGCCTACCTTTTGCCGTCTCCTTCCACGTGGGGATCTTCTTCAGCCTGGTGAAGTCCCTGCAGAAGTAATGCTCCTCCCTCTGCTTGTCACTCAGGCCCTTCAGGAAAGCTGCAGGGGCAGGCAGGGAGGAAAGTCAGGGAGCGGGTAGCCGGGGGCACTCAAACCCCCGCTCCTGCCCCCCAGGCCCTCCTTCCTACAGCCAGGTGAGTGTGAGAGCCCAAGAGTCCCCAGGACATCCTGCCCCACTCTTTGTTCAGAGGGGGAACCTGAGGCAGGGAGGCAGAGGGATGCTCAGACACCACGGACCCCTTGGTTCAGAACTCAGCTTGACCGCTCCAGCTGTGTCCCCATCTCTGTGGGTCCCTCGTCTCCTCATTTGTAGAAGAAGATTAAGACTCCCCTAGCAGAATAATTTCCACTTCACACACAAGCCAGGTATGTGGGCGCCACTCAGTTACCTTATCAAGGGCACATCAAAGTCAGGACTTGGGAATGGCAGGGCAACTGTCCTCAAAGTAGTACAGAACAAAGCAGGTCTGGCGCCTGGTGACAACATCCCCCCACACTGACTGAGGACGCCCTGCTAAATATTTTTGGTACCGGGGATTGAACTCAGGGGCACTTAACCACTGAGCCACATCCCCAGCCCTTTTTTGTATTTTATTTAGAGACGGGGTCTCACTGAGTTGCTCAGCGCCTCGCCTTGCTAAATTGCTGAGGCTGGCTTTGAACTCCTGCCTCAGCCTCCTGTGGCGCTGGGATTACAGGCGTGCACCAGCTGCCCACTGGTTTTTGCCCAGCTGGGAGCTGCTGCACCATGAACCAAAGAAGTGATCAGTAAAGTCCCCATTTTACAGATTAGGACGCGGGGACCTAGGGAGTTGCGAGGCCACCCTGGTCACATAGCCAGTGAGTGGGAGCCAGGCACCCCTGCTCATGGATTCTGGGTCTGCCTGGTGGTTCCCCTGCTGCAGCCCCGTTCCCTGGGCTGGGCCTTCTCGTCGGCCACACCAGGCAGAAAAACCCAGAGCTCAGCTCCTGGGCTTCTCAGCGGAGCAGCGAGGGTCCTGGCTCGCAGCTCACAGGCTCCCCCTGCCGGCTGCAGGACGCCTGCACACCTAGGCTCTGCCCAGCCTGGTACCCCTGATGGAGCAGCCCCTCTGACTGACCGCGGGGAGGCAGGGTCACAGCTCACAGCAAAGACCACGTCAAGGAAATAAAACAGCATCAGAAAATCGGTAGGAGGGGAACAGCGATTGGGCGAGGTGCTGAAAGAGGCAGGTTGCCTCCCAGAAGCAGAAATGGTGGGCAGGGAGGTCACTGTGTCCCCCCAACCCCACCCCCGCATGAATGCCTCTCACTGCCAAGGCCAACTAATCCATCCAAGCCTCTGTCTCCTCATCCATTCACTGGTGGCTCTGGCGACATCGCTCTCTGGATGCTGAGAGCGTGGCTTGACATAAGTCACAGAAAGGCTCCGTTCAGAGTCTGCTCACTGCTATGGCGGGATTATTATAAAAGGCCAGTAAAACCCCAAACTGCTCACCTGCAGCTGCTGCCAGAGCTGCCCTTCCTGGCAGCCACTTCCCGGCCCCTTCCACACGCACTTATTAGGCACCTACAACATCAAGTCCTGTATTGGCCCCCGGAGATACACTGATGTGACCCTAAAATCTAAAATCCAGCTGGGGACACTGGGGCCGACACAGGCATCACAAATCAAGCCACTCAGATTCTGAGATGTGCTGCAAAGGAGTTGTCCCCAGGGATGGGCAGGAGGGGGGTGGGGACTTGGAGGAGGGGGAGGGGCGGGCAAGGGGGATGATCAGCTGCAGAGCCCCAAAGGCTTATTGAGGATGGACTCCGTCCCAGGGATGCCACAACCAGACTACAAGGTGTGCCCCCCTCCCTGTTCGGGGGATTGCCGGGGGTCGAACCCAGGACTGAGTGCATCCTAGGCAAGCGCTCTGCCACTGAGCTACAGCCCCAGCGCCCTCTCCATTCTTTCTAAGGGGACAGGGTATCCCACAAGGTCCCTCCATCTCCAGCAGCCCTCACGCCCGTCTTCCTCCACCCTCTTCTCAAGGGTCTGCCCTCCCTTGGGTACCACAGCAGAAGACTGAGCAGCGTTCCCACTTACGGGCTTGTTTCTTAGCACGTGGGGGGACAGACAGGGGAAGGAGCTCAAGCAACCCTCTGGGCCTGAAGCCTCAACTGTCCTTTTCTCTAAAATGAGGGTGTGGGGCACCGGGCACAACTGGGCACACCTGTGGTCCCAGCGCTCAGGAGGCTGAGCAGGAGAATCGCTTGAGTCCAGGTGTTCTAGACCACCCTGGCAACGATGCAGGACTATAAACGAGCAAACAACAGGCAAGGGTCTGGAAAGCCTTCTGCAGCCTTCGGTGCAAAGTGGGTGGGCTTGGTGTGGGGAGGCTGGCGGCTGGCAGGTGGTACCACTGAAGGCCAGGGCGATCCTGGTGGACAGGCTGGCCTTGATCCAGGCTCTGCCCCTCACTGGCAGTTTGAATGCAGATCAGTTAATAAATATTTATTGAGCATCGCCCTGCATCAAGCCAAAGGGCACAGGGCAGGGTGAGGTTCAGAGTCTAAGAAAAAGGGCAGACCAGGGAACCTTCTGGAAGTGACCCCAACTTCTCTGCTCCATCCCCAGGAGCTGCAGGTCACTGGAGGAAATCCCCCCCCCCACCAAAGGGAAGGCTCCCTCTAAATTCTTGACCTCCCCCCCACCCCGCAGCCCCACCTGCCCAGACACACTAGGTTTTGGGACTGGGCCCCTCCCTATACACCCCCCCCCGCCTCCCCAGCCCCCGCCACTCCACTAGCCAGAGAATCAGCTGTCACCTGATACCACCTCTGCCCCCACCAAGCTGAAGCCACCACTACCTGGCCAGCACCTCGTCCTCCCTCCCTCGGATCACCAGGCATGGTCCTTCCTCCCAGAAGCTGCCCAGGGGGCCCTGCACCCGCCCACGAAGGTGGGGCTTGGGGAGCAGCTCCGCCCTAGAGCACTTGCCTAAGGTGCACAAGACCCTGGATGCGTTCCTAGCACAGGGAAAAAAAAAAAAAAAAGACCAAGGTTAAGGTCACCTGCCATGTGTCCTCCCTGTGGATGTGGACAGTCTCCGGGTTGCCTCGCCTCTTCTTCAAGCCGCACCTCCCTGGGTTACACATCGATTCCGTGGATTCGACCCCTCCCCAGGCACCTCCAGCCCCTCCTGACTTTGGGGCCCCACCTGCTCTCATCCCTGTACACAGAACTCGAACGCCTTTCCCCAAAACTGTGCTTCTCCCAGCCTCCTCCTCACCCCCTTCTTTCCTCGGCCAAACCAGAGCTCTTTCCCTCTCCTTCCTTTCACCCCCACATCCTGTCCAGCTACAGGCTTGTTAGATTTATCTCCTTGACACCCTGGGGCCAACTCCCCGCCCCCACTCCCGGGCCCCTCCAGAGGCTCCCAACCCCCCGCTGGCCCCCCAACTCCACATCATTCCCGTCCCCCCCTTTTTTCTGGTACCAGGATTTGAACCCAGGGACGCTTAACTTCCCATCCACAGGCCCAGCCCTTTTCTATTTTGAGGTAGGGTCTCGCTACGCTGCTGAGGCCGGCCTCAAACCGGGATTCTCCCGCCTGAGCCTCTGACCGCGGTGCCGCTGGCTGAAGAGTAGCTGCAGGTGGACACGACAGCTTCACTTTTACGCAGTGCTGAGGACGGAGCCCAGTGCCTCGCACAGGCTAGGCAAGCGCCCTGCCACTGAGCCCCAGCCCCCGCCCCTGAAGGAGCACTTTAAATTATTTGAATTCCCAGATCGATCATCTCGTGCAATCATAACAAAGGACATGCCCCTGAGCCTCGGGTGCTCAAGAGTGGGCACGCCCAGCCAGCTGGTCCCAGGGCCAGAAGGCCAGGGTACCTGCTGTGGTGCCTGTGGGCCACAGGCCACCGCAGACCTCACACAGGCTTAGGTGCTCTGCCTGAGTCAGGCCCCAGGCACCCCGTGGAACTAGTCCAGGTGCCCAGACCCACCTTAGGCCCTCTAGTAGACGCCATCTGACATGCCACCACCTTGTTTTACAGAAGAGGCAAAGGGATCTGCCTCTGGTCACACCCAAGTGAGAGGGACCCGGGGGTGGGGTTGTCCCCCCCCATTAACAGAAGCCTGGTCTAAGTGATCCAGAGTCTGCACAGCCTCTTCTCTCCACCAAAGTCCCAAAGATGGCACTGCTTCCCGGAGACAGCATCTTCGCTGTGCCACCAACCAGCTAGGTGCTGACCCTGGGGACACCTGTCATCCTGTCCCTGCCAGTCTGAGGCCCCACATGCACACCTCGAAGGCCAGCATGCCAGACGCCATGTCCTCATCTCCGGGACAAGGCTACGGTCTGTCCTGGCAGAGGAACCTGTGCACTGCGCTGGCCCCCAGGCTGCCTCCTCCCCCTGCAGGAGCCGACGCATCGGACTGGGCACTGCCCTCATCCAGAACATCTTCCAGCTCCGCTGCCAGCAGGACAGATGCAGACGCGAAGCACGAGGGTTTTTTTTTATAAACCGTGTAAAGCGTGCATTTTCATTTTCCTCTGTTTTTGAAGAGGCGAGGGTATTTCACAGCTCACTGAGACAGGTGTTGTAGAAAGATGTTCGCAGTAAATTTTGATGAGGAGGCCTGACCCCGGACGCGGCTTCCAGCGGCTGGCGGGCGCGGGCGGCCAGGCCATAAAGCGCTGGCAAACGGGAATTCAATGATGTGTTTTAAGAAGTGTTTTTATGGTGCTTCGCAGGACGGTGTTGCGAGGGCGAGGGCCGCTGGGCTGCCGAGGGAGACTCTGCCTCTGGAGGAGGCCGGGCGGGCCTGGTGACGCCGGGTGCCCGTGACATGGTGGCATTTAGACTCGGTGGCAGGGACATGAATCACCTGTGCCCGTGGTCCCCCCGGGAGCGGGGCTCCTAGAAGCCCGTGGCAGGAGCAAGGGGACAGGGCACAAGCCTCCTCCCCCACGGGAACGTGCCAAGCTGCATCCAGGCAGATGCGCGAGGCCCCCTCCAATCCCCAGGTGTGCCTGGAAACCCTGCCGGCTCAGCGGCCACAGCAGACACAGTATGGCTCCAGATGAACTCCCACGGGCCCTGCCCGGCAGCAGGAGCTGAGGTGGAGAACAAGACCCTACCTTGAACCACCTGGGGGAGGACCTGTAATCAAAAGCTGCGTCCTCGACCCCAGTGCCAATCCAATAACGAGGACACGGTTTTGAGAAAAAGGAAAAAGTTTTGTTGCTTTACTAGCAAGGGAGAAACCCAGGGGACTCCTGTCCCAGAGGCTGTGATTCCCCCATCAGGAGGGACAGGGGGCTTTTAAAGGAGCTCTTCAGGGGTTGCATTCCAGGTGTGTCCTAACGGGGGGCCCCGGGGCGCCTGGAGGCCTGTTAGGATTCACTTGTTAGTTTGGGAGACAGTCACCTCCCAGAGCGTCTCCTTCCCATCATGGGTGAGTCCAAGGCAGTTAACTAGGGGAAGAAAAGGTAACTCGGCCTTCCTAATCTTATTAAGGGGGGAGAGGGGAGAAGAGGAAAAAATCATGGTCTTCCAGAAACACAGGCCTCAGAGCAATGAGGGTCAAGTGCAGAAAACGAGGGGACCATGTTACAGAACGGGGCTCAGAAGACCCAAGGACAGGGCGCCAGCATCGAGACGGGTCTGCAGGAGCCCAGCCAGGGTCACTGTGTTCAGCACAGAGCAAAGAAATGGGCCCGACAGAGAGACAAGGAAGGGGGCCCATGGGACCCTCCGCAGGCCGTCGCTGCTGATGTGACCTCCATCCCATCTCACAGATAAGGAAACTGGGGCCTAGGGAGCAGGGAGCCATGGCACTGGGCCCACCCAGGTCCAGTGACATCGGTGATCCTTCTCTTTTTGGCACACAGCTCTGCCCCAGGTATGGGCTGGCACGAGAAGACAAGACCAGGCCTCTCCTGCAGTGACACAGGCCCCAGGTGTCCCCAAGGGTTCTGCCTTAAGTCCCCTCATGCCCAGCTGCCTTTACAGTGTGGCTGTTTCCACAGTCTTGTTGAGGAAAGGCATCCCAGGACAGAGACGAGTGAATCAGAGCAATTGATCCTGGTCAGCAAGATCAGATATAAGGAAAAGACCGAATGCCACCCAGCCAGGAACACCTGCCTGATGGTCTTTACTTACCTGGAGGGAAAATGGGCCCAGAGAAGTGGGCAGTAAATTTGGAGGTGGGGAACAGACCAGGCTCTGTGCAGGGGCTCCCAACCTCCGGGCTCAGAGGAGGCACTCCACACCGCATAGACTGGACTCCTAAGCGACCACCCAGGTGAGGAGATTCTCAGTGGTTCCCTTCTCTTGGGAGTTTGGTTACTACCAATCTTAAAGAAACTATCACATCAGGCAGGCTGACAAGCATTTGGAGCCCTATCTAGTTATATCTTTGAGAGAAATGAGAGCACATGTCCATCAAAGATGTATAAAAATGTTCAGAGCAGTTTTATCCGCAAGAAACCCAAACGCCCATTGAGAGGAGAATAGGTAAACCATGGTACATTCTTAGGATGGAATATTAGACAGTAGTAAAAAAGATAATCACCCTGTTGCTACACCCAGTGATGTACACAAATCACAGACACGGAATTAAAGGAGCTGGACGTGCTATTTCCACGGAGCTTAAGATACAAAACAGATAGTAAGAAGAGCGAGGGCCTCCCAGGACTTCTCAGGGGAAAGAGGCTCCTTCTGGGATGGTGGGAACGTGCTAGCCACTGGCCAGAGGAGCACTGTACACAGATCCACAGCACGACAGGCCGCGCACTCCATGCACTTGGCTGCATAACCCGCTCAGCTCCAGATGCAATTTGAATGTAATGCAAACAACTGCAGGGCTGCCAGGGACAGTGGTCAGGCGCATCAACATCAGGCCTCCTGGGGAGTCCTGCTCACCTCCTGCAGGACACACTTCTGTTCAAAAGGCAGAGCGCTCACCCAGCATAACAAGGCCTGGCTCCACCCCAGGAGGGCCCCGCCCCCGGGGAGAGTGTAGGCCAGGCTCCTTAATTCAATTCTAGACCCTAGAACAAAGTGGGAAGAGACAGTGCATGCTCTTAAGACTAGGTCACAAAAAGGGACTGTCACTTCTGTTTGGGTCTCCTCTGTCCCCTGCTGGTGAATCCTGTGCTCTGCGGGAGGGAGGCCAGCTGGGGTGTCCTGAGGACACTCAAGAGCCCTGTGGGGAGGACCCCAGCATGAAGAGCTGAGGCCTGCAATCCACCCCCACCATTGGGTCACTCTTCCAGCCTAAATGGACCCCCACCAACCAAGGGAGGCCCCAAGCCACAAAGACGCAGCTCAGATACTCTCAGATTCCCCACCCCAGAGACCCTGAATTAATACATGTCTGCCGTCTTGTCACAAAGTTTTGGCTTTCTTTCTTTCTTTCTTTCTTTCTTTCTTTCTTTCTTCCTTTCTTTCTTTCTTTCTTTCTTTCTTTCCTTTCTTTCTTTCTTTCTTTCTTTCTTTCTTTCTTTCTTTCTTTCTTTCATTCCTTCCTTCCTTCCTTCCTTCTTCCCTCCCTCCCTCCCTCCCTTCCTCGCAGTACTGGGGATGGAACCCGGGCCTCATGAGTGCTAGGCAACGTTCCACTGAATCACATCCCCGGCTCTTTGTTATATTTTATTTACCGACAGGGTCTTGGCTGGCTTTGAACTCACCATCCTCAGCCTCCCAAGCCACTGGGTTTACAGGCGTGCATCACCACGGCATGGGGGATTACTTATACAGAAACAAGGAACTAAACACCAAGAGCTCTGCACCTCACCCAGGAGCCACCGCCTGGCACCTGCAGTAAGCCATATACCCGCTGGCTGGTGGTGGTGGGCTTCTGGGGTAGGGAACTAGAGTTAGAGGCAGGAGATCTCCAGATCCCTGAGGCTTGACCAGCTGTCACTCAATAATGGACCTGGAATGATGGGCCCAGCTGGCTTCTTCTCATCTGGCCTCCCTCAGTTCAGGCCACCTCCCCTGAGAAGCCTCCCCTGCCCTCCCAGCTCAGCGGCCCCACCTTGGCTTCTTCCTGTCACTGACGTGACCTGACTCTGCTTTGCCTGCTTGAATCCACTCTTTGCTCTTTCCCCACTAGAGTCTGAACTCCAAATGCCCAGCACCATGTGGCTGCTGGCCGTGTAGAGAATGCTCAGTAGAAATCTGCTGAATGAATGGCTGGAAATCCCAGTTCCAAGCAGAGGGAAAGAAACCCTGGGGACCCCTGACCCCATTAGCTCCCACAAGTTCAGCTGTTTTCAGGGGCACCAAGGAATGGGGGGCTGGGAAAAAGAAGGCCTGGGTCCTAGGAACTGCAGCAGATCCCAGAACAAGTGCCAACGGCCACCTGTCTCCCCAGTTCTTTCCCACCATTCTGGCTTGTGACTCTCTGACAAAGTGGGGAAAAGCAGGGCTCCCTGAGATGACAGTGACGCCCCTGCCAGGTATCTCTGACAGCTCCCCACTCCTTGCCCCAAGGGGTCTTTAGGAACAAGGGCAGACGGTGTGACAGCCTCTGTTTTCTCAGAGTAACATCAGCTGTTTTAGGATCCCAGGGCATGCAACGCAATCCAAATGACAAGAATAAATCATTTTGATTTCTATTACTACTTCGCCAGTCCCAAGATAGCCACCTTCCCTTTACTTCCAAAGGGACCAGGCGTAGGCCAGCCTGCTCTGCCCCGTGGCCACACCCACCAGCAGCCCAGCCAATGAGGCGCCTTCTTTGCTCTTTTGAAAGAAGACCCAACCAGGAGGAGTTACAAGAGCCCAGGGGTAGGCCCTGAAGGGCAGGGGCAGCTGGACAGTCAGAGAAGGCTATTTGGGGCTCCTAGTCCCCTTTCCACTCCAGGGACTCATATCCCCTCCAGAACTTGTGGCAGGTCCAGGAGAGAGAGTAGTTTGATTCTCAGCGGCGGTAGAAGGCGGTGTCAAAAGTTCTCACAAGCAACACCCCATCTCGACCTGCTCCCCAGCGGTCTAACCTCTGTGTCCCAGGAACAGGGCAGGGACAGACACAAGTGGCTAGAAGCCAGCAATGAGGGCAAAAGAGCACCAGACCTTGCCCGGGAAGGCCCTAAGCGGGGCTGGGCTAAGAGCAGGGCTGGTCTGCCTAGGGAGGTCACTCTGGGTCTATGTGACCCCCAGATGGACGGCCTGCCCCAGGGCTGTTCCCACTTGGCCTCAAATGCCACCACTTGAGAACCAAACGACAAGTATGGGGAGGTCAGAATTCTCATCTCAGCTCTACCAAAATCGCTGAGTGACCTTGGGAAGTGGGTTCTACTTCTGGGCCTCAGTTTCCCTCCTGCGCAATGGTCTAAAGTGGTAGGTCCCAGATGATCTCTGGGGGTACCCAGAGACCCATTCCAGAGGTAAGGCCGCCATAGTCACACCGTCCCCAACAGGAGACTCGACCTGGTCTTGCGTGTACCGGGTGTGGGGCAGGGTACGGGCCAGGGGGCGTGGCTGCGAGTGGGGGAGGTGTCCGACGTGGGGCAGACAGGGCCTCAACTTCCCCAGGTCTCTCGGTGGAAGAGGCTGCTCGTGGGGTACTGTCCAATCGGGAGACCCACGTGGGCCACCCTTGCCCCTCGCGCTTCCACTTACATTTTGCCTCCTTCCAGTCGGTGGAGGTGCTCAGGTCCACCTTCGCCGCCATGGCCAGGGGGGCCCAGGTGCGCACCCCGGCTCTCCGCCCCACCGCCGCCGCCCCCCAAGCCCCAACTCCCGCCGAGGTTCGCGCGCGGGGGTCGTGCGTGCCCAGGGACGCTGGAGGACCGCACGCACTGCTGCGGGTCCGCGTGGCAGCCGAGGGGCCGGGCCCGGGGCGCGGGGCGACCAGCAGCTGTCCCGCCGCGCGCAGCTGTGCCAGGCGGCGGGACACTCGGCTCTGCAGAGACATGAGCAGGCGGCGCGGGGCGGCTGCCCGCCCACTTGGACTCTATTTACGGTGCTCGGGAGAGTCTCTCCCTTATTTACTCGGGGACCGGGTAGCGCGTGCCAGCCTGTGGCGACCTGCTTGGAGCCGGCGGGCGGCGCGGCCAGAAAACCCGGGCGCGCCGCTGGGCACCCTGGAACTTGTAGTCCGGCCGGCCGGCGGGGCCCGCGCGCTCCTATACACACGTGCGCGTCCCGCCCCGGCCGCCGCCCGCCCCCTCGCGGCAGCCCCGCCTCGGAGCTTTCCGGGGCTGCGGTGTCTGATCTGCCGCCGCTGCCGCCCGAAAAGGCGCGGCTCCCGCCCCGCTTCTGCGCCCCGGGCCCCTCCGCGGATCGGGCGGGCCCCGGCGCTCCGAACGCAACTCGGAGGCCAGCGCCGCGCCCTAGGTGCCGAGGGGTTTGCAGCTAGAGGGACCCGAACTTTTCTCTCCACTGTCACCCCGGCGCCGCCCCACTTGCCTCGCCGCTCCCTATTCCGCTCCCAGACCCCAGGAGCGGCGAGTTCCCGGCGGCGCAAGTGGGCTGATGACAGGTACCGAACCGGTACTCCCAGTTCGGCGACTTTTCCCAGGCCGCTGCGCCTCTGCCTTCTAAAAGCCCCAGAGGTGGAGGCCTCCTGGAACCGAATTTAGAGCAACCAGGGAGGTAGGGATGGAAATAGTGGAATCTGAAGGCAGAGATTTGGGTGCCCTGTGGCTTTCTCGGGTGGAGAATTAAGTCGATTTTTTCCTTTACATTTTCCCTAACTTTTTACAGACTATGAGGACAGATTTTTTTAATTGAAATATTTTAATGTTTTCCTATGCTATTAAGATCATTTTCACAATAATGGATAGTTTTCCGGGCTGGGTGTGCAGTGGTAGAGGCTTGCCTAGCATACACAAGGCCCTGGGGGATTGATCCCTAGCACGAGGTAGGAGTAGGGGGATATGTTTCAGTGCCTGGGAGTTAGAAGCCAAGGTTCCAGAGAAGGTTCCCATACTAGCTTTGCGTCCTGGGATACACTGGACTCTTGAGGCTTCAGCTTCTGGAACTGTACATTAGGGATGAGTTGGCACCTTAGGAATGAGGTCTGCCTGGTTGTAAACCTGCCCCTGCAGCAGTAGCCCTGGTCAACTGTGTGAGGGTGGTCAATCTGCCCTGTGGGTTCAGGTGGCACCACCACTGTGACCATGGGCTCAGCCTTGCACTTCAGACAGTAAATCAGCTGGAGGGTAGGTCAGCACAGGCCCTTGACAGTGACCCATCCTGGTAAAGAGGGTAATGGGGCCAATCAGAAGCTAAGGGCCAGGAACCAACCCCTCCATCCCCACTTGGGCCCAGGTCTGATTGGTCCCTTCTGTGGTCTGATGAATATTCTTGCACCTGTCACTGATTCATGAAACAGGTGGGTGACCCTCTGAGTTGGGTACCTAGCACCTTAAACAACACCAATTTATCTCATCTCTGGGTTTCGTAAGACAGAAATCTGAGAGGAGTTGCTAACATCAAGGCCTCCTCAGGGCCACGGTCCTTCCCAGAAACTGCAGGGGAGAAGCTGTTCCTTTTCCAACTTCCAGAGACCACCCGCATCCCTTGGCTGGCGGCCCCTTCCTCCAGCTTCAAAGCCAACACTGCAACGTCTCTTTTCCATCTTCTGTGGTGGCCTTTCCTCCAGTTCCTGTTTCCCTCTTCCATGTTCAGGGATCCTTGGGATTCCACGGGACCCACCGGATAATCCATGATAACCTCACTACTTAAGGACAGTGGATTTGCTACCTAATTCCCCCTTTGCCCGGCACCATTTTCACAGGCTCTGGGTTTCGGATGTGGACGTTTCTGGAGGGCCTTTATTCTGCCCTCTCCGTCCTTGCTGGCAAGCCTGGGGAAGTGATGCGGGGAGTGGCAGGGGTCCCAGCCAGAGAAAGTCTTGGTGCCCAATCAGGAGGTCTCCTCTCACCCAGGCCTGAAAATCTTGAGCGCCCTAACACCTCCTCCAGCCGGATTCCCCTGTGCACCAGCTCCTTCTCTCTTTTTTTTGGGACTCATCTCTGTTCTCGGGTGGTGGCTGGGATAGTGAAGGTCCCAAACAACAGCCCTCCAAGGCTTGGTGTGTGGGAGGCCTGGGCCATGATTCTGACTAGGATAGGGAGGGTGTCTTCCTAGAGGTTGATCTGGGCCTTTTGGAAAAAGTGACATTTTGCCAGGTACCAGAGGTGTGTGTTGTGGCCACTGCAGGCAGAGGGACCCCCAGAAGCAAAGGCATGGAAGTCTCTGGAATGCCAAACCCTCCAGTGGGGTTGTGGCACGTGAGCTGAGGGGTTTTCATGTTGGAGAGGGCTTTCACGCAGAGAAAGGCTACCTACTGCTGCTTGTGTTTAAATTAACACTGTATTTATTAAACATATAAATTAAACATTTTTCTTGAACACCCAAGTGCAACTTGCAAATCTAATTTTCTATTTATAAATCTACAATTTTTTATAAAATAAGAAGGATGACTTTCACTATCCCATGATTAATATTTAATTAACTCATAAGTTTCACAGATTAAATTCCTCTTAAAATGAATGCCCATTATAAACTTAGGTAATTAAATTCCCTAATAGATTTTAAACTCCATTTCACAGAGTTGAAATACATCCGTGGGTCCTCAAACGCCTTACACTCCATCAGAAGGGACTTGCACATCTACCAAGCACAATTTTTTCCTGATCATATAAGCGATTCTTGTACTCTGAGAGACTAGACTTGAAAATGTGGTGGTGGGCTGTCTGTCACATGGCACACATCTGTAACCCCAGCTACTCAGGAGGCCGAGACAGGAGGATCACAAGTTAACGGACCTGCATGGGCCATTTAGCAAGACCCTGTCTCAAAATACATGAGTGGCCCTGTGTTTGATCCCCAGCATTGCAAAACAAACGGAAAAAAAACAAACTTATAACATGATGAATCCATTCCTATAAATCCTCAAACACTGTTTCTGAATTTGGGTTCTCTTATACTGTGTACTTGTCTATTGCTTCATAATAAACCACTGGAAATTTCCTGATTTAAAATAACAGCCCTCCTAGGATGTGGGGAAAAAGGTATACTCATACATTGCTGGTGGGGCTGCAAATTAGTGCAGCCACTCTGGAAAGCAGTGTGGAGATTCCTTAGAAAACTTGGAATGGACCTACCATTTGACCCAGCTATCCCACTCCTCGGCCTCTACCCAAAGGACTTAAAATCAGCACACTACAGAGATACAGCCACATCAATGTTCATTGCTGCTCAATTCACAATAGTCAGACTGTGAAACCAACCTAGATGTTCTTCAATTGATGAATGGATAAAGAAACTGTGGTATATATATACAATAGAATATTACTCAGCCATAAAGAATGATAAAATTATGGCATTTGCAGGCAAATGGATGAAATTGAAGAATATCATGCTAAGTGAGATAAGCCAATCTCAAAAATCCAAAAGGCGAATGATCTCACTGATAAGTGGATGATGACACATAATGGGGGGTGGGAGGGGGGCAAGAATGGAGGAAGGAGGAACTGTATAAGAGGGAAAAGAGAGGTGGGAGGAGTGGAGGGGAAGGAAAAAATAACAATGAATCAAACATCATTACCCTATATAAATGTATGACTACGCAAATGGTATGCTGTTACTCCATGTACAATCAGAAACAACATGTATCCCATTTGTTTACAATAAAAATAAATTAAAATTAAAAAAAATAAAATAAAATAACAGCCCTCCTAAACCAGCAGTCTAGGCTGGGGTGAACTGGATGGTTCATTGGCCAGCATCACCTCGGTCACCCCTGCACCTGCAGCCTCCGGTCATCTCGCAAGTCCATAGGGGTGTCCAAGATGACCTCGCTCACTCATGCAGCTGGCAGTTGGCACTAGGTGACCCCTGAGACCACTCGGTTCTGTTCCACGTGGCCTCTCACCTGTTGGGCTGTGAAGACACCCAAGGGAGCGGATGCACCACCTCTGCAGGGCTGAAGCGGGAACGAGACTGGGGCCACGTCCAAGGAGGCTTTCCTGGTACATCTGCCGCTGAAGCCGGAACAGGACCCCGGGGAATCCTTGCACACCCACTCCTCTCCCCGGGTGCAGACACCGCTGTGCCCCGAGTCCTCCACCTGTCTTTCTGCCTTCTGTTCCTTCATCTGGTGGAAGGGCTTCCATGCCTCCGCTGGGGTCTCCTGAGGTCTGCTCTGGGTGATGACAGTCTTGCATTCCACCCCCCATCCAGACCCTGACAGTCTCTTCATGTTTTCCTTTATCACCTGCCTACCTTCATTTTACTGTCTGTTTCACTGGCCACGTTGCACAGTCCTTATATTGAGAGGTGCATAGGGACGGACAGGTGACAAGGTGCAAAATGTCCAAAGCTTCTAGCTACAGATCAGGAGCTAGGATAGCAGGACACTCCTCCTGCATCTGAGTCCCCACAGGTGGGTCTGAGGACCATGTCAGGTGCCTGGGAAAGGCCTGCATGTTCAGGGCCAGCAGGTCCAGAATGTTGTGGAACCACACTGCCTTCCCCAGAAGGGCTGGGTAGGCCAGAGCCAGAAGCTCCTGCAGCTGGCAGAGGGACATTGCCTTTGGACTTCAGAGAAGGCCTAGGAAGGAGCCAGGTGCTCAGGGGACATTTGGTTTGATGTGCACAAAACTCTTTAAAAGTCATATTTATTGTGACAAAATTTAACAACATAGAAATAGAATACAACATAGAATAAAGTAACATAGAAATAAAATAAAAAAATGAGGGCCGTGGCATAGCCCATGCACGAGACCCTAGGTTCTATTGCAGCACCACCAGGAGAAAACGAGATGATTCAGTTGAAATGAGGCCTAGTGGTAGCAACTGGGCCATTCTAGCAAATTATTAAACCCAAAGGAGGGGTCATGGGAACCCTCGATTTATAGTCAGCTGGTCAGAAGTTGCTGGCCAGGACTTGCTGCTGATGACTAGGCTGAGCCTTAATGCAGTCTGATGTGTGCTCCAGGGATTGAACCCAGGAACCACATCCCCCCCCCTGCCTTTTTTTATATTTTATTATTAGACATAGGGTCTCGATGAGTTGCTTAGGCCTTGCTAAGTTGCTGAGGCTGAATTTGAACTCTTGATCCTCCTGCCTCAACCTCCAGAGCTGCTGGGAGGACAGGCACGCACCACCATGACTGGCCCCATCAGTGTTCTTGTAAGAAGAAAGTTGGTCAGGCCTGGTGGCACACACCTGTCCTCCCAGCTACTCAGGAGACTGAGGCAGGAGGATCACGAGTTCGAGGCCAGCCTGGGTAACTTCTCAAGACCCTGTCTCAAAATAAAAAAGGCCAGGCATGTAGCTCTCATGTGGTAGAGTGTCCCTGGTTTCAATCCCTAGTGTCATAGAAAGAAAAGAGACAAGAGAAGAAAAAGGAAGTTGGAGATACAAAGAGACACCAGGGATCCCAGGGCACAGAGGAAAGATCACATGAGGAACAGCAAGAAGGCGGATCTCTGTAAGAGGAGGAGAGGCCTGGGAAGGAACCAGGGCTGCTGATGCCTTGATCTTGAACTTCTAGCTTCCAGAACTGGGAGGAAGTTCTTTCTGTTTCTAAGCCCCTGGGTCCATGGTCCTTCCTTAGTTATGGCAGCTCTGGTAGACACGTCCCCATTCCCAAGCCACAGAGGTACTTACTTTAGCCTTTGGCTGTGTATCCTTCTAGACTTTCCATGCATATATAATAAAACATGGAGATTTACATGCATAATTTTTTGTGTACAAAAATAGGATTTGGCCATACACAGTGTTCCACAGCTACTGTGATCGCTTTTTTGATTCATAGCACTTCTGACATCAATTGTGTGTCAGATTCTGACCAATTCTCCCAAACCAATGGGGTGTCCTACAATTCACACCCATCCTAACACTAACTACCTGGAAGTAGCGTCAGATCCCACAAGTTAATGCTCCATTGCATGAGGGGGGCCCCATGTCAGCTCCCCACAGCAAATCCTGGACCTTCTGCACTTCTGACCAACTGAGTATAAATTGGGGATTCCCATGATCCCTACCTAGGGTCAGGAATTTGCTAGAAAAATCCACAAAATTAGCTGGGTGTGGTGGCACAAGCTTGTAATTCCAGTGACTCAAGAGACTCAGGCAGGAGGATCTCAAGTTCAAGGCCAGTGTCAGCAGCTTAATGAGACCCTGTTAGAAAATAAAAAATAAAAAGGGCTGGGGAGGTGGCTCAGTGGGAGAGCACCCCTGAGTTCATAAAGAGAGGTTGGTGGGAAGAGCTCCCGGGTTCAGGAAAGCAGTTTGCTTCCTAAAGCTGCCCAGGGCCAGGCATGGTGAGGGGACGGGAGGCCTGTGGAGTCTCTTGCTCACTCTGGACCACCAGCCTCCGTGTGTTCACCATTCTGGAAACTCTGAACCCAGCAGTTAGGGCTTCCGCTAGGTGGGATCGCTTAAGTCACTGGCCATTGGTTATTATGAATAATAAAAGACGTTCTTCCCGGCCGGATCATTCTGGAGACTTTGGATTTGAAGGAGCTCAGTATCAGGAACCCAGGATGGAGACCACATATGCATTTTTTATGATATCACAATATCCCAACAGTGCCTTCCAACACATATATGGGCGTGTCCCCATCTACCCGAATGCTCTGTCACCCTCACTAACACTCCAGTCTACAGTCGATTCCTTGGACAGTGGTTTCCGCTGCTGTTGCTGTCCCAGCAGTGTGACAACACACACTCTCAGCTACAGGGCGCAGTCCCCATGAGATGATTCCTGAACTAAATTTATAGCTGCCATTGCAGTCTCGGTCCACACCACCCTGAACATGCCGGATCCCACCTGATGCAGACGTGGCTAACGGTACCTTCGCACCAGAAGCCCAGGACAGGGCCTTCCTCCCGCCCCACACTCTGTCTCTTGGCATTTCTCAAGAAAACTGCTGGAGCCCAGTGTGGGGGTACACACCTACACCTATGATCCCAGTACTCAGGAAGCCAGCCTGGAAAATTTAATGAGACGTGTCTCGGAATGAAAATTAAGCCCAGCGGGTGTGAAGAGGCCCAGGACACCATCCCAACACCCAACACATCCCAACACATCCCCTACACACACACACACACACACACACACACACACACAGATGCTGGAAAGGAGACAGCAGGGCTGGGACACTGGGATCTGGGGGGACTGAATCCTTTGACCTAGAAAAGAATGATCAGAATGGGGAGTGAGGAGGTTGAGGGGGAAGTTAACTTCTTGAGAGAGTCTGAGGGACCCTGTGGGGGACTGAGTGGAGGTCACTTCCATCTGCTCATTTAGCAGACATTTTATTCGACACTGACCAGAGTCCCTACGTTGGGGTCGTGAAAACAAGAGAAAACTGTCAAGTAACAAGCATCGAAAGAGCCTTTTCAAATGGAGTCAAGAGACCACTGGGAAATTCCCGCTGCTGACAGAAATGCGGACTTTGGTCACCTCCACCCTTTCAACGCAGGCATCTGAAACCACCTCAATATGGTGAAATTAACCTGTGCCCAGAGGCCCACATGCGTATCAAGAGGTTATGGACTCTTGCTCCTTTGCTTTGTTTGTGGTACTACCACTGAGCTACCTCCCCAGCCCTTTTATTCATTTTGAGACAGGGTCTCAATAAATTGCCTAGGTTGGCCCCAAACTTGCCATTCTCCTGTGCCAGCCTCCTGCGCACCGAGATCATAGGCATGTGCTGCTGGTTCTTCGATGCAGCCTGTTGCATGGATGTTTCTGTTCTGTTTACACACTCTTCATTGGGTCGTGGTCACATAGCCCTGTTCCTGCTGTTTAAGCCCCCTCTCTTCCTGCCTTCCTAGGAACACTGAGTCACAGCTGTCTGAACCCCATCTCCTGAGTTGTAATTCCTGAGATCCCCGAATAAAATCCCCCCATTTTTGGTAGCCTTGCTAACCCAGCCCTAGAGTAATAAGTTTTTTTTGTTTTTTTTTTTTTTAAGAGATGGGGGTCTAGTTGTGTTGCCCAGGCTGGCTTTGAATTCTTGGCTCAAATGATTTTCCTGTCTTAGCCTCCCAAGCGAAGGACCACAGGCATGAACCACTCCTAGTTTTATTTATTTTTATTGGTTTTTTTTTTTTTTTTTTTTGGGCACTGGGGATTGAACCCAGGGGTGCTGTACCACTGAGCTACAGCCCAGACCTTTCTAGTTTCTATTTTGAGACAGGGTCTCACTAACTTACCCATTCTAGTCTCAAATTTGCCATGCTCCTGCCTCAGCTTCCTGAGTCACTGGGATTACAGGTGTGCACCACCACACCTAAGGAGTTCTAGAATTAGCTACTACTTTACCCCATAAAACAGAGTAAGTGTTTTAGTAAGCCAGGCAGAAGGAATTGCTTTTACAGACACAAAAGGGCTAAAGAGAAAAGAAACAAAAAGACACAAAGTGGGTTGGTCATTGCAGTTACCTTCCTAGTAAAGTGGAGACAGGGAGACAGAGTAAAAGAAAAATAAGCTCAGATTACATCAATTTATCTTTTTGTGTGTAAGGATTATGTCAAAGGGAACATTATCATGCCAATTGAAACCTGTCTTTCTGGGAATTTGTTCTCTCTCTAATCCTGATTTCTTGGAAGGTCAGATAAACAGCTTAGTTGCAGCTTGGTAACCTGGAACTTTAGCCCGAGTGACTCCATTTTAATTTTTAGCGTGGTCTACCGGGCCCAGTGCAGGAACTTAGTTCAAAACAATGCCTCCTACAATTTACATTTAACTGACTGACCCACGGTCCCTGCCCTCAAGAACTGGCATCCAGTGTGGGAGGCCCAGGGCAAATAGTATTCAGATACAGGGCACTTCAAACAGTGCAGGAAAAACCAGAATGGCAAAAGCACATGGAAGCAGAGGGAAGGGGGTGTCCCCAAGAGCAGGGCAGACCCGCAGTGCCACCTGGGACTTGGATTGGATGCTAAGCACAGTGGGGCTGCAAGGAGGGAGCAGAGGATCCCCTGCAGGAGGTGCCTCTGGCTGCTGGGTGGGAGGCTGTGGGGAAGGTTGGCCACTGGAAGCCATTAGACATACATGCCAGGCGGGCTGGAAGGTGGGGGTAGAGCCTGCACCGCAAGGGGCCATGGGAACGTCTAAATTCAGAAAAAAGTCCTCGCTGGCTTTTCCAGCTGCCTACTGTTGTGGGACAACACCTTCACTACCTTGCTCCAGTGGATGGAAACAGTGGCCATCTAGTTGTGCCTGTTATTTGGCATTTGGTCAGGGCTCAACTAGGTGATTCTGTGACCTCTGCAAGGGTCACTTGGTGTGATTCACTGGAGGCTAGGCTGAGCTGGAGTGGGCTGGGACGGCAGGAACAGCTGGCTCTCTCCGTGGTACATCACGGTGGCCTCAGGGCAGTCAACACAGAGTGTCCCCAAGTGGGCATGGTGGCACACACCTGTAACCAGTGACTCAGGAAGCCGAGGCAGGAGGATGACTTGAGTTCAAGAGTTGGAGACCAGTCTGGACAACATACCAGATCTATACCAAAACATAAAATATAAAAAAAGATAAATGAACAGCAGTGTCTCCAGACAGTGCTAAGTGTCGGCTAGGAACATAACTGCCCTGGTTAAGAACCGCTGTCTTGGGATCCACCTACTGTGACTCTAGGCCTCCATCCCATGTCAGGGAATTTAATCCCCCAAAATTGGGGTCTGGTCCCCAAACGGGTAGCCCCAAGTTGGGAGATCATATGATTTCCTAGCTCCTGAGAGGGATTCTAGTCTCTATCAGGACTGATGGAGAGGCCCCCATTAGACTTGTCTTAGTGGGAACTCGAAGGACAGAAGCTCTTTCCCACTCCAGATCCAACACCAACCCTCATGACCTGGGTGCCCAGGCTAGGAGGCCCCTTGCAGAGTGTCTTACAAAGTTGTCTCCTGACTCTGGCCACCAGCTCAGGAAGCCAACACTCCTTCCTACTTCCCAGTCAGAGGTCAGGATAGTTGAGGGGGAGCAGAGGGGTTTGGACCGAGGGGTTTGAACTGGTTGATAGAATCTGCTGATGGGATGTGGGTGAATGAGAAGAGTCAAGAATGTCTTCATAGTTTCCAGATTGAAGCACTGGAAAGACAGGGATGCCATGGATGAGGGGGAAGTCAAGGCAAGAACAGGTTGAGGGAGAATATTGGGAGCCCAATTTGAACAAGTGGAGAAGTCCACTTGTCATCCCAGGGCAGATGCCAAGGTGGATAGACAAGCCTGGAACTTGGGAGCATGCTCCAGGCTGCAGCCAGAATTATGGGAGTCATCAGAGATGGTATTTATAGCCATGAGACTGGCTGAGATCACCGAGGGAGGGAGTGTGGAGAGAGGTCCTGGACTGGGCTCTGGTGCTGTCTGATTAATAATAATCAGATAATAATCACCATCACTTTAGTCCTTGAAGCATCTGGCACAGTGCCTGGCTCTGTACAAGTTCACTGCATTGGACAGAACTTTTTTCCTACTTTATCCACCTCAACTTTCCCCACGAGTCAGGATTCAGTCCATTTGAACAAAGACCTGGGATGCCAGCTGCAGAGGCGCACGCCTGTAATCCCAGCAGCTTGGGAGACTGAGGCAGGAGGATCACGAGTTCAAAGCCAACCTCAGCAATTTAGTGAGGCCCTAAGCAACTTAGCAAGACCCTGTTTCAAAAACTTAAAAAATGTATAGAAAGTGCTGGAGATGTGGCTCAGTGGTTAAGCACCCTGGGTTCAATCCCTGGGACCAAAAAAAAAAAAAAAGAGGCCTGGGAATTAGGATCACTCAGTTAAGTCGGAAATGTGAATATTCTCTAGGAGTTTCTCAAAACCCAGAATTAAATATTTTTTTGGAGTGGGGGTGTCCCGAGGATTGAATCCAGGGGCACTTGACCGCTGAGCCACATCCCCAGCCCTTTTTTGTATTTTATTTAGAGACAGGGTCTCACTGAGTTGCTTAGCACCTTGTTTTTGCTTTTGGCTTTAACTCTTGAGCCTCCTGCCTTAGCCTCCCGAGACGCTGGGATTGCGGGCCTGCACCACTGGGCCTGACCAGAATGAAATCTGGCTCTCACAAGACTGACCCCGACATTCTGAAACCCCCACTCCCGTAGCAAAAGTTCTTCAGAATCCCGACCTGCAACCATCCCGCATGGCTACTCCCCATCTGTGCTTAACTTCAACTATTTGACTTTTTCTGATATTAAGAGAACTTTAAAACTGGGAATTTGCGCTGCAGGAAACTGGTCACACTCATTAACCCCTTCAGTCTCTCGCCCAATTCAGGAGCTATGGTCTCAAGTTGACTCCAAATGCTGCCCTCGACCTTTCCACACCCTGAAGACAGAGGCACCAAAATAGCAGCATGAGTCACTCAGGGACTGTCACGTGATGCACAGGCCAACATGCCTTCTGCAGTGGAACTCCCATGTTGCAGGGACCTGGGCTAAGGAAAGGGGACACTGGCCATCCCATGTGGCTGCCTCCCTGTCCCCCTCAGGAGGGCTCCAAGTTCACCAAGAGGTTTGGAAAAGCCTGAGTTGGTGGAACTGATAAGAGCTCACATTTTTCCATGTTTCAAAGTAAATTTACCATGGTGGTGATGGAGTTGCCTCATGGTGCCCCAGTTATCTACCTTCTAAACTTTCACATCTCCTTAAGAAGCTTGTTTTCTTTCTTTTCTCCACCCCACCACCCTATTGGGAATTGAACCAAAGGGTGCTTTACTACTGAGCTACATCCCCAGTCCTTTTCATTTTTTGTGAGACACGGGGTGGGACTAACGTCCAGGCTGGCCTCAAACCTGCTGAAGCTGGCCTTGAAATTTTGATCCTCCTGCCTCAGCCTCCAGAGTCACTGGAATTATAGGTATGCACCACAGCGAGCTGCCCCAAAGTGATTTTTGTGTGTTTCACTCATACTATTTTACCCAGTACTTACAATTACCCCTGATGCCCAATAGGATGTTTGATACTATTTGATGAATTAATGAATGCCTACTACGTGTCAGGTACTGTGCAACACTTCAGGAACTCCAAGATAAAGGAAAACAGACACAAGGCTCTCGCTGACTGACCTGACTGCAGTGCTGATACCAAAATCATTTGAGCAGAGAAGTGCACAGCCCACAGTTGGATAAAAGAGGTAAACACTGAACAGACGTCAGTGTGCTTGCAAGCCACCAGCTGTCAAGGAACCTTGATAGTGCAGGCAGTCTGAAAGATGGGCAGTTACCCCAGCAGAGGGACGAAGTGAAGAAGTCTACCTAGTTCAAGAACAGAGATATCACTGCGGCTGGAGAGGACAGGGAAAGGTGGTGGGGAAAGCAGACCTGCTTAGGTAGGTCCTAACTGGCACCCCCAGGCCTTCGTGAGTTTTGAGGGAGGATCATTAGGTATGACATCGGCTGTCATTTTGGTTGCTGAGAACGGAAGAGACACAGATGGATGAGGAGCAGGTATGGGCAAAAAGGGGCCACTTTAAACCCTGGGGGGTGATGGGCACTATCCACAGCAGGTAGGAGGAGGATACAGCAGGGTCCCAAGACTCATCCCCTCGCCCCGCCCCAATCGGGAGACCCTATGCTCCAATAACCACATCACACCCTGCAAGCAAAAGCAGGTCCTTCCCGCCCTAGGCCCTTGCATGTCTTGCCTTGCTTCCGCATTTGGGGCTGGGGCTTAAGGCTGCACCAGGCCGCCCCGGCCCACAGGTGAGGTAGATCATTCAACTGTTTCCTAACACTGCCGCTTGAATCCCCCTCGCTCCTTCGTTACCAAACCCTGCACCCAAGGGTTCAGAGAGGGCGTGCAGCTCTGCTGAGGACACCCAGAGTGCCAGCCGCCCCGCGGCGGGGAGAGCCCGGGCCTGTCCAGCCCAAGCCCGGCACCCTCAAGGTCTCGCGGCCTTTTTTTTGAACATTCGGAACCCAAGGGCTGGGATTCAGGGAAGAGCAGGGCCCCAGGCCGGGGCGCTGGACAGCGCGGGCACCCATCGATCAACGGCCAGGCTCTCCCGAGGCCAGCCCCGACCGTCACCCCAGAGGCTGGGGCCCCCAAGCCTGACGCACGGGGGAGGAGCGGATCGCGTCGGCCGAATTCTCGGCGGGGTGCGGCGGGAAGTCGCCCTAGAGGCCAATCCCGGGGCCGCCGGAGTCCCAGCGACAGAGGGTGCTCGGGCCCTCAGACTCCAGTCAAGCACCGCCCGGCGAAACCAGGCCCTCTGCAGGGCAGCAATTTAAACCTATCAGCGCAAAGAGTTGACAACTCCCCGCCCAATTGAAGTTTTTTTTTTTTTTATTCTGAAGGCGGTCGCGTCATAGAGTCCTGCAGCCCAATGAGAGAGGTGGAAATTTCCAGAAAGAACAGGACCAATGGGCGCGGCCACTTCGTCCGCGATTGACTGACCAAGCCACCAATCCGTGTGGCAAAGGTCCGCTCCTCCCTCCATTCGTAGAGCCTGCGATGGGTGGGGCTTTGGCAGGAGCGTCCAATCCAGAGGTGCGGAGGAGGCAGGGTCGAAGCTATTACTCCCCGATGTCCAATGAGAGGGAAGCAAAGATGATGGGCTGGACTTCAAGCCAATAATGGAGTAGTACAGAGAACCTCCTGGAGGAGCTCGACCAGTGAGCAGGCGAGGAAGGGGCGGGCGCCGGAGTCCCGGCAGCTTCTAGTAGGTTCCAGAAGGCGGCGCGTGCGGTTGGGAACGCGGAGCGGACGGGAACGCCGAGGGGACGGATTCGATTCAACGGGGTTCCGGGCCAGGCTATGGAGCAGGTGAAGGGGGAGGGGCGGGCTGAGGCCCGGGTGTCTTTCGGGGTGCGACGGGGACCAGGCCGTGGCGGAGGGGCGGGGTGAGGCAGGCGCCGGGCCGGGGCGCGCAGCTGCGGCGGGAGGCGAGGGCGTGAGGGCCGTGGCCGCAGGGGAGGGAGTCTGCAACGCGGCCCGGCCGCGGGAGCGCCCATCGCCCCATGGCTCGGCGAGGACGGCCAGAGGAGGCCCGGGTTAGGCAGGAGGCGGGCCCGCGGCGGGAAGAGGGGCCGCGGCCGAGCCCCGGGGGCCTCCCGAGAGGTGGCTGCAGGCTAAGCGGCGGGGTGGCGCCGGCCGCACTGGAAGGCTGGAGGTGGGCGAGGGGCCTCAGTTGACACCGGGTGGTCTCGATCTGGGAGACCGATCCTGCCGATGGAGGAGCCACCCAGCACTTGGCCACGAAGAAGTTGGAAAATCCGGGGAGCGGGGATCGCAGTACCCTGGCAGTAGCAGGGGCACTCAGCAGCCTGGGACCCAGTGGGGGGAATGCTCCCTTTGTGCATCTTGGGAAGGTCAGCGTAGAAAAGTTAGTGGCGCCGGCCGACTTTGCTGATGCAAGGGAGGGTGTTGCAAAGTCCTTGGGAGGAATTCTGTCTCCACCTGTGTTTTACAAACGTATGCGCAGCCCCTCCCCCTCTTTTGTCTGTGGGTGACCGTAGGGTGACTGAGGACTGACACCTCTGGAAAGTCGGTTTCTGATTACACAGGAATTAGTAGCTATAGTGTAGTGAGCAGCCAGAAGTTAACTTGCCTCCACGCAGCATTTAGGGGGCCGAGTTGAAGCTGCTGCTGTTGCTTTTCGTGACTTGGTGAAGTCCATAGTGGCTTACAGCTGAGAGGTCTGAGAGATTTCGTTGCATCGGAAACCGTCTTTGCGCTGTAGTGATTCATCTGGAAAAAGACAAAACGGCTCACTCTTCCTGCAAAAAAGCTGCAAAACTGAACCTTTAGTGTAGTATAGTCGCTGCTCCTGTAGCCAAAGTAAAAGCTTCCTGGTTAAATGAATAAGAAAGTGGAAATGGAGAGATTAATAGACTTTTTATGCCTTAATAATATGCCTTTAAATTCTATTTAGGATTAAATGGGGTATGGTACAGGCAAGAAAAAGGTTTCTGGTGTGTGACAAGAGCAAGAAAGGCTGTTGCTCTTAACAAAACCTTTTGGTTAGAGGTGCCAGGGATTGAACCCAGGGCCCTGAGCATGCAGATGTGCTCTGCCCTGAGCTATACCCCCAGCCCAAAACAGTTTTCTCAAAAAATTATACCAACCTTACAGAAGCATAAGCATAGGTAGACTGGTTGACTAAACTCAGGACTACAAAATTACCCAAGGGATGTACAGATGACTTTCCTTTTTGTTACCATTTTTTTCCACATTTACAGTTTATTAATTTGTTTATTTTTAGAAGATGAGGCTCTCACCCAGGCTGGGCCCGCATTCACAGGCTCTGGAGAGCCATCTTCCTCTCTCAACCTCCTGAGTAGCTGGGACCACAGCGCACACCACTGTACCAGACTTGCTTTCATTTTAACCTGTGAAGTCCTTATTTTAGTTTTAGGAAGTATTCAGGATGGACAAATTGAAGTGATCAAATACACTTTTTGGGGGGTGTTAGTGATTGAACCATTTGATGCTTTTACAACTGAGCTATATCCTCAGGCCTTTTTATTTTATTTTGAGATAGGGCCTTACTAGGTTGCTGAGGCTAACTTGAAACTTGTGATTCTCCTGCCTCAGCCTTCTCAGTTGCTGGGATGACAGGTATGTGCCACCAGGCCACCGCACAGTGATACACTTTTTACATTTGGCCCAATATAGATTGTCAACTCTAGATATGTTTTTTCCAGCAGTGCCAGGCAGTTGAACCCAGGGCCTTCAGCATAGTAGGCAGGCGCTTTTCAGAGTCATTCTCTGTTATACAGAAAGCCTTTTTTCGTTTTTCATATTTATTTTTATTTTTTGTGGTATTGGGGATCAAATTCAGGAACACTTTATGTTTTATTTTGAGATAGGTTCTCACTTTGACCCTGACTGCCCTTGAACATGGTCATTCTCCTGCCTCAACCTCCTGAGTCACTAGGATTGTAGGTGTGCTCCACAGCCCTGGCTCGCTCACTTTTTTTCCCTCTTTGCAGTACTGGGGATTTCTTGTCCAGTTGCCCGGGCTAACCTCAAACTTAAAATCCTATCTAATTTTGACCTGCAGTGGGAAAGGAAATCAGTTTTTTAGGTCCCAGCCAGCGTTGTTTTTTTGTGTGTGTGTGTGTTTTGTTTTGGTATTTTTTTGGTTCTGGGGATCGAGCCCAGGGCCTCGAGCATACAGAATCCGTGTGCATTCTACATTGAGATTACTATACCCTCAGCCCTTGGGTAACATGTTTAACAAAACAGTAGTATTATGTACACTGTGCTAGTGTCTTCTGTTTCACCTGCTCTTTTAAAATACTAGTCAAGAGCTGGGTGTGGTGGAGCATATCTGCAATTCCATCAACTTAGGAGGCTGAAGCAGGAGGATACCAAGTTTGAGGCCAGGTTCAGCAACTTAGTGAAACCCTAGGCAACTTGTGAGACCCTGTCTCAAAATAAGAAAGGGGGCTGGGGGTGGAGCTTAGTGGTAGAGAACCCCAGCACCAAAAAAATAAAATGTTGGTTATGACCTACAAAATTGATTTCTCACCCCACTGCAGGTTAGTATTGGATTTGAAAAATGCTTTTCTGGAAGATAGGCAAGAACTTCACAAAGCTGTTGCTTAGCTGCCTTCCCCTACCCCCTAATTTTTTAAATTATAAGGATCTCACTTAAGTTGCTGAGTCTGGTTTTGGACTTGGTATTCTGCTTCAGGCTTCCAACTTGCTGGAATTGTAGGCCTGTGCTATCATGCTAGGTCTCAGTTGCCTCTTAACACCAGTTGAGTGGAGCTTTGTGAAGTTTTGCCTTCATGCCTCAATCCTGGCTCTAATTTTCATGTCCCAATTGTTAAATTTTGGTAGATTCCCTCTGCTTTTTCCCTCTTTACCCTTGTGTTTGTTTTTTGTCTTTTGGGGATTTTTTGCAGCGTTGGTAATCACACTCAGGGCCTCATGCTAGCCAAGCAAGACTATACCCCTGAACCACATCCCTAGCACTTCCCCCTTGCCCCTTTAAGATCTCTTTGGATGGGGCACATACCTGTAATCCTGGCCACTTGGGAAGATGAGGCAGGAGGATTGCAAAATCAGGTCCAGCCTAGGACACTTAATGGATGTCCTGTCTCAAAAGTGCTGGAGATGTAGCTCAGTGGTGGAGTACCTCTGGGTTCCCAGTTTGAATCGCCATTACTGGGGTTGGGGGAGAGATTGCTGTGGATGAAAGTTCCTGATTGATGTGCATCAAGATTCCAAATTCATTTAACAGAACTCTTGGTACTGAGAGCACTTCACCCCTGAGCTACATTCCCTAGCCCTTTTCATTTTTATTTGAGACAGGGCCTGAGTAAGTTACTATGGCTGACCTGAAACTGGCAATCTTTCTGCCTCAACCTCCCAGACTGCCAAAATTACACGTGTACACCAACATGCTGGCCAGAATTCATTCTTTAATACACTGGGACATGGGTTTGTAAAGACTGCTTTAGTAATTCAAATGACATCTCGAATCCCATGGATTATGTTTGTACTTTGGATGTGTGGTGGGTCATCTGACCTTTTATAGGACAACCCTGATAGGCCAGGGCCTCCTTCCTTCACTTTTTAATCACCTGGGTGTGTTCCAGCTTGCATTCTGAATATTTGGGAGGATAGGGAATTTACCTTCTCCATCCTCTGTGTTATAGTAATATTTTAAACTTTTTGGGGGGACTAACTTACTCATTTAGGATCAGCATTAATTTACCATGTGGTGACATTTTACTATACCAATAAATGAAAAATGGTTATCTGATAGAAGGAGATGGTAGCTGAGCCATAAGAGTGTGTGTGTGCGCGCGCGGGCATGTATACACATATACACCAGGGGTTGAACCCAGAGGGGCCTTAACCATCAAGCCACGTCTCCAGCACTTTTTGCTTTTTTATATTTTATATTGAGACAGAGTCCTGCTAAGTTGCTTAGGGCTTCAGGCTCCCCACGTCCCTGGGATTACAAGCATGCATCACTGCGCTGGCTCCTGAGGAGCATCTTGATGCTCTAGAGGAAGGGAAACCTAGCTGTCCTAAAGCCTGTAGTGTGCAGGAATCTGCACTTATCTTCCTTCCCGGTTGTGTCTCCCTGTGGGGAGTGCCTGTGCTTGTGCTGTTTCATCATTTGGACTCTTTGGGAATGTGACCCAAGTGAATTGGACTGGGTTGGTTGGTTGGTTGGTTTTTGGTGGTGCTGGGGCTTGAACCCAGAGCCTCAAGCATGCTAGGCAAATGCTCTGCCACTGAGCTACGTCCCAGCCGTCAGACTTGCTTTTCCATGACAGGAACATGTGGGTATGTTCTGGAGGGCTCTGTCAGCTCAGAGTGAAGTGGGGCTAGAGTTCTTACCAGTCCACACAAGAGCCACTGGAGAGCAGAGATGGGTTTCTTGGGCCTTGCTGCCCCTGCCCACCCACTGCTGGCTCCCAGAGGCGGGAAATACAAGTGATCGCTCTTTTCTAATCTGTAAATAACCTGTTTTTTGGTAACTGGGGGGAAATGTCATCTAAAACCCTGGAGACAGTAGGCTCGTCATGGGGAGAAACTCTAGGCTGCTTTTCTCCTCAGGTGAATGAGCTAAAGGAGAAGGGCAACAAGGCCCTGAGTGCCGGGAACATCGACGACGCGCTGCAGTGCTACTCTGAGGCAATCAAGTTAGATCCTCAGAACCACGTGCTCTACAGCAATCGATCCGCGGCCTATGCCAAGAGGGGGGACTACCAGAAGGCTTATGAGGATGGCTGCAAAACCGTCGACCTGAAGCCCGACTGGGCCAAGGTAAACCTGGGGCAGTTGGGTCTCTGGGTTTTTCCCACAAATGTCTTTGGGTAGTCATTGTGGTCTGCAGTGCCTACTGGCAGGGCCTCCTGCCTTGCCTAGTTGCCTGTCCCAGAGGAGTGATGAGTTTGTTTCCCACCCAGCCCTTCTCTGCATGAGTATGCCCCGAAAGTAACGCATGTGTGCGTCAACAAGTCCAAGTTAGCATCAGTCCTTAGCTTTTGTACTGCCGAGAGTGAAAAGGCTGCCAAGGAAAACTGACAGCCCTTGGTCATGGTCATCAGATGGATCTGGGTGGGGAGGGTGAGGGTCGATTTGAGCACGATTCTTAAAGACCAGTCTTGGTGTGGTATTGTCCTTTTTTTCTTATTGGCGTTCACGGGGATATATTTTGGTTCATAAAATCGGTTTTTTTGAGTTTATTTGGATTTATGCAGTGTCTTTTTAAAATTTTTGTATCCTTTTTCATGGGTTTAAGGGCTATTCACGAAAAGCAGCAGCTCTTGAATTCTTAAATCGATTTGAAGAAGCCAAGAGAACCTATGAGGAAGGTTTAAAACATGAAGCAAATAACCCTCAGCTCAAAGAGGGTTTACAGAATATGGAGGCCCGGTTGGCAGGTAGGTACCACTGTATTTTTTAAAAGGGATTAATCTTGAGGGCCCCTCCTCCCCCCAGTATCAGTGGGGTATGAGGGTATAGTAATTCATATGAACTGATTTCATAGTGACTCCATTGCTCTAGGCCCAAGGTGAGACAGAAGAGCAGTCTGCTCCATGCCTGTCAGCCAGGAGGGAGAGAGGGCCACAGGGCAGAACAGTCCTTCCAGGGCATGCGTGTGAATGTGGGGACACCTCGTATCCAAATCATAACGTGCTCTTTCCTTTATTTGAACAGAGAGGAAATTCATGAACCCTTTCAACATGCCTAATCTTTATCAGAAGTTGGAAAGTGACCCCAGGACAAGGGCACTGCTTAGCGATCCTACCTACCGGGAACTGATAGAGCAACTGCGAAACAAACCGTCAGACTTGGCCACGTGAGTAGAGGCAGCACATTGTCTGGAAAGGGTCAGGAATCCTATGGCAGCGGGTTCCCGTGTCCAGCCTGCAGGGTTTCTGCCCTTGCTCTTTCTCCACAGAGTGGCCCGGGTTTATTTGTGTACTTATAGAAAGGGTCAGGAGGAGCATGTTTCATAGTCGCCTCAGCCTTGCTTTGAATCTGCAAGGCCTCTTCCCTTTTCCTAGATTTTTTTAATTAAAAATTTTTTTTTTTTTTTGCAGTGCTGGGGATCAAACCCACGGCCTTGTGCTTGCTAGGCAAGCACTGCTCCTCCACTAGGTGACACCCCCTGCCCTCTCCTAGGATTCTGACCTAGTACCAACCCCACCCTTTCCAAAAACAGCCCTGCTGTGCCTGTTAAGTTGGTGGGGAGACAGGGTTGAGAGAAGCATCTGGCGTGGAGATGTGCCTATAAATCCTGTATTGAAATCTGTCACTATCTGAACCCCTGGCCCCTGAAGTGAGATAGGGAGTTCTATCTGTAATAACTCCTTTCTCTGTGTATCTCCTGACCTCAAGTAACACTGCTGACCTTTGCAACTTCATTTTAGAGTTTTGAAGGGTTGAGTAGTTTCCCTTTGTGACTTGTGAGTAGAGTAGAATCCAGCCATCCATTGATGGTTGAGAAGCTTCGGGATACAGGAACCTGACTGTTAAATGATGTTTAGGATCAGTCATGGAGAAGAATAATGGGCTATTTTTCTTCTTTTAAAAAATAAATACTAGGAAACTACAAGATCCCCGGATCATAACCACTCTCAGTGTCCTCATTGGGGTTGATCTGGGCAGTATGGATGAGGAAGAAGAGGCTGCAACACCCCCACCACCTCCTCCCCCCAAAAAAGAAACCAAGCCAGAGCCGATGGAAGAAGATCTCCCAGAGAATAAGAAGCAGGTCTCATTTTTCTTTTTTCCTCACCATCATGCATTTACAAACAACCACATCACCTAGTATTTGTGTTGGATGGCAACATCTGTAGGTGATGGATAACTAATTTTTTTGAGTGCTAGGTTTATTGTTAGTTACTCAGGAGGCTGAGATGGGAAAAACACTTCAGCCTAGGAGTTTAAGGACCACCTGGGCAACATGGCAAGACTTTTCTCAAAAAGGGAAAGTTGCATATAAAAACACAGCAAAGACAAAAGATCAGCCTCACAAGAGATTTCATGTATTTTAAAGTGTCTTATTGCGAGCATGTCTCTTCGTTAACGCAGCTGCTGCACTGCTGCTGTCCTCAGAACTGGACAACACAAGATCGTAGAGTTGAGGCTCCATGTCCCTGATGTGGTCCAGAAGAATGTTGCCTGCATCAGTCCTTAGGCTTGCTGCTTCCTGGTTGGAAATTGTTGTGATTGAAAGTGTGTCCACTTAGCAACACACTTCCAACAGGAGGCGTGCGTCTGAACAGTTTTATTTCCCTTCTCGTAACAGCAGATTGTTGCCAAATTTAGCACCTTTAAATGGGTGAGCGTTAGTTGCTCAGAGTGTCTCAGCTGGAAAAAGGCCCTCGGTGTGGGTGGTGGTGAGCTGTGCTGGAGACTCCTGCTGCTGCTCTGGCCCCTTCTCCTTTACCACACTCCTCTGCTGACAGCTCGAGCTGGAGACAGCCACACAGTGGGAACCAGGCTTGTGACCACCTCTCAGTAAAATGTGTCACAAAATTCTACTGTCTTTTGAGTTGAGGGAATTTACCTTGAAGCCCTCTTCCTTCTGACAAAGTCAGGAGAGTAGGTGGAAAGGGTGTTTCCGGGGAAGCAAAGATAAGTCTTCATTTTAATGGTTAATACTTGATTGTAAATCTGTGGCTATTTGAAGAAGAGGTCTTTTGTTACAGAGAACTCGCCTCCTTAGCCATGTTGTCCGTTCTCAGTACCCACAGCAAGTGATAGACTCCCTCTTTGGTCTTCTGAGTTAGATTGGCTCAGCATTCACTTCCCACCCCATCTAGGCACTGAAAGAAAAGGAGCTGGGGAATGACGCCTACAAGAAGAAAGACTTCGACACAGCCCTGAAGCACTACGACCGGGCCAAGGAGCTGGACCCCACCAACATGACTTACATCACCAATCAAGCAGGTGAGGCCCAGAAGCCAGGTCAGGGGGGTTGGTAGGCACTTTCTGAGGAAAGAGGCAAGGACTGACTTTTTTCTCCACCATCCTGCCTGGCAGCTGTATACTTTGAAAAGGGCAACTACAATAAATGTCGGGAGCTTTGTGAGAACGCCATCGAAGTGGGGAGAGAGAACCGAGAAGACTATCGACAGATCGCCAAGTACGCTTGACCTCCTGCCGTGCCTCCAGTAGTGCGGAGGGTTGCTGGCTACCCCTTCAGTGTCCCTTCATGGGGAGGAGGGGTGCTGGCTGCTGAGCCTGCTGTGTTAGGAAGGGGCTGGAGAGGTGGTCACAAGGTCTGGGACAAGGAGGTGCCAGGGCAGCAGCATGGGCCTCCATTCCTCTGTAGGGGCCGACATCTTCTCTGGCTCTGTCCTCAGCAGATGCTTTTCTCTCTTCCATCTTTACCAGAGCTTATGCGCGAATTGGTAACTCCTACTTCAAAGAGGAAAAGTACAAGGATGCCATCCATTTCTACAACAAGTCCCTGGCCGAGCACCGAACCCCAGACGTGCTCAAGAAGTGCCAGCAGGTGAGTTGGAGAGAACCGGGCATTGTTCATTGGGCTGGGGGTGGAGCCCAGGCTCCAGTACGAGCTAGTGCTATTTAAGTAGCAGCAACTCTGGTCATCTTACGTGATACTGGCCTTTTCACATAATGTTGACATCATGTTGGAAAATGAGTGCTTCACGGTCTTTTTATATTGGCCACTATTTCCACCTTTAATTGTGGTAATGTTGAGGACTGGTGCTTGGGGGGTGGGGCACCTGTAATCCCAGCCTCTTGGGAGGCTGAGGCAGGGTAACCGTTAAGTTTGAGGCTTGTCTCAAAATTTGTAAAAAGGGCCGGGGATGTAGCACCCCTGGCTTCAAATCCCTGGGACCAAAAAAAAAAAAAAAAAGTTTGAGGATCAGTCCATTAACAGTTTTTCTTGTAGTTTAACATTCTGTCTAGACACCATATGTCATAACTAGCATAGGAGGGTGGTTTTGTTCACAGAAAGATTGGTGAGGCCAGGTTTGATGGCATATGCCTGTCTAACTTGAACCCAGGAGTTCAGGGCCAGCCTGAGCAACGTAGCAGGACCCAACTCAAAAAAAAAAAGGGCTGTTCAGGTGGGCAGTATTCTCTCACTGGGTACGTGTCTGAATGAAGTGCACATCAGCACCAGGCCCTGCTTTGTGACTTGCCGTGATGATAAATGCAGAATGTTTTCCTGTGCTGCCATTGAATCCAAGGCATCCAGCATGCCAAATCCACACACTGTACCACTGAGCTGCATCCCCAGCCCAAGATTATCAAGTTCCCAAAACAAAAATTAAATCTTGCCAGCAGAATTCTAAAAATGTTATGTTCGTGGCAGTTTAAGTTACTATTCCAAGAATCTTTTTCTTTTTTCTTAGGCAGAGAAAATCCTGAAGGAGCAAGAGCGACTGGCCTACATCAACCCTGACCTGGCATTGGAGGAGAAGAACAAGGGCAATGAATGTTTTCAGAAAGGTGCCCGCACAGTGTCTGTGGTGGGACGTGGGGCTGAGAATGTTCCCAATGTGGAACACAATACCTGGAGGGAGAGAGTGGCTTATTGCTTGTCTGAAGCGTCTGTTTTCCTTTTCCAGGGGACTACCCCCAGGCCATGAAGCACTATACCGAAGCCATTAAGCGGAATCCACGAGATGCCAAACTGTACAGCAATCGAGCTGCCTGCTACACCAAACTCCTGGAGTTCCAGCTGGCCCTCAAGGTGAGAAGATCTGGGGGGCCAGCTGCGTTACTGCGAACCTTTGGGCTCCATCTCCTTGTTTTCTTTCATCAACAGGTCGATGTTTTCTCTTTGAGTCCAGATTCGTGGTGGTAGTACTTGTGGGTATAAACTATGGGGCCTGTGTTTACCCCGCACTGGCCCTTGGTGCTGGTGGCTGGGAGTGAGTACTGGGGAGAGGGTGTTGAGGACACAGCACCTTCCTTGAGAACCCTGAAGCTTTTTCCTTCCCATTGTCCTTCACTTTTCATGCATTTGGGGGTGCAGGTTGGGGGTACTGGGATTGAACCCAGGCCCTTGCACATATGAAGCAGGTGCTCTGCCACTGAGTTGTTAACTCCCAGCCCCTGTTAACCAGTTCAGGTGTTCGGTGCAGGGCGTGGGGTCCACCCACACTCCATGGACTGTCTACAGGTTGCCATCTCCTCGACTGAAACTTGCCCTGGTCACCGCTGCCCTCTGCTTTATGACTTGACTTTTCTGGGTGCCTTAGAAGTGGAGCACTATACGATTTGTCTTTGTAACTGGCTTCATCCACTTAGCCCAGCATCTCTAGGTTGGTTTGTCGGGGACGCCCTGTTGTTCCCATGGTAACAGTGCCCTCTTTCTGCCCGTTTCTTGGTGGTTAGTTCACCTGTAGGTAGGTCTGCTCTTGGTCACGTCAAACCGTGGTTCTCTTAGACACCAGAGAGTTGGTTCCATATCCTTCTGAATGTGAGGCACTCTGTTTTTATTTTTCATTTTAAGACAGGGTCTCACTAAATTGCCCAGGGTGGTCTCAAACTTGATCCTCCGTGCCTTCTGTGTACCTGGGTTTACAGACATGTGGCCATCACACCTGGCGTAGTTTTTTATTTTGAACATATTTAAACAGAAGAATACACAGTGAATATCTCATTCTCCATCTAAATATTGACACTTGCTGAACCATTTGTGAAGAATAATTAGGCCAGACCTGGTGGCACATACTGGTATTCCCAGCTAATTAAGAGGCTGGGGGGCTGGGTTGTGGCTCAGTGGCAGAGCACCTGCCTAGCACATGTGAGACACTGGGTCCCATCCTTAGCACACATTAAATAAATAAACAAACAAATAAAGGCATTGTGTCCATGTACAACTAAAAAGTATAGAGAGGAGGAGAGACTGACTCAGGCTGCAGGTCACTTGAACCCAGTAGTTAGAGGCTCAGATAACCAAAATTCAGGTAGTATAGTGCCTTATAACCTTAACGTCCATACATTGTGATTTTCCTGCGTGTCCAAAACTATGTCTTGAGTTTTGAACTATGTCTTGAGGTGTCGAGTCTCAGTGTCAAGACTGATGTGTTTGTGGCTATTATATTCTCTCTCTAGAACTTGTGTAGAGTCCAGCCGTCATTTTGTGTGGGCTGGTGACCTGGAGTGGTCTCTCCTGTGCTGTTGCCCAGCTTTCTCCTGTCCTGCTTAACCTCTCAAGTAACCCAGGGCCCAAGACAAACAGGAATGGCAGGGGCGAAAGCCACGGCCTGAGTGAGCCATGAGAGAGCCTAATTCCTTCTGCTGCTTCTTTCTAGGACTGCGAGGAATGTATCCAGCTGGAGCCAACTTTTAGTAAGTGCCTTTTCTGCCTCTTTCCTCTCCCCTCTCCCCTGGTTCTGGCCAAAGGACTGAGGAGAAAGAAGGGGCAAGGGCTTGGGGTCTGCAGGACTTTGCATCCTGTGGAGGGGTTGGTGTGCGGAGGAAGAGGCTGGCGCCCTGGAGGCTGTTAGCGAGAACGCCTCCCCTCTGGTTTGTCTGTAGTCAAGGGTTACACGCGGAAAGCAGCTGCCCTGGAAGCCATGAAAGACTACACAAAAGCCATGGATGTGTACCAGAAGGCCCTGGACCTGGACTCCAGCTGCAAGGTGGGCTGCCACTGGCCTTTGGTGGACCCGCCCCTGCCTGTTCTGCTCTTCGGGTCTTTTCTCTGTTTTCTCTCTGGTTCTTGCCTCAGTTTCTCCTTCTGCTTCTCCTCCCCCTCGTCCCTTTTCCGTAATCTCTGGGGTCTTGGCACTGCTGCAGCAGTTAGCCAGGTGATGATGGTGCCCTCCTGCTTTGCCTTCTGGAATGCAGGAGGCAGCAGATGGCTACCAGCGCTGCGTGATAGCACAGTACAACCGACATGACAGCCCCGAGGACGTGAAGCGACGGGCCATGGCTGACCCTGAGGTGCAGCAGATAATGAGCGACCCAGCCATGCGGCTCATCCTGGAACAGATGCAGAAGGACCCCCAAGCACTCAGCGAGTAAGCCAAATTGGGGAGGAAATGGCTGTCCTTGAAGGAAATGGGCTGGGTGCGATCCACCTCGGAGGAATTGTGGAAGTCTTAAGATGACTGGAAAGGTTGGCGGTGGGAGGAGGGTGGAGGAGGCGCCATTCCCTCTTAGTTCTGCGGCCGAAGCATCAGTTGGAAAGATGGTTTTTCCTGGGAGGAAGGTCTTGGTGTCAGCTGTCCAGGTGCACAGCGGGCCTGGCAGCCCTCTCCAGCATCTCCCAGCGGGTGGCGCCTCTCAGGGTGTGGATTAGAGCTTGCTCTGAGAGTCAGGAAACCTTTTTTAAGGTCAAGTATCATTCCAAGCCACTTTTTTTTCCTCTGTAGACACTTAAAGAATCCCGTAATAGCGCAGAAGATCCAGAAGCTCATGGATGTGGGTCTGATCGCGATTCGGTGATGACTTGTTCATCTCTTCCCTTCACCTACTTGGAAAGACGAGCTGGGATGGCGGCAGGCAGCATGGTGCGGGGGGAGAGGGAGAAAGAGCAGCCTGTCTTTATATTTATACCTGCCTACGGGGAAGATGCAGACCCAGCCGCCGCCCTGGGCCCTCTGAGCCCCGCATGGTCTCCTCACTGCTGCCCTTGGGTTCCGTGTCTCCATCCCTGCCCCCTCAGTCGCTGTCTCGGCTGCTCCCCATAGTTAGTTATTTTTTATTTGGGGCAGTGGGCATATGTGGGGAGGGGAGGGTGTTCTTCCCAACCTGGGGTCCCAGCTGTCTTCACATTGTTAACTCCACGCCTTCTCCAATAAAATAAGCCAATCAGGTGTGGTGACATGTTGCTGTGGCCTTGAATGTTTTTTTTTTCCCACCCTCCAGAAAAGACTCCCTCACAGATGACCCTAGACTGGTGGAGGTGTGCGTGAAGGGTGGCCATGCTGGCCACCTGAGCCTGGTCTTTTCTTCGGATGGACCCTGGGGACCCCTGGCTGGGTGTGAGTGCCACTTGATTCCACAAGGTGGCCACTAGGTGGTGCAGTTGCCCAACTCCTGAAGGTGGCCTCTGACTCCCCTTTGATAAAAGTGGCATTAGGTTCAGGTCGACTCAGGGTGGTCCCCATGCTGTGGATTCTCCATGCTTACAGTGAAAACCAACTCGATCTAGAGAGCCAACCCAGAAGCAAAGGATCATGAGAGGCTCACCTCGAGAGGAGCTATGGTCGGCTGCTCTGTTAAGGGCGGGAGCTGGCTACTGTCATCTGGGAGCTTTCGTACTGAGCTGTGCTTTATGGTCGCAGCAATCTGTTTCCCAAAGCCCCCTTCCTGGGCTGAAGAGGCTTCTGGGCTGTAGTATACTTCCTCATTTGTTCCCAGCTCTGCTTCCTGGGCTAGCAGCAGGCTGTACTTCCTGCTGCCCTGGGTTTGCATAAGCTGCTCTTCCCCTGGGGATCCCCAGCCTTGCCCCTGAGGGAGGCCCACTGCTGTGGTGGAGGCTCCCACCTCCAGGCCCAAGTTAGGCCACAGAGATCCTCTGAGGTGTCAGCCTCTGGCTAACTTAGGGAGCACACGGCAAGTTGTGCTATCAGTCACAAAAAATGGTGAGACAGTGCCCGAGGGCGGTTGTGAAAGGCCAGGAAAACATTTTCGGTACTGGAGATACAACCAAGGCTTCATCCACTGAGCTGCTTCCCAGCTTTTTTTTTTTTTTAAGTTTTGAGGTAGGGCCTTAACTGAATTGCCAGGCTGACTTCTAACTTGGGATCCTCCTGCCTCGGCCTTCTGAGTCTGGGATCACAGGCACGCGCCACCATATCCTGGCTGGGAACAATTTCTGTTTACTGTTCTGGGCAGCTCCACAGTTGACAGGCTTGGGAACAGAGGCTATTCGGAGGTAGAAAACAGCACGGAGTTGCCCTTCAGAGATCTGAGCTGATGAGGATCGCCTGGGCTGAGCTGGGTTGACCTGCCAAGTTTCTAAGTGACTTGGGTCCAATCCTTTCTCCTCCGTGGCTCTCCCCCTGGCAACCCAGGGATGTGGCTGCAGGGCCCCACCTCATGCCAGGCTGGGGAGTAGCGGGGTTTCTAACTGAGGCGGGCCAGACCTTGACACCCATCGGGGTTTCCTCTAGCCTGAACCTAGTTTCTCTCCAGATGAAGGGGACTGACTGGTGTAGGGTGCACAGGCCCTCCTGCTTCCTGTGCGCACTGGGGCCCTCTGCGCTGCCAGTGTGCTTCCTGCACCCAGGGCCAGCCCACCCTGGGGAGGGGCCAGGCCCGCCCTGCCGCCTGCCCTCTGAAGGACGCTCCAGAGCCAGGGAAGGAAGCCCTGGAGGTCTGGGGAGCGCCCTGAGGCCAGCAGTGGCCGGCGCCGCCCACCCGCAGACCCAGCCTTCTTCAGGCCAGGTAAGCTCCAGACATCCAGCACCTTCTCCCTGTCCCCGCTGCCTCCCTGCGGCCACCTGCGGCCTGCCTCTCCCCATGCGGCAGCCCATGCGGCAGCCCGTGCATCTGCCAACGGGGGTTTGGGTCTGAGCTGTGGGGAAGAGGCCGTCCTGGGGTGCCCAGCCTGGCATCAAGCAGGATGGTCGTGGGTGCGCCCCTTCTCACCAGACCTTAGTCTTCCCATCTGTGAGATGGGAGTGGGCTGGACAGCAGGGTCTCTGAGAGTCCCTTCCGCTCAAGCCCATGTGAATTTCTGAAGTTGGCGGGTAATGGTGGCTCCCTGCATCCTGCTACTAGGGCATGCTGTCTGTGGGCTTGCTCCTCACCTGTCACCCGCCCAGGGCACCAGGGGGTTTCTGCTTAAACATGGGCAACCTACCAGGCTGCAGCGCCTGCCCTTGCCTCCCTCGCCCTTAGCAGAAGCGGTAGCAGCCATGGCGGGGATGAAGACGGCCACCGGGGACTACATCGACTCCTCCTGGGAGCTGCGGGTGTTTGTGGGTGAGGAGGATCCCGAGGCTGAGTCCGTCACCCTCCGGGTCACAGGAGAGTCACACATCGGAGGGGTGCTCCTGAAGATCGTGGAGGAGATCAGTGAGTGCCCCATGGCCCCCTCCTACCCCACTCAGCACACCGGTGACTGTGACGGTGTCTCTTGTCACTTCCGGGCCGTCCCTGCTGCTCAGCTCCTGATAACCATGTCACAGTGACTCAGGCATCAGCTTAATCGTTTGGTTCCAAAAAAGACATTTCCCCAACTTCCCCTCTCCCCCATCCTACCTCCCTTCTCCCACTCCAGCTGGTTCTGCTGAGTGCCCAGAGTCCCTAAGGGAAAGCTGGCCACTGTCCCCGACTCATCCACTTATTTAAGGACAGAAGGCAGGCCTTGCCTGGGCACAGGACGAGGTCATGTTCTAAGTTCTGAAAGAAGGCCAGGGGCTCCTGGGGACCCAGGGGCCTGCCCCCACACTTCCTCCCTGGCGAAGCCCTCAGCAGGCTGGTGACAGGCCCCGCCTGGGTGGGAAGGCCCTGCCCCCACAGGAAGTTACAGCAGCTTGTGGTGTCAGTCTGGAGACTAGGGCCACTGACATGGGGGTTTCTCCTTGTCCTGCCCTGCAAGGGACGGGGGCTGCCCCTTCCTGGGAGGACAGCAGGACACCCTGATAGCCAGAGCCGGAAGGCAGGCTGACAAGGGTCCAGCCAGGACCCTGGGTCATAGGCCAGCTGGGTTGGGGCAGGGACAGGGAGGCTTCCTCAGACCTGGCCTATCCATGGCTGCCAGGGAGGGGTCGAGTGAACATGCGCAGGAGAGGCCCTGGGATGGTCTGGCCACTGGGCCAAGCAGGGAGGGAAGCTTCCAGAGGCAAGGCCCAAGGGTGCATGAAAGCAGAAGTGGGGGACTGAGGTCCCCTGGGAGACGGCGTCAGACCGAGCCTGAGGAAGGCCAGCCAGTGAGAGGGGTGGAGGGCCCCTTTGTGGGCACAGCAGGAGGCCCCAAACAGATAGACCCCAGGCCCTGCTGCTGCAGGGCGGTCCCAGGGCAGGTCCTGTAGCTGGTGTCCCAGCACTGGGGACACCGTCCCCCCGCCCCACTCACAGTCATCACTAGGTGCATTGCATGCAGGCGGGAGACCTCCCAGTGAGAGGTGACAAGTCTCCAGGGGCCAGGCATGGTGGATGGAGAGAAGGTAGATTCTGGAGGTGAGGTTGGCATCAATTCATGGTGGCGGCTGAACGTAAAAGGCATGATGCATGGTCCTCTGGGAGAGCCCTAGCCACGCAGCCCCCAGGTTGGCATGGAGGAGCCGCTCAGGAGGGAGCGCCTTGGTCCCGAGCAAGCTCAAGCCCACTTCCTCAAGGTCTGGGACTATGAATCACTGCATTTATAAACCCAGTGCTGGGCACATGGCCAGGTAAACCGAGGCGTCTAAAGTGAAGAAGCCACTGGATGTGTCCCTCTGCTGATGGCGTGAGGGTTTCTGGCCTGAAGCCGAGGGTCTAGAGTGGGGGGTCCATGCCATTAGACTCCCAGCCATCGAACACGGGAGACCCCAGGAGAGGGCCTGGCTGAGGAGGGAGGAGGCCTGGCTCCTGCAGGGAAGGATGAGAGGGGTCAAGAGGAGGAGCAGGTGGTGTCACGGAGCGAGGACAGAAGGACAGGCTGGAGGGTCGACCAGGTGGACAGAGAAGCTTCTCCGGGTTTGGCAGCACTGGGGGAGGGGAGGGGAAGCAGGTGTGAGTGGGAGGTGGAGACAGGTGGTCAAGAGGAGGACCGGGGCAGCCCAAGAGCAGCTCTGAAACTTGAGGGGACCGTGCTTCGTTTCTGTGCTCGTCCCTCAGGGGTCCTTGCTCCTGCCGCCAGGACAAAGAAGAGACCTGTACCATCCATTACTGTGTCCCCAATTTCTGGCTGAATGATGAGTGATGTGTTCATTTTCACTTATGTATGGTCACGTGCCTGCATGAGTATGTCACAGACGCTCTGCACCTACCAGGTAGCCAGCACTGGTCATTGCCCATGAGTCGGGATGACTACGACATCTTACAAACAAAACGCCTGAGGCCAGAAAGGTTAAGTGCCTTGCCCAAGGTCACACAGCAAGTAACCAGTAAATGTTTACAGAATACCTGCTACTCCATGCCAGCAAATCCCAGGCCTGAGAATATATAGACATGGTCTCTGCCTCTTGACCTCCTGGAAGTGCAAGCAAGCGGCCATTAGAGAAACAATTCCACTGGGCGCGGTGGCTGGTGCCTATAATTCCGGTGGCAGCAGGATCGCGGGTTCAAGGCCAGTCTCAGCAGTTTAGCAAGCAACTGAGTGATACCCTGCCTCAAAATAAAAAGTAAAAAGGGCTGGGATGTGGCTCAGGGGTTAAGCGCCCCTGCATTCAATCCCTGGTTCCAAAACACACACACACACACACACAACCAGGCAATTAAGCCAGGAATTACGGAAGTACACACCAGGACCTATCTGTATGGGGGAGCCCAAAGGTCTGGTGGCATGAGGTTAGACCACTAAGATTGGGGCAACCAGCTTCTGGGATGAGGGACTCCCCTGGGAAGTGATATAATGACCTACCCCAGAAGGACCAGCAAGGGTCAGCTAGCAGAAAGCCATGCAGCTGTCACCTTGTAGATGGACCCCAAGCCAACCCAGCCGGCCCTGCCCCCATCTTGGGTAGGGGGCAGTCACCCCAGGCCTTTAGGTCCTGGGTTGTGCACAGTGCTGGGAACAGAAGCAGGAAGACTGGGAAGGACCCTCCCAGACCCCTCTGTGCCCCACGACCCCTGCAGATCGCAAGCAGGACTGGTCGGACCACGCCCTCTGGTGGGAGCAGAAGAAGCGATGGCTGCTGCACACCCACTGGACCCTGGACAAGTACGGGATCTTGGCTGACGCCCGCCTCTTCTTTGGGCCCCAGCACCGGCCAGTCATCCTGCGGCTGCCCAACCGGCGGGCACTGCGCCTCCGCGCCAGCTTCTCGAAGCCTCTCTTCCAGGCCGTGGCTGCCATCTGCCGCCTCCTCAGTGAGTGGCCCAGGCTGGTCCCGTGGGCCCGCCTGCCAAAGCTCCACAAGAGGCAGCACTTGTCCTTGCTGAGCCGTTCCCACCCTGCCCATAGGCCCCAAAGGGTCCAGGAGTGAGGCAGGGGCCCACCGTGCAGGGCCTCTTTGCTGAGGTCCCAGGTCCCCACAGGTATCCGGCACCCTGAGGAGCTGTCTCTGCTGCGGGCTCCTGAGAAGAAGGAGAAGAAGAAGAAGGAGAAGGAGCCAGAGGAAGAGGTGTACGACCTAACCAAGGTCGTCCTGGCTGGGGGTGAGCAAGGGCAGGGGGGCCGGGCTGGGGCCGGGCGGACTCATGGCACCGGTCACAGGCAGGCCTGATTGACTCCAGCCGCCCCCAGGTGTGGCGCCTGTGCTGTTCCGTGGGATGCCCGCACACTTCTCCGACAGCGCCCAGACCGAGGCCTGCTACCACATGCTGAGCCGGCCCCAGCCGCCCCCGGACCCGCTCCTGCTGCAGCGCCTGCCCAGGCCGGGCTCCCTGTCCGACAAGACACAGCTCCATGGCAGGTGCGCCCAGCAGCCCCCCAGGGCCCTGGGCCTGGCCTACTCCCCCAACTTGCCTCTCCCCAGGCCTCTGCTCCCCAAGCTTACCCCAAGCCCCCAGCCCCTGCCCTGCAGCAGCCCTGACCCCGCCTCTGCGTGCCAGGTGGCTGGACTCCTCGCGGTGCCTCATGCAACAGGGCGTCAAGGCCGGGGACACGCTCTGGCTGCGCTTTAAGTACTACAGCTTCTTCGACCTGGATCCCAAGGTGGGCTGGGGTCAGGAAGGAGTGGGGGCCGGTCTGTGAGATGGGGGACATGGGGTCAGGGTTCTGGGCTGTGGGATGTTAGTGACTTGAGGGGTCCGTCCATCTGCCCATTGGTCCGTCAGTTCCACAGATGCAGGGCTGGACCATGGGCTATGCAGAGGCGGCTGGACACAAGTTGGTCTCAGCACCAGCTTCTCGGGGAGCCACTGGGAGCTCACGACCCAAGGCCAATGCAGACAATGCTGGTCTGCAGCGGGAGAGGCCCTGGCCTCTGGAGTCGGGGATGTTTTTCGATCCCCCAAGAGTGCTGTGTTTGCCTCCCTCCCTGCCTCCTGTGCCCTTCAGCAATCCATGTGGCCCGTGCGTCTGTCTCAACAGTGACCCAGGACCCCGCAGGCTATTCTTTTGACCTGCGACCCACTTCTCTGTCCCTCTTCCTGGCAAAATTTCTCAGCCTAGTTATCTACAGGAGACCTGCTTCTGGAATCCGGCCTGCTGCTTCAGGTTCTCGGTCCCCTCAATTCCCTCATGTTCCTTAGCCAAACCTGTCCTGGCGTCTTCTGTCCCAGTCACACACTGGAAGTGCACCCACCCTGCAGAGGCCATGTCCTCCACCCCATCTTTCCTCCCATTTCTACTCGGTCCTTGTGATGTGGATACGACCGACTGCCCTCTCCCTGGAACTCTCTTCCTCTCACAGCCTCCTCGGTCTGCCATCGGGGCGTCTGCTCAGTTTCTTGGTTCCTCCTTTCCACAGTCACTTGTTGGCGAGCCCCGGTCTCCTTCCCAGGTCTCCTCTCTTCTCTCTCAGCAAACTCTGGTCTCATGGATTAAATATCCTCTGGTGCCCTTTCCTTCTTCCAGTTTGTGGTTCCAGCCCAGATTCGTCTCCCTAAGCTCCAGCACCTGGAACCCCCAGTTCAGTCTGCGCCCGTCCCCCTAAAACTTTCATATGTTTATCGCAAAAGCCCCTCACTTGAAACCACCCTGGACTCCTGCCCTTTCTTCCCTCCAGATCCCTCAGCGTGTCCTTTGACCCTCCCTAGAACAAAACTCTCCAGCTGTCCACTTTTCCTGTCTCCATCCCTTGTGCTCCAAGCCACAGGCCTAGCTCCCATGGTAGGCGACCCCTGTGAGACCTCTCCTCCAGTGGCCTCCCAACCTTGGAATCAACATTCAGGAATGTGCCTTAGGTCCTGTTGCTCCTGCTGAGAGGATTCCTGTAGCTGCTGGGCCCCGCCCGCCCTGACTCCAGGCACCTCTGTCCCAGCCCCTCCCTCCCTCGTTGGCCTCTGCGCCTCCCATATCCTGCACCCCTTGCCCTGGGGATTTCCTGTACTGTTCTTCCCCTTTTCCCAACTTCTTTTCTTTTCTCGATACTAGGGATTGAACCCAGGGGTGCTTGACCACTGAGCTATCTCCCAGTCCTTTTTATTTTTTGTTTTGAGGCAGGGTCTCTGAGTTTCTGAGGCTGGCCTCAAACTTGAGATCCTCCTGCTTCAGTCTCAAGTCACGGGGTTTACAGGTGTGTACCACTGTACCTGGATTCTTTATTGTTTTTTAAATTTTAATTAATTTTTAAATTCATACACCTTTGTGGGGTGCGTTATGGTGATTCAATACATCTGTACAATGTAATAATCAAATCAGGGTAATAAGCATTTCTACCTCTTCAACCATTAGTCATTTTTATTTGTTACAATTTCACACCCTTTTTACTAGTCATTTTGAAATATATCATAGGTTGTTTTTTTTAACCAACAGTTTCCCTATTGTGCTAAAGAAGAATTAGAAGTGCCAGGCACAGTGGCCCACACCTGTAACCCTAGTGGCTCAGGAGGCTGAGGCAGAAGGCTCACAAGTTTAAGGCCAGCCTCAGCATCTAGCAAGGCCCTAAGCAACTTAGTGAGAGATCCTGTCTCAAAATAAATATAAAAAGGGCTGGGGGGCTGGGAGGCTGGGGAGATAGCTCAATTGGTAAAGTGCTTGCCTTACAAGCACAGGGCCCTGGGTTCGATCCTCAGCACCGCAAAAAAAAAAAAAGGGCTGGGGATGTGGCTCAATCGTTAAGCACCCCTTGGTTTAATCCCTTGTATGAAAAGAAAAGAAAAAAAGAATCAGAAGTAATTCCCTCCACTCTGTGTTCTTGTGCTCCTACATTCTTTTGGATGGAATAGTTTTTTATGATTCCTTTGTAATCTTCTTTGTATTAGTTTATTTGCTTTACTTTTATTTTTAGTGGTTGCTTTAGGGGTCATATTACCGTAATATTACCATTAGGGAGTAGTATGTGACTTTACCTGTGGTTTAAAAACCTTTCAAAAGATGATCCAAGCCAGGTGGCGCTTACCTGTAATCCCAGTGGCTCGGGAAGTTGAGGCAGGAGGACTGCAAATCAGACACTAACCTCAGCAATGTAGCAAGGCCCTTGGACTCAGACTTACTCTTAATCCCTTAGTCCCTCAGACCCTTAGATTCAGGTCCTTAGACTTAGTGAGATCCTGTCTCAAAATAAAAATAAAAATATGAAAAAATAAAAAATAAAATGTGGCTCAGTGGTTAAGTGACCCTGGGTTCAATCCCTGGTACCAAAAAATTTAAAAAGACAATCCAGCTAGGTTCGGTGGTGCACACCTATGACCCCCGGACTTGGAAGCTGAGGCAGGAGGATTGCAAGTTTCAGGACAGCCTCAGCAATTAGAAGGACCTGTCTCAAAATAAAAAACCAAAGGGGCTGGGATGTGGCTCAGTGGAAAAGCACCCCTGGGTTCGATCCCCAGTATCAAACACAAAACCTAAAGGCGATACCTTCCATTTCCCCTCCCTGTCTCTGAGCTCCTGTTTCCTCCCTCTCTCCCTTCCTTCTTTTTCTTTCTCTCTTCAGCGCTGGGGATTGAACCTAGGAATACTTCGCCACTGAGCTACATCCCTAGTCCTTTCTGTTTTTTAGTTTGAGATAGGGTCTTGCTAAATTGCTGAGGTTGGCCTCAAATTTGCAATCCTCCTGCCTCAGCCTCCTAAGTAGCTGGGATAACAGGGGTGTGCCGCCATTTCTGCTTATGCCCAGTAATGTTTTATTTGATGCCAAACATTGAAAATATCATGCTGAGCACAGTGATGTGCACTTATAGTCCCAGCAATTTGGGAGGCTGAGGCAGGAGGGTAACAAGTTTGAGGACAGCCTGGGCAATTTAACAAGACCCTGCCCCCCAAAATGCAAAGGATTGGGAGTGTGACTCTGTCAAGCACCTGCCTGGGCTCTCATTCAGTTTCCAGCACTGCAGAAAAAGAAAGAGAAAAGAACAGGTCATGTGCTCGGGCTGGCGATCTTTGGCAGTCCTTTGTATGTTTTCCAACCTTGTGGGAGGTCTGGGGAGGATAGCTCAGTGGTGAGCACAGCCTAGCGGACGTGACAGCTGGGGTGGACCCAGCACAGCAAACACAAAACATTTTTGGGGTGAGGTTGAGATGCTTGGACCCTAGTTCTTGCCAAGGCTGTGCTTGGCCTTGCTAGGCAGCACACCCTCTGTCTGGAGCAGATCTGCTGGTGCTTGGTTGGACGCCCATGGCTCTGCGGCTGCTCTGCTCAGGTGGTCAGCGTGTGCCCTGGTCCCGCTCATGTGGGCTCAGGCAACTGTGACGTTCCACCATCCTCCCGCTGATCTCCCTGGCCTGAGGAAGTGTCCTTGTCCCCTGACCTGTACCCAGCCGCACTGAAGAGGAGCCTTTCCTGGTCTCGGGGCATTCTCTCCGCGGGCTCTCTCCCTGCAAGCCCCTGCATTCCGGCTGCACAGACTCCAGCTGTCCACTATGTCCCTGCCTGCTGGAGACCGTGCTGGGCTCGGCGTGGGTCCCTCTTCCACAAGCTGCTGCTGGGCTGCTGCTGGGGACTCCAGGTGTGAGCTGCAGTACTGTCAGGTCACCTGGTCTGTTTCCCTCGAGGACAGCTGTCCTGGGCAGTGTGCTGTCCAAGGGCTAAAAACCATTTGGTCCTCATTGTTCTTGGTTTCTACCTTAAAATTTATTTTTAGTCAAATTTATATATGATGGCTTAAAGAGTTAAGTAGACTAGCAAGTTTATAATAACAACAAAAAGCAATTTCTTGTCCTATTTATCCTAGATTTCTTGTCCCTGGGAACTTTAGTTTTTTTGTTTTTCTTTTTTTTTTTTTTTTGGGGGGGGGGTGGGTACCAGGAATTGAACTCAGGGGCACTGGGACCACTGAGCCACATCCCCAGCCCTATTTTGTATTTTATTTAGAGACAGGGTCTCACTGAGTTGCTTAGCACCTCGCTTTTGCTGAGGCTGGCTTCGAACTCATGATCCTCCAGCCTCAGCCTACCGAGCTGCTGGGATTATAGGCATGTGCCACCATGCCCAGCCCTAGGGACTTTCTTTAGATTTTAACTCTGTAACCTTTTATTCGAGTATTCACTTCTTTTGGGGGCTTTTGTTTGTTTGTTTGTTGTTGTTTTTTGGTGGGTTTTTATTTTTTGGTATCAGTGATTGAAGCTAGGGACCCTTAACCACTGAGCCACATCCCCAGCCCATTTTGTTTTTTGTTTGGTATTTGCACAATCACAGAGGGCTGGGGACTCGAACCTGGGTCCTCAGCATGAGAGTCAGGCACTCAACGTGAGGAGCTATACGGCCAGCACTCCATTTTGTTTTTTATTTTGAGACCAGGTCTCACCAAGTTGTTTAGGGCCTTGGATAATAAGTTGCTGAGGCTGACTTTGAATTCCTGATCCTCCTGCTTCGACCTCCCAAGCCTCTGGGATTTCAGGCGTGCACCCTGAGCCTGGCTCCTAGTATTCACTTCTTTATGACAACCTCTTTTTATTTATTTATTAATTTTGAGGCAGGGTCTCAGTAAGTTTTCCAGGCTGACCTTGAACTTGCTATTCTGCTTCAGCCTCCCAAGTAGCTGAATCTACAGGCGTGTGTGACTGGGCCCAGCTTCCTATGTCTTCATTTTGTAAATCCACACCTGATCTATTGACTTTTTACTAAAAGCGAAGGCTCAGCTGTCTTCCGCCGGCTCCTGATGCTACGTGGTGCGTGCTTCCTCATATCTTTCAGATCCACTGTGTTTGTAGTCTGTACTCAAAGCAACAGGAGCCCGGCTGCTGTAGCAGCACATGTAAGCAGTGTTCTTAGTGAAGCCCTGGAATAGCTGTGCTTGTATTTCCTTTCACAAATTTTTTGGAGTTCATAGTTGTGCTGTCTCTAACCCGTGTGTGCGCGCGCGCGCGCGCACGTGCGCGCGCACATTCTTTAAGGGCTGCTGGGTACTGACTAAGCCCAGGGCTTTGTGCAGGCTAAGTACATGCTGTACTACTGAATGACACTCACTGTCTAAATTGCTAACCCTCAGGGCTTTGCTCATGCTGGTGCTCTACCACTGAGCTACCTTCCCAGTCTTCTAATTTTTTGTTTTGAGACAGGTTGCTGAGGCTGCTTTGGACTATCAATCCTCCTGCCCCAGCCTCCTAAATTGCTGGGACTATGAGCGTGTGCCACCATGCATAGCTTTTATTTGGTTTTTAAAACAGCATCTCACTATGTTGCGCAGGCTGGTATTAGACTCCTGGGCGCAAGTGATCCTCCTGCTTTCTAAGTGCTGGTACTACAGGTGGGTGCAGCAAACCCTAATCTTTCATATTTAGATCTGCATTCTATCTGGAATAATTGATATTTAGATATGGTGTCCAAAATTTTTTTTTTTTTACATGAGCATCCCTTGGCCCAGTGCCACTAAATGACAAGCGTATTGTCTCCTCAGTGAACTGTAGGGCCTGGCCTTAAGTTAGGTGAACGTGTATGTGTGAGTCTTAACTTTTATTAGTTCCATTGGTCAATTTGTCTCTCTTTACCGGTGCCACTTAGTCTTAATTACTGTAACTTTATATTCCTTAAAAATTAAATCCTGGTCTTATTTTATGAATGTGCATGGTATTTTATCTCCATAAGGATTTTCAAAAGCATTTAAGATCTCTTCTACTCCCTACCTGCTCTTTATTTCTTCCCAGCTCTCCCCCAGCTGCACCCTGTTCTCCTTGGTGTCTGTTTTCAGGCCAGTAGATTTTCCTTTAACGTGGGCAACATTAGCCGGCATGGTGGTGCACACCTGTCATCCCAGCAACTAGGGAGGCTGAAGCAGGAGGATTTCAAGTTCAAGGCCAGCCTCAGCAATTTAGTGAGGCCCTAAGCAACTTAGTGAGACCCTGTCTCCAAATAAAAAATAAAAAGGACTGGGGATATGGCTCAGTCATTAAGTGCCCATGAGTTCAATCCCCAAATCCCCGGTACCAAAACAAAACAAAGCAAAACAAACAAACAAACAAAAAAGTGGGCAATTCTTGCCTGTCCATTTCTATTAAGAAGTGAGGCACTCAGAAGCCAGTTGGAAACCCTGCATCTGTGCATTATCTGGTGGCTTTTTTGGTGGCCTTCTGTGGTGATGGAGCAGGGCTGCTACTCCATTTCCTCTTTCGGTTGGGGGTCTAAAGCTTATCACCCGTCTTGGGTCGCGAGTGGGAGAGGGCAGGGTGGCTCACCCCCCTGGAGGTCAGCTTCCTCTCAATTCATCTATTTTGGCATAGGGACCCCCTTCAGCTGTGCTCAGGGTGCCAAATGCAGGGTTCGCTTTGGCTTGGCACCTCCAGGGAGGCAGTCTCAGCCCTGCGGGGCCGCGTGCTGTCCCTTGGCTGCAGGTGATGTGTGGGACCTGTGCTCTGGAGATCCTCACTCCAGACCCTCCTGGCCTTTCACCCAGAGGATCCAGTGGGAGCCTGTCAGGGGCTCCGCTCTGTGACACGATGTCTTTGGCCAGTCTGATTCCTAGCCCTCTAGTGGCCTTATTGGAGGCAGGAGAGGAGAAGGGGCACAAGGCCCCAGGGGGTCTCCCTGGCCCCTTGCAGATGTCAGTCGACATCTCCCACCACTCCTGTCCCTCTGTCCTTCGTCCCTTCGGGTTTGCCTTCCTCAGGCATCAGTTTTGTCCCTTAGTTGTAACTGTACCTTTATCTTATTTCTTTGTGTGTGTGTGCTGAGGAGAGAACTGGTGCCTTGCACGTGCCCACCAGCCCAGCCCGGCCCTAGGGCGCCTCTGTGGGTACCTGGGACCCGTTGGCCACTTAGCCTCCCATTCCCTCTCAACAGTGTCCTCGTCCTTCACTCTTCAGTGGCCATGGTCACCCTCATCAGATCGCCTCCCTGGGGAAGCCTTTCCCAGTGTTTCCCAGGTTCCCTTCCCGCTCGTCACCATGGAACTCAGTGGCCTCCACCCTGCCCCTCCCTGCCTCCGTGGTGTGCTGGCACAGGTGGAGGACTAGGGCGCTGCCTGGGCAGCACGGCCTGGCAGGCTGGCAGGGTGGGGCTGGGGTCGGCTCCGCGTTAGGCACAGCGCAAGGCCGGGGTGTCTGGCAGCCCAGCCTCTCCTCCTCCCCTCCAGGCAGACCCAGTGCGGCTGGCCCAGCTGTACGAGCAGGCTCGCTGGGACCTGCTGCTGGAGGAGATCGACTGCACCGAGGAGGAGATGATGGTGTTCGCCGCCCTGCAGGTGCCTCAGGGTGGGCCGGGTGTGGGCCAGTCCCCAGGCGGGAGAGCCCTCCAGAGTGGGGGCACTGCTGGGTGGCGGGGCTGCTGGGCTCAGTTCCCCCTTGCGTGTGTCCCCAGTACCACATCAACAAGCTGTCCCAGAGTGGGGAGGTGGGCGAACTGGCCAGTGCAGACCAGGGGCTGGATGACCTGGATGCAGCCCTGAGCAACCTGGAGGTGAAGCTGGAGGGGTCCGCGCCCACCGACGTGCTGGTACGGAGGGCCTGGTTCTGGGCCTGGGCATGGAAAGGGGCTGGGAGTCGGGTCCCCTCTGACTCCTGTCCTCCCTAGGACAGCCTCACCACCATCCCAGAACTCAAGGACCATCTCCGAATCTTCCGGTAAGTTTGGAGCCATCCTGAGAGGGAGGCTGGAGGGAGGGGACCCCTCACAAACCTCTCGCCCACCCTCAGGCCACGGAAGCTGACCCTGAAGGGCTACCGCCAGCACTGGGTGGTGTTTAAAGAGACCACGCTGTCCTACTACAAGAGCCAGGATGAGGCGCCCGGGGATCCCATTCAGCAGCTCAACCTCAAGGGTGAGGGAGCCAGGGCAGGGGCGGGAAGGTCACCTGCAGGCCGTGCACATGCCTGCCATGCCTCAGCCTGTCTCCTCCTGGAGACCTGGAAGGTGCCCTTGGCCCCGAGGTGGCTGCGCAGGGCCACTTTTCCCACGCAGGACCTCGCAGGCAGGCCTTCCCCTCCAGGACCCAGCACCCCTCTTCTCCCTGCAGGCTGTGAGGTGGTCCCTGACGTCAACGTCTCAGGTCAGAAGTTCTGCATTAAACTCCTAGTGCCCTCCCCTGAGGGCATGAGCGAGATCTACCTCCGGTGCCAGGACGTGAGTGAGCTGGGTGGGGGCCGGGCTGGCACTGAAGTGGCATTCAGGACAGGCAGGGGTGCCAGAGCCTGACTGGTCCCTTACATCCTCTGTCCTCCCGCTCCAGGAGCAGCAGTACGCCCGCTGGATGGCCGGCTGCCGACTGGCCTCCAAGGGCCGCACCATGGCGGACAGCAGCTATGCCAGCGAGGTGCAGGCCATCCTGGCCTTCCTCAGCCTGCAGCGGGCAGGCGGCGGGGGCGCAGGCAGCTACCCCCAGGGCCCTGACGCCTCTGCCGAGGGCCTCAACCCCTACGGCCTTGTGGCTCCCCGCTTCCAGCGGAAGTTCAAGGCCAAGCAGGTGCCGGGGATGGGGTGGGATGTGTCCACCCGATGGCCCTGACCTCCACGAAGCCCTCCTGGAGAAGGTCACGGGCACCTCGCTCCTCTCTCGCTGCCTCCCCGAGACCCTTTTGGGAAGGGCCATAGTCCAGTTGCCAACGTCCCCCTCCAGGCTTGTTTGGCCCACGTTTGCTGAGTGGTGAGAGCTTGCACTTCGGTGGCCCCACAGTAGACACCGTCCCTTCTCAGGCTCAGCATTCTGTCTCCCCATCAGGCAGGCAGGGGGCTCTGGGACTTTGGGGAAGGGAAACTCTTCCTAGTCCCTCACCAGTATGATCCCACAGCTCACCCCGAGGATCCTGGAGGCCCACCAGAACGTGGCCCAGCTCTCACTGACGGAGGCCCTGCTGCGCTTCATCCAGGCCTGGCAGTCCCTGCCCGACTTCGGCATCTCCTACGTGATGGTCAGGTAGGATCTGTCATCTCTGCCCCGCCTGCTGCCTGCGGCTGTGGGCCACAGTCCAAGGGGGTCCCCGTCACCTTCCCCTGCTGTCTGTGGGCACTGTGGCCCCTCCCCCATTCTGAACCCCCATGGCAAATACAAGAGACAGAGCTTGGGCCAAGAAAGCAGTGTCCTCAGCATCTGTCCCAGCTCTGCCACAGCCCCTTCCCCCTCTGGGCCTTGGTCAGCTGTCCTGTAGGCAGGGCCGGCATCGGGTGCATCCCAGGGACTTGCCCCCATGATTCTTCATTTCCCAAGTGAGCAAAGACACAAACAAGATAATGGGTGATGGTGGCGATGACAGCAACAAAAATATGATTTAAGCTGGGCATGGTAATGCATGCCTGTAATCCCAGTGGCTTGGGAGGCCGAGGCAGGAAGACTGGGGGTTCAAAGCCAGCCTCAGCAACTTAGCCAGGCTGTAAGCAACCTAGTGAGATCCTTTCTCAAAATAAAAAATAAAAAGGGCTGGGGATGTGGCTCAGTGGTTAAGTGCCCCTGGGTTCAATCCCTGGTACCAAAAAAAAAAAACATATATATATATATATAAATCTATATGTGTGTGTATATATATGTATGTATTTATGTATGTATGTATATGATTTAAAGGCATGGGCTACTTGCCTGGTGCTGCTAAATGCTATTGCCGTGGTTCTACCCCCATTTTCCAGGTGAGGCACTGAGCCAAATGACTCCCTCAGGGTGGTCCAGCTGGCGAGGCAGGGCTGGGCTGTAAACGCAGCTATCTTCCGCCAGCATGCTGTCTGGGCAGGCTCTGGGACTGTGCAGGGTGGAGACCCTGCTCACACCCTCTCCTCCTGGGGGTCAGGTTCAAGGGCAGCAGGAAAGATGAGATCCTGGGCATTGCCAACAACCGCCTGATCCGAATCGACTTGTCCGTGGGCGATGTGGTCAAGACCTGGCGCTTCAGCAACATGCGCCAGTGGAATGTCAACTGGGACATCCGGCAGGTAGGCTCAGAGGGAGGGTAGGGCTGGGGACAAGCACTGCGCCAGACCTGATAGGGCAGGGAGGGGCTGTTCTCTTATCCCACCTACCCACTGACTCCCTTTCCCCCACCCTGCAGGTGGCCATCGAGTTTGACGAGCACATCAATGTGGCCTTCAGCTGTGTGTCTGCCAGCTGCCGCATCGTGCATGAGTACATCGGGGGCTACATTTTCCTGTCGACGCGTGAGCGGGCCCGCGGGGAGGAGCTGGATGAAGACCTCTTCCTGCAGCTCACGGGGGGCCATGAGGCCTTCTGAGGGCAGCCTGACTGCCCCTCCCCTCTCACCTCCTGCCATAGCCACTCTCAAGCCCACGCCCACTGGGACTCATTGTCCCCCACCCTCTCCAGGCACGCGCCAAGCTGGGCATGTTCACCTGCTGTCACTGGCAGTCCAGAGCCGGGGCTGGGCCAGCACCCAGGCAAGGGATGGTGGGCCTGACCCATAATACCTCCCCTTGTCCCAGAGTCCAGGCCACCTTGAGCAATCAGTCCCTGAGCACATGAGGAAGACCAGACAGAGCTAAAGACGAGGAATCCTGGTTTCAAACTAGAGTTTCTTGATACTTTTTTCGAATTTTTAAAATAAATAAATATTTTATTGTTGGGTCATCCTCCTTCTGGGGCTGTGCTTGGGGGCACTCTCTGTATCAGCAGCCAAGGACAGAGGCTTTCCTGCAAGAGAGACAAGATGCTTAAAGAAGGGGGAGATCTCAGTCAGCCTGGGTTGGGGCTGGGAAAGGGGCACGGGCGAGGGGCACAAGCTTCAAGCACATCGGGAGTGGGAGGCAGTTCTCACGGGTAGGGAGGAGCTGCAGGGCCTCCTTGAAGTACTTGGGAGGCAGGAAGCCATCATTATTCCCTGGAGTCAGGATCACCCCATTAGCAGAGCGGAAGAAGGAGATTCCATCTAGTGGCAGAACTAGAGATGTGACCCACGTCCCACCCCTCAAAAATAGGCCTACGGTAGTCCCTGCTGTGTCTACACTCACCTGCCAGGGCCAGGGGTCCATTGATGAACACGGCCACTTCACAATTTGGGCGCATGCCTGTAGGGACAACAGGCTGGGACAACAGACCCCTACAGACTGGGATCCCATGACGAGGGGTGGGAGGGGAGCTGCTCCACACAAGGGAGATGCAGTCTCAGACCAGGGAAGCTGTGGACCTTGAAGGGGACTGGAAGGAGAGTGGGTAGGTGGAGGGGAGCACTGACCACTGACGATGCCAGGGTCCCCAGGCAGTCCTGAAGCCAAGTGGATGTGTGTCCTTCCCTGGCGGGACAGGCCTTTGAGCAGGATAGATGGCCAGTGCTTCCAGAATGTACCATGTACTAGTACTAGGGGCAGAGCTTGTGGCGTCTCCAGAGGCATCAGCTCCAACTCGGGTACCTGGGGTGAGTGGTTGAATGGGCAGCAGTGAGACCCTTTTTTATGGACAGAGGTCCCATCTGGCTCTCCCATCTGTCCCCTTGGCACCCACCTGTAGGGAGTGGCCCTGATTGGCTCGGATGAGGGGGCCAGTGCTGGGATCTCCCGGCCGCAGGGTGAACCGCTGCTTCCCATTGGTGTCCACCACGCGCTGCACATCTTCAGTGGAGAAGCTGCGGAACTGGGGCAGCTGCAGGAGGGTGCCCAGGGGTACAAAGCCGTCTGAGGGCAGAGGGGTGCTCAGGAGCCGACCTTGCTCTGGCCAGGGCCACAGTTAACAGGAGGAGCCACAGGAAGCTAGATCAAAGGCTGTGCCTAGAGGTCACATGACCTCTAGAAAGTCCACCCTTTTCTGGGTGTTTCCTTTACTTAGATGGGAAGAGGATCTGCCTCCCTGGGTCACACAGTTTAGTACCTGGTTCAGAGCAGACTCAAATGCCATTTGCCACAGTACCTTCTAATGCCCACCCTTGGGATAGGTGTTTACTGAGCTACTTGGCTGGAAGGGATGTAATCAGGCTTGGCCCAGACAAGGGCTCCTTTCCCAGTGGACAGGTTATGGGAGTCCCTCTGGTCTCTGCACATAAGAAGGATGTGCCCCCAGCACCTTCCTCTGGGGCAGTGGCTGGTGCGATGACAGAGCAGGCACAGACAGGCTCATACGGCCCCCTGGGCTTCAGCCACTCCTCTCCTAATGCCCAAGACCCTCACTTACCAGCCCCCATGGGAAGACCCAGCTTCAGAGCCCCGTGGCGCAAGGCATAGGACAGAGCCTTGGACAGCTGCACATCTGGATCCTGGAAGAGCCCAGGGCTGGTTTGGGTCTCAGTAGTGACCCTGCCCTGCAGCCCACCCTGAACTCTGAGTGGCAGAGGAACACCAGAGGGAGGAGGTCCCCCCACCACAGCCCACCGGGGTTCAGAGGCCCCTCCCTGTCCTCCCACCTGGGGGTAAGGGCGCGGAGGGCGCACCTGCTCCCGAGGTCTGTGAGCCCTTCTACCCGTGGGCCCTGCTGCTTCCTGTCTCCTTCCGCCAGAGGAGTTCATGGTCAGAACTGTGGGGGGCAGTGACGTGTGGAGACCGCTTTAAGGACTCTCCCATGTCCCCACTCTGCCCAGAATGTCACGAAGGCTCAGGGCGGGAGAGCGGCGAGGCGCCTCCCACCCTCGAAGCGCTGGTGCACACGGGAAGCTAAGGCCGGGCGGGGGAGACCTGCCCACGGTCACACTGCAGCCCCCGGGCCCGAGCCCCTCGCTCCAGGCCCGCCGCTGCGCGGGCAAGGCGGCCGAGGAGGCGGAGCGGGCGCGGCGACGGGCTCCGCGGAAGGTCGCGCGGACAGGCGCCTCAGACGCACTCACCCAGCTGCGCTCACCCCAGCGGGCCGGCAGGCGGGGCAGCGGCGGACCCCACGACCGGGGACCCGCCAATGAGAAGCTGTGGAAGAAAGGGGCGGGCACTTCCGCTTCGGGCAAAGGGGCGGAGCTTGCGGGCCCAGCCGGCTGGTAAGTTCCGAGCGCGGGTGAAGCTGGGGGTTCCGGACCTGGGAGGGGTCCTCGCGCGTCAGGGGTTGGAAGCAGGGTCGCTGGGCTTGGGGAACTTCAGCATTTGGGGGAACAAGAACCTTTGGGTGATAGGGATGTCCAAGAGTCCTCGGGGTTTCTGGCAGCAGGAGCCCTGGGCACCCAGCGGAGCTCAGGACTCTCGCTGGGAGGATAGGACACGAACTACCCAAGGAATGGTCAGAGAGATTTAGCAGGGTTGGTGATAGCCTTGGGAGATCTGTGTCACAGGAGGCCAGATGCTTGGACCAGGGTGGCTGTGTCCCGCTCCCCCAGGGTGACAGGTCTACCTGTGTTCTCCCCCAGAGCTGCCCTGTCCAGGCCATGGACCCTGAGGTGTCCCTGATGCTTCAGTGTCCTCCTGGGGGCCTGCCCCAAGAGCATGTAGTGGTGGAGCTGAGCCCAGCCCATGACCGACGACCACTACCAGGAGGGGACAAGACTATCACTGCCATCTGGGAGGCCCGGCTACAGGCCCAACCCTGGCTCTTCAATGCCCCTAAGTTCCGCCTGCATTCAGCTACACTGGCGCCTCCTGACTCTCCTGGTCCACAGCTGCTCCTTCGCCTGGGCCTTACTTCCTACCAAGATTTTCTGGGCACCAATTGGGCCAGCTCAGCCTCCTGGCTGCAACAGCAGGGAGCCATGGATTGGGGTGACAAGCAAGCATATCTGGCAGACCCACTGGGGGTGGGTGCTGCACTAATCACAACTGATGACTTCCTTGTATTCCTGCGGCGCTCCTGGCAGGTGGCCGAGGCCCCTGGGATGGTGGATGTGCCTGGTGGGCACCCTGAGCCTCAGGTGAGGTGCCAGGCTGAGTACAAGGGCAAAAAGTCCCAGACAGCTCAGGAGAGCTGGAACTCTAAGCCTTCCTATCTGTTTTCTTCAAGGAAAAATTGGTTCAGTGTTTAACTGAGTCGCCCCTGTTGCAGCACCCTTCCAGAGGGCTCCCTGAGGAGTAGGCACAGGCAGACTGAGTGCAACCCATCTCTGTTGCCCACTTCTAGGAGGGGACAGCCCCCTTGCGGACCCAACCTGCTACTGACCTGTGGGAGGCCAGGAAATATGGAGGGAGGGGAGTGGGCAGAAGATGCCTTACCTAACCCAACCCTCTGTGTGACCTAGTTGGACTTCTGGTTGTCCATCTGGAAAAAGAAGGACCTGGGTTGGGGGATCACTATGCCTTACACTGTTTCTACCTAGGCCCCTGGGGCCAGCAAGCGGGAAGACAGGGTGGGAAGAGGATGAAGAGCAGAGGCTGAGCCTGACCTCTCACAGGCCCTGTGCCCTGGCAATAGCCCCCAGCATAAGGACCTCCCCGGGGAACTGGTGGTACGTGAGCTCTTCTCCAGTGTCCTGCAGGAGATCTGTGATGAGGTGAGTGAGGGGTGCCCCGACAGCATGGTGACATGAAGGGAGTGGATAGAACCTGCTAGAATTCCATAGGTCTGTGTTGGTGGGAAGATCTGCAGGCATCTGGTTGGCACTGAGGGAGCTAGGCATACTCAAAATGGAATTCTAGCCCTTTGTTGCCTAGGCCTCAGGTTCTTCCTCATTCCATTGGAAACAATGTTTGTTGATTCAAAAAGGAGTAAATGGGAGTCTCCCTTACTAAATTCACTTCCCTTGAGTGAAGAGATTTCCCTGGGTAATCTGTTCAACCTCTTTGATTCTGGTTTTCCCATCTGTAAAATGAATAGCCCAAGATCTAGGATTCTGTGATACAGGGCACTTGCTCTACAAACCATAAACGATTGTTCAAGGGTGATAGGTTCTTCCCTAAGGAGAGGGGCAAGGATATGGGCAGTGGGCATTGATAGGTGGGACCCCCTGCCCCAGGTGAATCTGCCGCTGCTCACCCTGAGCCAACCCCTGCTGTTGGGCATCGCCCGAAACGAGACCAGCGCCGGCCGTGCCAGTGCCGAGTTCTATGTCCAGTGAGTGGGCTCTGGGCAGAGGATCTTGGATCCTGGGGATGATGGGTGGTAAGCAATGGGGCTGTGGCAGTTGGGGTTCCTCAGGGATATGGGGTCTGGGCTACTCCCCAAGCCACCCTCATGTCCTTGCCCAGGTGCAGCCTGACTTCTGAGGAGGTGAGGAACTACTACCTGAGTGGGGGACCTGAGGCCCACGAGTCTACAGGAATCATCTTTGTGGAGACACAGGTGCGGGGCTACTTCCTGCATCGTCCTTGGATTGTAGGGTTAGGGCCTGCAAAAAGACCTGGTGATGCATGTCTGGTGGGATGGGGAATGGCTGGGTGGTAGAGGAGACTCCCAGGTTTACTCCCGAATCACAAAAAAAGAAATTTTCCCACCAAAGGGAAAGGCCCAGCCATGTTCAGTCCTCCTAATATGTCTCCCATAGACAGGGCAGTGCAGAGGGCCCTGAGGCTCAGCCCCAGCAGGAGACAAGGGCTGGATGTGTGGGTCTCACTGTCTTCCCCCACAGAGAGTGCAGAGGTTGCAGGAGACGGAGATGTGGGCTGAACTCTGCCCCTCGGCCAAAGGCGCCATCCTTCTCTACAACCGAGTCCAGGGAAGCCCCACCTGAGTCATTGTAGGGGCCCAGCCCTATCATCACAGCTCTGAAGACAATAAAGAACTTTATTCTTGGATTCCATTGGCATTCGCTGTTTCCATGACAGAGGGTTTGCTGGGAGAGCCCTGGGTGGGTTATCCAGAATAGGTCACAGAAAAAGAAAAAAAACACAAAACACACATCAGCTCCGCCTCAGTTTTTTCCCCTCAGTTTTCTCCCCCTGCAAGTTGGGGATGAGAGACACGCCTCCCATGCAGGCTCTAGAGGAAGTTTCAGTACAACTATGGGGTGGAAGCAGCTCTGTGAAACGTGCCTCACTGCTGAGCAGACCAACAGTCATCTCCGCGGAACCGAGGGGCCCAGGCTGGACCAAAAGCCTGGCCGAATATCCGGCTCAGTTATTCTGGCCGCCCTATAGAACGTCCGCGCCTTTCCGCAGCTCCCGGGACCTCTGCTAAAGCAGCCCGGGGTGGGAAAGCCAATAGCGGTGTCGGGGGCGGGGTCTTCGCTACACATCCGCACCTTCTGACGAAGCGGGCGTGGCCTCTGGCCTAAGCCAATGAGAGCACAGGGGCGGGACCCGCAGAGGCGCAGGAAATGGCGGCGACCGCGGAGTCCGTAAGTGGGGTGGGGGCGGGACTTGGCGTGGCTCCTCCTTCCACCGCCCTCAATCACTCAGGGTGGGCGGGGGTCCAGACCCCTAAGCCAGTGCCGGGAAACACCTGGGATGTCTGGGTCAGAGGCATCGCCGGGTCCGGGGCTCTGGGGACTGATCCAGAAATAGGAGGCCGCCCCGGACCCGCCTCAATCTTCCTTTGCAAGAAAGAAACCCTTGGTCAGACTCCTTCGCTCTGCCCTAGCCACGGAGTTTTTGATACCCGGTCGGATCTGGTCCCAATGCACCCCTCTTGGTGGCCTCCTTTCCCCAGCTGCCCGCCCGCCGCCATGCCGCCCCTGTTGCCCCTGCTCCTATGCCGGCTGTGGCCCCGCAACCCTCCCACCCGGCTCCTCGCGGCGGCCTCCGGGCAGCGGTGAGTTGGGCTCCTGGGTCCCCCGGTTGTTCAGGGGGTTTCTGTTGAGGGCCTGCCGAGTTTAAGCGCTTCTGGACCTGCTGAGATAGTTGTGGTTTCTCCACCTCACTTTCATGTTGAGGACATTGAGGATCTCATCTGAGATTGAAATGATCCCCAAGGTCATCAGCGAGTTAAATGGAAGATCAGGATTTTGAGCCCAGCAAAACCCCAGTACTCTAACCATAATTCTAACGGTAGTCACGCAAAACTCACCGGAATGAGGAGGCCGGGTACAAAGATGTGGATTCCTGGGCCCTGTTTTGGAGGTTCCGTTCTGAAGGAATGAGATGGGTATTCAGAAGCTGCTTTGTTGTTTCTTGAGACGGGGGGGGTCTTCTTATGTTGCCCAGGCTGGTTTTGAACTCTTGTCTCAATGTCGGAGGCTTGAGAATCTGTTTTAAATAAACTTTTCAGGTCTTTGTGATGAAAGGATCTGAGGACTACACTTAGAAAAGTCCTGGTCCAGATCATCCCCAAAACACCCGCAAAGGAAGGGATGGTCTGAGGACAGAATTGTCTTGGGAACTGCCTGAGACCTCCTCAGCTCCTCCCTTTTTTGGGGTGCTGGGGATCGAACCCAGGGCCTTGTGCATGCAAGGCAAGCACTCTACCAACTGAGCTATCTCCCCAGCCCTCAGCTCCTTCCTGATGGCTGAATTGAAGGGTGTGGCCCAGGAAGACTGGGATGGCAGGGCAGGGGTACCTTTTGGGTTCTCTCAGCCCCTGCCGGTTTGGACCTCTCTCCACAGGTCTGGCTCCAGTAATTATTATGAACTGTTGGGCGTGCATCCTGGTGCCAGCGCTGAAGAAGTTAAACGAGCTTTCTTTACCAAGTCCAAAGAGGTACTAGCGCCCTCAAGGTGGAGAGGGAGGAAGTGGAAATCTGAGCCACATGGGGGGGGGGGGCGGTCATCCAACTTCCCAGGAGTAGACCTGTGTCTCTGACACAGGTGCCCCATTCCTTCGGCCTGCCTGGAGAGTGGGTGCTGTGCTCAAGGGTCTGCTCAGGTAGGAAGCAAAGCTGGAGGCACAGGCCAGCAATCTGCCTGATAAGCTTACTGTCTGCCTTTGAAAAACCTGGACCAGGGCATATGGAGAGGAGGAAGGCAGGTAGAGAAGGCCTAAATGAGGGAAGAGGGCTGGAGTCTGGGCTTCTTGACTCTCTGGCCTTCTGGAAGGGTGGGCAGATCTGAGAATGAGGGTTATTGCAAAGGAGGGTCTCTGGGAGTGATGCAAGCCCTTGTGGATCATCGGGTTGGAAAGTGGGAAGGAGCACAGAAAGGGAGATAAGGAGAGTCCTGCCTTACCCCCCAGCTGCACCCTGACCGAGATCCTGGGAACCCGGCCCTGCACAGCCGCTTTGTGGAGCTGAATGAGGCATACCGTGTGCTCAGCCGCGAGGAGAGCCGCCGCAGCTATGACCATCAGCTCCGTTCAGCTAGCCCCCCAAAGTCTCCAGGGACCACGGCCCATCCCAAGTCTGCCGGGCAAACACAGAGGTACAGGGGTCCTGTCCCTGCTTGCCCCCACTCCCAAATCTCCTGTAGAGTCTCATCTTCACATTGTCCCTTCCTTTGCCTTCCAGCAGCTCCTGGGAACCCCCCAACGCACAATATTGGGCCCAGTTTCATGGTGTAAGGCCACAGGGCTCCCATACGAGGCAGCAGCAGTACAAACACAATCAGCGGGTGCTGGGGTACTGCCTCCTGCTCATGCTGGCAGGCATGGGCCTGCACTATGTTGCCTTCAGGTGCATCCCTGTCCTCCCCAGGGTGATGGGCAGGGGGTAGGCGGGTAGTGAAGTCACTTTGGTTAGCAAGCCAGGCAGCACCCCATTCAGCCTGTGTGCTTGTGTGTCCCATGCTAAGCATTGCATGAAGTCGGTCTTGGAGCCTTCCCTTGCTTGGAAAGGCAGCACTGCATGAAGGGCTAATGTTGTCATTTTCAGTTTTTCATAATTTGAATATGAATCTTTGGTGCTGGCTGCCAGGAGGGCTGGAGCCAACCAAAATCATGCCTGAGAAGCAAAAGCTTTATAACAGCCTCACCAGCAACAGTCTTCATTTGGCAGCCGTCGCCTCCCTGCCACTCTCTCATGCATGCCTTGCTGTGGATTTTCTACTATAAAGATGCCTTAGGGCCAGTGCCCACCGCCAGCAGCCTGTCTACTTCAGTGCAAGAGTGGGATGCATAACCTTTCTAGGTTCCTGGGAAGAGTGTCCCCGTGTTCAGAGCTTCATCGCCACTTTCAGCAGGACAGACAGGGACTTAGGTGCCACTGCATCCTGGGTGGGCCTAGGCCTCTCTGTGGCCCTCTTCCCACCTATCGCAGGCACCACTAGGGCAAGGAACCCATAGATGTAAGATAGAAAGAGGCCCTGGAACAGGGTGGAGGAGGGCTTCAGGAACTGCAGAAACTGGAGTCCCTGGGTTAACAGCAAAGGTCTTGCAGGAAGTTGGAGCAGATACACCGGAGCTTCATGGATGAGAAGGATCGGATCATCACAGCCATCTACAACGACACGCGGGCCAGGGCCAGGTCTGTCCCTGCTTTATCCTACCCGTTTCCAGTCCTTGGCGCTATCCTCCTGGATCCCTGTCCCGAACACTCAGGTGCTCTCTCCTCCAGGGCCAACAGAGCCAGGCTCCAGCAGGAGCGCCGGCAAAGGCAGCAGCAGCAGCAGCAGCCGCCGCTACCCTCTGGGCCTCCCCAAGGTCCAGGGATCGTGCCTCCTGGCACCGGCCCCTGAGGGGCTCACCTAGATGGGACCTGTAGTGGACTGTATTCCCGCCTTGCGGCCTGCCCAGGGCTCCACGACGCGTGCAATAAAGTGATTCTTAGAGCTCCAGTCCCGCCGGCTCCTTCAAGTCCAGCGCCCCCGGCCCGGGCCTCGCGCTGGGGCAGCGCCCCGCCCAGTGGGTTCTGGCGGCGGCGACCGGGGAGGCGGGCCCCCTGGGCGGCGCGTCCCCTTTCCCCTGCAGCCGCGGGAGGGGGTGTGTGGAGGGCGGGCCCCGCCGGCGCCGCGCCCCCGCGCCCCCGCCCCTCGGCCCGGTGGGGAGCGCGTGTCTGGGTCACATGAGCCGCCCGCCCGCTAGCCCGGGCCCGGCCCCCCGCCGCCCCCGACGTGCCCGCCGCCGCCGCCCGCCGCCGCCACCGGCCGCCCGCCCGCCCGGCTCCTCCGGCCGCCGCCGCTGCGCTGCGCTGCGCTGCCTGCGCCCAGGGCTCGGGAGGGGGCCGCGGAGGAGCCGCCCCCCGCGCCCGGCCCCCGCTCGCCGCGCCCGGGCCCGCGCCATGGGGCTCTGGCTGCCGCCGCCCCCCGCGCCGCCGGGCTAGGGCAATGCGGGCGCCCCCGGCGCGTGGCCCCCGCGGGCACCATGCGCCCCCTGCTCCGCCGCCTGCTGCTCGCCGCGCTCCTGCAGCTGGCCCCAGCCCAGGTACGTGTCCCCGCCATCCCGCCCGCCCGCCGTGCCCTCTCAAGGTTGGCGGAAGTGGGAAGGCGCCGAGCGGCCTCTGCCGAGGCAATCCGCGGGTCTGGCTTCCAACTTGAGCATCGTGGGGTACCCCGGCGGCCCGCGCATTCCCCGGGAGCTCCCCCTCCTCGAAGGCCCGCTAGTCCAGCTCTGGGGCCACTCCCCCGCCCCACCCCATCCCCTGGGTGCTGCTGGGGGGCGGAGCTGCCTCAGTGCCCGCAAGAACTGGTTCCGCGCCCACTGTGCCCGCTCGGCGCCCACTGTGCCCGCTCGTGACCTGCAACACCAAAGCTAGCCTGGCCCCAAGGCTTGGAGATTTGATGCCACCAGCAGAGCGCATCTGGCAGGTCTTGGGCCAGGTGGCCAGGACAACAGGTAAAGCTAGAGTGGAGGCCCCAGGAAAAAGGAATCTGGAAGGATGTCAGCTAGGAGGTGAAGCCTCCTGACTCAAGGGCAGAGCCCTAGGGATAGCCACAGGGCTACTTCCTTCAGGAGGGCACCTTGGGTCCAGGTCTGTTCTTTCCCACAGGCCCCTGTCTCCCAGCCTGATGCCCCTGGCCACCAGAAGAAAGGTAATTGTTAAAATAATTTCACACCAGCCAGTTCTAAGGAGTTGTCACGGGCCCTGATACTGGGCTTCTTGTGTTCATCATCATGTGAAATCGAAACTCCCCTGTAAGATGCAAACTATTACTCTGCTCATTTCACAGAGGAGGAAACGGAGGCAGAGGGGTTACTGGTTCTTGACAATCAGGGCTGGGGAATACAGGTTAAGAGGGTAGAAAGGGGTTTGCTAGTGGAGGGCAGCTGTGACATGGGAACTGGGGACACAGCTGCTGGGAGCGGCTGGAGGAAACCCAGTGGGGATTTAACCCTTATGGGTCTGCCCCCAGTGGTGTCATGGATAGACGTGTATGCGCGCGCCACCTGCCAGCCTCGGGAGGTGGTAGTGCCCCTGACTGTGGAGCTCATGGGTACTGTGGCCAAACAACTGGTGCCCAGCTGTGTGACTGTGCAGCGCTGCGGTGGCTGCTGCCCTGACGATGGCCTGGAGTGCGTGCCCACTGGGCAGCACCAAGTCCGAATGCAGGTACCAGGGCAGGTGGGGCAAGCAAGCTGGGGGGACGCTGGTGCTGTGGGAGCCAAGGCAGCCCAGAGACCGGAGGCTAGGAGGCTGGGGGTTGGTGGCCAGGTCCCGGCTGTTGGACGAGCTCTTCTCTGCCCAGCCCACGGAGCATCCCCTTTCTCTGTTTCCTGCCCCTGCCTGCTGTGTCTCCCATTCTTCTCCTGAGCACAGATCCTCATGATCCGGTACCCAAGCAGTCAGCTGGGGGAGATGTCCCTGGAAGAACACAGCCAATGTGAATGCAGGTGCCAGCCAGGCCCAACTTCTGAGCTTGCAGAATCCAGGCGTGGGGGTTGTCGGGCACCACAGTGGGTTTCTCAGAGTGGGGCCTAAGGTAGACCTGGGATCTCGGGCAAGAGAGCATGATGCTTGAATTTTCTAACCCTGCTCCTCTTTGTCCCTGTCTCTTTTCAGACCCAAAAAAAAAGACAGTGCTGTGAAGCCAGACAGGTGAGTCCCTTTGGGCTCCTGCTGGAGGGGTAGGAGCCCAGGCCCAGCACCCAGAGTGTAACACGTGGGTGGCCAGGGAGCACATGAGTGAGTCAGGACGCTGTGGTCCCCTCTTCTTCCTCCCACTTGTTTCCCCTGTCAATTTCCTTCTGCTCCTCAAATCTGTGCCTTCCACCCAACCCCAGGTCCTGGGAAGACTCGCCTTCCCACCCCAGACATGTCGCTTCTCCTCCTAGGGCTGCCACTCCCCACCACCGTCCCCAGCCCCGCTCTCTTCCGGGCTGGGATTCTGCCCCTGGAGCACCCTCCCCAGCTGACATCACCCATCCCACTCCAGCCCCAGGACCCTCTGCCCACGCTGCACCCAGCACCGCCAGCGCCCTGACCCCGGGACCTGCCGCTGCCGCTGCCGACGCCGCAGCTTCCTCCGTTGCCAAGGGCGGGGCTTAGAGCTCAACCCACACACCTGCAGGTAAGGGTTTGTGAGGTGGCACTTGTTTGGGAAAGCATCAAGGCCACATCCTGGAGCAGGTCCAGGGTGAGCCTGCCAATGGGAGAAGGGCCAGGGAAGGGAAAGCTGTTGAGTGTGTCGAGCAGACGTTTACCAAACATCTGCTGGCCCCGGGGTCATGCCAAGCTCGGAACTCAGGCTTGGGGAGAGGTTGTACCAGCAGAGACTGCTAAGGGTCGTCATTGGGGGTACCTGACATTATATCTGAGGTGTCAGTCATCTCCTGGAGGAGGTGACATCTGCCTGAAATAGAAGTTAGGAGGACAGTCACAGAGGTCTGGGCCTTCCTAGAAGCCCATGCCATAGACATTTTCCCCACTCTGTGGGCTCAGCACACAGGATATACTGGACCTTTCTTCACCTTTGTTGGCAGTGCCTCTCACCACCTATGTTCCACAGTGAGGTTGTGGGGTGACATCATGTGGGCCAGGCCACGGCGGGGCTTCCTTGGGGATTCAGAGGAGAATGGGGTTCCAAGTAGGTCCAAGGGAGTTCATCAGGAGAAGCCGGGACTGCGTTCCAGCCAACACCAACAGAACCTCTCCTCCCTTCCTCAGGTGCCGGAAGCTGCGAAGGTGACATGTTACCTTTCAGATTCAGTGGGCCACTTGCCTCACAGGCCACCCACGGTGGGAGAAGAGAAGAGCTTGGGAGAATAGCCCAGCCCCAAGGCCTGAAGCCTGCTCCTGGGCCTGGGTCTCTCAGAGGGCTCTCCTGCCATCATTTGCCTCCCAAGGCTGCCATCTAACAAAGTCGATGAGGAGACTTGGCAGCAGCAAGAGGGGTCACGTGCCAGCTTAGGGGGAATGGGGTGTTGTCTTGGTTTCTAACTAACTTGTGCAACTGAGCATCTTACACCTTGCTCCTGCCTCTCCTGGGAAGACCCCAACCTCCTCAAATAATGGGCTTTGGTACAAAAACTGTGACTCCCCAACCCTGATAAAAGAGATGGAAGGAGCTATCCCTGCTTGTGTCACTGTTTATCGCTGTCCAGACTGGCTGGTTTGGGCAGGAATGTCTGCATGGCTGCCTGCTGGATCTGAGCTTGTGTCCTATCGTGCACACAGAGGCGATCGGGCCCAAGGCCCCTGGGCAGGCAGATTCCAGGCAGAGCCAGAACCATGGATTCAGCACATCTGTGTTGTTATTTGTTGTCCCCTACTTATTACAAGGTTCTGTCTTCTATGGTCAGTGAACTTGAAGTGGGCCCCAGATGTGCTGAGGGACCTTGGTTTTCTCTGCCCATTTCTTTTTGTGTCTGTTTCCCTATGTGTCCATGGAGGGAACCACTGATTCCTGTGTTTGGGGCCCCTAGGCTCCAGACAAGTCTCAGTTTGTCTCCATGTGATGGAAAACACCATTTCCCTGTTAGCCTCTAAGGCTGCACACCTGCTCTGACTCCGCCTCACTCTTGCTGAAGGCTTATGACTGATGGGTGTGTTCCTCTCAATTTGAGCCACACAGTCTTCTCCACCTTCACCGCCTCAGCACCTCTGTGTTCTCATGCTGCTACTTGAGACTTGTCTGAACCTTTTTCCTGTAGCCTTCAGTGCCCAAGACTAAGTGGCAAGGCAGTGAGTGCCAGTGTTTTGCCCTGCTAGGGCACAACATCCAGAGGCAGGGTTAACCCAAAGCAGCCACCCCAGTGGAGGCTTTCTCTGAGGTACTGGGTCAGAGGGTGTACTTGTGGTCTAGTGGACCCAAGGAAGGAGTGGGTTAAACTCCTAAGGAAGTTCATGAAAGGGATTACTGCTTATAAATCATTTTATCATCGGTGAGGTCAATTACCATGCCAGAGGTCAATTAGAGTGGGACAGATGAGGATTCAGGCCCTAGAGCTACCACCCATTTAGTCCCACTAGACATGCATGATGCTGCCTACCCATAGCCTCCTGGCTTACTGAATTCTGAGGTGTCATGATTTTCTTTCTTTTTCAACTGAAGAAACAGAAAGGCAAATTGGCCTGGAAATTAGGCCTCACGTGTCTCCCCAACGCTGACCCTCGGTTTGACTGCCTCTCAACTGCAGGTTGATTACTTGTTGATTCCAACAGTTGCGCACTAGTGAATGATGGGGGGTCCCTGAAAATAACTTGTGGGAATGGGCCCAGGCAGACCACTCCAGCTCAGTGTGCAGAGCCAGGAGGGCATGGATGCTGTAGGAGAGAGGAGGGAAAGAGCCTCCACGAACGACAGGGCCTGGCGCCGCACATCGTCCCAGTCCTACAGAGGTCCTGTGGGGTGGGAGTCAACAAGCCTATCCACCAGGTGAAGGAAACCGCTCAAGGTCACACAGCCACAACCAATGGTAGATCCGGACCTCAAACCCGAGTGTCACTCCGAAGCCCAGTTGTTCCCATACGAGTGTGGATAACGAAGAAGCCAAGGCCAAGCAGGACTGCTGTGGAAGAGGCCAGGGGATTCAAGACCCCCTGGAGAAACCATGACTGCTTGACCAAGTCATTCCGACCCTTTTGGAAGTCGTTTTGACCGAACTCAATGGACTACAACTCCACCGGAAGTGACGCAAAGGTCACGTGGCGGCGGGGAGGAGGAGCCAGGGAGAAGAGGCGCTAGGGGCGTGTGGCAGCGGGTTTCATATAGTCCAATGAGGGAGGGCGGCGTGGCCCGGCCTGCAGCGACAAGGACGCGCCTGCGCAGAGGCGGCTGCACGAGCGGGGTTGACTCCGGGGGCGCGGCGAGGAGGTGAGCGGGGGCCACAGCCCGGGCTCGGGGGAGCCGGGGTGCAGGAGGGCAGGCTGGATCAGGCCGGGCAGAAGCGGGCCGGGGCTCCGCGTGTCAGCGAGGGATAGGTGACGGGGGAACTGGGGACCGGGGTCGGAGCTGTCTGGAGATGCCGCAGGGGGAGGGTTCTCACGCCGCACGGGGCGGAGCCCTGGAACTCGGGGCGGGACGCGGAATAGAAACGGGTGGTTCCTCCAAGCGGGTGCCGGTGGAAGGCGGAGCTCGGCGACGGGGGGCAGAGCTAGGACGGCTCGGGGTCAGAGCCAGTCGCTTGGAGGAGGATCTGGAACAGGTGGAAGGCGGAGTCTCGGGTTCGGAGACCGAGGGGGACGGAGCCCAGGCACTGGGGGCGGGGCTTCAGCCGATGAGTGGCGTGGCTCTGGTTCAGGAGAAGGTGTCTAGTTCTTCCGAGGGCGGAGCTGCAGGGCCGGGGGCGGAACTGTGCTCTCTAAAGGGCGGGGCCAAGGAGCCAAGCGAAGGGCTAAGCCTGAGTAATGGCCCAGGGCGTCCACGCGGGGGCGGTCTCCGTGGTGGCAGAGCCTGGGGACGCGGTAGGCCGAGAACTCCCCCGGGAGAGGTGGTGTGGGTGGAGCGGACTCGGCGGCCAGCCGACACCGGGCCAGTCTGGGTGCCTCGGAGGCCCCCCAGGGCTCAGAGCTGGGGCGGAGCCCCCGGAGGAAACACAGGGCCAGGCTGGGGGGTACCTCCGGAGGACCGGGCCTCCCCGGAGCCACCCAGCGGGGATGTGTGGGTGCCTCGGGGCCGACCCCCTGCGGCGGCCGCAGAGGTGTGGGTGTGCTGGGCAGGGGGCAGCTGGGTGTGGCGTGAGTGGGGCCGCCCGGTCGGGGCAACTGCTGTGCAGCCAGATAGGGTCTGGACTTTACGTAAAGGGACGGGTGGGAACTGAAGAGCAGAGATGGGGACCGCGAGGGAGGGAAGGTCTGGGGGTGAGCAAAGGGGCGGGGCCTCGGCTGCTGTGGCCTCCCCTGACCCCCTCCCCTCGCTGCTGGGGTCCTCAGCCAAGCCCCCTTCTCACTGGACTGGTAAGTGTGGCCGCGGAGCCCGGGGAGAGGGCGGTGACCGGGACAGGGGATCCCCAGGGGCAGGCAAGGTTTCGCTGGGGGTGGAATCCTCTCGATACCTGGTCGTGCTCCATGCCCCCCCCACCCCCTTCCCGGTCTGTCGGTCGGGGTCTGTGCCTGCAGAGACATGAGGCTGAGCTGGGTCCTGACAGTACTGTCCGTCTGCCTGAGTGCCCTGGCCACGGCCACCGGGGCCGAGGGCAAACGAAAGCTGCAGATCGGGGTCAAGAAGCGGGTGGACCACTGTCCCATCAAATCGCGCAAGGGAGACGTCTTGCACATGCACTACACGGTGGGTGAGGGGCGGAGCTTCCTGGAGTGGGTGGGGCTTCTAGGGACCCGAAAGAACTTAAGAATCTGGTTCTCCCCCAACCAGGTGGGTGACCTTGGGCAAGTCGCCTCTCACCTGTAAACCCATTTTCATGCTTCTTCCTCACCCTTCACTGCCTGCTGCCCAGCCAGGGACCAGTAGTTTTTTGTGTGTGTATTAGGGACTGAACCTAGGGGCACTTAACCACTGAGCCACACCCCCAGGCCTAGTTTATTTTGAGACTGGGTCACTAAGTTGCTTAGGGCCTTGAACTTGTGATCCTCCTGTCTCAACCTCCCAAGTTGTTTGCCCACACCACTGCACCCACCCTACCTACACACACACCAGCCCATTTTGAGAATGAACTGTGAGCTACCCCAGACTCTGTCCTTCAAGGACTGTGGCCACAATGCTACGGGGGCAGGCCTGAAGAAGGCCGGCTGAGGAGGGGGTTCAGGAGAGGCCTCTCCTCACAAGCCTTCCCATGGTTCCACAGGGAAAGCTGGAAGATGGGACGGAGTTTGACAGCAGCCTGCCCCAGAACCAGCCCTTTGTCTTCTCCCTTGGCACAGGCCAGGTCATCAAGGGCTGGGACCAGGGGCTGCTGGGGTAAGTCTGGGGTTGGGGGGCTGGGGTGTGCATGGCCACAATCTAGGAGGTGAGCTGTGGGAGGCAAGCCCCATGGTTGGGCAGTGGGGCTGGGAACCTGGGTACCGCCACATGCTGAGCATGTGTCCTCTTGCAGGATGTGTGAGGGGGAAAAACGGAAGCTGGTGATCCCATCTGAGCTGGGTAAGTGGTCCCTCTGCCCTCTAGCAGGCCAGTGTATCCCCTCCCATCTTCATCACACCCTCCATTTCTGGCCTTGCTGCTGCAGGACCACCCCTCTCTCCGCCTGAGTTATTATAAGAGGATGTGGCCTCAGTTCACTTTGTTTCTTGTACATTTTTGACAGGGTATGGAGAACGGGGAGCTCCCCCAAAGATCCCAGGTAATACCCCTTCTTACCACCCCATCCCACCATCCCTTTCCCTGGAGCCTAGGTTCAAGTTTGACCCTACTTCTCCCTCCAGGTGGTGCAACCCTGGTGTTCGAGGTGGAACTGCTCAAGATTGAACGTCGCTCAGAACTGTAGCCAGCTGCTGTGGGGGGACGGGGGACGGGTCGGGGTGGGGCGCAACAAGGACCAGACTTTAAAAAACAAAAATCCTCAAAAATCCTCAAGGAGTGGACCTGTGTTTCTTTGTGGGCCCCGAGAGGCTGAGCTCACAGCTTCAGGGCTGGGGCATGCTGTGGCTGAGGGCTTGCCTAGCACACTCGGGGCCCTGGACTCTGGTTTTGATCCCTAACATAGCAAAACACCGTGGCTCAGCCTCCCCTTTCTCCAGGCGTCTCCCACCCTGCTCTCTTCCTGATGGCAGAGCCTTGGATGTCTAGGCTCAGTGGCATGGTGACCCTGCCCTGCCCAGGGAAAACTGTTCATGTCTGTCTGTAGCAACTCTGCTCCCCAGCTCCTCTAGTGGGTGGTCTGGGAGCCAGCAAAGGCCTACTGCCATGGCCACATGGCCCTTAGGAAGGCCTGTGGCCACCTGGGGAGAAGCTGAGCTGGCAGCAGTTGTAAAGCAAAGTGTCCCCCTTCAAAGACCAGCCAAGCCTATTAGCTGTTCCAAAGGCAGATCCTAGCTTTATTAAAGGGCCCGCGCCGCAGTCAATATAAAAACACAAAAAGTCCCATCAGTTTAATAACAATAAAAAACCCCAAAAATGGAAAACTGAGGGGGCAAGGGAAGAGGCCCCTAAGCCAGGGGCATGGGGAGCCCTGCTCATGGCACCAGGCCTGGCCACAGGGTCCTCTGGTATTGCTGTTGCTACGAGGTCGGGGACAGCGATTGTCCTGTGGGAGCCACCATTCACCTGGGTCAGGGACCCTTATTTCTTCTGGGGTGTGCTCAGCTTCTGCATGCCCCGGATCTTGTCCAGCAGGCCAGAGATGAAGGCCTAGACAAAGAGGGGCACATTAGGGAAACTAGACCCCAAGGTGACAGGAGCTGGGGCTCCACCCACCCTCTGGGCAAACCACTTACCTCAGTGGGTTTGTAACAGTCAACCAGCAGCTCCTGGTAGGTGGGGTGAGGGAGGGTTAAGTACAGTGAGTTCTTAGGGATGGGGGTCTAGAGTTCCCCTATACCCACTTCCAGGGGACAGACACCAACTTGAGACAGAAATGTCAAGTACAATCAAACCCATTTTTCAGAGGCAGAAGCTGAGGCCCGGGCTTAGGGTTATAGCTCAGTTGGTAGAGTGCTTGCCTTGCAAACACAAGGCCACAGCACCGCCCAAAAAAAAAAAAAAAAAAAAAAAACTGAGACCCAAGGTAACAGAGCTAACTGACCCAGGCCTGGGGCTGGGGAGATAGCTCAGTCGGCAGAGTGCTTGCCTTGTAAGCACAAGGCCCTTGGTTCGATTCCCCAGGACCCCCCCCGCCCCCCCAAAAAAAAAAAAAAAAATGCAGGCCTGGCATCCAGGGATTGCCTCCCTAAGGGGCGGTGCCTCCAGGCAGCCCTCTGCCTGCTGCCCAACCTTCCTCACCTTGACTCTGGCGGCCCGGGTATCATCGCTCTCCATATCTAAGAGCTCATCCACGTCAATCTCCAGCTCTGGGATCTCTTCTTCCTGATATGGGGGTTGGGGAGGAGGGGAGACCAGGGCCTGAGTGGGAGAGTGAGAGGGCTTTGGAGTTGAGGTCCCTGCTACCTCAGCACCAGCTCGGCCTTTAGCTCAGCAGACAGGGCAGCTGCTCTGAGAAGGAAAACAGATCAGGCCTGTGCCAAGGCAAACTGCCCAATGGGGGGAGCTTCCTGTCCCTGCCAGTAGGCACCAGGGGTGCCAGACAAGGCCAGACAGCCAGGGCTGGGGACCTTGGGCTGGGAACCTGGCAGATGCGTCTCCCCAACTTCCGGGCTCCCCATCTCAACAGAGCACTGGTGGGACCAGCTGTCCCAGTTCATCACAGCCCCCTCCCTTCCCCCAAACACCTGTCACAGCTTCCTGGGAGTGAGGAGGAAGTAAAGGGTGAGGGGTCAGTGGGAAGAACCCATGCCTGGTAAAGTGGAAACAAAGAGCCCATGCTTTGGGGAGGGAGGGGGCGCTCACCACTCCCCCCTCCCTGCCCCCCAGGAAGCAGTTATCCCCTTCGGAGCCAGCTGCATTCCAGGGCTAGGCTAGGGTATGGTGGCAGCACGGGGCAAGCCCACTCCTCCACCCTACCCCCAGGGGCCTGAGTCACCATCTGAGCAAACAGGGAGTCATGGGGTGGAGAACCAGAGCCCAGAGATGGGGCTAACTTGCCCATCAAAGACAGGGCTCCAAGCTAGCCCATTAAAACGACCAGACCCTCTGGAGTACCCTCATCAGTCAGGCTGGTGCCTTTTCACAAGTCTAAGCTAAGCTTGTAGGTTAGATCTCCTTCCACCATCAGCCCAGGCTAGCCCCCTGCCTCCTGCCCCAGGCCGGGCTGTCCCTCGAGGCCTCTGGAGGACACCACGCTTGACCTGGGGAGTGGCATGAGCGAGGCAGGGTCTGAGGCAGCGGAGAAGGCTGGAATGACTTAGGTCAGACAAGAAAGAGCATTCACTGGGGGCGGGGAGTGCGGAGAAGAGGGGTGCGCGCGGAAGCGGAGCTCCCATTGACTCCGGTGACAGGCGAACTCACGGTGGGGTTGCCGGGCAGAGCGACTCGGGGACCGATCTCGGGGTGTGGGCGCGGGGTGGGGAACACACCTGGCAGTCGTAGAGGCGCGTGAGCTGTTCCAAGATCCACTCCTCTAGGTTGAGGCGCTTCCGCAGCTCCTTGCGGTCGTACTTGACGGTGACCTTCCCTTGGCGTCTCACTGGGCCCTCGTCGTCCGCACCGCCCGGGCCCTCGCCTGCCGCCCCAGGGGGGCTCTGAAAGTACACGCGGGGCCCAGGGCCACCACCGCCCGGCCCGGGGGCCGGGGCCGCCAACGCCGCGCCCCCCGCGGGGCCGCTGTCCGCCATGGCGGCCGCCGGGGCCACGTGCGCGCCGCGGGCCCCTCCCTGCGCCGCCGCCTCCCGGACGCCCGCCGGCTGGCTCCGGGTCGCTGGCTCGGGTTAGCTCGGGGGTTCGGTTCCGCGCGGCTCCGCGGCGAGCGCGGCGGAGGGGGCGCCCGGGGGCAGCTGCAGCATGCGGAGCCCCCGGGCCTGGCCTGGCCGCGCCCCGCCCCCTCCCGCCGATCCGCCCGCCCTTTGTCCCCCGCGGCCGCCGCCCGAGCCGCCGCCGCCGAAGCCGCTTTCTCTGTCTCACTCTCTTCCTCCGCCCCCCGACCACACCCCCTTAAAGGGCCAGCCCCGCTTTGGGCCCCTCACCCCCACCCCGCCTCCAGGAAGCGGGTAGGGGAGGGTCCGGCCTGCAGGGGTCTGGGCCAGGCGTTCGCACCCCCCTAATTTAAACTCCTAGCCCCAAACCCAGGCTTTCTAAGCAGCCGGTACCAGGAGTAGCGCACCCGCCAGGTCTCTAGTCCTCAATGGATCCTGTCTTATTCTGTCCTCATTGAGACAGAATGGGGGGCAGCACCGAGGCATGGAGGGGAGTGGGCCCCGGGAGCAGGGCGCGGGTCCGTGAGGAGTCATGGGAGACCCTGGGGTCTGGGTCCTTCGACTCATGGCCCGCAAGGGACGAGCGGGCTCCTCTGAACGGAGCGACACGTGGACCAGGGTCCCGGGAGAGGAGGAGTGGAAAAGGCGGACAGGAGCTGCCCAGGTGCCCAGACGCCCTACTTGGCGGGGGTCCCACGCCCCCAGTGGAGGCAGCTCTGGCGGGGGTGGACAGAGCCAGTTCCCTGGCTAGAAGGGCCAGACCCGAGGCAGCCACCGCCCACCGGCCGAGATGGCGGCGGGTCGGGATTGTGGGAAATGTAGTTCGCGGTCAGCCCGGGAGCCCACCCCTCCCACGAGGCGCCGCCGGGCGGGAGGCGCAAACTTGTTTGGGGCGCCCTTCTAGGGCCGGCCGCCCTGGGCGCAGCCCTCCCCGCCCCGCAACCTGAGCGCTTACAAAGGAGGAAACTCCGGCGCCGAGAACTGGCCCATGGGGGAGCCGGGACTCAAGATAATAATAACAGCTGAGCCATCGGGGGCGTTTCCCGGGACCCTCACCCCGTGGATTTACCGTGAGGGTGGCTCCTCTGTCCCTCACACCTCTCCTAAGAAGACCAACCTTCCCATTCCCTCAACGTTTGATTTTCTGCATCGTTAAACGGACTCATTCATTCGTTCACTGTTTGTCTCCCACTTCTTGATTGTGGGGTGGAGAGCCGCGCCGGCCTTGCTACTGATGCTTCCGGGCAAACGCGCTGTATTAGAAAATCACCTGGTTCCCGCGGAACTCCAGCACCTGGAGTTGTCCGCAGCTCCGCACTGAACGACTTTCTCAGAAGGTTGTGAAGACTGAACAGGAGTGTGGGAGATTCAATTGTGATCCCAGAGGCTAATGAAATCACAGGGCTAGATAAAGGGGGAGCTGAGATCTTGAGCGGTGTGCCTCCCACCCTAACTGTCCACAGTTGTCAGGCTTACCCTACCCGGTCCCAAACAGGATCTCAGGATCCTGTGAGGGGCAGTAAGTCCGAGCCCCTCACAGACACCTTTCCTCTGGATGCTGGATGGAGAAGCCCTCTCTGCACAGGTAGGGTTTCCACACAGAGGGGTAGGAACTGGCTCAGGGTCACACGGCAGGTGTTGATCCAAACTTGAACTCAGGACTCAAGTTCCTCCTTTACTCTATAATTAGAAAGAAGAGATAAAGAGAGGACTAAGGGGAGGGGGTCTCTTGCTCAGGGAACTGGGGGAGGGGCTTATAGTCCAAGGGAAGGGTAGATTGAGGGAACCTTGCCCCCAGCTCCCCTGGCCTTCGCCTCCCTTCAGCTGGCCTGCAGTGGAAAGGCTGACCCTTGCTCTTGCAGATTAGGCAGATTAGGCACTTACCCTCTGGAGCCTGGCCTCTGGCTGCAAGCCCACCTGATGAGGGTCACTTTACCCAAGTCCATATTCCTCACCCCACCCGACAGGCAAGATATTGTTTTGGGACTTAGGGTGCTCCTGGATTAGAGGGGTGACATGCTTGCATGGATTTCAGTATCCAACAGCTACTGTGGGAGTGGTGTCCACAGGCCCCAGTGTCCCCAAGATGCTGTGATTTTACCAATACTGACCTCTTCGCCTCTTCCCCTCAGGGTTGGTGTAAAGTTCAAATGTCAGATCCCCCTCTGAGGGTTCTCTGCAGCACACCTCCCTGCCTTTCCTTTTGGTCACCATCGGTACCACCCTCAGAACACACCCAGATTCCCAGGGCTGACTCCCCTGTCTGTCCAGTCCCTTCCCGCGGCTACCCACCCAGAGAACAATGGGCATGCTGGCCTCCAGCCTTCTTGGAAGCCAGGCTGCCCTGCACAGAACCTCAGACTGGGAGGTGGAGGACTAGGTTCAGATCCTGCCCCTGCCCTAGGCTGAGAGGCAGTAGGCAAGTCACTTACCAGTTCTGAGCCTCCTCTAGGAGGCTGACCGCCCTCTCCCTCCTGTGACTGGGGCCCAGAGCTCAGTGCTACATCTGGCCATTGCTCTCCTGACAGAGATCTCCCAGGACTGGGGTGTGCAGCTAGCTGCTCCTGGTCCTTTCAGCCTCAGGGGCAGGCTCCAGAGCCCCGCCCCTCCCAGGGTTCTGGCGCCCTCCCACCAGAATGCAGCTAAGGCTGCCATAGTCCCTCTCTGAAGCAGAGGCCCTGGGGAGGGTCCGGAGGGCCAAGCCCGCTCCCTTAATCGAGGGTAGAGGCCGGAAGGGCTGCCTTCTTTCCACCATTACTGCTTGGCGAGAAACCCCATTACCATTACCAACGCTGGAAGAAAGTGTCCGAGGAGGAAGGCGCTTCCTAAAGTGGGGGCTGCCTTGGTCTCAAGAGGCACAGGGGTGGGCGGAGAAGAGGCCCAGGCCCGGCAAACAGGCTCCCATTCTGTTTTCCAAGGAGCTTCTGTCTGATGCTTCTGTGAAGTTCCCCTGCCCAAGGCCTAGGACCAAGGTCAAGAAACCCTCAGCTTGGTCCCTGACTCCAAGCCCTGCTAGCCCTAGCACTGGCTGGCAGGGTCCTCCGTCCTGGAACTGACCCGTGTCCTTTCCTTACCCTGCCCCCCAGACCCCCGCAGCCTTCCCTTCTCATACCAAGCTGCCTTTGGGGGTGGGGCATCTCCCACCCAGTGCTTTACTTCAGCTTCCAGCACCCTTAGCTTCTGAAGAAAGCGACTAATGTACCAAGAAACTGGTTCTGCTGCTAGGAGGCACTGAATTTGAACTCAGACCTGTGGAGCAGAGGCCAGCCTCACCCTGCTTGGCTTTGTCCTTCCAGAGAGGTCTGGTGGTCACTGGGTCTTGGGAGAAGTATACTTTGCAGCTCTGATGAGAGGACTAAGATCATAGGTTCTGTCGTCCTTTGTCTCCTCAAGGGCAGGGAGTGGAGGCAGGAAGTCAGAGGGTTGATATCCTCCTACGATGCTGTGTGACCTTGGGCAAGTCCCTTCCCCTCTCTGGGCCTCAAATGGTGATAATTATCACACCCCACAGGACCACAGCCAAAAAAGACAAGGAGATTCACTAGGTTGATGGCCAACAAGGTGGGAATTGGAAGAAGATCAGTGCTAGCCAGGGCTGCCCCTGAGGATCTGAGAGCCTGGGGCCAAGGGGCCTGCTGGGCAGCTCCTCCTTGGCTGACCCCTCCTCCCAGAGAACCAGCTCAATCGCTTTCTGGGTTTCTAGGTGACTTGACTGGCCCCTCTGGATGAGTTCTACTTTAAACTTGCTGCTGCTGCCGCCTTTGTATTGGGGGGGCTCCCACAGGGCCCCCAGGCAGGAGCCCCCCCAACCAAGCCCTGCGGGAGGGGCCGCAGCCCCCACCCATCCCAGTGCCTATGCGTGCTTTCCCCTCCTCCCACCGCTGGAACACAGATTTCAGGGCACCTTCTGTGGGCCAGGCACCTTGGAGCCCCTCAGCAACCCCCTCCTTTGGGGGCACCCAGGAATCTGGCCCTCTGGGCAAACCACCAGCCTTCCCTTCCCAGTTTTCAGCGGAGGCCCACGGAGCCAGACTGCAGTCGTAGGGTCGGCAGCACAGAAGGGACTGTTCCAGGGCTCGCTTTGGAAGGCCAGGATGCTTAGGTCCTCGAAGGAGGTGTCAGGCGCCTGGTCTCCCAGGGCTAGGGACGGGGGAGGGGCGCCTGCCGGCGGGAGGCCCATTAGCCAGCTAAGTGCTCCCAGGGAGGGGGACCGCCTGCAGCAGAAGGGGGTAAGGCGGAGTGAGGGCACGCGTGTGTGTGTGTGTGTGTGTGTGTGTGTGTGTGTGTGTGTGTACTGGCTGTTCCTGCACACAGCTAAGTGCAGCAGCCCGCCCCCTCCTCTGGGAACCCTCGGCCGGCTGACCGTGGTAGGCGCCTTCTACACCCGGTCCCGTTAGCTGAACCCCCAACGGCCCGGTCGCCCCAAGCGTCCTCCCTTCCCTGCTTGGCCCGGGAAAAATGAGGTCTTACTGAGCCGGGCTCACAAAGCCGCTCGCCCGTGCAGTACGCCCCAGCCACCTCCGGCTGCAGTCACCGACCCCGCCGCCAGGGGGAGCCGACGCGGGGCGGGCGGGCCCGACGCACCCGGTGGGAGGGGGCGACGCGGCCGGGGCGGGGCGGGCCGGGGCGGGGCGGGGGCGGGGCTCCGAGTCTCCGGTCGGTCCGGGACAGACTGGCGGGCAGGCGGGCGCTGACGCCGCCGGGCCGGAGCGGGCCGCGCGGGATCGCGCGTAGGGGCCAGCGGCGCCGTCGGTCCCCGTCGGTGCTCCGTAGGTCTCCGAGCCGCCCCTGGTTCGGCCATGGCGGGCGCCAGGCCCGGAGTCCACGCGCTGCAGCTGGAGCCGCCCACCGTGGTGGAGACCCTGCGGCGCGGGAGTAAGTTCATCAAATGGGACGAGGTAAGTGCAGCGGTCCCCTGCTCGGCCCAGATCGGGGACTCCTTCACTCAGGCCCAGGCAGGTGCCGGGGACCCCCACTCCAGCTTCGCCTGACCACTGCGCCTCCTCATCCCAGCCTGTCTGGATTCCGGAAACTTGAGTCCCCAGGCGACCCGGTAATGAAGACTTTGTCCCCCCAACCCAGTTCCTCGGGTCTGGCAAATTGTCTCCACTCCTTGGCGCGGAGACTTTGAACCCCAGTAAATCTCACCCCCCTTTCCCTTCCCACTCCTCCCTGCTAGACCAATTCTGGTTCCCCTGTCCTGGCCTGGTCCTCAGACCCCTGACCGTCCTTGGGCTCCCGGGCCGGTTCAGGGCGTCCTATCCTGGGTGCGTACCCCTGGGACTCCCCGCTTCCCGCTGCGGCGGCCTGAGTAATCCGCTTCCATTCATCACTTCTTCACCCTCTCTCCTGGCACCCCTTTGCCCTGCTTCTGGATCCCAGCCCAGTCCCCTGGTCAGGTGGGCGCATCAAGTCACCCCCTAGTGGAGAATTTGCCCCCTAAGTTTTTCCACCCTGGGAACTTTACTCCCCCACTCCTTAGCCTTGGGACTTTGAACCCCAATAAATTCTAGCCCCTTTTCATTATTCCTGCCCCTGGTGCTTCCCAGATGCCCAGGCTCCCACCTGCAGCTCCCCATCCGGGTTCTGCGCCCCACCCACGTTTTCACACTGCCCCCTCCTCTGCCCCCTGGGCCCCTCCTTCCCCAGGGCCTCCATGGGCGGCCAGAGAGCTTCCTCGCTGTTCCTTCCCAGTGAGGCCACAGGCCTGGAAGACGCTGGGCTCCTTTCCGGCTGGGTGGGGCGGGAAGGCGTGGGAGCTCGGGGGGAGGGATTGGGGGGCGTGGCCTAAGCGGCAGGTGTGCTGGTGAAGGGGTGCTGGGTCTCCCAGGGGCCTAGGAGACCCCCCTCCCCCTAGGCCAGCCTGAAGGGAAAAGTTTCTCCTTTTCCTTCCAGTGTGATAAACCCAAATAAGGAAGTGGGAACAGGGAGAGGGCCCTGGGGGTGCGGTGGGGTGCTGACAGGACTTGGAGCTGGAGCGCAGAGGACCTGGGACATCTTTGAATGTCACACTCCTGGGGAGGGACCCAGAGAGGCCCTTGGAGCAGTACCCACAGACCTCCTCTGTCCTCACACTCCTGGGGGCCCACAGCCCCAGGACAGTGTTGGGAGTGCCCAAGAGAGGCTGACCTGGTGTCACCAAACTGGGGTGGGAGGAACATGCATCCTAATGGTTTGGGGTCCTCTGTCCCCTCATCCCCAGATCAACTGCTGTCCTTTGTCAGCAAAGCCTGCAATGGGTGGGGCTGGTGTAATTCCCATTATTCAGAAGGGGAAACTGAGGACTGGAAAGGGGTGGCAGAGCCAGGCCCCACTGTGGGTTGTGGCTGTGGCTAGGAGCTGGGAGCCCTGCAGGGGTCTTGGCTCCCAGCTTCCCAGGTCACTGGGCCCTGGAACTTCACTGCCAGCAAATCCTGGCTCCTCTTTGTGACCTTGAGCAAGCCCTCACCTCCCTGTGCCTCCGTTTCCTCTTGTGTAAAACGGGAATGACCACAGCATGTGCTCAAAGGCTTGCTGGGGGCAGAGTGGGCTTGGAGTTGGCCCAGAGGGGCAGTGAGAATGTAGCCCCTGTGTCCTCTCCAAGAGAGCTGCCCGCCAGACTGCAGCTCGGGCTGGGCGGGAGTCCTCCCGCTGCTGGGGAGTTTCTCCTGTGACCACCTGTCCCCTCCGCCCTGACTGATGCGAAGCCCGTGATGACACCTCCTGGCTGCTGGTCCTGAATCATATGAGGTGGCCCTGGGAGTGTGCCAGGGACTGGGCCCTCCTCAGAAAATGGGACCGATGTGCTCTTCCATGTCCCCCGCCAGGCTGCCTAGTCCTTTGGGGGAACTTGTGTTTTTGTAAGAAAGGGGTGAATCTGAAGGCTGTGGGGTGGCACATGGTGGACTCTGAGGCAGACTGAGGGGTGGCAGGCCAGGCATCGTGGGCCCCCAGGGATGCAGAGGAGCCTCAGGGTGAGATGTCTGAATCCCCTGCTTCCGCCCCACGAAGGTTTCAGAGCAGGCTCAACTGCAGGGCTAGGGTCCTGCTGTCGTGGAGCTCTGTGCCCTTCTGGGGACACCAATCCCAGGGCGGAGTTGGGGGAGGCGTCCCCAGCCAGTGGGTGGGATCTCAGGGGTGGAGAAAGAAGGACCGAGGAGGCAGGAGCTCAGAGCTTGCTCGGGAGCTGGAGAGAGGAAAGGGTAGCTAGTGGCCCATGTGACTGAATCTTAGGGGAAAGGAGGCGAGGCTGGGAGGGGCGTCAGGGCGAAACACTGAAAGCCACACGGAGGACCTTGGCTTTGCCCGGACGGCTGTAGCAGCCGTGGAGGGCCTGTGGGCTACAAGTGTCCTCTCAGCTCACCAGCAAAAGAATGGGGGGACAGCTAAGAGAAGCCCAGGGACTAAGCCCACCTCAGAACTCACTCCCTGACCCCTGTTGTTCTGTGCTGTCCCCAGGAAGCCTCCAGTCGTAACCTGGTGACCCTGCGGGTGGACCCCAATGGCTTCTTCTTATACTGGACGGGACCCAACATGGTGAGGGCAGATGCCGTTACAGCTCATTCAGGCCTAGGTCCCTGCAGAGACCCCAGCCCTGCGTGCCCCCCAGACCTCCTGCCCTGGGGGTGGGGCCAGCTGCTGACTGACCTCTCCCACAGCTGCCCAGACAGGAAGTGCTAAGGGTGGGTGCTGAGGCTGGGGCTACTGCTGGTGGCCACTCCCCAGCCTGGGTGGGGAGCTTGGGGGCTCCTGCTTTCTCGTCCTAGAGCTTCTCAGATCCACCCTGGCATCTGGTTTCCCCAGGAGGTGGACACACTGGACATCAGTTCCATCAGGGACACACGGACAGGCCGTTATGCTCGCCTCCCCAAAGTGAGTGCCCGGGGCCCAGGACTGAGGGGAGGAGGCCTAGGGGAACAGAATGCCCCTCTTCACCCTTGGCTCTCATTACTCAGGACCCCAAGATCCGGGAAGTGTTGGGCTTTGGGGGTCCTGATGCCCGGCTGGAGGAGAAGCTGATGACGGTGGTGGCGGGTCCAGACCCAGTAAACACCACGTTCTTGAACTTCATGGCTGTACAGGATGACACTGTCAAGGTGGGCCGGGCTGAGGACAGCCAGGGACTGCCTGCTCATTCGCTGAGTTGGTTGTTCCTGCTGTCGCTGCGGCATTCTGTGCTGTTCTCTGGTGGACTGAGCGTCAGGTCCCATCTGGGCTCGGCCTGTGGCTGGGCCGCCCCTCTGTCTATCGCTCACCTCCTCCCTCTGTGTGCCAACCCCCCAGGTCTGGTCGGAGGAGCTGTTCAAGCTGGCTATGAATATCCTGGCTCAGAATGCCTCCCGCAACACTTTCCTGCGGAAAGCGTGAGCCCCAGGCTACCCTGGAGGACACTGGGGGCAGAGGGTTCAGGTGGCTATTCATAGGGTGTAACCCCTGCCCCTGCCTCTCCAGATACACGAAGCTGAAGTTGCAGGTGAACCAAGATGGACGGATCCCTGTCAAGAAGTGAGTACCCTTTACCCCTCAGCATCTCTCATCCCGACATTGGTGACCTTTGCCTCCCACTGACCCCGAATCCTTCCACCCCTATCAGCATCCTGAAGATGTTCTCGGCGGACAAGAAGCGGGTAGAGACGGCGCTGGAGTCCTGTGGCCTCAATTTCAACCGGGTGCGTGGTGAGGGGGCAGGAGCAGATGGGGTGCTGCCGTGGGTCCCCACCGCTTTGGAGCTGGCTGCCCCTGGGTTCTCACCCCACACTCCTTGCCCCCAGAGTGAGTCCATACGGCCTGATGAATTTTCCTTGGAAATCTTCGAGCGGTTTCTGAATAAGTTGTGTCTGCGGCCGGACATTGACAAGATCCTGCTGGAGATGTGAGCATGGCGGGCCATCCTCCCGCCCCGAGCTCCCATGCCTGGCCTCTGCTTAGCATGCCTCTAGCCAGCGAGGAGAGGGTGGCGCTGTCAAGAGTGACCTCAGAGTGCCAGGGTGAGGGGGGAGACCCGCTGGCACCTCACGTGTGCTCTGTAGCCATGGTGGACAGCTGAGTGACAGCCCTTTGCCAGGGTTGATTTCATCTCGTGTGCGCTGCAGATGAGAACCGAGTGGCCCAGGTGGTTGTGGGACCTGTCAGCCCACACGGCAGGTGGGCTGAGATTAGCTCCAGGCTCTAGAAGTACTGAACACAGAGCAGCTTCCTGTGCCCTTAAAGACGCCAGTGCTAGGGCTGGGGTCCCAGCTCAGTGGTGGAGCACTTGCCTAGCAAGGGTGAGGTGCTGGGTTTGATTCTCAGCATCACATAAAAACAGTTAAATAAAATAAAGGGGGCTGGGGATACAGCTCAGCTGGAAGAGTGCTTGCCTTGCATGCACAAGGCCCTGGGTGCAATCCCCAGCACTGCAAAAAATAAATAAATAAATAAAGATTACATTCTTTTTAAGAAAAAAAAAAAAAGCCAGTGCTAGATCGTCTTTGCCCAGACAGCACTGAGTGGTCAGGGGCATGGATGGGGTCCAAAGGGGACGGCGGCCTGCCCAGTGGCCCAGTCTGTGGTGGTGGAGCCAGGTGCAGGCCTTCTAACTCCCTCTCCTGGGGAGGGCCTGGGGAGGGCCCGGTGCTGGGCCTTGACACTCCAGCCCAATCCGGCTTCTGCCCACCCTCTCCAGAGGTGCCAAGGGCAAGCCGTATCTGACGCTGGAGCAGCTCATGGACTTCATCAACCAAAAGCAGCGGGACCCAAGACTCAATGAAGTACTGTACCCTCCCCTGCGTGCCTCCCAGGCCCGGCTGCTCATCGAGAAGTATGAGCCTAACCAGCAGTTCCTGGAGCGCGGTGAGTGGTGGGAGGCGGGGGTGGCAGGGGGCGAGGGCCCTGCTGACCTGCTGATGCCCCCACCCCCCAGACCAGATGTCCATGGAAGGCTTCAGCCGCTACCTGGGAGGGGAGGAGAATGGCATCTTGCCGCTGGAAGCCCTGGACCTGAGTGCAGACATGACCCAGCCCCTGAGCTCCTACTTCATTAACTCCTCACACAACACGTACCTCACAGGTGAGCCCTGGGCAGGGGGGAGCGTGGCTCCTGGCCCTCTGCCCTCTGGCCCTGCACTGCCTCCCTCCTTAAAGTGCAGTGCTTTCAATCATTTGCTCACTGATCAGCCAGGGCTGGGGAGGCAGGGCACAGGATTGGGGTTCTCCCTGCGTGTGCCCCATTTGAGGACAGGAAGCTTTCCCAGGGAGGGGCTGTGGCCCTGCAGCTGTGAGGAACGGCCTCTGTGAAGGGCTGGGGCCGGAGACCACTTAGTTCAGAAGCAGAAAGGGCTGGGGTGGAGTTTCGTGGCAGGGCACTTGCCTGGCACGCGGTGGGGCCCTGGTTTCTATCCCCAGCACCACAAAAAAGAAGAAGCCAGAAAGGAGGCCAGGGAGGCGGGTGGGGCCTGGGCTGGGGCAGGTGCATGGCGAGGCCCCACCCGTGTGTGGACGGCTTTTGGGAGAGGGGGTTTTGGAGGGTAGGCGGCAGGGGAGGAGGGGATGTGACCTGTATGTCTGCAGAAGGCTGAGGCCAGGTGCTCGTAGACTTTGGTTGGAGGCGGGGAGGGGCCTGTGGTCCCTAGGCGGGAGGCGGTGATGCCATCTCGGGGCTGAGGCGGGCTGCTGCAGGGAGGGCAGGAGGCTTCCCGGAGCCGTGGTGTTGGATGGCGTGGTTCAGGCTGGTGGGGCGTGAGTGGTGGGAGTTCATCTCGGAGAGGGTCGGCTCTTGAACGGGGACCAGCCTGGCCACAAGCACTGGCGGATGCCTGCTCTGCCCACTCAGGGTGGACACCAGGGCGGGGGTGCAGGAGGCAGTGCTGGCTCCACAGTGAATCGAGGAGCGAGCAGGGGCTCTCCGGAGTGTTCCAGGGCTGGACCTGGCTGCTGTGGGGCCTGTGTCCCCAGCACGGCCTGGCTCTGTGTGGAGTGGGGTGACGAGGCACCAGGCTGGCGGGCAGCTGGGGTGACACGGCCTCACCCCCAGCGGGGCAGCTGGCGGGAACCTCGTCGGTGGAGATGTACCGCCAGGCACTGCTGTGGGGCTGCCGCTGCGTGGAGCTGGACGTGTGGAAGGGGCGGCCCCCCGAGGAGGAGCCCTTCATCACCCACGGTTTCACCATGACCACCGAGGTGCCGCTGCGGGACGTGCTCGAGGCCATCGCAGAGACCGCCTTCAAGACCTCTCCCTACCCTGTCATCCTGTCCTTCGAGAACCACGTGGACTCGTGAGTGGGCCCCTGGCCCTGTGGCCCAAGACACCTGTCCTGAGACTAATGTGCAGACCTCTGATGGGGACAGCCCTCCAGCGTGCTCTGGTGACCTCTCACCTGGGGACTTTACTTCCTCGCTGGCCTCTGCCCTGCCCTGCTGCAGCTACCCCAGGGCGCCTCTGACCTCTGACTTCTGACCTCACCACCAGGGCAAAGCAGCAGGCCAAGATGGCCGAATACTGCCGCTCCATCTTTGGGGATGCGCTGCTCATCGACCCCCTGGACAAGTACCCGGTATGGCGGCTGGAGCTGAGGTGGGACCTGGGGCGGGGAGGGTGCCTCAGCAGACTGACCTGTCTGTGCCTGGCCAGCTGGCGCCAGGCGTGCCCCTGCCCAGCCCCCAGGAGCTGATGGGCCGCATCCTGGTGAAGAACAAGAAGCGGCACCGGCCCAGCACCAGCGTCCCTGACAGCGCCGTGCGCAAGCGGCCGCTGGAGCAGAGCAACTCTGCCCTGAGCGAGAGCTCCGCCACCACGGAGCCCTCCTCACCCCAGCTGGGTAGGCCCGGCTTGACCTTGGACCCAGCCCTGAGCCTGACCTCCTCCTTTTGCCACTGGGCCCTTCATGGCACTGCTTCACCCTAGACCCCCAGCCCTGCTGGCACTCCAGCCCGGCCTCCTCGTGACCAGCCCGCACCAAGTCGGCTGGCACGGGACCTCTCACCCCAACCTGGGCACACAGCTCACCTGCCTGTGGCCTGGTTGGATTTGACCAACCAACTTCTGACCCCTCAGCCGTGGCCCCTCACAGAGCCAGGCCAGGGCTCTTAGTTCTGACCTCTGACCTCAGTGCACCACATCCCCGTGTTTGGGTGTGACTGACCCTCAGGCCCCGACCCTGTCCTGTGACCCACCCATTGGCCTTTGCCTGTCATCACTGAGGCCCCGCTCCATCTGACCCCTGACTGCTCACCTCACAGCCCCAGGCTGGCTTTGGCTCTGGTCGACCCTGACTGCCGCCCTACCATGTCATCCCTCCACCCCCGCCATAAAGGCCATGGAGCCCCCAATCCTGACTTCCCACCTCCCCAAGCCACCTGCCTACCTGCCGTATGTGACTCCAAACTTAACCTTTGACCCGTAAACCATCTGCCTTTAAAACCAGCAAAGCCTGCCCTCTGCCCTCTCCCCAGGCCACACTGTCCTAAAAGTGCCACGCACTGGGCACAGCCCTTGGCTTTCCTGAGCATCAGTGCGGTTCTGTCCTTTGACCCCTGGACCCTTGTGGCCCTGCTCTCTGCAGGGTCCCCCAGCTCTGACAGCTGCCCAGGCCTGAGTAATGGGGAGGAGGTGGGACTGGAGAAGCCCAGCCTGGAGCCCCAGAAGTCTCTGGGTGAAGAGGGCCCGAACCGGGGCCCTGATGTTCTTGGACCTGTGGACCGTGAGGATGAGGAGGAAGAGGAGGAAGAGGAGGAATCTGCAGACCCTAAAAAGCCCACCACAGATGAGGTCAGACCCCCTGGTGGGCAGGACAGGGTTACACATATCCCCTTCTCAAGTTGGCCAAGTCCCCACTGTCCAACATGGTGCTGGGTACTGGGTGTGGGGTACACCTGACTGGACACCCTCCTAGTGAGTGGGTGGGGTGGGCTGTGGTGTTCATTCAGTGTACAGTTACGTCCTGAGCCGGGCATGGTGGTGCATGCCTGCAATCCCAGCAACTCCAGAGGCTGAGACAGGAGGATTGCAAGTTGGAGACTGGTCTGGGCAACTTAGCAAGACCCTCAATGACTTAACAAGACCCTGCCTCAAAGTAGACAATACAAAGAAGTGGGAATACAACTGTTCCCAAATTCAATTCCCAGTACCCCTACCCTTTGAAGATGGGCCAGGGAGTGCTGTCCATATAGCCCGTCACTTAGAGTGCCTGCCTCGCAAGTGCAAGGCCCGGGTTCCAGTCCCCAGCACTGTGGGGTTGTGGAAATTACAAACAAATGAAACCAAAGATGGGCCAGGGAGGGGTGAGACGGGGTGGGACTGTGGGGAAGGGAGCCCCCCTGGGGGGGAGGTTGGGGTGGGCAGACCTGAGGACAAGGGAACAACAGGTACCTGGGCTGGGCTTTGGTTCAGGAGGGGCCAGTGCAGGCTGAGGAGAGTCAGGAGGAGTGGAGGTGACAGTCAGCCTGGCTGTTTTGGGAGACCATATCTGAGAGGACCCAGAGTGGGCTGGTGTGCGCAGAGCTCTGTCAAAGCCGCTGTTCGAGAGTGGGTGGCAAGGTGGTGACTGGGAACTGGTGGTTGATAGCTGGACCGAGGGTTCCAGTTTCTGGGGGTCAGGAGAAGGGGAGGGGCGGGAGCGGTTGCGGAGTGAAGGAGGGGTCCCAGGCATGCTGCCAGGCCTGGAAGAGGCCCAGGACCTTGCAGAGGACTGGGCTCCAGGTGGGGGCAGGTCAGCACCTCCTTCATGGGAGGCGAGCGAGGGGCTTGCACTGTTGACTTGGGGCTTGGGGTTGGCAGGGCACGGCCAGCAGCGAGGTCAACGCCACTGAGGAGATGTCGACACTGGTCAACTACGTTGAGCCTGTCAAGTTCAAGTCCTTCGAGGCGGCTCGAAGTGAGTGGGCCCGTGACAGCTGGGAGCTGGTCCCCCCAGGCCCTGCCAGGCCTGACACCACTCCTCTGCCACCCCAGAAAGGAACAAGTGCTTTGAGATGTCGTCGTTTGTGGAGACCAAGGCCATGGAGCAGCTGACCAAGAGCCCCATGGAGTTCGTGGAGTATCCTCCTGAGGCGTGACGGCGGCCAGGGCGGAGGCTCGCAGCCACTCCGCGCGCCACACAGGGTCCTGCCGAGCAACTGGGGGCGCAGGCGAGACTGAGAACCTGAGCCAGGCGGGTAGCACGGCTTTGACGGGGCTGGGACTCCCAGGAGCGTGGGCTGGTGGCAGGAGGGGAGGCGTGTGGTGTGGGCACCAGGACCCGCTGCTTCCCTGACTGCCAATCTCAGATACAACAAGCAGCAGCTCAGCCGCATCTACCCCAAGGGCACCCGCGTGGACTCCTCCAACTACATGCCCCAGCTCTTCTGGAACGTGGGCTGCCAGCTTGTTGCTCTCAACTTCCAGACCCTGGGTGAGCCCTGACCTGCCTTGACCCTGACCCATGCTGCCCAGGGTCAGGCGAGTCTTGCCTGAGAGGACCCGGGCCCAATCTAATCCAAGGTGGCAGAACCAAACCCAGACCTCGACCGACCCCAGCCAGACCTTGACTGACCCTCGACCCCTTACTGCCTGAATTTGGACCCTGTGATACCATTTGATCCCACCTAACTAATCACCCAGCCTGCTGACTGACCCTGTCCATGTCACACAGATGTGCCGATGCAGCTCAATGCAGGCGTGTTCGAGTACAATGGGCGCAGCGGGTACCTGCTCAAGCCGGAGTTCATGCGGAGGCCGGACAAGTCCTTTGACCCCTTCACTGAGGTCATCGTGGATGGCATTGTGGCCAACGCCTTGCGGGTCAAGGTGGGGCTACAGAGGGCTCGGGCCGTGGGTGTCGAGGCGCGGGACTCTCAGCAAACGCCTCACCCTTTTGGCCCACCTGCCCCAGGTGATCTCGGGGCAGTTCCTGTCTGACAGGAAGGTGGGCATCTACGTGGAGGTGGATATGTTTGGTCTCCCTGTTGATACCCGGCGCAAGTACCGCACGCGGACATCTCAGGGGAACTCATTCAACCCCGTGTGGGATGAGGAGCCCTTTGACTTCCCCAAGGTGAGCACGTCTGCACCCGCCCCGGCTCCGGCAGCTCCAGCCCAGACCCACTGGCTCTCAGGTGGCCTCCAGCACGCGGGTGGCGAGGGAGGGTGTTGAGCGACCTCCCAGGCCCTGTGTGTCCAGAGCACGCGTGGGTCCTCTGCCTGCTTCCGGGTGACAGATGGAAAGGTGAGGTGGGGAAGCAAGAGCCAGCAGGAGCTCACAGCCGCCATCTTCAGGCAGGAAGCTCTTGCCCAAGACCTAACCCCAGCTCAGTGCCCTCCCGCCTGCCTGGCTCCCCGGCTGGGGAAGGCAGAGACAGGCAGACCCGTGCCAGACTGCAGCTCACTAGTTTCCAGGCTGGTGACGACTTGCCTGTCCTGTGGTGGCCTGAGGGAGTCTGTGTGCCTATACTTTTGGTTCAGGGCCGTGAGGGCCACTGGTCACCACTGGGCCAGGCCATGGAGATGCGTGGTTAGGTTGGCCGGCTGGTCCAAGGATCTGCTCAGAGTGTCGGGCCTTAGTCACGCATGGTGGCCCCGTGACTCAGCCAAGTCTGGCCCACAGGTGGTGCTGCCCACGCTGGCGTCACTCCGCATTGCAGCCTTTGAGGAGGGCGGCAGATTCGTGGGGCACCGGATTCTGCCTGTCTCTGCCATCCGCTCAGGTGAGCCATGATGGGTCTGGGCAGGATGGGGGTATCACGTGGGGGACCTGGCCAGGCCCCGCTGACCCCACCCTTCTGCCCCCAGGGTACCACTATGTCTGCCTGCGGAACGAGGCCAACCAGCCGCTGTGCCTGCCAGCCCTGCTCGTCTACACTGAGGCCTCCGACTACATCCCGGACGACCACCAGGGTGAGCCGGAGGGGGAGCACCAGGGTGAGCCGGAGGGGGAGCACGGCCCCAGGCGCAGGCTCCCACCCTGCTGGGACCAGAGCTGGTGGGAGCGGCCTGACCCCAGGGGCCCTTCTCTTCTGCCTCTCCAGACTACGCAGAGGCCCTGATCAACCCCATCAAGCATGTCAGCCTGATGGACCAGCGGGCCAAGCAGCTGGCCGCCCTCATCGGGGAGAGCGAGGTGAGCCCGGCGGTTGGGAGCAGGTGGCGAGGTGGGCCGGCTCAGGCGCCTGCTGACGCTGGGACCAGTGCGCAGGGTTGCTGTGGGTGGGTGGGCTGGCGAGGGCTGACTGGCCACCGCTCTGGTGGAGCCGGCCCCGCAGCATCAGGCTTGCCACTATTTTTTTTCTGGTGCTGGGGATGGAACCCAGGAGCAAGCACTCTGCCACTAAGTAGCACCCCAGTCCCAGCTGGGGATCTTAGGAGATAGAAGCATCCAAGAGGACTTTGAGTCAGACTGGACTGGGATTTCTCCTATTCCAGGTGGGGTCAAAGCTGGGGGCACCGGGTTCCTGACTAGCTGGGCACATGGCACATGCATGTAATCTCAGTGACTCAGGAGGCTGAGGCAGGAGGATCGCAAGTTTGAGGCCAGCCTCAACAATCTTAAGGAGACCCAGTCTCAAAATAAAAAATAAAAGAACCTGGGGATATAGCTTAATGGTAAAGCACCCCTGTACCAAAAAAAGAAAGAAAGAAAAGGGTTCCTGGCTAATTCACCAGGGCAGTTTGAGGCCACAGAGGCCTTAAAATCGTGGGGCCTGTGAGCCTGGAGGAGGCGGTGGCTTCAGTGGGGAGGGGTCGGGCGCAGAGGTTTAGCCGCAGGCCCAGAGCCATTCCCCGGGGACCTGCGGTGGGTGGGAAGAGATGACTGCAATTAGGCTTTCGCGGAGCTGTTAGCGGGAGAGGCTGGTGCCCACTCTGTGGTCATTTCCTTCACTGATTTAATCAGGAGCTAAGCAGAGAGCCAGGGCCTGGGCCAGGGTGGAGGGATTCAGAGAGCGAGGATTCCTGGCAGGGCCAGGCCTTTCCAGAATCATCTGGGAGTTCCTGAGCACAGGCAGCAGGCCAGACATCACCCTGTCCTGCTCCCTAGGTGGACAGGGCCTTAGAGGGGTTTGCTTTGTCCACTTTATTCTCAACTGCAAACAGATCTGGAGTCTAGTGACCAAATGGGCTAAGGGAGCTGCAGGGGTATCGGGAGTCCTGGGAGACTGCTGAACGGAAGGGCCTTTCTGGAAACAGTGTCCTGCCTTCTGCCCTCCAGGCTCAGGCTGGCCCAGAGGCCTGCCAGGAGAGCCAGTCTCAGCAGCCAGGGGCCCATCTACCCCCAAACCCCACACCTAGCCCACTGGAGGGATCCCCCCGTCGACCCCCGGGCCCCGCCACCGCCGCGACCAGCACCTGCCTCAGCAGCCCAGGTAAGGAGCCCGGGGCCGGGGGTGAGCTGGGGCAGCAGCCCCCCGCCCGCCCTGCAGCCTCTCACGCGGGCCTCTGTTCTCCAGGACAGCGGGACGATCTCATTGCCAGCATCCTCTCAGGTAGGGAGGCGTGCCTTGGGCGCAGGGCCACCTGGCGGGCGCCTTCCTGGCCCAGCCCATCCGCCACCCTGCCCACGTGCGCTCTGGTTCCCAGAGGTGGCGCCCACTCCGCTGGAGGAGCTCCGAGGCCACAAGGCTCTGGTGAAGCTCCAGAGCCGGCAGGAGCGGGACCTGCGGGAGCTGCACAAGAAGCACCAGCGGAAGGCTGAGGCCCTCACCCGCCGCCTGCTCGACGGTCTGGCGCAGGCCCGGGCCGAAAGCAGGTGCCAGCGCCCTCCCAGCATCCCGTGAGTCTCCAGCAGACTGCCGCCCGAGCCTGCGTGTGGGCAGGAGTATGGGGTGCGCTCGTGATTTCCGCACCGGGTGGGCATGCGGGGAGCAAAGGGCTACACCTTGACCCCAAGAAAGGCAGCTGGGCTTCCCGCGCCAGGTCCGGGTCATTGCCCTGGGGTGACGCCTCTGTGAAGTCCCCCCAGGGAGTGTTGCCACAGCAGGCTCCTCCTCCTGGGGTGGCGTCTGCTGTCGCCTGCCCTCCTGTGCATGGACTCAGCATCATCACCCAGAAGGTTCTCCCTACAGGGGTGGGGCCCCTGAGGTGGAGGACGTGAAGGAAGAGGAGGAGGAGGCCAAGAGGTATCGAGAGTTCCAGAACAGGCAGGTGCAAAGCTTGCTGGAGCTGAGGGAGGCCCAGGCAGACGCAGAGGCTGAGCGGAGGCTGGAGCACCTGAGACAGGTGAGGGGCTGTGGTGGCCGGGGAGAGCCTGCCTTCTGGACTACTCTGGTGTCAGCCCTGCGGTGCCCATTGTGCGCTGCTCCCCAGGCTCAGCAGCGGCTCAGGGAGATCGTCCTGGATGCCCACGCAACTCAGTTCAAAAGGCTGAAGGAGACGAACGAAAGGTAAGGCGGGGATCTCGGGTGTGTGTGCCAGGGACTCCTGGCACCAGACGGAGGACGGGACCCTGACCCTGCCACTGACCCCTCCCCTTCACCACGGGCTTCCCCAGGGAGAAGAAGGAGCTGCAGAAGATCCTGGACAGGAAGCGCCACAACAGTATCTCTGAGGCCAAGACAAGAGAGAAACATAAGAAAGAAGTGTAAGAGTGTTGGGGACAGGCGTCATTTGGGTTCTTGGGAAGGTGGGACAGTGCGTAGACCCTGAGTCCATCCTGCCTCCCTCCCCTGCAGGGAACTAACAGAGATTAACCGTCGGCACATCACTGAGTCCGTCAACTCCATCCGTCGGGTGAGTGTGATCCCAGCGGCTCGGAAGCTGGGCAGGAGGATCACAGGTTCAAAGCCAGCCTCAGCAACTTAGCGAGGCCCTAAACAAGTCAGCGAGATCCTATCTCAAAATAAAAAAAAATAAACAGGGCTGGGGATGTGGCTCAGTGGTTAAGTGCCCCTGGGTTCAATCCCTGGAACCAAAAAAAAAGAGAACTCCATCTCCTCAGTGCCTGGCCTGGAGGGGCACTGCCCTCGAAGGGCCAGTAGAACCACCTACGGGCCCAACAGCCCCCGGTGCCTGTTTCATGCCCGAGGACAACTGTCTGCAGCAGTGTCGGCTTTGGAATCCTCACCTGGTCATGCCTGGCCTGAGCCCCAGGGCCTGAACCTCCCTTGGGGTCCCTCAGCTGAGTCCTTGCCCACCCAACAGCTGGAGGAGGCCCAGAAGCAGCGACAGGACCGCCTGGTGGCTGGACAGCAGCAGGTCTTGCAGCAACTGGCAGAAGAGGAGCCCAAGGTAAGACCCTGGAGCAGGCTGGTGGGAGGTGCTTGGTGGCCTAGCCTCCCTGTGACACCTGTCTTCCTATAGCTGCTGGCCCAGCTGACCCAAGAGTGTCAGGAGCAGCGGGCGAGGCTGCCTCAGGAGATCCGACGGAGCCTGCTGGGCGAGACACCGGAGGGGCTGAGGGACGGGCCCCTGGTGGCCTGTGCCAGCAATGGCCACGCACCTGGGAGCAGTGGGCACCTATCTGGAGCTGACTCGGAGAGCCAGGAGGAAAATACACAGCTCTGACCTGGCTGTGCGAGAGGTGGCCACAGGGCCAGGGGGGCACTGGGCGGAGGGCAGGAGGTGAAGACACTAATGCTTTTTGGGTTTTTTAACTTTTTATCTTTAGAAATTATATTTTTTTAAACCCAGGGCAAGCGCCCCACACTAACTCACTCCTTTTGCCTTTCTGGGGCCCCATGAATCCCCAGCCCCTCCTTCCTAACCTCAGTCCTAGGGAAGGGCCTGGGCTGGGCCTTGCTCCCTGGGACACCCACACCCCAGGCGGGCATCTTCCCCTCACTTCCCAGGGAGCACTGGGCGCAGCCCAGAGCTCTGGGGAGCAGGGGTCACGTTCTTTCTCTATTCTTTGGGGATTTTTTTACATGAATAAAAGTGGATTTCAGGGAGCCCGCGTGCGGTGTGGTTGAGGACTTTGGGCTCTAGGTCCAGCTCTGCCACTTCCTTGCCTTGGGTCCCGGGTTTCCGCATCTACACAGTGGTCTGTGGGGTAGTGGTCAGGCCCGTGTCAAAAGCTGGTGGGCTTGAACTTGCTGCCACAGGAGGCTCTGGTTGCCCCAGGCCTTCCTGCCTCTGTGCCCTGTGAGCCCTGGGCTGGAGTCCTGGCTCCCCCACCCTTGCTTCCCTCCCTCCCGACTCTCCCTGTCCCCACTTCTCAGAGGTACAGGCTCCTTAAGGAAGCCTTCATGCCCGCTTCTGGTGCCTGATAGGACCCAAGTGCCCACCACCCTCCCAGAGCTGCTCCAGGGTCCACGCAGGCAGCTGATGGGGGGATGAACCAGCCTGGTGGAGCTGGACTTTCACAGATAGGCGGGTAGGGGGCCTGCCTCTGACCCCTGGAGGTCGGAAGCTGACAGCCCCTGACATTGCAAGGACTGGGACACCATGTGACCCCCTCATCCCTGTGAGGAAGATGTTCTACCTGTTTTACAGATGAAGAAACTGAGGCCCTGAGCGGAAGCCAGGTGATGCCTGGCCACAACTAAGTGGAGATGTCCTGACCTGGAGGCAGGGAGGGTCCAGACCCTCTGGCAGACTCTTCGCTAGCCTGGAGGACCTGCTCCGTGCCCCTGACCAGCGTCAAGCAGCAGACACCCCACAGCGAGGCTGTGAGGCTGAGGGCCGGCCCGCCTGGCACCTCTTCAAGGCCTCTCCCAGCTTCCTGGCGCTTCCCGGCTGGCGAGGAAGGCAGTCTCTTATCTGGGCTTATCTCCTGCCAACTGAGTGTTTGCTTTGCTTTGTTTCTGCTGCAGCCTCCTGCACACAGATGGGGTGGGAGCCCTAGCAGCCTGGCAGCCAAAGGAGGGCCTTCCCAGGGCTGGGACCTCTGCCCTGGGTCCTTCCTCGGTGGACCTAAGCGTCCCTCCTCCTGTTCCCCGAGTCGGCTGGCTCTCTGTATTCCCATCCTGGCCCAGCTGCTGGCAGCCTGCCCCCGTCTTCCTGGCTGGCAGCCTCCACTTACCCAACACTCTATATGGGTCCTGAGTCCTCAAATCTCCCTGGTGTGTCACTGGAGCCCTTCAGAAGCCTGGCCTCTGCTGCTCCCTCATCCTTGGAGGGTCCCCTCATCCTCTGCCCTCCATGACAGTTCCGACTTCAGCCCACCCCCTCTGGTTCCAGGAGCCTCCAAGAGCCGGGCTGTGGCAAAGTTCACCTGCACCCAGCGCAAAGCACTGGCCTGGCTACAGGGGCGCCAATAAACCTTTTGGAACAGAGCTCCAAGCCCTGCTCCAGGTCCCCGTGAGAAGCTTCTTGATTCCCTAGTGATCGCGCCGCTCCCGCCCTGACCGCTCTGCCAAGTCCCCGAGCAGCGCTGGCCTCAGGCCGGCCACACAGTAGCTGATCGCAAGGACTGACCCAAATAGGAACAAATGACCCCTCTCTGGGGAGCCGCAGCATGGTTTACGGAGTGCAGAATTCCAGCGGGCGGCCGGGCTGCGGCTCCCAATTACCATTCTAGAGATAAGCGCCTGGCAGTCTTGGGGCCCGTCTCTCGACACCGCCCGGAGGTCGAACAGCCCTGGCTCCACTTAGTGCCTTGATCCCTTCCCGGTATTTGTCCCTGGATGTCACCCAAACAAAACGGGGACATTTTTTCAAAATGTCAGTGATAGAACCATCCCGGTCCGTGCAGCCCCAAGTGACGGCAGAGGAGACGCGGCGGCACAGGCGTGGGCTTTATTAGCACGTGTGCCGCGAGCGTGGGCCCACAGCTTCCACAGTGCGGAGAAAAAGGCCCTGGCGAAGTAAAGGTTAAAGCCGGGATCGCCCCTCGGCCAGGGGCTGCCCAACGCCGGCGGGCGGGGCGGCTTCCGGCGGCTGTGGGCGGGAAAACTTCAAAACTTCCGATGGACCTTCCCCCCGAGGCCCGCAGGCGCACCGCCTCCCAGCCCCAGGGACAGAGCGATTCTCTGCACAGGCCTGCGGAGACTTCCGCCCACACCCGAGATGGTCGCCAACGGCGACAGGAATAGGTGGAGTTTCCGGAATGTGGGGCCGAAGATCACTGGGAGGGGGCGGAGCCTCCTCTCCCCAAGTTCCGATCCCACCAGGACTGGATGACGCGCGTCCAGCTGGAGCTCTGCCGCAGCTGCGACGCAGTGCCCGCGCTCCTCGGGCGAGGAAGTCCCTGGGGGTGGAGGAGGAAAAGAGTTAAATGATTAGCTAGCTTACCCTGGCGGCTCAAGTCAACACCTCCATTTCCGGAACCCAGTGTAGATGAGATCCCGGGAGATGTAAAAGACCACGGCCTCCAGCATGCCGTGGACCAAATGGTCAGGGAACCACGGAGGACGCTTAGGCCCTCAGGAATGGGGACTGGCTAGAGCCCAGAAACTCCGTCCTGGGGGCTGGGGAAACGCCTAGGCCGCCAAATGGAAGAGCCAGAGACCTAGCACCTAGAAGATAGGACCGCGATTCAAGAATTGACATGTGCAGGGCGCGGTGACGCATGCCCTTAATCCCAGCGACTCGTGAAGCTGAAGCAGGAGGATTGGAAGTTCTAGACCAGCCTCACTCACTTAGCCAGACCCTGTCTCGAAAAAAAGGGCGGGGACTGGGAATGTAGCTCGGTGGTTAAGGGGCCCTTGGGTTCAATTCCCACTACCCCCCAAATTTTTTTTGAAGAAGTGTCTCCAAAGTTGGGGCTGAAGAATCCTGATACCCGAAAGAGGCCGTCCAGGAACACAGATACTAGCGGACCAGTGACTTGGGGAACCCAGGAGCTTTTCCCCGGAGCAGGTTTAGACTACAGATCCTGGGATACTCTGGGACTCAGAAGAAATGGCAAACGGTGGGCTAGGGGGAGTCCTGAGACTACATGCCCCGGCATGCCCCGGACACGGGAGAACCTGGCGGGTAGGAGGAGACCTGAGACTACATGCCCCGGCATGCCCCAGGACACGGGAGAACCTGGCGGGTAGGAGACCTGGGACTACAGATCCCGGCATGCCCCGGGACACGGGAGAACCTGGCGGGTAGGAGACCTGGGACTACAGATCCCGGCATGCCCCGGGACACGGGAGAACCTGGCGGGTAGGAGAGGACCTGGGACTACAGATCCCGGCATGCCTCGGGACACGGGAGAACCTGGCGGGTAGGAGGGAACCTGGGACTACAGATCCCTGTATGCCCCGGGACACGGAAGGAACGGGCGGGCAGTAGGCGGCCTGGGACTACCCGGCACCGCATGCCGCAGGGCCCTAGCTCACCTTGAACGAGCCCTCGAACTCGTCGCTCATCCTTCGGAGCTCGCGGCCATAGCGCTGTGCAGCCCAGAGATTGGGGGGCGCGGAGCGCGAGCGGCCGCGGAAGGGACTGGGCTCCTCCTCCACCCCTTCATCCAAGTCGGTCTCTGCCGGGTACGAGCTGTGGCGACTCCGGGTCTCCGAAGCCCCAGCGTCTGCAGAAAGGGTCAGCAGGTTGGGCGACGTGAATCCCAGCTCCTCTGCGTCCCCCGTGCTGCCACACCCTCGCATTAGATTAGTTCTCTCCTGTGTAAATGGAGGGAAACTCGGGGGCTCTTGTGGGAAATCGAGTTAACTTCTCACTAGTCCCGCACACCTTTGGTGCGTGCCAATAAGAGATAGGCCGTTAAGCGTATTAAATGATTTTCCACTGTGCTTGGAACTAAATATAGGAAACAGTGGTTGTAATTACTAGGGATAGGGAGGCGTCCTGGCCAAGATCTGAGGGGTCCCTGGAGATCAGGAACCTGGCAGCGACACTTCTGCGTCCCTCACCGCACCTGCTTTGGAGAAAATGTCCAGAACGTTGACTCTTTCAGGTGACCTTTATGGGACACTTACCAGGTGTTAGGTCTTGGGCATTCCCTCGTTATCCTCCTAATCACCCTAAGAGGTGAATATTGCCGCTGCCTCCATTTTACGGATGAGAAAACTGGAGCTTAGAGAAGACTTATAAGCCCTGAGGCTTGAAGTCCTTAAGTTTGGTGGAATCCAGAGTCCACTGGGAAGGACCTCATTCCTTGTCCAACCACTTTTAACTCTGCTTCCTCACCCTCATGTGGGTGTAATCCTAGCCTTTACTCCCAGCAGCTGTAAGAGGGGCTCATCAAATAAGAGTGTGGAAGTGCTGTGAACTGGGAGCACTGTGGGTCAGTAGGATCTCTGCTGTGAGTCTGATCTGCACACTGTGTGCCGCTACTGCCAACTCTATCCCGCTGCTCACACCAACCAAGACCTAGAAGCACTCCCAGGAGCAGAAAACCCAGAGCCAAGACAGCCTGGGGCACACACGTGGCATTCACAGCCAAAGATGTCTGCCAGGAAGTCTTTGGAGGAGGGAAGATTTAGGGCAGGTGTGGAAGCCGGGATCTAGCAAACAGAACATCTCCCTGCCTCAGACCTAACCTGCAGGGCCGCTGAGGATCCCAGCTCCAGACATGTGACAGATGAGAAAGCCAGGAAAGGAGGGAGAGGGCTGGATCCAGAAAGGCCCACCCTGAAGTCAGGCAAGGGCACCTCAAACCCTCAGAGCCAAATGGCAGTGGGTACAGGCAGCTACATCAGGAATCAACTGAGGATTGGGGCCGGAGCACCAGGAACAGAAAACCCCCCAATAAAGAGTGGGCCCGTCTGCAGAGCGATTTCCATTTCCATGGGGCTGGGGCAGCGGAGCAGGGATCCATAAGCTTCATGGGTTCAACCAGGACCACATTCCTGCTCTGGGACCTTGAGCCCACTGGAGCCTCAGTGTACTTCTCTGTGAAATGGGGGCAGTCCTGTCTCCTAGGACCACTGTGAGAACAAAGGAGACCAGGAAAACATCCTGCCGTGCCCTTACACATTCCCAGGGAGGCAGATACCAGATCCTTCCTATTTTATAGATGAAGAAGCGGAGACACTCAGAGGTTAGAAACTTGCCTGAGTCACAGTGGCATATACCCTGCCTGCCACCAAATGTTCAGGAAATGTCAGCTGGTGTCTTCTAGTTCTGAGAACTCAAATTTGACATGTGCATGTCACCTGAGTGACTTTCAGGTGAGCAGTCTAGGCAGTCCCTCACCCAGGAATCAGGACCAACAAGAGCAACACTGGAGTGTAGCTCAATAGTAGAGTGCTTTTCTAGCACACTGGAGGCCCTCGGCTGAATCTCCAGCATCACAAGCAACAAAAGACAAGCATAAGAGCACCGGCCAGGTCAGGCTGGATGTTTCCAATGTGTGAACTCATTTAGTTCTCATTACGCACTAACAGGTTCCTTGTGGTCGACATTTTACAGAGGGGAAAAATAAGACATAGAGGGCGAGTGACTTAAGGTCACACAGTTAAGTGGCAGGGATGGAGTCAGCCTCTCTAGGAGGCTGAGGCAGGAGCATTGCAAATTTGAGGCCAGCCTCAGCAACTTAACAAGGCCTTAAGGACTCATTGAGACCCTGTCTCAGAATAAAACAAAGGGCTGGGGATGTGGCTTAGTGGTTAAGTGCCCCTGGGTTTAATTCCAGGTACCCAAACGAAAAGACAATCCAAAGCCTATATTATGGGGTGGAAGACTGTCACCAAAGCCATGGATTTGGTAATATCAAGTTTTGCCATCATCAAAATTATACTCATTTGTGCCAAACGAATTATTATTTTGCAGTACTGGGGATTAAATCCAGGAATGCTCTACCACTGAATTATATCCCCAGTCCTTTATTTATTTTTATTTTGAGACACGGTCTCACTAGGTTGTGTAGGGTCTTACTAAATTGCTGAGGCTGTCCTCAAACTTGTGATCCTCCTGCCTCAGCCTCCTGAGTCGGTGGGACTATAGGTATGCCTCACCACACCTCGCTGGTAAACCAAAAGTATCTTTCTATTTACTGGTGAGGGGAGGGACAAAAAATTTTCTGTGAACTCCCTGGGGTAAGAGGTCAGGCGTGGCCTAAGCCAATTTCCCTTCTTGGGGAAGGGAGTGCCGGAGCCTGGGTGGATGTACAGGCCTGCCCATTCAAGCCATCCTCCTAGAGTCTGGCCGGAGGCTGGGATAGGGAGTGGGAGGGGCTGTGGCCTAGCAACTCACCTCTAGCTTGAAGCTTCTGGGTAGGTAGGTGGACCCAATACCTCTGCTTCTGGCTGCCACAGGCACCCAGGCACACTGTTAGGACAGTGGTGTCACGACGCTTTGCCACCAGGCGGGGTGGGCCTGGATCCCATCTCTAGGACGTGTGGGCCTCTGGGAGGCCTGTGCCCTGCCCCACCCAAACAGTGGCCTCCACAAGCCATTTCAGTCCCGCAGCCCTTGAGGGCTTGCAGAGTGTGCCCCTACCCTGCTCAGGGGCCATGAAATCAGAAAGCTCTAAGGCGGGATTGGCATTTTATGTCAAGGGCTAGGAAGCAAATAGTTCAGGTTTGGTGACAACATGGTCTCTGGGATGGTTACTCACCTTTGTGCTCACAGCTTGCAAGAAGCCATAGCCATATGAAGCTGAATGTACATTGCTATGTTCTACTAAAACTTTATCTGGGGACACTGAAAATTGAATTTCATATAAAATTTCCCCTGTTATAAAGTACTGTTCTCTGCATTTTTGTCAACTATACAATAAAGTAAAAAATCACCAGATGTGGTGCCATAGGCCTATAATCCCAGCAACTCGGGAGGCTGAGGCAGGAAGATGGCAAGGTTGAAGGTAGCCTCAACAATTTAGCCAGACTTGGTCTCAAAATAAAAAAGGACTGGGGATGTGGCTCAGTGGTAAAATGCCCTGGTTCAATCACCGGTACCAAAATAAAGTAAAAACCACTCTCAAGGCTGGACAAAATGGCGTGTGCCTATAGTCCCAGCTACCTGGGAGGCTGAGGTATGAGGATCATTTGAGCCCAGGAGTTTGAGGCCAACCTGAACAACACAGACGCCATCGAAAACAAAAAGCATCCAAACGCCCCAGGCGTAGCAGCTGCACCTCCAGCTTTAAGCTCTCCATCTGCCACTCGTGGGAACCCGGGACCTAGCCCTTGACTGGGGCTCGCCAGCCCCTGCTCTAAGCCCAGCCACAGCCACCTTCTGCCCTAACCCTCCAGTGGCTCCCTACAGAAGGTCTTTATTGAACAAAGAGCAAGCACGACCTCCAAGGCTCCTACATCCTGACTCTAACCTGTACTTCACCCTGCCCAGTGGAAGGCTCGGGCCACACTTCTCTGCAGGGTTACTGGCACTTGTGGGTCTTTTGTGGGAAATCACTTGCCTTTAAGCCACTGAACTTTCAAACAAGCAGAAGCATTTAAACTGGGTGTGGTGTCACATGCTTGCAGTCCCAGCTCCTCCAAGGCTGAGGCAGGAGGATTGAAAGTTCAGGGCCAGGGCTGGGGTTGGGGCTCAGTGGTACAGCACTTGCCTAGCATGTGCGAGGCACTGGATCGTCCTCAGCACCTCACAGAATAAATAAAGTTGAAAAGAAAGTTCAAGGCCAGCCTGGGCAAATTTAACTGGATCCTGTCTCGAACCAAATCAAAATATATAGTCGGGCGTGGTGCACACACCTGTAATCCCAGCAACTTGGGAGGCTGAGGCAGAAGAATCCCAAATTCAAGGCCAGCCTCAGCAACTTAGTGACACCCTGCCTCAAAACAAAATACAAAGAGCTGTGTTGGGGGCTGGGGAGATAGCTTAGTCGGTACAGTGCTTGCCTTGCAAGCACAAGGCCCTGGGATTGATCCCCAGCACCCCCCCCCAAAAAAAAAAAAAAAAAAAAAGCTGTGGATATAACTCAGTGGCAGTGTCCTTGGGTTCAGTCCTAGGACCTAAAAGAATTTTTTAAAAAGGGGCAGAGGACTGGGGATGGAGCTCTGTGGTTCAGTACTGGAAAAATAAAAATAAAAATTCTGGTTCTGGGCCAGGGGTGCAGCTCAGTGGAAGAGCAGGTACCTAGCAGAAGTGAGGAGCCCAAGAACCACCACCAAAGAAAGAAAAGGAGTAAAGAGGCTGTCCCCTCTGATGGCAGCAGCTTCCTCCCCGCAGCTGGGTATCCCTCCGTTCCGACTGCAGCACACCATCCACTTGCCCTCCTCACCAAATGGCGCCGAGTTCCTCTGCCCTGGCCTGCTTCTGCCACCTCTCCTGTTTCTGTCAGTCCACAGGACCAGGTGGCCCTTCCCACCTGGGACCTCTGGCCTCCCAGCCTTCCTGTTCCTTGCCTCCTGCTTCTCCCATGATCTTGACCCACCCTTCCCCAGACTCTCACTCAGTGGGCATAACAGAGACCCTATCACCTCCACCCCAGCTTCTCACCAGGCTGGCCACCACCTCTACCCTTGGTGACTCCCTTGGTACCAGGACTCTGGTGAGCTGAGACCACCCAGGGCCTGCTCCTCTCCTTGAGGCTGGACCACTTACATCCACACCCACCATTCCCTCCTGGATGCCCCCTCCAGCCCGCAGCCCTGCAGGCCCACCCAACACTGCCCTAGTCAAGTTGCTGCCACTCCCACCGGCAGCCTTAGAAACGCTACCTGGTGCCTCAAAGCAGCTCTAGACGACTCCAGAGTGCACCTGCTTCTTTATTTTTTTCCTTTTCACAGCGTTGGGGATGGAACCCAGGGCCTTGCAGCTGCTAACCACACCCCCAACCAGAGCTGGCTACTTCTCCTGATGTTCTTTGATGCCCACGTGGGACCATGCCACCTCTACCCAAAGACTTCGCTAAGGGGCTATGTGCACAGCTCTCGCCTGGCACATGCGAGGCCTGGGCTCCACCCATAGCCACGGCAAAATCAGGACTTATGGATTTTCACTCCAAGTCCTCACACTGGCTTCTAAGGACCTGTGCAGGCTGGACAGGGCCTCAGCTACCCTTCTCTACCTCTCCCAGGCAGCACACTGACCTGAGGCCGTCTCAGCCTTGGAGCCTCCCCATTTGCTCTTCCCTGTGTCTGGAAAGTTCTTCCCACAGACGAAGGAGTGGCTTCCCCTGCCTCCAGCCAGACCTCCATGTGGCTTCTTCCCTAACTAGCCAATGACCCCGCCAGCCCCCAGGACTGTGACTCCCTTTGCTCTATTTTGTGCACACCATCTTCTAATGCGTTCAGTGTTTGAGGCCCCATCTCCCCCACGGCTCCCCCACGGCGGGAGAATGCAAAGAAGGCTGAGCACACAGGCCAAGGATGGCGTGTCCACTGCTGCCCAGCAACTGGAGCAGCACATGGCACATACTATGTCCTCACCTTCAGGCAGAAGTGAGCACTGACGCTGGGGAGGGACAGCCACGTAGGGGAGGAGGACGGGTTGGGGTAGAGATCAGAAAAACAGCAAATGGGAGATTTTGATGTTAAAGCAAGTGTGTCAGGCACAGCTGGGAGCAGCTGGGAGCCTTCTCACTCCTGGACATGGGAAGAGGGCCATTCAACTACAGTGGGCCATGATGGCCACGACCTGACTTTGCTTTCAAAAGATCCCTGGTTGTTCCAGGTACCATGTCCAGTACCAGGCACCAGGGAGATGCAGACTACTGAGAGATGCCCAGGCCCTCCCAGTCCTTCCATCTTGACCTGATGTTCCCGACTTCCATACTGGTCCCATTGCCTGGGAGGGCTGTCTTCCACTTGGGATCACCTGCCCTTTCACTGTGCGAGGGCAGCCCCCTGTGGGTAAGCCCCAGGGTGGGAAAGCACATTCCTAGCTGGTTCAAGGCTCTGTCCCAGGGAAAGCTGGCCTCCTGTGGCAGGCATCAAGCAGTCGTCCAACCCACCACCTACCTACTTAGGTAATACCAAGAACGAGTATTACCTTAGAAGAATCACTTCCCTTTCTGGATCACTACTTGCATCTCACTGATTTCTGGTCCCTGTCCCACAATATCAGATGCCCTTTTTGAGCATTTACAAAATAATCAAGTGCCTCCGACACATTCCTGCCAATTAACCCAACAGTCCTACGATGGTGGAGATTGTTGGGCTTGCAGAAGGGGAAACCGAGGCGCTCAGAGGTTAGGGACTCCTCCAAAGCTTTCAGTGAGTGTGGGTGCAGCTGGAGTGTAAGGAGTGACTGGGCTGAAGGCAAAGTGGACAGGCAGGTGGTGACAGCAGTGAGGAACCTACCTCCATGGTGGCTGCTGCTGGTTGCCTGCCCCTGCTGGTGACTGGTGTCCCCGGGGAGGCCTGGAACCAAGCGGCAGCCTGGTGGTTGATACTTGCAGGGGCCTGGCCGGTCCCCTGTGGGGCTGGGGCCCAGGCCCCTCTCTGCAGAGCTGGAGTCTTCCTGCTCACTCGGCTCAAACTCTGGGATCTGGAACATGCTCTGGGCTGTGGGGACAAGATGACAGGTAGTCAGGGAGCAACTGGTGAAATGGTGGCCGGGGGGAAGACGAGGGACAGGTGCCCCGGGCTCCCTCTACTACCCTAGCTCACCTAGGTCCGCCCGTCCTCCTAGGCCCTCATTTATCTACTGCATCTGGTCCCGCAGGGAGCTCAGGCGGTTGCCCAGGACCTAAATATTCCCTCAGGGCCCTGGTGCTGCGGGGCAGCCCCAGACCCCTACCTAGGCCCCGCCCCACCCCGCCCCGCCCCGCCCCGCCGGTGATTTGGCGCACAGGTCTCACCCCAAGCCCGATCTCGAGGCCCCTGACCCGGGCCCGCCACCTCCCTCCAGTACTGAAAGTGCCCGGCCCCGGTTTCCTGGGTAACGGGAACTGTCACCGACCTGGTCCAATCAGCTCTCGGAATGAATCCTGGGTGCGCCTGGGGGCGGGGCCACGCCAGACCGGGCCCCACCCCTGCCGCTGACCTGCCGGTCTCCACAGCCTTTCTCCCGGGTCCTTCCTTCGTCTCCGGATGCCCCACTCCGACTTCCGCGCGCCTCGGGCGTGTGTGGAAGCGATGAGAGCTTCTCTGGAGTCCCATTTGGAACCTGGAGACCCGCTTCTGCGGACGAATCCTTCAGCCCCTCTGGGCCTTCATTTCCCCCGTGTAAAATGAAGATAATGACACCTCCCTCGGGGGCTGGTGAAAATTTTGTAAACAGAGTGGTGATTACTGTGGGTGAAAGCACTTTGTAAAACGGTAATTGACGCTCAGCCGTCGGATGCAATTATTACTGCTGTCACTGCTCCGCCTGGACCGGGTGACCCGGTCGGGAAGTCTCGCTCCCTCCTCCTCCTCCCGGGCGTGGAAGCCCTCGCGCTGCCCGCATCAGGGGCTCCTCCCAGCGCCATCTCCGGAGCACTAAAGATAAGAGGGCGCCTCCTCTCTGGCAGGATGAGGGCGCGGGAGAAGCGACAGGGGCCCCTGGGAAAGCGAGCCGTGGGGCTTTCGAAGCTCTGCGTCTGGCAGGCAGCGCGCAGGCAGCCAGCCAGGTGAGCGGGCCGGTGCGTGGGGCTGGCGGGCCTGCCGGGAGCATCCAGGCCCTGCGGGTTGGCGCTCAGGGGGCGGGGCCCGGCGCCATCTTGGCTGTGGGCGGAAGTTTCCTTCAGAGACTCAGTGAGGGGAAGCGGTTGTCGCCCCCAGCCGGGCAGCGTGATCCCAGTTTGAGAATAGGGGATTTAAGTGTGGGAACGGGCGGTCTTCCAAACAAGCAAGGGCCGCCGTCGGCCCAGGACACGGTCCTCCCCAGCGGACGCTGGGTGCGGCGGGGCCTCGGCCTCTCCGCCGCCTGCCGGCTCCCGTATTCCGGGCGCCCGTTGGCGGCGCAGCTTGCCCGATTCTCGAAAGGCTCCACGCCGGGCGCGGTGCGGGGCTGCGGAGCCAGAGCCGGCCTCTGCGCAATTTGCGTAGCGAACGGTGCCCGCGCAGGCGCAGGAGGGGGCGGAGCAGCGGGAGCCGGGGAGCTGGAGCCCCGGGTCCCGGCGACCGGAGCCCGCTCCCCCAGCCGCGACCTGAGGATTGGGCATCGGCCTTTCCCTCCCCCAGCGGCGGGAGGGTGGACGCGGTGGGCGGGGGGCCACATCTGGATTCCCAAGGACAGAGGAGGAGGCCCCAATCCGAATTATTGGAGGGGAGAGAGCCCCCAAGCGTGGGGAGGGGGAGAGCCGGGCGTTGGGCGCCCCCGCAGCGACCGCTGCCCTAAGCTGACCGGTATTGGCTGGCTCTCCCCCTCCTGCCAGGCCGACTCGAGCGACCACGAACGAGGGACTCCTCTCCTTCAGCCTCTGCATCCCCACATCCCCCTGGCTCTGAGGCCAGCCCAGGGAGAGACATCCCCACCCCCCACCTCCTTTGCCCTGGAGAGAAGACTGCCTTTCCACATCCCAGAGCCAGGGACCCAGGTTGCCGGTGTCTTCCAAGGACAGGGGTCTTTCTCTTGAGAAAGGTCCTGGCCAGCCACAACTTCTTTCCTTCTGAGTCCCCAGCTCTGTCACTGTACCCTCCGTATTTATTTCCCTCACCCCCACCCCCGCCAGTCCTCCATCTCTTTCTCTGGGATTCAGGCCTCCTTCCCTGACATGGAGAGTAACCTGTCTGGCCTGGTGCCTGCTGCCGGGCTGGTTCCTGCCCTGCCACCTACTGTGACCCTGGGGCTGACCGCGGCCTACACTACCCTGTATGCCCTGCTCTTCTTCTCCGTCTATGCCCAGCTTTGGCTGGTGCTTCTGTATGGGCACAAGCGGCTCAGCTATCAGACGGTGTTCCTGGCACTCTGTCTTCTCTGGGCTGCCCTGCGTACTACCCTTTTCTCCTTCTACTTCCGAGACACTCCCCGAGCCAACCGCCTGGGGCCCCTGCCCTTTTGGCTTCTCTACTGCTGTCCTGTCTGCCTGCAGTTCTTCACACTGACGCTTATGAACCTCTACTTTGCCCAGGTAATTGTGGTAAGGGATGGCGCATGAGGGGGGCAGATCCCAAGGGCCCAAAGGAATGATGAGCATTTCTGCTCCCAGGTGGTGTTCAAGGCCAAGGCGAAGCGTCGGCCAGAGATGAGCCGAGGCTTGTAAGTATTTGGGGCACTGGTGGGCTCAGCCCCAGGGCAGGGGCAGGGAGCAGCCCACCTTGCAGGGCTGAGGCAAGGGCAACCTAGGGAACGTTTGTGAAAGAGCTTGGAGAAGTTCAGGCACCTGGCGCAGGTGGCTCAGCAGAGGCTTGCAAACGTGAGGTGAAACAGTGATCGCGGCGTTGTGCACTGTGAGGGGAAGATACCAGTGCTGTCCATGAGGGGGAAAGGACTGGAGGCTCCAGCCCGTGGAAGTCACAAAGCCTAGCTGCACTTCTGGGTGACCTTGGGCCACAGTACCCCTGTCATTGCACATTGCCTTCCAGTGCATAAAGAGCTTTCACAAACATCTTTCTTTTAACAACTTACCTGAGAAGTTCTTATCTTTATTTGCAACTTGAGGAAACTGAGGCCCAGCCAGATAAAGGAGCATGTTCAAGGTCGCAGAGCTGGCAGGAAGCAGAGTCAGAGCTCAGATCTAGACTTTTGACTTCCAGTCTGGTGTTTCTTTCCAAGATGCCACTGCTGTCACTCACCTTCTGACCTCTTTGGGCCTCAGTTTCCCAATCTGTAAAATTGGCAGAGGAGGGTTCAGACTGGATGCTCTGATTCTGACACCGTGGCCTCCTGGGGGAGGTAGTGTGGTTGGTGGGTAGTGCCAAGGGTGGTCCGTGATCTGGGACTGACTGTGCTGTGGGCTGCAGGCTGGCAGTCCGAGGGGCCTTCGTGGGGGCCTCGCTGATCTTTCTGCTGGTGAACGTGCTGTGTGCAGTACTGTCCCGCCGGCGCCGGGCACAGCCCTGGGCCCTACTGCTGGTGCGCGTCCTGGTGAGCGACTCCCTCTTTGTCATCTGCGCCCTCTCTCTTGCTGCCTGCCTCTGCCTCGTCGCCCGGCGGGCCCCCTCCACTAGCATCTACCTGGAGGCCAAGGTAGGGCCACAAGCCCTGATGCCCAGGTATCCTTGGGGGTCTTTGGGCAGTGGTCGCCAGGGCACAGAGGAAGGTGGGAGCTGCCCCTTCCTGAGGACCTCTGTTGTCATCTGTGCTAGGGGACCAGTGTGTGCCAGGCGGCTGCAATGGGTGGTGCCATGGTCCTGCTGTATGCCAGCCGGGCCTGCTACAACCTGGCAGCCCTGGCCTTGGCCCCTCGGAGCCGGCTGGATGCCTTCGATTATGACTGGTACAACGTTTCTGATCAGGTGAGTGTTCGGCGTGCCTGCCACTCACCAGCGTGGTGCCTGCCCTGTGTGGCCTTGCCCTGTCTTGGCGCCACTCCGCGGGATGCAGCCTGGCCAAGCTCCTGCCTTCCCCCAGGCGGATCTGGTCAACGACCTGGGGAACAAGGGCTACCTGGTGTTTGGCCTCATCCTCTTCGTGTGGGAGCTGCTGCCCACCACCCTGCTGGTGGGCTTCTTCCGCGTGCACCGGCCCCCGCAGGACCTGGTGAGGCCTCCGTCCCCTCTGTGGGGCTAGTGGAGGAGACTGGACCCTGGGACTCCTGGGCAGGGTCTGGGGACAGTGGTGGGAGGCGAGAGAAAGTGTGGATGACGGTGACTCTCCCCCACCCCAGAGCGCCAGCCGCATCCTCAACGGGCAGGTCTTCGGCTCCCGTTCCTACTTCTTCGATCGGGCTGGGCACTGTGAGGACGAGCCCTGCTCCTGGGAGCACAGCCGGGGCGAGAGCACCAGGTAGGAGGCCTGCCTGGCCCCAGCCGGTGCGCCAGGCAGTGGGCGAGAGCCTGTCTTCCTCTCACCCCACCCACACGACCCCACACCTAGCCTGGGTTTTTCCATGTTTTAGGTTAGGTCCCCTCTGGGTTCCTAGTGCCAAGTCCCCCACCCCCGGCCCACGATGTGTTTGCCCTGGACCCAGGAGCTTTGGGTTTTAGGTGCTCTAAGCCTCTTTTCCTCCCCTATTCTTGTGATATGGCCCTGATTACTGCCTTAGGACTGACCCTGCTTCTCTGCCTGCAGCATGTCGGGCAGCCTAGGCTCTGGCAGCTGGTACGGTGCCATCGGGCGTGAGCCGGGCTGGTGTGGGGGCAGCCAGACGAGGACCACTCCTCTGCTCTTCTCCCAGGTGCCAGGACCAGGCGGCCATCACCACAGTCTCTACTCCACCCCACAGACGTGATCCCCCTTCTGCTACCCGCCCAGAGCACCCAGACCCCTGTGCCCCTCACCCCAGGCCCCTGTGCCAAGTTTATCTGCCGCTTCTTGCCCAGGATCCCAGGGGCCACGACAGCCCCCTCTGGCCGGCTCCTTGCTGCTCCTGTCGTAGTGAGCTTGTGCTGTTGCCCCTAGGACAGGAGGGCATGGCCCTGGCTGCCAGATGCCTACAGCGCCCTGGCATGACCTGCCGCCTACGCTTCCACACCGGAGCCAGCTACCTCTCCTGTGCCTGCCACTCAATAAAGTGTCTGTGCCCCTCGTCCGTTCACCTGTCTGTGTTGCGCTCACCTGTGCCTGTGTGGTTGCAAGCTGATCAGACTCTGGCCCTTAAAGGGGTGTGCTGGGCTGGGCACGGCTACTCACCTCATCAAGGCTGGAGGGCACTGGGAGGGAGGGACCTGCAGCCGTCGTGGGGAGACTGTTCTAGAAACTGGGCCGGGCTAGGTTCCTCTCACTGTGGTAATAGGATTGAATCCAGTGGTGCTCTACCACTGAGCCACATCCCCAGCCCTTTTATTTTGAGACAGGGTCTTGCTAAGTTGCCCAGGCTGGCCTGGAACTTGTGATCCTCCTGCCTCAGACTTCCAGGTAGCTGGGTTTGCAGATGTGTGCCACCACATCTGACTTATTTTTTTTAAAAGATGGGGTCTCACTATATTGTCCAGGCTGGCTCTGAACGCCTGGGCACACGCAATCCTCTTGCCTCAGCCTTATTGCAAGTAGCTGAGACTCCGGGGGTTGTGTGCCACCGTGCCCAGCCCAAAACATCTCCCTGGGGCTGGGTGTAGTTCAGTGGAAGAGCTCTTGTCTAGCATGCAGGAGACCCTGGGTTCATTCCCCTGCACTGCCCTCCCCCTAAATCACATACTTTATGAAGCTGAAGCCTTCCATCTCTGGTCAGGAGTTGAAGCCTCTCTCCTAGGCCCCACGGCACTGTGATTATGTGACTAGGTTTGTGGAGGCCTGCTGGTTTCCCTCTCACCACTCCTAACGTGGCCTGCAGGTGCAAGGGCTCAGAGAGGACCCACAGAAGAGGTGTTGACGTGGGGTGAACAGCATCTGGCTCCCAGCCAGGTGTGGGTTTGCCCACATGGGAGGGCTGCCCCTTATAGCACAGTCACTGCTCTGTTCCTGATGTCCTGGCAGATCTGTCCTGGAGTTGGGAGTTATCGGAGTCTGATTCCTGATGGGTCCAGCTCCCTGAAATTCCCAGGACCTGGCACTAGCCTGACTTGAAACCCTTTGCTTAGATGATTCTGGGGGCCAAGCCTGCAGGGCCTCTGCAGAGCTCCTCTGAGACCCAGAGAATTAGCTGGAAGCTGGACAGTCACTTTGCATTGAAAGGGAAGTTGCTGACATCTGTAGCACTTGGTTGGGCTGCCAGGCTCTGCTCTGAGCATTTATAAATGCTGACCTCTTAAATGCCCTGAACAGGCCCTGAAGTGATAATTACCTTTTTTCTGTAAGTGGGAACAGGGACACACCAGAGAGCTTGCTAACCTACCCAGGGTCCTACCGGTAGGGGGCAGTGGGCCTTAGAGCCCAGGGCTAAAACCAGGCACCATGAGGGCAAAGGACCCCAGGAGGCAAAAGGAAGGTCTTGGGTGAGCCCAGAGGTTATAAAGAAGGGAGTGAGGGCGGGTGAGGGCAGGTTCAAGACCTGCCTGGGCCTTGGCTGTTCAGGCAGACTCAAGAGAATGCTGGCACCAGTTTTGGTGGCATTGGCAGGCACCTGCAACCCAGGCCCCTGGGGCTGATCTCTGGGCATGGCCTTGAGAACCAAGGGCTGGGGAAAGGAGAAGAGGGGTAGGAAATGCCCCCTCTGGTGACTTCTCAGCTGGGTCCCAACCCCCATGATTGACCAGATCCAGGTGGCCTCAGGGCCAAATCCAGGGCCCCTCCCTCATAAATTCTGAGCCCAAGGGCAGGGCTGTCTCCAGGGACCAGGAGACAAGGGCCCTTCCCAATCCTGTAATGGGCCTGGAGGATGCCAGGAGATTAGCGTCGTTCCTGTCTGGAGATGTGGGCCAACTGATGCTCAGGCCAGGACGGCTGCTGTCCACGCTGGGCTCTGGTCTGAGACTAGAGGGTTGAACCCAGAGGCGACCCTTTTCTGGCTTTTCTGCCATCCACTGGCCCCGGCTAGCGAAGATCTGGGACCCAGGCGGCCGCAGGTAAAGGGCTTAGTGTGACAAGGGTGGCGGGGAGTGCCGGTGGCTAGGGCGCGGCACTGAGGGAGGCGCGGCGCTGGAGGGGTTAAACGCGGGAGGAGGGGGCTTCTGGCGGGGAGGGGGGGTCCCAGCCCGGCGGCCGCCCGCTCCGCCCCTGCTGCCGCCGCCGCCTCCGCGGCCCAGCCGGCACCGGCGAGGCCGCGCGGGAGCCCCGGCCGCAGCCGCAGCGGGGCCGACAGTAAGTGCGGGGCGCGCGCGGGGATGCAGGGAGGACTCCTGGGCATCGGTGCCGGGAGGGGGCGCGGGACAGGCCCGCTGGGCGCCCACCTCCGGTGGGCGGACACCTCCGGGAGGGGTGCTGCCGCGTCCCGCCGCCCGTCACGCTCCGAGGCGTCGGCGTGAGGACGCGGGGAGGCGGTGGGGGCAAGCCGCGGGTGTGCAGCGTGTCGGGGTGGAGGGCGCTGCGCGGTGGCCCTGGTCGTGTGTGTGTGCCCGCACGTCGCTGGACCTTCTGGGGTCCCGAGGCACCGCCAGAGCTCCCATGGGAGTCGGTGTGCCCGGGAGTATGCCGGTGGAGTGCGTGCGTGCATCCCGGGCAGCGCGGCACCGGAGCCGCAGGGTGGAGCGTGGGCGCGCGGGTCTTTGTGCCGCGTGTGGTGGAGCGTGTCAGGGCGAGTGTGTGCGTGTGTGCGTGTGTGTGTGGGTGCCCCCTCCTGCTGTCCCGGGAACTGACAGCTGTCCGGGGGCTGCTGCACCGGTCGGGCCCTTCCCGCCCCGCGCCTGGCCGCTTCCAGGAACCCTCCCTCTCGCTGGCTCCTGGCCTCTCCATTGCGCTGCGCCCGGGACCCGCCCCTGGGTTCCTCGAAAGTCCGGAGGGGTGTTGGGGGGGACCCTAGAGGCTCCCCGCCTGGCCCGTCGCGGCTGCCCTGGGAGCCAAGAGAGGCGGGAAGGGAGGGAGGCGCCGCGAAGATGCTGTCGCAGCCGCAGCGGGCGAGCCACGGATGGACCATCCCCGTCCCCGGCCAGCGCTGCCCAGCCTCACCTCCCACTTTCCCTTTGCGCCCCCTTTGCCTTCCTCCGAAGGCGCCCCCGCCCCAGGCCCTCCGCATTCCTCACTCACCCTGCCTCCCCCAAGGCAGGCTGCTCTCCTCCGTTCTTCCTTTCCTTTCCCGATGCCCTCCTCTTTTCTCACACCTTGGAGCCCCTGGACAGGGGCTGAGGGCCAGGCAGTGGAGGTAAGAGGGAGGTTGGAGTGGGAGGACTGGGTGTTCCCTCCTACCAGACGGAAGTGAGGGGGGTACATCTGTGGACAGTAAGGCTGGAGGTTTTGAGGACCTTGGGTGTGGAGGGGATCAAGAAGGAGGGTGTGGGGTGTCAAGCCAGCTTATTGACCCTAGCATCCCTGGTTCTGCCCACAGTGACCACCGCTCCCCAGGAGCCCCCTGCCCCACCTCCCCAGGGGGGCAGCGCAGCTGGCTCTGCCCCTGGGCGTGCCATGCGCAGCACCACACTACTGGCACTGCTGGCGTTGGTCCTGCTCTACTTGGTGTCAGGTGCCCTGGTGTTCCGGGCCCTGGAGCAGCCACACGAGCAGCAGGCCCAGAGAGACCTGGGGGAGGTCCGAGAGAAGTTCCTGAAGGCCCATCCATGTGTGAATGAGCAGGAGCTGGGGGACTTCATCAAGGTGCGTGGGGGCAGAGCCCCTTCAGCAGACCCCCAGGGGGCCCTATGTTGGGATGCTGCTTCCGGATCCACATCCCTCAAGACTGGATGCAGCTGGGGGTGGGGGTGCTGGGCAGAGGCTGGGATCCAGATCTCTGTTTTCAATATGGCGGCCACGGGGGTCTTTGTTTTGCCGGCAGTGCCTGGCACCAGGCTGTGCTCCTGCAGTGTCTCCTGGAGTGTGGGCTACTGACTGAATGAAGGAAAAATGAATGAATAAATGGCTGGAGCACATGGGATGTTACATTTGCACAGGTCTCATCCAGTTAGGTTGCCAGTTAAAATCCAACATGCCCAGTTCCATGTGAATTTCGGCTAAACAACCAATGCCATTTTGATACAAGTATGTCCCATGTAATATTTTTACTTGCAAAAGCTGGCAACCCTACCTCCACTGGCTTCTATACATTTTTGGAGTCACAGATGCCTTACAGAAGCCCAAGAACACTGTGAACCCTCCCCCTCCATCCCCCAAAGTGTGCATAGATGCATACACAGATGATTCTGGAGGATTCCTGTCCAGGCACTGAGGAGAAGGGCTCCAGACCCCTTTCACCGAGACACAAGCTTACCAGAGCAGGCAAGTGGTAGTGGGCATGGCCAGAGATCAGCTTCCCCAAGGCACTGTTGGTCACCTCCATCATTAAGGAAACTGAGCTGCAGGCTTCTTGGAGCTCAGTTGGTGAGCTCCTCTGTACTTCGTCTGATTTCTGAGTCACTGTCATATGAAAACCTATCTAGCTTTAATAAATTAATAATTATTACTTTACTGACAAGTACCCCTGTTCTCCGCCTGTTCTTCATTGAGGGAGGGGCTTCTGTTGTGGAAGCCCCAGCATTCCAGCAGACTCCCAGGGTGGCAGGAACCAGGGTAGAGGTGAGGGTGGGGAGGGGCCAGGACTCAGGTGGCCTGACGTGCCTCTGACACTTCCAGAAAGCAGGACAAGGCTCAGAGGCCTGGGGGAGAGGCGTCTGGCCAGAACCACAGGGCAGAGGGAGGGAGAGAATCTGACCTATTTTATTTGCACAATGGAACTGCTTTTTTCCTGGGTAAGAAAGAAGAAAAGGAGGGACAGGACCTGGGGGTGGGGTGGCAACTGCTTTACTTCTCTTCCACAATAAGAGTTACTATCTGGATTAGGCAATTGTGCAGCAGTTAGACACATACTGTGTGCTAGCAGCTGTGGTGCTGTGTCCCATGGGTTGTGTTGGTGGAGCAGAAGCAGACTCTGCCTTGGAAAATGCCACATCTAGGGAGGAGAGAGATCCAAGGACAGACAGATCACTGTACAGTGCTTGGAAATGGAGCTTCCTCTCCTTTGTTAAGCACTCACTCTGGTCTGGGCCCAGGGCTGGGCACTAGGGGTGACAAGGGAGATTCAGGGGCCTTGGGGAATAGCTGGCAATTGAAGGGAGCCAGGTAAGAGGGATAGCGTTTAGAGATTGGGGACAAACCACTCCCAGTCAAGGAACAGCATGGGCAAAGGCGTGGAATCTGGAAAGCTCTGGAGTGTTTTGCAGAACCTGAAGTTAGCAGATGCCTAGTCATTCGAAGTAGAAATTAGAACACAGGATGACGAAGGCTTTTTTCCCCCTAAGTGCAGAATTTATTGGAAAAGTGTCACAAAACAAAAATTAAATCACTTTTAATTAGTATTTCACCTCTTGCTTTTATTTAAAAATCATTATTAGAGGAATGGAATCATCTTAGAAAATCTGGGGGGAGAGGCTGCTGTTACATGGGGTAACAAAACAGAGTCCCAGGAGAGAGGACTAGGGAACTGGTGGTTGGGACCAGTTTGGAAAGGGGTTTGCGTGCCTGACTGGAGAGTCCAGGCTCTATTCTGACAGAAGCAGTCACTTTAGGACGAGGAATTTGGAAGGGGTCTTGCTAATGAAGACTGGAGTCAAGTAGAGAAGAGGTGGCTTAAGATCCCCACAGACACTGTCCCTGTGCTCCTTGGGGAAGGTCCCTCTGCACAGCCTCCTCCTTATCCTCTGACCTCACCTCATTTAGAGCAAGCACTCTCAAAACACAGACCCTGTCCAGAGGAAACTGCAGGGTGGCCAGAGGGGCAGACAAATAGTCATCCATTCTGTAATATTTATTGAGCACCTAGTATATAACACTGAGTTTAGCATGAACTTCAGTGGTGTGCGTGTGCGTGCACATGTGTGTGTATGTGGGCATGTGAATATCCTAATATTGGAAGCAAAATTTACCAGTATAAGAACACTTTTGGAGGGAAGTTCCCTAAATTTCTTTAATTGTCTAAAGCAAGGGACTCAAACTGAGTCTCCACAGGGGCAGTGGGAGGAGTGGGATCTGTGGACAGCTGGAAATCGCAGGACAAGATTGCCATGTGAGCAGTTATCCAGCAAATACACTGGGGCTTTACTTTGTTGTAAGTGCTTTAACTCTTGAGGACAAGTTTGTAAGGTTGGTGCCCACAATCATCACCCCCCCACTTGATAGATGCAGAAACAGAGGCAGAGATTTGAACCCAGGAGTCTGGTCCCAGGGTTTGTATTCCTGACTGTAAAATTAGGAATCTATTGTGTGAAACTAGGGGGCAGGTAACTCAAGTGTTTCTGAAATATTGTGGAGATGACACGAACTTGCCTGCAGGTGGATTGGGCTCCCCAGTTTGCATCCTGGGCTGTAAGGGATGGTCATATTCAAGGAGATGGGGGGGGGGGAGGGGAAGGGGAGAAGACAGGAAGGAAGGACTGAGGTTCCTCCTTCTGTGCCTTGTCCTGCAGGATGTGGCTAATGCCCTGGGAGGGGGTGCAGACCCAGAAACCAACTCGACCAGTAACAGCAGCCACTCAGCCTGGAACCTGGGCAGCGCCTTCTTTTTCTCAGGGACCATCATCACCACCATCGGTGGGGGAGGAGACGGAGCGTGTGGAGGCGGGCAGGGGCAAGGAATTTCCTTATGGGGGAAGGTGCAGGGAGAGGTCGAGGGTGCAGGCAGCGCCTAGACTCCCTGCTCTGACCCCCTGCCCAGGCTATGGCAATGCAGCTCTGCGCACGGATGCTGGGCGCCTCTTCTGCATCTTTTATGCACTGGTGGGGATCCCATTGTTTGGGATCCTGCTGGCAGGGGTCGGGGACCGACTTGGCTCCTCCCTGCGCCGCGGCATCGGTCACATCGAAGCAATCTTCCTGGTGAGCTACTCCACAACCTTCCTACCCTCGTGCTGCGCTAGGATGGGGTAGCCTTCCTTAGGTACCCGCATGACCCCCAGAGGGCACAAGCCTCTCCCTCCCTCCCTCTCCTCTCTCTCTCTCTCTCTCCTTCTCTTCTCTCTCTCTCTCTCTCTCTCCCCCCCCCTCCCTCCCTCTTGGAGGTTCCCGGGGCAGGCTGGGGGAAATGGGTATGGAGGTTGTTGGTGTCTCTGTGGTCCTGCCTATGCCCCTCCCTGCAGAAGTGGCACGTGCCAACCAGGGCTGGTGCGAGTGCTTTCTGCGATGCTCTTCCTGCTGATCGGCTCTGCCTGCTCTTGTCCTCACGCCCACATTCGTGTTCTGCTATATGGAGGACTGGAGCAAGCTGGAGGCCATCTACTTTGTCATAGTGACGCTCACCACCGTGGGCTTCGGCGATTACGTGGCCGGTGAGGCTGCTCTTCCCTGTTCACTTCCCTCTTGTCAAAGGGCTCTGCACTCTCACTCTGGATTCCAGGCGGCACACCCATCTTGGAATGAACCATCGTTCCTCCACTCATGCAGCACACCTACATGCACAGACACCTTTGCACGTGTGGGTCCCACGTATGCTCACACGTACAAAAAGTGCACCCCACCCATGCCATGTCTTGCATGCTGTTAGCTTGCATGCCTGCAGCTCACGCACACCCATCTTCCTGCTGCAGTCACTCTAGCACATCCCCTTTCCCTGGGGAGGGCGTGCTCTCTCAAGCAGCTGTGAAGCCCGGCAGTGAAGCCCAGCAGTGAACCAGGGCTCACAGGCCTGCCCCCAAATCAACTTCTTTCCTTCTTCCCCGGGGGTATTCCAGGCGCCGATCCCAGACAGGACTCTCCAGCCTACCAGCCGCTGGTGTGGTTCTGGATCTTGCTCGGCCTGGCCTACTTCGCCTCGGTGCTCACCACCATCGGGAACTGGTTGCGAGTGGTGTCCCGCCGCACTCGGGCAGAGGTATGCGCGCTTGTGTTGGGGCCGCGCCTGCGCTGTAGCGCTATTGTGAGTTGACCTCTAGTAGCTGGTTGGCCAGTCTGTCTCACTTTAGAGCGTGGTCTCTCCACACTAGGTCTTCAGGCACAGACTGAGACCCCGTGTGTGCCCTGCTAGCAGTAGAGCGGTAAACTCAGATTTGAGAGGACTCTACCACCTCTCTGCCCTCATGTATAGGGTTGCCAGATTTCTGCAAATAAAAATGGAGAAAGCCACGGGTATAGTGGTGCACGCCTGGAATCCTAGCTACTGGGGAGGCTGAGGCAGGAGGATGGCAAATTGGAAACCAGCCTGGATAATTTACCGAGACCCTGTATCAAAATAAAATAAGAAAGGCTGGGGGTGTACTTCCGTGGTAGAGCACTTGCCTAGTGCGTGTGAGGACCTGGCGTTTGTTTAATAACAACCTTTTAGTATATGTCTTAAAAATTGCAAGAGATGTACTATTCTAAAAATTTATTTGCTATTTATCTAAAATATACATTTAACTGTGTTTTGCCATCGTACTGAGAGCAACTGGCAGGACAGTGGTGCACAGCTCTGCCAGTACTGGGGGGGGGGGGGGATTCTGAAATAAAAATGGGATTTTCTAAAAGACTCCCGGAGAAGGGCGCGATTCAGTGCTGGTGCCAGAGAGGAGGGCGCGCAGCCTAGGCGAGGAGCCCTATCCTCGGCCAGCTGAGTCTGGAGGACCAGGCAAAGGCAATGCTGATGCCTCACTGGGGAAGGGACAGGCTTCCGGGTTGCAGAGGGGGCCATGGACCCTTGGTCGAGGATTACTGTTCCTCCCCGCGCAGATGGGTGGCCTCACGGCGCAGGCTGCCAGCTGGACTGGCACAGTGACTGCGCGGGTGACCCAGCGAGCCGGGCCCACCGTACCACCGCAGGAGAAGGAGCCGCCACTCCTGCCCCCACCGCCCTGCCCAGCGCAGCCGGTCCGCAAACCCTCATCTCCTGCACCCCCGGAGAAGGTCCAAACGCCTTCCCCGCCCACAGCCTCCGCCTTGGATTACCCCAGCGAGAATCTGGCCTTCATCGACGAGTCCTCGGACACGCAGAGCGAGCGCGGCTGCGCGCTGCCTCGGGCGCCGCGGGGTCGTCGCCGTCCCAACCCCCCCAGGAAGCCAGCGCGGCCCCGGGGTCCCGGGCGCCCCCGAGACAAAGGCGTGCCAGTGTAGGGGCAGGATCCCTGGCGCGGGCCTCTCAAAGGGCTTCGTTCCTGCTGTCTCCCCGGCATGCTTGGCTTATTCGACCAAAGAGCCCTCTTTCAATGCGGCTGAAGCCTGGGGAGGAGGCTCCCGGCCGCCTGTGCGCAGCCTCTCGCCCCGGCCCCTTCCTCACTTCTGTCCATTTCCAGACCCCCAAGCCTTTCTGTCTCGCTGCTCTGGCCGGGCCTGTCCCTCAGCACACCTCACTACTGTGCCTCAAAGCCTGCATAAATAAACGTCAGTCTGCACCGCTGCGGGCGTGCGCTCGGGGCATGCGAGTGGGCGTGGGCGTCCTTTCCTCGGGCCACCGCGGGACCCCCGGGCGATCACGTCGGATAAATCGTAGCCCCTTTGGCTGCACTTAGACTCCCGTCTCTGCCTGGAGGCGACCGGGTAGGGGTCTCCAACCTCAGCACCCCGAATAGCGGTGGGCTGGGAGGAAGCGCGTGGAGGACTGTGGTTTGAACTGTCCGCGCGCGAGACCCCAGCCATTTCGAAGGTCACGCCCCCACTTCCTGGAGCGTGACCCTCTTCTCCCGGCCCTGAGGCCTGTGGCGACTGCGTCCGTTGGGGCTGAACCATGGAGGAAAGGCCTTTAAAAGTAAGAACTCTTCCCGGACCCCTCACCCGTCGGCCCTCCAGATTCACCCCAGGTCCCATCCAGGCCCCTGGTGGAACCTCTCATTCAGCCCCGGCTCCCTGCAGCTCCCACCAATCCGTGCCCCAGAGTCCCCACAGGGCCCGACTCAAAGTCGCCATCCCAGCCTGCCCTTTCCCCCGACCCTTGGCTTCTCTCGTTGTATGTGGCCCACAGGCGTCGTCCAAGTCTCCACCCCGCCGCGGCTCAGAGAGGCCGAACCTGCAACCCGACATTCGGAATAGGTGGACCATGGCCTCGATGTCGCAGACACAAATGGACGTGCCTCTGTCCGAGGTCTGCGACAAGTACTACGAGGAGGTCATGGTCCCAGACGACAGAACTCGCGGGCGGTCCAGCTTGAAGGGCCACTGGAAGGACGATGGAGAGTCCATTTCTCTGAGTGACAAGGTCAACTTCAAGCGAGAGGAGTTGGAATTGAGCTCCAGCGTCTCCCTGCAAAACCAAGTGGAGGTGGATGACTATTCTGACTTAGGTCAGTGTGGCCTCGCCAGGTTGTGGGTGCCCACAGGGCAGGAACTGGCCAAGGCCCCAATTTCCCTTGCTATAGATGGGGGTGGGGGTAAGAGATGGGATTCAACTTTCCAGGATTCCTTGACTGGGGCGCCAGAACGACTCCTTCCTGCTTTAGTTCAACCAGACATTCCTGGAGCGCCCCCTACCGGGAAGGCATCTTACCAGGCCAGACCCTAGAGACATGCACCAAAAAGCTTCAAGTCAGATCCGTACCTTTTTTTTTTTTTTTTTTTTTTTATGAGGATCCAACCCAGGACTTGCTGGGCAAGAGCTCTGCCATTGAACTATATCACTAACAGCCCTGCCACCCCAAGGTACTGGGAATTGAGCTCTAGGACTCTACCACCAAGCTACATCCTCAGCCCTTTTTATTTTTTATTTTGAGACAGGATCTGGCTAAGTTGCTTGTTTTGGCCTTGAACTTACTATCCTCCGACCTCAGCCTCCTCCACAGCTGGAATTACAGGCGTGCACTATCATGTCTTGGCACTGGTTACAACTTTTAAGCATCTAGCACCTATCAGGCACTATTTGGGATTTACCTCCCACCTCTGCACTTTCACTTTCCACTTTTTTTTTTAATCAGGGAATTAGAACCAATAACATAACAATACAAGAATGAACACATTGAGTTCTGGCTCTTGTGCTAAACACAGGGCTTTGCTTGTATTGTCCCTTGGAACTCAACTGAGCTACACTCCCAGCTCTTTTTCATTTTTTTATTTTTTAATTTGACACAGGGCCTCACTAAATTGCCCAGGCTGGCCTAAAACTTGCCATCCTCTTGCCTCAGCCTCTTGAGTCCCTGGTACTACAACTAATGTAGTATGGACTACACCATGTTGGACTGCAGGCCACTCTTTTTACAGATCATTTTACACATCATTTTACAGATGAAGAAAATGAGGTCCAGGAAGTCACTGGCTCTAAGTCTCACAGAATGGGGCAGGAAGAATGAAATCCAATGAAACCCGTGTGGGTGGGTTCTCAAAGTCCAGGGAATAACTGCTGACCCATACCATCTCCAGTTAATGTAGCACATGGAGCCGATCTCTGAACCCCACTTCCTCTCCCCACATGCCTACCCATACATCTCTGTTCCAGGGAAGACCCAGGAATCTGCAGATGACTGACCCTCTTTTTTCTTTTCCCAGAAAGTTCTTCCTCAATATCAGTGATCAGTATCTCGAAGTACACACCCCATAGAGCCTACTGGGCAGAGCAACAGAACAGGGTTGGAGGGGCCCAGGGAAGGTGTTATGGGGTGGGGGTGGGGGGTGGATAAGTTGAGGGTTGCAGCAATGAAAGGGTGGGGGGTGTTTGGCAGGCTGGTCAGGGGTCTTGGGGCTGCAGGGATGGAGGGCATTTCAGCTGTGGCAGAAACGGGGTCTATGGAATGCCCGAGCCTATTACTGCTCTTCTAGCTTCCGCTGCCCCTGGTGGAACTCATGGAGAACGAAGCTCTGGAAATCCTCACCAAAGCCCTCAAGAGTGAGCTCCCCTTCCCTGACAACTTCCACACACACACACACACAAGGAAGGATCCTGGTGGATTTTACTGGACTTGGGCCTGTGGGAATGGAGTTTCAGGATGTGTATGCCCTGTCAGATTCCCTTAGCACTCAAAAAAGTTCGGAGGGCCCTTCAAAAGTTAAAAGTTGACAGACCAGACACAATACCCAAGGAGAAGAGCATGGGGTGACCATTTAGTAGAGCCCCACTTAAGGGAGCCCCTTTTCAGCTAGTCTGGTTTTGTGAGGCTCTCTATCCGTTTGCCCAACGGAATGCCAGCTTTTGTGTGCCCTGGCTCCCTGCCAGGTGGGAGAGTTGTGAGGAGTCGGGATTATACGCAGTGTATTATTTGGGTAAACTTCTCCTGTTTATGATATGAACGTCCAGCGGGGAGAAGGGCCGAGACGATTATTTAGAGTGGGCGGTCCAGGTGTTCGCAAAGCTGCAGGCTCTGGTTCTGGCCTGCAGCATCTTCTCCAGCCTTAACACTGAGAACCTTGGAGAGCCAAGGTTCCCAGTTCCTCGAATCACACATGCGGCGCCTGCTGGTGGGGAGGCCTGCAGGAGCTCACAGACCCGAGCCAGTTCTGCCCTCCTCCAAGGCTACCGGTCCCTGATCGGCAAGGACCATTTCATGACTAAAGAGCTGCAGCGATACGTCGAGGGGCTCAGGAGGCGCAAGAATAAGAGGCTGAACTCCATGTTTCAGTGAACCTCCGACTTGAGCGACCTCCTGACTCTAACCCCTTTCTGTTCCCTCCCCAGTCCCAAACCCATCTCCAGCCCCATCTCCAGCCCTAGAAAAATTAAAAGAGTCTATGCGTGCTCCATGAGTCAGTGCGTGGCTTCCCGCGTGAGGCGGACGCACGTGGCCCCGCCCTTCCCCGTGACCTTCATTCGGTCACCGCAGTGACCTTGAGTTTTCTCCGTCCGGGTCTTAATGGCCCGGCCTTCCAGGGACTCGCAATCCAGGGATACTTGCATGTTTAAGGTCAGCTTCTCCTACCCTGGGTTCCGCAGCTTTGTGGGGATACTGAGTCTGCGGTTCGAGTGCCCAGTGGGCGTTATCTTGGGGGTAGGGGAAAAGGAAAAGGGGCAGCACCCCCGTAGCTGTTCTAGGTTCCACCCCTCATGCATATGCAGATACTCCAACCTCTCCGCTCGTCCCGCCTTCTCATTTTCATACGGGTTTCGTCTCCCAAAGCAGCTGCAGCCACCGATCGACCTCGCCCACTCCTTCCGCGCAGAGCGCACCCCGCCTCCTCCGTTACGAAAGCGCGCTCCTGGCCCCACCCCCACCGGGCTCTAATCCCTGGAGCTCCTCCGCATCTCTGGCCCGCCCTCTAGGCGGCCGCGTACGCATGTGCGCCGCTGAGGTTCGGTGGTGGGGCGAGACCTTTGTGAAGGCCCGCCCACTGGCCCTGCCAGCTCCGCCCCGACTCCTCCCGGCACGCAGGCGCTGCCCGCCTCACTTGTCTGATTAGCATAGGGCGCCGGGCACCGCCCCCTGTTTTGCATGCGCGCGGCCGGCCCCGCCCCCGCTGTCAGCTGGAGGAAGCCGAGTAGGAAGCGGCCGCGATGTCCTTTTGTGTCCTACAAGCAGCCAGCGGCGCCGCCGAGTGAGGGGACGCGGCGCGGCGGGGCGGCGCGGCCCGAGGAGGAGGCGGAGGAGTGACCGCCCGCGGCCCCCGGCTCACCCCGGCGTTCCGGGCCTCTCGGCCCCCATGCCTGCCCGCCCGCCCTGCCGGAGCCCCAGGTCCGGGGGCGAAGGGGAGCGCTGCTGCGGGGGTGGGCGGGCGGGGCGCGGGGGCCATGTGCGAGCGCGGCAGGGAGGCGGGAGGGCGGCGGGCTCCAGGCGGGTGCCGGCTCCGGTGCCGGCCCTGTTCACGACCCGGACCTGGTCGAGAGCTAGACCGGGGTCAGGGTCTGGACGGGATCCGGCGTTCGGGTCCTGGTGGGCTCTCCTGGGTCAGGGTCTGTCTCTGATTTGGGCTGCTGATCTTGGGCCCGGTCAGTCTTGGGCCTCGGATCCAGCCCCAGGGCAGGGTTCAGTCCGGCACTTGGAGCATGCCGAAGTCCCTGGGGCGGGCTGGAGTGGAAGATGGGGAGGGTTCTGTCAGAGAAGGGGCTCTGAAGACCACGTGGGGGCGCTCGAAGGGGCCTTGGGCCACCCTCTTCTCTGGGTCAAAGGTCATCACATCGGCGGGGGAGAACTTCTTCCTCCTTGGCTCTCCTCATTTACTTCCTGATAACCTGATAGAGGCTCCCCGCGGGCGGAGGGGGAGGGGAGACTAGCAACTTTAGGCAACTTCCCATAGGTGTGCGCAGGTTTGAGGGGGGCGGGGCGGCCCGAGAGGTGGCGGACTCTGCGGCAGCGGGAGTGTAAGAGTGAGTGTGCAGGCCTGGGGTGCAAGGAGGTGGGACCGGCCTGACTCTGTGGCTGGGACTGGGCATGCTGGGGCAGGAAGGGGGCGGTGTGTCAGGGGTGTTCTTTCTCACAAGTCTGTACCTGCGTGTGTGATGTGGGTACCTGGTGTGTGTGTGTGATATCAGTCTTGGGTGTGAGTTTGTGTAGTGTGCCCTTTGGGAGGAGTATGAGAATGAGTGAGGACTGGGGTTTGGGAAGGGCCATGTGTGAGTGAAAGTCCCCAGCAGAGAAAGCATGTGTGGGCTTGTGGTGACACCTGAGAACCCAGGTGACAGTGTGAACATACATCCACTGCCTTTGGGCTTGTGTGCATCAGTGTGCTCTCTTGAATAGGGAAAAACCAGATGAGGGGAGCTCACTGAGGCCCCACCAGCATCTGGAGAAAATTGGGTGGCGGTGTCCCTCTTCTGGCTGTGAACTGGGGTGGGGGTTGACTGTTGCCTGGGGTCTGAGGTTACCCTGCCCCCTGACCTAGGTGGGAGTAGGGCTTTCCAAGCCTCTTCTAGGTTCCCAAGAGGGAGACCTGCTGTCAGTTACTGGTCCTGGAGGCTCTGGAGACTCCGTCCCCATGGCAACTGCTAGGGGGCCTCTTAATGGGCAACCCTTCCTTGGACTCTGTCCCCCTCCCTCCCCCTGGCTGAGCCTGGAAGTCTGGCCCAGGCCCAGGGTTAGGCAACCCATGTGGCAGGGTGTCTCCCCATCCCCCATCCTTGTGCCTTTTTGTGACCTGACGGTATCTCACTGCAGGTGACCAGCGCCATGTCCAGCCAGGTGGTGGGCATTGAGCCTCTCTACATCAAGGCAGAGCCAGCCAGTCCTGACAGTCCAAAGGGTTCCTCAGAGACCGAGACTGAACCCCCCGTGACCCTGGCTCCTGGTCCAGCTCCTGCCCGCTGCGTCCCAGGGCACAAGGAGGAGGAGGATGGGGAGGGGGCTGGGCCTGGTGAGCAGGGCAGTGGGAAGCTGGTGCTCAGCTCCCTGCCCAAACGCCTCTGTCTGGTCTGTGGGGACGTGGCCTCCGGCTACCACTACGGTGTGGCATCCTGTGAGGCCTGCAAAGCTTTCTTCAAGAGGACCATCCAGGGTGAGCCCCCACCCCGCTTCTGCGTGCTTTGCCCTTTGCCCTGGCCTGGCACCTCCCAACTGGTTCACTGCTAGGTGCAGTAGGCCCTGAGCCTGCCAGACACTGAGGCTGGCAGTCTGGCGGTACTCCCTTTAAAGGTGAAATCAAGGCAGCAGTGTGTGCAGATGGACTGGAATAGGATGGTGGAGCACACCACCTGGGTTTCTGGGTGCTAGAGGCCCAGCACCTTCAACAGTGGCTCCAAGAAATTCCAAGGCATCCTCTCCCTGTTCTGAAACCAAGGAAACTTGGTTCCTGCTTCAGGCAGCTGCTGACCTCTTCCCCAACATAGAACGTACCCCCCTTTTCTCAATTTTCCCGAAGCAGCACCAGTGCAAAGTAGATTTTTATAGATAGAGAGGCCACATCATATTTTAGCACCTGACTTTAAAACTCTTAGGGCGTGAGGGGTGTGGCTCAGTGGTAGAGTACTTGCCTAGCAAATGAGAGACCCTGGGTTTCATCTCCAGTACTGGGGGGAAAAATCACTATCACCATAAAAACATTGTTAGGCATTTAAAAGTCATTGGTTTTGTGGGGTATGGTGGCACATGCCTGTAATCCCAGTTACTCAGGAGGCTGAGATAGGAGGATTGTAAGTTTGAGACCAGCCTCTACAACTTGGTGAGATCCTGTCTCAAAATAAAAATTGGAAGTACTGGGGTTATAGCTCAGTGGTAAAGTGTCCCTTAGTTCAATCCCCAGTTTAAAAAAATAAAAAAAGTCAGTAGTTTTTTTCCTCACTTAGGAAAGCATATAAAAATTCAAAAGGCTGGTGGAATATAGCTCAGTGGTTGAATACTGTCTAGTGTGTGCAGAGACCTGGGTTCAATCCCAGCATGGGGGCAGGGGGACAGGAATCCAGGGGTAAGATACTGATGTAAATGACACCTGGGAGGGGCTTGCTAGTTAAGTTTCTATGTGACTTATGTGCTCTTTGGTGACACATAAGACACATAAGTGGGGCTGTACTAAGCGCCCGGACCTTTTGCTTTTTTTCCATCTCCCCATAGCAACCCTCCAAGGTGTCTGTTGTCATAGCTGAGGCCTACAGAGGTTTTTGAAGCTTTGCTCAAGTCTCACAGGTAGAAAATGATGGAACCAAGAGTTGATGTAGGTCCAGAGCTGAGCTCTTCGATGCCAGACTGCTGCCTCTACTTATTAGTAATAACTGGACTTTGGACCACTGATTGTGTCATTCCAGTGAGCTTGGACAGGGCCAGAACATACTTGTCTAAAGCTTGGTGCTCGCTGCTGACTCTGGGGACCAGTGGGTGAGGCAGCAGACCTAGGTCCAGAAGTCACCTGGAACCTTATACTAGCCGTGGACAAAGCTATAGATAATGGTCACTTACTGAGCACTTAAGTGCTGTGAATCATGCTACATGTTTTGCTTGGATTGTCTTCTCTAATTCTTACGACTTGCCTTTACAACAGATGCTATCTTTTTTCTTTGGCGCTGGGCGTGGAACCCAGGCTCTCCTATACCTACGTATGTGTACTTAGCATTGAGCTACCCCCAACCCCAAGTGTGAGATTTTTCCATGCCAATTTGATAGCTGGAAAAACTTGAACTGAGGGTTCCAGGTGTTAGATCTGGGACTTGCCCAAGGTCACACAGTTGTAAGGGGTAGCATTGGGCTAGACCCAAGGTGGACCCCGGAACACTTTGTTCTTCACAGAACAGTATTCCAGGTCCTGGGACCAAGGCAGGGCAAGAAGGAACAATGACTTGCCCAGAACTGCCCTGTAGGCCCGTGGTGCGCGTTGGAGGGCCAGGAGCAGGAAGTGAGTGAGAGGCCCGCCAGGTCTGGGGCTCCAGGGCTCTGCCCGAGGACAGGTCAGGAGCCAGGTGCAGCACTCACAGGGCGGAGAGGAATTGCACTGTGACATACTCTAGTGGTCTGTTGGCTGGTGGTTACTCATCTGTGGTGGCCCTGCGAGACTGGGAGAGCCACAAGCTGCCAGCACCTTCTGTTAGTAGCTCTGGGGACATTTGAGGCCTGGTGGAACTGACACTGAAGCAGGGTAAATAGGCAGCTCTGTAGCACCTGAGGTGGCACCGAGAGGCTGGAAGTGCTGCAGGGGGGATTTGGGTTCTCCTAAGGTGGTAGGGAGCAGAGATGCGAAGGAGGCCAGGGAGGCTGTGTGCTATTAGGACTGGAGCCTGAGGCAATCCCTGTGCAGGCCATGGGTGCACTTGGGTTTGAGCAGAGGAGGGACAGGAGCTGACACGGGTCTAACGGGATCCCTCAGGCATCATCAAGAGACCAGTGAGGTGAGGTGACAGTGACTGGTGTCAAGGGTGGAAAACCAGTTGCTAGGGGCAGGAGTTGGATCCTGGATGGATAAGGTCAAGCCCCCGGGGACTTGCCAGTAGGTGGGATGTGGGTGCAAGGGGAGCTGAGGATGCTGCCCGGCTCCTGTGTGAGTACCCAGATGAATGCAGTTGCAGACTAGGGGCCACCGGGGGCCACCTGGGACATGTTGGGTTTGAGGAGCCTCCTAGACATGCAGAATGTCCACCAGGCCGCTGGACTGGAGTCTAGAGCTCAGGGCAGGTGCAGCCAGAGATCCAAATCTAAAAGCCCCACAACAGGAGTGAGTGAGGATGAGGGAAGCCAGCCCTGGGGGTTCAGTGGAAGGAGCTGGGGAACAGGCACAGAAACCACAATGTGACCAGAGAGACGGGGCAGAGGAGAGGGTGGAGTCCCAGAAGCAAAGGCGGCGTTCAGCTGCTTCTAGGACTGAGACTGCATCCATGGTGTTGGGTGCTCCGCTTAGGCAAGTGAGAACCGAGAACTGACCATTGAACTGAGCAGCCTAGTGGTCAGAGTGACCCTTGATGAGCACAGATGAGAGCCCTGTGGCCCAGAGGTGTGACCTGACTGGGGCTTGGAGCAGAGACAGCCCAACTGCCTGTGCCCAGCCCTTCCATTGCCCCAGCAGGGCCCCCCAGTGGCAGTGCGCTTCCCTGCCCGGCTCATGGCATCCTGCTCTCCCCTTTCCTCCCCGTACCCCCAGACCTGTGCTTGCCCCGGGTGAGTGAGGGCTCTCCTGTCCGCTGGGCCCCCTGCTGGCCCTGGGAGGCCGCCACTGGAGCCCTGCCTCTTCCTGGCAGGAAGCATCGAGTACAGCTGTCCAGCTTCCAACGAGTGTGAGATCACCAAGCGGAGACGCAAGGCCTGCCAGGCCTGCCGCTTCACCAAGTGCCTGCGGGTGGGCATGCTCAAGGAGGGTGAGCGCTGGGCAGGGGCCTGGGCGAGGCTGGGGGTTGGGCCCCAAGGGCTGGGGCTGGGGGCAAGCCCTGGGAAGCTGCAGCGAATGGGCTGGGGAGGACAGCTGTGCAGACAAGCCTGCCTCAGCCCCACGGATGCAACCCTGTCCTACAATTCAAGGGGTGCGCCTGGACCGTGTCCGAGGTGGGCGACAGAAATACAAGCGACGGCCAGAGGTGGACCCGCTGCCCTTCCCAGGCCCCTTCCCTGCTGGCCCTCTGGCAGTAGCTGGAGGCCCCCGGAAGACAGGTGAGAGTGGGGAGGGACCCTAGGGCTCTGCGGCAGGGTTGCCCCCAGGGCAGCATCGTGGGTGCTGGACCCATTTCACCCCCACCCATTCATGTCCTCATTTCCCCAAGGAATACTCGTAAGGTGACTTTTCATGTGTCAGGAACCAAGTAACGTGGCGGGTCTTGGGGGACGGTTAATCTCAGCCGGTCCAGAGACGGGCTTACCTGGGGAGGGGGTGAGGCATCTGGCCCCAGGGGCACTGCCTCAGTAGATGGTAGTCCAAGGGGCCTCTGAGGCCTGCTGGACGGGAGTGCTTCCGGCTAGCTCTCCACCTGTTCCTGCAGCCCCGGTGAATGCACTGGTATCTCACCTGCTGGTGGTGGAGCCTGAGAAGCTGTATGCCATGCCTGACCCCGCGGGCCCTGACGGACACCTTCCGGCCGTGGCTACTCTCTGCGACCTCTTTGACCGAGAGATTGTGGTCACTATCAGCTGGGCCAAGAGCATCCCAGGTAAAGGGCCCAGAAGACCTGGGACTCCCCTGAGGCCCGGCCATGTTAGGCTGGGGTCCCTTGCTCAGTCAGGCCTGCTCTCCACTGCCCCCCAGGCTTCTCATCACTGTCGCTGTCTGACCAGATGTCAGTACTGCAGAGCGTATGGATGGAGGTGCTAGTGCTGGGTGTGGCCCAGCGTTCACTACCACTGCAGGATGAACTGGCCTTTGCCGAGGACCTGGTCCTAGATGAAGAGGGAGCCCGGGCTGCTGGCCTGGGAGAGCTGGGGGCGGCCCTGCTGCAACTGGTGCGGCGGCTACAGGCCCTACGGTTGGAGCGAGAGGAGTATGTCCTGCTGAAGGCTTTGGCCCTTGCCAATTCGGGTAAGTCCAGGGCAGCACCCAACTGGAATCTCCATAAGGCCCTCCAGCTGTTAACTCCGTGATGGTGGCACAGTCCCATTTTGCAGATAAGGAAAACTGAGGCTTAGGGAAGACCAATGACTTATTCAAAGTCACAAAGCAAGCCAAGGGCAGGTCCTGAACTGCACACAAGATTTTGAGCCCTAGTGCCCTGCTAACCTGGAAAGGTAAAGAGTTTAGTGGGAGGGAAGGTGGGGAGGATAAGAGGTGGTCATAGTTGAGGGAGAAAGGGTGGCTACTGGGCAGGAGCAGTGAGTGGTGCCCCTTAGTCAGCCAACCAGCTAATCCGTTTGGCCCCTCCTTAGGCCCCATCCAGCAGTGCCCAAGCAGATGTGGGTTCTGCCCTTTCCAGAGGCAGCCCAGGCCAACAGCCCTCTCCCCGTCCTTGCAGACTCGGTGCATATTGAAGATGCTGAGGCTGTGGAACAGCTGCGGGAAGCCCTGCACGAGGCCCTGCTGGAGTACGAAGCCGGCCGGGCTGGCCCTGGAGGGGGAGCTGAGAGGCGACGGGCGGGCAGGCTGCTGCTCACGCTACCACTCCTCCGCCAGACAGCGGGCAAAGTGCTGGCCCATTTCTATGGGGTGAAGCTGGAGGGCAAGGTGCCCATGCACAAGCTGTTCTTGGAGATGCTCGAGGCCATGATGGACTGAGGCAAGGGGTGGGAAGGGTGGGGGTGCTGGCAGGAACTGCCCAGCATGGGGTCAGCCCCAAGGGGGCAGAGCTGGGGTCTGGGCAGTGCCACAGCCTGCTGGCAGGGCCAGGGCAATGCCATCAGTCCCTGGGAGCAGGCCCCATGCCCTCCTCTCCCCCCTCTTAAGGGGGTGTCAGAAGCTGGGAATGTGAATGCCCAGAGTCTGGGCACAATGCTGTCCCTTGCAAGCCATAATGTGCCCCCAAGAGTGCAGGGGGGCCTTGCGGAAGCCATAGGGGGCTGCAGGGGATGTGGGAGGCAGAAGCCTGATCTCAGGGAGGGAAGGGGATGGAGGCCACAGTCTCCCAATGGGTGATGCTTTTGCTGCTGCTTAATCCAGTCCCCTCTCCAGAGCAGAGGGGTATTTGGAGAGCAAAGGCCCCTGCCCCCTTCGCTCCTCTCCTCCTCATTTGCATTGGGCATTAGTGCCCCCCCTTGAAGCAATAACTCCAAGCAGGCTCCAGCCCCTGGACCCCTGGGGTGGCCAGGGCCCCCCATAAGCTCCCACCCAGCCTCCTCAGGGGGTGGGGAGAGCACTGCCTCTATGCCCTGCAGAGCAATAACACTATATTTATTTTTGGGTTTGGCCAGGGAGGCGCAGGGACATGGGGCAAGCCAGGGCCCAGAGCCTTTGGCTGTACAGAGACTCTATTTTAATGTATATTTGCTGCAAAGAGAAACCGCTTTTGGTTTTGAACCTTTAATGAGAAAAAAAAAAAAAAAAAGATATACTATGGAGCTCAAGAACACTGTGGTCGGTGTGTCATTGGGTCAAGGGCTGGGGCTACACACTGCAGAACTAGCAAAATGTATATCAACAAAGATACACACGGTCACAAAAGGCAAAACTGGTGCCTGGCAGCTAAGTCTCGGTTTCCTCGTCATTCAGCAGCATGTTGGGGATCCCGCGGCTGATGGGGAACAGACGTCCAGACTCCGGGCATTGCAGGGTGCCCTCCAGCACGTCCACCTGTGGAAGGGTGGGGCAGGGCTCAGCACCGGCAGCCTCAGGGCCCGAGGAGAGAGGCTGGGGAAGCAGCTGAGGGTCGCTTCTCACCTCCAGCAGCACGTGGTGCATCTTTCTCAGAAACGTCTCGTCGTTCTCGTAGCCCTCGATCGGCTCTTTGGGGACCTCCACCAGGTGCAACTGCGGGCGAGAGGCCTAAATCGTCCCTGGGCGTGAAACCCTCCCCACGCGCGGCCGGACGCAGGGCTGCGGGCGGTGCGGGGTCGCCCCCCTCCCGAGTCAGGGACCGCGGGGACCGGTGCTCACGGTGTCCGCCGCCTCCAGAAGTGCCGCCCACTCCACCTTGGGTATCATCCGCGCCACGAAGTCGGGGTTGAACTCCACGGGGTTGATCCGGACTTCGGTGGCCTGGGGGCGGGGAGGTCTAGTGAGGCCGGGACCCGACCCGGGTTTCTCCATCCCTCCGGGGCAGGGGCGAGACCCCAGGCCGGTACCTGGAGGCGCAGGGGGAAGCCACGAGGCCCCACCCCCCGCACATGTGAGCTCAGTAGATTGTGGGTGAGCAGCTTCATGTTGCCATACGCGATCTTCCACTCCGGAACCGGAAAGAGACCGCTCAGAGCTTACGTCACTTCCGGGGTCGCCCGCCTTTTGTACTATTGGACGGCTAGAAGACCGGAAGTAGCGAACTTGCTGCAACTTCTCGTGCTGGCCCGAGCAGAAGTACGTAAAAGATTTGGCCCGGTCACGCGGTGCTACCGGAAGCGACTCGGCGGGAAGTTGGCTGCGGCGCACGTTGAACTCCGCTAGCCACAAATCATGTAACATGCAAATCATATGTAAAGCAGCTGCAATGCAGAGGCCCTCGTTGAGTGTAACAAACATGTTTGAGACCTCCACAGGCCCCTGACAACATTGTTCCCCGCACCTTGCTTTCCGTTAAGGGAAGGAAACACTGCTTCATCAGTAAATTGGGCCCATTAAACAGCGGTAGCTCTTCCGTGCATGCAAATTAGCTGCGTGGCCGCTGAGTGCTCCGCCCCATGTATAATGCGTCACGGCCCAGCCCCTGTCCCAGGGCGCCACTCCACGCGCCAGCGCTCACGCCTGCGCAGTAGAGGCGGCCTCCGGGGAGGTGCGACCGAGGCCCGGCCTCTTGCAGGGCCCCGCCTCTTGCAGGGCCCCGGGGTGGCGTAGGCTTCAGGCCCCGCCTCGTGTGAAGTCCGGGGCAGGTGGGCGGGACGGCCGCGGGCCTTAGGGCGGGCATGGGGCTGGCGGACTTATTCGTGCTGGGACGCAGAGCTTGCTCCGTACTCGCCAGCGCGGCCGCTACTGAGTCTGCGGCGGCGGCAGCAAGACAGCGGCTGGAAGGAGGAGGGTGGGCGCGTGGAGGGGTCCGCAGTTTCAGCAGCACCGCCGCAGCCATGGCCCCAATCAAGGTGACCGTTGGCCCTTTTCCCCATCTCCTCAGGTCCTATCCTAGCCCGCCGCCGGGGGTGTCGCCGTCTCTCCTGCCTTTTGCACCCGCTCCCCGCTTTCTCGAGGACCCTCCTGCGGTCTGTCCTTCTCATCCCCTCTGCAAGACCCCTCGCCTGCCCCGCCGTTTTTTCCAGTTAGGAACCTTGATTCAGTCTCCTGAGCCCTCCCCTGGTAATCCTTCACATCCACTGTGCGACACCCAGTGACAGGTCCCGATCGTTTTCAGCGGGTTGAACATCACGGCATTCCCCCACCTCCTTCCATCTTTGCGGCTGGGCCCCTTTTCAACCTCTACGTGTCCTCCACGCCCCCTCCCCACCCTTTTGTCAAAGTGCTGGGCTCCACTTCCACCCCATCTTCTGGAAGAGCTGTGGTCCCTTGGAGCCCAGCGATGTCTTCTCGATTCTGCCTCCTCCCCTCCATGGCAGATTCCTGCCCTTCTCAGCCTTTCACTCATCTTCTGGAATCCACATGCTCCTCTGGCCTGTCCCCCTTCTCCAACCCTCTGCGGAGACTCCCTCCACCTTCTACTTCATCCTACTTGAACCTCTGGACTCCTCAGACTGTGGCCAACTTCCGAATTTCTCCTTTGCCTCCTCTAGCTCTAGGTAGCCCTCACCCAGCCCCCTTGGAGAGCCCTTCTTCTCTGTCTCCTTGGGTGTCGAGGCTGGACATCTCCGCCAACTTTCCCACCCCTCTTTGTCTTGAACTAGTGACCAGGCTTCTCCCTTCCTGTAGTCAGGACTTCCTCACCCCGCCCCTACCCCACCTTTATTCCATTCCTTTCCTTGAACATATGCTGCTCCTTTTCACAATATTGCGACATTTAGGAAGGACTTGCTTTCCTTTGTTGTCACCAACGGCCATTAAGCAGAGCAGGGCCACCTGGAAACCAGGAGGATGTTGGGTAACCAGGTGGTATGGGGGAGGGAACAGAGTGACGCCCGTATTTTCTGAACTAGCTGATTGCCAGCAGCTATCAGGCTCTGCATTCCCTTTGGCCCTGCTTTGCTGCCCCTCCCCCACCACGCCCTTTACCTTGGAGTCCTTCTCTCCAGGTGGGAGATGCTCTCCCCTCTGTGGAGGTGTTTGAAGGGGAGCCTGGGAACAAGGTGAACCTGGCGGAGCTGTTCAAGGGCAAGAAGGGTATATTGTTCGGAGTCCCTGGGGCATTTACCCCTGGCTGTTCTAAGGTGAGACCCTCCCCTTCCAAGGGTCTGGAAGTGGGATCTGGAATTGTTCCTAAGTCTTCTCTGTTGTCCCGAGGCAGTTTGCAGCAAGAGTGTGTAAATGATGCCACAGCTGAAAAGCCATTTGTGCATTCAGAAAATGAGCGGGGGCTGGGGAAAAGTACTAGGCCCAGTGGCCGAGTGGTGGGGGAAGGGCTGCATCTGCTGGGGCTCAGCACTCTGCAAGGCGCTTGGGACTCAGGCAGATAGGACGGACATAGTTATGCCCATGGGAAGTTCAAGGTCTTGACCACAGAATATTTGGGGCTGCGCTTCCTAGTGGCGCTGGCAAAAAGAAAATAGATCAGTTCACACAGTTGTCCTTGCCTGGTCCAAGATGCTGGGTCAGGGTGGGGAGGAGCCTGGAGGTAAAGAGGGGGCTGGGGCCTGCTTGCCACAGTCCCTTCGATGACCCTTTGTTTCCCTTCTTAGACGCACCTGCCTGGCTTTGTGGAGCAGGCTGGGGCGCTAAAGGCCAAGGGAGTGCAGGTGGTGGCATGTCTGAGTGTGAACGATGTCTTTGTGACTGGAGAGTGGGGACGAGCCCACAAGGCAGAAGGCAAGGTAAGATGTGGAGCTGGCAGGGGTCTGGGCCAGGCCAGGTAGGAGGTTTTCCTTGTGACCTTTACTTTTCTGTCCCCTCAGGTTCGACTCCTGGCTGACCCCACTGGGGCCTTTGGGAAGGTCAGTGCGTCCCCCACCCCACCCTCCTGGGCAGTTTCTATGCGGGGCCTTGAGGCAGGACTTGGAGGTGTGGGGAGCAGCGTGGGCCTGACTGGGGTTCCTAATACATTTCCCTGTCTTTCCTCGTAGGAGACAGATTTATTACTAGATGATTCCTTGGTGCCCCTTTTTGGGAATCACCGGCTCAAGAGGTAAAAGTGGGAGAGTTCTCCTGGGGCTTCCCTGGAGCCCTGGTGCCTGCCCCCTCCTGTCCCCAGGTGGGCTGAAGCAGCTGGCTGGCCCTTCTTTCTGGCAGGTTCTCCATGGTGATAGAGGATGGCAGGGTGAAGGCCCTTAACGTGGAACCGGATGGCACAGGCCTCACCTGCAGCCTGGCCCCCAACATCCTCTCGCAGCTTTGAGGCGCTGACCTGGACACACTCCCTCTGCCCTCTCCTGTCGCCTGCACTTGAACACTTCAGGCTCAGGGCTGGGGTTGTGGCTCAGAGGTGGGGCACTCGCCTAGCTCATGTGAGGTACTGGGTTTGATCCTCAGCGCCGCAGAAAAATAAAATAAAGGTATTGAGTCCACCTACAACTTAAAAATAATAATTAAAAAAAAAAACACTTCTGACTCAAGTCTGTCTCCTTGATGTGCAGTCGCCGATCTGCTGAGGGTGGGGCCTCTTTTTTTAGTCACAGTCGAACTGAGGCTACAAGGACCCAGCTGAAGGCGAGAGTGTGGTTGGGGGCAGGGAAGTCCTCTTTATTTGCTCATTTTTTAATATTATTTTTTGAGTACAGGCCTTGCACGTGCTCAGCAAGCACCATGCCTCTGAGCTCCTCCCAGCCCAGGGAGTGCCCCCTGAAGCCCTCTTCCTGGGTGCTCAGAGAGCCAGTCTAAGGTGGGAGAGGCACAGCTGTCCACGCACAGGGGGAACGTCCCCAGCAGACGCAAGCTTGGCACCATAGCCTGACCAGTGTGTGTGCTGGGGTGTTGACTGATTTAATTGATTCCAGAAACTCCACTGTAGGAACTTGGCTCCAGGCTTGTACACCAGGGTGACTCCAGCCCCTTCTGAAGTACCCCAGGCCCAGGAAGGACCCCAGGCACTTGGGACAGTCTTTCCTGGCTGAAGGGCCCCTTCAGTGAAGAGAGCCTGTTCAGTCAGGAGGCTTCCTGGGGGAGGAGGCTGTAGGTGGGGCCTGACCAGTGGTGGGCAGGCGACGAGATGGGCCCCAGCAGGGTTTGGGGCTAGGGCCGGTGCAGGCCCTGCTCTTGGGCCTTACATTGCTAGGTGCGGTGTGGTGTGGACTTTGCCCTAAGCCTCTTAGGCAGTCTGGATTTGAGCTGGGCGGTTGGCAGGCTGGCCATGTGCTCTTGTCGCCTGCAGTGAGCTCCAGCTAGTCCGCGGCTCTAGAGCAGGCCATGCTCTGGGAGGTCAGGGAGAGGGTCAGGGAAGGGCCTCGCTTAGAGGAAATGACCCTAGTGGTGGCAGGAATGAAGGAGAACAGCCTGGGGTAGGGTGGAGGGGTGGGACAGTCCTAGCTGTAGCACCCAGCAGCAAGGTGGGCGGGGCTGCTGGGACAGGATACCAGGGCAGGCAGTGGGGCCTAGGAAGCTGGTAAGAGGCCTGCCTTGCTGTGGGGGCACCTCCAGCCATTGGAAGTTTCTGAATAGCCCTGGGAGCTGGAGGTGGGGGAGGCACCAGCTGAACATTGAAGGGAGGATTCACTATCAGAGTGACATGGGGGCGGGGCTTGTGTATGTTGGGACCACTGGCAGCAATGCAGAGGCTGAGGCGGGGGCTCTCAGTAGGAGGACTCCAGCCACCTTGCATGGGGTCCCAGGTGCTCAGCCTGCCTGTGCCACACCATCCTCCTCCCTGGGGTTCTCTCCCCAGCTTGCAACCCCAGGTCTTGGTGGGGACAGGGCAGAGGCTGACCCTCTGTTTCCCCTGGAAACTTGCCTCCACCCCTCTCCTTCCTTTTGCTAAATTCTGGGCCACAGTGCCTGGGGGAAGACCCTTCCTTTCCTGGGTGCCATGTCTCTCTCTCTTTTGGTACTGTAGCATTAAAGCATTTCAAATGTGTGCAGCTGCTGAATTTGGTAGGTCAGATTCAATAGATAATAAAGACACCCTCTTTATAGGAATTAGCACTTATTTTAGTAATAAAATGGAAGCAAGAGCAAAAGCGATAGGAGAGAGAGAGAAAATGTCACCAGATTCAGGGACACCAACACATGAAGTCACGTAGACCACGGGTGAGACTCCTCAGTCTTATTCCTAGTGGGGTTCCTTAAATACAAGTTAGGACAGAGATAGCTCCCTTCTAACCACCTGCAGGACCTAATGATCCCCTCAAGGACACTTCACCCCCTCAAAGACTGACCAGATCCCTGAAGGGAGGGAGTGACAGCCCTGAGATGGGTGGATGACTGGGTTCCAGGAGTGAACCAAACCCAGGAGAAGGCAGCACGCTACATGTTCCAACAAGGTTGTGCCGAGGTCCAGGCAGGCGCATGCGCAGGGAAGATCTTTCATATTTTCCTTAGCCCTTAGGTACTGGGGATGGAACCCAGAGGCGCATTACCACTGAGTCACATCCCCGGCCCTTTTATTGTTTATTTTGAGACAGGGGCTTGCTGAGTTGCATGGGGTCTTGCTAAGTTGCTAAGGCTGGCCTTGAACTTGTGATCTTATTGCCTTGACCTCCGGAGGCGTTGGGAGTGCAGGTGAGTGCCACCAGAGCCAGTGATGCCATGTCTCTTAATCTTTTCTGTGCAAAAGAGGGAACCGAGGCTTGGGGCCTCCTGTGAGCCTCGGCGTCTGCAGCGGTAAATGGGGGTGGTGAGCGAAAGCCCGCCCCACCAGCTGGGCACCCTGTGCCCTTCTCTGCAACTCGGTGGCATTCTGGCGGCTCCCGCCACCAGGGGAAGCCCAATCTCCATTTCTGTCATTCTAGCCACCTCTGCTTCCTCCACTCGGGTTTTTATCTGGGCTGGTTGGGGCCCAGGGAGGCCTCAGAGGAAGTGTACTCACCAGGGTCTTTTGCCACTGGGTGGCCCCTAGGGACAATGTGGTAGGGACTGGGTGTGGGTGGAGGTGGAGCTTTGACCTGGGTGGCCCTGGCTGCTGAATGTTCTCTCCCTCAGCTTCCTGGGGTGGTGGGTGGCCAGTGGGGATGGGTTCAGCCCTGGAAGTTGCTCCAGGCCCTACAGGGCCTGAGATTAAACAACACCTGGCAAAAGAATCCTGCCAACGCAGAGTCCGGTCTCCAGGGCAGACGACCAAGCTTCAGAGGAGGGCTTGGGAGGCCTGGGCTGCACCTGGCAGAGGTGGGGAGGTGTGGCCTTCCCCCACTTTTGATGGCCAAAGGACCAACATTACAACCACAACAAAAAGAGAAACCAAGCCAGGTGTGGCGCATGCCTGAAATTCCAGTGACTCAGGAGGCCGAGGCAGGAGGATCACAAGTCTGAGGTCAGTCCCAGCAATTTAGCAAGGCCCTAAGCAACTCAGTGAGACCCTGTCTCAAAATTTAAAAAGGACTGGGATGTAGTGCAATGGTAGAGCGCCCCTGGGCTGGATCCCCAGTACCACGAATAAACAGCTGAACAACGTAACCTGGCACGTCCGCCAGTACATTCTGCAGCCAGCTTGTGCTACAACAGGGCGGCTGAGACTGGTAATCATAAGGAGTGGAGATTTATTTCTACAGTTCTGGAAGCTGGGGAGTCCAAGGCCCAGGAGCTACATCTGGGTAGGGCCTTTAGTTGAAAACTGGAATATTGAATCAATATAGTTGAGATCTCTCTCTCATGTCCTTGTTTTTTAAAAAAAAATTTTTTAGTTGTTGATGGACCTTTATTTTATTTTTATTGAGGATGCAACCCAGTGCCTCACACATGCCAGGCAAGCAGCTCTACCACTGAGCCACAACCCCAGCCCCACCTTTGGTTTTTGATTAACCTTAAAACCAACCTTTTTTTTTTTTTTTTTTTTATATGATGCTGGGACTTGAACCCAGGGCCTTGTGCTTGCAGAGCAAGCACTCTACCAACGGAGTTATATCCCTGGCCCCAAACCAACCTTTTTAGTTACAATTCTCCCATCGCTTTAAGGTCTTCTATATAATATTCCTGCTTACATGTATCAAAACTCATTCTGAACAATGACTTCTGGCTTGTGAAAGAGGATTTTTTTTTTTTTTCACCTGTCTATAAGTCTTCCTCCACAAGTTAAACAAAAATACACAAGTGCTACACATTTTGTTCTTTGATCACAGTTGCTGGCTTCTCACTCCCTCCCCACCCAAGGCAGCTATAGAAACTAGAATTTCTCTTCCCTAAGGCAGGACACAGAAATGCTGATCTTCACCTTTCTGTCTTGGAGCTGGCCGTAAGGAAATTCTCTGATTTACTTTTGTCTGATAGTAGGTCATAAGAGCCTCCTCATTCCAGAGGGGTCTTGCCCATATCCTGGAGGGCAAGGTGCTGAGAGTCCGGATGGACAGGTCTTGCTGGCTCCCTCACCCAGGGACGAGCATTAGAACTTACCCTTTTTGTTCAATCCCATTCTAACACGGCTGTGGTGCTTCAGTCATGCCGTGCGATGGAGTCTCCGTAGTACCCCAGAAGGACAGGAACCGAGAGCCTCCTAGAGCGTGGTTTCCTGGAGGGTGGCACATGGAGGCCTCGCAGCCTCCAGGCCCGTTCTGCCTCCTGCTCTGCGTCTCTCCATCTGTATCCTTTATAATAATCTTTTTTTTTTTTCCTTGCAGTGCTGGGGATGGAACTCTGGGCCCTGTGCACACTGATAAGTGCTCCACCACTGAGCTGTATCTCCAGCCCTGTAATATTCTTTATTTTCTATTTTTATGATTTTTTAAAAATATTTTATTAGTTATTGATGATCCTTTATTTATTTATTTTCCTGTGAGAATCAAACCCAGCGCCTCACACATGCTAGGCAAGTGCTCCACCACTGAGCCACAATCCCGGTCCCTGCAATATTCTTTATAATAAACCAATAAACAGGGGCTAGGCCTCAGTGGTAGATCGCTTGCCTAGCATGTGTGAGGCACCGGGCTCCATCCTCAGCACATAAACCCAGGCATGGTGGTGCATGACAGTAATCCCTGCAGCTTGTGCAGCTGAGGCAGGAGGATCTCCAGTTCAAAGCCAGCCTCAGCAAAAGCAAGGTGCTAAGCAACTCAGTGAGACCCTGTCTCTAAATAAAATACAAAATAGGGCTGTGGATGTGGCTCAGTGGTCAAGTGCTCCTGAGTTTAACCTTGAGTCCTCCCCAAAATAAAATAAAATAAAATAAATAAAATAAAGGCATGCTGTCCATCTACAATTACCAAAAAGAAAAATTTATAAAAGATAAAATAAACCAGTAAACATAAATAAGCATTATCCTGAGTTCTGTGAGTTGCTTGAGCAAGTTAATTGAACCAGAGGAGGTGGTGGGATCCCCAATTTATACCCAGTCGGGTAGAAACACAGGTAAAATGAGCTGGGGCTTGCACTGGCGTCTGAAGTTGGGGGATGGTCCCAGGGACTGAGTCCCAACCTGTGGGATCTCATGCTCTCTCCAGGGAGAGTGTCAAAGCTGAACTGGGCTGGAGTACCCTGCTGGTGTCCATGCCTCAGAATGGATCACGTGGCTGTGGGTAACGCCCTCCCCAAGATCTGGTGTCGAACATCTGTGTTGATTTCAGTGGTGTGACAGTAGAGGAAAACAAGGCACTTTGTCCCCCGCAACACACAGTGAGAGAGCAACAACAATAGCGAATCATAAAATGGAAAGATCATAACCACATACTGTACAGTTATAAAATCCAGCATCACAACTCTGGTACTTTGGGGCCATTATTAAGTGAACTAAGAACTACTTGCGCTTGAGCGCTGTGACACTGTACAGCATCTTAGTCACTGACAGAGGGCAGCTCATACCACGGGGATAAGCTGGACGGGATGGCGCAGGACGGGGTTTCATCATGCTCCTCAGGATCGTGCACAACTTAAGACACAGGAATTGCTCATCTCTGGAATTTTCCATTTCATATTTCCAAACCGTGACCGATGACCGAAGCTGTAGAAAGCGAAACCCTGGATAAGGAGCCTGCAGGGTGTCTCTTCCACTCACATCTCATGGGATGTGGCCTGGTCACGTGGTGGCTGCACGGAGATGCCAGCCTTGTTCCAGGGCGCCATATGGGTAACTGAAAGGCAGAGAGGGAGGAGGGTATTGGGCGAACAGGTAGCAGTGTGGGCTACTCTGGTCATTTCTGAGAAGAGGGACCTTTGGGGACTCCGTGGCCTCCTGTGCATGGTCCCTGCTATTCCCATGGACCTTGGAGGAGGCATGTCCTCAGCTGCCCTCCACTTCCTTGCTATCTCCCCAGTGACCCTTCTGCAACCCTGTCTCCATTCCCTTCAACCTTGGTCTCCACGGCACCCCGATTCCCCGGCTGTGGGTCCTCACGTCTCCCAGACAATATTCACCACCTACGTGGGATCCCCTCACCCTCCTGTGCCTGAATCGCTCTAATCTTCAGGCCCTGAGTCACCCTGTTTTGAAAGGACAACAGCTCTCATTTCTAGTTCCTTCTCTTAGTCATGTGGGGACTGGGCTAACTTTATCAAAGATGGATTTTTCAAATTAACGTATTCATGTTTCATCAACTTCACCCTTTAAAAGTGTACAGTGCAAGGGCTGGGGATACAGCTCAGTTGGTAGAGTGCTTGGCTGTCAAGCACAAGGCCCTGGGTTCAATCCCCAGCACGGGAAAAAAAAAAAAATGTATATATAGTGTACAGTTCAAATTGGCCCTGTGGCACACCCCCGTAATCCCAGCAGCTCAGGAGGCTGAGGCAGGAAGATCAAGAGTTCAAAGCCAGCCTCAGCAACTTAGTGAGGCCCTAAGCAACTTAGTGAGACCCTGTCTCAAACATAAAAAGGGTTGGGGATGTGGCTTAGTGATCAAACACCCCTGGAGTCAATCAAAGGTACAAAAAAATAAATAAATAAATAAAAAGAGGTGAACAGTTCTGTGGTTTGTATTTTTTATTTGTTTTTTGGTACCTGGGATTGAACCCAGGGGTGCTTTACCTCTGAGCCACATCCCCAGCTCTTTTTGTTTTTTACACTGAGACAGGATCTCACTGAGTCGCTAAGTTGCTGAGGCTGGAACTCGAGCTCCTCCTGCCTCAGCCTCCAAGTGCGGGGATTATAGGTGTGCACTGCTGAGTGTTTTTAGTATACTCACCAAGCTGTGTAATCATCGGCATACAACTCCACACAACAATCCATAGGAGATGGACTTCTAGCTTCAGGGACTTCTCCCAAAATGAGACTGCCTTTCTCTCCTGAGCATCGCGATCCTTCCGTGGTTATGAGAGCCATGTTCAGATGTTTGGGGAGTCTACTTTCTTGCCACTGTGGTCCCTCACTGTCACACAGGGTGTCTTCCTTCAGCAGCTTTGCTGGGAGTCATCTCAGTGTGCGGCACTATGCTGGGCCCCCGGGACACAGCGGCGAGTCTGCCAGGTGTGGAATCTGCAGGCGCCATACTGGAAGGGTGTTCCAGGAGGTGGGAACAGCCTAGACTAAGGCCTAAAGGTGAGGAGGATGAGGGTGGTCTGGGCTGAGCCACAGCGAGAACAGAAGTGGGATCTTGCCCACAAGTCATAGCTCAGCTGGATCCTCTGGGTGGACATGGGCGTCTCCAGTGTTCGGTGAGAGGCAGCTTCAGACACATTTCTATTTTTGTTTCCTGTTGGGCTCCTTCCTCAGGGTGTGTTCCCAGACGCCAGAGTGTTAGGTCTAAGGACTTGGGCCATTCTATTGGTTTCTGGAAATTCTGAGGCTCTCTCCACATAGAGTGCCAACCCCTTTTACCATCTGGATTCATTTTTTCTAGCTCAAGGGACATTTAATGGTAACTTGGAGCTGAATTTAATGCGGTTGTTTCTAATTACGAGGGTGGCTGACAACCTTGGCGGCTTGACCCTGGGCTGCACTCCCGGCCCTGGGCTGCACTCCTGGTCCTGAGACCCTGGGCTTGGTCTCCCACCACACAGCGGTGGCAGTGGAGCTGGCTTGGGGAGCCCTCAGAGCTGGGGACTTGCTTTACCCTCTGCTGCCCTACTTGCCCCTCCCCCTCTGAACTTCACTTTTTTGTCTGTTTTGTTTTTTGCACAGGGTGTAACTATGTTGCTCAGGCTGGTCTTGAACTCCTGGACTCAGCTCTCTTCCCGCTCACCCTCTCCAGTGGCTGGGACTCTGGGCATGTGCCCTTGTATGGGGCCTCACTTTTTTTCTGTTCTGGGGATTGAACCCAGGGGGAGCTTTGCCACTGAGCCACATCCCCAGCTCCAGGCCACCCACCATTTTTTTTTTTTTTTTTAAATTTTAAGACAGGGTAGTTGCCCCTGTTGGCCTTGAACCTGTGATCCTCCTGTCTCAGCCTCTAATGTCACTGGGACTACACGCAGTGCACCACTGACCTAGCTAAGCCGCGCTTTTTTTTTTAAGTGTCTGTAATAGGAATTCACTTGTTCAAAATGATTAATTTGGTGACCTTCTGTCTCTTGGCTTCACGCTTTTCTGGCTCTGTGACCTTAAGCAAGTGGTTCAGCCTCTCTGAACATTATTTTCTTCTAGCTGAGTGGGACTAACACTAGGGAGCCCAGTGCTCAGAGTGGAACCAGACGCAGGTGAACCGTCGGCAATTGGTGACCATCCAGGGAGGCACCGCGGTCAGGGTGAGCCCAGGTCAGCTTCCACTTCAGTGGGGAGAAGGTGAAGCAAACATGGAGCTGAGGGCCTGGACAGAGGGAGCCAGCTGTGCGGGGCCTTTGTGAGAAAGGGACCTTGAGCAAGACCAGTGGGAAGGTGTGCGGGGAAGACGGAACCAGCCTGGCGTGGTGGCGGGGGAGGATGAGTCCAGTTCTCTCCAGGGCCTCAGAGGCTGCATCCAGCTTTGCTGGAAGTTCAGGGCAGGTGTCCCAGGAGCGTGGGGTGCTCGGGGGAGAGCAGGACGGCAGACCCTTACCTGCCAGTCAGAGCAGCTGTGGCCGCTGGCAAGGCTGGGCGGCACCTCTTGCTCTGGGGTCCAGGCCCTCCAGGCTGCACTCCCGGCCCTGGGCATCTGGGAGGGACCGTGCAGGTGGCCCAGGACCTGCCCTTCCTGCCTCTGGCTTCCCGTGGCCTCCTTCCACCTGGGCGGCCTCCAGAGCCAGGCTTCTGGGTGTTTCTGCTCGGGTCCAGCCCCACCTGCCCACTTCGCACCACCACACTGGGGAATGACCCCTTCTCCAGGACGTGCGTGGGGAGGAGGGGGGGCCCCACCCAGGGGGCCAGGTGCCCAGTGGACCCTGGGCTTCGTTTTGCTTTAGAGTTTGAACTCAGGCCCTGAACCACCTGGTTAGAGAGCTGAGCTGCAGCCAGGCTGCTGGAATGCCAGGCCGGGCTCCGGGCTGTGTCAGGCAGGGAGGAGAGCCTCACTGTGAGTCAGCCCTGGCAGGCCCTGGCCTCTGGCCGGACCTGCCTCTACCCGCCTGGAACCCAGCATTCTCCTGCTTCTGGGCTTTGGGGCTGGACCAGGCTATCTAGAAAACTCAGGACCGGAAGAGGCCTGGGTCGCATGCTCCTTGCTGCCCCTCCCCCCGTGGTAGAGGCTGGGCCTGAGAGAGGAGGCCACAGTTCATCTGTCTGCTTGCCCACCTCCTGGGCTCCCATGTTGGACAGCAGTGCGCACAGACCCCTCTTAAACGGCCAGAAAAACACGGTGTAGACATGCATGGGGATTTCACGTCGGACCTCGTTAATTTGCATAATTACTTTGGAAGTGGGGTTTGAACCCAGAGGCACTTTACCACTGAGACAGCCCCAGCCTTTTTCAAATTTTGAGACAGGGTCTCACTAGGTTGCCCAGGCTGGCCTTGAACTTGTGATCCTCCTGCTTCAGCCTCCCAAGTCGCTGGAGCTACAGGCATGTGCCACCACGCCCAGCTAATTTGTATAATTTTAATGATCAATTAAAAAATAAGTTTAATGGGGCTGGAGATGGGGTTGAGTGGTGGAGTGCCCGCCTGGCCTGTGTGAGGCCCTGGTTCAGCCCCAGCACCACAGGAGAAGGAAAAAGGAGAGATTGCAAAACTCATCATGAAGAAAGGAAGGCGTGTACCACCTGTGGTCACAACCACCTCTTGCCAGCTCGCTGTGTCCTCAGGAAGGACACAGAAAATGCTGCCAGTGGTTGTCTCTGGCTGTGGGGGCGGGGATGGGGAGGACACTTGAGTTTTTCTCTATAACTTTTTATTTTTTGGTCCTGGGGATGGAACCCTGGGGCACTCGACCCCTGAGCCACATCCCCAGCCCTTTTTTGTATTTTATCGAGAGACGGGGTCTCACTGAGTTGTTTAGGGCCTCGCTAAGTGGCTGAGGCTGGCTTTCAACTCAGGATCCTCAGCCTCGGCCTCCCAAGCCGCTGGGATGACAGCTGCATGCCACCACGCCTGACATGTTTGGATCAAGTGCACGTATCTGAAAATGTTTGAAGGAAAAACTTGACCAAAGGTGGGAACCCTGTAGCCTCTCATGAGGCTCAGAATCCCAGGATCCCAACATGAGCGGACTGGGGTGCCCCAGCCTCCCCTTCTCCCCTCAGTCTCCCCTGCCCGAATCAACCAAGTCAGAGAATAAGGTGGAGGTGCAGCCAGGCTTGTGTAGAGGGGCGGGTGTGAGAGTGATCTGTGACATAGGCCCTGCCTCTGAGGCCTGGGGAAGAACGTGACTCAGAGCCACTGAGCAGGGCAGGGAACCTCCCTGTGCCGCAGCGGGGGAGCCCCAGGCATCACGCCTGGGTGGCCCTGAAGGTCCGCTGAGCTGACATAGCACAGGAGCTCTGAGGAACTCCTGGGTGGAGCCCTTGGAGCAAGACTCACAGAGGGTCAGATCGGCAGGACCCTGGGCTTTATTACTATGAAGGCTGCCAACACCTGTGATCCAGCAGCTGGGGAGGCTGAGGCAGGAGGATGGTAAATTCTGGGCCAGCCTCAGCAACTTAGCGAGGCCCTAAGCAGCTTAGCAAGACCCTGTCTCCAAGTAAAGTATAGGAAGGGTTGGGGATGTGGCTCAGTGGTAAAGCATCTCTGATTTTAATTTCCAATACCAAAAAACAAAGCTCCCTGGGCTGGGACTGGGGCTCAGTGGTCGAGCACTTGCCTAGCCCGTGCGAAGCACTGGGTTTAATCCTTGGCACCACATAAAATAAATAAAATAAAGGTATGGTGTCTATCTACAACTAAAAAAAAAAAAAAAAAAAAAAAAAAAAAAACCTAAAAAAACTGCCAAAACCTGATGACAATGACCAGTCAGGGACCTTTTAATGAATGGTTGTGTTGGGCACTAGCTTCTTGAGTCCTTGAAACTCCCTCAGATTATCTCCATGTCCAGATGCTTCTTGAGAGTTCACCAGAAGCGCTTCTCTCCCAACAATCCTGCTGGATTTCCTGTTGCCTGGTCAACCCAGCTCAACTTGGCCACTGTGACCCTTACTCTTTGCGCTCTGGCCCCACAGTCTCCTCTCAGCTGCTTCTGCCACTTAACGGCAGTGTGACCTTGGGCAAGTTTCTTAACCTCTCTGTGCCTTGGTGTCTTCCTCTGTAAAGTGGAAAGAACCTACAGTCCTTATTTCAAAGACTACTCCAGAGCAACTAAATTAATAAGCGTAAAGTACTTATAGCCATGTCTGGCTTGTGGTAAGCCTGTGCTTGCTATGATCACTGTTATAATCACCCCATATTTCACCAACTATAAGATGTCGTCCATGGTAAAATATGTCACTGACAAAAAAAAAAAAATGCCACCAGTTAACTATGTCACACGTCTTTTTCATCACTTAAATTTTTATTTTATATTTCCCGAAAGAGCTCTGCTTGACTTAGATGTACATTTTTCTTATATGTAATAATGATGCACACATAAAAAGGATAACAGAATTAAAATGAATTGGTTCCTGGGTTCAGAAAACTGGCATTTAGCGCCGGCTCCGGGAATCACGTCTGGGGTGACAGTCATCAGGCCTGTGCGCCCCCCTGGCCACCTCCTCCTCTGAGCCATGGAGGACGCTAGAGAGAGCAGCACTCCTTCCAGCAACCCAAAAAACAGCCGCCAGGAGCAGCCGGGAGCTCTGCAGCCAGCTTTACACGTGCAGAACAAGCAGGCATCTGCAGGGACTGTGAACTGCGTGGAGCCGGCCCCCTTCCCCTGGCTGCTCCCGCCATCTGGACCCCAGGTTACGGTAGTGCAGGCCTCTGGGGGTCTCTTCCAAGCTGCTGACACCCTGCTCCAGGCGCTTTTGAAGTGTGGGCCTGTGCCCTTAATGACAGCAATGTCAGGGTCAGCCAACCACGGTACCACACTTCCGGTGAGAGGTAAAATGTCCTGGCACGCACGCAACCTGGGCGATTTCTGATCTTACAGTGGTCCCGCCTCCTAGCTGCCTCAGAGCCCTGGTGCATTCTGTTCCAGCTGCCTGGAATACGCCCCTGCTTTACCCCATTCACCCAGTCATGCCAATCTCATGCCTCCTCTGCCATGCCTTCCCTGACCACGCCACTAGGGTCATGTCCACTCTGCTTCAAGCCCTTAGTATGACTGCAATGTTACATTTTGAGTGAGTGTGTGATTCTGGGGGCAGCTGAGTCCCCATTGTCCTGTTCATCCCCTGGAACTGGGACTGTGTGGCTCTTTACATCCCCGAATCCAGCACAATGTCCAGCCCTGAGAGGGTGAGGGAAAGAATGATCGGAGGCCACATAGTGAGCAGGGGGACTGGAGTGTCCTCTTGGCCTCTTTATCTCTGAGGCACGTACCACTGTTCTCGGGACAGTGTGGCTTTTCTCTAGGGGCCTGTGCAGCCTGCTTGTTTTGTAGATGGGAGACAGGCCTGGCCAGTTGTGGTCATTTGCCGACACTGCTGTCTCAGTCCAGTGTACATAGAGTATGGGGTGGCACGGGGTCGGAAGAGGGGTGCCCACTCCCGCCGGCAGCTGAGTGAGGCTTTTGGGAGGAGGTGGTGTCTGAACCAGGTGGCACCATTTGGCAGATGGTCTGGGGAAGGCTGAGAAACATCAGGAAGGAAGGAGGAGGTCCTAATGAATGAAGCCCGGGATGGCAGAGGACAGCAAGGCAAAGCCCCGAGTCCCTTGATGGTCCTGGAGGTGCCAGGCTGAGGTTGTCCTCTCTGCACGAGTCAGAGCCAGAGATGCACTGTTGACAGGAGCCAGGCACTGTGGGTCTCCCCCTGGCTAACCTGGGGGCCAGCCCTGGCAGAGGCGCTGGGGGGACGCTGGTGGCCTGCCGAGTACAGGGGAACTACAGCAGGACTCCAGGGGCTCCTGGCTCGCCCGAACCCGGAAGGAGGAAGCTGCACAGGGTTCTGCGCCTGGGCCTGGGATCCCCTGGTTGGGGACTTCCTCTTCCTCTCAGGGCAGACATAGCTGCCGCAGCAGGACAACCCCCTGACCCCGGCATGGAGTGGGGCAAGGGGCCCAGACTCAGAGACTTCCTGAACGGGAGCCTGGCCACCTGGGTGAGGGGCAGGTGGGAGCGGGCTAGGGAGGGGAAGTGAGAGCAAAGGGAGCTGCTGAGGTGTGTGCCTGTGGTCTGGTAACGTCCAGGGGCTGGCTGGTGGAACAGGGTCAAGAACATGGGACCAGAGGCATTCGAGGGATGGGGCATTGACGAGGAGGGGTCCTGGGGTTCCTTGGGGGCAGGTAAGAGGGGTTCAGGATTCGCTCTGCTGATGGGGGCCTGCCACCTGTCCAGCTGACTCCTCTCTGCTCCCCACAGGCCCTGGGACTGGCGGGGCTGGTGGGGGAGGTGGAGGAACCCGTGGGAGAGGAAGAGGAGGAGGCAGAGGAGGAGGAGGAGGAAAAGGGGTCCCTCTGTCCGGAGAAGAGGTTCCTTCTGCTCAGTGACGGGGCTCTGCTCCTCCGGGTGCTGGGCATCATGTAAGGCCATCAGGGGCTGGTGGCATGGGCCCAGGGATCTGAAGGGAGGGGGCCAGCGGGCTGGTGGACCGAGCCTGAGGATGATGGGCGGAGCCTGCTCCAGGGAAGGCGGGTCACCAAGCCCACCTCCCACATCACCATCTGTGGACAGCTCCCCCAGTTCCCGAGGAGGACCTCGGATGGTTAGAGGCCAAGAGAGACCAGCGGCCTGGCGAGTATGGAACCTGAACCACCTGTGGAGCCGACTGAGGGACTTCTACCAGGTGGGGGGTCGCGAAGGGAAGGCGGAGCTGAGAGGGGGTGCCCTGCGGGAAGGCGCCTCTCATGTCCCTGCCCCCCCTCCAGGAGGAGCTGCAGCTGCTGATCCTGTCACCACCTCCAGACCTCCAGACGCTGGGGTTTGACCCCTTCTCAGGTACTCTCCCCCACCAGCCCCGCTGCCTCCACCCCCGCTCCGCACCCCCCTAACCGTGGCTTGTGCCCTGCAGAGAAGGCGGCGGAGGAGCTGCAAGGCCTCCTCCGGCTGTTGCTGGGGGCGTCGGTGCAGGTGAGGAGGGGCGGGAAGGGCAGGGCCGAGCTGCGGCGCCGAGGAGCCGAGACCCTCGCCAACCGACCCCTCGGTGTCTGCACAGTGCGAGCACCGGGAACTCTTCATCCGCCACATCCAGGGCCTCAGCCTCGAGGTCCAGAGCGAGCTGGCCGCCGCTATCCAGGAGGTATTTCAGTGGGTTGACAGCCTGGGGCTGGCACTGTCACCGGGGCGTCCTCGCTACCCTCTTCCTTCTGCCGAACCACTCTCTGTGCGTCCCCAGGTGACCCAACCTGGAGCTGGTGTGGTACTTGCTCTGTCTGGGCTTGAGCCTCGGGAGCTGGCGCCTCCGGAGTTGGAAATGCTGATGGGGGCGCTGTCGAGGCTGGCCCGGGAGCGTGACCTCGGGGCCCAGGTAGGGGCAGCAGGAGCATCGAGGACCCAGATGTGTAGGGAGGTGGGGGGCTGGGTCCAGGCGTGGGGTGGGTCCCGGGGTTATCAGTTGTCACAGCTGGATTCATCTTGTGGTGGTGTCGGGAACGGACGTGGGAGGCTGCGGTGGTAACTCCTGACCCTGAGCCCCTGGCCTCCCCCAGAGGTTGGCGGAACTGCTGCTGGAGCGCGAGCGGGCCCCCTTGCTGCCTGACGTTCCTGCGAAGGCTCCTGTGGAGGGGTCCTCGCACCATCTGGCGCTGCAACTGGCCAATGCCAAGGCCCAGCTGCGGCGCCTGCGGCAAGAGCTGTGAGGGCCGGCAGGCTGGGGAAGGGACCTGCGAGGAGGGGGCCCAAGAGGCCAGAATGGGGTGGCGACTCCGCTGGGGATGGGAGGGCCCGGGCCCGGGAAGGGCTGGGTTCTCAGATGCCCTCCATCGCCCCTTGCCTCCAGGGAGGAGAAGGCCGAAGAACTGCTGGACTCCCAGGAGGAGGTGCAGGGCTTGGAGGCCGAAATTCGAAGGCTCCGCCAGGAGGTGCGTTCGTGGCTCCCCTCCCACCCAGTCCCTTTGCCTCTCCTGCCCCGCTCCTTCACGTCCCTCATCCCTCTGGCCCGCGCCTGGCCGGTCCCAGCTCCGCACCGTCTGCCCAGGCCCAGGCGCTGTCGGGACAGGCCAAGCGGGCGGAGCTGTACCGCGAGGAGGCAGAGGCGCTGCGGGAGCGCGTGGCCCGCCTGCCCCGCCTGCAGGAGGAGCTGCGGCGCTGCCGCGAACGATTGCAGGCGGCCGAGGCCTGCCAGGGCCAGCTGGAGGTGAGGCGGGCGGGGCGCGGGGCGGAGTCGGGGCGGGGCCAGGGTGGGCTGGAAAGGAGGGGGCTGGCTTTATTGGGGGTCGGGGTGTGTGACCACCAGGGCAGCGGGGGAGAACCGATGCAGCGGGTGGTGTCCCGGGCAAGCCCTCCGGAAGGTGGGCCAATGGGGGGGGGGAGCCGTGGGGGCTGTGTAAGGGCGAAAGTGGGGACGAGGGTAGGGGGCGGGTCTGGAGTGAGACCCTAGCTAGTTGGGGGCGCTGAAGGGTAGGACCTGGAGCGATGCTGCCTGGAATGGGTTCCAGGGGGAAGTTACCAGGCCTGCACCAAAGCCAGGCCAAGGGTTTGGGAAGGTGCCTGGGGAGACCCTGGAGGAAGATGGGCAGATAGAGTTGAGGAAGGGGAGCAGCGTCTGTGGGGAGCCGAGGGCCCGGAGTGCACAGGGCTGCGTCACAATTGACTTCTGCGTCCCCCACCAGGAGGCACGGGTGCTCTCAGGGGCCCTGGAGGCTTCGAAGGCGCTGCTGGAAGAGCACCTGGAGGCCGCCAGAGACCGCTGCGCGCGGCTGCACCAGACACAGCGGGAGAACCTGGTGCTGCACACGCGGCTGGGCGAGGCCCTGGCGGTGAGGCGGCCTGGTGATCCCTGCTGGGCTGACCTGCTGCTCCTCTCCCTGTGACCCTTACTCTTGGTGCCCCCTCTAGCAGTGCTGCAGCCCACACTCTTGGTGTGGCCATGGCGGGTGGGGCTGGGTCTGACCCTGCCCCTCCACCCCCAGGAGGTGGACTCCTTGCGACATCAGGTGGACCAGTTGACGGGGGAGAACGTGGAGCTGGAGCTGGAGCTTCAGAGGAGGCTGGAACCACTCCCTGGGTCCCCTGTGGAAGGTGTGTGTCGCCGTGGGGTGGGGGTCCGGGCTGGGGGCTGCCTGTGTTTTCCTGCAGCTGTCGTGGGAGGGGTTCTGCCTTTAGCCCCCTCTTTCCTCCAGGTCTTTGTGGGGTGTATGTGAGGAGCTGGGAGTGTGGGCAGAGTCCTGACTTTGCCTGACCCTCCCAGCACCCCTGCTAGGAGTGGCCCCCTCTCTGCAAGATGAAGTGAGGGAGGTTGAGGCTGAGCAGCTTCGGACCCTCGAGAAGGAGAATCGGGAGCTTCGAAGCTTGCTTCAGGTGCTGCAGGGACAGCTAGGTGACCAGGTGAGTCTCCCACCTTGGTCCTAGCTGGCCCCACCCCATCCTCCCTGGGCCTGCCTGACTCTCTCATATGCTCTCAGCGCCCCCTGTTGGAGGAGCAGAGCCAGGACTCCAAGCTTCCTGTGCTGGATGGGGCTCCCTGGACTCTCGCAGCCTCAGACCCTAGCTCCCAGGGTTTGGTGTGCCAGGTTGGGCATCAAGGTCCCCAGCTGGCTCCCACGACATCAGACTCAGCTCTCAAGGGATCAGCTGAGTGTCTCCAGGCATCTGATTCAGACCTAGAATCGACAGTGAAGCACCTGCGGGTGGCTGCCATGGCCCCCCAGACCTCAGACTTGACTGCCCAAGAGTCAGACCCTACTGTGGAGACACAGGGGTCCTTGGAGAAGAATGACCGTGGAGTCTCTCTTTGGAGCCCCATTTCTGCAACCCCTCCTCAGGGTCCAGCGATCGAAAGTGACACACAACAGTTGGTGGAAGGAGAGACTGGGGAGAAAGGGGCTCCCCAAGGTGGGTCAGGGTCTCAGGCCCAGGATCTGCGACAGGAGGACCCTGAACCGACACGGGGATCCTCAGAGCTCAACCTCTGTGTGCTGCTAGAGGAGCTGGAGACCCTGGGCAACAGGTCGGACCTGTCCAAGCCACCAACAGAGGACGGGGCGCCTGAACAGAGGCTGGAGGGAGCGGTCAGGGAATCGGCTCCTCAAAAACCAGAGCAGAAGTTGGACGGGGCTCCTGATGTCCAGGCCTGGGAGGGGCCGATCCCAGGGGAGTTCCTGGCCAGTGGTATCCCAGAGCAGGAGGCCCTCAGGGAGGAGGTGGTGCGCCTGAGGACAGAGGTTGCCGCCCTTAGGGCTGAGCTGGAGGCCCAGACCCGCAGGCTGGAGGCCCGGGGCTTGGAGGCTGCCCGGCTCTCTGAGGAGCTGGCCCAAGCACGGAGGGCCGAAGCTGAGGCCCACCGGGAGGCAGAGGCCCAGGCCCAGGAGCAAGCCCGGCTGCGGGAGGCAGTGGAGACAGCGGGCCGGGAGCTGGAGGCTGCATCGCGGGAGCGGGAGGCTCTGGCAGAGGCCCTGGGGGCAGCGGGCCGAGAGCGCAGGCAGTGGGAGCGCGAGGGCCCCAGGCTGCGGGCCAGGGCGGAGGCTGCTGAAGAGCGGATGCAGGTGCTGGAGAGCCAGGGCCGAGGCTGCCTGGAGGAAGTGGAGAGGGAGCGCCAGGAGAAGCAAGCCCTCCGTGAGGTAGGTCGGCCTCATGGCCGGCGTTGAAAACGGGGCTCCGGGCTAGTGGCTGGAGTTCGGGGTTACGGATCCATCAGCAGCGCCGCGTGCCCAGCACCGAACGGGCCAAAGAGAGAAAGCCCAGGTCCAGCCCCGCCTTCCCAGGACACGTCGGTGGGGTGGGGCGCAGGAGCGGGTGAGCCTCTGCGCACCATCCTGGTGCTCTGGGGACAGCAGTGTTCTCACCTCTGCCCCAGCGCCGCCTCCCGGGACATGGGGTCTAGTCCTTGTCTCTGCAGGTCTTTGAAAGACTGAGATAATGGTGTAGAGACCCTGGTTCATGCTGGGTCAAGGCAGGTTGAAAATGATCAAGAAATGGTTACTCAGTTGGGCATGGTGGACACGCCTGTAATCCCAGTGACTCAGGAGGCTGAGGCAGGAGGATGGCAAGTTTGAGGCCGGCCTCAGAAACTTAGCAAGGTCTTGTCTCAAAATAAAAAATAAAAAGAACCGGGGCTGTGGCTCAGTGGTAAAGCATCCATTGCTTCAGTATCCAGTAACAACAAAAAAAAAAAAAAAAAAAAAAAGAAAAAAAAAAGAAAAAGAAAAGAAAAAAGGCAGGTTTCTTCAGTGCAATCTTCAATCGTTAAGACTGCACTAGGTGGGGAAGGACAGGACCTTATTTTTATTTTGGTTTTTGGTACTGGGGATTGCACTCAGGGGCTCTCTACCATTTAGCTACATCCCCAACCCCTTTTCTTATTTTTGAGAATAGGGTCTTGCTAAGTTGCTTAGTTGGTCCTTGAACTTGTGATCCTCCTGCCTCAGCCTTCTGAATCGCTGAGATTATGAGTGCACCTGCCTGGTTAGGACAAAGACTTCAAAGCCTTAAAAATGCCCCAGGGGTCCAGAGGGAGTAGGGGCGAGGAGTTGGCTTTGAAGGTGTCGGTACTCTGTCCTCACACAGGGGAAGGCACTCACGGGTGGGAGTGTGGGGCTCTGTTTGAGGAGGGTCACCTCAATTGGTCTGGGGCCATCAGGAGGCAGTGGCAGGGTTGCAGGCGAGACGGGCTGGGTTGGGACAGGGACCGGAGAGAGAGAAGGCCTGGACAACTTGTATTTGTTCATTTACGCATGTGTTAGCAGCATCTCTGTGGTGCCAGGCCCTGTACTAGGCTGTAGGCACACAGTAGTGACCAGGGTGCCCACACAGCCCTGTCACAGGCCAGGTTGGGGGAGCCATGGGGTCCAGCCAGCTACCTGGCCTCAGGAGGGCACATCCAGGAAGGCTTCCTGAGGAGGAGGGAGAGGGGCAGGCCCAGTTGTGGGAAGGACGGGCCAGGAGAGGTGGGGCTGGGAGTGGATTGAGCAGGGTCCTGCTGACCGGGAGGGGGCGGGCAGTCACCCGAGGTTTAAGACGGGCAAAGTGGTCAGTCCACATTGAGAAGCACCTCAGGGAAAGAGGGCACCACAAGGCCACGGGGACGGCGTTGGCACCAGTAGGTGCCAGCGCTGGGGGTGTGTGGGCGAGGAATGGAGTGTTCTGGCGTGAACAGCATCCAGTTCCCTTCCGTTGTACAGACGAGGACCTGAGTTCCGGGGGGGAAGAGCAATTGACTCAGACCCCTCTGTGTGACGGTTGGGTTGACTGGAGTTAGGGCTCCTGTGGGGCAGGTGCGCCCCAAGGGGCGTGGGGATGGGAGGCCGTCCCTGGAATGGACTCTGTAGGGTATGACCAAAGGACACTGTCAGGCCACAGGAACTGCATTCCATCCCCAAATCCCTGCTTTTCGGCTGTGTGGCTTGGGGCAAGTTACTCCATCTCTCTGAGCCTTGGTTTCCTCATCTGTAAAACTGGAATAAAACTTTACCTACTGTACAGGATCTTAAAGAGGACAGAGAGCTTGGAGCAGGGCCTGGTCCACACCTATGCTTAGTCAGCAGAGGAAGGGGCAGGGAGGGTGGGAGTAGGGCTGGTGAGCTGAAAGGCTGGCTCTGAGGGCCCAGAGGTTGGAAGAAGCTGGGGACGGGGAACTGATTTCCTGGTTGGAGCAGTTCCTGGCGGTACCTGGGTGTGGCATAGGAGGAGCCCTCTGACTGGGGAAGGCAGGGAACCAGGGGCCTCTGGGGTTGTCCACATGGGCGTGGAAGCCTCCCAGGGGCCCAGGCTCTGGGCCTCTGCCTTCATCCCCATTCTCTCCAGCTGCAGCAGTACTTGGGCCTAGAGGCCATTGGTGGCTGGCCAGGCAGCAGTGCCTTGTGGGACTTGTAGTTTTTTAGCAAGAGGCCACAGCCACTGGTGAAGGGAAGTGCAGTGCCCCATCTGGGGCCTGGGTGGGTTGTTAGGCCAGGACCAGCAGCAGAGGCTTATAGGGCTGGTTTCCAGAAGCAGGATGGAGCAGGTGGCTGGTCAGTGTTGGCCCTTTCCGTGGCTTCATCCCGCCAGTCCCCCCGTGTGTCAGAATGGTCTGCCCTACCTCCCCCTGGGCCCACAGGCCAGAGTGGGCCTCCCGCCCTCTCCCCCTGGAATGGTGTGGCCCAACCGCCCGAAGATCACAGGCCCTGACCCACCCTTCGTGGCCTCCACTGTGGTCAGGCCTGGGAACCCCAAGTCCCTGTCCTGCCATCCCTCCGAGGTGGAAGGTGTTCTCAGGCACGCCTCCGTTGTCTCCACATGGCTGGTGTGAGGCCCCGCCGGGCGCATGCCCCCGTCACCCTGTTCACAAGGAAGAGCTATGGGCTCCGAGAGGTGACAGCCCGCACGCCCTGCCCGGCTGCCCGCCCAGTTCTCCCACGTGCTCCCCGTGGGCCACCAGACCTTGCTGTCTTCTGGTTGGGGGAGAAGATATTTGCCTAGAGCAGCAGAGCCAGGGCTGGGAGCCAGCCCTCCTCTGCTCTGGGGAGGGACGGGTCAGGCGCCACCCCTGCCCGCTGAGCCCCCCGCCTGCCCTCAGGAGCTGGAGAAGGCCATGGCGCGGGGCCGGGAGCTGGGTGCCCGGCTGGAGCACCTGCAGCAGGACCTGGAGCGTGCGGCGCTGGAGCGCCAGGAGTTTCTCCAGGAACAGGAGAACCAGCAGCAGAGGTGCGGCGGCGCCCAGCGGGCTGAGGGCCGGCAGGGGCCTGGGGAAGGGCGGGGCCGGCTGGGTGCCAAGGCTTCTCCTGGCAGGTACCGGGGCCTGGAGCAGCGACTGGAAGCCGAGCTGCAGGCAGCGGCCACCAGCAAGGAAGAAGCACTGATGGAGCTTAAGAACAGGGCCCTGCAGCTGGAAGAGGAGCTGTTCCAGGTGAGGCCGGGCCCAGGGTTGCCTGTTCCCGGGTCTCCCCGGATTCTTAGCAAGCTGCTTGTCTCACACCCCTTGGGACCTGCTGGAGGGAGCACTGGGCTGGGGGTCAGGTGGCTGTGTGACCTTTTGGGAGCCTTGTCTCCCCTATTCCTCAAACGGATGGAACTGCTGCTTGAAGTGGCTGCTCTGCCTGTCTGGCCTGGCCCTGTCACCTCTCGGTGAGCCTAGTTACTGCCATCCCAGCGCATCAGTGAGACCCCTGAAGAGGGTGTAGGTCCCTGTGCCATCCCCATGCGGCCACTGCCACCTGCATGGCCTTCCCCACCTGTCTTACAGCTGCGCCAGGGCCCTGGGGGGCTGGGGCCCGAGGGGCATGAACTTCAGGTCACGGGGACCCAGAGCGGGCGGCTCATCGAGGTGGAACGCAGCGTGAGTGCGGGTCATGGGGGTGCAGGTGGGGTCGGCTCAGTGGCCACCGCTAACCTTGCTTTCTGGACAGAACGCAACCCTGGTAGCAGAGAAGGTGGCTCTGCAGGGGCAGCTACAGCACCTGGAGGGGCAGCTGGGAAGCCTGCAGGGCCAGGCCCAGGAGCTGCTGCTGCAGAGTCAGCGGGCGCAGGAGCACAGCAGCCGCCTGCAGGTGGGTGCGGCCAGGGCGCCCCTTCTCCCTGCCTTCTCCCTGCCCTCTCGCCCACAGCTCGCTGGCTGCTACTCCGGAGTTCACCGCCGCTACCTGTGACCCTAGCCATCCTGTCCCCACTCTTCCCGGCCCAGTCCCCAGCCCCTACGGTTGCACACGTTCATCCTGTTACGTCCTATCTCAGCCCTCTCCTCCACAGCCAGCCATCACCCTCACTTCCCCTGTCCCTACCCTGGCCCCCTTTGTCCCATCCCAGTCTGGGGCCTCTTGCCCTCCCCTGTGTAACCTGGCACCACCCAGCCCCCAGGATGCCTCTCTCCTACTCTGACCCATTAACCACTTCTTTGGCCTTCAGAGGTCCCTCCCGCTGCCCTCCAATCTCAGGCCGCTGCCTCGTACCCCCTTTTGGGCCTGGGGTTCCCTGGATCCTTCCTTTCTTGATCCTAGGCCGAGAAGTCGGTGCTGGAGATGCAGGGCCAGGAGCTGCACAGGAAGCTGGGGGTGCTGGAGGAGGAGGTGAGGGTTGCGCGGCGGTCCCAGGAGGAGACCCGTGGGCAGCAGCAGGCTCTGCTGCGGGACCATGAGGCCCTGGCACAGCTGCAGCGGCGGCAGGAGACTGAGCTGGAGGGCTTGCTGGCACGGCACCGTGACCTCAAGGCCAACATGCGGGCGCTGGAGCTGGCCCACCGGGAGCTGCAGGGCCGGTGAGCACCCTCAGGGTCTAGTGTCTAGTCCTCTCTCCAGCAAGCCCTTTCCCCAGAGCAGGTTCCTTGGCAAGTCTGACTGGCCAGGAAGCCACACCTATCCCCACCTCTGTTCTGTGATGCCCTTGGCTGCTGTGGTGCCCTCTTGGGGGCATAGGCTCCCTACATGTCTGGTCTGGGCTCGTCTGTTGGGAGTGGTGGCACTGTGCTCTGTGGCTTTACCTGGTGACCAATGCTTAGGAGGTGTCAGACCCCCAGGTCAAGACATGTCAGCACCCCCTGGCCTTGGCCCCAGGGCTCTGCAGTCCCCTCAGTCCCTCGTCTTTCAGGCATGAGCAGCTGCAGGCCCAGAGGGCCAGTGTGGAGGCACAGGAGGTGGCCCTGCTGGCAGAGCGTGATCGCCTCATGCAGGACGGACATCGACAGCGGGGCCTGGAGGAAGAGCTGCGGAGGCTGCAGAGTGAGCACGAGAGGTACCAGCCCTGAGGTGGCCGCTCCTGGCTCAGTGCCCCCATCTGTGGAGTGGTTCCCAGTGTGGCCGTCATTGTCCCTGGGGGTGCTGCTTTGCTTCTCTTCCCAGCATGGCTCCTCTGGCCCCCCGGAGAGCCATTCCCTTTGCCTTCCAAGAGCCCAGATGCTGCTGGCGGAGGTGTCTCGGGAGCGAGGGGAGCTGCAGGGCGAGCGTGGGGAGCTGCGGGGTCGGCTGGCCCGGCTGGAGCTGGAGCGGGCGCAGCTGGAGATGCAGAGCCAGCAGCTGCGTGAGTCCAACCAGCAGCTGGACCTGAGCGCTTGCCGGCTGACCACGCAGTGTGAGGTGTGGGGTGGGGCGGCAGCCGCCTGGGGTGTCTGAGGTGCCGGGCGGCCAGGGAGGGCTGCCCAGGCCGCTGAGCCAGAGTGGCTCCTGACCAGTGCCGCCCCCGCCAGCTACTGACCGAGCTCCGGAGTGCCCAGGAGGAGGAGAACCGGCAGCTCCTGGCCGAGGTGCAGGCCCTGAGCCGGGAGAACAGGGAGCTCCTGGAGCGCAGCCTGGAGAGCCGGGACCACCTGCACCGAGAGCAGCGAGAGTACCTGTGAGCAGGCTGCTGCGGGCCGCGGGCCCCCGGGTTGTTCACGGGTCCCAGGGGAAGCACCAGACTGACCGCCCAGCCTCGTCTCACCAGCCCTCTTGCACCCGGAGCCTTCTGCCTGTGCTCCGCTCCCGCCCGTGCCTTCCCCGGCCTCATTCTCCCCGCCCGCTCCCTCCAGGGACCAGCTTAATGCCCTGCGCCGTGAGAAGCAGAAGCTGGTGGAGAAGATCATGGACCAGTACCGCGTGCTAGCGCCTGGGCCCCTGCCCCGGACCAAGTGAGGGCCCCTCAGCTCCCTGGGCCTGGGATCCTGCCCACGTGGCCCCTGCCCTGCCCTGCCCTCTGACCCCGGCCCAGCTCAGTGCAGGCCCTAGTGAGGGTTAGCCTGGCTTTGCCACCCCCCACGCGCTCCTCTCCCTCCTTCCTCCTGTCCTTACTCCCTCTTGTGCCCTCTTGCCCCCAGGAAGGGCAGCTGGCTGACAGACAAGGTGAAGAGGCTGATGCGGCCCCGGAGGGAGGGGGTCCCCCATGGGGGGCCACGCCTGGGGGCCGATGGGGCTGGCAGCACCGAGAGCCTGGGGGGCCCCCCGGAGACGGAGCTTCCCGAGGGCAGGGAGGCAGATGGGACAGGTGGGTCTGGGGGCCAGGTGACCAGGAGGTCCCTACCCCACGTGCCCCCAGTGGCGCCTGCCTGCACACATGTCCCTGCTGGCCTTCCCTGCTGCCCACCCCACCAGTCCAGACGCTTTCAGCTGCTCTTTGCCCTGGGCCCCGTGGGGTTCCTCTTGCTGGCACCCTGCTGTCACCTACCCAGTCCTGCCCCACGCTAGGACCTTGCAGTGGCAGGGCCCTTTAGAGAGAGGTCATTTATCGTAGATAGCAGATGAGGACGCCGAGGCCCGGGGGCCACGTACCTTGCCCAAGGTACACAGTGAGTTAGCGTCCAAGCCAGCACAGGGCCTCCCGTGGCCACCTGTCCACCTGTCCCCTGCCCCGCTCTGCCTCCTCTCCCTGGTCCTGTGCAGCCTCACGCCACGCATGGCCTCCTCGGCTTGCCCAGCAGCTCTGCTCTTCCCTGACGCCTCCCTGCCATGCCTCTTACAGGGTCCCCTTCACCAGCACCCATGCGCCGGGCCCAGAGCTCCCTCTGCCTGCGCGACGAGACTCTGGCAGGGGGGCAGCGGCGGAAGCTCAGCTCACGGTTCCCTGTGGGGCGAAGCTCTGAGTCATTCAGCCCAGGGGACACCCCCCGGCAGCGATTCCGCCAGCGCCGCCCAGGCCCCCTGGGAGCACCCAGCGCCCATGGGAAAGGTGAGGGAAAAGGTCTTTGTCCTTGTGAGCCCCCAACTCCCTGTGTGCCCACCACCTTGGCAGAGGGGACTTCCTTCCTGTCCTCTGTCTCCTGCAAGCCCTGTCCACCTCTGTCCTGGCCCCCAGGGCCCAGTGGCTACCTTGTGTCCCCCAGGACCCGTTGTGGAATGGGATGGCTCCAATAAGACCCTCCAGGAACATGAAGCAGATGCCAACCGAGAGGGTGAGTCGGAGCCGGGGAAGGAATAGGGGTATGTCCTGCCTGGGCCCCTGGGAGACCTCATCATTTTCTCATCCGACAAGAGATCTTTACAAAGTGCCAGGTGGCGTGCTGTTGGGGATCCAGCAGGGGACGTTGTGGTGTAGGGAGGCAGATAGGAAACAGTATGCATAAGAATTATTATTATCTACAACAGCCCTGCCCAGCGGACAGAGGCGGAAGCCACAGGGCAGTTTCTACTTTCCTAATAGCTCATCACCTGTAAAAAGAGACAGGTAAAATGAAATTTAATAACATCATCCCACTTAGCTCAACACGCCTGAACGATTACCATTTCAGCATGGCGTCAGTGTAAACAGTCACCAGTGAGACATTTGATGCTGGTTTTTCATACCAAGTCCTTGAAGTCCAGTGGGCCTTTCCCTCACAAGCCCGTGGAGTTCAGCTCAAGCCCCGGGAGGGAGCATCAGGAGGCGACAGTGCTCGGGGAAGAAAGCAGGGCGGCGGGGGGAATGGGGAGTGCTCGTGGAGTAGGCCTGAGACAGGAGGTGACAGCGTGTCTGGGGAATGGCAGTCCAGCCAGAGCACAGGTTGAAGAAAGGTCGTTCGTTTCAGGGCTGGCTGGGGCAGCTGGTGTGGAGGAGGCTGAAGGCAGGGGCCCCGGTGGTCACCTGGAGTCTGGGCATCCTCTGAGGGAGGTGGGCCTGAGCCGAGCATTTTTTCCCCAGGCCTTGAGGATCCGGAGCCGGAGAAACGTCCCCTCACCCCTTCCCTCAGCCAGTGACACCACAGGGATAGGCAGCTGGCGAGAGCAGTCTGCTCGCCGTTGGAGTGTCAGTGGGGTCGTTGGGCAGCCCAAGAGCTCCGGGAGCCCGGGCACCCCAGCACAGTCTTTGCACAAAGAAGCCTGGGCCCCCGAGTCCCCCACGGCCTTGAGATGGAGATGGAACAAGCTCGTGGATAGTGGGGATGGCCCAGGAGTGTTGCCTGGCTCTACCCTGCGGTCATCGCTGAGGAGGCGGTCTCTGGGGGATTCCCCAGCTGAAGGGGGCTGTCAGGAGTGGGCCAGAGAGCCCCCTACCCGGTCCAGACGGGGAGCCAAGGCCCACTCCCTGGGGACCGTGACCTGGGCTGACCTCTGAGCCTTAGTTGGAGGGACCTGAGAATAAAGCTGGGCTGTGGCCATCCGAATCTGTGCTGTCTACTGGCTGCATCTGCGAGCTGAGGTCCCAGCAACACTTCAGGGCCAGTCCCGATTGGTGGGGATCGGTGGCCAGATGGCCCTGCAGGGGCAGGGCAGCAAAGGGCATTGGGATGTGACCAGTTGGGCTTGCCGAAGCCTTCAAGTACCACTGGGGTGGGCAGGGGGATGGTGTGCTGGTAGCTAGCACGGACAGGGCCTGGGCCCTGGGTTCTGGGCCACGGGGTAGTATGCCCCCGCGGCCTGCCCCGCCCTCTCCCAGGGCACCCTCTTCTGTCCCTTCATGTCTTCCGGCCTTGTCAGCTTCTTTCCCCATCCCTTTGGGGTTGAGCCCTTTCGTGGGTAGTGCACAGCTCACTAGGTAGGGTGTCATCTAGTCCCAGGAGCTGCCACAAGAGGTGAGAGGGACACCTGATCAGGACTCTGATCAGGACCTCTGGGATGATGCCTGAGAAGGAGGCAATTAGGCTCGGTGACAGGATGTGAGTCAGTACCTGGAGCCACCCAGGGGAAGGTAGGGCTGCTAGAGGCTGAGGTGAGGCGGCTGCCTTTGGGGCGGGTTTGCTGGGAGGCGTGGCCATTCCCTCTCCAGGCTCCTTCCTCCTCTCGGCCTGAGCGTCACAGGAGGTGGGGTCAGGGCAGAGCTGAGGGCCCTCTCCCATAGGCCTCAGGGTTGGGGCTCTGGTGGCTTCCCAACCCTGCTTGGTGGTCTCTGGAGGCCGGTCAGCCAGGGGCTCTGGGCTTGATGGGAGAGAGGGGACATCCCCCCCCCCTCCCCCCCTGTGTGGCCTTGGTATTCCTTTTTTTATTTTTGTGCTGGGAACTGGACCCAGGGCCTCGTGCATGCCAGGCAAGTGCTCTACCAGTCTGTAGTCCTTCTTACCACCCAGAGTGAGAGCTGTCTGAGGCTGTGCGGGCAGCTGCTGGCTTCAGCTGCTCATCTCTCAAGGAAACGGTCAAGGAGTGGCCAAAAAGAGGAAGCTTCTGAGTGCATCGTCCAGGCCTGTAACCCTGGCCGCCCAGGAGGCTGAGGCAGGAGGGTGGCAAGCTCAAGTCCAGCCTGGGCAACTTATTGAGACTGTCTCAAAATAAAAAATAATAAGCGGAGTGGGGATGTAATTCAGTGACCGAGGTCCTGGGGTTCGGTCCCCAGGACTGAAAAAGGAAAAATGGGTGGGGAGGTGGTGGTTGTGACCTGTGGTAAGTGGCTCCCTCTTACTGGGGATGGAGAGAATTGAACAGGAGTGGCTTGGCTGCCCTCGCGGTTGGCACTAGTGGAAGGCAGGGCTCTCTATCTGTGTGGGCACCCCTCCCCAGGGCACAGGCTCCTGGGCTCTGGGCACCACCAGTTGCAGCAGGCAACCTGGCCGGCACCTGGCAGTCCCCAGCAGCGGCCCTTTTGGTTCCCGGGGCGGGTGGAGTCGGGTTCCTGAGCGCACAGCCCGGGGGCGCGCCCCGGCTGGGGACACTAGGCACCCCCGTGGGCTGCCCACCCGCAGCCCTGCGCTGTCACGTTCCAGCCGCCTGACTTAGGCCGCGCGGGGCGGGGAGTCGGAGGCGGTGCCGGCGCCCGCTCGGCCCCGGAGGCGGCACCAGGAAGCGCCCGCCCCGGCGGGAGCCGCCATGTAACCGGCGCCGCCCGGAGCCCGAGCCGCGCGGGCCCCAGCGACCCGCCCGCCATGGGGGACGAGGATGAGGACGAGGGCTGCGCGGTGGAGCTGCGGATCACCGAAGGTGGGTGCGGGGCCTGGTGGTGGCTGTCCCAGGCGGGCGGCGGAGGGGTCAGGGTCTGGCTGGGCTCATTTGCCCCCTGTGCCCGCAGCCAACCTGACCGGGCACGAGGAGAAGGTGAGCGTGGAGAACTTCGAGCTGCTCAAGGTGCTGGGCACGGGAGGTGAGGACCCTGGCCACTGAGCAGGTGCCCCAGGAGTAGTGCCTTGGGCCTCCAGCCTGCACACCCGCCTGGGCCTGGGCCAGGCCCCCGGGAGGCCCCCCACCCTTTCCCGCACAGCTCGCCCAGCCGGCCCCACCCTACCGTGCCAGGGTTTCATGCCCACTTCCAGGGCGCTCCACGTTGACATCATTACTCCCTGCAAGATCCTGCGTGTGCATGCCCCCTGCAGCGATTCGTCAGCCTCCCTGGGATCTTGCACCCTTTCCAAGTGATTTGCACAGCCCCTCCCCTGCGTGAGAGCCCCCTCCGTATTTTGCAAACTCCCTCTCCCGGTGTGCACATCCCTCCTCTGGCCAGGAGTGCACCTCTGCCGCCCTTTCTTCCTTTGCATCCTTTCCCATCCCTCTGAGCTTTGGGAGGTTTGCACGTGCCCCACCCCACCCCCACCTCCTGGAGTTGCACACGCCCCAGGCTGGTTTGCACGTCCCTTCTCTGGTGTTGCTGAGCACCCTTCTGGGCTGTGCACACCTTCTCCTTAGAAGGCTCTGCCAGCATTTGGCACAGCTGCCTCCCCCCCGCAGCGCACACACGCTTCTGGGTTGGCATCACCCCCACTCCCACCCACCTGCACCGTCCTTCCACTCAGCCCACCCTCCACCTACTCGCTGCTCCCACAGCCTACGGGAAGGTGTTCCTGGTGCGGAAGGCGGGCGGGCACGACGCGGGGAAGTTGTATGCCATGAAGGTTCTGCGGAAGGCGGCGCTGGTGCAGCGCGCCAAGACGCAGGAGCACACGCGCACCGAGCGCTCCGTGCTGGAGCTGGTGCGCCAGGCACCCTTCCTGGTCACGCTGCACTACGCCTTCCAGACTGATGCCAAGCTGCACCTCATTCTGGGTGAGGGCACTGCCACCTACCAACTTGGGGGAATGGGGGCCGGTGAGGCCACCCGAGCCGGGTGGAGAGTCTAACAACCAGTGCACCTTCAGACTACGTGAGCGGCGGTGAGATGTTCACCCACCTCTACCAGCGCCAGTACTTCAAGGAGGCCGAGGTGCGCGTATACGGGGGTGAGATCGTGCTGGCCTTGGAACACCTGCACAAGGTGGGTGCAGACCTGGCTTCCTGACTGCTGCCGTAGGAACTGGGTCTGGTCTTAATGAGGCACCTACAAACTAGGCAGCCTCATTTCTCAGCCTGGGCTTCGGGGGGGGGGGTGGCCTTGGTGGGGACCAGAGCTGCTTCCCCAGGCCTCCTGGCAGGAAGCCTCAGGGCTGCTTGGTGGGGTCTCCTCCCCTGGCGCCTCCGGGAAGGGGCTTTCCTCTCACCAGGAACTTGGGGCTGCCTTCACAGAACTTCCTCAAATGGAGACTTTTGACTTGTCTCTGAGGCCTAGGCTTGTCACACAGCCTCCTTTCTTGGGGACCTTAGGGCCTGTCCCACGGGACCCTGCTCCTTGATTTCCTTTGATCTTCAGTGTTTTTATCTAATGGTACGGCTCACACTGGGCCCATTCCTGCCCTCGTGCTTCCTTGGTGGGCAGATGACCTCCGGGGTCTCCTTTCTCTTGGACCTGGTGCAGAGAGGAGCTGTAGGAGCTGGGAGGGTGTAGTGGAGGAAGCCTTAGTGTTCCTCTCACTCCTGCCAGCTGGGCATCATCTACCGAGACCTGAAGCTGGAGAACGTGCTGCTGGACTCGGAGGGCCACATTGTCCTCACGGACTTCGGCCTGAGCAAAGAGTTTCTGACGGAGGAGGTGAGCAGAGTGTCGTTCCCGCTGTGCTCCCCCATTCAGGCCCTTCCCTGTCTCCTGTCTGCATTCTGGGGATGCTGAGTGAACAGCTAGGAGTTCCCCCCACGTCACCCTCCAGTCTTGCAAGTTGAGAAGTCCTGTGCTGAGCCCTGGGGACCACTGGGGTGCAGGAGAGGCTTGGATGGATGAGTGAGTCCTCTTGTTCTTCCAGAAAGAGCGGACCTTCTCCTTCTGTGGCACCATTGAATACATGGCCCCTGAGATCATCCGCAGCAAGACGGGGCACGGCAAGGTTGGTTGGTGGGGAGGCAGGGCTGGTAGCGGTGGGGCGTGAGATGGGAGGCCACAGGCCCTCACCCCTGCCCTGCTCTGGCAGGCGGTGGACTGGTGGAGCCTGGGCATCCTGCTCTTCGAGCTACTGACGGGCGCCTCGCCCTTCACACTGGAGGGCGAGAGGAACACGCAGGCCGAGGTGTCCCGGTGAGTGGGGCTGGCGGCGGAGGGCAGCCGAGGGGCTGCAGGGCCTGCCTGGGCTGGGCTGGGGGGGGCTCGCTGCCCCTGACGCCCCACCCATCCTCCCAGACGGATCCTGAAGTGCTCCCCTCCCTTCCCCCCCCGGATTGGGCCCGTGGCGCAGGACCTGCTGCAGCGGCTGCTATGCAAGGACCCCAAGAAGCGACTGGGTGCGGGGCCCCAGGGGGCACAGGAGGTCAAGAACCATCCCTTCTTCCAGGTGAGGCTTCTGGCCCCAGGGGCCCTACACTTCCCTCATATTCCCAGGCCAGGCTGCCGCTCTGGATTGGAGGGGGGACACTGGAGGGACCATCTGAGCCTGGCCAGGTTGGCTCTATCTGGAAACCCTCAGCTGGACGAGGCAGGCCCAGAGGCTGGGCTCCTCCGTCTCCACGGAAGCTGGGCAGGTGTGTCCCGGGGGAAAGAACCCCAGGTTCCTCACAGCCGCGCCTGCGAGTGGATTGGCCAGCCCTTTTAGAGGACAGAGCCAGAGAGGGCTGGTGGCCTGCCCAAGATGGCACAGGAAAGGGCGGGCGCTGGGAGGGGTGCCAGCTGTGGACCAGGTCTCTTCTGGCCTGGACGGGCACTGCAGTCCCACTCGTGGCTCTCGGCGGCTGCCGCGCCTTCTGCTCTTTGTTCCTGCTGGTCCTGTGCCTGTATCCCCGAGGGACCACTGACCAGGCCACATGGGTTGTTGTTCCCTTGTCAAGAGCACATGCACATTAGAGAGTGACGCGGGCGACCTGCCTCGTGAGACCTGGTTGTCACCTGCCAGGACCGTGTGACAGGGACACCCACTGTGGGGCCACCCTTTGCTTGCATCGCTTCATGTTACCTTTGGAACCCCTGATGGTCCCCATCCTTCCAGATGCAGAAACTGAGGTTTGGAAAAAATCAGTCATTTCCCCAAGGCCACCAACCGGGCAGTGACAGCTGAGATTCAAGCCCAGGGCCAGTTGACCTGAATGCCTTCGTCTCAGCCGCCACAGTCTTCTTTTACATGTGGGATCAGATTTGCCACTGATCTGATGTGGTCACAAGGCCACCCACTCTGGGCCTTCACTGTGGCCCTGAACTCTGCTACCCGTACTGGCCTAGCATGTGGGAGGCACTGGGGGGTCCTCAGCACCGCACATGAAAATAAGCAAATAAAGCAAAGGTATGCTGTCCATCTACAACTCCCCCCCCCAAAAAAAAATGTTTAAAAACCAATGTTGGTGTCTGCTGGAACAGAATTTGGCCCCTAACAACAGAGATCAGGATGGACAGTGACCTAAAAAGGACAGTGGCTTCTTTATTTTTTGTTCTCACATAAAAGAAGTCCAGAGGTTGGCCGGCCACGGGTGCAGTGGTGTCTCCATGGTGTCAAGGTGTCCTCGGGAATCTAAGCCCTTTTTTTCTCTTTTTTTCGGTTCTTTTATTCTTAGCGCGTAGCCTCCAACTTGAGGGTTGCTCTGTGGCTCAGGCTGGCTGCTGAAGCTTTTGCAGTTAGGCCGCTTGTTAGGCAAGAAGCAGGAGGAAGAAGAAAGGCAGAAAGGGCACTTGCCATCTGCCCAGCTCCTTTTTGGGTTTTGGTACCAGGGATTTAACCCAGGGACATTCCACCAGTGAGCTACATCCCCAGCCATTTTTATTTTTTAGTTTGCTAGTTTTTGAGAACTAGGGTCTTGCTAAGTTACCTAGGGCCTTGCTAAATTGCTGAGGCTGGACTTGAACTTGTGATCCTCCTGTCTCAGCCTCCCGAACTGCTGGGATTACAGGTGTGCACCACCATGCCTGGCTCCCATCTCCTTCTTGAGGATCTTTTCGTGGACTCCTACCTAGAAGTTTTTGCTTATACGTTATTGGGCATCCCTAACATCAAGAAAGGGTAAAAGAATGTCTTTTAGTTGTGTACATTTCCCCTGGAGTAAAACTGTGACTACAGTGTTAGGAAAGACAGGGCGAGAGGCAGTGGCAGGCAGTTGACAGGCTCTTCCCTGCTAGCTTACACACAAAAGGGCATCTTTACGCTCCAGGAGGTGAAAAGTCCAAAGAAGGGCGAGCTGACGTCAGGCAAGGCTGTAGGCAGGTGCCGGAACTGCTTCCTGGTTCTGCTTTTCGCAGGGAGATTTCATCATTAAACCTCAGGAGGGTCCCGGTCCTCAGCAGTTCCAGATCCACTTCCTCCCAGTAGGGTGGAGATTTATTTTTCATGACAACTCTATTACAAGTTCCAGAACTGATTAAGTGTGATGGCGTGGTGGTTCTCCAAGGAGATAGGGATTCTGTTACTGGTGGGAGCTGGGGAGGTGGGTAGAACAGCTGCCCGCCCCACATGCCAGGTATGCCCTTGCCTTGTCAGGGAGCTTCTCATGAGGGTGACCAGTAAAGTGGGTCTCCAGCTCCCGCCCCTGGCCCCCTGATCTCTGATGATCTCTTCCTCTTCTCCAGGGTCTAGATTGGGCTGCTCTGGCTGCCAGGAAGATCCCAGCCCCATTCCGGCCCCAGATCCGCTCAGAGCTGGATGTGGGCAACTTCGCTGAGGAATTTACTCGGTTGGAGCCTGTCTACTCGCCGCCCGGCAGCCCCCCGCCTGGGGACCCTCGAATCTTTCAGGTGAGAACTCCTGGATCCCCACCTGCCCCTGCCCTGGCTGACTGTGGGGACCCGGCCTCCCTGCAGGCCTCTCCACTTCCAGGGGCCTGCAGTTGTCTGTTGTGGAGACCAGGGCAGCAGGGAGCGTGTCTGATGGTCCATGGCTTGAACTTTGTGTTAATTCCCCTTCTAGTCCGTCATCTCCTTGTTTAACACAAATAGGTCTTGAATTACTCACCTGCTTTTGTGGGTACCTAGGAGGGGACACCTGCGTTTATGCTATGGCTCTGCAGGCCCCTCTCATTGCGCAGCTTGCTCCTTGCTGCCATCCTCCCCAATGCTTTGGGGCACCCCTGAAGTGCCCAGAGGCTCCCGGATTCCCCTCTGTGCCCTTGCACATGCTGCTCCCTCTCCCTGAACTGCCTCCCACAGTGGTCACCTGGCAAGTCCCCATTCCCCTGCTCATCCTTGTCCACTCATATGGCCCCCTGGGTCACCCTCTCCCTGTGCACCAGCCCTCTGCAGATGGCACCTTCTACTGGGCAGTTTGTCATGCTGTATCCTGGGTGGTCTGGATGCTCCCTGGAGGTGGGACTGTGTGTTTAATTCCTGTGTCTCTAGGCCCAGCTCTGGGACCCAGCCTGTAAGACATGGTCCATACATAGCCAATAAGAGTAGACCAGTATTGTGGCCATGCGCGGTGGTGCCCACCTGTAATCCCAGTGGCTTGGGAGGCTGAGGCAGGAGGATCATGAGTTCAAAGCCAGCCTCAGCAAAAGTGAGGCTGAGCAACTCAGTGAGACCCTGTCTCTAAATAAAATTCAAAATAGAGCTGGGGATGTGGCTCAGTGGCCGAGTGCCCCCACCCTCAAAAAAAAAAAAAAAAATAGACCAGTATTGAGGATGGAAGGATGGACGAGCCTGCTGCCTGAAACTCTAGGATTGACAACTCTGCCTGATCGTTCCTTGTTGTGTTGTCCCAGTCTGATGAGAAAGTTCGCTTCTGTTAATCATTGGTTAATTTCCATTCATTTATGTAATAATTCAGAAATGTGTATTGAATACCTGGAGCATGCCAGGCACTGACCTGGGCACTGGGGACATATCAGTGGACCTAACAGATGAAGGTCCTGCCTGCGTGCAGCTTGCATTAGAGTGCACAGTGGGACACAGAATTAAAATGACCCTTGAAAATCTCTGAAATTGCCGGCTCCCAGGGCCTGAGGAAAGGGGGACTCAGGGTTTCTCTGCACGTCCTCAGTGGCCCTGCCTTGCTCAGTGGGCCGAGTCTGGTTTGAAAGGGAAGAATTTTTTTTTCCCTCAGCAGAGCTGACCTCTCATGAGCCAGTGTGTATGACGGCAGGCCACAGCCCCTTCAGGCTCTTGCCTGTCCTTTTCTTGGTCACTAGCCTGTGCCAGGTACTTTGGGAGGGAGCTCATTGTGTTGGGAAAGGTGGAGTCAGACTGGTGGGATGGACTTGGCCCCAAATGATCACAAAACCAGGCGCAAGAAACGCGCCCACACACCTCTGTGCTCCAGGATGCAAGGGGACGTCGCCCACAGCCCCCTTGTCCAGGTCTTTGGTCTGCCTACCCCGCTCAGGTCTGGGCCTTCGGCCAGCCTAAGCGTCCTTGACCCCGCCTTGCAGGGGTACTCCTTCGTGGCGCCATCGATCCTCTTCGACCACAACAACGCGGTGATGACTGATGTTCTGGAGGCCCCTGGTGCTGGAGACCCACCAGGCCGGGCGGCTGTGGCCAGGAGTGCCATGATGCAGGTGGGCTGGGCTGGGCTGGGGAAACAGCTTTGGGCGTCAGGCGTCTGGGGAGTATGGCCTGGGTGCACCAGGTGCCCCCAGTGTGACTTTGGTGAGGTCCTGAGCCTCTTCCAGGTGGGTCTTGACGTGGCCGTGGGGCTCCAGGGTGGGCCTCTGACGCGCCCCCTTTGCCTCCAGGACTCGCCATTCTTCCAGCAGTATGAGCTGGATCTTCGCGAGCCCGCCCTGGGTCAGGGCAGCTTCTCTGTGTGTCGTCGCTGCCGCCAGCGCCAGAGCGGCCAGGAGTTTGCCGTCAAGATCCTCAGTCGCAGGTGGGAGCGATCCCCAGCCAAGTGGCCTGGGTTGGAGGGGCTGGCAGAACCGTGACCACGGAGCAGGGCCGCAGAGGGCCCTCTAATTCCGCTGCCCCGCTCCCCAGGCTGGAGGCTAACACGCAGCGCGAAGTGGCCGCCCTAAGGCTGTGCCAGACGCACCCGAACGTGGTGAATCTGCACGAGGTCCATCAAGACCAGGTGACGGTTTCCGGGCTGGGGCGATCGCAGGGACGCCGAGAAGAGACCAGGAGGAGGGGCCTGAGGGCTCCGTGGGCGGGGCGTAGGGGCCGATGTGGGGTCCTTGGGGGCCTGAAGGGACCCGAGAGGCGGAGGATGGGATTTGAGGGCAGTAGGGCAGAGGACTGCAAGGCGGAGCTATGGAGAGGAGGACGTGTAGGGTGTTAGGATTTAGGGGGCCTGGCTTTAAAGTGGTCCGAGGAGGGGTTCCTGGGCGGGATAGGGGCCGAGAACTTGAGGTGAGGCCTGAGCGTGGTTCTTGCGGGTGGTATTAAGATCAGGGCTGGAACATGAGGGCTCCTAGGACCGGGGACGGGCCTGGCTGGGATCGGTCAGTGGGGGCGTGGTGACCGTGGCCCTCCACGCCACCCGCAGCTGCACACCTATCTGGTCCTGGAGCTGCTGCGGGGCGGGGAGCTGCTGGAGCACATCCGCAAGAAGCGGCACTTCAGCGAGTCGGAGGCGAGCCAGATCCTGCGCAGCCTGGTGTCGGCCGTGAGCTTCATGCACGAGGAGGCGGGCGTGGTGCACCGCGACCTCAAGCCCGAGGTGGGCGAGGGACCTCGGCTCTAGGGCAGGGGTTGGCGCGGGAAGGCTGCAGCTAACTGCCACCCGCTGCCCTCTCAGAACATCCTGTACGCGGATGACACGCCCGGGGCTCCGGTGAAGATCATCGATTTTGGGTTCGCGCGGCTGCGGCCGCAGAGCCCCGCTGGGCCCATGCAGACGCCCTGCTTCACGCTGCAGTACGCCGCCCCCGAGCTGCTGGCGCAGCAGGGTTACGACGAGTCCTGCGACCTCTGGAGCCTGGGCGTCATTCTGGTATGGGGCAAGGTCCCCAAGAAGGTTTCAGGATTGCCCAAGCCTGGGTTGTAGGTCTTCCTGATTGGGGAGTGGCATGAGGCAGGGGACCAGGTCGCTTTAGTGGGAATGGCTGGGTTGCGTCTAAGACGGAGATCGGGGGTCTTCCTAAATACAGGGTGGCCTCGCGGTGGGGTTGAGGCATCCGTGTGACAGGGGTAGAAATCAGCTCATCATGCTAGGTCTCAAGAGTTACCCGAGGTGGAGGCGATGGTTCTGTGGGTGGGCTTAGGGGTCAACCTGGGCCCTGCAGCTTGTAAGGTCTTACTCCCCCACCTCCTCCTAGTACATGATGCTGTCGGGGCAGGTCCCCTTCCAGGGGGCCTCAGGCCAGGGCGGGCAGAGCCAGGCAGCCGAGATCATGTGCAAGATCCGCGAGGGGCGCTTCTCTCTTGACGGCGAAGCCTGGCAGGGCGTGTCAGAGGAAGCCAAGGAGCTGGTCCGAGGTGCGCAGCTGGAGGTCACCATTCATGGTTGGGGAGGGGGAGGTCATATGGTTATTTATTCTGGGGCAGGCAGGTCACTGGGTCCGGTGTCCTGGTTGGGGCATGGATGGGGAGGAGAGGGGTTGTTTGGATCTCTCTGGGGTGCGGCCTCCACACAACCCCTTTCCCACACTTCCCTGTCCCTCCTCCAGGGCTCCTGACTGTGGACCCCGCCAAGAGGCTGAAGCTCGAGGGGCTGCGGGGTAGCTCGTGGCTGCAGGACGGCAGCGCGCGCTCCTCGCCCCCACTTCGGACACCGGACGTGCTAGAGTCCTCCGGGCCCGCGGTGCGCTCCGGGCTCAATGCCACCTTCATGGTAAGGGGCGGGGCCGGCGGGGTGGGCGGAGCCTCAGGCTGGGGCGGGGAGGTGGCGGAGCCAGAGCCCGGCCTCGGGTGCTTTGGGGTCCTGACCTCTGGGAGGCTGGGGTGAAGGGCCTGCAGGTCCTGACCTAGTGGGTGGAGGGCCGGCTAGGATCGGGGAGCGGGGCCCAGGTGGGGCTCTCACCCTTCCTTCCCACCAGGCGTTCAACCGCGGCAAGCGCGAGGGCTTCTTCCTGAAGAGCGTGGAGAACGCGCCGCTCGCCAAGCGGCGCAAGCAGAAGCTGCGGAGCGCGGCCGCCTCCCGCCGCGGCTCCCCCGCGCCTGCCGCCCCAGGCCGGGCCGCCGCCGCCAAGGGGGCCTCCCGCCGAGCCAACGGCCCCCTGCCCCCCTCCTAGCCCCGACCACTGTGACCCCCTTGCCCAGAGGAGCTGGGACCCGGCTTCTGCCAGCAGCTCCACCCCATGCCCGGGAATCGCCCCTTCCCCCTCCCCGCACCCCACTCCCAGACAGAGCAGAAGTATTTTTATAAGCAGAGAATTTTTTATGTCTTACCAGATAGAGTTAGGGATGCAGGGACGGAGGGGCGTGCCGGGAGCGCGTGCCGCATCCCTCTCCGGACACTGCCCCGCCTGCGGAAGACCCCGCCCTGGGGCTGCTCCAGCAGAGGGGCTCCTCTCCCGGTCCTAAGCGCTGGCTTGCCACTGGCGAGAACCTGGGACCCCTCCCTGCTTGAGGCCTTGCTCCTGGAGCGGGGTGGGGGATGCGCTCCTCAAGCTGTCACTTTATGGACTGTCTGTGCAATTATGTCCACCAAAGACCTGTGTTGTGGGGACTGAGGGAGAGACCCTGGGGCCCCGGAAGCATTTCTGCCTCACTTTATGTCACCTGCTTCTGCCCTATTGGGACTAAGGAAGTTGGCGACCCCTAGAGGGGAGGCCCCTTTCTCACCACCCACCCCCCTTTGGCACAGCTGCTCCTGGCCCAGGGTGGGGCCATGGGGGTGTGGGCTGGGCATCCACGGTCACTGCCTCAGCCCTTCCAGGCTGTGCCTTTGACTTAAATAAAAGTCCATCCAGTACTGTGTGTGGCACTTGTGCCCGTGTTTGTTCCTGGGGCAGGATACAGCCAACAGAGTCTGGGACTCAGGGGAGGGACCCGCAGATCCTTCTGGGCCAAGAAGCCCTTTGTCCTTGGCTTTTGACATGAACAGCAAGGTCCAGCTTTCATCTTGGTGTGTATCTGGATAGCTCAGGGTTCTCTTGGTTGTAGGTGATAGAAAACTCAACCTAAAATGGCTTAAGACACATACAGGATTTTTTAGGCTCTTGTAACTAGCTTCAGGTGAGGCCTGATCCAGAATCAAACATGATCAGGACCCTGTATCCCAGTCCCCGCTCTTCATTCTGCTTCTTCGGGGATGCCCTTGATGGAGGACCTTCCTTATGGACGTTTGATGGATGCCAGGTGCTCCAGGGCTGCAGATTGAAATGGAGACTTGGCCTAGATAGCCTCTGTCACTGGATTTCATTCCCGAGGAAGTTTCCAGCGATGCTCTGATTGGATGCACTTAGGTCATGTGCTTACTGTGAGCCAATCACTGTGGCCAGAGATGCCATCTGCTGATTGGCTGTTAGAGCTGAAGGGGTACTTGCCCTTTAGAAGCTCACTGCAGGGGAGCTGGGTAAGGTGGGTGGGCTAGGGGGAGTTCGGCAGGGCCAGGCTTGCCCCTGTGGACCTCACAGTGATCACAGCATCAAAGGGTGGTTCCCTCTCATGGAGTGTCTGAGACTCCTTACTGGGTGACCCTTGCTGGTGGTTGTGACCACAGGGCAGCGGTGGCCTGAGCACCTTTGCTGGTGTCCCAGGTCAGGACCTTTTGCCCACATAATGTGGCTATCCTGCCAGCCCCACCCCAGGGCCCGTCTGAGCCCCTAGGTTGCCTCCTCCTTACTTAGCTACCCTGTGGGACTGTTTCATGGTGGATCTTACCTTTTGGACCAGAAGGGACCTGAGACCCGAGGATCTGAGCTGGGACCCCAGAAGTGCCAAAATCAGTGCAAAGACCTTTAGCAACCACTGCTGTCTGGGTGGGCGAGTGGCACCCTGTGGAAGTGGATCAAGTTGGGGTCATGGGGTGCCCAGCTGCGTCCCATCCTGGTGATCTGAGAAGGCAGGAAGGGGCCCAGGACAAGACTTTCAGGAGGATGGGAGGGGAAGATGTCTCTACTTCTGCTGCCTGAGTTATGGATGTGCCACATGAGCAGGTCACCTCGTAGCCCTGGGCTTCCCATCTGTCAGCAGGAGGAACAGAGGGTTAGCAGATGTGAGCGCAGGGTTCAGCCACCGAGCCCGCATTGTGATTTAGGGAGTCTTGCAGTGTGGGAGCCCCCTCACACTTCACGCGGTGATCGCGTTTAAGGACAGGAAAATGTCCCGTTGCCCCACTCTCACGAGCGCTGGGTGTGGCACTTTAAACATCTTTGCCAATTGGGTGAGTGAAGAACGGTCTCCTCTGCAACTTCTTCACCTCCCACCCCTTGTAATTCACAGCTGCGCTGTGAAAGAGGGGACCTGCGCTTCATTTCACAGCTGAAGGAACTGGGAAGTGGCCCTGAGGAGGGAGGCTGCTCAGGGCTCAGACTCAGCCTTGACCGGAATCCTGCCTCTACCCCGTGGGGCTGGGATCCTGCTGATGGGTGACGGGTGTATTGGGCTCCAGGCTGGCCAGGGTGGGAACCTGGAGGGGTCAGGGTGGGCACAGGCCAGAGTCTGGTGGTTGGGCTCCCTCTTCCTTCCGCCCTCCTTCTCTTCCACTTTTGCTGGGAATGGAACCGCATGCATGCTACGCTGGTGCCCCATACCTCCAGCCCTGGACAGCTGCTTCTCGCCTTGACGTTGGCCTCTGACCAGCTCAGTCTCACACAGAGGCCATCTTTTTTTTGGAGGAGCTGGGCAAGCTCCCCTCCTGCCTTGGGCCTGATTTCTCCTCTTGCTCCCTAAAAATGCCCACGCCCTGAGAGAGACCAAGAGCCCTGTCGACCTCCAGCTCCCTTCAAGCCACTGTGAACTAATTGTGGTTAGAACCGCAGCCGGGGCGCGGGGTTTAGACTGCTCTGTGGGAGCCGCTGTTTAACTGTGGGCAAGTTGCTTCTCCCTAGTGTTCTTTGGGCTCTGAATAAGAAAGTTCTGCAAAAGTGAAGTCATTGCAAACAGGCCTGTGCCAGGCTGGCAGAGGCTTGTTTTGGGGGGACGCAGCACGTGTTTTACAACAAATGTGTTTGTCTGTCTTCTATGGATCAACTGGAAGGACTGGCGGCCTGGGGCTGTCTTCCCGTGTGGTCTAATCAGCCCAAGCAGAGTCACGCTGCCACCACGGAGGGACCTCTTCTCTGCTTTCCATGGTGCCGCAGTCACCGCTCCTCCCTGTTGCTTGCACTGGCTCTGCCCCTCGTTTTTCTCCCTGACACCTTTCGCTATTTGAGTTTGTGACTCTGATATAAAGTCTCCTTTCACATTCACTGCTGCACAAAAATGGATTTTGTGAAGGGTCAAAAATGCCCCTGAAATGTTTTATTTTTTGTTTCAAAATGTAAATTTAATTTATATCTGGGAAAAGAAAACACATTGATGTGATTTGAAATCCAAAGGACACAAAGGAATACATAGAGAAGAACAGTCCAGTGACCTGACCCTCAGCCACCAAGTCCCTGTTCCTAGAAGTAGCCAATGGTACCAGTTCCTATGTCGCCTTCTAGCGGAGTCAAACGAGTATGTATGTAATGAAATTTGGGGCTGCACGTAGCTCAGTGCCAGAGCCCTCGTCTGGCATGCGGGATACCTTGAGTTCCATCTCCAGCCTCACACACACACACACACACACACACACACACACACACACACCACATTAATGGAACATTAATTGACTGATTTTGTATTTGTCAGAAAATACAAAAGAAAGGAAAATGAAAAATCGTCTAGCTTTAGTCTCCGCAGATAATCTCTGTTCCTTGACATTTTGATGTATGCATGTGCAGATTTTTTTTTATTGATACAGATTTTAATTGAAATGGCATCAATATGTGAGTCTTGTAGCCTGTCTCAAACTCACCAATTGACTGTGATTATCTTTCTATGTCAATGATGATATTTTCCGATTATTTTCTGTAGCCACACAATGCTCCCTGGCAGGGGGACGCCACCGTCCATTCCTGTTGCTTCTATTTTCGGCTACTGGCCCGTCCTCAATGCCTCGCGGTCTTCCGCAGTACTGCGTGAACATCCTTGGACCTACACCTTTGCTCACCTGTCCAGATATTTCCCTGGGACACGTTTCCTGGAAGCAAAATTAATGGTTCAGCCGCAGCAACTTAGCGAGACCCTGTCTTAAAATGAAATAAAAAGGGCTGGGCGTGTAGCGTGGTGGCAGAGCACCCTGGGTTCTATTCCAGCACCAGAAAGCAAGACAAAGGGTAGGTGTGAGTGTGAGTGTGAGTATATTTGTGAGTGTGTGAATGTGTGAGTGTGTGTGAATGTGTGTGTGAGTGTGTGTGAATGTGTGTGTGAGTGTGAATGTGAGTGTGTGAATGAGTGTGAACGTGTGAGTGTGAGTGTGTGTGTGAGTTGTGTGAGTGTGAGTTTGTGTGTGTGTGTGAGTGTGACTGTGAGTGTGTGAATGAGTGTGAAAGTGTGTGTGTGTGAGTGTGACTGTGAGTGTGTGAATGAGTGTGAACGTGTGAGTGTGTGTGTGTGTGAGTGTGAGTTTGTGTGTGTGTGAGTGTGAATGTGAGTGTGTGAATGAGTGTGAACGTGTGAGTGTGAGTGTGTGTGAGTTGTGTGAGTGTGAGTTTGTGTGTGTGTGTGAGTGTGAATGTGAGTGTGTGAATGAGTGTGAACGTGTGAGTGTGAGTGTGTGTGCTGTGTGTGTGAGTGTGAGTTTGTGTGTGTGTGTGAGTGTGACTGTGAGTGTGTGAATGAGTGTGAACGTGTGAGTGTGAGTGTGTGTGAGTTGTGTGAGTGTGAGTTTGTGTGTGTGTGTGAGTGTGAATGTGAGTGTGTGAATGAGTGTGAACGTGTGAGTGTGAGTGTGTGTGCTGTGTGTGTGAGTGTGAGTTTGTGTGTGTGTGTGAGTGTGACTGTGAGTGTGTGAATGAGTGTGAACGTGTGAGTGTGAGTGTGTGTGTGAGTTGTGTGAGTGTGAGTTTGTGTGTGTGTGAGTGTGAATGTGAGTGTGTGAATGAGTGTGAACGTGTGAGTGTGAATGTGTGTGTGAGTTGTGTGAGTCTGTGTGTGAGTGTGAGTGTGACTGTGCACACGCCCGCTCCTGCCCCTCTCCCACAAGGGAGCTGAAATGCCAGTTGAAGCCCTCGCAGCAAATTCTTTACTCTCCTGGCTCCTTCCCCTCTGGGGACTTGATCATGATGGGGGTTTGTGGGATTAGACCCCCGCCAGGACAGGTGACTCTGCACCCGAGGGGTGGCCTGGGGCTGCAGAGGTGAGTGTGGCCAGGGGGCAGGCGGCAGCCAGCGGGCTGAGCCCGACAGGACAAGGGCTCTCCTGAGAGGAGGCAGTGGGCCTGGGAGCAGGGAGCAGGCGTGGCTGCCTGTGGCCTCATCTCCACACACCCGGGCCTGGGTCTGCGTCGGGGAGCCCTTGGCCTCCCCAGCCTCGCCTCAGTGAAGCTGGAGCCCAAGCCCTCCAGGAGGGGACCTTGGCTTGCTGGAGCTGGTCAGGGAAGAACCCAGCTTCCTGCCTGGTCACAGAGGCAGGGGCCTCTGCAGGACAAGAGCAGGTGGGGCTGGGCGACCCCCTCCGGGGCCAGGGCACTGCTGGTGCAGCCATGCCCCGACCTCAAAGCCATCTGCTCCCTCCATGGCACACTTGGGGCAGAGGACACCCCTTCTTGAGAGGCCCCAGGCACCTGTTGCTCCCTGGGGTCTGGTCCTGTCCTTGGCAGGCTGAGGTGACCAAGGTGCAGGGATCCTCAGGTGCTCAGGACTTCTGGGCTCTCTCCAAGATGAGGGCGCCTGGTCTGAATGGCAAGTGGGTAAGGTGACGGGGAGGCGGGAGAACCCAGCTCAACAGCCCAGAGTCACCAGGCGCGGGGTGCGTGGGTCGCCAGCCTCCAGGCACTGCTCTAGGGAAGGGTCCTCATTGGGGCTGGTCACAGAGTGGGGAGGGCGCTGAGGAGGAGGAGGGAGCAGCTGGGCAGGGCCTGGGGAGGGAGGTTCCCGGGGAGGCCACTGGCAGAGGGGCACTGTGGGTCTAGCCGTTCCAGCCCAGCGAAGAGTGACCCAGGGCTCCCTGGCATTACGGTCCAGCAGGGATCAGGGACGAGGGAGGGCGTGGGGTCATTCTGGAGTGGAGTACATGGCTGCTGGCTGTGTCACTGGCTGGCTGGTCATCGGCCCCCTCCCCTTCGCTGCAGAGGAGGTGGGAAGAGGGACACGAGGAGGGGGGCCGGCGTGGAGGCTGGCAGACTGTCCAGTGTTTGTCCTTCCTGCTGTCACCACATCAGGCGGCCATCGGCTCTTCCCTGGCACCACAGTGCCCTGCTAACATCTCCTGGCTTCTCCACTGGCCTCTGCAGGGAGGCCGGGGAGTCAAAACCAAGCACGTGCGATCCGCGTCTCTGACAGACCAGCGGCGCCCTCCGGCCCCTAGCCCCTGCCCAGCTCCCCACCCGTCTAGCCCCCGGTTCTGGGTCCTCAAACCCAGGGTGCTCACTCTTGGCAGGCGTTGGTCCCTGAGCTGGGCACTTTCGTCCTTTGGCAGCTGACACTGTGCCTCCTTCCGAGCTGCGCTGGGAGCTGCTTTCTCAAGACGGCATGTGCGGCTCTGGAGAGCAGCCCAGGAGACCCGGGCCCCTCAGCAGGCTGCAGAGCCTGTCAGAGCAGCCAGCTCCTGGGTTGCGTTCCTCCTCCAGGCTGTGAGCGTGGCGGAGGGGCAGGCCTGTCCCTATCACTCACTGCTGTCCCTTGGTGCCACGTTACACCCGGTCTGGGGCAGGTGCTGGATGTTTGACGAGTGACTGAGTGAGCACATTTGTGGAGTTGGCATTCCCTAGCAACCCCTCCGCTGAATTGATAAGAATCCTGGTGAAGCCCCCTGGGGTAGACCCTGATGGCAGCAGCTGACCCACCAAAGTGCCCAGGGTGGACCCACCCAGTGAGTAGGGAGGGCGCTGCCCCCATGCTGCCCAGCAGGTCTCGTATCTGCCTGAATGCTGCTACTACCACAGTAACTCTGACCCCTGCATGCTGTGTGACCTCGGGCAAGGGACGCTCCCTCTCTGGCTTCTGTTTCTTTATCTGTAACAGGATGGAAGGAGATCATTACCTCTTAGGTCCTCTGAGGAGGTCTCTGTGGCAGGGAAAGGGGGAGTCAGGACCGCCAGACAGTCCCTCTCCTCCAGCCTCTACCCTTTCCTCTCTTTCCCAAACTGGGGTTGAATGCAAGATTCCTTTTGAAAAAGGGGCCCTGCTGCTGAAAGTGCTTACGTCCCTTGTCCCTCATCTGGAAGAGGATGTGAGCAGCAAAGCTCGGCCTCTGGAGCCTCCCTGGCTCCACCAATGCTTAGCTGGGCAACCTTGGGCAAACTCTGAACCTCTCTGTGTCTTGGGAAACTTCTCTGTTAAATGGGAGCAATAATGCTGGCTGCCTTGTGGGCTTGTTGTGAGGATAAGATGGGGTGGTGGATGCCGGGCCCAGGGCACACCCTCCACGGGTGACGGAAGGCTGGTGATGCTGCAGAGGGGCAGGGAGGTTCGGAGGACCGGAGGCTGGCACCCAGGGGCTGGAGCAGGGGCCTTTCACAGACTTCCACTGGAAGAAGCGTTCCTTTTGGGATTAGGAGCCCCTCAAGGCAGGGGCTCTTCTAGGAAGAGGGAGGACACTGGCTTCCAGAGGGAAAAGCCTAGGCACGCTTGACGGGCCTTCCTTGCTGGTGCTGGGGACCGCTGTGCAACCAGCTGGGCTGGGGCTGTGCCTGGTGGTGGAAGGCACGGCCGGCAGGCCAGGACCCTAGGTGCCTCCTTCGGACCCACCCCGCTCTCTGACTCTCTGGGGCCTGGAGACATGGCGTTCCCTGGGACGCCTGAAACCATAGGTTGAGAGTCCACCAGCGAAACTGAGTCCCCTGTGGTTCTGGTTTCTAGGTCCCACTGAGTCAGAATTTCTGGGGATGGGGTCGTGAATCTGCCTGGGGATGGAACCCAGGGGCACTGTACCCACTGTACCGTTGAGCCACATTCCCAGCCCTTTTTATTTATTTTGAGACAGGGTTTTGCCAAGTTGCATAGGGTTGTGCTAAGTTGCTGAGGCTGGCCTCAAACTTTTGATCCTCCTGTCCCAGCCTCCCAAGTTGTTGGGGTTACCACCATGCTAGGCCATGAATCTGCCTTTTAAACAAGCCTCCCTTATGTATATCCAGGGTTTAGAACCTGGGCACGAGGTTTGCCGGGCACCATGGCACAGGCCTGTAACTCCAGACGCTTGGGAGGCTGAGGCAGGAGGGTCACAAGTTTGAGGCCAGCTTCAACGACTCAGTGAGGCCCTGAACCACTTAGCGAGGCCCTGTCTCAAAATAAAACACAAACAAAGAGGACTGGGGCTGTGGGCCGTGTGCCTGCCTCCCACGGGGGAGGTACTGGGTTCCATCTTCAGCACCACATTAAAAACAAACAAATAAATAAAATAAAGGTAAGACTCTTAAAAAAAAAAAATAGAACCAGGATGTCTTCACTTCTGGAGCTTCCATGGCGAGGGGACTGAGGCACACGGGGGAGGAACTGAGCTGCTCAGTGGCCGAGCGATGCCCGGGTGCTCCAGCCTGGGCTTTCTCCCCTGGGCCACACGTGCTGCAATGTGGGATTTTCCGTGGGGTTAGGATCCGGTTTTACTCCAGGAGCTCTTAGAAATCAGAATTCTCCGCGGGAAACCCGGCCCTGGCCCTCTTTCCTGGAAAGCAGGTCTTCCAGAGATTAAGGGTGCCTGCTGTGGGCGTCACCAGATCCCTGGGGCCTCCCTGTCCTCCGCTTCCTGCCCAAGGGTCAGCAGGTGCCTAGCAGGGCCTGCTCACCCACAGATGTCCCTGGAAGCCCAGCGCTAGGCAGGCTCTGGGCGCAGAAGGAGGAGAAATGGCTGTGGAGTCCTGGAGACCGGGTGGGCCCGAACCTGGGACGGCGGCAGGCCCTGCATCTCCTCCCAGGGGCTTCCCTGGCCCGCAGGTCCCTGGCCCAGGCCTAGAGGCTCAGCCACAGCCTCTTTCTGCCCCAGTGAACCAGGTCCGGAGAAAGTGTCTGCGGTCCCCGAGGAAAGAGGAAGCACTTTCTGGATGTTTCCTTCAGCGGCATCAAACAGGGCGACCAGGCGGAGCCCGGCCTCTCCGCGCCTGCCTGTGGCCAGGAGGTCAGGCCGCCTGGGGAGCCCCTGCCTTCCAGAGACTTCTCTCTCCCAGGCCTGCGGCTGCTTCCTCTCCTCCGCTAGCCCCAGGGTCCGGCTTTGCCTGACTCTGAGGCACTGTGGACGGTGTCTGTTAGTGGAAGGCGGACAGGCCAGCCCCAGGGTGCGTTTTCAATCAATCCTGTCACTTGGCACGTGACATTGTGGCGTCCCTCATCTTAGCTCAGCTTTCCCTTCAGATCGACACATCTGGACGGGATGTGGAGACTGTTCTGCAACAACTAGAAACAGGGTAAGGCAGACAGCGCCAAGGAAAGATGGGCCAGGAGGGGCAAACTCCAGGGAAGTTTGATAAGGAGGAAGTGTGTGTCCTTGAAGTGTCTGTGCTGGGAGCAGAGCCTGCTTGCTGTGACTCCAAAACTCATGTTGAAACTTAATTGCCACTGTAATGGAATTAAGAGATGGCACCATTAAGAGTGACTAGATTAGCGGGCATGGTGGTGCACACCTGTAATCCCAGTGGCTTGGGAGGCTGAGGCAGGAAGGCCAGCCTCAGGAACTTAGTGAGGCCCTAAGCAACTTAGTGAGACTCTATCTCAAACAAAACGTAAAAAAAGGGCTGGGGATGTGGGTCAGTGGTTAAATACTCCTGGGTTCAATCCCCAGTACCAAAAAAAGAAAAAAAAGAAGAAAGTAGGTTCCGAGGGCTCTGCCCGGGGAGTGGCTGAGTACTGGATCGTGGGGGTGGGTTTGCTGAATGTTCAGTCCTGCCTGGTCTTCTTTCTGTCTCTCCATGTGATGCCCGTGCCTTGTGAGGATGCCGCAGGGAGGCCCTTGCCAGGACCTGGTGCCACACTCTGGGATTTCCCAGCATCCAGAACAGTAAAGAAACCTCTGTCCCATATAAACCACCCAGCCTCAGGTACTCTGTTATGGCAGCAGAAAATGGACCTGATGCTGCTCTTTGCCGGATGGGGGCCTCATGTGGGCTCAGTCCCATTTGTGAGAAGGGAAGCCCATGCGGGTTTCTCCTCCTAGGCCGGGAGGAGGACAAAGGCGTTGGGAGAGGAGGCAAGGTGGCGGAGGAGGGTGCTGCAGAGAGAGGCTGGGGCCTGTCCTGTGGAGCTGTTTCTATGAGCCTCTGGACTCCATGGCGTCCCTCCCAGGCCTGGGTGACAAGGGACAGTGCAGCTCTGTGGAGGGCACGCAGCCTTGTACTTCTGCCCCAGCCCAGGCTCACCGGGACCTTCCAGGGCCTGTGACCTGGGGAACAGCCCCAGTGGCTGCTGTCCCCGAGGGTAGCCCTGCAGAGGCTGCAGGGAGGAGCCGCCAGGTGGAGGAGGCTGGACCTGGACCTGAGCACTGTGAGTCGCTCCAGAGGGCCCCCTGCAGTCCCGGGTGCTGGGTGTGAGGCCGGCGGTGTGTGCAGCCGGGTGCTAAGAACCTTGGCAGTTTAGCTGGAGACCTCGTCTGTACCCCGGTGGCCAAGTAGGACATGCAGGTTGTTCAGGGAGCTGGCATCTGATGAACTTAATTAACGTCGTAAATCCCCAACCCTCCCCCTGGCGGAGACCCACCCCCATGGAGCGCTGCACTCAGCAACTGCTCCATAAACATCCCCCAAGTTCAAGTTCACAGCCCGATCTTGTAGCTCACTCTGCATTTTCTCAGTCTGTTCCTGTGTGGGCTTATTGAATCAGCAATCTGGCCAGATGGATTTAAAGGCATATACAACTTTCTTTTCTCTTTCTTTCTTTCCTTCTTTCTTTCTTTCCTTCTTTCTTTCTTTCTTTCTTTCTTTCTTTCTTTCTTTCTTTCTTTCTTTCTTTCTTTCTTTCTTTCTTTCTTTCTTTCTTTCTCTCTCTCTCTCTCTCTCTCTCTCTCTCTCTCTCTCTCTCTCTCTCTCTCTCTTTCTTTCTTTCAGCTAAAGCTTCTCCCTCAGGTGAAGCAGCTGTTCGGGCTGCCATCTTTCAAAGGACTCGTTCTCAGAAACGGGGTCCCCAAGAGAGGTAGCGGCTTGGCCATGCACAGTCTAGGCCTGCGTCTGGGCTCGGGGGACCCTGGAAGCCACTGTTTCCCCTGGAGGGAGGCCCAGGCAGTGGGTGAAGAGCCCCAGTGTGCAGGACAGGCTGGCCTAGGCTGGCCTCTGCTGCCCCCGCAGATGGTGAGACTGTTACTTAGGAGGTGGGGCCCCAGCATGTCAGCTGGCAGGTCCCGGGGAGCAGGCCTCTGGGAGCGTTTGCTCCTGAGAGCCCAGGAGTCTCCAAGACGGGAACAGCTGTGCTGGAAAAAGATGCTGTCATCAGCTCTGCGCTGCCTCGTGGGAAATCAGGAAGGCCTTGGAGCGTCCCGGGCTCTGAGGAGTCCTGCGCTGGGACACCCGCTCGGCTGAGGGGGTCCCAGGCCAGTCCTGCCCGTGGACACCTGTTGGAAGGCTAGAGTTCCCCAAACCGAGTGTGGAAACTGCTCTGGCTCCGACCTGCCCTGAGCCTGGACATCTTTGGGGGACACGCCAAGTTTGTTGAAGACGCCAAGTTTGTTGAAGGAGGCGACTTAGGAGCTGAAGTGCCAGTTCATTAATTTGCAAGGAGGCCATTTCCGCCAGCCAATTCGACAGCAGCAATTAGTCCCGGGCAGTGTCTCCAGGCTGGGAATTGAATCAAGAGACCAGTGAGAGCTCAGAAGTGGATGGGATCCCAAGGAGGAGTGAGGGGTTGTTGATCTGTTGTCCACACACTGGCCAAGAACAGTAAGAACACCTACTATGTGCTCAGCGCCTTATAGGTATCATCCTCTTTAAGCCTTAAAGGGGCCCTCACCTGGCGTGGTGGCTCATGCCACCTAGCAGCTTGGGAGGCTGAGGCAGGAGGATCTCGAGTTCAAAACCAGCCTCAGCAAAAGCGAGGCACTAAGCAACTCAGTGAGACCCTGTATCTAAATAAAATACAAAATAGGGCTGGGGATGCGGCTCAGTGGTTGAGTGCCCTGAGTTCAATCTCTGGTACAAAAAAAAAAAAAGGCAGGGGGGGCTCTCCATGGTGGGTTCCACTGGAGTGCCACGTAAGCATAGATGACTGAGGACCAGGCGGTTTCATTGCCTGTAGCACGGGCCACCGCTAAGGCTCACGCCCAAGTTAGGTGGACCCCAGGGCCCTTGCACAGCACCATCCTGAGCCGCTCAAACCTGGGCTGGCCTCCCAGCTGAGAACCCAGCCTGATTTTTTTTTTAAATTGGTACATGACAATTGTACAAATTTATGGAGTGCGATATGATGTTTGGAGACATTTACATACTGTGTAACTATCAAATCATGGTAATTAACATATCCATCACCTCAAACATCTATCTTTTTTTTTTTTTGTGGTGCAACATTCAAAATCCTCTTTCCCGGTGCTGGGGTGGTGGCTTAGCAGTAAAGCGCTCGCCTAGCATGTATATGGCCCTAGGTTTGAGCCTCAGCACCACATAAAGTAAATAACTAAATAAAACAAAGTTATAAAAACAATTGATGAAAAAAGTATATTTATTAAAAACAACAACAACAACAACAACAACAACAAATCCTCTTTCCCGGGCGTGGCAGCATGCCCTGTAGTCTTGGCTCCTCAGGAGGCTGAGTAGGAGGATCTCTGAAGTCCAGGTTCCAGGCCAGCCTGGGCCACACAGGGAGACCCTGTCTCTAAAACAAACAAAATAACGGCCACAACAGTAGCAATAGCAAGATGTGCGATGCATTGGTGCATCGGTGCTACCTGCGGACCCCTCTGCCACAGGATCCCAGCGCTTTCTCTCCCGGTCCCTGGCCACTCCCGGCGTGGAACCCACAGCCTACTCTCTCCTTCCTCCGGGAAATCAGCGGCTTTAGATTCCATGTGTGAGTGAGATCTCGCGCCTCATCTTCCGTGCCTGGCTTATTTCACTTAACACGATTGATCCTGTCGCAACCAGCGTCAGGATTTCGTCTTCTGTGTCAGCCAGTCCTTGTACAGCCCTTGCCACTGCTCCGTCTCTTAGGGTTTCTTTCCGGGAGGGACGGAGGGACGCTCGTGTGCCATGACCCGCCCCGCCCCCCGGGAAGTCTCTGCAGGTCACTGAATGACGGGAGGAGGCGGAGGGCCCCAATCTCAGGTCAATCTTGGAAATTCTGCCTCAGGTCTAGTTCCTGATTTCCCTTCTGGGGAGGTTCCTGAGCCTCACCTCCAGGCTGCTGGGCACCTTTGGGGACCAGGGAGGCTCATCCTCCAAAGACCCCATCTCTCGATTTCACTGCAGGGCGGGGCCTGCTGTGGTTTGACTGTGTCCCCCAGATGTCATGTTTGAGTGTGATCCCCAGATGTCATGTTTTGGGACTGTAGTTCCGATCACATGTCGACGGTATTTGCAGGTGGGGCAAGGAATTGGGAGCAGAGGAGGTCACGGGGTGGGGTGTCAGGATGGTGTTAAATCAGACTCGAGGCTGAGAACAGAGGGTGCGTGGAGTTGTACAGGTGCCCGCCCACAGGTGCAGGGTGATCGAGGGCAAGCCACCAGCAGCATGGCCAGACAGCGGTTGGAAAAATATCCTGCAGACCTGAGGAGCCAGGCACTTTATGATCGAATCCTGGGGGAGGAAGCCTCGCTCCTGAGCACCAGCCCCGCACTGGCTGTGGGTAAGCGGACGGGCAACACCAAGTAGACCAAGTCCTGGGACAGGAGGCTGGTCCATAAAGAAGCCTTTCTTCTTCCTGGTGGGTTGGTTCAAAAGCAGAGCGCCATGGGACTTTGATGGGTGATACTCGTATTCAGGGGAAGAATGTAGAAGAGTCTTTTTCTTTGTTGATTTAGCTTGGGGCTGTGAGTTAAAATGGACTTCTCGCTTCCCTCTGTTTTTTCTAGCCTGTAACTTAATTTAGGACATCTCAGAATTCTCCTCTTGTAGTAGCATCAACGGCTTTATAAAAAGAGGAAGAGAAACCCAAGCTAGCACGCTGGCCCTCGCCATGTGGCGCCCCCTGCCATGTCAGGATGCAGCCAGGAGGCCCTCTCCAGATGCTGGCGCCATGGTCTGGGCTTCTCACCTCTGGAACCATGAGCCAAACCAAGAGTGTTCTTTATAAATTACCCAGTCTCAAGTATTTTGTCATAGCAACACAAAATGGACCAAGGCAGAGCCTCTGGGTCACCTCCCCCTGGATGGTTTCTGAATGAAGAATCAGTCATTCATTCAACCCAGGAGCCTTCCTTCCATGTAAAGCTGGAGCTGGGGCCTGGTGGGAGATGTGGACAAGGGGACCTGCCCTCAGGAGGCTTCTAACCAGATGGGAGACAAAGGCATGGATTGACAAGGCAGTGAGGGAAGTGCTTCCAGGGAGCTCCTAAGAGGGGACCACTTACCTTCTCCATGGTGGGTAGGGGGAGGGGATTTTTCAGGACATAAGTGCCAGGAAGGTCGGGCGTCCTCAGCTGTCCCCATCTCTCTCTTCTCCTTCCCCCTCTTGGCTCTTCTGCCTTGGGGGGACTCAGAAGAAGGTGCTTACCAGATTCCAGTCCCTCGATTTTGGATTTCCGGATCTCTAGAATTGTGAGGGAACAGATTTGTCTTCTTCCAGCTCTGGTGTTGCTCACCTGTGATCCCAGCTACTTGGGAGGCTGAGGCAGGAGTATCACAAAGTCAAGATCAGCCTGGGCAACTTAGCAAGACCCTGTCGCAAAATAAAACAAAAAGGGCCGGGGACGTGGCTCCGAAGTAGCACGCCCCGGGTTCAATCCCCAGATCACGGTGCGCTCCGGGAAAGTCCTTTAGTGTCCGGCTTCTTCGAGTCGGCAGTTTTCCAGATGGATCCCCGTGGCGGCACGCATCAGCTCTTGCTCCCTGGGATGGCTGAAGAACATTCTGCCCTATGAATAAGCCCATTTAATTTGTCTGCCCAAAGGTCGATGAACCTTCGGGTGGTCGCCTACATCTTTGTTCACTATGAAAAATGCAGCTGTGAACATTCATGCACACGTTTTTGTGTGGACATGTGCTTTCTTGTCTCTTGGGTGAGGAGTGGATTTGCTGGGTCACATGGTCACAGTCCTAAAGGGCCCGGCAGGACTGGGGTGTGGCTCAGCGGTAGAGCGCTTGCCGAGCATGTGCGGGGGCTCTGGGTTCCATCCCCAGCACTCCAAATGAAAAAAAGAATGAGAGAATGTTTTCCCCGGTGGCTGCACCAGCGTGCATTTTCCCAAGCAACACGGGACAGTTTTGATTTCTCTGCATCCTGGGGGACGAGTTGGTCTTTGGATCCTGGGGGGTGTGAGTGGTGCTTCACTGGCTTGGCGCCCTGGTGACTAGAGTGGAGCGTCCTTTCATATGCGCATCAGCAGTTGTCTGTCTTCAATGGAGGAAGGAGATCTTCCAGCAGAGTTCCCAGCCGGTCCGAATGCTGAGAATTGCATGAAGACCGCACCACACAGCCGCCATGTGCGAATTAGAACCTCTGTCGTCAAAGTCCCCCAGTCCAGCCCCTCCCCCTCCTAGAGCGAGGCTTGAGTGCGCGCCCATCATGGAACCCCCTGCTGCTGTGTCCCCATGCCGGCCTTCTCCAAGGGTCACTGAGGGAGTCGGTCTTCACTGGCAGGTGGCACTGGACACAGTTCTTTCCCATTTTCAGAGCAAACTTGATTCAAGGACTTGGTCCTCCTTTCCCAGTCCCAGTCCCTGGGGCAGGTGAGACAAACCCAGCTCCAGCCCCACGCCCATGAACATAAGGGATGGACACACATAAGCTGGATCTCCATCACCAGTGCCGGAGACCCAGTGTTGTGGTCAGGATGTGAGGCGTCTCCCGGTGGCTCACGTGTGAGACGATGCAATTTCAGGGAAGAAGTGACTGGGTTCCCAGAGCCTTAGCCCAATCTGGGATTCATCACCTGCCGGGATTAACTGAGTGGTAACTGGAGGCAGGTGGGGTGCGGCTGGAGGAGGTGGGTGTTGGCTGCGTGCCTTGGGGGTATACGTTTGCACCTGGAGCGTGGAGGCTCTGTCTCTGCTTCCCGGCCACCAGGAGAGCTGCTTCCCTCTGCCACACTCTTCCGCCATGATGTCCAGCCTCACCTGGAGCCCAGCAGTGGAGCCGGCTGTCTGTGGAATGAGACCTCTGAAACCGTGAGCCCCTAAATACACTCTTCCTCCTCTACAATGGTTCTGGCAGGTCTTTTAGTCACAACAGAGAAAAAGCTGACAATAACACCCAGCAACGCGTGTTCCAGAATATGGCCAAGCGTGCGCTGAGGTGGTCAGCCATGGCCCGAGGTCAGTGTTGGCTGGAGGAGGCCAGAACACGTGGGGGACAAGGGCAGCACGTCTGCGCTTTACCAGGAGCCCGGGAGCCCAGGAGCCATGACGGAACTCCCTGGGGAAGCGCCCTGGCCTCTCGGGCTCCCCTCCTAGAGAGCCACTCTGGTGACCTTGGCCTTCTTGAGGAAGTTAATTTGCAGTGAGCCAAGCAGAGTGGTGTGCTCCTGTAATCCCAGCCACAGGAGTATGAGGCAGGAGGACCCCAGGTTCTAGGCCCGTCTCAGCAACTTAGTGAGACCCTTAAAATAGAAATCCGAAAGGGCTGGGGCTGTAGCTGAGTGGTAGAACCCCTGGATCAATCCTCAGCACCACACAAAGAGAAATAAAAATCGCTGTGACGCCACTTCCGACCTCCAGAGCTTTCCTAAGTCCCCTGCGCCCTCCTTGACCACTGCTCCGCTCACATGGCTGAAAGCTCTGTATTCTTTGTGCGAACACCCCCACAGGTCGAGCAGGGACCTTGATGCTCTGCAGCTTGGCCTCCAGCTCCGCCCCAAGTCTCTCATCTGCCATGAGATCTGCGCCGGAGACTTAGCAGAAGTGCTGGCTCTGGAAGCCCCGGACCCGAGCACCCCACCTCCGAGGGCCCTCACCCACAGGTGCCTCGGCTGGAGCATCCCTGTGGAACGTTCCTGATCCAATGCAGCTGTGGATGCTCCCCTCACCCGTGTCCGCAGAGGCCCGGGCAGCACTGTCTTTTCCATTGACTTTTGGCTTTTCTAGGATGAATGATCTGTTATTTGTACAGTGCCCGGAAGCCTCCTTTGGGCCGCTCTGCCCTGTGGCAGTGGGTCAGACTTCCAGGGTTTATTTCCATCCCTGGTTCCTTCTCCGCTGGGGCTCTCGGCCTGGCCGAGAATCCATAACCCATGATTTACACTCCACTGGGGAAATTCCCCGATGAGGCCTCAGTGACTTGACTCGGGGTGAGCGTGGTCTGAACTAAGTTCCCCAGATGATTATTGGGAGACTGAAACCTGGGCTTGTCCACCAGCCCAGTCAGCTTTCCTGAGATGGGGTCTTGCCACGTGGCTCAGGGTGGCCTCGAACTCTTGGACTGAAGCAATCCTCGTGCCTCAGCCTCCAGGGTAGCTGGGACTACAGGAACATGCCACAGTGACGGGCCAGTTAGATCTTCAACATAAAAATCCATATTGGTAGTTTGCTCTTCTCTGGCACATGGTCTTAACACCGTCTACAGCGCTGCGGAGAGTTCTGTCTTGGTTTTCTCTTCCCTTTAGTGTAGACCAGAGTTAAAGTAACACGGTACTCCAGGGATAAATGGAGTTTGGGCCTAAGTCTGAATCACAGTGGGCCGGGTAGGTCTGGGACCCCCCAGTGGTTAGTTCCGCCGGAGGTGCAGGTGGGACAGGTGCTCTTGGAAATGGGTGGACTCTCCAGCCTGTGCAGGAAGAGCCGCAGGTCTAGCAATGGCTAGGAGGACCCGGAGCTTCCTGGCCTCTCAGAACACGGGTCCCTGGATGGCCCTGGACACCACAGGGCTTCAGGGGAGGCGATTCCCAGCCCTGTCGGCCTGGACTGCGGGCGGATGGATCCTGGAGAAGAGGCCGTGGGTCCTGGGATGGGGATCCCGTGGTGACTCCAACCACGGATGCCGCTCCGGTATGCGGGAGCAAGGGCGCCGCCACCTGGTCGACAGCCTTCCCCCTGCACACACTTTCTTCTACGTGGACTTCCAGGGGCCACAGGAAGCAGATGGCCTTGACCTGTCACCTTCACAGACTTGCCCCGCCACACCAGCCCTCCTGCTTTCTGCCATCGCTGTACTGGTGGCAGAGGCTTGCTCTCTCAGTTCCACAGGACGCAGCCCTGGTCTCTCCCTGGGTGACATCCCACACGTGGGGCCTGCTGTGCCTGTGTTCGTCCCCTCCAAACTCGAGCTGACAATTAATCCACTGTGACAGTCTTGGGAGGAGGGACCTTTGAGAGGTGCTTGGGTCAGAGGCTCCACGGGGGGGGGGGGGGGGGAAGCTGTTGGCCCCCTCCCTCTGCCTCTGAACTTCTGCCACCTGACGCCCTGTCATGTCCTGCTGTGGCAGGAAGGCCCTCCTTGGGCACCACACTCCTGACTCCCCAGACTCCGGGGCTGCGAGGAAATGCATTTCTGCTCTTTTTGAGTTTCCTGGTCTGTGTATTTGGTGACGGTGACACAAAACGAACTAACGGGCCCAACAAGCAGGATGCAGCAGGTGCTTTTAGATGGGTTAGTAGGACGGATGCCGCTGGGATCCCGGAGACCACCTGCCAGGGTCCAGGGGTCTGCCACCTCAGTCTAGGGTCCCCTCCCAGGCAAAAGACACACGGCCACACCAGGCACCCCCTACCACCAAAAGAAGGAAGTTTTGCACCCCACAGCTGAGAGTTTCTCCAACCACTGACCAAGTCACCCAGAAGGTGCCCATTCTGTGTGGGGATCAGACCAAGAGTAGGCTCTGCAGCGGGCGCAGGCTGTGGCACTGGCTGTTCCTCTGGCTGGTGCCCCAGCAGCTCCCGCGGGTTCCTGGGGCTTCCGCTGTGCAGCCTGACTGGGGAGCAACTTCATGCCCTCTGTCACTCACCAGCCTCCTTTAGAGAAGTGCCCCCTGGCCCGTGTCTGGGCCCTGGTAGAGACTGCACCCTGGACATCAGTGACCATGTGACCTGAGCTCTACCTCAGGCTGGGGTCCCATGAAGACTTGGGGTGGAGGTCGGTGGCCTGGGGGCTGCCTGGAAATGGAGGCAGGGCCAGAGGGAGAGGCTGAGCCCAGGGAAGTCTGCAGTAGAAGGCAGGGTTGGCCATGGCCGGGGAGCTCTGGACCTGGGTTGGCCCTTTAGCCTGTCCTGAGTGGAGGCCAGGCTGTTTTGCCCCTGCGTGGACCAACTGCGGGGTGCAGGCGCCTCCGGCTGGGGTTACATCTGTGGGTGGCAGCTCTGCTTCAGAGGGCCAGGCCCTGAGGCGGCTCAGCTGTGCTGGGAAGCCAGGCAGGAGCCCGGGTCCACCTGGGTCACCTTGGCATCCTCTGGAGCTTCCGTCAGGCACCCCGTGTTTTGGGACCCAGGAGGCTGAGGGTGCACAGTGACCTGTCACAGGGGAATGTGCTGAGGCTCCAGCTGCAGGAGCACATGGCTCAGGGTCCAAGGACACCGTCTGCAGCCCCTCTGGATCCACTCCTGTGGCAGGAGGAACGCTGGATTTGGGAGAAAACATGTCAGGCCTGGTTTCCAGATGCTTCTGCATGCTGTGCTGGTGCGGACGGGAGGCGGGTGGCTGCGGCTTCAGTTTGAGTCAGGGGCCAGCCTGAAGGACGGCAGAGGGCAGGTATCCAAGCAAGCCTTGGGCTTTCCACTTCGTTTGGACTGCTGGACGGCCGGAACTATGGCTCTACAGTAACTCATGCGCAGTAGCTACCGACCGAGCTCCAGGGTTGGCAGACCATGGCGCCCAGGCCAAACCTGGCCACTGTCTATTTGGTAAATGAAATGTTTTGTTGGGGGCTGGGGATGTACTCAGGGGCAGAGCACCTGTCTGGCAGGCACAAGGCCCTGGATTCCATCCCCAGCAGCAGGAAAACAAACCAACAAACCAAACCAAACCAGCACAAAACCAACCTTAGGTTGGCCCAGGCCATGTCCGTCTGTGTGCAGCCGAGTGGCGGTTTTGATAGATTCCAGGTGGCCCCTGAGCCCTAAATATCTGTAAGCGTGTAGAAAAGCCCGGCTTGCACCAGAGCGACCGAGTGGCTGAGGTCTGCAAAGAGCAGGACTGGGAGGTGGGTGAAGATTGGAGGCTGGAGCTCCTTCCCTGCGGAGGAGGCTCGGCGGATCAGGACACGCGCCCAGGCGGGGGAGTGCCCTCTGTCCCCAGGCAGCCCAGCGCTGCCCTGCCAGCCTGCGTCCAGGTGCTGAGGTGGCAGAGCTGCAGATTACCCAGGGCTCTGCGGCCAGCACGACTGACCTGGATAACGCTGCTGCCAGGAGCAGAGACAGACACTGAGCCCAGCACAGCACAGCCTGGGGACCAGGGTTGATTACCTGCACTCGTTCCCTCACAGAGGGACAGACCTGAACGCTTCTGCCAGCGCCAGTGTGTTCTCTGTGGACTTTGAATACCTTCATCATCTTCCCCAACATTACTTCTTTAAAAAAAAAAAATTTTTTTAAGGGTACTAGGGATTGAACCCAGGGACGCTCTGCTAGTGAGTTACATTCCCTAGTCCTTTATTTTTTGTCTTGAGACTGGGTCTTGCTATGTTGCTGAGGCTGGCCTCCAATTGGCAATCCTCCTGACTCGGCCTTCCGGGTTGCTGGGATTACAGGTGTGCGCCACCACCAAGCCTGGCTAACAGAACAGACTTTTTAATTTAATTTAATTTTGCAGAGCTGGGACTTAACCCAGGGCTTGCTTGTGCTAGACAAGCATGGTACCACTGAGCTATAGCCTCAGCCCCACTGACAACATTACTACTGATCAAATAATTCCTTCTCCTTCTTCTCTCTCTCTTTCTCTGTGCAGCGACGAGATCATTTATGATCAGGAGAACAGGCCCCATCCCTTGAGAAATCAACCCAACAGCACCTTGATCTTGAACCTTTGGTTTCTGGAACTGTGAGACGATAAATCTTGTCATCGGGTCTGCGGCATTTTGCTTTGGCAGACCAAGTAGCATAGCACCAGCGAGCATCTTTCTTGGTATGAAGGGTGGTTTCATCTTGTTACGTAGAGACAGAGGTATTTTGTTTTATTATTTCTTGCCGTGCTGGGGATGGAACCCCGGTCTTGTGCATGCTGAGCACACGCTCCGCCCCTGAGCTGTGCTCGGCTCTCCAAGTTATTTTTGTTGTGCAGAAGTTCAGAAGTGAATGCAGAAGGGCGGGTGTGAATGCCGAGTCCAAGGGCTGGATGTTGCCAGCTGTCAGGTTGCGGTCTTTTAGCTCCAAACCCACCCTCCACCCAGTGCTGGGAGGCCCTGTTGGGATTCCGTATGCCCTGTTTCTGCTTTGTCCACTGTCTCCCTGCTGGGCCCTGACAACAGGGGACACTAGAGGGAGCGACTGCATGCTGGAGGAGGGAGGGGCCTGCTCTTTCGGGTCCGCTCCCCCATGGGCATTGCCCTGCAGGGCTGCCTTACTGCCATCAGCTGCTCCTTCCTGCCTGGGCAGCTGGATTTGATTTGCGTTTTCCAGCAGGTAGACCACCTTCCTCATGTCCTCTGAGACACATCAGCACCTGCTGGTGGCACCTGTTCCAAGCTTCTGGGTCTTATCTATTCCCTAACCTCTGGTGGGTGCCGCTTCCTGAGGGCCCACCTCCCTGATGCCTTAGTCTTCCTTTCTGTGCTATACTTCAGTACGGTTTTTTCACTACTATAATGAAATTCCCGAGGTTGAATGACTTATAAAGAAGAGAGGTTTATTTACTTATTTATTTTGAGGTGGAGTCTCCCTGTGGTATCCAGGCTGGCCGTGACTTTCGATCCTCCTGCCTCAGCCTCCCAAAGCTGGCAAAGAAGAGGTGGATCTGGCTCATGGTTCTGGAGGTCCAAGGTCTACGGGTTGTATCTAGTGATGCTTTCCTGCTGGCTGAGTCCCATGGTGTACAGTATCACATGGAAAGATGGCGGTACCAGTGTGTGTCCTCTGGTCTCTCCTTCTTCTTATAAAACCAACGGTTCTCAACCGTGGGTCCACTCTGACCTTATCTAATCTCGATCACCTCCCAAGGCCTCATCTCTAAACACCATAGTTGAATTAAGTTCCACTTTCTTAATGTCTCACAATGGGGACTGAATTTTGGGGACAGAGTCAAACCATATTCTCACCATAGCAAACGACTAGTGAATTTTCACTTTTTTCAAGATAGGGTCTCATTAAGTTCCCAAGTCTGGCCTTGAACCTGTGATCCTCCTGCCTGGGCCTCCTGAGTCGCTGGGATTACAAGTTGTGCCACTGCACCAGGCTGATCCTTTATGTTAAATTTCCTCTGTTGAAATCATACGTGGTTTCCGCCTCCCGGTGGGAACATGGCTGCTGCAGACCTAGAGTGTGGCAGATTCTGCCCCACGGATTCCCTGTGGCGAGAGGCAGGAAGTCACCAGAGTCTGATTTTGCCCATCCCAACCTTGCCCAGCACCTCATGGGTCCCGACCCATCTGTTGTCCTGCTCAGCTCTGACCCGGCTCCAAGTATGGTCTGGACCACGCCTGTCCCACCTAAACCCCCAGGGTCCCCGGGAAGCTCAGGGTCCAGCCTTCTTTCTGTGAGTATCTTCCTGGCTTCAGGAAACGTAACATTTTCTGTTACCACTGGTGGGACTTCCTGCCCCTTTAAGGAGGGGACCCTCATGGCAGCCTCACAGGGGGGATGACCTGGGACAGTCACCTGCCCTGTCTCTCCCGGCTGGGCTGATCCAGTTGACTCCCGAGGTGTCCTCATTGCCCCATTATCTCCAGGTCACTCCCCTCTCCAGTGACAACTGAGAAGCCCTTCTTCTCCTAGTCCGGTGAGTCTGAGCCCGTAGGAGGGCGGGGACAAAATCCCGCCTTCGCTATTCGCGTCTGCCTCCCTGGCCTCTACGGCCTCATCCTTTCTCCTAAGGAAATTGCCCCCCTTCCTCCCCTGCAGCTGGGTGCCTTCCTTCATTTTTCTTTCGCTTTCTCAAAGCTTCTGTTAGAACTGTTTTGAACCAATTTTTCCCTGAGTCTGTACATATGGCGAGGAGCTGGGGACAGAATCGCAGTGTGAGCTTCTGGGTTCACAATAATTTCATCATTGTCTTTAAAAAAATTTATTTTTAGTCACAGATGCACAATATCTTTATTTTTAGTTGGTGCTGAGGATGGAACCCAGCGCCTCACACTAGGTAGAGCTAGGCACCCGCTCTACCCCTGAGCAGCCACTCCAGCTGGTCACTACTGTCTTTCGAGGACCCGAATGAGGCAGTGCTTAAGAGCTAGACTGCCTTGGTTTAAACCTGCGCCCCTCCGCCAGCCAGCAGGGTGACTTTGGGCACAGTATGGTGCTTGCTGTGCCAGTTTCCTCATCTGCGGACAGCAGATAGTGCATCGGCCTGACTCGGGGCCTCGGGTGAGGATTCAGAGGGTTCCTACAAGGAAGGCAATGCGCCGTCTGAAGGAAGCCTGCCAGGCATTGACTGTTAAGATCGTCACCCTGAGAGGAGACTCCTTCCTGAAGAAGCCCATCGAATGCACATCTGGCTCTTCAGATGATAATACATCGACTTAGGGTCACTGACAGATTGCTGAGATCCTGTTGGAGGCCCCTCTCCCCTGGGCACCAGCCCTGAAGTGTGGGGATGCAGCTGCAGAGGGTGACCCGCGATCCAGTGTCTTGCCAGCTGAGTGCCAGGTAGGTTAGCCGGCTACCCTTTACACACGGGTGGCCCCTATGTGAACCAGCTGCAGCCTGGGAGGGAGCCCGGCTGTGCCTGCCTTCCTGAGAGAAGAGGGTTCCAAAGCAGCACCTTCCAGAGGGATTTTTAAGAAAGACATCTGACCCCATGTAACTCCAGGTCCACAGAAGGGCCCCTGGGCAGGAAGGGATCGAGGCCACAGGCCCCGGCTGGCCAGAGAGGACAACCCTTGTCTGGCTCCTTACAGATGAATACCGAGCCCTTGGAGAATCCTGCCTGACCAGACACTTGTTTACGGCAAGTTTTCGTTCATTTGGAGACAGTTTACGTTGGCATTGTGAATTTCTTTCCCTCTGGCTCCTGGCCCCTCCTCCTTCCCTCCCCCTCCCCCTCCCCCTCCCCCCTCCCCTCCCCCTCCCCCTCCCCCTCCCTCCCCACCTTCCTTCCTGCTTCCTTGCTGGGAGGCAAACCCAGGGCCTCCTACAGCTGGGCAGGTGCTCTACCACTGACCTACACCCCTAGCCTGGCACGGTGACTTCTGATGGATGCGTCTTTTTGTTTGCCTGGGTCCCTGGACCAGGCTGTAGCCATTTGACCACTGTGGAGGCTGGAGACAGAATAGTTAAGGTCCGTCCCGGGGGAGCCCTGTGACTAAGCCCTGGACACTGAGGCTCAGGTGGGCGAGCGTCCATGGTAGGCAGGGCTTGGCTCAGGTTATCACATGGCTGTGGACGGAACGTGTTCCCCTATAATTCGTATGTTGAGACCCCCCACACCGTGATGGTGTTTGATGGTGGGGCCCCTTGAGGGCGGTCAGGTCGTGGGGACAGCGGAGTCTTGTGAGGAGGTGAGTGCCCTTCTTGGGAAGAGATGGAAAGAGCTTTCTTCATCTCTGATCCCTGAAGGTGAAGACACAGCAAGAAGAGAGCATCTGCAAACTGGAAAGGGGACTTCACCAGGAGCCCAGCCATGCCGGCACCTCGATCTTGGGCTTCAATCCCAAGAACTATGGGAAATAGATGTTTATCGTTTAAGCCACCCGGGCTGAGGAATTTTTGTGATAGCAGTCCAAACTAATCAGGATGTGCATAATCTTTCAAAAAATTAGTTCTTTTTAGATACACATGATATAGAGTATATTTTGACATATTATACATACATGAAGTATGACTTATTTTAATTAGGATCCCATTCTTGTGGCTGTACATGACGTGGAGTTTTGTGTACTCATATGAACATAGGAAAGTTATGTCCAATTCATTCTGTCTTTCCTATTCCCTTCCCCCCTTTCCTTCCTTCTGCTTTGTCTAATCCAGTGAACGTCTATTCTTCTCTCCCAACCTCTTATTGTGTATTAGCATTTGCCTATTGGAGAGAACATTCAGCCTTTGGTTTTTTGGGAATGGCTTATTTCACTTAGCATGGTAGTGTCCAATTCTATCCATTTGCCAACAAATGCCATAATTTCATTCTTCTTTAAGGCTGAGTAATATTCCATTGCATATATATATACCACATTTTCTTAATCTGTTCATCTGTTGAAGGGCACCTAGGTGGGTTCCATAGCTTAGCTGTTGTGAATTGAGCTGCTATGAACATTGATGTGGCCGTGTCACTGCAGGACACACATATTCTTGCTGGGAGAATTGAACGTGTTCTGTGGGGCACCGAGGGGAGGGACAACTGGAGTCTGTACTGAGTCTTTCTCTGCTGGACTTGGCCTGGGTGCCTTTTTTCTTTGCTGATGTAAATCTTTTTCTGTAATAAACCACAAATATAGCAGCTTTTCTGAGGTCTCTGAATTCTCCTAGTGAATTGTCAACCCCGAGGGTGTTCCTGGGACCTCCAGGCACAGGCCCCCCAGTCCTTTTTATCTGTTCACCCATAAAACCCACACGCTCTGTGACTGAGCCCAGGTTGTCTCTCAGAAACCCGCCCCTTGACTAAGGTTTGTGTGTGACTCCTGTGGTGAGGGTATCCTGCCCTGAACCCAAGTGTGCCTGGGCCTTGGTGACAGGAGTGACAGCATGTGCGTGTTGAGTTAGGCTCAGGTACCCCAACACCTTGCTCCCCCAGCCTTTGGAGGGGGATGCTCAGGGAGGAGGCCGTGGCTTCGGGTAAACCCCGTCCCTGCCAAGGCTGCAGTGGTTCCCTGGACCCTTCCCAATTTTAATTCCAGCCTGTGTCTCCGTGGTGGAGCGCTGCCCAGGCCCCGGGTTCAGTCCCTAGACCCTCAAAAAAAACCCCAAAAATAAAAATTGAGGTTTGTCAAGTTAGTTGAGAAACGGAGAGAGAGAGAGAGACAGAACACAAGCAGAAATCAACAGATCCCAGCTGCCTCCGGGCCGAGTGTGCCCAAAACTGTCCCTGGAGATCAGCTGTCACTAGGCCAGCCTGAGCCCCACCCTGGCTCGGGGTCCTGTCTCTGCGTGTGTGGTTTGTCCTCGGCCAGTCTCGGATTCCCGTGAGAGGCTTTTCTTCTTTTCCTCTGAATCCTTCCTCATTCCAGCTGCCTGCTGCCGAGACACGCCCTCGGAACCAGCAGCCACCGCCGCAAAGCTGGCCACGTTCGCAGGGTTCAGACTCCCAAATGCCAAGTCCTCGCCGGGGTCCTCGCAGGGCTTCTGAGCCACTGCAGAGGACCTGGAGGGGACAGAGGTCACTCGGCATGGGCTCCCCCGTGCCCCCCGCAGCTCTAGGACCTAGAGGAGGGCCACAGCTCGTCGGGGAAGGCTGCGGATCTGCAGCTCGCCCGCATCAGACTGCGGGACCCCCGGGCCTAGGGGCTCTGCGGGCCTCCAGGCAACGAGCGCCCGCATGCGCAGGCCGGGCGGAGGCGGCCCTGGACCTTCAGCGCAATGCCCCGCCCCCTGGGGAGCCACCCCGGCTGCCAGACTCCTCTGTTCACCAGAGGAAGGGCAGGGACAGCTGTCCACAGGGACGGGCTCCCCAGACCTCGGGGAGAGGGGCGGGGATCCTCACTGTGGCTGAGGCACTGGTGGGAAAAGTCCCCCCTTCCCCATTGAGTGAGTGCGTCTGCCTGTCTGTCCTACTCCTTTGCCTCCAGCCCCTGCCAGGTCGTGGCCTGATAGCCCTTGCGACCCTCAGGAGTCGGCGAGGGGGCCCGGTCCTCTGGAAGCCCCTTCCCCACTGCGCGGCCCTCCGGTGCTCCCTGCTCGGTGGGTTCCCATTCTTTTCTCCTCCGTCGCCCATTCTGCTGGCTATCGGTCCTCGCGCAAGTGACCTGGGAGGGGCCGGGGCCCCTGAGAGTTGGATACAGGACATGGAGGCCACTCGGACAGACTGCCACGGCCTGTGATCAGTTCTCGGGGCCACAGGTGCCCCCGGTGCTGCAGGTTAGGGGAGCGGGTGGGCCAGCCGCCTATGGAACACGAACCTCCTAAAGCTGCCACCGGGAAATACTGCCCGTAAAGACGTCTTTCAGGGGAGGCTGCCGTGACCCTGAAGGGGATGGACACCTAGTCTGGTCCCTGTGCAGCACAGTGCACCTGGGGAAGCCCAGAAGTAAGCTCTGGCCACTGAGGTCCTCGCGTCCCCTCCTGCCCTTCCTCAGGGTGACGGCCGCCCTGAGAGGGCTGCTCCCCTGAGAGGGCTGCTCCCCTGAGAGGGCTGCTCCCCTGCAGGCTGTTGCACACAGGCTGGGAGCAGAGGGGACTGGCACAGATTGGTCCCGAGCCTGAGGCGTGTGCATTTGAGTACCGCCCCAAGGGGACACTCCACTCCAATCCCCCTCCTGGGTGGCCTCGATGCCTCTTTGAGTTGACATCCTGTCCTTGAGTCCCTTCCTCCGTGGGCAGCTGTTTGACACATAGGGGACAGACATACCCCTCTGCTGTCCTGGGCACTGTCCCACAGGTGGAGGACACAGCGGGGAACAGAATGGGGACATGCTCCCCAGGGAGCTTGTAGTTTGGCGTAGGGCACAGAGCCACACAAGGTTGATCAGTAAAATATGTCATTTGTCAGACGACAGTGAGTGATAGCCAGGAATCACACAGGCCAGGGCTGCAGGATGGCTGAGGAAGACCTAAAGTGGTGAGGGGCGAGCCACAGAGCCCTAGAAGAGTGTTCTGGAAGGACACAAGAGCAGCCCTCGGCGCAGGATGCAGGGGCAGGAAGCTGCGTGGCCAGAGCGGGTGTGGGACAGGCTCTGGCTTTGACAGTGGCCTTGAGGCCCTGGAGGCTTGGAGCAGAGACCCCTGTCCTGGGCCTCCTCGGGACCCCTGGCTGCTGTAGGAGCGCAGCCCTGACGGGCAGAACTGGGACTTGTGGGGAGAGGAGCCGAGGATTGCCATTTATTCACTGAGGTGACGTTCACACACCACACACTTCGCCCTTCCACAGGGTAGGACTATGTGGTGTCTGGGACAGTCAGTGGCTTCAGGCATCAGCTGAGGAAATGCGGTGCGGCCAGTGGTCACTTCCCCGCCCTGGCCTGGGCCTCCAGCCTTCCTGCCCCCATGCTCCACCTCCTCCGGCACTCCACACGAAGGAAACTGGGCCGGCCGTGGTCTTCTGTGATGGGCTCGTCCCCAAGCACCACGTCACCCACCTGCGAGGCACCCCGGGTGACATCCCGCCTGGCGTGTCCCACCTCCCGCTGGGGGTGTCTGCGTCTTCTGCCTCTTGACCTTGTAACCCGCGTGGCTGAGGACGCTCCTGTGCATTTTTGTTGGGACACTGGTTTCAGCGTTGGGGTGTGAACCCCCAGGAGAGGAAGAGCGGGGTTGCTGGGGAGTCTCGGCTGCTGCGGAGGAGCAGTCGCCACGGCAGCAGAGCCACGGGTCCCTTCTCTACGTCCTCAACAACACACTACCCGTCCTGGCGGGACGGAGGTGACGTCGTGCTGGGGTTCACTCACAGTGCCAGGCATCTTCTCATGTCCTTGTGGGACGTTGAGGGACCAAGGCATTTGACCTAAGCAGAGGATGGTGCTGTGGATCAGTGAGATGGGGGGACAGAGGGGGCTCTGTTGGCAAGTTAGACTTACCGTCCCTCAGTGGAGAGGTCCAAGTGGCTGTTGGCTGTAAATCAGGGGCCCAGAGGGATCAATGGGTGTGATCTGGGTGGGACTTGATGAACCTGTGGGTGGAGTCACCTCAAAAGAGGGGGTCAGGGAATTACCAGAGGGAGCCCTCCAGGTGGCCAGTTGGGATTCCAAAGAAAGGACAGCAGTGTCAGGCACGCAGACTGAAGCATCAACGAGGGGAAACCAAGTACACGGGGCTTGGGCCCCTCAAGATGGACAGCAAGAGAAAGGGGTGTCTTACCAGGTCTGTTTGCAGCGAGGAGGTCGGAAGTTGGGGTGCACATGTGGGCTTAAGAATTTGGTTCGGGGCCAAGGCCCGCCTCCTTCTGTGTTTTGGGCGACAAGCTAGACACCTTTCCCAGTGCCGGGGGGCATGTCCGAGGCCCAGATGGGCTCAGTCTTCTGGGAAAGGCTGCAGCTGGCCTGGTCCCAGCGGGGTCAAGGCACTCTGATTTGCAGTCAGGACACAGAAGGAAGGGGCACTGGGGACCCCTCGCTGTGTTGGCACTTAAGACCCCAGGTGCCTTCGCACCAGAGAGGCTGGGCCGTGAAGGGGAGGCCCAGGGGGCGGGGAGGGCCAGGAAGTGCATCAAGGAAGGGCCAGAGACACTGGAGTCCCAACGGGCTGGCCTGCCTGAACAAGCGTGCCCCAGGGGCTTGTTGTAAGGGGGAGGGGAGAAATAAGGGCCTTTGGAGGAGAAGCGAGAGCAAGAGTTTTTAACACTTCAGGGAGGAAAACGAGCAGCCGGGTTGGGACCGGGCAGGGTGGAGAGGCGTCCGGAGTGGGAGCAGGGAACTTGCTGCAGAGATGTCCCGGGCCCGAGGGAGGCTAGTGCCAAGGAGGCCCACGCTGACCAGGGTGCAAGGCCTCAGGCTGAGAGGGAGGGTGCAGAGGAGGCAGGAGGGGGTGGAGGAGGAAGGAGGCGCTGGGGCCCGGCCTGTTTGCCAGGCAGGGAGCCCGCCCCCTGGAGGCCAGCCAGGACTCTGCACCTAGAAAAGACTCATTTCTGGCATGCAGGGTCCACGGGATCCGCAGGGACAGAGTTCCACACCATAAAGCCAACTGGGGACACTGGTAAACCGATTCCTCTAGCACCTTTGAGACGCCACTCCTGTCTAGTCCGTTCTGGAAGACCTTGGTAGTCCTCTGCCTGACTCAGGGGTCCCCAGGGCTCCCTGGGGTCCTTGGGTGTACTTTCAGGGAGCACAAGTTCTTTACAAGAATTCTTCAATCTGAGGTTTCACAGCTGCATACTCCTTTCTGGCCCCCCTGGATGACCCGTGTGGTTCTGAGGTCACACGTGCTTGTGGGGGTGAGGACACTGATGTCCTAGATGTCACAGCACACAGGCAGACTCACACAGACAGATGCTTTCAGGCCACGGTTCAGTGGAAAACCACGGTGGGACAACTGGCAGAACTGCAGTGCCATCGCCCAGCAACCGGCAATTTAGTTTCAGCAAAATCAGGCTCATCCCTCGTGTTAATTTAATGCCGATTGCGTTTTACTGGCCGTTTGTTTTGCTCATGTTTAATTTGTATATTTGTTTTGGTTTACGGCTCTGTAAGAACTACAAACACGGCTTTTGTGTTTGTCCATATTTAAGTAAATTAGAAAAGTAATTTATTCAACGAATGTTGCTGGGAAACTGAATATCCACATGGAAGAATGAAATTGGACTTCACCTACCCTCCATCCCAGACTTAACTCAAAAGGGACCAGAGACCTTAACACTGGGCTGAAACTCCAAGGCTCTTAGAAGAAAATATAGGATAAGAGCTTCATGACATTGGAGTTAGTGATGACTTCTTGGATATGACCTCAAAAGCACAGGAAGAAATAGAGGCGGGGGGCAGAGTCCTGTGGTGTGCTTGGCATGTGTGAGGCCCTGGGTTTGATCCCTACCCACCCCCCACATCAAAATGAATTTTTTTTGGACCAGAGATTGAACCCATATCCCTGGCCCTTTTTATTTTTAATTTTGAGACAGGGTCTCCCTAAGTCACTTAGGGCCTTGTTAAATTGCTGAGGCTGGCCTTGAACTTGTGATTCTCCTGCCTCAGCCTCCTGAGTTGCTGGGATTACAGGTGTGCTTCACTGTGCCTGGTGATATGAATGTATTTAACACTGCAGAACTGGGCACTTAAAAATGGTTGTGTTGGGGCTGGGGAAATAGCTCAGTTGGTAAAGTGCTTGTCTTGCAAACACAGGGCCCTGGGTTTGATTCCCAGTACCACAAAAAAAAAAAAGTATGTTGTTTACATTTTACCATTATAAAATAATTTCAAAAGGTAATTTGAATCAATCTTGGAGAGAGGATTAGTTCATCAAGGATTTCAAAATCACCAAGGGGCTCTGGTCTTAGCCAGAGTCTCTGGACACAGCTGGCCTGTCTCTGCCCACCCACAGTGTTGGGTGAGGATGCTTATTGCTCCAGGGTCAGCAATAAGGGAGAGCAGAAGGAACACCTGGGACTCTTCTCTGTCCCCTCCTTGGGAGCCCACAGGACTGAGGTGATTGCTGAGACAGGAAGACGTCTCTGGGGTGGGGTCACCAGCTCCTTGTGTCTGTCCCTCCAGGGCTGTCCCTTCTGCAGGCTTTGCCTCTTCTCTCCCCGGGGGTGCCTGTCCTGGGTGGCCTTCGGTTTTCCATCCTGCTGCCCGGGCCTCACTGACAAGCTCATCGGGGTACAGAGAGTGGTGGCAGTCCTCCAGCCGGCCTCTGCCAGTGACAAAGCCGGCACTGGTGTCCACCTTGGCCCATATACTGGCCTGTTGGTTCGTGGGCCTGGCTCCCAACATGCCGTCCCCAGGGCATCCAGCCTGGTGCCAGTCCAGGCCAGGTATGGGCCGGGCTGGGCCGGGCTCTGGGAGAGCTGCGGGGAGCTGATGTTGGAGGAAAGGCCTTCCCGAGGCGGGGGTGGTTCCTGGGCTCCCTGGGCCCTCAGGTGCCCCTCCTCTTATGCCGGCTCCTCAGCACCCCAGGCTCATCCCTTGTCTACCCGGGACCTTGTTCCACTAGAATCTCCCAAACTCTGCTGTCCCACGGCCCCCCTGACCCGCAACCTGGTTCTTCCCTGCTTTATAAGACACCAAAAGCAAAACCAGCACCACAAATGACCGTTCCTATGGCCTCTGCTCTATGGCTGAGTGCTTGTGTGTGTGTGTGTGTTTGTGTGTGTGTATTTGTGTGTGTGTGAGAGTGAGTGTGTGAGAGTGTGTGTGAGAGTGTGTAAGTGTGTGAGTATGTGTCTGTGCGTGTGAGAGAGTGTGAGTGTGTGTTTGTGATGGTGTGTAAGTAAGTGTGTGAGTAAGTGTGTGTGAGTGTGTAAGTGTGTGAGTATGTGTGAAAGTGTGTGAGAGCGTGAGTGTGTGAGTGCGTGTGTGTGTGAGAGTGTGTGTGTGAATGTTGTGTGTGAGAGTGTGAGTGTGTGAGAGTGTGTGAGTATGTAAGTGTGTGAGTGTGTGCCTGTGAGAGAGTGTGAGAGTGTGTAACTGTGTGTGTGAGTGTGTAAATGTGTGTGTGTGTGTGTGAGTGTGGCACTGTGGCTTGAACCCCGGGTGCTCGCCCCATGAGCTACCTCTCCAGCCCTTTCTGTATTTTATCATGAGACAGGGTCTCACTAAGTTACCCAGGCTGACCTCGAGCTTGAAATCCTCCTGCCTCCGCCTCCCAAGCCTCTGGGATTGCAGCCGTGTACCACCACACCCGGCCCATTTGAGTCGTCAGGCTGTGAATGTGGCAAATGAGTAACTCCCCGAACCTCAGTCCCCGTCCTGTAAAGTGGGCCCATTGGCCCTCTCCTGCAGAGTGGCTGAGCTGGCTGGTGCCCACGCGGCTCAGCACCCAAGCCGCCTGCTTCCTTCCTCGACTCTGCCCTGACCCAGCATCCCCACTGTCTCTAACCTGCACTGAGAATCTGGCAGACCCGGCAACCCCATTACCGAGCTGCTTGGATTACAGGTTGAGAAGTTTAATTAGGCTCTGAGGAGGTTCAAAGGCTGTCCTGAGGGTCAAGTTCCCAAGCTTTAGAGCATGCACTCACGATGTCTTTTCGGTCCCCAGAGACATTCCTCTGCAGTGACGTGCGGGAGGTTGCTGTGTCCCAGACTGAGGACACCGGAGAGCAGAGTTCCCTTGGCTTCAGGGAGCTGTGGAGCGTTGCGTAACACCCAGATTTGGGAGTGAAAGGCCACTGTGCCCTGGGCGGCTCCTCCTGCCCTGTGTATAACCCTGGGGGTCACATTTTGAGGGACATTTTGAGGGTACAGTGTGACTGTACCAGTCAGCCCTTGCTGAGGTAGCTGAATGACAAACCACCAAGAGCTCCTGATGGAGTAAGGAAAGTTTCTGGTCTGGAAGGATCCATGGCAGAACAGCAGTGGCTCTGTATTCTTTGCTCACAAGAGTTTTTGTTGCTCTGTTCACATTTCACTGGTCAAAGAAAGCCTCGTGACTGAAGTGTCGTCAGTGGGTGTGGGGAGATAGAATGCTCCCACGGGGACTGGGTGTGGCTGGCAGAGCACACGCTTAATAACCGTGTGCTGCATGACTAAATGAACTCCCTGATCCTGGAAGGATGGAAACAAAAGTTGTATTAGTCAACTATTGCTGCATAACAAATTATAGAAAGGTCGGTGGCTTACAGCAATGATCAGCACCTCTTATCGTTTCTGTGGGTCAGGAATTCAGAACTGACTTGCTCAGCTGGTGCCTCAGACCTGAAGTTTCTCATGAGCTTGTAGTAAGATGTAGGCAGGACTGTGGTCATCTGGGGCTGGACAGGGCTGGAGGCTCTGCTTCCAGGGTGAGTCACTAACAGTCTGGAGCTGGCTGTTAGCAGGAAGCCAGGGTGCCTTGTGTGCGCACTTGGGTGAGTTTCCCACGTGCAGCTCTTGGAGAACAATTTCCTTTTATCTGAAGACATATGCGTTAAGGAAACAGTTATCAGCCCCTCCACGAACCCCCAACATACCATGGTGTGCAAAATGTACAATCGCCATTATCGACACTCCTAATCCAAGAAAGGCACACAACAAGTCCCAGTTCAATATCAGTTCTGAAATGTAGCAGGAAACACGTTGGCAGTTACTTCATTATAACTTCAGGGCTAGAACTAATTTCTATGGTGCTTCGCTCTGTCCTATAAGCTGCTGGCTGCCTTTTGAGTCATTTCTCCTATTCCATGAAAGGTAGCTAATGTTCGTTGTTGATTGGTTTTCTCAGCTTTCTTCTTCCTGTAGAAGTTTGGGAGTATAAAAGCTTATTTTTATTTTATATATCTCTGCCCCTTTGAGTCCAAACTAGTGGCATTTCTGCTAGTACAATTCTTATAAAAATTTTTTGGGTTTCCTGTGAATCTTATTGACGCTTGCTTCACTAGACAAATCGCTTTGACATAAACCCTTCTCTACCTTGTGTTCTGCTGTCACTGTGGAGGGATAATATCTTTGAACGTCTTAGAAGCTCTATGAAGTAACTGAATGATTTGCTGAAGCATGTTTTACATTTTCTGAGTGTCACAAAACAGTTGTTACAGTCACGTCCCTAGATTCATCATCAGACTCTCTTTTCCTGAGATGGTCCTGGATTAGATCTTTTCCCAGGAACTATTTCTTAATTTTAGCATCATCTGCTGCCTAGAGAAGCTGGGGATTTTCAGAACCAGGAAGTCCTTGCCCTTTACGTCCAATAGTCCTTCCTTCCGCGCGTCTCTCTCCTCCCTCATTTGGCTGAAGCACGAGAAGCACCGAGTGGCCTGGCCTCGCTCTGCCTGGAGACCCCTCTGCTGGGCCATGTGGTGCAGCAAGCACGTTTTCTACTTTCCACACTTCAAAGGTGGCAGTGCTGCTAAACTTTCTGGCACCATAACGGGATTTCCTCCCCCTCCAGTTTCCAATGCCATTCTGCCCCCTTCCTTTAAGTCCTCAGGGGTGAGGCCCATCTTCAACCAATAGTGGAAGTTGCCCTGGAGACATAGATATCAAGATGGCTGTGAGTGGCTCGTTCATGCCTCGACTTCTTCCCCTCGTCAAATATGGAAATGTGTTTCCTACCCCGGCTTTGCTCTTCTCTCTGTCTGCAGTGTCTTCCCGGTGTCTTCGGGCTAGCTCTCTTATTCAGGTTGTCCCTTAAACGTCACCTCTTCAGAAAAGCCATGTGGGATACTCAATCTGAGATAGAGCCCACCATTTTCCTGCCGTACCCTCTGCTTGTTGAATTATCCTTCACGGTATTCTTCACCACTGGAGATTATATTATGCATCTATTTGTTTATTACTGCCACCCCCAAACAGAAAGCAAGCTCAGGGGGCAGAGAACTTGTCTGTTTTATTCACTGCTAAAATCTGAGTTTCTGAAAGAATTCCTGGCATGTAGCAGTTGTCAATAAATGGTTGTTGCATTTAATGATTTAAGTAACCTCTGAAGAGGCACCGAGAAGACTCACCCTGGGAGGCAGAAGCCAGTCTCTTAAGGCCAGTCTGAGGAAGAGGTTGTTAGAAATATCAGGCAGCAGGGAGCCATTGCAGGTTCTGGAGCAGGAAATCGATAGCAGATCTCAGACTCTAAATGGTCCTTCCTGTTAAGTCTGGCCTTTGTTTTCCCAGAAGAGGTAACACTCTGGGCAGGTTAGGAAATCTGAGCCTTTTTCCTGAGGCAGGCGAAAAGAGGGTATTTCTTTTTTCAAAATATCCACTGGTACCCCTTTGGTCCCTAGCTTGGCCTGAACAGGGTTTGTAGTCAGAAAGAGCTCAAAGAGTTTCGAGGTTAGAAGCGGACTCCAAACTCCAAACTTCTCCAGGGTCAGGGACGTGGGATGGGGCCACGGCATTTGCAAAAACAGGTTTTGTTTGGAAAGACGTGAAGGAAATTGAGGGAGCTGAAGCTTCAAGAGTCTGTGTCCGAGGGGTGAGTGTCGGCGGCAGGGCTGGAGGCTCAGAGGGGACCCGCCTTAGCTGGGGGCGCAGGCCTGGAATTCCAGCCACTTGTGAGGTGGAGGCAGGAGGATCCCAAGTTCAAGCCCAGCCTGGGAAACTTAGCGAGACCCTGACTCAAAATAGAAAATTAAAAGGGCTGTGGATGTGGCTCAGTGGTAGTCTCCCCAGTGAAAAAAAAAAAAAGAAAAAAAAAAAAAAGAAAAAGGCAGACCGACCTTGTTAGACACTCAGCTCTGCCAAACGTGAGCCTATTTATAGTCCTTAATTATTTCACCCACTGCGAGTATTTCCACATCTCATGGTTGAAATATTAATGTGTTAGACTTCAGGGTGCCGCCCAGGCCCCCAGAGATGTCACACAGCACTGTGTACTGTGAACACATCCGTTCCCTTTCTAGAATTTGAGGAAATTGGATTTCTGAAATAAATCTGGGCCCAGGCTGTCAGAGACAGGCTGCAGATCTATAAAAACACTAACCTTTTAGGGTTGCCCTCGGATTACAAGAAAAACATATATGTGTGCTGGGCACACAGTAGGTGCTCAATAATTGCAACCAGTTACTGTTTATTGATACGTGGGTTCTGTTCCCTTGCTTCCTTCCTTCTTGAGTCTAGCTTCAAACTTTTGATCCTTCTGCCTTAGCCTCCAGAGTAGCTGGCAGGTGCCACCACACCCAGCTCACAGATGATTTTTGGATGTTAAAAAGACTTTGTGTCTCTGGAGTGAATCCTGCTTGGTCTTTCATATGTTGCTGGATTTGGTTCGTTAGATTTTCTGGAGGCCTTTTGTATCCGTAAGAGATACAGGTCTGTAGTTTTTTCTTGTTTGTTTTTGGTACTAGGGATTTATCCCAGGAGGGTTTTGCCACATCCCAGTCCCTTTTATTTTTTATTTTGAGACAGGCTCTCACTAAGTTGTTTAGAGCCTTACTAAGTTGTCGAGGCTGTCCTCAAACTTGTGATCCTCCTGCCTCAGCCTCCCATGTGACTGGGATTACCGGCATGCACCACCGTGCCCAGTTGGTAGTTTCTGTTTTCTTGTGATGATTTTGGTTTTGAGAAATCCTGACTGCATAGAATGAGTTTCCAGCTGTCTTTCCTCTTCCATCTTTTGGAAGAATGTGTGGCGCACTGGTATTAGTTCTTCCGATGTCTGGTGGAATTCTCCAATGAAGCCACCTGGGCCCGGACTTTACTTTGTGAATGGTTTTGATTACTAATCCTGCTTCTTTACTTCTAGATGTATTCAGATGTTCTGTTTCTTCTGGAGTCATCTTGGTAGTGTGTATCTTCTAGGATTCCGTTTCACCAGTTTACTGGTATAGCCCTTGGATTCATTTTAAAGAGCTCTTTATCTGCGGATGCCTCCTTTATCCTCCTCCTCCTTTCTTTTTCTGGGATAAATCCAGTTAAAGAATTACCAGCTCCAACACCATAGTGCATGCTTGCTTCTATCCTGCTCCTCCTCCTGCTCCCCCACCCCCTCTGGCACATTCCACCACTGAGCTGCACCCCAACCTCCTTTCACCTTGAAAGTCACTCTTGGTTTTTTTTTTTTTTTTTTTTTTTTTTTGCGGTGCTGGGGATTTGAACCCAGGCCTCATGCTTGCAAGGCAAACACTTTACCAACTGAGCCATCTCCCCAGCCCTCTCCTCTTGGTTTTCCTGGTGTGCTTTCTTAATGCTCTTGGAACTCTCTGACCTCTGGGGAAGAGGGGTGATCACAGAGCCTCCTTCTCGATTCTCGTGAGGTCTAGATGATGGATACCCAGGAATCCCGGGGCAGGCACCTGATCAGGGAAGCTGTGGGTACCTGTGCGTGCTGCCCCTTCCCCCGTCTCCCTTCAGTTCAGTTCGTTCTCAGGTTCAGCAGGTTTACCTTAGGCCAGGGGTTCTCAGCTGGGGATGGTTTTGCCTACCAGGTGAGATTCGGCCATGTCTGGAGACATTTTTGATTGTCACAAATGGAGGGATGTCACTGGTGACAAGAGAACAGAGTCCAGGATATTGCAAAACCTCTCAAAGGCACAGCAGTGGATTCGCTGGCTCCAACACCTGAGTGCTGAAGTCTCTGTGGAACAGCTCAGCTTGGCTACTGCACGGGAATGGAAAATACAGGTGGGCACCTGGGTAAGCAGACAAGCCCAAGAAAAGCCAGCAGCTCCTATCACCCTGCCACGCCAAAGGACTTGCATAGGAAAGAACATGTTCTAAGGGGTGGGAGGCCAACCTACACAACACAGTGGGATCCTGTCTCAAAAAAAAAAAATTATTTTTGTTAAAACAAACAAGCTCGGCTCACTGTCAGGCACCTATCATCCGCCATTTGCCTGCCTCTCGCCTGTCCATTGCCTGCCTTACACCTATCCATCACCCAACGCATGAAGTTCACCTCCTGATCGTCCAACAACAGTCAGCAAACTGATCGCTGACCGCCAGTGGAGCACTAGCTATGTGCTGTTGCCTGGAAGTTCACTGTCACAGTACCTACAGGTTTGATTACACATGGCTGCCGCCATTTTGAGACAACAGCCAGGTCCCATAGGACCCCTGGCCAGACTGACTGAGCCCCATCTCCAGGATCCCTCAGTCTGACCGATCACTCCCTGCCTCTGGGGCCCTCACATCGACTAACTCCTCCCTGCTGCCAGGACCCCCAGACCAACTGACTGTGCCCTATCACCGGGACCCCAGACTGACTGATTGCACCGGCCTCCAGGATCCCACAACCACACCAAACACACCCGACCTCCAGGACCCTGCCAGACCAACTGCATCCTGTCTCCAGGACCTCCAGCTGACCATGTCCACCCCTGAGCTGCAGCTCCCCATTTGCCAACACATTTGGAAGCCAGAGTGGCCATCTTGGATAATCCTGGAAGCCCTAGCTCTGATCTTTAGGTGGGGCAAATCCCATCCTGAGACGCCTGCTGGAGGCTTGAAGCTCATTGTCAGGTACCTCTCATGCATCAGGCTACTGAAGACAGGGAGGTTTCATTACTATACGACCGTTATACTGTAGATTTTCTTTTTCCTCCTTATTGAAAAAGTTTAAGTTTTTATTTCTTTACTTTTCTTGCTCTCTTTTCTTTTTGTTTACCTGTTCCCTCAGTCTCTTTCTCCCTTTTCTGCATGCTAACATCCAATTTCTTTTGATTATACTCTCACACTTTCTATTATCTAGAACTTCTGTATATTCTTTTCTTATCCCATTAACAGCTACATTCTATATCCCTCTGCATCCTCTTTGTCTTCCATTTGAAGCTGCAGACCTTATTGCAAATCTGATTGTTTTACTGAAGATAATATTTGAACTCATTCTGTTTATTATGACAATTTTGTTATTGTCCTCATAGGGGCTATTTGGTCTAGGATTGCATAGTGTCTGGTTTGGGCACTGCTAATATTGATCTCCCCTTAAAGAAAGGGTTTTGGAAACCTATAGGGCCACTATAAGCCTACAGGGGGAAATCTGCAATATCTCAGATCTGCACTGCTAGAGGGGAAGATACATGAACAACATGAAAAAACAAGGGAAGAAAATGATCCAAACAAATCTAGATTCTATAGTAATAGAATCCAATGACAGTATGTTAGAAGAAATGTCAGAAAAGGACTTCAGATTATGCATGATTAAGATGATTTGCGAAGCAAAGGATGAGATAAGAGAGCAAATGAAAGCAATGAATGATAATACCAATAAGCTGAAAGAGCACGTGCAGGAAGCAAAAGATCATTTCAACAAAGAGATAGAGATTCTCAAAATAAATAAATAAATAAATAAACTGAATGGAAATCCTTGAAATGAAGGAAACAATAAGCCAAATAAAAAACTCAATGGAAAGCATCACCAAAAGACTAGACCACTTGGAAGACAGAACCTCAGACAATGAAGACAAAATATTTAATCTTGAATATAAAGTTGCCCAAACAGAGAAGATGGTAAGAAATCATGAACAGAATCTCCAAGAACTATGGGACATCATGAAAAGACCAAATTTAAGAATTATCAGGATTGAGGAAGGCACAGAGATACAAACCAAAGGAATGAACAACCTATTCAATAAAATAATATCAGAAAATTTCCCAAACCTGAAGAACGAAATGGAAAATCAAATACTAGAGGCTTACAAAACACCAAATGCACAAAATCACAACAGGTCCACACCAAGACACATTATAATGAAAATGCCTAACATTCAAAATAAAGATAGGATTTTGAAGGCCACAAGAGAAAAGCATCAGATTACATATAGGGGGAAACCAATACAGATAGCAGCTGACTTCTCAACCCAGACTCTAAAAGCTAGAAGGGCCTGGAACAACATATTTAAAGCTCTGAAAGAACATGGTTGCCAACCAAGAATCCTATACCCAGCAAAACTAACCTTCAGATTTGAAGATGAAATAAAATCCTTCCATGATAAACAAAAGTTAAAAGAGTTTACAAATAGAAAGCCTGCACTGCAGAATGTTCTCAACAAAATATTTCATGAGGAGGAAATGAAAAACAACAATGTAGATCAGCAAAGGGAGGAGCTGCCTTACAGAAAAACCACTCAAAGGAGAAACCAAGCCAACTTAAAAACCAAAAATAAGCCAAATGACTGGGAATACAAATCATATCTCCATAATAACCCTGAACGTTAATGGCCTAAACTCATCAATCAAAAGACACAGACTGGCAGAATGAATTAAAAAGAAAGACCCAACAATATGCTGCCTGCAAGAGACTCATCTCATAGAAAAAGACATCCACAGACTAAAGGTGAAAGGATGGGAAAAAACCTACCACACACATGGACTCAGTAAAAAAGCGGGGGTTTCCATCCTATCAAATAAAGTGGACTTTATATCAGATAAAGTGGACTTCAAGCCAAAGTTAGTCAGAAGGGATAAAGAAGGACATTTCATCCTGCTTAAGGGAACCATAAATCAGTAAGACATAACGATAGTAAATGTTTATGCCCCAAACAATGGTGCATCCCTGTACATCAAACAAATCCTTCTCAATTTCAAGAATCACATAGACCACAACACAATAATTCTGGGTGACTTTAATGGACTGCTGTCACCACTGGATAGATCTTCCAAACAAAAACCAACCAAAGAAACCATAGAACTCAATAACACAATCAATAACCTAGACTTAATAGACATATATAGAATATTCCATCCATCAACGAGCAGATTCACTTTCTTCTCAGCAGCACATGGAATCTTCTCAAAAACAGAACATATGTTATGCCACAAAGCAGCCCTTAGAAAATGCAAAAAAATAGAGATACTGCCTTGTGTTCTATCAGATCATAATGGACTGAGAATAGAAATCAATGACAAAATAAAAAACAGAAATTACTCCAACACCTGGAGACTAAATAATATGCTATTGAATGAAACATGGATAACAAAAAACATCAGGGAGGAGATAAAAAAATTCTTAGAGGTCAATGAGAATGACGATACAACATATCAAAATTTCTGGGACACTATGAAAGCGGTACTAAGAGGAAAATTCATTGCATGGAGCGCGTTCCAGAAAAGAATGAAAAGTCAACAACTAAATGACCTAACATTACAACTCAAAGTCCTAGAAAAAGAAGAACAGAATAACAGCAAAAGTGGTAGAACACAGGAAATAATTAAAATCAGAGCTGAAATCAATGAAATTGAAACAAACGAAACAATTCAAAAAATTGACAAAACAAAAAGTTTGTTCTTTGAGAAAGTAAACAAAATAGACAAACCCTTAGCCACACTAACTAAAAGAAGGAGAGAGAAAACTCAAATTACTAAAATTTGTGATGAAAAAGGAAATATCACGACAGACACAACTGTGATACAGAACATAATGAGAAGCTACTTTGAAAATCTGTATTCCAACAAAATAGAAACTACCGAAGACATTGAAAAATTTCTAGAGACATATGCTCCTCCCAAACTGAACCAGGACATACACAATTTAAACAGATCAATATCAAGCAATGAAATAGAAGAAGCCATTAAAAATCTACCATCCAAGAAAAGCCCAGGACCAGATGAATTCTCAGCTGAGTTCTACAAGACCTTCAAAGAATAACTCATTCCAATACTTCTCAAAGTATTCCAGGAAATAGAAAAGGAGGGTACCCTACCAAACTCATTCTATGAAGCTAATATCACCTTCATACCCAAACCAGGCAAAGACACATCAAGGAAAGAAAATTTTAGACCAATATCCTTGATGAATATAGATGCAAAGATCCTTAACAAAATATTGGCAAACCGTATCCAAAAACATATTAAGAAAATTGTGCACCACGATCAAGTGGGGTTCATCTCTGGAATGCAAGGATGGTTTAACATCCATAAATCAATAAGTGTAATCCATCATGTCAATAGACTTAAGGATAAGAATCATATGATTATTTCAATTGATGCAGAAAAAGCGTTCGACAAAATACAACACCCCTTCATGCTCAAAACACTAGAAAAAATAGGGATAATAGGAACATACCTGAACGTTGTAAAAGCTATTTATGCTAAGCCCATGTCCAACATCATTCTTAATGGAGAAAAACTGAAACCATTCCCTTTAAAAACGGGAACAAGACAGGGATGTCCTCTTTCACCACTTTTATTCAACATTGTCCTCGAAACTCTAGCCAGAGCAATTAGGCAGACCAAAGAAATTAAAGGGATACGAATAGGAAAAGAAGAACTTAAGCTGTCACTATTTGCTGATTCTCTATTTAGAGGATGCAAAAACTCCACCGGAAAACTTCTAGACCTCATCAATGAATTCAGCAAAATAGCAGGCTATAAAATCAACACACATAAATCTAAAGCATTTTTATAAGCAAGCGACGAAACAGTTGAAAGGGAAATGAGGAAAACAACTCCATTTGCAATAGCCTCAAAAAAAAAAAAAAATACTTGGGAATCAATCTAACCAAAGAGGTAAAAGATCTCTACAATGAAAACTACAAAACATTGAAGAAGGAAATTGAGGAAGACTTTAGAAGATGGAAAGATCTCCCATGTTCTTGGATAGGCAGAATTAATATTGTCAAAATGGCCATACTACCAAAAGTGCTATACAGATTCAATGCAATTCCAATTAAAATCCCAATGACGTACCTTACAGAAATAGAGCAAGCAATCGTGAAATTCATCTGGAACAGTAAGAAACCCAGAATAACTGAAGCAATCCTTAGCAGGAAGAATGAAACAGGGGGTATCACAATACCAGAACTTCAACTATACTACAAAGCAATAGTAACAAAAACAGCATGGTATTGGCACCAAAATAGACAGGTAGATCAATGGTACAGAATAGAGGACACAGATACAAACCCAAATAAATACAATTTTCTCATACTAGACAAAGGTGCCAAAAATATGCAATGGAGAAAAGATAGCCTCTTCAACAAATGGTGCTGGGCAAACTGGAAATCCATATGCAACAGAATGACACTAAACCCCTATCTCTCACCCTGCACAAAAATCAACTCACAATGGATCAAGGACCTTGAAATCAGACCAGAGACCCTGCATCTTATAGAAGAAAAAGTAGGTCCAAATCTTCAACTCGTTGGCTTAGGATCAGACTTCCTTAACAGGACTCCCATAGCTCAAGAAATAAAAGCAAGAATCAACAACTGGGATAGATTCAAACTAAATAGCTTTCTCTCAGCAAAGGAAACCATCAGCAATGCAAAGAGAGAACCTACAGAGTGGGAGAAAATCTTTGCCACTCATACTTCAGATAGAGCACTAATTTCCAGAATATATAAAGAACTCAAAAAACTCTACATGAAGAATACAAATAACCCAGTCAACAAATGGGCTAAGGATATGAACAGACACTTCACAGAAGATCGACAAGCAATCAACAAGCATGTGAAAAAATGTTCACCATCTTTAGTAATAAGAGAAATGCAAATCAAAACTACACTAAGATTCCATCTCACCCCAATTAGAATGGCAATTATCAAGAATACAAGCAACAATAGATGTTGGCGAGGATGTGGGGGAAAAGGTACACTCATACATTGCTGGTGGGGCTGCAAATTAGTGCAGCCACTCTGGAAAGCAGTGTGGAGATTCCTTAGAAAACTTGAAATGGACCCACCATTTGAACCAGCTATCTCACTCCTCAGCCTATACCCAAAGGACTTAAAATCAGCATACTACAGAGATACAGCCACATCAACGTTCATAGCTGCTCAATTCACCATAGCCAGACTGTGGAACCAACCTAGATGCCCTTCAATTGATGAATGGATAAAGAAACTGTGGCATATATATATACAATGGAATATTACTCAGCTATAAAGAATAATAAAATGATGGCATTTGCAGGCAAATGGATGAAATTGGAGAATATCATGCTAAGTGAGATAAGCCAATCTCAAAAATCCAAAAGACGAATGATCTCACTGATAAGCGGATGATGACACATAATGGGGGGTGGGAGGGGGGCAAGAATGGAGGAAGGAGGGACTGTATAGAGGGAAAAGAGGGGTAAGAGGTATGGTGGGGAAGGAAAAAATAACAGAATGAATCAAATCTCATTACCCTATGTGAATGTATGATTATGCAAATGGTATGCTGTTACTCCATGTACAATCAGAAACAACGTGTATCCCATTTGTTTACAATAAAAATAAATTAAAACAAACAAACAAACAAGCTCAAAGGAGCCTCAAAAAAAAAAAAAAAAAGAATATGTTCTAAGAACTGAGAATAATCGCTGAGGGCAGTGGTGCATGCCTGTAATCCCAGCTGAGGCAGGACCACCACAAGTTCAAAGCCAGCCTCAGCAACTTAGTGAGGCCCTGTCTCAAAATAAAAAATAGAAAGGCTGGGGATGTGGCTCAGTGGTTAAGCAGCCCTGGGTTCAATTCCCAGCACCAAAAAACAAAAAGGATGTTAAGTTCTCCTGGCGGCCATACCTGTAGACCCAGCTACTCCGGAGGCTGAGGCTGAGGCAGGAGGATGGCTTGGGCCTAGGGGTTTGAGACCAGTCTGGGCAACACGGCAAGATACCATCTCAAAACCCAATCAAACCAAACCAACAAACATAAAAAAATGAGGGGAAAAAAACCCCAAAACCCTAGGAAGACTATTCTGGCTTTTTCCAGTATCGCTTACTGGGTTACGTGGCGCGACATGTTTAGAGCCACTTCAGAGCACAACAGGTCTCGACTGGTCTGTGGAAGTGCCGCCCCTTCCTCCCTGATGAGAGACCCAGCGTGCAGGGTCCCGAGTAGGGGTCCTAGGACCTGGGACAGGGCATCTGATTTATCCACAGATGGGACCGACAAAAAGTCATTTTCTATGTCCCTAGGTTGTCGCCAGCCAGAAGGAAGTCAGGTGCACTATGATCTACAGATTGCTCATCGTGGGGAAGAATACAGCTCAGGCTGGCTTTGGTGGCTCCCGCAGCTGTGTTCTTTGAGTATGTGGTGGCTCTGTTGAGTTCTTTGGGGCCAAGGACATCCCAGGTGGGGCATGCGACCCTGCCCCAGGTGAACACCGCCGAGGGCTTGTCCCACCTTGAATCCACATGACTTTGTAAAGCTCCATCTCTTATGTGCTCAGGTGAGACTCGGGGCTCAGATGGCGTCCCCCAGGGGAGACACTGGCCTGGCCTGGATGGTCCTTGGAAATGAGGCTGGTGTAAGATTTGGACCTGCTTGTGAGAAATGAACCACACGGTTGCTGGCCGTTCCTGCACCCAGAGGTGCCGTGGATTAGCGGTGGCTGCACGAACCGGTGCCCAGCAATTTCCTGCGGCCCTTCCTCAGTGAGCAGGATCTCAGGGTCGGGCCTTGGCTCCGGGTCTGGTCCCTGCTCCTGGCTTATACAAGGCCAGCTGGACTTTCCTGGAGCTGCTGCTCCGGGCCCCTAGGCCGGGGAACTGCCCTCCCCTCTCCTGCTCACCTGGAGGGTCAGCTTCAGCCCATCTGAGGTCCACTGTGCCAAGCTCCTGTCTGCTCAGCCCCTGGGGTCCCCAAGGCTGATCTGGAGCCCGATCACCGGGATTTCCGGGCAGCAGCTTCCAGACCTCCTGCAGAGTCGTCCCTCCAGGGGGCAGGAGTGGGGCGGCTGGTCGTGCCCTCTCTTTTTTCCAAAGCAGGAAGCAACATCCAGCCTGAGGAAGGCTGGCCCTGGCCTGAGTCCCCGACTTTCTCCCTGGTGTCAGGCGGACACACCTGCACAGGTGGCCTGGGGCATTCCCTGCTTTTGACCTCTTCCTATTGTCTGCTCTAAGCCCGCAGGGTCCACTTAATGCCAATGTCACCCCCACAAAGCGGACGGAACCCTGCGGGTGGGTGATCCCAAGATGGAAGGGCTCCTTGTTCTTTGAGAGCTAAAATTTGCCCTTTGGCTGAGCAGAGCCCCCAGCTGACCACGGGCTGCGGCCTCGGCTTTACCAAAGGTGACTCCAAACGGCTGCGTTTGCTCCTGTGGGTGCCTGGCAGCTGAGCTTCACTGTGACAAACGACGTGAGCGACACCAGCGCGGGGCCACTGTCAGGAGCGGTGGGGGAGACCAGGTCACCTCGCGCCACCACCCAGATCAGAGAGCCAGCAGGATCTTGTCCCGTTTTCCTTCTGTGGAATTATTCAAGAGAAAACCTCCACCTCGCCACCCGTCCCTCTCGCTCACAAGAAGTCACGTTCTGACGTCACCTCCCAGTCACTACTGCACCTGAGGAGAGAAACATTAATGGCTCGGCAGCGTCTCACACCCTGCGTGTCTCAGAGCGTCTTTTTGACACTACGGCTGGTTTCCTGGAGTCTGGCTTCTCCTAGGAACTTTCCAGCCCTGGGCTCTTTTTACACATGGAGGCCACACTGGCGTATGCAGCGGTTGTTTCTCCGGGTTGGCGCCTCTGTTTGCCTCTTGACGCCATCATTCACGTCTCTCGCAGATGATTTTTGTAAGTGGATGCTAGCATCATGCAGTAGTTTGGATGTTGAATGTCTGGCAAAGGCCCATGTGTTAAGGCCGTGGTCCTCAGAGGAGCAGAGTGGAATCTCTAAGAGGTGGGACCTGACAGGAGGTCTTTAGGACACTGGGTGTATGTCCTTGAAGGGGACAGTGGGGCCTGGCCTTTTCCTCTTTCTCTTTCACCTTCCAGCCACGAGGTGAGAGTTTTTGCTCCAGCACTATGCTCCTGCCATGATGCTCTTGCCCAAACCAACAGGGCCAACTGTTTATTGATCAAAACCTCCCAAACTACAAATCAAAAGCAACCTTTTCTCTTTATAAGTTGATTATCTCAGGTATTTGTTATAGTAATGGAAAGCTGATGCACACACATTGGATGTTCAGTTAGAATCAGGTTCAACTTTCACAGGAACACTCCATGGGTGGTGCTGGGTGCAGGAAACTGCATCAAATCAGGAGGCACAGGTGGTCAGTACGCTCCTTGAGTGATGCTAAAATGGTTTTGTGGGTTTGGCTGGTGACAGCCCAACCCCTTCATGGGGAAATTCCTTACTTGGTAACTAGTCTCCAAAGATTGCTGCCCAACAAAGCATACTTCTTACCTCCTCTGCGTGGTCCCCTCCCTGGAAGCTGGGTTAACTCTCTGACTTGTTTTTACCTCAGGAATGTGGTGGGAGTGACTCTGGGATCTCCCAGGCTTGTCATAAGAAGCCTGTGGCTTCCCCTTCGTCTCTGGGGGAAGTCAGCATCTATGTAGGGACCATCAGGAGGCCTCCATGTTGTGAGGAAGCCCAAGCTGGCCACACGTGGGTGTGACATGGAGAGAGAGGTGCTGGGATGCCAGCCAGTGCCCACCGTCTCTGCCCTCTCAGGCGAGACATGAGCCTGGAGAGTGAAGGAGCCACCTCGGCCATCCTGCCTCCACCAGTGACTCTAAGCCCTGCGGCCATGTGACTCCACTGTATGCGAGAGCCCAGGTGAGATCTGCTGGTCGAGCCCAGTCAACTCTGGACATGAGTGATAACACATGATTGTGGTATGGTCACCACATTCAGGGGTGGCTTGCCACTAACTGGGACAAGCATCAACTTCTCCTCTAAATGTTTCAACCACTGACTGAACCAGTTATGTTCAGTAGTTATGAAGCTATGATGATTTTCTAATTCAACCCTTCCTCTCACATTAATTTGCAGGAATTCTTTCCCTCTTGGTTACTCTGGAATATGATCTCCAGATGAAAGGGACATTGTGGGCTTCTTTCCTTTTCACTGATGGCCCACCCCCCTTTAAAAAGCAGCAACCTGGTCCTTGTTGATCTGGATTCCTGGTCCAGATCAAGGGAGGAGAGGAAGATGGCGGCAGATAAGAAGATTCCTGAGCAAGGTGAACAGAGAACTTGGTTTCCAAGGAAACCACAGAGTAATCACCAGGCCCTCTGAGGCTCATTCTTTCTTTGTCCCGCTAAAAGCCAGATGCTGTCACCTTCTAAGCCAGCTCATATGATTTGGGTCAGCAGGGGAGATGAAGGGCTTGGGAGCCCCTGGGAACAGTTGCTCCTCCTCCCTGGGCCCCTTCCTTTCACTCAACACCATGAGCCCTCACCCCTTCCTCTCCTCTAGTTTCCTATAATCACCTAGTTCTGGGATAAGCAAGGCACACAATTGTTTCTCCCCAGGAACTCCAAGGGACAGAGTGTCTGTTAGGGTTTGAATGTGCCTTCCCAATTCATGTTGGAATTTAATCGTCATTGAGACACTATTAAGAGGTGGGACCTATAAAAGGTGATCAGGTCATAAATGGATTATTGCAGCCTTCATGGGAGTTCCTGATAATAAATGAGGCGTCTTGTCTGCCTTCTTGCCCACCTGCCCTGTTGTGTTGCAGCACCAGATGTGGTCCCTTGATCTTGGACTTGCCGGCCTCTAGAACTATTAGCCAAATAAACTTCTATTGTTTCTAATTTACCCAATCTGAGGTATTGTATTATAGCTGCAGAAAACAGACTGAGACAACCTCTTTGCTTGGAGCTCTGTTGTGGGCCTTCATCTGTGAAAACAGCAAGATTGAAGACCCTTCTGGTCCTGGGATGGAGGGATGGCAGGCCCAAATCCTGAAGAAGAAAACACAGTGACCATATGTCTAGCGATCAGAGGTGACCCTAGGGCGCCCCTGGCTGCAGAGCAGTATCTGCCTGGGGCAGTTGAGAGCTAGCAGGGATGAACACTTGCTCTGGGTCTGCATCGTACAGATTTAGGAATGGGGCCAGCAGGCTGAGCCATTTGTCCAAGGTCAGCCACAGCACTTGTAGCATGGGACTCTGGCCCGTCCTGGCTGAGATCTGTCCCTGCCGTGACGGGCACATCACCTTGTTTTATTCTCTGCCTCTCCAACTGTGTATCTGGCTTTTTCAGTTGACCCACCATTGAATCAAGCTGGACCCTGGGGTGGGAGGGCCAGTGGGGAGCAGGCGTTCCTGGGCTCTGAAGGGCTGTGCTGGCCTTGGGTCTGATTGGTCTGGACCTGACTGGTGCAGTAGCTGCCTGGGGGTGTGTGGGGGGTGCTGGGTCTTGGGTATTTTCCCTGGTATAGGATAGGTCTTGTTTGTTCTAGAACAGTGTCTGATAGAATCCTGTTTGATGGATTCATGCAGGAAATGCCTTTAAACACAGTGTCCCCCTCACCAGAAAAAGTGGCAGAACACACACCAGCATTCGTACGGTGTTGCCTGGGCAGAGAACCCCCTTGCCAACGCCGGAGGGACATCATTACCCTTGGCGATGGGCTGTCTGAACCCTGGTTAGCAGGCAATGGTTCCGGTGTGGCCCTGGGAGGTTCTAGTCTGTGTGTGACCTGGCTAGCGTTAGGGCAGGGTCATCTCTGCCCAGGGTGGACAAGGGGGTCCTGGGCCTGCCAAGCGCCATTTTCCCTTAGACTGGCTATTGGGTGGTCCTGCCCCCTCCCCAGCCTTCCCTGCTGCCCTCTCCCATTACAAATGGGCAAATGTTTTCTGGTGCCCAGAAATTTCTGACATCACTGTCGTTCTTCTTCTGGGGACACACAGTCTGAGTGTGCCCTAGCAGCCCTGTGGACTGTCTGGTGTCTTGGTGGCTCTGCTTGGAGCCCTCCTCGGGCTGTCTGGTTGGGGAGCCCCCACATGGGTGAGCAGGTCTGGGAGGGGCTGGGCTCTGAGGCTCCGCCCAGGTGGGGCCTCCTTGAGGCTGGAGGCAGCCCTGCTGAAGCTGAGCTGGGACAAGGCACCTGCCTCTGCGAGTTCACTTCGTCATGTGTAAAAGGGGACAACGATGCCTACCTCGGAGGATGCTGACAGGTGTCCCCAACTCAATTAAACCTGACTCTGGGAAGGGGCGTCTGATCCTAGTCATCCAGGCGCTCTCCTCCCAAGCCTCCTGCACCTTGCCCAGCTCCCAGCTTTGGAACCATTCTAGACCATTCTCTGGCCTACATGGTCGCCATAGAGATGCCCTTTGCCATGCCCTATCCTGGCGCCGGTGGGGTCAGGGTCCAACTTCTTTAGAGATACCATGGCTGGCTTCTTCCTTGGGTTTGGTGGGTCAGGGACTTTGGGACCTCATTCCCCAGAGGACCCTTCTCTGGGTCTGAGGACCTTTCCTCTCCCCATGCAGAGCCACCCACCTCTCCTCACCCCTGCAGAACTCCAGCGCAATCTCCCCGCGGTCTACTGGAGGGGGCAGATGCTGCAGGGGACTTCAGCCGGATCACAGCCGCCCCCAGAGCTGAGGCCTGGCTTCCTTCCTGGACTCGGGAGCTCGAAAACCAGGAGGAAAGCTCTGACCTTCCTGGGTGGCCTGGGAGCACACGGGCGTCTTCGGTGTGGGCTCCCAGGTACTCCCTCACTGGTGGCTGTAAACCTCAGTCCCAAAGGGACCCAGGCCCCCGCCAGGGAGGGAGGTCCAGGGCTCTTTCCTGCCACTTTTGATGCGTGTTTCCCAAGGCAGTCACAAGCCCGAGTCGCCGTCCGTGGGGTTAGAGCTGCCGAGGCTGAGCCGCTGGCCGCGCGGCCACCTCCTGCTCCCAGCCTCCTTGCGAGCTGCCTCAGAGCTGTCCTCTCCCTTCTGCAGGGACGGGGCATAGGACCAGGCCTCACTGACCACCTCCCCCAAACCAGCACAGTCTGGGGACTTCCGCCTGGATAGGCTCAAGTGACGGGGACCCTCGTGACACCCATTTCACAGGAGAGGAAGCCGAGGCTCAGGCCCTTGTTCATTCCAGGTCACACGGCTGGCAGGGAAAGCTGACCCTGCCGATGGATGAAGATTTGGATTATGCTTTGATCGCAAAGGCGACAGCTGGTTAAAGCAGAGGTTTTAGAAAACACAGAGGAAAAGAAAACAGAAGAGCCCCCGTCTCCCGTCAGAGCTGTGGCTGTAGCTGTATATTCTTAGCGTCGTGGTTCCAGCAGGACACGTTTCGGGCCCCACCCCCAGAGTGTCTGAGTCAGCAGGCAGGGGGAGGCTGAAATTTGCATTTCTCATGAGTTTCTGGGGTGCTGCTGCTGCTAGCTTGAGGACCCCGCTTTGGGACCACTGCTTAGATCAGGGATCTCCACCCCAGCGCTGCTGACGCTGGGGCCAGGTGACCGTCTGGTGCCGGGTGTCCCGCGGCTGGGGCGCTCAGCAGCACCCCGGCCTCTGCCCGCTGCATGCCAGTGGCTCATTCCTCCCCTGAGGCGACAACCCAAAATGTCTCCAGACGTTGCCACATGTCCCCAGGGGAGGGGACTGTGCCCAGAAAGTCCCCTGCTCTGTTCTTGTGCTCTGTGTCCACTTGTCTCCTCGCAGAGACCCCTCCTCATGCACACAGTCCATTCCTCCAGAATAATCTCGATGGTACAGCTTGTAACCTGCTCCTCTTCACCTACCAGCACGGTGCCAATCAACTGGGCACTGGGTGCCAATCAGCGGCCCCAGGAAGCAGACTTTCTGCACAGGTGACTCGGGAAGCCTGTCTCTCTGGGCCGGGTGGGTGGCGGAGGCGGCCTGTCCGAGCCAGGCCTCAGTGCGGGTATGGGGCCTCCCTCCTCGTGGCCGGGGCCGGAGACCCTGAACCTGTGCAGAGCCGGAGGGAAGGTCCCCGGCTGCCTTTGCCCACGATGGCACCGGCACGGCTCTCGCCTCCCAGCTGGGACAGAGGCCTGTGGACTGGTCACCAGGACTCCTTAGGAGATGCGGGGGGATCTTGCTGCCCTGTTGTCCCTGAGGTCCCGTCTGCCCGTCTCAGGGCTTCGTTTCTCCCAGAGTGGCCATCAGCTGGCCACCCACTCTAAGCAGCGCCTGCTCTTAGGGTCACACGGGTACTGGGGTTGGCGCTAGAAGCTGCAGGACGCTGCGAAGCGAGCTCAGGAGGTGAGGGCCTCCACGCCCCCTGCACCATGGCCGCCCCTCCGCCGTCTCCTCCCTGCCCTGCCGTGGGGCTGTGGCGCTGGCTGCTCGGGCTGGGCCTCAATTGGTCTGAACCGATCCATGTCTCCTCTCCTTCATTCCATGGGGATTTTTTCTGGCATAGAGAAGGAGCTTCTGGAGGTTTGCTGGAGCTGGCGGCGGTGGCTCCAGAGCCTGTGCGTCTTTCTCCAGTCGAGTCACATTGGGAGCCTGAAACCAGCCACTGTGGGAGGATTTACACCGCAGGGATTGGCAGATGCTGTGGGTCAGGGCTCTTCCCCCACCAGAAAGCTGGCTCTCCAGAGTTCCATTGTCCCCTCCCATGAACCATGATCAGGAGCCTGAAAGTCCAGCTGCTGCTGGCCACCCTATGACCATAGAGGACTGAGGGTGGATGAAGTCAATGCTTTGGAAGACCCAGCAGGGAGATAGAAAGGGTGTGGCTTATGGTGACACTGATCATGACTCACCTCTGGCCTTTTTGACTGCTTTTTTTGAGGGTATTCTAAATGATACAACTTGGCAGCCGGGGTGGGATATCAGAGGCCAATACAGTAGTGGGTTGGGACCTTCCATCCTCCTGCCACTGTGGAGCAATGGGGGCTTGTTCATATGGATTTCTCCATCCTCTGAATGGTGACTGTGCTCCTCACGTGGTCCTGAAGCATTCTCAAGTGGTAAGATGTATCAGTTAGCTATTGCCCAATGGTGCTGTGTAACAAATAATCTCATGACTCAGTGACTTAGAACAACAATGATATATTCTATGATTCTGTGGCTTGGTTGGGGCTCTATTGATCCAGGCAGGACTGCAGGCTGCAGTGGCTTGGGCTGCTTTGTCCCTTGTTGCTGGGCTGTGGCAGGGGCAGCTCAGCTCCATGTCTCTTGCCCTGTTTGGACAAGTGGATAAATTGGTGCCCATTTCTCTTAGAGGCATGAAAGAGACACAAGTGAATGAGTGGGATGTATGAGGCTTCTTGGGGCTCAGTAAGTAGCCATTGACTGGGTGCCATTGGCCAAAGCAAATCCCGTGGGCAACTTCAAAGTCAAAGAGCAGGGAATGACCCTCCATTTGTAAGGAGGCTGTAGCAAGGGTGTGGATGCAGCAAGGGACGGAGAGTTGGCTGATGTGTGGTCGCCTGTGGACCAGCACGGTCTGTCCTGGGTGAGTCCCTCTCTGCGGAGCTGACACGCCAGGCAGGACCCTGCCTAGTGATCCGGCACTCTGCAGAGCACTGACGCTGGAGAAGGGATGCAAGCAGCCCTCGCGTAATGTATTCACCAGGTTAGGGCAGCCTTTCTGTGCAGAGGGTGGGGAGGGGAGAGACAGGCAACTCAGGCAGTGTGGTGCATGCAGTAGGTGCCATTCAGTGCTCAGTAAAGGAACTTATACTGTCTTCTGTCCTTGTTCAGAAATTTTCCCTGGGGGAGGCGAGGAGAAGCCTGGGGGTGGAGGCCCTGGGGCTCTGACACCCACCTTGCTTTAGGGAAGCGCTGGTCACACCAGAGACAGCAGGCACTGTCCCAAGGAGCATAACAAGAGGAGTCTACGAGTGGCCTTGAAATGTATTTCTTTAGGGTTTTCTTTTTTCTCAAGCAAGTTCATTTCTTTTCGGCATTTGTTTCCATTTTATTTTAGATATATCTTTTTTAAATAACTGGACACAATAACTCCATTTTGTTCATTTTTTTATGTGATGCTGAGGGTGGATCCCAGTGCCTCACACGTGCCAGGCAAGCATTCTACCCGAGTTACGACCCCAGCCCTCGATATGTCATTTTTATAAATAGTATGGATAAAAGCGTTTTTTTTTTTTTTTTTTTGTACCAGGGATCGAAGCCAGGTGCGCTTAATCACTAAGCCACATCTCCAGCCCTTTTTAATATTTTATTAATATTAAATTAATATTAATATTAATTAATATTTTCACTAAGTTTCTTAGGGTCTCGCTAAGTTGCTGAGGCTGGCTTTGAACTTGTGATCCTCCTGCCTCAGCCTCCTGAGCTGCTGGGATTATAGGCGTGTGCCACTGTACCTGGTTTATTGTCAATTCTTGAACTTCATATACATTAAATCCCATAACGGGTGCTCTTTGTGTCTGGATTTTTCTGTTAATATGTTTGTGAGACTTATCCTTATCACGTGTAGCAGTTTATTTTATTTCTCGACTCAATAGTCATATGGGAAAATTTCTTTGCTCTATAGTAGTCCATTGCATGAAAAGATCATTATTTATCTGCTCTACTGTTGGCAGACATTGGGTTGTTTCTAGTTTGGGGCCATATTGAGTAGCCCTACTATGAACACCCTTAAGCATGTTTTTCGGTGGACGTACATGTTCATTGCTTGGGTATTTACTTAGGAGTGGAACTGCTGGATCACAGAGTGGACTCGGTTTAGCTCTAGTGGCTAGAGAGCGCCAAGTGGTTCTCCAAAGTGATTGTTTATGATGGATTCTCTCTCTCTCCCCCACGCCCTTCCTCTCTCTTTGTTTCCTTCTTTCTGACCCGATTTAAACTTCAAAATTAATAGGAGAATTTAACTCATTCACATTTATTGTGACAAATGATATATTTGTTTTTCTCCTTTCCATCTTATTTATGTTTACTGTTTGTTCCGACTACGGTTCATTTGCAAGTGACAGAACTTCATGGTGAAGCACAGAGAGATTTAGACAAGGAGTTCAGAGCCTGCAAAATTGCTAGAGAAGCTGGAAGACCAGGTTTGGTCTGAGCTTTTGCGAGTGACTGTCCCAGCCACCCCACAGAGCTGACCTGAGATGGAGCCGCTATTTCTAGCACAACCAGGAAGTGCAGGACACGGCTGCCACCACTCCAGCTACTGGCCCAGGGCCACACCATCCCTGTGGGACACAGGTGTCCGTGTAGCTGCTGTTGCTGGGGGCTCCAAGACTGTACGTCCCCATCTCGGTTCCACCCAGGGGACAATGCTCAATGTTGGCATCTTAACCTTATTTAAGCCTTGACTTCTCTCTCGCCATATCCAAGTTAAAGATTAAAAATACTCTACCCGTCGGGGTTCACTTTCTGCTTGCACCACCCCAAGAAGAGAACTCCAGACGCTCTTACTTCCCCCTTGTCGCTGGCTGGGCCACCCCAGCCACATCTGAGGTTTGCAGATGTATTTAGAATTGTTAGTTTCAGTCTCAGGCTCTGGTCGTACCTTCTGAAAGATCCCTCCTTAATTATTATACTCTATTTCCCATGCACGGTATTCTCCGCCACCATGTAACTGTAAATGAGCTTGTCGTGGCTGTTACTGCTCGTCTTTGCTGTCTTCCGCTCTTCGGAGACTTCTGTTCCAATTTGATCTTCAACTTGCAAGGGTGTTTTCTGGTCTGTTTCCCTCGGTTCCTCTTCCCGCTCTGCTGCCTTCTCTCCAGTCTGCAAATTGGTTTCCTCCCTCTTCACTTCCAGGGATGCAAATGAGAAGCTGCCTCTGTTGTGGCAGGGAGCTTTCTGGAAGCTCCACAGACTTGGCTGGGCTGAAGCTGGTTGTCTTTTTATCCTCCACACCCTCTCTGGGGCCCCGGATTCACATCTCTCTGCGACTCTCATGTTTCCTGAATGACCGCCTTTTCTTTTGCTCATTCGTCTCCTCTTGGAAACCCACCACCCTCCCGGGTACTAGAATGGGTCCCCAGCCCCTTATCTTTTTGTGGGCCCTTCCCGTCTTTGTGTTTCACTCTTTTGTTCTGAGCAAGTTTTCCAGAATAGAGCTTTGGTTCTCAGAGCATCTTTCCTTGTTCTCTCTCCCTCGATTGAATTTTTAATTCTGGAAATTGTGTCTTTGTGTTTTGAGTTCTTGCAAGATTTCTTTCTGTGTGTTGCAGGTGTCCCCTGAAGGGGACAGGCCCTGTGTCATACAGGCCTCCTCCCTTCACCCTGAGAGCAGAGGTGGCCCTGGTTCCGCTGGGCTGCTGCTCTTCTATGCCTTCCCAGAGAAAGTGGATGTGGAGATTGGCTCAACTGGCAGGGGGAGAAGACAAAGGCTGCTGCAGCCCACCTGGCCAGACTGGGACCCTCAGGAGGCCAATTTATATTCCCAGGTTTAACAGGAAGCAGAAAACCAGCAGCAAAAGTCATTCAGACTCTGAAGACAGTCTGACCCCCAGTGCCCACGTTAGATGTGGCCATGTTGGTGGTAAAAGGAGCAACGAAAGGGAATTTTGCTAACACAGCAGGATTAGGACCCAATTAAAGAGTGTGTCTTCAGACGGAAGGAAGACACCAAAGGGGCCTGTGGCAAGACTGCCCAGTGTTCACTAAATTTGGCTCATTTTCTTTCTGGCGCACAGCTAGACTACATTTCCCAGTTTCCCCTGCAGCTGGTGGGGCTTTGTGATCATGTGCCTTGTTCTGTCCAATCAGGTGAAAGCAAAAGACACCTGGCTCTTACCTGGCTCTCCTGTGTATGGCAATCTGGGGTACCACGTGAGGTTGGCAGAGCTCTGTATTGGAGGGGATTAGATTTCTGAGTCACTGCAAGAGAGCTGTACAGGAGAATCACCCAGAAATAATCATGTTGAACTTCCATGAAAAAGAGAGAAACTTGTATTATGCTATAGAGATTTGGACCAGTTGTTACAGCAGCTAGCCTATGCTAACACACACGTCTTTTCCAGGAACCGCCTGGCAGGCCTGCCCATAGCTCATTGACAGCATTGCACACTGTCCTCTGAGCACTTTGCAGGCAGGAACAACATCCAAACGTTGTCAGCATTCTGTAGCAGGGAAGAAGCCTGGGGTTGGTCTGTGGTGGGCAGCCACCGCAGCTGTTCTCTTAGGGGCTTTTTATATATTATGGCTAATTCCATTTGCTCTGTCGGTTGCTTTTGTGTTCTTTGCTATTCGTCTTGCTTTTCATCTTTCATTTAATGACTTACACAGCCTTCTGATGCAAGGGGGATTGTAAAGCACACCTGTCATTATTTTTGTCTACCCAATGTCTGAAGCCCCTTCCTGTTTGAGGTGGTCTGGAAAATGTTAGGAGCTGGCTTCTCAGCCTCCCTTGCAGCTCAGGTGCAGGCCCACAAAGGAGGGATGCCACTGAGCACAGCCAGCAGGGACTGGGCAGACCTTCTGGAAAGCATGGAAGCCGAGGTAGCCGATCTGTGGTACGGAGGTAGCTGTGGGGTCTTTCCTAGACCAGCTGTAGCACAGTTGGGGTCTCTGTTCAGAGGTCTGTACATAGGGTGAACTATACATAGTTTAAAAATCCAGAAAGCCAGCCTACATACTGGACACATATAAAAGCCTATAGGGCACCTATAAAATTGCTCAAATTAAGTTTTTGGAGGTATCCTATATATAGAAAAATAGGACTGGGTGGGCTAAATCCGCTATCATCAATTTCTGTTCTCTTGCACTAAAGAAGCCACTGTTAACTTTTTGTGTCATCTGTTACAAATCGTCTTTTCTTTCAACCCCTCTCTCTATATATAGCAACTTTCCTACAGAGAAGTTTTAGATTCTCGTGTGGCCAAATAGATCCATGGCTCGGTTGTTTCTGACTTTCAGGTCATGTTCAGAAAGGCCCTCTCTAATCCAGGATTATAAGAACGTTCTCCTGTATATTAAATTAAATATTTTAGAGTTATTACTTGATTTAAATATTTATACTAAAATATCCTATTTAAACATACATCATTATCCCTCTATATCTGTGGGGGAGCAATAGGGGATAACTGCAGGAGGAGGGGTACAGATACCCAAATCCACAGCTGTGCAAGTCCTTTATATCAAATGTCATAGTATTTGCACAAACCTTAGCACATTCTCCTGCATAGCTAAAAATCAGCTCTAGGTTCCTTATAATACCTAACATAATGTAAATAGTTGTTATGCTGTTTTGTTCAGGGAATAATGAGGAGAAAATGTCTGTATATGTTCAGGTCAGATACAAAAAGAAAAATTTTTTTTTTTTGGGTACTGGGGATTGAACCCAGGGCCTTGGGCTTGCAAGGCAAGCACTCTACCAACTGGGCTATATCCCCAGCCCCTACAAAAAATTTTTGAATCTTGTTTTCTTTGTTCAGTACCGAGATGGAACCCAGGGGAACTCTGCCCCTGAGCTACAGTCCCAGCCCTTCTAATTTTTTATTTTCAGACAGGGTCTCACTACGTTACTCAGGCTGGCCTCAAACTTCCCATCCTCCTGCCTCAGCCTCCTGAGAGGCTGGCATTACTGCCACTCCACCACACCCAACCCTTTGGCACATTCTTGATCAGTGGTTGCTAAAATCCTTGGGTGCAGAACCCATGGGTACAGAGGGCGGACTGTATGTGGTTTAAAAATCCCAGCACTACCACTATTACCTTTTTAATAGATGTTGCCTCTTTTCTCAAAAAAAAAAAATATATATATATTTTAGTTGTAGGTGGACATAATACCTTTATTTTATTTTTTCATTTTTATGTGGTGCTGAGGATTGAACTCAGTGCCTCACACGTGCTAGGCGAGTGCTCTACCTCTGAGCCACCACCCCAGCCCCCCACTCTTTAACCTTCATTTTAAAATGAAATGTTCACATGTAAGCGAACATTTACACTGTGCATTCCTGGTTTTCAGTTTCAGTCCCTCTTTACTGGTTACCAGAGAAACTGGGGACTTATTTTCTTACCATCCACTGCTGTCCCATCCCTGACAGCTCTTTTATTATCTGTGGGTCCCCTCCGTTTTTTCTTGGTGGTTGTTGCAAATTATATGTTGAAGAGACAGCGGGTCTGTTCTCTAGCTTCCGGCAGTCTGGATTTTGCGCTGCACCCCCTGGGTGTCATCGAGTGTGCTCCTCTGTCCCCTGTATTCCCTGTAATTTGGTGGTTGAATGGGAGCAGGGCTTGTTGGGCACCTTCTGTGAAGAGCTCACAGTAAGTAGCTTAGGCTTTGGGGCTCTGAGGTCTCTGAGGCAGTTCCTCAGCCCTGCTGTGGTGGGAGAGAGCAGCCAATGACAAGGACAGCCGTTCTATAACAGGGACCTGTCCCCTGTAAGACCCACATGGCCCCTGCTGCGTTGGACTTGGCTCTTCCCTTGAGGCCACTTCCTTCCCTTGGGGGCACTTCAAGCCCCATCTTTCTCGATTGCATTTTAACTTAAAAAGGTATAAAAGAGGTCAAAACTGAAAGAGCCGTTCACTCCCGGTCCCACCGCATTTTGGGGAAGTGTGTGAACTGAGAAGTGAGAACTAGCTGAGCGCAGCTTCCTGCAGACATGTTCGGGGAACACGCTGTACGAGCTGGTGGCCGCTCACCCTCCGCACAGCCCCAAGGGCAGAAGGGCAGGTCCTGCCCCCAGGGCCACTGTCAGGGAGAACACCTTTCCTCTCTGAATTTTTCCTTACCTCTTTTCTTGAAATAAAGTAGACACCAGACTCATGTGGACTTTGGCTCTTAGAAGGTACAGGAAATTTCCCCCAAGAGTCAGGGGAGGGTGGAGAGACTGGACCTCATGCATCCTGGGTGGCCCCACCGGCCTCCCTTCGGTGGCAGAGGCAGACGGAGGAGAGGCTCCAGGCGGCTCCCGGGAGCGCCTCGGCCCCTCCATCTTCCCAGTTCTCCTTTCACGTCCTTTGCTGCCCTGCACCTTGGTCCCAGCCCTGGCTTGCACGTGCCCTCCTGCAGGACAGCTGCCAGGCCCTCCAGACCTTCGAGCGGCTTGCCGGCGCCCGCTAGATGGCGCTGTCCGCACTGGTTCCTCCCTCCCGGCTCGGGCGGGGCCGGGAGCCGCGGGCCGGGCTTGGGTCCAGCCGCTCCCGGCGGAGCCCGTCGAGGGCCACCGGCTGTGCCTGGGAGGGCGCGTGGGAGCGGGGATCAGACGCAGCTCGCGGCCCGGCGGGGGTGACGGGGTGTTAGCCTGTCTCCCGCCTGTTGTCTGGCCAAGAGTGTAAGGAAGCAGGTGCCCCGAGGCCCCACTTCCCTGCGAGGAGGCTTGTAGACCAGGCCACCAGGACCCGGGCTGCGGCTCCTGGACGACCGCCCCTCTAGCCTGTCAGGGAGGCCAGAGGACTGGGACCAGGCTGGCAGGATTTTCTTCAGGGAGCCTTGGGCCCCCACCCCTTTCATGTCAAGATAATGGAGAGGCATCTACAGAGCTTCTCTGAGAGTTTGATTTGCGCCTCCAGCTGGGGGGACGCTGGATGGGTGACTGACACGCACCAGAGACAGTGGAATGGTGATTGATTAGTGGATCAGCCTGAGGTAGCGAAGGAGACAGCTGTGGTCCGGGACATACGTGCCTTGTCTGGCAGCTGCTGTCCGTGTCCCCACCAGATTCCTGTCCCCCTCTCTGGAGACTTGCCTTAGGGTGGCAGAGCCACAATGTCTTGCTGATTTGGGGGGACAATCCACAGCCCCTGGCACAAAAGGCTGCCTGCTCACCTCAAGACGGGTAAGTCTAGGGTACGTTGATGTCCCAGAGCTTCCGTGGGTCTGGCCAGGGCTGCACTTAACCCTGAGACCACGTCCTTACCATCTCTGTCCATTTTCTGTCGCTAATAATACAGTTCCACAGACTGGGTGAGCTGTAGAGAACAGAGGTTTATTTTGGCTCATGGTTCTGGTCCAAGGTCAAGGGGCCTCATCTGATTGGTGGCCTTTTCGCTGGCAGAGTCCTGAAGTGGCACAGAGCATCACATGGCAAGACACAGGGAGTGTTCCAGAGGTAAAAGCCAAACTGGCTTTTAGAGTGGATCCACTCTTGAGATAACCCATTAACCTGTGAATCCGTTAATCACATGAATGGATTAATCCACTCATGAGGGCAGAGGTCTGCTTGCCTCTTGAGGGTCCCACCCCTTAAGAGCGCATAATGGGGATTAAAGCTCGGCATGGGTTTTGGAAGGGGCAAGCCATCTATCAGTCATAGTGTCCCCTGAGACCTCTCATCTTCCCTGTTCTGCTCCCTTGCCCCACCCTTGTCAGGACAAGCCCCCTCTAGTAAATCCTTATCTCAGACTTTGTTTCTGGACAACCTTAGGCTGGGAGCACAGGGTAGCCCCAGACAGCTGACCCAAGGCTGGGATTCTGCAGTTGCTTGCTGGCAACTGGGATAAGGAACCTGCTGCTGGCAGTTCCTGACATGAGATGGCAGAGCAGCTGCTTGGACCTCCACCTCTGGTGTCCAGGGACAGGGTTGAGGTGGACAGGGGTGCTGTGGCTCATGCAGCATCCTGGTGTTTGAGTGCTATTGGGGAAACGAGTTATAAAGACAGCAGAATGGGAAGGTTGTTGCTGAACACCATAGTTGCTTTGAAGAGAGAAAATGACAAGTTCAAGGTCACAGATCAGCAACTTAAAGCAACATCGGGATTCCTTGGCAGCCTTTAAGGAAATCCTTCTTTTCTATAGCCAGCGGGCAGATGACTGAAGACAACGTGCAGGACTGAACTGTACAAGGCTCAGAATTTCAGAAAAGATTGAATTCCCAGCCCTGGGAAGTCTACTGGATTAGTCAGTTTTCTGTTACTGTAATGAAATACCTGATGCATATTAACTTCCTTTATTAAGAGAAGAGTTCTGGAGCCTGAAAGTCCAAAGGTCATGGCACAGGCTCCGGTAGGTGTCCCCTTGGCTGTGTCACCTCCTGTTGGGAGGCAGTGGCAGGATCATGCATGGAGGCAATTGATCATGTCCCACACCGGAAGCCAGAGAGCTGGGTGGCTCCGGCTGTTAAAACCCTTCTTGAGGATTACCAAGGAGCAGGCTGGGCTGGAGCTCAGCGGTAGTGTGTGTGCCTGGCATGCACGAGGCCCGACCGGATTCCCAGCACTGCAAAATAAATAAATAAAATAAACAAAAATTTAAAAATGACTCCCTTCTGAGGGCTTGTCCCCATTCCCAGTGATTTAAGGATCAACTACTAGACCCCATATCTAAAAGGTCCACAGCCTGTCTCGTCACCATTCTGGGGACCAAGCCTCCAACACATGAAACTTTGGGGGATGCTTGAACCATAGTCAATTGGTAGCATCCCCCCACGAGAGTCTGGGTCTAGGTGGGGAGGGTTTAGGTGGGGAGGGCGAGGTCCTTGAGACCTGAGTCAGAGGTATCTGGAAAGATGCTCTCGGGCACCTTGAACCCCCAGACTCTGGTTTGCAGAAGTGGTCCTCTCCCCTCTCTTGAAAGAGCCCCCTCCCCAATCTTGTTTAAAGAGGACAAAACTTCAGAAAAGCAAAGGTGCCTTATAAGACGAGGCTTCTCTCTTAGAACCTGTCCCTATCTCCCCTCTTGGCTGCCGGACTCAAAGCCAGGACCACATGGCAGCAGGAGCTGACCAGGAATGTGCTTTGTGCTGTAGGATGAGAGGAACTGACCATGGAAGGAGCTGCGGGGCAGGCAGCAGAGGCTGGCGGGGCAGGGAGGATATTCCCGGGCAGGCAGGCTGAAGGTTTTGGATCCAGGGAAGCTGCATGTTGGGAAATTTATCAGGGTGGAAGGACTCGATCTGACGCCTGGAAGACCTGGGGGAGATGGTTCTGCACATTGCTGGACGGTTCTTGGAAACTTGGAGAAAGTGACAGTGTGCTGTCCATGAAGCGGAAGGTTTGGCGTGGCTGGGGAAGGCACGCAGGGGCTCAGAGAACGGATGGCCAGCGGGCGACTTTGCTGTAGGTTGGACTGGTTCTCCCAAGAAATAGGTCTGCACCCAGATGAGTAGGGCTGGACTGGGGCCGGGGGATGCTTCAGTGTGGTCAGGAGCCCAGGGGAGGCTGTCCTGGCTGTGCCTGGCAGAGGGAGATGCTACTCGGAGCTGAGCTCTCTCTTAGCCATGGGAATGATAGGTGCCATGGTCTGAATATGGCTTGTCCCCTCGAAACTCATGTTGAAATTTAATCCCCAGTATGAGAATTCAGAGGTGGAGCCTTCAGAGGTGAGTCGGGCTCTGACCTCCTGAGTGGGTTGATCCATTCGTGTGATCAGTGGGTTCAGGGGTATCTCAAGCGTGGTCTGCTGGGGTTGGGGATGTAGCTCAGTGGTAGAGCGCTTGGCCAACATGAGGCTCCGGGTGTGATCCCCAGTCCTGAAAAATCAGAAACAAAAAGGGAGCCGGGCACCGTGGTGCACACCTGTAATCTCTGACTAGGGAGGCTGAGGCAGGAGGATCACAAGTTTGAGGCCAGCCTTGGCAACTTAGACTCTGTCTCAAAATTTTTTAAAAAAAGTTCGGGGATGCAGCTCATGGGCCAAGCTTCCTGGGTTCAATCCCCACACTCCCTTCTCCCCCTGAAATTGGTTCTACTATAAGCCAGTTGGGTTAGGTACCCCTTGTACTCTGTCTCCTTCTCTCTTGCCATGTGACGCTCTATGTTGCCTTGGGACTCTACCAGAAGGCCATCCCCAGATGTGGCCCCCTTAACCTTGGACCCTAACCATAAGCCACAGTAGACCTCTTTTCTTTTAGACCAACTCAGTCTGAGGGACTGCATTATTAGCAATGAAAACCAGACTGAGCTGCCAGGGTTCAGAGGTCTGCAGGAAACGTCACAAGCAAGGTGGCTGCCAGGACCAGAGTGGACAGTGAGGGGCGATGGCAGACAGGGACCCTGATGTGTACGGCCCCAGGGCAGTGGCTGATAGGACGTGGCAGTCCCAAGGGCAAGATCTCTGTGGAATGAGGATCATCAACAGTGGTCAAGAGGGATTGGAGGAAGCCAAGGTCAGGTGCGCTTGCCTAGTTTCCAGGCTTGAACATGACCTCCGAACCCACCAAGTGAACAAGGGCTGGTTCCCTGAGGACGACCCTGCAAGTGTGTGGAGGACCCCGTCCTTCCCTGGAGGGACCAGGTGTGTTTACTAGGGCTGCCCCACAAAGGGCCACAGAGGGGGTGGCCCGAGCAGGAACCCACTGTCTCACGGCCCTGGAGGCCAGAAGCCCAAACTGAAGGTGTCCTCAAGGTGGTTCCTGAGGAAGGTGCGAGGGAATCTGATCCAGCCTCCCTTCCAGCCGCTGGTAGTTCTGGTGGTCTCTGGGGTTCCTTGGCCTGTGGAGGCATCACCTTGGCCTCCACCTTCATCTTCTCGTGACGTTCGCCCTGCACGCTTGTCTGTCTCTGAGTCCAGATGTCCTCTTTGTTATCGGGACACAGTCCTGTTGATGACCTTGTCTGAATGGGATCATCTCCAAAGTCCACAGTCCCACAGAAGGTCACACTCAGGGAGAGGTGCAGCGGGAGGACCTCAACACCTGGGGGAGACACAGTTCAACCTCAACAGGGGCATCAGCTACTGGCTCTGGTCACCGCACACCAGGAAAAGCACTGTTGGTTCAGGTTGTCTGGAAAGCGGGCCGATGGAGTCAGAGGGGTTCATAGGGGCTACACCCCATGAGCGGGGAGGACCAGGAGTCAGTGGGAAAGGTTTCAGGCATTACGCGGGTCGGACGCTGGCAAAGGAGACTGGGGAGGAGGGAGGTTGCGCAGGAAAAGCCTCCCCATGGGGGACAGCTTGGGGGTCTTGGGCAGCCTGGTGGGGGGCTGTAGAGCAAAGACTCATAGGAGTCCCACACTAGGAAGGAAACGCGGGTCCTGCCGTCCCTGCTGTGTGTGGTCACTGGAAGGCTCGTGGAGGCCGGGCCTCAGCTCAACATGTGGCCCCACCCTGGAGCTGTCTGCACACCACCCTTTGGCAGGCTCTCTTTGGAAAGGGGAGCCGAGTGGTCCTGAGTGGAATCATTGACACTGATACCCAGGGACCTGGGGCCATTCTGTTTCGTAGAATAATGGGGACCGGGTCACAAATGGAGTCCTGGCCTAGCTCTGTCCTGCGGTAGAACTGCAGTTGTCCCTCTACCAGTTCCTGAGTATGTGAGTGGAACCAAGTGCTTAGCGATCTGTAGGCCTCGGGCGCTGGTTCCTTGACGCGCTGCAGAGTGTCAGCTGCCGTGTGGGGGAAGGTCAAGGGGAAGCCCCTGAGACTGCCAATCTGTCTCCCTCCTCCTCCCACTGCCCTGACTCAGCTCAGAGAATCAAAAGCAGTGCCGAGAAAGAAGAAGGAAAGTATGGCATTTGCCAGCAGATGGATGGATCTGGAGACAATCACGCTAAGTGAAATAAGCCAGTCCCCCAAAACCAAAGGCTGAATGTTCTCTTTGATTTGCGGCTGCTGACTCACATTAAGGGTGGGGGGAATGAAAGAAAGCTGGTTGGATTAGACGGAGGGGAAAGGCAGGGAAGGGAGGGGGATGGGGACAGGAAAGGCTCCTGATTGGAGCAGAACTTCCCTCTGTTCACACGCCACCAGAGAAACTCCACACCAGGGGCAACCACAGAACGGGATCCCGTGTATGTACAATATGCCAAAATGCACTCTGCTGTCAGGGAGAGCTAAAAAGAAAAAGGAAAAACTCAGCGTTGCTTTTCTGGAGCAGAGACCGAGTTTGGCGTCACCTTCAGACCCACGGATGCAGGAGGAGAGGCCTTTATCAAGGCTACGGGACTCACCGGTCTGGCTCCTGCGAAAACCACGTGGATCAAGGCAGAAGACAGTGGACACCACGGACTCAACCCGGGTGCGGCTTCTATGGCGGATGGGGCATCTGGGCCAGGGCTGGTCGGCATCTCCACTGGCTCTTGGTCTGGCCACATACACGGTCGTGGCCTTCGCCCAGGGCTGGGCTAATTTTGCTGCTGTCTCTCACAGAATAATCCAAAGTATAATCCAGCCCATCTGCACGGGCTGCAGTCACCCCGCCGGCCAGCTCTAGTGGTGGCCTGGTGTTATGGACCCCGGGAGCAAGAAGGGGCGGGCACAGCGGAAGCTTTGGGAGACCCCACCCCGTGTGCTCCAGGGGTGGCGGGTAAGCGGAAAGGTCCAGGAGCTGCTGCAGGAGGCTTTCCCTGAAAGGCCCAGGGGCCTGCGTCAGGCCTTCTCCAAAGCAAAGGGTGGGTCACACACGGACCTCCTCCCACCACAGGAGCAGCACTGCCGGAGCGCGCTTGGGGGAGGGGAAGCGCGCTCAACACCTGGGAGCCGCTTTGGCCCACCTCCTGGTGGCACAGAAGGCTGCTCATTTGGAGCTGCTGTCATAAGCGACTGCTTGGGACACGTGACTCGCCAGACCCTATGGTGCTGGAGGTTTCTGTAGTCGAAAGGTCACCATGTGGTGTCTTTGGCAAGCTCTAACAGGAAAGCCACAATTCGGAGTCCAAGGGTGCTGGAGCAAGGCCATGCCATCTGCAGCAGAGGACTCCTGGTGTGCCCAGGGGACACTGAGTGGCCAAGTGGCCACAACTTTATATCATGGGCTGATGAACCACCCACCAAATCACAGGACCAGGTATTCATCACAAGACGCAGCCTGCACATGAGGGAGGGGCCCCCACAGGTCAACGGCGTGAGCCAGAGGCATGAGCAGATGGTCCACTGTCACACGGAGGCCTGTCCCTCAGCTCACACCCTGGGGTTTCCCTGTGACCAGCTGACACGTGTCGATATTTCCCGTCAGCTTGGGGAGTTGGCGGGAGCTGAGACTGACTTGCTGCAGCACGGGGTGGGGTACTAAAAGCCGCTGGGCGGAGCTTTGGGTGGGCACCTGCCACCTGCTTTGGGAGAAGAGAGAACTGGCCTGAGGTCAGGATGCACGGGGCTCCCGGGCAGTGGCTCAGCTGGTTGATCTGTCGAGAAAGAGCAAGATTGGAGGCTTGGCAACAAGGAGGTCTGGGGAAGGGCCCTGGCCCCTCAGAAGGACCCGAGAGTGAAGATCTCTGTATCTCATGTCAGCAGCAGAGAGCACTCAGGACAGAAGGGGCATGAGGCCACCGAGGGGATGCGATGGCCTGGGCAGCAGGTTTGCGGTGGAACAATCATGGCAGCAGAGATGGTGGACCATGGAATCCGCCAATCCGCTGGTCTTGCTGCAGAATTGCTCTGTGGGGAACTGCCAGCTGAGATTGCACTGGAATGGCCTCCTCCACCCACCGGATCCAGGTGGCACCCTGTTGCTGTCCCTCAAGGAGAGATTGCTCTTGAAACCAAGCAATCTCGTGATGCCCTGCCCCTCCAGACGGCAGGGGGCAGAGAGATGTTTTAGGCAGCTTTCTCACTGCTGTGACTAAAAGACCCAACCAGAACAACTATAAAGGAGGAGAAGTTTATTTGGGGGCTCACGGTTTCAGAGGTCTCAATCCATAGAAGGCCAGCTGCATTCCTCAGGGCTCGAGGGGAGGCTGGACATCATGGCAGAAGAGCGTGGCAGAGGGAAGCCGCTCACATCACGATCAGAAAGCAGAGAGACTCTACTGACAGATACAAATATATCCCCCAAAGCCATGCCCCAACTCCCACCTCCTCCAGCCACACCCACCACTTCAGCTACCACTCAGTTCATCCCTATCAGGGGCTTAATCCACTGACTGGGTTCAGACTCCTACAATCCAATCATTCCTCCTCCGAACCTTCTTGCCTTGTCTCTCACATGAGCTTTTGGGGGACACCTTGCATCCAAACTATAGCATTCCTCCCCCAAAAGCTCACACTCATCTGACAATGCAAAAAACATTTAGTCCATTCCCAGGAGGTCCCGTGGTCTCAACAGTTCCGAGACTGTTCAAAGTTCAAGTCCAAAGTCTTCTCTGGGGCTCGAGGCAATCTTTCATTGTGAGCGCCTATAAAATTAAGAGCAATTTGCAAAAGTCCTGTGTATAAAGGCGCTGAGTGAACATTTCCATTCACAAAAACAGAGGCCTAGAAAGAAGGGATAGGACCAAAGCAAGACCGAAATTCAGCTGGGCAAACGGGTTCTGTAGCTCCATGTCCGGCATCTGGGGCACTTGGCATCCTGATGTTCTCTCCAAGGGCTTGTGAAGCTCCGCCCCTGTTTGTTGTAGTCCAGGTAGTCTTTCCGTTGGCTTGTCTCTGCTCAATTCCTGCAGCTTTCCTAGGATGATGTCCCACGCTACTGGCATTTCTTAATCTTGGGGGTCTCCACGGCAGCTTCAGCTTCCTCCTCCACACTTTGACTTCCCAGGGGGGCCCGCAGGGACCCCGACCCTGCAGCACCTTGACTGGCCTCCAAGGCCTTCCTTTGAAATCTCAGCGGAAGCCTCCATGGCCCCCTAACCCAGCATCCTGCATTCCTGAAGAACCAGCACCACGTGGTTGACACCAAGGCCTACCGCCATCTTGAGCAGTAGCCCAGCCTCTAGGGACCCTGGCTGCAGCAGCCTCTGAGGGTCTGGGTGGCTGAACACATTGAAAAAACTTCCTAGGCCCCCTTGTGCAAGAAGGGTGCCCCCTGGTCTCGAGAGAATTTTGAGCTTGAGATGGGTATGGTCTTGCGAGCTCCTAAGATCCCCTCAGCCATCTTTCTCACTGTCTCTGGGCAGTCTTTGCCTTTTCTGTAGTGGCGATAATGTCTTTAAAACTGCAACTTCCTTAGCCCTACTTTTACTCAGGCCTTTCAAGTCCAAGTTTTTCAAATATTTCTGCTCTGCTTTCTGCTCCTGAATATCGCAATAAAGTTGACTAAAAGCTGCCAGCAATGCTATGCTGCTTAGAAAGTTCTTCTGCCAGATTCAGAAGTCCATCACTTTAAAAATCAACCTCACAGAAAGTCTCAGGACTTGGGCAAAATGCCCAAGACAACTTCTTAGCAAAACATAACAGAATTTCCTTTTAGTCCAAATACCAATGGTGTCCTCCTTGCCCTCTAAGCCCTTGTAAGCCCTGTCTTTACTGTTCAGAGTCCTGTTGGCATTCTGGTCTTCTGAGCTCCTACCAGAATTGGCCATTAAGCTCCACTTTACCACAACCTAAAGCATTTCCAGCATGCACTGTTAAGCATCTCAAAATTCCTCCCAACCATTCCAAAATGCTCCAAAAGCTCACGAACCACATGGTCAGGTTAGTCACAGCAGTGACCCCACTTCTTGGTACCAATTTCTGTTTAGTCAGGTTTCTCACTGCTGTGTGTGATGAAGACCCAACCAGGACAACTCTCAAGGATGAAAACTTTATTTAGGGGCTCATGGTTTCAGAGGTCTCAATCCACAGAAGGCCGGCTCCATTTCTTGGGGCTCCAGGTGAGCCTGACCATCATGGTGGAAGAGTGTGGCAGAGGGAAGCAGCTCAAGTGATGATGAGAGAGCAGAGAGAGGTCGCCACTGACCAGATACAAATATATCCCCCAAAGCCACTCTCCAATGTCCACCCTTCCAGCCGCACCCACCACTTCAGTTGCCACTCAGTTAATCCCATCAGGGATTAATTAACTGATTGGGTTGAGGCTCTCACAACCCAATCGTCTCTCTTCTGAACCTTTTTGCACTGTCTCGCACGTGAGCTTTTGGGGGACACCACATCTAGACCATAAGGAGAGGATCAGCTCCAGTCACAGTCCAGGACCAAGTGGGGGAGCCTGCCTTGTGTCACATCAGGCTTTGGGTGACTCCTAAGTGGCCAGGGCTTCCATTGGAACACAGAAAGAGTCCCACTGAACTAAAGCTATAGGTGACCATTTAGGCCATTTTTAGATGGACAGTCCAGTGGCATTAAATCATTCACATTGTTGTGCAGCCAACACCACCAACCATCTCCAGAACTTTTCCACCTTCCCACACTGAAACTGTCCTCATGGAACACTAAATCTCCATTCACCTTCCCCTGCCCTGACAACCACTGTTCTCCTTTCTGTGTCTCTGGATGTGACTACTCTAGGAACCTTGTGTAAGTAGAATCATATGATATCTGTCCTATGACTGGCTTATCCCACATCTTCAAGGTTCATCCATGTTGGAGCAGATGTCAGAATTTCCTTCTTTTTTAGGACTGAATAATATTCCACTGCCTGCATATACCATATCCACTCCTGGGCTGAATAGTATAGCTTCATTTATTTCAAAATTCCTTACTGAGAGAAGTTTAGTATTCCTTTTTAATTTTTCTAGTTACTGACAATGTAGAAAACACACCCGTGATTATAATTTTATATTCTCATGCTGTTATTTCTGTAGGGCACATTTCTAAAAGTGAGATGGCTGGGTCACAGGATATAAGCATTTCAGATGTTTATAGATATTCCAGATTCTTCTTCCAAAAGGTTGCACTGGTTCCTGGTTGCAGCAAAAGGGTCTGAGTGTGGGTGCATTTCTCTCCACACCAAGTTTCCACCTTCTAAAATTTTGCTGAGCTGGGGATAAAATATGATAATTGCACTGTTTTAATTTGCATTTTCTCCAGCTATGGAGGCAGAACATATGTCTGTGTATCTTGGTCATGTGTATTTTTTATTTTTGTGGAGTTTTTCGTTCTATCCTTTGTCCATTTCCCAGTCTTATTGAATTCTTTCTAGAATGTTCCTGCATTTTTTCCACTGGTGCATTATACGTGTCCATAATGGTGGGTCTGTTGCTACGTATTGGAGCATGCACAGAATATAACAATACAGTTCGGCCAATTTCCCTCCCCGGCACTCCCCCTGTCACGTCCTCCCACCCTTTGGTCCCTTTCCTCTGCCGACCGATGTCCCTTGGATTTCCATGAGCGCCCCTTCGGCCTTTCTTTTCCTTTCTCCCCTCTATCTTCTGCATATGAGAGAAAACGTAGACCCTTGACCTTCTGAGTGCGGCTTAGTTCGTGTAGTAGTGGTCTCTCGTTCCGTCCATTTTCCTGAAAATGACATAGTTTCATTTTAATTCTGGCAGAAGAAAGCTCGGTCCTGCAGATCTACCATCGTTTCTTGATCCGTTCCTTTGCGGAGGGACACCGGGGCTGGTTCCGTTGGCCGTTGTGATGGTGCGCTGTCGACGTGGGCGTGCGTGTCACCGAGGTCAGGTGAGGTCCCTGCTCGCGACCGACACGGAGGCGGGCGCGGCGCTCCCGCGGTGCAGGGGCCCTGCCGGCTCCGGGGAGGCCGCCCCGCTGTCCGGCTTCCCGCCTGCCCCGCGGCGGGGCCGCTCTTCCTCCCCGTCCTCGCCGCCCGCGGACTCTGTCCTTGGCGGCCGTCACTGGGAACGACCTGAGCTGGGCTCGCGGAGCTCATTTGCATTTCCCTGGTGGCCGATGACGTCGAAGGGGCTTCCAGGGCCTCGTTGGCCGTTTAGGGCACGGCCGTTTGTTCACGGGCTATTTTGCTTTTTGATGTTAGTCCTTGGAGCTCTTCGTGGGCATCGGAAGAGCCGCGGCAAAGACGTCGCCCGCCGGCTCTCCTCTCCCGTGCTGTCACACGCTCCTTAACTGCTGCCCGTTCACTCGCTCTTGCCGTCACTGGCGCGGTGTCCTGGTTCCCGGTGGCGGTCCTCCACGGCCCTGTGCCCTCCCTAACCTGCTGTCTGTGCTGTCACTTTGTCACTTTGTCTTCCGCTTGGAACCCCCAGCCGCGCGCAGGCACCCGGATCCGGCTGTGGTTTCCGCTGGGCCTCAGCCTCCCTTGGAGGCGGCCTCCGCACAGGTGTCACGCAGTGTCCTCCCCTGTTTCCGGCTTCTAGGCGTTTCAGAATTTTGATTTCCATCTTGGGAACTTCTGTGTCTTTTTTTTTTTTTTTTTTAATTAATTAATTAATTAATTAATTTTTTATTCTGGAATGAGATTTTCTTAGGTTTGATTTTCCTGGGAAAACAGATCCTGAGACAGGATTTGGATGCAGGAATGGGGGAAGGGAAGGAGGCTGAAGGGCATGTTGGTGATCGGGCATCCCTGTGGACACCTGGGACTCCACCCGCCAGGGTTCCAGCAGAGAGGGACAGAACACGCCCACGCCCGTGCCTCCCGAGGGTCCAGGGGAAGCACTTGCCCTCGGGACATTCTCCTGGTCAGAACCCCTGACTCTTCCAGCTGCTGTTCTTGCAGGGTAATGGGGTCCTTAGGGCTCAGGGGGTCACAGGTATGTGCCAGGTATGCCCAGGTAGGGCTCAGGGGGTCACAGGTATGCTCCAGGGACACCTTAGTTTGAAGAGGCAGGGGTCAGGACACAAGCGGTGGCCACTACACTGTGGAACCTGCACACTCTGTTCCAAGTGGACAGCATTGACGCAGCACAGTTTATTTGATCCATCCATTTTCTTATTGGTTTTATTAAAATAGCATTTCTGGGTCAATATTCTGGGTGGATTATCCATCCCTGTGATGTTCTTGCATTGTTTGAATTATTGTAGCTGCAGAAGTCTTGATTCCTGGTAGGCCCATCTTTGCCCTTGCTTTGACTGGTTCTTCTTTGAGATTGTTGTGACTGTTCTTAGCTCTTTGCTTTTTGCATTTGCATTTTAGGATCTCATTGTTCCCTGCAAGGCCCTCGTTCATGCTATGATTCGAATTGCATTGACTTTATAGATTAATTTAGGAAGGGTTGTTCCGTGTTTATGATGCTGAGATTTTCTATTCATGAACATGCTATATAGCTTTCTTTTATTCATGTGTTTTGTGTTCTGCAGGAGTATTTTCTAACTTCCTCTCTAAAGGTCTTGCACATCTTATTTTCTCTTTTAATTTCAGTGCCTAATGATTTTCACTGCAAATGGAAGTGGTTCCTTTGTGATGTTGTTCTTTCTCATTGGTTATTGTAGGGCACAGGAGTGTGATTGGTCATTTGCAATACACATTGATCTTGTATCCAGCAACCCTGTTGGAACTTTATTCATTTTTGAAGTTCATAGATGCTCTGGATTTTTCTCTGTAGACAATCATATCGTCAGCAAAGAATCACATGTGTGGGCTCTTTCTTTCTTTAAAAAAAAATTTTTTTTAGTTGTTGATGGACTTTATTTTACTTATCTTTTTATATGTGGTGCTGAGGATGGAACCCAGTGCCTCACACATGCCAGGCAAGTGCTCTACCACTGAGCCACAACCCAGCCCTGGCTCTTTCTTTTCTGTTGCTGTGCTGTTTATTTCTTTTTCTTGTCTTACTGAATTGGCTATGACCTCTAGCACAAAGTCAAGTGGAGAAGTGGCTGCTGGCTTCCGTATTTACTCTGAATTTAAAGGCTGATCCTTTTAATGTTTTAGCACTAAGTAACATGTCTGCTATCAGTTTCTGATAGTTATCTTTGACCAAATCAAGGGAATTCCTTTCTATTTTTAGTTTGTGTCATGGGTAAGTATGGAATTTCCTTACATGTTTTTCTGCATCCATGGAAGTGGTGATATTTTCTCTTCTTAATTCTATCTAATTTTTTTTTTTTAAATTGACCATTTCATCACTGGGGTGGTGCCAACCTGGCCATGGTGGGTATATTTTAAAAATGCATATTGATTTTGTTTTGCTTATATCTTAGGATTTTTACATTCATGTTTAAAAGTGGGATTTTTTAATCATTTTTTTTTCTTGTGTAGACCTTACTCAACTGAGATACAAGCAATGCTATCCTTCTAAAAATAAGCACAATCTGCCTTTTATATTACTTTAAGACTTCATTCACAGTTTCATCTAAGGTTTAATATTTGATATTAAAGCTGCTCACAGTCTTCTTTAATGGTTTTAAGATTCCTGTTGTATCAATAGTAACGTTCTCCTCTGTTCCTAATGTTTAAGTCTTCATCTTCCTTTGAGTTGATAGAACTTGCTAGAAGTTTCTTTATTTTATTGGTCTTTTCAGGGAATCACCTCTTGGTGTTCCTACTTGTTGGGGGTGTTGTAGGGAATCTGCTGCAAATAGTCCTTTCTTATGGAATTTATGCCATTTGTGAAAGAAGACAAAGAGGGAATGGAGGGGTACCTGGCTACCATCTTTGATGCTGATGAGGTTGGCGCAGAGCAGGAAGCATGCATGGGGCAGAGGCACTGCCTGGGTGGAACCCCGTGCACCCCATTACACAGGCGGGCCTCCCGCCCTGGTCCTTGGAGACAGTTTTCAAACCTGCCCTACTCAGTGCTTAGGAACGTTCTCGGTTGGGGTGAGGAAGACAGAGAAGAGAGGGTGTAGGCTGTGGGTATGTCTATGCACGCTCCCCCGCTCTGTCTAGTCAGAGAGCCACTCGGGTCCCCTGCCGGTGGGCGATGCAGGGGACTGGGAGAAGGCCGGGCCTTCCTTTCCCCAGGGGGAGGGACCCCCAGGGGCCAACAGTCTCCCCGCCGCTGATGACCTCCAACACCCAGAGTTCCTGCTTCATTAGTCCTTGTTTTGCTTTAGGGTTTCTTTTCATTCTTTGCCTTTCTGCTTCCTTTGACTTTCTCCTCGATCCTTTTTCCAGCTTCCTAATTCGCCTGCTTTTGTCCTTGTTTTCAACCTTCATTTTTTTTTTTTAAAGAAAAATATGCAGTCAAGGCTGTAACTTTAGAGCCTAGGACCAGTGCACTTGAACTGCAGCCCACAGTTTGGAAAGTAACCCTGGCAGGGACGTGTGGTTCTCAGTATTTTGTTATTTATTGTAGCTACCTTTATAACCAGTCTGTAGTTCCCTGTGGCCGATTTCTTACTTCTGAATGAGTGGGGCTGGATTTTTATTTACTTTTTTTAGTTGTGGATCTACAGTTTATCTGCATTGTGCTAAAAGATTGTAACCCATCATATACGGATTCTTTGACATTTTTAAGAGTTCCTCTGTGACTTCATAGGTGGTCAAGTTATATACATATTCAGCGTAGTCTTGAAAATGCTATTTGTTGGATATACGGTTTGACATAAAGTAAATTAATCTTTGTGAGTCACGCTGCTCAGGGAGATCAGTCTTCCTCTGTGACTTTTCTATTTCTCCTTGCCTGTGAGTCAGATCTTGCTTCGTGTATATTGAAGTTATTGTTAGGTATACGCAACTTCACGACTTCAGGATGGTACACGTCATCATTATGTTGTATATTTACTTATGCCTAATAATGCATTCTGCAATAAATTCTTATTTTAATATGTTACCAGGCCAGCTCTCTCATTGGTCAGGGTTTGCCTGGCACCCCAGGGGCCTCTAGTTGCCAGGCAGTATTAATTTTCCCTAAACTGTATTCATGGTGAAAATGCACTTGGCTAAAAGTCTACATTAAACATCTTCTCTTGCAGCAGGGTGTGGTCTCACGACTAGATGCTAACCCACAAGATGTGACAAGAAGGCTGCTGGAAGGGAGTCAGCCCAGGTTGGAGAGCACCCCTTTGTTTTGTCTCCTTTTACTCTTTCTGCTACTTGGAATGTTGACTGGAGAGCTGGAACTTCAGCAGCCATCTTTGTACAAGAGGTTGCCTTGAGGATAGCATGGAGTACTGGAAGAGCACAACAGAAGATTCCCATGCTGAATCCCTGTTCACAGTGGAATCGTCTCACCTCTCCTGGATGGCCTTCACGCCCGCCTTTTTACGTAGGAGAGAAAAGCTAAGATGCTGTTCTTTTTGACTTTCATGTGTAGTCAAACTAACTCCAACATACATCAGGTATATCTTTATTTTTGAGACTAAATGTTCTGCCTTAGGGGTATCTGTTCACATATTTTGAATATAAATCCTTTACTTAGTCACACATACACTGAAAATTTGAAAAAGATGTCAATTTCTGAATATTCTACAAATGTTTTATGAGTATCTAGCACTGTGCCTAGGACATGGTAGGCACTCATTAAATATCTGTCGAATAATGAATGAGCAAATATGCTAGGAGTATTTTCTCCCATCTGTCATTTCGTTTTGTAGCTGTCATTATAACATCTTTGCTGTACTGAAGGGAAAAACCTTTTACGTAGTTAACTGTGTTGGCCTTTGCCCGTTTGGCCTCTGGGTTTGTGCTATGCTAGAGGCCCTGCTTGCTGCGAACCTCTACATCCGTCTTCCTGTGCTTTATTCTACTTACTTATATGAGTGTGTGCGTGGATGTTGACTCGATTAGGAGTTTTGGTGTATGATGTGAGTAGACACCTAACTGTGTTTCCTTCCAAATGGAGAGTGAATTACACCGGGAGCCGGCGATTTGAGATGTTCCCTAAGGGAAACCAGCAGGCCTCGTCGGGGTGTTGCTTGGGAGCCTAGGAACCATGTCTGCGCAGACGCTGCAGGCTCAGCGCCCCCTGCAGGGCGCTGTGAGACGCCACCTGGCTGCATCGTAGGACCAGGAGGCGGTCAGTTTGGGCTGTGTTCACCTGGTCACTAAGGGCCACTCTGCCCTGGGGACCATTTATAGGAGTCACAGAGTCCCTGCATTCTGCGTCCACACCAAGACAGCCATCTGCTACCCCTTCCCCAGGCCTCCTGGACACCCACACCCCACTCCGGTTCCTTCCTAATCCTCAGCCATGGCGAAGTGGGAAACAGACTGGCCTTTGTCCCTGGTTCCTGGCACAGAGCTCCTAACCCCTGGATGGGAGTGTCTTTTTTCTGATGAGGTGACTCTTGGCAGATCCCTAGATGGCTTTCAGGATGGAGCCTGGTTGTCAAAAAGACCAACCTGGATGAGAAGCCTGGAAGTTCAGTCTCATCCCCCAACCACTGGAGACTGGCCAGGAGCTTGGGGCCTCTGGGGTAGTGAGCTAGTGGAGTGCGGGCAGGGCCTGGCCCGGGCGGGCATCAGCTCTGTCTTGTCCCCACACCTTGCATCCCTTCCATCTGGCAGCCCCTCACTTGTCTCTTTATTATGAACCAGAACAGGTGGTTCATCCCTAATCTGGGAATCCAAAATCGGATATGCTCCAAAATTCTAAGGTTTGAGCACTGATATGATATGGAAAATTCCACACCTGACCCCTCCTGACGGGTTGCAGCCAAAATGTAGGTGCCGATAATCCCGCACAAACTCGTCTTCCGGCTCGTGTGTAAAATGCGTGTAAAGCATGATGGACGTCCTCTTCCCAAGATGCCTCATTAGGCACCGTCACACCTCGCTCAACCAGAGGGACGTGTTCTGAGAAGCACGTTGCCAGGTGATTTTGTCACTGCATGACAATCAAAGAAGGTACTGGCACAATCTAAGAGGACGAGGTCTCCAGGTGACACAGTGCTGTGGGACACCGGGCATGTGACCATCACTGACGGAAACATCATTGTGCAGCGCGTGCCTGCCTGTGCACACGTGTGTATACATATACACTGAAGTCCTGAAGCGCTCTGGTCCCCGCATTGGGATAAAGGACAGTCGACCCGTAGCAGCAGACTAGAGCACTGTCCCGAGTTCTGTGAGCCCTTCCCGAGCCCAAGAGGGCTTTGCAGAGCCAGTGGTCAGGAGCATGGGTAGCCCGGGGCTTGTGACTGGCATCCAAAGAGGGGGATCCTGTGGGACGGGGCCCTTAGCTCGTGGGAACTGGTGCCAGCTCGGAGGTGCACATGGCCGTCCGTTCCGTCAGCCCGTGAGTGGGCCCGTACTCCTGTCCTCCTCTCCTTCCTGGCAAAGTGGATGGCCAGCCGTGCTCTGTCCTGCCCTGCTGGAGGATGTGCCTCCCCGACTGCCCTTAGGGCCCCTCTGAGGAGGTCGTCCTGCTCTGCCAGCCTCACAGTGGGCTGGGAATGTCCTTCAGTCGCCCGTCGGGCGGAATGGCGCCACGCATTTCCATGTGCCTGCAGCAGGGCGGGGGGTGGGCCCTGCCCGGGCAACGGCCACTCGTGGGGCCTCTGCGGGACCAGAGTCCACTGGTCAGCATGGCCCTGAGCACATGCTGGGTGTTCCCATGATTAATTGCTGGTGATCTCAGACCAAGCTCCCTTTGCATCTGCAGGGAGCCGTGGAGCACAGGCCGGGAAGAGGCTCCATCCTCGGGATTCAGGGCATGCAGGCGATGGACTGGGTCTTTGCAACTCGGCTTGGACACGACTCTTGAGTCTGAGCAGGGAGCTTGGTGATCCAGTGTCCAGCTGGCCCAGCCTGGTGTGAGGTGGGGAGCGTCCCCGACAGCCGCTGCTGCTGAGGGAGGGTTCTGGGTGCCATTCAGAACAGGAAGCCTGGTATTTCCAATTCTCCCTCTTAATCATATTAAAACATTTCCCTAGATCACAAATTCGTGTGGGCCATGGGAAAATAATACTTATTTTTGGAAAAACAGAAGTGCTTTAAGGCGTCAGCTAAGGCACAGCTGAATTGGAAGATAAATTCTGTTTTCCCTGTACTAATAGGAACTCAAGGAAACGGAGAGACATTTAAGTCTTCAGTCCTGAAATGCCCCACGACATTCCTTTAGTTCCCACAGTGTTTGTTGGGAGAGAAACATGGAAGAGGAAGGGTTGGCCCCCTTCCTCCAAAATAAATGATCTTCATTGTATTTCTGTGATTTTATTAAAAATGTGTATTTCTTGTAAAAATATGAAACCCTACAGAAAAGTATTAAGAAGAAAGTAAAACCCATCACCTCGGTGTTACCACCACTAATGTTTTGGAGCACATCCTTTCACGCATTTCTCCATGTAGCCCTTTGTCCTCAAACATTATTTTGTATACATTGGATCATGGTAAATACATTTTTTTTTTTAATACTGGGAATTGAACTCAGGGGCGCTCAACTACTGAGCCACATCCTCAGCCCATTTTTGTAATTTTGTATTTAGAGATAGGTCTCACTGAGTTGGATAGAGCCTCACTAATTTGCTGAGGCTGGCTTTGAATTCATGATCCTCCTGCCTCAGCCTCCCAAACTGCTGGGATTATATGCATGCGCCACCATGCTGGATTGTGGTAAATACATATTTAAAAATTTTATACCTATTATATAGAAAAGTGCAAGAAAATCACCCAAATCCATAGTCACTGGGTCATGGTTAGCATTTTGATGCATTTCTCCTACCTGTCTTCTTTATGTATACTCTCAGACTCATACAGATAGAGTTATAAAAGTAGGTATGTTTTACATGCAGTTCTGTTGCCAAGTGTGTATTTTCTATTACCAATAAATTGTAAACATCTTCCATGCTGATAATTTTTTCTACAGCTTGATTTTGTGATGGATGAAATTATTCCACCGGATGATTCTCCTTAACTGGTTTCCTGGTGGAGTCCCCCTCCCCCTCCCCCCACATTAAGTGGTACTGGGAACATTTTTTCCATCATGGCAGCTCACTTGCTGTTGGTCTTCTGGAGGTGAAATTGTTGAGCTCAAGGCGTGGGGCACAAGGCATTTTGCAGGATTTCGATACAAATAGTCTCTAAAAGATTCTATCTGCCGTTCTGCCCACCTTGAGCCAGCACCGGCTTCAGGGCTTCATTTCAAACCAACAGCAGATGCTCGGGCAGTGCCTGACCCCAGCCTTTCACCAGCCCCAGCCTGTGACTCAGCTCCCTGGGCAATACTCTCTTCCAGAGTGCTGGGTGTTGAGTACTTGGTGACTTACAAAGGGCTGTCACGTCCATAACTTCAACAGGCCTCAGCAGCCCTGTGCAGTCAGGAGGGAAGGGACCCATTCCTAGGCATAGGGGAAATTTGGGGTCATGGAAGGTCAAAGGACTTGCTTGGTGATCTGCGGTGCTTATCAGTTCTGGCCGCCACAGCAAAATCCCACAGAGAGGGGCTTGGATGATAGCCCACCATGTTATCTCAGTTCTGGAGGCTGGGAGTCTACGGTTCCAGCGGCCTTGGTTTCTCTTGGGGCCTCTCTTTGGCTGGCAGATGGCCGCCTTCTCGCCACACGTGGTCATTCTCTGGTGCCTCCATGGTGCCTCTGTGGGTTTATAGCTCCTTTTTTATGAGAACCCCCATCAGATTGGATTAGGACTCACGCTAATGACCTCATTGGACTTTATCACCTCTCTAATGGCCTTATCTCCAAACACAGTCGCATTCTGAGACGCTGGGAGTTAGGGCTTCAACATACGGATTTCCGGGGGGACATAATTCAGCCCAAAACTGCATTAACAGCAGAAATGAGAAAAATCCACGTTTCTCAAGTTTCTCCGTCTCCGGAGAGCCAGGACTGTGGCCGGGTCTGGGGAATTGAACATAAACACAGCGTGGGAGGCATTTCACACCAGGATGCCCCATGAGTCCTCAGGAACACAGGCTGCGAAGCTCATGCATTTGGGAAAAGCAGCAGACGGCACCAGGGCTGTTGCTCCCCAGTCCTGCTATTTGGGGAAAGTGGAGGGATTTTCCTTGGATCACTTTTTATCCAAGTTTGATGTGGGGAATCTTTTGGTTCAAAGAGTCTACAAACTTCTCAAAGCGATTCCAGTGTCCGGGTACTAGCAGTTCCTCTACTATGAAGTTTCCTTCACTAGCTGCGGGAGGAACCTTGAACCAAAGATGAGGGCCCAGAGGGGTTGGGAAGTGTCAGTCTGAACTTGTGTGAGCCTTGTCTACAAAACCAGGGTGGCCCACGTCTCCTCAGAGGGACTGGGAGTTCTTTCTTGGCGGTAAACAAAGAGCATCATGGGGCTGGAGGTGTAGCTCAGGGGTAGAGCACATGCCCAGCGCTGCAAAGAGAGAGAGAAAGACGTTATTAACTTTAGTAATAAAAAGAAAGCCGGACAGAAACAACCAGCCAGCCTCCGTCACTGATATCTCTGAGGGAAACAAAGTCAGCGCAGATTGAAATAGGAAAAGCGGGACTTCTGACGTGGCGGTGAGATTCAAGTCCATCTTCCTGAGCTCTGGGCAGTAATCGGCCGATTGAAGGGCAGACTTCAGACCTGGGGTCTGGGCCGCTGACGGGAGCTGTAGCCAGGGCTCTAAGCAGCGGTGCCTGTGGCGTTTCCTGGGGGAACCTGGGTCCCACGATGTAGTAGGAAGCGCGTCCCAGGTGCCTGGTCACCTCAGGCGGGCCAGCCCGAGTCCGGACACGTGGAGAAGCAGCGGGGGTGAAGGGAAAGAAGCCAGAGGCCGTTGACCACTGAGCTGCGCAGGGAGAACGCGGTCCAGGAGCCCAGGGGACGCTTCCCGGGAGAGGCCTCAGCTTGCGGCTGGCGGGAGTTTAATTAGATCCAGAGGCTTTTGTTTAAGCCTCGGGCCTCAGATTTGCACCCACTGATGGACTGAATTGAAATCGGACAGCACCTGGGGACATCTGGGGCTGGCCCTCAGGACAGCAAAGGCCCCGGCAATGGCGTCTCACGGTCCTCGACGCGGGTGGGGTGAGAGCCGGGTGGGACCAGGCTGCTCAGGAGAGTGGCTCTCACTCAGGTGTTGGCTGTGCACCTGGCTGGCCGTGCCCAGCCCTGGCTCTGCATCACGGGGCGGGACCCCTCAGCAGAGCGGGCACAGCGGCACCTCAGAGGAGGCGAGGCGGGAGGAGAGCCCCCCAGGGCTGGCGGGTTTGCCGAACAAGCTGGCTGGATGGCATCTCAAAGCAGCTTTCCTTTTGTGTCCCCTGGGTTTCCATTTAAATTTACTTAGTGAGTGTATTTGTTTCCCAGGACTGCTGTAATGAAGTGTCACCAACTAGGTGGTTAAACAGCTGCTATTTATACTCTCACAGTTCTCAAGGGCAGAGTCTGAAATCACGGTGTCAACAGGGCTCCCTCCCAAGGCTCTAGGGGAATCTGACTTCCGCTTCAGGCGGGGGCCGGAAACCCTTGGCATTCCTTGGCCGTAGACTGTCGCCCCATCTCTGCCCGCGTTGTCGGCTGCCCTGCCTCCCCATCTCTCTGCCTTCACATCTTCTTCCCTCTGTACGTGTGTCTGTGTCTAAATTTCTCTCCTCTTATAAGGACACCAGATGTCCTTATAAGACAGCTTTCCATTACCATAACAAAATACCTGAGACAACTGATAAAGGAAAAAGGTTTATTTTGGCTGATCATTTTGGGCCTTTGAGGGCACTATCCAAACCATGGCCCCGATCACTGGATCAGGGTCCACCCTAATCCACAGTGACTTCCCTTGGCTAAGTTATCGGAGGTTAACTGGATTACACCTGGAAGTTCCTATTTCTCAATAAAGTCATTCTGAAGTTCTGGGTGGACGTGAACTTGGGGTGGGGGGAACTGTTCAACCCAGTGGGAGATGAAAACTCTAGTGGTCCCACGACTGCTGATCACCCTCAGGTGAGAACAGTCTGGGTCTGGGAGTCACTTTCCGCCAAGCGTGTTAGTCCCTGCCCTCCGTCACTCCCAGCCTCGTCCTGGGGGTGGCTGCAGGCTGAGGCCAGCAGGGCAGGGGCTGGGCAGCGTTTCCTTCCTCTCTGGCCTTCTCTTCCCTCCACGGCTGTGGGGGACACAAGGAGGAGCCATCAGGGTTCAGGAGGGTCTGCATGGCTGACACCATCCACGGAGACCACTCTGTGCTTTAGGGTTTGCCTGGTTTTAAAGCTGTCACTTCCTCTCATTCAGCAATTTGCAGACCCTCCAGGACCGGGGTCCCTCAGCAGTGGCCCCTTGCTCTGGGTGGGTGCCCTTCTGGTGGGCACCTGTCCCTCCTCAGACCAGGAATCAAGCAGCCCACCACAGCCCTCGCCTGCCTGGCTCTCCGCCTTCCAGGCACCCTCTGGACCCCACCTGCTCTCTGGCGGGCTGGCCTCACCTCCCTGCACCTGATCAGACTCTGAGCGACAGGCTAGACCCTGCTTGCTCTGGGCCATCGGGACACCAAGCCAGCCACAAGCTCTGGCTTCATCTCCCCCTGCCGTGGGGTCCTCCAAAACTTGTTTGGGAGACTCAGTGTCCCCAGGCAGGAAATGGAAGGCAGACACCCGCCCCCTCCCCTCATCCCTCTTGGGAGAGGCGAGACTTCCAGCTCCTGCTGGAGGAATCCTTTTGCCAACCCCTGTCCTGCCCGATCCCTTTCGATTCGAGGGCACCTGCTCCACATCCTGAACTGAAGCCCTGTCTCCCTCTCATTCCACGTCCAACATCTCGGATTCAGTCCCAATTGTGAGTAGGAGATCCTGGTCCCCATGTCACATGCCAGCCCAGGACGTGTCGCTAGTGGCTGTCAACAGGTGGGCGTCCCTGCCCTGTGGCCTCAGGGCCTGATTAGGGGTGTGGCTCAGGGATGGAGGTGGGGCTCCAGGGATTCTCTTGCCAGGAGCCAGAGCAGGCTGGAGAGGTGAGCTGGACCATCAGGGCGGCCTCTGCGGAGGGCTGACCTTGGAAGTCACGTGGGGTTGGAGCAGGGAGGGCTTACAAGGCGGGGAGAGGCCGTAAAAGGCAAGCCAAGGTCTGCAGGGAATGAGGGACGGGAGGTCTGAAAACCAAGGAGGGGCGAGGCGAGTGGACAGCTTGTTCCCCCCACAGCAGCCTCTGTGACCCAGACCGCCCTTTTCTCCTGAGGTCTCTGCTCTCTCCGGGCTCTTTCCTCTGCTTTTTGGAGCGATGTCCTGCCGTCTTAGGTCAGATTCCCTAGAAGGGATCCTGAGAGAGGGACTCTTGAGCAAGTGGTTTGCTGGGAGAAGGCGCTCAGGAGAAGGAGCAGGACGCCTCGGACGCTCAGCAGGCAGGAGCTCAGCGGGGTGGCTCAGCCCGACCTGGCTGGTCCCACGGGGGCTCTGCACTGGGAATGGCTGGGGTGTGAGCTGTTTCAGGTAGGCGAGGAGCGGGGTTGTTCCTCCCTGTCATTGTCACTGGATTCCGCTGCCTCCTGGCGGATGCTGTGACCTCCCGGGCATTTCCAGCAGAGGCGACTCCTCTTCTGTCCAGGGAAGAGACTCTGGGCCAGGTGCCAGCACGTCTGCGCCGGCTTCTCGGCCCTCTCAGTGAGGCACGTCCCCGCCTCAGCCCTCTCCCCTCCGCTCAGCTCATCCCTGCTCCCATCCACGGTGGGTCACTCACGGGCTCCCCTCACGGAGTCGTCATTAGTAGTAACTTCTAGGTGACACTCTCCCTGCTGATGTGTGTCAGATCATCTGCGCGGCCATAATAAAACACTCAAGGACATAAAAACCGATATTCTCACAGCTCTGCAGGCTTAGGGTACAGACCTGGCGAAGGCGACTCCCCACTAACAACGGCGCCTTGCTACGGCATCCTGGGGGGATGAATGCCATGTCCTCATGTGGCAGCGGCCAGGGGAGAGAACTCCCTCCATTAGTCCTTTGGTAAGGGCACCTCATTCAGTTCATGAGGGTTCTGTCTGCATAACCGCTTATTTTTATTAAAATCTTTTTTATTTTTATAGACTGCATTTTGATTCATTGTACACAAATGGGGTACAACTTTTCATGTCTATGGTTGTGCATGATGTAGATTCACACCATTCATGTAATCATACCTATACATAGGGTAATACTGTTAGTCTCCTACTACTATCTTTCTGTCCCCCACCCTCTTCCACCACTTTCTCCTCTACACCATCCAAAATTCCTTCATTCATTCTTCTCTTCCCCCCGCATCCCCTATCGTTATATATTGTCATGCACTTATCAGAGAAAACATTCAGCCTTTGGTTTTTTGGTCTTGGCCTATTTCACTTAGCATGATATATTCCAACTTCATCCATTTACAGGAAATGCCATAATTTTATTCTTCTTTATGACTGAGTAATATTCCATTGTGTACATATACCACAGTTTCTTTATCCATTCATCAATTGAAGGGCATCTAGGTTGGTTCCACAATCTAGCTATTGTGAATTGAACTGCTATGAACATTGATGTGGCTGCATCACTGTAGTACGCTGATTTTAAGTCCCTTGGGTATAAACTGAGGAGTAGGATAGCTGGGTCACATGGCGGGTCCATTCCAAGTTTTCTGAGGAATCTCCACACTGCTTTCCAGAGTGGCTGCACAAATTTACAACTCTACCAGCAATGTATGAGTGTGCCTTTTTCCCCACATCCACACCAACACTTATTATTGCTTGTGTTCTTGATAATAGCCATTCTAATTGGAGTTAGATGAAATTTTAGGGTGGTTTTAATTTGCATTTCTCTAATTACTAGGGTTGATGAGCACTTTTTCATATATTTGTTGATCACCTTACATCTTCTTCTGTGAAGTGTCTACCCAGTTCCTTAGCCCATTTATTAATTGGGTTCTTTGTATTTTGGGTGTAAAGCTTTTTAAGTTCTTTATAAACTTTGGAGATGAGTGCTCTGTCTGAAGTGCGTGTGGAAAAGATTTTCTCCCACTTGTAGGCTCTCTTTTCACATTATTAATCATTTCTTGTGTTGAGAAAAAACATTTTAGTTTGAATCTATCCCACTTATTGATTCTTGCTTTTATTTCTTACGCTACGGGGGTCTTGTTAAGGAAGTCTGGTCCTAAGCCAACGTGATGGAGATTCGGGCCTACTTTTTCTCCTATTTGGTGAAGGGTCTCAGGCCTAATTCCTAGATCTTTGATCCATTTTGAGTTGAGTTTGTACAGGGTGAGAGATAGGGGTTTAGTTTCATTTTACTGCATATGGATTTCCAGTTTTGCCAGCACCATTTGTTGAAGAGGTCATCTTTTCTCCATTGTAAGTTTTTGGCACCTTTGTCTAGTATTTATGTGGGTATGTCTTCTATCCAGTACCATTGGTCTTCCTGTCTATTTTGGTGACAATACCATGCCACTTTTGTTACTATTGCTCTATAGTAGAGTTTAAGGTCTGGTATTGTGCTACCTCCTGCATCACTCTTCCTGCCCAGGATTGCTTTGGTTATTCTGGGTCTTTTGTTCCTCCAGATTAATTTCATGATTGCTTTCTCTATTTCTATGAGAAGCGTCATTGGGATTTTAATTGAAATTGCATTAAATCTGTGTAGCACCTTTGGAAGTATGACCATTTTGACAATATTAATTCTGCCTATCCAAGAATTTGGGAGATCTTTCCATCTTCTAAGGTCTTCTTCAGTTTCTTTCTTTAATATTTTGTAGTTTTCATTGTAGAGATCTTTTACCTCTTTGGTTAGATTGATTCCCAAGTATTTTATTTTTCTTTTTGAGGCTATTGTGAACGGAGTTGTTTTCCCCATTTCCCTTTCAGTTGTTTCATCACTTATGAATAAAAATGCTTTAGATTTATGCATGTTGATTTTATATCCTACTATTTTGCTGAATTCATTGATGAGGTCTAGAAGTTTTTTGGTGGAGTTTTTTTGGATCCTCTAAATATAGAATCATGTCATCCGCAAACAGTGACAGCTTAAGTTTCTCTTTTCCTATTCGTATCCCTTTAATTGCTTTAGTCTGTCTAATTGCTCTGGCTAGAGTTTCGAGGACAATGTTGAATAGAAGTGGTGAAAGAGGACATCCCTGTCTTGTTCCTGTTTTTAAAGGGAATGGTTTCAGTTTTTCTCCATTAAGAATGATGTTGGCCATGGGCTTAGCAAAAATAGCCTTTACAACGTTCAGGTATGTTCCTACTATCCCTATTTTTTCTAGTGTTTTGAGAATGAAGGGGTGTTGTATTTTGTCGAACGCTTTTTCCGCATCAATTGAAATAACCACATGATTCTTATCCTTAAGTCTATTGACATGATGGATTACGTTTATTGATTTACGGATGCTAAACCATCCTTGCATTCCAGGGATGAACCCCACTTGATTGTGGTGCACTATCTTCTTAATATGTTTTTGGATTCAGTTTGCAGGATTTTTTAAAGAACTTTTTCATCTATATTCATCAGAGATTTTGGTCTAAAATTTTCTTTCCTTGATATGTCTTTTTCTGGTTTGGGTACGAGGGTGATATTAGCTTCATAGAATGAGTTTGGTAGGGTACCCTCCTTTTCTATTTCCTGGAATACATTGAGAAGTATTGGAATGAGTTCTTCTTTGAAGGTCTTGTAGAACTCAGCTGAGAATCCGTCTGGTTCTGGGCTTTTCTTGGTAGGTAGGCTTTTGATGGCTTCTTCTATTTCATTGCTTGATATTGATCTGTTAAATTGTGTATGTCCTCCTGGTTCAGTTTGGGAGGATCATATGTCTCTAGAAATTTGTCAATGTCTTTGGAATTTTTTATTTTGTTGCAGTATAGATTTTCAAAGTAGCTTCTCATTATGTTATGTATTTCAGTGGTGCCTGTCGTGATATTTCCTTTTTCTTCATGAATTTTAGTAATTTGAGTTTTCTCTCTCCTTCTTTTAGTTAGTGGGGCTAAGGGTTTTAACTATTTGTTTACTTTTTCAAAGAACCAACTTTTTGTTTTGTCAATTTTTTGAATTGTTTCTTTTGTTTCAATTTCATTGATTTCAGCTCTGATTTTAATTATTTCCTGTGTTCTACCACTTTTACTGTTATTCTGTTCCTCTTTTTCTAGGGTTTTGAGCTGTAAAGTTAGGTCATTTAGTTGACTTTTCATTCTTTTCTGGAATGCGCTCCATGCAATGAATTTTCCTCTTAGTACCACTTTCATAGTGTCCCAGAGATTTTGATATGTTGTATCGTCATTCTCATTGACCTCTAAGAATTTTTTTATCTCCTCCCTGATGTTTTTTGTTATCCATGTTTCATTCAATAGCATATTATTTAGTCTCCAGGTGTTGGAGTAATTTCTGTTTTTTATTTTGTCATTGATTTCTTTTCTCAGTCCATTATGATCTGATAGAACACAAGGCAGTATCTCTATTTTTTTGCATTTCCTAAGGGCTGCTTTGTGGCATAATGTATGGTCTGTTTTTGAGATGGTTCCATGTGCTGCTGAGAAGAAAGTGAATTTGCTCATTGATGGATGGAATATTCTATATATGTCTTCTAAGTCTAGGTTATTGATTGTGTATTGAGTTCTATGGTTTCTTTGTTTAGTTTTTGTTTGGAAGATCTATCCAGTGGTGACAGCAGTGTGTTAAAGTCACCCAGAATTATTGTGTTGTGGTCTATGTTATTCCTGGAATTGAGAAGGATTTGTTTGGTGTACAGGGATGCACCATTGTTTGGGGCATAATTATTTACTATCGTTATGTCTTCCTGATTTATGGTTCCCTTAAGCAGTATGAAATGTCCTTCTTTATCTCTTCTGACTAACTTTGCTTGAAGTCCACTTTATCTGATTTAAGGATGGAAACCCCTGCTTTTTTACTGAGTTCATGTGCATGGTAGGTTTTTCCCATCCTTTCACCTTTAGTCTGTGGATGTCTTTTTCTATGAGATGAGTCTCTTGCAGGCAGCATATTGTTGGGTCTTTCTTTTTAATTCATTCTGCCAGTCTTTTGATTGATGAATTCAGGCCATTAATGTTCAGGGTTATTATTGAGATATGATTTGTATTCCCAGTCATTTGGGCTTATTTTTGTTTTTTAACTCGACCTGGATTATCCTTTGATTGATTTTTCCTTTAAGGTAGTTCCTCCCTTTGCTGATCTACATTGTTTTTCATTTCCTTCTCATGGAATATTTTGTTGAGAATGTTCTGTAGCACAGGCTTTCTATTTGTAAATTCTTTTAACTTTTGTTTATCGTGGAAGGATTTTATCTTCAAATCTTGAAGGTTAGTTTTGCTGGGTATAGGATTCTTGGTTGGCAACCATGTTCTTTCAGAGCTTTAAATATGTTGTTCCAGGCCCTTCTAGCTTTTAGAGTCTGGGTTGAGAAGTTGGCTGCTATCCATATTGGTTTCCCCCTATATGTAATCTGATGCTTTTCTCTCGTGGCCTTCAAAATCCTATCTTTATTTTGTATGTTAGGCATTTTCATTATAATGTGCCTTGGTGTGGATCTGTTGTGATTTTGTGCATTGGTGTTCTGTAAGCCTCTTGTATTTGATTTTCCATTTCATTCTTCAGGTTTGGGAAATTTTCTGATATTATTTTATTGAATAGGTTGTTCATTCCTTTGGTTTGTATCTCTGTGCATTCCTCAATCCCAATAATTCTTGAATTAGGTCTTTTCATGATGTCCCATAGTTCTTAGAGGTTCTGTTCATGATTTCTTAGCATCTTCTCTGTTTGGGCAACTTTATTTTCAAGATGAAATATTTTGTCTTCATTGTCTGAGGTTCTGTCTCCCAAGTGGTCTAGTCTGTTGGTGATGCTTTCCATTGAATTTTTTATTTGGTTTATTGTTTCCTTCATTTCAAGGATTTCCATTTTTTTTTTTTTTTGAGAATCTCTATCTCTTTGTTGAAATGATCTTTTGCTTCCTGCAGGTGCTCTTTCAACTGCTTATTGGAGTGATCATTCATTGCCTGCATTTGCTCTCTTATCTCATTATTTGCTTCATGAATCATTTTAATTATGTATATTCTGAACTCCTTTTCTGATATTTCTTCTACCATACTGTCACTGGATTGATTAATATAGAATCTAGGTTTGTTTGGATCATTTTCTTCCCTTGTTTTTTCATGTTGTTCATGTATCTTTCCCTCTAGCAGTCAGATCTGGGGTATTGCAGTTTCCCCCCTATAGGCTTATAGTGACCCTATAGATTTCCAAAACCTTTCCTTTAAGAGGGAGATCAATATTAGCAGTACTCAGTATAGACAATATGCAACCCTAAACCAAATAGCTCCTATGAAGATGTTAGCAATATTATCATAATAAACAGAATGAGTTCAATTATTATCTTCAGTATAACAGATTTGCAATAAGGTCTGCAGTTCTAATGGAGGACAAAGAAGAGGAGGAGGGGTGTAGCTGTTAATGGGATAAGAAAAGAGTATATGGAAGTTCTAGATCATAAAAAAAGTGAAAGTGTAATCAAAATAAGTTGGTTGTTAGTATGAGAAAAGGGAGAAGGAGACTCTGAGGGAACAGGTAAACAAAAGGAAAATAGAGCGAGAAAAGTAAAGAAATAAAAAACTAAAAATTCTCAAAAGGGAGGGAAGAAAGGAAAAAGAAAAAAATCCACACTATAATAGTCATATAGTATTCAAACCTCCCAGTCTTCAGTAGCCTGATGTATGAGAGGTACCTGCCTATGAGCTTCCAGTCTCCAGTAGGTGTCTCAGGATGGGATTTGCCCCACCTAAAGATGCGAGATACAGCTTCCAGGATTATCCAAGGGCCACTCTGGCTTCCAAATGTGTTGGCTGGCAAATGGGGAGCTGTTGGTTGGGGTGTGGGCGTGGTTGGCTGGAGGTCCTGGAGGCAGGGTGTGGTTGGTCTGGTTGTGGGATCCTGGAGGCAGTAAGCAATCAGTCGGTCTGAGGGCCCTGGAGGCAGGGAGTGGTCAGTTGAGCTGAGGGATCCTGGAGATGGGGCTCAGTCAGTTTGGCCAGGGAACCTACAGGTCCTGGCTATTGTCTCAAAATGGCGGCAGCCACGTGTAACCAAACCTGCAGGTACTGTGACAGTGGACTTCCAGGCAACAGCAGGCAGCTGGCGCTCCACCAGTAGTCTGTGGTCAGTCTGCTGGCTGCTGTCAGACGATTGGCAGGTGAACCTCAGGCAATGGATGCTAGGTAGGTGAAAAGCAGGCAATGGATGGACAGGCAAGAGGTAGACAAAGGTGGATGATAGGCGCCAGTCAGTGAGCAATCTGTGTTCTAGAAGTAGTTGATATCCTGGCAGACTTCAGGTGATTGCAGTAGACAAATGGGGTAAACAGAAGGGGATTGATAAACAGCAAAAAGTGCCTCATGGAGAAACAGATATCCTCTACTTGAAACCCGAGTTATGGAGCCACAAGGAACACAGCCTCCCTCTAGTCCACCATCTTGGTGGACTTGTCCATCTTTGGACCTTGTCCAAAGATATCTGTGTAACTTCTTATATCAGTCCTTTATTCATTACTACAACAAATACTCAAGGCAGGCTATAAAAGAAGAGAGGTTTATTTTGGTTCATGATTCTGGTCTGAGGTTGAGGACCCCCATGTAGTGATGGCCTTCTTGCTGGTGAAGTCTCATGATAGTGGAGGGTACCACATGACAAGAGACAGAGACCATGTGTGTCTCCTCTGTTTTTTTCTCTCCTTATAAGGTCACCAGTCATCCTGCTGACCTTATTTAATTCTAAGCCCTCCCAAAGACCTCACCTCTCAACACTATAATCAATTAAGTTTGCATCCTCTTAATACCTCTCAATGGGGACTAAACTTCAACACATGAATACTTGCGGGATACACTTGAACCATATCCAAACCATAGCAACTCCAAGGGGCTACACTTCTGAATATGTTGCATTGGGGATTAAGTTTCAACATGAACTTTGGAGGGGACAAAAACATTCAAACCTGAGCAATGTGTTATATTCCTTTTTTATTACTTTGTACTTATTGAAACTAATTATAACTATTTTTTGCATTTTATGTTATCATTTTTACTTTATCTTGATCTTGTTTGCAACCCAATCAAGTTCCAACTTCTCACTTTAGAGTTGACAAATGTGAGCACCAACAGGCAATAAGCAATGTAATGCTTATTATAGAAGAATGGTTAGTATGTAAGGCTTTATAAAATAAACTTTGGAGAGATATTATCTGGGATTGCATTAAACCTAAGCTCAATTTGAATAGAATAATCTACTAAATGATACTGAATTTTCCCACTTCATGAACATAGTATGTCTTTCCTTTTGATTTAGATTTTCTTTAATTTCTTTCAAGTGCTGTGCACTTTCCAGCATGTAGGTCTTGACATTTTTGTGTGTGTGTGTGGTGATGGGGATTGAACCCAGGGCCTTGTGCATGCAAGGCAAGCACTCTGCCAACTGAGCTGTATCTCCAGCCCGATCTTGACATATTTTTAAACTTTATCCCTAAGTTTTTCACATTATTGATGCCAAGATACATCTATTTTAATCCTGCAGGTTAATGAGTTTTGACAAACATATGCCTGCGAAACCCCTACCTTGATCAACAGTCTCCCAGTCCCAGATAATCCACATGCTTTCTATCAGTTTACATTAGTTTTTTCCCTTATTGAATTTCATATAAATGTAATCATACTTCACGAAGTTGTTTGTGTATAGTTTCTCTTGCTTAGTGTAATGTCTAAGATTTATCCCCACTTTGACTATTAAGAATAAAATTATTAAGTACTTTGTGTGTGTATATTTTGTGTAGACGTGTTCTCATTCCTCTTGAGTAAATAACCTAGAAGTGGAATATGTGGGTCATATGGGTAAGTATGTTTCACTTTATGAGAAAATGCCCAATTATTTTGCAGAATTTTGCATTTACTTCAGAAATGTATGAGATTTCCAGTTGCTTCTCATCCTCCCAACACTTAGACTTGCCAACCTTTTAAATTTTAACCATTCTAGCAGTGTGTCATGATACCTTAGTGGAATTTTAATCTAAATCTCTCTGATGCTAATGATGCAGTTATTGGCCATTTGTAGTACATCTTCTTTTGTGAAATGTGTTTGAATATTTTACCTATTTCTAAAAATACAGTTGTCTCCATATTGATTTGTAAGGTTTTTTTTTTTTTTTTACATATTCTAGATATTAGTCTTTGAACAGATATATGCATTGCGTACATTGTTTTCCTAGCCCATGACTCACATTTTTATTTTCTTAACAGACTCTTTTGAAAAATTTAAATTTCCTCAAAATTTAACTTATCAAATTTCTATTGGCTCATAGTTTTGTGTTTTAAAGAAATATTTGCTTTCCCCAGGGTGAAGATTTTCTGCTATTTCCTTCTAGTAGTTATTAGTTTCAAGTTTTAAGGTCTGTAATTTACTTCAAATTCATTTTTGTGTACAGTATGAGAAAAAGAGTCATTTCCACATGGATATATAATTGTTCCAGTATTTTACAGAATAGGTTATCCTTTCATTGTTGAATTATTTTGGCATCTTAACCAAAGCTCCAACTGACTGTATACGTATGGTTGTGTTTCTGGCTTCTCTATTCTGTTCCACTCTACCTTTATAATAATATTACCTGTCAATCACTGTAGCTTTATAGTATGTCTTGTCATTAAAATGTTAATAACAAAATATAAGTATTAAACATTTTTCAAATTTGTTCTTTTTCAAAATTGTTTTTGCTATTCTAGGACCTTTGTATTTCCATACAAATTTTAGAATCATCTCACAAACATTTTCAAGAGAATCTGCTAGTCTTTTGGTTGGGATTTTATTAAACCTAAGCTCAATGTGAGTACAATAATCATCATAACAATATTGAATTTTCTAATCCACAAACATGGTATACCTCTTTCTTTATTTTGTCCTTCTTTAATGTCTTTCAGAAGTGCTTTGCAGTCTTTAGTGTACAGGTCCTGACATTATTTAAAAAAGCAAACTTTATCCCTAAATATTTCATATGCTCAATGTCATTGTCAATCTGCAAAAATTTCATTTTCCAATTTATTATTGCCAGAATGGAGATATGCAATTGATTTTTGTATATCGACCTGGTATCCTGAAATCTCACTAAATGAACTTCTTAGCAAGCAGGCTAACGCCTGTGTTCCCCCATGGACACGTGGGGTCACACAGGGCACCCAGGCAGAGCTGTAGAGAGGAAGCTACTCCAGGATCCCGCAAAGACAAAGGCGAACTTCCAGGAAGGGCCAGGAGTAGGGCATGGCAAAAGAGGCCTGTAAGTTCTGAAATTTAAGGAAGTTCTTGCTCCCTGGGGCATGCAAGCACACGGCTGGATGTAAAAGGTGGTGGGGGAAGACCGGGTGCCTCTTTAAATGTCGCATCTGCTCTCGTGACATCATGAAACCTAAATGGAATTCCTTCTAAACTTTTGGAAGATCTCCTTTTTTTAAAAAGTTTTTGTAGTTATAGATGGATGGAATGCCTTTATTTTATCTATTTATATGCGGTGCTGAGGATGGAAGCCAGTGCCTCACACATGCTAGGCAAGCGCTCTGCCACTGAGCCGCAACCCCAGCCCCACACGCTTCATTTTAACGAGAAGGTCTAACTGAACTTGCAGGAAGCAGACAGAACAAAACACTTCAAGGTTAGTAGTAATTCTTTGTTTTTAAATCTCTGTGTGCTTCCAGACACCGGTGGCACCTCTAGGTCATGCATGTGGCCATACCAGACCCAGCAGGCAAATGCGACTTGCTGCTAGCTTCTGGAATACAACTGTCACTCAAAGTGAAGGCAGACCGTGCACTGTTTTGGGGGGACTTCTCTATGAACCCCTCACCATGCTCTGTGCAAAAGGAACTCCGGCTTTATATGGGAAATAGAGCTGGGCTCTAGGCAGAGGCCCCACCGAGTGTCCTGCCAAACACCGGAAACTGACTTTGTTGCAGGAGAGCTGGTCACCAGGTGGGGCCGTCCCAGAAACCGTGGCACCTGTCATTGCAACAGCCAGGGCATCTCCTACGAATTCCCAAGTGCCACTGTTGAGGGTCACTACTCTAAAAGGGCCATTGGGGCCTGGGGCACAGGTTCTGTCCTCCCACCGCTCCCTGGCGTCCCTGCGGCTCCAACGCAGGGGCCCTTTCTCAGTCCACTCTCCCAAGCTGCCCGCCCCTCACATTAGAGACAAAAAATCAAAAGCAAAAGCAAAACCAACCTTTTCCTCCACCATCCCTTCTGGTCCCAACCCAATCTCTCTGTCCCCTTTCGCAAAGTCCTCAGAAGAGCCTCCTACCCCTGCTGGCCCCGCTTCATTGTCTCGCAGCCACGCGTCTACGGCAGAAATGATTCAGTCACAGGAAAGAAGGAGGCTCCCACAACCTCGTGGCCGCTCTGCGGGATGATGGCGGGGCTCCCTCCTCCAGCCCCTCGCCCCGGTGGCTCCTGGCCTTGAAGGGAAGGGGACTCATCATCGAGGTCGCACCACCCAGAAGGGACCCCTGAGCACGGCTTCTCCGAGGAGGCGGAGAAGTCCACTCGTACTTTGCTGTTGGGACTACAAATGGGTACAGTCCTCTGGAAGGTCCTCAGAAAACCTGGAATGGACCCACTGTTTGACCCAGTTATCCCACTCCTCAGCATATACCCAAAGGACTTAAAATCAGCATACTATAGTGACAAGGCCACATCATTGTTTATAGCAGCTCAATTCACACTAGCCAAGCTATGGAACCAACCCAGGTGCCCTTCACCAAATGAATGGATAAAGAAAATGTGGTACATATACACAATGGAATATTACTCAGTCATAAAGAAGAATGATGTTATGACATTTGCTGGTAAACAGATGGAACTGGAGACTACCATGCTAAGTAAAATAAACCAGTCCCCCAAAACCAAAGCCCTAAGTGTTCTCTCTAATATGTGGGTGCTATATCACAATAAGGGGGTGGGGAAGGAAGAATAGAAATTCAATGGATAAGACAAAGGAGAATGAAGGGAAGAGGGGATGGGAACAGGAAAGATAGTGGAATGAATCGGACATGACTTTCCTGTGTTTGTATTTGAATACACGACCAGTTTAAGTCCACGTCATGTCCAACCACAGAATGGGAAGTTAAACTCCATGTAGGTATGATACGTAAAGTACACTCTACTGTCATGTATCACTAAAAAGAACAATAAATTTAAAAAAAAATTTTCTCCTTGCTGGCTTTGTTTTTCTCTATAATCAAAATTTCTCCACTCCAGCTCCTCATAAGGAAGGCAGAGTGAGTGGAGGAACACACTTCCTGGGGTCCGTCTGGTGCCCTTGGGTGGAAGGAGGGACTCAGGCCCGTCCTGGTGAACAACATCCCAATACTTTTCAAAAGGGGACCAGTGTCTTCATTTTTGCACTGAATTGCACAAATTCTGTAGCTGGTCCTGCTTTGAGGACTTAGCAGAGGGGTTCCAGGAGAAAGGGATGTTTAGAAGATTCTGGGCTGCAGACACCCCCAGACAGCAGTGGTGGGGGCAACCGGGGGCGGCTGGGGATGGGGCTCTCTCTGCCCTGCATCAGGGAGCAACAGCCGGCCAGTGACTGGGGACCAACAAGCTTGGTCTCTCTTGAAGGCAGGCTCCAGAGGTGAACTTGGGTCTCTTTTTATTGCTTTTCTCATTAGAGAGAAAACTAAAGAGTGAAGACCCAGGATTGAAGATCACCCGGATGCAGACATACCCTTTTCAGAGAGGAGGGGAATGGCGTTTCCCCATGGCCCTGCCCAGGCTGCCCGAGACCAGGACAAACCTGCCCCCAGAAGGCACCCGCTGCCCTCAACAGCCAACGGCGGCAAGAAGCTCAAGGGTCCAAACAGACGACAGGTGTCGGGGTCACAGAGAAGCCCAGTCGCAGGTAAGGTTGATCCTCACCGTTCGCCGAGTCTGGATTTGCAAATTCGCCTACTCGCTAAAATTTCTTTGTAAATCCCAAATCCATCCTGGGGAGCTTTGGCGGTCACTTGCAGACATGCGCAGAGCAGCAAAGCACCTGGTCCGGAGAAGCGTGTTCCCAGCTGCGGTGGAGCGAGGCCCGTTTCCTGGCTTCCGCTCCCGGATTGTTAACCAATGCTTTCCAAGTCTGTTTCCTGCTGCGTGCTTTGCCCGTGGTCCTCTGCTGGGTGACTTTTTTGTTTAAATGGCTCCCACTTCAGCACTGAAGTGCCGTCCAGTGTCCCCATGAGCGCGGAGGACGGATGTGCCGTGCTTTTTGCAGAACACTGAGTTGGACAGGGTTTGTTCACAAGAGCGTTCTAATTGGCTCTTGTGAGTTGAAGGTTAACAAACCGCAGAAATTTCAAGTATGATGTTCTAGGACAGAAACACACGTAAGAGAAGGCCGTGCATTGCTGGGTTGACAAGATGTTGTGACCATCAGTACCTAGTCTCGCAGGCACCCCGCGTTTCCCTCAGAGTTTCTAAATCAGGCTGTGGGTGACTTTATAGAACATCACTTCTGAAGGACGTGAATCAGCTGTAGCCTGAGAGTCCTAAAAGCTTTAGGAATGTGTTTTAGGCTTCTTTGTCTTGTGAATTCATAAATACGATCTCCATTTTATTGATGAGAAACAAACTCAGAGAAATTAAGCACTGTTGGGCTGGATGTCTGGGTACCTCGCCCCTCCCCACCGCCACCGCCGGCCAAATTTTTGTGTTGAAGCCCTAAATTTTTTTTTAACCAGTTCACAATTGTCTTTTTGACCAAAGAAGCAGTATTCCTGTTTTAGTAGCAGATCAGTTTGACACATGTAATGAGTTTGACGGTACCGTGGAGCCAATCTCGCTACGGAACTGTGTAATGTAAAATGTCCATCATTTTCCTATTTTATAAGACAGGAATTTGTCGGTACTGGATTACTGACTTCAGATTGTCTAGTTCTGCTTAGCATATTTTCCCAATGTTTGAACATATATATTTTCTTCTTCCCATCTTATAATATTTTTTTAAAATTTTTAATTTGTTGTAATTAGCTGCACATGAGAGTAGAATGCACTTATACAAATGTTTTATTCTGTAGACCAGGCCACACTTTTCAAATATTTCCCTTGAAGCGTCCCCAAGGCAGAGGACGGTAGCAGAAGTCCCTGGGGGTACAGAGAAGGAATGGAAATGAGCCACCCAAGTGTCAAATTTGTTGAAAACCTCCCATTTTGCCTTATAAATTTTTGCACATAATTCAATCTCCTCTGCAGACTCTTATTTTGTTTTGCCATAAAACACTACATTAAATCACCGGTTGAATTGTTTAACTCCAACAACTAGACATTTTGATGTCATATGCATTCCTGGAGGGATGGGGCTGGGTGTCCCCTGGGATCTGCAGAGTAGAGGGTCTCAGCACAGGACAGGACAAATGGACCTGCAAATGCATATTATGACTCATTGCCAGAAGCCAAGGCCGGGTAGGGGAGGGGCCTGATGAACTCAACCCCCAACACCCCAGTGTGGTCCCCAGGGAAAGTGCTGTTTGTCTCTGGCACATGCATGCGCCTTTGCCACGACTCACCACTTGGGGGCGCCCCTCACGCAGGGACCTCCATACTCAGGTGGTCTTGTCTCCAGGGCTGGGGGCCAGATGAGTGGTCTTCCTCCTCCTATGCTGGCCTCCTTCTGACAGGTCATTGGACATATCTAAAGCCATGTTGTGAACAAAGGACAAATACAGCTGAAGAACTGGGCTTTTTCATAGATGAGTCTTAATCTCTGATTCACTTCCCAGGGTCTGACCAGGGCATTGTGTTCTTCTGAAACCACACGCGCGGGCACGCGCGCACACACACACACACACACACACACACACACACACACACACACCCCACTCATATTGCCTGGACAAGTCCCTGGGTCTCCGTTCCTACGATTCTGCTGCCTGACCGGTTCCATATCTATCTACAGTCCCTGGGTTCCTATCAGCCACGGCACCCACAGGGTTTTGTAGAAAAATGCAGGTTCAGGACCCCACCTGGGCCATGGACTCTGACTCCCCAGGCAGCTGTCTTTGCAAATGGCGACACTGTCCACCTGTGAGCCGTCCTGTGGCCCAGCCACTCCACGACCTCCCAGGGACTGACCAGCTTGGCGATGACTCAGAAACCACACTGCTTGTGTCCCTCCTCCATCCCACCTGCCCCTTCCAGTCTGAGCGGTATTTCGCCCTGTGAGCCCGGTGCCCGTCCTGCGGCTTCTCTGCCTGGAGGGTGCAGGCAGACACCCGAGGCAGGCCACCCTGGCAGGGGGCTGCCCAGGTTCATCCGTGCCGCTCACCCCCGCTTGCTTTCTCATGAGCGTGTTATGGCTTGGACGGGCATGTCCCCCATGAGCTCTCGTGTTAGTGCAGGGACATCGGAGGTGAAATGACTGGACCTGAGAGCTGGAGCCCAATCCGTCCATCCCAGCGTGAATGGGCTAACTGGGTGGTGACTGAAGGCAGGGGCCCTGGGCTGTGCCCTGGAAGTTCATCTTTCCTGTGGTCACTTCTTGCTCTCTCTGCCTCCTGGGCACCATGAGCTGAGGAGCACTATTCCCTCAGGCCCTTCCACCATGATGTTCTACCTCACCCTGCGCCCAGAGCAATGGAGTCAGCCCAGGTGGACGGAACCTCTGGAACCCAGAACCAAAATAACCTTTTCCCCCTCTAAGTTGCTCTTGTCAGGTATCTTGGTCACAACCTTGAAAAGCTCACACAGAGTAATTTTGTTGTCCTTTCCCAATTTTTTTATGATGATCACAAGGTATTATTTTTTTTTTTAAATTCTTCAGATTTTACTTTAATAGCAAAAGGATTTTAAAGTAAGTAAAGTTTCCTCTGAGTATTTTTTTTTAGGCCTCATATATATTTTGGGTTGAAACATCCCCCTTTTCAGTGCTCTCAAGACAGCATGTCATGCCCTCCAACAGACGAATGGATAAAGAAATATGATACATATACACAATGGAATATTACTCAGCCATAAAGAAGAATGAAATTGTGGCATCGGCTGGAAAATGGATGGAACTGGAGAGTCTCATGCTAAGTGAAATAAGTCAATCCCCCAAACCAAAGGCCAATTATTCTCTCTGATATATGGATACTAACTCACAAGAAGTGGGGAGGGAAGAATAGAAGTTCATTGGATTAGACAAAGGGGAATGAAGGCAAGGGACGGGGACAGGAACAGGATAGAGAGTGGAAAGGATCGAACTAACTTTCCTACATTCACCTGTGCACACACAACCACGTGAACAGGAAGGCATGCTCCACGTATACCCAATGTCAAAATCCACTCTGTCTTATACATCGGAAAAGAATGTGAGAAAAAGACAGCTTGTCATTTCAAAGTTTCCTCCTTGAGCCTGCCCAAGCTAGGGATGGCTCTTAATTTCAAAGTCATAAACACTTTTGATCGTCTCTATGAAATGTAATTATTTTGGGTTATGTTTAAGAAAAAACAGTAGGTAAAAATTCCTATTTTAAAAGTATCATCAGATTTTCTTTGTGGCCAAGCACAGGAACATGTTCCAGGGACGTGAAAAGATGAGCTTCTTTATCCCGGTGACACGTGGACCTATTTCTATTAAGTGTGAACACGTTAGTTGTGTCGTGCTGGGTTGCGCGTGCAGGTTAAGGAGTCCTGAGCAGAAATGCCGGGAACCACGTGTGTTCCAGATTTCGGATGGTGGGATTCCCGCGCAGGCGTGTTGCACTATGGGGAGGGACCCAGGCCTAAGCATGAAATGCGTGTAAGTTCTACGCGGCTGCCTTCTGCGCAAATCCTGACGGCGACTGCATGCGACATTTAAAAAGGCTCTTTGCAGGAGGCCGTGTTTCACGTTGTGGAAGTTTCCAGTTGTGATGTCATGGCAGCCCTCAGGGAGTTTGGATTTGGACCAGCTTTTGATCAGGGGTGCTCCCTGTGTTGTCTCCACTACACTGTGTGCGTGTGCGCGTGCGTGTGCGCGCGTGCGTGGTGCTGCGGGTGGAACCCAGCCATGCCAGTCAAGTACTCTGCCTCTGGGCCGCACCCCCCACTGTCTTTTTTAACTTCTAAAATCAGACATTATTATGCTGTTTCTTCATCAGTATCTAGTTTTGCCAACATTTTTTTTTTTTTTTTTACCAATTTCTTTGCTCATCGTTTCTTCTAATTTTTTTGGTGCTACAGTTAATTTTGAAATGATTTCATACTTGTAGAAAATTGTAAGAAGAGTACCAATTGCTTCTCTCTCTCTCTCTCTCTCCTTCTAAAGCATTTGGGAATAAATTGCCATTCCAATGCCTCATTATCTCAAATAATTTAGAGTGTATTTTCCACAAACAAGGATGTTATCCTACAGAGCCACCGTGTAACATCAAAATCAGGAAGTTAACACTTGTACATGGCTATCATGGGCCCACAGAAACTCCATCCGTGTTTTGGCAATTTCCCAATAATGTGCTTTACAGCTTGGTATCTAGTCCAGGATCACCAGTCAGACGTGGATGTCAAAGCTTCTTAGCCTCCTTCAGTCTGGGACAGTCTGTCCATCTTCCTTTGACTTCCTGGACTTGAAGCTTTCAGGTGAGTTATTCTGTAGGATGTCGCTGGAGGAGGATTTGTCTGATGTGCCCTTTGATTAGATGGAGGTTTTGTGTTTGGGGTGGGATGTCTCAGCAGCAGAGTACTTGGTTCTCGTGGCCCCCGGTCAGGGAGGGCACCCTCCCCATTTGCCCCATGACTGGCGCTGTCATGTTATGTTTGATTGCAACTTTGGTTACTTGATTAAGGCAATATCCGCCAGGCTTCTCCACTGGACAGTAATCTGTCCCTTTCATAATTATTAAGTGTTTTCAGGGGAAGAGTTTGAGATCATGTAAATAATCTTATGTGTTCAAACTTTCACCACTGGTCTTAGGAATCAGTTATTTTCCAAAGAAATCCTGGTTCCTCTCAGGGGAGAATGGTATTAGAAACAAGATCTGGGGGGTAAGCTTTATTGCTCTCAGGCCTGCCCAGTGGTTAAAGCTAGGGAACACCTGTATGTGTACGCACAGTCATAGCTACACATTTCTGTGTCTGTCCATAAATACTGAAAACATTAGTTTACCCCCTCAATGATAATCTAACACAGGGTTCATTCCATTTTTTTCCCTTTCTACATTTGTACCTCCTCAGACAGTGAGAACCTGGCTTCTGTTACTCTTAGAATCTGACTTATTGGATGGATCTCATCCAGATAATTAATCTACTATTGTGTTGCTACATGTCCCCGCTGCTCAGAGACACTTGTCCTGAGGATATTTTCCCACCAAGAGAGGCAGCTAAAGAGATGGGCCTTATTTCTCAAAGTCCCTTCAGGTTATGGGGACAGAAGTTGGAGCAGGAACCTGTCAGGGCTAGAGCCAAAGAAATGGAGTGAGCTTCACTTAGAGTCTTCTGGATGGCTCAGAAAACCTCAAGCTCTGAACACATATTAAGATGACTCCAGAACCTTCTTATTTTCCTCAGGCACCTGAAAAGAGCAAAAGAAGATGAAAAATCCTCATTAAAGAAGGATCACATTATTTCAGTTCTCAAGTGTTCTAATTTCAAAAATATGATGTCAACTGCACATTCGAAAATAACCAGACACCTGAGGGTTTGTGATGCTTTTGAGCAAGAACCAGCAGAAAGAGTTACAGGGGGACAGTGTGTACAGCGTGCTACAAACATGGAAGACTGTAAAGTGATGATGCTTTTCCTGCCCAAGAATATACAGGCTGTGCTTGAATTGGGGCAAAAAGGAATATCAGCATCAAAACTGACCGAGAATCAGGTGTGATGTGTGTGTGTGTGTGTGTGTGTGTGTGTGTGTGTGCGCGCATGTGCACACTGCTGGGGATTGAACTCAGGGCCTCATGCACGCTGGGCAAGTGCTTCACCACTGAGCTGCATCCCCAGCCCAGAAATTCAGTGGAATTCCTAATTCCTACAGTAGGAATTTGGTTATTAGCTTATTGTACATAGATTTGGAGATAATCAATGATCTCGAATACAGGTCAGAATAAAGTAGACAAAACGACACATTTCAAAAAATGAAAATCAGAAAAGAGGCCCAGTACGTATAGGGCATGGAGTAGATGGACTCTCTTCACAGCCTCGGAAAGGGAGGCTGGAGGAGACGGTGCAAGGTTGGAAGAGAGCACGGCTGAGTTTTTTCTGATTTGATGAAGAACACAGATTCAAGAGGTCCCCAAATGCCAAGCTGGATCAATAAAGGGTAGGGGGAGGTGCCCCAGGAGACACCACTACCAGGAGGGTGACGTCACCCGGGGCCTCCTCCACGGGGCCCACGTGGGTCTGGGAAACCAGTTGCTCTCTCAGGCACCCATACCTCAGCCACCACCCAGAAGCCAGCTTGGAGTCTTCATTTTGAAAGTGAAATTCCATGGTTCTTCACTCCGTAATGTCCTGGGCTTACGTAAAGGAACCAGATTTTAGAAAACAACGGGATAGGTCAAGAGGAAAGGCAGTCAGTGTGGTCGCCATGTTGGTAACAGAATGTGCACCCATGGATGGGAAGCTGGGCAGGGACTCAGCCCCGAAAGGCGAGCAGAATCGGGAGAAGGCCCGGGATGAGCCCTGGGGACCAGGTGGGGGAATCTAGCCTAAGCAAGGTCCTGGCACTGTGGCCCCTACACCCCACTTAATGACGAAGATTACGTGCATCCTTCTTCAGTGTCTCACAATGAAATTCAGAGGAACGTTTTTAAATTCTGTGTCATTGCTAACAGTAGTATAGGAGAAAAAAAATACCCTTTTGTTGGTGTTGGGGAATTGAACCTAAAGTCCCACTATGCTATACTCCAGACCAAGAAAGACGTCAAGAAGACAATCTGTATTTTAATAGAGAAATGCTCAGGCATAACTCCCTTAGAAGACATGGTCTTCCCAATGGGAGACTAGTTTTCGGTAAAAATAATCAGAATAAAAAAAAATGTTCACTCTCATTTTACATGATGGCTGCAACTCTGAAAAAAATATCAGTGTTTAGTACAAATAGTAATAAAAGTGTAAAATTATTGCTACAATTAGTTAAGTTTTGGGTGCCCTGTGACTATACATGGGTTCTTATAATTTAACTTTGAGATTATTAGACTGTAACATTTTAAAACACTAGTCATTATCTATGATCCGAAGTCCAGCGTGGGGGCAGATGGCTGGTCCTGGTTGTGCAGGACCCTCTCGCCCACCATAGGACCTGGGCCGTCTCCCACACCCCTCTGCAGACGCCAGTCGCGCCCCACCAGGCAGCGGACCCAATCCCGCCGCGTCTGGAGGCCTCCAAACCTGCTTCTGGTTCCGCCCTTGCGCAGGGTCCCGCAGGGGCTGTCCTACCTCGGCCCTGCGGCCTCCCCTGGGGCTTTTGTAAAGTGGTCTCCACACAGGGGATGCCGTGGGGCAGCCTCAGAGAGGACAGTCCCCATTGGTTTTTTTCTTCAAATAGGACCCTGGTGATGGCTTCGGCAGCCCTCAGAGAGGGGACCTCGGCCCTGCCCAGAGGAGGGGGCCTGATCCGAGGCGGGAAGTGTGGCCTCCACGTCTGCCCCCGGGAGGGAAGGTGGGCGCTGATCCTCGTTCACGAAGCACATCCGTGAAGAGCGGCCACCTTGGACCGGGCGTCCCATGGGGAGTGGATGACCTAGCAATGCCCTTCCAGAGCCTGCAGCCTGGTGTGGGGGCGCTGGGGAGACGGCGGGGAAAGGAAGTAGGTGATCACAGGAGAGAGGAGCTGTGTGGGTGGGGAGGGTGTCCGAAGGGGTCCCGGGCCATTTGGAGCTGAGAAGGGAAGGCCATGGGGCAGCCGCCCGAGGGCCCCGCTCTCCTCCCAGGGTGACCTCTGAGGGGTGGGAGTGGGGGCCAAGGGCTTTGGGGGCCCCCAGCTGTCCTCACCCTTGGGGCTGATAATGACGCAGTCCTCACTGGAAGAAAATTTGCAAAGAGGAAAAGTTTGGGATTGTGATTGAGAACGGGGGAGGGGTGGAGCTCAGGAGTAGGGCTCCCTGGTGTGTGGGTGGCCCTGAGTCCCGCGCAGCCGCAGGTGTGTGCGCGCGCACGGGCGCGCACACTGGGAACGGGCAGGGAGCCAGACTGGAGAGGCTCAGAATGCAGAGTAAGAGAGCGACGAGCCGGTGAGTTATGGGAGATATTCTGAGATTCCAGCAAAATACAGCATTTTGGAAGGAAGATCCCTTATGGGATTCCCCTTTGGTGACATCATGGAAATGAACCAAGAGATCTGAAGCATTTAAAGAACTTCCCAAGGTTTGGATTAGACCATGGCCTCATTTAAATAAGCGCCCAATCCCACCGAATTCCCATCCCTCCACCCCCACTGCAGAAATGAAAGGAGAATTTCCCACTCAAGATGGCCTTGGGGCCCAGTCCTCTGGTTGGTGGGCTCAGGTCACATGACCCCAACCAGCCCCTTAAAGATTGACACCATCTTTTGTGAGGCAACAAAAGGGCCCCCAGAGGTTGGCTGGGCTGCTCAGTAGGGGAGGAGCAGCAGTCTGTCCCCCACAGGAGGCCAGAACTGCGCTAGTCCACAGATCCCAAGCGGTAAATTCCTGCAAAGGCTCAAGGAAAGGGAGATTTGAAATGTCGCAAGTTTTGCTCCTTCCTGTTCCATAACTTTCTCTATTGTGCAAGGGTTTTCTTCTCCAAGTTTTAACAATGTTTTGAAATGTCTGACTTTAAAAACCAGTTTAAAAATACCTATTAAAGAAAGAGGGAAAAGTTGAAGAGTTTGTTTCCATCTCACCATCTGCGTAGGACACTGGGGTGTAGACCCACGACCTTATCCCCTCATACTCCCAACACGTCACTGCCTCCCGCCTGTCTCCTCGCTGTTTGTTGACCATATCTCCTGCCTCAGGACCTTTGCGCTGGCTTTCCTGTCCCTGGAAAGCATTTTTGTAGACACGAGTGGCTTACTGCTTTGCTCACACATGACCTTCTTGATGAGCCAGAGTAACTGCCCTACTTACAACTCACCAGTCCTTCTTGGGCTTATCTATTTTGTCTTCTTTTCTGCAGCATTCATCACCTTCTAAACTTGGTAATTTACTTCCTTATTACATTGATTGTCAGTCGCCTGTCCCCCACTGCTGGGCCGTAAGTCCCACCAGGCAGCCATGTCCACTCTGTGTTCGTGGGTCTAGAACAGTGCCCGTCACAGAGCAGATGTTCAGTACATTTTTACTCAATGAATTAAATGAAGAGTGGCTAGTATTCATTGAGAGAACTTACTTGGTACCAAGCACTGTTCTAAGTACTTAGCATTCTTGCAACAACCCTTGAGGAAAGTTTTAATAAACCCATTTTACAAACGAGGAATCCTGGGCACAGAGAGGCTACGCTACTTGCCTAAGTCCATTCAGTAAAGTAAATGTTGGTGCCAGGATTCGAACCCAGGCAGTCTGACACCAGAGCCCACAGCATCCGCCACAAGGCGGTGTTTGACTCCTGTGGCACGTTTTCCTTATTATATTTTAGTTGAATGAAATGAATAAAGCACTAAAAACCAGCATAGCCAACTCACTTTCTGGTTCTAGGGGCCAGGGCTGACCAACGCCATGGGTGGGTCTTGATCCCTACTATGGTTGGGACATGGTTTGTCCCCTCCCAAACTCCTGCTGAAGCTCGATCCCCTTATGAGACACTCAGCGGGGCCTTTCCCAGCTGAGCAGGGCTCTGCTCTCCCCAGCGGGTCGGCCGCCCTGGGACTGATGTGAACGAGTTAAGGGGCTATCCCGAGAGTGGGTCTATAAAAACCCGTCTGGCTAGATCTCACGTGCACCCCGTCGCTAGCCACGTGAGGCCCTGGGCCACCTGGGACTGCCAGCGGGAAGGCCATCTCCAGATGCAGCCCTTGATGCAGGTCCAGAACCGTTCCCCAGAATCAGCCTTTTCTTCATCATGTGCCCAGTCTGCGGCGTCGTGTTATTTGCAGCAGAAGATGGACCGTGGCCATCCTTCCTCCGTGGAGGCCTTTCTGTACCATGCAGCCCGGGGACGGAAGCTACGGGCAGTGGGAAACAGGGTGCAGAGTGGGTGAGGGTTTCCTGCAGCTTCAGGAACTTCCTGGACCTTCCCGCACTAGCCAGGGATCTCCAGAGAACAGAACCAAGAGGAGAGTAGATGACAGATAGGTAGGTAGAGGATGGATGGATGGATGGATGGACAGATGGACGGATGGACGGATGGATGGATGGACAGATGGATGGATGGACAGATGGATGGATGGATAGATAATGGATGGATAAATGGATGGATGGGCAGATGGATGGATGGATAGATAATGGATGGATGGACAGAGGGATGGATAATGGATGGATGGATGAATGGATGGGCAGATGGATGGATGGATAGATAATGGGTGGATGGATGGACAGATAGATGGATGGATAGATGGATGGATAGATAATACATGAATAGATGATGGAAAGATAATGGTGGATGGATGGATGGATGAATGGACAGATAATGGATAGATGGATGGATGGATAGATAATACATGGATAGATGGATAGATAATGGATGGATGAATGGATAATAGATGGACAGATGGATGGTTGGATAGATGGATAGACAAATGGATAGATAGATGACAGATGATAGATAATAGGTGATAGATGGATAGGTAGATGGTAGGTAGGTAGATAGATAGATAGATAGATAGATAGAGGGATAGGTAAATGATAGATAGGGGATTTATTAGGGAATTGGTTCACAAGATGGCGGAGGCTGAGAAGTCCCTGATGAGCCATTTGCAGGTGAAGAACTAGGATGGTCCCCCAGCCGCCCTCCCTCCCTCCCTCCCCTGTGTCTGATGGCGCTGCTCCGGCTGGCTCTGCCTTCCCTGGAGCTGGCTCCGGGCTCCCTGTCGCCCCTACCCATCTGTCCAGCTTTATCTCTCGCTGATGTCCCTGCCCTGAGCAGAGCTGGCTATTGGCCCTCCCTGGCTGGCTGAGTGTGTTTCTGCCCCGTGGCCACGCCAGCTCCGCGTGACCTTGTTGGCAGGCCTGTGCTGTCCCCTGCTGCAGCAGCGGCCCCGCTCCGGTCCTTGCACACAGCCCTCCTGGAGGTACCAGTGTCCTCCTCTGTGTCCCCGGTGCTCTGGGTGGCCGTGGGAGCCCCTACCACACTCCACCTCTTCTGTGTCCCTTGTTTCCTGAGGGCAGCAGCTGAGCCCAGTCCACATCCCCACTCCCTGGAGCACGGCTCAGCCCGGCCAGCCACAGGTCAGACCCATGTGTATGTGTGTGGGCCCAGCAAAGAGCTCAGAAAGGACAGCACTTTGTCACCAGGGCCCCCAAAGTCCCCAGTGTCAAAAAAAAAGCTCTAACAAGACCTCAGCCTACATCCGAAGGCTCCCCTGGACCCCGGAAACGGCTCCCGCCCACCCTGGCCTTGGTTTGCTCTGATCAGTGTTTCACCGAGGACATTCTGAAAAATTTATCAAACGTTCCACAAAATGTTCCTTTCACGCGTTAAAGAGCCAGCATCCATTCTGCCTCTGGACCTTCCGTGTTGGCTTGTGGGGATCACATGCTGGTGATGCCGACTGTCCCTGCTGTGCTCAGGTGGCGCGGGCACAGGCTCACCCTCGCTGTCACCCATCTGCAGAACTCCCTCCTCACCCCAGGGACTATCCATCCTGTGAAAGGCCCCCACCGGCCTCCCTGGCCCCTGGAAAGCTCGGTTCTCCTTCTGCCTCTCTGACGTGACCACTCGGGGTCCTTCGTGGCAGTAGGTCATTTAGAAGCTGTCCTCCGTCCCTTGGTGTCTGGCTCCTCCACTCAGCAGGGGTCTCCAGGGCTCAGGGTCAGCCTCCTCGGACCTCCTCCACTGCCTGGGTTCCCCGCAGCAGCTCTGCCCTCTTGCTTTCCGTTTATGTCTGTGTGGACTCTGGGGAAACCTGGCCTGTCCTGTAGGCTCGACTGGCACGCTGGCCTCTGGGCCTTGGTTGGTGGGGCCCCCAGGCCCGGTGACTCCCGTCCGATTCTGATGTACGAATGCCTCATCTGGAGCCCCCCGACCCTCTTCTCCTCCACAGACCTCCCCAAACCTGCCTCCATTGCTCTTGCCCTTGTCCCCCCAGGGCCAGCGAGAGGTCACCAGGGATCAGTCCTACAGCCCAGAGCTCGGGGTTCCCACGCCATCCACCCTTCGCCCACCGGGGGCTCTGCCTCACCTGCTTCTCCCCGGGAAGCCCCCGAAGCCCCGCCACTCTTGCTCCGCGCCCCCTGACCAGCCCTGCCTGGCACGGGGCCGTGGGCGCCCACGACGGTCTCGGTGACCACGGGTTCCACGTCTGCGTCTCTCACCATTCCTGAACAACACACCTGGAGTGCCTTTCCACATAACCCAGCTGTGTCTGCCTTTCACCCGCCGTCGGACTCAGGGCATGTCCGCTGTGGCTGTGGCTTTAAAACAGAATATTCCAGGTGTGCAGAGGGAGTAGCAAGCGACCGTCCACCTGCTGCCACCAGCCCTAAGCAGCCAGCGGTTCTGACTTCTCCTGGAGCTCCATGTGCCCTCCACCTGCCAGCCCCTTCCTCCCCAGGAGAGTGGCTCTTCCCCGTTAATGTCACCATCTCAGGCAGATGGCAACTTTCATTACACACGCATTTCTTAATAAGCATTATATGGTGTTGTTGGTTTTTGAACTTTTATGAAAAAATCATCATTCAATACACTAAGCCATGTTCTTTTCCTACCAACTTTATGCTTTTGTGATTTATCCATGTTGACACACACAGCTTTGATTTATTCATTCTACCTGGCCGCATAATACTCCATTCTTTGACCACACAATGTAGTATGCATCCATTCTGCCACTATGGACATTCAGCTTCCGGATTTTTTTTACTAACACATAACAGAATGTGTGTGTGTGTGTGTGTGTGTGTGTGTGTGTGTGTGTGTGTGTGTGTGTAAGGGACAAACAAAGGGAGGGAACTGAGGGAAGAGGATATGTACATGTTTTACCGGAGGTGGCCAAACTGTTCTCTAGGCTGAGATATCAATTTGCACCCGACAGTGGGGTAGGAGGCTTCATCTTGGAAGTGAAGGAGCGGAACCTCAGCCTTTAAATCCACTCCTACCCTGGACACCTTCTTGTTCCCTGCAGTTTTCTCAGGAACTGCATCCTCCATAGGTGGTCTTGGCTTTCAGGAGAGTGGTTTCCTAGAGCTTCTTGCAACCATGGGTGAAATGGTTTAGCTGGGGTGACTCTGGAGGGGACCCCTTGTTTCTCTTGCAGGAGCCCAAGGGCCACACGTTAGTCAGCAGAAGGATCCTGGCTGCCCCCTATCTGGCTTTGGGGAGTGTTCTCGGGCCCCCGTGGGGTCCTCTTGGCTCCCTTGGGCATGCATGCTGATCCCTTCCTGTCCGTGGGGGTGAGACCTGCCGAGACCCAGCCCTGTTTCCACGCTGACCGGCCGTGTTGGCCTCCAGCTGGTTCAAGGCAAGATCTTCCATCAATTTGCTGGCCGTCGGCTAAGCAGATTTATAGGCTTCAAACCAAAAAAAAAAAAAAAAAAAAAGAAAATTTGCTTAATAACATGCTTGTAAAGTGTTTTTGTGCTTGTGTGCTCTGACAGTGCAAAGTGTTTCGGCAAAGAGGAGGCAAATTTCTTTGAAATTAGGATATTCAAAGTAACTACTCGACTCAGGCCTTTTGATATTGCTTTAAGATATCTGTTTTGCCCATAAAATCATGTCTGTGCTGTTCACGCCATTCAGTTGACATTTATTCCAATTTTCAAATAGCAACTTCTTCCACTTTACCTTCTGTAATTCAAAATAGGAATCCTTAAGTCTTTGGAAAATTGTTTTTGTAATATTCTAAAGTGAAAATACTTGCAAATGTGTGTTTTTGAGAACAAGCGTAAATTTTAAATCAGGACTAAAGGAACCTTTTATGTGCGAGCTGGTCTGAATGGTGAACTGCTGAGTGTTTTCCCTCTATTTGTTGTAGGTCTCAGTTGCCCTGCGTGGTCTGGAGGCTGGAGCTGCTGGAGAGGGGCTGAGAGGGCCTGACGGGAAACCTGTCCTGGGTGCTCCGGGTCTCTTGCCTCAGCTGCCACCAGGCCTCTCCTGCCTGCGGGAAAATAAGCCAGTGATACCTGTGCTGGGTGCTCGTCCCCACCCTTGTTTGGGGTCTCGGGTCCCTGCAAAATTCTCCCACGCGTCACGCCCAGGTAGCTGCCAGTGGGCGTCTGCTGGGTGCAGGATACCCTGATGCTCAGGACGCGCCCTCCCTTGGGCCAGCCCCTGAGGGTTCCAGGTGACAGGTTGGGGGAAGGGTCTGCTGTCAGGCCCTCCAAGGACAGTTCCTCCCTCTCTAGGACCCAGACACGTCCAGATGGGCAGGCAGGGCTGAGTGGCAACTTGAGCTTGGGCTCCTCCTCCCCGCAGGGCCCGGTGGCCCTCCCCCTCCGTTCCTCCAAGGCTTCTGGGGCTGCCTCTGGTTTGCCAGAAACCCACCGTCCCAGCTTGAGTCGCTGTGCTTGGGAAACAAAGTTTCTCGAAGCTGGAAATGGGCAGCACTTCATTCCACGTCTCCTAGGTGTTGGGCTCCCCACCCCCCAGCACCTTCCCCACGATGCTCACTGTGGGTGCAGCCAGCACAGGTCGAGGGCGGGGCTGAGTGCTGTGGGGCTCAGGAGAAGGTGAGCACTCAGACTCCAGTGGCCTCAGCCCTCCAGCCGGGGAAGGACTGGGTCACATGGGTTGGGTTGACCCGAGGGACACTTCCAGCTCTTTAAACTATTAGAGAAAGAATGAAACCTTGCTTGTTACTTATCTGCATTTTAAATTGGATGAACATCCGAGGCACCTCTGTTTGGGGACCTTGCTTGGAATTCTCATCCACGCTCAGCCCTTCTTCTTTGCTACGATAAGCATTTGTGGCTATGAATTTTCCCACAAGTATTGCTTTGGTTGCAGCCCATGTACTTTGATAGATGGTATTTTCACCCCTTTGAGGTCTTTGTACTTTAACATTTTTCAACTGATTCATGAATGATTTAGAGGCATAGAGTTGATTTTTGGTTTGGGCAGGGGGATAGGTAAGATATTCGAAAAGTTTTGAACTCAAAGAGCATAAAAAGTCTACAAGGAAAACTATTCCTTCTACCTCCGTCTACTAGCCAGCCACCCACAGACAACTAATATCACTCACTATAATTTTCAGATATAGTTCTGTGTACATAAGGATATATGTGCGTGTGTGTGTGTGTGTGTGTGTGTGTGTGTGTGTATCAAGACAGAGAGGGAGAGAGGGAGAGAGAGAGTTTGAATCTCAAATGTGCCCCAAAGGCCCATGTGCTAAGGGCTTAATTCCCAGGTTGGCATGATTGGGAGGTAATGGAAACCTGTAAGAGGTGAGGCCCAGTGAGAGTTCTGGCCTGTGGGGATGTGCCCTTGGAGGGGATGGGGGCACTTCCTTTTCCTCTCTCTTTCACATCCCAGCCATGAGCACTGTTTGCTCTGAATGTTCCCTACCAGGACACACTGCCTTGCCGCAGGCTCAAAGCAATGGAGCTAAGTGGTCACAGATTGAAGTCTCCAAATACGTGTGCCAAAATAAACCTCTCCTTACAAGTTGGTCATGTGGGTATTCCGTTACAGTGACAGACACCTACCTAACCCAAGTGTAGAAACACAGCATGTGTGAGGTGAAGTCTGCAGATGACTTTCCCCCTTCCTAGGAAAGCCCTGTTGCTTCAGTTGTGAAACATGTTCTAGTTTGTTCTCAATGTATCTTGGAGATCCCACCACACCGTGACGTAAAGAGCTTCCTTGTGTTTTTTTTAACAACAGTGGGCTGGGGAGATAGCTCAGCTGGTAGAGTGCTTGCCTTGCAAGCACAAGGCCCTGAGTTCGTATCCCCAGTACCGCAACAACAACAAAAAAACAATGGCGTTGCATTCCGCTGACTAGATAAACCATGATCCAAATGCCCAGTTTTTTTGGTACTAGGGATTGAACTCAGGGGCACTCGCCACTGAGCCACATCCCCAGCCCTCTTTTGTATTTTATTTAGAGATAGCAGCTCATTGAGTTGCTTAGTGCCTCCCTTTTACTGAGGCTGGCTTTGAACTCTTGGTCCTCCTGCCTCAGCCTCCCGCGCCGCTGGGATTACAGGTGTGAGCCATTGTGCTGGGCTTGTTTATAGTTTTTTTTTTTTTTTAATTCATGAACAAAATTGCAACAGAAATATTTTAAACATCACTTCTTAGGTGGGCACATCAGTAGAAGTGAAATTGCTCGTCACAGCCTTCGAGCTCTTGGATTTTAATAGCAGTGGCCCAAGGCCTTCCCCTGAGGCTGTGCAGTCGGTGCCTCTAGCAGTGTATCAGGAGGGGCCTATGTGCCCCCAGTTCTGCCAACTGAGTGTCTTATCAGATTTTGGTTCCGTATTGATCTCGTAGGGAGTAATGATCCATTTTAGCTTTCATTGATATTTCTCTTATGATGAGTGAAGTTCAACCTCTCTTTGTGTTTTAAAGTAATTTCATACAGATTTGGCTTCTCATTGCCGTTCTCCGATAAGAGGAGAAATGACTAGGTCTGGACCAGGGAATATAGGATGAGCCTGGCATCTTGTAGGATCGGAAGTAAGAAATGCTGGAACCCAAACAGAACCAACCAGCAATGATAGGGGCAGGTCACAGGTCACAGGTCGCAGGTCGCAGGTCGCAGGAGCCAATGAAAACGCTCCCTATGGTCTGAGCGAGAGCAGCGAGAGCAGGAAGATAACACAGTGTGGTCTCCGGCCCAAAAGGGGAAACGCATACACTGCGTCCATGGAGTCCCCTCACGTACGCAATTGCAGAAATAAATAAATCTTACAGAAGATTCCAGAAACACGTGTAGATAGTCTCCCCTCCAGAGGGAAGTTCAGTCCCCCCAGGTGTGGGCCGGACTTACGACAGGCTTCCCGAGAATACAGTGCAGGCAGGAAACACTGGAAGACAGCGCCTGGCGCCAGCGGGAAGGTTGGCATCACCAATGACATCACACGCCCTGACGCGGTTGGGGGCTGGCGAGTCACGGGTCTTTTCCCCTAAAATGCATAATCCTGGTCCAATAGTGAAAAAAATCAGACAATTCCAAACCGGGGACGGTCTACAAAATATCCCACAAAAACTCTTCAAAGATGCCAAGGTCATGCTGGGCACGGTGGCACACGCCTGCGATCCCAGCAACTCAGGAGGCTGGGGCAGGAGGATCGCAGGTTCAAGGCCAGTGCAGGCAATTTAGAAAGACCCTGTCTCAAAATAAAAAATTAAAAGGGTGGGAGATGCAGCTCAGTGGTAAGCACCCAGTTCAATCTCCAGGACCACAAAATAATAGCAATGATAATGACGATCCTGAAGAGCTGTCAAGATGGGGCTGAACAAGGGGAGTTGGCGACCACTGCAGACCAGAGGAGACTCGAGAGATGTAGATACACCTACACTGCGGCACCCTGGATTGCAGCCCAGGACAAAAGAGCATTGTGAGCGAAACCGGTAAAACAGGAACAAAGTGTTTAGTTAACAGACAGGTACATAGAGATTCCTCAGAAAACCTGGAATGGGACCACCATTTGACCCAGTCCTTTGGCACATCACCAAAGGACTTAAAATCAGCTTACTGCAGTGACATGACCACATCAATGTTTATAGCAGTACAATTCACAATAGCTAAGCTAAGGAACCAACCCAGGTGCCCTTCACCAGATGAATGGATAAATAAAATGTGGTATATATACGCAATGGACTATTACTCAGCCATAAAGAAGAGTGAAATTATAGAATTTGCTGGTAAATGAATGGGACTGGAGACTGTCATACTAAGTGAAATAAGCCAGTCCCCCCAAACCAAAGTCTGAATGTTCTCTCTGATATCAGGATACTAACACACAATAAGGGGAGGGAAGAATGGAAGTCCATTGGATTAGACAAAGTGGAATGAAGGGAAGGGAGGGGGAGGGGAATGGGAAAGACTGTAGAGTGAATTGTGCATGACTTTTCTATGTGCATATATAATTACATGACCTGTGTAACTCCACATCATGGTCAAGCACAGAATGGAAGTTTTACTCCATGGGTATATGATATGTCAAAATACATCTGCTGTCATGTGTAACCAAAAAGAACAAATAAAGAATTTAAAAAGTAGTAAAGTACTAATGTTAATGTCTTCGTTTTTTTTTCTTTTTTTTATAGACTACAGCTGAGTAAGATCTTAACAGCGAGAAGTGGGAGAAAGCTACCCAAGCTCTCAGTACTATCATTTCAACTTTTCTCCAAATCTAAAATTATTCTAAAGCAAAATTTTGTTTTCAAAATTTTGTTTTTAAAATTTTGTTTTATAGTTATTTGCATTTCTTTCATTATATAATACTTTGATCATTCCCTTTGTCCATTTTCTTTTGATTGTTGGTCTCTTTCTTATTTATTTGTAGAATCTCTTTACATATTAGGCTTTGACTATAATGTGAATTACATGTATTTCCCCAACATGACTTTGTTTTTCCTTAAAGTCATCTTTCCCATCAGAAAACTTTCAATTTACATAGTCAAACTTATTCACTTTTTATTTCTATAATGTTGTTTAACTTATATTATAAAAAATTGGAAAAGCCTCTCTTACTTTCAGTCTTATAAAATATTTTACCCATGGTTTACTCAAGTACTCTTCCTTAAGTACTTTCTTTTCCAACATAGTCTGTATGTTACAAATGATAAATTCTTAGAAATTTATTAATTTCTAAAGCTGCATTAGATAAGAGTACAATCAAGAGACAGAAGCCATCAAGTTATTTGAACTGAATTGAATATCAATAATAAGGGTCTCGGAGTGTAGCTCAGTGGCATTGCACTTGTCTTAGCCTGTGCGAGGCCCTGGATTCAATCCCATTACCACAATCTATCAATCACTATATGTGCATACAGTTGTTAGCTAGGTAACAATGGAAACAAATGAAAAATCTATGATATTAGGGCTTAGTAGTCACAGTGAGCAGCTCAGGGTTGAGAGAACAAAGGGAATAGGCAGGAATTGCTAAAGTTTAATAACTTAGACGAAGTGTTCCCTGGGCATAGGACATGAGAGGGGAATATAGTTTGCTGGGGATCGAACCCAGGGCCTTGTGCATGGGAGGCAAGCACTCTACTGCTGAGCTCCATCCCCAGCCGGTTCTTTGCTTTTTAAACTTTGTTAATCTTTTGTTACAGCAGCTCAGCCTTTAATCATATGGTGTCAGCCTTCCATTTCAGTGATTCTCTTCTCAACTCTGTCTAGTATGTTCTTCATGTCGAATCTTTAACTTTAATAATAACACTTTCATTTCTAGGAATTCTATCAGATTAAAAAAATCTGCCTACTTATATTTGAAGTCTCTTATCTCTTGCTCACATTTTCAATTCCCTCTTCTAGTTCTCTCTCTATACACACACACACACACACACACACACACACACATTCATATGCATATATATTTAAGTTGTAGGTGGACACAATACCTTTAGTTTCTTTTTATGTGGTGCTGAGGCTCGAGCCCAGCGCCTCGCATGTGCTGAGAGCGCGCTCTGCCGCGAGCCGGGCTCCATGGCCCGGGTTCAGCTCTCTGAGTGTGAGTGTTTGCTTGAAGTGCTGAAGTCTCTAATTTCAACAAGAGACGTCTTCGAGCCCGGCTGTGAAGTGTTCTAGAAGCTGACCCCAGTGCAGTGAGTTGGTGAAAGCTGATTATTCGGAAGGCTTCTGGAAGCAGCCCTAGGGGGATGGGGGAGTTTAAACAGGAAAGGAAAGGACCCCGTTGGAGGCCAGGTGACCAGGCAGGTTTCGCCATGAGCAAGGGAACTCGGCCCCGAGACCCAGATCCAGGGCTGCTCCCTCCAGGGGAAAGGAGGCTGGGGGCATTTCCAACCAGCTCCTTTTCATCCTTGGCTGAAGGATGTCTCCCCGGTCCTGAGACGGAGCCCATGGGGCCGGTGAGTCCTGCTGCCAAGCACGACTCAGGTCCGCTTGCGCTCCAGGCAGAGTTCTCTGCTCCCCGCTGCTGCTTCAGGGCAGCGAGCTGCCACAAGTCCTGGGAAACAGCAGGCAACAGGGTGGTGGGGGCAAAGCACTGCCCGCTGCCTTAGGGGCCCCAGGGCCATGACCCATACCTACGTCTCTTCCCTCTAATGACCCTTCTGGACTCCCCTCAGCTTGTCCAGCACTTCTGCTGATCATGGTGACCTTCCTGGTGGAGTGGCCCGACCTTCACCCCTAGGGGTCCGAGCCCTTGTGAGCCCACGGTGGCTGCAGGTGCCCGTTGGGTCACTTCCGGACCCCGCGCCTATGGGGCCACAGCGAGGCCTTTGGTTTCCAGACGAACTCCGCTCTGCCCTGCTGTGCAGAGCACAGTTGGGTCCTCAGGGTCCTCAGCCTGTATCCCCGTCAGACAGCGACTTCCCTTTTTGCTTCTGCCTGTGTGAGGAGCCCAAATAACCAAATGGCAGCTGTTCGCTGACTCCTTAGCACGTGCCCCAGGGCCCTCCCGCTCCCCGGCGGGAAGCAAGACCTCTGGTCCCAGAAGACTGTAACGCCGGGTAGAAGCCAGGTTGAGTGGGTCACTGGGAACCACTGCTGCTGGGGTCTCCTCGATGCAGAGCCACTCTGTCAATCTCCTGCCCAGGCGGCCTTCGCCTCGGAGAGCGCGCCAATCACCGGACAGGACGTGCCGATGCTACAGCCCTGGGGGCAGAGTTCCTCCACCTGGCACCTGAACCCCCTAGAGAAGGGGCCTCGCTCAGACCCAACCAAAGCTGGCACTTTCCAAGTATTCTGATATATAGTTTGGAGCCGTATTTCCTGGTATGTCACGTGTCATCTCCCAAGTCCAGAGAAGAGGCTCTAGAAGATGCTGGAAGAGAATCTATAAAGAACTCAAAAAACTCTACACGAAGAATACAAATAACCCCATCAACAAATGGGCTAAGGATATGAACAGACACTTCACAGAAGATCTACAAGCAATCAACAAACATATGGAAAAATGTTCACCATCTTTAGTAATAAGAGAAATGCAAATCAAAACTACACTAAGATTCCATCTCACCCCAATTAGAATGGCGATTATCAAGAAAACAAACAACAATAGGTGTTGTAGAGGATGTGGGGAAAAAGGTACACTCATACATTGCTGGTGGGACTGCAAATTAGTGCAGCCACTCTGGAAAGCAGTGTGGAGATTCCTTAGAAAACTTGGAATGGACCCACCATTTGAACCAGCTATCCCACTCCTCGGCCTATACCCAAAGGACTTAAAATCAGCATAGTACAGAGATACAGCCACATCAATGTTCATAGCTGCTCAATTCACAATAGCCAGATTGTGGAACCAACCTAGATGTCCTTCAATTGATGAATGGATAAAGAAACTGTGGCATATATATACAATGGAATATTACTCAGCCATAAAGAATGATAAAATGATGGCATTTGCAGGCAAATGGATGAAATTGGAGAATATCATGCTAAGTGAGATAAGCCAATCTCAAAAATCCAAAAGGCAAATGATCTCACTGATAAGCGGATGATGACACATAATGAGGGGTGGGAGGGGGGGCAAGAATGGAGGAAGGAGGGACTGTATAGAGGGAAAAGAGGGGTGGGAGGGGTGGGGGGAAGGAAAAAATAACAGAATGAATCAAACATCATTACCCTATGTAAATGTATGATTATGCAAATGGTATGCTGTTACTCCATGTACAAACAGAAACAACGTGTATCCCATTTGTTTACAATAAAAAATTAAAAAAAAAAAAAAAAAAAAAAGATGCTGGAGCAGCGACTCATCTGTCTCCGCAGGACCCAGGCCTCTGAGGCTCCATGAACTTCACTGAGGTATCAGACGCCTTGAACTTCTGGAGGGCTTATCTCCCGCCCTCCGTCATGCACGGAGTCTTTCAAGGGAACCCAGGAGACGTCTCACTTCCTGCGCATCGGGTATGAAGAGCGTGCGATCCTCGATGTGGTGTGCCAGCGTGATATTCTACAGAATGTCCGGTGGTTAAGGCCCCTGTAAATGCAAACCGCTGTCTATTTTAGGCAGCTGCAAATCACTTCTGATACATCTTCCTCACGGGGCTTGCGAAGGGCACGCTCACCACATCAACAGCTTCGTACCAAACCCCAGAGGCTGTGTTGACCTGTTCTGCTAAAGAGAGGATAAATGCCACAATAGCAGCGTGGGGCTACCATCTAGTTACGTTTGCCACGGCCCATGGCCATCTGCTACGATTCAGATTGCTTTTGCGAGGGTCAGGTGAATTCCACAGGGACGCGGGGGACCCCCTTCCCTGCATTCTTTAGTGATCGGAGCAGACGCCGGTCTCTGACTGACAGCCTTCATGTTGCTCCTGGTCTTCCATCTCATAAGTCTGTCCACCCTAAACACGCAGTTGGGGACAGAAGAAATGACCACAGGATGGTTCTCCAGACTCACTGGCCTCCTGTAAGATGGACTTGGGCTGGACTGCACTTCTCTCTGGGATTCTGTGAACTCCATTCTAACGGAAAATCAGGATGTCTGGGGTCTCCTGGTATCAGGGTCAGTTCTGACCCTATTTCCAACAGTCCCCAGGGGTCCTGTGCATTCCTTTTCCTTGCATAAAAGTTATTCTGACAAACGACCATAGAGGAAGGGTCAAGAGGACCCCGCTTTGTGGACGTTCAGGGTCCTTCCTCAGGTGGACCTTTCTTCCCTTCAACCCACAGCTCTGGGCCTGAAAGCCAGCTCAGGCCTGGACGCTGGGGAGAGACCAGGACTTTCCCACCGGAGGCTGACCTCAGCCCTGTGCTCACACAGCCTCTCATCCCTCTCGGGTTCGGCAGCCTTGCTCCTGGAGGCTGCCCATCTACATGGCCTCTGGGAAGACCATGGTGTCACGGTTCCTGCTCACCCTTCCAGCCTCTTGCCTGGGATGGCGAAATGTGCCCCTGGTCCCTGCTGTTTGGACACTGCTCACCTCCATGGGCCTCCATCCGTGGAACCGGTCCTGCGGATGACAGTCTTGGGGGAGCTTGTGGACCACAGCCGGGCTTCCTTCTCTGGCACAGTCCTTACAGGGTCCTCTGGGGCTCACGGGGGACACCGTGGGGCAGTTCTCCAATCCTTGCTGATAAATTCGTTCCAACTATGCATTACCTCTGAGCCTTCGATTCCTTCCCTAAAAACCTGTCAGTGATTCTAGTCACGGGCTGACCACGATTAGCCTCCTCACACCCGTACAGGAGTTTCAATCTCCAAGTCCCAAGTTAACGGTCCTAGAAGGTGGGAACGTGTCAACCAGGGTGTTCAGCAGTGGGGTCTTTGGAAGGTGAGTGGATTAGATTAGGTCTTTAAGGTGCAGCCCCCAAACTGAATCCCGGTGGCTCTATAAGGAGAGGGCGGCAGGCCACACCTGGGCAGAGGTGCACAGTCACAGGCGCGGACACACGCTGCACACTGTCTCTTGACCTCGATGCTCTGCACGGCCTGAGGATGCTGCCGGCAGAGGGCAACAGCGGAGGACAAGAAAATGGGATTCTGCTGCTCTATTTTGGGTTTTGAGCCTCTAGAACCATGAGCCAAAATAAAGTCCTTTTCTTTATAAAGTAGTCAGACTCAAGAATTTGTGATGTAGTTATGAAAAGCTGACTACTGCATCTGGCCCTACTCCCTGGTTTACGGTAGGCCATTGTTGTGAACCTCAAGATGGCAGCCAGCAGTGTATTAGGGGCAGCTTGGAGTGGTGTCCCCTGGAGGGAGACCCTGGAAGGTGCTTCTGAGCAGTCAGCTCTCCCCCATCCAGCCCGATATTCTGCTCCCCAGCCTAGCCCAGCACACTCCCCAGGATGTGCGCCCAGATGCTGTTGGTGCATGTTAGTGGGACCAGAGGTTCCTCTGTGAGAGACCTCTGGACCATTCCTTTGGTGGCCAGGCGGGTCTTCCCAGCTGGCCATGCCGAGGCTGGGCCACACCCTGTGGTATCTCTGCTACAGGTGGGATTTTGCTAGCCCCCTTTCCACAAAGGCAGCGGCCTCCGGAGGGTTCCGAGCTTCCGTGGGGAGGGGTCTCGGTGCCAACTCCGCCTTTCCATGGGCTCAGGCCTTGTTCCCCATTTCCAACGCAGCTCTTAAAACCCACGGGCACAGTCTCTGCCCCACAGACACCCTCTCTTCATCTCTGCTCACTCTCTCTCTTCCCCTTCCCTTCCTGTTCCCTGGAATATCTGTACTTCCTTACAGCTGAGCATTTGGAAGGAAGTTTGTGCTACTTTATCTGGCGTTTTGGTTCATGTATATGTTGGATTGTTTTACTTTGCAGCGCCGGGGATGGACCCCAAGGTCTCATGCATGCGAGGCGAACGCCCCACCACAGAGCTGCACCCCAGCCCTGCCTGGCCTTGTGATGTTTCGTAGCTTTTGTTACTGCTGCTGCTCTCGAGTCCTTGATATTGCAGGAAGCAGAAATCCTTGTGGTTTTCATTGTTTCTAATTTCTATCATAAAAAATAATTTACTGTTGCAGAACAAATAAAACAGTGGTTTGCTTTCTAGCATGTTTCAAACAATTAAACGACTTCTGTCCTCTCCCTACCCCTGGAGCCTCAGAGGAATTATTTTGTGACTTTGGAGCAGTACGTAAATACTTCCAGGGAGTGGGGTCATAATTATGTGGGGGTGAACATCCACTGTGTTCCGGTAGGGGATCTACTGTGTCCTCCCACCTACCAAACACAGTCTGCTTTTGATTTGTGCTTTATCTTGAATTATCACTTCTATTTATAAATATTTTGTGTTTTCCGCCTAGATTTTTTTATGGTTCATTTCCCCCCTTTTTAAAATATATGTGCACCCTACTTTTGGGTGTGGTGTGAGGTAGGGATCTAATTTCCTCTGCCACATTGCTAGTGAATACTCCTGGTGCTATTTCTAAAGACACACCTGCTCTTGTCCATTGGGTGTTATGCACCCATTAGTTTTGGGTAGGTGGTTCCATTCCATTGGCCTGCGGTTAATCTGTGCATAGAATCAGGGAGAGTGTGTTTGCTGCTAGTAGCAGGGGAAAAAAAGACCTTGCTTTAGACAGATGGGGGCTCCTTTTTTATGTGTAACTGTAAGTCCACAATGAATGGTTTCTGGCATTGTCTCAGTTACCTAATGGGGCTGCCAGGAGTCAGATTCTTCTCTCTTTCTGTCCATCATCTTCACCCTGTCTACCACTTCCCGGGCACAAGAGGTCCACCACAGCACATGGCTTCACCTCTGCTCTCAGAACAAAAAGAATGAAGGGATGCAGGTGGCCACCAGCATGTTTTCTTCAGTAAGCATGAGGTTTCCCCAAACCCCAAGACTTTTGCTTGTTGGCCAGCACCAAGTCATGTCCTCCAGTTGCAAGAGAATCTGGGAAAGTGAGTGACTGGATTGTCCTAAGTGACTTAGAACAATCCTGATTGCCTTGGGCTGGGTATAAAAGTGGGGACTCTAGTTGCCCAGACAGACCAGTGTCAGGGGCTTCATCGCTGTAGCACATGGTCTCCTGAGAATGTTGTCAGAGGCACTTGTGCAGGAAAAAAAAAACACAATAGCCAGAGCTCCTGGGGGTGCCAAGTGTTCCCACTCAGGGATGTGGGAGGTGTGAAGTATCCCACCTTCCCCAGCCGGACTGGGCGATTCATTGAAGCCACATCCCACACCTGACCCCACAGACAGCGAGAACCCAGCCAGGTGGGCGGAGTATGAGGGGTTGGTGTACAGTTGTCACCGATGGGTGGCAGCCAGCTGCTCCTGCCACCCTGCTGTGTTGATTTCCTTTTGCTGCTGTAACAAATTACCACAAACATGGTGGCTTAAATGCAACACAAAGTCATCTTACAGTTCTGGAGGTTAGAAGTCTTAAATGGATGTCACTGGGTTACAAAGTGCCACCAGGCTGGTTCTTCCTGGAGGCACCAGAAGAATCTGTTCCTGTCCTCTTGCGGGCTCCTGAGGCTGCCCCTCCAGCGTGTCACATCTCCAGTCTCCCTCTGCCTCTGCACATATGACGTATCGTTCTTAAGGTCATTGCCAGGACCTCAGCACCCCTCCGGATAATCCAGGCTCACCTCCCATCTCTAAGTCCTCCCCTTCCCACTCCTGCGAAGTCCCTTTGCTCAGAAGACGACATGAACAAGTTCTCAGGATCAGGGCTCATTATCTCTCCTCATCACCAATGACGGCAGCAGCTGGTTCTCGGGGAAGGAGCAAGGGCTCTGGGGCAAGGCAGAGCGGGGACACTCCAGAAGACCCAGGGGCTCAGGTGCAGCTGTTGTTTCAGCTATGCTCTGACCTGGATCTGAAGGCCTCAGCCTGGCTCCCGTTTGAAACCTACGCAGGGCCCAGGCAGAGACGCGCTTGCCCCCACACCCAATCCCTGGTCTGGAATTCTCAGGGTGGGACCCGGGTCCTCTCCCTTCTCTCCACTCCCTGCAGCAGACAGGACGGTGCTGAGAGGACCAGGTAGAGAACAGGAGCTTCCTGCACTTGAAGTACAGATCCAGGTTGCACCGCCCGGGTGAGGAGCCCCGAGTGCAGCCGGGAGTGGGCGTCTGGCCAAACGGCACAGACCCGGGTGCGGCTCAGGCTCCTCCCCTGGATCTGGGGACACAGACGAGTGTAGACCTCAGGCCCTGAAGGCCTGCAATTTGAACCCTCCATTGTCCACGAGTTACATCGCAGTAGACAAAGAAAGACGCACGGAGTCCACAGTTTGCCCTTTGGAGGGCGCATTTCTCACACCGCAAGGAAAGGTTTGGAAATTTTAAACAACTTTTCTCACTCTTTCCTGTCCCTCCCCTTTCTGTCTCCACCCTATTCCTTGGGTAGAGGTGGGGCTGGGACATTTGCCTGCATTGGTCTCAGAGGGGAAAGGGGCCACGATGGACAGCGAGGCCAGTGTTGTGGGGAGTCTCCAGCTGGGATGGGTGGGGGGACAGTGTAGGGAGAGATGCGAGAGAAACTGCAGAGAAGGAAGGGGAAAGCTGCCGGCCAGCAAGGTAGGTCCTGGGGTGGGAGGAGGGGTGGCAAGATGGACCCTGGGACCAACCCCCACCCCAAAGAGCCCAGCTCCTGCCACCTTCTGGGAAGGAGAAGACGATCCAGGGACAACAAGAACATAGCTGCCCACCTCAGATGCCCAGGCCTGAGGGGAGTAGGCTACCAGGAGCCATGGGTCACCACAGACAGCATCTCAAACCATGACCCCAGGGTAGGACACAGCCTTGGGGCAGCACAGCAGATCAGCTGGCGGATGGGCCAGCTTCTCAGGGGACTGTGGTGCCCTGGAAGAGGTGGAGGGACTCAGCGCCATCTTAGCAGGGGCTGGAGGCTGTCATGGCGGAGAAGGGCTGGGAATGGACGGAGGGGAAGCAGGCCGTGTGGGTTCTGGGCCAGATGATTGCTGTAGACGAGGAGGCCCTGGTCACAGCCCGGGACCCAGTCGGGCCCGGCCAGGCCTCTCTTCAGATATTCAATATGGCACAATGGCGAACTTAACTGGCCTTTGTGCCCAGCTCCTGGGAGTGACAGGCTAAATCTTTGTGATTCTCAAGTAGTGAGGGTCTTCATTATACAGGAGCCCCAATATCCCCCATAACACCTGAGTCCATGCTAATGAGGTAGTTCAGGGTGGACTCCTAGAAAGCTTCCAATGGGGACCGACCAGGCCACAGAAATCAACCCTGGGATGAGAGGTTGGGCCTTGGAGACCTGCTGAGCGGGGAGGCGGGAGTTCCAGTTCAATGACTGGGCCAGCGATCCAGTCCATGGGCCTGCATAAGGAAAGCCCAGTGAGACCTCTGGACACAAAGGCGCAGCCGAGCTCTCTGGCTGGAGAACACAGGGACGCGCCAGGCACATGAGGTGCCCTGATTCCAGCGGGAGACCCTCGCAGACGTGGCCCCGTGTGTCTCTTCATCTGACTTGGTATCCTTTATAATAAGATTGTAATCATGAACAGAGCCCGGCGAAAGTGGTCAGAGTCAAAATGGAATCACCAGTGTCAAATCTTAACAAAATGGAATCAGAAGGTCATGAAGGGGGATCCTTGTGCATATTCGCCTGATAACAAGAACCCAAGAGACTGTCTAAACCACAACCTGGCAGAAAGACCACTACAGCCTTGCACACACACAAAGATGTTTCCATGAGGACACCTACCCAGCAACTGCCTGTGCGACCTGGGATTGGCAAAACCCTTACTAGGGATTCGTAGCCAAGGATAATGGTTTCAAAACAACTTCCGCAACCATCCTCATTTTATCTGTAAAAGCCCTTGACTTCTCTTGCCTCCCAAGGTCCTCCGTGATACATATATTACAATCACTTGTCGCTCCACATAAAATCTTTTTTTGAAGAGCCTCTGTATGTCATTAATTTAGGTTGATAACACTATCCTGGACTCTGTGTGTTGTTTTGTTTTTCTGTTTTTTGAGCAAATAACCAAACCTGAAGGGTGGAGTCATAGAAACCCCCGAATTTGTAGGCAGTCATTCAGAAGTGCAGCTGGCCCGAGGACCCTCTGAATTTGCAGCTGGCGTGTGTAGTGGGGGTGATATTGTTTGGAACCATGAAGTCTGTGGAGCCCGACAGGAACACCAGGTGGCTGTGTTAGGAATGATTTGCCATCTAGCAGTTGGGTTTGAAATGGAATATTAAGAAACCTCATCCAGCTGAGCAGAGTCGTGCGTGAGAAGGGAATCCCAGATCTGTTTGAGAAGCCGTTTTAAACCCAGAGAAATTTAGACTCGAGTATGGCAAAGACAAAGTAGATCAAAATGAGAGCATTTTAACTTTTGCACTGAGTTCAGAAATACACATCTCAGGCATTTTAAGAATGCTTGGAGTTTAAGAGAATTTGGCATATTTGAGTGTTCACATTGCTTGTGATTCTGATTTTAAATAGGCCCTTGAGTCACTGATTTCAACCTGTGATTGCAAGTCGAAACCTTGCTAAGTTGGTAAACTGTTTTTGAATATTTAAATATCACCATAATTGTACGTTTAATGTATCTGATTTATAAGAATCAGGTAAGGACTTGGGAAAATTTGTTAGTCAGATAATTGAAAAACTTAGAAAACTGAATATAATAAATTTTGATTGCCACTTAAGATGTTTAAAGGAGTTTAATTAACTAAGTAGGTAAATGGTACAAACATTAATCAAAGTTCTCCTTATACATGATTGTTAAAATTTGCTGGATCTATTCATAGAATAAGTTTCATTTGAACACTCCAGAAATGGGAGAGGAGAAAATGAAGAGCTTCGGCTTGATGGTATAAAGTTTCTGTTCCGCAAGAAAAATAAGTTCTGGAGATCTGCTGTTCAACGCTGCACCTACAGCTAAGAATAGTATATTGCGCACTTAAATTTTTGTTAGGAGGTGCGGCTCAGTGGTAGGGAGCTTGCCTAGCTTGTGTGAGGCCCTGGGTTCCATCCCCAGCATAGAAAAGAAACTTTTTTTTTGTTAAGAGAGTAGCTCTCATGTTAAGTGTTATCACCAACATAGAAACCAAGTAGTGGGGTGGGAAACTCAAGGAAGAAAGAGGTCTTCAACGCCAACTTTTAAAACCCAGCTATAAAGTCTTTCCTTGCTTAAAAGCTGCCTCAAGAATGTCAAAAAAAATCCTTGGAGCAGAACCAGAAGGAGGCTGGATGAGGTTGGCTCCTCTCCTGCCCCATCTGGGAAGATTTCAATTCTCCTGTTTCACCAGGGGCTTGATCTGAGTTTCCAGGGCCAGGGGTTGCCAGAGGCCCTGCCCTTGGCTGGTAGGAGGTGTGCCAGCTGCTGGGTGTCTGAGCAGTGTGTGCCCTTGGTCCCAGGTGTGAAAGCATGGTCAGGTGGGCGCTGGCCAGGGTTACCCCAATGCCATTTCTGTGCAGCTGCCGTTGGTGGTGCTTCCTGGTGGCAGTGGCTGTGGCTAGCAGGGGCGTCTATGAAGGCGCAGGTGGCACAGCCTGGGGCCTGACATGGGGCCGTCTGTCTCTTTTTCCACCTCTCCTAGTGCTGCCCCACTCTGCAGGAAGCTGCAGTGGTAAAGTGGATTGCAAACCCGACCAGGCCACCGTGGTGACCCTCATCACTTTCACTACTGGTGGGCCTCATGGTGGTGGGTCCTGAGCTACTGCTCCTCAGACTGGCACATCCTATTCCTCATCATCTCTACCTCGCCTTCCTGTGCTCTTGGCACGTGTGGTCTGGGTTCTTCCATGACTCAGTCACGCCTGGTGTCAGGCTGGAGGACACAGATGCACACTGCACAACCCCACAGGCCAAGTGGATTCACACGGCAGTTAGGCTGAAGGTCATAGGAAACCAAGTGTGTCACACACCTGCACCCCATCCAGTCTCCTGGGGGCCATGCAAGGTGATCAGTCGGGTATGGGAAGAAATATCAGACCCCCCTTTTATTTATTTTTAACTCATTCTTTTACATTTCCAGCTCTTGAATATCTTTTTTCAATATCCAAGGGGTTTTATTTCCAGGATTCCCCAGAGATTCCCAAATTCCAGAATGTTCGTGTCTCTTCTATATAGTATCTGCACCTCCTCCCATATACATAAAAATCATCTTTAGACAACTTATAACATCTCACACAATGTGAACACTATGTAAATAACTGTCGTACTATATTGTTAAGCAAAGTATGACGAGGAAAAATATCTGTACGTGCTTAATACAGATGCGATTCTTTTCTGGATGTTTTCATTCTGTGGTCAATTGCATCTGTGGAACCTGCAGATACAGAAGATCGGCTCTTTATTACAGTGGGTCAGAAGTATATGTTTATTCATCATCAATAGATGAGATGGTGGTGGCAATGCTTTAAAATCTTTATTTATAAAGACATTGCATAAAGAAAGTTTTTACAGCATTAATCTAATTGACAAGCAGTTATTGATCATCCGCTGTGAGCAGGGAGCAGCACTGGATGTGTGGGAATTTCTGAAGAGAGAAAAGGCAGGACACAGAGGTGGGAGGGCTGGCTCTCTATGCCAAGCTGGGACATTTCCAGACAAGAAGATAGAAAGCAACATGCAGACCAACCAGAAAGTGACCTAGAGTCTAACTGTGGGGAACGGACAGAAGAGACCACGGAGCTGCAATGGCCGTCAGGAACCAGCATGCTGACCACAGCTGGGATGCGGAGTCCCACCGAGGCATTGGCCAAAATCCAAGGACCCTTTGTTGATGAAGAGGAGGGGCTGGCAAAAGCGTGGGCTGTGACAATGACAGCTGCAGAGTCACACAACCACAGCAGCGGCTGGGAATTTACCTAAGTGACACTCACCTGCAGAAACGAGTCACTCGCATCCCACGGTGGACCGTGGACGTTAGTGGAAATGGCCGGGGCTATGATTACAGCAAAGAAGGAAGAAAGAGACGATATCTATGCATGCACAGATAAATCTTGGGAGGGCTGGGCGCAGGTGGGAGGGGAGGCACCAGAGCCTTCTTTGGGAACAGACCCCCAGCCAATGAACCGAAAGCCAGGCTGGGCTCCAGAGGGGCTGCTCCAGGTCTTCGAGGAATGACATTCGGCTGGCCAGCCTCAGTTTCCTTGCTGGGGACAAGCCCCACCCACCCCTTCAGACTCTGAGGTTGCTGCCTGTCACTCAGTGGGCATTTTCCAGGGGACCTGACAATAGCTGGTTGAAAGGGCTAACTCCTTGCATCTCCATTTCCAGGTGCTCAAACTGAGGCCTAAAGAGTCGAATAATGCACGTCACACCGGCAAGTGAGGTCCGCTGGAGCTGTCCCCTGCCAGAGCTGAGCCGTGTGCCCTCCTGCGGGAACTGAAAGCCAGAAGCAAACATGCAGGCGGGACTTTCTCCATAGGTCATAGAGCCCTGAGCCACCTCGAGGGTCCCCCAGAGCAATCCATTCCCGCGGGACCGGCTGCCTCACATGCTGTCCCCACGTGCTGGTGCTGGCTGCCCTTCATATGTCCTCCTGGAGCCTTGGGAACAAAGCGCATGGCCCACAAGGGTAGGAGGTGGCTGCCAGCACTGGGGGAGGACAGAGGGCTGCCCGTGGCCTCAGAGGAGAAAAACGCTGAACTGTCCTCACACTAAAAAGGAAGAAGCCCACAGATCCCCAGGAGACCCAATGCTGGTCACTCCCAGGTGGCCCATGTCCCAACTCAGCAACGAGCGGGAAGGTGGACCAAAGGAGGCGCATCTACAAAGAATTCTGGAGATGACTTTTGTTACAACTTAATTTTTTGTCTCCTCAGAGCCGCCAGCAGCAGGGAGATTGGAGTTCATGCGTTTTGGGCTGAGGGATGTCGGAAGTTTTAACTTGCCCTGTGGGGACAGAGGGTGGGAGGTTAACTCACAAACGGACCAAACGGTCACAGAGACTGAGCCCCAGCCCCAGTCTGAAGTAATTCTCGACCTGGAGGGGGGCAGGATTTTGAAACTCAGCAGTAAGACTGGACACTGTCACCCCCAGGGTGCCCAGGGAGAGGGTAGGCTGCTAGAGATCCTGGGGAAGCGGGCGTGGTTTGTAACTCAACTGCTGTTTGCTGGCCTCCTGGCTTCCCGTGGGTGACGGAGTTGCAGATGGCTGCATGTCACAGGAAGAGCAGAGGTTGGACACTGGGGACTTGGAAAAGGGGACAAAGTGAAGGAAAGAAAAGGAGCCATAGAGATGCTGGCCACAGAGGTGTGGTGGGAGATAGGAGACAAGCTGTGGCCTCCTGGGAGGGGCACCCTGGGGCATCTCTTGCTCACCTGTCCAGGGACTTCGTTCATTCATTCAACAAACACTGATTGAGTCCTTTACAAGATTGGACTGGTAAAATTCAACTCTGCTTCAAAGACCATGCCCGTCCCTAGCTCTACCACATACACACGCACACACACACACCTTACCCAACTGACCAGATAGAATTACATTGGCTGAACTAAGAAAAGTATCAAGTTGACCTTGAAATTTGAAAGCTAATAGAGTGAGCAAAGGTGACAGTCTATCAAGGCAAACGGATTTTATAATTTCCTGCAAATGTAACCTTTTGCAACTTGTGATTTTTTTTTTTTTTTTTTTTTTTAAGCTATTTCAGGTGCTCTGCCTAGCAGGGCTGAGAAAACGCAATGTATTGTGTGGGGTGGGCTGTCGGGCAGAGCCTTCTGGGTCCAAGGGCTGTGCTCCGGGGGCCATGGGCAGAACCCCAGGACCGAGACTTGGGGGCAAGTGAGGGAAGTTGGGTGGGCAGGGAGCAGCTGGCCTGAATGCAGTTGCAAGTGACACCTCAGTCCCTCCCAAGGGAGCTCTGAGCTAGGACCTTGGGAGCTGTCTTGCATCAGGGGCTCTGCAGCTGGGTAACGGGCATCCTGGTTGTGAGGGAGGGACCGTGGTCCACACATCCGCTGCAGTCCTCCCTGTGCTTTGGACTTGTGCATCTGCTCCTCACCTGCCAGGAGAGTCCCCAGTATTCCAATGACTTTGTCTCGTCTTCATGCTCCAAAGTCCCCTTTAGAGAGAGCATCCTCACCAGCAGATCTGAAGAAATTCCCCTTTCGCCCCTCTCTATCCCTTCTGCTCTTTCAGCCTCCACCCTTGACTCCATATTTCAGTATTTATTGCTTGTTTTCTCTCTTCCTCTGATATGATGGACACTCCATGGGGCAGAAGCTTTGTGACCTATCCTCAGGGCCTGTCACACAATGGAAGTTCAGGAAATGTTTGAATGAATGAACGAATGAAGTAGGGCATTAGTTCCAAGCATTCTGCCTGCTTCCAGGGATGAGAATTGGTGCGGGAGACCAGATGGACAAAGACGGATGCTACCCCAGGGCCACCTTCCCGGGTCCAGACCTGGGGGCCCCTGGGAGACCTCTGCTCACTGAATCTTCTGCCACCTGCTTCCCCTACAGTGCCACAAGCAGGAGGAGAGGGTCCTGCCCACAGAGCTGGAGCTGACAGGACCCCCCCTGCACCACTGCTGCTTGCCCTTTATCTGGGGTGTTTTGGGATTCAGGGTGGTCTGAGCCAGGAGGGAGGGTCTCCTATTCCCCATTTACCCCTGGGATCCTGGCAATCACAAACCAGTCTTTGATTATCCTGCTTTGCATATCATTCTTGATGAAAATTCTCAGAAAACTAGGAACAGAAGAAAACCTCCTTATCTTGCTAAAGAGCCTCTACAGTAAACATCATACTTAATGAGGACTGCATACTTTGCCTTTAAGATAGGGAACAGGCAGGGATGTCCCATTCTTCCCACCTTGTTCAACAGGACTAGAGGCACTAGCCAGTACAATAAGGCAAGAAAAGGAAATAAAAGATTGAGAAGAAATACAACTGTTTCTATATCCAAAAGGATTGACTACACAGAAAATGTCAAGGGTCTACAAAAACAAACAAACAAATCCTCTGGAACGAATACGTGAGTTTAGCAAGGTCACAGACACAAGGTCAACATATAAAGGTCAACTGTATTTCTAAAGTAGCAATAAACAGTTGGGAACTGAAAGAAAAAAAAATTCAAGTACCATTTACAATAACTCCAAAAAAAATAAAATACTTGCATATAAATCTAACAAAATATGTGCTGGTAAGATATAAAATGCAGATGAAATGAATCAAAAGACCTAAATAAATGATCTGAAATACTTTAATGGAAAGGGGGCTCAATGTAGTCAAGATATCAGTTTCCCCAAAACTGGCCCTTTTGATCTTAGCCAACCCGGCACTTTCCTGAGTCAGGTGGCCACAGAAAAGAGGTTCAGGGAAGGGCTTGGGTTGTGGCTCTGTGGTAGAGCACTCGCCTGGCACGTGGAAGGCACTGGGTTCAATTGTCAGCACTGCATATAAACAAATAAAACAAAGGTCCATTGACAACTAAAAAAATATTTTTAAAAAACGTGCTCTCTGCTGGGGGATTCCACGGCAAGTAAATATAAAGTTCCCTTTTAAAAACTTCCCTCGACTCCTACTCAAAGGGAACCTGTGCTAGGAAGCAGCTCAGGCTGTGCAGCAAGCCTAAGGCAGAGACCCTGGCTCCATCATTTATTGGCTAAGGGTCTGGGGCAGTTCCTTCTCCTTCTCTCTCCTCCTCCTCCTCCTCCTCCTCCTCCTCCTCCTCCTCCTCCTCCTCCTCCTCCTCCTCCCCCTCCCCCTCCCCCTCCTCCTCCTCCTCCTTCTCCTTTCTTTTCTTTGGAACTGGAGATTGAATCCAGGGGTGCTTAACCACTGAGTATATCCACAATCTTTTGGTTTTTTTTGTTTTGAAACGGTCTCGCTAAGGCGCTTAAGGGCTCCCTAAGTTGCTCAGGCCCATCTCCAACTGGCCATCCTCCTGCCTCAGCCACCAGAGGGTCTGGGATTACAGGCCTGTGCCACCATGCCCGCCTGTTTCTGCCCTTGCTGGGCCCCTGTTTTCTTGTGTGTAAAAGGATTCATTCGCTATTGCACATAAAGTCCTCACCATGTGAACAAAGCACAAATAGAAGTTATCTTTATTTATAAAGCTCTTAGCACATACAAGACATTCGTGGTTATTTTTACTATTGCAAAAATAAGCAAAGACCACCCAAATGTAGACGAGCCAAGTCTGTTGATTCAGAATCTGCTCTCGCCGGCGAGTGGCTACACTCCCTTGACTTGGCAGTGGCTCCAAGGCAGGCCTGGGGGTGAGGAAGCTGGCAGGGAGAGGGAAGGCTCCCCACCCGGGCGGGCTAGCGCCAGGCAGGCATCCGCGGGAGTGGGTGGGGGAGCAGGCTGGGCTCTCGCTAGCTGGTCCTGCATTGGGGGCAAAAATTAGGGAACCAGGCAGTTACTGATCAGGTCCTGGTTGTTGGGGGCGACAGCGGCAGGGCTCGGGTTCTGCTTGCTGGACTGGTCGCTGCAGGCTGAGCAGTTCTGTTGTCCTATGCGGTCCGTCCTTTGTCCTTTCCGTCGCCACACTCACTGTCCACACTGCCCCGGGCTTGCCTTGCACACTGGTCCTTCCTTTCTGCCCGGATCGTGATGCTGAGGCTGTCCCCAGATTCCCGGCACTGGGCCCGCCTTCTCCGCACCGCTGGGCTCGGCGCGCTCGCCGGCGTCCCCGCCCGGCACTGCAGGTTCTGCGCACCGCGTGTACCTGCGGCGGGCGCCGCTCGGGCGTGGCCACGCATGGCCGCTGTGGCTGCCGCCCCCGGGCGCCCGGGAGAGGGGCGCAGGGCGGGGACCGCCGGCCGCTGCGGCTCTCCGGGCTCGCCCCTCGTCCTCCGCGAGCTGCTGGGTTTGGCAGGGCCCGGACCCTGTTGGGGTTCAGTCCAGGCGCACTCTCGAAGCCGCGCCTGCTGGCTTCTCATTCCGCGCACCGATTCAGCCGGTCCCGCCTAGTAGGCAACCAGGGCTGGCGCGGCAGGAGTCTCCAGGATGCCCTGGGCATCGCGGCGCCAAGGGGGCCCGTACCCTAGCGCAGATCTTGGAGCGGCATGAGGCGGAGGGCGGGACAGAGCCGGCCACCCGCAGGACCACGAGGGGACTGCATGTCCAGGGGCTCAGGGCGGGGCGCGACTCTGTCACCGAAGTCCTCCACCCGGACAGCAGTCCATGTGCTCCCCTCTGCCTCCCCCAGAGGACCCCAAGTTAGACAAGACAGCTGTGATAGGAGGCTCCCACCTCTCCCTGACGCGGCGTCGGGTATGGGGTGGGACAGGGACAGTTCTCGGAGCCGTCCGCAAGGGTTCAATGTGCCTTCACTCCCTTTTCCACCTCCGTGATTGACTCCAGCCCGAGTAGCTCCCGGCCTCGGCGGTGTCTATTCAAAACAAAGAGCAAGGGCGGGGGTGGAGCCCGGTGGCAGAGCTGTGCGTACCGGAGGCCCTGGCTTCAGCCCCAGAACTGCAAAACCCAAACTCAAGAACAGCTGCCTCCCCGGAGCCCTTGGCGGGGAGGTGGGGGCATCAAGTCCCGTCCTGTTCCCACAAGCCTTTGCAGTTTCCTTCTGTTGGTGGTGGTGATACTGGTGGTGCAGTTATGGTAGGTTGTTATCAACCTTCTCCTGAAGATTCCTTAATTAGAGGTCGGTTGACTGAAAGAAAATCATGAGATTAATCATCGTACTAGTAACCTGAAGAGATGAGGGAAGTCAGCCAGGCACGGAAAGACCGAAATTTGCAGAGCGCGCTGAGGCGAGGCCTTTGCTCTCTGCTGGGCACTGGGGATTTTGTTAGCATATCTCGCTCCTGAGCTGTTCTGTAGCTTTAAGCCAGGCCTAGAGAATTCAGGAAACCCCTAGTGTACATTCATCTACACGCTATGAGATCAGCCCATTAGCTCCATTTTACAGATGAGGAAACTGAGGCACAGTGCGGCTCGCTAACTGCTTTGAGGTCACCCATGCAGTCAGACCCTCAAAGTACCTGGGGTGGAAATGCTCTCCTAAGACTAGGGCTGCTAGTGTGGCCATCATGTTCCCTCCAGGGAAGAGTTAGGGCAGTGCTGGTCAGCAGGGCAGGGGCAGCAGGGCATGCTGCCAGGCCCCCCGGCACGGACCCTTCCAGAGCATGGGCCCACTCCCCTTGCAGGACCTCGGTGGGGAGAGGGCCAGATGTGAACTCCCCTCAGGAGCCTGGCTCCACAAGCACCTCCCTCCCAGCACTGAGGGTCTCCATACTGCACACCACCCAGGACGCAGAGGACGGGAGCAGGGTCAGAGGGGGAGACAGGGATGCCGCTACACAGGGACAAGGTCCAGAAGGCGCCTGGTGACCACAGAGAAAGCACAGAGGTGCCAGAGTCCCCAGGGATGAAAAGTCCTGTCCTCGGTCTCCTGAGAAGCTCTAGAGTCCAGCTGCCCCTGGGCACCAAGACCTGGTCTGCCTGGTACATGAACAGCAGGAGGCCCCTGCCGGCCTTTGGGGAGGGAGGGACAGGCCAAGGTGGGAGTCTGCAGGGTCAGGGGCCCCAGGCCCCCTCCGGTCACCCCATGCTCCGTGGGATCCACCTTGTGCCTTGTTGGCTGGAGCCTCAGAGCCCGGTCACGTCCAGCTCCTTGAGAGGAACCTGTTTTCTACACTTTCCATTCTTGAGGCAGGAGGAGGCCAGGAAGCACCGCCCCTCCAGGGAAGAGGAGAATCGTCACATGAACCTTGCCTTGTCCTCCTGAGCGCCTCGTGGGACTAAAATTCCAAGTTCCCCACCTCCAGGAGCCCTCCCACTCCACGTCCCTGAGGGCAGCTCGGAAGAGGGCCTTGGCCTGTGTCCCCGGTCAGCCCACCCACAGGCCACCCTTCCAGTACGCCACAGTCTCCCGGCCCATTCCCTTCATCCACCAGGGTCTCCCTGCCCACAGTTGTCCCTGGTCCTGGCCTGTGGCCTTGGGGGCTGAGGACCTGTGATGTGCTAAAAAGAGATCAGCTTGTGGATGAGTGAGACTATCTGATAAAATGTGAAATATCTATTGTGTCAGGCGGCTTCCTGCAGGCGCTGGTGACACTGCAGCCCTGTCCTGTCACCCAGACAGGGTGTGACAAGCCCATAGCTCCAGGCACCAGCCTGATGTACCTCTCACGAGCCAAGCAGACAGCCAAGGCCCTGGCCCAGAGAGGTGGCGCTGGTGCAGGTCTGAAGGCTTCTTCCACCACGTTGTGTCCGGGCCTGGCTGGGCGGCTCCCCACCCTCAGGTCCCAGGAGCCCTGGAGGAGGCCCAGGCCTCCTACACTCCTGGATCCTGGATCCTCAGCATTCACCGTCTTCCAGACTTGTCGACTGTTCACAGACAGAAGTATTTTATTGCATTTCTCTGTCGTGCTTTGCAGACACAGCTTTTTTTTTTTTTTTTTTTTTTTTTTTTTACAAATTGAAGGTTTGTGGCAATTCCGCATCAAGCCGGTCTGGGAGCGCCATTTTTCCAACAGCTCAGATGATCATTAGCATTTTTTAGCAATTCAGTGTTTTTTAATTAAGGTCTGCACATTTTTAAAGACATAATGCTATTGCACGCTTAACAGACCACAGTAGAGGAGAAACACAACTTTTACATGCGCCGGGAAACCAAAGCACTCATGTGACTCCCTTTATTACGACCATTCTCTTTATTGTAGCAGTCTGGAAAGGAAATGCTGTGTCCCCGAGGTCTGCCTGTGTGCCAGTTGCTGTCCTAAGTGCTTTCCTTACGTCTTTGCAACCACCTATGACGAAGAAACCACCTGGTACATTTCACGTGGAAGAAAACGAAGCACAGAGAAGTGGCTGCCTGCTGAGAGTAACCAGAGTCTAACCCGGGCAGTCTGGCTCCACAGCCCTTGTTCTGAGCCCCGTGCTGTGCCGCTACTCTGTGGCTGACTGTTCTCTGGTCTGTTGCCCCCTAGACTGTGCTTTGTGAGGTCAGATCCTGATAAAGACTAGCCGATTGAGATCATGAATGGATGGATGAAAGAAGGCCAAGGCCACAGGGAAGTTGCCAGAGTCGTGATGGACACTCAATACACAAACCTGCCTCTGCTCTTGGAGCCCAGATCTTTCACCAGGCATGTGTCAACTTCTGATCAGCCCTGCTCGGTCATGATTGGGACCTTGCAATCTTAACATTCCCATCTTCTTCTACGTAGAGTTATTTTCTTATTTTTTCTGTCATTCCAATCTGCCTTCTCTGACTTACATGCCAGCTTCCCCGTCTTGCACCTGTCTGTGTCTTTTGGCACCGTGCTCTGGGAGACCTCTTTGTTTTGAACATCTAGGATATTGGACCCACCTTGTTATTAGACCCACGAATTGATGGTTTCAGAATTTGTCAGGCATGTTTATAATTTTAAATAACAGGAGTCTGTTATTTAAAAACTAGATGCCCTACTGGATTTCTCCGAAAATATAAATGATAGTTATTTGGCCTTTTTCTTCTGCTTACTGCGTTACTTCACAGACCTCCTAAGTTGGTTCTTCTGCTTGTGGCATCTGGTGTTTCTCCTTTAGTGCTCTGGAATTCCTTATTTGGGCAGTGTTTTTTGGTTGCCCATACACATTTGAAAATGAAGAGGGTATGGGCAAAATTGTCAGTTTCTGGAGTGTCCCTCAGGCCTAATGGGCTAGCCATGAGTGACAGCTCTGGCTGGGAGAGACCTGGCCATGGTAACTGAGCGAGAGGCCTGCGGCCAGGAGGAATTTGTGATAAAAGACTGAGTAAAAGACTCCATTTCCCTGTAGGACCCTTAAAATGCCTAGGACACTGTCTTAGCCCCTTTTTGTTGTTGTTGTTGTTTTTGAAACAGAATGGCATTGACTGGGTAATTTTTAAAGAAAAGGAATTTGTTTTTTACAGTTTGGAGGCCAAGAAGTCCAGTAGCAAGGTGCTGGCCTCTGGCGAGGGTCTTCTTGCTGCATCATGACATGGCACTGGACATCACATGAGCAGAGCAGGCGCTCGGGTCTGTCCTCCTCTTCCTATAAAGCTGCTAGTGCCATCACGGGGCCACGCCTTGTGACCTCATCTTACCTGATTATCTCCCCAAAGCCCATCTCCAGACTCACATGAATTTGGGGATTAAGTTTCCAACACATAGCTTTGGCGAACAAATCACACCACGCAAGTGCTGCCCTGGTTATCTGGTCCCCGCAACCAGCCGGGAAACTCATTTAACTGTCCTTGGACCTTTAACTCTGGGTGATCAACCACTTTAGAGCTAAGCGTGGGGACACGGCTGACCTGCACAAGCCCCCCGTAGTAGTCACCCAGTGCCTTTGGCCTGCCCCCACCCCACCCTCTCCCCGGGCTTTCATCTTCCAGGGAGGGCTGTGGCTCTTGGGCTCTCTGTCCCCTCTGCATGGGTGTGGCCTCTGGGTCTGTGGCTCTCGCCCCCGGGCTGCGTCTTTGCATCTGTGCGTATCCTTGCCTAGTCCGCCTTTTCTCAGCTCCCTTCCCTGAGTTGGAGTTTCCCCCTGATTTCCTTCCTTGGTCCACTTGGATTTGGGGAAGAAGAGATCAATGAGGAATTGAGCCCCAGGCCCACCCCATGGCCCTGGGAAACCAGGTAGCAAGGCTCAGGGGACCTGGGACCAGAGCCTCAGGTCTCCTGTGTCCCTTGGCTCATGTCACCAGGTTCCCACCAAGGCCCCCTTTGCCTCGGGCTCAAGCCGCCCAGAGGGGAGGTGTGGGTGTGGTTTACCTGAACAGTGCACAGCTCATCAGCATGTGGGTCTGGGCAGGGACACCCCTCTTCAGGGCTGAATCATTCCAAGGTGAGGGCCAGGGTCAGATGAGGTCTCATAGTGGCCCATTTGTTCCTCAAAGTTTGGGGATTGTAATGAAGTCCATTGCACGGAGCACACACGGTGGATTTCCTGGAACTCAGCTGTCTCTGGGGTCAAATGAGTCAGCAGTGTTCGCTGCCACGTGACTGGCCCCTCAGTTCACTCCAGGTCGAGGTGAAAGCTCCTAGGCAGTTGGAGAGTCACCCTCTACTGGCTGTGACATTGGCCAGGGGCCAGGGCTGGCGTGGGCCTCCTTAGAGACCAAGATGGGAAAATCATCCCCAACCAGGGAGTTCCCTGTCAGGAAAAAAGTGTGAGATGGCAAAGAGGTTTGGACTGTGGTTAATGGGCTTACAGGTTAATCCAACATGTGACCAGGACAAACTTACTCCAGAGGGACCGGAAGTCGGGATCTGCCCCCTCACCAAAGAGAGGCTTCGAAGTTCTGAAATTCTGTGTCTGCATGGGGTCTCCAGGAGAGGGGCCTTATAAAAACCTGTTCCAGAGGGACTTCCAGGGCTGCATGTCCCCGGGAGGTGGGGGAATAGCTCACATTCATTCACATCTTTAAAATGTATCTGCTTCTCAGCCTCCTTGCCATCCTGGCTCCTCTCTGCAGTTTGGACCTGATACTGGGCTGACAAGACCTCAGTGGTCTCCCTGTTCCTCGTGCCGCCCACCAACCCGACAGCCCCTGGTGCTCAGCCCCACTTCTCCCATCTCTCCTGGCCCAGCCTCAGGACATGCACGTGGGGTTCATCTGCCTTCGCCCTCTCCGCTATCACACCTGTGCCCTCTCCCCTCCTCCCTGAGCCCCCAGTAATGCCTCCACCTCCGTCCCCTGTATGTTGGGTCGGGCTGACGCGGCACTGTCGGCGTGGTGTAATGGCTTCACCTGGTTCTCCTGCTTGCAGATTCACCTAGGGTCTCCGGGGCTCCGCCTGGGGCCCGGCACCTGGGAGGCGTTTAATGTGTGCGTGGAGCTGAAGCAGTGATGGATTCTTTCCTAGTCTTTGAGAGCTGAGTCTTGGTAAGTGAAGGGTTATGGAAAACAATATCCCTACAAGACAGGTCCCCAAGAAAAATGGAGGGACAGTGTGGCTCGGGAGGAAGGAGAGGAAATTGGCCAAACATTTAAACCTGGCCCGGTGCATTCTTTCCTAAAGGAAAGGGGCGGAGACGGAATGCTAGGCCCTAAACTTTGACCTTCCCCCTTGGCACATTTGTCCTGAATGACAATAGGCAAGAGTTGAATGCTCATCCTCGGATCTGGTTTTAACCTGTTCAACCAGCCCCTGACCCTCAAAACCGCACGTGCATGGCTTCCAATGGTTACATCATCCTCATTGTACCCTATAAGACCAAAATTCCCTCTATAACTGACAGCCATTTTCCCCATCCCGAAAATGGGCCCCAACCGCGCCCGAGTCCACGGAGTAATGAAGGCTTCTCTGAACCCGTGAGATCTGCCTCCCGTCCCTTTGCGCTTACAGTAAGTGGTCGGGATTTTGTGAGAAAACGAGTTCAAGAACTAAGTGGAATAAAAGGCCCTGATGGGGCTGGGGAGATGGCTCAGTCGGCAGAGCGCTTGCCTTGTGAGCACAAGGCCCTGGGTTCTATCCCCAGCACCAAAAAAAAAGGCTCTGATGGCTTCCCGGGGCTGTGGCAGCGAATGCCCACGCCTGGGTGGCCGCCCATTGTCTCGCAGACCTGGACACCACCAGTCCAAACTCAAGGGACGGCGGAGCCCCTCCCTCCCAGGGCCCCGGGCCCCTTCCTGCATCCCATTTCCCATGAATCCCTGTGTTTCTTGGCAGGTGGCTGCGTCTCTCCAACCTCTGGCTCCTGTCACCGCCTCCCTTGCTCCTCTGAGTCTCTGTGACACACATCACTGGGTTTGACCAGGATGACCCAGGATCAGGATGAGCTCCGCTGGAGATCATTACTCACATCTGCAAAGACCCTTTTACCAAATATGGTCCATTCACAGGGTCTGGACAAGGATCACTTGGAGCCACCATTCAGCAGGAGCCAGAAGGGACCCAGTGCCCTGAACTGTAGGGTGGTCCTCAGGCAGCACTGAGAGAACACTCGACTCCAGGGGGTGCACCTGGATTGGTCCCACCCCACCCCGGGGCAAGCACGTCCCCTCTCTCAACCTCGCGCTTCTGCAGCATGATGGAGGGACACCTCTCAGGACCCTGCTGTCTAGTCTCCCACCTGGGGTGCCTGCAAAGGGGAACCCTCAGGCCGCAGACATCCTGGAGGGGGCTGAGTGTCGGTCGCGCTGCCTGAGTTTTCGTCACCTCCCTGTTGTGGCACCTTTGGGATTTTGTGAGCCATTTAACTCCTCTGAGCCTCAATGTCCCATCAGTGGCCCACCTCCGTGGTTGTCCCGAGCAGGTCCCAGCCGTGCCTGGGCTGGTACGCAGTTGCAGGGGCTGCTGTGAACCAGCCGTCGCACCCTAGGAAAGATGGTCCGGACCCACCACCTAGACTCCAAAAGAGATCCGAGGGCACCTGGTTTTCTTCAGAGTTGATCAGGAGGCTCTGGGGCAACTGGAGACAGGGAGCCAGCCAAGGGCATGGAATGGAGTGTGCTCCCATCGCGCGCAGCTGGGCCGAGGAGCCGGGAGTTGACCCTCTGGGCTCTCCATCACAGGTTGAGGGCTTCTTTGGGGGCATTAATTCCACAACATTTCTGGTCAGCTCCAAGTAGATCCTCTGAGCTTCTGCAGCCAGAGAAAGCCCTGGGGTGTCTGCCGTCGGAGCTGAGAGCGGCCTCAGCCAAGAAGGCCCTTCTTCCCCACACGTGAAGGAAATAAGCCAAAGAAAACCAGCCAAGGGTGAACCGCGTGGCCGGCAGGACCCCGCTGCAGAGGCTGGGGACTCTCCTGTACGCGGGTGCTGTGGCTCCCACATCTGGTCAAAGCTCAGATGGGCTCACCATGACAGGGTGCACCCGGAGAGGAGAACAACCGCGGCAAAGCGCAGCCCAGCCCTCCCTGCATCCCTGACCCCAGTCCCCAAGGCTCTGAGACCCTGGTCCTCAGCCTTCTGCATCCAGCCCCAGGCCAGCTGGTCCAGCCACCGTGGGCTACAGAACAGCAGCCCAGGCAGGAGGAGAGGAAGGGCCTCCCTCACCTAAATGGAGGCGGGGCAGGAGGACCCACCAGCTCCTCAAGGGAGTGAGTGCAGCCCTGATATCAAAACCGCAGGAAGATTTTGCCAAGAAACGAAGGAAGGAAACTATAGGCCAATCTTACCTGTGAACATCGGTGATGCAAAGATCCGCGGGAACACCTCAACAAAGCTCCAGGATCCGGCCGCACGTGGATTCGTTCCTGGAATGAAAGTCGGCTCCACCCCAGGAAATCGGCAGAGAATGCGTCGCATCCACAGAAGGAAAGTCACACGGGCAACTCCACAGGTGTGAAAGGCAGGTGACAAATTCAACAACCGTTGTTGATGAAAGAAAAACACACCCTGAAAGAATTCCTTCATCCCCCGAAGTGGGGAGGGCCTTTCTAATTATGACTCGAAATCCGAAAGTCAAAGCAGAAGAAGTTGATGAATTCAATTACAAAAGAATTCTACGCGCCCAAAAAATAACAATAACGAAGACACGCTATCAAAGCAAATTGGGAAAAAACGTGAAACTTATGTCATAGGCAAAGAGCCAACCTCCCCAATCTATAAAGGGCTTGTCACAACGGAAAAATAGGCAAACGATGTCAGTTCATAGGAAAAGAAATACAAATGCATCTTAAATATATTAAAAGATTCCTCACTCTAAAGAAAAATGCAAAATAAGCTACCACGTAGTATCCTTTTTTTTTTTTTTTTTTTGGTACAAGGGATTGAACCCAAGGGGGCTTAACCACCGAGCCCCATCTCCAGCCCTTTTTAAAATATTTTATTGAGAGACAGAGGCTTGCGAAGTTGCTGAGGCTGTCTTTGAACTTGCCATCCTCCTGCCTCAGCCTCCCAAGCTGCTGGGATTACAGTAGGTGCCACCACGCCCGGCTCTGAGGTATCGCATTTCACCTGTGGTCCTGGGGAAGCCCCTCAAGTGTGGTAACAGTTCTCTTTGGCAGGGAGTAGGGGACAGTATTAAAGGGCATGTCCCTGGGAGGCTGCTTTTCAGAGCAACTGCCCACTTAGCCCTCCAGGGCCCAAGCCCCCTTCTGGAATCTTATCCTACAGAGGTGCCAGCATACATTCAAAATAGCATGAGTGCAAAGTCACTGGTCTGTACCTACCTGTAAAATAAGCTTTCTAACACAATCCAATGGCCACCAACAGGAGACCAGTTAAATAACGCAGTTGTAAAATACCAAAGGGATGTCCATGGACAGCACCCACGGAAACTGCTGGGAAAGCAAATGCAGCGTGTAAAACTCCCTTTTGTGTAAAAAGAAGTAAAATGAGAACACGCATTGACCCTGCGTGTATTTTCAGAAAGAAACTCTGAAGGGACGCGGGGAACTAAAATCGGCTACCTGGGGGTGGATGAGCATGCCGGGTGGTTTGGCTGCTGGGACGGGACAGAGACTTTTTACTGGACATCTTTTTTTAAAAAAATGTTTTCTGTTTCTGAACTACGTGAATTTACCATCTATTCAATACTTTTAAAGGTTTATGCCTACATTTGAAAATTCATTAAGATGGTTCTGGAAGAATATGCTCCATAGGTGGCAGGGCCTGGGGCGGTCGGGAAACAGGATTTTACTCGTCATTTTACACACCTTGGGAGCACTGGGATTGTTGCTGTGCGTCTTAATTGGAATGACTAATTATAATAATTTATGTGAACGTATTTCTGAATACATTAAAAAGAAAAAAGTGTTCACGTGGGTTCCTCGGGGCATGGGACGACTGGGGCCGGGGTGGAAGAAAGGGGTTTTCCTTTCACTCTTTACCTGAGAGTGTGGTTTTTCCCACGTGCGCCTGGGGTGGGAGAGGGCTGGGCTCCGTGACCTGGGGCTGGGTGAGGCCCTCGGCTCCAACACCAGCACAGAAAAAAGGAAGGAAGGAAGGAAGGAAGGGAGGGAGGGAGGGAGGGAGGGAGGAAGGAAGGGAGGGAGGGAGGGAGGGAGGGAGGGAGGGAGGGAAGGGAGGGAGGGAGGGAGGGAGGAAGGAAGGGAGGGAGGGAGGAAAGAAGGAAGAAAGGACGGGAGAACTGAGTTAAGGAGACTCCCTCTATTCTCTTCCCCTCAAAGAAGAATGTGGGTAAATCCAGGAAGGCTTGCAGAGGTGAGCTTTTGTAACACCAAGCGTCCAGAGACCTCGCTGCTGCGGCTGTGGCCCGAAGAGGACTCAAACGGAAGAAGGCAGGGACCTAGCCTGTGTCTTCAGGACACACTCCCAAAGTGCTGGCCCTCGGGAGGGGCAAAGGACTGAGCGGGAATATTCGAGTTTGTCCTTCTCATGGCCCATCAGTAGCTCCTGCCCAGTGGGCTGAGGCCCGCTCTCCAGAACGGGAAGATGACCTGACGTTTTATGGTACCGTTTCTCTGCCTTCGGTGGGATCATCGGGCACCTTCTCACAGGCGCTGTGGAAAATGCAGCGAGACTCTCTCCCTAGAGAGCCACAGTGTGCGCCTAGGGAAGAGCCCCGCCTGCTGGCCAGGTTCTGCCGGGGCTACAGGGAGGAGCCACACAAGGACCCCCCTGGCACCCCGGTTGCATCTGAAACACTGTGGCTTCAACTGGGAGGGGAAAAAAGGAAGAACAATGGGTTAATTGCAATGGTGATGGTGATGGTGATGGTGATGGTGATGGTGATGGTGATGGTGATGGTGGTGGTGGTGGTGATGGTGATGGTGATGGTGGTGATGGTGGTGATGGTGGTGGTGATGTGGTGATGGTGGTGATGGTGGTGGTGATGGTGGTGATGGTGATGGTGGTGATGGTGGTGATGGTGGTGGTGATGGTGATGGTGGTGATGGTGGTGGTGATGATGGTGATGGTGGTGATGGTGATGGTGATGGTGGTGGTGGTGGTGATGGTGATGGTGGTGATGGTGGTGATGGTGGTGGTGATGGTGGTGATGGTGGTGATGGTGATGGTGGTGATGGTGGTGATGGTGATAGTGATGTGGTGATGGTGGTGATGGTGATGGTGGTGATGGTGGTGATAGTGATGGTGGTGATGGTGGTGGTGGTGGTGATGGTGGTGATGGTGATGGTGGTGATGGTGGTGATGGTGATGGTGGTGATGGTGGTGATGGTGGTGGTGGTGGTGATGGTGGTGATGGTGGTGGTGGTGATGGTGGTGATGGTGATAGTGATGTGGTGATGGTGGTGATAGTGATGGTGGTGATGGTGGCGATGGTGGTGGTGATGGTGGTGGTGGTGATGGTGGTGATGGTGATGGTGATGGTGGTGGTGGTGATGGTGGGTGGTGGTGGTGATGGTGTTGATGGTGGTGGTGATGGTGGTGATGGTGATGGTGATGGTGGTGATGGTGATGATGGTGATGGTGGTGATGGTGGTGGTGGTGGTGGTGATGGTGATGGTGGTGATGGTGGTGGTGATGATGGTGATGGTGGTGGTGGTGATGGTGATGGTGGTGGTGGTGATGGTGGTGATGGTGGTGGTGATGATGGTGATGGTGGTGGTGGTGATGGTGGTGGTGATGATGGTGATGGTGGTGGTGGTGATGGTGGTGGTGGTGGTGGTGATCGTGGTGGTGGTGGTGGTGATGGTGGTGGTGATGATGGTGATGGTGGTGGTGGTGATGGTGATGGTGGTGGTGGTGATGGTGGTGGTGGTGATGGTGGTGGTGATGGTGGTGATGGTGATGGTGGTGATGGTGGTGGTGGTGGTGGTGATGGTGATGGTGGTGATGGTGGTGGTGATGATGGTGATGGTGGTGGTGGTGATGGTGATGGTGATGGTGGTGGTGGTGATGGTGATGGTGGTGGTGGTGATGATGGTGATGGTGGTGATGGTGGTGGTGATGATGGTGATGGTGGTGGTGGTGATGGTGATGGTGGTGGTGGTGATGGTGGTGGTGATGATGGTGATGGTGGTGGTGGTGATGGTGATGGTGGTGATGGTGGTGGTGATGGTGGTAATCATGGGGTGATCATGACTAATTTGGGGAGGGGCATGCCAGGGATTGAACCCAGGGGCCCATAACCAATGACCCACATCCCCAGCCCTTTTTATATTTTATATTGAGAAGGGTCTCACTGGGTTGCTTACAGTCTTGCTAAATTGCTGAGGTTGGGCTTCAGCCCTGTGATCCTCCTGCCTCAGCCTCCCCAGCCACTGGAGGCATGTGCCTCCATGTCTGGCTCATAACTAATATTTATTTCATTTTATTTTAATCTTACTACTTGGGAGCAGAAGACTCCATCTTAGAGATAAAGACACTGGAGTGTAGAGAAGGGACGTGAACTGCCTAAGGTCCTTTGGCAGCCAGCCTGGTTTGGGGTTTATTTGAAGGAACCCTGTGCTAGGAAGTCAACCCCACTGGCAATTCTGGTTCTAAGTAACAGGAGCTCCCTTTACCCAAATTAATTTAATGAGACACCCTGGAGGGCTTAGTGACATAATCTTAGGCTTCTTACATTCCTCCCCAAGCCTCCTTCTCCCCCAGGGGGTGTACCCTTGGGGGATGGGCACCAAAGGCCAGGGTGAGCCTGTTCTTTGAAGTGTTGCAGTGCCAGGTGGGACCACCAGGTGGCGGAGCAGCTGCACCAAGCCCTGTCCCCTGCAGTCCCAGAAAGGAACAAAAAAAAAAAGAAAGAAAGAAAATAAATAAATAAATATTAAAAATTCCTTGGCCTGGAAAGGGAAAGTCAGTTGGAGATTCCGGGAGCCTTCTGGCAAATCCGGGAGGATTGACCTTCTGCTGTCAGCAAAGCCTAGGGGTGTCTGTGACAGGCAAAGGGCAGGAAAGGAAAAAAAAAAAAAAAAACACTAAAAGCATATGGAAGAAGGAAGAAGAAAGGGAAATGACTCCCTGATTTGAGCAGCCCCCTGTGGCCAGAGACGCTCGGAGTGAGGCCCACGTCTGGGGGCAGCACAATCCCCCAGGGCTTATTTTTAAATGGAGCCCCTGGGACCCAGCCTCTCCTGTGCATTTTCGAGCTGTCTGCGGGTCCTGGCACAAACTCAGGTGTGCAGACACCAGCTCAGCCACACTCCATTGCAGGGACTGGAAATCCGGAGCTGGAGAGGGGATTCAGGGTTCCGTCCAGGGTCCAGGCCTTCCAGGTAGAACACAGGGAGGAAGTACAGGTGTTTGCATGGGAGGCTGGGCCTTTGGATAGTCAAGGCTGTGGCTAGGCCCAATTAGCTCCTCTTCTGCAACCTCCTGTGCTTTAGTTTGACTGGGTTCTCTCTCCATTTGCTATTTTAAAATTCAGAATGTGTTCCTGCCCAGAGAGGCAGAGTAAGGAAGGAACCCTGGCTTTGCAATTCAGGCCTAGGATCTGGACTCCCGGGCTTCCTGGCTGGCAGCCATCTTGGCTGAGTTCCCCACGCCCTCTGGGGAGATTCTCAGAAGTCCAGGGTCTAGACACCCACCCACACCTCACCCACACTTTCGGCACTTCTCAACTTCTCTCTGGAACTGACTCAGCTGCCTTCCTCTCACACCTGGGAGGTGACTTGGGGGCTGGCCCTAATTCTGACCCAAATCCTGTATTCCAGCTCACAGCTAGGATATGTTCCACGATAGGCTGGAGGGCACAAGGCAGCTGTCCAGGGGCATCAGGGAGAGCTCAGGCTTTGGGATCTGTTTTGAATTTAGACTCTGCTAGGTGACCTGAGGCAAGTTACCTGCCCTCCCCAAGACTCAGTTTTCTTATTTGAGGGACTTAGCACCATTTATCTCCTGGGACTTTATAAGGAGTGCATGAGGGCACTAGGCATGAGCATGCAGCCCACCTTGGGTGCCAGGAGCAGCTGTCACTACGAGGCGCAGCCCTGGGGGAGCTGTTGGTGTAGGGCTCGCTGGCTTCACCCCTCCTGGAAGCTGGGCTGACCGTGGACGATGGGTCAGCAGCAGGACTTGGTGTACTCCCTAACCTTGCGCCTGCTCAGCTCCGGCCCCCAGGGGGCTGCCAAGAGTGCCAGGAAATGGCAGGCATGGTCCCCCACTCAGGGGAGCATACAGTCTAACTGCAGCATCTGCAACCTCAGAATAGAAGCTTCCCCAAATAGCGTGCCTGAGCTGGTCTCCCAGCCACCTGGTAGGAGGTGCACATGGAGCAGGAGGAGAGCCAGGCCTGAGCCCTCCCGCCAGCTGGGCGGCCAGCCCTGTGCCCACTGCCTCCTCCCCAGCTCAGGAAGCCTGTTCCGGGGCCTCACCGCTGCCTTTAGCAACTGAGCTGGCTTGGGGACGGGTTCAGGCCAAGTCAGTGCTCTCCTGGTTGGGAGGGCCACATGCATTGGTTGGAAAGGGTCAAGGCAGAGACGAGATCATTGGACCAGCGACCGTGACTGCACCCCTCTCCTTATACCTGAACCTGGAGCCCACACTGGGGTTAAACTTTAACCAGCCCAGCGAGTCCGGGAGAGGTTCCTCCGCAACCGTGCTTCAGTAACACCACAGCTTCACATCTTTTTAAAAGCTATTATTATTAATCTACTTGGCTTTTCCCTCTGGTGCTTGAGAACCCAGAGGTGGCTCAGCCCTCCCTAGTCCCAACGGTGGGGCAGCTGGAGCCAACGTCCCAGGCAGCTGGGGACAGTGGGGGCTCTCCCCTCAGGTCCCCTCCGTGGAGTGTGGAGACATCCAAGTGGTCGCTGCGGGAAAGAGGATAAGGAGGAATTCCCCCAGCATTCCAGAGCCTCTCTGGACTGGCTCAACTAGTTCCAGGACCGCTGTCCCTCCCTGACCTGGCAGGGCAAGGGGGCTGGGTCTTGCATTTGCAGCTGGTCCCAAACCGCAGGTCAGGTACTCACCTGTCCACTGACCAGCAGGATCGGCTCTGCCATGGCCTTTGAGGAGCTTCTGGAGAGGACTGGGGGCATGGGCCTCTTCCAGGCCCTGCAGGTCTTCACCCTGCTTCTCCTGGCCGTCTGGATACCTTCCCAGATGCTGATAGAGAACTTCTCAGCCGCCATCCCGGACCACCGCTGCTGGGCCCGCACCCTGGACAGTGGCTCCGAGACCCCCGCAAACCTCAGCCTTGTGGCCCTCCTGACCGTCTCCTTCCCACCGGGCCCCAGCCAGCAGCCACACCAGTGTCTCCGCTTCCGCCAGCCACAGTGGCAGCTCCTGGCCCCCAACGCCACGGCCGCCAACTGGAGCGAGGCCGCCACAGAGCCATGTGTGGACGGCTGGGTCTATGACCACAGCACCTTCACCTCCACCATTGTGACCAAGGTAAGGCACTCCCCTGCACCAGCCTGCTGAGCTCACCTCCCGTGACAGCCGCCCGTCAATAACTGAGGACCCAGTAGCCTGCGTCGCTGATGGTACAGGATAAGCTGCTCCTTCATGTGAAAGAACTATTCGGTGTTCTCTGTTAAAGTGCAAGAAGGAAGACTTTACCCAGGACCGCCATGATAGGTACAGGGACCGCGACAGTGGCCTCAGAGATTGGGCTCCGTCCAAGTACAAATGGGCGATTTGTAGTCGGGGACTCGGGGAACCAGTGGATGGAAACTTGCCGCGTCAGGCCGGGACCACCAGATAGCACGGGGCAGGCAGGGCAGTGGAGCCTGAAGAACCTGCTGGATACCGAGGGCAGCCATTCTTGCTCCACTGACTTAGTGGCTTTTTCGCTAAAATCGGATAGTACAGGAAGTTCCCAGATAGGCCTAGGAGAAGGTTCAGGAACCTGACGAAGGTTTGGCCAAGAGAAGTTTTTATCACTTGACACATATTTCCTGGCTACCTGTGGTGACCCTCGTTTGGACCCGGGAGGGGGTTACAGATGGACAAGGAGGCCTCTGCAGGTGTCCAGGTGGCTCGGGCAGCATTTCAACCCAGAATGCCAGCAGAGCAGACCCTCACCCTGCAGCTTTTGGGTGGCAGGCACTGTTCCCAATCTTGTCCCTCGTCCCAGCCTCCCCACAGTCTTGCGGGGTGGGTCCTCTTATGGCCTCTACTTAGCGAGCGAAGCTGTGAGGAACATGTCATTATGCAGCTGGGCTTCCCTGCAGCGTCGAGGCCCACTGCCAGCCGACCCGTCTCCCATGCCATGGCCTGCCACCAGGAACCTAGGGACTCATGGGTGGGTGGGTGGATCCTGAAGACCTGGCTGACCAGGGACCTCCTCCTCTTCCAGTGGGACCTGGTGTGCAGCTCCCAGGCCCTAAAGCCCGTGGGACAGTCCATCTACATGGCCGGGATCCTGGTGGGATCCTTCATCTGGGGCCTCCTTTCCTGCCGGTGAGTGTCTCCTCCCCTCTGGGCTCCCTCAAAACAGAATCACAGAATGTGGGGGCCGAAGGCACAGAGGTACCAGAGGAAAGTCCGTGTTCCCTAAGAAAGGGGGCTCCTAGATCTGTCCTGTGTCCTGAGCTGCAGGGAGAGACTCCCAAGAACCTGTCATCTGAACCTCAATGCTAAGTTAGCCTGTCAGTGAGAAGTGGACCTTCAGCCACTGTGCCCAGCTTTACTGAGCAGCTTCTATATGCCACGGGCCCTGCTCCCAGGAGCCCACAGTCTTCTGAGAGAAACAGGCCTCTCTTTTTCTGAACTCCAGGCACACCGCATGTATTGAAACCAAAATGCGGGCATGGCCCATGGGATCAACCCATCCCAGGGGCTGGAGGGCTTCCCGGAGGAAGCAGGGTCTGAGCAGAGGCCTGAGGGCAGCTCGACAGACAGAGGGTGTCGGTTTTGTGCCAGGGTTGGCCCTGAGTGGTCAGGGCCATGTCATGTGTCACACAGGCCTGGGAGGTGGATGAAGGCTGGGGTCTGGGGACCTGCAGGCCAGGTTGGGTTGTTCCCACGCCTCTGAGGTCGCCAGGTCCTGCCCCTCACTCCCAGCCCATGGCGTCATCCTGCGTGTCCTGAGATGGGGTCTTTATGCTGCTCTCCTTGCTCAGGCAACGCTGGCCATGTCTGAGCCCATGTGCTCCTGGCTCCTGTGGGTGGGAGGCCAGCTCTGCCTGGAGGTCCCTGCCCCTCGCAGCTGCTGGCCACCCTGGCCCCTCCAGGCCTCCTCTTCCTTGTGCCTCCTCATTTCCTCCCCTGCCTGGGTGTCCCTAGACCCTGGCCGGGCTCCTCACACTGCCCCGCCAGCCAGCCACAGGCCTGCTCCCTGTGGCCACTCCCCTCCCCCCTCTGCCACCAAGTGCCCTCACCTCCCACCAACCTCTCTTCTGCCCCTTTGTCCTCTAGTCCCAAGGCCTTCCCTGGACATATCACATGGGGCCAGGAGAGATGGGCGGGGAAAGGGCGGTGGGGAGGAGGAGCCAAGGGCCTGCTGCTAGGCGCTCAGCCCACCCAGGACACAGAAAGGAATGGCCGCCACAGGAGAACAGCAGGAGGGGCCGGCCAGGGGCTGGGCAGAGTAGCAGATGGACTGGAGACTCCTCTGACCAGGTCACGTTTACACTCAGACCTGAGGCTGAGAAGAAGAGCTCTCCCTGACGTCCTCCTTCTCTAAGCTTCCAGAACATCCACACTCCCGGTTTGCCTTCCACCTGCCGGGGGCTCGGCCTGTCCCTCTAGGTGGACAGCCACGGCGAGGTCTCACTGCACCCTCTGTGCCAGGCGCCTGGTGCCGACACCCAACTTGCCCTCCATTGAGGAGCCCAGGAGGCAGCGCACACCTAACCCCCCACGCCCGCCCACCCACCACACTCCGTCCCAGAAAACGGCCCACCCCACCGGGCGCCTTCTTGTCCCTGGGGAGCCCACAATGCTCTCACCACCATGCCGTATGATCCTGAGCAGGGCCAGGCCCAGGCACCAGGGTCTGGTCCAGGTTGCATGTTCAGGGAATCCATTCCAGGATGCATCGCTCCATCCTGGAAGCCAAACTGTGATTGATCTGTGGGTCCCCTGGTGAGCCTGGGTCCCACAGCTCCTGGTCACCGTGCAGACGTGCTAGACCAACATCTGTCCCTTCCCCACCTGATCAACGCGCACGTCACATAGGGGCTGAGCTGGCCTGGAGGACAGCGCGCGTGGGCACCGGGATGAGGGGGCCGCCTGGTCTCATGGGACTCCCTGTCCCCATGGGCAGGTGAGGATGGAGCTGGCTTGCCCAAGGTCACCGCGCTTGGCCTCCTTGCTCCACAGCCCCCTTGCTCAGGGTTTTGATTTTCACAACAAGCCCATGAGGTGTGTCGTTGTGAACATCCCAACGTGTGCCCAAGGTCACCCAGGAAGGACAGAGCTGGACTCAAAGTCAGGCACATCTGACGCCAAAGCCCCTGCTCTTGACCTCCAGGCCACACTGCCCCTGAGAGCGTGGCTCCTGGCATGTGGATAACAGCCCTCCCTGTGGACTCCCAGAAGCCCTGGAAGCTTCAGGAAGGAGCCACACAGTCCCCTGACCTCATGGGGCCCTCACAGGCCAGCACTCGCCGCGTGTCCACATCCTTCAGGCCCTGCTCACTTGTGTCCCCAACAGGTTCGGGCGGAAGCAGATGCTGAGCTGGTGCTGTCTGCAGGTGGCCGTGGCCAGCACCAGCACCATCTTCTCCCCGAATTTCCTCACCTACTGCAGCCTCAGGTTCCTGGCCGCCTTCGGGATAGCCGGCGTCATACTGACCTTGTCAACACTGAGTGAGTCCCCTGTGCATGCACTCGCCCTGGGAGTGGGGGAGGGGACACGCTGACCTGTGTGTCTGCATCGCCTCCCAGTGGTAGAGTGGACCACCACCCACAAGAGGGCTGCCACCATGACGGTACTGGGATGCACCTACAGCATGGGCCAGATGGCCCTCGCCGGCCTGGCCTTCGCTCTGCGGGACTGGCAAGACCTCCAGCTGGCTGTGTCGGTGCCGTTCTTTGTCATCTCCCTGATGTCCTGGTCAGTGCCATGTGGGGGACCCAGGGTGGCAGGGAGTCCCTTCCTCCCACCGTCCTGGCTAGCTGTGGTCCTGATCTTTGGGGAGCCATAAGATGACAATGACATGAGCTGGGTCCTCCTCATTCGCCACGCAGAGTTCTCTGGTGACGTTTCAGCCAGAGGCCTATGGTTCCCAGCAGCTTGACTGACGTGCATTGGCTGGCACAGCACTGACTCAGGTGGTGATGTGTTAAAAAAACAAACTCAGCACCACGTGGCCATTGTATCAGAGAAGTGGCCCTGGAAACACTGAACAGGTGGCCGCCTCTAGGGTCATCCCCTGCCCAGGCAGCCTGTATGCTGGCCAGATGCACAGCTCAAGTGGGAAGGCTCCTGGCACCCAGGGTGGCCAGCTGGGGGTGACCAGGCATGGGGACTCAATTCTGAACCTCCCAGTCAGGCCCTAGAAGCACCAAAGAGGGGAAAAGTTGCCTTGTCTTTGGTACCATTGAGCCAGAGGCCCTGCACCCACTGCCCCTTCCCTGCTACCCAGGGAGTCCCAGTGTGCTAAAGGACAGTAAAGTCCCAACCAAAGCACCAGCTTCTTTAACAGGTGGCTACCAGAATCTGCCCGATGGCTGATTATCAGGGGCAGAACAGAGCAAGCACTTCGGGAACTCAAAAAAGTAGCCAGGATAAATGGCCACAAGGAAGCCAAAAAGACGCTGACCATAGAGGTGAGATGCTGCTGTTTGTGACCCACAGTATGAGACTCGACCTGGGAAAGGACATTCACTGAGGTGTTCCCTGTCTTATCACCACCATCCACTACCATTTCCCCAACATGACCACCTATTCCAACAACAGCATGGCTGACCATCATCCCCATCACCATAACCACGCAATCACCATCACCACCATCACCACCATTACCATCACCACCACCATCATCACCATCACCACCATCACCACCATCACCATCACCACCACCATCATCACCATCACCACCATCACCACCATCACCACCATCACCATCACCATCACCACCACCATCACCATCACCATCACCACCATCACCACCATCACCACCATCACCACCACCATCACCACCATCACCACCATCACCATCACCACCACCATCACCACCATCACCACCATCACCACCACCATCACCACCATCACCACCATCACCACCATCACCACCACCATCACCCACCATCACCATCACCACCACCATCACCACCATCACCATCACCATCACCACCATCACCATCACCACCATCACCACCATCACCATCATCACCACCATCACCCTCACCATCACCACCATCACCACCATCACCACCATCACCACCACCATCACCACCACCACCACCATCACCACCATCACCACCACCATCACCACCATCACCACCATCACCATCACCACCACCATCACCACCATCACCATCACCACCATCACCATCACCATCACCACCATCACCATCGCCACCATCACCATCACCATCACCACCATCACCACCATCACCACCATCACCATCACCACCACCACCATCCATCACATCACCACCATCACCATCACCACCATCACCACCATCACCACCATCACCATCACCACCATCACCACCATCACCACCATCACCAGCCATCACCACCACCATCACCACCATCACCACCATCACCATCACCCCCACCATCACCACCATCACCATCACCACCATCACCATCACCACCATCACCATCACCTCACCATCACCACCATCACCACTATCACCACCATCACCAGCACCACCACCACCACCATCACCATCCCCACCATCACCACATCACCACCATCACCATCACCCCACCATCACACCATCACCACCACCACATCCACCATCACCACCATCACCATCACCACCACCACACCATCACCATCACCAATCACCACCATCACCACCACCACCACCACCACCACCACCATCACCACCACACCACCATCACCACCATCACCATCATCACCATCACCACCATCACCACCATCACCACCATCACCACCATCACCATCACCACATCACCACCACCATCACCACCACCACCACCATCACCACCATCACCACCACCATCACCACCATCACCACCATCACCATCACCACCACCATCACCACCCATCACCATCACCACCATCACCATCACCATCACCACCATCACCATCACCACCATCACCACCATCACCACCACCACCACCATCACCACCATCACCACCACCATCACCACCATCACCACCATCACCATCACCACCACCATCACCACCATCACCATCACCACCATCACCATCACCATCACCACCATCACCATCACCACCATCACCACCATCACCATCACCACCATCACCACCATCACCACCATCACCATCATCACCATCACCACCATCACCACCATCACCACCATCACCATCACCATCACCATCACCACCATCACCACCATCACCATCACCACCATCACCACCATCACCACCATCACCATCATCACCATCACCACCATCACCACCATCACCACCATCACCATCATCACCATCACCACCATCACCACCATCACCACATCACCATCACCACCATCACCACCATCACCACCATCACCATCACCATCACCATCACCACCATCACCACCATCACCATCACCACCATCACCACCATCACCACCTCAGTCACCATCATCACCATCATCACTATCCACACCACCACCAAAAACTACAACACCCTCATTATCACCTGTAGTACCCACCACCTGCCCACAAGGGTTGCACACCTGCCTCCTGGAACTTCTTAATGTATTTGGGGAAACAGGTTGTGCTTATTTAAAGGCACCTCTTTCCACAAAGCAGGAGTCAGATGGAGAACATGCTGCCAGAGACTAGAGGAACCCAGAGCTGCTTGGGGGCGGGAGGACTGGGGAAGTCTTTGAGGAGGAGGTAGTGGTGGGATTGAGCTAAACACGGGGCAGGCAGGACCCGAGGAGCAGGAGGACTGGGTGGGCACTTGGGGAGCACTGAGGAGCAAGCCTGCCCTGGCGCCAGCCATGAGGGCTGCAGGTGGACGTCAGAGCTTGCCAGAGCTGGGACACAAGGCCCCTCCTTGGCTCAGGAAGGTGGCCCAGTCCTGTGAACAAGCCAGGGTCCAGAGGGAAGATTCTCTGCCCCACAGCAGCGTCCAGAAGCCAAGGTCATCTCCCCATCCCCCACCCCCTGGGCACCACTCTAGGCATGGAAGCAGGGCAGGGCCATTGTCCCAACATCACTGTGCCCCGTTCTCCCCGGAGGTGCTAATGTCTAGCATGGAAGAAGAGGTGGTCTCTGCAGAGGACCGTGGGTCAGTGCTGGACCTGTTCCGCGTGCCAATGCTCCGCTGGAGGACATGTGCCTTGCTGATGGTGACGTACGCTGTCCTGGTCCCGTCCCCCAGAGATAGGACAGGGACATATGGGCTGGTGTCCAGGCAGTACAGTGTCCTCCGGCCTCACCGGAGTGCCCAGGAGGCCAGAGACCTGGCAAGCAGGAGAGGGTGGGAGGGGCCCAGAGGCTGGTGTGGGGAAGCCAGCCTGGTCAGGCTGCAGCCAGGGGCCACAGAGCCTGCCCGTCAGCCTTGGAGACTTATCCCGGCAGTTGCACCCACAGAGTGTGACCAGGCTAGGCATCCCCTCCCCTTCGTGGTACCCCACTTCACAGATGGGGAACGTGGAGGCCAGAGGGCTCGGTAACCCACCCAAGATGATGGAACTGGCGCTGGAACCCAGACCGAGCTGCCTCCCTGGTCCTGGTCTCTTTCGCCACCAGACCCGACGCCAAGGGGGCCCCACCTGGGGCCCAGGGCTGCCTGGGACCTGCAGAAGTCCCTTAAATTCAGTCAAAGTGATGTCCAAGGGCTTATTAAGAATGAGGATCAGGTTTGATTAGAACTTTATTTTGAAATAAGACTGAAGATCAGGAAAAAAGTTTATTTTATGCTATATTTAACCACATATGAGTTATTTCAGCAAATATTTGCCACCTCTGAACAAAGAATAGGATCAAATGCCTTTTAAAATGGTTTATTTTTAGCTTAATTTTTTTCTGATAAATTAGGAGGAAGCCAACATCCAGGACCATTTCCCCCCACCCCGCAAAACCCCTCCAGGCGCCTCAGTCTCCCCAGGGGCCACATTATTCAGACAGAGGCTTCGATGCCCCAATCTTCTCGGGGTTTCAACTGTTAACCCAGCTGTTACCACAGAAGGTTCTGGATCCCTGAGTGTCCTGGCCACTTCGGGCCCGTCAACCTGGCCTCTAGTGACACTTGCGTAGACTTCATGAACCCTGAGCTCTGCTGGCTTCGTGGTCTTTTCTTAGCTGAGCAGCAGGGCCAGAAGACAAGAGCCAGGTTAAGGAGGATGGGGACAGATTTTAAAAGGAGCCAAGATTAATTTCACCTTGGGCCCCTTGTAAATCTAAGTCCCATCTCCAGAGGGTGGAAACTCAGGTGAAGTTCAGACGCCCGGGAGCCTGGGGGTGGGCCACCACCAGGAGCCCTCTGAAGAGGAGGAAGTGGGCGGGGGCCTAGGACTCAGGGGCTGGTGGCCCTTCCGGGTCATTCTTCCAGCCCTGAGGGCTGGGAAATGGGCTTTCTGTTCCAGAGGAGCCTGGGCTGCAAAGTCTCTTGGGGCCCCACCCTGCAAGTGTCTTCTCTTTCAAGACCTGGAGGATGTAGCATCTGACCGTGTGACCGGCTTCTGGAAACTAAGCCAGAGCAACTAGGCGGGCACGGAAAGGGCAGCACAGCTTGACCCCTGAGACTGCTGAGAGTGGTCTTGGGACCACCAAGAGAGCATCAGGTCATCCAGCTGCTCAGTGGCCAGCAAGTCCAAGGGGCACGGCACAGCCTGTTGCCCCCTTGCCCGTGTGGGGAACAGATGCCTCCCTGTGCCTTTCTGGGACGCGTCTGCCCTGGCGGATATGGCCTGCACTGGACAAGCTTTTCAGGACTCTGGCCGTGACACGCTCTGACAAGCAGACCTCGAGGGTTGATTGGGAGGTGACTCGTGGGTGAGGGTCCCTCTCATCTGTGGGCCAGGACCGACCTCTGGCTCTGCCCTGCAGCTTCTCCCTGTACTTCTCCTACTACGGACTGGTCCTGGACCTGCAGAGCCTCGGCAGGGACATCTTCCTCCTGCAGGCCCTCTTTGGAGCCGTGGACTTCCTGGGCCGGGGCACCACCGTCCTCTGGCTCAAGTTCCTTGGCCGCCGCAAAACCTTGGCAGGGTCCCAGGTCCTGGCTGGCTTTGCCATCCTGGCCAACGTGCTGGTGCCACAAGGTAAGGCCTGGGGACCCGCTTCCCCGCTCACCCCACTGCACTGGCCATCTGGCCACCTCCCCTCCCCCAGCCCCAGAGAGGCATGTGTCTATGGCCAGTCTACTGGGCGCCAGCTCTGGCCAGTCTGTGACCATTGCCACCTTTGTTGCTTGGCTCAGGAGTCCAGTGTCCCCAGCTGGCCCTGCCCATTTTCTTGAGGAGGAAATTGGGGTTCAGAGAGGCCCAGCAGGTGCCCAAGGTCACTCAGCTAGCGAGAGACAGAGCCTGGGTAGAGGCTGGTTGCTCAAACTGAGGCAGAGAAGGTGCTGAGCTCTGAGAGTGTGCACGGTGAGTCTGTGTGAGCGCGTGTGTCCACATGGGTGTGCACACGCGTACTTCTCTCTTGTTAAAGCAGCACGTCGGTCATGTGCAGGGATCTGGGGAGGCTGCCAAGGGCCCCATCTTACTCTCTTCTCTCTGAATGAGGCTGTAAAGCCCTAAAATCTCCAGTCTCCTCACTGCTCAGGGCTGGAGACTGGGGGCAGTGGGCAGGCCATGTGTCCTGTGGTGGCCGCAGCCAGGAGGCAGGAGACTGTGCCCCACCCAGCAGGCCAAAGCCTGAGCCCGCATGCTAAGTGACATGTAGTGTTCTGACAACACATTCAAAAACACAAGGCCTTTCCGTGGGAACCTCACTTGACTGTCAATAAGATTTTCCTTCTTTGCCTTTGGTGCTGGGGATAAAACCCAGGGCCCCACACCTGCTGGTCAAGGGCTCTGCCACAGGAGACTTCATACCAAGGGCTGGGGGTGGGAGGCCGTGGAGGCCCAGACCCTTGCAGAGAGAAGCCAGACCTAGACTTCCTGCCAGGGCTTCTGGTGCCCACAGACAGGCTGAGGCAGGGAGACGGCTTCTGGGCCCCTGGCCCACCCACGACCTGCTGTGGGCCTGGCTTCTCGTGGCCTCTCCTACACAGCAAGCTGCCCCCAGAGCTGTTCCCAGGTCCAGCCTTTCTGAGGCGTAGCCCACGGCCAGGCTATTTCATTCTGCCCTGTCACCTCCTGGCCCTGGGTGGCCAGCCCCGCCATCAGCCCCGCCAGGAGCTGGCAGGAGAATCCGGCCGCTCTGCTCCGGCAGTGGCCCTTGGGGTACCTCTCGTGTAGACCCCACTGCCACCTCTTCCTCTGCGCAGATCTGCAGACCCTGCGCTTGGCCTTTGCTGTGCTGGGGAAAGGATGCTTTGGGATGAACTTCACCACCCTCACCGTCTACAGGACAGAGCTCTTCCCAACGTCCCTGCGGTAGGCCGTCAGGGTTAGGGTCGGGCGCAAGGGACCCCTGGAGGGCCAGTGGGTAGGGACTCAGGGGTCCAAAGCCAGGGCCAGGACGGCCCGCCAGATACAGGAGGCCGTGGGGCATCCTGGCATAGGGCTGCCCTCCTCGAGTCACCTCGGCAGAGCCAAGGCTGCAGGAAACACGAGGCAGGACGCGTGTCTGGAGCCGGCACCACCCCACGATTGACAGTGGGCTAGGCCGGGGCTGGGGTGACAGACTGGCTGGGCCGAGGCGGGAGCGGCCTCCCGGTGCGGCCCCTAGTGCGCTGTTCTCCCTCATCCTTTCCCTCCTGAACTGGTTTTGGATGAATATTTACTGGGTCTGTTGCCATCGTGGGAACACCTGAGCTGGGAGCTCAGTGGCCTCCCCCATCACCTAAAGAAGTGGCAGGCCTGAGGAGCTGCCTAAAGGGCCAGATGGGGACATCCAGCGGGCTGAGGAGGAGGCAGCCTCTCAGAGGCCAGGAGGAGGCAACTCTGCAGCCCCGCCTTCCTCCCGGCATCCCTGGGCCCAGCCAAAGGGACCTCCCGCCGCAATGGCAGCCGTGACGTGGGCCTGGCCTTCCCCACAGGATGACAGCAGAAGGCTTCCTGCAGTCAGTAGGCCGCCTGGGAGCCATGATGGGCCCCCTGGTCAGGATGGCCCACCAGGCGCTGCCCCTGCTGCCTCCCCTCTCCTACGGGGTCATCCCCATAGCTTCCAGCCTGCTTCTGTTCTTCCTCCCGGAGACCCAGGGACTGCCACTCCCCGACACTATCCAGGACCTGGAGAGTCAGTGAGTGACCCGTGGCCACCCTGGGGAAGGGACTGGGTGGAGGCCTGCTGAGGTTCATCACTGCAAACACCCGTGGGGCGGGCAACAGGGCCATTCCCGCTTACAGGTAGAAAAGCAGGTTGGGGGAGATGAGGTGACGGAGCCACGGGGTCCTGGATAGGCAGGCGACACAGGCCCAGTTTGTAAATTGGGCTTTGACAAAAAACAGAAAATGTGCCCAGCCTGGTTCCTCCACCCACCTCCAGTCCCAGCTCCCTACCTCTCAAAATGGCGTCTTCCCAGAGCCACAGACATCCCATCTGATCTCCCTGCCGAGGAGCCAGACAGAAGGAGTTTCTGCAGCATACCCGGGGGGCTCCTGGCTGAGGGGCAGGAGGCAGGCCTTTATTCAGGTTTGCCTGAACTCACTGATGTCCCATGCCTACTGTGTTTCAGGCATCGTCCTAGGTTTGGAAACACAGGAGAGGAAAAGCCCTCGCACTCCCTGACCCGAGCCCCAGTTCCGCCCTCTGAGCCTGCAGCTGCTTCACCCCATGTCTCTCCTCTCTGTTTGGATTATTCTAGGGCATCAGCTGCAGCCAGGGTCGTCCAGCAAGAGGTGGTCACTCTAGAAAGCACCTGGCTCTAGAAATCTGCCCGTGCGGAGCCCTTTGGCCCAAAACCTCTGGGGACAGAGTTGCCTCTTCTCCCGTCCGAGGGTGGAAGCCAGGTGGCCACACCCAGCCTGGCTGCCTCGGCCTGCCCCATGAACGACATGGGTCCTCTCCCTTCCCCTGCCATGTCCACACCTTCACGCACTCACTCAGCGGTGTTGCCTTACAGAGAGGGTGGGCTCCTGATTCCTGCAGGAGGATGTGATTGGCCTGTTTGCAGGTGGCAGGGAACTGAACCCACTGGGTAGAGATGACAGAAACAGCCCTTGATCCCCTCAGTAAGGAGGGACGTCTCTCACTCCAAGGCACACAGACCAATTGACTTAACCTCCTCAGAGCTCCAGATCCATCACTTCTCCTTCTCTGTGGCTACCACCTCGGTCCATGCCATCATCTCTGGTCCCCAGACTGGTCCCTGGCATCAGCATGGGCCTCCATACACAGTCACATGCTCATTTAGAAACACAATTCAAACCAAATCCCCTCTCTGCTTAAAACCTTCCAGTGATGCATAATGCAGGTCACCCGTCTCCCCACCAACAGGGCTTCCTGCCAGCCCCTGCGAGTCCCCAACATGATCTCACACACAGTAAAATCTAAAGGCTTCACATTCCACGAAGGATGTTCTTGGGCCAGAAAGTCTCTTCAAACTATAACACAATTCAAAATAACTCATGGTCAAAGAAGAAATCACAATGTTTAAGAAACTAGAAAAATAAAACAAAGTTGATTCAACCTAAATTAAGCAGAAGAAAATAACAAATAGGAGAAATAGAAAAATAATGAAGTCAATGAAACCTAAAGTTGGTTCTTTAAGAAAATCAATAGAACGTTTAAACCTCTAGCTACAACCATGAGGAAAAAAAGAGGAAAGATGCCCGTTACCACAAGAGGAAAAGCAAATCCTACAGACTTTAAAATGATAATAAGAGACTGTTATGAGAAATATTTTACCAACAGATTCAACCACTTAGGTGAAACTCACAAATTTCTTGAAAGCTCACTTCAGAGGAATATGTAACCTTGTTACCCCTGAATCTATTAAAGAAATTATATTTATGATTAAAACTTTCTCATGGAGAAAACTCCAGTCCTGGATGGTTCCACTAGTGAATTCTGTCAAACATTTCAGCAAAAAATAATAGTAACTCAGAGGCAGGGGCTATAGGTCAGTGTGGAGATATTCCCTAACACATGGGAGGCACTGGGTTCCATCCTCAGCACCACATAACAATAAATAAATAAAGGCATGCTATCCATCTACAACTACAAAAAAATTTTTTTAAATAATAAGAATAGTAACTCTACACAAATCTTCCAAAAAATTGAAAAAGAGGTAACACTTCCAACTCATTCTGTTAGACTAGTATCACCCTAATGCCAAAACCAGAAAAAGACTACAAGAAAACTATAAACCAACATCTTTTATGGACACAGACACAAACATCATATATTGGCTATAGATCCTGCAACCTTGTTAAGCTCATTCTAGCTTAAAGAATATCTCTTTCTTTTATTTATTTATTTATTTTTTCAGTTCCGGGGGTAAAAAGAACTCACACATGCAGGGCGAGCACTCTGCCACTGAGCATGGCAGAGACACAAGAATTCAACAGTTAGCAAGTTGAATCTAATGATGTACTGAAGAAAGGACATTACAACCAAGTGGACTTTATTCCAGGAATACAAAAGTGGGTTAAGCATTTGAAAATCAAGGTTAACAAACTAAATTATTAACAGACTTTGAAAAATGTTCAATAGATGCACAAACAATATTTGACAAAATTCAAAATCCATTTCTGATACACAATACTCAGCAAATAGGCATGAGAGGAAACTTCCTCAGCCTTAGAAAGGATGTCTGTGGCATCCTGCTGCCCTAGAGGTAACATCGCTATTTCTTTTCTTTCTTTCTTTTTTGGTAGAACAGGTCATTGAGCCCAGGGCCTCACATGTGCCAGGCAAATGCTCTACCACTGAGTCACATCCCAGCGCCCACCATTTTTTTGTGGGCGGGAGGCAGCATCTTACTAAGTTGCCCAGGCTGGCCTTGAACTTGCGATCCTCCTATCTCAGCCTCGTGAGTAGCTGGGATTCCAGGCATGCGCCACCACGCCCCGCTGGGAACCTCATACTTAAGGCTGAATGTGAGATCAGGAACGAGGCTGGGCGGTCCACTCTCACCACCTCTGTCAACACTGGCCTAGTGAACACAATAAGAAATGGAATAAAAGGCAGACAAATTCCACAGGAAGACAAAACTGTCTGTATCTGCAGGGTGACACAGGTGTCTATATAGAAAAAAATCCTAAGAAATCCACAAAAATTTTGCTAGAATGAGCTTAACAAGGTTGCAGGATCTATAGCCAATATATGAAAATCTATTGTTTTTCTGTAAACTAGTAACTATCAGAAGTGGAATCTATCACTACAATACCATTTAACCACAGCTGGGGGCGGGGGGAGGGACAAATTCAACAAAAGAAAGGCACATCCCAGAAACTAGAACTACACAACATTGCCGAGAGGAGTTAAAGGGTCTGGAGGTGGGCCTGGCCAGGGACTGGAAAAATCTGTTATCAGAACGTCCATTCTCCACAATTTACAGATGGGAAGAAATCCCAACCAAAATGCCAGCAGACTATTTTGTATATTTCGACAGGCACATCCTAACTTTTATATGTAAATGCAAAGAACCTAGATCGGCCCAAAATCATTTTGGGGGGAAAAAAAAAAGAAATCAAGGGCAGAGGAGGTATGTCAGTAAAGGAGTTCACCTAGCCAGAGCAGCCCTGGGTTGAAGCCCAGCACCAAAAAGGCTTATTCAAGAGAGGCCAGAAGCAGACAGGCATATACGGTGAACTGATTTTCCAATCGAGTCCAAATCAAATAAACGAGGAAAGGATGATCTTTTCAACAAACGACTCTCAAACACTGGGTGGCCATATGTGAAAAGGACAGAGAGAACAAGGGGGGACTCGAACTGATTCACACCACATCCCAAATTAACCGTCTCTTAGGCTTAAGTATAAATATTAAAACTATTAAAAATTTGGGGAGAAAATCTTAGCAATTTGGGGTATGGCAAACATTCTTAAACACATCACCAAAATATAAAAGGAAAAAATGATATGTGGAACTCCATAAAAAGTAAAAAACTTCCGCTTTTCAAAAGACATTGCTTCAAAAATAAGACGACAGGCCAGCGAGCTAGAAGAAACGTCTGACAAAGGCCTCCTGTCCAAGAAGACGGAAAGAACACTCCAACTTGACAATAAAACCATCCCATTTTTATAACACCCAAAAGGTTTGGGCAGATGCCCCCCAAAGAGGATGTACAGACACCAATATGCACGGAAAAAGACGACATCACCGGGCAAATGCAAATCCACACCACAGCGAACAGTGGCCGCACCCCCCAGCAGGCAAAAGCTGAAAAAAGGCGGAGTTTTGGAGAAGATGTGGAACAACTGTGGTCACGTGAATTAGCACCACCGCTTAGAAAAGGAGTGGCCATTTCTCTAAAAGGTTACCATCCAGGACTGGGGCATGGCTCGCTCAGGGTCAGAGGGCTCGCCCAGCATGGTGAGGCCCTGGTTCCATCCCCAGCACTGGAAAAAAAAAAAAAAAACTCTAACGTCCACCCAGCATAGGATTCAGTCCTTCTTTCCATTCTCAAGTATTTACGAGGATAAACTGAGCTTGGCCCAAGCAACAATTTGCACCTAAATGTTCGTAGAAAATTGATTTGCAATAACCAAGATCTGGAAGCAACCCAAACACCAATCAACAGGTGACTAGATAAACAGAGCCTGATGTATCCATGCAGTGGAATACTGTGTGTATAAATTTTATATAAAATTGGAGAAAATGAAAACCGATCTTCAATGATAGAGAATAGATCAGTGTTTGCCCCGGATCAGGGGAGGGGAAGGAGGATGGAGACAAACAGCCCAGGGAGCAGGACTGGTGAGGGAGATGTCCATGGCTTGGCCCCTGAAGGTGGCTTTGCAGGTGTACACAGGTGTCACATGTGTGGTTGATCACCCTCAAGAACATTTACCCACTAAAAACAATTTTTTTCAGTGCTGAGGCAACCACAGGGTCACATATGCTAAGCAGGTGCTCTTCCTCTGAGCCACCCCCAGCTCTGTGTGGAGTTTCCAGCCACATCTGGCTGCTGAGGCACAGGTGTGGATTTGCAATGTCCACAGTGATGACTCTAATAAAGAAAGGTCCCCAGGAGGACAATCAGCAGACACCTGTCCTAGCATTGCCGTTGATACCCTTAGATATTCATGCAGCTGTGCCCGCACCTCTGGACGCGATGATCCCCACCTCACCCATCTCGCCCCAAGCCCATGAGAAAAACGTCGCGGAAACCCAAACGGAAGGACTTTCCACAAAATACCTGAACATTGCTCTTCAAAACTGTCAAGGTCACGATAAACAAGGAAAGATGGAATAACCGCCACGGCCCAGAGAAGACACAGTGGGGCCAGGGAGTTGACGCAGTGCCTCAGCTGGATCCTGGAAGGCGGTTGGTGGGAAAGGACTGAGTCTGGGTTAACAGCTGGGATCTCTCAGGAGGCAGTGCCAGGCTCTGCCTGCAGGGGGCGTGTGGGGCTCAGCCCCGCAGTCGGGCAATGCCACTCAGGTCCAGCCAGCAGTTGCCATGGAGCTTGAGCCCGAGGGGCTTTGAAGTCAGAGGAAGTATAATTTTTATGGAACTGTCCAGATGTTCAAGGTCGGCCGGATTGTGTAGATTCCAGCCTTTGGACAACATCAAATATGTCCGGAGGCTCCAGGCTGCGCTCACCTTCTAGCAGGGCTGCGTGAGGACGCTCAGGCCAGAGCAGCCGGCCAGCCTCCTGCTGCTTCTTTCCCAGGACCCCTCGAGCAGGCTCCCAAGGTCAGGGACATCTCTGCAGCAGCAGGACCCTCCCTACACCAGCGGTGATCTGGCAGCCCCTCGGCTGCCTCCTCAAGGCCCAGGCTGAACCTGACCTTCCCCCAGACCCTAGGCAGTTCCTTCTGGGTCAGTGGCATCGACTTCCACTCAGCTGCTGAAGTGGAACCTAGGCGTTGTCCTCGAGCCCCCCACCCCGCCTTGCACCCATGTCACCAAGTCCCACTGCTTCCCACCCCACTTTGGGTTCAATCCCAAATACTAAAAGACCCCTCAGAACCCTAAGTGACCAGCGTCCACCCACACCACTTCATCCTTGCTGACCCATGGTGCCATGGCCCTCACCACCGCAGAGTCCTTGCACACACTGTCCCCCACAGGACTGCTCTTCCCTCCGTGTTTGGCTCCTTCCCGGCCTCCAGTGTGAGCTGAGCTCAGGTCCTTTCCTTGGCCGGGCCTTCCTGGCCTTCGGCCCTCCCACCTCTGCCAGTGACTCCACAGCATTTTGTTTTCTTTGCAGCACTGGGGATTGAGCCCAGGGGCCCTCTACCTGAGCTACATCCCCAGCCCTTTTGTTTTGTATTTTGAGACAGGGTCTTGCTAAATTGCTAAGGCTGGCCTCAAGCTTGAGATCCTCCTATCTCAGCCTCCCGAGTCACTGGGATTACAGGCATGCACCACCACACCCGGTTCGTGACCCTTCACAAGAGAGCAGTCAGCCTGTGGTGAACTCGAGGCCCCTCCCCACCCCACCCTACCACGCAGGCAGGGGTGCTTGGTCTTGTCCTTCACCACGTCCCAGAGCTGTCTCCAGGGCCTGGCTTAGGTCTTCCTAGTAACTGCTGGACGAATGAATGAGAGAAGAGAGTGGAGAGGCTCGCTCAGCCTCTCCACCCTCTTGGTCTCCATCTGCAGAGGCTCCAGCCCTGTGTCCTCAAAACCAAGGGTGCCCCGGTGTGCAAGTGTGCTTGTGTGTCTGTACAGACAAAGGCCAGGGAGGGACCTTCACACTTGCAGGATACAGACCCGGCCAGGAGAGAGACACAGGGAGAGACCGAGGCTTAGAGGACCGCAGCAGGGACAGGACGCCACCTCACTCCATGCCCCCAGCCCTCCTGAGTTTTGCTCTGACGGGGCGAATCCATCGCCCGTGGCTCTCACGGGCCCATCCTCCTGACATCTGCGACACAGGTGTTCTTGTGTTGAAAATAAGAAAAATAAGAGATCTTCGTTAGAACCACCAAGCACGCAGGAGCCATATGTGAAAAGATGAGTCACATTCCGACCCAGATTCACACCTGTCTCCCTCTGCGGTGCGCGGTCTGGGGCCTCCTCTTCCAAACACAGATCTGACCCCAGGCCAACCCTGACTCCCTGGGAGCCCTTCTCCGGTTCAACCTCCGGGGGCTTGTGTGTGTTTCCGACCCGGCTCCTGGTCCAAAATCATTAAAAAATCATGGAATAAAAATAGCAGCATGTACACAGCCTGGAGACTGTGATCATAGGTTATTATCTATGTTATTTACCTATGTGCATTTAGTCCTCACCAGAACGTGATGAGATCAGAACTATTACCATCCCCAAGGGAGGACACTGAGCCAGAGAGAGGTTCAGCAACTTTCCCAAGGCCACACAGCTAGGGCAGAGCAGGGATTCAAATCCAGGCAGCCTGACACCAGAGTGTGTGTGGACAACCACTGGGCTACACTGCCTCTCATTTGGGGAGAAGTTGTGGGGTTTGTTACAGGCAAGACCAGCTCTACGGTTACTCTGATCTCAGTGTGGCTTCTCCATCCGCAGAAGCGGAGAGAACACGCCTGCTCACACAGTTTGCGCACGCTGCCAGCCAAATCCTGCCACCGTGTTTTCCGGTGAGATGAGAGGGCTTGTGCCAAAATCCACATCACGCTTCCCGCTGCCAGCCAGGCTTGTCCTGAGTCCACTTCACATGGCTCCGCCAAACAACAACCAACCCTAATAACACGGCTGACGTGCCCCAGGAGGGACACCGGGATTCCTCCTCGGTAAGAGCAGAGAACCTAGTGGCTCCTGCGCCTGGCCAAGGTGGGAACTGGCACAGCGGGTGGGGACAGCATTGGCACCCTTCCTTGTTCCAGAGTGCCAGCAGGTCGCTGCGGGCTGTGGGCAGGACCCTCCGCAGAACACAGGGCGGTGCGAAGTTCAACCTGTTTGAGCAGCTCCTGTCTTGACAGCCTGGTTCCGACGGCTGGTTAACATCCCTCCGTTGAATTTTAACATGAAATATCTTTTTGACACAGCAAGGAGAGCGAAGTCCCTCTGGAGCAGGGAGGCCAGACTTGGAGGAGCCGCGGGGCACATGAAAGGGAAGGGAAGGGAGCGGAGCCAGCTGCCTGGCCCTCTCCTTGACCTACTTCCAGCAGATTTGCTCAGTGGACCCTTGGAAGGAGTCACCCTGGCAGGGGCTTCTGGGGAGATGGGGAGAGGGTCTCCAGAGCCATGGCAGCACACAAAGGGGGCCAACTAAAGCCACGAGGAGAACACGATCACCCCAAGCCCCAGCCACCCACCCAGTACCAGTCCAGCTGCCCTGTGCCGCCTCCCCACCCAGCAGCCCCTGAGAAGGCGGTGGGCACACAGGTGGCCGGCCACCCCTGCTCCCAGGAGCCATCAGAGGAAAAGGCATCTGGATTCCAGCAATGCTCCAGAACGCTGCAGAATGGGAAGAAGCGTCCTGGCGACCCAGTACACCCTGGGTGCCAGGAAGGGGCAGCACACAGGCCGGCAGGGGCGGAGACGGAGGCTCTGGCTGACTGCAGAAGTCAGCTTGGGGACGAGGCTGCTGTCTGTCCGGGAAGCCTGTCACCAGGCATCTCGGCTGCACAAGTGTGAGGCCAGAATGTGGTCCAAGGGAGGTGGCGCCAAGCTAGCAGCTTGGGGCAGTACAGGCATGCCTTCCAGGTACCAAGGATGCTGTGGCAGCGACCCACCTGGGGCTCCCTCTAGGGAGGTGCCGGAGCTGGGGGGATGAACCCGGGACTCAGAGAGAGAGGACGCAGGGGCCCACTGAGGATGGGACTTGGTGCTGAGGCAGGGACGCCTGCTCTGTGGCTTCCCTGGCTCCTGCACTCTCCGTCCCATGAGCCTCGAGTCAGACTTGTTAGTTAAGGACTCAGACACGAGGGCAGGACCGACGGAGGCTGGAGTCCTGACTCTGCCATGAGGTACTGGGAGACCGAGCTTCACCACTGACACGCCTCTGCTGCCTCTGTAAAAATGGGTCTAAGAAGCCGGGGGTGGTGGCACACACCTGGAGTCCCAGCAACTTGGGACACTGAGGCAGGAGGATCCCAAGTTCCAGGCCGGCCTCAGTGACGGAGCAAGACCCTGTCTCAAAATTTAAAATTTGAAAACAGGGCTGGGGGAAGTAACGCAGCGGCAGACCACCCCTGGGTTAACTCCGGTACGAGGGAAAGCGGGGGCCCAGCCCTTCAGAGCTCCTGCGGGGAAGCGGGGACCCCAGGCAGCAAGCGGCAGGGGCTCGACTTATCCTGGCGGTGGGGAAAAAGAGAAGCGGTGCCTTCATGTCATAAAGACAAACTTGCAAAGCGGTGCACCCTGCCCCTCTCACAGATGAGGAAATCAAGTCCCAGGAAGCCTGGGTTCAAGGAAGGCCTTCAGGTAGGAGAAACCACAGAGGAGAGTCTGGGCCACACAGTACGTTCGGGAAAAATCCATGCTCTGTGGGTCAAAAGCCCAGGCAGCAAAAGGAAGGAAGGAGCATTCCCAAGCCCCTGGGCCTCTCTGGCTCCCAGCAAGAGTCACAGGCTACCGAGTCCTTCTAAGGGAGATGGCTTGCACCCCAGAGATGCGGCAGGGAAAGGTGGCTCCACCTCACACTGAGAACTTCCCAAGGTCCAGGGAACCTGGAGGGCACGGAGCCCTGGCAGTGGCTGGCAACTCAGCTCCGACCACCGCCTCCTCCAGCCGCCTGCCTGGGTTGGCCCAGCCCTGCCGGCTCCGGCTTTGCTGAGTCACTTGCCATCAGCACTGCTGCCTGCCCTTTCTCCTGTCTGGCTCAGGACCAGAGGCGGCTGCCGTCACCACAGGACGTTGGGGAGAGGGAGGAATCACAAAAATCCTGCTGCGGTATCGGACGGGAAGAGGTCCGTGGTGCACCCCCAGGAATAAAATGCAAACCAAGAAAACCGTTCAGGGGTGGGGCTGGCTCAGTGGTGGAGCGCTTGCCTGGCACATGTGAGGCACCGGGTTCCATCCTCAGCACCACGTATAAATAAATGAACAAAGCAAAGGTCTATCGACATCTAAACAACAAACAGAACCAGAAAAGCTTCACAAAGGGTTGCCCGTGCCTGTTGTCAGAGAGCCTGCCCTCGTGGCAGGAACCACGCAGACGCTCCTGGTCAGCTCTGGGCAGGAGCAGTGCTGGGCCTCAGCAATGCCATCTCCCTCCGTCCAGAGGTCTCACCTGGTCCCCGACCCCGCCTCTGTCACAAGAGAAGAGGTGACTGCAAAGAGGGGCCGTGCAGTTCCCAGAGAGAAGGGGGAGCTCAGGACAGCAGATTCCTTGGCACCACAACGGAAAAGAGCTTCAGCTCGTGCCCGTCCGAGGCGAAGGCGGGGTTTATTTAGAAAGGAGACGCTCGCTCCGGCCTTCTCGGGAGGGGGAGACGAGGCTTTGGGGTTCCTGGCTCCTCTTTTAAAGGAAGCCTGGAGAGGAGTGGGTATGGGAAGGTGTGCCGGACGGTTCTGGCGGCCTGGTCAGTCTCGGGATCCTCAAGCCGACGTGGTCTCCCTTCCCCAGTCAGCACAGTGCTGCAAGGTCCCCTAAATCATAGACTCAAGATCGTTGTCTCTCTCTTTGCTTAATCTACTTATTGGGGGGTTGACAGTGTACAGGTAAATTTACAAATTTCCCAAGAATCTGGGAGTATCAGGCCAGGAAGCAGGCTTAGGGGCAACAGACCTGGAAAAGTATGCAGAACTTCTGAGTTAATTATTTTCCTCCTACCAGGGACTGAACCACATCTCCAGCCCCCCTTTTTTTAAAATATTTTATTTAGAGACAGGGTCTTGCTAAGTTGCCGGGTTGGCTTTGAACTTGTGCTCCTCCTGCCTCAGCCTCCCAAGCAGCTGCGATTACAGGCCTGTTCCAGGGCAACCGGCTCTGCTTTAAAATCTTAGTTCCTTGTCCTTGCTTTGTCGCCTTTTCACTTTTTTTTTTTTTTAATTTCTTCTCTCCCACCTCACTTTCTCGCAAAATCTTGCCCCACGCGCATGGTTAGAAAAGGCCAATAGCTACCACCCCGCAGCCGCAGCCTCTCCAGAGCTGGGCTGAAACGACTCTACTCGGAAACCCAGGCCCACCCCACCCCAGCGGCACCTCCTCAGGGACTAGGTCAGCGGTCAGCTGCGCCGGGCCTATGCGCATGCGCAGCTGCTCCCTGCCCCCCGCAATGGCAGGGCAGGCCCCCTCCACTCCGGGCTGCCCAGCTTTCCCCCGAAGCTTGGCTGGAGAAACACACCCGGGGTCGGGGGATGGTCACAGACCTCGAGGCTGCCCCTCCCCGGCCTTCCCCTCTCCGCTGTCCTCTGTCCTCAAGCCTGCAATGGCTCCCACTCCCCGCTTGCCTCCTGTCACCAGCTTCCTTGTCCTCTTGAGGCCACGCGATGGAAGGAGACCCCTCTGCGTCCACATGCCCGCCTGCTGGCTCTCCACCACCGGGCCAAGCCCTCCATCCTGCTCCTGGCCCCGTCCCCTCTCAGGGGTTGCGGTGTCCTTCTCCTGAGAACAAAGCACCGCACGACGGCGTGAGCCCTGGAGGCAGCGTCCCCGCCTGGAACCACGTCCTCCTCCGCGGTCTGCCATCGAGGTGCAGCCTTGGGACTAGCTCTCACCAGTGGAGCGGGAACCCAACGAATGTCCGTGACCTTAAGGCTAAGAAGGTCCTGGTGCAGGTGACTCGCCATCCTCCGTGCCCCTCCAAGGCTGGATGCGCAGGAGCACCAAAGATGGGAGAGCCTGGTCCCAGACACCTCTTGAAGAAGGCTGCCACACAGCAGCCACACACCTTGGGACATTACACCACCAAGAACTAAACTTCTAGCTGGGCACGCTGGTGCCCACTGCAGTCAGCTCAGGAGGCTGAGTCAGGAGGACCTCAAGTTTAAGAACAGCCCAGGCCACTTGGCATGTGCCCATCTCAAAGTAAAAAAGGACTGGGGATGTGACTCACTGGTAGAATGCCCTGGATTCAATCCACAAAAATGACCAACTGATTAAATAAACTAAACCTCTACAGGGTCGAGCTGGTAGACACCTCGGGTTTGCTTGTCACAGCAGCTAGCCAGCATCGGTCTACCTAATGCAAACCACGGCCCCATTTCCCAGCTCCTCCTTATAGGGAAATTCCTTAAATGCGTTTCCATTTTCCTTGATTCTGCCTCCTCTCCTCTAGTTCTCAAGGAACCCAAGCGGGTGGGGATGTCACTCTTAGTCCCCAGCACGCCCTCCCATCCTGGGCCTCAGAGGAGGCCACGCTGCCAAGCCCAACAGCCAGGTCCCGTCCTCGTCTCCTCCACAGGCTTGACATCGTGGACCACCCTGTCCGGTACTTTCTACTCCAGCTTCTGGAACACCAGCCAGCCTGGTTTTCCACACCCCACTGGCTTTGCCTTCACCTTCTTTTGCTTCTTGACCTCTCACAACCACTGACCGGAAGGCTAGCCTCAAACCACCCCTCTTCGCTAAGAAAGGTCACCCCCAGAGTGAACTCATCCAGTCCTGTGAACTGAAATGCCTTTTATACCCCAGTAATTCCCCAGCCACTCCATGACTCCACGGCCTGGATGGCTCACGGCCATGCAACGTTCCCGGCATCCAAAACCAAGCCTTTCCTTCCCCTCGGGCTGGCTGCTCCGCTGCCTTCTTCAGCTCCATGAGTACCCCCGACACACCCGTTGCATCCTTCCTTTCCTCCCTCTCGTCACTAACCTAACCCTTGTGGGGTCAAAGGACCCCAAGACCAAGCATTTCCTTCCCTGCCCCAGTGCAGACCCCTGACAGATGCTTTCTGCATGACCCACACGCCTGGGGGCCCCTGGCTCACACCAGATCCTTTTCAGGCTGCTTTCTTCCTAGTAGCCAGGGGATCTTTTAATACATAAATCGGAAGGTATCACTCCCTTCCTCCAAACCCTACAACGAGCTGCACGTTCTGACCCCATAGCTGGGCTGCCCCCAACTCCTCTCATCTCTCTGGCTCACTCCCCGACCACACTGATCCCCTTAGTACTCCTTGAGTGTACAGAACATTCCCACCCAGGGCCTTTGCCCAGGCTCTGCCCTCTGCCTGGAGTGTTCTCTCCTCAGACAGTTTTGTATCTTGTCCCCCACCTACTCAGGTCTCTTCCAATGTCACCTCCAGAAAGATGTCTCCTCTGATTACACTGCGTCAAGCAGCCCCCCTTTGCTGTCCACCTCTTATGTGGCCTAGTGGCTCTAAGGCATAATCTTTACTTTTTGTTGTATTATATTCATGTATTTCTTTGCCAGCTTCCCCTCCCCTATTGGCATGCCTTTCCACAAAGCATGAGACGAAAGCAGGGAATTATCCCTGCTGTCTCCCCAGGGTCTCCTTCATCTACTCTGTAAATGGATCTCCAGAGTAACCAGAAAAGCACACTCAGAATCCTCTGAGAGAGTGAGGAAATGAGGTGTGTCCATGTAACAAGAAGTGGAAATTAGGAAACAAGAACAGGCAGAACCAAAATAGTGGCAGAGTCAGAATAGGAAGAACCCAATAGTGATTTTGAAATGAAAATTATATATTCTGAAAATAAAATGTCCATGATTAGAAAAATAAAAATCATAATAGAAGATTTAAAAAGCAGAATGAATTCAACTAAAGAGCAAGTTGGTAAGCTGGACTCTGACACTGAATATCCCCCCCAAGGAGAATGTTGGTGCCAATGGATTCTGGAGTATGTTGATAATATGTAACTTAAGTATTTTTTTATTAATTAATTTACTCATTCCAATCCATACTTGAGTGCTAACTATATGTCAAGTGATGGGATGGACAGTGAACAAAATAGCCACTGTCTGCACCTCCAAAGAGCTTCCATTCAAATGGTGGGAAGCTAAACAGAAACAAAATAAATGAGTAACATATGTGATCGATGGGAGTAAGTATAATGGAGACAAAAGATGCAAGAAATGGAACTAGGGGTGCCAAAGGTGGGGTATGAGGGTTTAGTTAGGGAGGTCAGGGGAGTCCTAAGGAAGAATCTTGAAGGAATCCTCAAGATTCCATGGGAATCTCTGGGAGAAGAGGGGTCCAGGTAAGCAGAGCAGGCACAAAGGCCAGGAGGCAAACGTGCACCTGGCACATCAAAGTACAGCAAGGCGTCCAGCAGAGCTGACGTGCTGAGAGCAGGGACAAGAGATGAGCTTAGAGAGGCAGTGACTGACCTACGGTCTCACTGCAAGGAGTGGCTTTTACTCTGAGTGAGATGAGGAGAGGCTGCCATGTTTTGAACACCACAGAGATGTTCTCTGACTGGAGCGAAACAGAATCCTGGTGTCTTCATGTGGAGAACAATCTATAAAGACTCAGGGGTGGAGGCAGGGAGTCAGTGAAGAGGCCACTGCACTGACCTGGGAGCTTCATCTTGACAGGCCAAGATGGCAGCAGTGGGGGAGGGGAGGTGTGCAGGTCCTGGACACTTTATTATTATTATTTTGTACCTGGGAGTGAACCCAGGGTCCTTAACCACTGAGCCACGTCCCCAGCCCTTTTTTATTTAGTTTTGAGACAGGGTCTCACTAAGCTGCTTAGGGCCTCACCAAGTTGCTGAGGCTGGCTTTGAACTTGCAGTCCTCCTGCCTCAGCCTCTCACGCTGCTGGGTTTACTGCACCCGGCTCCTGGACAAGTTTTGAAGGTTGAGCCAACAGGATTTCCCTGTTGACTCCCCAGAATTGTCCTGAGCTGGAAGGATGGAGTCTCCAAAAGCTGAGTCAGGGAAAGCTGACAGAGAGGCATGTCTGGGGACCTCAGCTTTGGCTATCCAAAGGTGGCTTTAGACACTCTGAGCTTAGGGCATCTGGTGACTTCAGGAAGCCCCACTGTGACTCAGGAGATGGATGGTAGTGGCAAAGGAGATTTGGGGCATCAGTGATGGCAGCCCAGGGCTAGGGGACACATGCCAGTCCCAGAACTGGAGAATCCCGGGCCACCTGCTCTTGGGCCAACCCACAGCCCCCCTGAGAGGCAGGCAGGGGCACTGAGGGGGAGCACGCCATCATGGGGCCGGAGCCTGGCGCTCCCCGCTTGCTGCCTCTCTGCGCCGGCTCCTCCTTACGCTGGGTTAAACTGTCTGGGAAATGATTGCTCAACGCTCTGCCATAAACAGACCCTGGTCACACTTTAATTCCAGGTGGGTGGCTTCAGTCTCCACCTTCCCCCTTCCCAAATTCAGCTGTTCCTGCAGGCCCAGGGCAGCAGTGTCTCCGGGACACAGCAAGAGGCTTCAGGGCTCAGTTGGAGCCACCCCGAGTGACGGCCAGTGAGTGGATGCCAGAGAGCCCCAGGGCCCAGCTCTGCAAAGCTGGTGGCCCCTGACATGCTCCCGGCTGCCAGGCCGGGGAAGCAGGCGTGCTCGCTTCTGTGGGAAGAGCAGGCTCACTGCGTGGCCCTTGGCCCTGGGCCAGCTTCCGTGAAGCGGGCACCTCTTCTGGAGCCCCCCAGGCCAGCTCCATGGCATTTCCTGAACTCCTGGACCAAGTGGGCGGCATGGGCAGGTTCCAGGTTCTCCAGGCGATGGCCCTGGTGGTCCCCATCATGTGGATCACCACACAGAACCTGGCAGAGAACTTCTCGGCCGCCGTGCCCAGCCACCGGTGCTGGGTGCCCCTCCTGGACAACAGCACCAGCCAGGTCAGCATCCCTGGGGCCCTGAGTCCTGAGGCCCTCCTGGCTGTCTCCGTCCCACCGGGCCCCAGCCAGCAGCCACACCAGTGTCTCCGCTTCCGCCAGCCACAGTGGCAGCTCCTGGCCCCCAACGCCACGGCCGCCAACTGGAGCGAGGCCGCCACAGAGCCATGTGTGGACGGCTGGGTCTATGACCACAGCACCTTCACCTCCACCATTGTGACCAAGGTAAGGGACCCACACCTGACACCTTGGAGGTCAAGGTCACAGACCGTTTCAAAATGCTCCAGGGTCAAGAGAGGCCCACCTCCACGGGCCTCCCTCGCTCTCGGGTCCACTTAGCTGAGCATCTGTCACACGGTCCTGCAGACAGGTGGGTGGCGGGAATCAGTCTTCAGAGATGTGTCTCCACGCCTCGCCGGCCTCACCCAGTTCCTGCCTGCTGACATCCGGCTGTCAGTCACAGGGGGCTTGGTGACCATTTGCTGGGTTGTCTGAGGCCAACGCACACAGGCCCAGGTGCCTTCTCCTAAGGGACATCAGACAAATCAGAGGAACGGGCCTCTGTAAAGAAGAGGAGGAATGTGGCCCCCGGGCAGGGGAGGGTGCCTCTGTAGACATGGAGGCAACAGGGAGCCACCGAGGGCTTGGGAGTGGCAGCGCTCGCCTGAGGAGACGGAGCTACACCTGAGGCCCTGCTCCCTGTCCCCAAGGCTGGCCCCCTCCATAGGAGCCACCCGCTAGCTTCTGGCCCTGCCCACCTGGGCGCTGGGGCTTCCTGGGCTCTCTCCTTCCCCTGCCTCTCCCTGTAGTGGGACCTGGTGTGTGACTCTCAGTTTCTGAAGCCCGTGTCCCTGTCCATCTACCTGGCTGGCATCCTGGTAGGAGCTGCGGTGTGCGGCCCCGCCTCGGATAGGTGAGCACCCCAAGCTCTGGTGGGTTCTCTTTTTCCATGTCGCCAGAGCAAGTCTGTCGCTCCTCTGGCCACAGGGTCACCCACCTTGCTCTGGGGTGTACAGTGTCAACGTTTCTCATCGCTCTGCTGAAACCTGGTCCGCCACCCTGGCCTTCCGTCCCTGGAGTGCTTTCTGTGACCCGGAGCTCTTTCCCCGGGGGGCATGCCTCTCGCTCTGACCTCCAGGACTCTCCGCCGCTCATGAGGCTTCTAGGAGGTCTGACCAAGTGCAGCTTCCTCCAGCAGCTTCCTCAGCTCGGTGGGCACAGGGCGGGCTCCAGGGGGTCCAGATCCTGGGGACCCGGCGGCTCGCCCTGGATCCGCCGCCCCGGTGTGTGTGTGCCGCAGGTTCGGGCGCAGGACGGTGCTGACCTGGAACTACCTTCAGACAGCCGTGTTGGGCTCGGTGGCTGCCTTCGCCCCCACCTTCCCCCTGTACTGCCTGTTCCGCTTCCTGATGGCCTGCGCCGTGGCCGGCATCATGATGAACTCGGGCAGTCTCTGTAGGTCCCCCGACCTGATGCCAAGCAGGGGAGGCTGTGCACAGGCCTCAGGGTGACCCCTCCATCTCCCGGCAGTGATAGAGTGGACGTCGACACAGGCCCGCCCCTTGATGATCACCTTGAACACCATGGGCTTCAGCTGTGGCCAGATGCTGATGGCGGCAGTGGCCTATGGCGTGCGGGACTGGTGGCTGCTGCAGCTGGCGATCTCCCTCCCCTTCGTTCTCTGCTTTGTGTACTCGTGGTGGGTGCCACACCCCCGCCCCTCCTGGAAGAGAGCCTGCCCACTCTTGGGGGGTTGAGTGTGGGAGACTGTATTCCCTGGGGACTGAAGGCTGGGGTGCTGGAGGCCAGGGGCACTTGGGCTGGAGGAGAGCAAGGAAGCTGAGCAGGACACTGTCCCACCCCAACCTGGGGCCCGTGTGCCCAGATGCATCCCTGAGGCCTCCAGGTGCCCCACACTCCCTCTCTATGACTCAGGTGTTGCCACCTGGCTGCCCCCACAGCGTGCAGTGGGCACGGCCCAGAGTCTCCCCGTCGAGGGCCTCAGTCACATCTCTAACCCCTCCAAATGCCGCAGACCTCAAATCTGTGCCCCACCCCGGCTTCTGCCTCACGTCTCCAGGGGCCTGGTGACACCTCCTTATGCGGGCACCTGGGGTGGAGGGCGGAAGCTTCTCAGCAGGAAGGGTGAACGGGAGGGCCCTGTGGTGCCAGGAGGCTCCAGAGAGCGGGATCCCTGCTCCCCGTGGGCTGTGGTTTTATAGCCATGGGGGCCTTGGCGCAGCCAGGCCTGACTCCTGGATGAGGTGGGGGAGGGCTTCGGTGCAGAAGGAGGTGGGAGGGAACAAGGGTCACCCGCCCCCAGCAGCCTGCCCATGGACTGGGTGGAGGAGGGAGGCATGGGCCTCCTCCGGGGGACAGGGCTAAAGCGTGCTCTTCCCCTGAGGTCACTGACCCCCCCAGCCCCGAGCCTGAAGCTTGAGGTGCCAGCAAGGCCCCCTTCGAGCTGAGAGGATAGACAGTGAGGAGGGGGAGGGGCGGACAGTGACCTTCCCACACCCTCCGCTCCAGCTGGCTGCCAGAATCCGCACGGTGGCTCCTCATCACAGGCAAGCTGGACTGGGGCCTGCGGGAGCTGCAGAAGGTGGCTGCCATCAACGGCAGGAGGGCAGCCAGGGACGCCCTGACCATGGAGGTGAGGGCCTGGGCCCTCCTCAAGCCTGCCCCTCAGACCTTCTCCCTGTCCCCGCCTGAGACCAACCACTGGGAGCAAGGCCTGCAGGCGTCCCAGCACTGACCCTCTGCCCCTGCCAGGTCTTGCTCTCAGCCTTGCAGGAGGAGGTGAGCAGGGACCAGGACCCCGCCCGACTGGGCACCCTGTTCCGCACACCTGAACTGCGCCTCCGGACCTGGGTCTCCATGCTGATCTGGTAGGTGCCTTTAACCCCACCTGACCAGGGCCAGCCTCGCTGCTGGCTGCCAGATACTGGGGAGCCGGCACGTAGAGCTCCAGCCGGCACGCAGCCAATGGCCCTCCTGGTCCTCTGTCCGGCCCCTGGCCTGAGAGTGCCCCAGGATGAGGCCAGCAGCACGGTCACCTACCCCTCCACAGTCAGACTCCTGCCAGGAGTCACCTGCCCACTGCCCCCAGGTTCGCCACTGCCTTCACCTTCTACGGCCTGGCCCTGAACCTGCAGGCCCTGGGCAGCAACATCTTCCTGCTCCAGATGCTCATGGGGGCCGTGGACCTCCCGGTCAAGATGGGCATGCTGCTGCTGCTGAGCCGCCTGGGCCGCCGCACCTTGCAGGCCGGCTCCCTGGTGCTGTCCGGGCTCTGCGTCCTGGCCAACACGCTGGTGCCCCATGGTGAGCAGGCACAGTCTGGCTGGGCGCCTGAGGGAAGCAAGACTGCAGGGCCAGAGCCAGGAGCAGGGCCAGGGACGGGGCAGCAGCCGGCTGGGAGACTGCAGGGGTCTGCCTGGGGCCAGGCCCGGCTGTGCCAGTGCAGCGGGAGCAGCAGGGAGTCCAGGGGGCGGGCGGAGAAAATGAGGACTTGGTGATGAATTTCAGCCGAAAAGAACAGGCGGTCACGGAGCGCTCCTGGGGCCTGGCTCTGTGGGGAGTAGCCTGGGGGGTGGCCAGAGGTCACTTAGACAAGTGCAGTGTGGAGGCAAGTGTCCCAGGTGGACACAGGCCTAGAGCGCAGGGACAAGCCCCCCGGGGACCAAGGGAGTCCCCATCAGACCCTAGAGCCTGCTGCCAACCCTGCTAACCCCACTGTGTCCGCAGAGTTGGGGGCCCTGCGCTCGGCCCTGGCCATGCTGGGGCTGGGGGCGCTCGGGACCAGCCTCACCTGCGCCAACATCTTCCTCAGTGAACTCTTCCCCACGGTGCTCAGGTGAGCACCCTGGGGGGCCCGAGGCTGGAGGGTGGAAGGGGCGCCCTTCCACAGACGGAGGCTCATGCCGCGTGTCTCCCTTCCGTGTGGTTTCGGGCAGTCCAGGCAGGTCTGCATCCAACAGAGCCCCTGGGCCAAGTGGGGCTGGGCTAGGCAGAGGGTCAAAGCTGCAGCAGACAGTGGCCACTCACAGGAGCATTTGTACCGCAGGATGACAGCAGTGGGCCTGGGCCAAGTGGCCGCCCGGGTGGGAGCCATCCTGGGACCCCTGGTCCTGCTGCTGAGCGTCTATGGCCCCTCACTGCCGCTGCTGGTTCACGGCACTGTGCCTCTGCTGAGTGGCCTGGCTGCGCTCCTGCTGCCTGAAACCCAGAACTTGCCACTGCCCGACACCATCCAAGACATACAGAACCAGTGAGTGGACCAGCCCTGGGACCACCTCCCCTCTCTTCTCTCCCTTCCTCCAGAGAACCCCAGAAAAGGCAGGTCTGGGCACCCACCCTCCTCACTGGACAGAAGGAAAAGTAGAGACCTGGAGAGGTGCAGGGTTGGCCCGGAGTCACATAGCACAGCTTTCGGAGAGCCGAGGCCCAGAGCTCGGTCTGCCCCTGACCATGTGGCTTTGGCCTCTGCCCTTCATTTCACCACATGAGGGACAAATGGCCCAGCTACCCACAGGCCCACCTCTAGAGAGGTGAAGGGGAAGGGAGTGTGCAGCCTAGTCAGGGGCAATCTGGTGGTGTGACAGCCCTTGCTGGGGGTCCTCACAGGTCCCCCAGACTCTGTCATCAAAGCCCTCTGATGACTGCCAGGGCTCTCACTGCCCCCCCCCCCCACCCCATGAGGAGCTTAGGCTGAGACACGCTCCCCTGCATCTCTCCTGAACAGGGCAGTAAAGAAAGTCAGACAAGGCCCACCACGGGGTGTGGTCCTCAAAGCCACCCAGCTCTAACCTCCTGGGAAGACCGCCACAGGACCTTCCGAGGAGGTCTCTTATGTCCTCTGGAGGTGGCAGAAGAGAACAAGGCCTCCATTTCCAGAGCCCAGAGGACTGTCTCCCTCACTGTCCAGAGCCCCCTCCCACACAGAAGGGGCAAAGGACATTTTGATTGACAGGAGGCTGCTCCGAGCATTCTGACTCCCCTTCTGGCTGCACAGTGGCCAGGGCCAGGGCCACCCTGATGCTCGCCACCCACTTGTCCACCTGCCCCAGGGCTCAAAGGTGAACATCACGTACCCTAACTTAGGGCAACCAATGGAGTCCGAGCCCTTCGCAGCCTGGCCTGGCCCACCTGGCCCCTCCCCTGCTTTACCACATCCAGCCACAGGCCAGGCCTTGTCCTCTGCCTGCTGTCCCCTTCCCACCTCCACACCTGACAGATCCTCTTGGCCTCCCAGGCCCAGGACAGGGCCCTCTTCCTGGGGTGCAGCACCAGCTTAGGGCATTAGTGACACCCTGGCCCACGGTACATCCACATGCCCAGCTCCTCCCGCCAACCAAGAGCTGAACTCCCAGATGCTCTGGTGTTCCCACTGCCTCGTGTCCCAGCTCCCACCCAGAGCCGGGCCAGAGGGACAGCTGGGTGAGGGATTAAAAAAAAGAGCGAGGAAAGGAACAAATGAGCCGCTGCCCTCCGGACTCCAGTGACGAGCCCCAGGGTCTACCTGCCTGGGGGAGGGGCTGCTGTTTCCAGCCCCTGCCGTGGGTCATGTGCTGTGCTGGGCCTCTGGGCTCCGTCTTCTTTCATCATCTCCTGAACCCCTGAGGGAAAGCCGCCCCATGTTACAGGTGGGATTCCCGAGGCTGGTAGGAACCCATCACCCATGCATATGGAGAGGAGGAGGCAGAATCGGGACCAAGCCCCGGTCTGTAGGTCTCCAAGCCCAGTTCTGCCTCGGTGTCCCTGCCTCACCACCTGGGTGTTCAGGGACACTTCTTGAGGGCAGCGGCAGGGCCTCGTCATCCCTCCCAGAATCACCTGGACCCCACAGTGTCCTCTGTTCTCCACAGAGGTGTGGCTGCAGGTGGGGGCCATGGGCTGCCCAGCATGGTTCCCCACCAGCCGGGACCCCAGCTACACCACCAGGGAACATGCTTAGATGGTCTCTGGGTCCACCTTGGCTGCACGACCACTCCCAACGCCTGTGTGCACACGCATGCACACACCTCTGTGCATGCACAGAAAGGTTCGTGGGAAAACGAAGCAGCTTCTGGCCCCCAGGAGATGGAATTCCGCCCAGCCTGGTCTTGACAGTGTGACCCTGGGCATCAGGGGGTCATGCCCTTTGGCCATCACCCATGGTTGCCCCTCAGTGAACATCCCTGGACAAAGTAGGGGTCATGCCTGCACAGATGCCTCAACACTGCTTGCCTGGCTGCCCTGGCATTGTCTTTCGTCTGCCAGCTGAGAGCCAATGCCTTTCCTAGGCTTGCTTGGCATTCTTGGGGCCCCAATGTTTCCAGAAACTTCTGGGAGGCAGAACCCAGTGAGGAGATGGCTCCCCCTCTCCCCAGCGTGTCCCTCCTGCTCACCCCTCAGGTCAGGGTTGTCCCTCCATCCCATTCAGAGTGGCCACACCCCTGGTCTTTCCAGGTGGTCACAACCTGCCAGGACCCAGGGTCCTCTTTTACCACTTAACAGGATCGAACCCTGGAGACCCAGGGTCCTGCTACCCTGGGGAGCCAACAACATCACTGTGGCCAAGTGGGTACGCTGCCCAGGAGGCAGCCTGCAGTCCCTAGGGACTGCCCACCAGTGGCAGGCTCCACTTGGGCAACCCACAAAGCAGGGCAAGGGACCTGGGTGTGGGAATGGGGCCCCCTGACCACCCCAACAGTCTTGTCTCAGGGCAGCAGGGGCAGAGGGAAGGGACCCCCTTTGTCCATTGTCCTGGCCGCAGCCGGACCTGCAGCTCATCCGGGGAGACACCGGAGAGGCAGGGCTGGGCGCTCAGGCTCCACATCCGCCTCTAGGAAAGGGCTCCCTCCCAGGAGAACCCCCAGCACTGGGGTCCTCCCTGGGGGCATGGGTGGCTCGGTAGGTCTTCAAGGTCAAAAGGGCGTCAGCCAGACCTTCCCAGGAGTCTCTTCCACAAGCCCCTGTCCTTGTACCCACAAGGTGGAAATCTGACACATCCCTGCAAGGATCCCGCCAAGGAGCCCAGCTGCATGGCATTTTGTCACTTCCAGATGCTGTTTGGGCCTCTCCTGGGTGGCTGCCAGGGAAGCCAGGCCCCAAGGAGCCCAGTTAAGACTGAGGTGCCATAGTCACCATCTGATGCTCAGGACAAGGACACTGAGACTCACCATCTGATGCTCAGGACAAGGACACTGAGACTTAAGTAATTGTCTTATGAGAGGAGGGTCAAGTCCAGGAATCTGTCCTCTTACAACAAAACCCTTTAGTGCCAGGAGCTCTTAGACCTCTTATGCCAAAGGGAAAGAGTCCCCAGTCTAATGGCAACCAGCAGGATTAGGACCATCCTTTCCTTCCCCTACCTCATCAGGGCCATTTTAAAAATTTCTAGCATAGGGATATTCCTTCCATTCCTGTCACCAAGGAGCTCCCGTTTGCCTGATTGGTTTTTTGACTAGCAATGACGAGGACAGGGGAAACTGAGACAGCCTTGCCCCTGAGCAGGAACAGCAGCAGAGGGCCCCGGGTGAGCCATCACCAGCAGAGGGACAGTGCGTCCAGGCAGGACTGCCCACATCAGGGCCTCCCCAGACTCCCATAGGTGGTCAGGGCTAACCTCAGCCTGTGACCTCAGGCTACAAGACTGTGGCAGGGATGGGGATGAGGCTGCAGCCTTACCCCAAGGTGGCTGGTTCGGGAGGGCAACACGAGGCAGGTCCTTGGAAATCCACACTGGGGGTGGGCCGGGGATCCCTCCCTTGATGGGGCTTTGGATGAGGACTCTCAAAAGGCCTGAGGGGGCACCATGCTGGGGAAGGTCCCAAGACAAGCCCTTCCAGGATGGAGGGGAGAAGAGGGCGGGCAAGCTGGGCTGCTGGAGCCACTTGGGCAGCATCTGCCACCCCCTCAGGGACAGTCCTCTGCCCAGTGGGTTCCTGCGGGTACCCAGGTGCCTAGGACTAAAATGGGCCAGGCTTCTGGACTGGAAATGCCTGCAGTCTGAGTTGGCCCACAGCCAGGGCCGCCTGCTGCAGATGGGCAGTGATGGGCGACACAGCACCAAGGGCCCAGGCAGCAGAGCCAGGAGGGGGGGCGAGATCCACCGAGCAGAAGGCGCAGGCGCCGACGGAGAGAGGAGGCCTGAGTGGCAGCAGCATGGCTGAGACCACTGCCACTGCCACTCCTGGGTCCAGGCCCACTTGCTCTCCTCCCCAGGACGCCACTCGCGTGGATCCTACATAGAATCCGGGTCTCCGGAGTCTGTTTCTTGCCTCTGAGAGGCTCAACACAGACCCACCCCCAATCGTGGCCTTGCTGGGGTCTCCTTGAGAATGCGCTCCCTGCTGCCTGCAGCGAAAGGAGGCTCTGCTTCCACCTCCAGTCCCAGGAGCCACCCAGTCAGGCAGGGTGGACTGGGGCGGGAGTCCCTAGGCTCAAACTCCAGGGGGCCCAGGAGAAGCAGCAGAGACCACAGGAGGCCGGTGGAGGCTGTTGGGTTCAGTTACTGACTCACCTCGAGACCTTGGGCCAGGCACCAAAGCTCCCATAACCCAGGAGCCGTGCATCGCCTCCAAGGTCGGGAAGGGTCAGTAGTCCGCCCCACACCAGGTCAGCCCCAGGGCCCAGCCCCAGGGCCCGGGGAACACTAAGCCTCTGGGGATTTGTCTCTGGGGCAACATGTTGCCTATCCCTGCTGGGAAGACTGAGAAGGAAGATCTGGGGGCACAGACCAGCCCTCGCTCACCTGCCCCCGGGCTATGTCCTGCCGGAAGCCCCACCAGACACAGACAAGCCGCGCCAGGACCCCAAAGTTGTGCTCAGCTTGAAAGTGCGGGAAACTTACCAGCTCTCACGGGTCCCACTTGGGCCCAGCCCCAGCCCAAAGCCAGGTCCAGAGTCCTAACAGCACCACCACGAACAAACTGCACAGGACTGTTGGAATTTGGAAAGTTTTTGTTTTCTTTTTCCCACACATTTCCGGGGTTGGGGTGTTTTCCAAGACTCAGACACATTTGTTAACAAAGAGAAAAAAACTGGGGAGCAGGGAGCCCGTGGGCCCAGAGGTGACCCCAGCAGTCCACAGATGCCACCTCCGCTCCCTCCCTTCCCTGCGCCCGCGCCCAGCGGGTGCCACAGGCTGCTGCTCTTGGTATGGAGTGTTTGTCTTCGATATATATCTGCGTTTGCCTTCCCCTCCCCCCGCCCGCCCCCACCCCTGCTCCTCGCAGCTTCCCCGTCAATGTCAATGCACGTTGCCCGTTGCCGGCGGCACACGCCTGAGGCCTGCAGCCAGGCCTCAGCCCCTCCCCTGGACGGCCCCAGGCGGGCGCCTCTCCCGCCGAGGAGAGCTGGGGCACTCGGGGACCACCCCACTGCCCCGCCCCTCCCCAGCCACCCTGCGGGCCGCTGGGGGGCCATCCTCCCGCCCTTCTCCCACCGACTCTGGAAACCCAAAGGGAGGAAAGGGAGAAACCAGATACACACACACAAAAAAGGGGAAGGGGGAAGGGAGGGTGGGGACCGAGAGACACAGCAAGCCTGGGATGGGGACTGGAGGGCTTGGGAAGGGGAGGAAGGCAGGAGGGACAGAGGGAGGAAAAAAATCGAGGGAAATGAACAACGTGTAGTGGACACTTTACAAAACCCCAGCCTTCCTTCCCGCCCAACCCCACCAAAATAAAACTACCCCCCTTAAAAAAATAAATCAACCCAGGGCTGTGAGCACGTGCCCTGCCTGGCGGCGCCGAGCCCAGAGGGACAGACAGCCCCGGGGCTGACAGTGCCTGGCGCCGTGGACGGAGGAGGAAGGGGACGAGCACGGGGTTATCCTTTTCTTTTTTGCGTTTCCTCTGTGTGAGGGCAGCCTGAGGCGGCCAGGGAGAGGGTCCCCAGGCCCGGCAGGAGGGCCTCCCGGGAGGGGCGGCTGGCAGTGGGCCGGAGCCGGGCGCTCAGACGTAATACTCCTTGTCCTTGTTCTTCTTGGCCTTGCTGGGCGTCTTGGGGGCGGCCGGGGCCTTCTCCTTCACCACCGCCCCGTTGCTCTGGGCCGAGTTACTGATGTAGTTCCGGCTCTGGTCCACCTGGTAGGAGCCCTCGTCGCGGTTGCGGTACTTGTACATGGCGTAGAGGAGGATGAGGATGCAGAGCGCCGCCGCCGCCACGATGCCCACCACCATGCCCGTGGTGCTGCTGGACTCCCGGATCACCTCCACCGCGCCCGGCGGGCCCCGCTCCCCGGGCCCCGTGGGGTTGGCTGTGGGCAGATGGGGGAAGCCGGGGGCTGAGGTCCCGCCGGGGCGCAGGGGCGGGGGCCTCCGCGGCTCGAAGGACGTGGGGGCCCCGGGCCCCAGGGGCGGGTTCTCCAGCAAGGGCTGCAGCGGGTCTCGGTGGTTCATTTTGCCCGCCGGCAGGTTAGGGGCCGGGACGGAGGGCGCGAACAGCACCCCAGGGGCGCCCGTGGCCCCATCTGTCCTGAGGTTGGGCCGGGGAGCGGGTTTGCGGGGTGACAGGAGGGTGGTGCGGTCCGTGACCAGGGGGAAGGTGGTGTAAAAGTCCTCGTCGTCCGTGGGCGGGAGGCTGGAGTCAAAGACCTCCCCGGAGGCGAAGCCCGAGGCCTCGATGGGCTCCTCGCAGTCGCTGTCGTCCCGCTCCGCCTGGCACGGGCCCCCGGGGGGCGGGCGGCGCGCGGCGGGCGGGGGCAGGGTGTCTTGGGTGGCGCCCACGCCCGTGAGGAAGGGGTAGAAGGTGGGGGGCGGGGGCACGAAGGGGGACCGGGTGGCCACGGGAGGGGGGTCTAAGGAGTCCTCCGTGATAATGGGCAATATTAACTCTCCTCCTAGAAGAAGAAAGAGAAGAGAGAAGAGGGGGCGTCAGCGCGGGCCGGGGCGCGGGCGGCCGGCACAGAGAGAGAAACAACAGCCTCACACACCCAATCGGTTCCAATTGGCTTTGGCGGAGACTAGAGCGGGCCGGGCCCGCCCGCCAGCCGGCCGGAGCACTGCGCTTTAAGCGGGCAGCGGCTCGGATGCCCTGGGCACCCCACGCACGGGCTCTGCGACTCTGGGTTTTGCTCTTTTGTTTGTCTTAAGAAACCAAAAGGAACAGAAAAGAAAGGAAATCGAAAAGAAACGGAAAAAAACAAAAACAACTCTACTGGTTTAAGGCTTTAAAACAGATACAACAGCAGCATTTAAACAAACCTAACAACAATATCTTTTAGGGTTTTTTTTTCTAGATTTTTCTTTTTTTTTTTTTTTTTTTTTTTTTTGTTTTTAAAAAAGAAGATAGCATACCACGGAATTCAGGCAACTTACATCAACAAATAGGCCGTGTGATTTTAGCATGAAGAAAAAAATTACAAACAGAGCTGTGTAAGCGGGTTCTCCCGGAAAAAAAATAAGAAAAAACAACTTTTCCGTACAACGTTTCCTGTCTGTTTGGCCTCCCTCCCTCACTCTGCTCTCCCTGGACGTCTCGCTTCCTCCTCAACGCTGTCTCCTCCCTCACCTGTGCCCTCTCCCCCGCGATTACACACAAAGCTGAACTCTGCGCAGTGCAGGCCTGGGCTGGGCGACTGTCACCAGCACCGGGTGTGGCGGGTCGGGAGGAGGGGTCAGTGGGAAGAGGGGCCGGGGAGGAAGGACTAGCAGGCGATGTAGGAACTGCTGCGTGGGAGGGGTGGCCAGGGAAGGGGCTTGGAGGGCTAACTGTGGGTGGGCGGTGGGAAAGGAGACTCTGAAGGGGGAGGATGAGGCCCGAGAGGAAGAGTGGGCACGGAGGAGTCAGAAGCAGGTCACTCTGGGAGGGGCGGGGCAAGCCAGAAGAGGCAGGAAGCCGGGGAAGAGCAGGCAGGGAGTGGGGAACAGGGTCACCTGAGTCCTGAGCTAAACCTAAATCCCCACCTTTCTCTCTCCACCCTCCATCTCTGACCCCCACTAACTTCCCCCCTCCCTCCACCCCAGAACCCCCATGAGCCGCCAGGACCTGGCCAGGGCTTGACTGCCTCTGGCCCTCTTATTATTGTTAAAACAATAATAAAACAACGGAAAGAAGAAGAAAGCAAAAAAAGAAAAGAAAATACATACACAGCCATCTGGGAAGGGTGCACTTGCTAAAACAGGGCCCAGGGGGAACTAGTGGGCAGGGCACAGTGGTGGTGGGGTCTCCTCCTCTCTAGGTCTCATAACTGGAGCCCCCAGGGCAGAAACTGCAATTCCCATCAGCCCCCCAAAGTGAGAACTACAACTCCATTAGCCCTCGGAGGGGCAGTCCCATGGACTCCTGGGTCAACAACTACAACTCCCATCAGCCTCCTGGGCCTCCCCTCAAATCAAAGCACAGCAACCCACTGGCCTGGGTTAGAAGAGACCTGGAGCAGGGCTCTCAGTGCCTGGGCGTGGGGGTGGGGCTCCTCTGGGGCTGCAGCTTTCACCTCTGGCTCTCCCTCTAGCACACCCTAAGCCCCACTCACACCTGAGCAAGATCTCCCTGAACTGGAAGCCTCCCCGGTAAGCACTGCTGGGTCCTGCACCACTGCAACCCTGGCTCCACCCACCCCAGCCCTGGGAAAGTTCTGCAGCGCACACACCTCTGCTGACCCCTCCCTCACCAGCTCCAGCAATCTCACAGAGCCATCTTGGCCACATCAGCCAGTCCTAGAGGAGACCCGGCCACTGAACTGGAAAACTTGCCCAGCTCCCCGGGCTGCTCTTCCCACCAGGAAGACTCCAATCATCCCTGGTCAGGGGCTCCCCTGAACCCCAAACTTCGAAGCCCCAGGGCTCCTGACCCTCCATGGGCTCAACCTCAGTAAAAAGCTGAGCCAAAAACAGAGAAGCATGATGGGATTGTCCAATTCCAGATACTAATGGATGCAGATGTGGAGGCCTGGGATGTGCCCAGTCCTTTCTGTGGTTCTGGACACCAGGGAAGCCCAACGCATCCTCCCACGCCTCCAGGCAATGCCCAGACTTAGATGCTAACCTGGGAGGCTACACACTGGCTGGGTCACCGAGTTCCTATGTGACTGGGCACGTTTCTTCACCCCCTGGGCCACAGTTTCCTCATCTACAAAAGTAGGGTTTGGGGCTCCAGGGCTCAGAGTGAGGCCAAGGCCTGGCTCTGAGGGTCCTCCAGACTATAGAGCAACAGAATGTGTCCTTCCCTACCCATCTGAGCCTCACTCACTGAAGGATGGCCTACAGCCTGGTTCCTGGTCCCTGCACCCTGGTTGCAGGAGAGCGGAGAGCCCCTCATGTGGTGACGTCCTGGGCCCAAACGTGCCAGACTCCCTTTTTCTGCACAGACCTTGAGCTTGTCTGGGGTCCTCCCTGCAGCCCAATCCGCCTGTCTCCCTGACCTTTGCCTTATATTCAAAGCACCTTTCCCTACCGATAGCTCACTCATCTGAGTTCGGCCAAACACCTGGGTCAGGCACTCCGGAGGATGCGCCTGCCTCTGGTGCCGCATTCCTGTTCTATCCTGGAGCATAGGTTTGGACTCGCTGCCAGTCAAGGCCCAAAAGCCCACGCCTCATCTGTCAGTCTCCCCAAGCACCCAGCATCGAGGTTGTCATAGAGCCGGGGTCATTATGGTTTTCTAGGGAAAGGGAAAGAATATTCTTCAAGTATTTCCTGAGCCAGATCAGGATAGGTACCTGGGGAAGTAGGTGAACAGCAGAGCTCTGCACACCCTCCTGCCTCCACCACCTTGGGCAGCAGGTCCCACTGAGAGCTCAGCCTGGTAGGCACCCCACTGCATGGCCCAGTCCCACCCTCTGCCAGCCTCACCGTTTTTTTCTAATGGTGCTGGAGATTGAACCCACAGGTGCTCTACCACTGAGCCGCATCCCAGCTCTTTTTATTTTAAGACAGGGTCTCACTAAGTTGCTGAATGTCTTACTAAATTGCTGACGCGGCCTCAAACGTGCTCCTCCTGCCTCAGCCTCCTAGAGCTGCTGGGATTACTGGTGTGCACCACCATGCTGGACTGCCAGCCTCATCTTCCATCTCAGACTGGCCACCTGTGAGTCCTGGGAACTCCAGGGTCAAAGTTTGCCCTAAGCTGACTTATGACCGTCAGTTAGTTGGCCAGAGCTGGAGACCCGGCAAAGCACCAGGTCCAAGGCACAGGCTCAGACCCAGTGGAGAACCACTCTGTGACATGTCCCATCCTAGAGTGCTGATCACAATACAGACCTTGGTTCTCTACCATCCTGCCACCCCCAGCAAGGCGAAGGCAGGTGGAGCTTCAAGCTTTGAACCACAGACAAGTTCTGCTGCCCTGAGCCCCCCACAACCATCTGCCCCAACTCGCTGGTCCTCAGGACACTCGGGCTTCCCAGGTCCCCTCCCTAGGCCCACAGCTCTCCTGGGTTTCACGTCAGGCCTGTTTTCTTCCTGCCATTCCAGCCTCTCTGGGACTTTCTGGCCCTTCTCTGCACAAGCTTTGGCAGCACATCTCCCAAGACATCCTGCAACCCCATGTCCCCCACACTGCCGTGACTGCCCCACGGTGCCCCCTTTGCACTTGTCTCCCACCCCACCCCCTATCCAGTAGGCCATGGAGAATCCTCTCAACCCCAGCTGGGCTCTGGGTGCTCGGCCCTCCTGGCCTTCCTGGGGTCATGTGCTGACCTTCCAGGAAGGATGAGGTGAGCCCAACCTTAGTGAGGAGGCAGCAAGGCTTGAAGGCAGGGAGGACCCCTCAGACACTCTTCACAGGGCAAAGTCCCACTGCGGCCTCTCCAGATGGACTGCTGAGGGAGAGGCACAGATTCGTGAGGACTTGGAGGGAGTCAGCTTTATATCAAGGGTGCACCCTGAGAGCCCTCTGGAGTGATCAGTCTAGTCAGAACCCGAGGCAGCCTCCTGCCCAGTCCTCAGGCTTCCAGGCAGCTGCAGCATTTGGAAAACACAGGTGCACGTTTATCACAGATGTCACCCACCCACTCTTTGCTCCTCTGCATCCTAAGAAAACAGAATCTTACTGCACATTAGGCCCATTTGCTAGAGAATTCCATTCTGACCCAGGACACCAGCAGCCATTCCTGAACACTTTCTCCCTCTGGACTCTCCTCTCTCTGGAGAAGCATGCCCAGCAAGCTGGGCTCTTTATATTTGTAGGGCACAGAAATCCCCTAATTAGAAATTCACCCACAAACCCCATTCCCACCTAAGCAAGATGTGCCCTCCCTAGTGAGGGAGCCCAGAACTGAGGCTGAGAGTGTCCGAGACCGAGCCATCATCTGACAAGGCACAGCCACCAGCCCTGGGGGCCCTGCCCCGGCTGTGGGGCAAGGCCACTCTCCTACAGGGCATTTCATGTGGATTAGGGAAAAAGGCCGTCCCATTCAGCAGAGCCAGCCCTGCCCGGGCACAACTTCACAGGCTGCATCAGTGCCACACTGGAAAAAGCCACTCTCCTCCATGCAGGCGCACCCTGCTCTGGGCCCAGGAAACAGCCGGGCAGACAGGGCACTGGCTAGATTCTAGTCCTTACTCACCTGTGTGCGCAACCACCCATGTCACTGAGCACTGTGGCCTGAAGAACGGCGCCCCGCTCCACCTGGAACGCCAGCATGGCGAGGGCGGAGGTTGGGGCGTTTCCGATTCAGAGAGGAGAGCTACATCCTGGGGTTGCACAAGCACGCGAGCTCGCCCTCTGAGGCCAGCTTCCGTGCCCCTGGCACATGTCACTAAGCACGTGCGTGCGCCTGTGCACACAAGCTCGGTGGAGCTGATGGGCAGGTCTGGACAGATGAGCGTGCGTGGGCGGCCCTCTGGCCCTGGCGTGTGTCTGCTGGCCTCCGAGCCTGGCTCTGGGCTCCGTGTGAACGTGTGACTGCCTCTCAGAACATAGTCCACGGCTCTTAACACCTGCCTTCCTCACCATTCATTCCCTCCTTCTCCCGGGCAGCTGGACTACGTTTCCCAGTATCCCTTGCAACTGGGCGTGGCCACAGGGCTGAGAAGTGGACCCTGCCCATACAGGCCCCTAGCAGCGTCCCTGGGGTACCGTGCTCCACACTCTCTCCAGTGACCTTGGCAACCACATATTGAAAATGGAGGATCTACAGATGGAAAGAGGGTGGATTATGAAGACGCCCTGGGGACAGAGCCACGTGCTGATCAGGAGTGCTAGGTAGAATGCACCTGAGAGCAAGGCTGTTCCTGAGTGAACCACTGAGATTCCGGGCTCGTCTGCTACAGAAACAAAGGTTCCCTTAACAAAATGCAGGCACCGACACCCAAAATGGGTGTTAGGATAACAAAACCCTGAGGCACTCAGGTGACAATCCAATGAAAGGGACATAGGTGGGAAAGATGAAGACCCATACAACTGGTGGTGGCGAGTGTTTGGTGCAAACCACTGCTTGGGAACCTTAGAGGGCAGGGCACACCCTGAGGCTAGGGCCCTGAGGGACAGCAAGGGCAAAGGGCTGGGGGTGGTGCCAGCACTGACCTTCTGCTTTTAGAAACGTGATACAAAAAGGAGACAAGAAGCTTGGGCAAGAACTGGCTGGTGCACAAGCAGGAATGAAGGGCATAGCACAGGGAAATGCGGGGCCTGCAAACGTCAGAGAAGCCACAGCTTCCAAGCCCCGGATGGGAAGAGAGAAGCCTGAGAGGGCTGGAGGGGCTATCTGGGACTCAGCCCTTCCCAGGGTCCGACTGAGGGTGTGGCCTCCCACCTGCTGTTCACGTGGTCCTTGATGGATCTGATGTGTGCATGTGACATTCGTTGGAAAAGGGCGCAGGGGCAGAGAACGGGAAGCCTTGGGCCTGCAGACTGTGCCTAGCAAACTCTACAATGGTGCTGTGACCATCTCAGCCTTGAAGCCACCCTTGTACCCCAAAGACACAAGAGCGGAGTGGGCCATGAGCGATCCCGCGTGCCCAAGGAGGACGTTTCTCCCAACATCTTCTCCGTGGAGGATGAGGGTGGGGAGGGCCTCCAGGGACATGGAGATGGGAGTCTGACCACGGAGGCGGGGCTTGCTAGAGAAATCCCCCTCTCAGGCTGGAGGCTGCCTGCAGGATGTCCCCATGCCCCCAGCACACTGGGCCAGTGTGAACCCTGAGGCTCCTGCCCATGCTGGGAACCAGCAGCTGCCGTGTGGCACTGGCCTTCCCTTTCTGAGTGGAGGGTGCTGCGTGGTTGTATTCCAGGTGCCTCTCAGGCTGTGGAGGCAGCAAGGTAAATTATTCTTCCAGTTCATGGGTCTCCAGGCCACATATAGGTATCCCCACCAGGGGAGGCAGGCCTGGGATGGGGTGGGCAGCCTTCTCCTGGACATCCCTGCTCTGAGACAAATGCCCTCACTGGGTGGGACTTCCGGTTGTCTCCCTTGAGGAAAGGTGGTTGTATTCTGAGATGGGAGAGGAGCCAAACATCCTTGGTGGTCCTAAAGGCCAGATTGTGGTACATAAGTCACTAGCTGGAACTCAAGCCTATTTGTGCTTCCTCCTGGAGGCACAGCAAGACCAGACTCCTCGCCTTCCTGAAAGCCAGGCTATGGCCCCATGACCGAACTCTAGATAGCAGAACAAGGGCAGGAGCAATGGCAGCTCTCCAGGGCCTGGCCCAGGAAAACCTCCCCTGCCCCATCCCCAGCCTCACCACTTGGGAAGTGTTAGGAGTAGTACAGCCACAAGGTGGAAGAGGCTGGCCCTGGGTTATCACCTGAAGACTTGCCCTCCAATCGGGAACACCTATTTATATCCTATTATAAAGAAGACACACATTTCTATGTCGAACTAGATGTGGATTTATCTGTTATAAGGGCTAACGAATGTTACTTGACAGCCTCCCGGAATCTGATCACCTTTATGCTTCCGTGGGTCTGAGCAAATGAGTGTGACGCTGTGGAATGAAGCCGGTGTGTCTCCTTCATGTGCCCATAGGGACAATGCCCCACCAGGGGCCAGCGTGTGAGGCTACTTCCATGCACCTGAGCATGCACGGGACTGAGTGAATCTGAGAGGCTGTGTTTCTGTGCGCCTGAGCACATCCCTAAGCACATGTGCCCGCCCTTGTGGGTCTGCACAGCTGTGTGTATCCACGAGAGGGCGAACGTACAGGCATGTGCTATGCTGGGTCTGAACACATGTGCACGCCCTATGGGTCTGAAGATACACGTGCACCCTTTGTGTGCCACTGCACGGGTACCACTGAGCACACAGTGCACCCATCACTGTGAGCACCTATGTGGGCCCATACAGGCCCAAGTGAGCATGCATGTGTGTGTGTGCGCACGCACACCTTGGGGCTCAGCACACACGGCCAGCCTCTGAGAATGTGCCCGCATGCACCCTCTGGGCCTCAGTGCACATGCGCACCTATGTGTGGGAATGGACCACAGGTTGGCTCTGCAGATGTCTGTGTGTGTCTTGGCAAGGACACGTGGATGGAGCTGCCACACATGCACCCCTGTGCTCCTAAGTAAGGACATGCTCTTCTGTGTGTGTGCATGTACTTCAGTGGGTACAAGCACTCGTGTGCATGCTGATCTGAACACACACACACCTCTGTGGTTCTGAAACATGTAAGTCTGAACACATATGTGGGATTCTATGATCCCTGTGTAGCTGTGAGACACGCAGATGGGTCTGTCCACATATGTGCTATGTGAGCTGAGCACAGATGGGGATTCTGATTCCGAGGACATGTTGCAAAGCATGGGTCTGAGCACATGTGAGCACACGTGTGTCCCAAGGGTCTGAAATCTGTGAGTGCTTCTACAGCCCTGCAGCCCTGTGTATAGTTTGGAACGCTGGGCACATACATCGACAGAGGTGAGCAGGACTGGGCACAGTGGCACTCACCTGTAATCCCAGCTATGGAAGGCTGAAGTGGGCAGACTGCAAGTTCAAAGTCAGCCTCTGCAACTTAATGAGGCCCCATTTCAAAACAAAAACAGGGCTGCAGATGCCTCACAGACATGCACACAAAACAGATGAGAGAGTATGCTTGTGGGTCCGAGCACACACTCACATGCGTGTACACACAGCTCTGAGCATTCGTATGACCTGGTGAGTTTAAGACGCTGTCAGATGTGAGGGCACACTTGTGCTGGGAACACTTATAAGTGTGACCGAGCAGGTGAGCACCTGGGCAGCCGCCTCAAGACAGTGCCTGTGTGCATAGGTTGTATCTATGGGCCTCAACAGGTGTGTGTGGGTGTCTAAGGGTTTGCAAGGGGTCTGGGTGTGCACACGCCCTTTGGCTTTAAGCACATGTATGCCTCTGTGTGTCTGAGCATGAAGAGCAAGGGCTCTTACAGGTAAAAATGTGTGTGTGTGTGTGCACATGTGCAAGTGGGACCGTGTGAGCTTGCTGCGGGCCTGTTGTGTGTGACACGTGTGCACGTCTCTGGTCAGAGCGCATGCATGTGCATATGGACGTGTGCTCTTTGTGTAAGTCAGATTCCTAGAGACCTGGAACACCAGGGACATCACATGGTCGCTGTAGGTGCATGCCCCAAACGCACCTCATTCTAAAGAATTCAGCTAGGTCCTTTGGTTGGCCAACCTCAGGTGAAACAGCACCAGGTGGCCAGCTCACTAAGCAGTGGAGGAGGGGGCGGGGCCTGGTTCTGTGGAGGCTCCGGAGTTAGCGGGAAGGGTGGGGAGGTGAGCAGGCTGGGAGGGAGCTCCCAGGGCCCGCGGTACCCAGGCATGAGGCTCTGGGAGCTGGGAGGGGTCAGGTCCTGAGCAGCCACTGTCTCCAGCCAGGCTGTCTTGACCTCTAACACTGACCTTGGAGCCAAGGGGCCTGGCCATCTGCTCCAGAAAAGCCTCCTTGTCTTGGGGCTCTGGAGAGGCTCTGGCTGAAGAGGCTGGTGGGGGTGGGGTGGGTTCCTCCAACAGTCTGGGAGGGAAAACCCTGGAGTCCATCTTGCTCCCTGCTGGCTTCCCATCAGGATGAAGAGGACCACACTTACACCTTGGAGTGGTGTGCGGTTTGCACACAAGAGAGACCCAGGGCTGGGGAAGAGCCACTGGACTCCCATGACCTCCTCTGGGGGCCCCACCGTGCACTCTCCCTCCCCCGTGTCTGTTTCTAAAGCTGGGTGCTGGGCTGGCCACCAGCCCCTCCCTATCCCTGGCTTCCAGCCCTCCCCCACCCTCCAACCTCCCCACAACTGTGGCTCTTTTCCCAAGAGGACAGCTCAGTGGTCAGTGACCTCACAGAGCCCGATCTGGGGGCAGCTGACTTGCCAACTTCGACTCCTCCTCACCCCCTTGTCCTAAGAGAGCCTGTAAGATCTGGGGCCACTAGTGTACACGCTGGGCATCACACCCAGGCCCTGGCTGGACTCTGGGCTGGAAGCCAGAACCCCACCCAGAATGTGGCCCTGCTACGGAGAGTATGCACTCCACGTCCCTGTATGGTGACTGTCTGGCCCCGGGGGGCCTGTGCAGGGTCCAAGAGAAGCGGAGACTCCTTCTGTCACTGGGAGTTCCCATCCCAGAGTACGGGGCCAGGCAGGGCCCTTTCCTCGAGACCCACACAGGCCTCTGTCCCCAGAGCCCCATCCCAGGTTCTCCTGCTCCAGTGAGCCTGGGCCAGAGGCTCTAGTCAGCCAACGGAGCCCCGGTTAGTACCGAGCTTAGAGGGCCAAGCAGGACCAAGGGGCAGTGCTGCACACCACACTGCCAGAGGCCCAGAGCCTCGAGAATGTGGTGGGGTTGGAGCACGCACCCCTGGGCTGAGACTCCCCGCCGTCCTTCACAGTGGGTGGCATCTGCTCCAGGAAGCACAGCCCTGGGCTGTGGACCAGGGAGGCCTTGCAGTCAGCAGCAGCATCTCCCCCAAGTGCCTCCGGGCCCAAGACCACATACGCCCCCACTCAGCTCAGCCCACTGCGGGACACAGAGGGCAAACAGGGCTCCAGCTTCTGGGTCCGGGGTCCCTTGTCCTTGGTCTCTGGACCTCAGACTCTGCCCCAGGGCTCCACACTCCATGTTTTGGTCCTGTTCCCTTCTTGCCCAACCCACACTCCTTCCAGAGTGGCAGCCCGACCTCAGGTTGAATGTCTCTGCTGGTGCTGATGGGATCCCAGGCCCCCACAGAATGTGCCAGGATATGCTGCCCGCCTCCTGACCACAGCCCTCCCCTGCACCTGAGCACACCTGCCCCAACCTCTGGTCTGCTGATACCCATAGGCCAGGTGCCAACATTGCAAGGTAACAGGGAGAAGTCTCTGGAAAGCCAAGCAAGAGATGTGGGTGGCCTCTCCACTCCCACAGGCTCATCTGGGCTGCAGTAACGTCCATGCTCCCCCACAGGGAAATCTAGCCACATCCAGTACTTCCTCCACTCCCACAGCCGACCTAGAGCATCCTCCTCACCCCAGCTCCTCTCGGCCACTGCACGCCTGCCCAGATGAGCAGCAAGGCACCCACCATGCCACCTCACTCCCACCCTGATCTACACACAAGGCCACCTGCCCTGCAGGGCTGCTCTCTGCAGCTGCAACCTTGGCTCCAGCCAGCAGCATCAAGCTGAGGCCTGGAGGGCTCCCTGGGGCCCCACCCTCCAGAGACTTCCCGCCCAGCCTGCTCTCCTACAGCTGCTCCCCTACTGGAATCTCTCCAGGGAACCCCAGGTCTGGCCTGGGAAGCACTTCCCACCCAGCATGCTGCCAGGCACATCAGCTGCTCGCCTTGATCTGGCATTCTGGTGGAGTCTCCACCCTGGGCACCCGTTGGATCAGAACACTAGACATGGCCCCGAGACTGGGCACGAGGAGGATTCAGGATCCAGCAGAAACCTTCTCTATGAGTGACCAAGGGAGTACTGGGCCTTGGGGCTGCTGGGAGTTGTAGTTCTGGACCTGAGAGCTGATGGGAGTTGTAGTTCCCCACCCCCACTCCAGGACTGGGAGCTGCAGTTCTCATCTTTCTAAGGAAACCCGCTCCCTCTTTCCCTTCCACCTCCCCTTCGCGCTCAACCCCAGGACTCCATGCTAAGGACCTCACTACCTCCAAGGGATGGGGCACCAAAAAGCACCTTGCCAGAGGACATCTGAAGCACCTGGGGGCTATAAGGTGGGGAGGGGGAGTATGGGAGAGCTAAAGCCTGCAGCAGGTCCTGGGCTGGGGTCAGGTGACAGGGGCTGTCGCCCACCTCCCAGCAGTGTCGTCGCAGGGGCCCCCGGGGCAGGGGAGGGGGGAAAGGCACTCACCAGTACTGGGTTCACACTCCTCCAGGTCCTCGTCATCGCTCGGACACTCAGCCGAGGCCACTAGGAGGTCATCTGTGTTCTGTGGGGCGAGAGGAGGGGTAGGGAAAGAGGGTCCAGGTGGGTGAGGAGACTCCATAGCTGCCTCTTGAGGTGTGTGGCACCACAGGATTGGGCCCTGGCCAAGGCCCAGTCCTGCCACCACTTGCTGGTGACCTTGGCCCTCCATTTCCTCCTGTGCAACAGGACACCAGACGGCACCAGCCCCGGAGCCCCTGCAGCTCCCAAGGATCAGACAGCACATGTTGTGCTTTTTATTTCTAGACAGTGAGGTGAAAGAATGCCAGACGTGGGGCTGCAGGGTGGTAGCAAGGATCCAGGACACCTTGGGGCAGGGACAGGTGGGTCAGGAGGCAAGGCACAGGGGCCTCTGGAAGCTGCATGAGCAGAAAGGGACAGGGCCTAGAGGGGTTTCCTGGCTCCAGTTTCACCCCCACCCCATCACCCCTCGTGTGTCTCCCAGCCCCCTTTCCGGAGAACCGGGCTGCATACAATAATTAGGGCTGTGGTTGCCATGACAACAGGAGTCGACTTTGTCAGCATTTTCTCTCCTCCTGATTGCAAAGAAAGAGAATCCCTGAGATGAGTGTGTGTGAGGGGGAGGGGGTACTCGGGGTGTCAAGGAAGAGACTGGAGGAGGGAAACCCAAAGTCCAGGCAGGACAAGAACCCAACCGGCTGCAGACGCAGACAAGACCAAGCTTGTCCCCTGGCTCCAGTTGCTGTCATGGGGGCTTCTCCATCACCACCTCACACCTGGGGTCCTGACCCCTCCCTTTCATGGATGGCCTGCCCCCTCTTCCACTGAGACCAGATCCCTCCTGAGATTCAGGGTGGTGGGTACCAAGCCCAGGTCAAGTCCAGGTCTTCCTCCCAGGCCTCCCCACTCCTAGAGTGAAGGCCCTGGGGAACTGAATCCCCTCAGATCTCTGGATGGCAAAGGAGAGAGGATGGGACACAGGCTTGTCTCTCCCACTTGGCTTCCTCCACTTGCTGGGTCCCCACTCCCTGCAGCACAGACTGACAGGAAGGAGGGACCTTGGAGCACAGAGCCCAGCCCTCAGAAGTAGACACTAAGACAGACTGGATGAGGGTAGGGACATGTTCTCATGGCCACCCCCAGATCCCTCCTAGAGGACAGAGGTCCCTCCGGACCTGGAAGCCCAATAGCCCAGGCAGTGAGATAGGACGATGGGAGGTAGATGCACCATGGGACAGGGTGGCTAAGCCAGGGCAAGGGGCTAGGTGTGAGCCCTTGCCAGTACAACCAACGAGCAGCGGGAAACTCAGCCGGCCCCAGGGCTGCCTCAGTAGTCACCCAGGCTTAATTGGCTTTGACGCTCAGGAAAGCCAGGTCCACCCTGCTCCTTGGAGCCTCATTCCCCAGGTGCAGCCCACTTGGGTCCCTCAGAGGCTGACCTGACCCTGGGCGTACCTACATAGGTGGGGTGAAGCTCGGGAACTGTGTCCTGCTCAAACCCCCAGGCACAGAGGAGGATGCTGAGGCTGACTACTGGGGTGCTTCTCCAGGTCACAGGAAAAGGATGTGTGAAGGCAAGGGACCTACAGCCAGGGCCTGTCCACTAGCAGGAACTCTCCTGGAAGGGACTCCGGCAAACTAGGAGAGGCTGCTCCTGGCCTACAGCAGCCTCTGGAGAGGGGACATACACCTAGGGTGACTACATCTGTCCCCTCTGGTGTGGCCCCTCTGCCCAAGATGCTGACATCCAGGTAATGCCCACCTCCCACTACCTGTCCTCACAACACCGGCCAGGGCCTTTGTGGAAAGCAGAAAGGTCACTTTGCCCCAACCCCTGGTCTAGACTTCCCGGCTCTTGGGTGGGGTGGGTGGTCTTCCCCTGGGCAACTACCCCCCAGCTCTGGGAAAGGACCCTCTAGAAATAATGGCCCCCACATCTTCAGTATCCCTGGTCACCAAGGTGAAGGCCACTTCCTGAAAGGTGACCTAGCATCTCTCACCTAAACCATCAGCATGACAACATGGTCAGGGAAAGCAGCCTGCAGGATCCTACCAGACCCCTGGGACCTTCACCCAAAGCCCTTGAGAGCCTCACCTGGGTGGTGCTGTCCCTCAGCGTGGGGGAGCGGCCCCGGCGCGTGGTGGTAGTGGCCATAGTGGTAGTGGTCTCCATGATGGTGGTTGCCATGTCCGCCAGCAGGGTGGTGGCCGTGGTCTCCGCACTGAGCAGCACGGACGGCCCCTCCCCCACCAGGCGCAGGTGGCCCTCAGTCCGCACGTTGGGGTCGCTCTCGGCGGCCAGCGCCAGCACCTTGAGACCATTGTAGTAGAGGCCGGACACCTGGCCCTGGAAGGGGCGGCCCTGATCCCGGCCCCCGATCTTGATGGCAGCCTGGCTGTTGAAGATGGTCAGCTGGCGTCCTGGGGTGGGGGGCAATGGGAAAGGGGCGGGAGAAGGTGACAGGAGGGTCAGGGAGTGCGAGGGAGGCCAGGAAGGGTGGGGAGAATGGAGGGGAGCCAAGTGGGGGAGGAAGGAACCAGGGGGACACCGCAGGTGGGGTCGGGGAGAAATGAGGAAGGGACAGACAACCAAAGGGAAAGTCCTTGTCAGCCGAAGCCCCTAGCCGAGCCAGGAGGGACCCCGGGCGGGAGGGTCCCCAGGGCACACATGAGCTGGGACAGGGAGCCGTCACCCCCTCTTCCCCACCATGCGCATGCCTTCTCAGCCTCCACCTGGCCCCTCGGCTCCCCTGCCAGGGCATCACCCGCTTCTTCCTCTCCCCTCAATGCAGCCCCCATCTTCTCCCACCGCTTCCCCGCGCACCCCACCCGTGCCCAGCCCTGAGCCGTGGCGCCCCCAGAAGTGGCAGATGGCGGAGACCAAGAGGCAGAGACGGGGCACTCCGGCGGAGGAGGCGGGACCAGGGCGGTCAGTGCGCGGCCCCGCCCACCGCAGCCCCGGCTCCTCCCCGCCGAGGCCCCGCCCGCTGAGGCCCCGCCCGCCGCGGCCGGCACCGGGCGGCACAGCCCTTCCCGCCTGGTGTGCAAGCACAGAAGTGGAAAACGTTAAAGGGACCTTGCTTCGCTCGCTGACAGCCAAAAAACCGCTCCAGCTCCAATCTCGCTCCGCACTCGGCCGTATTACACCTCAGATTTCCCACCTGCGTGGGGTTTGGCTGTTCACTTTGGTTTTAGTGGATCTGGGGGTCGGTTTAACCCTCTGAGTTTGTTTGTTTTGGTTTGGTTTTTAGAAAAGATATTTATTATGTTTAAGTTTAGATTTAACTTTGATTTTTGGTATTGCTTATTTTGGGGGGTAGGGATTGGACAGATGGACTGCTCCATTGCCCCTTCTCCCCTGGACCTTCAACTGCTGGCTCTGGGGGTTTTAAGTCCTGGCTTAGCCCTTGTTAGCCTCTGGTTAATGCCTCGTTAAAGATCTGGTTTAGAGTTAGGTGCCTGTAAGCCCTGCCTCCAAAGCCTGGGCTGAGGACAGTCCAACTTGTGAAACCCACAACCTCTTTGGAAATACCCGCTCTCTGGGACACCCAAGTCCCTGGAACCCCCAGTCATCTGCCTGGCCTCTGGCCAATTATGGGCCACTGATGTGTTTCCTCAGCCTCCCTGCTCAGCCTCTCCTCCTCCAGCAGCCTCTCACTGCCCACACAAGCAAGGACGATCCCAGAGCATCGCTGCTTCCTTACAAACGAGGGAGTCAGAACCCACAGAAGCAGAAGACTGATGGTGGCAGCTTAGGACAGGTCCCAAGATACTAGATCCAGAAAACCCTGAGAACCACTGTGTTCAAGCTTATTCCTAGGCATAAGAATGGTGAGAAAAAAGAGCCAGGCACAGTGGTGCATGCTTGTAATCCCAGTGGCTTGGGAGGCTGGGACAGGAGGATCACAAGTTCCAGGCCAGCCTCAGAAACTTAGTAAGACCCGGTCTCAAAATTAAAAATAAAAGGAGGCGGGGATGTAGCTCAGGGATAGAGCCCATCCATGGTTCCATCTCTAGTACCACCACCAAAAAAAAAAGGAGAGAGTCGTAGTGGTCAAATGGGTTTGAAAAGCAAACAAGTCATCACTAAACAGGTTCCTTTCTTGCGGGATGTCTCAGAGCCTTTATGAAACGAGGTACATGTGCATCTCTGAGAGGAAGAAACAGGACTCAGCACTTCCAAACTTATCTTACCACAGTCCCTTTGTTGTGAAGCATCTCATGGGACTATTTCACAGAATGTGTTTTTGAACTGGAAAATTGATTCATTCCATAAATATTTAGTGAGCACCTACCATAAGCCGGGCTGTGATAATAAACAGCCCCTCCAAGAAGGCCTCACCCTTGTCTCAGATACTTTCCTGAGGCTTCTCACTGCACAGCACCTTTGCAATATGCTTTGGAGGTGGGCTGAGCTAGGGCCCATGTCTCTGTCTTCTCAAGGAGGGAACCAGCTTAGCTGGGGGAAGCACTGGGCCAAGGCCACACCCAAACTGAGCATCTTCTTCCACTCCTTGGGAAGCTCAATCTGTCACTTTCTAGAACAGTACATACAGGCCTACAGAGGTCAAGGACAGCCAACCCCAAGTCCCATCCTGCCCCTAGCAGGGCCTGTCCAGTTCTCCCTAACCTTTGGGGTCACAAGTTGCCCAGCCTCAGCCCAGGCAGATCCCTTGGCCTCTGTGATTCTGGGAGAGGGAGGTGGGTAACAGAGAGGAAGCCACCTGACCTTAGGAAACTTGGTCCTGTGGCCCCTGCCCCTGTCCCCACCCACCGTGAATGCCTCAAAGGGTTAAAGTTCGCCCCGCTGGAGGGAGCAGCCCAGTGTGGCTGGGGGCTGTAGGTTTTAGCGATGTCTATTACAGTCCCTTTAACTTTTTGTCCTGTTATGGATTTATCACATCTGGTTATCAGCATTTTAGGCCCCTCTGGTGTGGGGGGCTGGAAGTTACATTGGGGGTTTTATTGGGGAAGGCCCCAGTGGACATTTAAGCACAGTTATCAGCTGGTTAAGTGGGGGTTTAACAGTTCTGCTCCCCCCTGGAGTTTAGCCTTAGAGGTACAGAGCTCGCCCCTCCTCCAACACCCTGCCACAGGGGGGCCTCTCGGGAGCCCACCCTCTTCCTCATCACCCGGTAGGGAGAAGCCCCTGCAGGCCATGGCCTCCTCCCTCCCTCAGTCTCCCACTGGCTTCCACTACTTCTGAGAGGTCTTGTGGACCGAGAGAGCCCATTCCAGAGACAGTGGCCCGCAGGAGCTAGCTTCGGGGTCTCTCCAGGAGGATCCCAGGCCCCTGCTCTTCCCCTTCTCCTCAGCTGGCCCCAGGAGGCCTGCCCAGCCCTCACCTGGATCCCTGAATCAGCCCTTCCTGCTTCCCGAAGGGCCCCTGGGCCCTGCACAAAAGCCTCGGAGAGGGGCTCAGACAGAGGGATCTGACCTAGCAGCCAGGGAGCGTCTGACCTCGTGGATCTCAGGGTTAGAAAGGGAAGGAAGCCTCTCTCTCTTCTAGAAAACCCTTCGCCAAACCCCATCCTGAAACCCCGAGACTGTGGGCTACAAAGGGGACGGACGGAGGGGAGCATCTGGCCGGACAATCGTCCCTTGGCGTGGGGCCAGGCGTGGCAAAGGCACGGGCGGGGAAGAGAGAGCTCTGCACCTCTAAGATGGCAGTTTAGGGTTAGTTAGTGATTAATTAGTTCTGGTTAATTACCTTTGTCGAGCAGCCACTCATCTACTACTCGACCGAGCCGGTAGGGGATTCTCTGTCTAGCAATCGCCAGGCGCTCGTTATCAAAGTTTCCTTGGAAAAGTTTAGAGAGACAGTAGGTTTCTCAGGCGGCGAAGTCCAAAGGAGTTAGAAAGTAATTATGCACTTCTCAGGAGACCCAGGGTAGCAGCCACGTCCAACGAAAGAGCAGGAGGCAGGAAAAGAAATGCTGGGTCCTCTTCTCTCCCGGCCCCTCCCTAAGCTCCCATCCAGAGCCAGCCTCCCCCCGGGGGCGGGAGCAACCCAGAGCAAAAGAGGAAAAAGAAGAAAAGGCCAGGGAAGTACAGAAAAGGCAGCCCGAAGGTCAAGGTCAGAGATGGAATGGGTTTATCTGGTCCCTGGGTTGAGGCCCTTCTTCCTCCGCCATCCCAAAGTGGGCGGCGGGACAGGGGCAGGGCATTTAGCAGGTTTAAGTGCGGGTGGGAGTCCTCGTGGCCCAGGTGGCCCAACTGGCTACTGGTTTAGAGGGCAGTTTAGAAGTGGGAGGGTGGGTTAAGCGGGGTTTATGCGGCATTTAAGGGGGTCTCCCGGCACACGCATCCAACTGTGCAAATTAAAGCTCTCTCCAAGTCACTGTGACTCCCTTTGCCTTAGGTGCTCAGCTCCAGCTGCCCCGCATTTCCCGCTTCGCACCACACCCTGGCCCGCCACCACCTTCACATTAACCCTGCTCCAGCTTGACCCCATCGCTGCTCTCGTTTAAGGCACCGTGCCTCCTCACGCTAGTCCCAGCTCCCTCAGTACCTGGTGGCCACCACGGGTGACCTCGCAGCCCCCAACCCCTTCTCCCACAACTCTCTCAGCCCTCCTGCAGGCAGCTGGCCTTCACCCCTGCTCTCTTCTCAAAGCGTTTCACTCCTTCCTGCCCTGCCAGCCCAGTCTCAGCTCCTCGCCTCTCCTTCATCCGCAGGCCCGGCCCACCCCTCAGCCTTCCTCCTTCAGACTCCTTCTCCCAATTCTGACCCTCCCCTCTCTCCCTCCTTGGCTGCCCATCTGGATACCCACCTGCTTCTCTCTCCACTCCCAATCTGCAGCCCCTGGAGACAGGGAGGGAGGGCCTGCGTGAGCACACAGGCGCGCGCGCACCTGTGTGGTATGGGGCTGTCGTGTGCCTCTGGGTATGTATGTGCTCCTCTGGGGGTGTGGGCGATCCCAAGCCATAGCAATGAAAAGGAAAATGGCCGGGCTTGGGAATCTAGCCACTCCTCCCATTTAAACCACTCCATGCCTTTCAGGGCACCCTGGGCCTGGGAGCAGAGTCTCCATTGCATGGCTCTGGCCTGGGCCTGCATGTGTACACCTCCCATGAACGTGGGCACGTGTGTTCCTGTGTGCATAGACGGTGCCTCCTCAGGTTCTTACAAGACAGACTCCGCTTTCCCTATAAATTGAAAATGGATAATTCGATCATCTCTGTGTGTGTGTGTGTGTGTGTGTGTGTGTGTGTGTGTGTGTGTGTCCTGAAAGGAAGAATGTACATCTGACTTGTTGGAGGGCAGCTGAGTATATAAAAACACTAACAAAAGCCCTGTTTATGGAGCATCTCTCTCAGTTCCAGCACTTTCCTTGGGTTTTCACAGGGAATCCTCATAGCACCACTATGAGGTAGGAATTGTCCTCATGGTTCAGAGGTGGAAGTTGATTTCAGAGGCTAGATGACCCGTCCCCGGGCAAGAGGAGATCCAGTATTAAAATCCTGCTGACTGGGAATCCATGGGCTGTGTTTCTGCTCCCTAAGAGTTGCGGGGGTCATTCTCCCGTCCCTGGCATGCTGCTGACTTGGCCTGCTGGTGATGTTCAAGATTCGCCCTGCCAGTGCACACAGGCAGCCACCAGGCCCCTCGGTTTATTGGAATTTGCAGGCAAGGACCCCAGGCAACCTTTCTCCACCCCAAGTCAGGGGTTCCTCAACAGAGGAGACAGGCATAACCCCTTCATCTGGCTTCCCCGGTCTGCTGGGCTCCAAAGGGTGAAGCTCTGGACGTGAGTCCTAGCCCACCTGGTAAGGCCTTCGTGCCCCCAAGTCCAGCTCTGTCCAGCACAGGCCATGTCATCACTGCCCTGGCGCATGTGTGTCTGAGACGGAGTGAACTCTGAAGGCTCAGAGAATCATGCCGCACAACCCAAGCTGTCAGGGTCTGCTCATGGCAGGGCTGGGACTTTCTGTAGGAAGTTGGTGTGTCTGAGTGACCCCACACATGCTCAGGGCCTTAGCACAGACTAGCATCCCTCTGGATGCCATTTTCTCGCATGTCTGTCTGACCTTGTGAATGTCAGCGGTGCTCTGTATGCCTGGGGTTGGCCTGTGTGTACCTCAGCCTCTGTATTTATTAGAAGGGACTCTGGGGGTCTCATTATCTCAGGAGCTACCTAGGAACGTGTGGGTGCAAGTCTGCAGGACTGGGAGTCATGGGCCTTCTGGACTCTTTGTTCCAGCCTTGGGGAGCCCAGAGGCTTTGCACCCTGGCCTGCCCATGCCCCTCCATCAGCTGGAGCAGCCTCTGCCTGGGCCTGGCTGTCACGCTGAGCGATGGAGGCTGCAGATGTTCACTCTCTCCTCAGATGGGTCCTGTGTGTGACTCTGCAGTGCCACCCAGCCTGTATCTCAGCATCTCTGTGTGCCTGCAGCTCTCCCTGCAGTGTTCCCCGCCCCTCCCTCTCTGTCTCCTGTGCTGGGCTCTCCTGCACTCACTGGGCTCTGTTCACCTCTTCTGTCCCTGGCTGGCTGTGTGTGTCAGTTTCTCCATATATCTCTCTGTATGCCTCCTGGAGCTGCCTCCATCTTTGCATTTGTTTTAGTGACTATTTCCAGATCTTTCCTTGGCTTCTTTTCTGGTTCCTCTCACTCTGATATCATACAGGGTCTCGAGTCCCTCCTTTCTTTTATATCTTCATCCCTGTCCTTCCCCTGTCCTCCTCAGACCTTGAATTGTCCTTGACGACCACAGCAGTCACCCTGCTGGACTGGGTCCATCTGCACTCCTGAGGCTCCCTGGTCCCCAAGGCCAGGCATAGACCCTAACACCTAGTCGATTGTCAGGGAAGGCTGTTGACTGTATCAAACTCTGTTTTTCGCTCTTGTCATTTGTCTCTCCCTCCCTTTTGCCATGTCCCTCATCCCCTGAGACGCGGAGGTTCCTTTTCTCTGGTTCTCCCTAGCTAATGCGCTTCTTTACCTACATCTCCTAATATGGGTCTTTCTAAAGACCCTGGTTCTTTCCTTGGTTGTTTTTGGGAACACCCTGCTTCCTGCCAAGACACCTTTTATGTTACTTCTGGATCTTCTCTCCTACGTGTCTGCATCTGCCTCCCCATTTCCATCTGCCTTCTGAAATCATCTAGCCCTCGATCGCATCAGACCCTCCCTGCCGCTAGCTTTCCTCCATTTCTCTTCTCCCGCTACACCCAAACTGGACCCTGGCCTTGCACCCCGCCCCCAACACCAGACGCCCCTTTTCCAACACTGCGGTCTAGCCCCGCCCCCCAAATCCCGACGAGCCTTAGCCACGCCCCCGCCTTGGTCCCGCCCCTTCAAGCCTCGTCTTTTCCATAGCCACGCCCCACCCCGCAGCCAGAAGCCTCTACTGAGCCCCGCCCAGGAACGCACCGCGCTCCTACCTGAGACCTCCAGCCTCCCGCCCAGCCCCACCGCTCCTCCTCTGCGGGCCTGAGCCGCCTACCTGCCGGGTACCGCTCGTTGACCGGCCAGCTGTCCACCTGCAAGGTGGCGTTGCCACCGCTTCGAGTGAAACGCACCACGTGGTATTTGCCGTCGCTCACGATGGCATTGGGCTCGTCGATGGTAATGTCGTCCGTGCCCACGTTAAAAATCACCCCCACGGTGCCCTGGTCCTGGTAACAGGGAGGTAGAAGTCAGCCACTGGGAGAGATCAACTAGTCACTCCTCCCAGAACTCCATCTGTGGATACCACCAGCCTAGCTCTGCAATGTTTTACAGCTTCATAATACAACTTCCTTAGGTCTCAAGCGTTCAAGGTGGGCAGGCTGGAGCGCCCACCCTCACTTGCAAACAAGGGAGATGCCTGAGGCTCAGAGGTTGCTGGCAGCTACCGTGGGGCGCAGAGTCAAGACCCGGAGCCCTTTCCACTAGTCGCCTCTGTCTCTTGCCTTTTGGTTCATCCAGAGCATTTGCAAAGAATGTTTACAGAGCACCTATGCCGTGCAAGTACCCCTGAGTGCAGATGGGGATGCAGATGGGGACCAAGCTGGGGAACAGCCTGGGTCTGGGAGGGTGTGCCTCCCTGAGGGCTAAACAACACAGAAGTCCACAGAAGCCCCAGAGGACAGCCCTGACCTTCAAGCCCAAACCTCGATCTCTAGCCTCCCCTCCCCTGTATTGGGGCATCACTGTGCGGCCTCTGAAGCCTTGCAGGCCCACACGGGTCAGGCTCTGACGGCAGGGGCAACCCAGACAAGGACTGAGGACTGCAGAAGGGGAGGAAGGAGGCTGAGTAACCAGAGAGATCCTGCAGAGGCCACCTGGGGTCAGCCCAGGAACAGTTCTGCCAGTGGCTCTGGAGTGAAAGGAGTTAGGCCGAGACCCCAAAAGTGACAGGCCTGTGGGTACTGTTTGCATGTGTTCTGGTCATCTCCACACAGTGCTCTGAGGAAGCTCATAGCACCCCATTTTATCCAGGAAGACACCTGAGGGCCAGAGAGGTTAAATAACATCTCAAACTCTCATGGCTCACAGGTTTGGACCCCAGCTATCCTAACTCCAACGCCAGTGTTCTTATCCCTTGCCCACTAGTCTGAGACACTGACTCAAAGGGCTGGGGTGGGGCCATCTGCTGAGGCCACCCTACCTCCAAGGTCTGGCAAGGCAGTAGAAAGCCCACATGGCCCTCGGTGTAAGCCCCAACTCCATTCCCCTGTACCTCTCAGCCACCTTCCTGCACCCAGCCCTGGAGTGGGCCCAGTCATCCACCCACAGGACTGACACAAGACTCTCTAGGCCCCCTAGGTTGCTCACAGGGTCCCAGCCCAGCATAGAAACACGCTATACTCTTGGGGTCTTCCTGAAAGACTGCCAGTCCCGCTTGGGCCAAAGGAACCATTCAGCTGTCACCGCCTACATCTAACAGAGCTGAAAGGCCTGGTGACACTGGGGATAGGGGCAGGGTGGTTCACCGAGGGGGCAGAGGCTGGGGCTTGGCAGAGAGAGTGGAGGGATAGGATGGGCAGCTGTGGTTTCCTTGGAGACCCTTGCCATGTCCTTTCTCCACTTGTGTACAGTCCTCCCCCTCCTAGAACCTAGGAAAGTCGCGCACGCAGGCAGGCATCTACACGCACACACCCCCAGCCACACATGTGTGCATTAAAGCAGGGAAACTGAGGCCAGGTCTGCCTGACAGAGACTATTAGCAAGCCCCACCCACCCACCACCCACAGACTGACAACATCCCCAGGGAGACGGTTCATCATCCTCCCCACACACCCGGGAAGCGAGCAGTCGAGCCTCCTCGTTACTATTGTTAGTAATAATATCACCCAGAATAGCATCAGCCCCTTGGATGCCTCTGAGGGTTCCTCCCCACGAGGCTCCGCCCAAGCAGTGATGGTCAAGGGCACGTGCAGTCTGGGAGCCAGCAGCAGAGGGCCAGCCCGGGGAGCTGGAAGGCAGGACGCCTGGGTTCCCCAGGAGGCAGCCCAGCTCCGAGCCGTGTGCTCCGGGGGAGAGGCAGCTCCCCAGAGCCGCTCCCGATGTGAAGTCAGTTGTCACTTCTGTTAAAGTCATTAATTCCTAATTCCCCAATTACCTCATTAGGCGGCGGTGGGGAGAACGCGGCCGCTCCTACAGCAAATAATTATGGGAGTCAAAATTAATTTGGCAAAGTGGAGCGACGCTTTATTAGAAACGTCAAATTGCTTTTCTCTTATTTTGCTGCCGCCTCCCCACTCTCCGAGAGCTGCTAATGACGCTGTGGTGGGAGCTGATGTGTCACCAGGGGAGGAGGGGGCTTAGGGGCTCACCCCAAGGGGCTCTGGCCTGTTTGGTGCCCAACAGAGCTGGCCTCTCTGGTGACCCCTTACCCTTTCCAGGCTCTGCCACCCTAGCACTGGGTCTCCCTTCCTCCCAGGCCTCTGCAGCACCCAGGTGCCAGGCCTTGCTCCCGCACGGCCCTGCACCAGGTGAGGCATGTGCGAGAGAAAGGGAGGATGCCCCTTCTCCCAGCTGGGACCACCACCCTCTCCTCTCAGCCCTGGGACGAAGCACTGAGGCACAGAGCGCATGCAGACTCATCGGGGTGGCCCGTCACAGATGACTGGGGTACAGAGGGCTGCGAGCAGGCAGGGCGGGGTGAGCGCTTTACATGCAAGCTGTCAGTTGAGCCGCCTGGCATCCCTCTGCCCTCTTACTGTGCCACACACCTGGGGGAACTTAAGAGTGCGGTGACTTGCACAAAAATAGAGCCAGGAAGGGGCAGAGCTGGGACTCAAACCCAGACCATCTGCTCTAAAGCCACGCAGGGTCTCACACGACAACGGAAGGAAAGGAGCAACCGTCCGCGCTCATAGAGGACATGGGGAAACACGGTCACACCCTGCCACTCAGGGGTGACTGAAACCAAGCAAATGCCACTCAGGAAAATATAAGCGCATAGCTACATCCTCAAACAGAGACAGGCGGCACCCACAGTCACAGCCGCCTCCCGACACACAACCATCAGGCACCCGGCGCCACACTGTCATCCACAGCTGCACCGTCTCTCCCCACAGGCTGCCACTCACAGTCAGAGACACTGCCTCACTCACTCACAGGCACAGAACTCCCAGGCCTGGCCCAGTGTCCCACTGGCTACTCTTCCCTCTGCACCCCTTCCCACAGGTCTGTGCCCATCAGCTGCTGCTGCCACCCTAGCCATGCTCTGCCCACAGGATCCCTCCGCCTCCATCCTCCACACCCCCATCGGGCGTGGGGTGCAGACTGGGGCTCCGATGAGCTGTCCTGTGAGGGGCCAGCATACCCGCCTCAAGCAGGTGGGAGGGGTCAGAGTTCACACAAGCCTTCTCCCCCTCCCGACTCTGCCCTCCTTAAAGCTAGGGCACCCAAAGTGCCTGGCCAGGGCCAGCCTTGGGACACAGCCAGCCAATGAGGGAAAGGAACAGCTGTAAATATGGTGTTGGAGACGAAAGCCAGAAGCCCAGGACTTAAGACTGGGGAGCAGGCAGGGGAGAGACTAAGACGAGAAGTGAAATGGGGAAGGCCAGAGGTCCCGGGGAAGGTCATGGGCAGGACCTGAGATGGGGCAGAGGGCCAGGAAGGACAAGGGCCCAGCGAAGACGTGAGTCAGATGCAAACCTGTGAGGTGAGGGAGGTGGACATAGAGGGAGGCCCAAGGGAAGCACTGAGAAGGAACAGAGGTCAAGGAGCCCCGCAGGACAGGCTAGGGTAGGGGCGAGGCCCACGGTGTGGGTGGAGGGACAGAAAAAGGCAGAGTTGGTTGGGACCAGAGGCCAGGGCAGGGACGTGGGGCTGGGCCGAGAGGTCAGTGAAGAGTGAGCTTAAACAGTCAGGAGGGCCTTTGCCGGGAGGGCAAAGGCCACAGAAACAGATCAAAGGCTGGTCAGAGGCAGGGGCAGGACTTGAAGACCAGGTAGAGCAAAGGTAGGAAGCTGTGGGGAAGGGAGGTGCAGGATGGGGTGGGGGGCTGCTCCCGGTGGACTAGGAATGAGCAGGCAAATCACCCAGGGGCAGTCACAAATGTAGAGACAGTAGAGCAGATAGCTCATCCTGTAGAGCGCTCACATAGTGTGCGCACGGACCTGGGTTTGAATCCCCAGCCCCTCAGTGGGGAAAAAAATGTAGGGACATCTGAAGGCTGAGGAGAATGGTCTGGAAGGCCCTCGACTATATCCTGGAAGGAGGAAGACACAGACGGTCTCAGGGCGTAGGGAGGTGGGGACCTACAAACCAGACGAGAGGCGGACTGGGTCCCAGAAACAGAACTTCTTGAGGGAAGCCCTAAGGATGAGGGAATCAGCTCTAAGGGCTCCCCAGGAAGGGAACAGTGCAGGGCTGACCCACGGCCGAGAAGCACCAGCAGGCAGGGAGTGGGCAGGCACGGGGAGGGCCAGAGTGCTTACGATGTGTAGCTGCAGGTAGTCTCCGAGGCCCGAGGCACTGTCCACCCGCACCAGCACAGCGCTCCGCTGGTGGGTGCTGAAGCCCACGGCCAGGCGGTCCATCCTCGTGCTGGGCCGGTCATTGGGGGGCCAGGTGTAGGTGATGAGCGCTCCCCCCTTCCCAAAGATGTATGTGGTCCCGGCTGCAGAGAAAAGGAAAGGGAGAGAGGGAGAGAAGGCATCAGGAGGGTGAGCTCAGGAGGTCCTGGAGTTGTGGCAGAGCATGCAGACCCAGGTTCAGGGCGCGGGGCTTCAGCTGTGATGCCCTCAGCAGCCACTAGCCCAGCAGCCCTAGGGAACAGTTGGCAGGCGGGTGCCAGGGCGAGAGTCTGTGCACGCAGACAGATGTAGCTGCCTCATCAAGAATGCTTGCTTTAATTACAGCAAAACAGAGAGGTAATAGAGAGAATGACCCAGAGAGAGGCTGCAAGGGGACCCAGATGACAAGAGTGCCCTGGGCCGGAACCCAGGGGCCTGATTCTGACCAGCATGACTTCTCCCAAGGCTGACAGGGGTGACAGATTCAAATGTGTGCTTCTTTGGGGCCAGAGCTGAGCAGCACCAAGGCAAAAAGGAGCCCCAGGCGATGGCGGGAAGATGAGCAGGGCTGTGGGCAGCTCTGACTCATGGCCCATCTCTGGCTTGCCGCCAACATCTCCCCCTACCAGTCCACTCCCAACCCTCTGGGAACCCTCCTGGTTTGCCCAGGACTCCCTGCCTCCACCCCCCAGCAGGGGTGCCTGGGTCCCAAAGCAGAGTCCTGGAGCCCTGCCCAGAAGGGAAGAGACAGTGGGGAGGGGGTCCTGAGAGCCAGAGGAGGAAGGAGGCAGAGACAGATGGACAGAGAAGGACAGAGAGGGATGTAGGTGAGAGAAACAGGAGAGTGGGAGCCCAAGATGTAGGCTCCCTCTCCTGCCCTCCCCCACCCCACCCTCTCCCCTTCTCCCTCTCCTCTTCACCATCCGGCTGCCGGGGGCGGTGTGAGGTCCCTAACGATCTCAGCCCCAAAATAAACCCCATTAGTCGCCATGTTCCCTCCTGCGGGCTGACTGAGCTCCCTGGGGGTGGGGGTGGGGGGCTGGTCACCCAGTTTCCGGGAAAGAGCCTTGTCTGGGAGGCCTGGAGGACTAGGGCTCTGGGGCCTTCAGAGCAGGGAAGGGAAGAGAACAATCTTGCATTCTTCAGGACATAAATGGAGCAGATGAGATTCATAAAATGCTTAATTAAATAATTAGCCACTAACGACTCCTCTCAAAGCACGTCTTGGGGGGAAAGGGGCTTAAGAAAAAACTTTGCCAGACTGAGAGACACAGAGAGAAATGGGGCCTGAGGGCAAGCGCCTGGAGTAGGCTGGGAGAGGTGTGTGACCCTGCCTGTGGAAAGTGCTGGTCTTGGGGGTGGGGGCGCTCCAGCTTCCCAGGAGACAGGACACCCTGCAGGGTCTAAGACACTCCCAAGAAGCAAGGCGGAAGCCTGCTCAGCCAAGGTGGCAACCCAGCTGGTAATACAAAGCCAGGTCCCCTGACACCCTCAAGGTCTCTCACCTCAGGCACTCAGGAACCCCCTTGTAGTTCAAGCAATCAGGTGGAAGGGGGCTCTGTCCCAAGGAGCTCCTAGACCCCCCCGTAGGAGAGGGGGGGACTCCTGCGTGCCTTGGAGGGAAGTTCTCCCAAAGCCCAGGGGGTTGCTGAGGCAAGAAGGGAAGGCTTGCTGCCTGGGTACCAAAGAGGTAGTGAGATAGCAGGGAATCAGGGTTGGCGCAGCAGAACCGTGAGACCCCTGCTGTCTCCCAGAGCTCCTACCACGTGGCCCTCCACCTCCCCAGACAGGCCAGAGTGAGACATGACCCCGGGGCAGGGCAGGCAGGAAGAAGCACTGGATGTCTGATAAGTGACATCTCACCCAGTCTGTGGCTCAGAAAGCACCCCAGCAGGCAGAGGGAGTGCACCTCTGCCCCTCCAGACCCAGGTGTCCTTTCTACCTGGGGACCCTGAAACCACAGTGGTAAAGGTTGAACCCTCAGGATGGGCCCCACGCCCAGAGTGGAGAGCAGGCTGGGGCGGAGCCCACAGTGAGTCCCATCTCTACCCCTGTGCAGGTCACCTGCCTGGAAAGGGCTAGGCCTCAGCCGGTACAGTCTCTCCACTCCCAACACTGCAGCGCTCCGGAAAATCGGCTGTTTCCATGGCAACCGTAATACCCAGGGTCCTCCCTCCCCGCTCCACTCACAAGCTGCACGTCGAATTTAGGGGGTGGGGAGGGCCAGGGGAGCTGAGATGCTGACCTTCCTCCACACGCAGGCCCTGACCAGAGGCTGAAGCCTCTACACCCCTGGGGTCCTAGATCCCCTCACACCAGGGAAGGAAGCCCCATCTTCCTGCCCCCAAGCCCAGCCCCGTCGCGGTCTAGGGGAAAGCAGGCAGACTCTTCTCCCGGCTTTCCCTCTGGATACCAAACAGCACAGCACCATGGACAGCGCCATGGCCGGTGCCCAGGCATCCGAGGAGCCGGCAGGCCTGATGCCCCTTTGGGTAGTGAGGCTGGAGGATCGGAGGCACGTGCTCACTGCCCAAGCCCCAGGCCCCGCAGCAGGCACCTCCCCAGTGACGCACGCCCAGACCTCACACCCACACACAGGCCGCGACGCACCCAGCGGCACACAAAGCCCCAGCGTGGGGAGGCAGACCCCGACCGGGGCCGACAGCCGGGAAACATGGCGGTAGGCGCACAAAGACAGGCCATCGCGGGCGGCGCAAGGGCAGCGGCCGGCTGGGCGCGGGAGAGGCCCGCGGCGCACACGATGCCCGCCGCGCTCCCGGCCCAGGCCTCCCCCGGGATTGATTACCCAGCTGTTCTCACACTGCAGCCAGTTTATTACGCTGGGCGGGCCTGTTAAAGCCTAAGGGCGTTTATTACACTGGGGGGACCGGGGCGGAGAGACACTTCTTGGGCAGAAGAGGTGAAGGATGAATGGTTTATTGGGCTGGGGCGGCCGTAATTACCCTGGGGAGACATTTCTTTCCCCGGCACCGCGGCTCCCGCCCGCGGGCGCAAAGGGCTCGGCTGGGAGGAGGCCCAGGCAGGGGAGGCGGGGCCTCCATCGGTCCCGCCCCGGTCGGTCGCGCTCAGAAAGCTCCTCCTGCCGCTCTCCATCAAGCTGTCCCCTGCCCTGCCCCAGGCTCCCCAGGAGCAGGCATGGCTGGCCTTCCAGCAGACACGGAGTCCAGGACATCCCCCCACATCCAGAACCTCTGACAACCTCCAAAAAGGGCTCAAGAGTGAGAAGAGCATAAGCTAAGGCCCCAAATGTCACCCTAGGGAGGTGACATTTCTGGACCTCCCTGGGAAATCACTAGTGTGGGGAATGGTCAGTATGAGTCTTCAGACATTTCCGGGAGTACTACACCCCTGAAGCCCAAGTCAAGACAGTGGCCAGCCACAGAGCTCATAGGCCTAAGGTTGACACTTTCTGTCCACACCCAACAGTCTCCAGAAATTCACTGCTCCAGTAAAACACTAAATGATCAGAATCTTCCATACAGTCCACACACACCTGCATTCTAGAAAAAAAAGTCCAACCGACCATTAATAATGGTTAGCTAACCCAGACCCAAAAAACATAATCATTCATGTACAACCATCCCATACACTCATGCCCCCAGGGCTAAAGCTACTGGTGCAGACCCCCTGTCTGCCTGTTTCCCCACAGCATAAGATGCCATGACAGAAGATCTAGACTTGTGAGAAGATGAAGTGTCCTGCACAATCCAGAGAAGACTCAGACTAACATAGGTGCTCACAGCCAGTCCCAGATCTATCTGTAAAAACCTCCACAACACAGAGGGGAGATCTCTCTCATACAGGTTCAGATCCCTGAGTTTAGCTTTCTCTTGGTCTAGAATCCCTTCAACCCTTAACCCCATTCTTGGCCATAAATCATCCAGTATGAAATCCAAAATAATACTCATATCCAGAATCAAAATATGTGCTGAATCCTTTTGTAATGGAGCAGTAAACTCAGAAGCTCTGGAAGCTACAGACTCAAAGCTGGGATCCAGTCCTCCTTTCCTGGCACCTGAAACCTCAGGCTGAAAGCTCCTCAAGGACTTTGAAAAACGACCTATAATCCCAGTGGCTCAGGAGGCTGAGGCAGGAGGATCTCGAGTTCAAAGCCAACCTCAGCAACTTAGTAAGGCCTTAAGCAACTCAGAGAGACCCTGTCTCTAAATAAAATACAAAAAAGGGGCTGGGGATGTGGCTCAATGGTTAAGAACTTCTGGGTTCAATCCCCACTAAAAAAAAAAAAGGAAGAACTGGGGGGAGGTCAAGGACCAGGGGAGCGTCACCTCCTCTTCACATTTTTAGACCAGGTGCATGGTCTTCCCTCGTCCCAGAGTGACATCAGGTGCAGAAGTGACCATGGCATCTTGCAGGTGGGTAGGGACATTATGTAACAGGAGAGGTGAGGGTTAGGAGGGGGAATGGGAAGGAGTGGAGAGGAGATGAGGAAGGCGAGCAGAGGCGCAGCGGCACTCCCTAAGGGAAGCAGAGGAGCAGGTGAGGAGAGAAGAGGGGTGCTCTTGCACAGGGCATTTCTGGGGAGCCTCCGGGCAGGACGAGGCCTGAGGAGAGTGGCATTCAGCCATGACAGGTGGCCTCCTTGCCTTCTGTCTTTCCTGGGACCCTCCTCCTTCTTGGCCACCCCACCCTTCAGAGGCTCCCCATTCCACCTCCAGACACTTTTCCTTACTGTCCCACTGTGCCCTCCAGCTCTTCCTGTACTTTCACATGGCCCTGGGCAGTCACTGGTCCTTTCCCTCCTGTGCCCAGAAAGAGAGTAGCCATCTGTGAGGCAATCTCAATGCCAACATTCCATAGGTTCTGAGCGCTCGCATGCATGTGCGTGTGTGTGTGTGTGTGTGTGTGTGTCTGCCTGTGTCCATGCAGTATCAGAAGCCAGGCCAAAAAAAAAAAAAAAAAAAAAAAAAAAAAAAAAGAAAAAAACCCTTCTAAAAGATCTAGAATTGTTAGAGGATAAAACATCAGGCACAGTGGAAAGCCATGGCCCGTGTTCTTTCTCTCTGCCCCGCTCTTGCTCCTTGACTGATCCTTGGGCACTCCTTCCAGTCATCCCATCATCCCTGGGCCAGCACCTCTCTCCTTTGCCTTCCTCTTTCACTCCCCTCCTCCTGACCCAGCAAAGTTCTTCCCAGTGTACCTGGCTCCCCTCTCCTATCTTTCCCATTTATGCCTCACCTCATTGCCCAGACAGACCAAGGCCTGAGAGCCTTTGAGAACAACACCGGGCCTGGGGAGCCAGAAGACAATGAGGGGCAGCAGGTGGAGAAGGCCAGAGAGACTCTGGGGAGGGGAGGGAGTTAAGATCCGGAGCAAAGTGTGGGGTGGGGACATGGGAGAAGAAACTGGGAGCACTGCAAAGGAGGGGCACCCCCAGACAGAGATTAGATAAGGGAAGCTATGTTGGAGAAGAGAGAAGAAAGGAGAGAGGATCTGCAGGAGCTGCTCTTGGGGAAGTGGATGAAACAAAAGTAGAGCCATGACAGATGAAAGTAGAGAGCTACAGAGGAAGAAAGAGAAAGGGGAGGCCAGAAAAGGAGCAGCAAGCCTGGAGTAGCAGGGGCAGGAAGGATGGGCAGCCTGAACAACAATGGGAGGCAGAGATGAGTGGAGAAAAGGGCGGCAGTGGGGGCAAGGATGGGAAGCAAGGAAGAGGGAGGCGTAGTGGCTGTAGTGGCCAAGGAAGGAACAGAGTGAGGGGGTGGGAAGTCACAAATGAGAAGTGAGGAGGGTCCAGGCCTGCCAGGGAAGGGAAGCACAGAAATGGGAAGCCACACTGGCACAGAGCGAAACTGCTGAAGGCCAGTGGTGGCAGGGGATAGGAGTCAAGATCAAAGGTGGCTGGAGAGTGGAGGTGTCAGAGCACCCAGACGGGAGGTGACAGGGGTACAGAAGTGGAAGGCGCGGATGGGGGCACAGAGATGGGAAGGGATGGGAGTTCAGGAACAGGTGAAGAGAATACAGGATGGGATGGGACTGAAGAGGGAGGTGATGGAGGGATGAAGGGGGAAGGAACGATGAAAGGTGAGGAGGGAAGTGACGTGGTCGAGATGGAGGTGATGAGGGTACCCCATGGAAGGACAAGGTACAGAGCTGGGAGGTGAGGCAGAGTACAGAGGAGGGAAGTGAAAAGGAGGCAGGAGGTAACAGGGACAGAGATGGGAAGAGGTGCCATACAGAGAATTCTTGGGGGCCTAAGATAGGAAGCGACGGGGGCCCTTAGGGTGGGCAGGGAGGGTGGAGGTGAGAGGTGGCGGAAGGCAGAAGCAGAGGGGCTGGGACCTGAGGTGGAAGGGGAAGGGATTAGGGGTGGCAGGCTGCAGGGATGGGCGAGGTTGATGTGAGTGGACAGTGACAGAGGGCTGATGGAGGCGATGGGGAGCCTGGGACACAGTGCTGGGGCTACAGAGGTGAGAGATGCTAGGGGTCAGAGGTGAAGCGGAGTAGACACCAGGAGGAAGGGGCAAGGGTGGGCGGATGATGGGACAGTGTGGGGCTGACTGCCCCCACGCAGGGAAGGCGGCTAATGGAAGAAGAAGGGAAGGTTGCTGAAGGCGCAGAGGTGAAACAGACAGATATGAAGAGGCCAAAGCGGAGGAGATGGACATGTCAGAGGCAAAAATGACAGATGGGAGCGAGATGGGTGGGGGGGAGGCAACAGACCAGCGATGGGAAGGAGAGGGTGAGGCAGAGGTGGAGGTGAAACAGGCAGAGCGGTGATACGGGCAGGGATGGAGGTGATGGGGAAGGCGAACGGGAAGGATGAAAGGACAGGCAGGAGGTGATGGGGCTACGGAGAGGCCAGGCGGAAAGAGCGGACGCCGGGATCAGGAGATGCAGGTGAGGCGCGGAACCAAGTGACGGAGGGACAGAGGGGCAGAGGAGAGAGGGAGGCGAGGGTGGGGCCGAGATGGGAGCTGGAGAGGGGCGCCCCGGGCCGGCCGAGCGCGCACAGCTGGGGTGAGGCCCGCCGGGGTCTGGGCGGTGCACCCGGAGGCCGGCGTGGCGGCGTCACTTACCGTGCCCGCCGCGGGTGAGGAAGGGCATGCGGTTGATGGCGATGGGCACGGTGCCGTGCTTGCTGTGGAAGTGGTGGACGTGGTGGGTGGTGCTGAGGCTGGACGAGACCCGGGCCCCCTCGGCCGCCCCCAGCAGCAGCAGCAGCAGCAGCGGCAGCAGCGGCGGCAGCGGTGGCGGCGGCGGCGGCGGCGGCAGGGGCCCGGCCAGGGCGGGGGGGCGGCGCGGGCACCCCCCCGGCCCGCTCCCCCCGGGGGGCATCTCGGCCCGGGGGCGGCCGCCTCACAGCCCCATGCCGGGGGCGGGGACGCGGGGCTGCGCGGCCCCGCGAAGCCCCCCTCCGGCTCCGAGCTCCGGGAGGGGGGTGGGGGCGAGGAGAAGGAGCGCCCGAGCCCGAGCCTCAGTCCGGAGCCAATGAGATCAACTGGATCCCGCCGGGGAATCCGGGGTCCGCGGAGCGGCGACGCCGAGGTCCAGGACGCCTGGGTCCATCGCGAGCAGCTAGGGGTCTCCCCGCATGCCGGCGGGCTCGGCGCGGCGAGGGGCCGTCAGAGACCCGCGGGAGGGGGCATGGTGCCGGGCGGAGAGGACGGGCGAGCGGGGGCCACGCGGGGAGGGGAGAGCGGGGAAATCCTGCGGAAAACCGAGCGCGGCGGGGGAGGGCGCGGGCTGGAGGAGAGAAGGGGGACGGAGGCCCGGCTCCCCGGAAAGCGCGAGGCCGGCGGAGACTCCCGGCCGCGCCGCCGCCGCCGCTGCCGCTGCCGCTGCCGCCCGACGGAGGCCGGGGGAGAGGAGGGAGCGGCCGGGGAGGGGGGCGGGAGAACGGGGAAGGGAAGCGAATCCGGGTGAGGGGGTGAAGGGAGAGGAGAGGAGGGGAGAGGAGAGGAGGGAGCGGGGCGAGCCGAGGAGAGGCGCGAGCCTGCGAGATTCCGGCGGAGAGATGGAGGCAGCGGAGTGTTGCTGCAGAGGCTGAGAGGCTGGAAGGGAGAGGAGGAGGGCGAGGGAGGAGGCGGGGAGGGAGGGGGCGCGGGGGGAGGGGGCAGGGCGGAGGGGCCGAGCGGCTCCCGATCTGCGGGCGGCGCTGGGCAGCTCCGCGGCGTGGCACCTGGCTAGCCCGCTCGGCGCTCGCCTCTCCTCTGCGCGCGCCCCGCCCCTCCCCCGCGCCGGGCGCGCGCTCTCCACCCGCACCGCCCCCCTCCGGGAGAAGGGGCCCTGCTGAATAATTGAACAGGACTGAGGCTAGCGAGAGAGGCCGCTCTCTTCCTCCTCCTCCCCTCCCCCGCACCCGGACGAGCCCCAGTAGTGCTCGCTGGTCCAGCGCGGAGATGTGGCCAGAGCCACCTCTTCACGCAGCCCTCCGAACACACGTGCACGCTGGGATGTAGACGGGCTTGGATATGGAGACACCCACGTGTCCACACAGGCACCAGTGTGCGGGCAGGCACACGGTGCGGACACATATCCATGCATGTGCTCACGGACACTGCACACCAAATCGCTCTCAGCAGGGCGTGCACACATGCTCACGAAGGCATTCGTGCACACATACATACGTGTTTGATCGCAGGCAATGCATGGCCAGCACACACACATACACCCCTACCCCCCGAAACTCATCCTCCAAAACAGGGTCATCCATACCAGACAATGTACCCAGAGCCCCAAAGGTGCTCAAGAGTAAGACACAGCCACGCATACACTCTGCTCCCCACCGTCCCAAGAGGGTGCTCTCCAACTGCTGCACAAGGCTCCCCCACTCCTCCACTCCTTCCTCTCCAGGCCTGAGACCTCTCTCCCAGCCTCAACCTCTCCCTTCACGGGGGTCTCCAGGACACCTGTCCACTGAGTGTCCCACTTACAACAAAACCCTTCCTGGGACATTTTTGTCTCCCATAGAGTGCCCCTCACATGGATCTGCCTTCCAAAAAACTTTGGGGGGCCTCCGGGAAGCATCCATCATGGCCCTGGGGGTAAGTGCATTTGGATGTCACCTCCATTTTCGTATCAACCTGCTTGGACAGGAAAGAGGGCCCTGGGGAAGCAGGTGGAGGTTACAGGAGGAAGGGAAGAGGAGAGGTGGTGCGGAGCTGAAAACATGGTGTAGCAGAGTGAGAAGAAATGGGCAAGAGGAAGGGGCAGATGAGGTGGGAAAGGGGAGGGCTGGGGACAGCTGGCTCCTGCTTACTGGAGTCTGAATTCTGTTTGGGAGCAGAATTGTCTCCGAGAGACTTGTACACTGCCCTCGTTCCTGGGTACAGTCAGGACCTGGGACAGCTCCCCCTTTGCGGCTGCCACCCTTAATCCTTGCTAGATGCCAGAATCTACTAAGGCCCCCAGTCCTTCTAAAGTAAAAAAAGAGGTCTGCAGAGGCCCCCGGGATGAGGCTTCCAGATGCTGCGTGGCCCCATGAGGAAGGAGACAGTAGGCTGAGGCTCCCAGAGGATGTGCCTTCCTGTCCTCTCTGGCCCATTCCTGTGCTCTGGAATATAGACTGACACAGCTCTGAGCAGGCAGAAAATTTATGGCCCCAAAGGGAGGGAGGGAGGAGCTGGTGGCGAGAGGAGAGGAAGGGAAACCGCCTAGAGGCCAATCAATATCGGTGAGTGGGAACTGGAGAGAGGGGGAGGGGAGGTGCTGGCCAGGGGGAGACATGAGGGTAAAGGCAGAGAGAGACAGAGGTGTGCAAGAGATCAATAGGAGCTGCAGAGACGCAGAGACAGGGAGGCAGAGCCGGAGAGGAGCCAACCCCCTGGGAGGCAGGAGACAGCCTCTGAGACAGAGCACAAGCCCAGGGGCTTTGGGGAAGGAAGTACCGCCCCTCTCTTTTCAAATCCTGTTTTCATCCTCTCCACCTTCCTGTCTCTCATCACAGAGATGGGCTCTCTCTTTCTGATCTTCTCTCTCCAGTCTTCCCAGAGCAGAATCTCCTGAGCCTTAGAGGAACAGAGGTCCTGGCCCCACCAGGAGTAGTTCCCAAGTCACAGATGGAGAAATGGAGTCAATGAATGAAGAAAGGTTGTCCCAAAGGTCACACCTCCCAGTGTCTTCCTCACCAGACAGCTGCCTGCCCCAGCTGGGATGCTCAGGGGCCTGGCTCTGCCTCTCCACCTTGGCGGAGTCTCCTCTCCTCCCTCTCTTCAGGCCCAGGCCCTGCTGGGCTCCCAGGACCCTCATATAGAGTGCATCTCCCTACTGGGTCCCTGCCTGATATGGGGCACACAGGTCCCCAAGAAGACCAGCCATAGAAAAGGCGTGAAAAACCAGACAGAAAAGCAACCCCAGGAGGAAAGTGGGTGTGGCTTGAAAGCCTCAGCAGAGACCACACTCCCCAGATTCTTGCCCTGTCCTTGGGGTGGGGACAGATCAGAGGTACCCCAGGGCCAGTGGTGGCTCCCTGGGAGGAGCAGCATGCAGGCTCCCAGTTGCACCCACCTTGTCTTTAGCTCCGCAGCTTTGCTCAGGCCATGCCACCAGACCAGTGCTTGGGAATGGTGGCACTTCCCAAGATGGGCCCTGCTCCCCAGCTCCAACTCTCCCTCCCTTCCACAGAGAGGAACCCAGAGAAGTTGTTCTTCCCATCTCTGCCCAAAGGTGGCACAACTCCCTAGACCTCCCCCCCCACACACCATCTATCACTGGGCCCCCTTTCCAGAAGCTTCCACTGTATGGGAGTGAGTAGTGCTGACGGGTAGCAGCGATTTTTGATCAGATTTCCTCCACCCCAAGTAAGAAATGGCACAACCACCATCCTGAGAACTCGAGCAACAGGCGTAACAGTCAGAGGCAGGACACACGGTTCTAGCTGAGCTGTGCCTCCAATGCCCTAGGATGCCAGGCTCCTCCCCAGTCAAAAGGCAAGGATGGTTTGCAGCCCACAGCCTTCTCTGAAGATCAAATGGAAGGGGCTTTGTCAGTGACACTGAACTGTCCATTATATGTCTGCAGAACTGTGTGGAGCTGAGCTACCTGGAGGGAAGAGGCCCGGCCACAGCATGACAGCCAGGCCCCAAGTGCCCCTGAGCTGACCGTCTGAGAGGCTGTGGCAGACACAGAGAGCAGCAGGTCAGATGAGAGAAATCCTGGGGACAGCGTGGGGACAAGGGCCCCAGGGCTGGCCATGCCTGAGAACACCAGAAACGTGCTGAGCGAGATGGGCTGGATATGTTTTCAGAGGGGAAGGGAAGCCAACCTCCCTCCAAGAGCCCCAGTCCCTGGAACCAGTAGGTGTCCCCCGTGAGAAATTCGCCAAAGAGCCAGCAGTGTGGTCATGGAGGCAGGGGTACTGTGGGCTACGTCCGCAAATCGGCTGCCCTCGCCGGGCCTCACTGCACGCTCCTCACATGGAAAGACGCAGTTCTTTTGTGTGTGTGTGCGTGCACGCACGCGTGTGCCTGTGAGTGAGCGTGTCTGTTTGGTCTCTCAATAGAGCTTCCCACCAGAGCCCTCTCAAGGGATGTCTAAGGAGACTGTCCTTTGCCCAGCCCCCTGCCCCAGCCCAGTCATCAGAGAGAAGCTCCAAAGTCCCTCCAAAAGCCAAAGGCTGTCCCCACTCCGCCAGGCTCTAACTAGCTGCCAGTCACCAACCACTAGGGACTAGAAAGTGCTGCTAACCCTGCCCTCTCTGGGGAGGGACCTCAGACAACACACAAGCCGGCAGGCAGATGCCCAGGGAGGGATAGGGACCAAGCGAGGACACCAGGGAGTGTCCTTGTGTCTCAAGAGGACAACCTGCACTTGGGATTCTTGAAGGAGAAGAAGGGAACAGCAGAGCCTGTATCCAGGGAAGCCAGCTGTCCCACCAGCTCGGAACCAGGAGGGGTCACCTATCAACAGACGACCCCAGAGATCCAGGCAGCAGTGATTCTGCACCGTCTCCAGAGAAAGACTCTGAGACAGTTCTGCCAGCAGCTCTGCTTGGCTTTGGTGGCATGGTGGCAAGTTAGAAGAAGGCAGCAGAGCTCCCGGGCTGGGGACCTGCTCTCCCACCGCCCACCCCCGGGCACTCACGGTCATTGCAGACGGGGCCTCCGTAGGAGGTCATGGTGCAGTCACAGGTGAAGCCGTCCCATTGCTGCAGGCAGACGCCCTGGTTGGCACAGGACTCCTCCGTGCAGGTGGTGCTGGGGCCTGGAGCGGGCAGGAGGAAGGGACACCCCGACTCAGCCGAGCCCCCTCCCTCCCCCAGGGGATGCAGTTGCCTCAGCTCTGCCTGGGGGACGAGGTGAGGCTCAAAGACTGCCTGGTTTGGCCTTGAACTATGCAAAGTAGCCAGAGTGGAGGGCCAGCGACCCTTCACCCAGAGGTCCCCTGCCCCAGAGCTCTGGGTACAGGTTCCCACAGGCCCAAGAAGGAAGCATGTGCTGGGCACAGGCCACACCGAGCTGCTTCCCTCCACTCACCGTCACAGCCCCTCTCCACCTGCCCGATGCGGTGCAGGGCGTCGGCGATGAGGTCCGGGAGGCGCCCGTTGAGGTCCACCGAGGCCAGGCAGCCCTGAAAGCCGTCCCGGGAAGCCACCAGCTTAGGCAGGTTGCCAAACATATTCTTGCTCAGGCCGCCAATGTACAGCTCCCCTGCAAAGGGAGTGGGGTCAGCACGCTGACACCAGTCCCCATGTGCCTCCCAGGACCCTGGCACCCTGCTTTCAGGTCCTCCCAGCTCTCTAGGAGGCTCATGGTGTCCCCAACAGAGAGCTGACGACCTGCAGATACCCACCCCCCCGCCTCTTCCTCCTTCCTCTCCATTTTGCCATCTGCCTGCGCCCCTCCCAGAGAAGCCCAGATGCCGGGGAGAGTTGGGGGTGGGGGGACAGCTGGAGGAACCTGCTCCGAGCTCTCTCCCACACGTTCGGTTCCAGTTCCGGCCTGTAATCAGGGCTTTTCATAACGTGCAGCCCCATCCCCTCCACCCCCGCCGCTCCCCCAAAGCCTCCCCTTCTAGAACTCCTTAGGCCTCTCCCAACCTGGAGTTCTCTCCCAGGCAGCACTGAGCCTCCTCCCCGCCCCCAACAGCTGGCACTCTGGAAAGAAGTTCTCCTTGGGGCCACCCGATCCCCCACAGGATCCCCCTTGGCCAGCACTTAGCAGGGCTTCTGCCCACACACTGGCCAACCTGCACCCTGGCCAGCGTGCACAAGCCCACCCCAGGCTGGCGGCCACTTCAGATTCTCTGGGGCACATCGCCCTCTCCTGGGAGCAAGAAGAATTGGCAGCCCTGTGCCACCAGGTCTGGCAAACCTGGGATCTGGTGAGGGGAGTGAATTCTCTGGCTTCCAGTGCCCTCCCCAGCTCTGGCGGTTTGAGTCCTGTGGACACCCGGGGTCCCTCGGGGCCTGTGCGAGGAGGTAGCTCACATGGACCTCCATGGGCTCCAGCAGCCACCGGCCTCATCCCTCCTGTCCCAAAGTCCAGCCTCTTCATTCACACTCCTCTTCCCACCCTCTCAACCGCCTACCCTGGGGACAGGCAATGATCATGTCGATGACTACTGAAGAGACCCTGGAGAACGTGGAACACCGGTGTCACCCACAGTGAGCCCAGCCCATGCCCAAGATGCAGGACTCAGGGCCGCCAGGTACTGTGCGTGCTCTGTCCTCTGTCCCCGCCCCGCAGCAGCACTGGACCAGCTACCGAGCACCCTCTTCTTTCTCCAGCCCTCAACTGAGGCAGGCTTCTCAAGCTGGGGGTCTGGGAGGTCCTTGCAAGGCCTGGGCTACATGCTCCTCGCTCTAGGTTCAGGCCCCTGGGAACCCCATGGAACATGTCTCGTGACCAGGGCTAAGTGGCAAGGTGGACTCGCAGGAAAGCTGAGTGGGACTTTGACCAGAAGTGGTCAGTGGGACATAGTGGAGATTGGGAGGCAGGGAGGCTGGGTGGGGGTGAGGAAGCAGCATTGCAGGAAGGGGCCCTTGCTGGGGTGCCGGGCATCTGGGCTAAGGCCAGGCCTCCTCCAGAGGCCCCAGCCCCACCTTTGAGATCGAGGTTTCGGGCGCCATTGGAGTGCTGCGTGACAGTGCGGGAGTCAATCTTGAGCGTGTGCACGTTGCCTGGGTCCCTGGACACCACCACGTTGTGCCACTGGTTGTCATTGACTGGTTTGTCTGAGTTCCCCTTCATCAAGGACGGGCCATTCCCCAGGTCAAACACGTAGTGGATGTACCTGCCCCACGGTAGGGAGGAGACACGGGGTCAGGGAGGGGGCGATGCTGGGAGGCGGGGTACCGAGGAGCTACAGCTGGCAGGGGTCCTGGGGGCCGTGGGAATAACGGGGACCCCAAGGAGGGAACCGAAGCAACGGTAAGAGGGCAAGGATGGAAGGTCCCATCATAGGGAGGGGACCGGGACAGAGGACCGCTGAGGAGCGGGCTCCCGTGACACAAGCCAGAGGAGCCAGTGGATGGGGGCAGTTTTATGGGGCAGCAGGGTTCCCCAGGAGCTGTTCTGGGATAGACTCCTCCAAGGCTGAGGGGCTAGGCTGACTGGCGTGTGAAGAGGGCTGGGGAGAAGGGGGACGATGGGGACCCTGGGGAGTCAGCAGCCTGCAAGTGGTGCTGCTTCTCCATCTTGGCTCTGTAGTTGGGGAGCTGAAGCTTGACCTGTGGTTTGGGGGCACCAGGTACCCGCAATGGTCCAGGGAGCTGTGTCTGGTCTGAAAGGGGAGGGGACCGCTCGCTCCCCTAAGCAATGCCCGGCCCCTCACCCCTTGACCAGCTCGATGACGATGAAGTCGTTGCCGTTGCCCGAGTTGAAGAGGAGAAGCCCGTCAGGGGCCGTGGTCTTGAACTGGAAGAAGAGGTGCATGGAGGCGTAGGCCTGCAGCGTGGCCAGGGCCAGGTAGCTGCTGCGGCTCTTGAAGGTGACAGGGTCCGCCACAATGGCACGCAGGCCAAAGCGAGCATTGAGCTCGCAGTAGGTGATGTCGCCGTCCTTGCACTGGTCCATGTAGGGCTGGCCGTTGAACACCAGCCCACTCAGGTGCCCGATGAAGTTGGAGGGCACCACGGAGATGAACCGCCGCTCCGTCATGATGCCCGTCTCGATGTTGTGGAACTCCAGCCGAGTGTGGGCTCCTGCCATTTGCCCTGCTCGGGACAGGAGATGAGATGAGGGGATGGCCTCGGAGCACAGAGCAGAGGGTCACTGCTGGGACTGGGCCTCAGGTTCTAGTGAGTTAACCATTACCATTCAAGTTAAAGAGTTCTTTATAGGGTCAAAGTTGACACTGGGATTATTTATAGTAAACCGTGTCAAGGTTTGGACTTCACTGGGGTCTAAGGGACATCAGCAGAGTTGGCCTCGGCCAGCACGAGCGGCAGACACAGCTCAAGGAGTTGGTGGGCCCATTGCTGGATGGCCTGTGGGCTTTCGGGGAAAGCTGCCTGCGGGCGTTGGAAGACCCTGGGGCCCACCCCCATGCTGAACCACCCCTGCGGGAGAAAAGGCAGCGGCCACGCCCCAGAATGCCACTGTGGGCCTGGCCGTCCAGGCAGTGGTCACCAAGAACCCAGTGCGGGACCCCAGAGAGGTGTCCACCTACCCTCCACAGTCACGTTGTCCACGGACAGCTGCAGGCTCTTGCCACGCCGCACCACCCTCACGGTGTGCCACTCATTGTCATTGAGCTTGTGACCCGCAAAGAGCGTCTCAGGCCCTTTACCTGCAGCACCAAGGGGGGAGTGAGCACACCACCCACACGTGCCCACGAAGCTTCCCGGGCCACCTGGGCACAAGGCAGCCCCCACGCACGTGTGCACACAGCTGTGGTGCCACACACCCGTGCACACAAGTACGCACACGCCCAGCCTACCTCACACCCAGGGTACACACACACATACAGCTTTCTCACTCAGATGCACTCAGTCACGGGGCTCGACTTCAGAGGGTGCCATTGACGTAGAAGAGGGGGTGAACGGTGCCCCTGGAGTCGCACCCTGACGCCCCACACGCAGAGGTTCAGACCTACAATCAACTTTCCCGACTCCTGAGGACCTGCAGTGTGTCGCCAGTACATAAGCACAGGCCTGACCCTTTCAAAAGCTACACAGCCTGACCGTGCAGCCCAATGGAAATGGCACTCTGAGCTCATCATCCACCCTGGCACCCAGCTCCCCCTTCCGCAGGGGGACCCAGTGTGACCCTTTTGCCTGCTGAACTCTGCACACAGGCCGTGTGGCCACATGCACAGCAGGTAAGGAGCCAGCACAGCCAGAGGGCGATGTTCTGCTTCGTAGGAATTTTGACCACTTATTCAAGGTCAGGATTATCTGCTCCCCAAGTCTAAGATCAAACATACTTATCTTTCAACCGTAGGTGGATTGTGCTGCATTCCCAGGTCATCCCTGGGCCCCTGGTGCTCACTCCTGCTGGGGCTGAGTGTGCTGGCATTAAAGGGTCTCTGGTCCTCACACAGCATGTGACACACACATTCAGCAAAGGACCTGGTACACAGTCTCTACCTGTGCCTTCCATGCTCACATGCTCCCTTGATGACCTGACCTCAGAGCATCCAGCCCAGCCACACCGGCCCTCCTGCCGCCCCCGCTGGCAACCCTCACTGCCCTCTCTGAAGGAGCCCGCAGGGTGGCGGGCTTCAGCCAACACAGCCACGCGTTGGGCTCAACTCTGAGGCCCTGGGCGTTCCTGGCCCTCGTCTTCCTTCCCGCGTGCCTCGCCTGCCCCCTTGTGGCTGTCTCTGGAGATGCGGCAGCACATCCCCTGCACCTCCGCTCCTTCCCGCCTATAGGATGGTGGAGCTTCCTGAGGCAGGTGCCACCTGGCCCCTGTTTCCACCTCCTCCCCACCCTCCTGTAGACTTCGGCGACAAGTTCCCTGGTCTTTCTTTTCCCAGAACCCACCGAGTACCCTGACCAAGGATGCTTTGCCAGCTGTCCCTGGTCTGATTCATTCTGTCCGTCCTGCCCTCCGGTACCCCCTCCACTCGGCCCCCACACCTGCTCCTCACCCCTCACCCATGCCCAGCATCCACACAAGCCAGCGATGCAGGATCCGCCTTCCCGCCCTTCCTCCCTCCCTAAGTCCCAGTGTCCAGCACCCCAGTCCCCTTGGGCCTCTGCAGAAGAGGGAAGCCACTTACTGGGTGCGCAGCCGACGCGCAGGCAGTCTGGGGGGGCCATGGGGCGGGCAGAGGGGGAGGGGAGACAAAAAGGCAGAACAAGGTTTTTTTTTTTTTTTTTACATCCTTCACAGGGAGGGGTATCTGCGGGCGGGGTTCCCCCCAGGGCCACTTTCCGGGGACCACGCGTGCCCAGGTGCCCTCTCCCCTTCCTCAGTTGAACCCCAACCCCTCCTGCCCCCAAGAAGGCTCCAACCCTCCCCAGAGCCGGGAGGCAGGGCAGTCAGGTGATGGGAAGAGGGCTTGTGTCCCTTTCTTGGAGGGGCCCAGGCCGCTCATGTCTGAGGGAGACGGGCACCTTGGGAATCCCAGTGGTACAGGGGATCACCAGGGGCTGAGGGCTTGACCAGCCCCACATCTCCCCAGCCTCTGGGAGGGAGATGGTGGGGGGCCAAGGTCCTGCATCCCCTGCTCTGGAACGACTCCCTGCTCAGAGCCCAGGCGTGACACCACAGCTCCTGCTCTGAGCTCAATGGAGGGGTCTGCCCCAGGCCCCCTTCCCGAGGCCATGTACCTCCCAGAGCCCCAGGGGCTGGCACCGCCCCTACAGGAACCTTCCTTCTGCCCACCCCCGTCCTGGGAGAAGCCAGGCTGCCACTAGGGATTAGGGTGCTCCTTCACCCTCAAGAACTAGCATTTCATGTCTTCCTAGGGAGGGGCCAAGGTCACACAGAAAGAGTCATGGAGACCTCCAAAATATGACCTTTCCTAAGACACAGAGCAAGTCGGGGCCAAGCAGACATGGTAAACAAAGGCTCCTGCCTCTGCCCAGCCCTGCACTGCCGTGCCCTGATTTCCAGGCTGGAAGGGGCCCTTGTGGTTGGCAAGACCATGGCTTCACAGAACCTGCAACCTGGGGCCCCAGATCCTCTGGCCATCACCCTGGTTGGACACATCGCCCACAAGGTGGAAGAGCCGGCCCTTGCAGAAGAACAGAGCACCAGGTCCTGTGAAGTCCAGGTCCTAGACCCTTAGGTTGCCTGTCCTGCTTTATGAGACCCAGACCCGACTCACTGAGGGAGCCGGCTGGCTGGAGCCGCAGAAAGCCCTGGGCCTGGAGGCAGGGGTCAGTGGTCTTTTCCGAACACTGCCTACTATGTGATCTTGGGCAAAGGGTTTCTCTCTGAGCCTCAGCTTCCCCTCCTGTGAACTGGGACTGGGACAGGAAGATCAGCAAGGGATCAGGTGACAGCCCTCGCCTTGCAGGGAGCCCTCAGTCAACAGCCATATCCTGGCCTCCCTCCTGTTGCTCCTCCAAAAACAGGCCCTGCCCACATACCCCATGGCTCAGGATGCCCCTGGCATCCCCTGGGCCCCTGAAGGTTCCTGCAGTGGAGGTAATCAGATGGCCCCTGTGGCCCTGGGGGTCATGGGCCTGTCGGGCAGTACAGCTGAGCTCCACACGCGTTGTCAACCGCAGCAGAAGAGTGGGGGGAGCAGCCGGGACCCTGAGCCACAGCCTGGCACCAAGAGAGGGGCAGAGGAAGGTCAAAGGGCAGACACAGGAAGTGAGAAGTGACAGGGAGAGGAAGGAGGCAGAGAGGGTGCAGAGAGAAAGTGAAGATCTGGGGGCAGAGGGCAGGAGAGGCTGGACAGAGGAGGGAGGGGTGCCGGCAAGCTGGGAGGGTGCCAGGCCTGGAGTCAGGGCCCGGGGGCTCTCTCAGGGCCAGCAGAGTCTTCACCAATGAAGGGTCCAAAAAGAAAAAAGGGGATGGAAGGGCAGGCCGATCCCCCGCTGGGGAACAGACCCAGGGGAGTTGACTCTCCCTTCCCCAGCAGAGGAGGGTCAGGAGCGCAGGGTCCATCTGTCCAGAGAAGAGGTGACGGCAACAGCCCACCTGCAGTGACTCCTACCTCGGAAGCCCCTGCTCCAGTGGGGCGTGAGAAGGGTGAGCCCACCCTGAAGGTGGACTCCCAGGGGAGCAGGGCTGGAGAAGCAGGCCCCTCCCGTGCACGCCCACCCGAGCACAGCTCGGAGCCAGAAAACCCGTGGCCTGCTCTCCGGGGGCCTGCGCCTCGAGAACAGGGAGTGGACGGATGGGATCAGCCTGCGCAGACCCACCAAGGCCCCAGCTGCACAGAGCAGGGCGGAGGTGTGAATGCATGACAGGACGGGGGGAAGCCATCCACGTGGAAAAGGATGCAGAGAAAGACGTGGCTCCCCAGCGCCGTGGCACCAGGCCCAGAATGGAGCTGTGGCCCACAGCCTCCAGAGCCCATGCTGCATCTCCTCTCGGCAGCGACATAGAGAGTGGCAGCACAAGCTCCTGGCACAGCCTCGGGCACAGCCAGCTCCCCTGCAGCTTGCCTCTCAGGAGCCCCTGACCAGCCCCTCGCGGGAAGACAGCGCCCCTCCCCCAGCGCCAGGGTCAAAGGGCGTGGGATGTGACATGCGTTCAGCCTGACTTCAAATGTGAACCAGAGCTCCGCTCAGCTCCAGAGGCAGAACTAGAGGGAATTTGGATCCAGGGGGTTTCAGAAGAGCAGGATGACATTAAGGAAGAGGAGCCCAACATCAGATTGGCCATCTCAGAGGAGGGCAGTTCCAGACACGGCAGAACACATGCCCTCCCGTGGACAGGGCATGCGCAGCATGGGGCCACACACTTCGTGTTAGCCACGCTGGGACAGCTGGGACACCACGGCACACCTGGTGGAGGACAACTGCAGGAAGGGGGAGCAGGGGACAGACTAGGTTGGCACTGGCCCTGCGGTCAACCCCAGGGCAGAAGGCGGGACCCAGGCCATGCTGGAACAGGGCAAAGAATCTGGCGACACTACCATCTTCTAGGGACAGAGAGCAACCGCCTCACTCAGAGTCTGCAGGTAGCTCAGGAAATGTGATCCGTGTCTGCAGACATGGCCGGGAGGGGCAGGGGGCACAGTTCAGTTCCTCAGTCCTCTGCCTGGAAGGCGCCCTGTCTTGTCTAGCAAGTTCCCCATCTCTGGAGTCGCCAGATAGGGTCCCTCCAACCATCCCAAGGGGTCACTGGCAGGTTCCACTCCCTCTTCAGGCCCACCACTGAGTCTGGGTCCTTCCATGAGTGCCTCTTGAGTTGCGTGGCTACCTCTGTACCTGTGACCTCCCTCCCTACAGATGAGGCCAGAGACTAAAACCCTGGCCCAGGACCAGGGCCTGGGTGCTGCCGGTCTGTGGGGCCCCATAGGCCCTGGGGAGTAGCAAGATGGAGATGGAAATGGGGCTCCTGAGGCGAGACTGGGTGCCACAAGGTGGAAGCAGCCTGCCAGGCCCACCTCCAAGCCTGGGCCCCTATTCCAGTGGTTTTCCTTGAGAAGGTGGATGGGTCCCTACAGATGTCTTCAGTCCCATCATCCCATCTGAGCCTCAGAACCACCCCAGAGAGCAGAGAGGATTCTTATCCCCGTTTAACAGAAAAGAAAACAGAGGCTCAGAGAAGACAAATGACTTACCCAATATCAAAAGATCCCAAGTCTAGACCCCAAACCCAAGCTCTCCAGTCCCAGCCCTAGGCTGGGTGGCTGGGCAGCTAGGTAGTTGTCATCTGAGACCGTGTCTGTCTCCAGTGGCTACGCAGAGGCCACATGCCCTGTGTCCACACACCAGGAGGCATCTGATCTGTACCAAGCACTGGGTCAGCTTGTCATGAGCTATGCACACACATCTCTGTGGATGGGGGCAGGAGCAGAGCCAGAGGTGACAGACGGCAGGACAGTCCTGTTGGCTGTCAGTATGAGAAGCCCATTCTTAACACATGGGTCTTCCAGGAGGGTCACCTTGTTATCTGACTTCTGAGATTTATGTGACTCAGACAGAGAAGCACGCCCAATGGGAAGGAGGGTAGATCCCAAGGGCGAAAGGTCCCAAAGGCCAGCAGGGCGTGTTTTCCGGGCCAGGGATGCAGCCTCCTCTCTAGTCTGCTGTGCAGACCTGAGGACGCTGGCCAGGGGGCGCCTCCCAGCCCGCTTCCCCTGCAGAGCGGCTGCCCACCCACTCTCTGGGCTGGGGCTGCGGTCAGAGCAGAGCTGTAGGATCCCCTCAAACAGCTCAAGGGCCTGGCCACCTGCACAGCTCCCCACCTCAGGCCCTCCCTACAGGGCCTGGACCCAGGAATGCACAGGCCGGGTGACCAGGTGGAGGAAAGGCACAGTGTAACCCCACTAACCAACTGACGAGCCCTGAAAGGCCAGTCTTCCCCAGAAGTGCCCCAGAGACCAAGGCGAGGACGAGATTCCAGGTCGATGTGCGCAGTTCCACCCTCTTTGTTCTGCCCAGCTGAGGATCCTAACCTGCTCAGAAGAGCCCTCCTTCTCCTCCAGGCCAGGACACACAGGGGACCCTCGTGGCCTGAAGGTCAGGTCCCTGCACTGCATCCTCATATGCCAAGAGCGGCCAGCCTGAGATGGGCAGATGTGGCCCCACCCGATCAACTTAGGACCCTCGCTTCCCGAGCTCCCCAGCAATAGAAGCTCCAGGAGGGCACAGCCTTGCTTATTCCCTGCTGCGGCCCCTGGATCCGAAGACAGCTGGCACTTATGAGATGTCCCGTAGATATTAGCCGGATGAGTAAACCCACTGGCCTCTTTTTGTCCTGACCATGCAAGGGAGCCTCAGTCCCACGTGGATACTGGGGACTGGCCGGTGACCTGGAACCAAACCTGCCCTGACCCATGAGCAAAGAAAGAGGCAGTGGACAGGAGTAGAGAGGGCCAGCAACCTGACAGCCCTGTGGAGGTGACAGAGAAAGCACCACTTCAGGGCCAGTGGCAAGGGCTTAGGACGGGCTCCATCCTGGCTTTGGGCTGTAGGGCGAGTTTCGTAGTCTGTAAGACAGGGAGGGCGATGCCTGCCTGGGACCCAGTGTTGTCACAGGGCAGCCTCGGGGCTCGGCTGTGAAACCCGGTGGTGCTAGACAAGGCAGGAGAGCACGTCCCTGAGTGTCCAGTGTGTGCACAGGTCCCACCCCCGCCCCAGAGCTGGCTCTCCAAACAACGCAGAGCAGCCGAGGGTGGCTGCCTGCCGTCCCGAATCTGCCGCTGCACAGAGCTCAGGCTCAGTCTCCAGCAGGCTTCCACAAGGGTCTCCCCAATGAATGGACCAATGAATGAGCAGCTGGGTGCACCAGAAGCAAGACCGAGCTGTGTCATCACATGTGTGTGCAAGACAGGTGCCACCAGGGTCCATGTGAGCACTCTGGGAAGACAGGTGTCACAGCCCTGGCACACTCAGGCAGGTGTGTGGCCACGCTCTGGGTCTCCGGCCTCCACAGTGCTGTCGAGCATGGAGCAGGGGCCTAGGCTATGTGTCCTCACCAGGACCCAGGCTGCCACCTCCCACCCCCAAACTCTGCAGGGGGCACCCCGCACTGGCGCCACCACCAGCTTCTCCAGACAGAGGGGGGTATGGGTCAGAGGCAGGCCAGGGAGGGGGTCAGAAGGCACAGGGCAGGGTGGTTACCGAGGTTGACAGTGAGCTTCATCTGCCCCCCGTCCAGCTCAAGGCGCAGGGTGTCAGCAGACTCCCTGGAGGTGGTGGCCATCATGAGTCCATAGGCCCGCTGGGACATGAAGCGCAGGGACACATCCTCGGCCTCCGTGTGCATGGCATTAGGCAGCATGATCTTCATGTACATGGAGCCATCGTAGCTCAGGACCGTGGCCTCTGCCCAGGAGTGGGAAGTGGGGCGGGGCCGGGTGAAGGCCAAGGAAGGGAGAGAGAAGACCAGAGACTCGTTAAAAGGCGGCAGGCCGGGACTGGTCCCTGAGGGGCAGAGGCATGGAAGTAGGAGGTCTCCCTGAGGAGCAGGACGGGGGCACCCGGGCCATGGCCAGCCTCACCTCTCTCACAGACCCGCCCCAGAAAGCCGGTCCCGATGCAGTCACAGACGAAGCGGTTCCAGCCCTCTCGACAGATGCCCCCGTTGCGACAGGGGGCGGATGCACACTGCTTCAGCGTCTCACGGGAGCAGAAGGGGACGACACCCACAGCCCCCTGTGCCTCGGCCAGGCCCCGGAGGTCTCGGCTCCGTCCATCTATGAAGAGGTCCCGCACACAGCCCACGTAGCCAGCCCGGAGTGCCGCTGTCCACACCTCCGGGGGAAGGGGCAGGTCCACCCGGCCCCCCTCGGGGAGGCCGCCCAGGTACAGCTCGCTCTCCAGGTCCAGGATCTCGCTCTCCCCCGTGGCCAAGAAAGGGGTGCTGCGGCTGTTCACCGAGATGGAGCCTGGGGACAAGGGAGAGCGGGCCTCAGTGGGGAGGCAAGAGGGGACCGAGCCACAGGCCAGAAAGGGCTGTCCCAACTCTGCCAAGGAGGCCGCAGTCCCAGCTGGGCCCCAGCACCTGTAGCCTGCAGTGGACTCAGGACAAGCAGCAGCCCTGGCCTGCGGGCCTGGCTCCCTCGTCCTGCTGCCAAAACTGCCTGATAAAGGTCTCCAAGTTCAGGAGCTTGTGCAACCCAGCCCTCGCCCAGCTAGCATGCTGGGGTCCTCTGTCCAGACCCTTCCCCAACACCTGAGCAAGCCCTCGGAGGAGGTGGACACACCCCAAAGTCTGAGCTCAGAAGGGCTGGATCAGTCAGGCACGGGGCTATCCCGCCAGCCAAGCTCTCAGACAAGGAGCTGGAGGCAGAGGACTTGGAGGATGAGGGAAGATTTGAATCCAAAGGATTTCCCGCTATGAACACTCATTGAGCTCTCTGACGGTTTGCCAGGCGCCTAGTACTTTAAACATATTAGATCTCTGAGGCTCACAATAACTGCACGAAACTGGTCCTTCACGATCTCATTCTGAAATGGCAGATGAGGCTTCCAGAGACCAGGGAACCCGCCCAAGTGCCACGTGGGGAAGGAGCTGAGTTCAAGTCCTATCCAGGAGCAGGACCCCAGAGCATGTTCTCCACCCCTCCGCCTGAGCATCCCGGCCTGGAACCAGCCCTGTGGCCAGCAGGTAGGCAGGCCAGCTCCTGGGCCTATGAGCAGGCTGGCAGCCAGAAGGGAGGCCAGGTGTGGAGCTGCCGAGTTAGAGGGTTCTTTGTAAGGAGTGAGTGACACTGTGGTTTGGATATGGTTACTCAGGTTAGATTTGACTGCTATTGTGGCAGGGCTGGGCGGTGGGGCCTGTAGCAGGTGATTAGGTCACCAACTAATGCCTTTCTCAAAGGAATTGTATTAAGTTGGAAGTGGGTTCATTCTCAAAAAAGTAGATTGTCATAAAACAAGGCTGCCTCAGGTTCTGTCCCTTTCCTAAGCACTTGCTTCCCTTCAGTTCTTCTGCCATGTTATAATGCAGAACAGAAGCCCTCACTAAAGCTACAGCCATGCCCTTGGACTTCCCAGCCTCCAAAACCATAAGCCAAATAGACTTCTTGTCTTTATAAATTGTCCAGTCTCAGGTACTCTGTTAGAGCAACAGAAGACAGACGAAAACAAGTAATCATCTTAGAAAAAGACTAGGGTCGTGAGAACTTCAAAGCCTTTACTGAGATCTTAAGCTACAGGAATTTATGTAGTAGAAACTTTATTCTGTTTGTAATTTTTTTTTTTTTTTTTTTTTTTTTTTTTTGTGGTGCTGGGGATCGAACCCAGGGCCTTATGCTTGAGAGGCAAGCACTCTACCAACTGAGCTATCTCCCCAGCCCTGTAATTTTTATTCTATAAGTTTTTCTTCCTCCTTTTCAAGTTTGGAAGAATCATGGGAGGTGAGTTCTGGGGACTGAACCCAGAGGTGCTGAACCACTGAGTTACTGTCCCAGCCCTTTTTATTTTTTATTTTGAGACAGAGTCTCACTAAGTTGCTCATGCAGGCCTCCAAGTTGCAATGCTCCTGCCTCAGCCTCCCAAGTTGCTCCAAGTTGCTGGGACTATAGGTGTGTGCCACCACGCCTAGCAAGAATTTTTTTTTTTTTTTTTTTTTTTTTTTTGCTCTTCCAAGCTGGGCACAGTGGGCACACCTGTAATCCCAGCAACTTGGGAGTCTAAAGAAGGAGGATCACAAATCCGAGGCCAACCTGGGCAATTTAGCAAGACCCTTTCTGAAACAAACAAACAAACTTGGTGCATGCTTCAGCAACATACGTACTAAAAATTAGAAGGGTACAGAGATTAGCCCGGCCCCTGTACAAGGAGGACACACAAATCCTGCAGCGTTTCATATTTCTAAACAACAAATCCTACCACCTATGTACCACTATGATGCAAACCCCCCCCCCAAAAAAAGTGAAAAAACAAAATAAAATTAAAAAGGGCTGGGGATGCAGCTCGCTGGTAGAGGCCCCAGGTTCACTCCCCGGTACTGGGGAGGGGATTCTGCCAAACTTAGTGGGATTTGGGTCTACATGAGGCCTAAATGTGGAAGGATCTCTGGGGGTGGGTGCTGAAGGAGGTCAGCTGGGGGCCACCGTCACCTGCACATTCTCTGTCCGAAACCTCACCTGACTCAGACATGCCACCGCTGGCCCCCTTTTAATCTCATAATCTTCTCTCCTGCCATGATGTCACCTGTCCCAGGGCCCAGCTGCTAAACCCACCCACTCCCAAGAGTTAGCAGCCCCCTTCCCTGAGGGATCCCAAACATGACCCACTGGTTCACCCATGCCCCCATTAGGGCCAGAGTCCCTTAGCACCTGCTCTGCCACCCGCTATGGGGGCCTCCAGGGCTCCAGGCCACCCAGCTGAACTCTGAACAGAGTTCACCGCACACGAACAGAGCGGTGGGAAAGGGGGAGGCAGGGAAAGGGGTTATGACAGGGAGTCGGGAGAGGAAGTCTGAGCGGGTGCAGCCTCTACTTCCAGGCCACTGAAAAACGTCCAGCAGGGGCAGGCCAGTCTGTCCCCATGGGAAGAACGGGAGAACGACCAGTGCTCTCCAGCCCTAAGAAGCAGGGAGACCGACTGGAGCTACCACACGGAGGAACCCGAAGGCACCGAGCTAAGCGAAATTGCCAAACGCAAAAGGACAACAGCTGTCTGATTTCATCTATCCCAGGCCCTAGCATAGCCGGACTCCCAGGGACGGGACGCGAGAAGGTGGGTGCCAGGGCGGGGGCCGGAGTGGAAGCTGGTGCATCACAGGGACGAAGTGTCAACCTGGGAAGATTAAAATGTCCGGGAGATGGAAGGTGGCGGTGGGTGTGCAGCAGTGAAAAGATTTGGCGCCACTGAGTCGGGCACTTAAAACGACTATGATGGCAAACTTTATGTCATGCACAATTTCGAAACTGAAGTTAGGGGGGAAAAAAAGCAGCAGGGAAAGTTCTAGGAGAGCTTTGTTGGAATCAATGCTCGCAGCCTGAGTTCATGTGCACCCGTGAATACGGGACATCAGAAATGTCTGAAGACTGAGCCCGGTAGGGTGGCACTCACCTGTGAACCCAGCTACTGAGGAGGCTGAGGTGGGAGGATCATAAGTTCCAGACCAATCTTGGCAATTTAGCAAAAGTGTCTCAGAACAAAAGATCCAAAAGGGCTGGTGATGTAGCCCAGGGGTAGAGCACACCTGGGTTCAATCCCCAAAGAAAGAAAAGAAACGTCCAGAGCTGTTCAACACGGTGGTCGGAGGCCCAGGCAGACCTAGTGTCTGGGCTCTAGAAACGGGTGGGAGGCCCACAAGACCACTCCCGGAGAGCACAGAGGAGCAGAAGGCCTGGTGAGCTCTCCAAGGCCTGGGCAGACTTCCAGCCTGGGAGTGGCAGGTCACCTGCCTGGATGCTGGCCTCTGATGCTGTCATGCGCCACAGCCGGGGGATGAAGCCACTTCACACACATCCTCTGAGGAAGGAAGAGGAGGAAACAGCAGGCCCACGAGAAGCCGACATTTCTGAAAGCCTAGCAGCCCCCTCCTCCCTGGGTGCAGAGGACCGGTCACTTCGCCCAGACCTGCAGGCCGGGGGTGGTGACAGCCTGACGGGCACAAAAATTTAGCTGACGTTGATAAGTGCTTAGATTGGATAATGTGTCAGGTCTCATTTGTATCAATCCTCCCTTTCTGGGATGACTCTCTGATGCTCAGCAAGATGGAGAAGGGTCAAGAAGAGAGAATTAGCTGGCGGAAAACACCAGGACGGGAAGGAAGACTGACAAGGAAGGGCGGAGGAGAGGGGGCTGGACGCGACAGAAGGCCACACAGCCAGCTCTGGGGCTGGGGACCCTGCAGCCTCACTGATCTGGCGCCCTCCCTGAGGCTGCTGTGGACTCTGTGGACGCTCCTGGCCAGACACAGAGGACAGTCATTCAGTCCTGGCTGTGTGCATCTCCAGCACCTTGGACAGCGCCCAGCACATAGCAAGTGCTCAGTAAATCCAGGCCGCCTGTGTCCTCCGGCTCCACATCCATGGGTCCCACCACACACAGGTGGGAAATATTTGAGGGGGAAAAATGTGTCTGTATGGAACATGAGCAGATCTTCCTGTCATCGCTCCCCAAACAATACAGCGTGACGGCGACTAGACAGCGTTCACACTGTATCAGGCATCATGAGAAATCTAGAGATGACTTAAAATGCACAGGAGGATGTGTGTGACTTATAGGCAGCATCACACCATTTTATATAAGACACTTGGCATCCTGGAGCCAGGCCCCACAGACACCGAGGGACAGCTGTATGTCGAGTGAGTTCACAAAAGGAACTTTGGTGGCACTGGATGGAAGGGAGGCAGGGCTGGCAGCTATTGAGGGAGGACAGACACCCGCTGTGTTAGAGGCTGTGCTGATCCTATTTTCCCCTCTTGATGGCCCTGTGTCCTTGTCCCTTTCACAGGTGAGGAAACTGAGCCCTGAGGCAGCAAGGGGCAGAGCTGAGGTGTAACCCGGGTCTGGTTGGCAAGGAACAGGGTGTCCTTTCTGCTGTGAGGGAAGGGACGGGGGGACATGAGGAGGGAGCAAGGAGCAGCCGGGAGCCGTGCAGGAAATGACACAGCACAGAAGCCAGCTGAAGAGGGCTGGTGGGGAGCAGGGCAGGTGGAGCAGTGGCCAGGGAGGGGAAGTCCAGAGCCTCCTGACCTTTGCGCCCGTCCCTCTGGAAGTCCACGTGGCACCACTCGCCGTCGTTGACCTTGCGGCTAGATGCCCGAAGCTTGATGCCCCCTGAGCCCATGTCCAGCAGCAGATAGAGGTAGCCATCCAACAGCTCCATAGCAAAGTAGTCAGCCCGCTGGGCAGAGCTGTGGCCGCCTGCCCCGGCCCCGGGCCGCCGGCCCTGGCTGAAGAGAAGCAGCCCGTTGGGCTCAGTGGTGCGGAAGTCCAGAGAGATGGAGCCAGTGCGCTTGGCACTCCAGCGGGGCAGTGCCACAAAGGCTTCAGGACTCTCGAAGGTCACAGGGTCCAGGGCGGCCACATCCTCGCAGCGGAATGACAGGTCCCCCTGCAGCTTCATCTTGGGGTCCCCTTCCTTGGCCAGGCGGGACAGCTCCAGCTTGAAGTCATTGTTCTTATAGACCACCTGCAGGGAGGGCCGGAGGGATGAAGATGCAAAAGTAGCTTAGGGCCTGGCCGCTCCTGCCCAGCACAGGGGACCCCAGCACCCCGCCCCGGAGCACTTGGCTTGGGCCTCTGTTCTAGAACTCCAAACACAGGCTGTGCACAAGCCCTCCCTTGCCCCGTTTCCCTCCTCTGCCTCAGCACTGACTGGAGGCTTACCCGGGGCCTCCCGAGGGCCCGTGGACCACAGCTCACAATCGTGAACGGCAGCAATGGCTGCCCCCAGCTGGCCGCCACCCCCTAACTGACAAAGCTTTTCACTAACACTCATCTGCTCCTCACTACCACCTTAGGAAGCATGTGGACACAGGCAACTGGGCTTCAGACTTGGCCAAGGTCGCAGAGCTAGAGAGCGGAAGATAGGAGACTTCAACACAGCCTCCAACCGGCACAGCCAAGCCTCTGCGGTCCTCTAGAGGCTGGGGACAGGGGGCAGCTGGGGGGCTCCCCAAGGCACCAGAACACGAGAGGGGAGACGCCTGGGGTTTGAAGAGAGGCTATGTCAGAGGCCCCAGGCAGCTGGCCAGGCCAATTCCTGGCCACACAATTCCTGGCCGACCCCAGCCCTGCCTGGACCTACTCACGTCCTTGAGGCAGCCCATGAAGTTGTTGCTGACGGGCGAGCCCGGCAGGTCAGCCGTGTTGGGGCTGCCCCCAATGTAGAAGAAGTCATCGGAGCCCAGCATGGTGTAGTCCTCCTGCGTGTAGCCTGTGGTGGTCAGGATCCCGTCCACCGAGATGGTCACCTGCCCAGCCCAGGGAGGGGAGAGACAGGAGACAACTGGCATCAACTCCCTGGGAAGAGCTGAGGGCTGGGCAAGGGAGGGGCCAGGGGGCGGCGGGGGAGGGGGACCCCCATTTTTATGTCTGCTTGTCTCGGAGGAGGAACAGCGGGGGAGGAGAGGGAAGGGGAGGAGAGGCAGCACAAGATTTGATGGTCCAGGTGGGCCGGGCCTGCCCTGCTGCCCTGCGGGCCCAGCTCAGCAGGCAGAGCCGGAGGGAGGTGGAGAGCCCATGAGGGAGCCAGGAGCAGCTCCTGGAAGGTGCTCAGGACGGGAGAGGGGACTCCAGGACAGGGCCCCCCTGCAGGGAGTGGGGGGAGACAAAGGGCACCCCGGCATTCTCCTCGCCACAGTGCGTATGTCCAGACACACGCGTGGCTTCAGAGCTTCCTTCAGAAAGGAGGCAGAGAACAGTGAGGCTCATGGGTCCGGAGGCCAAGACTCACCTGCAGCCCTCCCCCCGGGTGCCAAGGTCCTTCAGTCCTGGCCCCAGTGGGAGACACAGCAGAGGGAACCACGGCTCGCACAAGCCTGGGGAGTCCTGGGACTGGGGTGCACAACACCCTTTGGGGCTGACTGGGGCCCCTGCCACCCAAGTTCCCAGGGTTCCCACTTCTCAGGGCGCTTTACATGTTGTGCACCCCGATATTTGGGTCACTTTCTTTCCTCCAAAGGAAAGGGCAGCCCTGTACCTATTCCTCACCCCACTTCATCTTCGAGTCTCCTGACTTCCCTGATGCCCTTGTCACTCCACCCCTAGGGAGCAGAGCAGGACAGGGCTGACCCAGGGTGGGGAACCAGCAAGAAAGCAAGATGGCAGGGGGGCACTTGGTGTTCCAAGGAGGCAATTGGCACTGGCCCGGGGAAGGCAGCTGTGACCTTCAGAGGAGGGCCAAGTACAGACGTCCCATCCCCAGGCAAATGCGCCTGGGCCCTGCAGTCACAGGAGCAGCCGGCAAGGGCTCGGAGATGCCCAGCAGGTGTGGGAAGGAGCCGAGGGCTGCAGGGCCATGAGGCCTTCTCTGGGAAGACCACCAGGAGGGCTCTGGGACAGAGGCAGCCCCTGGGAAGGCCATAGGGGAGCTGCTCACAGGCCACAGCTCACCCGTTTTCTGCACCCCAAATGTGCTTCAGAATCCCCTTTCCAGGCAAAGTCTGCAGATTGAGGCCTTCCAGTCACATTGTGATGTCCCCAATGACACCAGTCCATACGCACGTGCCACCAGCCACCTTCCAGCACCTGGTCTTCAGGTTCCTTTGTCTCAGTTGGGGGTAGGGGTAGGAACTCCTTCGGGACAGGGAAGGACTGGGGCAGGGGGAGTCCCCCATCCTCCCCAGGACCCTGGAGTCCCCCTCACGCTGGCCTGAAGCCTCCAGGTGGGTGAGTGGGGCCGAGCAGGGCAAGGGCTGAAGAGGGCCCTGCCGGAACCATCAAACCTTGTGCAGGTGTGGGAGCTAGGCCGGTCAGGGACAAGGCGAAGGTGTCTTTGTGAAAGGGGGCAGTCTGAAAGCTCGAGTCTGGTTTTGAGGGGAGGGCTGGTCATTATCAGCTATTTCCTCTTCCCTCCACCTCGCCCTGAGGCTGGGAAGGGGGTTGGGTCTGGGTAGAAAAGGGAAGGGTCAAAGTATTAGTCACAGAAACATGCAAACAGGTTAGACTGGGGGGAAGGGGCTGGGGACCGGGAAGAGGGGTGGGATGAAGGGCGGGCACATGGCGGGAGGGCAAGACAGGGAAAGGGCCTCTCTGGGGCAAATCCGGCTCCACCCTGCCTGGCCACCTCCACTGCTCCTGACGCTGGACAGAGACCTGGAAGTGGGCCACTGGGGTTCCTGAGACTCCCACAGGGGAAGCACCTGCCTGACATGCCCCTATAACCCCACTAACCCCAGCACAGCCCAGGGGACGAAGCACATGGTCACTAGCAGACACATCCTGTTCTCCACCTAATAGACCTAACACCCTGGGAGCCTGTGACTTTGGTGACAGTACCTCCCGTTCCGGCCAGTGTGCTCGTCTGTGCGCCCCTGGTTCTGCTCAGCTGGTGGGGGTGGGGGGCTCTCCTGGCTCCAAAGCCCTCAGGAAATCTGCTCTCCAGGCCCCCAGGCCCCGGCTGGGCCCGCCCTCCCTGGCCTCAGGAGCCAAGGCACCCCTATCCTGCAGGCTCTCGCCCCACTCCATCTGCCAAGGTCAAGGCTGCCCTCTGAGTTAGAAGAGCCTGACCTGGAGCCAGGTGGAGAGGCCCACGAACACCCTCTGGCTTCCCCAACCAAGGAGCAACCTTACCTGGCCCCTATGGGGAAAGGGCCACCTGATCACCCTGTTACGGCCCAGGGGCGGGGAGGGGAGCAGAGGCCAAGGAACAAGGAGGTGCACTGAGGAAGGGGGTCAGCCGGGGAGAGGGAGTCGGCCGTGGGGAAGAGGAAGCCGAGGGTGGAGGGAATGGAGGGAGGTCTCTGGGGAAGACAGGGAGGGAGATGGCTGGGATTAGTAAAACCCAACTGTTCCCTCAGACAAATCAAAGTCCAGACACAAAAATGGCAGGCTCGTTAGTAAAAGCAGGAAACGGGAATAATTCCCCGGTCCCCCTCCGCCCCCAGGGTCTCGATGCCCCTGCCCCCCAACCCCCCCACACAGCTTCTGGAAGGGTGGGGCCAGCAGGGGAGGAAGGGGTGCCGTGCGACACAGACAGCCTGCAGCCGGGACCCATGCAGGTTAGAGGAGCAGGAGGGGGCCAGGCCTGGCAGGACAGGCCAGAGAAGGGCGGCCGCAGGTGAGCAGGCATGCAGGGCAGGGGAGATCAGGGAGCAGAGATGGAGGCGAGAGAGCCATCGGGGTGCGGGAAGGAGAAGCTTCCTTCCACCGAGGGAGAGAGAGGAGCAACCACTAGGACAGACACTTGCGGGCCGAGAAAGAAAAGAGGACGTCGACCTGAGCCTCCTCACCAGCTGGCCACCCATTCGCACTGCTGCCCATTCACCACCGATCACCAGTCCCAGACACACCCGCACGCACGCTACTTGCCACCGAAGGCCACAGGAGGCCTTCGCTGTCCGGACTGTAGCTAGGACCCCAAGACGCACCAGCCCAGGGGGTTCAAAGGAGGCCAAGGGATGAGCCAGCGCATGGGTCCTGGAAGAGGGCAGGGTCACAGAAGCAGAGGAGCCCCCAGCCCAGGCCCTCTGCGCTCCCAGGATCTTTGCACACCCCACTTAGTTACGTTGGGTAGGAAGGAAAACTGGGTCCTGGCCATCAATATCCCCACGTGGGGGGTACCCCATACCCACTGTGCCCCAGGAAGAAAGACTGAGGAAGAAGGGAAACTGCCATTATCTAGAGCCTTTCCCAGTTGCCTGCCATGGTCACAGAGTCACTAACGGCCCTACTCTGGGGAGAATGGGACAAGGACAGGACACTCTCTGGGGAGAGTGGACCACCGAACGGGCCTCTCTGATGCCCCTCGACAGCAAATGCGAAGTTGCGTCGATGGGCTGTATCATCTCCTGAGAGGGTTCACAGCTGTCAGACTCTCAAGGGACCCTGAGCCCAAGGTGGTTAAGAACAACTGGTCAACAAAAAAGTCCCTGGCATCCCTCTTAGGATGGAGTGAGTGGGGGTGTGAGACAGGGAGAAGGAGGGGATGCCGAGCTAAGTGAGCGCCACAGCCCTGCTAAGCGTTTAGTTTGGCCACCTGTTTGGGGTGACGGGAGAGACTAAGGACAGAGGCAGCTGGAGAGATGCACCCAAGACATAAACTTAGCCAGCGCATCACAGCCCTGAGATCATAGCGCACCTGAGGTCTGGATTCTACAAAGCCTGGGAGCAGAGGGGAAAAGGTCAGGTCAGAGCCCCAACATAGCCTGTAGCCCGCACCATCTTCCAGAACCATCTCATCTTACGTCTCTGACCCCCTGTCTTCCAGGCTTGCTCTGAGCATCCGCTGAGACCAAGGGGAAAGGGTTGACGGCATGGGCCCCGGTGAGCTGCTTCCCTGGGCCCCAGATTCCTCATCAGCAAACGGGAACAATCCCTACCTCCCACCTGGAATCCAGACATTCATCAAGTCTAACCAATACGCAAAATGCGAGAGTGACCGAAAGATCCCAGTGCGCAAAGAACTAAAAGCCGGGGGCCTGGCCATCCTCAGCCAAACCTGGCTTGTAGGTGGGCCTTTTCTGCCTCCCCACTCTGCCCCCCAAGAAGTGGTGCCAAGTAACAAAAGCCCATGTAAGCAGGTTAGTGAAAATAGCTACGGAACTCCACGAAACCCCTTCCGAGGGGATGGGAGCCGCTGCACCCCATCTCTGCTGGCACCTTGCTCTCTGCCTCCAGCCACTGTCCTTAGGGCCAGCTTGTGAGGCCACCCGAGGCAACGGGCTCTGTTTGTCAATCAGCGCTGCCCACAAAGGGAAGTGTGGACTTTGGAGACTCAGAATTCAGCAGGGGTTTTCCTTGCAGCCTGACACCTGGCAGGGCTGCTGACTTCTTAACCAACCCAACCAAGTCATTCATCTCCCCTCCCCCGCCCCGCCCCATTCCTGGAGCATTCTGAGGTTTCTTGCAGTTATTTTGGGACTGTTTCCTAACGAGGGAGAGATGGTAATAGGATGTCGTGTCTGGCGGGGCAGAGATGCTGTATTCTCCAGGGGCTGCTATAGGGAGGGAATCACTTCTTCACACATCCCTGCTCTGGAAACACTGAGCTGATCAGCTAACGCTTTACAAAGCTTAATAAGACTACGATTCCCTTTGTAGAGTACATGGGCTTTCCCGCCTCTGCCCTGCTTGATCCTCACACTGACCCCATGAACTCAATGCAATGCTCATGTGCGATCATCCCATTTGACAGATGAGGAAACTGAGCTTTTGGAGTTTCAGCCCAAGTGGTCAATTTTCACCAAATTGAGCCTAGACAAAGGTTTGCTGGGTCCTATTCTAGGATGGTATTCCCCAGGTGCTTAGAGCGGATCACATGGATTAACAACGCCTCCCTCTGTCCCCAAAGCCACAGGTTGGTTATCCAGTGAAGCTCTACATAGAAAGTTTCAAATGGCCAGGTAAAGGCCGAGCCCAAGCAGGGAGCCCAAGCAGGGAACCCAAGCTAACTCCTAGAAGCAGCAGCTGGAGGAACAGAGAGAGGGCCATCGCTGGCCCTGCCACACAGCTCCATCTGAACCCTGGGACACCTGGGAGTAGCCACACTGAGGTCTTTGATGAGGGGACCTGGGGGTGGTGGGTGTGGGGCGCTAGCCTATGTGGGCGTGGGAAAACCCAAACCTACAGAAGCGTCAGGAAAGGCCAGAGGCGGCCTTAGAGGTGGTACCTCCCAGGGAGGCAGGATGGGACCCCAGCCCTGACGCCTCCCTCTTCCAGCCAGTCAGCCACTCAGACCTGGGAGGCTGGGCAGCCAGGCAGCTGGCCCCAAGCAGTGCCGGCCCCTCGGGAGCAGACACGTCCATCTGCAGGGTCCCCAGCCTGGTGCTCAATCACTCTGCATTATTAATAGGCGATGACTAACCGGCCGCATGGCACAGCCGAAACTGGGCAGACATGAGGGAATCCCAGGGGATCACGCACCGCCCCACGCGGCCTGCGGGCACGCGCTGAGAGGCAGGCAGGCAAGAAGCACGCGGCCATCCCTGCCCACCGTGGCACCCACACGGAAGGGCCAGTCCCCACGCCCGCCCCACAAGGCACCCCCTCCAAGGCCCTGGGCCGCAGCCCCCCGGCTCACACCGCGCTTACACACGCAGACACCGGCAATCGCCCAACACAGTGTGCCTCCCACTGACACCCCTAAATGTCACACCAACATTTACACACAGTCACGCCCACACGCCAGCACACACCAGCTGCCTTTACACTCACACCCACACCAGCCCAACCCAAACACGGGAGCTTGGCGAGGGCCAGGACGCCAACACGCCCCCCGCCCCCAGCGGGGCCTCCTCTCGCTGCCCTCACCAGGGAAGGAAGCCAGCCCTGTCACAGGCCATGCAGGAGCGGCAGGGGCACAGAGGGCAGGGGCCGAGGGAGGAAGACAGTGTGGAACACAGTGTTAGTCAGAGCCACGGAGCGTGGGGGACCGGACGCTATCCCTGGTCGGGGGAAAGACCATTCATGCCATGCAACATGGGGGGAGACCAACCAAACCGGGAGCCCTCACGGCTGAGAAGTGAGAGAAGGGATGTCACCTCTTCCCTGGCAGCCAGCCGGGGACAGTTCCAGACCAGTCATCTGAAGGAGGTCTGGACTGGCCCAGGGCGGCGCTGTCTCCCCCAAGGCCTTCCCCTCCCCGCAGGGAGCCTGCCCTGCTGGCTGCCCCTGGAGGCGGCACCCCAGCCCCCCGCTCAGCCTGAGGGGCCCCGTTGGAGCTGACAGTGAGCGGAGCGTAGCATGTCATGGGATGGTGTTTTCCATGGATTTTCAGGAGACCAAGAAAGAAACCAAATCAAAGAGAAAATACAAGGGGTGGGGAAGAACAAAAGAAAGCAACAGAAATAAGCCGCTGGGCATCGGGGCTGGTCTAACCAGAGCCGATGGAGGTGGGGCCCGCCCGGGTCTCCGTGCCAGGAATCTGGATCCCGGAGGGAGGGATGGTAAGGACGGGGCCAGGCCAGATTCCTTGAGGTCCGTTTGTCTTTTGGATTTGAGTTTGGACCAAAAAAAAGATAGAAAAGGGAAGGAGGGAAACTAAAAGGAGGGAGAAGCAAAACCTGCAGGTTGTCCAGGACGCAAAAAAAAAGTAAAAATAAATAAAACAAAATCGGAAGAGCAAAACAACCAAACCAAACAAGGAGAGGCAACAAAAAGTGGGAGAGTCCAACAGTTAAAAAACCCACGGCAAACCAAACGGTAAGACAATTAGAGTGATATCTACCAGATAATGCAGTTTGTTTACCATAGCGTGTCCAATCCCTGCGTGCTTCACCGGAGATGGGGGTCAAAAAAAACAAGGACAACGACAACGGAAGAACAGAACGAAAAGAAGAGGGGAAAAAAAAATGACCAACTGTGAAACTCGAGGAAGGAGGAGAAGTATATATCCACACAGATTTGGTTGTTTGCTCAAACCCTCCCGCCTCAGGTTCAGCAGCTCCAGTTCAAAGAAAATCAAAGGAAAAGGGGAGAAAACACACACAGGGCAACCCCTCTGCCCCCAGCCCACCCCGCGGCTCTGGAGCCCCGCCCGGCCTCCCCGAAGAGCCGTCTGCAGAGAAGGGGGGACAGTTAGAGACCTGGGTTAGTAGAGAAAACGACAAAAGAACTGGACCAAGAAAGCAAAGACTTAGGATGGCCGACATTCCGCAGATGAGACAGAAAGGTTAGTTCGGTTTTTCACTCATACCTGGCCCCACCTGTCCCTGCCCGTCCCTTGGTCCCCTGGGTTATAAGCGTGTTAGTAACACACACAGAGTCGGCAACGGGGTTTTCCAACAGAGGGGGGAGGCAGGGTTAAGAAGCAGGCCCGGTGATGCGGTATTAGTACGTCCCGTGGGCTGGAATGTTAGGGATCAGGGGAGGCGGGAGGGGAGGGTGCGAGGGGGCTGCTGACTCGGTGATGGACGATGGGTTTGTTGGCTGACTGGTCAACCAGATGGTCTTCCAGAGACCTGGCGAAGGAGCGAGCTGGTGCTGTCCAACTGGCTGACCGGTGGCCATGTCGGGTTAATGGGTTAACTGGTTGGTGATGGGCCAGCTGGCTGTCAGGCTGGGAGAAGAGTGGGCAGTGCCCCCGGAGAATCAAAGGGCTGGCAAGAACGAGAGGCAGCTTCATTTGGAGGCCAAAGGAAGCGGTTCCCCAGGAGCACAGGAGGGGACATGGGTGTCTGTGTCTCCTGGGGACGGGGATAGGCGAACAGATCCAAGGAGTCGCTGGGGGAGAGGGGTAGCTTATCCCTCTCTCTCTTATTTTGTCATTGTTATTTTTTTCCTTGCTTTTCTTCCTTGAGAAAGGAAGAGAGTGAGTCGCCATCAGAGCTGAGGAGAGGACGCCTTGCCCTCCGTGGGCTGGCAGAGAACCCCAGCCCAAGCCGCTCCCTCGCCTCCCTCTCCCACCCAGCCCCACTGAGCTTCCCCAGAGCCCACCTTCCTCCCTTCCTGCCCCCAAAGTCCTCCAGGTCTTCAATCACCCTACCCCTTCTCTTAATCTCCTCTGTGCGGCTGACCGCCCCCCACCCCAGAATTAAATGCCTGCCATCACCACCCTGCAAGTCCCCAGAACTGGTAAGGCCATCCCCGCATCCCAGCCTCCTTCCCTGGACACCCTCTGCTTCCCAGAGTCAGCACCAGAAGGTCACTGCCTCACACCCTTAGAAGGGAACAGAGCAGACCACCCACCTCCAAAACCCCTTCCTCCTCCCTGAACTGTAAGCTGGACCTCCTGCTCTGGTCTCTAAAGCCCCCACCCCCGTGTGCTTCTAAGCTCCCTTTCTCTTCCCACTGCCAGGGACTGGGGCATCAACCACCTCAAAGCACCCTGGTCCTCGGTGAGGAGATGGCAAAGAGGCTGAGGCGGGGACGCTGCTGCTTGGTGTCCAGTAAAGCCCGTGGCAGGAGGGAGGAGGTATTCGAGGGACAGATCCATTAGTTAAAGAGTTGTTATAACCAGTGGGCACAGGACTAATTCAGTAAGACAATTAATAAGGGCCTGGTATAATTAAAAATAACAGAATTCGATACTGAGCAGCTAGAGGTGTTGGATAACCAATATTAATTATTACTGATGTGGAAGCAGTTTACATAACACAGAGTGGAACTGCAGGTGTGGGACTGGAGGACAACATCACGTGCAGTGGAGGATTAGCACTGCCGGCTGGTGGGACTGTCATGGAATGAAGAGGCCAGCTAGTCAGAGCAAGGGACAGTTAGTTTCAGGGCAGCTAAGCCCATCGGGCCCAAAAGGGTTGGAGTTGTCTGATATCACTATCAGTTAGACAAGGTGCAGTGGGAAGGGCAAAAACCAAGTACTGGTGGTGCACGCCTGAGATCCCAGTGGCTCCGGAGGCCGAGGCAGGAGGAAGCTGAGAGGGGTTACGTGCACAAATTGCCAAAATCTGGGATGAAGACAATCTCCGTGGAGTGTGAGCAAGAGAAGCTTGAGAGAGAAAAGAGGAACCCACTGCACTCAGAGATAAGGGGAAAACATTTTTCAGAGACAAGAGCAGAACATTTTAATAGTTTTTAGACTTGGGAACATTCAAGAATGACAGGACCACAAGAGGAGCTACAGCCTCCTTTGCATTTTGTACCAATGACTACCACCAGGTCCTCCCTGGGAGGCAGAAAACAAAGTGGCTTCAAAGTCAGACAGACTTCCAATTCCACCATTTCCTCCCAAGACTCGGTTTCCTCATCAGTACAATGGGGATAATATTTCCACTCATGGAATTGTTATACAAACCAGGTGAGATACAAAGGAGGAATGAGACTCTTGAACTTGAGGGTTAGTGAAAAGAGAGGTTCTAGTGTGATCTGAGAAATGCTCTACCAGAGGAAGGAGTCCTGAGAAAATTCAGAAAATCCTCTCAGAGCAGGGATGGGGATAGGCCTTCTTCTGGTCTTGCAGAGCAAATGGGAGTTACATCCAGGAGGACAAGAGGTATGTGAAGTAGTTAGATCTACTCATTTTGGACATGGGTCCTCATGTCCAAGATCTCACCAACCGGCTTTAAGAAGGAAACCAGAGGAATCAGGGAAACAACTAGAAAAACAACTAAACACAATAGTTGCTGGGATTAAGCCCTCAGTGTGCTCAGCATCCAGAAATCGAGATAAGAAATGAACCCACATAAGGACACACGGTCAGAAAGTGACAAGTTCCCCAGGCTCAAAGAACAGAGGGAAGAAGGGAGGCTAGCTGGGGAAGTTTTGCGAAGAAGGTGGCATTTAAGCTGGTCTGAAGGACTTGGGGAAAAGTAAAAGAGCTCCGCTCATGATCAAGGCAGTAGTGAGCCCTTCAGTGCATAAGTCATGCCGGTCCCGTGCTGAATGCTTGAAGGCACTCCTTCAGTCCCGGGAAGACTCCCTGCCACTCTGCCTATGAGGAACTGCAGCTCAGAGGCTGTATTACTTACCTGAAGTCACTCAAACACAAGTGACAGAGCTGGGATTCGAACCCAGTCTGTCAGACTCAAACCCCAGCTCCAGGATTTTGCCGGGCAGGAAGGAGGGCAAATGGGTGGTGTCCTTGGGAGAGCTGTGTGCAGAAAGGGGGAGCTGGGCATGTCAGTGTAGAGGGGCAGGGAGAGGAGCAGAGCTCAGCGAGCACTTAGAAGAGGAGGAGCCCTGAGTTCCAGATGGACTCCATTAGGGGATACACCCTTGGAAAACTATTCTAGGGGGCTCCGTCCTTGGGGATCCCATCATCAGGGGCTCCATCCCTGGGGATTCTATCCTTAGGGACTAGATACAGGGGTATTCCACTCTGAGGGTGGGCTTCATTCGGTGGGTCTCTAGCCTTAGAAATTCCTTCCTTGAGGGGCTCATCCTTTGGGACTCCGTTCTTAAGGAATTCTGTCCTTGAAGGACTCCATCCCTGTGGCCGAGAGGTACTCCTGCAAGTCTCTGCACTGAGAAGAGGCACCATCTAAGTTGGGCAAGTGGCAGCCCCACGTGCTTCTTTGGTAACCAGCTTGTCTTCCAAGTTTGGTACCAGCAAATGATAAACGGATTTGCACATTCCGCTTACATGGCGCAGGGAGGCAGTTGGGAGGCATACTGGGGATGGAAGCAGAATGGGGCCCAGGATTAAAAATAGGCCTCAGGGAATTCTCAGAGGTAATCATTCCTGCCAAGATCCCCCAAGAGAACTAACTGTCACAGTGGCTTCAAAAGCTGGGTTGGAAAGGAAAGGAAGATGCTATCTCAGTCAGGCCCCTCTGGTCCTGACTCCTAAGTTCTAAGAGTGTCTCAATGACACTCCAGTAGGACAGTAGGGATAAAGAGGGAATTCTGGCCTCCTTCCCATCTTTGGAATTGGCCTTTGACCCACTCCTGTACCTGCAGGAGCAGAAGGAGGGGAGCACCCTGGGTGCTGGTCCTGGAGAAGGCCCTCCAAGAGGCCCTCTCGACAGAACGCTCACCACGAGGGGAGAAGAATGTGGAAAGCACAGTGTCCTCAGCCTCTGGCCATCCACCCTGTAAACCTGGAGGCAGATGTCATTTCCTAAAGTACTTCTCTGTCCTGGGCTTCTGGCCCATAAAACTCAAGGAAGATAGGACATTGATGCAAGCCACCCCACCCCACATCACCTCTCTGATCACAGAAGGACTTCCCCAGTTCCAGGATGTCAAACAGACACAGTGCAAACTTGCTTGAACAGGGTTTCTCCCCAGCAGCATGCTGACATTTGGGGTCAGATGATTCCTTGTTGTGGGGACTGTCCTGTGAACTGTATGATGTTAGCAGAGTCCTGGCCTCTACCCGCAAGATGCCATAGCACCCCCTGAGTTACAATAACCCAAGAGGTCTCCAGACACTAGCAAATGTCTCCTGGAGACAGTGTGATTGGATGATTGAGAGACACTGCTGTAGGAACAACAGAACACCCCAAATTATTTATTATTATTGTTGTTGTTGTTGTTGTTATTTTTGAGTGAAGAAAAGTGGAATTTTTTCATGTGGGAAGAAAAGAAACAGAGTTCTCTCAGGGCAAGAAGGGACCCAAGAGGAGTTGCCCAAGAAATCACTTTTGGAAGTCCTGAAAAACAGGCAGGTGAGAGGCCAGAGTAAGGATGCCCTTGGCCACAGGTTAAGCCTTGAGCCAAACCTGGGGCGCCAGAGGTGGCCCTGGGGCTGGCCGGGAGGCTGCCCAGATGCAGTTCTTGCACCTCTCACTCACGGGTGTAGTTTGGGTTCAGGAGTCAAATCAAATCCCCCGAACCCAAAGAGGGCTCTCCATCAAGTTTTAGGCAGACACCCGGTGTGGCCTGGAGGCCCGTCTTTTGGGTCAGTGGGAGGCCTCTGCTCTGAGTCAGCTGATAGAACAATTTAGGGCCATTCAGGGATTTCCATCAGCTATCAGCTTGGACCCATGACTGCACATCGCTGGAAGAGGTGACCACAAACCACCCCGGGGGCTTCCTACCTCCCCTAGCCACAGACCCCTCCCTTCTCCTGGGCATCTCTCAAGTCTCCAGACTGGCAAAGCCTCTGTTGTGCCTGGCACCTGCATGTCTCACTGTGTTCGTTCTTAACAGATCCATACAAGCTCCTCAAGAGCCGAGGTCCCAGAGGGCAGGAACCAGGTCTCCGTCCCCTCTCTACCCGGTGTGATGTACCATATCTGTTGACCAAATGACACGTGCATCGGGACTGTGGGTTTGCGGTGTCTTGCCAAAGGTAAGGTGACAGCATTGGTCCCAGGGAGGGCTAGTGAGCAAGAAGGACCAAAGACGACTTCCTGCTCCCGAATAAAATGTGTGTGGCACCGGAAAGCATCATGGATGCATGTGATGCACCCAGGTGTGCACAGATGGCTGCGACAACATGGGACAGCCCTCTGACTAGGAAATGGATCATATGACACGGGGGCACTGGAGGGACGAGAGTGAGCCCACCGGGCACGTCACCCTGCAGAAGACAGGGGCGCTGAGGAGAGATTTATTGGCAGGAGCTGGACTGCGACAGGTCGCAGCAGGCTCCCAAAAGAGCAGCAGGATTAGTCACAGCGTTGTCACAGCAAGGGGGAGCAGCATCGACTGAGGAGGAATCCCCATTAGATCATCACTCCGCCATGTGAAGCAGGGACAGGTAAGAGGAATGGGAGGTCAGCGGAGTCCCGCTGATGAGACTTTAGCGGGAGGAAGAGGAGAGGAGGCGGGGACACAGTGAGGACAAGGAAGACTGAGAGGGAAGGTGAGCTGCCACCCAGCTGGAACCAGGAAGTCCAGAGAAGAAAAACGAGCAAGAGATGGGCCAGGAAGCAGCAGGACAGGGCCTGTGCGGCTGGAAGAGCTTTACTGCCACTAGCCGTGCGACCTTGACCCTGAGACTGCACGAGAACCAGGACCCAGGGCGGGAGCAAGCAGGGAGAAGACGGAGCCGAGACAGCCCCAAAGGAGGCTCCCCTGAGGCTTCTCCTCGGGGTGAAGGGCCAGTGTGAACCAGAATGGAGGCAGGGACTTCTTGGGGCTGGAAACTAGCTGTGGGGCTCCTGTCAAGCAGTCCTGACCAGAGAGACGGCCTCACCTGCAGTGGTCACCACGGGCCCTGTGAGAAGTGAAAAGGCCCCTCCTGAGAGAGCCTGTCCTGTGGTGAGTCTGGGAACAGAAGCGGAGGGCACACTGCCCGACACAGCTGACCCAGAAGGGTCTCCTCTGCGCACCCAGGAGCCAGAGGCAGAAGGCCAGTCTGGCTCCTTGGAAGAGAAAGGAAAGGCAAGTACTGTGTCACCCGCTGCGGGCTGCCTCCGCCTGGCTCTCCTCGCCTCTGCCTCAGCCTAGAGTCAGGTCACCACCCTGCTGCACCAGGTCAGAGCCTGCACCCCAGAGGACCCCTCCCTGCTCCACGACCCCCTGGCCCCCCAGTCAGGTCTAGCTCACACCTGCGTCTCCTGACACACACCCTCCTGCCCATCACCTGATTTCGGAGCCCCAGTCCTTGAGACCCCAGCTGCTCCCACCAATCAGAGCTCAGCCCTTGGCCTGGCCTAAGGATCCTGCCCAGGATCCTCAGCTGGGCTCCCTCTTGCCTGCCACCCAGCTGTGGCCTCCCTTCTGGGCCCCCACAGCCCCAAGTCCTCCTCTTCTCAAGAACCACAGCCCTGCCTGGCCCTGATCCCTCCAGCGCACAGCCCCCTCTCCTGTGCCCTGTCCCAGGGGCAGCTGACCCTGCCTTCTTGCTCCCCCTACCTGGCGCAGGTTTCGGGTGACCCTGACGTCGTGCCAGGCGTTGTCATTGAACTTGCCGTTGACGGGTTCCACAAGAGCCTCAAAGGCACCCGAGCCCAGGTTGATGACCAGCCAGACAGCCCCGGACTTGAGGGACAGGTTGACATAGTCGGCCGACTTGCCCGTGTGCAGCATCAGCCCGTTGCGCTGCAGGGTACGGAAGGCCAGCGTGATCTCGTCAGTGCTGCTCTGGATGGGGTTGTGTGACAGGTCGTAGCAGAAGAACTCGTTGCCTTTGAAGGTCGCCACAAACTCCTCCTTGCCTGGACGCCGTGGTTTGGGGAAAGGGGAGAAGGCTGAGTGAAGCAGGGTAGGCCAGAGGCTCCGTCTTCCCGCCAGCAACCCACACACCAGCCCTGGGCACAGGGGTCCTGGGGTCCTGCCTCTGAGCTTTAGGCCCCCTTCCCCTTCCTCAGCTTGTCAACCCTCCTCTCCGGGCCCAGTCATCTTTGCTGTTAAAAACCAACCTCCCCCCAGGTCCCTTTCCAAAGCCAGAGGCTGCTAAGTGGCTCCCACACTGACAGCTGCCAATTAAGCTGCCACAGGGCCAGGCAGAGCCGACGGTCCTCACCATCTCCCCACATTGACCCTCCCTTGGCCACTCCCTTAGCAAAGAGACATAGGACAGAAACAAGAGGCTGCACTGGCTCCTCCCTAGGACTGGGACACCAAGGGTCTCCCTAGGGCAGCCCACCTCCCCAGGTGACAGACATTCTCAGCGTCCAGGGATAGTTTCAGGCCTTACCATTCGGGATAGGGCTGGTAAGCCTACTGTACAGCCCTGAGCAGACAGGAGGAGAGGAAATAGTGGGAAGGGGAGGACGGGTAAGACAACAGGAAGGCGATGCAGGTGACAGGGGTGTGCAGCAGGCAGCAGCCACTGTGTGGAGTGTTCATGGTGGCCGCCAGGCCAGCTCTCACCCCACCCCCAGCTTCTGACTCCAGGCTGAGGACAGCCCCCGAGGGGCCCCACAGGGCCGGGTGTGCTGGGTGTGCCAGGCAGGCAGCAGCGGCGAGACCGCAAGGCTGGGCTGAGATCTCACGAGCGTGCACCTGTGTGCGCGGGAGGTGTGCATGGCTCACAGCATCCAGCCCAGGGCCCCTTCCACTGGCACTGTCTAAGCAGCAGTGACTTCCAAGAGGGCCTTAGGGATTGCTAATGCCCTGCAAGTAGGTGACAAGCAAGAGGTCACTGACTCTGGAACCAGGAAGCTGGGGTCAAGCCAGAGCACAAGCAGAGGGAAAGGAACCAGATGCCATCAGGGGAGACCAGAGACCCTGGACTCAGGCAGTGACTTGTGTCTCCTTGCTAATCAATGGTGACACCACAGCTGCAGGTGGGCAGGAGCAAACAGGACTGTGTCAAAAGGGTCTGCGCAGAGACTGAGCTACCCACGGGCAGAGGTTCTCACGGACGCTCCCAAGGCCCAGGAAAGAACATTCACCATGCCAGGGGCACGCGGGACCACCAGAGGCTCCTGCCCTCCTGTGGCTCAGCGGCAGTGCCACATGCGGATGCAGGGTCTCCGGGTGCAGATCCAGCAGAACCCCTGCCCTGCTCACACAGCCTGCCTCTCTCTCCGGGCAGCCTGCCCACAGACTCTGCCCTCACTGCCTCCGGATGCCAAGGCACCAGCTGCTGCCCCAGCGCCTGGCACAGCCCTCACTGCAGCTGGCAAGGCCTGGTGTCCTGAGGCCACAGGGCGGCAAGGCTGGGGGAAGGGCATGAGACACATCGGGACAGACTGAATCCCTCCCTCTGTCTACCTAGGGGACCAGAGGCAATGGTGAGGATCCAGTAGGACAAGAAGGGACAGGAGGGGCAGAGGGTGCTGTGGAGGGAGGTATCATGGAGCTGGAGAAAGATGGGCCATCCAGGGGTCAGAGGAGAGATGGACACAGCTCAGGGCTGTATGGGAACCAGAGGTGATGTGAAGCTACATGGGTAAAGAAAAAGGACAGGCCCTGGGGACAGGCAGGGAGACGGGAAGAGGGCCAACAAGGAGAGGGGACAGGGACCTCCAGGGAATGAAAGCCAAGGCTTTCTGGGACCTTACTGTTTCCATAGTAACCAGGCCTGCTGCTCAGATACTGGCAGAGCCAGGGGGCTCAAGGACCAGAAAAGGGAATGTGTTTGACCTTGGGTTTGCCACACTACTGGTTAGGCCCGCCCAGAGGCCTGGCCTCCTCTCCCACTCCCTCACCTTCACCGCGGTCAAAGAAAATACCACTGCGGAGCAAGTCAGACCGAAGGAAAAGAAAGAACAGGGCAGCCACGGGAAAAAGTGATTGGGACAGAACAAAAGAAGCCGAAAAAAGGAGAGAGGCGGGTCTGGGGCTGGACCAGGGCTGCCAAGGCAAAGCGGAGAAATGAGGCCATTCCTCGACTCCTCAGCTCGGTCCCAGGCCTTCTGGGAGAGAAGGCAGAGCCAGTAACACTGCAGCTTTTGCCTACTATAGGCTCCAGTCCCCAGAGCCACCAGAGAACTGGCAGGCCCAGAGATGGGAAGAGACCCAGAGTGGCCAAGGGGAACCTGGGAGCCTGGGGAGGGAGGGACAGAGAGAGGTAAGAAACTGCAGCAGAGAAAACCAGAGGGCAGAGAGGAGAGAGAACCTTGGGGAGCCCAAGGGGCAGGACCTCAAGGAACGGTGGGGTGACACTCCTCGGTCAGGATGTAGGGTGGCTAAGAATGCACTGCAGAGCACCAACCAGATCTGGGATACGGGAGCCCTTGAAGCACCAGGGGGCGCTCTGCCCCATCTCCAGCACCACAGGGCGGGGAACTACAACTCCCAGCAGCGCGTGAACAGTTAGAGCTCCCGAGCTCTTGAGCTCCCGAGCTCCCGGAGCCGAAAGGCTGTAATACTGATACTCGGCTACCTCCCCGGCCAGCCGAGGAGTCTGCGGTCCCACAAGTGTCCCCAGTGTATCTGAGTAAGGCCAGAGACTAGCTGTTATGATCCTGGGTTTCCGAGCGCCATGAAAGGGAGGGACACAGCAGCTGCCTCTTTTCCAGGACCAGCTCAAAGGCCTCCTCTGGGAAGGTCTCCAGCCCCGGGGCCCTCCCCGCTCTGGAGCACTACAGCTGTCTGTTCTGCTCGTCTGGCACTTACTGCCTAGTAACATCGTGTACTGCTCCCTGGGGAGGAAGTGTGGTGTGAGAAAGAAGACCTGGACACTGGTGCTGGCTCCGCCACCAGCTCTGTGACCTTGGCCAAGATACAAGAGCTCTAAGCCCAGCTTTCTCCTCTGGAAAAAAGAGCTAATCATCAGCCTACCGCACAGGCTGCTGCGGGCATTCAGAAAGAGCAGACAGGGGCAGCTTCCTCCACTGTACACCAGCCCACAGATGACCTCTTCTGCTGGGAGGAAACTTGTGCGGATGTGCGCAGGCGCTCTCTGTCTCTCCCTCTCTCTCTGAATAAATCAACTCTTCTGAACAAAGTCTGCACTCTTCATATTCTTTGCATGGACCACACTATATTGTAGCTACTTGTTAGACCATCAATGAGCCCCCTGGGGCCAGAGACCATTCACTGACTTAGAACAGTGTGCTGGGCTCACACCTACGCTTGTGCCAGCAACCGTGCAGGGCATGCGGGGCCGGGGTCGGGGGGATCCGACACAAATGAAAATCCCCAGTCCTCAGGGAGCTCAGTGCAGTGGGGCAACAGTTACGCGGCAGTGTGACCGACTCTAATGGAGGCTCGGGAAATGTCCAGGTTGGCCTGGGGAGCTGAGGGAGACTGCCAGCGTGGATGGCTGAAAGAGACAGCACGGAGCTGGAGGCGGGCAGGGACAGCGGGACAGGCAGACAGAAGAGCACTGGAGGACGGAGATGGGATGTGACAGCACCAGGCTTTGGACCCACCGCAGTTCCTTGAGGGCTGTCAAACTGGCCTGTAAATTTCTTCGGAAAGATTTTTTCCTAAGAGAGGCAGCCACAGCTTGGAAAAAGGAGCTGAAATCTTAGAGCCCGGAGATGCAAAAGGGCCCCTGCGCTGGCCTTGGGGGCTTTGGCCAGTGTCAGTTTCCCTATCTGTAAAATGAGAGCAATGATCCCTGCCACCAAGAGTCACGGAGGCTCTCTGAGGCCACGTGTTTGATACACACAGATCACAGAAGCCCAACCAGAATCCCCCTGGGTAGGTTTTCAGAATTTGATAGTTCAGTGAGGGGCTGCCCTGCTCCCAGAGAAACAGATATTTTCTAGGGATGACCTGACGACTCCCATAGAAAAGGACATCTGTGTTCTAGAAAGTCATCAGGGCAACAGGCTTTGGGAAAGAAATGGAGGTTATGGCCCTCCGCCCCCGGGCAGGGGCCTCAGGACTGGCATTGCAGTAGAAGGTACCCAGGGAAGGCCTCGTGCCGATTCGGCTCTCTCAGAAGGGCAGCTAGTCTGCAGTGGGTAAGGGCTGGGCTCTCTGGGACCGTGGGATCACTGACCTTTCGTAGGCTGGTGCACATCGCCGGCTCCTCCTCTCCCGGCCCCCCCCCTCGGAGAACAGTAAGGACCCTACTGGAGAAGCAGAATTGGGGGGTCAGGCACAGAGGGCTCTCCAGCCAGGCCCACCCCAGTCCTGAGTGACGCAGGGCCCTCTCCAGGGCAAAGGTGCTGGCTTGCAGGGCACTGGTGATGGGGGCTTCTCTGGGGACTCACTTCTAAGGACCTCTTAGGAAGGAGCCAAATGACAAACCAAGGACCACCGTCCCCATAGACCCTATTAGACTCACAAACACCAACTTCTAGTCTTTGCCCGGGGAGGGGAGTCTGGGCAGAGAAGCAGAGGAAGGAGCACACAGGCCAACCCTGACCCCCACCGGCCCTGAGCTCTGACTCCCACCTCCCGCTTGTCCTGCCACTGTGCCTCCCCACGGGGCATCTCTGTTCACATCCCTCTGCTGGGTAGAGTTCACACTCCTCCTCTCCAGACACAGACAGCCCTGCTCCAAAAGCCTCCCCAGTACACACCAGACTCCTCTTCGTCTGTGTCCACCCTCTCGCTGGCCACCTACACTAGCTTGAGTCCCCTCCGAGTGCAGGGAATGACGTCAGTTAAACCCGGGGGGGGGGGGGCTTCCCATGGTTCCTGTTGACTCATCCTCCCTGCATTGTGCCCAGAGAAGGGCAGTGCCCAAGGGAGGGCCTGGCTGGGCAGAGCTCACCAGGGAGGTGTGCAGGCTCCCTCGGGAGCCAGTTCCCACTCCCCACCACCCTCTTTCCCACCACGGGGCCTCTGCTCTAAAGGGCCCGAAGGCACAGTTGCCATGTCTGGGCCCGGGATCGGCCAGAGCGCTCACTCAGGAGCTCAGTGCCCGGCTCCCAGGCACCCTCTCGACTGCCGGACCCACAGGACGGCTTCAGGATGAGGGGGCCCAGGGACAGAGAGGAACAGCTCCGATCTGGGCTGTGACTCTGACTCCAACCCCAAGTCCCCAGAACTCAACTGCGGAACTTGCTGGAGGAGGGGAGGGCCTTCTGGAATGACCAGGGGAACTGCAGCCAGCACCCCAGAATCTAGGACTGAGCGGCAAGAAGGATGTGCGTGAGCCAGCCGGGGCATCCCCCTGCCCCCACCTGGGACTCCCTCTTTCCCCTCGCTTCTTGCCATAGTGTCAAATCCCTGCAAGAAGCCCAGGCCCCTGCCCACCCAGACCTAAACCCCTCCCCGACCTTAGATCTATGTAAGTCTCTCCCTGCAGTCCAGTTGTGGTCCCAGGGTCCCCCTGCCCACAGTTAAGAACTCCACCCTGTCCCTGTGTAGGATGACCTCAAAAGAGGGCAGGTACAGCAATGCCTAAGCACCTGGAAGGTCCAATTCCTTTGCTCTTAAAGAATCAATTACAGGGAGGACAGAGGAGGCCAGAGCTGGAGGGCATCAGTCAGGATTCCTGGGTTCGGTCCCCAGGTTTTCTTGACACCAGGGCTTTGAAAGGTGGCAGGGACTCAGCTGAAGGGAGGCTCAGGTTAAATGTCCAGTCCCAACGCACTACCAGCTGGGACTGTGCAATCACTAGCAAGTCACTTCATCTCTGGTCCTCCAGGCTCCCATCTGTCCAATGGGGTCAAGAGCCATTTAAAAGGCAAGAGGGTGAAGGTGGACAGTGAGACGCTATGGAAGAGGGGGTCCTCGGCCTCCAGCCCCCTACTTCCTCCCCATTCTGGAGACGGTGGGCCTCCCACAGCCCCGGGGGAAGGGGAAGGTGGGGACGTGGCTGCTCTCTGTCTGCAGCCCAGACCCTTCTCTGTTTACTTGGGTTCACAGAAAAGAAAGGATGATCAAAATGAGTGGAAGAAAATAAAAACACCACCATGAGAAAGAAAACGAGCGAGATACACTACCAGGGAAACCAAGGGTGACTGGAGACGCGGCAGGAGTTCAAACATCTCTTGATGTCAGAAACCAAGTGAGATGAGGGCGATGGAGCGAATGGCAGGGGAGAGGGCAGCGCACAGCCGGGTCGGCCCCGCCCCCACCCGCACCCCCAGTAACACAGAGAAATGGCAGAGGAGGAGGGGAGGAAAGGAAGGGAGGAGGCAGGACAGGTGGAGGAGGGCGGGAGGGGAGGCCAGAAAAATCCAGGCGCAGCTTGGGGGCCATCCAATCCAATCCAAAGCAAACCAAAACTTCAGACCATACCTTCGCTGTTTAACGTCAGGTGAGCCGGACCTTGGAAAGGGGGAGGAGAGAAAGAAAGGAAGGGGAAAAGAAGAAACAAAGAAAGGAAAGGGGAAAGAGACAAAGAAAACACGCGTCATCAAAATCAGCCAGAGAGAAGGGAGGAAAGAAGCTTTGCTGCCACAATTTAAAGACCCTTTTTAACTTGTGACAGACATCGGGGGAGAGCCCCCAGCCCGGGAGCTGAGGGACGGGCCCGATGCAAGACAGAGGGTGCAGGGTGGAGGGGAAGAGAGAGAGACAGGGCCGTCAGCGAGGGTGACAGGGTGGGCCGGAGGAGGAGCGGCAGGGGTCGCTGGGGGGGATTTTGGTTTCTTTTTTTCTTCTTGCCGGAAAAAAAAAGGAAAAGGAGGACAAGCACGAGGCTGGGCGGACTGCTGTTTCCTTTTTCTTTTTTTCTTTTTTTTTTCTTCCGGGAGGCGGAGAGAAAAAAAAACGGTCAACGAGAAAAACGATTCAGATGGAGGAGAAAATAAAACACGACACAAAAACCAAAGCCACCTGGAGAGAGAGAGAGTGTCCTGTTAGCGTGGGGTCGAGCCGACACGGGGCCTCCACCCGCCCATGCACCCATCCCCCTGACCCCTGTGACCTTGGCAGAGGAGGGGCAGAGGGGGTGCAGGGGAGGAACCTGGGCCTCGAAGGAGCCCCCCACCCAAGCGGGGTCTGCAGAGACAGGTCGCCAGGGCTAACCCTCCCACTTGCTCTCCCGATGACCACTGTTTGGGGAACAGGGATCCCCCATGCCTGGCTTCTAAGAGGAAAGTGGCTCTCAGAGGCCACGGCTAGAGAGGAAGCGAGGAGGAGGAGGAGGAGGAGGAGGAGGAGGAGGAGGAGGAGGAGTCTGGGGAAACCCTGGAGCAAAGACGGGAGGCGTGGATTCTTCCACAGGAAGGTCTGGCAAGGTCCAAAGAGGACACCAAGCCCCTGGGCAGGAGGCCCAGCTCTGAGAGGTCAAAGTACCTCATTCCTAAATTAGCCACGGATCCCCCGGCTCTGGCCAGGACCTCTCTGAGATAATCCAAAAGCTGAATTTTGAAAATCTACTGAAGATCAAGATCAACTAGGATTTTCACCCAGGATTACCTCAGTCCCTTGGAAGAGTCCTGCCAGCCCCAACCTGAGGGACCCCCTCCTCAGGCAGAGTGGGAGAGAACCAGCCTGCTGGATCAGGACCCCAGACCCTAGACAGGCTGTTGGAACCAGGCCCCATGGCTGAGTTGAGACCCCAGGGCTCCCCAAGATGACCAGCCAGCCCACCAAACCTCAGTCCCTTCCCAACCCTGACTCCCAGCTGTGGGGTCTGGTCAAGAGAGTGGGAGAAGGGACAGCCTGCAGCACCACTGTCACCTCAGGAAGCCACCCCAGCTGCTATGGCAAAGAGATGCAGGCCTTAGAAAACGGGGGCCAGGATGGGAGCATCAGGCTACAGGGCCACAGGAGTTGCTGGGGCAGAGTTGAGGACCAGTATCCGGGGGTCCAGGAGGAAACGCAGCCAGGCCAAGAGGGGCAGAGCAGGATCAAAGCCCAGCCCCTGGATGGTCACTGGCTTCCCCCCACTTCCCGGGGGTGGTCCACTCATCCTCTCTCTGGGTGTGAAGCCAGCTGGGGGAGGAGCACCACTGCTGGGGTGCCAAGGACAGAGCGGCTCTTGGCAGGGCAGACACAGGCTACATCCATAGCACAGGTGGGGACCCCAGTATTTGGACTGTCTTATCCCTTGTTCTGAAGGCCCCTGCCACTGACTCTGTCCCCAAGAAGTACCAGCACCTGCGTCCAAACCCCCTAAATCCAGCTGTCAGCAGCAGCCTCACCCCTGGCACCCAACTCCTGGGACTCCAGGCTTCTGCCCAACCCTATCCAGGGGCCAGGGGCGCTGGAAACCCACTCTGTCCCCTGTAGGCCTGCCTGCCCACTGCTGTGGGGGACAGGGTCTCTCCCCTCCAAGACCCTTCCACTGCCCAGCTCCTCACCAGCCTCATTAGCATGCGGCACTCTCCCTCTGTCACCACGGCAACCAGCTGCTCGGCTGGCTCCCTCAGGCGTGACAGAGCCAGCCATCTTGGTGAGGGGAGGTTGGTTCCCTTCCCATCTACCCCTGGCTCAGCCCCAGCTAGCCCGAGGGTCCCCTCCCCAAAGTCTGACTCCCCCTACCCAGGTCTGTGTCTGCTCCCTCCTGCTGGACCCTGGCCCTGCCCAGGTATTCTCCTGCCCACGTCCACCTGTAGCATCAGCCCTCCCCCACCGCGGGAGAAGAGGCAGCAGTGATGGATGGCATCGCCCGGGGTCTCTTCCTAGGGCACTCTATCTGGCTGCTTCTGGGCCTCCTCTCTCTGCTGCAAGGGGCTAGGAGCAGACAGGAGGCTTGGAGGGGCTGCGGAGCAGGATGTCTGGCCCCTGAAGGAAGAGAGGCCTCCGGGCACAGTGTCACAGCACGGAGGGATGAAGAAGAGGCAGAGGCACTGAGGACCCGAGAGCGTGAAGGGGCTGCAGGGTCCAGAGTGCAGTGTCACGGAAGAGACCCCCTACCCCCCGCCCAGCTCTGGGAAACCTCCACCTACCTGCCCAACCCCATCCCCACGATCAGTCTCACCCTGATTCTCCCAACACACTCCCGAGTGGACAGCCATCGAGAGAAAGATGGCCATGGGGCAAGACCAGGACACACGGGCAGGCACAGATATGACACAGAGACACAGAGACCACACTCCTGGGTGCACACACACGCACGCACAGCCTCCCACACACACCTGCACGGCCTGGCACGCAGCCCCACACCATACCACATGTAAGCAGCAGGCTGCCGCACCCCAAAGAAAAGTCTAGGGGTGCCCATAGGTCTCGGTCCCACCGCCCCAAGCCCAACTTCCCTCCTGCCCCTGCCCCTCCCCGCCCCCCATCTCCAGGCCACCTCAGCAGCCGGCTGCCTGTCTCCTCTCTTGGACCGGCCACTCCCTCCTGCTCCCTCTCCTCTCTGCCTCACTCGGCAAGTCCTCATCCCACCTCCTCACTTAGCCCGCCCGCTCTCCCTGGCTCTGCTCCGTCCTTCCTCCTGCTTCCTTCTCTCTCTTCCTCCCTCCATCTCTCCCTTTGTTCCGGAGCAGACATGACATCAAGAGCAAGGAAAAGTCACATCAGCACTAAATCTTATCTCCAGCCCTCAGAAGGCTGCGTCCACCCAGACACGCAGACTCCCTCACACTCACACACAAGAGTAAACACACAGATGCAAACACGCGTGGACCACAAAGCCACAGGCGCTCCGCAGGCACATGGCGATGCAGCCACAGCACAAAGACACACATGTGGGCGTGCAACATGCTCACACGAGGACACAAAACTGTGCCCAGGCACATGTCCGCAGACGTGCCGAGGCCCCAGAGTTGTATGAGTATGCACACACAGTGCCTGCTGCTGGGACCAGAGGACCTACGGACCCCAAGAAGACGAGACACCAGGAGAGACAAGCCAAACCATGGACACCACAGGAAAATGGACTCCACTCACGCCAGGCCGAGAGCCCTCCCGCCTTCCTTCCCAGGAACCTGCATCTCCCTGCTCCTCCCGGACCCAGGCCCAGCGATCATGGCATGTCGCCCACTCCTGCCTTCCCGGGACAGGAGAGACTGTGGAGCAGGGTGGGGGCTGGGAGGTGGTCCAGGCTCGCACCCACCGCTGCCTTCCCAGGGGCCACAGGACCCCGTTGCAGCCCAGCCTTCAAGCCCGGACCACTGAACACAGGCTTCCTGCTCCCTGATCTGAGTCCACCCCGAAGAGGAAAAGAAAGAGGGACACCAAAGCTGGAAGGACGGAGAGAAAGAGACCCAGAGCGAGCTGCGGCAAGACACTCAGGAAGAGGCAGGGACGGGACCCTGGAGGAAGCTCAAGACAGAAAGCAGAGAAAGACCACCAGCACAGAAGGCGGAAAGGAGGCCCACCCTTGCCCTGCCTGGACGGGGCAGAACGAAGAGGCCACCTGTCTTCGCCTCTCCATGGCCATCGGGGTTTATCAGAGCAGAGGAGCAGCCCCCAACGTGCCTGCCCAGTGACAGGTCCCCACCCAGCCTGCAGTCTCTGGCCTGGGGCTGTGGAGTGGAGGGTGGAGTCTCCCATGCACAGCCTCCTGGGGCAGAGGCCACTCGTCACCCCACCCCCAAGGCAGGGCCTTCCCAGGCTTCCTTAGCAGGGCAGGGCACGTCTGATCCGATCAGCCACAGCCCTCCACCCACAGCCCCAGCTCTTCCCAAAGATCCCCTTCCCTGTCCTGCAAGGAAGAAGAAAGACCAGTGGTCAGGATGAGGTGACGTGGGCAAGGGGAGGGCCTGCGGCTACCTGGCAGCCCCACACCAGCAACAAAGAGGCACCGGGCAGAAGTGGGCCCAGACAGCCTTCCTCCAAGGGGCCCCGCACACAGGCGCGGAAGGGAGCCCTTGAGTGGCCGATGACACGCCTTCGCATGGGCCCCATGGTGACAGATGTGCTACCCCAGTGACCGAGAAGCCTCACTCACCTTCCATGGGGTGCTCCTCTGCAGCCAGCCAGGTTCAGAGAAGGGGAGGCAGGGAGAGAAGGAGAAGCAGGGCTGTTAGCAAGCAGGCCACACACCAGTGGGCTCCGAGGACGGCCTGGGCTCCCAGGGCCTGAGCCCACCCAGGCCCTGACACAGGTCACCCAACCTGGAAGGCCTGAATCTCAGGGAACGGCAGAGCTGTCCTCTGAGCCTCTCTCCCACAGAGCCAGCCCGTCCAGGAGGCCAGGAGCCCCTCCACGCGCCTCGCACCCAACCCTCATGCTGCCCTCGGAAACCCAGGCCAGACCGGGCAGCGGCCACTCAAGGTCACTTGGAGAGGGGGAGGCCGAGCAGCAGCAGCAGCCACGCTCCTTCCCGAGGCAGGCTCCTCCCCACACTCCACTGCGTCTCAAAGACAGATGGGGACACGCTCACACCAGTAACTGTCTCGCTGGGTTTGCCCGAGACACACTCACGCTCGGTGACACACTGACACACATAGCACTTAGCGATTCAGTGACACATTCAGCTCTCACGCTACTCACACCTGAAGGCTTTTCACACTGGGATCCAACCCCCCCACCACCACCCAGGGGAGAAACGCGCAGTACGCGGTCAGGAAACAGCTCTGCCCCAAAGTGCCTGTGATGTCCACCTGCCACTGGCCACTCCGTGCCGCTCCTCCCCCTCCTGAAAAGATCGAGGGCGGGCTGCAGTTCTGGGACCCCCTGGCTGGCTCAGGTTCCCCGGTTCAGATGAACGCCTTCTCAATAGCAGGAGGCAGACCCAGGCCGCATGGGCCACACTGGGCGTACTGGGACCCGCCCACGCACCCCCCCCCCCCCCACCCCACCCCCGCCTATGGGGGACTGACCCCAGCCTGGCCTGAGGGTGCATCAGACAGGTAAAGAGAGAAGGTGGGGGTGGGAGCAACTCCTCAAACCGACAGCGCCGGCCTGCTTCCAACGGGGACCCAGGCACCCCAGCTCCTAACATTGCTGCCTGCCAGCTACTGGGAGCCCCCAGAGGAAGCCACAGGCAGAGGAGAGAAACAGCAGAACCCATCAGGAAGCAGGCCTTGGGCACCCGGAAACCAGAGTTGGTGCACACGCATGCACGCGCACACACATTCCCTCCACGTGCTATTTGCTCATTCCATCTGAGGGGGACAAACAGTGTTGTTTATCATTCCTTGTACCCACACCTGTAACGCACACGCGTGCACGCAGACACATGCATGCACACGAAGCCGAATGCCAGTATCAACCCCTGGACAGCAATCTACTGCAGAGCAGGGGCTGCACCCACCCAGCACCCCACACTCCCTCAGTGCCTGCAACCCACCCTGCGAGGAGCACCACTCCCTTCCTATCCAGGGTCTCTCCCTGTCTCTCGCCCATTTCACACAGCCTCCACACACAGCCTCCACACACAGCCTCCACGTGCTACAAACACATTTCTATACAACAAAGAGCTTCTTAGCCTAACATCTACAGCCCCGAATGCTATGAATACAATGATTTTCTTAAACAGTCATACACATTTATGGGGAGAGCTGGCTGGTTAAGGGAGGTCTTGAGAATTCTTCTGTCCCAGCTGCTAAGGCCCTGGCCGGTCAGCACAACCAACTCACGGCACCTGTGTGGACAAGGAGGCAGGCGGAACTCTAGATAAGCCAACACAGCAGGTATTTCAAAAGGTATTTCCACCTGCCAGAAACACGACACGCTATCTTAGGAAGCCTGGTTTCTCCTGCCTTCAAGAGAAGCACCAAGAGACCCTCTCTTCTAGGCTGCTCGTTGCTCCCTGCCGGCTCCTGTGCCAGGCTCTGTCCCCTGCCTCACTCTCCTGCTTCCCCCCCCAACTCTCCTTGGTGACAGCTAACTTTGGTGGCTGAGGGACTCCCACATCTGCGTTTGCAGCCCCAGTCTCTTCTTTGAGCGACGGTCCATCCCCACCTGCCTGCCTGCGGTTGCCTGCACAGTTCTGTGGCCTCTAACTACCACTGAGGCCACGTGCAAGATCCCCAGCCCGAAACCACGCATGCATGTCCCTGGGCTTCATCCTGCTGCCAGTCAACACTTCTTGAGCTCCCAGGCTTCAGAGACACCATTTAACCATGTGCCAGGCACCCAGCGACCCTCATGTGGGACTTTCCGTAACAGCCTCGCACTCAGCGACTCATCTGTCTCCTCCCTGCAGAAGAGAAGGTACACCCCGCGGCGACTGTCCACCCCTCTTGCCTGGTTGTCTGCAACAGCCTTTTCCTGGTTGGTCCCCCTTCCTGTCCCCACCCAGCTCTCTCAGCACAGAGACCAGACACATCTTACCAACTCCTGCAGTGATCAATACACACACTTCAACTTGACCGTGGCTCTGGGTCAAACCCCTGTGCTTCGGATTGGCTCTCCCCGAGAACCTTCCCCAGGCCCTCTCCTCCCGCCTGCATGCCCTGATCCCGTGAGCGCCCAGGAAGCAGCCCTGCTCTTTTTCCAGACGGATCACCAGGACTTACGGGTTCCGCCTTCTGAAACCCTGCAGCCCTGGCATGGCCCCCGGTCGGCTCCCCAGCTGTTCCTCTCCTGGGAACATTACGAGCCTCTGAGAAGAGGCTTTCATCCTGCAGTTCATACTCTGCTCCTCCAAAGCAGCCCCACCATATCGCAACCCTGCTAAAAACTCTTCACGACTAGCATCTCATTGGACTTCACCAGATAAGGTCCAACCTTGGCAGGAAGACCTTTCAAAGTCCGACTGGGCCTTTCCTGCACCAACCCAGGCTCCAGCCACACCCCACCTCTCCCCACTTCCCTCATAGGCACAGGCTTTCTTGCTTTCTATGAGGGTCTCACTGAGTTGCCCACACTGGCCTCAAACCCACAATCCTCCTGCTTCAGCCTCCCGAGTAGCTGGATCTCCAGGCCAGTGCCACCATGCCTGCCTAATATGCATGTTTCTGCACGTTCTGTTTCCTGGGCTTGAAACGCTCTTCCCTCCCACAGCTGCCTGAGAAAGTCGACTCTTCCTTGAATCAACACGCATCTGTGTGTTCGGAACACAGGAGAGCAGCCAGTCACCCTAGTCTGTGCCAGCTCTAGACGTGCACATTCTATTATTGTTGCACTTATCGAGGCTATATTGCAATTGTGTTTCGGGTCTGCTTCCTGACTGGACTGTGAAAATACCCACAGGACAATGTCTGTTTCATCTCTCTATCTCCAGCTGCTTGCACAGTTCCTGGCTCAGAAAAAGACATTTCTGTTTGTTGAGTGAATAATAAAATAAGACTTCGTGTGTGCTGAGTCCTGAAGTGTGCCTGGCTCTTGGCAGGTACTGCTTCCTCTACCCACCTCACAAAAATGCATATTACTAGAGGTTTCTCTGAGATGAGAAAACCACACCTCCAAAAGTAGAAGCAAGTCAGGCGTGGTGGTGCATGTCTATAATCCCAGCTACTTGGGAGGCTGAGGTAGGAGGATCGCAAGTTCAAGGCCAGCCTCAGCAAAAGCAAGGCACTAAGCAACTCAGTGAGACCCTTCTCTAAATAAAATACAAAATAGGGCTGGGGATGTGGTTCAGTGGTTAAGCGCCCCTGAGTCCAATCCCTGGTACCAAAGGAAAATGAAAAAAAAAAAAAAAAGAAAAGGTAGACGTAACTTATCCAAGGTCACACTGCTGGTGAGGAGCAGAGTCAAAATTTGAACCCAAATCTGCCTGGCTTTAAAACTTCCAGTGGGCTACGTTTTGGAAGTCAAGATTGCTAGAAGCTTCTAACTAACCTACAGTTCTGATTTTATCTCCCAACCAACCTGGTCTCCTACACACCACTCAATTCATATCCCCTACACGCCAGGTTTAGGCAACACGACCGTCAGGAAAGCTGGTCTCTGTCCTTTCCACCAGGATAACTCTCACACGGTCATCCTTCAAGGTCCAGCCAAGTCCCACCTCCCCCACGAAGCCTTCCTTGACCACTCGGGTTAGTAACCATAGTAACTATCTGTCCTTACAACATTATTGCTTCCATTTTGCAGAGTAAGATGACACGGAAAAACAATGCGGATCAGTAAACGCACCCCGAGAAAGTAGCGAAGAGGGGACTCAAAACAGGGCAGTGTACGTTCTTCACCGACCACCATCTTCCCCTGGGAGCCCCTCGCCCACCCCTGGGTTCTCAGGGCAGCCACTGTCCACACTCTCTAGAAAAATCCAACCCACTCAGCCCGGAGCCCCTTCTACCCACGGAGAGTGTCAGGGCCACAGACCAAGCACAACAGTCAGGCACAACTTCAGGCAGGGACAAACCTCAGGGAAGGAGCCATCATGTGCCAGTCCTAACACCTGAGGAGAACCGTGACCTCGCTGAGTCCCCGGGGAAAAGCTAAATCACAGGCCAGGCACTACGCTGAGGAAGGCAGAGAGGTGCGTGACAGTGTGAAAAGATTCCCACGAAAATGGCTTCAGTGTGGGTGAGTTCGGTGTTTAAGGGGGACAACACCCCACTCTCCAGGGGCAGTTCCTCCCAGAAGGCGCAGAAGACCAACATTCTCCTGATCTGTCCCATGGCCTGTCTCTGTGCGGGGACAGCTGGCCTGCAACCATAGGGGACACCCTCAGCCCACCTGGTTTACAGGGAAGTTGTGGCCAGGGGATTTAAGATGCTTGAGACATTACCCCTAAGTCGCCCCAATAGCCAGACTCAGATAATCAAGGGACACGGCACTCCTTTTTGGAGGCAGCATGGAGACAGGTGAGGAGCTACGGCCCTGGAGTCAGCTCAGGGCGCAGGTCCCAGCTCCACATCTCTCAGCCTCTCTTTAACCCTCTGGGAAATGGAGCTACCCTCGTGCAGGAATCCTGAGGATTAACTGAGCTGAAACACCCGAGGGACCCAGCAAAGGCTGGCCAGCTGCAGGGCCCTCCTCCTCCCTCGACTCTCCATCCAGGCCTCTCTGGGCTCCAACTCGCTCCTTTGCTGGGACGCAGCCCTCCCACTTATGGTCCTCTGGTGCTCTGTGCTTCCCGGCCACCTCGTCCCATCCCAGAGCCTCACATACTCCCGCGCCACATGTGACTCCCAGGGCACCATCTGCAGCCCCCACTTCAATGCAAAGATCCGGTCTTACCTCTCCAACCCCCAGACATCTCTGTGGAGGAACGCCCAGGGGCACCCAAACCAAGACATGCGTGACCTGCTGTCCACAGCTGCTCCCCATCCCGACTGCCCTCTTCCCTCTCAGCCCAGCCCCACACCCAAAAGGCAGAGTCCCTGCACAGCTTCAGCCTCAGTAATGGCACTCCAGCACTGTGGCTGCCAGGACGGCCACCGCAGCTGTCACCGCCCTCCTCGGCCACTCTCCAAGACACTAAGGTTCAGGGCCTCAAAATCTCTTGCCTTTCCCCCACCAGTCCCTCTCTGGCCCTGCTGCCCTTCACCCCCAGCTTCCTAATGAGGCTCTTGTCTTCATATACTTCCATATACCTGAGCCCTTTTGGGACTCATTTACCGACACATGGTACCCAGTCAGCACCCACTGTTAGCTGAGTGACTTTAGCCAAATCTTCAGCCCCGGAGTCTCCTCCTACTTCTCCTGCTGCTGATTCACTCCTTGGGGACCCTCTGCAGACCCAATGTATATGCCCCCTTTCACGCCTCTGTCCTTGCCGGTTCCTTGGCTTGGAGTGACCTCCCCCAAGCCACGCTTGCTAGTCAGTATTCAGACCAACCCCGGACAGCACGCTGTTCACACAAACCCATTACCAAACCAACTTGTGAACATATCTTCAGACAGTCACTATCCTGCATTCCCTACTTAAATCTCTCCTGATATAGAACAACTTTTGAAAATACACAACTTAAGTCTTGCCCCAACCATTTGATGGTGTCTCCCCAACTTTTGATGTGTCCACAAGTATGTATTATTTATTGTAAATATCCTCAAGATATAATAAAAAGAACCGCAATCATATCTTGCTTTCAATAATTACCAATCACTGCTAATTATGTACCAGACAATTATCACAACGAACCTGAGATAAGCATGTTGATCTCCATTTTATAGATCAAGAAAAATGAGTCTACAGGTTAGATACTTTTCTGATATTGCAGGATTAGTGGGTAGAAAAGACAGATTTAAGCCCAGATCTGAGCCTCAGGAGCCTGTGATTTAACCACTAAGCTACACTACCTTGCTGCTTCTCAGGGCAGACCCCATACTCTTGTGTTGTTTTGAGGTTTTGTTTATTTGTTGCCATTTCAGGTTGCATAATCCTTATCTGAAATACCTAGGAACAGAAGAGTTTCCAATGTAGGGTGTTTTTTCAGATTTGGCATATGTGCATATCATGGGCTGTCTTGGAGATGGACCCAACTCCACACACAAAATTCATCTGCTCCCCATACGCCTTGTGCACAGGGCCTGAAGACTCTTCTATATGATATTGTTCCTGCGCCTGTGTTTTGACTGTGACCTGCCATGGGCAAATTTTCCGCTTGTGGCATCATATCAGTGCTCAGAAACTACAGCTTCTACAGCACTTCAGATTGCAGATTTTTCAGATTAAAGATGTTCAACCCGTATTTACAGAGCATGTTCTAAGTGCCAGGTACTGTGCTACCCACTTTACCTGAATTAGCTAACTTACTTTTCATATCAACTCTATCAGGTAGGAACTGTAGCTATTCCCTTTTGCAGATGAGGAAGCTTAAGCCCAAGTTCCCTGCCCAGGGGGTCTGGATGTGGAATCTCACTCTTAACCACTCACTGGACTGCCTTCTTATCTGCTTCCTCAGGGAACAGTGACCGCCCAGAGCAGAGGGTCCATCTTCCTCATCTCTGATTCCCCTGCCACCCCAACACAGCCTCTCACAGACAAGCACACATTACCACCAGCTTCCTACTGCCCTCTCCTGAGCACGGGATACCCCTGACACTCAGCCCTACACATCTGTACCCCACCTCCACCCAAGGTCTCCCACACACACCTCTGCACCCCTTCTTCCACATGCGTAGACGACATGAGGAAGCACAGATGTGCAAACCCCCTGCAAAATCCCAGCCGACTCTCTCCTGCCTTTGGCAGATAACCAACAGCAGGGACAAGACTCCCAGCCACTCACACTCAGCTCTCTTCAGTTACATGTAGCCAGACCCCCCAGAGAAAAAAAAGCAAATTCCTGATTTGGAAATTCTCAATCAGTGGGTAAGCCCAGACCCTGGAAAGGCACACAAAGCCTCCAAAGTATCCACAAATCCAGATGTGCACCAAACATCTGAAGGCAGTTTGGTACATCTTGCGTATGAAGCTAAAACTATTTTTCTAATGTATCTTTTATTAACTGCAATGGCAAGTGAAACATCAAAGTCATCTAAAAGCTTTTCTGAATTCATAGGAGCTTTGAGTTGTTTGTTTTCCCAATAAACAGAAATAAAAACAATAACTACTATTTAGAAGAAATAGTGTGAACTACTGACTTTGAGAAATGTCCTCAATTTCAGAAAAAGTTGGAAACCACTCAAAGCAGATAATAATGAAGCGACTACAACTTCCAGGGAAGCTTGAGGACTCTGTCCTAAGAACTCTGAGATCGGGAGCCAGGCCTGAGCGCCCCAAAGCTGTCCTGCTCTCACAGTCACCATGGCGGGATCCCATACCCTCCCTCCTTGGCTGAACGAGAATGTCCTAGAAGAAGTGTAATGAGCATCAGATGTCATGAAATCTGCCTGGGAAACAAGGAACAAATACAAGGAGAAAAGAATGAGGACTGGGGTGGGGGCAGGAGAAGGAGGGGAGTCGGCAGGCTCCTGCGGTGCCTGCTACCTCCAGACACAATCCGTGACTACAACCCCCACATATGTCTGACAACACACACGTGTGTATATGACACACACATACGTCTGCATGTACATATGGACTCACCTCAAGCCTTTGTTCTCTCAAATACTCATTAATATCTCTTCATTCATTCCATAAATCTTTATCAAACACCCACTAAGCGCCTGGTGCTATATTAGGTGCAGAGACTACGGAATGAATAGGCACATCGTGCCCTTTCTCACACACCCTTCTCTCAACAGCTCACACACAGACATACCCACCCCTCATACACCCAGCAACCCTGCCCTGCCAGTTGCCTGACACCCACCTTATATCTCCCTTTCCTATTTCCTATGTGAGACACACACACACACACACACAGCAGGTCAGGCACATAGCCATCTCTCAGCTGCAACACAGCTGACGCCAACATTCTTATGCACACCCATCGGATACACACAAACCATCCCTTTCACTCAGCTACTCGGACACATACACACCCTGCGTTCAGTAGCACACACCTTATTTATCTCGCAAGAAACCTCTGGCCAATGAATACTTTCAAAGAATGGACTGACCAGGGTGCCTCGCGACAGTTTTCCTATGTGCAAGCCCAGTTCAGACACAGTGAACTCCCGGGCCTGTTACTGTAGCTCTCCACAGATCAAATGGTTCATCTCCACCAGGCACAGTGGCATGCACCTGTAATCCCAGCAAATCAGGAGGCTGAGGCGGGGCATCACAAGTCCCAGGGCAGCCTCAGGAACTTAGCAAGGCCCTGTCTCAAAGTAAAAAATAAAAAGGTCTGGCCATGTAGCTAAGTGGTAGAGCACCCTAGGTTCAATCCCCAGTACCACCACCAAAAAAAAAAAAAAAAAAAAAAAAAAGATTCCTCCTATTTCTTAGGAAGCCTTGCTCGAGAGGGGTCATAGGAATTAAGAGAATAAAGTCAAGGACCTGGACAGAATTTCCATAGATTCCAGGTGTCTTACTAAGATCTTGCCTTTCCACATGCGCACACTCCCTGACGCACTCACCCCACTAGGCACTCGGTTCCTATCAAGAAGCACCTTCAAACAGATCCCTCCATACATATAACACACACTGCCAGACGACTCTCAGGCCTCTATGCACAAGACACACAACTTCACAGTTTAGGGAGCACCTGAGCTCCTTGGAGAAAAGCTGAGAAGGTGTCAGATTAATTTAATACACACAGTTCCTAAAGATCTATCCCACAACCTTGTACAAACAGCTCCATAAAAACAATCCAAACCCCTTCCTTGGGTACTCATCTACCACACCTTATAAATACACAATCAGGATACTGTCCAGAGCCCAAACTTCTCACACCCAGGGCCACCCTGCATGCTCGGCTCTTCCAGAGGATGTCCACATGCACATAGTCACAGGGACACCCATTTTCTGAGCCACACACTCCCCAAAGACTCTACCTCTTGGAGGGTAGACACACACACGACTGCAGAGTGGCCCACACCTTCTAGAGGCACTGGGGGAGAAGAAAGCATGTCTGACTGCACACACCTGTTGGGAAAAGCACTGTCACCCCCAAACAGATGGGGAAACCTCTCCCCCACCACCCGGCCAGACCAAAGTAAAAGAGGATCCTGAAAGCTCCCTTCTTCCCTCATCCCCACTAAAATCACAGCCCAGACCCAGGCCAGGCTCAGCCCAAGACTCTGACCCTCGCTGCCTGCCAGGCATCCCTCTTGCAGCTGGGGTGCTGGCAGAACCCGCTCCAGAACGCTTCCCTTCCAAGTCCCCATTCCACATTCTATCTTCTGTTCAAAGTCAGCAACCCTGAACAGTCCAGTAATCCCCAACCCGATCCCGCGCCCGAAGGGCTCCAATGTTTGACACAGAAGCCTCACCTCCTGGTCTCTCACCTGGGACAGCCTACCTGCCCTCCTGGCCCCTCACCCAAACGGTCAACTCCTAGTCAAGATCGTCAGCCACCCTCTCCCGCTATTCCCTTCACGCTCCGAGGAGCTCTGGCGATTCTGGGATGGAAAAGAAATTCGGTTCCCACCTTCCTAGAGGGTGAGGTCACAGTATGGCAAACCCCACTCTCCCTCATACGCCCTGTTGCCTGGGCTGCGGACTCAGGACCTTCGACAGACTGTGGCTGTCCCTAACCCCAAGCCTCCAGCAAGTGCGGCCCACACGGCCTGCTGACTCTCCCAGGGAACGCCCACTTTCCCGCAGGGCCCACCCAACTGGCCCTGCCCTAACCCCTCACAGCCCCGCCCCACTAGGCCCCCATGGCCCCACCCCTACAGGCCGGGCCACACAGCTCCCAACCTCAAAGGCCTCCCACACTCCCTGACCTTCCCACGTAGGCCCCATTCGCAACCCTTCCAGACCCACGCAAGGCCAAGCTCGCCCACCACGCAAGCCAAACTCGTCCCAGGTCCTGCCCACCAGCCCCACCCACTGCCTCTCCTAGGTTTCGCCCACCCCCCCACTACCCATGCCAACACGCCACAGCCGCTCTCCGGGCCTGCCCACACGACCTCCACCAGCCCCTCCAACACCTGACAGACTCACACGGGTCACGCCCACACGGCTCGCCGTCTCTCCCCGCCCACTGATTAACCGCACACGCCCTCTCGCGGACACGCACGCTCTCACGACCCTCGGGTGCTGTACTGTCTCCCACTCCCTCCGCTCGGACCCCGGATCCCCGCCCTCGCAACCGCCCCACCCCGGCACCTCTAGCCTCTTACTCCCGCACTCAGGCGCCCTGCGGCGACTCCCCGGGGCTCACCTTCGCTGCAGAATTTGCCACCGAAGCCTGTATGGCTGCAGTCGCAGCCCACCTCGCCTGGGGCCAGTACTGTGCAGAGGCCGCCGTTGGCGCAGGGGTTGCGCGCGGGCGCGCACAGCGGATCGGCAGCAGCGCCACGCAGGCCCTGGCTGCCTAGCAGCGCCGGAGGCCGCTCGCCCAGCTTCAGGTTGGCCAGGAGGCCGCGGAAGGGTGGCTCATACTTGACGGTGCTGAGCGTGAGTGCCGAGAGGCGCACGTCCGGAGGGATTCCGCCCACGAACAGGTCGCTGGCCACCTGCATCTCGCGCCGCTTGGAGCGCACCTCCGCGGCGCGGGCCTCGCCGTCCACCGCAAGCGCCGTGCGGCGCGCGTCGCGGGTCAACAACACCATGTGCCAGCGATCGTCCGCCACCGGCGTGTCCAGCTGCAGCGTGGCGGGCTCGGCGCACGAAAGCGTGAAGCGCAGCCGCAGGCGCCCGTCCACCAGCAGCAACTCCAGAAAGTCGCAGTCGCCACCGTCGTCCAGGTACAGCAACAGCGCGCGCGTGGCGTTGGTACGCAGGCTGAAACTGAGCTCGCCGCTGCTCGCTGCGCCTGCCCAGCGCGCGTAGCGAGCCCACTGCCCGGGGCCGCCGCCGAACTCCAGGCTGCCGGCGCCCGCCGCCAGCGCCAGCAGCAGCAGCAGCAGCGGTGGCGGCGGTGGCGGTCGCCACCGGCTCCCGGGCGCCATGCCTCCGGCGGCCCCGGCGCCGCCCGGCCCCCAGCCCCGCTCAGGCTTCAGAGCCGCGGGCGCATGGGGCGGGGAGGGGACCGGGAGCCCCCCGCACCGAGCGGGGCTCCCTCGCTGGCTCACAGTGCCATGGGCCTGGCGGTGGGGCGATGCGCGTTGAGGCCCAGGTGCCGACGTTCCCCCGGCGGTGGCGGCGGCGGAGCCCCTCCCCCGCTGCGGGCTCGGACGGAAGTTGGGGGAGGGACGCCTGCGGGGAAACAGAAGAAAGCTTTAATGAGGGGTTCGGAGGTAGCAAGCCCCGTCGGTGTCTGGCTCCCGCCTCAAACCAACAGATGCCCACCTGTTTGCCTTTAGGACTTGAACTGGCCCTGGCCTGGAGAGTGTCTTAAAGCAAGAAACATACTTGCGGACGGAGGTACTGGGGGACAAACACTTGGGGAGACAGGACTCGGAAGGGACATTATTGCCTTGAGATGTGGACAGGTGGGAAAGTGGCACCGCGGAATTCAGTAGTTCAATCCTGCTGGCCTCACCCTGACCTCTCAAAAGACTTAGGGGTCAGGACCAAGGCCAGCTCCTTCGGGTGAGTCCTGGACCTCTCCTACTGTGACCCGCCCTCTCTAAGCCGCCCAACCTCTGTGCGGTGGCTCCCACCTCTAGCCAGGGATCACTCTCTCTCTCATCAGCTCTTGATGCTGGATAATGAAGTTGCTAAATAATTCATTGGGATTAATTAAATGCCAATTCGTCAATGGTATCACAGGGCAACCAGGCTGGGAAGGGGGCAAAGGATAGAAGCCAGGCACCACCATATACCCATACCCCAAACCCTCTCCATCCCTGCAAGGACACAGGCATCCAATTCTGTCCAGTTCCCCCCAAATCACACTCACGCCTTCTGGGGCCCCAACCCCACTGCTCACCAGTTCAGGTCCTTCTGAGGAAGTACTGTCACCCTCCACCCCAACTTCCAGTCCTCAGCCTCAGGACTGGCCCCACTACCGGAATCTCTTCACCCCTCCGTTCCTCCCGGCCCCCCACCCAGAGATGGGGGAGCTACCAGGAGGCAGGCAGGCTCATTTGCATAAAATTGCCTTTCTGAAATGATTACCCTTGTAACTGGCTGTCAGAGAGCAATTTATACCCCACAACGGGGAGGGGAATTTGCATCTCGTTAAACTCTGAGTCGTAATTATTTATATCCAACAACCCTCCTGAATATTGCATTGATTTTATTTTGGGGAGGGAGGGAGAGAAGGAGGTGGGGAGAAGCCTGGGAGAGAAAGAGGGAGGGGCCAGGGTTTAGGAGGAGACAGGGAAAGGTGGGGTGGAGGGAGAAAGAGGAAGGAGAGGAGCTCATGAAAAGTGGCAGAGATGGAAGAATAATGGAAGAGAAAGGAGGCCTGAGAGTAGAAAAGCAAGAGAAGACTGAGAAAATTAAACTCCGGATTCAACAGCATTCGTCAAGGCCCAGGATTCTGGGCATTTTATAAATGTCATCTTACTTAATCACTCTGAGAAGTCCCATTATTCCCATTAACCCTTGGGGAAGCCCTCGTAGAGAAGTCTGAGTAATTGCCGAAGGTCATGCAGCGGGTCAGCAGGGAACTCGGCCTCAGATCCAAGTCTGTCAACTCCGGCGTGCCCACCAAGGAGACAAAGGGCAGGACAGCCACAGGTGCAACTCAGGTGGGAACAAAGCAAGAAGGCTGGCTTGGAAAGGGGTGGGTGCAGAGGTGGGGCCAGGAGCCACAGAGCTGGGACAGGAAGGGAGCTAAGAAGAGGAAGCTCAGGCCCCCCTAAAAGATCCTAATGAAGGAGGAGCAGGGTCTCAGGAGGGTAGGGCTGGCTAGAGTGACCCGCATGCAGGAGGAAAATGGGCAGAGAATGCTTTGAAGCCACTGTCGGTGCTGGGAGAGCTCTCCAAGAGACCGGCAAAGCCCTGTCCTCTCTCCTCGGCACCTTCCATCAGCCCCTTGACTGCTGTCCTCCCAATCCTACAGGTTCCCACGGGGACCCACATGTCCTGCCCCAGCTTCCCTCCAAGGACTGCCCCTTCCCAGGCAGGGAGGAGATCCAGCCCAGCAGCCCCCACTCCCCCAAACACATCGGGTTATATATAGCTTGCCGCTGCCTCTCCTCATTGGGTAATGGAGATAATTAACATGCGCGGGCTAATTAGCCAATCAAATTAAATGCAGCACCTGCTCCCAGCCTGATTGACGCCCTCACCCCCCACACACATACATGCACCCCCCACCCCAGCCCAGGGCAGGGGAGGGGGTCCCTGAAGCTCAGAGGACAGGAAACGCTCCCCTTTTTCTCCAGAAGGGGCAGAGATCCCCCAACAAAGGCCAAGCCCTGGTGACCAGAAGACTGACCATCCTCCCAACCGCCTCTGTTGGGGTCTCAGTCAGTCTGGCCTAGCCTAGCCTCTGTCTGCCTCCCTCCTGGCCCCCACCCCTGCCTCGGACACTGTTTTGGGGAGGGAATTAATTAGCTATTGATTTCCACTAGCAGAGGGATTGCGATTGCGAGCTGCTGTCCACCCCCTGCCAGCTCAGGGAGGAGGTGATCCCTCCAAAGCCCTCCCTACCTCCCACCGCAGGCCCCTGTCACGCTCACAATCCCTATTGGAAGATGGCAGAGGGGTCCTTGTGAAAAGGCCTAGGGACAGGGTCTCCCTCCATTCCGGGAACTGGACGACAGATAGCAGAAGACGGTGGGGAGGCCTCATAGAGGTGGGGCAGCAGACGCCTGGCTTCTGGGAGCCAGACGTGGTTGCCTGGTTGGAGGCAGGGTGCGAAGTGCCTGGGAGGCCAGGAAGGGGTGGTTCCCTGGCCTGGGTGTGGGGGGAGAGTGGGGGTTGCCATCGGCAGGCACGTCTGTGGGTCGCTGTGGGGGATAAGGGGCAAGGGCAGGGCTGCGCCGTGGGCCTCACACTCATTACTCGTTCTCCCCACAGCCCAAAGCTCTGCAGCACAGGCAGACCTAGCTCCACACCGGGGACAAGGGCTGCAGGGCCAGCCAGGAGGAAGCCCCAGCCCTCCCAAGTCCTCTCTCCAGGGACCCAAAGGCCCTTGGGGCAGCTTCGGGCTTGCGAATCAGAGAACCCCAAGGGGAGCGAGTGCTACATGGACACCTGGGTCCTCTCCACCCCACCTCACCCTGCAGTGCTCAGGACACCTGCTGCTCCCCGGCCTCTCCCACGCAGGGCCAGGCTTCTGCAGACCCACCTCCAGCTCACAGGGGTCCTGGTAGCCTAGGAGGCACCTGCTCAGCTCCTGCTCCGGGGCTCCCTGTCCTCAGCAGCAGCCTTACTTCCAGAGACCTGCTCCCCGCGGGCCGGGGCCATTGCCTTGCACAAGTATGTCCAGTAAAGGCGTCCCCAGGAGTTGTACCAGGCAAGGGCACCCTGCAGGCTTTGAAATGGAGGCCTCCCACACCCACTGTATCCAAACACCAGCCCCCAAGGCCCACACTCCTCTAGTGCCCACTACCAGTGCAGGGACGCTGGCGCAGTGGCCCCCAGGCTACCCTGTGGCTCACAGAGGTCAGTATCGTGCTTGCTCCCAGCCCCCATCTCCCCAGGTCACTGCTCCTCAGGGGACCGACCTCTCCCACAGAGCCCGGGATTCTGCACCCAGTCAGCACCCAGTGCCCCTACCTACACATACACTCCACAGCCTTGGGCCAAAGGTGATGCCACAGGTGGGCTGGGCCACCCTCAGGGCTGCCCTCAGGGCCTCTGCGGACCTCCTCTCACTGGCAATGTCCCAGCAGCTCTTCCCAGGTCCTCCCGAGCCACACGGCCTTGTCCTCAGTGCCACTGTGACTGGGCGGCAACTCTGGGGCTCCCCAGGCTGGACCCGCACTGGCACTGTCCTATCCCCCCGCCCCCGGGTTTTAAGAGGCAGTTCTGTCACCTTGTCTTACAAAGCTGCAGAGCTCGGAAGGGGGAATTCACTAGCACAGTAGATAAAAGGTCGCTGGCTCCTGGGCCATGACTGTTCCTCCACTCCGCACCATCCACAGCTGCAGAGCAGTGTCTGAGGCTCAGAGCCCGCGTGCTCCCAGTCTGGCCCCCACACAGGCACCCCAGATTCCGAGCCCACCCAGAACTAAAGACAGAGACCTCGAGCCACTGGGTTCACCCCTCTCATTTTTTCCTGCGGTAGAAACTGAATCCCAGAGAGGAACAGAAACTGATCAGGCGTCGCACAGAAGAGCAAGACCCAAGGTCACTAGCCTTACCTTCTGGAAGCTCCCCCTGTACCAGCTGATCAGACCTTGGCCGTCCGGCCTGACCAGTGAGCAAATCAAAGCAACTTCCCGAGTGAGCTAGTCCAAGCCCACTCCGGCAGAGCCCCGAGCGTGGGCCCTCTCCCACATCCATTCAGCCCCCTCTGGCCTGGTGCACAACACACGCACGCGCACGCTCGCACACACACCTCCACCATGGGAATGCCAGCCTCCCTCTGGCTCTCCTCGCCTCACGCCAACATCCTCTCATGCCAGCTGGGAGTGAGACAGCAGGGGCCTCCCCCAGGCGCCAGGAGGAAGAGCTGGTTTACACACATTCTGGTGGCCCCAGAAGGCAGCCCGTGGACAGGTGGGAGCAGTGCGTGCTATGGGGGGAGGAGATTTTGGCTCAAGCTGAAGAGAAACTTGCTGGCAATCCAAAGTTGGGAGTGTTGCGGAGCAGCCTGCCTCAGGGGCACACTCCCGCCTGCAGGGGGCTGTGAGATGACTACTGCTCAGGATGCTCCAGGGGCTCCTGAGTCACAGGGGCAGGGGCCTCAGACCCCTTCAACCCCAAGGTCCCTAGGTCAGCATGTTGTAGAAGATGCCCTCCAGCTCCTGCAACACCCACAGGACCGAAGAGTGTTCCTACTGCGCTTCCTGCTCCTTCTTTCCAGTTCTGATGGCCTCGCAGAGACGAGGGAAGGAGACCTGGGCCTATCCACACCCAGCCCCAGCCCCAGCAGGGACAGAAACAAAGTCGTACACTAATCAGATGCACTGGCTCCGGAGCTGGCTGCCAATGCCAACTCTACCCCTGTCTAGCTGGGTGATCTTTGGCAAGTTTGTTAGCCTCTCTGTACTTCTGTTTCTTTCCATGTAAAACAGGGGTGGGAATAGTGTTGGCAGAATTCAAATTAATATGTGTAAAGCACTCAGTACAGCACCGAGCAGAGACTGAAGCGTGAGGGGTGTGTTATGCTAACAATCACTTCTAAAACACTCCATCTCAGCCTTTTACACTTTACAAAACTACAAGCACCTAACGTTTCCTTTGATTCTCACCAGGACCCTATAAGGGGTGTAAGTTAGGCAGGTGTTATCGCTTCTCCCTTTTACAGCAGAGAAAACTGACAGGGCAGAAGGGGCCCACGATGTCACACAGCTCGTAAGTGGCCGAGCTGGAGCTCAGGTCTGAGTCTAGCCAAGCCCTGGGCTCCCGGCTCTTCTCCACTCTGCCAGGCAGATAGAGGTTGGTAGACCATGGGAGGTAACGCCAGCAGGGCTGAGAGGGAGCGGGTGTGTTTGCGGGTCCCCTGGGCAGGCTTCTGGGTGCTTGGGGGAAGCAGAAAGGACCTGGGGATAGGGTGCCGGCTCACGGTGCCACAAGGAGGCTCTGTCAAGCGAGGGGGGCTGAAGAAGGGGGCGGGCTGGGGCCGGAGGTGCTGAGAATGACTTGGCGGAGCGGGGGCTGGAGCCCTGGGGTAAGCAGTGCATGGGACGGGCACATGGAGTGTCCCCGTGCCAGGCACAGCTGGGGCATGCCAACCTGGATGGGGGCACCCCAGCAATGCAAAAGGGGCAGATGCTTCCAGGGGTGGCCTTGTGAATAAGCCTGAGGTACCCGGGGACGTACCATGGCAGGGTGTGTGTGTGTAGGAGAAGTTATGAGAGCAACCACCCACCGGGGGCCCTCTATGTGCCTGACAAACACATCAGATGAAAGGAAGTTCACAGAGCCGGGCACACAGTAGGTGCACATTAAGTACCATTGTTATTGCCTTCTTAACCATCTCATCTAGTCCTGCTAACACCCCTGTGATGTAGGTATGAGAGCACCCATTTAACAGATGAGGAAGCTGAGGCTCACCCAGGGCAGAGTGGAGTCCATGCAGCCTCACCCTCGCTGCCTCCCCCAAGTTAAAGGGTGATGGCAGCGGAAGAACAACTTTGAAAATGACAGTAATGCCGTGTGTGCTGGATTCTTTGTTGAATGAGTCTCGGGGAGCCCACAGGCCTGTCAGTATGGAAGGGGCAAGATGGGAGAGCCACAGGGACAGATGGAGCTGGGGGTGGGTGGGGTGTGAGGATACACATGGGGCATCCCCGCAGGGGCTGGCGGGGTGCTTCCAATGAACGCACAGTGTGTCTCTGCAAAGGCAGAGCAGGGGCCCTGTGTGTGAAGATCCATGTGGGGGTGATGTATCCGGGTTCTAAGGAAGGCCAGGTGGGCTGAGTGAGGCTAGACCCAGAAGGACTGCATGATCAAGAGGGGCGGGAGGGCCTGGGGCTTGGGGCTTTCTGCGGGGTACAAAGGTAAGAGAGAGGGTGGAAGAATGAACTGGGGATGTGAGCCAAGGCTGAAGGGTGTGAGAGGCAGCACAGCAGCCATGTGGAGTCCCAGCTCCTCAGGAGGCCGAGGCAGGAGGATGGCATGAGCCCAGGACTTCAAGAACTGCCCAAGCGACACAGTGAGACCCCATCTCAAAATAATAGCCCGGTATATGTGTAGACCGGCTTGCGCACGCACACACATGTGCACTCACACAAAGGCTTGAGGCCAAGCGCTTCAGACCCGACAAGCATGTGGCGCAGGATGGTTGTCTGGAAGGCATATGTGCATGGGGGCACCCGGGAGGGAAGGTGTGCTCCAGGGAGGAAGGCCTAGGTGGCAGGGGTAGGGGTACTTGAGGTGTATGTGGGCATGGGGAGGGGAACCATTGGATGGAGGCCTGTGCACGTCTGAGCGCGAGGGCTGGCAGTGGTGTCGGGGGACCCAGGGGCAGTATGTGTCGAGTCGTGTACGTGAAAGCAGGATTCCCGGGGGAGGCCTCAGAGGCAGGCAGCAAGGTGGCAGCCTCTCTGGGCGGGAGTGTGGGTGGTGTGCTCCGGGAGGTGTGCTGTGTACGCAGGTGTGTGTGCCTGTGTGGGCGTGTGTCTGGGTGGGTGCCACCGAGCATGTGTATTTGTGTCAGAGTGTCTGTGTCACTGGCAAGGGCGGGCAGGAGAGAGCAGCTGGACCTGGGTAGAGACTAAGTCTGGAAGGGACGAGGGACCCCCAACAGTCCCTCCGGAAACCTAGCCCCCTCCTCTCAGAAGCCTGTTGTCTGTGTGTACTCAGCAGGCAGAGACGCCAGGACAGGCCCCGGCTTCTGGAGAGAAGTCCCCAGCAGCCACTGCCCGCCAGTCAGTCCCGCCCACCCGTGCAGCTGAGGACAGGATGGGTCTGAGAACACCTCCCCAACAGGAATGAAGGGCCTCCCAGCCAGCCTTCTCCCCTGCCCCCAGGAAGATCCCGCCCAGCCTTGGATGCCAGCATCCCTGAGCTGCTAAAGCACCCACAAAATAAAGGCTCCACGGTTAAGGGACCAGCTGACCGCCCTCCTCCCTTCCTTCCTGCTCCCTTTTCTTCCTCCCTCTCCGACAGAAGACAGAGAATGTAAAACCACCTTTAAGTTCACCCTCCCCCAGGAAGGAACACCCAGACTGGGAAGGTGAACCAGAGGAACAGGAATGAATAGAAGGTCCTCACCCACCCCACCACCCAGCACCCAGAAGACCAAGGTGTACAGACCCCCAAGCAGAGACCCAGGACCCACCCCTAAGATTTATTTCCTCACTCCAGGCCGGGTCTGCCTCCACTCCACCTCCAGGCTGCCCCTCCCAGCCCTTGCTGGTTCAGTGAGGCACCAGATCCCTCTCCCAGGACTCAAGGGGGTGAGAGTAAAGGAGACGCCCACCCAAAGCCAATTTTGCTTCCAACAGCCCATCAAGGTTCAAGAGCTCACACTCCAGCCCAAAGAACCCAGGGAAGACTGCTCCTTCAGCTGGGGAGAAGGCTGGGATATGAAAAATGGTCCCCTCCTCTTCAGGGGTTGGGGAGCCAGCCTAGGGCCCTGCAGCCGATCCTCTCCCCCTGCAGCACTCTGACCAGAACCTGTCGCCTCCCCCAGCGCATTCCCACCCTAGCAGAGCCCCCTCCTACTGGTTTCCCAGTCTTGCTGCTCATCACCCTGGCCTTCCCCCGCAAGCTTCTGCTCCTCTCTCTCAGGCCCCCCACCTTGCCCAGTCTCCCCCGGCACAGACCCCTCCCTCCCTGAGCACCGTGGCACCTTCCCCTCTGCTCCCCCCATAACCTCCTCTCCCCTTGGCTCCCACCCCCAGTAGAGCAAGTCCTCTGGCCTGCTCCTCTCCTCTCCACTCCTCTCCTCTCCAGCCCCTCTCCTCCTCCCACGAAGCCCAGTCCCGCTGGTTTCTGCCCTGCGGACCCTCCAGAGCACAACAGCTCCCAGCCCCCTGGCCCAGCACTGCTTCCAGTTCCTGGGGACCCTCTTCAGAGCCCCTCTCACAGCCCTCTAGATGCCCCTCCTTCTCTCCCCATCCCTTCCCCCAACGACCCTCCCTCTAACCCCTCCATTCGCCCCAGCTCAGGGCCAATGCCCCCTTCCACAGGGAGCTTCCGACCGCCAAGCCCCCCAGCAGCTTCGCCTCCTAGCTGTCACCCAGCCAGACCTCTCAGCTCGGCGCCCCCGCCCCCAATCCATCCTTCCTGCCTCCCCCGCCCCCTCCGATCGCTCCCCTCCCCCGATCGGCTCCCGCCCCCCGCCCGTCTCCGCCGCAGCCCCCCCTCCCGTACCTAGTTCTGGGGGCGCCAGGAGCTGGAGAGTAGGGATCAGAGCCCCGGGGTCGCCCCGTCTCCGGCGGGTGGCAGAGCCGGGACCAGCGGTTTTGGCCGCCTCGCGCCTCTCTGGTTCCCAGCCGCGTCCCCGCCCGCCCCGCCGCGGTGCCGCTCCGAGGAGGATGCTCCGCGAGTCAGGGCGGCTGCTCCCGCCGCCGCATCCCTGCAACACCGACTGACGGCAGCATCAGCACCAGTGCCCGCCCCCAGGGCGCGCGCATTGGACCACGCTGCGCCAACGGACGAGCGGCGCAGCCAATGCGAAGGCGCAGAAGCCGCCAGTCCCGCGGCTCCACAGGCCCACCTCCCTCCCCCGCGCGGGACCCAGGCGTCCCGGCCCCAGGGCATCAGAGGGCTTCCCGGCCTCTCGAGGTCTTTAGCCCAGACGCCCGGGTCCCCAACCCAGCCCATTCCCAACCCAGCCTCAGTGTCTTTTTCCGGAAACCAGGTGCCTTAGCTCCTCGCCCTTGGGTCGAGCCTTCAGGTCCTGCACCTTCCACACCCCACCGGCGAGTCCTGTGTGGCAGCGATCAGGACTGGGACAAGCCAAAGGAGAGGCGTGGACCCGGACTTGGGGCACCGAGGAAGCAGGACTGATGCGGGGCCTGAGCCGCAGCGCCCTCTGCTGGCTGATCCCGGGGGTGGGCCTGGGCTGCGAGGAGCCTCGGGAAGGGGACCCCGGCCGCCCTCCCACTGCAGGGCCCGGGGGGGGGGGGGGGGGGGGGGCGGGGGCGGCTGGGCAGCCGGTCCTCCTATCTGGGAGCCTCCAGAACCGAGGAGAGAGGGTCTTTGGTGGGATAAGGTGGAAGGCGGTGGGGGAGGGAAAGGCAGAGATGGGGGTGGGGTAAACCTAGGGGCTTGGGGTTTCCCAGCCCAGTCTCATGGGAATCCCAGAGTTTGGAGCCAGACTCCCAGTTCTGCCTAGTAAGTTTGGGGGTGGGATGGCGGGTACTCATGTCTGCTCACTGTGGGAAACTGGCAACAGCCCCCTCTCTGTTCTGTCCCCCGACCATGAGTTTCAGGTGGGTACTGGAGTGCGCAGCAGCTCTATCACCTTGCATGCGTCTGAGGGTGGGGAGGGGACATCCCTTTACTCACTCAGGGAAGAAAAGGTGGACCTAGCACCTAGTGTGTGTGCCACTAAGTAAGCTGAACACTGCCTTCTGAATGAGGCTGTGTGTGTGTGTGTGTGTGTGTGTGTGTGTGTACGTGTACACTAGAGCATTTTGCCAGCTCACTCCAGGACCCTGTTTCCTGTTGCAGGGTCTGTGATCTGCACAGCTGGTGGTAGTTGGCATTTTGTAGCCAGAGGCAGTGTACAAGAAGTCACATTAAACCACTAATGCATGCATATGCACACACAGCCAAACACACTTATCCGTGCAAACAGGCAATCCAAAGAGACACCAAGAACACCTGCAAAAATGCCCCATCATGGTAAGTGCCTCAGGAAGCACATACTTGCTCACATATACACACACTATGTACACAGGTGCCTTTACGCTCAAGGGCAAATACATGCCAAGGGAAATAGGTACAGACAGGAGACCTGCCCACAGGGTCACCCTGCCCATCTAAGCACTTCACAGAGACCGATCAATTACTGAAGAGATTAATGTGGACACTCCCCCAGAGGGGCCTGTGAGAGGGTAGAAGGGGGATCCAGGCTACAGGGGGTGTTTGCTAAGGGTTGGGAGGGAATCAGGTCCCAGACTTCAGACCAGCTCTGACCTTGGAGAGACCCTCAAGCCATCCTCACCAAAGCCACTGGAGGAGCCAGAGAATGGGAACTGCTGAGTCAGGGCCTGTGAATGTGAGATCACCTCTCTGACCCCAGGGCCCAGTGCCCCTTCACCCCGCAACCGCATGCACCTCTTCCTGCAGCCTCCTCTCTGGCATGCGTGTCCACCCAGGGACCAGAGCAGAGAGGGACAGCGAGGTGCGGTGACTCCTAACAACAACTCTCAGACCCTTCTAAAGAGTCTGGGTGGGGAGGGAGGTCACTGGTTTCCTGGCCACACAAGGCTTTGCCCATCAAGGGCAGAAAGGTCACTCAGTGGCTGCTGTACCTGTCTGCCCCGCCCGCTACAGGGATGTCTCAGAAAGGTCCCGGAGTCAGATGCCTAATGCAGTTGGGACCCAGCACTTCAAGACACACACCCCAAACACACAGGTGCCCTCCCACTGTGATGTGAGAACACACACCCTTCTCCCCTGCACACAGGTCAGCGGGGACATGGGGAGGGGACATGCAGCAAATAGAGTGCATGTCCCTGCACACACGTACAGACGCACACTGCAAACATGAAGCTCAGACATCCGATTCTGACACATGCGACCATGAAAAGGCGGCACACGTCACATCCCGGGCGGAGCAGACCTGAGCACACGACTCACGCACACACACTAGGAAGAGGCCGGGCTGGGGCCGGGGTGGGAAGGGGAGCGACCAGGCTGCAGGGATGGAGGCAGCGCGGAGCGGCGGGCGGTGCAGGAGCTAGCTGCTCTTCACAACACAATCGCCGTCTGTTGTTATAGCAACTCAACCCCCAAATCGTGAAACGGATATTACAGCCTGAGAGGGGGAAGGGCGGGAGGGGGCTGAGGACAGAAGCTGGGCCGAGCAGGGGACCCAGTGAGGAACAGGGCTGAAGCTGAGATGTGACAGGGAGAGAGAAGGGGTGACCCGAAATAAAGCAAAGGCCAGGAGGAGTGAATTAGGAAAAACAGAGATGGATACGGGGTAGGGGGCCCGGGGAGGGCAGTCACAGGGGAGCTGCTGCACATGGAGGATCTGGGGTGCCGTCTGTCTCCACCTCAGGATGAGCCCACAGCTGAAGGGCACCCCCCAGTTTGGGGGGACTGGGGTGGGAGCTCCCAGACTCCGCTGTCCAGAGTCTCCTGAACCCAGGGGCAGCCTGGCCTGGCTCCAGAATCTTTAGGAAACGCCGGAGCAGCCCTCTCCACCCAGGTCAGCCTTAAAAGTGGCCTTGGCCTTCTCCAGGTAGTTGTGACTCACAGAACCTCCAAGCTGCAGGCTCAGGAGGGAAGGAGGAGCTGGGTTGGGAGAGGCCTCCGGAGGCTGAGTAGAGGATCAATACGCATTTCCTCTGGAAGTCACTGTCCTTCCGGCTGGCAGCAGCACCAGGCCAGGAGGCTGCCTGATGGGGAGTGTCCCCTGCCTAGAGGCACACAAGCCCAGCCGGGGTCTGTGGCTGTCCATGCCCCTCTGCCCACAACAGCCAAGCTGTCCTCTCCCTCCCAGGATTCCCGAAGTGAGCACCCTGTTGCTAGAGGTATTCAAGCAGTGACTGAAAGGCCACCTGTCAAGCAAGGTAATTCTGATTGCAGGCGGAAGCCTCTGGCTATGTGACCACTGGGCCCAGCAATTCTGGGGTGCACAGACATACTAGTTTCAAGGTTTCAGTCCCAAGATCCTGGATTCTCAGATTCTAGACCCTCCCCAAGATTCTTCTGTTCCAAGGTGTTCTGGTTCTAAGATCCTATTCCTCTGATCCCAGCCACACAAGATACAAGATTTCCCAAGTCTCTCTGGCCACAAGTTCCAGGTCCCAAGATTGTCCCTATAAGTACAGCCCCCCAGGATTCTAGGCTCGATGGTCCAGGTTAATTACACGGGCCTTTTTATTCCATCTGGAAAATACAAATATTCACAAGAATCTGTACAACCTTAGGGATGCTGTCCCCGGCCCTGCCATCAGCACATGCCACCCTCACACCCAACCCTAGCCCCAGACTCCTGCCCCGGAACCCCAGGCTCCCTGCTCTGGTCCAAATCTTTCCTCCAAGGCAGGAATGAGTCCTTGATAGAGTGTCAGCTGGAAAGAGAAAAACAGGTTGTGAGGGAAACAACCCGCCCCACAAGCAGGCCCCAGACCACCATTTTGAAGGAGCACCCTTTCCCCAGTGCCCTTCGCCCTGCCTCCTGCCCTCAGAGGGAGCTCCAGACCACCCTGGGCGGACTCACCTCTTCACAAGTGGATGTCGAACACTCCGTCCTCCACCGCCTGCACCTCCTCCTCACGGATCTCTGCAGGGGGCAGAGTTTTCCCAGAACCCACTCCTGGGTGCAACCCTCCCTGTCTCACGGAAACAGCCCCCCACCCTGGAAGCAGATCCATCCACCGAACGACCCAATTTTCAAGGTTTTTTCCCTAAGTTTTAGTTTTGCCGCGGCTTCCTCCACAGCCGCAGATCTGTCCAAGCAGTGAGCCTGAAGGTCAATTGTGTGTGTATTTCACATTTCAGACCCCAGCACTTCTGGAAGGCTCAGTGCAGATGGTCTTATCTTTTCTATTTTTGAGGACAAATACCCTGTGTCTGCCTCTGTTTCTGAGGACGTAGGCCACTGAAAATGGCTGTGGTCAACTGCCTTAGGCTCCGGTTTAACATAGCTGTTCAGACCGTACTCCACCAGGTAATTATTTGGTGAATCGTCATTCATCAAACTGATCTAAAACCCTGGAGACCCTCAGAAAGCAGCCAGGAGGTTATCAGGGTCAGGAACTTTTCTCAGAACATTCAAAAAAGGAAATGCGGAGCCAAGCATGGTGGCGCATGACTGTAATCCCAGCAGCTCGGGAGGCTGAGACAGGAGGATCTGGAGTTCAAAGCCAGCCTCAAAAAAAGTGAGGCACTAAGCAACTCAGTGAGACCCTGTCTCTAAATAAAAAACAAAAAAGGGCTGGGGATGCAGCTCAGTGGTTGAGTGCCCCTGAGTTCAATCCCCAGGACCAAAAAAAAAAAAAAAAGGAAATGTAAGGAAATGCTTCATGTGACTCTTCCAATCCTTTCTCAATTCTAACAAAATAAGAGAATAGAAGCCTTTTTCACTTTTACACTGCTTTACAAATTGGAGTCTCTCTCCTCCCCAGCTTTGGAAGTTCAAGAGCTCCGTGGCTACCTTCCTGGCACCCTTACCAATTCTTCTTTATAAATCCTACCAAAATAAAAGAGTTGCAAACTCTGTACTGGGTTCCTTCCTGGATAAATGAACAGGCTGCACCGTGGCCCTGCCTCCCTCCTCTACAGGCAGCGTACTGAGAGACTCTTACCTGGGGGCCGGGAGCCCCTTCTGCCAGGGCGAGGCAGGGAGAAGCTGAAGGCCCGGTGGTGGGTGTGCGTGGGGGAAGGGGAGGGTGCGGAGCCCTCCAGGGTCACACTCTGGGCCCTGCGCCGGCACTCCACCGACAGGCGGTCCTTGCACTGCTTGTGGCAGTTCACCCCACAGGCTGAGGGACGGAAGAAGAGCCCAGCCAGGGCCATTGGTGGAAGAATCCTCCATCCTATCCTGCAGCCCTGAACTTCTCCCCAGGTTCCTTCGCTCTGGAGCAGCCGCCTCACCAAAATAAGAGTCCCCTTCCAAGGTGTTCCTTTCTAATTGCCAGCCTATCCCCTCTCAAAAGTTCTTTGCTTCTAGGCAGCCACCCCACCAAAGTGCCACTCTCTTCAAAGCTGACCCTTCACCTCGATCAGCATGCCTTCCTGGTTCCACTTCTTGGCAGTTGTTTCACCAAACTAAAACTTCCCACCCAGAAACTAACTTTCCCAGGAACCTCGGCCCGGCAGCCCTGCGGTTCATCCCATCTTACCTCGACATTTGAGGCCCTGCTTGTAGATGCCCAGGATCTGCAACAGAGCAGGGGGTCGTGCTGGGGAGTAGGGATTTAGAGGTGATGTCTCGCTCTTGCTTCCCGAGGGCAGGGCCTGGAGCCTTAGAACCCGCCTCGGGACCGGGCCAGAACCAGCAGAGGCAGGTGGAGTTGAGGTTCGCAGGGGCGGGGAGACTCCGGCAGGGGCGGGGCCGGCGGGAGGGGCGGGGCGTGGGCGGAGCTGGGCTGGGGGCTCACCAGGGCTTTGCAGTGGCGACAGGCGACCGGGCGCAGGGAGTTGCTTTCCTGGAAGTTGTGTACGAAGCCCATGCGGCCTCCGAGCACCGAGCTGGAGCGCAGGAAGTAGGAGACCATCTCCTCCCGGCTGATGCAGCCATCCCTGGTGGCGAGCGGCGCCTGAGCTCGGGCTCCTGGGGGCCGCCCGCCCCCTGCTCGCCCGCCCCGCCCCTGGGGAGCTCAAATTTGAACCTTGGTCGGGGGAAGAGAAATAAGCGAGACTAGGAGCCACACAGACGTGGCGGCTGCCACGAGCTGGTCCAGTGGTCTCCGGCAAGTGGCTCTCCTGGGTTCCCTCCTCCCTGCCCCGCACGCTTCGCGGGGAGCCCTCCCCACCCGATCTCGGCCCGCGGCTCCCAAAGCGCGCTCGGCGCAACACCTGTCAGAGCGGAGCCCCAGCCCCAGGAGCTCTCGGATGCCTGCGTTCTGGGGCCGGGAGGGGCTGCAGGGCTGCACCCCGCTCGCCGGACACCTGTGCTCCAGGGTTCCCTCCTACCAGGGTTTAGGCACAGCCCCCTTTCTTACTTATTTTAGGGGAAGAAGGAGCCCTCAGTTCAAATTCCAGCTCTGCTCCTGACCATGTGACCTGATGCTGGTGAATGTCCCTGCGCCTCCGTTTCCTCATCTACACAGGGACATCGTAATACTTCCTACGCCTGGGAGGATTTTGGTGAGAATTAAATGAGATCATGCACACAAGTGGCCATGTGGGCAGTAGGTCCTCAGCCGCCAGGAGTTATTTCCAGCAAGGCGGGCCCTTGTTTGAAACTTCCACCCACCGTGTCGGGGGTGGTCCATACTGTGACCCAGGTGGTCCTTCAAATCCATGGAGCACTGGACAACTGTCCATTTAGAAAAATACACAGTACATGTAAACCTCATCCTGGGTGTGGGACTTACACTCTCACTAATTCCAATGAATGAAGAACATGGACAAAAATAAAAGTATACAAGTATCTGAAGAGATGTAAGAGAATCATGTTGTCATCTCGAGCAACTGAGGGCCTTTCTACACACAACACAAATCCAAGAAGTCATAAAGGAAAAGACTGACATATTGGACACACAAACATTTTTTAAATTTTATATGGAAAAAACAACATAAAGGACACACAGGGAGAAAATATTCAACACATTCGACAGCAAAGGGTTAATATCCATTAACAGAGAGTCTAAAAACCAAGGAGAAAAAGACCAACAAACCCAGCCAGAAACTGGTCAAAGAATATATGAACAGGCAGTTAACAAAAGAAATATAAGTGGCCAATAAACATATGAATAAATAAGCTATCCCCAATCATATTAAGGAATGCAAATTTAACCAAGATACCATTTGCCAATGAGACGGGTAAGGCTGTCAGGCTTTGTAATTATAGTGTGCATTCTTGGCAAGTAAGTCAGGACTCAGGCTGCGGAGGGGGTGCAGACTGGTACAACCTTGTCTGAGGTCAGTCTGGCAGCCTCTCTCCTAATTTAGAATGTGCATATCTTTTGATCCAATTAACCCCACTTCTAGGAATTTCTCCTACAGAAATACTGGCCCGAGTGCATGGGCACAAAGAGGGTCACAGCAGTGTGGCATATAATTATAGAAAAACACTGGAACAGGCCACACTCTGCAGCTGTTCTGAAGCATGAGGTAGTTCTACATGATTTCACCTGAAAGATGTTTGTGATGCAGTGGGAAAAGACCCCAAGGAAAAAGCAAGGTGTGGGGTTCCTTGGAGACCATGATTAAAAAAAAAGAAAAAGAAAACCCCAACTTACAGATACCTAGATGCTACTAAAAATATATCAAAAAATTTAAATGCATAGATGATTTTGCAAGAAAGGAATGGAAAACCCTCCGGTTCCAGAAACAAAGAGCTTCAAGGTGAAGCAGTGAGTTGGGGTTGGTCCTGGGAGGGGGCTGCTGGTCTTTCTTTTCTTTTTGGTGCTGGGAATGGAATGCAGGGCCTTGTAAGTGCTAAGCACATACCCTACCTCTGAGCTGCAATCCCGGCCTGCAAGGTTTCCCTCTTTGTGAACTGGCTGCTGGGGCTCCATACCCAGGGAAGGCTGGGCATTAGGCCTGGGAAGCCCCGGAGGTAGAGTTAAGGCTGAGCTGTGCTTGAAGCTGGGCCTCCAGGGTCTTAAAGGACCCCAACCTCACTGCTTCTGGCTTAACTTTGGAACAAGAAACAAAGCAACCACAACAAAGTCACTGGCAGAACTGGATTTATGCTATCATCCTGTTTGTCCATGAAGCACACACCAGACAAACAAAATCTATATCTATTTTGACCTGCATAGAAAAAAGACTGGAAGGACAGGTATATTGCCCAACCATTAACATTAGTCACTTCTACCTGTGGGAAGGAGGAGGGGACTTTCACTTCTTACCACCTGTTTTTTTTTTTTTTTTTTTTTTTTTAATCACAGATTTTTTTACAATGTGGGAGTTATGGAACAACAGACTGTCAGGTGCAGTGATGTATGCCTGTACTCCCAGCGACTCTGGAGGCTGAGGCAGGAGGATCACAAGTTGGAGGCCAGCCTCAGCAACTTAGCCAGGCCCTGTTTCAAATCTCAAAATTATAAAATTAAAAGTGTTGGGTATGTATCTCAGTGGTAGAGCACATTGGGTTCAATCCCCAGTACCAAACCAAAAACCAAAACCAAAAGAACAACAGACTTTTGAAATACAGGTCACATTTAAAAATAAACGATGGACCTAGGATGGACTGTATATTTTCATTGGGGTTTTGACTGCTCAGCAAAAATGGGGCATAAACATGGTTGCAGAGGGCATGTTTAACCTACTTCAGAGAACCAGATGTTTTCCAAATTGTCAGCATATGAATTGTGGATAAGCAAGTGGGTGCTGCTAATTACAGGCCTTTCTTATCTATTCATTAAAACCGGCTACCCAGGCTTGACTCGCGCACACTTTTTGCCAGCTGTGAGCTCCACAAATAAAACAGCGCTCATGTAGCAACGGTCCCCAAAACTCAGTCCTTCAAGACTCAGGTGGCGCCCCTCTGTCTGAATTAGTGAGGCAGCAGTGCTCCTCTAGGCTGGCGGCCTCCTCTGCCCAAGAAAAATCCAGCAGTCCCTCCCGGCCTTGGCGGCGCCCCCACCAAGGTCGTGTGATCAGTGGCCTCGTCAGGCACATGCGGAAACTGAAGCCCTAGGGGAAGCGAGCCGGGCTGCCTGCCCTCTCCCCCAGCCCCCGGCCCTCCTCACTGGTTCTGGTCCAGGTCCCCAAAGGCGCTGAGATAAGGGAAGTTGCCGCGGATGATCTGAAACTCCTCCTGTGAGATGTGGCCGTCCCCATCGACGTCAAAGTTCCGGAACACAGACTGGGGTACACAGAGGGACATGAAGGGGCAGGAGAGGGGAAAATAAAAGGAACATCAGGGCCCATCCTTCCCACAGACCTGTGTTAGGAAGGGCATCGGAGACGGCTCCCTGCCACCCCACCCGCATCAGCTCCGCCCGCCAGCCTGCTCTGCCTTGGGCTTCCTGGGGATGGAGCGCTGGCCCTTGGACGGGCACTAGTGGTGGCTCCCAGGGCAGCTCTGGCAAAGCCACGCCTCACTAACTGCCACATCCACCAGCGGACTTGCCTGCCCGCTGCTGCAGCTCGGGCTCCGCGACTCTCACCTCCACCATCTTCTCTATGTGCTCCACCACGAGGGCCTGGTCCAGCTTGGGCTTGGCAGCCGAAGTCCACTCTTCTAGCACTGGGGGCCGGGGAGGGGGGGTGCAGCTGGTGGGGCTGGTTGGCTGTGGGAATGGACAGGGCGGTGCTAGGGCCCAGGGGAACAGAGGGGCCCTTAGAGGACAAGGGAGCCTGCCCAAGGCCACTGTCCACCCCCAGAACTCCTCTGCCCAGCAAGCAGGTTGGTGGGGTAGCTGCAGAGAGCTTCTCTTGCTGGGCATGGTGGCACACGCCTATAATCCCAGAGGCGAGGGAGTCCGAGGCAGGAGGATCACAAGTTCAAAGCCAGCCTCAGCAACTGTGTAAGCCCCTAAGCAACTTGGTGAGACTCTGTCTCCAAATAAAATATAAAAAGGGCTGAGGATGTGGCTCAGTGGTTAAGCACCCCCGCGTTCAAGCCCCAGTACTTTAAAAAAGAGTATTTAAAAAAAAAAAAAGACTCTCATCCTCACACCCGGGATTCTCAGGTGGGGTAGAGAAGTGGGGAAGCAGGCAGCCCCTCCCTCACCGAGGACTTGGAGCGCGGCTCCCGCTGCAGAGACAGCTGGTACAGCTCATCCTCCGTCTGATACTGATCCAGAGACACCTGGAGTACACAGGTCTGGTCACTCCCTCTGTCCCCTACAGTTCTCAGGAGCCCCAGTCTAGGGTTACAGGGCCACCTAGAGGCAATGGCTTGGCCCAGCTCCCAGTTAGATTCTGGACAAAGCCGGGCATAGAACACAGCCCAGCCACCCCCACGCCAGCCTGCACAAAGACCAGAACACAGCTTGGCCTGACCTGGAACCCAATGGGCTGCTAAGACTTAGTCAAGAGGCCAATTCAGAACACAGCCTGAGCTCTGACGCTCATCCAGAAGCCAGCTCAGATTCCAACCCTGATCCCCACCCAGTCTCGAAGCTAAGAATTCACTCCAAACCTTCACACTTGAGCCTTGGCCCAGTGTCCAGAACTATGTCCAGCTCTAGACTAGACCCCGACTCCCACTTCACTCTCCAGACCCAGTGCAAGGTGAGGGTCAGAACTTCAGAGGCCAGGACTATATTAGAAACTACATCAACTGGCAGAATCCAGAGCTTGACCCCAGACTTTGAACATAATCCACCTCCATAAACTGGACCCAGATGCAGGACCCAGGCCCAGCCTCAAACCAGCCCACGGTCCTCCTGCCTGCCTCAACCCCAGACCTCAGGTCCCAGCCCTGACCAGTCTGCAGCCCATCTCTGTTCAGCCCAAGCTCTAGAACCCAGGCCCCATCTCAGTTCCTTGAGCGGGCCCCAGAACCCAAGGTCAAGCCCACTGCCAGGCCCAGGAGCCCAGACCCTCACCGTGAGCAAGCTCAGCAAGTCAGGATTGGCTTGCACCGGCGGCCGCAGGCTGGTCACCATGGCCAGCTCCTCCAGGATGCTGAACAGCTGCTTCATCTTGGCCCCATTGAGCCGGGTCCGAGCAGAGTCCAGCCAGTCAGGCAGTGCCAGCTGCAGGGCCACTAGGTCCTTGAGATGTACCCCCAGGATGGGGAAGCGGAAGCCTACGCAGGCTGCCAGCTGGCGCCGGTAGTTACCATAGTTGCCTGTAGCTGTCACTAGTTCCGTCAGACCTTCCCAGAGCTGGGAGCAAAGGGCAGAGGATCGCACCCCCCCTGCACGGAACATCCTCCCCACCTCCCCTGGAGAGGTGGGAAAGGACGAGGAGAAAAGGTCAAATCCCCCTTACTGGCCCCCCACGGGGCTCCCTCGATCTCTTAGTTCACACCTCATGAGTTCAAAGCAACACCCGCTGCCAAATACCACACCTGCACACCAGCCCTGCACACAGGGCACCCTCAACATGGAACAGAAAGAGAAACGGAGGCCCAGCGAGGCGAGGCAGCACAGGCCACCCAGGAGGACACCCCTGGCTGTGCAGAGGGTAACACGGAGAACTGCACACCCCGTACGTCCAAGGACCGAACAGGCACATAAGCCGGGGTGGACTTACAATAGCAAATGGTCTGAAAACGAAAATGAGGACGGATTGCTCCGCATGACAGGATGAGAAGACTCTCCCAATCGGGCGGAAGGAAGGGAGCAAGACACCAGATAGCATAGGACACGATTCCGCTCAGAGGAGGTTAAAAAGGGGCACCCCAAATCCCCATTAGATGTAAAACCACAAAGAAAAGTGACATCACTGTCACAAAAGTCCTAACGCTGGCTACCTCTGGTGGCGAGGGAATTAAGGTGCTTGGGTCTCTACCCCTAAGCTCTATTTCATGACCTGGATGGTGGCTGCCCAGTGTCTTCCTCATAATTTTTCTTTGAACCGCTCACACGATCTACCTGCTTCTCTATGTCTATAATACCCGATGTGGTACAAAGGAGAAAGCACAACCTTTGGGGTCAGGCCAACCTGAGTCCCCCTGTCACCGGCATTATGCAACTCCTCCAAGACTCAGTTTCCTCCGCTGTCAAGTGAGGATGGCGGCGCTTAGACCCCCCACTGGGAAGCACACCACGGGCCCTCCCCGGCCCAGGCACCTTGATGGTCTCGGGGCTGACATGACTGTGGGTCTCCTTGAGGCGGGAGATGGAACTGTGGCTCAGGCCCCCAACCACTGCCATCAGAGTGTTGAAGTTCTGCAGCTGCAGCAGCTTCTGAGGGGCAACAGAGAGGGAGGCAGCGAGTCAGGAGGTGAGGCAGCCTTGGTGGGGAGGAGGCGGAGTAGGGAGAGGAGGGCACCTCGGCCACGTGGACGAAGTGCGTGATGACCAGTGCCCGCTGAGGAGCGGTGGGCTTGCTGAGGATCATGAGCTGCACCCACTGGGAGACGCTGTTGAAGAGGGAGATGAACCGCTCCAGGACAGGGTTGTCCACGGTGCAGCCATGAGTCACGAAACTGTGATAGTCCTGGAACTGGGGGCGGGAGGAGCAGCTCAGCACGGTGCTGGCCCCTCAGCCTCCCTGTGACCCAGCCCGCCCCTCCCGGAGCCCCCTTCCCAGCCCGCACTTCAGCCCAACCACAGCCCTGGGTCCACACCAGGATCTTGCAGAAGGAGCGATACTCCAAGTAGGTGAGATGCTCTGCCAGCTCCATGGGCTCCAGGTGGTCGAACAACAGGGACATCTTGCGCTTTTTCTGTCCCACGGGGTTCCGCTGGGTCACCTGCCGCTTCCACTTGTAGGTGGGGCTGAGGGGGCAGGGGAAGTGAGCCCTGTGCTGGGGACACCCCCTCCTCCTCTGGCCCCACACTCACGCAGACATGCTGCTCGGGCTGACTGGGGACCTGTGCAGTGGGAGTCACTGTCCTAGGCACTAATGGCCCCAGTCCTGGCAGTTCTTCCATCTCCCCCTCGTCATGCGCTCCACACACACTTATGGACAACGTACTCTGTGCCAGGCGCTGCACTAGGCGCTGGGGAACAGAGGTGAGCAAGACACGGTTCCTGCCCCCGAGGAGCTCACAGTCCACTGAGGGAGACAGACACAGAAACACACGATCACTGGACAGTGCAACACATGTACCGAGGCCTTTGCACAGGCGTCTGTCCAAAGTGCCATGGGAAAACAGGGAGCAACGAGGTCTGCCCTGGAAGAGCCCAAGCCCTCAGACTGCGGACTCCACATTGCAGCCGAGTCTTGGTGGCCCGGGGAAGGAGACAGGGCAATGACAGCAGTGGAGCACCACGGTGGGAAGGATGCAGGCGATGCTGAGCGAACCCCGTGCAGCCAAGGCGTGAGGTGCGTGGGATGGGCGATGGGCCGTGGGAGATGAGGCGGGAACACCAAGCCGGCCTGAGACCACAAAGGGCCTCCGTGGCCAGACAGGCATTTCAGAGGCGACAGGGAGCTATGGAGGTTTTCAAGCAAGAGAGTGACATGACCCCCACTCATTCAATTCAACAGACATTTATTATTAAGCGCAGATGGTGTAGGATGTTGAGTCCCCCCTGAGGTCCCCCCACGCACACGCTCTCGATGTCGATGAGGCTGCTGTGCCTCCGGTTTCCTTCTTGGTCTAGCAGCGCCTTCAGTTCCTTGATCTGCTCGGCCAGCTCTGGGTTCAAGTCAAACTCTGCTGGGAATGCTGAGATCCAGTACCTGGTTAGAGGGACGAAATCACAAGAATCACTCAAGGCCGGGCTGCCCCCTCTGTCCCCACGTGGGCAGCCAAAGGCACCATCGGAACTGCAGTCCTTCAAAGAGGGGGAAAGAGCCTCAAAACTGGGTTCCCTATCTCCCAGCTCTTTCCTTCCCCAAGGCTAAAGAGCCTCCTGAGACATCCACCCGCACCAAGCGAATAAGAAAAGGGCTAGTGGAGGAAGGGGGTCTGCAGCAGCAAAGCCCACCTGGACATGACCCGAGGGCCCTAGGTCCACTCTGGCCAGTCCCAAGACAGAGAGGAAGGAGCCAGAGGAGGGGTCAGGAGCCAGGAGGAAGACTCACCTGACCAGATGGCATGTTTTCACCTGCAGTGAATTGGAGTTGTCCTTCCGGGACTGTTGGTAGGTAAAGGGAAGTTAAGGAACACAGGCGCAGGAGCCTGACATTAAGGAGGGAGGCAGGGGTGGGCGAACCAGCGCAGGCTAGGGGCGGGGCCTGGGCTCTGCAGCGTGGGATGGGACGCCCCCTCCCCCCCTCCCGTGAGGGCAGAGCCTGGGTTCGGGAAGATGCTGAGGGTGAGGCATGAGCTCGGGAAGGGGGCGCAGGTAGGGGTGGAAAGGCAGTTTATCCGCGAGGCTGAGTGGGGCCTGGGCTCTGAGAGGAAGAGACCGTCCAGGCGGGGAGCAGAAGCCAATCCTAGGCTCTAGGGAGAGTGAGGGCAAGACCTAGGTCAGCAAGTCATGATGGGAGGACAGGGGCAGAGCTTAGGCCCTAGAGCGAGAAGGGGCCAAGCCTGGATTCTGGGACGTAGGAAGGGCCTGCACTCTCGGCCTGAGGCGCATTCCCATCCAAGATGCGCAGTGGGGTTCGCTCAGGGACTCCAACAGCGGGGGCCTGGGCGAGCCCTTGAAGGATATATGTGGAGCAGTTTTGCAGCCAGCTGAGAGGAGGGGATGTACCAGGGGTGCATCATGAGGAACATGCGCACCAGCTGCGGGTCCCGCACTTTCCCGGAGTCATCTAAGTCGGAAGGATCAAAGAGAAGCGGGCTGACCCTTGGTCCTCAAGCTCTGATCTGAAGCCCTAGCCCGCAGCCCTCTGGTATCAGACCCTCGGGCTTCACTCTTGACACAGCCGGCCTCCTGCTTTCCCAGGACTCGGAAACCAGGAGGCAAATTAAAAAGAAAAGGGGTGAAGAAGAGTAGGAAAGGGCCCAAGGAGCTAGAGGGAGCGTCCCACACAGTCCATCGTCCGGAGGGGAACCAGCTGGGGCGGAAGGAGCCTGGGTTCCCCGGGGTCAAGAATCCAGAGGTCATTTCCTGAGCGCTGGGGGAAGGGGCACCCCTTCAGATAAGCCGCCCCCACCCGTCTGCCGGAAACAGCTTCCAGGCCACAGATAGCGAGTTCCTCCGGATCCCGCGGAGAGACTGATAATGCCCCCGCATGTGTCAAAGTCTGGGACCCCGGCCCTCCCTTCGCCCCCTTGGTCAGGTTCGGGAAGACTGAAAAAGGGAAGCATTCATCTGGTTGAAGCGTGGGCACCTCTCTGCCCTGTGATGATGAAAGGCTTAAGGAGGTTGCAGGATGCGAGGGAAGGGTGGGTCCTGGCCAAGGGTCTGCCCTGGGAAGCAGAAACCCGGGCTCAGGCTCCGGACGGTGCCTTCCCGCGCCACTCACCAAAAGCTTCGATGCAGCCGCGGAGCAGCTCCTCCACCGTGCAGCCCTTGTCGAGGTCCAGGGTGCCCGCCATGGCCGCCGGGGCCGGTGCGCTGGGCCCTAACCACGCTCCGGAGGCTTCCCCAAGGGGCTCGCACCCGACCCTGTCCCGGGAGAGGCAAAGCGGGAGTCTGCGGAGGCGCGGACCCGGGGAGCGGCCCGGGGGCAGGAACGGGGCGGGGCGGGCACGCCCCCTGCCGGGCAGAGGCGGAGTTGTCCTCCGCGGCCACCCCCGGGGCTAAACGGTCCGGGCCCGGATGGTGCAACCCTCTAGTTGGGAAATGGACCCGCGGAGAGGCTTCCGGCCCACTCTCCGAGTTGCTGGAGGGCCGAAGGGCTCCACGAGGATGAGGCCCATCCCGCACTCCAGGGGTTGGTTGGCTGGTGTCCCAGCCCCCCACCCCAGGCCCTCTCCTCGCGCCTGCCCCCCAGAAGCACCTGCAGCACCCCGCAGCTCGGCTCTGCGCCCCTCCCGCTTCCCTCCCTGCACAGCCTCCCTTCCCCCGCAGGGTTATTTTGGGAACCCAGAGCCTGAGGGGACCTCGGAGGAATTTCTCCCTGGGATGGGAGGGTGCAGAGGGAACCCAGGCGTCCCGCCCGCATCGCCCCTCCTCGGCGGGGCTGTGGCGTCCCCCTGGGGCCTGCCCTCGGGGCGGCGGGCTGTAGTGCAGAGGAACATTCCTGGGGTGGGGCGGGGGCGCTGCGGCCCGGCGGCGTCAGCGGGAAGCCGGAGCCTGGGAACCGCGCGCTCCCAAGTCAACTCCATGAAGGCCCCAGGGGTCCCGGCTCCGCCCTTCCACAGGGCCATCTTCCTTCTCAGCCGGGGACCTCATTCTGCACAGGCGAATCGTGAGCGCATAGAGAGTAGGGTGCCCAGAAGGGGGCGCTAGCGCCGTGGGGTGGCCATTGCGGGCATGACAACACCAGCAACTTGGTCACTGGCAGGGGCTATACGCACCCATGCAGGGACAGACTCTCGTTCAATACCCAAGTTGTATTCCGGAGGCCAGGGACCTACGTTAGGTGCAGGAAGCCCCCTCTCCCACCCACCAGGGCCACAAAGCACTTGCCTCCTACCCTCTGTCTCACACAATGGCACCCACGCCCTGCGCACACCTGCACTGGGAACCACCCCCCCGGGAACACAGATTCCCAGCTCATCCACCCTACAACTCAAATCCGAGGACGAAGCCGCCTCCCAGACCTGCCGTTCACTTGAGCCAAGCCAACCTCTAGTTTCGCGGTCACAGTGGCGCTGACATCCCCACACGTGTGCACACACGCCGAACTGTATGTCTCCACGCATGTACTCTCCCCACACATGCACACACCCCCAGGGCGCGCACACGCCCATTCTGCTGCCCCTCCCCCTTCATCTGCGGTCCAGGGCGAGCCCTGCAGCCTCAGCGCCCTGACTCTCGGGACCCTTGCAGAGCCTTGCCCCAAGGAAAGGTACCCCGCCCCTTCACATACTCCCCCATTCTGGGACTAAGGGGGCTCCTCTACGGAGTTCTCGGGCGGACTTTTCCTTTCAGTCACCAGAGCTGCCCCGCCTGGCTCTGCTGCTTCCATGCTGTGACCTTGAGAATCACTTGGCCTCTCAGCCTCAATTTTCCAATCTGTTAAATGGGGACTGGCAGGGAAAGGTCAGGCTGAGAGATGTAGCAGGGAAGAACTGGGTGCGCTGTGATGTCCCCCCTCCCGCAGATACTCCAGAGCGATGCAGCTCTCTCCCACCCCGGACGGGGACCGCAGATTCCCCACCCATCCGCCACCCCAACCTGGCCGCGTCGCCCCGAGGGACCCTAGGGGCCGCGCCCTCCTCTGCTCAGCGCCCCGCCCGCGCTCGCTCACTCACTCTTGGGACCCGCCGCAAGGAGCCCGCACAGGGTCCGGCCGGCCACCTCCGTGCGCTCCCGCCCGCCGACCTCGCTGCGGCTGCGGCTCCAACCCGCTCTCCGCGCCGCGGCCCAGCTCCCCGCCGCCCCGCCCCCGCGCCGCAGCCGCCCCCTCCCCTCGCGCCCCGCCCCCCGCCCCTGCGCCAGGCTCCGCACCGCCGGCTGCGCCTCCTCGGCCGGGGCTCCCCCTCGCCCCGCACGCGGCGGTCCCTGCGGCAGCTTAACCCCTCCGCTGCCGCGCCGCCCGGGAGGCCGGCGCCGCGGGCCGAGGCTGTGCCCCGCGCCGCGCCGCGGGTGGGCGAGCGGAGGGACGCGGGGGGACTGATCTACAACCCCCCGCCCCCACCCCGGACGCCCCGGTGCCCTCCGCCCGCCTGGGTGTCGGACGGAGGAAACCGGGAGGGGCAGGAAGCGGACTGCGGTGGGGAAGGGGCGCCCCGCCCAGCCCCCGGCCCGGGTTCCTGTTTTCGAGACTAACGGTTCCCACGGGGCTAGCGCGGCCCCGGGGCCGGGCGTCTTCCTGCGGGCGGTGGGGACGCTAGCCTGGTGGAGGTCGGAGGCTTGGGGCAGTGGGTCCTGTGAGTCGGATGGGGCCAGGACGAGATGAGACACTAGGACGAGGGACACCCGACATGCGGCCCGGGGGTCTGGGGATGGGCGAGGGGCTTCTCGGGTTCACCCCGGAAGGCGTGGCTCCCCACAGGCCGGGCGCAAAGGGGCAGCTGCCGCGGCGGTGGCTTCTCTGTAGCTTGGGGCCTGGAGGCCTGGGCCCTGCAGGAGCAACCTGGGAGGGGCGGCCACAGGCAGTTGGGGTCCCCACAAGCCGGGCCAAGGGAACCCGTAACAGTTTCCGGCCGTTTCGGTCAAACACACTCGCTGTGAAACCACGGGCCCCAAACCTCGCTTCTGCGGCGTGCCCCTCCCTGCCTCAGGCCGGGGGCAGGACCTCCTCCCACACCCGGGTGTCTCGGTAACGTGAAAGGCACAAATAGGCTCCGCCTGGCCCCCACTTTCCCCATAATGAGGGGGACGACAAAGGCCTCGCCTAAACGGTCTGTGCACGCCCCCTGCCCTAACGCTTCCCCCTACACCACGACTCTACCAGGCAAAGCCACCTGCTAAGAGACCCTAAAACGCCGCAGTGGGGCGGGGTTAGGGGCGGGGCCAAAAAGGCGCCAAGGACCCGTAGGCCCCGCCCCCTCCTGGGGTCCTCCCCCCACGGTGTGGATCCCCTGTAGTTGGGGAGGCTTCATCCCGAGTCCCGACTCCCAGTTCCAGTGGGCCCCACCCAGAGGACGCCCCGCCCCCGGCCAGCCTAGCTGGCAGCTGACCTAGTATGGACACAGCAGTGGGAAGAAAGGCGTGGAGGCTGACGCTAGGCGAAGGGAGAGTTGCAGGCCCCGCCCCCATCGGCCGCTCCCCAACCGGGACGCACCTGCCGAGCCCGGGTAGGAGGGTTAAGAGTGTGACTGCGCAGCTGCTGTTGTGCCCGCCAAAAGCTAAAAATATTTCCCACAGAGTAGGGAGGCTCCCAGGGAGAATCAATTTATTGGGGAGTGGGTGCAGTTGGTCAGACCCCATAAATAGGAGGGGGCAGGGAGCCCAAAGACAGGAAGAGGGCAGTGTCCTTAGTTACAGTGGTTGCTGGGACCTAGAGGCTGAGAAAGTGAGGACTCCAGGAGGGGGCCTAAGGACCTGACTCCAGTAGCCCACTCTCAGGGTGACCAGCTGGAGCTGGCCCAAGGGATTGCAAACACTCAAGGGCAGGTTTGGGGTCTGGTTTGGAGGCTCAGATCTTCTCATCAGGGGCTGGCAGGCGCTGTCGAGAGGGCTCTACACCCCAGATCTCCCTGGCATACTGGGCAATGGTGCGGTCACTGGAGAACTTGCCCGAGGTGGCTATGTTCCTGATCACCATCCGTGTCCATTCTCTCGGGTTCTGCAGGCAAAAGGGGAACTCTGGGTCACTCCATAAGCAGGTTCCCCACCTTCTGCCTCATCCCAGCCAGGGCCATAAACGCCCTGCCAACCCCTGGCCAGGACCTCTCACCTTGTACAGGGCACTGACTTTCTCCTGGCACTTAATATATTCTTCATAATCTGCAAAGACTTTAAACCTGGAAGGGAAAGGAGAGGCAGCAAGCTCTGGGTCATTCGCCCCAGTGGATCGCTGATGCTGCTTGCAAAACAACCTGGCCACAGCTGCTCAGGACCCTGTTCAGCCTCCCCACCCCCACCTAAGCCCTGCCCTACCCAGCAGCCCCAGTTGCATGGTTGCCTGGCCAGCCAGCTCACCGGTCATGGTGCATGAGCATGTTGACAATGTCCTTGAACAAGTCGGGCTGTTTGGGAGAGAAGAAGCCACTGCTCAGCTGCTCAATAATCTGCCGAAGCTCAGGAATGCGGTCGTAGTACTCCTGGGCATTGTACCTGCCAGGGCAGAGCCGTGGTCAGCTCCCTAGAAAGGGCTTCCTGGTTCCTCCTCCAGAGAAGATCCAGGAAGTTCCAAGCCTCAGTGTCAACCCCAGGCCTATAGCCTGCTGCCACCCCCTGGAGCTGCTGCCCCTCTGGAGTCCTTCCCTGGAAGTCCCTCTGCTCGGCTCCCTGCCTCCTCTCCCACTTTGTGGATGAGGAAACTCAACCTGGATGGAAAGGTGAGTCTTGGAGCCAAGGCCTCCAACAAGAGCCCTTCCTCCCACACACCACGATTCTTTCCTCCATGAATGGCCCGAGCTGGGTGCGCAGCTCCCTGGTAGCCCTGGGTTCCATCCCCAGCACCAGGGGGATAAAAGAAAAGGAAAAACCTCTGTGAATATCCTTTCTCCCCACCATCCCAAACCCTCCCTGGCCTCGCCTTTGGGCTCCAGGTGGCACCAACAGGTACGTCCCCAGGTATGTCCAACCCAGCTCATCGTGGGCGGTACCATCTTTCCTCCACTTCTGAGATGGCAATCCTATACCCCAGACCCCACATTTGAAACCCTCCCCGAGGCCAGCCGGGTCTCCTTCACTACCTGCCCTTTCCAGTCAGAAACCAAGGCCTCCTCCACGATGTCTGATCCCAGGCCCCTGTGCTGCCCTGCTTTAGTGACTTTTGGCCCCACAGGGTCCCCCCTCCACCCCCTACAGCCCAGTCTCCATCCTGCAGCCAGAACGGTACTGAAGCCTAGTCTGAAAAATGTGGGACCTTGCTCAGAATGTTCCACAGCTCCTTCCTGCCCAAAGGACAAAGCCAATCTTTGAGTCAAGCCTCACAGGAGAAGTCTCCTGGCACTGAATGCCAGCTCTCTGAAGCTGTTGGGGGAAGTGTACACTGGAACCAACTTTCTGGAAAGCAATCTGGCAATCTGTTCCAGAGCCTTAAGAACTCAGACTCCGACCAAAACAAAAGGAAGCAAGCAAAGCTCTTCTAGTGGCTCTTTTAAGGGAATAATCAAAGATGAAGACAGAGAGAAAGGTTGTTCATTACGGTAATGATTAGACTAACCGGCAAAATTAACCTTCCTGTCCAACCATATGAAATGAGTTAAATAATATAAGCTGGGTGTGGTGGAGCTCACGCCTGTAATCCCCAGCTGCTCGAGAGGCTGAGGCAGGAGGATCCTGAGTTCAAAGCCAGCCTCAGCAACTCAGTGAGGCCCTAAGCAACTCAGTGAAACCCTGTCTCTAAATAAAATACAAAAAAGGGCTGGGGATGTGGCTTAGTGGTTAAGCACCCATTAGTTCAATCCCCAGTACCCCCCCCCCAAAATAAATAATAATAATAATAATAATATGGCATATCCTTAGGATGGAGCACTATACAAATATTAAAAGATTTTTGAAAACTAATGACATGAAAAATGTCATTAAGCCCAGGTGCAGTGAGTGGGGCACGCTTGTAATCCCAGGGACTCCAGGGGCTGAGGCAGGAGGACTGCGAGTTCAAACTCAGCCTCAGCAACTTAGTGAGGCCCTAAGCAACTCATCAAGACCTGTCTCATAAAATGTAAAAAAGGGCTAGGGATGTGGCTCAGTGGTTAAGCGCCCGTGGGTTCAATCCCTGGCACCAAAAAAAAAAAAGTCTCTCTAGCCAGGCACGGTGGCACATGCCTGTAATTCCAGCTATTCAGGAGGCTGAGGCAAAAGGATCACAAGTTCGAGGCCAGCATCAACAACTTGGTGAGACCCTGTGTTAAAATATCAATTAAAGGGCTGGAGACACAGCTTAGTGGTAGAGCACTTGCCTAGCATGTATAAAGCCTTCATTCAATCCCTAGGACTGCAAAATGTATGAAAAAAAAGGTCTCTTCAATATCAAATAAGGTATCGGGGCATAAAATTCTACATACTTTATTCCCAACTAATAAAAAAATTTTTTAGTTGTAAATAGACACAATACCTTTATTTTATGTATTTATTTTTATGCCATGCTGAGGATCAAACTCAGTGCCTCACACATGCTCGGTGAGCATTCTACCACTGAGCCACAACCCTAGCCCCTTATTCCCAATATTTTTGCGGTGCTGGGGATTGAACCCAGGGCCTTATGCTTGCAAGGCAAGCACTCTACCAACTGAGCTATATCCCCAGCCCCCCAATTTTTATTTAACTTTTTTTTTTTTTTTTTTTTGGTACCAGGGATTGAACCCAGGGGTGCTCAGTCACTGAGACACATCCCCAGCCCTTTTTATTTTTTATTTTGAGACAGGGTCTCACTAGGTTGCATACAGCCTTGCTAAATTGTCGAGGCTGGCTTCAAACCTGCAATCCTCCTGCCCCAACCTCTGGAGCCCCTAGGATTATAGGCATGTGCCACCATGCCCAGCCCTTATTCCCAACTTTTAAAAACTATATATGCATATAAACACGCATAAAAAAGGGAACTGTGGCTTTAAATCTAGGTGTGGGATTATGGGTGACAGTTTTTTTTTACTCTTTGTTTTGTATTTTTCTAATTAATGAGGAGTATTACTTTTGTAATTAGAAAAATCATATTTAAAAAATAAGTTTTAGGCTGGTGACAGAGCTCGTTGGTAGAGCACTCACCTAGCATGTGGAGAGCCCTCAGTTAGCTCCCCAGCACCACAAAAATGAACAAATGAAATTTTAGCTGGGTGCACACCTGTAGTCCACATACTTAGGAAGTTGAGGCAGGAGGATTATGAGTTTGAGGCCAGCCTGGGCAAAAAAATTTATGTAAAAATAAAGTCTGCTCAAATAACTGTGCTGCTGACCACAAGCACAGTTGTAATCACTACTATTCTTTTTCTCTTTTTGCCATGATTTCCAGGTAGCTAATGATTTGATTTTACCTCCAACTGCAGAGTAATATTATCCCTCAGGGTTGACATCATTTTCTTTCTCTTTCTTTAGTTCCGTGTTACTTCTCTCTTTTCCCATTTCATTCACCTTCGGAGCTCTAAGCTCCCCCAAAGTTTTCCAGAATCCTGAGGGCCATAACTAAGCCCTTGCACAGCCTGGGTCAGCCCTTCCAGGCATGCCCCTGCCTCCTAACCCTGCACTCCCACAGTCACAGTTGGTGCCCCCTGCCCATGAACCCTCAGCTTTGGAGCCCTTGACCCCATACCCTCTCTGGTCAAGCCTTTCCACGTCCTCCACCCGCATGCCAAAGATGAAGAAGTTCTCCTCTCCGGCCTCTTCTGCCATCTCCACATTGGCCCCGTCCATGGTGCCAATGGTCAGAGCCCCATTGAGCATGAATTTCATGTTGCCAGTGCCTGAGGCCTCGGTGCCAGCCGTGGAGATCTGCTCAGACAGGTCGGCTGCTGGAATCACTGTAGGCCAGCAGCAGAGAACAAGGTCAACTTGGGAAATGGCCCCAGCCCAGCTGGATTAGGCTGGCCCTGGGCATAGCCAGATTCAGCGTCCCCTCCACCCCATCCCTCTAGTCCTCACTAGCCAATCTCCCTCTCCCCCATCCCTCCTTTTGTTATCCTCCAATATCTGGGAGCCAACCTGAGCCCTCCACTGTGGGACCTGAGGGCACCAATAGTACCCAGCTCCCCAGATTTCACCCTGTACTGCCTGAGGTCCCACCATTAAAGGAGCATTCTTGTGTTCGCAGCTTGACCCTCTCCAGCACCTTCTTTAACGTGCAAGCACCCAAGCAAAAGATGGCCAGTGCTACTCACTCCTGGGATCTAAGTATTCAGAGCCTCCCTAGGTTCCTGCCAATAGCACCCCACCTTTCTCCGCCAGCGAGACTCGGTAGTTCTCCAGGAAGATCACGCGGAGGCGGTCTCCCACCACCGGGTCGTGGTTGACCACATCCCCAATGGCAGTGATGAGCTTGATAATCATCTTGGCCATGTGGTACCCGGGTGCGGCCTAGGAGCACAGTCTGGGGTCAGAGCTACTGCCCTGTTCCTTACCTTTCATCCCACAAGCCAGCCAGGTGGATTCGGCCTGGACACCAAGGCCCACAGCTCTGGTCTGTGCTTCTCACCTTGCCTCCAATCATCACAGTCCGGGGCACGACAAACTTGTTGGGCTCCTTCTTGATGCCTATGGAGAAAAGAGGATGAAGCAGGCCAGCTGTCCCCTCCGGTAGAAGCCCCTAAGAGCACCTAGGCAGCAGGGCCTGGACTGGGAGACGGTGGGCCTGACTTGGGCAATTACTGCTCTGTGGCTGTCACTTCCCCCTCTCTGAGCCTCAATTTGCCCATCTATGAAATGGGGATAATACCATGTTGTCACCAGGCCCAAGAAGCTCTGGATCAAGCAGTGTGGTACGGTGCTAGAAGATGCACAGCAGGGAGGACTGGGGCAGGCAGAGTCCCTGCCACTCACGGTTGTACAGGGTGATGACGTGAAGGCAGTTGAGGAGCTGGCGTTTGTATTCATGGATCCGTTTCACCTGGACATCGAAGAGTGAGTTGGGGTTGATGTGGACTTTGTACTCCCTCTCCAGATATGCGGAGAACTTCAGCTTGTTTTCCTGCAGGCAGAGTGGGGTGCTCACCGACAGCCTTCAGGCATCAAGAAATCCAGGCTGGAGATGTGGCTCGGGATAGTGTCAGTCTGCGAGCCTGAGGCCCTGGGCTCAAGCCCCAGCACCACACACAGAGAAAGAACTACAGTCCTCACGTCCTGTCTCTCCTTTCACTCAGGATCAGGAAGGTAGATGGTAGGAGGCTCACCTGCCACCTTCATCCACTCCTACACCAGGGCAGACATCGCTAATCAATGTCCGCACTCTCCCAAGAGGTCGGATGCTGCCTTCCACCACTGACTCCAGAGCTCCAAGGAGCGCTTAGCAAAGGCCTGGGTTTGGCAGGTTAGATGGGCTTGAACTGCCATCCTGACTCAGGTGTCTGGGTCCTTCTGCACTGGCCACATGCCAGCCCTGGCACAGAGGTCCCCACCTGCTTCACTTTGGCCACATCCCGGATAAAGGCTTCATCGTCCACGTAGGAAAGCAGCTTGCGCAGCTGATCCAGGTCTGAGATGTACTCCTCCCCGATGCGCTGTGGAAACAGGCTGTCAGTCAAGCCCCCTCGCTCCACCTCTTTCCTCCAGACATTAAGGGTTCCTTCGAGGTTGGCCAACTTCACTTCCTCCCCCTAGCCGACTGCTCTGGAAGCCTTCCCATCTCCTCCTCTCCAGCCTCCCAGTGAGGGCATGGTGCATCCTCCTCCCCTCCCAACCTTGACCTCTGATGGCTGACCCAGCTGAACACAGCTGGCCCTCCTGGATTCCTGGCTTTTCTGGTATAACCTTGAGCCTCTTCCATCAGACACCTGCCCCTCACAGTCTCATTTCAGATGTGACCGGTTGATGACCCTTCCATTAGACTGTGAACTCCTGCAGGTTGACCTCTGTAGCTGGCCTTCATTAGCCCTTGAGCACAGCTCATGCAGAAAAGGAAATGGTGCCCCTCTCTCCAGGCACATGCTTGGCTTGGGGACCCCAATAGAGGATGGGTTTCAGCCCTCACCTGGGAGCACTTGCACAGTGAGCTACCTGCACAAGGTACCCAGCCAATCCCTGAAGGGACCTGTGTTGGTCCTACAGGCCCTACTGTGGCCTCTCACCTCGGCAATGACCTCTGCCAACCCTGGGTTACACAGAACCAGCCATCGCCGGGGGGTGATGCCATTGGTCTTGTTCTGGAACTTATGTGGCTCCAGCTCATAGAAGTCCTTGAAGCTGCGGGATGAGGTTGGACGGGAGTCACCGCTGGCTCCTGCTGGGCTCTCTTCCCTGGGGACTCTACTCTAGTTTCTAGAATGGGGGATGCAGCTCTGGGGTAGGAGGGGTGCTCAGCCTAAGAGGGGGTGATCTAGAAACAGGGCTGTACTGGAAGGGGTCACTGTGTGTGTAAGAACAGCACCCGCATAAGGGGCCACCGGGGAAGAGGGGGTGGGTCCTCTAGGGCGGCGGGGTGGGCGGAGCCAGGAGGGGCGCGGTGGCGGAGCGGGCTCACATGGTCTTCTTGAGGATCTCGGAGTGGATGCGCGCCACGCCATTGACTGCGTGGGAGCCAGCGATGCACAGGTGCGCCATGTTGATGCGCTTCACCGCGCCCTCCTCCACCAGGGACATGCGCCTCAGCCGGTCTACGTCCCCCGGGAACGCAGCCGCCACCCTCTGTGCCAGAAGAGCCGAGTTAGGACCAGAACCCAGGAACTCGGGTCCCTAGTGCCTTCGCCCCGCCCCAGCCTGGCCCAAGGCCCTCCGGGGCCCAAGGCTCAGGTCTGGCCGGCACCCCTGGCTCCGCCCACTCACGTTAAGGAAGCGCTGATTGATCTCGTAGATGATCTGAAGGTGCCGGGGCAGCAGAGTCTCCATGAGGTGCACCGGCCAGCGCTCCAGCGCCTCAGGCAGCACCGTGTGGTTGGTGTAGGCGCAGGTCTTCACTGTCACTTCCCAGGCCTGGTGCACGAGGCGGGGCGTCAGGACGGAGGCTGGAGCCTAGGCGCTCCACACACCGCGCCCACGGGCCCTGCCACTGCAGAGCCGGCTTCCGGCCCTCAACCTCCGGTCTCCTGTGCCCGTACCCTCCCCTCAACTCATGTCCTCCTCCAGTCTGGGAAGGGGACGCCGAGAAGGAGCACAGCTCAGGGGCGGGCGGGTCCTGAAGCGCACCTTGTCCCAGTCCAGTCGCTCCAGGTCCACTAGAATCCTCATCAGCTCGGGAATGGCCAAGGAGGGGTGGGTGTCATTGAGCTGGATGGCCACCTATGGAAGGGCATTGGAGTCAGTCTGGGCCCCGACCCAACTGCTGTGGCGACTAGCCTCTGCCCCTTGTGTGGCTGAGCAGGGCCAAGGTGCTCTGAGGGCAGAAGGCCTGGGCAGCAGACAGAAGAGTGCAGGGCCTCCGCAGCCGCCGCGCCTCACCCACGAAGAGCGGTGAGGCGGGCTAAGGCCAGACGAAGTGGCGACCTTTTCGGGGAGTACCTTATCTGGGAAGGCATCGAAGTTGGTGCGCACTGGATCACGGCAGCCAAACTTGGAGGACTTGAAGCGCCGGATGATGTCCTGGAGGGTGGCAGCCACCACGAAGTACTCCTGCTTCAGCCGCAGCTCCTTGCCCTCGAAGAACTAGGGACAGTGCAGGGTGAAGGGGCGTGACCTAAAGCGCAGGCCCCCAGGCCCCAGGTAGGCTGGTGCAGGAGTGTGTCAGGAATGGGGCTGTAAGGTGGGTGTCAGCAGGACACCCACCCACCCAACCTGCCTCCCTCAGGACTCAGGTGCCCTCCCACTCAACTCCTGGTAGGGACTAGGGACGCAGGACACGCAGGGCCAGCAGTATGCTCTGGGTGAGACTAAGGCAGCAGAGAGTGCCCCTGACCCCTGTTCCCAAGGATCAAGCTTCCAGACCCCAGCCCAGGGGGCAACGCACGTTATCATTGGGGTACAAGACACGGGAGATGTTCTCAGCCAGATTTCGGTCCAGCACAGCCTGGATGTAGCCACCAACGTTGACTGAGGGATGAAGTGGGGACATGGTCAGGCTGAGGCTGAGCATGAGCCAGGCAGGGGCTGGGCGGGCTGCTGCTACCAACAGATGAACTCACAGTCCTTGAGGTTGAAGTCGTTGGGCGCCTTGGCAGACCAGAGGCGCATGGTGTTGACCACGTTGTTGCGGTAGCCGGGCACAGGTGTGTCGTAGGGCATGGCCAGCACCACCTGCGTGGAGCGCTCTGGGTCAGGAGATGGACAGGCTGCCAGTGGGGGCGGGCCAGCCCTGGGCACCTGCCTGCTTGTGGCTCACGGGGACTGAGGGCATCGCCCTGCACTCTGCCGGCTCCACCCCCAGGTCCTGGTCCCAGTGCTCGCGTTTATTAGCTGGGTTACTATGAGCAAACAGCATAACCTCTCTGGATCTCATCTAGAAGAAGCAGAAACCCCAGCTTCTCCCCCAACACCCCTAACAGCTTCTCTCAGGGGTATTATGGGAAGCCCAAGGTGGGGCTTCTCTGGGTGGCCTCTCTGCAGCAGGGCTCAGCAAAAGCAAGAGGACACTCTGGACTCGGGGGGGGGGGGCGGACTGAAGGGTCACAGGGGTCAGGGTGAAGGGTCACAAAGGTCAGGTCTATCTAAAGGTCTGGTGTCTGGTTGATCAGAGCTGATGAGCAGCCTCCCACAGCAGCAAGCACCAGTAATGGCTGCTGAGCCACCGCTGCTGCCTCAGTGCCAAGACACATCCAGCCTCCAAGGGAGCCCCCTGGAAGAGGCAGCCTCTCCTGGCGAGCACGGTGTCAGCCCCAGAAGCTGGGAGAGGGAAGGTGCCGGCACAGCCCCAGGGAGCCAGCGCTGCACGTGCCAGGCCACACAGCCCTGGGCCTCAACCTGTCACTGGACCAAATGCCCACTTCTGAAAGCATGGAGGTTTCTGTGTGGCCCCTCTGGAGGCTGGTGACCTGCAGCCACGGCGAGAGGATCTAGGGATCTAGATCAGGGACCAGGTATCTAGATGCCTGGCTTAACTTTGGGCTCCCTGTAACTTGCTGCTGAGTGACCAGAGCAATTGCTCTTGCAAGGCCTTCGTTTTCTCCCTTGACCCCTTTCGAGACTGCTGCTTTGCTTCCATCGGTACCCCCAGGTCAGTGTGCAGGGGAGTCAGGTAGCTGTGAGAGCCCTTTGATAAGTCTTGTGTTGTGGAGAGCAGTGGAGGCTGGGAGAGGTGTTGCTGGAGCAGGGACAACCTCTCTCCTCCCTCCAGTCTTTCTCTTAACCTAGGCCCCCAGTGATCCTCATTCCAACCTTCCTGGCTCTGGCTGTTTGACCTTAAATAAGTCACTTAACCTCTCTGAGCCTCGGCACCCTCAGTTGTACAATGGCCCCAGGCTCTTTCCCTGTGTCCCGCTTTGTCTGGGCGCTTCCTCCCTTGCCCCTTCATCCTCACCTGTGTGTCAACCCACTTGGCCCCCTGGCTAGTGTGCTCCACTCGGCCATAGAAGTGCACAGGCAACGTGAATTCAGGTCGGGCCTTCTCCCAAGGGTTTCCGTAGCGAAGCCAGTCATCAGCCTCCTCCATCTGAGCAGAAGGCAGGTCCGGGCAAAAGAAGGCAGCGTCAGACTCAGGCACTCAGGCCGTGGTGGGCCATGGGGCAGGGCAGGAGCAGAGGCCCAGGGACGCCGACAGGTTATGGGGGTCCCCAGCTGGCTGGGGCAACCCGAGAGGGGCAGGGGGGCTTTCTCTGGAGGCTGGCTGATTCTGGTCCTATCCGGATTTGGATGACCAAATGGGAGAGCTCTCCATCATGACCGGGCCCCACAAGGTCTGGGCCAAACTGCTCACCTGCCAACCCCCGCAGATCTTCTGGTTAAAAATTCCAAACTCATAGCGGATCCCGTAGCCATAGGCAGCCAGGCCCAGTGTCGCCATGGAGTCCAGAAAACAGGCTGGGGTGTTGAGGGAGTGGATGTCAGGGACCCAGCAGGAAGGGACCCTCTGCCCAGCCCAACCCTGCAAGCCACCCTCTCACCTGCCAGCCGTCCCAGGCCCCCGTTGCCCAGCCCTGCATCCTCCTCGATTTCCTCTAGCTCCTCCATATCCAGGCCCAGCTGCAGAGGGGGTGGCAGTGGTCAGGACCAGGTGCAGCAGGGAAGCCCCCCCAAGTCCTAGAGGCCCCCCACCTGGTATGTGGCCTCGTCACAGGCATTCTCCAAGGCCAGGTTCACCATGGTGTTCTGCAGTGTCCGTCCCATGTAGAACTCCAGAGACAGGTAGTAGATCCTCTGTCCAGACAGAGGACAGGAGAGGAGTCAGAGTCACCTACCAGTGTTCAGTCTCTCACCTTCCTTTCCCACTTCCAGGCCCCAGTATGTTCCATCTCTGTCCCCAATTTTTTTGTCCCCACTCAGACTTCAGGGCCCATCATTCCCTTGACTTCAGACACGTGCCTTTTCTCTCTGGCCTCAGTTTCCCCATCTGGAGAATGGGGCTGGCCAGACCTACCTCAGGGATTGAGGTGCTTGAGACAGGTGCAGACCCCTTCAGTCATACCCACACACCCCAATAGCCCACAGGGGGTCAGGACGTAGAGAAGCACCTCTAAGTGCTCCCCCAAAGGGCAAGGCCAAGGCCTAGAGAGGAGGCCTTTACTCAAGGTCACACAATGACTCAGGGCTAGAGATTGCAGCCTCCCATCCATGCAGTGCCCAGTTCCCCTTGGCCCTTCAGCCTCAGTGCCAAGAAGGGGACAGAGACAGGCGGCATGAGGATGCTGATAGTGCCTCATCTCCCCATTTCCTGGTCGCCTCCCCCTCCCCCACCCCTGGCATGGGGTGTTGGGTTGCTGACATTTACCGTGACCCCACCAGACACTTGATCCCTGCTTTCCCAGACTCCCCAGGCTTGCCCCACCTGTGGTACAGGCACACCACACACACTCAGTGATATGTCCTTCCACGGAGGGCCCAAACCAGGCCACCGGAGTCTTCCTGCCCATCAGCCGCCACTCCAACCTGAAGTGGGCACTAGACTCTTTGCAAGCAGCCCACCTGCCCTGAGCCCCGACTAGCCCCTAGCCCCAGTCTCACCCTTTCTGCTTGGCACCCTGGACCCTCCAACCCCAAGACCCTGAGGTGACTCTTTATTTTGTCATGGAAAACTCAAGCCCCAGGAAGGGGCAGCCACTTGGTCAGGACCTCCCGGCTCCCTGGCAGGATCCCAGCCCATTCCCCACCCGGGGTGCCCCCAGCAGCACCTTGGGGTCCTTCTCATAGTAGTGCTGCTGCGTGCGGATCCAGCGCCCCACGAGGTGGTCACGCACGGTGTGAGCCAGCGCGAAGTAGTAGTCGCGTGGGGTGGCCACATTGCGGTCCTTGACCAGTGTGAAATGGAGGTGCCGGTTGAAGTTCTTTTTCAGTTCCGTCACATTCTCCACGCCGGCCAGGCCACGAACGCTGATTTGCTTTCTCTTCTCATGGTCTGACAGGGGCCGGGACATGGCTGCGGGAGGGCGGGCTGGACTGAGGGGCGAGTGGACAGGCAGCCTCTGAGGCACTTCCAGCCAGGGAGTGGGGCTCCCCGGCCCAGCAGGGATTTAAAGCCTGGCTCAGGGCGGCTTGCCCCGCCTCCCCTGCCAGGGGAGGGTCTTGGCCAGGAGGCTCCGGGAGCTATTTTGGGGGCAAGAGGAGGGGAGGGGAGGGAGGGACAGCTCCACACAGGCCAGACCAGGCCCAGCCTGGCCTGCTTGCAGCCTGTACTGACCCACTTCCTACTTGTCTTCTGTCCTGTTCCTGCTTTTCGCAGGTTTCCAGACAAGATGACGTAGGCAGTGCTGGCCTGGGAGACCGACCTGGGCTAAGGCCTCCCCACTGAGCCCCTTTCCTGAGCCACGGATGAAGTGTGGGGCTGGATGTGACACCTGCAGAGGCCGAGGGGCTGGGGCCATCATGGGGACAGGTTTCAGGAGGCCCAGTCCTGGGCTCTGGACACACCGTACCCTCCGGAGCAGAGGGCCTGCTTTACACTCATTTTTCTTTTAGTGGTGCTGGGGATGGAAGCCGGGCCTCACAAATGCTCGACAAGCGCTCCACCACTAAGCCACATCCCCAGCCTTGCTCTAACATCTGCCCAGAGGTGCAGCCGGCAGCTCGAACAACCTCTGGTCAGGTTTATCATAGCAGAGAAACTGCGCTGGGGCCTGTTGGTGGCTGCACACGGGGAGCCGCATGCGACAGCAAGAGGGGCCAAGAACTTAGGGTCAGTGTGCCTTGAACAGAAGAGGTGTGGCTGGCACTCAAGACACTGGGCAGCTGTGAGCAGGGGGACCAGGACCTGAGTTCCAGCAGGTGGCATGTGGGGGGTTCGCCTGAGGCAGGGAAACTGCCCTCACCCCACCCCCACCAAAGTCGAGCCACTCTGAGCTCCCCCTGTTGCTGTCCCTCAAGGAGCTCTGAAGTGACCTTTCCCTGAGGGATGGTCAGATTACAGGCTAGCTTTGGCGGAGGTTTCCAGCCTGGCGCAGGAGTCCCTGGGAACTGTAGTCCTGAGGGTTCAGGAGAAACCAGCATTCCGACTCATTCAATGGTGACAGTCAGTGACATCCAGGTCTCCCTGTGACCCACCTGCTCAGCAGGTGACGTGGCCACCTCTCACCCACTCCTCCTATCTGGGGCTGCACAGTGGGCAAGGATTTAGCAGGCCAGGATTCATGGCTTTGTGACCTCACTTAAAACAGGGGTCTACTCTGCCACTTTCCTCCAGTCGGCTTCAGGCCCTTCCTGCTAAAATCTGGGTTGCTTACGTCCTGGCTGTGACAGACTTGCTGGGTGCCCTTGGACTGGTTGCTTTAACTTTCTGAGCCTGGGATTCCATCAAATGCATACTCTCGCCAGGCAGGGCTCGAGCCTGTAATCCCAGCTGCTCAGGAGGCTGAGGCAGGAGGATCACAAGCTCAAAGCCAGCCTCGGCAACTCAGTGAGATTCTGTCTCTGAAACAACAAAAGACTGTGGCTCAGTGCTTAAGTGCCCCTGGGTTCAGTCTCTGGTACTCCCCCACCCCCCCCAATTACACTCAAACCGACTATTAAACCTTGCCCCTTCCAGCAGCTGCCTTCTAATCTCCTGGGGGCAGACTTTGGAAACTGTTTTTGTTCTTTGGGTAAACAGAACCTAGGACCTTGTACTATTTCAAAGGCTGGCTGGTCCAGGGGAAGAACTAGCTGTTCTGCTCGAGGACCAAAGAAGCAGGTCAGAGGCCTGGGCAGCTGCGGGATGCTATTGAGCCTGCTTCAGGACAGCCAGGCTGTTGACGAGAACTTTCTGAGCTGGGCAGACCAGGCCCTTCTGCAAGGCCTCCACTCTTCCCAAGACCCCACTCTACACCTGTCCCAGATGCAGGGGTGTTGCCCTGCTTGGGTTTCAGGGGTGGAGAGGCCCCATTTCCACAAAGAGATCAGGACAGACACCTGGGCAGACAGTGGACAACTCTGTAACTTTTCTTTTTGACTGGGACGGATGCCAGTGCCTCATGCATGGATTGAGGCACTATTCCCCCCCTCTTTTTTTTTTGTTACCAGGGATTGAACCCAGGGACACTTAACCACGAGGCACATCCCAGTCCTTTTTATATTTTGAGTCAGGGTATAAGTCGTGGAGGCTGGCTTTGAGCGCCCGATCCACCCGAGCTGGTGTTATAGGTGTGCACCACCATACCCGGCTACTTCCCATTTTTAATGGAAACAAACACCTGGCAGCCCCTTCACAATTCCATCCCCATCTTTGCACAGGGCTGCACCTACCCTCTGGTGTAGCCCCACATGTGCGAGAGACCCAGACATGCATTATCCCTGCATTGTCCCTTGGTGGGTTGTGGCAGAGTCAATTTCTTGCCCCCCCCCCCCCACTGTGCTGGGAATTGAACCTAGGGCCCTGTGCATGCAAGTCAAGCACTCTACCAACTGAGCTGTATCCCCAGCCCTGTGAGCCGACTTCTTGGCAATCACCACCTGACAAGCCGTAGCTCATTATCTGGCCTGTCACCACCCTGATGGTGGCAGCATGCTTGGGTCATGCCAACTTTTCACTGCCCCTTACTGTGTCCAAGATTCACCCCCCCTATGCCAAGGGCCTGACCCCACTAGACCACCTACACCTTACGGACACCAAGTTAGTGGTCCTTTGCTTGCTGCTGGCCCTGCTCCCACCCCAGCTCACCCTCCTGCACTCCACGAACCAGCCCACAGGTCGTTTGAGCATCTGCTCTTGTTTCCTTCTGGGTGGCACAAAAGCCCTTTGGACTGTCCCCAGGTTCCTCTCCCTGAGGTGACACCATCAGAGGGCCCCCCTTCCTTCTGCACAACCCAGCCCAGCATGTCTCACCTCACCTCTGGCTTCCCATCTCTCCACCCTCCTCCACTGCCCTGCGCCCCAGGGGCATTAACCCCAGAAGCTCACTCTTCCACCTGAACCAAGTTGAGGATGTTTATGATCATGAAGTTTCTAAGCAGAAACTCGGCCTCCCTCCCTGGACCAATCTTGGGTTTCTGCAGTGTCTGGCTGAGTCTCAGTAACAGAGCCCTCACACTGACCTTTCCCGACTGGCATGCCCCTGGCCAAGTTCAAGGGGTGGGGACACTCAATGCTGCAGCAGCAGAAACTGGAACTGTGTGGGCACAGCCCTATCACAACAGGACAGGGGGCCACCTTTGCACCCAAGGTAGTGTTAAGGCGGGCAGAGAAGCCTTTCCACCTTCCCCAACGCTGCCACTGTGGCAGGTGCCTGCCACCAGGCAGTGTTTGGACGGTGCCTTTTCAGCCGCTGTTAACTCTCCAAAACCTTAAAAGCTGTGGGCTGGGGGCAGAGAGGGAGCACAGGAATGTGCTGGCCCCAGGGAAGAGGCGGAGGAGATAGCCCGGCTGTGGTTAAGTCATTTATTGATTTCATTTCTAAAACCCACAGAGCGCCACTTTGCTGCTTCCAGAGCTTCAAAGAGCTAATTAACCGCCCAATGAGCCCACCAGGGAAACCAAGCCTGTGGGGGAAGCAACGAGGTAAAGCCAAGGTCAAAAAGGGTAGCTGGGCTCCAAGGCCCTGCCTGCCCCAGCTCCTGTCAGTTAAGAACAAAGGTCCACCCTCGTCTAGCTCAGGGCTCAGTTAGGGAGGCCCCTCGCCCCCGCCTGCTTCACAGTGCTCAAGGCCTACAGCCCCTGGCTGAGCACAAGCACCCTGGACAGGCCCAGATGGCCCGCTCTGCTCCAGGAAACAAGCAGCCAGCCAGCCTCAGCTCAAAGCTGGAGAGCAGCCCAGCTCCAAGGTGGCTCTTTCCCAGGGGTGGCACAGCCAAGAAACAGCAGCAGAGGCTGGCCAAGAACCTCACTACCTCGTGGACTTAGATTTTTCTGATGCCACAACAGGTACCATCAACAGCCCCAGACAAAGAAACAGCCGACTAACACCCTCTGCAAAGAGGTGCTGACAAAGCACAAGGTGGGGCACCATCTTGCCCCCACCGCTCCCAAGCCTACAGTGCCGGAGGCCGCGAGCCACCAGCAGAGAAAGAAAAAAAAGCCACTTGGCGGTTTTAATTTTAGCTACTGTGCCTGACAGGCAGGATTAGCTGGCTTGACCTTTAGTGCTGATGGCTCCCCAGGCCCAGGGTCTTAGTCAGGTGCCAGCTTGCAGGCACAAGTCACCACTGGAGCTCAGTAAATATGGGGGTCCAAGCGCCAGGGAAAGGCCTTCCAAAGGACAAACTAGAGGGATGTGGGGTGAGCCATGTTCTCGATACATGAGTACAAACAAGAACGAGATGGAGGGGCCACACACCCGGCTCCATTCCCGGTGGCTCAGCCACGCAGGGAGCAGGTGGAAGGCTTCCTTAATTAATGTCCCATGGCTTCACTCCAGAAGGGGGAACCGGGGCCTGGTGCTGAGCACAAACGTGGCCCAGCAACTCTGGGGCTACTGTGGGTGCAGGCAGAGGGTTAAAAGAAAATAAAGAAACAGACCCAGAAAACCACACTGCTCTTTTATTCAACGGAACACCCCCCCTTTAGTGCAGTGTTGGATCAAACACCGAAAAAAAGCCCAGAGAAATTTCTGTAGGTAAACCAGTGAAGAGAACGCGCGTTACACATTATTGTCAACATAATCACTCCATGAAGAAGGGAGGGGCGGGAAAGAAGCAGAACAGAGAACAGGGGGCTCATACCCCAGACACCGCAACACATTCAGATATTTGGGATTAAAATAAAAGAGGAAGCCTTCCAGGGAGGAGAGGAACAAATGGATTCTGTGGCAGCCTAGGTGGTTGGGGAGCATGGCTGTCAGGCCAGCCAAGGTGGCTTCGGCTGTGTCCCTACTGCAGGCAGAAGTGCAGGTTGCGTGTGGAAAGCCACCCTTGGCAACCTCACATGTCTCTCTGACAAGGTGGCAGAGATAAACCCGCTACTCAAAAATTTAAGACAAACATTTTTTAGGGGTAGCCATGGCCCCCTGAAATACTTAGAACCAAAGGACACCCCCACTGGCCTAACATTAATAGTCAAAGCCTGGGCCTAAAAACCATTTGCTCCCCTCTCCTTGGCAGGGGGAGGAGGAGGAGGAATGGAGAGAAGGGAAGGATTCTAATTGCAGCAGAAGACCGGGGAGAGCATCTCCTTGGACGGAGTCTGAAGAAAGGAAGAGATAAGGAAATAACAAAGGAAAAAGAAAAAATTAATAAAAATTTCACGATATGGAGCCAGCGTGTTCCGATTCCGTCCACAAAAATAACTCAGGCTGCTTTGCCGAACCATCCTGTCCACCAGGGGCGCTGCTGAGGCTGTCTGCCTGGAAGGGTCACCAATGGGCGCGGAAAGTCCTCACTCTCATGGCTCGGGCCATCGCCGCTGCGGGGAGGGATCCTGGCGGCCCGGTTTGGGGAGAGGCAAAGGGAGTTGGGTGAGGAGAGAAAGACAAAGAAGACACTCGATGCTACGGGGCGCCAGGAGAGCCCAAGCTGGCGCCCCTACTATATCCTGCCCCTTCCCAAGCGAGTCCTCAGTCGCTTGGCCCAGCCCGGTGCGTGCACACACACACATGCGTGCACACACAATCACATGCGTGCGTCCCAATGTCTGGCTCCATATGGTGAGGTTCGGCGTGTGTTTAAACGAGACCAATTCTCTCTATATATAATATATATTTTCTTAAAAAACGAGTCTAGTTCTGTGGTGGAGGCGGTGGGGGAGCTGGAGGCATCCCGAAGGGCGGCATGCCCGCCACCCCCATGCCCATCATGGTGACAAAGTTAGAAGGGTCCATGGGAGGCGGAGGAGGAGGGGGCGGGGCATACATCATGCCGGCGGAACCAGGTGGCGGAGGCGGCGGAGGGGGAGGGGCCCCGGGCGGCAGAGGCGGCTGGACCCCGGGGGGCAGGGGCACCATAGTGGGGTTGCCTTGCATCTGAGGGGCTCCTGGAGAAGCTGCGGCAGCCGCCTGCTGCTGTTGCCATGGCGGGATGGACCCTGTGCCAGCGCTCGTGGTGGTAGTCGTCGTATCTGGGGTGGTAAAGAAGCCCAAGGTCACACGCGCGGGGGGCACACCGCGGCTCTCTGCGGCTGCTGCCTTGGGATGGGGGCGAGGGGCGCCTGCTCCTTGCTTGGCATGCGGTACGGTGGTGGGGGGCGGGCGGGCAGGGCTGTCCTGGTGATGGGGAGTGGAGGGGTGGGCAGGACTACCCTGGGGTCAGCCTCGAGGTCTCTGGGCTTAACGGCATAAGCCCTTTGTCACCAATGCCCCTGTAGGGGCTGAGGGGAAAGTACCAGACACAAGAACCGGCTCTGACGTCCCTCCGCCCAGCCGCCGCCACCACCGAACGGCACATTCAACCTCAAGGCCACAGCTGCTCTCTCCCCGCTGCCCAGTCCCATCTCTGCAGTCTCTCAGGCCCAGTCACAGCCCCGTCCAGAGCAAGCATGCACCTTCCCACTCTGGCCCTATGCACGAGGCCTGCCAGCCAGCAGTTCACTCAGCTGGCGGGAGCCTGGACCTCTGGTACCCTACCTACAACTGCAGGCTCCCCTCCAGACCCCACAGATCTCTCCCCAGACACAGCCACACCAAACATCAGCTTTCCTCACCAAGACACCCCAGGCCAGGTGGCCCCTTCTGTTTCTGCCTCCCAACTCCCCAGCAGAGACCAAGTCTCATCCCAAGGTGTGTGAGCTACCAGGCCCTACTGCTCTAAACCCCAACCCTGTCCCACCCACCCCCACGAGCCCAAAATAGTGCACTCACTTTGCTGCCATGGCAAGGGGGTACTGGAAGCCATACTGCTGCTGGGCGGAGGGGGTGGCGGAGGCTGCTGCTGCTGCTGCTGCCATGGGGGAAGAGGACCAGAGGGAGGGGGCGGGGGCTGCCCACTGGGAGGCGGCGGCGGCGGTGGCATCATGCCCATAGGCGGCGGCGGCATCATACCTACAGGTAGGACAAAGAAGGGTGAGGCCTTTGGTAAGGAGGGAACCTGGGTCAAAGCCCGCTCACTCCCAGACCTGGGTGGAGACCCACAGCAAGCAGACAGTATTACCTTTTCCTTGATGCAGGCGATAGACCCCAGAGCCCACAGGCGTACTTCCCAGGTACTGATCTTGATGGAAGGAAAGAGCAGGGACTTAGCAGGACTTTTGAACCAGCCAGGGAAGACACCCCCCAACATCTTCCTCGGTCACACAGCTTGAATCGCTACCCTCATGAGAGCAGTTCTGAGAGTCCTGATACAGAGGCAGTGCTGGGCCTCCCCATGCATAAGGCACTTCTTAATTCAGATGGAGTCTGCTCCTTCTAGAACCCAAGACTTGGCAAGGCTAGCAGGCCCAGTGCACTGGCAAGCCACTGAGAGAGCTGCTTTCAGGTCCCTTTGCTTATCCCAGAGCCCCAAGGTTTCTGGTCTGACACTTACTTACCCATTGGAGGAGGGCCATGGTGCCCAGGTGGGTGGGGGCCCTGGTTCATCGGTGGTGGCGGTGGCTGCATCCAAGGGGGTGGGGGTCCATTTGGGTTGTGCTGCATGGGATGTCCACCATGCCCACCTGTCAGGCTGGGTAATGGGTGTGGGAAGCTGTGGGGGCCACCTCCAGGCCCACCAGGACCACCTCCATGCATGCCATGATAAGGCCGACTCTCTGACGGGCCAGAATTCATCCAGGGTGGGCGGCTCTGGGTGGTGGACATGAGAGACTATGTGAGAGCATTTCCCGCCAACGTCCCTGCCTGCTCCCCCTGATGGCAACACTGTCCTTCTAGCAATGCCACAGGACCAGGATACAAGTACAGGGTCCTCTCAAAGTAAGAAGTCCCACACTGGCCAGACATTCCAGAAGAACAGTGTTGCCACCTATGTCCATCACTCAGCTCCACCCAAAGCTCTTGGCCATAGCATCCAGTCTCTGAGGAAGAGACCAGGGGAGCGAGACCAAGAGAACCCTCCTAAGGCTCACCGGTGGAGGCGGGTTGTTGGCGGGAGCAGCAGGCCGGGGTGCACTGGCCAGGGGTGTGGTAGCAGGCCCTGAGGTGGAGCCCACAGATGCTGGGACAGGGGCTTCTCCGAGTTCAGCCATCAGGGACAAATATTCTTTATCCATCCGTGCTTTATCCTGAGCTGACTGGGGGTCTCCAGGCCTGAAGTTGGGGTGCAGGACATAGAGAAGGGGAAAGCTCTGATTCTGAGAAATCTCAATATACAGTTTTAAGAGTTCGGTCACCACTTCTTTCTAACCTCTTACTGGGCATAAACAGTTCCACCAGCTCTTTGGTTCAGGCCAGTTCTGCAAGTAGCTTACCAGAGTCTGCCACAGCAGAGGCCTGGGCCAAGAGAACCAGCGAGGAAGCATTAGGCCCTTGCCAGTCACAAGAGCACAGGTCCCCACCACGTCTCTCAAGTTTCATCAAATCCTACTTTTCTACTGTGAGGGGAAAAAACCTATTCAAGACTGGAACAACTGCCAGAAAAACCATCTTAACAAAGCCTTAGGGATTTGCCTCCAGAATAGGAAAATGCTGGTGTCAAGGGCTGATTTATAAATGGTCAAATTCTATAGTCAGTTTATATATATATATATATATATATATATATATACATATTTTTCCCCCTCCCCATTTGTAGATGGACACAATGCCACAATGCCTTTATTTTTATGTGATGCTGAGGATTGAACCCAGTGCCTCACACATGCTAGACAAGTGCTCTACCACTGAGTTACAACCTCAATCATGTTTTTAAATTCTGAGGCAGGATCTCACTAAGGTGCTTTGAGCCATGAACTTGAGCCTGCCTCAGCCTCCTGAGTCACTATGCTAGCTTCAAACAAATCTTTGAGCAACAAAGGCAGTAAACTAATACTGAGTCCCAGTGAAAACATTAATAACCAATCTGGGCCTGGTGGCATACACCTATAATCCCAGTGACTTGGGAGGCTGAGGCAGGAGGATGGCAAGTTTGAGGCCAGCCTAAGCAACTTAGCAAGACCCTGTCTCAAAAATAAGAAAATAAAGGGACTGGGGATGTAGTTCAGTGATAAAATTTTCCCCGAGATTCAATCCCTAGTACCAAAACAAACAAAAAATACTAATAATCAGAATAGAAACCTTCTGATTTTTGTGGACACAAAACAAATAATAAAATAGGGATGTTCTATAAGGTTGTTTCTAATCCTCCTCAGTTTTTCAACCACACCATCACTGGACATATCCACAGGAAGGATACTTCTCTTGGATGCATGAGATTAACCAACACCCAACCATGTGCTAAAGAGAACTATCTTTTATGTCACTGGTTACCAGGAAACCCCCAGAATAGCTAGCTAGTCCCTCACCTTTGGAACTTGCAATCTGAAGCAATGTGGCCAGCTCCTCCACACTTGGTACACACTGTAGTATTGGTAATGCTGCGGGTCTCTGAGCTCTGCCAGGGTCTTAAGATTCTGTTGAGAAGAGAAATCAACTCAAAGGCTGTGGACAACCTCTCCACTTCCACAGGTTCTTCAGGTCTCTGCACACTCTTCTAAACTAATCATTCATTACCTGTTATCATCTTCCCGAAGGGTACCATTCAAGCGAGCCAACTCTCGAAGCTGCATCTTCCGTAGGTCATTCTGGTCCTCTGGGGTCTCAATACCTTGTTTCAGGATGTTTCTGATCTAGTGAAGACACAATGAGAAGTTAGTCATGCATACCTGTAATCCCAGTAACTCAGGAGGAGGCTGAGATCAGCCCCAACAACTTAGCAAGGCCCTAAGCAACTCAGTGAGATCCTATCACAAAATAAAAAGTGCTGACGGCTTAGCTCAGCGGTGAAGTGCCCCTGGATTCAGTCCCCAATATACACACACACACAGTAGTAGCTGCCTCCGACCCTAGGCCGCCACCTAGATTGCTGGGAAGAGGTTTCCTTTCTGGACTCATCACTCACCTGTTCTACGGCCTTTTTAACATTCTCCATTGTATTGGCAGTGACCAGGGCATGAAGAGGCTCGTCTTCCCCTGGCAACATCTGGCCATCTTTGCGCCCAACTTTCCCTTCTTTCACAGATCCTTTCCCCCGGATCATGATCTTGGCGTTGCACTCCTTCTCAATGTTCTTCAGGGTGTTCCCTCTAGAAGCAGAAAGGATTTCATTTGTACTCAATACCCAAGTGCAAACTCAACAGGGGAGGCTGGGCTGGGAGAAAACTGATGGAAAACTACAACTACAGGGAATTAGACTTTCCCACTGAGAACTCTGTGGCCTCTAAGTTAAAGCTCGTCACAGCAAATGTGAGGATTTTACTTCTCTGCAATAAAAAGGGAATATTGACAAGGTTTCTCACAGAAAGAGTTCAGCCAAAGCCAACAACATCTTAACAAAACAAAGCCAATGAATGGTGCTCCAATTAGGCACAAGAAGACACATCTCAGAGGCTCTAAGGAATTCCATACCCCAAAGGCTAGTAACTACTCACCTGGGCCCAATTAGTAGCCCAACGAAGTTGATTTCTGGATACTCATCTTGAGGGATCATTACTTTATCACTCACACGTGTTGCTGGAGGTCTATGGAAGAAAGACTGTCACCAACTCTGTATGTTTCCAGAGGACAAATACTTTCTAGAACTAATCACCAGCACCATGTACTACTCATGGATGATTCTGGACAAGAGGTGAGTAGTACCAAAACAGCCCCAGCAGGTCACATTTGATAGGCATGTGATCTTATCCCAAGGGACCTGGTCCCCTGCTTACTTGTAATCTGCAGGTGGCTTGAAATCAGGGTTGAGGGCAACCATCTCTGTGATGAGGTTGTGCCGCTCCTCTTCCAGCTTTTTGCGGGTACGGAACTCTCGGGTGTTAAGCCGCTTCCCCTCACTATTGTAGATGGGCTCAGGGGAAGGGGACCTGTGGGAAACAGACCCCCGTTACTGCTCTGTCCCTACTTCCCTCATTCCCACATGGACTATAACAGTCTTCCCCAGCCCCTCTGCCTCTCAGACCCTAACACTCTTCGGAGGAACCGACCATAACGTGTGCTACTCGAGATCGTGTGGAATGGGGAAATGGACGCTGGCTTAGCATTAGGGGGACTGGGGTGTGTGTGAGAAAGGAAAAAAAAGGTGGTTTCTAAAAGTGATGCCAGGGGGAGTCTGTACTTTGGGGGAAATCTTTGGACTCTAAGTGGCAAGGACAGTATCATCCTCAGGAATCTTCTTGCCAAATATGAATTTTCTTTCATTTGGGAAAAAAAATATAATATCCCAACTTGATTAACCACAGAAACCCGAGTTTAGGTGAAACGTTATCTCTTGGAGAGCTCATGCCTATCAGGAAGAGCATCTGTACCCCTGACACATAGTGAACACGAGCTCTTTCACCAAAGCAGCTGGGACTCAAGCTATTGCAGCTACTTGGCCCCCACAATGGAGAGAGATGATTCAAGGCTTCGTCTCTGCTTTTCCTTCAATGGCCTGGCTGGCTGTGTCCAAGGCCCAGGAGACAACCTGTTTCTGGCTGTTCGAGGTGGGGAGTCTGGATGGAGAAAACCGTTAAAGTGCTAAAGCAGCTTCTGCGAGAGGCTGCAAATGCAGATTTGGTCAAATACTTGTCTAGGGTCTAAACCTGTCAACAGCAAGGGGGAAACCTATGATTCTCCGCCAGAGTTTACAAGTCCAGAAAGCAGATTATTCTCTCTCATTTTTTAAGGAATAAAATGCTGATGCTACAAGCAAAAAAATAGTAATGATAAAATGGTCAGTTTACCACAGCTGGATTTTGCGGTAATAAAAAAAGAGAAGTTACACTCCTAGAATTCTGAGTTAAGATTACAAAAAGGACCATAGCTTGATATTCTGTATGAAAATTTAGTAGCAGCTGCAAGAAGGGAAAGACCATGTGTATCAGGTTATTAAAAAAACATCCTGAAAGTAGTCCAGACTCCTACACCCTTGGTTTAGTTGAGAGAACCTTGCCTAGATGGAGAGCAAGGACTGAACTCGGCTGCTCCCACTGTCTTCAGCCTAAAGGTAACCATGTCATACCACATCACACACACGATGGAATAAAAGGTCAGGTTTGTTCATGGCTAATGACGGCTAAATGACACCTCCGTTTCTAGCATTTGCATAAACTGTTAGCACAATCCGGTGAAAGTGAACACAGGCAAACATACCCCAGCTCATTAGACTATCATCTTACACATTAAAGTCTACAAGAGATTTAAAAACACTTTTAACTGTGCAAGTTAAGTAACATGAAAATAGCATATAAAGTGGCTTAACTTTGAGATATACCTTAAGAAATAATCTTATTAAAGTAAGAAACTCATGCATTTCCTTCCAACCTGGGCTCAAAAGCAAAACCAATCAGGCATTAGAGCCTTTTTCAAAACTAAGTAAGTGCAAGGGAAGAAAAACCCTACTCTGGTTTTATTTCTAACATGTTTGACATTTCTATGCCCACCCCACGGCTGTCTAGAATTGAGCATTTCTGGCTTATCACCAGAACAAGATGTACCAGTACCAAATTGGCCATTTAAACACCTCACAAGTTTAACCTCTCCCCAAATCATGGAAGTGAAAGGCAAAAGCTAATGATCTAAAGGTTAGACTGAATGGACTTCTTCACCTGAACAGGCATCGGGCACATCAACTAAATTCTAATCCCAGTTCTCCAGGAAGCAAAGAGGTTTGTTAAAAACTCAATCTTTAGAGGAATTGCCTGTAACCTGTAGACATATTATTAAAGGGAAAAAGGCCAAAAAGGCACTAAACAGTTGTGGTCTATAACCTACAATGTAAATTAAAAAAAAAAAAAAAAAAAAGAAAAAGAAAAAATCTTCAAAAAGAAATAAAGCATAACACAATCTTCCAACCAAAATACAGGCAAAAATACAACAAATTTATTAAGTAAAATTAAAGAGTCAACATGGAGAAATAATGAAGTTAATTTGTTTCCTGGCAAAAGGCAGCAGAAAGATGCGTTATGAGTGACTTGTAAAGTCATGACATCATCTTCCTGACTGAATGAGCCACACTGGGTAACAAAAGCCAAAAACACTACTTTCTAAAGCAAACCTTTTAAAGTACGCTGCATGCACTAAGGTATTTCAGTGAGAGGAAGATTTACTATCTTATTAAATGATCAGATTTTAGCTGTTCAAAGATCAATCAGCCAATAAAATTTCAGTTTAAAAAGTTCATCTCCCTCACATACTCTACTTTTTCGAGGTGAGAGAAAATTATAAACTGAAATGACATGACCACAGCTGTTTGAGGCCCACATTCCCTTTAAAAAAAAGAAAAAGGGGGAAAAAAAGTAATTTAGGATTGGTTGCTTGCCTTCCCAAAACAGGTGAGAATATACTGGCCCCTCCCAAAACCCCCAGGCAATGGCCAAGGCTGAAAATTAATTGGCAGTGAAGGAAATTGGTTAGAAATCTCACCTAATTTTAAAACCACCTCAAAACCTTGAGCAGGAATACTGTAGCAATGAGCTGGTCTAAGTTTCTGCCACGCTTAAATTCAGTGATGCTCAAAAATACTCTTAACCCCTGCATCATGTACCTGTGAGAAAAACTATACCCTGGACTTGCAGCCAAAGCAGGCACTGAAAAGGCAGGTTAATGGCCACCTCTCACTGTCCCTAGGGTGGGTAAATCAGGTTAAACCTAGATGCTTACCAATTGGAAACCAGTTGTCCATTTTCCTGTAACTTTTTATTCTTTTTAGTTAAAATTCCAATTTTCTAACTGTTGACTCACCACATACATTTACTAATTAAACCCTAGTCCCCAGAGTGGTCAGACCACCAGTCTCTTTAACTAGGATTTTATATTGAACTGACACAATGTTGCCACCAGTAAAATGTATTGAGAAAAAGGTAAAAGCGTTACTGTCAGCTGGTTAAAACTGTTTCCCAACCTGTCCTCAGGGTTAGGGGGGATGCCCAGGTCTCCTGTGCGCAGTTTACGAGTCAGGTCTTCTATCTGCAGTTGCACTGGAAGAAACCAGGTTAGGAAAGAAAAAAAAGGATGGAAAAAAGACAATGTTACCAAAAAACATCTCAAATCTCAACAACAAGCATGAAGAACTCGGAGACTTTGAAAGGGACGATTGATTGATCAGTGAACACATTGAGGCAAAAACCCCCAACCACCTATCGGCAGGAGTCCACTTACATCTATAGGTTATTTTTCACTTCAAAATGGTTCTCACTTAAGGAAGCAAACCGTTTGTTGGAAGAGGGGTTAGCAATAGACTGTTCACTAAGGCTTACATCAAAACAATTATCAGGAGGTGTTCACCTCTCCCTCCCCACCAACACTTGCTTACTATTACAATTGGCACCCAAAGCCAATACCAATTGTCTGACATCACCGTTACCTGGTTCCCATCAAATTACTTGAGGGCACGACTTGCAAAGTTTATTTTTCTTTGTTAAATATTAAACATAGCCCAAAGTGAGACCCAATTAACATGGGACAAAGAAAAATACCAGTTGAGCAAAGATCATTTCATAAGACCAGGTTTAAAATTTCTGAACAAATACATTCAATAACCAACTTGACACCTTAAATCGATTTATACATATACTTTCTGCACATCCAGACCTGCACTAGTAAGGGTCTCCCAATACCTGCAGTTTTTATGCAAATATTAAATGGAAAACCATGTTTTATCTTCATAAACCAGTAGGCATAAAGTGCTAGTTTATTTTCAGACCCGCTATTAATGTAGAGAGTAGGTATGCAGAAGATGCAAAGTGTGGATCAAGGAGAATACATGAGGCCCTCAGGCCTTGAACCTGAGGCTGTACACGAAAGAGAGAGATGAGGGTTTCACAAAAGTTGCCAGAGAATCCAGGGAAATGTTACACGGTTGATTTTCCAAAATAATGGGAACTGCAGAGCCAGAGGGCTTTCTTCAACAGGCTAATCAATCACCTTTTTCTTACCTTTGCAGCAACCTCAAACAGGGGCAAGGCTAAGTGGGTCGGATTAAAGTTGAGTTGGCTCCCAGATAGGATTAATGTACATCTAACCCCAGATACCTTCTAATTGTAAGTACATCCCACAGGGGTATATACCACACCCTTGTACTGAACCTCTGAAGAAATGAAAATCCATTAACACAAGAGACAATATTAGGGGCATTCTGGACAAGAAAGACACTGTGTACCATAAGAGACAGAAGATGAGTGAGACACATGGCTCTGCAAGTTCCTCCGTGCTGTACACTTTTGACTTCACAGTCAAGTATGTGGCAGTCCTCTTACTGGACTGTGGGGGTATAAGTATTGATCTGAGTAAATAGTTGATAGTGAAATTAAATTAAAAAAGGGTTGCTATCATCCACGGATCAGAGATCTGTACCAGTCTCTGCTTGGATTCTATCTGTACTTTGATGATGGCTATAAACGGCCCTTAGGGCTCAGTGCATTAATGAGGCCAACAGAGAGAGAAATGAAGTTGTAAAGAATGAGTCTGTTGTCCCCATTTTCAAGTCTGCTTATATTCTTGTGATATGACTCCACTAGAGGCATTTCACAAGGTTGTGAAGTCCCACGCTGGTCTAATAAGACACAGTGGGTGGGATGGAGTAGACAGGAGCAGTGGGGAAAGTATTAGTAGTACTGTGAAAAAGGAGATAGACCACCTATAATCCCAACTAGTGAAGACAAGGCAGGAAGATCAAGGAGGATCAAGGTCAATTTACCCCCTCTCAAAAGGGCCTGGGGGTGGTAAAGCACCCCTGGATTAAACCCTCAAATCACACATACAGAATTCCAATACCTCCAAATTCTCAACAATCACTAGGTATGGTGGCATACACCTAAGACTCCAGCAACTCAAGAGGCTGAGGCAGGAGGATTTTAAGTTCAAAATCAGTCTCTCCAACTTAGTGAGACTGTCTCAAAATAAATAAAGAACATGGGCAGAGGGCTGTGTTTGTGGCTCAGAGGTAGAGGGCTTGCCTGGCATGTGTGAGGTACTGGGTTCCATCCTTACCATCACACTTAATAAATTTAAATAAATGTCCATCAACATCTAAAAAAAAAAAAAAAAAAGGACACAGTGGTGCACATCTGTAATAACCAATGACTCAGGAGACTGAGACTGAGGCAGGAAGATCAAGGCCAGTCTCAGCAATTTAGTGAGGCCCTAAGTAACTCAGAAAGACCTCATCTCTAAATAAAAATTTAAAAGGGCCAAGAACTGGGGTTGTAGCTCAATGGTACAGCGACAGCCTAGCATGTGTGATGCACTGGGTTTGATTCTCGGCACCACATATAAATAAAAATAAAGGTCTACTGATAACTAAAAAAAAATACTTAAAAAAATAAAAGAGGTGAAGGGGTGGGAAGTGGCTGAGAGGTACGGTGCCCCCGGGTTCAATCCCCAATACCAAAAATAATAGTAATTAAAGTTAAAGAAAAGGCTTGGGGTATAGTTCAGAAGCAGAATGCTCCTAGTACCAAAAACAAAACACCCTCCCCCCAATAATATAAAAGCCACAAAATCAAAACCCTCTCTAAAATTAAGACCGTGATGGCCTTGAAGCTTTTTTAGGAAGGCCACAGGCTCAAAAAGCCCAGGAGGTCTTTGCCCTAATTTCCTCCAAAGGGGGTGAGTGGGCAGGACAGACGTTTACTTGATTAGTAGGAAATGTTACGAAGTGTACTTTCTGAGACAGTTAGACAAGTATATAAACAGAAAGACTACATCAGACCTTGCATTATTTTCTTAAAGTAATTTGGAGATTAGTTTTAATCCCACTGTGGATAGTCACTCTTGAAATCTCACAGGGGGAAAAGCTACCATTTTATGCTATGTATCAAGCAATATCCCCTTCCCAGCAGAGTTCTTTAGTAGTAAATACAAGAGCCTTCATCTTAAGACAGCTCTCCAGAGACCAAACCAGAAGATGCTGAAGGGAAGGTTAAGTTCAACAAAATGGTAAAAAGGGGTGAACTGTAAACACACTGTCAAGAAACACTGTTCAAAAAAAAATTTTTTTTTTTCCTTTCAGAAAGAACCTATAAAAAGTAAAACCACATTTTAGGGAAAGGGAGGAATATGAAATTATGGTGAAAGGCCATGCTGTGAAAAAGGTACTTGATTTTACAATACCTGCAGTGTTCTCCACTGGGGCCTGTCCAGAGAGGCAGACAAGACACTCACCTCATCAACTGGCAATGAACAGCAGCTGAAAAGGGTGGGCTGCTATACTGGGGACTATTCTCATTCCTAAATGGGGCCCTCTACCTTCCTGGCACTCGTGGAGAACACTGCTGTTATCAACAGACCAAAACAAGGAACTACAAATGCAGCACTTACTGAGCAATACCTGAGATTATGCCAAAGTCATTAGCATACACCTGACCATATCTTGTCTCAATAATAATAATAAACTATAGTACTTTCGACAGAACACTCAGAATAAATAATCACCTAAAAATGCGCTTGGATACAGAACGTGTATTTACCTATATAAGCTCTTTCTTGTTCCCGAGTAAGTCCAGGGGGAATAACTGTAGGCATTCCTGGAATCACTGTCTTCTGTTCCATTGTATCTTGGTTCCATCTGCTCCGTTTCCGCTTCTTACTTGGGAAGTCTAAAGGCAGACAAAGACCATCAGGTACAAATATAAACCAGCAGAGTATTACCAACAGGCAGTTCAGGATCCTTAGGATATCATGCAGAATGTCAGCACACTGTGAAACTGAGAACTCAACCTAAGATTTAAATGGCAAAGAATGAAAAAACGAACCTCAGAGGTCAGAGATGAAAACATGGTCACTACAAGGGTACTTGAGTCTGGGTCAGGAAAGCTGATATTTCACATTTAAATTTGTGTCTAGAACAACTCTGTAAAGCATTTGAACAACTCTTTTTTTCCAGTGATGGGCATGGAACCCAGGTTCCATGTAAAGTATTATGAACGTACACACTATCATTCACAAACAACTAATGGCACCACAGAAACAAGACTGAAGGCTCAGTCTACAAAGAGAACTGCTGGCTCTTCCCACCTCTACCTCCCCCTACCCCAAACACCTTTCTAAAAAGAGATCAGAGCACAACCAAACTCAAACTACTAAATGAAAAGACCTGACTTTTTTTCACAGGAAAAATCTGCAGCCCACACTAGCATTCAATTTTCCTGGCCAGTTAGGCAGACAAGATCTGAACTCTTAAATGACATACCAAAAATACAACAAAACGACACAGATAGTCGCCAAATTCTCATTCTCCGATACACAGGCATTTCCCTGCGTTTACCACGTGGTAAGTGTACTTCCTAAGGGCACATGCCCAGAGAGAAAGCCTTAAAAAATATTTGTAAGGGAGAAACTGATCAGACTGAGAAATCTCTAGGACAAATAAAGGGAGATCAAGTGCCAAAAAAGATCGGGCCCAATCACCACCTGAAGCCTTCCAACCTCTCCCATATTAGTGAAAATCCAGTTTATCGTAAAAGCAGAGACTCTTGTTGTTTGTTTCCCTCTAAGATTCCTCTAAGACCAGAATGGGAGCTGCTCCACGTCGTCAGTGAACCCCTCCCCGGCCTTCACCCCTACACCCTGCACCAGCGGCCCGGAGGGCACAGGTGCGCGGACCCCGGGTCCTCAGATTTGAGCTGCCGCCAAGCTGCGCCTGCGCGCCTCCCGCCCTTCCTCTCCCCGCCAAGCCCTCCCCATCGCGCATGCGCGCTCGAGGCCCCGTGAACCAGGCCGCGCGCACCCTGGGGCGCCTCCGCCCGGGCCTCCCGTGAGCGCGCGCGCGTCCCTGCCGCGTGCAGCCGCCGTCGCCGCCGCAGCGCGCCCCTCCGCCGGCCGGGCCGGTCCGCGCGACGCCTCTCGCGCTGTCGGCCCGACTCACCTCCTCCGCCGCCGGCCGGGCCCGGCTGCTGGTCCTGACGCGGCGGCTGCGGCGGCGACACGCGCTGGTAGAGCGACGGCGCGGGGGGCGGCTGCGGCGGCGGGTACGAGGCGCCAGGGGACGGCGGCGGTGGCGGCGGCGGCGGCTGCTGGGGAGGCGGGGGGGGCGGTGGCGGCGGTGGCGGCGGCAGCGCCGCGAAGGGGAAGGCCGCGGTCAGGGCCCCCATCGCGCCCGGGGGCGCCGGCGGCCCGGGCGCCAGCAGCCCCGCCCCAGGCGCGGGCGGAGGCCCCGGATCGAAGCCCCCTTTGGGCCCGGGAAGCGGGGGGAGGCCGGCGGGCCCCAGCTTACCCAGCGGCGTGGCGTTCGCTCCGGTCGCCATGGCGCCCCCGGGGACCGGCACCGGAGGCGCTCTTCCTCGGCGGCGGCTTCTCCTTCGCGAACCTTCCGGGGGGAGGGGACCCGACTACGCTGCCGAGGAGCGCGCGGAGCCCGTCCTCTCACGCGGCGGGCGGCGGCGGCGCGAGACGCACAAAGAGGGAGGAGAGAGGGGCCGCGGGGGCGGGCTGGGGGCCGCGGGGCCGCGGCCTGGATTGGGCCGGGCGGAGGCAAGGGGTCGAAGCCGGCGGCCTCCGATTGGCGGAGCGCTAGTCCTTCTCGATGCGCGCTGCGATTGGCCGAACCGTTAGGCCAGGCGAGGAAATGGCGGCGAACCCCGGTGGGCTGGGAGGTGTCGCAGCGCGCACTTCATTTGTTACTGCGCGGACTGAGCTCGCAGGCCAGAAAAGAGGGGATAGGATGGAGCAAACTCTGTGACGTAGGGCGGAGAATGCTCTCATTGGCTGCAGGTGAGGGAGTCAATCAACCTCGTTTGCCTCGTAGTGTCGTGTGATTGGCCGACTCTACTTCCAGCCTCTCTCTCTCTCTTTTTCTCCCTCTCTCTACTCTCCTCCCCCAGGGAGCAGTTACGCTGGGATTAGACAAGAAGTCGCGGCGGAAAAGCCCGGGTCGGAACGAGAGTTGCGGCGGGGGAGGGGTGGGGCAGGGAGTGCGCACGCGTATATCAGGGCAAAGCGGCCTCTCCGCTCCTCCCTCCACTGGTCTGGAGCGGAAGCCTTAAGTGACGTCACTCCTTGATCCTGTGGTAACCAGGAATCGTGGGGCCCGAGCGGGGGAGGGGCAGGCTCGTTGGCAAGCCGGACCCGTTGACGCCGCAGAAGGAAGGGACTTCCTGTTTTCCATGAAAAAATTAAAAGTGTCCCAAAAGAGCTATAAAATAGGGTGCCCTTACTGAAGGATTCAGAACAATGTCTGAGCCAGGCGTGGTGGCGCACTTCTGTAATCCTAACTACTTGAGAGGCTGAGGCAGGAGGATCACAACCTCAAGGCCAGTCTCGGCCACTTAGCGAGACGCTGTCCCAAAACTAAAAGGGCCGTGAATGCAGCACAGTGATAAAGCGCGCTTGGGTTCAATCCCTAGTACCAGGAAGTAAGTAAAGGTGGGGTGGGGCGGAGAGATGACAAGGACAGAAGGTATTCTTTATAACCAAAAATTAAAATTGTATGCAAAAGTCAAGGATGATAGGCGGGGGGGGGGGGGGGGTGCGGATTGCCGCATAGGGCAGATTAAAAGTCATTATTGGAAAGGGCATGGTGGTAAACGCTTGTAATCCCAATCACGGGGAGACTGGGGCACGAGAATTGCATATTTGAGGCCAGCCTCAGCAGTTTAGCAAGATCCTCAGCAACTTAGCGAGACCGTGTCTTGAAAAATAAAAATTTGAAAACGGGGAGTGGGCTACTACTCAGTAGCAGAAAAGTGCATAGAAAAGCTTTGGTTCAATCCGCAGCACCACATACAAATAAAAATAAATTTAAAGGGATTGGGCTTGGGACATAACTCCGTGGTAGACCACATGCTAGCCGAGAGTGAGATCCTAGGTGCATGACCAGCAAAGCAAAAAAGGAAAGAAAGGCAGTGTGCCCTTTGAGAACTGGACACCCGGGCAAGCACTTGGGAGGTTGAGGCAGGTGGAATCTCTTGAGCCCAGGAACTGGGGACTAGCTTGGATAAATAGACCCTGTCTCAAAAAAAAAAAAAATTTTTTTTTTTTTACCCCATTTCAAAAAAAACAACCTTTCAATCCACACCTCACTGCTGGCGATCTGCCCCCAAATAAGACAAGTGATTATAAAATGTGTTCAAAGTCCTCTGCATTTACTGCATCATTGTAATGGCCAAAATATGGAAACAGTGAATTTCCATCAATACCTGAGTGGATGAACAAGCTAGAATATTCATAAACTGGACTGTTAGGCAGCCTTGAAAATCCATTAATCCATACCAACTGATCTAGAGGGATTTCTGTGTTATTGAGCAAGAGAAACACGTAGCATGTAATCTTGTTTTTGCAAAACAAAAATGCCTGTATGTGTTTGTGCATGTTTCTACTACCCCTCAGTTATAGAACCCCGCTGGGATACAAAATCTGGTTGTTCAAGTGCATTTTACAAAGTGGTATAGAATTTGTATATAACTTGTGTGCATCCTCCTGTCTGATGCCAATTATCTCTAGACGACCTCTCATTCCTAACAACGTAAATGCTACGCCAGTAGCTGTTACACTCTACCGTTCAGGGAGTAATGACCCAGACAGTGTTCACGTCTGGTGTGTGTCCATTTCCTTTTTCTGAATGTTGTCCACCCAAAGTTGACTGAATCCATGGAGGGGGACTCATGGATAGTATACAGAAAGCTACTGAAAGATGCACAGCACATTTCCTGTCTTTGGAGAGGGAATCAAGAGGTCGACAGGTGGGGTGGTGCACACCTGTAAACCCAGCTACTCGGAAGACTGAGGCAGGAGGATGGCAAGTTCAAGGCCAGCCTCAGCTACTTAGTGAGGCCATGTCTCAAAATAAAAACAAGGGCTGGGGATGTGACTCAGTGGAAAAGCACCCTGGGTTCAATCAGTCAAAAAAAAAAAAAAGGCTTAAAGTCATCTATTTTGAAAATGGAGAGAAGGAAAAATTAACTTCTGTAAATACAAGTTCTGTGGAGGGATGAGCGTTGATGTCTGAGCAGCTACTGAGCGCAAACCCGTCGATGCCACAGTGGCCGAAACACAGTTCTGTCTTATGGAGAAGCATAGTTTAACACAGGAAAAGCAAAGTGCACAGATAACTGAGCTGACAAATAATCACCATCAGGGCTGCAGCTGTGACCGACTCGTGGGCGGTCACTCACACACTTTCTAGTTACTTCAGCTTAATTGCCTCTCTGAGCCAGGATTTTTATGAGAGTGTTTTTAATTACCAAACTAAAATATTTTGATCATCCTTTTATTTTGGATTTCCACTTTTGTTACCTTTCTAATATGACCTTGAAATCTCCAAAAAGCACGTTTCCCCCACCTCCTTGGTACTGGGGATTGAACCCAGGGGCACTTAACTACTGCGCTGCATCCCCAGCCCTTTTTATTTTTTTTACCTTGAGACAGGGTCTCACTAAGTTGGTCAGGGCCTTGATAAGTTACTGAGGCTGGCCTCAAATTTGTGAGCCTCTTGCCTCAGCCTCCAGAGTCACTGGAATATAGGCATGGGTCACCCACACCTGGCTGCATAGTTGGTTTTAATAGGATTTCTCCTGAGCTGAAGGGGCCAGAACTACACACAGATTTCAGACAGATGCTCCTGGTTTTATATAAGAGTATGGTAGAGGGGAAAATATATATACATCTGGCCTTTATCTGCCATTCCTGACAGAACTTCAGACACTCTTGGAATTTCCTGATAGGAGTGTTTTGCTGCTCACAATAAACCTCTTGGGACTTTACCTGGGTTAATGCTAACAAAGTGACCCCTTGCCAGCCCTGTGGGCCCTGAGATAGCTTCAGGATGGGAGCTATCATCGGGGGAAAAAAAAATCTTTCAGTTAGGGTGGGGAGGGGCTGGAGGCTGAGTGTGATCCCATGCCTGTGATCCCGTTTGTCATGACAGTGTCATTAAACCTCAGCAGAAACCGAGCAAGGAGGCAGGGAGAGCTTCCAGGTCGGGGAGCATGGTGCTGAGGTGGGGTAGGGTGCACCCTGACTCCCCAAGAACAGAAACTCCTGGACTTAGGGACCACACGGTCTCTGCAGCCCTCTACCCTGGAGAGAGCACCCCAGTGCTCCAGGGTAATCCTGAAAGCCATGTTTGTTTTAAACCTTGGTATACAAATATTTATTCAAGTAAAGCCATGTTTGTTTATAGCTTCCCATTAAAGGTGATTTGTTTTGTGTTTGTTTTGGCACTGGAGATTGAACCCAGAGATGCTCTACCCTGAGCTACATCCCCAGCCCTCCAGCCTTTCAAAGACTTTTTTTTTTCCCCAAAAGTGGGGTAGGGGTCTGGGGCTGCGGCTCAGTGGTAGTGCGCTGGCCTAGCATGTGTGCAGCCCTGGGTTTGATCCTCAGCACCACATAAAAATAAAGGTGTGTCCACCTACAACTAAAAAGTTTTAAAAAGTGGAGTAGGAGCCAATTAGAACAAATAAAAAATGATAATTTTTTAAAAAGTGGAGTAGGAGTTGAGTATCAAGTCACATCTTTTATTTTTATGTGGTGCTGAGGTTTGAGCCCGGGGCCTCATGTGCAGGCGAGTGCTCCACCACTGAGCCACAGCTGCAGCCCTGTAGATTTTTTTGAAGATGGGGCCTCGTGTGCCTCTGTCCATCTTGTTTTGCTCATTTTTTTTAGATGTGTCTCCCCATGTGACCCAGGCGGCCTGATGCCCCCGTGTAACTGGGACTACAAGTGTGCCCCGCTGTGCCTGGCTCACAGAGTATCTTTTAATATATGCAGTTTATTGTATACTAGTTACACCCAAATAAAGTTGGGTGGGTGGCTTCTTAAAATTTTATTTGTATTTTTAAAGCACAGGCTTAAGGCATAATTGTTTTTGGTTTTGATACTGGTAATTAAATCCAGAGCACTTTACTACTGAGCTTCACCCCAGACCTTTTTATTTTTGATTCAATTTTGCTAAGTTGATGAGGCTGGCCTTGAACTTGTGATCCTCCGGCCTCAGCCTCCGTAGTTGCTGGAATTACAGGCGTGCACTGCCTTGCACGACTTAAAATTTCCACATATTTGATATAGAAGGGTGTGTAGTACCTGAGGAGTTAGAAGCCAAGTTGGACATTGCACATCCTGTAACCCCACCACCCGAGAGCCGGAATATCCCTGGGTCCGTCCTTATGCCATCTGCATTCCCCTCAGGCTGTTATTTGAATTTGGTCCTTTTCCTTCCTGACACTTATTTTGAGACAGGTTCTCCCTAAGTCGGCCAGACTAGCCTCGAGCTTGGAACGCTGCCTCACCCTCCTGGGTTGCTGGGGGTACAGGTGTGCGCCCCAGGCCTGGCCGCTCCCTTGATCTTTCATATGTTTTTGTCACACACACACAGATGGCTTCATCTTCCCCCCCCACCCCGTGAGCCCCACAGCGTGCCATGGTGGCCCTGCAGGCCCTCTGCGGCCCTGCCCTCGGCAGAAGACCTGGAGCACTCGGGAAGCCTCAGCCTCGAAAGCATCCTGTTCACCACATCATACTCTCCTCCCGGGGACCCCGTGCACCCAGAGCAAATGTGCAAACCCCCACCACACATCAAGGGGGCTCTTCCCTCCTCCATCGCCACCAGGTGCACCCGTTAGGGCCGTTCCCTGGGCATCCTGAGGTGCCCAGATCTCGTCCTTGTCCACAGGTATGAGGCTGCTCTCCCCTTCCACAGGTTTCTGCCCACAGAGGCAATGTGACAGTGGCCTCACCAGGACAAACAGCCACTGCGGGCCCAGCAGGCTATTCCCAGCGGTTTATTTTCCAGACACTTGACTGTGCCAAGTGGCATTGACATAAGGACATTTATTGCAGCATTGTTTTAATATCAAAGTAGTAGGAACGACGTGACTTTCCATCAGTAGGTATCCAGTTACAGGTCACCAGCATCAGTTATGGGAACCCGTACCAGGGACCACCCTTAGCCATAAAGAGACAAGGGCAGCGGGGATGAGGGAAAGGCAAGCCAGTAGGACATGCGGCATGTGTCACCGCATGTGTGAAAAAGCATACTGAAATGCTTAAATACGCATCAACACCTGTAAAAGCCCTCGAAAGTGACTGGCACCGGAGCTGCAGTCGCGTGTTTTCATTGTTGCATTTGAAAGAAAAAAATCCTGTGCCTTGAGCAAGGCTGTGTATGAACGCGTACGGAAATAAAGGTGAGTGTCTCGGTATGTGTCCGGCTCTGGGCCATCTTTGGCTTGTAGCCTGCCTCTGCTGGCAGCACTTCATCAGAGGCCCCTCCTGGCCTTTCACAGGAGGAACCCCCCTCCACAGCCCTGCTTCAGGCCCAAACCCAGGGCTGGACGGCCTGCCACAAGGTGGCGCTGTCTGACGCCGGCTGCTCTGAGGGCCTGAAACGGCTCTCTGACGGACATGAGCCTTCAGAGCTGGGCAGGTGCCTCTCGCCATCCTTTGGGGCTCACCAGGGACGCGGGGTGTGCCCCTCACTCGGTCTAGTTCCCCATTCCCCTCCTGGTCCCTGGAAACAGCAGTCAGAGCTCTACTGGAGGGTGGCCAAGTGGGACAACAGGGCCGTGAGTCGGTTCACAGGAGTGGCCCTCCCCGGCCCTCCAGTAGCTTCACTGAGTTGGCAGGCACTGCTGGCCTGGGGGGTGCAGAGGACCCAAGCTCCCCCTGCAGCCCTGCTGTGCACCCCAAGCCTCCTTCGGGGCTCCCATCCTGCCTCCATGTCCTGCCCTGCACAAAGGCGCTGGTCACAAGCAGCCAGTCAGTACCTGGGGCAACAGGGGAGCCCCTGGCGTGGGTGCCCAGACGTTCTGAGGGGTACGCAGAACAAGGTAAAGTGTGAGCTGAGCCACGTGAGGACACCCGCTCTGAGGTGTGGCCTCCGGCCAGAATGGCCCCTTCTCCCAGGGCTGGTCCTTATCTTGTGTGACTCCAGGGCCTGGCACTGAGGGCTGCCTCGGGGAGTGTGCCGATGGATGGGGCCAAGCTTCCCAGTAACCTGAAGACTGCAGGGTATTAGTGGGAGGGGAGAGCCCAGGGCCCGCCGGCTGTCCCCAGGCTGTCTCGGGGCAGCAGCCTCCAGGGCTGGGGGAGCAGCCCTCGGGTTCCTTCTGGGGGCCACAGGAGAGAGCCACAGGGAGCAGGGCTGCCCTGGATGGGGGTTCCTTATTCAGAGACCCCTGCATGAGTCCTTGGGGCTCAAACTAAACGGGAGGTGTCAAACTGCAAACCTGAGGGTGGCCCTGCCCTAGATAGCTGCTGGGGCACTGGCCTGGGTCACCTATGCCTGGACTCCCAGAGCTTTGGAGGCCCTCCCCTTCCATGGGGCATATGCAGTACACACTAGGAGCCCGCAGAAGGGGCGCTGCGGGGAGGGAGCGGGGGAGGGAGGTGAGGCAGGCTGGGTTCCCCAGCAGAGGGACCAGTGGCAAGGCAGCCAGCTTTAATACCAATACCGCACTCTCCTGAACACACGCTCCCAGGACGGAGCTGAGCCGGCTCTTGGCAGAGGAGTGGAAAGGAAATGGGAAGAAAATGGAATGGATTGGCAGGGGGCCCCTCCTGCCCAGGGGACCCTGCCAGGGGCGGAGCTGCCCATGTGCCCAGGAGGCGGCAGCAGCTTCCTCTGGTCCAGTTATTGCTGAGGCCTGGGGGCGCTCCTGCCCTCCTGCCCCCACATCTCAGCTCCGGTGGAGCCAAGGCCTGGGCGCCTCCGAGCCAGGAAGAGCCCCATGGCCCAGAAGGGCAGGGAGGGCCGCTCAGTAGCTGCTCTGGTGGCCGGTGAGGATGTAGAGGTTGCTGTGCGCCCCAGGGTTGTCGGTGGGAATGCTCTCCAGGATGATGTCTCTGAGGGGGCAGACCCGTCAGCCAGGCAGGGAGGCCTGCCCACCCCTTCTCGGCCTCGGCATCTGAAGGGGAAGCTGCGGGTCCCGCCTACCTGTGGGCCCCCAGGACTCGGAAGATCCTTGTCTCATCTGTGATCTCCTGGGTCACCTGGGAGGACGAGAGGTGTGAAGGCCACCCCCGCAGATCCTCTCCACAGAGGCAGGACAGCAGGGTACGGGGCAGCCAGGTCCAAGCCCACTCACCTCGTTGGTGTCCAGGCTGCGGCCTTGCATGCCGTGGCTCCAGAAGGCCAGCACGCTGTCCTGCAGGCACACTGGGAGGGCAGCTCCATCAGCGCCACCTGCCCCCAGCAGCCGGCTCCACAGCCCCCCAGGACGCGGGTCTGGACCATGGAGGTCCTCACTGACTTCAGGTGGCCAGGGTGTTCCCAAGAAGGACCAGGGGCCCTGCCCTCCCACACTGCCAGCCCCAGGCCATCATGTGCTGGGCGTCAGGGATGCTGCTGCGCCCTCCTCTGGCTCACTCACCCACAGTCTCGATGGGAAAGTCGAAGGTCAGCTCAGGGGCCAGGGTGGCCGTGGGCTCGCCCTGCAGGTTGACGATCCTTACGCAGCCTGCACGGGGCAGGAGAGCTGGTCGGGGCTCCTTTCCGGAAAGGCAGACCACACGGCTCCCTCACTGCCCCATCTGCGCCCCAAGCCCTGATCCAGAGACACTCACGTTCAAAGCTGACCAGGACTGTGTCCCTGTCCACCTGGATCACCTGCTGGGCTGAGCCTGGAATTCCCTCTGTGGGCAGAGAAGGAAGACAGGGCCTGGCTGAGCCACCAGCCCACACTGGCCCCAGAGGACAGCCCTGGCCTCAGATGAGATGGGACCTGTCCTCAGGCTCCTGCGGGCAGGGGAGGAATCCACGGTTGAGACTCAGTCACTGTGTTGCCTGGAACAAGCTCGGTGGCAACCCAGGCCTGAGGACACCTGCCCCGCAGGGCAGCTGTGGGAGGACGGGCTGTGCCTCCCCCTGTGCCCACTGCCTGGAGCTGTCCCCACGCCTCCCTGGTCCTCTTTGGCCGAGCACTGCCACCCCTTCTTTCTCGGCTCCCGTGCCCTTCACTTTAATGCAAACAAACAAAACCCCAGCCGCCCCCTTTTCTGGTGCTGGGGATTGAACCCAGAGGCTCGCTGTACCCCTGAGCCACCTCCCCAGTCCTATCTATTTATTTATTTATATGTTGAGAAAGGGTTTCACTAAATTGCTGAGGCTGGCCTCGAACCTGTGACCCTCCTGCCTCAGCCTCCCAAATTGCTGAGATTACAAGCACGCACCAGTTGATCCAGCTTCCAGCCCACTTTTTCTGGGACGGATCTCGCTGTGCTGCCCAAGAGGGCCTCACACTCCTGGGCTCCAGTGACCCTCCCACCTTCGCCTACCAGGTAGCTGTGACTAGAGAGGCCCCACAGCGCCAGTTGAGGCGGGGCGGACTTGATCACAGGAGCTGAGTGCGCTGGGTGGAGTCACCTGGCAACCCAGCTGGGGATCTGACACCGGCAGATGCACACCCCAAACCCACCCAGCAGCCGACCCTCCTGCTCACCGGGTGGGATGAGGACGTCAGGTGTCAGGCCAGCTTCCAGGGGCAGGACGTGGAACAGGACGCGGCAGCCAGGTGCCTCGGGCCCCTCGGCACCCACACACACCTGCGGCAGCTCCTTCCCTTCCAGCACCAAGGGCTCCAGCATGGCCGCAGGGCTGGGCAGGGGGCTGGAGAAGTTCTGGGGGGCGGCAGGGATGGGGGGGTCTGTTTCTCCCCCAGGCCCCCTGCCGCCCCCCGAGGGTCCCAGGACCCCACCTTGAGCAGCAGGAACTTCTGCAGCGGTTCGTACCACTGCAGCAGGAGCAGGCTGGCAGGCAGGGCGGCCAGCAGGAAGGTGCCGCCTGTATAGGGGTTCCGCACTGGGGAGAAGCGGCGGTCAGCGGGGCCAGGCCTGCGCCCGCACCCCCCGACACCAGCCAGCTCTTACCCACGCGGCACTGCAGGCAGCCTTTGGTGTCAGGAATCTTGGTAGACAGGGCAAAGCGCCTGCAGGAGTGACAAGCAGGACTTACCGTGGGGAGTCATCTGTGGGCAAGGTCACCTTCCTGCTTTGGTTTTTTTTTTTTTTTGCAGTCCTGGGGATTGAACCCAGGGGTGCTCTCTGACTGAGCTGCATCCCTACCCTTTTATGTTTTTTGAGACAGGGTCTCCCTGAATTGCAAGGCTAGCCTTAAACTTGGGATCTTCCTGCCTCAGCCTCCTGAATAGTTGGGATTTACAGGCATGCACCACCATGTTCTGGCTCATCTTCCTGCTTTACAAGTAAAAGACTGAGGCTCAGAGAGGCAAAGCAACTTGCTTATCACAGCTGGAAGGGGCGGAGGGTCTGCAGCTGTGTTGTGGATGGGGACAAGCACCTCCTCCATGAACACTAGGAGTTTGGATCACAGAATTACATCTAGTGCTGTGTGGCTTTGGGCAAGTTACTCCACCTCTCTGTGCCTCAGTTGCCTCATTTGTATAATGGGGATATCAGTGGAGCCCACCTCACGGGCTCACAATAAGGCTTGGGGGGCACTTTCACTCAAGATCCTTACTTCTTAGCTGTTTTGAGTCACTGCACCTCCTTTTTAGGCAAAGGCAAGGCCAAGAAATGAAGAAAGGAGACTAGGTCGGACATGGTGGCACACACCAATAATCCCAGCGGCTGGGGAGGCTGAGGCAGGAGAACTGTGAGTTCAAAGCCAGCCTCAGCAATGGCGAGGCACTAAGCAACTCAGTGAGACCCTGTCTCTACATAAAATATAAAAAAATAGTTCTGGGGATGTGGCTCAGTGGTCGAGTGCCCCTGAGTTCAGTTGCCGGTACCCCCCTTCAAAAAAAAAAAAAGACTACGGAGGTCCCGGAATCGAGGCGGGATCTGACTCTGCAGCGCTGCACAGAGCAGGCGTGGCCCATTTCACAGATGGGCAAACAGGTCCAGGGAGCAGCAAGGACTTGGGCTGTGGCCACAGCCCTGAGGGGCCAGTGGGTGGTTCGTCTTGTTGCCTGGGAGAAGGGGTGGGGGTGGTCATCAAGGGGTCCTTGCCTTGATTATGGGGAGCTCCCCACCCCCAGGGGACCCTCTGAGCCTGTTTCTTCCTCTGGTGTGCCCTGCCACCCCCACCCAGTGGCCCAGGCCCTGCCTGTACCTCTGCCAGGACGCAGCCCCTGGGAGGAAGCTGGCGTCTGCCCCTCCCTGCCCTCTGCCTCTTCCTCCCGCTCTTCCCCAGCTGAGCTTGGGGTGAGACAGTGGCATATATTTTTGTATTTGATTTTTCCTCCAAACAATTATGATTCTCTCTTCTTTACATTCCAAGTGGACGCGGTGACTGCGACTTCCCACAGTCCTACGGCTGTCCTTGACTCCCAGGAGCTCAGTCCTCTGCTCCTGCAGGTCCTGGGCTGGGCCAAGCAGAGGCTCGCTTGGGGACAGGGCTCAGGAAGCCCTGAGGCCACAGGGCACCAGGTGCAGTCCCAGAGTGAGCACACAGGAAGGCCTGGCCCTCCCGGTCCCCCGCTGGTGCTCACTGGCCTGGCCCGGGCCACCCTTCTCACTTGGCCCACCAGCTTCTAGAACCATCCACTGAGCCCACAGCCTGGCCTGCTCTCCTGAGCATCAGCCCCTCCAGTCATGAACTGATAGAGGTCTCACCTGCACGTCAAACAAGCATCTTTTTTTTCTGTTTAAGCTTCTGGAGGTGGAACCAGAGCCGCGCACGCCAGCCAAACGCTCGACACCGGGCTGCAAACCAGCCCTTCTTTTTTTAAGACAGTGTCTCACTAAGCCACCCAGGCTGGCCTCCAAATTGTGATCCTCCAGCCTCAGCCTCCCAAGTAGCTGAGATGACAGGCACGCACCATTCGAAGAAGCACACTAACGCGACAAAACTGATTCCGCTCCCTCCCAACCCTGGTACGCCCACAGCTGATGACAGCACAGTCCTTCCCGTGGCCCAGCCAGAGGCCTTGGAGCCAACCTTGACTCCCCTGCTCTTCCATCCACCATCTGTCAGGAAATCCTGTGGCTCAGCTTGTAAAACAGGGCCAGAGAAGGGCCGGTTTTCACGTCCTTCACTGCTGCCCGGGTCCACCAGGCCACCACCTCCTACCTGCCCCTGCGTCAGCCTCCTCGCAGACAGTCCCCACATCCACCCTGACTCTGAGCTGAAGTGGTCCCCAGAGATCTCGAGGCGTGCCTCAGCAGTGGCCCCTGGGCTTCTCCGTGTCAAGGCTGCAGGTCACCCGTGGCCACAGGGCCCTCCGTGATCACCTCCCGTTCGCTCCATTCATTCTGGCCACACGGTCGGCCCCCCTGTTCCTCAGGCAGACCTGGACCACTTCTGCTGTCCCCTCTGCCTGGATGCTCTCCCCACTAGCCCACAGGGCCCACCCCTCACCTCCTCCAGTCTTTGCTCAAACAGCACTTCACCGGAGAAAAGTGCTGGTTAAAGTCGCGCAGAGGGAGCCGGGTGCAGGGGCGCGCACCTGCAATCCCGGCAACTTGGGAGGCTGAGGCAGGAGGACGGCAAGCTCCAGGCCAGCCTCAGCCACTCAGTGAGACCCTGTCTCAAAATAAAAAGTGAAAAAGGCATAGGAACAAAGCTCCGTGGTGAAGCACCCTAGGGTTCAATCCCCTGCACCAAAAAATAAAAGTAAAAGCTAAATTTTAAAATCAAATAAATGAAAAGGGCAGGTCGGGGAGGTGGCCCTGCTAAAGCGCTCCCGGCATGTGCCAGGCCCTGGGTCCCATCTTCAGTCCTGAAAGACGAATTTAGCCGCAAGCCCACCTCGCCCTGGCCTCCTTCCTGGAGCTCCTCCACGGAAGTCCTCCCTCAGCCCTCACCCCAGACAGCCTCCATTTTCAGGCTGAGGACTGCCTCCCTCTCTCCACAAGCGTGGGGTGTGGGGACAAGGGCAGGCCCAGAGCACGACCTGGCACATCCATGGTGACCCGGGCCCTCACGTCCCTCCTCACCTGCCCCAACTAGGCCTCCGGCAGCCTAACCCACTGCCCTCCTCTGCGTCAGCCTCCTGGCTCCGCCCCCTCCCCTCCTCCAATCCCGCGGCAGCAGAAGTGCCTGGCCCTCATCTGCCCACAGCTCTTTGTTTTTGGCAAGAAGATCAGGATGTTCCTCTGGGCAGGGCTGACCAGCCCTCTCTCCAGTACCCAGTCGTCAGGAGTGCACTGGTGACGGGACCCTGGCCCGGCCACTGACCCCAGTGACCTGATCAGGGGTGAGCAGGCACTTAAGCTAAAAAATGCAAATTGGCCCTGGTGCTGTAGTGGGGAGGTCCTGGTTCTAGGAGAATGCTGGCCTAGGACCGTGGGCAGCCCTTACCTGACCAGAAAGGCAGCTTGGGAATAAAGGCAACGAGAGGAAATGGCACTGATACACAGAAAGACTGGCTGGTGCCATTTAAACCTGGATCCAGCTGAGCCTGAAGCTAACCTTACTCCTGCACTTTCAGTTACATGGCTGTTAAACTCCCTTTTGTGCTTAAGTCAAAGAGTTGAATCACCTACAGGAGGAAGAATCCTGATTGGCCCACAGACCCATCCTCTTAAAATGCTGACAATAGCTGGACATGGTGGCTGAGGCGGGAAGATTGCCAGTGTGAGCAGAGCATGGGCAACATAGCAAGATCTGATCTGCTTCTCTTCCTGTGGCACCAGGGACTGATCCCAGGGGCGTTTAACCACTGAGCCGCATCCCCAGCCCTGTTTCGTATTTTATTTAGAGAAAGGGTCTCTCTGAGTTGCTTGGGGCTCACTAAGTTGCTGGGGCTGGCTTTGAACTTTGATCCTCCTGTCTCAGCCTCCCGAGCTGCTGGGATTATAGGCGTGTGCCATGGTGCCCAGTTTCCCAGCCCTTTTTAAATTTCATTTTCAGACAGGGTCTTGCTAAGTTGATGAGGGGGCCTGAAACTTGTGATTCTCCAGCCTGGAACTCAGCCTCTCAAAAAAATGAGCTTTTCAGATGTGTGCCATAGCAGCAGACTATGTCTCAAGAAAACAAATAACAGGCTGGGCCCAAGGGCACGTGTCTGTGATCCCAGCGGCTCAGGAGGCTGAGGCAGGAGGATCGCGAATTCAAAGCCAGCCTCAGCAACTTAGTGAGGCCCTAAGCAACTCAGTGAGATCCTGTCTCTAAATAAAATATAAAAAAGGGCTGGGGATGTGGCTCAGTGGTTAGGTGCCCTGGGTTCAATCCCCAGTACCCACCCCCAAGAAATAAAATAAAATAATAAATAACATGCTTCCAAGGCCACTGCCACCAGACAGATCTCAAAGCCTGGGCCTGAGGCAGAGGCTGAGCTCGGCCCGGGACTCGGACTCAGAGCACCCAGGTCTGTGGGCTGCATCGGCTCTCCTGCCCGAAGGCTGCTCCCTACCCGGCCACCTGGAGAGCTTCGGGCACCCTACACCCCACGGGCCCCTCTGGCTCACTGAAGCCTCCTGGCCCCCGAGGGTCTCCCTCCAGGACCCACCTAGTCCTGGGTGCTGTCTGCCACTGGTGTGCACCCTTTCTTTCCGAAAGGAAGGACTCACTCCATGGCTTATGTCCCCAGGCCCTGCATAAGTGCTCAGTGCCTGCTTCACTGTGGGACGACCCCCAAAGCACTTTCACATCGACTGTCCCCTTCCTGCCTCCCAAGGAGCCTGGGGGTACGGGGTGGGAGGCCACCAAGTCTATTAACCAGGAGGAAAACGGGGCTCGGGGAGGGACGTGACCAAGTGACACATCTAAGACCACGACAGTCCCAGTAAGGGGTGAGGCTGCTCCAGCCTCACCTGGGGATGATGCGCTGGGTGAGACGATTGGTGGGGATGGAGAGAGGAGCCTGCTGCTGGAGTCTCCGCTGCTCAAACAGGCCCGGGAGGTCATGCGCCCAGATGTGCGTGGATTTCCCTGTAGGAGGGGAAGGCCAGGCTGACAGTCCAGACAGCCGCAGCCTCCTCCTCTCCTCCTCCCCGCCTCCCCGCCTCCCCACCTCCCAGCCTCCCCACCTCCCACCTCCTACCTGAGAGCGACAGCAGCACATTGTTCACGCAGTAGAGCCAGGAGCAGCGGTGCGAGATCAGCTGCAGGCCAGAAGCAGAGGGCAGGTCAGCCCCGGCCCGGCCCCGGCCCCGCAGCCCGCCAGCCTCACCTTCTCCAGTGTGTCCTCGTGCAGCTCGTGCAGATTGAGGGTGTAGACGCCCTCCTCGGCCCCCACCACCAGGAACTGGTCTGCGGGGCAGGGGTCAGGTCAGAGGCTGGCCAGCCCCCACAGGGCCCTGGCGTCTGCCCGGTCCTGGCCTACCTCGAGTAACAGGGTGCACCCAGGTGACCGCAGCGTGGATCCTCAGGGGGCAGCCGTTGAAGACCTTGGAGAAGCAGGCTCCCATCTGTGGGGGAGGGGCGTGAGGCGCTGCGGGGCTGCGGGGGCGGGGCTGTGGGCACGGGGACACTTACGTGCACCTTGGGGGTGGGGGGCAGACCGTGGCAGGACGACCTCTGGGAGGGAGGGAAGGAGTCAGGCGGAGGTGCCACCGGGCCCACTCCCCACCCCTGGGCAGGCCCCTCACCTCGGGATCCTCCCGCTGCTTCATGGTGGCCCAGGCAGTGGGCAGCAGTGCGGGGCAGCCGGGGCCGGGTGCAGCCGGGGGCAGGGTTCCTGCAGACACAGGCCAGTGACGTCCAGCCCCACCCACGCCCTAAGCCAGCCCGGGCTCCTGGCTCCAGAGCCCAGGACTCACCTGGGGGGCTGGGCAGAGGGGCCTCAGCTGTGGGCTCAGCGGGGGGCAGCCCCAGGAAAGGGGCCCGCTTGATGGTTCCCATGGCGTCATCTGGGGGCTCCGGCTCCTGGCAAGAGGGTCGAGGCCCCAGCTGACTGTCAGTAGTGACCGGGGACCTGTCCCAGCCTAACTGCCCCCTGCACATTCACCCGCTTCCAGCTCCAGCCTCCCACCATCCTGCACCTGGGGCTCTGAGGCTGGCCGAATGGTCAGGCTCCTGTGGGGACAGAGCAGAGAGCAACCGGCTGTGAGCTGGGCCCAGCTGTCGCCGACCCACCAGCCACAGGCACCAGCCCTCACCTTTCCTCCAGGGCCTCCTGGACAGACTGTAGCAGGCTCCTGGCAGAGGGGTGGGGTCAGAGGTCAGCCTTGCTGCCGTCCCCACACCCGCCCCGTGGCTTCCCCTCCTCCACTCACCCACTCAGCTCCTCCTGTCCCAGCAGCGTCCACTCTTCCTCCCACTGGGGGAAACCAAGGCAGAAAGACAGGGCTGGGTAGCACGGGGGCTGCGGCCCCTTTCAGACAGGTGTGGTCACTGCCGCCTTCCAGCCCACCGTCCAGAGAACTCGGCCCCAGAAGCCCCTCGACCCAGGGTCCTGGAGAGACGCCGGCCTCCTGGGCCCGCCCCGCTCCCCGCAGCCCGCCCTCACCGGCTCGGTCAGCGGGTCTGTCTCCTTCCTGCGAGGGGCGCCAAACTTCACCTGGTGAACTGGGGCCCAGAGCGCAGAGGTGAGGGGCCGCAGCCTTAGGACTGGCCCTGCTCACACCTGATCTGTGCTGCTCCACCCTCCAGAGGACTCACACTGGATCTCGGAGGGGGTCCTCTCGGCTGGGCCGTGCTGCCCCCGGGAGTGGATGGTATCTGGGAACATGTCATAGGTCTGAAAAAGAACACACACAGTGGATGCCCAGCCGGCCTCACCTGCTGCCAGGAACTCTTCTGGGTACTTTATAGGCATAGGTGTGCTTTGTTTCCCAACAACCCATTGAGGTTCCTGGGAGGTAAAATGGCACCCCACTTCACAGATGGGAAAACTGGCACAGAGAGATCAAGTAACTTGCCAAAGATCACACAGAAAGCAAGAAGGCTTAGTCATGGTCAGCTTGGGCCCAAGGGTGGGAACCTATCAAGGGGATGTGAAAGGGAAGCCAGACCCAGCTGAGGAAAGACTCCTCGTGGGCAGGCTCAACCGAAGGGGAGTTAGAAGGCCCTTGAATATACAGCCTTTGGGCACCTTCTTACAAGGGCAGGCCAAACCCGTCTCCCAGCACCCTCTCCACTTACCTCCAGCTCACAGTCCTCAGGGGAGAGGGCTCCCAGGTGGGGGTCACTGGCCTTGTCCAGGAGCTGGGTGAGGAGGGCCCGTGGGAGGTGCTGGGCTGTGAATGGGTGCTAGAGGATGGAGGGCGATCAGACGCCCCCGTCAGCCAGGCCCTGCTTTGAGGCACCAGGCCCAGGCCCAGGCCCCTCCTCCCACCTGCAGAAGCTTCTCGGCTGTTGGCCTCTTCTTGGGGTTCTTGGTGAGGGCCAGCTTGAGGAAGTGGTGGAAATTCTGGGTCCTGGTGGGCACGAAAGCCCCCCACCCAGACCCAGGTTAGGCCTCGTGCAGGGCACCTGCCGGCTGACCCAGCCACCCTCCAGGACTGACGGCCCACGCAGGAAGGGGCCGTCCTGGGCCCAAGGCTGTTGCGACACGGCAGCGACTCCATCACCAGTCATCTGCCCTTCTTTCCTGTCCACGCTAGTCCCCCCAGCCCAGGCCACACTCAGATGGTCTGTGGAGGCCTGAGAAGCAGGTCTCTTGACTCTGTGCCCGCCATGGGGCCAGCAGAGGTCTCCTCCTCCCCAGGGCACCTGGGGGAAAAGGGGTCCGCAGGGGGTGGGCCCTCACCAGCGTGTCTTGTCTCTCAGCTTGGGTGGCTGGAAGCTGCTCTTTGACATGAGCATCAAAGCCCTGTGGAGGGTGGGAGGTCGGGTCAAGGGTCAGCGGGCACGGGTCAGGCGAGGGGCAGGCACCAGGCTGACCTCATGGGGTGCAGATGGAACAGAGGTGGCTGCAGCTCGCCCAGCTCGATTGCGGTGATGCCCAGGGCCCAGACGTCACACAGCTCGTTGTAGCCACCCTTGCGCTCCACTGCGGCCACCTCAGGAGCCATCCTAGAGGAGCGAGCAGATGGGATGGCCAGGTGCCCCACGTGGCCCCCGCCCTTCTGCCCGGGGCACCGCCTCACCAGTAAGGGGTCCCAATGAAAGACTTCCTCTTGGCCACAGATGCCGTCAGCTCCCCAGACACCCCGAAGTCAGCTGCAAGGAAGGGAGCTGCTCTCCTCAGCCCTCTGCCCCACTTGCTGTCCACCCCCAGGGCTCAGGCTCGGATGGCAGGTGGCGCAGGACAGCCACAGCTGCCACAGGCCTGAGGCCAGGCCGGGTCCCTGGGAGGGGTCGGACAGCCTCTGTCCCTGCCTGAGTGCCTGGTCCCACCTCAGCCTCCACCCAGGCCAACTTCTGGCAAGAAGGAGGTACTGATGTTTTGTAAGTGGGGAAACCGAGGCTCAGGCGTCAAGCAGCTGCCCAAGTCGCCAGCACCTGAGGCCTCCAGGGCTCCCGCTTAGCCCTCACCCCGACCGTGTGCCCGCTACTGACCCAGCTTGACGTCTCCCTGGAGGGTGAGGAGGAGGTTGGCTCCCTGTGGGAACGGAGAGAGTCGCTGGTGTCCCATGGCGGCCCCCACCCCGAGCCCTGCCCTCGGCAGACCCTACCTTGATGTCTCTGTGGATCTTCCCCTGAGAATGCAAGTGGTGGAGCCCCTGGGGACGAAGAGGCATCCCTGAGGGCAGCTCCCTCCCCTGAGCCCCTTCTCAGGACTGGGGCCCCCCACCCAAGGCGCTTCCTCCTCCCCTCTCCCCAAACAGGAAGTGACTGAGCCAAGAGGGAAATGGGCTACTTCCGGCAACAGGCCTGAGGCCCCTTCCCCCCAGGACTCACAGACCCTGGGCCAGCTGCTGAGGCCTCCACCCTCCCACCACTGGTCAGCTGGGCTCCAGGGGGTGTGCGGAGCTCAGGGGCACAGCTACCTTCAGCGCCTCTCGGCAGACATAGGCAATCTGCCGTTCTTCCAGGGGCCCAGTGGCTGAAATGGAAAGGGTGAGGGGCTGACACAGGAGTCTCCACCTCATGCCACCCCTCCCAACTACCCTGTGGTGGGTAAACAGCAAGCACTGCTAAGCGAGGAGGAGTATTAGCCACAGACAGTGCAGGCCAAGAATCCCCTCCCAGCATAGTCTGGGATTCTGAGCCCAGAGAAGGAGAGCATTTCTCTCAAGGTCACACAGCCAGTCAGAAGTGGTGAGGAGCCCAAGTCCATTTGAACTCCCTCTCCTTCCCCTTCGGGGGAAGGCCATGGCCCTCTGAGGCCTGGAGCCTGGCCCTCACCGTGGTAAATCTCCTGCAGGGATCCCCCTCCGCAGAACTCCATGCAGATCCACAAGCGGTCATTCCTGGGGAGGACACAGAGCTGGGGGTGGGCACACAGCAGGCCACACGGGGGCTGCCTGGACAGAGGGTAAAGCAACCTCACCTGAGGTAGCTGCCAATGTAGGCCACCACATTGGGGTGGCGGCACTCACGCAGGATGGTGATTTCCTGCTGGAGGGAACTGATGTCGTCCCCTGAGGAGCACAAGGCATCATGGGGTGGGGGGTAGGGGTCGCCCTGACTCAGTGTCCCCGTCTGCGGAATGGGCAGAGTGCCTCCTTCCCGGCCACACAGGTGTCACGCCACAGTTCCTCGCGGAGCCTGTCTCCCAGGGGGTCTCGAAGCGTCAACTCTTCGCCCCCGACAGCGCGTCCGCCCGCCCGCGCCCGGCCTCCCTCCGGCGCAGAGGCCCCGCCCGGGCCCTCACCTGGGTCCAGCTTGACGATCTTCACGGCGGCCAGTTCCGACGTGACGGTGTCGCGGGCCTGCGGGCGGAGGGACAGCGGGATGGGAGGGGGCGGGGCTGGGGGCCGGCGCCCGCGGCGGGCGCGGGCGCGGGCACCCTCCTCCCGCCCGTCCTGCCGCCCGGCGCACCTTGTAGACGTCGCCATAGGTCCCGGCCCCCACGCGCTGCAGCAGCTCGAAGCGGTCCCGCGGATCCTGCAGCGACACATCCCGCAGCAGCGCCATGGCCCGGCGCCCGGCGGGCGCGAGCTGCGGAGCCGGCGCGGGGCGGCGCGGGGCGGGGCGGGGCGGGCGCCGGTGGCTCCGAGGCCGCGGGGGCGGGGCCGGGGCCCGGGGGCGGGGCCATGCCAGGGATGCCCCGCCGCCCAGCCGGGAGGAGGCGCCCGCGGGACAGGCCCCGGCCGCGCGGGGAAGTCCCGAGGCCCGGGCGGAGCTTGGGTCCTCTCCAGGCACCGGTTTCTCGCGCTCTACAGGTGGGGAACGCAAAGTCCAGAGCCAGAAGAAGGCAGAGGAAAGAGGGGACCTTCCACCTCCCGCCCCATCCCCATTTCCCAGACGGAACAGACACGTGTTTTTTTAACAAAATGTATTCATCTTCCTTGGAACTGAAAAATAGATCTATGTACAAAACAGGAAGAGCCCAGGTCCCCTTCACCCACTCCCAACCCCCTGCAGACTTCCTCCTGGCTCCCCAGAGATAGGCGGGACCTCGGAGAGGTTCCCAGGGGGTCGGAAGAGGTCCTGCTCTGATCTGGGGCCAGCTTGCTCAGGAAGAGGGCGGGGCTCAGGGGCCACACAGGCTAGGGGCGGAGCTTCGCATCCAGACTCTTGGGACAGGGAGGCGAGGAAGCTAGGATTCCCAAATTCTGGCAATGGGATTTAAGTTCTTTGGGGTTGAGGATTTGAATTCCCAAGGGATGGAGTTCTTAAGTACGGAAGCGTATTCCCAGGGGTCGAGTAGGATCTGTGCTCCTTGAGTTAGGGGAACTGGGAGAAACCCTGAGCGACACCGTCTGGCCTGGGGTCTGCGCTTCCGTTCCAAGGTGGGGCCAGGATTCCAGTTGGCCAGCTGGGATTCTGGAAGACGGGACCTACATTCTAACCAAGCCAGAGCCCTGGGTTCTGAGCTGGAGCAAATCGTAGGTTCGGGTGCCGGGGTGTGTAGTCTGTAAATCTGGGACCTAGAGTTCCAGGTAGGGGCGGAGCCTGGCGCTGGGTGTGGGGCTGGGGTGAAGTATCCCCTCGCACTGAGGGCGGGGCCTGGGTCCCCGTGGGCTGTTCGTAAGTCCCCAGCAGTTCAGAGGCCCTTGCGTTGCCTCTTGAGGAAAGAAAGAGTGTAATCGCTGGGTGTGGACACCTTCTGCTTCTTCATCTGCACTTGTGACTGAGCCGTGAGTTGCAGCTTGATGGCGCTCGAGTTGATTTTGGTGGCCACAAGCAGCTCCTTCATGCCCTTCATCTTCTCGCTCTGGAAAGTGAGCACGGGGCCCTCGGGCGGCGGTGACGAGGGGAGCGCTGACCCCTGAGCTGCGCTGCCACCATCAGGGCCCCGTGCAGTGCCAGGGACTGTACCTGGGGGTTTCCGGGGAGGTCCCGACCCCGCACCCTGGCCTGAACCAGGACCCTTGTCCAGAGCAGGCTTCTTGGGCGGTGGTGGCTCCTCTGGCTTGGACTCCCGCCGCGGGCCCCGCCGCCGGCCTTCTCTAGCTTCCTCACCCCATGGCTCCTCAGCCTCCGCTGCCTCAGCATCTCGGCTCACTATGTGCACCTTCTGCCGCACCTGGGTGGGTAGAGAGTAAGCCAGGGAAAGGTTGCAGACCACAGGCTGAACACCGAGGCCTACCTGCTGCCAAGCCATCTGCGAGTCTCAGTCTCATCTGTACCCAGATGGCTGAGCAGGTCGGCCTCTGGGCCCCAAAGGTCTAACTCCCCATGGCTGCTGTCACCCCCTGTAGTGCCCAGCCCCACGCAGTCACCCTCACCTGTCCCTCGAAGCGGCCCAGAGACTGCACAAGGAAGGTGGCCCAGCCCACGTGCAGCACAGGCGTGGGGCTGCCCTCCTCCCATTTGCAGATGCCATCGTAGAATCGCAGCAGGTGGGCGAAGCACTCGGGGTCCTGGAGAGCAGAACCCTGGCTCTGGGTACCCTGGGCAAGGGGAAGAGAGGGCACAGGTCAGACAGTGCCTTAGCAGACAGTGCAGGCCAAGACATCCCCTAGGCAAAGCCCTGGCTGCAGAGGTATGCTGGGGTCAGGAACATTCTTAGAACCTCCTTCCTAAAATAAAGCCAGTCCTCAACCAGGATGAGACCCTAGTCATAAAAGAGACGGGATTCTACCTACAGGGTAGAAACCTCTGGAACACCTTGGCCCCCTCAAGCCCAGACCCAGGACCTCAGCTATAGCAAAAGGGAAGACAGCCCTTGCTCTGGGCCACCTTCAGTGTGCAGTCCCCAGTCCTGTCCATGCAGTCCTATCGGCTGGGGCACTGCACAAGTGGGAGGGTGGATACCGGTGAGCTCAGCCATTCACCTGGCTCTGCTCCCCTGGCCGCTCCTCGCCGGCCTCCAGCAAGCTGGCCGCCTCCTTCAGCAAGTTGGGGATAACATCATTGGCGACTTCAAAGAACTCCTTGTAGATCTCCTCATCCTCCCGGCAGTAGTTGTAGCTACGGGAGCAGCGGGGCATGTGGGGGCTCAGCCATGGTGGGAACCCCTAGGGAGCTGGCGGGGGATGCAGCCCAGGACTCTTCTGGGGTCATCCCACAGACTGAGTGAGTGACTAAGATCCTTGTTCCCCCAGATGATGATGTCTGTCAGTCCTCAGCAAAAGTGGGGAGGGGCAAGCAGCTAGGGGAGGGTCTCTGGATGATCAAAAACTGGGCAGAGAGGGGAGGGAGGGGCTTGAGATCCCTACCTCCTGGGGGAATGGTGGTGGCTGCCTAGGGACTGGATGCAGGGGACAGGGCTTGGGACTCAGATCTCACGCCTGGATAAGAGTGATTGGAAATAGGGTGGAGAAAGAGGAAGGGACAGGCTAGGGGCCCTACTGGGGGGATCCTCACTCCTGGATGACAGTGGCCGTGTCAGCCCAGGCCTGCAGGGCTTCGCGCACATTGCGGTTGCGACAGTGGTAGCCAGCCAGGTACATGTAGGGGTAGATGTGCTCATCCCGGTAGTAGGTCTTGGCTGAGGCAATGCCCTGGGGGGTGGGGCAGAAGACCTTCAGGGAAGCAGCCACCAGCTGCCTGGGCTGGCAGGAATGCCCCATCAAGGCACACCCAGAAGGGGTAAAAGGAAGATCTGACCTCCTCAACTCTGACCTCACCTCCACTCCCTGCCAGTCTGCAGCAGACTGCAGGGGTAGGGACCCCCATAGAACAAGGACTGGGAGGGGAAGGGCGGGGCCTAGGGCAGGTCTTTCGCACACCCTCTTCTAACCAAAACATCAGACTTCCAAACCCAGTGACCCTCCTGCCCCCTCCCTTCCTCGATGCTTCCACCACATTTGACCTTTGCTACAGGACACAGGAAGGACAATGAGAGGCAGTGAAAAATGCAGAGTTCAGGGGACAACCCAAACTCTGCCAATCCTAGGCTGGAGAACACAAGGCACCTCTTGGGCAGCCCTAACTATGCCAATTATGCACATGGTTGATACAAAGTGGAACTGGGTGGGCAATACCCCTGAACTCACAAAGTTCTCTCATAAATCCTCCCTGTCCCCAGAAAGAAGGGGACCCCAGCCATTTCTGGGGCCTCCCTTCTGCCCCATCTTGAGATGCCCTCACCTTGTGGTAGAGGGTGAGTGGGTCTGGCCGGCCAGGAGTGGGCTCCAGCTCCTCCAGATCTGCCAGGTTCCCTAGTGCCATGGGGTACCTGGGAAAGGATCGGGAGTCCAGGCTACCCCCCAGCCCTCTGGCCCCCTCAGGCTCAGCCTAGCCACTTCCCCCTACTGACCTTTCCAGATGTCCCAGGTCATGGAGCAGCCAGAGCAGCTTCTAGGGGCCGAAGAAGAGTTATGAACTGTGGGAAGGGGAGCTGCCTATCAGGCAAGGTGTGGTCCAGAACCAGTAGGGACCTCCCACCAGGTACGAAAGGGCACGATTCAGGAACCAGCCCTTTCATGTCTCGATTTCACTCTCCCAAGAGCACTGGGAAAGGCCAGGCATCCTCCATTCTTCTTACAAAAGGGAAGGTGAGGCTCAGGAAGGGACCCCTGATCCCCCAGCAAATCAAGCCAGCAGCCCAGCCTCGTCCTCAGCTGCCCCTGGGGCATACCCTTTACCTGCTGCAGCTGCAGCAGCTCCAAGGAGTCGGTGTGCAGGTCAATGGAAGGGTTGATGGCACACACCATGAAGGCCACCTCCATCTTGCGGTCGCAGCGCATGTATGATCCTTTCAGGTACAGCCAGCTCTTGAATGGGGACAAGACTGGATGTCTCATGATGGCCCACCCTGTGCCTGCTTTGGGGACTGTATGTATGTGATGACAGGAAGAGGGGAGTACAGCCCTGAAAGTAATCTCTTGGATGGCTTAGGCTAGCAGAGTATAAAGGGGACAAGGTGGGGGGTACGATACCCGCTCAGCCACTCCCGCATTGACGGTCTGACCCCGGCGGTCCTCGTTGCCTTTGCCATGCCAGGTGACTTCAGCTGTCTGTTCCCCATTGGGCCCAAACACTACCCAGGCGTGATCCTCTGACAGGGCCAGGTGGACATCCCGGAGACCCAGGGCCTGGCAGGCCCCCACCACTGCAAAAGCCACACCTGAGCTGTCCAGTTTAGTACCTGTGAAGGGGAGAGTAATGAAAAAGGGTCCTCTTGGCTCTGGTCTGGAGGAATGAGACCAGGTATTGACGGGTCTTGCCCCTCCCCACAGCCCCCCCAGGCTGTCCCCTTTGCCGCAGGTGCTCTTGCCCCATCCCTCTCTGCCTGCCCTCCCACGCGTTTACAGCCTCTCCTTCTCCATTTACACCCCCATCCCTAGCAAGAGACTTTTCTGGACCTCCCACAGCTTGACCCAGCCTTTGACCCTGTCCTTTCTCTTTCTCTGTAACCCTATGTTGTTTCTATTAATTGTAGGATTTCCCAGTTTTATTGCACCTGTTAGTTATAACAGGGCACTCTGGACAACACTTCACACGCCCACCAAGAGATATTCTTAATTTAGCTCTACATTTTTTTTCCTGTTAAGCCCAGAAGTGACCTCAGATACCTGCTCACCATGACACCATGATGCAATTGCATCACCAAGCCTTGGTACAGGCTCTGCAAACCCACACCCTTAAGCTTCTTAAGGTCAAGTCCATGATCTGTTCCCTTTCAAAACATTTTCATTGATATCATTCCATTTAAGTGTCTCCAACACAGTCCTCTTTTTATCTCCCCCCATCCCCAATCTGCTGCCATTCTCTGTGCCTCATGCTGGGCTGTAGGACTCCTGTGGCTGCTCAATGGCAGGGCTGGGAGTGCTCAGGGGCCAAGGGTCAGTAAATGGTTTTGGTGTCATCTGATCAGGTTCCATTCCCAGCCCTGCCATTCTATGACTTTGACACAACATATCCTCTCTTGAAGCTTTGGTTTCCCCAACTGAGAAGGGAAAATTAATACCTGCCCCACCTCCCAAGGTTTACAGGTCTCAAAAGAGTTCTGTAAACCACACAGTGTCGAAAAGAGGTGGGCCAAGATTCATTTTCTCCCTTGGCCACCTGTAGGGCTCCAACCTGTGATGAAGCTGAAGAGGGACTGGATGTGGGCTCGGTCCTTGAAGTATGAGCGGCTGAGGCTGTTCCATATGACATCCGAGACCTTCTTCACCAGTTCTCGGCTTGAGACGCCCCCCTCTCGCGGGTAAAGGGACAGGTCGACGGCGCCGCGGATCTGGGCGGTGAAGCGGGCATAGAGGGCAGCGATGATGGACAGGTCGGCCACCGGGAAGTAGGTGAGGCCACCGGGAGGGTCGGGCGCAGGACTGGGCTGGAAGGTGAGCTCGGGCACGTTGGTGGGGATGACACGGTTGACAGCCAGGAAATGCTCCACAAAGCCCAGTACCAAGGAGAGGAGCACCAGGTCCGGCTCTTCTCGGCCCAGCTCCGCCGCAAACAGGCGCACCACATCGTCGATGGAGCGCAGCGGGAACAGCGTCTTCTGGGCGGCCTTCAGCCCCATGGCGGCGGGCGGCGGCCTGCGGAGGAGCCGGGGGAGGAAGGGTCGGGCTCGGCCGGGGAGCCCCCTCCCAAGCTCGGCTAAGGTTCTACCCCCGCAACTCCCCTGCTTCCCCGCCCCCTTCACCCTCCGCTCCACCGGCGGCCCCTCCTTCGCCGGTGAGACCCCTCAATAGAGGCTGAAGGGCCTCCTTGTCCCCTACAACCCTGGGACCCCCAGCCCCGATGGGGTGCGCCCCAAGGATTTTTCTGAGGGCCCCAAAGGCCGCCCCGCCCCCTTCCTGCAACCGCACTCCCGAGTCCCTAGAGTCGTCCGGAAGGCGCCCCCAGGCCAGTCCCCCTAAATCCCAAGGAGAGTCCTGGCCTCGGTCCCCCGCGCCCACCTCCGCGCTTACATCCCACACAAGGCACCGCGGCACCCGCCGCCTGGAGCCTGCTGGGAGATGGAGTCCCGCCCCCCTCGGGCCGCACTGTATGCCGGGAAGTGGAGTCCGGGCCGTGCCCCGCCCCGCCCCGCCGGGTCTGGAAATGGTGGCGCTCAGGCCGGCCGCGGTGGCTTGTGGGAGAGGTAGTCCCGCTAGTCCGGACGTCCGGGAGGCGGGTAGGAAGGGAGGTCGCACCACCTTCCCGCGGTCCTCGGGGATTGGTTTCTCCTTTCACGCAGCGCAGGTAAGGAACGGGGTACGCGGTGCCTTGTGGGAAAGGTAGTCCCCGGAGTGACCAGGAGCCCTGGGCTAGTGGATGCGCTGCTGTAGGGTCTGTTCTGACTGGTCGGCGAGGTGTGAGGAAAAGGGGTACTTTTAACACTGCTGGAATGCGTATGTGTTCGGCCACGGTAGGTGACAGTTTAGCAACTGTCACATGTTACCCCGTGTCTAATATTTCTCCGCTCATTCTGACACGAGAAAAATCTAACATGCAGAGCACATTGAAAGAACCACTGCAGTAATTTATATTAGGGTAGAAGTTCAAAAACAGTGTAGTACGCAGCTCTGAGCATCCTTAAAGGAATCTTCAGGGCATACCCTTGCAGGAAAAGAACTGCAGAGCAATATGCACGCTAGAACAGTATTTATATTAATGATATTGTAAAACTTCAGAACAATACTAAAAAACTTATACAGCATCAATCATTCGTTTATTCGCTCAACAAGAATTTTTCCTTTCAAGCTGAAGACTAATCCCAATGGCACTCTTCTGAGCTACAACTCCATCCCTTTTTTCTGTTTGTTTGTTTTGTTTTGTTTTGTTTTAAACAGTGTCTAGCTAAGTTGCCCAGACTGGTCTCATTTGCCATCCTCCTGCCTCAGCCTTCTAAATAGCTGGGATTACAGGCTGCGACCCCCACACTCAGTTAACAAATGTGTATATGTGTGTGTCCCACAATAAGCCAGGCAATCCGTTCTGGGTATTAGTTATAAAGTAGTGAACAACCAGATTAAATTTCTGCCCTATTTATTCTCTGTAGTGTTTTTTTTTTTTTTTTTCTCTCAAAATCCATAACTCTAGCCTGTTTCTGAGAAAATATCTGGTAAACTCAAACTGAGGGAGATTCTAAAAACACACCTTAATGGTACTCCTTAAAAGTGTCAAGGGCGGGCTGAGGGTTTAGCTCAGTGGTAGAGCACTTGCCTAGCCCGAGAGGCACTGCGTTTAATCCTCAGCACCACATAAAAATAAAATAAAGGTATTTTTTTTAAGTGTCAAGGTCATGAAAGAAAGATCCAGCATCTTGTAAATTAGAGACTAAGAAGACAGGATAACTAAATGCAATGTGTTTTGGAATGAATCCTGGAACAGGAAAAGTACACGGTGGAAAAACTGGTGAATAACTGGGTGACCAACCATCCCACTTGGTCCAGGACTGAGGGGACTCAGGGGCATTCCTGAGTCAACTCCTGAGTGCCTGAGAGCCCTATGGGTGAAATTCAAATAAATCTGTAGCTTTGTTAATAGTTATCATCACTTAGTTCTGACAAATGCACTAAAGTTGCATTAAGATGTTAACATCGGAGCAGCAGGTTTGAAGGGTGTACCGGGACTCTTGGTAAATCCAAAACCATTAAAAAATAAATTTTGCTTTGTTTTTGGTACTGGTGATTGAACCCAGTGGTTCTCTGCCACTGAGCTACACCTTCGGTTCTTATTTTTTTAAATATTGTTGTAGTCGTCAATGGACCTTTATTTTATTTATTTATACATGGTGCTGAGAATCGAACCCAGTGCCTCCACATGCTAGGCAAGCGCTCTACCACTGAGCCACAACCCAGCCCCTTCAGTTCTTATTTTTTACTTGAAACCGGGTCTTATTAAGTTGCCCAGTTTGGCCTCAAATTTGCAGACATCCTGCCTCAGCCTCCCACACCACCTCGATCAAATAAAGTTGTTGTTGTTGTTGTTTAGTTTTGTTTTGTGACGGTGTTGTTATTTGTGTTTTTTCAGTGCTGAGGATGGCCTCCCATAGGCTGGGCAAGGCTCTACCACTGGACCACATCCCGGGCCCTAATGGCTTTTTTTAGGCCACTGCCCTCGCCGAGTGGGACAGACGGCAACGTGCACAATAGTAAGTATAGTGCGTAACACCATTAAGGAGAAAATTAGTAAAGCAAAGAGGGGGATAAAGGTGCCTAGGAGGTTGATGACACCACTGCAGTGGGAGGGCCCTCACGGGAGGCCATGGCAGCCTCCTCCAAGGTGGTGGTTGGCACTGAGGCTGTGGCTGAGGCCAAGGCTAGGAGTGGATGCCTGTCACCCAGCTGGGATTCCTGGTCAAGGACTTGAAGATCAGCCGTGGAGGAGATCTAGCTCAGCTTTCTGCCCATCAAGGAGTCTGAGGTCTTTGACTTTTTCCTGGGGCATCGCTCAAGGGTGAGGTTTTGACGATCATGCCTGTGCAGAAGCAGCACGGAGCTGGCCCGGGGACCAGCTGCGAGGCTTCTGCGAGGCTTTTGTCAATGTAGGTTACAGTGGTCACGTGGGCCTAGGAGTTAAGTGCTCTAAGGAGGAGGCCCGCTCTCTGAGGGGCCATCATCCTGGCCAACTGTCCCCTGCTTGTGCGCAGAGGCTATGGGGGAATAAGATGGGCAAGCCCCACACTGTCCCCTGCAGGGTGACAAGCCAGTGCTGTATTTCTGTGTGGGGTGTGTCATCCCTGCCTCCAGAGGCACAGGCAGCAACTCAGCCCTGTGCCTAAGAAGCTGCTGCTGATGGCTGGTATTGGCAGCTGCTACACTTCAGCCAGGGGCTGCACTGCCCCCCGGGCACCTTTGCCAAGGCCACCTTTGATGCCATCTCCAAGACATACAGCCCCCTGACCCTCCATCTCTGGAAATAGACTGTGTTCACCAAGTCTCCCCATCAGGAATTCACTGACTATCTTGTGAAAACCCACACCAGACACTCCGAGCAGAAGGTGCAGCCTCCAGCTGTGGCTACAACACAGGGTTTTTATACAAGAAAAATAAAGGGAAGCCAGGCACCGTGGCTCATGTCCATAATCCCAGGGACTCGGAGGCTGAGGCAGGAGGATCACAGGTTCAATGTTAGCCTCAGCAATTTAGCAAGGCCTTAAGCAACTTAGTGAGGCCCTGTCTCAAAATAAAAATAAAAAGGACTGGGGATGTGGCTTAGTGGTACACTGCCCCTGGGTTTAATCCCCAACAGCAATAAAAGGAAAAGTGTGAGGTTATTTTTAGCTAGGATGCTTGGAAAGAGCCTCACTGCAAAGGAGGAATTTGAGTAAAAACCTGAGGGACATAAGAAGATCAAGTATGAAGGCGGAAGTGTGGTCCACAGTGGCAGATGCCGCCAACGGGCTGAGCAAGTTGAGGACCAGGACTGACAGCGAGTGCAGCCCTGGGGGAGCCCCTGATGACCGTATTAAGAGTAGTGTGTGAGCAAAAGTCTGATGGGCTTGGGCTCATGGAAAAGGGGAGGAGAGCTGGTACAGTGGTGCACCCCTTGATCCCAGCAGCTCAGGAGGCTGAGGTAGGAGGATCACCAGCTCAAAGCCAGCCTCAGCAACGGTGAGGGGCTAATCAACTCCGCAAGACCCTGTCTCTAAATAGAATACAAAATAGGGCTGGAGAAGTGGCTCATTGGTTGAACACCCTGCATTCAATCCCCGGTACCAAAAAAAATAAAAAAAATAAAGGGGGAGGAGAGAGATTGGACACCGTACTAAGCCCAGAGTCTTCCAGAGACCTTTGCAGCAAAGTCAAGGAGAAAAGTAAGACAGCTGGAAAGAAGAGGTGGAGGAAGGTTGTGGGTGATTAACGGAGCATGCAGGAGCCACGGCCTTGAGTGGTAGGGGGAACGGGGTTCCCGGGTGCAGGTCCAGCTCTGCCAGGATGTGGACAGTGAGCCCACAAGAGCCGCAGAGAAGGCAGAGCGCACAGGCACCAGGTACGGGGTCTGTGTCTCTTCTCCAAGTGTCACCAGTCTCCCTCCTTCATCCCTCTGCTCAAATTACCTTCTCAACAAGGCCAGCTCAGTCACGCCTCGTTCCCCGACCTGCACAGGATTGACGTTGGAGGCCAGGTAACTCTTTGTGGCGGGGGCTGTCCTGTGCTTTGCAGGATGGTAGCAACTCCCTGGCTTCTACCCACTGGATGCCAGTAGCACCGCTCGTCTAGTGTGATGCCTAAAACTGTCCCCAGACATGGCCAGATGTCTGCTGAGGGGCAAAATGGCCCTCCATGGAGAACCACTGTTCTGGCATTCACCTATTTGTCGCTGCCTCCTCCCACCAAGAAGCCAGCACCACAGGACAGGAGCCTGTGTGTGTGTTCTGTTCTCTAATGTGTCCCATGTACCTGGAATATTATCTGGCTCGTAAGAGGCTTTCACCAAATACTTGCTGAGAGGAGCGCAGGATTCTGGCTACTCAGGATTCTGAGACAGGAGGAGCGATTGACTCTCCTGAGCTGGAGGCAAGCCAACTGTATTCGATTAAATTCAAATTACGAACGATAATTTACATTTCTTTCACACTGAGTCTTGGGAAGCTGAGATGCATCTGATATTCCAGCACATGCATGTCCATTCAGACTGGTCACAGTGTTCTCAAGCCCTGTTTGGCTGGCGGCTAATGGAGGATGGAAGATCCTGGGAGAAGAGGGATCCAGGGAACTGAGTGAAAGCGGACAGTGGGGTCATGTACACAGAACACTGAGAGTGAGGAGCAGGGTGCAGTGGGGTGGCAAGCCAGCAGCCGGACTAACCAAGAAATGAGCCACCCTGGGTTGGGAGATGTCAGAAACAAAGTGGGGGGGAACAGCTAACAAGGAAGCTTGAACTTGAGTGTCTGGAAGAGGAAGGAGAACATATGTAATTCCGTGAGGGCCAAGGGCATGTCTGCCCGCCTCCTCCAGGAGGAGGATAGTCACAGGGCAGTGGGGGCCAGGACCTCAAGGAGGGTAGGACACCTTTGGAGATGGTGAGGACCAGGAGTTTGACGAAGATGGATCATCAACTACACAGGGCACGCAGCAGCTATCTGGGGTCGAGGGCCAGAAGTGGGCCACAACAGAATGGTGTGGTCATGCACTTGGGAAGCCTGAGACTCTGTGGTGAGCCTGACCTCCAGGGATAAAGGGTGGACCGCGTCTTAGGGTCTCAAGACGCGGCAGCCTTGGAGAGCCTGTGAGTGTGAAAGCAGGGGTGTGGTGGTCTTACCACCCTGATTCCTGCTGCTGGAGGCCAGGAGGCCAGGGCAGGCAGGGGCCTCTCGATATCCACCAGACAGCACAGGCCTGGGTGCACCCGCACACGTGAACGTAAATTCATCTTGTGGGATGGGGGAGGGGCAAAGGGGAATTCAGCCTCTAATTCTGTTACAAAAAATATTTGCATATATTGTCATTAAAGTGACTTTAAGGGATGGGGATTATAGATCAGTGGTAGAGTACTTAGCATGCGCCAGGTCCTGGGTTCAACCCCCAGTACCACCAAAAAGAAAAAACAAAAACAAAAATACCGCCCCTCTCTGGGGCTTTGATTGAAACCAAGGGTACTTAACCCAAGGATGATATCCCCAGCTTTTTTTTTTTTTTTTTTTTTTTTTTTTGAGACAGGTCTTGCTAAGTTGCTGAGGCTGGCCTCAAACTTGGGATCCTCCTACCTTAGCCTCCCAAGATGCTGGGCTTACAAGCACGTGCCACCATGCCCAACCCCTGGTCTCTTATTTGGTGCATCTAGATGAGAGCATTTAGAGTTCATATTCTTTTAACCTTTTCATTAGTTTGGAATTTGTGAATATAAAATGTTAGGAAAAATTAACTTTTCAAAGGTGTCAAAATCTGGAAGTCTTTTGCCTAACTCATTGCTGGGTGCCAGGGAAGGAGCCTTTTCTCTAGTTTGGTGAGGAGTAGCTCCAGGTCTCAGCACAAGTCCTCTCTTTGGGCCTCTGCACCCCAATAGGTGGAGGAAACATTTCCTGAGTGGCCTGAAAACATTGTATATCACTGTTTCACTGAAGCTCATCAGGAGATGGGTTTTATGATTCCCATTTACAGATGGGGAAACTGAGGCTTAGAGAGGCCAGGTAACTTGCTCATGACTGCACAGCTAGACTAGAATCCAGGCTGTCTAACTCCTGCCTGGGCTAACCAGGCCCTAGAATCCCACAGTCCACCTCCAACCCCCACTACCAACCAGATGGTAGCACCCCGGCCTCTTCTCTGTATTTCCGGCGCCTCATGGCACAGCCTGATTCCATGGCTCCCCCTCCTTTCTATCTAGCCCAGCTATCAGGGTCCATGTGCTGCCGTCATGGAAACCCCAACTAAGAAGTTAGACCCCTCCAGGCCCTCCCTCCACCCCGCCACCCCTGTCGGCGCCACACCTGGGTAGGCCTCCAGTTGCACCCTGAGCTCCCCACCTGGCTCCTGGCCCCCAGGGCTGCCCTCTACCACCTACAGTAGCTGTGCCCTTGGGGCCTCTGGCTGCTGGCTGGGTTTCACAAAAGGACACGGCCAGGTAGAGGGATTCACTTCCTGGGCTGCCTTCCTGCTCGGCCACGGTCAGGCTACCACAGGCCACAGCTCCCATCAGGTGGCACCACCTGGCGGGCGACTTCCTGCCTGCGGGCCTTTCCTTGGAGGGTTCCCTTCACCCCACCTGTGCCTTTGCACACCCTCCCTTCATGACTAAAGTCTCACCCCGCTGGAATGTCACTAGATTTCTAAAAACAGGGAAGGGGACCAGTCTTTATCCATGAGACACCCCACCACTCCTTCCTCCATCTCCCGTCCCCCATTTTCCAAACCCCAGGAGGATACACCCAGGCGGGGAGGCCAGCAGCTTACAAAGTCGTCTTTATTGGCTTCCTGTTGCTTTACAGAGCATCAGGTCGATCCTTCCCAGGGATGTGGCATTTGAGGAGATAAATACTTATTTTGCCCCCCATGCTTTAGTGGGGGGAGGTTTAATAAAAATAGTAATATAATAACAATAATAATGACTATAATCAATAATAAAATGCCCCCCTATGTTCCCCTAATACACAGTTGGTTGAAGCTTCGAGAAAAAGGACCCCCCTTTCTTGGAAGGAACAAAGTACGCCTGGAGACTGTACAGTGGCCCCCACTGGGTGTCCATCTCCCACAAGAAGCCTTATAAATACCCTCCCCATCCCGCCCCTGCTTCAGAATCGTCTTCTCCCACGGGTGGACTAGCTGGCCATGTCATCCTGCTCCCAGGACCACGGCCCTCCCAGGGAAGAGCCCGGGTCTGGCTCTCCCCTCAGCTCCCTCCCCCTCTTCTTCCTTGTTCCTCCCTGATCCTTCCATTCCTCCTCTGGATGCCTTCTCTCACCTCCCTCCACTTCCTCCCCCCCTCTGGCCCTTCTTTCTCTTTCTCTTTCTCTCTCTCTCTCTCTCCCCTCTCCTCCTCTCTCTCTCTCTCTCCTTCACCTACATCCTTCCTCCTCCTTTTCCTACCACTTTCTCTGAATCAGAGCCTGTGACATGCCCCATCTTGGCCTCAGCTGGGAGCCAGTGTGTAGACAAGACTCCTGACCTGCTCCCAGGGGCCCTGTCCTTCTCTGTCCTCCTCACCCTGACTCTTGGCACTGGGAGAAAGAGCTTTGGCACTGTCATCCCTGGGTACCAGGGCCATTCTATTCCCAGTGACCAGCACAGGCTGGGGATGGGAGCCAAGGGGAAAGGCAGGAGAGGGCAGGGAGTCAGGACTCCAAGTCCTGGGAGCCCAGGCAAGCCTCCTGGCCACTGCCCTGCCCAGGCCCTCCCTGAGTCCAATTTCCATGTGTCCGGGACCAGCCGGAGTATGGCATTCCTCTAGCTCTTTGCTCCCTCACATCCTGCGGTCTTGGGGTTGGGGTGCCCGCAGAGGGCATCAAGGGAAGCTCTCTGACTCAGCAGCTGGGGGGAGGCTCCGGGGCCGCTCTGAGACCTGGAGGGAGAGAAGGGCAGTGGGGAAGGGGCAGGAAGACCGTCCTCAGCAGGCCAGTGCCTCCCGGAGGCCTCCCTAGAACTCACCACTTGCTGTAGCAGGGCCTAGACAGAAGCGAGGTGTGAGGTAGGGTGGGGGAAACGGAGTCCCTGGAAGAACCTGGAGAACTCCTACTTAACCCTGAGTGAATCCCAATCTGCATCCAGTCAACAAACTGGCTTTACTCTGGGCAGACGAACCTTGAAACCTGAGTCCCACCATCAAGGAACCCACAGTCCACTAAAAAGGCCAGGTACCCAGAAGAAAACCAGAGCAAGTAGGAGCCACAACGAAGGGGTGGTGGGGTGGCAGTGACCCTGACCAGGTGGCCAGGAGCACTTCTTTGAAGGTGATAGTGGTGGGCAGCCTGGGTATGAATCAGGTTGAAGACAGAAAAGGACATTCAAAGGAGGGGGGACTGTAGGGCCAAGAGCTTGAAAGTATGGAAGAAGAAGGAAGGTCTGAGGTTCTGAGTGGCCCCGAGTGACTAGAGAGTGTGTGTGTGTGAGAGAGTGTATACTGGGGGACAGAAGGAGAGGTGGCTGGAAGGAGAAAGACTTCCCGAATCCTCTTCTGTCTTCCGTGCTTCTGGCCACGGGACTGCCCCTTCCTGACCTTTCTCCCAAACCACAGGCTGCATCTGAAGAATCCCAGGGGCTGGCGATGGAGTTCAGTAGTATTGTGCTTGCCTAGCTCTTGGGTTTTGTCCCCAGCGCCCGGGGTTGGTGGCAGGCTGCCACAACCACCAAAAATACAAAGTGACCCAAGAACTTCTCTCCTGGGGCACTTCCCATCACAGGTAACATCGCCTCATACCGATCTCACGGTATTACCTCATTTTAAAGGTGAGACAAGCCCGTGGAGATTGGCCCCACTGGTACACACAGCTAGAACAGTCGGAGCCGCCTGGGTCGACCTGCCCCCAGGGGCTAAGGCAGATAAGACTCTGCCTGTCTTAGGACAGACAGGCGGCAGGGATAGGCTCTGGCCTCACATGCCAGCGCAGGGCTCGGCGCACAACAGAACTGCCTGCCCTTCGAGTGGGGGAGGGAAAGCCCCTCCCACCGGCTCACCTGTATCTGGGATGCTGCAGGACTCAGGGATCCCTGGGTGCAAGACACTGATTCGCTGGACAGAGATGTCCAAGGTTTCCTCTTCACTGCTCCAGGGGCAGGATTTGGGGAGGGAACAAAAATTCCTAGGTCAAATCTGAGGGCTCCGAAGGACTGGAAACTCAGGGGAGGGGTGCGGAGTACAGGAAGCTGCGGGACTGTCCTTACTGGGGTCTGCGTCTCCAGGGAGGCCGTCACTGCCCATGGACGCAGGGCGCCGCGACGCCTCGGAGAAGCTGTGGGGCCGCTGCGGGCCGGAGCTGCGGGCGCCTCGGCCCTTATCTTCCGAAGCCTGTTAAGGGACAGTGCAGAGGGGCTGGGAACGGGAAGCACCCAGACGCGAATCCCAAGGAACGCTGGGCTCCGGGCCAGGTATCTGGGGGGTGAGTCACAGGCCTCGGCAGTCAGGTAATCAGAGGCCTGTGATTGGCTGGCGCGCACCAGGGAGCCCGGTGATTGGCGCGGCCTCCCTGGGAAGCCTGTGATTGGGTCCGGCGGACTCACGCGGGGCAGGTCCCTGGCGCTGGGCCTCCCGTCAGTAGGGCCCACGTGCACCAGGTGGTTGAAGTTGGTGGGCGGTGAGATGAGCCTGGAGCGCACAAAAGGGTCCTTCAGCATCTCCCTACGGGCAGAGGGGGCGTAAGGCGCAGGGCGGCGGCGCGGGCGCTCGCCCCGCCCCCGAGTGGGAGGCCCCGCCCAGCAGCGGCCCCGCACCGCGCGTGCGCACCTGCGCTGCTGCTGTCGCTGCTCCTGCGAAACACGGAAGAAGAAGCGGCGCTTACTCTTTGTGCGGAACAGCTGGCGCCGGCTGTTGTCGGTGAGGTCGGGGATGTCGAACTCGTCCTTCTCTGTGGGAGAAGCAGAGAGCTGGGGGTGGGGGTGCTCACAGTCTCCAGAGCTCCAGGCAGCTGGCGTTCAGGGTCACACATCCACCGTGTACACGCTCCCTCACCTGCCAGCGGGTTTCTGAGGTAGGTCAGGCGGATCTTCTCGGTGCCATAGAGGAAGAGAGAGCCCTCTGGATTCAGGGGCCGCACCTGAGGCAGTAGGTGCAAGGGTCAGGCCGCGCCCCCAGCCCCGCCCCGGTGCAGCCCCAGGGATCCGGGCAAGCCTTCACCTTCTTGAGAGGCACCGTCTGGACCCATTCTGTTCTCCTCACGTCAAACACATCAATGGCGTTGTCACTGAACACTGTCAGGTAGGGGGCGGTGTAACCTGCCGGTGGGAAACCGTCTGTACTGTGCAGCCCTAGGCAAGTGAGGCACCTCTCTGAGCTGGTTCCCGCCTCCATTCCAGGGGGAAGACCCTGTGCCCTGCCATAGCACAAGGACTTCCACGCCCCACTGCAAAGGTCCTCTGAATTCTCCAGCTGCCCCACTCAATGAGATAACCACGGAGCACTCACTGCGCGCCCACACAGCTCTGGGCCTTGGCCTGTTCTCCCTTAATTCTCCAACAACTGCGAGCTGGTACTGAATCACCCCCAACTTACACATGAGAGAAATGGAAACCCTTAGTCAAGTAAGGGCCAGGATCACCCAGCTGATGAGGGCAACTGGGATTTGGCTCCAGGCAGTCTGGGTCTAACACCTACAATGCTGAACCAACCCATAGGCTTCACTCCAGAAGGACCATTGCTCATGAAGGAAGCCCTGTCCCTCTCAGCCCTAATCCCATCACTCCGTTACTTGTGGACACACCAGACCACCTCACTGCACATTGCTCCTGACATCCATAGCCCCTAGCCCTGGGCTGGGTCCGGATGTGGAAGAAACCAGTCCCAGCCTATTCTGCAGGCTCCTGGTGCACCAAAACCAGTATCGAAGTAGGAGAAAAGAGCCAAGAAAAGAGGTGGGGGAGCAAAGAGAAGCTAGGGACCAGTTACAGGGGAGGGCAGGACAGGGAGCAGGAAGGCAGTAATGACGACAGCAGTCATGGAGTGCCTGTGCGCTCCAGGTCCTGAGCTGCCATGGGAGCTGGATTTGTTAAGAGTTGGCCAGGTACAGTCGGTGGTGCACACCTGTAATCCCAGCAGCTCGGGAGGCTGAGGCAGGAGGATGGGGAGTTCAAAGCCAGCCTCAGCAGAGGCACAGCGCTAAGCAACTCAGTGAGACCCTGTCTCCAAACAAAATACAAAATAGGGCCAGGGATGCGGCTCCGTGGTCAAGTGCCCGAGTTCAATCCCTGGTACCAAAATAAATAAATAACTAAAGACTTGGCCAGGTACAAGAGTCTGTCACCACCCTCCACACAAGTGGAAGGAGGGCAGCACAGGGAGGGAAAGAGCAGAAGCGAAGGGACAGAAGAGGAAGATCCCAGGCATGCCACCCAGGGCAGAACAGGGCATGCCGGGCTCCAGTGCCACGCTCAGGGGTTTGGGCTGAACCCTGTCTTCCTCAATGCAGTGCAGTGCCCAGCCCCATCCAGCCAGACCCACCACTGGCCTTACCCCAGCCTGTGGGTGCTGCTGGCCACAGTAACTCGTGACTGCGTGACTTGCGGCCAGTGCCATCCACATAAACTCCAGCAGTGGTGAAGAGCAGCAGGAGCTCATTGAGGCTGAGCTCCACGGCACCCAGGGCCTCACCCAGGCCTCCACGGGACGGTGGTAGCTCCTCTGGCACCAGGCTGGCCCCCAGCACCAAAGGTGCAGCCTCATTGAGCAGCGGGTAGAGGACGAAGGCACCAGCGGCACCCACGCACAGCCGATCCCCCAGCAGCCTCAGGCTCTGCACAGGTGCAGGTGCCTGCAGCTCCCGGATGCGGTGCTGCCAGGGTCCTGGGCCTGGGCCCAGTTGGTAGCAGAGCACCTGGCGCTTGACAGCCACACACAGCACGGGAGTGCGTGCCTGCAGGATGCGCCCAGCTGCCAGCACCTGGCAGCCTCGGGACTCGGGGATCTTGGCACCTGTTGCATCAGTGCTTTCCAGCTCCGCCAGGGCAAAGAGGCGCACGCTAGGGCCGCGGCCGCACAGCACAACCAGCAGGCCTGCAGAGGGGCTCACGGCTAGCTGCTGCACCCGGCGGCACTCCCCGACCTGGAAGATGTCTGGGGAGTGGAGAGAAGAGCAGGTGCGTGAAAAGCCGCCCATCCCCATCCTCCTCTGTACCCTGGGGCTGGCCCCATTGCACGACCCTGGCCCAACCCTGCGTGTACCATTGCTGTGCAGGTGGATCACATACAGCCCCTCCTCTGTGCCCAAGGCAAGCCGCTCCTGGTCTGGGAGGGGAAGAGGGTCAAGGGTCAGAGGGCCAGGTTGGGGAGACTGGGCAGCCATCTGCCTTGCTGAGCCTATCTCTCGAGGTGATCCTGCATATTGTCCCATAGTGGACACTTCACTCCCAGTCTGGGCTGACTCTAAAGGGGAAGGGGGCCTCAGTGGCTGGGGTCAAGGTGACAGGCCTAACATCTCAAACTGTAGGATTCTGGGTACAACATGTCACTTTTTGGAGTCTCACTTTCCCCTTATATAAACTGAAGACCTGTAAACAGAGGTGCCGGGAAGAGGAGATGAAGGAGCGCAGGACAAGTGCCAAGTGCCAAGCGCCAAGCACAGCCCCTTGCTGAGAAACAACCTCAACCTCTCTGGCTCCAGCGTGATCCAGGAGACCCACATGGTCTCTCCTGTGGCTTCCACCCTAAGTGGCGGCATGGCTGGACCTGGCTCAGGATCTCAGCTGCCAGGGAAGGCAAAGAGCTCGGCTTCACTTCTGCTGAGCCAAGGGTCCCAGCTGAACCCAAGTGAACCTCGTGGCAGCTCTGGAGACATTCTGAGGCTTCAGGGGTTCTGTGGCTCTCCCACGGTCACCCAGCAGCTGGCAGGACAACCAGGACTGGGCCTCTCACCTATCTCCCCCACCCCCCAGTACTGGGGATGGAATCCAGCAGTGCTGTATACTGAGCTACAATCCTAGTCATTTTTATTTTAAGACACAGTCTTGCTAAGTTGCCCACACTGGACTTGAACTTGTGATTTTTTTGGAGGGTGGTAGTGGGGGTAGGTACAGGGGATTGAACCCACCTGGGGTGCTTTACCACCTAGTTTCATTCCCAGCCTTTTAAATTTTTATTTATTTATTTATTTTTGCGATGCTGGGGATTGAACTCAGGGCCTTAGTACTTGCGAGGCAAGCACTCTACCAGCTGAGCTATCTCCCCAGCCCACTTTATTTTTTAAAAATACAGTCTTGCTAAGTTGCTGAGGGCCTTGCTAAAGTGCTGAGACTGGCCTTGAATTTGGGATCCTCCTGCCTCAGCCTCCCAAGTTGCTGGGGTTACAGGGGTGCGCCACAATGCCTGGCTCATTTGTCGATTTCTAAGGCCTTTGCTCCCTCCAATCACTTGAGATTTCTTTAGTAAAAGCCAAAACAGGCCTAGAGAAATGGAGTGTGAGAAGACACCCTGGCCCTGGCTCTTCACACGGCTGTGCCTAGAGGAGGATTGAGAGGACCTGTGTGTAGGGTGGAGCCTACAGCTCACGGCTGCGGGGAGAGGGCAGGGACAGTGGCCTTTATGACTGTCAGGGCCAGCCCCTCCCTGCAGGCCTGAACTTTTCCCCCATCCTGCTTGGAGTGGCATCCCCTCGGCAAGAGGCTCACCGATGACGGCAGCGCAGAGTGTGTGGGGTAGGAGTGGCAGCCCGTTGTCATAGGCCTCCTTGAGTGAGTACACAGGCCGGGGCCTTGGCCGTGTGTCCAGCAGCAGCCGCTGCAGCTCACCCAGCACCTGCAGCCAGCGTTCCCGCTCCCCCTCGCTCTCCGCCAGCAGCAGCACGGTGCAGATGGTTGGCGGCACCGTTAGCTGGGAAGCTGTCACCTGTGGGTGGGGACCCAGGCCACAGGGCTGCAGGACAAGAGCCACCCTCCCTCCTCCCTTCCCTCCTCCACCAGCTGACCATTTGTTAGCACTGACCATGTGCTTGCTGGGAACGGGGCTAAGCACAGGACAGCAGAGGACAAGCCAGACAGGACGATTGGGCAAGCACTCAGCTAGTTCTGAGCCCTGTGGGCAGCACCACGGTGGGGGCAGGACAGACACTGTGTGAATGCAGAGCAGGGCCCTACCCAGGCTGAGAGGTGGCGAGCAGTGCCCAGGGGATAAGCAGACTGACCAGGAGTTAGTCGCCGGGGATGAAGGCCTGGGGCTGGCAAGTCGGTACAGGGGAAGAGAATGCGAGGGGCCAAAGAGGAGGTGCACACGAGCACAAGGCATTCTGGGAGCTGGAGAAGGCATGGTGTGGCCAGAGCAGAGGGGAGAGGAGAGCGTGCTGGGAGGTCTGGGGTCAGATCCACGGGCAAAGGCCTCAGCCTCAGAAGCCCTGAGGGCACTGGGAAACGACACAAGGGCCCTAAACAAGGCAGGACAAGGCCAGTTCCTGCAAGGTGAGCCCCATGAGGCCTACATAGCCATTCACCTGGAGGCAAAGGGGACTGGCCAACGGGGCAGCTGTGGCCAGGCTGGGTACAGCAAGGTGGACAGTGGTTGAGTCCATCCTGCCCTAAGCACTCACCCTGAAGATGCGTGGCAGGTCCCTGGATTGGGCGTGGATAACATCTGAGGCCAGGACTGGGGTGGCCGAGAACTGGGGATCCCTGGGAGGGGCATGGAGCAGGTCAGAGACTGCACTGTCCCTGGCCGCCCACCTCACCCACTAGTCACTGGGCCCGTACACTGGCGGGCACCTACCTCAGATCCAAGGCCTGCAGCAGGGCCCCACTGGCTGGGCTGACCCTCGGGTCAGGTGCGTCAAACAACAGCAGGCGGGAGTCACTAAGGGCAGCATATACCCGCTGCCAGCCCCGCCGGACGCCTGAGGGCCGCGGCACCTGGAGAGGTAGGCATGGGAGGGCTGCTCCTGTCCTCAGCCCCGGTGCCATCTTCCCTGTCCCCTAGCCCCAGCTCACCGACAGGAAGCCCTCATAGGCAGTGCCCGTGCAGGTCTCGGGGTGCACTCCCAGGGCCGTGCGGAGGAGTTCAGGGGGCACAGGACAGGGTGGGGCCTGTGGGGCGCAGGTTGAATGGCAGAAGTAGCCACAGGCTGCAGGGGAAGCAGAGGAGGAGGATGGCATGAGGCTGGATGGTGGGGGGCCTCCCAGTCCCCATTCCCTTGAGGCCACAGTGGCACCTCACCTATTATTGCCAATTGCTCATCAAATGAGGAAAGAAAAACTGAGTGGTGGGAAAGTTGACCAGGAAGCACCAGTGACCCTTGGTTGACAGGAAGAGGCTGGGAGTGTCAGGTCCACACTCCCGGGCCTGGGGCCTAGCAGGGGAAAAGGGTGTGTGTGCGGTGGGGGGTTCTCACCTTCACAGGCCAGGCCCTGGCGGCCCAGGCCCAGCATCAGTGATGTGCAGCGGAGACACTTAGTGGGGGACGAGAAGTTCCGGAGACGCAGTGTGTGTGAGCCAGGCTGCGGGGGAGGGACACGCATCACCATGCCTGCCACGCCCAGGGCTCCATTACCCATCTCAGAGGCGTCAGGCAGACAGACAGGGGCTGACAGTGTCACAGTGCCCACTCTGAGGCCCAGTGTGGGACTGTGGCAGTGCATTTGGCCACTGCTGCCACCACAAGCATGGTCTGCCTGCTATGATGTCTGCCAACCGGGCGCGTGGAGGCTGGCAGAATGGCTTGGTCACCCCACCCCGCTTTGCCCCTCAAGGCACCGACCTTGGCAGGAGGAGCTTCTGCAGGGGCAGTGGTGGCAGCAGGTGCTCTGGGGAACACAGCCTGCAGGAGGACCGAGTAGGTGACAAGGGCACTGGGCAGGGCACGGCCCAATCCCCCTACGGGATTCCCACCTGTCCTCACCCCCAGGCGCAGGCTGCGGCGGCCTTCCGGCCTCAGCTCTGGCTCTGCCCCAGGCCTTGGTGCCTCTCCTGAGATGCCAGGGTCCTTGGCAGAGTCCTTCTGGGGGTGGGAGAGGGAGGGACACAATCAAGGCCCCTGTGCCTCTCCCAGGACCCCTCCTTAGTCTCTCTATCTGGGTCTCACCTCTGCATTCCAGAAGGACAGGAAGGGGATGAGGGAGTTTGAGGGCTTGGTATCTGCAAACAGAGGGCACGGTCACTGGAGGTGCGGTTCCTGGGCTGCGGAAACAGGCAGTGACGGCGGAGGGAGGTCTCAGCTCCCATCTCAGTAAGTGGGGAAATGACCACAGGCCGTGGTGGGAGGGGAGAGGGCACACAGCAGGAGCTCAGCAGGTACTGAGGAACAGATGCTGGGCTTAATTGCAGAGTGCAGGCAGACTTTTCTCTCCACAGCCCTGCCATGCTGTCTGGGAGCCTCCTGGTGCCCATGAGGTCAGGGCGAGGGACTGACTCCTGGGCAGGTGTGTTGTAGCCACTCACCACCTGGCCCGCGGGTCCGCAGCTCCTCCCGCAGAGCAGCCAGCTCCTGCTGCAGGGCCTGGCTCTGCTTTTCGGCCTCCTGCAGGCGTCTGGGAGATGGAGCCATGGAGTGGGGCTTACCACAGGCCTCCACAGGGGCCCGGCCCCCACAGTGCCGCCCCTGGCCTCACCGCTCAGACTGCAGCTGGGCCTCCTGCACCTGCGTCAGCCGCTCCTGTAGACTCTGCTTGGCACGGATCTCAGCCTCCAGCGCCGACTGCAGCTCCAGCCGGGCAGAGGCCTCCATCTTCTGCAGCCGGCGTGCCTTCCACTGGTGGTCCTGGTGGCCACAGGGCAACCCCATAAGATGCCCTCTGGGCCTGGCTGCCTTAGAACTCCCTCCCACCAGAGAACACTACTGCCCATGCCACCCAGCCAGGCCCAAAGCCCTGGTTCTTCCACTCCCACCCCCCAGCACAAATCGGGAGCTCACCAGAGGCCGGGTGGGGAGTGTCTGGGTGCCCACATTCCGCAAAGACTCCAGCTCTTCAGCCATCTTGGTGGCCAGGGCCTGCAGGTAGCCTCTAGAGACCTTCTCATCATTCACCCTGATTGGGAAGGGCTTAGGGTCACGGGCTGGGCCCTCAGCCCTGCCTGGGACCCCCGGGCTATGGCACCCACCAGCTGAGGATGTCTGCTATCTGGGCCTCCCAGTTGCTCTCCGTCTCCCGCCGCTCGCCCTCCAGCCGCCGCTTGCTCTGCAGCTCTTGTTCCAGCTCTTGTTCCAGCTGGGGCCAGGTAGGAGGTGGCTCAGTCCCCAGGAGGCCTGGCAGCCCCGGCCCTCTGCCAGCTCCCTAACCCTGCGAGTCTCCAGGCAGACCTCCCCACCGCCCTTCACCTTTCTCACTTGCTACAGCATGCCCACCAGCCGGGTCCCTGGCAGCTCTGCCCACCTACCCCGCCAGCACTCAACCTGTTCCGTCTGTCAGCCGCCCAGTCCCCTTTATCCACCCTGCTCACCCGCTCCTGCTCCTGGCTCAGCCGCTGGTTCTCCTCCTGCAGCCGGCACAGGGCCACATCCTTCTCAACAGGCCTGGCGCGAGAAGGCAGAGGTGGTGGCGGTGACACCGAGTGGGGCCCCCGCTCACCCTTCCCACCTTCCCTGCTGCTGCTCACCCCTGGCTGTGGGCCTGTCTCAGCTGTTCCCGCAGGGCAGCCACCTCCTTCCTCAGCTGGGCCTCCTGAGGGCCACCTTCAGGCAGTTCAGTGCCATTGGTCTCAGAGGCTGTGTGGACAGCCTTGAGGATGTGGAGAGAGGTCAGGTGGGGCAGGGGCCCGAGCGGCCATGGCCCACTCCACCACAGGACAGGGGCTTGGCCTGGGGCCCTGAGGGGCAGTGCTTCTTGCCAGGGGGCTGAAACTACACTACCTTGGCTGGGGGGGACTTCTGCTCGAGGCTTTGCTCCAGTTGTCCCTGGAGCCGCATCACCTCCTGGCTCAGCGCAGCCACCTGGCCTTCCAGCTGTGAGGGATGCAATCAGGCCATTGCTGACCTTGCCAATCCCTCTGCCCCATCTTGACACAGACTCCCAGGCTCTGCCAGCCACAGTGGGCTGGGGAGGCAATGGGCTCCCAGACCCCTTCTCCGCCACGGTGCCCTGGCTCAGCCTCCGCCAGCCACGTGTGGGACACGAAGGCTTATGACCCAGGCTCTGCAGTTTTCCTCCTGACACACAGGGACAGGGTCCAACTGCTGTCCCTCCCTCTGTCACCCACCTCCCTCCGGGCATCCCGGGCTTCCTCTAGCTGGGAGCTCAAGGCTTGGATCTGGCCGGCTGAGGCTGCCTCTCTCTCCTGGGCCTCCTGCAGCCTCTGCAGCAGCTCCTCCTGCCAGCCCTGGACTCTGTGCAGCTCCTGTGCCTGCACCTGCAGGCCTGCCTGAGCCTCGGCCAGCTCCTGGGGAACCCGGGATGGGGCACAAGGCCAAGTCAGGGCGCCAACCTCTGTGGCATGGGCCCTGGCCACTCGCCCCCCTCGTTCAGCTCTCACCTGCTGGAGTCGATCCTTCTCCCGCCACAGGTCACTGTCTTGGCTTGGGCTACCGGCAGGGGCCCCATCCGTCTGGGACAAGTGGGCCTTGCTGTCCCTTAGCATCTCTGCCAGGAATAGTCACTCAGACTTGTGCATACTGACTTCCCCAGCCCAGGGAGCCTCCCCGGCTCAGAGCTCTCCCCTCAGACCATGCAGCATGAACAGAGAGGGGCAGGATGGGGACACATGAGGACTTGGTCTGTACTGGGGAGCGATACCTGCCAGCCTCTCCTGCAGAGTCTGTACCTCCTTCTGCAGCCGCGACAGCTCCTGCAGGGCCTCTGGCAGGGAAGGGGCCGCAGGTGAGTGGCCCACCCTGCTGCAGCAGCCCCAGGGCCCAGGCACTCCACTCGGCCCAGCTGCCCATACCTTGGTGCTTCCTGCTCAGCTCCACCTTCTCCTGCTCCAAACAGCAGAGTTTCTGCTCCAGGGCAGCTGCAGGTTCAGGTCTGCTCTCAGAGCTGGCACTAGAGGACAGGGCAACACGAGTTACCAGGAACCGCAGCCCCAAAGCCTCCTCCACCCTCCTGCTCCATCATCCGTTCACCCTGGGAACACCCGCTGCGCGGCAGCTCTATGCCCAGGGCCAGGCTCTGGGCCAGGGAGAGACCAAACCAGGCCTTTAGGAGACCCTGGGCCATTCTGGCCCTACAAGCAGGGTGACCTGGACAGTCATTTAACATATCTGAGCCTCAGTTTTCACACAGGAAAATGGGGGTGGTAGCAGAACCACCTCCAAGGGCTGGGAAAGGCCTAGGTGAGGTGGGCCCACTGGCCCCACACCCAGCACACAGTGGGTCCTCAGCAAGTGCTGCTCAAAGCACTCCTCCAGTCTCATGCACTTTTCCCTGGGCCCTGGCTTCAGTCTTGGGCCAGCCCCACAAATGGTCATCTTCCCACCCATTTTACAGAGGCATAAATTGAGGCTCAGGGGAAGTAGGAGCCCTCCCAACTCCAGGCCTCTCCTCTGAGTCCAGTGCATTTGACGCCTGTCGTGCTGGGCATTATGAAGGCCACATGCAGGATACGGCCCTGGCTTCGCCTGGACCCTGAGGATGTGAGGCCCGGTGTACACCTGCCAAATGCTGGTGCTGGGAAGCCATTCTAGCCTTCCTCAGGCTCCTGGTGGGCAAGGCCCCCAGCTTCCCAGCACGTGTGTGAGGACTGGACTCACCGGCTGGAGGTATAGGTGAAGCCCACGAATGGCAGATGGTGGCCTGAGAAGGCCCCATGGGAGGGTGGTGGCAGGGTACCCTGCAGGACAGGGAAGGAGAGTCACGACCAGCAGGCACAGCTCCAGGCTGAGGCCCAAGAACCAGGAGACCCCATGGCTTGGCATGACTGCCTCCTCCTACTCAGACATGAGTCCAGAGGGACAACGTGGCCCGACCAACCAAACCAATCACAAGTCCCACAGGTCCTTGAAGTTAGGGTTTTCAGGGGCTGCCAGCATTCTCGTTAACAGAAAGACCCCTGGTCAAATGACCTTCCTGTGGTACATCCACCTCCATGCAGGTGAACCACCAGGTGGACCGTTAACTCCATGAACCCCCACAGGCCTCGCCCAGCCCAGCAACTGTCTAGGGAACTTCTGGGGATTCTCTTAGCCTCATAGCAGGGCAGGGCCACACCCTCCTGCAGTGGCATGTGCCACTCACTGGATGATTGAGGGTGTCGTCATCCACATCAAAGTTGGAGGTGTCCACAGGCCCTCGAAGATCAGGGATGTAAGGGGCAGTGCTGTCCGCCAGCTGCTCCCAGTCCACGCCTTCGAAGAAGGGGTGGCTCCGGAAGTCATCCAGCCCGCCACGGCCCAGCCGCTCCTCCTGGCGGCACAGCAGCTGGCGGATCAGGTCCTGGGCACTGGCTGGCACATCAGGTATGTCTGAGGGGAACTGCAGGTGGTCCTGTGGGCCAGAGCAGGGGCCAGACAGGTCAGGCCCGGGGCCCAGCATGGCCTGCAGGCGCTCCGACCACAAAGCTGTGGGGGTCCCGCTGCCTTCCAAGGATCCCAGGGCCAGGCAGCCAGACCTCGTGGTTCATGATCTTGCCGTAGGTCTCCACCAGGGATTCAGCATAAAAAGGCGTTTCCCCGAAGAGCAGCTCATAGGCGCAGACTCCCAGTGACCACCAGTCACACTGTGGGCCATAGTGGCCCTTGCCCTCCTCCATGGCCTGTAGGATCTCAGGGGAGATGTAGTCGGGTGTCCCTACTGCCACCGATGAGTCTACCTGTGGGTGTTTGTGTCGGCTGCTGTGAGGACACCTTCAGGCTTGGCTTGGCCTGCTGGGCCCACATCAAGGCCCCAGGTCAGGCCTGGCACCACCACTACCCAGAGGTGGCTGCCCTGGTGCCCCCTCAGCCCCTGAGAATTTGGCCCCTCCGGTTCCCACGCTGGGCGTGGTCCTTACCCTGCCACTGTTGTTGAGACGCAGGCAGGAGCCAAAGTCAGCCAGGCGGATGTGCCCATTCATGTCCAGCAGGACATTGTCTGGCTTGACATCCCTGGAGCAGGGCGGGGAGAGTGAGGGACTGCTCCGTGCGGACACACATCAGGCACGCGTCCAGGTGCCGCCTGCTCGATGCATGTGTTCACCTGTGGCTCCTGTGGGCACTTGTGGGCCTCGTGTGTGCGTGCGTGCGGGAAAAGAGAAGGCTGGGGGCCAGGGGGAAGAAGGTGGCTAGCTTGGGGGGAAAAGCCCACAAGATGGCTCTGGGGAGCCTGCGGGGGATGCAAGGAGTCTGGCCACCCCAGGTGGACCTCGGCTCCACTCCCCACTAGCTGGGTCACCTGGAGCTGGAGGCTTGCCTGTGCCTAGTGCTGGCTTCCCCTGCTGTGAAGGGCACGCTGCTTTTGGAAGGAGTCAAGGGCAACATAGGAAGCACCCAGCACGAAGCCGGGCGCGTGGCGATGCCATCCCCAGCAGTCGGCAGGGCTGGGAGGGCCTCACCTGTGGACGTAGCCAAGCTGGTGCAGTGAGTGGATGGCCAGCACCATCTCGGCCAGGTAGAACTGGGCTAGCTCAGGGGGAAGGCGGTCCTCAAATCGGCTCAGCAGCGTGAGGAGGTCCCCTCCAGCGTAGTAGTCCATCACCAGGTACTAGGCAGGAAGTGCGAGTCAGGATGAGGAGGAGGTCCCTTGGGGCACCGCGAGGGCAGGGCCATGCCTCCTGAAAGCTTCGAGTGGCCAGCTCCCAGCCAGAGCTCGGGCAGGAGGCTCCCGGCCCGGGAGCTAGGGAGAAGAGGCTGCCTCCTGGTCCAGGTGGGACCCAGTGTCCCACCCCCCAGGGGCTTCTCCTTGTCCAGGCAAGCTCTGCCCCACTCCCAAGTGTCCGTACCAGGTACTCCTCATCCTGGAAGGCGTAGTGCAGAGCAGTCACCCAGCGGCTGTCCCCCTTCACCAGAACGTCCCGCTCCTCCCGGAAACAGGCCGTCTGTAACAGGTTTTGGGGAGCAGAGGGTGGTCAGGAGCAGAGCCTAGGAAGGCCACTCATCAGTTCAGGGGATAAGCCTAGGTAGGGCTTGGATTGATGGTACAGCTCTGCTCTGCCCCAGGCTGACCTCGGATGGGCCAAGCCTGTGCTTTTCAGCTCCAGGCTCAGCATTACCTACAGGAGGTGGGAACAATCCTGCCTACTCTAAAGAAAGGTTTATTGTGCCAGGTGAGGTGGCACATGCCTGTGACCCCAGCAACTCAGGAGACTGAGGCAGGAGGATCAGAAGTGCAAGGCTGGCCTCAGCAACTTAGCAAGGCCTTGAGCAAGTTGGTGAGACCCTGTCTCAAAAACAAAAAGGGCTGGGGGTGACTCAGGCTTATGGGAGGAAGGGGAATGAGAGGGAGGCTGTCCCGGGCACCTTTCGCCTGCCCGGAGGCCATGCCCTCCCTCTTCCCCTGGATGCTCAGGTCTTATTGGCAGCCCGTGCCTCCTCCCGCACACCAGCCCACACTGACCTCGGCCCTCTTCAGCATCTCCCATTTGTGCAGCATTTTCATGGCAAAAACCTGCCCACTGTCCCTCTGCCTCACCACAGCAACCTGAGGATACAGGGAGAACTGGGGTCAGCCCAGGTCAGATGCAAATCCCCTCCTCTCTGCCTACCCCAGGCCCTTTGCTCACCTCCCCGAAGGCCCCTCGGCCAATCACTTTCAAGATCTCAAAGTCATCTCGCTGTAGACGAAGTTCTTTCACCTTGGTTACGAGGGGACTGGCTGAGGGGACAGAGCAGGTGGCTCAGTGCACTTGTGAGAGGGCCCCAGCTCCCTCTCTCACCTTGGGGAAGTTGGGAGTTATCACTCCCATGAGGCCAGGGCAGAGAGAAACTCCCAGGGACAGCAAGGGGCTGATAAGACCGGGAGCCTGTTCACATTGGTCAGGAAGCCCAGAGGGAAGGTCCTGGCTCAGCAGCCTATGCCCAGCCCCCTGACCTCCCTGGACCCTGTCCTGACTCCAGGCAGCCTCCTTCCCAGGAGCTGATGGGACTTGTATTCCCCCCTGTCTGGGCCCTGACCCTGGTTGGCCAGGTCACCCTGGGGACGATGAGGACACCATTCCCACTCACAGCTCACAGCTCTTGGCCCCTAACAGGGTCACACCAGGGGCCTATATTGGGAAACTGGACAGGTGACATTCCTTGTCCCCAGAGAGGCTTCTCTGCCATTCAGGAACTGAGCCTGGGTCTAGGGTCCCTGCAGGTACAGAAGTACTTGGCTGAGGTGAAGTTTGGGTAGGTCCTGGAGGGCAGGGAGGGGTCTGCAAGGTCTGGGAGGACAGGCTGTGTGCCCCAAGTGGGGCTCCCTCGGTCCGGAGGCATAGATACCGGCGTCCCGGGTGCTCTCAAGACTCAGAAACAGGCCCAGAAGCCTCTACCTGGCACCTGATGCTGGCACCGAAGGGTGTGAGCACCCAGGATCCCCTCCAGCCTGGACAGCCCAGCTGCTCTGGCCCTGCCTCTCTCTCCTGATCGGGCTTGCGACTGGCCAAGAGCCTCCTCTGCGTCACAGTCCCTGAGAGCTCCCAGAGGGGCATCTCCAGTCGCTCCCAGGCCTCCTCAGGCCTGGAATAGCCACGGGCCCAGGGCCAGGGGGATTGGGTCTTGGGGATGGCAGGAGGGAAACAGGAGCGACCAGCCAGGATTGAGGGCCGCTGTGGTCTGGCGTTCTGCCTCAGTTTCCCTCTGCCAGGAGGTGAACTCCCTTCCAGCTGGGCGGGCCCGTGGGTGGGACGGAGAGCTGCTCCACAGGTTTATCAGGCAGAACCCCCGCAGCGGGGGTGGTGTGGAAACCTCATTACAGAAATTAATTGTCTCTTTCCCAGGTCTGTGCATGGAGCTAGGGAGGGGCTGCCATAAGCTGAGGGGGACAAGGCTGGGGTAGTTCCCCACTAGCCAGATAGGGCACAGGCCTGGGGTCCAGGACCTGGAGGATCCAGGCCCCCAGGACAGGATGCTTAGTACCCCTGCCTTGCCACATGGGATGGGGGCTCTGGGCAGGAGCAGGGACAAGTTAGGGCAGGAAAGCAGTGAGTCACGCCCTTGGAGTTACCTCGGGAGATGTCAACAGACGGGCCCCCACGCTGGGGTCCTAGGTAGAGATGCCAAGGCAGGCAGGGAGGAGCACACGCGTGTGTGCAAACACACACACGTGGGTGTGGGCATCATGGGGGAGGGGTGGGTGACGACAACACAGTAAGACACACGGCATGATATGCAGGAGTCCGGGCAGACCAGCAGGCAACAGGGGCAGGGCCCGGACTGCCCTCACCCCAGAAGGAAGGAGCAAGCCTAGGTGGCAGGCCCCCAACCGTGCCAGGCGGAGCCTTGCCTGCCCACAGCTCAAGAGCGCCAGGAACGCTAGTCGCCCACTGGGCAAACACCCCACCTCACCCCACCCTCCAGGTTGGGTCCCCATGCCCTGGCCAGGTGTGACCAGGGAACCCTCAGGCTGGCGCCAGTGCCCACACTGGGTTCAGGGTCACCCCCGGCTGGCCACTCCCAGTGATTCAGATGAGTCAACCAGGAAAGGGCGCAGACCCACCTCCACTCAGGTCCCCCTCCCCAGCCCTCAGGAAGCAGACTGCACAAACGGGGAGACCAGGCTGGGTGGGCTGTGTGCGGGGTGTGGGGTGTTGGCCAATACAAGCACCTCCAGGTCTGTGAATGTGTGGGGCAGTCGAGGGATCCAGGTTTTCTGCAGCACGGAGGGCAGGGCTCCCGGGGTCCCTTCACTGGCAGTGTGTGTCTCAATGTGTGGGTGAGGACAGAGACTGAGAAAGCTTGTGTGTGTCTGTGTGACAGGCAGAAGGGTCCTTGTGGGGGCCTGATGTGTGGCCTGTGACCAGGGAATCCTGCATACAGGTTAAGGAGAGTGTGTATTAGTACATACGTCGGCGGTCCACACCTGGGGACTAGTTTGTGTGCGCCTGTGTTAAGTGCTGGGGTCTGGAAGTGGGAACCAGCGTGTGTGAGTGACACTGAGGTGTGCAAGTGAGTCAGCCGGCCAGCCCTGGGGTCCGCCGGCACGTGTTAGAGCCAAGTGCGGGGATGGGGTGAGTCTTCACGGGGATTCTCTAGGGTGTGCGTTCCTGCCGGAGTCCCAGCGCGGGGTCCCTAGGGCAGCTCGCTCACCCCCACCCCGTGCCGCCCGGACCACTCACCCCAGCTCAGGAACTGCGCCACATTGCGCTCCCGGCGCAGGGGGGCGCTGCTGAGCTCGTGGTGCAGCCCCAGCAGCAGATCCAGGAGGCCGTCGAGCCCCGGGCCGCCGCCGACCTCACCCCGCGCCAGCTGCTCCAGCGCGCGTAGCCTCTGCTCCATGGCCGCGGCCGGAGCCAAGCGCCCGGACTAGAGCCAGGCCGTCGGCATGGTCGCCTGTCGGTGGGTCGATCCGTCCGTCCGTCGGTCGGTCCGCAGCTCGTTCCGCGCGGCCTCCCCCCACCCTCCCGCCCTCCCCGCTGTCACCTTCCTCCGCCGCCGCCCGCGCACCCTCACCTGGGCGCCGCGCCCCGCCCTCCTCCCCGCCCCCCGACGGACGGCCAGGTGCGCGCCGGCCAATGGGAGCTGCGGCTGAAGGTGAAGGTGGGAGGGCGGAGGCGCGAGGGGGCGGGGCCAGCTCCCGGCCAGGAAGTGGGGGGGCGGGCCGCGAAGAGTAACTCCTGGGCGGGGCGGGGAGGGGGCTCCCTTGGGGTCGCAACGACCGCTGGGACCCCTGCGCGGCCCCAGGCCCGCCCTACCTGCTCCCTCGCCGGCCCCAGCCTAGATGGTGCATGCCCGGGTCACTACGACTTCCTCGCGCCCAGGGCAGCGGCCGCCTCCCCTTTGGCCCAGGGAGAGGGGCTGGGGACGGCCGCGGCCCCGGAGCCGGATGGGAGTTGTAGTTCGCTCTCTCCCGGGTTTGCCCGCCGCGCTTGGCAGCACTCCCTCACCCCACCCCAAATTTCTGCTCCTACCTTTTTTTTTAAATCGTGAGAACTGACCTGAGAGGTAGATGGGATAGGTTTGTTCACACCCATTTGGCAGATGGGCACACTGAGGCTCGGGAGGACGAAGGCGAATGAGGGCTTGAGTGAGGGAACTCCGAAGCCAGACCCCGGCGTGGCCTGAGCTGGCGCCTCCTCCACAGGCTTGTTAAGCAGGGCCTGCGGCCCGACTTGGAATGCAAAGGGCAGGAGAGGTCCGGGATGTCTGGAGGAGGCCGGGGCGGGAAGGGGCCGACTCTGTCTAACGCCGTTGCTCATTACTGCCCAGCTGTGTCCAGCTGCCCTGAAGCCGAGGCCAGGTTACTTTCAACAAAACATTCTTTCCTTACAAGACCTGTTTGGTGATTCGCTGCACCTTGCAGGCTGGGGAGCGCCCTGGGATGGGACAGGGTGGGCTTCCCGCGTCGAGGGGGCGCCCTGTGAATGTTTGCAGAGCCGACCCCACACCCCTGGCTGCAGACTGGGGCTTGACGCAGCGGGTCTTCCACGTGGTCTCCACGGACGCGGGCCTGCTTCTTCAGGCCGGGAAGGGGAGCGGATTCAAACCCAAATCTGGGATCTTCATCGCTGCGCCTGGGTCTCCTGGAGCGGGAGGGACAGGAGTCTGGACCCTTTGATTGAGGCCTCCTGGCTTTCACCTGAGGGATTTCGAGCTCTCCTTCGGGGGGACCTGGCGCGGGTGGGGCACACGAAAGGCAAGAAGGGGCCACACGGGGGCGCCAGAGACCAGAGGAGGGGCCGGCGCTCTGGGGGAATCAAGTTCTCAGCCAGAGTTAGGGGGCAGGTAAGGGGTCCTGGGCAGTAAGGTGGACTTCTCCCCCGCTACCCACACCCCGCCACAGACTGGGCATCCTGATCCTCTAACCCCATTCCACCACAGCCCAGGGCTGGGTATTCAAGGGCCAGCTGGCCAGTCCTCCAGGTCCTGGCTCCTTCCCTGTATAACCCTGGGCTGGTCCCTAAACCTCTCTGAATGCTGAATTCTCAGAAAAACCCATGCGGCATAACTGTATGCCCACCGTACAGCAGCGGGGAGCTAAGTCCTGAGTTCTCCCGGCTGCGGGGCAGGACTGGAACTGGCGCTAGATACTCCCTCCTGCCTCTCAGGCACTTTCGGGCATTTGATTTTGTTTTTGTTGAGTGGCTGGTTTTGTCACATTGTTTTGCAGGCCTGTTTCCTCACCTGTAAATGGGGTTGCAGTTGCCTGCTCACTCTTGCAGCCCTGGTGCTCAAAATCCTTAAAGGCTCACTCTGCCTGCCCCTGTCCAGCCCCAACAGGTGACCAGGCCTCCAGCCCTGAAAGTCAGAAACAGCGCCTGGACATGACCTCACTTTGTCCCAGTGGCTCCAGCTCTGTTCGGATCCTTTGTAAGCCAGGCCCCCGCGTCCCCCAGGGCAGGCCTTGCTCCCCACAGAGCCCTGCATGCCCTGGGGGGGGCCCGCTGGCCCTGCTCAAAAGGTGTCAGTGAATGAGAGAGTCCCTCTACCCCAGCCTTGCCCCCAGCTCGTCTGAGCAGTCTGGCCACTGTCTTTCTGTTCCCTCTTCCCACATTGTCCTCATTCCAATGCCTCCTTCATGGCCACTGTTTTCCAGAGCCTGCTGTCCTGAAGCTCCTTCCGGATGGAGGTGCTGGCCTTGGGGGGGAGGTCATGATGATAACACCTTGCATTCCTAGGTGCTCCTCAGCATGTCAAAGTGACTTCAGATCTCTTATCGCCACAAGAGCCCTACCAGGAGACTTCTGATTACACGTCTTCAGAGATTAGCATGTCCACGCCAGCCCTGGGCTCCAGCCCTAGTCCGCACCCTGCCTGAGCGCCTGGGTTCCCTGCTCAGGTCAGTACTCTACAGCCCCCAAAAGCTGGGACCTGGGGCAGGGAGAGGCCAGGCCAAGTTAGGCTTTGCGTAGGCTTCTGCAAAGAGTCTTTGTTTGTTTGTTTGTTTGTTTCAGTATTTTTAGTTGTAGATGGACACAATACTTTTGTTTATTTCGCTTTATTATGTGGTGCTGGGGATCGAACCCAGTGCTTCAGGCGTGCCAGGCAAGCGCTTACCACTGAGCCCCACTCCCAGCCCCTGCAAAGGCTAAGATGGAGAAAAGAAGCTATCCGTTCAGCAATCCAGGCTTAGCAGAAAGAGAGGCAGAGAAGTTTCTGAAAAGGGGAGAAACCCAGAAGGTTGCTCACCACAGGGAGAGGCCCCAAGAGCCCCGTAGACGTGCCCAGGGGCCTCAGGTCTTCTGAACCCCTGGCCTGGCCTTCTGGGACTGGAAGGAGGCTCCCACACAACGCAGGCGCCAGGTCTGCGACCTCCCTCCAAGGTCACATTGTAGTAGTTGTGAGGCCAGTTCTGTGGCTCCCCCTCCTAAGGTCCAGAGATTTGGCCTCTAGTGGGGGGCGCCAAGGAGTCCCCCAGCGTGGCCTCTGAAGCTACTCAAAGCTACTGCCCCTGCTCTGAGCCACCAGAAGCACAGTGCACACTCCTCCTCCAGGGGAGCAGGGAGCAGGTAGCTGGCCTAGGTTCTTGAAGCCCTCCCTGTCCCTGGGGCCCAGGTGTGCGGCCTTGGGCAAGTCCTGTTCCCTCTCTCTGGGCACATTTGTGTATAATGGAGAAGCACACCTGCTCAGGTGTGAGGGACAAAGGAGGCACGTGTTATGGTCCCCCTGGCCCCCCACCATGTCTCCAGGTAGCGCGTGGGGGTCGAGGTGTGCCTGCCTTGATGCTTAGGCACCCTTCTTGTTTGAAGGTGTCAGTTGGGGAGCCGGGAGGGCTAATGGAGCTGGCCAGGTTGAGCAGCCACTCCATCCCCACCTCGTCCTTGGCACCCCATCCCACTCCCCCGCCCGCCCTGGCTCTCAGGGGTGCGTCCTTGGAAATGTCCAAAGCTCCAAAGGAGTGGACATATGGTGGTTTCGTCATCCTGGGTTTTCTTCCAAAAACCTTCCCCAGGCTGCTGCGGTGCGACATAGGGGCTCCCACGCTCCCAGCTGTAGCCCATGTGGTTTTGCAATTAATGGCCCTTCTGGGTGCACAGGAAGCCCAGCCCGAGCCCCCTTGGCCACCATCCTTCTGGCCCATGGGCGCCACCAAGTCTGAGCTGCTTCAGGGAAGGGTGGGAGCCCTTGTTTTGTTCTGGGTGTTGGGTGGGGCACTGTGCTGCCCAGACCCCACCCTCTCTCCTACCCGACTAGCCACCTAGGTGCTCAGCAAAGGAAGCCACTGAAGGCGTAGCCGGGAGAGCATTTGGAGCCCAAGGAGGTGGCTGAGGAGGCAAAAGCCCTGGTCCCGCCGGAGAGTGGCACAGCTGCAGGCTGTCACCAGGGTGCCCTCTAAATGCTGCTTGGCTCTTTTTTTTTTTTTTTTTTTAATTTGTAGTGCTGGGGATGAAATCTAGAGTTCCACGCATCATGCATGCTGGGGAAGTGCCCTGCCACTCACCCCCAGCCCAGCCCTGGCGGTGACTTCCAACACGGCAGGCATGGTGGCTGGGTGTCCTCGCACCAGCTGGCCTTGGACAGGTCCTATGACCAGCCTGATTCAGATAAGGACAGGGCCCTGGGGTGGATTTGTTAGTTTCTTTGTGTTCGAAGGAGAAGACATGTTTGTTCTGAATGAAATTCTACAAGGAACCGCAGCAGATTCAACAGCTGCTGCGTGGGGCAGTGTTGGGGTCCTGGGCTCCGAGGTGCTGTGTGGACAGGACAGGGGTGGTGGCAGACTGCCGCGGAGGCCTCTCACGCTCGAAGCTGGAAAAGGCCTCTCGACAGCCTTCTGAGAGGGTTTTCTCACCCAGGATCCTGGCTTCGAGGGAACTGGGAAGGGGGCGAGTGGTGGGGTCACCCTCTGGTGCCACACCTCCACCACATCCAGTGGCCCCCTCAACTCCCTTCTCAGCCTAGAGAGGACCCAAATCTATGAACCCAAACCAGGCCTGGGAGCTCTGCTGCAGCAGCCGAATGGGGTGCACACTCTTTGTCCTTCCTTAAGGCTCAGCTCACTTCCTGGCAGCCTCTGGGGCTTCACTGCTGCAGCGGGGCATTGGACAGGCCGTAGAGCCCATGGATATTGTGCCCCGGTGGAAGAGGGCAGGCCCGGCCGCCCCTAATTCACGTTCCAGGAGAGCACTTGGGGTCTGTTCTCTGTGACTCTGACAGCTCGCCCCCTTCTAGGCCCTGGTAGTGGAGTGGGTGACATTGCTTCAGCCTTACTGTGGGCTTCTGGAGCCCGAGTAGCCACAGTTGAGGGTGGGCTGGGGGTATAGTTCAGTGGTAGAACACTCCTGAGTTAAATCCCTGGTACCCTAAATAAATAAATAAGGCTGAGAACGTAGCTCTATGGTAAAGTATCCCTGGGTTCAATTCCCAGTACCCAAACAAAACAAAAACAATTATTTACTAATTTGGTACTGGGGACTGAACCCAGGGGTGCTTAACCACTGAGCCACATCCTCAGCCCTTTTTGTTTTCTTTTGAGAGGGTCTGAGTTCCTTAGAGCCTCACCAAGTTGCTGAGGCTGGCCTTGAATTCATGAGCCTCCTACCTCAGACTCCTGAGTCACTGGTGTGCGCCACTGCTCCGGACTGTTTTTCTTTCTCAAGGGAACTTTCAGTGGGAAACAGTGGAAACAGCCTGGAGCTGGACAGACCTGTCTGGACCTTCCTTTGCTCCCTGTGACTGAAGCTGTCTTGTCTTGGGCTCTTCTGCTGTGAAATGGGAAAGGCAGCCCTCCTAGGATCCTGAGGGTTTAGGAGAACCGAGCTCACGGTGAACCTACACAGGAGGTGACTGAGTGACCTGGGAAGTCTGGGGAGCCTGGGGCACTTTGACTCAGACACCAGACATCAGGCCAGATGCGGTACAGCGGCTGGACCCCAGGGCACATCACCAAGTCCTCGACCCTCCATGAGCACCTGCTTCCTCCGTCCTGGGCCATGTTCACCTGGACTCATCTCTCCCCAGCTGCACCTCCAGACGGTACCTCCTGGGGCACGTCACTCCCGACTCACCCTTTCATTCGCAGCTACAAACAGGCCTCCTATCTGTGACATCTACTGGCCCTGACTGGCCCCACCCAGACTGTGTGGATTTTGTCGGGGTGTCTGCTTTGTCAGTCTCCAAGCCGCCTTCCCTGTCTTTAAACGCCCCTCAGGGTGAGCATGGAGCCAGGCTGGCTCTAGAGCCCAGAAACCCTTGTTTACCAGACCCCTCCAGGTGACAATGGCCCCAAGGGCACCCACTCATCTGTCTGAGGTGGGGCCCAGGCCAAGCAATGCTGCGACGATCAGGCGGAGGTGCCTGCCTGGTCCAAGCATCAGGCTTCTCCCAACTGCTTTAGCCCCACCCGGAATGAACCCCTCAAGCTCAGCCCCCGCCCAGCAAAGGAAACAGGGCCTCAGCTCCTCCTCGGGGACCCCTTTTCCCTACCCTTGTCTGCAGGATCCCGTAAATAGGAGGTGGCAGCTTCTGTAGTTAGTGTGACTGGGCAGCCATGGCCCCCTTGCCCTGGTAGGCCTCTCGATCTGTCCCTGCTGGAGTCTTGGTCCCCCAAATGCTCTGCCAGTGGGCCCCTGGGCCGAGTGGGAAGGGTCCGGGGCCCTCGGCCCTGGACAAGAACTGAGCACCAGGAGCCAGCGTCAGCACGTTAACTTTCTTTAATGCAAGGAGAACAGTCTTCAGGCTGTCGCTTGCCCCCCAGGTGAGTGTGACAGGCGCCGTGGCCCTTACACAGTGAACAGTGAACGCCGGGGGAGGTGAGGGCATGCCCCATCCGCCCTCACCCAACGACATGGGTGGAAGACGGGCCAGGGCAGTGGAGGTAACAGGCCAGCCTGGACACAGCCTGGCAAGACCAACAGCAGCACTGGGGTGGGCACGCGGCTCCCTGAAGCCCACCTGAGCACAGGAGGCTGCTCCACCTGCCCTGGTGAGCAAGTGCACCTGGGTGCCCAGGTCCCCAAGGCTGCGCAGAGTGGAGTCGCTGCACTGGCTGCTTGGGGCTCTGGTTTCTTATTGCTCAGTCGGGCTGAGGGGTCAATCTGAGGACATCCAGGTCCTGGGCGGACACCCTTTGCTCGGGGTGGGGGCGGGGAGGGGCTGGACTTTCCCCTGGTCCCTGCTGCCCAGACAGGAGGCCCAGGGCCACAGGCTTCCTTTCACAGCACCAAACCATGCCAGGTCATGGGAACCCACCAACCACTCAAGAGGAGCACCAGGAAGCGCCAGCAAAGCCAGAGAGTGAAGTGAGGGCTACAGCTGAGACCCTTCTGCAGAGCTGGGATGGCCGCCGCTCCTGGGCCTGAGAGCGTGCTCTGCACTACTCCACACACCTAATGGCTCCTGGGTGAAGCTGCCAGGTTGGACCGTGGGCAAGGGAGACAAAAATCACAGCTTTTGAACTAGTGGTCTGGAAGTTTCTGGAAATGTGGTCAAGTATGAAAGACGTCCCTTTGTAAAACAAGACCTAGCTTATGTGTTTCTGGAAGGTGCTCTCACCCCTCCCAGTCCTCCAGAACGACAGGGGTGGCTGGGCTTTGCATCTGGGGCTGCCACGCTGGGAGGGCTGTCGGGCTGGGGTATGAGGGACAGGGGCAGAGTATTGGCACCGGAAGCCCAGGCTGGGCGGGAGACACTAGACTGGCTCACCCCAGAGCAGGGGTGGGGCGGAGCTGAGGCCCCTGCCCCATGTGAGCCCCACCTGGACACGGAGCCTGGCCTCCTGTCTACATGGGGCTCCTGGTGGCAGCTGCCAGACCGTGAGCTGAGGTGGGCCGGGCAGGCCTGCTCCCCGGGGTCAGCGCTGCCACCGCGCCGGCTGGCCAGGGCAACAGTAAAGGCTGGGACGGGAGAGAGGGTGTGTGTGCGTGGGCTGTCGGACAGAGGAGGAGGCAAGAAAGAAGGCTGCCTCTAACGTTATATATTAAAAATATCCATAGTTCTTGTGCACAAAATTCCATCATCCACATCCGAGCGTCACCCCTGCCTCCCCACACGGGGCCCAGGAACAGCCTTAAAGAAAGATGGTGCTCTTCCTGTTTGAGAGCTGAGGAAACACCGCTCAGTCTTTATGGACCTTGAAAAGTGGTGACCCTTCCCCTCCCCCAATCTCTGCCTCCCAGGCCCCACCCACCTGGGCGGGCACAGAGAGGGTGGCAGGATACGCGGTGGTCCTGCGTGGCCCGGGCTGTCACTCGTGCCTGCGCTTGGAGGGTGGGACGAGGTGCGGGGGCAGGTCGGCCGGCAGCTCATGGCCCTCCAGCTTGACCTTGATGAGGTGGTTGGCCAGGGCGAACTCCTCGTCGTCCAGCAGCCCATCCTTGTCCACGTCGGCCAGCTTCCAGATCTTCCCCAGCACCGTGTTGGGCAGCTTGGACTTCACCATCTCCTTCTTGGCGTTGGCTCCCGTGATCTTGCCGTTGACTGGCGACAGCGTGTAGAAGATCTCGTCGTAGGTGGGCTTGTCCTTGCCCACCACCCACTCGACGTCATCGATGCCCTCGCCGGCCCCCTCGCCGTAGCCGTGCCCGAAGGGCCCGTTCATGGTGCCATCGAAGGCGCCACCCTTCACGGCCTGGGAGGGCATCAGGGACTCCTCCTGGCGGACCATCACCATCAGTCGAGCGATGTCGTTGGCCAGCATGTCGTCCACCGTGTCCAGCAGCTTGGGCTTCAAGGCCTGAAACTTGCTGAAGTCCTGGGACTGCAGTAGCTCCTATGGCGGAGGAGGGAGAGGGCTGGGTGGGGCTCCAGGCAGAGCAGTGAGGCCCCAGCGTCCCAGGAGAAAGCTGCTGGGGCTGGGTGTGCAGCCCAGGGGCAGAGGGCTTGCCTGGCGCGGGCGAAGCCGGGGTTCTAAACCCAGAGCCGCAAAACAAAACAAAAGAGGAAGCCAGTTCCTCCCTGCCCGGCTTAGGCAGGTCAGCCCAGCCTGTGAGCCCTGGCTACCGCTGCCCCTCCGGGAGTCGCCCCAGGATGCCCCAGGATGCCCTAGGTGCCCCCGCCCCCCCCACACCGGCTGAGTCACCACCTTCCCCTGCCAGCTGCCTCGTCTAGGGAGGCCCTGCCCCCCGCAGCTGGGCCCCCTCCAGCAGCAGTGCTCAGGCAGCCATACCTGCATCTTGCGGAGGCTCGGGAAGTCTCCGGGGGAGATCTGCTGCTCCCGCTCAATCTTCTGGTAGATCTCGCCCAGGTTGTTCACCAGCTCTTTCTTCTTGCTCTCCTTACCAAAGACGTTGGGCATCTCCTTCTTGAGGGAGCTTATGATGTAGGCGTGGACCTGGGTGGGCAGGAGGGCCGGGTGTCAGGGCTTGCTTGGCATGTGCCCTGGCCGCCCAAGAGCCTTTGGGAATGTGGCCAGGTGCCCGCGGCTCACTGCCGGGGCAGGAAGGCAGAGGAGCCGGGGCTGTGCTCAGAGCTGCGTCTCCATCACAGGACTCCCGGGCAGGACCAGACGCAAATACTGCCACAGGGATGGAGAAAAGGAGGTGCACTTGAAGCAGACAGACGACATCTGGACAAGTCACAGTGACAAGTGGGAACAGCAAGCCCAGCCTGTCAACAAGAGAAGGCCACCAGCTGAGCACAGAGAGGCACCACTAGGCGCTGCACATCCTCACCTAAGAGGTCAGAAGAATTCAGTCCCACCCAAGTAAGCTGAGAGTCCGACAGCCTGGCCCGGGGCTCGTGCACCGGCAGGAGGGAGGCAGCACGTGACAGGACTGCTGAGGCGACCAGGCCCCAGCTGCCCTCCCTCAGCAGAGGTGGGCGCTCCTCAGAGCCAGGCAGTGGGGCGGGGCCCAGCCTGCAGCCTCAGATCCCTGCCCTGCTCGGGGAGAGTCCCCGGCTCTGCTGCATCACCACATCAGCCTGGGGATGACGGGACTAGAGAGACCTGCAAGGCTTTCTCCAGCTGATCCAAGGTTCCAGCCTCGCCCAGACACTTCCCAATTAAGGGTGGCACATGCCGGTCACCCTGACGCCCCTGGGCCATTCCAGCCCATCCGTCCCCTCACTCAGTTCAGCAGCAGCCTCCCCACCCCTGGGCTGGCATCTGGGATTTCCCAGGGATGCGTGACAGGTTGGCTGCGGCCACCACTCTCCCAGCACAGGCTGGTGTGAGTCACCAATGAAAAGGAAGCAGCCATGAAACAGCAGGTGGGGACAACACTAGAGACCCTGGGGCTTTCCAGGCATGTGACTCAAGTGCCCCAGGCCAGACAGTTACATGCCATCTCTGACAGGCAGGGAGTCCAGCCTGCCCTATTCTGCCTCTCCCGGAAGGAGGCTGGGCAGGAAGAGGTAGGACCACTCTCTCGAGCCCTGGGGCAGCGTGCTGGGCCAGGGCTGCACCTCAGCTCAGGCCCTTCTTGGTCCTTTGAGGCTGTGGACCAGCCTTTCCCAGGCTCCCTTCTCAGAGCTGGCTCTGCTCATGGGGAGTCCTGAGTATCTAGAAAGTGAGGGATCTAGAAAAATGAAGAGCCTGTACCCTCCAGAGCAGGCTTCTGACAAGTGATCATGTGAGAACACCATTTTGAGCTGGGCATGATGGCTATGCTTAGAATTCCAGCAACATGGGAGGCTGATAGGAGGACTACAAGTTCAAGGCCAGTCTGGGCAACCTGGTGAGACTGTCTCAGGAAAAAATTATAAAAAGAGCTGGAGACATGGCAGAGGGTTCCTGGGTTCAACTCCCAGTGTTGCTAAAAAACCAACAAAACAGACACCCTAACGGGATCTTCTGCCCTGTGTGAAGCGTTCACTGGCTGTGGTTTCCTAGCCTCAGCCACCCAGACTCGCACTCAAGCACTCGGTCAGGCACCAAGATCCCAAAAGCTCAGCGACACATGCTGTCGTCAGGCGGGATGGGCCCTGTGCTCCTCTGGAGGGTCAGGATGGCCTACAGGACGGCCTCCTGGGGCGTGGGCCGAAGCACCAGTGCTCTCTCTGGGCTGAAGGACGATGCCCGCCTCCTCGTTAGCTCCTCCCATCTCTCAAACAGCAGCTCCCACTGAGGCCACCCGTGGCCCTCTGCCCCCTGGGATGGCTCCCAGCTGTCGGCCCTGCAGCCCCCACGCCTCCCCTGCAACAGCAGAGGCCTGATGCTCGTTTCTGTCTGTGCCAGTTTTCCCCACCAAGGCCAAGAGTGCTGGGATGGGCTGGGTGTCCCTCCACCATGCCCAGCGCCACCAGCAGGCTGTGTGCACCTCCAGGCACAATGCACCCTGAGGGGAACCGCAGGAGGCCAGCGCCACCGACCACCACACTCCGTTTCCGGGCTGCCGCCTCTTCTGTGGGACTTCCTGTTTGGGGTTGCTACACTGAACACGTTCAGACTTCTCTGACAGGGCGGGGGCTCAGCCCCAGAGACCACAGGCTACGGGGTGGCCAGGTGAAGAAGCTTAGCCGAGAGCAGGCGACACCGCAGGGACACGGAGCAGGGCTCTGTGACGAGGAACGGCTTTGCTGATGTGGCTCTGCAGCCCGTGGGGTGGGTCTTGAACAAACTCCAGCCCCAGAGCCCCTGGGCCCCACCGGATACCGTGCCGGTCCCCATGCCCCGGGGTCTACCTTGGCCAGCCTGGCCCGCTTGATCAGGTCGTTGAGCTTCCTGAGGGCCGCGTTCCGGGGCAGGGACTGGATGTCTTTGAAGAGGTCCTGCTCCTCGGCCTCGAAGAGCTTGCGGTTGTCGGGGATGAGCAGTGGGTGGGACCAGAAGGAGCCAATGTAGACCCGGACCACCTCGGGGGTGTTGATGATCTTCCCCAGCGACCACATGAGGGCCCCGTACACCCGCATCAGCTGCTGCGTCTCGATCTGGTCGGCCTTGTTCAGCACCACTCGGATCTTGTCCTCGTGGTTCTTGAGCGCCTTGATGACCTCCGAGAACTCATCAGAGATGTCCAGCTTGTGGGCGTCGAAGAGCAGGATGATGCGGTCCACCCTCTCGGCGAACCACTCCAGGACCGCCGCAAAGTCGTAACCTGGGGGAAAGAGGCATGAGTCGGGCGCGAGGGCCCAGGCTGCCCTGGTGGCTCTCGTCTCGAACTTCTAAGGGTCTCTTCAGATTCCCAGAACGCACCTATCTGAACAACACCACAGCCTAGGACAGGGTCACTGGGTCACCCCTATTTCAGCATCACCTGGCATGGACAGGTGCTCACGCCCAGAAGCTACCAAGCCCATGCTCTACAGTGGGTCACGTGGGGACGAGATGCGGAGACTCTAGTCATGAGGCTCCACACAGCAGGGCCGGCAGAGACGGAGCCAGGGGCTGCCGCCTGCCTACTGTGTGCCGGGCAGTGAGCGGTGCTCTTCAGTCACAATGCCATCTCTTCGGTGCTTACGTGCCAGGCTCCCTTATTTTCTACAACAGGGGCTGGCAACCCCCAGCTCAGGGACCACCTGCTTATGTAAATAGCACTGTGGACACAGCCCCGCCCACTATGCAGGGGCTGCTCCTGCCCACGTGGCCCGGCTCAGCTGTGGCAGGGTTCAGCTGTGACGGACGGACGCCGTGAAGTGTGCAGGGCTGGCAATATTAACGCTGACCCTTCCAGCAAGTGTGCTGACCTTTGCTCCACACGAGCCGTGAACTGCTGCAAACCACTTCCCCTTTGAGGTGTTGAATACTTCTCTCTTTTTTTTCCCCTGAGGCAGTGGGGACGGCAGTGGGGACGGCAGGGGGGTCGGCAAGGCCTCGGAGGGGTCTCTGAGACCAGCTGGCTCTCTGAGACCAACTCCAGCACCAAAGCCTGCTTTATGCTGTTTCTCACCAGCCAATTAAGTCCAATCAAGGTCAACCAATTAAAATGACTTGTGCCATGTGACAGACTAAGTGGAATTCCCCACCGGTTACAGGACTCTCTGGTGCAAGCTGGATTCACGGCCTCCAGGTTCAGCCTGCCTTCGCCCATCCTTCATGCAACAGAAATGAGAAAAGGCATACGCGCCCTTCTGGCTTTCCTCCCCGAGGACAGGGACATAGACGCAATGGCAGGAGCCAGAGCAGACACCCTTTTCACATAAACTCTGGGATATCTGACCCAGGCCCATGACTCTGGGGTCTCTGTGACAGTGCTCTAACTAGTCTCCCCGAAAACTACGGCTCCTCAAAATCTTCCCAGAAGAGAAAATTGTAATTCTCACCTTGTAGGAACACTAAGAGGAGAAAGGAAGATCGTGTGGAAACAGGTGTCTGGGAACTGGGCACAGCCCACAAGTGCCTGGCCCTTCTCCCTGGGCTGTCCCCTGGTTTTTCACCAGTGCCCCAAGCCACCACAAATGTAGGCCACCCTCTAAGAACCACGAAGTACTTCACAGAGAGCAGTCACAAACTCCTGCGAATAAACCAGAGAAGCCCTTCCGACAGGAGGGGGCACGCCTGGGATGCTACCCAGCTAGTGGCCCAACCAGCGTCCCCCAAACAGCCTGCACCTGGCATCCCCGTGAAGACTGCGTGGTGGGCGATATGAAGGTGATTAAGGTGGCAGGGGAAGGGAGTCCACAGAGGAGGACAACACCCAGGGAATGCGAGGGCAGCCCTCTCAGGCCCGCCCAGTGCTGCCCTGCACGCTGGGCAGGCAGCTCAAGCCTCTGTGGTGTTGGTGGTCCCCACCTGTCCCAGGCTGGGGGCAAGTCCCCAGCCCCACTCCTGGACAGCCTATGGCTCCCAAGGTGCTAAGCTCCAGGGTCACCACCATGAGGCTGCCCAGGGCACAACTCCGCTTGGCTGAGACAACATTCACGCTGCCAGGCCCCTGGGTCAAGTGCACTTTGGCGTTGGCTGCAGCTGAAGCTACAGGGTGCTGAGCCTCTCCCCACACTGGGGCATCCAGAGAGAGCACAGGCTTTGAAATAAGATGGTTCTGGACTCAGCTCCTGGCTCCAGCCACTCGTGACTTAACCCCTGAGTTACACTTTATCTGCACAATCCCTCCTCCAGGCGCTACAGGCAGGATCACAGGAGATAATGGGTAGGGCTCCCCACAGGGTCCAGCAGGAAATGGCCCCACTGCAGGGGATGGAGGGGTTCCCTGGGAGCAAGGGACTGAGGGGCCTGGGGTTCCACTGCTGGTCAGAAACTAAGAGCTACAAGCGTTTGGCCTGGCTTGGAGGTCACAGGACAGCCTTTGTCATTGAGGTAAGTCACCAAAATGTAAGGAAAACCCCAAATCTGCTGCTTTAGTGACAGTGGGGGGGCGGAGTGCTCCCAGAGCTGTGCTTTGCAACTCTTTGCTGCCCCAGCACAGCAGGGACAGGCATGCTGACCAGAGGGTGACTTCCCCACAGGCAGAGTGCGCAGTACCTGGGGCCTGGGCTTCAGTCCGGGCAGGGGAGCCCAATCTGCTTCCCAGGGCTCCAGCCAGCAATGCGCAGGCCAGCAGAGCAGGTTCCACGTGCTCAGGTGTGGGAGCGCACTGAGCAGGTGCCAGGACACCATATGACAGCCACCATAGGCTGTCAGTTCCAAAGTACAAGGCCCCAGGGACACCTGGCCCCAGAGCGGAGAGCCAACACTCAGGGAACGAAACGTCGGCAGAAAACTGGGCGGGCAACGCTGCTGCCCACACCCGCTGTGGAGGGCCAGCCCGAGGGACAGAGGCCAGCATTGAAAAGTGACAGCTCAGGAATAATGGAGGCCCCTCGCTCAGCAAGAGTGAGGCCCAACTCCTCCCTCATCATGCTCTGTGTCCTCACCCCACCACAAATGGAAACTATAATCCACACAGCTGGGGATGCAGCGATGCCAAAACTGAGTTCCTGGGAACAGGGGCGCCCTGATGGGCTGAGCTCCGCCATGCTGGGTTTGGCTTGGCAGTCAGGACAGCGTCTGGGGAGCTGAGGTCACCCTCCCAAGTCCCACCCCGTTTGGCCTCATGCCCCCACCTCATCCACAGGGAACGAGAGAGGAGGAAGGAGCCTGACATGGCCCCCACACGGCCCCACCAACCCACACGCCCTGTTCCCGGCCAGCACCTAGGCAGGAGGCAAAAGCTAAGGCTGTATTTTCACAGGTGAATGAAGTTTCCTGTTTATTATGGAAAATGCTCACACTCTTGATGGGAGGGAGACAGCGGCTGGCCAAGTGCAGCCACAGGCCACCTAAAGGGTCACGGCACTCACGCCTGTACCACGTCACCACTGGCATGCCCACGTGTCTAGACGCCACCACCAGGCCACCAGAGCTTCGTGGCCCACTGTCCCTCAAGGCCCTCGGAGGCGCCTCACTAGCCTGAGACACGGGTTTCCAGAGGCCACACCAGCCAGCAGCACCAGGCACCTGGGGTCCCCGCAGGGGCAAGAGCAGCCGCAGAGCCCACCATTCAGGGGCGGCGGGAGCAGGAACACCCGCCAGGCTGCCGGCAACCCCAGCATGTGCAGGCTTCGGGGCCACCAGAGGTCGGCTTGGGGTCAACACACCCTAACCCAACAGCAGCTCGGTGGCAAAGCAGTCACGGTGTGCTCGGCCAGAGAGGACGTGGCCTGAGGAGAAGGGGCGGGCGTGTGAGCTCTGTCCAGGTCACAGGTGGGGTGACAGAGCTGACACCTCTATTCCCATCAGGGACACAGAACACATGGCCCTCAGGGTGGGCTGGAGAGGAAAGTCGACCCGCGCGGTGAGGGATCTTAGTGAGTAAAAGCCAGTCACCTCTGATAAGGGACATGAGCCACCAGGATAAGCTCCGGCTGCAAGTCCTGGGTGGAAGACGAGACTCCAAGTGGAAGCAGCCAGGTGTGGAGGACACTCGACGCCACCGGCACGAGGTCCCAGAACGGGATGCGGAGACTGAAAGTGGGGGGTGGGCCTGGGCCAGGGAGGGGGCGAGTGGGGGTCACTGAGGAGGGTCTCAACTTGGGGAGCTGGAGAAGTTCTGGAGACGGACAGAGGGCTGGCTGCACAGAAGGTGAATGTCCCCAAGGCCACTGAGTTGCACTTAGAAGTGGGTAAAGTGGGAACCCTTGTGCAGTAGATACATTTTACCACAATTTAAAAAAGTCCCAGGAGGGGGCCAAGGGGGACGGGGCTGATCTGGGCAGCCAGCTGAGGGGAGGTCTGCATGCAGGCCATCCCGACAGGAGGCTGAAGGCCACAGCGAAGGTGGCCGTTCCCACGGGCCGCCCCAGGCCACCGACAGCTAGCTGCTTTCCTGGCAAGCCTGAGGTCACCTGCCCGCCACGGCCCAGGGGTGGATGGTGGGGCTGCTGTGCACCCCCTCAGTCCCCAGCACCATCCCCGACTCAGGCAGTAGTTCCAGCAGCTGCAGAGGGCTGCCTCACATTCCACAAGTTTCTAGAACATGAAACAATGGAGGGTTGTCTCCAGCTGACTCCTGTTTCCTGCCATTCAAGCAGCGTGGGCCTCGGTATTCCGCGCCAAGACGCCCCACCTGCAGCTTCCAACTCGGGGAGATGGGGCCGGGACAGCAAAACAGGGACTCGGGATCTGGGCCCGAGCAGCTCGTGAGCACTGGCTCCAAAGCTGCCCACGCTCCCCTGGCACAGTTTAGTCACTGGAGAAAAACGAGAGCCTCCGTCCACAGCGAGAGCTGCCCGCGAACATTTCCAGCAGTTTATTCCAAACAGCACCACGCTGGAGAGAGCGCGAATGCCCTTCAACAGGTGAACGGGAGGCAACTGAGCAAGAGAGGACGCGCGTCGCGGGGCTGGGTGTGGCTTGGCCAGGGAGCGCCTGGCCAGCATGTGGAGACCCTGGGTTCCATCGCCAGCACCTCAAAGAATAAATTTTATTTTTAAAGAGAGAGTTTGTTTGTTTGTTTGTTTGTTGGTACTGGGGATTGAACCCAGGGATGCTTAACAACTGAGCCACACTCCTAGTCCTTTTTAGTTTTTATTTTAATACAGGGTCTCATTAAATGGCTCAGGGCCTTGCTGAGTTGTTGAGGCTGGCCTCAAACTTGAGATCCTCCTGCCTCAGCCTCCCAGGCCACTGGGATTACAGGTGTACACCACCGCACCCGGCTCAATATTCATAAACAGAGGAGCAAATCTCAAAAGCTTCAGGATCAATGGAAGAAGACAGGCCCAAAAGGCTCTGAATTGTATGATTCCATTTGCAGGACACATTAGAAAGGCAAGCTTTAGGGACAAAAGTCACCATGCTGCCTGAAATGGGATGGAGTGACTACTAAGGGCACAGGAGAGTTTGGGGTGCAGGGGAGTTTGGGGTGAGGCGGTGCCCTGCCCTGGTGGTGGCACACAGTTGCTGCACAAGCTGCACACCCCAGCAGGGTGACCCGAGCACATGGGGCACAGACCTCACTACGTCTGGCCTAGAAATAAGCAATGAGATGATACAGCAGAGGAAGGCCAGACGGACTCTGGCGCCAGGCCCACATGTCAACCCTGAGCTTCTACTCAATAGCCCGCTGGGCCACCCCAGCAGGCCACTGGCCCTCTTCAAGCCTCAGTTAAGTTCCCCCAGAGGCTGCTGGAAGGTCAAGCGAGTGCCTGGCTCTGCTGGAATGTTTGCTCTTATTTACTCTCAGGATTTGTTTTTGGGGCCGAGAAGCTCAAATCCTGATGGGCGTGTGGGCAGAGACGGCTTCTAAGGCGTGAAGAACGCCTGGTACCTCAAATAGAAACCAAACATTTGCAGGGCTCAGGCCGGCTGCTACCCAGCCTGCTGCCGGCTGGCAGCCGGGGGAACAGGTGCCGAGGCCGGCACAGCCTGGTACGCCTCCTCCGCAGGCAGAGCCAGCCGCGCCCCCAGCCAAGCACTCAGCCATGGCAGCTTGCTGAACCAGAGAGGGAGGAGCGAGGAGGGATGCACGGCTGGTGGTGTGTGGTGAGGAGTCAGAGGCTTTAGGGAGTCTGGCTACAAGCAAGCCTGGGGCTGGCCAGGCCGAGGATGTCCTGGAATCCAAGGGGAACCCCAGCTGAGTCAGTGCCACCCCAGGATGCTCCTTAGGACGTGACTCAGAAAAACAGCACAGGCTGGGGAAGCCTGGAGTCTCTGGTCTCTCTTATTCATTGGGGCCATCGGTGAACGCTTAATGTGGACCAGGCACTAGGCGAGAGCCTACCACAGGTCCACTCCTGCCCCATTATCAACAGCCCTAAGAGGGCTGTGAGACAGTGTAAGTACTGCTGTACCTGCCACCGTGATGTGGTCCCCAGGAGTTACAGCCACTCCCTGGGGCCAGTACTGAGCTGGACTTGAACCTCCTGGTATTATCTGTGTTGTATTTCCAAGAGGGATGCAGCGCTCAGCTGCGCCCCAGGCTTCTGGGCGACCCCTAGGGCAGCCTGGGGTCTGCAGAACACTGGGGAAACCTGGCTGTGTCACCAGGTCACAGGCTCCGGGCAGCACCGAAGGAAGTCTGACCCTGGGAAACCCTATCCGACTCTAAGGACTAGGACAGTGTGGCTGGAGCCTGGGAACCAGTCGGTCAGCAGGAAAGCAAGTGAGAACCCGGGCACCTCCACTGAGGGCCTGACAGCTTCTGGCTGGAGGCAAGGAACAGGAAGATGCTGCTGCCACCGCTGTTCCGAGCCCTAGACCTCAGGTCCACTTCCAGACTCAGTGGGACCTGGGCAGGGGGAGGCAGAAGGCAGCCTATGTATTTCAGGGGAACTCGGAGCCCTGCCCTACAAAGACCCCAAAGGGTCAAAGGTCCCTCTGAACCCAACTCCAGGGTCTCCACACCAAGGCAGCATCTCTCGGCTACACTGCTGCCCAAGTGAGCCAGGCCAGGTTCGAATCTGAGGGCCAACCCTTGCTTGCCTGGTGTCGTCCAGGGCTCGTTACTGATGGGTCCTCAACCTGTTTCCTCATTGGAACGGCAGAAACTCCCCCGCAGGCGCAGCGGCTGTGGTAACGAGATGGGGCGCTTTGCCGGGCAGTGGCAGCAGGAAGCCAGGCACTGAGCCAGCCAGGCTGAAGTCACACTCCCTCTGCCAACACAGCTTTCATGGGAGAAACTGAGGCACAAAAGTTACAGCTCAGTCTTGGCTACAGAGTGACAATGGGGGAGGGGAGAGCACTGGCCAGGCCCCCAAGTGTGCCCCTGCTGCTGCCCAGAGGACTGCCTGGGAAGACCCTGCCCCAGGCACTGGTGTGACCATGCAGGGGGTCAGTCATGGCTCTGGGAGCCAAGGGCGCCGGCTCTGCCTGGCCCCAGCTGCCCTTTATCAGCACATGGTAACACTCAGGAACCACTTTTCTTGGCTGACACAGGACAATGTTATCTTTAAGTCGCTCAGAAGATTAGCTGAACAGGCAAAAGCAGCTTGAGACCCCAAAGGGGCCCCTTCTCTTCCCTGAGGCAATTCTCAAGGGTCCCCAGCAGAGCCTGGCGGTGTCCAGACTGCCTTGGGCCCGCGCGGGCCCCCTCTTATCTCTGCAGACGGCATTTCCTGCACACATTAGGGACCATGGGGAAAAGGGAGTCAGAGGGGCGGCAGATGGGCGGGAGCGGGAGCACGTGGGCTCAGCAACGCCAGCGCAGCCGGGCGGCCCCCCAGGACATGTTTTCCAGGAACAGCAGACAGACGGCAGCAGCGTGCCACTTTCCAGCCCACCTTCCCCTGGGCCTATCGTTCTGCGAGGGAAACACCTGCTTTCTCTGCTGCCAGCACAGGGCGCCCAGAACGCACTGCCCTGCTCTGACTTCCTCTGCTGCGCAGGGCCACATGAGGCCGTTGTGGGACTGGCAGACACAGTCTCCAGGGAGAAGTCCAGCCCTCCTACCACCTCGTGGTGGTGACTCCCTGCAGTCCACACCCAGCAGCCCCAAGAGGTGCCAAGAGAGTCTTTCTTTTGACGATAAAACACCCACCCCATCTCAAATCCTAGCTGGGTAACGTATAGTAAGACAAATTTAAATCGGGATCTCTGGAGTTATGGAGAAAAAGGAATGGTCTAGAAAACCAATTTAATCTCACTATTTCACAGTGACAGCCCTCCTCCAATCAGTGACACACCAGTCTTTTCAGCAGCACCCTTCTTCCTCCCAGGATGCAGCAAAGGTACCTTCAGTGGATACGGGGGCTCTGGCTACAGAAACCAGAGGGGCCTCATGTTCCACCTAGTGGACGTGGGAGGCCCCATAAGGCAGGCGCTGCACCTCCGGTTGGCGCCCTCCTCCATGTGTTGTCTGCACAGGCCACTTGAGGGCTGGAACTGCCTGGCACACAGTGTCCTCCCAGTCCCAGTCAAAACACATTGCCAGGAAGCATGCAGGGGTGCACGCCTGTGATCCCAGCTACTGCAGCAGAGGCTGAAGTGGGAAGATCAAAGTTCAAGACCCGTCTGGTCACCTTAATGACCCTCTCCCAAACTGAAACTAAGAAAGGGCTGGGGATGTAGCTCAGTGGTAGAGAGCTTGCCTGGCAACCATGAGACCCTGGGTTCCGTCTCCAGTACTTCGGGAACAAAAGAAAAACAACAAAACCAAACCCATGGGCTGGGACATAGCTCTGTGTACAGCCCTTGCCTACCATGTCCCAGAGAGGACATGGTAGGCACGCGTCTCTTTCCTCACAGGAAAGGAAGCAGGGAAGGGATGCATCCCAGGGGATAGAAGCAGGGAATCAATGCACCAAGACATGCAGTTGGTCCTAGCTGCTCAGCCTAAGCCCCAAGGACACAGGCTGCAGTGTCATGGACCCGAGAGCAGGCGAGTGTCACGGCACTGGGCAGGGAGAGGCTACTGGTAACAGGACCCATAAGAGCCCCCACCTTCTCTATGCAATACTTGCGCTCCGGCCTGAAGCCTGCAGCCACACCCACAATGGCACTCCAGAGGGATAAGCCTCTCGGCGAGCTGCTGTCCCTGTCACACTGCCACGCAGGCCAACCCCGCAGCCCGCTCCTAAGGCCTCGGAGGCCAGGACACCTCAGCCCTGAGGCATGTTGTGAATGGACCCGCAGCAGTCCCTCCTCTTAAAGAGTGACTTATTCAGACTGGCCTTGCCCTGGCCAGCGACCGGGCCTTGGCTTAGTAGGCATTTTCTTAAAACCAGGTTGGAACAAAAATACCAATAAAAAGGAAGAAGATGGGCCTCGGCTACTTTAGAGAGGTCCTCAAATCAGTTCCCTTTGACTCCTAGGCGTGTCACTCCCACCAAGGTTACAACCTAAAAGCAAAATGGGCAGTTCTCAAACCTGATTACAGAGAGATGGTTTCTTGCAAGTTCAAGGCCAGCCTCAGCAACATAGCAAGACCCCGTATTAAAAAATAAAAAGAGCGAGGGTGTAGCTCAGTGGTCAAGCGTCCCTGGGTTCAACCTCCAATTCAAGAGAAAAAGCGAGAGACTCAGTTTCAATGAGTCCCACGCAATGCCACACTGGCTGGGGTCCGTGAGCCTGGAAAGAGGACAGAGCCTCCCCCCTCATAGCCAAGCAGATCCAAGCACCCCAAAGCCTAGGCGGCTGGCTTCATCTGCAGGCTCCCTACCGCAGGGCGGCCCAGAGGGCAAAGGACACAGGGGAGTTGTGCAAGTTAATGATAAATCGGTCACTGGTCCTCGACCTCTGGACAACTGTGAAGTCATTACCTGTTCCCTCTGTAGCTGCAGATTCCCCCCAACCCCAGCCTGTGCTCATGGTCCTCCCAGAAGGCACAGTCCCTACGAAGGGTGCCCACTTTCTACACAGAGGTGCAGGAGACAGTGAGATGTGACCCAGACCAGGCAACCGTGAACCAGGTCTTCAAATGAGCATGTGCAACTCCGACAAGAGTTAACACAGCTGGGTCTAACATGGGGCAGGACCTCCCAGGGGACACCGCCTCAGGGAGGCTGCTGACTCCAAAAGCTAAGCAAATTAAAGCAAATTTCTCTGAGCGCTAAGCAACCGACTAGTTCCGCTAGTTTCTCCTTTTGTCTGGCTGGCCCACAGTCCTGCTGGGCTTGGTAGAACTCAGATGGCTCCAGGGGGCAAAACTTGGAAATGCTGATGGCAGCAAGTAAGCAAGTAAGCCCCAGGAGGGCCGGCCGGGCACTCCTTTAGTCAGCGGTGCTAGCTGGGACACCTGAGCAGACACCAGGCACTTATGCCCCGAGACCTCGCCACATGGCCAGAGGCCCCATCTGCCCTGTTTCCAGCATGCTCCACAGATCCAAAAGCAGTCAGTCACAGGGAATGGACAGTGGCCTCTTCCTGGCTGCTCCAGTCACCTGAGTACAGGGAGGCAAGGAAGAAAGCAGTGGCATGCAGATAAGAGGCCAATGTGAGGCACCTGTTCCTTAGACTTTTTTTTTTTTTTTTTGCAGTGCTGGGGATTGAACCCAGGGCCTTGTGCTTGCAAGACAAGCACTCTCCAACTGAGCTATATCCCCAGCCCCCTTAAGACATTTTTAAAAACCTGCTGGGCCTCACCTGTAACCCCAGCAACTCAGGAGGCTGAGGCAGGAGGATGGCAAGTTCAAAGCCAGCCTTAGCAACTTAGCGAGGCCCTAAGCAACTCAGTAAGACCCTCTCTCAAAATTAAAAATAAATAGGGCTGGGGATGTGGCTCAGTGCTTAAGTGCCCCTGAGTTCAATCCCTGGTCCAAATAAAGAAAAACGTCGGGGTTGAAGAAACCTGAAGGACATCATGGCAGCTGGGCCGCCGACACCAGCACCTGGGCTACAGCCTAGACTGTTTACCTCTGCTGATGCGCTGCTTCTCGCCAGACAGGATCCCGGGGGTGTCGATGATGCTGATGCTGTCCAGGACCGGGTTGGGCAGCTGGGCACACATGAACCTGCAGGAGAGCACGGCCAGAGAGGGCTGTCAGGGCAAAGCTGCTGCCGCTCCAGGTGCCACAGGGAGAGCTTCTGTCCTGCTCTGTCTCTGCACTGGCTCCCTTCCCAGAAGCAAGGAACGTAAGGAGGTGTCCTATCATCTTACTTTCCAGGGGTGGCCAGCAAACTGGAAAAACTTTTCTTTTTCACTTTTGGTGCTGGGATGGAACGTGGCCAAGGCCTCGTGCAGGCTAAGCACACACTCTACCCGAGCCACACTCCCAGCCCCCACCAAGAGGACACACTTTCTGAACTGGAAATGTAACAGCAGGCTCCAAATGACCCACAGCAGCACTTCTGTCACAGCTGCTACCCGGCCACCACCCTGAGTTCCAGAGTTCAACTTCCCAGTTGCTGACTTGTTAATGAAAGTCATGAGCCTAGGTCACCACTCAGTTCAGGAGGAAACAGACGCTTGACATGGGGACCTTGCTGTTCCATATTACAATCCTCAACTTGGCTAGAGTCCCACACAGCGAAGACAGACGTTCTCTTCCCACTGCTGCTGGGCCAGCTGCTAGGATGGGGGCTGCAGAGGGCTAACAGGAGAAGCTGGGGAGCACACGGGCTGGTGGACAGTGAGGAGGTGGGCAGACACACCACGCTTAAAGTTGAAGCGGGCCCAGAAGGAACACAGCCACCACAGGCCAGCGACTCCTGGGGGACGGCTTAGCTATGCTGCTTGAGCTCCACACTGAGCTCAGAACAACCCAGAAGAGCAAAGGTGATCTCAACTGACAGCAGGATTCTTTACCAGACACAGAAAAGACTCATTTAAGAACCTCTCTGGGGCTGAGAATACAACTCAGTTGGTAGAGTGCTTGCCTCACATGCACAAGGCCTTGGGTTCAATCCCAGCACCACATACACACACAAAAGAACCTCTCGGAAGAGCCAAGCACAGAGGCGCACACCTGCAGTCTCAGCTACTCCAGAGGCTGAGGCAGGAAGGATCGCAAGTATGAGGCCAGCCTGGGCGATGCAGCAAGACCCTGTCTCAAAATAAAAATGGCTGGGGGGTGCTGGGGAGATAGCTTGCTGGTAGAGCGCTTGCCTCACAAGCACAAGGTCCTGAGTTCGATCCCTAGTACCCGCCCCCCAAAAAACCAAAACAAAACAAAAAAATGGCTGGGGATGCAGCTCAGTGGTAGAGTACCCCTGGGTTCAATTCCTAGCAACGCAAACCAAACCAAACCTCTCTAAAAAAGGTATTGTGAGCAAAGGACATCCTACAGTCCTGTAGGACACAGGCACAGAGCTGCCCTTAGAACAGCAGGGAGGATTCGAACTGATTAGTAACTCCTTGTGGCCCTGCCCCCAGGTGACTGGTGGCCCACAGGTGGGGGCGAGAGGTGCCATCTGCAAGTGCAACCAAGCAAAACCAGCTGACCTGCAGGGTGAGCAAACCTCAACCTTCATCCCCGCAAGGCCAGCACAGAGCACGAGTGCCCTTCTGTACACCCACCCTGGGTTCCTGCTCGGGAAGGGACTCCCTGGAGAGGCTGGCAGAAGAAGGGGTGTGGAAGGAGAACTGGCTCTGAGAAGTGCCATGTAACATACTTAAAAATGCCCCTCCAGGAGCCCGGCGAGTGAAGGCGCACCTGAGACTCAGGAAGAAGCCGTGCTGTGGAGCCTGGGAAGATGCTGGTCCTGCGAGAACAGGCCTGTCACCCTCTGCGAGTGGGCGGCCTGGTGATGCAACAGGTTTTCCCCAGCCCCTCGGAGGTCTCCCTGACTGCCTGTCTGGGTCGGATCCACCTCTGTCTGACTGTATTCTCAGAGCAGACACTCAGAAGGCAAAGGCCAGAAAGTCAGTTCATGACTCAATGGGTCCCTTGAAGAGCTGGGAAAGGCTGTGACAGCCACAGAAAAGCCCCTTTTGTTGCGCCTCCTGGTCGGGTAGCACCCTGCGTACTACACATCCTGACACAGCTCAGGCCTCAGCTCAAGCTGATAAGACCCCCCTTGGCAGGCCCCCAGCACTCAGGGACCCTCTGGAGATGAGGGAGTGACAAAGTGGCACATAAGTGTGGTTTCTGGGTCCACCAGCACCCACACCATCAAAATGCCTGTCTGACCAAAACTCCTAAGCTGTTCTTTTGCAGGCAGAGCAGCAGTGACCGAGGGCTTGTCTTAATGAGTGACCTGGACAAATCAGCTGGGCCCTCTGAGCCTCAGTCTCCTGAATCAATGAGGCAGGGGCAGCGGAGCTGATACCCAGGATCCTTCCAACTCTGAAAATCTAGGTTTCCAAAGGCAGGAAATAGGTAACATGCTGCTGCGTTTCTCCTTTTTTTTTTTTTTTTTTTTTTGTACTAGGAATTGAACCCAGGGGTGCTTAACCACTGAGCCACATCCCCAGTCCTTTTTAGTTTTCATTTAGAGAAAAGGTCTCACTGAGTTGCTTAGGGCCTCCCTAAGTCGCTGAGGCCAGCTTTGAATTTGTGATCCTCCTGCCTCAGCCTCCTGAGCCGCTGGGATTATAAGCATGTACCACTCACTGCACCCAGTGTAGGTTTCTCCTTTTAAAAAAGCTCTGTCCTCACAATCAAGCAAAGATCTAAGGACAGTGACCCACCCTGTCACTCCCAAAGTTCTTCCTGGCAGGAGAAACCTAATGAGTGGACAACTTTCCAGTACAGCAGCCAAACTTTTCACAAGAACAAAGGTCTGAGCTAAGGTCTGAGCCAATTACCTATCTACAGGCACGATAAAACACAAGCACCCTTCAGAAAGGGTCCGGGCTAAGGGGGACCAGCCCTTCAGGAGCCTTAGCCCAAAGAGCTTCACTCAACCTAGCCCTGCCATGCCAACAGCATCAGCATGAAATGGGAGGGCAGTATTAAATGCCTGCAAGGAGCAAAAAGACACAAAAGGTCAGCTCACGCAGGGAGGCGGGCCTGGTCAGGGCCTGGGCTCTGGAGTGAGCCAGCCTGCCCTGTGCAGCGGCCGCAGTGTGTGGACAGGAATGTGATCATGTGGGGTGGAGACCTGGAAGGAAGGATTGAGAGATTCTTTCCTAGGCTCACCCTGACGCAGACTTCAGGATTTCAAAGCATGGAGTCTATTTGAAAGATGGAGCAAGGAAGGCAGGCTCTGTGAAGTCTGGAGGTTTGTCCCCTGGGAGGCAGGGGTAAGGGTGGGGACGCCTTGAGTTGCTTTAGAGAAAAGTGTTACAACTCCTTAGAGAAGAGACCACTGTGTTTCACTCATAGCATTGTAAGGTCAGAACCTTGGAGGATCACTCTTAGAGTAAGGAGACAGGTCTCACCCATTTAACTGGGGAAACAGGTCCAAGTAGGCTAAGGGCCATCCTAGCATATCTTCAGTGGGACTTAGGGCCCAAATCTCATTTCAGGGCTCCTAGTGCCACTGCCTCCTGAAGCCTCTCAAGGCAGAAATGACCCATTAAGAGCTACTTTTGGGAGAAATATTCACAGTCCATCTGTCTCTTGCCTTTCAGAGGCTGCCCCAAAGTCAGAAAACCACAGGGATCCTTCTTGTCCCTCCTACACAAAACCACTGGTCCCAGGGGTGGCAGAGCAGAGACACACCACATCAGCAACTGGAATGACCAAAAGCCTTACTGGGTTTTTCTAGGACACTTAAGAAACATCTCAGCCTGGCATGGTGGCTCAGGCCTGTAATCCCAGTGATTCGGGAGGATAAGACAGGAGGATTGCAAGTTTGAGGCCAGCCTCAGAATTCAGCAAGACCCTCAGTAACTTAGTGATATCCTATGTCAAAATAAAAAGGACCAGGATGTAGCTCGGTGGTAAAGCACTCCGGTCCAGCCCATGGGGACACAAACACATACACACACGATAAAAAGTTAAAAAGAAAAAAAAATCTGAGTGGGGACAGATTGATTTGAATGAACTGGACGCTTCCAGTCTAGGGAAGAAGGTGGAGAGCAAGAGAAGGTGGGCAGCAATAGCTCCTTTCTAACCCGAACCCTTTGCTTTAAGTTGAGCTGGGGTCTGCAGGAGGGTTTGGGAGTTAAACTGATAACCTGGAAGATTCTGGGGGCGACAAAGTCAGGAGTCCGCGATGCCCACTCCCAGACCTCCGGACGGGGTTGGATGGGTTTTTCCTTGGGATGCAGATGGGCCGTCCCTGGGAGTGGTCGTCCAGGGTCTGGTCGGGGCCTCTCAGACAAAGGATAGTGAGGGCGACGGACGCGAGAAGCCCCGGTCGCCCCTCGAGCCCCGGGGTAAGGGAAGGGTACCTGTTGAGGAAGGCGTTGCCGAAGGCGTTGAGCTTGCGGAAGGGGCGCCGTGGGTCAACGACGAGCGCGTTGCCGGGCACCACGCCCTCGGTGGGGCCGTGCATGACCGCGATGAAAGAGTCGGTGGTGGGCTCAGGCCCGATGCGCATCCCCGGGAAGTCCTGCTCGATCAGGTGCCGGATGAAAGTGGTCTTGCCCGTGCTGTACTGGCCCACGAGGAGCACCATGGGCTTGTTGTCGAAGTCAGCATCCTCCAGCGCGGGGGAGTGGAACTCGTGGAAGCGGTAGTGCTCTTCCAGGGGCAGCAGCTTCTGAGCGTACAGCTGCCGCAGCCCCTCCGCAACTGTCTGGAAGAGCTCCGGCTCCTTCTTGCGGCGGGCATCCTTGCTGACCCAGCTGAACATGCTGCGGGAAACGGGGCTGGCTGCTGCGGGGTAGACGGGCAGCTGAGAGCGGGGCGAGGGCGCACCGCCGAGGAGGGGCCGGCCGGCCGGCGGAGAGAGGCGGGCGGCGGCCGGGGGTCAGGGGGCGGGGGGCGGCCCGCACTGCGCAGGCGCACGGCACGGCTCGCTGAGGCGCCCTCTGCCGAGTGGAGCGCGCGCCTCGCCGAGCGTCCTTTATAGGGTCGAGCGCAGCGCTCGGGCGCGCGCCGCCGCCCGCGGGCCAGCGGGAGAGGGAGAGGCAGAGGGAGGAACCCCTCCCGGCCCCGCCCCCAGCTGCGTGCCACGTTCCACCCTCCCCCGCCTTCCATTGGCTGATTTCAAATATCGCGATCGTTTGGCCTGGGTGCCTTGGCAACCGCACCTGTTTCGTCCCGCCCCTCGCGCCGCGATTTACGGAAGTGCAGTGGTTGGGAGGACTCGAGTCCGCGGCAAGGTGGCCTCGGGCCTGCGAGCCTCTCGACGCCGATGACCCACCCACGCCCCGCCCAACGGTTGCAGACACCCCAGTTCTCCAACTACGCGCCCCACCCGCGCTGCCTCCCGCGAACCGTCCTCCCACCGGCTCAGTATCCCCGGAAGCTTCGGAGGACCCCGGGATCCCTGGCGCCTCCCCAACACTACGCTCTTTCCCACATCTGCCCCGGGGAGGAGAGATGGGAAAGCCGTAGTAGAAGAGGCCGAGGGAGCAGAGAGTCCAGGGGCAGGGGGTGATCAGGGAGGGAGAAGGGGTCTGATGGGGACAGTTCGACCGACAGTAAGAGGCCTGGCCTCCCCTCAAGCCAGCGGGGCTGGGATTGGGAGATGGACGCAGCCGTGGAGGACATAAATGACGTGACCTGTGGGGAGAAGACAAGACCTCCCCAAAGAGGCTTCAACTGTGGCAGGGCAGAAGGGGGTGAAGAGGAAGTCGAGGCCCTCTGGCCACTTGGGTTTTGAGGAAGCGAAATCGGAAATTCCCTATGTGGGGCAACAATGAAATCTTGTGGGAACTTAGGGGAAATTAAAAAAATCCAAATACTTCCGCTTTCCGCTTAGGGACACCACCAGTCATCCCGACCTGTGCCCCATCCCTCTTACCGGCTTCTGGCTGTTCCATTGGGTTCATGCCCCCGCCATCATCCCTGGCCACAGCTGGACCCCCTTGGCTGCCCAGGCTGGTAAGAAGCTTCAGTGGGTGATGTCAGAACTTTGGGGACTGTTGATTGTTATGTAACCAGCATCAGTACACCTGAGTGTGGGAGGGGGACCTGGGAGCTGGTGGTGGGACCTGCCTGTAGTTGAGCTGCTGGAGGGCTGAGGTGGAAGAATACTTGAACCCACAAGATGAAGACCAGCCTGGGCAACGTAAAAAAAAATAATAATAGTTTGTGAGGCTGGGGGTGTGGCTCAGCGGTAGAGTGCTTGCCTAGTATGCAGAACGCCCTGGGTTTGAAGCCCAGCACCATTTAAAAAAAAAAAAAAAAGCCAGGTGTGGTGGTGGAACACCTATAATTCCAGCAATCTGGGAGGCTGAGGTATGAGGATGGTAAACTGGAGAGCAGCCTGGTCAACTTACCAAGACCCTGCCTCAAAATTAAAAAGGGGGTGGCGTGCGGTGGCACTCACCTATAATCTCAGCAGCTTGGAGGACTGAAGCAGGAGGATGGCACATTCAGAGCCAGCCTCAGAAACTTACTGAGGCCCTGTCTGTAAATTTAAGGAAAAAGGGATGGGGGGAGTGTTTGCTGGGAATGTCACTCAATGGTTAAGCCCCTGGGTTCAATCCCCAGTACAAAAAAAAAAGGGCGGGGGGCGGGGGGGGCTAGTAATGTAGGTGGTAGAATACTTGCCTAGCATCTATGAGACACTGGTTTCAACCTCCGGTACCACAAAATAGTAATAAAATAAATTTTAAAAATAATAAAATGAGGACTGGGGTTTTGGCTCAATGGTAGAGCACTTGCCTGGCATGTGTGAGGCCCTGAGTTCGATCCTCATCACTACATATAAATAAATAAAGGTCCATTGACAACTAAAAAAATTTTTTTTAAATAATAAAAGTAAAAATGAACCAGGCTGGGCATGATGGTACACGCTGTGATCCCAGCAACTAGGAAGGCAGAGGCAGGAGGATTGTGTTCAAAGCCAGCCTCATCAACTTGGCATACCTTGTCTCAAAAAAGAAAGTGTGGGGAATTTGGCTCATTGGTTGGTCCTCAGTACCAAAAAATAAAATAGAGCTGGGCACAGTGGTGCATAGGTGCATACCTGTAATCCCAGTGGCTCAGGAGGCTGAAGCAGGAGGATCACAAGTTCAAAGCCAGCTTCAGCAACTTAATGAGACCCGAAGCAACTCAACAAGACCCTGTCTCTAATTAAAATACAAAATAGGGATGCAGATGTGGCTCAGTATCGAGTGCCCCTGAGTTCAATCCCCAGTACCCAAAAAAATAAAATAAGCGAGGCACAGTGGCACATGACTATAATCCCAGTGATGGAATCTGAAGCAGGAGGATCCTAAGTTTGAGGTCAGCCTGGGCAACTGAGTGAAACCCCATGTCCAAAAAAAAAGTTGAAAGGTTGGGGATGTAGCTCAGTGGCAAAGCACCCCTGGGTTCAATTCCCATTAAAGTAAATAGTAGATAAATAATCTGGGAACTTGAAAGACTCCTCTCCAACGTTCAGGTTTCTGTGAGATGTGGAAGCTCAGGGAACTGGGCTCCTTATTGGGGAAGAAAGCAGACTGGCAGGCAAAAAGGACAGGCAGGAAGTCAGATCTGAGAACAAGCAATATATATGTTGGGGATCTCAATTAGGTGGGATGCAAAGAGGACAAGATGGGAGGTTTGGTCACCCAGCCTTGTAGGATGGGCCTCTGTCCCTTCTGAGGGAATAACATTTATTGCCTTCCCCCTCGCTCCTACCCAGGAGAGTGATGTGTGATTCCAGTCTTGCCTGTGGTCTCAGACCCTGCCTTCCTGCCTCATTGGAATTCTATTAGCAATCTTTCCATCAATCACAGTAAGATAGAGAAGCTGGGAGACTATTTTGCAGGGAAGGGAGGTGTTCTCAATAGGATGTTGATGCTCCTGGGTGCAGGGGTTGTTGTCAGAGGCTGTGCCAGCTGGCGACCAGGAGCCTCCAGCAGGCCCAGTGCAGACTTCCTGGGTCAGCCTTGGAAACCGAAGGATTTGCCTCCTACACAGCAATGATGAGGGGTCCACCCCGGAGATGTAATTTCCAGGCTGGTCAGGGAAGGGCCCCAGGCAGAGGATCCTAAATGACAGGGTTGTTCATTGGTATGAATAACTATGGGAGCTCAGTCCCTAGCTCACTCACATTGACCCGCATGGGTTTCCCATCTCCCCAGGGCCCTGTGTACTGGGAAAACCGAGCCCCAGAAAATTGAGAACAAAATGTTCCTGGGTTATTTATAAATGAAACCCAGACCCTGTTGTTCTCTGTGTCCACTCAACTTCTCCAAGGAGCTCGAAGGACTGGAAGAAGGGATCGCCCTTCCTCTGTCGCGAGGCTCAAGGGACCTGGAATCAGTTTCCCCAATTTCTCTGGAGTTGGTGCCCAGGTCCTGCGCAGCTTCCTTATCTTATAATGTCCCACATTGTGAAAAAATCCTGATTTTATTTCTTTGTGTATTTTAAATAGAGCACTTTCTGTTCAGCGGGAAAGTTTTGTGAAATTCAAATGAGCCGTTTTCCATTTGGTTTATCTCGTTCACTTTCCACTTGTCTGCCGGGGGCCAGGGCAGACTGCAGAGGGTTCAAATATTTCCTCGCATCTCAGAAACCATGCCCCTCCCCCATGCTTGGTGATTTCATCTTTGATTTGCAAACACACGCCAGCAACCTGGAACCTTGGGATCTTCTCAGAGGCTGCCCTCAACAAGCAGAAAAAGGTCTCCTGCTGCCTTGCCCTCCCTCAAAGCAGTCTGCTCCATCCCCTAGCAGCCTAATCTAGGTAAATGTCTACATGTCCCTAAAGACAACTTAAAAAAAAAAAAAAAAAAAAAAAGCAGGGGGAGGTGTTTTGTTTTGTTTTTTTTTTTTTTTTTCCAAATACGGCAGAAGAAGCAGGCTAGTAAAAACCAAAAACTCATAGGTTTCTACTTCAAATGAGAAGTGGTTCATTCTTTCCACTGAGAAAGTTTGCATATAAGCACAGATTTTTTTTGCTCTTGCAATCATGAAGAGATTTGGCCTGCAGATCAATTTTGCCAAACCAGGGTTAAGAACTGGGGTGGTCCATCCTTCCATAGGGCAGGATCTTCAGTGCTGGCCATAAGAGCATCCTTCGCACGCAATGAGGCCCTTTTCTTGCAGCAGCGCGTGGGCTTGGCCTGGGCTCTGGGGCGCGTAGCTGGGCTCCAGAGGCCTCTGCAGACATCTGGCAGTCGGGACATGGCTGGGCTCAGAGATGACAATGGAGATCTCATCTGCTTTCAAATTGCAGTGAGAAAAAGCCTGAGCCGGGGGTTTTCAGTGACTTGCTTGAAGTATCTGTGTTCCAGGCTGAGAGAGATGCTGGGCTTTGGGAATCTGAACACGTCTCTTTCCACACCCTGACCATTTGAAGCCGCCAGATCCAACAGATGGAAAAGCAGCCAGGATTTCAGAGCCTGTTTCCCGGGCGCAGGCTGGAGTGCGCTCTGCCCTGAGGCTACCAGCTCCTATGGCCCCTTTGCTCCTCTGGAGCCTTGGTAGCAGGTGGGCATGCATGTATGACCACGGAGGGTTTTGCAGAACCAAGACCTAGACACCTCTGTGCACTTTTGGTAAAAAAACGACAGTTCAACTGCTGGGCTGGAGAGGCCACCTGCTGCTAGGCTTCTGAACATGCATCTCAATCTCTAGGACCTGTGGCCCTGATTTGCCAGGACTGCTGAGGAGGAGCTGCAGCCAAGAGCAGGGCACAGCATTGACCCCAGACTCGCTGGAAAGCCCCAGTGCGGTCCTGGCCCCTTTTCAGCTCCAGCCTTCACTGTGGCCAAATGGTGTCTGGGGGCCTCCTGGGGAAGTGGCTGACCATTTGGTAACTTGAGTATTCTGCTTTCTACAGTGATAACATCAGGGGGTTCTTGGCAGGGTCCTGGGGTCCCCCTCACCCTACAATGATGACATGGTGGGTGTAACCCTGATGGCCCCAGTTTCAGTGGTCTAAGAGCACAAATGAGGTGGACAGATGTTGCTGCCTGAGTGACCGTGGTCAGAGCTCATCTTATGTGACTGGGGCTACTTCCCTCTTCATGTCTGGGAAATTTGGGGGGCAGCCTGGGGTGTGTCTTGTGGGGTGCCAGCATGAGTCTTCCTCTGGCCTGCTCCAGCTGCATCTCTCTCACACGTTCTCCTTCCAGGTTCTTCCATGGCTGGGGGCCACTCTGACCCTTATCATGGGCCTCACACACTGGGAGCTAGAGAGTCCCTAACCCTGTGTCACCAGCATCAGAGCCCAGCCCATGTTCAGTGAGCCTAGCTCCCCTGGCTTCTGGTTCAGCCACTCTTACACCTCAGTAGGAACTAGACATCATAACCAAGCCTGCCCTCCAGGGCCTTCCCTCTTCTCCATCCCCCCAGATCAAAGACTCTGGGCAGGTCTCTCGGGTGGTCCATGCAGTTGTCCCAGACCACCTTCTCTGATGATGGCCAGTCTCTCACTGCCTTTCTGTCTAGCTAGAACTTTCCTCTGACCTGTATCTTCTTCATCCTGTCCTCAAGTACAGGCAATGGTGATGTTATCTGAAAGGGGTCCAGAAGCCAGAGTCCTTCACCAAGGCCTTTTGGTGACCCAAGCTCCATGCTTGTGCCCAGAAGGACAAGTTGGGGCATCCCTGGGGGCAGGAATGAAGAGGGACTCTTCTCAGAGCTGGAGTCAGGCCTCCATCTCCTGCCTGTTCACTTTGGCCTCCTGCCGCTTGTTACCACCACCACTCTCAGAAACACCTCTCTTGTCTTTCAATCAGGGTGGCAGGCAGAATGGCAATATATCCCTGAGATCCCCCAGCTAGGGTACACACCCAGCAGAGATCTAGGACTGAACAGGATGGATTTTCTCCTCTGATCCGTTGCATTAGGTGGTGTGGCTGCCTTCAGGTAGGGCGATGTCCCTGCGGCCTGACCTGCTCACATGAGCAACTTAAAAGCAGTTTTTTCTCTGGCTGGACAGTTGCAGAAAAGGAGGTCAGAGATTCTCAGCAAAGGAGAGGGTGAGCATGTCGTTGTTGGCTTGAAGACAGAGGTCACCTGGCAAGTGAATGGAGTCTCCAGGAGCTGAGTGAGGTCCCCAACAGCCAGCCAGCAAGGAAACAGGCACCCAGCCCCTCAGCTCAAGAAAGCAGGTTCTACCAACAATGTGAGTGAGCTGGGAAGCAGATTGTCCCAAGCTCACCGGGTGAGCCAAGCCTGGCTGGCATCTCCGTGTCTGAGACTGCATGGGGAACCACGTTCCTGGGCTTCTGACCTACAGAACCAAGAGCTCAGGATTTTCATTTTTATTTTTCGGCTGGGGATGAAACTCAGGGCTTGGCAAGTGCTCCGCCCCTGAGCTATACCCCCAGCCCATAAATGGGGCTTTTAAATCAGGGTTCGCAGCAATCTGTTGTGTGGCAACAGACGATGACTGTAGCGTGTCGGGTGCGGCTGAGCCGGACTGTGATCCAAACCACTCAGGAGGCGGAGGCGGAGGAGAGCAAGTTCAAGGCCAACTGGACAACTTACCAAGACCCTGTCTCAAAATAAAAAGGGCCGGGAATGTAGCTTAGTGATAGAGCGCCCCTGGGTTCCGTCCAAGTACCAAAAAGAAAAAAAAAAAAAAAAAAAAAAGATGGCTACAGCTAAACAGATATGTCTTCTTGTCAACCCACAAATTACTGGATAAACAACTCCTGGCAGCCTTTAATTAGACCTGGGACTGGAGAAGAATGTGGAAGGAACCTAAAGTGACTGTGGCATTAATTTCAAAAGTGACTACAGTGTGACCTGACTTGACATGCACAGGTATGCATGCGTGCGCACGCACACACACAAACATGGAATGGTTCTCAGTGGGGAGTGACTTTTCAGCCCGGGGACATTTAGCAATATCTGGAGACATTCTTGGTAGGGAGATGGCTGCTGGCATCCAATAGATAGAGCCAGAGACGCTGCTCACCCTGCAACGCACACGCAGCCACCCTGCAAACGAGTGATCCTCCCCCAAGTCAACGGGGCAGAATCTGAGCCGTCTTCAAACACACACACACACTGCAGGCACTTCTGAGAAGCAACTTGGCATAAAGGCCAAGTGCAAGACCCTGGAACAGACTGTCAAGGTTCAAGTTGAACTGACAGTGTGTTGCTCAGTAAGTTGTTCAAAGTCTCTGAGGCCAGCTATAAAGTCACCTTCAGCACAGGCGCAGCAAGTTGGTGTGCACCACGCATCAAAGCCAGCCTCCTGAGTGATCGCACAAGTACTCAAGGCTGTTCCTTGAGAGGACTCTGGACATTTTTATTTATTTTTCCATATGGGCCAAATGTTATGTAATGGGCATATTTTACTTTTTTAATGGAGGGAGTAGTGGAAAATAAGATGAGGAGCATTCTAAAAAACATCTGACTTGTATTCTTCAAAAACACCAAGGTGGCTGGGCACAATGGCACACACCCGTAATCCCAGCTAAAGTGAGGTGATCACAAGTTCAAGGCCAGCCTCAGCAACTTAGAGAGACCCGTTTCAAAATTAAAAGTAAAAAGGGTTGGGGATATAACTCAGTGGTAAAGTGCTCCTTGGTTCAATCCCCAGTACAGCAGAAAATTAAAAATGTGGGGTCGGGGGTACAGCTCAATGGTAGAGTGCTTGCCTAGCTTGCTTAAGGCCCTGAGTTAAATCACCAGCACTGAAAAAGCAAAAACGGTAAAAGCATCAAGTTGTTGAAAAAAATAAAGGCTGAGGATAGTTCCAGATTTAAAAGACAGAAGAGCTAGGCCCAGTCACACATGCCTGTAATCCCAGCAACTCAAGAAGATCCAGAGTTCAAAGCCAGCCTCAGCCACTTAGTGAGGCCCTAAGCAATGTATTGAGATCCTGCCTCAAAATAAAAAATAAAAAGGGCCGGGGATGTGGCTCAGTGGTAAAGTGCCCCTGTGTTCAATCCCCAGTACCCACCCCCCAAAATAAGAGCCCTGACAATACCATGTGTAATTCCCATTGAGGGGACAGTCGGTGACACTTGAAAGCAGGCTGCATATTGGAGAACAGCATTGCATCACTGTCTCGGGCCTAAATTTGGTAACTGTTTTGTGGTTGTGTAAGAGATGTCATTTTTCTTAGGTATATGTTGAAATATTTAAGGGTGAGGGGTCATCACCTTTGTAACTTACTCTCTAATGTTTCAGAAAAAAAAAAGTGTGTATGAGAGAGAGAGAGAGAGAGAGAGAGAGAGAAAGCAAATATGCAAATATTCTGGCAAAATGTTAACTACTGATGAATCTGATAAAGAGGATGGAGTACGAGGATGTTGATTACCCTTGTCTTGCGACTTTCCGGAAGTTTCACAATTGGGGAGAAGGAAAACAAAAAGGCCTGTGCACAGGATCCTTCCCTTCCTCAGACACCGCGGGCTTGGTCCGGCGGTACATCCGCCAGTGCCCCAACAGTGCCCGGAGAAGGCTGAGCTCTGGACCGTGCATTACAACACTCAGGGCGGCACTGCTCCTGAACACACTGGTGGGGGGTGTAAGTCCATTGCTAGTAAAAAGGCAGAATAAATTGTGTCGTCAGACAAAGCGGAGCAAGTGGTTATGTACCTGAAGGTCAGGATGGGGCTGACCTGAGGGGCCTGAGAGGATACGTTTTGGGAGAGCTTTTGGGCCATGATGTTCTGTTTCTCGACTAGAGTGGCTATCCCACAGGGGTTCATTGTATGCTTATGTTAATTTAAATTTATGTAAGGGTACCACCAGGACCCCCCTTCGGGAGAGGTGTGCTATCAGTCTTTCAATCTCACACGCACCAGTGCTCAGGTGTAGACAACCCGGTCCGGCTCTGCTTCCGCCCCCATGGTGGAAAGGCCTGGGGAAGAGGGACACTGGGCTTCTGGGGCAGACCTGAAAGCAGTGGCGTGGCAGAGGCCCCACCACCCTGGAGCGCAGGCTGTCCGGCCCATCTGGGGAAGCAGTGCCTGGGACGCCCCCTGGCGGCAACCTCAGGGAGAGACTTGCAGAAGAGCACCCAGCCCCTGCAACTAGTGCCTGCCTTCCACTTAATGCTGGCGACCTGTACCTGCGCTTCACTGCAGCAACGGCCACCAGTGTGGTGGTGGAGATGGCAAAGGAAGTGAAGAAGAAAAAGGCTGGCACCTCCAGAGCACCTCCTACCTACCAGCACTGGGCTGGCCACTCCACATGTGCACGATGACCTTCCCCAAGCATCTCCACTTACGCTTGTGGTTGGTTCTTCAGCATGCATTTATTAAGCCCCTCCTCTGTGCCAGTCTCCCAGACTACAGGAAACAGTCAGTGACCACCACTTCCAGGTCTCCACAGGCTGGTGGGGGGAATACCCAGGTGGGGGTGATGGGTATGAAAGGGATGCTGGCTGAAGCTGAAGAGGATCATGGGAAGTCCTGGGTCAGGTAAGAGGGGAAGCAGACTCCTGCATAGGCAGGGATATTTGAGCAGATCTCAGGAGAGGGGGAGGCGGGCTAGGGAGGGTGTGCACAGGCCTGGGCCTGCTAGGAAAAGGCCACAGCTGAGGGGAGCGCAAGGCACCAAATCAGAGAGACCTGGGTCTCCTTTTGAACCAGAGAGCTCTGTAGAGGCAGATGGAGGAGGGAACCCAGGACCAGGGACTGGCTGCCTCCACCTTCCAAACTGGGCCAGCACCTCAGGTCTGGGGCTTGACGATCCCAAGGATACCAGAGTCGGGCACTCCGTCATCCCACCAAAGTATCTTCAGCCCCGACCATGCTGGTGGGTGGGGAACCGGCCCACAGGCATAGTAAATTGTGGACTTTGCTCTCCAGGAGGATGAGATAACTGCGCAAGCTCCTGAGCTCTGCCTGGAATGAGATAAGGGTGGCGGCAGAGGCTCACCAGGCCGGACATGGGTGGCGAGGACAGGCCCTGCAGGATCATGGGAGGTCTTCCAGGAAGGGCGTCTGAGCTGGGCCTCAGCAGGGGCAGACGGGATTCTGAGCAGTGAGGACAGTGGATGGAAGCCACTCGTGGGGTGAGGGATGGTACTGGGACCAGAGCAGGGGTCAGATGTCTGTGGCTGCATGGAGTCCTCAGAAGCAGCAGATCCGGCCTGGTGGGGGTGATGGGTATGAAAGGGATGCTGGCTGAAGCTGCAGGGCATCATGGGAGGGGAAGCAGACTCCTGCGCAGGCAGGGGTCCTGGAGGGAGCGACCCTTGAGCAGATCTCAGGAGAGGGGGCGGCAGGCTAGGGAGGAGGGCTCCAGACTTAAAGTCGGGCGCATGCCCGGGAGCCTGTGTCTGCACCTCCCGAACAGGCTCACAGATCACCTCACAAGGTTGCCAGTGGGATTCTAGGTGCTCACAGGCGACAGGGGGGATGGAAACAGCACAGAACAATGGGACTGGGTGGGCATAGCGCTCAAGGCAAGGACAGGGGCTCAGAGTGCCCAGGTGGGCACTCAGAGTCAAGAAGGTTCAATCCTAGCACTAGGGGAAAAAAGGCTGGGGCAGGACTTGAAATGGCCAGGAAGAGTGAGCCTGGCCAGAGCCAGAAACGTGCCCCCAGTTGAGGCACCACAGGGCCAGAGCAGAGGCCACCCAGGGCAGGCGCTTCGGGCTTCGCTCATGAGAGTGGAAAGGCGAGGTGGAGAGAACGGGGGCACAGGGGCACCAGGGTCTTCCGTGGCCCCTGCAGGTCTGGCGGCTGGCATTGAGGCGAACATACCTGTGACCTATGGAATTGGCAGCCAGAGGGGAGACGAGAGCACTGGCTGTCAATTCATAGGTCAGAGCCCTGTGCACTCGGTCTTGGTGGCCCGCCGATAGCCCAGCAGCCTTGCCATCCTGGGCCTTGCCGTGGAAGCCCCTGCCGGTCTGCAGATGGTGGCTCCCTCTCCTCCTCCTCCGAGAGTGCTGGCCCCCACCCCAGATAACAGCAGCCCCAGCGGAACCCGTGGACACTTCCACATGGAGTTGCTGTTACAGGGGGGAGGAGCCAATTGGAGGCTGGGCCCTGCTTGCCTGGCCCTCTGATACTCAGGGCCCCAAGTCCACGGTCTTTTTTTATTGAGGCTCCTTATCTCGGGGGCCCAGGCTGGTGCCAGCACCCCTTCCCGGGCGAAGTCCAGAATCAACCCCAGATCTGCCTCATAAAGCCGGGAGTGGCCCTGGTTTACGGCTCTCCGGCAGCCTTTGCCCACTCCGACACCACACGCCCTCTGTCCCTAAGTTCTTTTGTTTCCTCGTTTCTTTTCCAGCTAGAGCTAGGCCCCAGTTTCAGGTCTGGCCACTGTGGCCTCCGCCCTCTGCCCTTTGCCCACCTTCCCAGCTGCAGCCATGGGGCAGAGGGAAAGCCGGGTTTCTGTCCATCTCCAGGAACCTCTAAGTGCCCACTCTGGGGAGGGTGGAGGAAGAGAGGACAGGGGAGGGAGGGGTTGAGGGGCTAGAGGAGCAGGCAGAGAACTGGAAGAGAACTCAGAGGGAGGATAGAGGGGAGCAGAGTGGAGAGGACAAGGGAGGGGACAAGGGAAGACTGGGGGCTTGCAAAGATGCAGCGGGCTGGGTGTGGCTCAGTGGCAGGGGGCGAGCTTAGCCTGTGTGAGGCCCTGGTTCCATGCCCAGCACTGCAAAGGAAAAGAAAAAGATAACAAAGATGCTGGTACCCAAATCTGCCTGCCAGTGCTAAGAAAAGGGCTGCAAGTCACCGCCCATCTGGAAGAACACTTAGGACCTCAGCAGCCTGAGAGCCAGCTGGGGCCTGGGAGCTGGGCGACCTTGAAGGAGTAGCTTAACCTCTCTGATTCCTCCTATGCAAACCAGGGCTTGTGAGGCCATCCTGCACTCCGCTCTCGGCTGGTGGAAAGCCACCCATCCTTCGACTCTGAGTCTGTCCCCGTTGTAGGGAAGGGAAGGAGCTGCTGCCTGGGGACCCTAAGCTGGCCCAGAGTAGAACCTTTGGGAAACTTTCATCCCCATCCACACAGGCTCTGGCCTGAAAGTCTTCAGGGACAGGTTCTGGTGCCTGTCCTGCTAGGACCCAGTGGACATGAGCTAGTGGTAGAAAAAGGACCACAGAGGCAGAGGAGGCTGCCCAGTGTGAGAGAGCAGGGCTTCGGGGTGGCGCTGCCCTGGAGACCCCCTGTTGAGGCATCTCTCAAGATGCAGTCAAGCAGGGTGGGGGATCCCCGGGCAGGGTCCTGGGAGTTGGGGTCTGCGAATGAAGATGCCAGAGCAGGTGACCAACAATCCTCCTCAAACCCAAACCCAGCAGACCTCCGGGAGGCAGGTCACACAATGCCAGCAACTTGGCTGACACTGCAGCCCCTCGCCCAGGGTGGAATCAACACAGCGGGGAGGCGAGGCAGGCTCACCCGGCCCCTGGGCTCGGGAGCCCTTGGGCCATGCTACAGGAGACTGCCAGATTTCTTACCTTGGCGCATGGCTGGACCTCAAGGCACAAGCAGGAAGTGGGGACACCCTGGGCTCAGCGCCTTTTGAGCCGTTGGCCCAGCCCCGGTGGTGGTTAATGTTTAGCCCACTGCCGTCAATACCGATCACAAGTGCGGTTCGAAGGGCAGGCAAGCCTGGACTGTGCCCGGGCAGGTGGGTGGGTCCAGGAAGCATCGGCTGGGCCCCATCCACCCATCCTGGTGGCCTCAGACCCCAGCCATCTACAGCTATCTCCCTCTGGGGTTTGACCCCTTGACTTCTTGCTTTGCCTACTGTTGCAGGTGACCATGGGCAGCTAGGACCTGGACAAAGCTACTGCCCGTTCCTGGTGCCTGATCTTCCCCCAGTGGTCACAGACAGGGAGCTGGCAGCCCTCTGCTAACTTCAGAGGGGCCTGCAGTGGAGGGCTCTCCAACTGACTCCTAACCCAGGCCTGCGCCTCCACAGGCCCACCTGCTTCTTGCATTGCCACGGAAGAGGACGGGCCATGGGGAAGGCCCCCCTTTCTTGTTCACAGGAACAGGGGGCGTGGTGGGGCAATGGGCATCTGGGACCCTTCCAGTCACAGCTCCGCACCGCACCTTTCCTCTTCCAAAGCCTGATCACCCCAAAAGCCTTCTGCTAGCGATGGTGGGAACAGCCTCCAGAGGGCCCAGGGCTCAGCATTTGAGGAGTGGCCTCCAGCGACAGTCTGGACCCTGGCTAACAGGCTGGGACCACTGGAAGGAACCTGAGGCTCAGAGCCTGGGCCACACCAGGGCCTGTGCCTCCCTGACTGGCTCACATCCTTGCCCTTTGCTCCAGCTCCAGGGTTAAGTCTGGACCTTGGGGGATCCAAGGGCCATTCCTACGTCCCTGGAAGCCCCAGGTGGCTCCTCCCAGCTTCATTCAGCTCCTGCCAGTAGGAAGTGGAGCCAGGGTGACAGCTCCCTGGGAAGGTGGCCAGGGAGAGCCGGAGCAGAGGCAGGCAGGTGAGGGAAGATGGCTGGAAGGTGTGGCGCCCCCCTGGCGGTCACCGGGAGGAGCTGGGTGCAGGAATGGGATCTGGCCAGAACCAAGGGGAGGCTGTGGGGGCAACAGGGCCCTTCCGGCACACAGGACCTGGGAGAGGGACTGGCGGTGGGCGCAGTTTATTCCACTTCATGCAGACACTGACCCACACATTCAAGGAGCTTAAAAATAATACAGAACCACACGGCGTCTGTCCCCCACCGCCCCACGAGACGTGGAGAGACACTTGGCTGAGTGGGGCCGGAGTCTGAGGGTCCAGAGCCTCTGTCTTGGGACAAGGCAGCAGCGTGGCCCAGGTGGAGGGGAGGGGAAGAGCCCCTTCTCCCCCCCCGAGGAAAAGTGCACAGACGGGGTCGAGGCCCCAAGGCAGGGAGGCCCACTCTCACAGCGGGTTGGCAACGGGCAGGCTGGGTAGGTACCCTCCACAGCAGCCATCCCCTGAAGGGCCAGGCCTGCCAGCTATGGATCGCCGCTCTCAGGAGGCTCAGGAGCTGGCGGCACCACTGGGGCAGGCAGAGAGCGTGACCAGGTCCTGGAAGCCCTGGTCTCAGTCCTGGGCCTCCTCCGAGCGCCACTTGAGAGCATGGTCCTTATGGGCATCCGGCAGGATCTGGTTGCGCATCCCCCCGAGCAGGTTGGATGTGGCCTCCGTGGCGAGGATGAATGGCTTCACCACTGTTGGGGGCAGTTGGCGGATCACCCCGCCCACGGCGCCTGTCAACCCCTTCTGCTCATGGCCCCGCGACGCCACATCACAGATGGTCTGAGCTGTGTCCAGGATGCCCTGTGGAGGTCAGAGGTCAGTGTGGGGTCTGAGCCTGGAGGTGGGTGTGGGGTGACTGGGAGCAGGGCTGGGGCATCAGTCACCTCTCGAACAGTGTCATAGGCCTTGGCCACGCCCTCCCGGAGGTCAGCGGGCTGCTGGCCCCTGCGCAGCCTCCGCGCAGAGCGCTTGTCCTGCAGGGAGCGGGAGATGGGTGCCGCCGGGGACAGGATGTCGTACACTGTCTCAGCTGTGGCCTGGAGGACACAGGAGAGTTGGCCAGGCAGCACACGGGTCCCCCGGCCAGCTCGGGGACCTGCCATCACTCGCATCGGCTCCTGCTCGGCCCTCTCCCCACTCCTCCCCTCCCATGGCTCCTGCCGGGGTCAGGGAGTTTCCAGCAGAGCACGTGACCCCTGGGGGCTTTCCTCGCGTGTCCTTCAAACCCTTTCCCACTAACATCCAGGCTTCTCATGGCTGCCACAGGTGAGCCCTCTGAGGCGACTGCTGTCCCCGCCCCATTCCTCACTGGCCTTCCCCACCCTCTCTACCCCACAGCCGCCCTGGGTCACTCTTTCCCACCCAACTTAGGACACTGGGGCTCTGTGCTTCTCGCTCCAGGCTCCTGTTTTGAGACCCTGTTCTCACATCCCAGGATGCACTGTGCCTCCACACAGCCACCCCACCTCAGGGCTCCTCACACTGCCCTGCTGCTGGCCGCCTCCCTGGTGCCCGTGGGGACCCCTGTGAGCCTAGGGAAGTGCATGCCCTGACCCAACGAAGGCCGAACTCTGCAAGCAGTCCCTCTCCTGCCCTCCTTCTCAGACACCCCTGAGCACGGAGACACAGCAGGTGCTGATGGACTGGGGGCACTGGTGTCCCCCAGCCATGGAAGCCACTGTGTGCCTCAGGGCTATGGGGCTGCAGGCCATCTCCGGGCCTCTCCTCTCCGACACTGTTTCTCTACAAAATGAGACTGCGGGACCGAGTCTGTAGCCTCAGCCGAGCTTTGAAGGCAGACTGAAGGCGCTATGGGGCAGAGGGCTTCTGGTCCTCTTGTCCCTATGGCCAGAGTCTACACTCACCTGGATGGCCTGCACCAACCGGTTGCTTAGTTCCAGGGCGGCAGAGGCCGTGGACGAGCCGAAGGAGGCAGCCCCCCGCTGCAGCCCCCGCATGAGGCGCCCATCCTTCCTGTACTGCTCGATGGGCAGCCACAACAGGTCCCGGAACCCTTGGACTGGGGGCAATGGGGTTGTCAGATGTGCCTGAGGCCCTCCTGCCTCCATTTCCACTGCCTGACAACCTCTTCCTCCTTTCCCCAGGCAAGTTTCCAGGTTGCCCAAGAGTAGTGGCAGTCGAGGGACCTCAAAGCCAGGCACTTACAGAGCTGAACAACGGAGTGCATGGGACCCACGCCTCCCAGCAGGCCAGGCAGCTGGTTCTTGCGGATGTCCTGCAGCCACTCGTTGAGAGCATAGCCCAAGACCTTGTCCACACCTAGGAGCCTGGGACGAGGGGGGAGAAGGGAGGGCAGGAGGAGAATCAAGAGGCCGAGAGAACAAAGGACCCCCCTGGCAAGTACCGCGGGAACCTCCACGGAGCAGAGGCCATGCCCTTCACACAGAGGAACAGGCCTTGGCCACACAACCAGTGAGAAGCACAGCAAAGGGGAGATCCAGGACCTGGGGCGGGCAGGGTGCTGGGGCTCACCCGTGCCGGCAGCAGAGTCGCTTCAGCTTCAGCTCGGAGCAGTTGAGCTGGGCCAGGCCGATGAGGAGGCCAGCAAAAGTGCCCTAGGGAAGGGGGTTCAGTTCTGCGATAGTACACAGGGAACTGGCCAGCCCATGAGCCACTAGAGACTGATGCAAGCCCTGTCCCCAGGAGACTTGGCCACAGCTGAGCAGAACCGGGACCTCCTCCCCCCAGCCCGGTCCACCCAGCCCTGCCTGATGGTCCTGCTTACCACCTGGTCCATGGTGACATGCTTGCCATGGTAATCCAGCCAGATGGGCACCTCAGACGTGAAGCGGAACTCCCTGGGTGAGGAAGCAGGGAGAGTCCTATGAGCACCAGTCTGGGCCCCAGCAGGGGCCCACAGCACCTAGGCCACACCCCTACCTGAAGTAGATGGGCTGCTGCTCAACGGAGGAACCGTGTCCACTGCCAGGGGCCTCCTGAGAGCCGCTGGGGTCTGTGCTCTTGGGCTGCCCTTCCTGAGGGCTGCTGGGCCGGCCTCGGGTCTCAGGGTGAGCTAAGGCGAGAGAGGCCTCAGACCAGGGATGGACCGGGGATGACCAGGTGCCGGCTGCCCAGAGGCAGGTAGCTGGGCTTTCCCTTCCCTGGCCCAGCCTCTCACCCTCAGCAGAGGCCTCTCCTGGGACCATGGGGTTGATGCCAGCTGCCAAGCTGGTGAAGAAGTCCTTGAGGAAGAAGAGGGCATCCTGCAGAGCACCATTTGGGGATCAGAATCAGACTCAGAGGTGTGGAGACAGCAGGGGCCATGCTGGGCTCTGCCCTCGCCTGGCCAGCTCACCTGGTCCACGTTGAGCCGCAGGGGCATCAGTGAGACGCGGAGACAGCACTCAGGTCCACCCAGGTTGGTGGTGGGGGCCACGTGCAGTGCTTTGATGGTGAGCTGAGAGCAGAGGACAAGCTCTGGGTACCTGCTGGGCCTCTGGGGTCCCTGCACCCCTACCCCATCAGGCCCCTCTGCCTGCACTTGTGCTCTGCTAGGCCCACCTGAGTGCTGCCCTCCCCCAGGCTCCCACAACACGGGTGCGTGTGTGATGTGTGGGTGCTCGTGAGCAGTGCGTGAGGACATCGCCCTGTGCCCCGCCGGCACGCACCATGTTGGAGTGGGTGCGTCGCGGCAGACGCTCGCTCGTGTGCAGGTGCAGGAACTTGTTGATCTGGGAGGTGGCCAGCCGGTCGCGGATCTCTAGCTCCTGCACAATGAGCACCTGGCGGGACAGTGGCCGCTCCTCCAGCTCCTGGCTGGGGGCGGGGCCTACGGCCAGCTCCTCTGGGTACACCTCGTGCTGGAAGCTCACCTGTGGAGTGGGCCGGGAGGGAGGGAGGGAAGGCTTGGCGCAGGCCTCTTCTCTCAGCGACTCGGCCTGTCCCCATTCCTACCTCAGGCCTCCATCTGGCTGCCACCCGGACACCTTCACGTGACAGTTCCACCAGTGTCAAAGGACTTGGTGGGCTGAACTTGAACACCTCCCGACGTCTATCTGCCCCACCCCACCCCACTGCCTCCAGAAGGGCGCACCTTGGCTCCACTCCCCTCACCGAGGCCTCCTTGGAACACCTTTGAATCTTGGACTCTCCCCGCAAGAGCTGCCTGCCCACTCTGCCCTGGGCAGCCCCTGTCCACTCTACACGCTGAGAGGCGGTGAAGCGCCGTATGTCCCCCTCGTGCTCTGCCTCAGCCTAGGGGGCGTGGCCTTGGCCCTGCTCCTCCCTCTAGACCCGCCATCCCAAGCTTCCTGTGCCCCACGGCCCTCAAACAGGCCGGCCCATGTCATTCTCATGCCTTGCCTCGTGCCCCACTGCAGAGAACCTTCCTGCTAATCCCCAAGAGCCCCGGATGCCACCAGTCTCAGGCCTCTGGTCCCGAGCTATCCGTGTGTCCACTGCTCCAACAGCCTTGTGCGCTGCCTGCCCCCACAGGTTCCTTGGGAGGCCTGGCACCTACCGAGGCCACTCAGAAAGTGGGGCCTCCCATGCATAGCTTCTCAGGACAGAAACCTCTGGAGCATTCTGTGTCTCCTACACAATACAGAGCCCAACCTCTGCTTCTGCCTGCCATCCGGTCCCTCCGGAGTCTGCCCATCCTCACCTTCCCGCTGTCTTGCCCTGACTGAGGCAGCCTCTACAGGCCCTGAGGGTACCTCACTCCGTAAGACCAAGTATGACCAAAACTGTTTCTGTGCTCTCCAGGGCTCTACAAGGTCCCTGTGACCTCTGGCCTCACTCCTCCCCCTTTCCTCCCTCGCTTGGCTTTGGCCTTGCTGGAGCCTGGGGCTCCTGGAAGATGCCACGATGCTCCCAACTGGCAGCATTCAATGTTCCCTGCCCCGGGTCCTCTCTGCCTTTGTTCAGAGGTCTTGTTTTGAGAGGGCTCTTCCGGACTCAGTCCCACCACTGGCCACACCAGGGCCATCTTGCTTGGGTTTCGCCTGTCTTGCTCCACTGTGAAGGCAGGCAGTGTGCCTGCTTTGCTCATCGCGACAGGAAGCGTCTAGAACCTCTGCCCAGCCGTGCTCTGACGGTGCTGGTGCCTGCTACGTGAGCGTACCCCGCAGCCCACACTCACCTTGCTGAGCTGGATCTCCATGAGGACCTGGTGCTGCCGCCCACTGCCTCCCTGGGTGCGCCATGAGTTCTGGGGCCGGTTGGGACCAGAGCAGCGGGAAGGGGAGCCCCTGGGACCGGTGAATCCAACTCTTGCTCTGGGAAGCGGGATGAGGGACAAGCTGACACAGGAATTCCTGCTTTCCTCCCACCCCACCCCTGCCTTAGCAAGGCCTTTCCTCCTGGAGCAAGGGGCCATCTCCAGTCTCAGAGGCAGGCAGGGCAAGGAAGGAGACTCAGGCCAGTGAGGGGCGCGTGCTGCTCGAGGTCACTAGCTGCCAAGTCAGAGCTGGGCTGGGCCTGGGCCCCCATCTTCACTGGCTGCCACTCATACCCTCCTCCTCCTCACCTGTGGCTGGGGTGGGGGCCAAAATCTCGGCCCCCGTAGAGGTGCCAGACCAGGGAGACCTCACGTAGCACCACACGACTGCTGGGCACTGGGAAGTGGGCAGGTGCCCGCAGCAGGTCTGTGCTCCCCAGTGGCCGGGAGAAGTGCCCATCCTGCACGATGATGGGACCTGGATGCAGCTGTGTCACCACGGGCTCCCCATCTCGGGGCTGCCAGGAGGCCAAGCAAAGATGTGTGAGCACGGAGGCAGTCCTGGGCGCGGTGCCGCGCGGTCTCTCCCCTGTCCTTACATCTCCCTCTCCTCCTCCTACCTGTTTTTGACAAAAGATGGCCCTCTTGGGCTACCATCCCCAGAGCTCGTGTCTGACTAGTCTGCCCAGGAGGGACTAAGAGCCCCTTGTCCCAGGCAGCTCTCTCTCCCTGGATCTTCCTACTGGCTCTTGCAGCCACATGGTCCCCAGCGCTGCTAACTGCCCTTCTCTTCCTTCATCCCTAGTTCTCGCAGTCCCTCTGCTCAGGATGCCAGACCTCCTATTCCTCTGGAAACCCACAAGCTTCTTTCGAGCCCAAGCCGAGGCCTTCCAGGCCTGCTCCTCCCACTGAGGCTCCAGAAGGGCGGAGCCTGAAGGGTAGGAAGGAGCCGGCCCCACAGCACGCACCGGGATGCCCAGGCCAGGAGCGTCCAGGATGCAGAACTCGTCACTGTCCAGGGTGTCTCCATCCCCCTCCTCTTCCTTCTCCTCTTCCTTAGCCTCAGAGCTCGACCCTAAGCTGCCAGCGGGGGCCCCAGGAGGGGCTGAAGGGGGCTGGGCCCCACCCCGTTCACCTGGGAACAGGTAGACTGAGATGGGCGAGGCCTGAGGGAGGGGACCACCTATGGGAAAGAGAGGCCAGTTTGGAGAGATGTCACTGTGGGTGCCTAATTGGGTCTGCTATCCCCGAGGTGTTCCCAGCCCACCTGCAGGCTGGGCCAGCTCCCGCAGGCTGCGCTCTGTGTCCAGGAGGGCGTCGGTCAGGTCCCGCTGGTTGATGAGCGCCGTCTCCACCGGTGGGCATGAGGGCAGGGAGGCAGGGTTCTCGGAGAGCTGGGCCAAGTGGGGAAGAGTGACAAATGAGTGACAGGAGGGAAGGAGATTCCCAGGGCTCCCAGCCGCAAACCCCGAGGGCCATGCAGGGGAGGGGCCTGGCCGAGCCCTGGTAGCCTGTGTGGCCAGGCCTCACCTGTACCTTCTGGCCGGCGATCTCCGTGGGGCTGGGGGGCCGGGGTGGGGGGTGCAGGTCGCCTGCGCTCATTACGTACTGGAGCAGGTTGGCCAGCATGGCGCAGGAGTCCGCGCAGCTGTGCACATGCACCACGTTGTTGGAGCAGCGCAGCTCGAACAGCGGCTGGCTCTGCGGGCCCAGGGCAGCAGCATCAGCACATGCCCCACTGCTCCCAGGGGCCGGCCCTGGGGGGCCCACAGTCCTGCCCCTGCCACAGGGACAGCTGGTCAGGTCTTTCTCAGGTGGCAGCCTATGCAACAGCCGCTAAGGGGATGTGCAAACTCAGAGTGGCAGGGGCCTGGCTGAGGCCTGGAGCAGGACTGCACCCAACTGCCTCCCGCCTCTGCCTTCAGTCCAGTGGAGGGGCCCGTTCTCTCACTGCACACAGATGGAAACGGGGAACCTGTAGGGTCATCAGTGTCCCAAGACCCCATCTGGGCCCTCCCCACAGCTGCCCTCAGGTGACAGGGCTGAAACCCGATGTCCATTCAGCAAACAGTCCGGGTACCCAGGAGCCTGGGCCTTCCCAGGCAGGTGCTAATTCAGCCAGCAGGGTGGGGCAGGCCCCGTGACCTGCCTCAGGCGCCCCCAGGACCTGGTGACGGCTGCACTCACCAGTTTGCCCTCAGTGCTCCCCTTCCACGTTTTGATCACCAGCTCCAGGAGGTCGACATCCAGGACACAGACATAATCTGAGGTGGAGGTGGAAGACAGGTTACTATGGCCTCCGGCCACCCAGCCCCTGCCCACCGCCAGGGGAGGATCAGGTGCTCTGGGTGTACCCCTGTGTGTGTATGTGCATGTGCACTGAGAACCCGGGTAGCAGCTGGGCGAGGACCCCTCCCTGCCCTGGGTGTGGCGGGGGCTGTGGTCCCTCAAGGGAAAGGAGCCCAGTCCAGGCCCTGCCCACCTCGCCGCAGATCCAGGGTCTCCACCTCACACTTATCAGACAGGTACAAGGCGGAGTCGTCAAGGATGAACCTGGTGGGGAACAGGGCTGAGAAGGGCCCAGGAGCCACTGCGGCGGCAGCTCCACGGCAGCCGGGCAAGTGTGGGGTTCCTGGCAACAGGCAGAGGGACCCCCGAGCCCACAAGAAGCTGCCCTGTGAGGACCCCACCAGCCTCGGGGCTCATCTGTACAATGGGCAGAGCAGGCCTGCACTACAGACCCAGTCAGCAGGCACTGGTTGTGGGGACACACTCAGGGTTCTCAAAGTGCTTCCCCTCCACCACCTCACGTAGGCCTCACACAGATCTGGGGCAGGGTTCCCGGTACAGCATTACTCTTTTAAAACAAGTCCTTAGCCAGGTGCAATGGCTCATGCCTGTAATCCCACTGGCTCGGGAGGCTGAGGCAGGAGGATCACAAGTTCAAAGTCAGCCTCAGCAATTTAGTGAGGCCCTAAGCAACTCAATAAGACCCTGTCTCTAAATAAAATATAAAAGAGGGCTGGGGATGTGGCTCAGTAGTTAAGTGCCCCTGGGTCCAATCCCTGGCACCAAAATAAATACATAAATAAAATTGAAATAAATAAATAAATAAGTATAATAAGACAAGTCCTTATTTTTTTTTTCCTCTGAGGTGCTGGGGATTCAAACCCCAGCTCTTGCGCATGCTAGGCAAGCATTCTACAATATGGGCTATACCCTCAGCACTGACAAGTCCTTATTTTATAGCAACATAATACAAACTATATTTTAGGATATAATAATAAAAAAGAACTCAAGTCATTCAAAATCTCTAATCTCAAATTCCAAGAAAATTACCAGGTATGCTTCTTTCTAGTCTTTTCTGTGCAACCATATATATGTGTGCATGTGTATATTCATCCACCCCCAGGACAGAGGAACAAACTCAGGGTCTTACACGTGCTAGGCAAGCACTGCTATTGAGCTAAATCCCCAACTACCATTTTTAAAGTATTTTTTAATGTTATTCTTCAACTTTACATTAATGGTTACACTATATCTCATGGGTGGAGCATATTACTTTATTCAGTGGTGATTTGGGGCCATTTAGATCATTTGTAAGTTTGGATTTTTCTTTTTCTTTTTTTTTGGGATGATGAGGATTGAACCCAAGGCCTCACATGTGCCAGGCAAGTGCTCCCCTCAAGCTGCGTCCCCAGCCCAGTTTGGACTGTTTGCAATTACACTACAGAGGCTTTCCACTGCACCTCTCTTATCCTTATAACCACAGGGCAACCCCTAGAAGAGAGATGACCAGCAGAGGCAGGAGGATCAGATCAGAGAGCATGAACACCCTTGTAAGGATCTGATTTGGGGGACCCAGCTCCCTTCTAAGAAGATGCAAACAACTCACATTCCTGCAAGGGGAACCATGACTCTGAACATAGACAGGCTCAGATGCGCCTAAGGACACAGGGCGGGTTGGCAGCTGCAGCCCCACAGCCTGCGGGGTAGCCTGCATACCTGAGCAAGAAGGTGGACGTGTCCATGACAATGTTGCTGGAGAGGGTGAAGGTCTCGGCGGTGAGGAGGACACGCACGGGGAGGTAGAGGGGCCTAGGGGACATACTCGGGCTGGGTCAGGCTCCTTACACTTGAGGCTTGCCCCCACGCCCACCCCAGCCCTGGCTCTGGTCCTGGCCTGCGCCAGCCCAGCCTGGGTACCTGTAGTCCACAGCACAGGAGAGCAGATGTGTGTGCAGGACAGTGATGACTGTGGGGGGCAGATAGCCCAGCACGGGGTCATCCAGCACATCTAAGAACTCCAGCAGCTTCGGAAGCCGGGCCAGGAAGGGAGAGTGAGCACAAGGCGGCCTCTTCTAACACCTCCCTGTCCCGGCCCCCACCCAGCACCACACCTGCTGCCCCTCAGCTGTCCATACTCCCCTTGCTGGGAGCTCCAGCCAAGTTCAGCTCCACTTCAGCTGGTGTCCCTCACCTGCTTCAACCCCCTTCAACCTGCCCACCCAAACCAAAGTCCAGAGTCCCTGGGCCAAGCGACTTCCCAGGCCCCTTCTGTTCACCTGGGAGTGCCAGCTCTGTTCAGGCAGGGCCATGTAGTGGCGCAGGGTGGCTTTGTGCAATCTTAGTGTCACCAGGAACTCCTGAGGGGGGAGCAGTCAGAGCAGAGGAAGCCTGACCCCAGCATGCACCAGGGAGGCAGCTGCCCAGCTAAGCAGGTAGGTGGAGTCTGGGGAAGCTGTACCTTGACATTCTTGTGGGGGTCCAGGTGGATGCGCACGGCAGCAGACAGCATGGGGGGGCCCTGACCCTGGCCCTTGCGGCCTGAAGCTCCCCGCTCGGTCACCCCCTCCTCTGAGGGGTAGATGGTTGGGGCCAGCTGGGTTGGCGGAGTGAAGCTGGGCAAGTCCAGGTGGCTGGACAGCTGGTAGTCGTCCACAGCCGCTGCAGACGGATCTCACTGAGCCCCTGACAAAACCATTGGCCACCCGCTCTGCTCGGGGACCCTGTCCCTCAAAAGCCCTCCACCCTTCACACCTCGGTGGTAGAGCGTTGCCTTCTCAGCCTCCAAGCAGAAGTAGCCAAGCCCTGGCTGGCCGCGGTACTGAGAGACGCTGAAGACGGTGCCCCGTTCCACGTCCAGCACCAGTTCCCCATGTGCGACCTCCAGCCGCCTCCCACCTGCATCCTGCCGACAGAGGACCCCTGGCCTACCCGCTGTGTTCAGCAGCTCCAGGCCCTTGGGACAAGTGTCACCTAGAGGCCCACCTGCAGAGGCAGCTCTAGCTCCCCGCAGATCCACTGGAGCCCTGCCAGCACTCGCTTCCTTTGGCATACGAGAATAATCCCTGCCCTCTGCTCCTGGGGATCAAATGATTCCCTTTCTGCCCAGCAGTGTGGTTTCACCCAGAGGGGTGTCAGTAAGTTGCTGACAGGTGCAATGGAATTGGGGGGTGGCAGGGGAGGTGCTGGTGGCCACATGGCCTTCTGTTCTCCAGCTCCTGCCCGGGAGCTGTCACGCTTGTGGTGCCCTCTGTCAGGGGATCTGGGGCAAGGGCTGGTCTCCCAGGCTGCCCTCACCTTGGCCTCACAGAGGGCTGTGATCCGACCCTTCAGCACCGTCACCAGTGTAGAGAAGGTACTCTGGGCGTGACGGCGTGGGGGCTCGGGGGCAGGGGCCTGGGGGGCCCCTGATGGCCCCACTGAGAAGAAGTGGGCGTCCTCGTCATCCGAGTCGGAGTCTGGGGTAAGACGAAGGTGGCTGGTGGGACGGAGACCGGGCGGGCTGGCCCCGTCGTGCCCAGCCCTGCTAGAGCGCCCCTCCTACCCAGCTTGAAGGCTGACTTGCACATCTTGAAGTTGTCATGCCAGAAGCCCGAGGAGCCCAGGAAGCCCGCGGGCTGAGCGGCAGGGTCAGGGGTGGGCAGCAGGTCCGCGGGCTCCCACATGAGCAGGTCATTGTTGATCCTGAGATGGCAGAGGCATGACGGGTGAGGGGGGACAGGGCCCGGCCCCTTGCCCTGCCCTGCTGTCCCGTGTAGCCACCTGTTGTAGATGCTTTCATAAACCTCCTTGCTGGGCAGGAAGATATGGGCTCCAGGCAGAAGCACTTCCAGGCTGCAGCGAGATAGCGCCAGGGTCCGGCTCTGGAACGTTCTCATCTCCTCAGGGTCTCCAGGGATCACCATCTGGACAGAGCAAGGGGACCCTCAGCAGAAGAGTCACCTCAGACTTGCCAGGGCCTTTTGCCGACTCCAGACCCTTCATTCATTTACTTATTCATTTGCAGAAGCCCTTCTCTGTGTGCATGGGTGATGCCCATCTGGGATCCAGCACCCGCGGCACGCCAATGCTGCCCAAGGGCAGAGATCCTTTAATCCTCACAAGGGCCCATGAGACAGGTCCTTGTACCTACCTTCCAAAGGGAAAATTCATCTGCAGGCAACTCCCCCAACTCCCCCAACTCCCCGAGTGGAGAGCCTGCTTGCAAACTCAGGCGGCGTGGCCCACAGAGCAGCCTCTCAGCTCCGATCAGCTTCAGAGAGGAGGCTGCCGGGCCAAGTATAAACTGCCAATAAACAGCGAGCTGGGCTGGGGTACTGATCGTCCCAACCAAGGGGCCTGCCCTCCCTGGGTGCTTCCCTCCCTAGCCCTGAGTGAGGAGGGGGGCTTCATGTGCCCTTATTGGGCTGAATGAATGAAAGAAACAAAATTCTCACACTTGCGCGCCCACCCCAGTCACCTAGGTGCTCCCCTGGCAGAGATGCAGGGTGGTCCAGGGAGAGGTGGGGCAGGCGGGCTCACCTCCTCCGTCTCATACATGGTCCTCTTAGAGGAGAAGGGCGAGGGCTCCGGCTCCCGCAGCTCGCACGGACTCTCAGTGGACAACTCCAGCTCTTCCCCCTTCTCCGGGGCCGCCTCCCACTGTGTGCTGCTGGACTGGGGGTTCAGGGTCAACACTACCCTGCCGGGGCACAGGCCTGTCACTGGCCTGTAGGACCTCTGGAACCTGGACCTGGGCTGGCCTCCTGCCGCCCCCGTGGCAGAACCCTCCCCTCCAGCCGCTCCTTCTAGAGTCCCCACTTACTGGGGCAGAAAGTACTTGTGTCCAGTACTCTTGGGGTCCAGGGCTTTGGAGACACGGAGGCAGGGGACAGGTGGCTTCTCGCCATCTTCATAGATTCCTGGAGGAGATGGGCAGGGGTGAGGATCCTCACTGAGGCCTCTCTCCATTTCTTCCCCATTGCTGGGACAGGTCAGACACCCGTGGTCTGCAGTAGCCCAGGGATAAAGGGTCCACTCTGCCTGTTGCCCAGGAGGCCAGGGATAGTCAATGCAGGTGTCCCAAAAAGCTGGTAAGAGCCTGTGCCAGGGTTTGCTCCAACTGTGACCCATTTGCCCCAAGCCCACCTCTCCCCGCGGCCCAGGCCCCCTGCCCCAGGTGTTATTCTTGAAAGGGTTCTTACCATGCAGGTCAGAGCAGGTGAGCTCCAGGCGGGTCGGGGCTGGGGGGCCAGGCCCACTGCTAAGCTCTGACCGGAACTGAGGCTCACTCAGCTCCAGCCGCAGCTGCTCGGCCCGCACAGCCCGGCCAGCCCAGGGGTCCCGCTCAGGCCTCAGGTCAGCAATGGGGAATCGCAGCCTCAGTGTGGCCCGGGGTGCTGAAAGCCGAAATACCGTCTGCTGCTCAGTGGCTGGAGGGGGCTCTGTCTGCAGAAGGGTCAGGGGTCAGATACCAAGGCCCTTGCTACTATGGTCTGGGCTCTGCTCCGCACCCCAGCTTGATGGGATGTCTCACCAGCAGGCCGGCAGGCGGCTCGGGGGGTGTGGTGGCCAAGTGCAACAGGGCAGCCAGCCGGTCCAAGGCTCCCAGCTCCACATCTGCTTGGAAGTCTGCCAGGTCCAGGGCCAGTTCTGAGTGGCAATGGCAGGCAACAGAGCGCCGGGGCCGGCTCTGTGTGGGCAAGGGTGTTAGACCAGTGAGGGCCATGGGGTAGGGGAGGCAGGATAGGAGGGGGCTTCCTCCAGCAAAAACAACCCTGAGCCCTCCCTGCGGCTGAAGAGCTCGGGTAGGGGCCCAAGGAGACAGGGGCTTTCAACACCCAGCCCTGTGTAGGTGACTTGCTGGTTTATTTAATATAAGCCAACCAACATTTGCTCCTCCCACCTCAGAGGCTCAGCAGAGGACTGCCATGTTAAGCCAGGGAAGAGGGCAACCAGCCTAAGAGGACAGCATGGACGGAACAAGAGGTCAGCACACCACGGGAAGCAACAGAGCCTCAGCCTGGGATGGCGGTGTTACCTTGGGCACCCTGCGCAGAGTCTGTGTGTGGCGCAGATGGGCACAGGGCCGAGCTGAGGCCTGGGAGCCCAGGTTGCTGGGAAAACTCAGGATCTGGGATGGGACGTGGCAGGTAAAGAGGGTCAGGCAGTGCCAGGCCCACCTGAGCCCCCGGCCCCGCCCCTGCGCTCACCTCTGTGTACTCGGGCTCTGACGCGCCCCTGGGCCACAGGCACTCCAGCACCTCCAGCTGCCCGAAGTGCGCTTCTGTGTTGCTCATCCGCCGGCCCCGACCGCTGGCCCGCAGCTCCCAGGACAGCTGCACGGCCGTGCCTGTGAGCCTGCAGGGAAGAAGATGGGCATCAGAGGGTGGGCCTGGGGACTCCGGGAGTCTCTACAGGCCCCTTCCTTGGGCTTGCGGCTTATACCGGACATGGCTACAAGGGCAGGCTTTCTGGAAGCGTGGCCGAAGGTGGTGGAATTCTCGGGAGCCGAAGGGCCCATCCTTGGCAGCATCAAACTCGGCAAAAAAATGGGTGGTGAGGTCAGGTGGTCCGGAAGATGGGGCAGATGTCTGAAGCAAAGTCAGGGTCACACCCCCCAGGGTCATCTTCAGCAGCGAATCAGGGCGCATGGTGTCCGGAATGGGTGTAGGGGCCGCTTTGCCTGAGGGGACAGAGGTTTTACCAGGGGTTCCTGGGAACTCGTGGGCACCCCAGCTGGGTGAAAGTCAGCCACGGAGCTGGCCAAGCTGGACTGTTGGGGGCTGAATCGGACCCATCATGTAGCTCTGGCCAGGGGCTCAGTCAGGCAGTGTCAATGAATACCTCCTGCACATCAGAGCCTCCACCCAGGCTATTAACCTCCTCAAGGTGCTAGAAGGATTGATTGGTATGATAAACACCCAGCCCAGTGCCTGACCCACAATAAGGTCTTACACCAACCAACGACAGCCAGATCTTACAACGCCCTTTTTATAGATGAGAAATCTCAGTCTCAGAGAGTTTAAGTGCTTGGCCAAGAATGCTGACTTAGGTACCCAGGCCCCGTCCATTACATCGCCAGATTCCCAAGTTAGGTCTCTGGGGAACTGCATCATAGGTGGCAGTCTCAGGCATCATTGGGAGTCTCCTACATGCATCCGAGACTCCACGCATCAAGCCTTTCCCAGCCCTTCTCACCCCTGCAAGGCTGCCCAGGGTACTCGACTCACCAGTTGGGTGGGTCGGGGCAGAGAGCCGGCGGGAAGCCATGTTGCTATGCACAGAGGAGCCCAGGTCCACGTCAGAGAGGGAGAGCTCAGAGACTGCTGAGGTCACACTGCTTGTAAGGCCAGTCATGGAAAAGAAGAGGTCTAGGGACAAGGTGAGTCGTGTTAGGGACAGACAGGTTGGCCCCTGGGCTCCTGCACCCATGTATGCTGCCCCTCCAACCTACGTCTGCCCTATACCCACCGGTGCTGTCTAGGTTGACAAGAGGGTTGGTAAGGGGGTCTGGGCTGAGGGGCTCGGCCACAGCACCCGCCTGCAGTTGCTGGTTCAGATCCTGTTCGATCAGCCACAGGTCTTCAGCACCGAGCGGGCGGCTCTTGTTCAGCTTGTCAGTCAAACCTTCGGGGTCTAGAGGAGGGCATCTCAGTCCAACCTGGCTGGCACTCCCTGCCATCCACCCCTGGACTGCCCAGAGGTCTCACCTGCAAGGCTAATAGCACTGAGCAGATCCTGAAGCTGCTGGAGCTGCCGTGGGGTCAGAAGCAGGTGCAGGGAGCCCAGCTGTCCGGCCACCTCCAACTGGGAGCCAAAGGGACAGCCATGGAGCCTATACTTACCACCTGCCCCTCTGAGTTCTGCTGCCCACCTGCCCTCACCCTGGGGAAGTAGGATGAACCTGGCCACAACTCAACCTCTCTGAGACTCAGTTTCTCTAGTTGTAAAGAAAGTAATAACGTCTCCCGTTTGACATCCTCCCTCTGGCCTGAGCGTGAGCAGCACTGCTATGGATGGGTCCCAGATGGGACATGCTGCTCTTCCCCAGAGGCCTGGGGACTCACCTTGGGGCCTGGGAAGGCCTCGTTTTGCTTCAGCTTCACCGTCAGCTCCATGTACCCTGAGCAGCTGCCAATTTGCAAGGGGGGCTCTGGCGGTTCTGCCTGGGAGGCAGAGGGTTGAGAAAAGCGGGTGATGGTCTGAGGGATGGGGGCAGGCTGAGGGGGCTCAGGGCGTGGGAATCCGCTGGCCCACCTGTCGGGGGAACTCCTCGAAGTGCAGGCGCACCCCTGCCAGCTGCAGCAGCTTGTGCAGGAAGGCGGGCGGCTGGTGCACATCCACTGGTGGCGCCTGGCTTGGGTCCCGCACTGCCTCGTCACAGTACTCCAGTCTGGGGAGTGCAGGGTCAGCCCTTGTCCTGGCCACCCCAGCCTGCAGAGCTGCCCATCATACCCAGACCATCCTGGACCACCATGTTCACCTTGGGGGCTCAGGCCAGGCCTTGGTCTTCTGACCCTCAGCAGCTATCCTGTCTTTGGGGCCCAGCCACTCCAGGCCTGGATAATAGTCCCCCAAGCTCCAAACACAGCCCACCCCTACCCCTTCACCACCACCCAGGCTCACCCTGCCCTGCCCTGCTACCTCCCAGGAGCCTGGACCAGGGGCAGGGGGCCAAGGGCAAGGCCATCCAGCACCCCCATCCACCCTAGCCCACCCCAACCTGGCCTGCTCCTACCTCTGTACGTGGACTTCCACAGCCATGCCGTGCTCCCCATCACCTGGTGAGTGCTCCACCCTCACGACTGTGTCCAGGAAAGTCACCTTGATCCTCCGCAGCACTGGGGAGGAGGTCACAGATCAGGTGGAGCAACAAGAGGGCAGCTGGGTAGCAGAGTTACTGTCTGGGCCCTTGTCCTATGGGCCAAGGAGGGGCCTGCTCACCAGTCTCAATGGTCTGGGCAAACATCTCCAGTCCCTCCAGAGGCTGTGGTGGCTCAGAGGGCTCAGGGAGTCCCTCCCGCAGACACTCCTGAGCCAGTTGCAGGCTTGTGGTCATGCATGAGGCCCAGCTCTGCGAGTCAGCAGCCCCTGGCCCTGTGGGGAAGAAAATGTTCTCAGGGCAGACAGGTTCGGTCAGCCCCAGACCGCCCAGCCCTGGCCTGGCCTTACCCTCACCTTGTCCTTGGCGGGGCTGCAGGGTGAGCTGGAGGCCTGACACGCGCACGGTGCAGTGGTCAGTGAGCAGCGCAGCCCAGGGCACGGCTACCTCAATGGAGCCCACGAAGCCTTCCACCAGTTCCAGTGGTGACTCCATTGACTCCAGTACCTCATTCACAGACTGGAAACAGGCAGGGGACAAAGCCAGCTTGGTGAGCCCCCACATCCAGCTGGCAACCACAGCCTTTTCAGTTACTGTCATTCGGAGTGCACTGCTTTCCTGGCCCTCCACGTGCCACCTACCAGGCCCTATCTGGGCTCTTGCTGTTCACTACCTCTGGCCTCCATCATCTAAAGCTACCCAACCCTCTAAGCGAGTTCAAATGCTTCCCTCTACATGCAGTTAAAATCATTTACAGAGCACCTTCTATGTGCTAATGGCACAGACCCATGGGTATACATTCTAGACATGGGAACAACACGTGCACAGGCTGGGCAGAGAGAATAGCAGCGCCCCACATTCATCCTGGGCAGAGTCCAAGGGAAGAATGTCCAGGAGGGGGGCTGACCTGAGGTGGGAAGGAGCCTCTGAACCCAGACACATGGTGTACCTCTGTCTGAGGCACAAGGCTGAGCCCCTGGTAAAGACATTTGTGCTGGGGTCTCACCCCCAGAAATGGGGGCTGGGAGCTCCTTAAGGGAAGCAGCCCACTTGCCTTCTCCCTGTGATCCCAGGTGCTCTGGGTGCTACCACCCAGACAGTACCACCTTCTACTGTAAGGACTGAGGCTGGGACCCCAGCCTCTCTCCCCATCCCAGCTGAGTCCCCAGACAGGTAGTCTTTTGGGGGGCCTTTAAGGTGGGGCTGTAGGCCAATCACCTGGGAGGTGAGGTTGGTTAACAATAAAGTGCCTGCATTCTCCCCCAGGTGAGGCCGGAAAGCAGCCTACCTAGGAACCCCACGGATCCCCAATAAGAGGGCAGGGATCAGAAGAGCAGGAGTGTTTTCTGGTGCTGAAAAGAGAAAGGGGCAGCTCAGAGGTCTGGGCCATCTTTCAGGCCAGCCTAAGAAGCCAAGTTCAGAGGTCAGAGACCTCCTACAGTGGAATTCACAGACCACAGGCTGCTGGGAAGTGCCTCCAACTCAGAGCTAACTCCCCACTCGCTCATTTGCTCCCAAGGACTGGCCACCCTAAGCCTTGGTTTGTCCTTCCTGGAACTACGGACTCCTGAGGCCAGCCAGAAAATGAGAAGGCCCTGCCTGCATGCCTGACCTGCTGCTCTGGACCTTGAGGGCTGACTGAGTACCAGCCCTAAACTGGTGCCTCTAATTGGTGGCTCCTCGGCTACTCCAGGTCAGCTGAGCTGTGAGTCAGGGCCCCTCACCCACTTGCCCCCAGTTTCGAGCCTCTGAACTAGGCTCACTCTGACTTCCCCTGCATCTCCTTTAGCCTCGTCCTTGCTCAAGGCCAGACCTTCACACCCTTCCTTGAGGGCTGCCCTCCAGGTAGAGATGCTGGATCCCAAGTCCCTCCCTAAACACTGGTTTGGTCCCTCCTACTCTTCCAAAAGCAGGAAATAGACAGAGTCACACGAGGTGTTGATCAACACGGGTGCTGACGCTGTTGTTGACATCCACATCCGGAGGGGAACCCCACCCACCGCCAGGGATCCTGGGGTCAGGAGGTCAGGGTGCACTTTCCACAAGTGTCCCCACCAGGGCTCTGAACCCCAACAGCCTTCCCAAGCAGCTGCTTCAGCCCCAACTCTGTCGCTGCCCTGGCCCCACTACATGGGAGTCCCAGTTCCTGGGCTCCCTCCTCAACCACTCTCTATACTCTGGGTATCACCCTCCTCAACTCAGCCCCCAAACTCAATGTGACCATGCTGTCATTCTCCAGATAAGCGACATCCCCTCCTAGCCTGTTTCTCCTCCGGTGAAGTGGAGACTCGGACACCTTCCCTCCCAGCTTCTTGCTCTGGCAAGGAACCGAAGCCAACAGCGGGGGTGCCTCCGATTCCTGGAGAGGGCCCGGCTGCCCTGGCCTCTCATGCCGGGTGCCGGATCCTTCGGCCCGAACTGATACTTCGGCAGTCTCAGGTCGCTGTGCTCCCGCCCTCCGCGCCTCCCCGGGCTCGGGCCTGGCTGCTCACCCAGGTCTCCAGGTGGATATCCCGCAGAGCAACGCTGCCCTTGTACAGATCCAGGCTGAGCTGGTCCAGGCTGAGGTGCTCCTGAAAGAAGTGCCCCAAGTAGTGGTGCAGCAAGTAGCGGCAGACCCGCTCTTTCACACAGTTCGACCATGGCCACAGCCATCGTGACATCTCGGAGACCGCCTGGCCCGGGCCGCCTCCGCTTGCCGCCAGCCGGTGAACCCTGTCCGGCTGCGCTGTTCACTAGAGCCCCCGGCTCGCCCCGCCGCTTCTCTCAGCGCCAGGCCGCGCCCCCAGACGCCCAGCCACGCCCCCACGCTCACCGCCATTGGCCATTGTAAAGGGCGAGACCTGCTGATTGGCCGCAGGGGGAGGAGCTTTCGGGAGCGAAAAAGGGACTGGGCTCTCAGGAAGACATAGTGCTCTCAATCATGATTTACGCTTGCGTATAAATACTGTGTGGGAGGACCTTTAACCTCCCTTCTACAGGCTCTGGGAAGGCTGTTGCTGTAGGTTTGGGGGGGCGGCCAGTCCCGCAGAGGAATGCGCATGTGCCGACTCGTCCGACTACTTTAGGTGGTTGGGAAGAATTTAAAGGGACAGTATCACATCAAACTTCGTGGAAGGCTTCCCAGAGGAATAAAGTCAGTGTGGTATCTGTAGCATGCCTCTGTGGAAACAAGTGAATAAACATTTGCATTTTATGAAACCCTTAACCATTCTTTATCTCATTTAAACTTCTTAACTCTCTAAAGGAGTGATTATTGTCATCCATTTACAGGTTTATGTAGGTTGCTGGGTCCACCAGGAAGATCTTTTATTCCACTCCTCACCAAGGAATGCGCCACAGATTAGCTGACCCACCCTTCTCTCCGCAGCTGGTCAGGCCTTAGGGCCCTCTCTAGAATAATAATAGCTTTTCATGTCTCTAATCCTAAAATCAATAAAGAATGAATTCTACCTCCCTCCAGAGAGGCATTCATTGTTTTTGAACAGCCTGTGAACTGAAAATGGTTTTTACATTTTTAAATGGGTAGGGTGGGGGAATCAAAAGAATTAACATTTCATGACGTGAAAAATCATATTTCAGTGTCCACGAATACAATTTTATTGGAATATGGCCATACTCTGGTTGAATAGTTATGGGCTGTTTTCCTGCTACATTGGCAGAGTCATGTACTTGAAGCAGAAGCCTGCAAAGCCTAAAATATTTATTTTCTGGTCCTTTACAGAAAGTTTGCTGACCCCTGCTCTACAGGTTGGCCACAAAATCTCTTCCATCAGGGGAGACTTCAGGGGTCCACGGATAATGATGATTCCATTTTAGCTTTACCGAGGAGGTGGAATCTGTTTAGGTCTAATGCGAAAAGTCAGCTTGAAGCTTGGGTGACCAACCAATCACCCTGGCCAGGGGGGGGAGGAGGAGGGCAGGGTCCTGGATGCCAGTCCCAGTCCTGGGTATCCTCAGGCAAGTCATCACTCTTCTGTAAGCCTGGGTCTTATCCCTGTAACCTTTGATGAGGAGAGTAGTCTGCACAACTCATTCCTGGAAGAGACAGAGGAATAGCCTCTAAGAGAATCCAGGAGATACTGGGGAGGCTCCCTTGGGAGAATGGGTTGATTCGGGTCTTCAGAAGATGTTTGTGCAATGATTCAAGAGAACTCTCTGTCCTCCATGACAGGTAAGGCACAGGGCTGTGCTCATCAGTTGTATATTAAATGAATAATAAATAATAATAAAAATAATAGACCCCATGATTTGAGCTTGTGTGATGCCCTCTGTCCTTCTCACCTTGTACACATCATTTCTTCTGCTCTTCTCCATGAGCTCGTAAGGGAGGCTCGCAAGGAAACTGAGGCTGTGTCCAAGTGCCTGTGAGCAAGTGAATGAACGAGTTCCACTTCTACCAAAGGCAGTGGAATATTCTCCTAGAGTCCATGAAAGTGTTCAGTCTGGGGGGGTGGGGGGCAGTCCACTCCCCTGCTGGGGGACTAGGAGCATCACATGCAGTTGGATACAGGATCACTCCCTATTCTCAGTATTTCCTGAGGTGGCAGCTTCTGTCTAGGGAGGTGGCTTCCAGGGCCAGGCCACCTTCACATCTATCTCTCATTGTAACGTGATTGGCTACCACATCTGCCTCTTGGGTAGGTGCCTGGGAGTCCACTCCTGAGCCCAATCCCCAGTGCAGAGAGAGTGTGAGCAGAGCATTAGGACTGAGAGGGCACACAAAGTTCCTTCTGCCACCTTCCCCACATAATTCACCACAAGCTCCAAAGAAAACCAGCTCCAAAGACCAAGCCTAGGCCCTGGGGCAGAATAAAGGGGACAATGGCTTCCTGGGAGGGAAGGTAGTGTTGAGGACCTGCTGGGGTGTTTCTGGAATGGACTCCCAAGCCTCACTTGATCCAGCAGTCCCAGCATCGACCTGGTCACCACATTGGAGGACTTCTACTGGATGACAATACTGGAACCCAGTAAACTCAAGGGGTCTGGGGAAGGATGGGGCCAGGATTTCTCCCCAGAGAGAAAAGGGGGAGGGATGGGCTTTGTGCAAGGGTCCTAGGAGGGGCACCTTAGATTAGGTGAAAACTCATCAGGCAAAGTGTGCTCTAGGCTTCAGGGGACTGCAGAGTCTCTCCCTGCCCCTGGGGAGGGCTGACCTTTCTGGATCCCATCAATAGGATCAGGATGGGTGTGGAAGAGGTGGTGGCTTTTGATTTGATCCTTGGTGGAGGACTGGATTTTATCAGAGGGAAGGGTTTTCTAGGAGCAAGATAGGCTAAAACATAAGGCTGAATGGAGTGGGAAGGAGGTTTCCAGAAGATGACAAGGAACAGGGGTCCAGTCAAAGGCGTTCCCTGAGGCTAGCTGAGAGGCAGTCTGGGACAGGGAGGTCTGGACGCACCTGAAAAGAGATCCATCTCTGAGCATACTAAAAACCATTGAAGCGACCAAGCAGGGTGGCACACGCCTGTGATCCCAACCATTCAGGAGGCTGAGGCAGAAGAATCCCAAGTCTGAGGCCAGCCTGGGCAATCTAGGGAGAGCCTGTCTCAAAATAAAAAAGATTTTTAAAGGGCTGGAGAAGTAGCTGAGTCATAGAGTTAAAGGCTAGGCAATAACTCCAGTTCAATCCCCGGTACAGAAAAATAAAAAAACCATCCCACATCCTTTTTGTTTTGGTACCAGGGGTTGAACCTTGGGGCACTTAACCACTGAGTCAATTTCCCAGCTCTTTTCATATTTTTTATTTAGAGACAGGGTCTTGCTAAATCAATGAGACTGTCTTTGACTCATGATCCTCCTGCCTCAGCCTCCAGAGCCTCTTGGCATAACAGATGTGTGCCACTACACCAGGCTTTTATCCCAGCTTAATGCTGGTTTTTGTTTGTTTGTTTGTTTGTTTGTTTGTTTGTTTGTTTGGTACCAGGGACTGAATCTGGATGTGGGGGGGACTTAACCACTGAGCCATATCACCAGCCCTTTTTGTTTTTAATTTTGAGACAGGGTCTCACTAAGTCTCTTAGGCCCTCACTAAATTGCTGAGGCTGGCCTCAAAGTCATGGTCCTCTTGCCTCAGCCTCCCATGTCACTAGGATTACAGGTGTGCACCACCATGCCTGGCCTATCTTTTTTTTTTTTTTTTTTGGTACTGGGGATTGAACTCAGGGGCACTTGACCACTGAGCCACATCCCAGCCCTATTTTGTATTTTATTTAGAGACAGGGGTCTCACTGAGTTGCTTAGTGCCTCGCCTTTGCAGAGGCTGGCTTTGAACTCAGGATCCAATTGCCTCAGCCTCCCGAGCCACTGGGATTACAGGCGTGCACCACTGCACTCGGTTGTCCCTCCTTAATGCTGTTCCTGAGTGTGCAGTTTGGTACTTTTAAGTATTTCACATTGTCGCATAACCAACACTCAGACCTTTTTCATCTGGCAAAACTGAATGATATTCCCATTAAACGACTAAAATATGGGTGAATTTTAAGTTATGTCTCTGATAGCTCAATAGAGATGTTAAAAATAGAAGAAAATAATTTTTAACCTCTACCCCTCAATTGACATTGCACTTACTTTGAGACACAGTTCAAATGCCACTTCTGGGGCTGGTGGGTAGCTCAGTAGCAGAGGGCTTCCAGCATGGGAGGGGGCCAGATTGACCCCAGCACCAGACACAGACACACACACATTCTCTCTCTCTCTCTCTCTCTCTCTCTCACACACACACACACACACACACACACACACACACACACACATACACGCACACAATGCCCCCCCAAAAAACAAATATCACTTCTAGAAGTCTTACGACTCTCTTCTGCCCTTTGGTCTCCTGATCCTCAAACAGAGCGCCTACTTTGTACGAAGCCCCCACCCTCCATGGTTAGTCTGGCCTTGAGACCGTAGTACAGGAATCCATGGTGGGAGGCTGAAGCTAGCTGGCAGGTGGAGGCCTGGTCCCTCTCACTGCATTTTGGGGAAGAAGCATACTGGGAATGGGACCCAGAAGCACTTTACCACTGAACTACATCCCAGTCCTTTTAATTAATTAATTATTTATTTATTATTTATTTTTTAACTTATACCAGCCCTTTTAATTTAATGTCATCGTCGTTGTTGTTATTATTATTGAGACAGGGTTCTCACTAAGATGCCAAGCCTGGCCTCAAGCCTGTGATCCTCCTCCCTCAGCCTCCCCAGTTCCTAGGATTACAGGAGGGCACCTCTGCTGTCACTCCTGGTGACTGCTTTTGATGACAGGCTGTGTGACCTTGGGCAAGGCACTCCTACCTGGGCCTCGAGGTCCTGGCCTGGCAATAGGAGGCTCTGTGGTCTGTTTCTCTCTCACTTGTTCTGGATATGGGAAGGGTTTTGCCTCCTGAGCCTGAAGGTGGGTAAGCAGAGAGATTAGGGACTCCAGTTTGCCAATGAGGACACCAAGGGCAAGGCCTGCTGAAGATTTCTGGCAAGGGGAGCACTGTCCAGGTCTCCAGGGATACTCAGCCAGGACAAACTGTGGCCCTCAATAAAGGCCTCTGCCTTCTGTTGCTCTAGTAGGTGGGTATCTCTTGGGCACCCAGGTTTTCTCTTTAGAGTGGAGTGGTGAGCAGGGCTCGAAGCAAGGTGGGACATACTCTAACAAGGCCCCAGCTCCCTCCCTGGCCTCATTGTCCGGGCTTATTACCCTCTCCTGATGCTCAGCATAGACCAGTTGTTCATCCAGGCAAAACTTCACGGTGGAGATTTCACAGCAGTTCAGGGGAACAGAGAGGACATTGGGACCCCAGGTTTTTGGAAGGGAGCCCAGGACTGCAGGCTTGGAACTTCTGGCCAGAATATCAAACTTCTGGAATTCCAGCTGTGTTTTGGGTACCAAGCAACAGGGTTTTGGTCAATAACTCCCTCCCCAGCACATCTTGGAGACAGGGTGGCCGGGGAAATCCGTCTGGGAGGCCAGGTTGACTGGGGTGGGTAACAGGGTGGGTAACACCTGCTCTCATACTTTGCCACTCCGGGGCTGGCCCTTTAAACCACAGACTATGATGTCACCGCAGATAGCAAGGGACGGGAGGGGGACTGCAGGCCTGAGTATGGACTGCATTTCCCAGCAGCTCTGGTGAACCACACCCCTCCCAGCAGGCACTGGGGTACCTCGGACTATTAACTGGTCCAGTGCTGGTTGCAAGGGTTTTCAGAAGCGTCGGGCCATTCTGGGGTGAGGGCGGGGCTCCCACGGGGATGGCCTGGGGCACTGATGGCCGAGGCCAAACGCGCTGGCCTGAAATAGTGTGCTGGGCCTCTTTCCTGCCAGCGTTCTGGCATCATCCCCAGGTTCCTGGTGCAAACTCCCGCGTCCTCCTCTTTCCCTCCGCAGAATCCAGGCATCCAGCCCCGGCTGGAGCCCGCCCCACTCGCTCTCAGGCTTCAAGAGCCTCGGCCTGTGCCGCGGAGTACGCGCTCAGGTGTTGCCCCTTTGGTCCGGAGGCTCCCTTTAAGCGGGGCGGGGACTACATTTCCCAGCGGCCCCGGGGCCTTCCTGACGCAGCCCCCCCCAGCCGCGGGGAGGTGCGGGCCGGGAGGGGGGAGGTGACTTGATGTCATCCTGAGCAGCTGGGCGGCGGGTGCCGGTGCGCCCAGAGCCGGGGCTCCTACTGCGCTGCGCCGCGCGGGACCCGAGTCCCGGGACGTCAGCCGAGGTCCGCGCGCTCCCGGGCCAGCCGCGAGCCCGCCGTGCGCCCGGCCCCGACGCGGGGCTGAGCCGGGGGCATGCTCCAGCCCCCCCGGAGCCCCGGAGAGAACCCAGGAGCGCCGCCGCCCAGCCCCAGCGCCCCGAGCGGCGGAACTGCTGCGAAGGAGCCCTGAATCGCCGCCCCTCCCCGCGGGCAGCCCCGGGGGCTCCGCCACCAAAGTCTGGGCTTCTGAGAAGTGAGTGTCCCCGCTCCGGGAGGTTTGCAGGGCCAGGAAGGAGGAGCTGAGTTGTGGGGAGGGTGCTGGGGTCTAGAAAGGGGTGGCACGAGGACAGGGTCTCCGTTCTTGGGGAGGTCCACGGTGGCCGGCTTTAGTGCAGCAGGACCGTCCATTTCTCTAAGGGATTAGGGATGAGGAACAGGGTCCCCAATCTGAGTCAGGGGCTGCCTTGGGGAAAAGGGCCTCTTTGGGGAGGGATTATTTTAGAGCCTGGGGGCCTTTCAGTTTGGGAGAAGGGAGGGACCTGTCCATGACGGGAAGGGGCTGCACCCCTATTTGGGAGTCTGCTCGAGTAGGAGGGAAAATAAGACATGGGCACCCAGCTGCACAGCCCAGGCCATCTCTTGCTGACCTTCTTGCATTGACTTCCTTCTCACAAGAGTCAGAGTGGGAACCCTGACAAGACTCTTCTGGACTCCCAGGAAGGACCTGAGGCCTGAGCCATCTCCTTTCCACCCTGCCTGCCCCCCAGGACTGGGCAGTTGCCTAAGGCCCTGGGGGGGGGGCCCAGGACTGTGGTCGTGCCCCCTCCACCCAACAGGATGGGCCCAAGTTAGTCCACCCAGTCTCACCCAGCATCCTCTGGGCCGTGGGGCAACCCCAGGGGCTCTGAAAACTTGAGCTGCGCCTGCCTGCCATGGAGACGAAGCTGCCCCCTGCAAGCACCCCTACCAGCCCCTCATCTCCTGGGCTGTCGCCTGTGCCACCGCCTGACAAGGTGGATGGCTTCTCCCGCCGTTCCCTGCGCAGGGCCAGGCCCCGTCGCTCCCATAGCTCCTCTCAGTTCCGCTATCAGAGCAACCAGCAAGAGCTCACTCCACTGCCTCTGCTCAAAGGTGAGCCGGCGGCTCGCTGCCAGGGTACCTGAGCCCAGGAGGGGACCAGCAAGGATGGGGGCTGTGGGGGGAGAAGCATCCAGCAACTGCCATCAGAGGGAATTTGGACAGCTCTGCCAGGCTGGGGATTTCTCCATGGGAACTGACCCCCAGCCCTCCAGCCCTCTGCTGACGCATGGCCTGACTGGCCTGTCATCCCTGGAGGTGGGGCATTGGGAGGTGGTGCCACTCCGGGGGGCAGGCCAGGGCCAAGGGTGGGGCACACAGCCTGGGTTCCAGGAGGCCACTATCAGCCCCGCCAGCTGCCTGTCTTGGGGCAGGTGCTTGGAGTGGTTCCCGGTGATCACCACGTATCCCCCACCTTCACTTCTGGCTCATTGAACAGGGTGCCACCTAGGAGAGGGAGGCAGGGGCTATTTTTGGAAAGCCCATATAACCAGGCTTTGTGGTCTTGCTTAAAATTACAAAGCCTCTGAGTCTGGATTACGAGAAATGGAGGAAGACCCCTGACCCCCAGGAGTGGAAGATGGGATAGGAAGTGCTTATTCTTTACAGGGGGTAGGAGAGGGCACTGGAGCATGGAGTCAGGGGGCAGCAGGAGCAGGCCCTAGGGATTAGGAGGTCTACCCCTGTTCAGAACCCTGGCAGCTGGGGCCTAGGTTCAGTCCCCCGTCCCTCCATAGATGTGCCAGCCTCTGAACTGCATGAGCTGCTGAGCCGGAAGCTGGCCCAGTGTGGGGTGATGTTTGACTTCTTGGACTGTGTGGCTGACCTAAAGGGGAAGGAGGTGAAGCGGGCGGCACTCAATGAGCTGGTGGAATGTGTGGGGAGCACCCGGGGAGTCCTCATCGAGCCTGTCTACCCAGACATCATCCGCATGGTGAGCCCTGGGCTCAGCCTTTGAGGGACTGCCTGGGGGATACAGGAGCCCCTACTGCCCTGCCTGTAGGGCCCCGGGGCTAGGAATAACTCTACACCCTTCAACTTGGCCTCAAGGCCCATGTCCTCTGTGTCCCCTGAACCCCACTGCTGCCCAGCACCCACTCAGGGGCTCCTTGCCCATCCTACCTCCACACTCTGCTTATGCAAGCAAGGCCTGGGGCGCTGGTCCCCTGTGTCACAACCTTCTGTGGCCTGGCTGTGGTGCTGCCTTTCTTATGAAGTCTCTTTCAATGCCCAAGCCGGAAATCCCCTTTTGCTTGCCCAGAATGCCTGTGGGCTTACTGCTGGCCACCTCTTCTCCCGTCTCTGCCTGGGGTGCATCCCTCCCGCTTGACTCCCAGCCCCAGCCTAGGGCTTGCACAAGCTCAGTGTTCAGGTGAAGATTGCCCTTGCTGGGGCAGGTGCCACTTTTGACCCATTAGGATGTTGGATGAGGGACCCCCCAGCTTCTGCCTTCAAGGGATTATCCTTAAAGAAACCTGACTGCCCCCCAGATCTCAGTGAATATCTTCCGGACCTTGCCACCCAGTGAGAACCCTGAATTTGACCCTGAAGAGGATGAACCCAACCTCGAACCTTCCTGGCCACATCTGCAGGTGTGAGGGGTGGGCAGGCAGGGATCCACAGAGGAGCTTCAGTCAGGGGGGTCTGCTTAGCCCCAAACTGTTGGATGAGGGCTACGGGGTGGGCTGAGTGGGTGAGGCTGTGGCTGGACTGATCTTTGTCTGTCCCTTCCCTCAGCTGGTATATGAGTTTTTCCTGCGTTTCTTGGAGAGTCCAGACTTTCAGCCCTCCGTGGCCAAGAGATATGTGGATCAAAAGTTTGTCCTGATGGTGATGTGGGGAGCCCAGGCTGGGTGGTACCAGAGGGCAGGGGCAGGCGCTCTGAGGGCTGTGGGATAGGATGGACGCAACCTGGGGTCGACCTCTTACCTGACCCCACACCCCATGTCCCACAGCTCCTGGAGCTCTTTGATAGTGAGGACCCCCGGGAGCGTGAGTACCTCAAGACCATCTTGCACCGGGTCTACGGCAAGTTCTTGGGTCTCCGGGCCTACATCCGCAAACAGTGCAACCATATCTTCCTCCGGTGAGTGGCTGCTCTCTGCCCAAGAAGAGCCCTGGGGAAGCGGGGAGGGAAGGAGGGAGAGAACGGTTGGGGAGAAGACTGAGACCAGGGCTCCTGGGCTACGGGTCTGTGTGGGATTCTGGTCTCCCAAGTTCTTTCCCCATAACATAATATTGATTGGAGAAGCCTATGAAGTCAGCAGAGGACTTGCATTTCACAGATGGGAAAATAGAAGCTGAGAGAGTAGCTTACCGGGACCAGGGCAGACCAGGGAACCTAGTTCTAGAGCTTTTCATCCTTACCATGCTGACCCATAGGACTGGAGAGAGTTTGTCTGCAAATATGTATTGAATGCCAGCACCCCGTGGGCACTGGGGACTCACATGGCCTTGTAGTTGAGCTCATGGCTCTAGTGTCAGATGGTCTATATTTGAATTTGGTTCCAGTATTTTGGGTGAACTTGGACAAATCACTTAAGCTTTTTCCTAGTTTTCTCAACTTTGAAATGGGGATGCTGCCTGAACTAACTTGGGGACCGAGGTGAGATGAGGGGATGCCTTCAAACAGAGTAGTTCCTGACCCGAGGCGGGGACTCTGAAGCATTAGCTCTTATTGTCATTAGCAACAAAGGAGGTAAGAGGTGATCTGGGTCCTCCAGGAGCTTGGAGTCTACCAGATTCCCCACTTACTAACTTTGGGCAAGTGTCATTTAGCCGTCGAGTCTTGACTTCTTCATCTGTGCGACGGCTTTCGTACACCCTACTTCTCAGGAGAATTTGTGAATTACTGGGTACGGAGTAGATGCTCTAAGTGTTTGTCGTTGCTCTGGTGGACCGCATGAAGAGCGAAGGTCGTAGGCTGGGTGCCTGTCGTCTGGGAGGGGAGGTGAACAGGAGCGCCTCAGCAGAGAGCCTGGGCTGGGCGTCGAGCGGCAGAGGTGCCTGACTGGGAGGGCCTTTCCAGAAGTAGGCGTGACTCTCAGTGGGGCCTGGTTTGGGGTGTGCAGTGGGGAGGTGGGTAGGCAGGTTGGCTGATGCAGGCCCATAGCTCCGAGCCCCTCCACGCTTTCTTCTCCCCAGGTTCATCTATGAACTGGAGCACTTCAACGGTGTGGCCGAGCTGCTGGAGATCTTAGGAAGGTGATTGTCCTTGAACCTCAGCTGGAGCTCAGGGTCCTGGGAGGAGGGACTGGGACCTGGTCCCCTGAGCCCTGCTCCTCTCTTCTGCCCCCTCCTTAGCATCATCAATGGCTTTGCGCTGCCCCTGAAGACTGAGCACAAGCAGTTCCTTGTCCGCGTCCTGATCCCCCTGCACTCCGTCAAGTCGCTGTCCGTCTTTCATGCCCAGGTGAGGCCCAGGCCTGGTCCTGCTCAGCAGACACTGCTGACACAGTCAGGGCTGCCCGCAGGACCGAGAAGATGGCCTGACACTCATGGGATCTGTCTCACCTCGGTCAACTTAACCAATTCTGTTCTGCTGTCGGGAATTCCCAGTGCCCTGGGAGGCCAGCCGCGGTCCTCTGCGCCCAGCCCTCCTGCCCTTCCCTTTCTGCCTGCTCTAAGCACAGTGAGCTCCTCCCTCCACAGGCCCAAAGACCGTGGTGCAGAACGCTATCAGGGAATCTTTTGCAAAATTTATAAGGAGTGCTCTGCTGAGCATTTCCCCTGTGAGGTCATCGTCATTCCCAGCTCGCTGGCATGTGCCGCCCAGGCAGCTGGCAATGCTGGGTGAACAGAGTGAGGGGCAGTGGGCAGGTGAGCACCTGACTGGGTGCCAGGCCTTGGTACCTGCGCCCCACTGACCTCTGGCTTCCTCCCTCTCCCCCAACCCCGGCAGCTGGCATACTGTGTGGTGCAGTTCCTGGAGAAGGACGCCACCTTGACAGAGCATGTGAGTTCCTCTGGGGGAAGGTGGGCCCCTCACTCTGCAGGTCTGACTTTCTTCCGCCTCTACCCCCACAGGTGATCCGGGGGCTGCTCAAATACTGGCCAAAAACCTGCACCCAGAAGGAGGTATGAAGACGGGCTTCGATGCCCACCAGAGGGAGGCTGGGGGCCATCTCCCAGAGGCAAAGAGGCGCGTGTGTGTTGGGGAGATGCGAGCTGTCACTGCTGCCCCTCAGGTGATGTTTCTGGGGGAGATGGAAGAGATTCTTGATGTCATCGAGCCCTCCCAGTTTGTGAAGATCCAGGAGCCCCTCTTCAAGCAGGTGGCTCGCTGTGTATCCAGCCCCCATTTCCAGGTATGGGGCAGGGACAGGTAGGGTGGAGGCAGTGCCACAGCCTGGGAATGTTGGCCATTTACCCCACGTAGTTCCCTCTCCCCTCAGTTCCTCCTCCAGTCCTGGGTCTGGCAATAGGGAGATGCTGGGTTTAGGGTCAGGAGATGTAGGGTCAAACCTGAGATCTGCCTTCCCCCAGCTAAGTTTCCTCATCTGTAAAATGGGCCAACATCAGTTTCTTCACTGGGTAGCGATGAGGATCAGAGAGATCTTGACTGTAACATGATAATCTGAGCCAGAACAGGATGAAGAGTTATCACTTTCCCCCTTTTCTTAGTGGTCCTAATATTTTTGTTGGTTGTTTTTGTTTTGGGTACTAGAGATGGAACCCAGGGGTGTTCTACCACTGAGTTACATCCGCAGTCCTTTTTAAATTTTTGTTTTGAGACAGGGTCTTGCTGAGTTGCTGAGGCTAGTCTCTACCTTGCAATCCTCCTGTCTCAGCCTCCTGAGTCATTGGGATTACAGGTGTGGCCACTGTGCCTGACTTCATCCCCTTAGATCTCATCAGTCCTTAAGGATCCAGCCAGGTTTCCCCCACCACCTAGCTGCTGTAATGCGCTCTTCTCCACAGAAGAAAAAATAGACTCACTTCCAGTCTGTTTTTTCCTGCCGTGCTAGGGATGAAACCCAGGGCCTTGCACAAGCTAGGCAAGTGCTCTGGCCATCAAGCTCTTTCTCCAGTACTCTCTCATTTTTTATGAACCATGACCCTGTGGAAGTCAGTTCTTCCTACAGTGACTCTAATAGTTTCACTTTGTTAGACACTTTAAAGTCCATTATCTCATTTTATTCACTGGTCCAGTGGAGGTAGGTATGATTAGCTCCATTTCACGGACTAGAGAACTGAGGCAGAGAGATTGGGTTCCTCACTGGGGTCATGTGGGTGGAGTAGAGTCTGGCAGCAAGGATTTGCCTGGGTTTTGATTCCAAGACCAGTGCTTTCTGCTTTTCTCTTACCACCTTGTCTCCCCAGGGGACCAGATGAGCCTGCAGGATGGGGGTGTGTGGAGGTCAAGGGGCCTGGGCTTCAGGGTAGGGATGGAAGCCTGGCCATGCCAAGCAGAAGCCACTACCAGGCATTCTGTATCACCTTGCCTGCCCCAGGTTGCAGAGCGGGCTCTGTATTTCTGGAACAATGAGTATATCCTGAGCCTCATTGAGGACAACTGCCACACTGTGCTGCCTGCTGTGTTTGGGACCCTCTACCAAGTCTCCAAGGAGCACTGGAATCAGTGAGTGCCCAGGCTTTGCCCTTACCCTTATACAGTAGGATCACAGCCAGCCTGGCCTCTGGGGCTGCTCCTGGCTGCAGAAGATGGCTGAGGGGGGTGGTACAAGGGCAGGGAAGCGGGGCACTGTTTGGGGAACAGAACACTGGGCAAGTGGGTCACACTAGGGTTGTAACCATCTCAACCCCCGTCTCGCCTGCACCAAGAACCATCGTGTCTCTGATCTACAATGTGCTCAAGACCTTCATGGAGATGAATGGGAAGCTCTTCGATGAGCTCACGGCTTCCTACAAGCTGGAGAAGCAGCAGTGAGTGTGAGGTGCTGGGTGTGGGGCAAGGGGAGGAAAGCAGGAAGGAGACTGACCCTTGGACTGGACCCTGAGGCCAGTAGAGGACCAACCCAGTGTGGGCAGATGTTCCGAGTCCCTCCCTTGGGTTCCTGCACCCCTGCTCAGCATCCTCCTGCCGTCCTTCCTGGCCACGCTTCCTGCTCTGCCACCCTGTGGCTCCTAGACTAGGCTGGGAGCATTCTCCCCTCAGCGCTTTGCTAAGTAGAGGGTCCTCTGGAGTCAAAGGACAGAATATGGTTCTGTGCCCCCAGCCCCTGCTCTGCAGAGTGGGGTGGAGGATGGAGTGTGGGCCCCAGCTGGGGAGCTGCCTTACCCTCTCTCCCCAGGGAGCAGCAGAAGGCCCGGGAGCGTCAGGAGCTATGGCAAGGCTTGGAGGAGCTGCGGCTACGCCGGCTACAGGGGACCCAGGGGGCCCGGGAGGCCCCCCTCCAGCGGCTTACACCCCAGGTGGCCACCAGTGGGGGTCAGAGCTAGAGAGCCTCCCAGAAGGGGAGAAGCTAAACCAGACTAGAGCTGTCAGTCCCTCTGTCCCTTCTCCTGCCCAGGGGCCCAGAGAGGCACACACCTACCCCTGGCCTTGCCAGAGTGGGCTCTGAGGACTCCCTGTCCAGCCCTGCGTGGGCAGCTTTCACTGGGGGACAAGAGGACAAGATGGTGGTTTTGGCAGCAGAACTCTCAGGCCCTCTTGGCAAGACTTGACCAGGGCAAGCTTGACTGGGAAGCTGCCATCAGGGACATTCCCCTGCCCAACAACGCCGGGCTCCAGGCTACAGGGGGATCCCACCCTGCCCCCAGCCTAGGACAAGGGCACTGGGCGCCTCGCTTGCCCCTGCCCTGGGCCGGCTCGAGGTCCTTCCTCATCTCCACCACGGGGTCCACGATCTATTTATTCTGCCCTGCGCACCCTCAACACAGGCACTGTCCTGGCCCTGGGGCATCCTCCTTCCCTCCTGTCCCTTGCCCTATACTTCCTTGTCCCCTTTTTATTTATTGGGCAGGGGGAGGGGCAAGGGCACAGGCAAAAAGAGATTCACAGTGTCCTGGGGTAAGGGGGTCACAGTAACCATGGTCTATCCTCCTTCCCTGGCTGGGGGTAGACTTAATAAAGAGAGAAACCGAACAGCTGCTTGCTTTATTTAGGGGTAGGGGCCAGGCAGAGGCGAAAACTCCCCTCTTCTTGGGAGGCGACATCACGAACAGGAGGGTCAGAGCTGGAGCACCCCTCCTTTGAAAAAGTTTCATAGCAAGTCAGGGGCAGGATGGGGCCTCCTTCCAGTGACTAGAAGCGCGAGAGGCGACACATGTCACACTGACAGGCCCTGGCTGTGAAGATCTCGAGCTCCCGCCTCCGGTCCCCCACACACTGCAGCTGCACCTTTACCTGTGGGGGCGGGAGCCAGCCACATTCTGGACCATTCCGAGCCCATGCCCTCGTCTCCCAACCCCAGCGCCCCTCACCTTCTTCAGGCTGCTGATGGTGCAGCACTGAGAGACAGAGGTGATGTTGTGTCGATAGCCGCTGGCCGCCAGCACAGAGTACCGCGAAGGGAAGGCGCTGGACTCACAGTGGCCCACGCAGGCCTGTGCCACATGGGAGCCCTGGCAGGTGCCTTGGCGGTCACTGCGCACTGTCACGTTGAAGGCTAGGAGGAGATGGGGAGCCCCAGCGCTGTTGTCCCTGCCTCCCTGGGCATCATCTAGGGTGCTGCCTGCCCACAGTCCGTCTGTGCCCACCCGGAACCCCACTCCCAGCTCTCTGGTCCCAGAGTTACTCACGGTGTAAGTGGCAACCTGGAATGGCTGCCTCCTGACCCCAGCCTTCAGCGACTGCCAGGACCAGCAGGCAGATGAGCAGGGCTTGGGGGCACGCCATGGGCACCCGAAGCACAGTGGGCAGCAGTCTCTGAGGGGGTGTGCAGGTGGGAGCGAGTTCTTCAAACAGCACCTGCCTGCAGGTGAGCGAGCCAGAGCTGGCTGGTGGTTCTGACAGGTGAGACATGCCTGCGGGACTGTCAGTACCCTCGCTGCCTCCCTCCCTGGGTCACCCTGGATGGGACTTGTGTGTCTGTCCTCCAGCCTTCTGCAGTGATCCTCCCCTGGAATCATCCTTGAAAACATCTTCCTCCCTCCATCTGCCCCGTCGTGGCCGCATCTCCCCGCCCTCTGGGAGCTCCTCCTGCCTCAGCAAGCTCACCAGCACAGGCCAGGGACCGCAGCTTGCAGCATCTGCTGCTCCAGGGACTGGTGCCGACGCGCCAGGCTTTTATTGGCGGTGTTTCGGAGCCACTCCCTCTTGGAGATCAGCTTTCAGGCGCCTCCTGGCCAGAGCGCTTGGAGCAGTCCACCTGGGAGAGCCTGGCTCTGAGGTCCAGGGCTGGGGGAAGTGAGGTGTGCAAGAGAGCCCAGCAGCTGGGGGCTGGTGCAGCGTGAGCGCCGGAGGAGAGGGCTCCAGACAGCCGAGCTCTGGTCACCTGTGTCCTCTTTGCTGTGGTTAGGACACTTCCCTGTTCAGGCCTGTGCCACCCCCAGCCTAAAAAACTAAAGCAAGCCCTGCCCTACTGACTACATAGGAAAGAGACTGGAGGAGATTCTTATGGACAAGTGAGTGTGCTTGGTGTGCATGGTGGCAGAGCCATGGGGGCTGGGTCTACTGGGTCCCCCTTCAGAGCCTCCCTTCCAGGTCAGTGGCTGTCTTCCCACTGTGTGGGAGAGCTTCAGAGGGGAGCTCTAAGATAGAGGGGCCCTCTGGTCCCTGGAATAACAGCACTCTGACTCCTAAAAGAGCCTGAAGCAGTTAACCCCAGGAAATCAGATGATTTAGTCCAGCTCTAGTTTCACAGCAAGCTTTCTAAGGCTCAGAGAAAGGAAGTCACTTGCTAAAAGTCACACAGCTAGTCTAGGTCCAGGCTGATTTAGAACCCAAGTCTCAGGGCTGGGAAGATAGCTCAGTCAGTAGAGTGCTTGCCTTGTAAGCACAAGGTCCTGGGTTCGATCCCCAGCACCCAAAAAAAAAAAAAGAAATCATAGAACCCAAGTCTCCTGCTGTACTACCCATGGTGCTAAATTAAACTTGGGGCAAGAATGTGGCAAGTCAGGCCGGGGCCCCTAGTTAGCAGGAGCCAGAGGTTGGGGCAGGGCAGAGACCAAAAGGGAGACTGGTGGTTGTGGGCAGCCTCACTCAGGGCCACGGACTCAGAAAGAACAGGCCAGTCACACAGACTGCCAGAGCTAGGAGGCCCCTAACAGCTCATCAAATCCCACCCCCTCATTTTCCAAGTGAGAACGTAAGAACTTCCCCAAGGCCACGCCGGCCGCTAGTCCAGGTTTTGGAGCTGTACCCTTCATAGCTTTGTCGAGGAGGCCACGTTTGGGACAGTAAGGCAGGGGCTGCAAACACAATCTGAAAGGAGCTGGCGTTACCCATATTGCTGACCCTCAAATCCACACACCCTCCGGCCCCCTCCAGCACCTCCCTGATCAGCTTCTGGGCCCTTACCTGCCAGCCCCTCCCACAGCAACCTACCCCTTCTTTTCTCCCCACCAGAGTTGGGGCAGCCAAACAAGGGAAACAGAAGGACCGAGCAGTCCTGCTCCTACTCTCCCACACAGCACAGCAACCCTCGGACATATGTCAGATAATTAGCTACTTGAAGACTCTGGGTGACAAGGACTCATTACCTCACAGGTAGTCCATTCTAATACTGGATGTTTCTAACAGTTAAAAAGTGATCCTTTTGTTCTGAGATAAAAGGAGTTTTCCTAAATTTCCATCAGCTGATTTGGTTCTCTGAGGCCAAACAGGTCTAAACTGTCTGTCCCAGACTGGCCAGAGGTTGAATACAGTGTAGGGTGTCCTGCCCTTTTCCAGGGGCCCTACCTGGACTGGCTTCCAGTTAATATGATAAACTAATTGGTGCTACTGTCAAGGCACCAAAGGGATAGAGTGGCGGGGAGCATTTTATCTGTGGAGAGGCTGTCTCTTGGAGCCCAGATGAATTGGGGAAGAGATCCTTTCTTTGGAGGCAGCAGGATTCCGGACAGTGAGTCTTGCACAACCCTGCTCCCTAAGGTTTGGGATCAGTAAGACTCACCCACCCAACGTCATCTGGTAAACAGCAGTAGGGTAGACCAGGGGAGGTTTTGTGCATTGCTTTCTCTATATTTGAGGGAAGTTTGTTCTCTTAATCTGCTTCACTGACTGCAATCAATAACTCTTCATAAATAATTTATTAGCATTAGGATCCTAAGTGCTGGGAGACAAAGGACCTACACTGGCCCTCAGGGCACTGAAATTCCTAGACCATAGTATTTTAGAAAGCCCCATTTTTTCCTTGATGTCTTAACTAGGGAAAAAACTATTCTAAGGGAGAAGGGACAAGAGAAACCCACAACAGGGCTCAGTTAGTCAGGGCCATGGCTCCAAAGGAGATGTGGTAAGATGGAGTCAGAGGAGGAACAGTTCTGGAGGCGTGGTGCAGAGAGGACCTTCATTCTGTTGCCGAGTCTGGAAGGCTCACTGACTGTTCTTCCTGAAGAAATACCGAAACGGGAAGACGGTGCTGCAGGAGTGAGAGGAGAGTAGGCTGAGACTGGAGACCTCCTTCCCTTCTCCCCAGTCCCATTAAGGCCTCATTAGCCAGGGCACTTTGCTCTGGGGAACCACTGTATGGAAATTCAGGCCTGGAGCAGCACTGGAGAAGGTACCTAAATTAATTACACTCAGAAGGGAGAAATAAAGGAAAAAGAATCACAATGGGATGGCTGAACCCTAGACAGAGGGAGGGATTTGCTAACTGTTCTCTGCAAAAGGACTCTGAAGACAACCCAGGTTCAGAGGGAAGGACAGAAATGTTTTGGAAACCAAACTATCTGAATGGCTCCAGTAAAACAGGAGAGACTCTATTCCAGCAAGGTTTTGAAACCAGGCCTTACGCTGGGCATACTAGGATGGGGGTGAGGGGCACAAAGACAAATGAGACGGTATTGAATTCACAGGTAAGGCCCTTGTCCTCAATCTCATTTCCACAATCTATCCTGGAGATAACTGAGAAACTTCTGCAAGTCATCTGCTTTTATTCTCATTTTCCCTGAAATACTCAATGAGGCAGCTCTGGAGCTAGATCACTGCTTGGACACTGGATCTCAGTTTGATAGCAGGAGAGGAGTTCACCTTACCTTAGAAACCCAAAGAAGCCACTGGTTCCTAGCTCCTTAGGTGGAGGTGGGTTGTTTTGCTGTAATGGTGGGACAACTGGCCCTGGCAGGCTGTGTTCCTTTTTAGAATCTGTAAGGAAAGCACTCAGGCAGGAAAAAGGTATTGGTCCATGGGCTATTTTCACACGAAAATGCCAAGATTTCTTTAAAGCCAGGTGAATTGTTTGCTGTGACCTTCCCAATTTCATCTCAGCTCAATGAGACGCTCGTCTGACCTTGGAGTATTTTCAAAGTCAGGCTCCACGGATATTTACACAGCTCAACTCCCCAGTCATTCACCACGGCTGATGTTTTCACACAGAACGACAGCGTGTCCAGTAACTCACTTGCTTTGTGTCCTGCTTCTAGGATAACTACAGTCCACACTGAATCATCATGCTGGGTGAAAGATCAGCAAGTTGGAAGGGCACCACCTCCATATGCATTCCCGGGCCTAGCAGAGCACCTGTCTGTGCCCTGAGTGTTCATATTAACATCTGAGGGGGAGGGAGAGAAAGCTCCCCAAGATGGTTCTCCAGCTGCACAGAAAAGACACCTCCCTTCCAACTTTTCCACAATACTGCCCACCTTATTTGGAAACATTCTGGAAATGCAGGATCATCAATTTCACTATCAGAAGCAGAGGAAGGGGTCTGGGGTTGTGGCTCAGTGGTAGAGCACTTTGTCAAGTATGTGTGAGGCACTGGGTTCAATCCTCAGCACCACATAAAAGAAATAAATAAATAACATAAAGGTATTGTGTCCATCCGTAACTTAAAAGAAAGAAAGAAAGAGAGAAAGAAGCAGAGGAGGGGCATGCTTTATTGCTTCCCTTCCCTCTTTTTGGGAGCCAGGAGTGGGGGTCTGTTACTCTAGGTCAGGCCCCACTGGAGGACAGCTAATGGTGACTCTAAGGGTGAGAGGCACAGCACCCCTGAGTATGTACAGACTCAGAGCACTAAAGGGGGCGGGGCGTTATTAAAGGAGGGTAAATATGAACTTCCCAGAACCTACCCTGTTCCTGGGCTTCAGTGGTATCAGAGTCTGGGGTCGCCTGCTGGGGTTTTCTTTCCTTGTTCTGATAAAAAGACCAAGAAAAGTCTTAAGTTTTACTCCTACATAGGCTGGTGATCTGAATAGCTATTTTCTGATGAACTGATTTCACATCAGCACTGGGGCCTGGTTTCTGGCTGCCTGGGCAGGGCTGAGATTTCCTTCCACAGGACTGTCCTTTTTCATATCAGCTCCCTAACCACTGTCTGTCTAAAACCACAAAATTTACGAGCTGAAAACAAGCCAAGCTGGGCTTACCTTACTGTTCCTTACTAAGGAGAAGGCCCACTATTATTAACACAATATTGAGGCTTCAGAAATCAGGACTACCCTACTATTACCTTGGAGAACCGTGTAACTGTGGGGTAAAACCAACCTATAACCCATATGCTACAAGCCAGCATGCTGAGGCTGACCCCAAGTCTCTAGAGTGTCCTGGTTGCTGAGGAAGACGTGAGCAGAGTGGGTGGCAGTCGTCAAGGAAGGCTTCATGGGGAGAGTGACGTCTGGATGGGGGCTGCATGGATGGGTGGGATTCATCTTGGGTGTGAGGAGCTGGTCAGCGAGAGCAGGGTACTCCAGACAGTGCCATTAAAGAGTAAATGTGATCGGCATGGCTCGAGCCAGGCTCAGCAGAAATATGGCGATGGCATTAGCAGCCAGCACAATACCGTGCAAACTTATTATTTCTCCACGAGCCACTGCCTGATAGGAATTCCTCTGTACTTTGAAGAAGACATTCTACAACTGGTTTCCAGGACCACAGCATTTCTCAGTAAACACCCTGATAATCAGAAACACAGGCATATATTTTCTTTGGGACTGTGCCTGAGAGAGTCCGGCAAAGCCCACGTTCCTTGAGCTGTGATGTGAATTCTGGAGGAGGATGGACTCAGGGAGGCAGACTCAGAGTGGGCCCTGGGCGATGCAGGACGGGCCGCGCCCTCAGCACAAGCTTCAGGTCAGAACAGATCTTTGTGAGATGAGATTCTTCACGAACCTCTCAAATCCTAGTCCACAGTGGCATAGTCCCGAAAAATGGCAGAGAACTCTAGCAAGAAAGGACACCATAGACCATTCTTACTTTTTCTAGACAGTGGTGACAAGATTTAGAGGGCCCAGCTCTGATTTCTGGCTTGAGGGAATTATTCTTACAAGTTTGATGAAACTATGCTTTGGACCTTAAATTCTGTGATACAGAGTAGCCTTAGAAGAGTGGCATCTACTCGGGTTGGGAGCAAGGACTAGAGGGCAAAGGACCAAGGGCAGAGGTAGAGCCTACCCCAAGCCAGGGAGACCCTCACAAGACACAGGCCTCTGTGCTCTCCTGTGATCCTGAAGGAGGTTTTCCCAGGCAAACTTGTAAGAGAGGAAAAACAGCCTGAAGAAGACTGAGCAGAGACCTCCAGCAGGACAACACACTGAAAATCTCTGCACGTCTAGGGCCAGATCTGCTGAGAATGGGTTTAGTAGAAGGGCAAACAAGCTGTGGGCACCAGTCTGTTTCACTTATAGGCCATTTGTCTGTTTATTCCCCTCCACTCCACATTTTTTTGTTCTTCCACAGTCTGGGTCTCTAGGTCTAGCGCCTAAAGAAACAAAGGGAAGGGGTCTACCTTTCCTTCTTCCTCTCCCCCAAATCCAAAATCCCTTTCATGAGATAACTGTCGCATTCAGCTAAGCTTTCCCCGTGCAGGCTCCCAATGTGTTCAGGCATGCAGTCTGCACTGGCTGAGATCCTGTACCCTAACTTCCCTCAAAGGGGAGAGAAAATACCAAGCATTGGACCATAGGCACAAATTCAATTTTTCCAGCTCAACTGACTTACACTGAGAGTTACTGTGATCACTTTAATTTAGGAGAAATCCTCTCCTTGGGAACAGGGTCTGTGATGGAGGCTGTCTTTGGGCTTTGAGTCAAAATCAATAAACATGCTCCTTTTACTCAGTTTTTTTTCTAAGCCCAGAATCAGGTTGAAAAGGTAATTATGTTGAGTAAGAAGATGTGGGTACAGTTCTTGAGGGAGATGATGTGTCAAACTAAGAATAGGAAGGTATGAAGGGAAGGGAGCGAGGGAAACGTTCCTTAATAGTAATTATCTTGGTTGTATAAAGTGTCTTTGTTCTCCAGAGCTTCATGTACCCTTCTTGTACTTTTTCATGTCTTTTTTTTTTTTTTAAACCTCAAGAAAGGATGGGAGGCAGAGAAGGGGGTGACTTTCTTCCTAAAGTCACTCAGTGGGCCACTTGGCTATGGCACAACTAGGGAATGTCCTGGGCCCCCAGAGGCAGAGGGCTAGCACCCCAAGGGTATGCTCCTCCCCCAGGTATATTATAAGCCCCAGGAGAGAAGAAGCCAGGCTTTACATGTGTTCGTATGTACCCTAGCACATAACATAACATCTTGCCAACAGGAGGCAGAAAACTGGCTTAGCAATGCAAACTGCAGGATGAGGGACAGCTCAGTGGTGGAATGCTTGCCTAGCCTGTGTGAGGCCCAGGTTCAATTCCCAGTACTGGAAGGAGGCCTCTCCTGCTGGCCTCTCCAGTAACATTTCTATTTTTAAAGTGGATTTTTTATAATAACTTTATTTTATTTAGTTTTGTATGTGATGCCGAGGCTTGAACCCAGTGCCTCCTGTGTGCTAGGCAAGTGCTCCACCACTGAGCCACAACCCCAGCCCTCCAGTGACACTTTTGGTACTGTGCTCTAAGCTCCCGGTGGGCTGGCTGCAGCCACCAAACACCCTGCACTCCTCCCTCTCAGCCTGAGCTCTCTAAGCTCACTGAGCTCCTCAGGACTCCTCTGGGAACCTTCCTTCATGGTCACTTTGTGTTCTCTCTGTACCCTGTGCCTCCTCCTCTGCACACGGTCCATCTGTAAGTAACTGTCAGCCTGGCCTGACACGGCTGGTGTTTTCAGGGCACTTGGCACATAGCAGACACAGTGAAAATTTATTGAATTCATGTACATGTAAATGTCTGCTCAATAACTGATCATGTTATAGGTCCTGGGAAGGTGAAGAGATGAGGCTGGTGTTTGGGTACTGAGGGTCAGAGCTACTTTGGAAATATGAAACAGAAAGAAAAAAGGAAAGATCTATAAAGGCAGGTATAACAACAACAGCTATTTAAAGAGGGGAGAAAATGTAAAAGGGCACTACTTTAGAGACTATTATGGAAAAGAAGCCTTGAAATGAAGGAGTAGCAGATATATGAATATTCAAATGTGGAACAGACTCTGTAAGTAGATTCAAACCAAATGGGCAGGGGCCAGCCCATCACTGCTTTAGAAATTTTCTCTTACCAATTTCCAGTGCTGATAAATGTCTAGCTCATCTGTTAAAATTAGCCATTCCCAGACTCATACCCCAGTGTAGATGAAATCAAAGTTTTTGAAAGAGAAAGTTCTACACTGAATTCCACCTCTATTCAATACAAACCTGTTTTCTTACTTCAGTTCAACTACAGAGTACAAGCAGCTGCTTTCTAAGTTGAGAAGAGGCAGGTTTTAACAAACATTCATCCATGTGTGCATTACACAGCCACTTCGGGGATGGTGTGGCAAGGGGGAAGTAGTTGAATGTTGTTCTGCAGACAGTGAAACCTGAGCATGCACTCAGTCAGTCCCACCTGCAGTAAGAACACTCTGTGCAGGTAACAGGAACCCTGCCTTGCCACAGAGCAGGAGCAGCCAAGAACCTCAAAGCCTCCATTTTGGTGCTCACCTTCCTGGTTTCCATATGGGGCTTCTTTTTGCTGCTTTCTTGACTAGAAGTCCCCATCTTGGCCCTGAGTGGGGGAAAAAGCCCAGGAAATGTTACTGGCAGTGACAACATTACCACATTCAAGCAAATGTGGCCCAAATGAATATTTCAGCAGGTTGGCTATTTTTATACCACTCCTGGCTGGCAGGAAAAATTGTGTGGCCAAATTTTCTTTGGGTGCTGCTTTAATTTGCAGTAGAATCCCAATTTGAAACACTTAAGGATATGGGGTTTGAAAAAGGGAAATGTGACTGACAGCAGGTTTTAGATTCTGAAATACTTGATTGAGCATCAAAACCCAGAGAAAGGGAAGATCTGAAGCCTCATCTCTGTGGAAAATTCATTCAAATGGAACAGAGCAAAGCTTCGTACCTCCAAGAACACTCACATTTCCCTAGCTTGGAAAGGAACGCTCTACCCCAGCTCAGCTCTCCCAGCATGCGCACCTGGAAGGCAGGGGGCAGCTCCTCTGTGGTCTACCCCAGGATCCACACGGTCCCAGGAAAAGAGTGACTGCCCTCTCTGAACCTGGGTGAAAGCAGCGTGGGCTGGGGAGCAGACCGCACCTTGGATTATTCCAGCAGGCCTCTCTGGGATGCTAATAGGGATGGCTGAACTGTCTTGTAGGTTCATTTTGTCCCTGACAGAGAATCAAAAGATCATAAGCAGCCTCCACAGCAACTTCGACATGATGGAGACGTGCCCGACATTTTACCTCGTAATTCATGTGCTCAACATTCCCCCTAACAGTTGCTATGTATAATTGATACTTCACCTAAAAATTGATACTCACCCTCTTACAAGCATTTATATTTCTCCCTGGACTACCTTTAAGGTCCTAAGAGCTTAAGGCTCACTCAGTAAAACAGAATAATCATATTTTATTTGTTCTCTCTTTCAAGGTTCCCTGTGTTTCTGGATAATGTTCTGGCTTCATAATCTTTGTGTCTTTTGACCGGGCCTTCCATGATGCTGCCTTGGTAAGCATTCACTGACTGCACTGGAGTCAGTACGGATCTGACTGTATTTCCTCTCAGCCTTCACCGTGAACAGAACAATCCTACTTTGCTGAGAAAGGGACTGTGTTCAAATTACATCAGAAATGTCAACTTGCTTCCTTTCCTTAGTCCACTCACTAGAACAGGCAGGTACCGAGGAAGCCCCCAGTTCAGGTAGCAAAGCCAGGCTAGGAGGAGTCAGCCTCCCGAGGCTGCCACTTGACCTGCGCAGCCCTGTGCTGCGGGGGGAGCCGGGCTCTTCCTCAAGTCCTCGCTTCCTCACAGAGGCTCCTGCTGTTTTCTTCTCCGTTAGCAGCTTCAGTGAAGAACCAGAGTCCTGTGAGCGCGGAGTGGCTCACAGCTGAAGAGGATACCAAGAAAGGGAGCTACCCAACTTTAACCTGCCAAAGGCAGCTTTTTTTTGCAGTGCTGAGGATGGAACCCAGGGCCGTGTGCGTGTTAGGCAAGTGCTTTACCACTGAGCTACAGCGGCAGCCTTCAAAGGCAACTTTTATCACCAGCTTCGTAGCAAGGATAGATAGATGTTCACGGTCTCTGAAATCTAGCTAAGGAGACACACAGGGTCTCCTGCCTATAATTCTGATGGGACCTAGGCAGTGACCAAGTGGCAAAGTCTGAGGAAGAAAAGAGTAGCATTTTGGCGACAACATGAGGTGATTACAGTGATTTTAATTTTGTACAGAAAGGGCAAACTTACCAAGCCAAGAGGACTGTCATTTATTGGTCTCCCTACAATAGGAAATTGAAACGTCATAATGGATCCAAAGTCTGTTTGCCTGAATTTCTGGCTACTATTTGCTTCTCAGAACTGGCCCCAGACAAAACTTCCCCCATGTGCCCTTCTCCCTTCCACCTGGCATCACTTTCCCTAGAAACAATGTCTTCAAACTCTCACCCTCCCTGCTCCAGAAGGACTGTCACCTACAAGTTGAAATGGGTTTGAGTCACATTATATTTTGATGATATATCACTTAAAAGGAGATAATCGTTACTATAAAAGAAAAACTGGGACTTCAGGCATCGGTGACAAGTGAATTAGTGAACTATTTGAAGGCATTTGCACCCTTTTCAAATCATTCCAGCAGGTTTTTCTTGTCCCTCAATGAGTAAAATAACCCATGGCCCTCAGGGATTAAAAACTGGTGAAAGTCACTGGTGAAAGTCACTGGATTCTCTAAACTGAAGACAGTGTTTATAGAAGACTTACCTTCTATTGAGAGATCACTCTAAGTCAGACTCTGTATTTCCATCTAGTGTTTATACAGTTACTCTCTTTAATGAAGATTAATGGTGAAGTAGGTACTGATATTTTTCTTCACCATTTCATAAAGGAGGCATAGAAAGATTAAATAATTGATCAAAGGTCATATGGCTATTAAGTAGCAAAGTCACGGGTGTAGTGGCAAACACCTATAATCCCAGCAGCTCAGGAGGCTCTGGCAGGAGGATCGAGAATTCAAAGCCAGCCTCAGCAATTTAGCGAGGCGCTAAGCAACTCAGACATCCTGTCTCTAGATAAAATACAAAAAAGGGCTGGGGATGTGGCTCAGTGGTTGAGTGCCCCTGGTTTCAATCCCGGGTATCAAAAAAAAAAAAAGCCAAGCCACGGGATTTCAACCAGGCAGCACGTGGTCCTGGCTTCTACAGGGCAGCTGGAGCCCAGTCTGGCAGATTTGCACCATATTCAGTTTGCACTGCTAATCTCTTTCTTCTCTACCACCCCCAGTCCTCTCATGCTACTTACCAGGTGACAGGTTTTCATGAAACCATTTCATTTCCACATACAGAGTGAAAACAAAGGGGTAGGGGATCAAGATGATTTCTCCATGTTTGAATTTCAAGTGGGAAACTCTCTCCCACTTGCTTTTATCTGGGAAATGGTGCTAAGGAGTGAGGAAGGATGACTATGCATTCCCTGAGAACGGCTTTAGGGCTTAGATTCCCTGCCCCTTTCCATGACCCTCCCTCCAAACTGCTTATGGTTTTCTTGCTTCCATTTGAATCTACAATGGCAGCTATAGCTCATGACAGCCAGGAAAGAAAGGATACAGGGAAACACGATGAAGTGTTCTGTAACAAAGGGCTGCAGATTGTCCAAGTTTCCCAAGACTGCACGGATGGAATCCTGAAAAAGATGTGAGATGACTTCAATACTGTCAAATCTCAGCCAGTCTTTCCATTTATATTTTTCACTGCTTCTCACATACCCTGTCTTCTAACAAAACTGAACTATTTTCTATTCCCTGAATGTGTCTTCTGTTTCTTCACTTCTGTCCTTTTACTGTTCCCTCTGCCTCAAATGTCCTCTCCATCCACCATCCCCTGCCCATAACCTACCTTTCCTGTAGGGTATAGTTCAAAAGTCCTCTCCTCCAGAAAGCTTTCTCGAGTTGTAATCAACTGCTGTCCCAAACTTCACAGTAGTTAGCTTGGGGCCTTTATTACATTTCACATGCAACATTCATGTTTCATTTTCCTTAGTGGGAGATCTAACTGAAGTCGAATATATTACTGATTTATTTTAGCATCCCTTCTATGATGTGTACCATCATGGGTGATGCAGAACAAACCCTTAACAAACAGATATATGAATGAATAATACCTATATTTATCAATATACAGTTATTTTGCTTTTGCTTAAATCAAACCTTTTCTTGTAGTCTTTTTAAATCTTGACCAATTAATCCCTAATTAAACATGATTATTAGTGTATGCTAATGAAACATTTGGGTATTATAAAAAGACTGCTGATTTTCTACGGGAAAAATGTGAATTTCAGTTCCAGTTTTGTCATTTCACCTCTGTAAACCTCGTTTTCCTCCTGTTTGGGCTCTCAGGAGTCAGAAACTGTCATTTGCTGGGTGCAGTCTGATACACACCTGTAATCCCTAGTGACTCAGGAGGCTGAGGCAGAAGGCTTGAAAGTTCAAAGCCAGTCTCAGCAACTTAGAGGGGTTCTAAGCAATTCAGTGAGACCCTGCCTCAAAATAAAATATAAAAAAGGCTGGGAATATGACTCAGTGGTTAAGTACCCCTGGATTCAATTCCTGGTACTCCCTGCCCCTCAAAAGAAACTTTTTTTTTTTTTTTTTTTAATCTCTGCAGTCTCTGTACACGCATGGTGTCTTGCTTATAATTATAACAGTTAATATTTTTTCAAAAATTACTATGGCAAGTGAATGTTTATATATATATATATATTAATACTTGCAAAGCCCCTATGAGATAGGCAGCTTTATTATCCCTATTTTACAGATAAGGAAACTTAGAAAAAGAGAGGTAAAAAAAACTCACTTAAGGTTTACACAGCTGGGAACAAAGGAGCCAGGATCTGAGCCCAAGCAGGAGGGCTCCAGAGCTCACACTCTTCACCATAAGCTAGATCAGCTCTCAATAAATACACACTGACGATTAATAAATGAATGAAAGACAGTGATAACATCTGCCCCCAAACTAATGAGAGTAAGACAAAGAGAAGATACAAAAAGCACTTTGAAAAATTTAGTATGATATATAAACATATGTAAATACTCTCTGGCTACCACTTACTGGGCTGCTGGTAGGCACTGCATACAACTACTCCTAATCCTCACTGCAGTCTTAAAAGTAGGCACCACTTATTAACCTTATTTGATAGGTAAGGGAACAGACTCAGAGAGAGAAGGTAACTTGCCTAAAGTCACATACATATGTTTGAACAGAAGAAAGAGAATTCAAATTCGGGTTCTCAAGTCTGTGCTCCCTTCATTTCACTATGGTGCCTTGAGCTTGTCTCTGTCCAAATTAATTGACGCAAAGTAACATGAAGTTAGCTCTGCTCGGAATTTTAAAAAGAAAATTTTCACGGTGCTATATGGAAATAACTGTTATTTATAATGATATCCTTGAAGACTTGCAAGATCCTAATGTACCTTTTAACATGTAGCTAGAGAGTCACAGGAACTTTTAAGGCTATGACTCAAAGATTTGCTTTCATAGAGTTTTGTGGTTAAGTTATTTAATATATAATAATTCTTTGAAATGTGGAAGCACATCTTAGTAAATCACTTGTCATAATCACTGAGTTGTGAACTTAGAAGAGGATAAATGAGTTCAAACCTCTTGTTTTATAGATGAGGCAGTTGGGATCCAGACTGACAAATGATCTGCCAGGGTCACACAGTTCATTAGTGTGACCAAATCAGGACTAGACTCCAAAGCTCCCAGAATTCCAACTCATTCAATGCTTTCACTGATTTACAAAGTTGCCTAACTGCTCAGTTGTCTTTTCTTGGGAAGCCTAAAACTAGAGGAGTGGGTAGAACAGGAATGAAAACGAAATGGGAATAAAGCAATTGCAAATGTTTCCAATTAAAATAACGACAGCAGCCTTGTCTAGTATTTACAGTTGAATTTCCTGGACGTCAAGTACCAGGCGGTGGTTGGGATGAGGTTTTCCAGAGCCCTGGAAGGTGGAAGGGCTCCTGAAGCCTTCTCTGTGCCAGCCCCCACAAAAGAGGGGGGTATCTGGGAACTCTGGTGGAAACAAAGTAACTCTCAGCCTCAAAGGTGCTGACACTTCAACTAGAATTGAGAAAGGATATGGGCTTTAAATTTCTCTAGAAAAACAGTGAAGTTTCTTTGCAGAGGAAATGTGGGAGGGAGAAGCCAAGTGATCAAATGGAGTTTGTGACTCAATTTGTAGGAAATAATTAGAAGTCTGGATGTGAATGTATCGTTGGTGGAAAGAGTGACTTTTCCAGGAGTAGTTTGCTTCTTTCCTTACCTCCAGTTCCCGGATGATGACTTCCTTATTTTCTATCTCTTCTCCCCTAGAAGGTGAACAGATAAAAGATGAATAAGAAGGAAAGCTCTCACAAGAACAGATTCTGGTCTATTCTTTAAATAGCTGAAGAGATATGAAATACATAACAATTGTGTGTGCTGAGGCTGCTGCTCAGTGGGAAGAAGTGATCACCTAGGTGGTATGGTCTGAGCACTGGTAAAAAGCTGTACCAAAATGTCTTCTCTGTTGACCTGCCAAGATCTGAAATCCCCACTATAACAGCTAATAATTCATTAGTCCAGTTGCACTCAAAGTGTGCTTTGGGGGTCCCTGGGGCTTCTCAGGACCTTTTCCAGGGGTGTCCAAGAGCAAAAGCTTTTATACTGCTACTAAAATTTTATTTGCCTTTATAATTTTTCATTTGTACATTAGTGCAAGAGCAACAGTGGCAAAACTGCTGGTGCCCTGGCACAAGTCTAGCTACTGCACTAAGCTGTACCAGCAGTCACAGTAATTTTTACTGCCACATGGGAAAAAAATCCAATTTCTTGTAATACCCTTGTGGAAGCAGTAAAAAATAATTATAGAAAACTTCAATCCTTGATTACATCTCTTTTTTCATCTTCAAACTTATTCAAATTTATTTTAACTGATATATGAAAACAAAATTTGTACTTATTTATGAGGTACCATATGCTGTTTTGATACATGTATATAGGTTGTACAATGTTTAAATCAGAGTAAACGTATCCACCTCTTCATTTATCATTTATGTATGAAGAAAACATTCAAACTAATTTATTTTAGCTTTTTAAGATATATGGTACATGACAGTATCTTACAATGTGTTATATGATAAAATAGGAAATATGCATAAAGTATTTCTGCTACTTACCAAAATACGATGGTTCAATATATAATGACTATCTTGAAGAGAAGCATTCATGTGATTCTTTAAGTTGCAAAATTGAAAGAGCTTTTTTCCCGAAATTATATTTTACTCGAATGACCAGCTGCCAAACAAACTATGGTTGTTATTCAGACTTGGGAGTTTGATAGACATTTTCTCAAAAATGAATAAAGTGAGCATGTCAAGTCAAGGGAAACAACCGACAGTATTTGTTGTCAATGGTATATCTGGGCTTTCAAGGGAAATTTTGAATTTTGGAAAACTTCTATCCATAATTATGAGTTTGACAGTGTGAATCTGATAAGATTGGTAGAGACATTAATAATTTTTTATATTATATAATGAAATGTGTCAACATTTGGAGGATCTGTGTAAGTCAATGAATCAAATATTTCAAAATGACCAATGGAATTCATCATACTACAAAACCATGCTAAATAAAACATGCACTCAAAAAACAAGATAGGCCAGTAGATTTTAACGTAATAGAGTTCAAAAAATTCACTGTTATAATTTCAGATTCCACATTGCAACTAACCTTAAGGAGGAAAAAAAAACCTACCATTTGAAAAAACCCCAAACTACCACTTGTCCATGTTTTTGTTTTAGTTTTTGTTTTGTGGTGCTGGGGAAGGAACCCAGCACCCTGTGCATGCTAGGCAAGTGCTCTACTGTTGAACTATATATATGCCCAGTCCAGTCAAGTTTTGATGTAGGGTCAAAGAAGACTATCTATGATGATCTGAAAGGGCTACTAATATGCTCCTACCTCGCTTTCCTAACTACAAATTTATGAATTGGACTTTTTTTTCTTTTTGGGTGCTGGGGATCAAACCCAGGGCCTTGTGCTTGCAAGGCAAGCACTCTACTGACTGAGCTATATCCCCAGCCCCTGAATTGGACTTTTTTAAAAAAATTTTTTAGTTGTCAATGGACCTTTATTTTATTTATTATTTATATGCAGTGCTGAGAATCGAACCCAGTGCCTAACGCATGCTATGCAAGCACTCTACCACTGAACCACAACTCAAATCCCTGGACTTTTTTAATACCAACAACAACAACAACAAACAAACACAATGCAACAAATTGAATGTGGAACTAGATACAGTAATCTAGCTAGCAGTCTTCTATTAAGCCAGACACTAATGAGATTTGCAGAAATGTAAAATGATGCCAATCTTCTCACCATTTTTTTGTTTTTGGAAACATTTGAAAATAAAAACAAACATTTCATGGATATATCATTTTTAAATTAATACATTTAACATAAAATTTACCATTTGAATCAATTTTTTTTTTTTTTTTTGAGGTGCTGGGGATTGAACCCAGGGCATTGTGCTTGCAAGGCAAGCACTCTACCAACTGAGCTATCTCCCCAGCCCTGAATCAAATTTTTAAGCATATAACTCAGTGGTATCACTTTAACAATGTAGTATGACCATCATCACTACTTCCAAAACTTTCTGTCACTCCAAGCAGAAACACTCCTCAAGCACTAACTCTCCGTTCTCCCCTCCTCCCAGCCCCCATGTCCTCTAATCTACCTTCTGTCTCTTTGACTGTCCTATGCTATATATCTCATACAAACGGAATCATACAATATTTGTCCTTTTGTGACTGAATTTTTCACTTAGCATATGCTTTAAAAATTTATCCCTCTTGTACATGTTATCAGAACTTCATTCCTTTTATAATTTCTTTTTATGGCCAACTGGTATTTCATTGTACATATACACCACATTTTTTTTATCCATTTATCCACTGATGGACATGGGTTGTTTCTACCTTCTGGCTATTGTGAACAATGCTTCTATGAGCATCACTGTACAAGTTATCTGAATCTCTGCTTTCAATTCTAGGAGTGTAATTGCTGGTCATATGGCAATTCTGTTTTAACTTTTTGAGAAACTGCCAACCCATTTTCTATAGCAGCTGCACCATTTTACATTCCTACCAGCAATATACAAGGGCTCCAAATTTCTTCACATCTTTGCCAACAATGTTGCTTTCTGCCTTTTTTAAAGGCATGCTGGCAGGTATATTGTGGTTTTGATATTTATTTCCCTAGTGACTAATGATATTGAATATCTTTTCATAAGCCACTGGCCATTTGTACCTCTTCTTTAGAGAAATGCCTATTCAAGTCCATTGTCTGTTTTTTAACTGGGTTGTTTTCTTTGTTGTTAAGTTGTAAGCATTCTCTATATATTCTGAATATTAAACTCTGATCAGATACATGATTTGCAAATATTTTTTCCATGCTGTGGGTTGCCTTTGTACTCAGTTAGGTACTTTTATAAATAAAAATTTTAAAATATTTTTGTAGAGTCCAATTTATCCATTTTTCTTTTGTTTTCTGTTTCTTTGGTGTCATGCCTTTTTGGGGTGGGGGGACTGGGGATTAATCCAAGGGTGCCGCATCCCCAGTTTTTTTTTTTTTTTTTTTTTTTTTTCCATTTTGAAACAGGGTCTTACTGAGTTGCTGAGTTTTGCTAAATTGCTGAAGCTGGACTTGAACTTGTGATCCTTTTGCCTCAGTCTTCCAAGTAACTAGAATTCCAGATGAATACCACCATGCCCAGCCATTTATCATTTCTTTGTGATAAAAACATTCAAATTCCTTTCCTTTCTTCTAGCTTTTGAAATATACTGTGTATTATTTTTATCTCTAGCCACCCTACTGTGCACATGAGAATTTCTTACTCCTAATTATACTTTAGTACCCATTGACTAACTTTTCCCCATCCCTCCCTCCCCCAACTCTCACCAGCCTCTGGAAACTACTATTCTGCTCTCAACTTCTATGAGAGCAATGTTTTTATACTTCACAAATGAGTAACATCATGTAATATTTTTCTTTCTGTGCCTGGTTCATTTCACTTAACATAGTGATCTCCAGTTCTACCATGTTATCACAAATGACAGGATTTCATTCTTGTTATGGCTGAATAATATTACATTGTGTATGTACAATGGAATTATATACAACTGTGTAGTACATTTTCTTTATCCATTCATCAGGTGATGGACACTTGGACTGTTTCCATTTTTTTTTTTTTTTTTTTTTTTTTTTTTTTTTTTTTTTTTGCAGTGCTGGGGATCAAACCCAGGGCCTTGTGCTTGCAAGGCAAGCATTCTACCAACTGAGCTATCTCCCCAGCCCCTCCATTTCTTGGATTAAAGATTCTAAGATTAAAAAAAAAATGGAAAGATACTGCCCCAAAGGCATGATGCCCGTATTTTGGCAACTTATATGAATAAAAAAATATTGAATGTGAAATACCTACGAAAGAGTGTATAAGTTAGCTTTTCATCACTGTGACCAAAATAAATGACAAGAACAACTTAGGGAAAATATTATTTGGGGCTCACAGTTTCAGAGGTTCAGTCCACAGTTGACCAACTCCATTTCTCTGGGCCCAAGGTGAAGCAGAACATCATGGCAGAAGGTTATAAGAGAGGAAAGCTACTTAGCTAATTGCATCTGGGAAGCAGAGAAAGACAAAGAGCAAGTGTGTGCACACGCTGGGAGCCAGGGCAAGATATAATCCCCATGGGCATGCCCCCAGTGTCCTACTTCCTCCAGTCACACCCTATCTGCCTATAGTTACCACCCAATAGTCCTTTATTTATTCATCAGATGGATTAATCCATTGATGAGGCTATGGTTCTTATAATCAAATCATTTCACCTCTGAACATTCCTGCATTAACACATGAGCTTTTCAAGGGGACATTTTTACATTCAATTCATAACACTCCATGCCTGGCCCCCAAAAGCTCATGTCCATCTCTCAATACAAAAAGCATTTCATCTATCTCCAAGAGTCTCCATAGTCTTAACAGTTACAGGATTGCTCAAAAGTCCAAGTTTAAAGTCTCCTCCAAGACTCAAAGCAAACTGATTTTTACTTTTCTGTAAAAGTCAAAATCAAGTTCTATATATCCAGTACACAATGGCACGCCAGTTGTAAATTTCCATTCCAAATGGAGGAACAGGGGCATGGAAAGAAGAGATGGGACTAATACAAGACTGAAACCCAGCTGGGCAAATAAGTCCTGTAGTTCCTTGTCTGGCATCTGGGGAAAACGGCTGCAAGATGTGATCTCCAAAGGGCTTGGGGTAGCTCTGTCCCATAGCCTAAATGGCTGCAGCCCTCATGGCCTCTCTCATTTGGGCTCTTCTCACCTCCTGCAGCTTTCCTTGGCATGCATTCCGCATTCATGGCATCTTTTAATTCCTGGGGTCTCCACTGCAGCTTCAGCTTCATTCTCATGGCTTCATGCTTTGCCCTCTCAGGGGCTACCTGTAGGGATTCCAACTCTGGTGCATTTTTCCTGGCTTCCCAGGCCTTCTTCCTTTGAAATCTCAGTGGAGGCCTCTCTAGCCCCCTGCATTCCTGCAGAACCAGCACAACACAGAAGACCCAAGGTCTGCTGCCAGCTTAAGCAGTACCCAGGCCCCCTTGGACGAAGACTGTGGAGGCCTCTGAGTGCTTGTGGGACCAAGCACAGTGAAGTGAATCCTGGGGAAACAATATCCTATGATCCTGTGCAAGCAGGGTGCCACAAGTTCCCCTAAATGAGTTTTCACTTTTACACCATTGAGTCTGCAGTAGGTGTGGGCTTGCCTATTCCTGAGATGCCCTTAAGGCATCTTATTCTTTTGTTTCTGTGCAAAGTACTTAGCTTCTCCTTAGTGGTGGTGATCTATTCCACACTCATACCTTTCTTGGCCCCAATTTTACAAGTACTTCTTGTCTGGCCAAACTGCTTAAAACTACCAGCAAAACCCATGTCATAGCCTGAATGCTGTGCTGCCTTGAAATGTCCTCTGTCAGATTAATTAGTCCATAACTTTTAATACATCATCACACAAAATCTCAGGACATGGACAGAATGTAGACAAGTTTTTTGCCAGACCAATACAGTCCCATATAAAACCTTACGAGCACATTCTTTACTGTTCACATTCCTAGTGGCATTCTGGTCTTCTGAGCACACATCAGAATTGCCCATTGAGCTCTGCTTATAATATTCTAAGCCTTCCCTAGCCTGCATATCCAAATTTTTCTAAATTCTTCCTGCAACCCCGTTGCAAAGGTTTCTGAAGCACGTGGCTAGGTATGTCATAGTAATAACCCTACTCCTGGTACCAATTTCTGTGTTAGTCGGTTTTTCATTGCAGTTACCAAAATACCCAACAACTTAGAGGAGGAAAAATTATTTTGGGCTCATGGTTTCAGAGGTTTAGTCCATGGGCAGCCAGCTCCATTGCTCTGAGGCCAAGATGAGGTAGAACATCATGGCAGAAGGGCATGGCAGAGGAAAGCTGCTCAGTTCATGGCAGCTGGGAAGCAGAGGGAGAGAGAGTTCAAGCATGGGGATCCCGGAACAAGACATAATCTCTAAGGGCACACCCCAAGTGACATAAGTTCCTCTAGCTACGCCTCACCTGCATATAGTTACTATCCAGTAGTCCATTCAAATTATTAATCCAGCAAATGGATTAATCCATTGATAAGGCTATAGCTCTCATAATATAATCATTAATTTTACCTTTGAGCATTTCTACATTAACACATGAGTTTTTCAGGGGACATTTTTAGAATCAAACCATAACAGAGAATCTTACAAGGTGCTAATGCAACAACTGGACTGCAGTTTCCTGGACTGAATGAAGACAAAGAAGGGATGAACCTGGAAGAATACACTAACCTGTGCTTCCACAGGCTACTCTCCTACCTTTAAAATTACCTGATGCTGTTGCCATATCTGATTTTGAATTTATACACATTGGGTCCTGCATGAAGAAATCTCGTCTCTGGAAATGGGTAGGTAAAAGGTTTTAAACTCATTGTTTCCAAATGGTAACCTAAATGAAGTAGAAATATTAGAGAATTACTAAAAGGCAAAAGATTGCTCCTTGCATATAAGAAAGGGAGCCTATTCAATCTGTAGCATCTCTTCTCAAGTAAAATGCCCAACACTCAGCACCACTGTCCTTGTACCAGACTCAGGTCTGCTATTAGTTATTGGGATCATTTTCCTATCTGCATGGGGAAGATGCATGGTGTTTTGGGAAATCTCTGCTTGAAGGTAAAAGATCAGATTACAAGTTTTGTTGTTTATCTTATGGCCTTGTGCAAACCACTTCTCTTCCATAAGACTAATGATGCTAACATCTGCCCTGATGACTCACAAATTTATGGTTACAATGAAATGTTTCTCCCAAATATCTACTGAATCTATTCTCCTTCCCTAGTCCCACTTTTCCTGGAACCTAGATGAATATGAAGAGGGCCCAAGTGAAATAATGAGAAAATTCAGATAATACATCAATAATAGGCATAATTAGGAGGACCTTTACCATTAATCTGAGATGAAATTAAGGAATTAGCATAGCTCCCTGACATGGCCGATGCATCAGATAAGGATGTACACAATAAGGTTTTCCTATCTTGCAAGAAATGCCTTATTTTCCCTGCCTATTATTCTTCCTCTCCATTACTTGTGAGGTTTCCCTAAACCCCAAGAGTGACTAATACACCCCTAGCACTTACTATTTTTATTTTTCTGATTCCAGAACTCTGCCCACCTAAGTTACATTCCATGGGGAACTCAGTAAAGTCAGATAATAGAGGGAGTATGGTATGCTGCTTCTCCTCCAAGAGGGCATCTGGCATGTGCTCAAAGGTACACTGTAATTTCTGTCACTAGGGCTTTGCTGTGCCACTTTATATTTGTAGAGATAATAAACTTTGCATTCCTTTTATCTCTTCATATAGAACTTTAACTAATGAATAGAGAAAGAGGTCTAGAGTTTCTATCAAAGCTACCTGTATATAACACAAGGTATTGATTTCAGAGACAGCTGAGATGGAGTAAATAGAACAGGTACAATGTAAGAAGAATCTGGGCTTGAATCTCAGGTCCAGTGATCCTCCTTAATTTCTCTAAGCCTTGGTTTTCTTACACACAACTTTTTTTTTTTTTTTTTTTTTTTTTTTTAAACGGGGTTCGCTATGTTGTCCAGGCTGGCCCTGAACACCCTGGGCTCAAGCAATTTTCCCACCTCAGCCTCCCAAGGAGCTGACACTAAAGGCATGCACCAATGCACCCAGCCCTATTCTAATCACTGCATATATATTATCTCGCTTATTCCTCACAAAAAGTCTATGAGGTAAGTAGTCTAAATTTGACAAATGAGGAACCCAAGGCACTGAAAGTTGAAGTGACTAGCACATAGCTATGAACACTGGAATCTGAATTCAGACTTAAGTATAGATCCATTAACTACTCTGCCAATAGAATACCTGAGGTTATTAGGAGGAAAAACAAGTTATTAAAATAATTTTGCAAGTAGTAAAATATCATACACACATAAAGGTCTATTTCCATTATTCTTCCACATAATCCTAATGTCATTTCTACTTAGCAGGGAAAACTCTTGTATGGTTAATTCAGCAGGTCTATGGGCCCAGAGAATGGAATTTCCCACAATTTCCAAAGTTTAAATCTGGGTTGCCAGTAAGGAGATACCTCAGTGTCTGGTCTCGGCTATCTGGGATTAGAATGAAAGGAGAGTGGAGCCAGAATTCATGGGACTATTTAGACTAGAATTGCAGTCAAAAGTGAAAAATATTTGATGCCAACTACAAAGTCACTGGAGTGGAAATATTGCTTATATCCCAAGAAAAAACTTGCTGAGCCCTTTGTCCAAGGTATGGCAGGAACTCAATCTAGATTTGATAGAGTTTGGGTGCCAGATGACTTTTCTATGTAGTAGGTAAGACTTAGGTTGCTGCCACAGAACTTTAGCTCTGTTATTCAGAGTTCTTCTAAGATGCAGTCAGTTTTCCACAGACTGATGACTGAAAGCATCAGAGCAAAAAAAAAAAAAAAAAAATGAAGAACATTTGCGGGATGTGACAATCTAGAGAGGAAATGTCACGTGCTACACCATAGCTGACTGTCTGAAAGAAGGAGAAACAACTTACTTCTAGTTGGGGCCTGTTCCTGTTAATTGCTGGCTGCCCACTTCAGAAACAAACATCACACACTAATTACTTCATTTGAAAACACAGATTAGACAGCATAATCCAAAACAACAACATAGTAGTAGTGGTTCAAAGATTTCACAGCATTATTTTCCAACATTTTCTACTGTAGCCATGGTGACACTATGTCCCAGTAATTAAGTTGATGTCACCTTGCAGAAAAAGATCAGACTTTCGACCCATTTTTAGATGACCACAAATCATGGTGGCTTTAAAGCAAAAGAAATTACAGAAGAATGGGTTGGTGCAAAAGGCATATTTAAAGTTGGAAGACCAAGGCTTAAGTTCTACTTTTGCCTCTTATTAGTCATTAGCAAGCACTTAGTCTTTTCATTTCTTAGTTCTACATCTAGAATGGGAATTGCACCTACCCCTGGATTGCTGCAGAATTAATGATATAGATGTGGTAAGCAGCCACTCCATAAACTCTAGAGTATAATATAAAGCGGCTGTGATGATAGATTGAAAGAGTTTCTTTCTTAATGCGTTACAGAAAAGTGAATCAGAGAGCAAAACTGATTACTTTAATCAAAAATCTGACAAGTCCCCAGCCTAGAACTTTCCTTGAAAATACCCAAGTATTAGATTTAAAAGACACACAGGGCCAGGTATGGTGACACACACCTATAATTCATTATTGGGAGGCTGAGGCAGAAGGATTGGAAGTTTGAGGCCAATCTTGGCAATTCAGCAAGACCATGCCTCAAAATAAAAAATTATAAAGGACTAGGAATGTAGCTTAGTGGTAAAGGGCCCGTGAGTTCAACTCCTGGTATCAAGGGGAAAAAAAAATGAAGGTAACAACTTCCACAAAGTCACATAATCCAGTATGGAACCAGGAACAGTCCCCCAAGATTGTCAATCTCTGGTCCCTGCATTTTCCCACTATAACCTATCACCTTGTCATTTTAAACTACAACTTGTTCACAGTCATGACTCAGGATGACCCCAGGCAAACTCATTCTGGACAAAAATATTGAAACAAATATGATCTTTTCTGATAAATGGTTCTTAGAATTATAATTTGGGTGTAAACTGCTACATTCATATTTTTTGTCCATTTTCAAAGGAACTATTCACTTCCTCACAATGCAGGGTAATAAGAATAATTAATAAAATTATGTATAATGGCTCACTATAGTACTTAGCACATAGGTTACCCAATAAGTAAGTCACGTGTGTGCATGTGTATATATGTATACATGTAATAGATAATACATACACACACACACTCACATGTGTGTGTATATTTTGTGTGTGTGTTGCAGGGGGTGGGTACTAGACATTGAACCCAGGGCCTTATTCATGTTAGGTAGGTGCTTTACCACTGAACCACACCCCCAAGCCCAAGAAATTTTTTTTTTTATCCCAGTGTTAAGATACAAGACAGAAAGAGATTGATGAGGCTACTTCCAAGCTTACTGATGTCATTCTGTTTTCTCAAAGGTTACGTCCCCCTCTTTCTGGTAAGACATAACCTTATAAAATGCCATTGGCATTCATGCAGGAATAGATTTGCCCTTGGAACTATTTCAGGTTTTGCTTGGGGAAGGAAGAAGAGTAACTAAACTTTATAGTTAGGAAAATAACTCTGACATAAAATCAAAAGATCTTAGTGGACATCTCAATAAACCAGAAATGAATCTAAGTTAACCTCTTAAATTACTCTTCACACCTAAGTGCATCTTCTACTTCTACCTTAACCCTAAAAGTTAATGAAAAACTTCCTTTTGTCAATAGGATCAGGATTGTGCTCTTTATTAAAAAATGCAGTGGTTTCTTATCTCACTACCTGTTTAGTAGTTGTGGCTTGTCACATGAAAATCAACCTTTCCATTAGCATTCACATCACACTGAACTCACTAAGAATCCTACCAACCCCAGGAACCCAAAAAATATTTGGATGTAAAATTGCAGGCAATGAGGGACATTTTACTTTTTGGTTATACCACTGGGCGAGTTGCCCTGAAGCAATACATGTAGGGAGAAGATTAAAAATGAAAACGGAAAAAAGAAAAGCAACATCAATAGTTTCAGAAGAGTAAGTGGTGGACAGAATAGCCTTAGCTGAAGAGAAAGGAAGTATCTTTCACAACATCCAGCTGTAAACCGAGTCTCTGGTATACACACCTCGACAGTCTTACTGGCAGAAGATACAGGGAAGTGTAAAAAGAAGCCTCCAACATATGTTTTGTTCTTGATAGGAAACAATGGTAGATTCTGAGGAAATAAGGAAACCAAGTGCTGGGCACAATGGGGCAGGCTTGTAATCCTAGAGGTTTGAGAGGCTGAGGCAGAAGTATCACAAATTTGAAGCCAATTCAGCTAATTTAGTGAGACCCTGTCTGTTACCTTACAAACTGGCCTAAACTCAACATTAGCCTTAATTCTTCATATTTTACCACCTAAGCATAGTGAATCAGGCTAATTATTGACAAGAAACAGAAAGTTTTGCATACTGAAAGACTATCAGACCACAGGGATCTGATGGTTAATAGACCTTAGCCAGGAAAAAAAAAAACCAAATAAACAAAAAAAAAAACCTTCTTTCTTTTATTCATTTTTTGCAGTGCTAGGAATTGAACCCAGGGTCTCATACACACTAGGCAAATGATCGACCACTAGTTATACCCTCAGCCCCCCAAATATCTTATTTATAAAACACTTGTAGTTTATACATAATGATCATTTCACATGATCCGAAGTTTTCTACTGAAGTAGGCAGGGCAGATTCATCTAACTTGCACTCGATGCTAACTGCTCTCTTAATGTTTACCCCAATTTAACTACTTCAATCTTGTGTTCATTCAACTTTTATTCCTTTGGTTCACAAATACCTGCATCTCTACTGTGTGCCAGAAACTAAGTACTGGAGGTGAAGACAGTAAGATCTTGATCCTTGCCTGCAGAGAGCTTACAAATAGTTTTAACAGCTACATAAAAAGAGAGTGACATAGAAACATGTTACAGAGGAACTTAAACCATACTGAAGTCAGGGAAGCCCACTCTTAAGTGACTGATTTCTGAGCATCAGATAGGAGCTAGGGAGGCACAAACGGTGAGTAGGTGTGGGTTCTGAGGTTTCACAGAAAACAGCAGGTACAAGAGTCCTCAGCTGGGAGCAAGCATGGCACTTTTGGAAGAGAGAAGTGTAGTAACTTGGAACACAGTGTGCAAGTGCAGAGTCTATGGATTAGCTGTTAGTTCCCATGCATCTTGAGAACCTACCATGCACTGGGTTCCATTCTGGGCACTGATACATTAGGTAACAAGAGAGATGCGAATCCTTGTGTCTAAGGGCTTTGAGGATGCATGGAGAGCAAAATAAGCACACAAATATTTAAGTGTATTTGAGGTATTCTTAGTAGTATGAAGAAAATATCTTTTGTGGGTATGCGTGTTGGTACCAGGGATTGAACACAGGGCACTCTACCTCTGAGCCACATCCCCAGCCATTTTAATTTTATCTTGAGAAAGGGTCTTGCTAAGTTGCTGAGGCTGGCCTCAAACTTAACAAGTCTCCTGCCTTGACCTCCTAAGTAGTTGGGAGTATGGGGGTGTGCCACCTCACTTGGTTTACAACAGGCTTTCAAAGTAGAGTGAGTAGGAGACTGCTTTTGTGGCCAGTGAGGGATTTTCAGAGATCACAAGAGTTGAGGCCTTAATGGAAAAGAAACAAGCATGCAAAGATCAGGAGAAAAAGCATCCCAAGTACAAAACACAGCAAGCACAGCTGCTCAGTGATTGACAAAGATCAATGTGACCAGAAATTAGAGAATGAAGACAGAGTAGAGGGAGATAAAGTCAGTATGTTAGGCAGGAGCCAGACCATGCAAGGCTTATAAGTCACTATGAAAAGCCCATATTTTATGCTAAGGGTTTAAAAAGGGAAGAAAAATTGGTTCGTTTTATAAGTATCTAAATATCTGACTGCTAAAAGGAAGAAAACTGTAAAGCAACAAGAACAGAAACAGGGAGCCCAATCGTGCTGCAGTATTCCAGGAGAAAGATGCTACTGACTTGACTTGGGGTTTTAGTAGTCATGATTGAATTTGAGGTGCATTTTACATCAACTGATAGATTGGTGTGGGGCTCAGGATGACTCTTAGCAATTAGCTGGATAACGGTACATACCATTTACTGAGATGGGGAAGATTCTAGGAAAAGATATTGGGGTGCAGAATCAATAGATCTGTTTCGGTTAAGTCTGAGAGGCCTATTAGACACCCAAGTGATTATGCTAAGGAGGAAAACTCTTAGCATCTGAATGGAAATCAGGATGGAAATATAAATTTGAGTCATCAGTATTTACAAGGCATTTGAAGCTACTGAAATGGATGAGATCATCTAGGAAGAAAGCAGAAAGGATGAGAGCCTTCCTTATAAGCCAGAACTGTGCAGTCAATCCTAAGAAATCAGAAGGCACTGAAGGGTATAATTAAAAAAATGACATGACCAGATGGCTGTTAATGTGGGAAACAACCCAGAACAGGAGATGAGAGGGGACCAGCTAGGGGACTCCAGTGGTTTCAGGAAGAAGCTGACAATGGCCTGGACTATAGTGGAGATTAAGTAGCCCTGACTGGCAAGATGCTTAGGAAGATGCCCAATTTGGTGATTTCTTGGGGAGGTAATGTTGAAGTGAGAGGTAACAGTCCACGGTGACTAGTGGGCTAGGTGATTCCTCCTTAAAAAGAAAAAAAGAAAGAAAAAGGAGGCTTGGAAGGTTTTTTGTTGCTGTTTTTACTTCTCTGCAGTGCTTGGGATTGAACCCAGGGGTCTCATGCACGCTTAGCACTTGCCCTACCACTGAGCTACACCCCCAGTCCTGAATGTAGCGAGGAGGATGCTGAGTTCACTTTTGCACATGCCTAGCTTCTAGGTGCCCAGGAGACACCCTACTCGGTTGGCTATTGTGTGTGTGTGTGTGGGGGGGGGGGTTACCACCTGCAGACCTGCAAACGAAGGAACTAGAGTTGAGACAAGTCAAGGATGCGCAGCACCGTGCACCGGCCTGCATCTTTCTTCCCACCTCCCCAGATGCCAAGATTCAATGGAGGGCCAGGGGAGCTGACCCAGGAGCTCAGTGAGAGACATGACTCAAATATTTACTTCCAAGGCGCAACCAGGCATCTGAAAGCCAGAGATGCATTGGAATCATTAGGACAGGATGCGACAGGAAACGTTTCGTTTCATCGGACAAAGTCTCGTTTTCATGGCAACTGCTGAGCCTGGCCTAGAGGGTGGTAATGGATCACGAGGAGCACTTCCGTCAGGGGGCGTTTCTGGGCGGAGCAGGCGGGTGCGGGGAGCTGGGGGCCGGGAGGCTGGGTGGGCGGCAGCACGCGGGTGGCCGGGCCGCGCTGCCCTCGGCCTCCGCCTGGCCCTGCAGCGTCCCCGAGCCGAGAAGTGACCCCTGCGGAACTGCGAGGGTGGGGCCGGGCCGCGGAAAGTTCCCTCGGGGAGGAAAGGGCCGCAAAGCCGACCTCGCGGGGGCATCGGGCCGCGGGCGGCCTTTACCTCAGCCCCCGGCCGCTCCGAGCTCAGCCAGGCTCTTGCGCACTGACTAGGGGTCGGTCCCGCTTGAGGAAAGTGGCCACGGCCAGAGTACCTGCTAAGAAACGCTCTCTGAGAAAGGCGGACGCCGACCTCGAGCGAAGCCGGGCTCGACGCTCGGGTACTGGCCCGCCGGCCCGCCGGGCCTAATGCGCACGCGCAGCTGAGCATCTCGCCCCCCCCCACCCCCGACGGCGCGCCCTAAGGGGCCGGTCGCGGTCTGCGCGTGCGCGAGCCGCCCCTGCACTGAGCTGGACACCAAACCCCGTCGGAGCTGCACGTGTCCCACCCTCGGAGCAGACTGCTCAAGCTGGTTCAGTAGCTCCTAGTTATCCACCGCTTTTTTTTTTTTTTTTTGGTCCACAGTACTGGCGATTGACTCAGGGGGTGCTCTACTACTGAGCCCACATTTTCCCAGTCCTTTATGAAGTTTGAAACGGATCTCGCTAATTGCCAAGGCTGGGCGTTGAACTTCCATCCTCCTGCCCTCAGCCTCCTGAGTCGCTGGGATACTGGTATGTGCCTTCATCCCGGCTCCACCACACCTGCTCGGGTCCCTGGCGTGGTCCTGTCAGGTACAAGTGACTGCAGACCCCTCCTGTGGTGCCATGTATGGTGCAGGGCACCTGTGCCCGTTGACCTTTAATCCTCACTGCCATGCTCTAAGGCATGTCCCAATTTGAATGACACTTAGAATGGGAGCTACTTAAGGAGGCACAGGACTTGAACCCGGTCTGTGTGATTTCCAAGGGCCAGGGAACTTTTCCTTCCACTTCCTATTGATCATGTTCTGACTGTGTTATGGATTGCTAAGTAATTTGGTCCCCACATCTGCTGTGAGTTACTGCAGATGGCTTGGTGATGATGGACCTGTGCACTTGGATGATCCCTGCAGCCACATATCTGAGCCCCAGAGCCCATGCACTTCCCTCTGCGTGGACTGCCTCCCCTACCGCTTTTAAGTCTTCTTCCCACTCCCAGGTAGTAAGTCTTGTTCGTCTTTTTGTTATTTTGACTGCAAACAGGGTCCTTTTTCCATCTTGGAACTGTGGAACTAATAACAAGACTGAGTGCTGACTGAGCAGTGAAGGCAGGCTGCTGCTTGGCCAAGGTAGGACAAATGGAAGATAAATCCTCAAATCAACTCTAATCTTTTTTCTTTTTAGTTGTCCATGGATCTTTTATTTTAATTTTATTTATATGTGGTGCTGAGACTCCAACCATAGTGCCTCGCACGTGGCTAGGCAAGTGCTGTACCACTGAGCTACAAATCAACTGTTGACCCTGGGGGAGTCAAGAGGTTATAGAGAGAGGGGGAAGGGATAGGCGAATAAAGGGGAATGGGCTGAGAATTTCTGGGAATTCAGGTGCCACCTATTTTCAACTCCTCCCATGGTTCTTTCTAGCTGTAGCCTGTGCAGTTGTCCATTGTCCAATGCACAGACGGGTGTCCATTTAGCAGGCCCCTGGGATGATAATGTGGTTGTTGCTGGGGCAGCCATCTTGGATCCAACTGGTTCCAGCCAGCCCATCTGAAGAGGAACTTCTGGCCTACAGAAACAGTGCCTCAAAAATAAACAAAATTAGTACCCTGTAGAAATTCAGCTGGGTCATCCTAGGCAGTAGAAGATCAAGGCAGGGTAATATTTTCACAGTTTAAGTGGGGGGTGTTACCGTTTAGTGAGAGGCCACTGGATCTTGGGAGGGCACCTGGGGCTGGTGGTGTAGCTTAAGTTGGTAGAGCACTTGCCTAGTTTGTGCAAGGCCCTAGGTTTGATCCCCTGCACTACAAAATTAATTAATTAATTATAAAAGAGGGCATCTGCCATCCAGTTTCCCACTGAAGGAAAGCCTGGGGCAGGTGGCCCTTGTTCTTGTCAGATCTGACTTTTTAAGAGCTGCTGGAGGTGTAATTTTCATAGGAAATTTCCCAGTTTTAAAATGTTGGCAACTCCTGGAAAAGTGAGTGCACCTTGTGCCCTGAAGCTAATGCAGCTGTGGGCATGTGTAGCTCCTGGGCCTGACCTCGCCCGGCACAGAGTAAAAAGTTGCCCAAGTTGATAGGACTGGGGTTTCAGCACCGTGGCAGACTTCCAGCCGCTGTTGGTGATGTTCCCCTTGTATTCATCATGCCTGGGTGGGGTGGAGGCAACGCTGGGCGAGGGACTCGGGCTTCTGTGCCTGTGGGCTCACTTGCAATTGGGAGAAATGGGGAGCCTGGTGGTGCATTTTCGGAATGCAGTGTTTAGCACTTGAACGTCAGATTACTCGGGATGTAAGAAAAGCAGCAGCAGGAGAGACCCCAGAGTGGGAAGTCCAAGACGTTAACACCAGAGTGTGGGAATTCACCAGCCCTTGACAAACAGGAGTGACGGGGAAGGGGCTGGCCTGGCCCTCACCCCAAACGGCCTCCCCAACCACAGGAGAACAAAGGGAGGGTGCGACAACTGAGGGTACATTTCTTTAAGTAACCCTATAGGAGAGCAGCAAAGCCCCCCTTAGCACTCAGCAGCTGAGGAACCCGGGGAAGTGAAGCCGAGAATTGGGGACAGGTAATTAGTGTAGAAATAGGGGTTTGGGCCAAATCGAAGGAATGGAGGCCATGAAAGCCATCTGCCTCTGGAAGTTGGAGATGCCCTGGGAGAATAGAATGGCAAGGATCTCCAGAGCCCATTGGTTACCAAATTTACCTGCCCTTGTCAGGGACTACAGGCAGGGAGCTGCCTGTAGAGATGCCTCCTGGGCCCTTACCTGCCTGAATCACTTTGGGCCCTCCCCCTGCCATCTGCTGCTCACCTTTTTGCTGTGTCACCAGCAACTCCTGGGCCCAGTCACGTAGGCAGGAAGGAGAGACCATAAGAGGGGAGAGAACTGGAGAAACAAAAGAGACCCTGACCTATAAAAGTTGTAGGGCGTGCTCACTTTCTTAGGATTCTAGAACATCAGCCATGGCCCCCCTCTCCCTCCCAATAAAACCTGCTTAATATGTTGCCTTGGCATGCTTCTCTGATGTTATACTTCAACACCTGAGGAAGCAGAGCTCGTCACTGGTAAAAACGGCGGTAATCAGAAGAACCTTGCACACTGGGGAATAAAAATGCTGATTGTCGCTGCTCTGGGGGTGCCTGCTCACCCGGACATCCAATCTTTGCAAGACCATCATTAAAAGCCTCGTTTTTTTCTGGACCTTTCATCTCTCCATTCCATTCTTGGGATTGGACAGGTGAGCCTGTTTCTCACAGTCTGCCTACCTGGATGCCACTTGTGCCTCAGAGTATGAGGGGGAAAGACCGTGAGTCTTAAATAGCCACCTGTGTGATGCATATAACTTCTGTGGAGAAGTGGCCCCTGGCAGAAATGACCAGTGCTAACACCAACAGCCTTCAGTCTCACCAGCCTGGAGGGAACATAAACAGACGGGATTCTAACCAGAGAGCATTATTACAACCCAGAAGACCAAAATCCTTCTTTCTATCATCTACAAACTATGTGGTCTCAAGTGACGGAAAAGAAACACATCAACACTTAGATTGGAGCAAGATTGAACCAAAGTGCCTCCTAGCAGACACACACCCATACACCCTGCAGTCCAGCATGACGGCTGCACCCATGAGCCATGGCATCTTTTCAGTCCATGTGCCTTCCGCCATTTCTGTCCTGCTTGAGTGAGCCAGTCCCCAGCTGGCTTACCAGCCTTTGTCATGAGGCCCCAGTCCTGCTTCACTGGGGCTCTGGCTGAGGGCAATAACAGGGTTGCCACTAGAGGGAGGAATTCTCTCAGAAACAAAGGCACTCCGTGGGCCAGAGGAAGGGCCCAGGCAATACCTGAGCAGGAATATCTGGCTGGAGTCCCAGGTAGGGAATAAGAGCAAGTGAGAGGATTAAAGAAGGGAAGGGCTGAAGTGAATATTTAAGAGACTAGATTTCTGCAGTTTGGAGCCAGAGAGAGAAAGGGATAAACAGTACTTATTCCATCAACAGATATTTACTGAGTAACTACTACTTACATAGGCCCTGGGATACCATGGTGAGCAAGACAAAATCAACTGCCACCAAGAAGATGGACGTTGAGGTCAGACTGCGTGGGGAGTTTGGTGGTGTGCTCTGCCCTGTGATACTGCCTGGGCCATCAGCCAGACGTCGAACTTGATTTGTGGGCAACTCAGGAAGGGTATAAGGACTGGCTGACCCTGCTTAAGACTGGAGGTGGGACAGACGCTGGCCAACACAGACAGGACAGCGGAAGGGGCATCACTTCTGGCTCAGGGACTTGACTTGTCCCTTGGGATTCTTTTTTCTATAAACTAGCAGTAAATTTTTAAAATTTTATATACAGAAACAGGGTGGGGATGTAGCAGGGCACAGGGTTAGCATGCATGAGCCCTTGAGTTCAGTCCCCAGCAACACACACGCCACAGTGACATTCAGAAAAGTGCGCTGTTTCTGGTGTAATTTCTATGATTTTAAACATGCCAAATTTTGGCATATCCTATTCCAGGATGCATAAAGATAGAGGGCAGCTCCTCCCTCCAGGAAGTTCCTCAAGCTGTCTGTTTGCAGTCAAACACTCCTGCATCCTGGCACCCTGCAGATATCAATAGTCCATGCCTTTTTGTGGTACTCTGGTTCATGGCTATTCACCATTTGGTTGTCTATTTGCATATTTATAGACATTTGGGGTGTTTTCTGTTTTTGGCAATTTTGAATACAACTTCTCTCCACATACACTTACAGCTGAGTGTGATGGCACACACCTGTAATCCTAGTGACTCAGGCTGGGGCAGGAGGATCACAAATTTGAGACCAACCTCAGCAACTTAATGAGACACTATCAAAAATAAATACGGGCTGGGGTTGTGACTCAGTGGTAGTGTACTTGGCCTAGCACGTGTGAGGCACTGGGTTCAATTCTGAGCACCACATAAAATATAAAGATATTGAAATAAATGGGCTGAGGATGTAGCTCAGTGGCAAAGGCTTGGGGTTCAATCCCCATTACCCCGCCTCACACACAGACACAAGCACTTACAGATTGTTTGTGTGGACTTCTGTCTACATTTCTAGAGTAGAGCCTAGAAATGGGACACTGGATTAGGTGGCGAGTGTATGTTTCAGCTTTTTCCAGAGCAGCTGCAATCGTTCTGCAGTGGGCACCAGCGGAGTGCAAGGTTTCAGTCGCCCTGCATCCTGGATGGCGCTTGCTGTTTTCCATTGCCACTGTTATTATTTGCTGTTCTCGTGGATGTGTAATGCTATCCAGGGGTAGATTTCATTTGCGTTTCCCTACAGACTCACGACTTTGAGCATCTTTTCACATACCCTTGGGATTCCTGAAAATTAACAAATGGATACCCCAACTCAGAACAACTTACAGTACCGAAGAGACTTCCGGGGAGTCCAACCTAGCCCGACCCTGGAGCATTTTAACGGCCACACTCAGCAGATGACAACTCAGTGGAAAGCACCCTGCCAGATCTGGAGGGCTAGCAACCGGGCAAGAGGCTCCGCTGCCACCTCGGTTTCAGGTTTCACTTGGAGGAAAGCATTTGGTCCTCTGCCCACCATAACCGCCTATGTAAACATCCTCCCTTCTATTTTATTTTATTTTCGAGACAGGGTCTCACTAAGTTGCCGAGGCTGGCCTTGAACTTGTGATCCTACTGCCCCGGCCTTCTGAGTGACCGAGAAGACGGCGTGGGCTACGGAGCCCAGCTATTTTTTATTTCATTTTACGAGACAGGTCTCAGGCTGGTCTTGAGTCCCTGGACTCAGGCTCTCCTGAGTACTGGCACTACAGCACAGCACGTGGCCTGGCTTAATTCTTTGCTTGCTTGTTTCTGCACAGTGAGGGTTAGACCAGGCCTGCTCACCAGGCAAGTGCTCTCTCACTGCGCTCTGCCGGAGCCCTGAAGCAGGTTGGAAAATTCAGTGCATAAGGGCACAGAGGCACCTGTGCTCCGGGCCTTGGGGACCTTGAGGATGATACTTAGCCAGCCAGGAGGAGTCATCAGGCCTCCCTGGAAGAGAAAATGCCCACACTGGGTCCTGAGATGGGCAAGAGGCACGGGGAGGGTGGTCTAGGCAGGAGGGACGGCAGGAGCCCAGACCTTCTGCCTCTGTCTAGAATAAGCGCAGAACCTAAGAAGGAAGGGCTGAGGGTGTGGCTCAGTGGGAGAGCACTCACCTCGACTCACCCTGAGTTGCACCCCAGCACCACAAACAAAAGACTGAAGATGCAGGAAATGGGGCTCATGAGGGAGGCTGGGGCTACTTATGCTGAGGCACTTCAATTTATCCCCAAAGCAATCAAATGCTTTTAAATTTAGACTTTGGGGCTAGGGATATAGCTCGGTGGTAGGATTTTTGCTCAGCACATGCAAGGTCCTGAGGTCCATCCCCAGTGCTACACACACACACACACAAATAATAAATTAGCCAGGCACAGTGGCAAACGCCTGTAATCCCAGTGGCTTGGGAGGCAGGAGGGTCACGAGTTCAAAGTTAGCCTCAGCAAAAGTGAGCAACTCAGTGAGACCCTGTATCAAAATAAAATACAAAGTAGGGCTGGGGATGTGGCTCAGTGGTCGTGTGCCCCTGAGTTCAATCCCTACAACCCCAAAATTAATTAATTAAAGGAAGGAAGGAAGGAAGACTTAGAACAATATTCCTTCCTGGAACCTTCCTCCAGTCGGCCTTTATTTTTGGAGGTACTGGAGATTGAACCCAGGGGCGCTCTGCCACTGAGCTATACCCTCCATTCTTTTAATTTTTGTATTTTGGGGGTCAGGGACTCACTAAGTTACTGAGGCTGGTCTCAAATGTATGATCCTCCTGCTTCAGCCTCCTCATATCCACATAGGTGGAGTAGCAGGCACGTGCCACCACACCTGACTTCTTTCTTTCTTTCCTGCTTTTTGTCTTGGTTCTGGGGATTGAACCAAGAGCCCCCTTCATGTTCCCAGGGCTTTCCTCGCCTTGCCTGTACTCACTGATCAGTCTGCCCAGAGGGGTACTATATTTCACCCCGCTCTGGGCTTTTGTCTTGCCAGAGGGTCTAGCACATAGAAGGTGCTGATAAATGTTTGAAAATATAAATGAATATGCAATGGATGACGTTTACTGGGCAGCCCAGCTCTAGAGTCCTGTCAGACTATCCCAGTGGTTCTCGAACTTGAGGGTGCATCAGAAACACCTAGAGGTTGCTGGGCGCTGTTCAGTGTGATGTCGCCTGTATGGCAGTAATTCCATCAACTCGGGAGGCTAAGGCAGGAGGATTGCAAGTTCAAGACCAACCTGGACAATTTAGTGAGGCCCTGTCTCAAAATAACAAATAGGACTGGGGGTGTAGCTCAGTGGTAGAGCACCCCTGAGTTCAATCCCCAGTACCAAAACAAATCATCTAGAAAGCTTGCAGGTTGCTGGACTCAGCCCCAAGGTTCTGATCCAGGAGGTGGTGGGGTTGCTGAAAATGCTCCTGTTGAACGGGTGAGTTCCCAGGTCACCTTTGGGTGACCATTTTTGATGCATGCACGTGATTACAGGTCAGGGTACTTTCAGAGCCAAGGTCCTGGACTGGGGACTGTCTCTGGGCCCTCACTGGGTGTTAACTCTTTCTTGGGATCCCTTTCCCTCAGGACTCCCAGGAGGGTTCCCCATAAGTAAACTGGCTTTCCCTCCTGCTGAACAGTGTAGCCTGGGAACCCCACAGACAGGACAAATCCTGGCTGTGAAGCAGTGCTGCTTCGAGGGTCCCCTTTGCCCCGGCTCTTGGGACAGACGGCCTGGCCGAGTCCGTGATCTCTTCTGGGAGAGTCGGAACAGGTCATGTATGTCTCCTTTAAGAGCCAGGGCTCCCTGTCTCCAGGGCTGAGGGAAGGAGCCACTTAATCACCAGCTCCCCTTCCTGCAGCACCTGGGGCTCCCCTCCCTCCATCCCCCACCGCCTTCCCTTGGGCTTCCCAGGCCAATTACTGCTAGGCAACAGCCCTCAGCTCAGGAAACTGACAGGTCAGAGACTGGCCTGGCAGGGCCACAGGGAGTAGAGCTGACCCAGCTTGGAGACAGCCCGGGGCAGGGGGTCCCCAAGGGTGGCGACTGCGTTCAGTTGGTCTATTCATCCTCTCTCTATGTGTCTGGGTCACAGTGAGGCTGGAAAACCTGGTGGCCACTGGGTGTGAGTTGCAGCTTAGGAAGGAGATAGAGTGGGAGGGTTGCTCAGAGAGGTCTCCAAACCACTCCAGGCTCAGCCCAGACCTCGGAGGCCTTTGCACCTTGTTTAGCAATGGGAGCTGACTCCTTCAGACCGGGGGGCCTGCAGGGAACCCCAGGAAGGAGGCGGAGTTTCCAGGAGGGAGGTGCACCACTGACCCCGGAACCCCCTTCCCCTGGGGAGACCCCTTTTGAAGAGCACTCCTTGGAGAACTAACTCGGACCAAGTCTGTTGAGGCGCAGATGTATCCAGAAATCCTCCAGGAACCTTGGGTCCAGGCCCCTCCACCCCCAGTCCAAACAGAGGTCTGGGCAGGACCAAGAGAAGATCTCTGCTTTGTTCCCCATCATCAGGGGAACACAAGCCCGAGACAAACAGGGACAAGAGCCTGCAGGGGCCAGGCGAGCTGTTAGATATGCTGGATCCAGGGCGAGCATCCCTAGGGAGACTTGGCATTCACTGACTTAGAAAAACAAGAGACTGTAGACCCTTTAAAATGGAATGAAATTCCGCATGAATGCACGCTGAGACACCCACATTCCCTAAGGAATAGTCTCCAAGGCACTGAACCACTAATCCAAGAGGAAAGGTTTCGGATTCTCTCCTGCTCTGTCCCCTGAATGAGACCTGAAATCTCTTCCTCTCCCTCCAGCCGTCCTGTCCCGAGCACAGGCTCTGATCTTTCCATGGCTCTGATTGATAATGGATTCCACTTGGGGGCAAGGACTAGAGTTTCCCATTCATTTTTGTTTTAAAATATCTTTAGCTGTAGATGGACACAATACCTTTATTTTATTTATTTTTACTTGGTGCTGAGGACCAAACCCAGTGCCTCACCTTGCTAAGCAAGTGTCCTACCACTGAGCCTCAACCCCAGCCTCTCCCGTTCATTCTTAACAACTAACATTTATTGAGCACTTACTATGTGCCAGGGACTGTGACATACTCCTGACATGCAGCCCCTTTTACTGATGTACATCAGACACAGCAGAAAAGAGCACAGATCATCAATGTATAACTCAAGGAATTTTCAAACAGTGAATACTTTCACGTGACCACCACAAAGACTAAGAAGCAGAACGTTGTCAGCACCCTCAGTGCCCCCTGTACCTTATCAGAGACTGTCAGCCGTGACCCATCTTGACACCACAGATTAGTCTTTGTTTTTTATTTTGAGTTCTATACAAATAGATCATGCAAGCCATCTCCTCTTTTGTGTCTGACTTCTACAGTCCAACATCATGTTTTTGAGGTTGGTTCCTGTTGTTCCAAACTGTTCAGTTGTTTGTCTGCTTGCTTTGGTACTGGGGAATGAGTGAGTTCCCTCTACCACAGAGCCATATGCCTGGCCCTTTTTATTTTTCATTTTGACACAGGGTCTCACTAAGTTGCTGAGACTGGGGTCCTCCTTTCTCTTTCTCCTCATTGACCGAGTTCTGGGCTCCTTTCTATTTCTCAAACACACCTAGTTTTTTTCCAACCCTGGGGTCTTTGCACATGCTCTGTGCTCTGTCTGGGATGTTCTTACCCTACGTCTTTGCATGGCTGGCACCCTCTGATCATTCAGTTTTAGCCCTGCATGATGCCTCTCCAGAGGTCCCTTCTCTTAATTCTCTGGAGAAGCAGCCCCTCTCCCAGTCAATCCCTGTCAACTTTCCTGCCTTTATGTTCTGATAGCATTCTCTGAATTTCTGTGTGTGTGTGTGTGTTGCTGGGAATGGAACTCAGTGCCTCAAGTGCTCAGCAATGCCACTGCCCAGTCCTCTCCAGGTTTTTTATTTGTGGTTTATTATCTGTCTTTACTGGTTTGGTTTTCAGAACCTGAAGAGCAGGAATATTGACAGTCTTGTTCACACTGTGTCCCAGCACCTGCGAGCGCTTGGTATTCACTAGGTTCAGAAGGTATTCATGGCTCCGGAGGTCAGAGTCTGAAATCAAGGGGTTGGCAGGGGTAGGCCACCGCCAAAAGCCCTGGGGAAGAAGGCTTCCTTACCTCTTCCAGCCTCTGGCTCGAGGTGTTCCTTGTCTTGGGGCTGCAGCTCTGATCTCTGCCTCCATCTTTGCGTGGTCCTCTCCTTCTCTTATGTCTGACCCCCCCTCTTATTAAACATTGGATTTAGGGTCCACCAGGTATCCAGGATGATTTCTCGAAATCCTAAGTTTGAGCTGCAAAGATCCTTTTTCCAAATAAGGTCACATTCTTAGGTACATATCTTTTTAGGAGCCACCATCGAACCCATCACTAAGGTAAGTGACAGAAAAAGAATTCGCTTAGTTTCAATCGGGTTTCAACTTTAGTCCTCAATGAGCGACTGCTTTTCAAAGCATAAAGATCCACTTCTGGGAATGCAGCCATGTGTCACTTAAAGACGGGGACACATTCTGAAGAACACATTGTTAACGCAATCTTGTCACTGTGTGAACCTCAGAGTATTTACACACACTAAGACGGTCATGATGTTACCAGGTGGTGTGATCTTAGGGGACCACCACCAGGTCTGTCACCACCACTGACTAAATTGTCAAACTCGTAGAAGCAGAGATTACCATAGCAACTGGCAGGGGCCTGGGGGAAGGGAAATGGGAAGTTCAGTGGGTATAAAGTCCCAGTTACGCAAGATGAGTAAGATCTAGAGATCTGTTGTACAATACAGCTCCTATAATTAACCACAGGATTGAAGAGTGTAGATCTCATATAAAGTGTCCCTACCACACCACGAAAGGACTCAGGAAATGCTGGGAGATGTCAGATATGTCTGTTACCCTGATCATGGTTATGGTGTCACAGTTTCATATGTCCAAAGTCATCAGATTGAGCACATTAAACATGTGCAGTTTTTTTTTGTTTTTTTTTTTGTTTTTTTTTTTTTGGTACTGGGGATTGAACCCAGGGGTGCTTAACCACCAGCCCTTTCTTTATGAATTTTTTTAGATGTTGATAGACCTTTATTTCATTCATTTATTTATATGTGAGAATTGAACCCAGTGCCCACACATGCTAGGCAAGCCTCTACCACTGAGTTGCAACCCCAGCCCCCCAGCCCTTTTTATATTTTATTTAGAGATAAGATCTCACTGAGGACTTAAGGCCTCGCTAAGTTGCTGAGGCTGGCTCTGGACTTTTGATCCTCCTATCTGAGCCTCCTGAGCCACTGGGATTACAGATGTGCACCACTGCATCCAGCTAATGTGCAGTTTTTTTATGTGTCAATTATTCCTCAGTGAAGACTCGTGGAGCCAGGAGCAGTAACACAAGCCTGTAATCTCAGTGTCCCAGGCAGCTGAGGCAGGAGGATTGCAAGCTCAAGGCCAGCCTGAGAAACTTAGTTAGGCCCTGTCTCAAAATAGAATAAAAAGGGCTGAGGGGTATAGCTCAGTGATAGTGACCCTGGGTCCAATCCCCAGAATCACAGTAAATAAATAAGTAAATAAGTAAATACCCTCAGCCTGCAAGTACTTAAAATTCCGGTGCCTGTCGTCTAGCGTCCAGTATCACTTCAAAGGGTGTCTGAGGAAGGAGCACCAACACCGTCCTCATATTAGCTGCCAGGCTAATATGAGAGTCTGTGTCCAGTCCCGTGCCGGGCTGTATCCTAAAACCCCCGGTTCTCTTCTGCTCACTGCTGAGGTCTTGGCACCATTGTAAAGGGATCCAAACTGTCCCCTTCTGAAAAATGACCTCTCCAAAGAAAGTCATCAGCTTTTTCTGGTGATGGAAGGAAAAAGTAGGAATCCAAGAGAGGGCTGCTGCTTCCCCAGGGCGACGTCAGCTTCCAGGACCCCTCGCTGAGCCTGACTCCAGTTCTTATACCTTCCCTGGTGGCCTGTACCTGAGACTGATAGAATATGGCAAAAATGACAGATGGCCTTTGGGGTTTTTTGTTGTCTTTTTTTTTTTTCTTTTGGTCTGGAGATTGAACCCCACCTTTTTTTATATTTTATTTGGAGACAGGTTCTCACTGAGTTGATTAGGGTCTCGCTAAGTTGCCGAGGCTGGCTTTGAACTCTCAATCCTCCTGCCTCAGCCTCCTGAGCCCCTGGGATCACAGGCATGCACCACCCGCCCCGGCTCAAGGATGACCTTTCTGAAACTGCAGGAAGACCATCCTTGAGCTGGGAACGCAGCTAAGGATAGGACTCCTGCAGGCACCAGGCCCTGGGCTCCATCCTTAGCAGTGCTACAATGACATTAATTAATTCAGAAGACTGTGCCTTCCACATTCCCCCTGTTGCTCATCTTTTCTCGCTCTCTCACATGCTTGTCTGAGGGAAAGCAGCTGCCAGGTTGAGGTATCCTACGAAGATGCCAGCATGGTGAGGTACTGATATCTCCAACCAACGACCTGTAGCCATCAATGAATGACAAGCCTGGAGGTGGGCTGTTAGCCAGCTGTCTTGCTGCTGTGACTAAAAGGCCTTAGCTGAACAACTGTAATGGAGGAAAGGTTTATGTGGGGGCTCACAGTTTCAGAGGTATCAGTCCTTATGAGGCTGGCTCCATTCCTCTGGGCTCAAGGTGAGGCAGGACATCATGGCAGAAGAATGTCATGGGGGAAGCAGTTCACATGAGGATCAGGCAGCAAAGAGGGCTCCACTTGCCAAATACAAATATACACCCAGAGCAATGCCCCATGCCCCGCCTCCTCCAGCCACCCCTCACCCACCTCCAGTTGCCACTCAGTGAATCCCATCAGGGTTGACTCCACTGGTTGGGTTAAGGCCCTCACAACCCAATCATCTCTCCTCTGAACTTTCTCGCATCGCTTGATGAGCTTCTGAGGGACACCTCACACCCAAACCACGACGCAGGCCTTCCAGGTTCTGTGGAACCACCCGGGCAGCTCAGAAGCAGACCGTTCCCACATGGAGCCTCGAGGTAACTGTTGAAGCCCCTTGTGAGACCCTGAGCCAGTAGCACAGGCTGTGCCATGCCCGCCTCCTGACCCACGGAAACTGCCAAAATGAAGGCTGCTTACGCCACCAGGTTTGGGAGTGATTTGTTATGCAGCAACCCATCACCAGCACACCCCGACAGAGTTGTAGGGCATAGCCTCGCCGCTTCTGTGCTCCTGCGCTCTGTGTTTACAGATTTGGGAATTCACAGATACAGCACTTATCGCTCTCAAAAGTCTACAACATCTCCTCCCACTCCTTTTATTCTGTTTGTGTTTGGGAGTGAGCATAACATCAAACTATAGTGACAGTTCTATTCCTGTATTCCATTTTTCCTGCGTAATATGTTGCATTTGCTCATCTCAAATAATCTTTTGAGGATTCTTTATTCTGGGCAGCTCTGGGTAGTCCCCTGATGAGCATACTAACATTAGTTAAACCACTCCCCTCTTCTGTTTTGAGTTACAATTGGGTTTTGCCCCCTGGACCACACACTTGAGCATGTGCTGGCCCCTCTGTTGAGGATCTACAACAAAGTACACGGAAGACCCAACGTGGTGGTGCATGCCTGTAATCCCAGCGACTTGGGAGGCTGAGGCAGGAGGATCTCAGTTCAAAGCCAGCCTCAGCAACATAGGGAGGTCCTAAGCAACTTAGTGAGACCCCGTCTCTAAATAAAAAGTAAAAAGGACTGGAATGTGGCTCAGTGGTTAAGCATCCCTGGGTTCAATCCCTGGTACAAAAAAATAAAAAATAAAAAAGGAAGGTCAAAGCAAGATCTCCTGAGGCTAACTGCTCCTGATCATTGAGCCAAATCATACCATTTCCTAGCTGTGTGTTCTTGGTCTTATTACTTAACTCTCCTAAGCCTCAGTTTACCTTTCTGAACTGCAGAGATGTTAGCCACATTTTCTTCACAGAGTAATTAAAGGCACCATGAGTTAGCACAAGTAAAACATAGCACACTGCCTGACACATTTCAGGGTGTTTAGACACCAGCCAGGCCCCCGTACCCTCACCCCATCAAGTCCTGGTCCACAGTGCCTAATACTGTTCCTTGTCCCAGAGGCAAGCCCACCTCCAATCAACAGCATTTTGGCTTCCCTCCTGCCCATTTGTCCTCCCTGAACCTGCTCTGCTAACCCCAGCTCAGCTCCCTCCACCACTCTGCTACCCGCCTTTGCTATGTGACCCTGGTGTGATAATTAATTTTGTATCATCTTGGTTGGGCCATGGTGTCCAGAAATGTGCTCAAATATTATTCTATGCATTTCTATTGAGTGTGTGTTTGGATGAGATTGACATTATTTTCAGTAAAGCAGATTACCTCCTTGATGTGGACGGGCCTCAATCAGTCAAAGACCTGAATAGAACAAAATGACTGACTGTCCAAACGAGTGAATTCTGTAGCATATGACCCTTGAACTTGAACCACAACACCAGCTCTTTCTTGTGTCTCCAGCCTGTTAGCCCACCCTGCAGATTTGAATACCCCCCCCCCCCACATACATATGTACATGTACAGCCTGCCTGTTCTGTTCTGCTCCAAAACACCAACACGCTTGAGCAAGTCCATCTCATCTCTGGGCTTGTGCTTCCTCACCTGCAGTATGAGAGTGAGGTCAGACCGCGTGGTTCACGAGGGATTTCCCACCTCTAAGACTCCAGACCATTCATTCCCTTTGCTTCCAAAGACCCTTTAACTTCGAAAGTGTAGACCACAAGAGCCTTAAACAACCAGCCCAAGCGAAAAGGAGTGGACAACACTTTATTTGCCATCACATGTGCTGGTGCCCAGCACCGGAGTGTGAGTCTGACAGGTGTCTCAGCTGCATCCGAGAGTGTCTGGGTGAAGAGCACCTTGGGGCGCTCATCCTGGAGCGTGATGGCGCCGTCACTTGATCTAACCTCCCCTCTGAGGGCAGACACGCCCCCGAGCCCCGCTGGGTCCCAGGCCCTGTTCTTCAGCCCCACCAGCCCCTGCCCAAGAGCCAGGAGGGAGCTGCTTCAGGGGCTCTGAGGTAATGGGGGCCTGGGGAGGTGCAGGGTGCTGGTGCTGCCAGAGAGGACGCTGGCACCGGTACCTCCTCGGTCTCTCCTCCTGCCTTTGGTGTGTGGGATGAATGGATGCCGAGGTCCACCGGCCAGGCCTTGAGGAAGGGGAGGCGGGAGCTACCTGGGACTAGCCAGGAGGGCTGATCCTGCAGAATCTGCCCCAGGCCTTGGAATGGTTATGGGTACCAGCCTCGAAGTCCAAGAGGGGCCTGCCCAGGCCTCCTTGACTCCGACTCAGTGGTTTCTCGGCACTGGACACACTACTGGGGAAAAGCAAGTCTTCTCCTGGGCTTCTGCCTGGCTTCTCCTCACCCAGTATGAACTTTGGATTGTCCCCAGCCAGGGCAGTATTTCTGGGACAGCCAGACTCTTGCCCTGGGAATCAGAAAACAGAGGGGAGAGCCCTCTCTGCTCCCAGCAGTAAACCCTCCTTATACCACGCCTCAGTTTTGAGGACTTCAGACCCTCGGCCCAGGGCCCTGGGCCAGGATTTCGCTAGGATAGCAGGTGCTAGTATTTCGAGTCCCAAGAAAGGCTGTGTAAAAAACAAAAAAAAAAAAAAAAAAAAAATTAAGGCTGTGTGATATTCAACATGTCACTTGATTTCTCTGAGTCTCTGTTTCCTTATTTGAAAAAGTGGAATGGTAAATTCTGATTCATAGGGTGACTGTGGGGTTGGAGTAAGATATTGGTGGTGACGGGCTGCCACAATGGTGGGCACTCAGCAATGGCTTCCTTTTCCCCAGGGAAATCCTGGCCCCACTGGTCAGCTGACAAGGACAGCCTCCAGCAGCAGCAGAGGAGGCGCCTGGTTGCTGAGGCTGCTTCCTGAGCCAAGGAAGGGGCAGCTGTGCTCTGGGAGCAGGTTAGAAGTGGACTTGAGCAGAGGACAGCAGTGGGAAGGCCAGGAGAGGGTGAGGGCTGGGCTCCACAGCGGGCGCCGGCCAGTCTGCTGCCCAGTGAACAGGCTTCTGCTCCCTCCTCTGCAGAAACGCAGGCCCTGGAGCAGCTGAAGCGTTGTGGGAAGAGGACCCCAGGTCCCCCCTGGTGGGGTGCTCCAGCCCAAGGGGCTGTGGAGGGGCAGGTTGGGCTGGAGGGCTGGGCAGGATGGCACTGAGCTTGGAGGAAGTCTCCAGCAGGCCAGAGCCAGTGGGCGAGGCAGAGAGGTCAGGCCTGGGGGACGGCTGGGCAGGAGGTATGGTCACCACAGCAGGGCCAACGGGCAGCACAGGCAGAAGGGGTGGGAGAAGGCCCCGGGAATCCTGAGGGTGTGGACCTGGAGTGAGCGTATGAGCTGGGGGAGAGGCGGCGGGGCTCTGGAGCAGGCCCTGCTGCTTCCGGCAGTCATGTTGTCCGTGGGCCGCAGGCTGTCCGGGGGTCTGCGCAGCTTGGCCCCAGCAGCCAGCAGGCCTCGGCGCTGGGTGGGAGGCACAGTCCAGGCGGCACAGGCGCTGGTGCAGCTGCAGGGTCCGAGTCCACCACTCTAGCTCAGCCTGCAGGGCCTGGATCTCCTTCTGCAGGGTGCGGTTGTGTTTCTCCAGGGACTCGTGCTGCTAGGGGAGAAGCAGGTGGGCCGGGAGGGGATGTCAGCCTGGTCCCCCTCCAGGCTCCTCATGCCAAAGGAGGCTACCATGTTCTGCACACCAGGCTGGAGCCAGCCCTCCACCACCACCCACCAAGCCCCCGAGCTACGCCCTGCTCTCTGCCCCCTGCAAGTCCCCTGAGCAGGCGCCCTCTTACCTGGCCCTCCACTGGCTTCCTAATTGGTGTGCCCCCCAAACTACCCAATTCCCTTGGCTCCAAGGAGGCCCTGTCATTAACTAGGCCGAAACCCTCCGCAGGCCCGAGACTCCCAGGATCCAAACGCCAGTGCTGGGCCTAGACACCAGCGTGGCAGCCCCAGCTCAGACCACCAGCTCCGTCTGTCCTGCCTTCTCTCCTGCCCATCCAGTGGAATTTACTTCCTCAACATGTTTCCTGTCTCCTCCGCATGGATGCTCCTCGGCACCCCACCCTGTGTGAATCCTGATGTGGCCTTCAGGTGGCACCTTCCCTGTCGTTGTGTCCTAGGCAGCTCAGGTGACTTGAAGTCACCGCCAGGCCTTCCTGGGGCCCACAGCTTGCCAACTGAGGTGTTGTAGGATTCGGGGTGCCGTTTTACAGGCCGACAGCACAGGGGTGCTCTGCTGGACATCTCCAAATCGGCATCAGTTCTGCTCTGCCAGACCCTGGGCCCTGGGCCTCCATGGGACAACCATCCACTCCCACTTCTAAATGGCCACTCATGATGACGACGACAGCAGAAATGCTGGAAGGATTTTATTTCCAGGTTTCATAAGGCTGAATGACGTGAATGGCTTCCTTCAGTCCCCTTTTGGGGACACTTTCAAAGGGGAAGTTGTAAGGTTATTTTGCATAAAAACGTGCCTTAGGCCCCAGAGTCAGAGTTTCCAAAGACCTCAAAAACACCAGTGGCCCGCTCCCAGGCGGGTTCCTATACGAGGAATGGACATTTCTAGAACACATCACCAGGTCACCTAAGCTCTCCGAAGCCTTCACCTGACCTCCAGGAATTGAGCCACTCATTCATTTATTCATTTGCCATCTTCGGCCTGTTCTGGGGGTCCCCCTCGTTACTCTCCTTCACTCACTGCCCCTCCCTTCCATCTTATTTTTCCTCTTTCGACTTATCACCATCTGACATCTCCAATGCTCTATGGACCATCTACTATCCCCTGGCCTCTGCCTGAGAACAGAAGCTCCTTGGGGTTGGGGGAGGGGCTTGGTCTGCGGGGCTTATATCTGCACTCCAGAGTGTGGACTGCACGGGAGACACACAGTAGGTGTCTCCACAAGTAACACAAGAGGCGCGCATCTTGCATGCAGCATCCTGTGCACGGTGCTCACAGGTGCTGCAGGGGGCCTCGCCCCACCCTGGCCAGCACTGCTGCATCTGCCCCTGGCACGTATTCCACTGGGAAGCTCCTATGGACCCTCAGGTCTGGCTCATACTTCATCTCCTCGTTACACCCCATGTGCTGTGGACTGAATGGCATCCCTCCAAAATTAGGATGAGGTCAAAACACCCAGTGTGACTGTAGTTAGAGAGGGCTTTTAGGTGGCACACACCTGTAATCCCAGCAGCTCGGGGGGCTGAGGCAGGAGGATGGAAAGTTCAAAGCCAGCCTCAGCAACTTAGCAGAGTGAGACCCTGTCTCTAAATAAAATACAAAAAAGGGCTGGGGATGTGGCTCAGTGTTTTAGCAACCCTGGGTTCAATCCCTGGTACCCACTAAAAAAAAAAGAGATAGGTAATTTAGATTAAGTAAGGTCATAAGGGAGCTTGCAGGATTGGTGGCCTTATAAGAAGAGGAAGAAGAGCTGGGAATATGGCCCAGTGGGAGAGTGTTTCCCTGGCATGCGAGAGGTCTGGGGTGTGAATCCCAGCACCACCAAAAAAAAAAAAAGAGGAAGGGAGAGTGATAACTCCTCTCACACCCATGGACGAAGGGCCGCAAGCACCCAGGAAGAGAGCCCTCAGCAGAGAGCAACTCAACACGCACCTTGGTCTTGGACTTGGAAATAAATCTCAGCCGCGTAAACCTGCTGTTCTCTGGCAGCCCCGCAGATGGAGAAGTCGCCCTACCCATGCGTCCCCATCATTTGCTGTGGTGCCCTGAACCCAGGGCCTCTCACCTGCTAGGCAGGTTCTCTACCAGCTGAGCTGTGTCCTGTTCTAGGTGACGGGAAGGGGCACTGAGGACAGGGACAAGTCCCGCGGTGGGGATGTGGAGCAGAGGCCACTGCAAGGTGGAGTAATTAACTAGTGCGTCATAGGTTATGGTGAGAGCGGTTTTGCTATAAAAGTGAGCTGTCTCACTCTGCTCCACCTTGCTCTGGGATGCCCCTCGCCATGCCATGCTTGACCCAGACATAAACTGGAGCCATGCTCTTAGGTGTCCCAGACTCTAGAAGAATGCACTAAACCAACCTTTTTTTTTTTTTTTTCCAGTTCTGGGGATTGAACCCAGAGGCACTCTCCCGCTGAACTACATCCCCAGCCTGTCCCTCCCTCCTTCCTTCCTTCCTTCCCTCCCTCCTCTTCTCTTGAGACAGGGTTTGCCTGGCCTTAAACTTGCAGTCCTCCTGCTGTAGCCTTCCAGATTGCTGGGATTCCTGGTGTGCACCACCATGCACAGCACAAACTTCTTTTCTTTATAAATGACCCAGTCTGTGGTATTCACTTATAGTAATGAAAAGTTGTCTAAGATGGAGGGTGTCCCCACCTGGTGCAGGGCATCTGCCTTGTGTGTGTGCTTCTGCCGGCTGCGTTGGGCAGCCACCCGGTTTTTCTGTTTCTTCTTCAGCTGCTTCTGACAATCTGGTGGGTCCTGCTGGGAATGAGACAGAGGGCTCAGGGGTTCCAGCAAGGGCTGTGCCCTCTGCCCTGGCCAGCCATTTGTAAGGCCAAGTTGTTCCCTTGGGGACTTGACCTGTTCTCCTAGAAGCCCCTCTTGCTCTCTCGGCACCCATGCCTCCTTGCAGGCCCTGCACACCTGCTCACAGAATACTTTGGGGAGGGCAAGCAGAAGGCGGCGGCCTGGGGCTGAAACGCAGACAGAACCAACTTTGAGTGGCGCATTCTCACAAGCCAGGTCTCTCTGGGCTGGTCACTCACTCCTCTGAGCCCAGTCACCTCCTCTGCCCAAGGGAGGCATTTTGGTACCTTCCTCAGAGGCCACTGCAAGGTGTGGAGACAAGTCCACAGAGCAGGCAGCCCAGAGCCAGGCCAGGAGAGGTCAGCCCTGTTTCCTCCACGGGGAAGGTGTCACCGTTCCTAGGAAGCTCCCCAAGGCCAGGGCCAGGGCTGATTTGGTTCCATTTGTCCATGTCCTGCTCACATGCAAAGCTGATATCTACTCCACAAATAGTTATCAACTATCTACTGTGTGCTGGTCACTCAGCTAGGAGGACGCAGTGGTGAACGACACAGGAAACTCCCTGCCGTCACGTCCAGCCGAGAGTCGTCTAGAACCAATGAATGGAGAGTCCCTGTGACAGAACGATGGACCCCAGGTTGTCAGCCGTGACCACCTCCAACCCTGGGCACCTTGGAACTTAGATGGAATAGTGAATCCAAGTGTCCAGAGCTCTGGCAGGGCAGGGCAGGGCAAGAGGGGCTGTTGGAGACCCCGCGGCCCAAAGGCCCCCGTCATCTTTCGGGGTGCGTTTTGTGGGAAAGGACCTCAGGCGAGACCCTGGCCACCTGGCCGAGGACGCGACAGCCCCGCCCAGGCCACAGCCTCCTGTGCCTTCAGGGCCCGGGCTGCGGTCATTCCAGAGCCTAGAGCCAGGCAAGGACCCAGTGAGAGCAGGGCGAGGCCTCAAGGGAATCCACGGCTGCAGGGGTCCTGGGAGGGGAGAGGAAGCTTCTGGGGGCAACGGAGATGCAGGTGGGTCCAGAGAGAGCAGGAGTGTGAAGGCCAGGCCTCCCCGAGGCTAGGGATGCAACACGAGAACTGGGGCGGCCACATTCCAGATGCCCCTGTTCAGGGGAGGAGATTCGGACCCAGAGAGGGGCTGCAAGGAGCCTGCCAGGGTGCCACCGCCCAGGAGCACAGCGCTGGCACTAGGGCATCCCTCATGGCCTGGGCCTGGGACCCTCGTTGCCGTCATCCCAGCCTGGGGTCCTGTACTCACCGGCCTGGTCAGCAGCGCATCTCCCCGGCAGAGGTGCATGGCATAGGCAGGGAGCAGAGGCTCACAGAGATCCTGGAAGTCCCTCAGCGGCTGTGACCTCCCAGTGCCCTCTGAGGGCCCAAGGAAGTGGCGGCTTTTTAAATCTCTAGTGACCACTCCGCCCCCAGAGAGCCCAGTTTCAGTTTCTCCTAAAGCCACCGGCTGCTCAGAATCCCTGGCTCAGGGCTGCTCACGTGGCTGGAAGTTCCTGACGTGAACTGGCCTTCCGGTTGGGCCCCTTTTCTGGGAGGAGGCCTGTAGAGGGTGGAGATGTGGGAGAAGGAAGGCCAGGTGTGGGGAGGGTGTCCTGAGGAGGAAGGGCAGGCTGCCAGGGACAGAGCCAAGGAAGAAGCCAGTGGGGTCCCAGAACCAGGGAGGACCAGAGAGTCCCTGTGCTCACAGGAGAGCTGTGAACTGGGAGCAGCTGAGTCTCCCTCTCTGAGCCTCAGTTTCCTCATCTGTGAAGGGTGTGGGTGGGATGATACAAAGTCCTAGACCTGATGTAGGAACTATGGGGGAGTCTGACTCAGCCGCACCCTCTCAGGTGGATGTCTGTAAAATCAAGCGATGGCCCTTACTGTTTCCACAGAACAGAGCAGGCAGAGAGAGAGCCGTCTAGGGCTGAGGAGGCCAGGGTCCCAGCTATGTTGGCAAACCTGTAAAGTGAGGATGACGATTTTGTTGTGAAGATTGAATGAGTTAAGGCAGGTAAGTTGCCTGAACCCACGCGTGGTGCAGACAGGGTAAGGTTACATTTGCATTCATGAGACCCTGGGAGATTCGGAACTGTGTTGACCACCAGACCTAAAATCCAAGGCATCCAGTTCTGGGAAAATAGCAAACCACCACAGGATCAGAACAGTGGGATGAAACCGCTATAAGGGTCAACAATACGGATACGTAAACAGGTCACAAAAGTATAAAATAAGCACCAGAATGAGAAACAAAAATCAGAGTGGTGGCAGGGGAGAGGAGAGAGGACAGAAGAGGACAGGGGACTTCAGTTGTCTGAGGTGTTTAATTGCTAGTTTAGTGGGAGCACAGTTGAGGGTGGATTATCATCTATATTTGGGGGAATATTTTAAATGTTTCCTAAGGAAAACCTCTTTGGAAGGCCCAGGCACACCTGCATGGTGGTGTCTCCCTGAGAGAGCCTGTGCTTGGGTGGGTCATGTGTTAGGGGCACAGAGGAGCCAAGCAACCCCTGTTCAGAACAGCACACAGCTGTAGGGTTGGATGGTTGGGAAGCTAGCATCTTGGGGTGTCTGAGTCATGAGGGCTCCAGGCCGATGATGGGGGACCACGGGGGTGGGAAGCACTGCAGACAGCATCTTCTGAGGGGAGAGGGGGTGTTGGGTGAGAATCCACAGCTGCTGTGAGCTCATTAGAAGAGAACACTCCCCTTGATTAGCCATGTGCCATGCTGTGATTGATTCGTGATGTCTGTCACCACGGCCATCCTCTGCCTTCCCTGGACCAGGCCTAAACCTGCCTGGGCTCTGGAGCTGGAGGAACTCAGCCTGGCCCTCTCTGCTCACAGCGTTACTGCCTGGAGCCTCAGTCTTCTCATATATAAGCTTGGGATAGCAAAGAAGTCACACCCGTGTCACAGCATTGTGAAGAGGGAGAGAATGACAGGAAGGCTCTTCGCGTACTGTAAGGTAGGATCCAGGTAGGATGGATTCCCCTGCTGAGATCTGTGGTGACACATTCTGGATTGTGGCTCATAATTAGGACCTGCTGGGTGGGAGGGCTGGTGCATCACAGCTGGGCCTTGCCTCCTGGCTTCTGAGGGCCGGAGGCAGAGGCTGAGGTGGGACACCCCCGCACAATGAGGCTGCCGGGTTTCTCAGAATTATTTTTGTTTCCCAGACACTGGGAGAGCTGGGATTCCTGCCTGAGGCGGGCACCTGAGGGGCTCATTAAACCAGCCCGGAGCTCCGCAGGGAGCGATCTGCAGGAGGCTGTGCATGATGTAACCCAAAACAGCTGTGGGGGAGGGCTCAGGCCAAGAGCCCCCTCCCCCAAACCTGGACCCCAGGCCCAGGCTTCAGGTAGGAGGGCAGGTGTCCTCAGCCCTGGAGGGGCAGCAAAGCAGGCAGGGTTTATGGCTTCTTCTCCCCAGAAGGTGGCTGGGAGGAAGGGCTGGTTAATATTTAACCTCAAATGGCCTTGTGAGGCTTCTGCCAGAGGTGGACTCCCCTGCTGGCTGGCAGGGCCCTCCAGTCCCAGCCGTCACTCGGGTGGCATCTGGTCTGCTCTGGATGCCCTAACACCACCATAGGCAGGTGGCTTCAACAACGAACACTTATTTCTCAGTTCTGGAGGCTGGGAAGGGCAAGATCAAGGTGTGGGCAGATTTGGTTCCTGGCAATGGCCTCTGGCTAGCAGATGGCTGCCTTCTTGCTGTGTCCTCACATGGTAGAAAAAGTTCTCGTCACTCTTTGTCATCTTACAGGGACATGAATCCCACCCTCATGACCCCATCTGGACCTCATCACCTCCTACAGGCCCTGCACCCTGCCTCCAAACACTGTCACATTGAAGACTGAGGGCTGCACTTGAACATGTGAATTTGGGCGAACAAAAACATTCAGTCCACAAAAGAGTGAGAGGAAACTAAAACTCAGAGTCAATGTCGCACCACAGGGCACCAGAGCTGGAGGGAGAACACCTTTGTCTAAGCCCTCAGTTCCTCTCCATGTCCTGCTTGGAGAAGCCTGTCCATGAGTCCAGCAGCCCTGGCTGGAGGCCAGGAGGCTTAGAGGCCTCCTGAATACCAGAACTACACAGTGAGCTCCAGGTGGCAGGATCTTTGCCTGCTTTGCTCTCTGAAGTGTTCCCCGTGCCTCAAACACTCCCTTCACATAGTAGTTGCTCAGTTAGTGAATAAAGGAATTAAAGCCCAGGCAGCTTGTCATACTGGGACCTCAAAACCTTCCTGAGTAAAGACACCTCTGCTTTACTCATTCCCAGAGGATCTGCCTTGGGTGCCTGGGGGATTCTCCCTCGCCCAGCTCCTCATTTTACCAACAAGGAAACTGAGGCAGGAGGGGACCAATTGGCAGAAGCTACAATACATAGAAGGCCTTGTCGCAAGTCCTTCCCATACCTCCTGGGGTTGGTTAGAAGCTTGGCCAGTCTCCAGATGCCCAGGGATGAGGACCTCTGTGTGGGTCCTCCCACCCCATGCATCCCTAGTTTTAGGCCTGGCCTCCTCAGGGCACCTGAAGGAGCTACAGATGATGAATAAGAGATAAAGGACTTAGGTAGCTGCTGGTGGGCTGAGGCTGGCACCGACTTTCCATCCAGAACTGTGAATGAGCCTCCTGGGAGGTAAGTCTCAGCAGGGTGTGGAACATACCTGGAGGGGAGGTCACTTCCTTTTGAGGAGGTCACTTCCTGTCAGGGGAGCTCAAAGAGTTTCCAGAGGTGTGGCTCTTTGGGAGGGACATTGAAAGATAGGAGGGCTCTATCACAGGGCCCTCCCTGTGTTCTGGAGCAAGTGACTTAACCTCTTTGAGCTTCCTCTGTATAATGGGGATAATAATACAAGGATTCGATGAAGTAATAAATGTAAAAGGCTTAGAACAATAAGTCACATAAATTTGTGTTGAACTTTTAACAAGGTTAATCAGTAGATATCTGATGAATTTTTTGTTCACATAGCACAAGCCTGTATTGTGTTTCATTATTAAGAAGAAAAATTGTGGGGTGCAAGAACAGAAATGAGATTAGGGGTCCCAGAGAAATGCTTTAATGGAAGAAAACTCCAAAGCACCTGGGATCTGGCTACAGCCTCCGGCTGGCTCATGGTGGGATGGCCCCTAAGAGGTCAGCTTAGCTTAACAGGAGAGGGGCATCCCTCCCCTCCCGCCACGCCCCTAGTAGTTCCCACAAAGGTCCCAGGCCTGGCTGTCCTTGGTGTGACTTGGGTCTTGTGTCTATTCCTGACACCAGTCCCTGTGGTCACAGGAAAAGAGGAGATCGGCAGACCTGGGGTCCCAGGCTCCTGCTGCAGTGGGGATGGGGTCAGCCCCATCCAGGCCGGGGGTGGGAAGGGGCACCTTCCTAAGGGCATGGGGTGCCAGGCGGATGCCCCTGGGGCTCAGATTCATGAGGAGCTTAACCCTCAGCAGGACACTTGGTCCTGAGGCGCGTTCCCGGTTGAGATGGGCCCTCATCCCCACGTGACAAGCCTGGTCAAGGACTTCAGGCAGGAAAGCACTGGCTTGCCGAGGGGATGATCCAGAGGACCTGAATGCTGGGCTGGGACCGAGGCGGCCACATCCTGGCCACTCCTCTAGGAACGGCGCAGGCAGACTGCCTTTCGCTTTCAGCACAGCGCTTGGTGGGCGCCCTGTAGAGCTGGAGTCTGCAAAGAGATGGGTCTCCCAGGAACTGGGCCGCTTGGCCTGGGGTTCTCCGAAGTCACCGCCGTCTTCCCCAGCCGAGCGGAAAGGGGAGCTGGCACCCACCCCAAGGCTCAGTGCCACCCCCGCCCCGCACGCCCTGCCCGCCTTCAAAGCGCCGCCTGCCCCTGGCAGCTCTTCAGCACGTGCATCTCCCCGGGAAACATGCCGCTGCTGGAGATGCGCGAGAGCGTAGGTATCAACAGCTGCGCTCTGAAGAGCCAGGGCCACCCTGGGTGTGTGCCATGTGGCAGCCGTGACCACAGCTCCTGCAGTTTCCCAGGAGTCCAGTCCCAGAGAGACCTGGGGTCAACCCCTGTGCCACCTCTGCTAACTGTGTGACCTTGGCCAAGGCCTTGTTCTCTAGGCCCCAGTTTCCCTGTGCAAATGATAATACCCTTGCTTTTTCAAGGCCGTCATGAACCGAGAGTCACACATGGAAAGTGGTCCCTAATGGTCACTAACGAGCTTGGAAAGGGTGAGTCCCCCCTCTTGTTCCAGTGACCTTTAGTGACAGGAGGACCTCATGCGGAGGCTGGTGTGAGGGACTGGCCAGGCAGGGTCATGGAGCAAGGACCGGCAGGGGGGCTAAGTTGCAGCAAGGTGAAGAAAGCCCTGCCCAGCGTGGCCAGTGACTCGCAAGACTGGGACGTGACAGTGCTGCTGTTAAGCAGAGTCTTCTCTTCTACATTTTTTTTTTTTTCTCTTGGTTCCAGAATAAAAATTCTTGTTATCTTTCCATATGATTATAAAGGTGATAGATGGAGTAAAACAGTAGACTAAAGTGATAAAACCTTTTAAATTACTTATTTATATTTCTTTTTTCTTTAACTTTTTTTATTTTATTGTAAACAAATGGGATACATGTTGTTTCTCTGTACATGGCGTAAAGGCATACCATTTGTGTATTCATAAATTTACATAATGTTGTTTGATTCATTCTGTTATTTTTTCCCTTCCCCCACCCCTCCCACCCCTCTTTTCCCTCTATACAGTGCTTCCTTCCTCCATACTTGCCCCCCTCCCTAACCCTAACTCTAACCCTAATACTAACCCTTCCCTCCCCCCATTATGTGTCATCATTCACTTATTAGCGATATCATTCGTCCTTTGGCTTTTTGAGATTGGCTTATCTCACTTAGCATGATATTCTCCAATTTCATCCATTTGCCTGCAAATGCCATAATTTTATCATTCTTTATGGCTGAGTAATATTCCATTGTATATATATACCACAGTTTCTTTATCCATTCATCAATTGAAGGGCATCTAGGTTGATTCCACAGTCTGGCTATGGTGAATTGAGCAGCTATGAACATTGATGTGGCTGTATCTCTGTAGTATGCTGATTTTAAGTCCTTTGGGTATAGGCCAAGGAGTGGGATAGCTGGGTCAAATGGAGGGTCCATTCCAAGTTTTCTAAGGAATCTCCACACTGCTTTCCAGAGTGGCTGCACTAATTTGCAGCCCCACCAGCAATGTATGAGTGTACCTTTCTCCCCACATCCTCGCCAATACCTTTTGTTGCTCGTATTCTTGATAATCGCCATTCTAATTGGGGTGAGATGGAATCTTAGGGTAGTTTTGATTTGCATTTCTCTTATTACTAGAGATGTTGAACATTTTTCCATACGTTTGTTGATTGCTTGTAGATCTTCTTCTGTGAAGTGTCTATTCATTTCCTTAGCCCATTTGTCGACTGGATTATTTGTATTCTTGGAGTAGAGTTTTTTGAGTTCTTTATAGATTCTGGAGATTAGTGCTCTATCTGAAGTATGATTGGCAAAGATCTTCTCCCACTCTGTAGGCTCTTTCTTCGCATTGCTGATAGTTTCCTTTGCTGAGAGAAAGCTTTTTAGTTTGAATCTATCCCAGTTATTGATTCTTGCCTTTATTTCTTGTGCTATGGGAGTCCTGTTAAGGAAGTCTTGTCCTAAGCCGACATGTTGAAGATCTGGACCTACTTTTTCTTCTATAATCTGCAGGGTCTCTGGTCTGATTCTGAGGTCCTTAATCCATTTTGAGTTTAGTTTCGTGCATGGTGAGAGATATGGGTTTAGTTTCATTCTGTTGCATATGGATTTCCAATTCTCCCAGCACCATTTGTTGAAGAGGCTATCTTTTCTCCATTGCATATTTTTGGCACCTTTTTCTAGTATGAGAAAATTGTATTTATTTGGGTTTGTGTCCGTGTCCTCTATTCTGTACCATTGATCTACCTTTCTATTTTGGTACCAATACCATGCCGTTTTGGTTACTATTGCTTTGTAATAGAGTTGAAGATCTGGTATTGCAATACCCCTGTTTCACTCTTCCTGCTAAGGATTGCTTTAGCTATTCTGGGTTTCTTATTCTTCCAGATGAATTTCATAATTGCTTACTCTATTTCTGTAAGGTACATCATTGGGATTACTTATTTATATTTCTGAAACAGAGTCTTGCTATGTTGCCTAGGCTGACCTCGACCTCCTGGCCTCAAGTGATCCTCTTGCTTCAGCCTCCTGAGTAGGTGAGACCACAAGTAGAGGCCACTGTGCCCAATAAAATTAAAACTATAATGCCACATAGTTTACATTGGGTGAATATGCCTCTTCACAGGGCATCTTGAACTCTACCAAGTTTCAATCCACTAGGTCCTAAGAAGTCCTCCCTTCAAAAGCAGGGTTCAAGGGAGGCTGAGGGGGGAGGATCACAAATTCAAGGCTAACCTGGGCAACTTTGAGAGACTCTGTCTCAAAATAAAAAATAGAAAGGATTGGGGATGTAACTCTGAGGTAGAGCACTTGCCTAGCAGGTGCCAGGCCAAGATTCAATCCCCAGTTGCTGGGATTGTTGGTGGCAGTGGGGGTGGGGGGAATGGCACACCCTGTAATCCCAGAGACTCAGGAGGCTGAGGCAGGAGGATCTCAAGCCCAAGGCTACTTCAGCAATTTAGCAAGACCCTAAAAATTAAAAATAAAAAAGGTTTGTCATTGTAGCTCAGTGGTCAAGGGCCCTTGGGTTCCCCAGCATGGGGTTGGGGGGTGTGGGAAACAGGGTCCACAGCTCTCAGGATTTGAGCATTTTAATTTCATGGTCATTCTTGTGGGGAAGATAATTATATTTTTTCTCCCCCGTCCCCAAACTGGCAATCGAGCCTAAGGGAATCTCGCACTGAGCTACATTCTCATCCTTTGTATTTTAAACTTTGAAATAATCTCACTAAATTGCCACAGGCTGGCCTCAAACTTGAGGTCCGCCTGCCTCAGCCTCCAGCTAAACTGGGATTACAGGTATTTTGGGGTGGTTACATATAACTACAGCTCTACCTCTTCTTCCCAGTTCTCTTCTAAAGGTATTTCCCAGGGGCTTTGAACGCTCTCTTTCTTTCCACAAGGCAAATAAAAATAGCCTGAATAGGCCCCTGCCCTTATCTGAAAGCCCCTCACCCCCCTCAGTTTCTGGCTCAGGAAATTATTCAAAAGTTAAACAGAGTTGCTCCCTGGTCACCTCCTCTTCAAAGATGCGAGGTGGTTTGTTTGGCTGACATTAATCGAAATCCTACCATTTGGCCCCTAGGAAGTGGGACAGCTTGGAAAGGAAGGACTTGCGAGCATGACATTTAAGTAAGTATTTCAATGCAAGGGCAGTAGGAAAGTAGAACAATCCAGAAGTATTGAAGGTGGTAAATTTAAGTTCCCCAGAACGTAGTCCTAGAGTTAAGAGTTGAATTGCAGGGGTTTTTAGTACACACATCTAAATGGCTCTCTGCTCTACCCAGATCTACCCAGCACTATCCCGATGAAGGAGTTTTCTCTTCTGCTCCTTGTGTTTCATTGCTGTTAACGCTGCTAGTGTGAACTGCGTGAAACAGATATCTTTGTAGTCAAAATGGTCAGGAATGGCAATTCGAACGATTCAGTCCATTCGTGACACTAATTTCACAATCCACTTTACGGGCTGCATCCCTTTCTTTAAAAACAGTTTAACTGAGAATATCCAACAATGGTAATGATATAGAGCAAAGTGGGCACGCACCCTACCCCAACTTGACCTTACCCGCTTGCTCCTATTAGGAATGTAAACCAGAAAAGCATTTTGGACAGTAATTCAGCAGATCTGTCAAAGTTTTTAATGTGTATTCATTTGACACAGTACTCTCATGTCAAAGAATCTATCCTTCAGATTTATTTGTATGTTTGCAAAGATCTAAGATATTACTAATGCAAAACTCACAGTAATATTATGAAACATATATTTTGTCTTCATTGTCTGAGGTTCTGTCTTCCAAGTGGTCTAGTCTTTTGGTGATGCTTTCCATCGAGTTTTTTATTTGGTTTATTGTTTCCTTTATTTCAAGGATTTCCATTTGTTTTTTGTTTTATTTATTTATTTATTTATTTTTATTTTTTTTTTTTTGAGAATCTCTATCTCTTTGTTGAAATGATCTTTTGCTTCCTGCAGGTGCTCTTTCAGCTTATTGGTATTATCATTCATTGCCTGCATTTGCTCTCTTATCTCATCCTTTGCTTCGCAAATCACCTTAATCATGTATAATCTGAAGTCCTTTTCTGACATTTCTTCTAACATACTGTCACTGGATTCTATTAATATAGAATCTAGATTTGTTTGGATCATTTTCTTCCCTTGTTTTTTCATGTTGTTCATGTATCTTCCCCTCTAGCAGTGCAGATCTGGGATATTGCAGATTTCCCTCTATAGGCTTATAGTGGCCCTATAGGTTTCCAAAACCCTTTCTTTAAGGGGAGATCAATATTAGCAGTGCCCAATTCAGACACTATGCAACCCTAGACCAAATAGCCCCTATAAGGACAATAACAAAATTGTCATAATAAACAGAGTGAGTTCAAATATTATCTTCAGTAAAACAGATTTTCAATAAGGTCTGCAGTTTCTAATAGAGGACAAAGAGGATGCAGAGGGATGTAGTTTGTGGCTGTTAATGGGATAAGAAAAGAATATACAGAAGTTCTAGATAATAGTAAGGGTGAGAGTGTAATTAAAAGAAATTGGATGTTAGCATGCAAAAAAGGGAGAGACTCTGAGAGAACAGGTAAACAAAAGGAAAAGAGAGCAAGAAAAGTAAAGAAATAAAAACTTACAATTTTTCAATAAGAAGAAAAAAGAAAATCTACAGTATAACAGTCATGTACTAATGAAACCTCCCAGTGTTCAGTAGCCTGATGCATGAGAGGTACCTGACAATGAGCTTCAAGTCTCCAGCAGGCATATCAGGATGGAATTTGCCCCACCTAAAGATCGGAGCTATGGTTTCCAGGATTATCCAAGGTGGCCATTCTGGCTTCAAAATGTGTTGGCAAATGGGGAGCTGCAGCTCAGGGTGTGGACGTGGCCAACTGGAGGCGGGGTGCGGTTGGTCAGGCAGGGGTCCTGGAGGTCGGGTGTGTTTGGTATGGTTGTGGGATCCTGGAGGCCGGGTGCAATCAGTTGGTCTGGGATCCCGGTGATAGGGCACAGTCAGTTGGACTGGGGGTCCTGGCGGCAAGGAGCAGTAAGTTGATGTGAGGGTCCCAGGGGCAGGGAGTGATCGGTTGGGCTGAGGGTTCCTGGAGACGGGGCTCAGTCAGTCTGACCAGGGGTCCTATGGGGCCTGGCTGTTGTCTCAAAATGGCGGCAGCCACGTGTAATCAAACCTGCAGGTACTGTAACAGTGAACTTCCAGGCAACAGCAGGCAGCTGGTGCTCCACTGGCAGTGGGCAATCAGTTTCCTGACGGTGAACCTTGTGCGTTGGGTGATGGATAGGTGTAAGGCAGGCGATGGACAGGCGAGAGGCAGGCAAATGGTGGATGGTAGGCGCCTGACAGTGAGCAATCTGCACTCAAAAAAGGCGCTGATATGCTGGCAGACTGCAGGTGATCTCAGTAGACAAATGGGGTAAACAGCAGGGGATCGATAAGCAGCAAAAACTGCCTCACCAAGAAACAGATATCCTCTGCTTGAAACCGGAGTTACGGAGCGACAAGGAACGCAGCCTCCCTCTAGTCCACCATCTTGGATCTCAACAAAACATATCAGAAAAATTGTTATGTCCATATTATGAAATATGAAGTCCTTAGAAGAATAAGATTTATACATATTTACCCAGAAAGATGTTTAAGATAAACAGTATTTATAGTGCACTGAAGAACAATAAAAAAAATTGTTCAGTGGTATGCTTCCAGGTGTGTTATTTCTAAAATCAACATGGATTGAAGTTCACCTTTTCACTTGTTGTAGCATGGCACCCGTCCACACTGCTATTACAGCTCCGCCTCACTCTTCTTAAGGATTTGATGGAATCTATCACAGGCACGTGCCCCGGTCTAGTTAACTTGCCCTTACTGAGGGCACTTAGGCTTTTTCCAGTTTCTTTCTTTTTTGGGACAGTGCTTGGGATTGAACCCAGGGCCTCAGCAAGCTAGGCAAACACTCTACCCACTGAGCTTCACCCCCAGCCCTCAAGTTTCTTGTTGTTCCAAACCATAATATAATGAATTTCCAGGACACTGATGTTCACAAACAGGGCTAGAATTTCTGTAGACGATTCCTTGAGGCACTATGGCAGGCTCCTCTGGTCTGGGCATTTCCCATTTTGGTCTTAGTTGTGTGTCAAAGCCTTTGAGTAGGAGTTATGCTCGTTTTCTTCTCTGTGTGTGCTTGACAGAGGGTAACTAGTGTCCACCCGAAGGGCTCATTCAGGCACCCTGTCTGTCCAGCTCTCCCTTCCCACAGCCTTCTTCTGCAAGATGGGAAACTCCAGCTCCTTCCAGTACCTCTTTAGGCAAACTCCGGGGAAGCACCTGGGAAGACTGTTGGCCAGACCTGAGTTTGAATCTTACCCAAGCTCCTTAAACGATCTAGACTCATTATCACATCCACAAAAAGCAAAGAAACTTCTCAGGGTCAGAGGGCAATGAAGGAGAACCACCAGAGTGGGTTGTAAATGGTCACCCAGGAATTAGCCATTATCTTCAGCAGCTGCTGACATTCTTTCACAAGCATTAGACAGGGGCTACTCCATATTAATTACTCACATTTACCTTCTCATGGGCTGGCGAAAAGGTTAAAAATAAGACAAGGCTCTCACTTCTGAGTTTACAACCTGCTTGGTCCCTAGTCTCAGTTTCCTTACTTTCTCTGAACCTGTTGGGCACTAAGGTAGAGAACGAAACATTAGGCCCGGCGCTGTGGTGCAAGCCTGTAATCCCAGAGGCTGGGGAGGCTGAGGCAGGAGGATCACAAGTTCAAAGCCAGCCTCTCCAACTTAGAGAGGCCCTACGCAACTTAGTGAGACCCTGTCTCCCCTGTCTCCCGTCTCAAAATAAAATATTGCGGGGGGGGGGGGGCGGGGAAGGGCTGGGGATGTGGCTCAGTGGTTGAGCATACCTGGGTTTGATCCCCGGTACAAAGAAAAGAAAAAAGGAAAGAAACTCTAAACAAAGCCATTCTTTCAACAACAAACATTTATTGAGCACCTACTACATACTGGTCACTGTGCTAAGTAGCATATGGGCCTCAGTTTTCTCAACACGAAGCATCTTAGGTGAGACAATTCTTTGTAAGGATCTGTTCCCCGCATTGCGGAGCGCTTACTCCTCTAAACGACAGGAACTCTACCGTCATTGGAACAACTCCAAGATGCCCTTGTACACTTCGAAATGGCCCCTAGGGGGCAGTACAGCCCTCGATTGAGAAACCCCGGCCCACTTCCTACAGGAGCCTGGGACGGGGAGGCCCATTCCCTACTGGCACTAGCAAATTCAAGATGATGCCAAGGCCCAAGACGAGCAGGATGTGGCCCCCGTATCCGGGGAGCAGGGTCACACACTAGCTCCCGGATGAGCTCGTCATCAGCCTTCGGGCTCTTGGTTCTGACTCCCGGGTCAGGACCTCTTCGCAAGTACTCCCTACTGTGTCAAGATACAACTCAGCAACGTCACGATCCGTTCCCGGGCGAGTGCTCGGGTCCTGGGGAGAAAGGAATGGGGTTTTGCTCCTGTCCCCAAATGCGCAGTCTTCGGGAGGTGCAGGGTTAATGCAGGGAGCCGCGCAGACGCCTAAGCGCCACTAGAGGGACCACTGCAGCTGCTCAGGCGGGCAACCTCGCGGTCACGTGGTGCGAGGGCCGGACCAAACAAGGGGCCTGGCCAATAGGCGGTGCTGTCGGTGGGCGTGACAGCCAATAGGAACAGGGAGCGGGGTCCCGGACTAGAAGAAACGGCGACTGGGAGGGGGCTAGGGGACCATGGGGCTTCTGACCATTCTGAAGAAGATGAAGCAGAAGGAGCGGGAGCTGCGGCTGCTCATGCTGTATCCTCCCGGACGCCGCGGCCGCGAGGGTAGCGGGGGCCCCGCCGGGTGGGCGCTGCCAGGCGCCCCCTGCCGGGCGCGGGTGCGCGGCCGTCGGCGCCAACAGCTGCCCATTGTGCGTCACGCACGTGGGCCCTACCAATCGCCGGCGGCGGGGGCCGGGTGGAGGCCGTACCACCGGCTCGGGCCGGGGGGGGGCAGCTCCGTTTCAACGCCGAAGGTGTGGGCCTAGCGGCGCAGCGCGGGGCCGAGTGTCCGTATTGTAAGGAGGAGGTGGCGCTTGGAGGTGACTCGGACGTCACCGTCCGTCTCCGGCTGGCCTGAGCGTGGGCCCGTCCTCTCCGGCCCTGACCTCCTCCCCCGTGTCCAAGGGTGCCGGGTCCTGGCCCCGCCCCCGAGGCCGGAATCCCGGGGGCGCGTGGGATCCTGGGCTCTGCGCCCGCGGGTGTGGACTCCCTGGACCGCGGTCCAACCGTCACCGCTCCTGCCACACCGCGCGTCAGTGTCCCCGCGGCCGGCGGCTTGTAGGTCCGAGGGCCCAGCCGGCCTTCCGAGCCCCGTTAGCGGGCGTTTGCACTCTCGGCCCTGCCTGCCGGGCCGTGGGGAATCGGCCGTCCCGAGCTAGGCCCGGCAGGGGAGTACTTTGAGCTTGTAGCTCAGTGAGATTCACGTCGCATTTCATTTAAGGAGCTCTGAGACGGGCACAGGGAACCCACGCATTCAATAAATATTTATTGAGCGCCTACTATGTGCTAGGTACTGGCCTAGGGGCTGGGGTAAAACAACCAAACAAAATCCTGCCCTCACGAAAATTCTGTAACGGGGGAGAGAAATACGAGACAGCCAATAAGTGAAATATGTAGTATGAATGGAGAAGAAAGTAGTTCAGGGAGGCCAAGGAAGGCCACAGCAAAAAAGTGACCGCTGGATAGACATGGAGATGAGGAATGAGCCATATCTGGGGGGAAGCAGCTTAAAGCAGAGGAGCAGCCAGCCAGTGCAAAGCCCTGACACACAATTGGTGTGTTCAAGGGATGCTGAGGAGGGTGGCTGGCTGGAGAGGGTGAGGACATGCAGCACAGCACTTAGGATCTTAAGTTCTTGGCTCTGCCTTTAAGTGAGTACCAGACGCGAGGCCATGAACTGAGCCCAGTTAGGCAGCCTTACTAATGCAGGTGATATAGAATGGTGGCTTGGACTAGGATGGAAGTAGTGAGGTCACGGAAGTAAGGGGAAACTGTGACAGTAGGGCCAGCGAAAATTAAGCCTGACACCTGGGTTTCTGGACTGAGCCATTAGAAGAGAGAAGAGCCACTGGCTGAAATGGGGAAGACCAGACTAGGGGAGGAGCAGGTTCCCAGGGAGATGAGCTCTGAGCTCTGTTGGCCACATGTGCCTCTGAGATGCCTTGGAGTGCCAGGTAGGTTGGTGGATACAGGGATTACTAGAGGGCCCTGGGTGGGGGGCATCAGCATAGAGATGGTATTTGAAGCCATGACCCTGGAGGGACTCACCTAGGGAACATGTGTGCACAGAGAATTGAGCTGTATAAATACAGATAAGGGATGAGGGAGAGTAAGCCAAGGAGGAGGAGATGCAGGTGAGCTGGTTGCCAGGTGCTGCAGATGAGGCCACTGTACACTAGAGAGCAGTGGGAGAGGCCTTGAGGACCACCAACCTTAGCAAGAGCAGGTCTGGGAAGCAGTGGGAACCACAGCCTGCTGGGCAGTGTTTAAGAAAGAGCAGTGCAACAGAAATAGGCTTGGTGAGAGTGAACAACTGCTTTGAGGAGGCATGCTGTAAAAGGAAAGGTAGGAATGAATCACTGGGCAGGCCAGAGGTATCCAGGGGGGTTTGTTTGCTACATCTGAGGGGGAGAAACAATAGCGAATTTGTCAGCTGGCAGGGATGATGTCAGGGAGAAGATGGATGATAGCATTAGGGGGATGGGGAGAATCTGCAGCCAGTTTTTTGGGGCCAAGGCCTGGAGGTATTCTTGCCCCCGTTTTACAGGTTGAAGTCACTGGGTCCAGGTCCTTTAAGCAGAAAGGACTTCCCTACCCCCCAACTCCACCCCAGCTGTAAGTGCCTTAAGTGTTGTTAGAAGAGGCTGGTTCTCTCCTACTGGTGAGCTCACCCATTCGGCTTTCTGCACCAGAGGTTGTGGAACATCCAGAAACAGAGATGGAGGTTTCTAACTCTAAATATTTGTTCTTCCTTAAGCCTTTCAAAAAAGCTGACTCCCTATATTTCAGGCGTCTGCTCAAGATGCCTCTGGGAGCCTTCCCTGGCACAGGAGCTGAAAGGCCTCCTCTGACAGGGGCCCCTCAAGGAGTCTCCCCGGGGCTTGCCACACTCGTTTGTTTGCACTTTATCACAGTCTCCCCACTGAGTGTAAGCTTCATAAGGGCAGAGACTTTGTCCCTTAGCACCCAGAGAGGGCCTGGCACATAGTAGGTGTTCAACCAATATTTATTGTAAGAATTAAGGAGCTTTTGGTTGGCAGAGATGATAAAATTATACCTTTTTGTTTTTGTTTTTTGGTACTGAGAAATGAACCCAGGGTGCTTAACCACTGAGCCACATACCCAACCCTTTCAATTTTTTATTTTAAGACTAAGTTGCCTACAGCCTCACTAAGTTGCAGAGGCTGGCCTCAAAATTGTGATCCTCCTGCCCTTGGAGTTGCTGCGTCCAGCTAAAATTATATCTTGATAGTTCCTTGTTTTTCCCGGGCCAGTGATGGGCCAGGCATGTGCTCAATTCTTTTTGATACATGATGGGAAATTGTCAGTCCCTAAGGGAGTGACATCACCCTGGCAGAGCACAGGGACTTCTCCTTAACCTGTGTGCCCCAGCGGCCTGGACAATGCCGGCAAGACAACTATCCTCAAGAAGTTCAACGGGGAAGATGTGGACACCATCTCCCCGACTCTGGGCTTCAACATCAAGACACTGGAACACCGGGGGTGAGCGGGTCCCTGTGGGCCTGTCCTGGGAGGGGTGGGCAGGATGGGGAGGACCAGCTGACCGCCAGCCGTTGCTCTGTGCCCAGATTCAAGCTGAACGTCTGGGATGTCGGTGGCCAGAAGTCCCTACGCTCCTACTGGCGCAACTACTTTGAAAGCACTGATGGCCTCATCTGGGTGGTGGACAGCGCCGACCGCCAGCGCATGCAGGACTGTCAGCGCGAGCTCCAGAGCCTGCTGGTGGAGGAGGTGGGCCGGGTGGGGCAGGGCCCTTGTGCTCCCAGAGGGACACCTAGGGGCCTGCACTGCCACAGGCAGAAAGCATGCTGCGGATGGAGACCAGGGTGTATGTAAAATTGGTCTTACTGTGTCACTCGCTGAGCCTCAGGTTCCATACCTTGAAATGGGAATGACAACACTCCCACCACAGGGCCTTCGGGCGTCCTCAAGGTCAGGCTGTGCCTCTGGGAGGCAGGGAAGCCTGGCTCAGGAGTCTGCCTCTGCTGTGTGACTTCAGGAAGGCACTGAACCTCTCGGAGCCTCCCCTTCCACATCCCTAAAATGGGATTACAGTCAGGCTGGTCTTGTAACTTATCATGTGGGCCCAAACACTTCTTTAAGTAAGGTCTTAGGTTTACAGAAGAGTTGCAAACAGTACAGAGGTGCCCCCTGCCTTCACCCCGCTCCCCAGCGCCAGCCTCTCGGACAACGGCAGTGTGCCTGCTGAACCAGGGGACCAGCGCTGGGAGGTCCTGCTGCTTTCACTGTGGGTCTTAGGGATCTCACTTTTCCACGTGCTTCATCTGTTCTGGGACTTGACTCGGGTCCCACTCTGCACTTAGTAGAAGCCAGAGCACTCTGAAGAGTGATAGAGAAGGGGTTAATAACTGCAGGAACCGCAGCAACACGTGGTCTTGGGCGGGCGGGCGTAACAGTAGCCCCTCCTGGGGGTGTCGGGCTGTCAAATGCTGAGCCCAGGCCTGGCAGGTCGAGGCCCAGAGGGTCTTGTCCACCCACCTACGCGGAGGGGCTTCCTGTTTAAACACGTGGAAATGACAGAGGGACAGTGAACCCTTTTGGGAATAGGACAATCAAGGCTACGAACACTTGGAATAGGGAAGGTGGCCACTTGTAGCAGACTCCCTGGGACCCGGATGCTCGTGTTCTGTGCACACCAGGTCACAGTTGCGAGCAGTCCAGGACTGCGGAGGGCCCAGGTCCGTCTTGATACCCTCTCCCGGCTTGTAAAGGAGGAAACAGGCATGAAGGAGAGAGCACCCCTCGGGGTGGTCAGCTGGAACCAGAACCCAGCCCCAGCCCAGGGCCCCTCCTCAGTGGCCCTGTCCACTCTGCCCCCTCTCCTGGGCCTCTCCTGAAACCCACAGGCCTGGTCTGATCGTCCAGGTTGGTCTCTGACCCCGGCTGCTCTGGCTGGTGGAGGGGGGTCAGGCCATCGTCCGAGCCCCCACCCTCCCTCTCTCCCCAGCGCCTGGCTGGAGCAACCCTTCTCATCTTCGCCAACAAGCAGGACCTGCCGGGAGCACTGTCCTCCAGCGCCATTCGGGAGGTGAGTCCAGGCCCCAGGGCAGTCTCAGAGGAACTGGGGCACGCATTTCTATGTTAATTTACTTAAAAAGCACTTTGGACCCCTGCTGTGGCAGGACCTCTGGGGCATCAGAGGCTCAGTGGTTCATGAGGTTCAATGGTGGCCTGTGGCCTTGGGCAGAGCAAATCTACAGGGACGATTCTGCAGCGCACAGTAGCCGACACGGGGAGTGCGTCCACTGTAGTGCTATGCGTTCTCATCACCACCTCAGCAGGAAGCACTACCACTGTCATTTTGGAGATGGTGACGCAGACTTAGAGAGGTCCGACAGCTCGCCTGGTATTGCCCAGCTAGAAGGTGGACAAGCGGGCTTTACAAGCAGGCCCGTGTGACCCTGGTAACTCAGTCTTGACTCTAGTGCCCAAGCACCAGAACGAGAAAGAGCCAGGTGAGCAGGTTGGTCCTGCTACTTACTAGCTGCGTGACCTTAGGCAGGTTACATAGCTGAGCTTTGGCTTCCTCCTTGGAAAATGATAAACACAATCCCAGGTTCATGAGGCCTTGGGAGGGGCAGATGCGACGTCCTGTGTAGAGTCCCTGGCACGGTGCCTGGCACAGGGGCTCCTGTTGCTCTTTTCACTATTTCACTTCAGAGAGCCTACGTGCCCGAGGGGGTGACAAACCCTCATAAGGACAGAGGAGGCTGCCCGGACGGGGTGACCCTTGGACAGGGCCCTGAGGGACATGGCTCTCCCCTGGGCCAGGAGAGGGAGGGGGCCGGGTTCTCTGGCCGCCAACCCACCAGCACCTCCCGCTCGCAGGCCCTGGAGCTGGACTCCATCCGCAGCCACCACTGGTGCATCCAGGGCTGCAGTGCCGTCACTGGGGAGAACCTGCTGCCGGGCATCGACTGGCTCCTGGATGACATCTCCAGTCGCATCTTCACAGCTGACTGAACCACTTGGCTGTCCCCACTCGCAGTCCAGGCCCCCAGCCCTCCCAGACACCACCGTGGGGAGTGGGAGTCAGCCCACCAGACTAACACGCCCGCCCTGCCGTAACCTGCTGCTGCTACTGCTGCCCGCTGCTGCTGTCCCATGGCAGGAGGGCTGCACCTGGCTGTCACCCTGGCTCCTGACCCAGCCTGCAGCTGCCACACCAAGAAGAGGGGGCTGGGCTGGAAGGGGCAGCCTCTGCTGCTCTAGAGGCTCTGGGCCTCATCTTCCACTCAGCTGTGGGAATAAAGCGCTCCTGTCCAACTGCTGGCTGAGCCACTTGTGATTCGCCCACTTTAGAGACCACCTGGGGTCCGAGTCCAGCAGGTCATGTACAGGAGCAGAGGGTCTTCTGTGTCAGGGATGTGCAGAGTTGCCAAAGCTCAAGTTGGGGCTGCACCTGATTCCATCTGGAAGAGTCCAGGTGAGCTTCTCAGAGGAGGCGGCATTAGAGTTGGGAATGGAGGAGGAGGAAGGGTCCTAGGTAGAGAGAGTGGGCAGTTCACCAGGGCAACTGCACCCCTCCTAGGTGGGAATCAGAAGAAGGCATAGCCAAAGACCAGGGCTCACGGCGCACAGGTCATTGAATAGAATGTAGGCTGAAAATCGGCTCCCAACTTGCTGTTGTAGCCAGAACCCCTTGTGCAGTGGACATCCTGCACAGCCACACGTGGCAGTGCTGCTCAGGCAGAATCAAAGCAGAGGCAGGAAGAGCAAAGGCTCTTAGGAATGGAGAGGGCACGGACTTGGGCACAAGTGGGCATGAGGGAGAGGGGGGAGGGAGGGGGCTGCATGGGCCAGGGGTAGTTAGGGCCTTCCCTGAAGGCCACTTTGAAGCAGGGCCCCTCGGACCTCAGTCTAGGCAGCAGGGCTGGCGGATGTCTTCACAGCTCCTGCCAACAGTCATCAACAGCCACCGCTTGCTCCTCAGGGTCAGGGCACTGTTCTCAGGGAACAGCCTAGGGGCACAGACATCAGTGTCCCCTTTGATACTGGAAGCTGAGCCCCCAGGAGGTTAAGTGCTAGCTGAAGCCCCCAGCGAGGTGGGGGGAGTCGTGCGCTGACGCTGCACCCTCACCACTACGCCTGCTGCCTCCTGCGATAGCGCAGGTCTATCTTCACCTCTTTGCTCTACATTCAAATGCCAAGGGCAGTAAATGAGCTCTTGCCCACCTCTTAATGAGGACCTGCTGCCCCCAAGCCCATGGGCTTGTCCAAGGGAGGAAGGACGTTTTCATGAGAGTCGGGTGCTACTAGTAAAGGCGAGGAAGAGACCGGGGTTTCCACTGAACTGGCACTGGGATCCCTTCCCCGAGGGGTGGAGTTCTACCAGTGCCACATCAGGCTCCTTTAGGATGGACAGAAGGAAGCAGATTTTGTGTGGCCAATCTTAGAACATCCTCGAAATCAGGAGCCCCTGCCCTGTCCTTCCTGAGGGACAGATGCTGAGGGCTACACGCTCTAAACCCTGTGGCCAGCAAACATGGAGTCCCCACAGCCAAACCCAGCTCTGCCACTTGCTCGTTAATGCTGAGCAAGTTGTTTCTCAACTTGCTGTGCCTCAGTTTCCCCATTTGGGGAAAGATTCTGGCACCTACCTCCTGGGGTCGGGATGAGGACCAAACGGGTTGGTGTCTTGTGTGTCATTAGCACCAGGCGTCAGCTACAATTATGAACGGTGTGCACTTAAGCAAATTGAAGCACTATGACTCAGTTTTCCCCACAGGAGTGAGTCATCCCCTGTGCAATCCTCCTGGGGCCCTTGGTAAGCAACACCCTGGGTAGAAAAGGTGAATTACACACAGTGAGGGACAAGCAAGAAAATGGCAAGGCTGTGCTGTCACAAAGGTCTGGGCGCAGAGTACCTGCCCTGCCGAGGCAGGAGGGATCTGCAGCCCTGCTGTCTTCAGCTTGAGAAAAGGGCCCAGGGAGTGGGGGGAGGGGAGGCCAGGAGCTACGCGCTGCCCAGCAAGCTTCAAAGGAGGAGCCCGGTTGTGCTGTGCCAGGGGACAGCGCCCCATCCCAGCCTCCTGATGAACTATTCACTTTCAGAGCCTCCAGGGTCCAATTCTGGAGTCAGTTACTTCCTGGAGCCTGCAGTTCAGGGTTCGTACCTCTGAGTTCCAGTAAGAAAAGTCCCTGTCCTGCCAGTGCTTCACCCACGCCTTGGACTCAGAACTATGGAGCATTTCAAGATTTTGACTTCAGTTGTAACACTGACCAGAGCAGAGGTGATCACGGTGCCAGGTTTGAGAACACAGTTCTCCACGTGGCCCCCAAGGACAACCGTACCAATATATATCATCAACTTGACCTCTGGAAAGGCCGACCGGAGAGCCTGTCAGCATCAGGCATTGTGGCTCCTCCGGCACTGCTGCCTTTACTGGTGACTTTTCATCCCTTGAACCAAGGCATGGCAGCCACTGCTTCATATGTTGGCACCTTTCTGACCAGAAACTTGCACCGATGCTCCAGTGTCCGGGTTGTAGGGGAATTTTCCCAATGTAGGCACTGACTTCTGTGAGAGCCCCTTTCGCCTCTGTAGGATGGCTCAGTGGAAGCCACTGTATTAACACTGACGATCGGCTGTTTCACACCTAGTGCATAAGAGGCCAGTTTCAAATTCAACTCCTGCAGCAATAATCGGGAGAGGGCAGTCAGCTTGGGGTCTTAATTATATATATATTTGGTGGGGGGTGCTAGAAACCGAACCCAGTCCCTCCAAATGCTAACCACAAGTTCTACCACTGAGCTGCACCCAGGGCCCCACCCCCATGGGGGTTTTTGATAAAGACTCTGTATCCTGGCCTTTCCATAATGGTCATGAAATATTTGCTGGTCTCAAATTTTCGCAGGGGCATATCAATGATACCAGGCTCACACTCAGGTTTCAGTTTCTCCAGGACCCAGGAACACTTGAAGGAGCCTTTTCCCATCTCACCAACCTTCTTCTCAAAGTTTTCCATGATTATTTGTCTCCCAAATTTGTAGAAGGGGTTGCTGGTAGTGGTGGAGTTGCCCAAACCTACATGTTCACTGAGGACAGTAAGCCTTTTCCCTTTCCTACTTTGATGTGGTGATTTCCACCATATCTGTTTCTGGCTGCAAACCCATAACCAAAAAAAAAACCTTCATTACAGCAGATTCTATTCTATATATACCCCCCCCCCCTTTTTTTCTAGATATGAGAAATTGGGTCTCAAGCAGTTAAAAGAAATTCAAACCGTCAGAGTTGTGACTTTAGGTTTAGGGTCCCCAAAGAGCGTCCTGCTTCTCTGGCATTCTTTTTGCTTCCCCCATGCTTAAAGAAAACATGAGTTTTCCCTCCTGCAGAGGGAGACAGGAATTTGGCTATGTCTGGCACAGATTGGACACAATGAAAATTGGGTGGATGAGCTGGGCGCAGCGGTGCCTGTAGTCCCATCCCCTCGGAGGCCGAGGCAGGATCAGCTTGGGCAACAGAGCAAGATCCCCAACTCAAAACATTAAGATAAAATACAAATAAAAGTTGGGTGGCTGGATGAAAGAAGGGAAGCAGGGGAGACGTCGTTTGGAGGTCTGAGAGGAGGTTTTCCGCCCTGATAGGATGCGCTTGGTTCCGCAGATAAGACTAGAAGAGCCTGGAACCTCCCCAACCAATCCTTACTCTCAAATTACCAAGGTTTGCGCTTTACCAATAACTGGGAACTTTTCTGACGCTCCCTTAGCCGCTCGATACGGCCAAGAACAGCGTTGTCACTTGCGACCAGCTCCCTGGGCCGGAAGGAGAAGGGCGCAGGCCCGGGCTAGGCTGCAGCAGGCGGAGGCAGAGCGCGAGGGGCGGGGGTGGCGTGGAGGGGGCGCCGGCCGCCGGTCAGTCCCGCTCTAGCCGGGTTGTCATGTCTCGCCAGGCGAAGGATGACTTCCTACGGCACTACACGGTCTCCGACCCCAGGACCCATCCCAAGGGCTACACCGAATACAAAGTAACCGCGCAGGTGAGGTGGGACCCTGCGGGGACGTTTCCCTTTTAAGTAGCCAGGGGGTTGTGTTTTACCTTAAGGGAAGGCGCTGCAGGAAGCTCCTTTTTTAGACGACAGAAATGGATATCCCCTTTAAGGGGAACCTGTGGTAGGCGCCTTCGTTGATTTCTTACACCAGGGGGCGGGGCCATGGGAGGGCGTGGTCCTTTTTAAAAGGGCGTGGACAACAATTCCCGGACCTGCTAGGTGCGTGTACCCACGCCCGAAGCGTGCCGTCTGGGCATCGGTCTGTGAAATCCTCAGACGTGAAAACTCGCGTAACCCAAACATTAATTGGTTTCCCAATTTTGGAGTAAGTTTTGTTTATTGGCTTTTTGGATACCTAAAAGCCTCCTTAAAGAGTTTATTTTTAAAAAATACAGGTCTGTGTTTTAAAAAATTCACAGTTCAAAAGGACTTGAATATTCACGGTCATCGCAGGAAGTCAATAGGTAAAGGCTATAGTTGATGTTTGAAACAATAATATAAGCACATTTAATTTTTTTTTAAGTTGGCAGTAGACCTTCATTTTACTTATTTATATTCGGTGCTGAGAATTGAACCCAGTACCTAGCATGCTACTGAGCCACAACTCCATCTCTATAAGCACATTTTATAGAAAGACATGGAGAAAACCCTGAAAAGAATTTAAAACATTGAAAAGGTTGTCTGTAGAATGATATGCAAGAACTGGTAATGATGGAGGTCTCCGGGGAGAGGAAACAAGTCGCTGGGGACAGGGGTTGGGGGAGGACTTTTTAGTGTCTTTTTATCTTTTTCTTTCTATTTTTTTTTTTTTTTTTTTTTTTTTTTTGGTGCTGAGGATTGAACCCAGAGACGCTCTACCACTAGCTACATCTCCAGCCCTCTTCATTTTTTATTTTGAGACAGGGCCTTGTTAAATTGCTGAAGCTGGCCTTGAACTTGTGATCCTCCTCAGCCTCCCCAAGCGCTGGGATTACAAGTGCACACCACCACGTCTGGTTTAGTGTACATATTTTATATTTTTTGAATTTGGGGGTAAGCAATAAGCAACTACTATTGGTGCCATAGTAATTATTAAAGTGAATAAAAAACATAAAGTCACATATGAAGTGATCAACATACAGAATCCTAGATGCTTTCGAAATGTGCTTTTCCCAATTCTTTTATAATGCCATCCCCATGCCAAAAAATTACAAATAAAAATATTGCCCCTGGGAGATGGGCAGGAGGGTAGGAAGGATGTGGCCTTCTTCTGTAACCTTTTCCTACATGTCTTCCTGCTGACTTTTTAAACCAAATAGCATCCATTATTTTGATGATAGATGGGTAGATAGTTTTTGTTGTTTGGGTTTTTTTTTTTGTTTTCATGTTTGTGCTTTGCACTTTTGCAGATTGACCCCAGGGCCTTGTGCGTGCTAGGCAAGCCCTCTATCACTGAACTACATCCCCAGCCCTACTTTGACATATTTCTATAAATTATAAAAATAAATTTTGCCCACTTGCCATCCCCATTCCTCTTTTTAGGAACTGTCGCTGCCAGTTTGTTGATCCTTGCAAATAAAGCACATATACAAGCAAATATAGTATCCACTTTGTTATAATTATCTGCACATGGTGACATTGTGCTTATTTTTTTCACTTACTGGTCTTCCTAAGTGAGTTTCAGGGTTTTATTTCACTTTAAATTTTTTTTGATTGAGATACAATTTGTATGAATATGCTCAGGTCTTAAACTTATAGCCTAATAAAATTTCACATAAAGTATTGTGTGTGCAAACACCACTCAGATCAAGAAAGACATTTTCATCACCCCAGAAAATTTCTTTTCATCTTTCCAATCACTGGTCACCCTCCACCCCAGAGTCTACTACTCCTCGGATTTCGGTTACCATAGATAAATTTGGTTTGTTCTTGAACCTCATAAGAATGAAGCAATACAACAAATACTCTTTTATGTTTGACTTTTTAACTCAACATAATATTTTTGGAATTCCTCCCAGGCTTTGCACATGCTGATCAAGTGCTCTACCAAGCTAAATTCCCAGCCCTTTTTTTCTTTTTTGGTAACTGGGAATGAACCCAGGGGCACCTGACCACTGAGCCACATCCCCAGCCCTTTTTATTTTTTTATTTTGAGACATAGCTGGCCTTGAGCTTATGAGCCTTCTGCCTCAGCCTCCCGAGTCACTGGAATTACAGGCATATGCCACAACACCTGGCCCCAGCTATTTTTATATTTTATTTTGAGACAGTGTCTCCCAAAATTGCTGAGGCTGACTTCAAATTTTCCTCAGGATTTTAGTCTCATTATTCCCTTCCTCAGGGTGCCCAGGCCTGCCTGCCTGTTTGTCTTTTAAATGGCATGTTAATCTGCCTCACTGCCATCTAGGACAAGTGCTAGGACACTTGTAGGACATTGTTTTTAAATGATTATGAATATAACTTAATAAAAACTGAATCTTTTCAGCTCAGACCCAACTCTGCACTTCCAGGGTCTTCAGCCCCAGAGGGGGCTTCTTTTGTGACCAGGGATGTTTGAACACAGGGCTTCCTCCCCTAAGGAAGGCCCAGCTCGGCACACTGGGAATCGAACCCAGGCCCTCATGCTCGCCAGGCAGGCACTCTTACCACTCACCCAGCCTTTTTTAAGATTTTTGTATTTCAGAGGCAGGGTCTCACTAGGTTGCCCAGGCTGGCCTTGAACTTGCGATCTTCCTGTTTCCGCTGCCCCAGTAGCTGGGATTATAGGAACAGGCCACCACACTCAGCACAACCTCCTTTCTTCAGAGGTTCAGGGTTCTTTGGTTTCAGGAGATGTAAAGACTTGGCCCTCTGAAGGGACAGTTTAAGAGCTGAACAGAGAACAGAGCAGTCTGGAGGGGCCTTTAAGTATCCTCCCATTTGACAGATGAAGAAACTAAGGCATACGGTAGAAAAATTGCTCAGAGTTACTCCTGAAACCTTAACTTCAGGATGCCTTGGTGGCTAAAGGGCACCATCCCTGGGAGGGGGACCGAGAGGTCCCTGGGCCTGCCTCGCTGTTAGAGTTGGTGGCGTCAGGTGTCTTTCTCTGACCTCACCTGGCTCTTGCCTTTTCTTTCTCAGTTCATCTCCAAGAAGGACCCAGAGGATGTCAAAGAGGTAAGAATTAGGGGTGGCCGGGGGACCATTCCCCAATTCCCCAACTCCACATCTGGAAGCAGCAAGAATGATAGTGGGCCCCTTCCCCCTGGCCCTCTGGGGTCTTCTCCTCACAGGCCCTGGGGCAGACCAGGTGTGGGGAGGGCCGCGCCCACCCTTGCCGGCCCAGATCATCTCGTGCCCCTCGTAGGTGGTGGTCTGGAAGCGGTACAGTGACTTCCGCAAGCTGCATGGGGACCTGGCCTACACCCACCGCAACCTCTTCCGCCGCCTGGAGGAGTTCCCGGCTTTCCCCCGTGCTCAGGTGTTTGGTGAGTGTCCCATCCGAGCTCTCAGGCCCAAGACAGAGGAGAGTGGGCAAAGGGGGCCTTTGGCCCTTGGCTGGGCCATGGGCTAGAGAGAGGGGGGCCCGGGACCACAGGCAAAGGGATCCTCAGAGATGATGGCCTCACTTGATTCCTGGGGAAACGGGCTCAGGGAGGTGGGAGGCCGATCCTTACTGTGCTCCGGGCCCTTTAACATTCCCATCTGTTTTTTTTTTTTTTTGGTACTGGGTATTAAACCCCAGGGAGCCTTACCATGGAGCCGCATCCCCAGCCCTTTGTACTTTTTATTTTGAGACAGAGTTTCTCTAAGTTGCCAAGACTGTCCTCAAATTTGTGATCCTCCTGCCTCAGCCTCCCATGTCACTAGGATTGAAGGTGTGTGCCACCATGCCAGCACATTCCCATCCTTATTAGCCCTATTTTCAAGATGAGGAAACTGAGGTTCAGTGAGGCAAAGTGTTTTGGTCTGTGTCTTTGTTTGTGTCTGTTTTCTGTTGCTAATGGACACAATACCATAGACGGGGTAAGTTATTAAGAGAAGAGGTTTATGTGTCAGGTGTGGTGGGCAATGCCTATAATACAGCAACTCAGTAGGCTGAGGCAGGAGGATCACAAGTTCAGGCAGCCTGGGCAACTCAGGGAGACCCTAAGCAACTTAGCAAGACCCTGTCTCAAAATTAAAAAAAAAAAAAAATTTGAAAGGGCTGGGGATATAGCTCAGTGGTAAAGCACCCCAGGTTCAATTGCCAGTACAAAAATGGAAGGGAAAAAAGAAAAGAAAAGAAGTTTACTTTGGCTCATGGTTATGGTGTAAGGTGTAGAGGCCACATCCAGTGTTGGACTTCTTGCTGGCAGAGTCCCCAGGAAGCACAAGGCATCACATGGCAAGAGACAGGGACCATGTCAGCTACTAGCCAAACTGGCTTTTATAGCAGACCAACTCTTGAGATGACCATTTACCCGTTAGTCCAGGAATCACACGAGTCCCTGACTCACATGAGGTATTCTTTCGCAGCAAGGTGAAGGATGCTGTTACTTGCAGGTTATGGCAGGCCAGTGGGGAGTACATCAGGCTGTCCCGCCCCCCCGTGACAGAGTTAAGGCAGCGGAGCTGTGCTTGCTCTGTGACCTTGGGCGCATCACTTCTCTCCTCTGAGCCTCACTTTCCTCTTTATTACATCAAACCCATCTGGAATGACTTTGTTTCTTGTTGATTTCCTCCCATCTACAATGTCACATCCTTGAGAGCAGAGACCTTTTTTCTCTCATTCATCTCTGAACCCAGCACATAGCAGGTGTTTAGTTACCATCTGGGGTGTGGTGGTGCACCCCTGTGATGCCGGCTACTTGGGCGCCTGAGGCAGGAGGGATGGCACGTTTGAAGACTTTCATTGTTGGTGGTGGACAAGCGCTTTACCACTGACCTGCATCCCCAGCCCAGGATCGCAAGTTTGTGGCCAACCTGGGCAACTCAGCAAGACCATCTCTCAAAGTAAAATTTTTTTAAAAGGCCTGGGATGGGGCTGGGGTTGAGCTCAGTGGTGAAGCACTTGCCTTGCACGTGCGAGGCACTGGGTTCGATCCTCAGCACCACGTAAAAATAAAGAAATAAAACAAAGGTATCATGTCCATCTACAACTAAAAATAAATAAGTAAATAAATAAAAAGGGCTGGGATGTAGCTCAGTGGTAGAACGCACAAGTCTCTGCCCAGAACGTACAAGTCTCTGGAATAGATCCCCAGTACTGACAGAAAAAAAGAAAGAATGCATAGGGCTGGGTGTGGTGGCGCACGCCTGTAATCCCAGCAGCTCAGGAGGCTGAGGCAGGAGGATCGAGATTCAAAGCCAGCCTCAGCAACTGAGGGAGGCCCTAAGCAACTCAGTGAGACCCTGTCTCTAATAAAATATAAAAATGGTCTGAGAATGTGGCTCAGTGGGTTCAATTCCTGGTACCAATGATAATTAATAATAATAATAACAATAAATAAAGAATGAGTAGGGAGATTGATCCCTATAGGAGGCATCTGGGAAGGTTGGGGAGGAGGCCAGCAGGCTGCCCAGAGCCAGGAAAAGGGGGCCTTGGTGCTAGAAGCCCCTGTGGTCACTGCTCTCCCTGCTGCCTTGTCCTGGGGTCTCAGGCCGGTTTGAAGCCTCTGTGATCGAGGAGCGGAGAAAGGGGGCCGAAGACCTGCTTCGATTCACGGTGCACATCCCTGCGCTCAACAACAGCCCCCAGCTCAAGGGGTTCTTCCGGGTATGTGCCCCTGCCTCCTACCACCCCAGCTCCTGGGACACTTACCTGCCCACCAGGCTGCACTCCCTCTGCTGGTCTTTCTCTCCTGCAGGGTGGGGAGGTGACACGGCCCTCCGAGGTGCCCAGAGATCTGCACATCCTGCCACCCCCTCTGATCCCTACACCACCCCCTGACGAGCCCCAGTTGCCCCAGCCACTTCCTGCAGAAAGGAGGGGCCTAGAGGAGTTGGAGGTGTCAGGTACATGAAGAATGGGGGGAGGAAGCCAGAATTGGGGGGTGCAGGTGGGGAGGCAGGGCTCCACACCCCTCCCCACACTGTGATCTTAGTGACAAACCTGGCCCCAGGCACCTGCTGAGATCTTTGGATAGGTCATTTCCTGTCTTTGGTTTCAGTTTCTCCATCTGTAAAATGGGCACAAACCCCAACAATAGGCTCATCTATGCCTATTCCTGCAAGGATTTAGTGAGCCAATCACTCGATCACTCCATTTTGAACTCTGGCAAGCAGTTTAAGTGCAGGTGTTAATATCCCCAATGGTCTGTCCTCAGCGGACCCCCCGCCATCCAGCCCTGCCCAGGACGCCCTGGATCTTCTCTTTAACTGTGGCAGCATGGAGGCGTCCAGCTCCCCTGCCCAAGGCCCTCTCTCTGAGGCTGAGCTTGCCCTCTTCGACCCCTTCTCCAAGGAAGGTAAGGAACAGGGGCAGGCACAGCAAGGGCTGCAGTAGCAGGTCCTTAGGGGTGAAGAAGGAGACGGGTCCAGCCAGCCTGTTGGCAACCGCGTAAATCTGGGCAGGTTGTCCTTGGCCAAGCGGTAGCCTTCTGGAGCATTAGCAGCAGGGGCTGGTGGCTTAGTGAACCAGATGCCCCTGTATAGTGAGTAACCGGGGGGGAAGGAGATGAGCCATCTTCCACCATGGTCTCCTTGAGAAGGAACTCAGGGCAGAGTCACATTTCTCTGGGAGGTTTTAGCTTCTCCCCTTGGAAGTCCAAGGAGGGGCTTCCTGGCTGGCTCGGGGTCCCCTGCAGATCCTGAAAGCTTGAGAAGCCTGTCAGTCTGGGCTCAAAGAGCAGCAGCCAAGGGAAGCTCCTCTGGGTCTGGAGCTGCTGCCGCCTGCAGGCCACTCTGGTGGACAGGGTCCTGAGCACCTTCCTGCTCTGAGACAGGAACACGGTATTCCCCACAGGAGACGCTGGGTTTGTCATTCATAAATTCTCAAGTTCATGCTATAACTGCAACCTAGGTGTTAAAGTGGTCAGTCTCACTTTGGATGACCAGGAAGTAGTTCCTCTTCTTAAGCCTTAAGTGTTTTTAAGTGTTCTTAAGTGTTTTTAAGCCAGTTTTGTTGGCCCTCCTTGTTTGCCCTTTGGTGGTCTCGAGGCCTGGCCCTTCACCTTCTGGTCAGTTTCAGGTGTCTGAGGCCCACCCTCGGAGATGGAGGGCCAAGGCCAGCCTGTGTCGGTCTCCCAGCTGGTCATGAGCCTCACCTTCACCTGGCTCAGGCCAGCCCACAGCCACACCAGCGTGGTGACAAGGGTGTGAATAGCTTCCTTTTGCTTTTCTTGTTCTGCTCCCACCCGCCACGGTTGGGGAGAGGGAAGAGTGGATCAGAAGGGCAGAAGAGGTGGTGTTGCCAGTGCACTGACCAGCCTCTGAGTGGCAGGCACCCACGTACTCTGGCCCAGCTGAGCTCCCTGGGGTTCCCTGGCTAGGACAGCCACTGATAGTTGCTTTTTTTGTTGTTTTTTTTTTTTGTTACCAGGGACTGAACCAGAGGTGCTTAACCACAGAGCCATCTCCCCAGCCCTTTTTAGTTTTTATTTAGAGACAGGTCTCATGGGTTGCTTAGGGCTTCACTAAGTTGCTGAGGCTGGACTCGAACTTGCTATCCTCTGAGATGCTGGGATTACAGGCCTAGCTTGGCAGTTGCTTTGAAAAGCCCTTCACAGGCAGCACCCGTGAGACATTTACTCTGTCCATAGGAAAACCCCCAAATCTTTGTCCCCCTGCTGCTGACATGCAGTGTGCTCAGGAGCTTCCTTCCCTCCCTGCCTGCCATCCTGGGCAGCTCCTCCAGCCTCCTGTCAGTTCTGCAGGCCAAGAGCCAGCGCCCCTGTCCTGAGCTCAAGTACCTGCGTGCCCTGCTACCTCTTCCACTCCCCACTTCCTGAGTAACACAGGGAGGGCTTTAGGCCCAACTGGAAGGGGAAACATCTCCTGCCTTCCTGCAGGAGCCCCCCCACCTGTCTCTTCATGGGATCTCATGGGACTCCCCACTTGGATGGGGCTGGAGAGATGCCTAAGCTTTCCCTGTCCAGGACAGGGATGCCACAGTGCTCGCTGCTCCTGCACCTTCTTGTCAAAGGCCTCTTCTCCAAAGACTCACTGAATCTCTAGCCACCTCATGTGAAAGCTACAGGGAGGATCTCTGACCACCTCTGGGGCTGTAATGAACGCTTCACCCTGGAACACAAAGATGTCTGTTGCCCACTGCCTTCACATTTGGGGTCCTCAGCTGAGATTTCATGATTTTTTTTTTTTTTTTCACATAAGGGAATTTATTAAGCGAACAGAGTGTCTCCCTGCAGGGTAAGAGAGAAAATGAGAGGAAAAGAGAAAGGAAAAGGAAGGACGCATGCTAGGAAGAGTGGAAAGCCAGGAGGATAGAGAAAAGTGAGGAGGACAGACAGAAGAATGGAAAAGATGGCGGGGAAGCTACAGTAAACAGTTGAATTCCGCTGAGCTAACGGGACCAATATTGGAGAAGGACACTTGCAAGCTGACTGATGAACCAATAGCTAGCCAGGATGTTCACAGATTGACAAGTGGTTGGGAGGCGGGCAAAATGGCTGTACCTGATGGGCGGGGGAGTAGCTTTATACATTACATTCCCCTATTTCTTTTTTTATAAGAAAATCTTTTGCTTTCCAGTTCTTTTTGAAGCTTTCTGTCTCCTTCCTGCCTAGGTGACTGGGACTGGTTTTGCAAGTGAGATGTAAAAAGTCCATTCTCCTAACAGACTTCCAAAGGCAGATGGTTTTCATGGACTTCATTTCCTCGATTTGACTGATCCCCTATTTCTACACTAACTGCCTGTCCCCCGTTCTGACTTCATTAGCCCCTCTAATTCTAGGAACTCCTTCACTGCTGTAGGGAAAGAGGGTGATGACCAATCTGGCTTCTTTGAGCTGGAAGAGGGCAGTGTGGGGCAAGCAGTTTAGAGTTCCCTTTTTAGAAATCGGGTCAATTGAGGGGTTCGTGGTAGAAGTCCAGTTGAAAAGAGCAGGTTGTAAAGGCATCTGGGGATGGGTGCTTCATTACAGATAAGTTTAATTTGGAAAACAGCAGCTTGATAAATTTTCTGCTTTAAAGGCTTGTATTCCTAAAGTCCGGTGATGAATGCAGAGCAGAGCAACCCAGCAGAATGGAAGGTGGAGCCGTGTCCAGGGGCACTGAGGTGTCAGATGGGGTTCCACTCTCTTAAGAGACAGTGGAAGATCCCATCCTGAGTCACGGCACCCATGTAAGGGAATTTCCATGAAACCACACCGGACACGGGAAATCACATAAGGGAATTTATTAAGCAAACAGTGTCTCCCTGCAGGGTAAGAGAAAATGAGAGGAAAAGAGAAAGGAAAAGAAAGGGCGCGCGTTAGAGAGAGTGGAAAGCCAGGAGGATAGAGAAAAGTGAGAAGGACAGAAGAATCGAGATTTCATGATCTTGAGAAAGCCCTGGAGGGTGTAGCTTGCCTAGCATGTGCAACACCCTGGGTTCAATCCCCAGCTCTACAAAAAAAAAAAAAAAAAAAAAAAAAAAAAAGAAAGAAGGAAGGGGGAGGAAAGCAGCATTTCTACCTTTAGGCTGTGTGGTTGGTCTACCATCCTATAATTGAACTTGGTGGAGGAAATTCTTGCATATCTGGGCCAACTGCAGTCAGGAAGGAATTAGGACCAGTGACCCAGAGCTCAAAAATGAAAATCAGTGCATACCTAAAGAATTAGGAAGGTAAGACTCTTTTTGCTATACTCAGTGGCTTCTAGACTATCCAGGCACTGCACCCCTCACTGAGAACAGACTGGTACCCAGATGGGTCAGAGAGGTCAGGGGGTGGTCAAGAGGCCCTGGGAAGTGAAGGGCCAGATGGCTTGCATGCTCTTTGTCTGATTGCAGAAGTTGCCGGCCCCAGCCCCACCCACCTAGGTGAGCTGGCAGCCATGAAAGTAGAGTCCACACAGCTGGACCAGGAGCCCTGGGAGCCAGGAGGGCAGGAGGAAGGAGAGGAGGAAGGAGAGGACGAAGGCGGGCCTCGCCCTGCCTATCTCAGCCAGGCCACAGAGCTCATCACCCAGGCCCTGCGGGACGAGCAGGCAGGCGCCTACCCTGCTGCACTCCAGGGCTACCGAGACGGTGTGCACATCCTGCTCCAGGGAGTGCCCAGTGAGTAGGGGCTGGAGGGTGGAGGGTCAGGCCTGGGTCCTGGAGGGGACAGTAAGGAGGGAAAGTGGAAGGCAAGCCAGCAAGGACCAGGAGTCCTTCTTCTCACTGACGGACCATGTCACCCGGGGCACATTCTTTTTCTTTTTCTTCCTCTTATGGCTTCAGTTTTTTTTTTTTGTTTTTTTTTGTTTTTTTTGGTAAACTGGGGAGAAGAGACACTGAGGCCCAGGGAAAGGAGAAGGGCATATGATGCTGCTGTGTGAACCGTAAGGGGCTAGACCAGGGGTTCCGAAGGGAGCTGGGCCCAAGTACCTCAGCTGAGCCAGTCTCTCCACAGGTGACCCGTCCCCTGCCCGCCGGGAAGGTGTGAAGAAGAAGGCAGCCGAGTACCTAAGACGGGCTGAAGAGATCCTACACCTGCACCTGCCTCAGCTGCCGCCCTGAAAGGGAGTGGACCCTTCCCTAGGACTCCAGCTCCAGCACTGCCAGCCTCCCCATCCCTCTCTGCCCCGGAACCCCAGGGGCCATTTCTGTATGTAACTGGACCAAGAACGAGGAACACAATGGCTCCCTGCCTGCCTGCCTGCCTTCTTGGAATCAGGACTCTGTAACTGCCAGCATCTATCACGACGCGGCAGCAGAGGTCTCATCATTAAGTTGTCAGTTTACCCTTCTGGAACCAGGGTCTGCACACTGCACTCTACAGCCAGATCTGGCCTGTCACCGTTTTTTGTAAGACCCATAAGCTAAAATGGTTTCTACATCTTTTTAATGGTTGTGTGGGGGGGATCAAATGAGTAAGATTCTGTGACCAATGAAAATTAAATCAGGGCTGGGTTGTAGCTCAGTAGTGGAGCACTTGCCTGGCACGCATGAGGTACTGGGTAGGCTCCTCAGCACCACATAAAAATAAATAAAATAAAGGTATTGTTTCCATCCACAACTAAAAAATTAAGAAGAAAAAGGTGTCTGGGTAGGCTCCTCAGCACCACATAAAAATAAATAAAATAAAGGTATTGTTTCCATCTACAACTAAAAAATTAAGAAGAAAAAGGTGTCTGTGAATAGAAATTGTTGGGACACGACCAGGCTCAACCACATCAATGGCTGCAACCAGCAGTGTTGAGTAAATCTCAAAACATTTTTGAGACCAGTAAATCCCAAAACATTTTTCTTTCTTTCTTTCTTTTTTTTTTTTTTTTTTTTGAACCCAGGGCCTTGTGCTTGCAAGGCAAGCACTCTACCAACTGAGCTATCTCCCCAGCCCCATTTTTCTTTTTTTTCCTCATCGTTCTGGGGATTGAATCCTGGGTTTCGGGTTTGCTAGGCAAACCCACCCTCTCCAGCTCTTTTTTAAATGTTGTTTTGCGACAGGGTCTGGCTAAGTTGCCCAAGTTGGCCTGGAACTGGTGGTCCTCATGCCTCAGGCTCCCTCCACAGGATTACAGCCGTGGACCACTGCACCTGTGCCAAAACATTTTCTACCTGACTCTTTGCAAAAAAAATAGTTCGCAGACTCCTGATATGTAGAGTATCTCCCGGGAAACAGTGGAGAAACACCGGTCGGTAGAGCCAGTTTGCTGGGTGAAAGGGATGAGAGACAGGAACCAAAAACCGGGACGCTGATTTTGGGACCGCCCAAAGCCACACGGTGACGGGTTAGAGGGCAGAAGCCCCGAAAGGCTGAGGAGGCGTGGCCCCGCGCTGCCCCGCCCCTGCCGCTCGGCGATTGGTTGCGGAGAGGACTACAAACCGGTGCATTATGGGAGTGCCCGGTCTACAATTTTAAGGCAGAGGAGGCCGAGCGCGGCTCATTGGGAAGGAACTCAGTGCAGCCTCAGTTCGCGGAATAGTGCTGGTATCACCGGACTACAAAGCAGTGCATCTCGGGAGGACGACTTAAGGGATCCGGTGAGGGCGGCGGTGACCGGGCGGGAGGGCGGGGAGGCGGGCCTAGCGAGGTTCGGCCCCGCCCCGCCTGCCCTGAGCCTCACCCTAGCCTCCGCGGGCCCCGGCTTGCAGTCCCGCAGAATGGGGAGACTAACCGTCGCGGACCCTGTCCCCGCAGCCCACCCATGTCCGGCAGCAAGCTGCCTGTGGGCGTTTGCCCAGACATGTGCCCGGCCGCCGAGCGCGCCCAGCGCGAAAGGGAGCGCCGCCTTCATCGCTTCGAGGTGGCGAAGGGGTGGCCCGGGGACCCGCCCCGCGCGGACCCGCAGCGCACGGTAAAGGAGTACAATCGCCCGGCCGCAGGCAAGCCCCGCCCGCCGCCGAGCCAGCTGCGTCCGCCCTCGGTGCTGCTGGCCACCGTGCGCTACCTGGCCAGCGAGGTGGCCGAGAGCCCCGACGCACCCCTCGCGGAAGTGGCCAGCTTCGTGGCTGATCGTTTGCGCGCGGTGCGGCTGGATCTGGCCCTACAGAGCGCGGGCGACGCCGAGGCTGCAGTGGTACTAGAGGCTGCGCTGGCCACGCTGTTGGCCGTGGTGGCTCGGCTCCCGCCGGTCGAGGCGCATGGGCCAGTGGACCCCGTGCTGCTGCAGACCCAGGTACAGGAGAGCTTCGGCTCGCTGCGGCGCTGCTACGCGAAGAGCACAGGGCCGCACCCGCGACAGGCCGCCTTCCAGGGACTCTTTCTGCTCTATAACTTGGGTGAGTTGGGGTCCTGGTCCGGTAGGGCGTAGGGACGGGGTGCCCTCCCTGAGGACAGTGGAGTCCGAGGAAGGAAGTTTTAAAATCTCACCATTGGGGGCTGGGGTCGTGTGCTTAGCATACTTGCCCTAGATTCCATTCCCAACAGTAGCAAAGAAAGAAACATTAGTTTCAACATTAGTTTCCGCCCAAAAAAGTCAGTGTACAGGTCCCAACGTGAGACCCCAGACCCGGCTTTCTTATTTTGGGTCTCAGGTTTCTCAATGATAAAATCGAGCAGGGAGCCGTGGCACACGCGTGTAATCCCAGCGACTCAGAGGGCTGAGGCAGGAGGATCGCAAATTCGAGACCAGCCTCAGCAATTTAGCGAGGCCCTAAGCAACTTGATGAAACTCTGCCTCTAAATAAGAAACAAAAAGGGCTGAGGATGTGGCTTAGTGGTTAAACGCCCCTGGGTTCAATGTCCAGTACCAATAAATAAATATAATAAACTAAAATGGAAGGCCCAGAGTTGGGAGCTTTGGCCTAGATAGTGATTCTGAAACCTTTTTTAATCTGCGTGCCTCCCCAGTGTTGCAAAGATTACACGTGCCCAGGAACATATCTGACAGACATTTCAAGGCTGGATCCTTTATATGGATAGTGCATTTTAGCAAAGTCAATTGTAATGAGATGCTGTTGACTTCACAGCTCACTAATGGGTCAGAGGCCTCAGTTTACCAAAGTGGCCCAAGTTTCCAGTGTCCCATAATTTCCTGAAAGGGAAGCAAGAGCAGGGGCTCCTCCGAGAAATTGCCTTCCCAGATGGGGATGGTTTAGGATCAGGCTCCCAAAATTGTGGGTTCAGGGCAGCCAGGGCAGTGGGAAAACCCAGTCACAAAACTTCAATTTGGATCAGGCCCTACCACATACTAGCTCTAAGACTCTCAGGCAAGCCATTAATTTATTTGGTTCATTGTTCCTCATCCGTAAACACTGCCCACTTCCTCTCTGTAAGTACCTCAGCTGACACTGGCATTTTTTAAATATTATTTTAGATGTTGATAGACCTTTATTTTATTCATTTATTTATATGTGGTGCTGAGAATTGAACCCAGTGCCTCACGCATGCTAGGCAAGCATTCTACCACTGAGCCACAACCCCAGCCCCTGACATTGGCATTTGACCTTTGGATCAGGGAAAGGCCTGACTGCAGGATCTTATTTGGGAAGCAGGGGAAGATGGGCTCAGCCAGAGGAAAGGTCAAGGTGGGGTGAGCGGGACCAAGAACGTGAGAGGGCAAGCCCTGTCTGGCCAGAGGAGTGAGCGTAGCTGAGTCCTGGAGCTGGTGGAGAGGAGATGGGGAGGGCCTAAGCGGATGGGATGGGAGGTGGCCTGCTGCTCGAAGACCAGGCCACCTCATCCTGGCCTCCCAACCTCTCAGGCTCTGTGGAGGCACTGCACGAAGTCCTGCAGTTGCCCGCTGCCCTTCGTGCCTGCCCACCCCTGCGCACGGCCTTGGCCATTGACTCCGCCTTCCGGGAGGGCAACACGGCTCGCCTTTTCCGCCTGCTTCGGACCCTGCCCTACCTGCAGAGCTGTGCGGTGCAGGGCCACGTGGGCCACGCCCGTCGTGTAGCCCTGGCCCGCCTGGCTCGTGCCCTGAGTACCCCCAAGGGACAGACTTTGCCTTTGGACTTCATGGTTCATCTGCTGGCCTTGGATGGACCCCACGAAGCACAGGACCTGTGCCAGGCCCACGGGCTGCCCTTGGATGGAGAGGAGAGAGTTGTGTTCCTGAGGGGTTGCTATACTGAGAAAGGGCTACCACCTGCGGGTTCCTGCAACGTGTTAGTGGGGAGTAAGCTCCAAGGGCGCACCCTGGAGGAGGTGGTCATGGCAGAGGAGGATGAAGCTGTGCTCGGACCTTCCTAGTCCTTCATCAGGACCCAGCATTAGGGGAAATGCCATTTCCAGAACCTCAGGACCAGGTCAGAGCACGTAGGTGACTTTTCTCATGATTCCCAAACAATAAAAAGAACTTTCTTTTTGGGACCAATTGCTGGACTTCATTTATTTGGGGTTGCATAGAGAGGAGACTCTAAGGGTGTGACAGAAAGGAAAACAGATTGGGCATAGCCCTGTCTACCTGGACCTGTGTGTGCCTACGAGTCCCTGAGGGGTGGCCTTGCTGATCTGAATTGGCCTCTAAGATTGACACTATGCGCCCCGCACTCACCAACCCACCAAAGCCAATAGTTGGTGATTTTTCCATCCCCTGTCAGCACTGCTGGCCATTCTGCTGACCAGATCCAGGAAGGAGATTGTCATTGGGACTCGCCACTCCCCTCAAGTGACCACACTGGAGGAACCAACTGTTGCCTCAAGCGTGAGAGGGTACCTTTTTTATACCTACTCCTGACCTCGGGGAAGACTGAGACACCCCCCAGGAAGACAGGTGGGAGAGGGTTAGGAGAAGGGAGAGCAGAGGAGTACAGGCTGGGGTTAGAGGTCAGCCACAGGCCTCAGGGTGGCTGCTGCGCCCTCCAAAGCTGCCACTATGATGCTGAGCTGTCTCTGCACCTCAGCCCAAGCTTCAGATCCGGCGTTTGCGTCATTGGCCTGGTAGCAGGCATTGGCCAGGCCAGGGAATGTGGCAACAGAGCTGGAGCGGGGGGCCCAGAGCACATGGCTGATGGGAAATGGCAGGTTCGGGGTCAGCGGAGGGCTCAGCCTGGAGCTCACCCATTGCTCTACACAGCCAGCACAAAGCCTCCACCCTATCCTGTCTGAAAGCTGGAATGTACAGCTATCATGGTGGGAAGACGGGTAGGTTCAAGTCCCTGGTGAGACTGATTTGCCTCCCCTCCCTGAGACTCACTTCCCCCCTGCCTTGGACTGGATTGTGCTCCAAAGCAGCAAAGCTGTCATTCTCCTCTGGCAAGCAGCCTCTGCCTGGCACGTGCCAGGAGCTTTGGAACCAGCTCACCTGTAGTAGCGTTCCTCTGGGAAGGCTCTGGAGTTCAGGAAGGCCCTCTCCAAAAGCATCAGCTGGTCGTTGAACATCCGGACCTGCAGGGGGCTGGTAGAGGCAGCACCTGTGGCTCCAGCCTGGCTGCCAGCTGGGCAGCCTGCCCTGGGCACACCTTCCCAGACACCTGCCCTCTCCCTTGCTCACTCAGGGCTGCCTTTTTTCAATTCTGATATACGTTGGTCCAAGGCTAAAGCTGCTGCCTCAAACTTCTCCACTGCTGCCACCAGTGGCCCTGTGGGAAACACCCAGTGGCTTAGCCTGGGGGTGCAGAGCTCCCCACGTCTCAGTGTCAGGGGGTGTCCATACCCAGGCTGATGCTGTGCTGCTGCAACAGGTCCCCAAGTTCCCACTGGGCAGCCTGCAGGAAGCTCTGGAGGACGTCGCTGTAGTCACTGACATTGAGGGGCAGGAATAAGCTGTCGCTGAGCCGAAGAAGCACGTTTCCAGCTGACCGGGCCACAGCCTGGTGGCTGTTGAAGCCTACAGGGAGAACAAGACCAGGCTGTCTTCAGCCTACCCGGATAGCCTGTGGGTGGTCTCGGGATGCTCCTTGCCCCACTCCTCACCCGGGTCCAGAAACTTTTCCACATAATCAAAGGTATCAAAGGCTGTGTGGTAGGCAGGGTAGATCCGGGCTGAGGTCTTGCTCTGGGGGGACAAGGCAGAGGCGATGGGCTTGGGATGGGAAGTGGAAGGTCCACCTACAGCAAGCCCCAGTGTGTGGACGTGGTCACAGTTGAATCCTTGGCACCTCCGTGAGATCGATTCTACAATTCCCTCTTTACAGAGGAGGAAACAGGCTTCGTAATGACCGTGCCACACGTCCCATGACTAATAGGCCCAGCTGGCTGGTGCCAAATTGCGGTTTCACATGAAGGAGAAGAGCCTGGGGCTGCACAGTCAGATAAGGAGACCTGAATCCCAGCTCCACTGCCCAGTACCCAGTACCAGGGTGGCCATGAGATGGAAAGGCCTTTATGGGACATCAAACAGGGAGACAGGCTGGGTGCTCTGCAACCACACGCAACTCTGTGAATCCTCCCTCTTTCATAACATTTAATCCATGTTTAGATAAACTCCCCCCACGCACATTTTAAGATTTCAGTGCTTTCTATAACTAATGTTATTATACAACCGATTGGCTTCTTCCCCCTTCTGAATAATGCATAACACAAGGCTGCATCTTATAATCCGTAGTATCTCATATTTGACAAAGTAACATGACTGTAAACAGATGTTCAGAGAGGTTAAGAAACTTAGCGTTAAGTAGCACAGCTACTAAGTGAAGGCGCCAGATACAGTCTGCACTAGAGCAGCCCGCAGACTTAGAGCAGGGCATGGGCTGCCTGCTCACCGTGTCGTAGGTGTAGGTCATGTCCATGGAGGAGATGCCCAGGAAGTGGATGAAGGGGGCGTAGTCGCTGCCAGCACCCAGAGAGCCCAGACTGTGGGAAAGAAGGGTTGGCTGGAGGGCGCCGGGCCGACCTGCTGCGCTCGCTCCCCACGTCCGGTCCCTGGTCTCACCTGGGGACCGTGCCGTACACCGGGCTGCTGCGGTTGAAGTGCCGTTTCCAGTTGTCGTAGATACTGAGGCCGCTGGCGCCTGGCGAGTCGATCTGGCCCAAAAGGGAATCTAGTCCGGGGGCGGGCCCCCTCCCCAGCCCCAACAACAAGGATGGCCCTCAGCTGGGGACCCTGGTCTCCAGACCACCTGCGGTCCCACAGGTCTTAACTAGGCCCGCCCCGCCCCCTCCCATGTGGCCCCGCCCTGCTCGCCTTACGCCCCGCCCCAGCCCGGGCACCTCCTTGGTTGCAGAGAAGACCACACCCTGGACAGGGGGTGTTCCCAGCACCCTAAGGGTAGCGTTGGCTGTGGGAGGAACAGAAAGACCACTCAGACCAGCCCCTTCATTACCTAGCCACCCCGTCAGGCCCGCGCGCCGCAGCCCGGCCCGTACCCATCACCGAGATGTCCACGTTGATGTAGGCCACCGCGCGCTCCTGCAGCTTGCTGAAGAACTCCTGCGCGGCGGGGAAGACTGAGTCAGCGCCATCCCGTCCCAGGAGCCCCTTTCCATCCCCTCCCCTGTGGGGCTCACCTCTGTGAATTCCGTGGAGCCAATGAGCCCGAACTCTTCTGCCCCCCAACTGGCAAACACGATTGATCTGCGGGGACGCCAGGTGCCTGAGGATGGGGTATAAAGGGTTGGAGGGCAGCCAGCCCTGATCCGGAGGTGGCTAAGGGGAAAGGTGACAGAACGCTGACACCTTCAACCAGACCTTCCAGGAGGCTCTGTCCTTCTCCCAGTCTTTTCCTCTGTGACAACCCACCCCTGTAGGTCTGCTACAGAGGAACTGGGGCGAGGCCGTCTCGCCTCCACCCTCCAGCCTCACCTCCGGGCATCCCATGCAACAGTTGCTGATAATGAAGGTCCCTCAGGGGCTTTCTTCGCACTGAATCAGGTCTCGCAATAGTATTTTGCAGGAGGTACTAGTTTTATTTCATGTTGAAGAAACTGAGCCACAAAGAAGTTAAATCACTTGCCTAGGGTCACACAGCTGGTAGGCAGCACAGCCGGGTTCAGATCCAGGAGGGTGACTGCAGAGACCCCGGGTTTACCCACTGCCCCACGCTGTCTCCCAGGCACCCCACAGCCTGACTCCCATCTTCAGTCTGTGCCCACCGCATTCTTGCCAATTTCCATCTACCTGCCCCAAGACCATGGTGGGTCTCACTTGCCCTTCCAGCTCAACTTCCCCTGCTTGCCTGGTGCCGTGTGCTCCCAGTTTTGCTCCCACCTCTGGCTGCAACTCAGTCCCTTTGATCACTCACCTTCTTGTTTTAAAATAAAACTTTTTTTTTTGGTACAGGGAATTGAACCCAGGGGCACTTAACCCCTGAGCCATATCCTCAGCCCTTTTTATATTTTATTTTGAAGCAGGGTCTCACTAAGTTGCTCAGAGCCTCTCTAAATTGCTGAGGCTTGCTTTGAACTCAATCCTCCTGCCTCAGCCTGAGCCTGGGATTACTGGCATGCACCACCACGCCCAACTTAAATAAAAACATTTAAAGTATATCACAATTATATGCTTGCAAGTACACACTTTTTCCTGCCAAAAATTCATAACCTGAATTGAATCAGACAACCCCAAATTGAGGGAAAGATGGCAAACCCATGCCCAGTCGTGAAAGATGAAGCATGAGGAGCTAGTACAGATGAAGGGAGCCTGCGAGACACACGCTCGATTCCCCAGCTGGATCTTGAGCCAGAAAATTCTTTTGCCGGAAAGGTCATTATAGGGAAAAGTGACAAAACTGTTCATTTCCTGATTCCAATCTTCATACTGTGGTTATGAAAGACAATGTCCTGGGCTAGCAATGTAGCCCACTAATAGATTCTGTCTCAAAAAAAAAAAAAAGGCTGGGGATGTAGCTCAATGGTAAAGCACCCCTGGGTTCAATCCCCAGCATTTAAAAAATAAAGAAGAAGAAATCCTGAAACAGCCACGTGTGAAGAGTAGTGCTCACCTCTCCGGTTTCGTGCTTCCTAAGAAGCGCCCCCAACTCAGGGCGAGCCTCCCCTGTGCCCTCCCCCTCCCTCCAGGCCAGCAGACCACCCCGTGCCCCACCCTGGGCCAGCCTCGGTCCCTGCTCCACAGTGGCACGCCAAGTGCTGCTCCCCTGATGAAACTCATGCCCCAGCTTCCCATGACCCTCGGACCAAACCACTGCCCAGCCGTGACCTAGCACTGCCCACTCAGCCGCCTGGTCCAGCCCCAGCAATCTCCTCCCCGGTGCTGTGCCCTTGCTCTGTCCCTGGTCTGCCTCTCCTGCTCCGAAGGGCTCAAGCGCCGCGCAGATAGGCCCCTCACACTCCTCCTGGTGGCAGGAGGCCCAGCTCCACCCAGGCCACCAAGGCTCTCAGTGAGAGCCAATCAACGCAGCTTCAGTGAACCTCACCGGGCTCCTGGAGGCCAAGGCCCGTGCCCATTTGCCTCTGCACCAGGGCCCTAGTCCTGGCGCAGTGGGCGTGGAACGTGGGGGAGAGGAGGTGGGACGGACGTCACTCGCTCAGGAAGGAGTGGGCTGAGGGTCCCCCGGGTGGAGAGTCCCTGACTGGGGGAGGAGGACCTCCTCACCCTTCTTCAGCAGGGTCCCCAGGACACGAGAGATCTCCAGGAGGACAGCGGTGCCACTGCTGGGGTCCACAGCCCCATGGACCCAGCTGTCCCGGTGGTTTCCATACAGCACGTAGCGGTCTGGCGGAGGAACAGTGTCAGAGAAGTGGAGAAGAGGGAGCGGCGGGCGGGGATGGCCAGGCTGGGCTGAGGCCAGGTCAGTGCCCAGTAAGGCTGGAGGGAGGGGCAGGGGCCCCCGGGGCAGGGCGGGGTCCTGGCACACGGTGAGCGTGCGCAGGGGCTCACCAGGCTCCACGGCCCCGCGGATGATCCCCAGGACGTTGGAGGAGTTCCTCAGTTCCAGGAGATTGTGGACACTCACTTTCACCTGGCTGGGGAGGTGACGGGTGTGACAAGGGTCTCCACCCAGTCCACCACCGTGTGCCCTGTCCCAGTGCAGGAGAAACAGGTCCAGAGAGGGAAGGGGACATGGCCACATGGGACATGTCCCGAAGGGCCGAAAGAGGCCAGAGGGGCCCTTCTTGCTGACGGCTCCTCTGGGTTCTTCGTTCCCTCAGTGAGTACTTGTTGGGCCCTTGGTTATGCCTGGCACCTTACTAGGCTCTGCACGATGACCCAGAAGAGGGTCCTGGCTCTCGTGGGGCGCCCTCTTCTGAGTGAGACAGAACGGAGGACCTGAGCAGCTGACCATAGGAGGGGAGGGCCTGGGAGAGGGAGTCCGGGAGTCCTTACTTGGGGCCCCTCTTGGCATGTTCGAGGCAGGAAGAGGAGAGGTGGGGAGAGAGGAAGCCAGGGAAGGCCCCCTTACCTGCCATCAGAGAAGCTTCCATCAGGCCGGAAGCCCGGCCCCAATCTGTACGCACAGCCCAGAGCTCCCTGCCAGGCGGATGGGGCCAAGGTGCCACTGAGGTTACTGGGAAGAGAGAGGCCCTTGGAGTGACTGTGGGTGTGAACGCAAGGTCGCCCGGCCCTGGGGTGGGCAGGGGAACTGGGGCACAGGCTCACCAGAGCAGGTCTTTGGCATCCTGGAAACCAATGGGCTGTGCGGGAATTGGGGGGAAGCCGGAGACGTTGTCACGGTCCACACGGAAGGAAGAGTGGTGGGCTGGCAGGTAGGGAGTCAGAGGATCCCCAAAATACTTAAAGTAGGATCCTCTTTCCACACCTGAGGGAGGCAGGCCCCAGGAGTTTGGGAAGGTCTGGCTTGGCAAACTCTGCCCATCATTGACGTCCATGGGGTCTGTATATACCAGCACCCCGGCCACCCCGTACTTGGCCGCATTCACAGCCTGCAGGAGGCAGAGGAAGCTGTGTGTCAGGGAAGGATGAAGACAGGCACATATTGCTCTTATGAAAAAGGTCTGGGGGTGTAACTCAGTGGTTAAGTACCCCTGGGTTCAATTCTGGGTACAAAAAAAGGAAAGAGAGAGAGAGAGAGAGAGAGAGAGGGGAGAAGGGAAGGAGGGAGGACAGGACCGGGGGCAGCCCAGTGGCAGAGTGTGTGCTTAACATACTCAACATGAGGCCCAGGTTCCATCCCAGCCTCAAAAGAAGAAAGCAAATGGCCGTGGGGGCAACAGGGAACCTGAATTCAGCATTCAGAACTATCCCAGGGAGACCTGAACTCCTGGAAGGCCTGGCCTGAGTGTCTTGCCCACCCCTTTGCTTCCTAAGGCTCAGGAGGTTGAAGAAGGCACCTGAGGCCACAGCCGGTCAGCGGCACCCGAACACCTCTCACCTTCCTGCCCCACGCCCAGGCCCTACCGCCCGTTTTCCCCGCTGCCCGCCTTCCCCCTCGGTCTACCCGCCCCCGCCGGCACAGCTGCTCTCACCTTGGCCCCGCGCCCCGCGCCCCCGTAGCGGGTCAGGGCAATGGTGCCCTGGAGGTTGACGCCCTGCTCCTGCAGCTCCTTGAAGTCCTCCTCCCTGCCCTGGTAAGCGTAGACCAGGAGGCCCTGTCCCCAGAGGAGGTGAGCCTCAGAGCGGCTCAGCCAGGGCAGGTGGGGAAGGGCAGGCGGGGAAACTGGAGGAAGGGTTTAGACCATCTCCTGCCTCTCCAGAAACGTGAGCACCCAGGGATGGTGTCCTGCAGTGGGCCTGGCCTTGAGCAGGGGCCACTGGGGTTTGTTGACTGACTAAGTGACAGAGCAAGTGTGAATTCAATGGAGGGGGATGCTGGGTCCCTGGATCAGAGTCCTGAGGAGAAGCCAGGCTGGGAACCAGGGGGAGCTGGGCAGCGGGGGTCCCAGTCCCACCTGCGGGGCTCCAGGGGGAGCATAGGCTGCATAGGGTTGCACCACATCAGGCGCCCCCTGCTCCCCGGTCACGTTCTCCTCATTGGGACGGAAGGAGTGGAGGACGTCCCCGGTGGGGCCCACTGCGGAGGGGAGCAGAGTCAGGCCGGCAGCACCCCTGGCCCAGCCCGCAGCCCCATGCCGGGCAGGACCTCACCGACTTCCACGAGGTTGGGCTGCTCCTGGTTGGGGAAGGACAGCAGCACCTCGTACTCGGTGCTCTCTGCAGAGTCCAGGCCGGACGCCGAGTCCCTCCAGCGGCTCAGCAGCAGCTGCACCAGCGCCTCATCGCCGGGGCTGGAGGCCACGTGCGGCTGCCTGGAGAGTTCCCTGCGGGTGGGAGAGGAAGGGCCGTCAGGGAGGGGCTGTGACTGCAGAGGGACTGGCAGACCTGCCTCTCACCGGAGGTTCTCGCGGATCCTGCTGGCATCCAGCTGCCCCATGACAGCCTTGAGGGTCTCCAGGTCCAGGTCCTGCAGGACTGAGGTGCTGGGGGCCGGAGGGTCAGCGTCTTTGGGGATGGCAAAGTGGCCTAGGATGATCCCCAGCGCCAAGAGGGCGGCGGCCCCCACCCCCAGCCCTAGTGCCTTCACCCACTGCATCCTGTGGGACCTCAGCCAGCTGGGGTAGCCCTGGTGAGGGCCTCCTTATAGATGGTGTGTCGGGCCTAGTTAACCATTACCCCATGGGTGGCATTGCCCTTTTGACCCTGGATGGCCATGGAGTGAGGGTACATCTCATGGTGAGAACCAGGAGATGTCACATAGACCACATTCTGCATTGTTCATCTGGAGGGCACCTCTGAGGGCACCAAGGCAACACAGGGACACTGGGGGCCAGCAATGGGAGAGTCTCACCCAGGTGACCCTCTAAAACAGACACTGACTGGGACCGGAACTCAGAGCCCGTGTACTCAGAGTAGGTTCCTGCTTGCTGCCACAATCACTGCCTGTTTTCCTTGGTGTCCCTTGGTCTCTGGCACAGCCTGCCCTGCAACCTTGAGAATACCTGACTTAAAATTTCATCTTTGATCAACATAGACTGTGTGAGATTGGACCAGTCACTAAGCTTCTCTGAGCCATTTTCTTAGCTGTAAAATGGGGGCCATTAGGACCTACTTCACAAGGCTGTGGTGCTGTCTTCATTAAGCAAGACCAAATCTATAGAAATATCCAGTCCAACAGGGTGTGGTGGTGCACACCTGCAATCCCAGCAACTTGGGAGGTTGAGGGAGAAGGATTGCAAACTCAAGGCCAGCCTCAGCAATATAGCGAGACCCTAAGCAGTAGGAAGATCTAGCCCAGTGTCTGGCATGTAGTGGGAGCTCAGTAGATTTGAGTCACTCCTCCCTAAAACATAAAGCCTAGAGCTAAAGGAAGAAGGGGACCTGGAAGAACATTCTGAATCTACCCAGGAGGCCTAGCTGTGGAAGAAGGTGGGGCTCTTGGAAAGAGAGGCAGTTCTGGAGGGATAGCAGAAGCCCCGCCTGCTTGGCAAAGTGTCTCCCTCCTCTATCTCTCGACCCATCCGCCCCCTCCCTCCACTCCTCATTGGCCTGGGCCTTCGCTGGCAGGTGCAGACATTGCTCATCTCTTCAGTTGGAAACTAGGCCTATCCTGGGCCCTGGGGAAGCAAAGTCCAGACAGACAGGCTTGATGACTATCGCGCCCAGAATACAGCCTTGAGTCTTATCACCAGCCCATCAGTGTGAGGAGCACACACCCTCCTTACGAGGACACGGGACGGACACCACCAGGCAGCCAACCAGCAGCCAAGGTCAGCTGATCAGGCTGAGGACCAGACACGGCCGCCGGGCCCGCTCCTGGAAGGGTTCAGTCCTTTGATCAGGTGAAGTCATAGATGGACACCTGGACGAGAGCTCGTGACATCGGGTGTGTGACAGCAGCGAGTGTGGTTGACTTCTGGGAGTGTGGAGCTCTGGCTGCGGAGTCAGGGCTGGGCTGCGTTCTCTTCCCACATCTCCGTCTAGACTGTGGGCGGACGGGCGCCGCTTCAGGTCCTCCAGCCTGGCCAGCAGCTCTGCCCCCACCCTCCCTGCTCCAGGGAGGTCGCCCGCCGCTGCGTCCTTTCCACCCTCGCCTCCCTCCTTGTCCAGTCTCAGGCCCTTCGACGCTCTCAACCCCACGGGTCCTCTCAGCATCGGTCATGTTCACTGGAAAAGCCCTCCCTGCGGCCCAGGCTGCCTTGTCCCTCGCCCTTGAATGTGCCCGCAGTGCCGCCTGACCTGCGGGCCCTGAACTCTCCTGTGCGCCTAGATGGCGATTTCTGAAGTCTCCTCTCTTCTCAAGTCCCAGCACTTCCTCCACCTGTCTCAGCTGATGGCCGCGCTTGCTAGGTCACCCAGAAAACTAGAGGCAGTTGGAGCGCAGATCTGCCACTTCCGCTCCCACCCCGAACGCCTCCCTGGCTCTGTCCAAGGGCCGTGGCTCTGGCAGTCTCCCGCCCTGCATGGCTCACCCTGCCTTAGGACACATCTCAGTATACCTCTCCACCCACTCATGGGCTTTCACACCTCTTTTGTGAATAAAGCCTCTGACCCTTGCCCTCCAGGAACCGTCTGATCTTTCTGCCCTACTCTATAGCCTGAAGTCCAGGCTGGGCTTCAGTCCCTCCTTCCCCATGCTGTCTCCAAGCTGCTCCACTCAGACTGCTCTGCAGAAGTTCAGCTGTCCTTCAAGTTGCTGAATCCACGGCTCGATTCTGCAGCCCTCCTCCCCCTCCTCTTCCTCTCCTCTTCCTCTCCTCCTCCTCCTCCTTCTCCTTCATACTAAGGATTGGCCAGGGGGCTCTGTCACTGAACTACCCCTCCAGCCCTTTCTATTTTTTATTTTGAGACAGGATCTCACTGCGTTACACGAGCTGTCCTGGGACTTGCAACACTGGGCCTCCTGAGTTCTGGGATGGTAGCATGAACCACTGTGCCCGTCTTCTTGACTGACCTGGAAGCAGTAGGTCACAACCTGTCAGCCTGACTTCCTTAGACACTTCAGTTAGCCAGGCGTGGTGGCGCACGCCTCCAGCGCTCAGGAGGCTGAGGCAGGAGGATCTCGAGTTCAAAGCCAGCCTCAGCAACTTAGGGAAGCCCTAAGCAACCAATAAGACCCTGTCTCTAAATAAAATATAAAGAAGAGCTGGGGATGTGGCTCAGTGGTTAAGAGCCTCTGGGTTCAGTTCCCCATACGCCCCCCCAAAAAAAATAAAAACAATACCTTAGACACTTCAATCTTTTGGCTTCCAGGATCTAGCAGTGGGCCTGCTGTCTCTCCCTTGTGTGTGGCTGCTGTTTTGGCCCCTTTGTTGGGAATTCTTCATGTCCTGGCCTCTTTCAGTCACAGAGACCCAGGACTCAAGCTGTCTTCTCTCTATACCATTTCCTAGGCAATCTCACCCAGGCTCATGGCTTTACATACTGCGGTGGCCAGTCTCCAAGCTGGCCTTGAAGGACAAACAGAAACTGCACTGTATACGCCAAGGTAAGGTTCTAAAAGACATTGTGGTTCTTTCCAGGTGAGGTGGCACACACCTGAAATTCCAGTGACTCAGAAGGTTGAGGTGGGAGGATCACAAGTTCAAAGCCAGTCTCAGCAAATTAGTGAGGCCCCAAGCAACTTAGTAGGACCCTATCTCAAAATAAAAAAAATAAAAAGGCTGAGGATATAACTCAGGGGTAAAGCACCCCTGGGTTCAATCCCCAATACGAAAGAAGAAGAAAAAAAAAAGAAAGAAAAAACCCATCGTGGTTTCTGCCTGGCTGTCCCTTGGATCCTTTGCCAGCTGCCATGTTATGAGCACACTCAAGCAGCCCTATGGACGGGCCACAGGCTGAGGAGCCATCTGGGAAGGGGGTCCGCCAGGGCCGGCCAGGCCTTCCAAAGACTGCAGCCTCACTGACATCTCAATTGCAACTTTGCAAGAGACCCTGAGCTTGGACCACCCCATGAAGCCACTTCAAAATTCCTGATCTTCGGAAACTGTGTGAGATACTCAATGCTCATGAGTTTAACCTGCTAGGTCCGGAGTGACAATGGCACAGTGAGAGCCAATACAAATGACCAAGCAGAAGTTGAAAACCCCCAAGTTTATGTCTCCAACCTGAGCCTGTCCCCTGAACTCTACCACTGCTTCCAGTTGCCTACTCACATCCACACTGGGGTGGTCAAGAGGCAACTCTGAGGTCCACCTGGCTCCTCCTCTTCCTCCTCTTCCTCCTCCCCCACGTTGAGGCTGCACTTTAACAGCCACTCCATCTTCCAGTCACTCTTTTTATTCTTCTTTCTCTTATATTCTACCTCTAGGCTGTCAGGACAATGCGTTGGCTGTACCTTCAGAACAAATGCAGAATCCACCCTGGTCCAGACTCCTCCATCTTTCCCCTGGATTGCAGCAACAGTCTTTCCCCTGGTCTCTGATTTTTTTCTTGTCCCTGTCCCAGTTCATTTTCTGTTCCTCTAATAGAACACGGTCCACCCAGTGACATGAAGAAGTTTATTTGGCTCACAATCTGGAGGCTGGGGAGTCCAACACTAACCAGCAGTTCTCAGGCTGCATTGTCTCATGGTGGAAAAGCCCTCTGGGCGAGCCGGCATGGCAAGGGGACAAAGCACAGGGGCACACTTGCTGTTAACAACCGGCTCTCAAGATTACCCCCCACAGGAGGGTGGGGTCCTGGCGACCTACCCACCTCCCAATGCTGCCATGCTGGGAATTAAGGTTCCAACACATGAAACTTCGGGGTACATGTTTAGACCCCGGCATCCCCCTGGGTCCCTTCTCCACACAGCAGTGACCTTTCAAACGCAGCCCTCCGAGGCTCACTGGGCTGCTGTGGCCCTGGAGCCCTTCACGTGGACAACCTCCCTTTCTCCTCCTGCCCGCATTCACTCTGCCCTTCCACTGTCCACTGACCCTGCCAGGCACCTCCTAGCTCAACACTGTCAATGTGGCCACCTACTTTGGGGAAACAGCAGAAGAATCTGGTGGGGCAGGAAGCCTGCAGGAGCACAGGAAGGAGAACCCACACCCCTGAAGCCCGGCTGGGGCCTAGGCAGACCACCAGAGAGTGTAAAATAACCAACACTCACTGAGCGCTAGCACCGAGTCACGTCTCGCTCCACACGCCACCAGTCAAGTGCGTCACCAGCCGTTTTGCTTGGGAATAATTCCTAGGAGCCTAAGTCAATCCAGGGCAGAGAGGTCAGAGGAGGAGCCACAAACCTGAATTTCTGTCCTCTTGGCTGGTATCTCCTTGCAGTGTGCTCCAAGCAGAGATCATCCCTGCCTGCCCAGGTCACATCAGAGACAGAGTTCTACTTGACTGGCCTTTTACCATTGTCAGAGCTGAGGCTCTGTAAAGTTAGAGGTTCAGACGCCCCGGGGTTGGGGATGTGACTCGGTGGTAGAGCGCATGCGTGAGGCCCTGAGTTTGATTCCCAGCACTGAAAACTGAAAACAAAGTGTGTGTGTGTGTGTGTGTGTGTGTGTGTGTGTGTGTGTGTGTGTGTGGTGTTTCTCTGCAGAGCTGGGGCTGGGGCGAAGCACCTGCCTACAGTGCTGAGGCCTGGGTTCAATCCCCAGCACAGAAGAGGAAAAAAACCTGTAGAATATTCTCCTATTTTGTATCTAATTTAGCAATCTGATTGCAGGATTTCCTCTTTTTTTCCTCTTGACTACATGTTAGATCTTTCTTTCTTTCTTTCTACGGATTGAACCCAGGGGTGCTTAGCCACTGAGCCACATTCCCAGCCTTATTTTGTATTTTTTTTACAGACAGGGTCTCACTGAGTTGCTTAGGACCTTGCTAAGCTGCTGAGGCTGGCCTTGAATTCTCAGTCCCCTGCCTCAGCCTCCCCAGCTGCTGGGATTACAGGTGTGTGCCGCTACCACACCTGGCTGCACTCTTCTTTAAACTGGCTTTGCCATCTCACTGTTTCTCTTGTTAAATAGTTAAAAGGAAAAAAAAAAAAAAAAAGCACGCACCAAAAACCTGAAGTAGGCTCATTGTCTAATTGTATAAAAATTCTTTTTCTTTCCTTCCTTTTTTTCTTTCCCTGTACAGGGATTTAACCCAGGAATGATTTACCACTAGGCTCTATTCCCTAGTCCTTTTAATTTTTTTTTTTTTTTAGCTGTAGATGGACACAATATTTTTATTTTATTTATTTTATGTGGTGCCGAGGATCAAACTCTGTGCCTCACACATTGCTAGGCAAGCACTCTACCACTGAGCTACAACCCCAGCCCTTTAAACTTTTTATTTAGACTCAGGATCTCACTAAGAGGTCCAGGCTGACCTCAAATTTGCAATCCTCCTGCCTCAGCCTCTCAAATCATGGGAATTATAGGTGTGTGCCACTAGGCCCAGTTCAGAATTGTTCCTAAATTTCTGAAAATTAAGGCTTAACTATACTTATCCACACACACATTCATATCCCCGCTTACCTAAGAATCACGAGACGCTAGACAGAATCCCCAGAGCTGAACACCTGTGTAGGGCAGCAAAGTCCTAGGAGTAAGTGCAAAAGGCCAGAAGCAGACCTCAACGGATTCAGAGAAGCCTTTTATTCATTTTTGGACTCAGGCACCGGTGGGGCTCATTTTTCAGATGCAAAAATGGCCCCCGTTACAGAGGGGATTTTGGTTTTATAAGGTACCATGAGGATGGTTTAATCATTGGAAGCTGCACACATGCAGTTTGGGCAATTCAGGGCTAATTGTACAGGTTACGAGGGTGAAGGTTGAAACTCATTGTCTGGGGAGATAGGAATCTAGATCCCGAGGGACTAGTACCTAAGAGAGACAGCATGTCCCTCTTGGTGGTCGGTAGGGGAATGTCTTTTAAAGCCTGGAGTTTTTCTGGGGATGGTGTGGGAGGTGGGGGTTAATGGGATGCCTAAATATGGTACTCCAGGGGAGCAGAGCTGGGCCTTAGATTGAGAAACCCAGTAGCCCCAGGAGGCCAGGGAGTTAAGCAGGATGCTAGTGTGACGCGTGGAATGTTTGGAGGAAGGGCGACAGAGCAGGAGGTCATCCACATACTGTGTAAGGTGGCTAGGGGATAAGTTTAGGGTGGCCAGGTCGCACTGGAGAGCCTGGCCGAAGTAGTGGGGGCTATCCTAGAAGTCCTGCGGAACAAGGGTCCAGGTGAGCTGCTGCGAGAAGTTAGTGTTGGGGTCTGTCCAGGTAAAGGTGAAAAGTGCCTGAGGCAGGACAGAGGGGATAGTGAAGAAAGCATCCTTCAGGTCTCACACTGAGAACTGTGTGGTGGAGGCCGGGATAGGAGGTGAAGCGGGTAAGGGTTGGGCACCACAGGATATGTAGGAGCAACTGCCTCCTTGATTTTTCTGAGGTCCTGGACTAGTTGGACTGGCACTGGGTCTCCTTACTCCGAGGATGGAAATCATGAAGCAAGTAGGTTGGCACAAGGAGTTGGGCCTATGACAAAGGGTAGATGGCAGCTTCAAACCTTTGAGGATTGAGGGGGTTAAAGGATGTTGGGGGAGGGTTACATAATGGGCAGGGCCTCTCAGTTGGATGTGAACTGGGGAATGGTGTTTTGCTACTTTAGGTTGAGAAGTATCCCAGACTGTGGGGTTAATCGTAGCAAGTAAAGGACAACCGGGAGGCTTAGGGGATGTAGGGACCGGTCCTGGTCAGTGTGAATTAAAAAGATGGTAGTGGGGCTGGGGAGATAGCTCAGTCGGTAGAGTGCTTGTCTTGCAAGCACAAGGCTCTGGGTTCGATCCCCAGCACTGCCAAAAAAAAGAAAAAGAAGAAGAAAGATGGTAGTGGATTTAAAGGGGGGATGATCACGGAGGCTTTTAATTTGTGAAGGAGATCTTGACCCAAAAGGGGGACAGGGCAACGTGGCATAACTTTAAAGGAATGATAACGAAAGGGATCCAAATGCTCACAAAGAGGGGGTGTTCGCAGTGGACATAACTGGGGCGTCTGATTTAAAAGTATATCCATGCCATTCATTCAAGAGCGAAAGGCTTGCCCCACTGTGGACCGCAAATGAAGCTGCATGGCCGTTCACCGTCCCTGTGACCCGGGGCTCCTCCGATGGGCCATCAGAGGTGGCAGGGGCAATGGAGCCCGGGCCCCGTCATTCCAACAACTCAGTGAATGGGACTTGGAATCGGGTGGCTGTGCTGGGGGAAGGGTGTCCTTCCCTGAAGACAGTCGCCTTCCCATGTCCCCGTTGTCCACACTTGAGACAGGGTTTGGAGGGGTTCCTCGGGCTAGGGCAGGCTTTTGCCCAGTCCCTGTTGCCCGCATCGGAAGCAGGGTCTGGGAGGTGGATGGGTGGGGCCATGAGCCGTGGCCACAGGGCTTTCCTCGGGCTCTGGACGGATTCAGCTTTAAGATGTCGCCCTTCCTCCTTTTTGGTCGCATCTTCCTGGCTGGTAAAAACTTTGGAAAGAAGTATCTAAGAGTAACTGCTGAGGAGACTCAGGCCCCTTCTCTAACTGAGTTCCTGGCGGACGTCAGGTGCAGACCCGCTGATAAAGTCAAAATGAAGAGAGAGACTGCCACCAGGACTGTGTATACTCGGTGACAGCCTCAGCAAGCGGAGCCAAAAATAGGCTGGGGTTTTCATCAGGTCCCGAGTAATTTCCTTGATCTTTCCCAATTAACTCAAGTGTGAGAATTTTTTGTCATTCCTTCAAGGAGGCAAGTGACCATGTGTTGGAGTCTGAGGACCCCGGGCTCTTGAGGCCGATAAGTCCGATTAGGTCAACTGCAGGGATAGCAGCGCCTGTGGCCGGATGGACATTAGGGTTTGGCCCCGCAGGAGGTCCGCATGATCTTCAGCAGCCTGCCAAATGCGCGTGCGTTCGTCAGGGGTCAGGTGGGTGTTAATATATGGACACACCTGCGCACATAGGGTGGTAGGCCCGAGCCAAGCGGGTGAACGCCTTCCTATATTTAGCAAGGTTTTCGGAAAAAGATCCCAATCTATCCTCTATTGGGGACATATCTGTCATGGAGAAGGGAACATGAACCCGGACTATATCTTCAGCTCCTGCCACCTCCTGGAGAGGGAGCATGTGTTTTGCTGGGAGATTTTTAGGCCTTGTGCAGGGAGGGGAAGGAAAAGGGAGGGGGAACTAGTGTTTGGGGTCTGGGGAGGTGGATCTGATGGCAGGGCAGCTGCACTTTGTGGAGAGGAGTCAGCTATGGGGGACTTTGCTGAGGAGCACTTGATGGGGTAGCAGTGGGACCTGATGGGGGGAGGACCTGATGGGGGGCCATGGGACCCCGGTATCTGAAAGGAGGAGGTTCATCTGCTATTTCTGGGGCTGTAAATGAGGGAGAGAGTTGTGAGTCTGTAAGAATTAATTGCAAAGTGGGACAAGCTTTGTATAATGAGGAGTTTGAGCGAAGGACAAGAAAGGCTTCGAGGTACGGGACCTCGCTCCATTTGCCATTTTGCAATGAATGATTTTTTAAGGTTTGGAGAATTTCTTGATCAAAGGTTCCATATTTGGGCCATTGGTGCAGATTATCTAATTTGTAGTGTGGCCAAGTTGGAGTGCTGAGCTTGATGAGGCGTTTGATTTTGAGGTCAGTTTAGGACTAAAGGGTCTTAAAATTGCTAATGAGACAACCAAAGGGGAGCCCCGTGGAATTGACTGACATTCCCATGTCGGGGGTGATCAGGGTGTCAGACGAAACCAAAGCGTCCCCTGGATTCATTTCAACACCAAGCTGGACAGTGCCATCAGAAACAGGGGAACATTTTCACCCCAATTTCAATGGTGGGGGACCCCCGGGGTTCCATGGGTCAAAAGACGTTGGTCTCAGGGCAGTTGTCTATCTGCTTGAGACCAGACGGTTGGACAGTTTTACCCCTCTGGAGAATTTAAAGGCCAGTGTTGGATGCAGGAACAAAATGGCAAGAGGTCTCTGACCCAGAGGTCTGCAGGGTATCCAGAAGGAGGGAGTGGGGAGAGGGTACCAAAGGTTAGGGGAGGGGGTCAGAAAGAGGACGCCTCCAGCAGCACTAAAGGACTCCATACAAGTCCTTGCACCATCCATGTGGCATAGGCCGTGAAAACCTAGCCCAGGGTTGGGGTCAGTTTCAGAGAAGGTGTGAAGGGTCTCTTTCTGCAGGGTGGGGTGTGCATAGTCAGTCTGGGGATTCAGCTCTAGTGTAAGTGGTGGTTGGAGGGACCCCTGACTTCAGAGGACATAGGGGTGCTGGACTCTGGATGGTCACTCCCTAAGTCTCATCAGCCGTTTAACTTAACCATGGGGAGAAGGAATGGGTTTCATGGGACGGGGAAGGGCACACATTGCCTTACACCCATTTCCAGTTCAGGAGGACGGCTGCAGACCTCCACGGATGCAGAGAAGACTTTATTCACTCGGGGACTTGGGCGCCACCAGGGCTCATTTTCCGGATGGGAAAATGGCCCTCAGTTACAGAGGGGCTTTTAGTTTCATAGGGTACAACGAGGATGGTTTAATCATTGGAAGTCACACACGTGCAGTTTGGGCAATTAGGGGCTATTTGTACAGGTTACGAGGGTGAAGGTTGAAACTCATTGTTATCTGGGAAGATAGGAATCGGGATCCCAAGGATGAGTGCTCAGATCTTGCCCATTGTTTTACTTTCTCTGGGATCCATTGTTTCCCAGGGTTTCAATATTTGCTGTGCCTCCATTCAGAACAAATTTGCCATGGGGGAGGGTAAAAGTCCAGGGCCCAGCGTTCAGTATTCGTCCCTTTCCCCCAGGGCCCACGGTTATTAGGAAAGGATTTATTATTAGGAAAGGATTTACCTGGAGGTCAATCCCTGGCTAGTTTCCCCTCCCTCCTCCTGGGCTGCATTATCCCCCCCGGGGGTTTTCCTGCAGGAATATTATTTGCATAACCCTTCACTAGGCACAAGCCCTCAAGCTCTGAGAGCCAAAATTCAGATGCACCTCCAGTCCTAAAGAGTGTGGGGCCCTAGGGGAGTTCCCTCTACCTCTCTTCTCCCCATTGCATAATCTACCAAGGGGAGGTGGCTTATCCAAGGCCACCAGATGGGCAGTGGCTCTTCCCACCCCTCCCTGGTATCTTTCTGCACTTTGGAGTTAGAGCAGGTACCTGGATCTCCTGGGGGAAGGAATGGGAGGAGGGAACTCAGTCCCCTTTCTTGTCCCACCCCAATGCTTACCTTGGGAACATCACCTCTGAGTGAGCCTAAGGGCAGGGCCATGAGTGTAGGGGGCCAATCAGGGAACAGAAGGAGGTTGAGGAAGTCAGGGGGTGGTCCAGAGACTGGCTCACTTCAGAGCTGGTGGCTGCTTGCCCCCCACCCAAGTCCCAGGCCCACAGACACAAGGTGGAGTTGCATTTCAGCTGGGAAGTTTATTGCTGGGACCTAGAGAGTTGCTGGCTGATTACGTGGCTTCTGACAAAGTGCCCAGTCTTTGGCCCTCCCAGGTCTGACTTTGGTTACTGTATATGTGGCGGGGAGGTAGGACGGCAGGCCCAGCAGCACTGCCTTCTGGGGGAGGAGAGGCCATAGAAAAAGGTGTGCTTGTGGGAGGGCTCGGCCTGCCACTGGTGATGGGCGGCAACAGTGGCGCCTGCAGGGCGGGGCTTCCTCCTGCCAGGCCTGTTTCCCTCCGCAGGGTCTGGTACAGCAAGGTGGGCTGGAACACAGGGGTGCAGGGCTGCAGTGGGTAGCGAGCAGCAGCAGCTGGGCTGGGATGCAAGGAGGAGGCAAGCAGCGGGGCTAGGCTGAGGGTCTCACCAGGTTTTGTAGCTTCTCCCCCAAGGTCAGGTTGTCCGCTTGGGTAGTGATGAGTGCCTCCCGAAGCCTAGGGTTGAAAGAGGGAGCCCCTCAGCGCCCAGGCTGTGGTCCCAGGAGCCCCGAGCCCAGCCTTCTGCATCGGCTCTGTGACCTGGCACAGCTCCCTGAGACCCGTGTTTCCTGCACGCCCTGTCTTCTCAGCACCACTGTTGGGAAAAAGGCCCGTGCTCCCCATAAGACTCGGCAGGGCCCCAGAGGGACTGATCTTGCTTTTCCCCCACTTTAGCAAGAGGAGGACAGGCTGCTTCATCCCGTGGGCTAGGCTGCAAATTCTGAGGTTCCCTTGGAAGGGGATCAGTGGCAGAGGGTGGCCACCCCTGTGGGCTGTGACAGGAGTCTGTGTGGCTCCAGGTCACTGAGGGTCAATGTGGAGTGCCCAAGCACTCCAGGCCAGCTGTGGATGGCAGCATCATCACTCAGATCCACGGTCAGGGGAGCCCGTCGGTGGAGCTAGGGGAGAGCTGTCAGGCCCTCTGCCACCAGGTGGGGCATGACCCTGCCCTTACCACGGAGGGGCACGCAGCCACGGGATTGTGCAGACAAGTTTCCAAGCCCAACATCTGGAGAACAGCCCGTCTCCCCGAAAGACAGCCCCCCGCCAGTTCCTGGACAATTAAAGGCAGGGGATGGTTGCTGATGGGCAGCTACTAGACTGCCTACCAGTCCTGCCGTGTGGACGTGACAGACTGAAACTGAAGAGCTGTGGCCAGATGTGGCCCCACACTTGTGCAGCCCATCCTGCTCGTGTAGAGGAAGGGAGGAGGGGGGGTGAGCAAAGACTTGAGCCTTCTGCCGTCAGCCACAGTCCTGGCTCACCTCCTGCAATCACTCTGCAGATTCCTCATCTCCTTTGAGGTCCGCTGGGGGCCCCAGTCTTCCTGATCAAGGAACAGGTTCTCCTGGATCTCCGAGTCCCTGGGGCAGGTGGGCAGTGAGAGTTGGACCAGAGGATCTGGAAGCTGGGCAAGGGGCAGAGTAGGGGTGCCTAGCCCCAGGCCCAGGCTCCTGGAGTCCTGTCTGCACAGCCCAGGGTGGAGTCCTACCCTGGTCTGCATGTTCCTGTGGGGAGGATGCACCCTCTGCCCTCCGCCTGATTCTCCCCCCACTCCTCTCTCTCTCTCTCTCTCTCTCTCTCTCACACACACACACACACACACACACACACAGCCTTACGATTCAGAGCCTCCGGGTGCGTTCAGAAGTGTAAACAGGAACGTGAAGGCAGGTTCTGGCTGCAGGTCTAGCTTTTGCTCTGAAAAAGGTGGCTTTGCCGAGAAGGTGCTGCGATGACTCCAGTGACTTGAGGCTGCTGCGCCTGCCATAGCCCTGCGCAGTCCCAGCCCCGGGAGGAAGGTGTGGTGGGAGGGGTGGATGAGAGCTGTCCAGGACAGTCTCCCGTTTGCTGGGCCCAGACTCCCCAGTGGCTGAGGCCACAGCAAAAGGTTAGGTTTTCACCTGGGCCCAGGAAGAACCTCTCCAGTCCCCCTCTGCCTTGGGAGGCCCAGTGTTTGCTGTCACCTCGGTGTTTGACTCCCCGGAGACCTGAGGTTTAGGTATTTCCTCTTCACCAGCCTGCACCGCTGGATTCAAGACCTGCTTGGAGTGGGCTCCTTGCCTGCCCTTGAGAGACTGAGGGAGACACAGGCCTGGTTGGTGATCCACACCCACCTTGCCACCAGTCTGCCTTCCCTGGGGCAGCGTTCATGCCTCCCTGTCCAGCAATCTAGAGCCTGCAGCGTTGTCAGATTCAGCAAATACAACACAGCGTGCCTAATTAGTTTTTTATATCTTAGAAACACAGGCTTTGTGTATGTGTGTGTGCACAGTGCTGGGGAACTAACCCGGGACTTTGCACACAGGCAGCAAGTACTCTCCCACTGAGTTTGACCCTCAGCCCGAGACCCTTGCTTTCTAACCCACCTAACTGTCCACTACCATCAAACAAGCTTCTACTCAGACTAGACTTCACTTCCTGACACCATCCCATACTTGTCCCTGAGACCATGTTCTTAGTCATGTCACTCCCACCCCACTGTCCTCTCCACTCTGCCAGTGAGTCCTGTCTACTTTTCTCTGCTGAGCAAGTGCCCCTCCCCCAGCACCTGAGAATGGGTCCATGGGGGTGCCATGGATGAGGCTGAGCCTGAGGACATTTCATTTCCACCTCTAGAGGTGGTGTGAGTCTACCAATGGGACTAGAAATAGCAATTTCGTCCCAGGTCACAAGTCTGAAGCTGTGGGTAATTCAACGCTCGCCCCTCCTGTTCTCCACCTTCTTTCCATGCCACCATGAATGTTCTGGCTGATGCTCTCAAGAGCAGCAAGAGAGAGGCAAACACCAGCCTCTCATCAGATTGTGTTCCAAAGTCATTGGTTGCTAGCTGTGATGAGAAAGCATGGGGACACTGGCAAGTTTGAAATCTCTGATGATCACAGAGCTGGGGAAATTGTCACCCTCACAGGCAGGTTAAGCGAGAATGGAGGGATTAGCCCAGATTTGATGTACAACTCAGGATCTAGAAGACGGTGAGGTCATCTACCCCCATTCCGTCAGTCTGGTTTCCTGAGACCAATGATCTCAGCTGGCATTACAGACCACAAGGAAGCAAGATAAAAGTACAGGAGGGAAAATCCCAGGGTCTTCTTTCTAGGAACCTAATACATCTATTACACATGCAAGGACTATAAAATAATACTATATTTTATAAAATATTATTAAATGCATATACTATTTATGTAAAATATGTATAAAATACCTTGATGGGAAAAAAATGTCATGTCAATAGACAAGATTGTCACCATTTTCACCCTCAGATTTTTCAGAACCCTGTGCATCTGTTGGCCATGTGACTAAGGACAAGCTGTGACCTTAAATGTAGGCCATCTTCGCCCTGAATTCTGCCTGGGCCTGAGGGACCTGTGGGCTTCTGTGCATGTGCTCTGTCGTATGGAACCTTTCCAGACAGTCACACTCTTGTGCACGTGGTGTAAACAGATCCCTTTGTAGAGTGCCTTGTCGCCCATCACTCCAGGGACTTGCCAAGCTTCAGGGTGGCTGCTCAGAAGTACACATCTGTCATCAGGGAACCTGGCAGAGTATAATGAGGTCCACTGGCAAGACTCTTGCCTCTGATCAGTTTGCTTTGGAAACTAGGTTTAACAAAACAACTTTAAAGAAGATAAAAATATTCCCAGCCCACTGTCTGTGGCATGGGACACAGGCCAGGTCCTGAGTGTACAGAACCCATGAGTTGTCTGAAGTTCCTGGGGAACTGACACCCAGGTACGCAGATGACTACGGTGCAGGGAGAAGGGGCCTGTGCAGAAAGCCCGGGTGCCAGCGGAGCCACGATCCACTGCAGCTCCAGGAAGACTGCCCAGAGGGGGTGCGGCCCGATCCCAGTGAGGGGGGATGTGAAGGCAGAAGAGTGCAGGAAAAGCAGGATGGTTGAGGGCACGTGCGCACAGGCATGAGACACTCCACTGGTGTGAGCAGGTAAAGGGCTATGGCAGGGCCTGGGCCATGGTCCCCGGTGAGGAGAATGCAGGGAGGTCTTGGTGTTTGTCTACGGAGTTGTCTGGGTCATAGTTTGGGGGGTGGGTGAAAGAGGTGCACCACGGGCAGGAAGCCAAGAGCCTCAGGAGCGAAGGAGAGGCAAAAGCAACTGCTGCCACCACACTGCTGTCTCAACTGATATCGCCGGGGAGGACGTACACGGGACCATGGAAGCCGGCCCCAGGATGGCAGGCACCCATTGGGTACTAGCAACCCCATGAAGAGCGGCCAGTGAAATACAGGATATCCAGTGAAATTTAAATTTGGGATAAAGGACATTCTTTTTTGCTTTGTATAGCATGTCCCAAATATCGCTTAAGACATACTTGTATTATCAAATAATTTATCTAATTTTGGATATCATTATCCTAAAAACAAAAAAGAAAAACACAAGCCTCAAGGAAGCCGAGTGAGCCAGGTGCAGCAGTACACACCTATGACCCCTGCACTGCCAGAGGCTGAGGCAGGAGGATCATAAGTTTGAGACCAGCCTCAGCCACTCAATGAGATCCTGTCTTAAAATAAAAAGTGAAAAGGGCTGGGGATGTGGCTCAATGGTAAAGCGCCCCTGTTCAATCCTGGGTACCAAAAAAAAAAAAAAAAAAAAAAAAGTCCAAAGAGGCCAAGTGACTTCTCTACGACCTCAGAGGAGTCAAAGGGTCAGGTGGATCAGCAAGGGATGCTGTTGGAGAGCTTGCCATCTTGTCAGTTACAGTGGCAGCACAGGGGAGGAAGTCCATCTGGTCTAGACCAGATGTGGGAGGAGAGGGCCTCGGGCCAGAGCCTCAAGCAAGGGCTGGCAGCACCCAGGGCTGAGTTGGGGTGAGAAGGCAGGAGGCTATGTGGCCCTGAGGTCACTGGTTACTTCTGTCAGAGCAGTGACTTGAGTGAGCCAGGGCACAGGGAATAAAGGGGAAGGAAGCAGGTCTCTCAGCTCAGCCTCAGGAGGGAGCAGGGGCTGCGGCCCCAAGATGCTGTCGAGACTGCTGGATGGCATCTGTCACAATAAAATGAGAACCAACTGGCCAGAACTTGGAGGAGAGAGGAACAAAGTCCTGGAGATGACAGAACTGAACTCCAGGGTGGAAATCTGGCCTTGAAGAGGCCTGTCTCCCCTGGGTAGGGGAAGTGGATGGTTCTGGGGAGAATTTCCCGACCTCTTCTTTGGAAGACCAGAAGGCAAGAACAAAATAAGGGTTGGTGGCACCTACATTACCGTTCCTGAGCCTTACCACAGAGCAACTGGGAGAATTCCTAGGAATTGGCCTGTCTGACCCTTTCTCCAGGGGCTCCTGCATCACGTACTGCTGAGCGGAGTCCAGGCTGGGCCACCGGGTGAGGGCCACAGGCTCCTTCAAAGGAAAGGGAACGAGGCTGCACTCAGGGGGGTGTGTGTTCCCAGGTACCTCACCCAGACCTGCTTTCTTCCCCTGAGGACAGGGATGAAAGAAACAGACCAGGGTGTGGGTGCAGGGATCTACCGCAGGGCCAATGAAGAGAGGCAAGGCTGGCAGCCTGTACAGAGAGACGATACTTGTGAATATCCTGGGCTTGGCATCCTGGGTTCTGCCTCTGACATAATAAAAGCACACTCTTGTGAACAGGCAGAAACTCTTTAATCAGGTCTGTTTTATTTTAAAACAAAATCCCAGCTTTTCCTTACACTGCACACAGTTTCTGGAACATAGAAAGGTTTGCTGTGACAACCCAACATCATGAGGCTCCTCCTGATTCTGCAGGACTGAGACTTCCCAAAGGTTCTGCCCTGCTGGCCAGCTGAGCAAAAAGTTCTGCAGGTGCGGTCCAGTCAGACACCTGGATTGGTCCCAGCAAGGGGGCCTGCACACAGCCTCCCACAGGGCACAAGGTGCTGGAGAGACAGCCTGGGCCTCCCAGGGGTTTCACACGTGCCCACCAGGCCCACACTGCTGCACCCAGTCCCCTGACCAAGTGCTCCTCTTCCCTGGTGGTCCACCAGCCTTTCCACATGCCTCTCAGCATCTACCTCCACAAGCTTTAAGCATTAAAAGTGCACCGGCCTGGGGCACAGTGGGCCTCACAGTGGGAGGGCAGTCTTTGAAACCACATCCTCTACCAATATGGAAAAAGGAACAGTGCGGAAAATCCCAAGACAGTGAGATGGACCCCCAGCCATCTCAGCTCCCAGCACCCACCTGGGCAGCATTCTCACGTGAGGGCCTAAGGAGACGAAAAGTGAAGCTGCCACCAACCCCAGCAGTGTTCTGGCACACGAGAAAAGCTTCCTAAAGCTTTGTAAGTATATCTGCAAAATGCTATTGGGACTAGGACCTTCCAACCATTTTTGTCTTCTAGGGTTGAGGAGACTACGCAACTCATTTTGTAAGCAACAGGTGTGGGCGAGAAAAGGGGTCACCTCCTGACCCCTGCGTGGGCTGCCTGTTCAGAGACGATGAGCCCCAGGGTGCAGGGGATTTGGAGTCCATGGCCCCTGGCAGCCACGACCTGAAATGCACTCTGCCAAGCAATAGCGCCCCATCAGCCTGGCATTCACCAAGCAGCTCGGCAGCAGTACAGCGTACACAGCTCCGGCATAGTCGACGCTGGTGGTCTGAGACTCAACTCAGGCTCCCCACGCCTCTAAAACCTGTCACCATAGGTTGAACATCCAGCTTCTTCCTTGAGGGTACAAGTGTCCTCCAGCCCACGATTTCTCTCCTGAACTACCCACAGAATCTAACTCAAATCCTCTTTACATAGATGTACCTGTGGCTGGGGACCAAGCCATCAAGAAGGCAACTCCAGAGGGACAGCCTAAGGCCGGCCACACACTACGGGTCCTGCTTAGAGCAACCACAATTCCCAAGAAAAGCAGAGATAGCCACTGAGCCCTAATACTTTGGAAAGACAGGAAGGAGGGGATGACCAGTCAGGACCCCAATGAGTGGCCAGGCCAGGTAGGCCCCATTTCCTGAACCTGAGGCTGCTGTTGGGGCTGCCCAAGCCTCACGTGCAGCCAATAGCACTGCACAGGCCAGCAGAGGGACCCCCCAGTGTCTTCTCCATTGAGAGGGACTATGTACAGGGAGAGGAGGGGAGTCTGGCCAGGGGCACCCCCACTTCATTTCATTCAATCAGGAGGTCAAACTGCTCAGCAGCTTCAAACTCAGCATTCATGGCCGCGGCCCACTCATCCAGCTCGGATTTCTGGGGAAGAGAAATGGGGGCAGGTGAGTGGCAAGGTGGCTGTACTGGCTAGAGCACATCACCCACACCCTGGAGGTGCTGCCTTCCCCCAAGTCAGCTGAGCCTGGCCCTGCATGTCTCCTGTGTGTGTGGCCAGACGGCAGAAATGGCCACGCCCCTCACTCACCAGGATCTCCGGCAGCTTTTTCTTCTTTCGTTTCTCTTTCAGGACAGGGGGAGAGATTCCAGGGAGCGTTGTGTCTGGGGCCCAGGGCTTTGCAGGGGCCCCGGTTACATTTGAACACACCACAGGTGAGACTCCGGACAAGTCTTCAGGACCCCCAAAACCAAAGTAGGAGCGTCGGCCTGGAGTAGAGGTGGAGGCGGAGCCGAGGGCCTCCAGCCGGCTGTAGGACCGCCTAACCTTCTTAGACATTTCCAAGTCTCTGGCATCCAGTTCTCCTTCTTTGAAGCTGGCCTCACCATTCAGGGCACATGACATAGGAGTGGTGGTGGGTGTGACAGGGATACTAGGTGTCTTGAAGAGGTCCTCTTTAGTAGGCTCCCTGTTAGGAGGGTTGTTTTCTTTCTCCAAGAAAAAAGCAATCTGTACCAGAACAGGAGAGAAAACACCTCTCTGGACCACTAACTTCCAGAAAGGCCCAGGAGACTGGATGGGAAGGGCAGGTACTTTTAAAAGAAACCAGTTACTGCTTCTGAGGAGCCTGCTTTTGTGACTTAAGAAGACTTGCCCCATCTGCTGGTGCTGTCACTGTTTCCAAGTGTGCCCAGCATCCAGTTACTTCTGTCACCCAAGCTTCCATCTAAATGAGCTCGACAACCTCCTAACCCCTGCCTGTCTCCAGCCTTGCCTTCTGTGGTGCATTTGCTGCACAGCTGCTTAAGTTTTCCCTAAAAGGTCCACTCAGTCAGTAAGTACCTATTTGATCACCTGTCTTGTGCTGGGCACTGATCTAGGCACTGGGAACACAGCAAGGAAGAAAATGACAAAACCTCTACTGCCACAGGGCTTCAGTTCTAGTGGGGGAAAGCGTGACAAGAACCCATGTGTTATGTTAGGGGTGTTAAATGCTACAGAAAACCAGAACCCCCCCAAAACCCCAACCGAACAGGATAGAGCTATGGGAGTGGGCTGGAACTGCAGGCCTCACTGAGGAGACACATGAGCTACAACTTGACACTGGTGAGGGAGCGGGTCACGTGGACATCCAAAGGAAGTGCTCTCAGCAGCAGGAACAGAGATGCAAACGTCCTGAGGCAAGAGTGTGCCAGTCAGGATGAAGAAACAAGGTGACCACTGCAGCTGCCGTGCATGACCCCCGGGGAGAGGAGCTGGAGATGAGGTTTGAGAGGTAACGGGCAGGGGTGTTTCACAGGGTCCTCTGCAAGCCACTGTAGAGCTTCTGGAGAGACCAATGAGCCACGGCAAGGGTGTGAACAGCAAAGGCAGCAGACGTCTATTTTAGAGGTACATGTGTTGGCTCCTCATAATTCCACTCAGCTCCAGTGCTTCCTCAGAGAGGCTGTCCCTCACCATGGAATCCACATCAGCCTGTCTCACCTCTGCTAGCTATTCTGTCACAATGACCTCTTTTATTTCCTGTCTAGCAATACTGCTATCTGATGTTGGCTTACTGAATGGTTGACTCAGTCACCCAATCAGAATGGGAACTTCCAGAGAGCAGGGGTCTTTCCTGGCTGACCTGCCTACACCTGGCACTTCCAACAGAGACTGCATGTTGTAGTGCTCATAAGTACTCACTGAATTCATGCCCATGAATCTGGCACTGAGTTTTCTGGAGGTCAAGACAAGGGCGGGCAGGACAAACTTAATGACTCTTGTGGTCTAGAACCAAGGAAGTAGATGTTATCAAAAGAAGCTTTTCCTTGCTTCAAGCTTTGGGAAATCAGCCCAATAGGTCTTGGTAAAAGGGACGATGAACAGAATTGGAATCACCCTTGACTACTTCTTCCTCATTTCCTATGGCCAGCTGCCCAGATCCTAGCAACTTTATCCTGCTCAGTGTCTCATGAATCTATCAGTTAACAAATAAGAAGGAGTGGCTACCACTGGGGAGATGGAAGGCCCTGCTCTCAGGTGTCTGTGTTCATAGAGGGAGAGAAAGACATTAAACATGCAAGCAAATACACTCATGCTGATAAGGCCTAAGGAGAATTACACAGAGAAAGTAACAGCGATCGGGTAAGGATGTCAGGGAAGGTCTCTGGGAGGAGATCCCTGAGTCCAGTCCTGTGTGACTGGCCAGTCATGTGGAAGGTGGGGAAAGGAGGGGTGCCACCCTGCCAACACCTTAGTCAGGCCCTCATCATCTTACTTCAGGACTTCTGAGCTTCACATCCTCACACCTGGTCTTAGGGCCCCAGCATAGCCATTCTCCTCATGGCCTCAGAGGGATCTTTATGTAATACTCAAGCTTGACTCAGTCACTACCTTGCTTAAAACTTTTCAAAGGTTGACTGGAGGTATCTTAGTGGCAGAGTATAAGGCCCTAGATTTGATCTGCAGCACCACCCACAACAACAACAACAACAACAAAACATTTCCAAAGGCTGCTCACAGAACAAGGATGAAGGCCAAATCCCAGAAAATGGTTTTCATGTCTCATCAGGATCCGCCCTGACTTAGCAAGCTCTCTCCCCTACCCTGACTAGGTCTGTTACAGAAACAAACTGCCATTTCCCACACCTCCTAATTGTCTTTGGACTTTAGATCTCTGCAAACATGGCTTACTTTGCCCAGAGTACCCCTACTTTAAAAATTTGGTTTAAGTCATAAAGAAGAATAAAATTATGGCATTTGCTGATAAATGGATGGAACTGGAGAACATCATGATAAGTGAAATAAGCTAGACCTAGAAAGTCAAGGGCAGAATGTTTTCTCTCATATGTGGAAACCAAGCCAAAATAAGGAAAAAAAAGAAAGAAAAAAAAAATAAAAATAAGAAGGGGAGAATCCCAGGAAAAGAAGAGAGAGATCCATGGAACAGAGGAAAAGGATTGAGGGGAAGGAGAAATAGGGAAGAACAGTGGAATGATTTTGAGCAAACATCCCTATGTACATGAATATAACAGTGAATCTCACCTTTATGTATATCCACAATACACTAATTAAGAAAACTATACATAAACAGAAGAAAGATGAATGCAGTAAAGGGAAGATGGAGAGGAAGAAGGGAGGGAAAGGGGACATACTGAGGATTGAATTGGAGCAAATTATGTTCCATGCTGTATAATTATGTCAAAATGGACCCCAATATCAATACACATATTAATAAACTAATATAAATGTAAAAAATAATAAACATATGTTAATAAGTAAAATACATATTAATAAACTAATTTTTAAAATTCTAAAAATTTTGGTTTAAGTATTTCTTTGTAAAACACTCCCTGAGCCACTGGGTTGGATATCATCATGGAACCTGGTTTTCCTTATTGTAGCCCTGGGCATACAATATTGTACTCACTTGGTTACTTGTCTTTCTCCCCATTTGTAAGTCCCACAAACTCTTCAAAGGCAATTAGCATTTCTCATTGACTATTTCTTCAGATTTCCTCTTAATGAAATATTCTCAGTAACAATTTCTGCTAAAACTGTAAAAGCACCATGATACATAACTCATAACAACCACAAAGAAAAACTGAAGACACAATGGATTTGAAAGAAGACAGCGGACTGGATAGGACACAGCTCAGCATTCTAAGGAAAATGGTATAAATATGCTCGTCATAAAGAGCTGAAAATGAAAAAAGTCTGCAGAGAGTAATCAAGATTGGCAACGCAATGCACAATGGTATCCAAAAGCAAATTGTTCCAGAATACTACAAAAGAGCTCCCTGGGTAGATGTGAGAGGACAATATGCCACCCCCAGCTCTAGAGTGACCTGGCTCCCACTCAACTAAACAGGTGGAAATGAACTCACCCTAGAGCTCCTGCGAGGCGAATGGGTGGATGGGATCTGTGGGGAACAACACCAACTGGTCAAATAGCCAGATCCCAGTATTGGCCTCCCACTCAAAACCCCGTCTCTTAGTCCTCACCTCTACAGCATGAGCCACGATCTTCTTCAAAACGATGGGCTTTCTGACTGGAGCCGCATGGGGTGCCTGGAGAAGAGGAGTGATCATGAGTTCTACATCAGTGCTGGGGCCTCTCGGGCAGTAACTGAGAAATCCTGGGCTCACCTTCCCACTGACTACAGGAAGGATGCTCGGAAGATCCGAGCCTGATTTCCGCTGGGACCTCCGCAGAGGCGTAGTTGGAGATGGGGTCCTGGGCCCTATAAAGAGAAAAATGATCAGAAGTTGGGAAAGACTCCAGGCCCGAGTCGAGAGACAGGTGCCGGAGTGGGCAAGAGAAGGTTCCCAAACGAACCCTTTGGGGGCGCCTTCCTGGGGCAGAAAAGCATCCTTCGGCGTGGTGGGGAAGGGCCTGCGTTCCCCAAACGGCTTGGTCCCACCTCTCCCGCGTGCCCTCCGCTCACCCGAGAGCCGAGCGGCCCCTCCGGACCGCGTTCGCCTCTCAGACATATCTAGTCCTGGCCTCGACGTCCTCTGCCGCAGCAGCCGGGGGCTCGCGCTAACTGGGAGAGCCGTCTGCTGCGGGAAGTGTTCGAATTACCCGCCCGGCCAGAGAGGAAGCGGAAGTGACGTGAGGCGGGAGGGCCGCTACGCTCGGATTTCCGCCTTCTTCGCCCGCCTTCACTTTTCGCCTCTGCAGGGGTGTGGCCGGTGGCCGGTGGCGCGGTGTCGTCATCAGCGCGCGCCGCACCCGGAAGAGACGTGGCAGCGGAGGGATAATCGGAGCGGCTGGCGCTGAAGAGGGCAGAGCGGGAGCTACGAAGAGCGCAGTCCCGGTCCTTCCGCGCCTCGAATCACCTCTCGCGCACATCGGGACCGGTGCCGCGGCGGATCAGTAACATCGAGAGTGGGGGGTCTGTAAAGAGAGGGGCGGGGCTAGTAAGGGGTGGGGCCCAAAGGGACTTTGGGGGCGGGGCCACTGGTATCAGGGGTTAGCCGATGGAGAGGCCTGCCTGGGGGCGGGCTACAGAAAGAATGAGGGGTCGCTGGAGGCGGGACTTATGTAGGGGGCGTGACCGACACCAGCCAGATGGGGAATTTGGGTTTGTGTGCTTGCGAGATGTGTCGGCGGAGTTGAGTGGAAATGGACCGGGCTGGTGAGAACCAGGTGGCGGCTTAGTACGACCTGGCTTCTTCCCCAGGGTCGGTCATGGGACTTTGCAAGTGCCCCAAGAGGAAGGTGACCAATCTGTTCTGCTTCGAACACCGAGTCAACGTCTGCGAGCACTGCCTGGTAGCCAATCACGCCAAGGTGGGGTATTGAGAGCAGCGCCTTACCAGGTCTCTGGGTGGGCTATGGATTTTGGCTTCCTCCAGACCCTTAAGGGACATGGCTCTAGAATGTAAGCTCCATAAGGGCAAGGACTTGGTTTATTTTGCTCACTCCTATAGCCCCATCCCCTAAGAGAGTCAGGCACACAGTAGGCTCTCAATAAATGTTTACTAGTTGAACAAACATAAGGATGTGTCTCTGTGGTGAGAGAAAAGAGGCAGCTGGACTTTGGAGTGGTTGGTCTTGGAGCCCAGGTTCCAACTGTGACTTCTCTTTCCCACTCCATCCAGTGCATCGTCCAGTCCTACCTGCAGTGGCTCCAAGATAGTGACTACAACCCCAATTGCCGCCTGTGCAGCACACCCTTGGCCAGCCGAGAGACAACCCGCCTCGTTTGCTATGGTGAGGCTTGGTCATCCTGGAGGGATCAGGGTAGCCCCAGAGCCCATCTTCGTGACTGGTTTACATGCCCTCCTCCAGAAAGAATAGAATGAATTACCCAAAACTGGGAGGCCAGAGCCCCAGATTCCTGTCCTTTTAGGTTACTTCCCTGCTGTGTAAGCTCAGGCAAGTCATTTTCCCTTTCTAGGCCCCTATGTCTTTTCCTAATACTGCTTCCTGCCCTACCAGTCTTGGAATGTTGAGCAAGAGCCCGTCAAACTTATGGGGGTGGCAGTCTGTAGCCACACCAGCATGGAACTTTCAGATATTTCAGATCTGTTACTAAACAGAGGAAGAGTTTCCCACATTAAAGTTAGCTAGAGGGAGCCAGCAGTCATATGTGTTATGACTTTGGTCTGGTGTAAGAGCCTCAGCTTCAATTTTTGAAGGAGCTGATGCCAAAAGGACAGTTGTGTTTGTGTGTTTCTCAATGTGACAGTGTGTGTAGCTTGCGAGACTTTAATGTACATTGTCTTTACATGGATGTTCGTTAGTACTTGTGGATGATCACAGGTGTGTTGTGGACATACAAGGAGAACACATGGCTGAGGGACTTGAGTGTTAGCAGCCACATGAGCGTGCAGGAGCTAGTGTAGATGTAAGGAATGGCGCTTGTGTTGGGGTTACAAGTTCATAAGCACAGGCGTATTTGTGTCCATAGATGTGTATGTGCATCTGTGTGCCTATGTGTGTATCTACGAATCCTTGTTGCAACTACTCTTGATTCACTGTTAGCTCAAGGGGTGTGATGAGTGCAGGCCTGGAAGGGACTCCTTGAAAGGGTAGGTGGCATTTTCTTCCCACCCATTCCCACCTCTTTGTGGGCGAGGCAGTTTTGTAGCATCTGCCTTGACTTGGTGGGTGGTATCCAAGAAGGCCAAAGTCTTAGGGAACACTGCCGAAATGGACCCGGAGAGAGGAGGGGAAGGAGAGGCTTTAGTCATACATATAGGTATCCATTCATCCCTGCAGTGGGCTGGGGGCTGTTGCTGGCCTAAGAACCCAAAGAGTCTTGTTCCTGTGTCTCTCCTCCCTTACATCATGGGCCCTCAGATCTCTTCCACTGGGCCTGCCTCAATGAACGTGCCGCCCAGCTACCCCGAAACACAGCACCTGCTGGCTATCAGTGCCCCAGCTGCAATGGCCCCATCTTCCCTCCAACCAACCTGGCTGGCCCTGTGGCCTCTGCACTGAGAGAGAAGCTAGCCACAGTCAACTGGGCCCGAGCAGGACTGGGCCTCCCTCTGGTGAGTTTCTTTGTCTCACTATTTGTTTGCCCTGAGCCTTACCTTAGCCATATGGGTGGGTGGGAACAGCACAGGGCAGGCTGGTGACCCAAATTCCTTCCTACAGATTGATGAGGTGATGAGCCCAGAGCCGGAGCCCCTCAATTCCTCCGACTTCTCTGACTGGTCCAGCTTTAATGGTAAGTGGTGGCCTTCACCTTCTTTTGGGCCTTTGCCTCCCTGCATTACTGACAGCTCTCTCCCTACCCACAGCCACCAGTCACCCCGGACAGGAGGACATAGACAGTGCTTCCGCTGCCCCAGCCTTCTACAGCCAGGCCCCCCGTCCCCCTGCCTCTCCCAGCCGACCTGAGCAGCATACAGTCATTCATATGGGCAGTACTGAGCCCTTGACTCATGGTGAGCCACAGGATTATCCCAGCCAGAGGACAGAAAGGGCATGGGTAGTGTGGGTGGAGGGAACTTAGGAACCCAGAGCCTCCCCCAAAGTGGCACTTCCACACCCCAAGCACAGACATGGCCTCCCCATACTTCTAAGGTGCTCTGTCAGGCTGGGGAGGGTAGGAGACCCTCGTGTACAGGGCCAGTTTCCCTGAGTCTGTTGATGCTGGTGGCTTCATCCCTGCAGCCCCAAGGAAGGTGTACGACACACGGGATGATGACCGGGTACCTGGCCTCCACGGGGATTGTGACGATGACAAGTATCGCCGCCGACCAGCCCTGGGCTGGCTGGCCCAGTTGCTCAGGTACACGGGGTCGATTGGGGCAGGATGACAGGAAGGGAGGAGAGAAGTAAGCCGGGAGAGGAAGAGATGGATGACAGAGGGGCTGGTTCTGGGCAGTGGTGGTCTCTAGTGCAGGGGCTGTGCAGAGAGGCCTCAGCTGGACAGCAGCTACCTTGGTGTGCCCCTCTCTGGGGCTGTCCTTGCCTCCTAGGAGATCTGGACTTGGGTTCTTTGTGGCCCCTTCCTGCTCCAGCAGCACCCAATCTTTTAACTCTCCCCCATGCCCGACACCCCAGTTTCTAGAACATAGTCGTGCGCCTCAGCTGCTGTGAGCTGCACAGTGACTCCATTTGGTGGCAGGTACAGGGGCGATCATCCCTGTGGCACAGATGAGGAAACCAAGGCTCGAGAATGGTGACCAAGGCTCTTCTCTGTGCCATGGGGGCCGCCAGGGACCAAGGGCCTGACCTGACTCTCCCCTCATTCCCCCCAGGAGCCGGGCTGGGTCTCGTAAGCGGCCGCTGACCCTGCTCCAGCGGGCGGGGCTGCTGCTACTGTTGGGGCTTCTGGGTTTCCTGGCCCTCCTCGCCCTCATGTCTCGCCTGGGCCGGGCTGCGGCTGACAGCGATCCCAATCTCGACCCACTCATGAACCCTCATATCCGTGTGGGTCCCTCCTGAGCCCTTGCTTGTGGCTGGGCCAGTCTAGGACCTGGGATCCTGAGGGGGAAGGCAGGGAGGCCAGGGGTCTCTTTTCTGCTCCTCTTCCTCAAGCCTGAGACACTGAGCTCCCTGACCCAAAGCCAAGGCCACCGGAGTGGCTACAGGCTGGGCCGGGAGTCCTGTAGGTCAAGCATTGATCTTAACCTACTTCCCCCTGGGTTTCCAGCTTCCCACCCTCACCCCTTGAAGGAGCTGACAGGTGCAAATAAACAGCAGACTTTATTAAAACACCCAAAGTAGCCTTTTCCTTCTCCCTCCTCAGCCCCATCCCTAGTCCCCAGGCCTCAGTGGTTCTCTTCCCGGTATTGGATGGCCAGAAACTCCAGGGACAGGCGGTTGAAGAACATGGCTTCATTGAGCACTGGCAGAAGAGAGAGCCCTCATCAGCCCCACACCCCTGCCCTCTCCTTGTCACATCTTAGGGTTCCGAAGCACCCCCTCCTCTTAGCACACCTCCTCCCACTCACTCAGGATGGTCAGGGCAAAGCACCGCAGAAACTTGTCATCTGTCATCTCCGCGTAGAGTGACCCCATGGCAGCCCAGCAGATGCTGATCACCTGGGAGAACTGTAGGCCCATCCAGTGGGAGAGTGGTCCCCTTACATGTCAGCAGGTCTCCCTCAGTCCCTCAGCCCGAGCCCCTACCCCAGGCCTACCATCAGGACGATGGTGTATTGGAAGCTCATGTGGTCGTAGTGGTGGGTGATGCAGAAGTTATGCACGTCGTTGGCAAAGACGGCCAGGTGTATAAAGAAGAGCATCAGTGCGGTCATGGTGAGCATCAAGCCTGGCGGAAAGAAGAACACAGCTATGCGGTCGCGCCACCGCATCCTGGCCGCTGTGTGGACTCAAGTCGGACGTGAGAGCCTGACAGCAGCACCCCAGAAGAGCGGCAGAATCCTGAGGACCTCGGGCTCCCCATGGAACGGCAGTGGGATTCCAGAACCAGAAGGACACTGGAGGGGACAGAATTCTAGAACACAGGCTGCTTCCAGCAAACACAAGAGCGCTTCCTGGATGGCTGGGGTTGCTCTGAGTTGGGAGGAGTGGGCACAAGGTGCAGGGCAGCGGGGGCAGCACCCACCGTGGTTCCACCCTGACTGCTGTGTGCATCCCCACAGTGTGAGCACGTTCCACAGACGAGTGCCTGGGACGGTCAAGTTGAAGGGCACGTCCCAGGTCCACAGCAAGTCTTAGGCAGATGAGATTAGGACCCTGGGGTGGCTGGAAAGCATCCGAGGTGAGGGTGCCAGGCTGGACCCCAGTTCCAAGTGTTTGCCCCACTCCCTGCTGGGGTGGAACTAAGGGAAGAGAAGGGACGACATGTCCTCTGTTGCTGTCCGGGGACCTCCGAGCCCTCCCAGGTGTAGCTCGGAGCAGCTGGCTCTCCACCTTCCCTCCTGTTCCTTAGCTCCCATGCCGGCCAGCTTCCCCCTGTCTTCAGATGCTCAGAGCGTCTTCCCGCCCAGCACCTCTGCGTTCCCGGAGTCCCAGGGGAGTGCCGGGGCTGGCGACATCAGTCTTCCTTTGTTCTCCAGTCTGAGTCACGGGTCGTTTTCCTCAGACTTGTGCAGCCATTGAGCCACACTGAGTCTGTTCTGAAACGCAGATCCCATCCTTCTTGAGGCTGTGACAGCAGGGGCAGACAGCACAGAAGAACCAATTCCTCCATGCAGGTGAGGGGAGAACTCCAGGGCTGCCACAAAACAAACCAGAGGAAGAGCGGGAAATGGTGTCAGGGCACAAAACCTCCCAGGGACTGAAGCAGGAGAGGGCACTGGCGTCCGGCACGCCAGCCTGCTGTCTCCCGCCCAGCTGCCTGCCCAGGAAGTTAGGCTCTAGATCAGGCCAAGACCTGAGGTCTCCCACCTCCAAGCAGTAGGACTAGACCCACAGCCGTCATCACGCTTGCTCCCCGCTCCCATCTGTCATCCATCACAGCAGTTCCTCAGACCCCCTCCCTAACCATGTGGCTCTGTCATTTACCCAGGACCTTGAACATGAGAAACAAGTGCCACACCCCCAGCCCACTAGAGTTTGAATATATGGTTTGTCCCTCTTGAACTCATGCAAGAGTTTAATCCCCTAAACCTCATATTCATGGTATTAAAAGGGCAGAAGCTTTAGCAGGCTTTGGTGTTCAGAGGTGAGGCTTTGGGGTAGGTCATTAGGGTAGAACCCCTTTAACAATTCTCGAGGCTTTACATGAAGAAGAGAGACCACACAGACAGATGCACACATGATGTGATGCAGTCAAGGGGAAGGGGGCTTGCCAGAAGCTCTGTCATGTGTGGACTTCCAGCATCCAAAATAAACCTCTTTTTATAAAGTAGCCTGCTTCAGGCATTTCATTATAGTAACGAAATTACTATAGGACATGAACCTATGTCCTATAGTAAAAAGGTGATGGCCCAACACATGTCCATGGTCCCATTGTTCAGACAGATATTGCACATAAGTTTTCATTTGAGTATAAGTGGAATTTGAAGTTTCTAGTTCAATGCTATTTTAGAAGGAGCCCAAACAATATATGAATATGTTCTTATAAAAGATTAGCATAATCTACAGGCATACAGAGGATGATAACAATTTCCCTCCTGAACCCTGATCCCACAGAGGTAACCTCTTCAGTTTGAAGAGGCAGCACCTTTTGGAACTTTGTACATCTAAATGTACACATATATGCATGATTTTGTTTATTTGCTGATACCAAATGTTGAACCACTTAACCACTGAGCCACATGCTCAGCCCTTTTTATTTTATAATTTTAGACAGAGACTTGCTAAATTGCTTAGGGCCTCACTGAGTTGCTGGGGCCAGCTTTGATCTTGCTATCCCCCTGACTCAGCCTTCCAGGTCACTGGGATTATGGGAATGTGCCACTGTGCTCAGCTATCATGCATAATTAAAAAAAAAAAATAACATGCCTCCAGTCCCAACTACTCAAAAGGCTGAAGCAGGAGGATCACTTCAACACGAGTTCAAGACAAGCCTGGACATCACAGCGAGATGAAAAAAAATTTTTAAAATCATACCATGGGGCTGGGGAGATAGCTCAGTTGGTAGAGTGCTTGCCTTGCAAGCACAAGACCCGGGGTTCAATCCCCAGCACTGCAAAAATAAATAAGTAAATAAATAAATCATACCATATGTACTAACAAAGTATGATTTTTGAAGAGATAAAAACATTACATCTAAACATAGGATGAATATGTAACCAAGATCTTTTATGAACTCATCAATTAGGGGAGTCCTCCTTATTAAGATGGTAATCCACCTTGATGACCTGGATGTGGACAGGTATTTAAAGAGGAATGTCAAAATATGATTACTGGAGCCATGCACTGTGGTACATACCTGTAATCCCAGCAACTTGGGAGGCTGAGGCAGGAGGATCACATGTTCTGAGGCCAGTTTCAGCAACTTAGACCATCTCAAAATTTAAAAATACAATGGGGATTTAGCTCAGTAGTAGAGTGCCCCTGGGTTCAATCACCAGCACCAAAAAATATAACAAAATATGATTATTGAGTTAGATACAAAATTGGTTCATGTCCTACAGGACAATAAAATTTATTACCTTTTATTTTGCTACTGGATATAAATATTTTCCATCTCTCCTGGGCAATATCTAGTTTTTACTTCAGAGTCTGAACTCCATAGTAAATACTAAAAACAAGTGTACATTCCTATGAGTAATTGCATAATCCTCAGATGGGCTTGTGAAATAGTGCCCCACTATGACATCAAAAGCAAATGCTGTACTCTTCCAATTTTGGGGTAGTGTTGCCTGACATTATTCTGCAGTTTTTTAAAAAAAAGTTTATAAACTTCTTGGAATAGATCTAAACTTGTGTGTTGCGGGGTGCTGGGACAGAGCTCAATATTTATACTCTTTATTTAAGTTTATAGATATAGCTTCATAAGCTGAAATCTAATGTATTTATGCTTAATTTTTTTAAAAATTCAGTACCAGGAATTGAACCCAGGGACCACTGAACCACATCTCCAGCCCTATTTTTTTTTTTTTTTCTCGTGAGACAGGGTCTCACTGAGTTGCTTAGGGCCTTACCAAGTTGCTGCAGCTGGCCTCAAACTTGCAATCCTCCTGCCTCAGCCTCCCAAGTCACTGGGATTACAGATGTGCACCATCACACCTGGCTTAATGTGTTTTTTAAAAGAGTCTCTGAACATCCCATTGATTCAGAGGTCAACAAACTTTTTTTTTCTGTCAAAGATCAGATAGTAAATGTTTTAGGTTTTGTGGGCTTTAAGGTCTCTGGGGCAAGTGTTTGAGTCTGCTATTGTAACTCAAAAGAAGTCATAAATAATAAACAAATGATCATGACTGTGTTCCCGTAAAACTGTACTTATGGACACTGAAGTATGAATTTTGTGTAATTTTCAAAAGTTATGAAATTTTTTTTTCAACCATTAAATTTTTTTTTAACTTGGCAAGACCCTGCCTCAAAATAATAAGTAAATAAATAAATAAATAAATAAATAAAAGGGCCGGGATGTGGCCCAGTGGTTAAGAGCCCCTGGGTTCAATCCCCTGGTAAAAAAAAAAAAGTAAAAACACTGTAGTTCATAGGACCTATGAAAACAGGTGGTGTCCTGCATTTGGTCTGCAGGACCCCTGGCAAAGAATTAAATGAATAGGCTTTTTTCCATTCCATTCCATCCCCACTCCCAGCCCATGGTAAGTAATGTTTCAAGGGCTACGCTGATGAAGTCTTTCTTTCCTTCCATTCTGACTCAGTATGTTCCCATTTGAACTTCAAGTCATTCCCCACTCCTGTGCTTCTGCTGCCATTAGCTGCACCTTTTTCCAAGGCAGAAACCTGGGAATCATCCTTCATGCCTTACCCAACCCTCCAGTGGCACATCCCGTCAATCATTTACGGTCTGCAGGGTGTGTTCTAAGCATGAGGGAATAGAGGTTCTCAAATGTGCACGCCAGAACTTTCTCACTTTCTCTCTCTCTCTCTCTCTCTCTCTCTCTCTCTCTCTCTCTCTCTCTCTCTCTCTCTCTCTCTCTCTCTCTCTCTCTCCTTTTTTTTTTTTAACGCGCCACAGGTACTTCTAAACAGTTCTGATGCATCACAGGACTGGGTCCCAGAAACACTGCGCTAGCTGCACCGTGTGGGTTACCGTTCAGGCATTAATCCCCGCAGTCCCCTAGGGAGTATTTAGGTGAACAGATTTCAGTGATTGTCCAATCTATCTGTGCACATATTCCGTGTGCCTCTTTCCAGCAGGGATGAAGGATTGGGGAGCCACGACCTGGCCCTCTTCCGAGAGAGCAGCAACCCAAGGCAGTTCCAAACTGGGGGAACTCAGGGCTCTCCCGGAACCGTCGTCACTCGGGAAGGACCGGATGTGAGGGAACTCTACTCTCGAAGGACCTAGAGCTGCAGGGGGACATTTCACCTGAAGGACTGCCACGTTTCAACAACAACTTTATGGGTCCCGGAAGTGCTGCTCCGTTCTCCCTTTCCATCCTCACGCCCGTGGGCTGCAGTTGGAGCGATGGCGGCGACAGCCGCCGGGCCAGGCCCAGCATCTGGACCTGGAGACTCCCCGGAAGGGCCCGAGGCGGAGGCTTCGGAGCGGCGGCGGAAGGCGCACGGAATGCTGAAGCTTTACTACGGACTCTCGGAAGGGGAGGCGGCTGGCCGCTCCGCGGGGCTGGACCCCCTGGACCCGACTGATCTCAATGGGGCACACTTCGACCCGGAAGTGTATCTGGACAAGGTGTGTGTGGAGTCGGGGGTCCAGGCTCCCGATGTCTCCGACCCCCAGAACCCTCCGACATTGTCGTGGGGGTGAAGGGAGCAGGGGTCATAAGAGGAGAACGACCCCTGGCCAGGGTCGAGGTTCGGCCGGAACCCCAGAGCGTGGGCAGGTTGGGACTGGCTCAGGTGGTGATGGGGTCTGAAGTCCCGCGGCTGCGGTTCTGGTAGGGCTCGGGTAGGGGGCGTGGCCCAGGCCCTGACCGCCGGGCTGCGCATAGGCGGAGCCTGAAGGTTACAAGTGCTGACAAACCCCAAACCGGGTCTAACCCAGTGATCTCTGAGGCATGCCACTTGTAGGCTCCATACCTGGGATTCGTGACAGGGGCGGGATCAGGGTTTTCTTGCACGGAAATCCTACCGTTTGGGGCCAAGGGTGGGGGACATGAGTGCCCTCTGACCTGAACACTAACCACCCTACTTCTCTAGTTGCGTAGAGAGTGCCCCCTGGCCCAGCTGATGGACAGTGAGACCGACATGGTGCGGCAGATCCGGGCTCTAGACAGCGACATGCAGACCCTGGTCTATGAAAACTACAACAAGTTCATCTCAGCCACAGGTGATCCCCGCGAGGACACGAGTCTAGCATCTCTCATTCCTCCTGTACTGGGAGAATCAGGGGTTTAGAGGGAGGAGACCCAGTTTCCAGTCCTGCCCTGACAGTACACTATCGCCTCCCTCCCTCTGGGGCTTCAAGAGGGTTGTTTTAATACCAAAGAGGAGAAATGATGAAATGAAATTTTTAAAATGAATTTATATAAAGCATGTAAAGAATTCCCAACACTAAGGAAGCCTCAGAAGAGTTTTTTGTTTGCTTTTAATTAGTGGTAGTTTTTGTCTCTATTTCAGACCTGCTTCAAGGTGGATGGCCTTGTTCTTCTGTTCCTTCCTTCTTACTCTCCTTCCTCCTTCCCTAATTAAGCAAGGAGAGAAAACTGATGACATTAGAGACACAAGATCACATAAAGTCTTCTTTAGTCTCTAGCACTAGACAGTGTTCAGCTATCATCCTCACTACCTTCTTTCCTGTTTTGAGGAGCTGTGCCTCAGACTTGGGTAATAATTTTGGACCCTCACATACTTAAGTCCAGGAGACAAGATCCCAAGGGTTTGACTGCAGTCTAGAATGTTCTGGGAGCCTCTGTGGGTGTTGTTCTCACAATATGGTATTGTTGTACCATAGGTACCCTCCTAGTGTCACAGTGCTGGATGTAATAACACATACTCATGGTTTTGTTTTTTTTTAATCTGATGTGAAGCAGGTCCATCAATGAATAGGCACCTCTCTGTTTACTAATGCCAGCATTAATACACACACACACACACACACACACACACACACAACAAAATAATTTATGTGCTGAGAAATTTCTCAGGCATTTCATAAACATTACATTTTTACATTTATTAGAATATGCACAATATTTTGACCCTTAGCTCTTGCTTAATACCAATGGTTTGGCTTATTTAAACTTTTTTTTTTCCTAAGAAGAAGGGGAAAAAAATCAGAGTAGATGTTAGGAATATTAGGTGTGTTAATTTATAAACACAATGAAGTCTTATATTCATTCAGGAAATATACACTAAATGCCTTTTTTAAGGTTTTTTTAAAATTTATTTTGCACATTGGGGTTCGGTGAACCAACGTGACAAAGCTCCTGCCTTTTGGAGCCCACATTCTAGTTGAAAAGACAGACAATAAGTAAACACAGAAGTAAAGGTGGTAGTAAGTGCTTCAAGAAAAAATTGAGTAAGAGGAAAAAGTATGTTGGAAGTCCTCCTTTAGTGAGGGTCAGTATGAGAAGGCCATTCTGAGGTGTGACCTTTGAGCAGGGCTTTGAGAGACAGAGCCAGCCAAAGGAGGGGGCGTTGGGGCAGGAGAGACAGGCCTGGAAGAGAAAGCACATCTGGAGCATCCAAGTGCAGCAGTGGAGTGTGGTGAGCTTAGTGGGCTAGAGGGTTGGTAGGGATCAGGTTATAGAAGGACCTGGTGGTTTTAAGGAGCCTGCTTTTTACAGTGAGATGGAAGAGCGAAGAACTGTTGATCTGGCTTATGTCTTAAAAGGGCCCTTCTGTCCACTTTGTTAAAAATGGGGCTGGGATCATAGCTCAGTGGTAGAGCGCTTGCCTAGCTTGTGTGAGACACTGGGTTCAGTTCTCAGCACAGCATATGAATAAATGAACAAAATAAAGTTCCAAACCAAACATTACAAAAAAAAAAAAAAAGGGACTAGAGCCAGACACATTGACACACACACCTTTAATCTCAGCTTGGAACATTGAGGCAGATGATCACAGGTTCAAGGCCAGTCTCAGTAACTTTGTGAGACTCTGTTTCAAAATAAAAATTTAAACCATCTGGGGATGTGGCTCAGTGGTGAAGCACACCTGAGTTCAATCCATAGTACGGAAAAAAAAAAAAAAAAGGACTATAGAGTTGGGCATGATGGCACATTCCTATAATTCCAGCAACTTGGGAGGCTGAGGCAGGAGGATTGCAAGTTTGAGGCCAGTCTCAGCAACTTAGCAAGACTGTCTCAAAAAATAAAGGCGGCTGGAGATGTAGCTCAGTGGTAAGGTGCCCCTGCGTTCAATCCCCAGTACCCCCCCAAATTAAAAGGACTGTAGGGAAGTGAGGATGGCAGGGACTATAGGCGGCTGTTGTAGCAGTCATGCTGGTGACACAAACCAGGATGTCAACAGTGGAAAAGTAGAATGATTCAAGATTTTTCTGAAGGTCAGTCTTAAGGCATTTATTGATTGAATCACGTGATACACGAGAGAACGAAGATTCAGGGTGATGGAGGCTTGGGACCCAAACCATTGGGGAGAATGGTAATGCTTCTTATTTTAAAGAAGCAAGTTGTGGTGGGAGCAAAATTCAAGGGTCAGTTTTGGCACTGTCAGGCTGAGGTGCCTATTAGAGGAGGAGCCTGGAGCTCAGGGTGTATGGAAGAAGGTGAGGGATGACCTGGGAGGGAATGTGGAGAGAGGAGAGATCTGAGAACTGAGCCCGAGGCATCCTGACAGTCCAGTCAGGAGGACAAGGAAGACCCCGCAGAGGGAGTGAGCAGTTGGAGAGGTTTGAACAGCCAGAAGCATGATTGTCTTGGAAGCTGAGTGAAGAAAACATTCCAAGAAATGGTGGAACTGACAAACGTGATCAAGCACCCAGGAGAGCAGGGCAGCATGGAGTCCTTGTGGACTGGGCAGGGTGTGCAGGGGGAGAGCTCAGAGCCGCCGGAGCAGTGCTGGTGGAAGGGCTGCCTGTGGCCAAGCACGAGCGAGCCCTCATCTACCAGCTGGGTGTAGCTCCGGGGCAGCAGGTCCCTAGCACTGCCAAGGGGAGGATGGGCGGGCCAGTGCTTACCTCCTTAGCAGAAGGGGAAGAAGAATGTGGGCAGGGCCAGGCAGGTGGTAGGTGTAGAGCTTCACTAGAGGCCTTCCAGAACATACCAGGGGTTTTCTCCTTTATCCACAGAGTGCTGAGGCAATGTGTTTAGACAGAGCGTCATGTGGTCAGAGTTGTGATCTGAAAAGATCCCTCCAAGATGGGTAGGGTGGTGCACGCTTAGGCCTGTAGTCCCAGCCGCTTGGGAGGCTGAGGCAGGAGGATGGCGAGTTCAAAGTCAGTCTCTGCAAAAAGCAAGGTGTTGAGCAACTCAGTGAGACCCTGACTCTAAATAAAAGACAAAATAGGGCTGGGGATGTGGCTCAGTGGTGGAGTGCCCCTGGGTTCAATCCTTGTTGCTGCCCCCCACCCCCCACCGCCAAAAAAAAAATCCCTCCAGCTGCACTGGGAGGAGTAGATGGAGAGGAGGCAGGAGTGCAGCCATATCTGTAGTCCAGGCCAGAAATCCTGGGAGCCTGCACCAGGATGATGGGGATGGGCAGGCTGACAGGCACTTGGGGCAACATTGACAACCCCAGGAGCTTTGAATGTAAAGAATCGCCTCTCGTTTCAGCGTAAGTGAATATAGCAGCAAACAGGTGATCCCGAGCTCTCTCAGAACGCGCATTCCAGAGAGGCGGGTGGTGAATGAAGACGTTAAGAAAACAAAACAGGATCATTTATTAGAGTAGACAGGTTTAGAAATGGTGGTCGAGAAAGGCCTTCCTGAGATGGGGACAGCTGAGGCGAGTGGTGGGATCCCCCAGGAGGATGTGGGGGCAGGAGGACTCCAGCCGAGGGAACAGCCTAGACAAGGCCCTGGGAAGTCCTCCAGTGCACTGGGGACAGCAGGTTTGGTGGTGGAGGGAGCTGCACTTGACTGGAGGAGGGATGGCAAACCTTTTTTGAAAAGGACCACAGTATGTGGCTTTCTGGGCCATCTGGTCTGTTGTATCTATTCAGCTCCACCACTGTCACCTATAGCTTCCGTGGGTGGCGTGTGGATGAACGAGCGTGGCTGTGTTCCAGCACAACCTCGTTTACACAAGCAGGTGGCGAGATTCTGGAGTGACATGAGCAAAAATGCTGGAGTAAATGCATTTGATATCTCTCTCCTCTATAAAAGCAATGAAAATTGCCACAATAGCCTGAAACAACTTCTTTAGAACTGTAGAAATTAACCAAGGTTTGCAATAATCTAGGAAATAAGAAAAATGGCTGAATCTTGGTAAGAATAGTGAATGCTATGACTTTCCCCCCACCCCCAGTACTGGGGATTGAACCCAGGGCACTTAACCACTGAGCTATATCCCCAGCCCTTTTTCATATTTTATTTAGAGACGGGTCTCACTTAGTTACTTAGGGCCTCCCTATGTTGCTGAGGCTGGTTTTGAACTTGCGATCCTCCTGCCTCAGCCGCCTGAACCACTGGGAATACAGGCGTGCACCCAGCCCTGTGATATTTTAACTTGCCTTAGCCCCACTGCTTGCTCTCTGACTGAGCTATAGCCTTGAAAAATCATAGCCCATAGTTTTGGTCCTGGACGGAACACAACAGAGATGGAGCCCTTTCCAGACCACATACTCAATGAATTGTCCTTATCTGACCTGTCTGGTGGTTTCTTCTTTTTCTTTCTTCTTTTCGAGATGGGGGTCTCACTGCATTCCCCAGGCTGGTCTTCAGCTCAGGAGCTCACGTGCTGCTCCTGCCTCACTCACCTCCCAAGTGCTGGGACTAAAATTGTTCCTGGTCCTGGCTGTCTGGGGTTCCTTGAAAGACTTCACTCTGTAGGTCTGTCATTATTTGACTTGACTTAGAGGTTGCCTAGTGCCAAAGGCCTCTCAAGGGGGAGCTTGGGGCTGGGGAGATGGCTCAGTTGGTAGAGTGCTTGCCTTGCAAGCACAAGGCCCTGGGTTCCATCCCCAGCACCCAAAAAAAAAAAGTGGAGGGGCTTGTCAAAACAGTTATAGAGGGGCTGGGACTGGGGCTCGGTGCAGAGAGCTCACCTAGCATTTGCAAGGCACTGGGTTCAGCCTCAGCACTGCGTGAAAATAAATTAATAAATAAAGGTATTATGTCCATCTACAATTAAAAAAACAAAACAATTATAGATAAGTGGTATGATTGCCTAAGTTCATGGATACTAGTTGGGTTAGCTAATAGTCTAACCAAAAAATCTAAAAGGAAAAGCTCTGAAATTAGATGTCCATATCTCAGGAAGGCCACGCATTTGCTGGGCTGTACGTGTGCTCAGGAAGGGCCTCAGGGTGCCCTAAGCTCCCCTGTGGCTTATCTGGAGTCTCTGTACGAGCAGGAAGTAGAGGCCAAGGCCACCTGGCTGGCTGCATGTTAAGGTGCCAATACATACACACACAACCAGGGAGAGTTATGGGCTCCAGGAATTTAAGGAATTTTTAGTCTAATTATTAGCTGACCATTAAGCCAATCAAGTGAAGATATCAGTAACCATATACAACAAAGAACACAGACTTTGTGGAATTTACTCAGAAACTAATTATATCAGGTTAGTAACTCACAAAAGTCACTAAACAAAAACAGCAACTACAACAAGCAGCAACAGTGAACCCTGAGGAGGGAGGAAAATCTGATTCACTGAGTTGTCATATTATTTTAAATGTCTCATTTTCAACAAAAATTTACGAGACATGCAGAGACAAGAAAATATGGCCCGTTGCAGTAAAAACAATAATAAAAACTGTCTCCAGTGAAGTCAAAACACTGAATTTACTACATAGACCTAAATCTGTTGTTTTAGGTATATTCAAAGAGCTAAGGGGGCTGGGAATATGGCTCAGTTAGTAGAGTGCCTGCCTTGCAAGCACAAGGCCCTGGGTTCAATCCCCAGCACTGCAAAAAAAAAAAAAAAAAAAAAAGAGCTAAGGCAAATGATGTCCAAAGATGTAAAGGAAGAGTTAGCTGATGCACGCCTCTATTCCCAGCAACTTGGGAGGCTGAGGCAGGAGGATCAAAAGTTAAAGGCCAGCCTTAGCAACTTAGTGAGGCCATCAGCAACTTGGTGAGAACCTGTCTCAAAATAAAAAAATTAAAAGGTTTGGGGATGTGGCCTAGTGTGAAGTACCCCTGGGTTCAATCCCTGGTACCAATAAATAAGTAAATAAAATTTTAAAAGAACTAAAGGAAGATATGAAAATAATGTTTCACCAAATATAGAATATAAAAAAATAATAAATGTAAAATAGAACCAAGTAGAAATGATGTAGTATAATAACTATAATGAAAGTTTTGTATTAAAATGTCTCAACAGGGGTAGGGAGATAGCTCAGTTGGTAGTGTGCTTGCCTTGTAAGCACAAGGCGCTGGGTTCGATCCCCAGCACCCCCTCCCTCCCAAAAAAAAAGGCTCAACAGCAGATTTGAACAAGCAGAAGAATCAGCAAACTTGAATATATGTCAACTGAGATTATCCAACGTGAAGAATAAAAAGAAGGGCCGGGGCTGTGGCTCAGTGGCAGAGCACTTGCCTAGCACATGCAAGGCACTGGGTTCGAGTCTCAGCACTGCATAAAAACAAAAGTCCATTTCTAACTAATATTTTTTAAAAGTTTTTTAAAAGTGTGGTTTCTGTCTTCAAAAATTCTTTAAAGAAAAGAATAAAAAGTAAAAATGATAAAATTGAGTAGAACCTCACAGATTGGTGGGACACGATCTGGTGTGTCAACATGTACACTGGAAGTGTCAGATGGAGAGTGAGAGGAGAGAAAGAATATATGAAGAAATAATGGCTGAATTTTTTTTTTGGGGGGGGGGTGCTGGGGATCGAACCCAGGGCCTGTGCTTGCAAGGCAGGCACTCTACTGACTGAGCTATCTCTCCAGCCCCTGACATTTTTGATGAAAAACATTTATCTGTGTGTCCAAGAAACAAACTACAAGTAGAATAAATGTTACAAGATTGACGCCTGGACACGTTATAGTCAAGACAGAGAAATTAGTGTGTCAGGAGAGAAGCACTCCCTCTTGCAGGAGGGATCATAGCCAACGTCAACAGCTGGGCCTGGGGCCTGAAATCAGCACCCAGCTCAGCAAAAAACAAGACCAGAGATCAACAGCTGATTTCTTAGAAGCCATGGAAGTCGGAAAGCAGTGGAATGACGTTACGAAGTGCTGGAAGGAAGACAGATGCCAACCAAGAATCCTGTACTCAGTAATAAAACTACCCTGAAAAAGAAGAGGAGAGGCTGAGTGGGATTGTGTGCTCCCAAAGTCCTGGCTGTGCAGGAGGCTGAAGGACCCAGGAGTTTGAATACAGCCTGGAAAGAGAGAAATGGGCAAGAGGATTATAAAAATTAATAAGGAAATGTGAGGAACCCAAGATAGCCCAAATGGTCTTGCAGAACAAAATTTGCAGACTCACATTTACCAGTTTCAAAACTTACTTCAATCTAATTAAGATGATAAAATACTGGCATAGGATAGCCATCTAGATCAATTGAATAGAGTTGAGTCCAGAAACAAATGCGTCTTTGATCAATGAATTTTTAACAAAGGTGCCAAGATCATTCAATATGAAGAATAGGTTTTTTTTCAACATATGATGCTGAGACAGCAAATGTCCACATGCAAAAGAATGAAGTTGGATCCCTATCCCACATCACAGATAAAAATTAACTCAGCATGGATCATAGACCTTAATATAAGAGCTAACAATGTAAAACTCTTAGAAGAAAAGTGTAAATTTTCATGACCTTGGATTATGCAATGGTTTCTTAAATATGATACCAAAAGCACAAATAACCAAGGGAAAAAAAGAGATAAATTGAACTTCTCACAATTATCTTGTTTCAGATGGCACTATTGAAAAAAATAAAAGGACAACCCAAAAATGGAAGAAAATATTTACAAAGCGTATATCTAATAAAGGTGCAATACTCAGAATATAAAAAGAACAGCCTGGTGTGGTGGCACATAGCTGTAACCCCGCCTTCCAGGAGGCTGAGGAGGGAGGCTTGTAAATTCTAAGTTAGCCTGGGCAGCTTCATGAAACCCTATCTCAAAAATTTAAAAGGGCAGCCGTGGCACACGCCTGTAATCCCAGAGGCTTGGGAGGCTGAGGCAGGAGGATTGAGAGTTCAAAGCCAGCCTCAGCAAAGTTGCACTAAGCAACTCAGTGAGACCCTGTCTCTAAATAAAATACAAAATAGGGCTGGGGATGTGGCTCAGTGGTCGAGTGCCCCTGAGTTCAATCCCTGGTACCAAAAAAAAAAAAAAAAAAAAAAAAAGAACAAAAGCAAAAACCGTTTGAGCATCTTTTATCAGTTATTCTTTTAATAAGCTGCTGAATTCCTTTTGCTAATTTACCCCCACATCTCCATTCATAAGAAAGACGAATGTGTTGTTTTCATTTTTTCTGTACTCCGTTGTGTTTTCATATCAGCATTGGCCCTACCAAGTTCAGGTGGAAGCTTCTTTTCTGCTGGAGTGCTAGAGTGAGCAGCACTCTCCATGTCCTCTGGGACTGGGTCCTACATACAGAGGGTAGGGACACCTTTCCTTAGCAACTTCTCTGGAAACCATTTTGGTAAATTCTATTTTTGTAGCAAAATACCAGTTTCATCCTTAGAATATAGTCCTTATTAATTCAGTGTTTTCATTTTGTTATCTTTTACATATATTGCAACTTCAGTTGACTTGCTGATGGAGCGAATGTGAGGTGAAGGAAAGATAGGAATCAGAAAGAGCCAGGAGCCAAGATGGAACAGTGGAGAGGCAGGTTTAAGAAGCATGAGGAGTTTTGTTTTGGACACGAGGTGCTCGTGTATCCACACTGAGGTGAGGTGGTCCTTAGGCAGGGCTGTGGTCAGAACTTGGGCAGTGCTGCTTCAGTCACACAGCTGCAGCCAAGAGACTGCATAAGATGCTCAGGGTGGGAGAGCAGAGGGCAGGGACTGTGCACAGGTGGCTGTTCATTCTGCAGATCTGAAGGGAGCTGACGTTTGCTTTTGTTTTCTCCACGAGGTATGAAGCAGGGTCTCCAGTAGAGAGTTACCGAGCATAAGCTGGGTGCAGTGGCACACACCTGTCACATCTGACTCTGGAGGCTGAGGCAGGAGGATGGCAAGTTCAAGGCCAGCTGCAGCAACTTAGCAAGGCCCTGAGCAACTCAAGGAAACCCTGTTTCAAAATAAAAAAAAGAACTGGGGAATGTGGCTCAGTGGCAGAAGTATCCGAGTTCAATCCCCAGTAGGGCGAGGGAGAGAAGGAGAGAGGGAATTGGAGGCTTGAGAACTGAAGAGAAAATATTACTTTGGAAAATGGTAAAGCAGACCCACTCTGAGTTGGGAGGATGGCTGGGTAGTCTGGAGTGCTACTTAGTGACGTGAGGTGATGCCATTTCAAGGGAGAACAGTTCGGGTGATTTTGTGACCCCTCTTGGCTGTTCAGGTTACAAGATTACATAAGTGACTGGTTGGGCTTAACCTGCACTAGTCATGGAAGGAGGGGGCAAGAGAGGCCAGGGGCTGGCAAACACTGATGCCGATAGAGGATTCAAGTGGTCAGAGGGGCGCTGTGAATAGTGATCAAGTGCCAGGGTCCTCGTGTCCAAGGCTCCAGGGAGACCACAGGGTTGTCTGGTGGGTGGACAGGTTGTTGGTAGAATTATAGCTGAGATTTTTGGAGAGGCAGTTCCTGGTGATGGCAAGGAGGTGTGGACCAGATGAGGCAGAGGGAGGAAGAGGTGGTTGAGGAGGTCAGTGACCAGTCAGTGTTCAGGGGCTTGTCCTTGTCACCAATGTCCACCAAGAGGTAACAGGAGGGAATCCAGAGGGGAAACTGATCAGGAACTGAGAGTGGCAGTGGGTAGCACCAAGGGTGAGTATTACACATGGTCTTAAATGCAGTGTGGTTCTGAAGAGAGGTGGGGTAGAAACGATCTAGAAGCATTAAGGGGCCAGGCCCTGAGGTGGCTTGGATGTAAAAGGCGCAGCTTCCTTAGGCAGGTTTCTTTCAGGCAAAATGGAAAGGACCCTTCAAATAATAAAATAGACCATGTTCCAGAAGATGAGTGAAAGGGTTGGGGGGCGGGCAGCCTAGGAAGGAGGAGAACGGAGGGAACAACTATTTATTTCTCCCACACCGGGCATAGAGGAAGCCCCTGGGAGCGAGCAGACAGGTCCCTGCCTTTGCAGAGCTATGTTGTAATGCCACATCAGCCAGTGCTTGTCTTGAGTTCTCCTTAAGATCTAGACACCTTCTGAAGGCAGAGAGTCAAGGGTACAGAGTAGGTACGTGTGTGCAAATGGCGGTGCACTAACATAATGACCCCCAATTTGTGCTGTGAGAAGCCCTGGCAGCCCTTTCACGCTGAATCATGAGTGTGTGCAAGAGCCTTAGATCCAGATCGCAAGCTGGGAGCTGCACCCGCCCGCCCCCAGGTCATCTCCCTTTCCCTCTTCTGGGCCCTTGCTCTGCTAGACACCATCCGGAAGATGAAGAACGATTTCCGGAAGATGGAGGACGAGATGGACCGGCTGGCCACCAACATGGCGGTGATCACCGACTTCAGTGCGCGCATCAGCGCCACACTACAGGACCGCCACGAGCGCATCACCAAGCTGGCAGGTGGGCTCCATCCCGAGCAGGTCCTGCAGCAGGCAGTCCTCTGCTGCGGAGCTAACATGCCCTCCCGGCCCCCCAGGGGTACATGCGCTGCTGCGGAAGCTGCAGTTCCTCTTCGAGCTGCCCTCGCGCCTCACCAAATGCGTGGAGCTGGGCGCCTACGGGCAGGCGGTGCGCTACCAGGGCCGCGCGCGGGCCGTGCTGCAGCAGTACCAGCACCTGCCCTCCTTCCGTGCCATCCAGGACGACTGTCAGGTCATCACGGCCCGCCTGGCTCAGCAGCTGCGACAGCGCTTCAGGTGCGGTCCCTGGCCCTAGCCCCTGCCCACCAGCCAGTGCGGAGTGCATACCTCCAGGGCCCTGGCGGGCTGTGGCCCTGCCTAGTGCCTCCCCTGACTCCTGCCCACCCTGCCAGCCGCTCTAGACCTGCCTCTCACTGCCATTCCCTCCCTGCAGGGAGGGTGGCTCGGGCGCCCCTGAGCAGGCCGAATGTGTGGAGCTGTTGCTGGCCCTGGGCGAGCCCGCTGAGGAGCTGTGCGAGGAGTTCCTGGCGCATGCGCGCGGGAGACTTGAAGAGGAGCTGAGCAGCCTGGAGGCCGAGCTGGGGCCCTCACCTCCTGCGCCTGATGTGTTAGAGTTCACTGACCGTGGTGGCAGTGGCTTTGTGGGTGGCCTCTGCCAGGTGGCGGCAGCCTTTCAGGAGCTGTTTGCGGCCCAGGGCCCCGCCGGTGCTGAGAAGCTGGCAGCCTTCGCCCGGGAGCTGGGCGGCCGATACTTTGTGCTGGTGGAGCGGCGACTGGCCCAGGAGCAAGGTGGTGGTGACAACTCGCTGCTGGTGCGGGCGCTGGATCGCTTCCACCGGCGCCTGCGGGCTCCTGGGGCCCTGCTGGCTGCTGCAGGGCTCGCCGAGGCTGCCACTGAGATAGTGGAGCGAGTGGCCCGCGAGCGCCTGGGCCATCATCTACAGAGCCTGCGGGCAGCCTTCCTGGGCTGCTTGACCGATGTGCGACAGGCGCTTGCTGCTCCTCGCCTGGCTGGGAAAGAAGGCCCCAGCCTCGCCGACTTGCTGGCCAATGTAGCCAGCTCCATCTTGAGCCACATCAAGGCCTCTCTGGCGGCTGTGCACCTCTTCACTGCCAAGGAGGTGTCCTTCTCCAACAAGCCCTACTTCCGGGTACGGCCTGCTCAGGGGCCTTTAGTTATTCCTTCTGCTAATTGGCTCTCCAATGCCCTTTTACTAGTACACATTCACAGGTGATTGGGGAGCTGGGGACTAGTTACCACGGCTCACACAGTCCTTGCCCCTAGGGGGCACTCTAGATGCCTGCCCCCTTCTCCAGGGTGGGGACGACTCAGCACCTAGAGCCTAAGCTACAGCAGAGGAGAATGCCAGGGTGCCTAGTTCTGCCACTGCCACACACACACACACACACACACAAACACACACACACACACCAGAGAGAAGCTGCTCCTGGGCACTTGAGATGCAGGATTAAATTGTCCCTGGGAGAGGGGCCAGGGTAGAGGGTGGAACAGCCCTGGCCTAGAAGAATGGAAGTCTATCTGGGCCCTTCTTCCTCACAGGGTGAGTTTTGCAGCCAGGGTGTCCGAGAGGGTCTCATCGTGGGCTTCATCCGCTCCATGTGCCAGACCGCTCAGAGTTTCTGCGACAGCCCAGGAGAGAAGGGAGGGGCCACGCCCCCTGCCCTGCTCCTGCTGCTTTCCCGCCTCTGTCTGGACTATGAGACAGCCACCATCTCCTACATCCTCACTCTCACGGATGAGCAGTTTCTGGTGCAGGTTAACTTTTGGCCCATGGGAAGAGAGAGGGTGGTGGTTCTGGAAACACAGGAGACTGGGCAGTCCCTTGTGGCCAGGCCCAACCTCCACCCTGTGTTGGCTGTGCCTAACTCTTGACTGGCAGTGGCCCCTGAACTGTCCCTAGTACCCACTGCCTCTGTCCTCTGCCTCTCTGGCTCAGGACCAGTCTCCAGTGACACCTGTCAGTACACTGTGTGCAGAGGCCAGGGAGACAGCACGACGACTGCTGACCCACTATGTGAAGGTGCAGGGCCTGGTCATATCACAGATGCTACGCAAAAGCGTGGAGACGCGGGACTGGCTGAGTACCCTGGAGCCCCGGAACGTGCGTGCTGTCATGAAGCGGGTTGTGGAGGACACCACAGCTATCGACGTGCAGGTGCTGCCCCAGGCTGGCTGCCGTATCCCTGGCAGGCTGGGGGCACTGGGGAACAACACTGCCAGGATCGAGACAAAGTGGGCCAGCAATGCCTGTAGCCATGTCTTATTCCTCAGCCCCATTTCACCTACAAGGAAGCAGAGGGCTAGGGTCACCCAGGAAGTTGGGGCAGGGCTAATGCTGAAGATTGGGTTTCACACTGACTCTTAAGTCCTGCTTTGCCCCATTCCACTGATTCTGTAAATGGTGACCATTTACCCTGTGATTCTTGAAACAAGTGAGTAGACAATGGGGCATCCTCTGCTGAGGCTCCAGGGCACCTGGACTCCTTGTGGTACCTCTTTCACCCCCAGGTGGGGCTCCTGTATGAAGAGGGTGTTCGCAAGGCCCAGAGCAGCGACTCCAGCAAGAGGACCTTCTCAGTGTACAGCAGCTCTCGGCAGCAGGGCCGCTATGCACCCAGCTACACACCCAGGTCTGGCTGGTAGGGATGCTTCAGGGAAGTACAAAAAAGAGGACCGAGAACAATGTGTGGGGTGGACTCTTGACTGCTTGTCTGATTCCTCATGCAGTGCTCCAATGGACACCAACCTCTTGAGCAACATCCAGAAGCTCTTCTCTGAACGGATCGATGTGTTCAGCCCTGTGGAGTTCAACAAGGTCTGAAGTCCCAGGGAAGCCTGGCTGGAGCAGCTCTGCACCAGCCCAGGAAGCCCTAGGACCCTGTCTGTGCCCATTTGGGAGTGACCTTGATCCTCCAGTCTCTATTTCTAGGACTGTTTCTAGGTAGTTCAGAGTACTACCATATCACTTCATGGCCCCAGCCTGGATGCTGGCCTCGAGGCCTCTGCCTTTGTCTCCACAGTAGTTCTGGGTCCTTAGGGATTCCTGGTCACACCTTGGTCTTTGCCCAACCCCAGACCAAGCTCAGGGATCTGTTTTTTTCCCTCATTTCATAAATGGATTTCCTACTGGCCCCATCTCTGCCTCTGATTGCGGGATCCTACTTGTCCCCTCCCCTTCAGATGATGGTGCTAACAATGTCCCTGGGACTTTCTGCCTGGGACCTTCTGTCACCCTGGCCCCTGCTCAGCAGTTGGATGCTCCTCCTCTTAACACCTACAGTTACTCAGGTGCCTTCCTTTGTCCCTGCCTCCAGGTGTCAGTGTTGACGGGCATCATTAAGATCAGTCTGAAGACGCTACTGGAATGTGTAAGGCTGCGCACCTTTGGACGCTTCGGGCTGCAGCAGGTGCAGGTGGACTGCCACTTCCTGCAGCTCTATTTGTGGCGCTTTGTGGCGGATGAGGAGCTTGTGCACCTGCTGCTCGATGAAGTGGTGGCCTCGGCTGCCCTACGCTGTCCGGACCCTGTGCCCATGGAGCCCAGTGTTGTGGAGGTCATTTGCGAGCGCGGCTAGGCCCATCCGATGGGCCGCCGCAGTGACCGTCGGTTCGACACCATGCTCTGGCCTTGCGTTGCGACAGACCTTCACCGAACGCAGGGGTCAGGACCAGCTTAATAAACCTGTTTACGCCTCTGTCTAGCGTGCGCGTCAGAACCTGCGAGGGGTGGGGTTTTGGGGTTGAGCCTTCTGAGAAGCCCGTGAGAGGCCCGCCCCTGAATGCCGATTGGCTGGTGTGCTGGGCCCAGGATGGGTAGGGGGCGTGTCCACTTAAAGACCTCGGGACACAGCACCGCAGCCTCAGCTTTGTGTGCTGACAGGTGCCGGCGCAGCGGGCTGGGTCCTCCGTAGCCGAGCCCTTCTCCGGGATGGGGCGGGCCACGTTTCCTTGACCGACTTTTGTGAGCCCCCACCCCGGGTAGATCGGAAACCATGGCTCCTCGTCAGGGTCCCCAAGCCCCGCTGGAATTCGGGGGGCCCCTGGGTAATGAGGCAGAGACAGGGACCTTGGGGGCGGAAGCTGAGCGGGGGAGGGTTGGAGGGGCGAACTAGGAACTGGACGAGGCAGGATCTGAGGGGGGCACTCGGAGGAAAGAGGGATGGAATTGGCAGGGGGAACGTCTCGAGAAGGAGACGGCACTTTGGGGGGTTGCAGCGCTGCGATTTGTGGACTGGGAGTGTGGGAAGGAGGGTCTTCTAGGGAAAGGGATCGAGAGGCGGCGGGGAGCTCCGGGGCTGACCACCGGGTTCGGAGGCGGACAATGACAGCCTGTGGGGTCAGGAGAGATGGGGGGCGGACGTCCGATGCTGTGGCGCCCTTCGCAGGCGCTGCGGCGCTGATGCTGCTGCTACCGGCCACCATGTTCCACCTGCTGCTGGTGGTCCGCTCAGGCCCGGCGCGCCTACTGGGCCCACCCCCGTACCTGCCAGGGCTGGAGGTGCTGTGGAGCCCGCAAGCGCTGCTGCTGTTACTCACCTGGCTCGGCCTGCAGGCGGCGCTGTACCTGCTGCCGGCGCGCAAGGTGTGAGCTCTGTTCCAATGCTCGGGGGAGGCGGGAGGAAGGAGGGCGAAAAGGCCCACAACCCTTATCAGATCGCCCTGTACCCGCAGGTGGCCGAGGGGCAAGAATTGAAGGACAAGAGTCGTCTGCGTTACCCCATTAATGGTGCCTGGAAGACCGGCCTTTGCGCTGGACTTGCACGGGTGGGGGTGGGGTTCGAGGTCTAGCCAGACGGTCCATGGAGATTAGCTCCCGACCCCAAGCTCCCTTACGTACCTCTTTTATGCCTAGGAGACTCCAGGGAGTTTCCCCACGCCCCTTTATCCCCACTCCCTTACTTCATTTGCTGCTACTCTATGCACCGGGGCAGCTGCTGGGTGGCTCTCCCAAGGCTAAGGTGGTAGCCTAATGGTTTAGAGCAAGGTCTGGGACCTCCGTAAGTTTGCTTCGGGGTGTGCCTGTGTTGGGAGGGCAGTGGAGGTGCCCAACACCAAGGCTTACTCTGCTGTGGTTCAGGCTTCCAGGCCCTGGTGCTGACAGCCCTGCTGGTGGGGCTGGGGTTGTCAGCTGGGCTGCCCCTGGGGGCACTCCCGGAAATGCTCCTGCCCTTGGCATTTGCAGCCACCATCACCACTTTCATCTTCAGCCTCTTTCTCTATATGAAGGCTCAGGTGGCCCCTGCCTCAGCCCTGGCACCTGGGGGAAACTCAGGTGAGAGGGGTCCCAGTAGGGTGGAAATTCGGTAGATGGGTCACTTGCCTGCACCTTCACTCTCCGTTATTCTCTAGGCAATCTCATCTATGACTTTTTCCTGGGACGGGAGCTCAACCCTCGAATTTGTTCGTTTGACTTCAAGTATTTCTGTGAACTGCGACCTGGCCTCATCGGCTGGGTATGCTGGGCTTGATGGGGCTGGCCTCAGGCCAGGGGAGGGCAGGGCCACAACAATGCAGACACAAATCACTGTCACACCTTCGTCCATGTTGAGCCACTGTGTCCTCTACATTGCTCTGGTACCAGGAGACAAAAGAAAGTCACAGGAGAGGAAAGAAAAGAAAAAAAAAAAAAAAATCTGAGCCACAAAGCCTTCATTCTAGTGGAAAAGACAACCAAAATCAGTAAAATATATATAGTGAGCTGGGGGGTGTAGTGCAGTAGTGGAGCACTTGCCAGGCATGTGCCACTCCCTGGATTCCATCCCCAGCATCGCAAAACACACACACTATGGAGGAAAACCAAGCAGGGAGGGAGTTAGGAAGGGACATGCAGTTCTAAATGCAGTAATCAAGTGTAAAATCTATTTTGAGGACAGTGATGACCACATGCTGTTTGATGGTCAAGGTAGTACAGAACCTAGAACTGATCACTGGGCTTAGCAACCTGTCAGTCACTGTTGGCCTTGACAAGGTTCCATTTCTTTCCTTTTCTTTCTTTTTAAAGATGTTGATAGATCTTTATTTTATTCATTTATTTATATGTGGTGCTGAGAATCGAACCCAGTGCCTCACACATGCTAGGCAAGCGCTGTACCACTGAACCACGACCCCAGCCCCACAGTGTTCCATTTCTGTCCTAGGGTTTTGATCACCCAAGATGGCCAATGGCCAAGATTACCAAAGGGACTCTTGAACCAGGTCCCTCATGTCACTTTAGAAATGACCTCACCCTGAGGACAGGAGTGTGATGTGTTCACCATGAGTGTGTTCCCCCGCCGCCAGTCTTTTATTTTTTGATATGGGTTCTGACTATGTTGCCCTAGCTGGCCTCAAACTCAAGATCCTCCTGCATCACCTTCTAAGTAGCAGGACAACAGGCATGCACCACCCTACCGGGCCCCTCTATGGTTCTGGATCCTGTCCTGCTCACAGACATTTCAGGCTCTAAGGCTATTTGCTCACTTGTGAAATTGGATCAAATTAAAGCTTTCTCCCAAGATTAGTGTGAGAATTAGAAAGGTAACCTTCATGCTAGCACTGAGCTCAGCACTGCTCAAATGAGGGTGCTCAGCACGGACTGGATTCCAGCTAACTACTAGTGCTGCACATTTTATGTCAAGTCCTCAAACAGCACCCCAAGGCAGGTCCTCATCTCTGTATCCTACATGGTGGTGGAAAAGTGGGCTTTGAAAAGGGCAGCAACCTGCCCAAGTGGCAAAGCTCAGATTCAAAAGGAGGAGTTTTAACTCTGGAGTCAGAGTCGCAGTCTGTCTACAAGGGGCTGAAGAGTGACTGACCACAGCTGAAAAAAGTGGAGAGGCTGGCACTGCCCCACCCAGGTGCTGCCACTTGGGTGGAGGCAATGGCCTTGTTCCCCACTATCCCAGGTCTTCATTAACCTGGCCCTGCTGGTGCAGGAGGCAGAGCTGCGAGGGAGTCCTTCTCTTGCCATGTGGCTGGTCAATGGCTTCCAGCTACTATACGTGGGTGATGCCCTCTGGCATGAGGTGAGGCTGGACTCAGCAGGGGAGGCTGGGGAGGGTCCCTGAGGATATACTACTAAGCCAGTATACCTGGGTCCTGTCCCTGCAGGAAGCTGTCCTCACCACTATGGACATCATGCACGATGGCTTTGGCTTCATGCTGGCCTTTGGGGACCTGGCCTGGGTACCCTTCACCTACAGCCTGCAGGCGCAGTTCCTGTTGTACCACCCACAGCCCCTGGGATTGCCTATGGCTGCAGTCATCTGCCTCATCAGTGGTCAGTCAGGAAGGGCAGTAAGCTGGGCCCGTTATTTCCCCTTCACTCTTTCATTCATTCACTTTGTTCGGTATCCAGTAGGTAGGTGCTAAGCCCAGGGGATTATCTAAAGCTGGGGCTGAGTTCTGGGTATCCGGGCAATCAGCTGTGGACAGGCTGGTAGATAGTCAGGCAGAAGACTATGGCCCTCAACCCTGACTACCTGCTCATGCTCTCCCCCAGCTATTGGTTACTACATATTCCGTGGAGCCAATTCCCAGAAAAACACTTTCCGAAAGAATCCTTCAGATCCCAGTGTGGCTGGTAAGTTGGGTCCCTTGGGCACCAGAGGTAAGATGGGGCAGGAGGGCTTTCTGGGGTTTTCCACCTCACTCTCTCTTTCCCAGGCCTTGAGACTATCCCCACTGCCACTGGGCGGCAGCTGCTGGTATCTGGCTGGTGGGGTATGGTCCGCCATCCCAACTACCTTGGAGACCTCATCATGGCTCTGGCCTGGTCCTTGCCTTGTGGTGAGTGGCCTGGGTGGGTATGAGGAGCAGTAGCATGGTGACCGTAGGATGCCCAGACAAGTCAGCTACTAGGGAGGAATCCAGTGTGTGTGCTGGGGCAAACCCCAGTGCTGGGTTGGGTTCGTTCCCTGCTGAGCCCTGATGCTCTGAGCCACTAGGCATGGAAACCTTTGTGAACTGCTGTCTGGATGGTCACAGAGCATTTCTGTACAGGGGTGTCCCACCTGCTACCCTACTTCTATGTCCTCTACTTCACTGCACTGTTGGTGCACCGAGAGGCCCGGGACGAACGGCAGTGCCTGCAGAAGTACGGTCGGGCCTGGCACGAGTACTGCCGGCGGGTACCTTACCGCATCCTGCCCTACATCTACTGAAGCAGCTCCCCTGGCCACCAGCCCACCATGATCAGGAACCTGGACACAACTGGGCCCGGAGCTCACGCAGAAAGGGATAAACAGCCTCTGAGAAGGGGTTATTTGGAGCAAGAAGCCACTGCTCCCAAATGGAGACATTTTTCCCCTTTTACATAAATGTCTGGAACCTTGGTGCATTTTTCTCCCATTCTGGGACCAGTGTGTTTATGACCCAGAGCTGGGTCAGTTCTGACCAAAAAGAAGCTGAAAGGCGGTTTGTGGACCCGAGTCTGGGCTAGGTAGGAGAAGAGCTATCACTCAGAAATGGGCCCTGCCAACAGTTGGGCAGACCAGTCATAGTTTTATTAAAACAAGGGTCCCCAGATCAGCCAGGAAGCTCCTCAATGAGAGTCCTCGGGGCAGGTGGCACAGATCCTCCCCAAAGGCGCTCCAGCTCCCCAGTGAGTGCTGCCACCTCCTCCGCTGCCACCGTATGGGCTCGGTGGGCCCTGGTGCAGTCTAAAGCCAAAGGTGTCAGGGCAGCCTCGTTTTCATTGGTCCAGGCCAGCAGAAACTGGCACTTCTTCCGAGCCCGGAAGAGGCGATCTCGCTCTTCCCTAGCGTTGACCTGTTTCCTGGCCCTGCCCAGGGTCTGCGCCAGATGCCCCAATGCTGCCAGCGTGTAGCCTTTCTGGTTGGCAGGACCCTCGCCCAGCAGGATGCGGGCGGCCTCTTGCATAGCACCCCGTGTACCCAGGGGCCCTGGTGGGTGCTCGCCGGTTTCCAGCACGTTGGCTGCGGCCAGCAGGGCTTCCTCCGCAGAAGCGAAGACTTGCTGGGCGCCCAGGGCTCCAGAAACACCCAGCAGCGTGGCACAGAAGTCGGAGAGCAGCTCATCGTCCCCGCCATGATAAAGGGCCAGAGTGTGCGCATAAGCGAAGAGCACGTTGGGGAGCTGGAAGCGCACGAGCGGTGAGGCCGGGCAGCGGCTCAGGCTGGCCAGGGCGGGGATGCGGGGCGGCACTGCGGGCTTGTAGGCCCTGGGGGCGTCTCCAGGAACCGGCTCCGCGGGGGCGGCAGGTTCACTGCTGGGGGCACCATCCAACTCCTCCAGAAGCCGCGGCCCGGCCCCGCGGTCCCACCACCACGGCCGCCACGGGGGCAGCAGCTTCCCGGCCTCGCCGCGGCTCAGCAACCGCTCGAAGGCCGCCTTCTCCGCCGGTGCCAACCCTCCCCAGAGTCTTGAAAGGCCGCCGGGTGCGGGGCCAGTGTTCAGGCCTGCCTCCTCGGGCTCGTCCTCGGTCTCGCGTTGCTCACGCAGCCGGCGTAGGGCGCCTGCCAGGCGGCTGGGCGAGGCGCTGCGGCCACGGAGCTCTCTGAGCACCTGGTCACGGTAGAAGTCTTCGGCGCAGGCACCATGGGCGCGGTAGCAGCGCAGTGAACAGTAGGGCACATTACAGCGTGGACAGGTGTAGCGCGCTGGCTGGGCCTCACCGGCCGGGCAGAAACCACAGAGCCCGGCCGGCTCCATGGCAACTTACTAGCATAGAACACACACCGGCCGAAGCGCAGCCACTTCCGGCGCCTCTTCAGTTACTTCCGTCGCTTTGCCAGGCCGAGGGAGCTTTAGGTTCGGCAAAGCTCCGAGGCTTCTCGTCAATTTCCGCCCACACTCAGAAGTCAAGCTCCACCCCTCTCTCAAGTGGCGCTTTAGGCAGGCGCAGAAACTGCCGCAACGTATGAGCCCCGCCCACCACGGTGACGCAGGAAATCGGAAAAATGCGTAGGCGAGCGCTTCGGTGGTCCCAGCTCGCCCCCTAGTGGTTGTACCAGACCCTGCTCCCCACCGCCCAGGTGTCTAAAAGTGAAAAACTACCTTTAAAGAAGAGCTGGGGGCAGAAATCAATCTTTGCTAAGCGCCTACTTTGGACCATTAATTGTGCCAGTCCTATGGGGGATGAGATACGTCTCTATGCTGAAGGAACAGACATTCTGCTAGGGGAGACAGACAAATTAAGGGGCAGTTAAAGTGGAAGAAAGGCCAAGATGAGGACACCTAGCCTAGATCTGGGTGTTGAGGGCATTGCTTTAGCAGAAAGCAATGTTTAACAAATATCTGAGCTCCTGTTCGATTTCCTAATCTAAATCTGCCTCTTTTTTAAATACCTTCTTCGTAAATACCCCATAGTAGCCAGGCACTGTGAGGCCTATAATTCCAACTACTTGGGAGGTCAAAGCAGGAAGATAGCAAGTTAGAGACCACCCTCGACAATTTAGCCCACCCAAAATAAACAATAAGTGATGGGGATGTAGTTCAATGTGTATATGTACACACAAACAATATTTTATATACACATAAAAATCATCATTCATCTGTTAAATGCAGACTCCATATTGAGGAACAGCAACACAATGAGGATCCTGTCCTAAATGATGAGATGAGATTCCTGTCCTAAAGCTATCTTGTGGTATAACAGATGATGAACCACAAACAAGCCTGTCAAGAACAATAAGGTGTTTGTGTGTGTGCTGGGGAGTGAAACTAGGGGCACTGAATCACTGAATTACATCCCCAGCACCCACCTCCCCACACCACACACATCTTTTCTTTAATTTTGAAAACAGTCTCAAGTTGCTGAGGCCGGCCTGGAGCTTGCCATCCATCCTCCTGCCTTAACCTCCCCAGTTGCTGGGATTACAGGTGTGTACCACCATGTCTAGCTGAAAAATGAGGCCTTGATCTATGGTACCTGTGACATATACCCTGGTTCTTTGGTCTCATCTCACATTCATTCTTTTTTTTTTGGGTGCTGGGGATCGAACCCAGGGCCTTATGCTTGCTTACAAGGTAAGCACTCGGGGCTGGAGATATAGCTCAGTTGGTAGAGTGCCTGCCTTGCAAGCACAAGGCCCTGGGTTCAACCCCAGCCCTGCCAAAAAAGAAAAAACAAGGTAAGCACTCTATTGACTGAGCTATCTCCCCAGCCCCTCATCTCACAATCACATATCCTATCACTTCTGCCTCTAAAATACCTTACATCTATCTTAATATGTTTCATTTATTTCCTACAAAGACTTGGATGGACCACCACTGATGGGCTAAGCTACCTGCCTCCTGATCTGGATGACAGTGTCAATAACTGTTTTCCTAACTTACTTGCCAACCCTCTAGAAAAAAGCCTGAGAGATAGATTATAAGGTTGGGGACATAACTCAGTGGTAGAGCACTTGTTTTGACTAGTACAAGGCCTGGGTTTGATCTCCATCAATGAAAAGCAAAAAAAATCCACAAGAATTTAGATCACAAATCAGGGTTCATCAGTCCCTTGCTTAAATCCCCTTCACCACCCTCTGTTACATTTAGACTCAACCCCAGCTATGGTTTGAATGTCCCAATCAAAACTTATGTTGAGTCCAGTGGCCCACACCTTTAATTCCAGCAGCTCAGAAAGCTGAGGCAGGAGTGTGAGTTCAAAGTCAGCCTCAGCAACTTAAGAGATGCCCTAAGCAACTTGTATTTCTAAATAAATATAAAAACTGAGGCTGTTGCTCAGTGGCTAACTACCCCGGGGTTCACTCCCTGGTACAAAAACAAAACAAACAAACAAAAAACAAAACCTCCACAAAGCCAAAAACAAACTCATGTTGAAACTTAATCCCTATTGTGAAGCATTAAGAGGCAAAACCTTTTACAGGTGATTAAATCAAGGGCTCCACCTTAATGGATTGAGCCATTCATGGATTAATGCAGTGCGGATAAAATAAACCTTTTCTTTCCCATGGCTAACAGGGTCCTGCAGGATCTGCACTCATTGTAGACATCAGTTCTGCTTCTGCCTTTGGAATTCTCTTGGTTGGAACTCTCCCCAGTTCAACACTGGTACTCTGGTCTCATCCTCAGTGGTCTTCCTTAGGGATGCTCCTAAGCATGCCCACAATTCCCCCACACCACACCCTCATTGCAGCACCCTTTGTATGAGGTCATTAACATTTGTAATGAGTTTCCTCATATTTCCCCACAAAAAATTTAAATGTGGGCTAGGGAATGTCATCAATGAGCAAGGACTTGAGGACTTGGGATCAATTGTCTAGCAACCACACACAAAAAAATAACTGCTAAATAACTCAGGGACTGTCTTTTTTTTTTGGCCAGTGCTGGGGATCAAACCCAGGACCTGGAGCATATTAGGCAAGCTCCCTACCACAAAACTACATTTCCAGTCCTAGCTGTGTTCTTTCTTAAAAAACACTACAATATTGGCTGTGACAATAAGCCAGGTGCTACCTAAGCACTTTATATCCTTTAATCTTCACAGCAACTCTCAGATGATGCAGAGACTAAATTAGTTCAAGATCTGCCAGCCAGTAAGAACAGGTTAAAAAAAACCAAAAAAAAAAAAAAAAAAAAAAAAAAAAAAAGGCAGCAGTCTAAGCCCAAGGGCTTTCCCCTGTGGCATGTTATATTAAGAACCAGCAAGTTCAAAAACAGATGAATGGATAAATGGGTTTCAGATGTGCTGGAAGCCTTAGTTGCTGGGAGGGAGCCTTAAATCAGCTCTAGAACTGTTTTTGGGGACATTTAATCCAATCATAGCCTGATTAGGTTTGCAGGGCCAGTCGAGCAATCAGAAGCAAACAAGGTCACCTATCACCATGGTGCCAATGTAATCATGCAATATTGATTTCTGGAGCTGAGGCACAGCAGCTTTCTTGTGCCCTGGACTTTAGTAAGGCCACAGCTAGTTCTAAGTTCAATGAAGGACTAGATTGGCATTTCCTGACTTATCTTCTACCCAAACCCCCTTCCTTCCTAGCCCATTGCTGCCTCCATTTTTTTATGCTTTCTCTTACTAGAAGATGAAAAAAGACTTGTGGGAGGAATTGTCAAAATTATTCGGGATGGGTAATTTTCCAACTCTGTATCTAAGGGCTGGCAAGTCTCTTCTGTAGTTTATCATTTCTTTCTGCCAGATTAAAGGCCTATGCCCTTACTGCCTCTCAGTTCTGGAGGACAGATGACCAGCCCTGAAAACCATACCTCTTCCTAATGCCCTGCAAATGAAGATGAAACAGTGAGCTGTCTGGATGAAGTGGCTTTATTAGAGAAAGCAAAGATTACATAGGGACTTAAGAGTTGGCATTGGGGCCTTTCTTCTTGCCAAAGGTGGGCACAACATTGACAAAGCGCCGGTTGTACTGCATCCGCCATCTTGGCCCGGCCTGTCTTCTTCTTCTTCTTCTCCTGTTTGGCCACCTAGGAAATGGAGGGCTGATCAGACCCTGACTGACCCCTCTTACATGCCTGGCATCCTTCCCTCAGGCTCCTCTCCAGGAAGGAACAAGGCAAACAGACATCAAGGGTCTTTACTTAGCCGTGACAGTAAAGAAACAAAGTCCAACACCACCAAGTCTCACTCACCTTGGGAGTTTGACCTCTCACTTTTCCAGCACGAGCCAGAGAACCATGGACTTTACCTTTGGTGAGAAAAGAGGACAGCAGCAGGTTGAGATGTTTGGCCCCAAAAGGAAATAAAACATAAGCCAGAGTTTGAACCTGTTTTAATTCAGGATTTTCCAGCTCCCGACTTTCAACAAGAACTTAAGAAACACCTTGGGGATCTGACCTGACCATTGATTTTAGTGGGGAAACTGAAAACCAGTCAAAAGTCTGCTGAAAGACTAAGAACTATACATTCTGGCTCATTCTCTCACACCTCTTTAGTCCATTTACAGGTAAACAGAAAAAAAATAACCCGGAATGAAGATTCTAGAAAACACCAAGTGTCTTGTCAGAGAAACAATACTGAGCTGCCAGGACTATGTACCCCATACCCACTGGCTTATCACAGTTCAAAGCGCCCTCCTCCCCGACTTACCTCCAAGCATGCGGGCCGGCTACTTCCAAAAGTGGTCAGGGGCCCTCCACCCCACACTGGCCTAGAGTAGCCTCATCCTCCAGCGGCGTGCCTGCCAAGGAGCACGACTTGATCTTCCGGGGCGATGCCTCCAGTGAGGCTACATGGGCCTACAAGGGGAACCAAGGTTCGTACGCACTCCCGCGGGGCACGAGGGAGAAGAGCACCGGAGGATGGGAGGAGTGCAAGAAGCACCGCGCAGATTTACCTTAACCTGGGCGACCGTCTCCTGGCCGGTTACTTCGAGGGTGTGTAGCTCTTGTGGCGCGGACAAAGAGCTGCATGTCGGCGACTGAGGAAAGAAAGGCTTGTGTGAGAAGAGGAAAAGCGTCCCGGGATTAAGGAGTCAGAGGAGGGAAACGGAGCAGGGCGATCGCGTCGGGATGAAGCAGGCGCGGTGTCTCAACGTGAGGAAAGGCCGGGCCTGATAGGAAGCTCAGGTGGGACTGGAGCCCGGGTCGCCGTAGAGCAGCCCCTGCCTTCAGACCCCGCGCCAGCCTGCTACCAAGCCGTCTTCAAGTCTTACCTGAGCCGCGGCCCGAGCTGCCGCTACCGTGAAGATGGAGTCGAGAAAGAGGAAGAAGCGAGGACGCACACGTCCTCACGCCTGCCTTCGTGCCACGTCACTACTAGCGACCGCACGCGGCCTCTGATAGTTTGTACCGCCCAACCACCGTCCTGGCTCCGCACCCTTACGCTACGCGCAGGCGTCCTTTCGTCCTGGACTGTGCGCGCGGGCGGGGCGGCGGGACCAGGCCGGTTGCGCGCGCAGAGACTACCAAAGGGGCAGGCCAAGATGGCGGCGGCCGCGCTGCGGGCGCGTCGCTGCGGGGCTGGAGCATTGGAGTCCAGCGGGGCTTGGCGCTGCGGCACCAGGTGAGAGCGCCGAGCTTGGAACTGAGGAAGAGGGCTGGGTGCGCGGCTCACTGTTGTTTATTGTAACTCTGCAATTCACTTCCCAGCTTGTGGCCTTAGTTTTCCAGCTAATCGGCGGCACTTGTTCGAAGGTAAATACAAGATTTAGTGGGAAACTGGCAGATCCTGGGGTGCGCTTGGGGAATATGGGGGTTGGGATGGGATGGCAAGAGAGCGCTGGTTAGTCACGACTGAGGGTTCCTGCCCACGACAGTGCGCTGCCTGGGTCCTGTTCTGAATGAGAGAGAGCGGGGGATTGCCATTACTTAAAATGCCGAATCTGGGACTACACTGTCTCAACAGAATGTTCAGATACAACTTTTAAATACTGAAAAATGCCATAGTGGTCAATCTTACTGTTAATTTCCTGTCAGAAAGGAAAAGGGCCATGCGTTTCAGAGTGCCTGAACTTCTTTTCCTGTCCCACTTACACCCTGCACATGGAAAACTGAAGCTTGGTACTTTTCCCACCTGTCACACCTTTTATTTATGCCATTCTCTCTCTGATTGAAATGTTCCCTTCTTAATAAGTTATCTTTTGTTGGGTGAGCCATGTACAGATTTTTTTTTTTTTTTTTTTTTTTTTTTTGCTCAGATGTCAGGACCCCAGGGGCCTCCTGATTACCCCAGCTTCGTGGAATCTGTGGATGAGTATCGCTTTGTGGAGCGCCTGTTACCTCCCACCAGCATCCCAAAGCCCCCAAAGCATGAACATTATCCCACCCCTAGTGGCTGGCAGCCTCCCAGAGGTGAGGTGGGTGGCAGGGGTGGGTTGAAGGTTGCAGGGGAGCATCCCCTCCCCAGTGGGTTCAGGACTCATGTTGAAATCCTGCAGGATTAGCATTGTTTAGTGCCCAAGTAAAGGCTCAGGAGTGGAGCCCTCTGTTCACTAGTACCCATCCATCCACATTGTTGGGATGGAGTCTTTCCACATGGGGCAAAAAAGGAAGCATAGAGAGAAGACTCAAGTGCTTGGACCTCTGTTCTCCCTCAGCAGACCGTGTACCATAATTGAGAACACATTCTGGGAATCAGGCAGTTTGGATTTGAATTTGATTCTGCTATTCATTGCTGTTATGGACTTGGGTTAATCACTTGAATTCTCCCAACCTCAGTTTCAGCAAAATAGAGATAATTTTCTCAGCACCTAAAAACACTTAGTGGAAAGCCCAGCCAATGGTAGGTGTTCAGTGCTTGTAAGTCCTTTGTTCCAGGGATTGTTTTTGGCCTCCTTGACCCAGTGGAAAAGGGCACAGATTGACCTGAGAGGGGACCCAAAGATCCAGGAAGGCATGACCCTGACTTCATTTTTTTCTTGAGCACTTATATGATACCAGGTCCAGTGCAAGGCCTTGTGATACCAGGGTGAACAGTTTGGTCCTGACTGTAAACTGAAGGAAAGAGAAGCCCTGATATCAAGTGGAGGTAGCTTGGTCCACTTGGTTACCATAACCATCTGCTGATTTTGTGAGGGGAAGGACCTTGACTGAGGTTGGGTGAGGCCTGTGATGACTTGGCTTATCATTATCCATCACTGATACAGATCCCCGCCCCAACCTGCCTTACTTTGTGCGGCGCTCTCGAATGCACAACATCCCTGTCTACAAGGACATCACACATGGCAATCGCCAGATGACTGTGATCCGGAAAGTGGAGGGGGATATCTGGGTAAGTGTGTGGGGAAGGGGTGGTAGCAGGGTCTGGTTCGGGACAGGAGTCCTCTGGAGAGGAAGGACTATTGATCAGACCCAATTTGTCATCTTTCCTCAGGCCCTACAGAAGGATGTGGAAGATTTTCTGAGCCCACTGCTGGGGAAGACACCTATCACCCAGGTTAATGAGGTGACAGGTACCCTACGAGTCAAGGGCTACTTTGATGAGCAGCTAAAAGCCTGGCTCCTTGAGAAGGGCTTCTGAGGCCTGCCGAGCAGCCTGCATGGCATAGTCCCCCATAGAGTTCAGGGATCTTGGGAATTGAGAAGTATGTTGGAATCCCTGGGACAGGAAACATATCAGGGCTAAGGACTTGGGGCGGCAGAGTACAAGGGCTAAGACTATGAGCCTAGGCCTTTCTTACATAAGAGGAAAACAGGTATCCACTAGGGAGAGCTGTCAAGCATGAGAGACTCACCTTGAATAGCCAAGGGAGGAGAGGACATTATCTGCTGTCCCTCCCCTCATTGTGGCCTGTTACTTGGGGCGGAAGTGACAGCCCAACCCCCTTTGGGGAAGGGTTCACAGGGCAGAGCCATTGAGCACATCCTTCCTTGGCCCTCGGAACTCACTGCCGGGATCATTCCTGAGCCTTTGCTGTAGGTCAGACCTGGCTGTCCTAGAGGCTGTGTGAAACAGTTGACTCCGGCATAGGGTCCCGGGAGCCTTAAGCTCCAAGTGCAGTGTTGGGCATCAGGGCAGAGTGCCATGAAGTCCAGGGGGAGGTGGGAAGTCTAGTCCTGGTCCCTGCTCTATTCCAAACCCCTTAGGTTTGACTGGGTTTCCATCTCTAAGAAGTCAAGTGATCAGCTTTTGCTGGCCAGGCCAGGCCATATCATGGTGCTTGGGAGCTCCTCACAGGCCAGTCCAAGACCATCCTCCCAGCATGTTGACCTGCATGCAGGAAGTTCCTCACCCTAGAGTCACAAGGGCCAAAGGCCTGAGGGTCCTCCCTCACCCTCAGACTGGCTAAGACAGTGTTTGGATCTGGCTTCTGTAATTGGTCTCTGACCTAAGACAGGGTACTGATTCTCTCTGGAACTCAGTTTATATGTAAAATGGGTATGTCTTTGTAGTTAAAATACAGACCATTACCAAGTCTACAGCCTCAGCAAGGAAAGGGAGCCCAACCCTGACCCTGACACAAGCCCCAGCAGTCGTTAATGCAAGTTTTTATTTGGCCGTATATACAATTTAAGCTATTAAAATTTGTACAATATTTACAAATTAAATAATCATCTGAAACTGTCTCCAGCAACTCTTGTAACACAAAACCAAGGGGAAGAAAGACAGGGACAGGCAGGCCTTGGCTCTTGTGGTCCCTGCCTGGTCCAGAGCCTGTTCTAAACTGGAAAGGAAGAGCTGCACTCCTGGCTCCTCTTTCCTGGGGTCAAGCATTCAAATTCAAAAGATAAAATTTAAGCAGAAAGCCACTGGGTAAGGAAGTAGTTCTGATCCTTCTGAACTCAAGAATCTCGAGTCCCACAATGAGAAGTGGCCTTCCTTTGGATTCTGGTTGCAGTGGTTAAGGAGCAGCACGCTGGCCTCAGCCTGGCTGTGGCTGGGCAGTGGCTGCAGGGTGAGATCGACAGCCTCACCTGAGAGAAGCTGCAGGGGAAGGGACCTGGGGGAGGGGCGGGGCAGGGTCCCTCAGTGCTGCCCGCCTGCCCCCACCCCCAGGCACTCCTTTCCCTGAGTTGTGTGGTTGCCAGTAAGACGTGGAAATGCCACAGGGCATAGGGGGCACAGCCACCACCACAAAGGGGCTTCCGGGGTAGAGCAGGATAAGAAAAGGAAATTGGTACCAGTCTTGGCAGGAGGGCCAGGGCAAGTGCCTGGCCTGCCTCCAGCCCCTTTGGGGTCCACACTTGGGAATGGGAACTAATACTGTTCGGCACTGCAGTGTGACCCCGCACACAAGTAGGGCTTAGAGGGGCTGCCCCTTTTCCCAGAAATGGGTGGGAAAGAAGGGTTTCTCAGAAGCTGAGCCTTTTGCCTTCACAGCTCCAGCTATGCCCCAGCAGAACACAGGGCTGAAGAGGTGGCAAGGAATGCTGCAGCTGACCCAGCATCCCCATGCCTGCCTGGGCCTCAGGGCTGGAGTCCTGGACTGGGAACTCAGCCTCTTTTCACTTGGCCTCAGGGATGCCTCCTCCTCTTTCTCAGAGCTGGGGTTACTACTCCCTGGTGCAGAGAGGGAGCTGGCACTTGGTGGCAGGACATGTTCCAGCGAGGGCTGCTCAAGAGAGCAGGGGCAGGGTGAGGATAGGGGCAGTGTCAGTGGGCAACAGGGGACTCCAACTTTTGTAGGCGGCGGCGGCGGAGCTCTGCAGCATCAGGCTCTCCATCCTCAGGCAGCTCCTCAGCACCCACTGACTCAGGAGCTAAGGACAGAGGGGTCAGAAGTGGAAGAGGGGTCAGAAGCCCTAGCCCACCCTAAAAGGCTGATCAAACCTACCTGGCGGCTTTTCAGTTTCTGGGGCTGGTGGGGAGGCTCCTGGAGATGGGGTGGTGGCTTCAGAACTGGGGATGCTGGTAGAGGAGGCAGCAGCGACCACTGGAGAGGCAGTCTCTTCAGCAGGGTTCACAGAAGTGGCAGGCCGGGGGGGCCTGGGGAGAGGGGAAAGAAAGCAGGTCCAGCCTTGGTAACCTAGCTTAGGCTATTGTCCTGCTCTTGTCAGCCTTGCACGACACAGTTTAGGACAGACTGCCCCTACAGTCCCAGTGACTAGTAGGCACAAGGTAACACATGTGGAATAGACTCTCCAACGGAATGACTCAACAGCCAAGTGATTATTTCCTATGGATTGTGAAACAGCCATTCCCTGTTATCCTGCAGTCTCTGTGCAGGGGTATCAGAACTTGCCCACTGAATAAATCACAAAGTGCTCAAATCTTAACTGGCTACCCTCCAAGCCTGTACTGTCACTGCTAGGTGTAAGGCCTTTAGTACATGTCACCTCTAAACAAGAATTAGAACTCCTCTATTCTTATAAAATAAAGGAGGTCACAAAGCAAGTGAATGGGATAACATTTGAACTCAGGTCAGGCTGGCTCCAAGTGACTTTTTTTTTTTTCTTTTTTTTCTTTTTCTATTTTTGATGGAACCAGGACTTGGTACATACTAGGCAGGTTAGGCAGGTGCTCTACCACTCAACCATGGCCCCAATATCTCCCACCCCCAAGTACATCTCTCTTAACTGCTCCCTCAATTCAGGGGCAATTCCCAGTGTCAGGAGGGTGTTGGGTGATGAGCTAAAGCTAGGAATAATGAGTTTAGAAAAACAAAGTAAGATTCAAGGTCAGCTCACTAGTAAATATCATTCTTCCTTAGCTCCAGATGTGGCTCTGGAGTGGGAAGATAAAGGCACTGGAAATAACTTCCAGAGACCCTGAGTAGGTCTGAAGATAAGTGACCTGAGTAAGCAGGTGATATCAGGAGAGACAAATGCCAAGAACAACTGTGAGGGACCTTTTGGCAAACTGTATAGCTCCCCACTCCTTGTGAACATTCCATGGCCCCCATCCCCCCATGCAGACGTACCCCAAGGAGGCCAGCACAGTGAGGTACTGGTTGATTTGCAGCATGGCGGCGTCCAGCAGAGTGTGGATGTTGCGCAGGCTCTGTAGCCGGGCCTCCAGGTGCTGCCTCTCATGGCCCTCCAGAGCCCGCAGCTCCTCTGGGGTCAGCCCAGCAAAGCCCGCAGGGGGGGCACGGGCTCGGGGGGAAGGCTAGAGGGATGTGGAGGCTCAGTTTGACCGCCTGGACCTGACACCCCGCTACATACACCTTCCAGAACATCCCAGAGAGTGGTCCAACTTACCAAAGGGTGGTGGCAGGGGCATACCCATCCAGGGGGGAGGGAAGGGAAAGCCTGGGGCAGGGCCAGCCTCTGGGGCAGGGGTAGAGCCAGGTGTTGGGGCAGAGGCACCCGTGCCAGCAGCTGTGGTTGTGGCTGCTCCACTGGGCCGAGAAAGGGCTGCTGAAGTGCAGAATGGAAATCAGTGCTGTGGGGTCTTTGGATCCATCCCTGCCACCCTCCAGCTGCTGCAGTACCCAAAAGGCTCACCTGCACTGGTGGATGGAGGGGCTGCAGCCTCTCCTGAGCTTGGGGGAGGTGGAACAGGTGGAAAGGGACCCATGGGGGGCCACAGTGGGAACATGCCTGGAGGAAAAGGAGGCAGGAGGCCCTGGGGGACTGCAGAGAGAGGACAGCGTGGTAAGAAGAGTGCTGAACTGAGACTGACCCCTCCCACTCCCAGACAGGGAGCTTGACTACTGAGAGCTGTGTCCTCTCTCCAGGGACCCGAGCTCAGCACTGGTCACAGTGATTGTAATTGCCTGTTTCTTTTCATCCTCTGACCTGGAGGGCAGAGACTTGGAATCTGCAGCATCTCCCATTCCCAACTCTGGGAAAGTACCCAACACATGGTGGATGGCCAAATGAAGGAATACTCACAGTTAGGGGGCTGAGGCAGGAGTGGTGGGGATGAGGGGCAGGGGGTGGCCCCTGATCCGCAGGCTCAGGAGGTGGTGGTGACTGGGCTGGCAGAGATGCCCGCAGGACATCCATTCGGCAGGTAGGGCAGGTCTGCTGTCGCTGGAACCAGGAGCGCAGACAGCTGAGGAGCAAGACCAGGTAATGGTCAGCGGTATCCAGGGGCCTGTGATCTGCTGTGCAGCCTCCCCAGGGCCCCTCCCACCTGGTGTGGAAGATGTGGTTGCAGGGCAGCCTCTTGGCTCCAGTCACCATCTCTTCTCGGCAGATGATACAGACGTTGTCCATTGCCTGAAGTTCCTCGGGAGTGGCATCTGGATACCTGGTTAGGATGGCAGAACACATGTCAGACCAGAACTGGAAGCAAAGTGACCTGGGACAGAGTTGGGAGAGAAGCTGGGACCAGCCCACTTACAGTGTGTTCATGTTGCGAATTGCTCGGCGAGACATGATGGCGTCTGTCACGGCTTTCTTGAACTGCCTGAAAGAACAGTCAGTAAATGCAGGGAGAGGGATGGGAGGGATCAGGTTAGGAGAGTGAAGGGACAGGGCTGGGCTCACCTCATGGCCAGGTACATGGGTCGAATGGCAAAGAGTGGGAAGGTGTGCACCTTGATCATGATGGTCATGAAGGCCATGTATAGCAGAACCTTGATGAAGCCTGCGGGGAGGGATGCAGAAAGCTGGTCACCGGGTCTGGCAGGTAGAACAGGGGATGCTGGTCTGGGTCAGGAGAGGTCCAGGCTGTCCTCACCTGTAAACAGCTCTGTGTAGAGCATGTACACAGCTTTGTTGTCCCAAGGGTTCTCGCTCTGGAGGTCCACAGAGTGTAGCACATACTTGATGAAGATGGTGAGCACCATAGTCATCAGGATGGCATACTGAAGGGAGAGGGGGAGGTAAGCACCAGCTCCCCTTGCTCCAGCCACGCTCTGCAGTGCCCGGGCCTCAGCACGGCACAGGGCAGTGGTACCAGCACAGGATCTGAACACAGCTGGTCCTCCCAGCTCCCCAACTCACTATGACTTCAGGCAGCTCACTCAACCTCAATTACTCATCTGTAAAATGTAGAATTAACTATTTATTCATAGCAGCATTGTCTTGCCGATTAAAAACTGCAGGTCAGGAGCTCAGCACAAGACTGGCACACAGTGGACACTCGGCAAATGCGAGCTGACACACCTCCCCAGTGGCCCGTCCAGCTAATTCTTCCCTGTCCATCCACTATGCAGAGCCAACTCTAGCATCAGCCTCCAGGTAACCTTCCCTGAGACCCAGGTCAGGCCTCCTCTGCAACAACCTCTTTTGTGCCCTTCTGCTATCAACTAGGAGTGTGGATTGGGGTGCCATGTCTGACTGATCACTGTTCCCTGGTGGCCACACAGCAGGTGCTCAGTAAGGGTCTGTTCAGTTACTCAAGGCACATACAGTGTCACCTTGGACTTGTCTCCCCAAACTCCCAAGCCAGTTTTACCTCAAAGCCAAACACCAGCTGCACAGAGGCCCACGGGTCAGGATGCTGTGATAAGCGTGGCTGACGAAGAGGAAGTCCAGGATACCCAGGAGGAACATAAGGCTGTGGGGACCCCAAATGGGGTAGGGTAGGATCAGCCCAGGGCCTGATGGCCACTTTTGCTCTAGGACAGCCCCCATTCAAGCCCACCATGGCCCAGCCATCTAGTCAGGTGGGCACACTCCACTGGTCTCAGCCCTTGGGAACTCAAAGCTTTGCCAGGGGAGGGTTGTTGGGGTACCCGCCAAGTGAGGAGGCAGAAAGCTAGGGCCCAGGCAGTTGAGAAGCTCTGGAGTGGAACAGGGCAGAGACAATGCAAATTAACTTCCTAAATTATCTTTCCTGTACAGCTGTGGGAGGAGGGGTGGCTTGTGCTCTGGGGTACAGGTCCACAGTAAGTGACTTTTCACCTTCCATTCCTCCATGGTGCCTCTCCTCCCCCAGCTCCCCTTCCCTTCCATAGATCTCACTTACAGACAATTCGGCAGTGAAAGAGCCAGGAGATATTGGGACTGCGTTCCATCTAAAGCAGAGCAGAGTGGGCCCATCAGGAAGGCTGGAGTCCTCCCAACCCCCAACCCAGTCCTCACTGCTCTACAAGCCTGCCCACTGGCCACTCTCAACTCACAAAATCCACACGGTCCTCAGCCAGCCAGTGGAAACACTTGAGGAAGAGGAGGAGAGTGAAGAGTGCAACAAATCGAGGGCTGAAGTCATCCCGAAAAACGGTGAAGGCCAGACAAGTCTCAGTAACAGCATACCAGGAACGCTCCAGAAGGTGCTAGGGGTTGGGCAGGGGATGATGTGGAACCCAGACATTCTGCTTGCCCCGCACCCTGCCCTTCGCTTTCGGGCCAACAACATCTTACCTCCATCTCCGCTGCCCTCAGCTGCCCAAAGAACACCTTGCCCATTACCTTGCCCAAGAGGAAGACAAGGACGAAGGCCTGGATGTACAGGACCTAGGAGTGGGGAAAGTCTATGGTTTGGGGTCACTTTCTGCTGTCCTCTGCCTGGAGCTCATCATTCAGGAACCTCCCCAAGTCTTTATCAGTTTATTTAAACTTAAGCGGCTAGTGGCTACTTCTCCCCTACTGACCTGTAGCCCCGCCTCTGCCCCAAGCAGGCTCCTCCTTCCCTCCCAGAGAGTTCCGCCCTCCCTGAGCCCCGAACTCACTGCCATGCTGGGGCTGGACTTGGTCAAGTACACCACAGTGGGGTAGAACTGGTGTTTGAGGTAGTAGGCATGAGCCACCACGGCCCCGGTCAGCGCCAGGCTGGCCGCCATCATCACTGCGGTGCGGAACATTGCCCTGGCCCGCAGACCTGCGTGGGGAAAGACAATAACGTGTGTGTTCCCCATACTATGCAAATCTAGCAAAGTTCCTGGCACAGCGTCAACAGGAGAAGGGGTAAATCTCACTTCACTCTCGCAACCATCAGATAAAGGGGAGCATATGTTTCCCTGTTTCACAAATGAGAAGCTGAGCCTCAAAGGGGTTAAACGATCACACCGATGCAAGGCCTGAAACCTAGGTCAGTCTAGTTTCAGATCTAGGGCTCTTTCCACGCCGCCTGCCAAGCCGCCGCCTCCTCTGGGGGGCAATGAGGAAAAGCAGCATTGTTGGAGGACCGGGGGGTGGGGGCGACTGCCACCGCTGACCCTGGCGTGAAGGTGCTGGGGTTTAAGGCAAAAGCAAAAATCTGCTCCAGAGGCGGGAACGCTCAGCACGGAATGGGCGAAGCAAAGGCACAGAGGGGCACAGCCTGGGGAGGCGGCAGTACGGGTGACAGCTGTGCCAGGGTGGTCAGTGCGGACGCGCGCCCCGCGGGAGCGGGCGGGGTACGTCAGCCTGGAACCCTGGCGCCCCCCAACCCCCGGGGCTGTGTCAACTCGGGGCACCAAGAAACGGCCGACCAGCAGAGTGCAGCGCGGGGCAGAGGGAGCCGGGTCGCCTTCGCAGCCGCGCACCTGTGAGCGCCAGGAGTTGTGAGCGTCGCAGGCGGGGCCCAGCCTCGGTGACCGCGCCGGCGCCTAAGGTCTACCACCAGCTGACAGGCCGAAAACAGGCGGCGGGACTGAGGGGGCGAGCCAATCCCGGTGACCTTAACAGGAAGGTCGTGGTCCCGACCCCAACCACAACCTGGGGCCCACTTCGCTTCACTCACCAGGAGCCCAGCGCCGCGAGGCCGCTCAATCCCCGCGACTGCGGCAGCCGCTCGGGTTAACAACACTCCCCACCCCTGCGAACCGGAACTTCGGGGGTAAGACACCTCACTTCCGGCGGCGCGGGGCGCGGCGTGGACCGTACCAAATGTGCCCTTCGTTTGCTCGCCTCGCGCGCCTTGCGTGGTGCGGGGAACAGTAGCCTTGCCGCGGTTTCGGGAGTTCGTGCCCACCGAGAAGGGCTAGGCAAAGGGCGAGAAAGGCGGTCGGAAGGGAAGAGGGCAAGGGGAAGGGCTAGTCCCCCTACCCACTAGTCACACATGGTACTGCCTCTGCCGCTGGGGGCACTCAACCCAGTCAGGACTCGGGCTCTCAGAGCTACGGGAAGGTGGGGCATTTTGCAGGCCGTGCCACTTGGAGTGGGCAGTGTGCAAGGGACAGGCTTTACAGTAGCCCTAAGAGAAATGAAATGTTTTAGCGCCTCGTTCCAGGAGTGTTCACAACAGTCTGACAAATAAGGCGCTTTTTGGAAGAACTGGATGCGGAAAACAATTCCTCTCCTCCCTGCTCACCCCTCGAGTTGTGTGGGAGTGAGTTGGGTCCCGTGGCTGCCACTGATTGGTTTCGAGAAAGTTACGCGGACCAATAAGAAAAAGAAAGGAAATTTATTGGCCTATAGAAAGGGAAAAGCGGGTGAGTGGTTGCTAAGGGCGGTAGGCAGCGTTGCCTAGGACCGGGCCCTACCCCAACTGCAGCGAGTGGGCCAAGCGCTGTTCTAGGGCAGGTGATCCCCATCCCACCTCGGGAAACGTTTGCGGCCCCACGAAGAGGAGGGGCGGTCAGCTGTGCGGAGACGGGAGAAGGCTGAGCCTTAATTCCCGCTAATCTTGGGACCGAGTATTCTGCGCAGAAATTGACTTTTAAGCGCCGAATGCCGGTGCCCCTTTCTGTCCCTACGGTTTTGCTGTCCTTACCTGAGGACACTGGTCCAAGGCTGCCCGCTATTTCATTCGGTGTCAGGGTCGCTGACAACTTAGTGCTCTCGTTAACAAAGCGGAGCTAAAGCACTCACTTTGTGTCTTAGGTTTTCCTTCGTCATCTCTTCTAACCATCAGTCACCGAAGTTTTCCAGCTAGGTGGTGCTATCGCCATAGTAAAATGGGACAGTTGGGGTTCAGAGGCTGAGTAAGACCTGTCCTAGGATTCCTAAGGTCCGTCAGCCTATAAATGCCCACGTTGTTCTTCTGTTATCCTCCCCGCCTCCCACCTGTTGACTTTACAGGTTAAGCTTCTAACCAGTAACTGAGTTGCCTCCCCCATAAGCCATTTATGACTTTCTACTGACTACATCCAACCGTCAACTTTCAGTCCTCATTGACTCAGTCCCTCTCACCTTGAAAGTCTCCTAAACTTCTGCCACCCATACGCCCCTACTTTTTTCTTTCTGGCTATGCATCTGCCCCTTCCCTTTGCCCACCGTTTATAAAATATTGTGTCCACGTTAGCCCCATTGCTACTTTTCTTGCATGATTTCTTCTGTGGATTCAACTCCACCACCACCAACCAGATGTTGATGATTTCCAACTGAGGTCTCCTTTGCTTTCAAAACAATTCAGTGTCCCTGGAGTCCACCCACACCCCAACTCCAGAAATCTGGGCAGCATGCTGTGTTCCTCTCTCTGCCCCGACATCCAACCTGGTATGCCATTTCACCTGTAGTCTACAAGTGTGTCTTCTCTTCTAGAAACAGTGAACAAAAGATCTCTGCCTTTGTGACATTTTCCCTAGTAAATGTGATAAACAATAAACAATATATATAACATGAACGAATTATATAATATGTTGGAAGGTAGTAAGGTTAGAGGGGAAAAGAAGAGCAGAATAAAGGGGATCAGTACTGTGGGGGCACTTGAGGCAGGATGCAGTATTGGCAAGGACAGTCAGGTAAGCATCAATGAGAAGGTGACATCTGAGCCAAGACTTGAAGGAGGTGAGGGCATGAGTCAAGTGGATTTCTGGGTAAAGAAATGAAGCTAAAGGTGGCCTGGTCCTGGTTTGTTGGAGGAGGTGAGTGCGGCTAGAGAAGACCTAGCAAAGGATGAGTCATAGGAGAGGTGTCAGGGCCATATTGTGTTGCCCATCGCCGGTATTCTGAGTGACACAAGGACCTGTTGGAAGGTGTTGAGCACCTGACATAGACCTAAAGGATCACTGCATTTTCTCTGTTGGAATACACTGAATGGGGGTGGGGGAGGTGGGAGGCAAGTGTGGAAGCACCCAGTCAGAAGGCTCTTGCAATACATCAGGCAAGGAAGGAAGTCCCAGCGATTCCACCTCCTGTCTGTAGAATTCGTTCTTTCCTTGCCATCTCCACTGCCACATGCCTGTTGCAGACCACCATCATCTATGCCTACACAAATGGAACAGCCTCCTTTCCTGTACTCTTCTCCTTATGTATTATTCATTTAGTGACTAGAAAGACCTGACATCTTAGCGAGGCATAGTGGCACACACCAGTAGCTTGGGAGGCTGAGACAAGAGGCTGAGGCAGGAGGATCACAAGTTCAAAGCCAGCCTTAGCAACATAGCGAGGCCCTAAGCAATTTAGTGAGACCCTGTCTTTAAATAAATATTTTTTTTTTTAATGGGCTGGGGATGTGACTCAGTGGTAAAACCCCTGGGTTCAATTCCTGGTAGCAAAAAAAGAAAAGAAAGAAAGAAAGACCTGACATCTTAGTCGTAGCTTGTCTCATGACTCCCCTCCCCCACTCTGCCCTTTGACCATAAGGCCTTGTTTGTGGGCACCTCAGATACACCACACTCCTTATTCATTTTCTGTTACCATAACAGAATACCAAAGACTGGGTAATTTATAAAGAATAAAAGTTTATTTGATTTATGGGTTTTTAAAAATATTTTAGTTGTAGACGGACACAATGCCTTTATTTTATTCATTTATTTTTATGTGGTGCTGAGGACTGAACCCAGTGCCTCACACGTGCTAGGCAAGCGCTCCACCACTGAGACCTGATTTATGCTTTTTGAACTGGGAAATCCGAGATCACGGTGCTGCATCTGTGTGGCATCTGGTGGGGGTCTTCTTACTGCATGATCATATGATGGAGGGCATCTATGACAGGTCAGAGCAAGTGCGTGTCAGCTCAGGTCTCTCTTCCTCTTTCTAAAAGCTACCAGTCCCATCATGGGGTCCCACTCTGGTGGTTTTAGCTAATCCAGCCAAAGGCCTTACCTCTAAATACCATCAGATACTTAATTTGGAAGTTAACTTTCCAGCACATGAAATTTGAGGGCCATGTTAGAAATCCTAGCTATCATGCCCCAGCCAGGTGTGTCATCTTTTGCATGGGACTTTCCTCCTCCCTGGAATGTCTTGCTCCTCAAGCATTGTCAGGTTGGGGCAGGGTTTCCTGTCTCTGGGTTCCCCTGGTGCTCTGTGGACCTTACTGCATTGGAATTGGCAGTGAATTTCGATCTAGCTTGCACAGACTCTGAGCTCAAGATTGGGACCTGAATCTTCTTTTTTTTTGTACTGGAGATTGAACTCAGGGGCACTCGACCACTGAGCCGCATCCCTGGCCCTATTTTGTATTTTATTTAGAGACAGGGTCTCACTGAGTTGCTTAGGGCCTTGCTGTTGCTGAGGCTGGCTTTGAACTTGCCCTCCTGCTTCAGCCTCCCAAGCCTCTGGGATAACAGGTGTGCGTCACTGTGCTTGGCGGGGCCTGAATCTTTTTTATCTCAACTGAGCAGGCAAGTAGATTTCTGAGCAAAGAATACTACCAGGATTTAAGAAGGTCATTTTATAATGGTCAATTAATTGAGAAGAAATAACAATCCTAAATACTTAGGTACCCAATAACAGAGTTTCACATTACAAGAAACAAAAACAAGAAAGGAAAGGAAAACCAGACAATTCACAATAGCAAATTCAAATTCTCAATCATTGAAAGAAAAAGTAGACAGGAAACCAGCAAGGAGAGAGGGTACCTGAGGAATACTAGCAACCATTCTGACCCAATAAACATTTGGAGAACACTTCACCCAATAGCAGCAAAACTGGTGTTTTTCTTAAGTACTTACAGACTGTTTCAGATGCGACATTCTGGAATATGACAACTAAATTTAAAAGAATTTTAAAAGAAAATTCAAAAGAATTCAAGTTACATAAAGTATATTCTGTGACCACAAAATTTAGAAATAATGAGAAAGATTCCTGGAAAATTCCAAAATAACATACTTTTTTCTTGGGGGCGGTACTAGGGATAGAACCCAGAATGCTTTACTACTGAGTCATATCTCCATTCCTTTTTTAAAAAATACCTTTGTTTTATTTATTTTTATGTGGTGCAGAGGATCAAACCCAGGCAAGTGCTCTACCACTGAGCTACAACCCCAGCCCCCCCAATTCCTTTTCTATTTTTAGGTTGCTAAGTTGCCCAGACCGGCCTTGAACTTGCGATCCTACTGCCCTCTGAGTTGCTGCAATTACAGGTGTATGCCACTGGTGCCCGGCAAAATAGCACTCTTCTGTATGACTCATGGGTCAAAGGAGAAATCAAAGAAGAAATGAGAAACTTTTATTTTTATTATTTTTTTCTAGAAGCTGTTTTGAACTGAGTGAAAAAAAAACACAATATGTAAGAATTCCCAGGATGCCAATAAAGAAGTATTTCAGGGGATGTCTATAGCACTAAATTCTGATGTTAAAAAAGAAAAAAGAAAAAAAAAAAAGAAGAAAGGAAAAAGGTCTGGAATCTAGTATACCTCAGATTCCAACTTAAGGAATTAGAAAGAGGAGAGAAAATCAAAACCAAAGTAAGCAAACAAATAAACAAAAAGGAAGTAGTAAAGTCCAAAGAAGAAATTAATGGAGTAAAAATAGAAAAGCAGCAGAGGAAATCAACAAGACCAAAATCTAGTTTTTTGAGATGGATAAAATTGATAAACCCTGAACTGGATTGATTGGGGGGTGGGGAAGACACAAATTACCGATATCAGAAATGATATCACCATGGATTCTGTAGGCTTGTGTGGGGTGTGTTGTGTGTATACTGGGGATTGGACCCAGGGGCACTTAACCACTGAACTCCATCCCCAGCCCTTTTTATTTTTATTTTGAGACAGGGTCTCCCTAAGTTGCTTAGGGCCTCACTAAGTTGCTGATGCTGACTTTGAACTTATGATCCTCCTGCCTCAGCCTCCTCTGGGATTACAGGTGTATACCACCATGTCCGGTGGATTCTGTAGATATTAAAGGAATAAAAAGGGCCAGATGCAAAAGATTTTTGGCAGTAAACTAGATAACTCCTAAGATTAAGAGCAAGTTAGGAATGTCAGCCTTCCCCGATTGTTTTTTTTTTTTTTTTTTTGTGGTGCTGTGGATTGAACCCAGGGCCTTGTGTTTGCAAGGCAAGCACTCTACCAACTGAGCCAAATCCCCAGCCCCCCCCCCCCCGATTATATTTGATATTGTACTAAAAGTCCTGGCCAGGGTAGTAAAGCAAGAAAAATAAATGAGGTGGGCGCAGTGGCACGTACCTGTTATCCCAGCTGCCCGGGAGGCTGAGGAAGAGGATTGCTGCAACCAAGGAGTTCAAGGTCAGCCTGGGCAACATAGCAAGACAAGGAAGGAAAGGACAGAGGGAAAAAGGGAAGGAGAAAGGAAGAAAAATAAATAAAAGGCACACAAATTGTAAAAGAAGAAATAAACTTTATTCATAGCAATATGATTGTAGAAAATCCTAAGAAATCCACACGCACACACACACACAAAGCTACTAGACCAAATAGTGGATTAGATAGTGCTGCAGAATACAAAGGTCAACATGCAAAAAGCAATTGTATTTCTAATACTAATAATAACCAAGAATTTTTAAAATACCACTTACATAGTATCAAAAATAGCAAAAGTTAGTGATTTTTAGTAAAACACATTCAAGAACTATACACTGGAAAATACAAATTAAAGATCTACATAGATGTTCATGAATCAGAATACTCAGTGCCCCTACAATGTCAGTTTGTACCAAACTGATCTGTAGCTTCAATGCAATGCCAACCAAAACCTCAGTGGGCATTTTTAGAAACTAACAACTGATTCTAAAATGTATATGAAACTTAGATCTAAAAAAATAACTAAAACAATCCTGAAAAATATGAACAAAGTTGGAGGACTTGCATTACCTAAGTTCAAGTCTTATAATAAATCTACAGTGATCAAGAAAGTGTGGCATTTGGGTATAAGGACAGACATATGAAACAGTGAACAGCCAAACAGAACATAGCCCAGAATAAGTCGACACATATGTCGATTTCCTGATTTCCAGATTTCCAGCAGAGTACTAGGCAGTTTATTGTTCCTGTGTGGTGTGTGTGTGTGTGTGTGTGTGTGTGTGTGCACGCATGTGTGTGTCACAATTGCTGGGATGGAACCCAGGAGCTCATGCATGCTAGGCAAGGGCTCTGCCACGGAGCCACACCCCAGGTCCCAAGGCAGTTTGATAGTGAAAGATAATGATTATTACTATCAAAAAGAAGGTCTGAAACAATTGGATAACGTGTGAACACCAAACCTCAGCCCTTACCTTGCATCATGTGTAAACTTTAACTTGAAAGGCATTATAGACCTAAGTGTAAAACCTACAACTACATTTTCTAGAAGAAAACAAAAGTGAAAAAGTTTAGGGAAAAAAATTCCTAAATAGGACCCAAATAGCATAAACTTTCAAAGGAAAATTTGATAAATTAGGCAATCAAAATTGAACATTTTTTGCTGTTCAAAAGATACCATTAAACTGAGAGCAGTGGCACATGCTTATAATCCCAGCAGCTCAGGAGGCTGAAGCAGGAGAACCATGAGTTCAAGCCAGTCTCAGCAACTTATCAAGGCCCTGAGAAACTCAGGGAGACCCTAAATTAAATATAAAAAGGGTTGGGATGTGGCTCAGTGGTTTAAGTGTCCCTGGGAAGAAGAAGAGAGGAGAAGGAGAAGGAGAAGAAGAAGACGACATAATTAAGAATATAAAAGGGCAAAATCAGTTTGGGAGAAAATGTTTGCAAAAACATATATCTGACAAAGGACTTACATCCAGCAAATGAACAATTTTATAATTCAATCATAAGAAAAATCAAAAGCTAATACAAAATTGACAAATTTTTTGAGCAGATATTTTATCAAAGAAGGTTTTGAGATAACAATCAGATAGAAAGATGCTTGGTGGGGGCAGTGGTATGCACGTTTAATCCCAGCAACTCTGGAGGCTGAGGCAGGAGGATCACAAGTTCTAGGCTAGCCTCAGCAACTTAGTAAGATCCTGTCTCGAATAAAAATAAAAGGCTGAGGATGTAGCTCAGTGGTAGAGCACCCCTGGGTTCAATCCCAGTACAAAAAGCAAAACAAAACAAAACAAAAAAATGCAAAAGAAAACTGATAGATAAATGCAAATGAAAACAAGGAGACAATTTTACCTGTAGAAAGGTTGAATGCAGATCTTACAGGGCTGGGGATATAGCTCAGTGGTAGCATGTGTGAGGCACTGGGTTCAATTCTCAACACCACATATAAGTAAATAAAATAAAGGCCCATTGACAACTTAAAAAAATTTTAAAAAGAGAGTCATTCAGATTTTTAAAAAATGAAACAAACTTTGGGGAAAAACTTCATCGTCATAAACATACATTTGCATTATGTCTCAGCAATTCCATTCTAAAGTTACCCAGGAGAAATGAAAACATGTATCCAGGGGCTGGGGCTGTAGCTCAGTGGCAAAGTGCTTGCCTAGTATGTGTGAGGCATAGGTTCAATCCTTAGCAATACATAAAAATAAATAAAATAATTATTTAAAAAAAGGGGGGGAGTTGTGGCTGTGGCTCAGCGGTGGAGTGCTCGCCTCGCACATGTGGGGCACTGGGTTCGATCCTCAGCACCACATACAAATAAACAAAATAAAGATATTTAAAAAAAGAAAAGAAAATACGTGTCCATACAACTAGCAACAGAGAGCATCTCCAGGGATTTCCTGGACGGGACTGGGGTGGGGAATGGATTGCACACTGGTCCACACAAACGATTTGGATGGAAACGTTCTGTATCATGGTGTTGGTGGTAATGATGTGATTTATGCATGCTTGTTGAAGCATGCCAAATTGTACTTAAAGTTGGCAAATCTTGGGGCTGGGTTTGAAGCTCAGTAGTAGAGCACTTGCCTGGCATGGGTGAGGCACTGGGTTTGAGCCTGAGCATCATATAAAAATAAATAAAACAAAGGTATTGTGCCCACCTACAACTAAAAAAAAATGTTTTTTAAAAAAATTGGCAAACCTTACTGTGTGTATATATATATATATATATTTTTTTTTTTTTTTTTTTTTTCTCGCAGTGCTGGGGATTGAACCCAGGGTCTTGTGCTTGCAAGGCAAGCACTTTACCAACTGAGCTATCCCCAGTCCTACTGTATATTAATTGTACATCAGTAAAATTGGCACAAAATTTGTCGTAAGCGAATAGACATTTTGACTTAGACCTTCCCCCTCGCAGGAGCCGATCCTGTTTGTTTGTTGATTTGTTTTGAGATACGGGGGTTAAACCCAGGGGCACTATGCCACGGAGTTATAGCCCCAGCCCTTTTAGTTAATTATTTTGAGACAAGGTCTTGCTAAATTGTTGAGGCTGGCCTGGAACTTGCAGTCTTCTTGCCTCAGCCTCCTGAGTGGCAGGGATTGTGAGTGCCATTGTGCCCCACATGAATTGTTCTTGTCTCCAATAAGTTATCTAAAACTTCTTTTCACACCGTGGACACCATCTTCAGATCCCCACATCCTCCCTCTCTCCAGTGAGAGGAACTGTCCTCCTCCTGGGTACTCCTAGCCTGGAGGGCCAGCCCAGGCGGCTTCCCCAAATATCCCCCAGAAGCGCACCAACTGTGGACTGCCCACACAAGAGCCAGCTTGTCTGTCTGTTGGTCTGTCTAGATGACTCTGGACTTCCTTGTCCTCTGATCGCATTCCTTCAATTAACGAATATTTGCTGAGGATCTACTAGGTACTGGCTGCAGGCCAGGTGCTCGGGACACCGCAGAGAAAGAAATGCAGCCCCAGCCTGTGCAGCTAGTCTTGTGGTGGAGACATGCACTAACCATGAGGGCAGCTGACCCACCTGTTGAATGAACGAATAAGTGAATGGGTCAGTAAATGCTAAGATGATTTTATTGAGCACTAATTATGTGACCAGGCTTAGAGTTGAGCTTTTGGAGTACTCACAATGTAACACTTGGTCTTTTTCTGCTTCAGTACCAACTGAGAAATAGACCAAAATGTTAATTTTGTTACAAATAAACTCCCTGGGAAAATGACGCTTCAGCTCTGTTCACCCTTCCCTGAGTTGGACAGACTTACCCACTCTGCTTCTGAGGATCTCACTTCCTTTGGGTCCCTTATGAGTTTATCTAGTTTCTTCTACTAACCTCACCTAGAAAAGTCTCTTCTCTTTGGGAGGAGTGAGAGTGAGTGAGACAAGGCCAGGAGTGTTAGTTACTCCAGAAAAGCCGGCCTCGTGGAAACAAGAGGAATGGAAATAATCCTTAGATTGCATCAATCCAACCATAGTAACCAACTTCCAACCAATCAGTCAACTGATCAGTTTCAGAGTTCAATGTAACCCAGGCAGCCTAAGACTGGGCACTACTTGATGAATTTGTGTATTACAGATGGCCACGTTCTTCATCACTTCCCCCATAGAGAGGTACGGTTTTCTCCCCATCCCCTTGATTCTGGGCTTTGCTTGTGACTTGCTTTGATCCAATAGAATATGGTAGAAATGACATTGTGCCAATTCTTGGCTTATCCTTGAAGAGAACTGGCAGCTTCTATTTCCTTCTCTTGGAATTCAGCCACCATACTGTGAGGAAGCCCAAGGAGTCTTGTGGGGAGGCCCATGTAGAGGAGAATCAGAGTCCCAACCAATAGCCATAACTAAGCTGCATCCATGGGGATGCACCATCTTGGAAGCAGATCTTCCTGCCCAAAGTGAGGAGCTCCAGATGATGCCTTGTGAAGGAAGGAAGAGCCATCCCCTCGCGGTCTTGCCCAGATTGCATGATGGAAAGAAAATAAATGAGATATTTATTGTAGACCTCTGTGTTTTAGGGTGGCTCGTTTCATAGTAACAGTCTGATTGTCTCCCTGTTCTCAGCTCAGGTCCAGTGCCTACTAAGAGCTCGGTGAATGTTGAAGGGAATAAACAAATGATTGAGTGGGTGGATGGATGGATGGGTGGGTGGATGGTTGGTAAATCAATTGTTGGGCCTGACAGCCCTGGACGGTGAGTTCTGGCAGAATCAGGGACCCAAAGCTTCATGAAGAATGAGGAGACATCTCTGCTGGAATCCTTATAAGTAATTTCCTGGGCAGGGTCCCTAGCAGATCTACTTGTAGTGGTTGTCACAGGCAGAGCAAAACTGAGCTGTCCAAGCGAGGCGAACTACAATTCAAGGGCTAGAAGCCCCTGGGTGCAGGGGCCCCAGAGCCATGCCAGACCTAGTGGAACCGCAGTCACAGGAGGGAAGCCTAGAGCACCACGCTTCTCCTTCCACGCCACTTGGCTCCAGCTCTAAGTTTCACATGCTGGAAACTGTGGAGGAAATGTGAAATAACTTCAGCTTCTGCAGTCCAGGAAGGCAGCTGAAGGAGCTGGACAGAGGTGCAGAAGCCAGCGCCTGCATGCCGCTCCAGCACAGACCTCCCTACCCGGGCATCTGGATTTCTGCAGGGCCTGCTTCCAGCCTGCCTCCCAGCCCCACCGCACACTTTGTATCAAACTCAGCTTGCCTCTCCCCAAACGCCACTTGCCTCTTCAGCCTACCTATTTCACTGGCTCCTCCCAACACCAAGTACCATAGCGAGCTTTTCCCTCTCCTGCTTGCCCAAAAAACCCTTAATGTACACCCAAAGACATTTCTAGTGTCAGCCACAAACCTGAGTGAGTCTCAGTCTTCTCTGCCCATGACATGATGCACACACGACCTTGTATAACCCACACCAGGGCAGGGCTCCGAACAACAAAAACACCTACCACTTAGGTGCTGCAAAAGTCAGAATAATAGCACAGCCAGCCCAGAAGGTCTGAGCTCTGACTCTCCGCCAGGCAGTTTCCATCCTCATGCCAATCCTGTGAGCCAGGTGCTATTATCATGCCTATTTTATAGGTGAGGAAACTGATGCACAGAGAGATTAAGCAACTTACCCAGAGTTGCGCAGCTACTAAGGAATAATAGTCAGGATTTAAACCCAAGCAGGGTGACCCCCTGCACTTTGCTACATGTTCATTTTCTCTATCCCTATGACAGCTTGCCATTTTATTGATGAGAAAACAGATGCTCAAAGGACTAAGAACTGGGGCTGGGGTCGTGGCTCAGTGGTAGAGTGCTTGCCTAGCATGCGTGAGGCACTGGGTTCCATCCTCAGCACCACATACAAATAAATAAATAAAATAAAATGCATTGTGTTCATCTACAACTAAAATATATATTTATTTTTATTTTTTTTTATTTTTAAAAAGACTAAGAACTTGGCCCAAGTCACCCAGCTGGAGAGCGGCTGAGCTAGGATGCTGTCTGCCTCTCACCCGCACCCTCACCTCCACTGAGGGCCTCAGGGGAGCTCCTCCCCAACCCAAGCAGGGTCTGGGGGCCGAGTCATTCCTAACGGTTTCTGGGAAAAGCCAAGGAACAGCTGAAGTCTCTTTGGCACCCTGGCAGACTGCCACCTGAGAGAGTTGTTGAGCCTGGGTGTCCTCAGAGGGCAGAGCAGGGACAGGAAGCTGGGTAGCTCCCTTCTGCAGGGGGCAGGCAGCTGGCTGGTGAGGCCAGTCTGGCACTATGAAAGGAAGCTGAATTCGGGGCAGGTGGAGGACAGAAGCGGGGCAGCACATGTCACCCAACCACGGCACAAGGGAAGGTGCTAGGGCTTGTGTGGCCTTGGCAATCAGCTGGCAGCAGGCCGATGGGCACACATTTACAGGACGTGCAATGAGTGAGATGAGAAATACCAGGGACAGTCAGGAGTTCAAAGACACCTTCCGCCCTCTGAGTCTGCTCACCTGGTTTCAGATCATTGGGGAGGGGGCGCACACCTGTAATCCCAGCGGCTCGGGAGGCTGAGGCAGGAGGATTGCAAGTTCAAAGCCAACCTCAGCAACGGCGAGGCCCTAAACACCTCAGTGAGACCCTGTCTCTAAATAAAATACAAACTAGAGCTGGGGACGTGGCTCAGTGGCTGAGTGCCCCCAGGTTCAATCCCTGGTACCAAAACTCCCCCACTGCCCAGCCTGCTCATCCCTCCGGATGAATGGGTGGTGTCCCTCCCCTCATTCATTCAGTCATTTATTCAACAAGTATTATGCATTGAGCCTGATGAGCCAGGCCTCATTCTGCAGGTAGAGAATAAATTAGTGACTAAAGCAGACGTCAGTCCCTGCCCTCATGGAACTTACAGTGCAAAGACAAAAAAAAAAACTAAAAAAGGAAGAAAGAAACCAGGAGGACTGGAGATGTGGCTCAGAGGGAGAGCGTTTCCTAATGCGTTTGAGGCACTGGGTTTGAGCCCCAGCAGGGGGAGATGGGGGAGAAAGACAGAAAGACACAGAAAAACAGGAAACAGAGAAGTGATGACTGAGAGATCAGGAGGGGAGAGGAGGCTGGAGGAGCAGGAGCTTTGAAAGGAGAGAGTAATTCCACCAGGCAGGAGGGAAGCAGAGGAGATATGCAAGCTGCTGATCCAGGGGGTGGAGGAGCAGAAAAAGGGAGAGATGTTGGAGGTTTGAGGAAGGAGAAGGAATTGTGATTACTCACCTCTGAAGAAATGGAATGGAAACTTAGGAGGGACGCACAGTGGGATTGCCAGGGAGTGCGAGTACAGCCCTGAGGCCGAAGCACAGTGATCCTCTGGCTATGAGTTGCTTTCCCTCCAGTGCAGGTGCCAAGCAGGCTTTGGGATGGGTTCCACGTTGGAGTCTCCCAGGCGTGGTGGTTTTAGGAATGTCCACACATCCTCCGTACTTGTTTCAAGGGGTGGACCCATGAGCTGGGCTCACTCGTTCTAATCAATAGAACTGAATGTAAGTCATGGTGAAAGACTTCCGAGACCTGGTCACTAAAGTCACTTTGACTTCCTGCTTGCATCCCTCCAGGGTCACTTTTCAGGAGAAGCCAGCTGCTGTGCCATGGAGACGCTCAAGCAGACCTATGGGCAGGTTCATGTCAGGAACTAAGGCCTCCCAGCCAACAGCCATGTGAGTGAGCCCCCCAGGAGGAAACCTCGAGCACCACAAAAGACTTCACATGACTGTGGCCCCGACCAACATCTTAACAGCAAATCTCATGAAAGATTTGAATCCAAACCTACTGACCTGAGGGCTGGGTATGTAGCTCAGTGGTTAGAGTACTTGCATAGCATGTATGAGGCCCTGGGTTCAATCCCCAGTACCAAGAAAAAATAAGTCCTGACTCACAAAGACTGTAAGATAATATGCTGCATTTGGATTTAAACCACAAAATTCTGGGGCTAACCTTTATACACCAATAAATAATGTATCAAGTGTCCTTCAGAAGGTCACAACCAGGGGGCAGCGAGCCAGGCTTTCTCTCTTTCAGGATTTTAGGGTTCCTGGAAATCTACTTTTGGTCAGAAGTTAGGAAAACAGAGAGTAAGACAGATCATAAGAGAGGGAAGCTTTTTGTTTGTTTTTCTCCATATATATATATTTTTGTTCTTATAATTATACATAAGAGAGGGGGGTTTTCAAGGGTTAATAATAAAAAATAAGGTAAGAAAATATTTAGTCAATTTTCTATTACTGTGACAAAATACCTAAAAAATCAACTTATAAGGAGGAAGATTTTACTTTGGTTCTTGATTTCAAAGGTTTTACCCTATGGTGATTGGCTCCATTGTTTTTGGTGAGGCAGAACGTCGAGGTGGGAAATACCATGGAAAAGCAAAGCTGCTCACTGGTTACCACAAAGCAGAGAGAAGGGGAAAGAGGCACACAGCAAGGACCTACTTCCTTCTGCCAGGTTTCACCTAAAGGTTCCACCAGCTGGGCTGGGGATCTAGCTCAGTTGGCAGAGTGCTTGCCTCCCAAGCACAAGGCCCTGGGTTCAATCCCCAGTACCACAAAAATAAATAAATAAATAAATGAATGAAATATTCCAACAGCAACCCAGGCCAGCACAAGCCTTCAACACTGGGCCTCTGGGAATGCTTAAGACCCAAACTACAGCAGGCAGTGACATTTAGAATGAAATTAGAGCCAGACACAGGGGTCCCACACCTATAATCCCAGGGACACAGGAGACTGAGACAGGAGGATTGCAAGTTTAAGACCAGCCTCAGCGACTTCACGAGGTCCTGTCTCGAAAAACAAAAAAGAACTGGGGATGTGGTTCAGTGGTCAAGTGCCCCTGAGTTCAATCCCTGGTACCAAAACCACTAATTAATTAATTAATTTTAAAAAATAAAATAAAAATGGCGAGAGGCAGGTGGAAGGGAGAAGGGACTAGGAAGATCCTCTGGTCTGAAGACCTGGGTATGTTAAAAAAGACGAAGAGGATCTCGGAGTGAGGCGGGGTGTTGTGCAGTGGCAGGGCGCTTCTCTGCATGCACAAGGACCTGGGTTCCATCCACAGCACCACAAGCAAATAAGTAAATGTAACAGCAAGATAATAATAATAAATCCAGGACGCCTGGGGCTTGGGGAGTGGAGCTCAGGATGACAGGGAAGGAGTCTGCGGAGGGAGATAGAGGCAGATCAACAGGGCCTGTGAACAGTCTCTTAACGACTTTGGGACTTATATCAGGTGTGGTAAGGCACTGACGGGTTTTGGCAGGACTGAACTGGGAGATAGCGCCCATGGGGCAGGAAGGGTGGTCAGGAAGCAGATGCAGCCACCACAGAGAGAGGACAGCAGCCTGGGCAGCGCAGGGCTGGGCTGGGTGGATGGAGATGCCAAAGGTGCAGAGGGCCAGGATGTGCTCGTGAATGGATGAGGGGCGTGGGGGAGCCTGCTCGCTCCAGGCTTAGATACAGAAGGTAGAATGATTCTCTAAGCGGGGGAATCCAGAAGGTTTAGGGGCAGCACGGTGAATTCACTTTTTAAAATTATAAAATGTTAAGAACAAACAAACAAACAAACAAAAAGGACAAACAAACTTGGATCTGGGCACAGTGGCATGTGCCTGTCAGCCCAGCAACTTGGGAGGCCTACGCAGAAGGATGGCAAAATCGAGGCCAGCCTTAGCAATTTAGTGAGCACCTCAGCAATTTAGTGAGACCCTATCTCAACTTTACTTATTATTTATTTATTTATTTATTTGGTACCAGGGATTAAACCCAGAGACATTTAATCTCTGAGCCTCATCTCCAGTTCTTTTTATTTTTTATTTTGAGACAGGGTCTGCTAAGTTACTCAGAGCCTTGCCAAGTTGCTGAGGCTTGCTTTGAACTTGCCATCCTCCTGCCTCGGCCTCCCAAGTGGCTGGGATGACAGGTGTGTACCACAGTGCCAGGCACCTGAATTGCAATCCTAATTAGCCCCAAATAAATGTAATTTTCTTTGTTCTTAAAAAAATATGAAATATTTTAATTATATGTACTCAAATCATATATTGTTCAGGAATGCATAAAATCTTGTCAGTTTAAAATAAATGAAAAAATTATACAGACGCAATATGAAATTTTTGATATGTATGAAATAATTTATACCAAATGTACCTAAGCAACAGAGTGAACTACAAAATAAACACCCAGCTTGAGAAACATTAGCAAGACCAGGTTTTCCTACTCTTTCCTCCCTGTCGCATCTCTCCCAGCCCAAGACTCTGCAGCCCCGCATTTTATTACCATTTGGAAACTCATCAGCTTCAGTTTATTTTTCTCAAATTCAAGTGGTTATTTTATTCTAAGTGCTTCAGTGAAATGTTTCAGTCGAGGATTGAAGGGATTTGCTTTTTCAGTGCAAAACGAACTGCAGGGAAGTTCCTGGTGTCTAGAGCCTCTCTCAACCAGGCTCCAGGCCTCCCTGCCTGCCGGCCTCCTGTGGTTCCTAGCCTCAAGTTCCCACAGCGGAGACCACAGAGCATGGCTGGCGGGATGCGCTCTGCGTTCATTGACACTGTCCTGCTTCTCTAATCTGCTGAAGAGGTAAAGTACGTTAATTAATGTTCTGATCTCTAACTTTGCATTTTTAGAATAAATTCAACTTGGGCGCTGTGTGTTATCCTTTGTATACATCACCAGACTGATTTCCTCATCCGTTTCAGAGGCTGCATACTTCCTTTTTTTTTTTTCTTGGTACCAGGGATTAAATCATGGTCACTTAACCACACAGCCACATCCTCAGCCCCTTTTGTTTTTATTTTGAGATAGCATCTTGCTAAATTGCTTAGGGCCTTGCTAAATTGCTGAGGCTAGTTTTGGACTTGTCCTCCTGCCTCAGCCTCCTGAGTCTCTAGGATTACAGGAGTGCATCACCACAACCGGCTGTCCTCATACCTTCCAATTGGTTATTGTTTATGTATAGAAAGACTACTGGTTTCTTGTTTTGTTTTGGTACCAGGGATTGAACCCAGGGGCACTTAACCACCGAGCCATATCCCCAGTCCTTTTTTCAAAATCATTTTTATTTTGAGACAGGATTTCACTAAGTTGTAAGGCTGGCCTCAAACTTGAGATCCTCCTGCCTCAGGCTTCTAAGCCGCTGGGTTTATAGGAGTGCACCACCATGCCTGGCAAGACTATTGGCTTCCAAGTGCCAAGTTGGTATCCTGTCAAATTAATTGAAATATTATTTGAATTCGTTTTATCATTGATTCCCTTGGATTTTAAAGTCAACTTTCATATTATAGCATTCACAGATTTATTTTCTTTAAAAATTCTTGTGCTTGTACATGATTTCTCTTATCTACTTGCAATGGCTAATACCTGTAGTAAAATGTTGAATAGTAGTGAGTATTCTTGTGTTCCTGAACTTAGTGATACATTTCTACGGTTTCTGCTTTTAGTAAGATACTGGCATTAGCAATCTCAGAAAAACCAAAGGCGGAATGTTCTCTCTGATTTGTGGATGCTGACTGACAATGGGCAGTGTATGTGTGTGTGTGTGTGTGTGTGTGGTGTGTGTGTGTGGAGTGGATTGGACAGGGGCGTGTGGGGAGAGGAGAGGAGAATGGGAATAGGAAAGACGGTGGAATAAATCGGACATGACTTTCTCCGCGTTTGTATTTGAATACATGACCAGTGTAATTCCACATCATGTCCAACCACAGAATGAAAAGTTAAACTCCATGTAGGTACGATACGTCAAAATATACTCTACTGTCAAGTATCACTAAAAAGAACAAATAATAAAAAAAAATACTGGCATTAGAATATCTATCATCTAGCTAGCTAGTTAGCACTTTTATTAGTATTATTCCATATCTATAGCATAATATTCATATCTATTTATATTAAGAAAGTATCACTCAAGGGCTGGGGAGATAGCTCAGTTGGTAGAGTGCTTGCCTCGCAAGCACAAGGCCCTGAGTTCAATCCCCAGCACCACAAAAAAAAAATAAATAAATAAATAAAAAAGAAAGTGTCACTCAATACCTATTTGCTTAAGCATTTTAATAAAGTGAGATGTTGAATTTTGTGGAAGGTTTCTTTCAGTGTCTATGAAGATAATCATATATTTTTTCTAAAATCTATCAATATAGTATTAATGGATTTCCTAATATTAAACCAATCTTGAATTTCTATAGTAAATTCCACTTGGTCATAGTGTATTGTTTTCTTATTGTGATGTTGGGTTCTGTTTGTGAATTTATTTAGTATGTTATTTAGTAATATTTTTCTTTCTTTTTTTTTTGTACCAGGTAGTGAACCTGAGGGTCTTAACCACTGAGCCACATCCCCAGCCCTTTTATCTTTTATTCAGAGACAGGATCTTGCTGAGTTGTTTAGCCTCACTAAGTTGCTGAGGCTGGCTTTGAACTTGTATCCTCAGACCTCAGCCTCCTGAGCCACTGGGATTACAGGCTGGCACCACCATGCCCAACTTCATAGTTCACTTATTTAAATGTTAATCTCATCCCAAAACACCTTCTCCAGAAATATCCAGAAGAATATATGTCTAGGTGCCAGGGCTCAGTAAAATTGACATATAAAATTAGCTAATAATGGCCTCTTTTTTTAATCACTGAATGTTCTATGAATATACCATGTGAATCATATGAATGGATATACCACTTTTTTTTTTTTTTTTTTTTTTTTTATCTATTCACCTATTGAAGAACATCTTGGTTGAATCCTGTTTGGGGCAATATTAATAGAACTGCTATCAACATCATGTCCGGGTTTTTGTGCAGACATTTGTTTTCACCTCAGATGGGTAAATATCTAGGAATTTCCAACTCAATTAGATAAATACCTAGTATCCAATAATTGCTGGAATATGAAATAATAATCTATTTAGCCTCGTAAGAAACCGCCATCTGTCTTCTGGGTGATGGAACCATTTCACGTCCCGGCCCCAGTGCCTCTGGTCTCGCCGGTGCTCGGATGCTGGCATTTCTAATGGTTGCATGGTGGCATTTCTTGTCGCCTTCCCGCATTTCCCCGATCTCTGTTCACTGTCCCCATTCCTTCCCCTCTCTGTCTCCAGTCTGCATAATTTCTATTGGCCTGTCTTCAAATTCACCGATTCCTCTGCTGAGTGGAACCTGCTGCAAAGCCCTTCAGTGAGTTTTTAATGTCACTGCTGTCCTTTCCGGATCTGGCATGTTCTCTTGGTTCTTTTTGGTTGTCTCTTCAGTGTGTCCTGTTGCATGAGCCACCACCATCGTTTTATAACAGTTGCTTTGAAGCCACTGTCTGCTAAGTCCGATGTCCTGCAGAAACAGCGTCTCTCGCTGCCTTTTCTGCGTAGCAACCACGCTCTGCAGTTCCTTTGCATGTCTTCTGATTTCCTGATGGAAAACTGCATGTTTTTGATAACATTGTAGCAACTCCAGGCACTGATCTCAGGAGACAGTGCAGCTGTCCTGTGCCTGGTCACTTGTTTGTGCCCTGACCCTGTGACATCTATTTTCCTTGCTGCATGTAGCCTAGGACATCTGGGCTCAGAGGTTTCTTTCTTATTTTTATTCATGACCTTGTCTTCCTAGGGGTTGCCCCTGGGTCAGCATAACCTCAGTTATTGGTCAAAGTTTGGACTTCAGTTTGACTGGCCAGTGAGAGCCCCGCTCCTGTTGGGCTGAGCGTGTGGCCTGCAGGCTGCTCTTGGGGCTGAGTGTTTATGTTTTGGCCCAGATTGGGACAGGTACTGGTAGTTTGCAATTTGCTCCCTGCCTGCTTCTGAGATAGTGCGACCTTGTTTGGTCTTCCAGGCTACCAGGGAGCCATGTGGTGTATTTTAAGCCAGGTTTCCTAGGAGTGGCAACTGGGGCAGAGTAACCAAGGTCATGCTTCAGCCCCTGTATCCGCGTAGCTGCTGCCTGGTGTTGAGGGTCTGTGTGTGGCTCTGACTGTTCCTGAGTGGGTGCAGCCTGGTGTATGGGCACAGCCCTCTCAACCCCAGGAGGGACTGTGACCCCTAGGGCTCTTGGCACCTACTCCTTCCCAGCTTCTGTGACTCTTCTGGTTGTTCTGCTGCTTTCTACGTGCTACTGCTATCCAGGGGAGGTTAAGTGCTCTCAGCTACTGTCATTCAAGATCTCTGGCATGTTGGACAGCGCTCACAGGCATTGTTCCAGAACAAACCGGATCCCAAGGGCAAAACTACGGAGCTCTTCCTTCTTAGGCTGTCTCTCCACCTGGGCAGAACTTTGCTCCGCTCTGTAGAAACTGCAAGGATGGCAGAAGCAACTGCTTACCTAGAAAAGACACCCCTCTACAAGCCCGTGGGGCATGGGAATAGTAGCCTCTGGTCTTTTTTTTCTGGCAGTGCTGGGCATGGAACCCAGGGCCTCACACATGCTAGGCAGGTGCTCTACCACTGAGCCACATGGCCAGCCTGGCCTCTGCTCCTCTTAGTTTGCTTTTCCTGACGTGAGCGGTGGGGTCCAGTCTTGTGGGCTGTCTTGCCTATAGTAGGGCTTCTTCCTGGGAAGCATGGACTGCCTGGGGAAAGACGCTCTGCCGCACCTGCCTGGGGCAGGGCTTCCACACGCCAGGTGGGAGGATGAGAAGCAGACAGGCTGTCCCTCCTGGGTGGAATCCACAGCACTACACTGGGAAATGGAGTGGCGGGAGCAATGGGAGCCCTCATTTTCTTGGTGACTCAGCTTGGAATAGGGAACTTCCTGAAGACAGAAGCAGAGGGGGGAAGGAGGGTGTCATGGCCTCCATGCCAGGCTCACTGTTCCTATTGTCAGAGAGGTGATGTCTCCAGAGAAGGGTTTGCGATCCCAGAGAGAAGGGGGTGTTAGCACAGAAAGACTGGGCAGGACGCAAACCTCACAAATTATCTCAGCTGTTTATTCAAAGTTTCACAGGGGAACAGGGAATGCAGGGATGAAATGGCACCCGTGGACCCACGTCCCTGGTGGAAAATGAGTCACTGAACACAGAAAGGGACTGGGTCTATATAGGTATTTTGAGGGGTGGTCTAGCGAGCATATCAGTTTTCTTGGGCACTCAGGAATTTGAGCTGTTTGGGTCAGTGGTCTGTGGGTGTCTGGAGAAGATTTACTTTGGAGGAAATGAACGCCTCCTAGAGATGTTACCTCAGGGGTGACAGAACACCTCCTCCTGTCTGCAGCTGGCACCTGGGAAACCTTTGTCTTGGGAGATGAAGACTATCAGTGTGTGGCCTTCCTTTTCACTCCCTTTTCCCAGACCACAGTACCCTGGGGGTTTTCTCATTCTCCATATCTATTAGGAGGATGCAGGACCATCCGGGTTCTTGGCAGACAGGAGGGAAAAGAATTTCAGCATGTACCAGTCAAAGGCATAGAGGTTTATTTAGGAAAGTAGATATACATTTGAGAGAGGAGGGGTCAGTCTCAAAAGAGAGATGCCCTTGGGTAAAGCAAGGGATACACACTCAAGGGGAAATGCGGGCCATCTCCAGAGGGAGAGAGAATGGGGTGTTGATATGTACAGAAGGCAGGTGCTGGGGCTGGACTAGAGGTGGAGGCAGGCGGAGCTACGCTATTTCCAGCCAGTTTTTCCTTTGCGTGGGCATTTCTCTCTTTTCACCAAGGGCCTGATGCTCAAGCTCAAGATCCACAACTGTGCTTTCTGCATCTCAAGGGCTTGTGGGTAATGCTCTAAGATACAGTATCTCTCTTTATCCTAAATCCCCATTTCATTACCAAGATTTCCCATAAGGAGTGCTTCCCCATATCTGTTACGAGCCTCTGAGATAATTTCCAGACTTTAATATTTTTAAGATCATTTTTCCTGTTAACCGCTGCTTTGTTGGGAAGAGAGGTGTCTATCAAGCTCCTCCCTCCACGGTTCTACACATGGGTAAGTCTTAAAGTTTCTTCATCTAGTAGTTATTTCCCACTTGTCACACGTTTGTTACATTTGTACTTTCTCTCTCTCTCTTTCTTTCCTGAGCAAGTTAACCTAGTGGTTTGTCTTTCTTTCTTTAATCTATGGGGTTTAAAAAAAAACTTTTTTAATTAATTTATTTTTATGTGGTGCAGAGGATGGAATCCAGTGCCTCACACCTGCTAGGCAAGCAGCTCCACCACTGAGCCACAACCCCAGCCCCTTTCTGTTTTATTTTTATTTTTAGAGTGCATTTCGAGTGCACAAATGGGGTACAACTTCTCATTTCTATGGTTGCAAATGCTGGAGATTCACACCATTCATGCAATCACACATGTACATAGGGTCATGATATTTGTCTCAGTCACTATCTTTCCCTCTCCTTTCTTTTTTTTTAATATTTTTGTAGATGGACAAGAAACCTTTATTTATTTTTATGTGGTGCTGAGGATCAAACCCAGGGCCTCACACATGCTAAGCAAGCGCTGTACCCCTGAGCCACACCCCAGCCCCTCCTTCATGTTTCAAAAAATTCAAGTCAAAGTTCCTCTAGAAGCAAGTCCACTGATTTTCTATTCTCTACCTCAACAATCTCTGCTTTGTCCATGTTCAAAAAAAAAAAAAAAATCCTTATTCTTTTCCCTCTTGGTACTTTCTTTCTGGTTATTTTGTTCCTTTTCTTCTTGATCTTAGAATCAATTTATTTTCATTATTTTATGTTATAGAGATAAAAGTGGTTAGTGCTATAAATTTCTTCTGTTCACTGTTTTAAACATCTTATAGATTCTGATGGTAGTATTTCATTATTATATTTGTTTTGGTACTAGGGATTGAACCCAGGGGTGCTTTCTAAGTTACTTAGGGCCTCACTAAATAGCTGAGGCTGTCTTGAACTTGCCATCCTCCTGCCTCAGCCTCCTGAGTTGCAGGGATTAGAGGTGTGCGCCACCATGCCCAGTCATATTGTTGTTTTATAGACATTTTTAAATTCTAGTTTGTTTTTACCTAATTACATTTCTAGTTAGAATTGCCTTGTTTGTGACTTTGTTAGCATTTCTCATTGTGTTCAGATAAATTGTTTGTATTTTTTTTTTTTTTCCCAGTACTGGGGATGGAACTCAGGGCCTTGTGCTTGCGAGACAAGCACTCTACCAGCTGAGCTATCTCCCCAGCCCTGTTTGTACTTTTTGAACTGACTGAAGATTTAATGTAGGATCTTTGAACAGGATGGTGGTTTTTCCAGGGGAATTTTCTTAAGTGCTGGCTTTTGTTTCTTAATTAAAAAAAAAAAAAAAAAAAAAATAGCTCCTCTTGGATATGTTCATCTTTCTTGTTCATTTTTGCTTGCATGGGAATGGTTTACAGGATATTGAGTCAACAGGCTATAGTGGTGCTGGCCTGTAATCCCAGCTACTTGGGAGGCTGAGGCAGGAGAATTCCAAGTTCAAGGCCAGTTTAGGCATTTAGCAAGACATGGTCTCAAATTAAAAAAAAAAAAAAAAGAAAGTCTTAGAAGAAAAGTGTAAATTTTCATGACCTTGGATTATGCAATGGTTTCTTAAATATGATACCAAAGCACAATAACCAAGGGAAAAAAAGAGATAAATTGAACTTCTCACAATTATCTTGTTTCAGATGGCACTATTGAAAAAAATAAAAGGACAACCCAAAAATGGAAGAAAATATTTACAAAGCGTATATCTAATAAAGGTGCAATACTCAGAATATAAAAAGAACAGCCTGGTGTGGTGGCACATAGCTGTAACCCGCCTTCCAGGAGGCTGAGGAGGGAGGCTTGTAAATTCTAAGTTAGCCTGGGCAGCTTCATGAAACCCTATCTCAAAAATTTAAAAGGGCAGCCGTGGCACACGCCTGTAATCCCAGAGGCTTGGGAGGCTGAGGCAGGAGGATTGAGAGTTCAAAGCCAGCCTCAGCAAAGTTGCACTAAGCAACTCAGTGAGACCCTGTCTCTAAATAAAATACAAAATAGGGCTGGGGATGTGGCTCAGTGGTCGAGTGCCCCTGAGTTCAATCCCTGGTACCAAAAAAAAAAAAAAAAAAAAAAAAGAACAAAAGCAAAAACCGTTTGAGCATCTTTTATCAGTTTTTTTAATAAGCTGCTGAATTCCTTTTGCTAATTTACCCCCACATCTCCATTCATAAGAAAGACGAATGTTTGTTTTCATTTTTTCTGTACTCCGTTGTGTTTTCATATCAGCATTGGCCCTACCAAGTTCAGGTGGAAGCTTCTTTTCTGCTGGAGTGCTAGAGTGAGCAGCACTCTCCATGTCCTCTGGGACTGGGTCCTACATACAGAGGGTAGGGACACCTTTCCTTAGCAACTTCTCTGGAAACCATTTTGGTAAATTCTATTTTTGTAGCAAAATACCAGTTTCATCCTTAGAATATAGTCCTTATTAATTCAGTGTTTTCATTTTGTTATCTTTTACATATATTGCAACTTCAGTTGACTTGCTGATGGAGCGAATGTGAGGTGAAGGAAAGATAGGAATCAGAAAGAGCCAGGAGCCAAGATGGAACAGTGGAGAGGCAGGTTTAAGAAGCATGAGGAGTTTTGTTTTGGACACGAGGTGCTCGTGTATCCACACTGAGGTGAGGTGGTCCTTAGGCAGGGCTGTGGTCAGAACTTGGGCAGTGCTGCTTCAGTCACACAGCTGCAGCCAAGAGACTGCATAAGATGCTCAGGGTGGGAGAGCAGAGGGCAGGGACTGTGCACAGGTGGCTGTTCATTCTGCAGATCTGAAGGGAGCTGACGTTTGCTTTTGTTTTCTCCACGAGGTATGAAGCAGGGTCTCCAGTAGAGAGTTACTGAGCATAAGCTGGGTGCAGTGGCACACACCTGTCACATCTGACTCTGGAGGCTGAGGCAGGAGGATGGCAAGTTCAAGGCCAGCTGCAGCAACTTAGCAAGGCCCTGAGCAACTCAAGGAAACCCTGTTTCAAAATAAAAAAAAGAACTGGGGAATGTGGCTCAGTGGCAGAAGTATCCGAGTTCAATCCCCAGTAGGGCGAGGGAGAGAAGAGAGAGAGGGTTGGAGGCTTGAGAACTGAAGAGATATTACTTTGGAAAATGGTAAAGCAGACCCACTCTGAGTTGGGAGGATGGCTGGGTAGTCTGGAGTGCTACTTAGTGACGTGAGGTGATGCCATTTCAAGGGAGAACAGTTCGGGTGATTTTGTGACCCTCTTGGCTGTTCAGGTTACAAGATTACATAAGTGACTGGTTGGGCTTAACCTGCACTAGTCATGGAAGGAGGGGGCAAGAGAGGCCAGGGGCTGGCAAACACTGATGCCGATAGAGGATTCAAGTGGTCAGAGGGGCGCTGTGAATAGTGATCAAGTGCCAGGGTCCTCGTGTCCAAGGCTCCAGGGAGACCACAGGGTTGTCTGGGGGTGGACAGGTTGTTGGTAGAATTATAGCTGAGATTTTTGGAGAGGCAGTTCCTGGTGATGGCAAGGAGGTGTGGACCAGATGAGGCAGAGGGAGGAAGAGGTGGTTGAGGAGGTCAGTGACCAGTCAGTGTTCAGGGGCTTGTCCTTGTCACCAATGTCCACCAAGAGGTAACAGGAGGGAATCCAGAGGGGAAACTGATCAGGAACTGAGAGTGGCAGTGGGTAGCACCAAGGGTGAGTATTACACATGGTCTTAAATGCAGTGTGGTTCTGAAGAGAGGTGGGGTAGAAACGATCTAGAAGCATTAAGGGGCCAGGCCCTGAGGTGGCTTGGATGTAAAAGGCGCAGCTTCCTTAGGCAGGTTTCTTTCAGGCAAAATGGAAAGGACCCTTCAAATAATAAAATAGACCATGTTCCAGAAGATGAGTGAAAGGGTTGGGGGGCGGGCAGCCTAGGAAGGAGGAGAACGGAGGGAACAACTATTTATTTCTCCCACACCGGGCATAGAGGAAGCCCCTGGGAGCGAGCAGACAGGTCCCTGCCTTTGCAGAGCTATGTTGTAATGCCACATCAGCCAGTGCTTGTCTTGAGTTCTCCTTAAGATCTAGACACCTTCTGAAGGCAGAGAGTCAAGGGTACAGAGTAGGTACGTGTGTGCAAATGGCGGTGCACTAACATAATGACCCCCAATTTGTGCTGTGAGAAGCCCTGGCAGCCCTTTCACGCTGAATCATGAGTGTGTGCAAGAGCCTTAGATCCAGATCGCAAGCTGGGAGCTGCACCCGCCCGCCCCCAGGTCATCCCTTTCCCTCTTCTGGGCCCTTGCTCTGCTAGACACCATCCGGAAGATGAAGAACGATTTCCGGAAGATGGAGGACGAGATGGACCGGCTGGCCACCAACATGGCGGTGATCACCGACTTCAGTGCGCGCATCAGCGCCACACTACAGGACCGCCACGAGCGCATCACCAAGCTGGCAGGTGGGCTCCATCCCGAGCAGGTCCTGCAGCAGGCAGTCCTCTGCTGCGGAGCTAACATGCCCTCCCGGCCCCCCAGGGGTACATGCGCTGCTGCGGAAGCTGCAGTTCCTCTTCGAGCTGCCCTCGCGCCTCACCAAATGCGTGGAGCTGGGCGCCTACGGGCAGGCGGTGCGCTACCAGGGGCGCGCGGGCCGTGCTGCAGCAGTACCAGCACCTGCCCTCCTTCCGTGCCATCCAGGACGACTGTCAGGTCATCACGGCCCGCCTGGCTCAGCAGCTGCGACAGCGCTTCAGGTGCGGTCCCTGGCCCTAGCCCCTGCCCACCAGCCAGTGCGGAGTGCATACCTCCAGGGCCCTGGCGGGCTGTGGCCCTGCCTAGTGCCTCCCCTGACTCCTGCCCACCCTGCCAGCCGCTCTAGACCTGCCTCTCACTGCCATTCCCTCCCTGCAGGGAGGGTGGCTCGGGCGCCCCTGAGCAGGCCGAGTGTGTGGAGCTGTTGCTGGCCCTGGGCGAGCCCGCTGAGGAGCTGTGCGAGGAGTTCCTGGCGCATGCGCGCGGGAGACTTGAAGAGGAGCTGAGCAGCCTGGAGGCCGAGCTGGGGCCCTCACCTCCTGCGCCTGATGTGTTAGAGTTCACTGACCGTGGTGGCAGTGGCTTTGTGGGTGGCCTCTGCCAGGTGGCGGCAGCCTTTCAGGAGCTGTTTGCGGCCCAGGGCCCCGCCGGTGCTGAGAAGCTGGCAGCCTTCGCCCGGGAGCTGGGCGGCCGATACTTTGCGCTGGTGGAGCGGCGACTGGCCCAGGAGCAAGGTGGTGGTGACAACTCGCTGCTGGTGCGGGCGCTGGATCGCTTCCACCGGCGCCTGCGGGCTCCTGGGGCCCTGCTGGCTGCTGCAGGGCTCGCCGAGGCTGCCACTGAGATAGTGGAGCGAGTGGCCCGCGAGCGCCTGGGCCATCATCTACAGAGCCTGCGGGCAGCCTTCCTGGGCTGCTTGACCGATGTGCGACAGGCGCTTGCTGCTCCTCGCCTGGCTGGGAAAGAAGGCCCCAGCCTCGCCGACTTGCTGGCCAATGTAGCCAGCCATCTTGAGCCACATCAAGGCCTCTCTGGCGGCTGTGCACCTCTTCACTGCCAAGGAGGTGTCCTTCTCCAACAAGCCCTACTTCCGGGTACGGCCTGCTCAGGGGCCTTTAGTTATTCCTTCTGCTAATTGGCTCTCCAATGCCCTTTTACTAGTACACATTCACAGGTGATTGGGGAGCTGGGGACTAGTTACCACGGCTCACACAGTCCTTGCCCCTAGGGGGCACTCTAGATGCCTGCCCCCTTCTCCAGGGTGGGGACGACTCAGCACCTAGAGCTAAGCTACAGCAGAGGAGAATGCCAGGGTGCCTAGTTCTGCCACTGCCACACACACACACCACACACAACACCACACACACACCAGAGAGAAGCTGCTCCTGGGCACTTGAGATGCAGGATTAAATTGTCCCTGGGAGAGGGGCCAGGGTAGAGGGTGGAACAGCCCTGGCCTAGAAGAATGGAAGTCTATCTGGGCCCTTCTTCCTCACAGGGTGAGTTTTGCAGCCAGGTGTCCGAGAGGGTCTCATCGTGGGCTTCATCCGCTCCATGTGCCAGACCGCTCAGAGTTTCTGCGACAGCCCAGGAGAGAAGGGAGGGGCCACGCCCCTGCCCTGCTCCTGCTGCTTTCCCGCCTCTGTCTGGACTATGAGACAGCCACCATCTCCTACATCCTCACTCTCACGGATGAGCAGTTTCTGGTGCAGGTTAACTTTTGGCCCATGGGAAGAGAGAGGGTGGTGGTTCTGGAAACACAGGAGACTGGGCAGTCCCTTGTGGCCAGGCCCAACCTCCACCCTGTGTTGGCTGTGCCTAACTCTTGACTGGCAGTGGCCCCTGAACTGTCCCTAGTACCCACTGCCTCTGTCCTCTGCCTCTCTGGCTCAGGACCAGTCTCCAGTGACACCTGTCAGTACACTGTGTGCAGAGGCCAGGGAGCAGCACGACGACTGCTGACCCACTATGTGAAGGTGCAGGGCCTGGTCATATCACAGATGCTACGCAAAAGCGTGGAGACGCGGGACTGGCTGAGTACCCTGGAGCCCCGGAACGTGCGTGCTGTCATGAAGCGGGTTGTGGAGGACACCACAGCTATCGACGTGCAGGTGCTGCCCCAGGCTGGCTGCCGTATCCCTGGCAGGCTGGGGGCACTGGGGAACAACACTGCCAGGATCGAGACAAAGTGGGCCAGCAATGCCTGTAGCCATGTCTTATTCCTCAGCCCCATTTCACCTACAAGGAAGCAGAGGGCTAGGGTCACCCAGGAAGTTGGGGCAGGGCTAATGCTGAAGATTGGGTTTCACATGACTCTTAAGTCCTGCTTTGCCCCATTCCACTGATTCTGTAAATGGTGACCATTTACCCTGTGATTCTTGAAACAAGTGAGTAGACAATGGGGCATCCTCTGCTGAGCTCCAGGGCACCTGGACTCCTTGTGGTACCTCTTTCACCCCCAGGTGGGGCTCCTGTATGAAGAGGGTGTTCGCAAGGCCCAGAGCAGCGACTCCAGCAAGAGGACCTTCTCAGTGTACAGCAGCTCTCGGCAGCAGGGCCGCTATGCACCCAGCTACACACCCAGGTCTGGCTGGTAGGGATGCTTCAGGGAAGTAAAAAAGAGGACCGAGAACAATGTGTGGGGTGGACTCTTGACTGCTTGTCTGATTCCCATGCAGTGCTCCAATGGACACCAACCTCTTGAGCAACATCCAGAAGCTCTTCTCTGAACGGATCGATGTGTTCAGCCCTGTGGAGTTCAACAAGGTCTGAAGTCCCAGGGAAGCCTGGCTGGAGCAGCTCTGCACCAGCCCAGGAAGCCCTAGGACCCTGTCTGTGCCCATTTGGGAGTGACCTTGATCCTCCAGTCTCTATTTCTAGGACTGTTTCTAGGTAGTTCAGAGTACTACCATATCACTTCATGGCCCCAGCCTGGATGCTGGCCTCGAGGCCTCTGCCTTTGTCTCCACAGTAGTTCTGGGTCCTTAGGGATTCCTGGTCACACCTTGGTCTTTGCCCAACCCCAGACCAAGCTCAGGGATCTGTTTTTTCCCTCATTTCATAAATGGATTTCCTACTGGCCCCATCTCTGCCTCTGATTGCGGGATCCTACTTGTCCCCTCCCCTTCAGATGATGGTGCTAACAATGTCCCTGGGACTTTCTGCCTGGGACCTTCTGTCACCCTGGCCCCTGCTCAGCAGTTGGATGCTCCTCCTCTTAACACCTACAGTTACTCAGGTGCCTTCCTTTGTCCCTGCCTCCAGGTGTCAGTGTTGACGGGCATCATTAAGATCAGTCTGAAGACGCTACTGGAATGTGTAAGGCTGCGCACCTTTGGACGCTTCGGGCTGCAGCAGGTGCAGGTGGACTGCCACTTCCTGCAGCTCTATTTGTGGCGCTTTGTGGCGGATGAGGAGCTTGTGCACCTGCTGCTCGATGAAGTGGTGGCCTCGGCTGCCCTACGCTGTCCGGACCCTGTGCCCATGGAGCCCAGTGTTGTGGAGGTCATTTGCGAGCGCGGCTAGGCCCATCCGATGGGCCGCCGCAGTGACCGTCGGTTCGACACCATGCTCTGGCCTTGCGTTGCGACAGACCTTCACCGAACGCAGGGGTCAGGACCAGCTTAATAAACCTGTTTACGCCTCTGTCTAGCGTGCGCGTCAGAACCTGCGAGGGGTGGGGTTTTGGGGTTGAGCCTTCTGAGAAGCCCGTGAGAGGCCCGCCCCTGAATGCCGATTGGCTGGTGTGCTGGGCCCAGGATGGGTAGGGGGCGTGTCCACTTAAAGACCTCGGGACACAGCACCGCAGCCTCAGCTTTGTGTGCTGACAGGTGCCGGCGCAGCGGGCTGGGTCCTCCGTAGCCGAGCCCTTCTCCGGGATGGGGCGGGCCACGTTTCCTTGACCGACTTTTGTGAGCCCCCACCCCGGGTAGATCGGAAACCATGGCTCCTCGTCAGGGTCCCCAAGCCCCGCTGGAATTCGGGGGGCCCCTGGGTAATGAGGCAGAGACAGGGACCTTGGGGGCGGAAGCTGAGCGGGGGAGGGTTGGAGGGGCGAACTAGGAACTGGCGAGGCAGGATCTGAGGGGGGCACTCGGAGGAAAGAGGGATGGAATTGGCAGGGGGAACGTCTCGAGAAGGAGACGGCACTTTGGGGGGTTGCAGCGCTGCGATTTGTGGACTGGGAGTGTGGGAAGGAGGGTCTTCTAGGGAAAGGGATCGAGAGGCGGCGGGGAGCTCCGGGGCTGACCACCGGGTTCGGAGGCGGACAATGACAGCCTGTGGGGTCAGGAGAGATGGGGGGCGGACGTCCGATGCTGTGGCGCCCTTCGCAGGCGCTGCGGCGCTGATGCTGCTGCTACCGGCCACCATGTTCCACCTGCTGCTGGTGGTCCGCTCAGGCCCGGCGCGCCTACTGGGCCCACCCCCGTACCTGCCAGGGCTGGAGGTGCTGTGGAGCCCGCAAGCGCTGCTGCTGTTACTCACCTGGCTCGGCCTGCAGGCGGCGCTGTACCTGCTGCCGGCGCGCAAGGTGTGAGCTCTGTTCCAATGCTCGGGGGAGGCGGGAGGAAGGAGGGCGAAAAGGCCCACAACCCTTATCAGATCGCCCTGTACCCGCAGGTGGCCGAGGGGCAAGAATTGAAGGACAAGAGTCGTCTGCGTTACCCCATTAATGGTGCCTGGAAGACCGGCCTTTGCGCTGGACTTGCACGGGTGGGGGTGGGGTTCGAGGTCTAGCCAGACGGTCCATGGAGATTAGCTCCCGACCCCAAGCTCCCTTACGTACCTCTTTTATGCCTAGGAGACTCCAGGGAGTTTCCCCACGCCCCTTTATCCCCACTCCCTTACTTCATTTGCTGCTACTCTATGCACCGGGGCAGCTGCTGGGTGGCTCTCCCAAGGCTAAGGTGGTAGCCTAATGGTTTAGAGCAAGGTCTGGGACCTCCGTAAGTTTGCTTCGGGGTGTGCCTGTGTTGGGAGGGCAGTGGAGGTGCCCAACACCAAGGCTTACTCTGCTGTGGTTCAGGCTTCCAGGCCCTGGTGCTGACAGCCCTGCTGGTGGGGCTGGGGTTGTCAGCTGGGCTGCCCCTGGGGGCACTCCCGGAAATGCTCCTGCCCTTGGCATTTGCAGCCACCATCACCACTTTCATCTTCAGCCTCTTTCTCTATATGAAGGCTCAGGTGGCCCCTGCCTCAGCCCTGGCACCTGGGGGAAACTCAGGTGAGAGGGGTCCCAGTAGGGTGGAAATTCGGTAGATGGGTCACTTGCCTGCACCTTCACTCTCCGTTATTCTCTAGGCAATCTCATCTATGACTTTTCCTGGGACGGGAGCTCAACCCTCGAATTTGTTCGTTTGACTTCAAGTATTTCTGTGAACTGCGACCTGGCCTCATCGGCTGGGTATGCTGGGCTTGATGGGGCTGGCCTCAGGCCAGGGGAGGGCAGGGCCACACAATGCAGAACAAAATCACTGTCACACCTTCGTCCATGTTGAGCCACTGTGTCCTCTACATTGCTCTGGTACAGGAGACAAAAGAAAGTCACAGGAGAGGAAAGAAAAGAAAAAAAAAAAAAAAAAATCTGAGCCACAAAGCCTTCATTCTAGTGGAAAAGACAACCAAATCAGTAAAATATATATAGTGAGCTGGGGGTTGTAGTGCAGTAGTGGAGCACTTGCCAGGCATGTGCCACTCCCTGGATTCCATCCCCAGCATCGCAAAACACACACACTATGGAGGAAACCAAGCAGGGAGGGAGTTAGGAAGGGACATGCAGTTCTAAATGCAGTAATCAAGTGTAAAATCTATTTTGAGGACCAGTGATGACCACATGCTGTTTGATGGTCAAGGTAGTACAGAACTAGAACTGATCACTGGGCCTTAGCAACCTGTCAGTCACTGTTGGCCTTGACAAGGTTCCATTTCTTTCCTTTTCTTTCTTTTTAAAGATGTTGATAGATCTTTATTTATTCATTTATTTATATGTGGTGCTGAGAATCGAACCCAGTGCCTCACACATGCTAGGCAAGCGCTGTACCCACTGAACCACGACCCCAGCCCCACAGTGTTCCATTTCTGTCTAGGGTTTTGATCACCCAAGATGGCCAATGGGCCAAGATTACCAAAGGGACTCTTGAACCAGGTCCCTCATGTCACTTTAGAAATGACCTCACCCTGAGGACAGGAGTGTGATGTGTTCACCATGAGTGTGTTCCCCCGCCGCCAGTCTTTTATTTTTTGATATGGGTTCTGACTATGTTGCCCTAGCTGGCCTCAAACTCAAGATCCTCCTGCATCACCTTCTAAGTAGCAGGACAACAGGCATGCACCACCCTACCGGGCCCCTCTATGGTTCTGGATCCTGTCCTGCTCACAGACATTTCAGGCTCTAAGGCTATTTGCTCACTTGTGAAATTGGATCAAATAAAGCTTTCTCCCAAGATTAGTGTGAGAATTAGAAAGGTAACCTTCATGCTAGCACTGAGCTCAGCACTGCTCAAATGAGGGTGCTCAGCACGGACTGGATCCCAGCTAACTACTAGTGCTGCACATTTTATGTCAAGTCCTCAAACAGCACCCCAAGGCAGGTCCTCATCTCTGTATCCTACATGGTGGTGGAAAAGTGGGCTTTGAAAAGGGCAGCAACCTGCCCAAGTGGCAAAGCTCAGATTCAAAAGGAGGAGTTTTAACTCTGGAGTCAGAGTCGCAGTCTGTCTACAAGGGGCTGAAGAGTGACTGACCACAGCTGAAAAAAGTGGAGAGGCTGGCACTGCCCCACCCAGGTGCTGCCACTTGGGTGGAGGCAATGGCCTTGTTCCCCACTATCCCAGGTCTTCATTAACCTGGCCCTGCTGGTGCAGGAGGCAGAGCTGCGAGGGAGTCCTTCTCTTGCCATGTGGCTGGTCAATGGCTTCCAGCTACTATACGTGGTGATGCCCTCTGGCATGAGGTGAGGCTGGACTCAGCAGGGGAGGCTGGGGAGGGTCCCTGAGGATATACTACTAAGCCAGTATACCTGGGTCCTGTCCCTGCAGGAAGCTGTCCTCACCACTATGGACATCATGCACGATGGCTTTGGCTTCATGCTGGCCTTTGGGGACCTGGCCTGGGTACCCTTCACCTACAGCCTGCAGGCGCAGTTCCTGTTGTACCACCCACAGCCCCTGGGATTGCCTATGGCTGCAGTCATCTGCCTCATCAGTGGTCAGTCAGGAAGGGCAGTAAGCTGGGCCCGTTATTTCCCCTTCACTCTTTCATTCATTCACTTTGTTCGGTATCCAGTAGGTAGGTGCTAAGCCCAGGGGATTATCTAAAGCTGGGGCTGAGTTCTGGGTATCCCGGGCAATCAGCTGTGGACAGGCTGGTAGATAGTCAGGCAGAAGACTATGGCCCTCAACCCTGACTACCTGCTCATGCTCTCCCCCCAGCTATTGGTTACTACATATTCCGTGGAGCCAATTCCCAGAAAAACACTTTCCGAAAGAATCCTTCAGATCCCAGTGTGGCTGGTAAGTTGGGTCCCTTGGGCACCAGAGGTAAGATGGGGCAGGAGGGCTTTCTGGGGTTTTCCACCTCACTCTCTCTTTCCCAGGCCTTGAGACTATCCCCACTGCCACTGGGCGGCAGCTGCTGGTATCTGGCTGGTGGGGTATGGTCCGCCATCCCAACTACCTTGGAGACCTCATCATGGCTCTGGCCTGGTCCTTGCCTGTGGTGAGTGGCCTGGGTGGGTATGAGGAGCAGTAGCATGGTGACCGTAGGATGCCCAGACAAGTCAGCTACTAGGGAGGAATCCAGTGTGTGTGCTGGGGCACAACCCCATTGCTGGGTTGGGTTCGTTCCCTGCTGAGCCCTGATGCTCTGAGCCACTAGGATTGGAAACCTTTGTGAACTGCTGTCTGGATGGTCACAGAGCATTTCTGTACAGGGGTGTCCCACCTGCTACCCTACTTCTATGTCCTCTACTTCACTGCACTGTTGGTGCACCGAGAGGCCCGGGACGAACGGCAGTGCCTGCAGAAGTACGGTCGGGCCTGGCACGAGTACTGCCGGCGGGTACCTTACCGCATCCTGCCCTACATCTACTGAAGCAGCTCCCCTGGCCACCAGCCCACCATGATCAGGAACCTGGACACAACTGGGCCCGGAGCTCACGCAGAAAGGGATAAACAGCCTCTGAGAAGGGGTTATTTGGAGCAAGAAGCCACTGCTCCCAAATGGAGACATTTTTCCCCTTTTACATAAATGTCTGGAACCTTGGTGCATTTTTCTCCCATTCTGGGACCAGTGTGTTTATGACCCAGAGCTGGGTCAGTTCTGACCAAAAAGAAGCTGAAAGGCGGTTTGTGGAACCCGAGTCTGGGCTAGGTAGGAGAAGAGCTATCACTCAGAAATGGGCCCTGCCAACAGTTGGGCAGACCAGTCATAGTTTTATTAAAACAAGGGTCCCCAGATCAGCCAGGAAGCTCCTCAATGAGAGTCCTCGGGGCAGGTGGCACAGATCCTCCCCAAAGGCGCTCCAGCTCCCAGTGAGTGCTGCCACCTCCTCCGCTGCCACCGTATGGGCTCGGTGGGCCCTGGTGCAGTTCTAAAGCCAAAGGTGTCAGGGCAGCCTCGTTTTCATTGGTCCAGGCCAGCAGAAACTGGCACTTCTTCCGAGCCCGGAAGAGGCGATCTCGCTCTTCCCTAGCGTTGACCTGTTTCCTGGCCCTGCCCAGGGTCTGCGCCAGATGCCCCAATGCTGCCAGCGTGTAGCCTTTCTGGTTGGCAGGACCCTCGCCCAGCAGGATGCGGGCGGCCTCTTGCATAGCACCCCGTGTACCCAGGGGCCCTGGTGGGTGCTCGCCGGTTTCCAGCACGTTGGCTGCGGCCAGCAGGGCTTCCTCCGCAGAAGCGAAGACTGCTGGGCGCCCAGGGCTCCAGAAACACCCAGCAGCGTGGCACAGAAGTCGGAGAGCAGCTCATCGTCCCCGCCATGATAAAGGGCCAGAGTGTGCGCATAAGCGAAGAGCACGTTGGGGAGCTGGAAGCGCACGAGCGGTGAGGCCGGGCAGCGGTCTCAGGCTGGCCAGGGCGGGGATGCGGGGCGGCACTGCGGGCTTGTAGGCCCTGGGGGCGTCTCCAGGAACCGGCTCCGCGGGGGCGGCAGGTTCACTGCTGGGGGCACCATCCAACTCCTCCAGAAGCCGCGGCCCGGCCCCGCGGTCCCACCACCACGGCCGCCACGGGGGCAGCAGCTTCCCGGGCCTCGCCGCGGCTCAGCAACCGCTCGAAGGCCGCCTTCTCCGCCGGTGCCAACCCCTCCCCAGAGTCTTGAAAGGCCGCCGGGTGCGGGGCCAGTGTTCAGGCCTGCCTCCTCGGGCTCGTCCTCGGTCTCGCGTTGCTCACGCAGCCGGCGTAGGGCGCCTGCCAGGCGGCTGGGCGAGGCGCTGCGGCCACGGAGCTTCTCTGAGCACCTGGTCACGGTAGAAGTCCTTCGGCGCAGGCACCATGGGCGCGGTAGCAGCGCAGTGAACAGTAGGGCACATTACAGCGGGAAGGTGTAGCGCGCTGGCTGGGCCTCACCGGCCGGGCAGAAACCACAGAGCCCGGCCGGCTCCATGGCAACTTACTAGCATAGAACACACACCGGCCGAAGCGCAGCCACTTCCGGCGCCTCTTCAGTTACTTCCGTCGCTTTGCCAGGCCGAGGGAGCTTTAGGTTCGGCAAAGCTCCGAGCTTCTCGTCAATTTCCGCCCACACTCAGAAGTCAAGCTCCACCCCTCTCTCAAGTGGCGCTTTAGGCAGGCGCAGAAACTGCCGCAACGTATGAGCCCCGCCCACCACGGTGACGCAGGAAATCGGAAAAATGCGTAGGCGAGCGCTTCGGTGGTCCCAGCTCGCCCCCTAGTGGTTGTACCAGACCCTGCTCCCCACCGCCCAGGTGTCTAAAAGTGAAAAAACTACCTTAAAGAAGAGCTGGGGGCAGAAATCAAATCTTTGCTAAGCGCCTACTTTGGACCATTAATTGTGCCAGTCCTATGGGGGGATGAGATACGTCTCTATGCTGAAGGAACAGACATTCTGCTAGGGGAGACAGACAAATTAAGGGGCAGTTAAAGTGGAAGAAAGGCCAAGATGAGGACACCTAGCCTAGATCTGGGTGTTGAGGGCATTGCTTTAGCAGAAAGCAATGTTTAACAAATATCTGAGCTCCTGTTCGATTTCCTAATCTAAATCTGCCTCTTTTTTAAATACCTTCTTCGTAAATACCCCATAGTAGCCAGGCACTGTGAGGCCTATAATTCCAACTACTTGGGAGGTCAAAGCAGGAAGATAGCAAGTTAGAGACCACCCTCGACAATTTAGCCCACCCAAAATAAACAATAAGTGATGGGGATGTAGTTCAATGTGTATATGTACACACAAACAATATTTTATATACACATAAAAATCATCATTCATCTGTTAAATGCAGACTCCATATTGAGGAACAGCAACACAATGAGGATCCTGTCCTAAATGATGAGATGAGATTCCTGTCCTAAAGCTATCTTGTGGTATAACAGATGATGAACCACAAACAAGCCTGTCAAGAACAATAAGGTGTTTGTGTGTGTGCTGGGGAGTGAAACTAGGGGCACTGAATCACTGAATTACATCCCCAGCACCCACCTCCCCACACCACACACATCTTTTCTTTAATTTTGAAAACAGTCTCAAGTTGCTGAGGCCGGCCTGGAGCTTGCCATCCATCCTCCTGCCTTAACCTCCCCAGTTGCTGGGATTACAGGTGTGTACCACCATGTCTAGCTGAAAAATGAGGCCTTGATCTATGGTACCTGTGACATATACCCTGGTTCTTTGGTCTCATCTCACATTCATTCTTTTTTTTTTGGGTGCTGGGGATCGAACCCAGGGCCTTGTGCTTGCTTACAAGGTAAGCACTCGGGCTGGAGATATAGCTCAGTTGGTAGAGTGCCTGCCTTGCAAGCACAAGGCCCTGGGTTCAACCCCAGCCCTGCCAAAAAAGAAAAAACAAGGTAAGCACTCTATTGACTGAGCTATCTCCCCAGCCCCTCATCTCACAATCACATATCCTATCACTTCTGTCCTCTAAAATACCTTACATCTATTAATATGTTTCATTTATTTCCTACAAAGACTTGGATGGACCACCACTGATGGGCTAAGCTACCTGCCTCCTGATCTGGATGACAGTGTCAATAACTGTTTTCCTAACTTACTTGCCACCCTCTAGAAAAAAGCCTGAGAGATAGATTATAAGGTTGGGGACATAACGTCATGGTAGAGCACTTGTTTTGACTAGTACAAGGCATGGGTTTGATCTCCATCAATGAAAAGCAAAAAATCCACAAGAATTTATATCACAAATCAGGGTTCATCAGTCCCTTGGCTTAAATCCCTTCACCACCCTCTGTTACATTAGACTCAACCCCAGCTATGGTTTGAATGTCCCAATCAAAACTTATGTTGAGTCCAGTGGCCCACACCTTTAATTCCAGCAGCTCAGAAAGCTGGCGGCAGGAGTGTGAGTTCAAAGTCAGCCTCAGCAACTTAAGAGATGCCCTAAGCAACTTGTTTTCTAATAAATATAAAACTGAGGCTGTTGCTCAGTGGCTAACTACCCCGGGGTTCACTCCCTGGTACAAAAACAAAACAAACAAACAAAAAAACAAAACCTCCACAAAGCAAAAACAAACTCATGTTGAAACTTAATCCCTATTGTGAAGCATTAAGAGGCAAAACCTTTTACAGGTGATTAAATCAGGGCTTCCACCTTAATGGATTGAGCCATTCATGGATTAATGCAGTGCGGATAAAATAAACCTTTCTCTTTCCCATGGCTACAGGGTCCTGCAGATCTGCACTCATTGTAGACATCAGTTCTGCTTCTGCCTTTGGAATTCTCCTTGGTTGGGAACTCTCCCAGTTCACACTGGTACTCTGGTCTCATCCTCAGTGGTCTTCTTAGGGATGCTCCTAAGCATGCCCACAATTCCCCCACACCACACCCTCATTGCAGCACCCTTTGTATGAGGTCATTAACATTTGTAATGAGTTTCCTCATATTTCCCCACAAAAAATTTAAATGTGGGCTAGGGAATGTCATCAATGAGCAAGGACTTGAGGACTTGGGATCAATTGTCTAGCAACCACACAAAAAAAAGATAACTGCTAAATAACTCAGGGACTGTCTTTTTTTTTTGGCCAGTGCTGGGGACAAACCCAGGACCTGGAGCATATTAGCAAGCTCCCTACCACAAAACTACATTTCCAGTCCTAGCTGTGTTCTTTCTTAAAAACACTACAATATTGGCTGTGACAATAAGCCAGGTGCTACCTAAGCACTTTATATCCTTTAATCTTCACAGCAACTCTCAGATGATGCAGAGACTAAATTAGTTCAAGATCTGCCAGCCAGTAAGAACAGGTTAAAAAAACCAAAAAAAAAAAAAAAAAAAAAAAAAAAAGGCAGCAGTCTAAGCCCAAGGGCTTTCCCCTGTGGCATGTTATATTAAGAACCAGCAAGTTCAAAAACAGATGAATGGATAAATGGGTTTCAGATGTGCTGGAAGCCTTAGTTGCTGGGAGGGAGCCCTTAAATCAGCTCTAGAACTGTTTTGGGGACATTTAATCCAATCATAGCCTGATTAGGTTTGCAGGGCCAGTCGAGCAATCAGAAGCAAACAAGGTCACCTATCACCATGGTGCCAATGTAATCATGCAATACTGATTTCTGGAGCTGAGGCACAGCAGCTTTCTTGTGCCCTGGACTTTAGTAAGGCCACAGCTAGTTCTAAGTTCAATGAAGGACTAGATTGGCATTTCCTGACTTATCTTCTACCCAAACCCCTTCCTTCCTAGCCCATTGCTGCCTCCATTTTTTTATGCTTTCTCTTACTAGAAGATGAAAAAGACTGTGGGAGGAATTGTCAAAATTATTCGGGATGGGTAATTTTCCAACTCTGTATCTTAAGGGCTGGCAAGTCTCTTCTGTAGTTTATCATTTCTTTCTGCCAGATTAAAGGCCTATGCCCTTACTGCCTCTCAGTTCTGGAGGACAGATGACCAGCCCTGAAAACCATACCTCTTCCTAATGCCCTGCAAATGAAGATGAAACAGTGAGCTGTCTGGATGAAGTGGCTTTATTAGAGAAAGCAAAGATTACATAGGACTTAAGAGTTGGCATTGGGGCCTTTCTTCTTGCCAAAGGTGGGCACAACATTGACAAAGCGCCGGTTGTACTGCATCCGCCTCTTGGCCCGGCCTGTCTTCTTCTTCTTCTTCTCCTGTTTGGCCACCTAGGAAATGGAAGGGCTGATCAGACCCTGACTGACCCTCTTACATGCCTGGCATCCTTCCCTCAGGCTCCTCTCCAGGAAGGAACAAGGCAAACAGACATCAAGGGTCTTTACTTAGCCGTGACAGTAAAGAACAAAGTCCAAACACCACCAAGTCTCACTCACCTTGGGAGTTTGACCTCTCACTTTTCCAGCACGAGCCAGAGAACCATGGACTTTACCTTTGGTGAGAAAAGAGGACAGCAGCAGGTTGAGATGTTTGGCCCCAAAAGGAAATAAAACAAAGCCAGAGTTTTGACCTGTTTTAATTCAGGATTTTCCAGCTCCCGACTTTCAACAAGAACTTAAGAACACCTTGGGGATCTGACCTGACCTTGATTTTAGTGGGGAAACTGAAAACCAGTCAAAAGTCTGCTGAAAGACTAAGAACTATACATTCTGGCTCATTCTCTCACACCTCTTTAGTCCATTTACAGGTAAACAGAAAAAAATAACCCGGAATGAAGATTCTAGAAAACACCAAGTGTCTTGTCAGAGAAACAATACTGAGCTGCCAGGACTATGTACCCCATACCCACTGGCTTATCACAGTTCAAAGCGCCCTCCTCCCCGACTTACCTCCAAGCATGCGGCCGGCTACTTCCAAAGTGGTCAGGGCCTCCACCCCACACTGGCCTAGAGTAGCCTCATCCTCCAGCGGCGTGCCTGCCAAGAGCACGACTTGATCTTCCGGGGCGATGCCCTCCAGTGAGGCTACATGGGCCTACAAGGGGAACACAAGGTTCGTACGCACTCCCGCGGGGCACGAGGGAGAAGAGCACCGGAGGATGGGAGGAGTGCAAGAAGCACCGCGCAGATTTACCTTAACCTGGGCGACCGTCTCCTGGCCGGTTACTTCGAGGGTGTGTAGCTCTTGGGCGCGGACAAAGAGCTGCATGTCGGCGACTGAGGAAAGAAAGGCTTGTGTGAGAAGAGGAAAAGCGTCCCGGGATTAAGGGAGTCAGAGGATGGGAAACGGAGCAGGGCGATCGCGTCGGGATGAAGGCAGGCGCGGTGTCTCAACGTGAGGAAGGCCGGGCCTGCTAGGAAGCTCAGGTGGGACTGGAGCCCGGGTCGCCGTAGAGCAGCCCCTGCCTTCAGACCCCGCGGCCAGCCTGCTACCAAGCCGTCTTCCAAGTCTTACCTGAGCCGCGGCCCGAGCTGCCGCTACCGTGAAGATGGAGTCGAGAAAGAGGAAGAAGCGAGGACGCACACGTCCTCACCGCCTGCTTCGTGCCACGTCACTACTAAGCGACCGCACGGGCCTCTGATAGTTGTACCGCCCACCACCGTCCTGGCTCCGCCCCCTTACGCTACGCGCAGGCGTCCTTTCGTCCTGGACTGTGCGCGCGGGCGGGGCGGCGGGACCAGGCCGGTTGCGCGCGCAGAGACTACCAAAGGGGCAGGCCAAGATGGCGGCGGCCGCGCTGCGGGCGTCGCTGCGGGGCTGGAGCATTGGAGTCCAGCGGGGCTTGGCGCTGCGGCACCAGGTGAGAGCGCCGAGCTTGGAACTGAGGAAGAGGGCTGGGTGCGCGGCTCACTGTTGTTTATTGTAACTCTGCAATTCACTTCCCAGCTTGTGGCCTTAGTTTTCCAGCCTAATCGGCGGCACTTGTTCGAAGGTAAATACAAGATTTAGTGGGAAACTGGCAGATCCTGGGGTGCGCTTGGGGAATATGGGGGTTGGGATGTGGATGGAAGAGAGCGCTGGTTAGTCACGACTGAGGGTTCCTGCCCACGACAGTCGCTGCCTGGGTCCTGTTCTGAATGAGAGAGAGCGGGGGATTGCCATTACTTAAAATGCCGAATCTGGGACTACACTGTCTCAACAGAATGTTCAGAGACAACTTTTAAATACTGAAAAATGCCATAGTGGTCAATCTTACTGTTAATTTCCTGTTCAGAAAGGAAAAGTGCCATGCTGTTCAGAGTGCCTGAACTTCTTTTCCTGTCCCACTTACACCCTGCACACTGGAAAACTGAAGCTTGGTACTTTCCCACCTCACACCTTTTATTTATGCCATTCTCTCTGCTTGAAATGTTTCCCTTTCTTAATAAGTTATCTTTTGTTGGGTGAGCCAATGTACAGATTTTTTTTTTTTTTTTTTTTTTTGCCTCAGAGTCAGACCCAGGGGCCTCCTGATTACCCCAGCTTCGTGGAATCTGTGGATGAGTATCGCTTTGTGGAGCGCCTGTTACCTCCCACCAGCATCCCAAAGCCCCCAAAGCATGAACATTATCCCACCCCTAGTGGCTGGCAGCCTCCCAGAGGTGAGGTGGGTGGCAGGGGTGGGTTGAAGGTTGCAGGGGAGCATCCCCCTCCCCAGTGGGTTCAGGACTCATGTTGAAATCCTGCAGGATTAGCATTGTTTAGTGCCCAAGTAAAGGCTCAGGAGTGGAGCCCTCTGTTCACTAGTACCCATCCATCCACATTGTTGGGATGGAGTCTTTCCACATGGGGCAAAAAAGGAAGCATAGAGAGAAGACTCAAGTGCTTGGACCTCTGTTCTCCCTCAGCAGACCGTGTACCATAATTGAGAACACATTCTGGGAATCAGGCAGTTTGGATTTGAATTTGATTCTGCTATTCATTGCTGTTATGGACTTGGGTTAATCACTTGAATTCTCCCAACCTCAGTTTCAGCAAAATAGAGATAATTTTCTCAGCACCTAAAAACACTTAGTGGAAAGCCCAGCCAATGGTAGGTGTTCAGTGCTTGTAAGTCCTTTGTTCCAGGGATTGTTTTTGGCCTCCTTGACCCAGTGGAAAAGGGCACAGATTGACCTGAGAGGGGACCCAAAGATCCAGGAAGGCATGACCCTGACTTCATTTTTTTCTTGAGCACTTATATGATACCAGGTCCAGTGCAAGGCCTTGTGATACCAGGGTGAACAGTTTGGTCCTGACTGTAAACTGAAGGAAAGAGAAGCCCTGATATCAAGTGGAGGTAGCTTGGTCCACTTGGTTACCATAACCATCTGCTGATTTTGTGAGGGGAAGGACCTTGACTGAGGTTGGGTGAGGCCTGTGATGACTTGGCTTATCATTATCCATCACTGATACAGATCCCCGCCCCAACCTGCCTTACTTTGTGCGGCGCTCTCGAATGCACAACATCCCTGTCTACAAGGACATCACACATGGCAATCGCCAGATGACTGTGATCCGGAAAGTGGAGGGGGATATCTGGGTAAGTGTGTGGGGAAGGGGTGGTAGCAGGGTCTGGTTCGGGACAGGAGTCCTCTGGAGAGGAAGGACTATTGATCAGACCCAATTTGTCATCTTTCCTCAGGCCCTACAGAAGGATGTGGAAGATTTTCTGAGCCCACTGCTGGGGAAGACACCTATCACCCAGGTTAATGAGGTGACAGGTACCCTACGAGTCAAGGGCTACTTTGATGAGCAGCTAAAAGCCTGGCTCCTTGAGAAGGGCTTCTGAGGCCTGCCGAGCAGCCTGCATGGCATAGTCCCCCATAGAGTTCAGGGGATCTTGGGAATTGAGAAGTATGTTGGAATCCCTGGGACAGGAAACATATCAGGGCTAAGGACTTGGGCACGGCAGAGTACAAGGGCTAAGACTATGAGCCTAGGCCTTTCTTACATAAGAGGAAAACAGGTATCCACTAGGGGAGAGCTGTCAAGCATGAGAGACTCACCTTGAATAGCCAAGGGAGGAGAGGACATTATCTGCTGTCCCTCCCCCTCATTGTGGCCTGTTACTTGGGGCTGGAAGTGACAGCCCAACCCCCTTTGGGGAAGGGTTCACAGGGCAGAGCCATTGAGCACATCCTTCCTTGGCCCTCGGAACTCACTGCCGGGATCATTCCTGAGCCTTTGCTGTAGGTCAGACCTGGCTGTCCTAGAGGCTGTGTGAAACAGTTGACTCCGGCATAGGGTCCCGGGAGCCTTAAGCTCCAAGTGCAGTGTTGGGCATCAGGGCAGAGTGCCATGAAGTCCAGGGGGAGGTGGGAAGTCTAGTCCTGGTCCCTGCTCTATTCCAAACCCCTTAGGTTTGACTGGGTTTCCATCTCTAAGAAGTCAAGTGATCAGCTTTTGCTGGCCAGGCCAGGCCATATCATGGTGCTTGGGAGCTCCTCACAGGCCAGTCCAAGACCATCCTCCCAGCATGTTGACCTGCATGCAGGAAGTTCCTCACCCTAGAGTCACAAGGGCCAAAGGCCTGAGGGTCCTCCCTCACCCTCAGACTGGCTAAGACAGTGTTTGGATCTGGCTTCTGTAATTGGTCTCTGACCTAAGACAGGGTACTGATTCTCTCTGGAACTCAGTTTATATGTAAAATGGGTATGTCTTTGTAGTTAAAATACAGACCATTACCAAGTCTACAGCCTCAGCAAGGAAAGGGAGCCCAACCCTGACCCTGACACAAGCCCCAGCAGTCGTTAATGCAAGTTTTTATTTGGCCGTATATACAATTTAAGCTATTAAAATTTGTACAATATTTACAAATTAAATAATCATCTGAAACTGTCTCCAGCAACTCTTGTAACACAAAACCAAGGGGAAGAAAGACAGGGACAGGCAGGCCTTGGCTCTTGTGGTCCCTGCCTGGTCCAGAGCCTGTTCTAAACTGGAAAGGAAGAGCTGCACTCCTGGCTCCTCTTTCCTGGGGTCAAGCATTCAAATTCAAAAGATAAAATTTAAGCAGAAAGCCACTGGGTAAGGAAGTAGTTCTGATCCTTCTGAACTCAAGAATCTCGAGTCCCACAATGAGAAGTGGCCTTCCTTTGGATTCTGGTTGCAGTGGTTAAGGAGCAGCACGCTGGCCTCAGCCTGGCTGTGGCTGGGCAGTGGCTGCAGGGTGAGATCGACAGCCTCACCTGAGAGAAGCTGCAGGGGAAGGGACCTGGGGGAGGGGCGGGGCAGGGTCCCTCAGTGCTGCCCGCCTGCCCCCCACCCCCAGGCACTCCTTTCCCTGAGTTGTGTGGTTGCCAGTAAGACGTGGAAATGCCACAGGGCATAGGGGGCACAGCCACCACCACAAAGGGGCTTCCGGGGTAGAGCAGGATAAGAAAAGGAAATTGGTACCAGTCTTGGCAGGAGGGCCAGGGCAAGTGCCTGGCCTGCCTCCAGCCCCTTTGGGGTCCACACTTGGGAATGGGAACTAATACTGTTCGGCACTGCAGTGTGACCCCGCACACAAGTAGGGCTTAGAGGGGCTGCCCCTTTTCCCAGAAATGGGTGGGAAAGAAGGGTTTCTCAGAAGCTGAGCCTTTTGCCTTCACAGCTCCAGCTATGCCCCAGCAGAACACAGGGCTGAAGAGGTGGCAAGGAATGCTGCAGCTGACCCAGCATCCCCATGCCTGCCTGGGCCTCAGGGCTGGAGTCCTGGACTGGGAACTCAGCCTCTTTTCACTTGGCCTCAGGGATGCCTCCTCCTCTTTCTCAGAGCTGGGGTTACTACTCCCTGGTGCAGAGAGGGAGCTGGCACTTGGTGGCAGGACATGTTCCAGCGAGGGCTGCTCAAGAGAGCAGGGGCAGGGTGAGGATAGGGGCAGTGTCAGTGGGCAACAGGGGACTCCAACTTTTGTAGGCGGCGGCGGCGGAGCTCTGCAGCATCAGGCTCTCCATCCTCTGGCAGCTCCTCAGCACCCACTGACTCAGGAGCTAAGGACAGAGGGGTCAGAAGTGGAAGAGGGGTCAGAAGCCCTAGCCCACCCTAAAAGGCTGATCAAACCTACCTGGCGGCTTTTCAGTTTCTGGGGCTGGTGGGGAGGCTCCTGGAGATGGGGTGGTGGCTTCAGAACTGGGGATGCTGGTAGAGGAGGCAGCAGCGACCACTGGAGAGGCAGTCTCTTCAGCAGGGTTCACAGAAGTGGCAGGCCGGGGGGGCCTGGGGAGAGGGGAAAGAAAGCAGGTCCAGCCTTGGTAACCTAGCTTAGGCTATTGTCCTGCTCTTGTCAGCCTTGCACGACACAGTTTAGGACAGACTGCCCCTACAGTCCCAGTGACTAGTAGGCACAAGGTAACACATGTGGAATAGACTCTCCAACGGAATGACTCAACAGCCAAGTGATTATTTCCTATGGATTGTGAAACAGCCATTCCCTGTTATCCTGCAGTCTCTGTGCAGGGGTATCAGAACTTGCCCACTGAATAAATCACAAAGTGCTCAATCTTAACTGGCTACCCTCCAAGCCTGTACTGTCACTGCTAGGTGTAAGGCCTTTAGTACATGTCACCTCTAAACAAGAATTAGAACTCCTCTATTCTTATAAAATAAAGGAGGTCACAAAGCAAGTGAATGGGATAACATTTGAACTCAGGTCAGGCTGGCTCCAAGTGACTTTTTTTTTTTCTTTTTTTTCTTTTTCTATTTTTGATGGAACCAGGACTTGGTACATACTAGGCAGGTTAGGCAGGTGCTCTACCACTCAACCATGGCCCCAATATCTCCCATCCCCAAGTACATCTCTCTTAACTGCTCCCTCAATTCAGGGGCAATTCCCAGTGTCAGGAGGGTGTTGGGTGATGAGCTAAAGCTAGGAATAATGAGTTTAGAAAAACAAAGTAAGATTCAAGGTCAGCTCACTAGTAAATATCATTCTTCCTTAGCTCCAGATGTGGCTCTGGAGTGGGAAGATAAAGGCACTGGAAATAACTTCCAGAGACCCTGAGTAGGTCTGAAGATAAGTGACCTGAGTAAGCAGGTGATATCAGGAGAGACAAATGCCAAGAACAACTGTGAGGGACCTTTTGGCAAACTGTATAGCTCCCCACTCCTTGTGAACATTCCATGGCCCCCATCCCCCCATGCAGACGTACCCCAAGGAGGCCAGCACAGTGAGGTACTGGTTGATTTGCAGCATGGCGGCGTCCAGCAGAGTGTGGATGTTGCGCAGGCTCTGTAGCCGGGCCTCCAGGTGCTGCCTCTCATGGCCCTCCAGAGCCCGCAGCTCCTCTGGGGTCAGCCCAGCAAAGCCCGCAGGGGGCACGGGCATCGGGGGGAAGGCTAGAGGGATGTGGAGGCTCAGTTTGACCGCCTGGACCTGACACCCCGCTACATACACCTTCCAGAACATCCCAGAGAGTGGTCCAACTTACCAAAGGGTGGTGGCAGGGGCATACCCATCCAGGGGGGAGGGAAGGGAAAGCCTGGGGCAGGGCCAGCCTCTGGGGCAGGGGTAGAGCCAGGTGTTGGGGCAGAGGCACCCGTGCCAGCAGCTGTGGTTGTGGCTGCTCCACTGGGCCGAGAAAGGGCTGCTGAAGTGCAGAATGGAAATCAGTGCTGTGGGGTCTTTGGATCCATCCCTGCCACCCTCCAGCTGCTGCAGTACCCAAAAGGCTCACCTGCACTGGTGGATGGAGGGGCTGCAGCCTCTCCTGAGCTTGGGGGAGGTGGAACAGGTGGAAAGGGACCCATGGGGGGCCACAGTGGGAACATGCCTGGAGGAAAAGGAGGCAGGAGGCCCTGGGGGACTGCAGAGAGAGGACAGCGTGGTAAGAAGAGTGCTGAACTGAGACTGACCCCTCCCACTCCCAGACAGGGAGCTTGACTACTGAGAGCTGTGTCCTCTGCTCTCAGGGACCCGAGCTCAGCACTGGTCACAGTGATTGTAATTGCCTGTTTCTTTTCATCCTCTGACCTGGAGGGCAGAGACTTGGAATCTGCAGCATCTCCCATTCCCAACTCTGGGAAAGTACCCAACACATGGTGGATGGCCAAATGAAGGAATACTCACAGTTAGGGGGCTGAGGCAGGAGTGGTGGGGGATGAGGGGCAGGGGGTGGCCCCTGATCCGCAGGCTCAGGAGGTGGTGGTGACTGGGCTGGCAGAGATGCCCGCAGGACATCCATTCGGCAGGTAGGGCAGGTCTGCTGTCGCTGGAACCAGGAGCGCAGACAGCTGAGGAGCAAGACCAGGTAATGGTCAGCGGTATCCAGGGGCCTGTGATCTGCTGTGCAGCCTCCCCAGGGCCCCTCCCACCTGGTGTGGAAGATGTGGTTGCAGGGCAGCCTCTTGGCTCCAGTCACCATCTCTTCTCGGCAGATGATACAGACGTTGTCCATTGCCTGAAGTTCCTCGGGAGTGGCATCTGGATACCTGGTTAGGATGGCAGAACACATGTCAGACCAGAACTGGAAGCAAAGTGACCTGGGACAGAGTTGGGAGAGAAGCTGGGACCAGCCCACTTACAGTGTGTTCATGTTGCGAATTGCTCGGCGAGACATGATGGCGTCTGTCACGGCTTTCTTGAACTGCCTGAAAGAACAGTCAGTAAATGCAGGGAGAGGGATGGGAGGGATCAGGTTAGGAGAGTGAAGGGACAGGGCTGGGCTCACCTCATGGCCAGGTACATGGGTCGAATGGCAAAGAGTGGGAAGGTGTGCACCTTGATCATGATGGTCATGAAGGCCATGTATAGCAGAACCTTGATGAAGCCTGCGGGGAGGGATGCAGAAAGCTGGTCACCGGGTCTGGCAGGTAGAACAGGGGATGCTGGTCTGGGTCAGGAGAGGTCCAGGCTGTCCTCACCTGTAAACAGCTCTGTGTAGAGCATGTACACAGCTTTGTTGTCCCAAGGGTTCTCGCTCTGGAGGTCCACAGAGTGTAGCACATACTTGATGAAGATGGTGAGCACCATAGTCATCAGGATGGCATACTGAAGGGAGAGGGGGAGGTAAGCACCAGCTCCCCTTGCTCCAGCCACGCTCTGCAGTGCCCGGGCCTCAGCACGGCACAGGGCAGTGGTACCAGCACAGGATCTGAACACAGCTGGTCCTCCCAGCTCCCCAACTCACTATGACTTCAGGCAGCTCACTCAACCTCAATTACTCATCTGTAAAATGTAGAATTAACTATTTATTCATAGCAGCATTGTCTTGCCGATTAAAAACTGCAGGTCAGGAGCTCAGCACAAGACTGGCACACAGTGGACACTCGGCAAATGCGAGCTGACACACCTCCCCAGTGGCCCGTCCAGCTAATTCTTCCCTGTCCATCCACTATGCAGAGCCAACTCTAGCATCAGCCTCCAGGTAACCTTCCCTGAGACCCAGGTCAGGCCTCCTCTGCAACAACCTCTTTTGTGCCCTTCTGCTATCAACTAGGAGTGTGGATTGGGGTGCCATGTCTGACTGATCACTGTTCCCTGGTGGCCACACAGCAGGTGCTCAGTAAGGGTCTGTTCAGTTACTCAAGGCACATACAGTGTCACCTTGGACTTGTCTCCCCAAACTCCCAAGCCAGTTTTACCTCAAAGCCAAACACCAGCTGCACAGAGGCCCCACGGGTCAGGATGCTGTGATAAGCGTGGCTGACGAAGAGGAAGTCCAGGATACCCAGGAGGAACATAAGGGCTGTGGGGACCCCCAAATGGGGTAGGGTAGGATCAGCCCAGGGCCTGATGGCCACTTTTGCTCTAGGACAGCCCCACCTTCAAGCCCACCATGGCCCCAGCCATCTAGTCAGGTGGGCACACTCCACTGGTCTCAGCCCTCTGGGAACTCAAAGCTTTGCCAGGGGAGTGGGTTGTTGGGGTACCCGCCAAGTGAGGAGGCAGAAAGCTAGGGCCCAGGCAGTTGAGAAGCTCTGGAGTGGAACAGGGCAGAGACAATGCAAATTAACTTCCTAAATTATCTTTCCTGTACAGCTGTGGGAGGAGGGGTGGCTTGTGCTCTGGGGTACAGGTCCACAGTAAGTGACTTTTCACCTTCCATTCCTCCATGGTGCCTCTCCTCCCTCCAGCTCCCTCCCTTCCCTTCCATAGATCTCACTTACAGACAATTCGGCAGTGAAAGAGCCAGGAGATATTGGGACTGCGTTCCATCTAAAGCAGAGCAGAGTGGGCCCATCAGGAAGGCTGGAGTCCTCCCAACCCCCAACCCAGTCCTCACTGCTCTACAAGCCTGCCCACTGGCCACTCTCAACTCACAAAATCCACACGGTCCTCAGCCAGCCAGTGGAAACACTTGAGGAAGAGGAGGAGAGTGAAGAGTGCAACAAATCGAGGGCTGAAGTCATCCCGAAAAACGGTGAAGGCCAGACAAGTCTCAGTAACAGCATACCAGGAACGCTCCAGAAGGTGCTAGGGGTTGGGCAGGGGATGATGTGGAACCCAGACATTCTGCTTGCCCCGCACCCTGCCCTTCGCTTTCGGGCCAACAACATCTTACCTCCATCTCCGCTGCCCTCAGCTGCCCAAAGAACACCTTGCCCATTACCTTGCCCAAGAGGAAGACAAGGACGAAGGCCTGGATGTACAGGACCTAGGAGTGGGGAAAGTCTATGGTTTGGGGTCACTTTCTGCTGTCCTCTGCCTGGAGCTCATCATTCAGGAACCTCCCCAAGTCTTTATCAGTTTATTTAAACTTAAGCGGCTAGTGGCTACTTCTCCCCTACTGACCTGTAGCCCCGCCTCTGCCCCAAGCAGGCTCCTCCTTCCCTCCCAGAGAGTTCCGCCCTCCCTGAGCCCCGAACTCACTGCCATGCTGGGGCTGGACTTGGTCAAGTACACCACAGTGGGGTAGAACTGGTGTTTGAGGTAGTAGGCATGAGCCACCACGGCCCCGGTCAGCGCCAGGCTGGCCGCCATCATCACTGCGGTGCGGAACATTGCCCTGGCCCGCAGACCTGCGTGGGGAAAGACAATAACGTGTGTGTTCCCCATACTATGCAAATCTAGCAAAGTTCCTGGCACAGCGTCAACAGGAGAAGGGGTAAATCTCACTTCACTCTCGCAACCATCAGATAAAGGGGAGCATATGTTTCCCTGTTTCACAAATGAGAAGCTGAGCCTCAAAGGGGTTAAACGATCACACCGATGCAAGGCCTGAAACCTAGGTCAGTCTAGTTTCAGATCTAGGGCTCTTTCCACGCCGCCTGCCAAGCCGCCGCCTCCTCTGGGGGGCAATGAGGAAAAGCAGCATTGTTGGAGGACCGGTGGGGCGTGGGGGCGACTGCCACCGCTGACCCTGGCGTGAAGGTGCTGGGGTTTAAGGCAAAAGCAAAAATCTGCTCCAGAGGCGGGAACGCTCAGCATGGAATGGGCGAAGCAAAGGCACAGAGGGGCACAGCCTGGGGAGGCGGCAGTACGGGTGACAGCTGTGCCAGGGTGGTCAGTGCGGACGCGCGCCCCGCGGGAGCGGGCGGGGTACGTCAGCCTGGAACCCTGGCGCCCCCCAACCCCCGGGGCTGTGTCAACTCGGGGCACCAAGAAACGGCCGACCAGCAGAGTGCAGCGCGGGGCAGAGGGAGCCGGGTCGCCTTCGCAGCCGCGCACCTGTGAGCGCCAGGAGTTGTGAGCGTCGCAGGCGGGGCCCAGCCTCGGTGACCGCGCCGGCGCCTAAGGTCTACCACCAGCTGACAGGCCGAAAACAGGCGGCGGGACTGAGGGGGCGAGCCAATCCCGGTGACCTTAACAGGAAGGTCGTGGTCCCGACCCCAACCACAACCTGGGGCCCACTTCGCTTCACTCACCAGGAGCCCAGCGCCGCGAGGCCGCTCAATCCCCGCGACTGCGGCAGCCGCTCGGGTTAACAACACTCCCCACCCCCTGCGAACCGGAACTTCGGGGGTAAGACACCTCACTTCCGGCGGCGCGGGGCGCGGCGTGGACCGTACCAAATGTGCCCTTCGTTTGCTCGCCTCGCGCGCCTTGCGTGGTGCGGGGAACAGTAGCCTTGCCGCGGTTTCGGGAGTTCGTGCCCACCGAGAAGGGCTAGGCAAAGGGCGAGAAAGGCGGTCGGAAGGGAAGAGGGCAAGGGGAAGGGCTAGTCCCCCTACCCACTAGTCACACATGGTACTGCCTCTGCCGCTGGGGGCACTCAACCCAGTCAGGACTCGGGCTCTCAGAGCTACGGGAAGGTGGGGCATTTTGCAGGCCGTGCCACTTGGAGTGGGCAGTGTGCAAGGGACAGGCTTTACAGTAGCCCTAAGAGAAATGAAATGTTTTAGCGCCTCGTTCCAGGAGTGTTCACAACAGTCTGACAAATAAGGCGCTTTTTGGAAGAACTGGATGCGGAAAACAATTCCTCTCCTCCCTGCTCACCCCTCGAGTTGTGTGGGAGTGAGTTGGGTCCCGTGGCTGCCACTGATTGGTTTCGAGAAAGTTACGCGGACCAATAAGAAAAAGAAAGGAAATTTATTGGCCTATAGAAAGGGAAAAGCGGGTGAGTGGTTGCTAAGGGCGGTAGGCAGCGTTGCCTAGGACCGGGCCCTACCCCAACTGCAGCGAGTGGGCCAAGCGCTGTTCTAGGGCAGGTGATCCCCATCCCACCTCGGGAAACGTTTGCGGCCCCACGAAGAGGAGGGGCGGTCAGCTGTGCGGAGACGGGGAGAAGGCTGAGCCTTAATTCCCGCTAATCTTGGGACCGAGTATTCTGCGCAGAAATTGACTTTTAAGCGCCGAATGCCGGTGCCCCTTTCTGTCCCTACGGTTTTGCTGTCCTTACCTGAGGACACTGGTCCAAGGCTGCCCGCTATTTCATTCGGTGTCAGGGTCGCTGACAACTTAGTGCTCTCGTTAACAAAGCGGAGCTAAAGCACTCACTTTGTGTCTTAGGTTTTCCTTCGTCATCTCTTCTAACCATCAGTCACCGAAGTTTTCCAGCTAGGTGGTGCTATCGCCATAGTAAAATGGGACAGTTGGGGTTCAGAGGCTGAGTAAGACCTGTCCTAGGATTCCTAAGGTCCGTCAGCCTATAAATGCCCACGTTGTTCTTCTGTTATCCTCCCCGCCTCCCACCTGTTGACTTTACAGGTTAAGCTTCTAACCAGTAACTGAGTTGCCTCCCCCATAAGCCATTTATGACTTTCTACTGACTACATCCAACCGTCAACTTTCAGTCCTCATTGACTCAGTCCCTCTCACCTTGAAAGTCTCCTAAACTTCTGCCACCCATACGCCCCTACTTTTTTCTTTCTGGCTATGCATCTGCCCCTTCCCTTTGCCCACCGTTTATAAAATATTGTGTCCACGTTAGCCCCATTGCTACTTTTCTTGCATGATTTCTTCTGTGGATTCAACTCCACCACCACCAACCAGATGTTGATGATTTCCAACTGAGGTCTCCTTTGCTTTCAAAACAATTCAGTGTCCCTGGAGTCCACCCACACCCCAACTCCAGAAATCTGGGCAGCATGCTGTGTTCCTCTCTCTGCCCCGACATCCAACCTGGTATGCCATTTCACCTGTAGTCTACAAGTGTGTCTTCTCTTCTAGAAACAGTGAACAAAAGATCTCTGCCTTTGTGACATTTTCCCTAGTAAATGTGATAAACAATAAACAATATATATAACATGAACGAATTATATAATATGTTGGAAGGTAGTAAGGTTAGAGGGGAAAAGAAGAGCAGAATAAAGGGGATCAGTACTGTGGGGGCACTTGAGGCAGGATGCAGTATTGGCAAGGACAGTCAGGTAAGCATCAATGAGAAGGTGACATCTGAGCCAAGACTTGAAGGAGGTGAGGGCATGAGTCAAGTGGATTTCTGGGTAAAGAAATGAAGCTAAAGGTGGCCTGGTCCTGGTTTGTTGGAGGAGGTGAGTGCGGCTAGAGAAGACCTAGCAAAGGATGAGTCATAGGAGAGGTGTCAGGGCCATATTGTGTTGCCCATCGCCGGTATTCTGAGTGACACAAGGACCTGTTGGAAGGTGTTGAGCACCTGACATAGACCTAAAGGATCACTGCATTTTCTCTGTTGGAATACACTGAATGGGGGTGCGGGGAGGTGGGAGGCAAGTGTGGAAGCACCCAGTCAGAAGGCTCTTGCAATACATCAGGCAAGGAAGGAAGTCCCAGCGATTCCACCTCCTGTCTGTAGAATTCGTTCTTTCCTTGCCATCTCCACTGCCACATGCCTGTTGCAGACCACCATCATCTATGCCTACACAAATGGAACAGCCTCCTTTCCTGTACTCTTCTCCTTATGTATTATTCATTTAGTGACTAGAAAGACCTGACATCTTAGCGAGGCATAGTGGCACACACCAGTAGCTTGGGAGGCTGAGACAAGAGGCTGAGGCAGGAGGATCACAAGTTCAAAGCCAGCCTTAGCAACATAGCGAGGCCCTAAGCAATTTAGTGAGACCCTGTCTTTAAATAAATATTTTTTTTTTTAATGGGCTGGGGATGTGACTCAGTGGTAAAACACCCCTGGGTTCAATTCCTGGTAGCAAAAAAAGAAAAGAAAGAAAGAAAGACCTGACATCTTAGTCGTAGCTTGTCTCATGACTCCCCTCCCCCACTCTGCCCTTTGACCATAAGGCCTTGTTTGTGGGCACCTCAGATACACCACACTCCTTATTCATTTTCTGTTACCATAACAGAATACCAAAGACTGGGTAATTTATAAAGAATAAAAGTTTATTTGATTTATGGGTTTTTAAAAAATATTTTTAGTTGTAGACGGACACAATGCCTTTATTTTATTCATTTATTTTTATGTGGTGCTGAGGACTGAACCCAGTGCCTCACACGTGCTAGGCAAGCGCTCCACCACTGAGACCTGATTTATGCTTTTTGAACTGGGAAATCCGAGATCACGGTGCTGCATCTGTGTGGCATCTGGTGGGGGTCTTCTTACTGCATGATCATATGATGGAGGGCATCTATGACAGGTCAGAGCAAGTGCGTGTCAGCTCAGGTCTCTCTTCCTCTTTCTAAAAGCTACCAGTCCCATCATGGGGTCCCACTCTGGTGGTTTTAGCTAATCCAGCCAAAGGCCTTACCTCTAAATACCATCAGATACTTAATTTGGAAGTTAACTTTCCAGCACATGAAATTTGAGGGCCATGTTAGAAATCCTAGCATCTATCATGCCCCAGCCAGGTGTGTCATCTTTTGCATGGGACTTTCCTCCTCCCTGGAATGTCTTGCTCCTCAAGCATTGTCAGGTTGGGGCAGGGTTTCCTGTCTCTGGGTTCCCCTGGTGCTCTGTGGACCTTTACTGCATTGGAATTGGCAGTGAATTTCGATCTAGCTTGCACAGACTCTGAGCTCAAGATTGGGACCTGAATCTTCTTTTTTTTTTGTACTGGAGATTGAACTCAGGGGCACTCGACCACTGAGCCGCATCCCTGGCCCTATTTTGTATTTTATTTAGAGACAGGGTCTCACTGAGTTGCTTAGGGCCTTGCTGTTGCTGAGGCTGGCTTTGAACTTGCCCTCCTGCTTCAGCCTCCCAAGCCTCTGGGATAACAGGTGTGCGTCACTGTGCTTGGCGGGGCCTGAATCTTTTTTATCTCAACTGAGCAGGCAAGTAGATTTCTGAGCAAAGAATACTACCAGGATTTAAGAAGGTCATTTTATAATGGTCAATTAATTGAGAAGAAATAACAATCCTAAATACTTAGGTACCCAATAACAGAGTTTCACATTACAAGAAACAAAAACAAGAAAGGAAAGGAAAACCAGACAATTCACAATAGCAAATTCAAATTCTCAATCATTGAAAGAAAAAGTAGACAGGAAACCAGCAAGGAGAGAGGGTACCTGAGGAATACTAGCAACCATTCTGACCCAATAAACATTTGGAGAACACTTCACCCAATAGCAGCAAAACTGGTGTTTTTCTTAAGTACTTACAGACTGTTTCAGATGCGACATTCTGGAATATGACAACTCAATAAATTTAAAAGAATTTTAAAAGAAAATTCAAAAGAATTCAAGTTACATAAAGTATATTCTGTGACCACAAAATTTAGAAATAATAAGAGAAAGATTCCTGGAAAATTCCAAAATAACATACTTTTTTCTTGGGGGGCGGTACTAGGGATAGAACCCAGAATGCTTTACTACTGAGTCATATCTCCATTCCTTTTTTAAAAAATACCTTTGTTTTATTTATTTTTATGTGGTGCAGAGGATCAAACCCAGGCAAGTGCTCTACCACTGAGCTACAACCCCAGCCCCCCCAATTCCTTTTCTATTTTTAGGTTGCTAAGTTGCCCAGACCGGCCTTGAACTTGCGATCCTACTGCCCTCTGAGTTGCTGCAATTACAGGTGTATGCCACTGGTGCCCGGCAAAATAGCACTCTTCTGTATGACTCATGGGTCAAAGGAGAAATCAAAGAAGAAATGAGAAACTTTTATTTTTATTATTTTTTTTCTAGAAGCTGTTTTGAACTGAGTGAAAATAAAAACACAATATGTAAGAATTCCCAGGATGCCAATAAAGAAGTATTTCAGGGGATGTCTATAGCACTAAATTCTGATGTTAAAAAAGAAAAAAGAAAAAAAAAAAGAAGAAAGGAAAAAGGTCTGGAATCTAGTATACCTCAGATTCCAACTTAAGGAATTAGAAAGAGGAGAGAAAATCAAAACCAAAGTAAGCAAACAAATAAACAAAAAGGAAGTAGTAAAGTCCAAAGAAGAAATTAATGGAGTAAAAAATAGAAAAGCAGCAGAGGAAATCAACAAGACCAAAATCTAGTTTTTTGAGATGGATAAAATTGATAAACCCTGAACTGGATTGATTGGGGGGTGGGGAAGACACAAATTACCGATATCAGAAATGATATCACCATGGATTCTGTAGGCTTTGTGTGGGGTGTGTTGTGTGTATACTGGGGATTGGACCCAGGGGCACTTAACCACTGAACTCCATCCCCAGCCCTTTTTATTTTTTATTTTGAGACAGGGTCTCCCTAAGTTGCTTAGGGCCTCACTAAGTTGCTGATGCTGACTTTGAACTTATGATCCTCCTGCCTCAGCCTCCTCTGGGATTACAGGTGTATACCACCATGTCCGGTGGATTCTGTAGATATTAAAGGAATAAAAAGGGCCAGATGCAAAAGATTTTTGGCAGTAAACTAGATAACTCCTAAGATTAAGAGCAAGTTAGGAATGTCAGCCTTCCCCGATTGTATTTTTTTTTTTTTTTTTTTGTGGTGCTGTGGATTGAACCCAGGGCCTTGTGTTTGCAAGGCAAGCACTCTACCAACTGAGCCAAATCCCCAGCCCCCCCCCCCCCGATTATATTTGATATTGTACTAAAAGTCCTGGCCAGGGTAGTAAAGCAAGAAAAATAAATGAGGTGGGCGCAGTGGCACGTACCTGTTATCCCAGCTGCCCGGGAGGCTGAGGAAGAGGATTGCTGCAACCAAGGAGTTCAAGGTCAGCCTGGGCAACATAGCAAGACAAGGAAGGAAAGGACAGAGGGAAAAAGGGAAGGAGAAAGGAAGAAAAATAAATAAATAAAAGGCACACAAATTGTAAAAGAAGAAATAAACTTTATTCATAGCAATATGATTGTAGAAAATCCTAAGAAATCCACACGCACACACACACACAAAGCTACTAGACCAAATAGTGGATTAGATAGTGCTGCAGAATACAAAGGTCAACATGCAAAAAGCAATTGTATTTCTAATACTAATAATAACCAAGAATTTTTAAAATACCACTTACATAGTATCAAAAATAGCAAAAGTTAGTGATTTTTAGTAAAACACATTCAAGAACTATACACTGGAAAATACAAATTAAAGATCTACATAGATGTTCATGAATCAGAATACTCAGTGCCCCTACAATGTCAGTTTGTACCAAACTGATCTGTAGCTTCAATGCAATGCCAACCAAAACCTCAGTGGGCATTTTTAGAAACTAACAACTGATTCTAAAATGTATATGAAACTTAGATCTAAAAAAATAACTAAAACAATCCTGAAAAATATGAACAAAGTTGGAGGACTTGCATTACCTAAGTTCAAGTCTTATAATAAATCTACAGTGATCAAGAAAGTGTGGCATTTGGGTATAAGGACAGACATATGAAACAGTGAACAGCCAAACAGAACATAGCCCAGAATAAGTCGACACATATGTCGATTTCCTGATTTCCAGATTTCCAGCAGAGTACTAGGCAGTTTATTGTTCCTGTGTGTGTGTGTGTGTGTGTGTGTGTGTGTGTGTGTGCACGCATGTGTGTGTCACAATTGCTGGGATGGAACCCAGGAGCTCATGCATGCTAGGCAAGGGCTCTGCCACGGAGCCACACCCCAGGTCCCAAGGCAGTTTGATAGTGAAAGATAATGATTATTACTATCAAAAAAGAAGGTCTGAAACAATTGGATAACGTGTGAACACCAAACCTCAGCCCTTACCTTGCATCATGTGTAAACTTTAACTTGAAAGGCATTATAGACCTAAGTGTAAAACCTACAACTACATTTTCTAGAAGAAAACAAAAGTGAAAAAGTTTAGGGAAAAAAATTCCTAAATAGGACCCAAATAGCATAAACTTTCAAAGGAAAATTTGATAAATTAGGCAATCAAAATTGAACATTTTTTGCTGTTCAAAAGATACCATTAAACTGAGAGCAGTGGCACATGCTTATAATCCCAGCAGCTCAGGAGGCTGAAGCAGGAGAACCATGAGTTCAAGCCAGTCTCAGCAACTTATCAAGGCCCTGAGAAACTCAGGGAGACCCTAAATTAAATATAAAAAGGGTTGGGATGTGGCTCAGTGGTTTAAGTGTCCCTGGGAAGAAGAAGAAGAAGGAGAAGGAGAAGGAGAAGAAGAAGACGACATAATTAAGAATATAAAAGGGCAAAATCAGTTTGGGAGAAAATGTTTGCAAAAACATATATCTGACAAAGGACTTACATCCAGCAAATGAACAATTTTTATAATTCAATCATAAGAAAAATCAAAAGCTAATACAAAATTGACAAATTTTTTGAGCAGATATTTTATCAAAGAAGGTTTTGAGATAACAATCAGATAGAAAGATGCTTGGTGGGGGCAGTGGTATGCACGTTTAATCCCAGCAACTCTGGAGGCTGAGGCAGGAGGATCACAAGTTCTAGGCTAGCCTCAGCAACTTAGTAAGATCCTGTCTCGAAATAAAAATAAAAGGCTGAGGATGTAGCTCAGTGGTAGAGCACCCCTGGGTTCAATCCCCAGTACAAAAAGCAAAACAAAACAAAACAAAAAAATGCAAAAGAAAACTGATAGATAAATGCAAATGAAAACAAGGAGACAATTTTACCTGTAGAAAGGTTGAATGCAGATCTTACAGGGCTGGGGATATAGCTCAGTGGTAGCATGTGTGAGGCACTGGGTTCAATTCTCAACACCACATATAAGTAAATAAAATAAAGGCCCATTGACAACTTAAAAAAATTTTAAAAAGAGAGTCATTCAGATTTTTAAAAAATGAAACAAACTTTGGGGAAAAACTTCATCGTCATAAACATACATTTGCATTATGTCTCAGCAATTCCATTCTAAAGTTACCCAGGAGAAATGAAAACATGTATCCAGGGGCTGGGGCTGTAGCTCAGTGGCAAAGTGCTTGCCTAGTATGTGTGAGGCATAGGTTCAATCCTTAGCAATACATAAAAATAAATAAAATAATTATTTAAAAAAAGGGGGGGAGTTGTGGCTGTGGCTCAGCGGTGGAGTGCTCGCCTCGCACATGTGGGGCACTGGGTTCGATCCTCAGCACCACATACAAATAAACAAAATAAAGATATTTAAAAAAAGAAAAGAAAATACGTGTCCATACAACTAGCAACAGAGAGCATCTCCAGGGATTTCCTGGACGGGACTGGGGTGGGGAATGGATTGCACACTGGTCCACACAAACGATTTGGATGGAAACGTTCTGTATCATGGTGTTGGTGGTAATGATGTGATTTATGCATGCTTGTTGAAGCATGCCAAATTGTACTTAAAGTTGGCAAATCTTGGGGCTGGGTTTGAAGCTCAGTAGTAGAGCACTTGCCTGGCATGGGTGAGGCACTGGGTTTGAGCCTGAGAATCATATAAAAATAAATAAAACAAAGGTATTGTGCCCACCTACAACTAAAAAAAAATGTTTTTTAAAAAAAATTGGCAAACCTTACTGTGTGTAATATATATATATATATATTTTTTTTTTTTTTTTTTTTTTTTTTCTCGCAGTGCTGGGGATTGAACCCAGGGTCTTGTGCTTGCAAGGCAAGCACTTTACCAACTGAGCTATATCCCCAGTCCTACTGTATATTAATTGTACATCAGTAAAATTGGCACAAAATTTGTCGTAAGCGAATAGACATTTTGACTTAGACCTTCCCCCTCGCAGGAGCCGATCCTGTTTGTTTGTTGATTTGTTTTGAGATACGGGGGTTAAACCCAGGGGCACTATGCCACGGAGTTATAGCCCCAGCCCTTTTAGTTAATTATTTTGAGACAAGGTCTTGCTAAATTGTTGAGGCTGGCCTGGAACTTGCAGTCTTCTTGCCTCAGCCTCCTGAGTGGCAGGGATTGTGAGTGCCATTGTGCCCCACATGAATTGTTCTTGTCTCCAATAAGTTATCTAAAACTTCTTTTCACACCGTGGACACCATCTTCAGATCCCCACATCCTCCCTCTCTCCAGTGAGAGGAACTGTCCTCCTCCTGGGTACTCCTAGCCTGGAGGGCCAGCCCAGGCGGCTTCCCCAAATATCCCCCAGAAGCGCACCAACTGTGGACTGCCCACACAAGAGCCAGCTTGTCTGTCTGTTGGTCTGTCTAGATGACTCTGGACTTCCTTGTCCTCTGATCGCATTCCTTCAATTAACGAATATTTGCTGAGGATCTACTAGGTACTGGCTGCAGGCCAGGTGCTCGGGACACCGCAGAGAAAGAAATGCAGCCCCAGCCTGTGCAGCTAGTCTTGTGGTGGAGACATGCACTAACCATGAGGGCAGCTGACCCACCTGTTGAATGAACGAATAAGTGAATGGGTCAGTAAATGCTAAGATGATTTTATTGAGCACTAATTATGTGACCAGGCTTAGAGTTGAGCTTTTGGAGTACTCACAATGTAACACTTGGTCTTTTTCTGCTTCAGTACCAACTGAGAAATAGACCAAAATGTTAATTTTGTTACAAATAAACTCCCTGGGAAAATGACGCTTCAGCTCTGTTCACCCTTCCCTGAGTTGGACAGACTTACCCACTCTGCTTCTGAGGATCTCACTTCCTTTGGGTCCCTTATGAGTTTATCTAGTTTCTTCTACTAACCTCACCTAGAAAAGTCTCTCTTCTCTTTGGGAGGAGTGAGAGTGAGTGAGACAAGGCCAGGAGTGTTAGTTACTCCAGAAAAGCCGGCCTCGTGGAAACAAGAGGAATGGAAATAATCCTTAGATTGCATCAATCCAACCATAGTAACCAACTTCCAACCAATCAGTCAACTGATCAGTTTCAGAGTTCAATGTAACCCAGGCAGCCTAAGACTGGGCACTACTTGATGAATTTGTGTATTACAGATGGCCACGTTCTTCATCACTTCCCCCATAGAGAGGTACGGTTTTTCTCCCCATCCCCTTGATTCTGGGCTTTGCTTGTGACTTGCTTTGATCCAATAGAATATGGTAGAAATGACATTGTGCCAATTCTTGGCTTATCCTTGAAGAGAACTGGCAGCTTCTATTTCCTTCTCTTGGAATTCAGCCACCATACTGTGAGGAAGCCCAAGGAGTCTTGTGGGGAGGCCCATGTAGAGGAGAATCAGAGTCCCAACCAATAGCCATAACTAAGCTGCATCCATGGGGATGCACCATCTTGGAAGCAGATCTTCCTGCCCAAAGTGAGGAGCTCCAGATGATGCCTTGTGAAGGAAGGAAGAGCCATCCCCTCGCGGTCTTGCCCAGATTGCATGATGGAAAGAAAATAAATGATTGCTATTATTGTAGACCTCTGTGTTTTAGGGTGGCTCGTTTCATAGTAACAGTCTGATTGTCTCCCTGTTCTCAGCTCAGGTCCAGTGCCTACTAAGAGCTCGGTGAATGTTGAAGGGAATAAACAAATGATTGAGTGGGTGGATGGATGGATGGGTGGGTGGATGGTTGGGTAAATCAATTGTTGGGCCTGACAGCCCTGGAGCGGTGAGTTCTGGCAGAATCAGGGACCCAAAGCTTCATGAAGAATGAGGAGACATCTCTGCTGGAATCCTTATAAGTAATTTCCTGGGCAGGGTCCCTAGCAGATCTACTTGTAGTGGTTGTCACAGGCAGAGCAAAACTGAGCTGTCCAAGCGAGGCGAACTACAATTCAAGGGCTAGAAGCCCCCTGGGTGCAGGGGCCCCAGAGCCATGCCAGACCTAGTGGAACCGCAGTCACAGGAGGGAAGCCTAGAGCACCACGCTTCTCCTTCCACGCCACTTGGCTCCAGCTCTAAGTTTCACATGCTGGAAACTGTGGAGGAACATGTGAAATAACTTCAGCTTCTGCAGTCCAGGAAGGCAGCTGAAGGAGCTGGACAGAGGTGCAGAAGCCAGCGCCTGCATGCCGCTCCAGCACAGACCTCCCTACCCGGGCATCTGGATTTCTGCAGGGCCTGCTTCCAGCCTGCCTCCCAGCCCCACCGCACACTTTGTATCAAACTCAGCTTGCCTCTCCCCAAACGCCACTTGCCTCTTCAGCCTACCTATTTCACTGGCTCCTCCCAACACCAAGTACCATAGCGAGCTTTTCCCTCTCCTGCTTGCCCAAAAAACCCTTAATGTACACCCAAAGACATTTCTAGTGTCAGCCACAAACCTGAGTGAGTCTCAGTCTTCTCTGCCCATGACATGATGCACACACGACCTTGTATAACCCACACCAGGGCAGGGCTCCGAACAACAAAAACACCTACCACTTAGGTGCTGCAAAAGTCAGAATAATAGCACAGCCAGCCCAGAAGGTCTGAGCTCTGACTCTCCGCCAGGCAGTTTCCATCCTCATGCCAATCCTGTGAGCCAGGTGCTATTATCATGCCTATTTTATAGGTGAGGAAACTGATGCACAGAGAGATTAAGCAACTTACCCAGAGTTGCGCAGCTACTAAGGAATAATAGTCAGGATTTAAACCCAAGCAGGGTGACCCCCTGCACTTTGCTACATGTTCATTTTCTCTATCCCTATGACAGCTTGCCATTTTATTGATGAGAAAACAGATGCTCAAAAGGACTAAGAACTGGGGCTGGGGTCGTGGCTCAGTGGTAGAGTGCTTGCCTAGCATGCGTGAGGCACTGGGTTCCATCCTCAGCACCACATACAAATAAATAAATAAAATAAAATGCATTGTGTTCATCTACAACTAAAATATATATATTTATTTTTTATTTTTTTTTATTTTTAAAAAGACTAAGAACTTGGCCCAAGTCACCCAGCTGGAGAGCGGCTGAGCTAGGATGCTGTCTGCCTCTCACCCGCACCCTCACCTCCACTGAGGGCCTCAGGGGAGCTCCTCCCCAACCCAAGCAGGGTCTGGGGGCCGAGTCATTCCTAACGGTTTCTGGGAAAAGCCAAGGAACAGCTGAAGTCTCTTTGGCACCCTGGCAGACTGCCACCTGAGAGAGTTGTTGAGCCTGGGTGTCCTCAGAGGGCAGAGCAGGGACAGGAAGCTGGTGTAGCTCCCTTCTGCAGGGGGCAGGCAGCTGGCTGGTGAGGCCAGTCTGGCACTATGAAAGGAAGCTGAATTCGGGGCAGGTGGAGGACAGAAGCGGGGCAGCACATGTCACCCAACCACGGCACAAGGGAAGGTGCTAGGGCTTGTGTGGCCTTGGCAATCAGCTGGCAGCAGGCCGATGGGCACACATTTACAGGACGTGCAATGAGTGAGATGAGAAATACCAGGGACAGTCAGGAGTTCAAAGACACCTTCCGCCCTCTGAGTCTGCTCACCTGGTTTCAGATCATTGGGGAGGGGGCGCACACCTGTAATCCCAGCGGCTCGGGAGGCTGAGGCAGGAGGATTGCAAGTTCAAAGCCAACCTCAGCAACGGCGAGGCCCTAAACACCTCAGTGAGACCCTGTCTCTAAATAAAATACAAACTAGAGCTGGGGACGTGGCTCAGTGGCTGAGTGCCCCCAGGTTCAATCCCTGGTACCAAAACTCCCCCACTGCCCAGCCTGCTCATCCCTCCGGATGAATGGGTGGTGTCCCTCCCCTCATTCATTCAGTCATTTATTCAACAAGTATTATGCATTGAGCCTGATGAGCCAGGCCTCATTCTGCAGGTAGAGAATAAATTAGTGACTAAAGCAGACGTCAGTCCCTGCCCTCATGGAACTTACAGTGCAAAGACAAAAAGAAAAAAACTAAAAAAGGAAGAAAGAAACCAGGAGGACTGGAGATGTGGCTCAGAGGGAGAGCGTTTCCCTAATGCGTTTGAGGCACTGGGTTTGAGCCCCAGCAGGGGGAGATGGGGGAGAAAGACAGAAAGACACAGAAAAACAGGAAACAGAGAAGTGATGACTGAGAGATCAGGAGGGGAGAGGAGGCTGGAGGAGCAGGAGCTTTGAAAGGAGAGAGTAATTCCACCAGGCAGGAGGGAAGCAGAGGAGATATGCAAGCTGCTGATCCAGGTGGGTGGAGGAGCAGAAAAAGGGAGAGATGTTGGAGGTTTGAGGAAGGAGAAGGAATTGTGATTACTCACCTCTGAAGAAATGGAATGGAAACTTAGGAGGGACGCACAGTGGGATTGCCAGGGAGTGCGAGTACAGCCCTGAGGCCGAAGCACAGTGATCCTCTGGCTATGAGTTGCTTTCCCTCCAGTGCAGGTGCCAAGCAGGCTTTGGGATGGGTTCCACGTTGGAGTCTCCCAGGCGTGGTGGTTTTAGGAATGTCCACACATCCTCCGTACTTGTTTCAAGGGGTGGACCCATGAGCTGGGCTCACTCGTTTCTAATCAATAGAACTGAATGTAAGTCATGGTGAAAGACTTCCGAGACCTGGTCACTAAAGTCACTTTGACTTCCTGCTTGCATCCCTCCAGGGTCACTTGTTTCAGGAGAAGCCAGCTGCTGTGCCATGGAGACGCTCAAGCAGACCTATGGGCAGGTTCATGTGGTCAGGAACTAAGGCCTCCCAGCCAACAGCCATGTGAGTGAGCCCCCCAGGAGGAGAAACCTCGAGCACCACAAAAGACTTCACATGACTGTGGCCCCGACCAACATCTTAACAGCAAATCTCATGAAAGATTTGAATCCAAACCTACTGACCTGAGGGCTGGGTATGTAGCTCAGTGGTTAGAGTACTTGCATAGCATGTATGAGGCCCTGGGTTCAATCCCCAGTACCAAGAAAAAATAAGTCCTGACTCACAAAGACTGTAAGATAATATGCTGCATTTGGATTTAAACCACAAAATTCTGGGGCTAACCTTTATACACCAATAAATAATGTATCAAGTGTCCTTCAGAAGGTCACAACCAGGGGGCAGCGAGCCAGGCTTTCTCTCTTTCAGGATTTTAGGGTTCCTGGAAATCTACTTTTGGTCAGAAGTTAGGAAAACAGAGAGTAAGACAGATCATAAGAGAGGGAAGCTTTTTGTTTGTTTTTCTCCATATATATATATTTTTTTGTTCCTTATAATTATACATAAGAGAGGGGGGTTTTCAAGGGTTAATAATAAAAAATAAGGTAAGAAAATATTTAGTCAATTTTCTATTACTGTGACAAAATACCTAAAAAATCAACTTATAAGGAGGAAGATTTTACTTTGGTTCTTGATTTCAAAGGTTTTACCCTATGGTGATTGGCTCCATTGTTTTTGGTGAGGCAGAACGTCGAGGTGGGAAATACCATGGAAAAGCAAAGCTGCTCACTGGTTACCACAAAGCAGAGAGAAGGGGAAAGAGGCACACAGCAAGGACCTACTTCCTTCTGCCAGGTTTCACCTAAAGGTTCCACCAGCTGGGCTGGGGATCTAGCTCAGTTGGCAGAGTGCTTGCCTCCCAAGCACAAGGCCCTGGGTTCAATCCCCAGTACCACAAAAATAAATAAATAAATAAATGAATGAATAAATATTCCAACAGCAACCCAGGCCAGCACAAGCCTTCAACACTGGGCCTCTGGGAATGCTTAAGACCCAAACTACAGCAGGCAGTGACATTTAGAATGAAATTAGAGCCAGACACAGGGGTCCCACACCTATAATCCCAGGGACACAGGAGACTGAGACAGGAGGATTGCAAGTTTAAGACCAGCCTCAGCGACTTCACGAGGTCCTGTCTCGAAAAACAAAAAAGAACTGGGGATGTGGTTCAGTGGTCAAGTGCCCCTGAGTTCAATCCCTGGTACCAAAACCACTAATTAATTAATTAATTTTAAAAAATAAAATAAAAATGGCGAGAGGCAGGTGGAAGGGAGAAGGGACTAGGAAGATCCTCTGGTCTGAAGACCTGGGTATGTTAAAAAAGACGAAGAGGATCTCGGAGTGAGGCGGGGTGTTGTGCAGTGGCAGGGCGCTTCTCTGCATGCACAAGGACCTGGGTTCCATCCACAGCACCACAAGCAAATAAGTAAATGTAACAGCAAGATAATAATAATAAATCCAGGACGCCTGGGGCTTGGGGAGTGGAGCTCAGGATGACAGGGAAGGAGTCTGCGGAGGGAGATAGAGGCAGATCAACAGGGCCTGTGAACAGTCTCTTAACGACTTTGGGACTTATATCAGGTGTGGTAAGGCACTGACGGGTTTTGGCAGGACTGAACTGGGAGATAGCGCCCATGGGGCAGGAAGGGTGGTCAGGAAGCAGATGCAGCCACCACAGAGAGAGGACAGCAGCCTGGGCAGCGCAGGGCTGGGCTGGGTGGATGGAGATGCCAAAGGTGCAGAGGGCCAGGATGTGCTCGTGAATGGATGAGGGGCGTGGGGGAGCCTGCTCGCTCCAGGCTTAGATACAGAAGGTAGAATGATTCTCTAAGCGGGGGAATCCAGAAGGTTTAGGGGCAGCACGGTGAATTCACTTTTTAAAATTATAAAATGTTAAGAACAAACAAACAAACAAACAAAAAGGACAAACAAACTTGGATCTGGGCACAGTGGCATGTGCCTGTCAGCCCAGCAACTTGGGAGGCCTACGCAGAAGGATGGCAAAATCGAGGCCAGCCTTAGCAATTTAGTGAGCACCTCAGCAATTTAGTGAGACCCTATCTCAACTTTACTTATTATTTATTTATTTATTTATTTGGTACCAGGGATTAAACCCAGAGACATTTAATCTCTGAGCCTCATCTCCAGTTCTTTTTATTTTTTATTTTGAGACAGGGTCTGCTAAGTTACTCAGAGCCTTGCCAAGTTGCTGAGGCTTGCTTTGAACTTGCCATCCTCCTGCCTCGGCCTCCCAAGTGGCTGGGATGACAGGTGTGTACCACAGTGCCAGGCACCTGAATTGCAATCCTAATTAGCCCCAAATAAATGTAATTTTCTTTGTTCTTAAAAAAATATGAAATATTTTAATTATATGTACTCAAATCATTATATTGTTCAGGAATGCATAAAATCTTGTCAGTTTAAAATAAATGAAAAAATTATACAGACGCAATATGAAATTTTTGATATGTATGAAATAATTTATACCAAATGTACCTAAGCAACAGAGTGAACTACAAAATAAACACCCAGCTTGAGAAACATTAGCAAGACCAGGTTTTCCTACTCTTTCCTCCCTGTCGCATCTCTCCCAGCCCAAGACTCTGCAGCCCCGCATTTTATTACCATTTGGAAACTCATCAGCTTCAGTTTATTTTTCTCAAATTCAAGTGGTTATTTTATTCTAAGTGCTTCAGTGAAATGTTTCAGTCGAGGATTGAAGGGATTTGCTTTTTCAGTGCAAAACGAACTGCAGGGAAGTTCCTGGTGTCTAGAGCCTCTCTCAACCAGGCTCCAGGCCTCCCTGCCTGCCGGCCTCCTGTGGTTCCTAGCCTCAAGTTCCCACAGCGGAGACCACAGAGCATGGCTGGCGGGATGCGCTCTGCGTTCATTGACACTGTCCTGCTTCTCTAATCTGCTGAAGAGGTAAAGTACGTTAATTAATGTTCTGATCTCTAACTTTGCATTTTTAGAATAAATTCAACTTGGGCGCTGTGTGTTATCCTTTGTATACATCACCAGACTGATTTCCTCATCCGTTTCAGAGGCTGCATACTTCCTTTTTTTTTTTTTTCTTGGTACCAGGGATTAAATCCATGGTCACTTAACCACACAGCCACATCCTCAGCCCCTTTTGTTTTTTATTTTGAGATAGCATCTTGCTAAATTGCTTAGGGCCTTGCTAAATTGCTGAGGCTAGTTTTGGACTTGTCCTCCTGCCTCAGCCTCCTGAGTCTCTAGGATTACAGGAGTGCATCACCACAACCGGCTGTCCTCATACCTTCCAATTGGTTATTGTTTATGTATAGAAAGACTACTGGTTTCTTGTTTTGTTTTGGTACCAGGGATTGAACCCAGGGGCACTTAACCACCGAGCCATATCCCCAGTCCTTTTTTCAAAATCATTTTTTATTTTGAGACAGGATTTCACTAAGTTGTAAGGCTGGCCTCAAACTTGAGATCCTCCTGCCTCAGGCTTCTAAGCCGCTGGGTTTATAGGAGTGCACCACCATGCCTGGCAAGACTATTGGCTTCCAAGTGCCAAGTTGGTATCCTGTCAAATTAATTGAAATATTATTTGAATTCGTTTTATCATTGATTCCCTTGGATTTTAAAGTCAACTTTCATATTATAAGCATTCACAGATTTATATTTTCTTTAAAAATTCTTGTGCTTGTACATGATTTCTCTTATCTACTTGCAATGGCTAATACCTGTAGTAAAATGTTGAATAGTAGTGAGTATTCTTGTGTTGTTCCTGAACTTAGTGATACATTTCTACGGTTTCTGCTTTTAGTAAGATACTGGCATTAGCAATCTCAGAAAAACCAAAGGCGGAATGTTCTCTCTGATTTGTGGATGCTGACTGACAATGGGCAGTGTATGTGTGTGTGTGTGTGTGTGTGTGTGTGTGTGTGTGTGTGTGTGTGGTTGGACAGGGGCGTGTGGGGAGAGGAGAGGAGAATGGGAATAGGAAAGACGGTGGAATAAATCGGACATGACTTTCTCGCGTTTGTATTTGAATACATGACCAGTGTAATTCCACATCATGTCCAACCACAGAATGAAAAGTTAAACTCCATGTAGGTACGATACGTCAAAATATACTCTACTGTCAAGTATCACTAAAAAGAACAAATAATAAAAAAAAAATACTGGCATTAGAATATCTATCATCTAGCTAGCTAGTTAGCACTTTTATTAGTATTATTCCATATCTATAGCATATAATATTCATATCTATTTATATTAAGAAAGTATCACTCAAGGGCTGGGGAGATAGCTCAGTTGGTAGAGTGCTTGCCTCGCAAGCACAAGGCCCTGAGTTCAATCCCCAGCACCACAAAAAAAAAAATAAATAAATAAATAAAAAAGAAAGTGTCACTCAATACCTATTTGCTTAAGCATTTTAATAAAGTGAGATGTTGAATTTTGTGGAAGGTTTCTTTCAGTGTCTATGAAGATAATCATATATTTTTTCTAAAATCTATCAATATAGTATTAATGGATTTCCTAATATTAAACCAATCTTGAATTTCTATAGTAAATTCCACTTGGTCATAGTGTATTGTTTTCTTATTGTGATGTTGGGTTCTGTTTGTGAATTTATTTAGTATGTTTATTTAGTAATATCTTTTTTTCTTTCTTTTTTTTTTTGTACCAGGTAGTGAACCTGAGGGTCTTAACCACTGAGCCACATCCCCAGCCCTTTTTATCTTTTATTCAGAGACAGGATCTTGCTGAGTTGTTTAGAGCCTCACTAAGTTGCTGAGGCTGGCTTTGAACTTGTGATCCTCAGACCTCAGCCTCCTGAGCCACTGGGATTACAGGCTGGCACCACCATGCCCAACTTCATAGTTCACTTATTTAAATGTTAATCTCATCCCAAAACACCTTCTCCAGAAATATCCAGAAGAATATATGTCTAGGTGCCAGGGCTCAGTAAAATTGACATATAAAATTAGCTATAATAATGGCCTCTTTTTTTTAATCACTGAATGTTCTATGAATATACCATGTGAATCATATGAATGGATATACCACTTTTTTTTTTCTTTTCTTTTTTTTTTTTTATCTATTCACCTATTGAAGAACATCTTGGTTGAATCCTGTTTGGGGCAATATTAATAGAACTGCTATCAACATCATGTCCGGGTTTTTGTGCAGACATTTGTTTTCACCTCAGATGGGTAAATATCTAGGAATTTCCAACTCAATTAGATAAATACCTAGTATCCAATAATTGCTGGAATATGAAATAATAATCTATTTAGCCTCGTAAGAAACCGCCATCTGTCTTCTGGGTGATGGAACCATTTCACGTCCCGGCCCCAGTGCCTCTGGTCTCGCCGGTGCTCGGATGCTGGCATTTCTAATGGTTGCATGGTGGCATTTCTTGTCGCCTTCCCGCATTTCCCCGGATCTCTGTTCACTGTCCCCATTCCTTCCCCTCTCTGTCTCCAGTCTGCATAATTTCTATTGGCCTGTCTTCAAATTCACCGATTCCTCTGCTGAGTGGAACCTGCTGCAAAGCCCTTCAGTGAGTTTTTAATGTCACTGCTGTCCTTTCCGGATCTGGCATGTTCTCTTGGTTCTTTTTGGTTGTCTCTTCAGTGTGTCCTGTTGCATGAGCCACCACCATCGTTTTATAACAGTTGCTTTGAAGCCACTGTCTGCTAAGTCCGATGTCCTGCAGAAACAGCGTCTCTCGCTGCCTTTTCTGCGTAGCAACCACGCTCTGCAGTTCCTTTGCATGTCTTCTGATTTCCTGATGGAAAACTGCATGTTTTTGATAACATTGTAGCAACTCCAGGCACTGATCTCAGGAGACAGTGCAGCTGTCCTGTGCCTGGTCACTTGTTTGTGCCCTGACCCTGTGACATCTATTTTCCTTGCTGCATGTAGCCTAGGACATCTGGGCTCAGAGGTTTCTTTCTTATTTTTATTCATGACCTTGTCTTCCTAGGGGTTGCCCCTGGGTCAGCATAACCTCAGTTATTGGTCAAAGTTTGGACTTCAGTTTGACTGGCCAGTGAGAGCCCCGCTCCTGTTGGGCTGAGCGTGTGGCCTGCAGGCTGCTCTTGGGGCTGAGTGTTTATGTTTTGGCCCAGATTGGGACAGGTACTGGTAGTTTGCAATTTGCTCCCTGCCTGCTTCTGAGATAGTGCGACCTTGTTTGGTCTTCCAGGCTACCAGGGAGCCATGTGGTGTATTTTTAAGCCAGGTTTCCTAGGAGTGGCAACTGGGGCAGAGTAACCAAGGTCATGCTTCAGCCCCTGTATCCGCGTAGCTGCTGCCTGGTGTTGAGGGTCTGTGTGTGGCTCTGACTGTTCCTGAGTGGGTGCAGCCTGGTGTATGGGCACAGCCCTCTCAACCCCAGGAGGGACTGTGACCCCTAGGGCTCTTGGCACCTACTCCTTCCCAGCTTCTGTGACTCTTCTGGTTGTTCTGCTGCTTTCTACGTTGCTACTGCTATCCAGGGGAGGTTAAGTGCTCTCTCAGCTACTGTCATTCAAGATCTCTGGCATGTTGGACAGCGCTCACAGGCATTGTTCCAGAACAAACCGGATCCCAAGGGCAAAACTACGGAGCTCTTCCTTCTTAGGCTGTCTCTCCACCTGGGCAGAACTTTGCTCCGCTCTGTAGAAACTGCAAGGATGGCAGAAGCAACTGCTTACCTAGAAAAGACACCCCTCTACAAGCCCGTGGGGCATGGGAATAGTAGCCTCTGGTCTTCTTTTTTCTGGCAGTGCTGGGCATGGAACCCAGGGCCTCACACATGCTAGGCAGGTGCTCTACCACTGAGCCACATGGCCAGCCTGGCCTCTGCTCCTCTTAGTTTGCTTTTCCTGACGTGAGCGGTGGGGTCCAGTCTTGTGGGCTGTCTTGCCTATAGTAGGGCTTCTTCCTGGGAAGCATGGACTGCCTGGGGAAAGACGCTCTGCCGCACCTGCCTGGGGCAGGGCTTCCACACGCCAGGTGGGAGGATGAGAAGCAGACAGGCTGTCCCTCCTGGGTGGAATCCACAGCACTACACTGGGAAATGGAGTGGCGGGAGCAATGGGAGCCCTCATTTTCTTGGTGACTCAGCTTGGAATAGGGAACTTCCTGAAGACAGAAGCAGAGGGGGGAAGGAGGGTGTCATGGCCTCCATGCCAGGCTCACTGTTCTTCCTATTGTCAGAGAGGTGATGTCTCCAGAGAAGGGTTTGCGATCCCAGAGAGAAGGGGGTGTTAGCACAGAAAGACTGGGCAGGACGCAAACCTCACAAATTATCTCAGCTGTTTATTCAAAGTTTCACAGGGGAACAGGGAATGCAGGGATGAAATGGCACCCGTGGACCCACGTCCCTGGTGGAAAATGAGTCACTGAACACAGAAAGGGACTGGGTCTATATAGGTATTTTGAGGGGTGGTCTAGCGAGCATATCAGTTTTCTTGGGCACTCAGGAATTTGAGCTGTTTGGGTCAGTGGTCTGTGGGTGTCTGGAGAAGATTTACTTTGGAGGAAATGAACGCCTCCTAGAGATGTTACCTCAGGGGTGACAGAACACCTCCTCCTGTCTGCAGCTGGCACCTGGGAAACCTTTGTCTTGGGAGATGAAGACTATCAGTGTGTGGCCTTCCTTTTCACTCCCTTTTCCCAGACCACAGTACCCTGGGGGTTTTCTCATTCTCCATATCTATTAGGAGGATGCAGGACCATCCGGGTTCTTGGCAGACAGGAGGGAAAAGAATTTCAGCATGTACCAGTCAAAGGCATAGAGGTTTATTTAGGAAAGTAGATATACATTTGAGAGAGGAGGGGTCAGTCTCAAAAGAGAGATGCCCTTCGGGTAAAGCAAGGGATACACACTCAAGGGGAAATGCGGGCCATCTCCAGAGGGAGAGAGAATGGGGTGTTGATATGTACAGAAGGCAGGTGCTGGGGCTGGACTAGAGGTGGAGGCAGGCGGAGCTACGCTATTTCCAGCCAGTTTTTCCTTTGCGTGGGCATTTCTCTCTTTTCACCAAGGGCCTGATGCTCAAGCTCAAGATCCACAACTGTGCTTTCTGCATCTCAAGGGCTTGTGGGTAATGCTCTAAGATACAGTATCTCTCTTTATCCTAAATCCCCATTTCATTACCAAGATTTCCCATAAGGAGTGCTTCCCCATATCTGTTACGAGCCTCTGAGATAATTTCCAGACTTTAAATATTTTTAAGATCATTTTTCCTGTTAACCGCTGCTTTGTTGGGAAGAGAGGTGTCTATCAAGCTCCTCCCTCCACGGTTCTACACATGGGTAAGTCTTAAAAGTTTCTTCATCTAGTAGTTATTTCCCACTTGTCACACGTTTGTTACATTTGTACTTTCTCTCTCTCTCTCTTTTTCTTTCCTGAGCAAGTTAACCTAGTGGTTTGTCTTTCTTTCTTTAATCTATGGGGTTTAAAAAAAAACTTTTTTAATTAATTTATTTTTATGTGGTGCAGAGGATGGAATCCAGTGCCTCACACCTGCTAGGCAAGCAGCTCCACCACTGAGCCACAACCCCAGCCCCTTTCTGTTTTTATTTTTATTTTTAGAGTGCATTTCGAGTGCACAAATGGGGTACAACTTCTCATTTCTATGGTTGCAAATGCTGGAGATTCACACCATTCATGCAATCACACATGTACATAGGGTCATGATATTTGTCTCAGTTCACTATCTTTCCCCTCTCCTTTCTTTTTTTTTTAATATTTTTTTGTAGATGGACAAGAAACCTTTATTTATTTTTTATGTGGTGCTGAGGATCAAACCCAGGGCCTCACACATGCTAAGCAAGCGCTGTACCCCTGAGCCACACCCCCAGCCCCTCCTTCATGTTTCAAAAAATTCAAGTCAAAGTTCCTCTAGAAGCAAGTCCACTGATTTTCTATTCTCTACCTCAACAATCTCTGCTTTTGTCCATGTTCAAAAAAAAAAAAAAAAATCCTTATTCTTTTCCCTCTTGGTACTTTCTTTCTGGTTATTTTGTTCCTTTTCTTCTTTGATCTTAGAATCAATTTATTTTCATTATTTTATGTTATAGAGATAAAAGTGGTTAGTGCTATAAATTTCTTCTGTTCACTGTTTTAAACATCTTATAGATTCTGATGTGTAGTATTTTCATTATTATTTTATTTTGTTTTGGTACTAGGGATTGAACCCAGGGGTGCTTTCTAAGTTACTTAGGGCCTCACTAAATAGCTGAGGCTGTCTTGAACTTGCCATCCTCCTGCCTCAGCCTCCTGAGTTGCAGGGATTAGAGGTGTGCGCCACCATGCCCAGCATCATTATTGTTGTTTTATAGACATTTTTAAATTCTAGTTTGTTTTTACCTAATTACATTTCTAGTTAGAATTGCCTTGTTTGTTGACTTTGTTAGCAATTTCTCATTGTGTTCAGATAATATTGTTTGTACTTTTTTTTTTTTTTTTCCCAGTACTGGGGATGGAACTCAGGGCCTTGTGCTTGCGAGACAAGCACTCTACCAGCTGAGCTATCTCCCCAGCCCTGTTTGTACTTTTTTGAACTGACTGAAGATTTAATGTAGGATCTTTGAACAGGATGGTGGTTTTTCCAGGGGAATTTTTCTTAAGTGCTGGCTTTTGTTTCTTAATTAAAAAAAAAAAAAAAAAAAAATAGCTCCTCTTGGATATGTTCATCTTCTTCTTGTTCATTTTTGCTTGCATGGGAATGGTTTACAGGATATTGAGTCAACAGGCTATAGTGGTGCTGGCCTGTAATCCCAGCTACTTGGGAGGCTGAGGCAGGAGAATTCCAAGTTCAAGGCCAGTTTAGGCAATTTAGCAAGACATGGTCTCAAATTAAAAAAAAAAAAAAGAAAGTAAGAAATCAAATTTAAAAAATTGTTTTAAAAGACTGGGATTGTAGCTCAGTGGTAGAGTGCCCCGGGGTTCAGTCCCAGAACTGGGGGTGGGGTGTGTGTAAGATTCCTAGTTTGATAGCACACTTTAAAAAAAAAATTAGTGTTTTAATTTTAAGTGAACACAATACCTTTATTTTATTCATTTATTTTTATGTAGTGCTGAGGATCCAAGCAAGCGCTCCACCACTGAGCCCCAGCCCAGCCCCTTGATAGCGCCTCTTAAGTCGACATAGCAAAGCCCAGATACTTCCATGGGTTTGTGGTCGCTGACTTTTGTTTCTCTTTTGTCTGTTAACGGTTGCTTTGTTGGAAAGAGGTCTACTGAGCTCCTCACTCTCCAGTTCTAAAATCTTCCTTTTCCCCTTCAGTATGCAATCGCTCAAGGACACTTTTGGCTCCTGGTTGCTTTCTCTTTTACCTTTTTTTTTTTTGGTACCAGGGTGTTTCAGTCAGCTTTTTCACCACTGTGACTAAAAGATGCTACCAGAACAATTTTAGAGGAGAAAAAGTTTATCGGTTAGAAGGCTCACGGTTTCAGAGGTCTTAGTCCATAGAAGGCTGGCTCCATTCCTCAGGCCTTGAGGTGAGGCTGAACATCGTGGTGGAGGAGTGTGGCAGAGGGAAGCAGCTCACACGATGATTGGGAAGCAGAGAGGACACCACTCTCTGGGTACGAAACATGTACCCCGTAGCCACGCCCCCACACCCGCCCACCTCCAGTTTCCACTCAGTTAATCCCTATCAGGGGATTAAATCGCTGATTGGGTTAAGACTCTCACAGCCATCCTTTCTCCTCTGAACCTCCTTGCACTGTCTCACACATGAGCTTTTGGGAGACACCCCACATCCAACCATAACACAGGGATTGAACCCAGGGTCACCTAACCACTGAGCCACATCCCCAGCCCTTTTCATTTTTTATTTTGAGACAGGGCCTTGCTAAATTGCTGAGGCTGGCTTTGAACTCACGATCTTCCTGCCTCAGCCTCCCCAGCCACTGGGATTACACCAGGCTCTCTCCAGTAATTCATTATTCTGATATTGAGTTGGGGCAAAGGACAGGTAGTTGATTACCAAAGAAAAGGAAGTGGGTAGATGGCACTCCCCATCACATAGCCTGGGGACAGGAAGGCTCACCCCCTGCGCTGTCTTCCTGCCTTTTGGTCATTTAGGCAAGATAAGAGGAGGGGCATGAGAAGAAAGGAAACCTAAGATCTATAAAGGGGAAAAACAAAACACCCAGCTGCTCCTGGGGCATCAGCAGCTCCGGGCTCCTCCTCTGCACAGGAGAGTCAGTCTCTCTCTCTCTCTCTCTCTCTCTCTCTCCCCCCCCCCCCCCCCCTTTCTCTCTCTTCTTCCCTCTTTCTCTCCCTCTTTCTGTTCTGTTCCTTAAATAAAATTTACCTTTTTCTCTTGCCTCTGTGTTTCTGGGACACAGGGGCGGGGAGGGGGACAAGGACCCGATCCCGAGGATTTTCAAGACCAGTTTCAATATTAATATAGGTATTCCAACTTTTTTAAAAAATATTTTTTCAGTTGTCAATGGACTTTACTTCATTAATTTATATGCAGTGCTGAGAATTGAACCCCGTGCCTCCCACATTCCAGGCACGTGCTCTACCTCTGAGCCACAACCCCGGCCCGTATTCCACTTTTTTTTTTCTTTTTGTGCAGTGCTGAGGGTTGAACCCAGAGCCTTGTGCTTGCGAGGCAAAGGCTCTACCAACTGAGCTATATCCCCAGCCCCCAGCTTTCTTTAAAGTAAGTATTTATATGTTACTTTTTCTAAACTTGTATTTTCTAACTTTTCATATTATTATTATTATTATTATTTTGCAGTACTGAGGATCAAACCCAGAGCCTTGAGCATGCTAGGCTAGACACGTGCTCTATGGCTGAACTATATCCCAGTCCCCAAACTTTTTACATTCTTCTTTTTTTAACTTTTTACATTCCTATGTTTTATAAATAACATGCAGTGCCAACACACTATTTAGTAAATAATGTTGATAAATATGCTATTTTACAAATGTAAATTTCATAAATAGTGTATCAGTTAGCAGAATCTAAATTATGCTGCGGTCATCGTGGTAGGCAGAATAATGACCTCCCAAAGATACCTGCACCCAATTTCCAGAACCTGAGAAAAGGTATCTCCCAAGGCAAGAGAATTCGCAGACACAGTTAAGGGTCGTTATGTGCAGAGATTATTCTGGGAGACTGGTGAACCCAGTGTAATCACCAGGGTCCTCAAATGTAAAAGAGGAAGCCAGAATGGAAGAGGTGACAGAGAAATATGAAGATGATACACTACTGTCTGCAGGGACAAAAGAAGGAGGTCACAAGCCAGGGAATGCAGGGGACCTTCAGAAGCAGTGCACTGGAGTGCTGTGGAAACTTCCTGACAGCTGGGTTTTCAGCTAGGAGACCCGTTTTAGACTTCTGACCTTCAGAACTGGAAGGTAATATATTTGTGTAACTTTAAGCCACTAAGTTTATCAAAGCAGTAAATAGAACTCTGATAGAATCACAAGCAACCCCAACATCTCTGTGCCTCTCAAGAATAAGACTGGACCTTTTGCTTGTTTTCCACACCCCGTACAGTACGGCTCTGACTCAGTTCCATGTTCTCTTTATTCCAGAAGCTGGATGGAGAGGCTGCCCTTCCAGGGGGCCACCAGGCTCCTGGCATGGAAGACAGTAATGGCAGAGCCATACTGGGACTTTTAAGCTCCTGCTCAGATGGGGCATGCACCGTGTCTGCCCATGTTCCAGATCTAAACTGTCCTAGTTGGAAGTGGGTAGTGACGGAGGGCCAGGGCCAGGCGGTGGTCGGAGAGATGAGCAAGAGCAGTAAGGACAGCAGGCCTTGTAAGCCATTTATTCATTCAAAAGGCATAAGCAGGGCTGGGGTTGTGGCTCAGCGGTAGAGCGCTCGCCTAGCATTAAGTGAGGCACTGGGTTCGATTCTCTACACCACATATCAATCAATCAATCAATAAAATAAAGGTCCATCAACAACTAAAAAAAATTTTTAAAAAGTATGATCAATGCACTTATGATGGGGTGGCATCCCAACAGCAGGTTCCTGCTCAGGAACCGTGAGCCACCTGAGAAAATAAAAGGTCTGATATAATCAGTAAAAGATTAAAGACAAAGCCAAAGATTATGTATAAAAAGTGGTGGGCCTGGTGGGTCTTCCAGTCCTGCTAGGAACTGGAACCGAGCAACTGGGAAAGGCCCCAATTCTTTAGTTGGGTGGGGAGGACATCAAAGGCAGGGATAAGCTTTCAGTGGGAGGCCTTTTGTTTCCTGCTTGGTTCTCGGTGAGGCAGGGGTCTTGCAGTAAACAGGGTGACTGGTGTTGGGCAGGCTACACCCATCTCCAGGAGGCTGTGCTTAAACTTGAGCGGTGAGCAGGTCAGGGGGCCAGCATGAAGTGGGTGGTCTTGAAGCCAGAATTGGGAACAGGTAGTTAGTGTAGAAATAGGGGATTGGGTCAAATTGAGGAAATGGCCATAAAATCATCTGCCTCTGGAAGAATGGAATGTCAAGGATCTCCGGAGCCCATTGATTACCAAGTTTACCTGCCTTTATCAAGGACTGCAAGCATGGAGCTGCTAATTAATGCCCCCTGGGCCCTTGCCTGCCTGAATCACCCTGGCCCTCCCTCTGCCCATGGTTTCTCACTTAATGCAAAACCAGGCCTAGTCTCGTAGGCAGGAAGGAGAGATAAGGGGGGGGAGAGAACTGGAGAACAAAAGAGAATTTAACCTATAAAAGATGTAGGGTGCGCTCACTTCTGGGGACTTTTGAACATCAGCCATGGCCCCCTTCTCCCTGCCGGGAGAAGTCTGTATTATTAGCTTTAAATATAACCTGCTTAATATGCTTGCCTTGGCTGCTTCTCTAGTGTTCAATCTTCAACATTAGAAGGAGCAGAACTCGTCACCGGTAAACGGCGGTATCAGTCTCACACCAGGGGATTTTCCCCCTGGAGTTCCCAAGACAGGAACTTCCCTGCCTATGGCTCGAATATCGCTCAGTTCACACACATGGTTCACAGATGGCTCTCAGCACGTTTAGGTATTGGATCAAGTCAGGTCTGGGGTTTGAGGGTGAACAAGGCTGACCTAGTAGGATAAATCACACAAGAAGCAGGTGAAGAAGGAAGAAGATTGCAGACTGGTACACATTACTGTTAAGGAGCTTGCACTTTATCAACAGACTTTTTTTACTTTTTTTTTTTTTCTTTACAGTGCTGGGGATTGAATCCAGGGCCTCACACACATCAGGCTAATGCCTCTACCACCATGCTACATGCCCAGACCCTCGGTCTTCTTTTCTGTATATTCTTTCTGATCTCTAGCACTATCAGTAGACAGGAGGCAGGGTGAACACAGCTGGTCTGGGGTTCACTACTGGGTTTTACTCAAAATCTTCTCCAGGTCAGGCTTTGTCCAGAATTGGTCTTGGAACAGACAGAAGGACCCTCAGATGCCCGTGTGAAACCCAAGCCAGACAGCCAGGTGGACACTTGACTTTCTATTTACGGCTGTGTGGCTGGAAATAAATTACTAAACCTTTCTAAAAAGAACTCAAACTCTGCATTTTAGAGGTTGCTTCTTCCTTTGTGAAACAAAGCTCCTAACAACGTCCATGGGGGCACACATCTGTAATCCCAGCAATTTAGGATGCTGGGGTAGGAGAATCGCAAGATAGAGACCGGCCTCAACAATTCAGAGAGACCCTGTTTCAAACAATAAAAAGGCCAGGGGGTGTAACTCAGTGTAGAGCGCCCTTGGGTTCAATCCCAAATACAGGGGGGTTTTTCCCTGTAGAGGGGCAGGAAGGTATTCTAGCTCCTTGTCCTATGGGGGTTTCAGGCCCCTGGTCCAGCCATCCTGCCCCACCCCTCTTATAGGTGAGGAAGCTTTGGGAAAGCTTTTACCTCCCAGCTGCAAGGCAGGTGGTGACTGGGTTCACAGGTAGAGGTGCGAGGGGAGGGGAAGCCACGCCCTCTCCCACGAGAGTTCTTATTGGTGCAGGGGCGGGAAGGGGGCGGGGTCCACCCTCGGGATATATAAATGCGTTAGTTCCTGAGCCGTGAACCACGCTGTATGTAACTCCTACTTACAGGTAAAGTTTTTTTTGCGGGAGGACCCTACTTTGTGGAAGGCCAGCTGGAGGCTCCCAGGTTGACCATAGCGGGGTGCGGGAGGTGTGAGGGGGTCAGCACCTTATCCTGAGCCCTTTGCTTGGCATCTCTCTGAAAGGATAAGGGAAGTTTAGAGAAGCAGCTGTAATCCCAGCAACTCGGGAGGCTGAGGCAGGAGGATTGAAAGTTCAAAGACAGCCTCAGTTATTTGAAGAGACCCTGTTTCAAAATAAAAAATACAAAGAACTGGGGCTGCTGCTCAGTGGCAGAGTGCCCCTAGGTTCAATCCCCATCACGACAAAAAACCAAACCAAAACAGTTTGAAGAGGCCCCATCTCAACTTGTTCTAAATCCAACTATTTGATGTCATTCTCTCTGGTCTTTGATATAGGGGGTGTGTGCCCTTTCCATTCTTTGGTGTAGGAGGGGTTTGAGAGCTGGCCGCAAGAGGAGCAGTTAACTTGGGCTTTTGGAATTGGTGGGTTCCACCTTCACCTAACTGGGAAGCCTGGTTGCTTCCTTTGCAAAATAGGGCCCTTGTTATACCTGCGGAGCAGGGGCAGTATGATGACGGCCTTAGAGCTTTTAGCACAGTCTCAAGCCCTTAGGAAGCCCTCAGAGGTGCTTGCTGCTGCTGTTACTCTCTGGTCCATCCTGGGGTGCCAGGAGGAGAGTGGGGTGCAGCAGCCCTCAGTAGATCTTTGCTTCCTTCCTGGTCTCCCCATCTGTCAGTCCTCCCAGGTGCCCTCTGTTCTGAATCCTCGAGTCTCTGCACCCTGCCCTCCACCTTCCCGATCCTCTCTGGCCAGCCTCACCACCCTCCTTGATTTGTGGGAGGTGATCGGGTAGGTGCCAAGTCCTGAGGCTGCGTATCTACAGGCCCCACCCTACCCCTACTCCTTATGAGATGAGTGATACCAGAGACTCTGCCACTGTCCCTGTGGTGACCACCCAGGTGAAGCTGGGGGGCTGCAGCCATCAAGGTGGGACGATGGGTTTCTTCATCCCCATCAGGATCAGGAGCTCCAGGCCTTCCTCAGCCTTCTGGGGGAGCTTTCTGGGGGTCTGGCATGGGAGGAGCTACGGGGTCAAGAATGCAAAGAGATGTGAAAGGCAGGATCCTGCCCTACGCACGCAGGCCTCGCAAGCCTTTGCCCTTCTGCCCCTGTGGACCAGGTTTGGCAGGGGGGAGGGGGAATCTCACCAGAACATGGGTTCAGTGGTGGCTTGGGTTTTGGCACTTCTGATGCCACTTGTATCTATGGAGGATGACCTGGGTCCCCTGTTTCCCCTCTTCACCTTCAGAGGACAGCTTTTTCCAGGAGTTCCTCTCCAAAGACTCCTGCTTCCCGATTTCAAATAAGTTGAGGAAGCAAAGTGGGGTGTAGAGGCTGGGGTTACTTAAGTGGAAGGTTGAATTAATGGAAGTCAGTGCTGCTGGGTCCCCTGGACCAGGTGGAACCTTCCCCTTATCTTTGCAGCCCCCCCCCCCCCCCCCCCCCCGCATTTTACTGTTTTTTCTTCCCTGCACCAGAACTTATGGGGTGTGAAGGAACCTGGCTGCTGGCCTCTTCCCAGGCCCTCTGCCTGCCCCTGTCTACCTGCAGTACCTCCTGGCTACGGTGCTGGTTTACTTCCAGTGTGCTAACCTGATGCTCTGCCAGCACAACCGCGGCAGTCTGTTCTTGGCACAGTGAGTGACAGGGGTTGGCAGCAGGGCACTCACTAGGGGTGGTAGGATGGGGCAGGGCAGAAGCCTTGACCCTTGACCTCATGCCCTCGTGGGTAGGTTCTTTGCAAATCACATGGAGGAGGACTTAGAGGAACCCAAATGTGAGATTTTTTCCATGGACCTTGGGGAAAGATTGGTGTTCCCAGGTAGGGAAGTTCCTGCACCAAAGGGACATGCTGTGGGCACGAATGGACTTCCGAGACATTGTGAGCCGCCAGTGCTGTGAGCAGGTGAGGCTGGGCTGGCATCCTGAAGTGGAGAAGACTGGACCTCCACCCCCATTCACTGTCCACTCCTCCCAGGTCATGACCAACCCACTGGGCCTGGACCATGGTGGGGTTCAGAGGGGCTGCTGTCAGGCCGGGACCCTTTCCCATCCATCCCACACTGTGGCCTGTATGGTGTCCCAGCATCACAGGTGTGATGGCAGCTGAGTGAGGAGGGTTGGCTTGGGAACCTCGGAGGTGGGAGTGGGACCAACAGGATGGGGGGCAGGGGTGCACGTGGGGCTGGGCTGAGTTCTGCAAGTTTCCCCTCCGAGGCTTCCTCAAGCCCCCAATGCGCCCGCGGGACTGAGCTCTGCAGGTGCAGAGCCGCCTGCCTGCCTGCTGACCTATGCAACACTGTCCCCACCCGACCTCCTGTCTGGTGGTCTCAGGTTGGCAGCACTGCCCCTGCCCCCACCCTTTCCTCCTAGCCTGCCATGTGTTCCCACTCTGGTCCTGCCCCTCTAATAAACGTATGTCCACGGGACACCCACTGTTCAGGTCCTGGCCAGGTGCCTTGACCCAGTGTGATGGTGAGGGGTCAAAGGGTTAGGACCTGTGAGCACAGGCTCTGCGCCAGCCCTTCCCCTGCCCAGTGGCAGCCAGTGGCTGTGGTCCTGAGCCTCAGTTTCCCCTCCGTAACATCTACCATCTATGAATGAGGAGCTATACACAGGGATTCAATGAGCTGGGATATACGCAGCCCTAAGGGGAGGCCCCCAAACCTGTTGGGAAAAGTTTGAATGGAACCCGGCTCTGTGGCCAGGTCAGAAATGTCTTCAGGGTCAGTTCTGCTTAGGAATAATAATATATATCAATAATATCATGCAGTGATTATTATCATCTAAGGAAAGACATACTGAGAACCCAGTAAATTCCTTGCTAATGAAGGAGAAGGAAGGCTTCCCAGAGGAGGCAGCATTTAACGGCCTGGATGTTCATGGAAAGGTGGTCTAAGGTAGTGGTTAAGACTTGCCCTTTGGAGCCAAATAGTTCAATTTCAATTTCAGGACCCTGCATGTTATTTAAAGTCCTGTGCCTCTGTTGCCTGGTTTGTCCTTTGGGTAGTGTTTTGCAATGGGTGTTGAGATTTGAATGGGTTAATCTCCTGGAGGGTTCAGTGTCTGAGGAGAGGGGAGGGAAGGTGTGGAAGCAGAGCATGGGTTGCCCGCAGAGAGCCCAGCAAGGAGGCTGTTCAGGGAGAGGCTGGAACAGGTGGGGAGCATGGAGGAGTCTGCAAGGGCCACAAGGTGGAATCAGATGGATCTCCCTGCCTACTCCAGAGTGGGTCTCAAGGGACAGAGGTAAGAAAGCCCGGAGATTAGCCAGCTATGGTGCCAACCAGGTGCACGCCTGTAATCCCAGCTACCTGGGCTGAGGCAGGAGCCTGGCAAGTTCAAGGCCAGCTTCATCAACTTAGTGAGACCCTGTCTCAAAATAAAATTTAAAAAGGGGCTGGAGATGTAGATCAGTGGGAGAGCATCCCTAGGTTCGTTCAATCCTCAGTACTGGGGAGAATTTCAAAAGCCTGGAGATTGAGGACATTAGAAACCGAGTTAAGGACTAAAAGGTATTGGGGGCATAACTGCAGGGACGTGCATGCCTAGCGTGTGGGATGCCCTGTGTCCAATCCTCGTAGCCCCCTCAACAAAGAATTGAACTTCCAGTAGGCGATATAGTCACATGTACATTTTGAACCAAGAGTCCCCCTATTACCTCAGCTCCCAGCCTCCTGGTTCCCTGCCCTAAAGGTAATGAAAGTGAGTTTCTTACATCCTTTCAGAGAAGGAATCTAAACATGCGTAATCAAATGTGGTATTATAATCATGCACACACTTATCGAACTGGCACAGGCCTCCTAAAACCCATGGAATTTTCTGGGTAATAGAAGAATTTTTTGTGGTTCACATGAAAGTCCCTGAATAATTCACAAGGAGACTATGCCAAGACCCATCTAGAGGGTGGCAGCTCTGGCTGGGGGATGCCGAAGAGACCAACACTCTGAACACAGGTGTGCTGGGAGCGGGAGAGGGCAGCTCGGCATCCTGACCCACACCTCTCCTGGTGCCAGCTTCCGTCGCCCTCTTCCCCAACTGCTTCCTTTATAGTAAACCAGTAACAGTAAGCCAAACACTTCCCTGCGTTCTGCAGATCTCCCACCACGTTACCAAACCCAAGGAATGGTTTAGGAACCCCCAAATTTACAGTAAGCTGGGCAGAAGTGGGTGTGGTCTGAGGAATGGAGCCCTTAACCTGTTGGGCCTGTTAAGGGCTCCAAGATAGAGACAGAATCGAATGGAATTGTGAACATGGTCCACATCAGAGAATTAACATGGAAAGAATGTATTTTGTGTGAGAAGTAGCAGAACAATCACTGAACCAAAATATCCATCAATTTCTCACTGCTTTTTATTGAACTCTGGGAGAATTCCATGCATATTGTTGCTGACCTAGCAACGTATTTTTGAAAATTTTTATATCCATATATCCCTTTTTATATTCTTCTTTTTGGATATAAGTAACCATAAAGTAACTAGTCCCTTCCTGGCTGGTACTTATCTCTTCATGTAATAGCTTCTGCTACTCCAAGCTGTGTGCCATAAGTGACTTTGTAAGGACATCATAAACATGAAAAAAAAATTGTCTGTAGGGTGAAGTTTTTACTTGCTCTGCCAATAGCTAAGCCCAAGTTGTCTTTTTTTTTCCCCCTCTGGCTATTCACCACCCCTCAGCAGTATATAAGAAAGGCTTGATTTCCAGAATACTCACCTACCCAGTGAGGTACTAGATTTTTTATCTTTGACAGTCTAAGTATAAAATGATCTCTTGGTGAAGTTTTAGTTTGTACTTATTTTTTTTCAGTGGGTGTGTCTTTTCATGTGTTTAAGAGCCCTTTACCCTGTCTTTGCTCATTTCTTCACTGATTTTGGTTTCTGATTGATCTATAAGAATTCTTTTTCTACAAGTGGAGAAAAATAGCCCTTTAAGATACAAATTACACGTATTTTTTTGGGTTCATCTTTTTTTTTTTTTTTGGTACCGGGGATTGAACTCAGGGGCACTCAACCACTGAGCCACATCCCCAGCCCTATTTTTGTATTTTATTTAGAGACAGGGTCTCGCTTTTTGCTGAGGCTGGCTTTGAACTCGAGATTCTGCTGCCTCAGCTTCCTGAGCCTCTGGGATTATAGGTGTGTGCCACTGTGCCCACCCAGTTTATCATTTTTACTTTGCTGTGTTAGTCAGCAAAATACCTGAGACAAACAACTGAAAGGAGAAAAGTATCAAGAGGTTTCCGTCCATGCTTGGTTGGCTTGTTTTTGGGCCCGAGGAGAGGCAGAGCATCATGGCAGCAGGAGCATGTGACGGAGGAGGCTGCTCACCTCCTGGCTGCCAGGGAGCAAAGAGAGTGAAAGTGGTCAGGGACCAGATATAATCCACAAGGATAAGCTGCACCAGGACCACTCACTTCACCTAGGTCCCAACTCCTAGAGTTTCTACCACCTCCCAATAGTCCATTCAGCTATGAATCCCTTAATGGATTAATCCATTCATGATCTGTGCCTACTGATCCAATCACTTCCCCAAATCACCACCTCTGAACATTGCTGCATCGGGGACCAAACACTTTTAACATATGTGCTTTGGGGGAATATTTCAGACCCCAGACTACAACACAGTAGTGATTTTTTTTTTTTTTTTTGGCAGTGCTGTGCATTGAACCCAGGGCCTTGAACATGCTAAGCACATAGTCTACCACTGAACTACATCCTCGGCCCCTTGTATAGATTTTTTTTGTGTGTGTGTGGTACTGGTACTGGGGTTGTATACAGAGCCTCACACATGCTGGGCAAGCAATGAAATACAACTGCCTGAACACCCTAGCCTTGTGTAGATTTTTTAAATAAGAAGATAAAATTTGGCCGGGGTGTGTAGCTCAGTGGTAGAGCTTAGTGTGTGTGAAGCCCTGGGTTCAATGCCCAGCATTGCAAAGAAAGGAAAGAAAAGAAAGAAAAGAAAAGAAAAGAAAGAAAGAAAGAAAGAAAGAAAGAAAGAAAGAAAGAAAGAAAGAAAGAAAGAAAGAAAGAAAGAAAGATGAATAAAGCTTTATGGCTTATGAGTTTTGTGTCATACTTATAAAGACCTTTTCTACACTGAGATGATTACAAAAACTCCTTTATCTTCCTGGTTATAAATTTTTGTTTTCAGGCTTTACATTTAAATGTTGAGTTCCTTTGGAATTTCTTCTAGGATGCAAATTATGAATTCAATGTTATTTTTTTCCCTAGATTGCCCACCCACTTTATTTTCTTTTTCTTTTTCTTGGTACCAGGGATTGAACCCAGGGGTGCTTAACCACTGAGCCATATCCTCAGTCCTTTTTTATTTGTTATTTTGAGATAGGGTCTCTCCAAGTTGCTGAGACTGGCCTTAAACTTGGGATCCTCCTGCTTCAATCTCCTGAGTCGCTGAGGTTACAGGCGTGCACCACCACGCCCAGTTGCTCCCCTTTTTTCTTAATATATTTAATAAGTCATCTTGTCTCAGCAGACAATGCTACTTTGCTACTTTATTATCTACTTACTTGGATCTGTTTCTAGAGTCCTCTGTCTTCCATTGATGTATGTGTCAGTACCCTTCTTGTTACATTTTAATTATAAATTCCTTGTGTTTCTATCTTGTAGAGTTAGACTCCACTCCTTTCCTTTGTTTTCAGAACTTTCCTGAGTATTCTGGCTTTAGTTTTCCACATGAGCTTTAAATTAGCTTTTATAGTTCCTTCCTCACCCCCCAATCTCTTGCCATTTTGTGATTAACTTATCAACTAATTTAAGCAGAACTGACAGGTTTATGAGGTATTTTCATATCCAGAACGAGGTGTCTACCCCCAGCCTTTACTTCTTTCCAATGGCTCCAATCGCCAGTAACCCCCAAATTTGTACTTCTATTCTAAGCCTGGGGCATTTTTAGGGCAGTGAAACCACTCTCTGATGCTGTAATGGTGAATACATGGTACTATTCATTCGTCTGAACCCATCAACTTACAATGAACCCTAATGTAAATCACAGACTTTAGTTAATAACATTGCATCACTATTGCTTCAGCAATTGTAACAAATACGCCACACAACTGCAAGATATTAACAATAGGAGAAGCTGCTGGAGGGAGGGAGGATATAGGGAAACTCTGCCCTTTCTCAATAATTTCCCTGCAAATCTAAAACTGCTCTAAAAAATTATTTTTAAAAGCCGGGCACAGTGGGGAACACCTGTAATTCTAGCAGCTTGGGAGGCTGAGGCAGGAGGATCGTGAGTTCAAAGCCAGCCTCAGCAAAAGCGAGGCTAAGCTCCTCAGTGAGACCCTGTCTCTAAATAAAATACAAAATAGGGCTGGGGATGTGGCTCAGTGGTTGAGTGCCCCGGGTTCAACCCCCAGAAAAAAAAAAAAAAAAAAAAAAAAAAAAAAAAGTCCAAAAGAAGAAAAAACTTAAATATATTCCTATGAGTGGGAAAAAAACAAACAAACTCAGAATCACTTTCTCCCGCAGTATGCTGGCAACAGATGGTTTCTGACCCCGGATGTGTAAGGGTTTTTCCCCGCATACCAACCATGCGATCGGTTCTGTAGTAGACGCTGGCTCAATGTCCTCTCACTGAAGTCAGTACTGATGTTTTCTATTTAAAGAGAGCATCAGATTCCTCCGGGGAAGGGCTCATTCCCAAGGGTGTCCCATGAAGAGATCAGTATCAGGGTTGTGAACCCTATGATCCACATGGGACCCTATGGTCCTTTGGTCCTATGGCCTCCAAGAATACGAATCTCCAGAACCACCAACCCCAGCAAGAACATGAGAGGGAACTGGGCATGATGGTATGCCTGTGTCCAGCTCCTGGACACACTGAGGCTGGAGGATCTCTTGAACCTTCATGTTTGAGACTAACGTGGACAACATAACGAGACCTCATCACAATCAAGCAAATAAAAACCGATAAAAATGCAGCAAGAACTCCTTGAAGGAGACAGACATTGTTACCCTATATGCGTGTATGATTGCAGTACTGGTGTGACTATGCACCATGTACGGTCAGAGGAATGAGAAGTTATGTTCCATTTGTGTACAATGTGTCAAAATGCATTCTACTGGCAGGTATAACCAGTTTAGAACAAATACAAAAAAATTTAAAAAAATAAAATAAAAAAAGAGAACTTTTTAAACTGGGCACTGTGGTGCACCTGGAAGTCCCAGCTACCCTGGAGGCTGAGGCAGAGGGGTCCCTTGAGCCCTGGAGTTCGAGGTCACGCCAGCCTGGGGCAGCAAAGATAGATTCCATCTAAAAACAAAACAAAACAACAACAACAAAAAGCACAGGAGAAAGAGAAAGGTCCTCAGCCACAGGGAACCCCTGCCCCTTCCCATTCCCCCAACACTGAGAATCTTCTCGCTGTTCACCCAAGTCGCCTGAAGAAGGGCAGGAACTTTGGGAGCCCTACCTTGTCATGTGCCATCAACAGTCTTCTTCAAGCCACCCGCTGCCACTCCCTGGTTGGAGCTGCAGTGTTCTGCTGCCTGGAGGCCTGCTGCTTCCGTGCCTCCTCAACCCACTCCGAAGCAGCCTTCATTTGCATAAATCTGATCAGCCTTCTGACTCAAGTAGATTGAAATCTAAACTCTGCTGGCCGGCTCAGCGCTGCCACAATCCCCTCCCCTTCTTACTCTAAGTGACACGCATGCTCCAGTTCCTCCCTGTGCCAGACTCCTGCCGGTCACCTCCTTCACCCCACCCCAACTCCCTGCCTCTAACACTTCCTCTAACCTGGACAAGATCAGACTCAGGTAAGCATCCTTCACACCAGATCATCACGGGTGTAAAAAGGAGTTCAGGGTCTGCCTCCGCCAGAGGGGCGGAGGCCATGCGCCCTCACCAGCTCATGCCCAGGCGAGCACAGTGCCCTGCACACATAGGAAGAAGTCAGTCCCATTTGGGGAAAGTCAAATGCAGTCTGCAGGAGTGACAAGGTTTGTGAAAGTCCTCCAAGGCTCTCAAGGGAGGGGCGGTCTTTGCAATCTCCACAGCACATCCTTCCTCTCTCAGACCCTGCTTCTGGGATCCAGCCACAAGGAACACTAGCAGTGGCACTTACTGGCACATGTCTCCTCAGCCTCTAGAACTTTGCCTTTGCTAGGATACCCTGTCCTCATTGTCTACTTAATTCCTATTTGCCTCTCCTCAGGACTCAACTACCAAGGCCCCAAAAATTGGACCAGGAGAGCCCCCTCTATCAGCAGGGACTGGCCTGCCTTAATCTTGAGTCCCTGCTGCGCAAAGACCTGCCAGAAGAATTTAGTTAAGGGTGGCCACATGAATGCAGAATGGTGAAGGGCAAAAAGCCCAGGAGCTGTCTGCAGCCCTGATTCACCAGGTGAGGGAACTCCGGGAAGCCACAACCTCGCAGGCCTCAGTTTTCCTCATCTGTAAACTGGGAATAAGAATGGAGTCCCGTTACACAGGTGGCTCTTAACTTTTTGCGGGGCGGGGGACACGGACCCTAGGATCCCAGAAAAGCTATGCACTGTTTCCCCAGTGGAACGCTTGTCTACACAGGTACGGGTGGCAGCAACGGCTGGGCTGGGACCCGCATACCAGTGAAAAGCCCTGAGCTGGGGGATCACTGAAGGCCGGGTCCCCCTCTTCTAGGCTCTCCAGTCTCTCGCAGTCCACCAGGCATAATCTGCGGGACCCGGGTGGGCCTCTGCCGCCCTCTTCTGGGTAAGGCAGCACAAGGGCGCTCCCCGGCGGGTGGACTGAGGGCTTGCGGGAGAGGACAGGGTGCCCCCCTCCCGAGGTTTCTTGAAACCGCAGGATAATAGAGAAGGATGGACTCCCACCATTGCTTCTCTGCATCCCATTCGCTGCACGAACCGGGAAATCAAGGCCGAGCAGGGCCGAGACTTACCCAAGGTCACGCAGCGAGCTGGGGCCTGGAGAACCGGCTCCCCGCGCCCCGCCTGGTCGCAAGGAGCCACGGAGGCGGGTGGCGGGGGCGGGGAGTCGCCCAGCCCGGGAGCCAGGCTGCTGCGGGGAGCGGCCGGGCGGGGCTGCCGTTTGCCGAGTGTCCGGCAGGGGTCCGCTCGCCGCCCGCCCGGCCCCCGCTGCGAGCAGCTGCCGCAGCCCGAGGTAATCTCAGCCCCGCGCAGGGCCAGCAGGGCGGGGCGAGGACAGCTGCGGCGGCACCGGGCGGAGTGAGGGGCGCTGGCGGCGGGCCGGGGGCGGCGCCGCCGCGGCCCGAGCGCCCCGATCACCCCGGAATGCCCGCCGGGAGGGCCGCGTGGGGTGGGGCCGCCGGCCCTGCAACTCGAGCTGCTGCCCACGGTTAAAAATACCCCTGCCCTCCCCTCCCCGCCGTCTGCCCTCCCTCCCCGCCCGCGGTGCCCTTCCGTCAGGGCCCAGCCCTCCCGGCCCCGCAGGCTCGGGCCCTTCCCCGGGGACAGCTCTGCCTTTTACTAATTTGTCCTCACGCGGAGTTGGCCCAGGCCTGCGGAGGGAGGGGCGGGGAGACACCATGAGTAAGAGATAGTCAAAGACGGTGCCCGAGAGATAGGGAGCGCCGAGAGGAAGCGGGGTAGGAACCCCAGGAGGAGGAGGAGGAGGGACGAGGGCGGAGGGGCGGCGGGAGGAGGGCGGGGAGGAGCGCTCTTCCTGGTTGGGCCCTGCCCTGAGCTGCCACCAAGGAAGCCGGCCGCTGGGACCGCAGCGACCCCCAACCTCCCCTCCTCCAGGTAAGGAGTTGGGTGGCTGGCCGCGATTCTCACCCTGGCCACTGCTGCAGGGCTCAGGGGCTGCCTCAGATGGCCTCTCCTCGGGGCCCTCCGCGTGCCCTGGTCAGGGGCAGGGGACTTGGGAAGCGGCACAGCCCAGGCACTCGCCCCATCCTGCACTGCTACTATCCCCAGGAGCTGGGCTGGGGCCCAGCAGCTCTGATCGTTCAGCCTGTTTTGGGGGTCTGGGTGGGGGGCGTCTGCCTGGAGTTCTCGCTTCCCAAGCCAGGGAAAGGGGCCAGCGAGCAAGGCGCTGGCTAGTTTGGAGAGGCTGGCGAACGCTATCAAAAAGATCTTCCCTGGGGTTCCATACACCTTCCCAGTTCCCTGTGTTACTGCAGGGCTCCACCCTACCCCACCTGGCTGGCTGGCCGGCTGACCACAGAGCTGAAGGCCCAGAACAAAGGCAGTGGGGAGGAGAGGTTGTGGTTAGCATACCCCGGAACTGGGAGCCTTTTGCTGGATTCTGGAGCATAGGGAGGTTGCAGAGAGCCTGAGTGGAGTGCGGCCAGGGGGCAGTGAGGTAGGGAGGGACACCTGGATCTGGGGAATAAGGGTGTGCAGAGCGGGGAGAGCAGCAGGAGCAGGCAGGAGCTGGATTCCAGTCCTGGGCAGCACAGGTACTGAGCTGGTCTGTACCACAGGATGGCGGAGGAGATCATCACACCCGTGTACTGCACCGGGGTGTCAGCCCAAGTGCAGAAGCAACGGGCCAAGGAGCTGGGCCTGGGCCGCCATGAGAACGCCATCAAATACCTGGGCCAGGATTATGAACAGCTGCGGGCCCGGTGCCTGCAGAGTGGGGCCCTATTCCGAGATGAGGCCTTCCCTCCAGTGCCCCAAAGCCTGGGCTACAAAGAACTAGGGCCCAACTCCTCCAAGACCTATGGCATCAAGTGGAAGCGTCCCACGGTGAGAGGGTCCAGCTTGGGTGGGATTCAGCTGAACCCAATCCTGGGTGAGGAGTGGGACTGGGACATCAGGTTCCTGATGGGGGGTGGGGTCTTGGTGGTGGGGCGCCAGTTTCTAGGAGGGACTGGCTCAGAGACAGGACTCTGGGTCTTGTAGGAGATGCTGTCAAACCCCCAGTTCATCGTGGATGGAGCCACCCGCACAGACATCTGCCAGGGAGCGCTGGGTAGGCCCCTGGAGGGTGGGGAGTTCTGGGTGTTTTGCCACAGTAGTTCCCTATTCCCATTCCCGTTCCTTTGGGCTCTACCCCAACCCCTCCCTCCTGCAAGCCCAGACAGGCTTTGGCTATCAGCACTGGGGCTGGTTTGCCCAGATTCCTGGGTCTTTTCCAAAAGCTAAGGGGAGTTGATAGGCACCCCATCCAGAGAATCCCAGGTTCTCCTCGACATGGATATCCACGTGCACCCCCATACACCCCCCCCAGGGACAGATTCATGGAACAGGCTTGACATGAGTCCTTCCCATCCCAGGGGACTGTTGGCTTCTGGCTGCAATCGCCTCCCTCACCCTCAATGACACCCTCCTGCACCGAGTGGTTCCTCATGGCCAGAGTTTCCAGGATGGCTATGCTGGCATCTTCCATTTCCAGGTGAAGGGCCTGTGTGCCTGGGGAGGAGGGGTAGGATGCACTGGGGGATATAAGGAAGGATGACCCACAGCACTCTGCAGTTCAGGTGGCTAGTGGCCACACCCTGCGGGGGCAGCCCTCCCTCTGAAAGGTATTTGACCTCTCAGTGCCATCTCAGATCTGTCATGTGTGAAACAGTTGGGCAGGTATTTCAACTGGCAGTGTTCCTGGTTCTGAGTATCAGGGAGAAAGTGTTTGGGAAAGTAGAAGGAATTCTGAGTTATATGCTGTGGGAGGAACCCTTTTCCTCACTTGGGCCTCAGTTTCCACATCCGAGAAAAGGAATGCTGGGGAAAACGTGATCGTCCCCATTCGTCAAGCCTCCCATCTTCCAGCTCCTGTGCTCTGGCGACCTCTGGCACAGCCTAGCAGAAAAGACTCAGGATTGAGTCTGTTTGAAACAGCTTTTCTTGACGTTTGCCACAGGACCCTTTCTCCAGACATACTAAGGAATTCTCAGTGAGCCCCTATTGGGAGAGAGAACTCAGCAACGGTAGTCGAGACCCACTTGCCTTGGTGGTCCCAGCCACGTCTGGAGGACTCCTGGGTGTCGCCTCCTGCCCACTCAGGGGGCCCCTTACCCAGCTTGCACAGAAGTGGCCTGCCACACCAACTTGTGCCGAGCCACTTTGGCAGAGCGCCGCACCTGCCCGGGTCTAGTCGCAGGGGCGTGGCTGCCCCGCCCCCTTCCCTCGCTCCTCCAATCCTCTCCTCCCTGGCCTCTTATTGGCCGGTGTAACACTCCCCGCCATCGATCCCGCTCCTTGGGCCCTCCTGCTCTCCTTCCCCTATTGTTCTGGGCCCAGCCGAGGACTGTGCTTGGAGCCCTGGGAAGCTTCTGGCTTCAGGTCCCTGGAGCCCTGGGCCTGAGTCCCACCCCTTCCTACCCTGGAAACCTGCCCCTTGGCATCCTGAAGCGATCTCGTGATGGCGAGAACCGGCTTCCCATCCCCATCTCGCAGTTGTAGGGTATGGGTGCCACATTTTGATTCCACATTCAATGTCTGTGTGTGGATCCCACTAACTCCCACACCAGGCCTAGAACGGGGAGGGTAGAGGGAGTATGGCCTAAGAAGCAGTTGGTTTTGGGAAGAACCCTGACCAGATGGCTTTCCACCTTCTCTATACCTGAGGAGGCCTGACTTGAAGACTTTAACCTGAGTTAAAGACTTTACTTGCATAATCTTGATCAACTTTCCTATGAGGAATGCACTGCTGCTCCCTTTAATGGGTAGAGAAACTGAGGCTCCTAGAGGATTATGTCCAGGGTCAGGAATGCAGTACAGTTGTCCCTCCCTATCTGCAGGGGATCAGTTCCAGGAGCCCCGTGGATGCTCAAGTCCTTTATGTAAAAAATGTAATATTTGCATATAACCTACACACATTTTCCACATCCTCCTATATACTTTATGACTTGTCTACCTGACTTACAGTACCTCAGGCGATATAAGTGCCATATAAACAGTTTGGTATTGTTTAGGGGATGACTAGAAAAAAGTCTGCATGTTCAACACAAATGCATTAAAAAATATTTTGGGGGCTGGGGATGCGGCTCAGGGTTAGAGCCCTTCTGTGGCCTGTGGCAAGCATGAGGGTTCCATCCCCAATCAGGATTGAATTTGGACACTCGACCACTGAGCCACATTCCCAGCCCTATTTCATATTTTTTAATTTAGAGACAGGGTTTCACTGTGTTGCTTAGTGCTTTGCTTTTGCTGAGGTTGGCTTGGAACTGGTGATGCTCCTGCCTCAGCCTCCCGAGCTGCTGGGATTACTGGCATGTGCCACCATATCCAGCTGCAAAAAACAATTTTTTCTGCCTGTAGTTGGTTGAAATGCAGATGTGGAGAGCTGACCATGACTGTGTACTTGAATCTAGTGTATGTCGGTACATGTGTCCCTCCAGCATATCAAGTTTATGTGTATCTAGTATGTATGTATTATGTAAGTATTTACTATATGTGACCTGGAACCATGTATCTAGTAAGCAGCAGAACTGAGGATGGAGCTGAGGCATGGGGAATCCAAAGCAGGTACTCACTGTGTCCCCTTCTCTGCAGCTATGGCAATTTGGGGAGTGGGTGGATGTGGTCGTGGATGACCTGCTGCCCACCAAGGACGGGAAGCTGGTGTTTGTGCACTCTGCCCAAGGCAACGAGTTCTGGAGCGCCCTGCTGGAGAAGGCCTATGCCAAGTGAGCAGGGCTCCTAGGACAGCTCTAGCCCCACCTCTGGGGGTGGGGGCCCTGTCCCTCTTGCCTGGTCCTGCTCGATGCCATAGCACTGACCTGGAGCTGCCCACAGGGTGAATGGCAGCTATGAGGCCCTGTCGGGGGGCAGCACCTCCGAGGGCTTTGAGGACTTCACAGGCGGGGTCACCGAGTGGTACGAGCTGCGCAAGGCACCCAGTGACCTCTACCAAATCATCCTCAAGGCGCTGGAGCGAGGCTCCCTGCTGGGCTGCTCCATTGACGTGAGTGTGCCCAGCCTGACACCCACACCATGACCCTTGCACCCAGCCTTAATCCTCTCCCCACCCAAAGCCAGCCTCACCCCCACCCCAGCTCCGCCCCGGCCCCTGCCCTTCACCTCAGCACCGTCTCTGGATGCACATCAGTCCCGCCCATCACTTCCTCCCCCTCTTCCACCTGCTCAGTGGTGTTCCCTACCCGCTCCCTGTCCTCCCCCCAAATGTCAGGCCTCAACTCTTCCCCAGGATCAGGTTCCTGACCCTCCACTCTGCTCCCTTCCCACCTTGCTCCTCTTGCCTTGCCATCCACGATCCAGTTCCCCTGGCTCCAGCCTGATCTGGCCAGCTCTCTGCTCTGCCCCGCCCCCAGCCCCTCCCTCTCCCTTCCAAGGCCACCCTTGTCTGGCCCACTTTTTCCCACCACTGCCTCCAGACCTCCTTTGTTTTTGACCTCAGCCACCCCAACATCACTGTGATCATGCGCCCTCTCCTTCCCCCATAGGGTCCATGCTGACCTTCCTCCTCTCTTCCTGCCTCAGTCCCTCTGGGGCCACACATGGTATATGAGCATGTTCACGATCTGGCCAGACCTAGCCAGACCTAGCCAATACCTGTGGCAATGTTGGTGGGGAGACCTGGAACGAGTGTTGGGGGGCAGGGTAGCAGAGCCACCTCCACCCCAAGAGCAGCCCCCATATGTGAGGATGAAGTGGAGGGGACTGTGGTCCCTGCCGGCCATTTGCAATAGCTGTCGTCTAGGGGTGGGGACCTGGCCCCCGACCACAGGGCACATGTCTTTCTGCAGATCTCCAGTGTCCTGGACATGGAGGCCATCACCTTTAAGAAGCTGGTGAAGGGCCACGCGTACTCTGTGACCGGGGCCAAGCAGGTACTGCGCTGGGTGGGGCCCTCCCAGTAGGGCCCGCCCTGCAGGGGTTGCCCTCCTCGCCAGTCCTTACCTCCCTGGCATCTGACCGGGGCAGTGGGCGGTGCTTGCTTCTCCTCCAACTTTCTACAGCACCTTATCTCTCCCTTGGGAAACCCGTCCTGAGACACTTATGGATGCTCGCCCTGATTGATTGCACTTCATGTGCACAGCTACCTCCCTAGGCTGTAAATTCCTGAGGGACAGGCTTTACGGCTGTATAGACAGTGTTACCCCGGGGTGCTTCTGGGTGCCAAAGCAGGGCAAGGTGCTGGGGGAGGCATGCCAGAGCGGGTGCTGATGGGTGCTCTGGGGAACAGGTGAACTACCGGGGCCAGATGGTGAGCCTGATCCGGATGCGGAACCCCTGGGGCGAGGTGGAGTGGACCGGAGCCTGGAGCGACGGGTGAGGGGCAGGGAGGTGGCAATTGGCCGGGAGGTTTGGGAGGCTCCCGAAGGCCCCTGGCATTTCTGCTTGGGAATCTGCCAGCCCAGGGTGGAGTCAGTTGAGCAGGTGGGCCCATCTTACGTGACTGGGTTTGAGGCAATGACCCACTAAAGCCTAGGCCATGTGGGCCTGGGCCAGCCTGTAGGGTGCTCTGGGTGTCTGACCCTGGAATTGGGACCTCAGGGTCTGACCTTGAGGAAACCGCCTGACCTGGGCTTCGGGAAGACAATCCCAGGTGGACAGGCTCCAGGGACAGAGGCCAGGCAGGTCAGTGTCCACCAGCCTGGCAGTGCCCTGCTCCCCACAGCTCCTCAGAGTGGAACAACGTGGACCCTTATGAACGGGAGCAGCTGCGGATCAAGATGGAGGATGGGGAGTTCTGGTGAGCAGCCCTCCGTGGTCTGGCCCTTCTTGGGGCCCTGCCTCCTCCCTCCCGGCCCCACAAACCCGGCCGCGACCGTGGTTCACTTCCGCCCGCCGACCCCCAGGATGTCATTCCGAGACTTCATGCGCGAGTTTACCCGCCTGGAGATCTGCAACCTCACGCCCGACGCGCTCAAGAGCAGGACAATCCGCAACTGGAACACCACACTCTACGAGGGGACCTGGCGGCGGGGGAGCACCGCGGGGGGCTGTCGCAACTACCCAGGTGACTGAGCTGCCCTCTGGGTCGTGCAGGGCTAGGGTTGAGGTTGGTCACCTCCCTGGGCCTCAGTTTCCTCACTTGCAAGAGACAGATGGTTTGCTGGTCTCGAATATTTGCTTTGAGAAGTCAAATATTAAATGTCCTCATCAATGCTAAAGAGCCCGTGTGCTACTGAGGGCAAGACGTGCGGCCATCTAGCCACCTTCTGGTCATTCCTCTCCATTCCCTGAGCCCCGGCTCCTGGCTCTCACCTCTGGGCTTTGGATGGATGGCTCGGTCCACATCTTGGCCTCTCAGCTTCTTGCCAACCTCCCCTGTGGCAGCCGTTTCCTATACCTTAGCTCAACCCCACCCCACGTTGCTTGCCTCTGCATAGCCCTGCTCTCTCCTCTCCTCCAGCTCTCTTAGTTCCTGCCTCCACAGTCCTCAGACTCATGGAACCGGTTAATCCGTGGATCCCACCATTTGTTTTCCCCACGTTTGTGTGTTTTTTGAAGGAGGGTACTAGTGATTGAAACCAGGGGTTGCTTAACTGCTGAACCACACCCCCAGCCCTTTTTATTTTTTATTTTAAGACAGGGTCTCACTAAGACTCTGTTCTTGTTTAGGACCTTGTTAAATTGCTGAGGCTGGCCTCAAACTTGTGATCCTCCTGCCTCAGCCTCCCAAGTTGCTGGGATTACAGGCGTGAGCCACTTAACTGGCACCACATTATTTTGTTGGAGCAGTCTAGTTGTGCTGAATGGCGGGATTTGTTGTTACATATTTATACATACACACAATATAACAATATAATTTGGCCAGTATCACTCCCCAGCACGTCCCACTCCCCTCCCTTCCCCCCACCCTCTGGTGTCTTTCCTCTGTTCTACTGATCTCCCTTTGATTTTCACGAGATTCCCTGAATCCCTCTTTTCCTTTTTCCCCTCTAACTTTCACATATGAGAGAAAACATATGGTCCTTGACCTTCTGAGTTTGGCTTGTTTCACTAAACATAATGTTCTCAAGTTCCATTTGTTTTCCTGCAAATGACATAATTTCATTTTTCTTTATGGCTGAATAAGACTCCACTGTATATATACCACATTTTCTTTATCTTTAGCCATTGGTGGATGCCTAAGCTGGTTCCATAGTTTGGCTATTGTGAATCGTGCTGCTATAAACATGGGTGTGCACGTATCACTGTAGTAAAAAGACTTTCATTCTTCGGATAAACACTGAGGAGTGGGACAGCAGGGTCCTATGGTGATTCCACGCCTAACCCTTTGAGAAACCTCCATGCTGATTTCCATATTGGTTGTACGAATCTGCAGCCCCACCAACAGTGTACAAGTGTTCCTTTTTCTCCACATCCTCTCTTTTTTTTTTTTGAGGTGCTGGGGATTTGAACCCAGGGCCTTGAGTTTGCGAGCCAAGCACTCTACCAACTGAGCTATATCCCCAACCCCTATTATTTGTATTCTTGATGGCTGCCATTCTGACTGGTGTGAGATGAAATCTCGGTGTAGCTTGGATTTGCATTTCCTTAATTGCTAATGATAGTGAATATTTTTCACATATTTGTTGGCCATTTGTATTTCTTCTTTTGAGAAATGTCTGTTTAATTCATTTGCCTATCCATTAAACTGGGTTATTTGTTTTTCTGGTTAAGTTTTTTGAGTTCTTTATATGTTCTAGATATTAATCCTCCATCAGAAGAGTAGCTAGTAAAGATTTTCTCCCACTTTGTGGGTTCTCTCTTTACATTCTTGTTTCCTTTGCGGTGCAGAAGCTTTTTAATTTGATGTCATCCGTTTATTAGCTCTTGTTATTATTTCCTGAACTTTAGGGGGTCCTGTTGAGAAAGTCTTTGCCTATGTCTACATGCTGGAGTGTTGAGCCTACATTTTCTGCTGGGAGTTGCACAGTTTCTGGTCTCATTCTGAGGTCTTTGATTCAGTTTTTGCCAATTTTTGTGCAGGGTGCGCTGTGAGGGTCTGGTCTCCTTCTTCTACATAAGGATGACTGAGTTTTCCCAGCACCATTTATTACAAAGGCTGTTTTTTCTCCAGCATGTTTTTGGCACCTTTGTCAAGGATCAGATGACTGTAGATGTGTGAGTGTGTTGTTGTGCCTTCTATTCTGCACCTGTACGTCTGTTTTTAATGCCAAATACCCTGCAGTTGGTTTTTTTGTTTTGTTTTGTTTTTTTCACTGTAGTTTCTGTAGTATAATTTGAAGTCAGGTATCATGATGTCTCCAGCGTTGCTTTTTGGTTTAGAATTACTTTGGCTACTCTGGGTCATTTGTTCTTCCAAATGAAGTTTAGGACTGCTTTTTCTCAGTCTGTGAAGAATGTCATTGATATTTTTGATGGGGATTGCATTGAATCTAGATTGCTTTTGGTGGTGTGGCCTTTTTAACAATGTTAATTCTGCCTATCCATGAACATGGGAGGTCTTTCCATCTTTCTGTTAACCCACCAAGGGACCCTCTCTTGACCCAACTTCCTTGCCACTGTGTCTGTTCCCCTTTGAAGCCAAATTGTTCAGGAATTGCGACACTGGCCTGTTTCCTTCCTGACCCACCATGTTGGCACTATCTTCATCTCTCGTCTTACCTTCTCCTGCTACTTGTTATAGTGGTCATTTTAATCTTGTCCCTACAGTTTCCTGGTCCCTCTCTCCTTCAGTTTCTGTTGCCTGGCACAACCACAGTCCTAGCTGAACCTGGCTCTGACCGGCACAGAGCCATTAATGTGGCTGGAGAGAAATCACACAACTGAGGTGGTGTTTTCCCTGTAAACTCACAGCCACAAACCTCAAATGAGTACTTTGCACCGTCCCCAGCCATTCCACTGTGAGTTAGCAACATGCCTGCTCTCTCAGCCTCCCTCCTTCCTCTCTTCTGTGGATCTGGCCTTGCACCTCATTACCAGGACACCTCCCCATATTCCCACCTCCAAATCCCCTGTCTCTGATTCATTGGCCTGTGTGCACCTGTGCCGGTCTGCACCGTCTCCCTGCCTGGGACAGAGGCAGAACTGTCCCTGCTCATGCAGAACCCACTCTGCCCAGATCCTGTTCTCCTTTGTTCCTTTGTCCCTCACCTTTCACTGCTGTGTTGTTGTGGAAAATTCCTTGCATTAAAAGAAAGTGACCCTCTCTTGACCCCACTTCCTTGCTGCCAAGTCTCTGCTCCCGCTTCAGAGCAAAATTGCTCAGGAATTGCCACACTGGCCTGCTTCCTTCCTGACAGCCTTGGCGTCACCAACCCCACGGCCGCTCTTCCTCCTGCCCTGCGCCCTCTCTTTGGAAGCATACTTCTGTTGCGGGCATTCCACTTCAGTTCTTCCCCGGATTCGTGAGCACTGTGGCCAAAGGCCAGCCTTGCCTCCTGCAGTGCCAGCTCCGTCTGCGAGTTCCCACGCATCATGGGTCTGTTCCTGGGCTCTCCGTTCTGTCCCTTGGCCTGTCCTTCCGCCAATAACACATTGGTTTAATTCTTATAGACTTATGGGAAGTCCTGCTTGAGATTAAGAGCTGGAGGCGTAGCTCAGCAGAGCGCCTGCCCAGCGTGCAGCAGGCCCTGGGTCCCATCCCTGCATCCTGCCCCACAGACACGGATGTGATAGAACTTTTGCGTACAACAGTTTTACACCCACGTTCATGAAGGAGATTTACCTGCTTCTTTCTCCTTCTGATCGTTCTGGTATTGGTGCTATTTGTCTTGCTAAGTGAACTGTTTTCCAGAAGAGTTTTCATAAGGTGGGAATGACTTGTTGCCTGAATGTTTGATGGAACTTGTCTGTAAGGTTGTCAGGCCTGTTCCTTTCTTTATGTGAAGATTAACTTTTGATATTGAATATCTTTATTGCTTTTAGGATTGTTCAGGTTTTCTTTTTCTTCTTGAACTTTAAAAAAAAAATCATTTTTCTTTTAGTTGTCGATGAACCTTTATTTTATTTATTTATTTATATGTGGTGCCGAGAATCGAACCCAGTGCCTCGCACATGCTTGGCAAGTGCTCCACCACTGAGCCACAACCCCAGGCCCCTTGAACTTATTTTGATGAATTGTACTTTCTAAGAATTTATCCTCTGCATCTGTTTTCAAAGTTACTAGCACAAAGTTATCCTTAATATACTCATAGGTCTCATCTGTAATAATGTTCTGGTTTTTTTATTCATAGTCTTATGTATGTGCACTCTCTTTTTTTGGAACTGGGGATTGAACCCAAAGGCACTTTGCCCCTGAGCCACACCCCCAGTTCTTTTAATTAATTTTTTTTTTTTTTTTTGGTGGTGCTGGGGATTAAACCCAGGGCCTTGAGCATGTGAGGCAAGGCTCTATCAACTGAGCTACATCCCCAACCCTCTCACTAGGTTGCTTAGGGCCTTGCTGAATTACTGAGGCTGGACTCAAACTTGCAATGCTCCTGCCTCAGCCTCCCATATCGCTGGAATTATAGGCTTGTGCTACCATGCCTGGCTTGCACTCCATTAATCCTGTGAAGTTTTTTTTTTTTTTTTTAATTTTTTTTTGTTCTTTTTGGATATGTATCACAGTAGAGTACATTTTGACATATCATACATACATAGAGTATAACATTCTAATTCGGATCCCATTCTTGTGGTTGTCTGTGATGTGAAGTTCCATTGGTCGCATATTCATATACGAAGGAACACAGGAAAGTCATCTCTGATTCATTCTACTGTCTTTCCTCTTCCCATCCCCCCTCCCAATCCTGTGACGTTTGTCAGTATTAATCTTTACCAAGAAATGACTTTTGATGTTGTTGGTCCTTTGTATAAAATTGTTGTTGCTGTTTGTTATCTCATTTCTTCTTCTTTCTTTGGATTTGACTTTGTTTCATGACCTGATAAATTAAATGCTTACTTCATTTAATTTTTTAGTGTGAGCACCCACATGTTTTGAGCTATATTAGGAATATTGAGTTGAGAATTGTTACGAGCTCCTAGTGAGGTAAACGTTTTTTTATGTAGTGACTACCTTCATCTCTAATAATTCTTTTTGTTTTCAAGTCTATTTCAGCCAGTGTTACTCCAGCAATTCCAGTTTTTTCTTTGGGTTCATTCTATTTTAAACTATTTAATTTAATTTTATTATTAATCATTTTCAGTACTGGGGATTGAAGCTGGGGATACTCTACCACTGAGCAATATTCCTAGTCCTTTTTATTTTATAAAAAAAAGGAGAAAAAAGAAAATCTACTGTATAATAGTCATATTGTAATGAAACCTCCCAGTGTTCAGTAGCCCGATGTATGAGAGGTACCTGACAATGAGCTTCAAGCCTCCAGCAGGCGTCTCAGGATGGGATTTGCCCCACCAGAAGATCGGAGCTTCCAGGATTATCCAAGATGGCCACTCTGGCTTCCAAATGTGTTGGCGAATGGGGAGCTGCAGCTCAGGGGTGGACGTGGTCAGCTGGAGGTCCTGGAGGCAGGATGCAGTTCGTCAGGCCGGGGTCCTGGAGGTCAGGTGTGTTTGGTGTGGTCGTGGGATCCTGGAGGCCAGGTGCAATCAGTCGGTCTGGGTTCCCGGTGATAGGGCGCAGTCAGTTGGTCTGGGGATCCTGGCGGCAGGGAGCAGTCAGTTGATGTGAGGGCCCCAGAGGCAGGGAGTGATTGGTCGGGCTGAGGGATCCTGGAGACGGGGCTCAGTCAGTCCTGCCAGGGGTCCTACCGGGCCTGGCTGTTGTCTCAAAATGGTGGCAGCCACGTGTAATCAAACCTGCAGGTACTGTGACAGTGAACTTCCAGGCAGCAGCAGGCAGCTGGTTCTCCACTGGCGGTCTGCGGTCAGTCTGCTGGCAGCTGTCGGATGATCGGGAGGTGAACCTCGAGCGTTGGGTGATGCATAGGAGTAAGGCAGGCGATGGACAGGCGACAGGCAGGCAAATGGCGGATGATAGACACCTGACAGTGAGCAATCTGCTCTCAAAAAAGGCGTCGATATGCTGGCAGACTGCTGATCATCACAGCAGACAAATGGGGTAAAGAGCAGGGGATCGATAAGCAGCAAAAACTGCCTCACCAAGAAACAGATATCCTCTGCTTGAAACTGGCAATACGGAGCGACAAGGAACGCAGCCTCCCTCTAGACCGCCATCTTGGATCCCCTCTTTTTATTTTATTTTATTTTTTTATTTTGAGACATGATCTTGCTAAGTTGCTGAGGCTGGCCTGGAATTTGTGATCCTCCTGCCTCAGCCTCCCAAGTCGCTGGGATTATAGGAGTGTGCCACCATGCCTGGCTTCTATAGGTTCATATTTTTATGATATATAGTCTCAGACTCTGATGTCCAAATCTCTACAGCCCAATGATTTAATTGTTATTTCTTGTAAACAGCATAGAGCTGGACTTTTAAAAATCCAGTATGAAAATTGTCTTCTGATTAGTCTATTGACTCAGTGATGACTGGCATATTCGTATTTATTTCAGCTTACTTACTGTGTTTACCTATTTTCTGTTTGTCTCTCCTCTTGTGCCACCTTTCCTGTCGGGTTTTTTCTGTTCTCTACACTAAGTTTTTTCCACTGTGAGTGTGGGCAGCGTCAGAGCTTGCTTAAGACAGACTTGGTGTGTGTGGTGCAGGGAGGGAACTGGGCCTCTGGGGTGCTGGGCAGGGCCCCTACGCTGTGAGCTACATGAAGTACACCCTGAAGTTAGTTGATTCATATCTTTACTCTCCTCAAGAACAGTGCAGGACCTTAGAATACTTAGGTACCCTTCCCTTTGTTCACTATGCTGTTATCAGCTAGTATTTAAATTCTTTTTTTTTTTTTAAATGTTCCAGGAATTGAACCCAGGGGCGTTTACTCACTGAGCCAGATCCCCAGTCCATTCTTTTTTTAATTTATTTTTATTGTAAACAAATGGGATACATGTTGTTTCAGTTTGTACATGGAGTAACAGCATACCATTTGCATATTCATATATTTACATAGAGTAATGATGTTTGATTCATTCCATTATTTTTTTCCTTCCCCCCCACCGCTCCCACCTCTCTTTTCCAAAATCTACTTGATATACTACTATCATCAAAATATGAACACAGAAAAAACAACGAATGAGTAAAATAAAACAGAAAATCCAGAAATAGATCCAAGGACTTATGAGGACTTGATAAATGAAAATATCACAGCCCCAATCAGATGGAGAAGAATGTTTTATCTACTAAGCGTAACTGACATCCTGGTTGTTTGAAAGAAAATGAAACTAAATCCTTCCACATATCATAACTTAGTTCCAGGTGGATCAAAAAATGCAATTAATTTAAGAATTAATCAAAAAAATTGGAAGAACATTTGCATAAGCTTAGGTTGGGAAACAACCTAAGCACAGCAGGAAACGTAAAAGCCATAAATGAAAAGATAGCCATATAAATTGTGGCAGAAGTAACCATAAGCAAAGTTAAAAGACCCGTGTGGAAATAAGTATGCTGTACACTTGATGGACAGTGGTCACCTATGGCTGGGGTGTATAAATATTCTCTGTCACAGTCAGTTACTAAATATCTGGGACTTCAGGGCTGTAAGGTCTTCGTTGAAACTACTCAAGCCTGTCAGTGTAGCAAAAAAGCAACCGTAGACTACACATAAGCAGACAAATGTGGTTATGTTCCAATAAAACCTCATAGATACTAAAATTTGAATTTCGTATCTTCTTTTTAATTTATTTTTATTGTAAACAAATGGGATACATGTTGTTTCTGTTTGTACATGGAGTAACAGCATACCATTTGCGTAATCATACATTTACATAGGGTAATGATGTTTGATTCATTCTGTTATTTTTTCCTCCTCCCACCCCTCTCACCCCTCTTTTCCCTCTATACAGTCCCTCCTTCCTCCATTCTTGCCCCCCTCCCACCCCCCCATTATGTGTCGTCATCCGCTTATCAGCGAGATCATTCTTCCTTTGGTTTTTTGAGATTGGTTTATCTCACTTAGCATGATATTCTCCAATTTCATCCATTTGCCTGCAAATGCCATAATTTTATCATTCTTTATGGCTGAGTAATATTCCATTGTATATATATACCACAGTTTCTTTATCCATTCATCAATTGAAGGGCATCTAGATTGGTTCCATAGTCTGGCTATTGTGAATTGAGCAGCTATGAACATTGATGTGGCTGTATCTCTGTAGTATGCTGATTTTAAGTCCTTTGGGTATAGGCCGAGGAGTGGGATAGCTGGGTCAAATGGTAGGTCCATTCCAAGTTTTCTAAGGAATCTCCACACTGCTTTCCAGAGTGGTTGCACTAATTTGCAGTCCCACCAGCAATGTATGAGTGTACCTTTTTCCCCACATCCTCGCCAACACCTATTGTTGCTTGTGTTCTTGATAATCGCCATTCTAATTGGGGTGAGATGGAATCTTAGTGTAGTTTTGATTTGCATTTCTCTTATTACTAAAGATGGTGAACATTTTTTCATATATCTGTTGATTGCTTGTACATCTTCTGTGAAGTGTCTGTTCATTTCCTTAGCCCATTTGTTGATTGGGTTATTTGTATTCTTGGTGTAGAGTTTTTTGAGTTCTTTGTATATTCTGGAAATTAGTGCTCTATCTGAAGTATGAGTGGCAAAGATATTCTCCCACTCTGTAGGCTCTTTTTTCGCATTGCTGATAGTTTCCTTTGCTGAGAGAAAGCTATTTAGTTTGAATCTATCCCAGTTATTGATTCTTGCTTTTATTTCTTGTGCTATGGGAGTCCTGTTAAGGAAGTCTGATCCTAAGCCAACAAGGTGAAGATTTGGACCTACTTTTTCTTCTATAAGATGCAGGGTCTCTGGTCTGATTTCAAGGTCCTTGATCCATTGTGAGTTGAATTTTGTGCAGGGTGAGAGATAGGGGTTTAGTTTCATTCTGTTGCATATGGATTTCCATTTTTCCCAGCACCATTTGTTGAAGAGGCTATCTTTTCTCCATTGCATATTTTTGGCACCTTTGTCTAGTATTAGAAAATTGTATTTCTTTGGGTTTGTGTCCGTGTCCTCTATTCTGTACCATTGATCTACCTATCTATTTTGGTGCCAATGCCATGCCGTTTTTGTTACTATTGCTTTGTAGTAGAGTTGAAGTTCTGGTATTGTGATGCCCCCTGTTTCATTCTTCCTGCTAAGGATTGCTTTAGCTATTCTGGGTTTCTTATTCTTCCAGATGAATTTCATGATTGCTTGCTCTATTTCTGTAAGGTACGTCATTGGAATTTTAATTGGAATTGCATTGAATCTGTATAGCACTTTTGGTAGTATGGCCCTTTTGACAATATTAATTCTGCCTATCCAAGAACATGGGAGCTTTTTCCATCTTCTAAGGTCTTCCTCAATTTCTTTCTTCAGTGTTTTGTAGTTTTCATTGTAGAGATCTTTTACCTCTTTGGTTAGATTGATTCCCAAGTATTTTATTGTTTTTGAGGCTATTGCAAATGGAATTGTTTTCCTCATTTCCCTTTCAGCTGTTTCATCGCTTGCGTATAAAAATGCTGTAGATTTATGCATGTTGATTTTATAGCCTGCTGTTTTGCTGAATTCATTGATGAGGTCTAGAAGTTTTCTGGAGGAGGTTTTTGGATCCTCTAAATATAGAATCATGTCATCAGCAAATAGTGACAGCTTAAGTTCCTCTTTTCCTATTCGTAGTCTGCCTAATTGCTGTGGCTAGAGTTTCGAGGACAATGTTGAATAGAAGTGGTGAAAGAGGACATCCCTGTCTTGTTCCCATTTTTAAAGGGAACGGTTTCAGTTTTTCTCCATTAAGAATGATGTTGACCATGGGCTTAGCATAAATAGCCTTTACAACATTGAGGTATGTTCCTACTATCCCTATTTTTTCTAGTGTTTTCAGCATGAAGGGGTGTTGTATATTGTCAAATGCTTTTTCTGCGTCAATTGAAATAACCATATGATTCTTATCCTTAAGTCTATTGACATCATGGATTACGTTTATTGATTTACGGATGTTAAACCATCCTTGCATTCCAGGAATGAACCCCACTTGATCGTGGTGCACAATTTTCTTAATATGTTTTTGGATACGGTTTGCCAATATTTTGTTAAGGATCTTAGCATCTATATTCATCAAGGATATTGGTCTAAAATTTTCTTTCCTTGATGTGTCTTTTCCTGGTTTGGGTATGAGGGTGATATTAGCTTCATAGAATGAGTTCGGTAGGGTACCCTCCTTTTCTATTTCATGGAATACTTTGAGAAGTATTGGAATGAGTTCTTCTTTGAAGATCTTGTAGAACTCGGCTGAGAATCTGTCTGGTCCTGGGCTTTTCTTGGATGGTAGATTTTAAATGGCTTCTTCTATTTCATTGCTTGATATTGATCTGTTTAAATCATGTATGTCCTCCTGCTTCAGTTTGGGAGGAGCATATGTCTCTAGAAATTTGTCAATGTCTCCGGTACTTTCTATTTTGTTGGAATACAGATTTTCAAAGTAGCTTCTCATTATGTTCTGTATCTCAGTGGTGTCTGTTGTGATACTTCCTTTTGCATCATGTATTTTAGTAATTTGAGTCTTCTCTCTCCTTCTCTTTGTTAGTATGGCTAAGGGTTTATCTATTTTGTTTACTTTGTCAAAGAACCAACTTTTTGTTATGTCAATTTTTTGAATAGTTTCTTTTGTTTCAATTTCATTGATTTCAGCTCTGATTTTAATTATTTCCTGTCTTCTACTACTTTTGCTGTTATTCTGTTCTTTTTCTAGGGCTTTGAGCTGTAATGTTAGGTCATTTAATTGCTGACTTTTCATTCTTTTCTGGAATGCGCTCCATGCAATGAATTTTCCTCTTAGTACCGCTTTCATAGTGTCCCAGAGATTTTGATATGTTGTATCATCATTCTCATTGACCTCTAAGAATTTTTTAATCTCCTCCCTGATGTTTTTTTTGTTATCCATGTTTCATTCAATAGCATATTATTTAGTCTCCAAGTGTTGGAGTAATTTCCTTTTTTTACTTTGTCATTGATTTCTACTCTCAGTCCATTATGATCTGATAGAACACAAAGCAGTATCTCTATTTTTTTGCATTTCCTAAGGGCTGCTTTGTGGCATAACATGTGGTCTATTTTTGAGAAGGTTCCATGTGCTGCTGAGAAGAAAGTGTATCTGCTCGTTGATGGATGGAATATTCTATATATGTCTATTAAGTCTAGGTTATTGATTGTGTTATTGAGTTCTATGGTTTCTTTGGTTGGATTTTGTTTGGAAGATCCCAGTCCATTTTTAATATTTTATTTTGAGACAGGGTCTCGCTAAGTTGCGTAGGGTCTTGTTAAGTTGCTGAGACTGACTTTTTAACCCTTGATCCTCCTGCCTCAGCTGCTGGAATTACAGGTGTGTGCCATCACACCCGGTGAGCTGATATTTAAATTCTAAACAGGATTTTTTTCCTGCTAGAAATTAAAGACCATCGTCAGCATCATCATTATTTGAGATGACCCATGTGTGTTTGGATTATCTGCAGAATAACAGTGTTTTTGCTCTCCATTCTGAGACCTTTCATCTGAGCTCATTTCCCATCTGCCTGAAATATATCCCTTTTTATTTCTTTCAGGGGGGCAGTTGCTGATAAACTTCTTCAGTATTTGGCCTATGCTTGTAATCCCAGTGACTCAGGAGGCTAAGTCAGGGGATAGCGAGTTCAAGGCCAACCTCAGGCAAAAGTGAGACACTAAGCAGCTCAGTGAGACCCCGTCTCTAAATAAAATACAAAATAGGGCTGGGGATGTGGCTCAGTGGTTAAGTGCCCCTGAGTTCAAGCCCGGATACCCCCCAAGTAATTTTTTTTTAATAAAAAGAGTTGGGGGCCTGGGGATATAACTCAGTTCATAGAGTGCTTGCCTCACATACACAAGGCCCTGGGTTCAATCCCTAGCACCACAAAAAAAAAAAAAAGTGTTGGGGATGTGGTTAAGGGCCCCTGTATTGTCAAATCCCCAGTACTAGAAATCAAAAACCAACCAAACAAAAAAGAGCTCTATTGAGAATTCTTGTACCATACAATTCACCCATTTAAAGTGTACAATTCTGTGACATTTAGTGTATTCACAAAATTGTGCAAACTCTCACATCGACTTTGGAATTTTTCATTATCCCAGAAAGAAGCCACGCCCCCTCAACTGTCCGCCCAGTCTCTCGAAACCACTTTCTTTCTCAGAATTTGCCTTCTCTGGATATTTCATATGTTCCTTTGTGACTGGCTTCTTTCAATTAGCATAACATTTTTAAGGTTCATCAACACGTAGCACATATGGGTACTTTGTTCCTTTTTTATTTATTTATTTTTATTTGGCAACAGGGTCACTGAGGCTTGTGATCCTCCTGCCTCAGCCCTGATTCTTTGGGTTATAGGCCTGGGCCACCACAACAGGCTACTTTGTTTCTTTTTTTACTGTCAAATCATATTCCATTGTTTTGGTATTTTCACTTGGGGGTGGATGGATAATTGGTTGTTTCCTCTATTTGGCTGTTACAAGTGACACCGATCTGAACATTCATGTTCAAACCTTCATGTGGATGTGTGTTTCCATTCTCTTGGGTGTACCCCTCTGAGTGGAATTACAGGGTTCACCCAGTAGCTCTGTTCCCCTTTGGGAAGCTGCCAGACTGTTCCCTAAAAGTAGCTGCACCGTTTTTCCTTCCTGCAGCTGGTGTATGAGGGTCTGAATTCTCCACATGCCACCAACACTTGTTTGTTTGTTTTTGGGGGGGCAGGGATTGAACTCAGGAGCACTGAGCCACATCCCCAGCTCTATTTTGTATTTTATTTAGAGACAGGATCTCACCAAGTTGCTTAGGGCCTTGCCGTTGCCGGGGCTGGCTTTGAACTTTCGATTCTCCAGCCTCAGCCTCCAGCTGCTGGGATTACAGGCATGTGCCACCAAGCCCAGCTCAACACTTATGTGTTGTCTTTTTGGTTATTGTCAACTTAGGAAGGGAGGGTGCTGCAGGTTGTGAGTGCCTTTAGAAGGAAGGTTTGCACGTTCCATCCAGCTCTTGGTTGCTCTAGTAAACGGCTTGTTCGGGCAGCTAAATCACTAAACTGCCAGAAATGCCAGTCACTGTTGCCATCCTTTGCTGGCCGTCTGGGACCTCCTGTCCGACCCCTGCTTTCTGTCTTGCCCTCCTCTTAGTCACTGTGCACACAGTTGCTTGAGTCACCTTTTAGAACAGTAATCCAGCCAGCCTTCCCGGGCACAGCCCATGGGTGGGGCCTCTTGCTTTTTTTTTTTTTTTTTAATTTTTTTTTTTTGGTTGTCAATGGACTTTTATTTATTTATATGCGGTGCTGACAATCGAACCCAGTGCCTCACACAGGCTAGACAAGCGCTCTGCCGCTGAGCCACAACCCCAGCCCACCTCTTGCTTTTTGATTCAATCTACTCGCCTTGGCCCATCCCCCAACTCCTGCCCACCTCTGTACCTACCAGGTGCTCCCTGGAGCCTCACCTGACACTTTTCACCCCCCCAAAGGTGCAGGGCTCCCTCTGGCCTGTTCTTGGAGCGCCCCCTGCCTGGCTCGTGCTTCCCAGCCTCCCCAGCGCTGCCTCTCCAGTGCGCACGTCACCTTCCCCAGCCAACCCTAGGGGACTTTTCTTTTGAACTGTTCTGTTAATTGACCTGATTTGCTCTGGAATGGCAACCCTTGAGAACCAGGATGGTGTCTGCCCCCTCAACTGTGCCTGTCACCTGGCACATAGTGGATACTTAGTAATTTTTGCTGAAGGAAGGCGGGGACGCCTGGGGTGTGGGCTGAGGCTCCGAGGGGCCGCTCTGTTCTCGCCCTGCCCCTGAGCGCCACCTCCTCTCCTGCAGCCACCTTCTGGGTGAACCCCCAGTTCAAGATCCGGCTGGAGGAGGTGGACGACGAAGATGACTACGGCAGTCGCGAGTCGGGCTGCAGCTTCGTGCTGGCCCTCATGCAGAAGCACCGCCGCCGGGAGCGCCGCTTCGGCCGGGACATGGAGACCATCGGCTTCGCAGTCTACGAGGTGAGCCGGCCCAGGGTGGGCACTGAGCGACTGAGCGCACGAGATCTCCGCCAGGGGGCGCTCGGGGTCGCCGTCCTGCAGCGTCTGGCCTTGACGCACCCTGAGGCTGGTGGCCCTCGGAAGACACCAGCTTAACCCCTCGGCTGCAGACAGGCCCTAAAATTCACCTAGTGAGGCAGGAGAAAGGCAAAGAAGATGGTTGTCCCCGGGGAGAGAAGGTTCTGGAATTCACCTTCATTTTCAGAGGCTGGAATGCTGCCTTCAGTGGGAAGGAGCTGGCTTGACTGACAACTGGGTGGCAGCTTCTGGGGCCAGACTTTGGTTCAGCTTCAAAAATAACTGCGCCTCCCTGGGGGCCAGGGAGCCCCACGTCTCAGGAGTGTGAGCAGAGGTGGCCTGAAGGAGTTGGATAGGAAGGCCTCCTGCTCAGAGCCAGTCATTCTGTGATTGTACCTTCTGGCTCTTGCCCAGTGCTTGCCCTGCTTCTCATACTGTATTCAAGACAGGGACAAGAAACTTCTGGATCTACCCAGCCAGGGTAAAGGAAGGCCACAGACTTGGCCCACACCCAGATCCCCCGGCAGCAGACAGGTGTGGGCCTCCAGTGTCCCTAGCCTTAAGTCACTGTGGTTGGCCACCCTGGCAACTGTTCTGGAGGCTCTGATTCAGAGCAGAGGCCCATTTTGTGCCAGGGACAGGACCCTTGCCTGGGCGCTCTCTCCCGAGGTCACTCTCTGGGTGCAGACAGGTCTGGGTCATCACTGGCGCCAGGCCCAGAGTCCTGCTGCCAGTCTTCTCATCCCCTTCCTCCTGCTAGGAACGCAGGACCTCTGCCCAGTATACACCCTGTCCCCACCCCTGCACCAACCACCTTTCCCTTACCCTATCTCTTGCAGGTGCCTCCGGAGGTAGGTGTGGCTCCTGACTCACCTGAGTCCACCTGCCCCTGAACACACCCTGCCTGATGGGCCCTAACAGGCAGCACAGTGGCAGCCCTGGCCTGCGTAGAGCGCAGATGGGACGCGGTTGTACTGTCTGGAGTTGGGTGGGTGCAGCAGCCCCTGCTCTCCGGGGGGTCAGAGCAGGGGTGGGGTGGGCTGGATTTGAACCCTGTTCCTCGGAGCTCTAGAGGGTCATGCCCACATGAGGCTCCAGGTCCTGGTGTTCTTGCCACGTTGGGAGCAGGGCATTGGCTGGGCTGCATGGTCTGCACCCTTGAGCAAGTTGCTCAAGTCCGGAGCCTTCGTGTCTGTGTCTGTAAAACGGCACTGCCTTCAGGGCGGTTGGGACATTCAGGGAGGTGCCACCTGTCAAGTGCCCGCAGTGCCCATGTGGGGGAAGCCCCAAGTGATGGTAGTCAGAATGATGTTCAGGTGTCGTGCTCTAGTGTGTCTTATTTGACTTCAGCTGCTCCTCAGAAATGACTTCTCAGGGTCATGTGGCCTATAAGTGACCGAGCCGCGACCTTGTTCTTTAGCCCCTCAGGCGGGGCTTGGAGCCTGGGGCCGGATCTGGGGTGGCTCCCAAGGGTGGGCTGAGCGCGCAGCTTCAGCCCTGCTCCCATCCCCCTCCTGCCAGCTGGTGGGCCAGCCGGCTGTGCACTTGAAGCGTGACTTCTTCCTGGCCAACTCATCTCGGGCCCGATCGGAGCAGTTCATCAACCTGCGGGAGGTCAGCACCCGCTTCCGCCTGCCGCCCGGGGAGTATGTGGTGGTGCCATCCACCTTCGAGCCCAACAAGGAGGGCGACTTCGTGCTGCGCTTCTTCTCCGAGAAGAGTGCTGGGACAGAGTGAGTCCCCACTGCCCCTCCCTCCTCCTGAAGGCCCTCCAGCCTGCTGACCGGCCCCCCTTTCTCCCCACTCCGCAGGGAGCTGGACGACCAGATCCAGGCCAACCTCCCCGACGAGGTGCGTGGTCCACCCCTCCAGCCTCATCTCCCTCCTTCCCTTGCCCCTGGGCCTGTGATGGGGACCTGGGCATCCCGGCTCCTGGGCTCCTTCCTGCTGGCAGGGCATTTCTCCTTGTAGGAGCCATAAGAGCAAGGCCAATCCCTCGTCTGCCTGCACTCTGCAGTTTGCCAAGGGCTTGCGGTAATAATGGTGCATAGTCTCGGTGCCCATGCTCGGGCTGTGCTCAGCTCTTTACCTGGATCATTTCTTCCCTGCAACACCCCTGTCAGTCCTTTCATGAGAACCCCCTGGAAGTTCTCATGAGAGAGGTTGAGGAACTTGCCCAGGTGGCACAGCAGGGACCTTTCCTCACTAAGCTGAACTGTATCCCCATCACTCATGCCCCAAGATTCCTGGGCAGGGGCCAGATCCCCATTTTACAGGCTAGAAGAGGGAGGCTTGCTTGGGCAGGGAGGTAACAAGTGTCCCACGAGTGGTCCCACCCTAGCCCCAGCAGCGTCCCCAGGTGCAGGGCTGGGGCACCCCTCACCTGTCCCCTCCTTTCTCCGTCCAGCAAGTGCTCTCGGAAGAGGAGATCGATGAGAACTTCAAGGCCCTCTTCAGACAGCTGGCAGGGGAGGTAGGCTGGGGCCCGGGAAGGACGGGGCAGAGGTGGGGCAGCCCTTCCCAGGCCACTCCCATCCTTCCTCTTCCCTCAGGACCTGGAGATCAGCGTCAGAGAGCTGCAGACCATCCTCAACAGGATCATTAGCAAACGTGAGGGTCCCCGTGCCCTGCCCCTCGCTGCCTTCAAGTATCAGAACCCAGGCCGTTGTGCCCACACTCAGCAGAACCCCATGCCTGATCTATGGCTGGGAGATCCTTCCCTTCCTTTATGAGTCTGGCTCACCACCATTTCCATCCTGCCAAGCCCCGTCCCCTGGCTTGAGATCTGTGTCCTGGTGGGATTTGAAGGACAGCCATGCTCCAGTACCAAGCAAAAGGCTCCCCTTCTTCCTAGAGATGCGCCCCAGGCCAGGCTGAGTGGCGTGAGGAGCAGAGCATGGCTGAAGGCAGTGGCCCGCCCTTCCCTGTCCTCCAGCCTGGCAGGCCCGGCCCTGCCTTCGCTGCCTCCGGCCTCTGTGCACAGGCCTGCTGGACCCAGAACCTCTCCCCGCCCCTCCTCTAGCGGAGCTTTGCCGACCTCTGGGGCTGCAGCCGTCCCTGCCCCGCCCCGCTCTGTCTCCCCACTTTCTTTCTCTTCTGCTCATCCCTCACTTCATTTCACTTGGGGCCAATCTCCGGGTGCCGATGGGCTTTGGGGACACCGGCTTGACCACTAAAATACTTTGCACTGTATTATCTGAGGACGAAGCCACCACACACACCCAGTGGCTCTGCTGGCCTCAGCACCCACGGGCAAGACCGGTGCCTCCCTGCCTCTGGATGCCTGGTGGTCCAGCATGGGGCAGGCACGGGAAGTGCGGTGGGTTGAGGGGCTGGAACTGGTTTTTCTTGCAGACAAAGACCTGCGGACCAAGGGCTTCAGCCTGGAGTCGTGCCGCAGCATGGTGAACCTCATGGACGTATCCTTCCTTCCGACTGCTTTAGTTTGGGGTCAGGGAATATGGGCACCGACAGTGACTGGGTGAACTGTCCCAGGAATGCACAGAGGATAGACAAAGCTGGGGGCATGTGGACATCCCGGCGCCCCACACTCAGACACCTTCCCAGGAGAGGGAGGCCGAGGCACAGGCCGTGAGGCGCGTGAAAACTGGAGCAGGGCCAGGTCCACCGCTGACCCCGAGGCAGGCACTTTTTCCGTACCCCTCCCCCACCCGGCTGAACACAGCAAGCCTGGTCATGGCCTCCTGCTTCCGGTCATCTTGCCTTCCCTGGGGCCAGTCTCCCCGTCTCCCCAGTTGTCCCCTCACATGCCAGCTCTGAGCTGTGGAGCTCGCTTCTTAACAGCAACCCAGCGGGATGGCAATGGGAAGTTGGGCCTGGTGGAGTTCAATATCCTGTGGAACCGCATCCGGAACTACCTGGTAGGCGCCCCACAGCGGGTCCTCCCCTCCCCTGTGGCTCTGCCACTGCCAGCTCTCTCGGGCCCCTGGCCCACGTATCCCGGCAGCCCACCCCTTTGGGACTGCTCCCCTCAGCAGCCCTGGGGGCAGGCAGGAGGAGTCGGGCGACTCACCTGGCCCTCACTCTGTCCCCACCACAGTCCATCTTCCGGAAGTTTGACCTGGACAAGTCGGGCAGCATGAGTGCCTACGAGATGCGGATGGCCATCGAGTCCGCAGGTGAGGCCCAGGGCGCCCTGGCCCTGGCCCTCCCTCCTGGGGTGGTGACGCAGGTGTCGTGGTGGTGTGGCCACAGCCATCTTTGGCCTTCCCTCATGGTTTCTAAGTACATTATCAGCGTTCTTTCCTTTCTTCTTTGCTGCAGCCAGAAAAGGATAGAGTCTCTTAATAGCCCCATTGTGCAGGAGAGAAAAGTGACAGGCCTCAGGACACAGTGCCAGGGAGGGCAGAGCCAGGCAGGCCTGTGAGAGCTGTCTAAGGACAGGGCCGGGGCATCCAGAACAACAGAGCACAGGCCCTCTGTGGCCAGCTCCTGATTCCCTGGCCTGTCCCGGGCTGGACGTGCCCTCTGAGACTGGTCCTTACTTGCCCATCCTCTCAGCCCCTGGCCCTGCTCAGAGGTCCTCATGTCCCTTCTCCCTGGAGAAGAGAAGGCCCCCCTCCCTGTCCCGGGTGGGCTGTTCCTCCCCTGGCCCTCATCTGCTCCCTCCACAGGCTTCAAGCTGAACAAAAAGCTGTACGAACTCATCATCACCCGCTATTCCGAGCCTGACCTGGCCGTGGACTTTGACAACTTCGTGTGCTGCCTGGTGCGACTGGAGACCATGTTCCGTGAGTGTCTGAACAGGCTCCTCCCTCCTGCTGTGTCCCAAATGCGTCCCTTGTGAGCAGGTGGGAACAGGTGATCGTGGTGCAGGCAGTACAGGCGGCATGAGCTGGAGGCTGAGATCTGGGGCCTACCAGGACTCTGTATTTGGTCACCTGGAGGCTGAGTGCATGGAGAGTCAGGAGGGAGGGCAGGAAGAGCCACTTCCTAACTTCAAGGGGTGACCACTTGGGGTGTTATGGGGAGGCAGGGGGTCAGGCAGTCTTGGCCGTGCACAAACGTCCTACCGAGTTCTCAGCCCCATGTCTTCTTTTCTTGAACACACAGGGTTTTTCAAAACTCTGGACACAGATCTGGATGGAGTTGTGACCTTTGACCTGTTTAAGGTGGGTCTCTCCCTGGGTCCAGGGGGAAGGGTTGTGGGTAGTGTTTTTCTACCTGACCTATTTTCTCCTGTCCCTTCCTGGGCAGGAGCCTATGGCCTCAGAGCCAGCCCTCAAGAGGGGTCAACCTGAGTCCTGGAAACTGGAGTGGGGGGTGTCCAGATTCTGGGGAGGGAGCAGGCGGCAAAGCCTTGGTGGGAACAGAGATAGAGGAGGTGAGGAGGTGGTTCCCCAAGAGGGTCCCTCAGAGGTGGTAAAGAAATGGCTTCTGAGCCATGGGGCCTGGGCGTGGACTCAGTCGTGTCCAGGTGAGGAGGGAAACTGAGGCAGGTGATTCCACAGCCCTGGCCCTTCCCTCCTTCTGCAGTGGTTACAGCTGACCATGTTTGCATGAGGCGGGGCCCGGCCCCCTTGCTGCTCCCTCCTGCCCTCGTCTGTCAAGCCACATCTTCCTGCCATGCCACAGCAGGTCACACCAACTGCACGTGCCTTCCTTGGAGCAAGGAGGCACCTTGGTCCTCTTGCCCGCCCCTCCAGCCACCACCCGATCACCAGCTCTGGGCAGAGCGGTGTGGCCCTCCCAGTCACCCCAGCCACGGGCTCAAGATGGACTCCCCTGGGCCTGCCGTTTCCCATGGCTGAGTCAGGAAGGCAGCTTTCTGCTTGTTCCTGCCTCAGGGCTGGGCTGCCAGGGAGCTGACAATCCCACACCCACGCCCTGCATCCTCATGTCCCCTTCGCTCCAGAGGCCACCCGCAGCCCCCACCCGCCTGGCCTCGCCTGCTGACTCCATAACCACTATCTGCAGTCTGCAACCCAGGCGTCAGGCATGCAGGTCCCCTTCCTGTTGGGGGAGCCCTGGGCTGAGATCGCCTGTGCCTTCCTGTGCAGAAGCCAATGCCCTGCAGCCCACGTCACCCCGGCCCTGCCTACCAGCCAGGAGCCACCAGGCCTGGAGGGTGGTCGGGCCTTCCCTCCCTCCTTCTGTCCTTTTTTTATATTGACGATTTTACAGGGGACTCTTCAGGGACTGGGGAATTGGTTGTGTGATTCAGAGGCGCTGGGTGTGGGGTAGGGAGGTCCCATGTTTCCATGTAGAGGAACCCCAAATAATAAAGGAAAAGGCTCCACATCTGTCTCCGGAGTGTGTTTCTCCCACTTGCTGCGCAAGCCTTCGTGGGGGCCAGCCATGGCCTCATGCTGACCCTCGCTGGAGCAAGCACAGGGCATCTGAATGGGAGGACAGGAAGGATGAGGCCCAGGGCCTGGCACAGGGACAGGGCTGTACTATGGAGGGCCCTTGTGGGCCAGCTGGCCCTACGTGCCCTCCTTGAAGCCTGGAGGCCTGACCCCTGCCTTACCTTCCTAAACCTACCAGGCCAAGACTCCCACTGAAACCCAAACCCATACTTAGCACAAACCTGACCCCCCAGGGAGCTGCCCAGAGCACAGAGCCGCCTTCAGGTCCTCTGGGGGTGGGGGTGTGGTCACCCCTGTGAGCCGCACACCTGTAGCTTATGTAAGCTGCTCCAGCACCTCTGGGATGCCAGCTGTTCTTACCAGAGTTAAGGGGGGGAGGGGACAGTCATCAACCAGCAGTGTCTGCAGGGTGCAGGGCGAGGAAGCAAGAAGTAGGGGGCTGCCTCCAGCTACGGTGAAGTGAGATGAAGAGGAGGCATTTGCAGGTGGCACCTTGAGTGCTCCTGGGTCAGGTCCCGTCAGGCCTGGATGTCCTCGTTACTAAGGGCGGGTGGCAGAGGTGGGCAGGTCTCTGGACCCATCCTGCTCAGCCCTCGCTGTTCTTGGGTTGGGTTTCACTTGGTACAGGGGTTCCAACAGTGTGGTCCTGGTTGTCTGGGGACCTGACCTGACCTCTCAGGTTTGAGGCTGAGAGTGGGGCTTCTTGACTCCCCTATTTGGGCTATCTTTTTATTTTTTTTTTTTTTGTTTTTATTTTTTGGTACTGGGGATGGAACCCAGGGTGGCTTTGCCCTTGAGTGACATCCCCAGCCCTTTTAGTCTTTATTTTGAGGCAGGTCTCACTAAGTTGCCAGGCTGGCCTTGAGGTTACAATCCTCCTAGCTCAGCCTCCTGCGTCTCGGGGACCATAGGCAATTTGCCACTCTACCCAGCTTATTTGCACATTTTTAAAGGACTTTTTCTGATGTCAGCTGTGCGACCAAGTCTCCGACTTCTCATGGAGTGGGGGAAGGGTGAGCAGCCATAATTATCAGCCCCCCTTATTTGTGATTCTGACCTACAAAGCACTTAAGGCTCCAGAGGCGGTTTGAAACACAGTGACAAGGACTTTGTCCCATGCGCCTTCAGGCAGAATCGGTTCCTGAGGCCTCATGATAGCTTCCAGAAGAAACGGGTGGTGCTGGCGCTGCCATCTCCCCTGAGATCTCTAGCGGGGACAGTGGGCAGGGCAGCTGGACCTGCAGATTCGGACAGTGGGCTGTGAGGCAGCTTTCCGGATGCCTCGCTTTTCTAACTCAAAAGGTGAGAGATGGAGAGAGACAGGAAGAAAGGGCCAGGGGCGGGGAACCCTGAAGATGGGGGACACACAAGACTTCCAGTGAGGTGTAACCAGACTCCTGAGCTTCAGGACACAGGGCGTCTGTGGTCCTCAAGCCGCCGGCCTGGTTCCCGCCTCCCAGAGCCCCTCCCTGTCCCTTTACATAAGGCCCCAGGCAGGCTGGGCTTTGGGACGGGTCGTGGCCATGGCCTTCACAGAACTGCTGGACATCCTGGGCGGTGTGGGCCGCTTCCAGCTCATCTACACGGCCCTGCTGCTGCTGCCCTGTGGCCTGCTGGCCTGCCACAACTTCCTCCAGAACTTCACGGCTGCTATGGTCCCCCACCACTGCCAGCACCTCACTAACCGCACCAAGGCCACCACCAACGACTCAGGGGCCTGGCTGAGGGCCACCATACCCTTTGACCAGCATGGGGTCCCTGAGCCATGCCAGCGCTTCACAGAGCCTCAGTGGGCCCTTCTGAGCTCCAACACTTCTGTCCTTGGGGTGGCCACCGAGGACTGCAAGGACGGCTGGGTCTACGACCGCAGCGTTTTCCCATCTACCATCGTGATGGAGGTCAGAGGGGGCTGGGCAGGGTGGGGGCTGCTACCCAAGGCCTGGGCTGAGAGTCCCTCCCTCCCCTTGCAGTGGGATCTGGTGTGTGAGGCCCGCACCCTCCGTGACCTGGCTCAGTCCATCTACATGGCCGGGGTGCTGCTGGGGGCTGCTGTGTTTGGCAGCCTGGCAGACAGGTGAGCTTCTGGGAGTGACGGTCCCAGCCACCCAGTGACGGCCTCTGTGCTAGCTACCTGCCCCTTACTGGGAATTGAACCCCGGAGGACACTTAACCATTGAGCCACATCCCCAGCTCTTTTTAAAAAATATTTTATTTAGAGATTGTCTCCCTGAGTTGCTTAGGGCCTCGCTGCTGAGGCTGGCTCTGCACTTGTGATCCTCCTGCTCAGCCTCCCAAGTCGCTGGGATTCCCTGCGGGTGCCATGGTGCCCAACTGTGCTAACTTTTCTTTATGAAAGTTTACTCATGAATTTTCAATGGACAACACATGAGTGCATTCACATCATCTCAAATCCCAAAAGATGCAGAAGAGTATGCAGGAAGAAAGCTTTCCCATCCTCCATCCCTCCCTCCTGGGATTCCCATGGGCAGTCCAGTTTCTCCATCTCCAACCAGAGAGGTTTGTGTGCGTGTGCGCGCGCGCGCGCGCGTGTGTGTGTGTGTGTGTGTGTGTTTTGCCGGGGATCGAACCCAGGGCTTCACGCATACTAGGCATGTGTCCCAGTCCCTATTTCCATTTCCTAATTTTTTATTAAGTTTTATAACTTTTGATGCACACATGGTGATCGTACACATTTATGGGTTACGAGGTGCTGTTTCAGTGCAAGTATATGATGTACAATGATCAATCAGGGTAGTTAGTGTATCTATCGCCTTAAACGTTTGTCACTTGTTTGTAGTGAGAACTTCGAAAGCCCTTCTTCTGGCTCGTCCCTCCCAGAGACATTTTGAGGTTATAGACACAGTCAGTATGTATGCTTGCCCTTCCTTCCTTTGCTGTGCAAGGGATGGGACTCAGCCTTGCCACACAGGACGGGTGCTCTGCCACTGGGCCCCGCCCCAGCCTCCTTGCCTGTTTCTGTGAAGATGCAGGCGCACTCCACACGGGGTCTAGCCCCTGGCTGTGGCTTCACTTTGGAGGCCTCTCTATATTCCTTTGCGAAAGCCGTCCTGTCCTCCCTAATGTCCACACTGTGTCCTGTGTACAAATGAGCCAGAACTCACTCCCACTGACAGACAGTGAAGCACAGCCTGGCCCTGGCTTTGATGAAGTCCAGCTCTGGAACATTTGTAGAAGAATGAATGAATGAATGAATGAATGAATGAATGAATGAATAAAGGAATGAATGAGTGTGTGTGTCATGGGGCATGTGGGGAAGAAATCCCGTCCACACCTCCTTGGCCTGCGGCCCTCCAGGCCAAGCCAGGGCTGAGCACTCTGGCCCAGCATCCTTATTTGCAATGGGGTGCCATAACCCTGCCACCCTGACCTTGGATTCCTCCTGTCTCACCTCAGCCTCCCTGTCGGCAGGGAGACTTGATGCTGGTCCTGCTCCCACAACCTAGGTCTGGCCAAGAGTTCATTTGCAGTGAGTTCTGGTCAGAGGCCTCCTTCCCGCAGAACAACACCCAGGGGACTCCCTCTCTACCCACCACACCTGCCTCTGGGTCTTTGCAGACCTTTGCCTTTCTGGTGCCTGGAATAAATCTCCTCATCTCCAATTTTCTTCCACTTGGTGTCCTTCCAGCCACCAAAGCCTGGGTCCCGGCAGTTGCCTGTTCCGTTTTGAGGAGTGGCTTTTGTAGGCACGCCAGCTTCCCTTTGGTTGAGACCCCTCACCGGGGCGGAAGGCTGGGCACAGGCGGTCACTTCGCTTCCTCTGGGGATGCCACTGCTGCTCCCGAAGCCTAATGTTTGTGTCCACTTGGGCTCAGGCTGGGCCGCAAGGTCCCCCTGGTCTGGTCATACCTGCAGCTGGCAGTGTCAGGGGCCGCCACGGCGTATATCGACTCCTTCAGCGCCTACTGCGTCTTCCGGTTCCTGATGGGCATGACCTTCTCAGGCATCATCCTCAGCTCCCTCTCGCTGGGTGAGTTCAGCCACGGAGGAGCCCGGGGGCTGGGGCTGGGGGGAGGGGGCCTGGCAGCCCGTCTCGGGGCATCTTCCTTATTTCATTTGGTTGGAATTCTCATCCAGGGGCCTCAGCTCAAAACCCCCGTCCAGGTTCTGGGCTTGGGAGACCTGGGCTTGCAGGTCTTGGGACTGTGGGCAGCCCGTGTGGACCCTGGCAGCTTTGTCCTTGGTCTGGGTCTTTTCCTCCTCTGTGAACTGAAAGGGTTGGGTTCATTTCATTTGTAAGTTAATCAACAATAACCACTTACTAGGTGCCCATTGCATACCAGGTTTAGTGTGGGACACAGAGGTGACCAGGACACAGAGGGCAGTGAGATGGGATGGTCCCCAGGGCTGTAGACAGCCCTGAAATCATGTGGCTCTTATAAGGGTGGGGTTTACCCAGGCTGCTGGTGGCTTCTCCCAGCTACTCTGGAAGCTAAGGCAAGAAAATGGCGAGGTTGAAGCCAGCCTGGGCAACTTGGCAAGACCCTGTTTCAAAATAAAAAATAAAAGGGCTAGGGATGTAGCTCAATGGTAGAACTGTTCCTGGGTTCAATTTCCAGTACTGGAAAAACAAAAACTGGTGGTTCTTAGCTCCATGGCAGAGACCTGGCCTCTTGGAGGCCAGGTGGGAGGGTTACCCACCAAGTGACAAGCTCAGTCCTCAGCCCAGGCTGGTGGCTGGTGGTCTTGGTGGAGAGGATCACGCGGTAGTAGGAAGCCCACCCTGGACACAGGCCTGAGACATGCCTGTGCTTCACTCAAACTACTCACCTTGCTCCTAGGCTCAGAAACTGCCCCCACCCTCAGCTGTCCAATGACAGGGTGAGATGTTTATTTCAGGGTGGAGGGGAAGTTTGGGGGCTGGAAGACCAGGATGCAGCAGGCTGGTACACCTGCCCTTCCCTGCCTCTCCCAGCATTGTAACAGTGATGGGTACTGAGTACACGGTGGGATCTCAGCTACCCACTGCATTCTGTGGAGTAGTGTCCAGTCACAGCCTGGAGCAGATGTCTGTGGTCCACCTCAGGCTAGAAGGGCCTCTGTAATACCTATCCGCCACACACATGCCAAACACACATTAGACACTGCTGGCGGCTGGGCACACTGTCTTGGGGCAGTTTAATCTGCCATGAAGTCTTTTTACAGACTCGGATGCTCTGGAGCCTCCTGCAACAGGTCATGCCTTGACCCTGGGTCATGCCATGAAAGTGGGGTGACTGACGTGTATTTATATCTCCCCTCTTTTTGTTATTATGCACACCATTCTGCTCCTCCCCACCCCCTGCCCCGGGTGCTGGTGCTGAGGCGGGAACCCAGCTCCACCCAGCCCCTCTTCTGCATCCTGAGTCTTCCACTGAGCAATGCCATCACTGGCCATGTTGACCGAGGGGCTCTGGTGTGCCAGGCACAGTGCTAGGTGCTGGACTCGCAGCCTGAGCAAGCAGACCCTGCTCCTTGGAGTCAGTGCGAGTGAGGGAGAATGGATAAAATTCTGCGAGTAAGCAAATCCTACAGTCCATTAGAAGGTGGCAGGTGCTGCCGAGGAAAACGGAGGCCCACAAAGGGCTATGACAATGGCCAGGGTGCAGAGAGGGGTCTGCAATCTTAATCAGAGTGGTCAGGGAAAGTCCTCATTGACAAGCTGTCATTTTGAACAATACTTGAAGGGAGTGAGGGAGAAAGTCCTGCAGAGCTCTGGGGTAGAACATTCCAGGCACGGGCAGCCCCTATTGGGCCCCTGTCCATTCGTGGGAGCTCTCTCTCCCTTTTCTTCTCACTTGAATAAATCCTACTCTTTTACGCTTAAAAAAAAATCCAGACATGGGGAACAACCAGGAGGGGTGAATCCATGCCCAGGGTCAAGAGCAAGGAGGTTCCAGAGGTGTTGGAGTGGGGTGGGAGTTCAGGGAAGTGACAGGGCAGATCCCGGGGAACCTCGTGGCCGCTTGAAGGATTTTGGCTTTAACTCCAAGCAGGCAGGAGGCACTGGAGGATTCGGTGCTGAGTGAAGCACTGACCTGATTTAGTGTCTGAGATTTGACAGGATCCCTCTGGCAGATGCCACTTGGCACCAGAACAGAAGCAGGGAGGCCAGAAAAGAGGCCTCTGCTCTCATCCCAGCAAGAGCCAAGGTTGAACAGGGCCAGAGGGTGGCAGCAGAGCAGGTGAGAAAGCAGATGGCGGCTGAACTCTGGAGGCAGAAACAGGATTTGCTTCGCAGGTGGATTGCGCGCACGGGCTCAGTGCCCCCTGGAAAGACGCGTCCTCATTAATCTGTCGTGGATGCCTTGTAAGGATGTGTCACAATTTATTTAACAGTCTCTGCAGATAAGACATTTAGGCTTTTTCCAACTTTTGCTATGTACAGAAATTGGCATTTTGTCTTTGCATGAAGTTAAGCGTCTTTTTTAAAGCCTGGGCTTCACGGATGCTAGGCACACACTCTACCACGGAGCTACATCGCCAGCTGGGTTGAGTGTCTTTTGATAGGATTATGAGCCACTGTATTTCTCTCTGTACCTGCCATTCACATCCCTTGCCCATTTCCCTTTAGGCTTGTTGATAATTTTCCTATTGATTTGTAAGAACTCTTCGAATATTAGAGAAACAGCCTCTTATCTGTTGCATTGCAAATATTTTTGTCTTTTTTTTTTTTTTTGCCGATGCTATGACATTGTTTATTGTTATATATTGCTTATTTCCGATGTAGACATTTCTTTTTTTATAAACTCAAATTTGTTTCACCTTCATTTTATTGCTTCTGATTGTGAGATTCTTGGAATTTCAAGACTGTAAAAAAACAAAAACAAAAAAAAAACTAACCAGGAGTTCTAGTATTCTTGTGGTTTAATTGTTTGCATTTAGTTTTTCACTCCCCCTGGGCTTAGGAATGAGGTGGGGACACTTTGTCTCAGTGGATCTTGGAATGAGTTTAAGTCGCCATCCAGGGGCCGGGTGAATCAAGAGCCATGTGGTAAGGCGTCTCCCTGAGCGTACTGCTGTTTCTTCTGCAGTTGTGGAGTGGATGCCCACCCAGGGCCGGACCGTGGCGGGCATCTTGCTGGGCTACTCCTTCACCTTGGGTCAGCTCATCCTGGCTGGTGTGGCATACCTGATCCGCCCCTGGCGGTGGCTACAGTTTGTGGTCTCAGCTCCTTTCCTGATCTTTTTCCTCTATTCTTGGTATGTCCAGCGGAGCCAGGGGAGGGCAAGAGCACCTGTGTGACGGAACACTCACCTGGCCCCATGACAGGTGGAGATGGGCCGTGGCGGGGGCTTGCTGCCCTGGTGGGGACACAGAGACAGAAAGTGCTCGTGGGGACCACAGGCTCCTGAGTACTCATAAAACCCCTTCCATAGGCCGGGGTTGTGGCTCAGTGGTAGAGTGCTTGCCTAGCATGTGCGAGGCACTGGGTTCCATTCTCAGCACCACATACAAATAAATAAAATAAAGGTCCCTTGACAATCGAAAAGAATAAATAAATAAATAAATAAACCCCCTTCCATCAGCATGAGGCTCTGAGACATACCAACTACTTTGCCTTTATCAGCACCTCTGTGCCTCAGGAGAGGTCCGTGGCATTTTATAAGAGGGGGGCTGAGGCACAGCCCAGAGAGGGATCAGGATTTATTAAAGGCCACACAGTCAGAATCATAAGCAAATTCAGAGCCAGGCACAGTGGCGCACACCTGTAATCCCAGCCGCTCAGGAGGCTGAGGAAGGAGGATCACAAGTTCAAAGCCAGCCTCAGCAACTTAGCAAGGCCCTAAGCAACTGAGCAAGACCCTGTCTCAAAATAAAAAATAAAATGGGCTGGGGATGTGGCTCAGTAGCTAAGCAGCCCTGGGTTCAATTACCAAAAAAAAAAAAAAAAAAGAAAGAAAGAAACAGATACTGGGTCCAGTGTAGTCTTAAGGACCTTCAGTGCTACTATATACTACAGAAAAGGGAAGGTGGCATGTCTCCAGTCTTCCTAGTTCCAAGACAAAGGGCAATGCACCCATTTTTTAGGATCTGAGAGAAGTGGATGTAGGTATAATTGGGTTGGGGAACGGAATGAGCTCCACCCAGCCCTGGTCCTTCTGCACCCTTCTCTCCCTCCCAGGTGGCTGCCAGAGTCTTCCCGATGGCTCCTCCTTCACGGCAAGTCCCAACAAGCCCTGCGGAACCTGCGGAAGGTGGCCGTGATGAACAGGAGAAAGGCGGAAGGGGAAAGGCTGACCCCGGAGGTTAGCGGGGTGTGTAGAAGGAGGGCTGGGAAGGACCTTCCGTCTGGCCGGCAGCCTCCCATTACACAAGGTCTGCTGCCTTCCCAGGGCCCACCTGCCATCTAGGCGCAGAGTTCTGGTGTGGAGAAGGTGTCATTTAAGCACTGAATGACTGGGTGATGGGGCGAATGATTCAACTGCTTCTCTCGTGGATCTGTCCACCGTGCAGCAAGGAAATAGCCTTCATGCAGGCCTCCAGTCAAAATTAATAAAAACAAACAACCTAAAATGGCAATTGTAAAATAAAATTCTTGGAGACTCAATAACAAGAGCACCATTTATTACAAATACCATTCTTTAAAAGATAGTTGCCATTTATTATCAATACTGGCTGTTTATGAAGCCTGTGTGAGGAACTATGCTAATGGTTTCACATACATAATCTCACTTAAAGTCTCATTTGTGCCAATGAGGAACTGAAGTTTGGAGGGGTCAAGTAATCAGCCGAAGTGACTTCCCACACAGTGGGAAGTGACTCAGAACCTCTGCTTTTAACCGTTGCCTGACACTGTCTCCAAGTCTGTACCAGGCAAAGTATAGACTCCCAAACCACAGAGCCAGTAGGGTTGGGGCACATATTGGAACCTGTGCTTCATCTCAAAACCCTGGAAACAGTCTGCAGAGGGTCAGTTCCATGATGTAGATGTGCCTAGGGCCACCATCTTACTAGGGGTCACAACTATGGCTCCCCTCCCACAGATGAAGGTGTTCATGGGAAGTCATCCTTATTTCTCAGAATCAGACTAAGTTGAGCTGTGGGATACAGAGGTCTGGCTTCTAGGAACTGCTGGGAAGCATGTGGCGCTGCGTGGGAGTGATTCCCTATCTCCTGGAATTTTCCCTTAGGAGAATGGCTTCCCTAACTCCACCCTATCTGTCCCATCACAGAAGAAGCTCCTCCCAGTCCTGGCCCCTTTACCTGTGTATTATAAAGGAGAGTTGGGCAACTCCTTGTTGTTGTTGGAAGAGGCCAGAGCTGGTATGGGCAGATCCGTCACGCCCCCTCTCATATGAGAAGAGTATTGGCTCTTGTGTGTTCATTGAGTAGATAAGTTTTTTGGGTAATAGACAGAAAAAAACACCAACATCCTCCTCTGGCAGTTAACCCTTTTGTCCTCTACACTGGACATGGCAGAGAGGACCCCCCCACACAGGTGTTCCCAGTAGGGACAGAGGCCCTGGATCCTTTGCTGCCACCGATCACACATTTCTCACCCAGGTGGTGAGCTCCTACATCCAGAGTGAGTTTGCAAGCGTCCACACCTCCAACTCTCTCCTGGATCTCTTCCGAACCCCGGCCATCCGCAAGGTCACGTGCTGTCTCATGGTGGTCTGGTAGGTAAGGGGCTCATCCCAAGACTTTGACCTGAGGCAGGAACATGCCTTTTGCCCACCCCTGACAAACTCTGCCCAGAAATCCTCCTAATGCAATGAGCAGGTAAGCTTTGCAAAACCAATCTTATCCCACCCACTCCCTTTCCAATGGAGTCCTCTGCTGTGTGCTGTGGTGACAGATGAGACATTCATTGAGTTGGTAGAGGGGGCAGGTTTCATCTGAGGGTAGGGATGAGTGTCACTGGAATCTCATAGGCAGTTTTTCCAGAATGTACCTTGTACTATCCCTTGGAGCTCTCTATGGGGTTCTGGGAGGATGCAGGGGATTCTGGGAAGTGTCCATTCTGAAAAAACACTTCCAGGTCCAGAAGAGAAAAGAGAGGGCAACTATAATGTCCATGCAATATGACAAGTGTTCAAACAGCAGTTCTGCTCCTGGCTGTTGAGAGCAGTGGCATTTAAGTGGGTCTTAGAAGGTGGTTAATGGAGTTTGTCAGGTGGGTAAAAAGAAAGTCCAGTAGATACATGGGCATGTGTTGCTGCCCGCAGCAACAATCCCGCGGATATTTGTTACCACCTGCAGCAACAATTGCGCCGGTATTTATCAGAGGTGGACTGGAAATAAATTACTTCTATTCCTGTGCTGCTTCCTTGCTTGCTTGCTTATTCTCTAGCTTATAGAGGAAAAGGGGCTTAGAGGAAGAGAGACTTTGAGAGAAAGATAGGCTTTGCTTATAGAGGAAGTTTTAGAGAAAGACTGGCTTCTACGCTTGTCAGAGATCTGTTTCTTCTTAGAGTTCTGCTGCTTCTTCTTAGAGGTAGGTCCCGCATCCTGTGAACTAGGTGCTATCTATCTGAGGTGCTTCTTAGTGGTACGTCCCGCGTACTGCGATCTGTGATCTACGACCTAGAGGTGTGTTCTCAGTTCTCCGCTCTACGATCTGCCTACTGCCTGCTGCCTACTGCCTGCTGCTTGCTGCTGCTTCTCTCTGCTAGCTGCTTCTTATCCTTCTACCTACTGCCCTCTTATATTCTCTCCAGGAGGCGGAGGGTGGGGCCACGCTAGTTGAGATCAGGCGAGGAGCCAGCTGCCCTATCATGGCAAAGGTTAAGATGAGCAGGCCCGAGCAGGAGCACTCCGGGAATACTTGTGCACGTGTTGTGTGCGTGGACTTAATTGAATGATTAAATTGAATTAATCAATGATTAAATTGAATTATCACTTAATTGAATGATAAATCACCTGGGTGTGCTTATATTAATCAACCTCCTCACTGCCGATGTGATCAAAACAACCTCCAGCTGGCCGCCAGGCGCCATTCCAGCGCAGCCCACATGGCACAGCCCCCAACAGGCATGAAGATTTGAAATGGATAAAAAATGTCAAGGTGGGCTGGGGGTAGCTCAACGGTAGTATGCCCCTGCCTTTAATCCCTTGGACTACACACACAAAAAATCCATATCTATTATTTGAAAGTAAGTCTATTCCATCCTCAAAGGAAGGGCATTAAGCTCCACCTCCTGAAGAAGTAGAGTCTGGCTGAAATTACCCAAATGTTTGTATCTTTTCTGTAAAATAGGGTTCTTTTAAAAATTATTTTAACTTTTATGAATTTATTTGTTTTTGCAGTGCTGGGGATCAAACCCAGGACCTTGTGTGTGTCAGGCAAGCATTCTACCAGTGAGCTATATCCCCAATCCAGATTTGTTAAGTCATTCATTGAAATGATTCATGTATATGTCATTTATACCTTGGGTCATAATTTAGTAACATTATTTTATTTAGTAAATACTACATTATTTATTCTCCTTCTTTGTTCTGGCTTTGGCCACTGGGAGCGCTATGTCATGGGCTCCCGGGTCCTTTAACTCACCTCCATCTTGCGGTTTTATTTTTAGCACTGTTTTAACTTCTGTGCTAAGTGGTGCTGAAAGGAAAACCAAATGCACTCCAGGGTCTGTGGATAGGACTCAGGGCAGTGGGTGTTAGGAAGAGATGATGGGAGAAGTCTGGGCTCCAAGACCAAAGTCAGAGACTTACCAGACCAGGAAGGGATGCTGTGGAAAGGCAGTGGATTTTAACTCCCCCAGGAGAGGACTCCTATGTCATCCATCCTTGTGTCCCCTCTCCTGGGCCCAGGACAGTGAAACTAGACCATTCTTCCACCTTTGCCAGGTTCTCCAACTCTCTGGCTTACTACGGCCTGGCAATGGACCTGCAGAAGTTTGGGCTCAGCATCTACCTGGTGCAGGCTCTGTTTGGTATCATTGACATCCCAGCCATGCTGGTGGCCACCACCACCATGATTTATGTGGGCCGCCGGGCCACGGTGGCCTCCTTCCTCATCCTGGCTGGGCTCATGGTCATTGCCAACATGTTTGTGCCTGAAGGTAAGCCACTGCTTCTGCCCGTGCCACCCACTGGGATACTGCAACACAGGTTCCAGGAGAATTGGGAGCCCCTGGGGTCCAGGGGGCAACACACACCATGGGAGAACAAGGTCGAGGGACATTTTTGTGGATCTGGGGAAAATGTGCCTATGGATTCATGGAGTTTGTTAAACACTTAGTGCCTCATGTCAGCGTAGGAGGAGGATAGACCAAGGACATGCGTCTGCCCTGAGATCAAGGACAATCTTGGTAGCAAGACCAGACTAATGCATATAAAGTCGCTGGAGGGCCAAAGTGCAGACTTCTGTGTGGCCAGCGTGTGTGTCCACTAGGAACAGGGAGCATATCCATGGGTCAAAAAGTTAGGACTTGAACCTCAGCCAGGCTGGCCTGGAACAATGTTATACAAACGTGGCTAAAATCACTTTCACCCAGAGCTCTTTGAAAAACCCCAGTGCCCAGGTGCTCCACACCCATGCAAAGGGAATCTCAAACCCTCTGTACTTAAAAAAAACTCTTCAGTGATTTCAGCAAGAAGCCAGGATGGAATATTAGGGACCTAGAGCATGTGCCAAACCATGTGCCCAGGTGTGACCCCAGCTTTGCCCCCAGGGCCTGGGGCAGGTTGTCTAGCATCTTTGGGCTCTGGTTCTTCACCTATAAAATGGACAGATGTTATCGTTAGTATTTTGACATGTTTTCTTCCAATAATTTTCCTACTTTTATAAATTTTGTATTTGACATAATTGAGACTTCATTATATATATGCAATATTGCAAATAGGATTATCATTATATATATGTGTACATGGATAAAGGACACATTCATATATAATATCCTCTTTCATTATATATTGTAAACATCCTTGTCCATGTTAGTAAAAACATTTAATGGGCCTGATTTTTTATTCCTTTATAATATTTCATTGAGATTGGTGTTTTTCAACTCTAACTGCACACTAAAATCTCTTGGAGACCTTTAAAAAAATAACCAAACTTGAGGCTTTGATACAATAGATGTGGGGTAGGGCCCAAGCATGGGCATTTCATGGAATCCCACCCCCCCAATTCCAGTGTGTGGCCTGGGCTGCCACCAATCCAAAGGAAGTACCTTAATTTCTTTGACGATTGCTCTGATGTAGGCCATCCAAATTGGAGTTTTGCAATGTATAAACAGCAGCAGGACACGCGTATTAATAATGATAATGGCATACATTCACTGAATGCTAAACACTCTGCACTAGAGATATCATGTCCATTTTATGACAACGCTGTGAGGCAGGGGCTGGTTATTCCTCACTTGACAGATGAGGACAGGGAGACTAGGAGACAGTAACAGTGACCAAGTCACTCAGTTGAGTCGCAGCTGGGGTCTGAACCCAGGCCTGACTCCAAAGCTTATCCTGCGTCCCCAGCAGAACTTGGTGACAGACACAAACCAGAGCAGAAGGAGAGCCAGGATGTGGTGGCGCAGGCCTATAATCCCAGCAGCTGGGGAGGCTGAGGCAGGGGGATTGAGAGTTTGAAGTCAGCCTCAGCAAATTAGCAAGGATCTAAGCAGCTCAGCAAGACCCTGTCTCTAAATAAAAAATATAAAAAGGGCTGGGGATGCGGCTCAGTGGTTGAGCCCCTGGGTTCAATCCCTGGTACAAAAAAAAAAAAAAAAAAAAAAAAAAGGCGGGGTGAAGGAGGCAGAAGTGGGAGAAGGGCGTTTTGGGACTTCTAAGTGCCAAATGGGAACTGAGGTTCCCTGCCTTGATGTACACTCCCCCGGTGGCTTCGCCCCCCTCTTCCCCACTTAGGCCCCTGAACTTCACCCTTTGCCTCTTTCCTGGGGTCCCCCAGCCTTCCGCCACATTCCTCTGCCACCTCCGGATCCCCACAACTCTGCCTCCCTCCCTCCCTCCCTCCCTCCCTCCCACTTAGACATGCAGATCCTGCGCACCGCCCAGGCAGCCCTGGGCAAGGGCTGCCTGGCCAGCTCCTTCATCTGCGTGTACCTGTTCACCGGAGAGCTGTACCCCACGGAGATCAGGTGGGTGTGCCGGGAGATGCCCGGACTGAGAGCAGCTCTGCGCCCCGACACCCGGGGCCCTGGCTGCTGAGGTCCTCGCCTCCCACAGGCAGATGGGGATGGGCTTCGCCTCGGTCAACGCCCGCCTCGGGGGCTTGGCTGCGCCCCTGGTCACCACGCTCGGGGAAGTCAACCCCGTCCTGCCGCCCGTGGGCTTCGGCGCCACCTCGATTCTGGCAGGGCTGGTTGTCATCTGCTTCCTGACCGAGACCCGCAACGCGCCCCTGGTGGAGACCATCGCTGCCATGGAAAGGAGGTGAGCGGCCGGGCACGGCGGGGTGCGGGGCCAAACAGGCCGTGGTCACCCAGAAACAGCCGGGGAGCAGGAGCCATCCTCCGCGCCGTGGCCTCGGGTGGCGTAGCTTTCAACCAGAGCTACACGACCGACCATAAAAGAGAAAGAAGAGGGCGGGGGTACCGCTCCGCGGAAGAGCGCTTGCCTAGCTCGCGGGGCCCTGAGTTCTTCCCCAGCATCGCAAAGAAATAGACCCCAGACCCGGAGACGCACGCGAGGTGAGGTCGGAAGTGCAGCCCGGTGGAGCAATGGGGACAGCCGGGAGAGGCAAGTGCAATTTGAAGCAAAGTCAGGTCGAAGCAGGGTTTTGAGTCGGGCTCTGAGCTTCTGGGCGACAGCAAGGGAGACCTGTTGGAGGGAAGAGCACACCGGCTTCCCAGGGAAAGGGAAGCTTCTCTTAACCGTGAGCCTGGGGCAACTCTCCCTCCTGACCTCCTTAGAGAGGTCACAGAGTGAAGTGACAGCAGACGGAGAGGGAATCTGATATAGCAGCCCCTGAGTGAGGCATTTCTTAGCCACAGTGTGTCCAGTGAAGACCCTTAATTTTGAGAAGCAGGGATGGGGGAGTGTTGGCACAAGACAAATAACTATTTTTTTCCTGAACCATTTGAGAGAAAGGCATTCTTTCCAAATATTTCAGTGCATTCCTCCAAACAAGGATATTCTCCCAAGGCTGGGGTAGCTCAGTGGGTAGAGTGCTTGCCTTGCCAGCACTGGGTTTGATCCCAGCACCACACACAAAAAAAAGAACCAAGGATGTTCTCCCACTAATCACAAACCACCATCAAAATCAGATCATTTTTTTTTAAATCAGAAAGTTAGAATCGCCATATGACCATGATTCCATCTTCAGGCATCCAGTTCTGCCCGTTTCCCCAGCAATGTCCTGCGAAGCAAGAGGATCCAGATCCGAATCACGGTGCTTTTAGTAGTCTCATCTTCCTCAGGCTCCAGTAGGTTCTCGGGTATTCTTTGATTCTCCTTACTCCCACAGTTCCACAGGGTTTTACCATTGGAAGGACATTGTGACCAAAAGTGCAGTCGATATAGGTCCCACATGAGAGAGTGGGTACAATACAGCAGGGGAAGATCACAGGCCCACACAGAGAGGCAGGGAACAGGCACATCCCCGGGGCCCTAGCTTAGCCCCAGAATGTATTGTCTCGGTATCTCAAGCCATCAAGACGGATTCTGCACCTCAGAGAAGCCAGGGCACAAGTCTGCTGAAAGTTTTGTTTGTTTGTTTGTTTGTTTGTTTGTTTTTAGTTTCTCATTGGTCATAGCCAAAGCCATTCTTCATTACCAGGCAAGCCAGGTACAGACCAGGCTTGGTGTGATTCTAATAAACGATGTAGACAGCTGGTAAAGGCAGGTTCCAGGGGAAACTCAAGCCCTGACCACACTTGATAAATTACTAGCCAGTACCGTTGTTTCACCGGTCTTGGCCAATGGTCAAGGTCTTGGCTCCATCTTTAGAAATGAGCTCAGGCGCACCACAGAGCAACAAGTACCTTGACAGCTTTGAAGATCACAGACCAGTTTTCTGAGGTTCCCTTTGGTCAGAGTTTGCTGATGTTACAGGTTACCCGGTGTTCATTTGGGTAGGGGCACCTAAAAGTGTTGCCCTCTCCCTCCACTATGCCCTCTGCACAGCCGCAGGCGCAGACTCCCCTTCACATGGAGCGGTCCCCTGTATGGACAGCCTTCTCTCCCACTTGACCTGACACCCCACCCAGGCCAGGCCACTATCCTTGGTGGGCACCTGCTCACCTCAGCTGGGCTCTGACAGCCGAGGCCAGGCTGTCACTACCTTGCTCTACCCTCATCATAGCTTTGGGATTGTTCAGGAAGAGGCGGCAAGAAGAAATGCTTTGCATATACATTTTTTACATTAATCCAATATAATCAGTATTTGCATATATATATATTTTTTTTTTTTTAATTTAATTTAATTTTTTTTTTGAGGTGCTGGGAATTGAGCCCAGGGCCCTGTAAGCACTTTACCAACTGAGCTATCTCCCCAGCCCCCAGTATTTGCATATATTTTTGATGACACAGGTTGTCATTCTCATAAAGAGCTGAAGGACAATCCCCTGGCCTCTGCCATTCCCCCAACTTCATGCACCTCTAGATCCCCCGTGTCCTCACAGCTTTTCCTGGGGATTAGAACAGGTACCAGGTGCCCACAGTAAATTAGTCACCCCCCAGTGCCTGTTTGTGTTAGCACCAAAAGACAAGGCAGGACGCAAACCTCACCAGTCATCTCAGCTGTTTATTCAGAAAGTGAAGTTTCACACCAGAACAGGGGATGCAGGGGTGAAATGGTGCTGGTGAACCCACTTTCCTGGTGGAAAATGAGCCACTGAGCAAAGGAAGGGACTCGGTTTATATAGGTTATCTTGAGGGGTGGTCCACCGAGCATATCCGTTTGTGCACTCAGGAAACAGGTTTGTGAGAATTTAGAAGTTTGTTTGTACCGGGCAATATTTTTACTTGGAGAAGAATGGAGGGTTGGGGTCAGCGTTCAGCGTGTAACCCCTTCCCTTCAGGGTCCCATCATTCTGTCACTGCGAAAGGATGTATTTGGGAAGGATCAATGCTTTGGCTTCCTTTCTGGAACTGTTCTGTCACTGGGAAGGAAGCCCTGAGAGAGCTCTCAATGCGTGGCCTTCTTTTTCACCCCCTTTTCTCAGGCCTCACGGTTCTGGGGTTTTGCATTTTCCATATCTAATAGCTTGCATCTCATGTGAGCTTCTGCAGAAAAAAAATTTGAATCAGAAGCCTATGAGAGTGGAAGCAGGCACAGGGCTTATTGAGCAAGCAGAACACACAAATGGGCTGACATCTCAAGGAAGCCAAGCCCTGCCCCTGGGTAGACACGGGCAGAAGCACGTCCAGGTGGAACTGCACCCCAGGAAGATTAGTGACCAAAGCCAGTGAGGCTTTGAGTTCTGTAGGCTGAAGATTTTTCAGGCTTTTTGAACTCTTATTTGATTGTTATCCAAGGAATTCTTGCCATGTGTCACCTAAGTATAGAGTGAAAAAAAAGATATGATCTCTCCCTTCTTGAAGCTCACAGAGTAAGGGAGACTTAGAGAAAAATATAGGTAAATTCACACAAATCCATGTGGCATCAAGAGACTCTGCGGGTGGAGGAGGAGGGGCTGTCAGCCAGGCTGAAAAGGGAAGTATGTCCTTGGAGGAAGGAACAGCCTCTGAAATCCCCTGAGGTCCCACAGTGCCTGGCCTGCAAGGTGGGGCTGGAGCTGGTGGCAGTCAGTCTTGAGAGGTTTTAGGCTCCTTCTAATTTTTTTTTTTTTTTTTATTTTCTTAGTTGTAGATGGACACAACGTCTTTTATTTATTTATGCGGTGCTGAGGATCAAACCCAGTGCCCCATGCACGCGAGGCAAGTGCTCTACCACTGAGCCATAACCCAGCCCAGATTTAGGGTTCTAAGTTGGTGAAGAAAGTGCGCAGGAGGAAGGAATTGATGTGGCCTGAGTTACAGCTTTTTGGTTTTGTGTTTTGTTTTGCTAGGCATGGAACTGAAGGCATAGGACGCTAGGCAAGGGCCCTAACGCTGAGCTGGTCCCCAGCCCTAAGCTATATTTTTTAAAGAGCTTTCTGTCGAGTTAGCCTTATCAGTCTCCGTCTGAACAGGGCCTCAGTCTCGGCTCTAGACATTTCAGGCCATTGTGCAGAACAGTGTTGCTCAACGTTTTTCAGGTGATTCATTAGGTCGTGACCCTTCTTGTTGGAGCAAGCGCAACAGGCATAGTCCACTAACCATGTTTTAAAAGTTCTTTCATGTAAGAATTGAACATTCACAAAGGAGGAATGCAAATAGGAAGTAAACTGAATGAAAATATGCACCTCAGCCAGAGTCGAAGAAATGCAAATTTAAAGCTATTGGGGGAGCTATTAGAGGCAGGGGTGCAGCTCAGTGGGACAGCACTTGCCTGGCAAGAACTCCAGGGTTCCAGCCTCAGCCCTGGAAGGAGAAAAATGGGGAACTAACATGTAAAAATATCCAGCAAGAGAAGATTTTAAAACACTATGGTAATAGTAATGCAGAATGTGTGGGTAAAGGGTCTTTCTAGAAACTTCTTTGGCATTACTGATCATGAGCTATAAACATTTTTGTATTCTTCTAAGTAGCAGTGACATTTCAAGGAATTTATCCTAAGAAAATAAGCTGACGTGTGGTCCCAGTTTATATATAAAAATATCCATCACATACCAGAAAAAAATTTTTTTTCCAAACACCCAACAATTTAAAACTCTAGTACATCATACAGAGAGTATGTTGCAGAGTTTGAAGTAGTTCAGTGATAGGGCACTTGTCTAGCGTGTGTGACGGAACTTTGTTTCCGTCCCCAGTACTGAAAAAAGAGTTTTAAATGGCATGGGCAACTGACAAGGTGACGTACACCTGTAATCTCGATGACTCAGGAGACTGAAGTAGGAGGATTGTAAACTTAAGGCCAGGCCAGTCAACCTACAACCTGTCTCAAAATGAAAAATAAAAAGGCTGGAGATGTAGCTTGTGGTAGAGCGCCCCTATGGGCAGTCCCCAGTACTGCAAGGAAAAAGTTCGTCATGGGGAATATTGTTCAGCAGTATATAATTATTCATGTTTTCTTAATTATCTCATGAAACAGACTTGGAAGAGAGAAGAAATATGTTAACCTGGTGGCAGTAATTGCCTCAAAGTATGGATGATGTTTTCTGTTTTAAAAGTCAGGGTGTGTTTTTGTTGTTGTTTGTTTCTTGGTTTTGTATTTTATGATGTTGGGGTTGGAACCCAGGATTTCAGGCTTGCTAGTCAAACACTACCACTGAGCCACATCCCCAGCAAAAAGATGAATGAGGTTTTATGTTTTAAAAATAATCTCCAAATTACCTCTATTGAGCAGGTTTTCCTTGGTAATCATGGGGAAGAGGCAAATGAACACTGAGCTGAATCAGCCCAGTGCCAGAAATCAAAACACTAGATGGTTCTAGGGCAGCACTAAAAATATGGGATAGTAGGAAGAGAGGAAAGGAGCCTACTATGTGAAGAAAATCATCAAGAAAAAGCAGTCAAGGTGCTGGGGTAGTGACTCAGTGGTAGAGCGCTTGCCTAGCCTATGTGAGGCACTGGGTTTGATCCTCAGCATCACATAAAAATAAACAAAATAAAGGTATCGCGTGCATCTACAACTAAAAAAAATTTTTAAATATCAGTCAAAATAAAAAATTAAATTATAATGGACTTAAACCCCTGAACCAAAAGATTAGGTATAGAAGAGTTCAAAGGTAAGAATAAAAACCGGAATGAAATGGTCCGACCATTGAGAAAGTTCTCAACACGACCCGCCAAAAGTAGACATGAGAAATGGGCAAGACAGGCAAATGGTTAAGCAAGGTGACGGAATTTTCCATTTGCTTTTGAACAGAATGAAAGAAGCCCCTTCTAAAAAGGAGGCAGAAGAGAAAAGTGAAGAAATTGCTCTGCAGCAGCTGGGAACTTCTGCCCTCAAAGAAACCATCTAGGCCACCCAGAGCCTGGTGCCAGCTGGCAGCAGCTCAGCGCTGTCCAGACCCACCCTCTTGGGGGCTGTGGTGCCAACTCCAGGCAAGGTCTACTAGAGGTCAGTGTGGCCCTGGCACAGAGCCACCCAACAATTTGCTTTACAAATATACAGAGAATCCAGTTCCCAAGGACCAAAGGAGAGATTGTTCTCTGTAGCAATAAAAGTACTATTTTCCTTTGCATTCCCAAATCTGCCCCTTCAGTGTCTCTATTTACTACGATTCCACCTGAGAATGCTGTGTCTTTTGCTGGGTTAGGGTGACATTCCTGTCTTGGGGTTGTCCCTGAAATAGCCCCACTTGACCAAAGAAACATCCAGAACTCTGCTCCACTCATTTGGAGAGAGTAAACACTCCCTCCCCCCCAGGGGATTAGAACTGGGTTCCTCTGTGTGTGTCTTGCCTTCAGGACTGGCGAAGTCTCCATGGCAGGCCTTCTTGCTACCTTTGTGTCCCCAGCAGCCCCTCCTAGTGTGCCCTGCAGATGGTACAAGGAGTAAATGTTGAAAGGAGACTCCGACGATGGGCAGAGACCTCTGTGCTCCTCTGCATTCCTATAGCACTACTACCCTGCAGTCACCGGAACTGGATCTTCCTACAGCGGGCAGAATCCCTGGCATGGCCCAGCGTCCTCATGACCACAGACCATTTCCAGTCCATATATTGGACGTGTGTCTGCATACCTGGCCTTGACCTTCACTGGAATTCAGAATAGCTTCAAGGGGACTCCAATCTTGGCCCATTCGTTGGCCTTGGTCAAAATTTCTGGTCTCATCCTTTCCTCCTGGAGTTGCCGTAAAGTCAAATGAGATCAATGTCCAGACTCTCCCAGTCCAAGGAAATACACAGTGCAGGAAAGAAGCAGGAAGGTCAGCGTGGGCCGGAGCCATCGCAACCCTCGGCTAAGCCAAGATCAGCCTCTTGGCAGGTTAGGTCTTGCAACAGACTTTGAGTAAGACTCCCCAGAAAAGTTGTCCCAAGACCCTGGCACCGATGTGTCAGGATTTCAGAAATGTCAGGCAGCATCTGTCAGTGATCCAGTATCTCAGCTTTCTTATTTGAGTTGTTCTTAATCCATAGTCCTCAGCAAATCAGTAAATTTAAAAAGGCAGAAGGTTGCTGTACCTGGCCATAGTGTACGATTCGCCTCAGGGATCACCTCTTCCAGGCAGCCGTCCCTCCCCTGCCTGCCTCTGCGCTCCCACGATGCCCTCCATACGGTCTCCTGGGTGCACTATTCCTACAGTGTTGTAATGGACTTATTTACACGTGGCTCCTCAAGGCAGGAGGTAAACTTTGCTTCACACACACACACACATATGTGTGTGTGTATACATATATACATGTATTTTTTTTTTTTTTTTTTTTTTTTTTTTGGTGGTGCTGGGTATCGATCCCAGGGCCTAGTCATGCTAAGCAAACACTCTGCCACTGAGCCACAGCAGACCATGAGTCTGTGACAAATGGCCTGCCCTGTGACACCACTGGACCCACATCTGTGTCCTGAACGGCCCAGGCTCTCCTTGTGGCTCTCACATTCAGAGCGTGAAGCATCTTGCCAAGGAAATGCTGGGGCGCCTGCGGGCCCTGCCTAAGCCTGGCCTGCCCTTCAGATGGAAAAGACAACAGGAGAACTGCTTATTCGGACCAGCGGAAGGAGAGGAGCGGCTGGAGGTGCGGCTCGGCGGGAGAGCACTTGCCCAGTGTGTCTGAGGCCCTCGCTTCTTAATAAGATGTTTTATTTGTTCTTTTTAGCAATACATAACAGTAGAGTGTATTTTACGTATCATACCTACATGGAGTTTAACTTCCCATTCTGTGATTGGACATGATGTGGACTTACACTGGTCATGTATTCATATATGAACACAGGAAAACTGTGTCCAGTTCATCCTACTTTTTTTCCCATTCCCATCCTCCTCCCTTCCCTTCAGTCCCCTTTGTCTAATCCAATGAGCCTCTATTCTCCCTGCCCCCCACTGTATGTTAACATCCACATGGCAAAGAGAACATTCAGCCTTTTTTATGGCTGAGTAATATTCCATTGTGTATATGTCCACATTTTCTTTATCTATTCATCTGTGGAAAGGCACCTCGGTTGGTTCCATACTTTAGCTGTTGTGAGTTGAGCTGCTATACAAATCGATGTGGCTGCATCACTGCAGTATGCTGATTTTAAGTCCTTTGGGTATAAACAGAGGAGTGGGATAGCTGGGCATGCTGGGCCCTGGCCTTTGACCTTCCCCCATTGCAGAGGGGTCCTGGAAGGAGAAAAGCAAATCGGGAAGCTCTGGTAACAATGGGTCCCAGAGGAAGAGGAAGTGAACACCCAGTTGTGAGCTCTTCCCAGTGACAGGGAGGTGGCACTTTTTACAACCGCCTTCCAGAGTTAAAGTTCTAACCTGCACAACTAGCCCCTGAGTGTCCAGCTGCGTGTCCGCAGTCTCCAGTGAAACTATAAGACCCAGACTCCTTCTGTAACCCAGGGCCAGCTCCATACCCAGAAAATGGGCCCTCCCATGCCTGATCGGTGACTTCGCTGCAGAATCGAGGAAAGCTTGCTGACCTGAGGTTTGCTTCCCCTCTCCTGCCTCCGTCATTTGTGACATTACACATGGAGATGGGGTCTCATTTTGCCCAGACTGGCGTTGACCTTGCCATCCTCTTGCCTCAGTCTCCCTAGCAGCTAGATTACAGGCATGCACCACTGCACCCAGCCCTTAAATGTCCTTTTAAAAAAAGATGTAAATTGAAGTATTTGGGAATAAAATTAAATATTAGAATTTGCAACACCGAAACAATGCAAGGAATTAGCGCCAGGGTGAAGCAGGGCCTCCGTGTACTTTTCTACTTTTGAACCTGGTGAAAATTCTCTTGATAGAAGTGGCTTTTTCCAAGGTTATTCTAGAATGAGGCCTTGCCTTCCAAAAGTGCCATGAGACTCCTCTCTACAGCTTTCGTCTCCTCTGCAGTGGTCTCGTCAGATCACGTGGTCTTTAGTGGTCACAGGAAGGCCACATCCCACTGAACCTCAGCCCAGCTGCCAGTGGACCACCCAGCCAAGGCTGAGCACACAGCCGGACCCAGCGCATCCACCCAGCCAGATCACTGGGCAAAGCCAAGGCTGTAAAAGGCCAAGAACCGAGTAGTTACCAAGAGTCGGGGAGCGGGTGGACAGGCCACAGGTGTGCCCGACATGACCATTTGGATGCTATTGAGACAGCGCCCCTCGGTAGTTAGTGATAAAGCTGAAGTTACATTTTGTTGTATACGGCTGGCACTGTGACCGTAGAGTCCTCTTCATGGCTGCATGGAGAACAACCTCCTGAATTTTTGTACACTTCCAAAATAGAGGCCCCCTTTTCTTTCTAAATTCCTCAGCTAGAGTGCTTAATGCACCAGGTGGTGAAAGAATGGACATTTTTTTAAGCTGTCTGTTTTATCTCAACTCCCTAAGGTTTCCCTCCCAGTAATGGGAACAAAGCCCTTAAAGCTGTTCTCTGTTCCCAAACAGAGAGTAAAAGAGTAAATTGAGCCTGATAGCCAGATAGTGCTCAAACAGTAGGATTACCAGAAACTATTGACCAGAATCTACAGCCTGTTGTAAAACATTGTGAAACATGTTGTCAGCAAACCCAGACCCCCTTTGAAATTTCCTTTGTTCCCCCTTTTCCCCCTTTCATGTGTGACCCCTCCCGATGTGTGGTTTCTGCCTTTATAAACCTACAAGATTTTCTGCTAGGGACTCGACTCCTCGAGTTGGGTCCCAGCGCGCTGGAATAAACACCTCTTGCGGTTTGCATCAAGTGACGCCTCCTGCGGTTGATTGGGGTTGCCGTCCATCCATGGGACAGAGTTGGGGTTTCCTTTTTGGGGGCCTTACAGTGGGATGACCATAATCAAGGACCTCCTGGCCCATGTTAGCACAAAAAGATGGGACGGATGCAAACTTCATGAATCAGCTCAGCTGTTTATTCAGGAATGAAGTTTCACACAGGAACAGGGAATGTAGGGATGATATGGCATCAGTGGACACAATTTTCTGATGGAAAATGAGCCCCTAAACAAAGGACTGGGTTTATATAGGTTTTTTGAGGGGTGGTCTAGAGAGCATATAATTTTCTTGGGCACTCAGGAATTTGGGGTCTGTTCCATTGATCACTTAATGTGTCAGTTTCAGGGCGTAGGAATTTGACCTTCTGGGTCGAGGGTCTGCTAGGTCTGCAGATAGCAGCTGGAGAGGATAAGTTTTTGAAGGGTATTAATGCCCTCTGGGACTGTCCCTTTAGGGGTGATAAAACTCTTTCTCCCTGACTGTAGTCAAAGCAGCTTGAAAACCATTGTCTTGGGAGACGAAGGCTGTCAGTGTGTGACCTTTTTTTTCCACTCTCTTTTTCCCAGGCCACATTATCTTGGGAACTTTTCATTTTCCATATCTAATATTCCAGACTCTGAAAGGAAAGAGAAAATTGGGCGACATGGGGGAAAGGGCCTTCCTTTCAGAGTTCTGGAAGTGAATACAGGGGAGGGGGGCATGCGGAGGGCCTGTGTTGGGGCAAGGTCATCGCGAGTGATGTTAACTCTTTTTATGCTGCTCCAGGAGATCAGGTGGTAAGCGGTGGGAGGAGGGATGTTCTGGGATGTTTCCTGGTAGTTGCGGCTGAGCTGACCACTTGATGAAAAAAAAAAAAACTATAAAACTAAAAATAGGAGGAGCTGAAGAAATAGCTCGTGTTGGAGAGCACTCGCCTAGCATGCGCAAGGGCCGTGTTTCAAATCCCTGGCTGTGGTTTGAATCCCTGGCGCCTCAGAGGAGAATTAAAAAAAAAAAGACTCTTGGGGTGGGAGGGGGGTGGGGAGGAAAAAATAACAGAATGAATCAAACACCATTACCCTATATAAATGTATGATTACACAAATGGTATGCCTCTACTTCATGTGCAGAGAAACAAGATGTATCCCATTTGTTTACAATAAAAATAAATTTAAAAAAAGAAATAAAAGAGTGCAGTAAATGGAACAACAACAAAAAAACATAGCCCTCATGGCAATAAAAATGTACATAAAAAAACTAAAAAATAGGAAGAAAAACATTACAGTAATATGTGAAGATTAACTAGTTTGTTAGGTTAGGGGACACAATTGTAGCATGAAGTCTCATTAGTTTACTAATGGTAAGGATATAATTCTAGCGTGGAAGACTAATCTGTCAGTGTTAAGAAAATGATTCTAGCATGTAACATAAATGAGGACTGTTATCTAGCCAAGGCCCAACCAGATTTGGGGTGTTCTTGTGAGTTCATGGGCTGGTTCCTTTGGAGCATAGCAAGCATGATTAATCTTGGAATCATATCTTCCTGGTGGTTTAGTCATTTCCATCCTGCTGGACAAATTACATAAAAAAAGGCCAGGGTTACAATTAATAGTATAGTCAAGGTTAGCAACCCTGCTACATGTGTAGAAAATGGCTTAAAAGGGTTAAAGGGAGATATCCCGTCAGCTAAACTGCCCCAAATTTTTTCATTATGAAAAGTAGGTGTTTGGGCATTAGCCATGGCCAGGACCTGAGACTATAATTTTAACACATCCAAAGAAGCATTATGAAAAGGATCAAGTCCCATTAAATGATTGCGTACACTCTGCCATTGAATCTCAGTGTCATTGTATGGAACTCTAGAAACACAAAACTGAGTATTATAATGGCAATGGAGTCTGAGTTCATCATAAATTCTGTACTTCTTGTCCTAGCCACGTGACAGAATCTTTTAGTTGCTGGACCTCATTTAGAATTTCCTGGTCAATATGAGTTTGCCAGGTCTCAGTAAAACTCGGAGGTAATTATCCCAGCCACAATGACAATGCCAGCTATTAGCCACCAGACAAAATGTTTAGCATTTTTACAGGAAGCCAGATGGCTATTGGCCTTTATAACAATTTGTCCTGGACTATGTCTTATAATCTGATTGACACTGTTGTAACATACCGTTCTCCTATTTAACATAATACATGTTTTGGGGGGAATTATATTGTACTTGAATAGGTTCAGACAAGTAAACATAGGGATTTAATACACATGCTGCAAGGTAGAATTCTTTAATCCCAGAAGGTGTTTCTAGCCCTATTGGTAAGGGAACAAGTTGGGGGCTCTCCTAGTCTAGGGTGTGCCGCTATTGGAATGGGTAGGCTTTGGTCCCAGGGTCAAATGTCCACTTAAGGAGTAAGAAAACTAAGGTACAGAGGCTAGTTTGATTTTGGTAGGCAGGTTTAAATATGTGCTTCTCAAGGAACAAATCTCAGAAATTTGGGAGCATCAGGGATGTGGGACTGACACAAGTGTATATCTTGAGTTTTATTTAAAAGAACTATTGTCTTTCTTCTAAATGCCCAAGTATGTCTATATTTTGGTTATAACTGTTTTTGCTAGGTGTTTAAGGCCAAACTAGTCAAATTGACCTTGTTCCTATCTGCTGTTAAGAGTCAGCTGAGTTCCCATAGGGGTTACTCTTGGGGAACCCAAGAGCAGCTTCTTAGCTCCTTTAGTGCCATCTGCTTGCAAGAATGGGTTAGGGTCTCCTCGATGAGATGGCTTCCCTTGGAGGCGTCAGGGATGTTTCCCTTCTCCACTGACCCTCCTCTTTGCAGCAGGTGCACTGAGTGGCTTTCCTTTCTCTAGTGGTCTCATCCATCTCCCTGATCAGGAGACCATGTGACCCGGAGTTGCAAAGCTCCTTAGAGAAGCTGTCCCATTCCCTGGGTTCAGGCTGACTCAGAGGCAAGAGTCAAATATTGGTTTTATTTTTAAGCCTTCGTCAGTCTCACCAGTCATAAAATAAGAGTACTGGGCTTTAACTTCAATGTCCAAACCTTACACTCACTTACCCTTTCTATTTAATTGGGGCCTGTATTAGTATTAGAAGTTAGCCTTATATCCTATCCATCTTGTAGGGGATGGCTTATTATTTCAAATCAGACTAGGTTGTGTGTTCTTGAAGTAGTTCCTCTGCAAAACATTAACAAGCAACGGTTATAGAGTTTACAAGAAAAATACAAAATGAAATTAACAAGAGTAAAAACATGTTCAGTTTGTGTAATTGCTAGTTTGAGTTTTGGCAGTGTTATATATTATATCCCTGTTTGAGATCACAGTAATCTTTACAACAAACATCAACCTTCTGAACATAACTTTAAATGAGCTGAAGTTCAGCCTATTTTGGAGCCAGTCTAACATGCAGTAAGGTGGGAGGCAGAGCCTTATCTTAGGTAAGGTAGGGCTCTTGGCGAATTTTAAGTAAAGTGTTCTAGTTCTGAAGCTGATCTTGGTCTCTTTCTTAAATGTCATTTTACAAGGTTTGCATATATTGTTTCTGGAGTCTATATGAACATTAGTTAACATAATATAACATGAATTTATATTTGTATTTAAAACATGAATGAAAGAAAGTCTGAGAGCTTTTAAATTTTTCTTTTGTATGGAAAATTGGCAAAATGTTTTCATGTTTTATGTTATTAATCTTTAAATTGATCAGGCTCTTATTATCTTTTAGAAATACATTTACATTTTTATCCCAGTGTAAAAAGTAACATTAAGACTTAGGTTCAGTTATAGAATATTAAATGATATCAATAAATCCCCAATTAAATTTGTTATTCTTGTAAGTCTACATTCAGCATTCCAGATAACTTTAGTTTGGAGAACAGCAACTTGATAAAGATGTTCTTTTATATTTCCTACTTTAAAGACTTGTATACCTGGAAGATATGAACACATTCAATAATCAAAGAGCCCCACAATTACCTTGATGTTTTTATATTAACCAAGTTTAACTTTCAAAGGAAAATTTAGGCTGTAATACTCGAAATACTTATTGTTTAACTAAGTTGTATAAAACCCTAATTTCTTTGAGACTAGTTGCTCTAAAGAATAAAACTTAACAGAGACAATGTTAAGAGTAAATTAATGTTTTAAGAAATTCTTGTCAGTTTAACACATAGATTAAATCTTGTTTTTTTTATCAGTATATTTGTATTTGACCTTAGCGAAAAACCTTAAAAAGATTTAACTGATTGTTTCACATACATATACCCAACTTAGTTACACACAAACTGGTTGAAAGCTGCCCTTTACTTACATAGACCCTCATGTTGTTTATTTCCTCACACAAAGACTTTCTTACCCAGAAACATTTCCCCTTCTATTAAACATATTATTATACCTGGAACCTTCAAATTTCTTTAGCCATTGACCCCCTTTTTAAAATTTACATTCTGAAACAACCCTTATGAAATTTTTGAATTTAGATAGATTACTCCATTTTAATAAGAAGTACTTTGTTATGTACAGTACTCTAATTGAAAACACAGTTGAAACTTTTGGACACTTTGTACATAGAATTACATCCATTTGTTTACCAACTTATGAAAACACAATATTTGAGAAGTTAGGAGTACTTGATGTTATGTTCACTATTAGCATTTTAACTTTGCAAATTAATCAGATGTCTCTAGAAAACATATAATTAATCCCATACATATCAAATCTAATTTGCTTATTTTTCCTATAAAAAACAAGATATCAGATAAGTGTTTTGAACAGTATTTGTCATCTCTCCTTGTTGAAGGCCCTAGAAACAATGGATATTAGACATTATAGACATCAACATTTTATTAGTTTGACCACCTAGAGAGACTTGTGAGTTAGTAATTTTTTTAAAGACGTCTTTACCTCTATTTGTTTACCCAATTTAAATTGAACCTTTTAAATCACATGAATTAAAGGTATTTGTGCAAGCTCATGGCCCACAAATGACAGAGGCAGGAGAGGGGAAGCAAACCTCAGGTCAGCAAGCTTTCCTCGATTCTGCAGCGAAGTCACCGATCAGGCATGGGAGGGCCCATTTTCTGGGTATGGAGCTGCCCCTGGGTCACAGAAGGAGTCTGGGTCTTATAGTTTCACTGGAGACTGCGGACACGCAGCTGGACACTCAGGGGCTAGTTGTGCAGGTTAGAACTTTAACTCTGGAAGGCGGTTGTAATAAGTGCCACCTCCCTGTCACTGGGAAGAGCTCACAACTGGGCATTCACTGTGCTCCTCTTCCTCTGGGACCCATTGTTACCAAAGCTTCCCAAAGCAGTAATAATATAGACCTCTCCCGGGAGGGAGAAGGGGGCCATGGCTGATGTTCTAGAAGCCCAAGATGTGAGCACCCCTACATCTTTTATAGGTTGAGGTCTCTTTTGTTCTCCAGATCTCTCCCCCCTTCTCTCCTTCTTGCCTACTTGACTAGGCCGATTCTTGCAGGTGAGATGTAAAGAGTGAGAAGCAGGTGGGGAAGGGGGAGGCACGGGGCCCAGGCGGCATTAATTAGCAGCTTTTCGCCTGCAGTTCTTGACAAGGGCAAGTAGATTTGGTAATCAGTGGGCTCCTGAGATCCTTGACAATCCATTCTCCCAGGGGCTGTCTCCAACTTCCAGAGGCAGATGGCTCTCATGGCCTCCATTTCCTCGATTTGACCTGATCCCCTATCTCTACACTAACTGCCTGTCCCCAATTCTGGCTTCACCTATTTGCTTTTCTCTTTCCAGGACCCCTCTGCAATGGGGAAAGGTCAAAGGCCAGGGCTCAGCATGTTTGCCTCCTTCCTTCAAGATGCACTGGGGTTGGGAAGGGTAAATGTTTGCTTTTGGTGGAGATGCTGGGGAGGAATGGGAAGGGATGAAACTTTGCTTTTTCCCCTCAGGGTCCCTTGTCTTGGGAAAGGTTTAATGTTTGGCTAATTTCCCTCCCTCCTCCCGGGCCACTGTCCCTCCATTTTTCTTGGAGAGCTGTCTCGTAGGAATATTATTTTCCATAACCCTTCAATTTGGATCATTTTTTTAAAATTTTAATTCACGAGTGCTCATTATCTACATGCCAATTTTGTTATGTACAGAAAAACATTAACCCAGGCACGCAGGATGAAAATCATGAACTCCAAATAAATATTGAATTTAAGAAGAAACAAGAGTCTTAGAAAGAATGACACGGCCATTAATTATTTCTGTAAGGCAGTATGAGGGAGCAAGAAAGAGAGAAAGAGAAGGAGAAAGTCTAGAAACCATTTTTCTGTGTTGCCGAGAGAAGTTAAAATGGACACTTCTTTCTCTCTGGGCTCAGGTTGGTCCCTGCTGTGCCTGCCTGCTTTTGCAGTTTACATTCCAGACTTCAGAGTGGCCTGGCCAGGGAAATTGCTGCCTGGGGATTTTTGACCCTTTTTTTCCGGTTGGTGATCAGGTCAGGTTAGGATGCAGGAATTATTATGCTCCTTACTGAGACATGCCATTAGCTGTTGGGTTGGTCAGGGTTAGGGGAAGACACTTACCAGTGAGTTGTGCTTCTAAAAATCTCTTCAGAAGGAGAATATTTGCCTGCTGCTTGACTGTTCACCACCCCTGTAACCTGGGGCTCCTCAGAGGTATTAGGGGTCTGAGGAAGCTGGCTGCACCGAGGGGAGGGGTACTTGTCCCTGGGGACAGTCCACCTTCCAGTGTCCCCACTGCCCACATTTGGAACAGGGCTTGGTGGGGGGCCTTGGATTCCGACAAGCTCTTGCCCAATGTCCAGTTTGCCCACATCGGAAACAGCTCTGGGGCACTTTGAAGGGTACAGCGGGGTCACCAGCCATGGGGTATTAAAAGGTCAGATTGGAGCATAAGTCGCAGGGGCTTTCTTTGGGTCCTGAACTGCGGAGGCCAGGAGCTGATATATAACTTTAAAATGCCTCTCTTTTTGCTTTTTGGCCTCATCCTCCCGCTTGTTAAAAACTTTGACGGCGAGACTCAGAACGCTCCTCCAGCTGCCTGAGGATGTCCGGTGCAGACCCGCCGATGAAGTTAAAATGCAGATAGAGGCTGCCGCCAGGGCTGTTGACATCCAAATTTACACATTTTGTGACTGCCTCAGTAAGTCCCTGGGTGATTTCCTTTATCTTTTCCCAGTTTACTTGGGTGTGGGGATTCTTTGACACTCCCTCAAGGAGACAAGTGACCATATGCTGTAACCTGATAAACCCAGGGTCTTGGGGTTGATAGGTCCAATCAGGTTTCATTGAGGGAACAGCAGCCGCTGCTACCAGGTGGATTTCGGGGTTTTGTAAGTGTTAAGAGATCTGCAGGATCTTGGGCGGCCTGCCAGATGTGTGCATGGTCCTCATTGGTCAGGGTAGCAGTTAATACATAATATACGTCTGCCCAAGTGAGATGATCGGCCTGAGTCAGACGGGTGAATTCCTTCCTACATTTGGCAAGGTTTTCAGAAAATGAGCCTAGGGCTGGGGAGATAGCTCAGTTGGTAGAGTGCTTGCCTTACAAGCATAAGGCCCTGGGTTCCATCCCTGGCACCTCAAAAAGAAAAAGCAAAAATGAGCCTAATTTGTGTCCTATGTGAGACATGTCTGCCATGGAGAAGGGGACACGGACTCAGAGGGTCCCTTTAGCCCCTGTCATGTATCTTGCTGGGAGCATTTTTGACCTTGTATGGTGAGGGGTTGGCAAAGGGAAGGGGGCGTGTGGCCTTTGTGAAGGTGTATGGTGAGGGGTTGGCAAAGGGAAGGGGACGTGTGGCCTTTGTGAAGGGGAGCCTGACCAGGGGAGCCGAGTCTGATGGGGGGGAGGGGAACCCCAAGGGGATATGGAGGCCTCCAGGGGCTATGGTGCCCCGGGATCTGTAAGGAGGGGGTTCGTCAGCTCTCTGCGGGGCCGTGAATGAGGAAGGGGAGTGTGAATCTGTGTCTCCTAACTGCAGAGCAGCACAAGGCCGGCACAGGGAGGGCTTGAGAGGAGGAGAAAGGTCTGGAGGTACGGCCGTTCCAAGCCCTTGCCACTTTCGGTTAAATATTTTTCTAAAGTAGAACCTCTTTATTGAGAGTTCCGTATTTGGGCCACGTGTGCTGGCCACCTAGTTTGCAGAGTAGCCAGATTTCAGTACTGAGCCTAATGAGGGGTTTAATTCTGAGATCAGTATGGGAACAAAGGGTTTTAAGATTGGTGGAGAGACAGCCCAAGGGGGTGTCTCTGGGAACTGATTGGGTAGTTCCATCTTCCATCTTCAGGGAGGCTCGACAGAGGAGGTGACAGGGAGAGCAAAGTGTCCTCTGAACTCTTTATGCCACCGGATGTGCCAGTCCTGGACTGGACTTCCCCTGGAGGGACTGGTGAGCCGTCTTTCCCCCAATCCCAGTGGTAAGAGACAGAGTCCCGGTTAATAAATGGGGTCTCACCTCTTCAAAGAGATGAGAAAGCTGGTGGTGGACGCAGAAGCAAAATGGCAAGTAGGTCCCTGACTCTGAAGTTTGCTGGGTGCAAAAGGGAAGGGAAGACTGGGGAGGGAGCGGAAGTAGGCCTCCTTTAACGCCGCAAAGGGTGTGATATGAATTCTTTACTGTTCGCCTGGTGTGAAGCCCCAGCAGTGTTTTGGGTGGTTGATGCCTGGTACCCTGCGGGCTGCCAGAGTCAGACTCCAAGCCTTCGTGCAACACTAGGAGCCGCCCCGCCAGATCCTTCAGCTGCCTTCGAGCCTCCCTCCAATCTCACTCTCACGGGCCAGGCTTCCCCCACACGGTGGTTGACATGTGGTACCTCAGGGCCGCCAGGGTTAGATTTCAGACCCAAACCTTCGCTCAGCACAGAGAGTCGCCCTGGCCGGCTGGACTCAGTGGTCTTGGGCCCTCGTCTCTCTCTCCCACTGAGTGTCTCCCGCGTAAAGTGGACAGCAAAGGGCGTGAGAGGCCTCCGTCCAACAGGGTAGGGGACGCAGTCAGTTTGGAGATTGAGCCGGACTCGTGTGAGCGGGCAGATCAGGTCAGTCTCCAGGCCTCATCAGCTGCTTAACTGATAGCGGGAAAGGGAAGGGGTTCCGGGGAAGTAGGGAAAGTCACCTCGCTGCAATCCCGGGCCAGGGAACCAACTGTGAACCCGAAAAGACCGGAGGACGCAAACCTCAGGAACCAGCTTAGCTGTTGTTATTCAGGAGACTGAACGAAGTTTCACACAGGAACGGGGATGAGGGGATGAAGGGGCGTGGGCAGGCCCACCTCCTCTCCTGGTGGAAAAGGAGCCCCTGAACAAAGACAGGGACTGGGCTTAAGTGGGTTATTGTGAGGGGCTGCCTAGTGAGCGGATCAGGTTTCTTGGGCACTCAGGAATTCGGAGTCTGTCCTACCAATCAGTGAAAGTGTCTGTTTGAGGGCTTAGGAATTTGACCTCTGGGAAAGATGTTTTTGAAGGGGATGAATGCCTTTTAGAGACTGTCACTTCAGGGATGATAAGACACTTCTTCCCTGTCTGAGTGGCATCCAGAAGACCTTGATCTCAGGAGATGAAGGCTGTCAGCGCCTGGCCTTCTTTTCCGCTCTTTTCCCAGGCCACGTTATCATGGGGATTTTTCATTTTCCATGTCTACCACCACATACCACCCTGTGCATCCGATGCAGGCCCGCTCCAGGCACCCCATGGATGAGGAAGCATGCCTTGGTGCAAGGTGGAGAAAGTCCCACCCTTGGAGACCAAAGGCTGCAAGTAGGACATGGGCTTATCTCCACTCCCCACCCCCACCCACTTGGCCAGGAGCTCTTGCTCAGTGAACAACCTGTGCAAACGCACTCTGAGATTCTGTGTGCTCACAGAGCAGGAAGACACTCTACAATACGACAAAAGCAATTTTTTTCTGGTCTAATCACATCACATACAATTTACTGATAATCTGTAAAACATCCAGTGGTCAATGAGACATGGAAGAACCCCTGTTATTCCAGCTTCTTGGGAGTCACAGGCAGGAGGATCAAAAGTTTGAGGCCAGGGGCTGGGGCTGTAGCTCAGCGGCAGAGTGGTTGCCTAGCACTTGTGAGGCACTGGGTTCAATCCTTAGCACCACATAAAAATAAATAAATACAATAAAGGCATGCTGTCCATCTGTGACTACAAAAAAATTTTTTAAAAAAGTTTGAGACCAGTCTGGGCAATTTAGGGAGACCCTATCCCAAAATAAAATATAAAGGGCTGAGGAGGTCGCTTGGTGGTAGAACACATAGCACATGGGTTTGATCCCCAGCAACACAATACAATCCTCTTCTTTTAAGAAGAGATTTGTTAATTTGAGAATCTCAGCAAAGTTTCAGATTATATGAAAGGAAGTTGAAAAAAAAAAAAAAACTTAGATAAGAGAAAGGTATTTAGGCAACAGTACGACAGAGGGGTAGTGATACCGCCATTTACCGGTGACGAGTTCTGCTCCTTCTAATGTTGAAGATTGAACACTAGAGAAGCAGCCAAGGCAGGCATATTAAGCAGGTTTTATTTAAAGGAAATAATACAGACTTCTCCCGGCAGGAAGAAGGGGGCCATGGCTGATGTTCTAAAAGTCCCCAGAAGTGAGCACACCCTACATCTTTTATAGGTTAAAGTCTCTTTTGTTCTCCAGCTCTCTCCCCTTCTCTCTCCTTCCTGCCTACGACTAGGCCTGGTTTTGCATTAAGTGAGAAGCCATGGGCAGGGGGAGGGCCAAGGTGATTCAGGCAGGCAAGGGCCCAGGGGCATTAATTAGCAGCTCCCTGCTTGCAGTCCTTGATAAAGGCGGGTAAATTTGGTAATCAATGGGCTCCAGAGATCCTTGACATTCCATTCTTCCAGGGACAGTCTCCAACTTCCAGAGGCAGATGACCTCATGGCTTCATTTCCTCGATTTGACCCGATCCCCTATTTCTACACTAACTACCTGTCCTTAACTCTGGCTTCAGTAGGTGGGGTGGACTCTAGAGCCAGCAGGCGGTGTGTCGGGATTCTGTCTGCGTGACCCTTGGCTCATGCTGCCAATCACTGAAACAAGTTCTGCAGAACAGGAAGGGTTTATTCACAAGGCAACCAAGCATGAGGAGACCGGAGACCCAAGTCTCCAATCCGCCTCCCCAAGGAGGGGCTCAGGGGCATCATGGGATAAAGAAGCAGATGGTCTAAGGCATGGGGAAGGTGGCCACAGGAATCTGGCGAGAAGCGGCCCGAGACCCAGAGGAGAGCGGAACTCCAGTCTGAGCGCCCCTGACCAGTTTTGCACACATTTATAGGCGATCCAGTGTCATTACTGTTCTAGCCTGAAATGGTACATGATTGGGCACAAGGTTTCGAAGAACTGTACATGGTTGTGGGTGAGGATTCTCAAGTGGGCAGCGTGTTTACAGAAGCAGAGTGGACACGGGATGGCTCCTCTCCCCAGGCCATCGGTAGAGCTGTAGCCTCGGGCAGGGCACAGGGGCCTTCACGCTTCAAAGGGACGTGGCTGGATCCTAGGGTATCCAAAGGCAAGGGTGAATGGTGCTAACTAGTTTCCCCGAAACCCAGCAGGCAGGGAGGGGAACTTTCCTTCCCAGGCATTAATTCTTACAGACTGCATCCTTAGTGGACTTTATATGCAGGCCTGGGTCAGTGACCCACTACAACGCGACCTCGAAAATCGGTGGTCAAAGCGTTGCTGAGTGAGTGGACTCCATCCGTGGCCCTGCAAACAAATAAATATAACACAGTAAGTGAAGCTCGAGGGTTTATTCAGATTTTCCCCAAAATGAACCTCGCAGGTTAAAGGGGTAGGATTTATGTATTCGTTCACTCAGCCAGTACCAAGCGCTTCTTCCATGCCAGGCACTGAAACACAACTGCAAATATACAGAGAGGTGGGAAAATAATACAAAATAATGCAAAATTTCTGTGGGGATGGAAGTTAAGAGAGGGTATGAGGGTAAGTTGACTTGGCCAGGTGGGGCAGAGATGGTTTCTCATTGGTGTAAGATCTGAAGAAAGAGTGGATGCTAGGCAATGAGAGAGAAAAGGAGAGACCCAAGAAGACAGAAGAGCAAGTGTGAAGGTCCTGGGGCAGAAGGAAGTTTAGGTCTTTCACAGGACTGAAGTGAGGTCACCAGGACTAGAGTGGAGAAATCTAGGGGAAGAGGGACTCTGGAGGAGTCTGGAGGGAAGTCATCAGGGCCAGACTGGGCAGAATCTTGAGGCCTGATAGGGATGCCATCCTAGGAACACAGAAAATGAAAGATGGGTAAAAGGGAAGGAGAGAGGTGACAGGAACACAGGATTGCATTGTTTTTTAAAAACATCGTTTTGGCACTGGTGTAGAAAACAGGTTGAAAAGGAGTCAGAGTGGTGTGGGGCCAATTGGTTAGTCATTCCAGCCACTCAGGTGAGATAGGATGGGATCCTAGACCAGGACCATGGTAATGGAGAGAGAAGTGGTGGGGAGAGTTGAGGAAAATAAATAGGACAGGGAATGCGCAGGAGGAGATCAGAGCTTCATTCAGGTGATTCCAAACTTCTGGTACATGTTTCTAGAGGACATTGACATCATTCACTGGAATAGCTGTGTTAATCAGCTTTGCATTGATATAACACAGTAACCAAGGTAATCAACTTATAAAGAAAAAAGGTTTATTTTGGCTCACAGTTTTGGAGGTTCCAGCACACAATTGATTGACCCTGTTGCTCTGGGCCTGTAAAGAGCAGCACATCATGGTAGGAGCATGTGGCAGAGTAAAACCTCTTACCTCACGGCAGGGAAGCAAAACAGGGAGAGAGGAAGAAGGGGTGAGTGCCTCATAACCTCCTTTAAGGACACACTCCCAAGACCCCACTGCTTAAAGGTTCCACCACCACCCAAGTGTTGCCCTGGTGACCAAACCGCCAACACATGGGCTTTTGGGACACATTTATCCAAAACAGAGCAAAGACCAATGTTGGGAGAGAACTGGGCCACAAGGAAGTGCCCGGGTCACCACATCTATTTCCCACCACTCCAACACTTGACACTTCTGTTGGAATTGAGGACTCAACATTTGACATGGGTCTGTTGAACAGCTATCCTTCCTCCTGGGGGTCGTAGGCATGGCATATGCCCATATACAATTGTTTTTAATACTAATAATCAATACATCTTCAGATTCCAATTATAAAAAATACTGCGGAGGTTTTGCTGTATTGGGACACAAAGTAACATATAATAAAGTTTAATATTAATACATAGATAAAATAATAAATAAGCAATTATAATCTGTTCAAATTTGTGAAGAGTATACAAATTTCTCTAAAAATCATAAGTATAGGTAAATAAAAATGTATTCCTCTGAACTTAGATGTGGTATTTGGCCTTCATAGTTTTCTTAGTGTTTATGATTAAATTTAAGGATACTTTACCTACATAATACAAATATACAGGTTAATCATAAATATAATTTGTATTTTTCTTATGTCTCATGCTTTAAAGATCAAAATAGAGTTTCATTCTGGGAATTTAAGGTTAAACGAAGCATGGTGCCCTCAATCTTGCTGGGAACAAGATTGTTCTGTTCTCAGCTATCATGCAGAAAAAATGTGTTCCTTGGGAAAGTTCATAAATTGTACTTTTGAAGATTTTTTTTAACTTATTATTTCCTTGTACTAACCAAATAAAAAGACTTGTGAAAAAATAAAGAAGAGATTCAGCCTCAGAATGCTTGAGATCTCTGTCTGTTGTTTCTCCACCCCGCCGACGCCTCCCATCCACCTCGGACCCCGGACTGCCGCTAGGGCTGGACCCCGGCACCTGATCTTCCTGAGGGAGACCGCATCAGATGCTTCCTCTTCTAAAGAGTTACCAGGAAAGCAGCTGGACCCCCACCTCCAGCCTCAGAGGGGAGGCGTGGGCTAGAGACAAACACCCAGGCATCACCCATGTAGAGGGGGCACCTGCGTGGTGGTGGCTAAGGCAGCCTCCACACAACACGGTCACTGTGACTCTAAACGAGAAACTGTATAATCGTGTGCTCAGATGTTCAGCTCATCAGGTAAGTACCTTCAACTTGACTCCATTTCTAAAGATTATTTTATCTCTGAAAGTGTGGCGAGAAGTCACCCAGCACGAGCATGAGCTCGGGAGAAGCTCGTGCCCAGGAAACCTCCGGAAACCTGACTCTCAGGCACCCACGGCTGCATATTACCGATGACTCCAAAGTGTAGCAGCCTGTAGCAAACCCGGGGCTGCGTGTCGCCCGGGCAGAGCTCCCACCACCTGGTGTGCTCGAAGCCCTGGTTCCACCCAGCAGCGCGGGGCAACAGGCATGCACGCCCTCGCAGCGCCTGTGGGTAGGCCCAGGACGGCTCTGCTGGGCTCTCTGGTTCAAGGTCTCTCACGGGCTTCGTCTGGGTCGGAGGATCCTGGTCCAGGGTGGCTCACTCAGTGCTGTTCTCCATGTGGACCTACCTGTCCCTAGGACTCTTGAGTGTCCTCATGACCTGGCAGCTGACTTTTCTCAGAGTGAGAATCCAGGAGACTGAAGCTACAATGGCTTGTATGTGCTAGTTTCGGATGTCACCCATGGTCACTTGCACCTAATTCTAGTCACTAAAAATGAGTCACTAAGTTCAGCTCATGTGTAAGGAGAGGGAGTTGGGCTCTGTTTTATTTTATTTATTTTATTTTCTTGCAGTACTGGGGATTGAACCCAGGGCCTTGCTCATGCTGGGCAAGCTCTCTACGAATGAGCAACATCCACAGTCATTTTATTTTATTTTATTTCATTTCATTTCATTTTATTATTTTATTTTATTTTATTTTATTTTATTACTTATTGGTACTGTGGATTGAACCTAGAGGCACTTAGCCACTGAGCCACATCCTCAGCCCTTTGTATTTATTATTTTGAGACTGGGTCTCACTAAGTTTTACTTAGGGCCTTGCTAAGTGGCTGAGGTTTGAACCCATAATCCTCCTATCTCAGCCTCCGGAGCCACTGGGATTACAGGTGTGTGCCAACACGCTCTGTTCTTTTTATTATATTTTGAGACACCATCTTGCTAAGTTGCCCAGACTGGCCTTGAACATGTGATCCTCCTGCCTCAGTCTCCCGAGTGGCTGGGATGATAGGCATGTACCCACCCGTCTAAAAGTCCTTCTACTACACTAAAATGACGTAGTCAAATTCTTTGATATCACACAGCTTCCACCTCTGGGTTTCTCCCTGGTCTTTTGCCTTCAGGGGCAGTGGGCATTGTACCCATGTCCACTGACTTCCCTGGCTTGGTGGTGTCAACTACCTGCTATTAAGCCTGGCACGCGCTGGAGGTGGAACCCAGGGCCTCATGCATGCGAGGCCAGCGCTGCCCCACTGGGCCACTCACTCAGTCACTCGGCATCTCTTGGGAAGGCTTCCAGCTCAGTCTTCTATAACTATAAATTATGTAATTTATGATACACTCTAAGGGCAGCAAAATCCACCTCCATTCTCTCAAGGTCTCTGTGGAGCATGAGAATTAAATTGATATAATATAGGTTAACAGAGGAAAAGCAAATAGATTTCTTTGATAGGTTTTCTGTGACCCAGGAGCCTTCAGAAGGAAACGAAGCTCTGAAAAAATCAAAGGCTAGTAGGTTGTAGAGACACAGACCACATGGAGAGGATGAAAGTTATTTATTTTATAAAGGTCTGTGCGGAATTCTCTGTGTCAACTTCTTGCCCTTCATGACAAGATGTTTAGGAAGGACATCTTTTTTTTTTTTTTCCTTTTTTCTTTTTTGGTCTCCCTTTTTTTTTAACCTTTATTTATTTGTTTTCATTAACTTTTTTTTGATAGTGATAATTTTTTTTTTTTAAATTCTTATCACACATGTATATAGGGTAATGATGTCTGTCTCACGATCCACCCTCCTTCTCCCCACCTACCCCACCTCCCCTCACTCCCCTCCATACAATCCAAAGTTCAGGAAGGACATCTCTGGCGTGGCCATTGTATCTCTGGACTTTAAGCTCAGTGGTAGTCCACCAGCTTAGCAGAAAGGAAGCCCCATACTCCCACCCAACACTGCAAAAAACAAAAAACAAAAAACAAAAACCTGAAGGTCAGAATGATCTCATATCTGCTGTTTTTAAAAAGAAATCGCACCTGGGCTGGGGTGGTGGCTCAGTGGTGGAGGGCTAACCTAGCATGTGTGAGGTACTGGGTTCGAGTCTCAGCACCGCATGTACATTAATTAATTAGATAACGGTCCATCGACAACCAAAAAAAAAAAAAAAAATCCCACCTCCCACTATCCAGAAAGTCTTAGGTTCAGATAGCAATACTGTGGGACACGGGGGAGGAAGGACAGAGTAAGAACAATCCTGGAGAAACACAGACAGACCCTGAGGCCGCGCTACACTGCCGCCACCTGGTGGCCAGAGGCCTGCAGCGCAGAGCGTTGCCTCCTGGTAACAGTGTAAAAAATACAGAAGAGATTCTTGTTTGTTGGTTCGGTTGGTTTTTGAGACAGGGTTTGGCTATGTCTGGCCTCAAACTCCTAATTCTCTGCCTTAGCATCCTCAGTATCTGGGCATACTTAAAAATAATTAAGATTTTTTTTTTTTTGGAGGGAACTGGGAATTGAATCTAGGGACCCGGAGCTACATCCCCAGTTCTTTTTATTTATTTATTTATTTATTTTGAGGCGATCTCACTAAATTACCCAGGGTGGCCTCCAAATTGTGATTGTCCTGCCTTGGCACCCCCTCCAAATCAAAGATAATATATATTACCTTTTTTTTTTTTTTTTTTGGTACCAAGAATTGAACCCAGGGGTGCTTAACCACTGAGTCGCATCCGCAGCCTTTTTTTTTTTTTTTTTTTTAATACTTTATCGAGAGACAGGGTCTCACTGAGTTGCTTAGGGCCTCACTAAGTTGCTGAGGCTGGCTCTGAACTCTTGATCCTCCTGCCTCAGCCTCCCAAGCCACTGGGATTACAGGTGCGCGCCACCATGCCCATCTTGTATCTTGTTTACTTCAATAAAAATAGGTAAAATTAAAGTGTGAAATGAGTCTAAAATAAATCCCCTCTTGCCTGACTTCAGATATACTCTTGCTTATCTTGGGATTATGTGGCAGCACCCTCAAAATTCACCTTGAAATTTAATGTTCAATGTGTTCCTGTCCTATCTCTGAACTTCCCTCTGAGCATTTTAGAACTTCTCTTTGGCATCCTCGGTGTGTGTAATTATATGCTATTATACACTATGTGTATTGTTAATTATGTCTTCTATTATACAAAGTGTTATGTAGCACTATTTTATATACTTCTTTTTATCCTTTGCAGTTTCCAGGCGTATAAATGTTCACCCCATGTTCTGCCTGATTTCCACTACAGAGTGCCCACTCCTGCTGGACCAGTATGCACATGGCCTCCCCACCCTGTGTGCCAACAGCAGTGTACAATTGGACCTTGGCCTTAACCTCTTCTATCATACACACTGCAAAGGCAAGGTCCACCAGGTCCCCATTTGCAATCAAAGTCCAGGAAATCTGAAACAGGACCTGCTTCTAAATCTTACCGAGATTTGTTCTTGGAGAGTTCCCCACAGTAGCTTCTGGGAGCCCACTTGAGCCCCACTGTCAAATAACTGGTCCATAGTTTACTGTTACTTGCCAGCTGTGTGATCTCCAGAAATGACAACCTTTCTGAGGTTAGGGAACGCCCACTTGTAAAGTGGGATTAACATGTCTTTTTTTCATAGGAATATAGTAAAGATCAAATGAGAATACACAGTAAAAGCATTATAAATTTGTAAACCACTATGCAAATCTCACAGTCTCTGAATTAGGGAGTGGAGATTGCAATGAAAACATGGATTTGGGGTGGGTGTGGTGAAGCATTCCTATAATCCCAGAGGCTCAGGAGGCTGAGGCAGGAAGATCACAAGTTCAAAGCCAACCTCAGCAATTTAGCAAAGCCCTGTCTCAAAATAAAATATAAAAATTGCTGGGGATGTGCTCAGGGGTAAAGCTCCCTGGGTTCAATCCTCAATATAAAAAATAATAATAATAATAATGGTGCCTTTGCTATTGTGCCTTTGCTATTGTGGAGAACTCCCTGGGTATATCACATCCTGCTCTGAGCTTCCATGTTCACACGTGGGAGGGAGAGAAAACGACATCAATAACTCATGGATTGCTGCTATCATGACATGACATAGCAAAGGTCAAAGGGCCGTCCCAGGCAGGGGCAAAGTGTGTGGGGTCAGAGCTCAGAGCTCCCTTCCAATGCAGACTAGTCTGGAAGCCTTCCCTGGAGTTGGGGTCCTTCCCGGGCCAACACTTTGACCAGGAGCCACCCCTCCCCCAGAGCCGCAGCCTGGGTTTCCACAGCCACTTTGGTTCAGGGAGAAGAACAGCCAGCAGCCTCTCCATTCCTGCAGGATAACAAACCGCTCTAGCAAATAAAGACACCTCTCCCTCCCCGCTTCAAGATAAGGTTTACTCACAGCTTAGCAGGAATTATATTAATAATATAGGATCACACATTAAAGAAAAATAATGAACATTTGCCTAGAACCATACTGCTTACAAAGTACAGCTACGCGCTCCTTTTTAAAATAAAGACCCCATGGAGATAGTTGACCCTTTCAAAGCATGCGATTCAGTGATATGAGGTGACTTCAGCGTCAAATTCCAGAACATTCTCATCACCAGAGAAAGGAACCCCGCCCACATCAGCAGGCACGCCCCATTCCTCTCCCCCCCCCCCCCACCCGTGCAACCAAGACCCAACTTCCTCTTTATGGATTTACATTTCATGCAAATGGAATCCTACCAGAGGTGGCCTTTCGTGCGTGTGTGGCTTCTAGCATACTGCTCTCAGAGTTCCTCTACACAGTAGCCTGTGTCAGCCATGGAATAAGGTCCCATTACTTGTCACTCATCACTTGATGGGTATTTGGGTCATTTCCACTCTTTGGCTATTTTGAATGGCGCTGCCATGAGTCTTCTTTGGAGAGAGATTTGTGCTCTCAGTTCTCTTGGGTATATGCCTATCCTGGAATCACCACGCAGGCAGTAACTATGTTCACCTGTTGGAGGAACCACCAGACCATTTTCCCCTTGGCTAACCTTTGCACTCCCCTCAGCATGCTGCAGGGTCCTGATTTCCCCACATCTGGGCAGCATTTACTGTGCACGTTTCTATGACAGCTACCTGGGGCATGTCAAGTGATATGATTTGCATTTTCCTAAAGATGAAGGACGTTGAGCATCTTTCACAGGCCACTTGCATACCTTCGTTAGAAATAATGAGGTGTTCCCAAGATCAAACCCGTGGAAGTGGATGCAAGGCAGAGGGTGTGTTCCCCAAGGGAATGGGTGAGCAAACACACCTGGGCGGGCAGTCTGCCAGCATTTGCCCCTAACAAGGTACTGCCCCTCCCTCTGATTGGAAGAGCTCCAAGGTACAATCTACCCATTAGCTAATTTTAGAATTAGGGCCTGCAAAAGGGAAGGGCTACAACTGAATTCTATTAAGGTCGAAGACTAGATTTTGAAAATGAACCAGAGACTTTCTATTTCTCACACTTTCTTTGATGTCTATTTTTATTTTTTTGACCACTTTTAAAAAAATTAGAATGTTTGTCTTTGTTGAGTGACAAGAGCTCTTTATTTATTCTGGCTACTAGGCTCTTCCCAGACACATGATTTGTAAATATTTTCTCCCATTCTGTGGATTATCTTTTCACTTTGATTGTATCCCCTGGTGCACAAGTCTTTAATACATGATCTTTTAAAATAAAATAGTTCTCATTGTAAAAGTGAGACATTTTGGGAGAAAACTGTTCCCTTGTGATGTTGGGCATGACTCAACAATCATTCCTAAGAAGTTCCCTGAGTAAAACAGCTAGGAGAAAACAACTAAATCGTCATCAGGGTTTTTTTTTATTTTTTATTTTTTTTGGCACCAGGGAGTGAACCCAGGGACACTTAACCACTGATGTTTTATTTAGAGTCAGGGTCTTGCTGAGTGGCTCAGGGCCTCTCCGAGTTGCTGAGGCTGGCTTTGAACTCTCAGTCCTCCTGCCTCAGCCTCTGAGTCACTAGGATTACAGGCGTGAGCCACTGTGCCCAGCCTCATCATGCGTTCTTAACACAAACCAGCAGCAAATACCAAACCAAAAGAGGCCAGGCTGAAGCCACTGCCCTCAGAGAGAGGAAGCTGGCATGGACACTCATCCTGATTCATCTTTCCACCTATGATGTCACGATTTGATTCAATGCACTGAGGCAGGAAATAAATTGACCAGCACCAATATTTGAAAAGAAGGGGGAAATAGCTTTATTTGTAAACATTATTGTGATCTAGAAAATCTGAGAGGCTCCAAAAACATGCATAAGAGAATTTGGTAGAAGCAGCTAGTTGTAAGAAACTTGTCGGAAATGAATGGTTTTCTTTAAACTGGCAGTGACTGAATAGGAGACAGCATGGGCGTGGGGAAATGTTCCATTCGTAAAAGCAACAAAAATGCTAAATCAACAAATTAAAAACAGGATCTATATGGAAAAATCCATACAGCTGTATTGTCAGACCAAAGCACAGGTCTGAAAGACAGAAGAGGTACACCAGGATCCTGTCTGCAGTGCTTAACAGCATACAAGTATCCATTCTTCCCAAATGCGTAACAATTTTGTAATGTACAAAGCTGCTCCCCCGCCCATTCCGTTGCAGTCATTTTCCCTGCCTCCCCACCACTTGTCAATCGGTGAACAGCCTAGCTAGCTATTTCATCAGTCAGCTTGCGAGTATCCTTCTCCGTTATTGGTCCCGTTTTCCCAGCGGAATTCAGCCGCCATCTTTCCTCTCTTGCTTCTCTCTCCTACACACTTGCTTTTCCTCCTCCTCGCTTTCCACTCTCTCTAGCGCACAGCCTTTCTCTTTCCTTTCTCTTGTCCTCTCATTTTCTCTCTTACCCTGCAGGGAGACACTCTGCTTAATAAATTCCCTTATGTGATTTCCCGTATCTGGCGTGGATTTCTGGGAGCTATGGTTGAGCCGCAACTGAGACCGGGCATATGGAGCACCAGTTCCGTCCGAGGGGCTGGAGCTACTGCGGGTCTGAGCTGAGCTGTATTTTTCCTTACAAATTTTAAGTACTTCCTCTCAGAATGGAGGTAGAATGGACTGTATAAAATGATTTTTTCTTTTTTACAGTACTGGGAATCGAACCCAGGGCCTATCCACCTCTAGCACCCCTTCCTTTTTTTGAGACAGGATATCCTTAAGTTGCTGAGGCTGGCCTTGAACTTGCCATCCTCCTGCCTCAGCCTCCTGAGTAGCTGAGAGTACAGGTGTGCGCCACTGTGTTTGCCTGCAGTAGTGTTTAAAAGTTCCTATGAAGCCACTTGGGGCAAATACTGCTAAATGCTTTCTTCCTCACTAACAACATCTGTATATTATTAGGGGTAGCAATATCTCCCCAAAATTACTTTGTAACTTATGATCTTACATTTCTAGCCTCCCTTAAAGCTAGGGCTTTGTGACTAAAATTTGAGAAAATGTTGGTGGAAAGCGCTTCCAGAAAGACTTCTTCGAAAAGGGATAAATGGAAGTTTGGAAAGTCCTTCCCCCACCTTCTTTCTTCTCTCTGCTTCCTGGAATGGAATGTCAATGCAAATGGCTGGAACGGCAGAAGCCTTGTTGGATTGTGAGGTGAACTCTTTCAGCGATGGAGACAAATTCAAGCACTATGGCAAAACTGGAAAGACCCGGATGAACATGAAACCACCATATGAGCCCTGGCTATTTAGAATTCTTTTATCTGACAGAGAAATAAACTTGTGTTTTGTCCAAGGCACTGCTGTTTTAGGATCTGGCTATATGTTATGGATCCAAAATCTACTTGATATACTACTATCATCAAAATATGAACACAGAAAAAACAACGAATGAGTAAAATAAAACAGAAAATCCAGAAATAGATCCAAGAACTTATGAGGACTTGATACATGAAAATATCACAGCCCCAATCAGATGGAGAAGAATGTTTTATCTACTAAGCGTAACTGACATACTGGTTGTTTGAAAGAAAATGAAACTAAATCCTTCCACATATCATAACTTAGTTCCAGGTGGATCAAAAAATGCAATTAATTTAAGAATTAATAAAAAAATTGGAAGAACATTTGCATAAGCTTAGGTTGGGAAACAACCTAAGCACAGCAGGAAACGTAAAAGCCATAAATGAAAAGATAGCCATATAAATTGTGGCAGAAGTAACCATAAGCAAAGTTAAAAGACCCGTGTGGAAATAAGTATGCTGTACACTTGATGGACAGTGGTCACCTATGGCTGGGGTGTATAAATATTCTCTGTCACAGTCAGTTACTAAATATTTGGGACTTCAGGGCTGTAAGGTCTTTGTTGAAACTACTCAAGCCTGTCAGTGTAGCAAAAAAGCAACCGTAGACTACACATAAGCAGACAAGTGTGGTTATGTTCCAATAAAACCTCATATACTAAAATTTGGATTTTGTATCTTCTTTTTAATTTATTTTTATTGTAAACAAATGGGATACATGTTGTTTCTGTTTGTACATGGAGTAACAGCATACCATTTGTGTAATCATACATTTACATAGGGTAATGATGTTTGATTCATTGTTATTTTTTCCTCCTCCCCACCCCTCTCACCCCTTTTCCCTCTATACAGTCCCTCCTTCCTCCACTCTTGCCCCCCTCCCACCCCCCCATTATGTGTCGTCATCCGCTTATCAGCGAGATCATTCTTCCTTTGGTTTTTTGAGATTGGCTTATCTCACTTAGCATGATATTCTCCAATTTCATCCATTTGCCTGCAAATGCCATAATTATATTATTCTTTATAGCTGAGTAATATTCCATTGTATATATATATATATACACCACAGTTTCTTTATCCATTCATCAATTGAAGGACATCTAGGTTGGTTCCACAATCTGCTGTGAAATGAGCAGCTATGAACATTGATGTGGCTGTATCTCTGTAGTATGCTGATTTTAAGTCCTTTGGGTATAGGCCGAGGAGTGGGATAACTGGGTCAAATGGTAGGTCCATTCCAAGTTTTCTAAGGAATCTCCACACTGCTTTCCAGAGTGACTGCACTAATTTGCAGCCCTACCAGCAATGTATGAGTGTACTTTTTTCCCCACATCCTCGCCAACACCTATTGTTGCTTGTATTCTTGATAATCACCATTCTAATTGGGGTGAGATGGGGATTTCATATCATTTTCACACATCACAAAATATTATTTTTCTTTCTTTTCTCCCAACCATTTAAAAATGTAAAAAAAAAAAAAAAAAAAAAAGACTTTTAACTTGTAGGACTTGCAGAATTTGGCCTGAGGGCCATGGGTTTGTGACCCTTGGCCTTTGATATACAAAGAGCACCTGCAACTTGGCAAGAAAAGGCAAAAGACACACACTGTAAACAACTGAGCTGCAGAAGAAATCACGTGGCCAATAAGCATTTGAACTTCTGTGTGGAAGGTCTCCTGTTGACTGAGAACAATAATGGCAAATAATCCCCATGTCCCTGGTGATGGATATGGAAAATGACAAAACCAAAATCGTGTGGCGGGGGAGGGGGCGGTGATAACACTGATCCTTTCCCAATACATTCTTTCCCAGTTACAAGACAGGCCCTGCGGAGGAGATATCCATCAAGTCTGGAATGAAAGTCTCTGGGAAGAGGCCAAAGCATTGATCCTTCCCCAAACAAATCCTTTTCCAGATACTGACCACTGACCCCAGACCCTCCATCTGGCCCAGTAAAAACAAACCTCAAATTACTGAGTGTCCAAACTGACAGGTTCTGTCATTAATTAAGTCACCTCTCAGTGTAAAATATAAACGCAAAGACTCTCTCTTTGACCAGTAGCTCATTTTCCACCAGGAAAGTGGGTCCATCAGAGGCACAACTCCATTGCTAAATAAAGGCTCTGCTGATCCGAGAAGTTTGCACCCAGCTTGGTCCTTTTGTGCTAATACCTGGAAGCTTTCCTTAAGAAACCAGAACCAGTCTGTTGACCATTAAGTGCCTGATGAAACTAGTAACTCAGAATAGGGCTGAAAAGAGGGTAAGGGTGTGTCATACCTAGCCTACTCAACACCCGGAGCATGTCATCTTTAACTCCTTCCCTGAGCAACGTTATTTCCAGTAATCACTGTGAAATGAAACCAGGCCTACCGTTGAAGGCATTACACATTTCAAAACAGATTCGGCTCCTGTCTCCATAATCTCCTCTTCTGTTTTTTATTTTTCTTCCTTGTGCTTGGACAGTGCCCACCTTACACTAATCTAGGTACTGTGCAAAGGGACTTTTCAGATGAATTATCGTCCTAAATCAGTTGACCTTTATAAAGCAAGGGGCATTATCTGGATGAGTCTGACCTAATAACATGGGCCCTCTAAAAGCAGTTTCTCTGGCTGGTGCAAGAACTTTCTAAAAAGAAAAGTAGCTTGACTCCAACACCTTGATTTCAAGTCTTGTAAAACACCAAGCAGCAAAACCAGCTATGCTGTGCCCAGACTTCTGACCACAGATAGATCTGAGAGTTAATAAATGCATGTTGTCTTAAGCCACTAAGGTTGTGCTAACTGTGCAGCAACAGAACACCAATGTACCCCTTATGTCCTGCACCCTGGGGGGCAGCTCTCACCCTCCCCTGTGAGTGCCTAAGAGTAAGAAACCTTAGGGAGAGTAATGTGTTTTCTCTCCCATCCCTCCCCTGACCTGACCACATCCTGCTCCATCCTGATTGAGGACAAAAATGTGCTCCAGTTCTCCCTGGTCCCTTCCCTCATCTCACTCCTAGGACCCCCTCTTTGGTGCATAGATTTGAGAATCCCTGCTCTGGAAAAACCCCAAACAATTAATCAGCAACTCCCTAATTATATGTTCACACAACTTCCAGCCTTTTTTTTTTTTTTTTTTCCTTTTTTAATATGGTAAATGAGGCTGCAGAGAACATCTGCAGAGAACATGCTAAGTACATAGAACTAAGCCTGCATTTGGGCTTGTTTCCTTAAGGTAGGATCTGCTGTCAGGAGGGAGGGACATTTTTTAGCCAGTGGCTCACAGGGAATCCCAGAGACTTGGGAGGACGAGGCAGGAGGATGGCAAGTTTGAGTCCAGCTTCAGCAATTCAGTGCCACCCTGCTCCAAAAAGAGGAAAAAGAGAGGGGCGGGGGACAGTGTGGGGCAGGCTATGCAGCTCAGTGATAGAGCGGCCCTGGATTCCAGTAATTAGTACCACAAAGAAAAAGGAAGGAACACTTTTTAAAAGGCTCTATATAGTGCCAAATTGCTGTCCTGAAAGACCTTATCAGTCTTCCATTCTATCCAGAGTATGGTGTCCTAAGGTCATCTGATGCAAGTGAGGTCAATGAAAACTCTGGCTCCAACAATTAGGAAATATTTCAGGGGGAGAAGCCTCTTACCATCTTACCCCTAAACTCTCTCCTTAGTGACCACCCTCGCTCCCAACCTCCCAATCCCGCACTGGGAACCTCTGCCTAGAAATCTAAAAGCACCCAACTAAATCAGGAGTCACCTTTCCACCCCGTACGCACCGAAGTGTCCCCGATTCAGAAGGGAGACCCATCCCTGCGACTGGGTGACAAGCACAATGGCCACGACAACCAGATTCGCCACGGAAGCCGCCTTTTAGGATGAACCGGCGGCCCATCAGGGCGGGAATGGAGGGCGGCAAGGGGTTCTGCAGGGACCACGCGTCCTTCCTCTCCCGCGCGGGCACAGTAAGTTTCGGACATTCGAAGACGTGTACACGACACGCCTGCGCACTCAGGTACGGGACAAAAGGGGACAAACAGCATCACCGAGCTCCTCGGAACTGGCCACGCTGGAAAACAGGGGTCCCCGGAGCTCGGTCGCGTGACGTCAGACGCGCGGCGGGAGAGAGCCGCGCAGGCGCAGTGGGGCGGCCCGGGCGCCGGGCCGCGCAGGCGCACGCTGCGCAAACCATTTGGCGGGTTTTTCCGGCCGCTGGGTCCTGCGCACCCCGGAGGTAGCTTTTCCCAGGCAGGACCTTCTCCCTCTCGAGGCTTCCGCGCCTTCCCTGCGGGGTGCTGGGGGGCTGCCCCTACATTTAAAAAATAGTATTTCTGTGCGCTGACGCCTGGGCCCGAGGTCCCGGGTCCTTTGGTCCCGTCCGGCCTCCCGCCCGAGAGTGAAAGGATAAGAGCACCTCGTCCTGCGCGTCGCCCTGCTCGCCCGCGGACAGGGCTCGGGTCCGAGCCGGGCGGGCCAGGCCCCGGCCCCTGCTGGGTCGCCATGTCCGCGTCCACCCAGCAGCTGGCGGAGGAGCTGCAGATCTTCGGCCTGGACTGTGAGGAGGTCCTGATTGAGAAACGTGAGTCCCTCGCCGCCGCGCCCCCGGCCCGGGCCTTGTTGGCCGCGCGCGAGGAGTTAGGGGAGTAGAGGCTGGGGACGTGGGGACTTCAGAGTGCGCGTGGGGTGCCCTGGGGCCCGAAACAAAAATGGCAATGATAACAATATGGAGCACGGTTTTAAATCTACCCGAGGCGTCCGGAAGGTGGAATTGGGACGTGCTAGGTGCAGACTGGACCCCGATGGCATCTCCGAGGTCAGAGGTTATTGAAGCAAGAGGGGTTTTAAATCGGAGCTCTCTGTTCTTGGCTCCTCCATTTCCAGTCCACACAAACTCTTCACCGACCCGTCACGTCTCTCATCAACCTGTTGGTGGTCTGCACAAATACGAACCCCTTAAGGTGGGTTCCTACATTTGAATTTTAGCTTTGGAAGGAACCTTGTGGAGCCTGTCAGCTCCCTCTGTTTTTAGATGGAGGAACACAGAAAAGGAGAGTTAATTGCTGAAGGTATGTGTGAACCCCCGTCCCCTGCCTCAGAGTCCAGCGCTCCATCAAGTGGACCAAGGGTAAGGAATTATTTGAAGCACAGCCTCAGGAGATGTGAAGTTCTGTTTTAGAATTGGGATGGGTGTGCATCTGCCCTCGCCACTCATCAACATTTGGTTGTTGCTGTTTTGCAGTCCTGGGGATGGAACCCAGGGCATCCTGTGGGTGCTCGGCAAGTGTGGTGCCCCTGAGCCCCTCCCCCAGCCCTTCATCCACATTTTAAACTTCTTTGAGATATAAGACCAGAATACAAACATATTATTTTGTGATGAGAAGTTCCTTTCATAGACACCAGAATATTTCAAGTCCTTAAGGAGACTTGAAGGAAGACTCAAGGAGACTTGAATAAGAAACTAGTCAAAAACTTGTTTGGTGAACATGAAATCAAAATAGGAGAAATTAGTTATGGGAACCAAATTTGTACCAGCTTCAGACCAAGATACCTGCTGATCCAACTCACGTAGGGCCACTTGGGCAGAGGTGCTGGAATTCTAGAATTTACTTTCATAATTATTAACCTCAACAGGACCTTGATATTGCTTCACAGTCAACCATGTTTCCCTGGTCTTTTCTGAGTCTGCTAGATAACTCTTTTTTTCCCTTCTCTTCCTTTAACGTCTTCTGTCCCACCCTCACTTGAAACTGACGAACTTGCTTCCTGTGTTGCTGAGAAAATAGAAGTATTAGAAAACGTCCATCAGGGGCTGGGGTTGTGGCTCAGTGGTAGAGCACTTGCCTAGCATGTGTGAGGCACTGGGTTTGCCTCACTCCATTCACAACTAAAAAAATATTGGAAAGAAAAAAGAAAACTTCCATCAGCTGCTACCATACTTCTTCCCTACCTGTGTCTGTGGCATATACCTAGACTTCTGTTACAGTGAATAAACCCCATATTCCTTGCAAAAGCCAGCCTACTTGAGTCCTAAATTCCATTTCTTCTCACTTACTTAAGGACATCACTCCAGTAATTCTCCCCTCTTACATTTTCTAGGAGTTTATTGGAGGGAAGTATTGTGGATTGAACCCAGGGTACTTTACCACTGAGCTACATCCCCAGTTCTTTTTATTTTATTTTTAATTTTGAGACAGGGTCTTGCTAAGCTGCTGAGGCTAGCCTCCTGCCTCAGCCTCTAAAGTCACTGGGATTACAGGTGTGCACCACTGTGTCTGGCACCTATTTCTGTTTTTAATCTCTCCAAGGTTTGTTTTTTCCCTAAATAGCATAGAAATGCTGTTCTCACTCCATCTTTAACGTACCCTATTGGCCCCACTTTCAACAGGAGCTGTCCTTCCCAATCACAGCAAACCTCAAAGGGTTGTCTGTGCTTGCTGTCTTCACGGTGCTCCTCCTCAGACTCCTGCCAGTGAGCTTTTCCATCACACCATTTTACTGAAACTGCTGTTGCTAAGATCCCTAGTGACCTTCACCTTACCAAAGCCAGGGATGATTTCTCAGTCCTTATCTCAAATTATCAGCAGTATTTAACACTGTTCATCATTTCCTATTTATTTATTTTGGTGTGGAGTCGTACGGTGCCGCCCAGGCTGGCCTCAAACTCCAGATTCTCTCCTGCCTGGGCCTCCCATATACCTGGGTGTACTCCACAGCTCCTGGCTCATTTCCTCTTCCTTAGTACACGTTTTTCTCGCAGCTTCTCCGCTCCTGCTCCTGGTCTTTCTTAGGCCTTGCTTGTCACCACTCCCAGGCTTCGCAGGTTCATCATATATCCCCCCCCCCCCCCCCCCCCCCCCCCCCCCCCCCGTGCTGGGGATTGAACCCAGGGCCTTGTGCTTGCGAGGCAAGCACTCTACCAACTGAGCTATCTCCCCAGCCCGGTTCATCCTCATTTTAACATTGGAGCACCCAGAGCTCAGATCTAGGGTCGCTGATTTCTGGATATTCTGCCTGGGTCTCCCCTGATCTCATGAATTTACATCCTGTATATTTGCTGCTGGTTCCCAGATTTGTGTCTCAGCCCAGACCTCTCACCCAACTGCAGGCTGTCTGTCCTGCCTACTTGATGCCTCCTGTTGGATGTCTGATTGGCCAGGCCAATCCAGCTGCAGGCCTCCGACTACGCTCCTGTCACCCCGCTCCCACGAGCAGTTCCTCCTGCTTTCTTCCCCATCTCGGTTAATGATCACTCCACCTCTCCACTTGCATAGCCTTGGCTTGGTTTTTTATATCTCACATCTGGTCAGCAAACCCCATTGGCTTTACCTTCAAGATGTATCTTTTCTTTATTTTTTTTTCCCACTATTTTTTAAAATTCTTTTTAGATACATGTGACAGTAGAGTGTATCTTGACTTACCATACATACACACGCGGAGGATACATTCTAATTAGGACCCTGTTCTTGTGTTGTCCTTGGTGTGAAATTTCACTGGTGGTATATTCATATGTGCACATAGGGAAGTTATGCCTGTTTTGATCTCCTGTCTTTTCAGGCTTTTTCTTGCCCAGAGTCCACCACTTCTCACCACCTCCACTGCCACTATCATTTCTTATCTCACTTGGATTTCGCCATGATTTTCTTTATTTCTTTCTTTCTCTCTCTCTCTCTGTCTTTCAGGTACTGGAAGCCAAATTCATGCTAGGCCAGTGTTCTACTAAGCTGCAGCCCCAGCCCCCCATGATTTTCTTAATTGCCTCCCCAGATCCTGTCCTTGTCCCCTTCAGTCTGTGCTTAACACAACAGCCAGAGAGATCCTGTTAAATGGAAGTCAGATCCCTTCTGTTCAGACCTCTGGTGACTCCCTGCTTGCTCAGCGCGCTGGGATTCCAGGGTAGTTACAGGACCAGCACTTTGGACCCCTTCACCCTTTCAGCTCCTCTTCCCTCTTTGCTCACTGCCCACATGACCTTACTGATCCTGCCTCTACCTCAGGGTCTTTGCCCTTGTGGCTCCCTCTCCTGAACGTCTCCCCTAAACACCTCATGGCAGACTCCTTGACTTCCTTCAAGTCTACTCGCAAACATCATCTTCTCAGAGTCCTTCCCTAATCACCATATTTGAATTTTCCAACCCCTCCCCCAGCTTCCTGATCCCTTCCCAGCTTTATTTTTCTACATAGCACATTTAGCCGTCTAGCATATCACATATTTTACTTGTTTATTTGATACGCTTCATGAGAACAAGGGTTCTTTATTCCGTCGACTGCTGTGTTCCCAGTGCCTAGAACAGTGCTGCACTAGTAGATACTGAATAAATATCAACCGAGAAAATAGAGGATTATCTTCACTTTGCAAGATGAAAACAAAGAAACCAAGTTCTTACCTGTCCCCTTTCCCTCCTGTAGTGGCAGAGCTTTGTGTTCTGTATGGACAGAACGAGGAGGGGATGGTGGGTGAGCTCATAGCCTTCTGCACCAGCACAGGGAAGGCTCGCCTCACCCCGGAGGTCCTGAGCACGTTCGAGCATGAGGTAAGAACCAAGTGTCGGCAAACCACAACGTCCTTCTGCTCTGTAGGGGAGGTGTTGACGTATTGAGAGTGCGGGCTTTGGAATCAGACCTGGACTCCAGTCCCACTGTGAACTTGGGCAGCCTACTTATATCTGGGAGCCTCAGATTTCTCTTCTGTTGTGGATTCTAATAATCCATATTTTTGTGATTAAATGAGAATAGATGTAAAGCACCTAAAATGACTCAGAAGATGGTGTTATTAAAATTGTTATCTTTGATTGTATTTTGAATGCCTCTTATTACCTCAAGGCTGTGGGAAATGCCTCCCCTGTTATGAGACTATGGAATAATAGTTCACTGTCTTTTATTCCTCAGATTCTGAGCAAACGATTGTCTAAGACCTGGCATGGCAGCTCCAAGGACAGTGGGCACGCAGGCGCTAGAGACATCGTTTCTATACAAGAGCTGTATCCTTTCCTGCTGAAAGTTTTGCATCAAGTCACATATTGTACTTTACAATTTGTCTGTGGCTGCATGTGTAACTTAAACTCAACTAATGAAAGTAACCTAATGTTTACATTTCTTATCTAATCAGCCCTTGCCTTAAGTGGAAATTTGTTATTGTTTTCCTTAACCAGTGTTTTTAGAATTGAAGTAGAAGAAGAGGAGACCCTTTTGAACTCTTACACCACACCCTCTAAGGTGAATATACAGTGTGTGCAAATTGCATTCTGTAAGTAGCACTTCTTAACATTATCACAATGTGTATAGATCTGAAGGGGAATAATCAGTCACTCCCCTGTGTTCCTATTCTATTTCCATTATGCATTTTCCTTTCCAATTAGATGCATAAATATTTTTACATAATAATTCTTGTGAACATATAGTTATCCTGCCTTTTTCAGCAAGCATATCATAAGTATTTTTATAAATATAATTTCTCCATAATTGCCCCTTTTTTAATGGTTACAGAGTCTCATACCAGCTGGAGGTACTGTAATTGAATAATCCAATTCTGTGGTGTTGGACCTCAATGTGAGGGGTCAGGTAGGGTAATGGTAAAGTATTGCCTTCAAAGTCTGAGTAAACCAGGTGCAGTGGGGTGTGCCTGTCATCCCAGTCCTTGAGAGGCTGGGTGGGGGGATCACTTGACTCAGGAGTTCAGAACAGCCTGGACAACATACGGAGAAGCTGTTTCATGGGCTGGGGATATATCTCAGTTGATAGAGTACTTGCCTTGTGTGCACACAACCCTGGGTTCAATTCCTAGCACTGCAAAAAAAGAAGAGAGAACCTATTTCAGAAAAGTAAAAGGTGGGGCTGGGTAGATAGTTCAGTTGGTTGAGCGCTTGCCTCACAAGCACAAAGCCCCAGGTTCAATCCCCAGCACCACAAAAAAAAAAAAAAAGAAAAGTAAAAGGCACTGATGGGTGCTGCCCTTAAGAAGCATCCCCCATCTTAGATGACTTGAAGGTGAAATCAGTAAAGAAAGAACCAGGTCCCCCTCGGCAAAGTATTCAGCCATAGCCATTACTCTTTTTTGTGTGTGTGTGTGTGTGTGTGTGTGTGTGTGGCACCGGGGATTAAACCCAGGGTGCTCTACTACCAGTCTACATCCCAAGCCCTTTATTTAGTTTTTATTTTAGTTCAGGGTCTTGCTACGTTGCTGAGGCTGGCTTTGAACTTTCGATCCTCTTGCCTCAGCCTCCTGAGCTGCTAGGATTACAAGTGTGTGCCACCTCACCCAGCTGTAATTATCCTTTATGCTAATTGAATTTGTGGGGATCCATGGTCATGGAATAAGCCGAAATTTTTCAAAGCAGATCACATCCTAAGAAGGTAAGTTGTTTAGGTACAGCCAACTGAAGAGCAGGGGAACCAAAAACGTGCCCTATGAATTTGCAAACACAAACCAGGTCCATATAATATGGGAAATTGAAGCTCAGTGTTAGAATACCTGCCTAGCATGGACAAGGCTGTGTGGTTGAATCCCAGGTTCACTTCCAAAATTACAGGAAATATATCCCTTAGAGCTTAAGATTTGAGACTATATATAAAATGCTTGATTTCCCCCAAAGATGGTTTTATTCAGAATCCATATTGCAGTGAAGTATACCTCCATTCTTCCTTTGTTCAGGCCAAGAACTCTGTAGACCTCCAATCCTCTTTTTCTGACACCCACATCCAACTTAGCTTCCAGTCCCACCTTGCCACCTCTCACCACCTCTGTCCCCTGAACAACTTAAGAGCCTCTGTTCCAGTCCTTGGCTCTTTCTGCCTTGGCCTCTCACCGATTCTCCCCACAGCAGCCAGTGTTCCTTTCAGAAGAAAGGCAGGCCAGGTCTCTCTCACTCACACCTCTCTGCGCTCCCCGCCCTCCCTGTGGACATTCACAACCTGAGCGAGGGAGCAAACCAGTGTCTGAGCTGGTCCACCCTGCCCTGCCAGCCACACTGATCTCCTTTCTGGTCTTCAGACATGACAAAAATGAAAAATGTGTCCAGCTCAAACCTGCCTCAAATAGCAGACTGCGCCTCATCCCCTCCTGCGTCGTATCGCCTCGCTTTGTTTTTCTCCACAGGGCTTGATGCCCGACGTGGTGTGTGTCGTTTCGGTGCCTCCATCGGGGGAAGCTCCTGGGGGATGGACACTGGTTCATCTGCTGCTTTTCCCTAACGTTTGGCCATAGGAGTTGTTGAAGTATAGAAGGATCTTTAAGGGAAGTAGTTTGAGAAAATGTATCAAAACCATAAATTCTTTTTTACCCCTCGTCTCAGTAATTTTCCTAGCAAAAATCTTTCCTGAGGTGGGTGGAGAGGGTGCGCCAGGCTCAGTGGTTAGTGCTTGCCTGGCATGTGCAGGAGCCCTGGCCTCCATCCCTGGCCCTGAAGGAATGTCTCCCGAGGAAAGAATCCAGATTGTATGCATGAAGATAAGCCTCTCAGCATTATTTGTAATCACCAGAAATGAGAAACAACCCATAATCCAGCAATAGACAATTAGTTATGTAAATTTTCATACATCAATTCAAATAGCACAGGTACTCAAAAGGATAAAGATTATAATGAGGGGTCAGGGTTGCAACTCATTGGTAGAACACTTGCCTAGCGCGTGAGGCCCTGGGTTCCATCCTCAGCACCACATAAAAACAAATAAATAAATAAAGGTATTGTGTTCATCTATAACAAAAAATTTTTTTTAGATATCATAATGCTATGGAAAGCACTTATACGTTAAGAATATAAAAATCAGTATTAGGGACTGGGAATGTGGCTCAGTAGTAGCCTGTGCCAGGCTCCTAGTCCACAAAAAATAAACAACAATAATTAAGTTGTTAAAAAAAAAAAAATCAGTCTTAAAATATCTAAAGTTGGGACTGAAGTTGTGGCTCAGTGGTAGAGTGCTTGTCTATCATATGTGAGGCCCTGGCTTCAGTACTGAGCACCACATATAAATAAAGTAAAAGATCCATTGACAACTAAAAAAAAATTTAAAAAAATCTAAAGTTTACATTTAAACTAAGATCACTCACACACATGCACACGCATGTGCGTGTGCGCGTATGTGTGTATTTATATTCCCCCCAGTACTGGGGATTGAATCCAGGGCTTTGCACATTCTAGGCAAACACTCTACCTCTGAACTATATCCCCAGTCCTAATTTATGTATATCTAAAACTGGGAAAATATTAAATAGTATTAAGGAATATTCAAAAATGGTTATTATATAAGGAAAGTAGCATAGGGTGTTTTTGTTGATCTGGTTTCCACCTCAGGTACTCGCTCTTCTTGGCTTCTGTCTCCTGCATCACCACCCTCAGCTGGGTGACGTTGCTTAAATACACCAGCAGGAGGAGCTCTTGGGCAGGAAAAGCTGCCCAAGCTCCTGGTTGTGGGCTGGGCAAGGATTTCTTTCCTGTTGAACTCCAGTTATCCTAGACTTTGGGGACCTCTGGGTCTCTGGATTTTATCCTCCATTGTGGGCTTATCTTTGCATTCTTGTTGATGAGCCAGGAAAAAAAAAAAAAAAAGCACCAAACCCAGAAGTGACCATCGATGAGGTGTTTGCTAAGTATTCTCCAAGTATGAGCTCAACCACGTTATCTGCTGGAGTCAGTCCCGTCTTTAATTTGGAAAATGTGTGGTAGACTTGGCCAAAGTAAGTGTAACACGGTTCCATCCTTTCTCAGGAAAATGTGTGCAAGCACATCAAAACTGCATTGCCAAACTCAGGTCTGCTCTAAAGCAAAGAGGCAGGAACAGAAAGTGAGCACACAAAGATTTGACAGGATAGATTGCCCACCTGGTGATCGTTTTTTGGAAAATATTTATAATGGGTCTGATGGCACATACCTGTAATCCCAGCAACTCAGGAAGCTGAGGCAGGGGAATTGCTAGTTAGATGCCAGCCTGGGCAACTTAGTGAGACCCTGTCTCAATAAAATTTTGAAAGGGGCTGGGAAGATAACTCAGTGGTAGAGCATCCCTGGGTTCCATTGCCTGTACCACAAAAAAACAAAAAACAAAAAATTATTTAAAAACATCGCTTGTGTTTTTCTGTAATTTCCTTCAAAATGGGGCTGGTGTCCTGGTGCATGTTGGATTGTAGTTGTTGAAGATTTCTTTTTGGGATTATGCTTGGAAGATGCGACCTTAAGGAACCAACCATCCTGTTCCTATCTTGTGACCTTCACTAGGGCACCGACTGCCCTTTTCTTCCTAAGAAACTCTACATGTAATTAGCACTTGGGTCCACAGTGACCAGGGTCTTGTTTTGTTTTGTTCCCAGGGTCCTCAGAAGCGAGCAATCACCACACCAGAAACTCCCCTGACCAAAAGGAGTCTGTCTGCTCGTAGCCCACATCAGCTCCTCTCTCCGTCAAGTTTCTCCCCAAGGTATGGATCACGCTCATTCAGGTGCCTGGAAGGAAGGCCTCCCCCCCCCGATTTCTCTGGCTGCCTGGCAGGCCGACTGCAGAGTAGCTCATTAACCAGGGGTGGGTGTGCACTCTGGCTCGCCGCCTGCTCTCTGCCTTCCAGCTCTTTCTTCCCTGGTGGAAAAATCCTGTTCCTTGTAGCAGCTAGGGGAGACCCACTTTCCACCCAGTTCTCTGGGGCTCATTTCCTAGGTCAGGAACTGAGACCTTCTATTGGAAACAACTTGCCTGCTCAGAAGCCTGGAGTCTTAGGATCTTGCCAGTAGAAACAGATAGACTTTTGCCTGCTTCTGGTAGTTTGTGTTTCTTACTTCTTTTTGTAATCTTGAATATTTATTTTTAAAAAAGCAAAGCACACATCTTTGGTCATAATGTTGCATAACCTGTTTGTCGTTCCTCACTCGGATTATAGCTAGTTTCTGAGAGTTTTCTTGTCGCCATGAATCTACACGATAACTTAATTGTTATTTTTGTCCCTGCTGCCACCACTGCACATAAATCCACAAAGATCATGTGTGATTTTTTTGAAATCCGTAAATGATACATCTCACGTTAGGGAACTCTGTAGGTACGTGCTTTGCTGAGTGGACGTGTTTACAGGTACTGCCACTTCAGGTGACGCTCGGGAGTGGTGACGTTAACTACTTAGGGAAATCCTGACCACCAGGAGTCACCACCCCTATGTGGATCCCTTCCAGGCCAATCAGTACACCTTGGAAAGGCAGGGAGGAACAGAAGCTATGCAGGCGTTCAGGATGAACGGTCGTGAACTTTGAAGGACAGTTTGTTTCCACCAGGGTCCAATACTGTTGGGCGAGATCTCAGACTGTTTGAAAACAAGCTTCACTCAGGGCATCTTGAAACCCAGTGGACGGTGATGCTTTTTGTAGAGGCTCAGGCCCTTGCCAGAGCTACGTGCTGCAAACGGCAGCCCTTTGAAACCTGTGCACCACCAGTGTGAAGGGGCTGGGGAGCCTCACGAGGAGGAACTCAGAGAAGTCGGGAAGCGCTGCCTCGTCAGTTTTTGACACACGCTAGTAAAGCTGATGTCAGAGGCTGGCTTTGTACTTTGTGAAAGTGACTTGTAAATTATTCAGGTAGAGGCAGCACCGGAGATAGAGATAATTAGCTGAGCTCATTTTCTGTAGCATCTGTCTAGGAAGGAGTGGTGGCCCCATTACAGCGGTGCCCATGCGAGACTAGTTCCTGGAGAGTTTGGGTGCACTACATGAAGCCCGTTTTAAATAGACCCATCTGGAGGCAGGCGATGCTCACGGCCGAAAGATTGGCAGCGCCTACGCAGGTCAGCAACACCCATGTGTTCTGTGTAATTTCCCAGCCAGGGAGTAAAACTCGGAGAGCTCGTCAGCCGAGCCTTGGAGCTTGGGGACGTTTGCTCGCTAGCTGACTTAATTCATCAAGCTGCACTCCGTAGACACTGGGGAAAGTTGGGTCATTTTGCTAACTTCATTTTTTGAGTTTTTTTCCTGCCTTGAACTATGCTATGAATTTTTATATATTCTCCGCAACTTCTGACTCACCCACGGTTCCAGGCTGACGTTAGGGCCTGATAAATGCTGACAATTCATAAGACAAAAGGAAAATGATACCGAAACTTGCTTATCATTCCATTCAGAGTTTGAGTTTTGTTTGACTTTGTTTAGTTTTAATGCCAGGAAAACGACAACCTTTTAAAGTTATGTTCCTGTCTTTAAACTTCTCTAAACATGTTTGGTATTCTTCCTCGGCCTGGTATTCCTCAGCCTCTCATTCCTGAAATTCCTGAAAGGTCCAGGTCTGTCCAATCCCATTATGCTGATTAAAAGTGGCTTGGTTTTCCTCCCAGGCCCCGCTTCCAGAATAACCTTGTTTGATTCCTCTCTCGTGCTTCCCTCAGTGCTACTCCCTCCAAGAAGTACAACTCCAGAAATAACCGAGGGGAAGTGGTCACCACCTTTGGCTCTGCACAGGGGGTGTCTTGGTCCGGTAGAGGAGGAGCTGGAAGCATCAGTCTCAAGGCCTTGGGGTGTCCAGAACCACTGACGGGGCGCTACAAATCCATGTTCCAGAAGCTCCCAGACGTTCGAGAAGGTGATTATTTTTCCTTTGAAATTCTTGTGCTTGTAACATGCCCAGGAGGGGCTTAGAGAAGTAACCAAGGCTCAGCTGGGCTGCAGAACAAGCTCCAAGCTGCAGAGCCCTCGGGTGCTGTGCCAAAGGGAGCACTGGAGGTACTGTCGGTGAGTCTCCCGAGCCCATCGCTTTGCCAGGGAAGAAACATACTCATTCCCAGGAATGAAAATGGGAGCCATGAGAGGAATTCAGTTTAAAGTTAAGGACATGTATGGCTTCTTCCTTGAGAGCCCACTCCAGGTTGCCTGACTTGCCCAAAACTTCAGTGGAAGCTGAGGAAAGGGGAGGCTCAGGTGGGTGGGATTCCCACTAACGCCCTGGGGTGGTGCCACATGACCTCCTGTGGCCATGTTTGGCAACAAATATTGGGAAATGGGCTGGGGCTTTCGAAGGTTAAACTGGCCAGATGTCCAGGCCCCTTCTGCTGTAAAACAGCTGACCATAATATTTTATAACATGCTGTGTTTTCTCTTCTCGGCAAGTGAAGTGTCTCAAATGTAATGTGTGTTGACCTCTGGGTTACAGTTCTGACCTGTAAGATAGAAGAGCTCGGCAGTGAACTCAAGGAGCATTATAGGATCGAGGCTTTTACTCCTCTTCTGGTCCCAGCACAAGTGAGTCATCCTGAGCGTTCTCACTAATTAATATGACATTTTTAGATCTGTGGCAGGGAGACTTCTATCTTGTTTGAATTGGGCAAAATGAATCCTTCTGAAGAAGACTTGTGAATGGTCCCTGGTTTTGTGACCAGAGTTATTTTCCTCCCACTTGGATCAGGGTCTTGCTCTAAGCTCAGGTTGAAAGCCTGTCCCCTTAGTGTTGGGGCAGAATGCCCCTGGAGAGTGCCCACAGGTAGAAGCATCCGGGTCCAGGACGAGGTCACAGCGAGCATGGGATCTCCAGAGTCTTGTTACCTCAACAGCGACTTCCCTGGTTTGGTCTCTGTCGTTGCAGACCAGTGACAGCCAGAATCTTTGCATCAGGCTTTAAATCTGGCATATGTGCTGGTGCCTTCTCTCTCAGTTGAAGAGGAGACCATCTACAAGATCCTTTTTGTTCAAGTGTGGTGACTGAGGATTTCATTCATTCTACAACTAAGCTACATCCCCAGCCCTTTTTTATTTTGAGGTACAGTCTCTAAGTTGCTAAGTAAGGCTGGTCTCAAACTTAATAATCCTCCTGCCTCAGTCTCCCAGATATCTAGGTTTACAGATATGCCACCAGACCCAGCTTACAAGAGTCTTCACAGTGTCTTTGTCATGCATTTGCATCCAGGAAAGAATGACAGGAGTTTTGAAGGAATCGGGAGGAAGTACTGGGTGGGGGCAGGGACACACAATCACATAGGAAAGATTAGACTTCCTCTTTTTGTTCTAAAGAGTGGGAACGTGACAGAGGAAGCCATTGGGGGAGAAATTTTGTTCAATCTAATGAAGAACTTCCTGTCCAGAGGCAGCATGGCGTGTGGCTAGGGATGTGGCTCTGGAGCCACAGTCCTGCACTTGAAACCCAGGCTTCACCTGAGTTTGACCTTGGCTGAGTTATCTAACCTCTGCTCTTGTCTTCCTCATCTGTAAAACAGTCATGGCTAGCCCGTAGTTGTAGGCATTAAATGAGTTACTACACGTCAGCCCTGAGAACAGTGCCTGGGAATCAGGCTCCGTACATGGGAGCTATTATGAAGGCCTGGTACTCCCCTTCAAAGCCTCTTAGAGGGGATTGCCTGGTGGGTGGGCCGGTGGTGGACCAGGTGCCCTGTAGGAGTTCTTCTAGCCTCGGACGTTGGTGGCGATGCTGTGGTTGATTCAGGGTGGAGGAGATGCACAGCCAGAAAACGAGTGCTGTGCGTGGTTTGTTTTGCTCTCCCTGCTGCCTTCGGATGTGGCGCTGCTGTCCCAAAGACAGTCATTCTTAAGTCGCTCCATTCCTTCCATAGGAGCCTGTCACCCTGCTGGGTCAGATAGGCTGCGACAGCAACGGGAAACTGAACAGCCAGTCAGTGGTCCTGGAGGGAGACCGGGAGCATTCCTCGGGTGCTCAGATCCCAGTGGATTTGTCTGAGCTCAAAGAGTACTCTCTGTTCCCTGGACAGGTGAGACTGGAGGACCTGCTGGGAGGTGGGCGTGCCCTTTGCACCTGTGCAGGCTGTCCCCGTGGGCAGCTGCTTCTCGGTTTCCATCTCTGATGCTCTGAGATATGGCTGCTAGGCCCAAAGGCACTATTGTAAGGATTTGATTCTCCCTGACTGAAGCTCAGCTTCACAGTCCAAGGCGTGCAACTGTGGACAAGGTACCTAACCTCCTGAGCCACAGTGTCTTTAACTGTAAAATGGGAATGATAATTCTTACCTCATGGGATTGTTGTGAGAATTAGGTCATTTATGTAGAGCGTAATTATCATTACTCTAAAGCCCCTGAGTTTGTTTTCAAGAGCCAGGCATGGCGGCACATGCCTGTAATCTCAGCAACTTGGGAGGCTGAGGCAGGAGAATCACATGTTCAAGACCAGCCTCAGCAACTCAGCAAGACCCTGACTCAAAATAAAAATAAAAAGGGCCAGGGGTGTGACTCAGTGATACAGCACTCCTTGGTTCAATCCCCAATACCGAAAAAAGGAAAAAGAATTTGCTTACAAAATAGTTTAGTTACAAAGTACTTGTAACTACATTAAAGTAACTTACTCCAGACCTCCCATTTATCTCCCTCTTCAGCACTCCTATGTCCTTTCTCTCTTTCAGGTTGTAGTTATGGAAGGAATCAACACCACTGGTAGAAAACTTGTTGCCACCAAACTCTACGAGGTACAGAGTGGTCCCCTCCTCCCTCCTAGTCTGCCCCAGGCACAGGACGTTGGGTTGTAGCCACTGGTCCTCCCTGTAGAGTGGGACCCAGCGCTAGGCCACAGGCTAGCAAACCATTCTGGAAAGGACAGAAAGGAAATATTTAAGGCTGGGCAGGCCATAGGCTCCTGTCAGGGACAAAAGCAACCACAGACAGCTCATAAACAATTGAATGTGGCTGAGTTCTAATAAAATTTTATTTACAAAAATGGACTGCAGCCAGATTTGGCCTTCAGGCTGCAGTGACCTGTCCCTGTTTCAGACGACAGTCTTCCAGAGATTCTCATAGGTTGCTGGGAAAGCATGGGACACCTTTTCTCCTATCCTTGTCCAGAAGCAGACTGGTGTTCCAGGCACCTGTGTTGCTGCACTGGCTGCTGGGCATTTTGCGAGAGTTTATCAGTGCCTGTTGCCTGGGCCGCTTTGCTCTCAGATCGGTTTAGAAAAATGGCAGGTCCTCTCGCTCTTGGACTGTTAGTTCCAAGGGCGACTGAGAAAGGCATGTCCTCCTTCCCACCCCCCCTCTGTTCTCCCACGACACACCTACAGACAGCCCACTCACTTTTCTTACCAAAGTGACTGTGGACCAAGACCTCAGCTGAGCTTTTCTCCTGTTTCAAGGGTGTGCCGCTTCCATTTTATCAGCCCACTGAAGAGGACGGAGGTAAGTTTGGGTTCAAAAGCTGTTTTGCTAACTGCGAGGGTGGCAGACAAGGCTCTGGGAGGGCAGTTGCTCAGGCCCAGAAAGCTGCGAGGACTTGGGGGCACAATCCAAGGACATAGCCCATCTGTGGACATCGGGCCCTTTGTCCAAGAGCCCCAGGTCCGAGCCTCGTGACCTGGTGGCGTTATCACCTCTAACTACAGGAAGCACATCCTTTAAAGATTGCACTAACAGGCATTTGGAAGTTACTTTAAAAAGGAAAAAGATGTGCATTCTTTAAAAAGAACTTATTGGCATCCTGGATCGGATCCTAGAAGAGAAAAGAGCATTGGCAGGAAAACTAGGGACAGCAGGATAAAGCCAGAGGTTTCATTGTAATCAACACACAGAGTGTTGACTCCAAACGCGGCTCATAGTTATGTAAAGTGTCGATGTCAGGGGATGCTGGGCAAGAGGCAGGCAGGAGTCCTGTGCCGTCTCTACCTTCTTAACCAATTCTAAAGTTATTCCAAGATTAAAAGGTTATTTTAAAAGAATCTCTAAGAAAGGCTGGTGTTAATTTGGAACTAGTCTAGATGGGCAAATGCAAAAAGAAATTTTGGCAAACTTCACCTCAAAATATTTGTAGGGAAACTTGAGAACATTATATTAAGCCAAACCCAAAAGGCCAAGGGTTATATGTTTCTCTCATGTGGAAGCTAGAGGGGAAAAAAGAAAAGAAAGGTGGGAGGATCGCGTGGAAATGAGATCAGTAGAGTAGAGGAAAGGTTGTGTGTGTACAAACTGGGAATGTAGCTCAGTGGTAGAGCACTCCTGGGTTCAGTCCCCAGCACCGCCCCCCAAAAATAGATTAGCAATGGATGGCAAGGCTGGCATATTGCCAGTACCCCGTGTGTGTGAACAGGGTGAGGTCATTCTTGGAGATGACAAAATCAGGAATGAAATTTAGCATTTATGATATTTCACAGTATATCAGAAAATATGTGTGTTTAGGGAAAATGTGTGGAAAGGGTGTCGTGGTGGTATTGGATCAACTTCAAGTCATGGAATTAACATGGCTTGGGTGCCAGGAGCTTGAGCTGTGTGCCAGGAGCTTTTGGAAGCAGTTTAATGGGTTGTTAACGAACATTATTTTGCATGAGGAATTAAGTCAGACAGTTGTAGAGATACGAATGAGGCGTGGACCTTGCCCTCTCTGCACTGTCCTCTTGCAGCTTTATGTCTCTGGTAGGCACTGCAGAACCAAACCTGACTGTCCCCTGCCCCACCACCACACAGAACATACGTTTTCCCTTGAATGCCTTGTCTGAGTGTGTGGGGTTGCTTTGGTGGTGGACTGAATCATGCCTCTCCCATCCCTGGAACCTGTGCATATGTTGCCTTATATGGCAAAGAGACCTGCGCATTATTACGTTAAAGACCTTGAGCCGGGGAGATTACACTGGATTACCTAGGGTGCTGCAAGCCATCACCTGGGTCCTTATGAAAGAAGACGACCAAATGACCTGAGTCAGGACAGAAATGTGAGGCTGCTGGCTTCCAAGATGGAAGGTAGAACCATCAGCCAGGGAACACAGGTGGTTTCTAAAAGCTAGAAAAGAAGGAAAATGGGTTCTTCCCCTAGCACCTGCTGCCCTGCCAGCACCTTGGTCTTAGACCTCAGAATCTCCGGAACTGTGAGACTGTAAATTTGTTTTAAGCCACTACGTTTGAGATGATCTGTCACAGAAGTGATAGGAAGCTGATATAACTGCATGCTAGGAAGCAGAGTTCCAGGCTGGGGGTGGCTCAGTGGCGGAGCGCTTGCCGAGCACGCACCAAGACCCCGGGTCTGATCCCTGGGACTGCAGAAATGTCTAAGAAGTCAAAGTCCTTAGGGTTTGTTGTCACTGTGAGCTACAAAACTGGCTCGGTCCAGTGTAAGAATTTGTTCAGGGAAATCGAGGCAGCTCACAGACTGGATGGGGCTGGAGACCCAGGCTTGGGAACCAGGAAATAGGCCTAGCAGCTCACAGGTCCAGGTAACAGGAATCCCCCAGCTCTGTCATCCAGACACCTTGCCTGGAGTAAGTCAGCTCTGGTCTTTCTCCTGTCCTGGGATGGTCCACCTCCAGATTTCAGATACCAGCAGGAAGGTGTGAATGGCCTAAGCTGAGTCATGTGCCTGTCCCTGAGCTGTGGGAGGACAGATCACCTGATTTCCAGCCCCACTTGACTGCCATTTGAGGAGAGGGTGACTCCAAAAGCAGAGCAACCGCTGTTAGAAAGCACAATGGGAAAGAACACCTGCAGCCCCTTCCAGGCCTTCAGCCCACCCTGCCTCTCTGAACTCTCCAGTGCCCCACATTCTTCAGCCACACTGGACCCAGAGGGTCCCCAGTGCCAAGCACCCTTGAGTCTCTGTGCTTTTCTGTACCCTGCCTTTCCTGTTCCCAGAAACAACTCCACAGCATGAACCCAGCTCACTCGGGGAGGGGGAAGGCTTTCCTGACGACTGTGTCCTGTACCTGGTGGGGGTGCCCTTGGAGGACAGGACGGAGTCTTCTTCCTCTCAGGTCCCCTGGTCACACATGCATGGAAACACAGTGTGGGGACTCCAGGGCGTCCTCCAGTGGCCCTTGCTGCTCCCACCATTGCTCTAGCCTGACAGTTCTTTCTGTCTTAGATTTTGAGCAAACCATGGTTGTGGTTGCCTGTGGGCCCTACACCACGTCTGACAGCTTTGCCTACGAGCCCCTGCTCGACCTGATCACCATCATCAACCGCGACCGGCCAGATGTCTGCATCCTGGTAGGAGCCCTCGGGACAGCTCCGTGCAGGGAGGCAGCAGCGGGAACATGGGGGAGTCGGCCTCAGAAAGGGGTCTTGCTGTTCTAAGGCTTTAGGAAATGTGGGTTCTCGTTGGCTTTAAATATTTCTTTAGCTGTCCATCTGCATCTCTGGAGAGGTGAATGTGATCCGGAGGCCTTCACTAACCCTAAACGCCTGTTGTTGCCGCCCTTCATTGATTTTACAGTATTCTCGCCTCGGTTTCATTACTCCAGCTTCCAACTGTTCAGCGTTCTGCTGTTAGCATGTGGTCAGCATGGTGGTCAGTTGCCCGTGCTAGATGTAAAAAGTCAGAAGAAAGCCCAGTGCCCTGGGGAGGGAGCAGTAGTGCCGGTTATGGGGCCCTGGAAGCCTCTCCATCAGGGTCAGGCTCTTGCCTGTGGAGTTGCTGGGTGTCTGCTGCCAACTGTCCCCAGGCTCTCCAGGCAGCCTTGGCAGGACAGGTGGACCCTGGGCAGAGAAGGGCCAGCAGAGTTACCTGGCGGCACGCGCGGACTTGCGCAGTCCTGACTTGTTCTTTTGGTGTCTTTGTCTCTCCCTCTCCGGGCAGTTCGGGCCTTTCCTGGATGCTAAGCATGAACAGGTGGAGGTAAGTGCCTTGGGTGGCGAGGAGGGGACCGAGCACTTCCATTCAGTCCAGGCCTTGCTTTTATTTCCACTTCCCACATCTGTAACAAACCTAAATTAAACCTGTAGCTAGCCACAAAAATATTGTGGCTGGGCATTTTTAATAAATGTCTTGAATTTGAGGCTGACTGGAAGGTAGGGGGAGGGGCATGTAACAATGCACTGGTTTCTTTGTGGTACTTGGTGCTAAGGCACAAGAGGAGTAGCCCAGTGCAGGTACCCCTGGGGTGGGAGCTGTGCTGTCACCCCTGATACGGCCACTGCCCTGAACTGGTGACTTATCTGGCTGTCTTCAGATGCATAAAACAAATGGCCCTTCCTAGGACATCCTGGTCAAGGGCCAGAGCCTCCCGCCCTGACTCGGGCTGTTTCACCTTCCACGGCAGCATCGCCAAGCCCTCTTCCTGCTAGTCTCATTCAGCACATTGATTCTCCCCCACGTCCTCCCCTGCCCACCTGGACTCAGCTCCTGGGGGACAGAGAGCATGTCCTTTTCATCTTTCATCTCCTTCAGCTATGAGCCTGACAGCCATTATCCCAGGGTCACCTAGCAAGTGTCAACAAGTGAATGACACCAGAGGCCACCTCTAAATCCCTGTCCTTTCCCTCCTTGCAGAACTGTCTGCTAACGAGCCCATTTGAAGATGTCTTCAAGCAGTGTCTGCGAACCATCATCGAAGGGACGAGAAGGTCAGAACGCCAATGCTGGGCAGGACCCAGAGCTGCTGCTTCTAGGGCTTCCCACCAAGAAATCGGAACTACTTACACATGAATGGTAGTTCCCGTCCTCATCCTCCTTTTGAACTATGAGATCAGATAGGACCCTTGAACTTCAAGTGTACTGACGCCAAGTGAATGGGAGGCTTTGCAAAGTGCAGAGATAAACAAACTTGAAAGGAAAAGCTGCACCTGCTCTCGCTCTTCCCTCCCCCTTTCGCTTCTCCCTTTTCCCACTGTGTGTTCCCTGATGTCCGTGGGAATGTTCCCGGATGCTCCTGAGGAGTGCTTGGCGACTGGCAGCAAGAGCCCAGGAGGCCCAGGCCTGTCCTCGTGCGAGCATTTTGGGGTGAGCCAGTTCCTTCCCTGAGTCGATGCTTCCGTGTTCGGTGGGACCTGCTGAGGGTGGGATCTTGACTCCTTGCCATAGCCCAACAGAGGACATGGAAGGTCACAGCACTGATACACGAGCTGCGTGGTTCTAATTTGAAAGGAGTCACAGTTCCAGGAAGAGTCTAATGCCTGAAGCAGGAAGTGAGGCAGGAAGCTGATACTCCACTCCTGTCCCTTTCCCCCAGTGCCAGGGGCTGAGAGAAATTGGTGCAGTGATAGGTCTTCTTGTGGGATTTGCTTGCCCACAGCTGAGCTCATAAAAACAAATATTTCTGAAGGCTGCACTGTTGAAAACAAGTCTGTAACAAAGGTGGTTTCAAAACAAGGTGTATAATCTTTCAACTTTGGGCCATGAGAACAGATCCCAAAGGTGATTAGTCATAATACTACCTTCTTGTACCAACGGTGTGGGCCAGTGCGGTAGGCAGCGGACCTGAGAGAAGTCCCCCCAATAATTCACCCCGGAGCTGGGAGACAGACCGGGCCAGAAGCAGACTTCGTCTGACGTCCTCCCTCCCTCCCCCTCTCCCTCACTGAAGGTGATAGGTGCCTTCCCACTTCCCCAGATCTGTCATGACCCTGTCCGGTTCATCGGGTCTGGAGAGGGCCTGGAGCTCAGTAGACTGCCCCCCGTAGAAAGAAAGAAAAGAAAGCAGGAGCAGCGCCGTGTGCCCCTTGTCAGCCCAGGGGGTGGGCAGGGGCTCCAGCAGGGCCCAGCCTAGCTGGTGCTTCCAGTTTGAGGCTGGGTTCTGATTTGGGCTCCTTGCCCCATGTGGTATTGACAGCAGCAATACAAACAAAGAACAGACTAGGCATTGTCACCCTGGGGTGGGTGCCCAGCACCACCAGGCACTTTCATCTGAGGCCAGTGTGTGCCACGGGGCGGGAGCTGCCCCACCCTCCCAGAAACAGTATATAAGTGGTCCTCCGGCAGAGGGTCTCTTGTTCCTAGAGGTCAGGAGTACTGAGCACTGTGCTGCTTTGTGAGTAGAAGCCAGAACCAGCCAGAAGGCACCAGCTCCTGTGCTGTGCATCTGAGGGAGCGGCTGTGACCTTCCCCACCATGATGTATGAGGTTGCGCAATACCGAGATGGTTGGAATTTTCTTCCTGATCCCTCCCCCTGAAGCCGCTTTATAGCCACAAGCAGGAAGCTGTTTCCTCCTTAGCCAGCTCACTTCCAAAGCCAGCCCTGAGACAGCGACTCTGTCCCCTGACAGCAGCCAGCTGGCCTGTTCTTTGCATGCATCACAGACTGTGAGACCTTGAGACCTACAGCCAAGACGGCCCCCAGTCCCCACCCCGCTGGCCCGTTCACCAGTTTCCAGCACCCAAAGGTGGACTCGGATAGCTGCAGTGAGCCTTCAGTGTCAAAGGGATTGTGACTGAGAGGCAGCGTGCCCATGGTCTCAACGTGCCCACTGCAGTCTGGGTTCACTCTTGGAGTAGGCATGATAGGCAAGCAATAGGGTGACAGCAGTCACCAACACCAAGATCACATGGGGAAGTCCCTACACCTGTGCCTGCAGGGCCACAGCATTGTCAGCAAGAGAAGGAGGAGCTGGAAGCAAGAGCTGTTGGCACGCACGCACTCCCAAAGTAACGCTTTACGCCTGTTTGGTTTACAAAAGGGCCCCTCTGCCAAGGAAGCTGAGGAGCCAGGGAAACGGGTTTCCCCCTTTCCTCTTGTGCAGCCGGGGAAAATAAACAGTTGGCCCAGAGAGTTAACAGCTTTCTTCTTCCCCGACATGGTGTGGCCCTGGAGGTCTCCTGCCTCCCTTAGAGTGAACATCTGCTGTCATCTCTGCTTCTACTTGTTGCTGTTGCGTTTTCTTCCATTCTGCAAGACAGGCAGCTCCCAAGTAGAAACCAGGCGCCTTGGTGCAGAGAAGCCCGGCGTATGTCTTGTGTGTCTTCTCCGTCCTGTCGTGGCCCGGCCTCTGGCCAGTCCAGGGGTTTCATCTTGATCTTGGAAATGCTAAGGCAGCCTCAGATCTGCCCAGCTTGCCTGATTTCTCCCTAGGCAGGAGTCCCCAGCTTCCATGGCAGGACGGAGCCTCATGTGAGGGACTGTTCAGTGTCCCGGTGACATGTGTCCAGGGGTGGGGGTCAAACTGCAGGTCTAGTACTGGCTCTGAGACTGGGATTCTTTGGCCAAATCCTTGTCTGTCTAGCTTTTCTAGATCTCAATTTCTTTCCCTTTTTCTAACAAACAATAGTTCCCTCCGCCCCGCTGTGGGTTGCCACAGAGGAAGGGACAGTGTGTCCTGGGCCATACGAGCTGGGTCAAGATGGATGTGTATACTTGAGAGCAAATGGCCTTTCCCTCATGTGTCCCAGGGAGCGGCCTGTCCGGTGCAGAGTGCGTTCCCATCAGCCCTGGCCGAGGGTCTGCTGTGTCAAGCCCTCACTCCTGGCCCAGGGCCCAGCTGCCTGGACCCAGCTGCACTCATGTTCTCCACTGTCTTGTGTTTTGACAAGCAGCTCCGGCTCCCACCTGGTCTTTGTCCCGTCCCTGAGAGATGTGCACCACGAGCCTGTGTACCCTCAGCCCCCTTTCAGCTGCTCGGATCTGTCTCGAGAGGACAAAAAGGTGCCAGCACCCCTCTGACAGCCAGGATGCAGCGAGATGCAAGGCTGCTCTTGGGGGAGGGAGGAGCCTGTTTGGGGTCCCTGCACATTCTGGCTCCCAAACATTCTGAGAAGCAAAGATGGTTGGGTTTGCTGCATGTGGGTGGGTCCCCCAGTGTCCTCCAGGCCCTCAGAGCCCCAGCTGTGGGGAAGAAGTTTGCAGCCGTTCTGGACCAACGTTTGTGTCCACCCCTTCTGGTCCAGCGAGTCCTGTGTGTGTCGGAGCCCTGCAGCCTCTCTGTAAATGGGGTGATCTTCAGTTTGACGTCCACGGATCTGCTGTTCCACATGGGAGCTGAGGAGATCAGTAGGTAAGAAGCGCATTCCAGGCCCACAGGCATGTCGGCCACTCCCTGTGTCCAGTCAGCGGTAGTGCTAGACAGTCCTGAGCGGCACGTCCTAAGGACCACCCTTTATGCCAAATCCTTTGGCCATGCGCATCCCTGCACCCGAGAGTGGTGGGCACGTTTTCCAAACACTCATCTAAACAGCCTCCGAGAGCCCGAAGTTCTGTTCCAGCTTTTAACTAGGTCTTCCCCTCTCCCCCCTCCCTCCCACTCCCTGCTTGTAGGGTGTCCTCTTTGTGGGGGGCGAGCGATGGGTTTACCCTCCAGGGTATTCTCCCAGTGGAATCGCGTGAGGGTTAGACGCAGCCAAATCTGAGCCATTGGGTTTGGCAGCTGGCTCTCCCACCCTCCTCAATGGGGAAGGGACGGGAAGGGACGGCTGAGCGAGGTGGTTTGGCAAGGTGGATGGGTGCTCCTGGTGCTGCTGTGACCTCCTGGGGGTGCAGACCTTGAGTCCACTTGACCGGGCGATGCGTTGTCCTTGATCACCGGGGTCCCTGCTCTGCCTCACCCAGGCGCTGCCTCCCTCCTATGGGGATGGCGCACTCTGCTCCTGGGCAGCTCACCAGGCTGTCCTAGAGGTGGCCTGCTGCTGTGTCTTGGCCACTTAGCTCGGTCGCCCCCTCTTGCTCTCCTTCTTCCTAGCTCTTCCGGAACCTCAGACAGATTCAGCCGCATTCTCAAGCACATCCTGACCCAGAGGAGGTGAGCACGCTCCCAGCAGCCAGCTGCGAAGGGAGTATTTTAGGGTTGTGCAGCAGAGACAGCTTTGATTGTCAGCCTCCCCCAGCCACTCACTATCAGGGAGCATCACCCGGTCATCACAAGCCTGCATTCTGTCCCCCCAAATGAAAGAAGGAGCTGGTTGGTGAAGATAAGCCTGCAGAAGTCGGTGCAGCGGGCCTGGGGTGGAGTCCCAGTCCCTGCTGCAGCTGACTGCCCCTTGTCTCTGCAGCTACTACCCACTGTACCCTCCCCAGGAGGACATGGCCATCGACTATGAGAATTTCTATACCTATGCACAGCTGCCAGTCACCCCAGACATCTTCATAGTCCCCTCAGAGCTGAGGTACTTTGTGAAGGTAGGTTTGTGCTGGCTTCCTTCCAGACTCTCCAGAGCCAGTCTTTGACTTTCTGTCCTCGATCACCCAGCACTCACCCTTTGGAGGTCTGCTGGTGGGCACTGTGGCCTCTGTGACCCAGCCCTGGGTCCTCACAGCCTTGGGGAGGTGGTGGGACAAGGTGACAGGTCTGTGGGTAAAGTGTAGAATGAGCTGTGTCCCGTCCCCAAGAGCAGGAGCCCAGGTGGTGAGTGCAAGACCCTCAGCAGTGGCTCCGCCAAGCTGGGCAGGGTGGCCTGGGAGCACTGCGCCTGTGCCCTGCCTGCCCCCTGAGCTCTGTGACCTCCTGCGGGCTCCTCTGAGGACACTTTAAAGCAGCTCTTGAGTAGTTTTGGTCTCTGCACCGCGAGGCTTGAGTCCATCCCAGGGAAGCCACCCAGACCAGTCCCCCTTTTCCAAGTCAGCCTGCCTGTCCTTGGAGGCAAATCGTTTCTCATCCGGGAGAACAAGAAACAGCTGGGTCGGTTTGTCGCCAAGTGTGAGTGCCGAGTGTCTTCCAGGTCACCTCCTCCTCTATTCTGTCTCAGAGACTCAGAAGCAGTTCAGAAGAACTATGTGGTGGCCTTTGCTTCCATTTTACAAAACCCTTTTTGGAAGCATCCAGCCACTCTGTCACATCAGTCCCCAGCTGAGGGCCTCTGAAGCCAGTCTTCGCCTTCCTTCCCCAGGACAGCCTTGGCTGCATCTGCATGAATCCCGGGCGCCTCACCAAAGGGCAGGTGGGCGGCACCTTTGGCCGCCTGTACCTCAGGAGGCTGCCGGTGGCTGGGGAGGCGAGGCAGAGCCCGTGTGTTGCTGCCCAGGTGGTCAGGATCTGAGTCTTCGGGCCTCTTCTGCCCCAGAGCAGCCCTCCGGTGACTAGTCACAGAGGAGTGGGCTGAGGCCAGGGCTGTGTGGGGCCCTGGCTCCGATCAGGCTTCGGGAAAGGAGCACTTGCTTCGGAATGGCCATCCGAATCTGAGAGGAGAAATGGCAGGAATGCTTTGTGATTTCTCTACGTGAATCAAACCGCAAACAACTTTTGGAGAAATAAAAATAAATTCTGAATGTAACTTCTGAGTTTAATCTTTCTTCCACTTTCTTTTTCCTGGTAGTGGCCAAAGAATGTTGCCTATTTGACCTATGTCCCGGGAAGGCAGAGGGAAGGCAGAGCGCCGGTCACACGGGCTTCAGTCCAGCTCCTTGGAACTCCGGCCCCGCCCCCACCTCCCCAGGCCCCCACGGCTGCTGTGCTGAGGAGGGGCACCGGCCTTGGCCCTGGAGCCGAGCTGCAGAGCCAGTAGCTGGCGGCGTGCCAACGCTCCCCGCGTGGCCTCTCGAACTTGCTAGGGTCCCAACCTGACCTCTCCAGCTGGAGGTGGCAGCTTCCCTGAGCCATTCCAAAGCCCGAGTCCCTTACAGTGGCCACTCTGCCCAGGCACAAAGTGGAATGGGGCTTGCCTGTAGCACAGAGCACTTGGGCTAGGGCAAGCCTTCCTGGGTCCCACATGTCCCTGCCCATATGTCCTTCCTCTGGAGAAAGGCTGCCTGCCTCTAGTTAAGTCCAACTAAGAGGGAGGCTGGCCTGCCTCGCCTGCCAAAGCCAAGACAGGAAAACCCCGGGCGGGCTGGGCCGCGTGAGGGAGCAGCGGGCTGCCTGTACCTTGACTCAGAGGTAATAGGTGACTTAACAGCGGCCAGCCCTGCCTCCCGCCTCCTGACGGTGACGAGAATCAAGCGGCAGATGGACTGGGCCTGGGCAGGACTCCCTTTCAGCACAAGGAGCTGCCGCTTCGTTTCGCTATTTTTATAGCCACCTCAGTTTTACTTTTTTTTTGTTTGGCTGCGCTGGGGATTGAACCCAGGGCCTTGTGCATGCAAGGCAAGCACTCTACCAGCTGAGCTGTATCCCCAGCCCTACACCTCAGTTTTAGAGACGAGCCCCAAACTGGGGAGCTGAGTCCTCCACCAGCTCCTCCATACAAAGCACGCTGTGGCGCTGGAGGAGGCGAGGTCCCTGTCCCACAACCTGATTGAGTCACCCCAGTTCAAGAGCCTTTGTGTATCTACTAAATATCAGCCAGTAACAGCCCCTCCCTGCCTTGGGAAAGCCAGGCCTGGGAAGATCAAGCAGCAGGCTCTGGCCATGATAAAGGAGGGCTGGGAGCCGCATGGGGGACATGGGGGCCCTTATCACCCCAGGCGATGAGGCTCTGCCGGGAGCCACGGCCCTTGGCAACTATCCTGTTGATTCTGAAGAAGCCTCTGGGGAATGATAACATCTCGCCCCCCCCCCCACCCCTCTTCTTCCAGACTTGGGAAGATCTGGAGGCAGATCGGGATAGGACTGGGGTGCTGGCAGAGAGGAGGGCGAGTGCAGGGAGGGGCCAAAGGCCTTGGAAAGCCAGCTGGAACTCCCTGTCTCCAGGCATGAATGACAGCCGGGAGGCTGTTGCCTGGATACAGGTCGTGTGACTGCTGGAAATGATCCGCAGGCCGAGCAGGCATTTAAGATTCAAACAAAAAAGGCAGGATGCAGCCCAGAACGCAGACAGGTCTGGCAGACGCGTCTCCCAGCCTCTCTGCCACCAGACGTTTCCTTTTTGCTCTCATCAGGAAGTCAGTGCCAGGCGTCTGCCAGCTGACTGTCCCTAGACCCTGCTAAAGCTGTGTCCAGTTTCCTGCAGCATCTGTCATCCCCGGGGCTTGTGCCCGCATGCGCTGGGACACACAGAGGGAGGCATTGGTGGTGGAGGGTGGAGGCTGACTGGGTCCGGTGCTTGCACCCCTCCTTCGTGGCATCTCCCCATGTCCCAAGACCAAGGGCAGTGTAGCTCTGAAGAGGCAACGTCCGGCCCTCACCGGGGTCTCCTCCTCACTCCCACAGGGAGCCTGGGCTCAGGAGTCAGGCCTCGCACTGCGAGGGTCAGGGGATCGCTGGCAAGGAACTGAGGCCCCCACGGCTCCTGCGTGTGGGAACTCATCACGGGAGCAAAGCGGTGAATTCGCCCGAGGGGCACCCGGGGTGGGAGGGCCAGGCCAGGCCATGTCGCTGGCACTTGGACCTCTCCATCCTGCCTGGCCTCTGCAGCCACCCAGCTTGCTGTTTTCTTTCCTTTGACCCGAGGGTCACCCAGCCCCGCTCTGCCACTTCCTCTGGTGCTGGCAGTAGCCATCTGGGCTGATTCCTTACTTCTTCATTTCCTCTGCCTGACCCTTGGCCTGGCTCATGACAGAACCACCTGACCTGAGAGCCAGTCCTGCCTGGGCAAGCATGGCCTCCCTCCCAAATGGGAGCCTCAAACTTGGCACGAAAGGCCTTGACTGACTGGATGGAGGAAGGTTTGACATTTAAAAAGATTTTATTGAGGTACAAGAACTGTGCACTTCTGTGATTTTGCACATATCCACAGCGCTGTGCAAATATCTCCACAGCATCCTTCTGGAATATTCTCACCACACCAAAAAGAAACCCATACCCAATATAGCAGTCAATCCTCACTCCCCCTGCCCTAGGTCCTGAGAATTACTAATCTACTTTCTTTATAGATTCACCACTCTGGGCATTTAGTATAAGTAGCATCACTCAAACAGGGTCCTTTCTGTCTGGTTTCTTTCACTCAGTATATTTTCAAGGTCCACTCCTGCAGTACCACGTGTCAGTACTTCTTTCATTTTCCAGGGCTGTGTGATATTTCACTGTAAATGCTGAACTGTATTTCATTCATTGGTTCATCCCTGGACACACACCCTGAGGTTGTTTCCACTGTTGGCTGTTGTGAATATCAGACACCCATGTATACGTTTTTGTGTGAACATCTGTTTTCAGTTCTCTTGGGTATGTTCCCAGGAATTAGGGAGGAGCGAGCGGGTTGCTGTAGATTTAAGGAGGAGAAAGAAGGAGAGGAAAAAGAAGAGACAAAAGGGCGCAAAGGGCCTGAAACAGTTTCAGGAGCCAAACAGTAGTGTCTAGACTGCATGGCAAAGGAGCTTGGGCTGGGTTCTGTCACCCCAGGACACCTCCTGAGGCTTCTGAGGAGCAGGGTGGACAAATACAACCTGCATCAGAAGCCTGGCAGTGCTGGGGAGAGTGAAGTGAAGCTGGGGAGCTCAGAGGCCATTTTATGAACTCTCAGCAGAGAGTCACCCAGCACCCACTCCCCATTCCTATGGGAACAGCGCCCCAGCCTCTCCACAGGGTAAGCACCTTTCCTCCGCACTCTTTTTTTTTTTGCCTGAACCCAACAAAGTATTGCATATCCTGGCTTCAGTGACTGGTCAGGAATGGGTGTGACCTAAGGCTTTCCAAAAATAATGACTGCAGGGCTTCTTCCAGGGCTAAAAGACACAGCTGCGATGGCAGAGTTGCTGCAGTCATTTTATCACCATGAGGAGAAACACATTCTGAGTGTTTCCTCTGGAGGAAACCAGAGGACACAGTGCCAAGAGATGAATAGGGGGGTCAGGACCAGCTTCTGGTGTCTAAACTGCACTGAAGCTAGCCTCCTCTATCCCAAACACAAACCACAACTGTCCCTCACCCTTTCTTTTTTCTTCGTCTTTTTTTCTTCAGCTTAACCTAGTTTGAATTTTCTGTCACTTGCAACCAATACGATGAACGAGGACAGCAGGACGTGAAGGCCGTCAAGGAACAGGCAGATGAAAGGCAGCTCCGATCAGAAGGAAGGGGAGCAGCGTGTCCGAGGAACTGCGCGTACACTGACACAAGCTCACGTCCAACCCTCCCAGGAAACCCGCCAGCAGGCTCTGAGGCTCTGAGTCACAGGTCTAAGGAAGCCGCGGGCTGGGATTTAAACCCAAATGCTGTCTTCCCACCCTGCCATGCTGAGGAACATGGCCACCCAACCAGGACAGACTTAGGAGGAGTCCCAGGTACCAGCCCCAGCGCCGGGAGCACGTGGGGGCAGGTAGGTGAGGTGCTGGAAGGTGCCTGGTCTGCGGGGCAGGATGGATGAGGACAGCGCCTGGGGTCGCCGCTGCTGGGAGCAGCTCTGGAGAGGGAGACGCAGGGCTCGAGAGCTGGGAGCCCGGAGGTGGCGAGAGGGTGGGCCAAACTGGGTGGAGGGGACCTTGGACACTTTTCCTTAACAGCAGGGCAAAGGGCGGGACTGGCTTGGGGAGGGCGTGGCAAGTTTCTGGCAGGGAGACCAGAGGACACTCCTGGACATCCATCTACGCCAGGCTCAGCCAAGTGCCTTCAGGAGTTTGGACCCCTCTGTCACCCACCCCCTGCCACTCTGGGTTCTCTGTCCCCGAGTAGCCAGGGCTGTCACTGTTCCCTCCAGGTGTGCCCTGGAAATGCCCTGGGGCCCAGGCTGGGCCACCCTCTAGTCAGATTGGGCACACAGCCAGCTCCAGATTCCCGTGCCCAGAACCACCCTCCTCCCCGTCCCCCTCATCCTCCTGCTCCTCCTCCTCTTCCTCCCCCTCCTCCTTCTGGGCTGCAGGCTACTCCCTGCCCGCCCAGAGCCCTCCTGACAGCTGAGGGCCTGCAGCTGCCCAGAGCAGGGGGCCTCCTGAGAGTCTCAGGGACAGCTGCTGCCCCCTGACCCTGCTGACCCTGCTCCCTGGCAACCCGGGCTCCTGTCCAGTGGCCTGTGGGGTCTCCTCCGCCTGCTCTTATCCTTGCCACATCCTCCTAGGGTCTGAAGTATTTCTGAGAAAGAGCCCCAGGGCCTCCAGGGCTGAGTCAGCAGCCCCCCTGCTGGGGGAGAGGCGGGTGGGCAGAGGAAGCCCCCAGCCCGGCAGAGGAAGTGGCTCCCCCAGCAGGAGTGGGAGGCTCTGGGCGAGGGTCGCCATCCTGTCCCCTCGTCAGCGCTGGGCCCTGCTCGCCTGCTCTCCCAGCACGGAGCAGGGCAGGGGGGCAGACAGGGCTGCTCCAGATTCCCGGCAGGGTCTTCACCAAGCCACTGTCCCCTCAAGGACCCCAGGCCCCTTGAATGATCAGCTTCCTGGAACACTTCTGGTGGCCGAAGACGCCTCTGGGAAGGGTGCCAAGGGCTCGGGCTGCAGGTGGGAGAGCTCAGGGAAGCATCTCATGTCCACCCTGAAATCTTTTTTTCTTTTCTTTTCTTTTCTTTTCTTTCTTTTTTTTTTTTGTACCAGGGATTGAACCCAAGGGCACTGAGCCACATCCCCAGCCCTTTTTATATTTCAAGTCAGGGGCTCACTAAGTTGCTTAGGGCCTCACTAAATTGCTGAGGCTGGCTTTGAACTCGCCATCCTCCCGCCTCAGTCTCTGGAGCTGCTGGGATCACAGGCATGCATCTCTGTGCACAGCCTCCCTTAAATCTTGCCAGAAGGGGCTGGGTTTGTGGCTCAGTGGTAGAGCGCTTGCCTAGCATGTGTGAGGCACTGAGTTCGATTCTCAGCACCACGTATAAATAAATGAATTAAATAAATGTCCATCAACATCTAAAAAAATTAAAAGAAAAAATCTTGCCAGAAGTCTTTCGTGCATGTGAGGAACAGCGTTGGTACAGGATGACTCCCTGCGGCCCGAGATGTGCCTCTGTGACTCACAGTCCACTCTTGTGCTGGAAAACCATGTAGCTATAACAACGTGACGTTGAGAACATGCTCCTCATGGTGTAGGGAGAGATTCGGTTCATTTTCTGTTGCTAACCATGCAATACAATAGACTAGTAGGTAATAAAGAAAAGAGGGAGCAGGGGATATGCTCAGTGGGGAGAATGCTTGCCTCACAAGCACAAGGCCCTGGGTTCTATTCCCAGCCCCGAAAAAAAAAGAAAAGAGGGGTTTTGTTGGTATTTTTTGTTTGTTTTGGTACCAGGGATTGACCCCAGAGGTGCTTTACCATTGAGCCACGTCCCCAGCCCCCCCCTTTTTTTTAAATGAGGAAACCAAATTTATTAATTATGGATGTTCCAATGGCAGTTTATTAGATATTATCATAGCTTATGTTAACACCTGTTTGCAGAAAAATTATATCCTTTATTTTTTTTAAATAATTAATACTTCTGCAAGGTAAATGTCATTCCTTGAAGTAGCAAATTTTCTAATTCTCTGACATGTCACGGTTTTACCTTGCTATCAAAGTCATTTTTCTACAATGTACACACTAAACTTTGATGTGGACACAAAATTCCTTTTACATGCTCTGGTTCTTCATGTTAAAATATGGTCACCAGATCCAAAATGCCAGGGTTCTTTTAAAGGTTAAGATTTCAACAGAGAAAAAAAAAAAAAAAAAATATATATATATATACATACTTTATTATATATAAAGAATAACAAAGAGTTTAATTAGATAAGCAAAAGAATATAAATTTTAGTCATAACTGATAATTTTGAAAATTCTTTAAATCAAAGTGACCTCCTCCAAAAGACATAGGCCTTAGGATGGGACCTCAAAGTCATGAATCAGAATTCTGTGCAGTTCTCCTGTAATAGCAGTTTATGTTCTGGAGAAGCTGGTTTTTGTGGGGGCTAATAAAGGAATGACATGCTTTCATAGCTAGGGAAAACCAATTAAAGTATCCCTGAAGGAAGCCCAGCCTTTTTATTTTATATTTTGAGACAGGGTCTAAGTTGTTCAGGGCCTCACTCAGTTGAACTTGCCATCCTCCAGCCACTGGGACTACAGGTGTCCACCACCATGCCCACAGAAAAGAGATTTCATTTGGCTCACAGGACTGGATGTCCAAGGTGGAAGGGCCACATCTTGGTGATGGCCTTCTTGCTGGCAGAGTCCTAGGCTGCGTAGGGTATGAAATGGCAAGAGACAGGGAGTATGCATGTGTGTGTGTGTACTGGGGATTGAACCCAGAATGCTTAACCACTGAGCCACGCCCCAGCCCTTTTTTATATTTTATTTACAGACAGGGTCTCACTGAGTTGCTCAGAGTCTTGCTAAGTTGCTGAGGCTGGTTTTGAACTTGAGATCCTCCTGCCTCAGCCTCCTGAGCCACTGGAATGACAGGCATGTGCTACTGCGCCAGCTCACAATGGGGCTTAAACTTCAGTTTGAGATTTTGGAGGAAACAAAGCATATTCAAACCTTTGCAACTGGTCTCCAAAACAGTGTTAGCTGAAAAAAGGCAAGGTGAAGACCAGAGTAAACAGCAGAGGCTTGATGGGAGGTGACTTCCCGTGGCCCCTTGCAGAGTCACCCCCTCTGCCCCCATCAATAGAACCTGCAGGACTTTGGGGCTCTCCTTATCTATAGATTGGCCAGTTGCATCAAAAAGATGGAAGGGGCTTTGGTTGTACTTGCAAAGAACAACTCTGGCAGGGGGACAAGAAACTGTCAATCACTGCCAGTTGTCTCTGGGCGGGGAAGTGCGTGACAGAGGGAAGGAGACTTTGCCTCTCAAATCGTCCGAATTTCAAACGACCTGAAGTCATGTCCTTGTACAACAAGTAATTCAAATGAAAAAACTGCAAGTCGGCTCAGGACACAAGACCCTTGCCATCCTCCAGTGCACTCAGAAACTCCCCCGAGCTACGCCCGCCTGCAGTTACTCTGTAATAGGATTTACCTCTTGGTGGCGAGTAACAGAACCCCAACCCCAACTGAATTAAGCAGAAACTGGAATTTCTTGGCTTATGCAATGGAAACCCTTTCAGGCATGACTGGTTCCGGGAGCACAGGCAATCGCATTGAGCTTCTGTCTCTTTGCTCTGCTTTGCTCTATGTTAATTCTCAGGCAGACTCTTCCCTCAGGGTGGCAAAAATGAGCAGCAGCATTCTTGGGCTGGCATCTTGGAATTTGTAGCCCTAACTCCCAGCAAGTCCCCAGGCTGATGCTGCGTGGTGTGGCACGCCCATCCCTGAGCTATTCCTATGGCTCAGAATGGCCAAGCCCAGGCTTCGAACCCACTTTTAGAACTTGGGGGGCAGGTTCCATCACACGGGAGACTCTACAAGATTGCATTCTGGATGTCACCAGAATAAAAGGGGTGGACACTGGGCATGGAAGACAGTGCTTGTCCTTTCCCTCTTGGACTGCCCCCTCCTAGGACAGGCCTCCTGGACATCTTGCCTCCTGATCACATGGTGCCTTTGCTCACAATCCTCCCGGCCTTTGCCTGTACCGGGCTTCTTCCTGCTCCCCCGGTGGTGGACACAGCGGCAACTCCAGTGTCCTTCTGTGTCTCCACCTGGCAAACTCCTATTCATCTGTCAACACCCTGCTCACTTACCACCTTCTCCTTCAGTCCCTCCTGGCTCTCCCTTCTGCTTCCATCGCTTGGTAGAACAAATCCTTCTCATGACTGTTCTCTTTGGTTCTTCAGGCAATTCCCAATTGCCACCTGAGCCGAGCTGATTCAGAGCCTGTTGGTGCCACAAGGCCCTGGCCCTGGCACATCTCCGACTGACTTGGAGTCCGTCATCTGCTTCCTGAGGGGTTAGCTATTCTCCGAAGGTGGGCCACCTGTGTCTTCTCACTCCAGTTCAGCCCTAGGCAAGGAGAAGATGGGTTTTGAGATTAATGATGTGGTGTCCCTGACGGCGTGGGAAGTGTTGAAGACGTTCCCTAGGCCAAATGACAGCCGTGGGGCTGGATGTTCCCAGAGGCTCTGGGAGGAAGTGCCCGGGCCTGTCCCTGCTAGGACAGGGCTGTCACCACTCTGGAAACCCCCATGTCACTGGGTCAGAGGCCAAAATCCAGGCATAAAGAAGAGTGTCCCCAGCAAGGCCCTGCCACTACCCGACTCCCAAAGAGGGGTCCAAGGCAGAGGGAGCGGGCTGAGGGTAACACAGAGTGACCACTCACCTCCAAGCCCAGCCTCTGCTGGGTCAAGTTCTCTGAAGGGGGTGAAGAGCGAGTAGGGCAGGGCTGCAATTGGCGGGAACCCTGGGCGGAAGGAAATGAGGAACAATCAAGACAAACTTCAGCCCAGGCCTGGGGTGGGCTCAGGACATGGCCCTGCAGGCTGCGCTTGGCTGGGACGCTGGGACACCCACAGGTAGATGCTGCTCCTTTCCAGCTCCCAGCTGATCTGTGGGCCTGCTCAGGGAGCCAGGTACTTCCTGAGACTTCATCTCTTCTCCTCACCTCCCCTGGACACACGTCCAAGAGGACCCCACCCTTCCCCTGGGGCTCTGCTGCCAGGTCTCCATCAGGGTCCTGCATCCCCAGGTGGTGGAGTAGGAGGAGAGAGGACTTCCTTTATGGTCTTCCCATGCTGGCCACCCTTGCAGGAAGGGACTTCCGACTGTGGTCCCTAGGGCCCTTAGTGACTGACGGATTTCCAGGAAGAAGGAGCCAGGAAGGAAGGGCTGAATCAGTCCCCTTTGTGTGTGTGTGTGTGTGTGTGTGTGTGCGCGCGCATGTGTGTGTGGTGGTCAGAGTGGGGGAGGGGCTGTGGGGCTGTGGGACTGTCCCAGGGCATGGGAGGCTCCAGGCAGAGGGAAAGGAAGTTGAATACCCCATTCTGGTATCTCTGTACTGGGGGCTGCCTTGCCCCAGCCCTCTTGACCACCAGAGTGTCCAGGAGCTCCTCCAGCCCCCAACTGAGTCATCAGACCCAGGCACAGGGTCCAGGCTGGGGGTGACTCTTGCCTCGGTGTCTTTTGGGTCAGAAATGCAGGACACACACACACACACACACACACACACACACACACACACACACAGAGGCAGGTACCGGCAAATACCTGAGACGCTGTGTGAAAAAGCCAGTTTTAGTAACTGAAGTCCCACTTTAGAAATGCTTAATTGCAGGTCCCTGAGGCAATGCTGGGTGTGTACACAAAGACTTCATCCGTTCAGCAGAACCTCCTCAGCGTCTCCGGGTCCCCAGCCAAGTGACAGCCTCATCTGTGAATGGGGAGAGGGAAGTGCCCTGCGCTCTTGCAAAGGGCAGAATTCAGGGTGTTGGCAGGAGTGTCCAAGCAGCAAGGGGGCTGGCCCTACACAGAGGTTTGTCACACGGGGCCCTCAGAGCACAGATGGCAGCTCCAGTCCCGGATTGGAGCCCCGGTCTGGCCTCCAGGCTGCAGGAGGAGCTCAGGGGCTCAGAGGCTCTGCTGCTCTGGACTTCCCTCCAGGGCCCGAGCCCGCCCTCCTCAGAACCTTTGCAGAGAGCTCTCTAGGATGGTTCCTGCTCTGGTGGCTCTGACCAAGAGCCCAAGCCCTCTCCAATCCTCCATCCCTGGAACTCTGTGTGTCCTCATTAGGTCTGAATACAGCTCCTGACCCTCCCCAACCCCCATCTCCAGTGAAGGACTTTGGGGGGCATTGTGTAGGAGTGGGGACTTCAGCTCAGCTCCGGGTGGCTTTATCATTAGAGCTGCTCCTGGTCAGGCGGCAAGGCCAGCTGCCCACTACCCACAAACACTACTGTAATGTTTCATGAAACTTGCTCCCTGGGGCCCACGTGTTCCCGTTAATAAAGTGCATGCAAGGTCCTTGTCTGGGACTCATATGGCCTGATACTATTCCCCTGTTTTACAAGCAAGGACACTCTGAAAGGGAAAGTTCTTTACTGCAGGCCTCAGAGCAAGTCATCAGCAGAGCCAGCTCAGAACCTGGTTGGTGGCTCAAAGGTCAGAGCTCAGGGTACTGAGCTGTCCCTCCTCTCCCAGCGATCCACTGGGGAGGGCAGAGAGGACAGTTGCTGAGAAGCCTGAGGGAGGGGGCCTCCTTCATGTGCTGCCACTCTCAGGCCAAGCAAATTATGGTAGCACCCCAAAAAGAGTCTCTCTTTTTAAAATGTTTTAGGTACTGGGGATTGAACTCAGAGGCACTTAACCACTGAGCCACATCCAAGCCCCTTTTAGATTTTATTTAGAGATAGGTTCTCACTGAGTTGCTTAGGGCCTCAATAAGTTGCAGAGACTGACTTGTGATTCTTCTCCTGTCTCAGCCTCCTGAGCCACTGGAATTACGTATGTATGCCACTGCACCCGGCCAAATTTGAGTTTCTCTTTTACAAGGGGATAATGATTTGAGCTCTGGCCAGTCACCAGGCCCACAGGAGGAATGGCAGTATTCAGTGACAAAAGGCAATTGGTAAGGGCATAGGTGGGTCTGAGGGGGTAGGTCCCTGGCAACACCCAGTGGCAAGAAGGCGGAGAGGCACAGTCTTTAACCATACTCTTGGTCCATATTCTGCTGCTATAACACAATACCACAGACCCGGTGGCTTATAAATAAATGGAGATTTATTTGGCTCATGATTCTGTTTTGTCCAAAATCACAAAGCCAGCAACTGATGAGGGCCTTCAAACTACGTCACCCCATGATGGAAGACAAGAAGTGGAGAAGGAGAGACATTGAACTTGCAGCCTCAAGCCCTTTTATAATGGGCACCAATCCATTCCCATGACACAAACACCTCTCATCACATCCACCTCCCAACACTGTTTTAAGTTTCCGAAACATGCTTTTGGGAGGACATATTCAAACTGTAGCACTCACCTACTCCACAACTGGGCCTTGGGCCATCCTTCCCTCTTCTTGAACTTTTCAGACCTGTTTTCCTCCAAGCCACCAGGCTAGTCCTGGCAGAAACCTCCTCACCCATCCTCCCTAGGGAGCTGAGAGGGGAGCTGAGCAGGCTCAAGATTAAAACCTGAAACTTCCCTGTATTTGTTTTTCCACTGCTGCTGGAACAAATTAACACAAGCGTGGTGGTTTAAAACAGCATGGATTCATTATCTTATATTCTGTAAGTCAGAAGTTCAACGCAGGTTGCACTGGGTTAAGATCAAGGTGTCAGCAGGGCCGTGTTCCTTCTGGAGACTCTTGGGGGAGAATCTATTTCCTTGCACAAATTCCTTGGCTTATGGCCCCTTCCTCCATCTTCAAAGACAGCAGCACCGCATCCTCTGGCCCTTTTTCCAGAACCACGTCTCTTTCTTTGACTCTCCCCTCTGTCTCCTCTTCTATTTTGAAGGGCCCTTGTTATTACACTGGGCCCACCCAGATAATTCAGGACAACCTATTTTAAAGTCAACCGAGCTGGCCATGGTGACACATGCTTGTAGTCCCGACTACCTAAGGGCCAAAGTAGGGGGATCACTGCTTCAGCCCAGGAATTCAAGACCACCCTAGATAACAGAGTGAGACCCTATCTCAAATAATAATAGCATGAAGTCAACTGATTAGCAAATGTAATTCCCTCTTTTGATGTGACAAAACATTCACAAATTCCAAAGACTAGAATATGGACATCTTGGGGAGAGCATTCTTCTGTCTACCAAAACCCCTTCCCTCCTGACCCTGCCTCCCTAAGGGCCCCTCCTACATTCACAGCATGGAAGCTGAATCTCCTGGTCCCACAGGACCTTCTGGGCTGACACCCTGTAGAAAATGCAGTTCCCCTCACCTGATCACTATCCACCTCTTTCTTTACCTCGCTCTTAGCACCAACCCACCTGAAAGGATGTCACTTTGTGCTTGGGACCTTGGATTTCTTGACTTTCCCTTTATTGAGCTTTAGGTTCCAACCCAGAGGGGTTTGAATTCCCACAGCTTAGTCCATAGTAGATGCTCAACAAATACCTGTTGAACACTGAATGGAGCAAGGACAGTTTCCCTCCAGACACTGTGTGCCTGTCAATATTTCTAGTACCTTATGACTCTATGTCGTGAGTCAGAGCCCCACCTCCGCTCTGGAAGTCACTTAGCTGGACAGCAAATACAGGTGTGTCTAGACCACACACTGTTTGTGGTCTCTCTCTCTCCACCTCTCGCTCTTCTGGGAGCTCATAAGCTCTTCAAAACGCTCATAAGATTGTGAGGTTTTAACGTGAACACTTCCAAGGCCCATTCATTCGCGTAGTAGCCCTTGAATATACTTGTGCCAGGCCCTCCCGGGACACAAGCCATAGTAGGGAATCAGTCCAATGCCCAGTGGATTATGAAGAATTCCATCTTCCTGCAGCAGCTTCCCCGGGCTTTCTAGAACCAAGGGCTCGGTTCCTGGGGTCACACCCTGAGTCCACGGGGAACAATCGGTATCCGACCGCGCCGGCCAGCCCTGGACTGAGGCCTGGGGCGCGCGCGGCCTCTGTACCCCAAACCAAAGCCCATGCCCGAAGGGCGCACTGGGCGGTGCCCGGGCGGGGCAGGGCTGTGGGCGGGGTCCTACTGGGGCGGCCCGGTCATTGGACTTGCAGGACGAGGGCGGGGCTTTAGGACCACTGTCCGCACAGTTAGTTCACAGCCCGGGTCCGGTCCCACAGCCTCTCGGTCGAGCTCGGAGCGTTTGCCGCCGCGGGTCCGCCGACCGCGCTCCTTACGGTGAGTTCGGGTCAGGGTCCTGCAGCTCTCCCGCGGCTCCTCGGGGACCCCTGGGAGGCCCAACCCGGAGGCTCCGGGTCCCAGCTCTCGCCCCGGCCCTGGTCCCACCACCGCTCAGGTTCTTTGGCGGCGCCTCGGGCTCGGTGGGGTTTTCCTCTTGCGCCTCGGTCCTCGCCGCCCCGCCCGTGACTCCCACGGCCCCTGGGGCGCCGCACCCCGCAACCTTAAAGTCTGCCGGAACCTCGGTCCGAGCCCCGGACACCCAGAAGCGCCCTCCTGCCACCCAGTGTCCCCGCCCGGGCTCCGGCCGTATTTTTAGCCGATGGTGAGATGGTCTCCTATCTTTAGCCGCGGCTGCAGTGTCCTGAAACGGATCCGGGCTGGGCTGAGCTGCACTCGGACAGGGGACCGGGAGGGGTCGGCGCCGGAATCCCAGCCCGGGCGGAGGAACCCGACCCGCGGGAGGGGCGGGGGCTTGGACGCCAGAGCTCTGGCCTGGCGCCGAGCGGACACTCGGACATCGCCCAGGCCGGGAAGCACCAGGGAGGCTCCTCCCAGAGCTTGGAGACAGGGGCAGAGTCCCCCATCGCCCCTTTCCCCCACTCATTGTCTGATTGTGCGACCAGTAACTCCCAAGAGAAAATGATCCCGCAGACAATCCGCATCTGATACTCGAACACGCAGTTCCTCGGGGACTCCTGCCTGGAGCCCGAGGCGCGCTGGAGACCCTGTTGCGCTCTGGGACTCCTCCAGGACCGGACGATAGCGGGAGCGCGCGCGCCACCTAGTGGCTGCAGAGCCAGGCGCCGTTCCGCACCCGACGCCAGGAGACCCAGCCGCCCGCTAACCAGTACTTGGCGCTGGCCAACTCCGGGCTGGCTAGGAGCAGTTAGTTCTTGATGTTGTTGGAAGAAGCATCCCACAGAACCAAAGTGCTTGAGGAGGGCCTTGCAGATATTTGCTGAATATCCATTTGACAGGACCGAAAGTGGCCCCTGCGCCTACTATACAATGGAGCCCTCACTTGCAGTACAGCAGTGAGGCCTCCAGTGGTCTCAGCCCATTTTCTGGATGAGGAAGGTGAGACCCAGAGAGGAACGGTGTCTTGCCCAAGATCACACACTCCCGGATGGAACTGGATCTAAAGCCAGTCTTCTGGTTTCTAGGTCGGTGCCTGCTCCTTGAACATCCCTAAGGGGGAGTGGCCTCATATTCCTCGAGCCGCTATCTCCAGGAAGTCATTTTCTGTGAGGGAGGTCCAAAAAATCCCAGAGAACCCGGATGGCTCCCATCTGCTCCTCCTTCCGCTGCCTGGGGCTATTCCATTGGCCACCCAGGAGCAGTGTTGTCCTTACAAGATCTCATTCTCATGTCTCTGGACACTTGCAAGTTGAGGAGAGCCGGGAGCCAAAGGGCATGACTAGATGGAGGAGGCCTGGGAACCTCTCCTACTCCCAATCAGATCACACTTGATGTAGCCCACTACATTGGAGCCACATGGGCCAGGCTGGGTATCAATGCCAACTCTTGCTAATTAGTTGGCCTTGGAAAGTTCCTTAACATCACTGGGGTTCAGCTCCTGCTTCTGTACAGGGCAGTAAGGACACTCACTGGGATGTGACTGGGAACATTAATATGGGAAGCTGCATGTCAGGCTGGGGCCTGGGGTCTTGTGGTTGCCAAATCTAAATACTTGAGTCTTGTTGGTTGTAATTCCCAGCTCTCCCCTGGGTGGTTGCTGTGGGCCCCACCCTTCCCCTTAGCCTCTGTTCTCCCCACATCTGGAATTGGGTGGGTACATTGGCTCTGAGTGAGACAGCTGTCAGGGACGCCCACTTTGCTGTGGAAACACTCAAGCTGGCTTGGTGCTCTAGTGTGATTTAGGGAGGGGGGGAGGACCTGGCCCAGACTCTGGGCAAATCCCATTAGTCAGCCCCTCTCTCCATCAGTGAAAAGGAAGGAAAAGCTATCCCAGGACTCCCTCCTGACAAGGAGATGGAATTGAATATTTGTCAGCATGCCCCTGGGCCCGGCGTGGTAGACATAGGACGAATCGGTTTCCAGGACCCTGGGAGGCCCACCACCTCCCCTCCCTGAAGCTCCTTCCAACTTTGGCTGGAATGCTGCCACGGAGAGTCACTCCTTCGTTTCCTGTTCAGCTGCAGGTGCTCTGGGAGGAGCAAGAGTCCATGGTTCAGCCTGATTGACCTGGGGTGTCCGGTCTTGGGGTGGGGTTTCCTAAGCCAAGGCCTGCACTGGGGGGAAGGAATGCATGCCCCTCCTGCATCCTCCTTCCTCCTTCCCGCCTCCTCCTGCCCAGGATGGACGATGAGGAAGGGGAACTGGCAGATGCCTCCTTTGCTCAGCGCCTGGCTGACCTAGGGGGCAGGGCAGCAGGGGAGTGCAGTGGGAGAGGGCAGGCTCATCCTGGCTCTGCCCATACCTGCTGGGTGACCTTGAACAAATTTTTTTCTTTGCCTTTCTATGCTGATTGCGCATCTGGGCTCCTGCATGTCTGTATTGTGCCAACCAGGCCCTCCATGAACCACCCCCAGGAAGCAGAGGACATACTTAATCCATTTCCTTTTTTGTTAAACCAGTATGACACCCTTTCATGGTGTATTTATTTTTTCCACATTAAAAAATAGCTTTATTTTTTCCTGACTACAAAAATAATATATGCATATAAATAGTGCATGTTCATTCTTACGAAGTTGATGGCACACGCCTGTCATCATCAGGACTTGGGAGGCTGAGGCAGGAGGATTGCAAGTTCAAGGCCAGTCTGGGCAATTTAGAGAGACCCTGTCTCAAAATTTTAAAAATGAAAATTAAAAGGGTTAAGTGCCCCTGGGTTCAATCCCCAGTACCAAAAAGAAGTTGATGACTGGGTGCAACTCAGTGGTAGCACACTTGCCTAGCATGTTCAGCAAAGCCCCAGATTTGATCCCCAGCAACACACACACACACACACACACACACACACACACACAAGTTGAGTTTACAAGTCTGAATGAGAAAGAGAAAGAGAGAAATTAACCTGATATGCTACCACCTTGAGACAATCACCGTCAGCATTAGGACAAACACTCTTTGGTGTTTCTGAGTACCACACACGCACACCACGTTCTAGTACCCGGACCAAGTGTTACAGATCACTTTTACTGAGGATACCTTTCCTTCCTTCTCAGTGACTCCACACCTCCTCTCTGTCGCTCAGCCATGTGACAATCTAGATTCTTCCAGAGTCATCTGTCTTTATAGAAGATAGACTCCTATACAGACCCATACATGTATATTCTTATATGTACACATATGGGAAGGAGTCATTACTCTCAATAAATGGCACCATCTATACCATATTTTTGCATTTTCTTCTCTCTGCAATACCTTGTAGGAATCCTCCAAAAATAACTTTTTTTTTTTTTTTTGTTTTGCTGGGGACTGAACCTTGCATGTTAGCCAAGCATTGTACCCTAGCCCTGATACCTCTAATTTTTAATAATTTTTTTTTTTCTGGTGCTAGGGATTAAACCCACAGCCTCACACGTACCAGGCAATGACTCTACCCTGAGCTACATTCCCACTCCAAAGCCCCTAATTTTTATAGGGGGTGATAGCAGGGTGGTTGTATTGATTGAGAAAAAGCCCAGAGGAATGGCAGGTATAGGGTTTCCCCTGAACACATCTGTACTCCCCACCCACCTGCTCTTTAGGTGTGGGCGGGGAGCAGGGCTGCATTAGGCCAGGGGCCCGCCCATAAGAACTTCTAACATGGAGGAGGAGAAAAGGGAAACTCCCAGGAACTCCCCTCCAGGTGGGATGTGAGTGGACCCGTGGGAGTTGTCCTCCCACCCTCACTGTTGGCAGAGCACCTACTGCGCATCCTGCTGCAGGTCACAGCTAAGCAGGAAAGACAGTTTTCAAGTTCTCTATCCCCAGTCGAGTCAGGTATTGAGACGGTGTGTGAGACCACCACACATGACCGACATACATGTCATGAGGCATAACGTGTCATGATGTGCAGTGGAGATCAGGGTGGGGAGAGATTCTGGGGGGGGGGGGGGCGGTGGTGATGGGCAGAGCCAGGGGTGCAGGGCTAGAGGTCAGAGTAAGACTTTGTACATGACTTCACACCTATTGTTCAAGTTCCAAGCCTCAGTTTTGTGCATGTAAAGGGAGGGGCTTGGAGCCAGTGTACTGCCCCTTTTATTGGGGTGGGAGTACTGGGAATCAAACCCAGGAGTACTTTACCACTAAGTTATATCCCCAGTTCTCTTTATTTTGTATTTTAAAACAAAGTCTCACTAAGTTGCTACAGCTAGCCTCAAAATTGCAATCCTCCTGCCTCAGCTTCCCAGATGTGTACCCGGCACCTGGCTAGTGGTCTTCTCTTTAAGATGCGGTGGATCCATGAAGACCTGCTTCTTCCAGGCTTCCCCAAGGAGAGGAGCCGAAGTTGGACTCTCAGAACTAATGCACGGGAACCAGGAATGAGACAGTTGCTCCTCCTGCCACTGACTTGTATATCCCCTTTGTGTTTCAGCTCCTCAGCCCTGGACCCAGTGGAGAATCTCAGGAACAAGACCAAAGCACATTGCTGACATCAGATTCTCCATCTTTCTGCCTCCAGTTCTCAGAAAAGAATTTCCAACCCTTTGGGAAGAAAGTGACTTTTGTTATCTCCACCTCTGCCTTCACTGGCCTTTAATCATCTTTTTTGCAATTCCTTGGGTTAACTTTGGTTCCATCCCGCACCCTGGTCTTCAGCCCTTTGGCAAGTTTCGGCATCTGAACGTTACACTCCGCAGTCAGAGTTTGGTGTTGAGAGGAGGCGCATAAGCTGTGGGCTGAGCAACCAGGCCTGGGGTGAGGTCACCATGTCCACCAAGGTCCCCATCTATCTGAAGCGTGGCAGTCGCAAGGGCAAGAAGGAGAAGCTGCGGGACCTGCTGTCCTCGGACATGATCAGCCCACCACTAGGGGACTTCCGCCACACCATTCATATCGGCAGTGGAGGTGGTGGGGACATGTTTGGGGACATCTCCTTTCTGCAGGGCAAGTTCCACCTTCTGCCAGGAACTGCAGTTGAGGAGCCCGAGGAGGATAGTGGCTTCGACCTCCCCTTCCAGTTCACGCGCACTGCCACCATGTGTGGTCGGGAGCTCCCCATGGGGCCATTGCTTCCTATCGAGCCATCGCCTCTGCTCAAGAATGCCATCTCCCTACCTGTCATCGGTGGGCCCCAGGCCCTTACCCTGCCCACAGCCCAGGCCCCACCCAAGCCCCCTCGCCTGCACCTGGAGACCCCTCAGCCTTCCCCACAGCCTTCCCCACAAGAGGCAGGAAATGTGGACATCTGGAGGACTCCAGAGGCTGGCTCACCCCACAATGGGTTGACCCCAGAGTCAGGGGCTGAGGAGTCCTTCCTGTCTCATGCCAGCTCTCTGCTGTCCCTGCATGTGGACCTAGGGCCTTCCATCCTAGATGATGTTCTCCAGATCATGAATCAGGACCTGGACAGCATGAAGATCCCTACATAGGACCTCCGTTGACCAGGCAGGGTGCCCAGGCTGGGGTGAGGCCAGGAGGCCGGGTGTGGACATGGCTCTGGCCCAGGAGTCAAGGATGCCGGGCCCACCTGTGGTCTCTAGCCAGTGATTCTCCTTGTGAGCCTTTTATCCCCCTTCCTCCATCGTCTCCCCACAGGCACAGTGTGCCTCCTTGGTTTCCCTTAACAACCCACCAAGGACACCTGCAGAAGTCAGCCTAGAGTGCCGTGAGCATCTTGGACCCCCTGGATCCCCTGGACCCCCGCTGCCAACTGCCCTTTCTCCCCTCAGGTTCCTCGGGTGAAAGCTCTGCTGAAAGAGTCCCTTTCCATTTCCTCTCCACCTCCGCCCCACTGGATGCCCTGCCTGAGGGCAGGGAAGGAGGTAGCTGGAGAACTTGGGCACTTGGCACACTGCTCCGCACCTTTGGTTTTGTGTCCTGGACTGGGAGCCTCATATCAGTGATGTGTCCTGCCTTGTGCCCTGTCCCATCCCTTCCTCACATGACCAGGGAATTCTGGTTGCAATAAAACGTGCTGCTGCCAATGGCTGAGCATCCTGTACCCTTGCCCCCAGTTTCCTCCTGAAGGTGGGCCAGTCTTCCTGAGCTGTGGGCTCATGTGGGGAAGGCGCCATGCCAGAGGGCTTGGTGCAGGGCGGGCCCTACCCGGCGGGCCCTACCCTCAGGAGGGTCGTACCTGATCAGATCGCTGAGTGAGAACGCAGCAGGAGCAAGCCCAGTGTCCACTGTGGGTCTTCAGGTGCTTGCTGAGCTTGGGTCCAATCCCTGCCTGGGCAACTGGGGTTGGACAGGGGAGACCAAGGAGCCTGTGCAAGGGACCAACAGCAACATATGGGAAGGAGGGCTGGGCCTGGGAGAGACTGACCCTGCTGACCAGTGAACTCCATCAGCAGCTGTTTATTGAGCATCCATAGTCCACCTGGCAGGGCTGCCGGTGCTGGGGACCCAGGGCAGATGGGATCCCTGCTCTCCTGGAGCTTGCATGCTGGTGTGGGGAGGACACTAAACATATGAACCAGTAAAACATGATCTCCAGCTTGGTAAATGCTAGAAAGCAAACAACACTATCAGGAATGCCAAAGGGACAGGTGTGCTCCCTGGATGGGGCAGGTAGTGTCAGGGCACAGCAGGGTGATTTGGTGTGGCTCTGAGCCAAACCTGAGCTCAGTGGTTTATGCTCAGGCATGAGCAAAAGACACTGAGGCACCAAAGTGAATGACAGAGGAGCTACTGTGAACCTGGGTAATGGGCTGGCATCTGCTGGGAACATTTTTGCTGCTTGCCAGTCTGAAGCTGAGGCATCAGAGTTACTGAAAGATTTGAAGCAGGAGAAACACGTGGTCAAATCTAGATTCTAGAAAGGTCATCACCCAGGATGAGTGGAAGATGGGGGCAGCCTGAGGACAGGAGGACAGAGCAGAGGGAGATGTGCTAAGGACACTGGGTACCTGGTGCAGACCAAGTGCAGGCCACAGCGGCCCCACCCTTCCCCTCTCCACTCTTATTTATTCTTTCCACCCTTCAGCCCCAGACTCTCATTTTACCCCATCCTTCTTGCCTCCAGGAAGGGGCAGAATATGACCAGGAGACCTGAATTTATTTGTGCACACTTGTGCACCTCTCTCTCTCTCTCTCTTCCTGGTTTCTTTCAGTACTGGGGATTGAACCCAAGGGAGCTCTACCCTCTACCACTGAGACACATTCCCATCCTTTATATTTTGAAACAGGGTCTCAATAAGTTGCTTTGGCTGGCCTCAAATTTGTGATCCTCCTGCCTCAACATCCCAGATTGCTGGGATTATCAGAGAGCACCACCATGGCTGGCTGCATTTTTTAAAATTGTGGTAAAATATGTGTAACATAAAGTCTGCTTTTTTTTTTTTTTTTTTTTTTTTTTTTTTTTAACACACTGAGGATGGAACCCAGGGCCTTGTGCATGCTAGGCGAGTACTCTGCTACTGAGCTACATCTCCAGCCCCAAACTCGACTGTTTCAAGTGTACATTTCAGTGGCACTAAGTACATTTACACCATCACCACCAGTCATCTCTAGAACTGTTTGTTTTCCCAAACTGAAACTCCATACCCCATAAACACTAACTCCCCAGGTTCCCTTCCCTGATCCCTTGGACCCCATTCTACTCTCTCTCCCTATGAATCTGACTATTCTAGATACCTCATGCAAGTGAATCATACAGTATTAGTCTTTTTGTAACTAGCTTATTTCATTTATCATAAATCCTTGAGATTCATCCATATAGTAGCATATTTCAGAATTCCCTCCTTTTGAGGATGATTAGTATTCCATTGGATATACAGGCCACAGTTTGCTCATTCATGCATCCATCGGTGGACACTTGGACTGCTTCCACTTTTCAGTCATTGTGCATAACGTGGCTATGACATGGGGAGATGCAAATATCTGTTCAAGATCCCGCTTTTAGTTCTTTGGAGGATATACCCAGAAATGGAATCACTAGATCACATGGTAATTCTATTTTTAATTTTGGGGGGAACCCCCGGGCTGCTTGCCATGGCACCTGGGCCATTATACATCCCCTCCAAGCATGTTATTTTTCATTTGAATGTTTTACCCTCCTTCAGAGGTTGGGGATTCACTATCCGGAGTGGGATTTGACCCCCAGTCAGAGGGACCCATAGCCTGTACTTGACTGCAAACCTCTATCCCACAGGGCTACAGTTGCGGGCCCTGGTAAAGTCTGTGAAGGCCAAGGGTGGGGGAGCCACAGGGCCAGCACCTTCTCACCTACAGTCTTCTTGGTGCTCAAGAGGCCTGTTCCCTTCTGTCTGGGGTCATCTTCCTTAGAAGCTCACCCAACCAGCCTCACCGTGGACCTGAACTGAGCCCAGAGGAGCCATGGAAGGAGGACATTGTTTTCCTGTGTCCCCAGAAGTGCTCTCAACTCACCCTGCACCAGGCATCAGCCACAGGATCCTGGGAAATCACTCAGGATTGCCATGTTGGAATGATGACTTGAATCATCAGATTTACCTGATACCTCCTTACAGGAAGCTGAGGATAGAGAGAAGAAAGACTTGCCCTTTTCAGCTTGTAAAAGCACCATGTCCCACAAACACCATACTCAAGAGGACTTCCCCAAGATGGGGAGAAGTTGTTGGACAGACAAAAAAAAAAAAAAAAGAAAAAAAGAAAAGAAAAGAAAAGAAAAGAAAAATATCCCCACATTCCACTGCTTTTTAGATGCCTTGATGCATGTCCTTATTCTGGTATTTAGTATTTGTTTAAGAAAACAAACAAACAAAACAATGTATTTAGCCTACCTGTTGTCCTGTTAATTCTAGGGCCCCTGGAGACCAAAATCTGTTAGGTAAAATGGTATAGTATTTACATATAACCTACACACACACCTCTGCATGCTTTTTTTTTTTTTTTTTTTTTGTATCAGGGATTAAACCCAGAGGTGCTTAACTTCTGAGTCACATCCCCAGCTCTTTCTATGTTTTATTTTGAGACAGGTTCTTGCTAAGGTGCTCAGGGTCTTGGTAAGTTGCTAAGGCGGGCTTTGAACTTGAGATCCTTGAGATCCCTCCAAAGTTGCTGGATGACAGGCGCGCACCACCACACCTGACAGAAGCTACAAATTTTTACTACAACAAACCTGTAACTGGTTTGAAGACCAGTCCTCCATAACCCAAATTGTGTTCCCTTTGCTTTCAGCCTGTGTTTTGGTTGTGCAGGTTGGCATGACCCAGAACTAGAACTTCATTAAAAAAAAAAAAATTAGAGCCCTTGATGACTCTTCCTGTATAGAGTTAACTTTCTCCCCAAGCTTATTTCAAAAGATTTTAAACTTAAAGAAATGGAAAGAATAGCACAGTGACCATTTACACAACCTTCATCTAGATTTACTAATTATTATCACTTTGCCTCCTTACTTTATTTCTTTCCATGTACAAACCTTTTCCTGACCTTTTGAAAGTAAGCTGCAGATGTCATATTTTATACTAAATATATTAGCACTTTTTTTCCATTGTCTTATTTTATTTATTTTATTTTTAATTGGCACATACATTGTACATATTTAAGGGGTACCATTTGATGTTTCAATACATGTATACATTGTGTAAGATTCAAATCAGGATAAACATATATATTTCCTCAAAGATTTATCATTTATTTGTGGTAAGATATTCAAAATCCTTTCTACTAGCTTTTTTTTTTTAACTATACAGTACATTATTATTATCTATAGTTACCCTACTGTACAACAGAACACCAAAACACATTTCTCCTATCAAACTATAATTAATATCCATTGACTGATCTTTCATTAACTCTTTATTTAGTTTGCTTGTGCTCTATTTGGCTTCTTCTATTTGGGGACTGGGGTCTTTCAGCATTTTGAAAAATTAGCAGTCATTTTCTTTAAATATTGCTTCGGTCCTCTATTTTACCTTCTAGGACCCCAATTAACATTCATTGGAGCTCTCACTATTTCCTCTTTGTCTCTAATTCTGTATTTTCTGTTATTTTGTCTTCCCATGCTATATTGAATGTAATTTCTTCCTCTCTTCTGTTTCACTCATTCTCTCTTCAGTTGTGCCTAATCTGCCTTTAATTCATTCATTCATTGTGTTCTTTATTTTGGTTACTGTATTTTCTGGTTCTAAAAGTTCTGTGTGGTTCTTTTAAAACATGTCATGGCACTTTTTAATACATACTTGTTTCCTACATATATTTTTATGCTTGATTTTAATTTATTTAAGTAGGCGATGTTATTTTATGGTATCTTAAATCTTTGTGGGTCAATTTATGTTTTCTACTGTACAATGTTTCTTGTTGTATAATTGATTTTTTTTTTACTATGAGTTGGACATTGTGTCTCAAAATATATTTTTTAGAAAGGATAATAACACATTCCTTCAGAAAGAATATGACTTGGTACCAACTGTGCTTGCTTTTGCCAGGTAAGTGGGAGCATTATAAGAATAGGTTCACCTTAATTCAAGTTCCAGGCTGACCTTTCCTGTATCACCCAGATAATGGGAGTCCATAGAATGTGGGTCCCATCTTAAAGTGTGTACGTATCAGTGAGGAGCATCTGACTTCCTGGCTTGGGCAAGTTCTGGGTTTTGATTTTTGTTCCTCCCCCTAAAGACTGACAAACGAACGTTAAATTTCAGAGTTCTTTTTTTTTTTTTTTTTAATATATTTTTTAGTTGTCAATGGATCTTTTATTTTATTTATTTATATGTGGTGCCAAGTATTAATCTCAGGGCCTCACACATGCCAAGCAAGCACTCCACCACTGAGTCTCAACTCCAGCCCCCATAAATCTCAGAGTTCTATCTTTCGGAGTAGTAAATGCTCCCAGGACTAAAATTGCTTTGAATGCTGGGCGTGTTCCCTGGGTTTTAGCCTCCTCAATGTTGGCCCAGGAAGTCCTCACTGTATCGCAGGGGAGTCACAGGTTTCCATTCCTATTTCGCCCTGCCCCACTGGTCACAGCGATCCTATTTCCCCTTGACAATCAGAATCAATGACCCCAGCCAACCCTGGACTCTCTATTATGTTCGTCCTCAGTGGCATGTGGAACACAAAATGGGCCATTGACAAACCTAGCTCATGATTTAGAGAAATCGTTACTGTGCTCCCTGGTGGAAACATTCCTCCCTGGAATCCTAAAGACTAAGTCAGCCAGAGTCCAGAGTTGCAGGAACAGGAAAAAAACATTTTGCAAAAGAGTCATAGTTGAGATTACAAGAGACAGCACTCCCATGTTCACTCCTTGCTGTGAGAGAAACGTGTGGATTCTTGTTGCTGGTTCAGAACATGTACAGTAGCTATTACTGGACGACATAGCCTCTCTTAAAAGAAGTTGGGTATGGTGGTGCACACCGGTAAATCCAGCTACTAGGCAGGTTAAGGCAGGAGTATTCTAAGTTGGAGGCTGGCCTGGGCAACTTAGTGAGACCCTGTCTCTAAATAGCAAACAAAAATTGTTAGCTGGGCGTCTGGCGCATGCCTATAATCCCAGAGACTCTGGAGGCTGAGGCAGGAGGATCCCAAGTTCAAAGCCAGTCTCAGGAACATAGCAAGATCCTAAACAACTTAGTGAGACTGTGTAAATAAATAAATAAATAAATGGAAAGGGCTGTGTATGTGGCTTAGCGGTTAAGCATCCTGTATTAAATCCCCATAAACATGTATACACACACACACACACACACACCACAACTCTAAAAAAACTGAAAGCTCAGTTCTTTTAGATGCTGGGCTCATCAATTACCTTTCCAATTATATGGATCTAGTCTACTTGTTATTACTAATACTTTAAATTCAAACTTTTTGTTGAAATATATAACACAGAGAAGTACATAAATATTGTGTAGCTCAATTAATTTTTACAAAGGGAAACAAAGCTGTGTAACCCTGAACCAGATGAAGAAAAAGAACATAACTCACAACTCAGTAACCAACTCATGCCCCCTTTCCTGACTTCTACCCCCATAGATTAGTGTGTCTGTTTGTGTCACTTTACATAATCATACATTATGTCTTCTTTTAAATTTGACTTCTTTCATTCCATAATGTTCTTGAGATTCATTCATGTAGTTGTAAGGTAATACATACTATACACACATTGCCATTTTTGTATTTGGTGTTTTGGATGGAACCCAGGGCCTTGCCCATGCTAAGCATACACTCTACCACTGAGCCCAATGGTATTTAATCCATTGTATTGACTGGCAGCAGGGTTTCCAGTTTATTTATTACAAATCATGTTGCTGTGAACATTCTTGCATATAGTTTTTGGTGTATACATCCAGGAATGGACTTGCCAAATATGTTTTTTCAGCTTTAAGGCTAGTATACTTTTTTAAAATAAATAGTTTTAGTTGTAGATGGACACAATACCTTTATTTTATTTATTTATTTTTATATGGTGCTGAAAATTGAACCCAGTGCCTCACATGTGGTAGATGAGCACTCTATCGCTGAGCGACAACCCAGCCCAGGGCTAATATACTTTTGATTCCTGCTGTGGAGTCACCTTTGATAACCCTCATCCACACTTGCTTCCCTGGGGTAAAAAAATTTGCCCATGTCATCTCTGGGTCTTTCTTCCAGACTGCCAAAACCCACTCTGCAAGTTTGTTACTGGTACAGAGTCAGCACTGACAAACACCTCAGAATTCTCACCTCCCAAAACTGACTTTAAAGTACATCCGGATTCTGAAATACGACAATGTGGAGGGAACCCGTGTGCATCTTGGAATAGGTGGAATAAGGAATATCTGGGACATGAAAAGGACCAAGTCCTGGGGATCCTGGCAGGTTGAACAGGGGAGACAGGCTGAAGGAACCGCCAGAGCAGCAGGACAGAAAGTAGTGCTCAAGGATGTCATGTGGGTTGACAGGCTCACGAGGACAGTGAATAGATCTCTAAACCTGTTGGAATGGAGGCTGTGGTGACTTTGTAAGAGCTGTTTCAAATAGACAGGTGAGAACAAAATCACCATTAAATTGGGTGAAAGACAGACTTGGAAACAAGGCAACAGAGAGGGAATATAAACAGAAAATCTGCTTTGAAAGGGTGAAAAGAAATGGTGTGACAATCAAAAGCTGACTCGGACATAAAAAGAGGCTTTTGATTTTCTAAAAGGGGATATGAGTCCATGTTTGCACTCGGATTTGCGTGAATCAATAGTGATGGAGAAATGAATGGTACAGAAGAGAGAGGGATAGTTGCAACAGGCAAATTCTTCAAAATCTAAGCGAATGGAATGAGCTTAGATAGGAGTAGGAAGCAAGGGAGAGGAGGCAGATACCAGTGAAGTTGGGGGGATGAGCTTAGGGGCAGGGAAGTAAGGTATCTTTGGTCAGATCGCAAAGATCAGGCCAAAAACGCCTAAATCAGGGTGTTCACGTTTCTCTCTACAATGGGCAGTGCCGTGCTTGCCTAGCACGCGCGGAGGCCCTGGGTTTGATCCTCAGCCCAGCATCAAGGAGTTTATCTTTACCAGGCGGTGGTACACACCTAAAATCCGGCTTCTCAGGAGGCTGACGCAGGAGGATCCTAAGTTCAAGGCCAGAATGCGCAACTTAGTGAGACCCTGTCACAAAATGAAAAGGACTGGAGCTGTGGCTCGGCGGCAGAGCACTTGCCTAGATGGGCGAGGTCCTGGGTTCACTTTCCAGTACTACTAAATAAATAAATAAAATAAAATAGGCACACGTTTGGGAGCACAGGTGGACTTCAGCTACCCACCAGCCCTCCCCTGAGAGTGAGGCTAAAGGTCAGCGAGGCTGGCGCTTGCGTTCCAACCAGCCCATCTCCGGGCCTCCCAACTTTCACCAACCCTTGCTCTCTCATCTCCGCACCAGGTCGAACCTCCCTCCGTTCTCCCGCTCCCCTAATTGGGAGAGGCGTGGCTCCAGCTGGAGCTGGAGCTGCCGGGTGAGCGGCTGTCTCCAGTCGCGCCTGCGCGCCGCCCGGCCCATTCCCCACCCACTTTTCCCTCCCGGCGCGGGCAGATAGTGGCGAAGCCGGTCCTCCAGTGCTCGCTCTCGTGCGCGTTCGCCCCCGGGTCGCGCCTGCGCAGAAGGACGAGGAAACGGTGCCCCGTGCGGTCCTGGCGCCTGCGCGCTGCGGGCTCCGGGGCCTCCCGGCCTGAGGGAGAGGAGCAGGGAAGATGGCGGCTGTGGTGGAGAATGTAGTGAAGCTGTAAGTGGTCGTTTCTTTCTCTCCCAGGCCGGGCGGTCTCGTAAGGGTCCCCAGAGGGGCGGTGCGGTAGACAAGACGCAGAGAGGGACATGCCCGGGAAGGCCATGCCGCGACTCCTAGCGGGGAGGGCCACAGGAGACTCCGGAGAAGACGTTGCGCTTCTTTGGAAACTTGTGGAGGCCCTGAGGGGGGCACTCGGGCCCCGCACGGACAGCCTCCCTGCGGGACTGGGCGGCGGACGCTGCTCGGGGCTCGCGGCCTCCGAGCGTGGTGCCTGGCGGCCTGCGACTCCCGGTCTCGGCCCCTCACCCCGGACGCCTCGGTCGGAGGAGCCGGGCGGCCCCAGCGGCCCCCTCCCCACCGCGGCCCGCGGCGCCCCGAGCCGCCCGCCGGGCCGGCCCTGCGGGGTCGGTGCAGCCGGCTGTGTGGGGGCAGGGCAGCGGGCACCCAGGATTAGAAATAATTCTTGGGAGGAACTGGTCAGAAGGGAGGGAACTTGGGGGAGTGGGCACTTGCGCCGTCGAAAGCCGGGAACCGGACCGAAGCCGTCCGGGACGACTTAATAATAGGCCACCCAGGCCTTAAAGGGGGACATTCCCGGTACCGTTCGCCACGTCGTGCTGGTCGGATCGCCAGCAGTTAGTTACTGGTGTTGGCGACCGGAGACAGGCCTTTTAGCTGCGTCCGGTAAACTAAAGGTGTTTGGGGACTTCTGTATATTCCAGATTGCTTTCTTCCTGAAGAAGAACTCGTGCGTTTTCAGATGGATCGGTTCATTAATGCCCGGTGGGCAAATGATGCAAGAATAGGACAATTGAGAGTTGTCTAGCTGTCCAGTCAGGGTATTGGGTTTGAATGGATGACAGGGTGAGGTTTGGGACCCATACTTGGACTCAGCTTCTTATCTGTCTTTGTCGTAGACTAAACCCCACTCTCCCAAGGGCCTTTTTTTTTTTTTTAAGGTTAAGTTGCTTCTCCCCCCCTGCCTGGAGCCTTTTTCTTCTAGAATGCTTTCCCACTTCCATTAAGCTAAGTGCCTTTTCCTCTTGTGGGTTATTATTTTTTTTTTTTTTAACTTGCTTTTTGTTCTATCCTGCTCTTTCAACCACCCCTCCCAGCACTATTATCTTTCTGATCTGCCCACTCCAGTTTCCCCAGCTCTCTCTTCAGGCAGACATTTCGTCAATTTAGAAATGATGCTGTGGATCTCCCATTTTTATCCTTGTCCATCCTGATTCAGATGTTCTTTGTTTCCCTGCCTTTCTCTTTGTTGACTTTCCCCATCCCATTGTAAAGGGAGGATTTCACACAGATTTCATGATTGCCAGAAAAGGATCCAGGCTTCTAGGTTTTGAGAGTTATATGTAATGAGGCTCCTCATGTTGAAAGACTTTCTTCAAGAAAATGGGTTGCCAACCCTTTCATGTAGTGTTGTAAGTTACTGGTTGCCCATTTATGTAGAGCATGACTTTTCATTTCTCTTTAAAGAGCTGTCGAGATTGTGAGGGTCACCAGCCACTGACTCCTGAGTACAAATAATGAGAAAACAGCTTTCTCCTCAGTTGTAGCTGCAGAGGGCTGTGGGCCACAACTAATACCTTCCCCCACAGAACTTTGACTTCCAGAAGGGGCTTTTATTCCTCTTGTACCATTCTTGCCATGGAAAGAGATGCTTTTCTGGCACTTCTCTTGATTATAATGTGACTATAATGTGACTATTTTCTGACAGTTGAGGTTATGTGTTCAGGTCAAGACTTCTAGCTCGTCTTTTCTGATTTTCATCTTGCCCTGGGAGAAGAAATTTTGTATTTGCAAATTCTGTGTCATTCCCAAATGAGAGGTCAGAATTGAAGTCTTTAAGGGGTCTTACTAGAGTAAGATACTAGTGTAAAGTAACTGACTGCTGACTAATTTGGAAACTTTTCAAGTTAGGTAAAAAGATCTAGAGAATTATGTTAGCTTGCTACAGCAGCTCTAAGTTCATAAGAGCTCTTTCTCTCTTGTTCTCTTATCAGACTCTCCCTGCAACACACATTAGTATTTCATTCCCAGCCCTCTTACCCAAATGGTTGCTTATCCCACCTTACTTAGAAGAGCTCTGACAGAAGAGCTCCCATCCATTCCCCAAAACCTCCTTGCTCTGATTTCGCAGCCTTCAGCCCGTCTGGCCTTTCCTTCCATTTGACTTCCAGTGTCAGTATCAATTCCCATCAGCAGAAACAAAGGAGCTGCTGCACTCAGCCTTGTTTATCCAATTTCCCTGTGTGATGAGGACGTGGCTGCCTCCTAAAGGCGAGCAAATGTGAGCCTGTTTGCTTCTCTGCTTTGCTCTCCAACACAAGATTCATGCCTACCTCAAATTACAGTCATTATATCACTTCGAATCAAGCCAGGCTATGCTTGGGGTGTTACTGACTCTGTGTGGTGTGTGTCTTTTTCATTTGCTGGGAACAGGCTAAGCTGTGCAGTGCTGTATTGTGGCCACTCAGTAACAGCCCCCTCAGATTCCAGAGCAGGGTTTGTCAGCATAGTTTGAGTTAGAGAGAGTAAGGCCACAGAGCCTTACTCTTTGCAGCTTCTTAAGCTGGGCTCTGTGTCAGATCCTGATAATGTTAGAGCTCCTCTGGTCCAACCTTCCCAGTTCATATAAGAGCAACAGAGGTCCACATGAGTTGGTGAAATATGCATATTCGTGTGATGACTTGCAGCCAAGCCAGGTCTTTTTACTCCCAAATCCAGTCTGATGTGTCCCAGACATCTTCATGGGTAATGGGGACTCTTTGGGAAAGAAATTGCCTCTGCTCTCATTTTATTAATTTTGTGATTGATTGAATGTGGCTCAATGCAGGAGGCCCTGGAAGATTGATTAAATATAACTGTTGCAGTTAGTTTAACCTCCCATTTCCAAAATGCTTATTAAGCCCTGAAAGACACGGACAAAATTGATTCTTTGTACAGGATTGCTTCATTGTATGTGCTTCTTGGAACCACATAGTTCCTGGCAATGTGCAGTTTTCCAGCTTTTTGAAGCACTTAAGGATTTCCTCTTGCTTCAGCTCTCATGTTAAGTCTTAGTGTCCTTGTCAGTAGTGGTGCTCAGTAAAAGCTTCCAGGAACTTCAGGTGTTGAAGGCCTGGAAGCCTGCAAGTTCTTATTCACCTTTGGTTACACTAATGGTAGCATCTTGTAACACCTCAGCACCATACCTTGCTTTTTCCTAGTTATCATCAAAATTGATTGATATCAGTACATGATATGTATGGCTAAATAGTAATTCATGGGATGCATTTTGAAAAGTCCACTGGGCCTTGGTAAATTCACTTCTGCATTTGTAAGATGGGTTAGCATATTCTGCTCAAAGCCATGAGGGTTAAGAAAACTAGGATCTTAGCTAGCCAGGGCTCTTTTGAGAAGCAGAGGAACATTTATTTCTCCCCCTCTCTTTTTTCTTTAGTACTGGAGCTTAAACCCAAGACTTTACACATGCTAGGCATGTGTTCCACCACCAAGCCACATCCGCCAGCACCTTTTCCACTTTTTGTGGGTTAAGACTTAAGTCTGATTAATTTGTAAAGTGCCTTTCCTATGATGACTTAGTGAAGGGACTTAGTTCCCACAAAGCGGAGGTGGAGACAAATAGAACTAAAGATACAGTGTCCCATTCTCCTGAGCCTTCTAGAGAGGCAGTTGTAGGGGAGAGGATGGCTCAGCAACTGTGTCCTTGTTTATATCTTCTGGCAGGCCTTGGGGAGCAGTACTTACAAGATGCCATGGAGCAGTGCCACAATTACAACGCCCGCCTCTGTGCTGAGCGCAGCGTGCGCCTGCCATTCTTGGACTCACAGACTGGAGTAGCCCAGAGCAACTGTTACATCTGGATGGAAAAGCGACACCGGGGTCCAGGTGAGGGTGCATATTCAGGGGAAGGGGACTCAGGAATGCAAGGAGGAAGAATCTCCTTCTTCTTATGGAATAGTTGAGGGTTCCCACACTGTTTCCCACCTGTATGAATATGGGCTTCCCATGATTAGAAACCAGGGATGATGAAGCAGATGGGTTTGTACCAGCACCTTTGTTTTCTGCACTGCCAAGGCCATTATTGGGCTTCTGGAGAATAATGTGTTAGCCAAGCCCCTAAGCTCTTTTTTTTAATACTGGGGATTGAACCCAAGGTACTTAATCCCTGATCCACATCCCAGCCCCCCTTTTTTTTTTCTTTTTTTACTTTTTGACACAGAGTCTTGCTGAATTGCTTAGGACCTTGCTAAGTTGCTGAGGCTGACCTCGAACTTATAATCCCCTGCCTCAGGCTCCTGAGCTGCTGGGATTACAGGCGTGCACCACCACACACAGCTCACATCTTTCTTTTCTCCCCCTGAATATCCTGTCAACCCTGGCCTCTCATTGTTAGTTTTTCTCCTTTGAAAAGTCAAGGGAGCCTACTCATTTAGAAAGTGTTTGGTGTCATTTTCTAGGACTGAGTTAGGGGATAACTTTTCTTCTTTCTACAGGTTTGGCTTCTGGACAGCTGTACTCCTACCCTGCCCGGCGCTGGCGGAAAAAGCGGAGAGCCCACCCGCCTGAAGATCCCCGGCTTTCCTTCCCATCTATTAAACCAGGTAAGCGATACCTTCCCTGAGTAGGGGCATGGCTTGCTGCATGGCAAGAGGCCTGCTAATCAGCTGTCACTACCAGGCTTGTGCTAGATCACGCAGATGTTAAAATGAACTTAGGTATGATTCCTTCCTTCAGAGAATTCAGTCTAGTAGTAGAGATAGGGAAACATCTAAGCTGCAGGCCACATGAACTAGGGTTTCTTGATTCCTAGGCAGCTAGAGAAGAGAAGACAGCGGGTGTCCTTTTTTTGGTCCTGGCACTGTGTAGACTCAGAACTTCACCCTTCTGAACTTTATTTCATCCTGAACCTGTTTCAGACACAGACCAGACCTTGAAGAAGGAGGGGCTCATCTCTCAGGATGGCAGCAGTTTAGAAGCACTATTGCGCACTGACCCCCTGGAGAAGCGAGGCGCTCCAGATCCCCGAGTTGATGATGACAGCCTGGGCGAGTTTCCTGTGACCAACAGTCGAGCACGGAAGGTATGAAATTTCCTTATGTCTAGGAAGCTTTGAAGAAGGCCAGCCTCCTCTTCATGGGAAAGGAAGCACCTAGTTAGCAGAACTGAAACAGATCAGTGGGAGAGTTTGTCCAGCAAACATGAGGTCCTGATTCAATCCCAGCACTGTAAAAACAAAGCAGAAGCTGAGGCAGCCCCTTCAGTTCTGTTTCTGTACTGAATGGATTCTCTGTTGCTGTCTTGACTTTCCTACTCCTTTGCTTTTCAGTATGGATTCTCATTCATTCATCCTTTTTTTTGGTACTGGGGATTGAACCCAGGGCCTGGTGCATGCAAGGCAAGCATTCTGCCAACTGAGCTATTTCCCCAATCCTACTCATTCATTCTCTTTTGCACAAAAGTTTCTATCACAAAGTTTTTTGGCATAAGAAGACCTAAAGATAATGCCAGGCACTCCCCCCTTTAACCCTGTACAGCTTTATGAGGTAGGTCTTGTAATCCCCATTTTGTGGGCAGGAATGCTGAAGCAGAGGTATTTTAAATTTTTCCACAAAGTCACGCAAGTAAGCAACAAAGCTCTCATTTAAACTAGTTTGCCAGAAAGGAACTACCAACAGTGTTCTCCCATGGTGGCCAGAGATAGGCATGGCAGGAAAGCTTTCTGGAGCATGGCATTTGGGCACTCAGAGATGGTGGGAAAAGCATTCTAGGTAAGGGAACAACATGAAGCAGCACAGAGGAAGGAAAACATTGAAGGGAACAGGAATGCAATTGTAGCGGGGGATGAGGCCGATATGAGTGGGACCAGGTCACAGGGGAGGTTTTGGGCAAGGCCGTGAGTGGCCAGTCCTGTGGCGAGGGAGCTTTAGGATCCACGCTGTTTCTGCTCACTCTAATCCTCTTGTACACTCAGCGGATCCTAGAACCAGATGACTTCCTGGATGACCTTGATGATGAGGACTATGAAGAAGACACTCCCAAACGTCGGGGCAAGGGGAAGTCCAAGGTGAGGGACCAGTGTGCTGCCTGCAACTTGGGGCACTGTGGCCCCAGGAAGTCTAGGTTTTATTTCTTGTTGCCCTTTTCCTTTTTAAGGGAGATTTGCAGCCACTCACAGGAGAGGTTTAACTTCTGCAGCTCAGATACCTTAGCAAGGTCATCATTTTGCTTTTTTTGGCAGGGTAAGGGTGTGGGCAGTGCCCGGAAGAAGCTGGATGCTTCCATCCTGGAGGACCGGGACAAGCCGTATGCCTGTGACAGTGAGTGCCTCATGAGTGGGTGGGTAGTCCTTGCCCTGGACTCAGCTCCTGCTCTGGATGTCAGAGGAGGGAGGGTTATGTTCTTGCTTTGAGTAGTAAAACAAGCCTGGGCTCTCATCCTGCCTGCTGACTGGTTCCCCCCAAAACTCCAGGGAGGCCTGGGCCTCTGCTCTACAATGGGTGGGACCTGCATGCTCTGGGAGAGATTTCTGCTGTCCCCTGGGACAGGGGAGTGGGGAGGGCTCCAGCATACAGGGTTGACCTCTCAGTGGGCAGCATCCAGGTCTGCTGGCCCATCAGGCCAGGGTGCAGGGGGCTGGCCCTGAGGTCTTCAGTGTCTGTTCTCTTTCCCTTTGCTTTGGCTTGCCCCACTTCGTGCCTCCACCCTGGAGCACCATCGCCGCTGGGGTTCTCTCTCGCTTGCTCCGCTTTCCTGCTGCTGCTGCCGCCCCGTCTCAAGTGTGTCAGGCCTCCTTTCTCATGCACTTTTTCTTTCTGTCTTTCAGATAGTTTCAAACAAAAGCATACCTCGAAAGCGCCCCAGAGAGGTAGCTCTCTCCAACTTTCAGACTTTTGTTTTACCTATCCCTTTTCCCTCCTCCCTTGTTCCTTCTGTCTTTCTCATCTCTGTGATGCTAGTTTGAAATGTCTGGAATGGACAATGGGGGAAGGAAACGTGGAACTGTAGTTGTGCTCCACTCTCAGAGTTCTGGAACTGCCTTTACCACTGCTTGTCACCACAGACTTACTCTTAGGGCCCCCCGGGCCTAGTGCATGGGTAACTTCAAAAGCATTTAAGGAACCCTTTAAAGAGATATCTGTGTGTTCTCCCCCCTTCCCAACAGTGCTGCTTGGTGGTCAGCTCATGTTCCCACCATCCCCCCCCACTCCTTCTCCATCCTCTTTATTCCTTCCTGCTGGCCCTCTTACCCTTCTTGGTGTCACTGCTCAAGATTATAAGTTGCCTTGTGGGGATCTGCTTTCCTTGCTAGTTGGAAGGGATGGATAGGGCACTGATTGGGAGTGTGTTTCAATATGTTTAGGGACTAGCTGCCCTAGCCGGCTTAGTTGGTAGGTTGTCCCCAAAATTCCTACCCCCAGTCCTTTGTCCATTCAGCAGGTGTGGCTCGATGGTACACATGGATAGCATGAACCTCCCAAACTACTGAGGAGTGAGAGTTGAAGTCTCTTCCTTGCTTTTCCCCTTTGTATCATAGTGCAAGACCTAGATACTTTTCTTCCCTTTCCTGACTTGGAGCTTCCCAGACTGTTACTATTCCAGGACAAGTGGCAATGCAATAAGGGCTGAGCCCCCAAAAAGCCAACATGGAAGAGTAGTGGTGACCATGGGGTTGGGTTTTAGTGCAGGGTTTAGTCCCAGAAGTTTCGGAGCTCCAGGGCCTGCTGTTCCTTACTATAAAGGGAGGGGGCTACTGTCAGGGTTTGCCTCAGAACAGAGCTGCTGGTGCAGGGATGGTTGGCCCTATGCCTCAGAGTGGGGATGTGGCACCCTGTATCCTAATGCCTTTCCCTGTAACTTCCTCCACTTAGTTTGTGGAAAACGTTACAGAACGACCCGGCCTCAGTACCACTACGCCCACTCCCACCTGGCTGAGGAGGAGGGTGAGGACAAGGAAGACTCCCAGCCACCCACCCCTGTTTCTCAGCGGTCTGAAGAGCAGAAATGTAAGCTGAGGTGTCAGAGGAAGTGGGCAAGCGGGAAGGGGAAGATTCCTTATGAATGCTCCTCCTTGCGGGAATGCTGAGCAGCCTAGGAACCCTCAAAAGCATCATCAGAATTCTCTTGCCAAGTGTGGTGGCGCATACCTGTAATCCTAGTAGCCCAGGAAGCTGAGGCAGGAGGATCAAGAGTTCAAAGCCAGCCTCAGCAACTTAGTGAGGCCCTGGGCAACTTAGTAAGACCTTGTCTCAAAACAAAATATAAAAAATGGGCTGGGGGGCTGGGGAGATAGCTCAATTGGTAGAGTGCTCGCCTCGCAAGCACTAAGGCCCTGAGTTCAGTCCCCAGCACTGCAAAAAAATAAAAAATAAAAAAAATAAAAATGGGCTGAGGATGTGGCTGAGTGATTAAGTGCCTCTGGGTTTAATCCCCAGTACCAAAAAAATAATTTCTCTCTCCCTCTCTCCCCATCTCCCCCTCTCTCCCCACTCCCCATCACCCCCCCCCCCCCGCCCCCCAGCCAAGAAAGGTCCTGATGGATTGGCCTTGCCCAACAACTACTGCGACTTCTGCCTAGGGGACTCAAAGATCAATAAGAAGACAGGACAACCTGAGGAGCTGGTGTCCTGTTCTGACTGTGGCCGCTCAGGTACCTTCACTACCAAGGAGAGGGCTGCCACAGCGCCCATTCCCCGGGAGCTCTTGGCCTGCTGACTTCTGGCACTGTCGCAGTCAAGCAGCTCACCTCGCTTCTCCCCACATTTCTGGGCCACCTGTTCACTCACCTCCCCCCACAGGGCATCCGTCTTGCCTCCAGTTCACCCCAGTGATGATGGCAGCATGTGAAGACCTAACCGCTGGCAGTGCATCGAGTGCAAGTGCTGCAACCTCTGTGGCACCTCCGAGGAATGACGTGCGTGTCCCACCTGCCCCAGGGTGGCTCCTCCCAGGCCTCCGCTGCTCTCCCCACAGTTCCCTACAAAACGAGCTTTCGTTTCAAAGGAGCAAGATCCCTCCCACAAACCCCTCCCCAGCAACCCCATGGAACTTGGATTTGTCGGCAAATTCAAGTTCTTGAGCTCCAGCTTTAGGTCAGACATTGTTCTAAGGCTTCCGAGGATTACTAACAAGACAGACAAGATCCCCTGCTTTCATGGAATTTGGTGCTTGTGGGAACAGCAATAAGCAAGGAGATGAGAGCTTTTATGATGTGCTTGAAGAAAACGAAACCAGTGATGTGGTGGCGAGTAACTGGATACTGATTTAGATTATAGTCAGAGATGACTTTTCTGAGGGGGGTGAGGTTGGTGTTGAAATTTGGATGATACCAAGGAGCCAGTCCAAGAAGTTTGGAGGTAGATCATTTTCTTTTTTTTCTTTTGTTTTTTGTTTTGCTTTTTTATGTGTGTGTGTTTTTTAGTACCGAGGATTGAACCCCAGGGGCGCCTTACCACTGAGCTACATCCCTAGCCCTTTTTTATTTGACATGGGCTCACAGTTGCCGAGGCTGGTCTTGAACTTGTGATCCTCCTGAGTTGCTAGGATTATTCATGTGCATCAGTGAACCTGGCAGTAGTTAGAGCATTTCAAGAAAGAAAGCAGCCATACGAAGCCTTCAGTCTGACAGGCTGGGTGTATCCAGAAGGCTGGTGTGGCTGACTGGAACCTTCCTATGCAAGGGAGAGCATGAGAGTAGATCAGAGAAGTAGGCACTGCCAGACCTTGGGTTCTGGGGTTCTTTTGGGGGTGATGGGGATATCCTGGAGATTGAACCCAGGGCCCCTCATACTGCTAAGCATGTGTTCTACTACTGAGCGTTCACAGGGCCCTGGACCTCATGTTCTAATTCAAATACAGTATAATGTTGTTAAAGTCTTTTAATTAGGAATGTATACTCCGTTTTACATTTTAAAAAGATAATTTTGGGTTCTTCATGGAGAAGAGATTTTATGGGAAGGGTGGGATGCCATTTGATCAGTTAGAAACTGGTAGGATCCAAGTGAGGGGTGACTGAGTTGATGTGGGGTGGAGATAAACTGCAGTAGTTTCCTACCCAGAGATTCGCACATCTGTTCCTTACCTGCCACTTGTCCCTGTCAGAGTAGCAGTGTTCTCAGAAGCCCTCTTCCTGTCCCTCCCTCTCCCTTCCCTTTACTCCCCTCCCTCCCTGGGCCTTACTAAGGCACATAAATCATTGAGTCCCCTTCCTCTTCTTTATTGTCTTCTGTAGGACCAGCTGCTCTTCTGTGATGACTGTGACCGTGGCTACCACATGTACTGTCTGACCCCATCCATGTCTGAGCCTCCTGAAGGTAGGTGGCAAGATCTTTTTATTTAAAACAGTTATTTTGTTAGTAACTTAGAAAATCACCTATACAGAAATATACTGAGCTCTGTGTCTTTATATTATCACTTTTTTTGTTATTTTTTGTTGTGTTTTTGATTTTTTTTTTTTGGCGGGGGGGTGGTGTTAGAGATTGAACCCAGGGCCTTGTGCATGCTAGGCAAACACTCTACCAACTGAACTGATCCCAGCCTCTATATTATCAGTTATTTATTCTTGCAGGTTAATAAATAAGACACCTTGCTTAGCTCAGTTCAGGATTATTCCTAGCATTTCAGCCTGAATGGTTTAATGTTTGCCCCTTATCATTGATTATATTTACAAACAGCAACCTATGAGAAAACAAACTGAGCAGAAAAAAGTCACCCAGAAGGGGGAGCTTGGCCTTTCAGCCAGTGCAGAAACTGAGTTGATTTGTCCGATGTGAAGCTTCTCTTTCATCTCTCTGAACTTGACAGATTTGAGTGTTTGCTTCCTCTCTGCCTCTCCAGTAGTTTACTTTAATAATGCTCCAAGTTTAATGTTTAATAATGTTTAGAGTTTATGGAAACTCATTGAAACCAGTAGTGGCCCTAAGAAGCAGCTACTTCTCCACAAGTCCCCCTCCAGCAGGATTTCTGTGCCTAGACACCCTCCTATGTAGAAATTCAGAAGCTTACTGAGGAAGACACTAATGTCCAGTAGCTGCACTGTGCACAGAGGATGTGGGCCAGCATCTAGGTAATAGAATTGGTTCACTGTGTGCTGAAAGCTAACTTACAATTTAAGTCAAACTGCTGTCACCTTATAGAAAACGAGGCCACTAACAAAGACTGAGTTCTTTAGTAGTACAGGGGAGCACTCAGCTATTGCCATGCCCAGTTTATAAATTAGCTTGGAAGAAGTAGTGTTTTGTACCCATCAAATAGCATCTTACAGATGAAATCTGTGTTAACTCCAGAACGACTTTCCCATTGGTGTCCTGTCTGACACCAGGTAAGTGGATAGCTGCAGCTGAGTGTCCTCTGGAGTGTCAAGGCCACCGAGTGGCAACCCCTGAAAATCACTAGATGGTCTCGGACCCTAGGTCAGGGTTGGCAAACTAGTCCGTAGACCAAATCCAGCTGCAGTTTTTTTGTATAGCTTGCAAACCAAGAATGGTTTTGACATTTAAAAAAAAATTTTTTTTTTTTTTTTTTTGTAATTATAGATGGACATCATGCCTTTATTTATTTATTTGTTTCTTATGTGGTGTTGAGGATTGAGTTCAGTGTCTCACACAGGCTAGGCAAGCACTCTGCCCTGAGGCACAACCCCAGCCCCTAGTTTTTACATTTTTAAAGAGAATTTCTAAAAGAAGAGGAAGATTCAAGTGTAACTATGTGGCTTCCAAAGCTTAAAATAACTAACATTTTGGCTCTTTGTAGAAAAGCTTACCAACCCCTGCTCACTGACCTTGGGGTTAGAAAGGACCTTCCTCTTTCTTTTTTAAGTCACATATCTCTGAAGAGTTAATAAAAACTGTGGATTCTTTCTCCCAGAATAATGTCCAAAGTCACATGTACAATTATGCTTAGAATTTTAAAAAATTAAGGGCTAATTTTTGTCCCTCTCTTAAAAAAAAAAGAAAGAAAGAAAGAAAGAAAGAAGAATCCAGTCATAGTAAACGTTAATAACAAGATCTGAGCCATTTATTTTTCTTACAAGTGACAATTATCTCCTATTTTTCTGTGAACTTAGTCTTGGGTCTTAATGATTGAATTATCAGAGATCAGAGTTCACCCCATTTTCACAAAAAGCTGTCTTTTGTTTGTTTTTGTTTTTGTAGTATTGGGGATTGAACTCAGGGCCTTGCATGTGCCAGGCAAGTGATCTACCATTGAGCTGTATCCCAGTTCTTTTTATTTTTTATTTTGAGACACGATCTTGCTGAGTTGCCCAGGCTGGCTTTGAAATTGTGATCCTCCTCCTTCAGCCTCCCAAGTAGCTAGAATTGCGGTGTGCACCACCACACCCGACAGAATTGTTTGTTTGTTTGTTTGTTTGTTTTTACCACGGAACCACATCCCCAAATCTTTTTATTCACGTATGTATTTATTGAGACAGGGTCTTGCTAAGTTGCTGAGAACTTCAGCCTCCTTAGTTGCTGGGATTACAGGCATGTGCAGTCGCGCCCGACTCTGAGGCCTCTTTGCATTACCTTTGTTCTTCCTTTGGGGCCATGAATACCATGTCTGACTCTTCTGTAATAATACAGCTAAAACTGGGGCACTTTAAAAACTTGTCTCTGCCAAGGCCCTCCTGCAAGTCCCAGGGCATCTGATTTAACAGGGCCAAGAGGTTCTGGGCGTCTTTATTTCATCCTACAGCTGATTGCTGCTTTCATGTTCATGAAGAATGGTATTTCATGGTATTAAAGACCAAGAAGGCGACCATGAAACTGCTGCTGCAGGATTTCTCTCATCCTGCTTGGATGTGTAAAGAGTGGAAGGACAGCAGATAGGGGTGGTGTAGGGCCCACCCTGACCTCATTGTGCTTCTCTGCAGGAAGTTGGAGCTGCCATCTCTGTCTGGACCTGTTGAAGGAGAAAGCTTCCATCTACCAGAACCAGAACTCCTCCTGATGTGCCACCCCCAGCTCCCCCACATATCTAAGGCTGTTTCTCTCCTCCACCTTGTTTTTTCATACCTTTCCCTTCCTCCTCTCTTTCACAAGTCCAGAACCTGGGGTGGTCATGCCAACCTGCCTTTGGCAACAGCAAGCAGAGGTGGCAGCTCTGACCACCTCTGGCCCCAGGCCCTCAGGGAGAAAGGAGCAGCACGCTGTCCCGAGGTAGACCTGTGGGCCCAGCTTCTCTCTGCTCTCCATGAAGTGCATTCACTCTGCTTGCCTTGGGCCCAGGCCTTGGTGATCACAGGGTTCAAACTGTATCCTCCGAGAAAGAGTGGGAGAGCAGCTCACTTCTCTCTGCCCAGCTTCTGCTCTGGTCTCCAGGGTTTCCTCCCCAGAGGCGAATTTGGCCGGGCCTGCTTGATGGGAGCATCTGGGAGTGAGCAAGCTGAGGCTGCGCACCAGGAGCCTTCCATGCCCTTTGTGCTGCTTAGCTTTGCCTCCTCCTTCCAGGGTGACCCTTTGTCCTGCTACCAGGGGTCTTTTGCCTAGCCAGGATGCTCTTGGTCACCCTCCTGGCTTTGCCGTATCCTGCCCCACCCCACCCAGGGGAGTAGCAGCTCCACCTGTCCTTCTTGTGCTTGCCTGGCTCACTTACCAGTGCTCTCTGGAGACCCAAGCATTCCCCACCCTCAGAACCTCCTGTCTTCTGCCTCCCTCCTTGTTCCTTTTGCTTTTGTGGGGAGAAGGGACACATCAGGGGGCCAGGCCAGCAGTTTGGGGGCCACAAGGAGACGTTGGATAATGTGCCTGTTTTTTAACTCGACAAAAAAGCCTACCTCCAGAATCCCCTTTTTGTTCTTCCTGGACCTGGGCATTCAGCTTCCTGCCCTTTACTGAATTGGAAGCTTATGCCTCCTGCCTGTGTATCCTGGCTCCCAGGTCACAGGAAAGCCGCAAAGATGTCCCCTTCTTCCCTTGCACGCTCGCTAGCAGCTGGTAAGGTCTTCATGCCCTGATTCCTTGGTTTTCTGCTTAGTGGCGCTGACATTAAGTAGGAGAGGGATGGTCCATGCCAGGACACCCTGGAATGGCCTTCCCTTTGCTCGTGGGCAGGCCCTAACTCACTGTCGCTTTGGAGTTGTGTCTTTTCCCCCCTTTCTTTAGTTCCTGTATTCTAAACATTAGTAAAAATAAACATTTTTACACAGAGCCCTCTGCTGGATGGTTTATCTCCTAACTCCTGATTAAGAAGGCCATGTCATCTAAAACTCTTCTTCTTTCAGACAGCGTTTTGTTGTTGTTTTTTACCACTTTGAAATATAGCTTTTTTCCCCCCAAAATCAAAATTTTTGTTGAACCCAGTATCTAAGCCCATAAAAAATTATTTTGCTAGTTTTAATTTGTTATATAAATTCAAGTTTATAACAATTTCTTATAAAGAACAATGAAGCTGTTTTGTTCAATACAAAATTTGGGTAGAAATAACTTTAGCATCCTGTTTATTTCTGTGCTTTGGTTGGTTGGGAATATTCTGCTAGACTTGGATAGACGTGGTGACAGGTTTTATAATAGTTTACCTTGAAATCTCACTTAAAAGGATCCAGAAGCTTGATTATTACATAAATATAAATGACAGTCACAGGAAACAAATGACATCACCATAGGGCACATAAAAAGCTTTTGCACAAATAATGAGGGCGGCCTCCATCAGTGGGGCTTCAGTGTTGGTCTCAGCCCTGCCTGTCTCTCATGTTGCTTCCTACAGTGCTCCTGGGGCAAGAACTGTCGGCAATGCGGTTCTGCCAGCTCTGCAGTCTTTCCCAGGTTACAAAATGGGTCCCTTGAGCCAAAGTAAACATTTTGATGCTATGTAGAGGCTCTTGTTATGTCTCACTCAAGTGTGTGTTGAAGTTTTAAATTTTGCTTGTGGTGCTGGGGATCAAATGCAGGACCATGCAAACCGTAGGCAGGCAAGCACTCTACCACTGAGCCACACCCCAGCCCTTAAATATTTATTTTAAAGAAAGATTTCATTTATATGTCCTCTGGAGTCTCCTTTGTTTTGTTTTGTTTGTGGAACATCCTGAAAGTTGTCTTTTGGAAGACTGAGCTCTGGACTGTTCTATTACACCCTATTAGTAAATAGGGGTGTTCTGGACTGGGTTGTGACTCGGAGCTGAGCACAGTACATCCTCAAGCGTTTACACTAAGTAGGCCGGGAGCAGAGGGAGTGGGGCCACCATCCTTGGCGCCTGAGTGAGGGCCAGAAAAGAAAGGTGAAAATGAGAACACTGAAGCTGGCATGAGGGAGCGGGAGAAGGGTTTGCAGGAGATAGGACTTGGAGCATCTGGTGGAATGCAGGGGGATGGAAACCTGTAAGAAAGGAAGGTGGGGAGGGGTAAGCTGGGGCTGCAAGTAAAATGTCCACGTTTTTAGTTCAGGTCTGAAGGCTAGCAAGGAAAGGAATATTAGATCTTGAGTTTAGGAACTTGAGTCTTGCCAAGAGGTACCAAAACTAACAAAAACGAGTCCTTACTTGCCCTAATCTGAACTGGTTCCAGGCAAATTAGTGTTCGGTAGCCTAATTGTTAAACGTGAGTTCAGCGCTGTCCATGGTAACTAGCTTTTGTGTAGCTTAAAGCTCGCGTCCATTTTCTCCTTTCATCATTTTTCCAAAACAACTCCGTGAGGGTCATTAGCCCCATCTAGTAGATGGAGGAGCGGGGTGCCTAAGGTCATGACCAGGAAGGTCTGGGGACGCACGACTGCCCGAGGGCTCATCAAGCCCGGGGCCCGGTCCCGCGCTGGTAGGGCCAGGGGAATCCCGCCGGGTCCTGGCTTCCGCCCCCCCGCCCCTTCACTCTGGAAGCCCCGCCCTCAGAGGGCCCGACGAACCGCCACTTCTGCGGCCTCCAATGAGGCATGGTTGGGGGCGGGACGGGAGCCGCTGGGGGCCAATCTGATTGGACGGGGGCGGGGCTACAGCGGGTGGGAGCCCAGGAGCCGCATCGCGGTCTTCCCAGCCGGGAGAGAGCCCGGCGCGGGCGGCGCGCACGGGGCCCTGCTGTGCGCGCGCCCGCCGCCCGCGCAGCCCCTCAGCCCGCTCCGCCCTCGGGGTCGTGGTGCCAGTCCTTCCCCTGCTGTGCAGTCGCCGCCCGGACAGGGACTGGGGAGCCGGGTTGGGGCAGAGGCGCGAGCCACGAGACTAGCGCCTGAGGTGGGTGCGGGAGGCCCGGCGGGCGGGCGGGGGCGGGTCGGCGCCCGGATCTGCGCCTGGGTCGGTCCTGCCGACTGACTCTGGATCGAGGTGGGGAGAGGCCGGCCAGGACACAGAGCCCGGCTTCCGGCCTGCCTGGATCTCAGGAGCTGGTTCCCGCTCCCTAGTACCCGTCGCAGGCCACCACCCTCCCCTTGGTGGACACCCCACCCCTCTCGCCGCCTGCAACCTCCTCACCCCTCTCGCCCTTTGTCGCCTGTGCACCTGCACGCTCGCTCTGCCCTCTCACTTGTCCTCCAGGTTGGACCCTCCCCAAGTCTTGCCCTTCTCCTTGCCCCCTACCCACCCAGCACCAAATTAGACTCGCCCCAGTTTGTTCCCTAGACCCATCTTTCCCCCTTTGTCGGTCGTCTGTACACCTGTCCATCTCAACTCTGTTCATTCACCCCACTACCCTGCCCCCTAACATTATCTGAATCCTGCCCAGGCCATCGACCTCATCTCCCTCCCAGGGTCCCCACCACCACACCCTGATTGTCCCCTACACCTGCCCCAGCCTCAGGCCCTCTCCAGTCCACACTCCTTTGTTGTCTCTGCAGCTGTCCCTGGACTCTATTCATCCTTCTCCCCCAGTGATGCCAAACCCCAGCCCAGACTCTCCTCTCCCTCTGATCAGAGATGCCCCCTCCCAGCTCTGTTCTGGCACTCCTCTGGGTAGGGTCCAGCCCACTCCTTACTCTGCCTGGTCATTTCCCTCCTCTTTCAGCTGGTCGGGCCTCTCTTGGTCTCGGTGCTCTAACCCGTGCCCTGTCCTCACATACCCTTTCTTCCTTCCTGTACTCCTCTCCCATCCCACTATTCCTTATCTCCTCTCTCTACAGGTGCCCTGGAGGAGCCATGGAATTGAGCAGCAAGAAGAAACTCCATGCCCTGTCCCTGGCCGAGAAGATCCAGGTGCTGGAACTCCTGGATGAGTCTAAGATGTCTCAGTCAGAGGTAGCTCGGCGCTTCCAGGTCTCCCAGCCACAAATCTCACGCATCTGCAAGAATAAGGAGAAGCTGCTGGCAGACTGGTGCAGTGGTACAGCCAACAGGGAGCGCAAGCGCAAACGGGAGTCCAAATACAGTGGGATCGATGAGGCTCTGCTCTGCTGGTACCACATCGCCCGGGCCAAGGCCTGGGACGTGACAGGACCCATGCTTCTCCACAAAGCCAAGGAACTGGCAGATATCATGGGCCAGGATTTCGTGCCCAGCATTGGCTGGCTGGTCCGCTGGAAACGCCGAAACAATGTAGGCTTTGGGGCTCGCCATGTCCTTGCCTCTCCATTCCCTCCCGAACCACCTCCCCCAGGGCTCACATCTCAGGCCCAGCCGCCTCTTTCCCTTAAAGACTTCTCCCCAGAGGACGTTTTTTGGTTGTGCCGAAGTGCCCTTGCTGTATCGGGCAGTGCCTGGCAGAGCAGCTGCCTGTGATCAGGTGCAGGTACTGCTGTGTGCCAACAGCAGTGGCACGGAGAAGCGGCGGGTATTGGTTGGCGGGCTCCCCACCGCTCCAAGATGCTTCTTTGGGGTCAGCAGTGAAGCGCTGCCTGCCTCCTACTACCCTGACCCAGGCATCCCCTGGTCAGAATGGTTGACGCAGTTTGACCAGGACATGGGGCAGCAGGGCCGACAGGTAGCCTTGCTGCTGGCTGCCCGAGTGGTGGAGGAGATGGCCGGCCTGCCTGGGTTCCACCACGTGAGGCTCCTGCCTCTGTCCGCCTCCAGCACCACACCTTCCCTGCCTGGCTCTGTAGTCTGGGCCTTTAAGGCCCACTACCGACACCGACTGCTGGGCAAGCTGGCTGCTGTCCAGAACGAGAAGGATGGCACCTCACTGGCTGAGGCGGGGGCCGGCATCACAGTGCTGGACGCTCTACACATGGTGGCCGCTGCCTGGGCCAAGGTGCCTCCTCAGCTCATCTTAAGCAGCTTCATTCAGGAAGGGCTTGCTCCTGGTAAAATGCCCCCATTCCCAGACAAAGACTCTGAGATGCCGCCGGTCCCCAGGGGGCTGAGCCGGGAGGAGTTTTCCCGCTTCGTGGACCTGGAAGGCGAGGAGCCAGGGCCTGGAGTGTGCAAAGAGGAGAGGGGCACTGATGGCGAGGAGGCGGGCAAGGAGGACGGCTTTCGAGCCCCTGCCCACCAAGGCTGATGCCCTGAGGGCCCTGGGCACCTTGAGGAGGTGGTTTGAGTGCAACGGCACCTCCCGGGAGCTCTTTGAAAAGTTCTACGACTGCGAGGGCCGAGGTGGAGCGACTCTGCTGCCCGTGAGGCGCGGGCCCCACCAGAGCCCTTCTGCACTGTTTCCCATGGAAACGCCTCTCCAGAAGGCAGATCGGCTCTTTCCTGTGGAAATACAGTGTGTGGAAGAGAGGAATTGGGACTCCAGGTCTAAGTTCAGAGCCAAAGGGCTCAAGCCTGAGAAGAGGCTCCAAAGTGGGGCCTGGAGGTTGGGAGTCTGGGCTATGTAGTTTCCAAACCCTGTAGAAGGGTCTAGAGCCTTGGGAAGGAGTTTGGGGAAGCTGGGACTTGGCAAGGTAGGACTTGGGCTTCATAGACAGTGGCTCCATCCCTTGAACACTGTGTTAAAACAGTTCTGCTTCGGGAATAAAGTTTTTAACTAGAGAGAGGCCAGGGTGTGATTGTTATCGGAGGAGGATAAAATCTTTCAATTCAAATTTGAAAAACCAAACTGCTGACAGTTACCCCGGTGCAGCTGTGGGTGACTAGTTGGGCTCCTCCTCCCAGAGTTCCAGCATCCAGGACTCTCAGGTGTGGACACTCCTCCTGGCCCATCCTGGTAAGAAGTGAGGCTTGAGGACAGACACATCTAGAGGCTGGTCCCTGACATTCTACAGCTCTGATCACTTTGATCTCAGATTTTGTGTGTTTGGGGTGGGGATGGGAGGTAGGCCAGGGATGCAAAAAGGAGACAGAACTTAAAATAATCATTTATTCATTCACCATGGCCCACGTCTACAATCCCACTGACTTACGAGGCTGATGCAGGAGAATAACATGTTCAAAGTCAGCCTCAGCACCTTAGGTCCCAAGCAACTTAGCAAGACCTTGTCTCAAAATAAAAAATAAAAAGGGCTAGAGATGTGACTCAGTGATTAAGCACCCCTGGGTTCAATTCCTGGTACAAATTAAAAAAAAAAAAAAATCTAATTCTCAGGTTGGGGGCGTGGCTTAGTTGTAGAACACTCACCTAGTATGGGTGAGGCCCTGAGTTCAATCCTAGCACTGCAAAAAAGAAAAAAGAAAAGAAAACCAGGAGCTGAAGAAATAGCTCCTCTTGGAGAGTGCTCACCTAGCATGCACAAGGGCTGCGGTTCGAATCCCCGGCCCCTCAGAAGGTGGGGGGCGGGGAACCTAGTTCCAGTTGTTCTATGAAGAGCACATAGGGTAGAAGCAGGAAGACCAATTAAGTTAGGATGCTACTGCAGTTGACAGGGCATAAGGAATGAAGGAACGCCCAAGTAAAGGGGACATCCGCACTTCCCAACAGATCTTAGATCCAATTCTGAGGACAGATCCCCCAGAGCCTCCTGCATGCTAAGCACAAGCCCTACTTACACCTCCGCCCGATTCTAATATTTAACAGGCTCGGGCAGCCCTGTCCCATTTAGCAGGTGTTCCTATATGCAAAGTGGGGGAGGGGACAAAGAAATGAAATGCTTGACTTCAGCTCATTTACAAGCTTGGAATGAATGTGCTGTGTCTAGAAGGCACACAAGGCTCCAGGGCAGCAAAGGCAAAGAAGAGGCCATCCCTGCTGGGAAGATGCTCACAACCCTAGAGGGAGAAACAGCAAGCCACCTATAATGCAGGTCGGAGAACAAGACAGCCAGCACCCTGCCTCAAGGTCCTTCAGACAATTAATATTTATAAAGGGTTTACGCCTCACCAGGCATACTTTCCACATGTGATTAGATATTATGTATTTAGATATTCTTGGTAAATTATGTAATTAGATATATAGTAGATATTCATTCCATTAGATGAACTTATCATCATCATTAGTCTTGACAAGATGATGGTCTGATGCAGAGAGCTCAAAAGAAGAAAGCTTAGCTCCCAACTTCATATCATCTCTGCGCTGCCCTGAGTAGTTTCTTCCCATCTCTTATGGGGAATTTTTTTGTTCTTTGGTTGGCTACATGCTAAGCATGTGCTCTACCACTGAGCTATCCTCCCAACCCCTGCTTTTTTTTTTTTTTTTTTTTTTTTTTTTTTTTAGCTATAAACATTTATTTTTCTTTTTCTGTACTGGGGTTTGGGGTGCTTTCCCACTGAGCTTCATCCTCAGCGCTTTTAATTTTTTATTTTGAGACAGAGTTTCACTAATTTGCTGAGGCAGCCTCAAACTTGCCATCCTCCTGCCTCAGCCTCCTGAGTCACTGGGCTTACAAGCATTCCGTACCAAACTTGTTTCTTCTAATTCTGTTAGGTATGTCAATATTTCATGAGTGGTTACTTTTTACATTCTATATCTGTTACATCGAATATCTGAAATCCTTGGGGAACTAAATCTTTTTTTTTTCCTTTTTGTTTTGTCAATTTTTTGAATGTTTCTTTTGTTTCAATTTCATTGATTTCAGCTCTGATTTTAATTCTTGGGGGAACTAAATCTTTTGCTTTTGTTTCTACTGATACTTTAACTCATTTTTTTTTCTTGTGTGGTCATTTATTGTTGTGGATATTAAAAAATATATCTGACAAAAGGCGATTGAATATATTCAAGGTGTACCATATGATGATTACATATACGGTACATTGTATGATCATGTGCACAAATTAGTTCACATCCATCCCCACCCATACTGGGCATTCTGTCCCCAGAACTTGTCCATCTCATAACTGAAATTTTATGCACTTTGACCAATGTCCCCTCATTTTCCCCACCCCCAGCACCTGGTCACAACTATGCCACTCCCTCTTCAGCTCTTTGGATTTCTCTTGTGAGATCATACTATATGTGTCTGGCTTGTCACTTTGCATAAGTTCCTCTAGTATCATCCATATCGTTGCAAATGGCCGGATTGCCTTTTTATGGCTGAATAATATTGTAGTTTTTGATCCTTCACTGGTCAACGCACTAAAGGTGTTTCTGCGTCTTGGTGATGGTGAATAATGCTGCAGTAAATGTAGAGTACATCAACAAATTCCACTACAGTGCATAGTCATAAACACCTAAAAACCCATGGAGTACGGCTATGTCTTCAGGATGCTGCTTTCATTTCCTTGGACATATACTCAGAAGTGGGATTGCTGGGTCATATGGTAACTCTGTTGAAAGTTTTTGAAGAAACTTTATACTGCTTTCCACCCCTGGGTGAACTGGCTGAACTGATGCACATCCCCTCCCCACCCACAGGATATAAACTGTCCCTTCAGTTCACCACACTCTGGCCAATGCTTACTTTTCCTTTATCCTAGGGATTTGAAGCAAGGGCCTTGCTCAGGCTATGGAACCATGGCTCAGTCTTCTTTTGCTTTTTTTTTTTTTTTTTTTTTTTTTTTTAAAGCAGTGGTAGGGATTGAACCCAGGGCCTTGTGCTTGCAAGGCAAGCACTCTACCAACTGAGCTATATCTCCAGTCCTTTCTTTTGCCTTTTTGGTAACAGACATTCTAACAGGCGCAAGGCGATATCTCATTATGGTTTGCTTATTTATCTCTATTTTTGTGGGGCTTGAACACTGGTCCTTGTGCATGCTAGGCAAGTCTCTGCACCCCCAGTCCTCTTTAGGTTTCCATTAGAATTTTCCTAATGATAAACGATGCAGAATACCTTTCTGTATTACCTATTGGCGGCTCTTGTGTCCTCTGTAGAAAAATGTCTAGTCAGGGTCAAGTCCTTTGCCTTTTTTTTTTTTTTTCCTTTTTATTTTTTGAAACAGGGTCTCACTAAGTTGCTTAGGGCCTCACTAAATTGCAAGGCTGACCCTCCTGTCTCAGCCTGTAGAGTCACTGGGATGACAGACATGTGGCACCACACTGGGCTCCTTTGCCCATATTTTAACCAGGGATTTTGTTCTTTGTTTTCCTTTTTACTGTCAAGTTGTGAATTAAAAAGAAAAAGAAAAAAAAAAAAAAATGGGTCGAACCTAATCCCCGGAACACCTGAAGTTCCTGATTTAAAACTTTCGCCTTAAAAAAAAAAAAAAAAGCTCGTCCTTAAAAAAAGTGTAGTTACTCCCACCAGGCAGAAGGAGGCGCCACTTACATGATGAATTAATTTCTCCGAGGCAGGCTGCAGGACCTGGGACCTGAAGGGAGCAGGGATATGGTTCTAACTCTCAGGGGAGCCTGATCTTACTAATTTTTTTCCACCAGGATGGAGAAAGGCAGCTTTCGCTTTAGATTCCCTTTGCTGGCAAGCGAAGGTTTTCAGTCTGCTCGTTCACTGAAGGTACAGCCCCTTTCAAGATCTTGGCCTAATTCAGAAGTCTCGGACTCAGCTCCCACTGGATGGTGTCTGCTCTTCTGTTCCTTATAGTTCTTTACTGTCCAGGGCTTGGCGTCAGTGCTTGCCCCATGCGCAGCCCTAGTTCCCACACCTGGGTTTATACTCACTACTTCTTGTTTTCCTAAGATCTGTGAGAAGTTTCCTTACCTCTTGATAATTTAGAAAGGGATGTATTTTTTTTTTTATTCATTCATCAATTTGATTGAACCCAGAGGCACTTTACTATTGAACTACATCCCAGTCTTTTTTTTTTTTTTTTTTTTAATTTTGAGACAAGGTCTCACTGAGTTGCCCAGATTGACCTCCAAGTTGCAATCCTCCTGCCTCAGCCTCCACAGAGCTGGAACTAAAGGTGTGCGCCACCAATGCCCAGTTTTGTTCCTCTTTTCTATAAAGCATCAAAGTTCTTGTCAGTCCCTTGAAGACAGATCTTTGGTCATTGTTCCTCTGAATCTGTTCTTCCCTGCATGGTCATGCTGATTAAAGCTCCTTTCCTGCCCTTCAACACTGTTCGGCTCTTCGACTGGCATATTGAGATGGGTGGCCAAGCCTGGCCTATTGGGACCTCTGGGACCTGTGCCCAAGCACTCTGGTAATAGTCCAAGGGCTCTGCCAGTTTTCTTTGATTCACAACTTTATTTATTTATTTATGGTCCTGGGGATTGAACCCATAGCGCTTAACCACTGAGCCCACGTGGCTCAGCTGAGTTAGTGGAAAGAACTGGTGCCTGGGAATCTGTGACTTCTCCTGGACCCTGCCATGTACCCCCCTGATTCTTAGGAGTTCAGGGGAGGAGAGCCCCAGGCCCTGCCAGAGGCCTCTGGATAGAACCAGAGAAGAAAAATGGAAGCCTAGATATACAGGCACAATTACTACTCCAAAAGGGTGTGATTTTTTTTTTTTTTTTTTTTTTTTAAATAAGGGTTCCTTGATTTTTGTCTCTTGCTAGCTGTCATGTGGTGAGAAATTGCAAACTCCAAAGGGCCACTCAGGCCTTTTGTCCCCTCCTTGCCATTTAAAAAGCCCTCTCCCCTTCCATGTGTGCAGAACAGCCAACTGCCCCAGCGTTCCAGTGTCTGCCATGCCCCTGCTGCCTTGTCTGACGTGCAACCCCTGGTCCTGCAGTGGTACTGGACTGGCCCCAAACTATCTGACCAGAAGGGATCTCAGAGGGAAAACTGCGGCAGAAAACTGAAAAGGACTGTGATGGTCTCAAGTCACCTGGGAACTGGTCTCAGGGTGACTCTGTGTTTTTCCAAAGAGCAGAGATTTCTAGAAACTAGTTCAAAGGCTGCTATCATACAACACTTCTGTTCTGGAGCACCCAGAACACTGATTCTTAAACTTTCATGTGTGTAAATCACTGGGAAAACTTTCGACAGTACAGATCCCAAGGCCCTGTCCCTGGAGATCTGGATTGGCAGGTGCGAGGAGGGCAGGGCCTTCTTCCTGGCTCACCTGCCCCACAGACGCACTTGGATTAGCATGGACCAGATACTCACAGTCCCTTACCCATGGCTTAGCTGGGGTGAAGCGGAGAGGTGGGCAGTGTGCCTCAAAGTCACCCAGGTTCTGGGCCAGCAGGGTACCTCCTGCATCTTCAGAAGCGACCTTCTAGGGGTCAGTCTGGACACTTGTAGCCAACAGGGAGGGCTTTCTTTTGAAGCAAGCGAGGGGAAATCTGCACACATCCCTCTGGCTCCCATTTCTCTAGCAAGAACCTAACCCTAGCTGCGAGGAAGGCTGGAAAATGAAGCCCTGCTCAGGGCCACCTGCCCAGCCACCATGCTCTGAGCACGGAGAACCATTCAGGGTGGCTGCTGGCTGAATGCAACACATGGGCATGGAGGGGGGTCCCATGGGCCCATAGGGGAGCGGTCCTGGCAGGTCTGCCCTAGGTCAGTTGAAACTTAGGTGACTTGTGGAGACAGCCACAGTTGAGGCAGAGCAATGTAGCAAAGGCACTGGGCTCTGGGGTTGGAGGCCCAGATGCATTCAGGCAGGTTGTGACTTCCAGCTGTGTGACCTTGGACAAGTTGCAAAATATCTCTGAGCCAAGGCCACCTCCTCTGTAAACTGTGACAGTCACATGGGATAGGGTCTACAAGGGACCCCCAAGCAATGGCAGAAATTCAGGTCATCACAGGGCACCTCAGGCTGATAGCAGACCAGATTGGGACATTAGTGGGTACAGGCTCTGTTGAGCTTCATTGTCAATGACAGGAACCCGCTTAGCCAGTTTTTAATTCCCACCTGGCAAGTGAGATGGGTGAAGAAGACGTGGGGTGGATGTGGGCAGGGTGGACACCCCGACCTCTGCACCCTTCCCCTGGAGACGACCTGGAGAGGGTCAAGGCAGGCAAATGGTGGTTGGTAGGTGCAGGAGACAGCAGTGTGTCCCAGGACCAAGGGAGCAGGTGTGGGGACTGAAGTGGGGAGACAGGGCGGGGGTGCAATCACACTGCATCTAATGAGCACTTACTGAATACATCTGCTCTAGCATGGGGTTGTGCTGAGAGACGAGTACCACCCCTGGCCACAAGGTGCTCATAGGACGATGGAGAAGCCGAGTAGCAAATCAACAACCATGAAGCAGTGCAAGCGGGCCAGGACGCCTGGGAACCCCGGAGCTTGGCTGAGCAGGGCAGGAAGTACCCTGGAGACAGTGCTCTGCTGTGTCTTGGAGGAGAGCAGAGTCAGCTGGGGAGGACAGAGGCACACTGCCCGGCACTGCCCCCACTAGCCAGGGGGGATGAGCCTTCCAGGCCCAGGCCACAGCGAGCACAGCTTGTTCATGTCCACCAAGTGACCAAGGAGAGGAAAGCCCAGTGGGGAGATAGCCAGGTAGAGGTGGGGTTTGGAATTTTCCAGAAGACAATGAGAGCCCCTGAAGGATTCTGGACAGGGATGGACAAAAGGTCACACCATGCTGCAGTCACAGGAGGAGAGCTTCAAAAGGAGGGGGTGGGAAGCAGAGCCCAGCATGCTGTTTCTGGACCCCTGGGGATGGTGGCATGGAGGTGGCCTGAGAGCTCCTTAAGAGGGGACATGGCAGTCAGGCATGGTGGTGCCCGCCTGAAATCCCAGCAATTCGGGAGGCTGAGGCAGGAGATCACAGGTTCAAAGCCGGCCTCAGCAACTTAGTAAAGCTGTAAGCAACCTAGTGAGACCCTGTCTCAAAAAACAAAAAGGGAGGATGTGGCTCAGTGGGAAAGCACCCTCGGGTTTAATCCCTGGTACAAAAAAAGAGAGGGAACATGGCAGAAGTGGGGCTGGGATGTCACCAGCACCCCTGGCTGCTTCCTCGTGTCTGTGCTTCCTGGATCAGGGAAGCAAAGGATCAAGGTGAGTGGTGCCGGGCAGGAGCCGGGATCGTGGCTTTCTGCTCAGGTGTCCCGCAGCCTGGTCTGGGGTAGGAAAGGCCGAGCCTCTTGCATTTGAATTCGAGCTGGGTGCTTTCTGCGTGGCTTCCCATCTCACAGTCAGAGTCCTGTGGGGGAGCTGCTGGCATTGCCCGCCAGGCTCATCCCCACGAGTACAGGAAATACTCGTAGCTGAGGAAAGTGACAGCGTTGACAGGGAAAGCACGTGCGCTGTTGATGGTAAGCCCCCGGAAGAAGACCCCCAATCCCTCCTGCCGGAAGCTGCTCACCATGCAGTCCAGCAACCCATGGTAGGCTTTCGGCCCCAGCCCGTCCATCTGCATCCGGGACTTGATCACGTCTAAGGGCGTAGCTGTCACCCAGGAGGCAATGCCTGCAAAGCCCCCGGCCACCAGCACTGTGGCTGAGCCTGGGGTAGGGAAAACCCAGGGTGGGGTCAGATCTGCAACAGAGCACCCCACCCCCACCCTCCCCAGCCTCTGCCCTACCCCCACCCCCACCCTAGCCCCCGACCCTATCATCACTTCACTTACTGGGGTTCTGGCCTTCTGGAGTGTACTGGCGACAAAGCCCTTCATAGGTGACAAAGTAGATTCCCAACGTGGGGGTGTCCCTCAACATTAGGGTCCAGGCTCCTCGGAACAGTCCCCGAGGACCCTCTTCCTGGAAGATAGTGGCAGCGCAGTGCACAGGCCCCCGGTACCGGGGTTGGGGGCTCCCTGGCTGAACCCTTGACTCTGTCTGGTTTTGTAGCCGGACTTTGATGAGGTCAAAAGGGGCCAGGCAGTAGGCCTGTTGGGAAGGAAACGAGAAGGCCCCAAGTGGCGCTTGGGCTGGTAACTGTTCCCTTATGATAAGAGGAGGGAGGGGCAGAGGGGCTGCATCAGCCTGTGGGGACCACACCGGGTCCCACTGCCAGCTGCTGGCCTCTCCCACACATGGCTGGGCATGGGCCAGGGCGTCCTGATGGAGGACAAGCCACCTCCCTAGGTATCGGGCTCTGCCCCCACCTCATGCACAGCACCAAGCTTGCCTGGAGGGCACAGAGGACAAGCCCAGATTGTTTGTACAGGCGTGGGAGTGAGCTTGGACCTCCCAAGATTCAGGGATGTGCAGGCATCTGCAGTAACCGGGCTGAACAAAGGATTCAGTCTGTGACCAGGGAACAGCGAGAACCAGTCCTCCCCAGGATGAAAGAGGTCACCTCATTGTCATTGTTCTAGTTACAGGGCCAGCTCCCCAGGTTCTCCCTTCCTCTGTGTGTCACCCCTCAGAGGCCTGTGGCCAGCACTGGTCAGCCCTCCCTGCCTCCCACCAAGCCCTGGCCACAGTACTCCAACAAAGACTTCTGAGTGTGGGACAGTGGGCGACGGGTGGATTCGGCAGGTCACAGAAGTCTTATTACTGTCTTAGGTAGACAAGAAAGATTTGGGGTAGCCATGGGACTGGGCCCTGGGTGAGGGTGGGTGCTGAGGGAATACAGAAAGAAGGGGGAGGGCTGGGGTTGGGTCAGGGATGCAACCACATTGTTCAGATAAGCTGCTGAAGTTCAGGTGAGAGCTGGGGTCCCTGCTGAGGGGACATGTGTGGGTTTTGTCTTGTGGGAGCGAACTGAGCTCAGTTCCTCAGCCTCAGACATGGCTGGTGGTACAGGGGCTGGAGATGAGCCTGGAGGTGTCCACACTTTGTTTACTTTGATCTAGCAGGCAGGGTTGTGGGGTGAAGACCCCCTTTGTGAGACGGGCCCTAATGCTGCCCTCCAGAACCTGCTAGCAAGGCTGAGCTGAGCCCTTGGCCAGGGTGGTCTTCTGAGACTGGACTCCTGGGAGCTGAGGAAAGTGCTGGGCCAAAGACCTGGGCATCTGTGCCACAGGGGCATCAGGTGTTACTTCCCCAGTGAGCGGTCAGGCTCAGCCAGGCCAAGAGCAACGTCCCTGCCCTTCAGAGGATGCCAGTCCTCCCACTTCCTCTCACCTGCTAACTAAAACACAGTTCTGCTCCAAGACCTTGTTACACCAAAGCTATAGGCTTGACATGAGTCCCAGGCTCCAGTCAGCTCCTGGGCCCAGTCTCCGTCCATGGCCCTGATTGTCCCGTTTTGCTCTCCAAAGATCTAGCAGAAAGAGTGACTGAGGTGCGGGGCCTGGCTGGGCCGAAGTCAGGCCACTTTGCTGAGGGTCTCAGTTCTCTTCACTGTTTTACAGAGTGTAGAGCTTGGGGCTTAGAAATAGGTAGTCACGCCTGCCACACAAGAAGGGGCAGAATCGCCACGACTTCTGGGGTCTCGTTAATCATTAATTCACTTAAGTGTGCAAGCTCCACTCTTGCTCTCTGCCCCATGAAATGTGTCAAGGGCATCATGGCAGGTGCTGAACAGACGGTTACCCAGGTGCCCAGCTGGGGCATGGGACAGAACCAGTCTCTCTGCCTCTTTCTGTTCAGGTTCCCTCTTGCCTCCACCCCGCCCCTCAAAAGCCCACGAACTACAGTGCTGAGAACAAAACCAAATGACTGGAGTGACTTAATGATTAATATCCTGGGCCTCTCCCAGTGAGATCTGTGGCCTGGAGCCTCAGGTGAGGCTCCCAGATAGTGGCCACCAGGTGTTGAGGGCAAGGGCCTGAGCCAGGCAGGGCTGGGTGCTCCCAGGACCGTGTCAGAACTGCCGCAGGCTAGGCTCTGAGCTGTCGGGTCTAGTTGTTCGGAGTCAAAGGTCGCCGTGGAGAGGTATCTTTCCACAGATCTGAGGTTGGCAGACCCCTCTGAGGTGGACGAGCCCTGTCAGCCTGAGAGCAGGCTCCAGCTGCTTCTCTGAGGCCTCCTCGCGGCACTGCCAACCAACTTTCTGCCCTTCGTCCCCTCTGTTCTCCACGACCTCACCCCAGGTGGGCAGCCTGGCAGGCCACCAGGTGCAGCACCACACATGCCCTTCAGCGGGGCCTGCCCACCTGTAGCTCTGAGTCACCAGAGGGGTGGGGAGGGGACAGACCCTCTGGTCAGCACTGTACCGCCTGTGTGTATGCCCATGTGCCACCCTCTCACCTGCAGAACCCCGCCAGTGCAGCCTGCTACAAAGACATGTGTGTAGCTGGGGGGCTGGGCCCGCCGTTCCTGGTGGGAGGTCGCTGTGAGTGCCAGCAGGGTGTTGCTGTAGACCCCGAACAGGACAGAGTTGACCACTGCCTATGCTGGCCAATAGGGAAGCTCATTCCCTTGAAGAAGCCCAGGAGCTGCGGGGCAACATGGCGGCACTAGGGTAGGCACGGCGGGCCGCGCTCTGCCCTTACAGCCCCAGCAAGGCTCCTCCCTCCTACTCCCCACTCCTGAGCCCTACTCCAGGGAGGTGGGGTGGTGAGATTGGGAAGGCCTGGCTCTATCCCTGAGGGGCTAAGCTACCACCCGGCGCTCCAACCCCAACACTGGATCTTTTCCCTTCTGAGGCAGAGGCCCCCTGCTGGGGGAGAAGGAAGCCTGAGTCACCAGCCCCACAGCCCCCCACCCCAAAGAACTGATCCACCCACGACTCATGGCGGTAGATCTTGGCCATGCAGTCCATGATGCCCTGTAGGTGGTCTGGGTCTGCAAACCGTACCTGCACGGGAAGGGACAGGTGCGGGATGGGCAGGCAAGCCAAGCCAGGGCTGCATGCATGCCAGGCGGCCAGCTCTGCCCTCTGCCCCTGGAGCAGGAAGCCAGTGGGCAGGCGAGACAGGGTGAGCCCCCGTCAGCCAGCCCCGATCCGGCCCACCTGACATTCGGTTCAGGCCAGATAGTCCACTCCTCTGGTGCTTCTCCTGACTCACCTTTACAGTGTCAAAGGGATGTCCCAGGACCAGGCCCAGAGCTCCTGTGGTGACAAGAAGGTGCTATGAGTGAGGGCTCATGCCAGGCCCAGGAAGCAATTCTGTGTGAGAGGAAAGAGGGATTCAGGCAGGAGGAAGGAGGCCTGGCCTTCTCAGACACCTGCCACTCACCTTCCCTCCAGACTTCATGGAGACTCCAGCTGGCCCCGCCCGACCTTGCATGCTATGCACTGGGCCAGAAAGGCACTTGTTGAAGGACTGAGACCCTGGGCCCCACCTACGGAGGCACATGCAGGAGGGAAGAGCCACCGCAGGTGCACCGTTCACACTGACTAGAGAACAGAAGGTTCTGGAAGGAATCTCCACCTCAGACTCTCCTCCATCTCAGTGTCGTGGCCTTGCTCCTGGGGACTCTGCCCTCCTGGCACTTGCTACCCCCAGGCGCTGCAGTGCGGAGCTGGAGGGTCCTTCCAGGAATCCAACTGGCACCTGGGGAGGAGGCCCTACCTCCCCACTTCCCAGTATCATCCTCCACAGCAGAGGCTTGCTCCGGAAGCTAGAGGTTGGCTCCTCAGCAGGTGGGTTCAGAGTGTCCTTCTCTTCCTCCTAAGAGGAATGTCACCCAGAAGCTGTTTTGGGTATACAACCACAGCATGGCCTCAGAGCCCAGGGCTGCAAACCCATGCCAGGTAGGGCAGAGGCCCAAAGGGGAACTCGGGACAGCAGGTGAGGTCAAAAGTGAACTTCCTTCTGGGCCCTGCAGGGTGGGGCCTGGTGGGGCTGGGGACTTGTGGTACAGTGTGTTCCTTAGCTCTGACTACTAGTGGGTGTCAGGCTGGGTAGTCTTGGGATGCAGAAGCAGCCCCTCTGGCCCGTACCTTCCTCTCCTCTCCTCCTTCCCCACAACTCCCAGGAGGCTCCGGGGACAGCTGGCTTTGGGGCCTCCAGGGAATCAGAACTTTGGCCTCAGTTCTTCATATGTCACCCACCTTCCCCAGGAAGTGACCCACCCTTGGAGGTGATGTGACAGAAGGAAGAAAAATGTCTCACCAGAGATCCAGCCAGCCATGAACTCCTCCACGGGCATTTCTGCGCTCAGCAGGAACCGCGCTCCACACGGGAGACGGGTGAGTGTGATTCCCCAGCCTTCCCTGGAGACGGGCAGATAACCTCCCACTAATGTTTAACTCTGACTGAAGGGTGAGAAGTGGGCCCAGCGCCCAGACCTTGGGCAACCAGGAGTGGGGAGCGAGCCAACTTCAGTGACCCTGAGACTGGAGGAGGTGTGTGCAGAGCAGGGAATCTTCTGGGGCAAGATGATGGGCCGCCAACCTGCTTGATTCCCGTTCTGGTCAATGACAGCCTTGCTGAGTGGGCTGAGATGGCAGCTGGGTTCCAGCTGGCCAGACCCCTCCAGGGCTGCCTCAGTCAGCAAGAGACAAGGCCTGCTCCGCCTGTCCAGGCCAAACTCCTCTTCAAGTCCACTGGAAACACCGGCCTTGCTCACCCCAGCCAGCAGCCAGACCTGGTGGCAGCAGAGTGTGGCCACTAGGTGGCAGGCCCAGCCCACAGTGGCCTGCAGCAGCCACCCAAACAAGACACAGTGGGAAGGACCCAGAAAAAGGAGGCGCCAGCCCCAGAAAGACTCACCAGGCCCTGATGCCTGTCTGCTCTCTCCAGAGTTGCTTAGGACTCTGCATGAGTCAGAAATGCTGCCTCCCTCGGCCTCCTGTCCCCTAGGGAAAGCTGGAGGTTCTCACTATGTAACGGACTGTGTGTCTGCAATGGCGCCATGCTGCTCTGGGTCAAAACCAAAGTCTTGGTCAGTCTCTCCCCTCCCTCACCCTCTTGCCTTCCTCCAGGGAAAGATGGAACACGAAGGTCTTTGCCAGATGCCGTTGCCTAGATATTAGCCTTGCTAGTCTTCGAGCTGTGAGAAATGTATTTCTTTGGAAACAGAGGGACTGAGATGGAATCCTTCCTGGCTTCTCTGAGCCCTCGAGGCCCCACCCATCCTCCTCTGACCTCACCTCCGGCCTCCCTGGCCTCCCTACTCTTCTTTCCAACAGGCCCCCGCCTCCGGGTCTTTGCACTGGCTGTTCCCTCTTCCTGGACGCTCTCTCCCGCGCTTCCTCCAAGCTGGGGCTTAAACGTCACCTCCCCAGGGAGGCCTCCAGAACCGTCCCCTGTAACGTTACACCCCGCCCGCCCCGCTCTTCCTCTCCTCCACCGACCCGGAGGGTCTGGGCAGACACGAATCCCTGGCTGTTCTGTCTATTGTGTCTCAAAGGCGTAGGGCCGTGCGTGGCACAGGGCAGGAACGCCGGCTGAGTGAATGGATGAGCGGAAAAGTCTGGGACTAGCATGGGTGGCCAGACCTGCGGCTCCCGTTCTCTCTCCCCACTGGCAAAGGGCCCAAAACACCCCGACCTCCACTCCGGGTCCCCTCGTAGCTCTTGGTGTCCTATCGGATGCCCAAGGACAATCCGGCTCGCCTTCCCCCCGGCTCACCGCGGTCAGAGCGGAAACCGTCCACCTCTGAGGGCGGGCGGCCCCAGGAGGCGGGGCCTCGTCGCCAACCTCCTCCCCTGGAGCTGTCCCGGGCTGCGGACCGGCGATGGGTGGGGCCGCCCTCGTCTGCCACCCCTTCTCCGGAGTGACATGGCAACCCCTTCTGTGGGTCTTGGGGTCCTTTATTACTTGCCCAAGTAGGGCATCAGCCCAGCGATTGCTGCGTCCGAGCCTCTTAGCCCTAAGGCCTCCTTTCAGAGTGGGCCTCTTTTTCATTCCCACCGTCCCAACCCACTTCAAAAGAACCCCTTCTCTCTGGGAGCCTCACAGAAGGAATCCCGCCATGGCTGCTGCTTTCACGGCCTTCCTGCAAATTCCACCAGGTTCATCCTCCTCACAGCAAAGCAGGACTCTCATCTTGTCACTTTCTAGCTCACAACCTCCACACTGTCCTTATTCCCTGACGCCTTCCCCACTGGCCATGCCCCTCACCCTGGGGCTCAAGAACCACTACCACCAGTTGTACCCAGGTGCCCAGGGCTTTCCTGTATCCTAGCCATCTCACACAGCTGCTGCCCTTCCTCACCTGGTCGGCCCACCTGTCACTCAGCCTTCTGGACTCTTCCAATGGCCCTGCTTAGTTACACCCAGGTTCTAGTCTCCACACTGCTGCCACCACATGCACTGCCAGGAGTCAGTCTCCTTGTTTAATCTTTTCAATCCCGTTTCCTCATTCATAAAATAGAGATATAATATTCACCTCAGTATGTGATAAGAATTTAATCGTGTAGAAAAGTGACACATAAATAGTATCTGCTAATGATCATATTTCCACTTCTAGGAACCTTGAGGACATGAAGAAACTGCGTGAGCAAGAATCAAAGACCTTCCTCTTCCTGCTTATAGTATTTGTAGCTCTTATGGCAATACTGTCACCATCTCCAGTTTATTTATTTTTACATTTTTTTCCAGTATTGATGATTGAACTCGGGGGTGCTCTACCACTGAGCCACATCCCCAGCTCTTTTATTTTTATTTTGAGACAGGGTCTCACTAAATTGGTTAGAGCCTGGTGAAGTTGCCCAGCCTGTCCTCGAACTTGTGATCCTCCTGCCTCAGCTTTCCAAGAAGCTGGGATCACAGGCATACACCACCACACCTGACTATAATTACTCTTCATATTACTAGAATAATACTAGTAATTAAGACAGGAATAAAAGAACTTGTGATTGCCCAGATTACGACTACCAGGTGACCCACAAATACTCTGTGAATTACAACCTATGAAATTGGTGTAGCTTGTGAATTTATTACTATTCAATAAATTTTGATATAGTGGAAAGACATGAATGTGCTTGATCCACGTTGTTGACATAGCTCACTGACAACAACCAAGTTCCCCTTTTGCTGATCCCCAAGCCCATTGTTGTCTTGCAACAACCTCCAGTTCCTCTGAATTGGGCAAATGCCCAAGTTTTTCTTCCTGTGTTCTGCACCTCAGACACACACATATCTCATTGCCAGGACATGTTGGTGACGTGAGCTGTTGGATAGGTGTTTCACACCTGCCTCTTCAGAGCTCCAATGTCTGGAAATACCTCAAGGTCTCCGAGGCTGTGTGTCCTCAGATAGCCAAGGATCATGTGACTGTGCCCTGGAAAAACTGCCTGACCTCAGTTTTTGACCTACACCTACACAAATAATTTGAGAGAGAGAAGGGTCCTTGGCACTAATGGAGTCCCATGTCATTTTACAGATGAGGAAACGGATTCCCAGAGGGGAAGGAACTTGACTGTCTCATGAACACGGCCCAAGAACTCATCACTTATGGCCAGGGGGCTCTGGAGTATAGGCCGCTGCCTGCGACACCTCTGACCAGCGCCCAGCCTAGTGTGGCCATCTGAGTGGTTCATCCAAGCATCTTCATTTGTCAGGCGGGGGTCGAACCCAGTCACAAGGCGAATGGAAGTGAGCGCCTAGACCCTCGCCCCCCGTCCCCGGCTTTCTTGAATCTTCACCACACACCTACTGCAGATCAATGGCCGGGGACTGCGGTAGAGAAACTGGGCCTGGGTCACTTGAGTTGGTGACCCTGTTGGTTCACGTCTCCCAGGGGCGTGACCACCCCAGGGGCGTGGCTGGACTCGCCAGGGGCGAGTCGGGCATGCGCGGCCTGCGGGGGGCGTTGGTCGCACCGGCGCCGGCAGAGAGCGTGCGCGGCGGCCTCAGGCTCCGATTGGCTCCAGCGGCCGGGGAGGCGGGGCCCTGACTGCGGCGCTTCCTCCTACCGCGGCTTCCTCCTACCGCGGCTTCCGCGGCGCAGCCCCAGCGGCGGTAACGCCTGCAGCAGCCTGGAGTCGAGCGGTGGTAGGCTCGGTGGTAGGGCTGGGGCCGGAGCTGGGGGTCAGAGTCAGTGCCGAATCCTGCCCTGAGGCGGCGGGCTCTGCGACCCTGCGAGGTGAGAAGGCGGCCACTCCCTGACTGGGTCCCCGCCCCGCCCGGGGGATCGCAGGGCTCTTCCTGGAGGGTCCGGCTTAGCGAATTTCGACCACCGCCCCTGTCATTGCTCTGATCCCTTCCACTAGCCCGGATCTCCAGTCAGCGGAAGGGCACGCTCCAATCCAGCCTGCACAGTTGGTCCCTCCCCAGGCAGGTTGTTCAGCCTTGTAGACCCAGGTCGGGACCCCTTCCCTTACTCATGAAGAGCTGAAGGAGACCCTCAGTCCCCACCTCTGGACCCCCAGTAACTGCTATTTCTCTTTCCCTTTGCAGATGGACGGGCCAGAAGGTATTGCCGGTCAGCTCGGCCCAGCTGAGAGGTCCCACCGAAGCAGCGTGTCCTCAGTGGGAGCCCGAGGTGGGTCCCTGCCCTCTTCTCCTCTCTGTTCCCCCCTGGAGATGTGGCTCTGCCTTGTCTTCTCTTTTACTAATCTCATGTATTAGGACATAAGGTGTGTTGAGATGTGGCAAACTTACACAAGTCAGAGTCAGAGGACCTGGGCTTTGTGGCTAGCTTAGTGATCAAGTTAATACGCTTCTTGAATTCCTGTTCTCATTTGTAGAACAGGCAAGTCTCACCTAGCTGTGAAATTCGAGTGAGAACGCATGAATGAAAAGTGACACCTTCACTTTCTTTGTTCCTTTATTTTTCACAAACAGCCTTTTGAAAGCAGGGATCATTATCTTCCCTTTATAGGGAGAAAATTGGGCCCTAGAGAGGTTAAATCACAGGCTATTGGAACCCTCCAGCTAATGATAAACTTGAGCCTTCTTTTCTTTGCCTCTGTTTTTCCTCAGCCTCCAGGAGATGATTTTTGATCTCTCAAAGTAGCTCTTGGGGCAGAAGAGACTGGGGGTCCAAAAAGTACTTTCACTGTGTTGATTCTCAAGTGCGCCCTTCCATTTAACTGGCTTCTCTTCATTTTGGTTAACAGCCTCTTTGAGGCAGGGATATTATTTCTGCTTTTGTAGATGGGTCAACCATCTGACTAAAGCCTAGCTAAAGTCAGCCAGTTAGACCGAGAGACCAGACAAGAATTGGAACCCTAGGATGCCGGCCTCCAGGCTGTGTTCCTTTGCTGCTGCTGTTCCGGGGATGGGAATTTGAATCTTGCTGCCCTGACCAGGGTCTCCCTGTGCCTTTGTGCTTCAGATGGGAATCCCGTAGCTTGTCACAAGAGAATGTGCTGCTCTTGGGTTGCCCTTTCCTAGACTGCTTTTTTTCTTTTTCTTTTGCAGCACTGGGAACTAAACCCAGAGGCACTCTACCACTGAGCCACTTCCCCAGTCCTTTTTAGTTTTTATTTTGAGACAGGGTCTCACTAAGTTGCTTAGGGCCTAAGGGCCTAAGTGGCTAAGGCTGGCTTTAAACTTACGATCCTCCTGCCTTAATATCCCAAGTCCCTGGGATTATAGGTGTTCACATGGCTCCCTAGCCTGCTTAAGGCTGTCCTGAAAGGCCACAGTATTGACTCCTATGGCTTGAAGAGTCCTGAGGAAGCAGAGACATGGACCTTTCTTTGATCTGGGGTGGCCTTAGGAATCCTCATTCCCTTCTTAGCCTGGACTAAAGAGAGAATGAGTCTAGCCTAAGGGAAACTGGGGTTACTAGCCCTCCTCACTCCCAGCCTGATAGGCTAACTACCGTGACCTCAGAATGGGTTCAGCTTGCGTGCCATAGTCCCTACCTCTGGAATGTTCTTCAGGGCAGAAGTAGAGCAGTCCTTAGGGTTGCCAGAGAGCTAGAGGCGGGGGTTTATTATGACCAGCTCTAAGTTGACCCTTAGGGTGGGGGTAAGGCTGGTGTGTCTAGGCCAGAGTGCTGGGTTTCTGGGTGGTTTGAGGGTCTCATGGAAGTCCTGGTGGGCAGCACTCCTAATGGGGGTCTTTTAGAAAGTACGTTGGGGCTCTGTTTCAGGAGTGTAGCCTCAGTCACCCCCACGGGGTGTAGGACTGGAGGGTGCCTGGTCGGCCTGGCTGTGCCTGGCAGTGGGCCTTAGCTGACCCCTCCTGGCTTCCATCACAGCTGCTGATGTACTGGTGTACTTGGCTGATGACACAGTGGTGCCCCTGGCTGTGGAGAACCTACCCTCACTCAGTGCCCACGAGCTGCACCGGGCAGTCCGGGAGGTCCTGCAGCTTCCAGACATTGCCCTGGATGCCTTCGCACTCTGGCTTGTCTCCCCGCTGCTGGGTAAGGCTTGGTGGTGAGCAGCCCTGGGCGGGAGGGTTGGAAGAGCACTGACCAGTGCTAGAGGGAGGGGGCAGCTTCTGCAACCTCTGGCGACTTACTACACATCAGGAAGCTGGGACTTGGGTCTGTCCTGGAGCGGACTACCCCTTTGAGGATCCAGAGCCCTGAGGAACACTTTCTTTCGTGTGACTGGTAGCAGAGGAAGGGGCTGAACCAGGACTGGGAGAGGGAGGAAAGGGCTCCCTGTTCACTGCGCACACCTTTCATGCCACAACCTGGGCTGCACTCTGCAGCAATTTCACATCCTGTGGCCCAGACCTGTTCTGCAGTGAGGAATCTGAGGCCTCGAAAAAACAAGGGAGTGCTGGCCCCCTACTGTGTCCTGTTCCTTGGGTTGGGGAGGAAAGTGAGGTATAACCAGCCGCAGTGATGTTGAGGCCTTTGTCGAGGGTGGATAGACCAGGAAGAGGAAAGGACATGATTTCTTTGCACAGGGTCTCAGCCCTGCCTGGTTTTTGACCGTGTGAGTACACACTTCCTGCCCTTTCTGATTGGGACCCCAAGGATGGGGGTGGAAGAGGGGGCAGTGGCTCTCCAGACCCTTACCCAGGGATCCCTGGGTGAATAGGGTCCCTGAACCTGCTACCTTGAACAGGAAGAAGGCCAAGGGACAGGATGCCCATGTCATCATTTGGGAAACTAAATTGGTGCCATGACCAAATGTTTTCTGAGCTTAAATATTCCCTTTGTTGTAGAGGAACAGGGACAGGGAGGTGGACTGGTTCCCATTGAGAGGGTGAGCAGGAGAGCCTAAGTCCAGCCCCAGGGCCACCTCCTCTCCTGAGGCCTCTGGGGTTTGTGCCTCTCCCTGGAGGGAGCATCCCAGTGAGCGAGCTCCCAGCCCCCACTACCCCCCAGCCCCGCCAGCTCCTGCACAGCTGCTGCTCTCTGGCTGCCGCCCACCCTCTTCCTGCTGACCCATGTCTGGCCATCCCACGCTCGGCCCAGCTGCCCCCCCTTCACCCTCAGAACTGCTGGTCAGGGCAGTGGGCCCTTTGGCTGTATCTTTGGAGAGCTGGAGGTGGAGGGCCCAAGTGGGTGGCCCCTGCCCTGCCTGGGAGATTCCCGGTGCTGCTGCAGGGCAGCTTACTCCCCTCTCCCCACCCCCCCTCGTCGCATTCCTCTGCCCAGTGGCAAGAACTGAATGGGCTGCCTGTGTGTCATGGCCCGTCCGGGGGGAGGGTGGCTGAGGCTGCTACATAGTTCAACACCCACGTCGTTCCCAGCCCGCTTTGGAGGCTGAAAGCCTGCACTTCACCTTTGCCTCAGGCCTCAGAACCCCTGATCTCCCCCACAGCACGGTTGAAGCGTAAGTAGCAGAGACCCAGAGTTCTCCTTTGAGGCAGGGCACATGGTACCATCTGCAGGAGCCCCTTTGAGACCGCACGTTTTGGTGGAATTGGGCCTACTAGACGCCACTGTGACTACATGGGGCAGGGCTCCAGGGACTGTCAGTCTCATTTGAGTGACAGCTTCCAGGCGAGAAGGCCCCATGTGGAAGTCTGGAACCACGGGGTTAGTGTAGTCCTTTTCTGATGACAGGACTCCTCTGAGCTGCTGGGACTTAGTGAAGGCAGAAGGATGTCCCTGTCCCTAGCTCTCCGCTTCCCACAGTGTGTCCAGTGGATCCCAGCTGGTAGGTTACTGTGTTTACTCCCTAAGGAGGTACAGAGCCCTCTGGCCCTGGGCAGCGTTGGGCATGCTGGGGCTACCAGACTGATGGAGCCCGGCCCTCAGTGAACTCGAAGTTGGTACTTTCAAGTTGAAAGTGTGGAAGGGAAGTTTGCAGAACAGAGCTCTACTCCTGACCAACTTCTTGGTCCTTGGGCAGTCCCCATTCTTCTGTGAGTGATCCTGATGCCCTCGCAGCCTTGACATCCTGTGAGTCTCCAGGTAGAACAGAAAGAGGGACTGATCAGGCAGGAAGGTGGCGAGGGAGCCCTTCCTGGAGGAGAGAGGAAGGAGCTCTTGGGATAAATGTGGTTGTACTTTGTATGCTATTGGGGTGTGTGTGTTGGGGGGTGACATGGGTGGGGCCAAGGATGTGGGCAGGAAATGAGGGTTGTGGAGCCTCTGGGAAGTCTGGATCAGAAACAATGGGATAAGAAAGGACTGGAGAAGCTGGACCAGAGGTTAGATGGAAGAGCCTAAAGATGGGGGCCAGTTTGGAGGCTGTGGCTCCTGTTTGAGATCAGGATCAGGGTTGGAACTGGGTGTGGTGGCATGACCTGTAATCCCAGTTATTGGGGAGTCTGAGGCAGAAGGATTGCCAGTTTGAGGCCAGCCTGGGCAACTTAGCAGGACCCTGACTCAAAATTTTAAGAAAGCAAAAACCTGTGGTAGAGTGCCCCTGGGTTTAACCCCTAGTACCAGAAAAAAGAAAAAGGGGAGATCAGGGTCCAGGTGGAATTTCCAGAAGGTTCAAAGAGTGTAAATGAGAATGCTTGGCACCAGGCTGGCAGGACAAGACACTCAGCCATCAGTGGGGAGAGGGAGAGAGAGGACGGAGATGTGGAGCAGAAGATGGAGTGGCAAGTAAGTGGCAGGTGTTTTGCCACTCCCCCTCCTGCATCCTCAGCAGGCACCTCAGTTCATCTGAGTGACTTTGGAAACCCTCACACCTCTCAAGGGCAGTACCCCAGATGGCCACTGTCAGCTAGTGGAGGGGCCCTGGTCTGAGGGGCTGAATCCTGGACTAACAGCACAAGTCTAGGCCGGTGAGTGGAGTGCTTAGTCCTTGTGCCAGTCCATGTTGGGGCCCCGTGTGCCCAGGACCTACTCGTGTCTGTGTGTCACTCACAGTCTAAGGCAGGCTGAGGCAGTAAAAGATTGTCAGATGGTGGAAAATTCTGGAAAGACAGGCAAATGGCACAAACATGAGATGGGAAGTTTCGAGGAGGTGCTGCCTTAGTTAGGGGTCCAGGACATATGACCTCGAGCTAAGATCTGAACTATCCAGCCATGTGCAGATCTGGGAGACAGGAGTCCAAGGCAAGAAAAGCAACAAGCACAGATTGTCCTCGGGACAATGAAGCTAGAAATGCCTGAGTGATTTAAGAAGGCCTGTGTGGCGGGAGCAGAGCCAGGGAGAGCGAGGAGGCAGCCAGGTGAGAGCAGCCAGGCAGGAGCTGGGCGGCATGGCACTTGTGTGACAGGAGGTGAGGGGCTCGCAGGAGGGAGGATCGCAGGGTAGAGCTTGGCCAAGGGGAGGCCATGGGCCAAGAGGGCAGCTTCTCAGACCTCTGGACCTCATCACCAGCCTCAGGTTCCGTGTCCTGGGGGTTCCGGGCTCCTCGGCATGCCCCTCCCCCAGCCCCTTCTGTCCACCTCAGCCTCTCAGCTCCAGCTCGCCCTGGGCTGGAGTGAGTAGGGGCAGGCTCTGTCTGCAGCCTGACACCCTTTGTGACCTTGGACAAGCAGTTTAACCTCTCTGAGCCCTATTTCCTCTGCAGGTGAAATGGACATTAGAGTCACTAGGGTAAATGCACAAGAACCACTTGAAATGGTTTGGGACAGGGTACCTGCTCAGTTACTGTTGCCATGAGGGGCAGTTATGACGGGGTGGGTGGGCTCCATCACCTGCTCCCGAGGCTGCATGAGTGCCTCTCCTCTCATCCTGCAGAGGTACAGCTAAAGCCCAAGCACCAGCCCTACAAGGTGGGCCGACAGTGGACTGAGCTGCTGCTGCGCTTCTCCGATGCCCCGGATGATGACGTGGCCATGGGTGGGTGCACTGGGCAGCAGGGATGGGCGCCTAGGGGAGCTGAGGAGGGGCAGCTGGGAAGCAGGCGGACGCGTGGTGCACTGTGTGGCCCTCTCACGGGGCCCTCAGGCACAAGAGTGTTCCAAGTCGAGGTGGGTGAGGTTGGGAGGGCAGTGCTGGGCAGAGCAGGGTAGCTGGCCGATGATACCTCTTCCTTCCCCAGACGAGCCTTCCCTGCAGTTCCGAAGGAACGTCTTCTTCCCCAAGCGGCGGGAGCTCCAGGTGAGGCAGCGAGCCTGGCCGCGTGGCTCCCCTTCCCTTCCTGCGGCACGCCAGCTGGCTGAGCCTCCCCTGCCCACTGGCCCACAGATCCACGATGAGGAGGTGCTGCGGCTGCTCTATGAGGAGGCCAAGGGCAACGTGCTGACGGCGCGGTACCCGTGTGACGTGGAGGACTGCGAGGTGCTGGGAGCCCTGGTGTGCCGGGTGCAGCTTGGGCCCTACCAGCCCGGCCAGCCTGCTGCCTGCACCCTGAGGTGAGGGCAGGTGACCCGAGGAAGGGGTGCCTGATGGGGGAGATCGCCCCCACTGAGGAGTGGTCCGTGGTCCTGCAATGTGGGGCACAGTCCCACCATCTGCAGGCCTCAGTCCCATCACACATGCTCACTTTGTGGCCTTGGGTGAGTTGCTCCACCTCTCTGAACCGCCTTTTCCTCATCTGGGCAGTGGGAGACCTGGGTTAAGTGCTGCCATTCCACAGCTGAGAGGCCCTAGATGCATGTGAGGTGGAGGCGGCCTCTGGCTGAAATCAGGAGGGAGCTGGCCTTGCTCTTTGAAGTCACAGCCAGGGCCTAACCAAATAGTGACTCTGCCGTGACCAGTAACAGTCCAGCTTCATTCCAGACCCAGGGAATGGCACCCGTTCCCCAGTACTCATCTAGCAGCTGTGCACCTCCCACACCTCAGGCCTGCGTGCATGACCCAGTATCTAAGCCCATAAAAAATTATTTGCTAGTTTTAATTTGTTATATAAATTCAAGTTTATAATAACTTATAAAGACAATGAAGCTGTTCAATACAAAATTTGGGTAGAAATAACTTTAGCATCCTGTTTATTTCTGTGCTTTGGTTGGTTGGGAATATTCTGCTAGACTTGGATAGACGTGGTGACAGGTTTATAATAGTTTACCTTGAAATCTCACTTAAAATGGATCCAGAAGCTTGATTATTACATAAATATAAATGACAGTCACAGGAAACAAATGACATCACCATAGGGCACATAAAAAGCTTTTGCACAAATAATGAGGGCGGCCTCCATCAGTGGGGCTTCAGTGTTGGTCTCAGCCCTGCCTGTCTCTCATGTTGCTTCCTACAGTGCTCCTGGGGCAAGAACTGTCGGCAATGCGGTTCTGCCAGCTCTGCAGTCTTTCCCAGGTTACAAAATGGGTCCCTTGAGCCAAAGTAAACATTTTGATGCTATGTAGAGGCTCTTGTTATGTCTCACTCAAGTGTGTGTTGAAGTTTAAATTTTGCTTGTGGTGCTGGGGATCAAATGCAGGACCATGCAAACCGTGGCAGGCAAGCACTCTACCACTGAGCCCACCCCAGCCTTAAATTTTATTTTAAAGAAAGATTTCTTTATATGTCCTCTGGAGTCCTCCTTGTTTTGTTTTGTTTGTGGAACATCCTGAAAGTTGTCTTTGGAAGACTGAGCTCTGGACTGTTCTATTACACCCTATTAGTAAATAGGGGTGTTCTGGACTGGGTTGTGACTCGGAGCTGAGCACAGTACATCCTCAAGCGTTTACACTAAGTAGGCCGGGAGCAGAGGGAGTGGGGCCACCATCCTTGGCGCCTGAGTGAGGGCCAGAAAAGAAAGGTGAAAATGAGAACACTGAAGCTGGCGGGGCGGGAGAAGGGTTTGCAGGAGATAGGACTTGGAGCATCTGGTGGAATGCAGGGGGATGGAAACCTGTAAGAAAGGAAGGTGGGGAGGGGTAAGCTGGGGCTGCAAGTAAAATGTCCACGTTTTTAGTTCAGGTCTGAAGGCTAGCAAGGAAAGGAATATTAGATCTTGAGTTTAGGAACTTGAGTCTTGCCAAGAGGTACCAAAACTAACAAAAACGAGTCCTTACTTGCCCTAAATCTGAACTGGTTCCAGGCAAATTAGTGTTCGGTAGCCTAATTGTTAAACGTGAGTTCAGCGCTGTCCATGGTAACTAGCTTTTGTGTAGCTTAAAGCTCGCGTCCATTTTCTCCTTTCATCATTTTTCCAAAACAACTCCGTGAGGGTCATTAGCCCCATCTAGTAGATGGAGGAGCCGGGGTTGCCTAAGGTCATGACCAGGAAGGTCTGGGGACGCACGACTGCCCGAGGGCTCATCAAGCCCCGGGGCCCGGTCCCGCGCTGGTAGGGCCAGGGGAATCCCGCCGGGTCCTGGCTCCGCCCCCCCGCCCCTTCACTCTGGAAGCCCCGCCCTCAGAGGGCCCGACGAACCGCCACTTCTGCGGCCTCCAATGAGGCATGGTTGGGGGCGGGACGGGGAGCCGCTGGGGGCCAATCTGATTGGACGGGGGCGGGGCTACAGCGGGTGGGAGCCCAGGAGCCGCATCGCGGTCTTCCCAGCCGGGAGAGAGCCCGGCGCGGGCGGCGCGCACGGGGCCCTGCTGTGCGCGCGCCCGCCGCCCGCGCAGCCCCTCAGCCCGCTCCGCCCTCGGGGTCGTGGTGCCAGTCCTTCCCCTGCTGTGCAGTCGCCGCCCGGACAGGGACTGGGGAGCCGGGTTGGGGCAGAGGCGCGAGCCACGAGACTAGCGCCTGAGGTGGGTGCGGGAGGCCCGGGGGCGGGGGGGCGGGTCGGCGCCCGGATCTGCGCCTGGGTCGGTCCTGCCGACTGACTCTGGATCGAGGTGGGGAGAGGCCGGCCAGGACACAGAGCCCGGCTTCCGGCCTGCCTGGATCTCAGGAGCTGGTTCCCGCTCCCTAGTACCCGTCGCAGGCCACCACCCTCCCCTTGGTGGACACCCCACCCTCTCGCCGCCTGCAACCTCCTCACCCCTCTCGCCCTTTGTCGCCTGTGCACCTGCACGCTCGCTCTGCCCTCTCACTTGTCCTCCAGGTTGGACCCTCCCCAAGTCTTGCCCTTCTCCTTGCCCCCTACCCACCCAGCACCAAATTAGACTCGCCCCAGTTTGTTCCCTAGACCCATCTTTCCCCCTTTGTCGGTCGTCTGTACACCTGTCCATCTCAACTCTGTTCATTCCACCCCACTACCCTGCCCCCTAACATTATCTGAATCCTGCCCAGGCCATCGACCTCATCTCCCTCCCAGGGTCCCCACCACCACACCCTGATTGTCCCCTACACCTGCCCCAGCCTCAGGCCCTCTCCAGTCCACACTCCTTTGTTGTCTCTGCAGCTGTCCCTGGACTCTATTCATCCTTCTCCCCCAGTGATGCCAAACCCCAGCCCAGACTCTCCTCTCCCTCTGATCAGAGATGCCCCCTCCCAGCTCTGTTCTGGCACTCCTCTGGGTAGGGTCCAGCCCACTCCTTACTCTGCCTGGTCATTTCCCTCCTCTTTCAGCTGGTCGGGCCTCTCTTGGTCTCGGTGCTCTAACCCGTGCCCTGTCCTCACATACCCTTTCTTCTTCCTGTACTCCTCTCCCATCCCACTATTCCTTATCTCCTCTCTCTACAGGTGCCCTGGAGGAGCCATGGAATTGAGCAGCAAGAAGAAACTCCATGCCCTGTCCCTGGCCGAGAAGATCCAGGTGCTGGAACTCCTGGATGAGTCTAAGATGTCTCAGTCAGAGGTAGCTCGGCGCTTCCAGGTCTCCCAGCCACAAATCTCACGCATCTGCAAGAATAAGGAGAAGCTGCTGGCAGACTGGTGCAGTGGTACAGCCAACAGGGAGCGCAAGCGCAAACGGGAGTCCAAATACAGTGGGATCGATGAGGCTCTGCTCTGCTGGTACCACATCGCCCGGGCCAAGGCCTGGGACGTGACAGGACCCATGCTTCTCCACAAAGCCAAGGAACTGGCAGATATCATGGGCCAGGATTTCGTGCCCAGCATTGGCTGGCTGGTCCGCTGGAAACGCCGAAACAATGTAGGCTTTGGGGCTCGCCATGTCCTTGCCTCTCCATTCCCTCCCGAACCACCTCCCCCAGGGCTCACATCTCAGGCCCAGCCGCCTCTTTCCCTTAAAGACTTCTCCCCAGAGGACGTTTTTGGTTGTGCCGAAGTGCCCTTGCTGTATCGGGCAGTGCCTGGCAGAGCAGCTGCCTGTGATCAGGTGCAGGTACTGCTGTGTGCCAACAGCAGTGGCACGGAGAAGCGGCGGGTATTGGTTGGCGGGCTCCCCACCGCTCCAAGATGCTTCTTTGGGGTCAGCAGTGAAGCGCTGCCTGCCTCCTACTACCCTGACCCAGGCATCCCTGGTCAGAATGGTTGACGCAGTTTGACCAGGACATGGGGCAGCAGGGCCGACAGGTAGCCTTGCTGCTGGCTGCCCGAGTGGTGGAGGAGATGGCCGGCCTGCCTGGGTTCCACCACGTGAGGCTCCTGCCTCTGTCCGCCTCCAGCACCACACCTTCCCTGCCTGGCTCTGTAGTCTGGGCCTTTAAGGCCCACTACCGACACCGACTGCTGGGCAAGCTGGCTGCTGTCCAGAACGAGAAGGATGGCACCTCACTGGCTGAGGCGGGGGCCGGCATCACAGTGCTGGACGCTCTACACATGGTGGCCGCTGCCTGGGCCAAGGTGCCTCCTCAGCTCATCTTAAGCAGCTTCATTCAGGAAGGGCTTGCTCCTGGTAAAATGCCCCCATTCCCAGACAAAGACTCTGAGATGCCGCCGGTCCCCAGGGGGCTGAGCCGGGAGGAGTTTTCCCGCTTCGTGGACCTGGAAGGCGAGGAGCCAGGGCCTGGAGTGTGCAAAGAGGAGAGGGGCACTGATGGCGAGGAGGCGGGCAAGGAGGACGGCTTCGAGCCCCTGCCCACCAAGGCTGATGCCCTGAGGGCCCTGGGCACCTTGAGGAGGTGGTTTGAGTGCAACGGCACCTCCCGGGAGCTCTTTGAAAAGTTCTACGACTGCGAGGCCGAGGTGGAGCGACTCTGCTGCCCGTGAGGCGCGGGCCCCACCAGAGCCCTTCTGCACTGTTTCCCATGGAAACGCCTCTCCAGAAGGCAGATCGGCTCTTTCCTGTGGAAATACAGTGTGTGGAAGAGAGGAATTGGGACTCCAGGTCTAAGTTCAGAGCCAAAGGGCTCAAGCCTGAGAAGAGGCTCCAAAGTGGGGCCTGGAGGTTGGGAGTCTGGGCTATGTAGTTTCCAAACCCTGTAGAAGGGTCTAGAGCCTTGGGAAGGAGTTTGGGGAAGCTGGGACTTGGCAAGGTAGGACTTGGGCTTCATAGACAGTGGCTCCATCCCTTGAACACTGTGTTAAAACAGTTCTGCTTCGGGAATAAAGTTTTTAACTAGAGAGAGGCCAGGGTGTGATTGTTATCGGAGGAGGATAAAATCTTTCAATTCAAATTTGAAAAACCAACTGCTGACAGTTACCCCGGTGCAGCTGTGGGTGACTAGTTGGGCTCCTCCTCCCAGAGTTCCAGCATCCAGGACTCTCAGGTGTGGACACTCCTCCTGGCCCATCCTGGTAAGAAGTGAGGCTTGAGGACAGACACATCTAGAGGCTGGTCCCTGACATTCTACAGCTCTGATCACTTTGATCTCAGATTTTGTGTGTTTGGGGTGGGGATGGGAGGTAGGCCAGGGATGCAAAAAGGAGACAGAACTTAAAATAATCATTTATTCATTCACCATGGCCCACGTCTACAATCCCACTGACTTACGAGGCTGATGCAGGAGAATAACATGTTCAAAGTCAGCCTCAGCACCTTAGGTCCCAAGCAACTTAGCAAGACCTTGTCTCAAAATAAAAAATAAAAAGGGCTAGAGATGTGACTCAGTGATTAAGCACCCCTGGGTTCAATTCCTGGTACAAATTAAAAAAAAAAAAAATCTAATTCTCAGGTTGGGGGCGTGGCTTAGTTGTAGAACACTCACCTAGTATGGGTGAGGCCCTGAGTTCAATCCTAGCACTGCAAAAAAGAAAAAAGAAAAGAAAACCAGGAGCTGAAGAAATAGCTCCTCTTGGAGAGTGCTCACCTAGCATGCACAAGGGCTGCGGTTCGAATCCCCGGCCCCTCAGAAGGTGGGGGCGGGGAACCTAGTTCCAGTTGTTCTATGAAGAGCACATAGGGTAGAAGCAGGAAGACCAATTAAGTTAGGATGCTACTGCAGTTGACAGGGCATAAGGAATGAAGGAACGCCCAAGTAAAGGGGACATCCGCACTTCCCAACAGATCTTAGATCCAATTCTGAGGACAGATCCCCCAGAGCCTCCTGCATGCTAAGCACAAGCCCTACTTACACCTCCGCCCGATTCTAATATTTAACAGGCTCGGGCAGCCCTGTCCCATTTAGCAGGTGTTCCTATATGCAAAGTGGGGGAGGGGACAAAGAAATGAAATGCTTGACTTCAGCTCATTTACAAGCTTGGAATGAATGTGCTGTGTCTAGAAGGCACACAAGGCTCCAGGGCAGCAAAGGCAAAGAAGAGGCCATCCCTGGGAAGATGCTCACAACCCTAGAGGGAGAAACAGCAAGCCACCTATAATGCAGGTCGGAGAACAAGACAGCCAGCACCCTGCCTCAAGGTCCTTCAGACAATTAATATTTATAAAGGGTTTACGCCTCACCAGGCATACTTTCCACATGTGATTAGATATTATGTATTTAGATATTCTTGGTAAATTATGTAATTAGATATATAGTAGATATTCATTCCATTAGAGAACTTATCATCATCATTAGTCTTGACAAGATGATGGTCTGATGCAGAGAGCTCAAAGAAGAAAGCTTAGCTCCCAACTTCATATCATCTCTGCGCTGGCCTGAGTAGTTTCTTCCATCTCTTATGGGGGAATTTTTTTGTTCTTTGGTTGGCTACATGCTAAGCATGTGCTCTACCAACTGAAGACTATCCTCCCACCCCTGCTTTTTTTTTTTTTTTTTTTTTTTTTTTTTTTTTAGCTAATAAACAATTTATTTTTCTTTTTCTGTACTGGGGTTTGGGGTGCTTTCCCACTGAGCTTCATCCTCAGCGCTTTTAATTTTTTATTTTGAGACAGAGGTTCCACTAATTTGCTGAGGCAGCCTCAAACTTGCCATCCTCCTGCTCAGCCTCCTGAGTCACTGGGCTTACAAGCATCCGTACCAACTTGTTTCTTCTAATTCTGTTAGGTATGTCATATTTCATGAGTGGTTACTTTTTACATTCTATAATCTGTTACATCGAATATCTGAAATCCTTGGGAACTAATCTTTTTTTTTCCTTTTTGTTTGTCAATTTTTGAATGTTTCTTTTGTTTCAATTTCATTGATTTCAGCTCTGATTTTAATTTCTTGGGGGAACTAAATCTTTGCTTTGTTTTCTACTGATACTTTAACTCATTTTTTTTCTTGTGTGGTCATTTTATTGTTGTGGATATTAAAAATATATCTGACAAAAGGCGATTGAATATATTCAAGGTGTACATATTGATGATTACATATACGGTACATTGTATGATCATGTGCACAAATAGTTCACATCCATCCCCACCATACGGGCATTCTGTCCCCAGAACTTGTCCATCTCATAACTGAAATTTTATGCACTTTGACCAATGTCCCCTCATTTTCCCCACCCCAGCACCTGGTCACAACTATGCCACTATCCCTCTTCAGCTCTTGGATTTCTCTTGTGAGATCATACTATATGTGTCTGGCTTGTCCACTTTGCATAAGTTCCTCTAGTATCATCATATCGTTGCAAATGGCCGGATTGCCTTTTTATGGCTGAATAATATTGTAGTTTTTGATCCTTCACTGGTCAACGCACTAAAGGTGTTTTCTGCGGCTTGGTGATGGTGAATAATGCTGCAGTAAATGTAGAGTACATCAACAAATTCCACTACAGTGCATAGTCATAAACACCTAAAAACCCATGGAGTTACGGCTATGTAGTTCAGGATGCTGCTTTCATTTCCTTGGACATATACTCAGAAGTGGGATTGCTGGGTCATATGGTAACTCTGTTGAAAGTTTTTGAAGAAAACTTTATACTGCTTTCCACCCCTGGTGAACTGGCTGAACTGATGCACATCCCCTCCCCACCCACAGGATATAAACTGTCCCTTCAGTTCACCACACTCTGGCCAATGCTTACTTTTCCTTTATCCTAGGGATTTGAAGCAAGGGCCTTGCTCAGGCTATGGAACCATGGCTCAGTCTTCTTTGCTTTTTTTTTTTTTTTTTTTTTTTTTTTTAAAGCAGTGGTAGGGATTGAACCAGGGGCCTTGTGCTTGCAAGGCAAGCACTCTACCAACTGAGCTATATCTCCAGTCCTTTCTTTGCCTTTTTGGTAACAGACATTCTAACAGGCGCAAGGCGATATCTCATTATGGTTTGCTTATTTATCTCTATTTTTTGTGGGGCTTGAACACTGGTCCTTGTGCATGCTAGGCAAGTCTCTGCACCCCCAGTCCTCTTTAGGTTTCCATTAGAATTTTCCTAATGATAACGATGCAGAATACCTTTCTGTATTACCTATTGGCGGCTCTTGTGTCCTCTGTAGAAAAATGTCTAGTCAGGGTCAAGTCCTTTGCCTTTTTTTTTTTTTTTTCCTTTTATTTTTTGAAACAGGGTCTCACTAAGTTGCTTAGGGCCTCACTAAATTGCAAGGCTGACCCTCCTGTCTCAGCCTGTAGAGTCACTGGGATGACAGACATGTGGCACCACACTGGCTCCTTTGCCCATATTTAACCAGGGATTTTGTTCTTTGTTTTCCTTTTTACTGTCAAGTTGTGAATTAAAAAGAAAAAGAAAAAAAAAAAAAAATGGGTCGAACCTAATCCCCGAACACCTGAAGTTCCTGATTTAAAACTTTCGCCTTAAAAACAAAAAAAAAAAGCTCGTCCTTAAAAAAAGTGTAGTTACTCCCACCAGGCAGAAGGAGGCGCCACTTACATGATGAATTAATTTCTCCGAGGCAGGCTGCAGGACCTGGGACCTGAAGGGAGCAGGGATATGGTTCTAACCTCTCAGGGGAGCCTGAATCTTACTAATTTTTTTCCACCAGGATGGAGAAAGGCAGCTTTCGCTTTAGATTCCCTTTGCTGGCAAGCGAAGGTTTTCAGTCTGCTCGTTCACTGAAGGTACAGCCCCTTTCAAGATCTTGGCCTAATTCAGAAGTCTCGGACTCAGCTCCCACTGGATGGTGTCCTGCTCTTCTGTGCCTTATAGTTCTTTACTGTCCAGGGCTTGGCGTCAGTGCTTGCCCCATGCGCAGCCCTAGTTCCCACACCTGGGTTTATACTCACTACTTCTTGTTTTCCTAAGATCTGTGAGAAGTTTCCTTACCTCTTGATAATTTAGAAAGGGATGTATTTTTTTTTTTATTCATTCATCAATTTGATTGAACCCAGAGGCACTTTACTATGAACTACATCCCAGTCTTTTTTTTTTTTTTTTTTTTTAATTTTGAGACAAGGTCTCACTGAGTTGCCCAGATTGACCTCCAAGTTGCAATCCTCCTGCTCAGCCTCCACAGAGCTGGAACTAAAGGTGTGCGCCACCAATGCCCAGTTTTGTTCCTCTTTTCTATAAAGCATCAAAGTTCTTGTCAGTCCCTTGAAGACAGATCTTGGTCATTGTCCTCTGAATCTGTTCTTCCCTGCATGGTCATGCTGATTAAGCTCCTTTCCTGCCCTTCAACACTGTTCGGCTCTTCGACTGGCATATTGAGATGGGCTGGCCAAGCCTGGCCTATTGGGACCTCTGGGAACCTGTGCCCAAGCACTCTGGTAATAGTCCAAGGGCTCTGCCAGTTTCTTTGATTCACAACTTATTTATTTATTTATGGTCCTGGGGATTGAAACCCATAGCGCTTAACCACTGAGCCCACGTGGCTCAGCTGAGTTAGTGGAAGAACTGGGTGCCTGGAATCTGTGACTTCTCCTGGACCCTGCCATGTACCCCCCCTGATTCTTAGGAGTTCAGGGAGGAGAGCCCCAGGCCCTGCCAGAGGGCCTCTGGATAGAACCAGAGAAGAAAAATGGAAGCCTAGATATACAGGCACAATTACTACTCCAAAAGGTGTGATTTTTTTTTTTTTTTTTTTTTTTAAATAAGGGTTCCTTGATTTTTGTCTCTTGCTAGCTGTCATGTGGTGAGAAATTGCAAACTCCAAAGGGCCACTCAGGCCTTTTTGTCCCTCCTTGCCATTTAAAAAACGCCCTCTCCCCTTCCATGTGTGCAGACACGCCAACTGCCCCAGCGTTCCAGTGTCTGCATGCCCCTGCTGCCTTGTCTGACGTGCAACCCCTGGTCCTGCAGTGGTACTGGACTGGCCCCAAACTATCTGACCAGAAGGGATTCTCAGAGGAAAAACTGCGGCAGAAAACTGAAAGAGACTGTGATGGTCTCAAGTCACCTGGGAACTGGTCCTCAGGGTGACTCTGTGTTTTTCCAAAGAGCAGAGATTTCTAGAAACTAGTTCAAAGGCTGCTATCATACAACACATTCTGTTCTGGAGCACCCAGACACACTGATTCTTAAACTTTCAGTGTGTAAATCACTGGGAAAACTTTCGACAGTACAGATCCAAGGCCCTGTCCCTGGAGATCTGGATTGGCAGGTGCGAGGAGGGCAGGGCCTTCTTCCTGGCTCACCTGCCCCACAGACGCACTTGGATTAGCATGGACCAGATACTCACAGTCCCTTACCCATGGCTTAGCTGGGGTGAAGCGGAGAGGTGGGCAGTGTGCCTCAAAGTCACCCAGGTTCTGGGCCAGCAGGGTACCTCCGGCATCTTCAGAAGCGACATTCTAGGGGTCAGTCTGGACACTTGTAGCCAACAGGGAGGGCTTTCTTTTGAAGCAAGCGAGGGGAAATCTGCACACATCCCTCTGGCTCCCATTTCTCTAGCAAGACCTAACCCTAGCTGCGAGGAAGGCTGGAAAATGAAGCCCTGCTCAGGGCCACCTGCCCAGCCACCATGCTCTGAGCACGGAGAACCATTCAGGGTGGCTGCTGGCTGAATGCAACACATGGGCATGGAGGGGGGTTCCCATGGGCCCATAGGGGAGCGGTCCTGGCAGGTCTGCCCTAGGTCAGTTGAAACTTAGGTGACTTGTGGGAGACAGCCACAGTTGAGGCAGAGCAATGTAGCAAAGGCACTGGGCTCTGGGGTTGGAGGCCCAGATGCATTCAGGCAGGTTGTGACTTCCAGCTGTGTGACCTTGGACAATGTTGCAAAATATCTCTGAGCCAAGGCCACCTCCTCTGTAAACTGTGACAGTCACATGGGATAGGGTCTACAAGGGACCCCCAAGCAATGGCAGAAATTCAGGTCATCACAGGGCACCTCAGGCTGATAGCAGACCAGATTGGGACATTAGTGGGTACAGGCTCTGTTGAGCTTCATTGGTCACTGACAGGACCCGCTTAGCCAGTTTTTAATTCCCCACCTGGCAAGTGGAAGTGGGTGAAGAAGACGTGGGGTGGATGTGGGCAGGGTGGACACCCCGACCTCTGCACCCTTCCCCTGGAGACGACCTGGAGAGGGTCAAGGCAGGCAAATGGTGGTTGGTAGGTGCAGGAGACAGCAGTGTGTCCCAGGACCAAGGGAGCAGGTGTGGGGACTGAAGTGGGAGACAGGGCGGGGGTGCAATCACACTGCATCTAAATGAGGCACTTACTGAATACATCTGCTTCTAGCATGGGGTTGTGCTGAGAGACGAGTACCACCCCTGGCCACAAGGTGCTCATAGGACGATGAGAAGCCGAGTAGGCAAATCAACAACCATGAAGCAGTGCAAGCGGGCCAGGACGCCTGGGAACCCCGGAGCTTGGCTGAGCAGGGCAGGAAGTACCCTGGAGACAGTGCTCTGCTGTGTCTTGGAGGAGAGCAGAGTCAGCTGGGAGGACAGAGGCACACTGCCCGGCACTGCCCCCACTAGCCATGGGGGATGAGCCTTCCAGGCCCAGGCCACAGCGAGCACAGCTTGTTCATGGTCCACCAAGTGACCAAGGAGAGGAAAGCCCAGTGGGGAGATAGCCAGGTAGAGGTGGGGTTTGGGAATTTTCCAGAAGACAATGAGAGCCCCTGAAGGATTCTGGACAGGGATGGACAAAAGGTCACACCACTGCTGCAGTCACAGGATGAGAGCTTTCAAAAGGAGGGGGGTGGGAAGCAGAGCCCAGGCATGCTGTTTCTGGACCCCTGGGGATGGTGGGCTAGGGAGGTGGCCTGAGAGCTCCTTAAGAGGGGACATGGCAGTCAGGCATGGTGGTGCCCGCCTGAAATCCCAGCAATTCGGGAGGCTGAGGCAGGAGATCACAGGTTCAAAGCCGGCCTCAGCAAACTTAGTAAAGCTGTAAGCAACCTAGTGAGACCCTGTCTCAAAAACAAAAAGGGAGGATGTGGCTCAGTGGGAAAGCAACCCTCGGGTTTAATCCCTGGTACAAAAAAAGAGAGGGAACATGGCAGAAGTGGGGCTGGGATGGTCACCAGCACCCCTGGCTGCTTCCTCGTGTCTGTGCTTCCTGGATCAGGGAAGCAAAGGATCAAGGTGAGTGGTGCCGGGCAGGAGCCGGGATCGTGGCTTTCTGCTCAGGTGTCCCGCAGCCTGGTCTGGGGTAGGAAAGGCCGAGCCTCTTGCATTTGAATTCGAGCTGGGTGCTTTCTGCGTGGCTTCCATCTCACAGTCAGAGTCCTGTGGGGGAGCTGCTGGCATTGCCCGCCAGGCTCATCCCACGAGTACAGGAAATACTCGTAGCTGAGGACAGTGACAGCGTTGACAGGGAAAGCACGTGCGCTGTTGATGGTAAGCCCCCGGAAGAAGACTCCCCAATCCCTCCTGCCGGAAGCTGCTCACCATGCAGTCCAGCAACCCATGGTAGGCTTTCGGCCCCAGCCCGGTCCATCTGCATCCGGGACTTGATCACGTCTAAGGGCGTAGCTGTCACCCAGGAGGCAATGCCTGCAAAGCCCCCGGCCACCAGCACTGTGGCTGAGCCTGGGGTAGGAAAACCCAGGGTGGGGTCAGATCTGCAACAGAGCACCCCACCCCCACCCTCCCCAGCCTCTGCCCTACCCCCACCCCCACCCTAGCCCCCGACCCTATCATCACTTCACTTACTGGGGTTCTGGCCTTCTGGAGTGGTACTGGCGAACAAAGCCCTTCATAGGTACAAAGTAGATTCCCAACGTGGGGTGTCCCTCAACATTAGGGTCCAGGCTCCTCGGAACAGTCCCCGAGGACCCTCTTCCTGGAAATAGTGGCAGCGCAGTGCAACAGGCCCCCGTTACCGGGGTTGGGGGCTCCCTGGCTGAACCCTTGACTCCTGTCCTGGTTTTGTAGCCGGACTTGATGAGGTCAAAAGGGGCCAGGCAGTAGGGCCTGTTGGGAAGGAAACGAGAAGGCCCCAAGGGGCGCTTGGCTGGTACTGTTCCCTTATGATAAGAGGAGGGAGGGGCAGAGGGGCTGCATCAGCCTGTGGGGGACCACACCGGGTCCCACTGCCGATTGCTGGCCTCTCCCACACATGGCTGGGCATTGGGCCAGGGCGTCCTGATGGAGGACAAGCCACACCTCCTAGGTATCGGGCTCTGCCCCCACCTCATGCACAGCACCAAGCTTGCCTGGAGGGCACAGAGGACAAGCCCAAGATTGTTTGTACAGGCGGGGGAGTGAGCTTGGACCCTCAAGATTCAGGGATGTGCAGGCATCTGCAGTAAACCGGGCTGAACAAAGGATTCAGTCTGTGACCAGGGAACAGCGAGAACCCATTCCTCCCCAGGATGAAAGAGGGTCACCTCATTGTCATTGTTCTAGTTACAGGGCCAGCTCCCCAGGTTCTCCTTCCTCTGTGTGTCACCCCTCAGAGGCCTGTGGCCAGCACTGGTCAGCCCTCCCTGCCTCCCACCAAGCCCTGGCCACAGTACTCCAACAAAGACTTCTGAGTGTGGGACAGTGGGCGACGGGTGGATTCGGCAGGTCACAGAAGTCTTATTACTGTCTTAGGTAGACAAGAAAGATTTGGGGTAGCCATGGGACTGGGCCCTGGGTGAGGGTGGGTGCTGAGGGAATACAGAAAGAAGGGGGAGGGCTGGGGTTGGGTCAGGGATGCAACCACATTGTTCAGATAAGCTGCTGAAGTTCAGGTGAGAGCTGGGGTCCCTGCTGAGGGGACATGTGTGGGTTTTGTCTTGTGGGAGCGAACTGAGCTCAGTTCCTCAGCCTCAGACATGGCTGGTGGTACAGGGGCTGGAGATGAGCCCTGGAGGTGTCCACACTTTGTTTACTTTTGATCTAGCAGGCAGGGTTGTGGGGTGAAGACCCCCTTTGTGAGACGGGCCCTAATGCTGCCCTCCAGAACCTGCTAGCAAGGCTGAGCTGAGCCCTTGGCCAGGGTGGTCTTCTGAGACTGGACTTCCTGGGAGCTGAGGAAAGTGCTGGGCCAAAGACCTGGGCATCTGTGCCACAGGGGCATCAGGTGTTACTTCCCCAGTGAGCGGTCAGGCTCAGCCAGGCCAAGAGCAACGTCCCTGCCCTTCAGAGGATGCCAGTCCTCCACTTCCTCTCACCTGCTAACTAAAACACAGTTCTGCTCCAAGACCTTGTTACACCAAAGCTATAGGCTTGACATGAGTCCCAGGCTCCAGTCAGCTCCTGGGCCCAGTCTCCGTCCATGGCCCTGATTGTCCCGTTTTGCTCTCCAAAGATCTAGCAGAAAGAGTGACTGAGGTGCGGGGCCTGGCTGGGCCGAAGTCAGGCCACTTTGCTGAGGGTCTCAGTTCTCTTCACTGTTTTTACAGAGTGTAGAGCTTGGGGCTTAGAAATAGGTAGTCACGCCTGCCACACAAGAAGGGGCAGAATCGCCACGACTTCTGGGGTCTCGTTAATCATTAATTCACTTAAGTGTGCAAGCTCCACTCTTGCTCTCTGCCCCATGAAATGTGTCAAGGGCATCATGGCAGGTGCTGAACAGACGGTTACCCAGGTGCCCAGCTGGGGCATGGGACAGAACCAGTCTCTCTGCCTCTTTCTGTTCAGGTTCCCTCTTGCCTCCACCCCGCCCCTCAAAAGCCACGAACTACAGTGCTGAGAACAAAACCAAATGACTGGAGTGACTTAATGATTAATATCCTGGGCCTCTCCCAGTGAGATCTGTGGCCTGGAGCCTCAGGTGAGGCTCCCAGATAGTGGCCACCAGGTGTTGAGGGCAAGGGCCTGAGCCAGGCAGGGCTGGGTGCTCCCAGGACCCGTGTCAGAACTGCCGCAGGCTAGGCTCTGAGCTGTCGGGTCTAGTTGTTCGGAGTCAAAGGTCGCCGTGGAGAGGTATCTTTCCACAGATCTGAGGTTGGCAGACCCCTCTGAGGTGGACGAGCCCTGTCAGCCTGAGAGCAGGCTCCAGCTGCTTCTCTGAGGCCTCCTCGCGGCACTGCCAACCAACTTTCTGCCTTCGTCCCCTCTGTTCTCCACGACCTCACCCCAGGTGGGCAGCCTGGCAGGCCACCAGGTGCAGCACCACACATGCCCTTCAGCGGGGCCTGCCCACCTGTAGCTCTGAGTCACCAGAGGGGTGGGGAGGGGACAGACCCCTCTGGTCAGCACTGTACCGCCTGTGTGTATGCCCATGTGCCACCCTCTCACCTGCAGAACCCCGCCAGTGCAGCCTGCTACAAAGACATGTGTGTAGCTGGGGGGCTGGGCCCGCCGTTCCTGGTGGGAGGTCGCTGTGAGTGCCAGCAGGGTGTTGCTGTAGACCCCGAACAGGACAGAGTTGACCACTGCTATGCTGGCAATAGGGAAGCTCATTCCCTTGAAGAAGCCCAGGAGCTGCGGGGCAACATGGCGGCACTAGGGTAGGCACGGCGGGCCGCGCTCTGCCCTTACAGCCCCAGCAAGGCCTCCTCCCTCCTACTCCCCACTCCTGAGCCCTAATCCAGGGAGGTGGGGTGGTGAGATTGGGAAGGCCTGGCTCTATCCCTGAGGGGCTAAGCTACCACCCGGCGCTCCCAACCCCAAACTTGGATCTTTTCCCTTCTGAGGCAGAGCCCTGCTGGGGAGAAGGAAGCCTGAGTCACCAGCCCCACAGCCCCCCACCCCAAAGAACTGATCCACCCACCGACTCATGGCGGTAGATCTTGGCCATGCAGTCCATGATGCCCCTGTAGGTGGTCTGGGTCTGCAACCGTACCTGCACGGGAAGGACAGGGCGGATGGGGCAGGCAAGCAAGCCAGGGCTGCATGCATGCCAGGCGGCCAGCTCTGCCCTCTGCCCCTGGAGCAGGAAGCCAGTGGGCAGGCGAGACAGGGTGAGCCCCCGTCAGCCAGCCCCGATCCGGCCCACCTGACATTCGGTTCAGGCCAGATAGTCCACTCCTCTGGTGCTTCTCCTGACTCACCTTTACAGTGTCAAAGGGATGTCCCAGGACCAGGCCCAGAGCTCCTGTGGTGACAAGAAGGTGCTATGAGTGAGGGCTCATGCCAGGCCCAGGAAGCAATTCTGTGTGAGAGGAAAGAGGGATTCAGGCAGGAGGAAGGAGGCCTGGCCTTCTCAGACACCTGCCACTCACCTTCCCTCCAGACTTCATGGAGACTCCAGCTGGCCCCGCCCGACCTTGCATGCTATGCACTGGGCCAGAAAGGCACTTGTTGAAGGACTGAGACCCTGGGCCCCACCCTACGGAGGCACATGCAGGAGGGAAGAGCCACCGCAGGTGCACCGTTCACACTGACTAGAGAACAGAAGGTTCTGGAAGGAATCTCCACCTCAGACTCTCCTCCATCTCAGTGTCGTGGCCTTGCTCCTGGGGACTCTGCCCTCCTGGCACTTGCTACCCCCAGGCTGCAGTGCGGAGCTGGAGGGTCCTTCCAGGAATCCAACTGGCACCTGGGGAGGAGGCCCTACCTCCCCACTTCCCAGTCTCATCCTCCACAGCAGAGGCTTGCTCCGGAGCTAGAGGTTGGCTCCTCAGCAGGTGGGTTCAGAGTGTCCTTCTCTTCCTCCTAAGAGGAATGTCACCCAGAAGCTGTTTTGGGTATACCACCACAGCAGGCCTCAGAGCCCAGGGCTGCAACCCATTGCCAGGTAGGGCAGAGGCCCAAAGGGGAACTCGGGACAGCAGGTGAGGTCAAAAGTGAACTTCCTTCTGGGCCCTGCAGGGTGGGCCTGGTGGGGCTGGGGACTTGTGGTACAGTGTGTTCCTTAGCTCTGACTACTAGTGGGTGTCAGGCTGGGTAGTCTTGGGATGCAGAAGCAGCCCCTCTGGCCCGTACCTTCCTCTCCTCTCCTCCTTCCCCACAACTCCCAGGAGGCTCCGGGGACAGCTGGCTTTGGGGCCTCCAGGGGAATCAGAACTTTGGCCTCAGTTCTTCATATGTCACCCACCTTCCCCAGGAAGTGACCCACCCTTGGAGGTGATGTGACAGAAGGAAGAAAAATGTCTCACCAGAGATCCAGCCAGCCATGAACTCCTCCACGGGCATTTCTGCGCTCAGCAGGAACCGCGCTCCACACGGGAGACGGGTGAGTGTGATTCCCCAGCCTTCCCTGGAGACGGGCAGATAACCTCCCACTAATGTTTAACTCTGACTGAAGGGTGAGAAGTGGCCCAGCGCCCAGACCTTGGGCAACCAGGAGTGGGGAGCGAGCCAACTTCAGTGACCCTGAGACTGGAGGAGGTGTGTGCAGAGCAGGGAATCTTCTGGGGCAAGATGATGGGCCGCCAACCTGCTTGATTCCCGTTTCTGGTCAATGACAGCCTTGCTGAGTGGGCTGAGATGGCAGCTGGGTTCCAGCTGGCCAGACCCCTCCAGGGCTGCCTCAGTCAGCAAGAGACAAGGCCTGCTCCGCCTGTCCAGGCCAAACTCCTCTTCAAGTCCACTGGAACACCGGCCTTGCTCACCCCAGCCAGCAGCCAGACCTGGTGGCAGCAGAGTGTGGCCACTAGGTGGCAGGCCCAGCCCACAGTGGCCTGCAGCAGCCACCCAAACAAGACACAGTGGGAAGGACCCAGAAAAAGGAGGCGCCAGCCCCAGAAAAGACTCACCAGGCCCTGATGCCTGTCTGCTCTCTCCAGAGTTGCTTAGGACTCTGCATGAGTCAGAAATGCTGCCTCCCTCGGCCTCCTGTCCCCTAGGGAAAGCTGGAGGTTCTCACTATGTAACGGACTGTGTGTCTGCAATGGCGCCATGCTGCTCTGGGTCAAAACCAAAGTCTTGGTCAGTCTCTCCCCTCCCTCACCCTCTTGCCTTCCTCCAGGGAAAGATGGAACACGAAGGTCTTTGCCAGATGCCGTTGCCTAGATATTAGCCTTGCTAGTCTTCGAGCTGTGAGAAATGTATTTCTTTGGAAACAGAGGGACTGAGATGGAATCCTTCCTGGCTTCTCTGAGCCCTCGAGGCCCCACCCATCCTCCTCTGACCTCACCTCCGGCCTCCCTGGCCTCCCTACTCTTCTTTCCAACAGGCCCCCGCCTCCGGGTCTTTGCACTGGCTGTTCCCTCTTCCTGGACGCTCTCTCCCGCGCTTCCTCCAAGCTGGGGCTTAAACGTCACCTCCCCAGGGAGGCCTCCAGAACCGTCCCCTGTAACGTTACACCCCGCCCGCCCCGCTCTTCCTCTCCTCCACCGACCCGGAGGGTCTGGGCAGACACGAATCCCTGGCTGTTCTGTCTATTGTGTCTCAAAGGCGTAGGGCCGTGCGTGGCACAGGGCAGGAACGCCGGCTGAGTGAATGGATGAGCGGAAAAGTCTGGGACTAGCATGGGTGGCCAGACCTGCGGCTCCCGTTCTCTCTCCCCACTGGCAAAGGGCCCAAAACACCCCGACCTCCACTCCGGGTCCCCTCGTAGCTCTTGGTGTCCTATCGGATGCCCAAGGACAATCCGGCTCGCCTTCCCCCCGGCTCACCGCGGTCAGAGCGGAAACCGTCCACCTCTGAGGGCGGGCGGCCCCAGGAGGCGGGGCCTCGTCGCCAACCTCCTCCCCTGGAGCTGTCCCGGGCTGCGGACCGGCGATGGGTGGGGCCGCCCTCGTCTGCCACCCCTTCTCCGGAGTGACATGGCAACCCCTTCTGTGGGTCTTGGGGTCCTTTATTACTTGCCCAAGTAGGGCATCAGCCCAGCCGATTGCTGCGTCCGAGCCTCTTAGCCCTAAGGCCTCCTTTCAGAGTGGGCCTCTTTTTCATTCCCACCGTCCCAACCCACTTCAAAAGAACCCCTTCTCTCTGGGAGCCTCACAGAAGGAATCCCGCCATGGCTGCTGCTTTCACGGCCTTCCTGCAAATTCCACCAGGTTCATCCTCCTCACAGCAAAGCAGGACTCTCATCTTGTCACTTTCTAGCTCACAACCTCCACACTGTCCTTATTCCCTGACGCCTTCCCCACTGGCCATGCCCCTCACCCTGGGGCTCAAGAACCACTACCACCAGTTGTACCCAGGTGCCCAGGGCTTTCCTGTATCCTAGCCATCTCACACAGCTGCTGCCCTTCCTCACCTGGTCGGCCCACCTGTCACTCAGCCTTCTGGACTCTTCCAATGGCCCTGCTTAGTTACACCCAGGTTCTAGTCTCCACACTGCTGCCACCACATGCACTGCCAGGAGTCAGTCTCCTTGTTTAATCTTTTCAATCCCGTTTCCTCATTCATAAAATAGAGATATAATATTCACCTCAGTATGTGATAAGAATTTAATCGTGTAGAAAAGTGACACATAAATAGTATCTGCTAATGATCATATTTCCACTTCTAGGAACCTTGAGGACATGAAGAAACTGCGTGAGCAAGAATCAAAGACCTTCCTCTTCCTGCTTATAGTATTTGTAGCTCTTATGGCAATACTGTCACCATCTCCAGTTTTATTTATTTTTACATTTTTTTCCAGTATTGATGATTGAACTCGGGGGTGCTCTACCACTGAGCCACATCCCCAGCTCTTTTATTTTTATTTTGAGACAGGGTCTCACTAAATTGGTTAGAGCCTGGTGAAGTTGCCCAGCCTGTCCTCGAACTTGTGATCCTCCTGCCTCAGCTTTCCAAGAAGCTGGGATCACAGGCATACACCACCACACCTGACTATAATTACTCTTCATATTACTAGAATAATACTAGTAATTAAGACAGGAATAAAAGAACTTGTGATTGCCCAGATTACGACTACCAGGTGACCCACAAATACTCTGTGAATTACAACCTATGAAATTGGTGTAGCTTGTGAATTTATTACTATTCAATAAATTTTGATATAGTGGAAAGACATGAATGTGCTTGATCCACGTTGTTGACATAGCTCACTGACAACAACCAAGTTCCCCTTTTGCTGATCCCCAAGCCCATTGTTGTCTTGCAACAACCTCCAGTTCCTCTGAATTGGGCAAATGCCCAAGTTTTTCTTCCTGTGTTCTGCACCTCAGACACACACATATCTCATTGCCAGGACATGTTGGTGACGTGAGCTGTTGGATAGGTGGTTTCACACCTGCCTCTTCAGAGCTCCAATGTCTGGAAATACCTCAAGGTCTCCGAGGCTGTGTGTCTCAGATAGCCAAGGATCATGTGACTGTGCCCTGGAAAAACTGCCTGACCTCAGTTTTTGACCTACACCTACACAAATAATTTGAGAGAGAGAAGGGTCCTTGGCACTAATGGAGTCCCATGTCATTTTACAGATGAGGAAACGGATTCCCAGAGGGGAAGGAACTTGACTGTCTCATGAACACGGCCAAGAACTCATCACTTTATGGCCAGGGGGCTCTGGAGTATAGGCCGCTGCCTGCGACACCTCTGACCAGCGCCCAGCCTAGTGTGGCCATCTGAGTGGTTCATCCAAGCATCTTCATTTGTCAGGCGGGGGTCGAACCCAGTCACAAGGCGAATGGAGTGAGCGCCTAGACCCTCGCCCCCCGTCCCCGGCTTTCTTGAATCTTCACCACACCCTACTGCAGATCAATGGCCGGGGACTGCGGTAGAGAAACTGGGCCTGGGTCACTTGAGTTGGTGACCCTGTTGGTTCACGTCTCCCAGGGGCGTGACCACCCCAGGGGCGTGGCTGGACTCGCCAGGGGCGAGTCGGGCATGCGCGGCCTGCGGGGGCGTGGTCGCACCGGCGCCGGCAGAGAGCGTGCGCGGCGGCCTCAGGCTCCGATTGGCTCCAGCGGCCGGGGAGGCGGGGCCCTGACTGCGGCGCTTCCTCCTACCGCGGCTTCCTCCTACCGCGGCTTCCGCGGCGCAGCCCCAGCGGCGGTAACGCCTGCAGCAGCCTGGAGTCGAGCGGTGGTAGGCTCGGTGGTAGGGCTGGGGCCGGAGCTGGGGGTCAGAGTCAGTGCCGAATCCTGCCCTGAGGCGGCGGGCTCTGCGACCCTGCGAGGTGAGAAGGCGGCCACTCCCTGACTGGGTCCCCGCCCCGCCCGGGGGATCGCAGGGCTCTTCCTGGAGGGTCCGGCTAGCGAATTTCGACCACCGCCCCTGTCATTGCTCTGATCCCTTCCACTAGCCCGGATCTCCAGTCAGCGGAAGGGCACGCTCCACATCCAGCCTGCACAGTTGGTCCCTCCCAGGCAGGTTGTTCAGCCTTGTAGACCCAGGTCGGGACCCCTTCCCTTACTCATGAAGAGCTGAAGGAGACCCTCAGTCCCCACCTCTGGACCCCCAGTAACTGCTATTTCTCTTTCCCTTTGCAGATGGACGGGCCAGAAGGTATTGCCGGTCAGCTCGGCCCAGCTGAGAGGTCCCACCGAAGCAGCGTGTCCTCAGTGGGAGCCCGAGGTGGGTCCCTGCCCTCTTCTCCTCTCTGTTCCCCCCTGGAGATGTGGCTCTGCCTTGTCTTCTCTTTTACTAATCTCATGTATTAGGACATAAGGTGTGTTGAGATGTGGCAAACTTACACAAGTCAGAGTCAGAGGACCTGGGCTTTGTGGCTAGCTTAGTGATCAAGTTAATACGCTTCTTGAATTCCTGTTCTCATTTGTAGAACAGGCAAGTCTCACCTAGCTGTGAAATTCGAGTGAGAACGCATGAATGAAAAGTGACACCTTCACTTTCTTTGTTCCTTTTATTTTTCACAAACAGCCTTTTGAAAGCAGGGATCATTATCTTCCCTTTATAGGGAGAAAATTGGGCCCTAGAGAGGTTAAATCACAGGCTATTGGAACCCTCCAGCTAATGATAAACTTGAGCCTTCTTTTCTTTGCCTCTGTTTTTCCTCAGCCTCCAGGAGATGATTTTTGATCTCTCAAAGTAGCTCTTGGGGCAGAAGAGACTGGGGGTCCAAAAAGTACTTTCACTGTGTTGATTCTCAAGTGCGCCCTTCCATTTAACTGGCTTCTCTTCATTTGGTTAACAGCCTCTTTGAGGCAGGGATATTATTTCTGCTTTTGTAGATGGGTCAACCATCTGACTAAAGCCTAGCTAAAGTCAGCCAGTTAGACCGAGAGACCAGACAAGAATTGGAACCCTAGGATGCCGGCCTCCAGGCTGTGTTCCTTTGCTGCTGCTGTTCCGGGGATGGGAATTTGAATCTTGCTGCCCTGACCAGGGTCTCCCTGTGCCTTTGTGCTTCAGATGGGAATCCCGTAGCTTGTCACAAGAGAATGTGCTGCTCTTTGGGTTGCCCTTTCCTAGACTGCTTTTTTTCTTTTTCTTTTGCAGCACTGGGAACTAAACCCAGAGGCACTCTACCACTGAGCCACTTCCCCAGTCCTTTTTAGTTTTTATTTTGAGACAGGGTCTCACTAAGTTGCTTAGGGCCTAAGGGCCTAAGTGGCTAAGGCTGGCTTTAAACTTACGATCCTCCTGCCTTAATATCCCAAGTCCCTGGGATTATAGGTGTTCACCTGGCTCCCTAGCCTGCTTAAGGCTGTCCTGAAAGGCCACAGTATTGACTCCTATGGCTTGAAGAGTCCTGAGGAAGCAGAGACATGGACCTTTCTTTGATCTGGGGTGGCCTTAGGAATCCTCATTCCCTTCTTAGCCTGGACTAAAGAGAGAATGAGTCTAGCCTAAGGGAAACTGGGGGTTACTAGCCCTCCTCACTCCCAGCCTGATAGGCTAACTACCGTGACCTCAGAATGGGTTCAGCTTGCGTGCCATAGTCCCTACCTCTGGAATGTTCTTCAGGGCAGAAGTAGAGCAGTCCTTAGGGTTGCCAGAGAGCTAGAGGCGGGGGTTTATTATGACCAGCTCTAAGTTGACCCTTAGGGGTGGGGTAAGGCTGGTGTGTCTAGGCCAGAGTGCTGGGTTTCTGGGTGGTTTGAGGGTCTCATGGAAGTCCTGGTGGGCAGCACTCCTAATGGGGTCTTTTAGAAAGTACGTTGGGGCTCTGTTTCAGGAGTGTAGCCTCAGTCACCCCCACGGGGTGTAGGACTGGAGGGTGCCTGGTCGGCCTGGCTGTGCCTGGCAGTGGGCCTTAGCTGACCCTCCTGGCTTCCATCACAGCTGCTGATGTACTGGTGTACTTGGCTGATGACACAGTGGTGCCCCTGGCTGTGGAGAACCTACCCTCACTCAGTGCCCACGAGCTGCACCGGGCAGTCCGGGAGGTCCTGCAGCTTCCAGACATTGCCCTGGATGCCTTCGCACTCTGGCTTGTCTCCCCGCTGCTGGGTAAGGCTTGGTGGTGAGCAGCCCTGGGCGGGAGGGTTGGAAGAGCACTGACCAGTGCTAGAGGGAGGGGGCAGCTTCTGCAACCTCTGGCGACTTACTACACATCAGGAAGCTGGGACTTGGGTCTGTCCTGGAGCTGACTACCCCTTTGAGGATCCAGAGCCCTGAGGAACACTTTCTTTCGTGTGACTGGTAGCAGAGGAAGGGGCTGAACCAGGACTGGGAGAGGGAGGAAAGGGCTCCCTGTTCACTGCGCACACCTTTCATGCCACAACCTGGGCTGCACTCTGCAGCAATTTCACATCCTGTGGCCCAGACCTGTTCTGCAGTGAGGAATCTGAGGCCTCGAAAAACAAGGGAGTGCTGGCCCCCTACTGTGTCCTGTTCCTTGGGGTTGGGGAGGAAAGTGAGGTATAACCAGCCGCAGTGATGTTGAGGCCTTTGTCGAGGGTGGATAGACCAGGAAGAGAAAGGACATGATTTCTTTGCACAGGGTCTCAGCCCTGCCTGGTTTTTGACCGTGTGAGTACACACTTCCTGCCCTTTCTGATTGGGACCCCAGGATGGGGGTGGAAGAGGGGGCAGTGGCTCTCCAGACCCTTACCCAGGGATCCCTGGGTGAATAGGGTCCCTGAACCTGCTACCTTGAACAGGAAGAAGGCCAAGGGACAGGATGCCCATGTCATCATTTGGGAAACTAAATTGGTGCCATGACCAAATGTTTTCTGAGCTTAAATATTCCCTTTGTTGTAGAGGAACAGGGACAGGGAGGTGACTGGTCCCATTGAGAGGGTGAGCAGGAGAGCCTAAGTCCAGCCCCAGGCCACCTCCTCTCCTGAGGCCTCTGGGGTTTGTGCCTCTCCCTGGAGGGAGCATCCCAGTGAGCGAGCTCCCAGCCCCCACTACCCCCAGCCCCGCCAGCTTCCTGCACAGCTGCTGCTCTCTGGCTGCCGCCCACCCTCTTCCTGCTGACCCATGTCTGGCCATCCCACGCTCGGCCCAGCTGCCCCCCCTTCACCCTCAGAACTGCTGGTCAGGGCAGTGGCCCTTTGGCTGTATCTTTGGAGAGCTGGAGGTGGAGGGCCCAAGTGGGTGGCCCCTGCCCTGCCTGGGAGATTCCCGGTGCTGCTGCAGGGCAGCTTACTCCCCTCTCCCCACCCCCCCTCGTCGCATTCCTCTGCCCAGTGGCAAGAACTGAATGGGCTGCCTGTGTGTCATGGCCGTCCAGGGGGAGGGTGGCTGAGGCTGCTACATAGTCAACACCCACGTCGTTCCCAGCCCGCTTTGGGAGGCTGAAAGCCTGCACTTCACCTTTGCCTCAGGCCTCAGAACCCCTGATCTCCCCCACAGCACTGGTGAAGCAGTAGCAGAGACCCAGAGTCTCCTTTGAGGCAGGCACATGGTACCATCTGCAGGAGCCCCTTTGAGACCGCACGTTTTGGTGGAATTGGGCCTACTAGACGCCACTGTGACTACATGGGGCAGGGCTCCAGGGACTGTCAGTCTCATTTGAGTGACAGCTTCCAGGCGAGAAGGCCCCATGTGGAAGTCTGGAACCACGGGGTTAGTGTAGTCCTTTTCTGATGACAGGATCCTCTGAGCTGCTGGGACTTAGTGAAGGCAGAAGGATGTCCCTGTCCCTAGCTCTCCGCTTTCCCACAGTGTGTCCAGTGGATCCCAGCTGGTAGGTTACTGTGTTTACTCCCTAAGGAGGTACAGAGCCCTCTGGCCCTGGGCAGCGTTGGGCATGCTGGGGCTACCAGACTGATGGAGCCCGGCCCTCAGTGAACTCGAAGTTGGTACTTTCAAGTTGAAAGTGTGGAAGGGAAGTTTGCAGAACAGAGCTCTACTCCTGACCAACTTCTTGGTCCTTGGGCAGTCCCCATTCTTCTGTGAGTGATCCTGATGCCCTCGCAGCCTTGACATCCTGTGAGTCTCCAGGTAGAACAGAAAGAGGGACTGATCAGGCAGGAAGGTGGCGAGGGAGCCCTTCCTGGAGGAGAGAGGAAGGAGCTCTTGGGATAAATGGTGTACTTTGTATGCTATTGGGGTGTGTGTGTTGGTGGGGTGACATGGGTGGGGCCAAGGATGTGGGCAGGAAATGAGGGTTGTGGAGCCTCTGGGAAGTCTGGATCAGAAACAATGGGATAAGAAAGGACTGGAGAAGCTGGACCAGAGGTTAGATGGAAGAGCCTAAAGATGGGGGCCAGTTTGGAGGCTGTGGCTCCTGTTTGAGATCAGGATCAGGGTTGGAACTGGGTGTGGTGGCATGACCTGTAATCCCAGTTATTGGGGAGTCTGAGGCAGAAGGATTGCCAGTTTGAGGCCAGCCTGGGCAACTTAGCAGGACCCTGACTCAAAATTTTAAGAAAGCAAAAACCTGTGGTAGAGTGCCCCTGGGTTTAACCCCTAGTACCAGAAAAAAAGAAAAAGGGGAGATCAGGGTCCAGGTGGAATTTCCAGAAGGTTCAAAGAGTGTAAATGAGAATGCTTGGCACCAGGCTGGCAGGACAAGACACTCAGCCATCAGTGGGGAGAGGGAGAGAGAGGACGGAGATGTGGAGCAGAAGATGGAGTGGCAAGTAAGTGGCAGGTGTTTTGCCACTCCCCCTCCTGCATCCTCAGCAGGCACCTCAGTTCATCTGAGTGACTTTGGAAACCCTCACACCTCTCAAGGGCAGTACCCCAGATGGCCACTGTCAGCTAGTGGAGGGGCCCTGGTCTGAGGGGCTGAATCCTGGACTAACAGCACAAGTCTAGGGCCGGTGAGTGGAGTGCTTAGTCCTTGTGCCAGTCCATGTTGGGGCCCCGTGTGCCCAGGACCTACTCGTGTCTGTGTGTCACTCACAGTCTAAGGCAGGCTGAGGCAGTAAAAGATTGTCAGATGGTGGAAAATTCTGGAAAGACAGGCAAATGGCACAAACATGAGATGGGAAGTTTCGAGGAGGTGCTGCCTTAGTTAGGGGTCCAGGACATATGACCTCGAGCTAAGATCTGAACTATCCAGCCATGTGCAGATCTGGGAGACAGGAGTCCAAGGCAAGAAAAGCAACAAGCACAGATTGTCCTCGGGACAATGAAGCTAGAAATGCCTGAGTGATTTAAGAAGGCCTGTGTGGCGGGAGCAGAGCCAGGGAGAGCGAGGAGGCAGCCAGGTGAGAGCAGCCAGGCAGGAGCTGGGCGGCATGGCACTTGTGTGACAGGAGGTGAGGGGCTCGCAGGAGGGAGGATCGCAGGGTAGAGCTTGGCCAAGGGGAGGCCATGGGCCAAGAGGGCAGCTTCTCAGACCTCTGGACCTCATCACCAGCCTCAGGTTCCGTGTCCTGGGGGTTCCGGGCTCCTCGGCATGCCCCTCCCCCAGCCCCTTCTGTCCACCTCAGCCTCTCAGCTCCAGCTCGCCCTGGGCTGGAGTGAGTAGGGGCAGGCTCTGTCTGCAGCCTGACACCCTTTGTGACCTTGGACAAGCAGTTTAACCTCTCTGAGCCCTATTTCCTCTGCAGGTGAAATGGACATTAGAGTCACTAGGGTAAATGCACAAGAACCACTTGAAATGGTTTGGGACAGGGTACCTGCTCAGTTACTGTTGCCATGAGGGGCAGTTATGACGGGGTGGGTGGGCTCCATCACCTGCTCCCGAGGCTGCATGAGTGCCTCTCCTCTCATCCTGCAGAGGTACAGCTAAAGCCCAAGCACCAGCCCTACAAGGTGGGCCGACAGTGGACTGAGCTGCTGCTGCGCTTCTCCGATGCCCCGGATGATGACGTGGCCATGGGTGGGTGCACTGGGCAGCAGGGATGGGCGCCTAGGGGAGCTGAGGAGGGGCAGCTGGGAAGCAGGCGGACGCGTGGTGCACTGTGTGGCCCTCTCACGGGGCCCTCAGGCACAAGAGTGTTCCAAGTCGAGGTGGGTGAGGTTGGGAGGGCAGTGCTGGGCAGAGCAGGGTAGCTGGCCGATGATACCTCTTCCTTCCCCAGACGAGCCTTCCCTGCAGTTCCGAAGGAACGTCTTCTTCCCCAAGCGGCGGGAGCTCCAGGTGAGGCAGCGAGCCTGGCCGCGTGGCTCCCCTTCCCTTCGTGCGGCACGCCAGCTGGCTGAGCCTCCCCTGCCCACTGGCCCACAGATCCACGATGAGGAGGTGCTGCGGCTGCTCTATGAGGAGGCCAAGGGCAACGTGCTGACGGCGCGGTACCCGTGTGACGTGGAGGACTGCGAGGTGCTGGGAGCCCTGGTGTGCCGGGTGCAGCTTGGGCCCTACCAGCCCAGCCAGCCTGCTGCCTGCACCCTGAGGTGAGGGCAGGTGACCCGAGGAAGGGGTGCCTGATGGGGGAGATCGCCCCCACTGAGGAGTGGTCCGTGGTCCTGCAATGTGGGGCACAGTCCCACCATCTGCAGGCCTCAGTCCCATCACACATGCTCACTTTGTGGCCTTGGGTGAGTTGCTCCACCTCTCTGAACCGCCTTTTCCTCATCTGGGCAGTGGGAGACCTGGGTTAAGTGCTGCCATTCCACAGCTGAGAGGCCCTAGATGCATGTGAGGGTGGAGGCGGCCTCTGGCTGAAATCAGGAGGGAGCTGGCCTTGCTCTTTGAAGTCACAGCCAGGGCCTAACCAAATAGTGACTCTGCCGTGACCAGTAACAGTCCAGCTTCATTCCAGACCCAGGGAATGGCACCCGTTCCCCAGTACTCATCTAGCAGCTGTGCACCTCCCACACCTCAGGCCTGCCGTGCATGATCTGCAGGCCTTGGCGGGGCAAGGACTGAGCCTGCCCTGGGGGCAGACCAGGCCGTGGTCTCCCTCCACGGAGGATGACGCTGCGGGTTAGAGGTGGTTTCAGGGGTGCTGACGCCTACCCTTTTACACTGGATGAGGCAGGAGAGAGGTGTGCAGGACAGGGACCCTGTGCTGCAGCTGATGATGGAGCCTGGCAAGGACCAGCCCAGGCTTGGAGCCGAACCTGAGGGCTCTCAGCTGAGCTGGCTCACGGCCGGTGGCCATGGGGCCCAGGCCCTTGCAGTAGGCGCATCTACTCCTTCCATAAGTGACAACATAGCAGCTCAGACTGTTGGCACGCACCAGCCTTTGTCAGCTCAGACACGCTCAGGCCTTGGGCCCAGTGGTGTAGCTGCTGACGGTTAGTCTCCCCTTGTGCAACCAGAGCCCTAGGACTCATTCTGGTGACTGGTGGGTTGGTCCCAGGTCCACCCAAAGGAAGCACTATGAGCAGGCGGCTGAGTGCCTGCAGCCTTGGTCCTCCTGTGGGTCCCACCATGAACCCACACAGACTCCATGAGCTGAGGGCAGGAAAGGCTAGGGTTTTTTTGGGGTTTTTTTTGTTTTTTTTTTAATTAAAAGCTTTTTTATTTTTACAGACTGCATTTTGATTCATTGTACACAAATGGGGTACGACTTTTCATTTCTATGGTTGTACACAATGTAGATTCACATTCATGTAATCATACATATACATAGGGTAATGCTGTCTGTTTCATTCTACTATCTTTCTGTCCTCCACGTCCTTTCACCCCATTTTCCTCTACACCTTTCAAAGTTCCTTCATTCTTCTCTTCCCCCCACAACCCCCCTGTCATTATATATTGTCATGCACTTATCAGAGAAAACATTCAGCCTTTGGTTTTTTGGGCTTGGCCTATTTCACTTAGCATGATATTTTCCAGCTTCATCCATTTACCAGCAAATGCCATAGTTTTATTCTTCTTCATGACTGAGTAATATTCCATTGCGTATATATACCACAGTTTCTTTATCCATTTGTCAATTGAAGGGCATCTAGGTTAGTTCCACAATCTAGCTATTGTGAATTGAGCTGCTATGAACGTGTGGCTGCATCACTGTAGTATGCTGATTTTAAGTCCTTTGGGTACAAACTGAGGAGTGGGATAGCTGTGTCAAATGGTGGGTCCATTCCAAGCTTTCTAATCCACACTGCTTTCCGGAGTGGCTGTACCAATTTGCAACTCCATCAGCAATGTATGAGTGTGCCTTTTCCCCCACATCCATGCCAACACTTATTATTGCTTGTGTTCTTAATAATAGCCATTCTAATTAGAGGTAGATGAAATCTTAGGGTGCTTTTAATTTGCATTTCTCTAATTACTAGGGATGATGAACACTTTTTCATATATTTGTTGATCACCTGTATATCTTCTGTGAAGTGTCTGCCCATTTCCTTAGCCCATTTATTGATTGGTTTCTTTGTATTTTGGGTGTAAAGTTTTTTAAGTTCTTTATAAACTTTGGAGATAGTGCTCTGTCTGAAGTGTGTGTGGAAAAGATTTTCTCCCACTCTGTAGGTTCTCTTTTCACATTATTGATTGTATCCTGTGCTGAGAAAAAACTTTTTGGTTTGAATCTATCCCATTTATTGATTCTTGCTTTTATTTCTTGCGCTATAGAGGGGGTCTTGTTAGGTAAGTCTGGTCCTAAGCCAGATGGAGATTCGGGCCTATTTTTCTCCTACTTGGTGAAGGGTCTCAGGTCTAATTCCTAGATCTTTGATCCATTTTGAGTTGAGTTTTGTACAGGGTGAGAGATAGGGATTTAGTTTCATTTTACTGCATATGGATTTTCAGTTTTCCCAGCACCACTTGTGAACAGGCTATCTTTTTTCCATCGGAAGTCTTTGGCACCTTTGTCTAGTATGAGGTTCCTGTAAAATGTGGGTATGTCTCCGTGTCTTCTATCCTGTACCATTGATCTACCTGTCTATTTTGGTGCCAATACCAAGCCATTTTTGTTACTATTGCTCTATAGTAGAGTTTAAAGTCTGGTATAGTGATACCTCCTGCATCACTCTTCCTGCCCAGGATTTTTGGGTCTTTGGCTATTCTGGGTCTTTTGTTCTTCCAGATGAATTTCATGATTGCTTTTTCTGTTTCTATGAGAAATGTCATAGGGATTTTAATTGGAATTGAATTAAATCTCTATAGCACCTTAGGAAGTATGACCATTTTGATAGTATTAATTCTGCCTATCCAAGAACATGGGAGATCGTTCCATCTTCTAAGGTCTTCTTCAAATTCTTTCTTTAATGTTCTGTAGTTTTCATTGTAGAGATCTTTCACCTCTTCGATTAAATTGACTCACAAGTATTTTTTTTTTTTTTTTGAGGCTATTGTGAACGGAGTTGTTTTCCTCATTTCCCTTTCAGATGTTTCATCACTTATGTATAAAAATGCTTTAGATTTATGCTTGTTGATTTTCTATCCTGCTAATTTGCTGAATTCATTGATGAGATCTAGAAGTTTTCTGGAGGAGCTTTTTGAATCCTCTAAATAAATAGAGAATCATGTCATCAGCAAATAGTGACAACTTGAGTTCCTCTTTTCCTGTTTGTATTCCTTTAATTTCTTTAGTCTAATTGCTCTGGCTAGTATTTTAAGTACAGTGTTAAATAGAAGGGGTGAAAGAGGGCATCCCTGTCTTGTTCCAGTTTTTAAAGGGAATGCTTTCAGTTTTTCTCCATTAAGAATGATATTGGCCATGGGCTTAGCATAAATAGCCTTTACAATGTTGAGGTATGTTCCTACTATCCCTATTTTTGCTAGTGTTTTGAGCGTGAAGGGGTGTTGTATTTTGTCAAACGATTTTTTTGCATCAATTGAAATAACCATATGATTCTTATCCTTAAGTCTATTGGTATGATGGATTAAATTTATCGACTTATGGATGTTAAACCATCCTTGCATTCCAGGAATGAAGCCCACTTGATCATGGTGCACTATCTTCTTAATATGTTTTTGGATACGGTTTGCCAGGATTTTGCTAAGGATCTTTGCATCTATATTCATCAAGGATATTGGTCTAAAATTTTCTTTCCTTAATGTATCTTTGCCTGGTTTGGGTATGAGGGTGATATTAGCTTCATAGAATGAGTTTGGTAGGGTTCCCTCCTTTTCCATTTCCTGGAATACTTTGAGAAGTATTGGAATGAGTTCTTCTTTCAAGGTCTTGTAGAACTCGGCTGAGAATCCATCTGGTCCTGGGCTTTTCTTGGATGGTGGGCTTTTCTTGGATGGTAGGCTTTTGATGGCTTCTTCTATTTCATTGCTTGAAATTGATCTGTTTAAATTGTGTATGTCCTCCTGGTTCACTTTGGGAGGAGCACACGTCTCTAAAATTTGTTGATGACTTCGGTATTTTCTATTTTGTTGGAATATAGATTTTCAAAGTAGCTTCTCATTATGTTATGTATTTCAGTGGTGTCTGTCATGATAGTTCCTTTTTCATCATGAATTTTAGTAATATGAGTTGTCTCTCTCCTCTTTGTTAGTGTGGCTAAGGGTTTGTCTATTTTGTTTACTTTTTCAAAGAACCAACTTTTTGTTTTGTCAGTTGTTTGAATTTTTTTTTTCAATTTTATTGATTTCAACTCTGATTTTAATTATTTCCTGTCTTCTACTTTTGGTGTTGTTTTGTTCTTCTTTTTCTAGGACTTTGAGCTGTAATGTTAGGTCATTTACTTGTTGACTTTTTATTCTTTTCTTGAATGCGTTCCATGCAATGAATTTTCCTCTTAGAACTGCTTTCATAGTGTCCCAGAGATTTTGATATATTGTATCATCCTTCTCATTTATCTCTAAGAATTTTTTTATCTCCTCCCTGATGTTTTCTGTTATTCATGTTTCATTCAATAGCATATTATTTAGTCTCCAGGTGTTGGAGTAATTTTTATTTTGTTATTGATTTCTAATTTCATTCCATTATGATCTGATAGAACACAAGGCAGTATCTCTTTTTTTGCATATACTAAGGACTGCTTCGTGGCATAACATATGATCTGTTTTCGAGTAGGTTCCATGTGCTGATGACAAGAAAGTGAATTCGCTCGTTGATGGATGGAACATTCTATATATGTCTGTTAAGTCTCAGTTATTGATTGTGTTATTGAGTTCTATGGTTTCTTTGTTTAGTTTGTTTGGGAGATCTATCCAGTGGTGACAGCGGTGTGTTAAAGTCACCCAGAATTACTGTGTTGTGGTCTGTGTGATTCTTGAAATTGAGAAGGATTTGTTTGATGTACATGGATGCACCATGTTTGGGGCATAAATATTTACGATCGTTATATCTTCCTGATTTATGGTTCCCTTAAGCAGTATGAAATGTCCGTCTTTATCCCTTCTGACTAACTTTGGCTTGAAGTCCATTTTATCTGAAATAAGGATGGAAACCCCCACTTTTTTACTGAGTCCATGTGTGTGGCAGGTTTTTTTCCCATCCTTTCACCTTTAGTCTGTGGATGTCCTTATCGATGAGATGAGTCTCTTGAAGGCAGCATATTCTTGGGTCTTTTTTTTTTTTTTTTTTTTCTCCTTGGTGCTGGGTATTTGAACCCAGGGCCTTGTGCTTGCAACTGAGCTATATCCTCAACCTCTGTTGGGTCTTTCTTTTTAATCCATTCTGCCAGTCTGTGTCTTTTGATTGGTGAGTGTAGGCCATTCACATTCGGGGTTATTATTGAGAGATGATTTGTATTCCCAGTCATTTGGGCTTATTTTTGGTTTTTGACTTGACTTAGTTTCTCCTTTGATTGTTTTTTTCCTTTAGGGTAGTTCCTCTCTTTGCTGATCTACATTGTTGTTTTTAATTTCCTCCTCTTGGAATATTTTGTTGAGAATATTCTGTAGCACAGGCTTTCTATTAGTAAATTCTATTAACTTCTGTTTATCACAGAAGGATTTTATTTTGTCTTCAAATCTGAAGCTTAGTTTTGCTGGGTATAGGATTCTTGGTTGGCAACTGTGTTCTTTCAGGGCTTGAAATATGTTGTTCAGGCCCTTCTAGCTTTTAGAGTCTGGGTTGAGAAATCTACTGATATCCTTATTGGTTTCTCCCTATATGTAATCTGATGCTTTTCTCTCTCAACCTTCAAAATCCTATCTTTATTTTGTATGTTAGGCATTTTCATTATAATGTGCCTTGGTGGGGATCTGTTGTGAGTTTGTGCATTTGGTGTTCTGTAAGCCTCTTGTCTTTGATTTTCCATTTCATTCTTCAGGCTTGGGAAATTTTCTGGTATTATTTCATTGACTAGGTTGTTCATTCCTTTGGTTTGTATCTCTGTGCCTTCCTCAATCCCAATAATTCTTAAATTTGGTCTTTTCATGATGTCCCATAGTTCTTGGAGATTCAGTTCATGCTTTCTTACCATCTTCTCTGTTTGAGCAACTTTGTTTTCAAGATTAAATATTTTGCCTTCTTCCAAGTGGTCTAGTCTTTTGGTGATGCTATCCATTGAGTTTATTATTTCCTTCATTTCAAGGATTTCCATTTGAGTTTTTTTTTGAGAATCTCTATCTCTTTGTTGAAATGATCTTTTGCTTCCTGCAGTTGCTCTTTCAATTGCTTCTTGGTATTATCATTCATTGCCTGCATTTGCTTTCTTATCTCATCCTTTGCTTCATGAATCATCTTAATCATGTATAATCCAAAGCCCTTTTCTGATATTTCTTCTACCATACAGTCACTGGATTCTATTAATATAGAATCTAGATTTGTTTGGATCATTTTCTTCCCTTGTTTTTTCCTGTTGTTCATTTATCTTCCCCTCTAGCAGTCAGATCTGGAGTATTGCAATTTCCCCTCTATAGGCTTATAGTGACCCTATACTCCAAAACCTTTTCTTTAAGGGGGAGATCAATATTAGCAGTGCCCAGTTCAGACAGTATGCAACCCTAAACCAAATAGCCCTATGAGAACGTTAATAATATTGGCATAATAAACAGAATGTGTTCGGTTATTATCTTCAGTATAACAAATAGATTTGCAATAAGGTCTGTAGTTTCTAATGGAGGACAAAGAGGATGGGGAGGGATGTAGGATGTAGCTATTAATGGAATAAGAAAAGAATATGTAGAAGTTCTAGATAATAGAAAGAGTGAGAGTGTAATCCAAAGAAGTTGGTTGTTAGCATGTGAAAAGGGAGAGAGAGACTCTGAGGGAACAGGTAAACAAAAGCAAAAGAGAGCGATAAAAGTAAAGAAATAAAATCTTAAAAATTTTCAATAAGGAAAAAAAAAAGAAAATCTATGCTGTAACAGTCACATAGTAGTCAATCCTCCCAGTCTTCAGTAGCCTGATGCATGAGAGGTCCCTGACAATGAGCTTCCAGTCTCCAGCAGGCGTTAGAGGCTAGGTTTTCTCATGGCAAGTGGGAGCTGTTCCAGAGAGAAGAGATGTGAGGGGACAGGTGACAAATGTCCAGAGCAGCCCTGAGGAGGATGGGCAGCCCCCTGGGGCCCCTCTTCATGCCTGCTGTGCCTGGACCTCCTTCCCTCTGCCCTTCTGCTGCAGCATCTGCCCTTGCCCCCGTGGCCTGAAGTGTTTGGGGCCCCAGAATCCCCAAGGCAACCCCTCTGCTCGGGGGAAGACAGCACAGGAAGACTTCTTAGCACTCACCTCGGCCTGGGCCCATGGCAGCGCCCCAGCCTTCTGTGTTTGTTGGGATTTGTGTCCATTTCACACAGAGGGAGCCTCACAGACCCAGAGCCCCAGCCAGTCCACAGTCCCCAGAATCCCCGGGTGGCCTAAGATGGGTAGGTCGTTGCACTTACACTGAGATTCTTTCCTGCTCTGTGTGCCTGTGTGATGGACACCCTGTTTTTCATGAACCGATGCTGATCCTAGGCTGGTGTTTTGGCATCTTTATCTGGCAGAAGAAAGCATGGGGAGTGTCAGGCCCCTGGCACCAGGTTTTGGTCAGGAACGCTCCCCTCACCCAAAGCCCAGTCATCCTTCCATGACGAAACAGATGCCGCTCTGAAGGCCCCTGCCCATCTGGGTCCCACTGGGCCTGCCCTCAGCTCTCTCTTTGGTTCCCAGCCTTCCCTGCACCCTCTCCTGCGTGCCTGGTGCCCCCGACTTCCTGTACTCACTTGGCCCTGAGTGTCTGTGAGCCCTTGCAGGACCTGGTGGGGGACCCCTCCGCAGTGGCTGGCACGCCACAGGTGCTGACAGTGGTGTGTCTCTCCTGGGGTGAGGATGGGGCCTGGTCGACTCTATCTGTCCCATCTGCCAGCTTGGTGGGTTCTTTGGGTTTCCTGGATGGGGAGCTGGTGCTGAGTGGGAGCCAGACAGGGCCTCCCATGTGGAGGCTGTACACCTGAGGATGGTGCCGTAGGCTGGGGCAGGACTCGCAGGACAGTCAGGTGGCCAGGCTCCTGGCCAGATGGGCTGGCACCTGGAGCAGCAGCAAAGAGCAGGATATTGTGGTGAGACCTGGGCTGCCCTCACGGGCTCTTGCTCCAATCCTGGGCTGTGCCTGGAGTCTTGCCATGTTTTAGAGTCAAGGTAACTGTCACCGGTACTGGTGGCAGCGTTACTATCCCCATTCCGCAGATGAAGGAGCACTGAGCAGGGAAGGTGCCTCTTGCTGGTTGCACAGCTGGTGGTGGCGGTCTGACCCCAGAGCCTGCCCTGTGGAGGGGGCAGATCTGCCCGGCCGTCGTCTGGTGCACCGGTGTGCCTGCCGGGGCCTCTTCCCCAGTCTCTGGCTTGGGAGTCATGTTATCTGCTCACCCTGTTTTCTCTTAAAGGGGATTGCTCCCCAGCTGCCCTTCACAGGGGCCCTCCACACCAGGTGGTGGCAATGGAGCCAGGCGCAGCAGGCCCCTGCTGAGAAGGGATGTGGGATTCCCTCTAGCAGTCAGTGTCCAGAGCAGGGACCTCTGGCACCCCCACTGGGAACAGAAGGACCCTGGTGCGATTGTATGTCCTGTGGGTCCCCAAGCTGGACCACCAGAGCTCTTCCTTTCCCCATGGGTGTGGCACCCACATCCCGAAGTCCTTGGCACCTCCGGCAGGGCCACCAGCACCCCCTTCCTTCCTTCACAGAGAGAAGCTGGACTCCTTCCTCCCTGCCCACCTCTGTAAGCGGGGCCATGGCCTTTTTGCTGCTCTCCGCGGCCGCGGGGCCAAGCCTGGGACCGGCGAGCAGGGCTTGCTGAACGCCTACCGCCAAGTGAAGGAAGCAGTCAGCAGCGGTGACAGCCCGCGCGAGGCCACCCTGGGCTCCCACTACCGAGCCTACCTCCTCAAGTGCCACGAGCTGCCCTTCTACGGGTGAGCAGCCTGGGCCCTGCTCCCTGCTCAGCCGGGCTTGTCCTGGCAGCTGTCCGCGAGCCCTGCAGCTCCAGCTGCTCCCTCCTTCCCGTGCAGCGCTGTCTTGGCATGAGCACCTGCCTAGGCCGGCACCTTGCTCCCTCCCTCCTGTCTCAGGCCAGGACACCTTGGATGGGTCTCCTCCCACCTGCCCTGGTCACTTGATCACTGGCCTGGCTGAGCGTCCTTCAGTCAGCTCCTAGCTCACCTTGTCAGCGTATAACAAATAACTCCTGCGGACCTACTGCACGCTGGTATGCCATGCACGCTGGGGGGACGTTGGTGAGCCAGAGACCCTGTGACCCGCCTAGTGACGCTGCTGTTGGAGTGGGTGGGGAGCGTGAGGTAGGCACGGCAGTCAGGAGAGCAGAGGAGGGTGTGGCAGCGACCCACAGGCTTGGCTCAGGCCCTGTGGTAATGACAGAGAACTGAGGTGACTGAGGTCAGGAGCGTCTCTAGAGGACAGGTGCCACCTGCTGCAGCGCTGCATCTTCCAGTGCTGCATCTTGCACGGCTGGGCACACCCTCGTCCTCCAGGCGGATGACAGACCTCAGCCTGGTGGAGGGAGGAGAGCTCAGCAGCCAGTGAAGCTTTTTTGCTTTTTCCTTGCGCGCGTGCTGGGGATGGAACCTGGGGCCTTGTGCGTGCTAGCCAGGCCGGCACCCCACGGCTGAGCTGCGCTTTACCATTTAGGTGCTGGGGTTGAACCCAGGGGCTCTTTACAACTGAGCCACGTACACCCCAACACGTTTTATTTTGTGGTTTTTTTTTTTAGTTGTTAGTGGACCTTTATTTTATTCGCTTACTTATGTGCGGTGCCGAGAATCGAGCCCAGTGCCTCACACATGCTCTGCCACTGAATCAGAGCCCAGCACTTTTTATTTTGCATTTTTAAATATTTTTTTCTTTTAGTTGTTGATGGACTTTTATTTTGTCCATTTATTTATACGTGGTTCCAAGAATCACATATGCGAGGCAAGTGCTCTGCCACTGAGCCACAACCCCAGCCCTTTATTTTGTATTTTGAGACAGGTTCTCACTAAGTTGCTTAGGGCTTTGCTAAGTTTGAGGCTGGCCCCCAACTTGCGATCTCCTGCCTCAGCCTGCTAAGTCGCAAGGACTACAGGTGTGCACCGCCACGCCATGCCTAGCCTTTTCATTTTCATGGAATTTTGTTGTAAAAACTGGAAGTCAAGAAACAGCAGTTGTGGGCACTGTAGGTGAAGTGACTGTGTGTGTGTGAGTGTGAGGTGGGGAAGATATGACCTGAGAGAGCCACAGGCTGATGGGGAGGTGGGCCTCTCAGGCTGCTTCTGGTTCCTCACAGCCAAGCCTGGAATGGGCAAGGGGTAGAGAATCCTGCATGAGTCACCTGGCTGCAAGGGGAGCTGGGATTAACTCAGGCTCTCACTTAGCCAAGTGCCAGGGCAAGGGTGAGCCATAGGATGGGAGAGGTGGTGGCCTGCAGGAGGGGAGGTGGCACATCTTTTCCTTCTCAGTCTTTTTTGTGGGTACCAGCGATTGAACCCAGGGACGCTTAACCACTGAGCCACATCCCCAGCCCTTTTTTGTATTTTATTTAGAGATCTTGCTGAGTTGCTTAGGGCCTTGCTAAGTTGCTGAGGCTGGCTTTGAACTCATGATCCTCCTGCCTCAGCCTTCCAAGCCACTGGGGTTACAGGTGTGCACCCCCGCGCCCAGCTCCCTTGTCAATCTTGAGCCTAGGAAGTTGCACAGAATCTTGCTGAGTTGCTTAGGAGCCTAAGAATTTATTCCCCTGAGCAACCCTCACCATCTCTTGTGTCCCAGCAGGTCCTCGCTGCTCAAGCATCTTTGTCCTGGACAGTGGGCAGGTGTCCTTAACCTCACCCTCAGTTCTGAGTCCCCGGCTCCAGCCATTCCTGATGCAGCTTTCTGTCCCCCTGTCTGGGCCCAGGCTCTCTCCTCCATCTACAGCATCCCTTGCCGTCCACTTCCTTCACTGGTAGCTCCAACGTGGCCACCCCCACAAGGCCTCCCCTCACCCTGCTCAGTAATTTTCCTCCAGGGCAGGTTTCTGCTTAACCCTGTCACCCAAACAGCTTAAGCCATCTTAGGGCCCCCGAGCAGTCCTTCCAGTGTGCCCGTGCTAGAAGGAGTGGCTGACCTCGTCCCCTCCCCAGGTGTGCCTTCTTCCATGGTGAGATTGACAAGCCAGCCCAAGGCTTTCTGCACCGGGGCGGACGCAAGTCAGTGACTGTGGCCATCAGTCTGGAAGGCGTGCATGTCATCGACAGCAGGGAGAAGGTACAGCCTCCAGGTCCTCCTCTGGGGTGGGGCCTGAGGCCACCTCAGTGGGTCAGAGGGGAGTGGCATCTTACTCAGGCCTTCCTGTTTCCCCTGGGCCTGTTAGGGGCCTGGGGGAGGGGGCATGGACCGTCTGGGAGTGACCCTGCCTCACCCTACTGTCTCTGGAGTCCTGCTCATGATCCTGAGGGCTTCCTTGGGTCAGCTCTGGGTCAGCTTTTCTGCCTGGCATGCTGGGCCATATGTGGCCACAGTAGGGAGGAGGCTGCAGCAGGGATCTCCCCTTTGAGTGCAGGGAGTCGGGTGCCTCGCCAATGATGGCAACCAGCTGCTGGTATTCTAGAAGGACCCCATGGCTGGAGCCGAGGAGGGCTACCCAAGGCCCGCTGTTCCCTGGACATGGCTGGCTTGCCTCTCTGCCCGTGTAGACATCTGTGCCCATGGCCCTCCCTGTGTGGTGACAGCTCCCCTCACCTGCACACAAGTCCCCTCCCAAGCTGGCTGAGGAGTTTTGATTGGCATCCCTTTGTCCCAGGGGAGGACTCCTGCCCTTCCTGGCCAGCTGGTGTCATGGCAGAGACCTCTCTCTCCCACCTGCCTCTTCCCCACGTGACTCAGCCTTGAGGGGCTTGCCAGCTGGTGGGGAGCTTGAAGAATGGGATTCTTGGCCTCTGGACCCCAGCCCCAGGAGTGTGGTGAAAGCCAGCTCCTCTCCTGAGAGAAGTGCAGACGGAATTTAGACTCGGCCTCGGAGGAAGGAACAGGCCGTCAGGAGAGCCCTCCTGGCAGAGGCTGAGTGGGACAGGGTGCGGCAGCCACCCTGGGTATTCAGGCTGCCCTTTCCCCTGGCAGCACGTCCTCCTGGGCCTCGGCTTCCAGGAGCTGTCCTGGGACCACACCTCCCCCGAGGAGGAGGAGCCTGTGCTGTGGCTGGAGTTTGACGGGGACAGTGAGGGCATGCCGGTGAACAAGCTGCTCAGGATCTACTCCAAGCAGGTGAGCAGCTGGCGTGCGGCGTGGTCTGGGCCCGGGGCTGCCCAGGGCCTGGGGAAGGGCTGCCTGGCTGCTGCCTGGAAGCGGCCCCTGGAGCTCCAGAGGGCTGCCCTGCAGCGCTTACAGCGGTGGCGGCCACTGCACGTGGAGCAGCTGCTCCTTGAGGCTTCTGCGCATGAACAGCGGCGCCATCTCCTCAGTGCTGCGCCTATTCCAGGTCTCAGGGCAGTGCGGACGCGAAGGCGGGGCGTCTGTGCCGCGTCCACTCACTCGCAGCGAACGCCCTTCCGCCCCGCCTCGTTCCCCGCCTTCTCCCGCCCAGGACATCAGAGGCCTTCCCCGCCGCAGTGAGCCTCTGCGGGGACTGTTCTGGCTCCTCCTCTCCTCTGTCGCACATAGACAAGCTCAGGGACTTGGGCCTTACCAAAAAGCGGGGAAACAACAACCGCACAGGGCGACCAGCTGTGCTCCGCCCTTCAGTGTAACACGTGCAGCCTTCGGGGGCTCCTCTTTTCAGGGAGGGAGGAGGTGCTGGGACGAACCGGTGTCTTGGGCCACACTAGGCGCCAGCGCCCTCACTTGGCCCGGCTCCAGTTCATTCCCTGTTCCCGAGTCCCAGTCCCTTGTGCAGGTGTGCAGCGCTTTCATCCACCCGCCCACGGGGAGGGCGGGGGGGGGCTCAGTTTCTTCCTTCTATAGGTAAAGCTGCTCTAAACATTTACTGCAGGTCTCTATGTGGACACAGATCTCCTTTTGTATAAAAACCTAGGAGTGGGATTGCTAGGTTGTGTGATCAACGTAGAAACTGCCAGACTGAGCTCCGTGGCACACACCTCTAATCTCTGCAGCTTGGGAGACTGAGGCAGGAGGATTGCAAGTTCAAAGCTAACCTCAGCAATTTGGCAAAGCCCTAAATAACTTAGTGAGACCCTGTCTGAAAATAAAAAATAAAAGTGCTGGGGATGTGGTTCAGTGGTTAGGCACCCCGGGTTCAATCCCTGGTAGCAAAAAAGAAAAAAAATTCCTGGATTTCAGATTTTCACAGAAGGATGCTCAACCTAAGTTAAATCTTGAAATCAGGTAGTTTTATCTCTAGAACTTGGGTTGGTTTGCTTTTGTTTTTTCAAAGTTGCTTTGGGATCAGGCATGGTGGCACACACCCTTGATCACCAGCTTGGAAGGCTGAGGCAGGAGAATCACAACTCAGCAAGACCCTGTCTCAAAAAAATAAAAATGGGGGCGGGGGTTGTGGCTCAGTGGCAGAGCACTTGCCTAGCATGTGTGAGGCACTGAGTTCGAGTCTCAGCACCACATAAAAATAAATAAATAAAATAAAGGTTCATCAACAACTAAAAAAAAAATTAAGAATGAATAAATAAATAAATAAATAGGATTGAGGATATAGTTCAGTGGTCAAGCACCCCTGGGTTTAATCCCAGTACCAAAACATAATAAAAAAATGTATTCTGGCTATTCTAGTTCCTTTGCAATTTCCATATGAATTTCAAAATCACCATGCTGATTTCCACCCTTCCCCATCCCCCCCCCCCAAAAAAAAAACACCACCTGGGATTTGTTTTTGTTTTTGGTACTGGGAATTGAGCCCAAGGGTGCTCTACCACTGAGTTACACCTCTAGATCTTTCAATTTTTATTTTTAAGCAGGCTTTTAATAAGTTGCCTCGAACTTGGGATCCTCCTGCTCCAGCCTCCCAAGTGGCTGGGACTATAGGCATGTGCCACCCTGGGCACCACCTGGAATGTGATCAGGCTTGCCTTGATGACTGTGGGGTAACTGCGTCACTTCAGTCCACAGGGTTTCTGGGGAAGGAAGCCCAGGCCTCCTGCATGCTCGGCCACTGCTGTGCCACCTCTTCTTTCTGTGTCTCCTCCATCTGCTTGTCCTTGGTTTCTTTCATCAGCATTTTGTTAGACTTACCCCTTTTTCTTTTCCTTTCCTTGCTTCTATTGGGTGGTGCACTTTCCGTGTTGATGGCAGCCATGTGTCCTGCAGCCTTGTTGGGCTCACTCACGAGGTCTGGTAGTTTTTCTCCAGGCCGTTATATTGTCTGTGAGTGGGGAGAGTTACAACTGTCACTTTCTGGTCTACATGCCTGTCTACATGCATGTGCTACATGCCTGTCTACATGCATGCATGTGCTGCCTGGTGTTCTGAGGGGAAGGCCTGGTCCTGCACCGTGTGAGCGGGGCATTACTCTGGGCTCCTCCATGACCCTTCATGGGACCAAGGAGACCCCTGGAGCCTGGCATGCTGGTCATCCCCAGCGGCTGGTGAGTGCAGTTCTGTGAATGGGCGTTTGGAACCCCCAAAGCATCAAGCTCTGCCTCAGCTCTTGTTCTATGGGGCTTAGGGTACACCTCTCACTCTTGGGCAGTGAGAGAGGAAGGCCCATGTGGACTGCCCAGAGGGCAGTGCAGAGACTAGGCCTCAGCTGCTGCTCTTCCTCCTGGGCTGGGGGGGGGGGGGGGGGGCTGCCCACCCTCACACTCTTCCCAAGTGTGCTGCTGCTGAGGCCTTAGGCCACACTGGGGATGGTCAGGCTGGACCAGTTCAGGGGCTACCGTCAGGCACTGACCCATCTGTATAATCTGTTCTTGGTTCTGGGAGCTTCTCCTTGGGAGCACGAGGGCCTGGCTCACTCCTGCCATTTGCCAGTCCCAGCAACAGCACCTGGCTCACCATAGGTGCTCAGAGGGATGCCACCCTTGGACAGCCTTCTGTGACTCCCTGAGAAACCCAGGTCCCTGTGTCATGCCCAGCTGTGCCCCCAGACATCTGGCTACCTCACCTTTTATGTCAGTGTGCATTCAGTTTCAAATCTGTTGGTAAGATGTCACTTTGGAAGAATGTACTCATGGGGAGCCACCCCCGCCAGTGACATCACCCCACTTCCTGGAGCCTGCAGGTGCTCCCAGCCAGCACACAGTGGCTCTCTGTAGCCGCTGAGTTTCTGGAAGCCCAGCTGGGCTTCTCCCACCTGCTGCCGCCCAGTCAGCCTTCCCAGGCTGTGCCTTCTGACTGGAATGTTCTTTCTTTTCCACTTTACCTCCCACGCCAGGGGACGCCACTCACCCACCAGGCCTCACCTCTGAAGGCTTCATGTGGGACACCTCTCCTGCCCCCTGGTCCCTGGAGGCCTGCTGCAGCCCTCTCCTTCCTTCCTTCCTTGGGATTGGCGGTGGTTCCTAAGACCCCTCCCCCCACCTGCCAGTGCCCCAGTCGAGGGCAGCGCCATGGGTCTGTGTGTGTGATTGACGTCACTTAGCCCTGGGCATGGAAAGGCTGGGCCACAGGCCTCACACTGGCCCTGCTGCTCTCCCAGGCCGAGCTGATGAGTGGCCTCATCGAGTACTGCATCGAGCTGAACCAGGCCTCTGAGCCCGCTGCTGCCCCGGAGGGCATGTCCGGCGCCCGCTCGGCCCCGGGCCCCTCACCACCTCCCGCTCAGCGCCCCAAGCTGCGGAGGCAGGGCAGCGTGGTGTGCAGCCGCATCCAGCATCTCTCCACCATCGACTACGTGGAGGACGGTGAGCCACCCGGCATGCGCACGTACATCACACGTGCACGCACACTCACGCGTGCCACGGGAACTCCAGTGGGTGGGGCTCTGGAGCCATTCCAGACACGGTAGGATGCGTGTCCGCCACGCCCAGGTTCTCTGTTCATCTTGGCAGCACTTTTGATACCGGGGATTGAATCCAGGGGTGCTTAACCACTGAGCCACATCCCCAGCCCTTGTTTTATTTTTTGAGTCCTCCCTCCTCAGCCTCCTGAGCTGCCGGGGTCACAGGTGTGCGTCACCACGCCCAGCACATTTAAATTTCTTCACGCGAAGCCAGGCACAGCGGTGCACACCTGTACTCCCACCACCTTGAGAGGCAGGAGGACCGCACGTTCCAGGCAGCTTCAGCAACTTAGGGAGACCCTGTGCCAAAATAAGGGGCTGGGGACATAGCTTAGTGACAGAGTGCCCCTCTGTTCAATCCTTAGTACTGAAAAAAAAACTTTGTTTTTTAACCAACTAGCATGTTATTTTTAGTCTTATTTCCAGTCTTATTTCCTTATTTATAGGTAAATTGTTAAAACAACTTGCCTATAGCTGATTCCTTGCTTGGATTCTGAACTGTTTTCTAAGAATAAATTCCTGGGAGTGGACATACTGGGTCCCAGGATGTGCAATTTAAGGCTTTGGATACCTGGCACCTTCCAGAGAGGCTGTGCCCACCTGTGCCCTCCCAGCGGAGAGGGCAGCCCTCTCCACCCTCACCCACCCTGGCCATGATTACCATGGGAAAGAATTCTTGGTGTTTGGGTACCAGTGAAATTTTGGCATATTTACGTGCTTGAACATATTTATATTTTCTTCATGAAAGACCGTTCATTTCTTTTGTCCATTTTTGTTTTGTTGTGTGTGTTTTCTAATTTTTTTTTTTTTCGTTGTAGATGGACACAATACATTTATTTTCTTTTACTCATTTTATGTGGTGCTGAGGATCGAAGCCAGTGCCTCACACATGGGAGGCCAGCACTCTACCATTGAGCCATGATCCCAGCCCCTTGTTGTTTGTTTGTTTGTTTATTTATTTATTTATTTATTTATTTATTTATTGCGGTACTGGGGATCGAACTCAGGGCCTTGTGCTTTACCAGCTGAGCTATCTCCCCAGCCCTATTTATTTATTTTTTAATGAGCATCTTGAAGTCAGTGGTACCCTGGGCTCTGACTTCAGCACTACAGAAACAAAATGATTAACATCTCACAGCCGTATGGTACTTATAAGAACCGGCATTTGATATGTTATTGTTAACTAAAGCCCACCCTTCATTCTGATTTCCTTAGTTTTTGTCTAATGTCCTTCTGTCCCAGGGTTCTAGCCAAGAGACATCACATTTAGTTGTCACATCCCCTTAGGCTCCTCTTGGCTGTGACAGTTTCTCAGACCTTCCTTATTTGGTGACCTCACAGTGTCAAGGCATACCAGTCCAGTCTGTTGTGGAATGCCCATATTGAGTTGGTCTGGCGTCTTGAGTAGCCTGGGCTCGTGAGTTCTGGGGTAGGAAGACCACAAAGGCAAATGCCATTTTTATCGCCCGCCACGGGTGCCCAGGATGCGTCTAGATGTCGACCTTGATCACCTAGCGTGATGCTGGTAACTTGAGAGGATTCGGTTTCCAGGGTTCACCTTTAGTCAGTCGTGTCCATGGCAGGAATCTGGCTTCTTTGGTCAGTTGAAAGGTTTTAGTGCAGGTTCCTCAGACAGCTCTCTGGCCCATGGTCAAACGCAGGGCCATGTACTCCCCTCATCCTGTCGCTTGTGGTAGAGTTGGAGGATGGACAGGTCTAAAGTGGGGCCTCAGTTCAGACAGGCCCCAGAGGGAGCCGTCCACTGGAGCCAGACGCGGCTTCCTGGGGCCCAGGCCGCCCCTCGCGGGGCCTCAGTGTGTTCCTCTGGCCTCCCTGCAGGCAAGGGCATCAAGCGAGTGAAGCCAAAGCGCACCGCCTCCTTCTTCAGCCGGCAGCTCTCCACGAGCCAGGGCAACTATACCGTGGTGCAGCCCACCGACAGCCTGGAGCAGGGCTGAGGGCAGCCAACTCCCAGGCCAGGGCCAGGCTGTGTGAATCTCCAAAGTGAGCGTGTGGCAGAGGCTGCCTTGGTCTCTCAGGGCCTGCTGTGTTTCAGACCATGGAGAAGCGACTTCTGTGCCTGGACAGTACCTGGACTGCAGAGCTGGCCAGTGGCATCCTGCGGAGTCCCTGTTACAGCCTGCCTTCCCTTGCCTGGATCTGGGCTCAGCTGCTATCTCAGGACCACTAGATCGGGCCCCAGCTGCCCCCTCCCACCCACAGACACACCTTCATGCCCATCTCAAGGCGGACAGTGTCCTCTGCTCTGAACATACTGCTGGCAGCTTTGAGGGCCGAGGATCCGGGCTTGGGACCTGCAGGTTCACAGTGTGCCTTTGATCTTCCCCCGGACTTTGGTCCTGCATTCCTCTGCCGCATTCCATCCGACACCACCGACACTGCAGGATGGGCTGGCGCTCCAAGGAGGTGGGAGGGCCTCCTGGAACTGGACCATACAGAAGCAGGCAAGGTCCCCTGAGCCACTCCTGCCTGGCTGAGTGGGACTACAGGGAGTGGGGCAGGGTGCCCCCCACTCAGGTGTCCCCTGCCCACACACAGGATACTAAGCAGAAGGAAGGTGCCTTCTTGTTAGCCTTCGGTAATGTCACTGTGCTGGGAGGTGGCCGTCCTGTCCAGCAGGCGCACCGACCCACACTCCACACTGGGAAAAGCTCCTGAAAAGCCCTTTGTCACTCTCATAGGTCCAGGCTGCTCCCCCAGTGGGCCACCAAACCTGCCCACCCTGCCTCTCTACACTCCCCACCCTCAGGGCCAAGCATCTAGGTTCAGTCCTGGTCCTCTGCTTGGTTTGGTGGAGCCTGTGAACCCTGGCAGTTGCCAGGAGGCACCCTCTTAGCTTCAGGGCCAAGAGTGCCTTCAGGGACGCTGGGGGGCTCCCTGGGGGCCAGCCCCTACAAGAGACCTGCTAGATGGTCTCTTCTCCCCCAGGGACACTGGAAAGGGGACTTGGATGCAGGTGCTTGACTGCTTTCCCAGTTTTGTCCTCCTGGCAACCGTGGCTTCGTGTTGGAAATTCTCTGTGAGGAGCCAGGCCCTAGAAGGAGGGCTTCTAGTCCCTTGGGCTTCTCTGTGAGGACATGGCTCTCAGGGCCAGGAAAGGCAGGCCTGGGCGACACAGGGCTTATTCTGGTCACTGGGGCCCACTGACTGTCACTGCAGGTGTATTTTTATCTGATGGGCCCAGGTGCGTGGTGCCGGGTGTGCTTCCGGTCTGCAGTTGCCCTCTTCAGCCTTTCTCACGGTTCCTGAGCACCACTGTGCTGTGACCTTCTCTGCCTGCCCTTTGGGACAAAGCGGTATTCTACTAAATGTCCTTTGAATGTTCTCATTCTTTTGTATCATGTGACTTATTAATAAACCCATTTCTAGCAAACTCCAGCGTGGCGTATGGACTACTGAGGGTGTCACTGCAGCCTGGGACTTGACTGCAGGCACCTGTTTGGTGTTTAGGATGTGTCAAGCCCTCAGGGTCGCCACACCCAGCCCCAGGGGAGTTCTATAGTCCTGGGGGTCCCAGCAGACCACCCAGGGGAAGGGTGATTGAGGAGGGCTCTGCAGAGGCCCATCCCTCCCTTGAGCTCCTTGTGCCCTGGGCCTGGCCAGAGGCCATTTGTTCCCCACAGATCCCACTGGTAGCACCCAGATTGGAGGGCAGGGACAGCGCCACACCCACCCTGGAGCACGGTGGGCCTTGCAGGAAGTTGCTACAGCGGTGACACAGGCCGTGGCCCTGCTGGATGAGCAGAGGTCGAGACCCTGGAGATGGAGGGAGTGGGCCACCTGCTCCCACAGCAGTGTGGTCCTGGGACTAGGGCTGTCTCCTCAACATGCATGACAGTGAATGGTGCCTTGTCCTCTGTATGGTCCTCTGCCTGACCCAGACAGCAGGCTGCCATGACCACAGGTATGCACGAGGCTGAGTTGGGTCTGTTTCTTGGATTTTCAAACGGGAATGACACAGCACCCACCTCGAAAGGCTGTTGCACTTCAGTGCCGGTGTGGGTGGGCGGACTGTAGGGTTTAACTCTGGAGCATCTCAGGGTTCTGTGGGAGGCTGGGAGGGAGAAGAGGGGCCAGAGGAGCAGCCCAAATCAGTGACAGCACGGCATATGACCCCAGGCCTGCTGTTCGACCCCTAGTGTCAGTTTCCTGTCACTTCTGCGCCCCATCACCACAATCTTAGTGGCTTACACCAGCACATCCAGGATCTTAGAGTTCTACAGGTTAGAAATCCAGCATGGTCACCATGGCGGACTGACTCCTCCCTGAGGCTCCAGGGCAGTCCATTTCCAGCTTCTGAGGCCACCACATTTCTTGGTTTCTGGCCCCTTCCTCATCCTCAAGGAATGACATCCCAATGACAGTGGCAGAGTCCTCATGTCACACATGCTACCCTTCACCCTCAATCGCCTTCTGTGACCATTCTGCTCCCTCCTCCACTTGTAAGGACCCTGTACAGATGACAGTGGATCAACTTGGATAGTCCAAGATAATCCTCCTGTTAAAATCAGCTGATACCTGCTATAGTGGCTACTCCTGGAGGCTGAAACAGGAGGACCACAGGGTGGAGGCCAGCCTCAGTAACTTAGTGACACCCAAATAAAAAAGGCTGGGGACACAGTTCAGTAGTAAAGCACTCCTTGATTCCTGCATTCAATTCCCAGTGCAGGGGGTGGGGGTGTCAGGGTCCACAAGTCCTGGATTGGCGTCTGCCCAATAGACACACTGAATCCATTTGTTTCTAGAACAAACCTGCCCTCTTCTGTTGGGGGGCCTTTGCTCAAGCAGGCTTTTTTGAAAGTCCAGTCATCCTTTTCCCCTTCCCTGCCTTAGCTTCCTAATGCACCCCAGTCCTCAGCTCCTTGTCCCTCCCCAACACCTGAACCTGTCAGGCTGGACCACTGTCCTCCCTCGGGAGTCTCCTGTGCTTGCAGGGCCAAGACCCTATTCATTGCCATCCTCTGCCTCAGCTTCCTGAGCAACTAGCCTTATAGGCCTGCCCTGTGGACCTGTTCTTTAACCCCAGAGGCAGGGGTCCAGTGTACCCCTGGTCAGAGCCTGCAGATGCTGCTCTGACTACAACCAGCAGGGGGCGACTGAGCCTGCCCTTTCCTTCTGGACTGTAGAGGGCACAAGCCTGGCACCACCTGCCCAGTCAGGCTGCCTGGAACCATGGTCCTGCCTGGTACAGAATGTGAAGGGCCTTGAGTGACCCCCCCAGTCAAAGCAGGTACCCTGACTCCTGACCACTTAGGCTCTCTTGCCATTGGAGGCAGGCCCCCTCTCCAGATCTGAAGTGTTCCCTGGGGGGTCCACCAGTTTGAGGATGGGACTTGCATTTCCAAAGATCAGGAGCTGTGTTCTAGAAACAGGTTCCACTTCGGAATTTTTTGTTTGTTTTCCATGCAACGATAACATAGTCAACATATTTAAAGCTAGGGCCATTTGGGGAAACCAGGGAGGCGGGGTGGGCACTCCCTGGGGCCAGTCATGGCCCTCCTTTTCCACCCAGTGTCCACAGGAGCTGCCACCCCAGGCCCCTCCCCAACAGGGCCATCCTCCCTCCCAGCTGTCCTCCCAGCACCTCCCAGCACCCCCACGCGAAGCCCTGCAACTATTTTAAACGTTTACCTACTTATTTCTCTCTCTAGGGTGGTGCTGGGGAGAGAAGCCAGGACCTTGATAATGCTAGGCTAACACCACCACTGAGCTATACTTCCAGCCTCTATTTTAAACTCTTTGACATAAATATAATTTGCAATGGGGAAATAATAGTCCTAGCTCTTTCCCAGACTTCTGTGTCCCCTGCCATGTGACCTTAGCATTCTGGGGTGGGGTTGGCAGTGACTGCTGATACTCTGAGCCAGTGAGGACAGGCCTCCCACACAGTGTCAAGGTTAGCAGCCCCCACAACGCTTCCACCCCACCTCCAGAAGTCTGGTCCCATAGACGGTGCTCAGACCAATGCAGTTCGACAAAAGGCTCCTACAGAGGTTCAAGGACAGCCTAGTCTCCAGTGGGTCACTGTAGGCGCAGGCAAGTCCTGGCCTAAGGATTCCTATCTACAGCCCCCTGTGTGGAAGGGCTGCCAGTGGGTCATGGAGAAGGGAGAGTGTTCTTGGGGGTTTTGTAAACCAGAGGTAGGAGATGGCAGGATGTCCTGAGGAGTCCTTCCAGGATTCCCGGTGTGTGGGCTTGGGAAGCAGGCTGCAAAGGGCGACACAGGCCCATGTGGGTGATGTAGGAAAGCTGGGACTTGCAGGGCTCGGTGGTGCTGGCCTAGAATCTCAGCTCCTCTAGAAGTTGAGGCAGGAAGATCATAATAAGTTCAAGGACAGCCTGGGCAATTTAGTGAGATCTTGTCTCAAAATAAAATCGTGAAATGGTGCTGGGGAATGAACCAGAGCACTCCTGGGTTCAAGCTCCAGGACCGCCCCCCGAAAAGTTGCTTCCCATAAGGTCTGAAGCCCCCATCAGACCTGCCCCCACTCAGTGGCCAAGAAGGGGTCTCAGGAGCCAGGTGCCCACAGACCCTAGAGCCCCAGGGAAGACAGTCAAATGCCTGGGCAGCTCTTCCCTGAGGACCCCCTTTCCTTCTCCCCACTGTTCGACCCATTTAGGCTGAGAAATGAGAGCACAAAGCTGCCACTGGGGTGACACCTGTAATTCCAGCGACTCTGGAGGCTGAGGCAGGAGGATTGCAAGTTTCAGGCCAGCCTGGAAAACTTAGTGAGACCTTGTCTTAAAATATAATAAAAAGAATTTGGGGTTAGCTCAGTGGCAGAGTGCCCCCCGGGTTCAATCCCCAGTACCTGGGGGCGGGAGCAGAAAGCAGACAGGCCAGTCCATCCAGTCTGTTTTGCAAACAAGGACAAGAGCTTCCATCTGATGCCCTCTCCCTCAAATACCTTCCGCCACCAGTGAAGAGAGGCTCCCCTTGGTCCCCCTGTCCCCCTGGGCGTTCTCAGTCCCCAGGAGTGGTTGCTGCCCTGCTGCGGTCTTCTGTGCCTTTGGATTTATGGAGCAGGGCTGACCTAGAAACTGCCTCCTGCTTTCAGTCACTCTACAAATGTTTACCGGGAGCCCAGCAATGGTCAGAGTGACTTTACAGAACATAAACTGTGCAGGCGTACATTCTGCAAGGTCTGCGGCATGCCGGGACCCTGCAGACACAGACCCCAACACACCGCCTGCAAACCTTCCCCTCTGGAGATCATGTTCAGGGGCAGGGGTGTTTTAGAGCCAGGATCAGAGGCTCAGCTGAGAGGTGACCTCAGGGCCCAGGCCTGGGACCCAGGCAAAACAATATGCATCCGAATAAGGAAATATTAGAATGGGGAGGGGCCAGGATGGATAAGCCAGCTGGGAGGATTCAGAGCCTGCCTTCTGTCGCCTGAGAGGTGGGGACAGCTCAGAAGCGCCCCACCCCCACCCCGTTGTGGGGCTGTTTTCCACCCAGGCTGTTTGGAGGCAGGGTGAGGCAATGCAGTTGGAACTGGAAGGCTCCGGGCCAGCACATGGTGATTATGCAGTTTCCTGACGCAGGCTGAGTCAAGGTGTCCCACGGCTCGGCAGGAAAGGGTGAGGGGCTCTGGCACCATGAGGAGCCCAAGGTGACCCAGGAAGCCACAGCTCCCAAACTGGATCCATGGAGGATGGGGGTTGGAGTTCTGGCACATTCTCAAGCCACAGCAGCAGTACTGTCATGGTCCTGCCCTTGGGGCAAATCGGTAGCACCATCCTTTCTGAACCCTCTTGTCCTTTTCCAGAGGTTCTCGTGAGGAATCCTACGGTCTATCCCTGAACTGATGTGGATATTCGGCAACAAGAACAAGAAGGGGAGGTTTGACACTAGGGAGGATACTGATCTTCATCCTCTGTGGCCAAGAGAAAGGTTTTCTCTGACGCTGGAATGTGGAGGCTGCCAAAGCCCCCACCCCCAACCTTCCTCCTCTAACCCAATCCCCTGAGCCAGCTGCCTAGGTAGGGTAAACAAACTGTGGCCACCCACCCAGGCAGGGCAGGCCCCCGCCACTCAGCCCCACCCAGGGACCCAAGGTTCTGTTTACTGCAGCTTTCTGGAACAGCTTGTTTTGATCTAAGAAATCTGCTGACCCACAGGCGCCCTGCCTTCCTCCTCCATCAGGGTGGAGGAATTTTTAGCCTTATTTGTAAAGGAAGAACACAGGCCCAGTGTGTGTCCACCACACTGTGGGCACAGCCTGGGTCCCAAGACAGGACAGTGTACCTTGTGTGGATTTTGAAGTTTTCACTCACCTCTCCTCAAATACATTCCTTCCCCAAGGAAAATGAGCTGTGTGGGACTGGGAGGCCAGGACAACTTCCAAAAACCAACTCTGAAACTGTGTCCCTTTGTCCTTGGAAGGGGGTGACTGGGGCAACTCCAGCGGAGAGAACACAAAGAAGCCTGATTTCTGCATGGAGGGGCCTGGGCTTTATGGAATCCTATGCACTGAGGGTTGCCAGTTATCTCTCCTCCTACTCTTTGGTAAAGTCTAAGGAAGGATTTGGGAATGATGTGTATGAATGAGGGAGATTTTTGAGAAGAGAAATAGAGAAAAGCAAGACATCAATTTGGGCCCCAGGAGCAGCCAACAGTTGTGACTGTGCATCTCTCAAATGCCAGCAGATAAGAGCTGATTCCACAGCCTGGTACTGTGAAGCAGCAAGGTGATGTCACTTGCTTGGTTTCACACACACACCCTAGCTTTCTAGAACATTCTGAAAGCCATCCCTTCTCCACTGTTCTTTCAGGCCAAGTCACCCACCCCTGGAAAAGATGCCAGAGCAAGACTGATGGGGCAGATCTTGGAGAAGGGCAAGCTGAGCTAGTCTCCATGGCTAAGCCGCCAGCCGACAAGTCCGGGCTTGCCACATACTCAACCTTCTGTGTTGACAGTCACATGAGAGAGAGTCACCAGTTTTCCGAGAAGCAGGGGAGGGGCCCTGCCTGCAAATACCATCTTGCAGAGGCAGGGGAAAATTTCTATCCCAGTTCCTGCCTTGGTTGCCAAGGGAGCCTGTTGTCAGAGGGTGGTTTGTTTGGGGTGTGGGCAGTTAGCCTGGGAGGAGACTTCCTGGCGGTTGCTTTGTCAGATGGAACTCCCTCTCTACCACCTACACCTACCTCAGGGGGCCAGGGCAGTACAGGGGCCCCATGGGGGTCTTCTCTGCTTCCTCCTTACCCTGGCCCCCCAAGACATTGGAAGGGCCAATGACTCTTTTCAAAACTCACAAAATCCTTAGCCCTGCCAGTCTTTTGGACCAGGCTGCTTTTGGGCACAGGCTGGAGTCCACCCTTCGTGGGCAGCCAACCTGGTGCCAACAGCAGCCACTAGACCCACTCCCTAGGACCCATCACAAGCCACAAACTGTCCCGTACCAGTGCTGAGGGCCCTGCAATCACCTATCCCGTCTTCTGCATAAACTTTTGCCATTAATACATCGAGCACATATTTCACCAAGTATTCTGTCCGGCGGCGGAGTTAACCGTTGGTAGGAAATGCTTCAAGTCTCCAGGCCCCTGCTACCTGGAAGGGACAGAACCAGGGACATGGCCCTCCGGGGCAGCGACTCCCTCCCGGCTAAGCTGCTGCACCCACTCGCTCCCTGCCACTTAAGCAACACAGCAGTGATTCTCGGCCACACGCGCATCGGCACAGCTGGGGTGCGGGACATCGCGTTCCCCTGGAGGGGGTCGCGTCCCCCCTTGCGCCCCCGCCCCCGCCGCAAGCGCCCGCCGCTGACGTCACCGGCCGAGCACGCGGCGCAGTCACGCGCCACCGCCCCGGCAGCGCTGCGCCGCCGCAGAGATCCCTCCGCCGCCCCTGGAATTTTCCAGACGCTCTGCCGGCCCTTCTTTCGGGCCTCTGCCGGGCGGGGTGACCCGAGGCGACCCCGCAACTCCTTCGGTCCGCTGGGCAGCGCAGCTCCAGCCCGCCCCACGCACCAGCAGGAGAGGGGACTTCTCCCCCACGGCCCCTGCCTCCCAGATGTGACGCTGAGCCCTGCCCCGTGCAGCCCTGTTACTAGAGAAGAAAAGATAACTCGGGAGTGGCCACCAAAAGGCGGCCTGAACCGCCCCTAAGTGGGCTTCGCGGGCGGGGTGGGGAGGGACTCTTTTTCCGGTGGCAGTGGAGGAATCGCTCCGTTGAGTAACGCCCGGTGACGCGACCCAGGGCTATAAAAGCAAAAGTTGTGACCCGTCCAGCAGGAGTTAGCGACAGGGAGGGCCGGCGCCTGGGGCTAGCGGTGGGGCCGAAGTGGCTAGTTCAGGGTCTTAGACAGCTGGGGATGGCAGAGCTAGACGGGGTCGGGCACCTGGGGGAGAAGGACAGCAGTACTCCAGGCCTCCCGTCCCTGCTGTGTCGGGGTGGGAATTTGATTTCCAGGAGGGCGAGGCCTTCCTTGCGCCTCGCTGGCCCCAGTGGCCTGGTTAATGTGGAAGAGGAAGGCGGCCGGGGCGGGAAGAGGTGGAGACTGGCCCAGGCAGTGATCACTGGCAGGCAGAGTCGCAGGCCCGCAACTGGTTAGGGAAGGCCGACTTGGAACTTGTCAATACCAGCAGCCCGGTTTTTTTTCCAGACAAAGGGTTGTGAACCCGCCTGGGGATGAGGCCTGGTCTTAAGGAAACTGGACTTAGCTTCGCGGGCTTGACAGCTCTGGCCCAGGGTGGTATGTAAAGAGGGCTCAGCCTGGCGGAGCCCAGGTCCGAGACGAGGGGTGGCCTGAGGAGTGACCATGAACCAGTGTGCCATCCCCACCTGTTAACTGGTGTTCCTAACGTGTCAGCCAGGCGGGGGCTGCCAAGGCAGGCTGCTTGTGTCTGCGGACAATATTGACCAACGCTTTATTTTCCAGGTGGCAGTGCCCTCCCCTCTGGACTTTCCTAGGTTCGGTGCTAAACTCTTCCTGAGCTCACTCTCCCCTCCTCCTCCCTCTTAACTCTCTGAGGTTGTCCCTTCACTTAAAACCTTGCCTCTGCTCATCTGGTAAGCCTGGTGAAGTCGCAGGAGCACTCTTGGAGTCGGTATTGTTGGTAATGGTGCAGGAGGAAAGGCCCTCCCCGCGGAGCCTGGGGTGGGGCGGGTTGGTGCTGCTTTTGGAGAGGGTGGGGATTGAATGTGCACCGCTGGGTGGGGCCGCAGCAGTGGTTCCAGCAGAAGTCTCCCAAATGCCTCATGGTCGTGGTTTGTTACTATAGTGTTCATCATGGCGAGCAGATGGCACCAGGAGAAATGGAGCCCCTGCCAGTGTGAGTCGTAGCAGTGCAGGAGGGGAGACCCTGAAGGACGCAGCCCGCTTAACTTGATGCCTGCACATTGAATTCCAGAGGCTTAGGAGGAGGAGGAGGAGGAAGTTCTCCAGTGCCCTGTGCCCAGGCCTTGCTCAGGAGCCCTGTATTCAGGGGGCCACCTATTTTTTAAGGTTTTCAGATGAGCTTGTGGGAGGCAGATCAAAGCCCAAAGCAGATGCATCGGCTTGAGGGGCCATCAGCTTTGAATGACCGTTCCAGCAGCACCGTCCTTCAGGCCCAGCAATGTCAGCAGGCACCCCTCTTGTCCTGGGGGTAGTTTTCAGATGTTGTCTTCTAAATTGAGCCTCCAGTCCTTCTAGTTCTGTGCTATGAACCTTGCTTCCAGAAGATTCTTAAGCTATAGAACATTTTAATGTTGATGCAAGAACCAGCGGGATGCCTTTTAGATGGCACTTGGAGATGGAGCCAGGGACCTCTCACCTACCCACCTGCTTGCCTGCCTGCCTGCACATTGGCCCAAGGAATTCTTGATGTGATAAAACTTTGGGATGTTGGGGAAAGCTGTTCGATTTTAAATGTTGTAGGCAGAGGGTGTTAGCAGAAGCAGATTGTCAAATTGTGGAGGGTCATGTGATGAGCTAAAGTGGGAGGGGTCGGGCTGGCCATGCCCAGGAGCTGTGTGTTGGCAGGGGGTCTGTTTTGTTTTTTTGTTTTTTTTTTTTAATCAGAAAACGTATAAAACTTGAGATTTTTTAAGCTGGGTGCGATGGCGCACGGCTGTAATTCCAGCATCTTGGGAGACTGAGGCAGGATCGTGAGTTCAATGCCAGCCTCAGCAAAAGCAAGGCACTAAGCAACTCAGTGAGACCCTGTTGATATGATTTGTTAAAGTCACTAAATTCATCGTCGTCATCATTATAGTCAAACATGGGGAGTTGTCCTAACAAACTCAATGGTGATTATTTCCTGAGTTCTCGTTGTGGATTGAGATGATACATTATGGGTGTTGGTGAATCCACCTGAGGATGTTCTTTTCAGTTCAGGTGCTGGGAAGCAGGGCTGTAGCTCGGTGGTAGAGTGCGTGCCTTGCAGGGAAAAGGCCCAGCAGTTTCACTGGTAGCTCCATCATAGTTTGTTGCAAAATCACCTAGGGAAACGGTTGCATTGGAGACTCCAGGCCAAGATACTGATTTCATCTTACATGGAACAGTTACTGCATTGCTGACTCCACTAGGTCTTTTCAAAATAGATGGGAGCACCGAAGCATCTGTGAGTCCACTTGATCTTTTCAGAGTACACGGGGCCATAGTTGGAATGGTGAGTCTACTTGGTGATTTTATATTAGCTGCTAGGTGAGGGAACGAAGAGTCCACTTGGTGAATTCATGTTAGAAGCTGCAGGCCTTTCATGGTGGCTGCATTATAGACGTCTGATGCCAGTTCATTCAGGTGTGGTATTTCATTTATGGGTTCCACACAAGTTATTTCTTCTGAGCTCTTGTTGACATTCAGGCTAGGGGACACAGATAAAGCTGTTATTGCGTTTTTATTTCTCTTCATTGTTGTCAGGCTACCGTGGATTCTGTGAAAGCACTCATAATTCTCAGGCAAAGTCAGTGGCAACTGCCACCAAGACCACTGAAGAAAGCATGTGACAGACCCCCCTGGCGGGGCATGGGTATTTTGTTTTTATGTTTAGCTTTTCTGGTGCTGGGGATTGAACGGGCCTTGGGCATCTTGGGCATCGTAGGCTAGTGCTTTGCTACTGAGCTACAGCCCCAGCCCATTATTTTTTATTTTTCATTCCTCCTCCCCTTTTTTTGTTTCCCCCTCCCCCTCTTTTTTTTTAACTTACTGTAGAATTCCGAGTACTCTTGTCATTCCAGTTGGGGGCCCCTGAGGGCGGCGGTGGAGGAGGACAAGGACTCAGCTTGTCACTGGTGATGGGAGGGGCTGGACTGAAGACTGGGTGAGAGGGTTGGTGAGGGGTGCAGTGCTGGGAGGGCGAGGGTGGTGTGGAGTGTGGGCTGAGGACAATTCTCTGGAGACACACTGGGCAGAGATCTGGGAACTTCCATAGAATCTGTGAGTTAAGAAAACAGTAAATTATTAGCTAAATGGTTATATATATATATAAGCAGTGGAAGTTGCCTGGAAATTTTTCTAAAAGTGCTTACGATTTTTAAGTTCAAGGAGAAAAGCAAAATTGTTTTGCTTCGCTGTAAAGTGGGACAGACTGACAAGGTACAACTGAAAATAAGAATATTTAGTTACTTGAAGAATGTCATGGGACTTGACGGCAAGCCTTCAGGTTTCATCTGAAGCTGGGAAGGATTTTCAGAGCAACAAATCTTAGAAAAGACTTCTAAATGCAACATTATGGGGTTTTAAACATGTTAAGTGTGCACTTATGTAAGGTGGACTCTCCTGGTTTTGTAATTCATGTTTTGTCACTGAGATCTTCTCATGCAAAATTCTGATCAAAACGGAAATGTGATGATTTCTAGAGAAATTTCATGAGAAGTGCGTTGTAAGATATTGTCATTGGTCAAAAACCATAACAGCAAAAATTTTGCTTACTAAACTATAGTCTTTTGAAGTTGCAGTCATTGTAACGAGAAAAACCAAATAACCTTTTGTGGTCACAGTGAAATTACTATGACATTTGGTAACGAAATCATTAGTGAATAATCACCATTGTATTTTTAGTTTGAATGATCCAGGACTGGAGGGGGGGGATGTCAGTCAGAGCCTCTTTAGGAACTTAAGAGCAAACTGGGCAAAGGGGACAGCTCAGCAGAGGCAGTCTGTAAGACCTGACTGTTCAGTTGGTAAAGTAACTCCAATGAGTTTGTCGTATGTCCCCCTCTAAATTTCACTTTGAAAAATGTAAATATCATGTACCTTTTATCCTTAGGATTTTCCTGTGTTCTGCGTTCCTTTTTTGAAATGCCTAAAAAATATAATGGTGTGGTAATTTCAGTTCTTAATCAGTGACTTGGGCATGATACAAGTACTGTCATTGGAACTTAAAGTGTATTAGTCATGCTTGTGTGGGGAAATATTTCTGGGTATGCTGTTGTGTAATGAAAGCTGTAAAAGCAGGTGGTTAAAAGGACTTGTTTGTATGGCACTCACTGTTCTATCGTGTGTGGTTACTAACCATTTTTCTTCCCCTTTACAGCACAAATAAAGGTTTGAGTTCTAAACTCCTTAGAATTGTTGTATTGCTATGTTACATTGCTCGACTGTTCTGTTGCCTCTGAGATGAAGGTGGATGTATCCTCAGATTGTAGTCTGAGGCCTAGATTCCTATTCACTAGTTAGCTCCAAATAATTTAGGCCATCAGTAGAACCAGTAATCTTCATTGAAATGGGTGGATTGGGAGGAGGGCTGTGCTCTGTGGGGAGTTGGTAATGTTTGTGCAAACCTGATGTGAAACCAATATGAAGGTGAGTGTCTAGGTGGGGGGAGTGCTTTGGCTCTGGTACTCTAGAACATTCCCTGGTCATATTTCCAAATGCTACCTATTTCATTTGGGGAAAATTCTAAAGAACAGAATGGACATGTAATAAGTGGTTTTTGAGTTGTCATTTTTTTGGGAGCTGGTGTGTATACGTGCTTAAGCTCATAATTCTTTTTCTTTTGGTAGTGACTAAAAGGTTTGGGCTTATGTAAGTGCTCTATGGAGCCAGCCAGGGCTGCGTGAGGACGTGGGTGGGGGCACTTGAATCCAGAGTGTGCGTCATGCCTGTAAGCCGATCTGCGTCCTGGGTGGGGAAGTGGCAGCATGACTCATCCTGGCACTTGTATTTCTCAGTGTTGTCTTGTGTCACCAGTGATGAGTTGTCACTTCTCCAGCTGAGAATAGAACACTGTGTCCCCTAAGGGAAATCGCCCGGGGTGGGGAGGGGAGCTGGGCGAGCTTGGCTGGGAAGGGCAGTCGCGTGCAGGGCTGAGAGCTGCAGGTCGACTGCCATCCCGGTTCCTGAGTGTTTCTTGGTGACCCTCCCTTGAACACTACTGAGCACCCCCAGAAGAGAAAGCACGTGCCACCCAGCCGGCCTTCTGTCAGGTCCCCTGGCCCTGCCTGTGGCAGGCGCTGCTGTGTGTGATAGCGGGCCTACAGGGAGCAAGGCGAACTGGAAGTTCTTGGCAAAATGGAAGCAGCCTGAAAGCAGGCATGGACTGACGCTGTGCGCCCAGGCCGAGTCGCGGGGAAGCGGCCTGTTAGGGAAAGGGGACGGACCATCGCTGCCCCAGCACCACCCTGTCGGCCGCCCTCGGTTGGTCTTGCTGATTCTGATCCTGAGGGGACTGCAAGGCCCTCTCATGCCAGGCGAGCCTCTGGTGTTGCCGAGGCCCTGGAGGAAGGTTAGGCTCCGACCGTGCCTGGTGGCGTTGCACCCATAGTGCTGTATCGAAGGGGAGGCGCCACAACAGGCGCACAGTTGAATCTTCATACCAACACAGTATAAATGGGAAGGGCAAGGGGAAGAAAAGGGTGTCCCCTCTTCAGCCCTGCCTGCAGGGCCTCTGACCTTGGCCTGCCTGCACCCTGCACCAGTTCCTCACCGAATTCTCATGTCGAAAGGGTTTACCATAGGGGCTGGGGTTGCAGCTCGGTGGTGGAGCGCTTTCCTAGCACGTGTGAGGCACCGGGTTCAATCCTCAGCACCACAGAAAAATAAAGGTATTGTGTTCATCTACACTAAAAAAAAAAATTTAAAAAGGGGTTTACCATAAAGTTTTGCAAAAAGCAAGTTGAAAATCTTCAGTAGTCTTCCGTTAACAAGTGTTACTGGCATATTTCTGTTTTTTCCTTATGCATCAGATATGTTTTTGTGCAAAAATGGGATTATACTTAAATTCTGTTTTACAACTTTTTCCTTTATATACAGTGAACACCTTGTCATTTGAGGCATCATTTTCATTGGTGACAATGTTCTGGTTCTAGCATGGCTGTGTTAATTTAAACAAGTTCACTGAGATGAACATACAGCTTATTTCCCAGGGTTCTCGTTTTTTTGTTTCATTCCTCTCAGGAAATAAAGTTATGTTGACCTTCCTTGTAGATCAAACTTTTCACATCTGTTATTTATTCAAGATACGTTAATACATGTCGAGAAGGGAATGATGGTAATATGCTTCTTAAACCAGGTGTGGTGGCACATGCCTCTAATCCCAGCAGCTTGGGAGGCGGAGGCAGGAGGATCTTGAATTCAAAGCCAGCCTCAGCAATTTAGCGAGGCCCTAAGCAACTCAGTGAGACCCTGTCTCTAAATAAAATACAAAAAAGGGCTGGGGATGTGGCTCAGTGGTCAAGTGCCCCTGTGTTCTATCCCCAGTACCAAAACAAAAGTTTAGGTACATATTGCAATTGGTGTTCTCACAGTGAGGAAACTTGACTCTTACTCAGAGTCCATTTATGGTACTAAAAACCTTTGCTACTTGGACAGATCCAAACTAATTTACCTTTGGACGTGAGTGTTGCTTTGCCTGCTGGTGAAATTGAACTTCTCACTGTTGATTGTCCAATAGCAGTGTGAGTGCAAAAGAGTGATTTACAGCTCTTCAAGCACTTGTTTTCCTGTTGTCTTGTGAATACTGTTTACATATTAAGGATATTAATGACCTTTTTTATATTTGGTGCAAAATTCTGGTTACTAGGTTGACTTTTAATTTTTTTGTAGACATACAAAAGTTTCACATTTTTCTGAGGTTAATCAAATCAGTGTGGGTTCTACTCTTGTTATTATGCTTAGATTTTTCCTATCCTGAGTATATAAATATTAACCTGTATTTTCCTGTGACACTTGTGGTTTCACTTTTACATTTAAATCTCCAGGGGGAGTTTTTGTGGAATCTTTCATGTGGTGGCTGGCCCCCAGAGCTCGCTCCCACCTGTGATGAGAGAGATGGTGGAGTAGCAGAGAACCTGCAAACGCTGTCAACTTGCCAAAGAGATCCATGACCTCCTTATCATAAAAGAGCAATTGCATTCTTTTCTGCTGTTGAGCTTGTCCCATATGATTTTAGCCAGTCTCCCAAGCTGGTGAAAGTGTTTTGACTGATTTAAACTGTGCTGCCATTGGCATCTCTGTGAATTTGTTGCACATGTGTGTTCTCCAGAGTGGTGTGACCTGGTCCATGGTGAGCATGGCTTTATAATAATGCTCCTCACCCTTTCTCTTGTGAGCATGTCTGTTTCCTTACAGAGTTGCCATCTTCAGGTTCTTTCAATTTTATGTATTGCTACTTCAATTTTTTGTGTGTGGTAAATTGCACATAACATAAAATATTGCTGTAGCCATTTTTAAGTGTAGTCAGTAGTATTAAGTGTAATTCTGTGGGGCAACCAATCTTCAGAACTTTCTCATCTTGCAAAAAAGGAAACTACTCAGAAGACAACATGAAACTCGCCACTCACTGCTCCCCACAGTCCTGAGCTACAACTATTCTTTGCACTTTCTGAGCTTGACTATGTAGATATCTCATGAACGGGAAATCCTGTGGTGTTTGTCTTTTGTGATTGGCTTATCTCACTTAGCCAAGTGTGCACGGGATTTGTCCAGGTCGCAGCATGTGTGCGTCTCCTTGTTAGTTCATCCACTTGGCTGGTTCCACCTTTGGCCATTGTGCATAAGGCTGCTGTGGACATGGGGTACAGTTTTTCTTTTCAAGATCCTGCTTTCAATTCTTCCAGTAAATGGATGTGAGGTGATAGTGGATTATACTTTCAGTTTGCATTTCCCTGATGCATTTCATGTGCTTATTGGCCACTTGAATATCATATTGAAAGAAATGTCTATTCCAGTTCTGTCTATTTTAAAAATTCAGGGTATTATAACTGATGACTAGTCGGAGTTCTCTGTATATTCTGGGTATTAAGCCTTTATCAGATATATGATCTGCAAATATTTTCTTCCATTCCATAATATTGTTTTTCACTCTGTGGTTTGAGTCCTTTGATGCACAGCCATTTTTGATTTGCTTGTTTCATGGTGCTGGGGATGGAACGCAGGGCCTCCCCATGCTAAGCCAGGGCTCTACCACTGAGCCACATCTCCAGCCCAGAGTATTTTAGTTTTGATGTAGTCAAGTTTACCTTAATTGATTTTTTACTTTTGTTGCCTGTACTTCTGGTGTCATCCAAGAAATCATTGCCAAATTCAACATTACAAAGTATTTAATGCTACTTTTTTTTCTTCATCTCTATTTCTGTAATTATTGGCTAGTCTGAGTATTTTACCACTTCTCATTTCCATTTGTCCTCTTTGGCTACTTAACGTGTGATTTTCATAAGGATTTCTTACAGTTGGGAAGACAACCGATTGCCGGTCATGACTGTTAGACTTATTCTCCATTTTTCCTTGTTAATGCAGAAGCATATGTCATACAGAGACCTGAAAATAGTCTGATAAATGTAAGAGTAACGGGGTCTGGACTCGCTTCTCATTACTTCCTCTTTAGTAGCTGAGCATGAACACAGTGCCCTTGAGTACTTGGCTCCACTTCAGCCATTATTGCTGCTCAAACTGACAAGCCCTCTCGGCCCTTCTGCACCACGTTTACCAACCTGAGCCTCTTATGGCTGTATCTGAATCATTTTTGGGAACATGATGTGGTTCTCTCTTCTTTGCTTCCTTGATTATTTTTAAAAACGTAACATTTCTGAACCTTCTGTCCATACAAGAGCTAGGATGGTAGAGAAAGCAGCTTCCTCCTGCCCCGTGGCCCCAGGCCCCAGCCCAAGACCATCAGCATCTGAACCCTGCGTTTATCTTCCACTCGCTTGCTTTTCATGTAGCTTTTTTTAAAAAATTGTCTAAACCTATTTTTCAAGGTATATGTTTTCATTTTAGTTTTTAACATAGAAAATTTTATGTTATGTAATCCTCTGGAATGTTCTCACTTGGTGTGAAGTCATACCATCCCTTTTCTGGCATGTAGTTTGGTTTCCTTGCTGGACAGAGCCCATCTTGTGGCTCTATACAGTTAATTCCTCAGTTCTATCAATGGTGACAGCGTTTCTTCTGTTAAGTGTCTTTAGAGGAATGCTGTGTGATGCTTTCTTGTCTTACAGAATTAAAACATGCGGTTGGCACTCTCAATGCCCCACCCTGTTCAGCAGTGAGGAGTGTTAGCTGTTTGCTGTTTTCTGACAGGCCTTTCTGTTCATTTGCATTCCACATGGAAAAGAGAGGTCACATTGTTTTCCTATAAGTCTTGGGCTAGTTCTGCTTACTGTATGTCGTTACTGACTTGCTTTGTTTCACTTAACAGTAGTCATACGAGTCCATATAGAATTGTCTTTGTTCTTTCAAACCACTGCATAATGTTCCACGCCATGAATTATTTAGCTGTTCCGCCAGTGATGAAGTTCACACCTTTGGCATCAGAAGCAGTACTGTGAGATCACCTTCACACCCTGTGTTCCTCAGGGCAGTACCAAGACGTGAGTCCCTGGACGTGGGTCTGTCTCTCTCCAGAACAGAGACACAGATTCGCATACCTGAATGTGAGAGTATCTGTTTTTACATACCTTCTTTGGCACTCAGCACACAAAACCTTTTTTTTTTTTTTTTTTTTTGAAGTTCCTGCCAGTTGCCCTCTTTAATCTGTCATGTGGGTACAGTGACTATGGAAACTGATTAGTACAACAATCTGTTGTCTTCTGTGTGGATTTAGCATTTATAGGCTTAATGGTGATAGAGGCCCCAAGGTCCAAGACATAAAATAATTTGTAATTTGGTCAAGGTATAGTTAAATTCATGTCATGAGGCTGCCAAGGCCACCCAGCTAGTGCTCTCCATCCCTGCCACACTGTGACTTCCTTCTCTGCTTATCCCTGCATCCAAGCAGTTCTTCTGAACGCACCAAGATTTTGCAGCTATAGGTAAGTCGCTGACTGGTATTTCTGTAGTGAGTACCGTTGCAGGGAAGGGACCTTGGAGTGTATGTGGCAGAACTGATAAGTCATTAGGCTTGAACCTGAAAATCAAATGCTATGGAAAAGCCCAATACACAATACCTAACTCCTCCCTCCGAGATAACTATCAAAGACTTTGTTTTTATTCCTTTGGACAGTTTCCCTGCCTGAACATAACTAAAATTTATGTTATTATCTTCTCTAAGATGGAATCATGTGTGATGTTACTCTTATGGCTCCACAATCTCTACTGGTGCTGACGTTGTCTTCCTTTCCCCATGGTTGACTTTAAGGTTATTTCTAGGACTTTCTGGCCATCACGAGCAGTGCTGCCGTGATCCACTCTGAATTCCTTGGGTGCACCGGCTTAGCATCCCCAGGACAGTGCATGTAGGAGGCCATGGGGTCTGGGCCGGGCAGCCCCTGAAATTCATGCCCACTCCCACTCAGTTTTTCTGGGTCTGGGACCCTCAGTTTTGTCAGATGGGTCAGAACTTGAAGAAGCCAAGTCCAGAGTCTGCTGCCTGGTGCTCTAAGTAGGTTAAAAACAAGACCCAGACATTTCTAGGAAAGCGGCTGTGTCATTTCCAAAAAGCAGTATCAATTATGTCTTAGTTGTCTTTTCTGGGCCACTCTGCCCTCTGCTCAGCAACGTAGTGGCTTTCTGAGTTGAGGACACTCTCCTCTAAGAAGGCACAGGTGCTCTGGCCTTCCTCATCTCTCAGGATCACAGGGAGGTGGACACTGGGCAGCAGGGCAGCTTGGGCAGCCTCCACCTGGAGGCCTTACCATCCCTGAAGTAGATGCCAGCGTTCTTCCTCATGCTCCTCAGCCTCTAGCAGCTGGCACACTGTCCCCTTGCTTTTCTGTGATGTGACAACTGTGTGACCCATAGTCGGTGTGTCAAAACAAGGCCCTGCCTCAGCCTCTGCTCCTATGCTGACTCCACTGGTTTCCTCCTGTTTATTTCACTTACATGTGTAGAAAATAAGTAATATTTGCTCATGTTAAAACTTCAGGCCCTGAAGGTGACAGGGACATCCTTTTCTAATGTTTTACCCCCTTCCCCACAGAGGCAACTGTTGTGGCCTGGTCCTGAAACTTCCAGATAATTCTGTGTCCACATAAAGCTGTGGAGGTACAGTCACACCACACAGCCTGACTTAGAGAGTCTGGATCTACCTGTGGTCCCACCTGTGTGAACTGTGGCCATGTTCAAATTGCCCACTCCCCTTCTGGGAAACAATGGGGTTGTCTCCAGCATTTTGAGTGTATCCCAGGCTATATAAGTCTGCCTGCCTCTGTCTTCATGTACATGGGCAAGTGTGTCAATAGGGCAGTTTTCTGTAGGAGGAATTCTGGGGCCTGGTACATGTCATTTCCAAATATGATGAATGCCACTGTGGAAATGGTTCCAAGTGGTACTTCCCACACCTGTACCAACACTGTTCCCAAATTTAGTTGTTTGTCAGTGCGAGAAATGAAAAATAATTGTAGTTCCTATTTCTATTTCTACTGGATTGTATACTTGTTGGTTTAGAAGAGCTCTTAATATACATATTAAGGAAATTAACCATTTGTCACTTGCTGCACATACCTCCCCATTCCTCACTGATCTTTAAGTTTTATGGTATTTTACTGTCCAAAGTTTTAGATATGTACGCAATCATTTATAAACATCTAATGGCTTCTGGACAAGTTTTTTCTTTCATTTTTATTGGACCTATCTGGACTCAATTTCTGTAATGAATGACTCAAAGTACTTAGCCTGTTGCCTCTATACCATGTACTGATATATACAGCTCTTTGCCATTGATTCATACACCAGTTCCAAGTGGTTTTAAATATTGTAGTCTATGCTTTAATATATGGTGAGGATGACCCTGTCCCCTGACTCTACCTTCCTGAGTATTCCTGGCTATGGCTGCGTGATTAGTCGGACCTTCCGTGTGATGTCTTCACGAACTTCCTCCTGTGCAAGAATAAGGTATGTCTTTCCATTTACTGACAGCGATTTAATCTGACTATATTATTGGAAAGCTGTGGTCGGTGATATTGGCCTTGGCTGTCTACCTTGGTCTGGATTTCCTAAGCTGCCTCCTGGCAGGCCCCACCCCCACAGCAGCACCATCACAGACCCCTTATGTATTTATTCTTGCATAGTGGTTACTAGCTGCCGTTACACTGTCGATATCTTTGAGTGGCCTTTGCAGTTGAAATGCTTCTGTACACACCGCCATGCTAAAAAGGCCTTTAGGTTTATGCAAAGCCAGCACATTGTACCCAAGGTCACATTCAGGGAGGGTTTGCTTTCTGAACCTCTGCCCCTGTGTGGCTGGCGCCTCTCACAGGAAGTGCTGTGTATCTGGAGTGTCTGAATGGTGATCAGCAAGCACCTGACCCCTGTGCTCAACCACTGATGTGCCTTTTTCTCCTGCCCACATCTGCGGGAACCAAGGGCTCACACACCCTAGGTGAGCCATGTAGCTCCGCCCCTGCCCCTGCTGGCACTTTGATGTTTCCATGCTGTCTGGCCTTGTGACAGATTACACAGAGCAGAACGTTCCAGTGTCTCAGAGCCACCATCGTGAACATGCTGTCCTGTGTTCCTTTGGGGGGCTGCTGAGGTGGGCGCATTGGTCCCATCTCTACCCAGAGAAGGCAGAGTGGTGGCCATCTGCTTCAGAACGAGGCATTTGGGCTTTCCTTCTTCCAAAGTCGAACACTGTCCTGTTTCTCCTGACTTGGTGATGAGATAGGGAAGGTGGCCTCTTGCCCAGCACTGCAGGCCCTGGACCAGGGGTCTGAAAAGGTTGGAGGCCTTTGACTCAGTTGCCAAGTGCCCTGCAGCGGGGTTCCGCCACATCCCCATCTCGCCCACCCTAGCTGGTGTTCATCTTCTCTGGTTTTAAGGCCGAAATAACATGTTAGCATTTTGTCTTTTTTGTTTGGTTGTGGTGCTGGGGTGGAACCCAGGCCCTCGTGCCCATATGTGTGTTTTCATTTGCACTTTTTGATTCTGAGGAGCAGGGTGAATACCTGGGTGTGTGCGAGCCTCGTGCTTACCTGTACCTTCACAGCTGTGCAAGAACTATGTTGACACTGAGCCTGGTACACTGCAAGGTTTCTCAAGTTTTGTAGTTTGCCTTTTAATTTTATGTGTTGGATCTTGCTAATGTTTTAAATTTTGTAATCCGAGCCATCAATTTTCATTAGAATGGGCTCGGATGTTGTGTTCTGCCGTATTTCTTCTGGTTCCCTTGGACACTAAACTAATCCATCTGGAAGTTGCTTGGGAGTACAGTATGAGGCAGGAACCTGATTTGTTTGTTTCAAAATGACTGATTTCCCCAGCACCATTTACTGAATATTTCTACTTTGTCTACTGATTTGAAATGCTGCTTGGTAATCATTAGCTAAATCATAGATAACCCTTTCAGCAGGAACCGCCATCTTCCAGTAACTCACCAAAATGACAAACACAAAGGGAAAGAAGAGAGGAACCCGATATATGTTCTCTAGGCCTTTTGGAAAACGTGAGTTATTCCTTTGGCCACATATATGGGAATCTACACGGGTGATATTGTAGACATTAAGGGAATGGGTACTGTTCAAAAAGGAATGCCCCATAAATGTTATCATGGGAAAACTGGCAGAGTCTAGTGTTACCCAGCATGCTGTTGGCATTGTTGTGAATAAGCAAGTAAAGGCAAGAGTCTTGCCAAGAGAATTAACGTGCGTATTGAGCATCTTAAGCACTTACAGAGCCAAGACAGCTTCCTGACACATGTGAGGGAAAATGATCAGAAAAAGAAGGAAACCAAAGAGAAAGGTACTGGGTTCAGCTGAAGCGCCAGCCTGCTCCACCCAGGGAAGCACATTTTGTGAGAACAAATGGAAAGGAGCCTGAGCTGCTGGAACCTGTTCCCTAGAATTCGTGGCACAATAAATGTAAAAACAAATAAAAGCCTGTGAACTTTAAAAGTGAAAATAATAATAATAATGCAGATAAGTCTGCTTCTGGACTTTCTGTCTGTTCCACTACAGCTGCCTTACCCTGTGACAGTCCAATGTTTCACTAATTTTCTTAACTTGCTACTGTTTTCACATAGAGTAATCCAGGTCCCTGTCCCTCTCTTAAGACATTTGGATTTTTATTGGAATTTCATTTCCTTTATAAACATTTTGATATTGAGATTTCCCCATTCCCTGTTCATTCAGGGTAGGATAATTTTTTTATGTTCCTTGGAAGCAGTAGACTTTTTTTTTATTTGGGTTATGCAGGTTTATGAGGTTTGTTCCTTGAATGAATATTTCATATTATGATTGGATGTTAAAATTTCTGGAGCTGAGGATATAGCTCAGTAGTAGAGCCCTGGCCTAGCGTGCATGAGGCCCTGGATTCAATCCCCAGTACTATCAAAATTTTTCCAAATTTAAAATTAATTTAAATCAATTTTTTGTTTCTGATTATGATAGCATATGGTAAGACCTGTTTTATGTGTACTCTTTGTGTTGTAAGTAAATGTGCCAGACTTCACCATTAGGATCAACTGGGAGGTTAAACAGCATGTTGGCTAAAAGTGCTCTCAAGTCAGGCAGCTGGCTCTCATCCTGAGCACCCCCTCATTTACCACCTGAGCATCCCTCTGCCTCAGTTTCCCCATCTGTAAGAAGGGGTGGTCATGACCTACCTCAGAAGTGGGATAGGGATTAGTGACATAGTGCAAGCAAGGTACTTGGTCTCGTTTGATATGGACTTAGTGCTGTTCTCTGGGGTTTTCCAAGTGAATAGCAGTCCACTGGGGATTGCGTCACCTGCCAGAACTATTCCATTTTTCTTGCCTCTCTTCTTGTCTTATTGGAATTGGCCGTGATTACTAAGGAGCCATGAGCATTGTGATCTCATTCCTACTCAACCCATGGGGAATCTGTCAGCAGATGGAGGACAGGGTCCTGCTGGGCCCCACGGGCTGCATATGAGCCCCCTTGGCCTGTTTTATGTTGCCCAGAGGGTGGTCTTGGTGGTCCTAAATTAGCTGTGATCTGCTCATGGTTTACATTTTTAAATTTATGCGTTTATTTTAACATAGCTTTTTTATTTATGATAAATATAAAGTTTCCTTTTCAAATAAATTTCATTTTCCCTCCTAAAAGTCAGGCTATATTCACACTGCCTTAGAACTCATGCCTTTTAAGTGATCAGTTCGTGGGTCTTGGTCCGCTCACTCACTACGCTGTGCAGCCGTAGACTTCCTTGGCCCAGACAGAAGCTCTGCACCTTCCTGCCCCAGTCCCTGGTAATCTTCGTTATACTTTGTCTCTATGAATTTGCCTGTTCTAGAACCTCATGTAAGTGGAATCATGCATCGTTTGTCTTTCTGTGTCTGATTATTTCACTTAGCATGATATTTTCAAGGTTCGTCATGCCTGTAGCACTCCTTGTCATAGCTGAAGGATGCTCCACTACTGACACCCTGCACGGTGCTGATCGGTTGGACTTGGGATGGTTTCTTCTTTTGACTGTTAGGAACAGAGCTACTGTGAACATCTATGTACAAGCTTTTATGTGAACATGGGATTTCAGCTGTCCTGGGTGTCCAGGCAGGAGTGGAATTGCTGGCTCAGAGTCACTCTGTATGTAATTCTGAGGCCCTGCCAGGCTGCTTTGCCTTCGCAGCGGTCATGTGGGAGGGCTCCATTTCCCCACGTCTCACCACCACCGGTCATTGACTTTTTCATTATAACCATCCTGTGGGCGTGAAATGATATTGTGTAATTGTGACTTGCATTTCTCTGAAAATGGACAATATCAAGTGCCCTTCAAACACCATTGGCATGTGCATATCTTCTCTGGAGGGGTGACTGTGCTGAGCCTTGGCCTGGTTTCTAATTAGGTGTTTGTCATTTCATCATTGAATTGTAAGAGCTCTTTATAAATTCTGGATTCCAGACCCTCATCAGATATGTGACTTGCAAACACTTTGTCCCATTCTGTGGCAGTCCTTAAACAGGATGGAAGAGAAGTCCTGCTTGGGTGTGTCCTTCGTCTGTGATGTCATCGATGTCACCTGCGCTTATGCTGGATCATGGGAAAAGGTATCCATTTCTTTTCTAGATTGCTCTGGAGTTTTTTACTTATTTTTAAATCACAGTAGATATTGCTTTCCCTGCATCTCCCAACCTCTGATGATTTTATTTATTTTTTGTATTTTTTGTTGTAGATAGACACAGTGCCTTTATTTTGTTTATTTAGTTTTATGTGGTGCTGAGAATTGAACCCAATGCCTCACACGTGGTAGGCAAGCGCTCTACCACTGAGCCCCAGCCCCAGCCCCTGATGATTTTAATTCTATTAATGAACTATTAATGATTTCATTAATACTAATGGAATAGTAAACCCTCCTGTGATTTCTGATCCAAGGCACTCCTGGGCCTGGAGGCATGTAATGAATTAGAAGGTCCCCTTGGACTTCAGGCTGCTGTCTAGCAGGCTTTGGGATCAGGACATCCAAAGAGACGGTTCTAAGAACAGCATCTACAAGCAATTCTGTTTCTTTGCCACTTAGTAGCATGTGACTTTGGCTAAATTTCTTAAATGCTTTTGTTTCAAGGGATGAAGTCTTGCTAACATTGCCCAAGCTGGCCCCGAACTCCTGGGCTGAAGTGTTCCTCCTGCCTCAGCCTCCTGAGTAGCTGGGATACACCTGGGCCCATCCGAATTTCTTATTGTTGAAGGTTTCCTCAGTGATGAGGTGGGGAGAGGAGTGAACCTGGGTCTGTGTGAGGCTGAAACGTGCGTGTGGCTGCCCTGCTTGAGGGGGGTGGAGCTGCTCTCTCTGTCCCTTTGTGGCACGAGTATATCGGACAGTCCCTGGTCTTCCCTGCAGTCCACAGGCAGTGTCCTGGGACACTGGCCACTCTGTTGGTGGAGGTTCAGTGGCTCTCTGAGAGTTCTCCTAGGGCTTTGGGCTGCTCAGTATTTCTATTTCATCACAAGTCGATTTCTCAAGTTTTGTTTTCTGAGAACATTGCCTTTTTCGCTTATGCTGGTGCAGAGGATCTTTTTTCCTCTAATATCCTCCTCAGGAATAGCTTTTCAACTTTTTTATACCTAGCTTTTCTTTTCTTGAATAGACTTGCAAGAAATCTATTTTATTGGCCTTTTTGAAAAAGCTGCTTCAGATTAAAAAAAAAAAAAAATCAGCTGTGCAGCTCTGCTCTCCTTTGGTATCGTGGGCGGGGACTCACTGTGTCCAGGCCCATGTGGCTCTGATGGGGAAGAGTCGGTGAAGGCTGGGCGTGGAGCTCACGGTGTAGGCAGCCTTGTGCCAGCCCACCACACCCTCAGCCCACAGTGGCAGTCAGGGCCCCCAACTAGAGCAGAGCGTCCTGAGGAGACTGCTGACCACCCAGAAGCACATAAGGTGTCCTGTGGGTGGCAGGCCCTCAAAGGCATGCAGCGCACCCAGCAAAGGAAACAGCCTACTGTGGTTGCCTCAGGCCAGTTTCATCTTTAAATGGTCACTCCATCCACGTCCTTTATGGTCACCACTGTGCTGGTGCCTGTCAGTGCAGGCAGACAAGATGACTGGCCCTACCCTCTTGGGCCTATTCTCATGGTGCATAGGCCTCAGATGGTGACTACACAAACCAGGAGTGAACAGCAGCCAGGCACAGTGGCACAGGCCTGTCGTTCCAGCCACTTGGGAGGCTGAGGCAGAAGGATAGTAAATTTGAGGCCAGCCTCAGCAACTTACAAATGAAATTGAAAAGGGGCTGGGAGTGTAGCTTAGTGGTAGAGAGCTGGTCAATCCCCAGCCACAAGTGAACAGAGCCCTCCCCACAGGAGTCCTTGGACCCTCACTGGAAGGAAGAGCACTTCTGACAAGAGTAGGGCCTGACCAAGCCTGTGGGCTCTGAGGGCCTGGCTGGGGCTGGCCAGCCCTGACCTGTGGCCTCATGAGATCCAGGTGCCCCATGGGCACCCAGGCTTCTCCATATTTAGGAAGAAACCTTGTTGCTCTTGTATCCGTGTGTGTGTGTGTGGTTTCAGTGCTGAGGTGTGCTTGACCTTATTTAAGTGCATGCATGCTTTAAGTTTCCAAGTGTTTAGTAGTTTTTATTTTTTCGCACATTTTTGTCCGTTTCTGCTTTAACTGATGGTTATCAGAGAAAGTGGCCTGTACAATGTCTGCGGTTTTGAACATATGGCTCCTTTTCTTCATTGCTTAATGTATGATTATTTTATAAATGTTCCATGGCAGTTGAGAGGTGTTCTCTGTCACAGTCCACATCTGGATCAGTGTTTTGGATCAAATTCAAATCCATCATGTATTTGTATAACAGACGCAGCGTCCTCCCACCTCCCCTGGATTGCTCCTCTTGGGGGGCCTTCTTGTTTGCTCCATGTGTTCTGATGCAGCATTACTGATCCATCAAGATGCCCAGCAACACAGACACCCCTCTGCGGAGTGCTTTCTGTTTGGAAGTCACCACACCTGGTGTTGGTGGTAAAAACTGGAACCTGCTCATGCGCACACACCTGCACACAGACACAACCCCCATGCATGCGCACACAGCAGTCTTCCTGATTACAATGGACTGAAATACCTGCAGAGGTTATTTTCAACTTGAATTCTGCAACTGTATCTTTTACATCTCTGCTTTCTGTTCGTGTATGTGTGTTTATTTTACACTCCCGATTGGTAGGGGTTTTTTGCTTTTTTTTACTTCGTGTTAGGTAGAAAGTATATGTTGGGGACCCAGTTACTCGTACTGAAATGATCCACCCTTCCGATTGAGGGCATACCAGGGTGTGGACTTGTCACTGCAGCCTGGGCCACGTGGGCCAGTGCCAGCACTTCGTGATTATCAATGGTGCGGTCACAAATCCCCTTTTATACCTCCAGACTGCTCTGGGTTTGTGTTCTCCACTGGTCAAAGGGACAGGACAGTTGCTGGGCTTTTGCTGGCTTCCATGGGCCTCCAATGGTTCTGAGGAGCCAGGGGTGGAGGCTGCTGCTTTTGCTCGACCCCACCAACGCCGCTGTTCCCTTTGCTCAGGGGCTGAGTGTGCGGTGGTTTCTGGAGCCGTTTTCATTCTCACCCTTTAGCCCGTTTCCTGTGTAGATTCCTCTTGGGGTTCCCATAGCACACCCGAGGGCCTGTCACTAATGTGGAATTAATTCTTTGCTCACTTACAGAGTATGTTTTGAACCCCCATCTCTGAGCCTTGTAAGGCCAGAGCTTTGTTGCTTCATCGTCAGGTTGGGACTTACCTGATCGGGCATGTTTCCTCTCTGCTGCTGCAGTAAGTAAGTGCCTGTACTTCCTGCTGTGTTTGCTGCTGAAGCTGAAGGGAGCCTGAGGGAGGATGGGGTGCTAGCAGGAGGGATAGCCTGAGAGATGGGGAGGGGATGCAGGGCGTGGGCCCAGCAGGTTTCCACCCTCAGAGGGTGCGGAGGCTGGGTGGTAGGTTCTCAGTACACCTGGCAGTTCTCAGACCTTGGTGTGTGTGTGTGTGTGTGTGTGTGTGTGTGTGTGTGTGTGTGTGTGTGTGTGTGTAGAGAGAGAGAGAGGGAGGGAGAGAAGTGGGGCTGACTGCCTGGATTCTTGGGGTGAGTACAGAGGAGCCAGTTCTCTGCTTGGCTGACCTTCTGTGTGCCCCTGAGCAGATTACAGCCCCTTGGAGCCTCAGCTTCTCATCTGGACCTGACTGGGGACACAGCTTCTGATCTCAGGGCTCACAGGAAGGGATCCTGGCCTTCGAATTGACGAGGACTACAGGGCTCATGGCGGTGCTGTGTGGACCTGCCGTGGCCCTAGGGGAGGCAGAACCTGCACCCACACCCTGGACTGCCAGGCGCCAAGGGTCCCGGGTCGGCTCCGTGTAACTCTGGGCTCTGAGGCTCTGGAGACTTGAACCCAGCCTCCCAGAACTCAGTCCAGGTCAGAGTCCATAGAGGACTGCTGGGGACGCTGTGCTTCCGACTTCATTTTCAATGATGGCACTTCCCAAGAAGGAATCCACAGCTGACAAGCTCAGGATGGAAGGCAGGTGGGCATGTCTGGGTGACCTCAGGTGGCCAGGGCCCAGCAGACCTGGAGGGCCACATGCATTTGATAGTGTTGGATGTTTCCCTTAGCTCTTAGGTTCCTGGTCTGGGGTGAAACGATTTCTGCCTTTAACTCTGAGCGACTACATAGTTAAAAACTCAAGCCACAAAGAAGGTGTAAAATGAAAGTCAAATCCCTCTCCCCTTGCCTACTCAGTCCCACCACACAGGTGGCCTGTGTTTATTCGGATCTTCTGGAAATGGCTGAGTTCATATAGGAACTTGTTGCTGCTGACGCCGTCCCAGAGCAAGCAGGGCGATGACTAGTTCACCGCTGTCTGACTTCACGTGCTCCTCAGTCGGGAGCCACATGTGGCTGCCAAGCTGGGGGACAAGCGTGCCCTGGCTGTGCCTCCGGAAGGGGTGTCAGGCAGGCGAAGGGGGGCCGGGTGGGGAGGGGGCGCGGAGCCGCCGCAGGTGTTTCTTTTACTGGCCGCGGCTCCTGGCCGCGGTCAGGTTTTGCTTTTCACCTTTCAGTCTGTGAGAAAGTGAGCAGGAAAAAGCAAAAGGCGCTAGTGGCGGCACGCCCACGAGTGGGCCGGGGTTCGAGTCCCCGCGGCGTCCCTGCTTCCTCCTGGCTCCAGCTCCAGGCCCCGCCGCCCTACCCACAGGAACATGGGTCCCCAGGGGAGGCACAGGTGGGCACAGGGCTTCAGGGCCGCCCGCTCCTTCCGTCCACCCTGTCCTTGGCTGGGCTCTCAAGGGCTGGTGGCTGCAGCCTCCTTGCCCTGGGCCCCGTCTCCAGTGGCCTGCAGGCGACCTTGCATCCCTCTGAACTTCCCATTCTAGGTAGTTAACATAAGCAGAATCCACGGTGAGCACTTCCAGGTCTGGCTCTTCACTCAGCATGGTCTTCCCAAGGTTTACCCATGCTGACGCTCCTCAGTCCTCACACCACTGGACGCGAAGACCACAATCAAGTCCACCAGCTAATGGACCCTGGGTTGTGCCTGCAGTGTTTTTTTTTCCCCCAGTTGTGGATGGACACAATACCTTTTTTTTTTTTATTTATTTTTATGTGGTGCTTATTGGTGGAAAATAAAAAAACCCACAATAGTGTGGTCTGAGAAAAGAATGCCATACAGTGATAGCTTCCACTTCTTTCAAGATAAATCCTTTTCAGATGCTGGCCACTGGTGGGGAGAAAGTATTCCATCAAACCTAGAACGAGAGTCTCTTGGAAATACTAATCTCTTCCAAGAGGAATCCTCTCCAGACACTGGCCACCAAACCCCAAATCAGAAATCCATGTACCTGAGTGCAAACAGACTGCTCACTAAATCACCTCTCAGTATAACCTAGAGAAGCCCAAACTCCTCCTTTGGCTAGTGGCTCATTTTCCACCAGGAAAGTGGGTCCATCAGAACCATGACTCCATTCCTGAAGAATGGCTTTGGCTGACCCATAAAGTTTGCATCCGGCTGGGTCTTTTCTGCTAACAGGGCTGAGGCTCAAACCCAGTGCTTCACACATGCTAGGCAAGCGCGCTCCACCACCGAGCCACCATCCCAGCCCTGATCACACAGTTGGACTATTCTGAACCAGGCGTCTATGGGCACTCATTCCCAAGCGTTGGTTCAAGTCCATGTTTTCAAGTTGAAGTGGTATTTCTGGGTCATACGGTAATTCCATGTTGAGCCTCTTTTGTTTTTTGCAGTGCTGGGGATGGAAGCAGGGCCCCATGCCTGCCAGGCAAGCGTGCTGCCATGGGGCTCCACCCCAGCCCCGCATCTAACTCCAGGAAGACCCACTGCAGCTGCACCCTCTGGCTTTCCCCCAGCAGTGTGAGAGGCTTCCAGGCTTTGCACGTACTGACCAACACTTAAGACTTCCTTGTTGTGGAATCCTCATAAGTGTGAAGTGGTCTCTTGACTTTCCGATTTTTTCATCTGAATTTTTTGCCCTCATTCTGAGGTTGGGGATTCACTATCTGGAGTGAGATGTGACCCCAGGTCATAGGACCCCAGAGCCTGTGCTTGACTGCAGCCCTCCTCCCCACAGGACTACAGCTGCAGGCCCTGGCAAGGTCTGTGAAAGCGATTGGGGTGGGGAGCCAGGGAGTTGGCACCTTCTCTCCTGCAGTCTCCCTCAGCACTTGGGTCCCCTGTCCCCTTCTGCCTGGTAGAAGGTGTTCTAGCCCCTTTCCCTAGCTCAGAGGCACCCTGGGCCTATCCCAGGGGACACTGGAATGCAGCCTGTTTGACCAAACTTTAGAAGCCCTTCTGTAGCAGACCTTTGCCAGCATGGTCCCCATCCCCTCAATGGAGTGCGGTGGAGAAGCCCTCCATGTCCTGCTTGGCCAGAGGGAATGAGGCCAAAAAGGCCCTGCTTTATCCTCCAGAGGATGGGGAGGGCAGCTGTTGCGGGGGCGCCTGGCATATAGAACTCATGCCAAGGGAGTGTGCCTGGCGGGTAACAGCCCATGCCAGAGGTTGGAAACTTCCTCTGGAAGATGTTGGCAAGGACTCGTCGTAAGTTGGGCTCTGCTAAGGCTTTCCCTGGAAGACGCTGGCAAGGACTCGTCGTAAGTTGAGTAAAGCCGGAGCCCCTTCTTCAAAATATTGACTTTTTCCCTTTCTTGTTTTTCTAATGGAAACTCACCTTGCTACAGTGAGTGATTATGCTCAATAAAGCTTCTCAGTTGAGGGATGGTAGGAACACAAACAATTCACAGGAGTCAAATCATTTCCAACAAAATAAGTTCTATTGATTACACTAAACACTAATTTTCCTATGGGGAACGGTGGACATTCTGAAGCAACATGTCTTGTGATATTTTTGTTAGCTTTTACAAGACTTCCAATTATCTAGTTACCCGTAAGTGATTTTCTCTAGTCTCTATGATTTAAATACCTGTTACATTTAGTTCCCTCTATAAAGTAATAACCTTTCAATAGAAGTACACTATATTTAGTTCTAATAGAAAAGCCTTAGTTCTTTTAAAGATAGAGATTTTGTTTTAAAGTTAATGGCCTAGCTCTTAATAGTATTGTGTGATTTACTATAGCTTAGGCATGTGATTAGGGTCATAGTAGAAGGTTACTGGAGGTCATGGTTTATCACAGTAACAGGAGACTGGGTAAAGGTTAAATTTTAAAGAAAAATGTGCGTTCTGTAGGTTTCGGGTCAAGAAGAGCCCATTGTGGAGAAATGTTAAGTGAGATAGATATGCCAGATGGCGCCAGTTAGCTGACTTTACAACCTAACTTCTGTTATCTATTGAAACTTCTAAAGAAGTGCTTTCTTTATGTTTGATCACAAGATATTTTGGGTGGTGGGAGCAAGGGTATATAAGCTGTAAAGGAGTTCAATAAAGTTGTCAGCATTCCAACACTGACCCGAGTCCGTGTGGTTTGCTGTCCATCGCCGACGCTGCGCCGCCTAATCTATTGGGGGCTTTTACATTTCAGGCCATTAGGGACCCTTGGACTCTGCTGCTAGGGCTGGTCCCCGGCAAGCTGTGTCACCCTTAAAGAAAAGAAGGACAGCAACAAAGGAACGCCATGTCCCTGAGCTGCGCCTTAGTTCCCAGGACCCTGGGCAAGTCAAGGGTGATGAGAGCGGCCCTGGGAGGACATCGACACGCGTGTCATCTGGAAGGACACTGCCTTTCTCATAAATGCTGGAAGCTAAGGCAAGTTAATGGTAGCTGTCAAAAACTGCCTGCCTGCACGTATGCCGGAAACAGCCCTCCTTGGAATGTTGGCCAAACAAGGAACAAAGCCAAGTAAGCCAGGTGATGCTGACGAGGTCATCACTTCAGCAACCAGCCTGTGAAACTCCCTTCCTTGTGGTGACAGCAGAGTTGAGGACATTGAGGAGAAGGTACATTAGCATCCTGGACAAGGTGCCTGGAGGGATGGAGACCTTACTTTCTTGGAGAAGTGTCCTTAAGGAGAGAGGCACTGCTTAGCAAGACACCATGAGGGACAGAGCCTATCACCACTTAATCTTCCCTGTAGGCTTTTCCAATAAATTATATACTTGTATATATATAATTATACTTGTATATGTTAATTATATGTACATGTTGTGTTTGTCTACACACACACACACACACACACACACGCCTTTTTTTTTTTTTTTTTTTTTTTTGAGACAGGATTTAGCTAAATGGCCCAGATTGGCTTCAGACTTAATCCTCTCACCTCAGTCCAGAGTAGCTGGAATTAGAGGTGTGTACCACCATGCCTGGCTGAAATCACATGCCTTGCACACCATCTCCAGGTACTTTCTTTGGTCACTTGGCAGCCTAGTCCATTGCCCTGCACAATAGGCTGTGTACTTGACAGCAGCCCAGTCCACTTGGTTCAGTCCCTTACCCCACGAAGGCAAAGATCAGAGTCTGATCCATCCAGCTATTTCAGGTGTCCCCGCTGCTCCTCTCTGGTGGTTGCTGTAGGTGGTCCTCACAGAACTGGTGGGTGATGTACATTTGGAAGCATGGTATAGGTGGGGCAGGTTGGCAGAGGTGTCTGCAAAGGGCGGAGATGGTAAGTCAAATCCCTCCAGGCCTCATTCCCCCACAGCTGAAGAACTGACCCTTCCAAGAGGCTGCAGAGGTCTTTGCATCTACCTGGCTAAGCCACTTCCAGAGCCTCCCCTTTCGCTAAGTTTAGAGCCAGAACCAGCTTGTTCACCTGGCACCCCGACGTCAAGGACAAGACTAGGCACTCAGTGGGTGCTCAGTGGAAGGAGAGAAGGAATGAACCCATAAATGAAGAAGCTAGGGCTGTAGCCCTTGTGGGTGTTTGAGTGACCCTCTGAGTCTGGTCTTTCCGTTCTTTATTCTGGGAAGGATCAGCTAATTTTTGAAACAAGGAATAGGAGGGTCCTATGGCTTCAGGTTCATTTTCATTTTATACTCTTAGCAGCCACCTGAGGTCAGAGGTAGTAGTACATCTACATTGCTAAAATTGAAGTCGTGAGAAGCCAAGTAACCAATTTAAGGTCACATCAGCAATGAGCAACAGAACCAAATCAAACCCAGATCTGCTGACTCCCAAGTCTGGCTGTTCCCATGCTACATGTCCTTGAATTAAGAAGCCTCAAGGAACCCGGTACAGTGGCACATGCCTATAATCCCAGTGGCTACGGAGGCTGAGGCAGGAGGATTGCAAGTTCAAAGCCAGCCTCAGCAATTTAGTGGGTCCCTGAGCAACTCAGTGAGACCCCATCTCTAATAAAATACAAAAAGTGCTGGGGATGTGTCTCAGTGGTTGAGCGCCCCAGGGCTCAACACCTGATACAAAAACACAAAAACAAGATTATGCTTTTTTTTTTTTTAAACATTTTTAGTTGTGGATAGACCTTTATTTAATTTATTTATTTATATGTGGTGCCGAGAATCAAATCCAGTGCCTCACACATGCTAGACAAGCGCTCTACCACTGAGCCATGACCCCAGCCCAAGATTGTTTTGCTTACTCTGAGCCACTGTTCTAAATTTCTTTTTCACAAAATAAAAGGTGCTGCTTTATTTTTTAATACATTTTTACTTTTAAATGACATGGTAATTACACATTTATGGGGTACAGTGTGGTATTTCAATACAAGCTCACAATGTGTGAGGATCAAATCAGGGTAACTGGCGTATCTGTCAATGCAGACAAATATTTCTTTGGAAACACTCAGAATCTCTCAATTGTTGTCAGCCACCGTTGTCCTGTTGTGCAGCAGAATATCAGACATCTTTCCTCCTATTCAACTGTACCCACTATCTGTCCTCTCTCCATCCTGCCTTCCCTCACACCCTTGTTCTCAAGGCTTCATGAATAGATTCTCACATCAATGAGCAACCTCTATTATTTCCATTCTCAGATAAGAAAATAGAAGTACAAAAAAAAAATGGTTTTTAAGCATTGTCAGGAGATTGAGAAATATCCATTTATAACTAAATAATTGAAAAGCTAATTAAAATCAGTTTGCCTCCATTTATTATAAAAGGTTTCTGATGAATTTTATTGAGCAACCCTTTGAATTTTTCTGAGTATATTAAGAGTGATACTTTTCTTAACATTTTTCTTATGTATGAATAAAGGAGATCCAAATGTTAAAAAAAAAAAAAAAAAAGAAAGAAAAGAAAATAGAAGTACAAAGATTACATAATAAGGGGCTGGAGGTGTAGCTCAGAGGTACAGCGCTTGCCTAGAAGGGTGGAGACCAACTCAAGACTGACCCCAAAGTCTGACCCATTCATTACTCACAAGTCCTCTCTTTGGGATAGGTTTTCCTGGCTTCCCGCCCCCTCTCGTTTTTGGTTTCATGTCGATACACCCAACAATCGTGCTAGTGAAGATCATATATATTTCTTGCAATCTTGTAAGACAACGGTTACAAAAAACTGAGTCCCACAGAATGTAAGTTCTGAGTTGAGCTGCAGATTTGGATTCTTTCTATCATCTAGGCTATAACTATTCTGCCGTCGGGATCTTCTTCACGAGTTTCTCTTTCCAACACCAGACTGGGCTGGAAGTGAGACTGCAAGGAGAATGAGCTGGGGTCTGAGGCTTTGGGACCACTGAGCTTGGGGTGTGTTCCCCAGCAACCACACCCCAATCGCATTCCCCCGCATGAGCCTAATCCACCCGTTGCTCCTTCTGGTTAGGGCTACCTGGACCCGTTGTCCTCCCAAGTGACGACCTCTACATTCTGGCCGCGGTCTGCCGGGGCACCCCCGCCACCTCTTCTGCCCTGCACTCCAACCCTGTGTGTGCTTATGCGGAGACGTCCACCTCGGACGAGGATCCCAGGTTCTGCCTGAGTGCGAGGCTAAGCCGCTCTCATCACCTGCGGCCCCTCGGTACGCGCTTCCCATCCCTGCGAGACAGACTCTGGCCCAAAGCTCTAGAGCAGCTCTAAACCCGCCAAGCTCCGCACTTCGGGGACCGAGGCCGCGCCGGCGCAGACCGCGAAGGGCGTGGTCAGATGACGGGGGCGTGGCTTGGTGGCGAAGTAAGGTGCTCTTAGTGGCCGGTGCGTTTGCGCCCTCGCCCTGTGGCTTCACGGCTGGCGGCGTAAGCCGGACAGAACGCAGGCGCGGAGCCTGGAGCACCGAGGCCGGCAGAGCTGGGGAACGGGAGCGACCCTGGTCGCGCCAGGTCCGGCCCGCCCTGCGCGCCGCGCTCCGGCGGGCTCTGGTCTCCCGCGTCCAGCGGTCCCGTAGGATGCAGCCACGCCCACAGACGCCCCGGGGTCCCGCGAACCCTCGCGGACGCCCGCACTCCCCTCCCGCAGATGCTGACCGCGCTCCGCTCTCTTGTTTACATGCGGTGCTGAGGGTCGAACCCGGTGCCTCCCACGTGCTAGGCAGGCGCCCCGCCAGAGCCCCAGCCCCAGCCCTCTTCTGTCCTCAGGGTGTCGTGGAAACAAGACGACTCGGAAAGTAGGAGAAAAGAAGCTTTATTTTACGCCCGCGGGCCCAGAGATCAGCACTCCAAAATTCTGAGCCCTGATCCACAGTTTCTCACAATTTTATAGGTTATCTGACGTCATCTTAGACCCGTCCTGTCGTTGGGGTTTACCTAGTCTGCGCTGCTGAAGGCCGTGCAGGTCTCTAACACAGAGCTGCCCACAGAACAGATAAGGAGGATCGGCTCTGTCCACAGCGTCCATTAGGTTTCAGGAGGGAGGAGTCAGACTCCCAGGGCTGTCACTGACCCTGCAGAAGGTGGGGACCTGGTTAAGGAGGCTTCCTGGGGAAAGGCTGCGAGAGGGGAGGGGACTGACCCCTCCCCAGGCACTGGACGCTTCCCATAACGTTTCTGTCATTTCATTTCACAACCAGGTCTGGTTTTGCCACCACGAAGGGAAATATCTCCATTAAGTTGATTCTGACAAAAACGTCCATGAACTTTTCTCCAGCCGCTGTTGCTCATTTGCCTTCATAGTAACTCTGCGTACAGACATTAAGGAAATAACAAATACCACATTTTAAAGTATAAGACCATGACGTGTGTGTGTGTGTGTGTGTGTGTGTGTGTGTGTTACAGGGGATTGAACCCACCTTACGCGATAGCGACACCACTGCACTGCATCCCAGTCCCCCTTATTTTTATTTATTTATTTATTTGTTTATTTATTTATTTTTGCGGTGCTGGGGATGGAACCCAGGGCCTTGTGCTTGCAAGACAAGCACTCTACCAACTGAGCTATCTCCCCAGCACCCCGCCACCCTTATTTTTTTAGATTTTATTTTGAGCCAGGGTTTCACTAAATTGCCCAGACTGGAACTTGCTTTGTGCCTCAGCCCCGGACGTAGCTGAGATTACAGGCGTGCTCCACAGCACCTGTCTTCCCTGGTCTTATTGCTACAACAATTTGACATTGTCTTCACGAGAATTGGAGCAATAGATTGAGACAAAGTGAGGAAAGAGGTTTTTTTTGTTTTTGTTTTTGTTTTTGTTTTAATTGCTAGGGATTGAACTGAGGACATGCCGAATATGCACTCTACCAGTCTACTACATCCCAGCCCTTCCAGCGAGTTCTGCTCAGGGCATGAGTGTATGGAAATTATCTGGAGACGGGAAAGAGCCACCAGAAACATTGGAAGGGACAATTCCAGAAGTCATGTGGAACTGAGATTCCATTAGCCTGAATAGGAAAACTCACAATTCATGGGGAATCAGGTAGAGAAAATGTTTTTCCCTAGTGAGGCAAAATTAACTCTTAAATACTGCTTTATTCTTATCTAAGAAAGCTTAAAAACAACACCCAAAAGATCAAAATGCTTCCAGGCTTTATGAAGCTGCATCTTAGAACAAAGCTGGGGGAGGGGAGCAAAATGGAAGTGTGCTATTAATAGGTTCCTACAGTCTACATGATGTGGCACAGTAGCTGAGGTAAGTTGACTAAAAATGCTTAAAGTTACCAATAAGATAATATAAAAAAGGGGTGTACTTAATAAGCCAAAAAAGGAGGTAAGAAGGATTTATAAAAATAACCTAAAAGAATGCAGAGGAAAAAGGAAAAGAGAGTAGAGAGACGACAAATGGAAAACAAATAGCAAAATATATGTATTAACTCAATAAATGCAAATAGTTGCTGTAGGACATGGTGGCACATGCCTGGAACCCCAGCTACTTCCAGAAGCTAAGAAAGGAGGACAACAAATTTGAAGCCAGCTTGGGTGATTTAGCAAGAACTTTTCACAAAGATAAAATGTTTTTTCACTTTTTTATTTGTTCTTTTTTAGATATACATGACAGTAGAGTATATTTTGACATATTATATATTCATGGAATATAATTAGGATCCCATACTTGTGATCGTACATGAAGTGGAGTTTCAGTGGTCGTGTGTTCATGTATGAACATACATCTTCTTTTGCAGGGTACTGGAGATTGAACTCAGAGGCACTCAACCACTGAGGCACAACCCCAGCCCTATTTTGTATTTTATTTAGAGACAGGGTCTCACTGAGTTGCTCAGCACCTCGCTATTGCTGAGACTGGCTTTGAACTGACGATCTTCCTATCTCAGCCTCCTGAGCCACTGGGATCACAGGCGTGCCCCACCACACCCGGCTCATATATGAACATACAAAGATAAAATGTAAAAAGTTTCAGGGAGCAGGGCGTGGTGGTACAAACCTGTAATCCTAGCAACTCAAGAGGCTGAGGCAGGACTGCATATTGGAGGCCAGCCTCAGCAATTTAGTGAGACCCTGTCTCAAAATTTTAAAAGGGCTGGGGATGCAGCTCAGTGTGTTGAATGCCCCTGTGTTTGATACCTAACATGTAAGAAGTCCTGGGTTTCATCCCCAGGATCATAGGGATAAAAAGAGAGAGAAGAAAAAGAAAATGCCTAATCCTGCTCACTCCTGCCCACATCTCCTGTTAACATATGGGGACCAGAAGGATCTGGGAACATTAGGAAAAGCCCAGAAGGTCTTAGCAGGAAAGTGGAAAACCACTACAGGCAGGGACACCCGGCAAACATGAGGCACACAAAATATAGCAAACTGCAGAAAAGAAGACACCTGTTGGCCACACACCTGGCTCGAGCACTGCAGGCCCTCCGTTACATTCTGGGAAACGGCCAAGGCCATTCCTGTCCTCCCCTTTCAGTTAGGGATGAGCTGGGCGGAGGTCCTTGCCCTTCTCTCCCTCTTCAGCCTTCAGCCTGCCTGCTGACCTCGCAGTACTGTTGACACCCAGCCTCCTGGGCCTAGTCTCTCTCACCCTCTGGTCCCTTAGTGGCCACATTCCCCTTACAGTTCTTCAGGTCTGGTTCTGTTTTGTTTTGACTTTGTCCTTTTGTCTGATGCATCTGGCATCTGGATAACTTTGAAATGCCTCCAAGGAGCTTCTTAGCAGGCACGTCCTGTTTATCATACAGATGGAACCACTTTATCCAAGAGGTGGGGAAAGGCCTGTCTGATGAGAGGGCCAGGCCAGGGGCAGCAAAGGCTCTGGAATCAGAGCCTTGGAGAATACCTGGTCCCACCTGCGCAGGGAGTCAGAGGTCTCCTTGGGGGCTCTTCAGTTATCTGATACAGATGCTGAGGTTCTTTTGGAATGGGGTGTGGGTTTCATGCGAAATCCAAGGAGGTCTGGTAGACCTAGGCTAGACCTAGTGCACAATGACATTTCCTTTTTTTGGTACTGGGGATTGAACCCAGGGGTGCTTAACTACCGAGCCACATCCCGAACCTTTTTTATTTTTTATTTTGAGACAGGGTCTCGTTAAGTTGCTGGCTTTGAACCGGGGATCCTCCTGTCTCAGCCTCCTGAGTCACTAGGATTATAGGCATGGGCCACCTCGCCCAGCGTAGCACAACGACATTTCTAAAAGAATTTGGGGCATGTCCTTTTTATTTGTTTTTTCTTTCAGGGCTTGAGATCAAACCTAAGACCTTGCACATGCTAGGCAAGCGCCCTGCCACTGAGGTGATCACCAACCCAGCTGTCTTTTGGTTCTTTTTGTTTGTTGTGGTGCTGGGGATTGAACAGGCAAGCACTGTACCAACTGAACTATATCCCCAGCCCCAGCTCTGTCTTATGAGAGGGGAAAAGGACCATCAGTGATTTGTTTCAGCTAAGGGGCAAGAAAATAAATTCTAGACCTATTTCTTTTATGTCCTCACTGAGGGATCTTGGGCCAGGCCCAGCTGTCCTGGGGCCTCAGTTTCCCCTGCTGCACTCTGAGCCCTCTGGAGGAGCCAAGGGGTGAAGGTTCTGCCTGTAGGCTCTCCCCATGTGGCCCCGCTGCACCACTCCACTGGCTCATTAGGGGCAGTGTGAGCCCCCCAAGGGGACTGTCAGGGTCCAAATTGGAAGGTACAATTCCAAATATCCATTTGCCAGTTTGTGAGATGAGAGATGGGGGAGAGATGGAGGAGGCTACCAGTCCCACTGGTGCTTGGTGGCACCTGCAGAGCCCTGCTGGGAGCGCCTGGTGCGAAGTGAGGGCTGTAGCACCAGGATGGGCCATTGCCACACATGCAGGCTCCCTGCGCCAGCCTTCTGGAAAGAACTTCCCTGGATGCTGACCTCCCATGCACTCAGGAGAACTTTGTGGGCCCCACACTGAAGAGCACCTGAGATCCCCAGCCCCGGCCCTTCCTGTTCCCTGGAAGTGGAATTTGAGCACCAGGTCTGAGTTTGGGCCTGGCTTCCAGCCCAGCTCTCCACTCAGACCCAGGCTCCTCCTCCCTGTGAGCCCCCAGGCTCAGCCTCCTCAGGGTTCTGCCATTTAGAAATGATTATCCCACCTCCAGACCGAGCCCCCTGCCTGGAATGTCCTGTCCAACTCATCCACCAACTCATCCTTCCGGGCCAACTAAAGTCCCACCTCCTCTCGAAGCCACCCTCTGCTGGTGACTGTCTTCCTGACGCGCCTTCCGAGGCCAGGCACAGTCACACAGCACCTGACCAGCTCTGCTGGGCGTCACAGCTATTTATAGATGTGCCTCACTCCTGTGAGGAGGCTCCTTAACTCAGCCTCCGCGGCATCGCCGGAAGCTGCTGGGAAGCCCGGGAAAGGGCTTGGAAACTGGGGGCTGCTGCCTTGGGCAGGGTGTGTGAGTGTGTGTGTTTGTTTTTGCTTTTTGCCTCATACATCTCGTTTATAAAGTGTATCAGTGTTATCAGGTTTTAAATATAAGACTATGACTATTTGAAATAACAAATTCTTTTTTGTTTTCTTTGTTTTTGTTGTTGTTGTTCTTGGCACTGGAAATTGAACCCAGAGATGCTTTAAAACTGAGCTACATCCCCAGCCCTTTTTATTTTATTTTGAGACAGTCTCGCTGAGTTGCCCAGGCTGGCCTTGAATTTGTAATCCCCCTGCCTCAGCTTCCTGAGTTGCCAGGATTATAGGCATGTACCACCACCCTAAGCAAATAATAATAATAAGTCATTTAATACATAAAGAAGAACAATTAATTCTACATGAAGTCTTATGCAATTTTTTTTTTTTTTTTTGGTATCAGGATTGAACCCAGGGGCACTTAACCATTGAGCCACATCCCCAGCCCTATTTTTGCATTTTTATTTAGGCTGAGTTGCTCAGGGCCTTGTTAAATTGCCGAGGCTGGCTTTGAACTCACAATCCTCCTGCCTCAGCCTCCTGAGCCGCTGGGATTATAGGTGTGTGCTATCACACTTGGCTCATACAATTCTTAAATCTATTCCTTGGTATTTTATAGTTTGTGTTATCACATTAATGGTTAAAAAGAGTAAGGTAGGGACTGGGGTTCTAGCTCAGTGGTAGAGCATTGACCTAGCACATGTGAGGCACTGGGTTCAATCCTCAGTACTGTATAAGAATAAATAAATTAAATAAAGGTATTGTATCAGTCTACAATTAAAAAAAAAAAATAAAAAAAGAGGTAGGTCTCATGTAACAAAACAGATCTATAGCCTTTAAAAACAAGCAAACAGAAATGAACAACCCAAGTTGCAAAACAATTATCTGCAGTATATATGATGCCTTTTATAAAAAAAAAAATCCTTTGGGGGCATTACAATGCTAGCAACTGAGGAGGCCAAGACAGGAGGATCACAAGTTTGAGGCCAGCCTCAGTAACTTAGAGAGACTCTGTTTCAAAATAAAAAATAAAAAGGTTGGGAGTGTGACTCAGGGGTGAAGTGACCCTGGATTCAATCCCCAGTGTGTCAAAAAAAAAAAAAAGAAGAAGAAGAAGAAAAGAAAGTAAAATACAACCACTAAAATGATAATTTATTTCTAGTAAATACATATTATATATCCATGTTTTTGAGTGTGTTGAATATATATATATGCATGTACATATGCATATTATGTGTAAAGATGTGTTATGCATATATACACATATACAAGCACACTTTTTTTTTTTTTTTTTTTTTTTTGTGGTACCGGGGATCAAACCCAGGGCCTTGTGCTTGCAAGGCAAGCACTCTACCAACTGAGCTTTCTCCCCAGCCCCACACTTTTATTTTTATTTATTTTTTAATATTTTTTTGTTGTAGATGGAAATAATACTTTTATTTTGTTTATTTAGTTTTTTTATGTGGTGCTGGGGATTGAACCAAGTGCCTCACACATGCTAGGCAAGCACTCTACCACTGAGCCACAACCCCAGCCCAGGCACATTTTTTAATGTGTGTGTGTGTGTCTAGCAGTAGTCAGCTTTAGGGCAGGCCTAGGATGGAAAGTGATGATTCAAGGGACTTTAATTTTACAATTTGAATTTTTTAGTGACAAGGTATTTGTGTATTTAGCTTTTTTTTTTTTTTTTTTTTTTTTTTTTGGTGGTGCTGAGGATTGAACCCAGGGCCTTGTGTATGCAAGGCAATCACTCTACCAACTGAGCTACATCCCCAGCCCGTATTTAGCTATTTCTAAATAAACAAGACAATAGTACATCACAGGAAGGAACCAAGAAGTCTGAGGTGGGAGAGGCAGTGTTTTGGCTAAGCCCATGGGGCTCATATCTTGGACAATAAACTTCAGTTGGCATTGGCCAGTTTGGTTGCTGAGTACAATTTGGCATCTTGGCAAGACAGTCTTCTAATGTGTCACAGGATATAAATTTTTAAAGTTAAAAACATGATTGTCAACACTGAGTATGTGTCAAAGATTATTTCACATTTTATTTTATTTATTTATTTTGTTTTGCTTCAGGGGATTGAACCCAAGGGCACTTTACCACTGGGCTACATCCCCAGTGTTTTACTTTTTCTCAAACTTGAGATAGGATCTTACTAAATTGCTGAGGCTGGTCACAAACTTGTGATCCTCGTGTCTCAGCCTCCTGAGTCACTGGGATTAGAGAATACCAGTGTGGTCAAAAAACTAGTGCAAAGAGAACCAAAAAGTGGGGCACGGTGGCACACATCTGTAATCCCAGCTACTTGGAGGCTGAGGCAGGAGGATTGCAAGCTCCAGGCCAGCTTGAACTATTTAGCAAGAACTTGTCTCACAATACAGTAAAAAAAGGCTGGGCTGTGGGGTTGGAGTTGTGGTTCAGTGGTAGAGCTCTGGCCTAGCATGTGTGAGGCACTGGGTTTGATCCTCAGCACCACATTAAAAAGATAAATAAAATAAAGATGTTGTGTCCATATACTACTCAGAAAATAAAATTAATTTAAAAGGCTGGAGTGTTGTTCAGAGTTCAGTTGCTTATCTAGCTAGTGATACTGCCATTTACTGGCGACGAGTTCTGCTCTTTCTAATGTTGAAGATTGAACACTAGAGAAGCAGCCAAGGCAAGCATATTAAGCAGGTTTTATTTAAAGGTAATAATACAGACTTCTCCCGGCAGGAAGAAGGGGGCCATGGCTGATGTTCTAAAAGTCCCCAGAAGTGAGCGCACCCTACATCTTTTATAGGTTAAAGTCTCTTTTGTTCTCCAGTTCTCTCCCCTTCTCTCTCCTTCCTGCCTACAACTAGGCCTGGTTTTGCATCAAGTGAGAAACCATGGGCAGGGGGAGGGCCAGGGTGATTCAGATAAGGGCCCAGGGGGCATCAATTATAGCTCCTTGCTTGCAGTCCTTGATAAAGGCAGGTAAACTTGGTAATCAATGGGCTCCGGAGATCCTTGACATTCCATTCTTCCAGGGGCAGATGGCTTTATGGCCTCCATTTCCTCCATTTGACCCGATCCCCTATTTCTACACTAACTACCTGTTCTTAATTCTGGCTTCACTAGCTGTACTATGAAGAGAGAACAAGAGAAAAAAACTGACCTACTCAAATATCCAAAGGCATTGGGGGCAAAAAGGGCTGGGACGAGATTTCTGAGTCACGCACCAATGTCCCATGTAGCTACAGTCCCACACAGTCCCAAAGCCTTTTCTACCCCAGAGAAACTGCTTCTGTCTCATCCCTCACTTACCACAGAGTGTGGCCCCTTCAATGGTGAATTAGAGGTACTGAAAGAATGGACCTTTTTTTAAGCTGTCTGTGGTCACCCTCCCAGTTATCTTAACTCCCTAAGGTCACCCTCCCAGTCATCTCAACTCCCTAAGGTCACCCTCCCAGGAATGGGAACAAAGCCCTTAAAGCTGTTCCAAGAAACAGCCCCAAACAGAGAATAAAAGGGTAAATTGAGCCAGATAGCCAGATAGTGATCAAACAGAATGATTACCAGAAACTATTGACCAGAATCTACGCCCTGTTGTAAAACATTGTGAAACATGTTGTATGTTATCAGCAAACCCAGAACCCCCTTTGAAATTTCCCGGCAGCTTTGTCCCCCTTTTCCCTTTCATGTGCGACCCCTCCCGATGTGTGGTTTCTGCCTTTATAAACCTACAAGATTTTCTGCTAGGGACTCGACTCCTCGAGTTGGGTCCCAGCGCGCTGGAATAAACACCTCTTGCGGTTTGCATCAAGTGACGCTTCCTGCGGTTGATTGGGGTTGCCGTCCATCCATGGGACAGAGTTGGGGTTTCCTTTTTGGGGGCCTTACAGTACCTTCCCTAGAGAGTCGCAAGGTCATCCTTTGGCCAATCTGTTGGGATGGGCAGACTGCCTTTAGCCTTATTTTCAAATTCCCGCCCTGTTTTACTTAGTAGAGAAACATCTGACCCCTCCAGTGACTCTCAGCAACCTAGGCTCTCAGAGTGCCTGCTCAGGGCTGGGTCACTGGTGGGCAGACCACGGCTTGGTGGCAGTGATACCGCCGTTTACCCGTGACGAGTTCTGCTTTCCTCAGGTGTGGAAGTATAACATCAGAGAAGCACGCCAAGGCAAGCAGATTAAGCAGGTTTTATTTAAAGTAATAATACAGACTTCTGGGAGAGAGAAGGGGGCTGTGGCTGATGTTCTAGAATCCCAAGAAGTGAGCACCCCTACATCTTTTATAGGTTAGGGTCTCTTTTGTTCTCCAGATCTCTCCCCCCTTCTCTCTCTCCTTCCTGCCTACCTGACTAGGCCCAGGAGATGCTGGTGACAGAGCAAAGGTGAGAAGTAGATGGCAGGGGGAAGGGCCACAGGGAGGATTCGGGCAGGTAGGGGCCCAGGGGGCATTAATTAGCAACTCCCTGTCTGCAGCCTTCTGGGAGTCTGGGAGGGGCAGTTAGGCAGGTAACCTGGGTGATCAAAGGGCTCTGGAGACACTGACCTTCCTATCTCCCAGGGGCCGTCTCCAACTTCCAGAGGCAGATGGCTTCATGGCCTCCATTGCCTCCTTTTGACCCGATTCCCCGTTCTACACTGCCTGTGCTCAGCTCTGGCTTCAGCAGCATTCTGAGCGCTGAGGAGGCACGCCGGGCCTGGCACACATCAGTGCCCACGGAGGCCTAAGCTGGGCCTAAGAGTGGACCGAGCAGGCCCCCTGGCTAAGGTCAGCGAGTTGGTGGCAGGGCAGCCCCCGTCTTGAAGGAGGCACCGGGCTGGGCTGCATCCTGAGGACAAAGCCGGCTCGCCCGGGCTGGGGCGGCCGTTCTTGGGCGAGCAGCGGCACAGCTGGAGCAGAGGGGCCGCCCAGGCTCCTGCGCAGCCCAGGGAAGCCGATTCCTTCTGGGAGGCCTCCGAGGAGGCCCAGGCCCGCGGGCAGAGCGTGCAGGAGCGGGGCCTAGTGAGGACGCAGGGAGGAGGGCGGCCGCCGGCCTCGCCCAGGTCCCCGGGCCGCTGCGCGCAGGGTCTTCCCACCCTTTCAGGCCGCGCCCTGGGCCGCCAGGCGCCGCGCTGCTTCTCGCCTTGAACCCAGACCCGACCTCGGCCCGCAGCTGTCAAGGGCCAAACCAGGCCCAGTGTGCAGGACGGAGGTTCCCGGCGTCCCAGGGCACGCGGCCCGCGGCCTCCGGCGGCGTTCACAGCGCAGCCACCGGGGGCGCCACGCGCCGGGTCACCGCGAGGGCCCGCGGGCCGCCAGGGGCAGCACCAGTCCCACGCGGCCGCCGCCAGGACCCGGCCTCCTGCCCATACCTAGGGCCATAAACTGGCAGACCAGCCTCCTGGTGTGGGCTGGGGTTGACGCCAGGGGCACCAAGCCCCAACGGACTCGAGGCCTGAGCTTTCCGATCCCCTCAGCTCCCAGCCGTGCTCTCTGGAGGAAGGAACGGAGGTGGTGGCTCCCAGGAGCTAGGCTGGTCCAGGTGCAGCATGGCTCCTTCCTGCATGCAGGGCGGCCCAGCCCCCAAAGCAAACGTCATGGGCAGAGAAGGCCTGGCGCAGGGAGCCAGTGCTTCCCAGCCTCCAGAGCCCTCTCCCAGCTCCTTGGCCTCTGTATCTGGGTTTCACCCTAAGACAGGAAGGTGAGGGACTCTCCCACGAGGAAGGGCGTGGGCATGTTTCAAGCAAGCGATGGTGACTGGACTCTGGAGGCAGGGATCAGAGCTGCATATTTCAAACTCACAAGCAGAGGCTAGGTGGCCAGTTATGGGAACACGGACATAGGAGAAGGGGAGCCTACCTCCCAGGGGAACGTCTCTGTTACCCGACTCTGGCATCCTAAGTGCCTGCCCTCCTTCTTCCCTCTAACTGGAGTTTTCCTCTCATCCTTCAATTTTCCACTCAGATATCATCTTCTGAGTCCTCCCTATCAAGAATTCGACTCTTTTTCTGATTCCCTTTATTCCCCTACCTAAAGCAGGTGATGCTGCTTATTTCCTTGGGTTGTCCTCTGGCTCCTCCATTGGAATATTTGCTCCAGGAAGTCAGAGTCCTTCCTTTTCTCCTGCCTTATTTTTACTAGCTGTACCCTACATGCAGGGTGTTCATTGAGTGAATGTCCCAGGTCATAGGCAGGGAAGCTGCCCTGTTATTGGTTGTTCATTGGTTGTTTGGTAGGTACGTAGGTACTCAGGACTGAACCCAGAGGCAATCTACCACTGAGCCACATCCACAGTCCTTTTAATTTTAAGACAGGGTCTTACTGAATTGCTTAGGGCTTCACCAAGTTGCTGAGGCTGGCCTTGAACTTTGAATCCTCCTGCATCAGCCTCCCACGTCTGAGATTATAGGCGTGCACTACTGAGCCTGACTTTGGCTACTGATTTTTGTTGTTATTTTCTGGTTGGTTTGTTGTTGTTATTGTTTGTTTTGTTTTGTTTTAATCCACCTTTACACAAAGGCTTGGAGTCATCTTCTCAACATAAGGGTGATATTGAGATAGATAGATAATAATCAGGTGGAGAAAATTCATGCAGTCTTCAAAGATAAAACCAGGAAGAAGGCCAGAGTCCTGGTTTATTGCCAAAACTGCATAGCAGTCGTGGCTTTGAGCTTTCTGTGAGCTCACAAGAAACAAAGCAGAGCTAGTTGTGTGATTCTTCTTGCCTCTAAGGAAAACACATCCCGGTTCCTCAGGGAAAGTGAGCTTTTTGCTGGAAGTTTTATAAGACATGTCTAGCATAGGTCTTCACATAGGGACCCTGTGAGTGGCCCACAGCACTTTCCTAAACAAGGCCTCCTTCCCAAGCTGGGTAGCATTGCAGCTAGCAGGGAGCCGGGGGATGACTCAGCTTTGCAGGGCAGGGAGGGAGCTTTCTGGGGCTCCAGAGAGACACGCCCGCCATGAGCCCTAGAACCCAAGGGAAATGAATGGACAGAATATCTGCCAGAGGGATATGGCTCCCAGGTTTTGGGTTTGCATGGCTAATAATTGTACCTCTGATCCTGAGCCAGACCCCAACAACCCAGTCATTATATATTTTGGTGGCTTTCACTATAAAATTTCTTTATAGAACTTTTTTTATTTTTTATTTTTTTTTTTTAGTAATTACATTTTTAACTTGGCTATTTTGACACCATCTATAAAATATTTTTCTTTTAAAAAAAAACATGGGGGCTGGATGCAGTAGCCAATGCCTGTAATCCAGTGACTCTGACTCCAGAGGCTGAGGCAGGAGGATTAGCAGTTCTATTTTTGTTGTGGTACTGGGGATTGAACCCTGGGGCATAATAACACTGAGCTACATCCCCAGCTCTCTTTATTTCTTGTTTTGAGACAGGGTCTCAGAAGTCACTTAAGTTCTAAGTCACTTAGGACTTAAATTGCCAGAGCTGGCCTCGAATTTGTGATCCTTCTGCCTCAGCCTCCCAAGTTGCTGGGATTACGGTCTGCACAGCTGTGCCCAACAGCAGATAGGGAAAATGCAAAACTCCAGAACCCTGAGGCCTGAGAAAAGGGGGTGAAAAAGAAGGCCACGCATTGAGAGCTCTCTCAGGGCTTCCTTCCCAGTGACAGAACAGTTCCAGAAAGGAAGCCAAAGCATTGATCCTTCCCCAAATACATCCTTTCGCAGTGACAGAACGATGGGACCCTGAAGGGAAGGGGTTACACGCTGAACGCTGACCCCAACCCTCCATTCTTCTCCAAGTAAAAATATTGCCCAGTAAAAACAAACTTCTAAATTCTCACAAACCTGTTTCCTGAGTGCACAAACGGATATGCTCGGTAGACCACCCCTCAAAATAACCTATATAAACCGAGTCCCTTCCTTTGCTCAGTGGCTCATTTTCCACCAGGCAAGTGGGTCCACGGGTGCCATTTCACCCCTGCATCCCCTGTTCCGGTGTGAAACTTCACTTTCTGAATAAACAGCTGAGATGATTGGTGAGATTTGCATCCTTTCTGTTTTTTTTTTTTTTGTTGTTGTTGTTGTTGTGCTAACACCCAACAGGAAGATTTCAAGTTTAAGGTCAGCCTCAGCAACTTAATGAGACCCTGTCTCAAAAATAAAATAAAAAGGGCTGGGGTTGTGGCTCAGGGATACTGGTTCAATCCCCAGTACCAAATAAATAAATAATTAACAAATGCAGACTTGAATTGGATTGCTAGTTTAGAGAAAGTACAGAAAGGACAAAATAATACATTATACCATGCAGATGTGATCTGCAAAATCCACATTTGAAATTTATCATGATCAAACTTTTTGGGGGAGCACAGGAGATTAAACCCAAGGCCTCCCATGTAATAAAACATTTTTAAAAACCATTCATATCAACATAAAATTAGCTCACTTTTCCCAAATAACAAAATACAACAAAATAACCACCATCACAATTGACACCATCTCATAAGAAGAAGACTTTGCACCATCTAAGATGCACAAAGGGCTTGGTCTTTGAACAAAAGACAGTGTTAAAACAGAACGTGTTTGGTTTTCTGCACAAATCATGACAGGCAGATGTGACCCTCTGGTCTGTGGGCCCAGCCTCCTTTCTTTGGAGAGCTGTGAGCAGCGCAGGTGGCAGGCCGTCTGAGGCTGCACTGTTTGCTGTGACTGGGGCAGGCTGGCACTTGCTACCACTGGGCTTTCTTTATAGGAGGCCCTTGGTGCCCGGTAAACACTGACATCAGTACTCCACCTCAGAGACCTGGGTTACCTTTTATGTGGACAGATGGGAAACCTGAGGCCAAGAGAGGGAGAGGGTGCCTCGCTGCAAGTAACAGACTTGATGGCAGAGCCTAGAGCAGAACCCGGGGTTTCCGATTGCTAGTGCAGGGTTCTTTCTACCAAGCGTTCTGCCTAGAATCAACCCTTGTTGTTTTCTTCTTCACTTCAGTTGGTGCCTGGAAAGACAGTTGCATGGATTTGCTGCCCACCCACCAGGCTTTAAATCTTGACCCTGCCACTAACTGGCTGTGCAAACTTGGGCAAGTTTACTAACTTCTCTAGGCCTCTGTTTCTCATCTGTAAAATGGGTAAGGTATTGCAATGATACTTTTCTTCCAAAGTTGCTGAGCAGATTGAGCTACTGCATGCACAGAGCCTGTCGTGTGGCCAGGACTCTATGCAGGCACTTACCTATAGTTTGCTTTATCTTATTTTACTTATTTATTTATTGTGCTGGGGATTGAACCTAGGGCCTTATGCATGCAAGGCAACCACTCTACCAACTGAGCTATATCCCCAGTCCTATAATTTGCTTTCTATAGGGATGATGAGTTCCACAGATTTGTTATGAAAAGCAGGCAGGCCTTTGACTTAGGGTCATGGGCAGGAGGTGTGACTCAGTGGTAGAGCACTTGCCTAGCATGTGTGAGGACCTGGGTTCCATCTCCAGCACTAAAAAAGTAAAGTAGGTCTGCTAACTTAGGATCGTGGAATGTCAGAGCTGGAACAGGTCTCCTGAGAGATCTAGAGAGGACTCCTTTTGCTAAAGGAAAACATGAGTCCCTGGGGACTATCTGAACTGCTGACAGTCCCAGGGCCAGTTGGTAGCAGAACAAGAATCAGACTCTAAAGGGTCCCTCAGTTCTGGGCTTTATTGCACAAGTCATCTGCCACCTCTTCACCCTCCACTCCATTCGGCCTTAGGCTAATGTCAGGGTTGAGCAATTAAAGAGACACATAGTGCTGCAGTTTTTATCGTTTACAAACTTAAAGCCTTGCCTTTGCAAGCTTGGTCCAGCCAGAGCTCACTCGGCCTAGAAGGCAGTGAGTCTGGGAATGTATATCTCATTTGGCGGAAAGATACCAAGGCCCCCAGGGGGTGGGCTGTTAACCAAAGCGCTGACAGAGGCTCTGAAATTCCTTGACTTTTCTGGAATATGAAAGTTCACCTTCAAAAGAAGGTTAGGCCCGTGGAAAATGGTTGACACCCTCTTCTGCCTTTGGAAAAGTACTTCAGCTACAAAGACATCAACTACCAGCTTCCAAGGAGGTCAGGAAGGAAAGTGGTCGCCATGACAACATCTTTGGCAACCTATTTTCATCTTCCTCAGTTCAAAACAGCTTCCAGCCAGTTCCTGTCATGTGGGAAAGAGCAAACGAAGTCTAACTCCAGCCCAGCAACTACACTCAGCCAATCTCCTGCCACATCGCAGTGGCGAGAGGAAGGTGGTGGCCAATGAAGAGGCCTGAAGCTGTGTCATCGCCCCAGCCAGATTTGAGTAACCAGAAGGCTGGTTCATGTGACCGTCTCCATGGCGACCTCCCTTAGCAATCCCAACTGGTCCTGTTTATGAGCTCTGGAAAATTCCACCCAGACTCTGGCCTGATTTTTTTTTTTCCCCTTCTCGGCTGCCTGGCTGCCTCCAGCTCCAAGACAGGGATGAAGTCACTGCCAATGTTTAACCCCTTCTGGAGAGATGCCTGGTCCCAGGTAGTTCTGGGGCTCTCAGAGGGGCACAGGCTTCTCATTCACCGACGGCTATTGCCACGTCAATAGTCCGTGACTGTCCTCTGCTGCAGGCTGGGGAGGAAAGGTAGCCAGATACACCGTAGTGGTAGCCACCATTTACAGGGCTCACGGGGCTCGTCACTTGAGCCAGGCTCTGTTCTAAAGCTCTGATATCCTCACAGTTCATTTCCATTTCACTGAGAAATAAGTGGATTTAGAGAGGGAAGGAGCTAGCTAACCCCCCTTCCTCGCCGCCGCAGTACAGGCAGGAGGTGGAGGAATTAGGCTAGGACCCTACGTGGGACCCTTGGGATGCCACTCTCCACGTGGCTCACCATGACACCAGGATGGAGGGGACAATGCCAAAGGGCAGAGGAGAGTGACATTTAGGCCAACTGGAGGAATGGCAGAAAGCACTCACTTGCTCCAGGACACCTAAACCACGCGGCCTGAGCTGAGTCACTAGGCTGCTGGGTGTGGCTGTGGCCAGGGCCTGAGTCCTCCCATTCAGCCTATGAAACTGGCCATGCTGGGATTCTGGCTGGGGCCAGGGAGGGAGAGCAAACCTGCTAACATTCCTGCCTGACTCCTGCAGGGCACCATGCTGACTGGGGAGATCCGCAGGACCACCAACTGGAAGCTAGGGCGAGCCTTTGAGAGTCCTGTGCCAGCCCAAGGCCACAAAGGACCGTGTGGATGACACATGTGTGCAGAGCTGCATCATCAAGCTGAGGCAGGACTATAAGAAGTCCAGGACTCATTTTCCAGCTTGTTAAGTAACAATGACAAACAGCAATAAAAGTCATACACCATTAGCTCAAGATAAAAACAGATGTGTCACCAAGTGAAGGGTAGCATCGGGAGTGATATCATCAGATGGAAATGACCATAGGAACTGATGACTCCTGGGAAAGGACCCTGGAGGAGGAAAGGGGCTCTGGGGGAAGAGACAGAGGGACAGCTAGTGTCCCAGGCCTCTGGCACCAGATAAGGCTGGAGCGGAGGCAAGAAAGGCTGAGGGAGGGGGATGGCCCTGCCGAGGGCGGGGCTGCCGGTGATGCAGATGGGGAAGGGCTGACCCTTCCTGACCTGGGCTGTCTCTAGCCCAGGTCTCTGTTGACAACTGGGGCCTCAGCTGAAGTCTTTGCTTATTTAGATTAGTCATGGAAATTTCTAGGGGCTCAGTTCTCAGAGCCACCCTCTTCCCAGCCCCAAGATCTAGAGTTCCTTTCCTAGTTTAAACCCCAGGATGAAGAGGCCCAGGGCAGCTGAAGAGTCATGTGACAGCTACAGAAGGCAGGTCTGCAGAGGCTAGGTCACAGTTTGGGGCACACTGGGCATGTGACAGCATGGGATACCAGTGCTGTCCTCCACTGGCAGGTCTTGCAGCCCAGGATTCCTGCTCCAGAGAGAGGATGAGGAGAAGAGGGACAGTGTCCACCACCATGAGTCCAAGCAGCTCCTCTCGGGTGGCCGCCCTAGGATACAGGGCAGTCGGCTAAAAGGTGGCTACCTAAATACTGGGCCACATACAGCCCTTCTGTGCCTCAGAAATAATCTGGGTGCTCTGTTTTCTTGGGGGTAGTATTTTGCATAACTATATCTAGAAGCTTCCAAGTGGAAGAAGTTAGTTCTGTGTGCAGAGAGGAGCTGGGGAGGCCCTGCACCTTCGTGGGAGCTCCTGGCCAGCAGCAGAAGCAGCAGCTAGAAATGCTGGACTGGCATGAGCTCTAGCCTCAGGCACTGAGGCCTGGTTACCAACAGCCAAGTGGAAAGGCTTGGTGTCCCCGCCCTTTGTCCAGCAGACCCCTCTCCTCTCTGCACTCAGGGTCAAGCCCGAGGCCCCTTGTGTCCACGTTCAGGGTCCACAGCAGCACCACTCCCTTCCCCCAGCAGGGCTGCAAACCAGGGTGTCCCCTGGGCCCCTCAGGGGAGTGAGGGAGCCATGATAACAAACATCATCATCCTTGAAAGCAGGCCATGCTGGTGGTGCCCAGGGACAGCGGGAGGTGCCGCCGAGAGGCCCTTTCTGAGCAGGATCCTGGGTGCGGCGTGGGTAATGAGAACGCGTCTGCGCTGGGAAGGAATATTCCAAGCAGATGAGTCATGAAGAGTAGAGATCACAAGCCCGGAAGGAGGCAGAAGAGACCAGGGTGGGCGTGCAGCCAGCTCCGCAGATCTTCCACACCCTCTTCTTTTTCTGTCCTTCCCTGTCCCCCTCCTCCCTCCAGGCCTCTGTGACCTCCAAGCTGCATCCATGGACTCCAGTGCCCTCCCTCTGCCCTCTCCTAGCTCTGCCACCTTACAAAGGGCAGCAGACAGTGCTTCTCAAAGTCAGAAGTCATCCTTCTGCCCATGTGGCAGCAGCCATACTCCCAGCCCAGGAGATTCAAGCTCTCCAGACTCAGTCCAGTGCCTCCTGCTCCCCTGCTTTCTCTAATGCCTGCACCCCACTCCCAGACAGACCAGTACATCCCTTCCTCCCCAAACAATCCTTGCAAATCTGGGGGGTGCGGGGCTTCTGTTTACCTGTTCTGTTGGGGTGCTTCCTAACCCGGGTCTTCACTAAAGTCTGATAAGTCCTGCTCATCTTTAAGGTAATGGCCTCTATGAACACTTCTGGAAACTTCCAGCCAGAATACAATTTCTGCCTCCGGATATTATTGTTCTTGTTCTGGCACCTCCTTTCCTCATCTGTTTTCCTCATGGCAAGACCAAACTTAGTCTCAGCTTCCTCAGATAAAAGCCCAGAGTTGTGTGGTAGTGGGGTATGACTGTTCCCACTATCAAGTCAAGGAGGTGTCAGGGGATAGACAGTTCAGCTATCTGAGTGTCTAAGAAGTAATGTGGGAATGTGACTTTTTTATTTCCCCCCGGTGCTAGGGATTAAACCCAGGGGTGTTTTACCACTGAGCTACATCCCTAGCCCTTTTATTTTTTAATTTTGAGACAGTGTCTCTCCCTAAATTGTCCAGGCTGGTCTTGAACTTGCTCTACTGCCTCAGCCTCCAGAGTAGCTGGGATTACAGGCCTGCACCACTGAACCTGGCTGGGAATGTGCCTTTTCTGAATTCTAGATGCATTTATTGTAAATGAGGGGGTAATTAGAATTACAGAATTTCAGGATTAGGAAAAAAATGTCAATCATTCTTATCCAGATTCTCTGCAAACTCTATGAAGTTGTCACCTAAAGGAAGGGAACCTGTGGCTGGTGAGCCTCAAGGCCTGCTCCACCTCCAGTCCCAGCAGCTCGGCTCTCACATTAGCCAAGAGAAGGTCCATCAGGTCACATGCTTCTAGCAGGGCTGAGAAGCACCTCCGACAAAGATCCTGGCACCCTTGTTCCACAGACTTGCTTCTGTGGTATGTGGGCCACAGGTGCCCTGAGAAGGAATGAGCATGTGAGTGTGCGTGTGTGCGTGTGTATGCAGAAAGTGTAAAGTTTAATAAGCATCATGCTAGGCATGCTGGGTCAACATCAACAGCTGCAGGGACCTCAAGAGAGCCACTGAACACATCAGTGATACAAGAATGTGGATGTGACCCACTGGGAAGCCTCACTGCTCCTCCAGGCTATTCCAGAAGGCTCACTCAGCAGGCCACAGTAACTGGAGGCTTCAGAAAAGTGGCAGGTGAGGGCCGGCCACATGCCTCCCACGGCGATTCACACCCCTGGCCAGAACTGGGCCTTGGCTCTGCAACCCTGGGAGTGAAGGCTCAGCTGCAGCTGCGAGGAACCCCACCCCCACCTGGCCTGTGTGGTCTTGGGAGAGGGAAGCAGGTCCAGCTTCCCATGCGATTCAGTTCCGTGCCATTCGCCCCTGCAGATGGCCAGTCACATTCCTGTCCAATCGCCATTTGTTTTGTGCCTGTGGAAGTGCACGTTGTCTGTAACACCCTGCTTTTCACTGACACCCTCCCCAATACTTAATCAGCAACAGTGACGAACTGCTGAAAATCTCATGGGTACCTGTTGTGACTAAACTTCTATTTCACAAGTGTCTCTGGAAGGAGGCTTCAGAAGAGGGGCCTACTCTCCTCTCACAGCCCCCTCTCATGTGGCGCCACCAGAGCCCTGCACTTCCTGAACATCTACCACACTGTGCTGCTCTTTTGAGCGGTATGGCTGCGTGTGTGTGTGTGTGTGTGTGTGTGTGTGTGTGTGTGTGTGTTTAATATTTGTTTACCTGTTTGTTTTTTGAGACAGGCTCTGTGGCTCATTCGGTACTTAAAACTCTTGGGCTCCAGGGTCCTCCTTAAGCCATCACACCTAGGTTGTGTCTTAAATCCCAAAAGAAGGCTTCTTCAGTCGTTCCTCAGTGGACACATACTGAGCCCCTACTGTGTATCAGGCACTGGTGATACCCAGAGCGACTCTCAGCGGCTGCCAGCCTCAGTTTCCCCATCTGTAAGGGGATGACAGCAGCACATCCTTCTCAGGGTTGCTGAGGACTGAAGCAGCTTAGCACGGTGTTCAACATTCACTACGGAAATAAAGCTGTGCACTGTACAGTGCTGTCATACAGGCACACCAGGGACAGCAGGGGGAACAAGGGAAGCCAGATAGAAAGTACAGCTGCTGAAGAGGAGGTCAGCTAGAAAGTCTCCACCCAGGACTAGCCGGCCCAAGAGGAAGGGCCTGCAGAAGATGGGCCCTGGGAAGGAAGTCTAGAAACTAGCTGGGCGCGGGGCATGCCTGTAACCCAAGCTACTCTGTAAGCTGAGGACGGGAAGGTCCAGGCCAGCCTCAGCAGTTTAGTGAGATCCTGTCACTGATAAAAAAAAACAATTAATAAAAAGAGCTGCAGATGTAGTTCAGTGGTAAAGTGCCCCTGGGTTCAATCCCCAGCACCAAAAAGAACAAATGGGAACTAGAAATGGTGGGATGGAGAAACTGAGGGGCCCTGCAGAGCTTTTGAGGGGCAGCACCTGGCGGCCTCCTCGCTCCTCTGGAGAGCTGCATGACCCTGTGTCGGTCCTGCCTCCACATCCCTCAAGGCCACAGCTGGGCTTCCGCAGTCAGGCCTCCAGGAAAGATCCGTAGCAGGGTGCGGGGGCCCCAGGCCAGGGTCATCATGAACCAGTAAGCTACAGGAGGGAAGGGGAAATGTGGCCTCTGGAACCCCAAGATGGGGGAATCATCTTGCCTTCTTCCTTTGTCCCTTCCCAGAAGAGGACTCGGTCTAACATGGCATCGTTCCTACAGTGTTAAGAGAGTAAATCTAGATGTTCCTTCCCTCGGAAAGACAGGAAGAGAATCCACTGCCTTTACACTCCGCCCTGGTGACTTTGGTGCCTGTGCTTGGCTGGGACTTCCTCTTCCCTCCCCCTCACTCTGCAGAAGAGGAAGGCCGCAGGCACTTGCAGTTTCTGTAACTTGTGTCCTGGACCTGCCCCCCTCCCCCCCTCCCTGCACGTGACGGGTGTGCCCTGTGGGTTTCAACGGTTAATTCTGCATTTTTCTCCAAGGTTTGATTTTGGCTGTGCAAAACTCCCAGGAAACAATGCTCTCTTCTCCAAGGCCGAGCTCTTCTGGCTGCGTCACCTCCGTGGGTTTTTTCCAGCAGTAGGAAGAACCCAAATTTGCTCAGCAGCCTCAGAGGCTCACGTAGTTCTCAGGGTGCTGTGAGATGGGGGTGGAGTGGGGGAGGGGTTGGGGACTGCAAATTACAAGTCTTTAGAAAACAAGAAAGTTGTTTTTCTTGAGGTGCCCTTTGCCTTTTACATAGAGATCACAGGACTGCATAAAATCAGGAGGGACCCATGCGGGTGGACTGGCCCAGACTGGCCTCTGGCCCCCTGGGCTATAGTGAAGGACCTCAGAAGGCTCTGTGAAGAAAAGTCAGAATTACTGACACCAAAAGCTCAGTCCTTGTCCTGATGCCAATTCAATAACTAGGACAAAGTTTTGAGAAAGGAAAAACAAGTTTTACTGCTTTGCTAAGCAAAGGGGAATACACAATGGACTCCTGTTCCAGAGGCTGGGATTCTCACTGCCAAGGGGAACAGTGGACTTTTAAAAAGGGGACACAAAAGCTACACTCCAGCTGGGCCTTGGCAGGAGTCATGTGTAGCCCTGAGAAAGAGCCATTTCTTAGATGGTGTAGGCACTGGTCCCGAAGTTTGGGTTCCTTCATTCGTGTGGTGCATGAGCAGATAACAGCCTAGGCCAGGGAGAAGGTTCATCTTGCTTCGCCCGTGGTTAGGGAAAGGGGGGTGGGAGAAGAGGAAGGAAAAAAAGGTCAGTTTTAAAATAAGCTGTGATGGCAGAGTAGGTGTTATACAAAGGCATGAAGTGGGCTCCTGCTACATTGCTCACCAGGGAAGGGGTGGGTGGATTCTGGAATTCTCTGGAGGCTTCTGGCCTGGTGTGAGTCAGGAGGCTTAGGTAGCATGCCTAGAGGCCTGACTCTAAATTTTTGCTGTTTTACTGCTTTTCAGCACCGCACCTCCTTGAAGCCACAGCCAGGGGGCCTGAATTCTTCCACATTCTCTTCCCACTTCTGTTTATAGAATCAGCATCATCGGTTCTTTGATTTCATCCTTTTTTTTTACACAGGAGGAAGTTGCCCCAGAGAAGTTATTGGGTTCATGCCCAAGGTCAGTGACTGTTTATCAGTGAAGTGACTGCCAGAAATTAGAAGCAAGGGTCTCCTATTTTTAGCCTGGGCTGCTTGGAGAGGAGCATGAGGTGACTGGCTAAAATGGACTTGTCCTCTTATATTAGTGTCCTCATGCCCAAATGAAGACTAGGTTTGAGACTAAAATGGAGGATAAACAAACAGATATTAAAGTGCCAGTGGAAAAGCAGCTATAGGAACACGGATGCCCAGCAGAGAAAAGGCGAAAGAGCTCAGTGCTGCATCCAAGAATCCTTAGTGCCAAGGGATACGCAACGGAATCAAAGGTGTCACTGATCTCCTCCCCTGAGCACTCGGCCATTTTAGGCTGTCCTCTTGTTGCAGTTGTTATTTCAGAGGTGCGAACTAAACCCAGGGCCTCCTGTACTCTAGGCAGGTGCTCTACCTCTGAGCTGTGTCCCCAGCCTAGGCTCTTTTTTAAGAAAGAAATCTTCCAGACAAAAAGAGAAGGCAGGAATCAGAATATTTTGGAGACAGAGTCTGTTTTGTGAAGAAAGTAACAACAACCACCACCAAACCAAAAACCCAAAACTAGGAAGATGAAGGCAGTAAATGTTCAGGTCTAAGCAATAAAAATGGAGTTAATGTTCATAATCTTGAAAACACTATTTTTCACTTACTGATGACTGGGGAGCAGTTGAAATTTTCTCTCTGGTCTTTGCCAAACCATTTCTTTAGGTACAAGAGCTTCCTGAGAACCAAACTCCATTTAATCCTCTACTTCTTTCTACGATCCAGGGAATCAACTACATAATATGTGGCCACTCTTAACGGTATAAGAAAAATTCTGTAATTTGTAAGACTAGAAATGTTGAATTTAAGAATATTGACATTTATTTAAGTGCTTTGGGGCCTTAACGTTCATTTCATGGGTCCAGAGCAGGCCCAGGCACTCCCCCAGGCATGGAAAAACTGCAACTGGGGAGGGAGACAGGCGGTCTGGGGGAGGAATGGAGGCAGCGGAAGGTCATAAATGAGGAATTCAAGAACAGCTTCTGCTAGCTGTGTCTAATTTTAAGCAAATCACCAACTCCCCAGGCTTCCAAATCCCTATCTGTAAATCGAGGCGACCTGACTCAGTTTTCTTCCTTCTAAAGACAAAATTCTATTAGAAATTTTCCAGTTCCAGAGCAAGCATCAAGACCGTGTCCGGAGGGAACCAGCCGCATCTCAGTAATATTCCACTGTTGAGCCTTCAGAAAAAGAAGCAAAAAACACAAATCACGGCTAGTTTTGCCAGGGTCCGTGGACAAAACGTGCTTAAACTGGCCCTGCTTTATGGGAGTCGGGAGGTGAATGACCGGCTGTCATAGGGGCCAGCAGCCCCAATGGCCAGCACCCCGTCCCTTCACAAAGCACTGCCACTTACAGGAGCCAGAAGGTTTTGTTAATAAAAAATGTTAAAAAAGTAAAACAACACCCACTTTCTTCATCATTCAGTGGCCATCCCAACCTGGGCAGGGTGACTAGGCTCGTCTTCCTCGCCTGGAAGCCAGTGCCTAAAGCACGGCAGTTTGGGGTGGGGTGCGGCTCAGGGGTGGAGCGAGGCCCTGGGTCCATCCCAGCACCAACGGGGGCGCTTCGCAGGTTGCAGGATGACTCCGGAGGTCAGAGAGGGGCGGAAGCTCTGGCCCTGCGTGTCCCATCGAGGGCTCCATCTTGGGCCACCTGCTTGTTTCTCTTCCAAGAGGCCCGGCGGCAGCTAGGTCAGCCGAGACCCCTTTCCGGTCAGAGTCCTGGACTGATAACACCTGGTGACTCACAAAAGGCGTTTCCATAAAGACACAGCGCCTGATAATTAGCAGGGATGGTGTGTTCATTTTTAATGACAGGGGCGAGGAAGGAAAGGAAGGCGGAGGGCGAAGCGACACGGAGGGGCAGGGAGAGGCTCCACTGGACCACGACCAGCGCCCACGTGCGGGACCCCACGCGAGGGGCGACCGGAAAGCCCCCGCCGGTCCCCACTGCGCCCTGCCCCCACCCCGGTCGGACTGCGGCGCTGGGGGCGGGGCGCGCCTGCGCACTGGGGCGCTGCGCCAACCGCCGCGCTCGCGGCCAGGACCGGCTGGAGCCGGTTAGAACAGGCGGCGCCCGCCCGCGAGCTGGCACCTCACAAAGGGAAGGCGGATCACGGACCGCGTATCCCTGCGCGGCGCGCCTGCGCGCGCCGCCCCTCCCCCGGCCTTTGTCCGCTCGGGAGGGCCGGCCACTGGCTCGGGGCATCGCGGTGATCCCTTCCCCCCGCTCTGCGCGGTGGAGGGTGCTGGATGCGGGCGCCGCCGAGCTCGCTGTAGCGGGTGCAAACCCGTGTGTGGGCGCGGCGGGCGCCGAGATTTCCCTAAGAGCTCCTGGAAGCAGCTCCCGGGGGAGTTTGGTTTAAATAAGATTTCCCAAACTGCCGAAAGACAAAGATTTGGAGTTTACAAAGCTCTTTCCCTGCCAGTCCCCTCCCCCCCAAGGGCAAGATGAGCGTAAACCCGGGGTGGTGCAGAACCTGTGGCGCACCCGGGACGCTGGGCGGTGGTCTGGGCGAGGGGCACGTGTCCCGCCTGCCGTGCCCGAGCCGCCGTCCTCGCCGCCCCTGGGGAGACCCACGAGGTCCTTGGTTGGCCGCGTGGCCTTCGGTAGCGGTGACCAGAGGCTGCGGGCTTGAAGACGGCAGGGAACAGTGTGAGGGCCCGGGGTGGAGGACAAGCCTCCGCCCAGACCGTCCCCAGCACGGATGTCCTCCCGCCATGACGCCCAGGTACCCTGTGGGCTTCTCGATTGAAAGTCACGCCCTGGGTCCGGCTCAGAAGCCATTTTGTTCGCCAACGCCCAGTTACGAAATGGAAAATGAAGCCACTTTCAAACCCAAGTCAACCTGATTCCAAAGGGCAGTAAACTGCCTACTGTGTGTCAATAAAACACAAGAGGTGGCTGAGAGCTGTCCCAAGCAGTGGCTCCGAGCTTCTGTGAGCTGTTGTATAAGCGACTTAAAATGTGATGGTTTCGCTTTCCTTGGCCTGAATTTTCAGCTCATAGCAACTTGCTAGTGAGTCTGAAGTGTTTCTGAGTATTAGTTTGCATTCAAGTTCCATACACTGTAAAGAAAAATCCAGAAACTTTTAGAAGTCCATCTATTTTTAGCCTTTCAGGGGAACTATTTTTCCTTCCCTCACAAAGGCGGCGGACGGCTACTGGATTCCGGCGGCGTGAGGTGGCCGTGGCCTATAAATACGCCTCTCCCCGGCTCTGCGGCAGGCATTCAGGCAGCGAGCGCAGAGCAGCGCGGGAGGCGGCAGCGCAGCTTGGGGAAGCCGCAGATAAGTTCTTTAATTTAAAAAGAAAAGATAGTGACTAGGATAACTAGCAGATATAAATAGGAACTAGCTTTCTAATATACTGCTTAGCGCTAAATTCTTAGAGTAATTTCGGTACCTTTTTAAAAGATTTTAGAGGAAAATAGGAAAGGCTGTTTTAAAAAAGTTTGAGAAAGGAAGAAAGAAGAAAAACGTATTTGTACAACATGGCAGATTGAGACGAAGCTTCTTCATGAAGTAAAAGTATTTTTAAAGAAATTTGTCGAAAAGGACAGCAAAGTCCTTAATAAAAGCCTTTAGTTGAAGGGCAGCCTTTGTAAACTAGCATTAAAATAAGACGATTTAAACAGAATCTAAACCTCATTTAAAAGAGCGAAGTGTAGGTGGTGAAAAGCCATTTAAAAGAGTACAGAGTAGGTGATTAATTGGAAGGCTTTGGAAGGTTAAGTTGAAGGTGGTTAAGAAACCTTCATGGCGGAGGAGAAAGATGCGTCATTCCAAGCCTAGTTAATCTTAAAGCATAATTTGCTTAAAAAAACATGAAAATAGGAAAGGCTTAACGGGGAGTGGTAGGATAAAAACCAGTTTGGAGAAAAGAAGATAGAAATTTGAAGTGGAAAACTTGAAGACAGAAGTACAGGAAGGTGAAGAAAAGATAGAGAAGATGTAGGAAAACTAGAAGATTAAATATACTCCTTTAGAAGACAAAAGATAATTTTAAGCCCACAAAATGGGAAGCAGAAGAAAACTAGGAGAAAAAGCAGCAAAGAGTGGAGTGTACAAACCTTAGAAGATAGAAACAAGGTAGAAAATGGTTGAAAATGTCATGGAAAGGTATTTCAGATAGAAAATGCAAGACGCTAAGACAACTATTGGATACAAACATTCAAGATAGACAAGGTAGAAGAGAAGTTGGAAGCAAAAATTGGATAAAGTAGAAGAACTGAAAAATGGAAGTGATTAGTAGTTTGTTTTTAAAAGCCCATCAATTTAATATTTGGTGGTGCAGAAATGAGAAGCCTCAGATGAGGGTGTCAAAATTCGTAGGCCAGAGCCAATTTAGAAGAATGTTAAACTAGAAGAAAGTTGGTTTAAAGCCACATCAAAATTAAAAGGACAAGTAATTTTAAAAACTAAGGCAGAATGCTTTTGGAAGAATTGAATTTAAAGGCCTTAAATCTTGTAGTTTAGTTTACTTTGAAAAATACAAGGACTTTGATAACTGAAGTAATTCAAGATCAAGAGTAATGGGTTTCATTGGACTTTTGAGCTAAGATGATCTGTAAAATGATAAGGACTAGCATTAATTGGCAGCCGACCAGGTGCTACGCAGACGTGGATGCAGTGACCCTAGGAAGGAAGACAGGAGTCCAGGAGCCAGTGTTCGGTGAAGCTAGGACTGAGGAGCAAGCGGCAGGCCGTGGTGAAGATAGGAAGGAGTCCAGGAGCCTGTGCGAGTTGGTGAAGGAAGCTAGGAAGAAGGAAGGAGCCCTAACGCTTGGTGGTGAAGCTAGGAAAGCATTGGAGGAAGGAGGAGCCAGTGCGATCTGGTGCTGAAGCTAGCTGGCGCCTGGGCTTGTCGACCCCGCGGAGGAGGCGAGCGTGCGTTGTGGAGGATAGATAGCCCGCCCTAGACGCGCATGGCAGTGTGCGAGGCTACGGGAGAGCGAGTGGTGTGGTAAAAGTCCGGGAGGTCGGCGATGTCGTATTTTTCTGTAACTTGAGCGTGGTAACTTTATTTTCCTTGTTCCCTAATGGTAATGGGGGAGTTGGACCTCAGCGGAAAGGGATTTACGTGGGTGAGTGCGCACCTAGGCCGATTTCCGGGTGTTGTAGGTTTTTCTTTTTCAGGCTTATGTTCTCATCTTGTCTGAAGCGTTTGAGGGCAGACTGCCAAGGCCTCGAAAAATGGTAGATGGCAAGTTTGTTTTTTTCACCAGCTTGAAGTAAAAATGAATTTTATAGAACAATTTCTGCAAATTTTTAAGCAGCTTGTCTTTTTTTAGATAGCAATGAAGTATTTGGTGAATAGATGAGCTGTTCTTTCCTCACCTGAATTAGTTTTGTACATAAAGTCTGGGAGTATAACTGGGGGGAAAGTTTTGTTTTTTTGGTGTGCGTGTGTGGTGGGGATGGGAAAATGTTTTTGAGTTCTTTTCCCCTTAGGTCTTTCTAGAATCCTAAAGGCAAATGACTCCAAGTAACAGAAAAAAAGAAAATCCAGTATCAGGATAATCAGAACACCACAGGTTTACAGTTTCTAGAAACTAGATCCACGAGTAGCTCTCACTTTGTGGAGGAGGTGTCCATTGGAGAAATTGCTGGTAGTTACTCTTTCTTTCCCCCCCCTCTTAATCAGATTAAAAGTGTTAAACCCCTTCAACTTGTTATTTACCTTTGGGGATCTTCTTAACAGGGAAGAGAGAGGGTGGGGGAGCAAATGTTTTTTTTTCTAAGATTTTCCACAGATGCTATAGTACTATTGACAAACTGGGTTAGAGGAGGCATGTACTGCTCTGCTGTTGGCACCAACACCTTCAGGGATTGGAGCAGCTTTTATCCTTGGAAGAATTTTCCCAGTTGAAGCTGAAAAGTGCAGCACAGTGCAGCTTTGGTTCATGTTCAGTCAACTCAGAACTTCAGAAGCGCTTGACTAGGCCAAATGTTGAAGTTAAGTTTCCAAATAACATAATTTAAAATACTTCATTAAAGGGGAGGGGCAAATTTTGGCAATTAGTTTGCAGTGGTCTATTGTGGTTGGGATGGGGGGTGGGTTTAGGTAATTGTTTAGTTTATGATTACAGATAATTCATGCCAGAGAACTTAAATACTTAGGATGGAAAAACTAAAGAACTCTCAACTTCCAAGTTGGCAAGTAACTCCCAATCCATTAGTTTTATTTCCTCCAAGTTCTGAATTGGGCAGCATGGGAAGGTTTTTAACTGGATGTACCAGTGCATTTATTTGGGCAAGGAAAGTAAACATGGTAAAATGGTATCTATCCCCCTCAGTGTGTAGGGCTTGGGGAAGGAAAGTGTTGGAGTTGGGGGTTGGTCTGGCTTATTGGAATGACATTGAATAGCTACAGTTCTGGGAATTTTAAAAAGCTTAATTTTGGATATAGATGGTAGTGTGTGGTTCTCTTTTGGAATTTTTTTCAGGTGATTTAATGTAACTTAATACTACTATAGGAACTTCAGAGCAAAGGAAGTGGCTTAATGATCCTGAAGGGATTTCTTCTGATGGTAGCTTTTATGTTATCAAGTAAGATTCTGTTTTCAGTTGTGTGTAAGCAAGTTTTTCTAGTGTAGGAAAAATTTTTCCTTTGGCAAAACAAGATGTACAGGTATGAAATTTTGTGAATTGTATCATAAACTTGTATCTATTTGTAAATCATAACTTATTAAGAATTGTAATAAAATGTTTCTTAGAGGGTGGGCTTTTGTTGATGAGGGAGGGGAAACCTTTTTTTTTTCTGTAGACTTTTTTCAGATAACATCTTCTGAGTCATAACCAGCCTTGGCAGTATGATGGCCTAGATGCAGAGGGAACAAACAGCTCGTTGGTGAATGATAAGTAAAGGCAGAAAAGATTGTCATACCTTCATTGGGGAATAAGCATAACCCTGAGAATCCTTACTACTGATGAAAATATTGTCTGCATATGCAAAAAAAATTAAGCAAATGAAAGCTACCAATTTAAAGTTTTATGGAATCTACTATTTTAAAATTATGGCTTATCAAGCTATTTTCACAAAAATGAATCGAGAAACTATGAAGATCAAATGCCCATCTCAAAAACACTGCTTTTACAAAAGCAGAATAAAATGGAATGAAATGAAAATGATTATACTACATTGTTCCTGAAGTAAAAGAAGCTGAAATAATTGAGTGGGATCAAGTGGATTTGAGAGGAGGCTGTGCTGTGTGCCAATCTTTCGTTTGCCTCAGACAGGTTTCTCTTCGTTATCAGAAGAGTTGCTTCATTTCATCTGGGAGCAGAAAACAGCAGGCAGCTGTTAACAGATAAGTTTAACTTGCATCTGCAGTATTGCATGTTAGGGATAAGTGCTTATTTTATAAGAGCCGTGGAGGTGTTGAACCTGGCACTTTTTCCTGACCCCTTCCTTAGGGGATTTCAGGATCGAGGCACTTTCCCATCCAGCCTTTTAAAATTTTGGGCTTCCACGGTGGGATGGTACACCTCATTCAGAGGCATTTGCACCTTAATTCCTTAAAAGCCTCTTAAGTGACTAGTGCTTTAATCATAATGCTTAACAAAACAAAGGAAATATTTTTAACTTGAATCTTACAATACCCTAAAAGGGATAGACAGCATAATGTGCTGTTAAGAATCAGATATGTTAATCTTGCTAAAAATTTTCATGTTAACTTGCAATGTATATTGTGCATAAAACCATTAAATCATACAAATTAATAAAATACTTTATTAGAGAATGTATGTTTTTAGAAAGCTGTCTCCTTATTTAAATAAAAATATTGTTTGTCTGTAGTTAGTGTTGGGGCAATCTTGGGGGGTATTCTTCTCTAATCTTTCAGAAACTTTGTCTTCGAACACTCTTTAATGGACAAGATCAGGAATTGAGCGGAAGACCGAATTTAACTTTAAGGCAGGAAAGACCAATTTTATTCTTCATAAAGTGATGAGAACTTAATTAATAATTCCAGGCACATGGCAATAGAGACCCTCTAAATAAGGAATTAAATACCTTTTAGACAGGTGGGAGATAAAGATCAGAGTAAAAGGTAACTACACATTTTGTTTCCAGATAGTTGGGAGTCAAGTTGATAGTGATTAAGCTAGAATAAGGTACTTAACATTTCTTAGTTTGCATGTTAACTTTAAATGCTTATTATCATTTCATTAAGTGTCGCACACTATTCAGTTAGGCATTGGTGGGGGGCACGTGGGTTTTTTGAGAATTTTCCTTTGCAGAGGCTTCTTTTCATCCTTCATGAAGCTGTTCAGGATGTTGACTTGCATATGAGTGCTTGGCTCTGCCTTCTGCTAGTGAGTGTGAGACCTTGCAGTGAGTTTATTTTCCTGGAATTTGGAGGGAAGGGAGGTGGGGATGGGGCTTACTTGTTTTAGCTTCTTTTTTTACAGACCACACAGAGAATGCAGTTGTCTTGACCTCAGGTCTGTCTGTTCTTTTGGCAAGTAATAATGCAGTACTGTTCTGATCTGCTGCTATTAGAATGCATTGTGAAACGACTGGAGTATGATTAAAAGTTGTGTTTCCCCAATGCTTGGAGTAGTGATTGTTGAAGGAAAATCCATGAGTGATAAAGGCTGAGTGTTGAGGAAATTTCTGCAGCTTTAAGTAATCCGTGTTTGTGATTGAAGCCAAGTACCTTTTGCTGTGCTGCTTTAGGTAAAAGCTTTTTGTTCTTTCTGGTAGGGGGGTCGGCGGGGGGGGGGGGGGCACTGAAGCCTTTAGTCTTTTTCAGATTCCACCTTAAAATCAGTGACAAGAATAAATTCATACAAGCAAGTCTTCAAGAAATGTAACTGGCAAGTGGAAATGTTTTGAACAGTTCAGTGGTCGTCAGTGCATTTGTCTTTGTGTGGGTTTCTCTCTCCCTTCCCTTGGTCTTAATTCTTACATACAGGAACATTGAGAACAGCAGACATACGTATTCGAAGGGCCAGAGAAGCCAGACCCAGTAAGGAAAAATAGCCTATTTACTTTAAATAAAAAGTCAAAACATTCCATTTTAAATGTGGGGATTGGGAACTACTAGTTCTTTCAGATGGTATTCTTCAGATTATAAAAGGAACTCCCAGTTGATTTCACCAGTGGACAAATTGAGGATAACAGGTGAACAAGCTTTTTCTATATTTACATACAAAGATCAGTTTCGGGTAAATAACTTAGTGTTGAACAGACTTAAGCTTTATGCTGAAGTCAGTAGCATGTGAGCAAATTGTGTGTTGGCCTGGGGGTGGAGGGGTGAGGTGGGCGCTAAGCCTTTTTTTAAGATTTTTCAGGTACCCCTCACTAAGGCATCGAAGGCTTAAAGTAGGACACCTGGAGCCTTCCTGTGGCAAGAGAGACAACAAAGCGCTATTATACTAAGGTCAATAAAAGTGGTGTCGGCCTCAGCTTGATTTCTCTTAGCAATGAGGACTTGCCTCAACACCTTTCTGGCATTATAGCATCCGGAAGGGTGCTCCCTGGGCTTACCTTAAAATTTGAATAAGCTGTTTTTATAACAGCTTATGACAGCCCAGATCTCAAGTGGTGTTTGAAGGGGAGGGAAAGGGGGAAAGCGGGCAACCAGTTTTCCCTAGCTTTTCCAGAGCCTGTTTAAAGCAAGGTCTCCCCACAAGTGACTTCTCTGCCACATCGCCACCCCCTGCCTTTGGCCTAGCACAGACCCTTCACCCCTCACCTTGATGCAGCCAGTAGCTTGGATCCTTGTGGGCATGCTGCATAATCAGTTTCAAGGTAACCACGGTGCCGAGGTCCGGTGGGTTGCACTACTAGAAGAGGCCGTTAATTTATGAACTTAACAGAATATTAAAACCACAGCTAAGTAGCTATGTTTTACCTGTATATACACTTATGCAGTGACTAAAACCAACTTAAACCACTAAGTAGAGAAGTAACATATCCAGAATTGTAATGTTGGGTGGGAGCAGCTGACTTCACTGAAGATAGGCATTTAGCAGTTGAGGACTGTGGGGTGGGATTGCAAAAATTCTCTGCTAAGACTTTTTCAGGTGACTATAACAGACTTGGCCAAGCTAGCATCTTAGCGGAAGCAGATTCTCCAGTGCTCTTCAGTAGGGTTGTAAAGGTTTTTCTTTTCCTGAGAAAACAAAACTTTTGTTTTCTCAGGTTTTGCTTTTTGGCCTTTCCCTAGCTTAAAAAAAAAAAAAGCAAAAGATGCTGGTGGTTGGCACTCCTGGCTTCCAGGACGGGGTTCAAATCCCTGCGGCGTCTTTGCTTTAAGTCTTAACATCTGTCTTTAGGACGATAGGGGAGGTGAACTATGTAGCTTTGATGTTGAATTTGTCAGGAAGCCTGACTGGGTTGCGTGTTTTCATGTGGACACCTGATAAGCTGTTGTCTTTCAGGTAGCCCTCCTGCATCTAGCGCTTGGAGCAGCCCTATTAACTGATTTTATGAAATAAAGAATTGAAAAGCTCTTTATTGGTGTGGTTCTTTTGTTTATAAACCAAAGCTGTTAGGTATCAATGTTACTTGTGTGTACAAATGTGCCATGACTCATTTTCCTATATAAAGTGCATTAAAGTCCATGAGTGAGTGGGAAAAGCTGGTATTGGCAGATTTAACTCCTACTTAATCCTGCTCATCTTTTCAAACAGGGAAGGGGCTTGGGAATGAATGGTGGAGGGTAGTTAGGAAAAAGAGAGTGGAAATTTCCTCTCCCACTGCGAAGTAGCAGTGGTCCTCCTGTATCCACCACCGTTTCTAGGTCTCCCTGCTTCCACTAGGTCTGGAGTAATGTGTGCTGAGGGAGCAGTAAAGCTCATCAGTGCCCTGAGGTGCATGTCGTTTTCTGTTGGGATACTAGCAGACCTTGGTGGCCTGACTGGCCTGCACCCCAGGTGGCCTGCCTCCCGCTCTTGAACCTAAAATTACCTGCTTGGCTCACCCATTTTTTTTTAAACCAGGAACAACCCAGGGAGCCCCATCCCCAGCCCTTCATTTTTTTAGACAGTGTAAGTTGCTTAATACCTACCCTAAGTTGCTGGGGCTGGCTTTGACTTTGATCCTGCCTAAGACGACCAAGTTGCTGGGATTGCAGGCAGGCGCCATCACCCCTACCGCTCTCTACCTAACCCCATTCCCCTCAGTGCTGCTCAGGCCCCAGTCCTGCAATGTGTTGCTCTTTCCAGTAAACTAGCCACGTCTTAGAGGTTGGGCACCCTCGCAGCCCAGGGTTAAGGTGGACTTGGGATGACAGGCCATTTCTTTACCCCTGTGCCAGGGCCCTTAGCAAAGACATCTTCCTGAACTCAGCAAGGCCTTGTCTAGTGCAGTGGCTCACAGCCTGACCAACTTGGATATTCAAGAGTTGGGGGTGTAGCTAAGTGGTAGAGTACCCCCTTGGTTCAACCCCCAGTATTGCCAAATGACCACAAAAACCTCTCAAGGCCTGACACTGGTGATAGGGAGCTCTAATTAGGTCTCTGCCAAGGAAACTGCTGGATTAGAATTCTAATCAGTCCCCAATACTTGATCCTCTGTCACTGGTTTTTCAGTGCAGTCCTCACAGGTGAAGCAATGGGCCAGACAGGTCAGTTGCAGACCAACCCTAACCTTCCCTAGAGTGATATAACGGGGCAGGGAGAAGTGGAAGTAGACAGTGCATAGCACCCTGGCCTAGTTAAGGATCCATTCTGAATTGGTGCCCAGCCTCAGTCTTCTGGAGTAAGTCCCTGTATTTCCAGAGCTGAAGGCTCTGGAGGCACTAAGACTTCACTGCAGAACAAATGAGTGTGAGCAGGGTTTTGGGAACGTGCTAAGGGCTGTGATTCCTGGTGTTGGCCAGGATTGGAAATGTTAAGACGAAATGCAGATCAGAGTTAGCAACAGGAAGGGGCAAAGTAGGTCAGAAGCCACATCAACCATCTGATCAGGAACATAACCCAGAGGTTAGGTTCAGGTCGAAGGGCTTGACCCCAGGTGTGTCCTTTATGTGTTGTCTTGCCATACAAAGCGCATTCACTTTTTTTGAAAAAAGAATTTTTTTAGTTGTAGATGGACACTATACCTTTATTTTTATGTGGTGCCAGGGATTGAACCCAGTTCCTGGAGTGTGAGGCAAAGCACTCTACCACTGAGCCACAACCCCAGTCCTGCACTTGGTTTTTTGATTTCATCATCCTGATAATCCTGAATTTAGACAGCAGCTCCACCATTCCCTAACCTCTCCAAGCTTTCTCAAGTCTCAGGCCCGGGACCAAGGGCTGGTTGGTACAGTTCTAGCAGCAGATTTATGGTTTCAGTAAAGGGATGAAATCGGGAGAAGGAAGAATTTAGGGAGAAAGGAGGCAACAGAGTAGGAGGAGATTTGGGAGGGTCTACCTGGGTTGTTGAGTCAGAAGTCCTGAAAATCAAGAAAACGTGGGTCAGATCCCGGCTCCCGACTCTCACAAGGTGGCGAACTTTGAAAATATAGTCTACCCTGCCCAGGCTTCCCGTTTTCCCACCTGTAAATGGGGATAATCTCTTGTATACCAGGAAGGAAGGGTAGCCATAGAGAGGCATGTGGATCCAACAGGAAATGACTGGAGTTTGCTTCCCTCTAGTGGATAAATGCAGTATTGCACAGTCCCTTGGACTACATCGTTAATATGATTCAGCTCAACAAGTAGGTTTTTGTTTGTTTTTGTTTTTATTTTTGTTTTGTTTTCGCCGAGTAGTGTTCCATTGTGTGGATATTCCGTAACTTTTCAACCCACTCACCTGTCAGTGTAAGTTTGAGTTGATTCCAGTTGGGAATAAAGTTGCTATAAATATGTGTGTACAGATGTACAGAACTGTGTGGAGATATGCTTTCCTTTATCTTGTGTTGCATGCTTCTTTTTTAATGAACTGCCAGAGACTGGGGGTGTAGCTCAATGGTAGAGAGCTTTCCTACCATGCATGAAGTCCCTGGATTCAATCCTCAGTCCTATAAAAAAAAAAAAAAAAGAACTTTCAAAGTGATTGTATCATTTTTGCATTTCCACCAACAACATAGGAAAGTTCTAATCACTGGTAGAGACTTTTGAATTTTATCTATTCTAGTGGATGTGTAGTGGTATGTCGTTTGGTTTTTGTTTTTTTTTTTTTGTTGTTTTTTTTTTTTTTTAGATCTGGGGATTGAACTCAGGATCTTGTTCATGCTGGGCAAGCTCTTTACCACTGATGTACAGGGTCTCGCCAAGTTGCCCAGACTGGTCTATAACTTGTGATCTTTCTGCTTCAGCCTCCTGAGTTGCTGGGAGAACAGGTGTATGCCTCTGTGCCCAGGTTATTGTGATTTTTCTGATAGTTTCACTTATATTAATGATCTGAGCATCTTTTCCTGTGCCATTTATATATCTTCTTCCATGAAGAGTCTGTTCTTTTGTTTTGGTACGGGGGGGTGTTGTTATTGGGATGTTTATCTTTTTGGAGTTGTAAGAGTTTTTACATGTTCTAGATACAAGTCCTTTGTGAGATGAGTATTTTGCAAATATTTTTCTCTCAGTCTGGGCCTCACCTTTCAATTTTTTGTTTTAGTGTCTTTAGAGAGTAGCAATTCGTTGTGGTTTTTCATTTTGTTTTGGAAGCTGTGGATGGAACCCAGGGTCCCTCTACCAATGAACTACACCCCGTCCCCCTTTTTTTTTTTTTGAAACAGACTCTCACTGGTTTGCCCAAGTTGGCCTGTAACTTGCAATTCTCCTGCCTCAGCTTCCCAAGTTGCTGGAGTTACTGGCCTGCAACACTGTATTTAACGAAGAGTAGAAATTAGAATCTTCAACAAACTACTCATAATGATGTGGAGGAAAGTCAAAATAATTATGAAAGAAATCGGCTTTTTGTTTTTTAATTTTATTTTTAAAAATGTTTTGTTGTACTGAGGATGTACAGGGCCTCATGCAATCCAGGTAAGTACTCTGCCACTGAGCTATATTCTCCGCTCAAGAAACTATTTTTTTTTAATTGGCTCTTTTTAGTTATACATGACTGTAGAACCCATTTTGACATAATTATATGTCAAGATATATGGATTATATCTTGTTCTAATTCAGTTCCCAGTACCTCTTCTTACCTTTCCCTCCCCCACCCCCTGCTTCCTTCCCTCTATTTATCTCCTGTCATTTACCCATAATTATTTTTTAAATTAATTTCAGGTGAATGTATAAAGAAACTAGTTTTTTGTGTTTCTTTTCTTTTTTGGGGGGTTGGTACCAGGAATTGAACTCAGGGGCACTCAACCACTGAACTCAGGGGCAACTCGACCTGGCCCTATTTTGTACTTTATTTAGAGACAGGGTTTCACTGAGTAGCCTAGCGCCTCGCTAAGATGCTGAGGCTGGCTTTGAACTTGAGATCTCCTGTCTCAGCCTGGGATTACAAGCATGCACTATTGCACCCAGCAAGAAACTAGTTTTTTTTGTTTGTTTGTTTGTTTTGTTTTGTTTTTTTTTTTTGGTGCTGGGGATCGAACCCAGGGCCTTATGCTTGCCTTGCAAGCACTCTACCAACTGTGCTATCTCCCCAGCCCCAAGAAACTAGTTTTTTAAAAGTGCATACCGTATGCTTCCACTTATAGACAATCCTCAAAAAAGAGAACTAACTGGGTGCAGAGGCACACACCATACTCCTAACTACGTGGGAGACTGAGGCACTGCAAGTTTGAGGCTAACCAAGGCAACCTAGCAAGACCCTGTCTCAAAATAAACATAAAAAAGAGTGAGGCTGGAGCTCAGGGATAGAGGGGGGCCCTTGCCTAGCACACGCAAGGCTCTGAGTTCAATCCCCAGAACTGCAAAGAAAGAAAGAAAGAAAGAAAGAAACCTAATCAATGATGACAGCAGAGGAGTAGCTACAAAAGGAAGCTTTCCAGAGAAGCCAGGGCTCACCACCTGATTGTGGTACTGGATTCAGGGATGGGGACTAAGGTCAAAATTCATCAAACTTTGAATGCTTGCAGTTTCTTGTGCATCAGTGAAGCTATAAAAGAAAGGGTATGAACATATGCAAAAAGAAGCATTTATTGAGCACTTACTGTGTGTAAGTGTTAGGAGAACTTGCTAGGGATGCACAGAGAAATAAGTGCCAGCCTCTCTTCAGCAGCTTTGAGTTTTGAAATAGCGCTAAAGAAACTTCATTAGCTTCCGCTCAGTAACACAAACCTCCAGCTCTGATCCTGGCACCGCACCTCCCGGCTGAGTGCACTTGGGAAATTGTGTAACTTTAAGCCTTGCTTGGTACTTCTGTTAAATGGGTATAGTAGTGTCTATACTACTGATTACTAGCTTAATCAAAGCCTTGGGAAGCTTTTCTTTTCTTTTCTGGACACATACCTTTATTTTATTTGTTTATTTTTACGTGGTGCTGAGGAACGACCTGGTGCCTCACACATGTTCAGTGCTCTACCACGCAGCCACCGCCCTGGCTTCCCTTCTTGTTTTTATTCCTCTGCCTGAGTAATGGATAGTTGGTGACTAGGCGGGTTTGCCCGTGTGGGTTTCAGTTTCTCTGTTCACCGTTGCTTATTTATTTTTATTTTGTATTTTTTAATGAACACATAATAGTTGTACATATTTATGGGGTACAATATGTAACTGGCTACCTTGATATATGTGTATACTATGCAGTAATTGACTCATGGTAATTAATGTGTGCATCACCTTAAACATTCCTCATGTCTTTGTGGTGAAACCATTAAAATGCCCTCTGTGCCAAGCATGGCAGTGCACACCCAGAATTTCAGCTGCTCGGGAGTCTGAGTCAGGAGGATCTCCATTTCAAAGCCAGCCTTAGCAACCTAGCAAGGCCCTAAGCATCTTAGCGAGACCCTGTCTCTTAATAAAATATAAGAAAGGGGCTGGGGTTGTGGCTCAGTGGTTAAGGCCCTGGCTTCAAACCCTGGTACCAAAAAAATAAAAATAAAAAAACAAATTAAAAGGGCTGGGGATGTAGCTCAGTGATAGAGCACCCTTGTGTTCAATCCCCAGAATAATAAAATAAAATAAACCTCTTCTAGCTTTTCTTTCTTTAATTTTCTTTTTTTTTTTTTCTATGCTTATAGGGGACCCAGGGCCTCACGCATACTAGGCGAGTGCTCTGCCTCAGCTCCGTCCCCGGCCTGTTCTAGGTATTTTGAGATATTTATGACATCATCCTTAACAGTGGTCTCTGCCTGTGCAACAGAAGCCCCATCGCGGCTGTCTGACCCCTGCTTCTTCCTCCCAGGTTCAAGTTCCTCTTCCTAAGGTGCTTCCCCTGCAGGCTCTTCCCACAGGGGTCTCCCAGTGGTGAAGTCTCAGTGTCTTTATGTGATTTTCACAAGCAGTCTTTTTTTTTTTTTCTTTCAGTGCTGAGTATTGAACCCAGGACCTTTCACGTGCTAGACAAGAGCTCTACTGCTGAGCTGCACCCCTTCCCACAAGTCTTTATTTGACCTGCCTCCATTTTGCTCTCAGTTTTTCCTACAGAGAGTTGAACTGGTTGTCATTTAGGTCGCTGTCACTCTCCCTCAGCGTGGGACAGTGTCTTTTGGATTAAGCGGCTGGCTTTTGTTTTTGCACTGAAGTGGTTGCATCTTAGAGGTGGCCCTCTGTCTGGCCGACACGTCTCACACACTGCCCAGCAGTACCTCCCAAGCTGCTTGGGCTTCGTCCAAGCCTCTCGGGGTCCTCCAGACAGGGATACTCCCAAGTAGGGAGCCCTTGGCCTTCTGGGCTCGGCAGGCTTCCAGAGCCTTCCCTCTACTTACCCCACATGGACACATTGCTGCTCTTCTCATGGGGTCCTGAAGCCTCTTCTTCCCTCCACGGCTCTGGGCACCCCCTTCTGTCCCCTCTCCTGCTCTCTAACCTAGGTTCCCTTCCTTTCTTGACTCTGGCTCCCTATGCACCGTCTGCAGCACTCTGACCTCTCAGCGCCTACCACCTCTGCCCACACCCACTGGGCATCCGCAGCCCTCCTGATTGCTCTCCGGGCTCCATTTGACTCCTTCTGGTCCTCTCCCAGGCTGCTGCCTGATGGGGGTTTGCAATGTGCAAATCCTCTCGGCCACACCCTCTTGATGGTCCCTCATTTCCTTACAGAAAGAAAACCTGGCTCAGGGTCCTCCCTGATCAGACCTAGAGGTTCCACATTGCCCTCTTCAAACCCAAGGCTCCTGCCAGGCCTTCCCGCAGGAATCGCCTGTTGGGAATTTTATCTGTGATCAAGTGCCCTTGGACAATCCAGAAGCCGAGAAATCGACATGTTATCAATCATCCCCACCGCCTGCCTTGGGTGGATGTGCCGTGCCTTGGTGCCGCGTGCAGTGCTGAAAAGTGCATCATGAGGGTCCCGTTGTTTTTTGGCTTTCCTCTTTGAGTAAAAAAGAATGTGCTATTTACTGAGCTGCAGTTCATATAAAATAAGCTGCAGACTAAATGAATTATGCCATTGTGTGTCTCATGGAACCCAAGCAGCATGCCTGGGGCTCCCTCCAGATCCGCAGCTTCACACGCTTATCCTGCCGCCCTGCCGCCTCGTGTTGCTCTGAAGTACGTTTTGGACCTTTTTTTTTTTTTTGCCTGGGAATTTCCACTCATCCACATCCACAGCCTCTTTTTTTTTTTCTTTTAAGTTGCTGAGGGCCTTGCTAAGATGTTGAGGGTGGTCTCCGACTTACCATCCTCCTGTCTCAACCTCTCAAGTAGCCAGGGTTACAGGTGGGTGCAACTGGGACTGGCTAATTTTAAAATTTTTGGGAACAGTGAGTCCTCCAACTTTATCCTTTTCAAGATCATGTTGGCTGGGTCACTAAAACTCTACCACAAACCAGCTGTGTGACCAGGAGCAGGGCATTGTCCTCCCTCCTATGTGCAACAAAGGTCGAGGTATCTGATCCATTAGATGAGTGGTGTAAGACGCTCCGTACTACACGTCACATCACAGGGAGACCCAAGATGGTGGACTAGAGGGTGACTGCATCTCCCCTCACGCCAGAACTCAGGATTCAAGAAGGGGAGGCATTGAGAGACTCGGACCAACATAGAGCCACGGGATGAGTCTCCCCACCGAGTGAAGCTCGGCCCAGGTGGCAGGCCTGGGCAGTGGGCAGCTTCTCGGAGCAGGGCAGGGCAGCGAGAGTCTTCCCCAAGCAGCCCTGCTTTCTCCGTCGGCAGGCGCGATCCAAAACCAGCTTCTCGGAGCAGGTCACCCAGTGAGAACTTTTCTGCACAGAGCCAACCCCAAGCCCTGAACCCAGCCATGGCCCGGCCGGCAGGTGGCTTCTGGGACCAGAGCAAGACAGTGAGGGGCTTTCCTGAGCAGCCCGGCTGACTCTGACGGCGGCAGGCCCTGACTACGGCCAGCTTCTCGGAGCAGGCCTGCCCAGTGAGAGGATTTCCATGCAGAACCAGCCCCCAGCCCTGGACCCAGTAGTGGGCTAGGGGCAGCTTTCTTCAGAAGCACTGCATTATCAAGTTCCTCCAAGACTTCAGGCTACTGAAGGCTGGGAGGTGATACACTGGAAATCTACAGGGACACTATAAGCCAATAGAGGAAATCTGCAATATCTCAGAGTCCCACCGACATCCGACCAATATGAGAAAACAAGGGAAGAAAATGTCCCAAACAAACCTAGATACTATATCAATAAATCCCAATGACAGCACAGCAGAAGAAATGTCAGAAAGGGAGTTCAGAATGTACATAATTAAAACAATGAGGGAAGCAAATGAGGAGATGAAAGAGCAAATGCAGGCATTAAATAATCACACCAATCAACAGTTAAAAGAGCAAATACGGGAAGCAAAAGATCATTTCAATAAAGAGAGATACTGAAAAAAAAAAAACAAACAAACAGAAATCCTTGAAATGAAGGAAACAATTAACCAAGTTAAAAGCTCCATAGAAAGCATATCCAATAGGATAGAACACCTGGAAGACAGAACCTCAGACATTGAAGACAAAATATTTAATCTTGAAAACAAAATTGACCAAACAGAGAAGATCGTAAAAAATCATGAACAGAATCTACAAGAATTATGGGATATCATGAAAAGGCCAAATTTAAGAATTAATGGGATTGAGGAAGGCTTAGAGAAACAAACCAAAGGAATGAACAATCTATTCAATGAAATAATATCAGAAAATTTCCCAAATCTGAAGAATGAAATGGAAAACCAGGTACAAAAGGCTTATAGGACTCCAAATATACAAAATTACAACAGACCCACACCAAGGTACATTATAATGAAAATACCTAACATACAAAATAAAGATAGAATTTTAAAGGCTGCAAAAGAAAAGAATCAAATTACATTCAGGGGGAAACTAATAAGAATATCAGCAGATTTTTAAATCCAGACCCTAAAAGCTAGGAGGGCCTGGAACAACATTTACCAAGCCCTGAAAGAAAATGGATGCCAACCAAGAATCTAATACCCAACAAAACTTACTTTCAGATTTGACGATGAAATAAAATCCTTCTATATTATACGTCATCAGGGAAATGCAAATTAAAACAATGACATATGGGTACTCACATAACCAAAATGACCAAAATCCAAAATAATGACTACATCAAATGGGACTCTTATTCATGACTGGCAGGAATGCCAAATGGTATAGTCCCTTGGAAGACAGTTTCCCAGTTTCTTACAAAACTAAATACACTCTTACTATGTGATCAAACAATAGAGCTCCTTGGTATCTAGCCAAATAATCTGAAAACTTATATCTACATAAAAACCTCTGCCTAGATGTTTATAGCAGCTTTATTCACAATTGTCAATACTGGAAACAAGATGTTTTTCAGTCGGAGAATGGATAAATAAACTGTGATACACTCAGACCTTGGGATATTACTTAATACTGAAAAGAAATAAGATCTCAAGGCATGAAAAAGCACTGAGGGAACTTTACATATTGTTAACTGCAAGAAGCCTATCTGAAAAGGTTCCATAGAGTAAGATTCCAACTACATGATAGTCTGAAAAAGGCAAAGCTATGGAGACTATAGAAAGATCAGTGGTTCTCAGGGCTTAAAAAGGAAGAGGGACGAACAGGTAGAGCACAGAGAATTTTTAGGGTAACAAAACTAGTTTGTATGATAATAAAATGGTGAATACATCTCATACATTTCTCCAGAATGTGCAATGCAAGGAGTTGACTATAGATGTTCCTCAGTGGTAACAAATGTCCTGCTCTGGTGGGGGATGTTGATAATGAGGGAGGCTGTGCATGCATTGGAGCAGGGTATGCACAACGAATCCCTACCTTCCACCCAATTTTGCTTTGACCTAAAACTGCTCTAAACAATAGAGTCTAAAAACACAGAAAGTACTTTCATATTTTTCGTTGTTAGGAGGCATTAAATTGAATCTTTTGGGCTAAACCTGACTCTGAATCTATGTTAAGGCTGGCCTCGGTTTTTTTCCCTACATGCTGAACTTCAACCTAGTGATTTGTAAACAGACTGTTACTTACTTTTGTAAGGAGTAGCAATGTCTCAATCAATCACAAGTGGCCAACTGTTTAAACCAGGAGCTGTAATTTACTGCATCTAAACCTTGTTAGTTTTCTTTATGTCATTTTCTTTTTTTCTGAATATAAATGTAAACTCCCTGTGTGATCAGGCAGCTGTGTGATTCTAGAATTGCAAATAAAGAAAAAAAAAAAAAAAGATTATTTTGGCTCCTCTGAGTCCCTTTGCATTTCCATATAAAATTGTTTGGGGGGCACTGGGAATTGACTCCAAGGGCACTTAACTGCTACACCACATCCCCAGCCCTTTTAAATTTTTTAAAATTTTGAGACCGAGTCTCACTAAGTTGCATAGGACCTCGCTATGTTGCTGAGGCTGGCTTTGAACTTGCTCTCCTCCCGCCTGAGCTTCCAGAGCTACTGTGTCACCACACCTGGCCATTTCCTTAAATTTTTAAAAATCAGCTTGTTAATTTCTACAAGGAAGCCAGTGGGGATTCTGACAAAGATTATGTTAAATCTATAGATCTATTTGGAAATAACTTTGTTTTTTTTGTGGGTGTGTACGTGTGGTTTTTTTTTTTTTTTGCCGATATTGGGGATTGAACCCAGGGCCTCATGCCTGCCAGGCAATAGCTCTACCACTGAGTCACATCCCTACCCCCAAAATGTAGCTACACTTTTGGGTATTTTTGAAAAGTATAAACACTGGGTAATTTACACACACACACACACACACACACACACACACACACAGAGAGAGAGAGAGAGAGAGAGAGAGAGAGAGAGAGGATACAAAATTATCTCTCTTCTGAAAAATATGTTGAGAAGCATTGGCTATTCCTGGCTGATCAGGCCAGGATGGGACCCTGTCTCTGAAGGACAACTAGCCTCAGACTGGGCACCTGGAGGTCATGACAGTGTGGGGCCATCTTGGTCAGGAGCCTCTGCCCAAGTAGAGAAACCGCCAAACCATCACCCCTGGAGGCAGAGCAGAGCCCTTGACCTGAGCAGCGGGGTCAAGTACTCAAGCAGTGGCCAGCGGGCACCCAGAGCCTGGGGCCACAGAACGGGGACATTCAACACAGGTGTTTCAGTTGCTGCCAGGCAGGCCCAGGCTGCTTATCACAGACTGTACGTGGCACCAAGAATCCTGTCCTCCCACCATCTCTAAGGATTAAGGAGTTCTTTGGAGCATCCTGCCTCAATCCCATGTGGCACTTGATAAAAACAGCAAGGTCCCCAGAAGCAACCCACCAGCCACTGCCCCTCCTGCCCACGGGGACAACAGCTTTGGAGAGCTGGGCCCATTTCTCACTACCCAACTCAGAGGCAAAAGGGATTTGCACCCAGATCTTGAAAGGAATTATCCTGGACATAGTGAGAAGGTAGATCGTCTCTTCAGCTCTCCATACCACAGGTCACACTCTCCAGCCCTTCTTGCAAATCTTGGCGTTCAAGCTAGGCTCACTGGTTCGGCCCTACTGGCTGATGGACGTGCAGCCCCCTGGAAACAATGCAATGGAACTCGGCCTGATCGTCATTCCCAGTTGGAGGAGGATACCGATGGGCTACTCAAACTTCCAGCTGTCACTCGTCATGACATCTCCTTCTCTAATTTTGTCCTTTACAACTTCATGAACATAGTCATGTAAAATCCTGCTTCCTCCCTCCTTGACAAGGTCTTTGCTCATAACCAGCTTGCCATGTTTCTGGTAGAGTCTGGGTTCAGACTAGGTGAGATCTTTGTCACTTAAATGAGCCCCTGTTTCTTCCTTGCCTGAGTTCAGATCCCAGTCTGCCTGGAACAGGCAGTACAGGGAGGATTTCAGGTCTCGGGAAAGCCTCTGCCAGCGAATGGAAAAGTAGGCGCCCCTGACATTGAGCCTGAGTCACTTGGACATGCTTCAGGGGACGGGCAGTGAAGCACTGGCCACACATAGTCCACCCAGGTGGCATGGGACAGCAGCGGCAGCGGTTATCCTTCATCACAGCCACAGCACGCCCTGAAGTTATTCTCACATGCTTTTGCAGGTGCTGAAGTGCTTATTGTAATTGTATGGATTTATGGGGTACAGTGTGGCATTTCATGCACGTACACAAAGTGCAATGATCAGATCAGGGTATCGGCATATCCAATGTATCAGACATACATCACCTTTGTGCATGCGTGTGTATGTGTGTGTGTGTGATTTCAACATTTAGATTTAGGACAGAGTATAATTGAAATACTTTCTAAAAGTTTCACCATTGCAAAGATTTCACCATTGTTCAATTGCAACTTCTCAGTTTCATGACTCAGATCTCATGAAATAAGACAGGCTTTTCCTATGGTAAATCATCAACAAACAGAGCATTAGCCAGTAGCTCTTGGTCTCTCCCAGTGGGTTAAACAGCAAATACTTTCCTCTGAAGTCTTTGAATCCTTGATAGTTAAGCTTAGATTTTCTATTTTATTGGAAGGAAAAAGAACACTACAGGCAAAGGACAGTTGGAGGGAGACCTTTCCAAAACAAATAATCATAATAAATACATTTGTATAATGTGTATACACAGTGTATATGTAATAAAATTGTACGGATATGTAAAATATATATGTATGTATACATATGTATAGCTTTTCCAACTTATAAAAGTAACTCACACTCAATGTAAAACCCCCACACAACATATTATAGGAGCAAATACTAGGTTGAACTGCAAGAAATTGCCAGTATTTCACAGTTTGGTGGTTTGTTGTTTGGCCCTACATACAGGATTTTAGTACATAAGTCAGGCAAATGCTGGTATGTGATGTGTAGCCCTCCAGATCGAGGGGTGTTCTATGCAGGCTTGCGGTTGGTAGGATTATTACCACAATGATGTGCCATGGATGATTGTGTGTGTGTGTGGCGCTGGGATCCAACCTGCATGCCCGCCGAGCACTCTGCTAGCTGCACTCCAGTCCTCTGTAGGTAATTTCTTTTTTTTTTTTTTTTTTTTTTTTTTTTTTTGATTGTAAACAAATGGGATACATGTTGTTTCTCTGTTTGTACATGGCGTAAAGGCATACATTTGGTAATCATAAATTACATAGAGCAATGTTGTTGATTCATTCTGTATTTTTTTCCCTTCCCCCACCCCTCCCACCCCTCTTTACCCTCTATACAGTAGTTCCTTCCTCCATACTTGCCCCCCTCCTAACCCTAACTCTAACCCTTCCCTCCCCCCCATTATGTGTCAACCTCCACTTATTAGCGATATCATTCGTCTTTGCTTTTTGAGATTGGCTTATCTCACTTAGCATGATATTCCTCCAATTTCATCCATTTGCCTGCAAATGTCATACTTTTATCATTCTTTATGGCTGAGTAATATTCCCATAGATATATATACCACAGTTTCTTTATCCACTCATCAATTGAAGGGCATCTAGGTTGGTTCCACAGTCTGGCTATTGTGAATTGAGCAGCTATGAACATTGATGGTGGCTGTATTTCTGTAGTATGCAGATTTTAAGTCCTTTGGTTAGGCCAAGGAGTGGGATAGCTGGGTCAAATGGTGGTTCCATTCCAAGTTTTCTAAGGAATCTCACACTGCTTTCCATAGTGGCTGCACTAATTTGCAGCCCCACCAGCAGTGTATGAGTGTACCTTTCTCCCCCACATTCTCCCCAACACCTGTGTTGCTCGTATTCTGATAATCGCCATTCTTAATTGGGGTGAGATGGAATCTTCGGGTGGTTTTGATTTGCATTTCTCTTATTACTAGAGGATGTTGAACATTTTCCATATGTTTGTTGATTGCTTGTAGATCTCTTCTGTGAAGTGTCTATTCATTCCTTAGCCCATTGTTGACTGGGACTGTTTGAATTCTTGGAGTAGAGTTTTTTGAGTTCTTTATAGATTCTGGAGATTAGTGCTCTATCTGAAGTATGATTGGCAACGATATTCTCCCACTCTGTAGGCTCTTTCTTCGCATTGCTGATAGTTTCCTTTGCTGAGAGAAAGCTTTTAGTTTGAATCTATCCCAGTGGTTGATTCTAGCTTTTATTTCTTGTGCTATGGGAGTCCTGTTAAGGAAGTCTGGTCCTAGACCAACAAGGTGAAGATTTGGACCTCTGTAGGTAATTTCTGCCAACCTGCTTCCCCTAGCACGGGGCTGGCTGCCTCTCCTCTCTGGAGCCTCAATTTCCTTCATCTATAAAATGGAGCTAATTAATTCTGTGCCAGTATGAATTTACTACTCTCATCCCCAAACACTCCTGCTCTGAGTGGATGAGTTCTTTCTTTGACCAGACGGCACAAGGTTAAATCCTGCCAGAAGAGGGCGCACAGAGACGTTTCTGGAGGAAGCAGTTTTGCCTTCTGATTTTGGGGCCTGATGAGCTTGTCCAACCAAACCCTGTGGCCACGGTGGCTTTTCCAGGACCAGGCTCCTGCAGGCGCAGTGGGCAGCAGCATCCAGTGGCAGCTGCTTCTTCCAGCACCCCACACCCACCTTGGGAGTATTCTAGCGAGAATACTTTCCTGGGAACAACTTTTCCCAGAGGCTGCAAGAATGGTTTTCTAGCAAGTTCCATGGGCCGGCGCAGCACCCCAGTAACATCTCTGCTATCCTATGAAGCCCAGTCATTCCTTTTCCAAAAGGGTCTGGATCTCAGATCTGGTTGCTTTGTTTTGTTTTGTTGAGACAGGGGTCTCGCTCTGTTGCCCCGTGGGTCTCGAACTCAGGAGCTCAAGTGATCCTCCCACCTCAGCTTCCCTCCGTAACTGAGCTTGCAGACCTGGCTAATAATTCGAGTGTGTGTGTGGCGGGTCGGTGGGTACCGAGGGATGGAACCCATGGGGCCTCTACCGCTGAACCCACCTCCCCAGCCCTCTTTCCACATTTTTTATTGGTGCATTATGGTCGTACATAATAATGATGGGATTTGTTACATATACACACATGCTCACAATATAACAATATTCGTTGGCCAGTATCCCTCCCCGGCACTTCCCGGCTCCCTCCGTGCCTCCCACCTCCTGGTCCCTTTCCCTCTCCTGATCTCCTTTGATTTTCATGAGATTCCAGCCCCACCATTTTTCTTTCCTTTTCCTCTCTCGTTTCCTCATACTGAGAGAAAACATATGATCCTTGACCTTCTAAGCTTTGGCTTATTTTGCTTAACATAATGGTCTCTAGTTCCATTTTGCTGAAGATGACATAATTTCATTTTCTTATGGCTGAATAAAACCCATTGTATATATACACCACATTTTCTTTATCCATCATCCATTGATGGAACCTAAACTGGTTCCATAGTTTGACTATTGTGAATTGTGCTGCTATTATAGCATGATACTTTAATTCTTTTGGTGGGGTACTGGGATTGAACTAAGGAGCACAATCAACTACTGAGCACATTCCCAGACCTATTTTTTTATATTTTATTTAAAGACAGGGTTCAGGAGTTATTTAGAGCCCTCACTAAGTTGCTGAGGCTGGCTTTGAAACTTGAGATCCTCCGTCCAGCCTCCTGAGCCGCTGGGATTACAGGTGTGCACCACCTCCTGGCATGATGATTTTAAAATCCTTATATTTTATTTATTTATTTATTTTTCAGAGGATTCAGTTTATCTTTTTCTATTTTTTTACTTTTTAAATTTATTTTTTATTGTAAACAAATGGGATACATGTTGTTTCTGTTTGTACATGGAGTAACAGCATACCATTTGCGTAATCATACATTTACATAGGGTAATGATGTTTGATTCATTCTGTTATTTTTTCCTTCCCCCCCTCACCCCTCTTTTCTCTCTATACAGTCCCTCCTTCCTCCATTCTTGCACCCATCCCACCCCTCATTATGTGTCATCATCTGCTTATCAGTGAGATCATTCATCCTTTGGATTTTTGAGATTGGCTTATCTTACTTAGCATGATGTTCTCCAATTTCATCCATTTACCTGCAAATGCCATAATTTTATTATTCTTTACAGCTGAGTAATATTCCATTGTATATATATACCACAGTTTCTTTATCCATTCATCAATTGAAGGACATCTAGGTTGGTTCCACAATCTGACTATTGTGAATTGAGCAGCTATGAACATTGATGTGGCTGTATCTCTGTAGTATGCTGATTTTAAGTCCTTTGGGTATAAGCCGAGGAGTGGGATAGCTGGGTCAAATGGTGGGTCCATTCCATAATTTGCAACCCCACCAGCAATGTATGAGTGTACCTTTTTCCCCACATCCTCTCCAACACCTATTGTTGCTTGTATTCTTGATAATCGCCATTCTAATTGGGGTGAGATGGAATCTTAGTGTAGTTTTGATTTACATTTCTCTTATTACTAAAGATGGTGAACATTTTTTCATGTTTGTTGATTGCTTATAGATCTTCTGTGATTTAAAAAAATACATATATATAAAATATATATATATATATATTTTAGTTGTTGGTGGACCTTTATTTTATTCATTTATTTACATGTGGTGCTGAGAATAGAACCCTATGCCTCACATGCTAGGCAAGTGCTCTACCACTGAGCTGCAACCCCAGCCCATGACTTTAATTCTTTAGGAAAAATACCTAGCAGTGATGCTGCTGGATCCTATGGTGGGTCTGTGCCTAGTTGTTTGTGGAACCTCCATACTGATTTCCACAGTGGTTGTACTAATTTACAATCCCACCAACAGTGTAAAAATGTTCCTTTACCCCAAATTCTCTCCAGCGTTTATTATTATTTACCTTCTTCATGACTGCGATTCTGAGTGGTGTGAGATGAATCTAAGTGTAGTTTTGATTTGCATTTCCTAACTGCTAATGATGTGGAACATTTTTTCATATATTTGTTGGCCATTTGTATTTCTTTTGAGAAATGTCTGTTTCATCCATTTGCCCATTCACTAATTGGGTTATTTGATTTTTTGGTATAAACTTTTTTGAGTTCTTTGTATATTCAAGATAGTAGTCCTGTCAAAAGAGTAGCTGGCAAAGATTTTCTCCCACTCTGTAGGCTCTTTCTTCCTAATTGTTTCCTTTGTGGTGCATTCAGAAGCTTTTTAATTTGATGCCATCCCATTTATTAACCCCTGGCATTATTTACTGAGCTTTAGGGGTCCTATTGAGAAAGTCGCTGCTTGTGCCTGTATGTCCCCGCCCTTTCTATTTTATTTTGAAACAGGGCCTCCTTAAGTTGTCCAAGCTGACATCATATTTGCAATCCCTATGTGTCAGCCTCCTCAGCTGAGTTGCTGGGATTTCAGGCGTGCACTACTGTGACCAGAATGGCTAATTTTCTTTTCTTTCTTTCTTTTTGGACTGGGGATTGGCACTTTACCACTGAGCCACATGCCCAGCCCTTTCCATTCTTTATTTTGAGACAGGTTACGTAACGCCTCACTAAGTTGCTGAGGCTGGCTTCGAACTTTCAATCCTCCTGCCTCAGCCTTCTGAGCCACTGGGATTACAGGCATGCATGCCCGGCTCTACCCAGCTAATAATTCTTTATAATTGAACTATCCCTGTTTAAATTACTTAATGGGTTCTCTCACCTGCTCAGACCTAGACTGACAGAGCCCTCCATCCCATAATGTTATGAGGATCAAAAGAAGTGATGCAGGGATAATGCTCAGTACAGTGCCTCACATACAGGGAGGACTTGAAAAGCGTCACCACCATCACCACTGCCACCATCTTCGTCAGCACTGCGCCATGGAGACAGCTCCAGTGTGGCCTCACTAATTTGCTATAGTTCATTAGATGTGGATTTGAATTACTCCACTCCTGATGGTTATTTGGATTGTTCCACTTTTCCATTGTTAAAGATAGTCCTATGATCCACATAAAAGTTGGCGTTTATGGAGCACTCATGGTTCTAAGCAATTCCCTGTGTTAACTCATGAATCCTCCACATGCCTACTGTATTAGTCTTCTGTGGCTGCTGTAACAAACAGTGCCATACAACACCACACATTTACTATTGTACAATTCAGAGGTCAGAAGTCTAACACAAAGATGGTGGCAGGGCTATGTTCCTTCTGAGGGTTCTGGGGGACAGTCTGATTCCTTGTATTTTCCTGTTTCTAGAGACCACTTGCATCAGCTCATGACCCCCTTCCTCACATCACGTCAACCTCTTGGCCCTATGGTCACATCTCCTACCACTATGATCAGCCTGCTTCCCCTGTATAAATGACACTTGTAACTCAATCAGGCCCACTTTAAAAATCAAAATAATCTTCCTATCTCAAAATCCTTAATGCCATCACATTAGCAATATGTAAGGTACCATATTCACAGGTTCTAGGTATTAGGAAGTGAATATCTTTGGGGGGGACATTATCACACCTACCACATCTAAGGAATAAGTACTGTTATTTAACCCATTTTGTAGATGAGACAACTGAGGCACAAAGAGAATAAGTGATTTTCCCGAGGTCATTCAGCTCGTTAGCAGCAGAATGAGAGTACAAATCCAGACGGTCTGGCTTCAGAATCCAAACTCTAGCAATCCCATGACATGTACAAATTGTTTCTTCCCCGTTTTATTATTTTGCCGACTGCCCTCCACAGAACATAATTGCAAATATCCAGCTGTGCAAAAGAGGAGCTAGTACTGAAGTACAAATGGGAGATGCGGTTCTTTTGTTTTAAACAAATAAATACTATTGAGATCCTATGGGTGTCTGGCCTCTCTGTCTGTGTAGTGGAGCTGCCTTGCCTGGGGACCCACGGTGATGTCAAGATTCCCCTCAAGAAACCAACACACAGATACAGAGTGCCAATGGTGGAACATGATCATGATGAGCTCCTCTTCTAGAGCCTTCCCCACCCCACTACAGACAGATTCTGGCCAGGATAGACACTGGAATTTCTCTGAAGTCCATGGTCTGTAACAGAGAAGTGCTGCACATAATTCTCTTGGTCTCCCTTGTATATATCTTTGTATGCTTGAACATGAGTTTGTATAAGATAAATTTCTAGAAGTGGAATTACTAGGGTAAAGGAGATGCATTTACAAGTGTTTAACAGATATTGCCAACTTGTCACCACGGCTGCACCAATAAATTCCCACCGCAGTGCCTGGAATCCCAAATCCTTCCTTGCCTGGACTCTCATGACTTGAGAACAGAATCTTACTCAAATACATAAAGCAAGAGGATTTTTATAACTTTGTATTAAATTTAGTAACTGAGAAATATTTCTCTTTCATGAAAGCAAAGAAATATTTCTCTCCCAATCATGAAAAATACTACTGAGTGAATAAAGAACCCTCAGTTTCCTGGAGCAAATAAAAACATGTTTAGCTGAACGCCTTGCAAGACTGCAAAACAGGAGATCCAAGATGGCGGACTAGAGGGAGCCTGCATTCCTGGTCGCTCCGTGACTCAGGTTTCAAGCAGAGGATATCTGTTTCTTGGTGAGGCAGTTTTTGCTGCTTATCCATCCCCTGCTGTTTACCCCATTTGTCTACTGCGGTCACCTGCAGTCTGCCAGCATATCGACTACTTTTTGAGTGCAGATTGCTCACTGTCAGGCACCTATCATCCGCCATTTGCCTGCCTCTTGCCTGTCCATCGCCTGCCTTTCACCTATCCATCGCCCACCGCCAGAGGTTCACTTCCCGATCGTCGGACAGCAGTCAGCAAACTAACTGCAGATCGCCAGTGGAGCACCAGCTGCCTGCTGCTGCCTGGGATTTCACTGTCACAATACCTGCAGGTTTGGTTACACGTGGCTGCCGCCATTTTGAGACAACAGCCAGGACCTGTAGGACCTCTGACCAGACTGACTGAGCCCCGTCACCGGGATCCCTCAGCCCGACCTATCACTCCCTGCCTCTGGGGCCCTCACATAGACTGACTGCTCCTGGCCACCAGGACCCCCAGACTGACTGATTGCACCCCACCTCCAGGATCCAGCAACCAGATCAACCACACCCCACCTCTAGGACCCCTGCCTGACCAACTGCACCCCACCTCCAGGACGTCCAGTCGACCACACCCACACCCCCACCTGCAGCTCCCCATTTGCTAACACATTTGGAAGCCAGAGCGGCCATCTTGGATAATCCTGGAAGCTGTATCTCCCATCTTTAGGTGGGGCAAATCCCATCCTAAGACGCCTGCTGGACACTTGAAGCTCATTGTCAGGTACCTCTCATGCATCAGGCTACTGAACACTGGGAGTTTCATTACTATACGACCGTTATACGGTAGATTTTCTTTTTTCTCCTTATTGAAAAATTTTAAGTTTTTATTTCTTTACTTTTCTTGCTCTCTTTTCCTTTTGTTTACCTGTTCCCTCAGAGTCTCTTTCTCCCTTTTCTCATGCTAACAACCAACTTCTTTTGATTACACTCTCACTCTTTCTATTATCTAGAACTTCTATATATTCTTTTCCTATCCCATTAAGAGCTACATCCTACACCCCTCCGCATCCTCTTTGTCCTCCATTAGAAACTGCAGACTTTATTGCAGATCTGTTTGTTATACTGAAGATGATAATTGAACTCATTCTGTTTATTATGACAATATTGTTATTGTCCTCATAGGGGCTATTTGGTCTAGGATTGCATGGTGTCTGAATTGGGTACTGCTAATATTGATCGCCCCTTAAAGAAAGGATTTTGGAAACCTATAGGGCCACTATAAGCCTATAGGGGGAAATCTGCAATATCCCAGATCTGCACTGCTAGAGGGGAAGATACATGAACAACATGAAAAAACAAGGGAAGAAAATGATCCAAACAAATCTAGATTCTATATTAATAGAATCTGGTGACTGTATGGTAGAAGAAATGTCAGAAAAGGACTTTGGATTATACATGATTAAGATGATTCTTGAAGCAAAGGATGAGATAAGAAAGCAAATGCAGGCAATGATTGATAATACCAATAAGCAATTGAAAGAGCAACTGCAGGAAGCAAAAGATCATTTCAACAAAGAGAGGGAGATTCTAAAAAAAAAAAAATAAATTAAAAAAAAAAACAGAAATCTTTGAAATGAAGGCAAAAATAAATCAAATAAAAAACTCAATGGAAAGCATCACCAAAAGACTAGACCACTTGGAAGACAGAACCTCAGACAATGAAGACAAAATATTTCATCTTGAAAATAAAGTTGACCAAACAGAGAAGATGGTAAGAAATCATTAACAGAACCTCCAACAACTATGGGACATCATGAAAAGACCAAATTTAAGAATTATTGGGATTGAGGAAGGCACAGAGATACAAACCAAAGGAATGAATAATCTATCCAATGAAATAATATCAGAAAATTTCCCAAACCTGAAGAATGAAATGGAAAATCAAAGACAAGAGGCTTACAGAACACCAAATGCACAAAATCACAACAGATCCCCACCAAGGCACATTATAATGAAAATGCCTAACATACAAAATAAAGATAGGATTTTGAGAGAGAAAAGCATCAGATTACATATAGGGGGAGACCAATACAGATAGCAGTAGACTTCTTTTTTTTTTTTTTTTTTTTTTTTTTTTTTTTTTTTTTTAGCAGTAGACTTCTCAACCCAGACTCTAAAAGCTAGAAGGGCCTGGAACAACATATTTCAAGCTCTGAAAGAACATGGTTGCCAACCAAGTATCCTATACCCAGCAAAACTAACCTTCAGATTTGAACACAAAATAAAATCCTTCCATGATAAATAGAAGTTAATAGAATTTACTAATAGAAAGCCTGCACTAAAGAATGTTCTCAACAAAATATTCCATGAGGAGGAAATGAAAAACAACAATGGAGGTCAACAAAGGGAGGAACTACCTTAAAGAAAAATCTATTCAAAGGAGAAACCAAGTCAAGTTAAAAACTAAAAATAAGCCCAAATGACTAGGAATACAAATCATATCTCAATAATAACCCTGAACGTGAATGGCCTAAACTCACAATCAAAAGACATAGACTGGGCTGGAGAGATAGCTGTTGGTAAAGTGCTTGCCTTGCAAGCACAAGAACCACAAAAAAAAAAAAAAAAAGACACAGACTGGCAGGATGGATTAAAAAGAAAGACCCAACAATATGCTGCCTTCAAGAGACTCATCTCATAAAAAAAGACATCCACAGACTAAAGGTGAAAGGATGGGAAAAAACTACCACGCACATGGGCTCAGTAAAAAAGCAGGGGTTTCCATTCTTATTTCAGATAAAGTGAACTTCAAGCCAAAGTTAGTCAGAAGGGATAAAGAAGGACATTTCATACTGCTTAAGGGAACCATAAATCAGGAAGACATAATGATAGTAAATATTTATGCCCCAAACAATGGTGCATCCCTGTACATCAAACAAATCCTTCTCTAATGCCAGGAATCAAATAGACCACAACACAATAATTCTGGGTGACTTTAACACACCGCTGTCACCACTGGATAGATCTCCCAAACAAAAACCAAACAAAGAAACCATAGAACTCAATACACAATCAATAACCTAGACTTAGCAGACATATATAGAATATTACATCCATCAACCAGCGAATTCACTTTCTTGTCAGCAGCACTTGGAACCTACTCAAAAATAGATCATATGTTATGCCACAAAGCAGTCCTTAGTATATGCAAAGAAATGAGCTACTGCCTTGTGTTCTATCAGATCATAATGGAATGAAATTAGAAATAATTGACAAAATAAAAAACAGAAATTACTCCAACACCTGGAGACTAAATAATATGCTATTGAATGAAACATGGATAACAGAAAACATCAGGGAGGAGCAAAAAATTCTTAAAGGTCAATGAGAACGATGATACAACATATCAAAATCTCTGGGACACTATGAAAGCGGTACTAAGAGGAAAATTCATTGCATGGAGTGCATTCAAGAAAAGAAAAAAGTCAACAAGTAAATGACCTAACATTACAGCTCAAAACCCTAGAAAAAGAAGAACAGAATAACAGCAAAAGCAGTAGAAGATAGGAAATAATTGAAATCAGAGCTGAAATCAATGAAATTGAAACAAAAGAAACAATTAAAAAAATTGACAAAACAAAAAGTTGGTTCTTTGAAAAAGTAAACAAAATAGACAAACCCTTAGCCACACTAACAAAGAGAAGGAGAGAGAAAACTCATATTACTAAAATTCATGATGAAAAAGGAACTGTCATGACAGACACCACTGAGATACAGAACATAATGAGAAGCTACTTTGAAAATCTATATTCCAACAAAATAGAAATTACTGAAGACATTGACAAATTTCTGGAGACATATGCTCCTCCCAAACTGAACCAGAAAGACATACACAATTTAAACATCAATTTCAAGCAATTAAATGGAAGAAGCCATCAAAAGCCTACCATCCAAAAAAGCCCAGGACCAGATGGATTCTCAGCCGAGTTCTATAAGACCTTGAAAGAAGAACTCATTCCAATACTTCTCAAAGTATTCCAGGAAATAGAAAAGGAGAGAACCCTACCAAACTCATTCTATGAAGCTAATATCACCCTCATACCCAAACCAGGCAAAGATATATTAAGGAAAGAAAATTTTAGACCCCAATATCCTTGATGAATATAGATGCAAAGATCCTTAGCAAAATCCTGGCAAACTGTGTCCAAAAACATATTAAGAAGATAGTGCACCATGATCAAGTGGGCTTCATTCCTGGAATGAAAGGATGGTTTAACATCTGTTAATTAATAAATGTAATCCATCATGTCAATAGACTTAAGGATAAGAATCATATGGTTATTTCAATTGAGGCAGAAAAATCGTTTGACAAAATACAACACCCCTTCATGCTCAAAACACTAGCAAAAATAGGGATAGTAGGAACATACCTCAACATTGTAAAGGCTATTTATGCTAAGCCCATGGCCAACATCATTCTTAATGGAGAAAAACTGAAAGCATTCCCTTTAAAAACTGGAACAAGACAGGGATGCCCTCTTTCACCACTTCTATTTAACATTATACTCGAAATACTAGCCAGAGCAATTAGACACCTAAAGAAATTAAAGGAATACGAATAGGAAAAGAGGAACTTAAGCTGTCACTATTTGCTGATGACATGATTCTCTATTTAGAGGATCCAAAAAATTCCTCCAGAAAACTTCTAGATCTCATCAATGAATTCAGCAAAATAGCAGGTTATAAAATCAACATGCATAAATCTAAAGCATTTTTATACATAAGTGATGAAACGTCTGAAAGGGAAATGAGGAAAACAACTCCGTTCACAATAGTCTCAAAAAAAAAAAAATACTTGGGAGTCAATTTAATCGAAGAGGTGAAAGATCTCCACAATGAAAACTACAGAACATTAAAGAAAGAATTTGAAGAAGACCTTAGAAGATGGAACGATCTCCCATGTTCTTGGATAGGCAGAATTAATACTATCAAAATGGTCATACTTCCTAAGGTGCTATAGAGATTTAATTCAATTCCAATTAAAATCCCTATGATATTTCTCATAGAAACAGAAAAAGCAATCATGAAATTCATCTGGAAGAACAAAAGACCCAGAATAGCCAAAGCAATCCTGGGCAGGAAGAGTGATGCAGGAGGTATCACTATACCAGACTTTAAACTCTACTATAGAGCAATAGTAACAAAAATGGCTTGGTACTGGCACCAAAATAGACAGGTAGATCAATGGTACAGGATAGAAGACACAGAGACATACCCACATTTTACAGTAACCTCATACTAGACAAAGGTGCCAAAGACTTCCGAAGGAAAAAAGATAGCCTGTTCACAAGTGATGCTGGGAAAACTGAAAATCCATATGCAGTAAAATGAAACTAAACCCCTATCTCTCACCCTGTACAAAACTCAACTCAAAATGGATCAAAGATCTATGAATTAGACCTGAGACCCTTCACCAAATAGAAGAAAAAGTAGGCCCAATTCTCCATCATGTTGGCTTAGGACCAGACTTCCTTAACAAGACCCCCGTAGCTCAAGAAATAGAAGAATCAATAAATGGAATAGATTCAAACCAAAAAGTTTTTTCTCAGCACAGGAAACAATCAATAATGTGAAAAGAGAGCCCACAGAGTGGGAGAAAATCTTTTCCACACGCACTTCAGACAGAGCACTATCTCCAAAGTTTATAAAGAACTTAAAAAACTTTACACCTAAAATACAAAGAACCCAATCAATAAATGGGCTAAGGAAATGGGCAGACACTTCACAGAAGAAGATATACAGGTGATCAACAAATATATGAAAAAGTGCTCATTATCCCTCGTAATTAGAGAAATGCAAATTAAAACCACCCTAAGATTTCATCTAACTCCAATTAGAATGGCTATTATCAAGAACACAAGCAATAAAAAGTGTTGGTGTGGACGTGGGGAAAAAGGCACACTCATACATTGCTGGTGGAGTTGCAAATTGGTGCAGCCACTCTGAAAAGCAGTGTGGAGATTCCTCAGAAAGCTTGGAATGGACCCACCATTTGACACAGCTATCCCTCTCCTCAGTTTGTACCCAAAGGACTTAAAATCAGCAGACTACAGTGATACAGCCATATCAATGTTCATAGCTGCTCAATTCACAATAGCTAGATTGTGATAATAGATGCCCTTCAATTGACAAATGGATAAAGAAACTGTGGTATATATACACAATGGAATATTACTCAGCTATAAAGAAGAATAAAATTATGGCATTTGCTGGTAAATGGATGAAGTTGGAAAATATCATGCTAAGTGAAATAGGCCAAGCCCAAAAAACCAAAGGCTGAATGTTTTCTCTGATAAGTGCATGACAATATATAATGCCGCGGGGTGGGGTGGGGGGAGAAGACAGGAATGAAGGAATTTTGGATGGTGTAGAGGAAAAAGGGGTGGGAGGGGGTGGGGACAGAAAAACAGTAGAATGAAACAGACAGTATTACCCTATATATATAGGTATGATTACATGAATGGCATGAATATACATTGTGTACAACCATAGAAATGAAAAATTGTACCCCATTTGTGTACAATGAATCAAAATGTGTCTGTAAAAATAAAAAAATATTTTAATTAAAAAAAAAGACTGCAAAATACTGTCCTAAAGCTGAGAGTGATTGTAGCTCTATAGTCCTCACCGAGCGGTGGGTGTTCTGCCTTGTCTGAGGCCAATGTCTGAGGGTTTGCTTTTCTTGCCTTGTGGATCATTTTCATCTCCTGTGGCCCCTTCTGAAGATTTCCAGTTACTCAGTCATTTCCATCACTGAGTCTTTCGAGTCACTCCCTTTTCATTTTGCATTCATGCCAGTCTTTTCTTTCACAACTTCCTTTTCAAGACCTTTAGTGTCCCCTCCCAGTGTGCTATTTATCTGGGGCTGAGTATATCTCCTGACCATGACAGTGAACTCACATATAGTTATTTTTTGTTTTCTGGCCATGCTGGAGATTGAAGCCCAGGCTAAGCAAGTGTTGTACCACTGAGTGCTCCCCAGCCCTTTCTTTTCTTTTCTTTTTTCAAAATTTTTGTTTTGAGATAGGGTCTTGCTAAGTTGTCCAGGCTAGCCTTGAACTTGTGATCCTCCCGCCTCAGCCTCCTCAGTAGCTGAATTACAGGCATGGCCACCCCACCCTGCTTGTAGTCAGTCATTTTTACTATCTTTACTTTTCAGACAAGGAAAGGGGGCAAAACAACTTGCCCAGTATCCCACATAAATGTGATCCTCAGAGGCATCTGTCTCCAGATTCTGCCCACTGGGCTCTGAACGTATTGCCTGTGTCGCAGCTCGTTCCTGGTGTCCCTGCCCCAGGACATGCGCAGGTAAGTGGGGCTTGAGGGCCGCGGAGACTTGCCCTTGGCTGTTGAAGGAGGCAGGAGCGCAGGGCTCAGGCCTGCCACTTCCTGCTGTGTGAGCTTTCTCAGTGGGTGGTTTCCTCTGCGTAATATGAGAACAGCGCTCAGGTGGTGACGAGGGCCTCCTCTTCCCATTTTACAGGGGATGAAGAGCATGGTCACAGTGTGGTGGGTGGATTGAGCTGCTGACAGCACAGGCTGGGGACCGGGAGGAGAGCTGGCTCTGTGAACCAAGGAACCCAGGCTGCTGGGCCCAGGAAAGCCGGGCTCCTCTTTGCCCTCTGGCCTCTTCTGAACCTGCCCGGCCGTTCCTTCTCCACCCTTTCCTTTCCTGGGGTCGACCCTTCTTCCCTCCTCAGTGTCTCCTTCTTCCCTTCCCCTGGTATCCTCAGCTGCCCTAGGGTTCACGGACCTCCCCTGTACATTTTCCTCACTCTTTGCTCTCCCTCGTCTCCCGCTCCTTTAGGGCTCTATCTCCTTGTGCCTCTCTCCTGGTCACTTCTCATTCCCTCGGCTTCTCGCTGGAACCTGCAGTCATCCACTAACTCCAGTGGGAGCCACACACTAACTCCAGCACGTCAGACCCTGGGGACAACCAGCCTCCACTTCTCACTGCCGCCCCTTCTCTGACAGTCGCCTTCCTGCACCTTTTGTCCCTGTCTCTTCTCCTCCTTGCCTCGGTTTCCTCGTCTGTCCGTTTCTTCTCAAGCTCTCATTCTTACCTTACCACCGCAAGGCGGTGGGCTCTATTTCCACGCCCCCTTTACATTTAAGGATCCAGAAATCTGGGGAGTTCAGGCGATCTGGAGGTGCTGACCCCGCCGCGGAAGCGGGGTTGGTCCTGGTGCTGCGGGATCCGCCCCGGCCCCGCCCCTGGACCCGCCCCCGACTAGGCCCCGCCCCACCCAGACCAGGCCCCGCCCCCGCCCCGCCCCGCCCCGGCTCGGGCGGCCGGAGGACCCGGAGCGGAGGCGCCCGAGCCCGCGGCGGCGGCGGCGGGGACGATGTGGTTCTTTGCCCGGGACCCGGTCCGGGACTTCCCGTTCGAGCTCAGCCCGGAGCCTCCCGAAGGCAGCCCTCCCGGACCCTGGATCCTGCACCGCGGCCGCAAGAAGGTGAGTGCGGCCCCGCTCCGCAGGCCGCGGCCGTCCTCGGCCTCGCCTACTGCGCGCCGCCGGCTCAGCCGCGTCGCTCCCGGCCTGACGTGGCGGCGGAGGCTCGGGGCAACGGACCGGGGAGGGGTCGGGCAGTGCCGACGTGGCGGGCGGAAGGACCGAGGGACCGACGGGCAGACGGAGTGGGGGTCACGTGGGCCCGGCCGAGTCCCTAAGGGCTGACCCGGGGAGAGACCCGGCCTGCGTCTCTTTCCTTCCGCTCTGGGCCCATCTCCGAGCTGGTGAGACCCAGAGCCAGCCGAGTGGTCATCCTGGCCCCCACCCCTCTGGCCTCTCTGTCCTCCAGGCCACAGGCAGCCTGGTGTCCATATTTGTGTACGACGTGAAACCTGGCGCCGAAGAGCAGACCCAGGTGGCCAAAGCTGCTTCAAGCGCCTCAAAACTCTCCGTCACCCCAACATCCCTGGCCTACATCGATGGGCTGGAGGTACCTGCACTCTATTTGCTTATCTCGCTCTCCACCGCCAGTCTCCCACTCCTGTCTCCACTCTGTCCCTCAGTTTCCACCCCTTGATCATCAAGTAACCCCCAGATTTGGTTTTGTTTTCGCTATGGGGGGCCTATCTCCCATTTTGTTTCTTATCTCCCCTTCCTCATCCTAACCCAGCCCTGACATCCCTGTCTCTTTCCCCAGACAGAAAGTCCTCCATGTCGTGACCGAGGCTGTGACCCCACTGGGAATGTACCTCAAGGCGCGAGTGGATGCTGGTGGCCTGAAGGAGCAAAGAGTTGTCCTGGGGGCTACACCAGATAGTGAAAGCCCTCAGCTTCTTGGTCAATGACTGCAACCTTATCCACAACAATGTCTGCATGGCTGCTGTGTTTGTGGACCGAGCTGGCGAGTGGAAACTTGGGGGCTTGGATTACATGTACTCAGCCCAGGGCAATGGTGGGGGACCACCCCGCAAGGGGATCCCTGAACTTGAGCAGTATGACCCCCCGGAATTGACTGACAACAGCAGCAGAGTGGTCAGAGAGAAGTGGTGGGTGACTGGGGGCAGCATGCCTCAATCTGTCCTGTTCTGGAGGCCCCTGTAGTTTTGGGATCTCTAGACTAGCTGGTGCTCCCCTGTCCCTTGCTGCTTGACTTGGGAGGGAACCAGGGTCCCAGGACTGCTTCCAGATCTTCAAAGTAGTAGGGCAGGATGACCCAAGCCTTGGGCATTGGTGGTTCTGAATTTGAAGCTATGTGACCCAGGACAGATGTTCTTGCCTCTTCGAGCCTCAGTTTCTTTATCTGTTAAATGGGTAATGAAACCAGCTGCGCTAAGAACTGATGGGATCAGCTGCGGGACACAGCCAGAACTGTTCCAAGGCAGGAGGGAGTTTTGCACTAATGATGGTAGGCCCTGAGCAGCTCTGGCTTACTGCCACAGGTCAGCAGACATGTGGCGCTTGGGCTGCTCATCTGGGAAGGTCCTTCAACGGGCCCCTGCCTCGGCGGCTGCCCTGCGCAGCCCTGGGAAGGTAAGTTCCAGCCCTTGGCTGTCCGCCTCTTCCCAGCTGCTCTTTCCCTGTTCTTTCACCTACCACCCCTTTCCTGACACTGAGTCTTACTCTACAGATCCCCAAATCCCTGGTGCCCCATTACTGTGAACTGGTGGGAGCCAACCCCAAGGTGCGTCCCAACCCAGCCCGCTTTCTGCAAAACTGCCAGGCCCCGGGTGGCTTCATGAACAACCGTTTTGTGGAAACCAACCTCTTCTTGGAAGAGATTCAGGTAAGCCCCTCACTCCCTGTGCTTTGGCCCTGCATTCCTCACTATTGCCCTATACCCCACTTTTTAGGGTCTCTCACAATTGGACCCTCTGAAGACAAGCATGGACTACACAGGCCCCTGGATGCAACTCTGGCTCCCGCTCTTCTTGCTATAACTTCCCATGGTTGAAGTTTAGTTCTAGTAGTAGGGCCTCCTTCACAGGAGCGTGGGAAGGAGTCAGTAAGCGTGAAGTGCACAGCATAGCCATCTTTGATATCCATGGAAAACGGGTTCTGAGACTCCCGAGGATACCAAAATCCAAGGACACTCAAGTCCCTTATATAAAGTGGCATAGTATTTACATATGACCTATTTACATCCTCCCACATTCTTAAAATCATCTCTAATGGCTTATAACACCTAATAAAATGAAAGTGCTATGTAACTAGTTATTGTACAGTATCATTTACGGAACAGTTACAAAAATAAGTCTGCATGTCAGTGTGGACACAGTTTTTTTTTTTTTTTTTTTTTTTTGCAGTGCTGGGGATCGAACTCAGGGCCTTGTGCTTGAGAGGCAAGCACTCTACCGACTGAGCTATCTTCCCAGCCCAGTTTTTTTTTTTTTTTTAAAGAAATTTAGCTTTGTTTGTTTTTATGTGGTGCTGAGGATCAAACCCAAGCCTCACCCATGCTAAGGCAAGCGCTCTACCACTGAGCCACAACCCCAGCCCTGGACACAGTATTTGTTAATACTTGTTTTCTGTGGTTGTTGAATCCACGACTGTGGAACTTAGAGGGCCAGCTGTGCATGTTGGACACAGCAATACTTCTAACTCTGGTCCCCAGGTTGCCGTGCTCCGCACTGACTTGGAGGGAGAGACCTAGACCTGCCCCTCAAGGAGCAGGCAAGGAGTTAACAAGCCAGATCCCTATTTCTGGCAGTTCTGTTTACCAGAAGGAAAATAGAGGGGGTAGGGTTCTCAGGGAAGGGATCTCTTAAGGTGACATTTGAAGAGGGACCTGAAGGACATGAACGTGGGAGCTATAGGATGGTAACTGGGGGAAGTGTTCTAGAAGGGACCAGTGTGTGGGAAGATAGTGAGGAGGGCACCCTCTGCTTCACCTCTGAACCTCAGCGTTGGTATCTGCGTAGAGGGAGAGTCATAGCACTTGCAGACCTGGAGGGTTGTCACAGGGAAGGAAGGAGGGAGGCTCTGCCCTCTGCACCTACTCTGGCTAGTCACGTGTGGTGAACACAGAGAGGTGGCTGAGAATCAGGATGGGGTGAGAGACACTTCCACAGACCTCAGTGGGACACAGGGGAGAGTGTTGGCTGGCTTGGGGGGGGGGGGCAGGGAGCATTGTTGGAGGATGGGGAACCCGGGCTGCATCACAAAGAAGCCATGGGAAATGCTGAGCCCTCCTGTCTCCGGGGCAGCGGGGCAGAGACACTGTTAGGTGGAGTTCTCCTCCCAGGGCCCTTCCCTTTGGGAGCCTGTTTCCCGTTATGAGCAGTCCCTGCTGCTGAGCGAGGGTCTGATGCCCCTAGTGGCTGCTCTCCCAGCAGCAGCAGGTCAGGTAGCCAAGATCAGGACAGTCACTGAAGGCCCTGCTGTGTGCCAGGCATTGTGCCGGCAGCTTTCATGTGCTTTTTCCAGTTGAATCTTCAGAACAACCCTATGTGGTTATAGAGTTACTATTTCATTTTACAGATGGAGGAACTTGCCTAAGTCACATGGCAAGTAAGCAGGAGAGCTAGCCTTTGAGCCCAGACAGTTGGGCTCTAGAGCCCACGGCTTCATTTCTGTCCCATCAGACCGGGGGTGACTTCCTGTCCTCACTTGTGATGGAGTGATGTGTGTGCCAGGCCGGCTTCCTCCCTGGGACCTGTCCTTGCTCTCCTAGATCAAAGAGCCAGCTGAGAAGCAGAAGTTCTTCCAAGAGCTGAGCAAGAGTCTGGACTCGTTCCCTGAGGATTTCTGTCGGCACAAGGTGCTGCCCCAGCTGCTGACTGCCTTTGAGTTTGGCAATGCTGGGGCCGTGGTCCTCACACCCCTCTTCAAGGTAAGCGAGGGGAGACCTGGAAGGCCTGGAGCTTCAGAAGCTGTGGGATCCAGAGAGCTGGCAGGGTGCATCCAGACGGCCAAAGAGATGGCCCTGGGCTGGGACAGCCCTGTGGGGCATCCTGGAGCAGGAAGCCTCATCAGGGAAGACCCACATGAGGTGACTTCATGCCGGCTTCCTGGTGTTTCAGCAAGCCAGGACCACCTAAGCAGCTACAGGGAGATTGTGGGGACTTCTTGCCCTTTGCGAGCAAAGAACCCGTGCCTCCACATTTCTTTGTCCTCAGACCCCTGCTTCAGGGCCTTGACCTGCCCTCCGCTTCCCTAAGACAGATCCTCCTGGTCTGATCTGTGCATCTAGGTTCCCAGGGCCCTGGGGGCTATCTGCCCATCACCCCATTTTCCTCTTCTCTCTCCTGACCACTTAGGTCGCTGACTTCTGGGGCAGGATCCCACCTGCTTCCTTAGACCTCAGCCTACCTTTACAGGGGCACCTGCCCTTCCCCTCCCTGCCCACCCCAGGATACCCTTTTCCCCTGAAGGAACTTGCTTGGAAATGGAAAAGACAGCCATCAAGTCCTATGAAGTTGGAATCCCCAGAAATCATAGGCAGAATTCTATGTACATATGACATTCAGGCACTTGTTCATAGGGAGGGGCAAGCTTTCATCAGCTTCCAAAAGAGGCCTTGAACCTGAAAGGTTAAAGGCAGGGCTGAACCCGGGTAGGGGCAGAGGAGCTACTGAGGAAATGCCTGATGCCTCCACTCCGCTGTCACCTCCCCTGGAAAACCAGTAGAATCCCAAGTAGTCACGTGAGCCCTGTGAAGTTGTCTGCCCCGTGGCCATGGCTAAGCACTTCTTCCTCCCCCAGGTGGGCAAGTTCCTCAGTGCTGAGGAGTATCAGCAGAAGATCATCCCTGTGGTGGTCAAGATGTTCTCATCCACCGATCGCGCCATGCGCATCCGCCTCCTGCAGCAGGTGGGGACCTGGGCCAGGCCCTGCCCTGGTTTACCCACCCAGACCCACTCTGGTTATTGGGGAGGCTCCTTCCTTACCTCCTGTCCCAAGCAGGTGGCTGGAACCCCTTTCCTGGCTGCACAGGGGCCCCAGAAACATTCCACAAGTGAGGGAGCAGGGAGGCCAGGCTGTCAGGAGGTGGAGCTGATCACAGGGCTCCTTGGCAGTCTTGGGAGTGCCCAGACTACAGGGCTCAGGTGCCATCCCATGGTCACCCTGGGATGAGTGGGGATACAATCTCTCCTGCCAACCCAGGGCAACTGGGAACACTACACAGGGCTGATAGGGTCTAGAGTGGGGGACTCTTGTGAGCCAGGAAGAACTGGTGGCTCTCAGGTCCCAATCCCTTTCCAAGTGCCAGAAGCATCAGGCTTCCTAAGGTCAGACACACAGGCATAAGGCTTAACAAGCTAACCTGCTGGCCAGTGGGACATCTAGAGTGGCTCCAAACTTGCAGGGGGTGAGAGAGGGGTTGGCTGTGTTCTCACCCCCCCACCCCCGGGCTGCAGATGGAACAGTTTATCCAATACCTTGATGAGCCAACAGTCAACACCCAGATCTTTCCCCACGTTGTGCATGGCTTTCTGGACACCAACCCCGCCATCCGGGAGCAGACGGTCAAGGTAGGTGTGGCCAGGCAAACAGTGGCCCTGGTTTTCCAAGGCATGTTTCCAGGACACAGAGGCCTTGGCTTCTGCTTTCAGGTCTGAGCAGATTATGAGTGGGGCGAGCACCACCATGCTGTGAACAGGCACTCATTCTGGTCCAGGCTGTGGAGGCTGTCCTGCAGTCAGTGGTGGGATGTGGTGGGTATGACCTACGGTCCTTCCCACAGACCTCACTGAACATCTCCGTGTGCCCATCCTGTGCCCTGGGCTAGTATGCAGTTTGCACAAGGCAGCCCAAGCCCCTTTCCCTCAAGGGGTATAGAGAGTGACCTGGCAGACAGGAAACAGAATTAGAAAATATATATTACATCAGAAAGTGTGGAGGAGTGGGGAGAGGAGGGTTTGTAGTTTTAAAAATGGGACTACCTTTCTTAGGAGGTGTCCCTTTAAAGAAAGGAGGTGAAGGATTCAGCCCATGAAGAGATGGGGAAAAAATGTATTTCCTGCAAAAGTAACAGCAGGTACAAAGGCCCGGAGGTTGGAAGCTGCCTGGCCTATAGAAGTAAGAAGTAGTAGAAATAAGAGATTTAGCATGAATGAAAGGAAATGGCCATAGGAGGTGAAGTCAGAGGGATAATGCTTGGGTGGGTGCCCGGGCCTTGTTGGAATGTTGGGATCCTGATGCATTCATTGGGAGTGAGACCAAGGCCACTCTGGGGTGGAGGATAAAACAGAGCAGTGCTGTGGTCTGAGTGAGGAGCATGTTTGTGGGAGGAGGCTGGGTCCTGGTTTGGCCAGCTCTGCTGATGGCCAGGTAGAGATGTGAGCAGGCTGCTGGTACACACACGTGAAGTTGAGAGAAGTTTTGGCAAGTGGAGCACCCTGGGAGCTGTCAGCTAACAAAGGGACATTTAAAGCCATGAAGTAGGTGAGATTACACAGGGCCCCAGTGTTAACTATAAAACGGGCCAAAGGATTTGCTCTGGGTGTCTGAAGGTTAAGATCTCAGCAAAAGGAGCAGTCAGTGAGGTTGGGGGAGGACCAGGACTCCTTTCCTGGTAGACCAGAAACAAAAATTTCAAAGCAGAGGGAAAACTTCCGGTGACAGGGTGGAGGTGGGGTGTCAAAACTACTAAGGGGTCAAGTTTGATGAGGACAGAATTGACCATTGAATTTAGTGACTTGGAGTTTATTGGTGACCTCAGCCTGAGCCCATTTGGGATACTGTGGACAGGGAGTGTTCCTCTGAGAGCCTGATGGACTGCAGGCAGGAGAGAGATGGGAGAGAGGAGTGCAAGACTTTTGAGGTCTTACTGTAACGGGGGACAGTAGAGGGGCTCCCCTTTCTCAACATGCCAGGTTGGCCAGGACCAGGCCGAGTGGACTTTGGCAGACTTTGGTGGATGCCAAAAGTTCTCTTACAGGAGGCCATTCCTGCCCTGCCCCACGACACCTACTGTCCCCTTCACCCCACAGTCCATGCTGCTCCTGGCCCCAAAGCTAAACGAAGCCAACCTCAACGTGGAGCTCATGAAGCACTTTGCCCGGCTGCAGGCCAAGGACGAACAGGGCCCCATCCGCTGCAACACCACAGTCTGCCTGGGAAAAATTGGTTCCTACCTCAGTGCGAGCGTGAGTGTCCCACAGCTGCTACAGAACCATGACCTCCTCTGGGGCCAGGAACCCTGTGTGTGTGGTCACTCATCCCCCCACACACAAAGGCTCCGGGAGTCCTGTTAGCCCCAGTGTCTGGGCGCCTGCAGGTGGAGTGAGTTGTGTTAGGTCACACAGTGAGTAGGTGTGAATCTGGGATCTGAACCCAGGTTGGCGTGCCCCAAACCTGTGCGCATCCCCCAGTTTTGTAAATGTGACACCAGCCATGCCCAGTTAATAGGAATGGATGAATGGGGTCAGCAGGGCAGGGAAGAAGGGAGGCACATACTCCTGCCCCAGGGGGGCTGCTGCTCTGGCCCCTGTTCCACTGAGGCAAAAAGGAGTCTAGGGTTCTAGGAGGAAAAACCCAGAGGGAGTTGTAAGTACATTTGTGCCTTTTAAGCTGTTCTCGATACACATTCTCAGATGCTGGAGGTCCCACGGTTGGCCCATTCTGGGAGTAAGACCTAGAGGTTTTGGGTCCCACCTTTGACTCTGCACTTAGGAGTTCTCTCCCCTGCCCCACCCCAGACCAGACACAGGGTCCTCACCTCTGCCTTCAGCCGGGCTACTAAGGACCCATTTGCGCCATCCCGCGTTGCGGGTGTCTTGGGCTTTGCTGCGACCCACAATCTCTACTCAATGAACGACTGTGCCCACAAGATCCTGCCTGTACTTTGTGGCCTCACTGTGGACCCTGAAAAATCTGTGCGGGACCAGGTGAGGCATAGCTGGGCTGGGCCATGGGGCTGGGACTCTGGGTTATGTCTGCATCCTAGCCAGTCTGGTAGGCTCTCAGGAACCCTGGAGCCCCAACTTAGACCCTTCTACTCCACAGGCCTTCAAGGCCCTTCGAAGCTTCCTGTCCAAACTGGAGTCTGTTTCTGAGGATCCCACCCAGTTGGCAGAAGTAGGTGAGTGGTCATGCTTGTGTTCCCTCTTCCCCCACCTCCATGTTCTTGACTGTCATCTGGCATGTCCCACCTCCACTGCAGTGTCCATTTCACAGATGGGAGCACCTGGGCCTAGAACAGGGAGGGGACGATTACAATCATTGTTATGGTGCTTGCCTTCCTGTCACCTCCCTGTGGAGCCTGTGGTGCCCACGCCTGTCCCTCTCTCTTATTGCCCAGAGAAGGATGTCCATGCGGCCTCCAGCCCTGGAATGGGAGGAGCTGCAGCCAGCTGGGCAGGCTGGGCCGTGACTGGAGTCTCCTCACTCACCTCCAAGTTGATCCGTGCGCACCCCACGGCTACACAGGCTGAGACCAATGTGCCCCAGAGACCAGTGCCAGAGGGTGAGTGTCCCAGCTGTTATCCGGCTCCCCCTGGGATGGTGATAGGGACACAGGGGATGGAGTGGGGTCTGGTCTCCTTGTGGGTTTCCTGGGTTCCCCTTCCTCCCGTGTACCCCTTCCCCCTCAGCAACCTCTGCCTTGTCCCAAGACCTCCCTGAGAGCTCCAGGACCTCTGTTCTCTAGGACATCCTGCCCCCACCCCCACACCCAGCTGTGCCACCCCCACAACCTCAAGCCGCTGGGAGATGCAGGAGGACAAGGACACAACAGAGGACAGCAGTACTGCTGACCGATGGGATGATGAGGACTGGGGCAGCTTGGAGGTTAGTGGGACTAAAGAGATCTCCTCAGGGGACACCCAGGTCAAAGCCACAGGCTGCCATTCCAGGGCATATGGGACCTGGCTGGAGTTGGGCCTATACTCATCTACACAGCAGCCCTGACAGGTAGGCCGAGTTGGCCACTGTGGGCCAGAGCCAGCAGCTGAGCCCCGCCCCCAACCCGGGGGTTCCCAGGAGCAGGGTCAGAAATGAGAGGCAGGGCAGGCAGTGCTTAGGCTGCCCACTGGATTTCTCACTCTCCTGTGTGTCCATTGTTTGCTCCAGTGCCCACCCAGCCCAGGGATGGCAAGAATAGTCCCCCGTCCTGCCTCCTCTAAAACCAGACCAGGCATGCTGCTGGGGTGACTGAGTGTGGGTGGGGGAGGGAGCGGGGCTGCTCTGAGTGAATTGTGACAGAATCCTGGCCAGTTTCCCCATCTGCTGACAGGGAAGCAAGTGAAGGAAGATAAAAGAGCAAAGGGCTGAGCTAGGTACAGGCCTGGGTCAGCTTATGTGCCCTTTGGAGGGCTGGGTGTGTCCTTACTCATGTCCCTCTCCTTCTCACACTGCAGCAGGAGGCTGAGTCTGTGTTGGCCCAGCAGGATGACTGGAGCACCAGGGGCCAAGCAGGCATAGCTGGACAGGTGAGCTGGGTCAGGCAGGTATGTCTGTGGGGTGGATCTGGCTCCTGCACTTGGGCAGGCCCTACCACTCCTTCCCACCCTTCTGCAGGTCAGCCACCCAGAACACAAATCTCCTGAGTCAGACTGGAGCAACTGGGAAGCTGAAGGCTCCTGGGAGCAGGGCTGGCAGGAGCCCAGCTCCCCAGAGCCACTCCCTGAAGGCACACGACTGGCCAGCGAGTACAACTGGGGTGGCCCAGAGTCCAACGATAAGGGTGACCCCTTTGCTGCTCTGTCTGTGCGTTCTGGCACCCAGGTATGGGTCTGTTGAGGGTGCAGGCTGGGGTAGACATTGGCCAGGAGCTGGCCCCCACAGCAGCCCACACTTCCTTTTCAGCCCAGGCCAGAATCCGACTCCTGGGGTGAGGACAACTGGGAGGGCCTGGAGACTGAAAGCCGTAAGTCCTTCCCCTGGAGGGCTGACAGACTAGGGCTCAGGGCAGGTCAGGTCAGCCCTCAGTCTGCCTCCCTTTCCTGACCCCAGGGCAGGCCAAGGCCGAGCTGGCACGGAAAAAGCGTGAGGAACGGCGGCGGGAGATGGAGGCCAAACGGGCAGAGAAGAAGGCAGCCAAGGGCCCCATGAAGCTGGGAGCACGGAAGCTGGACTGAACCTTTGGGGTGGCCCTCCCAGCCACGGAGAGCAGGCCCCGCGGATGTATTTATTGTACAAACCATGTGAGCCCGGCCGCCAGGCCAGGCACATCTCATGTGTACATAATCAGAGCCACAATAAATTCTATTTCACACCCCTGTCCCGGGCTCAGCTAGCCCCTCCGCAGTGGCTAGGATCTGGTGCTGCTCAGCGCAGTCCCTGCCAGCCACAGATGTGAACATCAATTTGCTTTGAAAGCCAAGAGTAAACTGAAGAGGCACGATCCAATTTATCAGCATCTAGGAATCATCCTCAGGGAGCAAGGCTGACAGCATCCTGCAGACCACCAGTACCTGGGCCCGGTGGAGCCTAGGGGTGCTGAAAGGGGTCCGTGGGCCCCAGAGGGTTCCTGGGTCCATGTCCCGATTTGGGGCAGGAAAGAGACCGAGCTCACCCCCAATGTCAGCGAAAACCCGTCGGTGATTGCGGAGGTGCAGGCTGTGGGCCTGTCAACGGCGGCGCTGGGGCACACAGGCCCCATGCTGGCGGCTGCGCGCGAAGCCGGCTTTGCAGACGCAGCGGAAGGAGCCGTTCGTGTTCACGCAGCGCTCGCTCTTGCACAGAAGCCCGCGCTGGTTCAGTTCTCGGCACTCATCGATGTCTGTGTGGGGAGACAGGTGCAGGCTTCGCTTAGCTTCTAGTTCCGGCCGGGTGCCGCCCCGCCCCTCCGCTGCCCCGCCCCCGCTGCCCAGCTCACCAACGCAGCGCGCGCGAGAGGCGTCCAGCTGGAAGCCACCGGGACATTCGCACACCGCGCCTCCCGGCCGCGGCACGCACCGGCCGCTCACGCAGCGGCACTCGTCCGAATCCTCCTCCGAGCTGTCCTCGTCTGTGAGGATCAGAGGAATTACCGACGGCAACCTTGCCCCCTGCTGATGGTGCCGACCCGGCTTAGTCCCCCTAGGCCCTACTCACCTCGCGGGGGCTTCCCCAACAGCAGGGGGCTCGTGTCCCAGAAGGAATTACTCTCACTCTGCGATGTCGGACACTGGGACCCTGGGAAGTGTAAGGGGAGGTGAGCGACGTCATCGGTGTACCCCGGCTACCGTCCTCACACTTCCCTCGCACAGCTCACCGGCGCTACGCGGCGGGCACGGGCGGCACTGGGCGCCCCAGCCGCGGCCCTGGCGACAGCAGCAGTCATCGAAAGTGAGGGCAGGCCCGGCCAAGGGGCCCGCACACATGCCATCCTCTCCACGCTGACCCCAGCAAACGTCGCGCCGCTCCGGGGCACGTTCTGCGAAGGGGAACCGGCGTCAGCTAGGAGCTGGAGGAACAGACAGTCCTCGGTTCCACCCCACCCACGCCGGTGTCGAGGCCCCAGGCCCCGGGGCTCCACCCTATGGACAGGGTCCGAGAGTCGGCCCAGGACGGCCATCGCCCTCACCCGCCGGGCTCTCGGGGAGCTGGCAGTCACGGCCGGACGGCCCAGGCACCCAGGGCGGGCGACACTCGCAGCGGTAGGAGCCCGGTAGGTTGACGCAGCGGCCAGGGCGGCAGGCTGCCGGGTCCTGGCACTCGTCCACGTCTACGGGCAGCGATGGGTGGGGGTGGCAGTCACAGTCGGTCCGGGCCCCGCCCTCTCCTTCCCTAGGCTGACCTGCGCGGGCCTCACCCATCTCGTCGGGGTTCAGACACTGTCGCTGCGCTGGGCTGTACTCCGCCGGGGGCGTGCAGGCGCAGCGGTAGCCGCCGCGCGTGTTTTCACACACTCCGTTCCGGCAGTTGGACTCGTCCAGGCATTCGTCTACGTCTATCGGGAGGAAAAGTGCGGATGGCAGGGGAAGACCTGGAGTGGGGCGCTTTGCAGGCCTCGGGGCGCTTTCCCCTGGCCGCTGGCGGGCTGCGCTCACCCACGCACTCCAGCAGGTTCCCGTCGTAGTAGAAGCCCTGCTTGCAGTAGCACTCGTAGCCAGGCTGTGTGTTCACACACTTGCCCTCCTTGCAGATCTCCGCCCCGAACAACACGCACTCGTCGATGTCTGCGGGGTGACGAAGCGTGGGCGCCCAGTGCCTCCACCTACTAAACTGCCGGACCCGCAGGCGGAAGGGGTGGGCGGGGCTCTCGCAGGGAGGAAAGCCAGGCCCGCGGGAGAGGATTTTCCTCCAAAGATTTGAGAGTGACGGACCCGGAGTACAGGAGCGGGAGGGTGGGGGAGGCGGGCATGTGTGGGCGGAGCCTGCCCACGGCCAGCCCATCCCGCGCCAAGCCAGCACCCTGAGCCAAGCCTGGGGGCGGGCCCGACGGGTGGGAGGAGCTGCGCTGGGGCTTACCACGGTGGGCGGGGATGCCGTAGTTGACAATGTTGTTGTCCTGCGTGTAGCCCTTTCCGTCGGGGCAAAGGCTGTGGAACTCAGCTGCAGGAGGGAAGGAAGGAGGGCCGAGTGTGAGCCTGCTGGCCGGAGCCAGCTCCCCGGTTCTCAACTACCCAGCAGGGAGCCATTTTCCCATTCGGTTTCCTGATGCACAAACTAAGGCTCTGGGGAGGGGCCTGCCGGCGCCTGACCTGAGCTGTAGACTGGACAAGGATAGATTTCACAGTGGTCTCCCCATCCGGCTCCCAGTGAGCAACAACACTCCTGCTGGGTGACGTTAGTGGCCAATACGCTGTCGCAGAACACCGTATCATCGAAGTTAAGGTAGCACTCCTTCTTGTGGTGGGGCTGCTCCACCTCTGAGGGGGAAGGCAGCTCAGAGTCATGCAGATAAACTGCCCCCCGCGTTTACATTGCCCACCCACCACATCACTGCCCCCACTTTCCTGCCCTCCCCCCCTTTAGCACCATGTGAAGCCCTGTTCCTTCCTCCACATGGTGTTCAGGCCCTTAGAGATCTGGCTCAGCCAGACTCCCCCAGGCAAGAGAGATATCTTTCTGTTCCCCAAATCCAGGAGGATGGGAACAGGACATCTCTGAAAGCCAGCTGCAGCTCAGGGGAGTTGTGGAGTCTGAGGAAAAACTGGGAGGACACTCACCCTCACAGCCATGCTGGTCCTGGGTAGGGGTGAAGCCCTCGTCACAGACACAAACGTAGGAGCCCTGCAGGTTCTCACAGGCCCCATGGGGCAGGCACAGGCCAGGGTCCTGGCTGCACTCGTCTATGTCTGGGGGGAGCAAGGGGCACAGGAAGCAGGAACAGAAGTGGTTCTGACAAGACCCAACCCTCATTCCCTGGAGTGTGTGCTGAGGGCCTGAAATTCCGAACCTGAATTTCCCGTGATTTCAAGTACACACCACAGAGATCCCCTCTGGTCCAGGTAGGTGGGTAAGTACATTCATCCTTCCTAAGATCTTCAGTGTCTCCCAATGACAATATATGAAGTCCTAACTCAGCTCGGCATCTAAGGACCTTCAGTTTGCTCTCTTAACACCTTTTAGTCCCATCACTCTCCAGCTCCCTCCAACCCCATCCTCAGCATTACAGATATTTGCTCTCCTTCAAACAAACAGCTTCCAGATCTCTGTGCTTTGTAAATACTGTTGGGGAGGATGGTAAAATACCATCCAGTGCCTTCGTCTGGGAACCCCAATTATTATGCTTCAAGTCCCAATTCAATGGTCATCTCTCCACTGATCGCTAGTCCAGACCTTTCTTGACACCCCGCACTCCAAACTCTGAAATTAGTTTATATATCACCACCACACCACAATACCACCACCACCACCACCACCATCAGAGGCTGGGAGCCCCTGGTCAGTGTTGAATACTTGGTACAGAGCACAGAACCTGGCAAACAGTAGGATGAATGCACATAAGGGTGACTTGTAAACTGGACTACATCTGTGGAGAACTAGCTGAGCAGTGCAGGCACAGAGTAAGCATCACCGAAGCACTCACGTCTTTATTACCCTTATCCTGTTACTCAGGTGAAAGAGTGGAAGGACAGGTGAGCACAGAATGGATGGAAGCCAGAGAGGCCAGTGTATCTTGGGGATTACTGCACCCTGCCCCTCAGAAGCGCTCAGCCAAGCTCTCATACCTTGACACTTCCTGCCACCCACCAGACGATGCCCCTGGGGGCACAGACATCGGTAGGAGCCGTTGGTGTTGACGCAGTCACCCCCAATGCAGGCTGCAGGGAAGTCACATTCATCAATGTCTGTAGGAGAGCAAGGAGGTGGACAGTCTTAGGGGCTGATCCCTATGCACAGCCTGAGGCTGCCAAAGCACCCCTCCCCTAGGGCTCTGGGTGGCTCCTACAGCCCCATACCACATCTGGGATCAGGACTGGGACTAGACCTGGCAGCAGGGATCTCCTGGGATAGGGTGGGACAGGCCAGCGCCCCAGCTCTAGGACCCCTCACCCTCACAGTGGCTCCGGTCCCTTGACAGGTGGTAGCCAGAGAGGCACTGACACTGGAAGGAGCCTGGTGTGTTGGTACAGATGCCATTGTCACACACGTCCCCAGCTTCACACTCATCCACATCTGTAGGGCACAAGGGTGTCAGAGGGTCAGGGTGACATCAGCCTCAGGTCCCTGCTGCTCTTCTTCCACTCCTGCTCATGGCCTGGAACACCCAAGCTGAGGCCAGTGGAGTTCAAGAGAAGCATGGGGCCTCTGCCCTGTTCCCATGTGCCAATGGCCAAGCCAAGAGCTTCAGGGCCCCTGGCTAGGTCTGATGCTAAAAAGCACAGGCCTTCATACCCTGTATAAACCCTCACCAAGAGGCCCCCTCCCTGCCCTTCCCCCCATACTGCTCTGGGTTTCCCCAGCTGTTTATTTTGTACCAGGAATTGAACCCAGGGGTGCTTAACCCCTGAGGCATATTCCCAGCCCTTGTTTTGTTTTGGTTCTGGGGGGAGAGTTGAACTCAGCCACTGAGCCACATCCCCAGCCCTATTTTGTATTTTATTTAGAGGCAGGGTCTCACTGAGTTGCTTAGCACCTCCCTTTTGCTGAGGCTGGCTTGGATCCTCCTGCCTCAGCCTCCTGAGCTACTGAGAGGTGTGCACCACCATGCCCAGATCCCCAGCCCTTTTTATTTTTGAGACAGGGTCTTGATAAATTGCTGAGGCTGGCCTCCATCTTTTGAGCCTCCTGCCTCAGCTTGGAATTACAAGCACACACCACCATGCCTGGTTTCCCAGCCTTTTAACTGGTGCTCTGCAGGCCCCAGGGCTACCATCCCCTCTTTCCATCAAGCATCCTCTTGTCATTCCTTCTCCCTCATCTCCACCTGCTCCTGTGTGTCAGTATCTACCAAGTTCTGCCAAATCTCCCCTTACCCAACTCACCCTCCTTGGCTGAGCAAGCCTCACCTCAACACTCTGTAGCTCCCATAGTCTGTAGTCAATGGTTCCACATAGGTATGTCTGGCCCAAGACTACCGAACTACCAACCCACATGGCCTAGCCTCTACTGCCATCTATCTCCAGCTGAGAAGCCCATGGGGCCCACAGGTTCCCCCTGGACAACATGGAACTCAGCATCTTCCCTCCCAAATATGTCCACCCCTGGGTACCATATCCCGGTGGGCACCACATCCACTGAATTACCAAACCAGATACCTGGAGGGTCTCTCACTCCCCTCTCTCCTTCACCGCGACATCCAGCCAGCAAGTCCAGTTAATCTGCTTTAATATTTCTCTGATATCACATCATTTTCTGGCCATTTTGAGGCGACTATTCATCTCTTCCACTACTGGCCAGCGAGCTGTTCTCTCTCCTCCTTCTTTGCTCTGCTATTCCTATTGGTCCTTTCACCCAGTCCAGTGCTGGTTTCCAAGGAGCACCCCAGCTGCACCCAAGTTCCCAGTTCTGGGTCTACAGTCTGTACCCTAAGTCCTCTGAATCCCAGCCCTTAGCCAGCCTCTTGGTGCACTGTAAACATTAGGGCAGGGATGCCCCTCACCCCATCTTTGATATTTTTTTCCCATTAAATTTAAGGGACATGCATTGCAAACGCAGTTTCAAACACTGCCTCCAAACACTTCCCACCTGGAAACTCTGCAGCCTCTTTGCTGAAAAAATGAGCGACTGGATACAAGAGCTAGGGAATAAATTAGTCACCTCCCGTCCACCTGTTTCGACTCCCCGTTTCAGCGCTCAAGCGCTGGGAGGGTAGCACCGGAGGGCATGCAGGAGCTCACCCACGCAACTGCGGCCGTCCGTCGCCGGCGTGTAGCCCTGGGCGCATGTGCACCGGAAGGAACCCGGGAGGTTCTCGCACCAGCCGGGCGAACAGGGACTGCCTTCCGAGCACTCGTTGATGTCTGCAGCGTGGAGAGCTCGTTTCAGACTCTGCCGCACCGGAGGATGCGCGGTGTCGAGGAATGGATCTCCTCTGCCCAGGGTTGGTAGCGGGGCGCTCCATCCCCAGGATGCCCGGCCCTCGAGGCGCCTCAAGCGGCCCCTAGTCCTGCTCCCGCCCTGACCCGATCCGGGAAGGGCCCCACCCATCAGCCTTGGAGTCCCCGCGCTCACCGCGGCAGGCCCCGCCCCCCTGGCTGCGATAGCCAGGCTGACAGGCAATGCACTTGAAGCTCCCGGGTTTGTTCTCGCATTTGCCATCCGGGCAGGAGCTAGGGTCCCGACACTCGTCAATGTCTGCACAGGAGAAAGTAGGAGGACCCATCTGGGGACAAGTTGGCTGGCCTGGCGCTCAAGGTCCTTGGCAGGGCCTCTCTCCGTCACAAATCAAGAACAGGGTCCTTTGGGGCTTCCGAACCCCAATCTGAGAGGCTCAGAGCTGGGCAGAGATTATCGCAAACTCCCCCCATCCCTGATCGAGGGACATCTGAGGTCCACCCGTTGGTCTGGATGGGTCCCCCACCTTCGCACACAGGCGGTCGGGAGGCTTTGAGCCGGTAGCCAGGGTAGCAGTTGCACTTATAGTGACCCGGAAAGTTGATGCAGAAGCCACCGTCGCCGCACAGATGGGGCTTTGCGCACTCATTCAGGTCTGAGCAGGAGAAAGGGATCGCAAAAGACCAGAGGGTGGAGGAAGGGTTACGCAGAGCATAGGAGGTGAGCCCGCTCCACCCAGGAAACCCGGTGCTGCCGCTGAGCGGATGGCGCTCACCCACGCACGAACGCCCTCCGGCGCCCACGTGCAGGCGGTAGCCTCGGTTGCAGTGGCAGTTGTAGGAGCCTCCGGTGTTCATGCAGATGCCTCTCCCCGGGCCGCAGGGCTCCGCCTCACATTCGTTCACGTCTGAGAAGGATCGGCGAGTCAGGAGACATCAAAGGAAGTTGTGAGCCCGGTTTCCCCAGGGCCACTCACCCGCGCACCTGCCCGACTGCCCAGAGCTGCTTGGCGCTCACCTACCTACGCAGTAGCGGTGCTGCGGGTGCGACCGGTAGCCCGGGTTGCAGTGACAGGAATAGTCCGAGGGGCCCGGGACGCACTCTCCGTGGCCACAGATGTTTTGGTTCAGCCGGCATTCATCTGTCTCTGCAGGCACGGGAATGTCAGCGGGCCAAGAAAAGCATATTCACCTGCCATGGCCCCAGGGCAGAACCTGACATCCAGACGCACTGACCCGGATACCTAAATCAGGTCACCGGGTGACTTCAGGTTCCTGTACACCCCATTCCAATCCTAGGATTTCCTACACTTCAACCCGGTAACCCCCGTGTCATGATCACAGATAGTCCCAAACAAGGACCCCAGGTACCAGACATCCCTGTCACCTTCATACCAAGACCTTTCATACTTCCATTCCCACTCACTCCAAAAGCCTGACCTCTAGTCACCTCAAACCAAACCACATCCCCTCAGGGTCCCAGTCGTCCCACTACCCTTACCCAAGGGGCTCTGAAATCCCTTTCTCCCCAGTCACCTTATGGCCTCAATCACACCAACACCCCTTGCCCCAGGGACCTGGGTGCTCCATTCCAGAATGGTTGATTACCTGCCCTCCCAAGGCTGTCAGGAGCCCTTCCCTGCTAATCCTAACCTTCATCACAGCTGTGCACACAAGGTCTGAGGCAGGAACATTCCTCACCCTGTTTGTTGCCAAACCCAGGATTCCCTGCTTCCTCTTCCTCCTTCCTTTGATCCCAACATCCAGCAGTCTTATCTCAAGCACCCCATCTGACTCCCACTAAGAGCCCAGGAGTGGGCTGAACTCTGCTCTGCCCACGCCCACCCGACCCACTAGTGGGCTTCCGTAGGCAGCGCTCTCTTCCCCTGCAGTATTTCTCCACGGGTCTCCTCAACATCCTCGCCAGGTGCCTCATCCTCTGCATTCCCACAGCCCTTGGGACAGCCACCTTCCACCTGAGCCCTCGCTCCAGGAGCTCACGCAGGTCCAGGGTTTCAGGTTGACAGCTCCCTTGTGGCTTCGGAGCCCACGCCAACACAAGCTTGACTCTGGCTCAACTGTGTGACCTGGGCAAGTTATTGACCCTGTCTCGACCTCTGTTTTCTCATCTGGAAAACGAGGCAAGCAAGGCTAACTTTTCAGCATGAGAAGGTTAAATGATATGTCGTCTGTGGAACTCTCTAGACAGTGCCTGGCTCAGAGGGATCACTCAGTCTGAGCTAGCAATTTTGATGTTCAAATCCTTCCAGACACTTCCCGTAGCCTCTGGCATCAGATCCAAACCTCTGAACAAGCCTCCATGGCTTCTCCTGGCTCAGAAATACCCATCTGTGTCTGGTTTCTCCCTCCTCCAGCCAAACTTCTCTTCCCTTGGAATGTTCTTTTCCTCAACCTGCAGGCCTCTCCCTTCCCCACTTCTCCTTGAATTTTTAACAATCTCTAAAACCCTGCACAGAAAGTTTTCTCTCGATAATACTCTACATATTATCAGAACACCCAGATTTCCTCCTTCTCTGATTTATTTTTTCATAGTATTTATAAGAAATTCTAGGTTTTTTACTGATCGATCTGGTTTTTGTCTGCTCTGTAAAGATAAGAAATTCTTATCAATTTTTGTTCCCCCAGTATCCCCAGCACCTCAACAGTGCTGGCAAATAGTTGAGTACTCAATAAATACAGGTCGAATGAATGAAAGTCCTCAGACTCTCTACCATGCTGCCTGGGCCGGCTGAGAGCGCGGTAGGAGCCCTCTCTCATCGGGACTTCCCAGAGCCCAGCCCTGGGCAAGTGTTAGCCTGTTAACGCTACCGCTACCGAAAGATTGAAGTGGGGGCGGGGTGGTGGTGGTGGAAATTAAGTTGGGGGCGTGGCCCATCTAGGGCGTGGCCTTGCCGGGCAGATCTTACCTGTGACCTGAGTGGGGGCGATTTCCACCGCACTGCGGGAGGGGGGCAAATCCGGCAGGAACCAGCGCATGGTAGGTGGTGAGGGGCGGGACATCAGCTCTGCAGGCAGCAGGAAGGCTCCTAAGAGGCTGAGCATCCCTTATGCCCCCAGGTCATATCCCAGCTTCCCTGTCCCCCAGTATCTAGGCTGTTAACTGCCCCCACCCCAGACTTAGCCCCTGAGAATTCCTCCCTGCAGTGCTTAGCTCACCCGGGTAGGGTCGCGCAGGCGAGGTGGTGGCTGTGGGGTGGCTCTGCTGCACAGACCGCTCCTCACTCACTGGCTGGGGGTTACAGTAGCGTGAGCCCTTCCTGAATCCCTCACCTGCCCGGCTCCTCCCACCTGGGCTCTCATACTCACTGGATCGGTGGTCACCCCTAAAAGGGAAAAAGATGGGAATATTGAACACTGGGGTGGGAGTCAGATCTGTATGGTTAGGGTCTCTCTCTCTTTTTTGGTACCAGGGATTGAACCCAGGGGGGCTTAACCACTGAGCCACATCCCCAGTCCTTTATTTATTTTTATTTTGAGGGTCTCACTAAGTAGCTTAGGGTCTCACTGAATTGCTGAAGCTGGCTCTAAACGTGTGATCCTCCTGCCTCAGCATCTCCAGCTGCAGGGATTACAGGCATGTGCAACTATACCCAGCTATGTTTGGGGTCTCTGGGTCAAGGGTCTAGAGATAGCTCCTGGAGTTAGGGTGTGTTGTGTGGTAGTCAGGGGCCAGGTCTGGGGAGCAATGGTTGAGCAAGGTCCTTGGGTTACAGATCAAGGCTTAGGAGGTCATACCCATGGTCAATTTTCTGGGGCTCAGGATTCAGGTAAGGGACTAGGAGTTAGGGCTTAGACTGTGAGGTCATATGTGTGGATCAGGGGTCAAGGGGTCAAGCCAGACCTCTCTCTTCCTCTGTGTCCTCAGGTGGTGGCGCCCGACTGGGGTTCTCAGGGAGCTGCTGGGGCTTGGGTGGCCCATCAGGGTGCAGAAAAAGGGAAAAGTCACTTTCACCCTGGATGGTGAGGGTCTGATGGGAGGTGAGGATGTGGTACCCCTTCCCAGCTGGGCAGATCTCCTTGAAGGCAGCTGTGGTCAAGACAGCAGACACAGAAGTGGGTGTTTCCCAGACAGGTGATGCACATGGATGGACCAGCCCCCTGCCCTACATACCCCCTGCATACCGGTGCCATCTGCTGGGCAGCGCTGACACCGCGCACCCCAGGCCTTGCCCACACTGCAGCAGCAGAGCTGTCGGGTGAGGCGTGTGGTCAGGGGGTGCTGGCACTGGTGCTCAGGGCTCACCAGGCGGAAACATAGGCTCTTCTCCTCTGGCTTGTCGGCTGCAGGGGGGAGTGGGGAGCATGGGCATCTGGGATCAAGCATTGCCCACATCCCTCTGTCCAGTTGCTCCAGGCCTTGTTTCTCTGGCCCATCTCCATGTAGCCCTGATAGATCTCATGTGATTCCTGAAATCTACAAGACCACTGACCCCTGATTCCAGCTGCTCTGGGCTTTACCCCTCCTTCCCATTAAGCCTTGATCTATAGGACCCTGACTTCATATAAGCCTTGATGTCATGTGGCCTCTAACCCAAGACCTCATGTGACCCCTGACCCCTCTGAGCTCTGATTCTGTCTGCTCTGGGCTTGGTTTCTTCTGCGGTCAACGCCTGACCCCTCCTCTGATCTCTTCTGACCTGACTCTTGCTGCTGGGAGCTCCACCCTTCCCACCTGTGCCTTCTAATCTCCCAGGACCCTGTGTCTCACCAATGCACTGTGTTCGAGAGGGGCCCAAGCTATGGCCAGGTGGGCAGACGCAGCGATAGGAGCCAGGGTTGTTGAGGCAGTCACCATGGCGACACATGCCTGGCATCGCGCATTCGTTGATATCTGTGGTAAGTGGGAGTTTGGTTTCTCTAGTCTGGGGCCATAGGGTGGCAGCAAGCTGTTCCAAGAACCTCAGGGTCCTACCCCAACCCTGCCTCTTCCCTTGCCCACCTTGGGACCTTCTCCACCCACCACAGGCCTGCTCCTCCCCAAGCTCACAAATCTCCTACTGGCCATACCCTGGCAATGGGTGCTGTTGAGCCTCTTGTAGCCCTGGGGGCAGTCGGCACCCACTTCCCCACGTAGAGGCCCTGGCTTCTGCACCCCTGTGTCTGCAGAGAGAGGACAGCATGGCAGGGGAGTAGGGGGACACCGCAGGTCTTGGGAGGGAAAAGAGGCCATTAGGGAGGTCAAAGGGAAAGGAGGGAGGAATTTGGGGCCTCTGGGCTGAGACTTCTATGGCAGGGGTGGGAGGAGGATGGGATGGGTGGTCCTGTGGGGGAGCCCCACTGAGACCAGGCACTCACACTGCAACTGCGGGCACTTGTGGCACTTGTTTTGGCCCCAGGCAGTGCCAATGCTCCCGCAGCAGTCTTCCTGCTTGGTGAGGCCAGGCAGGGGGTTGCTGCCACACTAGGGATAGGGGTGCAGGGTAAGGTCACAGAGTGCCCTGTCCTCGCGCGCCTCCCTCCTGGGGCCCTTTCCCATCACCTCCCTCCTCCCCCTTCGTAGCCTGCAGACCCTGCAGTTTTATGCAACTCTAATGAGCTGGGCAGGGAGACCCTGAGCTGGGCGGTGCACTTGGGACTGGGGATTCACCCACCGGCTGCTTGGGCAGCGTGTCCTGGAAGCAGCGGCCCAGGGGCTTCTGGGTGGGTGGCCGTGGGTGCGGGGGTTTGGGATGCGGCAGCAGAAGCTGGGCCGCAGCCGGGCCTTCGGCGTTGGACCCCTCGATGCGATGCACTTGGACCGAGGCCTCCGGCGGGTGGTGGACCCGCACGTTCACCACGGGGGGCGGGGCCTGCACTGGGGGCGGGGCAGGTGGCCTCAGGGCTGCCTTGGAGGGTCGCAGTGCTGGGATTTTCCCCGGCTGGTCCCCTCCGGAGTTCAGTCATCCCTGTGCCCGCCCACCTCCACCCCCTCGGGTTTGCCCATCCTCTAGTACCTTCTGCTGAGGTCTGTCCCGGTCCTGGCCCCAGGGGCACCAGGAAGGCCGCATGCTGCGCAGGGGGCCCCTCCCCTGGCCCAGGAGGGTCAGCGATCACCTGCACTGCGTAGATGGCGTGCTTGCTGGCCACAGGCTCGCCCTCAGGAGCCAGGGGCGGTAACGCGCCTGTGGACAGGGCCCCGGCCCGGCCCAGCCCTGGGCCTGAGCTGCCGGTGCCCCCGCCAGCTCCTCCAGCGGGCACCTGGCAGAAGCGCCCGGTGAAGTCCGGGGGACACAGGCACTGGTTTCGGGAGGAGCACTGGCCGCCGTTCATACAGGGCAGAGGGCACACCACTGGAGGTGAGGGAGGTGCATCAGGGCCTGGGCTGAACCCAGCCCCCAGGCCTGCCCTCGCCCCGGCCCTGCCCCAGCACAGTCCTGCACCCCCGCCCCCCACCTGCTGCCTTGTCACCCACTGGCTCCGACCTCCTTGGGAAGCTAGTTGTGTGTGTGTGTGTGTGTGTGTGTTTGGGGTGAGTACCGGGGATTAAACTCAGGGGTACTCGACCACTGAGCCACATCCCCAGCCCTATTTTGTACTTTATTTAGAGACTGAGTTGCTTAGTGCCTCACTTTTGCTGAGGCTGACTTTGAACTCATAAACCTCTTGCCTCAGCCTCCTGACCCTCTGGGATTACAGGTGTGGCCATCGTGCCAGGCCTGAAGCTGGTTTTGATAATGTATCACACATATGGAAACTGCCCTCTCTAGGTCCCCAACACCATTATACCCATGGTGGGTTCTGGAGTTTTAAGTTTCTAACTTCAATTCTAGCCATGCCAGGAGCCAGATGTATGACCCTGGGCAACTTCCTTCCCTTGCCCTTGCCTCGGTGCCCCTCATGGAGATGTGTCCATTCAGTGAAGCAAGGACTGTACAAACGCTTAGCACAGTACAGGGCACACGGAAGCAACCAATGATGGGGGCCATCATGTGTGAGCAGCCTGCCCCTCCTCTGGCTTTCCCCTGGAGCCTTCCCTGGGCATGGGAGTCCTCCCTGGGGCCTCCTCCTCTTCTCCCTACATTCTCCCCCTCATTCAGGTCTCAACCCTCCCTCCAGACTGGCCCCTCTCCCCTGCCCTCTGCCTTGCCACTCCTCACCTCACCACTGCAAATGATGTCCCACCTCTGAATACAACCACAGCCCCCAACGTCTCCAGGACCTTTCTTGGGCATCTCCACCACGCATACTGTCAGAAATCAGCACCTCTGTCTATCTGGGCTCAGCATGCACAAGTGACCCTCAAGGTTCCATCCCTCTTGCTCCTTCCTGCCCCATCTTTCAGTCTCACTAATGTCCCACGAACTCATCTCCTCTGCTCCCTATGGCCTTGGGTCCTCCCCTGAGTCTGGCCCTGCTACCCAGACCCTCCATGGCTTCTTGCCTCCCTTTTACCTGTCCAAAATCCCATAATCCCCAGAAACTCCCTGCTACACCCCAGCTCACTGCTTTCGTCCTTGCCTAGACATGGGAGGCTCCGCACGGCCAGCACCTTCTCTTCAAACCATCCACCTCTGCCCTATCCCTGTGCGTCCTATGCCCTAGGACTCACCCTCCTCTGGTCAAGGTGTCCCTCTTTTCATGGCTTTTCCTCTACTCCAGAGCCCTGTCCCCCACCCTCCAGTTCCACGTATTCCAATCTGATCCTGCTTCTCCCCAGGAAGGGAGCCTTTTCTTCATATTCCACCCGAGTTCCCTCTCCTAAGCTACCACCCTCTGCCCAGACTGGCCTGGAACTTGTTTGGTTATAGTTACATCTGTCTCCCCATAAAGTACTTTGGAGGACAGGGCCCCAGCTCTAGGTCTCAGAAAGAGTTCAGGGGGATGAATGAAGGTTTGACTGAACAAGAGGTGAGAACTTTCTGTTGCTTTGTCACATGTGCTTCAGTCTGGGGCCCTGAGTTCCTGAGCCAGCTCCAGCCCTGTTCCTGTCTTCCCCAAGGCTGCCTTCACTCCCAGGGTGGGAAGGTGGCTCTGCTGCTCTCTCTGGGACACCCTAAAAAGTCTCATAGGAACAGCTCCCGTTCCTGGCCAACAGCTTGGGCTAAGAGCATCCCAGCCCATCCTGCCTTGCCTCTGGGGACCAGGCCTCCCAGGGCAGAAGAGGTGTGTCCTGGGCCAGGGGAGGCAGGATCCTCTCCTTCCTGCCTCCCTGTGAGTCACCCATAGTGGTGAGAGTGACCTCCCAGTGACACCCGCCCACTGTGGCCTGGGCACAGAGCCTGGGGGATGTGGGCAGCACGGATGGAGACAGCAGCCTGCACAGGATGACCAGTGGGTCTGGGAGGCCAGGAACACATATACTCACACGCAGTCATCTGGTCACACACGCAGACTCATTCTGACACCAACACAGGCTCACTAGGTAAACACTCCCATGCACTCCGACAGTGACTGCAGACACACACCCCTGACAGCAACACAAGACACAGACTAATCACAGTGTGCCCAGTATGTCACTCCAAAGCTGGAGCTTGCCCCCATACACACAGGGACCACGAGCATGTGCGTGCTCACACACACACACACACACACACACACACACACACCCTCTATCTCCTGGGAATTGTGAACCACTGGAGTGGGGTTCCTCAGGTCTGGAGCAGGTAAGTGAACAGGGGACTGCGTGAGAGGGGCTGTTTTGCTGGTGCCATCTTGGGCTCAGCCTAATTACCCTGTCCAGGAGGGTAATTACTGCTGGGACACCTCCCCCAGCCTGGCCCACAGGCCCAGGGGAGGAGGCCCAAGCCCCAGGCCTGGCCCTGTGAACACAGACCTGTAGAAGGGGTGGGTTCTAGGCTGAAGAGGAGGTCCTAAGGGCTTGGGCTGGGGTGGGGAGGCTCTGAGGACCTTTGAGGCAGAGATTTGAGAGTTTATGGGGAGACATAGGAAAGGGAGGGGCTGAGGACCCAAACCAGCGCCCACCTTCCCGCCTGCGCCTGGCTTGGTCTTAGGTCTCAACCCCCTCTCTTCTCTGACCCTGCCGATGACTAACTCCCTCCCCCACCAGTCCTGACCTTAGCTCCTCCTCCCAGAAAACACAGGTGTCTACTCCCGGCAGGGCCTGCTTTCGACATTTTTAAAAGATGGGGAAAGATTTCTCTCAGACTTTCTGCCCTGCTCCTATATCTGAAGAACCTGTGCACTCCCTCTCAGAGCTCAGCATCTTCCAAGACGCCGGTGTCATCCAGGACCCCGTCCTAGGCCCCAACCTTAACCCAAAGCTTCAGTGGCCAGGCCTCCATGTAGTCCCCCAACTCTGGCCTTCAGGACTGAGTCTTCCAAGCCACTGATGCCCCGGGGGCCCCAAATCTCTGCTCTTTGTGCCCCCAGCTCCCCATCTTTATGCCTGAGGCTCCACTCTGAGTCCCACCTGGTCCTGGCGCCTGTCCTTCCCAGCTCCCCCTTGCCCGAGTCCCTGGCCCTCACCCACGCGGAAGCCGGAGCCCGTGAGTGTGTCGGTGCTGTGGCCGTTCTCTCCGATGAGCGTCATGTTGGAGCCCTGCTGGCAGCTGTCCCGACACTGGCCCTTGAGACAGGTCCGCTTGCAGATCACCGGCGCAAAGACCACCTTGAAGCGCTCGCGGGCCAGCGCCCCGCCCCCGCCGGCGCCCCGCTCGCCGGCCGGCCCCCCCTCGGCCCCGCCGCCCGGGCCCAGTAGTGGCAGCAGCAGCAGCGCCAGCAGCCCCGCCGCCCCCGCCCCGCGCATCGCAGGGGCCAGGCCTCCGGCAGCCCCTCGGGGCCCGGGCATCCGGGGCCGCTGACCCCGGGGGGCGCGCCCGGACGGGGCGAGGGGCCCCGCGCCGGCGGGGATCTAGAGCCGGGAGCCCGGGACAGGGGTGGAGAGGGCAGCGAGGGAGAGGAGCCGAGGGAGCGGGCAGGGAGGGGACGGCAGGCGCGAGTGGGGGCCCACTGCGAGGCCAAGAGATGGAGGCTGGACTGCGGGGAGCCCAGAAACTTCCCGGCCCTGGAGAAGCCAGCCAGGCCCCGAACTGAGGCCGGAGAGTGGAGGCCGGAGCGAGTGGAGGCGGAGAGGAGGAGCGAGGGGAGAGGAAGGCCGGGCGGCCGGCCCGCTCCGCGCCTCCCCCTGGCCCGGCTCCTCTCCGCGGCCGCCGGGAAGCAGGGAGCGCGCGGGGAGGACGCAGGAGAAGTGAGCAGTTGTTTTCCCTGGCTGGAGCGCGGCGCAGCGGCGGCGAGGGGGGCTGGGACGCTGGCCCCGGGCCAGGGAGACAGTTTTTTCTGTTTCAAGCGTCGTCGCTGCCGCCCGGAGGAGCGCGGGTGTGCGGACGGGCGGGCCGACGCGGGGCGCTCCCCACCCAGATGCCCGCCCCCGCCGGAACCGCGCTGGGCCCTTTCCAGGGAGTCCTCACCTGGGACCCAAGGGCCGTCCCGCCAGATTCCTCCGGGCGGGGCCGGGAGGCCCGCGTAGACCTCCCGGCCCCGCCCGGTCAAAGCGGGAAACCGAGACTGGGGGAGGAAGATGGGCTTTGACCAGGGTCAAAGGATGATCGGAGGCCGAGTGGGGCTGATCATCTCTTTGGCAGCCGCTCTTTCACATGTGGGGGTATCACACCCCAAAGTCACTTCTGCTTAGTCCTGGTCCTCTCCCCTCTGAGGTAAGGACTCAGGAAGGGCACCTTTTTGGTCAGGGCTCAGATCCCAGGAAGAAGTCCGTGGGGTCGGGAAGAGAAGCAGAAAGAACAAAGCTAGAAACCCAGCTTCCCTGCCAAGCCCGCCCCCCACCCCACCCCCGCCCCATTTAGAAGGCTTCCTGGTGCCCACCCTGCCACCTCCCCCCCTTCCCCGTCTGGCCAGGCTGGCGGGGCTGGCTCGGGGCCTCAGACACTCTGGAATCGCCAAGGTCTGAGCTCAGGACCTGGCCCCCTTCCCAGGCTAACAGCCGGGAGGCGGGGGGTGCTGCTTAAGGGCCCAGGGGGCTGGGGAGGGGCACAGCAGGGCCCAGAACAGGAACTGGCAGAGGCTGAGGAAGGGTCTTGAGTTTGTACAAGGCTAGAGAAGAGCCTGTTCTATCCACTGGTCTGGAAGAGAGACTGGGATTTAGGGACCCAGAGCCATAAGGTGAGGCCTGCCAGGAGCCCCCAGGATCCTGTGTCTGACTCACAGAATCCATTAGGGGGCCTCATGACCAGGGTCAGGACGTGCCAAGGCAGGGCAGTGCCAAACCTTCTCCAGGAGGGCCGCAGGTTTGGCAATCTGCCTTGGAGAGGGGATTGTCTTACCTTCAGGCGCACCTGTCCAGGGAACTCAAGGCTTTTACTTTGAGGGTGACTTTATTTGGGTGGCTTTGGTGGGGACTGAGGTGAGCCCTGCTTGAATTGCAGTGGCTCAGGCCTGTTCCATGCTTCGAGTGGCTGCAGGGCTGGAAGTGAGCAATTCCTGTGTCCCCAGTGGATTCCCTGCCACTGGAATCCAGGAGAGCTTGTGAGGGGGGCCCCCTCCCTTAAGCTCTGGTCATACTCTGAGGCAGAGATTAATACTAAACGCTTACCACCTGCCAGGCGTGGCCCTGAGCATTTTATATTCATTTTTTCCCTCATACTCATCTGAACTTGCCCCTCCCCTGCCTAGGGCAGGCTGTGGCTCACCTTGGCCTGCACAAATGGTCCAGAAGCCTCTTTGGAATCTTGGTCTCTCTAAGCCTTGGCTTGCTTTTCTATGATCTTTTCACTCACCAAACTGAGACTCTACCACATGCCAACTCTTGCCTAGCACTAGAAACATTCTTGCCCTCCTGGAGCTTCTATACGGAGGCAGATGGACTGTGACAAATCATTTCACACATATTGGTGCCACCACGGAGGTGCTGTGACAGAGGAGAGCAGGTATCTGACAGCAAGAGTGGCAATGGGACCTGGGGGCCCAGGACGATCCTCTGACAAAGGGATTTTTCCACTGGAGATTGGAAAATGAATCTAAGAGATGCCTGCTGGAGGCTGGGGGAATGGAGGCACAGGGGAGTGCAGATGGAAGGTGGGAAAGATGTTTAGTTCTTCCAGGCCTGAGGGAAAGCCAGTAAGTGACAGGGTGGGGAGGGGAGAGAGGAAAGTGGGAGAGGGAGTCGGGTTGGGGGGCATGATGAGAAAGCTGGGTTTAATTTTCATTGAGAGGAGACTATATGGGGCACTCCGACTTCATCCCAGGAGAGATGACATCATGTGGACCATGTGGAGATCGATTTGGGAGGTGGAATCTAAGGACCTTGTGAAGCAGAGGGTGCCCAAGGGGCAAGTGGCATGAATGGCTCCCAGGTGGCCTGAGCCCTGGGGGGTCAAGGTCGGGGCGGGGGTGGGGGGGACGTGAGAAGGGCCCTCAGCTCTCTGTCGGACTTGCTGAGTTTGAAATGCTTTGTGTAATCTCAAAGGAGACGCCTAAAACCATATCAAAGAGGACATGTGGCCCGGGGGTCTAGACTGGGTCCTCAGCACACAGATGCTCAGGAAGAGAAGAGGGCCCAGTGGGAACCAGGCAGGTCGCCATCCCCAGGTGACCCCAGAGAGGAGGCAGAGTCAGCCCAAAGACCCAGAAGGAGCAGCAAAGGGAGCTGAGAGGAAACTGGTGTGGTAAGGACCAAGATAAGTGAGTGTTCTGGAAGGAAGCCTGGCCAGCAGTGTGCAATGCTGCTAGGAGGAGGATGGGGGCAGAGAGCCCTTCTTCAGGGGTGGCTGAGAGGACTTGGTGACAGGAAGGAGCAATGAAAGCACCCAGGCCTGATCAGCAGGCAGCGATGCCCCACAGTTGCTTGTTGTCATCAAACTCCTTAAGCTCTCGGGGCCTTCAGGGCCTTCACCGGACAGGGCCCTAAGCCAGGTGAGCAGAGCAGAGCAAAGGGAACCTCCTCTCCAGGAGCTCACAACAGGGGGAAGCCCTTAGCACCACTGAAGCCTAGGAGAGGAGCCATCACCCCTTAGCCAATTGGGGAGAACACTGGAGCTAGAGCTGGAGGGAGTGCTGCCTCGGCAGCTTCAGCAGACAGCTGGCAGGGAAGGACTGGAGAAGCAAACTTCCTAGTCTCCTGCCCTCCTGCTCCCTAGTCCCCTCCTGCACTCCAACTGGACACAAGGACTGTAGCCTCCTGGCTTGCAGCAGGGACGTGGCGGATGCAAAGTAGATCTGCACAGTAAACTGGGACAGTCCCACACACGTGGTGTCCTTGCCTGCCCAGCTTTTCTAGCCTCCTCGCCACCTGTGGCCCATCATCGTCCTGGAATCCGAGGGTTTGCATACTTCCAAAATGTATATTCTCTTGTAAGTTAAAGGAGACCATGGCCTTCTGGTCATTTTAGATCATTAAGGCCACTACAAGGTCTTCCCACAGCTACTCTGCCTCCTCTGGTCCCTCCTCCGCTTGGTGCCAGAGTCACTTTTTAAAACCTAACTCTGGGCTGAGGCTGTAGCTCGGTGGTAGAGCTCTTGCCTCGCATGTGCAAGGCACTGGGTTTGATCCTTAGCACTGCATAAAAATAAATAAATAAAGATATTGTGTCCATCTACAACTAACTGTGGACCTGGGGGTATAGCTCAGCTCATATTGTGTTCTTAACACATACAAGGCCCTGGATTCAATCCCAAAGTACTGGGGGAGGGAGGATAGAAAACAAAAACAATCCAACCATGTTAGTCTTCTGCCTACAAATTCTTCAGTGGCTTCCCTTTGCTCATCTGGGCCTGCAAGGCCCTCTGTTCCTCAGGGCCTGGCACATAGAGGGTGCTGCAGTTTGTTGATCAACAATGGAGAGAGATAAGAACAGCATGGAGCACTTTACACTGTCATTTCAGCCACGAGGCAAAGGAGAAACCAAGGCTCTGAAAGATGAAACAATTTGACTCAGGTCCCCTGTTGAGTTAGATGCAGGGATTGAACACAAGCATGCCTGATTTAAAACCTACACAGCGCTCCCGGGGACAGGAATCGGAATGTGTGCAGGGAAATCCTACAAATGTCCCAAAGAGAGATGGGTGGGGCCCTGAGGGCAATGAGGACTTTTCTAGAGTGAGAGAAAAAGAGGAGCCATGAGACCCAGGCCCAGTGAATGTTCAGACCGCTCTTGGGTTCTTAGGCCCAAGAAGAAGGACAAAGTGACACAGTCTCACAGTGGCACAGTGGCAGGACTTGAATCCTTAGCAGGGCAGATTTCTGATGTCCTGTTGAGAGATCGACTACACACAGCTTCACAGCCTGAATCAAGACAATTATGTCTCAGGCTGGGCGCAGTGGCTGCACTTGCAATCCCAGGGGCTCAGGAGGCTGAGGCAGGAGGATTTTGAGTTCAAAGCCAACCTCAGCAAAAGTGAGACACTAAGCAACTCAGTGAAACCCTGTCTCTAAATGAAGAACAAAAGAGGGCTGGGGATGTAGCTCAGCAGTCGAGTGTCTCTGAGTTCAATCCCTGGTATCAAAAAAAAAAAAAAAAAAAGAGTTATGTCTCAGAAGACAGTGTAGCACAGTGGTTGCTTCCTGGTTAATTATCCTGGCTGTATTATGTACCAGTAGTGTGAATTAGGAAAATTCCTTCGATTTCTCTATGCCACTGCTTTTTCAGTTTTCAACAGGGAACCATGAACTGGTATTTCTGAAACCTATAACCCATGCCTGATATATAGTACACACTCAGAGGTTACAGCCCTTGTGTCCAGTTGGAGTGTCCTGTTGTCTAGGCCTGGGGGCTGTGACGGGATGGCTGGTGAGACAGGGGTTGTTTGCAGGAGGAGAACTACTGTTCAGTGAGAACTAGCTGTGTGCCTGTCTCTGCACCACCTCTCTCTGAGTTCTGAATGTCTCTGGGAAGCTTCTAGGCTCTGAGGAAAGAAATAGCTTTGGGGCAGGGATGGGGAGTTTCAGGCAAACCCATCAGGTCTAAAGAGGAGGGGTGGAGTTACGGAGGCTTGTAGGAGACAATTCTGCCCAGAAACATCTCTCTCCAAAGACACTGTACTTAAAGTGCCCATTACTGAGTCCCCAGATATGTCACTTACTGTGGGTACCTAAATGGAAAAAGTGGAGAGATGGGATTGAAAATGAAATGAACTTCACATTTTGTATGCATGATTTATTCTTTTTTTCTGTGCTGGGGCTAGACCTCAGGGCCTTGCTCTTGCTAGGCAAGTGCTCTAACACTGAGCCACATCCCCAGCCCCTTTTGATGGTTGATAAATGAGAAAGACTCTTCTCCCCAAGACTCTCCTCACCTTCTATACCCAGGTGAAGCCTTACTGGTGAGAACTCAGGCCGTTGAGGAGCACTGACTTCCGGGATGGAGTCACGAAGCCTCAGCCCTGCCTCGTCCCAGGTGATCAGGGATACATCTCTTACCAGATGCAAGCCTCAGCTTTCTCATCTGCAAATTGGAATGCTGAGAAGACCTAACTCGGTGTTGTTCTAAGGGTTAAAGGAGATACTTCTTAAAAAGCTCTTAGCTCAGTGCCAGGCACAAAGAAAACATACCAAAAATTGAGTATGATTATTTTCATTATGGATCCAGTCCTTTCATTTCACAGAAATGTCAGATCAGTTCACATGGAGCAAACAAGGAAAAGTGCCTGTTAATGTGAAAATACAACGCTGTAAGTTATGCTTTGGAGAGTCACACAAATATGTCATAGGCCACGTGTTGCCATGTGAACACGCCCCTGCAGATAAACCAGTTGAGGGGTCCTATAATGTAGCTGAGTGTGATAAGCCATCATGGTGTGCACCGTGTGCACGTAGTTAGGAAGGGGCCTAACTATGCTGTGTTGCTAGTGCCACAGGTAGGAACAGACGTTGGTCTTGCTTACAGGAACCTGTGATAAATTCTGTTGACAAGGGGGAAGGGTCAGAAAGAGCCTAAGCTTCCCAGGCAACTGGTCTGCCTGCCATAACCACTGCAAATGTATTTGCCACCAACACTTCTAGGAATGTTCTATGTGCCTTCCTCTTGTCAAAAACCACAGAAAGTCTGAGATCTTACCCCGCTTGTAAGCTGGTAAGTTAGCCTACCATGAGTTCAAGGACTGTGGCAGAAGACATGAGATTCCTAGGACAGAGACAAAGGACTTTATCACGGCAAACAGTATGAGCAGCAGCATATCAACTTCAGTTCCCTTTGTCCCAAAGGGACATGGGGTGATGTTGCTGGGCTCAGGTTGGCACCCGCATGTGAAGTAGATTGTAGTATGGATGAGAACTCTAAGCTTAGGGAACCAAAGCCGGTAAGCATGCCTCCCCTTGCGCTGGAGGGAAGAAACCATCTCCATCTCCATCTTTCATGGCTCTTCATTATACAGTCATCTTTGAAAAGGTCCAGACCAAAGGCAATTAGTGCCTCACTTACAAAATGTGCAGACACTCAAGAGGCTCGCAGAGAATTGTCTTACAGTAATATCCACCAGCTTGGCTTTTGATGAATTCTCCCAGGAGCCTACGCTGTTGGTGAACAGTAATTTGATCAACAGGGGCTAACACTTTTTTTTTTTTCAATTTGTCACATACGACGTTTAATTGAGGCTACTGTGGACAGGTCTTCGGGCAGCAGGATGAGGCTAACTTGTAATATTGACTTCAACCATGTCCCCAGGGTCCCAGGTGACCAAATCTATAAAGCATCAGGCCTACCTTAGAAAGCCAGATGGCTTCTTCCTCCAGTCTCTGCATGGACCCCTTCACCAGGCTTGAAGCACTGACCAACCCAGGGACAGCAGGATAAATTACTGGCCCACAGGGAAGAAACATAGGGAGATTCGATCAACCATAACAACCTTGGCCATTGAATTAAGACTGACCTAATGACGCAAGGTGGTGATCATTCTGGCTAAATTCAGGGACAAGTTCCAAGACACTGTTTTCAGGAAAGAGGCAAGTTAATACTTGACTTCAACATAAGCAGTACCGTCTGGTGGGGAGGGATTCATGGCACTTATAGGAAGAAACTTGGAGCTGTCCCAACCAAGTGGAACCTACATTGCTTGGGGGGCATGGATTGATAATGCCTCCAGTGTGGCCTCCTCACAAGCTGGTAGGGCTCCTAGCCCCGTTTGAATAGTTGAGTCTAGCCCTTGTTTTGGGAAGGCCTAACTAAGAGCCATCGGTCAACCTGTCCTGTTTGCGCCACCACCGCATGAAATGACAGAGTGCTGGCCATGGGAATGAGGTTGGGGACAGCACATGCAGGTATTGGTGTTCATGTGGGAGGCACAGGAGCTGAGGCTACCCTGTCCTTTCCTATCTCTTGGGAAGGCTAAGCAGAATAACAATCAAATCCCTGACAGAACCATGGTGGAGAACAGCAGACCCAGCAGTCCATTAAATTTAAGGCACTTGCAACAGTCTGGTGGAGGTGAAGCAGCGTGCTTCCCTTAGCAAGGGAGTTTTCAGGGAACGCAGGCTGGAAAGACAGACACAATATCTCTACTTCTCCCATATCCCCAGGGTCTGAACCGTTCCTTCCCAGGTGCCAAACGGTTGCTCTTCCTCTTCTGCCACAAAATTTATATATCGCATTCCACTAGCTGGAACTTCAACCCTTTTCCCAATCATCTTCTCCTATACCTTTCACCGGAAAGGGTCAGATATGAAAAGGACAAGGGCATTTTTATCAAACTTACAGGGACACTTTCTGTCCCCACTTAGAATGTGGACCACTGTTTGTGTGTGGTGGGGAATGCTGAGGGACTCTGAGAGAGGTGTCACAGCCAAGGGCTGCAGTTATTCTTTTGATCCCAGGCACGCGTCAGCAAGAGGTTCTGGTGACCTGCACCATAATTAAGTTTGAATCTTGCCGGGCACAATAGTGCACACCTGTAATCCCAGCAACTTGGGAGGCTGAGGCAGGAGGATGGTAAGTTCAAGGCCAGCCTTAGCAACTTAGCAAGACCCTGTTTCAAAATAAAAAATAAAAAAGGACTGAAGATGTAGCGTGCCCCTGGATTCTATCTCCAGTACCCCATCCCCAACACACACACACACACACACACACACACACACACACACACACACACATTTGAATCTTCTAGTGTCCCTGTTGACTAGGCAGCTACCTGGGAGTCACCAACGAGCCTGGCCTGAAACTGATGTTAGGGGGAAGAAAGAAGCATCATGTCCAGGCATGGTGAGTACAGAAACTGGAATTTTCAAAATTGTTCTAGATAAACCTCCACCCTCACATTTCAATCATTATGAAGGATGTGGCCAAGAGGATATGGTCCAATCCTGGGGACAGTTGCATTTAGTAATTAGGTTGCTTCACCAAGGTGTGAGAACCAGGATGGGGAGCTAGAAATCTTCCTGAGTTGATTTTTGAGGAGGTATTTCAGTTCAGCAGTGACTGGTGGCAGTGTGGTCCACCTTGACTATCAATCTACTGCTGAGTGGCTTTTGGGATAAAAGGCACAGTACACCATTGTTAGACTCCAAATGGCCCAGAAAACTGTCAGTGTGATTCAGATTCACCTCAAGAACCACAGTGGCAAGGCCAGAGTTGGCACCATTTAACCTGAAACATGTGAGGTGTCACCATAGTCCTAGTGGGGAACCAAACATCTCATGCCTTCCTCTCTCAGGGGTGGGCAGGGGCAGTGCTGTGTAAAATGTAGTCTCCCTCATCGTGAGATAAACAGATGAACTTCTGGTAGAAACCACAAGTCAGGAATGGAGTGGTAGCCTCTGCTTCAGAAGCACAGAATCTTTTCCTTTGTACCCACCCTGTGATGGCGAACATGCTGCCAGTCGGTGATGGATCCAGGCAGAAATGGAGAAAATCCAGGCAGTACAGCAAGCAGCGAATCACCATCAACAGCTCGATTCCAGTCACTGTCATCCTAAAATGGCCCTTCACACAGGCATCCGTGGGAGTGACACAGTTTGCGCAGCTGTGATCTGTTTCCATGGTTGGTTTCAGTTTCTGAAAGCTTTGCTATATTGTTCGGCAGTGTTCTCATGACCACCTTCGTCCTTTCCACAGTTGGAACACTGCAGGGTTCAGCAACCACAGCCACATCGCTTTCCATCTGCAGCCACAAGGTTTGCACCACTGGTTGACCTGTCCTCGAGGTGGGGGGTCAGTCTCCAGATAAAGGTTTGTCAATTTTGTTGGTCTTTTGGAAGAACTAACTTTTGAATTAGTTGATTTTCCTTTCACTTGATTTTCCCTGTCACTTTGTGTGTGTGTGTGTGTGTGTGTGTGTGTGTGTGTGTGGTACTGGGGAATCGAACTCTGGGCCTTGTGCTTGGGAGGCAAGCACTCTATCAGCTGAGCTATCTCCCCAGCCCCCCGTCACTTTTTGATTTCACTTATTTACACTCAAATCTTTATTATCCTTCTTTCTACTTGTTTTTGGTTTGTTCTTCTAGTTTCTTTTTCTTTTTCTTTTTTGTGGTACTGGGGATTTGAACCCAGGGCCTTGTGCTTGCAAGGCAAGCACTCGACCAACTGAGCCATATCCCCAGCCCATTCTTTTAATTTCTTAAGGTGAAACATTAGTTTATTGATTTGAGATCTTTTTTTTTTTTTCCTTTTGCAATATAAACATTAGCAGCTATAAATTTCCCCCTAAGCACTGCTTTGGCTGCACTCCACAAATTTTGCTACATTGTCTTTTCATTTTAATTAATCTCAAAGTATTTTCTAGGCAGTGAGCATTATAATGTTGCCCCTGGAGTACAAAAGATCCTGCAGGACTACAAATCCCTCCAGGATATCATTGCCATCCTGGGTATGGATGAGCTTTCAGAAGAAGATAAGTTGACTGTATCCCGTGCACGGAAAATACAGCGTTTCTTGTCTCAGCCATTCCAGGTTGCTGAGGTCTTCACAGGTCATATGGGAAAGCTGGTACCCCTGAAGGAGACCATCAAAGGATTCCAGCAGATTTTGGCAGGTGAATATGACCATCTCCCAGAACAGGCCTTCTATATGGTGGGACCCATTGAAGAAGCTGTGGCAAAAGCTGATAAACTGGCTGAGGAACATTCATCATGAGAGGTCCTCTTGCCAAACTAAGCACTCATCCAGTGTATTGTCCCTCTCCTTGCCTGTAATCCTAAAACCACAGTTTTCTGTGTGGCCACACAAGAGCCTTGATTGAAGACATTATGTTCTGTCTGAAGAGTATTTAAGGTTTCCAATAAAATGTACACCCCTCAGAAAAAAAAAAAAGTATTTTCTAATTTCCTGTGTGATTTCTTCTATGACCTATTAGTTCTTTAGGAGTATGTTGTTTAATTTTCATATACTTAAAATTCCCCAAATCCTCTTCTGTTATTGATTAATTTTGTTCCATTATGTCTGAGAATATACTTTGTATGAGTTCAGTCTTTTTCAATGTATAGATACTTGGAGAGTTTTCAGGCCTCACATATGGTCTATCCTGGATAATGTTCCATGTGCACTTCAAAAGAATATGAATTCTGCTGTTGTGTGAAGTGCTCTATAGGTGTCTGTTAGAACATTGCTTGATGTCTGCTTGACTTGCATAGCTATGATCTTTCTTTTTTAAAGGAAATGCTTACAGGAACATTTATAGCTGTTTATGTTAGAAAAAAAAAAAAGATCTCAAATAGATTACCTTATATTTCACCCTAAGAAACCAGAAGGACAGGGGCTGGGGCTGTAGCTCAGTGGCAGACTACTTGCCTAGCATGTGTGAGACACTGGGTTCCATCCCTAGCACACATAAAAATAAACAAAATAAAGACATTCTGTCCATCTACAACTACAAAAATTAAAAAAAAAAGAAAGAAACTAGAAGAACAAGCCAAAACAGGCTGAAGGAAGGACAATAAAGGAAAGATAATAAAGATTTGAGTGGAAATAAGTAAAATAGAGCAAAGTGATAAGGGAAACCAACTAATTCAAAAATTAGTTCTTCCAGGGCTCGGGAGATAGCTCAGCTGGTAGAGTGCTTGTCTTGCAAGCACAAGGCCCTGAGTTCGATCTCCAGTACAGCAAAAAAAAAAAAAAAAAAAAAAATTAGTTCTTCCAAAAGACCAACAAAATTGACAAACTGTTAGCTGGAGACTGACCCTCTGGGGCCCAGGTCAACCAGTGGTGCAGACCTCACAGCTGCAGATGAAAAGTGATGTGGCTGTGGTTGGTGAGTCCTGAAGTCTCCCAAAGGTCAAACAGTCATTAATAAGAACACTGCCGAACAATATGCAGCGATGGGGGTATTTCTGTCCTGTTGTTAATATAAGATCTCTTAGGTTTTCACCTGGTTTTCTATAAGGGCTGGGAGTTTATCTAGAGTGGTGGAGCTGATGACCAGAATTTATCTAAAATTTTTGGTATCTCCTTCTCTGGTGGTCACTTTTATCAGCATTGTAAAGGCAAACCAGAGCAGAAAGAGCCCAAAAAGTAATTAATGTCCCACCAATGCTTTCCTGTTAGATTTTATCCATCTCAGGAAACTTTCCTTAAGAGAGTCAAAGTTCCCTGTAGAGGGTCCCTACCGCATCCAGGACTTACTGGAAAAAATGACTCTGAGATCCTCTACTGTGATCTTGGAATGGATAGAAGTTTGTCAGGATAGGTAGGGCAGAGCTGTACAATGGCCCAGCTGTTGCCATTTTTCCTTTTTAAATATGTTTTTAGTTGTCAATGGACATTTATTTATTTATATGCAATGCTGAGAATCGAACCCAGTGTCTCACACATGCTAGGCAAGTGCTCTACCACTGAGCCACAACTCCAGTCCCTGATGCCATTGTTTTCTTTTCTTTTTCTTTTTTTGGGTGCTGGGGATCGAACCCAGGGCCTTGTGCTTGCAAGGCAAGCACTCTACCGACTGAACTATCTCCCCAGCCCCAATTCTTTCTTAACCAAGAATCATGTGTCCTGCCTATCAGCTCCAAAGTGAACTGGCCAAAATTCTAATGAGTCATCCAGTTTCCGTCCATAGTAATGGTAAATTTTCCTCCATCTGCACTTAGTGTGTGCGTGCATCTCTGCAAATGCTGTCTGAAAGGGAATGGAAACTTCTGTACTTCCAGGATGAGTCTTAGTACTGCTTATTACAAAGAGGCAGACCTGTAGTTGACTGTAAGGAACTATCCCTCCATTCCCCAGCCCCACCTGGACAGAGGAGTAATAACCAGGGAAATGTCTGGCAGTTGACTTTGAACCTACTTTGTGGTAACTGGCCTATAAGCAACTACGTAATTCTTTATGAAACAAAGTTGAAAACTTTTATTGCCCAGTTGTCAATTTGGTCAACATGCATGCTACAAATTCCCTGTCCACCCTTTAAAACCTGTTAATCGGCCCATGAGATCCTCATCTTTCTTTTTACCAAAAGCCACATCTCGCTTCCCATTCTACCCTCATTGCCAACATTGTCAAGAAGTATGGTGCTTGCTTTGGCAGCACACATACTAACATTGGAACGATACAGAGAAGATTAGCATGGCCCCTATGCAAGGATGACGTGCAAATTCATGAAGTGTTCCATAGTTTAGAATTTATTAATAAAAGAATCTTTAACTTAAAGACCTAAGATCTAAGATTTTCACCCTTTGGGGGGTTGTTTTTGTTTCAGCAGGAGGGTGCTTGGAATTGAACCCAGGTCCGTGGGCATGCTGAGTCTCTTGGGTATGCTAAACACATGCTCTACCACCGAGCTACACCTCTTCCCTTTACCCTACCCTACTTCTTTTTTTTTTTGGTGGTGCTGGGAATTTGAACCCAGGGCTTTGTGCTTGCGAGGGAAGCACTCTAACAACTGAGCTATATCCCCAGCCCCCTACCCTACTTTTAAACAAATAAGCTAAACTGACACGAGTTCATGAATGCTGGCAAAAGACACAAGACTTCTGGGTCAGAGACAAAGAACTTTATTACAGCTCAGTGAGCAACATGAATGCGAGCATATCTGTGTCACCTCCCCCTTCCAAATCTGATGAAGCAACTCACATGGTGAGTTGTATTTCTGAGAACCCAAACCTTTTATAATGGGCAGGGGGCATAGCAGTCCTTTGCTCTAGATGGGGACATTATTTCTCTAGTCTAAGGCTGTACACTACACAAACATCCTTGAAAAGGTAGTCCAGAGTAAGGGTGCACATTCTGTGTCTCTGCTCCTGCATAACCTGCACACACATGGGACTGGTAGGGAACAGTCTCCTAGTACCCCTCGACTCACACCTCTTCACTAAATCCTCACATACCCTGCAAGTAAGCATAAGTGGCCATTTCAAGAGGAGGAATTGAAGTCTAGAAAGGTGAAGTCAGTTACTCCAGGTGACAGAGCCAGTAAGCAGAAGATCTAGGATCAAACTCAGGCCTGTACCTTGCCCACGCTAGAGTGGTTCTTGAGGCAAGGAGAGCTTCTGAGAGAGGTAGGGGTGAGCAATGGGAGAGGAAAATGTGGGAACAGTAGAAAGCCATGAGGGGGAACAAGGACTTGATTCGTAGGATTCTGGAGACCATAATAAGGACTTTGGACTTCTGTTTAAGAGAAATGGGGAGATGCCAGATGGTTCTGAGCAAAAGTAACATGCCATTTGTTTTAAAAGAATTACTCAAGTTTCCTACTCTGTGAAACAGTGACAATCAATAGTAGCACCCACTTCATAAGGTTGAAAGAACTACAACGTGAGGAGAAAATGAAAGGGCCAAAGTGGGAGGATAAATGACCAGCTGATGCCAGGCAGAGCAGGCAGCTGAGTGGGTCTTGATGATGACACAGAGGGTACACTGGGAAATTCAGGATGGGGCTGGAGCTGGAGACAGTAACCGCCTGGAGAGTCTGTGCATACAGGCTGGAGTCCAAGAGGTGGTCCAGGGACAGTTCCTACAGTCAGTCTGGCAGAAATGACTTGGGGTACAGCCCGAGTCATGTACAGCCCAAGAGCCTGTTGATGATTGAGAGAGTAAGCAGGGACATGGGGCTCTCCTAGGAGGCAGCTAGGATGCAAAAATGGCAGAGCCAGGGGGTCCAGCAGGAGGAAGACGGGGCCTGAAGTCACTTCAAGTAAAATTAAAGAAAGCATGTTTTGTCCAGGGAAGGAAGAGACTGCCGGTGGGGGTCTAGTCCTGACTCCTTTCTCACTGTCCTGGTTTACAGCCTCAAGCTCCAGCAGGCTGCACATCTAGGGACCCTGCCTGCCTCATCTAGCTTCTCCCAAATTAATAAGGGGGAGGATGCACACGGACAAAGAACATGAAGGAAGAGGGGGACATCACAAAGACCAGTGTTCGGGGAGGACTGGCAACTTTAACCTGCAATCCACTGAAGAAAAACCTAAACGTCACAAGTACATGTAGTAAGTCACCCCTCCCCACGCCACAGAACCTGGACTGAGCATGCCCAGCACAAAGCGTTTTTCGGTCAGCAAACCATCTGAGGGCATAAACTTAAAAAAAAAAAAAAAAAGTCTGCTTAGGAACAGGCTTTGCATCAGTTCCAGGAGTCCGAGGTCTGAAACTAGGTGGGGGTCGGGTGCGTGGGCAGACTGGAACCCCGGACGTGCAGAAGGGGAGGGGTCTTGAAATAAGCAAAATGCGCCAATGATCCCAGCCTGGCCCTGCCTTGCTGGTCCAAGCGAGCACTGGGCCAGTGGAGGCTCCACGCGCGCGCAACCACGGTGGCGGAGCCTCCTGGCACCCGGCTCAGCCTGTGCGAAAGGACAACCCCAAGTCAGGCGGAGGCCAGCGAGGACTTCTCAAACCAAGGGGTCCCCTCCATCCTCGGCCCTGCGATGCTAGCAGGGCTTTCCCCGCGCCGCCCCTCCAGTTTCGGTCCGCCGGGTTCCGGTTGGGAGAGCGCCTACCCGGTAGGTGTAGTCTGCCGCTGACACGCCCCACTGTGGGCAGAGAGGTCGGAGGACCCCCTGAGAGGCGTCACTTCCGCCCTCAGCCTCAGGCCGGTGTGGAAGTGGCCGGGGCGCGGCGGAGGCGCGCTGCTTGTGCGACATTTCCGGTGAGCCCAGCGGCGACAACGGCAACATGGCCCTGAACGGCGCTGGTGAGGACTTGGGCTGCGGGGGCCTGTGGCTGCGGGGCGCGGGAGCCTGCTCGCTCCGGCAAGATCCCGGTCCCTTGTGCCTGTCTTCCCCAGAAGTCGACGATTTCTCCTGGGAGCCCCCGACTGAGGCAGAGACGAAGGTGCTGCAGGCGCGACGGGAGCGACAGGATCGCATCTCCCGGCTCATGGGCGACTACCTGCTGCGCGGTTACCGCATGCTGGGCGAGACGTGCGCGGACTGTGGGGTGAGGAGAGGCTCGGGCGAGTGGTCGGCGATGGGGCCGCGGGCAGGCCGCATGGCCCCTTCTCAGCCCTCCCCTTTGGACCCCATCGCTCCTCTTCTCACCCTACCCCGTGTGCTTTCTGGTCCAGACGATCCTCCTCCAAGACAAACAGCGAAAAATCTACTGCGTGGCTTGTCAGGAACTCGACTCAGACGTGGATAAAGATAATCCGGGTGAGGGGTCGGGTGTGCTCGGTGGGGAAGCATTGTGGTGGTGATGCCCAGAACAGTAGGCCTGGGAGGTGACAGTGGAGTCTGCGGGTGGGCAGAAATAAGATTCTTTCTCCTTTAGGCTCTGGAGAGGACCATTCATTAAGAACACTAAGCACCTGCTGTTCCCATACTGTAGGAGAGTCTGAGCTTAATCATACACAGTCTCCGTGGACCAAAGAAGTCAGGGCATGAATAACTCACACAAAAATAGAAAGTGGGTTGGGCCTGGGAGTGTAGCTCAGTGGTGAAGCATGCACCTAACATGCCCAAGGCTCTGGGTTCAATCCCCAGCATAGTTCAAAAAGGCAGTACAGAGCACACATAGAGGGTTCCCAGGTGTGCCAGTCATTCTGACCATTCCATCCACTTCTTCCCCTTTTAGCTCTGAATGCCCAGGCTGCCCTCTCCCAAGCTCGGGAACACCAGCTTTCCTCTGCCACAGAGCCACCCTCTGGCCCTAGGCCCACGCCTCAGCCCCCAGTACCCAGACCGGAGCATTGTGAGGGAGCTGCAGCAGGGCTCAAGGCAGCCCAGGGGCCACCCACTCCTGCAGCGGCTCCAAATGCAGATGTGGTGGCTTGCACACAGGCAGCCCTCCTGCAGAAGCTCACCTGGGCCTCAACTGAGCTGGGCTCTAGCACCTCCCTGGAGACTAGCATTCAGCTGTGTGGCCTTATCCGGGCATGTGCTGAGGCCCTGCGCAGCCTGAAACAGCTGCAGCACTAAGACCCCCCCCTTCCCCCCTCCTCCAGAAAAACCCTCTAGAAAAGTTGCTGTTCCTGTGTGGTTTGTTCTTTTCTTGGTTCTAAATGTGCATGCCAGCCCCAGCTCCAGTCGCCTTTTTCCTACTTTTGGCCTGTCACCTTTCCACCTTTTACTCTTCCTGATGCCTGAAAGACGAGTTGAGTTTTTTTCTGCACTCAGGATGAGGGGTAGGTAGAGGGCTGTGTGATATCCCCTTTCTGAGGAGGACATGGCCTCCTTCAAGGCAGGAGCAAGAGGGGTTGGACCCCTAGTTATGTCTCTGGCTGCATCCTCCTCTCCCAGCCAGCCAAGCCACTCATTTGTGACCTGTGAGATTTGGGATTCCGTTCCCCTGGTAGCTTCTCCTCCCTCTCTTAAGCATCCTGGTTCTATCATGCTGCCCCACCACATACCCATCCCAGTACTCAGTAACTGACAGAGATTGTAGGAACCGCAACATTGCACGTTAAGAGCCAAGCATGGACTTGCCCCAGTATTCTGATCCCCACTTTTTTAGGTCCTTTTCCTTGGGAGAGTTATCGTACAGAACACTGTGTGGGGAGGGGCAGCAAAAAAGAACCGCCAACGAAACACGCCTGCCCTTTTTGACCTCTCCTTTCCTGCTTCTCCTGTGTCGGTGCTCCTGTTGCTTTTACTCGCTTCTCGCTACGCGGTCCCACCGCGGGTTGCCTTTTTAAGAGAGGCCCCGCCCATGCGGAGGGGTGGGGCAGGGGCGGAGTCGGAGGAGCTGGGGAAGGAACAAAGCGCGGCCTGCGGGTGGCGACTGTGCTGGGCCGGCCGGGCCGCGAGGTACTGAGCCTGCGGCGGCGGCCCAGGCAAAGTGTTGCGGGGAGGGAGGTGACATCGCCCTCCGCGCCGGCCCGGCCATGAACGGGCTGCCCTCGGCTGAGGCGCCGGGCGGCGCGGGCTGCGCTCTAGCCGGGCTCCCGCCGCTACCGCGCGGCCTGAGCGGCCTCCTAAACGCGAGCGGGGGCTCGTGGCGGGAGCTGGAGCGCGTCTACAGCCAGCGCAGCCGCATCCACGACGAGCTGAGCCGCGCCGCCCGCGCCCCGGACGGGCCCCGCCACGCCGCCGGCGCCGCCAGTTCGGGGCCAGCCGCCGGCCCGCGTCGCCCGGTCAATCTCGACTCGGCACTAGCCGCGCTGCGCAAGGAGATGGTGAGTGGGTGGGCGCCGCGGCGGGAGGGTCCCTGGAGAGGCGGAGTGCAGAGGCCCCGGCTGGGTCTCAGGTCCTGCAGAGGCATTTGAGTCGTGGGGGTTTGTAATAGTAATTAGTAATGCATGACAAGAGTTACTATGTATTTTTAAATATTTTACTCACGTTACCTCATTTCATACTCCTTGAAGGCAGGAGCAAGAGGGCTGGACCACTATCCTGGTCTGTTGTTACCCCATTTTACAAACGAGGGTCAGTGACTTGCTTAAAGTTTCAGAGCTTGTAGGTGCCTTCTGTTGTTCCCCAGAACTTTCACTTAGGAAGGCTGGGAAAGATTGGCTCGGGTTGTGACCTGGGCTGGGGGCTTTGGATTCCAGGAGAGCCCACTGTCAGTTGTCTGCAGGTGGGATTAAGGCAGCTGGACATGTCGCTGCTGTGCCAGTTGTGGGGCCTGTACGAATCAATCCAGGACTACAAACACCTGTGCCAAGACCTGAGTTTATGCCAGGACCTGTCATCCTCCCTGCACTCGGACAGCTCCTACCCACCGGATGCCGGCCTCTCTGATGACGATGAGCCTCCCGATGCCAGCCTGCCCCCTGACCCACCACCCCTCACTGTGCCCCAGACACACAACGCCCGAGATCAGTGGCTGCAGGACGCCTTCCACATCAGCCTCTGAAGAGCTGGGGTGGGTGGGAATGCACCCATGCAAATGGCTCAAAACTCGCCCTTGAGCAAGTCCTCAGAAGACAGTGCCTGCTCTTCCACCTGTACCACCTCACTTCTCAGGAGAGCCAGGCATATGCCCCTCAGGCAAAACTGCTAACCCCCTCCTGGTTGGCTGGCACTGGGTGGGCACCTGGGTTGCCCACGGTACTGGGCCTCCTCTTCTCCCATATACATGCACCCCCAGCTTGGCAGTGGGGCCCAAAGTATCTTGCACTCTCCTTGGCATCACTGGGATTGGGATGAGTGCCTGGCTCCCATCTTTTTTTTTTCATCTTTTGCTGCCACTGGCAGCTGCTGGCTCAGGGGCATCCCACCTCCAGTCCCTGGGATCCACTGCCCTGCATAAGGGCCTCAGGACCCATGCCTGCACCTATCCAAGGCCATAAAAGGCTAAGGCCCCATGCTGGATATTTAAGTTTAGGGGCCAGCCTCCTGGGCTGATAAATAAATAAATACTCTCGGAGTTACTGTGTCCTGATTGCCTGCTCTGGGGCCGGAATATAGCGGCTTCTGACAAGTGAGGTCCACACTTCGCCGGCAGGTGGCGTCCGAGATCCCGAGTGAAAGGCTTACCAGCGGCGGGTGCGAATCCTCCCCCGGGCAGAGCTGGGAGCGTTCCAGGCTGGCGGAGCCTGGCTCCGCAGCTGTGTGACTGCGGTGGAGTCACTTCCCCTCTCCCTCAGGCGGCCTTCTCGCCCAGCCCCCTTTTCCCAGCCGCTTTGGGCTTTCCTGGTCCTCCGGGAAGGAAGGAGAGGGAGCCGCCCATCTTGAGGAGCGAAACTTTCCACCTCCAGTGGGGGCGGAGTTGGTGCGGCACAGGAAATGGGTGGGCCGGAGCCGCAGCCCGAGGGGGCCCCTGGTCAGGACAGGGGAAAGCTCCAGGAAGGCCCTGGAGCTAGTGCCTGGTGGGTGTGTGAAAGGAGCTGTGGAGGCCCAAGGAAGTGTAGTTTTGGCCTCCTTGAAGCCAGACAAGCCCGAGAGGCGGGGCAGGGCCCCAAGCCTTTACCCGCGCTTAGCGTCAGTGAAGAGGAATTGGGGTCCCAGACACCCCCATCGCACACTTAGTTTCACACAGATGGCCCAGCTCCCCTGCTACCCGCACACTTCACACTAAGAACTTTCTTGTAAGGCTCTTCCCCTTACTCTGGAAACCCAGGACGCTAGTGGGACTGAAAACCATAGCCGGGTGTCAGGCCCACCAGAAGACGCCTGCACATTCTCGAAGTTACACACTTCAGGCTTACAGGCAGCTCGCCCCATACCATGCAGCACAGTCATTTGCCTCCTGGAGTTGCAACCCAGCTGGTACTCCTGGCAGATCAGAGGTCCTGATCAAACCAAGTACCAAGCACTAGGGTTCCGTGCATTCACAAACTTGACAGGGCAAAACGTGGGCGGGCGGGGAGGAAACACTGATGTGTTGCCCCAGGCCAGTTCTCTTAACTCAGGGTTTTACTTGTGCAGATGGCTCATGCCCCTGCTGGGCTGGTGTTAAGGCTGCAGCTAAGGCGGCAGGGGCCCAAGTGGTGCACTTCCCAGGGGAGTCAAAATAAACATACCATACAGGCACAGCTCACTTTTTTTCCTGTCCATGATAACGGATTTCATTTAATGAGACCTGTCAAAATTAGCCAGGCTCTGTGATAAATGCTGAGGTTTCATCTTCTCAATGACTATAAAAAGACAAAACTATAATTATCCCCATTTAACGGATGTCAAAACTGAGGCTGAGTGTTAGTGTTTCATCCAAGTCCACACACTGGGTTGGAAGTCAGGATCTGAACCTCCAGCTGCTTGTGGGAGGTCAAGGCTGTCTTCCTTATAACGGCTGAGGAGTCAGGCTCTGAGAGACTGGGGGATGGGTGCTGCCCACAGACAGGGCTACCGAGGTTAGTCCCTAATTCCACTTGCTCCTTCCTGCTCTGGTTAGGCGTGGATGGCAGCAGGAGTCTGCCACGCCAGAACTGAGAACCTTCGAATCTGGTTCAGACTCTCAGGAAGACCCGGAACGAGTCCCTTCCGCTTTCTGAGTCTCCCTTTTCCTAGCCTGTGAAATGGGGTCACGAGTAAGAAAGGGCCACAGGCAGGAAGGGAGGCGGCCTGGACAGCACTCCTCGAGGAAGGCACCAAGTTGCTGGTGGCCCTCTATCGGGGCCCAAGCGCTCCCATCCGGCCCGCAAGTCCACGCCGCCTCTGCGCGCACCAAACCGGTCCTGCAGTCGCGTGTCACCACCTCCCACCCCACCCAGCCCCCGCGCGCGGGTCGCAGCTCGAGGCCCCCGGAAGCCGGGTCGCTCCGCCCCCCGCGCTCCTGCCCCGGCTCCCGCCCGGCGCCCGGGCCCCGCCCGCCCTCCGACGGGGGTGCGGCTCCAGGAAACGGCGCGCTCGTCGCTCCGCTCGCCTGCCAGCCCGACGCGCCTCGGACCACCCCGCCGACTCAGCCAGACCACCGGGCGGCGGCGTGGAGAGCAGCCGGCGTCTGAGCTTCAGTCACTTCCGCACGGACGGGGCGGGCGACGCGGATAGGAGCCTCGGAGACCATGGGGATACGGACCGGGCCAGCGATCGCAGGCCAGCGGGAGCCCCGGCCCTGAGAAGTGGGCAGCAGGAGCGGCGGGGGCCATGACCTCGGTGTGGAAACGTCTGCAGCGCGTGGGCAAGCGGGCCGCCAAGTTCCAGTTTGTGGCGTGTTACCACGAGCTGGTGTTGGAGTGCACCAAGAAATGGTGAGTGGGAGGGAGGCCTGAGGGACCATTCCAAGATTGGGGGGCGCCATCAGGCCTTTGGCGCTGAGAGAACTCTGCCCCCACCGGCCCAATGATCAGAAGGTACCCCATCCCAGCTTGGGCCTGGCGTCCCAGACTGGGAGGCTCAGAAGTGCCTTGTGGGACCCCTAAAGCTGGGGATGTGGGAACATTCTTGGGGCTGGGGTCAGGGTTTGGAAGCCTGAGAATCTGTCTGTGCCCAGTTTCCTCAGCTGTGGTCAGGGCTAGGGAAGGGAGGCTGGGGGGTTTGGGGCCAGAGATGGCTCAGGGCGGCCCTGGAAAAGTTGCAGGTTTTGAGGTCTACAGGTGGCCAGAGGGGGGCGGAAAGCTCATGGAACAAAGATGTTGCCCCCCTTAAGCCCTGCCCTCTTGTCGAGCCAGAAGACACCCCTCCCCTTCACCAGAGTGGGCTCTGGGAAGATGGAAATGTCTCCACAATGTCCTTAAAAGGGGAAACTGAGCGCTTGGAGGGCTGAGGAGGGAGGCGGGAGCCGCTTAAAGGGGCCTCAGGACCTAGGAGGTTGTAGGTCTTGGGGAGGGGTCCTGCAGAGGGCCAGGAAGTCGGGTGAAGGTGCAGGCCCTGCCCCGGACTGCCAAAAGGGCCAGGGCATCTGGTTCAGGTTCACTTGCCCCCACCGGCAGCTGCCAGACCCCTGCGTCACACCCTAAATATACGAACTCACTGGTGTCAGCTTCCCTTGGCTGGATTAGGGCACAGCTGTGGGGGCCTCACCCGCCCAGCCCAGTGGGGCTAAATTTAGGTTCCCAAGGGGAAGGGCTGGGGCAGGCAGAAACCATGGGGTCCAAGGGGAGGGGAATGAGCAAAGACAGGGGTCCTTGGGACAACTGACATATCTGTGGTCTTGCTCACACTGGGCCCTTCAGTTGACAGAGGCCCAGAGAGGACAGAGCCTGACTGGGTAGCACAGCACAGAGCTAGCACTTGAACTCTGGCCTCTGGCTTCTGCCCCAGCATCCTGAGTGAGGCCAGGGGGTGCTGGGCATTGTCCTGAACAGCAGACCAGGGGCGCAGGCAGTGTCAATGCGACTGAGTCATAGGCAGTGAGTAGGTCCTTCTGGGCTTCTTCGCCTGGAGCCCAGGACAGGAAGCTGCCCCTGCCCAGGTCGGAGCTCCCTGGGAGGGTGTGCCTGGCCTGAGTCAGGCTGCCAACCAGGCCCCCGCCCTCCATAGGCACCCCCTGTTTTGCTTCCCCTTTCTGGGAAGGCCTGTGGCTATCTTTGCTTGGCCATTGCCTGCAGTTTGGGGGTGGGGAAGAGAGCTTACCTCTGGGCCAGAGGGCTCTGGGCTGCACTGTGGGATCTTACTTGGTCGACCTCTCTGGGCCACCCTCCAGGGTTAATAGGAGAGCCATATCCTGGCTTGGCCTAGGAGGGGCAGTGAGTGGGCCAAACCTGAGTGTCCTGGCATGGGGCTGGGGACAGTCAAGGAGTGCTGTCGGGCTCCTTCACCTGAGAGTCCCTCAACCGTCCCCATCCTTGGCAGCATTTGGGCCCTCTCCCCCGGCCCAGCCACGTCAGCTCCACGTCTGGGACTAGGCCCTGGGCTTCGCCCCTCCTTTTGTTTTTGCCTCCACACATGCCCGCATCTCCTGAGTCGCCCAGCCTATGCTGTTCAGCGTAGCTGCCACCTCCTGGAAGTCCTCCCTGATGAGGCTCCACTATCATCATCTTTCTGCAAAGCTGGGGTCTAGAGCTCTGGGTTCAGGGAAGTAGGCTGACCTTCCTTGGGATCCTGGGATCCCTGAGCACAGCAGGCCCTCTGCGTGGGTTCTGCTAGAACAAGCCAACCCCATGCCTCTGCCTGCACTCCACCCTCTCCCTGCCCCTCCCCCAGCCTCAGACCCTTGCACTTGCCTTCTGCTCTGCCTGGAGCCCTCTTGCTGGAGAACCCCAAATGACCCTTGCCTCCCACTCACACCTCTGCTCAGACACCGGCCTCCTGGCTCTCTCACAATCCCTGAAGTTAGTTTGCTCATTTATTTTCCTTCTCGCCTTCCCCCACTTCTCTTGTCCTTGGCCCCAGAAAGGTCTTGCCTCTCCTTTTTTCCACTCTGTTCCCCAAACTGGGCTGGGTGGTGGGTACTTCACAAATAATTTGTGAGTGAAAGGACTTCTTTTATTCTGAGACTTGGTCTCTCCCTCTGTCTCAGAGTGTGTGTGTCTGTGTGTCTGTCTGTCTTCTGTATTTGTGTCTGCTTTTCCTTTCTTTTTTTCTTGTTGGCACTGGAGATTGAACGCAGGGATGTCTTTTACCACCAAGCTACATCCCCAGTCCTTTTTATTTGGAGTCAGGGCCTCACTAAGTTGCCTGAGGCTGGCCTCGAACTTTCAACCTTCCTGCCTCAGCCTCCGAGTTGCTGGGACTTCAGGCATGCGCCTCTCCTCTTTCTACATCCTCACTGCTGGTCCATGCTGCCTGGGCCTTTGCCCTTCGCCGGGGCCCCACCCTGCCTCAGCAGCCCCACCCTGCACCCTGTGGCCCCAGATAAGGGCTGCTCAGGCCTTCTCCTAGGGGGGAAGGGACAGGGCCAAAGGAAGACCCTGAAGGAGGTGGGGAGGAGGAGGAGGAAATGAGGAGGCTGGGTGGGCCCAACTGAGCCCCCTCCTTCACTGTCTCCCTCAGGCAACCAGATAAGCTGGTGGTGGTGTGGACCCGGCGGAATCGTCGCATCTGCTCCAAGGTGGGGCGCGTGTGGTTCGAGTTTGGGGGTAGGGCCTAAGGGGTGCTGAGTGGAAGGCTGGTTGGAGCTGATGGGGAAGTGGAGTTGGATTCCAGTTCAGCCCTGAATGCACAGGGAGAGGAAGGCAGGGTCAAGGTTGGAGAGAGGGAGTGCAGGGGAGGGAGGGAGAGTAATTCCGGGGGAGGACTCACACTGCCCCTTTTAGGCCCACAGCTGGCAGCCAGGCATCCAGAACCCATACCGGGGCACTGTGGTGTGGATGGTGCCTGAGAACGTGGACATCTCCGTGACCCTGTACAGGGTGAGTCTCCAGCCCCCGACATGGACAGGAATAGGCAAGGGATTACAGCGCAGCAGCCACCGGACCACGGGTGGGCTGTTCATCCCAATGAGAAAGGACACGGGGGAGGCACCCAGAATTTCTGGGGCAGGGGCTGGACTACTCAGCGTGAGTGGCCGGGAGTTCTTGGAGGAGGCAGCATTTGCCACACCTGCAGGAGCAGAGGCATCTGGGACTGGAGCTGGGGCAGGCCCCACGGCACCTCCTGAGCCAGCACGGACTCTTCTGCTGCCCTCTTGGCAGTCCTGTACTCACTCCTGCCCTTGTCCCCAGGACCCCCATGTGGACCAGTATGAGGCCAAAGAGTGGACCTTTATTATTGAGAACGTGAGTGCTGGGGTGGGGGAGAGGGCTGGGGTCCCAAGCACCTTCGGGCAGCACTGATGCTCCTCGCTGCATCCCACCCCTCCCCACAGGAGTCCAAGGGGCAGCGGAAGGTGCTTGCCACGGTGGAGGTGGACCTGGCCCGTCACGCAGGGCCTGTTCCAGCTCAGGTCCCTCTGCGGCTGCGGCTGAAGCCCAAGTCTGTGAAGGTGGTGCAGGCTGAGCTGAGCCTCACCCTCTCGGGGGTGCTACTGCGGGAGGGCCGTGCCACGTGAGTGCCCACTTGCCCTCCTGGCCCTGGCCTGTGATCTCTGACCCCAGCCCTCATCCCTGACCTCTCACCCCCAGGGATGATGACATGCAGAGTCTGGCCAGCCTCATGAGCGTGAAGCCTAGTGATGTGGGCAACTTGGACGACTTTGCTGAAAGTGACGAGGATGAGGCTAATGGCCCAGGGGCCCCTCGAGGCCCCCAGCCAGGTGGGCTCACAGCCTGCCACATGCTGAGACTGCCAAAGCCTAGGGGAACTGGGGGCATGGAGGCCACAAGCCACTGGCTGTGCTGGGGCAGGGCGAGCTTGTGCATGCCCAGAGAGGGAAGCTCATTACTGCCCAGCAGTTCCAACCTGCCCAGAGCCCTGGTTGCTCTAAGTGGATTCTGTCCTATGATAGCCTTGGTCCTTGACCAAGTCCTGTAGGATGGTTCTAGTGCTTTCCCTGCCCCTGGCCCTCTCAGCTTCAGATTGGTGGGTACCTGTGCAGCCTGTGCCTGACCTGAGAAGCTGGGTCAGAGGCCCAGAGAGGGCTGCAGTCCAGTCTTCCCGCCCCTCACTGCCTGACCCTCCCTCCTGCTCATTAAGGCTTTTTGTCTGTCTGCTCTTGTGGTTTTTCTCTCTCTCTCTCTCTCTCTCTCTCTCTCTCTCTCTGCATCTGTGGGCCTGTCTCTTCTCGCAGGCCTGGGCGGTGCCCTGAGGCTGGGGCGTTTCCCAGGTAGGCCCTGTACTCTCATTGGGGGAGGGGGGCTGACCTGCAGGCCCTGCCCTGGGCTCACTCTCCCCTTCAACTCCCACCCCAGATACCTCACGGGAGCTGAAGACACTTTGTGAGGAGGAAGATGAGGGCCAAGTATGGCCCCGGCAGGCAGGTGAGGCCTGGGCTGGGACCGGGGGTGGGGACTGGACCCCAATTTACAGGGCCCAGGCCTCAGTGGCCCTTCCCTTCCTCCCTAGCTGCCAGCCCTTCTGGTGCTGAGGATATCAGCCCAGCGCCCGTGAGTGCCCCTGCACCTCCGACCAGGGCCTCCTGGGGCCAGGGGTCAGAACCAACTTCTGCAGCTGGGGGCCAAGTGGGGCCTGAGGCCCCAAGGCCCCCAGGAACCCCACCAGAGACAAGGTGAGCTCTGGAACCAGCCTCCTCTGCCCCTGCCCACTGCTGGGCTCCGTCCTCTTCCCCCTGCCCTGCTTCTCCAGCACCCAGCAGGCCGAAGGGTGGGGTGCAGCTGAGAATGGGGCCCATGGGAGCCCCCCAACGCCCCTTCCTGTTCTATCCTCAGGTCCTTGAGGCAGCCAGGCCAGGACACGGCCCCCACTCCAGCCCCTCGGCTCCGGAAAGGCTCTGAAGTCCCCCGGCCCCCAGCCCCCCAAGGGGGCGATGAGGTCCCCAGTGCTGCAGAGGCTCCCCAAGCAGGAGTGGGTTCTTCTGGGGAGACCCAGACCTGGCCAAGCCCTCAGGAAGGGACAAAGGCCCAGGGAGCCAGGCCAGGCCCAGATGTTGAGGACCAAGTCCCCAGAGATACCTTGGAGGTGCAGAGACCCAAAGTTGAAGAGGGGGACAATGGGAAAAGACCAGAGGCTAGTGGGGTGGACACTGAGCAAAGGGCAAGAGTCACAATTGGTGAGACTGAAGAGAGGTCAGAATTTAGTAGAAAGACTGCTGAGCAGAGATCAAAGGTGAGTCTTCTAGCCAAGGGACCAGAGGCAGCAGGACTGAAGCCTGAGGCAAGTTTTAGGGCGACTCCTGAGGCTCCTCCAAGGGGCTCTCAGGGGAGGATGGGGTTCAGGGCCCAGGAAGAGGCTCCCGAGGGCCTGAAGCCACCTCTAGTAGAGCTTGCAGAGCACTCCGGACATCTCAGTGACCTCAGGGGGGCCGGGGCTGCTGCAGGCCAGGAGAGAGAGGGTGCAGAGGTGAGGGGCAGAGCCCCTGGTGTTGGGAGGACAGCCCTGGAGCAGGGCCCCTCTGCTGGAGCAGCAAGCACTGGGCCCCAGGTGATCAGATTTCGGGAGGCCCCATCATCATCTGACCAGGGGGTGATATCTAGGGATCTGAGGGTCTGGGAGGAAGAATCTGACCAGTCAGGGGCCCTGGGAACACAAACTGAGCTAGCAAAGTGGGAGGAATTGAGGTCCCAGAAGACAGAAGCAAGCAGGTCAGTGTTCCCAGTGACAGAGACTAGGATAGCCAAAGCTGAGATATTGGGGGCCCAGGCAGTGGAGGCAGGAAGATCAGGGGGCCTGGAGTTAGAGGATGCTGGGATAGCAGAGTTGGAGGTATTAGGGACTCAGGAGACAGAGGTGGGGGTTCCAGGGACACCAGGGACAGAGGCTGGGATGATGGCAGAGACTGAGGTATTGGGGACCCAAGAGATTCCTGAATGTTCTGGAGTACTGAGAAGAGAAGCTGAGATAACAGAATCTGAGATATCGGGGACCCTGGAGACAGGGGAAGGAGGTTCTGAGATACCAGAGACAGAGGCTGGGGAGGCAGAAGCTGAAATACTGGGGACCCAGGAAATAGCAACTGACAGTTCAGAGGTTCCAGAAATCGCAGTTGAGGTGGCTGAGTCTGCGATACTGGAAGCCCGGCAGACAGAGTCAGGGATCTGGGAGATCCAAGGCGCAGAGACTAGCACAGCAGAAGCTGAGATATTAGGGATCCAAGAGGTAGCACCTGGGGATTCAAGGGTCCCAAGGATACAGCCTGAGATTTTGGGGACCCAGGAGACAGAGGTAGGAGATTCAGAGGTTTCAGTGATAGAAAATGAGGCCGCAGAAGTTGAGATATTGGGGGCCCAGGAGACAGAGGTAGGAGGTTCAGGGGTCCTGGAGATTGAGACGGGGACAGCAGAAGCTGAGATGTTGGGGATCCAGGAGATAGTAGCTGGGGGCTCAGGGGTCCCAGGGTTAGAAGTTGAGATAGCGAGGGCCCAGGAGGCAGAGGCCGAGGGCTCAGGGGTGTCAGGGCCTGTGGCTGGAGTGGCAGAAGCTGAAATGCCAAGGCCCCAGAGGATGGCAGCTATGGGAACTACAGTTTCAGAACCTGGGGAGACAGAGACTGAGAATTTGGGGGTCCAGGAGGCAGAGACTAGGGTCTGGGGAGCTCTCACATATGAGGATTTAAGGGCCTCAGGTACTAAGCAAAGAGTTTTAGGGTCCCAGGAAGTAGGGATAGAAGTTTCAGGAGGAGAGGAAGAGACTAAAGTTTTGAGGGTCCAAGGGGCAGAGCCTAGGGTTTGGGCATTGTCAGAGGTCAAATCTGAAGTTTGTGGGACCCAGAAAGCAGAGATGGTGGGTGTAGAGCCCCCAGAGAATAAATCTGGTATTTTCGAGGCCCAGGAAACAGAGGCTGGGGTCTTGGGAACCAAGGAAGGGCAAGAAGCTAAAGGAAGCCTCCCAGAGGCCAGCCTGATTGCGGTGCAGGTGGCCGGGGAGGCTGGGGCTGGGGTGCCCAGGCCCTCAGGGGCCTCTTCCCCAGAGGAGCCTGAAGAGGACAGGAGGCTGCCGGGCAGCCAGGTAGGGATGGGGGCCACCGAGGACCCAGCCTGCTTCTCTCACTAACCTGGGGCTGAGCGAACGGCGGCTCTGCATGGACCCACCTGGTGGACTGAGAAGGGATGGGATGGGGGGCTCAGCTTCAAGAAGTCCCCTCATCCCTTCCTCCCTCAGGATGTCCCAGCTCTCACACCCTGTCTTCCCTGGGTCGCATGGAGCTGAATACCCCTAAGCTGATTTTCAGGGCTGACTTTGAGATGTGGCTGCTGGTGACCTCTGATCTTGCCTGGGAGCAACTGACCTTTTAGGTGACCTTGGCAGATAATGTACTTGAGCTGAACGCCCTTTTGCCTGGCCCCAAGGCTCTGGCCAAATGGTCTCTGAAGACCCCTGCAAACTCAGAAGTGGGGTTGTTTTGTGCCAAGCCTGAGCTTTCCAGGGGCAGGGGGCACAGGTCCCAGATGCACATCCCCTAAGCCCACCTCTTTGTCCCCAGGCACCATCTACCCTGGTCAGCTCCAGCCAGTCCCTGCTGGAGTGGTGCCAGGAGGTCACCACTGGCTACCGTGGTGTCCGCATCACCAACTTCACCACATCCTGGCGCAACGGCTTGGCCTTCTGTGCCATCCTGCACCGATTCTACCCAGACAAGATGTGAGCTTCCAGAGGGCGTGGGGATGGGGGGAGCCTGTAGGGAGGGCGGCCAGCTCCTGACCCGCCCTCTTTCTGCAGTGACTATGCCTCCCTTGATCCGCTCAACATCAAACAGAACAACAAGCAGGTGAGATGGGGATGAGGGTCTAGAGCCAAGCTGCAGACTTAAGAATTGGGGAATTTATGGGCTGCAGGGCCCTCCAGTGTGGCTTTTGAACACATTTCACCCTCTTTGTCATTAAATTGTTTTATTTAGTTTGTTTTGGGTTTTTTGTTTTGTTTTGTTTTGAAAGCATTATTTTCCCGGGATCCTTTTTCCAAAACCACCCTTTGGTGGACAGTGCAGTTGCTAAGTAACGCGTTGGCGGGGGCCCTGTTGCTAGATTTCCCTCCACAGGAGGTAGAAGGCGTTGCTAGGCAAACCCTGGCTTGCAACTTGCGGAGACCCCCTGAGCGGGCTGGTCCTGGGCTGTAGCGTTGCTGGGTAACTTCGGTTGCCACCGCGGCTGCTGACCCCGAGCGCACCCTTCCTAGGCCTTCGATGGCTTCGCGGCCCTGGGCGTGTCGCGGCTGCTGGAGCCAGCCGATATGGTGCTGCTGTCGGTGCCCGACAAGCTCATCGTCATGACATACCTGTGTCAGATCCGTGCCTTCTGCACTGGGCAGGAGCTGCAGTTGGTGCAGTTGGAGGGCGGCGGTGGCGCCGGCACGTACCGCGTGGGTAGCGCCCAGCCCAGCCCTCGCGACGACCTGGACGCCACTGGCCTGGCGCAGCGGCTGCGCGAGCACGGGGTCGAGGCTCCTAAGGAGTCCAAGGAGGCCGCGGACCGTGAGAGCAGAGCAGCCTCCAAGGGCGCGGACGTGGTCTGCGCGCCCAAGGATGGAGAAACCGAGACCACGGGCGAAGCACGCCCAACAGAGACCCCTGGGGAGGGCTCTGGAACCAGGGCGCCCACATCCCCAGTGCCCCTGGCGGAGGGGCTGGTGAATGGGGCGGGGGCGCCAAGTAGTGCGGGCGGCGTGAGACTGCGACGGTCCTCGGTCAACGCAGAGGCCGGGCCGGTGCCGCCGCCCAGAGCGCATGGCTCCTTCTCCCACGTACGCGACGCGGATCTGCTAAAGAAGAGGCGCTCACGGCTGCGGAACAGCAACTCCTTTTCGGTGGACGACCCGGACTTGGGGGCCGCAGGAGCTTCGGGAGCCGTGGCTGCGGTGAGTGCCCCGCTTCCGCTGCAGCGTGAGGTGGTGAGTCGGGCAAAGAGGGATCCTGAGTGGCCCCAAAAGCAGAGCTGAAGAGCACCGGGACTCAGCAGGGTTCTGGGAAGCCCTTCTGATCAGAGGGCCTTGATGTGGTAGTGAGCTCCACCAGCCAAGGTCCACTGGACTTTGCTGCCAGCTTGGGATATGTGCTAGTGATTTTTAATATCTGTCACCCAGTTTGGGGAGCCATGACTGTAGTAGGAAGTTTCCGGAAGGCTTTGTGCTTTGTGGACTATAGAGTTGACCCTTCTCTGTGAGTGGCTCTGAGGCAGGCGCAATTGTAGTGGGGGCAGGGTTTCCATCTCCAAGGGGTCCTAAACCAAAGTTCTCCAATTTGGAGCTTCACCACCAGATGCTGGAGGCCAGTTTCCTCCTCCTATAATGGGAGGTTGGAGGTGGAAGACCCTACCAGGGCCTGTGTCCCAACCCCCATCCCCTGCAGGTCTCTGGTCAGTGTCACAGGGTGTGACATCACTGTGTTCAAGGGGAGGCAGTCCTGGAGAGAAAAAGGACTCATTGGAGGACTCCTGTCACTGAAGTTCAGGCTATGACTTTGAAGCTGGGGTCTATGACAGCAGGAGCAGTTCTGTCAGGCCCCTGCATGCTTGTAACCGCCCAGTGACAGTCCTTGAGTTCGGAGAAAGGGAGGGCCTCCATTGGAAAAGGCTTTCTGGAAGAAGTAGCAGCCCTTTGAGCTAGTTGATGAGTAGGAGAGTCTTCCCAGGCGAAAAATGGCAGGGGGTGGCTCTTAAGTGGAGGAACCTGAGCAAGCAAAAACATGGCAGCTGGAAGTCTAGGTTCCCAGAAGGTTCGCAGATGGTGGTGAGGCCAGGCTGAGAGCTGAAGTGTCAGGTCAGAGGCACAGGTTGAACCTGTAAGGGGAGACAGAGGGACTTTGGAGGCACTCATCAGAGGTGAGAGGCAGGCATCTCTAGCCCAGCTGGAGAGTGAGTGTCAGTGGCTCTTTAAATCTTAAAGGGGAGGTTCCAGCCTACACCCTCCTGGGCCCTTATCCCAGCATCTGGTCCTTCCAAGCCTGGTTGTCCTCCAGTTCCTGCCCCATAGGAGATATTTGACCCAGGGGGCTGGAGGAGACTCCTCCTCATTGGCCACTCCCATCACCAGGGCTCCTGAGTATATTGGGAGGTGGTTCAGCCTGGCCCCGCCCTTGGGAACTCCCAGCGGCCTGGCGTTGGATGAGGTCAGGCACCTAGAAGCTGGGGTGGGGATGAAGCAACTCCATGAGAAGACAGATGTTTCTGGTGCAGGCCTGCAAGGCTGCCTGGAGGAGGGGCCAAACTGAGGGTATAGAAAGAGGAATTTGGGTGAGACATGGGGAAGAAGCGTTGGAACTCCCATCAGTGCCGGCATGAGTAAGCTCGATTCCTGCTGAGGTTGGCTTTCTCCTTGCTCTGCCTGCCCTGTCCATTGAGCCCCTCCTTATTGCTGGCTTGCCCCATGACTCCTTACAGTGTCTGTTCCAGAGAAGAATGACCACCCCATTTTCCAGTTTGGAACCTTAAAGCTCAGGGAGCTGAAAAGGTGCAGGGTATGAACCTAAGTTCTCAGCCTGAGCTCTTGAGTGGCGCCCTCTGCTGGCCCAGCTCTGTTTAGCTGTGCCATCCTGGGCAAACCATTTAAGCTTTGTGTGCTCTTCCCCTGGGGCCAAGAAACAAAAGTGTGAAAGCCCTTTGCAAAGTAGCCTGCAGGTGCCACTCAGGCTGCTCTAAAAAAGGGAGCTGCATGTTCCCTAGGTGTCATTCTGGAGCCCTGCAACCCTTAGGTCCAGGGAACTGGGATTTCTCCCTATTTTACATAAAAGGACACACACACAAAGAACTCCCAGTGTGTGTTCAAGCTTGGAAGTAAGTTTTGGGTTAAACAGTGCTGGGCCCTAGACCATGTCTCATGTGGGCTTCATCTCTGACCCTCAGTTTCCTTATCTGCAAAGTGAGGATGGAAATGGTCCCCGCTTCACCAGGTTGTCAGGAAAACTAAACGAAAAAGCACCAGTAAAGAGCTTTACAGTGCCTGACACGAATGCTTGGTAGATATTTGTTATTGTTATTAATTATTATTAATTATCCATTCGTATACTCTTGAGTGCATGTTGTGGGCCCAGCCCTATCCGAAGGAGTGCCCTGTGGTCAGGGAGACATGCATAGCCACAGCGTGATAGTGTCGGGGATCAAGCTGTCATGGGGGAGGCCCTGGGCACCATCTGCTCAGACTGAGGACCAGGATAGGCTTCAGGAGGAATGAAAATCAGGGAGGGAGACAAGGAGGACTATGGGAACCTGAGGGGGCCTCTGCAGGGGGCAGGCTGAGCTGGGTCATGAAGGTCAAGTTGATTTGGGGCAACTTAAGATGGAGGCCCATTTCAGGCTGAGTGCTTTTTAGGGAACTGAAAGTCTATCATGTGGCCGGATGGTGTCATCTAGGTGGGACTTAGGATGGTAGGAGAGTTGAGCTAGAGCTATCCACAGGCCCGGGAAGTGAGGCTGGGGTACAAACAGTCATGCCACCAATGAAGGTTTTGGGGTGACCTCTCAGTTATGGCATGGGGGTAGTTTCAGGCAGGCATGATGGTGGATGCCAAGTTAGGCCACCACTGACCCCGGCCTCAGAGGATGGCACCTGGGCCAAAGATGTCCAGGGCTGCTTCCAAGAGGGGTGCAGGCTGGGGCTGACAGTGGGGTGTCTTGACACCTTCTCCCCACCCTGTGAAAGAGAAGGGTGGTCAGAGCAGTGTTGTCAAGGGACTAGGCTGTCAGATGAGTAAGGTTGGAGCCCCCAGGGCTGACAGTTCCAGCAGGTCATCCGGAGTGGGGCACATCACCCTGGACTTTCAGGATAAAATTTTCAGATCCAGCCAACCTGGATTCCGGGTGTGGGAACTGATAAGGTGGGAGGGCGCCCCCTTTTGGCTGGGAGATGGAGGTGCTGGCTCAGGATGCCCTAGGTCCAAAGATGGGGCTTGAGCAGCTCAGTGTCACTCCCAGGGGCTCTGGCTGTGATAGGGATGCCAGCCCTGGGTGAAGGGAGTCAGGGAGGCTGAGGGGGCTACTTGGAGGGGTTGGTTATCATCCCAGTCCCAGGAGTGAGGACTTGGAGGCTTGGCGGGTGGGTGTGGACAGGCCAGGACCATGGGCTGGGAGTGGAGGCCTGGCCTTTGCTTGAGGAGGCACTTTCCCCAAAAGGGGGTGGTTGGGTAGCAGGGTCTCGGAGGGAGGACCCGGCTCTCCCTCTGTGTGAGAGGCTCTGGCTGAACCAGGCTGGGCTGTCAGGGCACCCCTGCCAACCCTCACTGACCTCTTTTTCCACAGGAAAGCCCCAGCCCTGACCCCAGCCCTGCCCCTGGCCCACCCACAGCCACTGCCCTGCAGCAGATCCCTGGTGAGTAGTTTGGGGGTGGGGTGCCCCCAGCTCAGCTCAGGCAGCTCACAGACCCTAAGCCGAGAATTTCCTGAGGGCGTGTGTTGGTTGGAGACACCTTAGCCTGGTCTCTGCCTGCAGGTGGGAGCACCCCATCGGAGGAGTTACCCCCAAGTCCAGGGGAGGAGGCTGGGCTGGTATGTAGGGCTAAATGGGGGAAACTGAGGGGTGGGCACTTCCTAGGCAGAGCTTGAACTGAGCCCACCTATTCCCTGCTCCCTTCCATCCCCAGCAACGCTTCCAGGACACCAGTCAGTACGTGTGTGCAGAGCTGCAGGCCCTGGAACAGGAGCAGAGGCAGATAGATGGGCGGGCGGCTGAGGTGGAGACACAGTTGAGGAGCCTCATGGAGTCAGGTGGGCTGGCCTCTGTGGTCCACTCCTCAACACCCCCCAGACCTACCCAGCCCTGCAGCCCCTTCGGGCCTCAGGAGGAGCTGGGAGTGGGCACGACTGGAGTCATCGTCCCCTTTATAGTGGGGCCTGCGGTGGGAGCAGCTTGCTGGAGGCACATGGCTCAGGCCTCAGGGATGCCACCAGGATAAACCCCCTCACCCAATCCCAGCTGCCCTACTCTGACTAGCAGACGTCCAGTGACTGTCCTGGCCTGATTCAGGTGCCAACAGGCTGCAGGAGGAGATGCTGATCCAGGAGTGGTTCACCCTGGTCAACAAGAAGAACGCTCTCATCCGGAGGCAGGATCAGCTGCAGCTGCTGTGAGTACCGGCCCCAGCAGCTGGCCTGCTACCCCACCAACCCAGACCCCACCAGCTCAGGCCCTGCCCCCAGCTGGCACGGGTGGACTAGCAGAGGGGCTCTTAGCTACTTTGGTTAGGGCTATTTGCTGCTTTCTTCTTTCTAAAAAAGATCTTTTTGAAAAACCATTGTTCAGCCATCATATTAGTTTTTTATGCTTATTTCCTATATAAAGAGTATACCTCTTTAAGTGGGGCTGTCTTCGTTAATGAGAAAGCGAAGACCCAGAGGAAATTGTGGCCCAAAAAGGTCAGGGCTAAGTCCTCCAATGTGACCCTCTGCCTTTATGGTACGGAAAACAGGACTTGAGGGATCTGAGCAGAAGCAACTCTCCCTTATTGTCCTCCATGGTGGAGATGATTTTACCTCCCTTTTGCATTATGGAGTTCTTATTTTTTTTTTTGTACCAGGGATTGAACCCTGGGGCACTTAACCACAGAGCCACATCCCCAGCCCTGTTTATATTTTGTTTTGAGATAGGGTCTCACTAAGTTGAGGGCCTGGCTAAATTGCTGAGGCTGGCTTTGAACTCCCAATCCTCCGGCCTCATTCTCCTGGGTTGCTGGGGCTGGGGTTACAGGCATGCACCACCGCACCCAGCAACATTTTGGATACATTTTTTTCAGACCAATTTTAGCCTAATACTACCATCCAAATAACCTTTTGGGTTGTTTCTTATTTTAAAAATGGGTGTGGACAGCATAAATATCCAGTAATTGGAGAACAATCACAACAGAAGGTAATTCTCCGTGGGGACTGGGGTGTACTTTTGAGGTCAGCCCCCGGCTATGGGAACAGGTAGGAAGAGTGGGAGGGGTCCCAGAGCAGCCAGAGCCCTGGGCACTCCCTGGTGCTCTTTCCCTCCCTGACCTGGCATCCTGCTCTCCAGCATTGAGGAGCAGGACTTGGAGCGGAGGTTCGAGCTGCTGAGCCGGGAGCTGCGGGCCATGCTGGCCATCGAAGGTGGGAGACAGGGCTGGATGGGGCTGGAGGCAGTACAGGGCCGCTGGGGCACCTCCTGACCCAGGCTCTTTGGCCCTCAGACTGGCAGAAAACGGACGCACAGCAACACCGGGAGCAGCTGCTGCTGGAGGAGCTGGTGTCCCTGGTGAACCAGCGCGACGAGCTGGTCCGGGACCTGGACCACAAGGAGCGGATGTGAGTGGAAACCGGGATGGACCGGGAGCAGAAGTGGCTCCAGGGCTCAGGGGTGAATCGTGGGTGGGCCACGCTGGGCTGACTTGAGCCCCTTTCCTCCCAGCGCCCTGGAGGAGGACGAACGTCTGGCGCGCGGCCTGGAGCAGCGGCGCCGAAAGCTGAGCCGGCAGCTGAGCCGGCGCGAACGTTGTGCACTGAGCTGAGCCCGCCCGGCCTCCCCGGCCTCCCCCGCCTTCCTAGCCTCCCCAGCCTCCCCGCCTCCCGGCCCCGCAGCTTTGCTCGCAGCTGGTGCCTGCTCTCCTCCCGTGGCCTGCGCTGCGGAGGACCCGGCCCTCGGGATGCGGGGTGAGGCCGCTGCAGGCCGTCGGCGCCCCTTCATAGGACAGGCCAGGGCGGACCCCCTGGCACACCGACCGGAGCCGCTGGGCTGCCGCGCCGGCCGGGACGTATTTATTTGTCGGTATGAGTGTGAGTGTGCGCATGTTGATGGTGACCGGGGTTCCAGGGGCGCTGCGCAGAAATCCTGCCTGATCGAAGGGCCCCGGCAGGCCTCCGAGGGAGAGGGATAGCGGGGCCTGTCAACCACGCCCTCCTGTTCCTCGGGCAATAAAGTTGGACAAGGACACACTGGCGTGGACCATTTCTCTGAACATTTTGGGCTTTGACAAACGGAAAAGGGGTTCAGGGCGATAATGTTGGGAACTCCAACACACAGCGATGCATGACCTTGGTCGGTCTCTCAAGAATGATGGCTGCAGTGAAGTCCCACCTTGAAAGAAGGCCAAAAACGAGGGAGTTGTTGGCCATTTAATTTTTTAACACGTTTTTCCACGAAGTTCTTGCACTCACCCACCCCCATCTCCAGATTCTTCCCCAGGCACCCCTGGCATCTCCTCAGGATCTTCCACCTTGAAGGAGCTGAACTTGGTCACCTAACACCTGTCAGCAAGCTGGTGCCTGTCCTGCAGCTGGGGCATCTGGAGGCAGGGTGCTTAGAGACAGCTCATCCTGGCCCAGGATGCTGCCTTGGTCCTCAGGGGTCATAGAGCCACTGGACCCAAAGAACGTCACCATGGCCCGGACCTGTGGCAGCTCGGAGAAGGTCTCCACTGCCAGCAGCATGGCCAGGAGCCCGAAGAGCAAGTAACCTGGGGAGGAGAGGTTGCTAGGGCAGTTCTTGGGGTGCCCACAATGCTCCCCATTCACTTCCCAGTGTGATGACCTACCTTGGCACCTGGCACCTCTCTCAACAGTGCCACCAGGCTTCAACTGTATCTCCCAAAAAAAGCCCTAGGGTCGGGTCCCCCACCTGTGAGACTCAGGCCCCCAGTGGTTTATGGGAGTTGTAGTTCATACTCTTGTTCCCTCCTCACACTCACCAAGAAGTGCAAGCTGGCCAAGGTGGTAAATCGCTGGATGCAGGCCACGGCCTCGGCTGGGCAGCAAGTCCCCTAGCCCGATGGTGCTGAGTGAGCCGAAGCAGAAGTAGATGGCCTCCAGTAGGCTGCAGTCACCCTGCAAACCCCACAGCACCAGTGCTGGCAGCAGCACAAAGATGCTGGCCACCAGCAGGCCCAGTCCTGCTGCCTGCAGCAGTGCAGCCTGTGCTGGTGCCAATTGCCAGCGGACTGCTACCCAGGTACTGGGGCAGCTGAGCACAGGCAGCAGGCGGTGGCGCAGGGTGGCCACAAGAACTAGGGAGGCTGGCAGCCCCAGGGATGCATAAGCCACACAGAAGGCCTTTCCACCTGCCGATAGTGGGGCCATGTGGCCATAACCTGGAGAAGACAGAGCAAGCAGTGAGCTCTTGAAAGGGAAGGCTGCTGGGGTCTCTTCTTTCTCTGTTGCCGCCCCTAGAAAGCTGCCCTCTAGTGGCCGAAATTGCATGAGCTCCTCAGATTCTGCAGCATTACTGGGTTTTGAGCCAAGTTTTAATGGGAAAGGAAAGAATTAAAGAAGATAGTCCTAGCCAGGCAGGCATGGTGGCTCAAGCCTGTAATTCTGGTACTCGGGAGACTGAAGGAGGATCGCAAGTTGAGGCCAGTCAGGGTAATTTAGCCTATCTCAGAAACAAAATTAAAGGTCCCTCAGGCCCTCTGTAGCTGGGACAACTCACGGAAATGCTGTCCTTCCCCTTTTTGCAGTGTTGGGGACGGAACCCAGGACTTCACACATGCTAGGCAAGCATTTTACCACTGAGATCCCCAACCTGACCCTGACTTCCTGAGCTCTGCCCTTAATCTGTACTTCCAATCCACAGCCAGCAGAGTGTCACCCACTCTTTCGTTACCCAAAAGGGCATTATATCCTGTGTGCTGGTTCTGGTGCTGGAATCTGAGTCGGACTGGGCCCTCCCTTTTGGTTGGAAAGGTAGGCAGGAAAAGCAGTCACGAAGGTGGACACAAGCACTGCAATGAAGCAGCATGCACAAGAGTGGTCAACTGGGGCCAGGGAGGCACATGCAAGGCAGGGAGAGGCGGCAGAGTGGAGCATGATGGGAGGACAGGATCAGCTGTCAAGAGGTTGCAAACTCCAATGCCCACAGAAGCCAACCATGAGATGTGAGATAAGAGGGAGGGGTGACTGGTGGGAACTGGGATGGGTCAGAGGGGAGCCCTGGGCCAGTATGTCACCTTGTAGGCATTCAGATTCAGTATGAATTGATTTCTTGAGTTTCCAAAAGAAGGTGGGTGTGAGGCCCAGAGTTTGATCCCCAGCACCACCACCACACACACACACACACACACACACACAATGATAATAATTTAGACACTTTGCAGGACAAACAAAGCAAAAACCCAGGGCCATTACCTCATTTCTCTGGGCCTAAGTAGGTGCCACTCTCCTTAGCCAGGAATTCCTTCAATCCTATCTGTGCCCCCCAGCTGTGGCTACCAGCTCATCAGGGATTCCTCCACTACACCCCTCCTGAGCTGGTAATCCTTGCCCCTGTTTCTTCCCTCCATCCAAGAATCCATCCTTTGGTGTTGTCTCAGTCCATGGGTCTGGGCACCTCTCCTGGGTTTCAAAGGGTGCCTGGGGAGGCCACACCTCTCCTGGCAGCTGAAGCAGAGGCACCAGTTGGGGTGTGTTGGTATGGGGAGCCCAGTTGTGATGTCAGGCCCGATAGGGCTGGGCTCTGTCTGAGGCTTTGGGGTTAGGGGAAGGGCCTCAGCCCCAGGGACCTCAGGGAGCCAGGGCCTCAGGAGCCTGTTCCTCCTGGGCTGCCTGGTAGCCTTACCCGTGGTGGTGAGGATACTGGCAGTGAAGAGCAAGGCTGAGGGCAGATCCCAGTTGCTGGCCTCTGAGCTGTTGCCCAGACTGGAGACTCCGTGGGCCTGTGCTCTCAGGGCCATGCCCAGCAGCTCCTCTAGTGCCCTGGGTGGCAGGCAGGCCCCATACTCTGCCTGGAAGGTAGCCAGCTCAGCCTTGAGCTGGGTCTGGAGCTGCAGTGCTGGGGGGCCCTCCAAGGCCTGGAACACCACAGCCCCGAGCCCCAGGGCCAACAGGTGGGCCACAACTAGGAGCCCATACCGGGCCCAGGGCCTCAGACCCCCCATCGCGTGGCACTAGCCTGGTCACCTAGGACTGGCTGCTCCTCTACAGGCACCTGGGAGGGGCTGTGCAGGGCGGGGTTGGGAAGACGCTGTGTGGGTGGCTGGGCAGAACCGGGTGAGTGTGAACGGGAGGCTGGTGAGCCCAGGCACTCCTCCCAGTTTCTGGGGGCAAGACTTGTTGCCCGTTGCAGGCAGCTGGGGTGGGGGCGGGCGCAGGAAGGTGCTGTGGTGAGGGACAGGGCAGGCGGAGGATGCCGAGTCCTAGAGAGAACCTCGGATTTACTCAAGTTCATGCTCACTGGTCACACATATCCCACCTCATTCAGAGAATGGGGAAGAGAACGACACAGGTCCCTTTCCTCCTGGCGCTCACCCAGGAGACCTATGAGCCAAGACACTCCACATCTTCACATTGTCTTAAATCCTTGGAGCGAACGGCCAGGTCATGGGAGTGCTCTGGGGGAAGGACATCTCCCTGGGAAAGCTCCTTTAAGGTGACATTTCAGCTGGGGAATGAGAACAGGCCAGGGAATGACAGCCTGGGTGGGAAAGGAGCAGGGGGCTCACCATGGGGAGGCAGCAAGGATACAGAACTTTGGGGACAAGTGTGGCCCAGAGACCTACAGGGGTGGGAGGAACCCTGGGTGTGGAGGGATGGTGGCCTGGGCAGAGGAGTGGTGGGGTTCAGGATGGGTGTGGGGGGCAGAAGGGGAGTCCCTGTACACTGCAGGCGGAGCCTGGCTGCCATGGCATGCTGGGGCAGGCTGGAGGCCACACTCCCACAAACTCCCATGGCCGCTTGCAAAGGCCAGGGTGGGTGGACCTACTCTGTGTGAGTCCAGACTGTGGATACGACAAACACAGGGCAAACCTGGAGGCACTGCTTTCCGGGCTGTGGGCTCCTAAGTTCAGAGATCTGCCTGGGGACAGCATAGCCAGGGATGGTGTCCTGGGCTGGTGACATCACAGCTGGCCCCAGAGGATAGGCAGGGACCACCCAGCAACAAGGAGGAGCAGGTGAATAGTCGCTTGTGTGGCGGGACGACTGTACAAACACGTGGGGTGGAAGAAGTCTGGCAAGGGTGGGGCAAGGGTGGGCGAGGCCAGCATGTGTGGGTGTCAGGAGGGCTGGGGCAGGTCCCAGCACAGGGGTAGGGTGCAGGGCATCCTGGCCAAGGTCTAGGTCATCTGCCCACTGTGCTAGGGGCATGAGGACACTAGGGTCCCTGGATAGGTTGTCTCCTGGTTACCTCCAAGAAAGGTGACAGGCTGCATTGGGGGAGACAGCTTACAAGTTTATTTGGCTTCATTGGATCCCAAGACCAGGGCTCCAACCCTGGCTGGGGCAGCAGGAAGGCACCCAGAGAGCCCCAGCCCCAATGACCCCCAGGGCAGGGGGGGTCCAGGCACTAAGCCCTTGGGGCAGAGGCCACAGTAGCAGGACTTGGTCAAAAGTGCTGGTGACAGCTGAGGCTGGTCCCTCTCCCCTGCACCTCCCCTCCTCCCTTCACCACCCCTGGGGGCAATTCCCTGAGACAGGCTCTGGTCCTCCCAACCAGCTGGGTACAGTGTCAGGCCCCAGTGGGGCAGGTAGGTCAAGAGGACCTACAGGTTGCAAGTTGTGGGGTGCAGGCCCCCCATCCAGTGTGACGGCTTCCTGTGCAGTGTAGTGTTCCTGACCCCCAACGGGGGGCAGAGTCCCTGGGGGAAACCAAGGCAGTTACAGAAGTCTGCCTGGCTCCTGTTCCAGTGTATGCTGTGGCTCCTCTAAGGCAGGTGGAGCGGAAGAGCAGCCTGGCCCCTCAAGGCCCTGCCTCGGGTGCCCACGGGGCTTGGGCACTCATGTCTTTGGTCTGCGCCCTGCAGTCCTGGGGGCCTCCCCGGAAGGGGTTGGCAGGTGGGGAGTCCCAGAAAGGATCTGAATCTGGGAATAAGGTCCAGGGTGCCCGTCTGGGTGCAGGCTGTGGTGAGGGCAGGGGTGAAGGCCGTGGCCCAGCTGACACGAAGCTCCACGGGTCAATGCGGCTGCGAAGGGGTGAGGGCCGAGGTCGGCTGATGAGGCCCAGGGGTGGTGAGCGGGGGGTGCCCGGGGTGCCAGGAGCAGAGCGCGATATTCCTGGTGGAGGTGAGACAGTGCCTCCTATGAGGGTGCACGAAGGGCACAGGGTTAGGCAGCCGCCCCTCCTAGGTGACAACTAGCTCACTGTGCAGCCTGAGAAACTGAGGCCCGGAGGCATCACCACTTTTCCCACGTGGCACAGTGAGCTATTTGCTTCATGACTTCCATGGCCCTTGAATCTGCCAAGGGCACCTGTTTATCACCAAGCAGTTAAGAGGAAGGGGTCTGGAGCAGACAGGTCTTGCCTTAGATTCCCACCCTGTCACTTGCAAGTTGTGGGAGCCTGGAGTCCCTGAATCTCTGTGCCTTAAATTTGGATGATACCCTCTAAAAAATGGGCACCATAAAGGACTTATGACACTCTCTCTAAAGAGCCCATCTCTAAAGAGCCACCACGGACAGTACCTGGCACCATCAATCAACCTACAAGGAGTCAGTCACATCATCACCACCTGTTATTTCACAACCAGCTGGCCTAGCCCTCCTGCCCTGACTGCTGCAGCTGCACCGAGAACTCATTCTTTACATGCACCCCCAGTGCCCTGAGGGACCAGCTCGGGCTCCAGCAGACATCTGTGGTCCTGGCCTTGGCTCCCTGAAAAGTCCCCAAGCAGTTCCTCCCCTCTCGGGTGGCCGCCATCTCCGCATCTGCCCTAGGGCCACTCACCACGTGTCTCCTCCCGCCTGGCGCTCTTGGCTGTCGGCTGGCCGGTGGGGACACCCAGGTCCAGCAGCAGGGGCGCAGGGGTGGGCAGGCCGTGGGGATCCTGCATCTTGGGAGAGAGGCAGATGATCGGGGAGGAGGGAGGCTCTGTGGGGCACGGCGAGGGCCCGGGCGCAGGGGTCGCTGTTGGGGGCTCCCCGCGTTCACGGCCCAAGCTCCCAGGCGGCTGCAGGTCTCGGCCAAGGCCCAGTGAGGCCAGCAAGGCAGTGCCGCGCAACAGAGCCCGCTGGATCAGCTTGGGCGTCCCGGAGTTGCTGCCGCGCTCTGCTGGCCCTGGCCTCCGCGGCTCCTCGGGCTCTGGGCTAGGCCGTGTGGGGTTACCTGCAAGCAAGGGTGGCACAGTGAGGCCATGGCTAGCACGACATCCGGTGAGGACCCTGGGAGAAGGACTGAGTTCTGCTTCCCAGCATTTTCCTTGGTCAACTCCTCCTTTCCCAGGGGTGCCTCCCCATCACATACCCTCCAGCCTTCCACCAGCTGGTGGAACCTGGGACGGATGGGCAGTGCAGGCGGAACCTGCAGCAGCAAAGCCTGGGAGGCAGCCAGGCCCCTGGGAGAAGGACAGGAGTTCAAGAAGTAGCTGGCTGAGGCCAGTGACCAGTCAGGTGCAGGCCCAGGTGTAGAATTGGCCCCATTGCCTGGGACCAGTACTCTGCTCTGTGCCAACTCCCTTCCTGGCTGGGCAGCCCTGGCCCTTCTGCCCTCCCACTCTGACTCCAGGTAAATTCCAATGTACACAATAGTTCCTGGGGGCACACATCACTGTCGCTATTCCAGAAATGAGGAAACGGAAGCTCAAAGAGGTAGTACCTTGCCTGAGGTCACAGCAGCTTACAGAGGATGTTTCTGCCAGGTCCGAGCTGGATGATTTAGAGATATTATGTTGTTTTATCCTTATGCCCCAGAGGTTACAGGCCCAGAGGTGTTAAGGGCTTGCATAAGGTTACACAGCCAGTGAGGGACAGGGACAGAGCTAGCATAATTTGTGCAGGGGCAGCAGTGCCTTTGTGACCCACCACTTGACTGCTAGACTCTACCTGAGATTTAAGAATGAGTATACTGCCTTTGGAATTAGGATTGCCCTGACTCCACTCCAGACCACCTGGGGGGTGCTGGTCAGTAAGGGGGACAGAGGCATCTAGACAGCCTCTTAAAAGTCCTGATTTGGTTAGACCTCTCCTTAGTTCTCCACTGCCATCAGAAGAAACTCCAGTCACCATAGCTGGGCTATCAAAGTCCTCTCTGGCCTTATCCCTTTTTGTCCTTTCCTTCCCCCTTGGGTCAGGGACAAATCAGGCCACCTGGAGTGCTGCTCAGGTTGGGTGTTCGGAGGAAGAAATGTGAGGCTGGAAATGTCCTGCTGGAACAGGACTTGGTGTGGAGGTCCCACTGTCAGCCGCAGCCCTTACCTAGTCTCTCTGCCTCCTCTTCCTCGCAGTCACCCTTGATCACTGCCACTCAAGGGCCCAGGGAGTCCCTTGAAAATGCAAACCTGTCAAACACAGGTTTCCTCCTAAAAACTCCTCATGGTTTCCAGGCCCTTCCTAAACAGGCTCCTGCTCCAGCTCCATTCCCTCCTCCCCTGGCTCACACCCCGTCGCCCACTGCCTCTGGCCTGAGACTCCTTAGCTCTCCACTCTTCCTGAGAAGGCCTTTCCTCCACGCCTGTACCCTTGTTATTCCTTCTGGCTGGCCCATGTTTCCCACCCCAACTTTCAGCTGACCTCTTATTCATTAAAGACCTGGCCGAGATGTGGCTGCCTCTGTGAAGCCTTCCCAGAATCCCCCTGAACTGTGTAGCTATTGTTCATGGTATGCCTTCTAGAGCTCTATTCCCAAAACTTACTAATCCCTACAGTGCTTGTTTACGAGACTTCCTCCTCCACCAGACTAGAATGTCCCCAAGGTCATGGCAGTGTTGATCTCAGCATCTTGGCCACTGGCTCATAATGCATCAATATGTAGTTGAGGGAAAAACCTGCACTTATATGCCTAGCAACAACCGTAAGAGATAGTCATTATTAGCCATATTTCACAGGTGAGAAAATTGGCCATCTGTAGTGAGTTTAAACAGAAGAGGGGAGAGACACATTTAAACAAGCACAAAGCCAGCTGCAGTGGTGTACGCTTGTAATCCCAGCTCCTCTGGGGGCTGAGGCAGGAGAATCTCAAGTTTAAGACCAGCCTGGGCAACTTAATGAGACTTGATCTCAAAATAAAATAAAAAGGGTTGGGAATGTAGCTCAGTGTTAGAATGTCCCTGGGTTCCATCCCAGTATCAGGAGCAGGGTGGGGAGAAACCCAGGGTCCAGAGGTAAGCAACTTGTGCCTGGTCATTCAGCTAGGGTTTTAACTTGCCTCTAGGCTTCCTAGCAGTCAGAGCTGGCAATGCTGCTGCACAGGAGAAGGCAGGATGACTATGCTTGCTTCTATGGGGCCTCATGGAGAGGACATGGCCATGTCGTGGTTAGTGGCTCCAGGGTACCTAGCTCCCCAAGGCAGTTTTCCTCTCAGTGTGGGCTGAATGTATTCTTACAAGGTGCAACTCACTGCAACCGGGTCCCCAGGGATCAGAGACATCCAGCTGGAGACAGGGTAGGGAGGTTAGGGGATGAGGTCCCCCAATAGTGACTTATGCCTGGGACACTCTCACAGAATCTGGGACTTCTGTGAGCCCTCACTTTTTGATTCTCAGCCAGGTTTCTGACTCTGTGGGTAACTGAGAGGTCAAGGTCATGTACTCTTGTGGGCCCTGATGGAACCAAGTGCTCAGTTAGAGACTAGGCTGGGGCAGGTGTTGTGCTTTCAGGTAAAATGGCAAGCTTGTGGGGAGTGGGCTTCAGAACCTTGTTGTTCCTGTCCTTGGGAGCTCAAGGAGGACAAGGCAAGAAGGCTCCGGAGAACATGGTCAGGGACCGCTTCAACCTACACACCTAGATTGACAAGACCTCAAGTTCTCTATTGCTCCAGCTTGGAGCAAAGTCAGCTGCTGGAGCAAAAAATGGTGGATGGGGGCCCAGGGTTCTGCCCAGGGTCAGACAGACCTGGGTGCAAGCCTTTGCTCCGTTTGGTGCTCTATTACAGCAAACAGCTTATTCCTTTTGTGCCTCAGTTTCCTCCTCTGTAAAATGGAACCAATAAATATTATCTGTTGTTATTACTACCAAATCAAGTAATGGTGGAGGTGATGGGCTGGGTGGGGTGGGTTAGGAGGGACGAATCTAAACTGTTTGCTCTATAGGGCTCTGGTCTGAGGGCCACTAAGCTAGGTGTGTATTCTGGCTGTAAGCCACAGGTGGAACTGGGGGTTCTGAAGATGATCCCTGGGTTGGTATGAGGACCCATAGGCAAGGTATGGCACACTTTCTAGCTCCTGCTAAACTCAGTGTTGAGCTGAGCCCTGCTCTTGCCAACCCTTTGGCTCCTAAGAAGTTCATGTATAAAATGAGTCTTCAAGTGGAAGCTTCTGAGGAAGCTGGATTAGATGGGAGCCAAAGCTCTCTTGGTTCAGTTCTTCAGCTGGGGGTTCAGGTAGGTTATTTCCATTCCTTTTTTTCTCTTTTGGTACCAGGGATTGAATCCAGGGGTGCTAACCCCTGAGCCACATCCCCAGGCCATTTTATGATTTATTTAGAGACAGGGTCTTGCTAGGTTGCTTAGAGCCTTGCTAAATTGCTGAGGCTGGCTTTGAACTTGTGATCCTCCTGCCTCAGCTCCCTGAGATGCTGGGATTATAGGCATGCGCCACAGCACCCAGCTTATTTCCCTTCTTGGAGCCTCAGTTTTCTTATCTCTAAAATAGGGACAACACCGGCCCCTCACTCACAGGATTGAACAGAATGCCTGACATGCAGTAGATACTGTCGTCATTGTGGAGAACAGAAAAGCCCCAACTTCCCCAGATGCAGTGATAATGGGCCGTGGATCCCTGGCTATTCGTTTATTGTCTTCTCCACCTACCGGTTTGGTTTCCTCAAGGGGATTCTGAGAAGCACACTGCAGGGGTCATTTGTTTGGCCCTACCCCCTATGGCAGTTTTCTTCCCTTCTTTGGCCTGTGCTTCCCTCATTGCCAAATGGGGGAGCGGGAGCCATTCCCTATGCCTTCCCTCCCGAGATCCAGCTGAGGGTACAGCGCTGCCACAAGGCTAGGAAAGAGCCTCTGGCAGGCCAGGCTGGAGTAGGGGGGTTAGTCTTTTGGCCCGAGGACTGGGCTGTATCCAGCTTGGCTGTGGGCCTATAGTCAGACCTGCTCTGTGTCGTCTCAGACTCAATTTCCCAGTTGCTAGAATGCTACCTATCAGGGCAGAGTTCCTGCTCTGTCTGGTCACATCTCATGGCCTCCCCCATGCCACAGGAGCCCAGAAAAATCATGGTGGGGGAGAAAAGGCCACTCACCATTGAGTGTTGGGGGTGTGGAAGGAGATCCTAAGGGGGAAGAGTCATTTGAATCCAGGTACCACGTGGCTTCGTCCATGCGGGACCTTCTCCTGGTTGGGGAAAGGGAGCGGAGGGGTGTTCTGTGAGTCTCAGGACTGTGGGGAGGCAGATCATACTGGGCAGGAGGCCCTCAGTCACTCACCTCCCATTCTGGGCCTCTCCAGGTTTGGGAGAACTGGGACCCCAGGCCCAGCAAGCTCGCCGCTCTCCATTGCTTGAGTCCTCCAGACGTCGGGGGGACTGGCGGCCCCATGCCTGGCCAGGTTCTGCAGGTTCCACTGTGGGGGAACCCGATGGAGTCTGAGCTGATCCTTGTCCTCCCCCATCATGAGCCAGGCTTCAGGGGCAACTATAGAGGATGGGGGGCAGGCCAGGCCCCAGACCACTCCCAGGGAGGAGTCTTGTTGGGATGGGTGGGTCTGGGGCCGGCAGTGAGGTGGGGCATCTCATTAATCCCTCGGCTGACATTTGCTGCTTAGAAGTTAGTACTAACTGCCTTATTAGCTATGTGGTAAGTTACTTTTTTTGCATATGAAATTTAAGATAGTAATGATATTTATTTAAACTTTTGTGAAGAATTAAAGTTAGTAAAGCATTTAAGACAGTGAATAGTATATAGTGTCATAAGATTATTGAACTAAGAAAATAAGTTTTTGGCGAACAAAGAGGCAACAGTCTAGATGGAGGGGGAAGGAACCCTGGAGCAGGAGGGAGAGGAGTCAGAGAAGACTGACTCCAGGGATAAGGTGTGACAGAAGGATTAGGAGCTAGGGGAAGGTACAGGAGGCCAAGTTTCTTACACTGGATTGCTCGGAACCGGGGGAAGGTTGGTGAATCTCCAGTCCCAACCTCAAAGACGTTTCTTCTCCGGTCAAGGCCTGGTGAGGCCTGCACGGTGATGCGGTGCTTGAAATCTGAGGTTTGGGGGAAGAAAAAGTAGGTGGTTTGTGGTGGAGAGCTAGGACTCCAAACCGCACATGACCTCCGTCTGCTCCCAGGCCACACAGGCAGTGGCACAGGGGCAGCCTCACCGCTTCTCTGAGCCCCAGACTTTGAATAAGGAAAGCAAGAGGGCAGGACTCCATGAGCCCGACACGCCCGGCTCAGAGAAAGGTTCCCCAGGGCTGGCCCGCCACGCCCCCTGGTCTTCCCAGAACTGTCATGAGCTCCGCCCCTTCCCGGTCACAGCCACTCCCAGGCCGAAATGCAAATATTCCCGCCAGAACCCGCCCACAGATACGAAACACTCAGGGTCCCACTCCTTCCAGCCTTCAGCTCAAGGGTCCACCCACCAACACCGTACACCAATCCCAGTGCGGCCAGGACACAGATCTGACCCCACCCCTCCACCCACGCAGCCAATGGGTTCCGCGGCCCTGCCCCCTGGTGCCTACAGCCAGTAGCTGGGCGGAGTCCTGAGGCCGCCGCTTACCCAGGGGCATGCTGATGCGCTCGCCGCCGTCACGCGCCCGGAGCTTGCTGCGCTTGAAGGTGCCGCGGCGACGGCGGACGTGCGGCCGTTCGCGGTCCACTTGCTGCAGCAGCAGCGTCAGCTCGCGCTCAAACACCTCTAGCTCCCACTGAGCCAATAGGTGCTCGCGCCGCCGCAGCTGTTCGGCTTGTGATCGCTGCTCGCGGGCCGCTCGTGTCAGCTCCTCCTCGCGGCTCAGTAGTTCCTGCGCCCAGGAGAAAAGGCTGTGGGGTCATCCCGGCATTGATCCCCGACTCTGCCCCATGGAGATTCGGAACTTTCGGACTCTGCATACCCGCTACTCCTCTCACCTTTTCTTTGGCCCGCAGCTCATCGAAGAGGCCCTGGATCTCTCGTTTCCAGCCTTCTTGCATCGAATGGAAGGAGTCCCGCGGCATTTCCCGCAGGACCTGCGCCTCTAGCGCCTCCAACTGCTGCAGGATGGAGGCGAAGTCGGGCCTGCGGTGAGGGTCCTGTGCCCAGCAGTCTAGGGGCACGGCAGGGAGGGGGGACAGAATAAGAAGGGGGTCTGTGGGTGGATGTGTCCTGGGCCAGGGAGCTCTGCCCGCTATCTGCCTGCCCTGTCCTCTTACCGGCCATGAGCTGTGCAAAGGGTTCCGGGCAGGTGGATGGGATGGGCAGCGTGAGTTTGTTAACAGCCACACCATAGGCCACGGCAAGGCAGTCGATACCACGGTAAGGCACTTCCCCGGTCAGCAGTTCCCACAGCAGCACCCCAAAGCTGTGGACGAGACAAAGGGTCTGCGTGCTCTCCTCTGCCCACTTATTCCTACTTCACCCCAAAGCAATGAAGAATTAAATGGTCTGGGTCCCTTCCCCTGGTCTCAGCTTGTCTGCCCACCCATAGGCTTAGGCAACCACTTCTGCCCTTTTGTAGCCCCATAGCAGACCCTGTCCAGTCCCCCAGGCCGCACCTCCAGACATCGCTGCCCTTAGAGAAGGTGGAGGCCTTGATAACCTCGGGAGCCATCCAGGCATAGGTGCCCGCAGCACTCATTTGCGTGGTTTTATGCCACTCTCGAGCCAGACCAAAGTCAGTGATCTTCAGGGTCTTGTGCTCCATGTCATCACCCTCAATGGGCTGCAGCAGCAGAACTGGGGAAAAAGTGGGGCAGGATTGTGGGTGTTCCAAGATCAAGTAGTGGGAACAGGGGAAAAGCTGGGAGCAAACTGTCATCTGACAGATGGTCTGGCCAGGTACTGGGTGCAGACATGCCCTGAGAGCTCATAGCTGTGGATGGGGTGGAATCAGTCAAAAATAAATTCTGGGACATATTTTTCCAAGGTCTACTGAAGCCATATATTTTACACCTAGCTCCAGCACTCCAAAAAAAAAAAAAAAAAAAAAAAAAAAAAAAAAAAATCACTGAGATAGGTATTATTTCCATTTTACAGTTGATGAAACAGCAGGGAAATGACTTGGCCAAGGTCATACAGAAATAAAATAGAGATTCCACCCTGCTCTGTGTAGCTCAGCTCATGTTCTAAACTTCCCCTAATACTACATGAAATAAAACTCGGCAATGTTCTAGGCAGATTCTTAGCATTTGTGGCTTTGATTTCAAGAGGAATCCATGAGTGTCTTATCATTTTGCTGAGGCAGGAGTGTGAATCAGACACACTCCTGGGGGAGGAGGAGCAGGTGGGAAGCCCTTGGTGAGCAAGAAGCCCAGCAGTTACCACTGGCCCCTGGTGCCCACATCACCCTGTGGCTAATGCAGCAACTCCAGAAGATAACTACCAAGGCTGCAGGATGTGAGGAGAAAGGGAGGGGTGGTGATTCTTGGCCACAAAGGAGGAGCTCACGGCAAGTAGGAGTGGATGGTCAGACTTGGCAGGGGTGCCTGGCTTTGACTCAAATGGGGCCACCATACTTGGTACAGGAAGAAAAAGCAGCAACTTGCAGATCTCTTGCCAGGACAAAAGCAGCTCAAGTGAGAGCAGTTTTAGAGGAAGAGAAAAAGTCACAGGATCATCCAGGGTCTGAAAGGGACCGTCTACTTTTCTGGTTATAGTCAACTGCATAAGTGGAGAAGTGACTTCGGTTTGTTGCACGTGTGTCAGGGCATACCCCTCAGCTCTCCTGCCCCGGGTGTCAGTCAGCACTATAATGCGGACGGCATGGGTACTGGGAGTGGGGCCAGGGGAAGGGCACCTACATGGCCAGGTGAGTCAGGGAGAACTTCTCAGCGAGGTGGCAGACAAGGCATTCTATCTCTGAGGGCCTAAAGCCACAGCTCCAGATCCTGCTGCCAGCCAAGCCTGTGGACCTTGTTGGGGATCTGGCACTGCTGCCCGACCCTTCGCACCTGCCTGGCTGCTTCGGTTCTGGTGTTCCTGAGCCCAGCCTCTTCTCAGCGTCTGTCACCCCTTAGGCTGTCTCAGCTTGCCCAGGTGCCAGTTCCCCCTCCCCACTGGCATCTTCCACACTTAGAACTCTAGGCCAGACAGGAGCCAATTCAGTTGCCCATTAGCTGCTCCACCTGGCATTCATGTGCCCTCAGTAGCCTTTATTGTGCCCAGAAAACTTCCCTGAAATTTCTCCTGCTTAAGAGGATGGTCTCCAAATCTACCCATTCCTCTAAGCTGGACTGGGACTGAATCCTGCAGAGTTAGTGCAGCTGAAGATGACCCGCCTCAGAGGATCAGCATAGATGTAAACCAGTTCATGCTTTTTCAGGTCTCCACTTGGGGTCTGACATCTGGGAAAAGTGCTTTAAACCCCAGCTGCCCTACACTTCTGTCATGTCAAGTCCACTCATTCCACTGCACCCTTGATCACTTTTTACTTCCAGCTTCAAAGCAGCCTCTGGTCTGGCCATGGAGGCTGAGCACCACACCAGTTACTAGTCCTATGCAAGTTCATCCAAGGAACAACCGCAACAGGCAGGAGGGGCAATAGGCACACACACCTCTTCTAGAGCACCAGGGTCTCAGACAGGGTGGCCAGTCCCTCACTTTTTTCTCCAGAGAAATCTGAGGCCTGGAGAAGAGCAGCAACCTCCCAAAGCCTCAAGACTTCTTTCTACTACCTCCCCACCCCCACCTCTGGCACCTGCTAAGCCTTAACCTCATCTTTGCTCCCCCTGCTTCTCCTCCAAGCAGTCTTGATGCCTGCCTGGGCCTTGAACTTGTCCCATCCTGTTGCTGTTGTGACCCTGGGCATGAGAGACGAGGGGGTACTCAGACGAGTCTAGAGAGCTCAAGGCTGGGTCAAGCCTTGCACACCCCCTTAGGGCTCCCAAGCCTCTCAAAGGGACCTTACCACCAGCACCCCCACCAAGCTGGCCTCTGTGGGGCTTGGGAGTGGCCTGTGCAGCTCACACCTCTTCCGCTTCCCTCCCATGGTCCCTACTTCTCCTTTCTGGGAGGCCTGGGCAGGTCTACAACTGGGAGGGGGGTCCTTTGGGGAGAATTGGGGGAGGTCAGACTCAGGCCGGGCTGGCTGGTCAGTCCTGTGACTCGTGGGCCTGGAGAATTCCCCCTTCTCTCCCGGCCAGGCTTCCTCACAAGGCCCCCATTGTCCAGGAAAATCACGCCATTGTTTCCTGCCTGTGCCCCCCCATCCCAGGGACTCCCCCCACCCCAATCCCGCAGACAGCAACTCGGGCCTAGGAGTGGGGTCTGTGAGGTTGGATGCCAAGCTCAGAGGCTGAGGGTACCTTGCTTGGCCTTCACCACTGCCACCCAGACTCTTAGAGGGAAGCAGGGGAACTGAGGGGGGCAGTTGGGGGAGCAATCCCTGGCTCCTTCCTCTCTGGCAACACCCCCACCCCCAGCTCTTTCCTCCCCTGCAGGCAGCTGGGCCAGGGAGGGAGCAGGGGCTGGAGCAGGGGCAGGAAGCCAGCCCAGGGGCAGCAGGAAACACAGGAAGCGGTGGGGAGGGTGGGGAGCAGGGGCCTAGGCTATTGTTCCATTTTTTTCTGAAAAGAAAACGGAGGAAAAACAGAAGGCAGGAGCCCCCCACCTCCTGGGCCTTCGGGGATTCCCCTTCAGGCTAGAGCAGGGAGCAGGGGTCCCTAGACAGCTCCTGAGGCTGGGTCGGGTGGACTGCTCCCTACTATGGACGAGTGTGTGGGGGTGGCAGGCCTCCTCTGGTCTCTCCAACCTTGGCAAGGATTTAGGTATCAGTGAGTCTTGGTGCTATCCCCGCCTTGCTCCCTGTCTGAGGAACAGAAGCTCAAAATATCTATGGCAATCTCCAAGAATCTCTGTGCTTCTCCCCCCTGTGCTGTGTTCTGCCTCCTTGCCTCTGCTCTGGTCAGGCCCTGCCTGGACACCCAACCAAGTGCTCTGGCCTGGCATGAAGCTCACCTGTTTTGGGAAGCCCTCTGAACCTGCCACTCATTTGTCTTGGGCCCATGATGGGCGGTGTGTGCAGGGCCTAAAGGGCAGGAGAGGGAGCCTCCCTTAGCCAGGCACTCCAACCCCACATGCTGATTCCAGGATGGGTCTTCCTTGTGATTCTGCCCTCAAAAGTCCACATTTGAGGACCCACTGCCTATCAGGCAGCAGGCAGCATGCACCGGCGCTTGCCCAGGCTGTTAAGCCATTTCAGCCTCCTGGTGACTCCCTTTTAAGAGAGGCTGAAATTGAGGCTCTGAGTTGAAATGACCAGCTAGAGGTCATGCAGTCAGGGAGGGGTGGGGCCAGGATTCCAGCCCTGGGCCCAGCCTTGACCTCCACAGGAGCTCTCCCCTCTGAGATCTGTGTCCTGGAGGAGCTGCCCACCACTAAGATGGGGAGGGGAGGGGAGAGGAAGGAAGGGGAGAGTAGAGCGGCAAAACCCTGAATGTGAACTTCAGGGGAGGAGATGAGGAGCATCTCCAGGGGACTTCCTTGAGATGGTGGCCACAGGTGGGATGCTGAAGGTCCACTTGAGAGATCTCAATGTCATTTTCCTTTCTTTCATTTTTTGGAGGGGTGATGATGCTAGGGATTGAACCCAGGGCCTCATGCACGCTAAGCAAGTGCCCTACCACTGGGCTATCCTGCCAGCCCCAGAGAGAACTCAATTTTCTAACTTGCCCAAACTGTAGTTGCAGACTGGAGTCAAGGGCTCCTTCTGGGGATGAGGTAGGGGGACTCTGCTGGGATTCCTGCTGTGAGGCCAGGATGAGGCCATGGGTAACCTTGGTCAGCAAAGACTCCCCTAGGAGTCTGGCCTTCAGCAGATACTTGGCTAGATTCAAGCTGAGGGTTGAGAGGAGGTGTGTGCTGGAGCCGTGCCACCCCTCCCACCCCTTGTCCATGCCACTCAAAACTCACTGTTGTTGGACTTGAGGTCACGGTGGATGACAGGTACCAGGGCCTCGCAGTGCAGGTAGTGCATCCCACGGGCAATCTGCACGGCCCAGTTGACCAGCACATGGGGTGGCACCCGCCGACCAGCCAGGGCACGGCTGAGGGGCCCGCCAGCTGCATACTCCATCACCAGGCATAGGTTTGGCTCCTCCAAGCACACAGCCTTGAGGGCAATGATGTTGGGATGCGCCAGCATGGCGAAAAGCCGGGCCTCCTGGCGAACGCTCTCAGCAGTCACACTGATGTCCTCATCGGGGTCTTGGCGAGCTGCCTTCACAGCCACCAGCTCCCCTCGCCAGCTGCCACGATAGACCTTGCCGAAGCCACCAATTCCAATCACCTCCTCCAGCCGCAGCTCCTGGAAGCTGGCCACCTCACAGGGGGGCGGGCCGCCACCCCGAGACACATAGTTGGATGGAAATATGCCCACCTGGCCACCCACCTGGCCCGCCCACCAGCCCTCATCTCCGGAGATGGCTGCATCCCGGGACAGCACTTCCACACGGTCGCCCTTCCGCAGGGCAAGCTCATCCTGCCCGTTGGGCTCGTAGTCAAACAGGGCTGTCCACACAGGGTTCGCATACGCTGCTGGCTTCGGGGACCCCTCTGGCCGGCCTCCGCCACCACCCCCGCTGCCCCCACTGCCACTGCCATTCCATGATCCCAGAGGACTCTTGAGGAAGAGGTTCTTCAAGGGCTCCATGGCCAGGAGCTGGCACTGGAATGTGTGGGGGACCTCCCCGTGGTCCCCACCCCCGCTGACTGCCGAGGCCCTAGTGCCGGAACCTGGGCATCCGGGCCCTGGCCCTCAGCCCCAGACCCACGCCTCTCTGGGGAGCCAGGAGTGTTGTCTCCCGGCTCCCCGCATCTCGGGCTTCTGGAAGAGGGCACCCAGAGCAGTGTAGTCAGGCTGGAGGGGTGGGGCCCAGGGGCCTCCGGTGCCTCACCATGGCTGGCTTGGGGGGGCCCAAGAGTCCCTCGGTCCGGGAGTACTCCTGGGAGGTTGGCTCCAGCGCCCTCCAAGTGTAAGGTGGGGCCTGCCAGGGGTAGAAAGCCTGGACTTCGGCTGGGTCTTTAAACGTAGCGGTTGGAGGAAGAGTCCCCAGTTGAGCTGAAGCTGCCTCTTCCCAGCCTTGGTGGCTTTGGCCCCGACGGCTCCGACCCCGTTCCCTTCTTCCTCCTCCCTTTGTACTTTGGCCCCGGGGGCGGGAGGCAGAGGTGGAGGGTGGAGTTTCACTTTTTTCCGCTCTTCTCCCTCCTGCAGGAAACAGCATCAGATGACGCGGGCGGGTTGCACCGCTCCCCTCCCGGAGGCTCCGGGTGGCTGGGCTGGGGAGTTCCTGGGGAGGCGGGCCAGGAGAGGCAAAAGGGCAAGTGTAGCCCCAGCACCCCATTACGCCAGACTTCGGGATCTAGGAAGAAAAGTTCCAGACTGGGTGCTCCTTTGCCCAGGGTCGAAGATCTTGTTAGAGACAGGCCATCCCTGTCCTCTGCATCGGAATCCACATCAGCAAAATGGTTTATAGAACCGCGCTTGGCAGTGCACCAAACCAAGTCTGGTTTGGGCTACAAAGTCGCGGGACTGTGTGATTCATTCTCTCTGAGCTTCGTTCTTTACATATAAGAAACAGGAACAACAACAACAAAAAGAAATAGGAACAAGAAGCTCTGCTTTGCAGGGCTAGTGGGATGGGGGTGGGGAAGATTGGAGGACAGACGGAACTGGCAGCACCTCAAGCTCTTTCAACAGGATAAGACTACCCCTCACCTAGGAAATAATCCGCTTCTTCGTGTCCCTTTCCCAGTGGGCGAAAACCTGAGGCTGTTGTTCATAAACTTGCCTAGGACTGGATCCAGAATAGCTGAGTCGCCCTCACAACCGGTGGGCGACAATTGACCCCAATTGTGTCGAAAGTGTCTCTTTAAGAAAGACGAAGCTATCCTTTTCGACTACTCCTGTCTGTTCCAGAGGATCGCTCTCTACACACCAGGCCTGCGCTCTGACCCGGAAGTAGAGGCGATCTGGGAGAGAGACGCTCGTGACGTTGGAGGTTTAGCAGTAAAAGAGGCAGGCGTAAGAAGGGCGTGATCCGGTAGCGCAGAACTCTCAGCAGTAGTCCTCAGGAGACCACGCCTCCATCTTTTCCCCGCCTCCTGTAATTCACTGGAAGAGCTTTGCGCCAATTACTCCACCGTCACCTATTGGCTACTCATACTATCCCTTCGGTTCCGCCTAGTAGTCCCCTCCAGCTTTTCCCCTTCCGAGCGTGCGCATGCGCGCTCACTTTTTTTTTTTTAACTCTTTAATTCTGCTCTGCGCGCACGCCCAAAGGGCACCTCCGCGTCCTGTCAATTCGACCAGCTTTCTGCGCTTGCGCACTCATGCCTTCAGCTTTTCCTTTTCCGGGTCCTAACTGGGTCTACCGGGCGCATGCGCCACTGCAGGCTGGCGGCTCGCGGCTCCTTCTTCCGGCCTTCCCGTTGGGCCGGCACCGGCAGAAGCGGGGCGAACGCACGTCCCCAAGCGAGTGACCTACGACCCCGGAAGTGGACTTCAGAGTCCCGGGCTTTTCCTCGGTCGGGAGCCAAGGGAGCCGTCGCCTGCACTCTGGGAGCACCCACCCCACGCCCACCTCTGGATGCCGCCGAGGGGTGCCCGATCCGTGCCCCGCGCTTGCCTGCTGGTTCGGCACCTGGAAGCAATTCTGGGCCAGGGGTGGGAGCCCAGACCCCGCCCCTGATGCAGCCCCACCCCCGCGCCCGGGCCGCACACCGCTGACTGCCCCGGCCGGCCCCGCCCCCTGCCCGCACCCTAGCCCCGCCGATCCCCTCCCCCTCTGGGGAGGCCATGGCGTGAGCGCGAGGCCGAGCCCCGGGGCCCTCGGGCGCCAGGCGGGGCATGGACCGGGGGCCGCCCCCATGAGGGTCCCGGCAGGGGGGCGCGCGCAGCAGCGGCGGGGCCATGGGGTCTCAGGTGTTGCAGATCCTGCGCCAGGGGGTGTGGGCCTCGCTCACCGGCGGTTGGTTCTTCGACCCGCATCAGAGCACCTTCTCCAACTGCTTCCACCTCTATGTCTGGATCTTCCTGCTCACCTTTCCCTTCTTGCTGTACATGGTGAGATGTTCCTGCCACCTGTTAACTCATGCTGCGAAAAGGGATAGGATGTCATGGAAGGCAGGCAGCCTGGGCGGGCGTTCCTAGGATGGTGGACCCTGCAGTTTGGGTGTGTGCGGTGGAGAGGCCAAATCTTCCTTTTCGTGGGTCGGGTGACCTTGAGACTCTCATTTGGTCTCTCTAGTTCTCAGTACTGGCTACATGGAGGGGCGATAAATCTTTTCCTGAATTTGTAAATCCTAATTATGGCAGTGGTAGCAGGTACACCCCAGAGGGGCAGGGCTATATGAGAAGGGATTTGACTTGCTGCCACCTCCAGGTCCTGCCCCCCAGCTTGATGGTGGCTGGTGTGTACTGTCTCGTGGTGGCTGTCATCTTCGCTACCATCAAGACTGTGAACTATCGACTGCACGCCATGTTCGACCAGGGAGAGATTGTGGAGAAGCGCAACTCGACCATGGGGGAGCAGGAAGAAGAGCCTGCCCAGGGGGACAGCAGTTTGCCCAGGTGGATGGGACAGGGACGATGATGGGGATTGAGGGTCTGTGCTGTCTAGGCCAGAGCCTCAGGGCAGAGGGACTGAACATTGGCTCCCTGAGTGAATGCTAGCTCTTGTCCTGAAGTCATTCTGGGAATTGTAAAAGGGCGTTTACGAGGGAAGAGTGATGAGCTCGTGAGAAGTGCTTCTTAGAGGAGTTTAGCTCCAGTCTGCTTCTTTCCACCTCCAGGGACCCCGGTGTGGAGATGACAGTGTTTCGGAAAGTGAGTTCCACACCCCCGGTTCGCTGCAGTTCTCAGCATTCCGTGTTTGGTTTCAACCAGGTCTCGGTGAGTGGCAACAGCCCTTGGCTTCTCCCGCTTCTCTCCCAGGAGCCAGTCTCTGTTGTGGCAGGTCTTGAGCTGTTGTTCCTTTGTGCCTCTTCCTCTGCTTAGGAATTGCTGCCCCGAATGGAGGACTCTGGACCCCTCAGGGGTAAGTGACTGTTGTGCGGGGCTGGAACATGGTAGTGTGGAATGGGATGACCTGTGGCTGCTTCAGGGTCCTGCTTGATGCCTCTGGTGCCATGGGTTGCAGACATCAAGGAGCTGGTACGGGAGCAGGGCAGCAACAACGTGATCGTGACCTCCGCCGATCGAGAGATGTTGAAGCTCAGCTCACAGGAGAAACTGAGTGAGTGGGCACCGCGGGGCAGAGGCTCGGAGGGAAGACTGGCTGTCTCGCCTTTGCCTTACCTGAGTTTTGCCCCATCGTGGAGTTCCCTTTGTGCTTGGATGGGGTCTCCTCGGCATTCCTGTCCCAGCTGGGCCCTCAGGGAAGCAGAGTTTGAAGCTCCCTCAGCTGTTAGTTTGTTTACAGCATACGCTTTTTCTTACAGTTGGAGACCTTCCCCAGACTCCCCCAGGAGCTGCCCCAGACCCCTCTCTCCCCAGCACAGACTCTTCAGAACGCTCTCCCCTGGCTGGAGGTGGCGCTCCCTGGGGAGGGAGCAGTGTGGCTGACACCCCCATGAGCCCCCTACTGAAGGGGAGCCTCAGCCAGGAACTGAGCAAGAGTTTTCTGACCCTGGCGCGGCCCGACCGGGCCCTGGTAAGGACCAGCAGTCGACGGGAACAACACCGAGGAACCAGTGGCTACCAGCCCCTGGACCGGCGGGGCTCAGGTGAGCCCACACCCCAGAAAGCGGGCTCATCGGATTCCTGCTTCAGCGGCACTGACAGGGAAACTTTGAGCAGCTTCAAGAGCGAGAAGACCAACTCGACGCACCTGGACAGCCCCCCTGGTGGACACGCCCCTGAGGGCAGCGACACAGATCCTCCTTCCGAGGCCGAGCTGCCTGCCTCACCTGATGCTGGCGTCCCCTCAGATGACACACTACGTTCCTTTGACACAGTCATTGGAGCAGGGACACCACCGGGCCCAGCTGAGCCACTCCTGGTTGTACGGCCTAAGGACTTGGCCCTACTTCGGCCTAGCAAACGGCGGCCACCCATGCGAAGACACTCTCCACCTGGCCGTGCTCCTCGACGGCCCCTCCTTGAGGGCGGGGGCTTCTTCGAGGATGAGGACACCAGCGAGGGCAGCGAACTGAGCCCGGCCTCCAGTCTCCGATCACAGCGCCGCTACAGTACTGACAGCTCCTCGTCTACTTCTTGCTACTCCCCTGAGAGCTCCCAGGGTGCAGCAGGGGGGCCTCGGAAGCGGCGGGCCCCTCATGGAGCTGAGGAGGGGACTGCTGTGCCCCCCAAGAGGCCCTATGGGACCCAGCGGACGCCCAGTACAGCCAGCGCCAAAACACACGCACGTGTGCTAAGCATGGATGGGGCAGGGGGTGACGTCCTAAGGGCTCCCCTGGCCGGCTGCAAGGCTGAGCTGGAGGCCCAGGTGGGAGTGGAGCTGGCTGCTGGGGATCCTGCTGTGCTGCCTGCTGAGGCCCGCAGCGGCCCTGCTGCCAACCAGCCGGGCTGGCGGGGGGAGCTGCCTGAGGAGGGTGCAGTTGGGGGAGGTGAGTGCTGGCTTGGGGGCAGGGGGAGGGAGGGGAGCTGAGGGGTGTGTTTGGGCAAGGGGGGCTGGAGTGGACCTGGTCAGCATCAGCTCTGCCTCCTCTCCGGCAGCAGATGGATGTGGACCAGTGATTGAGTGATCATGTGTGCCAGACCTCTTGGGTCAGCAGGGCCCAGCCACCTGCTCCAAGTCCTGTGGTTAGCACCTGGGCCTCTACTCCCCGAGGAGACTCATCATCCACGCTTCATCCTGGCCACCAGTGGGGCAGGGCAGATCAGTGTCGTCCTTATTTCTAAATGAGGAAACCGAGGCATGAATGGCTAGGTGACCTGGCTGGGCTCCAGAGCCAGAGCGTTGTTGGACTAGGTCTGACCTTTAGCACCATGTTAGAGCATCTGCCCCACATCACTCCCCTAGCTCTGGTCAAGCCTCTGTCACTTATGCTTGGGCCTCTCTCCGGACAGCGGCTGAAGAGACAGGCAAGCGAGACCGCTCCAGCAGTGTGAGGCGGACCCAGGCAATCCGGAGGCGCCACAATGCGGGCAGCAACCCCACCCCTCCGGCCTCTGTCATGGGCTCGCCACCCAGGTGAGCATCTGCCACCTGGGCTGCAGGGCAGAGGGGGCCAGCTGGCTGTGATGGTGCTGACCGAGGGCTTCCTTCTCCCTAGCAGCCTGCAGGAGGCTCAGCGGGGGCGTGCAGCCTCCCACTCCCGGGCGCTGACACTGCCCTCTGCCCTGCACTTCGCCTCTTCACTGCTGCTGACCCGGGCTGGCACCAACGTGCACGAAGCCTGTACCTTTGATGACACCTCCGAGGGCGCTGTGCACTATTTCTACGACGAGAGTGGTGAGCCCTTCCCCAGCCGCCCAGCCCGTTTTGCCCTCCTGGTGGAGTCTTCATTCTCTCGACAATGGCGCTGTCACTCAGCTGCCCGTTCAGCCCCATGGCAAGTGCTTTGCCTGTGTTCCCTTGCTCCATCCTCACAGCCCCTCTGCGGTATGATTGTCCTTGTCATCCTTGCTCTTCCCTTGCTGATGGGAAACTAGGACACACTAGAGGTCACAGGCTGAGCAGTTGGTAGGACAGAGATCCAAACCCAGGGTGGGCCGACCACAGGCCCAGGCTTTTGACTTGCAGGCCCTTTTGGTTTAGGTTTTTATCCCTGGGGGCTGGGTTGACATGCCAAGAGCACATCACAGGGTCTTCCTTACTTGATGGCCTTGGTGTCCTTGTGGGTCAGGCTTTGGCATTCCTGTCCCTGACTCGCTGCCTCATCTCCCACACCTTCCTCTCAGGAGTGCGACGTTCCTATACCTTTGGCCTGGCTGGAGGTGGCTATGAGAATCCCGTGGGGCAGCAGGGGGAGCAGGCGGCTAATGGAACATGGTGAGTCTCCAGGATGCGCTACGCTGACCTGGTGTGCTACACTTCTGAGGAGCATCCTAAGCCTGGAGTTCTTTCTCCCTTTGCTGGGCTGGGACAGGAGCAGTGGCAACTCCCTGGGAGGAGAGGAGTACGGGGAGCAGTGAAGGACAGATCTACAGGGTCCTAGGACCCTGGCTCTTGGGCACTTCCAAACAGGATGCTTCCAGGTCGCTCAGGGCCCAGGGAAGAGGGGAAGAAAGTGCAGTTTTGACAATGTGTGTGAGCCAGGATCTGGGAGGGGAGCACTTTTGTCACCTGCCTCATCCTGAGCCTGGTGCACCTCTGTCCCTTGGGTTTCCAGTTATGGAATAGGCAGACCCACCCGACCCCAGGGCTTGCTCTTGGCTTCGATCCTCATGGCTGCTGTACCCACAGGGACCGCCACTCACATTCCTCCAGCTTCCACTCAGCTGATGTTCCTGAGGCAACAGGAGGCCTGAACCTGCTACAGCCGAGGCCGGTGGTTCTTCAGGGTATGCAGGTGCGCCGGGTGCCGCTGGAGATCCCCGAGGTGAGCACCTAGGGAGGAGCTGTGCAGGGAGTTTGTGGGGGTGAGCAGATCACTGAGGCTGGCCTTAGCAGAGAGCTTGCCCAGATGGCAGGAGGGACAGGCTGCTCTGAGGAAGAGTTCAGGGACTCTACTGTATCTCTTCTGATCTTTCATGGCACGCTGAGGAGGCACAGGTCTGAAGCCGAATGACTCGGGAAATTGTACATTTGCTTATTCTGTTAATGTGTCTGGAGTACTTTCCTAATCCTGGAGGGATCCACAGTTAACAGGGACAATGAGTGCTCACAATAATACTTGCCAAATGGTGACCACACTCTTCCCTGTGCCTGACTCTACACGTGTGATTGCTTGGTGTATTCTTTTCTGACGGTTTTCCTCTCAGTGTATTTATCGGTAGAATTCTCTTTTCGCTATTCTAATCTGAACAGTGATTAATGCAGTCAGTGTAGTGCTACCAGAAGTATTAAGAGTGCGTGAAGCATAGTTTCACCTGTACTCCCAGCGACTTGGGAGGCTGAGGCAGGAGGATCACTTGAGCCCAGGAGTTTGAGGCCAGCTAGGCAACATAGTGAGACCTTGTCTGTAAAAACAAAAGAGTACCTCAGAGTTGAGAAAATAATCCTGAAAGTGTTTGTGTATACGTTTTACAGTCAAAGCCACAGATAGATCCTGAGCAGTATTAGGAGTCACCAAGCAGCCTTTTCCTGATTCATTATTGTTTTTCACCATTGTATGGAATTGGTAGCATTGTCCTTGCTGTCTAGCTGATGGCTGCCTCCTCGGGCAGGGGTGTATATCTCTGCCTCTCCGTGGTATCCTCAGAGGCCAGCACAGGGCCAGGTCCATAACTGTGCCCCCTGAGTGCTTCAGTGAAGGGCACAACAAGCCCAAAGAGGTGCAGTAACTTGCCCAGGTTCTCCCAGCATCTACATGGGCATCCAGGCCTCTTCTCAGGGCTGGGTACTTGTGTAGGTGGGGTGGTTCCAGTGTCAGTGATGGCTCCATCTGGGAAGACGTAGCATTTGTGTCACATCCTGAAGGACAAGGCAGATTACCTTGAGCCTGAATGAGACAGGAGATTCTGCCTGAGGCAGGAAGACAGATCTGGGATTCTGTAACTCTGCTGCCTGGTAGCTCCTGTAACCATTGAGCCCCTAGGAGCCATTGGCCTGGGAACTTGGAGCAAGGAACAGCCCTTGCGATGGAGGGACTGGGCAGATCATGGGGCCACTAGATGGAAAGGGTCAGCCGGGCTAGTGTGCTAGGGCGGGAATGGTGTTGTAGACCACGGCAGGGGTGGCGGGGCTGATGGCCGCGGCTGTGGGGACTGCAGTTTGACCTGCTGGACCAGGACTCCCTGCACGAATCCCAGGAGCAGACACTGATGGAGGAGGCACCACCCCGTGCCCAGCACAGCTACAAGTACTGGCTCTTTCCTGGCCGCTGGACCTCTGTGCGCTATGAGCGGCTTGCCCTGCTGGCTCTGCTGGACCGGTGAGTGCCTATCTGCCTTGGCCCTAGTCCCCAGAAAGTTCCAGGACCCTGGACTTCATGACAGTGAAGACAGTCATGACTTTAGAAAACCTGATTGTGCCCTTGAAAGCAGTGGTATTTCTTTAGGTTCCTTGGGTACAGAGGGGTGGCCAAGTGGTGGGGAGTCAGGGTGGGACAGGCTCTGTGGTAACACCAGCTTCCTCTACTTCAGACAGACAATTCAGTCTGGTTTTTGTTTTGTTTTTTTGGTCCTGTGTATTTAACCCGGGGTACTTTACCATTGAGCCTCATCCCCAGCTCTTTTTTTTAGGTACCAGGGATTGAACCCAGGGGCACCTAACCACTGAGCCCCAGAGCCACATCCCCAGCTCTTTTTATTTTTTATTTTGAGATAGGGTCTCACTAAGTTGCTTAGGTCCTTAAGTGACTGAGGCCAACCTTGACCTTGCGATCCTCCTTTCTCAGTCTCCCAAAGTGACTGGGATTGCAGGCGTGCACCATCACACCTGCACATCATCTGATTTTGTTGTTTTTGCAATACCAGGTGCACTCTACCACTGAGCTATATCCCCTGCCCTTCTTATTTTTCATTTTGAGACAGGGTCTTGCCAAGTTGCTGAGGCTGGCCTTGATCCTCTTGCCTCAGCCTCCTGAGTAGCTGGGATTACAGGCATATGCCACCATGCCTGGCAGTCTGTTATTTATTTATTTATTTTTTGCTTCTGTTTTTGATTTGATATTAAAATGAACTGCTATAACCTAAAAAGCTCACAAACCATTTGCCTCACCTTTCCCAATTTTCAGAGGGGAAATTGAGACCCAAAAAGTCAAATAGACCAGTCAGGTGATTTTTGTTGCCTGCTATAGAGCACTTGGGCTTAGAACCCACACCCTGGCTTCCTGTCCATTGGGCTTTCACCTGGCACTGTGACTGGGTGCTTGTGGGTACTGCCTGTGTTTATCATGGCATGCCTGATATGATGTGCCTAGCTCAGCTGAGCATGAGCTGGAGATGGGGAGGCCTCAGGAGTGTTGGCACCAGAAGTCCTCGGGATCTAGAAGGGTAAAGATTGGGATGTGGGGCAGCAGCAGGATGGCTTCCTGGAGTAGCTGCATCCTGGGCTCCCCCTGGGAGATTGTAGATTTGAATTTTCACAGGCCAAGAAGCTGGCCCAGCCAGACACCTGGAGATGGTCCTTTAGGACAGAACCTCCCTTCTGAGGCAAAAGGGCCACGCCTTTACTCACCTGTCTCTGCAGGACGCGGGGAGTCGTGGAGAACATCTTCGGCGTTGGGCTAAGCAGCCTGGTTGCTTTCCTGGGCTACTTGTTGCTGCTGAAGGGCTTCTTTACTGACATCTGGGTCTTCCAGTTCTGCCTGGTCATCGCCTCCTGTCAGTACTCGCTGCTCAAGGTCAGGCCTGGCTTCATGTGTCTTCCCCCCGACTCTCCTTAGTCTTCCCCTTCCCACTACTCTAGGTCTGAGGGCTGTGAGCTAGGAAGCAGATACGATGTTTAAGGTGCTTCATAGCCAACCACCCGTCTGATAGTTGAGAACCCCGAGGCTCAGGACACTTGAGGGTCCTGCCCTGATCCCAGGGTCTCATGCTCCTGCGGGCACTGGCCTTTGTTGCCAACATAGTCCTGTCTCTTGCAGAGCGTGCAGCCTGACGCAGCATCTCCCATGCATGTGAGTACCCATGAGTAGCGCCTCTCGCCAGGAGGCCCTGGGAGGGGCTGAAGCCAGGTGGGAGGAGTTCACAGGGGGAGAGACAGGGCTCCCTCACCAGCCCCATTGCCTCCACCCTGCCCAACTCTCTAGCTTGGACCCAGGGCCAGCCCTGGAGCATGTGGGCATGTCCACATGCCTCTTGGGTGATCAACAAGGAAGGGCAGCTCCTCACAGGCTGACTCCCCAGGGCCACAACTGGGTGATCGCATACAGCCGGCCCGTCTACTTCTGCATCTGCTGTCTACTCATCTGGCTGCTGGATGCCCTGGGTTCAGCACAGCCCTTCCCGCCCGTCTCCCTCTACGGCCTCACACTCTTCTCTGCTTCTTTCTTCTTCTGTGCCCGAGATGTGGCCACTGGTGAGACCTGGCAGGACAGAGGTGGCCTGGGAGAGTAAGCCCGGGAGGGTGGGCTGAGGCAGGGCCAGCAGACTGACCAGTCCTCATTTTCTCCCGGGCAGTGTTCACCTTATGCTTCCCTTTCGTCTTCCTCCTGGGCCTTCTGCCCCAGGTCAACACCTGCCTCATGTACCTGCTGGAGCAGATCGATATGCATGGCTTTGGGGGTACAGGTATGATGCCCGCAGGTGACTTGGGGGTGGAGGTGGCATCCGGCCCTAGAAGGCCTATGGATTGGGTCTGTGGCTCCAGCCCTCGCTGATCCATTCCTCATTTAGACCTCCGACACAGTACGGACCCCTTCCTTCCTCCAGCCTGTGGTCTCGACTTGAGAATGCTACAAGTTCTGAAGCCCCTTAGTGGGCTGGGGTGATGTCCTAGGAGCTCAGCTGCTGGGAGCTGGACGGTGGGGCAGGGGTGAGGTACACGTAAGGGCTGGGTTTAACGATTCCTCCGTGCCACACAGCTGCCACCAGTCCTCTCACTGCAGTCTTCAGTCTTGCCCGCAGTCTTCTGGCTGCTGCCCTTCTCTACGGCTTCTGCCTCGGGGCCATCAAGGTAAGATGGCCTACAGGGTGGGGGGCATGCTGGAGTCTGTGGGGTTGTTGGGACAGGGCCATGGATTGGGCTCAGCGGTGGCTTCTCAACTGGTGGTACCCCCTGGCTCCCTGCTACCCTCACCTTTCCTGACCAGTGTGCTTCTCTCCCCAGACTCCTTGGCCGGAGCAGCACGTCCCTGTCCTCTTCTCAGTCTTCTGTGGCCTCCTGGTGGCACTGTCCTACCACCTGAGCCGGCAGAGCAGCGACCCCACTGTGCTCTGGTGGGTGCTGCAGTGCCTGTCCATGCACTCGTGTGTGTGCTCTGTGGGCATGTTCATCTGTGGGTCTGGGGATCCGCTCACACGCCTGAACCACATGGATCCTGGTCTCCTGTGGCTCTGGGGGCCCGTGCGAGGAAAGGCAGCAGCCCCTGACTCTTTCTCCCCCCAGGTCCCTGGTACGGAGCAAGCTCTTCCCTGAGCTAGAGGAGCGGAGCCTGGAGACGGCCCGGGCTGAGCCCCCAGACCCACTACCAGACAAGATGCGCCAGTCTGTGGTGAGGGGCCGGGAGCGTGGGGCTGTGGTGGAGAAGCGGTGGGGGCCGGGGCTGGGTTGCAGGCCCCGGCTGTGGCAGTGAGCTTCCCCACCTTGCAGCGCGAGGTCCTGCATTCCGACCTGGTGATGTGTGTGGTGATCGCAGTACTCACCTTCGCCATCAGCGCCAGCACTGTCTTCATTGCCCTGAAGGTTCGTGTGGCTCAGTTCGCCCTCCTTGGGTCTTGGCAGGAGCCTACAGGACCTGAGGCCCCGAGCAGCCCCCACCTGGCCTGGTGGGCTGAGCCCCTGAGCGATCCTCTGGTCTCTCCCTCTGCAGTCGGTGCTGGGTTTCGTGTTGTACGCGCTGGCCGGGGCCGTGGGCTTCTTCACACACTACCTGCTGCCACAGCTGCGCAAACAGCTGCCCTGGTTCTGCCTCTCACAGCCAGTGCTGAAGCCACTGGAGTACAGCCAGTATGAAGTGCGCGGTGAGCGCTCTGGTTGCCTGGCCACCACCCTCAGGCTGGAGCGCTGGAGCTGGCCGGGTGGGAGTCTTGGTCTTCTTGGCTCAGGGTGCCAGTAGGGGGCAGCCTCTGCCTATGCTGCCCTCTCCACCCTGACCCTGCCACCCATCCCTGCTCTCTTGTGCCCACTCTTCTAACCATGCCCTGGCATGGGCCCGCTGTGCTCTCAGCCCACGTGTGCCTCCCTCTTTCTGCCTTCCTTGTCTCTGAGGAGATGGGAAAAGTAGCATTCCAGGACCCTAAAGGGATCTCTTGTCCAGAATTGCACACTGGTTTCCAGTAGACTAGAGCCATCTGGTACATTGTTGCTGGGCTGTGTCTAGTCATTTTGATTTGTGATAACGAAGGTCACACTTCTCGTTTTTCTTACACAATGGAAGGTCCGCTGGGCAGCATCCCTCTGTTGCTTCCAGCAGCATGAATCAGGGAGCTTGGCCCCTCAGAAGGGCCTGTGGCTTGGGGTCACCCCTTTTCCATCCCTAGTGAGTACCTGAAAGTTTCATTAGCCTTGTTTCCATAGACAGCCGAACAGGACAAAGCACTAGCCCTAAGCCAGGGATGTGCCCAGTGGTATGTAGAGCTCTGGCTGTGCCTGGGGCTCGTCACTGTCATTTGAACTGCCAAAGATCAGTCCCTCCCTGTCCTGCTGAAGCCTCCAGGGATTCAGGACACACAGCCCCTGGTTTGCCCACTCTCCTTGGTTTTCTCCAGTCTTGCTGTGGCTCATCTTCTGGACCCCAGGGAAGAGGGGATATGTGGGGCCAGGTGCTGGCCCATAGCTCCACTTCCTCGTTGCAGGTGCTGCCCAGGTGATGTGGTTTGAGAAGCTGTATGCTGGCCTGCAGTGTGTTGAGAAGTACCTCATCTACCCTGCCGTGGTGCTCAATGCTCTCACAGTGGATGCCCACACGGTCGCCAGCCACTCGGACAAGTTCTGCCTCTAGTGAGGACTACTGTGCCTACCCCCTACCTTCCCACTTGACTCCCATTGGGGAAACTGAAGCCCAGAGAGTGAATGGGTAATGGGTGGGGCCCAAGATTGCCCAGCAAGCCAAAGGGGGTGCCCCAGTTCTTGGTACACTATGTGTCGAAGCAAATGTGTCCGCTTTACCCTCACAAGAGGGACAAGCCTGAGAGTTACCAGTCCAAGAGAACAGAGGCTAGCTCACTAGGGAGAGCTAAGGCCCAAGGTTACTCTCAGGCCAGGGCAGGTGAGAGATGGGGCACGTGCACCCACTTCCTCCTAAGCCCTGCTGAACTTTCCCACAGCTGCCGGGCACTGCTGATGACTGTGGCTGGGCTGAAGTTGTTGCGCTCGGCCTTTTGCTGCCCACCCCAGCAGTACCTGACCTTGGCCTTCACCGTCCTGCTCTTCCACTTCGACTACCCACGCCTCTCCCAGGGCTTTCTGCTGGACTACTTCCTCATGTCCCTGCTCTGCAGCAAAGTGAGCAGGGGGCAGGGACTGTGGCTTAGAACTCTTTCACTGGGATTGTGGGAGAATGTCCCTGGGGCCTGTCACCTGCCTCTCCAGATCACCTCTGCTTTTGGCTCTTCAAGGAAGAGGTTACTGCTGTCTCTTCTTGCAGAGAGAAAGTTGTCTCTGTCAAGGGCTCTTCAAGGAAGGGGTTACCTCTGTATCTCTTTGCAGAGAGGAAGCTGAGGCTTAAAGAGGTGGAATGACTTGTCTTAGGTCCTCCAGGGAATTGAGTCAACCAGGATTTGACCCCATGTCTATCCAACCCTACAACCACCTTCCTCAGAAGCAGCTAGCATAATTAGGACCTGACCGTGACCTCTGGACAAGAGCCAGCCCCTGAGCTCTTTCTCTCTGCCAGCTGTGGCCCCGGAGAACAATTCTGAGTTGTTTCAGAAGCCCTGGGACCTGGGCATGTAGATGTTCTGCTAGACCATGGGATTCCCCACTCAGGGTTTGAGACGGGTCACTTTGAACAAAGGATCCTTCCCCATTTTGTGCAGGATGCCTGTTATGGTGGCTGGAATCCCTGCAGACCTGAACCTTTCTCTCACAGGAATGCTCACTTGTTTTCTGGCCAGGCCCAAGATGGTGGGCTTCCCAACTTGACTTCTCCGAGGTCAGACCTGGGACTGCCTGTTGATGTTCAGTACCACTGTGCAGGCCCAGCCTCACCACTGACCGAGTTGCATGACCTTAGCAGATCATTTATTTTCTCTTCCTTCTCTGAACCTCAGCTTAACCATCTGTAAACTTGAAGCAGCTTCCAGGGTCATCATGTGAATTAAATGGTTAACGTACCCTTAGAACGCAGTCAGGAGTTGCTCATGGTGTCAGGTGCCTCAAGCCAGAATTAGAGAGCAAGTGCTGGAGGCAACCCTGAGTTGGACCCACGTGGCACCCAGTGGGTGGCCCCAGAGTTCAGAATGAGGCCTGGTGTCTGGGGGCTTGGCACACCCACCCGAGTGATGCTACGTTTTGTACCTCTTGCCCACCCTGCAGCTCTGGGACCTGCTGTACAAGCTGCGTTTTGTGCTGACCTACATCGCTCCCTGGCAGATCACCTGGGGCTCAGCCTTCCACGCCTTTGCCCAGCCCTTCGCTGTGCCGCGTATCTGTGCCCGCTCTCTGGGTGGGGTGTGCAGGGAGGGCTGTGGCCTCAGGCTGCAGGGAGTGGGGAGGGAGTCTGGGAGGTCCTGCGTGCCTGCCCTCTCCTTGACTTATGCCCAGACTCGGCTATGCTATTCGTCCAGGCCCTGCTCTCAGGGCTCTTCTCCACACCCCTTAATCCTCTGCTGGGCAGCGCAGTCTTCATCATGTCCTATGCAAGACCTCTCAAGTTTTGGGAGCGCGACTACAAGTGAGTCCTACGGGTGGAAAGAGCAAGTGTGTGGGCCAGGGAGGGAGAGGGGCTTGGAGCCCAGACTGGACAGTGCCCAGCAGCAAGTGGGTGAATGCTTGGGCACAGTGGGGACATTTGTGGAAGCAGATCCCATGAGAGCAAACCGGCATTTGTGCCTGGGTGAGACCCCAGTTTCCCCAAGTCCTGGTTCTCTGGTCTGGGTGAGTCCCTTCCTGTCCCTGAGCCTTGCCTCCTCATCTGTGTCAATGTTTCTAGGGCCGTCATGGGTAGCTTCTGCTCATAGCACAGGGGTGTGGACTTGGAGAGGACCTGGGTGGAGCCTGGGTAGGGACATCTTGGCAGGTAGAATTGTCCCCAGAGTCACTAACTGCACCTTTGCTGATGCTGTTGCTTTCTTTGTGAACAGCACTAAGCGTGTGGATCATTCCAACACCCGCCTGGTGACACAGCTGGACCGGAACCCTGGTGTGTACCCAACTGTCCAGGGGCTTCAGGCAGGGCTTCCCCTAAAAGGACCCTTCCTTACGTGTCACTTTGTCCATTTGCCTCTCTGCCCTGGGCCCAGGCGCGGATGACAACAACCTCAACTCCATCTTCTACGAGCACTTGACACGCTCACTGCAGCACACGCTGTGTGGGGACCTGGTGCTGGGCCGCTGGGGCAACTACGGCCCTGGTGACTGCTTCGTCCTGGCCTCCGACTACCTCAATGCACTGGTGCACCTCATCGAGGTTGGCAATGGCCTTGTCACCTTCCAGCTGCGTGGCCTTGAGTTCCGGGGTGAGCCTCGGGCTGAGTCTAGGAATGGGGGTGCAGGCATGCTGGGGTCTTGGCAAGGCACTGTGTTTGATAGTGTGCAGGGACAGCCTGGCTGGGGCGACTTCAGGCAAGGAGCTCTTGCTCACTGAGTTTGGGTTTCCCAACCTAAGCTCTGAGGTGACAGGTCTTTTTCCAGCCAAGCCCTCTCTGTGCCCTGACTTTGGGTCCATAATGATGCCAGAGGTTGCCACCAACACAGTTGGGGGCCAGAGCTCTGGGTTCTCATGCCAACTTTTTCCTGGCCTGCTCTGTGGTCTCAGGCTAGACCATTCAGGCACCGTGCACAGCCCCTAGTGAGTGAGCCTGCTTCTAGCTTGCAGGAAGACATGTTGGATGCCAACTGCATAGGAAGCCCAAGGGTGCACAGCTCATAAGCACCAAGACCTTGAGCAAGTCACTTTTCCTGTTTGAGAAAAGTGTCTTTGCCTCTATAAATGAGGGACCAGACCCCTTCCTCTTTCATTCCCCCTCATCATGGCTGCTGGGAATTAAGGAAGGGGCCCACTTGTTAATCCAGTCATTCAGTCACCTTTGCATACACAGCATTCCTGGTGGAGGGTGAGTGGCAGCAGTCCTCCAGTGCCATATTGGGCTCTTGCTGGGGGAGGCAGGCGAGGATTGTCCTAGTGACCCTGACCGGGCAGTCCTCCCCCACAGGCACGTACTGCCAGCAGCGTGAGGTGGAGGCCATCACTGAAGGTGTGGAGGAGGACGAGGGCTGCTGCTGCTGTGAGCCTGGCCACTTGCCGCGGGTCCTGTCCTTCAATGCCGCCTTTGGGCAGCGCTGGCTGGCCTGGGAGGTGACAGCCAGTAAGTACGTGCTGGAGGGCTACAGCATTAGCGACAACAACGCCGCCTCCATGCTGCAGGTCTTTGACCTCCGCAAGATCCTCATCACCTACTACGTCAAGGTATGGCGGGCCGCAGCATCCCTACTGGTGGACGCTGTCTGACCAGGAGCATCACAAGTTCTGTTTTGTGGAATGTTGGAAGCCTGCTTGATCCAAGGGAAGCAGAGGCCTCTGAATTTAAGCATGCTGCCCAGAGGCACCACCAGATAGCAGAGGTGAAGTGATGAATCTGAGGTTCCAGAATTAGGGGAAAGTGACAGAGCTGGGCATTGAATCCAGGCCTAACTCAGCCATTAGGCTTTGCTACCTCCACCTGGGTACTCCGAGCCAGGCCGGAGATCTGGAGATTTGGCATGGTAGGGATTGGTGAGGCACTGTGGATGCAGAAGGATCCCTCGACTGGGTGTTCTAGGGGTCCTGGAAACCTGGAAAGTTACCTCGTTGTCATGGCTCACTTTACACCTTGGGAAGTGCTGGCATTGAGGTCCGAGATGGCAAACATGGAGGCTTCGTGGTGTTCAGAATGAGAGTACTGCTGGAGTGGGGTATGTGGGTGATCACAGGCCTCCAGGTGCTCTTAGGATCTGCCCTGGCATGTGCCTTGTTGGGGGTCAGGGAGCCTGTCCTCCTGAGATTCCCCCTTGGATAGGCACAAGCAGCTCCCAGCCTCCTAGCTGTCCTTTTGCCCCCTGCGGACAACCTACCCATGTCATGTGTTAGAGTAGCTGTAATTTCCATTTTTTTGTTTGTTTGTTTCTTTTTTTTTGTCCTGTCAACTCTTGGAGAACAGTTTATGAGGCTGTCCTTATTTTCTCTAAGAAAAAGGATATGGTCCAAAAGGGACAATCCCAGCCCCAGGTCACTCCAGCGTCAAGGTCCTATCCATCTTCCTGTCCCATCTTGAGAACTGTGCCCTTGCCCAAGTCAGCCTGCTGCCTCCTAGAGACCTCACTCAAAGCCACAAGCCTCTGATCTCAGGCCTAAGCCAGTAGGCCTGAGGAGACGAGCCCTACCTGGTTCATTGTCCCATGGGAAGCTGACTTGCCATAGCTGCAGCTGCCTCAGAGGCTGGGCACAGGAGCTGGAGGACACAGGGATGCTCTGCTAAAGTTGTACAGAACATGGGGTGAAGCCTGGAAGGCTGGGGGTGCCAGGGAGGCAGCCATGCAGGGCACACAGAGGGGGGCCCAGTGCTGGAGGTAGTGTTGGGGACGTGCTATTCAGCCTTTGAGTTGAATAGCCTTTGAGTCAGGCCCAGCTCTTTCTGTACAGCTTTGGCCAGCCCTTGGTGTCTCCTCTGCATCTCGCCCTTCCTGTGGGTGTCACTGAGTGCAGTGGGTGTGAGATGTGGTGCAACCCTTAGCCAGAACCACCAGCACCCCCAAGCTGTCTGCAGTCATACCTTGTACTCAGGGGTAGTTCTTCCAAGCCAGGTGGTTTGAGACCCTGCCACATTCTTTAGCCACCCTTGGGAGAGGATAAGCCACTGTGATTGGCCTCATTACAGCTGAGGCGATGGCCTCAGACCTGTTCCTGCAGATGGTGGCACAAGAGCAAGAGGGTACCTTAGCCACAGGGCCTGTGCAGCGGTGAAGTGCACCCAGGCAGCACTAGGACAAAATGACTCCTAGACACTGTGCCCACGTGGGGACTGTTGCTGATCACGGGCTCAGGTCTTCATTTTCTTCCTGAGAATCACTCTGAGGCTGTCACAGAACAATTGTCACTGGCCAGAGTTAGCCAAGCACTAATGTGTGCCTGGCCAGATCCTCCCCTGTCCCTGAAGCACTCTTTTTTTGTGTTTTCTGGGGGCGTGGTGGTACCCAGGGAGTAGAGGCACTCTACATAGTCAGGAAGGCCGGCTGGAGCCTAAAGCTGCCCCACTATTTTTTTAAGATTTTTTTTTTTAGATGTTGATAGAACTTTATTTTATTCATTTATTTGTATGTGGTGCTGAGAATCGAACCCAGTGCCTCACACATGCTAGGCAAGTGCTCTACCACTGACCCCCCCCACCCCATTATTCTTCTGGTCCCTTTTTGGTGAAGCAACAGCGCGGCCCTCCCCAGACTATGCTAAACATGCCAGAGCCAGGCAGCCCCCATCCCAACACAGCCATTAACTTCAGGTGTCCTCCCCTGCCAGGGAACTGTGTCAGGCCTTGGCTCCTTCTGTCTTGTGCCCTGGTCATTTTGCCCAGGTGTTTGACTTCTCCATGCTACACTATAGAGACTGTGCTGGACACTCTGCTGCCTAGGGTACCTTCAGTTAGTGGCCAACTGCGTCACCCTCTCCACCCCTTGCCCCACACAAAGCGTTGACCCCATCGACTTCGTCTCAGGGTGGCACATGGAATCCCCATAACATCACTGGCTGCCAGCTGCCAGTGGCACACTGCCTCTCCATCTCTGTGGGGCCAACGACCTGCTTTCCAAAAGTCCTAGCCGTTCGCCCAACCCGTACTTAGACATCAGCAGTACTTCTTCACAAGGGGTTCAGGAGCCTCCAACTTTGGGCACAAGGTTTTGTGCCTCTGCCTTTTTTTCTGAGAAGAGGCCCTGTGACTGTCGTGCTGTGGCTGCTTAAAGGGACCTGTGACCCAGGGTGCTCTGCTGACTTGCTAGGCCCTGAAATCTGGATCCCACAGCATCTTCAAAGTCCAGTTTAACCTGTCCTGCTGTGTGACATGGGGCAAAATTGTCATCTGTCAGTGCCTCTTTCCCTTACAAATGGGTTAGATGCTAGGGTGAACGGCAAGGTGACAGGTGTTGCATACAAGCCCCTGCTGTAGTGTGGGACCCTCCAGGGCCCCTCTGTAAGTGGGGGCACTCCCTGCTGGCCGCCTCTTCCCCCTGACCTGGGGTGGGCCAGAGCTCACTTGCCCTTGTGGCCTTGGGGAGTTGAGCTGAGCTGCAGGAGGTGGGTGTCCTAGGGAGCTCCGTAGCCCAGGCTGGGGCAGAAGTTTCTCCTGGTTTTCCCCCAGGGCTGGGGTAAGAGCGGGCCGCCCTCCACACACACCCCAACACCTGCTCCTCCTCTCCCAGAGCATCATCTACTATGTGAGCCGTTCTCCAAAGCTGGAGGCCTGGCTGAGCCACGAGGGTATCGCAGCTGCCCTGCGGCCTGTTAGAGCGCCAGGCTATGCTGACTCGGACCCCACCTTCTCACTGAGCGTGGATGAGGACTATGACCTTCGCCTTTCCGGCCTCTCGCTGCCTTCCTTCTGTGCTGTGCACCTTGAGTGGATCCAGTACTGCGCCTCCCGGCGTGGCCAGGTTGGGCCACCACTACCCTGGGGCTGCCCTACCCAGGCCTCTGGGGACCTGAACCCTCTTCCACTTCTCCCCTTTCTGTTCGGGTTCTTCTTACCCTGAGACTCCCTTGGCCTGGGCCCTGGCCCCCACCCCAAGTTCCCAGTCCCAGGTCTGAGTGGGGCTCTGGGGACGGGGCTCCTTGTGCCACAGCCCGTGGACCAGGATTGGAACTCGCCGCTGGTCACGCTGTGCTTTGGCCTGTGTGTATTGGGTCGCCGGGCCCTGGGAACAGCCTCTCATAGCATGTCTGCCAGGTGAGTGCGCATGCCCGCTGGTCCCGCTACTCCCCTCTCACCCATGCATGCAGAGCTCAGTGTCTGGAAACCGCTGGGCCTTCCTGTTGGTGTAGCTTGTCTCACATGAGCCAGGCATTCCCGGTCACGACCCTACCTGTTCCTCAACACTCTGAGGGACGTAGACAGACTGGCCTCCTTGGAAAGATGGGGAGCCTAAGGTTCAGTGTGAGGAAGGGGCTCACCTCAGGTCACTCAGAAACCTGAGATGCCTGGCTCCACTCCCCACACGTGCCCCTTGTTCCTCCTCCCTGGCCAGCCTGGAGCCCTTCCTCTATGGCCTGCACGCTCTGTTCAAGGGGGACTTTCGCATCACCTCCCCACGTGATGAGTGGGTCTTTGCCGACATGGACCTGCTTCACCGTGTGGTGGCGCCTGGGGTTCGCATGGCCCTCAAGCTTCACCAGGTGGGAGCATGGTGTGCCTAGGCTGCTCCGGCAGGTGGGGGTGAAGGCTCACCCCAGTGCAGGGGCCCCTCACTCCTGCCCGCCCATCCACCCGCCAGGACCACTTCACATCCCCAGATGAATATGAGGAACCGGCTGCCCTGTACGATGCCATCGCGGCCAACGAGGAGCGGCTGGTCATCTCACACGAAGGTGACCCGGCTTGGCGGAGCGCCATCCTCAGCAACACACCCTCCCTGCTGGCACTGCGCCATGTCATGGACGATGCCTCTGATGAGTACAAGATCATCATGCTCAACCGCCGCCACCTCAGCTTCCGAGTCATCAAGGTGGGGCTGGCCCTACCTGCCCCCAGCCCAGGTCCCCCTGCCTGGTGCCAGATCCCTGACCTTCTGTGTGGCTGCCCACAGGTGAACCGCGAGTGTGTGCGTGGCCTGTGGGCGGGGCAGCAGCAAGAACTGGTGTTCCTGCGAAACCGCAACCCGGAGCGGGGCAGCATCCAGAACGCCAAGCAGGCGCTCCGCAACATGATCAATTCTTCCTGCGACCAGCCGCTGGGCTACCCCATCTATGTGTCACCCCTCACCACCTCACTGGCTGGCAGCCACCCTCAGCTGCGAGCACTGTGGGGCGGCCCCATCAGCCTGGGTGCCATCACCCGATGGCTTCTACGCAGCTGGGAGAGGTGAGCCCTCGCTGCCACCCCAGCCCACGAGGCCTCCTGAAGGGCTGCTGTGCGGGGCCCTGGAGCAGGCGCAGGTGCAGGTGCCTTCCACGTCTTGTGCTAGAGTAGGGCTTGAGCCCCAAAAGATGACCCCTCCCAGAGCTCATGTGAGTTCTCTCCAGAGGGTCCCCTCTCCCTAGAGCTGACAGTGGCCTTTCATCTTTAAGCATAATTGAAAACTCTGTCAAAGGCCCTTAGAGGTGAGGATGTGGGGCTCCCAGATCCTGGCTGGCTTGTTCTGGGTTGGGTTTCTTGAGGCCTGTGGCCTCAACCTGTCCTTCCTGACCCCTTCTCCTTCCCACCCTCAGGCTTCATAAGGGCTGCGGTGCCGGCTGCAATAGCGGTGGGAACGTGGATGACTCGGATTGTGGTGGAGGCAGCGGCCTGACTTCCCTCAGTGCTAACCCCCCCTTGGCACACCCTACGCCTGAGAATGCAGCAGGTGAGCAGGCGAGGCTGGGCCAGCTCGGTGGGTGAGAACGGCACCAAGCTGAAGTCTGCTGCCTTATCTGTCTCCTGCAGGCAGTGGTGACCAACCCCTCCCACCCGGCCCTGGCTGGGGGCCGCGGCCCTCCCTGAGCAGCTCTGGTGATGGACGCCCCCCTCCTCTGCTGCAGTGGCCTCCCCCTCGGCTCCCTGGCCCACCCCCTGCCTCACCTGCTCCCACTGAGGGTTCCCGGTCCTCAAGGCTCCCTGGTCCTGGTCTCCTCAGTTCTGAGGGGCCCAGTGGAAAGTGGAGCCTGGGGGGTCGGAAGGGTCTGGGAGGATCTGATGGAGAGCCAGCCTCAGGGAGCCCTAAAGGAGGCACCCCCAAATCTCAGGTAAAGGGCCTGTGGGGAGTCAGGTCCCAGAAAGCTCAGTTCTGTGCTCCTGCCAACCTGTCTGTCCTCCCCCAGGTGCCTCTAGACCTCAGCCTCAGCCCAGATGTCAGCTCCGAGGCCTCACCCCCCAGAGCAGCACAGGACATTCCTTGCTTGGACAGCAGTGCTCCTGAGAGTGGTACGCCCACTGAGGCCCCGGCTGACTGGCCTGTTCCTGCTGAGGAACGTGAAAGTCCAGCTGCCCAGCCATTACTGGAGCACCAGTACTGAGCAGCCTGGCGCCCGATGGATCCCATCCTAGGACTCAGTAACTTGGACTTCCTCTGCTGCCTCTGGTCCTCTCTGTTGGACCACAGAACTGAGTGACTTTGGCTCCCACATCTGAACCCTGTCCTCTGGCTGCCTCAGCCAAAGTACCAGAACTGAATGGCCTGGACCTCTGACCTTGACCCCTGATCTCATTCCTAATCCACGGTCTGGGTACCCCAAACTGAGGCAGTCAGCTTCCCAGCCAGGCCCTAAAAGCCAAACCCATGGGCTGGTCCCGCTTTGAGCCCATGGCCAGGACTGACTTGGTCCCGGGCTTGCACTGCCTGCGAGGGTGGTCCCCTTGTCCTGGACCTAGGCCCTGAAATGTGGCAAGGGTTGTTTCTTCTTTTTTGGTCTTTTTTTTTTTTTTTTTTCCGTGCTTCAGAGACACCAGAATTAATAACACTATTTTTGATTTTGATTGGTAGTTTCTTCTCTCTGAGAATGGGTATAGGGTAGCGATGGGGGCCAAGTTAGGGTGGATGTGCACAGAAGGGGGCTGAGGGGTGGTGGGAGATGGAGGTCAGACCACTGCGGGGACCAGATGAGTTGGGTCCCTTCCCCACAATCCTGTTCCCTTTTCAACCCTTGATGGTGGTTCCATTTTCCACTCCAGTGTCTTCAAAGATTTCCAGCCCTGTGGCCCCTACATTCATAACCTTGATCTTGGCCATAGCCTTTCTCTGAACCTCAGATACTCTAAATCTTAAAGAGATGAGGACACCTTTGTAAGGTGTTTAACAATAAACGAGACAGCGTGTGTAGAGCGTTTACCCAGAGGCAGGGGCGTGGTATCCTGAGCACCTGCTCAGTGCTGGACTGGAGCTGGACGCTAGGTGTCTTCTAGCCCTTCTAGTTGGTCTGGAAAGCAGGTACGCTTGTTTCCATTTCTCAGCCAGATCGTGAGCCCAGTGAAAAGGGTGGCTGGAGGTGCCTGGGCTGGAGCTGGCCTGCTGAGTACGGGTCTGACGGTGACCAGGCCTGGAGTCCCCGCCCCCGGCGCTTCCCGCCGCCGACAGCTCGCAACCCGCCCTGCCCCTCCGCCTGACCCCGCCCCCCGCATGGCCCCGCCCCCAGGCGGAGCCGGAGCCGGAGCCGGGAGCGGTAGCCGGAGAGCAGGCAGCAGGACGCGGCACGGGAGGCAGCTGTGATCGGGCGGGAGCTCCAGAGGTACTGGTGGGAGCGGGGTTTGGGGAGCCCTGCGGTCGGGCCAGACAGGAACAAGGTGGCCTGGCCGCGGGCACTGGTGGTGGTGTCGGGGTGGAGACGGGGCTCCTCACCGCGTTCTCTGCCTGCACTCTCCCAACCTCCTCCCGCTCCAGCTCAGTCCCGAGTCAGCTCGTCCAGCCCTCTGCCTCCGTCCGACGGCTCCCACTCCCTCCTCTGCATGACGGCTTAACCCGGCTGGTGAGCCGGTGAGTGGATTCAGTGGCGCCTGACTCCTCTCTGGCGCTGGCAACTGCCCCTCCTGCTGAGGGGTACTCCCCCTCTTCTGGGTCTCCCCTTCTCCCTGGGCGGCCTCCTCCCCAGCCTTTGCACACCGCCCCCCGTCCTGAGCCTGGACTGGGAGGAAACATCTGTCGGGCCCCCTGGCAGCAGAGATGGGGTCATGACCTCCAGATGTGCTGGGAAGCTTCCAGGGCCGCCTCCTGGGGCAGCCAGGCCTTCCGGATCTGTGGGGGCGGGGCTGCCCCTTCCCCCGAAGTGACACAAACTGCGAGGAATGTCCCGGCCTCAATGGACCCTGTGTAAAGCTGTGGGATGGGGGGCAGAATCCAAGAACACCCCCAAGGCAGGGCCAGAGCCCGGCACTGGGCCAAGGCAAGAGTTGGTCCCTGGGCTGGGCTGCACACGCTTACAGAGCTCCCTCACACGTGTAGAGAGCTCAGCCCACATGGAGCAGGGACCTGCACAGACCCCCCCCCTTCATGCCTTCTCCTACCCACCCCCATGCCTAGCCCAGACCAAGCCTGCGCGGGCCCAGAGCTTGGCACCCGGAGCCTGCATCTGTCATGCACTTAGCCGGCTAGCTCTGATGGCTTCTTCCTCCTCACAGTCTCCTGCAGTCTTGGGAGGAGACAGGGATAGTTAGCCCCCCTTTAGAGATGAGAAAACAGGGGCTCACGGTCCACGTCAGAGCCTGTCCCAAGAAACCAAGGTTGGAGGCACCCTGAGTTTTGCCAGCCTCCCCTTGTTTGGTCCTGGAGACCAGCTGAAAGTCCTCAGGCCCCTGCCCCCGCTGCCCATTCCATAAAGGTTTCACTTGGGGGTGGCCCCCGCCGTGTTCTCACACCACCTTTCACACCTGCCCCTGGCCTCACCTCATTTCCGCGCCCAGCAGGTCTCTGGGGCCTTGGGTGTCTCAGTCTTACATCCTGTGAGACCGAGAGCCTTGCTTGGCCCAACCCCCACCTGCCCCACACCTACGCAGACAGGTTCCTTTTTTTTCATTTTTGGGGTTTGTTTTGTTTTGTTTTGTTTGTTTTTCAATACTGGGGATTGAACCCAAGTGCTCTACCACTGAGCCACATGCCCAGCCCTCTATGCACAGGGACAGGAGTGTGCTGGTGCAGTTAAGGCCCTGGAGATTGACAGTCCTTTTCTCACATGGAATTGCTTTAGGCAAGAGCATCTGCTTTCTGAACCTGACTGACCTTCTGTTACATGAGGTTCAGACTTCACTGTCCGCATCACTGAGACCATGTAGGCAGAGGTCCCCATGGATTCCAGTTCTAGCAAAGGGGCCTAGACAGCAAGCCCTTTCTTGCTCCCAGGTGTGGGCACAGTAACCTGCAAGAGGCTGGGCCTGGGGTCTGTCCTTCAAGCTAGGGTGACTTGGGTTTCACGACTGACTTGAGTGACCCCAACACCTTCCTAATGATGTGGGCCAGGAAGGGGGCTGGGCCCAAAGTTGGGGCCACTTCCTGTGTTGAAGGAAGTCCTCTTGCCCTTCCTGTGGCCCTGGGGCCATCCCCAGGAACCCCTGCATCCCTGAAGTATTGAGATTGTAGGAGCCAGGGCTCTGAGAGCAGGCCTCTGGGTGCTCAGGTCTTCAGGGACCCTGGAGGAAGTGGGAGGTGCAGGAGGAAGGTCTCTGGGGACAGGACGTCCTCCCTTTGTCAAGTAGGCAGGACCCAGACACCAGTGGCCCCATGGGTTTCCCGTCCCAGCCAAAACCAAGTTGTCTGTCCAGTTGGGCCAAGCCTTGGTGGGGACCTTCACTCTGGGCCCAGGCCAAAGCAAAGGTGTGTGGGTGGGAACTGGCAGCCCCAGGGCTGCCCAGGACTTAGGACCCTCAGGGCCAAGGCACCACAGCCCGGCCCGCACTAAGCCGGGGAAGGGGCTGGAAACCTCAGCCCTAGGCAGACAAGGAAGTGGCCAGGAAAGCGGAAGCAGCTTTGATGGTCTCGGAGGGGGCCGGAAGCCAACCGGGGTGGTGGAAGACCAAGCTGGGGGCCTGGGTTCCTGTTTTCTCCCCAGGCCCCTCTGATCAGCCCTCTCCTCCTTCAGGGCAGAAACGGCTGCCAGGCTGGGCACCAAACACCCCTATCCGCCAATGCGATCCAGTCCCCAGAGGGTCAGGCCCACAGAGCATGCCCATGTGGGCTGGCGGTGTGGGGAGCCCTCGGCGGGGCATGGCCCCAGCACCCACCGATGACCTCTTCGCCCGTAAGCTGCGCCAGCCAGCCCGGCCCCCACTGACACCACACACCTTCGAGCCAAGGCCAGCTCGGGGCCCTCTGCTGCGCAGCGGCAGTGATGCAGGCGAGGCCCGGCCCCCCACGCCAGCCAGCCCGCGGGCCCGAGCCCACAGTCATGAGGAAGCCAGCCGTCCTGCTGCAGCCCCCACCCGGCTCTTCACTGACCCACTGGCCCTGCTGGGGCTGCCGGCAGAGGAGCCAGAGCCCACCTTCCCACCAGTGCTGGAGCCCCGGTGGTTTGCTCACTATGACGTCCAGAGCATGCTCTTTGATTGGGCTCCATGGCCACGGGGAACAGGGAGCCACATGGAATCCAGCTCTGGGACCCCGGCCCCAGCCGAGGACCAGGCTGCCAGCTCGGACCTGCTGCTTGGGGCACCTGGCTTTGTGAGTGAGCTTGGGGGTGAGGGCGAGCTAGGCCTGGGTGGGCTGGTGTCCCCACCTGTGCCACCTGCTCTGCCCAACGCGTCCGTGTCCATCCTGGAGGAGCCACAAAACCGGACTGCAGCCTACAGCCTGGAGCACGCAGACCTGGGTGCTGGCTACTACCGCAAGTACTTCTATGGCAAAGGTGAGTGTAGATGGGCTGGGGGAGAGGGAGGAGGGGGTTGGGACAGAGGTCCCTGTCACCTGCACTGAATACAGTAGGGATCAGGGGCTGTTTTTCTTTTCTTTTTCCCCCCCATAAAGTCCCTGGCTCTAGGAAGGAACAGGGGCCGAGCCAGGGCTCTGCTGGGCTCACCTTAAGGCTAAGCCCTGGCCCTTCATCCCTAGCCAAGGCACACCCCTCTGCCTCCATCTGGTTCATCCTCATAACCCTCCAGGCTGGGGAGAGATTTCCTGTCCACATTTCATGAGGGCCTGAAAGGCCTGCACTCAGAAACCTTGTTCTCACCCTTGTTAGGAAAACAGGTTCCCTAGGAATGAAGAATATGGGGGTGGGGTGGGGCCAGGGCAGCATCTGAGCCTGGGTGCTGTCAGGCATTGGCCTCCTGGGTCTGGGGCAGGTTGTGATGTGGGCGGGGCTGCAGAAGGAGTAGGACTTAGCCCAGGAACTACACTTGGTGAGATGGGCGCATGATGGGTGTGGTGGATCCCGGTGGGTGTGACAGCCTGGGGTGCCCAACCGATCACCCACAGCCCGCCTCTCCCCAGAACACCAGAACTTCTTCGGGATGGACGAGGCTCTGGGCCCAGTAGCAGTGAGCCTGCGGCGGGAGGAGAAAGAAGGCAGTGGAGGTAGCACCCAACACAGTTACCGCATCATCGTAAGGACTACACAGGTGGGCCAGGATCACGGGATCAGGGCCAGGGTTCCCTCATCCTTACCCCGTATGATTCCTAAGTGCCCCTACACCACTACAGCTCCGGACCCTCCGCGGCACCATCTCAGAGGATGCACTGCCACCAGGCCCCCCACGAGGCCTGTCCCCAAGGAAACTTCTGGAGCATGTGGCACCACGATTGAGCCCGACATGCCTGCGTCTGGGCTCAGCTTCCCCCAAGGTGCCTCGCACCCTTCTTACGCTGGACGAACAAGTGGTGAGTGGACAGGACGGGAGGCCCTGACTCATCTAGACCCTGTCTGAACTCAGCCTGCCCATTCCCCTAGCCCTGACCCTGATCCCAGGCTGGACAGGGACCCCAGGAAAGCCAGTTCACCTCCAGTGTCAGGGGTTATCTGGAGCCTTACTTCTCAAAGATCTGTAGACCAACAGCCTCCGAAGCCTCTAGGGTCTCTTCAGTAATGCAGATTCTGGGGTTGCAGCCCAGGTCCAGGGTACCAGTCTGCATTTTAAAAGAGCTCCACCATGACGGTGAGGCAGTGTACTTTTAAGACCCAGACTCCCTGGTGTGACTGACCCTGGGGCTTCTGCTGTCCCATCCTCATTCCTGGCCAATTTGCCTTGCAACACCTGCTTAGTCTCCTTTCAATATGGTTTGCTGCTTCTTCCTGAAGTTTCCTGTTATGCTTTGGGACAGTCAGGCCAGCTGGAAGCTCTTTGCTGTCCTGTGCTGAAAGCCGCCCCCTGGCCTGACTGTCCTCTGTGTCCTTCATCTATCATTCAACAAATGTCTCATGTACTCTTGGTGTCAGGCCGAAGGCTGGATGCTGAGGACGGGTCCAGGCCAGGTTCTTTCCTTGAGTAGTTCACAGTGGGTGTGGGAGAGAGACCCACGGAGAATTGTTGAAATATAGGCACAGGACATCAGCAAGGGACTGTGGCGGGCTGGTGCTGACGCCCTTCCTTGGCCGGGTTTCCCACCATGGAGGCAGTGCAGCAGCTGCAGCCAAGACGCACGGGCGTTTTCTGCAGGCAGGGTTGAGCACGGCGTCTGGGCTGGAGAAAGAAATTGTGTGATGGTTGAGACTGAGTGTCACATGCAGCTTGGTGTGGGTGGAGGAGGGCTCCAGGGGTTGTGGAAAAGGCTTGCTTTTGGTTCTGTGGCAGGTTTTAGGGCAGATCTGAGAGGCACGGCGACCCTCTGGCTACAGGAGACTAAGCTGGGGCAGAGGCAGAGAGACCAGGCTGAGGCCTTTACAATTATCCAGGCTGTACTTGGTGGTGATGATAGAGGAGGTGACAAGAAGGTGACAGTCCTGGGGTAGAGTCAGTAGCCCTTGTGACTGACTGAAAAGGGGAAGACTGAGATTCCTCAGCTTCTTGGCTCCTGAGAATAGTGTTTTTATGGAGCCAGACCCTGGAAGAGGGACAAGGGACCAGAGAGTTGCAGCGAGGAGGTGAGGTGCCAAAGTGCTGGCAGAGCACCTGGCAGCTGGGGAAAGAGGCCTGGAGTTTGGGAGATGGGTCTGGGCTGGAGTCAGAGAAGCGGTGTCCTCCCCTGGAGGTGGCCACCACAGCCACCGAGGGGAGAAACGTAGGTAGAGAAGAGGCCCCGGCAAAGTGAGGCTTCGGTTGTCAGAGCCAGGTGCGGCCCAGCGGTGCCAGGACACGGCTGCATCCGTGGGCTGCGGCTGCATCCGTGAGCTGTAGGAGAAGTCGAGGTCCGTGTGTGTGTGTGTGTGTGTGTGTGTGTGTGTGTGTGTGTGGTGCTGGGGCTTGAACCCAGGGCTCACTCATGCCCGGCTCTAGCTCTGAGCTCAGAAGGAATGCAAGAGCTGGGAGAGACCCCAGGGTCACTTTAATGGGATCAGAGAGCCCTGAGCTATGTGTGGTTATCCACAGGAGGAAAAGGACTGGGAATAGAGATGGCTTTCAGGGCTGGGGTGGGGGCACCCCAATTCAAGGAAGAGGAGGATGGTCCAGCCTCGAGTCAAGGAGGATGGCAACGTGAATGTTTCTGGGGAATGAATGCCTTGTGTGAATCAGCTGCTCTCCTGTCCTGGGAGAGCTCAACGCCTTCCTCCCTGCCTGCCCTCCTGAGTAGACTGTTCTCGCTTGTTAGTGAGGATGCAGAAGTGGCTCAAAAAGGGCTGGGACTCAAGGCCAAGCCCCTGGGCCAGGGTCTCAACCGTTGCATTTAATGTGGTGGGGGTGGGAGTGATGGGATACTGAGGCCTGTGCCTTCTGCCACCCTCTTCTCCCCAGCTAAGCTTCCAGCGCAAGGTGGGCATCCTGTACTGCCGGGCCGGCCAGGGTTCCGAGGAGGAGATGTACAACAACCAGGAAGCGGGGGCGGCCTTCACACAGTTCCTCACCTTGCTGGGTGATGTGGTGCGGCTCAAAGGCTTTGAGTGTTACCGGGCTCAGCTGGACACCAAAAGTGAGGCCCTGGGGACCGGAGGGGTAGGGCAGAACCTGTGCTGAGGGACAGGCTTCCTTGGTGTCCCTTGTCACTCCTTGTCAAGAGTCTGGGGCTGAGGACATGTCCGACTGCAAAGCCAGGCTGTGGCCTGGAAGGAGGGCTCAGCTTTCTTCCAAGGCCCTGGGACCCTATTGCCTGAGCTGGGGCCCAGTGGTTTGGGGGTAACACCCCTCCAACACATTCCAGAAGCCAGCCTCCAGGGGAGCACCCTCCCTCCCTGGATGGTCGGGCCCCAAGGCCCTCTGGGAGTTGTTTTTACAGAGCGTCTGCCTACCTTCCACACCGCCAGCATGCCCCACCTGCTCAGGCTGTCAGTTCCCTCCTAAGACACCCACCCCACCTCTGTCTCTCTCTGAGATCCGTTCTCACTTCTGTCTTGGTTCTATCTCGACACCCCTGTCCTGACCCCCTCCACCCTGGGGTGAGGCTGCAGCCTGTTGGGGAGGAGGGGAGTAGCTAAGCTGAAGCCCTCAGACCCTGTGACTTAGGCTTTGGCTGGTGGCATGAAGGGGTTGTCTACCTGTTGTCGGAGCATGGAGGCTCCTAAGTGTGAATGGGGATGGCAGGTTCAAGCCATCTGGACTCCCTCTGTTCCCCCTCCATGTCCCCAACTTCCTGGCTACAGCGGATTCCACGGGTACACATTCCCTCTACACCACGTACCAGGACCATGAGATCATGTTCCACGTGTCCACAATGCTGCCTTACACCCCAAATAACCAGCAGCAGGTGTGAAGGGGCTGGCATGGGTGGGGAATGGCCAGGGGTTTCTGGGAGGGTGCTGTGTGGGTGGCAGTACTTGACCTTGACCTGAGCACTCCTGACTCCTGCAACCCTCCCCTCTGGTAGCACCTTCCCAAAGACAGACAAACACCTTAGGCCTTCATCAGGGATAGGTGGGGAAGCCAGTCAGTCCCAGGCTTTGCCCTCCCTGAATGAGGGGTTTGAGGGTACACAGCCCCTCTCACCCCCGCCCCCGCCATCTAACCCCCAGCTCCTGAGGAAGCGTCACATCGGCAATGACATTGTGACCATCGTGTTCCAGGAGCCGGGCAGCAAGCCCTTCTGCCCTACCACCATCCGTTCGCACTTCCAGCACGTGTTCTTAGTGGTGCGGGCACATGCTCCCTGCACGCAGCACACATCCTACAGGTGGGCACCCGGGTTGTCCCAGGCTTCCCATGGGCACTGGGTCCAGGACGCCCCCTGCTGTCCTTCACTGCAGCTTCCCTCTGTGCAGGGTGGCTGTGAGCCGCACCCAGGACACTCCAGCCTTTGGACCAGCTCTGCCCCCGGGGGGAGGCCCCTTTGCAGCCAACGCTGACTTTCGGGCCTTCCTGCTCGCCAAGGCTCTCAATGGTGAGCAGGCAGCGGCACATGCACGCCAATTCCACGCCATGGCCACACGCACGCGCCAGCAGTACTTACAGGACCTGGCTACCAACGAGGTGACCACTACGTCGCTAGACTCAGCTTCGCGCTTTGGCCTGCCCTCCCTGGGTGGCAGGCGCCGAGCGACACCTCGGGGACCAGGCACTGAGCTGCAGGCGGCGGGTGCACTGATGTGGGGCGTGCGCGCAGCTCCAGGGGCACGGGTTGCTGCTGGAGCCCAAGCAGGAGGCCCTGACAGTGCCGAGGTGCCCTGCCTGCTGGGCATTTCAGCGGAGGCACTGGTGCTGGTGACGCCACGGAATGGCCGCGTAGTCTTCAACTGCGCCTGCCGCGATGTGCTGGCCTGGACCTTCTCTGAGCAGCAGCTCGACTTGTACCACGGCCGCGGGGAGGCGATCACGTTGCGGTTCGAAGGGGCCCCAGGTCAGGCGGTGGGCGAGGTCGTGGCGCGCCTGCAGGTAAGCCTGAGGGAAACAGCCAGGGAGTAAGCATGGGGTTCAGGGGCGCTGGCCATCAGGGTACCCTCGCGCGCCGGGTCGAAACCTGTTTTGGCGCCCCCGCCACCTGTGAAAGGGAAAGTCGGGGAGTGAGGCAAAACCAGCCTGGGAACTTAGTGAACTCTAAGCTCCAGCAGGACACCTCTGGTGTCTGAGCCTCGGGTAGTCACCTGGCCGTTGGGTCGCTAATACTTTCCAGGGAGGGCGGTGAAAGTCTTAGGTGGCCCAGGGCGGGGCGGGGGCTGGCGCGGGCCCGCCCCCTGGCAGCCCCGCCCCCTGGCAGCCCCGCCCACTCCCCGCCCCACCTGCAGCTGGTGAGCCGCGGCTGCGAGACCCGCGAGCTGGCGCTGCCCCGCGACGGCCAAGGCCGCCTGGGCTTCGAGGTGGACCCTGAGGGTTTCATCACGCACGTGGAGCGCTTCACGTTTGCCGAGACCACCGGGCTACGGCCCGGGGCGCGCCTGCTGCGAGTGTGCAGCCAGACACTGCCCAGCCTTGGCCCCGAGGCTGCTGCCCAGCTGCTGCGCTCTGCACCCAAGGTCTGCGTCACCGTCCTACCCGCGGACGAGAGCGGCAGGCCCCGCAGGTCAGGGCGCTGGGGATACCGGGAGGTGGGAGGACTGGGCAGTCTGTGCCTCCCGTGTGGCCACCAGCGTTCTCAGGATTCGCATGTGTATGCGTTTCATTCTTGAGAGCCCTGTGTGTCCTCGCCTCCCTGAACTGCATTTTACTCAGAGTGGAACCAATTAAGCACTGTTGCTTTCACTCGTCAAACGATTAGATGGGGGCTGGGGATATAGCTCAGTTGGTAGAGTTCTTGCCTCGCAAGCACAAGGCTCTGGGTTCAAAACCCCAGCACTGCAAAAAAAAAAAAAAGAAAAAGAAAAAAAGATTGGATGGCCGCTGCTACACCCCCTCCCACTATTGTTCACTTCCTCTGCTAAGCCAAGCATAGGCCACCTTGCCCTGTAAAGGGCCAGACAGTAAATATTTTAGGCTTTTTGGGATGTCCTGTCTCCACCACATCTACTCAATGAATAAGTGCAGCTGAGTTTCACAAAAATTATTTATGGACACTGAAGTATTTGGATTTTATTTAGATGCTGCTTGCCTTATGAAGGGGTTACTGCCAATTAACCAACCTATCCCAAGGTCCAAACATTGCAAGTCAAACTGTGCTAAGTTTGGACTAACTTCTACTTGTTATGAAATAGTCTATTGATTTCTTTCAATTATTTAAACATTTAAATCATTCTTAGCTCACATGAGTTGCTAAAAAGGCATACATTCTAGAAAAGAAAAAGGCACTGTCCAGATCTGGTTCCTGGCAGTGAATTTGGGATACTTAGCGATTTGCATGGTTGTTTAAACTCTCATAGCATGATACAAGCTTAGTACTACTATCCCATTTCATAGATGGATAAGTGGACATTTGGAGTGATTTGCCCAAGATACACAGGGCAGCCCTGGGATTTGAGCCTAGCTCTGGAAGAATGGGCATCAACCAGGCACACATTTTCCATTCTTGGGGAGTTTGGGTAGCTCTCCCCTGGTAGTGTGCCTCTGGCAGCAGCTGGGGGTGGTGCTGGTGATGCAGGACACTGGGGCATTGGGGAGCCCTTCCTGATGCCACCCCTTCCCATCTCCCTCAGGAGCTTTTCGGAGCTGTACACGCTGTCTCTGCAGGAACCAGGCCGGCGGGGGACTGCAGAACCTGTGCAGGATGAGATCCCCAAGGTGGTCCTCCTGCCCACCACAAAGCAGCTGCTGCGCCTGTGCCTGCAGGATGGCAGTGGCCCTCCAGGGGCAGGGGATCTGGCAGAGGAGAGGACTGAGTTCCTGCACAGCCAGAACCCAGCATCGCCCCGCAGGTGCACCTTCTTGGCCAGCTTGGTGGGGCCTGGGCAGGCAAGGCTCTGGGAAACCAGCTTCCAGGTCTGAGCCACCCCTGCTCTTCCCAGCTCCCTGTCAGATGAGGCCCCAGTCTTGCCCAACACCACCCCAGACCTCCTACTGGCCACCACTGCCAAGCCGTCAATGCATGGTGCTGGCAGAGAGACACCCCCCTCCAAGGTGAGCAGAAACAAGGCCCTGGACCCAGTGGCACAGAGGTGGCAGTTGGTATCACTGCATCAATATCCACTTCTGTCCCCAGGACCGGCCATGCAGCCCCAGTGGCCATGAGGACAAAGCAGACTCAGCCCCAGAACTGAGGGCCTCCTTCTTGCCACGAACCTTGTCTCTGAGGAACTCCATCAGCAAGAGTGAGTCTGGAGCAATGGGCAGGGAGTCAGAGGGTGGTTGTGGGCCTCCCTCTGCTGAGCCCCTTCCTTGTGCCCACAGTCATGTCAGAGGCCGGCAGTGAGACCCTGGAGGATGAGTGGCAGTCCATCTCGGAGATTGCTTCCACTTGCAACACCATTCTGGAGTCGCTGTCCCGGGAGGGTGAGGCCACCGGGGTGCTGGGAGGAAGAGCCAGGATGGGATTCTTTCTCCCTTTCAGACCTGCCCACATGGCCCCTCTGTCCCATAGGACAGCCCATCCCAGAGAGCGGAGACCCCAAGGGAACTCCAAAGTCTGATGCTGAGTAAGGCCCCCCCCCACATAGCCCCCTCTATATGCCCATGTGCCACCCTTTGCGTGTGTTCACTGGAGCTCATTGTCCACCTAAGTCTCAGAAGACAGGGGTTGGGTCCCACACACTTGAGGGGCTTCTGGGTGCCAGCCTGTGGTGCTGCCCCTGAAATGGTCCTACTGAGTTCTCTGACCTCATGTCCTCAGGCCAGAACCTGGGAGCCTGTCAGAGAAAGTCTCTCACCTGGAGTCCATGCTCAGGAAGCTGCAGGAGGACCTTCAGAAGGTGACATGGCCTGGGGTTGGCAGAGAGTCATGGGGCTGCCACAGCAAGGGGTGGCTGTTCTGACTGCCACTCCTGCCCGCCCAACACACACAGGAGAAGGCAGACAGGGCAGCCCTAGAGGAGGAGGTGCGGAGCCTGCGGCACAACAACCAGCGGCTGCTGGCTGAGTCGGAGAGCGCTGCCACCCGCCTGCTCCTGGCTTCCAAGCAATTGAGCTCGCCCACTACCGACCTGGCCTGAGCTCATCCTCAGCCCCAGCCTGACTGGACCTGCTTCGAACTGCCTGGGCCCTTCAGGGCACCTGGGTCACACCAGCCCTGGGCCCTACTCAGGATCTCTCCCTGCGCCATGGCGCGTCTTAGCACTGCCCCAACTCCCCAGCCCATTTGGTGGCAAAGGTGCCCCTACACGTCCCTGTTTGTAAATATTTTGTGGAGATAAGGGGATGTAAGGGAGTAAAGAAGCCACAGTATCAGTGTCTGTACACGTGTTCAAGATGTGTTTGGGGGGTGGCCCTGAGGCCACAAGAAGCACCCAGGACCAATTAGAAGGACAGGCCCTGGGAATACTGGCCTAGGGTTGGGCTAGCACTGAGGGGGTCTCTGAGGTTAGGCCACCCCTTGGCTTCTCCCCCTTGGCTTTTCCCAACATTTGGTTCTGTGGGAAATTGGTGGCCAATTTCCATACTCCACACCTACACTGCTTAGGTCTCCTGGTTCTGGAACCAAACCCAGAGGACTGAAATAAGGGACAGAAACAGAGTAGATCTTCAAGGCAGGGGAGAACGGAGTTCAGGGATCAAGGAGAAGTTTACTGTGCCTCATGAGGCTACCTCTCAGGGAAGGCCACACTCTGGTACTCTTTGACCACCTGACCACGTCTTGCAAGGCCCAGTTCCAGGGGTGGCACCTTCTCCATTCCATAGGCCCTCAACCCTCTTCTCTGCTTACTGGTCCATGATCCCCTACCAGGCTGAGTGGCATCATCAGGCTCACACTTGGACTTTGTGTAAACCCTGTGTTTTCCAAGTTTCCAGTCTGAGACCCAGAAAGGGCACTGAATTATTCAACATCACCTGCTTCCTGGCTCTTCCCTAGGCTGGTGAAGCTTACTCTGCTGAAACCTAGGCCACAAGTCTCTGTTAACTTAGGCTCTGGTGGGTGAGCAGGGCTTTAAGTAACAGGGACCATGAGGGAGGCTTCATGGAGGAGATGCCACAAAGACTGAGTTTTAAAGGTTGAGTTGGGGTTGGCCAGGCATCCATGTCAAGGGTACCCAGTAGGACCTGGTCTTGGCATGCACAGGAATCCCAGATTCAAGTGGCTGGAGCTGGATCAGGAAGGGTCCTGAGGGGTGCACAAGCCATCTTGGAATAGTGGTTCCTAATGCCACGGCCCAGCTTTTCTTGGTTGGGGACTCTAGTTAGCAGTTCTCAAGTGGCAATGTGGAAGGCAAGCTCTGGTTACTTTGGAGGTGTGTCTGCAGAAAACTGGGACCGGGTCATGTGGTTGATAGATGTTTCAAGGGAGGGTGACATGAGATTTGGCTGCAGGGAAGAAGATGTGGCTGGCAGCAGTCCTGGAGGGAGGGAGAGGTGACAAACTAGGTGATTGCGGTGATGACGGGGAGAAGTGAGCGGATTGGCCAGGACGTCATGAGGACTGGCTGCAAAGGCAGAAGATGTGACATCCACAGTGGCCGGAGCCCCTAGAAGGTGGCAGGGTAATAGCTGGGACAAGGAGGAAGGAGGGGCAGTTGGGGTTGGCTAGCTGAGGTCACTTGGGACAGGGCGAGTTTGAGAGGCTTAAGAGACGGTGTCGTGGCGCTGTCCAGTGGGCTGGCCCGCAGAGGAGACAAGTTTGGGCTGGAAACAAGGATCTGAGACTGATGAGCCACGAGCACGATAAGGTCACCCAGGGAGTGTGGGAAGGTCCATGAAAGGTTTCCGGGAGTCAGTGAAGGTCACCGCAGGACACTGGGAAAGCCAAGAAGAGCGAGGCGCTGCCCGGATTGGAGGACCTGGGCTCGCTGCTTTCCCTCGACCTTGGGCTGGGACCCTGAGCGCAACGCCGCGGTCGGCTTCCAAGCCGCCTCTGCTCCACGGGTCCCGCCTCCGCCCCGCCCCTATCGCCGCGGCTCCAGTCAGCCCAGCCTCCCCGGCGCTCTTGTTCCGGCAGGTCGGCAAGTTCACCCTGGTCCTGACCCTAGGGCCGGGCCGCCGTCAGCTCGGGCTCCACCCTCGCAGCGGGAAATCGGTTCGGCCTGCCTTGGCTTCTGGCCCCGCCCCCGGACACGCCCCCGAGCGCGAGGCCCGAGCGCAAGTTTGACACTCCGCAGACATCTTCCGGTCCCCAGCACTGCGCCGCCGCTGGCGTCTTTTCTCGAAGGCACGATCCATTGGCATTGGCGTCGGCACTCGGGGCCTCTTCCCAGGGGACTCGTTAACTGTCTCAGCGCAGTTTCAATAATGTTAACCCGCGTGCCCCTGGGAGCACCCTTCCGCAACCGTGCGAAGACCAGAACAGAGACACCATCACCGCCCAGATTTTTTTCCCCAAGGGCTTTACCTGGCCCAACGCTAAATGCTATCTACGCATGCGCATCGGGACCGCTGGCCCATCGGCTAACGCTGGTCGCTGCTGCGCCTGCGCCGGGTCAAACCGGAAGCAGTCCAAATCTATTCCAGGGGCTATGCAGTGGCCTTTGTTTATGCCTCTGAGGCTGTGGCTCTCCTCCCGGAACCGGGTATCAAAGCACTGTTGCAGCAGGCATAGGCCTTTACTTGGCATCGCTCTTTCCCCAGCAGAGGCACTCCCTTGGTCACCCAGGCCTGAACTTAGTGCAGCGTTCTTGATCCTTTACTGCCGACCCCTAACATGGTCTCTGGTCCTACTGGACTGCAAACATTGGCTGCAGATTATATCCTCTTCTGATCTAAGACCTACATGGAATTAGTGGAGCCTCTGAATATTCTGAAACTTCCATTCCCACAGCCGAGGGGCCCAAATAGGCTCTCTGCACTGGGAACCCTGCCTTCACTGCCTGTTTCCATCTGCTGGATGGTAACTGGGGGTTTCCAAAGGCATCCTAAGACCACACCCTCCCAAATGACACTGTGCATATTCACTCAACTCTGTTACCAATGTCCAGCCTGACATGACCAGCAAGACGTGTTCAGTGTTTGCTGAAAGAAGGCAAATCTCTGGCCAGCTTGGCAACAAATTTATTAGAGTAGAAAGAGCAAGAGTCCAATTGCTTTAATTCTTCAGTAGAAACTGCCTCTCAACTGGAGAGCTTCCAGCCTGCCCTCCCCCACTCTCCAAACAATCTGCCCACTATTAAGGCACTTGAGAAAAGGGGGGAGCAGGGAAGTCTCAGACCAAACTCCCTCAGGATCCTGGAGCGGGTGGCTACTATGCCACTGGTTCCCTTCTGCCACTGCTGAGCAAGGAAAGAGCTGGCAGAGACCTCTGCAGGGCAGGAAGGCCATCCCTCAAGTGCTGGTGATAGGCAGCGCCACAGAGGGGGTTGGTAATGGAAGAGTATTTTGGATCTAGGTGTAAATTAATCCTTACTGTGAGGAAGACACTTGATAATAAGGCTTTTGGCCTCAAAGGCCGTAGCTCCAGCCTGCTTCTCTCTCTAGGAGAGTGCTAGAAGTTGGAGCATGGGGATAGGGTCCTCCCAGAGTTCCCTACAAAGGGAGGTGACCATTAGGATGGGGAAGACTTAAAGTCTTCCCAGTTCCCCCATTTCCAGAGAAGTTAATGCTTCTGCTTAAGCACCTCCAAAAAGAGATAGATAGATATTGCCAATGAAAGAATAAAATGTGCCCCCAAAAAGGCATCACCCAAAGATGTTGGGGGCAGCTGGAGTACACCCCCCAGAATCCATAAGTGCTTTGGGAGGGCTTCAATCCCTTGCAACCTGGTGCTCTGGGAAGGGCTGACATCACCCGCTTAGGAGCTGATCTGACTCAAAAGGGCTGAGAAGTCCATGTCCACAATGGAGGAGAAGTCTTCATCCCCTGCAAGGCCGTTGGGGAGCCCCGAGGTTCCCAGGGAGGTGGGCGCTGGGTCAGGGGGCCTCTGGGAACCTGTCACCAGGCGAGTGATGGCCTCAGGGTACTCCATTAGCATAGGCTCAGCTGTGGGGTGGGGCATGGACACACCCTGGTTCAGCAGCTGCTGAAACTCTGAGTTGTCCACGGATGCCAGGTCTGTGAACACGGCTGGGTCTGTGCTGTTGCCAAGCAGGGCCCCCAGGTCCTCATCAGCATCGAACTGCAGGTGCAGCAGGGCCTCCGACAGCGTGCCTTCCCCAGCCTGGGTGGTCTTTGGGGCAGGTGGGGCCACAGCCTGGGGAGGGCCTGGGGCTAGGACTGGGCCAGGGGCTGGGGTCTGGGCCTGAGCCAGAGGTGGTGGCATGGCTGGGGCTGGGACCAAGGCCTGTGCCAAGACTGGGGCAGGGGTTGGTGCCAAGGCAGAGGCCTGGCTTGAGATCTGCCCAGAAGGTAATACCATGGGGGAGAACTCGTCGAAATTGATGGTGCTGAGGGATGGTGTAAAGGTATAGGGCTGGGGGGCTGCAGGAGAGACAGAAAGGCCGAGGTCACAGAAAGCCCTAGAGAGAGCCACCCCATTCTCTGTGCCTGAGCCCCTCTTGACAGTGCTTAGGACCAGTCCCTCCCTTTTTATTTTGTATTTTGAGATAGACAGGATCTCATTAAGTTGAGTAAGCTGGCCTTAAGCTTGGGATCCTCCTGAGTAGCTGAGATGACAGGTGTTAGACTATAGTCAGCTCCTAGCTTCCTCCTCATTCCCAATGTGACTTGGTCAACAGGATCCAGTTCTAGCCAAACTGCCTCTGTGGAGCCCTCCATGATTCCTAGAGCCCACAAAGAGATCTCACCTCTGACCTTTTTTTTTTTTTTTTTTAAATATATAAATTTTTTAGTTGAGGTGGACACAATAGCTTTATTGTATTTTTATGCGGTGCTGAGGCTCAAACCCAGGGCCTCACACTTGCTAGGTGAGCATTCTACCACTGAGCCCCAGCCCCAGCCCCATCACCCTGACATTTTAAAGCTCTCACTGTATAGCCAAAAATCAACTGAGGGGAGTACTCAGGGAGTAGTGGCCTGAAGTGGGTACTTATCACTTTTGTTGTTGTTGTTTTGCTTTTTGGTACCAAGTACTTAACTTAGGGGCACTCAACCCCTGAGCCACATCCACAGCCCTTTTTGTACTTTATTTAGAGCCAGGGCCTCACTGAGTTGCTTAGCGCCTCGCTGTTGCTGAGGCTGGCTTTGAACTCGCCATCCTCCTGCCTCAGCCTCCCGAGCCGCTGGGATTACAGGTGGGCACCACTCTCAGCCAGCTTATCACTTTTTAAAGCCAACACTAGCATCTCTTACTACTTTAGAGGCGCTTTTTGTTTTATTTTTGTTTTTCCTTCCCTGATTCAATTGAGAGTTTGGGCAGAGATCATCCATTTTTATTATTCTTTTAGTACTGGAGATTGAACGCAGGGGCATTTAACTACCAAGCCACATTCCCAGCCCTTTGAGACAGGGCCTCACTAAATTTCTGTGGCTGGCCTTGAACTTGTGATCCTCCCGCCTCAGCCTCCTGAGTCGCTGGGATTACAGGTGTGCGCCACCATGCCCAGCTTGAGATCATCTACTTGTCATGACTGTTCCCAAGGCATCTAACACAGACCTCCCTGTACTTCAGTGTCTCCAGGAAGCTGCTGCTTCCTGAAACCCTCTTCCAAAGCCTTTAGTTTAGCAGTCTGTAATGGGTGGGATAGGAATCCATGCCTCCACTGCTCCCTTGATGACCCTGACAGAGGTCACCAAGCCACATCCCTGAGAAGCACAGGCCTCACAGAGAGCAGGTACCAGACACCTGCTGGTGACGCTGCCTATGTTCATCTCCCTTCTAGAAGGGGTCCCAAATGTGGCCTGAACAGAGTTGAAACCATCGTTCCAAGGGCACTACAGGAAATCCTTACCTGGTTTAGAGATGGAAGTTGAACTGCGGGAAGGCACAGCAATGCGCCGGGGTGGAGGCCGGGGATCAGTGGGTCCTGCAGGGCAGGACTGGGTCAGTTCAGTCCCTGGGATGTCCCCTCCCAGTTCCTGGGGCCTCCTGCCCTGCCCACTCCCCTTCTCACCACTGAAAGGGCTCTTCTTCATGATGCTCTTGAACGTCTCGTATGTCCTTTTGCGCTTCTCCTCAATGCGATGACGATCGTCTAGAAAGCAATGGCAGAGTGGGCCTTGCTCTCCTCAGCTGGCCTCGTGTCCCCAAGGCCCCTCCAGAGAAAGGGGAAGGGCCAGGCTTTCCTGAGACTCATCTCCCCACCCCCACACAGCAGTTCCAAGACTCTCCAAGCTTTTGAGAAGGCTCTGTTGGCCGAGTCTGTCCCGCAAAGGTCCCTGGATGCTGCCACGTGAAGGGGCCCTGCTCCAGGGAGAGCAGCGCTCAGGGGACCAAGCTCCAGGTCACCCCTCACCTGCACTGCTCACCTCCAGCCTGCAGCCTGGTCTGGAGAGGAGCACTCTGCTCAGGCCTACTTAAGACTCCCAGACTCCTCTTTCCTCTACTGGTTTGGCACATTAGCCTGGAGCTTTCAGAACTACCTTCCTCCTCTGAAGCTTCATCGACCCAGAGCCAGCCTCATGACTTCACCTCAAAAGCTTGGTTCTTTCTCCTCCTGGGTCCCTGACCATCCTTCTGCCCTGTCACTAAAGCTAGAAACCCTGGAGTTATCCCTAACATCATCTTTTTTTCCCTCCCACTCACTAACTTGACATGTATTTACCAAGCACCTACTTGCCAGCCTCCCTCCAAGCCACTGGACATGTGCCTATGAGTAACATGCAAGGGTCCTGCTCCTAAAAAGGTGATATCTTGGTGATAAGGGACACGGACACAACCACACGAAATCTCAAAATGTGCCAGGAGCTCTGAGGAAGCTCATGTATGAGAACAAGGTGATGGAACAGCACCGGAATCCAGGTGAGAGTCTGATTAGAGGTCAGGAAAGGACTGGTGTGAGCCAGCCACAACAGACACTTGGGGCCAAGCATTCCAAGCAAGGCTACGGCTAGGACACAAGTCCCGAGGCAGACTGAGTCCAGCGTGCGCCACACACCAAGAGGCCTCGAGGCTGAAGGGTAGCCAAGGTGGACAACAGGAGGTGTGATCTGCTTGCTCTGCCATCTTTTCTGCAAGATCCACGCCCCACATCTCCTCTTCCTCCACTACAGCAACATCTTCCAAAAAGGCCCCCCTAACTTGGTCCCTCCCTCTCTGATCCTCTGACTGCAGCAGAGTGAGCCTCCAGTTCTGCTCAGGCCAAGTCTCTCCTGGGGACGCGTTGGTGGCTCCCCACTGCTTCCAGGATGCAACCCTGCATTTGGCCTGGGGACTGACAAGCACTGCGTCTGGGTTTGTCCACGGTCTGGTCAGCTCCCACCACAAAAATCCCCGACTGGTGATGCCCTTGCCAACATTCCTGCCTTCCAGTGGTAGGCCACAGGCCTCAAGAATGTGCTTCTGGATCTTTCTCCAAGGTAAATGCCACCACCTCCAAGCACCTGTCTCCAGTTCCCTCCTGCGCTCCCAGGGCACACTGCCCCCACCTCAGTTTCACGCATTTCTGTGATGTAAGGATGTGTTTGTGTGTCCATCTTCCTCGTGTGATTAAGCTTATGAAGGGCAGAGAACCCATCTTGTTCATAACTCCAGACACGGGTCCTACTACCAAGTGGGTACTCAAAGCCTGACCAAAATGTGGCTGAGTGGTATGGTAGGGACAAGGGACACGTGCATACAACAGGACCATAGGGCCAGGTGACCTGGGGTCAGATGCTGACTCTGCCACTCACCAGCTATCTCTGCCCTCAAAAGACTAGTGAGAGATTAAAATCAGGTAATACGGAAATGCTTGGAATAGGGGCAGACTAGTAGTATGAGCTTAGAAGTCTTGGGTATCATTTGTAAATGAGGCAAGAGAAGGATTCCGACTAGTCACATATCTCTCAACAATGGGACCTATTCTGAGAAGTGCACCGTTCGGCGATTTCGGATTTTGTCATTAGGTGATTTCGTCATTGGGTATACTTACAAAAGCTAAGATGCTACATCACTAGACAATACAACCTCATGGAACCCCCATCATATGTCAGTCTGTCCTTGACCAAAATGCTGCACAGCAATGACTACACTGTACAAATCCCAAGTTCCAGCACCAAACATCCAGCTCTGGCTTTTCTTTTTAGAGCCCAGCAGCCCTGCTGCCACCCTCCCTGGCTGCGTACCTGTGTCTGGCAGGTACTGGAATTCCATGGGCTCACTGAGCTCCCGGTCAGAAGGCCGCCGCAGCTGCATGGAAACACGCACAGGAGCCTGCAGGCTGGGGTCCGCATAGGGAGGGGTCCGGAACACAATGGCCACTTGCCTGTGCACGTCAGCTTGAGAAAAGGAGCCTCTGGCCTCCCAGCCTGGTCCCGTGAAATACACCTCAATGTCCTCTGCGGGAGATGGGTGGCAGTGTGTGTCAGTGTCTAACCCCTCAAGCCTCCCGACCCATCTCAGGCCTGAGTGTTAAAGCCAAGTGCTTCGTACCCCATCTCAGCCTTGCCCCTCACCTCTCACTCCAAACGGTCCAACCCTACCCCTGGCATGTACCTTTCTGCACCTTGTCACATAGCAGGAAGATCTCGTCCCCACCGAGGCAGCTCCCGGAGTTTCGGTTCACTCGGCAGATTTTGAGCTCAGCAGTGTTGGGGGCGCCTGAGGGCGTGATAATAAGGAAGGAAGCCCTGAACCACCAGAGGTCCCCAGGGTGGCCTGCAGGAGATGCAACATCCCTGCCCTGCCCTGCCCTGCCCTATCTGCCCACTGTCAAGATAACCCAGTTTGAAAATCACACCTCTGCAGCCAAACAGACCATTCCTGTTGGCTCCTCACACCCACCAAGGTGGCAGCTCTTCAGCGGCTGTGTGCTCAACACTGTTCTGGGCGAGGAGAATCCACAATGCACGGCACCTATCACCTCGGCCCCCACAGAGCTGCGGCCCAGTGGGAACCAATTTGATCACACCTGGCAATGAGCCCTTCCCTCCTGACCCCCAGTTTATTCTGGTTCCCCATTCTTGGGGCGCCAGAGCCCTTTCATTTTCATTTATCCTGCTGCTTAAAGACTGCAATTGATCAACATCAGCCCAATTCACCTGTAAGCTTCCGGTGAGCTGCCTCATTAAATTATCACTGTCCCGCATTGTCTTGTTCCTCCTAGTTGAGGTTCTGGAATCATTAGCTCAGGTCTGGGCACACTAACCCTCCCATCATGTAAAATGGAAAATGCCCACTTCCCATCAGACTCGCTACCAGCCTGGAAGCCACCCCTGGAGGGCAGGTCAGGTGGGCACTGAGGAGATGATTAGGACACCAGATGACTCAATGAAGCTAGAGACCCTCTCGCTGGCCACACCCACCACAGCCCTCTTCCTCTTACCCAGGCCCACCCTTCTCCCCCTTCTGTGGCTCCCTAGCCACTCACGGTTGTCAAAGATCGGATGAGAGAGGACAGGCGGTAGGCAGAGAGGCCTCCCTGATGGGTCTCGCACTGTCACCTGGAAGCAGAGCCGTACAGCATTCAGGTCATAGTCCCCACGCTGCTCTTCTATGGGAACTGCCAGAAAAACAGATAGGAAAGTTAGGAAGGAGGATGGGGAGGGGCACAAGGGGCGGGATGAGGGAGTGCAGGCAGCTCTGTACTGGGGGTGCCATTTGAAGGTATGAAGAAAGAAGCCAACATCCTAGACCCATCACTGACTCCACAGTGACTAGTTGTCACTAGATGCCCACTCTCTGGGCCTCAGTTTCCAAGTGGTAAATGGGAGTGTGTAATGAGTGGGCAGCAAGATTCCTTCTGCACTATGAGTCTTGGTCAATGAGGGAGAAGCAGGGCAGGGGCCTAGGCAGGGTGAGAGGGTGTGGTCTTCGCCCCCTTGCCCCTCACCTTGGAAGGGGTTGTTGTTGGTCTGAATGCGCTGGCTGATCGCCTGCTCCAGGTCCCGCTTCTTCACACACTGGATCCCCAGGTTCTGGAAGCTAAGGTGCCCCCCCAAGGCATCAGTCCTGGGTTTCCACCCTCCTCCCTTGTCCAGTCTACCCCTTTTTCCCTCCTAAGCCCAAGTCCCCAGATCACTGCTGTGCTTCGCCCCCTCCAATGGCTTCCTACTGTGCTGCAGTGAAGACCACGCGTACCTCAGCGGAGGAGCCCCCTTGGGTAGGAAGCCCTCAGCAGTAGGAGCTTATTTTCCATCCTCCCCACATACTAAATTCATTCCCCCTCAAGGTCATTGCACTTGTTTGTTCTGCCTGGAATGTTTTTTCGTGCTTCTCTGCTTTCTCATTATTTAAGTTTTAGGAAAGAGAGGCTTTCCCTGACCTCTCAGTCCAAAGTAATGAATCCAGCTTCCCTGCCTCCCCCGCCCATGCTTACTCTCCCAACCTATTACCCTACTTTATTTTCACCACTGAAATTATTACTCTCTAACAGTATCTTGCTTTTGTTTATTTTTTGGTACTGGGAATTGAACCCAGGGGGACTTTACCACTGAGCTACATCCCGGGCCCTTTTTTATTTTTTTTCAGACAGGATCTCGATTTGTTGCCTAGGGCCTCACTAAGTTGTTAAGGCTGCCTCAAACTTGCAATCCTCCTGCCTCAGCCTCCTGGGTCACTGGAATTATAGGCATGCAATACCGCACCAGCCTTCTATAGTATCTTGTCTGTTTATTTATTTGTATTATTAGTTGTGGCCTGACTCTGTCAATTGGTATGTAAGCTCCAGGGAAGTCTGCTAGTTTAATGTTTTCTTTCTCATAAGAGAGATATGACACCAAAGGACTTGCCCCTCCAGCCACAGGTATCAGGGCCTGCAGGATGGTCAGGGACTCACCCTCTCCCATGGAGCTCCCACTTGATAGCGTGAACACATTAACAAATATATATCAAATATATATATATTTCTTTTGGGGGGTACTAGGGATTGAACCCAGGGGAACTTAACCACCAAGCCACATCCCCAGCCTTTTTTTTTTTCGTTTTTCTTTTTTTTTTGTCATATTTTATTTAGAGATAGGGTCTCAGGATCTTGTTGAGTTGCTTATTTTAGCACCTTGTTAAATTGCTGAGGCTGGCTTTGAACTTGCAATCCTCTTGCCTCAGCCTCCCAAGCTGCTGGGATTACAGGTGGGCCATGCCAGCTCAACAGATAATTTCAAAACAAAGGGAGTCTGCTTGCAGAGCTCAGAACACAGCAAGGAGTGAGGAATTCTGTCCAGAAAGGAGTAACACTGTAACAGCTACTTGTCCTCTATCTCACCAGCTCCGTCCTGGCCTTTGGGGAACTCACCTGTGGATGCAGCGGTCTGGGCAGAGCTCAGCCTCATAGAAGCCATCCCTGCAGTCCTTTCCCACAAGCTCATGGGGATGAGGCCGGTGAGGGGGGTCCTTGGTGACCAGGGAGATGCGAACTGTCCCTGGTCCTGTGTAACCATTGATCTGTCCAAAGTACAGAGCATACTCTAGTGGCCCAGTAATTCCAAACCTGGTGCCCAGACCCGGTGGCAAGTCTGCTGGGGGCTTCCCAGGCCTTTCCACCACAACTGTGCCCCCACCCTACCCTGGGCTAGTGCTGACCTTAATGGTGGGGTGGGTCTTAGTGGTATCCGTGCTTCTCTCTCCTGGAATACTGCCCGCCGATCGGCCCTCACACTTGTAGCGGAAGCGCATGCCCCGCTGCTTGGGCTGCTCGATGATCTCCACATAAGGGCCAGAAGCCTGGGCCGGCTCTGCAGGAGACACAGCCAGTAGGTCTGGTGCTGCCCCCACGGCCCCAAATGTTGGGCAGACCCTCCCCAACCGCTGAAGAAGGATGGCCCACTTACCTGAGGGGAAGATGAGGGGGAACAGGTCTGAAAAGGGGGAGAAACAAGGATCAGTACAAGCCCACTGCCCATCCTCACCATGGAGCCAGGCTCCCTCCCAGGGAAACTGAGTCAGGACCTGCTCCTACCACCTGCGGTGAAACTAAGGGGTCGGGGCAAAAGAAGCAGCACTACCTGCCTCCTGAGGGAAAACGGTGTGCAAGCCTTCCTTTGCAAGGGGAAACTGAGTCAGGACACTTCCCACCCTCTCTCCTAAGGAAACGAAGACACATTCTCCCCTAATAACGAAGTCAGAGCTGCTCCCAACGACCCGGGGGGCATTGAGTCACCCCGCACCCACGGCCTGGGAAGAGACCGAGTCAAGGCCCTCACCCCCCGCGGGAAACTGAGTCAGACCCCTTGTCGTCCGCCCCGCCCCGCGCCACCATCCGGCCGGCCGCTCCCTGCGCAGCGCCCGGTGGCGCAGGAAGGGGCGGAAGCCCGCGCAGGGCTCGGGTCCCGGCTCCGGAGACCAGGCGCAGCCACCCCGAGGGGTCAGAGGGCGTCCTCACCGTCCATGGCCGGGGTCCGGGGGCGGGGCCGGGGTCGCAGCTGAGCCCGCGGCGCGCTCTACAGCGGAGCCATTCGCCAGAGGCGGAAATGCGCCGCGCGCGCCCGCAGCCGCGTCACTGCCCGGAATCCGGCCGCGCCTGCGCGCTGAGCCGCCACCGGCGCGCGCGGGGGCCGAGAGCAAGTGCACCCCGCGCGGAGGACGGAGAGGCCGCGCGCGCCGCCGCGGGGACCGGGAACAAGTGCACGCCGCGTGGGGGACGAAGGAGCTACTCTCCCGGATGCCGCCAGGCTGGAGGCCGCTCCTGGGCTGGCACGGAGGGAGGCTTAGCTCGTTCCTAGGGCTCGGCCCCGCCTGAAGGGCGGACCCGCCGATTACTCACTTTGTTTTTAGGGGATTTCGGGCCCCCCTCCACCCCCGTCGATCCGAGGAGTTTGGTGATGTCACCCGGGCCCAGTCTGGAGCACAGCCAGGGCTGCTTGCTGCGGCCGCCCTCCCTGCGCGGGGAAAGGCCCTGGCCTGCAGCGCCGGAACGATCAGGAGGCTCAACTCCAATCCACATGGTTTTCCTAACCGTCCCGTGCGGTCTGGTTGCTGCTGACTTTGAAGCACTTTTAATTCCCTATTCACTCCGTCGAGGTGCCGCTGGGGAGTGTGCATGGATGGTGGGGCTTCGCATGCACTGGGCGATGGAGGTCCTGGGGCAAGTCCGCAGCCGCAGACAAGAAGACCGGGAACTTGTCACCTACCCCGCTAAAGCGCCCGTTTAAGATGCCCCCAAACTGCAAGCCCTTGAGGGGCAATGGGCCCCCAAGAGTAAATCCCAGAGCCTAGTGCCTGTGTCTGAGAAGGTCCCAGGGCCGCTGGGTTCTCTTGAACCCGCAGGGTCACGTCCCGTGCGCACCTCCCCAAATACTCCCGTTAGGGCCCAGGCTCGGAAGTCAGAAGTATTTCCAGTAGTTAACTGTCTTGCAACTCCAGGGCGAGGGTATTGCCGTCAAGGCCAAGACCCAAGGCATATGTACGGGTTGAGGATGGAGAGTTGGGCTGGAGCATTCGGATCCCAGGGTTCCTCATCCCAAGATGAAGATGCTCCACAGCAGGCATGGAGTCTTCTCCAGATGGAGAAAGACTTAATTTTTCTGAATTCATTCTAAATTAGGAAGCCATGTGGGAATTGGAAAAGATTGGAAATTCTGACTTGCTTTCCCAGGCGCTGAAAAAACAGGAAGAGAAAAGTGAAAATAGAGTTTCCACCCCTCCCACTCATTTCAGTTTCCCACATGGCTGGCCCTGATTAGAAAAGTCAGTTCAGTATTTTGAAGAGGCGACCTCAAAGGTCCACAGAATGGGTAATCTCTGGTTAACAACACACACGCTCATCACTGATTCTTGTATGATCCTCTTTTTTAAAAAATTCACATATATTTATGACTTTTCCATTAATACCATGAGCCAGACACAGTGGCACATTCATGGAGGATTGCAAATTCGAGGTCAGCCTCAGCAACTTAGCAAGTCCCTAAATAAGTCTTAAAAAAAATTAAAAGGGCTGTGGATGGAGTTCAGTTGTAAAGAGCCCCTTTTAATCCCTAGCACCAAAAAAAATTTATACCATGAATACCAGTGTACTCATTGCAAAATTCAAGGGGGTAGGTAGAACACCACTGTGATTTACATCTATGCCACTTGTTTATTCCCTCCTTATCCCATGTCCAGGCTCTACCAGTGTGTATTTTTTTGGTACTGGGGATTGAACCCAGAGACACTTTGCCTCTGAGCCACATCCCCGGTTCTTTTATTTTTTATTTTGACACAGGGTCTCATTAAGTTGCCCACTCTGGCCTCAAACAGATTCCTCCTGTCTCAGCCTCCAGAGTTGCTGGGATTACAGATGTGTGCTGTGGCACCTAGCACAAATTTATTTTTTAAAGGAATTTGTTTTGAGGGAAAAAAATATGGGGCAAAGAAGTATGGAATAGAAAATAAGCACAAATGTAAACTTGTAAATTTTTTTAAATAATCACAACTATAAAGAATGTGCTAAAAAAAAAAAAAAAAAAAAAAAAAAAAAAGAATGTGCTATATAAAACACAAAGGTTTAAAGCAAGGCCAAAGATCTGTCTCTGGATTCTGGAACTTAAGCTGAGGATTTTGTTTTTGGATGGATCACTGATCACTGGTAGGTCCATATGTGTGACCAGACTTAAAAGAATGACCACTTGGCCTGGTAAAAGTAGATGAAGTGTTTGGTTTCATGCGTCACATAACAAAGTTTCTCTCACAATGCCTGGGTGGAGGAGCTGTGATTCTTTTTTTTTTTTTTTACTATGTTAGGGATTGAACTCAGGACCTCCCACATGCTAAGCAAGTACTGTACCACTGAGCTACATCCCCAGCCTTTTAAAATTTTATTTGGATGAAGGGTCTGGCTAAGTCGTCCAGGCTGACCTTGAACTTGTGATCCTCCACCTCAGTCTCCTGAGTAGCCAGGTTCGCAGGGGTGTGCCACCACCCCAGGCTAGAATCCATTTTTGTAGTCTACCAGAAGTTTTGCTTCTGATTTTAAAGATTATACAGTATTCCTGATTTTCAAAGGCTGTGTATCTGATAAAGAATATATTAACTGGGGACTGGGGCTGTAGCTCAGTGGTAAAGTGCTTGCCTAGCACATGTGAAGCACTTGGTTCAGTCTTCAGCACCACATAAAAATAAAATAAAGGTATTGTGTCCACCTACAACTAAAAAAAATTTTACAACTACATATTAATAACCTTTATCCACTTACATGAGAAACACCCATGTAATTAGCACTGTGTTAGTATGTTTGTTGTGAGTTTTTGGTACATGTTCATTATCAGGTTAAGTTCCTGTCTAGTGCTAGTTCACTAAGAGTGTTGGTGATAAGATGAATGTTGATTTTATTCAATCCTTCTCCTTCATCTACAAAGAAGATCTTGTGGGTTTTCTCCTTTATCTGTGAATGTAGAGAATGACACAGATTTCCTAATAGAAACCACCTTGTATTCTTGGTACAAACCTGACTTGGTCATAGTGGTATCACATTGTTGAATTCAATTAATCAATATTTTAGAAAGGGATTTTTAGTTTGCAACTGTATTTGTAAATGAAATAGCTAGTTTTTTTTTTCTTTAAAAAATTGACTTTAGCTAGGTATAGTAGTGCACACCCATTATCCCAGTTACTCAGGAGGATCCCAAGTTCAAGGTCAGCCTTGGGCAACCTAGTGAGATTTTGTCTCAAAATAAAATTTAAAAAAGGTCTGGGGCCACTTTATTTATTTCTTTATATTTGAGACCATATCTGGCTAGGTTGCCCAGGCTAACCTTGAACTTGGGATCCTCCCACCTCAGCCCCCCATACTTAAGTGATATTTAAGAAATAAAACAAAATGGTACAAAGAAAGGACTAGGGATATAACTTATTGGGAGAGCATCTCTGGGCTCATTCCCCAATAAGACAAACACACACACACACCCCTACCTTATCTAATTTTAGTATTAAAGTTGTACCAGTCTTAGAGAATAAAGTTGTACCAGTCTTAGAGAATGATTTGAGGGAATATTCTCCATTTTCTATTCTCTGAAAGTGTTCGTGTAGGTCTGGACTGACTTATTTCCTTAAAAGTTTGGAAAAGTTCCCAGTAAAATCACCTGAGACTATTATTTGTTCTGTAGAAAGATTTTATTTTATTTTAACCTTTTCATTATAAACATTTAAAAACACAGTATTAGAGAAAGAGAAAATAGTATAATTAGCCCACATGTACTATTATTCAGCTTTTATCAGTTGTCATCTTTTTCTTATTATTTTTTGCAGTGCTGGACATCAAACCTAGCGTCTCACACATGCTGGGTAAGCACTCCACCCCTGAGCTATACCCCCAGCTCCATTACATCTTTTTTTTTTTTTTTTTTTTTTTTTTTTTTTTGGTACTTGGGATTGAACTCAGGGGCGCTGAACCATTGAACCACATCCTCAGCATTAAGTTGCTTAGGGCCTAAGTTGCTGAGGCTGGCTTTAAACTTGCAATCCTCCTGCCTTAGCCTCCTGAGTCGCTGGGGTTACAGGTGTGTGCCACTGCACCCGACTCCATAACCTCTTTTTTTTTTTTTAATATTTTTAGTTTTAGATGGACACAATGCCTTTATTTTATTTGTTTATTTTTTATATGTTACTGAGTATCGAACCCAGAGCCTCACATGAGCTAGGCAAGTGCTCTACCATTGAGCTACAACCCCAGCCCCTTCATTACCTCTTAATTTAGTGAGACCCTGTCTCAAAATAGAAAATAAAAAGGGGTTGGGTATGTGGTTCAGAGGTTAAGTGCCTCTGGGTTCAATTCCTGGTACCCACGTCCCCTGCAAAAATAAAGAAACGGTGCTAGAACAATGGAGGGGGAATGAAGCCTATTCCTTACCTTGCACCATATACAGCAAGTTGTTTCTTGCTTCTCTTGATAGTCACTCGTGTTTGGTGGTGGTCACTTATGAGATCAAATAACAGTCCATGAGTTCAGTTTGGGAAGCCTTCCCTCCATGGAAGGTTGTTTCTATTTCTGCTTCCTCTTTTGCCCTTGATATGGGTGTGGTTGGGGAGGTATGGGAGCAGTGAGTCCATTTTAGGAGTAAAACAGTCAGCCCTCCAAATCTGTGAGTTCTGCATCTACAGATTGAACACCGCAAGGATCGAAATAGTTGAAAAAAATGTGTACTGAACATGTACAGACTTTTTCTTGTCATTATTCCCTAAACAATAGAGCATAATAACTATTTACACTGCTTTTATATTACATTAGGCATCATAAGTACAGAGATGATTTAAAGTACATAGGCAGATATGTGTACATTATATGTAAATGCATGTCACTTTATATAAGGGAGTTGAGCATCTGTGAAATTTGGTACCCACAAAGTTCCTGGAGCCAATCTTCTGTGAATACTGAGGGACGATTGTTATATAAAACTACAAGATTGCTGCTGTCCTTGTTGATTTCCAAAAACAATCCTCTTTCTTTCCTTCTTTCTTTCTTTATTATTTCTTCATTCATTCATTCATCCATTCATTCATTCATTCATCCTGAGGGTGGAACTCAAGGGTACTCTATTTTGGTACTAGGGATTTAATCCAGGGGTGCTTTATCACTGAATCACATCCCCAGCCCTTTTAATTATTTATTTGTTTGTTTATTTATTTATTTTTGTGGTGCTGAGGATTGAACCCAGGGCCTTGTGCATGAGAGGAAGGCACTCTACCAACCGAGCTATATCCCCAGCCCTATTTTTTATTTTGAGACAGGGTCTTGCTAAGTTACCAAGGCTGGTCTTGAACTTGCCATTCTCCTGCCTCCAGAGAAGTTGTGCCACCATGCCTAATTCCACAAATGATCCACTATATATTGTGTTTAAATTAATAAGAGAATGCAAATATTGTCAATAAAAGAATAAAACTAGTTCCTGAAACACCCTGTTTAAGTTAGGGACTTTAGGACTAAGCTACTTTTAGGTTTGTGTTTTGTTTCTGTTTTTTCCATACTAGGGAATGAACCTAGTGCCTCAAGCATTTGAGGCATGTGAGGCAAGCACTCCATCACTGAGCTCTATCCCTAGCTATTTTAAGTTTGTTTTAAGACAGGGTCTTACTAAGTTGCCCCGGCTGGTCTTGAACTTGCCATCCTCCTACTTCAGCCTCCAGAGTTAACTGGGATTACCGGTGTGCTCCACTGTGCCCAGCTCTGTCTATCAACCGTTTTTTCTGACAGGTATGAGAAACTGTACCAGATACAGAGTCTATACCTGTTTCTATGACTCTTCTAGAAATGGCACCTTCCCTATCTCTGGGTATTGTCCCTACTATGGAAGTGTAAGAATCAAAATTGTATCACTCCTTATGTTTGTAGATATTTAAAGAAAACATGCCCACACACCTTTCCGCTGGCTGACCAGATGATTTACTTTGCATGTGATATGCCCTAGTTCCCTGTGTCCTGGGAACCAGCCCCTCTGGCCCCTTTCCAGCACTGTAAACAATGAACAAGGTTCATTGGGCATGGGCTGCATGCCAGATGCTGAGCTAAATACTGCACAAATGTTATTTTTTAATCTACTGTTCACAGTCAGCCCTTGCAATCGCACCATTTGGACCACCCCATATAGGTGAGCTAACAGGTATAGAGGCATTGAGTGACATGCCCAAGTAACACAAGACCCAGAACTTTAAGTTAGTTCTGCTGATTCCAGAGCTGTCATTGCAACTGCAGTACCTGATAAAATGTGACCTGGGACACAGGGGTTGGAAGGACCTCAATTGCTCCTCAGGTTATGCTCCACAGTGTCACTCTGGCCCCAACATGCTCAGCTCAGGAAACAGGATGCTCTCAACTCTGGCTGATCTGGGTCCTTTCTGATGGATGGAAAGGATGGAATCTGCCTCCCTTTGGCTTCCATGAGGAGGTCAGCATGATGACCTTTGGGACCTTATTAGAAACAAGCTGCTCCCCACTCTAGGGAATCCCCAGATCTTGACTCCTTCACTCAACACATTTACTGTGTGCTTAGGACAGTGCAGAGAGCAAGCCAAGTGGTCACCCTGGTGGAGTTGATATTTAGGAGGGGAAGATAGCAAGTTCATGTTGGCAGTGGTACCCTTTATCCATACTTGTGGCCTTTCTTTTTTTAATTTTTTAAAAATTTATTTATTTTTATTTTTATTTATTTTTTTTGTGGTGCTGGGGATCGAACCCAGGGCCTTATGCTTGCAAGGCGAGCACTCTACCAACTGAGCTATCTCCCCAGCTCCCCTTTCTTTTTTTTTTTAAATATTTTAGTTGTAGATGGACACAACACCTTTATTTTATTTATTTATGTGGTGCTGAGGATCGAACCCAGTGCCTCACACGTGATAGGCAGATGCTCTACCCCTGAGCCACAACCCCAGTCCTTGTGATCTATCTTGATCTGAGAGCCTTTGGAAATGTGGCCCCAGACCGGGTAGCCACACAAAGAACAGAGCCAGAGGCTGACCGTTATGACTTTGTGTGAGATGCCCTGGCCTGTCACTGGGGGTTTAGAGTGGCCACAGGTCTAGGAAAAACCCAGAGCTTCACTTTGGTTAAATTACTGTAAAAAGGAAAGAAAGTCCTGCTTCCCTGTCACCAAATGCCAAATAAGCAGATGGCAAGACAAGCCCAACCCAATGGCACCCCTTCCCTCTCTGCAGCCCCAGAGCCCCGTGGCTGCTGCCCGCCCACAGGCACCAGCACCTCTGGTCAAAGTCCTGCCTGCCCTCCTCCAGCCCACCTGCTCCCTGCTCTCACAGATCCAGCCTCTTCCCTCCTAGGCCCACCCCCACTTCTGGCCTCTTCTACCTCCAAAATCTCTGCCCAGTCCTGCCACAGCCCAGGACCAAGTGTCGATGCTGTTCCTCAGAGGTACACTGTACCTCCATACCCCTCCCCACCCTGCTCCAGTGGAGTTTTGGAATAGGAGAGCGGGTTTTGAGATTGTATCACAGGTCACCCGCACCCACACCCAGACACATATTTCCTGTTATCCTGTGACCCTCCCTCTCTAGTTACAGACTCAGGACACAATGGAACAAAGGAAGTCACCCATGCTGGTTTCAGAGTCCTTAACAATAGACCTGGAAGAGTGAACACTCAGATACTGCACCTATCACCTTACGCCACCCACCACTGAGGTGATGAGAGGGTGAGAGAAACAGCAGAGGTTTCAGGAGGCGGAGAAGTTGGGGTGTTCCCAGGAAGAGCCCGTGTCCCAGACCCCAAGCAGCCTCGAGTGAGGCTGAGGCATGAGAGTGAAAAAAGAGATCTGAGAAATGAGGTTGCTGGGAGCAACACGGTGCCATGTTTCCGGCCTGGAGCCAGCGTCCAGGGTGCCCTGGGGGATGGTGGACAGTAAGTGCCGGGAGTCTGCTGAGGGGCTTCACAGAGCCCCCAGGCACAGGGAAGGATCAGGACCCAGGAGAAAGGCTCCGACGTGGTCATGACATCAAGTGCTGGCAAACCGAGAGCGACCCTGTCCTTGAGGTGGTGTCTTAGTCCATGTTCTGCTGCTTTGACAAAAGGCCTCTAAAGGAAAGTTGTGTATTTAGCTCACAGTGTTGGAGGCTGAAAGTTCAAGATCAGCATATCCCATCTGTTAGGCTTCTGGTGAGGGTCCCCTTGACCATGGTCACAGCATGGTAGTGATGCAGGAAGGGAAGACAGCTGAGTGAAGAAGAGGACAAAGGTGGGTGGACTTGCTTCCTAACAACCCTCTCCTGCAGAACCCACTCCCCCTTGGAGACTGTCGTTCATCCCTTCAAGGACTGGGCTGCCAGTGACCTGATCACCATCCTTTGTCCCCACCCCTTAAAGGTTCCACCACTTCCCAGCACACACACTGGGACCAACCTTTTAACCAGGAACCCTTGGGGGGCAACACTCAAACCATATCCAAATCATAGCAAGAGGGGAGGGTCAAGATGTAATAGAGGAGCTGGGGCTGTGGCTCAGTGGCAGAGCGCTTGCCTAGCGCGTGTGAGGCCCTGGGTTCCATCCTCAGCACCACATAAAAATAAATAATCAAGGTTAAATTCTAAGAAAGAAGAAAGAAAGAAAGAAAGAAAGAAAGAAAGAAAGAAAGAAAGAAAGAAAGAAAGAAAGAGAAAAGAAAAGAAACGAAAAGAAAAGAAAAAGAAAGAAGATGTAGAAGGAAACAATTAAGTGGAAAATCCACAGGTGCCAGCAGGGACTGCTGCCCCTCCACTAATAATAGTAATATTATCTAGCATTTGTGGAGTATTCACAGTGTGATTCTTCATGTGAGTGAATCTCATTTAATATCGAAATAATCTGTGAGATACTGTTATTATTTTAATTTTGTGGTGAGTGAATCAAGGCCCAGAGAAGTGAAGAGATCCACTCAAGGTCACACAGCTCAGAAATGGTAGGGCAGGTATATTTGCTTGTTTTTAAAATTTTTTTTATTTTGATTTTTTTATGGTATTAGGGATTGAACTCAGTTGTATTCTACCACTGAGCTACATTTCCAGTAACCCCTTTAATTTTTTAAATTTTATTTTGAGATAAGATCTTTTTTAAAATATATTTTTTATTTGTTGATGGGCACAGTATCTTTATTTTATTTATTTTTATGTGGTGCTAAGGATCGAACACAGTGTCTCAAACATGCCAGGCAAGTGCTCTACTTCTGAGCCATAACCCCAGACTTGAGATAGGGTCTTGCTAAATTGCCCTGGCTGGCCACAAACTTGCAATCCTCCTGCTTCAGTCTCCTGAGTAGCTGCGATGACAGGCACTGAATTATACTGCACCCAGCATTTGGTTTTGTTTTTTTGAGAAGGGGTCTTACTGTGTTGCCCAAGCAGGTCTTAAACTGTAAGCTTTGGTAATTCTCCCAGCTTGAGTTCCCTGGTAGCTGAGACTACAGACATGTACCACCAAACTCAGCTTCATTACTTTTCATAGATTCATATTTCCATCTGATATCATTTTTCTTCTTACCTTTTTCAAAAATTGTTTTCAGTTCTCAGAATCAAACCCAGGGCCTTGTACCTGCTAGGCCAACACTCCACCACTGAGCTCCACCCACAGCCCACTTAACTTTTCTTATAATTGAGATTTTACCCTTTTTTTTTTTTTTTTTTTTTTTTTTTTTGGTACCTGGGACTAAACTCAGGGCATTTAACCACTGAGCCCCATCCCCAGACCTTTTTTTGTATTTTTATTTAGAGACAGGGTCTTGCTGAGGTGCTTGGGGCCTACCTAAATTGCTAAGGCTGGCTTTGAACTAAGGGTCCTCCTGCCTCCTCCTCCCTAGCTGCTGGGATTACAGGTGTCCACCATCATACCCACAGAAAAGAGGTTTAATTTGCCACCACATTCACCTAGATTTTACATTTTTTAAAGTTTTAAGTATTGTGGGTCACAATGATGCATGCTTGTAATCCCAGAGGCTCGGGAGGCAGAGGCAGAGGATCACAAGTTCAAAGCCAGCCTCAGCAACTTCGCAAGGCCCTAAGCAACTCAGTGAGACCCTGTCTCTAAATAAAATATAAAAAAGGGCTGGGGATGTGGCTCAGTGGTCGGGTACCCTTGGGTTCAATCCCAGTACCCCAAATAAATAATAAAAATTAAAGGCACTGGGGATATAATTCAGTGGGAAAGCATTCCTGGGATCAATCCCCATCACCCCACCTATCCCCACCAAAAGTTTTAATTTTGTCTTCATCTTTGAAAGATTTTTTTGATTGGATGTAGAATTCTACACTGACAGTTTTTTTTTTTTCAGCACTTAAAGATATTTCTCCACTGTCTATTTGCTTGCATTGTTACCAATAAGAAATGTCTTGTCACCCTTGGCTTCTAAACTTCACTTTTCTTTTTAAAGTTTTTAATCTTTAACGAGATGACTTTGGAAGTACACACTTTTGTGACATTGACACTATAGTTTTTAGAGTCACAGTTTGCTCATCAGATTTTTGTCACTGTGACAAAATACCTCATAAAGTCAACTTATAAGAAGGAGAGAATTTGTCTAAGTACTTTTCTGTTGTTTCGTTTTGGTAGTGCTGAGGATTAAACCCAGACCCTCACACATGCTAGGCAAATACCCTACCACTGAGCTACACCCCAGCCCAAAAGATTTATTTTGGCTCAGGGTTTCAGAGGTCCATGGTTGGCTGGCTCCCTTGCCTTGGATCTGTGGTAAGGCACAATATCATGGTGAGTAGCAGGCGGTAGAGCAAAGCTGCTCACCACAGGGCAGGTAGGAAGCAAAGAGAGAGAAAGAACAAGGGGCCAGAGTCCCAATATCCACCTTGGGGGCGCAACCCCTATAACCTAACTTCCTCCCACTAGTTTCTACCTCTGAAAGTTCCCACCACCTTCCCATAGCACCACAGCTGGGGACTAAGCCTTTAGGAAGAGCCTTTGGAGAACACTTGAGGTCTACATCACAACACGTGAAGACACAGAATGACATCTGTAATTAATATGAATGCCAACTTATGTTTTCCAGTACTGGGGACTGAAATAAGGGGTACTCTACCACTGAGTAACGTTGCCAGCCCTTTTTATTTCAAGACAGGGTCTTGCTAAGTTGTGAGGCTAGCCTTGAACTTGTGATCCTCCTGCTTCAGCCTCCCAAGTCCCTGGGATTACAGGCATGTGCCACAGTACCTGGCGAAATGCCAGTGTTTTAAGCAGCAATTTCTGTTACATAGCAAACAACACCCAGAAAGCAACCATTAAATCAGAGACCCATAGCTTCAGGCAAGGAAAAACCCAGGATATCATCTGAGAACAGCTGCTGCTTGGGTGAAGGGATCCTGGCATACCAGCGACAAGACAGTTCCAGTACCAAGGCCAGAAACAGCCACTCCTGCTCCTGCACCAGCTGCATCAGCACGTCTGGCGGCCGTCGCAATCCCGCCAACGCACGGGTCCGAAACTCCCTCGGAATGAACTGACGCACTCCATTCTGAGCCCATCGAATCCCGCCGGGAATCCCTCTTCAGTCCCCGCCCCTGGCGGAGGCCGCACTGATGCAGAAATTGGTCTCCTGCGCTGTGGATGGGTCCCCAGCAGAGCGGGGCGGGTGTGGGCCAGCCTGGCGGGAACGTCTCATACTCTGTGGGGTTGCCCGGGGAGGATCTGTGTGCCAGGGCTGCTTCCCCACTTCTCTTCCCGGGAGGAAGTTCTTTTTATCACCAGTTTTGAGCAATCTGTGATGTCTTTCTTTATTTTTATGGTACTGGGGACTGGACCCAGGGGCGCTGTACCACTGGGTTGAGATGGCCACATCCCCATCTCAACCCTTTTTATTTTTTATTTTGAGACATGGTCTTACTAAGTTGCGGAGACTGGCCTCAAACCTGTGATTCTCCTGCCTCAGCCTCCCAAGTCTCTGAGATTACAGGTGTGCGTCACCACACCCTGCTCTATGATATGTCTTGCTGTCAGGTTCAGGGTTTTAGTTTGTTTAAGCTTCTTGTGCGAAGGATCGGTTGGACTTCTTAGGTCTGTGTGTGTATAGTTTTTATCAAATTTGGAAAATCTTTGACTATTATTGCTCCAAATATTTTTGCCCCCCCCCATTTGGGGTCTGTGTGTATATATATTCAGCCACTTGAATTTCTCCCATGGTTTATTGATATACTTTTTTTCTTTCTGTTATTTTTTATACTGGGTATTGAACCCAGGGGCACTTTATCACTGACTTATATCCCCAATCCCTTTTCTTATTTATTTATTTTTATTTTGAGATCAGGTCTCGCTAGATTTCTGAGGCTGGCCTCAAAATCTGCATTCTCCTGCCTCATCCTCCCCTGCTGCTGGGATTACAGGTGTGCACCACCTTGTCCATACTGATGCACTTTTGTTTATATTCTTTTTTTACATTGTGGCTCATTTTGGGTAGACCTAGCACTAGCCATGTCTTCAAGTTCATTAACCTTTTATTCTGCAATGTCTAATCTGCAGTTAATCTCAATTCAGCGTATTTCTCATCTCAGACCTTGTCATTTTCAACCTAGTATGTTTGAGAATTTTTGTGTCTTTCATGTCCCTTCTTAATTCTTGACAATTCTAATATGTTAGTTCTAGGTCTATTTCAATGGATTAATCTTTCTTTCTATTACAGGTCAAATTTTCTTGCATTTTGTATGTTTATAATTGTTTGGTTGCTAGACATTATGAGTTTTATTTTTGGGGTGCACTTTGGGTGGCAGGTTATATTTGTATTTTAAAAAATATTTTTATAGATGTTGATGGACATATGTGATACTGAAAATCAAATCCAGTGCCTCACACATGCTAGGCAAGCACTCTACCACTGAGTCACAACACCAACCCCGATATATTTGTATTCTTAGAAGTATCTGGAGTTGTGTCCTGGGACATGTTAAATTACTTTAAAAGTATGAATGCTTGCAATAAGCGGCTGGGATTGCAGCTCAGTGGTAGAGCACTTGCCTAACACATTTGAGGCACTGGGTTTGATCCTCAGCACCACATAAAAATAAATAAATTAAATAAAGGCATTTTTGTCCATCTACAACTGAAAAATATATTTTAAAAAGTATGAATGCTTGCATAAAAGATAAACGATCAGATTAGGTTAAAAAGTACAATCAGTGAAAAAATGATAGCCACCTAAAAACAGACATAGGACCAATGGAATAGAATGAAGGCCCAGACACTCACACATTGCTGGTGGAGTTGCAAATCAGTGCAGCCACTCTGGAAAGCAGTATGGAGATTCCTCAGAAAACTTAGAATGGACCCACCATTTGACACAGCTATCCCACTTCTCGGTTGTACCCAAAGGACTTAAAATCAGCATACTACAGTGATGCAGGCACATCAATGTTCATAACAGCTCAATTCACAATAGCTAGATTGTGGAACCAACCAAGATGCCCTTCAATTGACAAATGGATAAACTGTGGTATATATACACATTGGAATATTACTCAGTCATAAAGAAGAACAAAATTATGGCATTTGCTGGTAAATGGATGAAGCTTGAAAATATCATGATAAGTGAAATAGGCCAAGTCCAAAAAACCAAAGGCCGAATGTTTTCTCTGATAAGTGGATGATGATACATAACCGGGGATGGGGGTGACGGGTAGGGGGAAGAGAATGAAGGAAATTTGGATGGTGTAGAGGAAAATGGGGTGGGAGGGGTTGGGGGAAGGAAAGATAGTAGAATGAGACAATATTACCCTATGTATATGTATGATTACATGAACGGTGTGAATCTACATTGTGTACAACCATAGAAATGAAAAGTTGTACCCCATTAGTGTACAATGAATCAAAATGCAGTCTGTAAAAATAAAAAAAATTAAATTAAAAAAGAGTAAGAAAACATCGATACATAAATTAACAAATTATAAAGCAAAGACTCATGTAAACACTGAGAAATATATATTATAAAAATCTTCAAAAAAAGAAAAAAGTGAGGGAGATCCAAGATGGTGGACTAGAGGGAGGCTGCGTTCCTTGTCGCTCCGTAACGCCGGTTTCAAGCAGAGGATATCTGTTTCTCGGTGAGGCAGTTTTTGCTGCTTATCGATCCCCTGGTGTTTACCCATTTGTCTGCTGTGATGATCAGCAGTCTGCCAGCATATCGACGCCTTTTTTGAGAGCAGATTGCTCACTGTCAGGTGTCTATCATCCGCCATTTGCCTGCCTCTCGCCTGTCCATCGCCTGCCTTACTCCTATGCATCACTCAACACGGTTCACCTCCCGATTGTCTGACAACAGTCAGCAAACTGATCACCAACCGCCAGTGGAGCACCAGCTGCCTGCTGCTGCCTGGAAGTTCACTGTTACAGTACCTGCAGGTTTGATTACACGTGGCTGCCACCATTTTGAGACCACAGCCAGGCCCCGTAGGATCCCTGGCCGGACTGACTGAGCCCTGTCTCCAGGATCCCTCAGCCCGACCCATCACTCCCTGCCTCTGGGGCCCTCACATCGACTGACTGCCCCCTGCCGCCAAGACCCCCAGACCAACTGACTGCGCCCTATCACTGGGACCCCAGACCGATGATTGCACCTGGCCTCCAGGATCCCACAACCACACCAACCACACCGGACCTCCAGGACCCCTGCCAGACCAACTGCATCCCGTCTCCAGGACCTCCAGCTGACCATGTCCACCCCTGAGCTGCAGCTCCCCATTTGCCAACACATTTGGAAGCCTGAGTGGCCATCTTGGATAATCCTGGAAGCCGTAGTTCCGATCTTCGGGTGGGGCAAATCCCATCCTGAGACGCCTGCTGGAGGCTTGCAGCTCATTGTCAGATACCTCTCATGCATCAGGCTACTGAACACTGGGAGGTTTCATTAGTATATGATTGTTATACAGTAGATTTTCTTTTTTCTCCTTTTTAAAAAAAATTTAAGTTTTTATTTCTTTACTTTTCTTGCTTTCTTTTCCTTTTGTTTACCTGTTCCCTCAGTCTCTTTCTCCCTTTTTTGCATGCCAACATCCGATTTCTTTTGATTACACTCTCACCCTTTCTATTTTCTAGAACTTCTGTATATTCTTTTCTTATCCCATTAACAGCCACATCCTACATCCCTCTGCATCCTCTTTGTCCTCCATTAGAAAGTGCAGACCTTATTGCAAGCCTGTTTGTTTTACCAAAGATAATATTTGGACTCATTTTGTTTATTATGACAATTTTATTATTGTCCCCATAGGGGCTATTTGGTCTAGGATTGCATATTGTCTGATTTGGGCACTGCTAATATTGATCTCCCCTTAAAGAATGGGTTTTGGAAACCTATAGGGCCACTATAAGAGTATAGGGGGAAATCTGCAATACCCCAGATCTGCACTGCTAGAGGGGAAGATACATGAACAACATGAAAAAACAAGGGAAGAAAATGATCCAAACAAATCTAGATTCTATATTAATAGAATCCAATGACAGTATGTTAGAAGAAATGTCAGAAAAGGACTTCAGATTATACATGATTAAGATGATTCACGAAGCAAAGGATGAGATAAGAGAGCAAATGCAGGCAATGAATGATAATACCAATAAGCTGAAAGAGCAACTGCAGGAAGCAAAAGATCATTTCAACAAAGAGAGATTCTCAAAAAAAAAAAAAAATGGAAATCCTTGAAATGAAGGAGACAATAAACCAAATAAAAAACTCAATGGAAAGCATCATCAACAGACTAGACCACTTGGAAGACAGAACCTCAGACAATGAAGACAAAATGTTTAATCTTGAAAATAAAGTTGCCCAAACAGAGAAGATGGTAAGAAATCATGAACAGAATCTCCAAGAACTATGGGACATCATGAAAAGACCAAATTTAAGAATTATTGGGATTGAGGAAGGCACAGAGATACAAACCAAAGGAATGAACAACCTATTCAATGAAATAATATCAGAAAATTTCCCAAACCTGAAGAATGAAATGGAAAATCAATTACAAGAGGCTTACAGAACACCAAATGCACAAAATCACAACAGATCCACACCAAGGCACATTATAATGAAAATGCCTAACATTCAAAATAAAGATATGATTTTGAAGGCTGCGAGAGAAAAGCATCAGATTACATATAGGGGAAGACCAATACGGATAGCAGCCGACTTCTCAACCCAGACTCTAAAAGCTAGAAGGGCCTGGAACAACATATTTCAAGCTCTGAAAGAACATGGCTGCCAACCAAGAATCCTATACCCAGCAAAACTAGCCTTCAGATTTGAAGATGAAATAAAATCCTTCCATGATAGACAAAAGTTAAAAGAATTTACAAATAGAAAGCCTGCACTACAGAATATTCTCAACAAAAAATTCCATGAGGAGGAAATGAAAAACAACAATTTAGGTCAGCAAAGGGAGAAACTACCTTAGAGAAAAACCACTCAAAGGAGAAACCAAGCCAACTTAAAAACCAAAAATAAGCCAAATGACTGGGAATACAAATCATGTCTCAATAATAACCCTGAACATAAATGGCCTAAACTCATCAGTCAAAAGACATAGACTGGCAGAATGGATTAAAAAGAAAGACTCAACAATACGCTGCCTGTAAGAGACTCATCTCATAGAAAAAGACATCCACAGACTAAAGGTGAAAGGATGGGAAAAAACCTACCACGAACATGGACTCAGTAAAAAAGGGGGGGTTTCCATCCTTATATCAGATAAAGTGGACTTCAAGCCAAAGTTAGTCAGAAGGGATAAAGAAGGACATTTCATACTGCTTAAGGGAACCATAAATCAGGAAGACATAACGATAGTAAATATTTGCCCCAAACAATGGTGCATCCCTGTACATCAAACAAATCCTTCTCAACTTTAAGAATCACATAGACCACAACACAATAATTCTGGGTGACTTTAACACACCGTTACCACTAGATAGATCATCCAAACAAAATCCAACCAAAGAAACCATAGAACTCAATAACACAATCAATAACCTAGACTTAATAGACATATATAGAATATTCCATCCATCAACGAGCAGATACACTTTCTTCTCAGCAGCACATGGAACCTTCTTGAAAATAGACCATGTGTTATGCTACAAAGCAGCCCTTAGGAAATGCAAAAAAATAGAGATACTGCCTTGTGTTCTATCAGATCATAATGGACTGAGAGTAGAAATCAATGACAAAATAAAAAAGGGAAATTACTCCAACATTTGGAGACTAAATAATATGCTATTGAATTAAACATGGATAACAAAAAACATCAGGGAGGAGATTAAAAAATTCTTAGAGGTCAATGAGAATGATGATACAACATATCAAAATCTCTGGGACACTATGAAAGCGGTACTAAGAGGAAAATTCATTGCATGGAGCGCATTCCAGAAAAGAATGAAAAGTCAACAATTAAATGACCTAACATTACAGCTCAAAGCCCTAGAAAAAGAAGAACAGAATAACAGCAAAAAGAGTAGTAGACAGGAAATAATTAAAATCAGAGCTGAAATCAATGAAATTGAAACAAAAGAAACTATTCAAAAAATTGACAAAACAAAAAGTTGGTTCTTTGAGAAAGTAAACAAAATAGATAAACCCTTAGCCACACTAACAAAGAGGAGAGAGAAGACTCAAATTACTAAAATACATTATGCAAAAGGAAATATCACGACAGACACCACTGAGATACAAAACATAATGAGAAGCTACTTTGAAAATCTCTATTCCAACAAAATAGAAACTACCAAAGACATTTCCAAATTTCTAGAGACATGCTCCTCCGAAACTGAACCAGGAGGACATACACAATTTAAACAGATCAATATCAAGCAATGAAATAGAAAGAAGCCATTAAAAATCTACCATCCAAGAAAAGCCCAGGACCAGATGGATTCTCAGCTGAGTTCTATAAGACCTTGAAAAAAAAAACTCATTCCAATACTTCTCAAAGTATTCCAGGAAATAGAAAAGGAGGGTACCCTACCGAACTCATTCTATGAAGCTATATCACCCTCATACCCAAACCAGGAAAAGACACATCAAGGAAAGAAAATTTTAGACCAATATCCTTAATGAATATAGATGCTAAGATCCTTGACAAAATATTGGCAAACCGTATCCAAAAACATATTAAGAAAATTGTGCACCACAATCAAGTGGGGTTCATTCCTGGAATGCAAGGATGGTTTAACATCCGTAAATCAATAAACGTAATCCATCATGTCAATAGACTTAAGGATAAGAATCATATGGTTATTTCAATTGACGCAGAAAAAGCATTTGACAATATACAACACCCCTTCATGCTGAAAACACTACAAAAAATAGGGATAGTAGGAACATACCTGAACATTGTAAAGGCTATTTATGCTAAGCCCATGGCCAACATCATTCTTAATGGAGAAAAACTGAAACCATTCCCTTTAAAAACGGGAACGAGACAGGGATGTCCTCTTTCACCACTTCTATTCAACATTGTCCTCGAAACTCTAGCCAGAGCAATTAGGCAGACTAAAGAAATTAAAGGGATACGAATAGGAAAAGAGGAACTTAAGCTGTCACTATTTGCGGATGACATGATTCTATATTTAGAGGATCCAAAAACCTCCTCCAGAAAACTTCTAGACCTCATCAATGAATTCAGCAAAATAGCAGACTATAAAATCAACACGCATAAATCTACAGCATTTTTATAAGCAAGTGACGAAACAGCTGAAAGGGAAATGAGGAAAACAACTCCATTTGCAATAGCCTCAAAAAAATAAAATAAAATACTTGGGCATCAATCTAACCAAAGAGGTAAAAGATCTCTACAATGAAAACTACAAAACATTGAAGAAAGAAATTAAGGAAGACCTTAGAAGATATAAAGATCTCCCATGTTCTTGGATAGGCAGAATTAATATTGTCAAAATGGCCATACTACCAAAAGTGCTATACAGATTCAATTCAATTCCAATTAAAATCCCAATGACGTACCTCACAGAAATAGAGCAAGCAATCATGAAATTGATCTGGAATAATAAGAAACCCAGAATAGCTAAAGCAATCCTTAGCAGGAAGAATGAAACAGGGGGTATTGCAATACCAGAACTTCAATTATACTACAAAGCAATAGTAACAAAAACAGCATGGTATCGGCACCAAAATAGACAGGTAGATCAATGGTACAGAATAGAGGACATGGACACAAACCCAAATAAATACAATTTTCTCATACTAGACAAAGGTGCCAAAAATATGCAATGGAGAAAAGATAGCCTCTTCAACAAATGGTGCTGGGAAAACTGGAAATCCATATGCAACAGAATGAAACTAAACCCCTATCTCTCACCCTGCACAAAACTCAGCTCACAATGGATTAAGGACCTTGAAATCAGACCAGAGACCCTGCATCTTATAGAAGAAAAAGTAGGTCCAAATCTTCACCTTGTTGGCTTAGGATCAGACTTCCTTAACAGGACTCCCATAGCACAAGAAATAAAAGCAAGAATCAATAACTGGGATAGAGTCAAACTAAATAGATTTCTCTCAGCAAAGGAAACTATCAGCAATGTGAAGAGAGAGCCTACAGAGTGGGAGAATATCTTTGCCACTCATACTTCAGATAGAGCACTAATTTCCAGAAGATATAAAGAACTCAAAAAACTCTACACTAAGAATACAAATAACCCAATCAACAAATGGGCTAAGGATATGAACAGACACTTCACAGAAGAAGATCTACAAGCAATCAACAAACATATGAAAAAATGTTCACCATCTTTAGTAATAAGAGAAATGCAAATCAAAACTACACTAAGATTCCATCTCAACCCAATTAGAATGGCGATTATCAAGAATACAAGCAACAATAGGTGTTGAAGAGGATGTGGGGAAAAAGGTACACTCATACATTATTGGTGGGGCTGCAAATTAGTGCAGCCACTCTGGAAAGCAGTGTGGAGATTCCTTAGAAAACTTGGAATGGCCGTACCCTACCATTTGACCCAGCTATTCCAGTCCCCGGCCTATACCCAAAGGACTTAAAATCAGCATACTACAGAGATACAGCCACATCAATGTTCATAGCTGCTCAATTCACAATAGCCAGACTATGGAACCAACCTAGATGCCCTTCAATTGTTGAATGGATAAAGAAACTGTGGTATATATATACAATGGAATATTACTCAGGTATAAAGAATAATAAAATTGTGGCATTTGCAGGCAAATGGATGAAAGTGGAGAATATCATGTTAAGTGAGATAAGCCAATCTCAAAAATCCAAAAGATGAATAATCTCACTGATAAGCGGATGATGACACGTAATGGGAGGTGGGAGGGGGACAAGAATGGAGGAAGGAGGGACTGTATAGAGGGAAAAGAGGGGTGGTAGGGGTGGGGGGGAGGAAAAAAATAACGGAATGAATCAAACATCATTACTCTATGTAAATGTATGAATATGCAAATAGTATGCTGTCACTCCATGTACAAACAGAAACAACATGTATTCCATTTGTTTACAATAAAAATAAATTAAAAAAAAAGAATGAAGTCCCAAGAAATAAGCCTTTGCACATGTGGTCAAATGATTTTCAACATGGGTGCCAAGATCATTCAAGGAGGAAAGAACAGTCTTTTCAACAAATGGTGCAGAGAAAACTGGAAATCCATACACAGAAGAATGAAGTGGGACCCTTACTTCACACCATATAAAAATTAAGCCCAAATATTCCAGACATAGTGGCAAACAACTGTAATTTCAGCCACTTGGGAAGTCAAGGCAGGATCACAAGACTGAGACCAGTCTCAGCAACTTACTGAGACCCTGTCTTAAAATTTAAACCTAAAAACAGCTTAGGATGTAGCTGAGTGTTCCATCCGCAGTATAAAAAGAAATTAAAAATATAAAAAATGGATAAAAAATAAATCTAAATTAATCAAGAAAAGCATAGACTAATATAAAGAAAACTATAATATCATGTTGAAAGACATTAAAAAAGAAAGACATTTTAAAAATGGAACAAATGGAAAGATATTCTAGGCTGGACATAGTAGTACAAAATGGCCATTTGTATTAAAAGCAATTAGTTGAAATTCCAATAAATTTTCTTTTAGTTGATTTCTCTTTTAATTGATTTCTTCTTTATTATCATTATCATTTTTTTACTTTGCTTTTTCAGTGTTGGGTATTGAACTCAGGGCCTCACACATGCTAGGCACATGCTCTACCCACTGAGCTACACTCCCAGCTCCTAAATGATCCTAATTCTTATCTTAAAGAACACAAGCCCAGGAAGAGTCAAATTATGTGTAAAATAATCGTGAAGGGACCTTGCCTTACCAGAAAGAAACACTATAATCAAATCAATATGGTATTGGCAAAGAAATAGACAAACAGATCTGTGGTACCAAATTAGAGATAGAGAACTGGGTCTCAGTCTATTTAAGGATCTACTATATGACACGTGTAGTATTTCAATCCAGCAGGAAAGCTCTGGATTGCTCCATGAATGGCAGCAGCACACAGCTCATTATCCATCCATAAGAAAATATGGTTGGGCTGGTCTCTTATATTAGCCCCCAAATGCCAAAGAAATATGACTCAAATTAAAAAAAAAAATAACGTAAGAATCTTGTAAGAAAATGTAAAAGAGAAACTGTTTTTGTACTGGAGATTCAACCCATGGATGCTTTACCACTGAGACACATCCCAGAGCCTTTTTAGGTTTTTATTTTGAGATAGGCTCTTGTTAAGTTGCCCAGACTGGTCTTGAACTTGGAATATGAGGGATTTATTGTAGCAATGTTTGTGTTGCCATTTAACTGGGAACAAAGCAAAGGCTCACAGATAACCAAATTCGACACTGTGGAGCATTACAGTCATTAGAAAGAGTGAATCAAGACTGTGACAGTTGATGGGCTGGGGCTGCAGTGGTAGAGTGCTTGCCTGGCACGTGTGAGGCACTGGGTTCAATTCTCAGCACCATATATAGATAAATAAAAAGTAAAAGTCCATTGACAACTTAAAAAAATTAAAAACAGACTATAACCATTGAGAGTTCCACAGAGCAGTTGTTGACCAATAAAAAGAAAAGTGTACTTGGTAAAATAATACTAATTAAAAACCAAACAATAATTACATTCTGTTAATATATACACACCTATATTTTTTCCTTAGCTGTAGGTGGACACAATACCTTTATTTTTTATTTTTACGTGATGCTGAGGATCAAACCCAGGGCCCCACATGTGTCAGGCGAGTGCTCTACCACTGAGTCACAACCTCAGCCCCACGTCCTCTGCTTTTGCACTGACACATATCTACCACTACGAGTAAGTTTATTTTTTGGGGGGCTGGGGTTGTGGCTCAGTGGCAGTGGGCTTGCCTAGCACATGTGAGGCACTGAGTTCGATCCTCAGTACCACATGAAAATAAATAAATTAATTAAATAAAGGTATTTTTTTAAAAGTTCATTCTTTTTGTGTCTGTGTGCTACTGGGATTGAACTCAGTGCCTTGCCCACTCCAGGCAAGCTCTGTATACTGAGCAATATTCTCAGCCTCATGTAAGTCTATTTTTTTTTTAAATATTTTTGTAGTTGTCAATAGACCTTTATTTTATTAATTTATATATGTTGCTGAGAATTGAACCTAATGCCTCATGCATGCTAGGCAAGTGCTCTACTACTAAGCCACAACTCCAGCCCCATGTAAGTCTATTCTTAATTATATAAGTAGGAAATATGCATGATGACATATGCCTGTAATCCCAGGAATTCAGGAGGCTAAGGAAGGAGGATCACAAGTTCAAGGCCAGCCTCAGCAATTTAAGGAGACCCTGTCTCAAAATAAAAAATAAATAAATAAATAAAAAGGATGGGGATATGGCTTAGAGGCAAAAACAACTGTGGGTTCAATGCCTATAGCCAAAATAAATAAAATAAAATGAAAAGGACTGTGCTGTAACTCAGTGGTAGAGGCTGCCTAGCATGTGCAAAGTCCTGGATTCTAGTCCTAGTAACACACACGCACATACACACGTGTGCGTGCATGCGCGCGAGCATGCACAAGGGATAAAATATGAGAAGATATATATCAGGGAGTTAACTGGAATCACCTGGGGTTGGGGTGGGAAATATGTGTAGAAAGGGGTAGAATAAAGCAAAAAAAGCAAACACAAACACACTTACACACATATGACTACTTATTTATCAAAGTTCAGAAAAACAAAACCAATAGGATTCATACGTATGTGTGTAAGTGCATGCGCGCGCACACACACAAACATATTGATAAAGAAACAGATTTACACAGTTTGGAGAATGGCCCACGATCCATCATCTGCAAGGTGGAGACCCAGGAAAGCTGGTGCTATGTTTCCTTTGTTTCCTTCTTGGGAACAGCAGAAAACTGACGTCCCAGCTACACCAGGCAGGGAAAGGAAATTCTCTCTTCCTTCACCTTTTTGTTCCATTCAAGTCCTTGTGGGACTGTGTGATGCTCACCCATACTGGGGGAGGTCATCCCTTTATTCAACCTACAATTCAAATTTGTTTCTCATCTGGAAACACTACAGAGATACACCCAGAAATCAGGTTGAACCAAACATCTGGACACCTCATAACCCAGTCAAGTTAATAATAATCAAAAAGCACCACAGTATATATATGCATGAATATAAAGTTGTATGTGAGCTGTGTTCTAAAAACACTGTAAATTTAGACGCTTGTTCTTCTTCAGAGTGGTCTACCCGTGGGCTTAGAGCTTCTCGTCTCCCATCTGGTTGGCTGAGAGCTGCTTCGGAAGGAGTTAGTCACATTTCCAGTCTTGCCTGTGCATAAGCTGGACACTCTTGTCATAGGAAGCCCTAAAAAGAGTTGCAGGTATGTGTATGGAGATGTCATCACATGCAAATGAATGTGGGAGGCTTGGGGGCAGGGCATCTGCTGCAGATATGCTGGGCTTTCCAACCACAGGCATGAAAGAAATATTGAAAAAAATCATTTTTTTTGGCACCAGGGATTGAACCCAAGGTTGCTTACTCCCCAGTCCTTTTTTATTTTTTGTTTTGAGACAGGGTCTCATTAAGTTGCTGAGGCTGGCCTTGAACTTGTGATCCTCCTGCCTCAGCCTCCTGAGCCACTGGGATTACAGGTATCATTGGCTCTTTGCGGTTCCAAAATCCATGGATATTTGTCACCGCCTGCAGCAACAACTTGCACGGGTCTTATGGGTGGTGGAGTGGAAACTGAGGCACTTCTATCTTTCTCTTTAGTGCACTGCTTTCTTGCTTATTTATAGAGGATAGAGGAAATGAGGTTTACTTGCTTTGAGAGGAGAGAGAGAGAGAGACTTTGCTTATCAGAGAGAAAGAAACTTTGCTTAAGAGAGACCTGGAGAGAAGGACAGGCTTTGCTTAGAGCTTAGAGGAAGAGAGTTGCTACACCTTAAAGTCCTGCATCCTGTGAACTAAGGGTACGTCCACCCAAGGTGCCCTAGTGATGCGTCTTAGTTCTCCGTTCCGCGATCTGCTTTCCGCCGCTGCCCCTACTCGCTGCTGTGTTCTTTCTTCTGGCTTTTTTGCTAATGGCTGCTGTGGCGTGTCTTCTCCTCTCTGACTGCTTCTAATGGCTGCTGTCTCTCACTCCACCTACGCTTATATCACCTCCAGGAGGCGGAAAGCAAGGCCACGCCTCTTACGCAAAGATTAGGCGAGACACTCCAAGCAGGCAATTATAGTGCTCGAGAACACATGCGCATACATTGTGTGCGTGGACGAGAAAATCACCTGAGTGTGCTTATGTCAATTAACCTCCTCGCTGCCGATGTGATCAACATGGCACAGCCCCCAACAATTCCCCCTTCTTTATATACAATGAAAAGAAAGCTGGCAGGGATCGTGTCTGTCTTAGGTTGTCCACGGCAGAGCAACATCCTTACCCGTCATCGGAATTCTGACCTCCAGGCGTCAGAACCCTGTCTTAGGTTGGTATGAGCTCCCCATGAATCTTACCCGTCTTTGACTACCGATCCAGCACACCAAGCCATATACTGGGAGATTGTTCTGCTTTAAGGGCGGCCATGGCCTATTTCATGATGACACAAGTCTGTTGACTGGCTTTGAGGCATTTGTAGATGTAAGGTAGAATTAACACAAGCACACCCAAACCTATTAGTGTAAAACCTAAAAATCCCCAAAATCTGGTGCCAAACTGTGCTGAAAAAACAATTGTTTCACCCTCTCTACATTCTTCAATATTAACTCCATTAACCTTCTAGTCAGTGCACTTCCCTTTACTTATAAACCCTCCTCAAAGGTGAGGTATCAACATGAGTGATTAGAAAGTGAGTTACACAGGATGAAAATAAGCAGCTTGCTTTACTGAGAAAAAGATGAAAATCATCTGTGTGGCTAAATCAGCTTATGAGGGGCTACGGGTCCAACCAATTCCAATTTAGGAATTGCCCGAGTGATGCAATCACTATCAGCAAAAAGATCTGCTACTCCCCAAACTCTACAAGGGCTATGACAACTGCTTCCATTTTGTGAGCCTTGAGTTGAAGAGTTCTGTGCCTTGTTTCTTAAATGATTTGGTAACATCTTTCCCTCAACATCAGTAACTAATTTGCCCTCATTAACCCAATGTTTTCCCTTTGCACTTTGGGCAGAAGCCTGGGGCACAAGATGTAACAGATTTTACTATAGTCATCTCTTGGCTTTTCTTTTGTTAGGCATTGTCTCTTTGCTGCTGTATATATGTGCATGCACTCCAGGATCACATTGATTTTGAGTATCTACTGAAGCATATTAGCCTTCTCCTACTAGCATTCCAACATTTCCACCAGGAAACCTTGCTACTACATTTCTGCAAGCAGTTTTTTTTTTTTTTTTTTTTTTTTTTTTTTTTTTTTTTTTTTTGCGGTGCTGGGGATCGAACCCAGGGCCTTGTGCTTGCGAGAGCGAGCACTCTACCAACTGAGCTATCTCCCCAGCCCTCTGCAAGCAGTTTCAACAGCTATTTCTTGCTACTGAGCTCTCCAACCAGACATCGTCCTCCAGATAACACTGCTCTGCATAGCTTTTTCCAATCAGTTGTAACTGCCTCTTTAAGTTCTTTGTATTAGATTCAGCTCTCTCCTTTTCCCCTTGTTCTTAAGTTTTCACTACCACTTAGTTATTCCTTTTTGGGGTTCTTTGTATTAGGTTTAGCTTTCTCCTACATTTTCCCCTTGTTCTTAAACTTTCTGAGTAATTGTTTTCTAAGTCATTACCATGCAATTATTCCTCACTTTGTTTTCTTTAACAGTTCTTTTCTGTTGCTATTAGATATGAAGATCCCCTTGTGGCACACTGAGCAACTTTTCCTCTATAAACCCTGGGCTTATTTTGCCAGAATTTGAACATATGATTGTACAGTGGTTTCCTTATTTTCTAATTCTTCCCCAGTGTTTCCTTTCTCCCCAGAACTTTCCTGTTTTTGGTTACCCCAGCTAACTTCCTTTTAATCTCTCCCAGCACTTCTTTTTCTTGTTTCATGCCTCCTTTTGAATTATCCCTTCAAACTGACTTCATGGTATTTCTGAATTTATCCTTCACTGTACAAAGGCCACACTAACAGTAGTACAAACACACAATACAAAATACACACATTCCGGAGCTCCTTCATCCATTCTGATCAAAGACATGAACTCTTGACAAACAACAAACACACAAAATCTTATTTTAATAATACCTGGCCAGTCCACTGGGGGTTAACTTTACCCAGCTCCCTGTATTTGGGCCCTCTCCACTGGGGATTGCTTTACCCAGTTCCCTGTACCTGGGCCCTCTTCGACCCAGCTTCCTGTATACTACTTTAACTTTTCTTGACTTATTTTACTTGACTTATAGTTTTAAACACAAACAACACAAATATACACATTTTTGCACTTCACTGTCATGTCCTTTGTGACCTTTAGTTTTTGACCAACACTATTTCTTTTTACTATCTCTCGCCCTTAAACTGCTCTGGCCAGAGACTTCTGCGAGGTTCCTACTTTCCCTGCTGTATCTATTCCCGGAGGCTGATCTTGAATTTTCCCTTGCCCTATTCCTGTAAGGTTCCTCAGTTTCCCCACCGTGCAGATTTCCCTTTTTCTTTTTTTCCTGTAAGCTTGTTGCTAATTTTCCTTTCCCACATGCTCCCCATTCCCCAGACGGGCCACCATTCCCTGGACGGGCCACCACTCGTCGCTGGCTCTTTGCGGTTCCAAAATCCATGGATATTTGTCACCGCCTGCAGCAACAACTTGCACGGGTCTTATGGGTGGTGGAGTGGAAACTGAGGCACTTCTATCTTTCTCTTTAGTGCACTGCTTTCTTGCTTATTTATAGAGGATAGAGGAAATGAGGTTTACTTGCTTTGAGAGAAGAGAGAGAGAGAGACTTTGCTTATCAGAGAGAAAGAAACTTTGCTTAAGAGAGACCTGGAGAGAAGGACAGGCTTTGCTTAGAGCTTAGAGGAAGAGAGTTGCTACACCTTAAAGTCCTGCATCCTGTGAACTAAGGGTACGTCCACCCAAGGTGCCCTAGTGATGCGTCTCAGTTCTCCGTTCCGCGATCTGCCTTCCGCCGCTGCCCCTACTCGCTGCTGTGTTCTTTCTTCTGGCTTTTTTGCTAATGGCTGCTGTGGCGTGTCTTCTTCTCTCTGACTGCTTCTAATGGCTGCTGTCTCTCACTCCGCCTACGTTTATATCACCTCCAGGAGGCGGAGAGCAAGGCCACGCCTCTTACGCAAAGATTAGGCAAGACGCTCCAAGCAGGCAATTAGTGCTCGAGAACACATGCGCATACATTGTGTGCGTGGACGAGAAAATCACCTGAGTGTGCTTATGTCAATTAACCTCCTCGCTGCCGATGTGATCAGGTGCCATCCCGGCACTGCCAACATGGCACAGCCCCCAACAGGTATGAGCCACCGCATCCAGCAAGATGTTGAAAATATCTATCCACACTATTGGTAGTTAAGAAGAGCTCTTGATTTTTGAGTCACCACCATATGTTGAAATGAACACCCAGCCTGAGCTGCACAGGCATGATCTCTGTCACCATCACTGTCCTTGTGACACGGCAACCAGTATCTCTCCTTCACTTCTGCATAGACTCTTCGGGAAGTGGCAGAAGCGGAGTTGGGGTCATCTGTGCTGGCTACGTTTAATTTTTTTTTTTTTTCCTGGTGTACTGGGAATCCAACCTAGGGTCTTATTCATGCCAGGTAAGTGTTCTGCCACTGAGCTTTATCCCCAGTCCTGCTGATGACATTTAACCCGGAAGATAAGTGCTACCTCAAAGGGTGTGGTCAGTCTGATCAGGAGTTAGTTTCTTCAAGCAAAAGGTCTATAATACCCTTCAGGCCAAAATTATTCTTCTTTTTTTTTTTTTTTGGTACTGGAGATTGAACCCCAGGACTCTTTATCTTTGAGCTACATCCTCATCCCTTTTTAATTTTTATTTTGAGACAGGATCTGGCTAAGTAGTTTAAGACCTAGCTAAATTGCTGAGGCTGGCCTCAATTTTGAGATCCTCCTGCCTCAGTCTCCCAAGTAACCGGTATTACAGGTCTGTACCATCATGCTTGGCTCAAGCCAAAATTACTAGAGCTATTGCAGAAGGATGGGCCCTAGCTTTTTTCTCTGCTAGGCACTTTGCATTTGGTTGACAGGATGGTGACACAGCTGGCATTGGGCAGGACTTTATTACAGTCGTGGATAATCAGAGAGTAGTAAATGAATGAATTTTAAAAAAGGAAATTCTTACTTGGCAGTTACTGCTGTGAACACTGAGACAGCTCCCCAGCCTCTCTGGTGAGGTGGGATCTGGGCTTCCAAGAGTCTGCTGGTTCTAGGTCACCTGCAGCAGGCAATGGGCTGAAGAGCGGATGGGAAGGCAGCATCTGGGCTGGACTGGCACTTCTGCTGATACAGATGGTCCCCGACTGTAAAAGATGATAAGCTTCAGCAGAGACTAAACTCTGAATTTTGATTCTTCCTGGGCTAATGTCATGAGATATGACACTTCTGATTCTGTGCAGTGGCAGCAAGCCACAGATCGCAAGGGTAAACCACCAGCAGACTACAGTGTACTGTGCTAAGCTATAATGTTTGGTGGTTAGGTGTGTTTAATGCATTTTGGACTGAAGACACAGGGACGCAGCCCCACTGTAAGTTTAGGAGCATCAGGTACTCTGCTCCATGGTTTGGTTCAGTCACCTGAACTTTGTGCCCCGTGGTTCACCGTCAGGTAGACAGAGCACCTAACCTATTCAGGGGGTGGTGTGGCTGTGAGTTCCATCCATTCCTCAAACAAAGGTTCACCGAGAACCCCCTTGTACTTGTGTTGAGACAGTGCTTGTGGAATTCAGGTGCTGAAACACTGCAGCCCCCAGGCTGTCTTGCAGGGGACGGGTTGCTGGATACTCACCTCACATGTGACAAACTGCTGGGGACGTGAGATCCTGGAGGAAGGAGCATCTTGGCTGACAAAGTGTTGGCCAGGGGACAACGCCCAGGGCAGGAAGAGCAGTCACATTACGGAAGGACATGTGGGGACAAGTGCATGATGGCTTGGCCTTTTCCTGTCTTCAGCCTCCAGGAGACATTCATTCATTCATTCATGCATTCATTCTGTCCCTACTTATCCTCGTCCACCACCTTCTCCTGTGATGATCCTCCCCAAACACAAGTTATTTTGTATTTTCACAATACTTCATATATTTTCTAAAAACAACATAAATACTGGATCATTTTTCTTAATAGGCTTGTTGTAAAAGTTTCAGAGGTTTTTCTTTTACAAAGAATATTTATTCTTTTACAAAGAATAAATAACATAGTGCAGTGGTGCACACTTCTAAGCTTAGCTACTGGGGAGGCAGGAGAAGGGCAAACTCCAGCCCAGCCCTGGCAAATCAGCCAGACTCTGTCTCAAAATTAAACAAAACAAAACAAAACAAAACAAAAACCAAAAAAAAAAAAAAAAAAACAGAAAAAGGGCTGGTGGTGGAGCTCAGTGGTAGAGCCCAGGATGTTGGAGGCCCTGGGTTCAATCCCCAATACAGAAATAAATAAATAACAGACAAGATATATTATGACCCAAAATATCACAATATATGTCAGTAATATAAAAATGATCTTTAGCTATCTCAGACATTTGATGATAAAGATTAGAGGAAAAATGAAACCAATTAGATGTCAGTTACCAAATGGAGAAACAATACCACAAATATTTACCATTTAGAAGTTACCATTTTATTTTTTATTTATTTTTTATGTGGTGTTGAGGATCCAACCCAGTGCCTCATGTATTCTAGGCAAACACTCTTCCACTAAGCCAAAACCCCAGCCCCAAGGAGTTACCATTTTTAAAAATGAAAAATTAAAACATACAAAGCATTATTTGCCCTGAGAGTCTTGATAATTTTTCATAACAAATAATTCAAATGTGAAAAAATTTCCTTTTCCATTATCCTTGGTCAAATTGTTAAGATGTCCATCAGCACCTTCAACTTGGGTGTATGTGTTGCTTCATATAAGCTCACTTCCTTTTTTTTTGTCTGATGAAATCAATGTTGTTAATGCAGATTTCAGATCAGTTTCTGATTTCCTGACAGATTATTTCATAACATTCACATTTTCTCTTTGTGTTTCTTCTATAATTCACAAAGAACTGGAGCCTACATAAAATATTTATATACTAGTATACTCCAGTGACCATTATTTGGTACTATTCAAATAGTGTAACATCTAGCAAGATTAGTAGTACTACACAGAATCCTGTGTTGAAATTATCAATTTAAGCACATACTTTGCTTCTAGAAGGTGTTATTTCTTGGAACATTTTTAGGATTTTTATGAAGGATACACTGCATAAAAACTTATTAATATTTTAGTTGCAGGAAGGACATATTTATGTGGTATATACATACAGTTGAATATTATTCAGTCTTGAAAAGGAATGAAATTTTGACACATGCTACAACATGGAGGAAACTTTATGGCATTATTAGTGTCCTAACTGTTGTTATTTGAGGTGCTGGGAAATGAATTCAGGGCCTCATGCATGCAGGGCAAGCACTCTTCCACTGAGATACCTCCTGCCTAAAGACAGCATTCTAGTGCTTGCTTTGGCAGCACATATACTATTGAAATGATACAGAGAAGATTAGCACGGCCCCTGTGCAAGGATGACACGCAAATTTGTGAAGCGTTCCATATTTTTCATAATGGGGTGTAGGAGGGGGGCAAGAATGGAGGAAGGAGGGACTGTATAGAGGGAAAAGAGGGGTGGGAGGGGTGGGAGGAGGGAAAAATAACAGAATGAATCAAACACCATTACCCTATGTAAATGTATGATTTCACAAATGGAGTGGAGTTCGAGGGAGTACGGTTGAAGACACAAATTTGAGATACCTTAGCACATGAATGATATTTAAAGCCATGAACTCAAGGGGATCATGAAGGGAATGAGTGTAGATAAAATGAAATCCAGGACTGATCCTGGGGCCTAGAGGTCAGGGACAAAAAGAGGAACCAGCAAAGGAGATAGATAATGAGCAACCCAGGAAGGAGAAAGGAAGCTGGGACACAGGGTCTGGTGTCAGGGAGACCAAGAACAGAGCGTTAGGAAGAGGGCATGACCAACTCTACCAATGGAGGGAGGACTGGGAAGTCAACAATGGATTAACAGTGTGTCTAAGAAGGGTGTCACTGGTGTCTCTGACAATGGGAGAGGGGCCAAAGCTGTGCTTAGTGCAATATTTAGCAGACCATGAATGAACATTTACTGACTGTCATCAGCGGATGGCTGATGTCAATCCCTGCCAATTGACCCGGTTCTACTTCCTCCAATCCAAGAACACTCTCACCAGGTGATTATTCTAAAATGCAGATAAAGCCTCCTCACTTACATCTTCAATGCAAATCATGCTGGGATGAGTATATGGAAAGTTGCATGTATAAAGAGCTCTTCATGGCATTGATACTAATAGGGAAAAATGGGAAAAAAAATTGAATATTTGACAACAGAAAACTGAATGCGGCAGTTAAAATGCATCTAAAGAAAACACCATGTAGCCATTAAAATAGTGGTAGAGAATACTGAGGAAATAACTGTTTTTACGTAAGTATTTTAATTTATATTGCTAAATGAACAAGCTGAGCAGTACATACATTAAGAACCAATTTACCAGGCTGGGGTCGTGGCTCAGTGGTAGAGCACTTACCTGGCATGTGTGAGGCACTGGATTCAATTCTCAACACCACATATAAATAAGTTAATACAATAAATGTCTCTCAACATATAAAAAAATTAAAAAAAAAAATTTACCGACAGGTGTGGTGGTGCAGGCCTGTAATCCCTGTGGCTTGGGAGGCCTAGACAGAAGGATTGTGAGTTCAAAGCCAGCCTCAGCAAAAGTCAGATGCTAAGCAACTCAGTGAGACCCTGTCTCTAAATAAAATACAAAATAGGGCTGGGGATGTGGCTCAGTGATGGAGTACCCCTGAGTTCAATCCCTGGTACCCCCACTCACCCCCCAAAAAAAGAATCAATTTACTGGGCTGGGGTTGTAGCTCAGAAGTAGAACACTTGCTGCCTACCATGTATGCGGCACTGGGTTTCATCCCCAGCACCACATAAAAAAATAAATAAATGATGACTAAAAAATATTTTAAAAACAAACAAAAAGAGAATTTAGCAGCCAGGTGTGTTGGTGCATGCCTGGGCCCTCTGATGCGTTTTTTTGTTTCTGTTTTATTTAGAGACAAGGCTCAGTGTCTCGCTGAGTTGTTTAGGGGTTGGCTTTGAACTTGCAATCTTCCTGCTTCGGACTAGGATTACAGGTGCCCGCCTCTTTGACTGTTCAAATACTCCTATATTGTTTTCCGCCAGGCCTGCCCTGTACATCTCCTTTATCTTCAAATTTTTGGTTTCTCCCAAATTTATCACCCATTAATAAACTAATTTACTCTTTAATGTTCATTGTTATTTATTATCAACCGTCTCCTCCTGCCTAACTCCCTCAACAAAATCTCCATGAGGGCAGATTAATTTTGTTCACTGATGAATTCCCTCCACCCAGAATAGTGCCTGGAACACGGTGGCAGTTCATTAAATATTCGCTGAATGCATGAATGAATAACGTTGTGTACTATTATTTTTTGGCACGGTACTGAGGATGAAAGCCAGGGGCCCTCTGCCACTAAACTACGTTCCAAGCCTTTTGAACATTTTCAGGCAGGGTCTCGCTGAGTCGGTCAGGCTGGCCTCGAACCTGCATCCTCCTGTTTCAGTACGTACTGTTGTTAATACCGGAAACCTAAACTCCAATGCAACAACAAAATACTTCCGTGAGTCTCCACGCCCCTGGAAAGAAGTTAACAAATTTGGCGGGGTAGTCCCCTTAGTTCCAGCCACTCCCCCAGTTTCCAAAACAGACACTTCCCGCCCTCCAGGTCCGCGCCCGCGCCCGCGCCCGCACCGAGCACGCGCCGCTCGCTCCCGCCGCCACTAGGCGACGCCCCAACACAGCGTCCAAGCCCAAACACATGTTCCACGTGACCTGCGTCGCACCCGGTGAGCGTCACGTGACGGACTCAATTTTCCTCCAATGGCTGGGCAAGTTGTGGGGACTCTACTTAGGACCTGGCCCGCGGCGTAGATCACCCCTTTCTCCCGCCAGGCAAACGGGCCGGCTGCCCGCTTCCACTTGGGCGGCGGAGTCTCTCCAGGGCCCGCTCTTAAGTTGGCTTTGGAGAGCCCAGGCCTGCGCCGCAGTCACTCCCGGAAGTGACCTCTCCCAGAGGGGCCGGAAGTGGCAGTGGAGGGAGGGAAGATGGCGGAGGTGGTGAGTCCGGTGCCCGGGGCGGGGCGGAGGGAGTCAGGGGAGGTGGGTAGAGCCCGAGGCCCCCCAGTAGCCGACCCTGGCGCCGCGCTGTCTCCCCAGGGGGAGATAATCGAGGGCTGCCGCCTACCCGTGCTGCGGCGGAACCAGGACAACGAAGATGAGTGGCGTGAGTGACGTCGGGGGGCGGGGCCAAGGAACCTGAGGGCGAGGGGCGGGAGGGAGTCAACCGAACCCCCGGGATGGGGAGGGGCCTCGGAATCCTGGGGCGGGCGGGGCAGATACTCAGAGGGAGGGGCGTGGCTTCTAGCCGCTCGGAGATGGACAGGGCGTGGCTTGGAGAGGGGGTGACACTTGGTGACTGAAGGGGATTTGGGTGAGAGCTTGTAAACGGTGAGGCATAGGGATCCGGCCTGGGGGTGGGGTTCAGGTCGTAGAAGGGTGAAGCCTCATGGTCTGAGACCCCTGCCTGTGTTGTTCTCATAGCCCTGGCCGAGATCCTGAGCGTGAAGGACATCAGTGGCCGGAAGCTTTTCTACGTCCATTATATTGACTGTGAGTTCTGGGCCTGGGTGAGGTGGGGCTGCAGGGTAGTGTGGGGGGGCAACCTCTGGCATTCCTTCCTGAGCCATTCCCACTGCTGCAGTCAACAAACGTCTGGATGAATGGGTGACCCACGAGCGTCTGGACCTAAAGAAGATCCAGTTCCCCAAGAAAGAGGCCAAGACCCCCACCAAGAACGGACTTCCTGGGTCCCGCCCCGGCTCTCCGGAGAGAGAGGTGGTGAGTAGGTCCCTGCTTCACCTTTTCTCTCCTGCCTCCTCCTTCTCTCATCTCTTGGCCTTAGGGGCTCCTGGATGGGCAGGAGGCAGCACCCTTCCCCCTTGGCTTCAACTTGCAAAGAATGGGGTCCAAATTGCAGATATAGCTTCCAGAGTCCAGGGACTATTCTTGTGTCCTTGAGAAGGCAGAGGGTGGGGTTTGATCACTCCATGCTGAGGGGCCCTTCCCCTTTGCCATCCCACCACCATACCCACCCCAGAGGAAGACCCTGGACCTATTTCTACAGCCGGCCTCCGCCCAGGCCAGCGGGAAGACCTTGCCAATCCCGGTCCAGATCACACTCCGCTTCAACCTGCCCAAGGAGCGGGAGGCCATACCCGGTGGCGAGCCCGACCAGCCGCTCTCCTCCAGCTCCTGCCTGCAACCCAACCACCGCTCAACGGTACCCTCAGCAATTCCAGGGACCTTGCTTTCTTCTCAGGTCCCACCTTCTCTACCTTCTGACCCACCTTTCTTGGTTTCTCTCTGCAGAAACGGAAGGTGGAGGTGGTTTCCCCAGCAACTCCAGTGCCCAGCGAGACAGCCCCAGCTTCAGTTTTTCCCCAGGTGAGTCCCACACCATATCTTCTCCTCTTTTCTGTTCTCTGGCAGCCTCCTTTGGGCTTATCTCACAATCACCCCTTCTATTCCTACCATCTCATCTGCAGAATGGATCAGCCCGTAGGGCAGTGGCAGCTCAGCCAGGCCGGAAGCGAAAATCGAATTGCTTGGGCACTGATGAGGTGGGTCTATGGAGCAGCACAAAAGGGAAGCAAGGGGGAAAGAAGGGGAGATGGAGTGGAGAGGTTAGTCAGGGACTAGTTTAAAAGTAAACGAGGGGGCTGGGGTTGTGGCTCAGTGGTAGAGCACTTGCCTAATGCGTGTGAGGCCCTGGGTTCAATTCTCAGCACATCATATAAATAAATATATATTGACAACTTAATTTAAAAGAGGAAATGAGGGGTGATGCACAGTGAGAGTGGTGGTGGGATTAGGAGCCAGGCCTTAGAAGCATGGCTCAGATTAGTCATTGAGTGATCTTTTCCAACTTGTCAGTTTCTTAGTTTAGGTTTTACTATTCTGGAAAGTGGGGATTACGGTACTTTCCTCGTAGTGTTATTAGACTTGAAAGAGGAAACCATGGCAGGACTGTGAGCTGTAGTAGCCTGTTGAGCTATCTCCTATAACCTGGCATCTTCTACTTGTCCTGGACAGGACTCCCAGGACAGCTCAGATGGAATACCATCGGCACCACGCATGACTGGCAGCCTGGTGTCTGACCGAAGCCACGACGACATTGTCACCCGGATGAAGAACATTGAGTGCATCGAACTGGGCCGGCACCGCCTCAAGCCGTGGTACTTCTCCCCATACCCACAGGAGCTCACCACGCTTCCTGTCCTCTACCTGTGTGAGTTCTGCCTCAAGTATGGACGTAGCCTCAAGTGTCTGCAGCGTCACTTGGTAAGGAGGGTCCCAGGAAGCTGTCCTCCCAATACCTCCACACCTTGCCCTTGCCCCTGATCCTCCTCTCTTCCTCAGACCAAGTGTGACCTGCGACACCCTCCAGGCAATGAGATTTACCGCAAGGGTACCATCTCCTTTTTTGAGATTGATGGACGGAAGAACAAGGTCAGTGGCTGGGGGCAGTGGAAGCAGCTTCCTCTCACTTTTCCTGCTCAGGAAAACACTGACCAGTCTGGCCAACACATCAGTTCAGCCATTTTTATTGAATTCCTACTATAGGGCAGGTGCTGGGGAAACATGGATGACCAGGAATTAGAAAAAAATCTCTGTTCTCTGAGAGCCCATGGTCCATGGCAGAGATAGATTTGCCCATAGCTATTCAGTCCAAATGTGTTAAGTGTCATGAAACACCAGGTGGGTTAGTAGGGTCCAAAGGAAGTGGCCATCAAGCTTCACAGAGATGACCCTTGAGCCGTGACATGAAGGGGAAAATGGGTAAGAGAATTCCAAGTAGTGAGGATCTGAGGGGCAGGCATAGGCCTACAAGGGTAGCATGTGTGATAGGCAGAGGCCACTCTGGTTAAAAGGCAGAGGAGAGAGGATGAGGCAAGGCTATTAGAAGGGACAGAGCTCAGGTGACAGGAACAAGGTCAGTGGGGGTAGTATGGGGGCACAGCAGATTTGTGTCTGTGCCAATGGGGAAAGAGGAGAAACCTGGAGACTGCCGAGACTCAGCTGATGGGGGAGCTCTGACTGGGGTGTGGGCAGCTTGAGAGGAAGGTGCTGCATTAAGCACCATTCTTCATTGTTAAGTAATAGACCTGGGTGTCCAAGAAACAGGTGGTCAAAAAGCTTGGGTGAATCTCCTGCTGAAAGTGTGCAGTTGAAGCAGCAAGATTTTTATTCTGTTGGGGGAACTCCTAAGACTGCTTTTTTGTTACATGTCAGCATTCCTTATTTCTGCCACGAACAGTAGTAGTTCAGTTCCCAACAGGTGTGACTGCAGGTTAGAATGTTAAGGTTTTGACAGCCAGATTCTCAAGACTTGCAACACAGGCATAGTTTCCCTCATGAGCCTTGGTTCACATCTTGACTTCACAGAGACACGTCACTGTTGATAGTTAAGTAGAGCAAGGTGCAGTGGAGGCCCCCAGGCCACGCTTAGGTGGAGGAGGTACAGGGAGCTGGGGGAACCTGTCCAGCTTGCCAGGGAGGCTGGTGGTCAGATGCTGGGATGGAGCCAGTACACAGGCTCCTGGACACCAAGTGGCCCCGCCTAAGCAGCACAGAGGGCCTGACTGGTGAGTGGGTCAGGCCCCAGGCAGTGATGTCCATCATCTATCTGTGTGGAACATAGTAGAGAAGCTCTCCAGCGGGGTGACAGGTCTTTTCCTTTGCAGAGTTACTCCCAGAATCTGTGTCTTTTGGCCAAGTGTTTCCTCGACCACAAGACATTGTACTATGACACGGACCCTTTCCTCTTCTATGTCATGACAGAGTACGACTGCAAGGGCTTCCACATTGTGGGCTACTTCTCCAAGGTCAGCTCTCACCCACGCTTGTCTCACAGCTGTGCCCTGAGCCAGTTCCCTCTCCTCACTCCTGCTTCTCTGTAACAGGAAAAAGAATCCACAGAGGACTACAACGTGGCCTGCATCCTCACCCTGCCTCCCTACCAGCGCCGGGGCTACGGCAAGCTGCTGATTGAGTTCAGTGAGTATGTGTGCTGCCCGGCCAGGGCTGGGGCTGCAGGCAGGCCCGGGCCTGTTGTCAGTGCACCTCAGTGGTGCCTCTCCTGCAGATGTGCCAGACCACTACCATTCTCAACCTAGGCTATGCAAGCAGTCACCAAGGAGGCCAGCCAGAAATAAGGTAGAACCCTGCCAAGGTCCTCTTCCTTCTCAGGATAACTGCCCCACTGTTCCTTGGCTAAGATTCTAATTACCACCCCTCCTTCCCAAATCTGTTTCATCTGCTCCTGCCCAGGGCCCTGGAAAACTTGGTGAGCTTCTGTTGCTTATCTGTCTGGGCCTGTGCCACCATACAGGTTCTTGGGTAAGAACCAGTAATGTCCCCAGGTGTCCACTGAGCCTTAAAGGCAGTAGGTGTTTAAGTGGTTAACTCACCAAACTGGTGTAAGCATGGGCTTGAGCCCTGCTGTTTTATTCCTAGGTCAGTCCCTTAAAGCCCAGAAGGAACTCTGCCCTTCATAGGCTCTTCAGTACCCCACAACCCTGAGATCACCTGCTTTTTGACCTCTTCCCCCACCCCCATTCCATTCACCTCACCATTCTCAGAACTCTTGGGATAACCAAGCTCTGACCTGGAAGACAGGGAGGAAGCCTTAGGGTCTTTGCCTGGTGAAGACAGGGGCTTTACCCAACCAAGGTCATGGTCTATCTAAAAAATTTTCTTGGTCAAATGGTACCAAGATGGGGTCACATCCTCAAAAATCCCAGACTAGTAGAGCAGGTAGATCCTTACTAGTAAATACTTCTGTGAAGATGGGATGTGGACAGGGTCACCAAGGTGTTTACTTCTGCCCAGCAGGGCAGTAGAAGCACCATTCCAGGCAGCTCAAAGGGTGGGTGGATGTTCACTGGGGAGGATGTTCCCTGTAGTTGCACGGGCGAGTATAGACTACAGGGACTCCGTCAGGACTCTGCATGCAGTGTGGACCCAGCAGAGTTGAGTAGGAATCCAAGTGTGCCCTCTTTCCCTTATTGCTTTCTCTCTGGACACCAGCTTTTGTCCCTCTCACCATAGGGTGCTTGGCTAAAATCACAGGAGATTGGGCAAGATGATAAGACTGGCCAGTAAAGATGTAGCAAGGGCAAGAAAAGCTAAGATTTGTTTTGAGGCTGAGTATAGCTAAAGGTGAGGGAGGGCTTCTATAAAGTAACAGACACTCCAGGGCCTTGGCAGGAGAGTGAAAGCTCAGCTGAAGCACTGTGAGGTCACACTGCTCTGTAGGGACTGAGGGTCTTGCCAGGAACTGATTGGCTGTACCCAGCAGTAGGAGGGAAAGGGTCAATTCGGAGGTCAGCCACCTTGCTCTGAGGAATGACCTCCCTTGGTCTTGAGAAGTTCTTGCATCCTAATGTCATCCAGACAAGCCAAACTGGTCTTAGAGTAGCTCACACTCCCAGGGTCACAGCTAGGGGACTGAGTGCATGGAGTTCAGGCATGCTTAGTCTTGGGTCAGAGATGAGGGTCTCTCTTAGCTCCTTGCATACCAAGAAACAGGCTTGAATGACAAAGGAAAACTAATGGCTCTTTCTCCCCTAAGCCATTTTCTCTGTGTTCTCCCACCTATAAGCCTTCACTGGCTCCTGAGCACCTCTGCTGTACTGTTCTCAGTGCCCTTAGCCACAAGTGAAGAGCAAATTCTTAGACCTTTCAGAGGGAATTGAGGGATAGAGCAGAGACAACTACCAAGTGTTAGGGAAAGGATGGGACCTAGGTAGCTTGACTCTGCAGTCTCTGTTCCGACATATTGTTTGTGTGGATTTGTGACCATTTACCACCCTCTCCTGCTCCATTGCTTTAGGCTATGAACTCTCCAAAGTGGAAGGGAAGACAGGCACCCCTGAGAAGCCCCTCTCAGATCTTGGCCTCCTGTCCTATCGAAGTTATTGGTCCCAGACTATACTGGAAATCCTGATGGGGCTGAAGTCAGAAAGCGGGGAGAGGCCACAGATCACCATCAAGTGAGCTGGGCTCTGCCCTGGGGTGCATGGTATGGCTTATCTGTTCTTGGGGAGAGATGAAAGCCTTCAGGAGATCTGACCTTTTACCCTCCCACAGTGAGATCAGTGAAATCACCAGCATCAAGAAAGAGGATGTCATCTCCACCCTACAGTATCTCAACCTCATCAACTACTACAAGGTAGGGGGTGTGCCAGGGGCAGACAGGTGAGTAGGGTGCTGAGGGCAGCAGGCCTTGCATGGGCTGACCACCTGCTGGACCCATCTCCTGCCCAGGGTCAGTACATCCTCACTTTGTCAGAGGACATCGTGGATGGGCACGAACGGGCTATGCTCAAGCGACTCCTTCGAATTGACTCCAAGTGTCTGCACTTCACTCCAAAGGACTGGAGCAAGAGAGGAAAGTGGTGACCAGGCATTACCCATATCAGTGCCAACAGAACTGGCAGAACTGGGGCTGACAACCCATTCTATCCCGACTGGGGCTCTGAAGAGGCATGCCAAGGGAGACAAGACTGAGGACAGCTCCAAAAGGGCATAGGCCTGGGAGGGGTCAGCTGACAGCACCAAGGTGAGCTCCAGGCTCAGGTCAACTCCAAGGTCAGCTGACTATAGGCCCAGGCCTACTCTGAACCAGGGACCAGAGCCAGGCAGTTGTGTACAGTGAGATGAGGGTGGGGGCACTGTACAGAGGGCTGGTTGTAAAAATTCCTTTTGTAAAGTAGGAGCTGGGGGTGTGGTGGGTACTGGCTGCAAAAATTCTGATCTTTCTTCCCCCCAGCAATAAATTGTTTCTGTAAGCCAGAGCCACCAGAGGTTCTCGTGGGAGTGGGACCAATGCTGCAGTAGGGGCACCAAGGTACCCAGAGACTCACAGGTACTGTGAAGAGCTCATTTATTGGGATGATGGAATCGTTGGCTCCAAAGTGAAGAGCCGGTTTACTGGTGTGAAGGGATCAGTGGCTTTCAATTTCAGGCTCTGGTTCTCAGTCCTCAGGCACCTGTGCGTGAATCTGCAACAGGAGTCACCTCTACTATAGAGTTTCTAATACAGTAGTCGAATGTCCTCCGTATGTGGGGAAGGATCTAGCTCTTCCGAATGATACCCGCTTCTAGAAAGGCCAGTGGTGGGGAAGCCATGCTTCCCATACTTCCCAAACGAATTCTCCAGATCAAGGTTCCATTGGCTCTACGATGCTCCCCAGCCCTAAAGCTCCAAATCCCCTAAGGGCAAGAATGGGGTTGGGAGAAACGATAGGAAGACAGTTCACTCACCGCTTCAGCGATGCTGGGCCAAGCGAGGGCCCCACGCGTTTTGGCATCCGGGCCGGGGGCGGTCTCCAGGCCCCACAAGGTGAAGCTGCTGAAGCTGCCAGTGGCTCCGATAAAGCGGTCCTGGGAAAGGGGCCACATTCAGCATTCGGGGCGCCGCTCCTGCCCGCACCCCCTGCAACCCTATCCCTGTGCTTACGAAGTCCCGTTCCAGCGACTCCGGGGCTTCCACCAGCTCCTGCTCATCTTTCTGGCCGTCGCTTTCTGAGCTCCCGGAGAAGTCCTGCTTCCCTTTCTGCCTCTCTCCCGTCTCCTCCGTCACCATCACGTATCCCGTGAAGCCGGGCGGCACAGCCACCTCCTCGCCCCGTAGGCTGCGGCCGCGAAACGACACCTGGAGTCCTGCGGGAGGAAAGCGCGGCACTTGGGTCAGGACCTCGGGCCACCTCCGAGGACTCCGCTCCCCAGGAGCCCTGGCGGGCGCGGGGGTTGCCGGGAACGCGGTGCAGCTGCCAAGCTCACCGTCCGGGCCCTGGCGGACGGCGGGCGTGAAGAAGCGCCCCACGGGGGCGGGCCCGTTCACCAGGACCTCGCAGGGCAGGAGGTGCAGCGTGGCTGGGGCGGCGTCGCGCAGCGTGACGGGGCGCAGGTGGACGCGTTGCTTCTCCACCGCCACCTCGCTGCGGCTCTCCATCCTCCGGCGCCGCTGGGGGGCCGAGGGCAAAGCTGGCGCGGGAAGCGCGCGGGGCCTGTCGGGAGGCGGGGCGCGGTCGGCGCGGGGCCTCATGGGAAGCGTAGTCCTTCCCCTCTGCAAGCCCCGCCTCCCACGGCAAATTCTGCCTGCGCGCGGTGCAGAAACGTGATGATCCCCCAAAGTGCTCTTTTATGTAAGTTGACAGGTTTTTTTATTTTTAACTGGGGACGTTAACTCTTTTCTTAAATGCATTGAAGATACTTTTTCCGAGTTTGTGGTTTGGCTTGCAAACCTGTGTATAGGTGATTCTTAATCCTCAGAAGAGAGTTTTTGTAGTTAGACTTACTGACATTTTTCTCATTGTGTATTTTATTTATCACAATACCTTTCTTTGACTTAACTCTTTTCTAAAAGTTTGTTCAGCTACCCAACTTAGATATATTTTATCACGTTCTCCCATAAAACAAACACGTGCAAAACTGGAAACTTTGATTAAAATTGCATCAATTTATAGATTTGAAAAAAAAAAAAGCATACCCAGACATCGAGGTGTTGTGCTGATGTTGGTTTATATATTCTAGTTTTATTACCAGGAACATAATTTTTTGTTTTTTTCTAATAGTTTTTATTTTACCCAGAAACGTTCTCTTTCAAATAGTAATAATTTTGCCCCTTCATTGCAGCTTGTAAGTCGTTTTCTTTTCTAATAGCCTTGGTATTTTGTTGAACATAAACAATTTCACAGAACATCAAGATGGGACAAGATCGCTGTGACCCGCGGGGTCAAGACACAAGTAAAACCACCCCATAATCATGTCTGAACACTGGCAAATATGAGCATTGTCCAAATTGAAAACATAATGAAATTCCCTCTTTCTCTCATAATATGGTACTGGGATACTGGGGAGCAACCAAGGGGCACTCTACTACAGAGCTACTTCCCCAGCCCTTTTAATTTATTTTGAGACAGGGTCTGGCTAGTCTTGAACTTGTGATCCTCCTGCCTCAGCTCCTGAGTAGCTGGTATTACAGGTGTGTGATAATGATGCCCAGATGACTGTAATTTCTTTTTAAAGTACAATACTAGACTCCAGCTAGTCTTTCTTACTTAAAATGTGAGGATATCCCATCATATGGGGTAGGCCCACTTGCTTGGTTGAGTTTGTTTGTTTTTTGTACTGGGATTGAACACAGGGGCCATATCCCCAGCCCTTTTTATATTTTATTTTGAGACAGGGTCTCACTAAATTGCTGAGGTTGGCTTTGGACTTTCATCTTCCTGCCTCAACATCCTCAACTGCTGGGATTATTGGCAGGAGCCACGTGCCTGGCTTGAGATAGCCCCACTAGTGACAGTATCCAATCTGAAAAAAAGCTCCTGCTTCCTTCAGCCCTTCTCCAAATCACTGAACACAAACATATCCCATATGTCCTTCCTATCATCCTAAGGCATATACCTTAAGGTATATTGTGCTAGGAATGTACTATAAAATCATCATTTTGTGCTTTTAAAATGTCTACATGGGGCTGGGGCTGTGGCTCAGTGGTAGAGCACTTGCCTGGCGCATGTGAGGTCCTGGGTTCTATCCTCAGCACCACATATGAATGAATAAATAAAACAAAAGATCCATTGACAACTAAAAGACATTAAAAAATTTTTTACATGTATTTTTGGTGCTGGGGATGGAACCCAGGGCCTCATGAATACTGAGCAAGATTCTACCATTCAGCTACACTTCTCCAGCCTCCAAATTACTGTTTTTAAGTCACTTGAAATGATTCTCTGTGATTATGCCATTGGCTGGATCCTTAGTTAGGATCACTCGTTTTATTTTGCTTTTGACTTTGAAAGATAGTTGTTTAAAATTTCACTTTTGTTTTCTAAATACATGATTATTTACATGCTTTTGAAGTCAAATCTTCAAAGTAAGATATATTTATAGGAAATTAGTGGCTTTCCTTGTTTCTTCCACCTTATTCTTTCCTGCCATAAGTAACCTTTTAAAATATTTAGTTTATCTTCCCATTATTCACTCTTTTAAAGGGTTAACATAACTCTATGTATATTGCATTCAACTTCTTAATATGCCATTGAAGACTTTTGCACTTGCATTCACAAGAGAAGTCAATCTGTATGTAGTTTTCCTTTCTTGTAATGTCTTAATCTTTTTTGGGGATTAAGGGCTTGCTGGCCTCATCGAATGGGTTAGAAGTATTTCCTCTGCTTTTAGATCCTAGAAGAGATTGCAGAAAGTTGTCATTTCTTTCTTAAAATTTTTTTTATTTTTTGTTTGTTTGTTTACCAGGACCTAGAAGCAGAGGAAATACTTCCTAACCCTACCACTGGGCCTGGTGCCTTTTTGGGAAGTTAATTAATTATTAATTATTGATTCAGTTTCTTTAATAGATAAAAGCCTATTCAGATTATCTGTTTCTCTTATGTAAGTTTTGGTACTTAATGTTGTTTAAGGAATTGATCCACATTTATCAAATTCACAAGCATGGAAATGTTTGTTTAATGTCCTTTTTTTCTTAATTTTTCTATAGTTGTATATGGGCAGCATGCTTTTATTATTATTTGTTTATTTTTATGCAGTGCTAAGGACCGTACCCAGAGCAAGTGCTCTGCCACTGAGCTATAGCCCCAGCCCTAATGTCCTTTTAAATGTCCATGAGGACTGGGGTTGCCGCTCAGTGGTACAGCACTTGCCTAGCATGTGTGAGGCACTGGGTTTGATTCTCAGCACCGCATATAAAATAAAGGTCTGTCAACAACTAAAAATATATACAAAGGTAATTTTAAAAAATATGTCCATGAGATCCGTAACAGTGACCCCTCTTTCATTTCCAATATTAGTAATTCATATCTTCCCCCCCTTTTTTGATTAACTTGACTAGAGGATTTTTTATTTTAGTGATTTGTTCATAGAATCAGTTTTTAGTTTTGTGGATTTTGCTGTTAATTTTCTAAAGTCTGTGAAGTCCAATATCAAAGAGCACATGCTTAGCATGAGCCCTAGGTGTGAGCCCCAGTGCCACAGAAAATAAATAAGCATCTTATAGGGAGCGATTTTGAGACTATGGAAATAGCCTGTTTCTCATGGTACTTTTACCTATTTATCTGAGCACTCCTTGATGACTCTTGCCTGAAACAGTTATTGCTGATATCTGGCCAATGGCGATTTTCCGTTTCCATCATTCCTTCTACATTTATTAGCTGATGTTTGAGAGCTGTCCCTTCTCCTTCATTTATTTGTTCAACTACCTATTTATGGGACTGAGGATATAGCTCAATGGTAGAGCACTTGCCTAGCACGTGTGAAGCCCTGGGTTTGATTCCTACTACTGCCCCAAAAAAGAAAAAAAAAAAAAAAAAAAAAAAAAAAAAAGGAGTTACTTATTTACATCAGCATGGGTATGTGGATATTTACACTCTTGCTTTTAATTTATTATTGTCACTTTTTTTGTTGCCCAGTGTGACCATTGAGAGGTCCTTCAATGTTGCTGCCCTTGTATATTCAACATGCTCCCCAATTTAAAAAATTCGTGTAGATATATAATTCATATACCATAAAATTATGTATATTAAAGTATAAAATGTAGTCATTTTAGTATATTCACAAGACTGTGAAATCATCACAACTATCTGATTCCAAAATATTTTCATTGCTCCAAAGGGAAATGTCATGTTCATTACTGTTCACTTCCCCTGGCCTCTGAACCATTAATTTACTTTCTGTCTTTATGGATTTGCCTGTCCTGGACATTTCATATAAATGGAATCGTAGTATGTGACCTTTTGTGCCTGGCTTCTTTGGTCATGATTTTAAGAATGCACCTCGGATCTATCAGTAGTTTACTTTTCAGTACTGGGGATTTCAGGTAACTTTTTTTTTTTTTTTTTTTTTTTTTTTTGGTAGTGCTGGGGGTTGAACCCAGAGTCTTATGCATGTGAGGCAAGCACTCTACCATCTGAGCTACATTCCTAGCCCAAGTACTGAAGATTTAACCCAGGAGTGCTCTATTCCTGAGCTATATCCCAGCCCTTTTTATTTATTTATTTGAAACAGGGTCTCACTGAGTTGCCCAGGCTCGCCTTGAACTTGTGATCCTCCCACCTCAGCTTCCAGAGTAGCTGGGATTAAAAGCATGTGCTACCACGCCTGGCTCTTTTATTCTTTTCTGTGGTTATAATGTAACCACAGAAAATATAATATAATATATTATATTATATATAATAATGTTATATCGTATGGCTATACCACATTTTGTTTGTCCATTAATCCACTGATGTACTTTGAGTTGTGCTATGGTTTAAATGTGACTCTCCAAAATTCATGTTAAAATATAACCCCCAGTGCAGTAGTATTAACAGGTGGGGCCTTTAAAAATGATCAGGCCTTGAGGGATCTGCTCTCAGGAATGCAATTCGTAACTTTACAGAAGAGCTGGAGGTAACTAGTTAGACCCCACTCTGCCCTTCTGTCTTATGCCATGTGAAAGAGCAGCAAGGCACCAACTTGGAAGTAGAAACCAGGCCCCACCAACCCTGAACATGCTGGCATCTTGATCTTGGACTTCCAGCCTCCACACTGCAAGAAATAAATTTTAGTGGGTGTGGTGGCATGTGCCTTTTATCCAGTGACTTGGGAGGCTGAGGCAGGAGGATCACAAGTTTGAGACCAGCCTGGGCAACTTCTTGAAAGAAAAAAAAATTAAAAATTAAAAGAGCTGTGTATGTAGCTCAGTGGTAGAGTGGGTTCAATCCCTACTACCTAAAAAGCAAAAACGAAAACAAATTTTAATTGTTTATAAATTACCCACTGTATTGTATTTTGTAATAGCAGCACAAATGAACTGAGACTTGCTTTAGCACTTTGGGCTATTATGAAAGATACTATCATCAGCATACACGTACAAGTGTTTATGTGAACATGTGTTTCCAATAATTTGAGGTACATACCTAGGAGTGTGTATTAGTCAATACTGCCAAAGCAAAATACCACAGGCTTGGTGGTTAAACACACAAACTTATTTTTTCACAATTCTGGAGGCTAGACAGCCAGGATGCAGCTGCCATCAGGATTGGTTTCTGGTGAGGCCCCTCTTCCTGGCTGGTAGAGGGTCACCTTCTTGCTGTACACTCACACGGTCAGTGAGTGTATGGTGAGAGAGAGTTCTCAGGTGCCTCTTCCTCTTATTCTAAGGACACCATCTTACATGATTTGGGTCCCACCCTTGTTGACCTCCAAATATTGTCACATTGCAGTTCAGGACTTTGGTTTTAACATGATTTGGGGTTAGAGGGACATAATTCAGTCTATAATAGAGTGGAATACCTGTTATATGATAACTCTGTATTTACATTTTTAAAGAACCACCAAATGTTTTTTTCTCAAAGTAGTGCATTATTTTAACATTGCCAACAGCAATGAGTAGGGGTCCAGATCCTTCCTTGCTCCCTTGTCTTTTGAATTATAGCCATTCTAGCAATTGTGAGGTGGTATACCATGGTGATTTTATTTTCTGTTCCCCTAATGACTAACAATTTTTTTATCCAGTACTGGGATTAATTCCAGGGGCACATTGCCACTGAACTGCATCCCCAGTTCTTTTTATTTTTTATTTTGAGGTGTGGTCTTGAATTTGTGATCCTCCTACCTCAGCCTCCTGAGTAGCTGGGAATAAGGGGGTGCACCACTGTGCCCAGCATGGCTAATTATTTTGCACATCTTTTAATGTGCTAATTGGACATCTGTACATCTTCTTTGAAGAAATGTCTATTCAAATAATTTGTTCATGTTTTATTGAGTAATTTGTCTTTTTATTGTTGAATAGTAAACGTTTTCTATACTTTCTGGATACCAGACTCTACTATATAGATTACCAAAAATTTTTTTTCCATTCTGAGGTTGCTTTTTTACTCTATTAATAGTGTCCTTTGATGCATAATTTTAAAAAATGTGAAGAAGTCTAATTCACCTCGTTTTCTTTTATGCCTTATGCTTTTCATGTCAGGTCTAAGAAACTATTGCCACATCCTAGGTCATGAAAATCTACCCCATTTTTTCTTCTAAGAATGTTACAGCTTTTGCTCTAACACTTAGCTCTTTGATTCCCTGTGAATTAATTTTTGTATGTGGTGTGAAATAGGGGTCCAGCTGCCTTCTTTTGAACGTGAATATCCAATTGTCTAGTCCTACTAATGAGACTGTTCTTCTACCATGAATGACCTTGATGTCCTTGTCAAAAGTCAGCTGGCTACAAATGAATGTTTCTTTCTGAGTTTTCAATTTTATTCCATTGGTTTATATGCCAGTCCTCCACCAGCAGCAGTATTTTGATGACTGTGGCTTTGTAGTTAAGTTTTGAAATCAGGAAGTGTGAGTTCTTCGTTATTTTTAGAGATTGCATATTTTAGAGCAGCTTTAGTTTGAAAGCAAAGTTGAACAGCAGGTACACAGATTTCCCATAGACCCTCTGTCCTCACACAGATACATCCTTTCCCACTGTCATCCCCTGACTCAGCCAGGGCTGTATTCAACCCAAACTTGGGAGCAGGGGAGTTCCCACTGAGGATGCGCTCAAACCATCCCAAGAAGAGGCTGGTGGGACTCGAGAGGAAGGAGCACCACATGCCAGCGTGACCAGTTCACAGCACTGATCAGGGGACCTCGTGAGCTGTAGTGTATCCGTGTGATGACGAAGGAACCTGGTTTTACATCAAGGCCTGTGCGAGCAGTCAGCAGGGTGTGGAGTGCAGGGGGGCTTAAGGAATTGGGCGCAGGGCTGTGTTTTGGGCAGTGGCCTAGACATTTTTCTCACTACCTGGGAATGTCCAGGCCTGGCTTAGGCTCAAGCCTGCTGGTGAAATTCTGCGACTGGCACTGTTCTTGATCAGAACAGAACAGGAGAGAAAAACCGCGGTGTCTGCAGACACATTTATTACAAGTGTACACTGGCTCATCATCACCGCCCGTGTCCACAGCTAATGCTGGAGTTCACTCTTGGTGAACTCGTCTTCTGTGAGTTTCGACAAATATGTGACTTGTGCATGCAGGTAGCTTTACGTCTCTCCAGCAGTTGCCTAGAATGATCAATTTCTGAGCATATGTATTGTGGCTCACATCTTGGCAGCTTTCAGCCCTTTTTCTGTGTGCCTGTGGCAAGGCAGCACATCATGGTAAAAGCACCTGGCAGAGCAGATCTGCTCGCCTCACAGCCAGGACACTGTGTGAAAAACATTTTCAAAACTTGAAGCTGATTGCTGGGACTGGGGCTTGGTGGTAGAGCACTTGCCTGGCACATGTGAGGCCCTGGGTTTGATCCTCAGCACCCCATGAAAATAAATAAAATAAAGGTTTAAAAAAAAGATGAAGCTGATAGAAGACTGTTGTCCAAAATATACAAGAACTCATAAAACTTAGCAATAAAAAGACAAAGAACCCACTTATAAAAATGGGCGAAAGGGCTGGATGGACCCTCACCAAAGAAGGTCTACAGTAGATGACAAGTAAGCAAATGATGTAGCATTTAGGGACTTGTAAACAAAAGCAATCAGATAGCAGCATGCACCTATTAGAATGTTTAAAATCCAAAACACTGACAACGTCAAATGCTGGCAAGAATGTGAAGCAAGAGGAACTCTCATTCTTTGTGGTAGGATGCAAAATACACAGCCACTTTGGAAGATAGTTCAGTGACTTTTCAAAAAATGAAACACTCTTGTCCTATGACCCACTAGTTGGGCTCCTTGGTATTTACTGAAATGAGATGCAAGCATGTCTACGTAAAAACTTGGATGTGGATGTTTATAGCACTTCTGTTCATAATCGCCCAAACTTGGTAGCAACCAGATGCCCTTCTGTGAGTGAATGGTTAAACTGGTACATCCGATATTGGGATATTATTCAGAGCTGAAAAGAAATAAGCGATCCAGCCATGAAAAGGCACGGCCTCATATGCCTAAATGCATAGTGTAAGCGGAAGAAGCCCATCTGAAAAGGCTGCATGCTGTGTGATTCCATGTATGTGATGTTTTGGAAAAGGCCAAACAGTGGAGACAATAGAAGGCTCACTAACTGCCAGTATAAGGGGAAAGGAGGGGTGAATAGGGGGAGTAAACAGAATTTTTAGGGAAGTGAAACTACACTGTTAGGATACTACTATCCTCTTGACACTGTTCTTTTGCAAAGCTATATATATGAGTGAACCCAGGGTGTCATGCATGCTAGGCAAGCACCCAACCACTGAGTTGTATCCTCTGCCCAAGTTTTTATTTATTTATTTATTTTTTATTTTTTAGGGGGAGCGTGTAACATTTTCATGTCTATGGTTGTACACAGTGTAGATTCACACCATTCATGTAATCATACGTATACATAGGGTAATACTGTCTGTCTCAGTCTACTATCTTTCCTTCCCCCATCCCTCCCACCCCATTTTCCTCTACACCATCCAAAGTTCCTTCATTCTTCTCTTCCCCACCCCCTGCCTGCCCCCCTGGTTATGTATCATCATCCACTTACAAAGAAACATTTGGCCTTTGGTTTTTTGGGCTTGGCCTGTTTCACTTAGCATGATATTTTCCAGCTTCATCCATTTACCAGCAAATGCCATAATTTTACTATTCTTTATGACTGAGTAATATTCCATTGTGTATATATACCACAGTTTCTTTATCCATTCGTCAGTTGAAGGGCATCTTGGTTTGTTCCACAATCTAGCTATTGTGAATTGAGCTGCTATGAACACTGATGTGCCTGCGTCACTGTAGTCTGCTGATTTTAAGTCCTTTGGGTATAAACTGAGGAGTGGGATAGCTGGGTCAAATGATGGGTCCATTCCAAGTTTTCTGAGGAATCTCCATACTGCTTTCCAGAGTGGCTGCACTGGTTTGCAACTCCACCAGCAACGTATGAGCATGCCTTTCCCCCCACATCCACACCAACACTTATTATTGTTTGTGTTCTTGATAATAGCCATTCTAATTGGAGTTAGAGGAAATCTTAGGGTGCTTTTAATTTGCATTTCTCTAATTACTAGAGATGATGAGCACTTTTTCATATATTTGTTGATCACCTGTATATCTTCTGTGAAGTGTCTGCCCATTTCCTTAGCCCATTTTATTGATTGGGTTCTTTGTATTTTGGGTGTAAATTTTTTAAGTTCTTTATAAATTTTGGAGATTACTGCTCTGTCTGAAGTGTGTGTGGAAAAGATTTTCTCCCACTCTGTAGGCTCTCTTTTCACATTATTGATTGTATCCTTTGCTGAGAAAAAGCTTTTTAGTTTGAATCTATCCCATTTATTGATTCTTGCTCTTATTTCTTGTGCTACGGGGGTCTTGTTAAGGAAGTCTGGTCCTAAGTCAATGTGATGGAGATTTGGGCCTACTTTTTCTCCTATTTGGTGAAAGGTCTCAGGTCTAATTCCTAGATCCTTGATCCATTTTGAGTTGAGATTTGTGCAGGGTGAGAGATAGGGGTTTAATTTCATTTTACTGCATATGGATTTCCAGTTTTACCAGCACCATTTGTTGAACAAGCTATCTTTTCTCCATTGCATGTTTTTGGCACCTTTGTCTAGTATGAGATAACTGTACTTATGTGGGTATGTCTCTGTGTCTTCTGTCCTGTGCCATTGGTCTACATGTCTATTTTGGTGCCAATACCATGCCATTTTTGTTACTATTGCTCTATAGTTTAAGGTCTGGTATTGTGATACCTCCTGCATCACTCTTCCTGCCCAGGATTGCTTTGGCTATTCTGGGTCTTTTGTTCTTCCAGATGAATTTCATGATTACTTTTTTCTGTTTCTATGAGAAATGTCATAGGGATTTTAATTGGAATTGCATTAAATCTGTATAGTGCCTTTGGAAGTATGGCCATTTTGATATTAATTATGCCTATCCAAGAACATGAGAGATCTTTTCATCTTCTAAGATCTTCTTCCATTTCTTTCTTTAATGTTCTGTAGTTTTCTTTGTAGAGCTCTTTCACCTCTTTGGTTAGGTTGATTCCCAAGTACTTTTTTTGAGTCTATTATGAACAGAGTTCTTTTCCTCATTTTCCTTTCAGATGATTCATCCCTTATGAATAAAAATGCTTTAGATTTATGCATGTTGATTTTATATCCTTCTATTTTGATGAATTCATTTATTAGGTTTAGAAGTCTTCTGGTGGAGTTTTTTGGATCCTCTAAATATAGAATCATGTCATTGGCAAAGAGTGACAGCTTGAGTTCTTTTTTCCTATTCGTATCCGTTTAATTTCTTTGGTCTGTCTAACTGCTCTGGCTAGTATTTCAAGGACAATGTTGAATAGAAGTGGTGAAAGAGGGCATCCCTGTCTTGTTCCCGTTTTTAAAGGGAATGCTTTCAGTTTTTCTCCATTAAGAATGATATTGACCTTGGACTTAGCATAAATAGCCTTTACAATGTTGAGGTATGTTCCTACTATCCTTATTTTTTCTAGTGTTTTGAGCATGAAGTGGTGTTGTATTTTGCCTGACACTTTCTCTGCATCTATTGAAATAATCATATGATTCTTAACCTTAAGTCTATTGATGTGATGAATTACACTTATTGATTTCCTGATGTTGAACCAACCTTGCATTCCTGGGATGACCTACACTTGATCATGGTGCACTATCTTCTTAATATGTTTTTGTACGCAATTTGCCAAAATTTTGTTAAGGATTTTTGTGTCTGTATTCATCAGAGGTGTTGATCTAAAGTTTTCTTTTCTTGATGTGTCTTTGTCTAGTTTTAGTGTCAGGGTGATACTAGCTTCATAGAATGAATTTGGAAGGGTTCTCTCCTTTTTTATTTCATGAAATTCTTTGAGGAGTATTGGTATAAGTTCTTCTTGGAAGGTCTTGTAGAACTCAACTGAGAATCCATCTGGTCCCGGGCTTTTCTTGGTTGTAGGCTTTTGATGGCTTCTTCTATTTCATTGCTTGAAATTGATCTGTTTAAATTGTGTATGTCCTCCTGGTTCAGTTTGGAAGAACCATATGTCTAGAAATTTGTCGATATCTTTGATATTTTCTATTTTGTTGGCGTACAGATTTTCAAAGTAGGTTATAATTATGTTATGCATTTCAGCTGTGTCTTTCCTTTTTCCTCACAAGTTTTAGTCACTTTAATTTTTTTCTCTCCTCTTTGTTAGTGTGGCTAAGGGTTTATCTATTTTGTTTACTTTTTCAAAGAACTTTTTGTCAATTTTTTAATTGTTTCTTTTGTTTCAATTTCATTGATTTCAGCTCTGATTTTAATTATTTCCTATCTTCTACTACTTTTAGTGTTGTTCTGTTCCTCTTTTTCTAGGGCTTTGAGATGTAATGTTAGGTCATTTAGTTGTTGACTTTTATTCTTTTCTTGAATGCGCTCCATGCAATGAATTTCCTCTTAGTACTGCTTTCATAGTGTCCCAGAGATTTTGATATATTGTATCATTGTTCTAATTTACCTCTAAGAATATTTTTTATCTCCTCCCTGATGTTTTCTGTTATCCATATTTCATTCAGTAGCATATTATTTAGTCTCCAGGTGCTGGAAAGTTTCTGGTTTTTATTTTGTCATTGATTTCTAATTTCATTTCATTATAATGTGATAGAACACAATTTTCTTGCATTTACTAAGGGCTGCTTTGTGGCATAACATATATTCTATTTTAGAGGAGGATTCATGTAGTGCTGAGAAGAAATTCACTCGTTGATGGGTGGAATATTCTATGTATGTCTGTTAAATCTAAGTTATTGATTGTGTTATTGAGTTCTATGGTTTCTTTGTTTAGTTTTTATTTGGAAGATCTATCCAGTGGTGACAGCAGTGTGTTAAAGTCACCCAGAATTATTGTGTTGTGGTCTGTTTGATTCCTGGCATTGAGAACGATTTGTTTGATGTACATGGATGCACCATTGTTTGGGGCATAAATATTTATGATCATTCTGTCTTCCTGATTTATGGTTCCCTTACACAGTATGAAAAGTCCTTTTTTATCCCTTCTGACTAACTTTGGCTTGAAGTCCACTTTATCTGATAGAAGGATGGAAATCCCCACTTTTTTACTGAGTCCATGTGCGTGGTAGATTTTTTCCCATCCTTTCACCTTTAGTCTGTGGATGTCCTTTTCTATGAGATGAGTCTCTTGAAGGCAGCAGATTGTTGGGTCTTTCTTTTTACCATTCTGTCAGTCTATGTCTTTTGATTGATGAGTTTAGGCCATTAACATTCAGGGTTATTATTGAGATATGATTTGTATTCCCAGTCATTTGGGCTTATTTTTGGTTTTTAATTGACTTGGCTTCTCCTTTGATTGGTTTTTCCTTTAAGGTAGTTCCTCCCTTTGCTGACCTAAATTGTTGTTTTTCATTTCCTCCTCATGGAATATTTTGTTGGGAATATGCTGTAGCACAGGCTTTCTATTTGTAAATTTTTTTAACTTTTGTTTATCATGGAAGGACTTTATTTCATCTTCAAATCTGAAAGTTAGTTTTGCTGGGTATAGGATTCTTGGTTGGCAGCCATGTTCTTTCAGAGTTTGAAATATGTTGTTCCAAGCCCTTCTAGCTTTCTTAAGAGTCTGGGCTGAGAAATCTGCTGGTATCCATATTGGTTTTCCCCTACATGTAATCTGATGCTTTTCTCTCACAGCCTTCAAAATCCTATCTTTATTTTGTATGTTAGGCATTTTTATTATAATGTGCCTTGGTGTGGATCTGTTGTGAGTTTGTGCACTTGGTGTTCTATAAGCCTCTTGTAATTGATTTTCCATTTCATTCTTCAGGCTTGGGAAATTTTCTGATATTATTTTATCGAATAGGTTATTCATTTCTTTGGTTTGTACCTCTGTGCCTTCCTCAATCCTAATAATCCTGAAATTTGGTCTTTTCATGATGTCCATAGTTCTTGGAGATTCTGTTCATGATTTCTTACCATCTTCTCTGTTTAGGCAACTTTATTTTCAAGATTAAATATTTTGTCTTCATTGTCTGAAGTTCTGTCTTCCAAGTGGTCAGACTGTTGGTGATGCTTTCCATTGAATTTTTTATTTAGTTTACTGTTTCCTTCATTTCAAGGATTTCTATTTTTTTCTTTTTTTGAGAATCTCTCTTTGTTGAAATGATCTTTTGCTTCCTGCAGTTGCTCTTTCAACTGCTTATTGGAGTAATCATTCATTGCATGCATTTGCTCTCTTACCTCATTCTTTGCTTCATGAATCATTTTAATTATGTATATTCTGAACTCCTGACATTCTTTCTACCATACTGTCACTGGGTTATATTAATATAAAATCTAGATTTGTTTGGAACATTTTCTTCCTTTGTTTTTTCATGTTGTTCACATATCTTCCCCTCTAGCAGTCAGATCTGGGCTATTGCAGTTCCCCTGCAATAGGCTTATAGTGACCCTACAGGTTTCCAAAACCTCTTAAGGAGGAGATCAATTTTAGCAGCACCCAGTACAGACAATATGCAGCCCTAAACCAAATAGCCCCTATGAAAATGTTAACAATATTGTCATAATAAACAAAGAGAATGAGTTCAATTATTATCTACAGCATAATAGATTTGCAATAAGATCTGCAGTTTCCAACGGAGGACAGAGAGGATGTGTAGGGGTATAGGATGTAACTGTTAATGGGATAAGAAAAGAGTATATAGAAGTTCTAGCTGTAGAAAGAGTGAAAGTGTAATCAAAAGAAGTTGGTTGTTAGCAGGAGAAAAGGGAGAAAGAGACTGAGGAAACAGGTAAACCGAAGGAAAATAGAGCAAGAAAAATAAATAAAAACTTAAAATTTTTCAAAAAGGAGGAAAAAAATACACTATAACAGTCATATACTATTCAATCCTCCTAGTCTTCAGTAGTCTGATGCATGAGAAGTACCTGACAGTGAGCTTCCAGTTTCCAGCAGGCTTCTCAGGATGGGAGTTACCCCACCTAAAGATGACAGCTTCCACTTCCAGGATACTCCAAGATGGCAGCACTGGCTTCCAAATGTGTTGGCAAACAGGGAACTGCAGCTCAGGGCGTGGGCATGGTCAGACCAGGGGTCCTGGAAGTGGGGTGCGGTTGGTTGGGCAGGGGTCCTGGAGGTGGGGTGTTGTTGGTCGGGCTGAGGGGTCCTGAAGGTGGTGCTCAGTCAGTTGGGTGGGGGTCCTGCAGGTCCTGGCTGTTGTCTCAAAATGGCGGCAGTGATGTGTAACCAAACCTGTGGGTATTGTGACAGTAGACTTCCAGGCAACAGCAGGCAGCTGGCAATCCTCTGGTGGTCTGCAATTGGTCTTCAGGTGGTGATGGGTAGGTGAAAGGCAGGTGATGGGCAGGCAAGAAGCAGGCAAATGGTGGATGATAGGCGGCAGTCAATTGAGCAATCTGCACTCAAAAAGTATTGATATGTTGGCAGACTGCAGGTGATCGAGGTGGACAAATGGGGTAAACAGCAGGGGATTGATAAGCAGCAAAGACTGCCTCACAGAGAAACAGATTTCCTCTGCTTGAAACCCGAGTTATGGAGCGACGAGGAATGCAGCCTTCCCTAGTCCACCATCTTGGATCCTCCCAAGTTTTTAGTTTTAGTGAAGTCCAGCTTCTCAGTTGTTTCCTTCATATTATCATGCCTTTGGTGTTGTATCTAATGTCTTCTAGTTTTATAGTTTTGCACTCTTATGTTTAAGTTTATGATTTATTTTTAGTTGATTTTTGTGGGGTGTAAGGTCTGTGTCTAGATACATTTTTTGCATTTTGTCCACCTGTCTCAGGACCTTTTGTTGAAAAGACCATTTTTGCTCCATTTGTATTACCTTTACCCACTTTGTTAATGATCATTGGGCTCTATTTACATAGGTCTATTGCTAGGCCCCGTCTTCTGGTCCATTGAGCTGTCTATTATTTTACCAATAGCACACTGTCTTGTTATTCAGTAAGTCTTGAAGTTGGGTAATGCCAGTCCTCCAACTTCTTCAATATTGTGTTGTCTACTTTGGTCTTTTACATCTCTGTATAAAATTTAGAGTTAGTTTGTCAATACAAAAATAATAACTTTCTGGAAATTTTGATTGGGATTGAATTGAAGCTATAAACCAAGCTGGGAATAGCTGACATCTTGATAATATTGAGTCTTTCTAACCATGAACATGGAATATCAATCCACTTAAGTTTTTCTTTCTTTCACCAGAGTTTTGTAGTTTTCTTCATATAGATCTTGCACATATTTCATCAGGTTTATACTCAGGTGTTTCATTTTGGGGGGAGATAATATAAATTACATTATGTTTCAATTTCAAATTCCACTTGTTCATTGCTGATATAGGAAAACAATTTCCTTGTTTGTTTTTTTTTCTTTTATCAACCTTGGATCCTGCAACCTTGCTATAATTACTTATTAGTTCCAGGAGTTTCTGTTGTTGAGTCTTCCAAGTATTTTACAAAAAATGGTCACACCATCTGTGAACAGTTTTATTTCTTCTCAATCAGTATACTTATTTCATTTTCTTGTCTTCTTGCACTAACTTGGACTTATAGTATGATGTTGAGAAAGAGTGGTTAGAGGGAGCATCCTTACCTTGTTCCTAATCTTAGTAGGAAATCCATTTTCTCATCTTTAGGTATGATATTATTTGTAAAGTTTTTAAAAATATTTTCAGTTGTAGATGGACATAATTATTTTATTTTTGTATGTGGTGATGAGCATCAAACCCGGTACCTCATATGTGCTAGGCAAGTGCTCTACTGCTGAGCCACAACCCCAACCTATTTGCAAGTGTTTAAATAGTTGTTCTTTATCAAGTTGAGGAGGTTCCCCTCTATTCCTAGTTTTCTGAATTTTTAAAAATCTTGAATGGGGGTTGGTTTCTGTCACATGCTCTTTCTGTATTTATTGGCATTTATTCTGTGGTATTTCTTCTTTAGTCTATTGAGGTGATGGATTACATGAGCTGATTTTTGAATGTTGAATAGGTCTTGCATATCTGGGATAAATCTCCCTTGGTCATGATACATGATTCTTTTTATACATTGTTCAATTTGCTAAATTTTTTGTGGTACTGGAAATTAAACCCAGGGTCCTGTGCATGCTTGGCAAGTGCTCTGTCACTGAGCTATATCCCCGACCCATAATTTGTTACTATTTCATAAAGTAGTTTTGTGCTGGGTACAGTGGTGCATGCCTGTATTCTCAGCAGCTTGGAAGGCTGAGGCAGGAGGATCTTGAGTCCAAAGCCAGCCTCAGCAACTTAGTGCAGCTCTAAGCAACTTAGCAAGACCCCTGTCTCTAAATTAAATACAAAAATGGATGGTTATGTGGCTCAGTGGTTAAGCTCCCCTGGGTTCAATCCCTGGTACCAAAATATATAAATAAAGTTGTTTTGCATCTGTATTCATGAGAGGTACTGGTTTGTGATTTCCTTTTTTTGTAGTGTCTTTATCTGTTTTTTGTTAGGGTAATGCTGGCCTCAAAGAATGAATTAGGAACTATCTCCTCTGCTTTTATATTTGGAAGAAATTTCAGAGAATTGGCATAATTTATTCTCTGAATGTTTGGTTGAATTCACCAGTGAACCCATCAGATCTGGTACTTTCTGGCTTGGCAGATTATTGATTGTTGTGGCCTCTACGTTTTGTGTTCCCCCCAAATTCACATGTTGTGGTATCTGTTTTTCCTGGAAGTTACCTATTGGGTAGAACAAATTTTCAATATATAGCAAATTATACTGCAGAAATCAGAATTCTCATAGCCTTCACACATACACATCCGCACCCACACACACTGCACACACACATATATTTATGTGTGCTCTACCAGCTCAACCACGTATATTTACGTGTGTCATAGCAGCCCTTTTTTAAAATTTTGAGACATAGTCTCACTAAGTTTCCCATGCTGGCCTTGAACTTGTGACCCTCCTGCTTTAACCTCCTGAATCAATGGGATCACAGGTGTACCATCATGCCCAGCCTATATGAGAAATTGATCCCACTAATTAGCTGTCTGCTGAGTGATGTGGATGGAGACCAGGCCAAAGCTGCTGCCCTCAGTGGCAGAGGCCCAGCCTTGGAGAAGTTCAGTCTCTGCACTTTGTGGGTATGAGAGGCAGCAGTCCCTCCCCGATCCCAAGGTCCTGGACCAACTTCTTGGTGCTCAGGGGGCTAGACTGCAGACAAAGCAGTACGTTCTGGAACTTACCAGCTCTAGTGGTTGGCTTCCTGGAGGTCCAGTCTCCAGCCTTCCCTGGGACTTTTTAAGTGTGGAGATTCTGTCTTACATCCTTTCTCTGCTGATAACAGCTGGAGACCTTTTTGTTGCAAGATGACAGCAAATTTCTGCCTGACTGGGGAGCACAGCTACTTGTATACCCTTCACTGAAGAACGGTTCTCTTCTACATCTGAGTGCACAACTTTGGGAGGGGTACACATGGAGTGGTGAGGAAGGGGACAGTGATCTACCCAGCCAGATCAGCTGAGTAAACCCTCGTGATCAATAGGGTGACATGTTGCAGCCAGATTGCCCTCACATCTCACAGCTTGACCTTGAAACTGTGGCAGCCTGCACTGGCCCAGGTCCTTCTTTCCTTTCCTAGTCTCCACCCCATTCAGGAGAAATAAGACTGACCGGGAAAAGCCCAGAGACAGGGACAGCAGAAGAGTTCCTTTGCCCAGAAGAGCTCAAGCCCAAGGTATTTCTTATACTCAGTGCTGCTGATGGCGGCTTCTGCACCAGGGCAGAGCGGGTACTGTAAGGCCACTGCAGAGCTCTGCTCCAACAGTGTGGTAATGGAAAATGCTACAGGATGACAAAATACTATTCCCAACCAGCTGGGTGACCTTAGAGAAATCACTTAACCCCTTTGGCCTACAGATTTCCTCACCTGTGGGCCTGCAAAGCTGTTGCAAGGATGACATGAGGCCACGTAAGTTGGAAATGCTGGGTAGATGCCTGCAGCAGAACTGATCTCAATGCATCTGAATCTTGAGCATACTGCATATTTTGAAAAAGATCTAAGGGAAAGAGATTCCCAAGTACAGTCTGTGTTTCTAGGGGCCAGGCTTAGGAGCTGGGTTACCTTTAGCTCAGATCACATGGCCCCTTTGTGTCCCAGGCCTCCATGGCAGGTTCTCCCCAGAGCTGGCTCCCATCATGGGGAGGTGTCACTGCAGCCTCCTTTTGCTACTCTGAGCTGGGACAGGGACCCTGAGAACCTTGGGAGTTGGAGAGCAAGAGTCCCCAGGTCAGGAGGCCCAAGTTCTAACTCCAGCCTCAGTACCAAATTGCTAAGTGACCTTGGTCAAGGCCAGACCCTTTCTGGAAAGCAGAATGTTTTATCTCCTGCCTCCTGAGAGGAAATTCTGGAGACTCTTAGCTTATCCGAGCAAGAACTCTGGAGTCCTAGCCTTCTGGGCTTCAGCCTGGGACTTCGTTGGGGCCTATGATACTATCCTGTTGAGTCCGTCCTACCAAGGTCCAAAAACCAAAAACCAAGCCGGTGAGGGTCATTGGTGAAGGCAGACTTTTATGGAAAGGGCACTCCAGGAGCATGTCCTAGCCTTTAAAAGCCCCTCTTAGGCAACTTGCTCTCCGCCTGCGTCCCAGGGTCACTCAGTGACTGAAAGCCCACGGAGATAGTCTCCAGCCAGAGGCAGCACGGCCCAGTCATTGGTTCGCAGGGCCACAGGCACTCCGTCGTCCACCTGCGCGGACTGCAGCCGCAGCAGCAGCATGGAGTTTGGGGGCAGGCGGATGGCTATGTGGTAGCTGGTAGGGGGCTGGGCCACCATGACGAAGGGCTCCAGATGGCGGGACACCAAGGCTTCCAGACCTTGTGGTCCTAGTGGGCACCACACACGACTCTCAGCACCCTTGGGCAGGCAGGAGTCCCAGAGTCCCTCAAAGAAGCCTGGCTGGGCCCCCTCAGGGGGCCGGGGAAAAGGCAGAAAGAGGTCTGCAAAGTTCACAGGCAAGGGCGGCAGGTGGGCGTGGCACGTGATGCCGGTGGGTGTGGTGTAAAGGGCCCGGACTTCCAGCTGAGCCGGGGCTGGGCGTCTGGGCTGCAGGGGCAGGAACAGAGGGTGCGCAGGGCGGCCAGGAAACAGGCAGGGCACGTGGACAGCTTCCAAGGGTGCATAGAGTTGTCCTTCCACGCGGAAGCGCAGCTCCAGAGAATAGACAGGCTCCAGGGCCTCCACCTGGAGCTGCAGCACCAGAAGAGGGCCTGTGGCTCTCTGGGGCCCCACACTCAGCCGAATAGGGGCCGGGGCCTCCTGCACTATCAGCGCTGCTGCAAAGCTCTGGTTCTCCGCCACTAATGAAGAGGTCAGTGCTGGGGCAGCAAGTGAGGGGCCCAGGGCCACCCCTAGCTTGGGCCCTGCCAGATGAGCCAGGAGGATGTAGTAGAGGCGGGCGTGGTCACGCCCATCAGGGTCCTCTAGCTGCCTGGCCAGTACCTGCAGCAAGTCCGCCAGGCCAGGCCCCCCGCCCCCACGCAGCAGGACCCTGCAAACCCTCAGCAGGGTCTGCTGTAGGCCCCAGTTGGCACAGTGGGCAGCTGCAGCCTGCAGAAAGCTGAGGGTGGCACTCTGAGCATCCCTCTCTGCCACCTTTGCCAGCATTTGCAGGTGCCAGCAAAGAGCTTCATCCCTTCCTGGCCGGGACACCACTTCCTGCTGCAGAACCACCCTGAGGGGCTCCTCCAGCTCAGGGCCCACCCTATCCAAAAGGTCCACAAAGTGGGGAGCCAGCACAGGGCGAGCTCGGTACAACTGGGTCAGTCCCTGGATCAAGGGTGTCAGCATCATAGGTTGCCTGGCCAGGCAGCTGGCAACCAAATATGAGGCCTGGAAGCAGAGAGTGGCCAATACCCGTGGGCCACCATCCAGGGCTGCCCTCTGCTGCAAGCCAGCCAGCAGCTCCTCCAGGTACCACTGTGGGTTCTGAACCTGACCTTTCTCCTCTTCCTCATCTTCAGCACAAAGCAGGCACAGCAAATGCAGGCGGGACAGGAGGACCATTGGGTCATGCAGGAGACTGGGCATGAGACCACGGCACAGCTGGGGCCCCAACAGCAATGGGGCAGCCTCCTCACCTTCAGGACCCAGGGGACAATTCTCAGGGAAGCTCAGAAGGCAGTGCAGGTAAAAGAGGTGGGTGGGCAGGGGCAGAGCTGGGTGCTGGGCAGCCAAGGTAAGGCGGCGGAGCAGCAGTGCCTCATCCTGGGCCGTGAACAGTGCCTCTCCGAAGGCCGCCTTCAGAGCAAGAACTGCATGCAGCAGCGTCAGCTGTGCTGTGCCCAGCAGCCGTACCAATTGTGGCTTGAAGAGTGCTGGTGTCTGTCCCCGCAGACCCCGGAGGGCCCAACCCAGCAGCCACAGAAGCTGGGCCTGGGCCATAGGGGTGAGCAGGTAGGAGGTATCCAGAAGCTGGGCCACAGCAGCCCGCAGCTCCCGGACCTCCTCAGGGCTGGGCTCTAGCACTGCAAGGGCACACGCCCCCTCCTCAGCTGCCGGCCAGCAGGGTGCCTGGGGCTGAAGGTGAGAATGGCCCTCTTCAGCTAGTGTCCAGTCCCAGGGACCACTCCCAGTGGAGGAGACCCCAGCCATAAGCAGGCCCTGCAGGCTAGCCCCAGACCTGGGCTGTACCACCAGGGTGTTACGCAAAGCAAGTGCCAACAGCAGGCTGAGTGGCTGGATGGGGCCCTTCTGCCCCAGCAGGCTCCGCAGCAGCCCCAGGATGCCCCCCAACAACCCAGGCTTGCAGCTCTCTAGCTCTCGCAGGCACTCACACGCGGTGGCCTGCAGGGGGCGCTGTTCTGAGATGGGGCCAAAGCCTCGTCCCACATCACGACCTGAAGCCAAGCCAAGGAGTAAGGGCAGGAGTCGGCAGGAGGCTCCCGAGGTAGGGCCTAGCACGCCTCCTGAGGCCAGGACTGTGGTGGCTGCCAGCAGCAGGGGCCGCCGGAGAGCTGAGGGCCGTGGGGGTAGGAGGACCATCGTGTCCAACAGGGAGGTGGCGGCCGCCTCCGCAGCAGGGACGTCGGGCCATAGTTGGGCTGGATACTCCAAGCTCAGGGCCAGCAAGGAAACCTGGGATGGGAGGTTCAGAAGGGAATCATGAAGATGACGTTCGGGGCGCAGAAAGCTGGGGTGACCACGTGGGCCACGGCAGGGGACACACGCAGGCCTACCTTGGTCTGCTCGCTCAGCTTCTCGCTCCTCAGGTCACTCAGCAGGTCGCGACCCAGATCCTCACCGTCGGCACCTGCCATGAAGGCGGACGGGCTGGCCCGGAAGGCCCCCAGGCGCTGGGCCCAAGCTTCCCGGCTCAGGGGCCCCATGGCCAGGCACGCAGGGTCCTCTGCGCAGGAGAGAGGGAGCTTCAGGCCGGACGCGGCAGCGGGGACGCGCGGGGCTCCACGGCCGCCAGAGGGCGCGCGGGCCCCCTTCCATCAAGAGGGCTGCTGTCACCCCAGCGCCGGCTCGCGGATCCCAGCAGAGACCCCACGTCCGGTCGCAAGCTGAAACCAAAAGGTTTCGGGGGCGACGCCGGGGCGGTCAGCCAAGACCCGGGCGGGGGCGCGGGCAGGGTGCGTGCCGAGCGCTCATTAGGCCGCCCTCCCGCCCGCTACCGGCGGCCGCACCGAAACCACAGCGCCTCCCGGGCCACCGGCGCCCGCACTAACGGGCCAGCCGCTCTCACCGCCTGACTCAGCCGCCGCGGGCGCTCGGGCCGCGGCTCCTTCCGGGAGGGCGGGCGGGCGGCGCGTGGGCGGCCGAGACCGGGCGGGCCCGCGGGGGCGGGGCGTAACGGGGCCGCCGCCTGCCCCGCCCGGCCGGCAGGTGCCGACTCGCCGGTTTCGCTGGGGCTGAGTAACTGTCCCGCCGTGGCGGCCCCCCTGCCCCGAAACCGCCGCAGGCCCGAGCAGGGGCGTGGAGTTGGGTGGGCCGGGCTCCCGTCCCGGAGGCGGCGATCGCAGGCCCCTGGGCGCCCGCCGGGCCAGTCAGAAGGCGGCCGCGCGCCCCCGGCAGGCGCCCGGGCGCACCGCACTCGGGGTCGCACGCGCGCGGGTCCCCGGGCGGCCGCTGGAGTGCGCAAAGCGCGGACCCGGGCGCCGGCGGAAGAGCGCGCCGCGGCCGCGGCCGCGGCCCAACCGGTCCGACGAGCGCCGCAGGGCTTCTTGGCTTCGCGTCCCCGACGCCGGCCCCGGGCCCGTCACCCGCTCAGCTTGGGGGCACAGAGCCGGCGCCGGGGTCGCGGCCTGGCGGAAGCCGCTGACCTTTGCCGGAGGCCGCACAGAGAGCCGGCGGGGTCCGGGCGGCCGGCCGGGTACAGCGGGCGCGGTAGGACCCATAAGTCCAAGTGAAGCCGGGAAACAACGGAATCTAGACTCGGGACGTGCGGGTTGGCGGGGTCTGGCGGGTCACAGGGCTCGCGAACGTGGACGCAGAAACCAAGGCCCAGGACAGTCAAGAACCAGCATTCCTAACGCCCAAGAGGGTGGGCCCTCAGCGATTTGGGGGCGTCTGGCGGGTGGGCTTCGGGTTCTCCGAGCAGCGTCTCCTACACCAGAGGCCCAGACTGTGGCTGCCCCACTGACCGCTGGTTTTCAGGGCACAGAACCTCGGGCGTCCAAAATCCGCCGCCCACCGCCTGACTAAGGCCTCTGGCTCTAATGAGCCGCTTTGAAGATGAAACAGGAGCCCCCATGCCAACTAGCCTCTCCTCTTCCTCCAGGCTGCCCAAGCCCCTCCCTGCCCATCCTGCCTCCGCTCCAAATGGGAGAGGTGGGGAGAGAGCTGGAAAGGAGGCTGTCTGGCACGGGAGGCCGAGGGGTGGGGGTGAGGAGATAGAGACAAGGAGAGGGACAGGTCCAGCCAGAAGGCCTGGTCTTGGCTCCTCTGGGCCCGGCTCCACAGCTGACTCACAGGCGACAGCCGCAATCCATTTCCCTCTAGGTGCCTCAGTTTCCCCATCTATAAAATGGGAGTGGTGACTCCTGCCCAAGGGGATGTGGGGTGGGGCACTAGGCTAATTAAACCTAAGATGAAAGAGGCCAGGATGAGAGCAGCCCTGGATAGGGAAGACAGCTTGGAGTAGGAGCCTGTCTGGTTTCCGTCTGCGTTCCAGAGGGCACTGATAACTGCATGTCCTGGGCCCTCACTTCTGAGACACAGGCTCTTTCTGGCCCCATCCTCTTAACAGCATGCCTCTGCCAAACTTCAGCCTAGCTGCGCCTTGGCCCCTTGGTCTGGGATTTGGAAGGAGAAGCCCCAAGTGTGTTCCAGGACTGAGATGTGCCACATTGACACGGAGGCTCATGACAACCCTGATGGGGTACCTCACAGATGAGATACCTCACAGATGAGGCTCTGCAGTCCAGAGAGGTACAGTCATTTGTATGAAGACCAGAGCCCTCCCAGGGAGATCTGGACTTCAGCAAACAGCCCCTCTCTGCATCTGACTTCCACCCACAGACCAGCTACCCTTGACTCTCTTGGGTGTCCAGGTCCCTGGATGAACCCTGCTTCTACCTGCCTGCCTGGTAACTGCTCCCATATAGGAGGGTGGCGATGGCTCTGTCCCTGGCATAGACCAGCAATAGAGCTGAGCTCCGCCTCATCATCAGGCCTGCCTGAAAAAGTGGCATTCTGCAGCAAGGACGCAGGTGGGGACCACAGCCAGATGGCTGAGCTGTGAGCTCCCCACTCAGTGCCCTCTACGTTTCCCTCCCTTCCTGCTGAGTTTCATCCTCCTCCATGCTGCCCAGTTCTGGGGAGACCCTAGGCACAATCCTCAGAAAAGGGGAAGTCAGTTTTCCTGAGGGGTCCTGAACCTCAGTTTTCTAATTTGTAAAATGGTGTTAGGGATACAGGGATGCCTCAAACAAAGGAGTGCATTGGCCTGTCCAGAAACAAAAAGGAGCGATGGGTACCAGAGGCAGGGGGCTGGGGAATGAAGGGTGACTGCCATGATTACAGGTTTTCTTTGGGGGTCATGAAGATGTTCTGAGAAGACTGACAACTACTGAACTTTACACCTTATAAGAGGGTGTATTTTGCCGGTGTGGTGGCTCACACCTATAATCCCAGAAACTCAGGAGGCTGAGGCAGGATGATCATGAGTTCAAAGCCAGCCTCAGCAGATTAGTGAAGCACTTAGCAACTCAGTGAGACCCTGTCTCTAACTAAAATATGAAAAAAAAAAAAAAAAAAACAGGTCTGGGGATGTGGTTCAGTGGTTAAGCATCCCTGGGTTCAATCCCCAGTAGAGAGAGAGAGAGAGAGAGGTGTATTTTGTGGTATGTGAATCATATAAATCTTTAAAAATGTTAGAGGGTCCCTCTCAAATAGAACACTGGTAGAAAAAGATAACGAACAAACCCAAATATCACTGAATGTGCTGCAAAGAAAGCAAAATCAGGTAATGGGACAGAAGTGACTGAGGGGGCAGGGATTTAGCTGGGGGGATCCAAACCTGAATGAGGAAAGGTAGCCTGCCAGTCACCACAGGGACAAGTGTCTCAGGAGGAGCCACAGGAGCGGTTGTACTGAAAAAAGACTGCAGCCTGTTCAGCGGACTGAGAGGAGGGAATGTGGCAGGCACACAGAAGTGGCTGGATGGAGCCAGAGGTCAGCAGGGCCAGGACACACCAGGCCTCAGGATGCTGTTTGGGGTGAGGGGTGATATGGTAGGACTTGGGTTTTCAGAGCATGGACAGGGAGCTGGGGGCTGCTCAGGAGGCTGGTGTGGAGCACCAGGCCAGTGACTGTGGACACGGAGGCAGAGTCCTGATGATTTAGAAGCTAATGGGACTTGCCAGTGGGTGAGTGTTGGGGGAGGAAAGCAGGAAGCCACAGGGGCTGTGGATGGCCCCAAAGCTGCCTCATCTGCCCAGCCGCCCCGGCCTTCTGCCACATGGCAACACCCGCTCCAGCAGGTCCCCACCCAGGAGCTCATTAAGAGATGGGAGAGTCAGTCCCATCAGCACTGCACAGTGTGTCAGGGGCTTTGCCTATGGCCACACAGAGGAAAGGCTGCTGGTCGACCCAAACAGCCTGATCTGGAGGCCCCTAGCTGCTTTACACTGTTTGCAAGGGATCTGGGCAAAAGCAAACCCAAAGCACCTCCTGATGGCTGAGGGCAGAGCCGGAGGCTCCATGGAGAAATAGGTCTGAGAGTGCAGGAGCTTGGCCCACATCCCCAGACACTAGGGGTGTCCTTCCAGCACATCTCTCCCAAGTGCATGTCTGCCTTAAGCCTCCAGGATCCCTAGCCTGTCCCATCCGCCATCCCATCCTGGTTCTTCCAGAGACCTTTCCTGAAAACAGGAACTCGGTGGTTTCAAACCCTCTCTTCCCACCACCCAGCTCCCACCCTAGCTCTCCCCGTATTCCCTGGGATGGGACCTGAGTACTGAATTCAGATGGCATTCTTTGAGGATCATGGTTCTCACTTACCTGCTGTGGCCAGTCTTTCCTTCACATCTCAATCCACTGTACCAACAAGAGATGTCCACTCGAGACACAGCTGGAATGGATCCTAATGCCTTGGACTGCAACCATCATTTCCTGCTTGGACTACTGCAGTAGCTCCTACTCTGGTCTCCTTACCACCAGCTCCGCTGTCCCCGCTGACATCCATTCTGCCCCTAGCAGGTCTGATGACTTTGGGAGCTCACGGCTTCCCACCACAATGAACCCTACATGCCATGGCTCGCCTATCTCTCCCTTGAGTCTACACCATCCCTTCCCCTCACCATCCAGCCACTACAGCTGTGGCGTGCCTCAGACAAGGCTCACTCTTGCTGAGGCCTTGGCCTCCACTGTTCCTTCCTCTGATCATGCTCTCCCCCCTCCCATAGCTGACTCCTGCCTCCCATTCAGATATCAGCACCGCCATCTGCCAGCAGCACATCACCCTAAAGGTTCTGTTTTTGGTGTTTGCTATTGGGTGTTGAACCCAGGGGTGCTTAACCAGTGAGCTACATCCCCAGCCCTTTATATTTATTTTGAGACAGGGTCTTGCTAAATTCCTTAGTGCCTCACTAAGTTGCTGGGGCTGGCTTTGAACTCATGATCCTCCTGCCTCAGCCTCCTGAATGGCTGGGATTATAGGCATGTGGCACCATGCCCGGCTACCCTAAAGGTTCTGGTTTGCACTGGTTCCTTACCTCTTTGTTTACCTTGCATTGCAAAAGCCAAGTGCCTAGCACATAGTGGGCACTCAAGAAATTGCTGGGCTTAGTGGTGCACACCTGTAATCCCAGCAACTCGGAAGGCTGATGCAGAGAATTGCAAGTTTGAGGCCAGCCTGGGCAACTTAGCAAGATCTTGTCTCAAAATTTGAAAGGGGGCTGGGGATATGACTCAGTGGTAGAGTGCCCCTGGGTTCAATCTACAGTATCATAAGAAAAAGAAAGGAAAGCCATATCTGTCAACAGAAATAAGGCATGAATGAATGACATCCACCTGACTCCATGCTGAGTGCTGGCAGTAGTGACAGCTGATGGCCGACCCCATGGCACTTCACACTTCAGCTGTGGTTTGTCCAAATTCACATACCTTGTCTGGCTCTGGAGCTGCCCATGAACTGCAGCCCACACACTGGCAGAAGTATTTTGTTTGACCCAATCAATGTTTTTTAAAAACATGAGGTAGCCTTTGAAAACCAGTAGACTTCACACATAAATCTGAATTTCTGACTTCTTTGGAAATTGAGAAGGTGTGGCCACGTTGTGTTCCCATACCCAAATGACATGTTGTGGTTGCCTGTTAGATAATAGGCATGTTCTCCACAGTCCTCACACTCTCTAGTTTCCCTGACAGCCAGCATCCATGACCTTTTATCACAGTTTGGCAACACTCTTTTCCTTACAATTAGGAAATCAGCTCTGTTGGTCCCTACCAAAAGTTGGAACATGTAAGGCAAATGGGTCACATGAGTCAAGAAAATAGGATACTTATGTGTCCCACAAGTATTAATTGGTAACTGCCTTCATGCCAGGCTTGACGTGGCTGCTGGAGCCACGGCAGGGACCAGGATGGATGAAGTGCTTTTTCTCCGGGGCCACTGTTGCTCTCTTTGCACCCGTGGAGCTGTGGGACTGACTGGCTCCACCCATCTGACCTCCCCACCTGGCCTGGACTGTTCAGTTTCTCCCCTGGTGTGAAAGCCTGCATTTATGCATCTGTGACGATTTTGTAGACTCTACTGGGTACCCACTGCCCATCAGGGGCTGGCACATCAGGAATGCTCAAGAAACGTTTGTGGAATGGGTTAGTTAATTCCACCTCTCTCCTAGGCTGTGCTTGTCAGTGCTGATTCTACAGGATTTACTGTCAAAGGTCAGTGCATAGTAGGTGCTCAATCAATGTCGGTTGCAGGAATGGGTTCAGGATCAGAGGGGAGTGTGACAAGGAAAGTGTAGGCTTCCTGAAGACAGAGCCCTGGGAGAGGAAGAAAAAGGGACAGACATTAACAGCCCCTGGCAAGAGCATATGTCTTCCTCACAGTAACCCTGGAGGGACACCTGAGGAAAGCTCCTTGGCCAAACTCAGACTCTGGGAGTCAGGGAGGAGGAGGCTCGGCTGTCTGCAAGGCCACTCTCTCCTCACCTGGGACCGGATCAGCTGATTCTCCTCTTCTGGTTCCTGTGTGTACTCATTTATCAGACTCCTTTCCCTACAAACTCTTTCAGCAAAAGCTTAATACTACGTGAGAAAGGTGTAGGTGCTGTAGGGCTCCTATCCTGCACTTAGTAGTTCAGCTAGTAAAAGAAACCCAGCCCACAGAGGCCACCAAGCACTCCTGGGCAAAGTGGTGGATGTGGGGCATCCCTCCAACTGAGGCTGATGACCATTAGTGTGGCAGATGGAGTACGGGTGGGGGAGGAAGTCCCAGGTGGAACTTCTGCCCAGTGCGGGTGGTGGCTGCAGAAAGCAAAGGCTGGGCCTGAGCCTGTCTGGGTTCTTCCACCTCAGCTCAGCTCTCCCCCAGTCTCACGGCGCCTGAAATCCTGTCACTGACACAGGGAGGAGAGTTGGGCGATTCTGTAAGCCCAATGGCCAAGGCTCTGGGGTTGTGTACCTTGTCAGCGCCGTCTAAATGCTCCTTCCTCCCGAAGCCTTCCCGGGGCAGAAGGCGAGCCCTCGGCTCTAGCTGGGCTCTGTATTCGCGTGTGCGTCTCGCCTCCCCGCGCACCCGCCTGCGTGCTCCTGCGGTCCCGCGTGCCTTTCCGCACGAGGCCAGCACCCAGCAAATACCTCTGGATTGAACCACGAATTGCTCAGCCCGGCCTTTGGGATCTCGGGTCGCTTGGGCGCAGGCCCGGTTCAACAAGTGAGGGCCGGGCCGCGGGTTCCCGCCCGGCGGCTTCGCGCCTCCCCAGGCGCCTCGGGCGCGTCAGGCCGGGCCCAGTTGGGCGAGTTTCATTTCATCACCCGCTGGGCGTGCGAGCGCCGGTGCAAATAACGTTGCCCTCCCCTCCCTCCTCTTCCCTGCTCCCTCCGAAACTCCCGTTTGCAAACGCTAGCACGCCCGGCTGGGAGGTCCCAGGCGGGGGCCGGGCGGGCTGGGCGGCCGGTGCTGCTGGGCACTGGGTGCCGGCGCCCGCCCCCGCCCGCCCCGCCCGGGCCGCGAGGCCAGCTCACCGGCAGCGGAATGGAAACCGGTTCGACAGGTAACAAATAGGTGGGTTGTCACCGTTATTTCCCAACGCATGCGCCATCGCTCCCCGGGCCACTCCAAGCTAATTAGATCGGATCACCCCCCCTCGTCCCGCCCCAGCCACCAACACACACCGCCGCGAGCCAATAAAGCGTGAACCTGTCTGTCCGGCTCGCACTTTAAGACTTCCCGATCGGCCGAGGGGACGCCAGTCGAGTCGGGAGACGCCTACCTGCCGCTTCCCCTCCGCCGGTGCACCTGGCTGCAAGGGCTCTCCTTCCGAGCGAGGACCGCGACACTCCGCGAAGTTGGAACGGGCGCGCGCCGTCCGGGCACTGTCTTCCCGCGGAACGTGGGGTCGCCTCGACGATTCCTCCCCTGAACTGCCCCTTCCTGCGCCTCCAACCCAGCCCGGGAAAGGTGGCACGGCCCCCGCTCTAGTTACGGAAACGGACCGCGCCGGGCCAGGAGCGTTCGAAAATGCCCCGCGCGTTCCTGGTGAAGAAGCCGTGCGTCTCCACGTGCAAGAGGAACTGGAGCGAGCTGCCCGATGAGGAGCGCGGCGAGATCTACGTGCCAGGTGAGCGCCTGCTGCCCACGGCGCCCGCGGCGGCGGGAGGGCGGGGCGCAGGGACCAGCGGCTCCGAGGATGCAGCTTTCGGCGGCCGCGGCCCCGTTAGCCCGCGGCTGGCGGACCCCGGGCGCGGGAAGGGAGGGCTCGCGAGCGGAAGGAACGTCGGGAGGGGGCGGGGGCCACCTCCCCTCTAACGCCCGAGCCGCCGCGCAGGGGAGGCAGCGGGGTGTGTCACCGCTCAGGCGACCCCCGGCTCTCGCGTCGTAAATCCAGAAAGCGGAGACTTTGATGAGGCTGGAGGAGGGCACTGGAGCGATGCCACTTTGGGGGGCAGGGAACGAGATGGAGTTTCAGCTGAGGCTTGCTCCTTGTGGGAGAAGATTCTGAGCCTTAGCCGCTTCCATAGGTCTTTCTTCCTCCCCCACAAATCTGGTGCCAGGTGGGGACATGGGACGAGGTTCCCCAAGTTGCCCTGCGGTTCTAGCCCCGCGGTCCGCGCAGTGGCTGGCGGGTAGGAAGGTGTCCGCTGCACCCAGCCTGCCCTTGAGACAAAGATGGGATCGGGTCTCACCTCTGTTCGAAACGCGATCCTCCAACCTTGCAGAGGACACAGCGGAAAGGAGTCTTAAGGAGCCCACCCCACAGCCAGAGACAAGCCTGGGGAAGCTAGCGCACCCGGTTTATTTTGGGAAGACGCCTTGACAGCGTGGCGTCAACTTTGAATGAGTAACCGGAGTTGTCTTCCTTTAGGGCATCTTCCTGGGGGCCCTGGGGACGCTTCTGCTCCTTCTGTCCTCCCCTTCCCCCAACAAAATCTTTGGTCAGGAGGCCTTGGCAACTCCCCTTTCCCGGCCGTGGGGGTGGGGTGGGGTGGGGGCTGCACTCAACACCCTGCCCAGTGCCTCCAAGGAGGGAGAGGTGGTAATTAACCAACCGACTTTGACCCTTGATCTGCAGATTCCCTGGCACCAGCCAGGCCTTGTGGGAAAGTCAGGAAATGAGGGCATCAGGTGAGGGGCCCAGTGAGGGCCCTTGCCTCAGTCTCCCTCTTGAATTAAGCTGTTGGGGGCAGGGGTCTGGAAGGTAAGGGCTTTGTGGCCTGACCTGGGAGGATCGTGTGGCCTGAGGCTGGGGTGGGATGTGCCACCGTTTAAGCTTATCTCAGGGGACACGGTTCTGTAGCCTCCTTAAACATCGGAATGACCCCAGTGGGGAAACTGAGGCAAAAAGGGAAATGAGTGTCTCCCTACCTGAGGTGGGTGTGGGCTAGGATTGGAGTTTTAGCTGGCCATGTCCCTGACCAGCTGGTCAGTGCTCCACCTCCGGAAGGACCCCGGGGAGGCCAGCCCCTTCCTTGCTCCTGCCTCCTCCCCAACCTGTGTTTGACTTGCTGCTTAGCTGCTCCTTGGGATCTGATAAACTGAACTGGACTGTGCTAAAGGTGAGCTGGGCCTTGGGCCGGGCTCAGTGTGCTGTTATTTTTAGTTTTATTTCACATCCCATTTAGTAACAGATCACATATTGACTTTCACAAAGGAAAAAGAAATTCCGCTTGTTCAAATCATGGACTTCCTTTGTCCTGACGATTTTCCCCATCACAGTTCTGGTGGCCAAGGTAAGAATGGTAGACCTGTGCCCCAGGATTGTCCCATCAGGGTCAAGGGAGGACTCCTAGGTGGACAGTTCATCGGCTGTTAGCGTCCAGGTGAGGGAGGTGGTGCACAGGTGCGCTCTCTGCAAGGTGGTCCTGGAATGGGGGCAGGCTAACCTCAAGGGAGATGGTAAAACTTGCCCTCGTGGCTCTGGCAGGTGGGTGAAAGTTCTGTGGGCCAAGTAAAGGGCACAGGCACAGAGCTTCAGTTTATTTCTAAAGGCCGTTTGGCCCACCCAAAAATGGTGAGAGTTTTCCCACCATTTTTGGAAATGAGAAAGGAGATGTCCTTGGGCCATGCTTGGGTGCTTCAGATGGCTGGAGGTGGCAGTGTTGTGGTGGCCTGTCTTCTGACTGGGCCATTCCATCACTAACCAACCATGACCACAGGAGCCAACTGGGCACGTTTCCATCACCCCACCTCACAGACTCTGGGCATGTTGTTGTGACCACAGGGAGGGCTGGGGAACAAGGAGGTATCTGAGTTCTGCCCTTTCTGCCAGGGTTTTTGAGACTCTCAGAGCATCAGAGGCCACCTGGAAGGAGAAGGTACTGGGTCCAGCTTGGCAGCCATGACTTCAGGGTCCCAGTCTCACAAGTGCATTGGCCTTCCTCCCCCAGGAAAAATTCTGCAGGTTCCTCTCCCATGGCAGAATCTTCCCCTAAGCTCCCACTCTCCCGCCAAAGCTGAGGGGAAGCCCTGGGCTGGGCAGCTGGGGCTGGAAGGCAGGCAAGGGGGCTTCCCCCTGTCTTACAGCCCCATCCACTCTGGGAACACCGGGAGGTTGGCGGTTAGGATGCTCCCTCTTGGGGGCTTGGCCCGCCCCACCCTCTCCCCCCACCTCTCCTGGTGCGGGCTTCCCCCTCCATTGTTCCAGTACTGACTGTGGAGTAACAGGAGGGATGCTGTTTTCCGGAGAATGAACTGGGTACCTGTACCTATGATTCCACTTAGAGGGGTGACGCGTCCCTCCGAGCCTGGCCCTTGCTGAGTGAAGTCTAGATGCCAGGAAGGCACCTGGGGACGGACACAGCCTGGAAGCTGCACTCCAGAGCTTCCCAGGGGCTCTTCCAACACCCCAGAATCCCACTTCTGGGCCTCCCCTCTGGCTCCCAGGGCTCCTGTAGTGCTGGTTCTGCACCTGGTAGGCCGGTCACCTACTGAGGCTGAGCTGCAGGAGCCTGGGGTTTCCCTCAGGTGATGCCGCCCAGCCCGGCTCTGCTGTTAGGCAGTGTGGGAACTTGACCATTCTTTTTCCAGGGCTGAGTCAGAAAGGTGGAGAAAGGCAGCTTTGGACCCCAGAACACAGGCAGGAAGGAGCTGGTGGGAGAAGCAAGGCCTCTGACGAGTGTTCTGGTGACTCCCAGGAGGCTGGGCCGTGAAGTGGGTTTGCTCTGTCCTCTCAGGAGAGAGCTTGGAGGGGACAGCCACTCAGTGCCTGGGTCAGAAGAGCAGCTTGTGCTCTAACAGGTAGGGACTCCTACCAGTCCCATGGGGCACTGTCACCCAAGCTGCTAGGCTGTTTGTCCCAAGCTTAGGTGTCCTGTGGCAGAAGCTGCCACACTGTCCCAGAAAGAGCAGGTGAGGGCAAGCGCCCCATGCACAGAGGATGAGGAGCGCACCTGCCATGTTGGTGTCGGGTTCCTTTGTACCGTTGTTCATCATGTGGCATCCCCCAGGGCCCCACAGGCCTGTGCTGCGCAGGAGGATGAAGGATGCCACCGGAAGTGCCTGGCTGTCCAAGCCATGCACACAGGTGTGAGGACCGAAGGCACCGTTCTAACTCCACCACAGACAATGCGTGAAAAGCGATCAGGAAAGGGGGCAGATATGGCCCAGCAGAGGAACTCGGGCCCTGAACAGAGCAACAGCAGAAAGCCCAGAGATGGGCCCACTGTGTTCCCAGAGCTGCCTTCCTTCCAGAGGATTGCCGGCTGACCTGCAGAACTGGGCCCAGGGGACCCAGCCCTTGCTGATAAAGATGCAAGGCTGCCTAAGACCAACCTGGGCGGTGCATACACCCAGAAGACAGTTGACCCCACCAGCACCCACGTGGTCAGCACCCAGGAGGGGGAGCATGCTCACATCAGCCTCACTTGCTCTCTCTGTTCTCTCTCCAGAGAGAGGCCTCCTGCCCAGCCTTGTCTGAGCTTTGGATGGGGCAGGACCTGGCATCCTGTCCACTATTTGGGCCAGTGGCTTTCAATCCAAGAGCTGGGAGACTTTTTTTTTTTTGTACAGTGGATTAAACACAGGGGCACTTAACCACTGAGCCACATCCCCAGCCCTTTCTAATTCTTTTTTAAATTTTGAGACAGGGCCTCAGTAAGTTGCTTAGGGACTCACTGAGTTGGTGAGGCTGGCTTTGAACTTGCGATCCTCCTGCCTCAACCTCCAGAGTCACTGGGACTACAGGCATGTGCCATCGTGCCCTGCTTTAGGAGGGGGGACTTTGGGATGGTAAAGCAGAATATGACCCTTGGATAGGCCGCTGCCCTGGACCCAAGTCCCTCTGTGTCCATCCCATTGCTCTGGGCCAGCCTGGAGACACATTGGGCCACATGAACCCCTGAGGGAGGAGGAGGAAGGAGGGCTAGTTTGGCCTTACCACACTCCACCGCTGTGGGCAGGCAATGAGTGGCCACAGCAGCTGCCGCCTTGCCGGAAACATCTAATTAGGAGACAGAGAGCAGCACCAGCTGGGCCCGACCAGTTCTGCTTCCTGCCTCCTGTCACAGTGACACTCGGGATGGGTGGTATGCTAATGCACACTTCTTGTGTATGCAGCCCAGCAGGGACACACGGGGGTGGCAAGGAGACAGGTTTGGCGGGTGGGTGGGGATGTTGCCTCACCTGCCCCTCGCTCAGGGTAGAGGTGGTGCGGAGAGCCAACTCAGGGAGGCTTCACGCTGTCAGTGCTCAGAACCTGCCATGTCAGGTGTTGTGGAAAGGCAGCAGCAGGCAAAGGACACAGGGTTGCCTCCCAACAGGTTGGTCCCCAGGACCCCTATCATGGGCCTCCCCTCTAGTGAAGCCAGAGAGTAAAGTATGGCAGCTTATTCTTTTTCTTTTTCTACTTCTTTTCTTTTTTGGGGGAGGGATTGAACTTAGGGGTATTCCCCCAGTCCTTTTTATTTTTTATTTTGAGACAGGTTCTTGCTAAGTTGCCCAGGCTGGCCTTAAACTTCTGATCCTCCTACCTCAGCCTCTTAAATCTCTGGGATTATAGGTGTGTGCCCCCTTGCCAGGCTAAAACTTTTTTGTGTGTGAGAGTGGGGTGCTGGGAATCAAACTCAGGGCCCGCCTCATGCTAGGCAAGCACTCTACTGACCCCCAACCTATGACAGTTCATTCTGTGCTCAAACCAGCTCATCTCACCTGCTGTCCCTCCTCCCTCCGCTGCTCCAAGGCAGGGAGCAGCGCTGGGCTCTGGATTTGGGCTTTCAGGGTCCTCATTCACAACATCCCAAACTGACAGACAGGAGAGTCCCTGTTTGTGTCCACCTGGGTTGAGAAATGGAAATTGCTGTTCAGTTTTGAATACCCGGCCAAGGTCTTCAGTGGCTGGTGAACTGGCACCAGTAGTTGCCAGTGCTGTGCCCCAGCTCACCTGGTCCCCTGTGCACAGACCTAGGAGAGCAGACAGGCCACTAACAGCTGGACCCACAGAGCTCGGGCCTGACACCAGCGTGTGTGGCTCAGAGAGAGGTGGGACGCCAGCTCAGGGGCCAGGCCAGGGCCAGGCACTGGTGAATCAACCCCTGGAATGAGGTGGCTCATTAAAGTCCCCCGGACAGACGGACGCCAGCGCCCGCAGAACGGGTTCTGGGCGCGGGCAGGCACATTCTTCCCCCGTCAGACCTTTGTTGTGTTTTGAGGGGGCGAGAGCTGGGGCCTCTCCCGAAACTTGGTTGCTCTCATACTTACCCATCCTCCATTATCCTGGTCCTCTTCCCTCTGCTATGTCCCCATCTGTCCTGTAGAAGAGGTGAGGGCAGTGGCCCAGCCTTGGTCCTCACCCCTGTCTTTCCAGTGTGGAGAGGAGTGGGCTGAGGACCGTGCTGGTGGACTGAGATCCCATATCCACCTCTCTCTGATGCTTACTCTTCCTTTCTGTCCCAGGAATGTCCCTCTCAATTTGTCCTTCTGAAATTTATAGGTTTTAAGTTCAGAGCTCAGGATGTACTGACTGAGATTTAAAAAAAATATATATATATGTATTTTTTAAGTTGTTGATGACCTTTCTCTATTTTTATGTGGTGCTGAGAATGGAACCCAGTGCCTCGCACGTACTAGGCAAGCGCTCTGCCACTGAGCCACGACCCCGCCCCTGAGATTTTAATTGGAAAGTTAGACCATTTGCCCAGCTCCGCTGGCTTGGAGACTTGACTCCTCTGGGTCACTTCTTCTCCGGACTAGGGCTGAGGGTCTGCGCCAAGACTCCCTGGCCCGTTTAGTGTGAGGTGTCTGCTCTGGGGAGCGGCTGCCAGGTATCGGTGCTGCCACCGCCCGAGGGCGCCCAGCCCGGCTGCCCTAGCAAGCGGTCCGCTGTGGGGGAGGGTTGCAAAAGCGCCTGGCAGGCTGCCCTGAGACTGTTAAGCATCCACCTGCTGCTCCCTGACCTCCTCTCTCCACCCACTGGCCTGTTTGCCTGCAGAGCTGGGCCTAGCCAGAGTCTGGAACCTGGAGCCCTGATGGGCGGTGACGTCAGGGACCAGCAGACCAGGGGAGGAAGGGCCTGGGACCACCTGAAACCCCAAGGCCAATAGCTCAATCTGCCTGGTGGAGAGGCCTGCAGGGACCCAAACCATCACCCTCTGGGGCCAGGATGCCTCTCAAGGAGCTGTCCCTGGCCAGGGCCTCCAGTGGTGCCCTTTGTCCCAGCAGGAGCACAAACAGGCTTGGAATCCAGAGGGACTGGCCCAGGTGGGGCAGTCGACAGCTCTGCAGCCATAATTGGCAGGGCAGTTGGTCCTCCCAGTTCCGCTAAGACACAAATTACTCAGCGGGCAGTGGCGCTTGGCTGGCGTCACCTGTAATTACCTTAATGGGGAAGGAGGGAGGCGCAGCACGCCGGGGCTGGGGGAAGCCCCACTCTACCACATGCCTGCAAGAGTCGGGACAGAAGCTCAAGCCAGCTCCTTGCTTCTTGAAATCCTCACCTGGCTGTTGTTCTCTCCACAGTCAGCCTGGGCTTCTGCCCACCACAGCCCTACCGGGAGCCAGAGCCATCAGTGGCTGAACCCCCTTCCTGCCCCCTGGCTTTGGACATGAGCCTTCGGGACTCCAGCTATAGTGCTGCCCCAGGACCCTGCGTGGTGGCCCAGCTGCCCTCTGAGGATGTGGGCCGCCTGACTGACCTCCAGAGCAGAGACCAGGGCTTCCTGCGCACCAAGATGAAGGTAATGACCGGCACTGTCTCAGGGAGCAGGGGCACATGTGGAGACCTATGTCTAGCCCAAAAGACGTGGCACCAATGAATGCAGGCAGAGGCTGACCTGGGTCCTGGGCAGAGTCTTCTGCAGAGAAGACCTTAACTGCAGCACAGGTGGGGAAAGAGAAATAGGTCTGCAGTGAGAATGCCCACTGTCCACAGGGTGTTGCTGGCCACGAGAGGCAAGGAGAGCTGTAGAAAGAGCCCCCAGAGCAGCGAGGCGGGAGTCTGGCCTGGCTGAGTCTCCTGTCTGGGTGGCGTTGAGCATGAAGTCTGGGTGGCCTGGCAGTTAGCCCTTCTCTGAGGCAGCAGCCAGCTCGCCAGGTCTGTGTCTCCATCCTGGGCAGTGTCTAAGGACAAGACTTGGGCAAGGCTGGGTGAGCAGCCCCAGCACCCTCTGCAGCACAGACACGAGGCAGGACAGGCGACCCTGCTCCCAAGGGGAGCACCAGCCGCAGGCCCGGAAGTTCCAGGGTGGGGGAAGCATCTGCACAGGGCCCCTGACTCTTGGACCCCTATGGGTAGGGAGAGCAGAACAGGGGACAGGACAGCAGAGGAGCCAGAGGACTGTGTCCTGACATTTCCAAGGTGCCAAATGGGAGGTGTGGTGACAGAGGCCCAGGATCTCAGGAGGAGTGGTGAGAGACAGGCTACCTATAGAGCACAAGTAGTCTCTGGATGGTGACAGAGGTGAGGGTGGAGACCCCATCACCCTGGCCATTCAGCCACCCCGTGCTGGTCTCACCTGGAGAGCTACTGCAGCCACTCTGAGCAGCACACTTTCCAAGGTGTCAAGTGCATCCAGGTCTCACTTCAAATGAACAAGGCTAGGGGGAAAGAGGGTGGAAGAGATGAAACGGGAGTGTCCCCAAGTGACAGGCACAGGCTTATGATACTTGTCTTTGTACTTTTGTATAAATTTGAAATTTTCCGTAATTAGAGAGACATCAAAAAGATTCACAGGCAAGAGGATGACAGAGGGGTTCGAGCCACATGGTGCCAGCTGGCCCACATGAACCCGGGAGCTGGCTGGTCTGGGTGGGACCCCAGCCTTGCAGCAGCATGCCTCAGCCTGGAGGCTGCCACTGAGACCATGTCCCCAGGCTAGACCTCTCCTCTATCCCGAGGCAGAACAAGAGCGAATTAGCAGGCACTAGAGAGACGCAGATTTCACTTCCAAGAAGGGTGAAGCTGCCCTTGGGCGCAGCAGCTGCTTCTTGGCAGTAAGCTGCCTGTCTCCGATGGTTAAGGAGGCCCTGGACCATGGCCTCAAAGGGAACTCAGGAACCAAGCAGGAGGCTGGGCCCATGACCCAGAGGTTCCTTTGAGCCCCCAGACTGCCCATCTCTGAGCAGACAGCCCAGGCTGTGGCCTCTGGAGGTGGACGCTGCTTTCCTCAGGTGCTGGGGGTGGGCAGTCATGAATTCTGGACGTCCATGTCAATGCTGTCCTTGCCCATAGGTGACCCTGGGGGATAATCCTAGTGGAGACCTCTTCACCTGCCACATCTGCCAGAAGGCCTTCACCTACCAGCGCATGCTGAATCGCCACATGAAATGTCACAATGACGTTAAGAGGCACCTGTGCACGTACTGTGGGAAGGGCTTCAACGATACCTTTGACCTCAAGAGGCACGTCCGAACCCACACTGGTAAGCACAGGCCCAGGCCAGGAGGGAGCACCCCAGACCTGCCTGGCCCAGGGGGAGGGGCATCCTGGAGCTCAAGGCAGAAGTCCTCCTGAGTTCAGCGAGGCGGACTTGATTTGAGAGTCTCTCGGGAAAGTGGCGTTGGACAGGCCTCATCCATCCTCTGCCTGAGTCAGGTGTCCTGACCTTTCCGTGTCTGGATGCTGCTGACCGGCTCCAAGGTCCCTGCCAGGTCCCTGATGCTGGCCCCTGTCCTCTTTAGGTGTGAGACCCTACAAGTGCAGCCTGTGCGACAAGGCCTTCACGCAGCGCTGCTCTCTGGAGTCTCACCTCAAGAAGATCCACGGCGTGCAGCAGAAGTACGCGTACAAGGAGCGCAGAGCCAAGCTCTACGTGTGCGAGGAGTGTGGCTGCACGTCCGAGAGCCAGGAGGGCCACATCCTGCACCTCAAGGAGCACCACCCTGACAGCCCGCTGCTGCGCAAGACCTCCAAGAAGGTGGCTGTGGCCCTGCAGAACACTGTCACTTCCCTGCTGCAGGGCAGTCCCCACCTCTGAGCAGCTCCAGCCCCAGGGGTGCTACCCGAGGACCCCAGAGGGTTCAGGGTTGCCTCCCTGCTTCCCGGCCAGTCCACCCTCCTGTGGCCTCTCCTCAGGACGCTGACATCAGGACTGGAGCCTGCGCCTTCCCCACCGGCACATGTGCTCACTCGGCTGATGCTGACCTCTGCTCATTTCTGTTTGTCTTATGGGCAGAGGCTGCTCTGAGCCTGGAGGACATGCAGATGTCGGGCAGGGGTGAGGCCAAGTGATTAGCAGCTGCCATCTACAGAGACAGGCACTGCTTCCCCGGCAGCAGGACTTCCTTCCCAGGGGCGTGCGGTGAGAGGGATCCTGTTGCCCTGGGCCCTGAGCACAGGTCAGGGGCTGCAGGTCCCCTTGGACAGCAGAGTCAAGAGCCCTGGCAAGGAACAGCCTGCAAAGACCCACGTGGGGCCTGGCGGAGGCTTGCACAACTGCAGGCCACACGTGTGTGTACAGCCGTGTGCGCACGTGTGCACGCAGACTGCTCCGTGTGTGCACAGAGGTGCGTGCAGGAGGCCTTTTCATGTATCACCTCATTTTTTTAAATCACGGTGCCAAGGAGGTTTTATTTCCTCTTTTAAAATATGACAAATGTACAGATATTAATATATGTTTGGTGCCTGTGGCGACTGTTTTTCACAGAGGGGGGAGCTGGCTTTTCTCCTCCCTGCGTGGTTCTATTTATCCTGGACATTTCAAACTTCTCTGTGCCTTAACTCTGGGGGCGCCTACCCCAAGCGCCCCTTCCTCTGAGTTATCCACCCGAAGACCCTCCTCCTGTCCTTCCCCGTCTGCTGGACAGCGCTCACTTCTGCTCCTCCTTCCAGACTCTGCCTCCCTCCTCCTCTCCTGGCAATCCCAGGTTCCTTGTACTGTTGGTTCCAGGCTGAGGGCAGAGGTCAGCCAGTTGGGACAGTGAGACTGTGATGGGCAGTCTGCCACCGGCAGTGCCATGGCAAGCACAGGCAGGGCTGGAAAGCCGGCCCTTTTCCTGGGTGAGTCAAAAACCCTAGCACAGCAGCTGACGGTTCCGGCAAAAAAAATCAACACGCCCGAAAGTTCCAGAGGGAAGAGAGTATGAGATGGCTAATAAATTCTCTTTGTTGCCTTTTTCTTGACTGTTTTCTAAATGGCAAGACTGGGTTTTGAGTGCCTCAGCTGGTTGGTTCCTCTGACGAGGGGGTCAGACCCCCTTGGCATGGCCGGGTATCCTGCTAATAACAGCAAAGTGCTGTGGGTCAAAAGGGTGTTTTTCTTGTGGGTCAGAGGAGATGGGTACAGGCCACAGCCAGCCTGCTGGAGAGCAAGGGAGGGAGACTCACCAGAAGGCCATGGAATGCAGCCTGGGCAGCCTGGCACAGCAGACCCCATCAGAACCAGTCATGGCCTCCCTGCTGGGAAGGTGCAGTGCCCATATGGACTCTCAGGCTGAGCTGAGAGGAAAGAGCCTTCTTGAACCGAGCTGGACATAAAGCTGGACACAGACTCTGCAGACCTGTTTTCATTCTACTGTCCTGTGTGGGAGCTATTGTATTCGGAAAGTTCTAGAGTATAAAATGACATTATCTGGGAGTGGTTTGTGTTTACATTTTTGCCTCCCTGGGTTCATTACCAAGCTGAGGCCATCATGAGTTTCTGTGTTTTCTGTCTTATTTTATGACCTTCCCTTCGACTAGTAAAATCAGAGAAATAATGTTTTCTTGTTTCTGATTTTTTTATCTTATGAGTCTTTTTCTTTTGGGCTGAGAAATTCATCAAAACAATTGCTGCACTTTATCCAGACCCTGTCCCTTTGTGGTTACTGTGGGCTGGAAGCAAGACAAGACTCTGACCCCCCTAGATTAAGAGCCTGCCGGGCTTCATCCCACTGGTCCTCTCGCCCCGTCCAGCCAGCTCTGCTCTCAGGCTGTTTGAGCAGAGGCCTCTTCCTGGGCCCTTTCCTCTCTCACCACTCCCGAATCCCAACCAAGGCCTCCACCACACAGAGCGAAGCTTTGCGCAGGGGCTCCGCTCCGAGTCAGTCCCAGCCTCTCTCAACATCCCACCAGGGTGGAGTACAGGAGAGGTGCAGTCCTGCCAAAGTGCACATCACTTCCAGTCAGACACTAGGGACATCTGGACTTTGCAGACCCTGGGGACAGCCACACTCACTGAGAGAAGTTGGGGAGCAAGGCCCAAGGCCTCAGGCTCCTCAGCAGTGGGCTGGGCTAGAACAGCCAGCCTGGCAGTGCCTGGAAGAACCAAGCGTGCCGTGGGAGAGAACTGGGAGAAGACAACTGGAACCTCTCAGCAATTGGAGGGAAATTTGGAGATGACCTGTCCTTGCCCATCACCCACCCAGGATCACTCTGGGAACTCTGGTCCCTGAGTCCCAGGGCCCCTCCATCATGCCCTGGCCAGATGAATGGGGAGGAGAGTTACCAGGCTGGGGCCACTGGCTTATGTCCTGGCAGGCATTTGGAGGCTGGTGCCCGGATGGGTGAGGAGAAGCCCAAAGGGCCAACCAAACCCCATTTCACACACTCGAGTGGAGCAGAGCCCGTTGTGGGGGCTCCAGGTGATTAACTGCCATGCCATCTTCCTCAGCAGACTTGGCCCAGATGGTTACATTTTGCAGGCTTTAAGGTTCTTAAGGTTTTTCAGGGAAGGCCCGCGCAAGAGCCTCTCAGCCCGGGAGGGAGAAGAGACTAGTGCACCCAAGTGGTGCCAAACACAAGGCCAGGCAACCCGAAATGTGTCTTTTGCATCTTGGAAGAGGAGGGGGACACCACGTGGGGAAGACAGGAGGACCAACCAATAGAGGAGGATGCGGGTGGGATGGGAGAACTGGAGGAAGGGGCCAGGCCCACCCCCCATTCCAAGCCTGCATTCAGTCAGTCTCACTACAGGGGTTTTGGGAGACCTGCCTGGGTGCCAGTAACAGAACAAAACAGGCATCTGAGGGCCGGGGAGCTGGGCGGGGCCTTATCAGGAGGGAGGCAGAGTCCTGTTGTCCTCAGAACAAAGCATCAGGTGTGGGGTAGGGCAGAGAACTTTAGGGCCGCAAGTGCTACTGGATGTCTTCTCACTTTTACAATGAGTACGTTATTTTTACTATTTTACTATTGGAACAAAAAACTTAGGGGTTTCCCGAGATCAGTGCCTCACATCTGTAATCCCAGGGGCTCAGGAGGCTGAGGCAGGAGGATCACAAGTTCAAAGCCAGTCTCAGCAATTTAGCAAGGCTCTAAGCAACTCAGTGAGACCCTATCTCTAAATAAAATACAAAAGGGGGCTGGGGATGTTGCTCAGTGGTTAAGCACCCCTGGGTTCAATCTCCAGTACCAAAAAAAAAAAAAAAAACCACACACACTTTGGGGGTTTAGTTGATCTGAAGTTCAACACATCAACAGGGAGATGGGGCTGACTTCCCTGGCCAAAAAAAGAGCAAACAGGATCTTGGATGATTTTAGAAGTGTGGCTTCAACCACACTTCACGTCCGTCTGCTTAGAGCTGGTCCCCAGAGTCAGCAGGTATCAGGGAAAGGGCTTTGGCCTTCAATCAGAAGACAGGGCCTGGGCCCAGCCTTCCCATTATCTGTGATCTTGGACAAGTGACAACCTCTTGGTTTCCTCATCTATAAATTAGGTGGACCCTAAGTTCAGAAGACCCTCTCTGCTCTGAAGTCTCTAGGCCCATCTTGGTAAAGCACAAGAAGAAGACCCCTGACAGAAACAGCAGCAGAGATGTGGACCACAGAAGCTGGGGAGGTACCCTGAGGAGAGGAAGTCCACCAATAAGGCCACCAACAAGGCCGCCAGCCCAGGAGGCAGGAAAAGTTTCTTTGTTTGGCTTCCCACCTGGCAGAACTTTGGCAAGCAAGAGAGTTAGAGGGATACTGACTGGATCTTAGAGGGCGTAGGACCCTACTGAGCCCCCTACAGCTTGACCCTGGGAGGGAGGAGCTGGCTATCTGCAGAGCCCAGGGTTCTCAAGTCTAGGACTCAGGCTGGAAAAGATGACCCCCGAGGCTGTCCCACCTACGGAATTGAATAAGGTCAGGCCGCAGTGCTGTGGCCATGACTTTCAGGTCTGATGGCCATTCCCAAGAAGGCAGATGCTGGTGGCAATGCTGGCGAACAGAACGCGTCAGAGAGAAAGCTCGGGAAAGCCTGAGATCCAGTGCAGGCGGTGCCAACTCTGGGTTTGGGGTGATGACCTGGCTTGTTGTGGGAAGGGCTCCTTTTCCTGTCCTCTGGGTCCAGCCTGAGGCAATAGCAGTCACCTACCCAGGATGTCCCACTCTCACGACCAAAACCAACCCGCTTCCTTTGTGCACCCCGCCAGCCCCTTCGCACGTCCTGGAGTCTGTCTGACACCCACCCTCCTTCCCCAGCAGGGCTCCTTCGGCTCCTCTGACCCATCCTGGTGCTCTAGCTCTGCCTGCCTGTGTCCTCCCAGCCTGAAGCTCCCCGGGGGTGGTGTCTGTGGGCTACAGGATCCTGGCATGTGGGCAAGTGGTGGCCAGCAGGAGGGTGGGCTGAGTCAGGTGTGGAGATTCGGGCTGGGTGAGGGCGCAACGTTGAATTAGGTCTTCCGGCCATTCCCTGAGCATAAGAGCTGGGAGGCCAGCAGCTGTTCGCGTGTTCTTGATTTCACACTATACACAGTTGTCCCCCCTCTTGTCCTCAGGGGCTACGTCCCAAACCCAGTGGACCCCTGAACCGCGGAGAGTACTGAACCCTATGCAGTACTATGCTCTTCTATCACAGAGACCTATGATGAAGTTTGTAAGTGAGGACAGTTAGAGATTAACAGCATCGACAATCAAATACAACAACTGCAACAGCGTACTGTGAGAGCGTGTGAATGTGCACCCCCTCCCCAAATATGGAAGTTTCCATGTAGCATTTTCAGACCGTGGCTAACCTTGGGCAACTGAGACCTCGGATAAGGGGGACTGCTGTAAAATGGTGCATATACTCCTCCCCAGTCCTTTAAAGTAGAATAAAACACAAATCAGGAATCTCAGAGTGTACTGAGGTGGGGGTGGGGTGGGAGCCAGGTCACCGTCATTGCACCGAAGTCTCGAACGGCAGGTGAGTGCCACTTCACATCTGGGCTGCTAGGTGACACTACTGTCAGTGTCACGGCAGCATATTGTATCTCATGGAACAGCATGTGGGCTGTAGGTCCACACAGAGAGGCTCCCGGGACAATGGGAGAGACCACGTGTCTCTTATAAAAACCCAAGAGTCCCTGGAGTCAGGCTTTGCCTTAGGCACACATGTAAACATTCCTGTCGCCACAGCTAATCATGGCTTGCATCCTTTGAGCTCCTACTACGCGCCAGCAGCCGCGTGCTGGCTTCTCTATGATGTCATCGCTTTTCCCCACAAACACCCAAGGAGGTAGTTATTATCTTGTCTATTTTTAGACAAAGAAATTGAGGCTCAGGAAGATTGATCATCCTGTTCAAGGTCACGCAGCACTAGTGAATGATGAAGCCAGAGTGATCTGAGGTCTGCAGGACTCCAGGGTCTGGGCTCCTGCCTCTCACATCCCCAGTGACTGTGGAATGGGAGATCTGCATTTGTTCTCTGGACAATGAGCGCCTATGATGTGCCAGGCATCGTGCGGAGGTTTTGGGGGTGCCAGGCTGAATAAGATGACCTCGTTCCAGAAGTTCACTCTGGTAGGGGAGCAAACATGGCTCCAGCCAATGCAGGACTCACCAACGTTGAGAAGAGGGACTGGCTCGACCTGGGGCCCAGGACTGACCTGCCACATACTCCAGCCAAGACCAGATATCTCTTAAGGCCCCAAAGGTCACCCCATGTTGACAGAGAGGAGGAAAAAAGAAGGAAGAACATGAGCAGGGCTGAGTGCTACCTCCTGTCCATCTGGTGTGTTCGATGGACTCTCCTTGAAACTTCCAACAACCCTGAGGGGTTGGTATGTTACTGTCACTTTATAGACAGGGACAGTCAGACCTGAAGAGGTTAGGAAACAACCAAGGTCACCGAGCAGAATGTGGGTGCTCTCTTGGACGTCACACTGTCTTCCCCAAAGTGTGGAAACAGGAGAAAGGAGAGTGGACACCCCAAGACCCAACTACAGGGCCAAGCCAAGGCCTCACGGGGACCAGGGTGCTAGTGTCTGGCTCCTCCACAGAATGCCAGGTATGTTTGTTCCGGCTAAAGTTGCAACTATGCTGTCTTTTAAATACTCCAAACCTGGAGAAGGGGCAAGAGAGCAGAGCGGAAGGGGATCCAGAGTGGGGTGGGACATTCCAAAGCCACCAGAGCTCTGACATGGACTCCCAGTACCCACCCAGAACATACCCTGACCTCCACCCTACAGTCATCCTGTCCTCACCTCCACTGCTCGGCCAGTCCAGCCGGCTCCCGCCCGGCCCCCTCCCTGTCTCCTCTGCCTCTGGGGACTCCAGGTAACAGGCCCGGGCGCCTCCCCCTCCCCACGCGCAGCAGCGGATGAGTTGCTGAAGGAGACCAGGAGAACTGGAAGGACTTGAGTTCCTCCTGCCAGCTGCACAAATGACCTGCCAGCGGTAATAACAGGGCAAAGGAGTGGACCTGCCTGGGACTCGGGAGAAGGAGGGCAGGCGGGCGGCCAGCAGCCGGTGCCAGTATGTCCTGCTGCTAAGGTCCTTGCTCAGAAACTCGAGGAGGGTCTCTGTTCTTGCCATGGCAGGCCCATGCTAAAACTCCCCGCATCTCTTCTCTTCCATTGTTCTCCCAGAGTCCTACGGGTTTCATGTCAGGGTTTCCTGAAGCAGGGGCTCTGGGGGTATGCCATAACTCTTCAGGCAGCAGGCCCTGTCAGAGGGAGCAGGAGGAGATGAAGGTTCTGGAAATCAGGACAGAAAGGTCGAGACTGCACTTGTGGGGTCTGGAATTTCTTTCCTTCTTTCATCTTTTTTTTTTTTTTCTTTTTATTAGAGATTGAACCCAAGAGCGGGGGCACTTAACCACTGAGCAACATCCCCAGTGCTTTTTTATTTTGAGACAGTCTTTCTAAGTTGCTCAGGACCTCACTAAGTTTCTGAAGCTGGCCTTGAACTTGCAATCCTCCTGCTTCAGCCTCCTGAGTCATTGAGACTACAGGCATATACCACTATATACACAGGCATATACCAGAGGAATTTGGAAGCCAGCCTGGGCAATCGAGTGAGCCCCTGTTTCTAAACAGAAAAGAGCTGGGCATGGTAGCAGCTAGCCTGTAATCCCAACGGATTGAGGCAGAAGGCTCTCAAGTATAAGAAGACCCTGGGCAATTTACCGAGATCCTGTCTCAAAATAAAAAATAAAGTGGGCTGAGGGTGTAGTGCAGTGGTAGAGCGCCCCTGGGTTCAATCACCAGGACCACAGAACGAAAAGAAAAGGCTGCTGGATCGGGAAGAGGAGGAGGAGAGAGAAAAGGCAAACAGCCAGGGTCTAGGCTGGAAGAGTGATGGCGATCGACATGAGCACTGGCGCAAAGTGGGTCACCAAGAGGGGACACTGACGTGTGTGTTTGCCAAGCGAAGAGCTTTTGAGCTGAGCAAGACGGCAGTTGAGTAAGACCCTCCCGTGGTAGGGAGGGGAATAGAGTTCTCACATATCCCTAAGAAAAAGGCACACCCCACCGACAACTGACCAGTGAGGGCTAGCTGTTCATGAAAGAGCTTCAAGGGACGAAAATCACCTGAAAAATACTCAACTTCCTTAACAATCAAAGAAATGAAGATTAGAGACAATTTACCTATAAACAAAAATCTGCAATGAAGCTGGTTGCTATGATTTTGGAAAAGTAGGGAGCGACCTAAATATTTGACTTTAAAGTACATTAAAACTTATAATAAAATATATATACTCACTGAAGATGATGTTATAAAAACATTTCAGGAAAATGCTTGTAATACATTAAGAGGCAAGTTCCAAGGAGTATCATGGGGTAGGTGCATGCACCATTTTTGTAATCAAAGTAAGTCCATGTGTGTGTCGTACAAGTTATGGAAGTCTACATGCCACCGGCTTTACAATGCTGTTATTGTCAATGGTGGGATTTTATTTTATGCTGCATTTTTCTATATTTTAAACTTTTCTATAATGTTCTCATATTGCTTTTGAGGTGTAAAGGATTCTTCTGGATTGGATCGTCACCAAAGTGAGGTGAGATGTGGGTGGCTGGGTATGAGGCTCAGGGGCAGAGTGTTGGCCTAGCATGCACCAGGCCCCAGGTTCAATCCCCAGCACCACAAAATAAAAAAAGGAAAAAAGAAGTGAGGGGAGATGGGACCTTGATGTTACTTTAAAACCTTGGGGAGGGACATGACATTGTATGGAAAGCACAAAAGACCTGGAGTCAGGGCCTGTGAGTTTGAATCTGAGGTCAACCAGTTGGCCCTAAGGAAAATACCTTCCTGGAAGTTAATGCCTTTAAAGAGGAATAACAGTGACACGGGATTACTGTGCGGATTATACAAGACAATGAGTTGCTTTGGAAAGTATAAATCCCTTTAAAATATTGGATATAGTAGTTAATAACATTCATTTCTGATTTAACTTGGGCAAGAAAGGGGACCAGCTTCTGCCAGTGAGTTTACATTGGCTGTTGAGGGCACTGGTCATGCTGAAGGCAGGAGACAGTTTTCTCACATGGTTCAGACAAACTTTGGTTTCCTGATCTGTAGTAATAGAATATAAAAATAAACCTACTCTGAGCTCAGAGAAGGCTTTGGGCCACCTTCTGTCTGTTCTCTGAGGAAAGAATATAAAGCCCCTGTTAAGCTGGGCACAGTAGCAAATCCCAGCAACTTGGGAGACTAAGGCAGGAGGATCACAAATTAGAGGCCACCCTCAGCAATTTAGTGAGATTCTGTCTCAAAATAAAAAAAAAATTAAAAGGGCTGAGAGTGTAGTAACTCAGTGGTAGAGTGTCCCTAGGTTCAATCCCCAATACCAAAACAAAGAAACAAAAACATAAACAAATAAAGCCCGTGTGGAGAAATTCCTGGTTAGTCACGTGCTGGTCACTGGAAGGAGAAAACACTACAAAATGCAGAGACCTGTGACCTCCCTCACCTGCACTTGTTTACTGATGTTTTGGCAAAATGCCCAGGGGCTGAGTTGGGTGGACCAAGGATGCCAAAGCTTGTCATCTAAGGAGACTGGGAGAGGCTGGGCGGTGATTCCAGTTAGATGGGTCCCCACCCTGCACGAGGCAGGTACACCTGCACATGACTCATAAGCCCCCTCCTGTCCACCGCCAGCCAGCTGGTTCCTACAGTCCACTCTGGGCTTTCACACTGTATGGTCCCAAACATTCTCAAGGAGAATCACCTTCTCCATCCACCTGGATGAGCCGCTGCATGTATCAGGACGAGCTGTCCAGGTCCTGGCCACGTTTGGAGGCTCCTTCTCCACTGCGCCACTCACAGCCTTCAATGAGAGAAGAATCTTCGCTCTTCTTCCCTTTGCTCCTTCCAGGACGCCCCTCCCCACCTTTCCTGCTGTCTTACTCCCATCCTTCCATTTTCAGGATCCTTGTAATCCTCTCTCTCTCCTCCTTCCTCCGCCTCCCGCTCCTTCTTGGGTCCACGGCTCTGGCTCTGGATCCAGCCAGCATGTACCTCTATGCCCTTCATGTCACTGGACCCTCCCACCAGGAGCTCCTGGATGCCAGGTCAGCTCAAACACAGGGAGGATCGAGTGCTAAGGAGGAGCTGCCCTTTCCCATCAGGGCCACCAAGGCTGTGGGCTCCGGGGCGTCTTTGTCCCCCTCTCCTTCGATGACCCCACCTCTGAATTATCCAACATAACCAAGTTTTTCTCCTAATACTCCTGTCAACCCCCGCTCCTCCCTCCCCGCTCTCCTGTGGGAGCTTGGAATGGTTCTCCCGCCTGCTGGCGCTGACATGCCCTAGCCTGCGCACCATGGCGCGTGGTTTCGCCTGGGGAGTGGAAAGGCACGGGTGTTCGAGTTGATCGGGTGGGACAGGCAGTCAAGGAACGCCTGGCACTTGGGTCCTGTTGGCTGCACTGCTGCCCCTCCACTGGGCTCTTCTGTCTCCCCGCTACCCAGCGGGGTGTCCAGACAGTTTTCCTGCCTCCCTCCATCCTTAGAGCCCCACCCACTGTGTTTTCAAATCCGAAATCGTTTCGAAATCTCCTGCCCAAGGGGTTTCCCAACCTTCCCAGTTTTGAGTCAACCTGCTGATTACAGCACTCCCGGATGAGGAATGGAGATGTTAGGTGGGACCCGGCATGGTATTGTGCCCTGAAGACACCCCTGTGCCTGCAGCAGTCCTCCAACTGGTGGCATCTGGGCAAACAAACCAATTCCCTACCTTGTCCTCCAGGAAGGGAAAGACCTCGCAGGGTCCAAACTCAGAACAAAGACTGGTGGAGGGCAGATGGCAGCCCGGCCCTATTGTTCCCCAGGGGCAGCAGGTGCACATCTGGCCACATCGGTGGATTCTGTCCAGACAGCCCAGGGAATCCTCTGCCCCACAGGAACACGCCTGTAGTTCCCACCTTGGGCTTTATTGGCTGAACTTGCGGCAGCAGGAACCCTGCCCTAGGCAGACCCACAGAGAGCTGGTCAGTCTTCCACAGGCTTCACGGAAGCCATGGGGCACGACCGTTCTCTAGAGGAAGCTGAAGGGCAGCGATAGGGAAAGAGTGGCAACCTGGGTCCTACGACATGTTCTAACTTTTCACCTTGATTTTTATTTATTTTTATTTTTAATACATATTTTAATCGTTGATGGACCTTTATTTATGTATTTATATACAGTGCTGAGAATCAAACCCAGTGCCTTACACATGCTAGGCAAGCGCTCTACCACTGAGCCACAACCCCGGCCCCTCACCTTGATTTTTAGTTTAAAAAAAAAAAAAAAAAAAATCTATGCAAAGCCTCACTTCTGCATCCAGATCCCAGACAGCAGATCCCTTCATGGGAAGGAGCAGAGTGGGATCATGACAGAGGCTCCCGGCTCCCTTAAGGAGGTGAGCGCTACAGGCCGAACTAACCCTTTCTCTCTGGTCCTCTGAACCAAGGAGCGAAAACACCTGATACCACACTAGCTCTTATTCTTGGCACATGGTGTCACTCTTGCTTCACTTTGTCTCAGCCCAATGCAGAGATTGGTGGCGATCGCTGCAGAGAATTCTCCCGTCTCCCACCCCTCCACACACGTGCAAGCACACAGGTGCCTTTGCATGCACACACACATGTACACATGCGCCTCCCAGGTGTGCTAGCTGGGCCATGGTAGGGAGGAAGGGTCACTTGGAAAAGCAGGGGTGGGAGCAGGGGTCCTCATCCTCCCAGATGAGGGCCTGGGTGGAACCAAGTCTCCTGAAGGTGTTGGCTATTGACTTGGCCAACATATTCTTAAGTCCCAAAATGCTCAGAAGACGATCTAATGGTACACACATGCACAATAAGAGTCGCTTGACCTCAAGGGCAAGGATGTGTTTGTAGCTACAAAGCTTGCTGTGCTCTTGCCAGTGCAGAGGGGCCGAGTTTGGCCCATCTTTTGGAATCAGTCTAAACTGTCAGGCTATCAGAGACCTCCAGAGCCAAGGACCATCCCCTTAAAAAAAAAAAAAAAAATGAGGTATTGGTCCAGTTTGCTCCTCTGCCCCCCGTGTGGAGCCAATGAAAGTTTTTCATTTTTTTTCTTTGTACTGGAGATTGAACCCAGAGGGTGCTTTGCCAATGAGATACCCCTAGTTTGAGACAGGGTCCTGCTAAGTTGTGGAATCTGGCCTTGAACTTGAGGTCTTCCTCCCTCAGCCTCTTGAGTCACTGGGCTTACAGGAATGTGCCACCTCCTTAATGTGCTGACTACCAGGCCTCCGTTGGTCCCAGTGTGGCAGTTCACAGTTTTTTCTAAGAACATCTTCTGGCTACCAAATGAATGTTCTGTTGGCTTTCCACTGGTTGAATTCATTAGTATGATTAAATGTCTCCTTCTCTAGGCTCAAGAGCCACAGTGCCATCCTTAAAATCTCCCTGCTTCTACTACCTCCTGTCCTCACTTCGGTTACCACCAGAATCCTCTCAGCAGGCTTAATAAACTCCCAGTGGGCTTCTGGGATAGCCCAGAGTCTCCTTCTGCACCCTTCTCCCTCCTGACATCATCTTACAAGCCTCTGTCCCTGAGGCTCTGCTATGACAGAGTAACCTGTATAGGGACAGTGGTTCCCCTCTGGGGCACACAGCCATCCTCTCCTTCTCATAAGAAATCCAACTCCTTTACCACCCATGTGAGCAGAGTGGTTCAGGGCAAAGGAGCCCTCTAACAGTCCCTGACTATCACGGGTTCAGTGACGAGCCATCGCCCAGGAGAGCCCTTGTGGAGAGGGCTGCCTGCCCAAGCCACAGTTGCCCTGTGACCACACTCCTGCCTGCAGCGGCCACGGCATCGTCACCTGAAAAGCATATGGCATCTAGGTTACAAGGCTTGAGGCTGCCTTGATGTCCCTAGTACCTGGCTGTCCTCTCCCAGAAGGTGGGGCTTCCCTGCCCTGTCACCCTGACGCCTTCCTGCACAAGTGAGCAGTTTAACCATTTCCCTGCCACCTCATCTTTGAAAACATCTCATAAAAGCACATCAGAGGAAACAGACTTTTTATTCCATCTATTATTAGTTCCCGGAACAGAGGTTGGAGATACACAGTCACCCTGGAGGTGATGAGCAAGCACAGTGGCGGAGCCACCACCTAACCTATTTCTGGAGATAAGATTGTTGATGTCAGGGTCAGGAGCACAACTCCCACCAATAGGACCACAATCCACTGCGTCAGCAGCATCCCTTTTCTTGGGCCCCGACCCAGGCCAGTGGATGGAAACTCGGGTCAGTGGGGACCTGTGAGTGGACCTGTGTGATGATGCGGGCTGCATGCTCCTGGATGTGGTCAGATCCGATGACTATTATCTCATTGACTGACCAGCATCGGAGGAAGGAAAGAAAAAAAAAAAGGAAAAATGGGGAGGGGGAGCTCTTGGGTGAACCAGCCACCCAAAATATCAGTGAAGAAATGCAAATGAACTCAAAAGCCCTTTCTCTGGCCCCTCAGCTAGAGCAAATCAGTCACCTGATTTTTTTTTTTTTAAGGGAATGGTCTTCAACCCTGGCAGTCTCTGATTGTCTGACAGTTAAATTGATTTCAAAAGATGGACTGCACTTGATCCCTCTACACTGCCAAGGGTTACCAAACCACAAATTCCTCCTGCCCTGCCTTCCACAAACTTCATAAATAACAGAGACGCTCACTTGAGTAATTAGAAGAAAAAACTGTCAGCTAAGTGGTTTAAGAAGGCTTAGGTGTGGCTGGAAGCATTCTGTGTATTTTCTGTAAAGTCAAACATGTAGACAGTCAAAAATACTAGTTTAATGAGCTTATAAATTTGGAGTGACGCTTCACATCTTACAGTGAGGTCTGGGGTTCAACTATTTCGCCTTTGAAATCAAAGAGGCCGCCAGGGGCATTCACCCGGTGGCTTCTTCCTGGCAGCTTGTTCTTCTACCCAGGTAACTGACCCAGACAGTTCTACCTCCAGTGTTCAGTGCAGGGAAAACAACTCTCGGTACTGGGAGATGTGTTCTGACTTCTGAGCTCTTTCCTTCCTTCCCTTCTTCAACTGCTCCCAGATTCCCCAAAAACCTCTCGCAAGTGCTGTTACCCTTTACAAACTTCTATACTTCTTGGAAGAGATGGGCACTTGTCCTGGTTAATCCTACAAGTTCACAAGGTTCTCTAATGCTCAAGTTCAAAGCACTCTAATCTCAGTAATCATGGTTTGTTATAGGCATTTCTAGCTTTTCCTGTCTACAATATTTCTAAACAATTTAATTGAGCTTAAAAGAGATTTGCATAATGTGCCACAATTTGGCAAACGAATGCTACATGCAGTGTCTTGCTGACAGGGTAAGTCTGGTGCAGGAACACCCAGTAAGCAGCGCTGTCCCACATGTGGCTGCGAGTCCCCCATCGCCTCCAGGGCCCCACAAGGCACCGAAGGGCAGGGCGAGGTGGCACATCTGTGACTTCCTTAGGCCATGGCTGGATCTCGTGGTGCACACCTGCTCCAGTCCGTTGGTTTTTCAGAACCAATATTTGGATGTCACTTCCATAGTTTCCTTATCCCCGATCCGTGCCAGCCTGGAGACCAAGACAGAACGAGTCTTCAGGTGAACACTTGGCCACCAGTTTTTCCAGAGCCCCAGGACAATGTTGCTAATATTCAGGGCTATGTGTAACCTTGTTGTCCCTCACCACAGAACTATCTGTTAATTAAACAGACAGACAACCTTACAATTAGGCCAACTCCATATCCTCTGACTTAAGCCCTGGATTCCTTTCTCTCCAGGATTAGAGTATTCAGAGGGAACTTCTCAATGACCAACATGCACAATGTCCCTCCTCATGCCCCCAGCAGACTCCTTAGTCAACATCCACCCACTGAACATCCCAGGACTTCTGGCACCTGCCCCAATAACCTGAGCCTCCCATGTGAGCTTCTGTTTTCTGTCTCTATTGTTCTCACTGATTTTCCTGTGCTTTTGAGGATAGAATCTGGACAAAGAGAAGCTCCAATCCTATTTATGCTGGTTATGTGGCTTGGGAAAAACATCATAAGATGCCAAGGATTCATGGTGCAAAAGTTCCCAGTCCCTTAACCAGGTATTATGACATACACCTGTAATCCCAGCAACTGTGGAGACTGAGGCAGGATCGCAAATTCAAAGCCAGTCTTAGCAACTTTTCAAGGACCTGAGCAACTTAGTGAGAACCTGTCTCAAAATAAAAAAATAAAAAGGGCCAGGGATGTGGCTCAGTGGTTAGTGGTGAAGCACCCCTGGGTTCAATCCATAGTACAAAAAAAAAAAAAAAAGTTCCCAGTCTTGCTCTCCTATCCCCACACCAGCTGAGACACAGACAAGTCCTTGGCCAGGGTAACTTAGCTTCACTAGATAGGCATCTAGAATCTGTGCTATCTCCTCCCAGCTGAATCAGGGCCCAAGTGGCACCGACCAGGGCTCCTTGAGACATCACTAAGTAGAGCCTAGGGGTGGCAGTTTCCTTCACAGAGCCTATCATCACCCAGAGAGTATCACCTCCATTTCCCACCTTTGGCAGGTACATAGGAAGAAGGTGTCCCTGCAATGTGAGAGCCCATATCCAAATGGGAAGAATGGCCTCCAGAGCTGGGCGGGGAGAGGGGCTGAGGAACGAAGGAGCTAGAAACTGGATGACAGCAGATGGAGTCTCCCAGAGCAGTGTGGCCATCTTCCTTTCCTTTCTGTCTTTTATGGTGCTGGGGATTGAACCCAGGGCCTTGTGTATGGGAGGCAAGCACTCTGCCAGCTGAGCTATGTCCTCAGCCCTCTTTCTTCTTTTAAAACTCATCTCTGCAGCATCTGTTTTCCTCTGGGCACGTGAAACTTTCGCTTTCTCTCTTCTTCCATCTTCTGAGGTGAGAGAAGCAAGGAGCACAGGGTTCTGACTCGGTGCCAGCTCGGGTCATGAATGGACACATTGTTCTCCTTATACACACCAAATACGACCAACAGACTTGTTGATGGGACGTTGAGGGTGTGTTTTCTTATTGACAAGGAAGCACAACAGTGACAAGCTGTGAAAGACACAGGCCTGCCTCTCTGAGCTTCTGTGGGATTAACAGACCAGCATGGATATATCTGGCTTTTTGCATCTGCCTTTATCAAGGTCTGCACGAGGTCAGATTTTTCTAAATGGAAGGTTCATCTCATGCCTGCTAAGCCTTGCATTGACTGACCACACGCTCTACCACTGATCTACACCCCAATCCCCGAAGACTCATCTTTCTTACTGGGTAATCAGACCCTTGATTTTCACATAAGACTGATTTTCCACTGGTACCTCCAGTTTTTCTGTCCTTCCTCCTACTAAATGTTCTGGAAGAGCTCTGTATTTAAGTGAGCCCAAGCATGAATCTACAGTAAAGCTGAGACTTTTTTTTTTTTTTGGTACTGGGGATTGAACTCAGGGGCACTTAACCACTTAGCCACATCCCCCTTTTTGTATGTTTATTTAGAGAAAGGGTCTCATCAAGTTGCTTAGCATCTTGCTTTTGCTGAGGCTGGCTTTAAACTCTCCATTTTCCTGCCTCCACCTCCTGAGCTGCTAGGATTATAGGCATGCACTAGAGTGCCCACCCAGAGACCATTTAAAAAAAAAATTTTTTTTCTTGTAGTTGTAGATGGACAGCATGCCTTTATTTGTTTATTTTTTATGTGCTGCTAAGGATCGAACCCAGTGCCTCACACATGCTAGGCAAGCGCTCGGCCTCTGAGCCCCAGCCCCAGCCCCCAGAGACCATTTTTATAAGTAAGTCTCCAATGTGTTTGCCTCAGTGAAGACTGGTATTTTTATTCTAGAATGATCTCCACCATACATCCCATTTTCTTCTCATCTTTGATTTCTTTTAATAGCCAAATAAGAAGTTTGCCACCTAAACCACAAAATGGGAGACAACCAATTTCTGCCCTTGATGCATCAAAAATCCTTTGAGGTTTTACAAATACAAGTAATTATTATCAAAGGATTTGCATTACAAGGGAAGAGGAGAAGTGGGATTCTTTCGGGCAGCATAGGGATCTCTGGACCCAGCTCTTCCCTGCTGCCTGGGTCAGGCCATTCTTAAGGAAATAATGCCTATGGCTGCTGACAGACTCTTTTGTGATCACATTTTCAGAACTGAGAATTGGTGGCGTGATCTGACAAAGGGCTGTGTTTTCTGTCCCAAAAATGCATGCTGTCCTGGAAAACAGAAGCTATGTGGTTGCCCACAGGACAGCTCTGAGAAGAGGCCATTCTCTGCCATGTGCAGCTCAGCAATTTCACCGGGGCCTCCATGTCCCCCATTCTCTCCTCTGGCTGGACTCCCCAGACACCTGAGTTCATTAAATTGATTAAAGCAGCGCTTCAAACAAATGTCCAAACTGATCTCTCCAGTCACAATTTCCATTTCTATTTTCCCCAAAGCAGCCTTCTCCTTTCAAAAAGAGGCAGGTTAGCAGTGAATGAACTCCACTTCACCCACGATGGCCCTGTATCAAATTGGACCTTTTCAGAAAATTATAAAGTAATTATTCCAAAAGTAGGGTTTACGGTTAAAATGAAACCACAGTGGAAAGCTGTTAGAACCTGGACTTTGGGCAAAGGCCAAGGAGGGCATTCTGGGCATTCTCCTGAGGGAGAGGGAAGGAGACTAACCGAAGAAATCTTAAATGAGCACATAAAAAAGTAAGATGCTGAACCTGTTCCGCCACCCCACTCCAGTTAGAGGGCACTTTTAACAGCATTAGGAAAGCGAAACCAGCTGTGGGTGGGGTGCGCTGCTGCCAGGTCATCCCGCCTGAAGAAACTCCAGGCTGCGCCTACATGAGCGACGTGCGGCCGCCAGGACCGCGGGCAGGGAGCTTGGCACGCCGCTGGCCGGGGAGGGGCAGACCGCGTGTCGGTGGTCACTGGCTCACAGCTGCGGGTCACTCGGGTGGCTGCTCTGACTTGTTACCCCACAGCTTGATTAAGGAACAAGCATTTAAGAAAACAAGCACGCAGCAGCGCAAAGGAGCCCGCGGCGCTGGGCGCCGACCCGGGAGCCCGAGCCGGCCGTCGGGGCGGCGGCGCGGCGCCCTCTGCTGGAGCGCCGCCGGCCTCCTGTCGCGGCCGGTGCGCCACTGCCCTCTGTTGGACAAGAGGCCCTTCCGCTCCACCAGACAGCTGGTTAAAGCGGCGCGTTAGATACAACCCGCTAGGTGGCCTTAGAAAGGCCGGGCGGCTGAACCTCCGTTTCCACGTCTGTAAAACCGGCACGACGGTAACACTACCCGTGCTTGCTCGCGTCGTGCTCAGGGGCGCTAGAGTGAGACGCTGCTCTTTCCACCTCGCTACGCCCGCTTCTGCCCCAGCAGATCCGACTCGCGTCCCCACTCTCTTGCCATGGGAGCACAATTGTGTGGCAGCTCCGTTCTGGCAGCTCTAATAACTTCGCTATATTTTTTTCTTTTTGCAGTGCTGAGGACCCAACTCAGGGCCTCGCACATGCTGGGCAAGCGTACCCCCATTCCCAGCGCACACGAATGTTTTCAACACAATATTCACGACATCTTTTTCTTACAAGCATGCATCATAATTTAATTTCCTGTCCGTTCGGTTCTAAACCCCCTGAACACAGGGACCCATTTTTCATTGTCACTGCTGCAGTCCCAGGACCTATCTAGCATCATGCCTACTGCATAGTCGATGCTTGATAAATACCTTTTTGTGGTGGTGGTGTGGGGGGGGATCAAACCTAGGGCCTTGGCAAGCACACTACCGCCAGCACACCCCAGCCCTTGATAAATACCTGTTGAATAAGGACAAGGAGGAATCACAGGAGCTGGTGCAGGCCAGACAGAAATGGAAAGAACAAAGCAGATACGGGGGACATCCGGTTTCAGGAGTGAAAAATAAATTAATACTGAAAAATAGGGGGGCAGTGGCAGAATGCCTGCTTAGATGCACTGGGCCCTGAGTGCCAACCCAGCAATAGGAGGTAAATAAATAACAAGAAATAAATAAAAGAGCAGCGGTGATGAGGCAGTGTCTGGACAACACAGTGAATGCAACAAATGCCACTGAAGTGTAGCATATGATAATGGTTAATTATGTTAGGTGAAACTCGCATCAACAGCAAGAAACGAAGGGGCAGAACTGTAATATAATAATTCCAGTTACTAATAATCAATAATTTAACCACTTTACAAACCCTTGGCCAAGTCAACATAAAGAGAATGCCCTCCCTGCTGGGCGTGGTGTCTACACAGATGTTTTCACATGAATGATTTCACTGGTTCGTCCCCATAAGCCCACCATGTGCAGACGAGGACCACTGGGTACCGCAGGCCAGTCCTCAGCTGCCACTCACTAGGCCGTGACCACACCCACTGGAGGCTCCGCCCTCCCCCTGCCCTGCCTGGAAGGGACTCACCCAGACAGCTCCCCTCACCTCCTTCTCCCTCAGCTTCAAGTCTCCCCATCAGAAAAGCTTTCCGAAGAGCCGCCCAGCTCTCCACAATTGTTCTCTCTCCTTTACCCTGCTTGATTTTTCTTCAAATTTCTCTCTTTTCTTTTGGTACTAGGATTGAACCCAGGGGTGCTTAACCACTGAGCCACATCCCCAGCCCTGACCCCTTTTTTTGTTTTTGAGATGGGATCTTCCTAAGTTGCCTGGGCCTCACTAAGTTGCTGAGGCTGGCCTCAAATATGATCCTCCTGCCTCAGCCTCCTGAGTCACTAGGATTACAGATTTTTCTTCAAATTTCTTAGAACATACTACTCATTGAGCTTTTCTCTTTCTGTAACAATGTAAGCTCCAAGAGAACAGGGCCATTCATCAGTTTTGCTCTCTGTTATAATAATACTGACACCTGGAATGGTACCTGACAAATAATAGGTGCTTAATAAATATTTGTTAAATGAATGAATAAGTAGTAGAACTTTGCCATGAACTTGGCCAGATCTTATGGGGAATGCAGGTTTTTCAGCAACAGTACAAAAATGAAATTATAATATGACTGAGACAAAAGGCCAGCTGTTAGGGGACTGTAACAGAGTTCAGGATCGGACCTTGCCTGTGCTCTCACCCCCAGCTTCTTGAGTCAGCACCTGCTGAGAAACAAGCTGAGAACAGAGGAAATGGGCCCAGCCTATGTCCAGGTCCCACCCTAGGCCTGCTCTTGGCAGGGAAGGGTGTCTCTGAGGAGGAAGGAGAAGGTGCCAGACAGTGGTCAGAGTCCAGGGAGCAGCAGAGCGTGGCCTCACAAGATCCACGTAATCTGAGTGGAAATGACACCCAGGACCAAATTGATGTGCAACAGGAACTTTGTGTGATTAATTCTCATTCCCAGGGGAAAGCTTGCAGGGCTGGACTCTCACGAGTTGGGGCAGTGTGGTCTGACGGGAGCAGTGACCCTTGCAAAATAGACAATGAGGCTCTGAGACTCAGCGGCCACCCCAGAATCATGCCCAGTGACTCTGGAAAACTTCATGGCCAGCAATAGTGGCCCCCTTCCTCCAGTGCCTGCGGCAGGAAGCCGGGCAGGATGGGAAGCTGTCAGCGGAGGGCAGAGAACAGACAGGAGTCAATCTCAGGCACTCTGGTGTCAGGGGACTTCTTGCCTCTGATGGCAGATTACAGACTGCAGACGAACCCGCTAAATTGACCACGGCCATGGGACATTACTGTTACATCTTAAAATAATTATTAACAAAATATTTTTGACAAATGCCCAACTGTCAGTCTAAGCCTTACAATTTAACTTAATGGCACAGAAACACATTTTCCATCGTTGATAAATCACAAAACTCTCTAAAGGAAATATTTCCTGGACTTTCTTCCTCCTTCCCCTCTCTCTCTTCTAATGCCATCTGGTATTAAACCCTGTTACATTGTTCTTGGTTTGAAATATTTATTTCAGAGCCTGTGTGCTGTGTATGTAAAAGAGGAAGAACTGTTGGCACTGTTTTTATGGAACTGAGCATCTACAGAAAATTCCAAGCTATATAAATCGTGCCTCCCGACACCCCACGTATTCAAGCACTGTCCCACGCGCACACACACACACACACACACACACACACACACAGTCCCCAAACACTTCTTTATAACACATCTAAAGTAATGGCTCAAAATCCAAGAGAATGGTTCATTCAAAACAAATTAAACAAAAAACATCGCAACACACTTTGCCTACTAGTGATAGGCCATGGCTTTTGCTATTTTCTGCGGTGCTGTTTGTGGGCATTTTAACCTGTGCTGGTTTCAAGAACTTCAGCTACTCACCTCTGTCCTGCAGGAACCACATATAACTACTCTCCTGCTGCCCTGGGCACTCAAGCACGGGTGGGTACTGAGCTTTTCTCAGTTCCCACAGCACGAAGGCAAAAAGCAAACAAAGAAAAACACATAGCTGCTTTTACCTTATATTCCCTAAAACTCGGGTGTCTGGCCGTCTATGGAGTCCTGGGCTTGACGGGTTAAAGGACAGCCTGGCGTCTAACCCCAGCTGAGTGGCACGGATCATGGTGGAGCCCAGCTCTGGGCCTGTGAGGTGGGCGGAAGTCCCAGGCAGCTGGTGGGGTTTGGGCAGATGGGGGAGCACAGGTCCCAATGGAAGGACACAAGCTGGCTGCCGTGCGGTGCCAGTATAACTGAAGCTCCTCATTCTCCAGAAAGTCAGAAACTGAGTTTGTTTGTTTGTTTAATCCAGTTGTCAATGGATCTTTATTTATTTGTATGCGGTGCTGAGACTTGAACCCAGTGCCTCATGCATGCTAGGCAAATGCTCTATCACTGAGCCATGATGATCCCAGCCCCAGAAGCTGACTTTTTAACATGAATCGCCACATTTTTAAAAGTTAGAAATTCGTTCTAAAAGCAGCATTAAAATACTGTATGAGCTGGGTGCAATGGCCTATAATCCTACTCAGGAGGCTGAGGCAGGAGGATCACAAGTTCAATGCCAGCCTCAGCAAATTAGTGAGGCCCTGTCTTCAAATTAAAAGAAAGAAAAAAGGAATAGGGATGTAACTCAGTGGTAAAGTAACCCTGGGTTCAGTCCCTAGGACCAAAAATAAGTAAATAAATATTTTTAAAAATACTCTATGAGCCAAATACAATACACCTAGGGCCTGATATGGCACACAGGAATCTGACCGCACTCTTTGGAACAGTAAGTGGCTCTAGCAGGTTTCAGGCGGGAATCCACCTTTTATTAACTGATTCCTGGTGGGAACTTCACCTCCCCAACACTTGGCACTGGTAATCCAGGAAGATGGAGAACCTAGGATGCCCATTCCCTCTGTCCAAATCCTCACTCCACTTACTACCACCACATCCTGGCTATGTCACAGGGTGGACCACTCTGGGCTCCAACTTCCTCCCCTATAAAATGCACAGGGTGATGTGGGATCAAACGAGATGCTGCACACATGCTTTCTGTGGAGGAAGCACTCAGTGGTCACAGCAGCCACGGCTGTCAGTGAGTGTGGCGTCCCCTTCCCCATCTGTCCATTACCGGCCGGCCAGTCCAGCTCAATAAGACTTCCAGAAGTCTCACATCTATCCGTGCATGACCTCACCCTCTCCACCCTGAGCAATCACAATCGTCCCAGTGATCGTACCTCCTGCTTTCCTGAGCGACCTGGGGAAACCAGCTGCTCCCAGGTGAGTCCATCTCTTGGCTTACAGTGCATTCTCCCTGTCGCCTGCAGAGCAAAGTCTAATTCTCTAATCAAGGCTCTGCCCAGGCTCTCATCCTACCAGTCTCTATAACATTTGTATGCCCCAGTCACACCCCACCCTGTCCCTGCCTTCCTGAAAGCCATGCCGTTTACTGTCACCAAACCTCACAACACTGTTCCTTCTGCTTACCTTGTTTGTCCTCTATGTCACTCTTTGACCACATCTCACCTTTCTAAATCCAGACCAAAATAATGATCTCCGCCATGAAGCCTTCTCTGATGGTCCCCTAACCAGCCCTGCACCTCTCCGTACCCAGTGCACAGTGCCTTTCTGCCATTGCAGGACGCCCTGGAGTCAACTTGCTAAGACATCTGCCACACAAGAGACAGGAGGCCAAGGGCAAGCACCTGGCCTTACTTTTTTTTGTTTTGTACGAGGGATTGAACCCAGGGTTGCTAAACCACTGAGCCACATTCCCAGCCCTTTTTTATATTTTATTTAGACACAGGGTCTCACTGAGTTGCTTAGGGCCTCACTAAATTGCTGAGGCTGGCTTTGAACTCTCGATCCTCTTGCCTCAGCCCTCCAAGCCACTGAGATTACAGGCGTGCGCCACCACACCCAGCAGCCTTACACGTTTTTTTAAAAATTTCTAGCTGGCACACAGTGAATTCTTGGTGTTTGCTGAATGAATTAATAAAAGCAGTGTAACAAAGCCAAAAAAATAACTCACTTTTAATATATCCTGTTACAAGAAATAGGGATCTTTGGGAATATACAAATAAAAAACAGGATAACAAAAGCCCCTAAAAACCATTCAAAAGAGCCAGGTGCCCCGTGCTCGCCTGTAATCCCAGCAAGAACTCGGGCGGCTAAGGCAGGGGATCACAAGTTTAAGGCCAGGCTGGGCCATTTAGTGAGGCCCTGTCTCAATATAAAAATAAAAAAGGGCTGGGGATGTATCTCAGTGGTAAAATGCCCCTGGATACCCCCCCCCCAAAAAAAAAAGTCACTCAAAAGCCCTCAACTCCCTGGAATGTGTGCATTTTGGCTAATTTTAGCATAAAAAAGATGTTACACTTAAAACTCTAGCTACCTAGATAGTTGAAAATATGCACTCACAAGGTGGCTGGCGTTTGTCACAGAGCCTTGACCTTCACTTGTATTTCTGTGGCTTCGGTGGAACGCATGATTTCCCAGGTGAAAATGTCATCCAGACAAAGAACAGACATCTGATCATTTGGATCATAATTTGTACAACGTGCCAGTCTGAGAGGTTTTCACACACGGTGAACTGCCTGAACCTTGACCTTGTGTCCGTGCAGGACTCAGGCGAGAGGACAATTCCTGACGAGTCAAGAAAGGAGGCTGCAAGCAATGATCTCAGGGAGGCACAGATCTGGGGAAGGAAATAAACATTTATTTTTTAGCATTTGTGTTCTCAAAAACTTGCCACAAACCATTCACCAAATGAATGGAAGTTTGTGACTCCAGGCGGCACAGCAGAGCTTGCTGTAGGAGCCTGGGAAACTGGGTTCTGGGGCTGGTCTAGAAGGAATGGGGGCAGCAGTTCAACAGAGAGCTTTTCAGTGTGGCACTACAGTAAGGCTGGGATGGCCTGGCTCCTGCAGTTTCTAGTTGGTGGAAAGAGATGTAGGAAGGATTAAAGGATAAAGAACAGGTCAAATGTTTTAGCAAGGTACCTATTACATTACTCTGATTATGACAAGAATTTAGGAAATATTAGCTTTCATTATCATTTATCAAAAAGATCCCGCTACTAGGCTTGAGCTGTCTGGAGCTTATCTTTACAACTCCGCCCACTCCGAACATCCCTATTGTCCGCCTATGGGAACTGAAGGAGAAAGCATTCAGCTTCTGACCAAGGAAGAAGCAGAAAGAGTGCAGATGGAGAGAAAATAAGAGGCCACATCCACAGAAAGGCTGGCCCTGCAACGGGTTCGGGCATAAAAATAGATCTGGACTCCCAATGGCTGTGCTGGAAGGAAGGAGACAAAGAGCGCCTTCAGACTGCAGAGGGCAAACCCTGCGCCTGGACAAACCTCGAGTTCAAGTGTGGAATAAAGATGTTTTCAGGCTTTGAGGCCTCCAGAAACAAGAGGTATTCTAAGAAACAGGGTAAATTGCTACTGTGATTTTTTTTCAATAGACGTTAAATGGTACCGAGACTGGTAAAGCCACTGAATGTGATGGACTCATTCATTCCACAAATCCATGCTGAGTGCCTACTATGTGCTGCTTATTCAGCAGGTCAGCGCAGGTTCCCATAGACACTTGCTGCGGCCCCCACGGAGTCTGCATTCTAGGAACAAACAACTCCAGGAGGAAACTGAGTCAAAGCAGGAAGAGAGTGACAGAGAAAGAGAAACCAGGATCCTGAGCTCCAACTTTCAGTTGCAAAACTACAGGAATGACAGCAGGCAGAAGACAGGACCACAGGTATCCTCAGAACCCAATCAGATACATCCAGAAGGTGAAACATCTGTAAGAAAGCTGGCCTGGGCTGGGCATGGGGTTGCATGCCTGTAATCCCAGCTTCTCAGGAGGCTGAGGTAGGACGATCACAAGTTCAAGGTCAGCCTGGGCAACCTAGGGAGACCCTATACAATTTTTTTTTTTTTTTTTTAAAGGAAAGAGGATGTGGTGGTGTAGCTCAGTGGTAGAGCATTTACCTAGTTATGTGCAAGCCCTGGACATACTCAATCCCTGGCACCAAGAGAGAAAAAAAATTGCTTGAATTCCTAAAAAAAAGTCAAAGCTGTGAAAAACAAGACTAGAGGGAGACTTGTAAAGATTAAATGAGTTAACAGCAGCTGGGGTACCTCTGTGGTGCAGTGTGTTTAGCAGGCAAGCAAGGCCCTGGGTTGCACCCCAGCACATAAATAAATAAAAAATAAGTAAATAAATAAATCTATCTTAACAATCTCATCCAACTAGTAAACCCTGAGTATATACTGAGCCAAGAAAAAGAAGTTTTTTTTTTGGTTTTGGTAGTGGGAATTGAACCCAGGGGCACTTTACCACCTAGTTATATCACCAACTCTCTTTATTTTTTATTTTGAGACATGGTCTCACTCAGTTGCTGAGGCTGGCCTCAAACTTGTGATTCTCCTGCCTCAGCCTCTCAAGCTGCTGGGATTACAGGTATGTGTCACTGCTTCTGGCTTTACTGTTTTAATCTTTCTATTTTTCTATATAAATTAAAACTTTCAAAAGCTTACTATGCTGGCATGCCTATAGTTCCAGCTACTGGGGAGAATGAGGTTGAAGATATCTCAAGGGCAGACACTGGAGGCCAGCAGAGGGTGTCCCTAGGTTGTGCTACCAACAACCAAGCATGGTTCCCCATGCGTGTAATCCCAGTGGCTCAGGAGGCTGAGGCAGGAGGACTGAAAGTTCAAAGCCAGCCTCAGCAATTTAGGGAGGCCCTAGGTAACCTAGTGAGACCCTATCGCAGTAGTACAGTGACTTGTTTACTATGCTAACTATTCTCACACAGGAAAATTCATAAGGAGGAATAAAGGTGCCTCAAGAAGAATATTAGGGATACTGTATGACAGACTGAATACAAATATGCATTTATCTCCAAACCCCACTTAGATGAAAATAAAAGAATAAAAATGATATAAACCCATACAGCGATGAGGTGGATTAAAGATGTCAACAAGCTTTCGAAAATGAGATTGGAACTAACTTAGCCCAGTAGAAGAGGCTGGAACTCAAATACCTGAAGAGGAGAATGTATAAAAAAAATGTAACAGTCATCCCCAATGTTCAGGAACTGGAGAGATCAGACACCTCTGATGGAAGAAGGACATGGAACTGGAAGCAGGAAAACTGTTTAGAAGTCTGTATATAAAGCAGTTAAATTCAGACATGGTGGTGCATGCCTGTAATCCCAGTGACTCAGGAGGCTGAGGCATGAGGATTGCAAGTTTGAGGCCAGCCTCAGCAAGTAAGTGAGACCCTGTCTCAAAAAAATAAAACGGGATGGGCTTTGGCTCAGTGATTAAGTGACACTGGATTCAACTCCCAGTACCAAAAAAAAAAAAAAAAAGTTAAATTCACAAATCCCCTCCCCAGCTTTTTATAGCATTAAGCTGAGAACATAAAGACTGGGAGAAAATATGAAAATCGAATGCTGGCTCACAGCCCAGCACCACCTCTCCTGTCACTACAGGCTCAACATCGTGGGCCCGTGAGTGTCCCCCATGCAGGCGACTGGAGGTTCTCTGGAGAAACCACGCAGTCCCTACAACATATGATCTACACATTCTGACATTGGGGGTACCCAGAAAAAAACTTCTGCTTGCCCCAGTCACCCACAATAGAGCGAAGCCCACCAATCAACGCACCCCCTCTGTGCAAACAGCTTCCATTTCCTCTGCTTAGTGTCTCAGTATCAGACATGAAAAGAAAAGCTGTTAAAAGAATGATAAGCTGTTGAAGAAAATCTCCAACAACATACACACACTCAAAAAAGAACACAGGGGGAGGCAAAATCAGGGGAAACGGTGTGAAAAGCAGAAGAAAAACAAAAACAGGAAAAATGTAGTTCCTGCAGTCAGACCTAACAGGCTCTATCAGCTCATTTTCTTCTCCCTTCCTCCCTAAGAAAGCTAAGAGAATACATACACAAAACAAGAGCAGAGGGGCCGAGCTGGGGCTCAGGGGTAGAGTGCTTGCCTAGCACGTGTGAGACACTACACGTAAGTCAATAAAATACGCTAACTATTCTCACACAGGAATAAAATATGCTAACTATTCAGCACCACATGTAAGTCAATAAAATAGAAGACCTTCAACAATTAAAAAAGTGTTTTTAAAAAAACAAAAGCAGAATGCTACATGCACACACACATAATAGAAGCGGTGACAACAATTAAAATTTTAAACATTAAAATTCAAAAATTCAATAGAAAGGATAAGGTTAATGAACTTGACCAAAGAGTAGAACAAAAAGAAAGGTAAAAAGATAAGAGCTATAATTCAAGTTCCAACACCTTTTAGTAGAATCACAGAAAATGGGATGAGGATATAGGTTGAGCCTGGAGGCGGGGGCAACCTGTGGACATGGTGACCTGTGGACATGGTGACCCTGCTAATGAAGGTGCAACAGTGTAGCCCAGCCATTATTCTGAATGCAACATCCACGTGGATGAGTTTGATTCAGATGTGCAGCACACTGCAAGAGGCCTGTCACATTAGATGGTAAAACTGGCTTCATGGGAGTGGTCAGTACAGGAGTAGTGAAGGAAGTAAATTTGAAACCAACAAACAAAACCACCATTATGGGATATGGCTTCTTACTTTTTGGGCTTTTTTCCACTTAATTTGCTCATCTCCTCTTCCCTTGCTTTTGTCACTTTGGAGCCTCTCCTTCTTCAGGATCCGAGTTCACTTTGCTTACTCCAGGCCTGCTTCTTCTTCCACGGCCCCCAATATCTACCCTTTTCCCTGCTGCAATTCCCATCAGGCCACCCCTGCATGTTATCTCCCTAATTGTGTGTCAGATGAAATCCTTCCAGCCCATCCTAAGGTCACTTCTCAAAGAGCGATTTAAGAACCCCAACTCCAACTTTCTTCTACCATTACCAAATCTCCTTTCTCCTCAGAATGTTCTCATTTCCCTCTTTACAATTTTTTTTTTCCATCCACTGGTACTGGCCCAACAGCTCTGCTCCATTCCCACACCCTTCTTCTAGACTCTTCTTTCCTCACTCATCTTTACCCCTTCAAGATGAATAATGTTGTGCATGGGTCTACCTTCTCCTCTTTGACTTTCAGTAGTTCCCCTACCTGCATGTCTCCTTCCTTCACTGCAATCCTGCATCTGCCTCATCCACTGGGACCTTCACCTGTAACGTTTATCTCTTCCATGGAAATGAATTCACCAGTAATATCTTTTACTTCACGTAAGTTATCCCCCTCAGCTTCCACCCCTTCCTCAATCCCTTCTAGTTCTTTATCTGTCCCTTTTATACTTTCAGAAGGAATTTCCATCTCCTCATCTGTAAATCCTAGCCCTCTTTCATCACCAGGAATTTCTATCACTCTTTCAATGTTCTCTTCACTTCTCAGTTTTTCTCCAGTAGATTCCAGTTTCTCTTCACTTGACCCCAGTTTATCGCTAATGGATCTCGAATCCTCTCCATCAGTCCTCAGTTTCTCTCCGCTGGACTTCAGTTTCTCTCTACTGGATCTGGGCTTCTCTCCACTGGACCCCCGCTTCTCCCTCCTGTACACTGGGTTCTCTCCACCGGACCCCCGCTTCTCTCCCCTGTACACCGGCTTCTCTCCACCGGACCCCCGCTTCTCTCCCCTGTACACCAGCTCCTCCCCACTCAACCTGTGCCCCTTGTCCTGCTGCAACTGATTTTCTCTGGATCTCAAGTCCTCTCCACTGGTCCCCACTCTATCCCCAGTAGACTTGGACCTCTCTTCAGGCGCAGATCCTTTCTTAGACTCTTCGGTCATCCCTGCAGGCTTAGATTCGGCCCCGATTTTGCCTTTGACGTCTTGCTTTCCCCAACTCTCCCTTGAGCTGTCTGGCCCCAAACCCGCAGAATCCTGTAACGCAGTCGCGGCACTGCCCGTCCTTCCCTGACTCCCTGCCTTCTCTTTCAAGACGGTCTTCCCCACACTTTCCGGCCGCCAGTACTCAGAATCAGCCTTCGGGTCCCACATTCTAGGCTTCTGCGTGTTTCTGCCCAGGAGCTCCACCCTCTTTCCAATCACGATGAGCCCGTTCCAGGGCACCCACATTTTCACTTTCTCTCGCTGCACCTGCGCCCTCTTGTAGCCCAGCTCCGGCGGCGAATGCCCGCGGATGTGGGCCAGGCCGGAGGATCCATGGCTGAGGGCCTTGCTCAGCCGCCTCAACTGCTGGTTCAGCCGCTCCCTCGCGCTCCTGAGCGAAATTATTAACGGAATCCCCTTCTGCTCAGACATCGCCGCCTGCCGGGGCCGCGGGCCCGCCAGCCCAACTCCGGGGACTCATTCCCCAAACCTCTCCCGCCCCGCCCCGCCCCGCCCCGCCCCGCCCCGCCCCGCCCCGCCTCGCCCCGCCTCGCCTCTCCGCCTCCCCGCCCCGCCCCGCCCCGCCCCGCCGCCCGGCCCACCGCCTGGAAGGCGCCGGACCGGGCTAGTGCGCACGCGCAGGACGCGCGTGGCCGTTGGAAGGCGAAGCCCGGAACCGCAGAGTTCCGGAGTCGGTCAGCCGGGGGGGGGGGGGGGGGGGGGGGGGGGACGACGTGGCACGTGACCTCCTTGACCCGAGAGCTCGGCCCCCGGCACCCAAGTGCTCGTGTAGCCCCCGCCCTCTCTCGGTTCCACGCTACCCCTTAAAAGCCCGGCCTGGGCCCAAAAAACCACCGGCGTCGTAGCCTGTGGAGTCCCGCAAGATTTACCTGCTGCCCGGTCGGAACGGGCCCGCCTGCCCGGGACGGGATGAGAATCACCCAGGTGACTCCCTGGCCCGGACGGGGAGGTGTCTCCCGCAATTGATGGGATACCCACCCTACATCCGGCGAGTTACGGTGACGAAGCTGCGGAAGCGCGCAGGCAGTGTCCATCCGCAGAATGCTTGTGTGCTGCAGCCAAGTAGCGATGGAGCTGCATCAGGAGGCTGGGAAGGAGAGTAAGGTAAAGAAAGGATGTAAAACCCTCTTCCAACCACCACCTCACTCCGTGGTACCCATTGATGTCCAAGGATAGAGTGAGAGCGCGACCATGCGCTGGACAGGGGACGGGGCACCTTTGTGGCACCTGCACAGCTGCGTAGCGACTAGTGAGGATGCCAAGAGACTCAGGGTTTTACCTTTGCCTGCGCAAATGGACAGGGACTCGTCACTGTCACTCCTCTCCTCCCCAGGACTGACTCACACTTGCTTGATGGGGATGAAGAGGAAGAAGGGATTTTAGAGATTACGAAGGGGCTGGCATACTCTTCTTTCTGGCGGTGGGGAATCCTGACGGCACACATGGCTTCACCTGTGTATCTGTGTTCATATAATCATAAGACCATTCATTTTGCCTTGCAACTGCATTCAACAAATAGTCATCGAGCATCTACGTTGTACCAAAGATAGTTAGGGCACGCAGAGGTGCACACTTTGGGGGATTGGAGTCACGTGCATAGTGGGCTGTGGCTGAGTGTGAGGATGGAACAGCTACGGTGTATCCTGGAGGTCCCATCTCCCTCAAGCAGCTACCCAGCTGTCTACCCAGCAGTGTAGTTGGAAGCAGAGATACTAAGATATCAGGAAGCAGGCCAAGGGACTAGGAGGCCTGCTGTCCAGTGAGCCAGACAGCTTGTGTTTGGAACCTGGTCATGGTGAGAGGAGTTGGGAGAGCCTGTCTTGGGAGTATTACACTTGGGAGTGTTACAGAAGCCAGGAAGTGAGGAGAGGATTCAAGTGGAATTTGGAGGGACTTATAGACACAAAGCCTAGAAAAGCAAGTGACTGTTTTAGTGCTTATTTATGTTCGTATTGGTGGTTAAAATAGATTATAAATATATCCCAGTGCTTGGTATGTGTATATGTATATGTACAATATACATGTACATGTGCAGTACCTAGCATACTATAAAGGCAAATACAAGTATTAGCTATTATATTAATACTGTGGTTGTTCCTGTTGTTAGTGATATCATGTGAGATGCTGTGTGTTATGAGGATGTACTGAGCTGCACACTCTGAAAGTCCACTCATAGTACTTATCCTCTAGGTTAAACTTTGCCTCTCTAAGCTCCTTTAAATGCAGAGACATCAGAAGAAAAATAATTCAGGCATGGTAGTACACACCTGTAATCCCAGCTACTTGAGAGCGGCTACAAGAGAATAGCAAGTTCAAGGCCAGCCTAGGCAATTTAACAAAGCTCTGTCTCAAAATAAAAATTTAGAAAAGGTCTGGGGAGCTGGGCGCCCCATGGGGGCCTGTAATCCCAGCAATTTGAGAGGCTGAGGCAGGAGAAAGACAAGTTCAAAGCCAGCCTCAGCAAAAGTGAGGCACTAAGCATCTCAGTGAGATCCTGTCTCTAAATAAAATACAAAATAGGACTGGGGATGTGGCTCAGTGGTCAAGTACCACTGAGTTTAATCCCTGGTACCCCTCCCATCACATAAAAAAGGGCTGGGGATGTAGCTTAGTGTTAGAGCACTTGCCTACCATGTGGAAGGCCCTGGATTCAATCCCCAGTACTTTAAAAAACAAACAAAAAAATACAGCATCTTCAGATTGGATTTTGAAAAAACAATTACATTCTGTTAAAAGATACATACTGTACACGTAAGGACACAAAAAGGTTGAAATAAAGGATAAAAGGATAGGAAAATATACACCATGCACACACTAACCAAAAGAAAGCTGATGTTGCTATTAATTTCCAAGAAAGTAGACTGTAAATCTTGAAATACTACTGGAAATACAAAGGACATTTTAATAATATACGTCAATTCAACAGAAAGATAAAACAGCCCTAAATTTATATGCATAAATTTATATATGCAAATATGTACACATTTGTAACATAGCTTCAAAATATGCAAAGTAAAGGTGATGGAACTGAAAAAAAGACATGGGCAAACCCACAATTTTAGTAAGAGATTTCGTTTATTTTTTAATTTTTTATTTATTCTAATTAGTTGTACATGACAGTAGAATGCATTTATACACTTTGATAGATCATATATAATTAGAGTGTAATCTCTCATTTTTCTGATTATACATATTGCAGGATCACGTTGGTCATGCAGTCATACGTGTACATGAGGTAATAATGTGTGTTTCACTCTATTGTCATTCCTTCCCTCATACCCCTTCCCCTCCCTTCACTCCCCTCTACCTAAATAAAGTAACTCTATTCTTCCCTGTCACCCCCTGCCCCTTATTCTGAATTAGCTTCCACATATCAGAGAAAACATTGGGCCTTTGGTTTTTGGGTTTGGCCTATTTCACTTAGCATGATAGTCTCTAACTCCATCCATTTACCAGCAAATACCAGAATTTCATTATTCTTTAAGGCTCAATAATATTCCATTGTGTATATATACCACATTTTCTTTATCCATTCATCTGTTGAAGGGCATCTAGATTGGTTCCATAGTTCAACGATTGTGAATTGAGCTGCTATAAACTTGATATGGCTGTGTCACTGTAGTATGTTGATTTCAAATCCTTTGGGTATAAACTGAGGAGTGGGATAGCTGGGTCAAATGGTGGTTCTTAGGAATCCCATACTGTTTTCCATAATTGTTGCACCAATTTGCAATCCCACTAGCAATGTCTGAGTGTGCCTTTTTTCTCACATCCTCACCAACATTTATTATTGCTTGTATTCTTGATAATTGCCATTCTGACTGGAGTGAGATGAAATCTTAGAGTAGTTTTGATTTGTGTTTCTCTAATTACTAGAGATGTTGAACATCTTTTCATATACTTATTGATTGATTGTATATCTTCTGTGAAGTGCCTGTTCGGTTCCGTAGCCCATTTATTGATTGGGTTATTTGTGGTTTTTTTGGTGTTTTTTGAATTCTTTATATATTGTAGAGATTAATGCTTTATCTGAGGTGCATGTGGTAAAGATTTTCTCCCAATCTGAAGGATCTCTCTTCACATATTGTTTCTTTTGCTGAGAAGAAAATTTTTAGTTTGAGTCCATCCCATTTATTGATTCTTGATTTAATTTCTTGTGCTTTAGGGTTAGTTAATTTTAACACAGCTATCTCAATAACCTCTGGAACTAACAGACATAAAATATCAGTAGGATTTAGAAGATTTGAACAACATGATTAATCAACTTGATCTAATTGACCTGTGTAGGAGTCTATATGTAACAACTGCAGAAAACATTTTTTCAAGTGTACATGTTATATGTTAGGCTACAAAGATTGTTATCAACAAATTTTAAAAGACTGAAAAAATATATAATACATTCTCTGACCCAGGATTAACATAAGAATTAAAACAACAACAACAAAACTGGATTCTAGACTGTTTGAAAGCATTGCTTCTAAATAACTCATAGGTAGAAGAAGAAATTATAGTGGAGATTAGAAAATATTTTTAAATAAATGATTGTAAAAATATGACACATCAAAACTTACAGAATGTTGCTAAAGCAGTGTCCAGAGGGAAATTTATACATCCATATCCACATGCACATTTTGGAAAAGAAGAAAGGCTGAGAAGTCACTGATCTAAGTTTCAATCTTAAGAAGCTGAAAGAAGGGCTGGGGATCTAGCTCTGTTGGTAGAGTGCTTGCCTTGCAAGCACAAAACCCTGGGTTCAATCCCCAGCACCACCAAAAAAAAAAAACAAAAAAGAAGCTAAAAGAAGAGCAAGTTAAACCCCAGGAAATTAGAAGGATAAGAGAAGAAAGTGATAGCAGAAATCAATACAGAGAAAATAAACATACAAAGAGAAAACAATGTAGATTTTTGAAAATGTCAATAAAATTGGTAATTCCTAGCAAGACCAAGAGAGAGTACACATGGGAAAGAGAAAGAACAGGAAGAAGGGGGGAAATACTAATTATCAGTATCAGGAATGGTGGAGTACATTGCCGAAAATGATTCATACATAAAAAATGTAATAATCATATATGTGCCAAAGAACTTAGATCATTTACATGAATTAGATAAAATCCTTGAAAAATGGGACTTATTAAACCCAAAACAAGAAATAGAAAATTCTGTGTAGTTTTACCATTATTATATGAATTGATTCCATAATTTGAACTTTTCCAAAACTGTCTAAGTACAGATAAATTCATAGGTAGATTCTTGAAAGTCTTAAAGGAAAAATAATGCCTTTTTTTTTTTAGTTTTTTAAATTAACACATATTTTTACATATTTATGGGGTATAGTATAATTTGATACATGTATATAATATATAATAATCAAATCAGGGCAATTAGTATTTCCATCTTCTCAGACATTTGTCATTTCTGTGGTTGGAAACCTTCAAACTCTTCTAGTTATTTTTATTTATTTATTTATTTATTTTTTTGTGGTGCTGGGGATTGAACCCAGGGCCTTGTGCTTGCAAGCCAAGCACTATACCAACTGAGCTATATCCCCAGCCCACTTCTAGTTATTTTGAAAAACATGGAATTCGTCATGAATTAGCGTGGCACAGAGGCCTTGCTAATCTCCTCTGTATCGTTCCAATTTTCGCCTTTGTGGTGCTGAAGTGAGCACAATAGTACCATTCTTATACAAATCATTCCAAAAAAACAGAAATAGAAGGCACAGTTCCCATCCTAGTTTAGGAGGACAGCATAACCTTGAATTCAAAAATCTTTCAAGAGATACAAGCGAGAACTGGGATGTGGCTCAGGGGTAGAGCCCTTGCCTGGTATTTGTGAGGCCTTGGATTTGATCCTCAGTACTGAAAGAAAAAAAGAGAGAGAGAGAGAGAGAGAGAGAGAGAGATGAATGGTGGCAAGAACTACATAACAGTTTGAATGTACTTTGTGCTACTGAATTGTACACTTAAGAATTGTTGGGCTGGGCCCAGAGGTGCACACCTGTAATCCCAGCAGCTTGGGAGGCTGAGGCAGGAGGATCAAGAGTTCAAAGCCAGACTCAGCAACTTAGGGAGGCCCTGAGCAACTCAGCAAGACCCTGTCTCTAAATAAAATATAAAAAAAGAGCTGGGATGTGGCTCAGTGATTAAGCATGCCTGGGTTCAATCCTCAGTACCAAAAAAAAAAAAAAAAAAAAAAAAAAAGAGAGAGAGAGAGAGAAAAAAAGAATTGTTGAAAGGGTAAATTTTAAATTTATGTATTTTTTGCCACCAAAAAAATGTCAAGAACATTGTAAGAAAGGAAATATACACATTATCTCTCATGAACAGAGATGCAAATTATAAACCAAATATTGTCAAATTGATAAGCCTTGTAATATAAAAAGATAATTTTAATAAGCAAGACCTTCTTCCAAAATGCAGAGGTTTAACATTAGATCAGTCACAGAGGCTGGCACGAAGGCTCATACCTGTGATCCCAGCAACTCCAAAGACTGAGGCAGGAAGATTGCAAGTTCAAGGCCAGCCTCAGCAAGTCTCAAAATAAAAGTTTTAAAAGGGCTGGGATTGTAGCTCAGTGTGGTAAGTGCCCCTGGCTCAATCCCCAGTACCAAAAAAATAAAAGAAAAAGAAAATCAGTCAATGAAATTAAGCACAGAAACAGAGTAACAGGAAAATCCATAGAATTATCTCAAAAAGGTAGAGCATAAAAATCAACACTCTGGCCAAAGTAGACACAGCAGGGAGCTTCATTAATCTGAGAAAGTGTATCCAGGAACATCTCAGGGTTGAATTTTAAAAGCATCCCCTCAGTCGGGTGCAATGTCACATGCATGTAATCCCAATGGCTTGGGAGGCTGAGGCAGGACAATCAAGAGTTCAAAGCTAGCCTCAGCAGCTTTGCGAGACCCTGTCTCTAAATTAAATATTTAAAAATGGCTGGGGATATGGCTCAGTGTTTAAATGCCCCTGGGTTCAATCTTCAGTACCCCTACCCACCTCCAGGAAAAAAGTATCTCCTCTGTTGTAGCTCAGTGGTAGAACACTTGACTAGCATACACAGGACCCTAGGTTCAGTCCCCAGCATTGCAAAAATAATAAATAAATAAACAAACAGACAAACAAACCTGGACACAAGGTAAATATATAGAAATATATTGTTTCTGTTTACCAGCTATAATTGTAAAATTTTTAATATACCATTTAAAGAAAAATTTAAAAGTAAAAGAATTGTCTAAATACCACTTAAAATAGCAAAAAAGTCATCAAATACCTAGAATAAATATAACAAAAGCTATTACTGAGAGAAAAATTGAATATCTTAATATTTAGAAGATATTCCATGTTCATAGATTATAAGATTTGCTATTGCAAAGATATTTGTTCTTTACAAATTATACTTTTAATATAATCTCAATCAAAATTCCAATTTAGGGCTGGAGTTGTAGCTCAATGGTACAGCACTTACCTAGCATGTGTGAGGCACTGGGTTCAATTCTCGGCACCACATAAAAATAAATAACAGTAAAGGTTCATCCACACACAAAAAACAAGTCCCATTTTAAAATCAGCATACTATAGTGGTGCAGCTACATCAATGTTTATGCCAACTCATTTCACAATATCTAAGCTATGGAAACAACCTAGGTGTCCTTCAGTGGATGAATGGATAAAGATAATATGGTATATATACACAATGGAATATTACTCAGCCATAAAGAAGAATGAAATTATGGCATTTGCTGGTAAATGGATGGAACCAGAGACTATCATGCTAAGTGAAATAAGCCAATCCCCAAAAACCAAAGACCAGATGTTCTCTCTGATATGTGGATGCTAACACACAATAAGGGGGGTGGGGAATAGAAGTTCATTGAATTAGACAAAAGGGAATGAAGGGAGATGAGCGGGAATGAGAATAGGAAAGACAGTAGAATGAATCGGATATCACTTTCCTATGTTCCTATTTGAATACAGGACCAGTGTAACTCCACATAATATCCAACCACAGTATGGGAAGTTATACTCCATGTATGTGTATAATATGTCAAAATATACTCTACTGGGGCTGGCAGTGTAGCTCAGTGGTAGAGCATTTGACTAGCACGTGTGAGGCACTGGGTTCAATCCTCAGCACCACATATAAAGAAAGAAAGAAAATAGGGCTGGGGATCTAGCTCAGTTGGTAGAGCGCTTGCCTTGCCAGCACAAGGCCCTGGGTTCTAATCCCCAGCACCGGAAAAAAAAAAAAAAGAAGAAAGAAAATAAAGATATTGTGTCCAACTACAATAAAAAAATTTTTAAATACACGCTAGTGTCATGTATATCTAAAAAGAATAAATTAAAAAACAGACAAGTAGAGATAAAAAGAAGAAAAACAAAAATCCCAGTAAGTTTTTTGGGGTAGAAATTAATAAGCTGAATTTATGTGGAAATGCAAAAGGACTTACAATAGCCAAAATGATTTTGAAAAGGAACAACAAAGTTGTTGACCTTATATTATCTGATTCTAAAACTTGCACATCAAATTAGTATAAGCAAGTCTATGAGAGATAATGTCATAAGAATAGACTTATAGGGGCCTGGGATCGTAGCTCAGTGGTGGAACGCTTGCCTGGCATATGTGAGGCACTGAGTTCTATCCTCAGCACCACGTAAAAACAAATAAATAAAATAAAGGTATTGTGTCCATCTGTGACTAAAAAATATTTTAAAAAGAATAGACTTAGGGGCTGGGGTTGTGGTCCAGTGGCAGAGCACCTGCCTAGCATACGTGAGGCACTGGGTTTGAGACCCAGCACCACATATAAATAAACAAAACAAAGGTCCATCAACAACTTAAAAAAAAAAAAAAAGATTAAACTTACAGGTCAATTTAACAGAATTGAGATTCCAGAAGTGATTACACTTACAAGGTCATTTGCGTTTCTACCGGCACATGCACCAAAGCAATTCAATAGGGAAAAGAAAGTCTTTTTAACAGATAGTGCTAAAATACTTGACTATTTATCCAGCAAAAATGAATCACAGCCTATACCTCACACTCTATACAGAATGAATTGAAAATAGACGCTAGTGGGCTTTGGATATAACTGAGTAGTGGAGTGCTCACCTAGAATGCACAAGGCCCTGGATTTCATCCCAGTTCTGAAAAAAAGTAAATAAATAAACATAGATCAAAATATAAAAGCAAAAATTAAAACTGTAAAACTTCTAGAGTAAAAATAAATAGAAGAATATCTTCAGGACCTTGGGATAGGCAAACATTCCTTCAGTAGAACCTAGGGGCTGGGGGGTGGTAGCTCTGGTAAGAATGGGTACCTAGTGTACTCAAGGCCCAGGATTTGGCCCCCATCACCACAAAGGAAAAAGAAAACAGGGCACAAAAAGACTTAATCATAAAAGACAAGCTAGAACCAGGCATCATGGTGCAGTCTGTAATTCCAGCAACTCGGGACATTGAGGCAGGAGAATCACAAGTTCAAGGAAAGTTCAAGGCTAGCCTTGGCACCTTAGTGAGATCCTGTCTCAAAAAAAAAAAGAAAAGAAAAGAAATAAAGGTCTTCTAATTTTTTAAAAGAGAAGGGCAGGAGAGGAACAGAAGCCCGAGACAGGCACTTCACAAAAGCCATGCAAATGGCTGATAACATAAAGTGCTGGCCCACATCATTCCTTAACAGGTATGGCAAGTTGCGCTTCCAATGCACTATCACCACACACACCTGTACTAATGTGACCAAAGTAAAATGTGGTGCAGCTGGAATGTTCAGACAACACTGGTTAAAGTGTAAGTCGGTTCAGGGTCCTGGAAAACTGGCAGTATCTGCAAAAGCAGTTTAAACATGCCTGCCCTGTGACAAAGTGATTCTCCCACTCAGCAGAAATGAGGCCTTAGGTCTCTCAAAAGAAATACACAAAAGTATTCATGGCAATTTTATTCATAATAGTCAAAAACTTGAAATAATCCAGATGCCCATTCCCAGTAGAATGGATACAGACATTATTATGTAATCACATAATGGAATATGACATAGCAATGAAATCAGCCACCGTTCTACTCGGCAACAGGCGGATCGCACTTGAGAACAAGGCCATAAGAAGGCATGAAATAATGGCATTTATGTGAAATTCAAAGATTAAGGAAAATTAATGTATCATGGTAGAAGTTAGAATAGTTGTTAGCTCTGGGTTGGGGAATAATTGGGTTGTGGGCAAGAGGTAGCATTTGGGAATATAGAAATAGCTGATTATCTTGATTTGAGTGGTGGTTTCACAAGTGTATACATATGTAAAAATTGTGCTTTTACACTTAAGATGTGTGCACTTTATATCTCAGTTTAAAAAATAAAAAGAAGCCAAGTGCAGTGGTACATACCTGTAATACCAGCCACTCAGGAGGCTAAGGCAGAAACATCACAAGTTCAAGGCCAGCAACTTAGATCCTGTTACAAAATAAAAACGGCTGGGCATGTAGCTCAGTGGTGGAGCACCCCTGGAGTCAATTCCCAGTGCTGAAAAAAATTAAATAATAAAAGATGACTGATAACCCCATGAGTGGTAACCTCAGGGTCCGTTCCTCCATAGACTAAAGCCAGAAGGAGGGGACAGGTGCGGTTGTCTCTGTGTGTGGAGGAGACATCACTAGACCAGCCACGGACGTGCCATTGTTAGTCAGGGCCTGGCCTGTTTTGGGACCCACGGGTTGTTGATCCCCATCGTAGGCATCTCCAAAGTGTGCCAAAACCAATGAGGAGAGTGAGGTGGCCTCCAGGGCACGTGTTCATTTGTGGGTGAGCAGGGCTTAACGGTAGGGCAGCTCCAATGCCAGAGCCTCCTCCCTTCTCCTTGGCATCATTTGGCACAGTGGTGTGGGCACATTCAGTTAAGTCATGTGGAGAAGAAAGAAACACACGCACACACACACACACGAGTGAATAAACAAACGCATATCAAATAGTTCAATGCAAGAATAAACTGGTAGCTTGGTGCTTCCTGGGCTTTTTCACTTGGAGAAATGCATATGCCTGCAGGCTCTTGCCTCTTGATCCCAAGAGTAGTGGATGGGATGGTTTTGGCAGCCCTCAACAGGGAACTTCTTTCTTATGCCCAGGTGAAGGGTGCCTGGAGTACCAGCAGGAGGAGGGGTGGGCCTGGGAATTAAGAAACTGGGTTCAAATATGGCCTTGTCACTTTGCAGCTGTGTGCCCTTCGACAAATTACTTCAGCTCTCTGGTGGACTCATCTTTAAATGGGAGGCAGGAATTCTTCCTGTCTCTGAGCATGGGAATTTGTTTTGGTAAGACTGTAAAACTCTTTGAGTAGCAACTTATCAGGGTCCCTTGCTGGTGACCCTGGGTGTTGCAGAAGCACAGTGCTGCTGTGAGGAGGGTTCTGCAGGAGGACAAGAGACTTGCAGCAAGTGTGGGCAAAGGGGCCTGCCCTGCCCCACAGCCTACCTCCATGTCAGTGGATCTGCAGGGAGACAGCTCCTTACAGGTGGAGATCTCTGATGCCGTGAGCAAGCAGGACAAGGTGAAATTCACTGTTCAAGCAAGGAAGGGGGCCTGGGTGAGGGAACAGTCTAGGGGGCTGCCGAAAGGCTTCCTGGCTTCCAGAGCTGCCTTCCTCATTTTACCCACATGGCGTTCTCGATTGTGCGGCCACATGAGGATTTTGCCCGGCTATGTGACACCCACGTGGAGAATGAGGACCACGCATGAGCAAGTGGCCTCAGCAACCTACCCCTCCTGTGAGCAGATTCCCCCAGCTTCTCCCAGGCGACGTTGAGGCTTCAAGGGAAAAGCTGCAGAAGCTCGGTGAGCAGGACAGCTCAGGAGGAATCTGCCAAAATGGAGCAGGAGCTAGCAGCATGAGTACCAGCACCTGCTGTCTCCAGTGGCCAAGCCCCAGCCCCAGGCCTCCTCAGAACTCCATGACTTCTTCTCACCTATGCCCCTATAGATGTTCCTCTGGCCCTGGAACTGCTGAGGGGAAGATGGGCAGGATGATGGAGCCCAACAGGGCCCTCGAGCTGCCTGCACTCCTGCAGGAAGTCCCTTGCCATCTTTAAGACAGTTGTATTGCATGAATTCTTTCTGCAGCACTGGCAACTCACCCAACCTGCAGTAAGACCACAACTTTGTGGTCTTGGAATACAGCCAGGATGTGAACTGGGCCAGAGCACCAGGGTCACTTCCCGTTGGGGGTGTCAAGCCAAAGAAGATGCCCACTGGGCTCATGCCCATCATGACAGGATGGGGGATTCAAGCACCCCCCAGCATCTCATCTTCCCTTCGTGTGCCCCAGCTGAGCGTCAAGAGGGAAGAACAGGAAGGAGCTTGCTTCTGAAGTACATCATGAGGCCTGCAGATGAAGCCTCAGCACTGGTATGTTAGGGCTCAAGGTGACCCTGGGGCCCCTCTCTGGATTCAACCCAAGTCCTCAAGCCTGTGGCAAGGTTGAGGCCCAGGCTGGCTCTGGGAGGGAAGCCATGGATGGACTGGGCTGGGTTGCAAGGAGAGGGTGCCTCCCTGGGACCTGGTTGCTGTTTCTGATAACCTAGGTGAGGATCCTGTCTGACTCACTCACAAGGTGGATGACTTCTTTGAACATGGGAGGACCTTCCTACTGGAATACCCCACCTGCATCTGAGACGCCTACCGCTGGGCAGACTGTTGTGCCATACGCAGAGTACACAGGGTCAGGGGGCCTAGTGGTTTCACTCCCTGGGGGAGAAAGAAGAGCAGGGGATGCCCTGGCATCTGTCCATGGTGAGAATACCAAGGGTGGGACTTGATGTTCCAACGTAGAAGCTCTGATGGGGGTTGTATCCCAACAGGCCTGGTGGATGATTACATCCCTTTCTGCTGCACTGAGCAGCCTGGGAACACAGGGAGTCAACCAGCTAAAGATGAGAGGAATTTCACCTCCCTTGCCCTCTCCCTATGCTTGTAAACTGTGTGCCCATGAGAAAACACTCTGTAGAAGGCTGCTGTCAGCTCTAGGTGAGAGGTACAGAAGTTCCCACAGGGGGTTGGGAGAGAAAGGGGAGAGGGGGATTCCCAAGGAGGGGCTGAGGGCATGGAGGCCTTGTACTGCATCAGGCCCCTGCCCTAAGCCCTCACCATCACCTAGAAGCTTGCTAAATTGGCAGAGCTCTTTGAACTGAAGGTAAGTACTGCCTTGTATCCTCAAAGCTTCCACGATGAGCCTACGTCAGGAAGATGAGTCCTGAGAGCAAAACTGCAGAGCCAATTTGGAATGTTAAATGGTAGATGGGCCTGGTGGCACTCTGGACTCCCACCACAGACTACTGTAATAAGTGGAATGAGGGCTGGGATATAGCTCAGTTGGTAGAGTGCTTGCCTTGCATGCACAAGGCCCTGCTGGGTTCAATCCCCAGCACCAAAAAAATAAATAAAAAATAAAAAAGTGGAATGAAAGCAAGGGTCCAAGCAGATAAGGGAAGAGTAGGAAGTGGACTTGGTAAGGCACAAGGATGTGGCACGTGCCTCTGGCAGGCTACCTTGAGCCACCAACGTCCTGCCCAGACACACTTTCCGAACTCTTCTCCAAGGAAGTCACTGGAATATGTCAATCTTTCTTCCCTGCCTGAGCCCCTGTACAGGGGCCCTTCCGCTTCTAGTACCTACCCAAGACACAGAGCCCAAAGCCCTTAAAACTTAACTTTCAGGCCTTTTGTGATCAGGCCACTGCTGCCTTTCCCAGCTTTGCCCGACATGCCCCCACTGAACCTGTAGTCCCATCACATACCAACTTGTGCATCTGCAAACCCTTTGCCTTTGGCTAACTCAAATCTCCAAGGCCCAGTCTGGGGACCACTTCCTCTCTTAAGTCTCCCCTAGCCAGCACCCTTGAGGATCAGGGTCTCCTGACCTTATTGGTTACCAAGGAATTCTCTACTGGGTATTTTGAGAGAGGGCCTCCCACACCTTAGGTACCCTTTTGGAGAGCTTGCTTCCCAGTTTCCACCTGCCTGATGGAGAAGCTGGAGGGCCAGGTTGCCTTCACTAAGGACCTGAAGCTGTCAGACAGCAAGACTATATGAGACTCATGGGCAGCCAAGGTCAGGGGTGGCCCCACGACACCCTCAGAGCTAGAGGTCAATGGGAGGAGGGTGGGTAGGGGTTATCCTGTACCAGTGGTTACAGGCAACCACAAGAATGCCAGCAAGGCCCTGGATAAAACATGCACCAGGTAGAGGGATTTGTGGACAGCTGAGAGCCACCAGCAGCTGTGCTGCCAGTGACTTGATTGCCTGTCAAGCAGGTGAGCCCCACAGGCGACAGTCCCCACACTGGCCTGCCCAGCCACACTGCCTATTCCCATCTTCCTCCTCACCACAGCTCATAGATGCCAGGTTCCACTGGGTCTCCTTTTTACAAAAACTTTGTTGAGTCTGCGGAGCCAGAGCTCTGATATGCCAAGGTGAGAGCCCCCACCCTCCCCCAAGTGTGCACGTATTGGAGCAGCCCATGTTGAGCCAGGACCCATCATCAGTGATGGCAAGTGCAGTGCTGTGAAAGGGGCCCAAAGGCTAAGTGTGGAAAGCTCCCTGAGGAGGAGGGAACTTCTTTGCAGGTCAGCACCCTACTCCTTCAGAAAGCCTTTGTTCCCATAAAAGAGGAGATTCTGCAGCCAGATCCTGCCCTGGGACCTTAATAAGGGCCCCAATCCCTTCTTCCCTAGCCCTAGCCTCATCCTGAAGCCAGCCCTGCCTGGCTACAGATAAGCCAAGCCCCAGGGACCCCAACTCCCTCCAGCCAGCTGAGGGCCAACCTTCACCCCACCCTTTGAGCTCACTGGACAGACTCCCCCACCCCCATTCTTAACAAAAAGCCTGACTTTGTAAAAGGGGACCTGCCTTTGCTTCTCATAGCTCAAGGCCTACCTACCATGCACACCCTACAGCAGGACACGATGGCATCTGGCTCTGCAAAGGAACCTGTAAGACCCAGAACAGCCAAGGTTCGCCCCCACCCCCCTTACAAATCCTAGCAAAGACCAAATACTTCAATCACATTTTCTTTACCAGGAAACTGAAACTACTTCTGCCTCCCGCCCGGAGTTTGTGAAGCTAGGCAACCTGCTGTTAACTCCAGAGCTTTCCTTCTCCCAGCCCAGCCAACTAGGGTGGTGTTATTACTGTTTTTTTGATACTGGGGATTTAACAGTGCTGTACACTGAGCTACATTCCCAGCCCTTTTTTTTATGGAGGCTGGGTCTCCCAAGTTGATATTATAGGCATGTACCATTGCCCCCAGCTTCATTAGCTTACACTTCACACATCATTTCCCCAATTCACTCTGACCTGGGCCAAGCTTCTTGGTTCTTTGTGCCTATTAGGCAGTGAAGGCCCAAAGTACAGGCTGGAGAGCCCACAGCAATGCTGGCAAGAGGCTCAGGACCCTGACAACACCCTCTTGGTTACACACAGGGAGGTGGGGCTCCAGACACTGGAGTCTGAAGTCCTAGGCTCCACCTGGCTGGCCCCACCCTGAATGGACTCCAGTCACATCTACAGAAGGCCAAAGGCTTAACTTGGCCTTCTGACTCACAGCAGCCACCAAACAGCACTCATAAATGTTAATCAGTCATCCTGAAGATGAGGGGGAGAAGGTGACCCAAGAGACCTTAAGGATGGACAAAGCAGTTCAACAGAGCACCTGTAACCTGTACTGCAACCCACACCAGACCAAGGGACCCCACCTCAATAAGGCTCTAGGGGCAACTAATTCAGGTGTGAAGCCATCTGTGTGAGGGTCCCTACACCAAGAGCAAACACCATGGGCTCTGCCACCCACCTGATATCTACCACATCAACAGAAGAGCAGCAACTATCAGAAAGGAGTCTCAGAAAGTCACCAAGCAGATAAAGGGGTGGGGTGCAGAGGAAGAGAGGTTGTTCCTCTAAGCACACCTCCCTGCCAAGTTCCACCAGGCCTCAACTAAAACAAACACCCCATTAACAAGCCTTTTTATTGTTGTCTTTTTTTGTTTTTTGTTTTTTTAATCGAAGGTCCCTTACTGGTCCTGCTTCCATGAATGGTCAAGACCAAGAGAAAAGGGAGGGGAACCAGCCGGCACAGGGAGGGATCATCTCCACAATATTCCATTTATACACAGAACTAAACAGACAAGCACAGAGTCACTATTGCGGTTAGAAGTTGGCAGCATGGGATAGGGGAGGAACAGGTGGGGAGTAGGGGTGTCGTTAAAAAAAATACAGGCCCCCCCCCCAAACTGGGTGCCTGGGGGAAGACTTGGTCTGTTTCAACCCAAGAGGAATCAGAAGATCAAAAGCAGTTTGGGAAGGCCAGAACCGTCAGGGATGAAGGGAGAAGGAAGGTCCGGGGGTGGGGGGGCTGTTTGGCAACTGGGGTGAAGGGAATGCCCTCCCCCTGCTGGGATCCCCCCAGCCCCTCCGGTCTGGCAGGAAGGGGGCAGCCTGCAACCCCCTAGGGCAGGTCTGGGGCTGCCAGATGCTCCAGGCAGGGGGCTGGAGGGGGCTCACAAAGGCTTGCCCTCCAGAGAGATGACAGCACTGCCCCCCAGTTTTTCAGCCAGGGTGCAGCGGTCCTTGACCTCCTCGTAGCAGTTTGCTTGTAATTCATGCTTGATCCCTGTGGGGAAGAAAAAGGAGCATCTGTGAGCAGGAAGCACCGGGGGAGGGAGTTTCTGTGGCTGGGAAGGAGCCATCTGAGCAGATGGAAGAGATAAGGAACCACCCAAGAGGCAGTGAAGATGGGAGGGAAAACCCCCTCTGCCATGTCATTCACCCCACCTGCAGCCAATACAGAGAAGTACACGTTTCTGGCCCTTACCTGTCAGTTTCTTCTTGATGGCGTCCTTAGAACTGGCATAGATCATTTTGCTCTTAAGGGGTGCAGACTCAGGGGCCCTAGAGACAGACAAAGAGTCAGGGAACTTACCACAACTGCCCTCTGACTCTGCACAACCCAGAGAAACACTCGAGCTAACCTCCAGCACTGGGGAAGTTTGTCAAATTCCCCACTAACAAGAATTTTGTTATAAACCCTCCTCCAAATCCCCACCTGTGGGCTAACCAGCAGGACTTCTGCCAAGCTCCCCTCCCCTAAGAAAGGGGACAGGAGACAGGCAGAATTGCCTGAATGAGGAGCTCACCAGAAAATAAACACCAGGTCCTCCTTCTTGCTCTCCTTGGTCTCGTAGGTTGCATCATAGAGGGCATAGCGGCAGTCCTTGTCTGGCAGCATCTTGACAAAGGTGGCGTAGGGGTCATCCACTGTCTGGCCCACATCACCTACCAGGATCTCCTTGCCCTCCTCCAGGATGATGTTCTTCTTGTCCTCACTCAGGCAGAAGAGCACCGCCTTCTTGCGCTTCTTCACTTCCTCTGGCGTTGAAGACTTGCGCACCTTCATATCATTAAACACCTTGATGACGCCATCAGAGACAGCCACACCAGAAGCCTGAGAGACAAGCCAGATATATCTCATAAGGAAAATAATTCTGGGAAACTGCTCCTTAAAGTCTCTCTTTTCTGTGCTCAGGAGATCTCAGTCTGGATGCTGAGTAAAGCCTCTTGCGTTGGTCCTAAGGGCTCACTAATTCCCTTTCCAAGGCAAGTCACTATTTCCCCACTCAAGTTACTGTGAAGGACCAAATGGCACACAACCCCTGCAATGGTGACCATAGAAAAGACCTTCCATTACCTAGTTCAACATGCCCCCCACCACCGTGCCTCACAGGATAGCAATGGGAAATTCATGAAGAGCAAAGCTTTGGCTGCGCTGTGGACCCAGAATTAAAGGAATTCATGGGCTAATTTGGTTCCTGCTCTTGGTACTCCATCTATCTTTGGATAAAGGGATGACTTTGAACTTCACAGACAGAAGGACCAAACACCTGGGCCATAGTCTCCTCTTCAAAGAGGAAACCAAGACTCTTAACAACACTCTCTAGATGAGTCACCAACAGGTGTACAATAGCTCTAGCAAGACCATCAGAACAGTTCGATGCAGTTATTACAAAACGACCATTTTCCATACTGGATCATCCCCAAACAAGAAAAGAATTCGAACTGCCAATTAGGATCCTGCTGGACAATTCCCTATCTCCCAGGAGTGGTTCAGGGTCCCAGAAGTCGATACCAGGTATAACTCTAATTCCCAGTATCCTCGAGCCCTCAAGAAACAACGCTCGACAGTGCTAGAGGAAGCTCTCAGGAGAGGGATCAACAGTCCCTGGCGAAATCTGCACCCCCCCCCCCCCACGGAACTGCAGCGGAAGCTGGCCACGTGACTCGGCCGCTTCCGGAGTGGGCGGAGAAGAGATGGGCTAGGCCCGGCCCCCTCCCCAAGAGAAAAACCCGTACTGAAGAGACAGTGGCACCTCCAGGGCCTCAACGTGCAGGAATCGCCTTTAAGCACGGGAGTATTGGCCTGTCAGCTACAGGCAGTAGCCAGGGCAGGTTACACAAGCCTTAGTTCTCGAAGCCTTCAGGCTAAATATAGGGGGCGGGGCGGTTTCCGGGCGGTGCCCGCCTGGGTCACTTCCCTAAACTCGGCTCCACCCTCAGGCTCCATCCGGCAAAGCCAAAGGCCCGCTTGTCCCGAGCTTCAGCCCCGGTGGACAGGCTTGAATGTGTGCGCACGCGCCGGCTGACAACGCTGTTCCAACCCGAACGCTACAGGCAAAAACCCGGTCGCTGTGCGCGCTCGTTCGCTCCCGAGCAGGGCCATGGCCTCTAAGGTTCACTCAAAGCCTTGCGGTGCAAGCCCCTAACCGTAGGCCCGGCGCCCCAAACAGGACGCCGTCGATACAGCATCCCCCTAGGCGCCGCGCCCCCGCCTCTCCCGAGAGCCGGCATCCCTGCCACCTGCTCCCGAGACAGACCCGCCCGCCGAGGGAGGGTAACGAGGAGAAAGGAACAGCCCTTGGGTGGGGCACGCGCGCGCCGAGACCTCTCGCGCGCTTTTCTCTCGCCGCCCCCGGGCCAGGTTTGAACGCCGCATGCTCTGCCGAGCGCGCGCCCTAGGGAAAAGCGCTAGGCCGGCTGCTCCGCGAGGGGCGCGTGCCCGCGCGCCCCCTCCCCCACGCCCGGTGTCCGCGCGGGCGCACCAGCGGGTGGGGGAGGGGAAAGGAGTCCAGGGGGCGCGCAAGCGACGTCCCAGCCGGTCCTTCCTCGAGCCCACGGGCGCGCACGCGCGGCCCAGCGCTGCCCGCCCCTCAGTGCGAGACCCTCATCCCGCCCGGGGCGCTGGGGGAGGGGGCATCGACATCACTCTCCGGTGATCCCCGCGCGCAAGCGACCGATCCGCAGCCGCCTCCCCTCGGGCACCGTGACCTGCCGCTCACCATGTTTCCGGAAGCGAAAGGAAGACGGCAAGAAGAGCCAGCGAAGACAAGAGCCGCCGCAGCTGCTGCCGGGATCCGACTGAACGCGGCCTCTCCCGGCCCCTTCCGTTTAGTAGGAGCCGCACAATGAGGGGCGGGGCGGGCTTCCGGCGCTCCCCGAGCGGGCCGACGGGAAATGGAGTCCAAGAGTCCTGCGCCGTCGTGGGGCTCTCTGGGTAATAGTCTGTCGCATCGCACACCACTCAGCTCCGCAGTGCATGCGTGGAAATGTAGGCCGAGGCAACTGAAGGGGCGGAGATATGGCGCGGAAAGTGAGCCCATTGGTGGAAATTCCCAGGAAACGTTCTGATCTGAGCTGTATAGTCCCGGAGCTGCGTAAAATGACCCGAAAACCTTCCCCGGCTAAACCATTCCTCGAGTGAAACGGTTTTTCTATGACCCATCTGTCACTTTCTGGATCCCTTAGTCTGAAATTTTTATCCGGAATAGGATTTTGTTTCTCTGAATCGAAGCAACTATACATTGGCCTGGAAGCCCGTACTAAAGCAAGGAGAATCACAAGTATAAAGGTGTCCTAAATAAACATTTGAGTACCCTTCGTAGGCAAAGCCACTATGGTTTCCTGAGGAAAGGTCATATGCAACTTCAACAAAATGAGAATAGGAGGGAGAAAGGCTATTAGGAAATATGTGAAAGGGAAGCTTTGTTCTTGCTTAAAGATATTTGTAAAATCCACTAGGCAATAAAGGGGGGAGGCGAGGATTTGTGCATTCAAGAATTCTTGTGCCTTTCACCCGACAAGAAGAAGGAAAAGATACCAAGCTAGATTTTAACCTAACTCATAGGTTTATGGCTATTCTGATACTCGCAAAGAGGAGTAGGACCTTAAGAGTAAACTGCAGTGGGAAGCTCTGTGAAGATTTCGTTAGCCTACAACAATGGCCATGGCTTCATACTCTTCAGGAAAAGAAAGAAAGGTCGGGAACAAGTCAGAGGCAAGGGGAATTGGGGACCTCAATCCCATTAGCAGAATAAAGAGTGTAAATGGAGAACGGTGCCAGGGAGTGGGGTACCTCGCAGAGCATGCCGGGGGTTGTAGTCCAGGACACCCAGCCGCACAGCCGACGGACCAAACTCCAGGAGCTGCAGGTAGAGGCGGTAGCTGGACCCCGCCTCCCCCCAAGCGGGGGAACTTCAGGAGGCTACTGGCACCACCTTTTTAGAAACTAGCAGTTTCCCAGAGCAACGAAGGGGGGAGGGGGGTTCGCAGTTACCCTGGAGAGCTCTCCGCCCGCCCCCGACCGCGGGATGCCCTAGATGTCCTTATTAGGACAAGAGACCAGAGGGGGTGGGGCCAGCCCGAACGCTGGCTTCAGGCTCCTTATAAGGCCTCTTGGGGAGGGAGGCGGGAGCCCAGGGCCGGCTGGGGATGCAGGACCGCTGGCTAGGCGGAGTTAGAAGGGCGGGCCTGAAGCTCTGGCGCCCGCCCCTCTCCTTGCAGGCTTACACCTCCCGACTTCCGGCAGGATAGCTAGAGGCCGGGGCGGGGAGGGGTAGGGGGTTGCTTCAACCCGTGTCCGTCAACCCGGGACCTCTTTGAGGGGTTTTCATCCTCAAGCTACTCGAGGATCCCCCACAAAAGTGACGAGTGTCCTCTTCTACCTTTGTCTACAGCCTGCTACGCGAGGTCCGACCACGTCCCCATCTGAGGCCTCCCCACCTGCCAGGGACAGGAGGCATCTCTTTCTTACAGTCTTTTTCCTACTTGTCCTCTTCCTCAGTCCAACTAGCTTGGGCCTTCTGTGCACATCCCTGACTTCGCAGCCCCAATCACACTCGCCCACCGCGTACGCATGATGCCCTGGGTCCCAACACTGAATCACTATTTCCTCAGATCCTTCACTCCTCCTGCCTTACCTTTGTGTTTTCATCCCCTGCACACCTTCCTAGATGTCCCTTCCACAAATATAATTACACTCACTTGTCGTCCACACCCCCTACAACTCTTCTCAAGTCCAGCCTCTCCAACCTCCTGTGCAAGGCTGAGGCTGAAACTCAGACCCGAGCAGCCAAGTTCAGGTTGCTCGGTTAAGCGCCGGCTCAGCCGGCCCTCCCAGTCGCAGGGGGCGCTGTCCGTCTTCCTATCGCCTGCACAAAGATGCCCCTCGCTCTCGAATCTGGGGTGGCAGGAAGGGGCGTGTCAAGGCTCCAGGGCCTGAAAGCGGTGGGTCCAAAAGCCTGGTCCCGGACCCGGGGGAGGTCAGGCAGCGTAGGCGAAACGTGGTGGAGACCGCGCTCCTATTAGCCACTTCGAGTAGTGCCGGGGCGGGGAGGGCTGCAGCAGGCTTTCTTCCAGTTAGTGTCCCGTTGGGGCCACGTGATGAGGTGGTGAGGTCCCGTCCTCACCACCGTCCCCAGCCAGGTGTTCAGTCCCGACCCCAGAACGATCGGTGTCCCAGCCTCGCGAGCTCGAGGCGCCAGAGGATCCGCCCTGGGACTCATGGCGGCGCCGGTCCGCCTGGGCCGGAAACGCCCGCTGCCGGTTTGCCCCAACCCGCTCTTCGTACGCTGGCTGACCGAGTGGCGGGATGAGGCGGCCAGCAGGGGGCGCCGCACGCGTTTCGTGTTTCAGAAGGTGGGTCCTAGTGAACTGGGAACAGGTGCTGGCCAAGCCAGACGATCTGGCTAATCCTGACCTAGTTCCCTACCCCTTCCGCTGCCAGGCGCTGCGCTCCCTCCGGCGGTACCCGCTGCCCCTGCAAAGCGGGAGGGAAGCTAAGATACTCCAGCACTTCGGAGATGGGCTCTGCCGTATGCTAGACGAGCGGCTGCAGCAGCACCTGACGTCAGGTAGTGAGCGCCTCCGGCGGGGAAGGGAAAACCCTCTTCCTCCCCCAGGTGCACTCTCCGGTCTTGAATATTTCAGTTTCAAAGTTCCCCACTCCTGTCTTATTTGCTATTCGACTTGGGGCTAGTAGTTGGCGCTCTCATACACGAGCAGACTGCGGGATCCCGTGTGATGCGGGACTCTCTTTTGCTTCCACAGATAAACCTGCTCGTAGCTCACCACCTGGAGAGATGCGTCCAGCCCAGAAAGGGCCGTCTGCCCAGGTCCAGGACTCCTCTATGCCAGTGAGGAAGCGGCAAGGGGAATGGGAAACGAAATGGGAGTACTTCGACTAGGATTTCTTGACTTGAGGGTCTTAACAGGCCTGGATGCCACTACGCATGGGTGATGCCTGGCCTGGGGCAAAGGACTTATACTCCCTGAGGATAATTTTTTTTTTTTTCCTGTTTGGTTTGGCTGTGTTTTATTTGTAATGAGAATATTGATAACAGCTGTAGAGGGAGTTCCTTAACTAAGCTATTTAAGGGGGGCCAGCCCAGGAACTAATGGGGCTGCTGTTACTCAGTGTTCCTGTCCTGCAGTGGCAGAACTTAGGCTGGGCCAGGCAGCTACCCACTGCTCTGCAACTCCTCACTGTTGCATCCAGATTTGCAGGTGGTCATTCTATCATCTGGTTCATTACACAGATAAGAAAACTGGAGGCAACTGAGGAACTTGCCCAGGACTATGCACTCAGCTGAAACAGCCTTGCCAGGAACTGAGCCAACAGTGACTTGCCAGCATTTGTATTCAGAGCCCCTGTGTTCCTTTCAGGTTCTTGCCCAGCCCCAAGCAGGAGGCTCTGGTGGCTACTGGCCAGCTCGGCACTCAGGAGCCCGGGCAGTCCTGCTGGAGCTCTACCAGGAACACCTGGTTAGTGCCTGGCCCCACCGGTAATAGTAGAGGCAGTGGGTGGGGGGAGACTCCTGGAAGTGCCTTGCTGGGCAAGGTGGGCAGAAATCATCACCATCACTCTGGCAGAGTGAGGAGGCACCTCAGCACTGAGCCTACCCTGTTGTTTGTTTCAGAATCCTGCAGGTCACAGCTTCCTAACCAAGGAGGAGCTGCTGCAGAGGTGTGCCCAGAAGGCCCTCAAGGTGAGCCATCAGACTGCCTTTCATGGCGGTGAGCAGTGGTCTGGGGCCTGGCCAGCACCTGGAGCCAGTTTGGATTTGTAGCACTAGAGGCTCTCTGAGGGTCTCCTTCCCTATCAACAGGTAGTCCCTGGGAGTGCTCGAACCTGGCCAGCCCTCCGTTCCCTCCTGCACAGGAACCTGGTCCTCAGGACACACCAGCCAGCCAGGTGAGGCCAGGTGCAAGGGATACAGGAGGTAGGGACAGGATACATGTGATATTCTTGGTGAGTCCCTGTAGCTGCAACAGTTCCCATTCCTGATGCTGTTGAGGTGAGGGAAGACTGACCTTTCCCACAAGGAGCCCACACTAAGTGGGGTACAATGGTGCACACCTGTAAAATCCCAGCAGCTCGGGAGGCTGAGAAAATAGGATTACAAGTTTGAGGCCAGCCCCAGCAATTGATCGAGACCCTGACTCAAAATAAAAAATTTTAAAAAGGGCTAGCGATATAGTTCAGTGGTAAAGTGCCCCTGGATTCAATCCCCAGTACAAAAAAAAACACAAATATATAAAAAAACAGAGGAGCCGATGCTATTGGAGTATCGGGAGCATGTGAGCAATTGGGGACAACTGGGGATGGAGGACGTATGCTGACATTATTAAAGGAGCCGAAAGCCTTTGCCAAGGAGAGGACATCTAGCATGTCTTAAAATTTGTTTTTCTGTTTGGTTTTGGCAGTGAAAAATTGAACCCAGAGAGTCTTTACCAGTGATCTACATCCCCCAGCATTTTTATTTTATTGTTTTTGTTTTTGTTTTTGTTTTTGAGATGGGGTCTTACTCAATTGCTCAGGACCTCTATAAGTTGCTGGGGCTGACCTTGAACTTCTGATCCTCCTACTGCAGCCTCCGGAGTTGCTAAGATTACAGGCAGGACATGTCTTAAAATCTGGGTGATGGAAAGTGAGACTTGGTGGTAGAGGTCTAAGATCCCCGCTACATGGGAGGTTGAAGCAAGTCTCTAGAACTTACCAAGAGACAGACTCAAAAATTAAAAAGAGCTGGGAAGGTGGCTCAGTGGTAGTGCCCCTGGGTTCAATTCCCAAATGCAAACAAAACACAAAACCTGGGAGGGAAGAGTAGGCAGGGGGAGGGAACAGAAGGAGCAAACATGGAGAATGGAGTTTGTTTGCCTGTGAGACTACACAGGAGAAACGACTCTAGGCAGGTCCTGGGAAACTGATCTGAGGGGCAAGACAAGGGAGCCAGTGGACTTGTTTTTGCACAGGGCTGCCAAGGGGCGAGAGGCCTGTCTAGCTGAGAGCGGCAGGACAGCCTGCCAGGTGTGAGTGAAGAAGGGAAAGCTATATTTGTCTCCACCTCCCAGGTACTCACTGACCCCAGAGGGCTTGGAGCTGGCCCAGAAGTTGGCTGAGTCAGAAAGCCTAAACTTGCTGAATGTGGGCACCGGACCTGAGAAGCCATCTGGGGAGGAGTCAGCAGTGCCAGGAGCAGCCTCAGCTGAGCTGTGAGGAGGAAGGGGAGGAGTGGGGTTGGCAGAAATCGAAACAACACCAATCCCTTATCTCCACGACCTACACTGCTGCCACGCCTCCTGTGGGTTGTAGGGGGAATGCCCTGGCACTGGGAGTTCTGGCCTCACACACAGCAACCCCCCTGCTCAGGAGTGCCAGTGAAGGAGGGGACCAGCAGCCACTGCTGGAGCTGGGGCCTGGAGAGTACAGGGTGCTGTTGTGTGTGGACATCGGCGAGACCAGGGGGTAAGCCGGGGGAACTCCTGAGGATGAGCAGAGGATGCCGGAAGGTAAGAGTGTATGGGCGTTTCCTGACCTTGGTCTCCCTCCCTGTAATCTCAGGGCAGGGTATAGGCAAGAGCTGCTGCGAGAGCTACAGCGGATGCATGTGGCCCACACGGTTCGCAAGCTGCATGTTGGGGACTTCGTGTGGGTGGCACAGGAGACCAGGCCCAGAGACCCAGGTAAGTGGCCATGGATGAGCAGGCATTGAGGGAGACTTGCGGGGAGAGGTGGCCACAAACCAAGGAGATTCTTGGGCTTCCTGGCAGCCAGACCTGGAGAGTTGGTCCTGGACCACATTGTGGAGCGCAAGCGCCTAGACGACCTGTGCAGCAGCATCATCGACGGCCGCTTCCGGGAGCAGAAGGTTCCTTTGCTGGCCCTCCTCACCTCGTTTCCTGCCTGCCCCAGGGCCACTGCCTCAGCCCAGAGGCAGCTGCGGAGCTGCCTGGGTGTCCTCAAGGCAGAGCTCCCAGTGGCCTGCAGCCACGCCCCATTAAAGCTGCTGTAGACAGCCCCAGGTTCAGAACCCCTCAGGCCACCAGGAATGCAGGGTTCTTGGCTGGGCCAAGGAGCATGTTAGACTCCTCGTGTACCTGCCCCTTCAGTCCTGGTTAAATAGGGCCAAATGTCTGCAGGTAGAAATACAGAGGCTGTGCCTTGGTCCCTGCTGCTAAACTGACCCTAAATCAGAGGCCACACACAGGCCAAGGGAGGCTTGAAGGGTGGGCAGCGTTCAGACGGTGAAGGGCTCTCCCACAGGTCACAGCAGAAGCTTGGGTGTGTAGGCCCCTCTGAGACAGCAAGCATGAGGAGGCTACCGGGTGGACAGGGTCACCTCACAATTGTCATGTGATGGATGGCCCAAGGACATAGGCTTATGGGCCTGACCCTCCTGCTTATCTGTCTTCCTCCCCAGTTCCGGCTGAAGCGCTGCGGTCTGGGGCACCGGGTGTACCTGGTGGAGGAGCACAGCTCGGTCCACAACCTCAGCCTTCCTGAGAGCACACTGCTGCAGGCTGTCACCAACACTCAGGTAAGCCAGGAGGCAGGGCCAGGCTGTCAGGGGCTGTAGTGTATGGTGGTTCAGGCCAGCAGCTGCCACCACCTGTGGGTTTTCTCACCAGGTCATTGATGGATTCTTTGTGAAGTGCACGGTAGACATCAAGGAGTCAGCTGCCTACCTTGCCCTTTTGACACGGGGCCTGGAAAGACTCTACCAGGTAAACAGAGGCACCTGTCTCAACTGGTCCCTTACCTGGGTCATGGCTTCTCCAAGGAGGAAGGGCTGGCCCACTGAGGCCTAGGACTGGGCAAAGACGGCTGGGGGTTGACCCTTTAGAGCTCCAGCCTGGCCTCAGTCCCCTCTTCCTCAGGGCCACACCCTACGCAGCCGTCCCTGGGGAACCCCAGGGGACCCTGAATCAGGGGCCAGGCCCTCCCCAAACCCACTCTGCTCACTCCTCACCTTCAGTGACTTCAACACAGGAGCCATCAAGAACAAGGTATGGCCTCTGCCCAATTTCCCTTTAGGCGGCCTGGCCCCTGACCACCTGACACATGTCTTCCCCAACCTAAGGCCCAGTCTGTGCGCGAGGTGTTTGTCCGGCAGCTGATGCAGGTTCGCGGAGTGAGTGGGGAGAAGGCAGCGGCCCTGGTGGACCAATACAGCACCCCTGCCAGGTACACCTCTGGATGGCCCTGTAGGGGTCCTCAGCCCTGTCCTCCTTGCATGGAATGCAGCTTCACCAGCACTTTGGGGGAGTGGGCCTGGCTCCATGTGGTCTGCACAGAGCCACAGTTGGACAGATTCAGCTGAACCCAGGGTCGGTCATGCCAGGACTGGATGGTTTCTCAGGCATGGAGGAGGGTACATTGGGTGCAGCAGAGAGTGCTTCCTGGAGGAGGAGGCTGGGCCACAAAGACTGGGGGAGCTTTTGGAGCCTTTGCTGATTCTGTCCCAGTGTTCCCAGAAAGAGGGTAGGGCAGGATAGAACAGGACCAAAATGCCAGGCACAGGAAGTGTGCTGTGTCCTGACCTCTCCACCCTAGGCTGATCCCCTTCCTGCCTCAGCTGTCCTTGTGCTGGCTCACATAGTCAGCCGTCATGTACCCCACCCCCAGCCTCCTGGCTGCCTATGATGCCTGTGCCACCCCCAAGGAGCAGGAGATGCTGCTGAGCACCATCAAGTGTGGGCGTCTGCAGAGGTAAGGGTGAGAGACAGTCTGGAGGGAGTCGGGGCCTGGGCCATACTAGATCCTGGCCAACCCTGCCATTCTCTTCCTGTAGGAATCTGGGACCTGTTCTGAGCAGGACCTTATCTCAGCTCTACTGCACCTACAGCCCCTTGACTTGAACTGCACCCAGCACCAGAACCCAATCCCCAGTCCCCAGTCTCCATCTCTCCCTCCCTGCAAGCTAGCCAGGCTTTTAACCAGGACCTCTTGGGCTACAATAAAAATCTTTACGTGTTTGCAGACTTATGTATTATGGAGGCGACACCAGGCTCCAGAGCACTTGTGAAATATGTAGCAAGTAGATGAAACCATATGGTCCCATGGTTTTGTTTTAGGCAGTGCTGAGGGTGGAACCCAGGGCCTCCCATGTGCTAAGCAAGCACTTCACCACTGAACTACACCAGCCTGTCTAGTGTATCTTAAAGCAAACTTCTCGGGACCTGGGGTTTCCTGGTCGGGGAGATGGCATCAGCGGGGCACTGCAATTTTGAAGCTACTTTATGTAATCATATGGTCCTTGACCATGTAAAAATTCCTTAGGTAAGAAGTTCTGTAAGTTGGAAAAGAAAAGCTGAAAAACCACCCACAGTCTGGTTGCCTGATTTTATAGATGGAAAACAGGCCCAGGAAGCTACCTAGGGCTTGTTCCCTATGTAGTCTGAGGCAGAGCTAAGACTGGAACCCTGGGCGGGCATCTGGTAATGTCTGGAGCAGGGTTTCTTAGCCAGATCTAAAACTCTGGGCTGGAGCCTGGGGTCTGCGTGCCTTATTACCTTCTCACTCAAGGTGACTCTGAAGCCTGTGACGCAGCTCCCAGCTCCCACCAGTGGGGCCCCTCAGCCTGAACGCAGAGCCCCCGCTTTAGGTAGGCTTGGCCTGTCTCCCACAAACCCAGCCCCTCCTCCAGGCTGAGGTTACCCACCCACCTCAGCCACCAGGACTCCTTCTTTCTCCCTTTATTGCCTTTCTCTTTCTGCCCTTCACAACATCCCCCTTTTAGCGGAACAGTCATTCCTGAGCCCCAAGCTCCTTGGCTACAGGGAGCTGTAGGGAGGGTGGCTCCTCCCTCTCCCTTGCTGCAGGTCCCTCCCCTCAGAAGGTGTAGGCCCCCACGAAGATGGTGAGTCTCAGTACAGAGCTGGCCCGGTAGCTCATGAGGGAGTTCATGGTGACCATCTCCAGGTCCAGCACGTACTCCCGGGGGCCCGTCACTGGCCGGGCGAGGACCAGCATGGCGCTGACGTTGTTGATTTGCTGCAGGGCACAGTGGGTGGCAGGAGATGTAGACTGTGTCAGCCTACATGCCAGGACCCTACCCCAGCATCACCTCCCTGCCCTGTGGCTGAGAGGTGGGGAGATAGCCCTGGCCATCAGGCTGTGACCCCGGTTCTCATCTGGCTCTCTGACCCCTGGGTGTACCTCTCCTGTACCCACATCCTGCCCTCATATTCTCCCACTGGCACTCTCCCCACCCTTCCAGATAAAATTATTTAACAAGGATTTGCACTGATGATTCAAGACCAGGTGTGACTTGAAAGTGGTGGGGGCCTTGGGTGACCCAGAGCAGGCAGACTCCGCTTCGAAGCACTCCGTTTGAAAAAGAAACGCTCTGACGCCGGCACCTCATGCTGGATGCGGCACAAGGATCGTGGGGCTGAGGCCCTCTCTGTTCACTGTGAGCCAAATATGGACTCCTGCCCCTACAGCTCATCAGCAGAGTTGGATTCTCTAACCCGGGCCTCTGCACAAACCTCTCCCACCGTCCCATTTTTATGGGTGCAGAAGTTGTGGCCAGATAGGGAAACCAGTCCCAAGGACTCAAGCCCCAGTGACCAAGTGCTTGTTAGAATTGCCTTTAACATCTGTAATTTGTACCCTGGGAATGTAGAATGCCCCCTGGCTTCCCAAAAGTCCTACCTCTTGGGGGTGGGGGCTTTGAGAGGAGAGCCTGGGCATAAGTACAGTCCAGTCTCTGCTTAGGGCATCCTGGAATTACATTTTGGAGTATGAACGTCAGCTGAGGGGTGGGAGCAGAGGAGAGCCTTACCCTAATGTAGAAGTCCCCCTGTGAGTTTCCAGCACGAATCTGAAAGGCATTGTAGGCGCCAGGATAGACAGAGGTTGCCTGAATCTGGAACACATCTGCTGGCACGCTCCGCTCTGAGGTGATGCTCATGTAGCGGTGCACAATGGATGAAGGCTGCTCCCGACACAAGGGGTTGGAGGCAGGACAGAGGCAGCGGCTAGAGACCCCCCAGGTGGGGAATATGAATGAGCTCCTGGCCCATCCCCCAAATATTGCCCAACCCCAAAAGGAGGGACTCCTTAGGCTCTACCTACTCCTGATACAAGACTACAACTTCTATCAGCCCTCAGGGGCACTCACCAGTCCAATTAGATGCCAGTCTGCCCCACAGCCCTCTGGGAATTGTAGTTTTTGTGAAGGCAGCACATTGGATTTACTTACTTGTCAGAAACCTGGACGTAGGGCTCCAAACAGCGGTTGGTGTCCACACAACGGTAGCCCCCATGGAAGTTGACACAGGTTTGGGCCTCAGAGCACTGATGTGCTCCAGACTCACACTCGTCAATGTCTGTGCCAGGAGAGAGGGGCTAGAATCAGGGGCTTTAGGCCACTAGCCTGACACTACAATGGCCCACCCCCCTCGGGGGAACCTGTACCTTGACAGAGGCGTGTGGCCAGCAGCTGGTAGCCCTGCGGGCAGTGGCAGGAGAAGCGGCCTGGTTCATTGACACAGCGGTACTGGCAGAGGTAACTGGAGTAGCTGCACTCATCAATATCTGAGGGAGGGTGGGGATGAGGACCCTGCACCATCCTCATAGCTGAGTCCCACAAAGGTGTACTGAGAGAGTCCATCCCAAGTTAGGCTAAGTGTGGGCAGAGAGGAGGGGGCAAGAAGCTCTGCGGATCTCAAGAGGAGGGTAGAGGGTTCAAAGAAAAATCTGGGTGTAGATCTGTGGTAAGAATCCAGCATGTGTGAGATCCTGGGTTCAATCCCCTGCACCACCAAAAAGAGGAAGAAAAGAAAAAAAAGATCTTCCTGCCTCCTGGCTCACAGACCTCTCTTTACTCCAGGACTGCAAAAAGACACAATAAGTGGGGTAAGCCCTGGGAATCCAGAGGCTTGGGTGTGAATCCTACTGATTTGGGGGCCTGTTTTCCTGTCAATAAAATGAGTGGTTCAACAAGTCCTGAGGGGGGCTGGGGTTGAAGCTCAGTGGCAGAGTGTTTGCCTAGCATGTTTAAGGCACTGAGTTCAATCCTTGGCACCACATAAAAATAAAGGTATTGTGTCCATCTACAACTACAAATATTAAAAAAAGTCCTGCGCCTGCACTAGTTTTCAATAATTTGCTCAATTCCTGCAATCCACAATCAGGCCAAGCACCCAGTCACCTCTGCACACTGAACTACCTAGGCAGGGCACCGTTTTTCTGCTCTTGTTCCCCTTGTGCTGCCAGACACCAACAAGGCTCTATTCCACAGTGAAGCATAACATAAACAGAGCACATGCCAGGTGACCTGGAGTGAGAAGTCCAGGAGAGAACCCTGGCACCATCTCATCCTTGTTGTGTGAACTTCGGCAAGTTACTTAACTTCTTAGTGGAAGAATGAAAGTCACCATTTACCCAGACCTTATGCTTATTTTCTGCAATCCTCCCACAAACCTGGAGAGAAATATCAATGTCCTAATTTTGGAGAAAGGATAAAATCATACCCAACTCCTAGGATTGCTGACAGGATGAAATGAGGCCAAGTATGTGAGGGAAGCACCCAGCACAGCCTACTTCTCCCTAAATGGTTCACTTTTTAAGGTTTGATGAAGCCTATTATTGTCCCACTTCATCCTCCACACAACCCATTTTACAGAACAGGCGTGGAGAAAAGAGTTATTTGCCCTAGTTCAAATGCAAATCCAGTGGCCTGACTCCCAGGAAGAGTAGTGCCCACATCCTGCTCTGTCTCCCCACTGAACTTCAGTAGGGACCTAGTCGCCTTTCCCACACCAGCCTAGCCCAGAGTCCAGGGGAGGTATGTGACTACAGAGGATGGGACATTGAAGAAAGGACAGTGTGGCCGTATGATGCAGGGTCTGGGGGGACCAATGCAAGAGCCTGTGGCAGGGGTGGGACTCACCGCTGCAAGAGAAGCCATCCCGGTGCAGTTCATAGCCCTGGTGGCAGCGACACAGGAAAGTCCCATAGGAATTGAAGCAGCGCTGCTCGCACGGGGCCCCCATGTCACACTCATTCACATCTAGGGGTGCCAGGAAAAAACGGGAGGGTTGAAGGCTGAGGAATGGTCCAGGGCCCCCGTTCTACCTAGGCTGTCAGGAAGGAAGCTCCCCCACCTCACACCTCCCTGCCCTGGAGCCTGGCCTGGCCCAGCCTCACCCACACAGGAGCGGTTGTTGGGCCCCAGCTGGAAGCCCGGCTCGCACTGGCAGCGAAAGGAGCCAGGTAGGTTCACGCAGCGGTGCTGACAATAGCGGTAGCGGCACTCGTCTATGTCTGGGAAGGAGGCAGGGGAAAGAGGGCAGAGCAGGCTGGGGCTCAGTCTCAGCACCCATTAGTCCTGTTTGTGTCTAGGGGGATTGTGGCAGCCAGGACACAACCACATACAATCTTCTGTGTCTGATGATAGGAGGACACAGGTGGCAGGGGACTGGGGTACAGCCTGGGGATGGACTGGAATAGGGGTCAGGTGCTAGGACGAGAGCTAGGCAGGGCGCAGGGAAAGGCTGCTTGCTTCCCGGACTCACCCACACACTCAGGCCCAATCTTGCGGTAGCCGTCAGGGCAGGTGCACTGGTAGGTGCCAGGCAGGTTATGGCAATCCTGGCTGGGCCGACAGTCATGCAGAGCCTGGGCACACTCATCCACATCTGCAGGAGATCCCACATGCCATCAAACATGACACCTCAACATCAACATGGAAGGCTGACACAGGCCAGATACCACGCGTATGGGCACGTGGATGATGGGCACCCCCAAAAAGAGGAATATATGAATTAGACTATCCAGGCAGCAAAAATAAGAGTTCACCTGGGGGTACCCCCAACCTGTGACATCCATCAGGGAAGCACAGGAAACAAGACCTTGGCCACACCCTCCCCTCCTCCCAGCAACTCTTCCCTCCTCCAAGCCTGTAGCTCCCAGGGGGGCATCCAGAGCAGAAAGGAGGCAGGGGCAGAGACTGGGAGGCAGAGTGTTTGCATGTGTCTTGTAGAAAGCAAGGCAGGATTCAGGGGCTGGCAGGGCAGTGGGACATGCGCATAGGTGAGGATGTGGATGGCTCCTGAGGAGCCTCTGAGCAAGGGAGGAACATGAGGCCTGAGTTTTGAAGTCGCTTGGCAAGAATCATGACAGCCTGGATGCAGAGCGGCCCCTACTCACCCACGCAGCTCTCCTGTTCGTCGGGCTCATAGCCTGGTGGGCAGGAGTTGGGGTGTTGAGCGGGGGGCACAGGCGGTGGGGGTCCCTCACCATGCAGGTCATTGATGACAGCAGCTGAGCGAGGCAGGCACAAGTAGCCTCCATAGTGGTTGATGCATTTCATTTCTCCCTTGCAGGCCTCAGGGATGGTCAGGCACTCATTGACATCTGCAGAGAGGGACCTGTTAGACACAGCCAGTCTCCTGAGCCGGCTCTGGAGGGAGTGGGAGGCACACAGTCCAGCCTGGCCACCTTGGCACTGTGACTGGGTAAGGCCTTCCTCTACTTGACCAGCCAAGCTGCCAGCTCAGGACACCCCCTCCCCCGGGTCTGCCAGGGCTGGAGATAGGGCAGCTGTTCCTACTGTTGCCCACCTGCTCCCACCTCCAAGTGACTCTCATCCTTCCTCAAAGCTCTGGCCCTAGCTTGGCCCAAGTGATTTGCAGGCCTTCTGACCCACCCATATGGACACTGCCCTCCCAGATTTTGATGGGACAAAGAGTTGGGACAGGAGAGTTGTTTGGAAAGGATGTACACACCCTGGCCCCTCTGGCAGGGCCCTACTGCTCATTTGCCTTACTGGGGGGTAGAGGAAGCATTTCCTGAGTTCCTTGGAGAGGGAAGGGCCAACCCTAGGTGAGCTGCCTCCCAGGGAACCAGAGTCTGCCTGGGTCCAACAGAACTGGGCTCCCGCGCTGCAGCTTCTAGAGGTGCGGGTGTCCTTGGAGAGCAGAAATTACCTTCCCGTGCTGGGGATGGTCTGTCCCCCAGGCACACTCACCCCGGCAGTGCTGACTGTCTGGGTCCCACTCGTAGCCATCTGTGCATTCCTGGGAAGGAACCAGAGGTAGCCACTGAGCACCCAAGGTTTCCTCCAACTGGCCAGGCCAAGACCTGGGCCGGATCTCCACTACCCTCTGGCCTGCTCCAAACAATGGTCCCCAGCTGTTCCACCAACCAGGGGAGGGAAGAATCTTCCCCAGCAGCAGCCACCCCAGGATCTTAGTCTCTCTATCCCTACCCATCCCGTCCCAGGCCAGTGGCCCCACGGTCCCCACCGTGTAGCTGTCCGGCTCCTCGGAATCCTGGGGAGAGGCTGCCCCCAAGAGCAACAGCAGCAGCGAACAGAGCAGTAGTGAACCGGGGAGGCAGGAGGCGAAGGGGAGCATCCTGGGGCTGGGAGGTGGTGGGCAGGGGTCAGGGGCTTCGGCCATGGCACCCCCCCCCCCCATATTCTGTCTTAGGACTCGGAACCCGGGTCCCAGCCTTCTCCAGCTCAGGGCCGTGCTTGGGGCCTTGGGAGCCTCCTGGGGAAGGGGGCCGACTCCTCTCACAGGCCAGGGTCCCAGGCCCACCGCCCCGGGCCGCCCCGCCCCCGCCGGGTGCCTGGTGGCGTGGGCCGAGGAGCACAGGCCTCTGGGCTCTGCACTGCGCGACTCCGCGGACACTCCGGCCTGCTCCCTCCTTCCACGGACTGCCACTTACTTGGGCCCGCGGCGACCCGCGACTCGGCTGACTCCGGCAATGCCTGCGGGCAGACGGACGGGCGGACGGCGCAGCTCCCTGGACGCGCGGCCCCAGGAAGCGCCCCCCGCCCGCCCGCCCGCCGCGGCGCGGCCCACCCCGGCGCCTCCGCCCGCCCTTCGGCGGATTCCTGAGCCCGCGCCAGGGGGAGGGACCCCGACCCCCAGCTTCTCCGCCCCCGGCCGGCCACAGGCCCCCACCCGATCCCCCGCGGCGCCACTCGCGGCCGCCTACCGGCGCCCGGCCAGGGCCCCCCAGCGCTCGGCCCTGGGGCCATTGGCTTTGATGCCAGGCCCCCACCAAAAATGTTATTCTGCGCACCTAGACTCTACCTAATCCGGGTCCCCGGAATTCCATCCTGTGCTCCCAAACTTTAGTCCTGCGAAGCACCCAGGCTGGTTCTGTGCCTCTCAGAGGACCCTGGGCACCTGGTCCCCCACCTGATCCTGGTCCGCCACATCCTCACTCTACCCGCCCCCGAATTTTATTCTGTGCCCCCAGATCATCACTCTATGCGGTCCCAAAACTTCATCCAGGCGCGAGACGCTCCCAGGCGCAAAACCGTCCATGTCTTCATCTGCCCTCCACCCCAGGGCCGCCTTCAGCCAGGTGGTCCCTGCACTCCACACAGCCTCTCCCGCGCCCTCCTTCCGCAAATCTACAACAGTTTGGGGGCTGGGGCGGCAGTTTCCTTTTGGCCCAAAATGAAGGGAACCCCCCAAGAAGGCGGGCAAGCCTGAACTCGGGAACACAAGGTGACCGGGTCCAGAGCCAGCCCCTTCCCCACCCTTCCAGACCAAGCCCCCAACAGAGAGCATGCCTTGGGGGCGGAGTCTGGGCGGTCGGGCTCCCAGGAAGGGGCGGGGTCTCGCTCGCCCACGTCTCAAGGCGGGACCAGACGGGAAAGGGCCGCGTGTCCAGAGATCCCCCGCCTGGGGCCAGGCTGCGAGCGGGAATAGTAGCCCCTCCCTTCCTTTTCCATCCCTGTTTATCTCCACAGTCGCACCCAAAGTGGCCCCGAAGAGGGGATGTACCGAGAAGGGAACCACCAGGTGGGTCCTGAGGTGAGCCCTGTGAGGTTCAGGCGGAAATGCTGAGAGTTTACTTAGCGCTCCCGCCACCTCTCTTCCCAGCCATTGGGATGAGAACTTTAAAAATCACATCAGTGGAGCATGCCTGGAATTCCAGTGATTCAGAGGCTGAGGCAGGAGATGGCAAGTTCGAGGACAGCCTCAGCAACTGAGAGCCCCTGTCTTCAAATTAAAAATAAAAAGGGCTGAGGATGTGGCTCAGTGGTAGAGTGCCCCTCGGTTCAATCCCCAGTACCACCAAAAAAAAAAAAAAGAACAACAACAACAAAAGCGACATAGCTCCTTAAAACCAAAAAGACAGCAACAATTGTTGACAAAGGTATGGAGAATTGGTGCTAGGTATATGTCCAGGAGAACTGAAAACATGTACACACACACACGGAAAGAAAAAAAAAGAAACAATCTGAACACACCGTTCATAGCAGCACTGTATATGAAAGCCAAAGTGTAGAAACAATCCAATGTCCATCAACTGATGAATAAACAAAATGTAACATCCATATCATGGAATATTATTCAGTCATAAAAAAGAATGGAATACTGAAACATGTTACAGTATGGATGAATCTTGAAAATAATACACTAAGTGAAAGGAGCCAGACACAAAAATCCACATATTCCATTTGTATGAAATATTCAGAATAGAAAAAGAGAAACTAATGGTTTTCCAGAGAAGTGGGGGACATGGAGTGACTGCTAATGGGTATAGAATTTCTTTTGAAGTGATGAAACTGTTCTGAAACTAGTAGTGATTGGTTGCCCAGCTATGTTAATATATTAAGCAACTCAGCGAGACTGTCTCTAGATTTAAAATGTGTGTGTGTGTGTGTGTGTGTGTGTGTGTGTGTGTATACAGCACATATATATATATATATGGACTGGGGATGTGGCTCAGTGGTTAAGCATCCCTGGGTTCAATCCCTGGTACCAAAAACAAACAAACAAAAACCATTGAGCCTACTGTATGTAGGCCTGTTCTGAACACTGAAGACACAGGTAAATTGACCATCTCTGATATGACTGGGAGGCAGATGCCAAGTGGGCACAGGAGCAGCAGGGACTCATGGGGCTGCAGAAGGTTATACCACAGGAGGAGGGAGCAGGAAAGCCTTCTCGAAGGAGGTGGCCATTTTGCTGACTGAGCTGCCCAGAAGCAAGAGTGATTCCGCAGGGAGCACTGACCATCCTCTATGCTCACCTGGTTGCCAGGCGTCTAAGGCCTGTAGTCCCCTGGGTCTCCCATCCTGACACTGGTGTCTGTATGTTGTCACTGTCCACTCAGTATCTATCCCTGTCTCCTTCAGATCCATCTCTGCATCCCTAGATTTGCCCAGAACAGTGGCCGAGAGCACTGTTGAATAAAGAAAAAGGGTTGGTGTGGGGAACAGCCAGGCAGATAGAGGGACAAAAGCATGAAGGCCTGAGGCAGCTGTGTGCTCTAGGGGTCTACCTCTACCCCACCCCGCGCCAGGCTGTCCGGGTGGTTTCTCCAGCTCCGCCCCCTCAGCTTGGTCTGCACAGCTTCCTGCCGGTGCTCACACTTGGGGCTGCACCACCATGGCTTTGACTGCCTGGCTCTCCGGCATCCTGGCCCTGTTGATGGCAGGCCTAACCCAAAGCACCACAGGCTCCCATGGAGCCCAGGTAAGTGCTTCCAACTTGTTTCCCATTCCCTCCTCGCTACCAGTACCATGTCCAGGGTCACCCCTTCAGAAACAACTGACATGTTGCCAGGCAAGATGGTGTAATTCCAGCAATTTGGAAAGTTGAAGCAGGAGGATCAAAAGTTTGAGGCCAATCTCAGCAACTTAGTGAGACCCTCAACAACTTAGGGAGACCCTGTCTCAAAATAAAATAAAAAGAACTGGGGATGTGGCTCAGTGGTAAAGCTCACCTGCTTTAATCAAAAGAATGGGAAGGGAAGGGAAGAAGGAAGGAATGGTACATGGACCAGGCTTGTCATTCCCATTTCTCAGAGGGAGTGACAGAGACTGGAAAGGTGGTTTTTGTGTCTGAGCTCACAAAGGAAGACAAAGAAGTCTAATTCACTGACACCCTACCCAATCCTGGAGAGGTCCCAGCAATGACTTCTCCACCTGTGCTTGGTTCCTTGCCAGGACCTAGGTCCCTGGCCTCTGGAGCTGAAACAGGTCTTCAAGTTGTTCCAGATTCAGTTCAACCGGAGTTACTCGAACCCAGCAGGTATTTTGGGTCAGATAAATCTCCAGTTCAGCCTCCCCAGATAGATGAAGAACTTTAGGCTCACTGTGGCCGATAAGCTTGGCCCAGGCTACTCACTTCAGCAGGGCTGGGGTTATACTGCCTGGTTTCCCAAATGCATGTACGCGTACAGGAAGGATCGTCCTTTGCCATGAACCTGGAGGGGAGATGGCAGCTGTTGGGCATCTGCCCCAGTCCTTGCAGCTGCTCTGCTGTGATTCCAGGCAGTGGGGAGGGACCACCATCTAGGCATGTGTTCATTAAACACCCAAGGACACCCATTTTGCCCCCAAGGTAGGGGCTCCCTCTCTCCCCCCATAAGCTGACAGCCAAGCTCTGGCACTCTCTCTCCTGGGTCTCCTCTTCCATAGGGGGCTGATACCATAGGGGGTGAGTACCTGGACCCCATCCTCCCACCCTACCCTATTCCAGCTCTTGACCTGTGGTTGGAGGTGAGAAGAGGAGGTGGCGGATGTGGCCTGGCAGGAAGCCGGTCTCCAGCCACTTACTTTCCCTTCTGAGTCACTCTGCCCCTCACCAGGCGTCCCCTAGGGTAGGAAGATGCGCCTCACTGTCTTTGGGAAAGTCCTAACCCTAGGTGGGTTGGGTAACCACTTCCTTGCCCATTGTCTGCAGTAGGGCCTGTGGGGCTACAGGAAAGGAGTCAGTGACCACCTGGGTGAGAGCATGCCCAGCCAGTGGCCACTTCCTGCCTCCGAGGGGGCTTGGGAGTCAGCTGTGATAACTCCCTTTTGTCTAGAGTATGCTCACCGCCTGGACATCTTTGCCCACAACCTGGCCATAGCTCAGCAACTGCAGGAGGAGGACTTGGGCACAGCTGAGTTTGGGGTGACTCCATTCAGTGATCTCACAGGTACCTGGACCCTCCTGGGCACACACATGGAGGATAGGAAAGCTGAATCTCTTATAGGGTATACTGGTAGAGCAGAGAGACAGCAGACTTTCCACTTTCAGGACCAGAGACCTGGTCCTGAAAAGGTGCCTGCCCCAAATCTCAGAGTGCAAGGGCAGTAACTCTGCCACCTGTCCAACCCAGCTCAGGGGCTAGAGGCAGCAGGTGCAGGGGAATGTACCAGAGAAGAGTTTGGCTCTCTAGGCCTTGGTATCCCTATCTTGCCACCTCTGAGGGATCCAAATGGCCAAGGATGTGGATGGCTAGGGTGGGAGGGGCAGAATGTGGAAAAGAGGGGGTCAAAACTATTCTCTGTGGCCCTGTCTGCCCCCAGAGGAGGAGTTTGGACAGATCTATGGGCACTGGAAGGCAGATGGGGGCCCCAGCATGGGAAGAAAGGGAAGAAAGGTAGGGTCTGAAGAGGCAGGGGAGCCGATGCCCCCAACCTGTGACTGGCGGAAGGCAGAGGGCATCATCTCTTCTATCAGGAACCAGGTATCTGCCCTCACCCAGTTCATCCCTATCCAGCCCAAGGGGTGGGAGGGAGGGGAGGCCTGAGCACCCCCTGTCCTCCGCTCTCCCACCTGCTAGAGGAACTGCAATTGCTGCTGGGCCATGGCTGCCGCGGGCAACGTCGAGGCCCTGTGGGGCATCACATTTCAGCAGCCTGTGGAAGTTTCTGTGCAGGGTATGGCTGGGAGAGGGTATGTGTGACAGGGGAGGGAGGGAGGATTAGGGGCCTGGTCAGCCACACTGTCCCTTTTTGCCCCAGAGCTGCTTGACTGTGGCCGCTGTGGAGATGGCTGCAAGGGTGGCTTCGTCTGGGATGCATATATAACCGTCCTCAACAACAGTAAGCATTCCCATCACTGGCCAAGCACAGGGCTAGAGGAGGTCCAGGAGCCGAGGCTCCTCCCTTATCTTGCTTGTCTTCAGGTGGACTGGCCAGTGAAAAGGACTACCCATTCCAGGGGCACACCCGGAGCCACAGGTGCCTGGCCAAGAAGTTCAAGAAAGTGGCCTGGATCCAGGATTTCATCATGCTGCAGGACAACGAGCAGAGTGCGGCCAGGGTGGAGACAGGCGGGGGTGGGAGGGGATGAGGGATAGAGACCAGGATGGAGGCACACAGACCTGGCCATAGAGGGGTGGGGATCGGGGGAGAAGGGGACACCCTTGTGCCAAGAGCAGGAGCCCCAGGGCAGGCACGACCTGACAGCACCCTCCATCTCCAGCAATTGCCTGGTACCTAGCTACCCAAGGCCCCATCACAGTGACCATCAACATGAAGCCACTGCAGGTGGGTAGGGTAGGGGACGGGAGGAGGGGCACATGCGGTGGGTGAGCTCAGACTCAACCTTTCTGCCTCTGCAGCATTACCAGAAGGGTGTGATCAAGGCCACGCCTACCACCTGTGATCCCCGGGTTGTGGATCATTCTGTCCTGCTGGTTGGTTTTGGCAAGAGCAAGGTGGAGGAGGGGACACAAACTGCCTCTTCCCCGTTGCGTGGCCACCCTCGCCGCCCCACCCCTTACTGGATCCTGAAGAATTCCTGGGGGCACACCTGGGGCGAGGAGGTGAGCAGGACCCACTGCAGGAGGGGTCAGGGTAGCACAGGCCCTTCCCCACCTTCTGGCCTTGACTCCTAACTTCCTAGGGCTACTTCCGACTGCACCGAGGGAGCAATGCCTGCGGCATCACCAAGTACCCACTCACAGCCCGTGTGGCACAACAAGCCAAGCGGCCAATCTCCTGCCCTCCCTGAACCTGTCAGCAGCCCACTGGCCCCTCCTGCATGCCAGCTGCCCTTACCTGAGGTTTTTGCCTATCCTCCCAATCTTCTCCTTATGATCTGAATAAACCAAGACGAAACTCCTGGCTCCTGGGTAGACTCCACTGGGGCATGAAGATGGCAGGTGGGGAAATAACAGACAGTATTCCTGACCCACCCCAGTCCCAGAAGGGCTGGCATACACCAGATCCTCACACGTGAGCACCATGACACTCAGGTACACACTGCACATGTACCCCCAGGCTCCTCTCCCTGGAGCAAAGATCAGTCTCCAAACTCATGGCAACTTTATTGTCAGTGTGCACAGGGTGAAGAGGGGCCTCAGTCATGATAAAGGCGCAGGAGGCAGCCACGGAGGGTGCCCATGTAGCGGTCCCAGAGGGTCGGATGCCTGTAATGAAAGCAGCAACAAGTCCTCATACCTTTTTATTTTTTTGGCAGGGGGTGTTGGGGATTGCTTAGGGCTTTTCTATTATTATATCCCTGGCCCCTTTTTAAATTTATTGAGACAGGGTCTTGCTGAGTTGCCCAGGTTGGCCTTGAACTTGTAATCCTTCTGCCTTAGCCTCTCAGGTAGCTGGGATTACAGGTATATGCCACCAAACCCAACACGTTCTTATGAATTCTTGTGATATTTCTAATGATTATCCTCAGTTTATATGTGAGGAAACTGAGGCATGGAGTGGTCAGACAATTTGCCCAAAGTCACACAGATTCTAAGAGGAAACCCCAGGGCAGCGTGATAGGGAACTGTGAGTCAGCAGGAGGGTGAACCCTGGCAGGTGGCCAGCTAGATAGCTAGATCAAGGCCAAGCTAGACACAAGGTCTGGGGGTCTCTCACCGGAAGCCATCCAGGGAGTGAACAGATGCTGAATACTGATTCAGGAAGAGCCGCACATCATTTAGTGGCCAGTGGTCAGAGCGGCAAGGTTCCACAAACTGTGGGTCCAAGAGAACATTTAGTACAGCCAGTACCACCCAGGGCCAGGGTAGGCCAGGGATCCCAGAATGGCAGAAAGGACAGCTCACCTTCTCGACGAGGTCCACAAACAGGTCTCTGACATCCTTATTGTGAGTCAACTTGGCAGCCACATTCACCAGCCCCCGAGACAGGTTCTGTGGGGCAGGGACCCTGGGAGTTCTGCTTTCTGCCCAGAGGGAGCTGAGCACAGAGGCTATGGGGTAGAGGGGAGAGGCCCCTCCCAAAATCTATCCACCTCCCTCAATCAACCAGTTCCCTTCAGTTTGTGAGCCTGTCCCCCCTCACAGGCAGGCAGAGGGAGCAGCAGTGCCACCTGCCAGTTAGCCTCAGGCAGGAGCTAAGTTGCCAGGAGGGGTAGAGCACCAGAGGCTGAAGATGCCAAGGGAGAGGCTGGAAAGGGCCACAGACCTTGAAGTTGGCTTCCATCTCAGAAAAGACGCTGAGCTTTCCCCGGAGGGCAGTGCATACCAGGCTACAGGGAGAAAGGGTCATGCCTAGAGCCACCACAGCCTCCACTTCAGGCCCTGCCCCATGGACTCCCAAGGTCACCTCTTGTGCAAGTCCAGAAGGTCCTTATCAGCCACTAGCACCTTGAGTTCCTTCAAGTCCTGGAGAAACTCCTTATCTAAGTCCACATCCATGTCGTCCACCTGGGAGTCTGTGTGAGGCCCATGAAGGGAGTTGGAGTGGGTAATAAACCCACCCCATAAGATCCTGAGCATTCCTCGCCTACCACCTCATTGCACCCCATGGAACAGAAGAGAAAATGAGGTCTCCGAGGTGGAGTGACAGGCCTCAGGTTGTAGAAGCAGTGGGCTCTTGCTCTGCAGACAAGGTTTGTGTGGGGAAAGCAGACTATGAGCAGAGGTGGCCTGGGTGGGGGCCTGAAGATGAAAGGATGCTGGAAACTGGGGGCCTGCTGGAGGAACTGCAGGTGGGAACAGGCCCTGAGAGGGCTGAGAGCAGTCAGGCACCTGGGTCAGTGGGGGCCTCACCAATTGCTCCAAGGGTCCAGTTCTGGATCATGAGCTCAGCACAGAAAGCAAAGTCACCAAAGCTCAGATACTGTAGCTTTTTCTTCCCTGTCTCAAAGCGGTTGTTGGCAAAGAAGACGATGGCTGCATAGTCCCTGCAGGGAGGAGAAGGCAGGTCCTCTCAGTGCTTGAAATTCCTTTTCATAGAGCCTATAACAGTGTCCTGAGCATGAAGCTTACTAGATAAATGTTTATTGTTGAATAAACACATTCCTTCTTAGCAACCAGCTCCCACCTGCAACCTCAGTTGGGCATTCAAACTCTGCCTCTTTCTGTCCTAACTCACTGTGTGAAATGTCTCAAGTCACTTCTCTGTGGGCATCTTCATCTGTGCACAGAGAAGCTTTCAGCCCAGGTTTACTAAGGGATATTGTGGAAGACCACAAGGGCAGCAGCTACCATTACTGAGCACTTCCTAAGTGCCTTAATGTGCCACCTCACATCAGCCCAGATGCAAAATGGCACAACTGGGATTTGAATCCAGGTCAGTCTGATCCAAAGTACAGACCAGAAGTGGGATAGCCATACCCCAAGTAAAGCTAGGAGGTGAAAGAAGTTGAGGTGAACAAAGTGGGTCAGCCTCAGAGCCCAGAGAAAGTGTGTGCAGGAGGGCAGATGGCCAGCCCCTCACCTGGCCAACCGGTCGGAGAGGAGGAAGTGTTGCTGGATGTTATCCACCAGGGAGCCCCGCATTTCCTCCACCACTTTGAAAACTCGCTTGAAGTTGTCAAACTATAGGGCATTTAGGGAGAAGGGAGATTGGTTAGAATGTGCTCACCCAATGAACAGCTTCATGAACATCCCTCCCTCTCCTATCCACCTATCCAGTTGGCAGATGCTGATTTAGCACTTGCCAGTTCTTCAACAAACTACTAGTTATTAGTACCTATTATCAATTCAACAAGTGTTTGTCAGCTTCTATCATCTTGCCTTGGATAATTAATACTTACTCACTTTTTTTTCTTTTTGGTGGTGCTGGGGATGGAATCAGGGCCTTGTGCATGTGAGGCCAGTGCTCTACCACTGAGCTGCACCCCAGCCCTTACTCACTCCTATCTCTAAATGTAAGCCCATTTTAGTATCACCATGTTCTCTCAAGTCTTCAGGAGATTAAACAGGAACAGACTTTCCTGACTAAGTCCTAGTAATTCAAAATGTGCAAATGCCAAGCCATACTTGGGGAGCTCAGGGGAGGCATAGAAGGCATCAAAGGCTCTAAAGAGTCACTTCTCCCTGACACTGCCACAAAGTCTTGTGGGCAAGACTTGAATTTCAGGGGGACAGATAAGGTCAAGAACAGTACCTTCCAGGCAAAAGCAACATGAACATAAGACATACTGGGAATGGAGAGATGAAAGCCCAGAGGTCTGCAGGGAGCAGGAGAGGCTGAAGATTAAAGGCCAGGAGTGTAGCTTCTACCCAGGAGGCAACAGAAGCCAATGAAAATTTATGAGGGGAAATTATGAGGGGAGGAGCCAAGGTCAGATTTGCTCCTGCTCCTTCTCAGGGGCCCAGGCGTCGCCATGACCAGCAAACTGGACATCTTCAGGGAACACAACCCTTATCCACAAGGAGTTGTATCACTATGAAAGGTGACCCTTGCCATAAAAGAGGGGATGGCTTAGAAAGAACAAAAAGTGGGGGAGAAGAGACTAGGCATGAAGCTGCTGCCACAATCAGAGGCTGGAGTTGGGGCAGTAGCTAAACGGATGGAATAAAGGGGTGGACTGAAAATGGACTGTGAGTGCAGTGCCCACCTGTCTCCGACAGCTCTTGAGGGTGATGCCTGTTTTGGTGCTGATGTCATCCAGGTCTTTCTTGGTGCCTTTGGACAGCTTCTTGCCCAGGACCTCCCGAACAAAGGCCTCATCAAAGGCATAGTATCTTGTGGAGGCAAGAAGACACTACTGACTCTTCATAAAGGAGGGAAAAGGGGGACCCGGCAGGGCTGACCCTGGGGCTGACCTCTTCTTTCAACTTTCTTAGTTCCTAGGTAAGTCCCGTCCCTCCCGGACCTCGGTTTCAGCCTGCAAAATGGTTATATAATCAGACTGGTTGGCTTCCCCATTATCCAACAGGTGAGCACCTCTCAATGAGCAACGCCTGCCGGGAGGGCGGAATCTGGAAGATGAGTTGGTGCAGTAGCTTGGGCGGTGCGTGCAGCAGGCGCTCAAGCATGTGGAAGGTGCGGTAGTGGTCCATAGTGTCGCTCTGCAGCACCGCCGCGGTGGCCCCCGTCTGCTCCAAGATTCCTGAACGCACTCTCAGAGCCACAGCGTCGCTCACTGGGGAATGGGTGCTGTCATCAAGACTCAGCCCCCTGACCCCTGAGTCCCTTCAGGGATGCCAGCCCCAACCCTTCTACACGCCTCTTTCCAAGCCGGCTGCTCATTTCCCTAAAGAATGCCCGAGCCCTGGCCCCGCCCCCTCTTTCATTCAAAACAACTGCTTAGCCCCACCGGCTCCCCAGAAGGACCCCCACAGACCTGAATAACCATCCAACCAGAGGCGGTACACGTCCTCGTCGATAAGGGTCGTGTTCCCCACGAAGATGTCCAGTTCGCTGGTCATGGCGACGCCCGGGCCCGGGGCGCCCCGAGCAGGAGCAGGGTCTGCCCGGGCCCGGCGCGCGGCTGCCGGGCCACTTCCGGGAGCTCCGAGATTACGCTCCGAGCACCCGGAGCCAGTGAAGGACCACTTCCGGAATGGAGGCGATGGGGGCGGGGACAGTGGGGAAGAAGCGGAAGCTCGTCCGTGGAGTAGCCGCTCCTTGTACCGAGCGGCGTTCATCCCAGATCTCCCACTCTCCCTACTCTGCAGGTCCAGACTGTTTCAGAAGGGCATCCTAAGTGCCTCCCGCTAGTCTCTCCTGCCCCACAGTTTCTCCCCTCACTTCCTCCCACTTTCTCTGCCCCCTTAGGGGCCTCTCAACTTTGACCTGCTTGCTAAACTTAAGAGGTTTCCCAGGGGTCTATCCGAAGTCTCTTCTCTGTAAAATGGGTGTGGGGTCCTACTTCCAAGGGCTCTTGCTGAGGGTCCCTCTTGTCCATCCTGCAAATGAGCACCTCCTGGGCACAGGGCACTACTCCCACCGTGGTTTTAACCACAATCCTTACACGAACTAATGACCTCTTACTGGCCTCTTCTGGAGCCGGCATCCACAGGGCTGCCTATCTGCTAAATCTCTCCGTGCTGTCTTACCAATAACCTCCTCAAAAGCTCAACACATTCTAGACAGACATTTTGCTCTCCCCAGATCTCTTTCCTGCTTCCCTCAGTGCCAGCCCCAATATCCACCAGTTCTCACGCTAGAAACCTGGGCTTTCTCCCAGATTCCTTTCTCCTCACATTTGCCTCCTGAGTATCTTTAGTATCTGTTTCGTCCTCTCCAACTCCATTGACACAGCCCAGCCCGGTCTGCCTAGTTCTCCTTGTTCATTGACACAGTGTTACTAATCTCCCTGCAGGTCCATCCCACACAGAGTCGCATGAACAATCTTTATTTTTATTTTTTGGCGGTGCTGGGGATCAAACCCAGGGCCTCATGCTTGCAAGGCAAGCACTCTACCGACTGAGCTATCTCCCCAGCCCTGAACACTCTTTTTAAAGTGCGTATTTTAAAATTTACTCTCCTGTTTTAAATCCTTGCTGGCCTTTGGAAACTCTCCATTCTACTATTGAAATCTCTTAAGAATCTTAGCAGAGTGTGGTAGTGAATGCCTGTAATCCCAGGGATTCAGGATGAGGCAGGAAAATTGCAAATTGGAGGTCAGCCTGGGAAATTTTAGAGACGTTGTCTCAAAATTTAAAAAATAAATAAATAAAATTAGAAGAGGTTGGGGGATGTATTTCAGAGGTAAAACACTCCTGGATTCAATCCCCAGTATTGGAAAAAGAGGGGAGGGAGGGAGGGAGGGAGGGAGGAAGGAAGAAAGGAAGGAAGAAAGAAAAATCTGGCTTCCACCTACTCTTGAATCCTGTTTTACCACTTTTTACACACATCTGTCCTTCAAAAAACAGCTACTCTGATTGTTCCCAAAGCAGCTAGGCTGTTTTTAGCATCAGTGTCTTCACCACGCTATTTTCTCTTCCTCACATAGTTCTCTCTTTACTTAGCAAAGTCCTGTTCCATCTTTCAGGGTCAAATTGCATATCACCTCTTCGGAGAACTCTTTTGGGAATCCTCTAGACTGTACTCGGACACTCCTTTTTCTTTTTCGTAATGGGGATTTAACCCAGGGGAGCTTAATCACTTAATCACATCCCAGCACTTTTTATATTTTTATTTTGAGACAGGGTCTTGCTAAATTTCTTAATGCCTCAGCAAAGTTGCTCAGGCTGGCTTTGAATTCACAATCCTTCTGCCTCAGCCTCCCGAGCCCCTGGGATTACTGGCATGCGCCACCATGCCCAGTCTTTCTTCTTTTTTGGCACTGGGAATGAACACAGGACCTTGGGCATGCTAGGTAAGCGCTCTACCACTGAGCTACACTCCCAGCCCTCCTCCAACATCTTGCTTGTTGTTAAGCACAGCCTGTTTCCTCCACCAGATTGTGGACTCTGAGGTCGAGGTCAGGATCTTGGTCACGTTTATTTTTGCGTGGGCTTTACACACAATAAAGGTTTATTGAATAAACGAATCCCTTGGATGGCCAATTCCCTGGGAGGAATGGTAGACTGATAATGAAGCCAGGACATTTGAACTCAGGATCCGGAGTAGCTGGGAGTGATGCTTATAGTGAGCCAAGACTAGAATTCCACAGAACGTAGGAGAGACTGGAAAACTCTCTCTCAGGTTTCCGTCGCGGGTTGGGCAGGAGTCAGGAGCGGTCGCCCGAACCTTGGTTCTCAGATGAAGCTGAGAGGCTTAGGCTCCGGCTTGAGGAGATCTGGAACTTGGAAACACCGAGCCGCTCCAAATTGAGTTAAGACTGGCGCCAGGGTCGTGATCCCTCGGGTCGGAGTGGGCGGGGAAGAGGCGCTCGGCGCCCAGGCCCCGCCCGTTTCCGGGGAGGCTTCCCGGATTGGTTGTCCTCTGGTACCGTCACGCGGCCCCGCCTCGGCGCGCGCCCCGCCGCGTGCCCACCCCCGGGTGGCTGCTGCAGCCTACGCTACCTCCACCACTGCTGGCCGCCCGCGGAGCCCGAGCCCCAGCCTGAGGCAGAGCGGCGCCAGTCCCAACGTCGGGCTCCTGGGCCGCGGCGGCGGGCGGGCGATGCTCCAGCGTCCTGACCAGCCATGGAGGCCGAAGCAGGCGGCCTGGAGGAGCTGACGGACGAGGAGATGGCGGCACTGGGCAAGGAGGAGCTGGTGCGGCGACTGCGGCGAGAGGAGGCGGCGCGCCTGGCGGCACTGGTGCAGCGCGGTCGCCTCATGCAGGAGGTGAATCGGCAGCTGCAGGGTCACCTGGGCGAGATTCGCGAGCTCAAGCAGCTCAATCGGCGCCTGCAGGCCGAGAACCGGGAGCTGCGCGACCTCTGCTGCTTCCTGGACTCGGAGCGGCAGCGCGGGCGCCGCGCCGCACGCCAGTGGCAGCTCTTCGGGACCCAAGCATCCCGGGCGGTACGGGAGGACCTGGGCGGCTGTTGGCAGAAGCTAGCCGAGCTGGAAAGCCGACAGGAGGAGCTGCTGCGGGAGAACCTGGCGCTTAAGGAGCTCTGCCTGGCGCTGGGCGAGGAGTGGGGCCCCCGCGGCGGCCCGGGCGGCGCGGGGGGCTCAGGCGCCGGGCCGACACCAGAGCTAGCCCTGCCCCCTTGCGGGCCCCGCGACCTGGGCGACGGGAGTTCCAGCACTGGCAGCGTGGGCAGTCCTGATCAGTTGCCACTGGCCTGCTCCCCCGATGACTGAGGGCACTGCTTCTTCGCCGACGCCCGCCGGGATTGCCCCCTGAGCGCCAGGACTGCTGTGGATCTCCGGACCTCGACGTCGCTTCGGCAGCGTACCAGGGGCCGCTGGCATGGACTAAGAATCCCTGGCATTGAGGAAGGCCCCTCGCTCTCGCTGGCGGGGCAGCAGGGGGACTGGCTGGAGCGGAGGGACTTGCTGGGGGTTGGGTGGGAACTAATAAACTCGGACGGAAGCGGAGCCTGAAGCCTGGACAGCGTCTGACTGGGACTCGCCGGGGTTGGGGTGAGGGAGGGAACGCTAAGACGGGGTATCATTCCTACCGGAGGGACTGCTTCAGAACTTCCCCCATTACTGGGGATCGACTGGGGTGGGATGCAGAAAGGTCGTAAGGTACTGTCTCCCCCCGTTGAGAGCCCGGACAGGCCTTAATCAGACCGCTGAAGTGGCTCCAGCTCCCTTCCCGGCTCCTTCCTGTCCAAGACAATGGGGCAGGAAGCAGGTGTTTGGGACCTCGAATCCACTGTCCGCCTCCTCGGAGAGTGGAAGGGGCATAATAGCGCCCCCTGTGGTACACGCAGGAGCACTGTGGGCCTCCAGGGGGAGAACTGATCATCTTCGCTTTCACCCCACAGCATTCTCACCTCTTGGTCCCGGAGATGAGGCAGAGCATATGTAGCCCCCTACATATGCATTGTATTTGTCAGACAATTGAGGGCCAAGAGTATCAAAGAATATGACCAAAGTCACTGCGGTGAGTCATGAGCTGAGACCAGAACCTATAACTCATATGAGTCCAAATTGTCTCTTTAAAAGCGTCTGGATCCAACCAGACACCCAAACCAAAGCTTCAGGCCTTTTATTCCATTTTGGCAGGTTTGTATAAAAATACTCTCTTTAGGAAAATAAATAGCTGCCCTCTCTGGGAGGCTTGGATTCCCTGGAGCTAAGGGCTTCTCAGAGCTGGGGCTGCAATTCAGTTCATCACAGAAGCCTCTGACATCTCCTGAGCTGTGCCATTCAGGAGGGGCTGGCAGAGTGCTCTGGTCCAATCACCTGGAGCTGCTGGTGGGATTGGGTGAATTAGTGTTCTAGGCTGGTAAAACAGCACCTTCTGTCAGGGTATGGTTGGATGGATCACAGGGTAATGCAGTATAGAAGGAGTGGTCTGGAAGGGGTTAGAGTTCTACAAAGTCTTTGAGCTACCAGGATTTTTCTGTCATAAATGGGAAATATTTTGTCTCTAATTTAGTGCAATTTGTGATGGAGAGGCCAGCTCTAGAGAAACAGTGGGCAGCTTTGGTGGCTCCAAGCTGGCTCTACTGCAAAGCAAAATATGCTCAGTCTCATCTGGGTGGAGAAGAACCTGCTGGTATTGGGCATGGGATATGGTCCAGGCCAGCTGGACTGATGGGGAAACAGGGAGATGTTGACTAGGATAGCACCTGCAGGGGGTGGCACTGGGTGCTTCACAAAGCGAGGAGGGTTGGGGAGCCCAGGGGGTCAGAAGATGGGTCCCCACTGCTACTGCTACTCTTTCGATGAGCTGAAGCACAGGGCTCAGGGGTGCTGGGATAGGTGAAGACCAGACTTGGGGTAAAAGGGGTCAGAGAGGGTGTAGTCATGAGTGTGGGGGTGTGCAAGGCCTCAGGTTCAAGCACAGGCCCTGGGGAAAGGGAGATGCAAGGTACAGGGCGGCAGGGGACTGGTGAGCCGCTGGTGCCCCCTGTACTGCTGGTACCGCCTGTATCCCTCTCCTTGTCTCCCTCTGGGATTTTGCAGATGGGACGGTGGGCTTCCAGCACCAGCTCCAGACGCTCCTTCTGCTTCTGTAGCTCTTCAATCTCTCGCTGCAGCCCGGATTTCTCATCCTCCAGTTTGTCAGTCTCCTACAGAGGGTCAGGAGAAGAGTGGGAAGATAAGCACTGAGGACCCCAAGGCCTCCCGATGGGAGAGAGTGGGAGTTTGGAAGTTCCCTGTAAATCTGGACTGCAACTCCCATAAGCCCCTGGGAGAAAACGGGCATGGGCAAGGCTCCCATCAGGCCCAGGGCTTTGGAAATTGTCAGCTGGCTTTAGATGGGCTCTGCTGAGAGGAGCGCTGCGAAGAATTTTTAATCACCTTTTCCTTGTCCTTTTCGCAGGACAAGGAGCTAGGATGGGGCATAGAGGCTAATGTACTGGGTCCCGCGGAATCCTGGGACCGGGGTCCCTTTGCGGCTGGATGGGCTGGGGCCTGGGCGCCCCCCGCACGGGCCAGTGCTCACCGCCTGCAGGAAGTCGGTCAGTTCCTTCCTGCGATTCCTGCACTTGGCTGCCGCCAGCTTGTTCCGCTCGCGCCTCACTCGTCGGCGCTCCTCCTCCTCGGGGCTGATCTGAAGGGAGGGGATGGGGGCGACCATGAGACGGACCCGCGCCACCAGAATTCGCCCTCCGCGGAGGGCACGGTAGTGCGGGGGAACAACCCTCAAGCTGTGATTTAGGGACCACCACACTAGGCCTGGTTCTCCACACTCAGGCGCAGGTCCTCACCCCTAGCTTTAGTGCCCATTTCTCTCCCGAAATGCCCTTCCCTAACCCAAAACTTAACCCTCCCTCCTCATCTCCCAGGACTGAACTAAGATGCCCTCGCCTCCAGGAAGTCCAGCCAGAAGTGACCTTTCCCCTTCTGAGTCCCTGGGTCAGGATTATCCTGTTCCCAGGACCCTTGTCCTTTTGGATTTCTGGTAGAACAAATCTCTTCCTGCAGGAACTCTGGAGCTAGGGGGCTCATGAGTGCTGCCGAAGGCTCTTTATTGAAGCCTTTAATGTACCATCTAAGCACTTTATATAGATTTGCAGGCTTTGCTTATTTGTTTTCCTTGGGAGCTAGGGACTGAACCCAGGGCCTGGTGCATGCTAGGCAAGTGCTGTACCACTGAGCTACATTCCCCAGCATGCATATGTATGTATATATGTAGATATGTATGCATTTTATACTAGGGATTGAACCCAGGGGCCTGTTTTTTTGTTTGTTTGGTTGGTTCTTTTTTTTGGTATAGGGACTGAACCCAAGAGCACTTAACCACTAGGCCACATCCCCAGCCCTTTTTTGTATTTTATTTAGAGACAGGGTCTTGTTGAATTACTCAGGGTCTCTCTAATTTGCTGAGGCTGGCTTTGCCATTCTCCTTCCCCAGCCTCCCAAGCCACTGGGATTACAGGTTTGCACCACCAGGCCTGGGCCCCCAGGGGTGTTTTTTACCACTGAATTACATTCCCAGCCCTTTTTATTTTTTATTTTGAGACAGGATCTTACTAAATTGCCCACACTGGCCTTGAACTTGGGACCCTCCTGTCTCAGCCTCCCTAGTTGCTGGGATTACAAGTAGGGGCCACTATGCCCAGTCCCTACATATATTCTTAACAAATTCCCCCTGTAAGAAACTGAAGCCCGGAGAGGATGAATAATGTATTTATGTTCTGGAGCAGGACTTATTATCTATTCCCTCACTATTCACAAGGAGTGAGAAGCCAACTGGTGGAGGCCTCCTCCCCGAGGAAGCCCCCACTCACAGCTCACAGCCCCAACCCAGTAGTACCCAGGAATCAAAGGGTCACACTCAGGATAGGGATGAAAGAAGGAAGCACAGGAGGGGTTACTCTTGCCTTTCTCTGTGGCTCATGCTCCAGTTCCCTTCCCCATTTGGTCACAAAGGAGTGGTCACACACACCCATGGCCAATCACTTCTCTCCCAGGGTTCCACCCACCCTCCCAACCTCTACCCAGTCTTCAGAGGAAACCTTAAAATGTGGAAACCTCCCCTCACTATTATCTCATATACCTCCGAAGAAAAAAGTATTCGTGTCTTTGAAGACCCTCTATGTCTCATTCATTTATTCAGGGGAAGCCAGAACTCTTAGTTCCCTCTGCCTTGAGCCTTCTGTTAGCTCCCAGTGAGGCAGTGTGGGTCAGTGGCCTGGATCTGACTTTGAAGTTGTGTAGACCTGGGGCTGAAGCCAGTTCTGTTTCATTACTTACTACTTATATGATCTTGGGCAAGTGATTACCTCTCTGTGCCTTCATTTCCTTGCCTGGAAGATTATAAAAACCCAAGTACCTCCCCAAGAGTGTTTTTGTGAGTGTTAAATGAGATAGGAAAACTTGAGACCCAGAAAATAGTAAACCTTCTCGTTCCCATTTTCACCCAACTGTATAGATTGTGTAAGCCCACCCCATTGTGTCTGTCAGCAGTGGAGACCCTCCAGCCTTTCCACATGCAAGCCTTACACTCTTTCCCCTCCGTTTTTGCTCCTGCATCCCTTCTGCCTATGCAAAATTTACCCTCTTTTCAGGCTAACATGCTGCCCTCCCTGGGGAGCGACCCCTGATCCAGAGACCAAAGAGTGGTCTCTGGACCTCCTCCTGGACTCCTATCATCTCTGTCTTGGGCAGTAGTCACCAGTGACCCTACCTTCCCTCTTCTAAGCCTGTGTTCTTCTTTCCTGCAAGACCTTGTCCCCTGCACCCTAGCACTCCTGTAGGCAATCAGACCAGCAGAACACCTCCACTCCTCACCTGTTCACAGGGCCTTCGACGCACCCCTGCAGGTGGCCCAAGGGTCCGGATGACTCCTGGCCGGGGCTGTGGGGGGCTGTATTGAGGGTAGGTCAGAGGTCTGGGGTAGCTGCTGGGTCCTAGGAAATGTGGCTGAACCATCCACTGCAATTCCTGGCTGCCACTCACAGTGTTGATGCTTGGCACAAGGTGGAACTTCTGAGGGATAAGAAACGGAGGGTCAGGGATGAGGACTATGTGGATTGAGGGGCTTCTGGGGACAGAGTCCACACTGCTGCCCACTGTCAATGCATGTTATCAGTTCTGGGAGACCAGAAAGAGCACAGTTTGGCAATCAAGAAACTGATGGTAGCAAATCCTGTTCACTAACTGTGTGTCGTTGGGCAGTCACACAGCCTCTCCAGGCCTTTGTTTCCCCATCAGAGCTAATTAGCAAGCGTGAACTGCCCAGCACTGTTCTGGTGACTCATAGAATTGGCAAAATTGTGTCTTCATTTTCAGACAGGAGAACAGTTGTCCACAAACACATAGCCACTAAGTAGGAAATGGAATTTCAGCCCAAGTGGCTGGGCTCTTACTTACTTCTGCACCCACTTGCACAAAGAGGAGAATTACAGCTCCTATCTCCCAGTGTGGCTGTGAGAATCAGGTGAGAGAATGTGTGTCACAGAGTCTAGTAGGTGGCAGATGACAGATGCCCAACACTGAGGGGCTGTGATGGGCAACAGCCACTGTTCTGGATTCATTTGGTCCCAATTCTGAGCTCAGACATTTATTGACTGATTCTGGGCAACTCATTAGACTTCCATATGTCTCAGTTTCCTCATTTTAAATATTATCATAGGTAAAGATTAGAGCATTTTATTGATGCTAAGCAGCAGAGCTTTAATAGTTCTGAAATCACTAGTTGGCAGTTTAAAAATTCAGTGGCACAAAATAATGATTTTTTTTTAAACTATGGGTTTTAGAGTCCATGAAATATGGTAAATGCGGTGGAGCGCACCACCACAGGAGGCGCCCACATTAGCGCCCCAGCTGTTGCCTGTGACCATGCCCGTTAAGCCAGAAATCTGAGGAATGGGTTGGGATGGGGATCTGTGAAGAAAAGTGGGTTCCAGCCTTGAGGCTGGGCCCTGGGTGTGGGCGCACAGCTGTCCAGGAAGCGCCCCCACCAGCTCAGGCAAGTCCGGACCACGGTGGCCTTAACTCAGACGTGCGGACCCAGGGGTCCAGTGACCCTAGTTCCGGGCTCAAGGCACCGCCAGCGGCATCTCCTACTCCAGAGGTGTCCTGGCCTGGGCCGCTCGAGGCCAGGAAGGGAGGGGCGCCCCGGGGTGACTCAGCCGCCGTGACTCGGCTGCCGTGAGTCGGCGGAACGAACTCTGCTCTTCCCTCCCCTTGGCGACACGTGCTCATAGCCCCTCGACAGGAAATGGGCACCTGCAGCCTCCCGGGTCTCCCCAGCGGGCGGTGGGCGCCGTCGGTGCCTAGAGTTGGGGACGCAGGAGTTGCCAGCTGCATGTCCCCACTCAAGTCCCAGCACCTTGCGCTATTTGCCTGGTCGGGCATAGAGGTGGAGAGCCCCTCTCCCGGAACCCATTCTGTTCCACTGCCTGGCCCACAGGGTCCACTACGCAGAGAAAGGGATAGTGATTTGGCAACGCGGTAGAGGACGAACAAATAGACACACTGAGGGTCACAGGCAGTCAAGGATTCCCACTCTGTCCAGGCTGATTTCTCATGAATCCCGTCTGCCTCCTGTGACGGGGCATTTCCCCACAGCCCAGCCCCGGGATCCCAGGAATTCAGCCCGAGATGGAGAGCTCGGCTGATCCTATTGAAGGCAGGCTGAGGCAGGTGGGACAAAAACAAAAAATCAGCAGTGAAAAATAGGAAAGAAAGAGGGTAACGGAGACAGAGGGACAGAGCGACGGCGAGGGAGAAGGGGCGGGCGAACGAAGGGGCGTTCGCAGATCGCCGTTCGGCACGCAGCGCGCGTTCCCCTCAGTGGGGGTAAATCGGCCCCTGCAAGGCAGACAGTGGGCAGGATCCTCGGTCCTGACCCCCAGGCCCGGTCCCTCCTCCTGTTCCCGGCCTGAGCCCGGTGTGTACCGGAATCGATCCGGCGCCCCAGGCGCTGTCCGCCGGGACCGCAGGTTCAAGCGCCTCTCACCTGCTGGGCTGCTGCCTGCGCCGCGGCGGGGGGCTGCGCGGGGCCGCCGTACGCGCTGCCGGCCCCGGAGCTCGGTCCCGGTTCCCCGAAGTCTCGGTACATGCCCTGGGCTGGCTGCTCTGTGGGGTCCGCGTCGGCGGCAGGGGTTCTGACTCACTCGCGCCTCGCAGAGTCTTTTCTTTTTATGAATGAAAAGTTCTCGGGCGGAACCACTTCGACCGCGGGGGGTGGGGGCGTTTCGAGGCGGCGCAGGTCACCTCCTGGCCCCACCTCTCCAGACGCGCCGCCTTTTGCCGGTCGGCGCCTAACTTTTCCACCCCTCCTACAGTCAACAGCCTACTTTACTTGGGAAAAGGGGCTGCTTTGGCGTCCCCCAGCCACCGCGGCGGGCCCGCCCCCTCTGACGTAGCTGCCCATACATGGTGCAATTTCCTCGCCGCGCCCAGGTGGAGCCGAGGATTCCCCCGCGGATTTACGCACCTGCCGGGAGCCGCGCGCCCCGCCCCGTCCAGCCCAGAGTGCCGACCCAGAGCCGGCTGCTGGCGCCGCGCCTGCGCCCCCAGCCTTCTCCCAGCCTGGCCTGACCTCGCTTTCTGCTTTCATATAATGGGACGGCGAAGGTGAAAGCTGTCTGGAAACTGAAGTGAATAACTAATGTGATGGATGATAATGATGATGATGATTTTCTGGGTGTTTACTTCTATGCCAGGAACCATCCCTACCGCCACTCAAGGCTTCACTTGGGGCCCCTCCACTGACATTGTTTTAAGGCTCCAGTTATTGTAAAAAGTGAATAAATGTCAAACCAAGGTTACTAAAATGGTGATTTGCAATAATCAAGGTGATGCTCTGATCTGCTCACAAATACAACGCGGTACAATTGCATTACTCAGGATCATTTCAGGAGCAAGCACCGGTTTTTAATTCAGCGCTCTTACAAGCAGTAGGGACCTGCAGTAGGACTCAGGAGTCCTGAGGTCTGCTAAACGCCAACTTCTTGACTACCATTACTGTTCTGGGACTGTGTGTCACCAGCCTTGGAGCATGTCAAAGGTCTGCTAAATAGAGGTCCTGGCCAAATATGCTGGGGAGGTAGGTACCATCACCCTCCCTATTTTACAGATGGGAAAACTGAGACTAAGAGTTGTTCACTAAGTGAGGTACACAAGTCAGGACTGTGGGACTTCCAAGTTTAGGCTCAGCCAAGTTTTCAAAGCCCTCATGGCTTCAAGGACAGCTTTCCACATGCATAGAATGTCAGTGCTGGAAGGACCAACCCAAACTCCTTCTTCATTTCCTCCCATTTTATAGATAAAGAAACCAAGACCCAGAAAGAGTAAGGAGCTGCCCTGGTCACAAAATACAGAAAGAGTTGGGCTTTCCTGCGTTCCACTAATACTTCTGCTGATCAGCTCCAGTCTTGCCTGGGGCCAGCAGGAACAGGGTAGTGGTGATCCCACGGTGCCTTTCTGGGGAACGGAGACCAGGGATCTGTAGGTGCTCTCAGGACATAAAGCCAGGAAGTCAGCTTGGCCCTGAGGTGCTAATCTCAGAGCTACCATTTTCTGTCTGTGTGACCCCGGGCAGGTTACTTCCCTGAGCCCCAGTCCCATCTGGGCCTCTGTGTTGACCTCACAGGGCTGCTGTAGGATCAAATGAGATCACAAATGTGAAAGTGCTTTGTAAGGTGTAAAGTACTGTCAACTCAGAAGGTGCTTACCAGCTTAGTGCCCCTCCCTTGCCCTGGTTCTATTCAATACTTGCCTTCCTCTAAAAAGAAAAGAAACCACAGCAGTTTACCAGAATGAGAAATATAGGGTGTGTGTATGAGAGACAGACAGACAGATAGACAGACAGACAGAGATAATGTTCCTGAGACAGTGGCACCCATGGAAAGAACATGAATGCTTAAGTCAGACAACTCTGGAACTCTGCGTTCTGGGTTTAAAATCTTGGTAGGCTGCCTGCCAGTTGTGTGACCTAGATGAGGCATCCAATCTCTCTGAGCCTCTGTTTTCTCATCTGTAAAATGGAGACATGAGGATATAAACAAAATAGTGTCACATGCTTAGGACAGCTTATAGTAAGAGTTTGGCAAATAGTTATGAAAATAAATTCATATGTGAATAAAAAAAACCATGGGGGCAGCCTTTGGGACTCCGATCACATGTGTGTGCACACACATATACACCTACTTGCCCATATGATTATCTGGATTCCTTGGCTGAGCCCAAGATGAACAGGTCAGGGTGACACAGGCAGCTAGGCGGTGGCACATGTGAGGCTTGTCATAGAGGGCCACCTGCTGCAGGAATACCACCCAGACCCGCCCCAAGCAGTTTGGGATGACTGGCTGAGCAGGGGCTCTTGTCTCAGAGTGAGTGTGTGTGTGTGTGTGTGTGTGTGTGTGTGTGTGTGTGTGTGATTACGTGACTTTGAAAGTCCCTTCCTGCTCTAACCGTCAGTGGAGCCACAAGGAGGCCCTTTCAGAGGCAGCACATTCCAAGCTCTTCAGTCATTAACTCCTGCTTTGTGGCCACACAGGCGTTCCTGGTGCCTGACCTCACCAACTCTTACCCAGGGAGCCAGAAGAGAAGTCCAGGGGACTGCAGGGTTGCTGTGAGTCTGGAACAAGGGGAGCTGAAAGACCCTGCAGCTGCCCCTTGACAACTTTGTGAGCCTGGTTCTATCTCTTTTCTCTGAGCCCCAGAGAATCTCCACCTCCCAGGACTGCAGTGAGGCCGAAGGAAATGATAGAGGTGTGTGCCATGCATCTAGTAGGTTCTCAGGGTCAAGGGCGCATTGGAGGTGATGTTTATGTTTTTCAGTTTCCATTCTCTTTTTAAATTGAAGTGTACTTTTTAATTGAGGTGAAATTCACATAACATACAATTAACCACTTTAAAGGGTACACTTCTCGGCATTTAGTGCATTCACCATGTTGTGCAACCATCTCTTTGGTTTCAAAACTTTATCGCTCCAGAAAAACACCCCATTCCCATTAAGTAATCACTCCCCATTTCCCCCTCCCTCCATCGCCTGGTAACCTTTAATCTATTTTCTGTCTCTATGGCTTTGCCTATTCTGGACATTTCTGTAAATGGAATCAGACAATATGTGATCTATCATGTCTGGCTTTTTTTTTCACTTAGTGTAATGTTTTCAAGGGCCATTCATGTTGTAGCATGGGTCAATACTTTGTTCCTTTTTATGACTGAATAATATTCTTTGCTGGGAGTGGTGGTGCATACCTGTAATCCCTGTGGCTCCAGAGGCTAAGGCAGGAGGATCATGAGTTCAAAACCAGCCTCGGCAACTTAGTGAGGCCCTAAGGAATTCAGTGAGACCCTGTCTCTAAATAAAACATGATAAAGGGCTGGGGATGTGACTCAGTGGCTAAGTGCCCCTGTTCAATTCCTAGTATAAGTACATATTCATTTCCTGGTATGTATATACTATATTTATTTATTTGGAAGTTGATGGACATTGGCTTATTTCCCAGTTTTGGGCTAGAATGAAGGATGCTGCCATGGACCTTAGCGTACAGGTTTTTGTGTGGACATATGCTTTCACTTCTCTTGGGTATTTACCTAAGAGTAGAGTTGCTGGGTCATAGTCTGACACTCTGAGAGGCTTCCAGACTATTTCCCAAAGTAGCTGTGCCATTTTATATTTCCACCATCAGTGTTTGAGAGTTCTGATTTCTCCACATATTTGCCTGCCCTTCTTGGTTTCCATTTTTTTAAATTAGAGATGTCTAAGCAGTATCTCGTGTTTTGATTTGCATTTCCTTAATGATCAGTGAACTTCTTTATTTTATTTTGGAAGATGAGATCTCATTATGTCACCCAGTCTGGCCTTGAACTAAAAATCCTCCCCACTCAGCTTCCTGAGGAGCTGGGATTGGAGGCATTTACCATCTTTTCATGTGCTTCTTGGTCTCATGTATACAGTATATTTTTGAACAGAAATTTATTCAAGTTCATTGCCCATTTGAAATTTGGGGGGTGAGGTTCTGGGGATTGAACCCAGAGACATTCCATTAATGAGTCACATCTCCAACCCTTTTTATATTTTATTTTGAAATGGTGTCTAGCTAAATTGCTCAGGGCCTTGCTAAATTGCTGAGACTGGCCTCCAACCTAGAATACTCCTGCCTCAACCTCTCAAGTCGCTGGCATTACAGGTGCATACCGCTGCACATGGCAAAAGCTTAACATTTTTTGTTTGTTTTTGTGGCACCGGGGATTGAACCCAGGGCCTTGGGCCAGCTGCCTGCTAGCCAAGTGCTTTACCATGGGGCTACATCTCCAGCCCCAATGTTTAAAATTTTTTATGAAGCCCATTTTTTAAAAAAATGCCTATTGGTTTTTCTTTTTCTTTTTTAATTTTTAAAAATCTTTAGTTGTAGATGGACACAATATCTTTATTCTATTTATTTTCGTGGTGCTGAGAATCGAACCCAGTGCCTCACACATGTGAGGCAAGTTCTCTGCCAGGAGCCACAACCCCAGCCCCTGCAGCCCAGTTTATCTACTTTCCCCTCGGGTGTTCATGCTTCCAGTATAAAATCTAATGATCAGTTACCAAATTCAAGATAATGAAGATTTATCCCTATGTTTTATCTCTTAAAATTAAGGCATCGATGAAAGTTTAGCATACGTACAGTAAAACATACACGTCCAATGTGTTCAGCTCAATGACTGCGTATAAGACAGGACATTTCCAGCAACAGAGAAAGCTCCTTGTCCCTCTCAGGGTCACCAGTCCCCACCCACAGGTATATATATGTAATTTATCTATTTATTTATTTTTGTTACTGGGAATTGAACCCAGGGGCGGGGTGCTTTACTGCTGAGCTACATCTCCAGTCCTTGTTTTTTTTTAGATGTTGGTAGACCTTTATTTTATTCACTTATTTATATGCAGTGCTGAGACTCAAACCCAATGCCGACAATGTCTCAAGATAAGTTGCCCAGGCTGGACTTGAATTTGAGATCCTTTTTCCTCAGTCTTTCAACTAGCTGAGATTACAGGTGTATCACTGTGTGCAGCTTCAAGGGAGGTTTTTGTTTATTTATCTATTTTTAATTTTTTTTTTGTTGTTAATGGACCTTTATTTTATTTATTTATATGCAGAGCTGAAAATCAAACCCAGTGCCTCACACATGAGAGGCAAGTGCTCTACCACTGAGCTACATCCCCAGCCCCAAAGGGAGGTTTTGTTCATGTTTTCTCCGCGCTGCCCCTCCCTTGGGTTACAGGTGCGTACCACTGCACATGGCAAAGTTTAACATTTTTTGTTTGTTTTTGAGGTGCTGGGGATTGAACCCAGGGCCTTGTGCATGCAAGGCAAGCACTCTACCAACTGAGCTACATCCCCCAAAAGGAGGTTTTTAAATCATGAAAATGCTCAGAAAAGAATTTAAAAATTCTTAGGCAGGAGAATTGCAAGTTTGAGGTTAACCTAGGCAATCTAGTGAGATCCTATCTTTTTAGATTTTTTTAAATTTTAATTTTCAAAATTTTTTATTGGCTCTTTTTAGTTATACAGGACCGTAGAATGTATCCTGACATGTCATACATACATGGAATATAACTTCAAATTTTCATGGTTGTATATGATGTGAAGTTACACATGTCAGGTATTCATATATGAACATAGGAATATTATGTCTGATTCATAGTGAGATCCTTTTTTTTTTGCGGTACTGGGGATCAAACTCAGGGCCTGGTGCTTGCGAGGCAAGCACTCTACCAGCTGAGCTATCTCCCCAGCCCCTCATAGTGAGATCCTATGTTAAAAATAAAAAGGCTGGGGATGCAGCTCCATGGTAGAGGCCCACTGAGTTCAATCCTCAGTATGGCAAAAAAATCTGATCATTTCACTCTCAGCTTTGAATGCCTCTGAGCTGTGGCATCTTTAGAATTGCCACACAAAAGAACCTGAGGCCTGGCCACAGTTTGCTGTGTCCTGCGTTCTTATAGATTGCATGCTGACTGGGGGGCTGGGAGGGCAAAGAGGGGTTCCTCCTCACTGAGCATTGACCAACCAGGCATGTTCAAAGTAATTGATTTAATCCTGTGAAATAGATCATGATCTTATAACATGATACCCATTTTACAGATTAGGAAATGAAGGCACAGAAATTAAGTAACTTGCTAAAAGCCACAGGGCAAGGAGTGAAAGCACCCAGAATTCTTCACATGAGATTTCAGGCCTTCTCAAACCTGGTGGACTCCTGCTGACTGTGGCTCTTTAAGTTCCTGCTCACACTCTGCCCCGGCCTTACTGCTGGACTGAGCCTCTCACCTTTGCACAGGTTGTTCCAACCACCCAGCTGTCCTTCCTCACCTCTGTGCACCAATCCTCTAGCTCTGCACCCAGCCCACGTCCTCAATGAGGCTTTCCTGAGGCCCATCCTAGGTTAAATGCCCCAAGCAATACACTTCCCTGGTACCGTGGAGGATATTACTGTTTTCCCCCTGCCCGGAATGATTTTTAAGGGTTTTGCACTTTGGAGAGAAATATGTGTCTATCTATCTGTATCTATAATTTGCATTTCTCAAGTTGGTGATCATGAAAAGGAGGTGTGGAGAAGAAAGTATTTTGAAACATGACCTTTTGTTTTGTATTTCTTTATATTTACAATTTTCAGTGACACTTCTTTTTTGACTAGGTAACACATTTACGTATATCAAAATCCCAAAGCTTCAAAAGGGTGTACCATGAGAAAGAGACCTTCCCCTTTGCTTCAAGGTGTGTTGGGTTTTGTTTTACACAGGTAGCCTGTTCTACGACCTGTTTTATTCCTTGCTTTTATCTCTCTCTCTCTCTCTCTCTGCAGTGATAGGAATTGAACCCAGGACTTTGCACATGCTAAGCAAGAGTTCTACCACTGAGCCACACACCCAGCCCCGCTTTTGTGTTTGTGTATTTTTGTTTGTTTGTTTGTTTACTGGCACTGGGGATTGAACCCAGGGTTGTTTAACCACTAAGTCACATCCCCAGCCGTTTTTAAAAAATATTTTAGTAGAGACAGGTCTTGCTGAGTTGCTAAAGGCCTCACTACGTTGCTGAGGCTGGCTTTGAACTTGAGATCCTCCTGCCTCAGCCTTCAGAGCTGCTGGGATTACTGGCCAATAACCATGCCCAGCATGTTTTTGTTTATTTTGAAAAGCTTACCACTTAGTCTGTATAGATCCTCTCTTAAAATTAAAATAAATAAATAAATAAATAAAGGGAATGAATCTTAAAAAAAAAATCCAGTTGTGATGGCGCACACCTGTAATCCCAGTGACTCAGGAGGCTGAGGCAGGAGGATTGCAAGTTTAAGGCTAGCCTTAGCAACTTAGCAAAACTCTGTATCAAAATAAAAAAATTAAAAGGGCTGGGGATATAGCTCACTGATAAAATATCCTTGGGTTAAATCCCCAGTACCAAAAAAATAATAATAATAATAATAAAATAAAAGGTCTAGGCACAGTGGTGCTTGCCTATGTAGTCCCAGTTTCTCTGGAGCTTAAGGCAGGATCACTGGACTCCAGGAGTTCAAGACCCGTCTGAGCAACATGATGAGACTCCATTGCAAAATCAATAAAACAAACAAAAACTCTACTTGGCTAAGGTTTGCTTTATAGTCAATGGAATTCATACTTTTTAGTACACTGATTATGTGTTTTGATGGATGTATATGCCTGGGTAACCACGTTCCAATCAAGACAGAGAACATCTTCATCCCCCCCAAAAAAAGTTCTCTTTGCCCCTGTAGTCAGTGCCCCCACCCCAGGAAATCACTTGACTCATTTCCATGGCCATAGACTAGTTTTGTCTCTTCTAGAATTCCACACCAATGAAATCACACGGCACGTGCTTTTAGTGTGTGGCTTCTGGCTCTCATCATCATGTCTGTGAGCCTTCTTCATGCTGTGTGTGGCCCCACTGACTCCTTTTCATGGCCGAGTAGTATCCTGTCACCTGGGTATACCACATTCTTAAACCCATTAGCCTGAATTAACCAAATGAAGAGTTGAATGGAGCCAGACCTGGGGTCAGGTAGTAGAAGAGATTATAAAGACTTCGTCCTGGCCCCCAGGCACTGAGAGCCCATAGTGATCAAGGAAAACAGTCCTGGGAGACGGCACTGGGGGCAGGAGCCAGAGAGCGCTTGGTGCATTCCCAGAGCACCCCCTCCCCCAAGGAAGGATTCTTTCCAACTGGGGTGGGGGTGAGTGGGAGAAGATTTCTTAGCAGAGGAGGCCCAGGGGTCAAGGGAGACATTCCTGGGATTGGAGACAGCGGGCACAAAGGCCTGTGGGTGGGCTGTGGGGAAGGCCTACAGTGGCTGAGGTCCAGGGTGTGCAGTGGAATGTGTGTTGGGTGATGAGCCGGAGGGTGGGCTGGTGGGACCTAAGCCAGGGCCTTTGAATAGCTCTCTGAGGAGCTCGACTTGGGCTGGGGGATGAGGAGACCCAGGAGGGGTATTTGAACAGGGTTGTGGCTGGACTCTGGGGAGGAAGTGATAGAGCCTGCTGCTGAACATAGAAGGTTTTCGTGGCCTGGCCATCCAGGTTTTTGGTGGTCAGGAGAAGCCATACGGTAAGGACAAGGCTCTGCAAAAAGGGGCAATAGTGGCTAGGGTTGCTGTCACGACTGGTTTCATCATGGATGCAGACTTCCTCCCAAGTCTGCAGATGCTGGCTAATCCACATGCGTCCAACCCTTTGCTGTCCCCTGAGCTTCATGCCACCCTGCCATGAGGCAGATGAGGATCTCCAGTCTCCAGAGAGGGAAAGGGGCTGGGCCAAATGCTGCCAGGCATCAGGAGCAGCTCTAGAATCCCCATTCTTGTCTGGGGCTCCCTTTTCTGCACCAGCCACCCTCCAGTCAGGGCACTGGGGTATCTGAGACCTGGTCCCAGTCCTGGCTGGGTCTCCAATTTTTGTGCGATTTCAGTACAGTCCTCTCCCTCTGGGAGCCTCGGTGTCTCCTTTCTGCACATCAGTTGATCATACATACCACAGTCCCTCAGACCCAGGGTTGGAATGGAGCTCTACAGAGTGAAGGTGGCCAAAGGCACTCACCTCTGCTGCAGTCTGCGTGGCTCGAGAGGCAAAAGGGGTTAGCACCTTGAGATGACCTGGCCCCATAACAGGGCTGCGGGAGCAACTTCCCCAGAGAAGAAAACCAGGGACTATAATCAGACTGAGGGCTGGACAGGGGCACCTCAGGCATCCTCTCGCACCTGTTTTGTAGACGGGAAAACTGAGGCTCAGAGAGTAAGGGCAGACCTGCCGTGTGCCGGGCACTAACTCGCTTTGCTTCTCGCAGCCCTCCTTTTGTTAATGAGGAAGCTTCCTGGCTGGATAACCTGGACAATTCCCTAACTTCTCCAGGCCTCAGTACATGATTTTCAGGGTTGTTGGGAGAATAAATGAGGTGAAGTGTGGACAACGCTTAGCAGAGAATTCTCAGGGTGAAGGAGCCACGGATGTTTTCAAGCATTTTCTTGCTGTCGTGTTTTGTGATATATGGACTATCTCCTCTGAAGACCTGTCTGCTATCAGTGTCCAGGATGGCCATGCCCATCTGTCCTGGTCCCTTTAGTGTCTTAGAGTGGTTTCCACTCACTGAAGACCCAGGCCCAGGATAACTGGAGCCTGTCACCCAATTCTTGGGCTCCTCCTAAACCCTCAGACCTAGGGCTGCCCCCCACTTCCTGTCCCCAGGCTCCTAGGAACCAGGCCTGCTGTCCCCTGAGGGTGCCAGCTCCTGCTCTGGGCCAAAAGTGGGATGAAACGATCATCCTGGGATGAAAGGCTGGCGGGCCTGGGCTGGGCCAATAAATGGCCCCACCCGAGCTGGGAGGACCTCCAGGTACCGGTGTAAACTGAGTCATGGGGGGCCGGGGGTGAGTCATGTGAGCAGGAGCCAAATGGGACAGAGCTCTCCCGCATGGGCTCCTGGCCACACCCCAGAGAGGCACAACCCTCAGCTCCCCCGTGATACCCAGCAGGCCCCTGGCCAGGGCAGTGGGAAGCAAGACCAGCCCAGTCTTCCTGCGGGACAGGAGCCTGGAGGCTGGATAATCAGGGTGCATGTGTGTGCATGTGAGTGTGTGTGGAGTGTGGTGCGTTGGGGGAGACAGGTGGTGAGACAGAAAGGGAGGTTCTGACTTGGGAGGAAGGGATTGGGTTTGGAAAGGTGTAGAAGTCCTGGAGAGACTGGGGGGGGGGGGGGATGACGCTCTGCCCTCTCCTGGCCTCTGAGGGTTGGCTGGCTTTTCTGTGGGAGTTAGCTTTCTCCCTTTGGTTGGGGAGGGGAGAGCCAGGACCTGGTGCAGGACTTATCTGTCCCCTAGGGTTCCCAGGGGATAGAGCTTGGACCAGAGAAACCAATTCAGTCTTTGCCTCTAGGGGCTAGAACTGCTCAGGGCCCGGGGCAAAGCCTCCTGCAACAGAGGTGTGGAAAACACTCCTGGGAGTGGTGGAGGCTGCCAGAGTATTTCTAACCTTGACCTTGGCCAAACATCTCTTGTCCTCAGTTTCCCATCAGTGAAAGGAGGGCTGTAAGAGTGAAGCGAGTTAGTGCCCAGCACACGGCAGGTCTGCTCTTACTCTCTGAGCTTCAGTTTTCTCATCTATACAATGGGTGAGAAAGGATGCCTGAGGTGCCCCTGTTCAGCCCTCAGTCTGGTTATATAGTATCTGGTTTTCTTCCATGGGGAAACTGTCCCCAAAGGCCTGTCACCTAGCCTGACTGGCCCTCTGTCTAGCCTGGGGTTTGCTATGTCCTTACCGGGAGGCCAGTAACCAAGAAACCATGGGGTTGGTGGGCTTCTCAGCCAGGTGCCCTCAGGGGATACCTTACCCTTACCCTTGTTGCCTGGGGGATGCACGTCAGAGAAATGGGGAGTTTCCCTTCTCAGATGAATCAGCCTTGTGACCCAATCCCCATCCCTGCCAGGGCCCCTCCCAGTCGCTGGGAGTGGGGTGCAGCTGCCCCGCCGGGAAAATCCCCCAAATCCTGCCAAATCTCTGGCTGAGTGTCTCCAACTTTGTTTCCTGTCCTCCTTATTCTGCCCACCGTGTCCTGGCTGGAGGCAGGGGTGGGGCAGGGTCTCCCCTTACTAGCAACCCTCCTGGTGCCTCCTCTCCAGGGCTGGGGGTTAGCAGAGTGTGGTAGAGAGGATTGTGTGTGCGAGTGGGTGGCACAGAGGGTCTTCTTTTCCTGGCTTCAGGCATTTTCCCCTTGGTTTTGTAAAAGGGGCGTAGCACAGGGGCTTGTCCAAGTTTAGCCAGCCTACCCAAGCCTAGCCTCTTCCCTACTCCACATTGACAGAACCCAGCCAAATAAAGCGGAGTCCCTTGCCAGCCTGAGCGTGGCTTCAGGGAGCTCTTGGCCTAACAGGGGAGCAGTCCTTCACCATAGGCCCTGGGGACCCTTCTTGCCTGGTGGTTGCCTTTTCTGAACCTCAGTTTTTTCATCAGAATTAAAGGGAACCTCCATTTGTCTTTGCCTGTCTCCCAGATGTCTCTGAGGAACCAAGCTGGGTGCTTTACCAATTGATCCGAAGCCCTTGGCAGATCTCGTTGATTTCTGCAGTGCTCATTCAGTATCACTTTCATATAGCGAAAGCTCAACCATGTAGCAGGTGCTCTGGAGCAAGAGGACCGGGCCCGTATCTTGGCTCTGACACCTACTGTGTCCTTGAATCAACTACTGAACTTCTCTGAACTTGTTTTCTCTTCTGCAAAATGGTCATAATAGCCAAGCCAAATGAAGCTGTGTGAGGTAATCCAGGTAAACACTTGGCACAGTACCTGGCTCTTGTCAATAGAATGAGGACACTGAGGCCTAGAGACAGAGAATGACTTTCATTCAATCACACATTTATTGAAGAATGTTTATTGACACCCCCACTAGGCTGAGTGCTGTTCTTGGTACTGAGGATACCCTGGAGGATAGGTAAACTGCAGTGACTGTCCTCAAGGGATCCAGGACACACAGATGGGAGCCACAAAGCTGGGTGCAGTGGCACACACCTGCAATTCCAGTGACTTGGGAGGCTGGGGTAGGAGGATGGCAAGTTTGAGGACAGCCTCAGTAACTTAGTGAGGCCCTGTCTCAAAATGAAAAATAAAAAGGGCTGGCAATGTGGCTCAGTGGTAGAGTACCTCTGGGTTCAAAAGCCAGAACCAAAAACCAAAAATCCCTGTGTGTGGTGGCACACGCCTATAATCCCAGCGGCTGGGGAAGCTGAGGAGGATCGTGAGTTCAAAGCCAGCCTCAGCAAGAGTGAGGTGCTAAGCAACTCAGTGAGAAGCTGTCTCTAAATAAAATACAAAATAGGGCTGGGGATGTGGCTCAGTGGTCAAGGGCTCCTGAGTTCAATCCCTGGTACCAAAAAAGAAGAAAAAAAAAAAAAAGATGGGAGCCACAGGTGGGTGCCTGTAATGGGGACCTGGGAATGTGCTATAGCAGTTGGGGTGAAGATAGGTGGCAGAAAGTCTGTGGCTATAACCCCTGAGCCCATGGGTCTGAGATGTGGAGTTAGCTAGGAAAGTGGGTGAGGAACAGGCATGCCCAGCAGAGGAGATGGCATGAACAAAGGCACAGAAGTGGGAAAGGCCAGAATGTATGCAACAAAACCACATGCAGCTTACAATTCCAGAACAAGGACGAGAAGAGAGTGGGGGAGAGAGACCGTGGGAGGGGACAACAGGAGCTGGATCTGAGTTAATTACTTCCCTTAATAATTCATGGAGGGCTGGGGTTGTGGCTCAGTGGTAGAGTGGATGCCTGGCGAGTGTGATACCCTGGGTTCGATCCTCAGCACTGCATATAAATAAATAAGTAAATTATAAATGTCCATTGACAACTAAAGAAGTATTTTAAGAAAATTTAAAATTTATGAAGAGCTAGATTCGGGGCTGAAATTAAGGCACTATTTCTGGCTTTGTGGAGCACACAATCTGGGTATATGACTTAGGGACACCAACCAGGTCTTGTGATCAGGGCTGCACAGTCAGTGTTCTAGTAGAAGGAAGGCCTGAGACCCAGTGGGCAAAGGAAGTGCCAGTTGGCTTTGGTGGAATGAGCATGGACAGGTAGAGGTGCCTGAAGAAAGCCAGGGCTGATGGCCTGATCGATGGCAGCCCAGGAGAGTGGACTCCTGCAGGCTGTGGGGCCAGGAAGGACTCGAGCAGTTCAGAGGCACGGGCAACTGTGCAGCTGTGGCTGTAGACCTGGAGGTGTGGGAAGACAGGACACAAACTACTGGCCATTGCCATCATTTGGCAGAGACGGCGAGGAATGGGCTGGTGTAGGGCCGTGGGGACAGAGGGATGGAGAGCAGGGATGAGTGTGACAAGCTTTCTTATGGGAAAGGACTGCCTGCATCACTTGGGCATCTCTGTGGCACCCATGAGGGCCTGTCCAGAAACCCCCAAACTTTGGCCCACTTCAATCAAACACAAAGCACTGATGGTCTGAGGTAGGCAGGGCACCGGGTTCCAACTCAAAAGCCAGTTCTGGGGACTTCCCAAGGTTGAACTGAGGGGGACCCAGCCCTGGGGAAGCTCAGGGTGGGGAGGAAGCTGAGGAGGGGGTTGAGCCAGCATCTCATGACTCAGCCACTTCCACCCAGTCAGCCCAGTGGCATCTCCGCTCCCCTGCTCCAAATTCCAACTTGGTGAGGCTGCTGGAGGCTGAGTCAGCTCCTGCACGGCACGAGAGCAGCATCCAGGACGGTTCCCTGCCAAATCCCCTGGCCCTCAACCAAGGCAGGGCCAGGCGCAGAGTTGGGGAGGTAGGGGATGCAGGAGCCAGGCTTCCAGAGGCTACAGCAGCTCGAGTAGAGCAAGGTGGCCCATAAGATTGTGTGAGTGAATGAGCTTTGTGGGTTGTGAAGCATTAACACAGGCAAGATTTTTTCCTCTAGGTCCAGGACCACACTTTGCCTGAGGAACTCAGAGAACAGGACACACGTCCCAGCTCTGCCCCACTTAATGGATTACCCTGAGGAAACTCCTTTCCCCTCTTGACCTCAATTTCCTTGACCACAGGATTGGTGGTCCCTTTAAAGAGGTCATGAGACTTAAATGATGTAGATGGAAATGCTTCACGAACTGGTGGCTTCTGTGATGGTCAGGATGATACAGATTAGGACACATGGCAAACCTCTGGAGACACCATCAATGGTTGTAGAGGTTGTTCACTGAGACTATCCAGTCCAGAGTGTTGAAATCCAGCACATCCTCTACTTGCCAAAGGTGTGTCCCAGTCTGGGACTGCCAGAACCAAGAAAACACTTTTCTCTAAAATACACAAATGCACCCTGGGGAGTAGGAGTGGCCCCTTGGGACTTCCTGGGTCAAACCCCGGATTTATGGAAAAACTGATTCTAACTTTTTAGGTGCAGAAGAATTAGAGCTGGCTTTACAGAAGTTCTCAGAAAGCAAGACCACTATTGGACACAGTGGCACACACCTGCAATCCCTGTGACTCAGGAGGCTAAAGCAGGAGGATCACAAGTGCAAGACCAGCCTCAGCAACTTAGTGAGACCTGTCTCAAAATAAAAAAAACAAAAAGGGTTGGAGATGTACTCCATGATGGGTTCAATTCCTAGTACTGGAGGGAGGCGTGGGGGAAGAGGGAGAAGGGAGATCATTGTTGGCAGTGAGGCGTATCTTATTACTGGGCAGGAGTGGGTTACAAGGGGCAGTATCTCCTGGCCCAGCCTCTCCCCAGCAACCAAGCAGTTAACCACCAAGACAGTACTTTAAAAAACACTCAAGACACAGACCCAAGCTGGGTTTTATTGAAATGCCAGGAGCAGGCACATGTCAAGGTAGCCAGAAAAGGGAGGAAGGTGTGCAGGCTTGTGAGAGGGCAGGCAGGGCCAGGCCCCATGTTGTGGCCCTGTATCCTCTTTCTGCCAGGGGATCAGTGGGCACAACTACCCTCCCAACAAAACGGCATGCTCAGTCCTGCAGGGCCCCTGCCCCCTGGACTACAATGGTTCCAAGGAGAGGGAATGGAAGCACTGTTTTCCTCCTTGAGAGGAAGGAAAGAAGGGAAGACTTCAGGAAGGGAAGGTGCAACTGGGGTCAAGGGTGGCCAAGGAAGGTTCTCTTCTTGAGTATCTGCACCCAAACTGTGATCCTGGGCAGTGATGGGAGCAACATGAGGGCCTGGCCCTCAGGGAGCCAAAGCCCCCAGTTTGTGGGGGCTGGAGTCAGTCCCGAACAAAGGGCAAAAGTTCCAGGGGACTGAAGATGCAGGAAGTTCCCAAGTAACCTAATCCTCAGAGCTGCGGGGGCTTGGCCTTGGGACAAGGAGGAGGAAGACAGTTGAGTCCATCCTCAGCAGGGTGGGGATAGAGGACAGTCTCCCCCATTTGGCCCTATTAAGTCAGTTCCACATTGTTGGCACGGTCCAGCACCCGAGAGCCACGGGAATTGCCTCCAAGCTGGAAACGGCTCTCATAGAGAGTAGGGCAGAGATGCCAGCGATTGGCCCGGTAGATGCCCAGGTAGGTGTAGACATCTGGCTTGTAGGTGAGCAGACACTTAATGCCTGCCGCACGGATGGCCGAATCTGCCTCCAGTACACCCAAGCGGTCCGTAAAGTCATCTGTGTAAACACAGATGACCTGGCGCCCACCCTCCTTGGCCCGCGGGCTCACCTTGGCCACCTGAAGTCGGCCCTCAACCACAGCCCGGGCAATGCCAGCCCAGGCATGGTCCAGCTTGAAGCCAGGTGCCAGGTGAATCAGCCACTTGCCCGAAAGCACATGGTGGGTGATGGCCAGCTGGCGCAGGGTACCTGGTGTGATGGGCCGCCCGCTGTTCTGCAGAGCCTCCCAGGCTGCCTGCAGGCCCTGTACGTCACCTGAGTTGGGGGTATAGCCCTGCCCATAGGCTGCAATCCAGCCCACAGGTTCAGAATTGGGTGAACCGGGGTCCCCATAGCGTGTGACTTGGGATGGTGGGTACTTGGCCAACCAGGCATCCAGCTCAGCAGCAGGTGTAGTTCGGGCATCAAACACCAGCCAGGGGTCCATGTCAGCTGCCATGGCCTCAGCAGCCAGGTGCTCAGCGGTGAAGCCATCCTCCCGGCCACCTGGAGAGTCCTCCTCCTCCAGTTCCTCACCTGGCTCCATCCTGCTATGAGGGAATCGAGTCAGGGCAGGTCTGAGACAACGAGGCATACTAGGTCCTGGTGGTACAAAGTACTACATAAACTGTGTGGCCTTGGGCAAGACTTAACATCGCTGTCCCTCATCTTACAATGAAATAACAACTGATCCTGTCCCGTAGATTTGTTTCGAGAATTAAATGCCTGAGATGGAGTGGGCCCTAGGTAAGCTACTGTTATTACTACTCTCACCGCTTACAGAATAGGTAAGCTCAGCGGAAAGGGACTTGCCCAAGGTCACACCTGTAGTGAGTGGCGGAGAGGAATGTGAATTCAGGTGTGGGAGCAAGCAGCCCCAGCAACACCTCCTGTAGAGACCGGCTGGGATCCAAGACGCTGCGATCTAATGGACAGAAGCAAAGAAGCGCAGGTTCACGCAGCCCCCAGGTAGGCCCAGGAGGGCGTGGCCTCCGGGGAAGACGTTCTCGGGAACGCTTCAAGACTGGGACATTGAGGCCCTGAGAGGCCAGAGTGACCAGTCCGAAACCAATGGGCGGTGCCCGGACTCGAACCCGGTCTGGATAGAACCTGCGGGAGAGCCAGGCTCTTGGCCCTGCCACGCCCGCCGCCATTAGCGCACTTGGCCCGAGAAGTGCTCCCCCACCCAGCCCTGCCCCTCCCACCGCTCCGCAGTCACCTCCGGCCTTCGCTGCGTTCAGCGCCGGCCCAGCCTCGGGCCCGGCTCCTCTCCTGCCGGGGCTCCGCGCCGCCGCCGCCGCCGCCGCCGCGCCCCGCCCCCGCCACGGCAGCCGCCGCCGCCGCCATCTTAGCGCCCAGCCGCCTCAACAACAACTTTATAGACAAGCGCAGCCACGGGGCGGGGCCATCGGGCCCGCCCCGCCGGCTGCGGGGCGGGGCCGGCGGGAAGGGGCGGGGTCTGACGGGGGGCTGACCCTGGGGCGGGGCCATCGCGGGAACCCAGGGAGGGGCGGGCCTACGGGGGGCGGGGCTAACGTTCGCTCTTCGGACTTGGGGGCGGGCCGGAGTGGCTGGTCGGTCGAGCACCGACGCGCACCGCCCGGGAGGCTCTGAGAGCCGGGCGCTTGGGCCCTGCGAGCGGCGTCTCGACAGGCGGCGCTAGGACCCCGTAGGGAGTGGCGGGGGCGGAGCGGGCGGCACCAGGACCCGGGGGACCCGCGTCGGGCGGGCAGCGAGCAGGCCCGGAGGCCCGGGGGCCGGAGGCTGCGGGCGGCGGCGCTGGGCCCGGCGCGGCGAGAGAGGCCCCGAGATGCCGAGCAAGAAGAAGAAGTACAACGCGCGGTTCCCGCCGGTGAGCACGTGGCTTGGCCCGGAGGGAGCAGGCCCGGGCTCTGGGGAGGCTCCGGCCCCGCCGGGCCGGGGGTGGGGGCGGACGCCTCTGGGTTTCGGGGCCTGAACGCCCCGCCCCCTTCCGTGCCCTCCCGGCCTCCGTGCCCCCCCCCCCCCGCCTCCTTGCTCCCGAGATCCCTCTCGTTCCCCCCGGCACCCTTTCAGGGACCACCGCGACCGGGTCCGAACTCTGCCCCTTTCTGTAGGCGCGAATCAAGAAGATCATGCAGACGGACGAAGAGATTGGGAAGGTGGCGGCGGCTGTGCCTGTCATCATCTGTATCCTGTCGGGGGCTGGCCGGGTTGAGGAGCCTGGGGGAGGGACCGGGCGCCCCCTTGCCGCGTTCTCCTTGACACCACTCAGCCCGGGCGCTTGAGCTCTTCCTGGAGTCGCTTTTGAAGAAGGCCTGCCAGGTGACCCAGTCCCGAAACGCCAAGACCATGACTACATCCCACCTGTGAGTGGCCACGGAGCTGAGAGGGACCCGTAGGAAGACTGTGTCTTGACAGGGAGGGGGGATGCTGCTGGGAGACCAGCAAGACTCAGAGACTGGTGGAGGAGAGTTTGGGTGTTCCATGCAGGGGGAACAACCTGAGCAAAGCAGAGAGGCTGTGGTGGGGTTGGGGAGGGCATTTTCTAGACTCCACTCCTGACATCCAGGGCTCCTTGCTTCCCTGGCCGAAGGACTCCGTATTTGGGCCCCACTGAAATGCCTTCCCCCTCCCCACCTCTTCCAGGAAGCAGTGCATTGAACTGGAGCAACAGTTTGACTTTTTGAAGGACTTGGTAGCATCAGTGCCTGACATGCAGGGGGATGGAGAAGACAACCACATGGATGGGGACAAGGGTCCTCGCAGGTGGGGGCCAAGGCCAGGTGTATAGGTGGGGAAGGCCAAAGCTACAGGTGCTGGGGGGGCAACCAAAGAGGGAGAAGACCTCTGTGCAGATGGATTGTACCTTCCTGCAGGGGCCGGAAGCCTGGAGGTAGTGGCCGGAAGAATGGTGGGATGGGAAGCAAAGGGAAGGACAAGAAACTGTCTGGAACAGACTCAGAGCAGGAGGTGAGTGAGGCCTCAACCACCTGTTCTGCCCTGTGTTGATGAGAAGGGCAGCCTTATGCCAGGTTGAGCGGACTGAAGGTCTGGTCTCATCCTTATCTGTGACTTCTTGTACCCTGTATAAGTTAGCTTTGGGGGTCTGTTCCTGTCCCTGCCACTCTCAGAGATCTGGGATCCCTGTTGATGGGCCCATGGCTTTTCTTGTTAACTCTGACCTCTGCTTTGCTCATAGGATGAGTCTGAGGATACAGATACTGATGGGGAAGAAGAGACACCACATCCCCCACCCCAGGTCAGCCACCCCTCTGCACACTTTCAGAGGTAAGCAGCCGAGAGCATCAGGAGGGAGCTACCAGGCTCCTCAAGATCACTTGGTTTTCCCAGTGATCTTCCCTGGCCACTTGGTGTGTTGATTGTAGCAGGATTGGGGGATGGGAAGGGAGCAAATAGGGGCGCCGAAAGGCATGAGACTGTTTTCTGAAATGTCTTGTCCCTGCCTTGGTCAATGGCAACAGATGGAGCTGGGTAGGGGCTGTTCTGGGCCCTTCCTTCCTTGGGATTTGGCTCTCCATGGTCCCAGAGGGTGGGGGGTGGGGTGGGGCTCAGTGGGTCAGGATGGGCATGGGAGCAAAGCCTGATTTTCCCTCCTGCTTTCTGCCCTGCAGCCCTCCGACCCCCTTCATGCCCTTTCCCTCTACTCTGCCTTTGCCCCCGGCACCCCCGGGCCCCTCAGCACCTGACGCAGAGGACGAAGAGGACTATGACTCCTAGCAGCCTCTGCCCCCCAGGCCATACCCCCTTTTAGTCCGTTTTAGTTGCTCTGGGGGGAAGAGATAAGATGGAACTGTTCTTAAATTTATTAAAAAATAAATAAACAAAAGGGAACATCAGTGTCTTCTCAGCCTGTGTTCAAGGCTTTGTGACGGTTTTCTCATCCACTCCATTGCCTTCCCACACTCAGGGACCTTGGTATGTCAGGCAGCAGCTGAATTAAGCACGTGTCAACTGGGGAGGCTGGAGGCCCCAGTTGTGCCAGGATGGCACCAGGGATGCTGACAGAAAGAGTGGGGAGGGTGGTCTAGCGCCCATGTCAGGACTGGATGTATTGGGGGACAGCCTATCTGACCTGCTGTGACCTGCTTTTCTCTGTACTGCTGTAAGGGGACAGGCACAGCAGATAGAGATTGGACCTTGAAAACTGTGGGGCAGGATAAGGCAGAAGCACAGAGCTCAGCAGACCCAAGGCTCGTTTTGGCCTTAGACGAGACTTGACTTGGGGGCTAGAGAGAGGGAATTATTAAAGACAACTCCCAGGTTTTTTTTCTGCAGCAACTTTGGCCATTCTCTAATGGACCTGAAGGACAGGTGGGAGGGAAGGATTGGGCAGGCCACCAAAGCAGATAGGAGCCATCAGGCCCAGGGCCACCTTGCTGCTTCTCGAAGGAAGTGGTTAGCTACCTAATGCTGCAGAAAAGGATGTGGTGCCTGCAAGGTGTCCTTTAGCTTCAGGGGAACCTTCACCAGAGCTGCTTCAGTGAAGCAGCTAGTTCTTGACAAAGGAGCAAGAATTGAGATGAGAAGATCTGGGTGAGGAGGGTCTATGCTTAGGTCTATGAGGCCACTGAAGGAACAGGGTCTGGGGTTTTGTTTGTTCTTATTTTGGTGGTACTGGGGATCAAAACCAGGAGTACTTAACTACTGAGCTACATCTCCTAGCCCTTTATATTTTTTTTATTTTGAGACAGGGTCTTGCTAAGTTGCTGAGGGTCTCACCAAATTGCTGAGACTCCCCTCGAACTTTCAATCCTCTTGCCTCAGCCTCCCAAATCACTGGGATTATAGGCATGTTCCACTGTGCCTGGCAAACGTCTATTAAGTAACTAAGGGGTCAGCAGTATATACAGCATAGATACACTAAACAAAGGGAATATTCATATCCTGGACTGACTGGAGCAGAATAATAGGCTATTCTGTGATGTTACTCAGAATTGTATGCAATTTAAACTTAATATTTCTGGAATTTTACACTTAGTATTTTCATATATAGGTTGACTGAAGTAACTACTATCATGGAAAGAAAAAACACAGGTGGGGAGAGAGATGTTAATGTGCAGGATTTCTTGTGTGTGTGTGTGGGGGGGGGGGGACCAGAGGTTGAACCCAGGGGCACTTAACCACTGAACCACATACCCAGACCTTTATTTATCTTTTATTTATGTAATTTATTTTATTTATATATTTATATATTTTTATTTATTTGTTAAGTTGCTTAAGGCCTCACTAAATTACTGAGGCTGGCTTTGAATTGGAGAGCCTTCCAGGCTGTTGGGATTCTGTTGGGATGGCAGGCATGTGTCACCAAACCCAGCAGGATTTCATGTATGACTTACAGGCCCCCTAAAAGTTTTCCAGTGGGAGTAAAAAAATCGAAGCTGGGATCTTAGGGTTTAGCAGCAAAAGAGGGTGATTCACATGTGCTAGGACCTTTAAGAAGAGAGACCTTGGAGATTTCAACAAATGTAAATAGATCAGAAAGAGTATAAAGCGGCAAGAGGGGATGCTTAGTGGCAAATTGAGTGCTTGCCTCACATGAAAGAGGCCCTAGGTTCAATCCCATCACCACACAAACAGAAATGCTGGGCCTAACAGTGTTTTGTTTTGTTTGGTATCAGGGATTGAACCCGGGGTGCTTAACCACTAAACTACATCCCCCAGTCTTTTTTTTTTTTTTTTTTTTGCTGAGGCTGGCTTTGAACTTGTGATTCTTCTGCCTGGGCCTCCAAAGCTGCTGGGATTACAGGATTACAGGTACACCACCGTGTCTGGCTCAGTTTTTTTTTTTTTTTTTTTTTTTTTTTTTTTAAATGGGGGAAAACAAGTTTCTAGAGAGAGGGACTGTGAAAGGAGAATAGAATTGGTGGATAGAAGTGGTAGGCCTGAGGCAAACCCCAGTGTGAAGAGGGAGTTGGTTTGGGTGGGGCATTGAGGTGCCCAGAGTTTTTTCCTGATGGTGGCTGGCTGCTCTGTGAAATAGAAGTCAGGGTCACCTGCCTTATGTTAGGAGAAAAGGTGGGCTGAGATGGCTCTAAGGACAGTGGAAGGGGCTGCAGCTTGAGGCGTGTTGGTGTGGCACAGCGGCACCATCTCTCCCTTACCCCAGCCTGGGGTGGGTGCAATTCATGCCACACCCTGAGGTTGAGAGGTGGGCAGGTGCACCAGCCTGGCCAGTCACAGCACCCTACTCTAGCACATGAGAACCCTCGAAATTTAGGTGGGACCACTGGGAAGGGGTTTTGACAAGATCACTGGCAAGGATGACAGTGGCGGTCACACTAGTGTGGCAAAGCTGATGGACTGGGAGCTACTGGAAGGTTATGCCACCCCAAGGAGCCATCCCGCCTGAGAATGACATCAGTGCCAGGGACAGAGCTGAGATGTTCCATGATAGAGACTTCTGATGACATCTTAGCACCCGGATCTTGACCCTTCAGAGCCTTGTGCATCTGGACTTCCTAAACACCCACCCAGACACCTGAAACGGGGAAGTGACCTCACTGAGAAGATGGTGACAGAGCTCGTAGTGCTGGGGGAATGTGTGGGGACAACCACCTTGGAAAAGCATTTGGCTGTAAAATATAGGTTTTTCCCTGTGACCCAGCTGTTCCACTTCTAGGTATCTTACCAAGAGAAGTGAGGGCACTTGCCCACTAAAGACATGGGGAGTGTTCATAACCCTGGAAACAGCCCAGCACCCGCCAAAAAGAACATGAGTAGATCCATGGCAACCTGTGTGTTCCTTCAGCAGGGGTAAATCTCGTAGATGTTGAGCAAAAGCAGCCCAATGCAGAGTACACTAATGATGTAATTCATTTAAATGAAATTGATGGTGACAGAAGTCAGTATAGTAGTTACTTAAGGGTGGGATTTGGCTGGGAGGGGGCACAGGGAACCTTCTGGAAATACTGTATCACTCGAACTGCATGGTAGTTATATAAAAAGTTACATTCAGGTATATACTTAGGATTTGTGCAATTTTATGATATCCTCGTAAAAATTTTATTCATTTATTCTATCTACCTACCTACCTATCAAGAATCTATTGCTTGCCAAGCAGTGTTCTAGGTAGTGGTGATTATTACAAAGTGTTCTTGGAGTACATTTCTGAAGGGGAAAGACAGATGATAAAGGCCAGAAATAGCATGTCAGATGGAGATTTGTGCTGTGCGGAAAATAAAGCACAATAAGGGAGGCCTGGGGAGTCCAGAAAGGGTGGCCCAGCATCCTGTTCAGGTCCAATGGTGACTCGACTGAGATGAGAGTGAGTAGGAGATCCCAGAGTGAGGAGCGAGTGGGCTGCCCAGCCATCTGTGGGGAGAGGGCTCCAGGCAGAGGGAACAGCAAGCCAGAGGTTGAATGGGTGGTGGCTTCTGTTGGTTCCTCCATGGTCTTCTACTCCCACTTCCTCAGCCACCGGCCAAGCCCTACTCAGGGCCATCCTGGCTGAGGAGTGTCTTTGTGGTGCTGGCAGCCCCTCGGGGTCCAGAGCTTTGTGGAGGCAGGAAGGGTGGTGGTGTGGGACTGGCCCCTGCTTCACAGCTGCCCAGTGTGCTGCTTGTCCTTAGGGCCCCAGAGGCGAGGGAGGAGAGCTGAGGAGCAGTGACCTCACCCACCCTCTCCCTTCCCTGTCTGGAGGGTAGAGATCTCTTCCCCTCTGGGCTCCACCGTCTACCCACCCTTCCCCTGTGGCAGCAGCTCCTTCCCTGTGCTGTTAGATCCCAGGCCATGATGGGTTCTCCTTCCCTCGAGGGGAGGTGGCTTGGCAAAGAGGCAGACACCGAGCAGACTGTGCATGGACCAACATACAAGGAGGTGGAGTTAACAACCTCTTCCCCACCCTGGGCCAGCTGCTGTCCCTTCTCTGCTCCAGGCATGGAAGTGACCAAATTCCCACTCTTGGGCTGTGGGTCTTGAGATGGTGAGTGGCACCCATGATCTAGGCGCTCCACCAGTGTCCTGATCCCCCTCGCCTTGGTGCAGCGAATTTGGTGATAGTGGGTTAGGACTCTCTCAGGGGGCTCTTGATAACTGGGGAGTGAGCAGGGCCATGTGACCCTGCCTCCTGTCATCAGGGTGAGCCATCTTTATTCTGAATCAGTCTTCCTGTTGTGTGTGTGTGTGTGTGTGTGTGTGTGTGTGTGTGTGTTCAAATGTCGATTTTTTTTTTTTTTTTTTTTTTTTTGGTGCCAGGGATTTGAACCCAGGGCCTTGTGCTTGTGAGGCAAGCACTCTACCAACTGAGCTATATCCCCAACCCTCAAATGTCAATTTTGAAAGCATGGAATAAGGGCTAAGCTTTCTGCGATTCATGGGGGAACTTGCAAAGAAAAGCAAGATCCTATAAGACAAAGTCAGATGAACCACTTGCCAGTGAGGAGGTGGAAAGGCAGTGTGGCGTCTTGGTGGGAATGGAAATGAGTGAGATGCTGCCAAAGTGCCCCCGGCAGATCCCCTCTTAGGTCAAACCTCTCATTCATAGAAAGATTCGTCTAGGCTTGTTAGGAGAGGCAGAGTGGCTGGGGAGCTGGACGGCTGGTCCTTGTTTCCAGCTGAGGAGAACCGCAGGGAGGAGGCGAAGGGGCGTGGTGTAGGGACGTGGAAGGAGATTTCCAGCCCAGCACCATTTGCAGAAAGGGAGAAGCAGCTGTATGTGACAAGCCTGTGTGTTTCTGCCACTTAGTCTGACCTTGGGCAATTGACTTAAGCTCCCTTACTTCAGTTTCCTTATTTCTACAATGGGGACAATAAAAGCATCTCTTCCAGGGACTGCGATGGCACATGCAATATGACACCCATAGTGCCTGGCATACATCACCTCCGATCAGTGTGCTCCCAATTTCCTACATGGATGTGAATCAGTGCCTAGAAGGCAGATTGGAGGTTTCTAGGGGGCGGGCCTGGGGACACAGTGGTAAAGGCTTACCTAGGATGCATGAGGCCTGGGTGCCCTCCTCAACACCATACTTTGCCAAGACCTCCAAGAATGAGCTAAACCAGTTTATCATTAGGACAGTGCCTCAGAAGGGCCCGGTAAATGGTGGCCCTGAGCACCCGCTCACACTCCTGGGAGGCAAGTGCAGAAATAGGCATAGCTCCTCTTCTGCCTGCATGCCAGTCCAGCTGGGCAGGAGGTGACAGGCAGGTGGTGAACATATCTCTAACCCTTAATGCTGGGGTGAAGAGTGCTGTCAAGGGCTGGGGGTGTGGCTCCGTGGTGGAGAGCTTGCCTAGCATGTGCCAGGCCCCGAGTACAGTCCCCAGCACCAAAAAAGCAAATAAATAGGATACAGGCCCGAAGGTGCTTACCTATTTGTTCTGGTAACCCAAGAGGGCAACTGTGTTGAAGCAGCAGCACCTTCAGGGAGGCCGGGGAGGGGCAGATCCTCTCCCAACCCTCTGTCCTGTTATCCAAGGCGGGTTTCTCCATTCCTCTGGTTACTGGTGTCCCCTCAATGCCCCCCGCAACTCCTGGACCTTGTCTAGAATCACATTCGACACTGCTGGGAGGCTGATCAGTTTCAGGGTAGGGGGACCCATTCTGGAGCAAGGGCCTGGGCCCTGCATCTGTCCTGGGAAGGCCCTGCTGCATGACCGTCTGGTCTGTTCTCCTCAGGGTTGGGGTCCGCCCACTGCCAGGAGGAAGCCTACACCCTGCTGAGAGTTTAGCCTTGGCATGGTACTCCTTGTATTTAATTCTAGCTCCACTCTTCTTAGCCTCGTGTCTCTAGTACCCCAACTCTCTCTTTCAGTTTCCTTGGAAAATGGGCATCACAATTTTCCTATGTCATAGTGTTGTCCCAAGGATTTTGTGATTTTTATAAAGATCTGTTGGCTACCTGTTGCATGCAGGTCTTCCTTCTGGACTCCAAAGTTCAGCCCTGAACAAACCCAGTCCCTGGAGTGTTTGCACCATTTACTTTTTTTTTTTAATTTACTATCTAATCTTTTTTTCTTTTTTCTTTTTTGGTACTGGGGATTGAACCCAGGGATGCTTAACCCCTGAGCCATATCTTCAGCCCTTTTTGTATTTTATTTAGAAACAAGGTTTCACTGAATTGCTTAGGACCTCGCTAAGTTGCTGAGGCTGGCTTTGAACTTGTGACCCTCCTGCCTCAGCCTCCTGCGCTGGTGGGATCACAGGCATTATAGGCGTGCACCACTATGCCCAGCTCATGTTTTTTTCTTTTTTTATTTACTATTTTAATCATTTTTAAGTGTGTGGTTTGGTGGCAGAAAGTATATTCACATTGTGGTGTGAACATGGCCACCATTCATCTCCAGAACTTTATTATTCCAACTGAAACTGTCCCCATTCAACAATGAGTTGGCCACCCCTTTCACCACAGTCCCTTGTGACCACCATCTGCTCTGTCTCTATGAATCTGACCATCCCAGGTGCCTCCCATGAATGGAATTGTATTTGTGCTTCCGTGACTGGCCTGCTTTACTTGGCTTATCTTTCAGGTTCAAACATGCTGGAGTTTATGTCAGAATCTTCTTCCTTGTTAAGGACAAGTAATATTCCTTGTACATATATATATACCACATTTTATTTATCCGTACATCTATTAATTGAGACTTAGATTGCTTCTGCTTGTGGGCTGTTGTGAATAATGGTATCATGAATATGGTGTGCAAATACCTGTCTGAGTCCCTGCTTTATTATTATTATTTTTTTTGTGTGTGTAGTACTGAGATCAAAGATACCCAGAGCCCCTTGTGTGCCAGGCAAGTTCACTACCTCAGCCCCTGAGTACCTGCCTCCAATTTTCTTGTGCATATATAACCAGAAGTGGAGTTACTGGAACACATGATGATTCTATGTTTAAGTTTTTGAGGAACAATCAAACTGTTTCCCATAACAGCTGACTGATTTACATTTCCACCGGAGATACATGAGAGTTCCATCCAGTCTCTTCACATCCTCACCAACACTTGTTAATTTCTATCTTTCATGTTTTTTTTTTTTTTTTTTTTTAAATAGGGATTGAAACCAGGGGTGCTTACCACTGAGCTACATCCCCAGCGGGGGGCTTTTTTAATTTTTTTTTTTAATTTTAAGAAATAGGGTTTCACTGAGTAGCTTAGGGTCTCCCTAAGTTGCTGAGGCTAACTTTGAACTCATCAGCCTCCTGCCTCAGCCTCCTGAGCTTACAGACATGTGCTACCACACCTGGCTTCACTGTGATTTTAATTTGCATTCACCTAATAGTTAAGGATATGAAACACCTTTTCCTGTGTTTATTGGCCATTGGCCATTTGTATGTCTTCATTAGGGGAATGTCTATTCAAATCCTTTGCCTACTTTTAAATTGGGTTATTTGCCTTTTTTATTGTTGAATTGTAAGAGTTTACATGTATACCTATGTCTATCTATCCATCTATCTTTCTGTAGAGAGAGAGGATGTGTGTTCAGTGCTTCTACTGGAACCCAGAACTCACACATGCCAGGCAAATGCTAGACATGCCCAGCCCCATGTTCTTTATATCCTTTGGATACAAGTCCCTCGTAAGATTTATGATTTACAAATATTTTCTCTGATTTTATGAGTTGTCTTTCAATTCCTTGATGGTTCAAAGCACAGAAGTCTTAAATTCTGATGAAATCATATTTATCTATTACTTTTGTCACCCATGCTTTTGGTGTCAAACCTAATGAACCATTGCCTGGTACAAGGTTGTCAACTTTTTTTTTTTTTTTTTTTGGTGTGGGGAATTGATCGCAGGGTCTTGTGCATGCAAGGCAAGCACTCTACCAACTGAGCCATATCCCCAGCCCCTGGTACAAGGTCGTGAGGATTTAATTCTGTTTTTTACTAAGGGTTTTATAGTTTTAGCTCTTTCATTTAGGTCTGTGATTCATTTTGAGTCTATTTTTGTATATGATGTAAGGCAGGGTCTAACTGCATTCTTTCGCATGTGGATATCTACTCTGAGCACCATGTGTTGAAAAGACTATTCTCTTTTCTGTTGTTGTTTAAAGGGATAGAAGTTTTTTAAAAATATTTTTTCATTGTTGATAGGCCTTTATTTTATTTATGTATGGCACTGAGAATTGAATCCAGTGCCTCACATATGCTAAGCAAGTGCTCTGCCACTGAGCCACAACCCCAGCCTGAAAAGACTATTCTTTTATCTCTCTTGCTTTTTATTTTATTTTATTTTATTTCTGTACCAGGAATTGAACCCAGGGTTGCTTAACCTCTGAGTCACATCCCCAGTCCTTTTTATATTTTATTTAGAGACAGGGTCTCACTGAGTCACTTAGGGCCTTGCTAATTTGCTGAGGTTGGTTTCAAACTCACAATCCTCCTGCCTCTGCCACACCAGCCTCTGGGATTACAGGTGTGCGCCACTGCACCTCGTGACTATTCCTTTCTCATTCAGTAGTCTTGACAAGAATTAACCATACACGTAAGGACTCTTATTTCTGGATTCTCAATTCTATTTCATTGATCTGCATTGATCTGGATCATGGTAGTTTTGTACTGTTGTTTTCTTTCTTTTTCCTTTTTTTCTTTTTTTTCTTTTTGTGGCACTAGGGATTGAACCCAGGGCTTCAAGCATTCTAGGTAAGCACTCGACCACTGAGCTATATCCTCAGCTCCTCAGCACTTTTTTTTAAACAGGGTCTTGCTAAATTGCCCAGTCTGGCCTCAAATTTAGGATCCTCCAATTCTGCCTCCGTCCTCTGAGCACTGGTGCATCCACATGTTTGACTTAGCTCTGTACATTTTGAATTGAAAAATGTGAGTCTAACAACTTTGTTCTTTTTAAGGATTCCTGGGTTATTCTGGGGGCCTTTGAATTTCCACATAAATTTTAGAATTAGCTTATCAATTCCTGCCAAACCTAGCTGAGATTTTGGTAGGGTCTGAGTTAAATCTTTTTATAGCAAATTGCCATCTTCTGATTTCATTTTTATTGATGGATATTTTCTTCTGACTAAGAATCACGTTTTTCTAATATATACATATATATGTATAGATATATTCATGTTTGGCTGGGTGCCAAACATTGTGAATTTTACATTGTTGATTTGAATTTTACCGAATCCTTTAAAAAGTTTTGGACTTTCTCTGGCACTTTAGTCAAAATACTTGTGGTTAGTTTTGATCATTTCTAGATTAGTTTTGCGGAGCTTGGTGGCACACATCTGTAATCCCAGCTACCCTGGAGGCTGAGGCAAGAGGATTGCAAGTTTGAAGCCATCCTCAGTGACTTAGTGAGACTTAAAAAAAAAAAAAAAAAAAAAAGTGTAGGGGGACTGGGGATATAGTCAGTGGTGGAGTGCTTGCCTGGCATGCAAGAGGGTTCAATCCCAGTAAAAGCAAATCAAGACTTCCAGTCCTGGGTGAGCACTCAGAATCTTTAGTTCCAGCTCTGTAGTAGTTGTTCTTTTTCTGAAAGGTGTTCTTATCTAGCTTTCTGGGGTTTTAACCTTTGCCTTGTGTAGATTAGACTCCTCCTAACACGGGGTTGGGTGGGGGGCCTGGCAGGATTTTGGAGCTCTGTTTAAGTTCCTCTTATGTATCCTGCCCTACAAATGATAGCTGCCCTATGCATTCCCAAGCTCCCTTCTCTTTCTCCCTAATTCAGTGAGACTGGGGGACCCCAAAGCAGGCAACTGACTCCTAGGCAGATGCTAGATGTACCCTGGACAATGCAGGGCTTACCTCTTTTCTTTTCCCTTTCTCAGGGCTCATAGTCCTGTGCCAGCTGTTGTCCGATATCTGAAAGGAGTTGTTTCCTGTACTTTGTCCAGGTTCTTTCTTGTTTGTGGCCAATGGGTTCTCTTATTTATTTATTTACTTATTTATTTTTTTGCAGTACTAGGGATTGAACTTTAGAGGTGCTCTACCACTGAGCCACACTCCCAACCCTTTTTATTTTTTTTTATTTTGAGATGGAGTCTTGCTAAATTGCTGAGGCTGCCTGGGATCACAGGCAAGCACTACCACACCTGGCTCCATGGCGTACTTTTTGTCCTGCTTATTTCCCTATGGCCAGAATTGAAAGTCCTCCCTCCTTCCACTCCCCAAGTTCTTTACCTGGCTCTCGTCCTAGGTTCTTCGCATGCCGTGATTGGATTGTGGTTGAGTGAATGTGTTTTGTCCCCCAGTTGGATGGCCGTCTACAGGGCAGGGGGCCTGTCTGATTCATGCTTGCGTCTCTAGGGTGTGTCACAGGACCTGGCACGTGAAAGTAAATGATGAGCATGTCCTGTGTGCTGTTCTTTTCTGCCCCTCTTCCAGGCCATTGCAGATCACGCCTCTGTCTTTAGAGTGCCGCCCCCTGCCCACCCACTCCAACCACATGGCACCTCAAGGACTGTTGGTCAGGGTCCCCTCCCTGGTTCCAGTAATTGGTCCAGGGGTGACTGTGAGACTCAAGATAGGACACGTCAGAGTCCTTCCTGGGGTTTTTCTACCTGTACAGAGAATACTCTGTCCCCTTTGGTGGCCAAGGTCCAAGTCTGCAGATGGCATAGGCAAAGGTTCTCAAGCCTATTGATCTAGACAGAACTGAGGTCGGCAGCATTCTTGCCCTTTTCATACTCTGATAAAATAAAATAATCATTTATTTCATTGTTTAGGGCTTAATTTATTTCTGTCAGTTGTTTACCAAAGGGACCTGATTGTTACAAAATCTGTACTGAATCTCCATATATTTGCTGAACGAATTGAATAAATTGAACATCTGCCTTTTTCCCTGTGCACTTGAAGTGGCTTCCAATAAAAAAATAGAAATAGTGAATTAAGAATGTGAAAATATAATTCGAAAGAGGAAGTGAAGATTAGAATCAAGAGCCAGGTACGGTGGTACACACGTGATCCCAGCAATTCCAGAGGCTGAGGCAGGAGGATTGTGAGTTCAAGACCAGCCTCAGCAACTTAGCAAGGCCCTAAGCAACTCAGTGAGACCCTGACTCAGAAAATAAAAGGGCTGGAGATGTAGCTCAGAAAAGGCCCTCTGGGTTCAATCCTCAGTACCAAAAAAAAAAGAAAGAAAGAAAAAGATTAGGATCAAGAACAAAGTTATGTAAATATGCAGTCCAGAAAAGCTTGTAAGATGTTTTATTAATTGAATATTAAATTTGGCTTTGAGCTTCCTGGCACCCAAAGCAAAAAGAGAGCTATAATAACTTTTCTTTCTTTCTTTTTTCCTTTCTTTCTTCCTTTTTTTTTTTTTTTTCCAGAGCAAAGCAGACAGAATATACAGGTTCCTCCGTGGAAATTAAATTGTTCCTAGACTTTAGTGTCAAAGGCAAAGTTTCAGATGGGGCTATGGGAGGAGGTACTGAGTGATGTGTATACTGAGACCAACCCTAGCCACAACCCACCAGCCAGTCTGGAAGGAGTCTCCCACAGTGAAGTCTAGGCCTAAAGAACCAGTAAGGTTGCTAAATTCAGTCGTTAATTCTCAGTTGCCTTGCCTTGACCTCTCATAGCTCTTGTCAGACAGGGTCACGCCCCTCCTGTTTGCAGTCTCTTCACTGGGCTGAGAGCCCTTACTCAAACTGGCTGCTCTTTTCTGTTCCCCATGGCCACATCTCCCTGACCTCTCCTGACCTCTAAACAGTGTCAGGCCCAGCCTCCATCACCTGACCCCTGCTCTCCTTTCCCTTCCTTACATCCATCACCCAAGCCCTCCAGTCTGTCCTGGGAAAGTTCCTGGGACCTCCAGTTTAATTTCTCCTCGTCTCTGATACCAATCCAATAATGACACAGTTTTGAGAAAAATAAAAAGATGGTTTATTGCTTTGCTAGCAAAGGGGAAATATGGGGGACTCCTGTCTCAAAAGCTGTGATTCTACCCGTCAGCGGGAACAGGGGATTTTTAAGAGGTGATTCGGAGAAAATGAGATGAGGGAGGAGAGATCAGGAAGAAGTTTAGGGAAAAGAAGATCAGGGAGAAAAAAATCAGGGAGAAGTTTAGGGAAAAGGTTGGGAAAAAGAAAAACACATGTAAGTTTCAAAGCGACAAGAGATATAGTCAAAGCATCAAGTGAACCCCTGTTATATTGGCAGTCAGAGGGCACAAGGCCATGACTGTGTCCTGCTTCCTTATAGTTCTGTGATACAGGAAGTCAACTTTCTGTTTAACGAATTTCTCTTAAAATACCTGGTTTTGTGCAATAGCCAAATCTCTGAACTTCATTTAGGATGAAATATTCTCTACCTCCTTGGCCATTGCAGCCCCTGAGGATGAATAAGGGAAATCAGATCTGCCCAGTCCCTGCCCCGGCTCCCCTCCCTGCCACAACCTGGAGAGTCCCCTTCTATTGTTGTGGGGGATCCTGGGGAGGTAGGAAGGAAAGTGGTGATGAAGTGTTTATTTGGTTGGCACTGGTGGAATGTGGTGTCTCTCTCCGGGTGGCTGTGTTTAAAGCTGGTTTCTGCCCTGTGGATGCTTTTAGGGGTTCCTAGAGCTCCTTCATAGATCCCCCCCCCCCCCCCCCCCACACACACTGCAACTTCTGAGAAACATCAGGGCCAGGGCCTCTGTTTCAACTCTAATTTTCTTCTGAGGTCAGGCACACCCAGACCCACTCTACTGGGCCCCCCAGCAAGACAACCAAACTCTGTGGACAGGACCCCTTTTTACATTATTACTGGTCAATTCCCACTGGGCTGCCGTGTAACTGCAGCGTCCCCCACCCCCCACAGCTTTCAGGCCCTTTGTACCAGATCCAGGATGGGAAGGCAGCTCCCCTGTTTCCAGCTCCAGCCCTCAGGACAGAGCAACACAGTTGCCCTAGTCAATCTCATTACCAACTTCCTCCTTCAAAATTCATCCTTGATCTCTTTATATTCTTGAGATAGATAAGAGTTTCAAGTAACAGAATGAGCTGGGCCTGGCAGTGCAGACTGGCAATCCCAGCTGTTTGTGTTTCTAAGGAAGGAGGAGTTAAAATTTGAGGTCATCCTCAGCAATTCAGCAAGATACTGTCTCAGAATAAAAAACAAAATAAAGGGTTACGGGGGCTGGGGATATAGCTCAGTTGGTAGAGTGCTTGCCTAGCATGCACAAGGCCCTGGGTTCAATCCCCAGCACCACCTAAATAAATAAATAAATAAATGGTTGGAGATGTCATAGGGCACCAGTGGGTTTAATCCCTAGTGCCAACAAAAAAGAAGAAGAAGAAGAGAAAAGGGGGGTACTGGGGGTGTACTTTAGAAAGTTTATAGGCCCTGGGTTCAATCCCCGGTACCACAAAATAAAATTAAAGCCCAACTTTGAGACCAGCCTCATCAATGTAGTAAGACCCTGTCTCACAATAAAAAGGCCTGGGAATGTGGCTCAATGGTTGAGTGGTCCTGGGTTCAATCCTCAGTACAAAAAAAAAAAATTATTTTAAAGAATGGAAAAATGGATTCTGTGCTAGTTTTCCATGTCAACTTTACTGGATTAAGGATATGTAAAGTGAAGAGATCTTTTTTTTTTTTTTTTTTTTTTTTTTCCCAGTTCTGGGAATTGAAGCCAGGGATACTTTACCACTGAGCTACATCCCCAAACCTTTTTTTAAAATTTATTTTGAGACAAGATCTCAGCAAGTTGCTAAGGGCCTTGCTGAGTAGCTGAGTCTGGCCTCAAATTTGTAATCCTCTTGCCCCAAATTCCTAAATTGCTGGGATTACAGGCCTGTGTCATTGTGCCTGGTTTAGGTTCTGTGGCCTTTGGATTTACACCAGTGGTCCCCAGGTTCTCAGGCTTTTGGCCTTGGACTGAGTTGTGCCACCAGCTTACCTGCTTCTGAGACGTTCAACTTGCTCCAGCCATACTGCCTGTGTCCAGCCAGCAGATGGAGGTTCTGTCGTGGAACTTCTGGTTCTGGATTGGTTCTGTCTCTCCTTCATACAGGTCCTTCCTGTTTTCTTTAAAATGCTGCATTTTGGCCCCTGGCAGCTCATCTTGGAATTTCCGTTCATTCTACCTGGAGGTGGCAGTGGCAGTTTCCAATCTCTTGCTCTCCAACAAACCCAGAGCCTGGCCCTGTGGGTGGTGCATGCCTGTAATCCCAGTGGCTCCTGAGGCTGAGGCAGGAGGATCTCAAGTTCAAAGTCAGCTTCCACAACTCAGCGAGGCCCTAAGCAACTCAGCAAGACCCTGACTCTAAATAAAATATAAAAAAAGGGCTGGGCTGGCAGTGGGGGCGGGGGGGCTGTGGCTCAGTGGTAGAGCCTAGCATGCATGAGGCACTGGATCCAATTCTCACATAGAAATAAATGAATAAAATAAAGGTCCATCCCCAATAAATTGAATATAATATTGAAAAAAAAATAAAGGTCCATCAACAACTAAAAAAGTTTTTTAAAAAGAGGGCTGGGGATGTGGCCCAGTGGTTAAGCACCCCTGGGTTCAATCCTGAGTAGCCCCCGCCAAAAAAAAAAAAAAAAAAAAAAAAAAAAAAAAAAAAAAAACCCAGGATCCTCCCCAAAGCCTCCAGGCCCTCATAACCTGATCCTTGAGCCCCCAGAGAGGTTTAAAATACCAAAACACCAAAGAATATTACAAATAACTGTATATTAGTAAATATAAAAGCTTAAGGAAAGTGAATATGTTTCTAGAAAAATGTAAATTGCCCAAATTGGCACAATACAAAAAAACTTCAATATATCCTTCACCAGGAAAGAAAATGTATCTAAGACTCCAGTGTGCAAGAGCCCCAACAGACACTCTTAGAGGGACTTCCGCCAGAAGTACACGGAACAGATGACCTTTATCTTATACCAGTTGTTCCAAAAGCCAGGGAATGAGAGAAGGCTGCCCAATTCCTCATTTGACTCCTGAACCAGAAAAGAAAAGGAAAACAGAGCTTCAGGTTGTAGACATGAATGTTAAACTATAAGCTAATAGAATAAAATATAGGAGATTGCCCCACCTAGGGGTGGAAAAAGGACTTGTCAAGACTCTACAAGATGGGATATAGTTCAGTGGCACAGCAATTGCCTAGCCAGCACTGTCAAAAAAAAAGTTAAGGAAAACCGCACCAATACAAAGCCTATCCAAAAAATTTATGAATCTGACTCGATTGAGATTAAGAATTTCTGTTCCACAAAGACCCTCAAAGACAATGTGGACAAATGATTATGATCCAGGGAATAAAGAACTGCAAGTCAGTAAGTAAAAGACTAGAAATAAAATAGAAGAGTTGGGGGTGTGTCTCAGGCAGAGCATGTGTTTAGCATGCAACCCAGGCCCTGGATTCGCTCCCCAGCACTGCAGAAAACAAGCAAAAAACTGACAATAGAGAAATGGGCAGTGGATATGAACCCCAACTCACAGAAAGCTTGGCCCCCCAAATTAATGAAGATGTGGTCAGAGAAGTAATCAGAGCACTTCACCCAACATTACAGCAAGAGCCAAGCACATGTATATGCCTGTAATCCCAGTGACTTGGGAGGCTGAAGCAGGAGTATCGAAAATTCAAGGCCAGCCTCAGCAACTTAGTGAGGCCCTAAGCAACTCAGCAAGACACTGTCTCAAAATAAAAGAACAAAAAGTACTGGGGATGCAACTCAGTGGTAAAGCACCCCTGGGTTCAGTTTCAATGCCTACTACCAATGTGTTAATATATATAAAACATATAAGATATATGTGTGTGTGTGTGTCTATATACACACACACACACACACACACACACACATGGCAAGATACCATTTTATAATCACAGGGTTGGTAAAAATCCACAAGGTGAATTATGCTAACATTTGCAAGACAAATGTAGGCAGACAGAAAGCCATGATCACTTGGGCAGGGTATACAAAATGGTATAGCCTTTCTCTGGAGCAATCTGAAATTTGTTGTGTGTTCATGCCAAGTCCTCACATTCTTGGTCCCTGATAAATAAGCCAGGGAATTTCTCTTGCCGGTGTCCAGAGAGGCGTGTGTACAAGGTCCTTTTCGCACAGAGTCCTTTGTGGAAACAGGAGTTGGGAGCAATCTTTGGCATTTCCCACCAGGAGAATGGACTAAGTGACATGTCACAGAGGAAAGCCAGAGAACTCTGCAATAGTCCGAACCAACACAGGCAGATGATTGAAAACACAGAGTAAGGAACAAAAATGAGATCTGTACCATTTATACAAACTAAGAACACGTTATACCATGTATATAAGCTAAAAACATGAACATATAAAAACGACTAATCATCTGTAACTGGGATGGGAATGGGGATCAAAGATGAAGAAGTAAAATACAAACCAAAACAAGAGGGTGGCCTTGCAACCCCGGATGCTTGTCGTGCCATATGAGACAAGGAAGAAAATGAACTCTGTTCTCTGCTCCTGAGGACGAAAAGAAAAGGCGACTGCAAAGGACATGAACAGGCTACTGGTAGAGAAAGCACAAGTGGCCCGTCAAGAAGAAAAGTACACGAGTCTTACAAATAATGCAGGGAATGCAAGTTACAATAAGAATATTTTTCAAGTATGTGTCAGATTAGCAAATATTTTGAAAGATTATAATACAAAAATTGAGGCCCTTTGCTGACTGATGGAAATCTTACATTGATTAAAAATTGGGGCAGTAATTGGGCACTGTGAAAACGTAAATTGCTTAGAGGTGCTTATCTTGCAGAAATACCCATGTGTACAAAGACACATTTGCAAGGACATGCACAGCTGCCCTGCCTGTAGGAAGGAAGTAAGTGGGAGCTGTGCCCACGTGTGCCAAGAGGAGATGGGTCAAGTACATTACGCTACTTATGGTATGAAACTCCAAGACGACGGTGAAGACGGGCGGCTCTGTGTACTGACATGGCAGGGACTGCTTGTCCCACACCTTCAACCAGGACGTTCTGCCACCTCAACAGCGACAGTTAGTAACAGTCGTCATAATAACCCACTTTTACCTAGTGTGTCGCCTTTGTGATTTCATTTAGTCCTTGAAACACACGTATGAGCTGGGCTCATGGCCCAGTTTTGTAGGGTGGAGAAGTGGTCACAGGTCTGATGGTTCCCTGGACCCTGCTGAACTCCCGCACGCCCTAGGAAGTAGGCCTCACATACATACTGACCCCACCTGGCTGTGCTTTTTGACAAAGCCTTTGAAACTGACCGAGAACTGGTTGCCATAGAGATGGCTTGGCGGACAGTTCCAGGGCTGGCAGGTGGGAGTGGGGGATGGAGCCCAACATGCTAAACACCCATCAGCAGTTGGTCAGGGCCAACTCGGAGAGATTCACACAGGACCTGGGGCCTAAGGCTCCAGAGACAGCCACAGGGCTACTGGAGCTTCTGTCAGGCTTCTCCCAGGCAGAGCAGGTGAGGGAAGCAGGCCCAGTGGGGAGACTTCCGGTGCCCACAGGCAGGCCTGGGCTGGGTGAGGCTCTTGAGAAGCCAGGAACCTGCAGCTGAGGTCTGGGTGACCTCAGGTAGGCCTGGGTGAGAGTATGGGGATCACTGCAGGGGGAGCAGGGTTTTGGGAAAGAAAATTAATTCCTTCCATTTTGGCTGTAGGAGGTCCAAGGCCCTGTGGAACATTCAGGAGAACTGTTCTTCATTTTTTTTAAAAGTGTTTATTTATTTTTTCTTGGTTAATTGGTCCTCCTTTAAAATTTTTTATTTTTAAATTTTTAAAATTTTAACTGACATAATAATTGTACATATTTATGGGGCACAATGACTGAATACATGTAGACATCCTGTAATCAGCATTTCTGTCTCCTTAAACGTTTATCATCTCTTTGTTGAGAATCTTCGACTCCTTGGCAGCAGATTATGACAAATCTGGACTCTGGAAATAGACTCCACGCGTGCAGGTCCTGGTTCCACAACTTAACAAAAGCTGTGTGACCTCAGCTCTTGGACCTCTCTGACTTTCTCTGATCTGTTTTCCCATATGCATGATGTGGTGATAGCCCTTGGGAAGGCTGAATGTGCTGTTGCCGCCCAGTACCGAGCACAGGGGCCTTGCTCACTTGGGCTGTAATTTTATTATGAAGAATGGGGGTTAGTCAGGGTTAGAGGTAATGAGGCCAGCCAGCGTTCACAGAGGAGGCCCTTGGGGAGGAGCAGAGTGATCCAAGAGGCTGCTCAGAGTTGGCCCCTCTCCTGTCCCTGCCCAGGGGAACCTGGGGAGCGATGACAATGTGCCCAGGCAGGGCCGGCCACAGAGGTCTCAGAGCGCAGGGCAGAGGGCAAAGAAGGACTGCGGACCCCATGGGCGGAACAAGAAAGGACAAGCCTCCGCTGAGGCTGAGGAGTAAGAGTTGGGGATGGGGTGGGAGGGATGCTGGGGGCCAGGAGGATCCTCATCCTGACCCCTGCCCTCTCCCTCTTCAGTCTCTTCCCCGCTCCTCCCCGGAAACCTTCCTTCCCCTTCCAGTGGGCCTGGGAGAACTTCATCATGGATGGCCAGGCTCTGCCTCACACAAGCTCTCCCGAGGACCCTGGCCACCAGGTCCTGCCCTCGCCCCCAGCAGTCCCCCAGCACAAGTCCAGGCGCAAGTCCATGGTCAGCCTCCCAGAATCCCTTGATTTCTGCCAGAAGGTGGAGATGCAAAATCTGGAGAGGAGACAGCAGCTGGGGGCCTGGGGTGGCATCCTCCTCCCTCCTGGCAAAGGAGAGAGCCAAGGGCTGGAGCTGCCTGGCAAGTGTGGCCTCTGTCTGCCTGGGAAGAGCTCAGGATCGGAATCAGAATCTGAGGAGGCTGCAGAGCTGGAAGGCCTGGGTGCTGAGGAGGCTGCGAGGGGTCTGGGCCCTGGGGAACTGCTCCAGATCCCCAGGAGGGGCTCGATCTGGGAGGAGGAGCGGTTCTCAGAGGCGGCCGAGGAGGCCGAGCAGTGGGGTTACAGCGCCACCCACAGGAGGAAGGGCAGTTCTCGGAAAAAGGGTCAGAATTCTGGAGAGGAGGCTTCTGAAGAAGGGGGGCTGCGGCGCCAGGGCCAGGGGAGCAGCTCCAGCTTCAACAACTTCAGAGGGTCACAAAGGGGAGTGTCCCGGGCCAAGGAGCTGGAGGGGCCCTGGGACCTAGAGAAGCTGCACAGGCGCTTACAGCAAGAATTGAATTGTGGTGAGTGCACCTGCCAGACCTGGGGAGAAGGGGCAGGAGGAGCCTGGAGCCCGGGGCCTGGGCCAGGAGTTCAGGCAGGGCTGGGCTGTGTTGTGGGGAAGGTGGGGGACCGGCCGGCAGGCCGGGAGACAGGGTTTCCCTGACATGGTTTTACTGCCAATAGGCCCCCAAAAGCAGTCCTGGAAGTCTTTCCGGACTGCCTCCAACCGGAGTGGGAAAGCCCATGTCCTGGGAGACAATGGAACTTTCCTGTTTGCCAGCTTCCCTAATCGCACCTTCCACAAACGACAGGAGGCCACCAGGTAAGGGGGAGAGCCAGCAGGTGGGAACCAAGGGCAAGGAATGGAGAAGGGGCCCGATCTCCAAAAGGCAGTCCCTGCCTACTCACGCACTCCTCATCCACCAAGGATCAGCCTTTCTGCTCTATTGATCATCTGGTGATACATCACCCATCTACCCACTCGTCCGTTTGTTTTTTTTTTTTAATTTAATCTTTTTAAAAAATTTTACACACTGCATTTTGATTCATTGTACACAAGTAGAGTACAACTTTTCATTTCTATGGTTGTGCACAATGTACATTCACACCATTCATGTAATCATATGTATACATAGGGTAATACTGTCTTGTCTCAGTCTACTATCTTTCCTTCCCCCACCCCCTCCCACCCCATTTTTCTCTACACCATCCAAAGTTCCTTCATTCTCCTCTTCCCATCCCCTGCCAGCCTCCCTGATTATGTATCATCATCCACTTACAGAGAAACATTTGGACTTTGGTTTTTGGGGCTTGGCCTGTTTCACTTAGCATGGTATTTTCCAACTCCATTCATTTACCTGCAAATGCCACAATTTTATTCTTCTTTATGACTGAGTAATATTCCATTGTGTATATATACCACAGTTTCTTTATCCATTCGTCAATTGAAGGGCATCTTGGTTGGTTCCACAATCTAGCTATTGTGAATTGAGCTGCTATGAACATTGGTGTGGCTGCATCACTGTAGTATGCTGATTTTAAGTCCTTTGGGTATAAACAGAAGTGGGATAGCTGGGTCAAATGGTGGATCCATTCCAAGCTTTCTGAGGAATCTCCATATAGCTTTCCAGAGTGGCTGTACCAATTTGCAACTACACCAGCAATGTATGAGTGTGTCTTTTCCCCCACATCCACGCCAACACTTATTATTGTTTGTGTTCTTGATAATAGCCATTCTAATTTGAGTTAAGTGGAAATCTTAGGGTGGTTTTAATTTGCATTTCTCTAATTACTAGGGTTGATGAGCACTTTTTCATATATTTGTTGATCATCTGTTCTTCTTCTATGGAGTGTCTACTCAGTTCCTTAGCACATTTATAGATTGGGTTCTTTGAATTTTTGGTGTAAAATTTTTTATTTTCTTTATGAACTTTGGAGATGAGTGCTCTGTCTGAAGTGTGTGTGGAAAGATTTTCTCCCACTCTGTAGGCTCTCTTTTCACATTATTGATTGTATCCTATGCTGAGAAAAAAACTTTTTGGTTTGAATCTATCCCATTTATTGATTCTTGCTTTTATTTCTTGCGCTATGGGTGTCTTGTTAAGGAAGTCTGGTCCTAAGCCAATGTGATGGAGATGTGGGCCTACTTTTTCTTCTATTTTCATTCAGTTTTTTCTCTTTTTTAGGTGGTGCCAGGGATTGAATCCAGGGCCTTGTGCATTCTAGGCTCTGCCACTGAGCCACATGTCAGCCCCCATCCATCTTCTTTTTTTTTTTAGGGGGGCGGGTGCCAGGGATTGAACTCAGGGGCGCTCATCCACTGAGTATTTTATTTAGAGACAGGGTCTCACTGAGTTGTTTAGCACCTCACTACTGCTGAGGCTGGCCTTGAACTCACAATCCTCCCACCTCCTGATTATATCCTCTGATGGCATCCATCCCCACTGTTCATCCACCTGTCTGTGTCTGTCCACTTTGTCAACTGTCTATTGACACAAGCCACTTCCCACTCATTTCCCGTCTTTTCTTGCATCCATTCATTAACTGATTAGCTAAGTGATTAATGTAACAGATATTGAGTGTCTACTCACGAATCCTCAGGATATATAGAAAGACTTGGCGCAGCCGGGCCCCTGCAATCCCAGCAGCCCGGGAGGCAGAGGCAGGAGGAGGATCGTGAGTTCAAAGCCATCCTCTGAAACTTATTGAGGCCCTAAGCAACTCAGTGAGACCCCGTCTTCAAATAAAATACAAAATAGGGCTGAGGATGTGGCTTAGTGGTCGAGTGCCCCTGAGTTCAATCCCTGGTACCGTAAAAAAAAATTAAAAAAGAAAAAAGACTTGCCCCTGAGAAGCTCAAGGTCTAGGAAAGGAGACAGATGGGTGTTTATGTCAGTTCAGGCAGACAGTTCTACACTTGGGGTTGAACAAGAGGCCATGGAAACAGAGGGGAGAGACTGGAGGCTGACAGGAGGCTGTTGGCAATGACTACGTGAAAGATGGTTACCTGAACCAGGTAAGCAGGTGAATGGAGAGAAGGGAATCCACTTGAGAGATATTTAGAGACTGGCTTAATGGGTAACTGGCTAGAAGTGGCATCAGAAGGCAGGGAAAATTCATTCAGCATTTTTATTAAAACACCTCTCAGTCCTTTTTAAAAAATGTACTCAGCTGACAATTTAAAATCATATCTATGTCTTTGAATTAGGTCTACACTGTGATATGACTAAGTCAAGCTGATTAAACTATGCATTATCTTACTATTTTCCAAACACTTAAAATTTACAGGTTCCACCATGTTATTCCAAATAAAATTTCCTATTCCAAATAAAAATTTCCTCCCTTTTAAAGCTGTATAATATTCCATTATGTGTATATACCACCTTCTGCTGATGGCTATAATGCATACTTCTTCTTCTTTATTTTGTACAGTGAATTGAACCCAGGTGTGCTTAACCACTGAGGCACATTCCCAGCCCTTTTTTGTATTTTTTTTTTTTTTGGGGGGGTGGTGCTGGGGATCGAACCTGGGGCCTTGTGCTTGCAAGGCAAGCACTCTATCGACTGAGCTATCTCTCCAGCCCTGTATTTTATTTTGAGACAGGGTCTTACTAAGTTGCTTAGGGCCTCACTAAATTGCTGAGACTGACCTTGAACTTGCAATCCTCCTTCTTCAGCCTCATGAGCTGCTTGGATTATGGGCAAGTGCCACCACACCAGGTTATTTCCTTTTGATATGTACCCAGAAATGGAATTGCTGAAACATGTGGAAATTCTTTTCTCAATGTATCTGAGGAATTCATATAGTGTTTTCCATAACATTTATACTAATTTATATTTCTGCCAACAGTATGCAAGGTTTCCCTTTTTTCTGCACCCTTACCATCCTTATTATCTTTCATCTTTATGATAAAAGCCATTTTAACATGTGTGAAGTGATATATAATTGTGGTTTTAATTTGCATTTACCTGATAGTGATGTTGAACATTTTTTCTTTCTTTCTTCCTTTTGGGCGAGGAGGGTACTGGGAATTGAACTTAGGGACGCTCAATCACTGAGCTACATCACCAATCCTTTTCAATTTTTTATTTGGAGATAGGTTTTCACTAAGTTTCTGAGGCTGACCTTGAACTTGCAATCCTCCTGCCTCAGCCTCCTGAGTTGCACTGCTTCTCCTGCCTGAAAATTTTTTCATATACGTGTTGTTTATTTGTTTGTAATCTTTTTCTTTTTTTTCTTTTGTACTGGGGATTGAACTCAGGGGCACTCCACCACTGAGCCACATCCCCAGCCCTATTTTGTATTTTATTTGGGGACAGGGTATCACTCAGTTGCTTAGTACCTTGCTGTTGCTGAGGCTGGCTTTGAACTTGCGCTCCTCCTGTCTCAGCCTCTCAAGCCACTGGGATTACAGGTGTGGCCACCACACCCAGCTCAACACATGAGCTTTCTGAGAGACATTCCAGATCCAAAGCATAACATAGGGTTTGCCAATGTTTTCTCCCATTCTGTAGGTTGTCTCTTTACTCCTGATTGTTTCCTTGGTTGTGCAGAATATTTTAGCTTGATGCAATCTCAAGTGTCTACTTTTGGTTTTATTGCCTGTCCTTGAGAGGTCCTTTCCAAAATATCATTGCCCAGACCAATATGATGTTTGTTTTCTTCTCATAGTTTTACAGTGTCAGGTCTTATGCTTCAGTGTTTGATCCTTTTGAATTGACTTATGTATGTGGTGTGAGATAAAGTGGTCTAATTTAATTCTTCTGCATGTGGATATTTGGTTTTCCCAACACCATTTATTGAAAAGATTGTCCTTCTCTCGTTGTGTGTTCTTGGCATCTTTATCAAAAGTCAATTGACCATAAATGCATGAACTTATTTCTAGGCTCTGTATTCTGTTCTATTAATCTATATGTCTATATGTCTGTTTTATTCCATGCTGTTTTTTTTTTTTTTTTTTTTTTGGTGGTGGTGCTGGGACTATGAACCCAGGGCCTTGTGCATGCTAGGCAAACACTCTACCAACTGAGCTATATCCCCAGCCCTACTCTATGCTGTTTAAATTACTATTGCTTTGTAATATATTTTGAAATCAGGTAGTAGGATGCCTTTATTTTTTTTGGTTTTATTTTTTATTTTTATTTTTTTCCCCTTACAATTGTGTTGCCTCTCTGTCTTTTGTGATTCCATATGAATTTTTATTTTTGAATTGTTTCTCTCTCTTTTTAACTAGGAATTGAGCCCAGGGGTGCCCTACCATTGAGCTACATTGCCAGTTCTTTTCCTTTTATTTTTAAATTTTGACAGAAGGTCTCACTAAGTTGCCCAGCATGGCCTTGAACTTGCTATCCTCCTTCTTCAGTCTTCTGAGTACTTGGGATTACAGGCACAAGCCAATAAGCCACTGTGCCTGGCAGAATTGTTTTGTTTTTCTTTCTGTGATGAACATCATTGCAATTTTTTTGTGGGCGGGTACTAGGAATTGAACCCTGTGTGCTTCACCACTGAGCCACGTCCCCAGTCCTTTTTACTTTTTTATTTTGAGACAGGGTCTTGCTAAGTTGTTTAGGGACTCACTAAACAACTGGCAGGCCTTGAACTTGCAATCCTCCTGCCTGAGCCTCCAGGTGGCTGGGATTTCAGGCATGTGCTACTGCACTAAGCATGTCATTGGAATTTTTATAGAGACTGCATTAAATCTGATTGCGTTGGGTAGTGTGGACATTTTAGCATTTGAAAAAGATCTGATTGATAGGAAGGAACTGGCCATGAGCTCTGGGGAAGAATATTCCAGCTCTGTCCAGCGGCTATTTATTATACAAGCATCCACACCTTTTATCCGTCTTTCTACCCATTGATCCTTTCAACATTTCATTCCTTTCCCATCCATTCATCCTTCTGTCTTTTGCCCATCTAACCAAATGTGTCTCAGACCTTATCTGGCAAATCCTATGGAATAAGGGGTCAGAGAGAGAGAGAGTGACATTGTCCCTTGCCTGTGAGGGAAGGTGAGCAATGTGGGAAGTCCCCACGCTGTGTGTGAGTGGCTAGGGAGGTCTGGGCACAGATCAGAGTTGGGGCTTACTGCTGGGGTGTAAGGAAAGGCCTAAGCTGGGCCGGTGGCCAAATGACCAGATGCATCCTCCCTGAGGTCTGACATTCATGACAAACCTGTTTCCCGGGACCTTGGCTCTCTGCGCCCCAAAGTCCTTCCGTCTGGCCCTCAAGCCTGGTATGCTTCCTGGCTTGCCCTCAGGTTCCTGGTGCCTGTACGTCTTCCCTCTTCCCTCTTTCCTATCCCCACACAGAAGCCTGCTGCAGAGCTGGGAGCGGCAGGAGCAGGAGCAGCAGCAGCAGGCTGAGCTGCGCAGGACTCGGGAACAGCGGGTCCAGCAGCAGGTCGCCCGTTGCCTAGCAGCCTACGCACCCCGAGGGGGCCGGGGACCTAGTGCCACCCAGCGCAAGGTGGAGGAACTGAGGTAGGAGCCAGAGAAGTTGTGCTGGGTGTCAGGTTGCAGGACCCCAGGGCAGCTGGCCAGGCCACTCAGCAGCATTTTACAGATGACTTTTTTTGGGGGGTCGTGGTGTTGGGGATCAACCCGGGGCCTCATGCTGACTCTACCACTGAGTTCCATCCCCATCCCTGCATTTTACAAATGAAGATAGTGAAGTGGTGGGAGGAGGTGGGGGGTCTTGGTCCAAGGTCAACTAGTGAATAAAAATAACAACCTTCATCTGTTCAAAGCTAAAGGTTAAAATGTTTTGCATGCATTTATTACACTTCCCAATCTTGTTCTTCTGATTTCCAGTGCCAGATATGCTTATTATAGAAATTTGAATATCACAAAAATAATTAATGTAGAACTTGGTCCTACTCCTAGAGACAACTGCTGTGCATAGTCAGGTGCACTTTTATACTCTTCATATGTTTTGACCATTTTTCTAAAAAGCAAGCTCATGAGTCAGGCCCATGAAGTAGGGAGTATCACTACCCACGTGGTTCTACAGACGAGGAAACGGAAACCCAGAGAGTTTAAATGATTTGCCACTCTTGAGTGAGCAGCAGAGCTGGGCTTTCGACCTTGGCAGTCATTCACCCACCCCGCTATGCTGCCCTGTGCCCAATCTTTAGGGTAGGGCACCAGATGGTCCCCCAAGAGCCCATCTCATGAAAGAGACGGTGAACAGTCTGACCCATGCCACTGACCAGAGCGCCTGCGGGCTGCAGCTGGTGTCAGGGCGGCCCTTTTACCCCTCCTCTCTTGCCCATGGTGAGTGGGGTGCTGGGGAGAGGGAACAGTGTTCTTGCACTGCAGCAGGGTCACTAAGGACTCACCTACCCTCTGAGTCTTAGTCTTGTCACCACAGCCTTAGAGATGAGGAAATGGGCTGTGAGAAGTCAAGTGTTTTAGGGGTCCTTGGCCAAAGATTGCCAGGCCTCCTTAATCATTTGGTGTTTGGTGCTGTGGGAAGTGTGAGATTCAGCTCCAAACAGCACACGCCTTTTTTTCTCACTTGAGAGTTGAAGGCATAGGCAGATCTTTCCCTGGCTGTCTCCCAGCCTTACAGCCTTGGAAATTTGCTATATGAGTCAAACTGGGGACTCTACCCTCCCCAACAGAACAGGCACAGAAGAGGTGGCCTTCTGGCAGGGAGCTATGTCTTCCTGTCATTCCAAGATAACAGACAGAGGGCTGGGCTGTAGCTTAGTAGTAGAACGTTTGCCTAGCATGTGTAAGGCCCTGGGCTTGATCCCCAGCAGCACAAAAACAAGCAAAGACAAAAAAAAACAAGTTAACAGACAGGCCTGACATCCACTGGCACCGCGTCCTTTTCTCTTGGGGCTCCAAGACATGGGCTTCCTGTCATTTCTACCAAAAATAGCATAACATATCTGGGGAAAAGCTGGAAGCTGTGGAGCAAGCCTGTTGTTCCCAGATTACTTGGGCCCAGGAGTTTGAGAGCAGCCTGGGCAATATGGTGAGACCCTGTTTTAATACAACAATGACAACAAAATTTGCATTTTAAAAAGCAAGGACTGGGGTTGTGGCTCAATGGTAGTGTGCTCGCCTAAGCATGCATGAGGTCCTGGGTTCAGTGGTAGTGTGCTCAGCTAGCATGCATGAGGTCCTGGGTTCGATCCTCAGCACCACATAAAATAAAGGTATTGTGTCCACCGACAATTAAAAAACAAAGTATTTTAAAAAAAGGATACAGCAAGAAAAATGCACACCACATCATGGAAAAGAGAGATACTTAATGCCAGCTTGTGACATTCCCCACCACCTCGGAACTGCTATAATTCCCTCTTGAGTGGGGAAGACTCATTTTGCAGGAACTTGTGTTCCTGGCCATGTTTTTCCCAAATCCACATCTTTTCCTCCATGAGGGAAGGTTCCTTCCTGGCACCTGGCCCAGCAAGGCAGCCATGGGGCCAGAACACTTGCCAGAGAGCCCAGCTTGTGACAAGTCTCGTCTACTTCCCCCTCCTGTCCTGTCCTATTCAGGGACTGCCCCCACATCCCGTGGGTTGTCTAAGGTGCTTTCCTGAAGGACACAGGGTTCCATGCGGGGTGTGACCAGAAGGCCCCTTCTACCAGGATGCTCTTCATGACAAGCAGTGACATTTGGCTAGTTGAGCAAATTGCTGACAAGTGCAAACCGGGCTTTTGTACATGGCAATGGCTATGCCAGTGGGGCCCCGATGATTCAGGGGTTTCATTTACAACACATTTCTCTGGTTTCTGGACCACTTCCTGAGCTGTCTGCTTATAAGGAACACCGCAATCACTGGCAAGCCTGGAAGACAACGCAGAGCCCAGGAGGGGGACTCCTCAGTCACATGGCCAGCAATCACAGCATACTCCCATGTGAGAACAGAGGGAGAGGCTGTACAAGCAGGAGCTGGGAAGCCAGTGCTGGCCCCTTTCCCTTGCGGGAGGCAGGGACAAGGAGCAAGCCCTGGCTGCAGAGCCTAGTCTAGGGCTCAGGGCTCGGTCCCTCACTTCCCTGCTGCCTAGCCCTGGATAAGTCCTTGACCTTCCTGAGCCATCCAGTAAAATAGAGCAAGTAACTCCCACTGCGGCAGACCTGGGAAGGAGTCCAGGGCCAGGATATGAATAAAGGTCGAGCAGGGAACTTTATAAAGTCCTCAGTGTGGGCAAGCAGGCTGTGGACAGGGGATGGATTGTGTCCATGATTCAATCCTGAGCCCTATCTCCCCCACAGGCGCCAAGAGCGACAGCGCTTTGCTGAGTACCAGGCAGAGCTACAGGGGATCCAACACAGGGTGCAGGCCCGGCCCTTCCTGTTCCAGCAGGCCATGCAGGTGAGGGCCAGCACCTGTCAAAGCAGACAGGTACCAGTGAGATGGAGCCAGCTGAGTGGGTGGGTAAACCAGGTGGAAGTGGGGCACTCAGGTGGGATCTCTGGGCTGCTACCCTGCCCCCGGAAACCCTGAGACTCCCCAGTTACTAAAGCTCTACAGTGGCCTCTGCAGCCCTGATGCAGAGAAGGAACCCCCACCTCTCTCTTCTCAGACCAACGCCAGGCTCACTGTGGCCCGGCGCTTCTCCCAGGTGCTTTCAGCACTAGGAGTGGACGAGGAGGAGCTGGTGGCTGAGACACATAAAAAGGACACAATGCGAACCTCCAGCAAACCCAGGTGAGGCCACCTGGATAGTCAAGGACTGGATCTGCAGAACTACTTGGGACAAGAAACCAAGAACAGCCTTTGGGCTCTGCAGAATCTCTTCATGTCACTTGGGAAGGCGGGCCAGGGTTATTGTTCCCATTTCCCAATAGAGGACAGAGGGGCAGGGCCTTGCTTAAGGACCCAGGAGTGAATAAGCAGCCAGTCCAGTCTGGGACTACAGCTTTCTGAGCAGCTGCACATCAAACCCCCTGAGGGGCTGGTGCCACATAGGTCATCCTGTGCATACTGTCCCTTACACCTTAGAATAACCTGGTACGGAGCAGGGATTATGAGGCCCACTTTGCAATAAAGAAAATTAGACTCAAGAAGGGGAAGATACTTGCCCAGGGTCACTCAGCAAGCTAGCACAGGTGCTGGTTTTGAACCCACAGGGTTGGTTTCCCTGGGCACGGGATGGAGGCTGTGGAGCCCACTGGCCTCCATCTGTGTCTTTAAGGAGCCACAGGTCAATGGGGGTGAGAATGGAGCCCTCTTCTCAGAGCCCCCCAAAGACAGAACCCACCGGCAGCCATCCTGACAGGCACTCTTCCCCCAGCATGGACAGAGTACTGTCCCCAAGATGAAAATTAAAGGTTTTATGGTAAATACAGTGTGGGATTTCTGGAGGAGCTGGGGAGTGAGACTGTGGGTTGGGAATAGGTGGCAAGTGGGTGGGGCAGCAGGCTTAGCTGTCCCCACATTCCCCCAGGAGCTCTGGCTGTTTTTGCTGCACCCACCCTACACAATCAGCCCTGCCTATGCTTCTGAGTGGTACATCTCAAAAAGCAAGAGCTGAGACTTCTCCATCCTGTCAAATTCAAGTGTGAAAAGAAGCTAGGCGCAGTGGCACATGCCTGTGATCCCAGCTGCTAGGGAGGCTGAGGCAGGAGGCTCTTGAGTTCATAAGCCAGCCTCAGGAACTCAGTGAGACCCTGTCTCTAAATAAAATATAAATACTAAAAAGGGCTGGGGATGTGGTGGTGTGGTTAAGGGCCCATGGCTCAATCCCCAAAACAAAAAAAAAAAAAAAAAAAAAAAATTGGGGGGGAAGGGTGTGAAAAGTTTAAAAGAAAAGGTTCCTGTTTTTGAGTACCCACAGTGGGGGTGGGGGTGGGGCTTTAAAAGGGAACACAACACATCCTAACATGCTGAGATGGGTCACATGGGGAGTCCACAAATGGAGCCACTGTAGGGTGGGGACTGTGTGTATTGGGCTTTTAAGTCCCATTAACTTTTTAAATTAAAATCCTTCTAAAGTTTAAAAAAAAGAAAGAAAAATGAAATAAGTGCACATAGAGATGTGTCCAATGTTGCATTTAGTTTCACGGGGTTTACAGGTACACAGAAACTCATCTAGAGCATCTCAGCAGTTTACAGGGCAGAAGGGAAAAAAAAAAAAAAACAAAACAGTGAACGTGAGGGCAGCGTTTGCTGACAGTACTGGTATGGGGGGTTCGAAATTGGGGCCTCAAAGAGGAAAACATGCTGCGCCATCTAACACCCCAGGGAGCCCACTAGAAGGGCGCCCGCTGGTGAGGAGGGAGCAGCCTGCAGCTGGGGGAATGCAAGCAGGGGGTCAGGAAACGGCTTCCAGTTCGTGGGTTGCAGATTCACGAGTCATCCAGGTCCTTCCATCTGCGGTTCGGTATTCTGCTGGAGAGGCTGACACCAGCAGAGAAGGGCATGCGCACAGACGGCCGGACCCAGGCGGACGCGAAATGTGTAGTCGGCCCCGATTCAGACCTTCCCATGAGCCTTTGGGGCAGACTCCCATGCGAACGCCGGAAGCAGCCGCTCTTGGTTTCCGGCAATAGGACTGCGGCCGCCTTGCGACCCGGAAGTGTTCCCATTTTGCGTCGTCGGGGCTCGGCGGCGGCCCGGCTCCAGGCGGACGAACCACTATGGGGTCGTCAAAGAAGCACCGCGGAGAGAAAGAGGCGGCCGGGACCACGGCGGCGGCCGGCACCGGGGGCTCCACCGAGCAGCCGCCGCGGCATCGGGAGCACAAAAAGCACAAGCACCGGAGTGGCGGCGGCGGCAGCAGTGGCGGTGAACGACGGAAGCGGAGCCGGGAGCGTGGGGGCGAGCGCGGGAGCGGGCGGCGTGGGGCCGAAGCCGAGGCCCGCAGCAGCGCGCACGGGCGGGAGCGCAGCCAGGCCGAGCCCTCGGAGCGGCGCGTGAAGCGGGAGAAGCGCGATGACGGCTACGAGGCCGGTGAGGGCGGGGCCTGCGCGGGGGCGGGGCGGGGCCCGGGCGCGGCGGCGAGCGTGCGGGAGCGCGGGCGCGTACTCGAAGCCCGCCAGGCCCGGCGCTCTTCACCCGCGTTTGCTGAAGGGTCTTCGTAGGGTTGTGGGGATTGAAGGTTGACCCCCTGCATTGCGCCCCAGGAAGACCAACGACTTCTGTTTTCCTCCGCTGTCTTGCATGACACAGGCCTTCAAACAAACTTTGTGGGGGGAGGATGAACGATTGGATGAAGTGGTATCAGGGTGCACTGAGACAAGAGAAAACCTGGTGTCGGGGATCACGTAGGACTCATGGTAGAGACACGAGGCAGTAAGTGGGCTGGGGTCTAGATTCGGAAGGACCCCATGCTTTATGCCCTGTGTGCTAAATGGTAGGGAGCCATAGATTTGAGTTGAGAACTGGATCAATCAGATTCTTATTTTGTGAAGACCACAACATTGAGAACTTGGTCAAAGACAGGACTGGAGGCCCAGGAGTCAGGAGGGTTATGAACCCACTAGGTGGGGACTGATGGTGGTCTAAACCCAGAATATTGCTAGGAGGGAGTGATCAACAATGTTAGACACCACAGGGAATCAAGCAAACCCAGAACTGACAAGGAGACAGGTGACCTTGGAGAGGGTGAACCCAGGGTGAACCCATGTAGAGAGAGGGGAACTTGGGTATGTTAAGTGGAAGTAGACTGTGGGGATGGGGATTCATGAAAGGATGTGCTCCTAGTGGCAGCTGATAGAGGATGCTGCATTCAGTGGTGGTCAGCTTCTCTACATAGTGTTTAGTGAATTTGTTTGCTGTTTGTGACGTGTGAGGGAGGTCCAAGATGCTGTTATCGGTGTCCCAAACACATCACACAGAGGAGGCACCAGTGTTTTTCAGTTGCACGAATCACATAGAGGTTGTCGTCCTGCTGCAGGCAGTTCCTGCTGTGTGGGATGAAACAGACCCAGCAATGATGGACTGTGCTAGGGTTCATGGCAGAATGGTTAATTCTGATCAGTAATTGAACAGGGCTTCATGAAGGAGGTGATGTTTTGATCTTTGTATTTGGATAGGATTTTTGTCGATGAGAGCAAGTCCAGAGGACAGTTTAGGTTGAAGACAGAATATACAGAAGTGGAGAGGGCAGAGTGAGGGGTGCAGAAATTTGGACCTCTTGGGTCAGGAAGGGAGGGTTCATGGAAGAGACAGGTATCTGGCAGACAGAAACTTGGGTAGAGAGCTGCTGGGGAGCCCAGAGAGGAAGAAGCTGCTCCTGTTTTCTGGTGTTCCGCAGGCTCAGGTGCTGGCGAGGGGCCCTCATTTTTGACTGGCTCCGTGCTCAGCCCCTGCCATGCCTCTTGTTGTTCCAGCTGCCAGCTCCAAAACTAGCTCAGGAGATGCCTCATCACTTAGCATCGAGGAGACCAAGTGAGTACTGTCTCCCTCATACTTCTGCTTTCTTCTTCTGGGGCACCACGTTGGATAAAAGTCTCACACTAAAGTAGGTCAGGTGGAGTTGGAAGTGTCTTGTGGATCATCTACCAACCATTTGAGTTATAGAAGGAGGAATTAGGAAGCAGGAGGAAGGGTGGCATTCACTGGATGTGGACAGTCAGGACTAGCACCCATATTCCCTGGTTGGGAGACCAGTGCCCTTTCCAGTGTCCAAGGCTGCCCAGGTCAGGGCCTGTGTTTAGGGCCCTAGAGTTACTCATTCCCATCCTAATTTCTACTTCCTGTTTGTCCAAAAATGCATGTGGTGCCCCATTTCTTGTGGGTTTTGATTTTGTGGTGCTGGGGTGGAAACCCAGAGTCTCATGCATGCCAGGCAAGTGTCTTACCACTGAACTACATCTCCAGCCTGACACCCCATTTGTTTGGCAGCCCCTAACTTTAGTATATTTTGTCTTTAGTAAACTCCGGGCGAAGTTGGGGCTGAAACCCTTGGAGGTCAATGCTGTCAAGAAAGGTAAGTATAGGGCTGAGGATGGGGCCAAGGGAAGGATGGCAGCCATCTGTAAGAGTCTGTGAAGAGAATGGTGTAGAGTATAGAGGCGGCACCACTTGGTGGTCATGTGTGCATATTTGCCAGAGGCACCAGGCCCCTCCTTGCCATAACGGGTTCACTGTGGTATCTGCACTCAGGCTGGGAGGTGCTCTTAGACGGGCTGAGACTTGCACAATTGCTGTTGAGTGGCTGGGATGTGCGAGATTGGTTTGTTTGTTAAAATAAAACCACGTGACTTGAGGGTCTCTGGAAAGCATAGGGGGTCCTGTTGTGCAGTGCAGGGTGACACAGGAGTGTGGGATGGAGCAGGGGCAGGGAGGTGAAATGTTCTTCCCCCTCTCCTGGCCCCTTCTGGCCCCTGAGCTGGAAGGGGGCAGGGTGAGTGGCTCCCTCCTCTCCCCACCAGCCATGGGCGGGCATAGCCTCACGTCTGGGCCCCCCTTCCAGAGGCGGGCACCAAAGAGGAGCCCGTGGCAGCCGATGTCATCAACCCCATGGCCTTGCGACAGCGAGAAGAGCTCCGGGAGAAGCTAGCAGCTGCCAAGGAGAAGCGCCTACTGAATCAGAAGTTGGGGTGAGGGGGCCCAACCAGGGACGGGCAGAAGCTGCCATCCTTACTGCCTCATGGGTTGGGGTTGGGGAGCAGGTGCTGGGTTCCCCTGAGCCTCACTCTCTGCCCTCCTCAGGAAGATAAAGACACTGGGGGAGGATGACCCCTGGCTGGACGATACTGCAGCCTGGATCGAGAGGAGCCGACAGCTGCAGAAGGAGAAGGATTTGGCAGAGAAGAGGGTGAGCAGCAGGGTAGCTGGGGGTGGTTGCTGGGGGTCTCTAGGGCCTGCCAGGGCGGTGAGTCTGGGACTGAGCCTTGAGAGGTGAGATGGCTCAGAGGAGGGGGATTCATGGTCGGGCGTCTGTTTTAGATCATCTGCAGCTTGCCTGCGAGGCCTTCCCTTTTTGCACTCCCTCTTGTTAGAATCCTGGGTATTTCCTGATGATGCTGAATGGCTCAAGGTCACAGGCCACCCCTCTGTCCCACAGGCAAAACTGCTGGAGGAGATGGACCAAGAGTTTGGTGTCAGCACTCTGGTAGAAGAGGAGTTTGGGCAGAGGCGGCAGGTAAGGCCGCAGCATCTGGGGAGGGCAGGTTGGGGGTGCTGCCGTCTTGGTGCTGGGATCCCTGGGTTGGGTGAGTTATGGCTCCTGACTCAACTGGACCTTCCCCCTTAGGATCTGTACAGTGCCCGGGACCTGCAGGGCCTTACTGTGGAACATGCCATTGATTCCTTTCGAGAAGGGGAGACTGTGATCCTCACTCTCAAGGACAAAGGTGAGCCTGCTAGGTGCTCTAGAGTGGGGCTCAGACACTCCTGAGCCAAGGGCAGGGTGAGTGGCCACTGCCTCTGCCCTGTCAGGTGTGCTACAGGAAGAGGAGGATGTGCTGGTGAACGTGAACCTGGTAGACAAGGAGCGGGCAGAGAAGAACGTGGAGCTGCGGAAGAAGAAGCCCGACTACCTGCCCTACGCAGAGGACGAGAGCATTGACGACTTGGCACAGGCATGGCAGCAGGGTGGTGCACAGGGCGGGACCATTGGGCCTAGGGTGCTGAGGAGATGGGCTTCCTGGCTTATCAGGAGCCACCGTGGGCCCCAACCTGCACCTCTTGCTCTGCAGCAAAAACCTCGCTCCATCTTGGCCAAGTATGATGAGGAGCTGGAAGGCGAGCGGCCGCACTCCTTCCGTTTGGAGCAGGGCGGCACCGCTGATGGCCTGCGGGAGCGGGAGCTGGAAGAGATCAGGGCCAAGCTGCGGCTGCAGGCTCAGTCCCTGAGCTCAGCAGGGCCCCGGCTGGCCTCGGAGTACCTCACACCCGAGGAGATGGTGAGTGCCTCTGCACTTCGTACTGGAATGAAGATTCTTGTGCCCCTCAGGCTGCAGGCTGCCAGCTCGCGCTCGGGGGAGGTTGAGTGTTGCCACAGGGCTGAGTTCCTGGGTGGGTGGTAAATGGCAGCCCTGCGGGAGGTGCTGGGTGTTGATGAACAGGGACTGTTGAGCCAGATGGACCTGAGCTTGTGTTCCAGCTCTGCCATGCAGCCAGCTTGTGCCTTGGGTGAGTCATTAACTGAGCTTGGGGTGCCCATCTGGAGTGGTGATGACAGCAGGCGCCTCTCCAGGCTACTCGAATAGTGATAATGTGAGTAGATGATAATTTTAGAGGCTCACGTGGATTTTGTACTTGGAGAGACTGAATAGAGGCAAACAGCTGGTGCGGTTGGTGTCTTGGCTAAGTGGGAAAGTGTCCTGGAGCCACACTGCCAAGGCTTCCAGTCCTGGCTCTCCTACTTAGGATCTGTGCAACTTTGGGCAGGGTACTCAACCTCTCTGACCTCATTTCCCTTATCTCACAGTAGAGTGATAATAGCACCTGCTTCAATGTTGTATATATGGGAAGTACTGGGGACCATGCTTGGTACAAAATAACAGTAAAAATGTGGTCACTGAGCTGGGCATGGTGGCAGACACCTGTAATCCAACAACTCATGAGGCTAGGTCAGGAGCAACTCAAGTTCAAGGCCAGCCTTAGCAACTCAGTGAGACCTTATCAAAATATAAGATAAAAAAGGACTGGGAATGAGGCTCATAGGCAGAGCACCCTGGGTGCAGTCCCAGGTGCAACTGAAAAACAAAAAATAGTAGTCATTGTCAAGGTCTCGTGGAGGCCTGCCTTCCCCCTCCTCGCATCTCTCTCCTCTTCTCCTCAGGTGACCTTTAAAAAGACGAAGCGGAGGGTGAAGAAAATCCGCAAGAAGGAGAAGGAGGTGATAGTGCGGGCAGATGACCTGCTGCCTCTGGGAGATCAGACTCAAGATGGGGACTTTGGTTCCAGGTGGGCTTAAATACAGGGGTGGGCTGTGAGGCCTGGGCCAGGCTGGGGCCCACACTCACTAGAGGGGCCTCCTCCTTCCAGACTGAGGGGCCGGGGTCGGCGCCGAGTGCCTGAAGTGGAGGAGGCAGCCCCAGAGGACGAGGAGAAGGAGCCTGTGCCTCAGCTCCCGCAGTCAGACGACACTCGTGTGGAGAACATGGACATCAGTGACGAGGGTGAGGGACTGGCCAGCAGCTCAGGGCGGATGGGTTGGGGACCAAGGAAGTGGTGTGAACAGGTGTCTTCCATCTTCCTGCCAGAGGACAGTGGAGCGCTGCCATCAGGGTCACCAGAGGTGCTGGAGGAGGACGAGGCAGAGCTGGAGCTGCAGAAGCAGCTGGAGAAGGGGCGCCGGCTGCGGCAGCTGCAGCAGCTGCGGGACAGTGGGGAGAAGGTGAGGCCGGCGCAGCATGTCTGTGAGAGCCCGTCCCCGTGAGCACACGGCCCGCGTCAGCGGGCAGCACTGCATCCTTTCAGGAGTCTGCTTGCTTGGAGCCAGGTCAGGTTTCTGGCCTTGGTGGGGCTCCTGCCTCTGCTTTCCTGCGCTCACTGTTGGGTGCCTGCTGTGAGTGAGGCCCTGTTCTCAGGGCTGGGCTTCCTTGTCGAGCAGGACAGCCCCAGGACCCTGTTAGTGTGCAGAGGACAGCAGTGACCTTGTGAGCACAGAGGCAGGCAGTAGTATCTAATAGTGACGAGAGCTGTGCCGGGTAAGAGAAGGTAGCGTGAGGCCAGTGCTCAGTGGCATTTGAGCTGAGGCCTATGTAACCTAAGGAGATTGAGACAGCAGATGTCCTCAAGTGACCCTGGAGTGCTTGAGGCCCGGGTGGACTGGGGCAGGGAGTGAGAGAGCTGAGGTGAGAGGTCAGTGGGGTCAGCTTGTGTGAGGCCATAGCCTTCCCTGGCCTTGCAGGGCAGTTGCATGAGGCCAGCCTGGCAGAAGTGGACATAGTGGACATGCAAAATCTCTCAGGAGCTTCCTTTCCTGCCAGGGGCTGCAGGGTCAAGAGAGAATTTCCAAGAGGAGAAAGAGTAGGCGTGTCCTGTGTGTGTGGCCAGGCATCTGATTGACAGGAGGGAGGCAGAGGGTACAGGTCCCTTTGTTGGCTTGCTGGCTTCAGTGCCTGCACATTCATCTTCTCAAGGTACCTGCTTTCTTGGTGAAGCAGGAAATAAGAAGTCAGACTGGGAGTCAGAGTGGCTGTCTGACTGGCCTGGGGTTTCTGGAAGTGAGTCCTTGAAAGGGGAGTTGATGAGGTGTGGCGTGGGTGGCAGGAGGGACTGTGGAGGAAGGCACACAAGACTGAGGTACTGCATGAGGGGTTGGGAGAGGGGTGGACACAGGCCTGGTGAGGAAGGCACGTAGAATTTTGTATGTTAATGGAAGGGGCAATATGGGGTCGTCTGTGGATTTGGAGCAGAAGAGTAACTTAGTGAGAGAGGTACAGAGTGGAGAATGGACAGATGAGGCCAAAGAGGAAGTGGAGACCAGTTGGACAGTTCAGCGTGGGCTGTGGGAATGGCTTGCTATTGCACCCGGGGAGGATCCGAGGGTCCTGGGTCTTGGTGGCATCACCCCAGAAACTTCTGGGTCTGCCCACAGCTGCTCCCTCCCCCAGGTGGTGGAGATTGTGAAGAAGCTGGAGTCTCGCCAGCGGGGCTGGGAGGAGGAAGAGGATCCTGAGCGGAAGGGGGCCATCGTGTTCAACGCCACCTCGGAGTTCTGCCGCACCCTGGGGGAGATCCCCACCTATGGTCTGGCTGGCAACCGGGAGGAGCAGGAGGAACTCATGGTGGGTCCCACAACCCCCTCTGCTCTCAGCCACAGGCCTGGTGCTCAGGGGAGCCCGGGCTGACCCCAACTTCACACCCAGGACTTTGAACGGGATGAGGAGCGCTCCGCCAATGGCGGCTCGGAATCAGATGGAGAGGAGAACATTGGCTGGAGCACCGTCAACCTGGACGAGGAGAAGCAGCAGCAGGATGTGAGGATGGGCAGAGTGGGGCTGGAGGGGCGCTGATGTCGCTCGTGCCCCAGGGTCCTCATCTCCTCACCCCTGGAGTGGCTCTAGGGCTCCGAGGGGCTGCGGGGGTTTGAAGGAGCCTGTCCACAGAGCCCATGGCCCGTGGGGAGTGACCGGGGGACAAGGGCTGAGAGGAGCCCGGGTGGCTCACTCACACCCCGCATGTCCTCCCAGTTCTCTGCCTCCTCTACCACCATCCTGGACGAGGAGCCCATTGTGAACAGAGGACTGGCTGCCGCCTTGCTGCTCTGCCAGAACAAAGGTGCGGGCTGTGCCCTGGTGGAGGTGGGGCGCAGCATTCTCTGGTCCCCTGTGCTGCCTTTTGCTCAGTCCCAGTGCCACAAGCGCTGGCCCTTGAACCCCTCTCTGCTCACTTTGGTTCTGGGCAGTCGGGGTAGCGTCTTTCCCTTTGCTGTGCCTTCAGGACTCCGGGTCTCCTCAGGAAGGAGTGAGGTGAGACTGGGCCTAGATCCCAGCCCTGCCATTTCCCGGGTGAGGGCCTCTACTCGCTTATGCCGTGGGCCTGGCCACCTCACCCCCTTCAGCAGGGCAGCGCATCTCCAGTGCCCACATGCTGGGGCACCTGGCTGCTTCGGGCTACTCAGAGCTGGGCAGTCTGGGCATGGGCAGTCTGGAGTCTCATAGCCCCTCTGTCCCCAGGGCTCCTGGAGACCACAGTGCAGAAGGTGGCCCGGGTGAAGGCCCCCAACAAGTCCCTGCCCTCAGCCGTGTATTGCATTGAGGACAAGATGTGAGTGGGAGCAGAGGGGTGCGGGCCCTCAGGGAGCACAGGGAGTGGGTGGCCGGTGGTTCATACTGAGCCTCTTTGTTTTGCTTCAGGGCCATCGATGACAAGTACAGCCGGCGGGAGGAATACCGAGGCTTCACCCAGGACTTCAAGGAGAAGGACGGCTACAAGCCTGATGTTAAGATCGAGTATGTGGATGAGACAGGCCGGAAACTCACACCTAAGGAGGTGCGCAGGCCCCTTTGTAGACAGGGCCAGGCTAGCGTCAACTGGGTCAGGGAGATGCCAGAGCGCACTGAGGGGCCTGTCTTGCTGCCTGCTAGCTAGGGTCCTGGTGAGGTGGTAGAGTGACCTAGTGAGATGGGTTTCTGCCCCTTGTAGGCTGAGCACAGCAGTCCCCTCCCAGCTGGCAAGAGGGTCAGACAGGCTCCTTTGCATCTCTTGCCTGCCTGCTGCAGCCGAAGCCCCCAGGCCTCAGGGCCACCATCCTTGGGGGCAATGTCCAGGCTTCTGATGTGGCTCTCCACCCTGACACTCACTGGGTCCAACCCTAGCCCTGCATAGCAGGTCTCACTGCAGACCCCTCCCTCCCTCGCAGCAAATCTGTCTCCAAGACAGTCTCTCTGTCTCTGCCGGGTCCCTTGTCGTGCCAGGGTCTGTGCCCTTTCTCCCTTCCCAATGCCAGGCCTGGCCCTAGGCTGCGAGATTCAACACTCCCTCACCCTCTTGGGAAGCTCCTCCCCAGTACTGGTGGCCCTGGCCTCACCTGCAGTCCCTGCAGCTCCTGGTGCATGCCCTGTGTTCCCAGGCTTTCCGCCAGCTGTCCCACCGCTTCCATGGGAAGGGCTCGGGCAAGATGAAGACAGAGCGACGGATGAAGAAGCTGGATGAGGAGGCGGTGTGTGCCCGGGGACGTGGGAGCTCTGTATCTGTGGGTGCTAGGGGTGACATGTGGGCCTGTTTGCACCTCCGTGCTAATGGTCCCCTTCCCACAGCTCCTGAAGAAGATGAGCTCCAGTGACACGCCCCTGGGCACTGTGGCTTTGCTGCAGGAGAAGCAGAAGGCCCAGAAGACTCCGTATATTGTGCTCAGTGGCAGCGGAAAAAGCATGAATGCGTGAGTGGGCGGTGTGTGGCGGGCGGGGGGGTGGGGGTGCCTGCTTCCCTAGAGCCTCACACCCCTCTTCTCCCTGCAGGAACACCATCACCAAGTGAAGCTGGCTTCCCCCTGAGCCCCTCCCCAACTTTAATGTTAAATAAAGTTCCCTCCTTATTTTTTCCTCCCTGGTCATGGTGCAGATTCCAGGGTTAGACCCAGGAGGAGGGGTAGGTGGTACCCTCAGGCAGCCTGGGCCCCTTGCTCACCATCAACTGTGTGACTCAGGCAAGTGGCTGAGCCTCTCTGAGCCTCCAATTCACTCATTCCCCTGGAATTTGGGCATCAGCAGGATAGGACAGATCCCTGAACAAATGCTACTTAGGGTCTGGCCTCTCTGCCAGTTAAGACCCAGTCATCAGATGGCACAACTAACTGAAGAGATGACAAGAAAGAACTAGCCTGGATCCTCGCAGATGGTCCTCTACCTGGCCTTGGCCCCAGCCAGCCAGAGAAATCAGTGTGTTCTCTGTCTTCTCTACTTGGTGTGGTGGCACAGGTCCTACTGCAGAGATGCCCTCATGCCTTCTTGGTGGGCACTTCCTGATACGACGTGGAAGGTGTTTTAGAGACTTGGTTCCGCAATGTCTCCAAGGGCTGCACAAGCCCTTGCCCTGTAATCTCCCTAGTTAGACGGTTCACAGGCTGGCCCAGGCCTGCCCAGCCTGGTGGGGCAGGGATTGAGTTCTGTGCAGGGTTGATGGGCCACTGCCTGTGTCCACTCTCTTGGGCCACCTCAGTCTCTGCCTTGTCCAGGGCCAGGTTGGCTGAGCCCAGGGTACTGGAAGACTTCTCGAGCACCGTAGCTGCACCAGGAGAGGTAGGGTTCCTGCTGGGAGTGAGCCCTGGGGGGAGCCTGAGCCATCCACAAGGGACTTGAGAGCCCAGCATCCATGGAAGGTGACCCAGCTGCTACCTCAGGAGTCAGAGAAAGTGGGTGCCCTGCCCCCCAACCCCCCAGATACATTCCAGATGGGTCACAAATTTTAAAATAAAACAATGAAACCAAAAAATAAATTGAATAAAATGGTGAACTTTAAAAAAAATAATCTTGGAGTAGAAGAATGTCAGTAAGGGACAAAACCCAGTTGCCTTAAAATAAACCATTGGTGTTGGACAATGTGACTTCTGTGTTACAAAGACCCAAGCAGGCAGGCCGCTTTCTTTCACCCTGTTTTGAACTCAGGTTCTGATTTACTTTTCCTGTTGGCTGTCCCTCAAGGTGGTGCCTATGGGGTTCACTTGGTGGGTTTAGGATTGGGGGAATCAGTCCTTCCTCCCAAAAGCCCGTGTGGTGCTTCCAGTGTTTGGGACTGACAGTCTGGTGTGTCTGGTTAGCTATTGAAGTTCATGCCTTGTGTTCAGGAAATGGACCATTAGGCTGCTTTATCCCAGGCCTACTTGGCTCCAGAGTAGAACTTTCTGGCACTGGCCACTGGGCAGACTAAATGGCAAGTCAGGGAACAGAAGGGCTCCCCAAGATACCTGAGGGGCTCCAGATTGGTGCATCCTGTGGCTCTTGGTTCTTGACTGGGGACTTGATCTTTTTCGATGTACTCTACCCTATTCCCTAGGCTGTGCCCATCTCAGGTGCTCCAAGGGTAGGAGGGTGCTACTGAGCCCCTAGGGCAAGCAGGACGCAACTCTGCTTCTCAGCATTTGGGCTAGGCTAGCAGTATTTCCCCTGAACTTCAGGCTCTTGGGTGCCGTGATGCTGGAGTGCTGGCCCTGGGAATGATGAGCCTTTGGGCAGGGATACCAGGTGAGCCCAGCAGGTACTAACATAAGCTTGGGCTTTTCAATTCACTACTGTTTATTCTTGGACAAGTTACTCAGTTTCTGTAAAATGGGGGCCACGATTCCAGATTTCTTAGGCCGGTGTACAGCATAGTTGAGAATTTTCATCTTTGTTAATCAACAAACATTTACTGCAGGACTGCAAACTCCGAGGAGCAACACTAAGGCTGCCAGGGCTTATGGGGCTAGGGCCTGAGGGGTGGGCAGCCCTTGAACAGGGTATAACCAGATAGGGTGGGAGGAGACCTAGCCCCAGCCTCCCTCATGGTACCTCAGAGAAGGCAGGAGGTTGAAGGGACTCAGCCACATCACATAGTACCCATCTCTGCTCTTGTGAGCCTTTGGGCATGGTGATGGGAACCCCAGGACAGGCCGCTGTCCAACACCGGAGTGGCCTTTGTTCTGAGCACCCGCCTTGCTCTGAGATCCCACTCCAAGCTGGGCCTACTACTGCCTAGTTCCCCCAGACTTCCTAAGCCCCATAGCCTGGGGTCTCCACTAGCCAGCTGTGGCCCATTCTGTGTTCCCTTCTGGTTAAGAGACACTGTTTTGGTCAGTACTGTTGCTGCTGTGACCAAAAGCCCTGAGGAGGAGAAGTTTATTTGAGGGCTCGCAGTCCATAAATAGCTGACTCCATCCCTGGTGCCTGAAGAGTGAGGTGGAGGAAAGTGGCCAGAACGTGACCACCATGAAGCAGAGAGAAAGGGGAAAAATATACATCCCAAAGGCACACCCCTACAACCCACCTCCTCCAGTCACACCCTCCCTGCCTACCATTAACACCCAGTTAATCTTTGTCAGTGGATTAATCCACTGATTAGGTAGGTTAAGACTCAAAACCCATTTCACCTCTAAACTTTCTTGCATTGTCTCATACATGAGCTTTTGGGAATACCTCATCGCTAAAACCAGAACAGATACATATTAAAATATATACAAATAGATGAAAGTGATGCTAGTTGGAATTTTAAAATCACTCCAGTGTATCTAAATAAAACAAATCTGAAGGGGATTAGGGATATTGGGCAAAACTAGCAAGATGTTGATAGACTAAAGCTAGGTGACACAGGCATGAAGGGATTCGTTGCTCCATTCCATCTATTGCTGAGTTATGTTTGAAGTTTTTCCATTATAAAACTTTGCTTAAATAGAGCAAAAATATTGACTTAGCAATAGAAAAATGTTCAGATGTTCAAAGATGTGAACAAGAACATTCACAACAGCACTATTTATAACAATCCCTGTCTCTATCAATGGAAAGGTGGGTAAATGGTGGATGTTCACGTGTAGCAGAATGAATATCATGGATTAATCTCACAGACACAGTATGGTGCTAACGAAGCCAGACCTGAAACTACATTACACATGGTCTGCTTCCATTTAGTATGAGAATAGGCAAAATTATTTTCTACTATTAGAAATTAGAACAGTGGCTTGGGACATAAAGACCAAAGAGGCAGCCACCTGAGACTTGATTCTCTAACCCTCCTCAGATCCCATGAGTAAATCTAGAAAATCCCTTTTCTACTTAAACAACTTTCTATCATATGGAACTAATAATTTCTGTCTTGCTTTCTTTGTTTTTTTCTCCTTTTTGAATGATTGTTGTTTCCCCCTCTGATGCTAAAGATGGAACCCAGGGCCTCTTGCTCATGATAGGCAAGCACTCTGCTCCTGAGCTACATACCAGCTGTTTTTTTAATGATTGAGTTTTTTTTTGTTTTTTTTTTTGGGCGGAGGTGGGGGTACCAGGGATTGAACTCAGGGGCACTCAACCACTGAGCCACATCCCCAGTCCTATTTTGTATTTTATTTAGAGACAGGGTCTCACTGAGTTGCTTAGGGCCTCACTTTTGCTGAGGTTGTCATTGAACTTGAGATCCTGCTGCCTCAGCCTCCTGAGCTGCTGAGATTACAAGCATAAACCACCATGCCTGTAAGTGGCCAGGGGCCACTTTCATTCTCTGAGTTTATCTTCCATAAGCCCCATGTTTGCTCAGTCTGGATGCCTTTCCTTGTTCTGGGTGGCCATCCTGGCTCACACGGCTGGGTTGAGGTTCAAAGCCGCTTCACCACCAGCAATTCTCTGAGGTCCAAACATCCCCAGGACAGAGTTGTCCTCACTTAGCTGGGCTTAGTTCTTCCTGCAGGCCCCACACTGTCCTCCCTGAACTCTGGACACACCTCATGCGGTCAGCTCCTACAGTTTCTCAAAGTCCCTCAGACTGTCATTCAAGGTCTGGAGGCCTCTGGCCTTAAGAGACCTTTCTAGTTTCCTTCCTCCCCGACCCTTGCCCAGCCTGGACACAATACCTGCTCTTTCTCAGACCCTAGGCTTTTTCCTCTGGGGTGGGAGGCGGGCACAGAGAGAATATGTGTCAATATGTGCTCGGCCTTGGGGAGGGATAAGCAGAGGAAGTGTCCCCCACATCACTGATTTGTCAGCTCTGGCTACAATGAAAGGGGCAACCAAGAAAGCTGAGGGCACGTGGTCAGCAGTCCTTGCTGAAGCCCTCTCAGCAAGACAGGTGTGGGTAGAGACGGCAAAGAGAACTTGATCACCAAATGCCAGACTATGGCAGACATAAAGCAGCTGGGGGCCCCATGTGGGAAGGATGGCACTGTCAGAGAGGAGACAGGTGAGGAGAGGCAGGGAAGCAGGAATCGGAACGCTACTGAAATAGTGTGGTGAGGAAGCCTGGAGAGGGGGAGGACCCTGTCAGAGATGGTGGTTCTTAGGTCTTCTCCCGACATGCCCTCCAAGGGACACAGAGGACAACTGAAGGGATGCATGCCGTTGTCTGCTGCCATGAGTCCCCTGCACCCCAGTTTGGGTACAAACTGAAAGAAGTCCAGGCAGGACAGTTCCCTACCCTCCGGGCACTCCCCAGTCACACACTCCAGGTTCAAAGTGCTGGAGGGGAGGGTGTGTCCCCAGAACTTTCTGATCATGCCTTAGTAAATGAATTCCTCTGAGTATGTGGAACTTGAAGCCAGTTGTAGAGTCTACCAGACACCCCCACTTTCCCTCTGCATACTGACCACAAATCACAGAGTGCTTTGACCGTGCTGTGACCTGGCCAGCAGCAGGGTTTCCCAGCAGGCAGAGCCCAAGCCAAGCCTCGAACATTCCCAGGTTGTTTTTGCCCAAAACACTGAAGGTGGTTTCAGGCTGGCATGGAGCCCAGTCCTTTAAGTCTTTCTATACACTCCTTTGTCCACTTGCTCAGTGGGTACAGACCCGGCAGTGAGGATTCTGACCACACCCTTTTGAAATGTAAACACCAGGCTTCAGACATAAGGCCAGAGATGCCTGTGAAAAGAGCTGGTTTCTCTTACCACTTTTTGCTTCTGTAAACAGGCTTCCTACTAGAATCTCCTCCACCACCCCCACCCAAGGACTTCTGTCATGGAGAATAGAAATTTTTGACAGAATAGCCTATAAACATTATGAGAAACTGTGGATTAGCACTCAGCATTTGGAGTTTGCTCTCCTCTGGGCCCACTGGTGTGAAATTTGGAGTTCTCTCTGAGTGCTGTTTGCTGCTTCTGGAGCAGCCTGTTTCCTGCAAGAGCAGAACACCCTTGCCCCGGCTGTAGTGCCCTGTGAGCAAGACCCCTAATGGAGGCTTTGGACTGCTCACCCTGGTGTGTTCAGTTTCTTTTTGGGAATTCCAACTAGCCCCATCTCAGGAAGTTTTGAGGCACCCTTTGCGGAAATTCCCCTGCCACAGCTTTTGGGATGATACCACATTAGGGTTCAGCAGTTGCTGTTTGGGGCATCTGAACCCTCAGACTGGCTTGAGGTTGCTGTTCCCTTGTTGCATAACGGGGTGGCATGTCGCAGACTTTGCTGGGCAGATGTATTTATTGTGGCCCCTGCTGGTTGTGTCTATTAATGCTGGCTGAATACCTTCCCAGAAACTGCTTGCATCTCCTCACATGGGCCAGGGTCGCAGTTAGAACCAGGAGTGCTCTGCCCATGCAGGAGGTATGAGAGCAAAGGATACTCCACGCTATCCAAGTGTTAATAACCTGGATTGCTTAGTAACAAGCATATCAGGTGACTGGCACCTCATGAGGCGCGAGCACAAGTTAAATAACAAAGCAGACATTTTAGCATCATCAGAATCTATTACGATCACTAAAAGAATTTGTGGAGAGGTTTCTAAGATTTTTTTTCATATTAGAACTTGCAGCCAGTATATTAACTACAGATATAAATGAAAAAGAACTAGAATCAGATTCAAAATCATAAAAATGGCATTAAAAAACAAATGTTGAAAAGGGTGTTATGGCTTGGATCTTGGGTCTGTCTGTTGCAGTACTAGAAACTGAACCCAGGGGTACTTTACCACTTCTCTACATTCCAGTTCTTTTTTTTTTTTTTAATATTTGTATTAGTTGTTGATGAACGTTTATTTATTTATTTGCATGCAATGCTGAGAATTGAACACAGTGCCTCACACATGCTAGGCAAGTGCTCTACCATTGAGCCACAGTCCCAGCCCCTCTTTTTCTTTTTTGAGACAGGGTCTTACTAAGTTGTTGAGGCTGGCCTTAAACTTGAGATCCTCCACCTTAGCTTCTCACATTGCTGGGATTTGAGGCATGCACCACCATGCTTAGCTATGGTTTGGATCTTAACAGTCCACTAAGGCCATATGATAAAGGTTTGGTCCCCAGCCTATGGCACTGTTGGGAAGTGGTGGAAGCTTCAAGAGGTGAAGCCCAGTAGAATTAACAACTTAAGTTGTTAGGTCATTGGAGGTTGCCCTTGAAGGGGATGCTGGTCTCATTTGCCACATGCTCCCTCAATGATGTACTGTGCTGCCACAGGCCCAAAGCAACGTGTCAAGTAACCATGGACTGAAAACAAGCTAAAATAAAATTGTCCTCCTTTTAAATTGCTTATCTCAGGTTATTTATCACAGTGATGGAAAGTTAACACAAGGAGTTTAAAGGAAATTAAAACTATGGGCTGGGGATGTAGCTAAGTGGTACAGTGCTTGCCTAGCATGTGCAAGGTTGTAGGTTCCATCCTCAGCACTAAAAAAACAAGAACCAAAGCAACAAACAAACAACATGCTTTATACCTTCCAGAAGGACTTGGATTCTCTTGCAATATGTCAAAGGATCAAACTTAACATAATATGAGGCACTAGTGGTGTCCTGTCTTTTTATCACACTCATGATACTGACAATGATGGCCCCCTAAGGAAAACTGCCCATGCTTCTTTGCAAACTCCTGAAACAGATAAGTAGAGATGGTTGGACTTGAAAGAAGACAAAATCTGGGGTCCTTGACCCAAGGAACTTTCTGGGGGATGCCTGGGCAACTACTACAAATCACATCCTGGCCTTCTGTCTCCAACTATAAAGGAAGGGCCTACACCCATTTGGTTTCTTTGGATATTGAAGCCAGCATAGTCCACATTTAAGATTTTTCTAAAGCCTCTGTACTGGGCCACCAGACAAGAAGTCATGTCTAAGTGGGCTGCTGTGACAGGAAGCCTTGGGAGATCAGGAAGCTGTAAAGCAGGCCCTACCACTGAGCCGTAACTCCCTTAGCCCTGTGGAATTACATTCTCAAAGCTGACTGGAGTCCTTGGAAATTATATGCTGCCAGTACTCACTGACCCTGGAACTTCCCATGCTGCTGAGAAGCATATAACCTGTAGAAGGACCCACATATATTCTCTATTCATATATATATATATATATATATATATATATATATATGTGTGTGTGTGTGTGTGTGTGTGTGTGTGTGTGTATGTATGTGTATATATATTTAGTTGGCAATGGACCTTTATTTTATTTATATGCAGTGCTCAGAATCGAACCCAATGCCTTGCACATGCTAGGCACGCACTCTGCCATTGAGCCACACCCCCAGCCTTCCCTATTCTTCTTGTAAGAGAATCTGAGCACACAGTGTATTTCAACAGCCAACACCTGCCATTCTTTCCTGGGTTTGAAACTTGAACTGTCTGCACATAGGCAGGTGGGAGCAACCCTGCAAAAAAGCCTGATGCAGGGATGGGAAACACCCTGGCACCTTGCCTCCCAGGGGACCATCCCAGAAGGGCACTGACACTGGCTCCCAGAGTTCTCTGCAAGGAAATTTCCAAAAGTCAAAAACAAAAAACAAAAAAACAAATACAAGGACTTTTCTGGTAAGGTTGCCTATAGCTTAAACCCACTGAGAACTGAACTTGAGCTGAAATAAAGAACACGACAGACAGGAGCCACCACAGGAGGGCTATAGCTGAGGAACGAAAGAGTGAACTAGAGGACCACACAGAACGTCTTGCAAGAGGAAGGACTAAAGATATGGAAAATGTAAGAGCAAGGCCAAGAGACATCAAGCATAGAAGGCAAAGGTGCTAATATTCAGACAGCAGAAATTTTAAGAAGAAAAATAAACACAGAGGGAGAAAATAAACCCCCTGGATCAAAAAGGCAGAAAAAGTGCCAAAAAAGGAGATAAGAGGAATCGCCCACATCACCACATTACAGAACTTGGGAATATCAGGGAAAGCTTACAGAGAGGGTGCTGCATACAAATGAAGGAGCAGGAGCTGACCTTAGGTTTTCCGACAGCAATACTAGAGCAGGAAGACAAAGTTGTTTTTAAACTACAGGAAAAGAATTTAGAATCTAGAATTTTATATACATCCGAACTGTCATCAAATGTGATTAATTAGTTCCAAAATGCCAATTATAACAATAAGTTAAATGGATTAAATTTATCAGCTAGAAAGATAAAAATAATGATTCAATTCTTAAAAATCTAGATACATCTAGAACCATCTCAAGCATGGGTGTGCCCAGATGAAAAGGGAAAGGATAGAAAAACACTTGTTAGGCAAAAAGTACTAACCAGAAGAAAGCTGGGGTAGCTGTACCAACACCTGATGAAATAACCAAACAAAAGGCCAGGAGCGGAGGAGCGGCTCCATGATCACAAAGGCCTCCATACCTGAAGGAGACAGCAACTCTGACGTGTTGTGCTTAGTAAAAATTCAACTGCATTAAACCAAAGTTGACAGGCCACAGGAATAACTCAGTCAACCCACCACAGGATCCATGGCTGTGTATTCACTAGCCTGGCTGCAGTTGGAGCAATCAAACATTTGGCAGGAATCTTAGGAACTGTCTTAAGGGAAACTCTCCTGTATTACAAAGGAAGATGTGTGAGAATGTTCACAATGGCAGAAGTGTAGGAAGAACCCAAAGGTGGCAGCAGAAGAGTGAAGGGATAAAACATAAAACTGCATAAAACTGTCCCCCAAGGCAGCATTATCCCATCAAGACAAATGAATCTCAGCAACGTACAGCAATATGAAGTTGCAGTAATATATTAATGAGAGAAGCCAGCCCTCAAATGTGAGAGTAAATTATCTTTCAAAACCGTGTGTGTGTGTGTGTGTGTGTGTGGTGCTGAGGGTGGAACCCAGGGCCTCACGCATGCTGAGCAAACGCTCTACAACTGAGCCACACCCCAGTCCTGTGTATGTGTATTCTTTTTAAAGGTTTTTAAAAAATCGGGCTGGGATGTGGCTCAGTGGTAGAGCGCTTGCCTAGTGTGTGTGAGGCCCTGAGTTCTATCCCCAGCACCACACACAAATACATATGTACATACAGATACAGAAAAAAACATATAAAAAAGAAAATGAGGGTAGATGGAATTCAAGGAGATGGTCACCTTGGGCCTTAGGTAAGGGAACAGAATGGAATGGGTAGGGCAGGTGGTGGGTAGAGGACATGTTGTTGGGGTTAGTTAAAATCCCAATTCTCATGAAGGTGATTGCAACATTAAATATAACCAACTAATTAAATATAATAACTTATTATATTTAAATGCTTATTTATTTTAGTACCAGGGTTTGAACTCAAAGGTGCTTAACCACTAAGCCACATTCCCAGCTTTTTAAATTTTTTTTTTTTTGAGACAGCATCTTGATAAATTGCTTAGGGCCTCACTAAGTTGCCCAGGCTGGCCTCAAACTTGTGGCCTTCCTGCCTCAGCTTCCCAAGATGCTGGGATTATAGGAGTGTGCCATCACACCCAGATATGTGTGTGTGTGTGTGTGTGTGTGTATACACATATTTGGTGGTTTTGGGGGGGTGTCAGGGACTGAACTCAGGGGCACTCGCCACTGAGCCACGTCCCCAGTCCTATTTTATTTTTTATTTAGAGACAGCATCTCGGTGAGTTGCTTAGTGCCTTGCTTTTGCTGAGGCAGCCTTTGAACTTGTGTTTATCCTGTCTCAGGCTCCAGAGCTGCTGGGATTACAGGCATGCACCACCTCACCTGGCTTGTTATATTTTTAAAATATAAAAAGGAAATCATCATGTAATTAGAAAAAATAATAAAAATTATTATAATTGGCTGAGGCAAGAGGATCGCAAATTCAAAGCCAGTCTCAGCAAAACCGAGGTGCTAAGCAACTCAGTGAGACCCTGTCTCTAAATAAAAAATACAAAATAGGGCTGTGAATGTGGCTCAGTAGTAAAGCACTTCCCCGGCATGTGTGAGGCCCTAGGTTTCATCCCCAACACCTCAGAAAACAAAACAAAACAAAAACAAAAAACCCTGGATACTTCACACCCATCAAAGGAGTCCTTATGATAGTTTGTGTGTGCCTTGATTACAGCTACTTTAGAGGCTGAGGCAGGATTATTTGAATCTAGGAGTTCAAGGCCAGACACAGTAAGACCCTGTTTCTAACAAAAAGTCAAAATAAAGCCCCAATGTATAACTAAAAAGCACCAACAAGAATAAATAAAAGCCCAACACAAAATAAAAACTCAAAACAAAATAGCATGTGTTGGGGGCTGGGGCTGTAGCTCAGCTGGTAGAGTGCTTGCCTAGCATGTGTGAGGCACTGGGTTTGACCCTCAGAACTGCGTAAAAAAAAAAAAATAGGAAAGGCCAGCAGAAGCATTTTTTTTTTTTTTTTTTTTTTAAATAGCACATGTTGTCAAATACATGGAGAAACTGGGACCCTTGTGCTCACTGGTAAATGTAAAATGGGGGAAACAGAGTGGTGATTCCCCAGAACATTAAAAATAGGAATGGGAGGTTTCTCCGGCCAAAGAGGAAGACTGAACCCAGGCCACAGTCACTCAAGCACTGATGCTCCTTCAGCTCCACTGCCCAGAATCACTTTGAGAACCAGGTGGCAGAGGACAGCAACTCTTCCAGGTGGACAGTGACCTCCAGGTGCACTCGAAGGGGTAACATCCTGAACCAGCTGACTGTGGCACTGACTTGGTGGCACTGTCTACAGCTTGCACTGCCCTGGTGGGGCCTCCTTCCCTCTAAGAAGCCTAGCGGACCTGGGGGACTTGGGCAGGCATCACTAAATGTGCAGACTTGGAAAAATTAAAATACAATTACCATCTGACCCAGCAGCTGCACTTCTAATATGCACAGTCTTGAAGAAATGTCTAATGACCCATGTTCACAGCAGCACCTTTCACAAGTCACAAGGTGGAAGCAACCCAATGGCCACCAATGTGGGAGTGGACAAACCAACAGTGGCCCATACATATAATGATTAGTCAGCCTTAGAAAGAAAGGACATCCTGACACAAGCCACACATGGATGAACCTTGAGGACACTGTGCTAAGTGAAATAAACCAGTCACAAAAAGACAAATAGCATGTGATGTCACTAACCTGCACTACCTAGTCACTCAGAAGCAAAGCAGAATGTGGGTGACAAGACTGTTGTCAGTGGGTATAAAACAGTTCTGAAGACTGGCTGAGCCACAACACAAATGTCCTGAACACTACTGAATTGTACACTTAAAAATAGCTAAGATGGTACAAATTATAGTATTTTACCACACCTAGGAAGAAAACTAGAAACCAACACTTAAAAAGCGGCATCAAGGTAAACTAGACTTTTAGCCTACAAGGTTAAGACTGCCCTAGCCCCACAGGCTACTTGGTAATTACAAAGGGAAAATAATAGTGCCTTACAGGTGTTTTAGTCAGCTTTTGTGTCGCTGTGATCAAAATATTCAACAAGAACAACTTAAGAGGAGGAAACGTTTATTTTGGCTCATGATCAGAGGTCTCAGTCCATAGGTGGTCAACTCCATAGCTCTGGGCCCAAGGTGAGGCAGACCATCATGGGGGAAGGGTGTGGTGGAGAGAAGCGCTTCCCTCAAGGCAGCCAAGAAGCAGAGAGAAAAGGAGAAAGGGTCCACAGGGAAGAAGCACCCTTTCAGGGCATGCCCCCAGTGACCCAGTAGCTCCAGCCACATCCTACCTGTCTACAGTAATCACCTAGTCTGTCCAAACTAGGATGGACTGATTAGGTTACAGTTCTTGTAATCCGACCTTTCACCTCTGAATAGTCCTGCATTAAAGGAGCTTTTGGGGGAATACCTCACATCCACCATAACAACAGGGAAACAGTTTAGAAGCCATCCCCTTTTTTCAGGTGATTAAAATCAGTTTCTCCTAAAACCAGACCTCTCATCTTGGACACCACACTTTTATACCCAGAGGTGCAGTAAGACCTCGATCCTGTGCTGTTGGTGCCAGAACTTTTTATCTCAAATCTAAGTATGCAAAAGCAACCATACAAATCCAACACAGAATATTTGAGAAGGGTGACTGAACTTGTCAAAATAGCCAATTTTATAAAGAAAAAAGTTAAGGGGTCTTTTCCCAATTAAAAGCAACTAAAAAGATGTTAACTAAATGTAACAACTCTGTGTGCACAAACAGAACATGGCAAAATGCTCTAGCTGTTCACCCTGTTGAAGGTATACAGGCATTATTTTACAATTCACCTTTTATTTAGATTTGAAAATCCTCACCCTTGGTTTGGAGGAGGAAAAGCTGAACATCTAGGAGCTAAGCATACAACCATAAGTGTGGGGAAAATAACCACAGATTAAGCCCAAAGGGGTGCAAGTAGAAAATACGACAAGAGCAAAAACTAACAAAATAGAGAAAAGCTACCAATGAAGGAGAATGAAGGCTAAAAGTTGGTGCCTTGAAGAGACTAATACTGAACTTCTGCCAAGAGTGACAGGGACAACAGAGAAAGCACAAATGATACTTGATGTGAAAAGGAAATAACTTTGTATAAATCAAGATTAAAAACATAAGGCAAGTCTACAAATAACTTTGTGCCAATGGATTTGAAGCCAGAGTTGAAACAAGAAAATATGAAACTATTTTTCTTTGAAAATATAAATGACTCAAAAACAGGAAACCTTACTAATCTATCACCACTAAAAGTTCAGGGCTGGGAGGTAGCTCAGTGGAAAGGCACCTGCCTGGCACGTGCAAGGCCCTGGGTTCCATTCTAGTACCACGAAAACAAAGAGAAATCTAGGTCAAAACCTAATCACAGTCTTAAGAAATGCCAAGTTGGTTTTACAAAGTTTTACCAAAACATTTTAAAAATGCAGAATTCTAATCTTTGTTTGGTGGTAATAGGGACTGAACCCACAGCCTTGTATATGCTAGGCAAATGCACTGTACCTGAGCTACATCTCCAGTCTTTTTAATATCATTTAACCTAATTTGCTTTGGTGCTGGGGATTGACCCAGGGGTGCTTTACTACTGAGCCACAATCTCAGCCCTTTTTGTTTTTTGAGACATCATCTTGTTAAGTTGCTGGGGCAGGCCTCCCAAACTGGTAGGGTTACAGGCGTGTACCACCACACCCTGCTCTCCAACTCCTTTCATGAGGTTGATATGAACTGGATGTTAAAAAGCAATCAAGGGCCGTACACATGATGAAAAGCTTAAACTATTTCACTTAGGAGTATTACATTTCCCCCAAGTATCAGGAAGCTGAATTCAGTAATACAGAACAAACAAAAAAAATCATGACTATTTTTGCCAAGAAAGCAATGTTTTTTGTCTTGTTTTTTTGAGATGGGGGTCTCACTATGTTGCTCAGGTTGACTTGAACTGGTGACTCAAGCTTCCTCTCCAACAGCTAGAACTACAGGTGTGTGCCACTGTACCTGCTTATAAGAATGCTCTAACATGAGAAATGTCAAGATATTTCACCACATTTACAGATTAAAGAAAAGCCCCATGTGGTATGCTCTGGCTGCTATTATACTCCTTGGTGCTTCTTCACAGGTAGCTGGGTGACAAAGCAGGAACGTAAGCTTGCTACGTAAGGGAGACCACCAGGAGTGACCTGGTTGTAAAAGTTGGTCCTGATGTGATAAGAGGTACAGGGACCAGAGGGCCCCAGAGTGTCAAGTACTATGCCAGGAAGGGCCAGTACCATGAGGCCACAATGCAGGGACTGGTCACAGCTTCAGGGGGAAGGGGCTCTTAGGTCACTCAATGCATTCTGGGAGATCTAGTCAAACATGGTTGGATCCCACCACAAAGTTGGGAGAACAGAGGTGGAATTCAGCTTCAGAGAATGACAGAGAAAGTAGCACCCAGAATTCAAGGAGGTTCCCTCCATCAGGATTTTGTAGCTACAGCCTACAGGAATGAAATGGCTGATAAAAGAAAATGGAGAAGTAGATAGTAAAAGAGTTTAGGGGGTGCTGGGAATGTAGCTCAGTGGTCAAGTGCTAGCCTAGAGTGCACAAGAGGCTAGCAGGTAGATCATGGAATCACCAAGCAAGCTGGAGAAAAAGTAAGATCAAGTGTATAGATATAACAGCAAAAATCTCACACAGACACAGCCTGTAAAGTGGGGAACAGCGGAGTAATTAAGAGGGAAAGGCACAGCCTCAAATATGTTAGAAAACTGAAATGCACTACCTATATAACCTGAGAAGCTAGAAACAAGCAGAGAAACTCAAAGAAACAGAAGAAAAAAGCCAACAAAAAACAGACCTCTTGCAAAGCCAAAGAAAAACAACACATAGAATCCGAAACACAGTTGTTGGTTCTGTATGCCTGTACCCCCCATCCAGTCTTTTTTGGTAACCGTACTTCTCTATTCTCTATACAGGTCAGGTGTGTTTCATTCTTCTCTCCCCGGTCCTGGCCACAGCAAGTGACTGTAGCAATGTCAATCTGTCTTCTCTGATTCCCAAGGATCATCAAGCAAGGGCCTCTGTCTACAAGAGCTGTGTATAAACTTGAGCTTCCTACAGAAAACATCTGCAGGAGGCAAAGGAAATCCATTAAGCAAGAGCCAGAGACAACTGAGATGGCCCTGAGAAATACTGGCCTCAGAGAGTTCTGCCCCAAGCACCACTCCTCAGACATCAGACCAACAGCCCTCACTAGCTTCTGCTAATGAATGTGATTTTGTCGTTTAGGTAAGAGGTCCTAAATAATACAAATATTACGCATATTTTTCCCCAAAGCTAAATATTAATGAAATGTGCTATCTTAACATGACATAATTACCAAAACTGACTCAGGATAGAAAAACTTCAGTGGGAAGAATGCAACAGAATATACTAAAAGGCAAAGGTCTGCCCCTAAAATTAAGGAATCAAGCCTGATTTGACACTCTGGACACACCTCATAAATAAGTCCTACCAAACTCCCAGGAAACAAATTTCTGTTCCATAAATTACTTAAGCCTAAAGATGATGTAGCGTCTCCAAACTCATTCTATAAAGTTAGCATAATGCTGAAAGCAAAATTCAAGAAAGAGCTCATTTTTTTTTTTTTTTAAAGTGAAACTAAGCCGTGGGTTGTGGCTCAGTGGTAAAGCACTTGCCTAGCACCTGTGAGGCACTAGGTTCAATACTCAGCACCACATAAAAAAATAAGTAAAGATAGCATATTCATCTACAAATATAAAAAACAAAAAGGAAGAAGAAATTAAGCCAGGTGTGGTGGTATATGTCTGTAATCCTAGCAAGAGGTTGAGGCAGGAGGACTGCAAGTTCAAGGCCAACCTCAGTACCTGAGCAAGGATCTAAGCAACTCAGTGAGACCCTGTCTCAAAAGAAAAAATAAAAAGGCCTGGGGATGTGGCTCAGTGATAAAGCACTCTTGTTCAATTCCTAGTACCCATCCCTCCTCCCAAAAAAATGCAATTGGCCCAGGAACACAAAAATCTTAAATAAGTAAATAAATAAATAACATACTGAATACTGCAAAACTAAGCAGATTTTGTAACTGGGCGTAGTGGCATACACTTGTCTCAGCCCCAACTCTTCAGGAGGCTGAGGCCAACCTCAGCAACTCAGTGAGGCCTTGTTTCAAATAAAAGGGGCTCTCAGGATACAGCTCAGTGGTGGGGTGAACCTGAGTTCAATTCCCAGCACTGAACAATGCAAACCAAAAAATAAAAATAAGCAGGGTTGCTGGGCACGGGTGCATGGCTGTAACCCTAGCAGCTCAGGAGGCAGGAGGACTGAGTTCAAAGCCAGCCTCTATAACTTAGGCCCTAATCAACTCAGCAAGACCCCATCTCTAAATAAAACACAAAAAAGAGCTGGGGATGTGGCTCAGTGATTAAGGACCTCTGGGTTCAATACTTGATATCAACATTAGAAAATCTATTAAACGAGTTAGTACATTAACAAAATAATTTGATTATCTCGATATCAAAATTCATCACTGTTGGACAAAGTGGGGGAAAAACTTGTCAGTAAAATAGAACAGAAGGAAGCCTTCAGCCTAATGAAGGTAATCAACCAGATGCCTGAAGCAAGGGTCCCATCTCATCATGAAACATGAGCACCATTCCCACTACGAAACAATTAAAGGTGCCATTAGACACCTTGGAGGCCCTGTGTCTGTGACTCACAAGGAAAGGAAACGAAGATAAAGGATGAGGTAAAGGGTTTAAAAAAAAATGCTATTAACAGTATATGACTTGACTACCTAGAAAGCCAACAGAACCAACTGAAGAACTACTAGAACTAATGAGATCAAGTAGATTCATGAAGTGAGCAACAAAGCTTTCCTATATTCTAGTGATAGTCAGAAATGTCATTTCAAAAGATTCCATTCATAACAAGTAACCAAGAATTTTACAGAATTTTTAAGACTAAATCAAATTAGAAATGTAAAAGGCCCATATGAGAATACCCACACCTTACAAAAGAACACATACACCTCAGTCCTGGATAGGAAGATTCAAAACTGCTAAGATAACTGCTTCTTCCTAAATCAGACTACATGAAACTACGCCAATGAAAATCCCAACCAGAATTTTACATGAAAAATTAGCAAGCTCATTCTGAAGTTCTATGTAAGAGAAAATGCAAAATGGCCAAGGAAGGGTCCCAAGCACATGGCAACACATGACACAAACACATGGATTCACAGATCAGGCGTTTCAAAGACAGACCCATATACACGCAGGAGACTTGGTCTCGCTATATTTCCCAGGCGAGCCTCAAACTCACAATCCTTTTGCCTCAGCTTCCTGAGTGGATGGGATTATAAACACGTGCACTGCACCCAGTTTGCAGAAAATTTTTTAAAAAGTACTTCCAATGAGGAATCAATGATTCAATAAATTTTATAGGGACAAGTTAATCTTCCAGGGAAAAAAGTTAACTCTCTACAGCCTATAAAACACAAACTTCAGATGAATTTCTGTATCTGTGTACACAAATATAGCTTTAACTCATATGGTTTTTATATACACATGTACGTGCATTTTATACCTGTAAACACATGTGTATTTACAGCAACACTAAACAGAAAGTGTGTAAGAAGCAGATAAATGAGGTGGAAGCTGGAGAGAATGTTGGGATCAGTATGGGTTCTCCTGGTTGCTTCAGAAATGAGATATTCTATAGCATGTGTTGCTAACACCTCCAGTCATGAGCAAAAAACCTTCCAAAAACAAAACAGAGTCCTTAAGGACTACTCCAGAGCACAAGGTCCACTGGATTACAAGAGAAGGTGAAACAGGAGCACACTCGCAAAGCTGGCAAAGGCCACTGCTTCTCCATGAAGCATGAGCCCATATCTACTAGGGGAAGGGGTACTGAAGTTTTGAAAGAAACCCCAGAGTAGGGCTGGGGATATAGCTCAGTTGGTAGAGTGCTTGCCTAGCATGAAAATGGCCCTGAGTTCAATCCCCAGCACCATCACACACACACACACACACACACACACACACAAAAAGGAACACCAGAATAGACCTGCTGGGCAGTGCTAAGAGTCCAGTGAGGCTTGGAATGATGAATTTGAAGCATAACCAGGGAGCCAGGTTGGCTGCTTTCTGGCTCAAGTGCCTGCAGTTCAAGCAGAGGTGAATGATGGCGGGAATATTAGGTTTGGAGAACAAGAATAAAAAACTTTCATAGAGATAGTTGAGAAAGTAAAGACAGGTAAATGTACAGGTATCTAAATTCTGAAAGTACTGTAATATTTAGTAATGTCAGAGGTTCAGGGAGTAGGGGGATAGGAAGCAAGCCAGAATAGAAGACTAGGACATTCATGAACCAGGGGCTCCATCGTGGGATGTAAAAAATGACTCAACAGGGTGAAGACTGAGTCAGGATGTGAACTCTTTTATATAGGTATATTTTAGTTGCAGGCAGACACAATACCTTTATTTTACTTTTATGTGGTGTGGAGGATGGAACCCAGGGACTCATGCATGCTAGGAGAGCACTTCACCACTGAGCTACAACTCCAGCCCCAGGATGTGAACTCTTTGATGCCTAAGTCAATGCCAATCCTAAGGAGGAAAGGAGAGCCAGAGACAAAAGCACCTAAGAAGTGGGATGACATGGTTTCCAAGAGGGTCAATGTCTACTAGGGAGAAGGAGGCAAGAAGACAGCTCAAGTCCAGGAGATCCAAGGTCAGTCTAGGCAACATAGCAATGCCCATCTCAAAAAAAAAACAAAAAAAAAAAAAAGAAAGAAAAAGAAAAAAGGAAAAGAGGGTTATGGGGAAGTCAGAAGGAAGCCAGCAACCCTACTTTTTGGTGCTGATGCACAAAGGGTGAGGGTGAGGGTGAGAACACAGCCGCCATTTAAAAAGTTATACGACAGTCTGGGACACCCTGGTGTAGTCTCACATTCCTGTAATTCTAGTTACTCAGGGAGCCTGAGGCAAAGGGATTGAAAATTTAAGGACAACCCCAGCAATTTAGCAAGACTCTGCTTTTAAAATAGAACTATACAGGGCTGGGATATAGCTTAGAGCACCTGCCTAGCATACACAAGGCCCTGGGTTCCATCCCTAATACTGGGGTAGAGGTGTCGGAAGATGGTAAAAGCAGAGGTTTGCTGACCACAAAGCAGATGTTCTGGAGGTGACGAAAAGTTAAGGGTACAAGAAAGATGGTCTAACTGGGGATGCACAGCAGATGAGCAGTCCAGTGGTAAGGAATAACTAGAAAGGCTGGGGAAGCAGCTGACAAAGCACCATGGGATTCATCCAGAGCATCTACAGAGGCAGGCGGGTGGGCACTAGGTCCTTCACTGCAACATTGAATGCTTGTATCGATGTTAACTGCAAGCAGGCTAGCAAGTGGGACTGTTCCTAATTGTTAAAAACACGCAAGGAGGCACAGCACAGGGCCTGGCACTTTCTAAATGCCCAATGAATGTGTATGACTGAATCACCTGGGAAAGACTCAGTCAGCTCCCATGCCCTCCCCAGTTCTGGCCACTAACCACTGGCCTCCACCAAAAAGCAGGTTTTTACTTTACCATAAGTCTCCCTCCCCACAGAGAGCCACTCAGACACCAGTACAAGTTACCACCCACCAGGGGTTTAATTTTCCTAGGACAAAAGATCAGTTCAAGAGGGTCCTGCCTTGTCCCCATCCAGGGGTAAAGATCTGCAGGGCACCCTGGGAATGCCCAAGCCCAGTGAAGCCTGGGAGTAGTCCCTGAGCAAGTAGAAAAGTGGGTCCCAGAGTCTCAGGCCACTTCTTCCTCTTCACTCTCCTCCTCACTCTCATGATACTGTCTGCGATTGGTGTTAACAAAGAGGTCAGAATCATCTTCAGAGGCAGACTCTTCTCCTGATGACTGTGGCTCAGCTGGGAGTTCTGGCTGAGTCTGTCTGCATGGAGGAAGCAGAGTCAGCCCAACACCTTCTGGGAAAATCAGATCTGTAACCAAGGAGTCCCCCAAAAGGACCATTTGGCCATGCAGTCACACGCATAGGTGTTTGAAAAGGGAGCAGTCCCCGCCCCCACCCCCCCAAAAAAAAGGAGAAAAAGAGAGCAAAAGTTCCTTAAAAACCACAAGGAGGGACAGAGTCAGAAGAGTCAGAGCCAACAGTGGGAAAACTTGGCCAAGAAGACAAACACTGTCCCCCACCCCAAAAATTTGTATGGCCATTGGCTTCAGTTAGGAATGAAAACAATTCTAATACTTACTAGGCCCACATTCCATACCAGGTACTATACTAAGCAACTTTGCTTCTCACAAAGCTCCTACTTTATAGTCTTAAGTGCCTATAGTCATTTAGCTGTAAGTGGCAAAGACAGGAATTTAACCCAGGGCATCTAATTTTCAAGCCATATTCACAACCGCATGTTCTGCCCCATGTTTAAGAACGCTCACCAGGTACCTTACAGAGGGAGAAAGGGAGGCTCCACTTTCTCCTGACACAAGGGTGAGAACCCCTATTTTCTCTTCCTATACTAGGGCGTGCTCCTCACCTGTTCCTGTTGTGCTTCTCAGCCACTTCAGAGAAGGCCTCAGGCCTGTGCCAAGAGAAGAGCCAGGTCAGAGAGGAGAGAGAAACCTCTCAGCAAAAAAGCTGTTTCCAGCTGTCCCTGCCAGGGATGCCATGTTCTTCCCACTCCCAATTCCCTAGCTAGGAAGTCAGTGCCCCCCAGAAACCACAAAGCCAAGGGGCACCCTACCAAAGGCCCTCCTTCTGTAGAGAGCGCACATGGTCCTTGCAGAGAACAAAGGAGATCTCAGCCTTCACCTTTTCTCCCTCTTCAATGGGGTCAACAATGAGAAAGTCCCCTATAGGTGAGAAAAGGCAAAATAGTCGTGCCTGCAATGGGGAGCCAGGGTCACAAGAAATGGTTTTGTCTCCCAGAAGGCTGCCTTTCTCACCTCTCTTAATCCAGATGTTCTTGCGGTACTTGGATGGCATGCTCACCAGGAAGCGCTGCCCTTGGGCCGTCTCCACCTCATGCAGATTGTTCCCTGGGGTCCTGAGTACCTGGTCCAAGAAAGACCAAGAGACAGTTTGCTTCATCAATCACAAACACCCTCTGAGCTGCACTGCACCCTACTCCCACCGCAGGGGTCCTATTGAGCAGAGAGGTTGGGAGCAGAGCATCCTGTGCCCAATGCCACTCACCCTCACGATCTGTTGCTGGTCAGAGGGCACCATGTGCTCCCCCAGCACCTCCTTCACCACATGCTTCCTCTTGGTGGCCTGAGACATGCTGGGTCCTGTCCCAGGGTGATTAGGAACCAGAACACCGTCAGCTCCTCTTCCTGAGTTCTTTTGATGACAGTTTCAGAAGCCAGACTGTATGAAGATGGGAGGGGCCTTTTACTGGAGAGTGACAGTGTCCTGGTTAAGGATTCAAGGTCTCACTGCCTGAATTCAAATCCTGACTTGGCTATTCCCTGTTTATCATTTTTAAAAATTTTTATTTATTCATTTTTGATACTGGGGATTGAATCTAAGTGTGCTTTACCAGTGAGTTACATCCCCACCTCTTTTTTTTTTTTTGAGATGGGTCTGGCTAAGTTGCTCAGGGCCTTGCTAAGTTGCAGACGCTGGCCTCCAATTTGGGATCCTTTTGTCTCAGACTTTGAAGCTGCTGGGATTACAGGCCTGCTGCAGCAAGGGGTGCCAACTTTTCGTTAACAAACAAAACTGTTCGACTTCTCTATGACCCAGAGAAAACAATAGCTAACACAATACTGCTATAAAATGAAATAATGAAAATGCTCTCAGCATCGTGTATCTCACACGAGATGACTTCTGTTATCAGAAGTACAGTTGTGGTCAGAAACTATACACGTTTCAGAGAATTTGAGATAAATTGTACCTTCCTCGACATGATTTCTCGACAACCCAAATCTAGCACAGCCACATAACACAAATGCTCAGTCTCATAACACACTACAGGCAGAGCCGAATTCAGCGACTACCACGACGGTCCAAGCCAGAAGGAAGTGAAAGGTCGAGGTGAGCAAGCTTTGTCTGCGGCAGTGGCCCTATTTGAGTACTCAGAAGACGAGAGCTGATACCGCCCAAAACTAATGGTTTCCAAAGAAAACTCCGACGTGCCTCTAGTTGCCATCTCCTGTCCTCCGCTCCCTTCACCCGGAGGAAAGACCCACACTTACTCGGTGGTCCTCGGTCCCACGGACTCTTCACAAGCAACCCTGTTTTCCGGCTGAACGCTGAGAATGGCTCATTGATGACTCGAAATTTCAAAGCCGCGCCGACGAAAGCACAGAAATGGGACTGGCTGGTGATCACCGAGGAACAGCAGTTCTGGACTCCAGATCTCAGGCGTCCCCAATTTCCCCCAGACCAACTCCAGGGAGGACACTAGTCCGAATAGGACCCTGTCGTGTACTTCCGGCGCGCTCTCAGAAACCTTCCGACCGCCCTTCCCCTGCTTTGTCCGTTCCTTTAACTTGTCCTACCGCGAGGTCTGTCAGACCTAAGTCCTTGAGTTCTAAGTACCGGGCAATGGAGAAAGGAAGTATCCTGTTCGGAAGCTTCTCTCCCTCAGACTGGAAGAGCAGCCCCGAGAGCAAGACCACAGAGGGCAGCGTGCTTTACAGGAGGAATCAAAAAGGAGCGGCTAGTGTGGACATTAGACCTGGGGCGCTCCAACTCTATGGTTCCTCAGCGGCTAGAAGTGCCCAATTGGTTTTTTTTAAGGCGGGTCTTGAGGTGACCCGGAAGCGGAAGTCGAAGAAAGTTCTAGTGGCTTGAGGTATCGGCGGGAGCGGCCGACTGGCGAGAGCAGCCGTTACAGGGGCCGGAGCTGCCTGTGAGCGCAAACTTCCGAGCGGGTCCCCAGCGGGAGACCGGAGGGAGGGCGGGGAGGAGGGAAGGAGAGGGACCCCGTTGCTGTGGCGAGCCAGGGAATGCATCTTAGGAGAGGGTTCGGCCGCGCCGCGGGGAGGAGCGGCGCGTGTAGCGTGGGAGCGGCGGCGCGTGGAGGGGGCGGGGCGGCGCACGCCGGGGGCGGGGCGAGGCCGGCGGGGCGAGACGGGAACCCCGCGGGGCCGCCGGGGCGGGGGTCTGCGCTGCGGGCCTGCGCCTTCGCCCTGAGTGCCCTGTGGCGGGTAGGTGAGGTAGAGACCCTGCTTTGGTTTTTCACACCATGTGGCTGCCCCGGGCAGGGTCAGTGTCGTCTTTCCGCAGCCAAGGTCACCGAGAGGGTGACAGCTTTAGGGCGGGCCCTGGCTCCCGACTCTGAGTGTCTTCCTACTGCCCTGCGTGCGCCACCTGTTCGAGCAGGATGGTATTTCTTTTGGGACTGTACCGAAACCTAGGTCCCCCAGGGAGTGGAAGACATTCTTTTCCGAATAGTGGGGGGGTTGTCCCTGGCCCTCAGTTCTCTCTGTGAAAGGAGGAGATTCTGATAAGCTACCGTAGTGGCCTGGCTTCGTCTTAATATGAGATTGCTCTCGAACCTTTGGGAGCTCAGGTCCTCAGCCCTAACTCGCTTTTTCTTGGGATTCCCAGATTAAGCTCGATCAAGATGACAACCTCCCAAAAGCATCGAGACTTCGTGGCAGAGCCTATGGGGGAAAAGCCAGTGGGGAGCCTGGCTGGGATTGGTGAAGTCCTGGGCAAGAAGCTGGAGGAAAGGGGATTTGACAAGGTGTGGGTTGGCTACATGTACCAGGGGAGAGCTGGGGGCAAGAGACTGCGATTTCTCAGGGCAAACGGAGTCGGGGAAGCGAGGGGGGGAGGAGTACACCGTGGTGGAAAATCTGAAGTGACTGGCCACCTGGGAGAGATGAAGTAGGTGCAGAACCTGCCCTGCTTTATGAGCTTGTGTGCTCTGAATGTCACAAAAGTGGCATTGCTCTCCCATCCAAGTACCCAGCAAGGTACCTTGCTGAGCTTCAGAGGCCAGAGGGGATGTGGCACAGTCAGAGTGGTAAGGTGGAAGACAGCGGTCTTGCTCTTATTCCCACAGCACTCAGCAGCATGCCCTTTGTTTTGCCTGTTTTGCAGGCATATGTTGTTCTTGGTCAGTTTCTGGTGCTAAAGAAAGATGAAGACCTCTTCCGGGAATGGCTGAAGGACACATGTGGCGCTAATGCCAAGCAGTCCCGGGACTGCTTTGGGTGCCTTCGAGAATGGTGTGATGCCTTCTTGTGATGTTCTCTGGGGAGCCGTCTATCCCCAGCCCCATTATCAAGTCTCCAGAGTTTGCAGCTCAGTGGGGGCTCCTTGTCCTCTACAAAGGAAAAGATTGCTGTTGTCGTACTCCAGGGTCTTTGGGAGTTCTCTCCCCTCACCATTTCAATCTTTTTGGAATTTTTGCTCTTGCATGCAACTCCCTTTCCCTTTCCCCTGCCAGTTCCATGGAAACCATTAACCAGCTTTTCTGATTGGATTCCTGACCCCTTCCCTCACCCCCACCTTCACCTCTGGTCTGTTTGATGCCATTTGGCACCTTTTTTTGGCATAACAGTCACTGTCCTTGTAAAGTTTTTTAGATCAATAAAGTCAGTGGCCTTCATGACTGGTGTTGTGTGTTGAAAAGTAAGTGGGCTGAGAATTGCCTCTTCACCAGGGGCTGACTTGTGTGCTACTCTCCTTATCAGTGCAGATCGAAACTGACAGATTGGCTTCCCACTCCTAGAGAGTAGCTACCCTACCTACATGGGCCTTGGGCAGGTGGCTTGGAGTGTCCCAATCCCTGGATGACGTGGGAAAGAGTGTGGGTTGATCTCTTCCTGGGAGCCAGGTAAGCTGTGGTGTGCCAGATGTCACTCAAGTCAACAGCTAGGCAGCACCTGGTGGAAAAGTCAGTGGGAGTCAGGTACCAGGAAGAGGGTGGACTGGATGTGGGTAAGAGTTCATCTACTGATCATCACATCATCTCTCATGTCCTCAGAGGCATGGGCAGGGCTCTTGCTATCTGCCCAGCTGTCTTAGGGGGAAAGGAGTGTGGGAGTTACACTTGAATTCAGTATATTTAGGTCCTTTTCTCTTGTTTTCTTGTCTGGGGATTGAATACAGAACTTTTCATACACTAGGCAAGCACTTTACCACTAAGGTACGTCCCTAATCCATTTTAGTTTATTTTTCGGTACCAAGAATTGAACTCAGGCACTTAACCGCTGAGGCACATCTCCAAGTTCTTAAATTTTTAGACAGGACCTCACTAAGTTGTCCCGGCTTCAAATGGGCAGTCCTCTGCCTCAGCCTCCTGAGTTGCTTTGTGTGACAACATCACGCCCAGCTTGGTCCTGTTCTTTCTTGGGACACTTATGAACCGGTCCTTAAACTGAAACTTACAGTTTTTTCCTTTCATGATAATAAACCATTGTTTTCTTTTTTAGAAGTGAAGAGACTTGGGACTCAGAAGTTAATTTGCCCATAGACTTGTTGCTGGGAAATAGCAAGGCTAATACAAACTTAACTTGGTCATGTCACTTACTCACTCTGTCTCAGTTTTTCCACTTAGGAAATGAGATTGTTGTAGGGACCAGATGAAATGCTAGCTATATATCACCCATTTGTGCTTGGCATTCATCTCTTCAACAGACCATCATTGAACAGTGACTTACTTGCTGTATAAATAAAATGTCCACACAATCTTTACTGGCTGAGGAGGCCCAAGTGATGGGCCTTAAATAGGTAATATGAGTTTTCAGTGATCTCAGGATAGTGAAAAATTAAGAGAAAGTTGACAAAACTACATTAATGTTAGAAATTCCATTTAAAATTGTAGAGTGAAGAGAGTGGAAAGGATACTTGTAAAATTATAAAGGAAGAACCTTACCCAGGGCACATGGAACTGTGGGCAAGAAAAAAGTAGAAACATTAGAAAAACTGGTAAAAGACATGAAAGGCAGCCCCAAAGAAATATACCCTAACATGTGATAAGGCTCAATTTCATAGAAATCAGAAAAGCAGATGCCATCAACACCCACCCAATTGACAAAAATCTTAAAAGCCAGACAATAACAAGTGTTGAGCAAATGGAGCCACAGGAACTCCTGTGTTGGTGGCAGTGTGAATTACTGTGAGCACTCTGGGAAACACTTGGACATTATTTTGCAAAACTGACACACCCTGTAAGCCAGGAATTCCACTCCCAGTACTGCTTCTCAGAAGCTCCTGAACACCTGCCCCAGGACATACATGAATGTGCATAACTGTCGATTACAAGAGCCCCCAACAGGGTACAACCTGTGGCTCTCAGTGTGGGAGATCAATAAGTAAGTAAATAAAGCTGCTCTGTGGTGAAAAACCAACAAATCCCAAAAATGGGAAAAGGAAAAAAAAAAAAAAAGAGATGGAGTCCACTCATGAAGTTGAGTGAATTCTTGCTTAGGGATCCCTACATAGATGGTAAAGCTAGAAAGAAAATCAAGAAAGTAGGTGTAGTGGGGGCTCGGGAAGTAGCTCAGTTGGTAGAGTGCTTGCCTCACATGCACAAGGCCCTGGGTTCAATCCCCAGCACCACACACACACACAAAATAAAGAAACTAGGTATAGTGATGCAGGCCTGGAGTCACAGCTACTTGGAAGACTGACTCTTTAGGATTGCAAGTTCAAGGTCAACCTGGCAACTTTTAGGCCCTGTCACAAAAATATCAAGAGCCATTACTGCACACAAAAGAAAAGAAAACCAAGGAATGCTTATAGCAAAAGTTAGTAGTAGGTTGGTAGTATAGCTCAGTGGTGGAGAGCCTGCTTAGCTTGTGTAAGACCCTGGGTTCCATCCCCAGCACAGGGGTTGGGGGGTTGGGGGGGAGTCAATACAAAGAAAAATCAGTGGCGGGGGCAGGGGTTGTGATAGGGGAAGGGCTTGGTAGTGGGAGTGGCTCTTCCATCTCAACCTGTGGGGTGGTATTGTAGACGTTGGCTATTAAATTGAGCAGGGGTCAGGTGTAACTCAGTGGTAGCGTTTGCCTAGTATGTGTGAGACCTGGTCTTGATCCCAGCACTGCGCTGCAAAAAAAATTATTTTACTTGAACATGTGTGTTCTTTGGTGCCCTTAATGTGTATCAGCTACATTTCAGAATAACAGAATAAAAGGAAAAGCAAAACTAAAGACCGGAGGATAGAACAATGATCCCGTAAGTGGGACACTATTGTCTATAGGAATGAGGGTCCAGTCGAGGCTGCATCTGGGTAGGATGAATAGCCCACTGTGGAAGAGGTACCAGGTGGCTGCAGTCAACAACAGTACAGGCAGAAGCACATCCTCAAGGCACAGAGTAAAGTGCAGCAGGCCAGGCCAGAGAGGTGCTACCCAGGTGCCAGGTGAAGGGGGTGGCGAAAGCACCTCCTTTTTTTTTTTTTTTTTTTTAAACAGGGATTGAACATAGAGGTGCTTAATTAACTAAGCCACATCCCCAGCCCATTTTTGTATTTTATTTAGAGACAGCAGCGCCGAGTTGCTTAGGGCCTCACTAAGTTGCTGAAGCAGGTCGTGGAACTCACAGTCCTCCTGCCTCCACCTCCTGAGCCACTGGGATTACAGGTGTGCACCATTGCACCCAGCCAAGTTGACATTTTTATACAATGTTTTGAAAATAGATGAATGCCAAAATCCATAACAGACAAAATAGCTGGATTTCAAAGAGAGGATCCAACTCTGTATACCAACTTGCCTCTGCCACCTCTCCCTAGTCCTTGCTAGACGGGGGCAGAAGGGATAGCAGCCATTCTTTCATATTGGCTCCAGATTCAGGAAGGTGTGCCCCGGTGGGTCTCAACCTCCTGCCTGGCCCAGGCCTCTGCCCCCTGCCTCACATCCCACCAGAGCCCCTTTCCCACCTGAGGTCTGGGTCCCCAGCTCAGAGCCCTGCCTGTGCTTGGGGCAGGGGGAGACAGTGGAGGGAAGGGAGGGGGCATCCAGGCCTGTTTCCATGGCTCTCCTCCCATCTCTGGCCTTCTCCCCAGCTGGTGGCTGGCATCAAGTACTATCTGACAGTGGAGATGGAGAGCACAGCATGCCGCAAGACCGGGGTCTCTGGAGACCACGTGGACCTCACCACCTGCCCCCTAGCCACTGGGGTGCAGCAGGAGGTAACAGCACTGCCCCCAGTCCTGGCCCTGCACACAACCTGAGGCCCTAGGCTTGTCCATCCAGAGCTGGTCTGGCTGGCCAGGCAAAGACCTAGTTGAACCTGCCCTGCCTTTGGGTGACTCAGTTTCAGGCCTGTGTGAGGTGCAGGGAGGAGGGTTGGGGCTTCCCTGTGTGTGGGGAGCTTGCTGGAGAGACCTGGGATCTAATCCCATCATCGAACTGTGTGTGTCCCTGGGGCCAGTGGTTGCCCCTTTGTGTCCCCAGAGTGACAAGGCAGGCAGAGGGCTGGCTCCTGGGAGGAGGCTGGCTGGGCTCGCCTCATCCCTCCCCGTGGCCTGGCTCTCCACAGAAGCTGCGTTGTGACTTTGAGATCCTTGAAGTCCCCTGGAAGAACTCTTCTCAGCTTCTCAAGCACAACTGTGTGCAGCTGTAATCTGCCTCCCAGTGGGAGTGGGTGGGAGTGGGCACATGCTGGAGGGCACCTCAGGGCCACCAGCCACATCTGCTGCAATAAATCTCTAGCACTGCTTCTTGCCTTGGTTTCTTCTGTATGCTCCACTCCCCACTTCCCACCGGACTCCTGATGGCTCCAGGCATTCCCCAGCTGACAGGGCACCCATGGCACCCCAGGGGGGCACTGTCCCAGCCCAGACAGCTCAGCCCTTGAATCTGGGGACCCCCAACTTTGCAGCATCACAGACACAGGGAAACAAACTCTGGAGTCCCCAACCATAGACTCCCAGTAGCCTCAGGTGAGGGATGGGAGACAAAGTCACAGAAGCAAGATCATGTCCCAAGAGAAGCCCTGGCGACAGTGTCTGTGAGCACTCAGAAGGGCAGCCTGTGCCCTGTTCCTCTCAGCATCTGGGAGGAGCTCAGGCATGCGTGTGGGGGGTTCAGCCCAGGGGGTCCTGGACCCTGAGCTTCCTGCCCACGAATGTTCCTGTGCCTGAGTGTGGCCCAGCATGGGCTGCCTGTCCTGCACAGCCCCTGCTGGCCAAGAAGCCATGAGGTCAGGACACGGCCTCTCACATTTTCACTGGTAGGACTCCACCACTGTGTTCCCTTGCAAGACCCCTGCAAGGGAATGGACATGTAGCCCCAGAGAGAGCAGGCTCAGACCTGCTGCCCACAGCAGGGACGATTCCCACAGGAAGGAATAGGTTTGACTGAATGTCACTTAAAGAAAATAGAGTTGCAACATTTCTTGCACAATTGAATTTGTGGCTGTAATGCATTCTCTCTCTCTCTCTCTCTCTCTCTCTCACACACACACACACGCACCTATAACCCCCCAACCTGCAAACATTCACACCCATAAAACCACAGGACACACTTTCAGATGTTCCCAGACACTACAGACATGTCCCCAAAATGCACCAGTGCCCACTTAGCAACCAACTACCCAACAACGCAACCTAGCAACTCAAGCAGGCTAAACAGAAGCGGCACCTTAAGGCAGCTTAAGAGATGTGTGCACAGACCCCATCACTAGCCAGAGCCCCATTTCCCCACCTGGGCTGTTCCTTGGATGTGCCAACTTACACTCAGGACAGGGGACAGTAACCTGGTGCCTTGAGGCACTGGGTGCTGCAGTGTGAAGCCCAGGCTGGCAGCACAGGGGTGGTGTGGGGAGCACCCCAGCAGCCACAGACAATAGGTGAGTTTCAAACAATATTGAACAAATGAAGCAAAATATACAATGGGATGATTCTGTTCACGTAAAGTTAAAAAGTAAATTCTTGCTTAGTGATCTCTATATAGGTGGTAATACTAGAAAGAAAAGCAAGGAAATGTTTATTGCAAGTCAGTAGTAAGCCTGGCATGGTGGCACACACCTATAATACCAGCTACTTGGGAAGCTGAAACTGGAGGATCACAAGTTCAAGGCCAGCCTCAGCAACTGAGTGAGGCCCTGTCTCTAAATAAAAAGGCTGGGGGCATGTCTCAGTGGTACAGTGCTTGTCCAGCAGGCAAGATCCTGGGTTCAATCCCTAGTATGGCAAAGAATAATAATGAAGAAAAAATCAATTGTGATTATCTTTGTGTGATAATGGAAGGGCTTGAAGGTGGAGTGGCATCTCCATTTCTTGACCTGCGTGGTGGAAATACATGCATTCATCCTGTAATTACTTGTTTAAAGGAACGTGTATCTTCTGCCCTGTTTTCTGTGTTAGCTACATTTCAGAATAATAGAAGGATAAGAGGAAAGCCAAAAAGAGAGAGCTGGGGATAGAATGATTGTGGGACAAAGTGGACAGGATTGTCACTAGTAGGAATGAGGGTTCTTTCAGACTGGGTCTGGGCAATGTGTGGCTCAGCTGGCAGCTTCCAGGTGGCCAGAGCAGGGCCTACTGTGGTTCTGCTGCTTCCTGGGAGGAGCCCACTGAGATAGTAGAGCAGCCTTCTCTGGAGTCTGAGACCATACTGTGTGCCTGATGGGTCCAGGCACACTCACAGCCTCAACCTTCGTGTGACACTGTCACATGCCTGGTGTGCTGAGGCGGGGGTTTGGTAGGGCCACGGTCTCTCCACACTCAGCCATGACATAGCCAGCTTGTTGTCATTGAACAGGAAGGTGATGGAGACGCTCTCCCGTTCCACAAAGCCCTTTCTGTGGCTCTAGCCCACACTGGTTGCCTCCCTGGCTCTGGCACTGGGACCCTGTGGGATCCTGTGCGACATGCTGTCTGTCTGCCTTGTTTCCTCATCGTTTGCCTTTCCCTGGCTCACCCATGAGCTTTGTCATGTCTTCCTTGGGGCTTGGGTGGAGCTCAGGACAGATTGGTAGGCCAGGAGCCCTTCATCTGGGCTCTTTTTATTGTACCCTCACACAAGTTTCTGGATCAGTCTTGGGGCAGCAGGGGACAAAGGGCATCTAGAATATACCTTGTGACAGAGTGGACTCTCAGAGGTTCAGCTCAACTCAGTTAATAGGCCAAAGGGACCAAGGCCTGGCATGCTGGAGAAAGCAGGCCTGGTGGGGGAGGGTTAGGAGTCAGAACTTCTCAGTCAGTGCTCAGGTTGGCTTGAGCTCCGCTAGCCTGGGGTCGTCAGTGGGCCCAGAAGTCAGCAAATATTTACCCAATATACCCCCTGCCACCCCCACCCTCTGCATCCAGCCAGAGCTTGACCCCTCAGTTGCTCTAGTCCTCAGTGCTCAGATCTGGCCTGGAGCTTAGGATGAACCCCAGTGTCCTGAGGGCTTCTTCCTGCTCTCCCTAGAAAGGATGGGACAAACAGCCCAAGACACCAACCCCCCCCCCGCCCAGAGGCAGCCCAGATGGAGTGGAAGATGCTCAGTTGGTGCTTATGGCTGTGGCCCCCTTTCAGGGTTCCCCTCCCTGTAGGCACCAGGGCTCTCTCTGCTGCCATCGCTCCTGGCTTCGACTGATGATAACCTTGAAGGGCCAGCCAGGCATGGTTCTGCACAAGATCTTCCCTTGCTCACCCAGTGATCTGGAGCCAGTTGTTCCACTGCTCTGGCTTCCGTCTCCTGGGACCAGCCAGTGAAGGGCTGTGAAGGCTCCACCAGCTGAGGAGCAAAACGCCCTGGGCCCTGAGGGGAGCGCCTCCACGGAATCACAGGTGTCCTTGCCAGAAAGCCTTCTTTCCAGGATATCTGTGACAAGGCAAGGGGAGCAGAGCCCTGGGGAGGGAATGTCCTTCACCCAGATGAAGCCTCAAGGAAGAGGGATCTGGGGCCAGCAAGAAGGTTGCCAGGGTGAGCCCAGGGTGAAGAGGTTGTCAGAGGCCTCCCTGGTCATCAAGATCCATCAAGCCATGGACAAGAGAAGGGTGCTGTGAGCAACCTGGGTTGGGATGCTTGGGCCACAGAAAAACTGGAGCCTGTGTCCCATGGCCAGTGGGATAGCCAATCTCAAGCTCATGCTTGGCCCAAGGCTTTTCCTGGAAACCAGAGTGATCCAGACAGGATGGAGTCTGGGCTGCAGGCTCCTTTCTGGATGAGGTAGACCACCTTCAGGAAGCACCCCTCTGCAGAGCAGCCTGGTCTCAGCACAGGACATTCCTGGCATGTGGGTGCTACTCCAGGTCCTACCGCTTCTCCTTTGACCTCTCCTTTCCTCTTTATAGGAAGAGGTAATAATCACTACTCTGCAGAGTCACTGAGAATAAGAAGATGTGGCATAAGGCCTAGCATGTGGCAAGAGTCCAGTGATAGTTAGTTTCCCTCTCCTCCCCCTCTTTTCTCCCCAGACAGCATTTCTAGTCAAGTGACTTCAGATTAGCTCTGATTAATTCATCTGCAAATGAGGATAATACTACCTCAGAGTTTGAATAGCAATCAGTGAATGAGAGGTCCTTGGAAATTGCTAGACTGTAGTGCCAAAGACTCATTGGCATTAGCACAAAGAAGTGATAGATAGGGTAGGTGACAGTAATGGGGGACCCACTGGTTCTTGGTGGGTCAGAGATGGTGTCCTTTTCAAGGGAGCTGTGAGAGGTAAGTGTGACCATGACTGAGCTCCTGGTGGGACAGCAGAGTTGGGGGAGCCCAGGAGGCTCCCTGCTTCCTCCCACCTCTCCTGTGAGTTGTCCCATGCCTCTCAACTCATGGACCCTGCTTGGCCAAGGCCTCCTCATCAAGCCAAGCTTGGGCCAGCTCTCCCACAAACTGAAGTCTTTCCCTTTAAGACTGAAACCTGAGCCTGTGACAAACTTGTGACCCTTTCCTTGGAATCCCAGGGAGGTAGCAGTTTGTTTTTCATAGCTGGACAGAGGTGAGGAAGGAAGCAGACTGACAGCTGGACTGGGCATTGACCATGCTCTGGCCTGAGAAATCACTTCCTCAATGGCCTTGGGATTCTAGAATTGGGGAGGGGGAGATACTAGATGTCCACTTATGATACTCATCACAGTAATAGTGCTAGGGGGATGGCACATACCTGTAAACCCAGTTGTTCAGGAGGAGGCCGAGGCAGGAAGATCTTAAGTTCAAAGCCAGTTCAAAGATCTTAATTTCCACAATTTAACAAGACCTGGTCTCAAAATAAAAAATAAAAAAAGGTTTTGGATGTATATCAATGGCAGAGCAACACCCCCCCACCACTTCAATCCCCAGTACCGCAAACAAAACCAAAACAATAATAGCTACCCCTCACCAAGCACCAACCATTTGCCAGGTACCATAAGCGACCACCTCCTCTGAGCCCCACTGCTAAGAGCTCAGTGTCCCAAGGACGAATGCCCTAGCTCTCCACATGTATCATAGCATAAACTAGTAGACCCTAAAGCACAAAGGATTCCAACAAAGTCCAGGCCTGTCCTGTGTTGACTGCTTCAGTGATGTTTTTTCTATATTAATTACTGAATTCTTTCAAAAAATTGTGGGGTCCCTATGTTGCTGGTACCTGTAGCACTTGCCCAGTGTGCCTATGGGAGATTCTGTCTGGAGACACTGGCATCAGAACAAACTTAGGAGAAAAAAGTCACCCTTTTTTCAAGATGAGGCTCTGGGAAGTTGAGTGACTTGTCCAAGTTCACCCAGTCAGTAAAATGGCAACAGGTATGACAGCCCCTCCTTCTGACCAGTTCTTACCCTTAGGACTCAGTCTGGTTTAGGACTACAGAGATCTTGGAGCTCCAGGGCTCAAAAGCCAGGGTCTCCATTTATTGGCGATCAGCTGCTGTCTGTAGGCAAATCAGCTGCTCCCTTCCTGTTAACTCCTCTGCAAGTGGAAACACTAGCAATTCCCACTTGGTGCTGATTGTGAGTTAAATTAACACAGGCTCAGGGCGGTAATGTCTCCAACTTACGTGCTGTTTGTATAACATCTGGCCTCTTCCAATTTACTTGTATCAGTTCAAAGATTCCTCACAATTCCCATTTTCCCAAAAAGGAAACTGAGGCAGTGAGAGGTTAAGGAACATCTCCAAGGTCACACAGCCAGGAAATGGTGGGACAGTAAGAGCTCAAACGTAGGTGCTGTTGGTAGCTCAGACTGGACAGCCGTCTAGTGAACTGTTCCTACAGTGGCACTTGTCTCTGAGGGCTGTCGTTGTGCTCTCCCTTGCTGGAGGGGAGGGCAGTGTAGCATCCTGGCACACGGAGGTTCTCTGCCCCTCGTCTCTGCCCGCAGGACCTGGGGGAGGGGAAGGCGCGGGCTGTCCCCAGGCACCCTGCCCGGATCCCAGCCGCGGGGGCGCGAGCCGGTGCGGGCGGCGGGCGGGGCCGGGCGGGGCCGCGTAGCCGGTAAAAGCAGCACAGGCTTCAGCCGGGCACCGGCACTGGCAGCCATGGCACGTCCTCACCTCCCGCTGACAATGGGCCTGGCTCTGCTCGCGCTCTGGCTCCTGGCGCTGTCCCCCGACGCCCGCGCCGATCCGCGGGGCCGCAGGACCGGAGAACGCAGGGACCTGGCCCCCAGCGACCCGCAGGTGCAGAAGGCGGCGCAGGCAGCTGTGGCCAGCTACAACATGGGCAGCAATAGCCTCTACTACTTCCGCGACACGAACATCCTCAAGGCGCAGAGCCAGGTGAGCTTGGTGAAGGAACCCCGCCAGGGCAAGGCGCCCGCCCAGGCACTAGATGAAGGGGATGCCAAGGCCACACCAATACTGCACACAATACTTTTTAAATATTTCATTTATTCGTTTGTTTTTTGTGATTCTGGGGACCTGAGGTAGGGCTTTGGGCATGCCAAGCAAGTGCTCTACCACTGAGTGCACCCCAGCCTACTATGCAGTGCTCTTAAAATTTTTCTTTTGAAAAATCCATCATAAACCAAATTTCAGAGTCAGAAAGAGTAAATACAGAGTTCCTTTCATTCATCTCCCCCTGGTCCCTGCCAGATGGGGGCAGAGGGGAGGCAGAGGGGACAAGTCAGCAGGCAGTCTCTCCCTGATGACTGCCCCAGTTTTGGGAAGGTATAGCCTGGTGAGTCTCAGCCTCCTGCTGGGCCCAGGCCTCTGCCCCCTGCCTCACATCCCACCAGAGCCCCTTTCCCACCCGAGGTCTGGGTCCCCAGCTCAGAGCCCTGCCTGTGCTTGGGGCAGGGGGAGACAGTGGAGGGAAGGGAGGGGGCATCCAGGCCTGTTTCCATGGCTCTCCTCCCATCTCTGGCCTTCTCCCCAGCTGGTGGCTGGCATCAAGTACTATCTGACAGTGGAGATGGAGAGCACAGCATGCCGCAAGACCGGGGTCTCTGGAGACCACGTGGACCTCACCACCTGCCCCCTAGCCACTGGGGTGCAGCAGGAGGTAACAGCACTGCCCCCAGTCCTGGCCCTGCACACAACCTGAGGCCCTGGGCTTGTCCATCCAGAGCTGGTCTGGCTGGCCAGGCAAAGACCTAGTTGAACCTGCCCTGCCTTTGGGTGACTCAGTTTCAGGCCTGTGTGAGGTGCAGGGAGGAGGGTTGGGGCTTCCCTGTGTGTGGGGAGCTTGCTGGAGAGACCTGGGATCTAATCCCATCATCGAACTGTGTGTGTCCCTGGGGCCAGTGGTTGCCCCTTTGTGTCCCCAGAGTGACAAGGCAGGCAGAGGGCTGGCTCCTGGGAGGAGGCTGGCTGGGCTCGCCTCATCCCTCCCCGTGGCCTGGCTCTCTCCACAGAAGCTGCGTTGTGACTTTGAGATCCTTGAAGTCCCCTGGAAGAACTCTTCTCAGCTTCTCAAGCACAACTGTGTGCAGCTGTAATCTGCCTCCCAGTGGGAGTGGGTGGGAGTGGGCACATGCTGGAGGGCACCTCAGGGTCACCAGCCACATCTGCTGCAATAAATCTCTAGCACTGCTTCTTGCCTTGGTTTCTTCTGTATGCTCCACTCCCCACTTCCCACCGGACTCCTGATGGCTCCAGGCATTCCCCAGCTGACAGGGCACCCATGGCACCCCAGGGGGGCACTGTCCCAGCCCAGACAGCTCAGCCCTTGAATCTGGGGACCCTCAACTTTGCAGCATCACAGACACAGGGAAACAAACTCTGGAGTCCCCAACCATAGACTCCCAGTAGCCTCAGGTGAGGGATGGGAGACAAAGTCACAGAAGCAAGATCATGTCCCAAGAGAAGCCCTGGCGACAGTGTCTGTGAGCACTCAGAAGGGCAGCCTGTGCCCTGTTCCTCTCAGCATCTGGGAGGAGCTCAGGCATGCGTGTGGGGGGTTCAGCCCAGGGGGTCCTGGACCCTGAGCTTCCTGCCCACGAATGTTCCTGTGCCTGAGTGTGGCCCAGCATGGGCTGCCTGTCCTGCACAGCCCCTGCTGGCCAAGAAGCCATGAGGTCAGGACACGGCCTCTCACATTTTCACTGGTAGGACTCCACCACTGTGTTCCCTTGCAAGACCCCTGCAAGGGAATGGACGTGTAGCCCCAGAGAGAGCAGGCTCAGACCTGCTGCCCACAGCAGGGACGATTCCCACAGGAAGGAATAGGTTTGACTGAATGTCACTTAAAGAAAATAGAGTTGCAACATTTCTTGCACAATTGAATTTGTGGCTGCAATGCATTCTCTCTCTCTCTCTCTCTCTCTCTCTCTCTCTCACACACACACACACACCTACATCCCTCCAACCTGCAAACATTCATACCCATAAAACCACAGGACTCACTCAGATGTTCCCAGACACTACAGACATGTCCCCAAAAGCACCAGTGCCCACCTGGCAACCAACTACCCAACAACGCAACCTAGCAACTCAGAAGCAGGCCGATCACAGAAGCAGTGCCCCAAGGCAGCTCAGAGATGTGTGCACAGACCTATCACTAGCCAGATCCCCATTTCCCCACCTGGGCTTTTCCTCGGATGTGCCAACTTACTTACACTCAGGACAGGTGGCAGTAACCTGGTGCCTTGGGGGTTTTGTCAGCAATGTTCAAGCCCAGGAATGGCATGGAGAGGGCTCTGGCAGTCCCTCCCTGCTGCCCACAAACCTTCTTTCCAAATAAGTCCTATATCCCACCTGTTCCTGCCTGGGCCTCATCCAGTGGTGGGACCTTAGGAGCTGCAGTGCCAGCTCCTTGCCTGCTGCTATGGGGGCCACACACGGGTGAGGATGGAGAGTTAAAAAATAGATTCTGAGTCCCACCTGATCTGAGCAGCTGAGGGCTTGACAGGGACATGAGGAATAACATCAGCCCTGTTCCTGCTGGACCCTGCCAGCTGTGGCAGCCCAGACAGCCAGGGTGTGTGTGTCTGGCTTGTAAATGCTCCATGTGACACCAAGTAGGAGGTTCCGACAAGGGACCAGTGCAGGGTAGGTGACAGGAAATGCTTGTTGAATGAGTTTGTGAGGTCCTGGGGTGAGGCAAGGCGCAGGGATGACTGCTTCGTGGCTTCTCCATCCCTGGAATCTGTGCCCTAACCTCAGATGGCATTCCTCTGCGCAATCTATTCCTGAAACTTGGGCCAGCCTGTGCCCTCTGCTAGGCTAGGGAGGGTGAGCTGCTTCTGTCCTAAGGCACTGGGGCTCCACCACTGTCTCGTGCAGCCCAGAGGCAAGGGGTGGTTGTCAAAACTGCAGCACCCTGGACTGACCTCTACTAAAAGTGAGACAGTTGTAGACAGTGAAAGACCCCAACCCTGGATGGGAGCCCCCAGGTTCAGGCTTGGCTTGAACTAGATTCAGTGCTAGGTCTGCAGTACCCAGCACAGGCTAGCCCAGCCATGGCCACAGTCTGTCCAGGCTGAGGATATAAGTAGGGGAATCTCCCAATGCAGCTGGTCCATCCACACACTCCTGCCCCCATCTGCCCAGTCTCCTCCACCCTCCTCACTGAGGCTCTGTAGTCTAACCCCAGGCAGGGGAGGGGATGGCAATGACCTCTGACCCAATATCCCCAAGGTTGGTGTCCTTATACTGAATGCTCACGGCGCTGTTAGGTCTGAATTTCTGGGGTCTGAGCTTTATTCCTGGAGCCCATTCGTCCCGCAGGTCTTGATGATGTTGGGTTGTTCCAGCCTGTTCTTTTTCTCTTGACCTATGGACCAGATGGGCCTTCCTCCCCTAAGTGGACCACTCCTCCCTCTGCCCCTTATCAGCACCAGCAGTCCCTGGGCCTGGGCCACTTTCTGCATCACCCTCTGGCTGTTGCCAATGCCCTTCTGGGCTGAGCTGGGATGCTGGGCCTTGGAGAGGGTATCTAACACCACCCTGCATGTACAACACTCACGCCCACCTGCATGCTCCCCTGAGGCACCACACAAGTCCCCTTGCCTGGTGTTTTGCCCAGCCAATGAAGACACAAGATCATCTGAGGTTTAAAAACTCTATTGGGACCCAACTCCTGCAGTGCCCAGACAATCATTATGGCAAAGTTGGAGATTTGTCCCAAAACCCCAACCCTGAGAGGGGGCAGCTTGCCAGAGGCTCTGGTCTGTATCTGGTGGCACTCTCTGGGGTCACTTCTTGAAGTCCTCCTCTCCAGCCTGTTGGGGGTAGGATGGAGTGCAAATGAGTCGGGGCCAGCGCCTGCCTTCCCCTACATCTGTGTGACCACTAACTACTCTGGGATCACTGCTGGCAAGAGTCCTAGGTGCCCCCTCCCCTGTCCTGCTCCGTTCACCTCAAATGCCGTGTCGACAATCTCATCAATGACACACGCCTGGGAACGGAACTTCTGCTGCTGATGTTCCACCCCAGCCACCAGCTGCAGGAATTGAAACTGGAGCTCCCGCTGCCTGGGGGGACAAAGGGGAGGGCTGGTCTGGCCTGCTTGGTAGCAGGGGTCTGGGCCCCCAGCGCCTCCACATGGCTCTTCTCGCCAGTCTCCCCCAAAGCTTACATCACCCAAGGCCTCCTTCACTGTTTTGCTTCATTTTTAATACCCCGAACAGCCCCAGGCCTGCCTGCCCCAGGAGGGTGCTGGCATTCAATGGCTCACCATCCCAACCATCTGATTACCCATTCCTTGACCCATCTGATGCCCCTGCATCTAACCCAAGCCTCTTCATAGACCCACTTAACCACCCACACTCATCTACCCCTTCCCGACCTGGTCCTCCCTAGATGGCCCATCCATGTACACCTCGACGTACTGCGTGGTCAGCCATCCACCTAAACACTCACCCCTCTACCCGTTCACTCGCCAGCCCTTCTACCCCATTCCTGGGTCCACTGGACCTTACCCATCTATCCATCAAATACAATGGAAACAGCCACCTCTGTATGACACTCCAAGGACGGAGATGAACAAGAAGCAGACTTTGTCCCCAGAGCCAGAGCACTGACCTGCTCTGGTTAAGTGTAAATACGGGGGGCCAAGGGCCCTCAGAGGGAAACCTCCCCCAGCACTGAGGGTCCTGAAGGCTTCAGAGGGACTGTCACAAAACTGAGTTTGGAAGACAGTTGGTATGCCAGGTTGGAGCAGGGAGCATGATTGTGGGGCTTGGGGCAGGCTTCAGGGAGAGATATGGCAGGGAGCTGATGAGTTAGTTGAAGGTACATCTGGGGAGTGTCAAAGCAATGTCAATGGGGTCCAGAGGAGGAGGGAAAAGCCAAAATCACACCAAAGATCACCCTTGGTGGAAGGGACCAGTGGGGATGGTATCCCCAAGGAAAGTGTCTCAGGGGTACTAAGAGCCAACCGGGGTGATCAGGTGCTGGAACATGAAGGATGAACAGGAGAGTGCCCCAGGAGATGACTGGAGCTAGGATTGGAACTCAGCTCTCCCAATTCCTGGTCTACTGAGCCTGGCATCAGAATCCATAGAACATTCCAGGCAGAGAACAGTACAGGTAAAGGCCTACAGGTAGAGAAGTATGTGCCATGCATGGGAAAGAGTGTGGGCGAAGCAAGGTTGTGCCAGTGGGTGGTGGTGTCTACAATGATACAAGGTCAGGCAGGACCCCAGATGCCAGGTCATGGATCTTGGATTTTCTCTTGGGTGAGAGGAGCCCAGAGACGAGAGAGGGCAGGGCAGCACCTGGCTTTCAGACAAAGTGATCTTAGGGAAGCCAAGTCTGAGAGCCAGAAAGCAAGGGCCTGTGCCAAGGACCCTAGTTCCAAACATGAGTCCCCAGCCACAAGTCCCCAGCCGGCCTGGCCCACCTACCCACTCAGAGAGACAGGAATGAAGATCAACTGTCTGACTGCCAGGACTTTACCCAAGCTGTTCTGCCCACAATCCCTCCACCTGGCTTAGGTCTGTTCAGCTTCCAGGGCCCAGCATAGGTCCTTAGAGATGGGGCCCTCAGGGACAGGAATGGAATCGGTGTCTTCTTTGGGTCCCTGGAGCCTCACTGGGCCTGGCCCTGACAAGGGTCCAAATGGTGCTTAAGTGAACAGAGGAGCAGAATCCCTGTGCAGGAAGGTCCCGCGGTGTAGGCAGCTCTGGTGGAGCCTGGGGGCCACTCCTGGTCTGCACTTCCCAACTCTGTTCCACTCCCTTGCAAAGAGATGGCACTGTCCCTTTCCCTCCGAACCTACTGCCAGCCCCAGACTGCCCCAGTTGACCCGAGGCCGCCCCTCCCTCATCTTCTCACTTGTCGGTCATGGCCCCAAACTTGCGTTCGATAAACTGCTTCCACAGGGTGGTCTCGCTCATTGTCTCCTCAGGCTCTGGAGGAAGAGAAAGTGGGGTGGGGGGGTGAGTAGGAAGATACCTGGGTCTGCAGGGCGGAGGAACCCAGGGTCACAGAGGTTCACAGAGAGGACTGAAGGTGTTTCCATCCCTGAGGCCCCAAAGAGGTTGCTTCTCCAGGCATGGAGCCTGTCCCTGTCTGGCTCTACTCCCTCTTATGTAGGTTTGTGGTGCTGGGGTTGGAAAGAGGGCCTCTCATGTGCTAAGCAAGTGCTCTACCACTGGGCTACAGCCCCAGCTCTGCTAAATGTTCCAGTTTTCCTGAGGAACCACCCTGCCCCTAGGAGGTTCATGTTGTCTTGCTGGACATCAGTCCTCCCCACAGTTCCAAGGACACGTGAGCTGGCCTGGCCAGTCGCAGCCTGCAATGATTGGTTCGAAACCAGGCAGAGTCAACTGGAATTAAGCATGCTCATTTCTGGGATTTTGTTGAGACTCATAGGAGAAGACCACCGCTTTTTCTGCTGGGAGGGCTATGGATGTCTAAACTGTGAGGACTTGGTGCTACAGTTGTCGGTGGCCATTTTGCTACCACAAGGGACGTCTCACTCTAAAAACAAACCCACACAGATGACTATAGAGCAGATATAAAAGACCAAATCCTGATCATGGTTTGAACCCTGGATCAAGCCCTTCTTCTTCTTCTTTTTTTTTTTTTTTTTTTTTTTTTTTTGGTACTGGGAATCGGACCCAGGGATGTTTTACCATGGAGCTGCATCCCCAGCCCTTTTTAAATTTTGAGACAGGATCTCGCTAAGTTGCTGAAGCTGGCCTTGAACTTTTCATCCTCCTGCCTCGGCCTCCCGAGTTGCTGGGATTATAGGCGTGCGACACTGCACCTGGCTGGATCAAGCCATTCTTGAAAACTCATGCACTCTCAACTTGTTAAGTAATTGGAGCCAGTTAATTTCTCTTCTCTTCTTCTCTTCTCCCTTTTTTTCCTCTCTTTCCTTCTTTTTAATTAAAGCACTCTATACTATCCATTCTTGATAGAAAGCAGAGGTGGCCCTGTGAATGATCCTAAGACTGGGAGGCTACAGCTCAAATGTTAAAGTTCTGAGGAGGATCACATGTTCAAGGTCAGCCTCAGCAACTTAGCAAGGCCCTAAGTAACTTAGTGAGACCCTGTCTCAAAATAAAATACAAAAAAATGGCTGGCGATGTGGCTCAGTTGGTAAAACACCCCCAAAAATGTGGGGGTGCTGGGAATGTGGCTCAGCAGTTAATCCCCAGCATCATCATCATCATCATCATCATAACAATGATGAAGATGTTCTGAGACTCTTTCAGCAGGAAGCAAACCATCTGGCTCAAAACTAAGACATCCAGGAAGTCATGTATGTAAAAATGAACACATATGGAAACTTCATTTTTGTACGCTCTCAATCTGGTCAAGAGAATCCAGACAAATGTGTACAACCCTTAATGAAACCCACAAAGGCAGTTGAAACTATCCATGGAAGACTGATTTTTATAAACTTCCTAAGTTATTAATAGAAATGAGTTTGGTGAATCATAATTTGTCTTATTATTTGTTTTGCACATGGTTTTTCGAGGATGGACAATAGATTTAATTGGCTTTAGAAAATTGTCTCAGAGACCTTTGAACCCATGTTCCAAACTCCAAAAGTCCTTCCATGTCATTAGGTTCTAAAACTCTAAAATTGAGTCTGTAATTCCGTGTCCAGCTGTGGAAGGAGTCAGAGTGGATAGAGAGATGGCCTCTGCCCCCAGGTAGTGCAGGGCTGGGCAGCCGGGCAGTACCTGATTGCCTGAGCTCCGTCAATGAGTCATCCAGCAGCTTCTCCTGTACTCGGGCAGCCTTCTGGAGAGAAGAGTCCTCAGTCCTGCGGGAGTCCCCTGCCCCATCCCTGCAGCACCCTGGGCCTCTCCTGTGTCCCAGGAGACCTGCCCCCGTGTGGTACCTCCTGCTTTACTTTCTCCAGGCCTTTGAGCAGTGCTATCTGGAAGTTGTCCACGAGTACAGCAATCACCAGGCTGAGGAGGGGGACAGTGGGATGCTTTCAAGGGGGACATGAGAAAAGAGGTGTGACCAGGGTGAGAGGCTGGGGTAGGGGTGCCTGGGAGAGCTTGGCAGTGAGGCGGGGCCACAGAGCAGGGTCCTCACTTGAGGAAGATGAAGTACTGGATGATGATGTACACCATGAGAATGGGGATGATGTACCAGGCGCCTACGGGAGGGGGAGGTGTGTTAATCAAGCAGTGCCCTCCCACCAGCTGTACCCCTACCAGCAGGAATCAGACACCCCAAGTCACAGGTGGGGTAGCTGAGCCCTCCGGGTCTGCCTGCCCATCTCCTGCCCTGTGCCTACCCCGGGCCCTGTTGTCCATGTAGATGAGGGACCAGTCATCCAGGGTGAGCATGGTGAAGAGGGTGAAGATGGTGGTGAAGATGTTCTGGAAGCGCATGGGATCTGATTTTCGGAACAGTGCCCGCAGGACAACAGAGAAGAGGACTGGCCGTTTAGGACCAAACCAGGCTCCTGTTCCCTGCCCCAGTGTCCCCCCTTTCATCCCCGCGGCCCTGCCCCCTCCACACACTGCCCCAGGCCCGGGCACAGGATACAGAGGCAGGTAAACATGAGGGTGAGAATGGCCACGATAGATGGCAAGGAGTGGCCCAGCGTCCCTGTCACTTCCTGGAGGCTGGTCAGGATGCTGTGGGCAAAGGTCGAGAGGGAGATGAATCAGTGGGAGTGGGAAGAGTTCTGGCTGCTGGCACTGAAAGGAGAGGGTCCCTGATTTACTGGTGACTTGGGAAAATCCTGTCTCTTCCCCGGAAAATGAAGAGATTGCTCCCAGGGATGGCTCCCACAGGAGGGTATCGCAAGCAGGCTGGGATCTGCAGCTGCCCTTGCCCCACGATTTGAGCAGATCACAGTGGATTCCTTGGAGTGTTTTGTGTTTGCAGTACTGGAGGTGGAACACTGGGCTTGGTGCATGCCAGGCCACACTACCTCTGAGCCACATCCCCAGCCCCACAGTGGATTCCTTGGGGACCCAGGCCTGTGTCCCCTCTTCCACCTTCAGTGACCCTCCTCTCTCAGACCTGAGCCTCCGTAGTACTCGGATGGCCCTCAGGGCCCGCAAGCTCTTGAAGACCTTGAGGATGCGGAAGAGGCTGTGGTTGTAGAAGGAGAAGGAGAGGGAGTTGATCTGCATGAGCACGAAGTCCAGCACGGCCATGAGCATGATGAAGAAGTCTGAGGTAGAGGGTGCCGCGTGGCAGTGGCCTCCCCGTGCCAACACCTGCGACTGCCCCTCCTTTCTCCTTAACCTCCCCCAGGCGGTTCAGTGCTGGCTTGCCCAGCCCCAGCCCCTACTTCACCCACCTAGATTGTTCCAAAAGTCGTAAAAGTATGCCAGGCCCAGAGCAATGATCTTGAGCAGGGCTTCCATGACGTAGATGCAGAGGAAAACGCAGTCCAAGACTAGGAAGTACCATTCTGTGGGGACCCCAGGGGATCCCTCAGGACCACCCTCAGACTCCCAGCTTCCTCCCTCTCCCTCACCACAGGGCTCTCACACAAGCCCGAATACCCAGACTCTTCCTGGCTCTGCAACTTAACCACACTACCTTCCTTTTGTCTGTAAAATGGAGATCATAACAGGCTGCTTAACAGAATTGTCATGGCCATTAAATGCATTTCACAAATGCTTAGAGTAGAGCCTGGAACAATGACCATGTGGCGGGTTCTATCCTTCTTTCCACTCCAGGTAGTTTCTGCTCCAGGTAGTTTTAGGGGCCAGCCTTCGCAGGCTTTCCACAGGCTGCTCCTGGACCTCTTTCTCCCAGGGCCACCCACACTCTGCCCACCCACAGCAGCATATTTAGAGCAGATGCGCCACCTGGTGGCTACATCTGTGAACAGCAAGTCTCCAGTTCAGTGGGTCTCCAGCTGACCTCAGCAACACACACACACACACACACACACACACACACACACACACATTCTTTCTGAATATATCACCTGAATATATCACCTGTCTCTAACACCCTCAATATCACTGACTTCAAAGGAAAGAGGATCAAGTGTGCTAAGTCATATAAATCTTCTGGCACTGGATGAGGCCCACCTGAGGCCCTGGAACAACATCACTGGCTTCCTCCACGGGAACAGGGCCCCAAAGTTCTTACCACCCCGGATCTCCACTTCAGCAAAGGTCTGGGCTACAAGCATGATGCTGTTGAGGCAGACGACGAGGAAGATGAAGGTTTCAAAGGCCAGGGACTGGGTCAGCCTCAAGATCAGTCTCCGGAAGACCCAAATGAGGTAGCTTAATTTATCCCACAACCACTGGAAGAAGTCCGCAGTGTGCATCTTCTTGTGGGCCCGCGGGGTTCGGCCCACTGTAAGGGAGCCAGAAAGTTATGTCTCTGCAGGGGGCGGTATGGGGGTTCCCTCCCAGACTGGTTGGGGGTCATTGTCAACCCTGCCCGTTGGCCTGTTGTCCACTCACTGGTAGCACTCTAGGGTAGTCCTGTGCTGGTCTTGGACCAAAGTCCCGACTTCCTTCACACCTGGATTTGGAGTGACTTGAGTGGATCCTGAGGGTTCCTGCCGCTAAACCTCCAACCTTTCTTTGCCCACTTTACAACTTATGCATGGAAACCCTGACTCTTACCACCCCATCTTCTTGGTGAGCCTCCCTCTCCCTTTGAGATCCTACTGAAACATCTCTTCCTCCTGGCTGCTTATACTGCCCCCGTCTACTAAGATACTCACCTCTCTTTGCTGGGTTGTTGTAAGACTATTGCCATATTTATTGAACTACTGGGAACCAAGTCTGGAGATGGTGAGTTACCAGATAAGGTCCCTCCCTACCCTCCAATGGGGCCCTCATTCAGGCACTGGTTCCCAGTCTCAGCAGCTCATAGTTTAGTGGGGGAAAAGTGGACACACAAACGCCACAGAGGTACATGTTGTGAAATGGAGGATAACAGGCTCCTAGCACTGGATGGCCTCTGGTGGGCTCGGTGACCACCCTCAGCCTCGGAGCCCCCTTGAGAGCAGGAACCATGCTGGATTCTTCCCTATCCTCTCAGGACCCAGGCATAGTTGACAAGAGGTTCAACATATGAGAAGAAAATATGTGAGTGAGCAAAGCAGAGACTGAGTGAAGAAACACCTCGTGGCCCGCAGAGGTGCAAAATGCAAGTAATAAAGGGTGGGATGGTGAACAGTGAGAAGGGGGACTAGCTGGCCACAAACAGATGCAGGCAAGGGCCCAGCTTCCTGAGGTGTGCCAGGTCAGACCTGGCTGGATCTGGGCTGGGTGGTGGGGTCTCAGGTGGGGAGACCCAGAAAAGACTCACATTTGCGCTTCTGAAAATGCTCATCTTCACTCCAGCTCTCTGTGTCTTTGACGCTGCCGGGGTGAACTTTGCTGGACTTCCGAGAAGGAGATGAGTAAAATGTGACATGGGACTGAGTCATGCTGTGTCCCCAGCTTCTGGTGTGTGTTGCACCAAGGGGGTGGGCTGCCGTATGAGAAAGGGAGGTGCTGGCCAAGCTGCGGGACTTGTGTGGCTCTGTGGTTGGTGATACACTCCACCTGTGCTCCCTGTGGTGCTCGCCAGGGTGCTCCCTGTGGTGGTAACCACCAAGATGATGCGAACCAAAGAAGATGGACCCCTCAGAGGAGTGGTCAGAGAGGCTCTCTCCATGATGAGGATATCTTCGCTGGTGGTAATAGTCAGAATGGGGGGGCCTGCCATAGTGGTGGGGTTCATATGGGTAGTACTCTTCTGGGTAGAAGACGTCACTGTGTTGGTAGGGGCCACCAGCATAGTAGGGGTGTGGCACACCATGGGGATAGTAGGAAGGCACAACATGGGGATGGAGGAAAGGCTCACCATAGAGATGGTGGGAAGGCTCGCCATGGGGATGGCGGGAAGGCACGCCATAGAGATGGTGGGAAGGCTCGCCATGGGGATGGCGGGAAGGCACGCCATAGAGATGGAAGGGAGACTCGCCATGGGGATGGCGGGAAGGCACGCCATAGAGATGGAAGGGAGACTCGCCATGGGGATGGCGGGAAGGCACGCCATAGAGATGGTGGGAAGGCTCGCCATGGGGATGGCGGGAAGGCACGCCATAGAGATGGTGGGAAGGCTCGCCATGGGGATGGCGGGAAGGCACGCCATAGAGATGGTGGGAAGGCTCGCCATGGGGATGGCGGGAAGGCACACCAGAGAGATGGTGGGGAGGCTCACCATGGGGATGGCGGGGAGGCTCGCCATGGGGATGGCGGGGAGGCTCGCCATGGGGATGGCGGGGAGACTCGCCATGGGGATGGCGGGGAGACTCGCCATGGGGATGGCGGGGAGACTCGGCATGCGGATGTCGGGGAGGCGCGCCATGGGGATGGCGGGGAGACTCGGCATGCGGATGGTGGGGAGGCGCGCCTTGGGGATGGTGGGGAGACTCGGCATGCGGATGGTGGGGAGGCGCGCCTTGGGGATGGTGGGGAGGCGCGCCTTGGGGATGGTGGGGAGGCTCGCCATGGGGATGGTGGGGAGGCGCCCCTTGGGGATGGTGGGGAGGCGCACCATGGTGGTGGGTTCCACCATGATGCTGGGTTCCACCGTGGTGCTGGGTCCCACCGTGATGCATCCTACCACTGTAGCGGTGCTCATCATTAAATTGGTCCTCACCATAAGAAAGTTGAGAATGGATGGTGCCATGGGGGGGACCCACACCAGGAGGTGAATAGTGGTGAGCCCTGCCGTGAGAGTGGGCCTCCTCTCGGTGGTGGGAAGGATAGGAGTAGGGATTTTCAGAGTCTCGATGGTGAGATCCACCATGATGATGGACTCCGCTGTGATGGTGGGACTCACCACGGTGGTGGGACCCCTCGTGGTGATGGGACTCATGCTGGTGGGCTCCACTATGGCCTGGCCGATGGTATGGGACTGTTGAGTGGTGGCGAGAGAATGGATCCAAGTCATTGTGAGTCTTTTCAGTCATTGAGAGTTGATCCAAAACTGTGCTGGGGACCGTCGAATGAAGAGAGTTAAAGAGTCAGAACCAATATGTCCCTCCCTGGATTTCTCTTCTCTCCTAAGCTGAGCTCATGCCAACTGTGGCACTAGGCTTCTAGGAAAGCCTGACTCTTCTCTTGGAACTCCCCTCTCTGTGATGTCACTAACAGGTTTGGGCCTCATTTACAAAAGCCTCTTCCTGGACTATTGTTCAGAATCAATAATTATTATGGGGCTGGGGTTGTGGCTCAGTGTTATAGCACTTGGCTAGCATATGTGAGGCACTGGGTTCGATCCTCAGCACCACATAAAATAAATAAATTAATTAATTAAAGGTATTGTGTCATCTACAACTAAAAAAAAATTAAAAAAAAAAAAGAATTATGTCTAATACCTTCATTGTAAAATAAAGAAACAGATCCAAGGTGACCTAGTCAGTCAATTACACCAAAGAAGACCAGGCAATGACATTGCTCCATCACTCATTTTAGATCAACTGCTGGCATGATGGACTTCATGAGGTGTTCTAGTTCTCATCCCACTTACAGACCAATTGGCTCTGGGGTTAAGACTGACTCCCCTACAAGTAGATGTGTGACCTTGGGCCTATTGCTTAATTTCCCAATGTCTCAGTTTCTTCTTCCATAAAATGGGAATAATAGCACTTACTTACAGGATCAAAAAAAGTTATGTAAAGTTTATGCTAACAGCATAATGAAAGTTAGTTGCCGTTTTAGTCATCTTTTTCATGACTGTAACCAAAAGACTTGACGAGCATAGTTAGAGGAGGAAAAGTTTATTTGGGGGCTCACAGCTGCAGGGGTCTCAGTCCATAGATGGCCAACTCCATTACTCTGTGCCTGAAGAGAGGCAGAACATAATGGCAGACGGGTGTGGCTGAGGAAAACAGCTCAGAATTTAGCAATCAGAAAGTAAGGAGAGCTCTGCTCACCAGGGACAAAATGTGACTTCCAAAGTCCTACCCCCATGACCCGCCTCTTACAGCCACATACTACCTGTTTACTGTTGCCAGAATGTTAATCCATACCAGTGGATTAATCCACTGATTAGATTAAGGCTCTCATAACCCAATCATTTCACCTCTAAACTTTCTGGCATTGTCTTACCCATGAGCTTTTTGGGGACACCTCAGAGCTAAACCATAACAATTGGTATTATATTCTGTCCTTGATCACTGATGTTGACAGAAACAACTCTTTGGGGCTATTAGCAAAATACAACTTTCAGTCAACATTTGTTGAGGACCTACTTCACATTTAATTTGTGCCTCACAATTACCCCTCCTGGTGAATTTAGTCATCCCTTTTTACAGAGATATGTGCAGTGGCTCGGAGGGTATAAATTAGTTTCTTTGCTGTCCAAATCCAGCGTCTCTTCTCATCACCATCATGCTGTTCTGTCTTCTTCCTTTTTTTTTTTCATGATTATGTATGTTTATTAATACATTGAGGGAGGTCTACATTAATTATGCCTTAAGAATGTGCATATTACTTCCCATTGTAAAAACTTTTTTTTTAGAATACTGGTAAGCACAATTGATGTGCTATAGAATTTTCCTAAGCTCATAAAATACTTTAATAACAAATCAACCTAAACTTTTTTGGAAATAATTTCAAGTAAAGATTCATAATCTGCATAGTCCTTCAGTGACTGTATAAGTTCATCCAGTAGATAATCTCCTTGCATAAAAGTCTCAAGATTGTGCAGTGATTTGTTTATTCTGTGATCTGTAACTCGGTTCTGTGGAAAATTATATGTTCTTATTTTCTCTGATCTTCCTTTAGTTCCAACCTGAATCTTCCTCGCACTGTATCTTCTGCTTATTTCTTCCTCTAGACGCATATTGTACAGCTTTGCCCATAACTTTTTCATAGCCATCTCTCTATTTTTCAGTTGAGACCTTTCTTGTTGACATTTAGAAACCACACCTGAATAGTGTTATGAGAATTAGAGTTTTAATAGAAAAATCTTCTTATTATCAAGGAACACTCCTTTTCCTTCTCATTCTTCTTCCTGTTGGAAGATGAACGATCCGGACAGCACTGTCCGTGGTATTTACATGCTGACCCCCAGCTCCACTGGCTCGCTTAGTATCTATTCTCAAATCTTTAGGATCAATCACCAGATTAATCTCAGTGGGCTGGGGTAATATTGCCACTGTCATGGTGCTAGTATGGATGCGGCCTTGCTTCTCTGTCTTTGGCACTCTCTGTACTCTATGCACTCCCCCTTCAAATTTCATGTGTTTATAGGCTTCTGAACCGCTAATGCTGGCAGATGCATGTCTAAGGCCACCTATTTCACTTGGAAAGTATTCCAGGGTTTCAAAATGCCATCTTTCATATGCAGCATACTGCTGATACATATCAAACATCTCGAAGTAAATAACATTGCCTCCTGACCCCCAACTCCTGCAGTTACCTCCAGAATCAAACCATTTTCATCAGTTTCTTCTGATGCTTCAACTGAGCTATTTCTTTTTGACACAAAGTTATTTCATTCTCTGCAAGCTTCCTTAAATCTTCATTCTCATCGTGCAGCAAGGGCTCGGTCTCCCGCAGCTCCTGCTCCTTCTCGCTCAGGAGTTTGGTGGCCTCTACCAGCTCTGGCCCCCGAAATCGTAACTGGGCTTCTGACCCTGCCTGGAGCTTGAGGAAGGTCCGTAAGGGCCCGCCGCGGGCCAACAGCTCCTCCAGGGGCGGGCTACTGCAGCCCACCCAGCCCACAGACGAGGGGCAGCGCCCCACAGAAGTCCGCCTGTTCTGTCTTCTTCTGCAAATCCACTGCACAGCTTGTCCTAGGCACTGAATTCACTTGTGCACAACACAGCTCTCCTGGAAGTTTCCAGGTCATTCTCTTGACTATATCTGCTTCCTGAGTGTTTGGTCACAGCCAAGTCCACGGTGGGCACAGGTATTGGGTTCTGTGTGATGGAGGGACACTCCTCTCTCCTAAGGGAGCTCCCTGTCTGGTATCAGCAGCAGACCAGGAACGTTTATGGCAGAAATGATCACTGACCCATGAGTCCCTTCTCCTCCTCTTCCTGGGCACAGTCTTCACCTTGAGTGTTTACATGTGCCACACACATGTGTATTTTTGTTGCTGGGATGGAACCCAGGGTCTTGTGCATGCTAGGCAAATGCTCTACCATGAACTGTACCCAGCTCAGAATGTGTGCCATATACAGCTGTGGCTAACAAGCAAGAGCAGAAGCAATGCGAGCAACTTCCTGGTCTTAGGTTTGGACCACTGGGCAGGTGAACCTCTCTTTTCCTTCCTATGGGCTCAAGAACAGGTCTAACAAGGAGGCAGGATCAACATTCTAGGGCAGGACTTCAACTGAGCATCTGAGGAACCACAGTATTTCCTGAGACATCTCTAGACTGAGGGTTTTATATTGTGCTTAGAAAAAAAAAATAATATTTTCAAACTCATGAGAAGCAACACTTCTGGTGATGGACAGCCATGGAGCTACCTCAGAAACTATTTGCTGGGGATGGTTCAGCCCTGACAGCAGGAAACAGTAGGAATGTCTCATTTGGTTGAGTCCTTTCTTGGTTTCTCATGAGATCAGATCTGGTAGCAATCTGTGGACATGTGCTGCCTAGGGAGGAAATATTCTCACGCTCCTGAACTTCCTCCCTGATCTTCCCTAATGCGAAGATGACTGACTTATGGAAGCAAGCTAACTCTATTGGTGTGAGAGAAAATCGGCAGAAAATTTCCTTCTAAAGCAACGATTTTACATGTGTGACTCAGTTGCCTCCCTACCACTTTGGTGTTGATGTCAACACAAGAAAACATGGATTCTGCATTATGGGTGAATTTTCTTGTGATGATTTGATCATTTTTGCAAGTTTCTTATTCAGTCATGGCTTTCTTTTTGTATCTGTGAGGTTTTTTTTGTTTTTGTTTTTGTTTTTTTTTTTTGCATTTGTTTTACCAAACGATCTAACAGTTCAATGTGGTGATTTTAAAATGTAAGATGTAAAATGGAAGCAGGAGTTACTTTTTAAAAAATGAGCACAGTTTTTGTATATGTTTATGGGTAAAGGCTGACATTTCAATACATGTATACAATGTATGATGGTCAGATCAAGGTAATCTGTGTATCTATCATCTCCAACACATATCATTATATCATTTCTTTTTCTTTTTTGCTTTTCTTCCCTGTGTGTGTGTATGTCAGGGGTTGAACCCAGTGCTGCTTAACTACTGAGCCACATCCCCAGCCCTTTTTCATTTTTTTTTTGAGACAGGGTCTTATTAAGTTGCATAGGGCCTTGCTAAGGCCTTATAACCCTCCTACCTCAACTCTCCCAAGCCACTGAGATTACAGGTGTGCACCATTATGCCTGGCTGACACATATCATTTCAATGCATTGAAAACATTCCAAATTCTCTCTACTAGCTATTTTGAAGTATTCAATTAGTTGTTGTCAATCATAGTTACCCTGCCATAATATAGAACATTAGAAATTATTCCTCCTGTCCAATTGCACCCATTTGCCTATCAACCATGCTCACTCCATCCCCTGCCCTGCTCCCAAGATCTGGTAACCACTCTTCTATTTTCTACTAATTTAAGATCAACTGTTTAGCTTCCACATATAACTGAGAATGTATGGTATTTATTTTTCTATTCCTGACTTACTTCACTTAACATGTCCTCCAGTTCCATTAATGTTGCTACAAATGACACAATTTCATTCTTTTTATGGCTGAATAATACTCTGTTGTATATGTATTTTTTAATTCATTCATCTGTTGATGGACAACTAAGTTGATTCTGTATCTTGGCTATTGTTAATGGTGCTATAATAAACATGTGAGAACAGATTTCTCTCTCTGTGCTTGGGATCAAACCCAGGGCCTCATGCATGCTAGGCAAGAGCTCCACCCATGAGCTTCACCCGCAGCTGACACTTCTCTTGGACATTTTGATTTCAATTCCTTTGGACATATACTCAGTAGCAGGATTGCTGGATCCTCTGGTAGTTCTATTTCTAGTTATTTAGTAAACTCCATACCATTTTCCATAATGACTGTACTACTTTCCATTCCCATGAACGGCGGGTGACAGTTCCCATTCCTCTGGATCCTCGCCAACTGCTCTAGTTTGTATTTGGGATGTGCCCCAAAGCTCATGTGCTGAAGGCTTGGTTCCCAGTGAGCAGTGTTCAGAGATGAGAAGTGGCTGGTTCAGGAGGGCTCTGACCCCAGCAACAGCTAAACTCATCAGTGGTTCATGACTGATGGCATTGCCGCAGGACGTGGGCCCTGTGGAGAAAGTAGGTTACTGTGGTGTGCCCTGGAAAGGTAGTTCTTGTCCCTGGACACTTCCTATCTCTCCCTGCTCCTGGTTGCCATGAGGTGTCTGCTCCAGCACACCCTCTCCACCCTCTCTACCATGGTGCTCTGTTTGTCCACAGGCCTGGAGCAATGGAGCCAGCTAACCAAGAACTGGAACCTCTGAAAATATGAGCCAAAATAACTCTTTGCTCCTTTAAATTGTTTTTCTCGGATATTTTGTCTTAGTGACAAAAAACTAACTAATATACCAGCATTTGTTATTTATTTTCTCTTTTATACTAGCCATTCTAAAGAGGGCCAGATGGTATCTTGTCGTGGTGTTGATTTGCATTTCCCTGAAGATTAGTGATATGAGCACTTGCCTATATGTTTATTGATTATTTGCATATCCTCTTTTTTTGAGGGGAGGCGGGTACCAGGGATTGAACTTAGGGGCCCTCAACCACTGAGCCAGCCCTATTTTGTAATTTTTAATTTATAGACAGGGTCTCACTGCGCTGTTTAGCACCTCGCTTTTGCTGAGGCTGGCTTTGAACTCATAATCCTCGGGTTTCAGCCTCCTGAGTCGCTGAGATTACAGGTGTGCACCACGGCGCCCGGCTGTATGTCTCTGTTTTTTTTTTTTTTTTTTTCTTTCTTTCTTTCTTTATTTCTTTTTAACCTTTATTTTATTTACTTATTTTTATGTGGTGGTAAGGATCAAACCCAGTGCCTCACGCATGCTAGGCAAGTGCTCTACCACTGATCTACAACCCCAGTCCTTCATGTCCTCTTTTGAAAAATGTCTGTTCAGGTCATATTCTCTCTCTCTCTTTCTCTCTCTCTTTCTCTCTCTCTCTATTTTTGGTTCCAGGATTGAAGCCACCAGTGTTTAACCACTGACCCACATCCCCCAGACCTTTTTTATTTTTTATTTTGAGACAGAATTTTACTAAGTTGCTTAGGGTCTCACTAATTTGCTGAGGCTGGCCTTGAACTTGCAATCTTCCTGCCTCAGCCTCCTGGGTCACTGGACTTACAGGCATGTGCCACAACGACTGGAAAAATCTTTCTGTGTAGGCACTAATTGGTATGAACTTCCCTCTTAGAGCCAGGCAAGGCAGTGCATGCCTATAGTTTCCTGAATCTATAAAGTGACTTGTCTGTTACTTACCCAAGACTTGGAAAGTTTCCAAATAATTATTTAATTAAATAGGTTTTCTATGATTTTCCCCTTCTCTTCTCCTTCTAATGAAAGCATAATGTAAATGTTTGCTCATTTAATGATGTCCTATAAGTCTTGAAGACCTTCATTCTTTTTATTTTTTATCTGACTGTATTATTTTAAAAGACCTATTTCTAAGTTCAGCAAAATTTTCTTCTTCCTGATTGATTCTGCTGTTGAGGCTCTTGACTGTATTTTTAAATTTCATTTATTGATTTCTTGAGCTCCAAGACTTCTGATTGTTTCTTTTTTATGATCTCTCTCTCTGCTGAATTTCTCACTCACATCATGAATTCTCTTCCTAATTTTGTTGAATTGTCTGCCTGTGTTTTCTTGTAGATTGTTGAATTTCATTCACTTGAATTATTTGTTGGGCAGTTCGTTAAATTCATTTTCTTTGTGGTCTTTTGCTAGATAGCTCTCATGTTCCTTTTGAACACATCACACTATCTTGTTTGTCACGCTTCTTGTGTCCCCACTTTTGTATTTGTGCATTGGGTAGGTCAGCTGTGTCTGTCAGTTTTATAGGGTGTCTTTCTTAGTAAAGACTTTCTGCTGACAGTGTTTCCTAGGGTGTTGATTGGTACATTGCTTTGTCTTTGGTATTCGGGCACTTTAGTGTGGTCGCTTCTTCAGCTGTAATCCATGTTGGCCATGTCTGTGAATTCTTCAGTGATCTCGGCTACAGGAGTTGTGGGACTGCACTGCTAGCGGGGATGCAGCTCCTTCAGCCAGGACAGGTTTGCTGGCATCTCAGGGTATGGTGCACCTGGCTATAGGTGTGGGGCACCCATCTGTTTCCATGGGTCATGTGAGGCAGGCTCAGTGCCCTGGGCCCAGGTGGGCGCAGCACGGTATGCCTGGAATCAGGGTGGGGTTCCTGTTTACGTCAGAGGCTGTGCAGGTGAAGGTGCCGACCTACTCAGGAGGCCTGCCAGCTGCTCCCCAGGGCTGAGCATGGGTAGACGGGGCCAAGTGTCCAATTCCACAGCTTCAGTGTGTTCAGCTTCTCAGAACAGGCTTTTAAGTTGCTCCTTGGGGTCACAGGAGGGCATGGAGGGCCATCCAGTTGCTTCCAGGGGCCTTGGTGAGATTAGCCACTGAGGAAGGGCTGCCCAGCTGCCCAGCTGCCAAAGCTGCTTTTTTTTTTTTTTTTTTTTTTTTTTGTGGTGCTGGGGATTGAACCCAGGGCCTTGTGCATGCAAGGCAAGCACTCTTCCAAATGAGCTATATCCCCAACCCCCAAAGCTGCTTTTGTTGAATATAGAATAGTCTTTGGCAGAGGGTCGTATGACCCAAACTCCTGCAGTCCTGGTGTGATGTTTCTGTGCGGGCTCGCCAAAGGAACTCCATGATGTCTTTGGCTGAAATCTAAATCAGGCCAGGCACCTTCTAACATCCAAGTGGTACAGCAGCTTGCATCACAGCCTGGACTTTTGCAGAGACTTTTTAAGATCTTAACCTGACACTGTCAGATTTACAGGTTACCCAGTAAATGAGTCAAAACAGTATGACCAGCAGGCATGGTGGTGCCTACCTGCAGTCTAACAACTCAGAAAGCCGAAGCAGGAGGATCACAAATTCAAGACCAGCCTCAGGAACTTAGAGAGACTCTGTCTCAAAGTTAAAAATAAAAAGGGCTGGGGTTGTATCTTGGTGGTAGAACACCCCTGGATTCAACCCTAGTACCACAAGCAAAGCAAAACAAAGAAGCAAAAACAGCATGACCAAATGTGGTATCTGTTGGTTCCAAAATCCAAAAGGGATACCACACATTGCTTCTCTTTCTTTGTGGTATATGGTGGAAGGACATCTGGTCCTCACTTTAGAAACGATATTCCACATCCCCAAGATCTCTGCACCCCTAGAATGTTTCCTGACATGGCAGGCCCCTAACTTTCCCTGGATTCATCTCTGCTTCTCTGGCATCCATATAACTAAACCATCTAAGGGTACTTGATTAAAAAAATTTTTTCTTCAGTTGTAGGCAGACACAATACCTTTATTTTAATTAATTAATTAATTAACTTATTTATTTATTTATTTTGTGGTGCTAGGGATTAAACCCAGCTATATCCCCAGCCCTAATTTATTTATTTTTATGTGGTGCTGAGGATTGAACCCAGTATCTCACACGTGCTAGGCAAGTGCTCTACCACTGAGTTACAGCCCCAGCCTGGGTACTTGCTTTTTCCTGTTCACAGAGTTCAGGGTTCCTTTGCACCTTGCAATTTGCAGGAGAATGGCATGAGTGAGGGTCGGGGTGGGCAAGATACCAAAGGTGTACTGTTATCCCCACTATTTAATGCAAACAGTATGATTTTCCAGACCCATGGGATTTTTTACCACCAAGCTACTTCCCTGGACTTCATGGAAATTTTTTCCTCCTTTGGTACCAGGGATTGAACCAAGGGGCGCTTAACCACTGAGCCATATCTGCAGCCCTTTTTATTTTTTATTTTGATATGGCATTTCCCTGAGTTGCTTAGGGCCTGGCTAAGTTGCTGAGGCTGGCCTTGAACTTGTGGTCCTTCTGTCTCAGCCTTCCAAGCACATACCACCATGCACACCACCGCGCCTGGCTGCATATCCTCTTTTGAGAACTGTCTTTTCAGGTCATTTTTTTCTCTCTCTCTTTTTTCTTTGGTACTGGGGATTGAAACTAAGGGTACTTTACTACTGATCTACACCTCCAATCCTCCGTTTTAAATCTTGAAATGGAGTCTCACTAAGTTGCTAAGGCTGACCTTGAATTTGTGATCCTCCTGCCTCAGCCTCCCAAGTCACTAGAATTACAGGTGTGTGTCACAGTGCCCAGCTTCCAATACAAATTTCTTAAAAATCAAGAATTACAGCTGTAATGGCATCATCAAATCACTGTTTACTTTTTCACCTTGAATCAGATGAATTATAAAGTGATAGAGTTGCAATAACCACAAGTGCACCTCTGAAGTCCTTGATGATATTAATCTCTGCTGTTTCTCCAGGGTTATAGTATTGCTTTTCCTTATAATTTAGCAGGGGTGGGAGGTCAATTCTGGGATTTCCGCCTGGACTTTTTTAAACCACAATAGTCCACACTGCATTGTTGAGAAGTCAGTGGGAGATTCTGCCTGCTACTGAGTATTTATCTCAATAAATTTCGGAGTAGGGAAATACAGCAGCAGCCTATGGCCCTTGGGAATTGGTATTTAATTTGTAAAGGTCTTTGGTGCTAATTGGTTTCTAGGGGTAATAATATTGAAATTAATTGTTGAAGCTACAGTAAATTTGTTCAGTGTCATGGTAACTAACTCAAACTATATTTCTTAGGATTCTCTTTGTTGTGTAGTTCTGAGTCAGTGTGTGTCAAAGTGACATTTTGTACAAGGTTGGAAAGTGGAAGTAAAACAGCAGTCATAGAAGCTGAGTGTGGTGGTGCATGCCTGTAATTTCAGCCTCTCTGGAAGCTGAGGCAGGAGGATCACAAGTTCAAGGCCCACCTCAACACCAGGAGTCGTCTCTTTTTCTACTAAGAAGGTTGATGTGGAGACAGCAGCAACAGATGGGGCTCTTACACAGTGTTCCTTATTTGGCAGCTCACTTTGTTGGCAGAGGGCAGTGGGTCCTCGGTTCTATGCCAGATCCTCCCTCAACTTCTGTGACTCTTGGTACGGGTTCATGTTTAGCTCCATGCCAAAGTACCAGCTCCTCCTGCAGGTCTTTGCGTCATCAACGCTGGAGACTCAGCTGCCCAGGGAGACTGATATGCATCTGGTTCACCCAAGGGTCCTAATATGTCCTCACAAGTTCCACCTCACATTGGTCCCAACCACTTACTTGCTGTCTTTAGGTTCCAGTACCAGATAAAGAGACAACAGTCTTATTCAGTGCTCGTACTTATGTATTATCCTGGTAATGCAACTTTTACCGTATATGATCACCTCAGCAATTTTGTTTCTCCAATCAGATCCCAACTAATACAGTAATTTTAGAAGATACATGTTTCAGTCACCACTGTGACTTAAAAAACTGACAAGACAAAGCACCCAGAAACTACTCTGGACATAGGAACCCACGCAAGAGATTTTATTAAGTGGACAGCAGGCACAGTGTCTCCCTGCAGGGTGAGAGAGAGAGAGCGCGCACAAGGGAGAGAGAGAGAGAGAATGGTGGGGGAGCCATTCTTTTTTTTTTTTTTTTTTTTTTTGTGGTGCTGGGGATTGAACCCAGGGCCTTGTGCTTGCAAGGCAAGCACTCTACCAACTGAGCTATATCACCTGCAGCCATTCTTAAGTAGTGGAATTTTGCGCGCTAATAATAAGGGACCAATGGCTGGTGAGGAGGTTTGTGGGCTAACAATCTGGGTTGTAAAGTGGTGTGGGGGAGGCAGAATAATGGCGGCAGCAAAATAGCAGATCTGATGCCAATAACAAGAGCAATTTTAGAGGAGGAAAATTTTATTTGAGGGTCGTGGTTTCAGAGGTCTCAGTCCATAGCCAGTTGGCTCTATTGCTCAGGGCTCAAGGTGAGGCAGAACATCATGGTGGAAAACTGTGGCACAGCAAAGTGGCTTGGGACATGGTGGCCAGGAAGCAGAGAGAGAGAGAGAGAGAGAGAGAGAGAGAGAGAGAGAGAGAGAGAGAGAGAGAATGCCTTCCACAGGACCCACAGCCACCACAGCCTCCAGCCATACCCTACCACTCAAGTTACCACTCTGTGAATCCCTATCAGGGGATGAATTCACTATTGGGTCAAGACTCTCATAACCCAGTCATTTCTCTTCTAAACCTTCTTGTGTTGTCTCACACATGAGCTTTTGGGAGACACCTAATATCTAAGATAAAACAATATATACATTGTCATTTTTCTTTCTTGAAGAGCCTTAGAATTTTCTCTCTCTCTCTCTCCCTCCTGCTCTCTCTCTCTTTTGGTACTGGGGGTTGAGCACAGGAACACTTAACCACTGAACCACATCCCCAGACCTTTTTTATATTTTATTTAGAGACGGGATCTCACTGAGTTGCTGAGGGCCTCGCTAAATTGCTGAGGCTGGCTTTGAATTCACAATCTTCCTGCCTCAGCCTCCGGGGCTGCTGGGATCACAGGTGTGCGCCACTGCGCCCAGCTTATCGATGTCTTGCCACTTTGTTCATAAAGGCAAATAAAGAGATGTCTGTGGTAGATGCCTTATCTTAACACAGTGTTTATGACAGGTGGGGCTTTGGTTGGTTTTTAGTGGTGCAGTATGAGCACAGTATCTAGAGCAGATCCTCTGCTTGAGAAGAGGAAGACAAGATGGTAGATTGATTGTAAAAATAACCACAGTTCTTCCTCTTCTCTGTCCATCAGCCCATTGTAATGTGACTCTGCAGCACCTATTTTTCCACCCCTCAAATTTGGACTGGCCTTGTGACTTCCAGTGTCCAATAAGCTGTGGCAGAAGTGATGGAGTGCCAATCCCAAGTCTAAGCCTCAAGGGAACTTGCTTACTCCCCCAGCTCCCTTGGGTCCACACTTGGGCAATGAGACAGATTGCGGGGAGCACAGTTGCTACTGAGTCATCTCGGTAGGACCATCCTGAACTAGTCAGCCCCAGAAGACCTGCAAGCTGATTATGCTCCATTAAATTGGGTTTTGAAAAGGCTTTAGGGTCAAAGGGGCATTAGGGGCAAAGAACAGAAGTGTGAATGGGCCTGGCGCCTGCTGGCAGTAGCATGCTGGCAAATGTTTGACATCTACCTCTCTGTGGCTAATTGTTACAGAAGTTGTTTGATGTTTTTGTTTTGGTTGATAGGACAGAGAAGCATGTCAGAACTTCACTTATTTGTTGATGGTATGAACATCAATAAATGTTGAATCAAATAATAGTTTGGAGTATTGAAGAATATCACCCCCCACCCTCGTTTTGTGCTATTCACAAAATAACAGCTACAGGCATCACATACTTTTAAATTTAATCTGCATAATCAACATTTTCTTTAGTGTTTTTTTTATGATTTCTCAAAACTTTTTTGATTTTTCTCATTTTCTGTGCATAGTAACATCTCCTGTAACAATGTATTCACTATTTTTTTAAAATAGGAGAAAATAGAGAATAGCCAATGTATATTAACCAACACTCCTAGAGAGAGTTTAAACATTCATGAACCAAAAACAAATAAGGAAAGCTAATCTCTTCCCCATGATAGCTCAGAATAACCCCAAATAAACCCTAGAGAAAAAGCTAGGTAAGAAAGCCCTTCTCATCCTTTTTTCCAGGGCGTTTAACCACTAAGCCACATCCCCACTGCATTTTTTGCATTTTATTTAGAGACAGAGTCTAGTCGAGTGGCTTAGGGTCTTGCTAAATTGCTGAGGCTGATTTTGAACTCATGATCCCCCTGCCTCAGCCTCCTGAGCTGCTGGGATTATAAGCATGTGCCACCGGGCCTGGCCCTTCTCATCTTAAGAACAGAACTGGACTGGAGATGTAGCTCAGTAGTAAAGCCCATGCTTAGCATGCACAAAGCCCCGGGTTCAAACCCCAGTACCAAAAAAGAAAGAAAGAGAATAGAAAGTATACATGAGACAATTTTGGGAGAGTTCAGAAGCTTCTGGATCTTGCCTGAAAAGGAAAAGCATCTAAGGAGTATTTTGCAGATAAGGTAGAGAACAGTTCAATGGTGCATGAAAGAGGCTTGAATTTTTTAATGTAGAGACACTTCTGTGAACAGTAACCAATTCAAAGCCTTCAAGTAGCTGCCAAAGGATTCTGGTTGCCCCCAAAGTCCTTGAAGTGGACTCCTCATTGTAACCACCCCCACAGGAAGCCAGAGGAGGTCTGTGCCTACCTGGTCACATCCTGTGTTCACCAATTCCTGCAGCACTTGGTGGTTTACTTCTGCAGCCATGGAAGTGCCGATTGGCAAAAGGCAACGGGAGTATCTGATTTCCCTTAGTGCTTCCGATCTGCTGCTGCCTGGTGGCATCCTCGCTCCCCAGGACTTTGTCATCCAGGGAAGTGTCACTGCTTGATCCCACAGGCAGACCCTGAGCGGAAGACTTGGATGGCTGCTGTTACTCTACATGGATCTCTTGTAGTCACTGCCATTTATTCCCAGAATAAACTGTGTCAGGAAAAATCTTTGGCCTCATTGTTAGTCCAGTTTCCTTCGACCATAAATACAATCTTCTCAAACCGTTTTATTATTTTTTTTAAAGTCAATAGTAGCAGTTAATTGTAAACAGACTTTCATTATAATTTTGTTCTGAAAATTTTCTTTCTTTCAATTTTTGTGATTCCTATAGAGAACCTAAAATTCTCCAGAGTCTTTGTTTTGAAGACCACCCCTCTCTCTGGGGCATGGTCTACACCTGCGGGCTGGGAGACCAGGCACTGGTGGCCCCACAGGAGGAAGTGATAGGTTTTGTGTATTTATTACCTTTGTTTCTTTTTTGTGTGACAAAATCTTTTTTTTTTTTTTTTTGTAGATGAACACATTTATTGATTGATTGATTGATTTGATTTTTTTTTTTATGCAGTGCTGAGGATTGAACCTGGTGCCCTCACACATGCTAGGTACTTTACCTCTGAGCTACAAACCTGCCTGTGTGAAAAAAAAATCTTTATTTTTAAATGATTATCAATTCACCAAATTAATAGTTCTTGAATTCTATTATCTGGTAATGTTGATTAAGGTAAACTAAAAACAACCCAAACAAGTAAACTTAGTATTCAGTGTTCTAACCCTTTGCCAGAATAGATGATTTCAAGGCTGGCTTTGCTTCATACAAATTACAAATAATTATTTACTACCTTTGCATAGGTAAAGCCCCGACCTTCAAGAAAGTGTGAGATAGCAGGACGTGGTGGCACATGCCTGTAATACTGGTGATTTGGGAGGCTGAAGTGGGAGGACCGCAAGTGTGAGGCCAGCCTCAGCAATTTAGCAAGACCCTGACAACTTAGTGTGACCCTGTCTCAAAATAAAAAAAAAAAATAAAAAAGAGCTAAGGATGTGCTCAGTGGTAAAGTCCATTGGGTTCAGTTCCTAGTACCAACAAAAACAAAACAAACCAAAACCAAAACCAAACAGAGTTGAAAAAATTCTTTAATGAGAAAATTTAATTTTTTATGAGAAAAATTCTTTAATCCCTTTCTTCAAGAATTACTTTTTCCTATTAGGTCTAAGAAAGAGGGCTGGGGGTGGAGCTCAGTGGTACAGCACTTGCTTAGCAAGTGCAGAGTCCTGGGTTCTATCTCCAGCTCTGCAAAAATAAAACTTCCAGGAAAAAAAAATCCATAGGTTCAAGAAAGAAAAAGTCAATATTGACATATATGTTGCTTGAGCTAGAAAGTACAGGAAAACAAACCACAAGCACTCATTAGATTTCTAAGAAATATAAGGTAAAAAGATGAACGTTTGGATGAATACTAAGTACAAAGAAGTTAAATGTGCTACTCTGTAGAAAGTGAAGGAAACTATAATACACAGAATGAATTTGGTGCCTTTCATAAAAGTGGACCTTAGCTTGCCCACCAGAGCATTTAAAATGCCAATCACAGAACAGGTGCTTTTTTCTACTCCTGTCCTTTGATATGGTAGCTGAACTTCTGGCTGATGGCACTGACCAGGGACAAGAGGTTGTCCAAGACCTCATCCCTGTTCTGCTGCAAGCAGGTCTCAGGATGGTCACCTTCTCCTAGGTCTCCATCATTAGCTGCCATGGGATCCCAGGGCCACACCTCCTTGGCCTGGAGCAGATGGCACTGTTCAATTTTAGCCCGAGTTTCTTTGGCCTGCTTCAGCATGTGTTCTTCAGCTTGCTGGTCTTGGACACTTCTGCCCCTGCTTCTCAGCCTGTAGCAGCTGCTGGATCCCCTGTGACTGACCGGCCATGGTTGGGGCCACTTTAGTTCTTTGTTCTTTATTCTTTTTTTTTTTTGGTCTTGTTACTGGATTGAACCCAGGGACACTTAACCACTGAGTCACATCCCAGCCCTTTTTATTTATTTACTTTTTGCGACAGAGTCTCACTAAGTTGCTTAGGGCCTTACTAACTTGCTGAGGCTGGCCCGAAACTTGTGATCCTCCTGCCTCAGCCTCCAGAATCTCTGGGATTACAGGAGAGTCTGGCCACCATGGCCAGCTATTTTTGTTTACAATATAATTTATTTTAAGATTATATAATTTAATTTTTAATAATGGTTGTATTCAACAACCGGCTTGCAAGATTCAGCTTTAAAGAGTCAGGAAAAGTGCTTGCCTAGCATGTATGAGGCACTGGGTTCGATTCTCGGAAAAAAAAAAAAAAAAAGTCAATAAGAGTCACACCTGACATTGCAGCATTCAGGGAATGGTGGCGGAATCCTGTGTGGCTATGGTCTGGGGGTAACGAGAGCTACAGGTGAAAGGTCTTTGGGGGTCAGATCAGGTTGGGCCTTGTGGGTATTTAATTTTGAATCCTGTGCCCCATGTCATGAGAAATCCTGTGAGATTGGAATGGGAGTGGAGCGTGGGGGTAGGAGAGGCCAGTTCTGTTCTGCCCTTTGCCCCTGGAGGTGCCGGCACAACCCTTGGGGAGGAGAGACATGGCAGCTGGGCTTCTCAGATTCTGGCAGCCCTGCTGGGTCAGAGGAGCTAATGTTGGGTCTGGGGGTTGAGAAAGGGCGGCTGCTCTCCCTTCCTGTCTCTTTCTCCCCCTCACTCCCTCATCTGGACGGGGCCACAGGTAGCCCTTTCCTCAGGGCCCTGCCCTGTAGTCCCTTTCACTCCTCCGGCCCATTCTGGGAAGCTGCCCAATTGTGTTGGCAGATCACCAGCTTCTCTCTGTGCCCTGCCCTGCCCCAGGCTCCCAATGCACTCTGCTCCCCTCCCACTCAGGGCCACTCTCAGGAGGCCTTTAGAGGACTGCTCTTTAATAAGGATGCCATGGGGACGGCTGGTTGTATGGAGGCCATGCAGTGTATTCTGATGGTAAGAACTGCCAGCAGCAGCTGGGCTGGGCATCTGAGCACTCTGGTTTCTGCTTTGGCTCAGTCTTTTCCCCTCCTGGGTGGGCCAGGGCACATTGTCTTTTAGCGTCTCAGTTTCCTTTTTGGTAAGTGTTGGAGGGTTAAAGAGTAACACCTAACTCACATGTTGTTGTAAGATTCTAATATATTAAAATACATGACCATAGAGAAAAGCACCCAGTACATACTAAGTGCTCAATAAATGTTAGCTAATATCATTGTTCTTTATTTTTAAAAATATTTCTAAATTATAGGTGGACACAATACATCTATTCTACTTATTTATTTTTATGTGGTGCTGAGGATCAAACCCAGTGCCTCTATGTGCTAGGCAGGCGCTCCACCACTGACTGAGTCACGGCCCCAGCCCTCATTGTTCTTATTTTTTTTTCCCATCAACAACTTCTTTGTTCTTCTTAAAGGACCTTCTTCTGGCAGTGTGTGCAGTTTCTCATTTAAGGCCCTTCCCCTGCCTGCCTCAGCGACTTCTCCTTATCTGTAACAGAGGGCCTCCGGGCACACTGCCATGCTAAAAACCGCTGCTGCTGGCTGAGATAGTGACCAGCTCAGCTCTGGTGCAGCCTCCCTTGCTGCTCATCTCTGGTCATTCCACTTATTCCAGAACAATCTGAACTTCCTCCTGTCCCTCCTTCTCCTTCTTCTTCCTCAAGTCTTTAAAATCTACCTTCAGATTTGGCCCAGCAAATGAAGTTGAGTGACATATGATGGCCAGATGAATAATACGGACATGTATTCAGACACTATCAGGAGGGAGCTTCTTCGTCTGATGTGGGGGCAAGGGTAGACCCCAAGATGAACAGGGGCTCTGGGACTCCTTGGTCCAAACATCTCCAGTGTCAGCTGCAACCCAGGGAACAGGCCCAGCCCCTGGGGCCCCAATGCCCTGCAACAAAGCTCCTTCCACCAACACACATCTGGTGCCGGCCCCTCTGGGCCTACCCTGCAAGGTTCTAGAGCTTTAGAGCCAAGGTGGAATGTGGACCCTGCCTCAAGGAGCTGACGCTAGGTCTGAAATAATAACTGAATAATTTTCAGAGGAGTTCATCTGGGGTGGGGAGAGCCTCTGGGATCAGGAGGTAATTGACTAGATGAGGGAGATGGATTAGTGTGTTTTACAAGAAGAGATGGTACCTGTGGCAAGAACCTACCCCAAAGTAAAGAATGTCTAAAATGTTCATGGTTCCTTATTTTACCTCAAAACATGACATTTATTCAAAGAATTTGAAAATAAAAAAGAAATGACAAGATGTCCAAACCTAAAGAACAAATAAAAGGTAAAAAAAAAAGTTCAAACCTTGTCTCCTCCCACTTCCTGTAGCTCCTTAGCCCACAGGATTAAACCCTGGCTAGGCAAAGTAGTGCAGGACAGCCCCGTCAGGTAAGCCGGCGACAGCGAGGGACATGTCCTCAATGGAGGTGTTGTAGAAGGTCTCAATGTGTCCCTAAGAGTCCCCTCGTTTTCTGTCACCATATTAGTAGCAGCATGCTTATGGCCCAAATGTCCACTACCCAATTCTATAGGTATAGATTATTTCCTGACTAAAGAAAACTGCTGAGGCCGGGTGCAGTGGCGCCTGCCTGTGATCCCACTTGGAAGCCTGAGGTGGGAGGATTGCAAGTTCAAGGCCAACCTGGGCAATTTAGTGAGATCCTGTCTCAAAATAAAATAAAAAAGGCTGGGGATGCAGCTCAGTGGTAGAGTACTTGGCCAGCATTTACAGGCCCTGGGTTCCATCCCAACAAACCATAGGCAGAGATGGCAGGGAGGCGGCGAGAGGTTCACGTCATTAAATCAGTCAAGAGCTCATTCCAGTTATTCTCTCGATGATGCCTTCAGGTTCCACTGGAACAGGGCCATCATCTCTGGGCTGGGAATCTTGTCTGGCTGACATGACCCTTAGAAATCTTTCCAGGCATGGTGACATGCACCTGTAGTCTCAGCACCCAGAAGCAGAGGTGGAAGGATCATTTGAGCCAGGAGTTTGAGACCAACCTGGGCAACATAGCAAGACCAAAGTAGTTAATCTTAACTTTCAAGCATGTCATTCAAGGTCTCTCATAAGCTGGTACTGGTCACTTAGAGGGCCCAGTGTGTAAGTTAACTGTCTGTAACAAAGGTGCTGTAACAGCTACCTGAAATAATCAATTTATAAAAAAGAAACATTTATTTTGGCTCAACAGTGGTGGAGTTTCAGCTGTTGAGTGAGTGGTCCCATTGTTTGGGGCCTGTGGTGAGGCAGCATGTCATGACAGGAGTGTGTGGTGGAACAGAGCTGTTGACCTCACACCTGGGACATGAATACAGAGAGGAAGGACCAATGTCTCCTTTGATGGCACACCCCCAGGGACTGGAAGATGGCTCAGTAGGCCTCATCTCTTAAAAGGTCTTCCACCATCTTCAAATAGCACTTGGGATTTGGGGGGCATTTCAGGTCCAAACTACAGCACCCACATCTCTGTCTCACAGTGCTGTCTTTCCCACACCGTGACCTCTGCATAGACTGTTTCTTCTGTCTGGAGCAGCTTCTGCCACAGTGTGCTCAGCTGGATCGGCCTTCCTCCAGGGAGCCTCTCCTGACCTCGGACAGACATTCCTGTCCTTCCATCCTCCTGTTGTTGTCCCCCACACTTTTTTTCAGGGAGACTGGTGATTGAACCCAGGAGTACTTTATCACTGAGTTATATTCCCAGACTTCCATTTTATTTTATTTTGAAACAACCTTGCTAAGTTGCTGAGGCCAGCCTCAAACTTGTCATCCTTCTACTTCTGATTCCTGAATTGCTGGGAGTATAGGTATGCACCCAAGTCCCCTGGCCCCATTCAAAAATCAAGTTATTGCTGGCCCATATTATGCCTTTGGGCAAAGTGGAAAAATGCACCCCTTCCTCAAAATGCTGTCTTCCAACTGCTGGGAAACTCTTATAACAGATGTGCCAACCTGTAACATCTACCACGTATTAAAACTGGAGGAACCCTGAGGTGGCAACCAATGTGCCAGGCACGGTGCTAAGTGCCTTATCAAATACTGTCCCCAGAATGCCCTGGGGGAAACTTTTATTTCATGGAGATTGGCGGGGTGAGGCTCAAATGCTGAGTTCAAAGAATGTAGCTACTAGTGGTGGAGCCAGGATTTGAACTTAATAAGTAATTAAGCACCGATGCTTCATTACTAGGCAAAATCATATCCATGCAGTCATTGCCTCCCAGCTGGCTGTTCCTACAACTGTTCCAGACCTTAGCGTCAGCTCCTTGAGGCAGGGTCCACATTCCACCTTGGCTCTAAAGCTCTAGAACCTTGCAGGGTAGGCCCAGAGGGGCCGGCACCAGATGTGTGTTGGTGGAAGGAGCTTTGTTGCAGGGCATTGGGGCCCCAGGGGCTGGGCCTGTTCCCTGGGTTGCAGCTGACACTGGAGATGTTTGGACCAAGGAGTCCCAGAGCCCCTGTTCACCTTGGGGTCTACCCTTGCCCCCACATCAGACAAAGAAGTTCTCTCCTTTGATTAAGTTTCTGAATGCAGATATTTCTGCGTTCATAGTAGTGATTGCTACAAAAGTGGAGCAATGTAAAGGAGGACCTGCCTGCCTGAGCACCTGGGAGGGTCGGGGTGCCATCAAAGCAGATCACACAGGCACGTTTGAGTCTTCCAGGCAGACCAAGGCAGGGTGAAGGATGTTCTTGCCAGAGATGCCACCAGAGGCTAGGGCTGGTGGAAGAGGGATATAGTAGTAGACACCTTCTGTGCTTGGGGGCCAGAGGACACCTGTCTAGGACAATCTTTTATTTCTGCTGAGCATCAGAAAACCAGTTATGGCCTTATACACCTCTAATTATTGCCTTTTCCAGAGCTTTACTGGTAAAAAAGTTGTGTGCTATACGAAATACTCCTTTCAAGCTCAGGAAGTGTGCTATGGTTTGGATGTGGTTTACCCTCTCCAAAACTCATGTTGAAACTTGGTACCCAATGTAACAGTGCTGAGAAGAGGTGGGTACTTTTAAGAGGTGACTAGGTTATTAAGAGGGATAAATGCCTCACTCATGGGTATGTGTTCTTGCTCTTGGGGACTAGCTTAGTTACTGTGAGAGGATGTTATTAAAGTGAGGTCAGCCTTGTGTTTTGTCTCTTTCTCTTCTGCCTGCACCCACTTGTCCTCTGCCATTAAGGCCACTGTAGAAGCCAAGCAGATGCTGGTGCCATGGTCCCAGCATCCAGAATCCTGAGCCACAATAAATTTCTTTCCTTATAAATTCCCCAGTCTCAGGTTTTTTATTGAGGCAACAGAAATTGACTAAGCTACAGTGTCATATGGCCTGCTTGTCAACCAACCATTGCAATCTTCATTGTCCAAGCAGGTCAACTATATTTTCTGTGTGGGGGAAAAAGCTGATAGCAACATCTCAGTTCTTCACTTTACATTCTTTCAGGAGGTCCTGGGAGTCAGCCTAGCCTGTGCCATGTGACTATTTGAATGGCACTATGCACAGCACTTACAAGCACAGACTCTGAAGTTACGCTGTCTGGGTTCAAATTCTAGTGGCTACTTTCTAGCTGTGTGACCCTGATGTCACTTAAAATCCATTTTCCACCTGAAAAAATGGTGTCTATCTCACAAATCAATACATGCAAAGCCCTTAAACAATGGTGGGCATACAGTGGACCATGCTAGCTACCATTTTTATTTCTTATCCAGATATGTCAAGGTAGCCCTGAAGAAAGTTAATAGAAGTTCTGATTCTCTACTAGTTTTAAGGGAAGTTTCATTTGAAAGTGCTAAATCCAGGCCGGGTGCAATGGTACACTCCCTTAGTCCCAGTGGCTTGGGAGGCTGAGGCACGAGGATGGTGAGTTCAAAGCCAGCCTTGGTAAAAAAGCAAAGCGCTTAACAGAATGAATCAAACACCATTACCCTATGTAAATGTATGATTACGCAAATGGTATGCTGTTACTCCATGTACAAACAGAAACAACATGTATCCCATTTGTTTACAAAAAAAAAAAAAAAAAAGGCAAAGCGCTAAAGTAACTTGGTGAGACCCTATTTCTAAATAAAATACAAACTAGGGCTGGGGATGTGGCTCAGTGGTTGACTGTCCCTGAGTTCAATCCCCAGTACCGCCTTCCCCACCCAAAAAGAAAAGAGTGCTGGATCTGGATATATTTTTTTTTTTGTCAGGGGGTGGGATACTGGGGGTTTAACCAGAGGGCAATTTACCACTGGGCTACATCCCTAGCCCCTTCATTTTTTTATTTTGAGACAGGGTCTTACTAAATTGCTGAGGATGGCCTTGAACTTGTGATCCCCCTATCTCAGTCTCCTGAGCTGCTGGCATTACAGGATATGCCACAGCACCCAGCAGATCTGGATATCTTTTTGCGCTGAAGAAAACTGAGGGAGGAACGGTCCTCCTTAGAGTCAGGGACTCACGGGGAGAGGTAAAATCGGAGGTGAACACCTCCTTATCTGAAAATGATCCTCCTTCCAGCCTCTGTTCTGCCTCAGGCAGTGCTGTGTGCTTTAACCCTTAGTCTTTAATCTTTGCTTCCATGGTTGCTCCCATTTCGTTTTCTCTGGTGATCTCCAGGAAGATAAAGGCCCTATCTACCCTGTTCACCATGATCTTCAAGTTACGAGTGATGTTCAGTAACTGATGCCTAATAAATGGAAAGGGTTGATTTGAAACATGAGAGGCACTGAAGTGGTGGTGGTCTGTACTGATGAGCCCAGTCAATCAAAAGTTTGAGGAGGGGCTGGGAATGTAGCTCAGTGGTATAGTGCTTGCCTCGCATGTGTGAGGCACTGGGTTCAGTCCTCAGCACCACATAAAAATAAGTAAAGATTCATCGACAACTACAATTAAAAAATATTTTTAAGAAACTTAAAAAAAAAGGTTTGAGGAAAGTTGTGGGCCTTTGGGAGGGACAACTGGGAGCTTGACTAAGTCTGGGTCCCCATTTTCAAGGTTAGTCACAGTGCCTACTAGACATCTGTCTCGTACTCAATTATGGGGAATATGGCTTTCAATGAATGATATACTGCCTTCACATTTTAAAGATGTTTTATTAAAAAAAAAAAAAAAAAAAAAAAAGGAAAAAGAAAAATCAAACGAACAAAAGCCCAACCCAGGAACTCTTGGTTCTGGGAGTCTGGGAGCAGCTTAGGTTTGTGGGGAGGGTAGAGCCTGGAAGACAGACAGCACAGGGGCCTCTGCAGCCCTGGGAAGAGCCAGAGCCCAACCACACTGAGAAACAGCACAGCCTTTGCCAGGGGCTCAGCCCCACTCTGGGGCTTGCACTCATCCACTAGGAAAAGACAGGTGGTGGGGGGCTCAGCCCCCAGAAAAAAAGGCAGGGCGAGTGCTTTGGGACGGAACTTACACCTCTTGTTAAAGTCACCAACCAGTTGGGAAGAAGAGGGTGGCCCTGGGCTCGATCGGGCTCAGCCCACGCCAGGGAGGCCGGCTCAGATAGGAAGATGGGCTCAGGTGGGGAGATGCACCCCTAAATTCAGCGTGGGGCTCAAACTCCTGGGAAAGAAAGGGCCCTGATGGGGCAGGATGCGGGCTCTGGGAGACAGCTCACAGCTCAGGAGCCCTGGGGACCACGGGGTAGTGCTCGGATGGGCCGTGGTGGGGGATTGTCCAGGACGGGTTCAGGCCGGGCCCGTGCACCACCACGGCGCTTCTGCTTGCGCAGCAGGTAGTTCGAGTACTGCACCTCCGGCATGGCCAGCTTGAGGCAGGCCTCAGTGGCTGGGCCGGCACCGCCGCCGGGCAGGTCGTAGCCCATGATGTCCACCTTGCGGCTGGGCTGCCACGGCTGCAGCTGCTTGGTGCGGATCTGGGCAGCCGGTCGCAGCACCGGGTCATCACCGAAGCAACGGCGCAGCAGGCGCTGTCTGGCCTGGCGCAGCTCACGCGCCTCGCGCTCCACGCATGCGCGGCCTGCGTGCGCCACGCGGCGCCAGAAGGTGGCATTGAAGTAGTCGTAGAGACCTGCGTCGAGCGCGTTCCAGGCGCGGGCAGCCCGCGCCAGTGCTGCAGGGATGGCAGCCAAGCGCGAGCTGGCAGCGCGTGCGTTGAGCTTGGCATAGAGCACGTCGTCCAGGTCCCAGGCCAGCAGGCGCCGCAGCAGCACAAGTGACTCATCGAAGTACTCCGCGATCATGACCAGTGAGAAGACCTCCTCCACCTGGCGGATGAGGCCCGCCAGGTAGGCGGCGTCGTCACGCGGGCTGCGCTCGTTGTCGCCGCCCAGGTCGTAGGCCAGCGTGTTATGCGCGAACATGGCGAAGTGCTCGCCCGCGCGGTAGTAGGCCTCGGGCGCGCGCAGGAAGGCCTCGAGCGACGCGTTGGGCACGCGCCGGAAGGCCGGGCAGTACTGGTTGTAGTAGCTGAAGAGCGACTCGAACATGGCGGCCGGCTCGCGCAGGATGGTGACGTAGACGGTGCCCGGCGGCATGAGCCGCTCCAGCTCCGCGCGGTCGAAGCGCAGGTGGCTGGCCAGCACGTGCGGCGGCCGCGTGGCCGGATGCACGAAGTGCGCCGAGAAGTTGCGTGGGTAGCAGAACTGGTGCTCGCAGCTCGGGTGTGGCAGGGCCACGGTCAGGTTGTGGCGCTCTGCGAAGCGGAACAGGATGTTCTGGACCGTGGTGCCCGCCGTTTTGTGCGTCTTCAGGAAGGCCACCGTCATATGCTTGGGGCGCGGCGGCGACTCCCGCAGGGGCGGGCAGCTCAGAGGGAATAGCTTGGGGTACCTGCAGGGTCCGAGAATGTGTGAGAGGAGAGTTGAGGGGTCACAGCTTGCCCCCAGCCTCTCCCTGAGGTTGATGGATGTGCCACCAAGGGGCCCCAGTCTGGGCTGGCCAGCACGTGCGGAACAGTTCCCTGGAACAGTAGAGGGGAGGGCTGCCTCTAAGATCGGCCCCATGATCCCAGCTGGTCCTGATAGCGACACCCTAGTGTACTCTCCTCCTCTTAAGGTGACCGGACTCATTCACGCACATAAGGAATAGAACAGGGCAGAGATTATCGGATGTCACTTCAGGTTATATCAGAAAAAGGCTATGGCTTCTATCTTGGTGGATTATATTCCCCCTCCCACTCTCTCTAGGATAACTCATTTTGGGGGTAGCAAGCTACCACATTGTGTGCAGCCTTACAGGGAAGTACATGTGGCAACAGTCCAAGAAACTGAGGCCCTCAGTTCATCAGACTGCCCAAAGAATTGAAGCCTGCCAAACCACGTGAATGAGCGTGGGAAGGGGATCTCTTCCAGTCAAGCCTTCAGATGAGGAGCAGCCCTGGCAAACTCCCTGATTGAACACTCATGGAAGACCTGAACCCTCAGAGGTACCCAGTAAGCTACACCTGGACTCCTGACCCACAGAAACTGAGAGAATAAATGATGTTTTCATCTGCCAAGTTTTAAGGTATTTGTTTATGCAGAAGCAGCAAATGGAAGGGACAAAGGGCCCTTGAGATCCTGAGGAATCCCCCTTATAGATGTAGAAACTGAAGACCAGAAGACAACTCAGTCACTAAATCTAAATCCTCTTGCTGTCTTGCTCATTTTACTCTTTAACTGGTTCCTCACCTTTCAGGTGGGAGACACTAAGGCTTTGTAGCAATCCATTTGTTACAGGTTTTTTTTTTGCCATGCTGGGGATGGAACCCAGGGCCCTGTGCTTGCAAGGCAAGCATTTTACCAACTGAGCTATCTCCCCAGCCCACAGGGTTCTGTTAAGATCTCTGGAGCCTCAATTGTACATTCAGCAAATTTTTCGAGCATCTACTATATGCCAGGTGCTCTTCTATGCTCAGGAGATATAACAGTCTACAAAACATACGATACTCCAGCCCTTCATGATGTATTTATTTCTGTTCCTCCTTCCTGAAACAAGGGTGTTTGGGATGACTGGTGACCTATAAGGTTGCTGCAGGTTTTGATTCACTCACCTGTTTCTCCTCTGCCATTCTAAGATCATGTAATGAGGGCAGTGTGAAGCAGCTTAGAGAACACCATTGAGATTTCCTATCTGTGGCTGCTTTGGGCTCAGGGTACTGGCTCCACACACATAAGAACAGCAAATCATTTGGTTCACACTGCTTATGCTACTCTTAGGGGCAGGCCATGTAGAAAATGGGAAATTGAGGTCTGGAGAGGTACAGGGACTTGTTGAGTTCACAGTAAGTCAGGAGCAGAGACAGGGTTCCCATCAGTCACTACATGGTACCTTGTATCAGGGTGACTAGGGTTGCACATATCATCATTCCCATTTTATAGGTGAGGAAACTAGGGCTCAGAGAAGTGAGTAGCTTTACCCAGAACAAGAGAAGTAACGAGAAGTTATGTGCTGTTCACTGGGGCAGCACTCAGCTACCATGCTGTGGGAAGGGTTTGGGCTGAATTCATATTGTAGCTAACTCTGACTCTGACTTTGAACAAGTAACTCAATCCTTTCAGGGAACTCCAGTCCCTGCCTTTGTGGCTATAGAGGACATATATGGAAAGCACTTCCAGAGTAGAAGAAAGGAGCAAAGATTAACAGGACTCTTTGGGCAGGTAGAAGAATGGGAAGCGGAGGCCCAGTTATTTTATTTTTATTTTCAGACAGGGTCTTGCTGGGTTGCCAAGGCTAGCCTTGAACTTGCAATCCTGACTCAGCATAGCTGGCATCACTGACCAGCACCCCCTTCCCCACACCCTTGGGGCCCTGCCTCTCACGAGGCCCCGCCCACTTACCAGCTAAGCTGCGCCCCCTGGTGGATGAGAAGACTTACAGTGCTGCACCCCAGCACCAGCAGCAGGATTTTCCTGCGGCTCATCGTCTTGGTGGCCTGCTGCAGGCGCTGCAGGATGGGTGGCATGTTGGAGTCCTCAGCCCTGGACCAGCTAGGGCCTTGCTATCCGGGACTCCCTTCACTGGCACTCATGGGGGCTCATGGGGCTCTGGTAGCAGGGCCAGTGTTCCCAAGAAGCCTGGCAGGAGAAGGAGGCAGACAGGTTTGCAATGCGCAGAGGAGATGGGCTCCAGGCCCTAGCAGGACTGCTGCAAAAGAGAGCTCCAGTGAGTGGGGTGAGCAGGCAGCCAGGGCAGATCAAGTTCCTGCCTCCCGTTAACAAGACCAGCTCCCTCACTGTGGCAGGTGACTTGGTCTTGGGTGGAATTACAGGCTCTGGTGTGTGGCCAGCCCTTCAGACTATAGGCACTCCTTAGCCCTTGTCTCTCCCTCTCCACCTGTCCCTAACTTTTCTTTGTCTCATGGCCATTTGTTTCTGTCTCTACAGCATGTGGCTCAGAACCCAGAAGTCTCAGCTCAAGTTCTGCCTTCCTCCAGGACTCCTAGCTTGATTGCTTCAGCTGAGGGATGGGCCTGGCCTCCCCAAAGACCAAGCCACTTACCTCCTCCTCCTCGAGCCTCAGTCAGTACTGCAGGCTTACTCTCTGCTCTATCCGTTACATATGCTCATTTAATTCTCACAACTGTGCTAACATACGTATTAAGCTTTATGGATGAGGAAAGTGAGGCTCTGAGAGGTGATGTCACTTGTGTGTGGTCACATAGCTGGTAACAGCAGAACTTGGACTCTAACCTACTCTTTCTGGCTTCAAAGTCCATGTCCTTCAACGCAATTGTGTGCTCTTTCCATAAAAACTGATTTTTCCATCCCTGCTCTGGTTCTGGCATTTCTGTACACTTCTAAGCCCTCCTGGCTGGGCTCCTGACAAGGGAAAGTGGGACTTGAATCCTGGAACCCTATCTGGATTCCATCCCCAGACACCTGAAACCCAGGTGGCCCTATCAGCTGTCTGCAGTGGAGGTGCCCAGCAAAGGCAATAGGGTGGCAGCCTGGGAATGGGTAGGGGGATGGGGAGCTCAGAAGTGGCTCCTCCTTGTCCCTCTGCTGATAATTTTCAGCAGGAGGTGAGCCTTCATCCCAGGTGAGCCACAGGAGTGAGAGGCAGTAAAAGGACCTGATTTCTGCCCAGTCTACTTTCCCCGCACAAATGCTTTGGCTCAAGGGCAGCACAGCTCTTGGCAGCCCAGGTGGAAAGTCAGCTTCAGCAGTCATGCCTGTCCCCAGGCTAGGGTGGGTCTCTGTCTCACCCCACAGGCCTGTGTCCGGGTTCAGGTTCAGCTTCAACCCTCACACACACCCCTTTGTAAAGGGGAGGGGCAGCCTGAAGCGTTATGGGCATGTGCATGTGTGTGGATCTAGGACACCTGGGTCCCAGGAGGGGTGAGGTAATGAGAAAACCCTTTTGATCATCACTGACCTCCAGGTCTCTGGGCTTGTCTTCCAATCTCTCTTTTTTCCCTCCCTGGCCCCCATTAATCCCGGATTACATTTAAACCTGTTTGGGTGAAAAGATGTCCTGGTTATGCTTCCTCTCCTCTCTAGGCCCCAACACTTGCTTTCTTCCACCAGCCTGCAGACAGACTAATCTGCCTGGAGCCCAGGGGGTGAAAGGTCTAGCCACAGAGGGCAACCCAAGGCCTTCTTTAACTTTTTAGGGATTGCTGGGGCAGAGGAGGGCTGGTGCAGCTGGGTCGGGCAGCCTGGAGGAGGAAGCCAGAGCTCTTGGCCATCTCAGGTGCACACCTTCTTCTCGATGTTATATCCCTGCTAGGAGGACTTGGTGACCAAATGGGAGTTTCCGAAGGAGTAAAAGGGAGGGGGTAAGTCTATTTCTACCTTTGCTAAACTCACTGAAACCATTCTTATTTTTCAAGGGAATCTGTGCCTGCCAAGGAGGTCAAATCTATAGGGAACTATAGCAGGCCTTTCCCTGGCCACACAGAAAGAACGACAGGGGTGTCTGGTGCCCCTTCCACTCCACCCCTGTGCCTTTCCACACTCCCTCCATCTAAGCTCTGGAAAACCAGCCAGACCCCGGATTGAGGCCTTCCTGGGGATGGGACATCGTCAGTGCAGGAATTCCCTGGACACCAGCCCCCAGTGATGGGTGCCAGGGTCTGTTTGGCTTCTGTCAATGACAGCTCTTCACCTCCAGATACAGCCTGATCTGTTCCTGAGCACCCACCCCCACCCTGCAGTTCCAGAGTTCTTCCTGGGACAGTGGGATCACCCTGGCACCAGTATGTTCCTCAGCTCGCCCCTCCCCCTCCTGTGCTGTGATTTGTGCTGCCCTCCCAGAGTGCATGGCACATTTTTCTCGGTGACAGACCTTCAGGTATTTGAAAGCAGGAACCCTGTATCTGGGTGGGCACTTGGCCAGGCAAAACATTCCATGTCCGGAGAGAGTGTCCACTTGGACACTGGAGGAGGCCTGCCTTTGCTCTGCCAATCACTGCAAGATGCCTCTTTTGGAGATGGGTTCGGGGCAGTGAGAGCCAGGAGGGGCCACCTGGGTTGTCTTTCCTTCTGGTCTTGAGGGTGGTGGGTGCAGGTGGGTGGTGGTGCTGCTGGACCAGGCTTTAGAGCAGTGGGTGAGCGGCCTTGGCTTCTGCTCACAGATGCTTCAGATGACTCCCCAGTCTCCTGGGTGTCTTCTTCAGGGGGAGAGATTCCCTCCACCATCCCAGGCAGGTCAGGGTGCCAACCTCATCAGAATATCAGTGCTAATTTTAGTCAGAACAGTCTACTTCAGGCTGCTGCCCAGTTTTGCAAATTGCTTTCTTTCCTCCAGAGAACCGAAGAAGAGATGGTATAGCCTGCCAGAGCTTTGAAAACTGGCCTAGATGCCCACCCACTCCCAAATGAGCCCTTTCTGCTCTGTCCCCTCCAAGCTCCAGAGTTGATACTGACACACTGAGAGGAAGGGGTGCTCTGAACTGGACCGTTTGGATCTGACCTCCCAAAGACCTGGAAACAACTCCATCCTGGCTTGGGGAACTGGCACAGCCCAGTCGGGAGGGAAAGTGACCCGGGGCCCCAGAGAGGAAGGGGAAAAGGCAGCAGAGGGGTAGCACATTAGTGGCCCAGGAGATAGAGTATCTTTTCCCCTCCCTCCTTTTCCTCTTCCCCTCCAGCCTGCACCAGGTCCCCCCAGCCCCCTCTCCCTGTCATCCACCCCCGCTGCATCCCTGCCTCTGAATTCCCTTCATCCTCCTTTCTCCATCACTCCCCACCCCCACCCCACTCCCATTCCCTCAATTTCATCCCAACCTCTCCCAGAGACCAGGACAACGAGATCTGGTCACCGTATGAAAAGGCCAGATTTGCCTTCCCACCCGGTCCTTGCACCGGGTAGAGCGAGGGTAAAGCAGCTCCTCCATAGGCTTCCCGGGTACTAGGCCCCCAGGACACTCCGCCTCCCCTTTCTCCCCATCCAGTGTGGTCCACTCCGCTGTCGCCCCCAACCCCAGGTCGGCCACTGCAGTACTCACGCCGTGTGGGTTGGCCGGGTCTCCGACTGGGGATGGCTCTGTTCGCACCAGCCCCTTGTCCCAAAATCTGCACGATCCCAGGGCGCTGGGGGCCCTGAGCTCAGAGTGCCGGTAGCTCGCCTCGTTGCAACTGGATGGGATCAGGTGGCGGAGTCTGCCGCTCGGCTCTTCTCGGCTCTGCCCGCCACCGCCCCCCATCTCACACCGGAGGCGGGGCAGGGGAGGGCCTGGCGGGCCAGGGGAAGGGGAGAAGAGAAGGAGCGGGGAGGGGAGGGGGACTCCTGGCTGGCTGGGTGCCAGACGGAGCACACACACTCTGGCTGGCATCTTTGAATGCGGGCATCTTTCACTGACAACCATGCAGAGCTGGACACCGACATGTTCAGCTTCCTTTTCTCACTCTCCAGAAGGGGAAACTGAGGCTCAGAAGGTGTCTGTATACTCTGGCTTTCCTGGGCACCACTGGTCATCCTTGGGCTGGTGGAACTTTTATCCATTGTGAATTAGGGAGCAGGTATACTCACAGGCACCCACCGGCTCCCTTCCTACCTTCTCCCTCTTCTTTCCACCTCTAGTAGAGAAAACTCCATTCCTATCTGGTCCCTGTGCCCTCTCCTCTTCCCTTCCAGCCTGCCTTCCAACCAACTGAGGCAGCCAAGACTCAAGACCCCCTCACTCCTGACCATGGTTTTATTCAGACTGGGGCCCGTGCCCAGGCAGCATCAGTAGGAATCCAAGAGCCCCAGTTTAATCCTGGTTCTTCTATTATGTCCCAGAATTAAGAGGCAACTCCTTGAGTCCTTTTGCTTCCGGTTCTAAAATGAGGAGCTGTCCTTGGATCTGCTTTACATGTGAAAGCTCCTTGGGGACTTTGGTTTTTTGCTCCTACTTGTGCAACCTGGGCAGTAGCACCTCCCACAGCCATACCAGACCCCAAGGGTCTTCTTTTTGGTTCTGTGACTGGCATAAACCTTTGCTTTACTTTATGTTCTGGGCAGGGACCCTAGAGCAGGGGCAGCCACCTAAAGCTGGAACCAGAAGGGTTTGGTTACCCACTTCCAACCCGCTCAGGCAATAGGTAGGTGTCATGTAAGAATGCCTGTTAAGGAAGAGAAGGGAATGGGGACTCATTGCCCCGATTTGGCCCTTGGACATGTCAGTTTCTTTCTGTCCCTCAATCTTGTCCTCTGCACAATTTTGGGGAGTTCTGCCATCCTGTCTGCATGCCAGTACTATTGTGATAAAATGAGGCCCCACTTGGTGGGTCCCTTTCTGCTCTAGCTACTTTAATTTCTCATCCATCAGCTCTTAGATATTCTGCCTTAGAGACACCCCCCATTCCCATTCCTGGGGCCTCCAGCCTCAGATGACCTTCCCTGTGTGCTCTGGTTACAGGAAGCAGAAAGAGCCTTCCTTTGGGCAAGGAATGTTCCACCTCAATGAACTGACAAACTGAAGGGAAGGCCATCACTGTTCTTCTGTCCTTTCTGGCTTTGTCTTCCCCTTTGGGAGTGGCAGCAGGAGCCTAGGCAAGTTATGGTGAGGCAAGAGGGAAGGGTCAAGGTTTGGGTAGGGATGAAGAGAATTTCCCGGTCAGGGATAAGACAGGGGCCAACCTTTCCTAGCTCAGTCCTTTCCTCTGTCTCTCAAACCTTGCCTTCCCTGCATCTGTTGCTTCATTTTCTCTCCCTTGCTTCCAGCTATTTCTCTTTCAGGGACAGCTGGTGAAATGGAGCTATATTACCAGAATTTTAGGGCTCTGGGATTCTAGACTAGATTCAGCCACCCATACCAAAATGCCAACAAAAGATATTAACTGCAGTGAAGTGTGGCAACAGTAGGAAGGACAGAAGGTCTAGAGAACTAAGATGTTTTAGTGGGGGCTAACAGGATTTTTGAGGTTTTAGAAAAGGGAAACAAAGGCAAGCGTAGGGGGTTGCACAGCTGGGGGATTTGCATAGTAGGCAAAGCAGAAAAACTTGGTCTGGTTGATCATTATCTCAGGACTGGCTCTGCAAAGTTATAAGGGGACGAAGGGGACAATTCAGTTCATATCATGAGATGACAGCTCTTGCTTAGAGGGGCAGTCTCAGTTCTGTCCCCGGTAATTGCTCCTGGTTGGACAGGGATCTCATCATGGGGTGACCTGTCTGAGAGCTTGCTTGTGAGTAGTTTCAGTCCCTCGTGATAAAGATGTTTATTGGTCACACCTGTTGTTCCTGGAATCCAAAGTAAGTTCAGGAGAGAGCGACTCAGGAGAACTCGGAAGGAAAAAAGTCAAAAAGTTAGAGAGGGGCAACATGGAGTTAGGTCAGTGACTGGGCCCACCTTCAGGATAAGGTCTGGGGAAAATGAGACCATTTTGCGTTTTCCCTATCCTTTACTTTGCACACACAAACTCAAACCTGCTGTCATGGAGAGGGCAGAGCTAGTGGCAGAGTTTGGGAGAGAAAATGTTGACAGGGAGAGGTGGAAGTTGGGCATGCAAGGATCACCTGTGGAAGGCAAAGGGTCATCTACTAAAGTCCGGAGTTTATTTTTGAACAAATATATATGAAATTATATGTTATATATGTACATATCCATATATAAACATACATATATAATTATTTTTTCTTCAAGAAAAACATGTATTCCCCCCAGTAAGAATTTATTAGGTGCCTTTTGGATACCAGATATTGTGAGACAGAAAAAGATCAAGTCCCTGATTATGGTTTTTGAGATGGAGATAGGGAGAAAGAGCACAAGAAAGATTTTAAAACGAATGGTGGGTCAGGCAGGGTGGTGGCGCGCACTTGTAATCCTTGCAACTCGGGAGGCCGAGGCAGGAGGACTGCAAGTTCCGAGAACTACCTCATCAATTCAGCGAGACCTTATCTCACAATAAAAAGTGCCGCCCCTCTGTTCAATTCCCAGGACCAAAAGCACCCTTGGTTCAAATCAACCGAACAAAACATCCCCCAAACGAACGGTGGAAAACTGAAATGTATTATGGGAGCTCCAAGAAAGGAACGTAAAGCGGGAAAAAGGTTTGGCGGAGAAGACGTTTGAGCTTGCTTGAAAGGTGGAAAAAGGGGTTTTAGTGTCGCGCTTCCTCTGGGTCTGCAGCTGGAGCTCAGCCCGAGCAGGCCCGCTCCTCTCCCGGCCCGGATCCCCTTTCAGCCCATTCATCCCTGCCTGCGCCAGGGGTGGGCGGGCAGACAATCAGACACTGTTTTATCACAGGCATCGGCTCCAGTCTCCCGCCTGGCGCCCGCTGGGGAACGAGTGTCTCCGGGACGCCCTGGGGACGTAAGTGTCCAGGCCTCTCGCGCCTGACCCGGGCGTCTGGCCGGAAGACTGTCCTTGCTGGGGCAGTAGAGACCCCGAAAGCACCCGCTGGGAGCGAGGCAAGCCCTCCCCGCCGCCCGGCGCGGGTGTTCCCGAGCTTAGGGGAGGTTGGCTCTGCAGGCGCTGGACCCGGAGCCAGCAACCCCTGGACTACAATTCCCAAAAGGCTTCACGACCGAGCCGCCCACAGCGGACGGCCAGGGGGTGGGCCTCAACCCTAACCGCCTTCCAACCACGGAAAGGACGTGGCGTACGTCGCTGCCGGAAGTTCCGGGGATCAGGGCCCGAGGCTGGCCCAAGCTTCCGGGTTGGTCGCGCGCCTTCCTGTAGCTAAGATGGCGGCTGAGCATCCCGAGCCTCCCAAAGGGGAATTACAGCTGCCGCCACCACCTCCAGGGCACTATGGTGCCTGGGCTGCCCAGGAGCTTCAGGCCAAATTGGCAGAGATCGGAGCTCCGATCCAGGGTGAGAAGCGTGGGAAGGCCTGAAGGGGGTTTTGTGGGCCTGCGGGGAAGCGGGTTAGCCGGTTACCCGGGAGACGCGCGGGCGAGGGGCAGAGGCGGGCCGCTGGGGCCCTGCGGGGACCGGCTGCTTCGCTGATCCTGCACTTTGCCTTGCAGGGAGTCGGGAGGAGCTGGTGGAGCGGCTACAGACTTACACCCGCCAGGTAAGTGTTAGAAGCGGGACTTCAGGGTAGGTTGAGCCTCTGGAGGCCTTCAAGACCCCTCAGCGCTGGGTCTTCTTTCTTGATGTACTTGGGCACAGCGAGCAGGGTCTTGACATTTTTGCCAGCGCTTGCCTTGCCTACTTTGTCGTAATCACTTTTATCTGTATTGGTTCTCACCAGTGCCCTGCCCAAAATCTGGTGGACAGGCGCTGGGTGAATTTTGCTGAGTGACTGGGAGAGAATGCCATTTAGTGTAATATTTCTTCTGAGCTGATCTAGAGCTCTCCTTTATCTTTTGCAGACTGGCATCGTGCTGAATCGGCCGGTTTTGCGAGGGGAGGATGGGGACAAAGCTGCTCCCCCTCCTATGTCAGCACAGGTAAGGGCATTGTTCCACTTTATAGGATCTTTTTTGCTCAGGGTAACCCCTCCTCTCTTGCATCATGGTGGGTATGCAACTTGCAGATTGGGCAGGGAGGTCCTGTGATGACAAAACTGGGAGCTTTTTTTCTCACCTTGGAGCTGATATTTGCCTCCTCCTTCAGTACCTGCTCCTCCAAATTCTGTCATTCAGAATTCAACTTGAATGTCTGTAAGCCTGACTTGATTCTCCCCCAGACAGAAGCAGTCACCTTTTTTGCTCCCTCAGGGACAACTTCCATGTTATTCAATGAGACGTTGAGAGATAACTCTTTGATTTGATTATATACTTTCTGCTTTAGTAAATTATGGGGTTTGTGATGCCCTAATGCACTGGTTTCTATTTATTTATTTCCTTCCATGTCCCTTTGAAGCCAGGATTTGGTTCCCTCCAAAGCAGTGGCTCTGATCTGGGGGATCCTTTGATCTCTGTGTGTGGAATGAGGAGTTCCTGAGCCTTCTGAAATTACATGCAAAATCTGAATTCATGATATTTTTTGAGGAAAGAGTTGATAGTTTTCTTTGGTTGATGCCTCAAAGTTAACCTTCTTGTGATTGCTATGGAGCATTCTGATATGGGGTAATATATTATTAGAATTTGAATATGAGTACCTGTCTTATGGTAGATTCCCAGCAAATGTTTGCAGCATGAATAGGTATATGCTTCCTAGTTTATGGTCTGATTATCTTCACAGCTCTCTGGGATTCCCATGCCACCACCGCCCATGGGACTTCCTCCTCTGCAGCCCCCTCCACCACCCCCACCACCTCCACCAGGCCTTGGCCTTGGCTTTCCTATGGCTCATCCGCCAAATTTGGGGCCCCCGCCTCCTCTCCGCGTGGGTGAGCCTGTGGCACTATCAGAAGAAGAAAGGCTGAAGCTGGCACAGCAGCAGGCGGCATTGCTGATGCAGCAAGAGGAGCGTGCCAAGCAGGTAGGGTAGGTGGAAGCCTGTGCTTTGGCTTCATTAGGTCCCTGAAGGGGGAGTGGAGCCTCAGAAAGCTGGATCCTGGGGCCAAGGCTTTCGGGAAGATCTGGGCCAAAGATTAGAACATAGGTCCAGGACTGCAAGAGGACTATAGGAAGCAAAAGTTGTGGCAGATTGGCCTGGGGGGTCTTGGTGCTGGTATGAGCTTGTTTTCTTTTTTAAGCAGGGAGATCATTCATTGAAGGAACATGAGCTCTTGGAGCAGCAGAAGCGGGTAATAACCCTCCCCCTAATCTTTGACCTCATGGTCCAGTCTGTAGGCTGTCAATTATTGTTTTGTGTCCAAAAATGAGGTAAATCTCTCAAGTTTTCCTTGGAGGCTACCTCATCCCTAACTATGTTCCAGTATCTCCCAAAGAATTCCATTTTTCCTATAGTCCAGGTGTTGACAAACCAACCTGTGACTTGCTTTTGAGTGGTCTATGAGCTAAAAATTATTTTTATATTTTTAAAGTGTTGTAAGAAAAAAAACCTCAAACCAAGAATAGATAACACAGTTCATATAGTAGCCCAAAAACCTAAAATATTTATTCCGTGGCCAATTTCACAAAAAATTTTTGACTTCTACTAGTCTTACATGACATAATTTTAGGTACTTTGGAGAGGATTCTGGGGGTAATTTAGTTCTTTGTATGGAATTTAGACTAAATGTGATACGCATAAATTTAGGAATGATGTAAAAGATGCTCTGACTCAGATTGCATTATACTGGTTGTTATTTAGTAGATTAATTAGAAGTATTAGAAAACAAGCATTTAAAGCAGCAGGTATGGAAATACTCATGAAGTACTGGCTTTGCCCACTTTGGCAAATGTTAAGGGGTAACTGTAAGGAAAGAATTCAGCCGGGTATCATGGTACATGCCTGTGATCCAGCTACTTAGGAAACTGAGGCAAGAAGATTGCAAGTTTGAGGCCAGCCTTGGCAAGTGCAAGGTCAACTGCAGTTAACTTAGACTTTGTCTCAAAAAGTAAAGATGGCTGGGGATGTAGCCCAGTGGTAAAGCACCTGAGTTCAGTCCTGAGTACTTAAAAAAAAAGGAAGAAAAGAATTCATAGTTCTTTCTAAAGAACTTTTGGGAAAGAAAGCTCTCATTGAAAAATATAAGGCTGCATTTAGCTAAACAGTAAATTCTCTTCTAGGAACCAGAAACTTCCTGGGGGTTTCCTTGGTGTTATTCTCAGGGATTGTCTGTTGTGACAAGAGGGTGCTTCTATTTTGATCAGTAGTCTTGAAGTGTGAGGGTGGAGGGGTCGTCAGAACCTGGGTGTTTCCTCCTTGTTCTTCTCAGGCCTATCCTGGCTGAAACAGTGCATTTGGCATTTTCAAATGTGTCTCCATTCCTGCTTCCCTCCTGTAGGCAGCTGTGTTACTGGAGCAGGAAAGACAGCAGGAGATTGCTAAGATGGGCACCCCAGTCCCTCGGCCCCCACAAGACATGGGTCAGATTGGTGTTCGCACTCCGCTGGGTCCTCGAGGTAAGATCCTGGAGTGGCGGGGAAGAGCAAGGAAGGTAATGTAAAAGTTTTAAAAACCATTTTTCCCCTCTGGTGTTAGTAGTTGAATCCAAGACCTTATGCATGTTAAATATGTGCTGTACAACTGAGGTATTGTTCCAGATTCTGAAAAAGTTTTTTTTAAGTACAATGGGCCCTCCGTATGTGCTGGTTCTGTATCCAAGCATTCAACAAACTAGGGATTGAAAATATTTTAAAGTAATTTGCTGTGATGGTACATACCTGTAATCCCAGCTACTTGGGAAACTCAGGCAGGAGGATTGCAGATTTGAGGCAACTTAGCCAAAACCCTGTCTCAAAATAAGAAATAAGAGAGATGGGGATGTAGCTCAGTGGCAGAGTGCTCTGGGTTCAATCCCCAGTACTGCAAAAACAAAACCCAAAAAACTTGATTTCCAAATGTGTTCCCACTTTTTTTGTTATCTTTATTCTCAAAACAATATAGCATTACATTGTATTAAGGGTTACAAGTAATCTAGAGATGACTTAAAGCATATGGAAGGATGCTTGTGGGAAGGTTGTGCATAGGTCATACACAGATACTGTGCCACTTTTTAGAAGGACTTGAGCATCCTTGTATTTTGGTATTCATGTGGGGTCCAGAAATAAATTCCCTATGAATACCAAGAGGCAACTGCATATATCACATTTAAAAGGTACTCATATAGTAAATGTACAGTTTACTGAATTTTCAAAAACAATACACCCATAACAACCAATACCTAGACCAAGAACTAAATTATTCCCAGCAACACCAAAAGCACTTCTACACTGTGGTCATTCTCTGCCTTGGAGGGTAAGCATCACCCTGACTTTTAGTGAAGGAAGTACATTATTATTTTTTGAGGGGGGTTGATGCTGGGGCTCAAATCCAGGGCCTCACACAACACTCTATTGCTGGGCCACATCCCCAGCCCTGGAGGTAATTTTTTAAAGAGGTGTTTTGTCTCTTCTGACATTGGACTTCTTTTCTTCCTTCTTTCAGTGGCTGCTCCAGTTGGCCCAGTGGGTCCCACTCCCACTGTTTTGCCCATGGGGGCCCCTGTTCCCCGGCCTCGTGGTCCCCCACCGCCCCCTGGAGATGAAAACAGAGAGGTGAGACTAATGATTTCTTCCTAGGGACAGCAGAGTGTAGGTTTGGAAGGAGATTATTTCAAGTTTTTAGACGATTTTGTGAGAAGACTGCAGGGGTGGATTTAAGGTCTAAGTGGGAGGGGAAGCCACACTTGGTTAGAGTATGGTTAGGGTAGGGCAGAGGGATCTGGGAGGCATTTCTGGTCAGAGTTCTGAGTTGCTGCCCGCTGTCTGCTGTTTACGTCACCAGCTGGTAGCTTTTATAAGCCCAGAGGTGAAAGTTAGGAGGAAGGGCACTGATTCCGTCCCTCTGACTGGTTTGTCTTTGGCAGATGGATGATCCCTCAGTGGGACCCAAGATCCCCCAGGCTTTGGAAAAGATCCTGCAGTTGAAGGAGAGCCGCCAGGAAGAGATGAACTCTCAGCAGGGTGAGTGTGTTGGTGGGTCCCGAAGCTGCAGCCTATGATTGTGTCCTCTTCCTTTGTCCCTTCCCTGAGAAGGTTTTAGAGAGTGACTGGATCTTGGCAGAGTGAAGTTACTATGGGCAGGGCAGAGGTGCTTTGTGAAGACTTGATTGCCTCCTTCCTCTCTGACAGAGGAAGAGGAAATGGAAACAGACACTCGCTCATCCCTGGGCCAATCAGCGTCAGAGACTGAGGAGGACACAGTGTCCATATCCAAAAAAGAGGTATGCGATGGAACTGGGGCTCAGATTCCAAAGTAAACTCATTGTAAGTGTTCAGTAAATAGTATCTTCTGTTGTTTTGTGCCAATTCTTGGTGGTGTTTTTTTGTTTTTTGTTTGTTGTTTGTTTTTGTTTATTTTTGTTCTTTGGTACCAGGGATTGAACCCAGGGGTGCTTAGCCATTAAGCCACATCCCAGCCTTTTTAAAAAATTGTTTAAAAAAAAAATTTTTTTTTTTTTTTTTTTTTTTTTTTTTTCACATAAGGGAGTTTTTTAAGCAAACAAAGTGTCTCCCTGCAGGGTAAGAGAGAAAATGAGAGGAAAAGAGAAAGGAAAGAGAAAGGGCATGCGCTAAAGAGAGTGGAAAGCAAGGAGGAGAAAGAAAGCAAGCCAGTAGGAGAGAAAAAGCCTGTTTTAAATTTTGAGACAGGGTCTCACTTAAGTTGCTAAAGCTGGCTTTGAACTTACAGTCCTCCTGCCTCAGCCTCCTGAGCCACTGGGATTATAAGCATGTGCCACCGTGTTGGCTCAATTCTTTTTCTCAACATCTTGCAGATATTTTTAATTTCATTGCCATAAATCCCTTTAAGTCCTCAGAGCTTGCGTGCCTACATTTTAGGCTGAGGTTCTGAGAGGTACAGTAACTTACCCAAGGCACACAGCTTGAGAGGCAGAACCTCGGATTCTGTCCCCAAGGCCTCTTTTCAGCTGCTTCATGCCTTGTTGGGGAAAGACTGAGCATTGAATTATTTTTAGGGTGGGGATGGGCAGGGTGCTTGAATTCTGAGTTGGTTTTCCTTGTCTTGATAGAAAAATCGGAAGCGTCGGAATAGAAAGAAGAAGAAAAAGCCCCAGCGGGTGCGGGCAGCATCCTCGGAGAGCTCTGGGGATCGAGAGAAAGACTCCACCCGGTCCCGAGGCTCTGACTCCCCTGCTGCTGATGTTGAGATTGAGTATGTTACTGAAGAACCGGAAATCTATGAGCCCAACTTCATCTTCTTCAAGAGGATTTTTGAAGCCTTCAAGGTAGGTGGAGCAGCAGGCTCTGGGGGTGGGGGGCAGTAGGATGGGCTGGTGGACAGGGCCAAGGAGGCAGTGTTGCAGTGTAGGGTTCAGGAACGGGATTGGGGCTGGTTCTCAGGGCTGGGGTTTCCACATCGTCTGCCTCCTCAGCTCACTGATGATGTGAAGAAGGAGAAAGAGAAGGAACCAGAGAAACTTGACAAGATGGAGAACTCTACAGCCCCCAAGAAGAAGGGCTTCGAGGAGGAGCACAAGGACAGCGATGATGACAGCAGTGATGACGAGCAGGTCGGGCCTCCCCTTCCTGGTGGGAAACAGGAACAGGGGTGGGGGGCAGGCATCTGTCCTCCTCTGGGACCATGGTGAACTTCTGCAGGGCTTCCATAGCTTATGAAAATGGGGGGCTGGACAGTGGATTCCTTGTTCATAAGGGATCATTCTGTCATAGGAAAAGAAGCCAGAAGCCCCCAAGCTGTCCAAGAAAAAGTTGCGCCGAATGAATCGCTTCACTGTGGCTGAGCTCAAGCAGGTGAGACCTGAGATGGCCTAGCAGGCCCTGGAGCCTGACTGGAGACCATGTGAGGCATGGCTTTGACCCTGTCGGGGAGGTTTGGGTGACCTGGATTTGGGTCCTGTGAGGAAGAGATAGGAGAGCCCCAGGTCTCCTTTGATCTTGTTTGGAGGTTCTAACCAGGGAGCAGCTACCGTATACTATTAAACCAAGAGTAGTTCTCCATTAGGGAAGGTCATCGACTGCATGTGCAGCTCCAGAAGGAGGAAGGGGGCACCTACCTAGCCAACCCGATGAGCTGGATTAACCCTGGCTATCAATGGGTTGACCAGTGTCGCAGACAGATGGCCCTCACATTTGATGGGGCTTTCTAGAGATATGTTGCTGTGTGTTTTCCAGCTGGTGGCTCGGCCTGATGTTGTGGAGATGCATGATGTGACGGCCCAGGACCCCAAGCTCTTGGTTCACCTCAAGGCCACCCGAAACTCGGTGCCTGTGCCACGCCACTGGTGTTTTAAGCGCAAGTACTTGCAGGGCAAACGGGGCATCGAGAAGCCCCCCTTCGAGTTGCCAGACTTCATCAAACGCACAGGCATCCAAGAGATGCGGGAGGCCCTCCAGGAGAAGGTGAGGGGCCTGGCTGGAGCGCAGACCTGTGCTCAGGCACCCATGGCCTTCGTAGCAGTCAGCTTCAGAACTGGATCAGGTTCTCCAAACACACTGACTTTTTACTAGTCTAATCCTTTCTCCAGTAGAAGTCAGCATCATATAGGTGCACTGTATACACCTGGCAGGAAGCAGGAGGGGAGGGACATCGGGAAGCAGAGCTCAAGCCCATTCAGAACATTTCCCTTGCCCCTGGTCTAGGCCTCCTTTGTGAGTGGCTGTTTGCCTTTTCCCTTCTACCTTCATTTCACTGGCTCACCTGGTGACTCCTTCTCTGATGTACTTTGTGGCTAGAGATTCATAGTAGTTGTGTAGCTTCTTTAAGTACTTGGAATAAGTACTCATTACCTCTGGGACAAAACTGGAGGAAGTGCCAAAGTACACAGTAAAGATGCCTTCCAGTTAGCCTCTGCTCTCCTGGTCCTCTCCAGGGGCAGCTAATGAGATCTGTCTCTTGATCAGATGGTTTAACAAATAGTTACTGACATACAAAGTGGAGGCTGATTTCATATACTAAATCTTATTCAGCATGGATTATGTGATCTTATTTTTTTGGTGCTGGGGATTGAACTCGGCCTTGAACATGCTGATAAACACATGCTCTACCACTGAGCTACACTGAGCTCATTAAATTATATAATTTTGAGGGGTTTGAGCAGGAAGGATTTTGGGGAGTTTAAGAGTGAGATAAATGAGATCAGTTTCCCTTGACTTCTTTTGGGAGTTGGGAGCCAGATCTCTGCCAAGCATTGAAGTTTTTGATTACCTGTCAACTCATGACTATTGCCATTCTCCACAGGAAGAACAAAAGACCATGAAGTCAAAAATGCGAGAGAAGGTTCGGCCCAAGATGGGAAAGATTGACATTGACTATCAGAAACTGCATGACGCCTTCTTCAAGTGGCAGACCAAGCCAAAGCTGACCATTCACGGGGACCTGTACTATGAGGTTCGGGAATGGGATGGATGCACAGCTCAGTCTTGGGGTCATGACTTTGTAACTGTTGGTTGGAAGGGCTTTCAAAGCTGGTTTACCAGCCTCAAAATTGCCCACTAACTACCCTTCGATGAGGTGGAGTTTGAGATTATAATGAGATCTTTCTTGAAGAAGAGATGCAGATCATATCTTTTTATTTGGTACAGGGGATTGAACCCAGGGGTGCATGACCATAGAGCCACATCCCATACAACCTTTTTTATTTTGAAACAGTGTTTCACTAGATTGCCCAGGCTGGCCTCAAACTTGCAATTCTCCTGCCTCAAACTCTCCAAGTTGTTGGATTACAGGTCTGTGGCACTGCACCTGGCTCTATCATGTCTTTGAAGTGATAATAATAGTTGGTGGTGGGTGGTTTAGGAACAGAGGTGCCAAGTGGCAGATGCTTGTGAGAAAAGTTTTTTTTTTGGTTCTTGAAATATGCCTCAGACTTCATAGAATGTCTGAGGCAGAAGGATCTTGGAGATCATCCTGTTGAATGCCCTCTTTCACCAATGAGAAAGCAGGTCCTGAAGTTGGCCCTGTGCTCACAGTGGGCTAGTGACAGTCACGTCTCCATTCCTTCCCCTACTGTAGCTGGAATCCACGTGGGAGCCAGGCGGCTCTCATGGGATTTTGTGTCTGATGTGGATTAGGACTTCTCATCTCTCATCTCCCATCCCCGAGCCATCGAGCTCCCAGTGTGTGTCTGGCATCCCTAGTATAGCATGCTGTGCTTTTTCCTCAGGGGAAGGAGTTTGAGACACGACTGAAGGAGAAGAAGCCGGGAGATCTGTCTGATGAGCTGAGAATTTCCTTGGGGATGCCAGTAGGACCGGTGAGTGTTGTTAGCTGGCTGGGAGGCAGGGAAGAGGGTGGGAATTGGGGCAGAAAGGAGAGACAGGATAGGTTAGGCGGGTAGTAGCCTGTTCTCTTTTTCCTGCAGAATGCCCACAAGGTCCCTCCCCCTTGGCTGATTGCCATGCAACGATATGGACCACCCCCGTCGTACCCTAACCTGAAAATCCCTGGACTGAACTCACCCATCCCGGAAGTGGGTATTGTGCTTACTTTCATTCTTGACTGCCTGAATTTTAACTGAGCAATGGTTGTTTTGTTTTCCTTCTCTAACTACTGTGTTTAAAAAAATAACAATAATAGTTTTTTATTTTTTAAAAATATGTGACATGTTTATTGTAAAATATTCAGTCAAGCCTGGCGCAGTGGCAAATGCCTGTAATCCCAGCAGCTCAGGAGGCTGAGGCAGGCGGATTGTGAGTTCAAAGCCAGCCTCAGCAACAGTGAAGTGCTCAGCAACTCAGTGAGACCCTGTCTCTAAATAAAATACAAAATAGGGCTGGGGATGTGGCTCAGTGGTGGAGTGCCCCTGAGTAGTTCAGTCCCTTGTACCAAAAAAAAATTGGTCAAAGTCGACAGATAAAAAGATGAAAATAGATAAATGACAATTTCACCAGTGTAAAATAACCAGATTTGCTAATATTTGGTGAACAGGTTTCCAGATAGCTCTCTGATATATATATGGATAGACAGAAGTAATTTCATCTCAAGAATGGCATAACAAAAAAAAAAAAAAAAAAAAAAAAAAAAAAAAAAAAGGCATAACATTTATTATTTTCAAATAAAAAGTCTTCAATTAAAAAGTATTAAAAGGGCTGGGGTTGTGGCTCAGTGGTAGAGCACTTGCCTAGCATGTGTGAGGTGCTGGGTTTGATCCTCAGCACCACATAACAAATAAAGTTATGAAAATTTTTTAAAAAAGCATTAACAGACAACAAAGTCATTCAAGTGAAAAAGTGGTATTGCTAAACTTCAGATAAAACTATCTGTCCCCTAAATGAAATAGATGCTAACCAAACCAGCTTTTCAGAGTTAGGAAAAATTATTAAGAATTTGAGGTCCTGGTTTTTGTTATGTGTTTGTGTGTGTGTGTGTGTGTGTGTGTGTGTGTGTGTGTGTGTGTGTGTGTGTGTGTGTGTGTGTGTGTGGTGGTGGGGATCAAACCCAGTGTGTGTGTGTGTGTGTGTGTGTGTGTGTGTGTGGTGGTGGGGATCAAACCCAGGGCCTCATGCGTATTAGGCAAGCACACTACCAGTGAGCTACATTCCCAGTCCTGGAGTCCTGGTTTTTAAATTCCCCCATTTGGTTTTAGACAGCATAGACAGCACCCTGAAGGAGGAGGATTTTAGCATACTCTGTCTCCTGTCCCCACATTGTTTGCCTTCAGAGTTTTGGTGCTTTTAATTTTGCTTTCTAATGCTTTATAACATTTAATTTTATTCAGCATTCACAATTTTCAGAGTTCCCAAGTATGAGTCCTTACTTTGCAGTGTGGCTTTTCTCTAGGGCTTTGCCATGTTTCTCTGGAACATGGGAGTGGAAATGATTTATACTATCTTTCCTGCAGAGCTGTTCCTTTGGTTACCATGCTGGTGGCTGGGGCAAACCCCCAGTAGATGAGACTGGGAAACCGCTGTATGGTGATGTGTTTGGAACCAATGCTGCTGAATTTCAGGTATGGGCTATGGTCTGATGAGCTCATTTTACTTAATGCCAAGAAGGTTAGAGAGAATTGACCAAAACATCATTATCAGGGAACTGGGTATTCTGAAGTTTCAGTCCAAAAAAGTACATGTGTTTTCCTGAGGGGTAAGAGAGCTGCCCAATAGACTGTGAGCACTGTGTAGGTAGGGATTATTGTCTGTTTACTCTCGTAATCCTTCAGTTTATAAAACTTGGCACATAATAGCTATTTTGTAAACATTCATTGAATGAATGAGTGTTCTCTTTCAGACCAAGACTGAAGAAGAGGAGATTGATCGGACTCCTTGGGGGGAACTGGAGCCATCTGATGAAGAGTCCTCAGAAGAAGAGGAAGAGGAGGAAAGTGATGAAGACAAACCAGATGAGACCGGCTTTATTACACCTGCAGACAGGTGGGGGACCCTGGAATCTGCCTTCCCAGGTCCTGTCTGTCTGTGGGGGCATTTTCTTTACTCTTGTGCTTCTTTCTTCACAGTGGTCTCATCACTCCTGGAGGGTTCTCGTCAGTTCCAGCTGGAATGGAGACCCCTGAACTCATTGAGCTGAGGAAAAAGAAGATCGAGGAGGCAATGGATGGGTGAGGGAACCAGGCAGGCAACGAGAGGACCTTCATTTCCCTTTGGCCTCTGGGTTGCCTAGCTGACACATGAAATGACTTCTTGGTCCATCATCATCTTTGTTCTCCTTTTCTGTTTTCCTCCTGTCTTTTGGATTAATTGAACATTTTTTTCTGTGATTCCATCTTACCTCCTTGGTTGGCTTATTAACTGTAAGTCTTTGTTTTGTTATTTTAATGGTGGTTTTAGGGTTTATAGTATCCAGCTTTACATGGTTACCTTAAAGGGATATTATGCCAGTGATAGTATTGAGAACCTTAAGCAGCGTACCTCATATCTCTCCTATCTTTTCCACCTTGTGTGGTCATAAATTTTACTTTTACTGGGTTGTAAATCCTGTGCTAAATAGTTACTATTTTTGTGTAAGTAGTTCACTGTCTTTCAGAGATTTAATACATGAATCCGTGTAATTATCATCTCCAGTGTTCTTGGATTTCTTGTTGTCTCTTCAGCATTCTGTCTGGTATCATCTTCCTTCTGTGTGAAGGTTTCCTTTAACATTTCTGGTGTGGGTCTATTGGTCATGAGTTCCTTCTGCTTTTGTAGTCTTAAAAGGTTCATTTGTGTGGATTTTGATTTTGAAAGTTTCTATTGCATGTAAGAATCTAGGTTGACAGGGCATTTTTCCCTTTCAGTACCTTGAGATGTTCCAGCATCATCTTTCATGCATTGTTTCTGATGAGACATCTACTGTCATGCTTACTGTTTGTTCTTTGTATATAAATTGTCATTTCTCTCTGGCATTTTGGGGGAGGGGCACACTGGGGATTAAACTCAGGGGCACTTGACCACTGAGCCACATCCCCAGCCCTATTTTGTATTTTTATTTAGAGACGGGGTCTCATTGAGTTGCATAGCACCTCGCTTTTGCTGAGGCTGACTCTGAACTCTAGATCCTCCTGCCTCAGCCTCAGGTGATGGGATGCTGGGATTAAAGGCGTGCAACACCACGCCTGGCTTTCTGGTAGCTTTTAAAGTGTTATCTTTATCTCTAGTTCTGAACAATTTGAGTATGATGTGCTTTTTTTTTTAAATGTCTCTTTGCTAGGGTTTTGTAGAGTATCTTAGACCTGTGAATTTATAACTCTTATAAATTTTGGCAAAAAAATTGGCTGTTATTTCTCCTGTTGCCCTCTTTTCACCTCTCCTTTAGCAACTCCAATTGTACATCTAATGGTCTCTTGAAATCGCCAGCAACTGGTACTGTTCACTTTACAAGAATTTCTCTTTTTCCTTTATTTTAGAAAGTTTTTATTGCTGTATCTTCATGTTTGCTAATATTTTCTTTTGCAACTTCTATACTGACATTAATCCATTAAATGTAGTTTTAATCTCCAGAAGTTTGATTTGGATCTTTTTTATATATCTTGTCTCTTATTTAACTTCTTGAACATGTAGAATGTACTTATAGTAACATTTTAATGTATTTGCCTACTAATTAGCAGTTCTGGGTTGATTTCAACTGATTGACATTCTCATTATAGGTTGTATTTTCGTGCTATGCCTGGTAATTCTGATGGTTGCTAGGCTTTATGTAATTTTCTATGTTGGGCCCATATTCCTATAATCTTCTACAGCTTTGATCAGGCATATAGTTATTTGTGAACAGACGAATCCTTCAAGGTCTTGCTTTGGGGACCTTATTAGCAGGTCTGGAGCAATGCTTAGTCCTCCCCCAGGACTCCCAAGACTCTTCTGTATGCCAAAAGCCCTGTGAATCCAGAGGTTTTTCCCTCTGGCTTGTGGGAATCATTACTATTCCCCATTCTAAATTAACAAAAGGCACTGTTACTGCTGATCTTTTTGGATGGTCTCTTCCCAGTTCTCACATGCATATGCTCCTCATCACTCCGCTGAACACCTGAGTAGGACTTCTGCAATCTCCAGTTGTGTCATGCAAACCCTGGCTGCCTTGGTCTTCCTGGACCTTTGACTTTATCACAACTCATGGCACTGTCTTAGCTCTTCTTGGGTCTCCCTTCCTTGTTTTGTGGCAGCTCTTTCAGTGCAGTAAGCTGGGGCAGTCGATGGGTCCATCTTGTTTGTTTTCTGTCTCACAAATCACTGTTCTTTGCCCCATGTCTATTGTCTTAAAAAACCACTTTCATATATTTTGGTTATTTCAGGTAGGAGGATAAATCTGTTCCCTGCTTCTCTTTCTTGTCAGGAAGCAGAAGTCTCAAGCTTTGTATATTCAAGAAAGAAAAACAAAGAAGGGTACTGTGGACAGAATTGTCTTGAGGAGGGATTGGGTAGGGGGCCTTTAGGTCTTGGTAAGAAGTTTGGATTTATTCAAATGATGATCAGGAACCTCAGGGTTCTTTTTTTTTTTTTTTTTTTTTTGGTACTGGGGATTGAACTGAGAGGTGCTTTACTGATGAGCTACATCCTCAGATCTTTTTATTTTCTGAGACAGGATCTCATTAAGTTGCTGAGGCTAGGCTTGAATTTAGGATCCTCTTGCTCCAGGCTCCCAAGTCTGAGATTATAGGTGTGTTTTACTGTGCCCAGCTGGAAGCCTCAGGTTTTCAGCAAAGAAGGGAAAGAATCTGAATTTGATGTTTACTCTGGTTGCTATGTGTAGAAAAAGTCACCTTCCAGAAGAGGTGAGGACAACATGGTCTAGGGTGACAGTGGTAGATTTGTTACTGTGTTCTGAGTATAGTCTTCTTTTTTAAAATTTTACTTAAAAATTTTTTTAAAGCATTTTTTTTAAACCTTTATTTGTTTATTTTTATGTGGTGCTGAGGATTGAACCCACTGCCTCACACATGGTTGGCAAGCGCTGTACCACTCAGCCCCTAGCCTCCTGGTGGATGATGGCCTTGCACACTTGGGAAGTGCTGCAAGTTGTGTACATTAGAACACCAGGCACCACTCTCTCCAGGAAACTTTTAGCCTCTTTAGCCTTTAGCCTTCTTTGTGTGTGGGAGTCCTTATCTCTGATCTCCTAACTTGACTCAGGGGACCCCTTAGCTCAGTCTCTATACCTCTGGCTGTATCTTGAAATCAGTGCTGTGCCCCATGCCACCTCCAACCAAAACTTTTCTCATAGGCTTCTGTGAATGGCAGAGGCTGTATACCCAGGGATCTCAGAATCTAAGGATCTCAGTGGAGGTGCCACCTATGTTTCTTTTATTTCCCCTTCTGGAGATCCTTTGTCTCTTTTTGGGCTTGACCTCATTGTCCTTTGCAGAAGTGAGACACCTCAGCTGTTCACTGTGTTGCCGGAGAAGAGAACAGCCACTGTGGGGGGAGCCATGATGGGATCGACTCACATTTATGACATGTCCACGGTGAGCACTTGGAGGATGCTGCTTTGGGGGCTGGGGAAGTGGGGCTGGAGTTAGAACCTCTGAGACTGTTTGGAGATGATAATGCCCTGATCTCTCTTCTAGGTTATGAGTCGGAAGGGCCCGGCCCCTGAGCTGCAAGGTGTAGAAGTGGCCCTGGCACCCGAGGAGTTGGAGCTGGACCCTATGGCCATGACCCAGAAGTATGAGGAGCATGTGCGAGAGCAGCAGGCACAAGTTGAGAAGGAAGATTTCAGTGACATGGTAGCTGAGCATGCTGCCAAACAGAAGGTGGGAATTCCTGGGGGACTGGGTGGGGGAGGGGAGAGCTAGGGAGCAGGGGCTGCCTTTGTGGTGAAAGTTAAGGCACACTTAGTGCCTGTCACCTCACTTCCTTAAAGTTCCTCCAGTTGGTTGCCTTCTTTAAGGACTATGACACTGAGGCACAAGGAGGGAAAGGATCTGAGGGGGGAGGTGTTTTTCACACAACTTCTATGTCTGTCAGGCCGTCCCCGCGTTTGGGTGTGGGCATTGGGGTGGTTTAACCTGTTATAACCATTTTTTTTTTTCCCCCTCTCCTATAGCAAAAGAAACGAAAAGCTCAGCCCCAGGACAGCCGTGGGGGCAGCAAGAAGTATAAGGAGTTCAAATTTTAGGTCCCCCTCACACCGCCAGATTTCTTTTAGGCTCTTTGGATGCCTGGGCCTCATATGTGGGTCCTTAAGAACCAGTTCCCCTGCAGTCATTTCATGTACTTATTTTAGAACTGTTTTGTAAATAAAGCTGTTTCCCAAGGAAAGAGATGGCTGTGTAATACTCCTGACGCTACCTCATCTCCTTTTAGCCTCTTCTGCAAAAGGACTGAAAATATTGACTTCTTACAACCATTGAGCTGCCCCAGAGACCAGGGGCAGGTACTTGGCTCAGATGCTGCAGTGCACAGGTGGTAAAGCCAAACCTTTATTGAAATTGTAGTTGTTTTACCACCTATACCCCACCCCCTTTGGTAGGGAAGCTCTGGGGGAAGCACCTCTAGGTCTGGTTGACCTTACTACTTTGCCCTTGGGGAGTAAAAATAGCCAGCTTAGCGCCCTGGCTGGGCTGGGGAAGCAACAGTGGGCTTGGGAAGTAGGCCAGGCCAGGCCTTCCTAATTGACCTTGTGGAGGAAAGTCCAAGCCCTTACCTGTGAGAGAACATAGCTCAAAATCTAAATTGCCCCGAATCCCTGGCAGCCTCTGAATTCATCTGACACTAGTGCTGGGGTGTTGTGAATGTGGGGTGGGAGCCTGCATTCTCAGGTCCTCCATCCTGAGAAATCTTCCTGGATCAGCCCTGGATCGAAAGGCATTTGCTGAGCCCTGGGTTAAGGTGCCTCTGTTGTATTACGCGGGAGGTACCAGAATACTGGTCTTCAAGATGGTTTCTGGAGCAGGGAGTAGGGAGATCCCACCCAGGACAGGGTCACTGAGCTATTGAGCTAGGCCTTGAACAGAATTTGAGTGAGAACATACCGAGGCATTTTAAGGCTTTGTAATGAGGATTCTGGGAGGGAGGGGAGCAGTAGAGGAAGGAGTAAGGTGGTGGCAGACGGGCCAGTCCGGGGCTTAGCTCGAGCGTTTGACCCCGGAGGGCCTTTAGCACTCCACGTCTCTGAGCCCCTGCCTACTACCTCAGGGCAGAACTTCTAGCTCTCTGGCGCCTGAGGTGCTGGCCCGCCGCTGGTCTCCACCGACGGCTCCCTTTGGGTGGTCTGGGAGAAAAAGCCCCAAGGCCATAAAGTTGGGATCGGGGTTGGGGTCGAGCCGCTTCCGCGCCGCGCGCGACCTGCGGCAGGCTTAGCTGTGTTCGACGCTCTGCAGACCTCGGGGCCAGGCGCGCTCCGGCGGCAGCCCCCTCCTGGCCCGGACCGCGCCCCGGAAAAGCGGGGTTTCCGCCAGCGGGGCTGCGGCCGCGGAGCGCGGGGAGTGGAAAAGGCCCGGCGGCCTCAGGTCAGCGCAGGGGCGTCGAGGGCAGGCCCAGCGCGCGCCCACCCAGGCTCCCGCCCCGAGGGGTGGCGAGGGCGCGCGCCCAGAGCCCGCCGGGTGCGAGCCTGCGCCCGGGCCCCGCCCCTCGGCGCTGGGTGGGGCTGCGAGCCGGGACTCCCCGCCCCCTCCCCCGGACACGCCCACCCAGTGTCTCGGCCGCGCGGGCCGCAACAGGCAGCGGCTGGCAAGCGCGAGGACCGCGCGCCGCGAGGCCCCGCGCGTGCGTGCAGACTCGCTGGCGGCCGCGCTCGGCGGCGCGGGCTGAGGAGTCGCGCCGAGCCCCCGCCGCCGCCGCCGCAGGGGAAGCCTGGGAGCCGCTCGGCGTCGCCTCGGTTCGCGTGAGCCCCGCGCCCCTCGACCCCCAGCCCGGCCATGGCGGAACGCGGAGGGGCCGGCGGTGGTGCCGGAGCCGCCGGGGGCGGCGGCGGCCAGAGGGGCTCTGGGGTCGCCCAGTCCCCGCAGCAGCAGCCACCGCCGCAGCAGCAGCCGCCGCAGCAGCCGACGCCCCCCAAGCTGGCCCAGGCCACCTCGTCGTCCTCGTCCACCTCGGCGGCGGCTGCCTCCTCCTCGTCCTCGTCCACCTCCACCTCCATGGCCGTCGCGGTAGCCTCTGGCTCCGCGCCTCCCGGCGGCCCGGGGCCAGGCCGCACCCCCGCCCCGGTGCAGATGAACCTGTACGCCACCTGGGAGGTGGACCGGAGCTCGTCCAGCTGCGTGCCCAGGTGAGCGGCGAGCCGGTGGGATCCGGGGCCGGGGGCCGCGACCGCCGTGCTGGGCTGTGACAGGCCCCTGCCGCCGCATCCCTTGGGGTCGCCGAGCGGGAGCATCGCCCCCAACTCTTCCCCCACTCCCAACCTGTCCCGTGCCCGGGCCTGGCTCCAGCCAGGCCTTCCAGGACTCTGCCGCGGGGACCCGCCCTCCCCACCTTCTGCCTGTGCGGGGACCACCCTCTTCCCCTCGGCGAGCTAGCGGGCCTTCTGGACCCAGCCCAGGGCCTTCCCTTGCTGGATCTGCCGGAATCCGGCCTTCCCACCATCAGTTTCCCCGAGCAAGTCACTCTTCCTGCCTCGTCGGCGCCCCTGGGCTGTACATATGTTACACAGATGTGGTGGAGATGGCTTTTGATATTCTTATTTCCCAATATACTCGGCATGTGCCAAACTTGGTTGTCACCTCTTCCAGGTAAAACCCATATGGTAACCCTTGGGGCTTCTAAGAAGTCTTCAGTACACAGTTTCACCGGCCTCCAGATCACCCCCTTCTTTGCCGGGACTCCGTGCTTTTAGCTTGGGGTTCTATTGAATGTGTCCCCAGGTGTGTTTTTCATCCTCTCCTCCCCACTGGAAACTGGTCACAGAATCTTCCAACCCTGTAGGGCTCCATAAAATGACTGGTTACTAAATTCAGTCCATTCCTCTCTCTGTTGGAACCATCAGGGGACTCTCCTTCCATCAGCAAAATATGCCTGGATTTGGGAATATTTTCTGTTTCGGTATTGGCAAGGCGATCTTTCTGCAGTTCTTTGGGAACAGTGTGCCGCGTCTTAAAGCTTACTCTGTGAGTAGACAGCCTGTGGAGCTGGTTTCACCCAGCAAGCCCATAGAAGTGCCTGGAGGTGTTCTTTTTGGCACCTCTAAACTTAAGTTGATTCTGTTGGACTCTCTTCTGACTCTTTAGTCCAACTGTGGCAGATGGATGTGTAAGAGAGGGAGCACAATGGGGTTCCATCCTCAACTCTGTTTAATATTTTTCTTTCTTTCTTTCTTTTTTTTTTTTTTTTTGATAGCTGTGATGGAACCCAGGGGCACTCAACCACTGAGCCATATCTCCAACCCTTTTATTTTTTATTTTGAGACAGGGTCTCCCTAAGTTGCTTAGGTCCACTAAGTTGCTGAAGCTGGCTTTGAACTTGCAAACCTCCTGCCTCAGCCTCCCAAGTAGCTGGGATTAGTAGTGTGCACCACCGTGCTTGGCTGATTTTTTTTCTTTTTAAAAATCCCTTTATTTTGAATATTATCACATGCACATATGCACACATAAATATAGGATGTGAAAAACAATTTCAGGCTAAGAAATAGAGCATTACCCCTTCTGTCAAAGCCCATAGGGTCTCCTGAACCTTATCCCCACCTTTTGCATTCCAAGGTAAGCACTCTTCTGAATTGTGTTTACCATTTCCCTTGTCTTTCATTTGTTTGTACTTTTACTACATATTTGCATCTCTAAACAATATATATAGTTCTGAATGTTTTTGAAGTTTGTAGAAATGCTGTCGTACTTTATGTATTCTGTGACAGTTTTTCTTTTAATTCAAGCTTGTAAGAATCATGAATGTTTTATGAAAACTCATCTTAAATATTTTCATTAGTGGATTTTTTAAATTCATTTTTATTGTATAGTGGGTTTTATGTTGTATGAATGAACATAATTATCCCGATGAACATTTAAGTGTGTCCTATTTGTAAACAGGAGCAGTGATGCATACATATTTTTGTCCAAGCCTCTAGTGTTCTCCTTCAGATTTCTTTTGGGCATATTTATACCGAGGGTAGAGTTGCTGCTTATGTGGCATAGATCTGGAACTTTAGATAACGCCAGGCTGTCCCACTTGACCCTCTCCTGTTTATGCCCTTTGTGCTCAGCACTGCACTGATTACGTTTTCTTTTTTCTCTGTCCTTCCTTTTGGAAAATAAGTTTAATTTGCTTTGGCCAGAGCCTTAGCTCAACACCATACCAAATGAGAGCTTATCCTGGAATGATGTGCCTATTTGTCTTGAGCAGGACTCTTTGTCTATATTGTGCAAGTATATGAATTCACCTCTTTAAACATAAAAGCTCTGTGCCTCTTTCTGCACAGGCCTACTGTCAGTCAGCCATGCTTGCCCACTCTTCCTTCACATCTATCACTATGGTTGTTGACATTTGGACAGCTGCCTCCTTTAGCTTGTGAGGTTGAAAAGCATGAGTTGACTGATAGGGAACTGCCACAGAGGAGGACAGATAAATTCAGTGATCATTGTTGATTTTTGGTCTGACTCTAGATTTCTTAGCCACTAAAAAGTACATGTAATGAGTTTTAGCCCAAGAAACAGGCAGGCATCCTAATGAGATAGGCAGTGATTAACGCCAGCTTGTTGTGAGAGGCTTAAGATGGCTTGTTTTCCCCTGCAGGGTGCATGCAGTTCTGTCATGTTTACTGACCAGTCCTTGAACTTGTCCGCTGTCCTGCTCCAACTTTGTTTCTGGGCAATGACCCTTGTGGCCTCCCAGCTCCTTGTGAAATACTTGTGCTCCTTGGAGCATGCTGCCACTCTGGCTTCAGGATGGAAAACAACACCCAGTGGTTAGGAAAATGGCCTGCTATTGCCCTTCCAAGGATTGAGGTTTCCTGGGTGTACCTGTTCATGTTGTTTAGAATATATCGGCAATGCGCAGGTCTATATGGAGTGTAACTAACATTCTTGTGTAACTCCATGGAGACACAGATATATAAGCTGGTAGCCACTTAAGAAATGTAAATCTGATGGTGGATCTGAGTTTTGGTGTGCATAAGAACATGAGAGTAGTCTCTACCTGGTGCAGAGGAGAGGGGTTGAGTAGTCAAGCGTTAAGAAGGTCACATTTCTTTTCTTAATGCCTGTGAGAGTATAAAAAAAGTTTCCTTTATTAGATATTCAAATAAAGATGAGCATTGTAGGGGCTGGGGTTATAACTCAGTAGTAGAGTCCTTGCCTAGCACATGTGAAGCACTGGTTTGATCCTGAGCACCACATAAAAATAAATAAATAAAATAAAGGTACTGTGTCCATTTACAACTAAAAAAATAAATAAAAGATGAGCATTGTAGTTGTTTCTCACGTATGTGTGTGCTCTTTTCTAATATCTACTAAATTCTCTCAGAATTTTTAACTTTTTAAAAAAAAATATTTCTTAGTTGTAGGTGGACACAATGCCTTTATTTTATTTTTATGTGGCACTGAGGATTGAACCCAGGGCCTCATGTATGATAGGCAGGCACTCTACTGCTGAGCCACAACCCCATCCCCAATTTTTAACTTCTTCTTTTTTTTGGGGGGGGGGGGGTTGCTGGGGATCGAACCCAGGGCCTTGTGCTTACAAAGCAAGCACTTTACCGACTGAGCTATCTCCCCAGCCCCAGATTTTTAACTTCTTATAGATGAAAAGCATTCTTAATAGTTGACTTTAAAATGACTTAATCAAAGGTATAGTGATGCATGCCTGTAATCCCAGCTGCTAGGGAGGCTGAGGCAGGAGGATCACAAGTTTGAGGCCAGCCTTCTCAACTTAGTGAGACCTTATCTCAAAATAAAAAATAAAGGGGCTGGGGAGAAAAATAAAAAGGGTTGGAGATGTGGCTCGGTGGTTCAGTACCTCTGGGTTAAATCCCCAGTACCAAAACAAACAAACAAACAAACAAACAAACAAACAAATATCAAAAAGGGCCAGTGGTAAAAAGTGATCCTGGATTCAATTCCTAGTTCGAAAAAAAAAAAAAATAATAATTGCTCCATGCATTGCCATTTTTACCAGAATTTTTTTTTTTACAGGAAGATTAACACATGTCCATGGTTAGAAATTCAAGCAGTATAGAAAGATGGCAAGTGTGGAGGGTAAGCCCCCTCTCCCTGTTCTCATTCCCCAGAGGTAATCCTTATGAAATAAAGTTTCTTGTAAGACTTTATTACAAGAAGGCAACTCTGCTATGAAATGCATAGTGTCAGGAGCTGGCATTGTTTCCCTCTGTGCTAAGTCACCTGCTGTGGCCCAGTGCTGCACAGTGGTGTGGTATGGAGACTAGATAGCATGCTGCCCGATGTTATAAGGAAGGGTTTTAGAGTCTCATTATTGATTCCTTCTCTTCAGTCTTTGTGTGGTGGGATTCCCCTGGTGCTATTTTCTCTCTTTGATTTGCTGTGGGAAGGAGAGGCAGAAAAATGGCTAAATTTTACAAGTGTACAATATTTCCTTTGTGGCATAAAAGTGATAGTTAGGAGACTGATTTGTTCTCTGCCATGGCACTCAAACCAGAGCACCTTTGTCTTTCAGTACAAGGCACATTTGCCTATATTTATCTTCATGTTGTACTTAGGGAAGGAGTTGAGTAGTTATCAGTCACATTGCTCTGAGATCACTTTTAAAAAAAATGGTACTGATGTTAATACTTATTGGACAAAAGTGTTAGAGCCAGAGGAGGTGGCTGCCACAGCTGAGCTGGCATGCCTGGCCTGCAGTAGAAGTGTTCTTTGTATGAAAACACTTGGGGCCAGTTGCTCTTGTAACCACATAAGCACTAGGCTAGGAGAGACCTGCTACTGCTCTGACTGTACACCAAGACAAAGTCTGCTGTGCTTCAGTCTTTCCAGTCATTGATCGGGAATACTTTTACTTACCACTCACTCTAAGATGTGTGTGAAATAAATATAAAATAGGACTTTTAGAGCCAAGAGAGTGAGCCTTACTTAAATGATAAATATAAAGCAAATGTATTTGATCAAATAAGAGAGAGCTGGTGCCATGTCTATTATTTCCCTGGCATTAAAAGTCTTCAAAGCTTGTTTGTACCCTAGGAGATTTGAATTTCACATTGAGAGTGTAGTAATAGAATATCCTTCCTATCAGAGTAATATTATCCATTGTCCCTGTAGAACATCAGATTCCTTAAGTCAGAAAGAGAATGACTTTCAGAGTCGGTTTTACATGTATTGATTTACAGATCTTTGGGACACCTCAGTGGTTATGTGATTTCTGTTTAAACTAGTTATCCAGTTTCTTAGCCAGCCAGCCAGTTGTGGCTCCCATTGTCAGCACTTGCCAGAGGGAGTTGCAAGTCAGAATGCTTGGGCTGTGTGTCTTAACTCCCTTATCCTGGGGGACTTGTCCTACACTGGACCTGAAGGTGTTGATGCAGACGAGGCAGGTCTGGTGGGTCCTTGGCCTGGGGGCATCTGTGTCATCACATTCTGGAATCACTTTGGGGACATAGGGTAACTGTGGGAATGATTTTCAAGTATTGGTCTTTTTCCACTTAGGGTTTGAAGTGAGATTGAGGGCTCTTGAGAAAAGGCAGATTTTGAAGTTGGCCTTAGCACTTCTTTTATGGGACCCTGAGCTCGGTGGTTGGATTCCAGATTGGCAAGCACCACTGGGATCCTTCCTTCTCTAGGCTTCAACCCAAGAGTAACCAGCACAGTGAGAAGGATTTAGAGAACCCAGAGCTATGTGGCAGCACCCACCTTAGAGTGATTCCCTCTTACATTCAGGGGAAGATGTCTGTTTAGAAATATGGCTCCCACCCAGGAGAAGCAACTTGAGAAGCTGAGGCAGGAGGATTGCAAGTTCGAACCCAGCCTCAGCAACTTAGTGAAGCCCTCAGCAACTTAGCAAGACCCTGTCTCAAAAATAAAAAGGACTGGGGATGTGGCTCAGTGGTTAAGCACCCCTGGGTTTAATGAAAGCTGGCTTATAGTCAGCACTCCCATAGGGGCAGACCTTCTTCTGGCATCTTTACTTTGGGAAGCAGTGGAGAAGGCAAATAAATGACGATACATTGCTGCGTAGTTTATATAATTTTTAGAAAACAGCTTCTTAAAGCATTCCATCAGGCATTCAATTATGTCTTAGGATCATGAGTTGCTTTATCTTTTAAAGCTGTGCTGCCTAGGGTAGTAGCCATTAACTATAGGTGGCTACTTAATTCGAAATTCACTTCCCTAGTGCACAGGTCCCTTTCGTGTCACCTGGGTTAGGTGTGGCTAGTGGCTTCCATATTGGACAGGGCAGATCTAGAACACGTTAGCACCACATAAGGTCCTATTAGATAACAGAGGAAAAAACTACCTGAGTATTTCTAGTATTAATATTTATGGCTTCTTGAGAAAATTCTTGCAAAGTGTTCATCTAACAAGGGATTAATATCCAGAATATATCAGGAACTCAAACAGTCCAACAGCAGAAAAACAAATAATCAGACTAAAAAGAGGACAAATGATCTGAACAGATATTTCTCAAAAGAAGACATACAGATGACCAATAAGTATATGAAAAATGCTCAGATCACTGATCATCAGGGAAATGCAGATCAGAACCATGAGATTTCCTCTCACCTCAGTTAGAATGGATAGTGTTAAAAAGACAAAAAATAACCAATGCTGGTAAGGATGCAGAGAAAGGGTAACTCTCATGTGCTGTTGGTGGGAATATAAATTAGTACAGCCATTATGGAAAACAGTATGGAGGTTCCTCAGAAAACCAGAAGTAAAACTACTGTATGACCTAGCAATTCCATTACTGAATACATATCCAAAGAAACGGAAGTCATTATGTGCAAGAGACATCAGTACTTACATGTTTATTACTTGCATGGGATGTGAGCCACATCCCCAGTCCTTTTTATTTTTTATCTTGAGACAAAGTCTTGCTTAGTTGCTGAGGGCTTCACTAGCCAAGATACAGAATTAACCTAGGTGCCAATAGACCGATGAATGGTCAAAGAAAATGTGGTATGTATACACAACCAAAAATTATTTAACCATAAAGAAGAATGGAATCTGTGAGAACATGGATGGGACTGGAGGACGTAATGTGAAGTGAAATTAGTTGGGCACAGAAAGTCAAATACCACATGTTCTCACTTATATGTGGGAGCCAAAAAAGTTGATCTCTTAGAAGCAGAGAGTAGAATAATGGTTTCCAGAGATTGGGGAGGATAGTTAGTGGGTACAGGGTGCAGTTAGTGAGAGTGATAACTTTTTTTTTTTTGGTACTGGGGATTGAACCTAGGGGTGCTTAACTACTGAACCACATGCCCAGTCCTTTTTATTTTTAATTTTGAGACAGGGTCTTCTTATTTGTTTAGGGGCTAAGTTCCTGAGGCTGACCTTGAACTTGAGATCCTTCTGCCTCGGCCTCCCAAGTCACTGAGATTACAGATGCCATCATGCCTGGCAAGAGTAATAGCTTTTAATGTTCTGTAGCACAGTAGAGTAACTATGGTTGACAACAATTAAGCATAAATTTAAAAATAGCTAGAAGTCTATGCCTAATAGAAGAGAAAGTAGGCCCAAATCTGCATCATATTGACTTAGGACCTACTTCCTTAACAAGACTCCTGAAGTGCAAGAAATAAAATGAAGAATCACTAAGTGGGATGGATTAATTTGTTTCTCAACAAAGGAAACAATAATGTGAAGAGAGAACTAATCTCCAGGATGTATAAAGAACTCAAAAAACTTAACACCTGGGCTGGGGATATAGCTCAGTTGTTAGAGTGCTTGCCTTGTATGCACAATGCCCTGGGTTCAGTCTCCAGCACCACCAGAAACAAAAACAAAAACAAAAAACCTTAACACCAAATAACCCAATCAATAAAGGAGCTAAGGAACTGAACAAACACTTCACAGAAGAAGGGATACAATCAATCAACAAACATATGAAAAAATGTTCATCATCTAACTCTAGTCCAAATGGCAATTATTAAGAATACAGGCAATAAAAAATGTTGACAAGGATGTGGGAAAAAAGGCATACTCATACATTGCTGGTGGGACTGCAGATTGGTACAACCACTATGGAAAGCAGTGTGGAGATTCCTCAGCAAACTTGGAATAAAATCACAGTAGAACTACCATTTGACCCAGCTATCCCACTTCTTGGTTTATACCCAAAGGACTTCAATCAGCATACTACAGTGATACAGCCACATCAGTGTTTATAGCAGCTCAGTTCACAAACTGGAACCAACCTAGATGCCCGTCAACAGAGGAATGTATAAAGAAAATGTACATATACACAATGGAATATTATTGAGCCTTAAAGAAGAATGAAATTATGGTATTTGCAGATAAATGAATGGAACTAGAGAATATCATGCTAAGTGAAATTAGCCAGTCCCCAAAAACCAAAGACCAAATGTTTACTCTGATAAGTGGATGCTGATCCATAGTGGGGTGGGTAGGGAAGAATGAAGGAATTATGGATTATGTAGAGGGGAGTCAGGGGAGGGGTGGGACAGTGGGGATGGGAAGGACAGTAGAATGAGACAGACATTATTCCCCATATACATGTATGATTACATTACTGTTGTGACTCAACACCTTGTACAGCCAGAGGAATGAGAAGTTATGCTCCATTTGTGAACAATGTGTCAAAATGCATTCTACTATCAGATATAACCAATTAGAACAAATAAAAATAAGTAAAAAGAAAGAAGAGAGAAATATCTAGAAGAGAGGATTTTCAGTGTTCCCAAGGAAATGAAAAAATGTTTAAGGTGTTGAATATGCCAGTTATCCTGATCATTATACATTATATTCATGTATTGAAACATCACACTGTACCCCATAAATATGAACCATAAATATGTGTCAATTAAAAATTTTTAAAAACTAAAAAAAAGAAATTAATAATCCTTTGTGACTAGACTGGGAAAAGACTTTAGGAAGCTTGTATCTGGTCTGGTCTCCTCTGAACTTTGCCCCATGAACCTTTTTCCTTTACCAATTTTGCTTTGTATTCTTTTGTTCTAATCTTAGCTATGAGTACATCTGTTTAAAAATATGGACTGAGAATGTAGCTCAGTGGCAGAGCATTTGCCTAGCATGCACGAGACTCTCGGTCCCATCCCTACACCACCAAAACCAAAATAAAATAAAACAAAAGAATATGTTTTTTTCTTATTCACTTAATTAATTGGAATAGTTTTGTCCTCTTCCAAATATCCCTTTTCTTTGCTATTTTGGGGGCCCCTGAGGTTTGTTTGTGTTTTCTCCTCAGACATCACCTTTTGGTTTGCTCTACTTCTTCCTGTCTGTCTTTGCTTCCAGATAGCAGCTCTGCTATTTGTATCCCACAGTTCTAGGTCTTAATCATTATCTATTGAAAACTGACTGGAGGTATTGACGCCAAAATGGTTTCATTTAGTTTGATTCTATTCTGTTCTGTTTTGAGGTACTAGCAGTTGAACCCAGGGGTGCTCTATCACTGAGCTACATACTCAGCCCTTTTTAAAATGTTTTAATTTATTATTATTATTATTATTTTAAATTTTTTATTTTAAGACAGGGCCTTGCTAAGTTACCCACGCTGGCCTTGAATTTGCAATCCTCCTGCTTCAGCCTCCTGAATTACTGGAATTACAAGTGTGCACCCCTGCGCCCAGCTTCAACATGTTTTTTAGATGGTGGAATTGTGCGTGATTTTAATTTTGGCTTTATTATTTTGGTGATTTCTAAAAATTCTACAGTAAATATGTATTACAGAGAAGATCAGTAAGTAAATATTTTTAAAATATGTATTCACTTTGTGAATACTGTATACTAAACATTATCAAACTCTACCCTTTAGAAGGGTGAACTTTATGAATTTTGTATCACATTAAAGCTGTTAAAAAAAATAAAAGGGCTAGGCACAGTGGTACATGCCTGTAATCCCAGTGGCCCTGGAGATGAGGCAGGGGATTATGAGTTAAAGCCACCCTCAGCAACTTAGCGGGGTCCTAAACAACTCAGCGAGACCCTGTCTCTAAATAAAATATAAAAAAGGACTGGGGGACTGGGGATGTGGTTCAGTGGCTAAGTACCCTGTGTTCAAACCCAAGTATCAAAAAAAGAAAAGTACGTATTTAGTGAACATTGGATGAGAAAATGGGGGAGGGGTAATGCTTCACCCCACTTGTTAACCTTCCTTTCTTTGTTCTAGAATAGCTTGTTCATTTATATTGATGGCAAAATGGCAAATGGAGAATGTTCTAGACAGTTACCTGCTTTCCTCGCATTGGGTAGATGAGGTATAGGTGGATAAGTCAGTGTTGATGAAGGCGGATTGATTTATTTAATGTTGTGCAGTTCCTTTTAGATGGTGAAGTATTTAAGATGCACCAGAGGTTAGACTATTTGAGTTTAGTTCTAGCTTCACCAGTTTTTCTGAACCTTGAATGTTGTACTTCCTGTTTCTCTTCGTAAGTAGTGATCCTTGTCAACTTCAGGTAAACCTGGGTTTCATTTGGCTTTTAAGCACTTTCAGTTTTAGTTCTGTAAACAGACCTTCACCAAGTAAAGCAACAGGTTATTTTGGCCAAAATATTTTTTAGACTGTGTACATTTCAGAAATTGCACTGTGGGTAATTACTTGGTGCTGTTTTTGGTAACCCAGTTTGAATATGGGAGATAAGAAAGGGGTGATGATAAAACTTGCTTCCTTCAGTACCACCCGTTCCTCTCTCTGTAGACAGCACAGCTCCTTCATGACAGTCCATCTCTCAGGACGTTCCTGTGAGCAGGATTCTTCCAGATGGCATCTTTTGCTAAACTGGTTCATGGACTGTCTCTGAGGAGTTTTAGAATGGTTATTGTGTTTAGGTATAGGAAGGTATATTTCCTTTCAAGTTACTCTCCAAATCAGTGCGTGTGTGTGTGTGTGTGTGTGTGTCTGTCTGAGTTTCTTTTGTTTCTCTTTTCATATTGAGACAGTCTTCCATTCTTTGTTAAAAAAAAAAAAAACAAAAACAAAAAACTAGGACACACCAGAGACTTAGGATACCACTCGTCACCTATCCCTCTCTACTGACCTTTTCCTGTGTCTTGCTGAAAAACACTGAAAGGCTTCCAGCTTTGGCAAACAGCTTTCCTTCCTGTGTGCTGGCTCCTCTCAACACAGTGCACTATACTGCTGGTTCTGCCCCTCCTCTGCCACTCTGGTCTCTCCCAGAAGGTAACCACTAGTGGCAGTTCAGAGTGATGGAGTTTTTGTTTTTGTTTTGTTGTTTTGCAGTGCTGGGGATTGAACTCTGGGCCCCACACATGCTCAGAATGATGTCCAAAAAAGAAAATCAAATCATGTCATTCCCCTCCCCATAATCTTCAATTTACTCATTGAGCAGATGCTGACAGACCAGCTGGCATGTGCCACAAAGAAAATCCTTGATCTCATGGAGTTTATGTTCTAGTGGGCAAAGAGAAGAGATGCCATCAAATAGCATCTGTCATACTTAGAATAAAACCCCTTTTTATGTCTTAGGAGACACTTTTGTGATGTGGCCCTTCCTGTGGCTCTGACATTACCTCTGCCATTCTCTGTTGTTTACATGGCTTTTGGTGAGCTGGACCTGGGCATGATCACCCCTTCCTCAGGGCTTTTGTCCCTCCTGTCCTCTCTACCTGTTGTTCTTAATTCCCTGTAAGGTGGCCCTGGTCAGGTCTCAGCTGACCTGCCATCTTGAAAGGCTGGCCTTACCTGCCCAGTCTGTTCAGAGTTGGTGAAACCTCTTCACAATAACTTACTGTTAGATGAAATAATTCCATTTATTTATTTAGTTACTATATATGTGCTCAACAGATACCATGTGTCAAGTTAATGACACTGATTTTCCTATAGTGCCTGTTGATTTGCAGTGTTTTTTGAGTGGATATTGATTATGAACAATTTATTCAACAAATGTTTACAAGTATTTCTGAGTGGCAAATGATCTAGGTGCTGAGGAGGACAGCATCAAGCAAGTTGGTAAGAGTCTATTCCCTCCTGGAGTGTACTTCGCAGTGCAGAGAGACAGATTATAAGCCTTTGAGCAACCAGACCTACAATAAATGTTGGATAGTGAGTGAAATAGACTGTGAAACAGGCGGGGAGTTGGGGGAGTCAGGGGAGGCTGTTAAGAGGGGCTGGCCAGGAAAGGCCTCTGCTGGGTGATGTTTGAGCTCACACTGAAGTGAAGGGAATCTGATGAACTGAGCACATTCTGTATGCCACAGTAGCCATCAGAGGCAGGTGCTCACATCTCTACACAGAAGGGAAACCCAGGCCCCGTGGAGGGAAGGCATTTTTGTAAGTCTACAAAGATTAGATGTTGGTGGAGCTGGGAATTGTCTGACATCAGAGTGTTTCTCTGCTTAAACTTGGGGTACCAAGTTGACTGCCTTATCCATTGTCAGTTGGAAGTACAGGCAGTGGGAGGCTGCATGGCATAGAGGTTGTGAATGTGTGTTCTAGAGCCGTCAGCTTGGGTTTGAATCCCAACTGTTTATTATGTGAGTGGCCTTGGGCAAGTTATTTAATCTAATGCTTCAATTTTCTCATCTGCAAAATGGGCTTAACTATTATCCCTATCTCACAGCATTATCATAAGAGTTAAATTAATATATGTATTAATTGTGTGTGTGTCACATAGAAAACACTTAATAAGTCTTGTACTTTTGTGATTCCAGTTACTTAGGAGGTTGAACCAGGAGGATTACAATTTTGAAGCCAGCCTGGGCAATGTAGTGAAACCCTTTCTCAAGATAAAAAATAAAAAGTACTGGTGATGTAGCTTAGTGATAGAGCATCCGTGGGTTCAATCCCTAGTACTGCCCCCCACAAAGCAATTAATATTAGCTCTTGCTGTCTTGCCAATTTAGTCTTTCTGTCCCCCCTCTCTTCAAGAAAACCAAAAAAATCTGCTGTCTTTCTAGAATCAGGGTGACATTCTGATGTATTCAGTGGGGTGATTACAAGGTCTCAGGTTCACCTTAAGCAAAAATACTGCCAAGCCCCAAGCTTATTAGACTGGAAAGTCAAAGCTAAATATTTTGGTCTGAAGCAGTGACTGGGTCTGGATCCTGTTTCTACATCCTGCCCGTTTATGTGAACGGAAGAGATGGTGCAGGCCCCACCTACAAACCACAACTTTGTTTTGAGGCAGCTTGACTTGACAGCTTCCCTATTCTACCTGCTGACTTCTTTAGCTCTGGTTTGGCAGCCACAAGAGCAACTAAACCAGTTTACAGTTCACTATTTATTGCCCATAAAAGTAGAGCAGCTGCTAGGAAAATGAGGATTTAAGTGGAGCCTTTTTCTCTTGTCTCCTTGAGTTTTTCTTTTTATGTCTCGAACTATAGAAAAACTCTGTTTTCCTGTTACATGAGAAACCTGATAATACTTTTGTGGCCTCTCCTGAAACATTTGGATCTTTGCATGAATATTAATTTTCCTCTTTAATGACATCAAGACTTTATTTCTCAATTTTGGTGAAGATCTACAAACGTATTTGTTTGTTGCTGGTTCTTCCTTAAGAATAAATGACATACAAGCTGAACGTGGTGACACATGTCTGCAGTCCCAGCCATTTGGGAGACTGAGGCAGAGGATCACAAGTGGGAGGCCAGCCTCAGCAACTTGGTGAGGCCCTGTCTCAAAACAAACAAACAAACAAATGATGAATACATAAAACACAGACTACCCTTTCCCTGATTCTCAGTCATCGTGATGAACAGGATCCTCCTGGTGGACATGAGGGTCTAATGAGTAGTGTAGACTGGTACGTGGAGCATAACTACTTTGGAATTGTATTTGTTTTTTAGTTATCTTTTCCCTTATTGCTAACATCATGCCCTTTCTCTTTTGTTGCTTCTAATGGGCTGAAGAACCAAACAGTTGAAAATGTTAAGAATGACTAGGCTCTGAGTTTGAGGGTAGGATAATTAGCAGTGTAGCCCAAGAATGGGAGATTGGGAGGGGTTGTTGTAGGGAGAAGGAGCAGGCAGTTTCGCTTATCTCCTGGTTTGGGCTGTGTTCTAGAGAAGTGGGAATATGAATTTGGGGAGGTGTTCATCCTTCTAAAATCTTAGGGAGCCACAACCGGGTGGAAGATGGTTTAGAGATGCAAGTCTCACGTGCTTGTGATGGGTGTGTGGGGGCTGGTGGATGGAACCCTGTGTGTTTGGTGCAGTCAGTTCTAGTCTCTGCTGGGCCACTTGCTTTTGGTTCTGCTATTTTAAGGTGAGGCTGCCTTTCCCCACTTCAGTGATATGTTATGAAGAAAAACAGAAGGCTTGTGGAGTGTTTGGGCATCCAAATCCATGGACAGCTTGGGTGCTGTCAGTGAGACCAATGAGCATAGAGGTACAGTGTTTGTCCTCTGGTAGACCTCTGGTGGTGGTCATTTTTGTTGTCTTCATAGGTAGGTTTTTGTTGGTCCTTTCAGTTTGTGGACAATGGAATGTGACAGTGCAATATACATTATTTGATAAACTCACCTCCTCAGACACTTCAAAGCACGTGGAGAGTGGTCTGCTGCATTCTGTCATCCCTGCCAGGCACTGCTTTTGCTATGGATGAAAATGAACAAGCAACTCTGGAAACCAAGGTCCTCTGAGAATATAAAAACTCTTGTGGCTATTAATGGACTTAATTGTATTTCCTCTCTGCCACCAAAATGTGCAATAAATTTGTTTATGCCCCTGCCTTTAATGGGTAGAATTGCTCATTAAATGTGTGTCATATCATTACCACTTTTTTTTTTTTTTCATAACTGGTAGTATCCTCTCTAGCTTTCCTTTAAAAAGAAAACTTATAATGAAGATTAGCTGTAATGTTATTAAACAGTGTCCATTAATTCCCTCGATTGACTTTTCCCTCCATAAAGAAGGAAAGGATATCTTACTGGGGAGCAGACTTGAGCTGGGAATGAAGATGGTCTCCTAAATCCAAGATGAGGCATAAGGTCAATTTGGTAGGTTCAGGATTTCGGAAAGTGATATGTTTACTTATACTCCAGAAGGGTATCATTCTAATGCAGCATCACTGATAAATGAATGCCAGTGTGATGGGGTTTCATCTTATTTAAATCCATTTAAGATAATATTTATAGAGGAATGACCTTAGGACTGTGACTCTGTTTTTTGTCATTTAGGTATTTTCTCCTATTGTAGTATATATGGGGGAAATGTCAGCAAATGTCTTTAAAACCATTATGTCAGAAATGCTTTGACTTTAAAATTTGATTTTTCATTTGGCTTTATCTTGCCATTTGAATTTCTGTAAGTCTCTAATTCGTCTCTGCTGGCTTCTACTTGGTTTCCTCATTTAGTCAAAAGACACTGAATATACATTCTGTGCCAGTCACTGATACATATACTGAGCAGAGAGCAGTGAACAAATGCAAAAATTCCAGCTCTCAAGGTTGCCTGCTAGGGACAGGGTAGATAGCAGACAGTAAATAAGTGAGTGAGAAAATGACAGGGTGGGTCGGTGGGAAAAATGAAATGGGAATGTGGATAAGTGGGCAGGAGGGAGAATACTGCAGTTAAACAAGGTGGCCTAGAAAAACCTCAGAAGGTGATCACACAGGAATGCAAGCCAGGTGAATTTATGGGAAGAGCCTTCCCAGTAGAGGGAACAGAAATGCTGGTGGGTTCCAGGAACATCCAGGTGGCCATTGTGGCTGGAGCCAAGTGAACGAGGGATTGAGTAATAGGAGATAAAATCATAGGTGTAAAGGAGACTGGCTTTTGGTTTTGCACTGCTGGGAACTGAACCCAGGGGCCTTTCTGTGCTAGGCAGGTACATAGATCTTATAGACAATTGTAGAACTCTGGCTTTGACCTGGAATGAGATGGAAAATCATTAGGGGATTCCCCCCACCACTGGGGACTTTGAGCCAAAGAAGAGGCATAATGATGATACCCACCTAAAAGAACCACTGGCCTCTGCAGAATCTCCGTTAGAGAAGGATGGGGGCGGGCTGGGAGATGTTGTGATGGTCTGAGTGGAGCTGATAGGGCTTGGACCTGGAGCCGGATGGGGCAGATGAGGATATATTGTCAGGTCTAAAGGATTTGCTTTGTGGATTGGATTTGAGGTATGGCAGAGCACAAATTTTCAAGGATGATTCTAAAATGTCATTTAATTTCTTTGTGTCTGTCTTCTGTTTTTCTTCCTTAGAGCAATATTGTCATTTATCTTAGTGATGTTACAAGAATGAGATCTGTTTATCAGGGCTCTGCAGAGTTTTTTGCAAGTTTGTTTCCATTTTGCCATTTATAATTAGTTGGAAATAAATTTCCTTGAGAATTTATTGGGTGATGGAATAATCCATAGGTTGATGCCTGATTGTGTTAAAAATCTAGGTAAATTCTTTTTATGCTTTAGACCAGATGAAGCCTTTGGAGCAGCTGAGAATTGACATCCCTAATTATTCTGCTGTCATATTTGCTCTGGTGTGCTATCTGCTCTGTGATACTTGTTTATTGGATGGTTTTTGAAGAGGTGATCTATTGCAGAAACTGTTGATTTGTGGCTCAAATCTTTTGTCACCAACTCAGTAAAACTAAAAAGTCAAAAAAACATTGTTGGTCCCCTGCCCTCACTCCCAAAGGACTGCTTTGCTATAGCAGAACTACAGGCCTATGTGCAGAATCACTGTTAGATTCTGTCTGTGCTCCCTAGGAGCTGCTCTATAAGGAGAAATCCTGCTGCAGAATGATCTAATTTGTGTAATCTTGAAGGTGGAGCTATTTTTGAAAGAGAAGAGAAAAATAATGGAGTCTTTGCTTGTGAATTCCAAACTGGAACTTAATGATTTAAAAGGAAAAGGACTCCTTTAGATCTTGTAACTTGAACTGCTATTTCCATTCTGTTCTGCTCACTATGTCTAGATCAATTTTATGATAGATATACTTAGGTAATTGCTCTGGAAAATGGCAGCTGGCTTTTACTTTTATTTTTTACATTTTAAATAAGTGTATAATTGTACTTTTGATTTGGATGATGTGAGTTGCGTAAAAGAACCAGTTACCAAGTTCAGAAATGAGAATTCTTTTTACAGTTTCTACTGATATGCTGATGGTTTGTAACTAGTTCTCAACCCTATCAGATTCTATGGCACTGTCTCTTTTGAAATGGAATTCCTTGATAATAAAGTATACTGACACATCTACAAGGCAGTAATTGCAATATATAGGAAAAAATAGCAGGACGTAATTTGTAGTGAAGTATGTATTTCTTTATGTATATTCTCAGAAGACATGTAAATTCTAACATAACATTGGAAACCATAGCATTTGGTGCTTGCAGATACAAACAGCTTTACCTTTGTGAACATGACACCTATAAATAGACATTGACACAGGTATATTGCATTGTTGACTCAGATGATATGTGTCAGTGCCATGGGTGGTTTGATTTTCTAAAATGATGAATAAATCTTCATGAAGTTCTATACAAAGCAGAGTAAAATCTCCTCTATTAACATGGCAGTTACATTCCTGGAAAATTCACTGGGTTAAATTGTGGGAAAATACTTGTTTCTCTGCGCAGTCTCTTCATTTGCAGATATGTTTGGTGGGGCTAAAGGCAGATTTGTTATGAAGCCAGACTTAAATTTCAGGGCTCTTCACATGACAAGGTTGCTCCCACACCCCTGTACTTGATGTAAGCAACAGCTTCTCATTGAGGTGTCACCTGCACTCAGAAAAACATACACGATGAGTACAGCTTGGTAGAGTTTTGCAAACTGAGCATACACACACATCTAGCACCCGTGTCAGGAAACTGGATGTTACCCGCACACCTGAACATCACCACACGCCCTTCTGATCACCGCCTTCCCTCCACCCACAATATCCAGTATCCTAACTTCTGACAGCTAAGTTACTTGGCCTGCTTTTGTATTTCAGTGTATCTTTGTACATTTGTATCTGACTTCTTTGGCTTATCATTGTGTCCGTGTGATCCATCCATGTTGTCCTGGTTGCTGTAATCCGTCTCTTCTGGTTGTTGCATAGTATTCTGTGTTGTGATACATTGCAGTTTCTTTAACCATTCTGCTGTTGATGGCCATGGAACTATTTCAAATAATGCTACTGTGAAAGTTCTTGGACCTGGTCTGTTGGTGACCTAAGTGCTCATTTCTCTTGAACACATAACCAGGAGTGGAATTGCTGCATTGTAGATTATGAGTCCATTCAGCTTAGCAGTGAATAAAAGTTGCTCTTGGTTCACATCTCCCAGTAGTTGATATCTTTACTCTTTTCCTTTTAGCCATTGGGGGTTCGGACTGTGGAATTGCTTAGAATGGTTTCTCCTGTGATTTTCATTTCTTTTCCTACTGATGTTAGAGTACCTTTTCATGTTTATCATCAACCATTTGGATATCCTCTTATATGAATTATCTGTTAAGTCATTTGCTTACTTTCTTATTGAATCTCTCTGTTTCTTATTTACTTGTAGAAGTTTTCTTACATATCATCTCATGCTCTGTGAGTGGCTCTTTTACTCTCTCAGTGGTGTCTTTTTTTTTTTGGTACTGGTGTCTTTTTTTTTTTGAACCCAGGGCCTTGTGCTTTCGAGGCAAGTACTCTACCAACTGAGCTATATCCCCAGCCCATCAGTAGTGTCTTTTGATGAAAAGAAATTTCTCATCTTAGTATAGTTCAACTAATCAACTTTCCCCTTTATGTTTGGTGCCACTTATGCTCTGTTTAAGAAATCTTTGACTGTTCTAAGATCATGAAGCTGTGTTCTAATACTTTTTTCCTAAAGCTTTATTGTTTGTCCTTCACAGTTAGAGTTACAGTTCATTTGAAGTTGATGCGTGTATATTATAAGTAGGGGTCAAGAGGCATTTCCCCCAGTATGGATGGTCAGGTAACCCTGCATGATTTACTTAAGAGATCATCCATTTTCTACTGTACCACATTACCCCTTTAATCATAAATGCTGTGACATTTGCTTGTGGTTCTAGTTTTAGCCTTTCTGTTCAGAACTGTTGGTCGGTCTGTCTGTTCTTGTACTAATATCTACCCCTTCATCTCAGTTACTATATCTCATGACAGCCCCATTACCTTGTGGCATGAGTTTTCCAACTTTGTGCTTCTTTTCTTTTTTTGGTACCAGGAATTGAACTGAGGGACACTGAACCACTGAGCCACATCCCAAGCCCTGTTTTTGTATTTTATTTAGACACAGGGTCTCACTGAGTTGCTTAGTGCTTCACCATTGCTGAAGCTGGTTTTGAACTCTCAATCCTCCTGTCTCAGCCTCTGGAGCCACTGGGATTACACATGTGCACCACTGCTCCCGGCTCTGTGCTTCTTCATAATTGCCTTGATTACTCTTTTATTATTATTATTTTTTTTAATACCAGGGATTGAACCCAGGGGTGTTTAACCACTGAACCACATCCCCAGCTCTCTTTGCTTTTTATTTTGAGACAGGGTCTTGCTAAATTGCTGAGGCTGGCTTTGAACTTTAAATCCTCCTGCCTCAGCCTCTTGAGTTACTAGGTTTACAGATATTTACCACCACATCCAGCTTTACTTATCTTTACCTTTCGTATTTCCTTAGAAATGTTAGAATCAACTTTTTGATTTCCTTAAAACATTTTTTGGGGTTGGGGTATTGTATTTAGAGTTACATTGTATATATGGATTAATTTGGAGAAAACTGAAGTCTTTAGAATGTTGAGTCTTTAAATCCATGGACAAGATGTGTTCCTTTATTTTTTAGGTCTTATTTAATCTTTTTTTTTTTTTTTTTTTTTTTTTTTTTTACATTTTTAGCATGAAGTATTCTCTGTCTTTCTTTAGAGCTATCCTCAACTGTTTGGTATTTTTAAATCCTAGAGCTAATTTAGTAACTGTTTTTTGTATGCTTTTTCTTCCTGAGGACCCTCTAACTTGCTTAAGCTTTAAGGCCTACAAAACCCGGTTCTGTCCCTGGGTGGAATATTTTCACTTAAATGAACGTGAGAAATAATGTGGGAAGCTATCTCCTAATTGTGTGGACTTGAATGTTCTCATTTGGGTGGATGTCTGGCATTATAGTTTGTTTTTTTAAGAAAAAGGATAAGTAAGGTTTATTGCTTTGCTAGCAAAGGAGAAACACAGGGGACTTCTGTCCCAGAGACTGTGATTCTGCCTATCAGCAGGAACAGGGGGCTTTTAAAGAGGTGATTCAAAGGCTACATTCCATATGTTTTCTGTTGGAGTTGTAATTCTCCTGTTAACTTGGGAGACAGTCATTTCTGAGATCTTCTGGTGCCATCCCCAAAGTCAGAATTACTTTGTTCCTATGGTCGGTGTGTGCTCAAGGACAGGTAAATCTGCCTAAGATTGGGAAGAATGGTAATCCTGTTTCCCATGAGTATTATTGGGTTTTATGCTTCTGAATGTCTGTGAAATTCCCAACTTGTGGTGATGGTCCAGGCAACACCTTGGGGACATTATCACCACCAGCACTCCGTGAGACTCAATGTTTTAGAGACATCTACCCTTATTACATCTGTTAGGGGCTGTTAATGTAAGTGTGGTCAAATGTCCTCTAGTGTTAGACTTTTGCTTGCTTGTTTTAGGAAGGGAGCTGAAGCAAGTCAGTAATTTCAATCTATACCATCTGTAATCTTCTAGACTTTGAAAATAAGCGAATGATTAATCTTCAGGGACTTCTGTTACTAGGCCTGCTGGTAGAAGAGATAGAACACAGGTCTTGAGGGGTCACAGTAAAAATTGTGATTTGGGATCAGTTGCCTTTGAGCTTTCATCTTCTAAACAAAATGGAAAAAAAAATCTGGCAGATACTAAGAGTTGTTGGGAAGAAGAGATGACACAACTTACACATGTGTTACAAGTCTTGAGAATGCTGCAGAAATACCATTGGTGTAAATTCATGTACTAGCTAACTGTTCTGTGCTGGGACTGTAGGACAGTTACCAAGGTAAAACTTGAGAGTTTGGATCTGCCCAGTTTGGTGTTATTTCAGTATGGGCACTATGACCATAACTTAGGGAAGTGGCATCTATTTTTCAGAAGTGTGTGTGGGTTTATAGGATGATAACAGGAGCACTAGTCTGTTGGGATTCCTGTGACTTAATTTTAGTTTTGTAAATGAAAAGTATGCAACTCACTCACTTTGTATTTCTTTTGTGTCTTACTACTTAGAAGTGATTTGAGAGTTAAGATAAAATCACTAAGCACTTTTATGTCCCTCAGTGAAATGTACTATAGTCATATGGATGGTTCATTATTACAGTTAAGTTACCAGGCTGGGAGGGATTCAGTGGTAGAGCACTTGCCTAGCATACACCGGGCACTGGGTTCTATCCCCAGCACTAGGGATGGCATAAAGGGGAGAAAAGAAAGGTAAAAGAAATTCTCATTCATATGAATTCACTTTAACTGTCCTTTCAACCAGTAGATTGAGAAACCCCTGGTGTATTAATGGATGAAAAAGTGATAGACCTTGGAATGTAAGCTTTGAGGAAGGAAGGATATATCTTTGCATTTTAATGTGAAATATTCTTAATACTGATAAGACTGAGTTTCAGTGTGATTCCCTCCTAGCCCTTAGTCTCCATAATCTGTGTTACTTTGAAAAGCAGCTTCTTGTACACAAATGCTCTTTTTAATTGCATTTTGGTTTTATTTAAAGTTTCAGGATTTATTTCCCTTTTTTCTTTTTTTGTTGTTTTACTCCTCCTGATAGTTTTTTTTCTCATTGTTGTTGTTTTTTAATATTTTAAAATTTGTTCTACTTAGTTATACCTGACAGTAGAATGCATTTATGCATTTTGATAAATCATACATAAATGGAGTACAATTTCTCATTTTTCTGATTGTACATGTTGTAGGATTGCATACATCATGCAGTCATATATGTGCGTGAGGTAATAATGCATATATTTTTAATCAAAGTTATATATATATATTTCAGAGAGTCAAGTGGTTCTACAAGGTGTGTTTAGCAACAGTCTTTATTTATTTTTGCAGTACTAGGGATATAACCTAGAGGCACTTTACTACTGAGCTACATCCCCAGCCCTTTTTATTTCTTATTTCAAGATTATAACTTGCTAAGTTGCCTACATCCCCAACTTTTTTTGTTTCTTATTTCAAGATGAATAACTTGCTAAGTTGCCTAGGTTGACTTCAAATTTGTGATCCTCCTGCCTCAGCCTCGCAAGTCTTTGGGACAGGTGTGTACCACCAAGCCCAGTTGTTTGATTTTTTAAAAATCATTGCCCTGTTTTCCCAGTAAAATTATAATTTTGGTTAGATTATTATTCAGAATTTTTATCATTATGACCATAGAAAGGTGAGTCATTGTTGAGCCATGTAATAAACTGTGATTTTTTCCTTTCTGGCCCACTTTAAATTTTTCCTAGTGTTAATAATTGCCTTTTTAGTTTTCTTTATTAAGAGCTATACTTAAGTACATAGTTCGTTCCCTGTGCTATTGTAATCGCTGTCTCTGGTTAACACATTTAATTATTAGATAGCCACAGAAGCACTGAGAGAGTAGAAAACTTGCCCAAGAAGGCAACACAGCTGGAGTTCAGACCCCAGTAGCTGGCTCCCCAATATATGCCCTTAACTACTGTGCCAAACTTTGTCTGTTTTCTGTTAATTGTACATAGCATTTTGTTTTATTGAAGTGAAATTTAAATGCAGCCAAATCCACAGACCTGAGGCTTAAGATTTAACTTCCAACAAACAAATGCAGCCATGTAACCAACACACCAGTCAAGACAGAGAATGTTGGTTTTGCTGCCAGTTAGTCCCTCACAGCCAATTATTTTTCCTGTTCTATCAAATCTATCACTATAGATTGATTTTATCTGTTCTTGGACTTTGTGTGGGTGAAATCACATAGCGTAGATTCTTTGGTCTCTTTCCAGACTCAGCTATGTTGTTGCATTGTTACCAGTTCTTTCTTTTTTATTGCCAAGTAGTGTTTCATGGAAGCAGATTTGTGCATTCTCTGGTTGATGGACATGAGTTGTGTGTATCAACTCATGGACATGATGGACATGAGTTTTTGCTGCTGTGCACATTCTTGTTACAAATCTTTTTGTGGGCATATATTTTAGTTTCTTTGGGGATGAATATAGGAGTGAATGGTGTTCAATGGTGGGTCTTAGAGTTAGGTGCATGTTTCACTTTGTAAGAAACTGCCAGCCTATCAAAAGTGGTTTTATCATTTACATTGCCTGGTATGGATGGAACCTGTGACTTGCTCCTTACTGCGCATGATTATGTTACATCAGATTGTAATACCCATCTTGCTGGCTTTGGAGAAGCAAGTTGCCATGTTGTGTGTCCATGGAGAGGGCCATGTGGCAGGGAGTTCTGGGCAGCTTCAGGCCCACAACCAGCAGGAAACTGTGGCCCACAAGGACTGACTGCTGCCAACACCCACGTGAGCTTGGAGACACATTGTCCTGGCTCGAGTTGTGACTGAGACCAGTCCCAGCTAGCACCAGGTTGTGATCTTATGGAACACCTGTCTGATATATAGTTGATGTATTGTTTTAGGCTACTAATAAGTTTGTGGCAATATTGTCATGCAACAGTGGACAGCTAATCATAATAATATGTAATAGTAGTAATATAACTTGCAAGGCCCTGGGTTTATTTCCAGTACTGAAAAAAAAGTAGCAATATACAAAAAGTTCCTATTGCTGTACATTTCAACCAACATTTAGTTTTGTCATTCATTTTCATTTTAGTCATGTTTATGGGTATGAAATGTTCAGCTCCTGGTGAAATGACTAATGACATTGAGTATCTACTAGTTGACCATTTGGATACCTGTCGTGAAGATCTGTTCAAGTTATTTTTCTTTCTATTTTAAAAATTGGTATGTTTGTCTTTTTGTAATTTATTTGTAAAAGTTCTTTATATATTACAGATCAAGTTCCTTATCAGATGTAAGAGTGTTAATTTTTGAATAAGAGGTGTCCTTCAAAAGCTCCTGTAAATGCTAGAATATTTGGGGGCAAAATGATTAGATCATGAAAACTGTGACCTAAACAGTCCATTCTAGTTTGTACCAATTAACTGGGTGGTAACTGCAGGCAGGTGGGGTGTGACTGGAGGAGGTGGGTCACAGGGGTGTGCCATGGAAGGGCACATCTTCCCTGGTCTCCTTCACCTCACTCTCTCTGTTTCCTGGCCACCGTGAGGGGAGCAGTTTCTCTCTGCGTTGCCCTTCCACCAAGGTGTGCCACCTCACCTCAGGCCCAAGTGATGACCATGGAATGAACCTCTAAACCGCGAGCCTGAAATAAACTTTTCGTTCTCCAAGTTGGTTTTGTTGACTGGTCACAGTGACATAAAGCTGACTAACACAAAGATCGTTAGTCTTTTCCTATCATTTTTGTCCTCAACGGTGTTATATACAGGTTGATATGTAAGATAGCTTCCTTAATGTTGCCTACAACGAGGCTTAGGTCTTGATTTCTTGATAGAAAGTGGGATAAAAGTGATTCTATGATATTCCCCAAACACCACATCCATAGGCACAATGCTAACCAGCCTGGTTATTAGTGAAGTTCTCCTGATTGTCTGGTGGTGTTGGTATCTGTCAGGTATATGTTTTCTTGACTATAATGTCATTGTGCCCTTCATAACTGACAAGTGAATTGTGTGCAGACAATTTGAGGCTTAACAGCTGTCAGCAAGAGTGTCCTGCCCAAGTCCATCGCCACTGTTCCATTGCCCAGTGATTTGTTTTGTTTTGTTTTCCCATATTTCTTCTCCATTTATAAACTGACCTTCTTCTTTCCAATATGGACTCATGGATTTTTATCTTATTTGCAGGGTTGTAATGGATTACTATCATTACCTATTTCAATGCCCAAATTACTGCAGAGCTGGCTGTTTACCTGTTATCTGTCCTAACCTTCTTCAAACACTTTCTAATTTTCTAGCACTGGATGTTCCAGGTTTGTTGCACACACACACACACACACACACACACACACACACACACACACACACATATTTGGTTTTTTTCTTCTCTGACTCTAGAATCCACTTTTGCCCTAAAGAGTCCTGGGTCTTTTAGTGGAGGATGGTAATAAGAAGCTAGTATCGGGGAGTTTGTTGTGCCCATTGCCATGGATGGCATTGCTTCTGGGACTCTTAGTAGAGCCAGGAAGTGAAAGTCTGTGTACAGTACACATGCCCACAACATGGAGTCACTTCTTTTTATGTATGTCTTTAAAAACCATGAGTTGAAACTAATGCCTTCAATTCCAGTATAACATCCCAGAGTTCTCTCCAATCTTGCCCTTTTGTGCTTGCAAACACCTTTTCCAAGAGGGAGAAATATGACTTTCATTATCCTCAATACTTTTACTTACTTGCCCATTGTACCTAGCTTTCTAACTACTCTGGTCTTTCCATCTGCCACATCTGCACACCCTGTGCATCCCTGCCCCAGCACCCTGTATCCTTGAGCACAGCCGGTGGAAGCAGGAGAGCAGACAGGTAGTGAACTGCTTACTGATGACTCCTGAGACAACAGAGATGCAGGATGAGAAGCAACCCAGTTTACTCAGTTAATCTCAAATATTATTTATTCCTGTTATCTACTGTTGTTAAAAAAAAGCCACTGCAATACATTTTCATCCAAAATAAGCACATTACTATTTTGCATTGCTCAGCAAGGAGAGTCAGTTCTCTCTTTCACCCAGATGTTCCTGGGGCCATGTAATCATCTGCATACTCACTTATTCAGCAGTTGGCACTTCCCCTGGGGCTGGTGGTTTTTCCATGTGGTGAGTTCCCAGGGCCAACATCACAAGAGTGAGCCAGGTGGAGTCTCACCTCTTTACCTGGCCTGGGTCTGCTCATTGAGTGCCAGCCAGTAAGGCAGGCCTGTTCAGGAGAGGGGACTTACTCCCACTTGTTCATGAGAAGACTGTCTAAAAGTTTGTATATATATTTTTAAACTGCTGCCAAGTTATAACTTTTTTTTCTGAATGACTGGAAGATTCTTTTCATTTATACAGTTGAATTTGTTCAGTACTTTTAATTCAGTTTTCATTTGATATATTTGTTTGATATATGTATCTTTATTTGATATATGTATATATGTACGTTTTGCCATACGGGGTTTGAGCCCAGGGGCACTCTACCACTGAGCTACATCTCTAGTCTTTTTATTTTTTATTTTTACTTTTTGAGACAGGCTCTTGCTAAATTGATGAGGGTGGTCTTGAACTTGAGTTCCTTCTGCCTCAGCCTCCTGAATCATGGGATGACAAGTGTATGCCACCACGCGTGGCTTAATTAATTTTATTTAAAAGTTTAAAAACATTTATGTCTACTCATACTTAAAGACATGAAGGATATATTATTTGCTTAGCTCACTTAGTGAAGTCTGTTGTTTTTCTTTTTTGCTTGAGTCACTTCCCCTTTGCTCCGACACTTTCCCTTTTTGTATCACCGGTAACTTATGCATGTATATTTCCTTATTTTTCTCCATTCTTGTAAAGTGTGGAATACCCACAGTGGGTTAGGGATATCAATTATAAAATGGAATCTCATTAAAATAATTTTTTTCATTTTGCTTTTCTCACAGAATCCCTTGTGGAAATTCCTGTAAGGAGGTTTGTTCTAATTTGTTCTCTTTTTGGTGGGTGGGGGTACTGAGGATTGAACTGGGGAGCACTCGACCACTACATTCCCAGCCTTGTTTTGTATTTTATACAGGGTATCACTGAGTTGCTTAGCACCTCGCTTTTGCTCCGCTTTTGCTGAAACTGGCTTTGAACTTGCAATCTTTCTGCCTCAGCCTCCCCAGCTGCTGGGAGTACAGGCGGGTGCCACTGCATTCGGCTTCTAATTTGTTCTTTTTAGTGACCACACATAACTCTATTTTCTAATTTGGTTATTAGATCATGAAGGGATGGGAGACTAGACTCAGTGAATAGGAATAGAGAGGGGCAGCTTTCAGGGGAAATGAAGGAGATGAGGGAGAGTGTAGTACAAGATATTGTTGAGTTTCTGGACCCAGTGTGCCATCAAGGAGACAGGGAAGTGTTATGGGGTACAACTTAAGAACAGACCCATCATCACTGAGAAGTCCAAATTTGAGAGTCTTTATTAAGCCGGCTGGCTGGCTGTCTCACACAATGCCCCCAAAAAATGGCTGTTGGGAGAACAGCCCCAACCACAGGGTTGTAGGGGTTCTTTACCAAAAATCACATCAATCATAAGTGTCTGTTGCTATGATTTTAGTGCTTATAAGGTAAGCACTCTACCAACTGAGCTATCTCCCCAGCCCTGTTGCTATGATTTTAAATTACAAACTAACATCATGAGATCATTGACAGAGGGGGAAGTGGATCACCTAGGCACAAACTAAAGAATTGTTACTAATAACCACACAATTACTGTTTACATGGTACATTGGTTAGGAGCAATAGGAATCAAAAGAGAGCAATTTTTTTATTACATAAGAATTGTCATTTTGTATTGTTAAACATATCACATTAAGTAGATGATGGGTACAGAGGCGGGGTGTTCCCATGGGAGAAACTTATTTCCTACATAACTTGGAGTCTCAGAGCAAATTGGAGTCTGTTTAGTCATTTCCCTTATGATCTGGCCTATAACATTCTCATGGAGCCAGATCTGTCAGCCCATCACAGGAAGTTGAAAAAATGGTAGTGGGATGGTTTATCGGTTTGTTTTAGTGGGGAAATTGAGTGTGCTTGAATACATTGACATTACCTTCTAGGCCATTGGAGACACAGTCACAAGTCAAGGGCAGGGACTGGATCTGGGGAGAGAGTGCCCTGAGGGAGAGCTGTGTCTTGCTTGGTATTAGGTGCTCTTGGTGGTGGACCCAGCAATAATGGAGTTCTTCATTCTAGGCAAGGACCTGTGTATTTACACTGAATGCATTAGGGTCTGTTCTTTAAAAAGCTATCCATTTTAAGAATCAGCTTTTATCTTATTTTATATAATGTGGATTAAGGGATCCTTGTGCTAAAAATAACATCATGAGTTTGCTAGTCTTTCCAAGGTACTTAAGGGGTTTAAAATTCAAAAACAGAGCTACCTAACTGGAACTTCCATGATCTCTTCTCCAGATAAACCAACTGAGGCTAGAGTGGTAATTAGCCTCCTGAATAACTGAAGAACTTTTTTTCTCTTCTTTTGTTAGAAGGAGGATTTGTAGTAATGGATATCAAATAAGTAGAATGGACATGTGATTCCAGACTTGTGTGTGTGTGTGTGTGTGTGTGTGTGTTGCTAGGGATGGAACCTAGGGTCTTGTACTACCAGGCATGCACCTTACCACTAAGCCGCACCCCCAGCTCAGACACATGATTCTGATGGAACTGTGAGCAAGGCCAGCCTTTAAGACACTTGAATTCCATTGTGGAGAGGAGGATATTATTTAAATGCTGGTGGCATTAGAATCAATAGTGGAGAAAAATTATGCCATCTCCTTTTTAGGAACAGAAGTCTTATTTTCCACATGCCTTGCTGGCTCCAGAAAAGTTGAAGGAAATGATAATTTTTCTACTTTTAGGTTGGATTACTGAAGCTCAGATCTGGAGATGACCAGGAGCTCTATATAAATAGTACAGAAGTCAATAAAGTCCTTAAGATATCCTTTTGATCAGAGCAGGAAGTGGAGTAGAAGATGTTTCTGTTGTTTTCCCCTCCAGTCTGTTTGACTTTGGTCTGTTTTCAAATATCTGGACAGAACTTGAGATGTCCATTCCGTGTGAAGTGCACTGGGAGTTGCAGAGATGAGGCCCACCCAGCCTGTTCTCGAGCTCAGTGCTCTGCAGTGGAGAGCATATTGACAAAAGTAGTGACCAGATCATATGCTGAAGTTTATAGGGAGAGGGACTTGAATTCCTTCTTAGAATCTGGCTTTTGAACTAGATTTTTTGTTTTCAAGTTTTTGTTGTGGGGGATTTTTTTAAATATGCAAAAATAGAGAAGAATGTATAATGAATCCCTGTGTACTCATCACCCAGGTTCGTCATCAGCTCTGTCAGTGTTTCATCTGCATTCCTGCCCCCTGCCCCCTGCCCTTGTCCCGGCTCCCCAGGAAATCCCAGACATAACAGTTTCAATGTCTATCTCCAGAACATGGGGGCACTTTAAATAAGTACATAACCACAATACCTTTATCTTCTAAAAAAGTTAATAGTTAGCTCTTCATTATCTAATTTATAGTCAATTAAACTGACTTTTTCAAAGAGAAGATTCTAATAGGTGGTGATTGGGAAGAAGGAATTCAGGGAACAGCAAGTGCAAAATCAGAGAAAGTGTATAAGAGAGAGGAAGTAAAAGTCTGATTTAGGGTTGTGGCAGTGAGTATGAAAAGGAAATTGCAACTATGAGTCACTGCAGAGGTAAACTTAGTGGAATTTTCTAATTGAGGACAGCATTCCTTCTGTTTCTGGCAGCAGTGTTTGAGTGGTCATTTTGAATCATAGAGAACAGGGTCAGCAAAGTATGGCTTTCAGACCAAGTCCTGCTGTCTACCACTGTATAAATAAAGTTTCATTGGAACACAGCCATACCCATTGTTGATGCATTGTGTATGGCTACTTTCACCCCACAGTGGCTGAACTGAGTAGTTGCAGCAGAGACCCTATGATGTGCAGAGTCCAAAATTTTTACTATCTGCTGGCCTACTCCAGAAAAATTTTGTCAAGCCTCAGTCTAGAAGAACTTGGGCTCTGGGTTTAGTACTGCGCTGCAGCTGTTGATCAGAAACAGTCATGGTTTTGTGATAACACTGTGTAGGAGTCAAAAGCCTGGGGTTGTGTTTTGCTCTGTCTTTATCATTCACTCCAGCTGAGGAAGCGAGTCTCTAGGAATCTCTTTGCCAGTTTGTTACTTGATTTTATTTTGTGCTTTGTCTTGCTCCTCTGCTGGAAAGAAAGCTCCATGAAGTCGGGGTTTTTGTGTCTTGTGTATACTACTGTATCATCAGGGATTGGATCAGTGCCATACAGTTAGTAGACACCCAGTAAATAATTGTTGGATAATAAGTGAAATCCTTTAGTCTTTTTGTTTTCTTCTACATTAGACCCATTTGGAGCTTCTTGGGGGTATAAGGGTGATATATTTTTAGGTGGCAGGGATGCCATTATGTAAATCTGTGGTAGTTCTCCCTTAACAAAGTTTAGAAAACTGTTCCATCAATACAATAGAGTATCAAGCAGCAATGAAAACTCGAAGCTGTGAAGACTGTAGAAAAATGATTATGGTGTGTCACAATCTTTGCACATTACCTCTCTAAAATACAGGCGAATATGGACAAAGCCTGGAAAACAAAGCAGAAATGAAATCATTGTTTTAAGACACTGGACTTTTTGGTGATTTTTTTTTTCTCTCCAAGATTTTCTTTAATACTAAGACTGACTCATCCTTTCAGTTATGATTTTTAAAAAATATATAAACTTCCCGTGCTTCCCCCCAGGTTCACACCCTCCTGCATGATGTCCAGAAACACAACTTGGAGTGTGGAGCACAGTCAACAATGACCACTGGGCATGGTGATGCACTCTTGAGATTCCACTGACTCAGGAGGCTGAGGCGGGGAGGATGGAAGGTTCAAGGCCAGCCTTAGTAACTTAGCAAGATCTTATCTCTAAATAAAACAATAATAAAAGGACGGGATGTAACTCAGTGGCAGATCACCCCTGAATTCAGTCCCTGGTACTTGCCAAAAGCAAGACGCAAGGATGAGAAATTGGATATTAATACAATATATAATATGCTAACTTATTATAATTAGAGATTGTATTAAATCTAATATTGGAAAGATAGATGAGCATTATGGGTAGACATTTTACTTCATCCTGCAGTATAAAACTACCATGCCCTTCCCAGCAAGAAGTGTGGTTGGAGTCTGATTTGTTTATAGGCTTTTGTTTAAACAAAAGCCCCAAGGTGCTCCTTCTGGCTGTCTTTCTCATGGTGCCATACAAAGCCAGCATTTTTTACCAGATGCAGTTATTTGGACCCGTCATTTAGTTTTCTTCCTATTTTAGTTCAGCCTATCTTTAAAAATGTGAATAAATCTTTTCTTTGTACTTCAGTTTCTCAAAGTACAAAATCATTGTTCTTTGAATATCTTCTAAGGATGTAGTAAGTTTACAATGCTTTTAGTTAAATATTGAATAGGTCTTTGTGTTTTTTCTAGCAAACTGCATTGCTAGGATATACATACATTGCCTTTAGGCTTCACACGAGCATTCTTGCCAGGGGCTGGAATTCTGCAGCACAGAATACAGAAAATTCTGCAGTTTCAGAAGCCTACTTCTTAAGGCAGTATTACCTCCCAGGGTTAGCAAATGGGAAGATGATCAAGCACCTGCTCTCATTTAAATGAGAGTAAAACCCAGGTCCTCCCAGTGGCCCTCAGGAGTCTCTGTGAAATGACTCCATGGTTGATCTTGCCACTTCCTGCTCTGCTGCACGTGCCTGGTCTTCTTCCTCAGAAATCTTCAGATATGGGGTCATGACCTCAGTCTTCTTTTTTTTTTTTTCTTTCCTTTTTTAGATGTAGATGGACACAATACCTTATTTTATTTATATATTTTATGTGGTGCTGAGAATCGAATCCAGTGCCCCACAAATGCTAGGCAAGTGCTCTGCCACTGAGTTACATCCCCAGCCCATAGCCTCAGCCTTTGAACTGCCCCTGCAGGATAGAGTCACTGTTCTTTCTTGCCTCTTCTCAAAGTCCCAGCTGCCTTCCCAATGAAGTCTTGAGCTCCCCTTGCCTGCCTCCCTACTGCTCCATCACAGACTTGCCAACTTCTCACTGCTTCGTAATTTTCTTATAGATCATGTGTATTGCTTACCATTTCCCCCACTTCCAGGTGGAATGGAAGTTCCACGAGGGCTAGGATTCTTGCTGGTTTTGTCACTGTTGTATCCCCAGTGGTTAGATTGGGATCCAACCCATAATAAGTGCTTGATAGATGGACAAGATGGCTGGAATGCGTGTCTCCCCTTGCTCTTGGGATTTTCTTAACTTACGTGATTGTTACCACTGAGTCGCATTAATAACCTCAGTGGTGCTTTGTTCCCCCTCTAATGAGCAAGAACAAAATGTTTTCTCTGGGTTCTTGGTGTAGCTGAGAAAGGATAGAGATTTCAAGGAAACATTTTAGGTACGAAGAGCAGTAGAGCAGCTGGTGCAGAGTATGCAAATATTAAATAGTCCCACTGGTGGTGTCTGACTCCTGAATCTGTGCTTGCGTGATTGTATTCTAACCTACCCACATTTCTACCTTCAGTGAGCCAGTGCTGACCTTGCCTGTGTATCATCTCATACCCTGCTCTTTCTTGTACATGTGGCAACTGTCAACGGGACCAAGACAGCACCCATTTGCTAGTTTGAACCTTGTTATTCTACCCAGGCTGCTATTACAAAAGACTGTAGACCAGGTAGCTTAAGCAACAGACATTTGTTTTCTAACAGTTCTGGAGACTGAAAACCAAGATCGGTGCCAGTAGGGTTGGTTCATGATAAGGCTGCTCTTCCTAACTTAAAGATGACTGCCTTTCTGCTGTGTCCTCAGGTGGCCTTTGGTTTGTTCCTCTGTGCACACGCAGGTGAGGGAAGACAAATGGGGGAAGAGAGAGAGAATAAGAATGAGAGAAAGCAAGTTTTGGCATCCCTTCTGTTTATAGGGACACCAGCCCATCAGGTCAGGTCCACTTTAGGACCTCATTTATCCTTAACTACCTCCTCAAGGCTCTGTCTCCAGATACTGCCACATTGGGGATTAGGGCTTCACATGAAATTTGGGAGGATACAATTCAGTCCCTAAAACTGCTGTTTCTTTGAACGAAACAAATAACTAGGTTTCAGGTGAGATGTCTCACACAGGTAGGATGACCTTCATTCACTTTTTCAACTAGCATTTATTGAAAACCAACTGTGTGCCACATTCCCAGGCAGATGCAGGGACTGTCTTGGACCCAGCCATTGTGAAGCTCACAGCTCAGTAGAGGAGACTGAGGGGGTAAGAGCTGTGGAAGAGTTGTCTGTGCCAGGGGAAGTTTCCTTGAGAAGGCTATGCAGGATTCTTGTGGTCTGTAATTGACCATACAGTAGCAGATGAGTCACATCTTCATGCACACAATCATGAGAAGGCAAAGCCTGCAACTTAGCTTAGCCTCTTCCTGGGTCTTTACCTGGCCTTACTCTTCAGTGGTATTCATCCCCCTCCCCAATCTTTGCCTTAACATTTACTATGTCATTTCAACCAACAGTAGCTTCACCTTTTATTGAAAGCTGAATCTTCAGTCCCTCTTCTCGTCTCCTAGCTTTCTGCACAGAAGTTCCTGGTGCTAAGTGAAAAAAGCTGTTCCTGGCAGAGCCTACCATTTTCCATCAATAATTGATAAAAGAGGGTGTCAGCACTCTTCATGAAATTGCAATTACTGATTCAGCATTTTGTGAAGTTCTTACTATTGTTAGAAATACCAGGGTACCCGAAGGAATCAAACTTAGAAATAGCTCAGTAAGGCAAACTTTACTTCTGCAGAAGGAGCATGCTACCAAAGGATATTCTGCAAGCAAACACACTTGGGCGATCAGTCTGCCTGTTTTTATCCCTAATGCAGCACCACCCCTTGCTCTGAAAGGAGGAGCTTGGAGTTACAGTCTTTGTGACTGGCTGATGTTAAAATTGCAGAGAACAAAGGGAAGGGCTACAATAGAATCTCAGTTGAGGTGGTTATGATTGGATCTTACTTCCCAATTAAGGTTAATACTATATTCTAAAAATATACCACCAAACTTGCTATTTCTCACACTATGTAAAAAGTACAAGTGATTTGATAAGTTGTGACTCCAGAGAATTCCTTATGTAATAAACCAATATTTCCTTTTCCTTGGAGTGGGGGAGATACAGATATCATTAAGTTTGTTTGGGTTGCTTTAATCCTGTTTGGTTTTCCTGCCTGTGCTGGGCATGTTTATGAGAGTGTAAATGATGTCTCTAACAGTATGAAGGAGTATCATTGGTGACCCATGGTCCTGAATGAATGAAAAAATGCTCCATGCATGCATTAGTGCTCCATGACCCCGTTTGCCAGCTATTGACACCTTACAGATACCTCCTGGCATTAATGGCGTGTCTTGACTTTACAGCATGCTCCAGAACAGACTTGGAGTCTGTGAATACTCTCTGATCCTTCTCCCTTCTGCATGTTCTTTCCCAAGCATTTGTTTATGATGTTTCTTATCCTTGGGGTGTAAACTTCCCAGATAGGTGACCTGCCATGTAAGTGACACATTTTAATAGTGTTTGTAATTGCATAGTAGAAACTTTTAAAAAGAAGTTTTTAAATCTTTTTTCTTTGTTGTTACTCTTTACTTTCTATGCCAAGTTTGCTTGTGCATTCATCCCTCTGTTCCTCCATCCTTCCATCCATCTCTTATTGGGCATTTACTTAGTTGTTCATTCTTGCATAACTGTCTCAACTTGACAGTTGCCCTGACCTTAACAAATTGGATTTTTGTTTTTTGTGCTGTGTGTATGTGTGTCTGTGTCTTCTTACACTGTTTTTCTTTTTCATTCTCATGTGGAATAACTTCTTGTGCTCTAAGAGCTTTCAATTTCAATTACTGAAATTAATTTCTGCAATATACTCTTCCTGACTAGCTTCCAAGGTTTACCTGCTGTTTTATAAATAGGTCCATCACAAAGACAGTTATGTAGATAGGAAATAAATATGCTTTCCTCTTTCTCAGTACTATGATTGACTCATTGTAACTTCAGAAATGGAGAAAATCTCAGACAGTGCTGTCAAATAGAAATATAGTGTTACTTTAAAAAAATTGCCACATATTTACTTTTCAAAAAAAATTTTATTGTGATGTGACTTATACCATGCAGTTCACCCATTAAAAGTGTGCAGTTCTGGGCTGGAGTTGTGGCTCAGTGGTAGAGTACTTGCCTGGCATGTGTGAGGCCCTGGGTTTGATACTCAGTATCACATATAAAAGATCCATTGACAACCAAAAAACAAAATTTAGAACAAAATGTTTTAAAAGAAAGTGTGCAGTTCCATGGTCATGAAGACTTTAAATTTTTAATAGTTTTATTAAAAAAGGAAAAGGAACAGGTGAAATTAATTTTTTTTCATCCTCTTCTTACTCCTTTTTTTATTCTAATTTATTTTTATTGTAAACAAATGGGATACATGTTGTTTCTGATTGTACATGGAGTAACAGCATACCATTTGCGTAATCATACATTTACATAGGGTAATGATGTTTGATTCATTCTGTTATTTTTTCCTCCCCTCCACCCCTCCTACCCCTCTTTTCCCTCTATACAGTCCCTTCGTCCTCCATTCTTATGCCCTTCCCACCCCCCATTATGTGTCATCATCCGCTTATCAGTGAGATCATTCGTCCTTTGGTTTTTTGAGATTGGCTTATCTCACTTAGCATGATATTCTCCAATTTCATCCATCTGCCTGCAAATGCCATAATTTTATTATTCTTTATAGCTGAGTAATATTCCATTGTATATATATACACCACAGTTTCTTTATCCATTCATCAATTGAAGGACATCTAGGTTGGTTCCACAATCTGGCTATTGTGAATTGAGCAGCTATGAACATTGATGTGGCTGTATCTCTGTACTATGCTGATTTTAAGTCCTTTGGGTATAGGCCGAGGAGTGGGATAGCTGGGTCAAATGGTGGGTTCATTCCAAGTTTTCTAAGGAATCTCCACACTGCTTTCCAGAGTGGCTGCACTAATTTGCAGCCCCACCAGCAATGTATGAGTGTACCTTTTTCCCCACATCCTCTGCAACACCTATTGTTGCTTGTTTTCTTGATAATCGCCATTCTAATTGGGGTGAGATGGAATCTTAGTGTAGTTTTGATTTGCATTTCTCTTATTACTAAAGGTGGTGAACATTTTTTCATGTTTGTTGATTGCTTGTAGATCTTCTGTGAAGTGTCTGTTCATATCCTTAGCCCATTTGTTGATTGGGTTATTTGTATTCTTGGTGTAGAGTTTTTTGAGTTCTTTATATATTCTGGAAATTAGTGCTCTATCTGAAGTATGAGTGGCAAAGATATTCTCCCACTCTGTAGGCTCTCTCTTCCCATTGCTGATAGTCTCCTTTGCTGAGAGAAAGCTATTTAGTTTGAATCTATCCCAGTTGTTGATTCTTGCTTTTATTTCTTGTGCTATGGGAGTCCTGTTAAGGAAGTCTGATCCTAAGCCAACAAGGTGAAGATTTGGACCTACTTTTTCTTCTATAAGATGCAGGGTCTCTGGTCTGATTTCAAGGTCCTTGATCCATTGTGAGCTGATTTTTGTGCAGGGTGAGAGATAGGGGTTTAGTTTCATTCTGTTGCATATGGATTTCCAGTTTTCCCAGCACCATTTGTTGAAGAGGGTGTCTTTTCTCCATTGCATATTTTTGGCACCTTTGTCTAGTATGAGAAAATTGTATTTATTTGGGTTTGTGTCCGTGTCCTCTATTCTGTACCATTGATCTACCTGTCTATTTTGGTGCTGATACCATGCCGTTTTTGTTACCATTTCTTTGTAGTACAGTTGAAGTTCTGGTATTGCGATACCCCCTGTTTCACTCTTCCTGCTAAGGATTGCTTTAGCTATTCTGGGTTTCTTATTATTCCAGATGAATTTCATGATTGCTTGCTCTATTTCTGTAAGGTACACCATTGGGATTTTAATTGGAATTGCATTGAATCTGTATAGCACTTTTGGTAGTATGGCCATTTTGACAATATTAATTCTGCCTATCCAAGAGCAGGGGAGATCTTTCCATCTTCTAAGGTCTTCCTCAATTTCTTTCTTCAATGTTTTGTAGTTTTCATTGTAGAGATCTGTTACCTCTTTGGTTAGATTGATTCCCAAGTATTTTATTTTATTTTATTTTTTTGAGGCTTTTGTGAATGGAGTTTGTTTTCCTCATTTCCCTTTCAGATGTTTCATTGCTTGTGTATAAAAATGCTTTAGATTTATGCATGTTGATTTTATAGCCTGCTATTTTGCTGAATTCATTGATGAGGTCTAGAAGTTTTCTGGAGGAGTTTTTTGGATCCTCTAAGTATAGAATCATGTCATCAGCAAACAGTGACAGCTTAAGTTCCTCTTTTCCTATTCGTATCCCTTTAATTTCTTTAGTCTGCCTAATTGCTCTGGCTAGAGTTTTGAGGACAATGTTGAATAGAAGTGGTGAAAGAGGACATCCCTGTCTCGTTCCCATTTTTAAAGGGAAATGGTTTCAGTTTTTCTCCATTAAGAATGATGTTGGCCATGGGCTTAGCATAAATAGCCTTTACAATATTCAGGTATGTTCCTACTATCCCTATTTTTTCTAGTGTTTTGAGCATGAAGGGGTGTTGTATTTTGTCAAACTTTTTTTCTGTGTCAATTGAAATAACCATATGATTCTTATCCTTAAGTCTACTGACATCATGGATTATGTTTATTGATTTACGGATGCTAAACCATCCTTGCATTCCAGGGATGAACCCCACTTGATCATGGTGCACAATTTTCTTAATATGTTTTTGGATATGGTTTGCCAATATTTTGTTAAGGATCTTTGCATCTATATTCATCAAGGATATTGGTCTAAAATTTTCTTTTCTTGATGTTTCTTTGCCTGATTTGTGTATGAGGGTGATATTAGCTTCATAGAATGAGATTGGTAGGGTTTCCTCCTTTTCTATTTCCTGGAATACTTTGAGAAGTATTGGAATGAGTTATTCTTTGAAGGTCTTGTAGAACTCGGCTGAGAATCTGTCTGGTCCTGGGCTTTTCTTGGATGGTAGGTTTTTAATGGCTTCTTCTACTTCATTGCTTGATATTGATCTGTTTAAATTGTGTATGTCCTCCTGGTTCAGTTTGGGAGGAGCATAATGTCTCTAGAATTCGTCAATGTCTTCGGTAGTTTCTATTTTGTTGGAATACAGATTTTTTTTTTTAAATTTATTTTTATTGTAAACAAATGGGATATGTTGTTTCTGTTTGTACATGGAGTAATAGCATACCATTTGCACATTCATACCTTTATATAGAGTAATGATGTTTGATTCATTCCGTTTTTTTTTCCTTCCCCCCCACCCCTTCCACCTCTCTTTTCCCTCTATACAGTCCCTCCTTCCTCCATTCTTGCCCCCTTCCCACCCCCCATTATGTGTCATCATCCGCTTATCAGTGAGATCATTTGTCTTTTGGATTTTTGAGATTGGCTTATCTCACTTAGCATGATATTCTCCAATTTCATCCATCTGCCTGCAAATGCCATAATTTTATTATTCTTTATAGCTGAGTAATATTCCATTGTATATATATACACCACAGTTTCTTTATCCATTCATCAATTGAAGGGCATCTAGGTTGGTTCCACAATCTGGCTATTGTAAATTGAGCAGCTATGAACATTGATGTGGCTGTGCAATACAGATTTTCGAAGTAGCTTCTCATTATGTTATGTATCTCAGTGGTGTCTGTTGTAATATTTCCTTTTTCATCACGAATTTTAGTAATTTGAGTTTTCTCTCTCCTTCTCTTTGTTAGTGTGGCTAAGGGTTTGTCTATTTTGTTTACTTTTTCAAAGAACCAACTTTTTGTTTTGTTAATTTTTTTTTTGTTAATTTTTTAAATTGTTTCTTTTGTTTCAATTTCATTGATTTCAGCTCTGATTTTAATTATTTCCTGTCTTCTACTACTTTTGCTATTATTCTGTTCTTCTTTTTCTAGGGTTTTGAGCTGTAATGTTAGGTCATTTAGTTGTTGACTTTTCATTCTTTTCTGGAATGCGCTCCATGCAATGAATTTCCTCTTAGTACCGCTTTCATAGTGTCCCACAGATTTTGATATGTTGTATCGTCGTTCTCATTGACCTCTTAAGAATTTTTTTTATCTCCTCCCTGATGTTTTCTGTTATACATGTTTCATTCAGTAGCATATTATTTAGTCTCCAGGTGTTGGAGTAATTTCTGTTTTTTATTTTGTCATTTATTTCTAGTCTCAGTCCATTATGATCTAATAGAACACAAGGCAGTATCTCTGTTTTTTTGCATTTCCTAAGGGATGCTTTGTGGCATAATATATGGTCTATTTTCGAGAAGGTTCCATGTGCTGCTGAGAAGAAAGTGAATCTGTTCGTTGATGGATGGAATATTCTATATATGTCTGTGAAGTCTAGGTTATTGATTGTGTTATTGAGTTCTGTGGTTTCTTGGTTGGTTTTTGTTTGGAAGATTTATCTAGTGGTGACAGCGGTGTGTTAAAGTCACCCAGAATTATTGTGTTGTGGTCTATTTGATTCCTGAAATTGAGAAGGATTTGTTTGATGTACAGGGATGCACCATTGTTTAGGGCATAAATATTTACTATCGTTATGTCTTCCTGATTTATGGTTCCCTTAAGCAGTATGAAATGTCCTTCTTTATCCCTTCTGACTAACTTTGACTTGAAGTCCACTTTATCTGATATACGGATGGAAACCCCTGCTTTTTTACTGAGTCCAAATGTGTGGTAGGTTTTTTCCCATCCTTTCACCTTTAGTCTGTGGATGTCTTTTTCTATGAGATGAGTCTCTTGCAGGCAGCATATTGTTGGGCCTTTCTTTTTAATCCATTCTGCCAGTCTATGTCTTTTGATTGATGAGTTTAGGCCACTAATGTTCAGGGTTATTATTGAGATATGCTTTGTATTCCCAGTCATTTGGCTTATTTTTGGTTTTTAATTTGGCTTGGTTTCTCCTTTGAGTGCTTTTTCTCTATGGTAGTGCCTCCCTTTGCTGACCTACATTGTTGTTTTTCATTTCCTCCTCATGGAATATTTTGTTGAGAACATTCTGTAGTGCAGGCTTTCTATTTGTAAATTCTTTTAACTTCTGTCTATCATGGAAGGATTTTATTTCATCTTCAAATCTGAAGGTTAGTTTTGCTGGGTATAGGATTCTTGGTTGGCAACCATGTTCTTTCAGAGCTTGAAATATGTTGTTCCAGGCCCTTCTAGCTTTTAGAGTCTGGATTGAGAAGTCTGCTGCTATCCGTCTTGGTCTCCCCCTATATGTAATCTGATGCTTTTCTCTCTCAGCCTTCAAAATCCTATCTTTATTTTGTATGTTAGGCATTTTCATTATAATGTGCCTTGGTGTGGATCTGTTGTGATTTTGTGCATTTGGTGTTCTGTAAGCCTCTTGTATTTGATTTTCCATTTCATTTTTCAGGTTTGGGCAATTTTCTGATATTATTTCATTGAATAGGTTGTTCATTCCTTTGGTTTGTATCTCTGTGCCTTCCTCAATCCCAATAATTCTTAAATTTGGTCTTTTCATGATGTCCCATAGTTGTTGGAGGTTCTGTTCATGATTTCTTACCATCTTCTCTGTTTGGGCAACTTTATTTTTGAGATGAAATATTTTGTCTTCATTGTCTGAGGTTCTGACTTCCAAGTGGTTTAGTCTGTGGGTGATGTGATGCTTTCCATTGAGTTTTTTATTTGGTTTATAGTTTCCTTCATTTCATGGATTTCTGCTTGTTTTTTTTTTTTTTTTTTTTTGAGAATCTCTATCTCTTTGTTGAAATGATCTTTTGCTTCCTGCAGTTGCTCTTTCCGCTTATTGGTATTATCATTCATTGCCTGCATTTGCTCTCTTCTTTCATGCTTTGCTTCGCGAATCATCTTTTTTTTTTTTTTTTTTTTTTGGCGGTGCTGGGGATCGAACCCAGGGCCTCACGCTTGCAAGGCAAGCGCTCTACCAACTGAGCTATCTCCCCAGCCCCGCGAATCATCTTAATCATGTATAATCTGAAGTCCTTTTCTGACATTTCTTCTAACATACTGTCACTGGATTCTATTAATATAGAATCTAGATTTGTTTGGATCGTTTTCTTCCCTTATTTTTTCATATTGTTCATGTATCTTCCCCTCTAGCAGTGCAGATCTGGGGTATTGCAGAGTTCCCCCTATAGGCTAATAGTGGACCTATAGGTTTCCAAACCCTTTTTTTAAGGGGAGATCAATATTAGCAGTACCCAGTTCAGACACTATGCAATCCTAGACCAAATAGCCCCTATAGGACAAAATTGTCATAATAAACAGAATGAGTTCAAATATTATCTTCAGTAAAACAAACAGATTTGCAGTAAAGTTTGCAGTTTCTAATGGAAGACAAAGAGGATGCAGAGGGATGTAGAATGTAGCTGTTAATGGGATAAGAAAAGAATATACAGAAGTTCTAGATAATAGAAAGGGTGAGAGTGTAATCAAAAGAAATTGGATGTTAGCATGCAGAAAAGGGAGAAAGAGACTCTGAGGGAACAGGTAAACAAAAAGAAAAGAGAGCAAGAAAAGTAAAGAAATAAAAACAAACTTTTTCAATAAGGAGAAAAAAGAAAATCTACAGTATAACGGTCGTATAGTAATGAAACCTCCCAGTCTTCAGTAGCCTGATGCATGAGAGGTCTCCAGCAGGCGGCTCAGGATGCGATTTGCCCCACCTAAAGATCAGAGCTAGGGCTTCCAGGATTATCCAAGATGGCCACTCTGGCTTCCAAATGTGTTGGCAAATGGGGAGCTGCAGCTCAGGGTGTGGACGTGGTCAGCTGGAGGTCCTGGGGGCGGGATGGGGTTGGTCAGGCAGGGGTCCTGGAGGTCGGGTGTGTTTGGTGTGGTTGTGGGATCCTGTGCAATCAGTTGGTCTGGGTTCCCAGTGATAGGGAGCTGTCAGTTGGTCTGGGAGTCCTGGTGGCAGGGAGCAGTCAGTCGATGTGAGGGCCCCAGAGGCAGGGAGTGATCGGTCGGTCTGAGGGATCCTGGAGACGGGCTCAGTCAGTCCGGCCAGCGGTCCTATGGGGCCTGGCTGTTGTCTCAAAATGGCGGCAGCCACGTGTAATCAAACCTGCAGGTACTGTTGAAATTAATTTCAATAATTATTTACTACAATATATTTAAAAGATTTCAAGATGTAATCAGTGTAGAATAATTTTCTGCTGCTTTAGTTTTAAAGTTTAAGTTCACTAAAATTAAATAAAAATTTAAAATGTAGTTTCTCAGTCCCCACTAGCCATATTTTTAAATGCTCGGTAACCACATGCAGCCAGTGACTGCCCTGTCAGAGCTCTAGATGGGCAGTTTGTTGTAAGATAATTCTATCTTAGAAAATGGTAATGTGTGAAATGCATATTTTCTGTTTGGGGATGATAGTTTATGACTATTTCTCTGTTGGATCACGAATCAAAATTATTTGGCTGACATCGTTAAGAGCCAAGTGTTATTTCTTCTGCATTGGACTGGGAGAGAAGGGACACATGATACAGAAGTGTCTTCCCCAGAGTTACTCAGAAAGGGTAGAGGAGTTGGCAGAGAGCTTTGCTTGCATACACACTGTCCTTATCACATGGATGCACTTCCTGATATTAAGCACCTCCTTTTCACATTCCATCTACGTACCACAATTTTGCCCTTTGTATCTGGTTTGTCCCATGAAGCTTTTTAGTGCTTTCAAAGAGCAAATAAAGGAATCATATTCTCTTTTTTTCTGCTCTATATTCTGCTCTCTGTCTTCTGCAGGCCTACTTTTTCCTCCAGACTCTATCACAGGTTTAAGAATTATTAAATAATTAGAAAGCATGAGAAGGTAGCATTTTCAATTGTGCAGAGACTTTGGAGTCAGTGCTTACTTGGAGCTACCAGGAGTGACTGGAAGGTTCAGACCCTTAGCCAAGGCAGACAGCGACTATAATCTGAAGCCTCCAGGAAGAGTTTAGCAGTTTGCTTCTGATGCATTTAACTGGTAAGCATGTTCTTTAGGAGAACAGAAGATATGGTCACTGTTCAGTCAAAACCAGTACTGAATATGTTCAGGTTATTTGGTCTTCTTCCAAACTGTGTCATTGAATTGGTTTAATTACACTTAAAAAATCATTTGAGTAATATGGACCTTGAGAGCTTGAAACTCCAGCTGCCTTAAGGACTCAGTTTGGCACACTCTTCCTTGGCCATCAGCATTGTCTGCAGCAGCTCTCCTACAAAGCTGCCTGTGCTGCTAGCAGGCACAGCAGGACCCAGTGGAGGAATGGGAACTTTAGAGATGCCTAGGCAAGATGGACAGCTCCTCTACAACTCTCCAGCTGTGTTGTCTTGATTAAGGTATATGACACCTCTGTTTTCTTACTGGTAAAACAGAGATAACAGTTTGTACTTCACAGTGCCAAGATGAGGAGTAAATGAGATGGCACATAGCGATCTCATAAGGTACTTAGCAATGTAACACAAGTACCTATGTTATTATGCTTTTGTGAACTGATCTGACTAGACATTTCTCCAAAGAAAATGAGCCAAGCACATGAAACATGCTGAACATCATTAGCATCATGGGGATGCAGGTGAAAACCCACAATGAGATGCCACTTCCTACCCACTAGGTTGGCTGTAATCTAAGCACATAAGCAGATATGTTACATCTGGCATGATACAATAGATAAAAGCAGGACTTAGTGGGAATGTGAGTGGGGCAGCTGCTTTGGAAAACAGTCTGGCGGTTCCTCAAAAGATTTATCAGAGTTTAATCCTAAGACCCAGCAGTTCTGCTCATAGGTATTTGCCTAGGAGAAGTGGAAACACATCCACACAACACCTCTACATGAATGTTCCTAGCAGCATTATTCATAGTTGCTGAAAAGTGGGAACAGCCCAGATTCCATCAGTGGATGGATGGGCAGATGAATTGTGTGCATCCATACAGTGGAAAATCATCTGGCAGTAAAAGAGAATGAAGGACTGATACATGCCACAGCGTGGATGAACCTTGAAGATATTTGCTGAGTGAAAGAAGCCAGACACACTTATTTGTATGAAATGTTCAGAGGAGGCAATCTCTAGAGACAGGAGTCAGATTAGTGGTGACCAGCAACTGGTAGGGGAGGGGAAATAGGGAGTGACTGCTAGCTAATGGGATTTCTCTTTGGGATGATAAAAATGTTCTAAAATGGCTTGTGATGATGGTTATACAACTGTGAATACACTAAAAATGATTAAATTGTCCACCATTTTAGTGAATGCATTGGTTGGCATGTGAATTACCTCAATGGAGTGGTGTTTTTAAAAAAGAACCAGGGCTGGGGAGATAGCTCAGTCGGTAGAGTGCTTGCCTTGTAAGCATAAGACCCTGGGTTTGATCCCCAGCACCACAAACAAAACAAACAGAGTTTTCAAATTCTAAGCTCATCTTGGTTCTCTTCCTTTCCACATTGTTTTCTCTTTATTTTCCTTCTTTATTCCCCTCCAGTAACACTAGAAAGAAACAAAAGCTAAAAGCCTTTCTATTTCAGTGTACAGTCTTCTTAGTTCAAATGTTCATGCTCTCCTGACCAAGCCTACCAGTCGCACTGTATGTTGCACATTAAAAATGCAATGTGCAATATTAGCTCCTTGTAGATTTAAGTCTTGAAGTTCTCATTAGACAGTGAGACCCTGGAGAGAGGAAATATCAGGTTTAATCAGGGACTGTGCTTCTGTGTATGCACATATTCTTTCATTGAATCCTCAGAGTAATCCTGAGAGTGGTGTTGATTCTGAGGTCCATTTGTAAGTCGATGTCCTTTACTATTACATTGGTCCATCTTTATGTAATGTCTGCAGCACCGTAATGCACAGTCATCTGGTCTGCATGTTAAATTTTTGTGTATGCTGATGCTCCTTCAACATTTTATTTTCTGAAATTTTGTAAGAGAGAAATGGAAATATATCGCCAGGGGGAGTATAGTCTAAACTCTGCCTCCTACAAACACAAATTTTCCTTGACATCTTATTTTTTAAAAAATATTTTCATTAGTTATAGATGGACCCAATACCTTTATTTTATTAGTTTTATTTTTTTTATGTGGTGCTGAGAATAGAACCCAGTGCCTCACATGTGCTAGGCAAGCACTGTGCCACTGAGTCACAACCCCAGCCCAACATCTTATGTTTAATCTTGAAAAACTTTGTGAATTTCAGCATTTTACTCTATATGTGTGTATATTCAAAATATAAAATTCATTCTCCCACCCATACCCTCAACTCTAAATAAAATTGATGTATGTTGTGTGACCTGGTATGAGCCTGGAGTACTGTTAGAGTGCATGTGCACTACTTCTAGAAGCCAAATTGTGTGTCAGTTTTCTTTTCAGCTTTGGGTACTGTTATCTAGTGCTATGTCCAGCAATGACTTCCTCTAAACTCCAGATTCACTCTAGCACCTGTTTGACATCTGTACTTGGATATGAACTTAGTCTCTCACTTAGCAGGACTTGAACAGAACTCTTGATTTTCTTCATGGCTCTAAACCTCTCCTTGTCTCCTTCTCAGTAACAAACTCTATTATCTGCCTAGTTGCCTGTTTTATTCAGCTTTTTCACTGCTGTGACCAAAAGACCTGACAAAAGCAATTAGAGGAAGAAAAGTTTATTTGGGGGCTCAAAGTTGCAGAGGTCTTAGTACATAGATGACTGACTCCATTCCTCAGGGTCTCAGGTAAGGCAGCACATCATGGCAGAAGGGTGTGGTGGAAGAAAGTGGCCAGGAAGCAGAGAGAGAGAGAGTTCTGCTCAACAAGGACACGATATATACTCCAAAGGCATGCCCCTAGTTACCACTATCAGGGTATTAATTCACTGATTGGGTCAGGGCGCTCAGAACCTCATCATTTCATCTCTAAACCTTCTTGCATTGTCTTACATCTCACATCTAAATCGTAACATTGCCCAAGCCCCCCAACCTATCTCTTGTATACCTGCCATATCTACTCCATTGGTAAGACCTGTGGGTTCTAAACTACCCTGTCTCTCACATTCCTCTCCCTGTAACCCAGGCTGTCCCGTCTCACCTGCTTCAGGTGGGAGGCCCTGCCTGATCTGCTTCTTTCTCTCTACAACTCTCTGCACAGCCCATTGAGCTATCTTTTAGAAATGCAGGTCTGATTTCACTCTCCCGCTTAATTCCCGCCAATAAAACCCAAATTCTTATCATGACCTACAAGATTCTGTTTGGCCAGGTCTCTGCCTTCCTCTCCAGCCACATCCTTACCCTGCAACTTAGTTCTTTGCTTTTCTACCCCATGCCTGCTTTCTGCACCTTGAATAGAAGTTCAGTTTCTTTGTGCCTGTTGCAGTTTCCTCTGCCTGGAAGGCTGCTTCTCAGAAGCTGTTGGCTTCATTTCATTCAGATCTTAGCTCAGGCAGACTTTTCCTGACCATGTGTCTAAGTTAGACATGTGTGCCACTACTCTCTTTCTTTCTTTTTGAACTTTTTTTCATTACATACCGCACCTGACATGATCCTCATTTTTTTTTTTTTTTGCACACCCCTCCCCAGTGAAGAATGTAAATTTTACAGGAGAGGGATTTCTTTGTTTATTACCATAGCACCAGTGCCTGAGCAGCTCCTGGCATACAGTAGGCCCTTAAAAGGTATTTGTTGAATAAATGCTTTCTTTCTTCTTGGGCCCAAGGCCACCAAAAGAGTTGGAGTTCTGGTGACCTGAGAGCATTGTCTCGCAACACTTAGCAATGGGAACATGTCTAAGAACTGTGTCCTTAGTGATTCTGTCATTTTATGAACATCAGGTGTACTTAGACTAACTAAGGTGGCTGGCTGCAGGGTTACTAGCAATATGATCCTGTGGGACCACTGCCTCAGATGTGGTCCTTTGTTGACCAGTGTTGTTTTGCCACACATGACTATATGGGCAGTCCTCAGTTAGGCAATGAAAGTTATCAAAAACCTTGGGTGCCTTGCACATTCACAACTAATCTAGTCATGATAATCCCAAACTGGAATCCACCCAAATGTCTGTCTATAGATAAATAGACAGATTGTGGTCCATGCAGTAGAGTTATTACTTGGACTTGGAAGAAAGGAAAAATGGACACATAGCTCCTCACAGATGAATCTTAAAACACTGTACTGCATGAAGGAAGGGCTGGCACAAAAGAGCCAGATCATCATTCTGCTCCTATGGAGACTGGAAAGAGCACACGTTTAGTCTATGTGGACGCGAAAATGCTATCTAGGGCCTGGGATAGAATACAAGAAAATATGTAGGGCTATGGAAGTATTCTGTATCTTGAAATTGGTGGTGACTACACAGTGCATGAATTTGTTAAGACTGACTAAAACATAATTACACTGGGTTCATGTTATGGCATAGGAACTATATCACAGTAAAACTGAAAAAAATTCCACAGTGCCTGATGTGGAGGTGTACTTTGATTCCTTTTGTCTAGTTGGCTTGCCCGCTTCTAGGGCAGGTGACTTCTCTTCTACTCGAGGGTCTCCTGGCTACCTGCTGGCTCATCCTGGATGCATTTACATTCCTGTTTCTGAATCAGTACTGACATCCTTTGGGATACTTGTCCTCTGTCCCTCATTGGCAGGATACCTTCCCATTTGCAGTGTGTGGCCTACCTTCAGATGTGCTGTTGGATGTGCCATCGAGGATGGCTGGGTTTCAGTACCAAAGAGTAAGTACTTCCATTCTGAATGTGGCCGTTTCACAGTATGATGATGAAAAAGTTTTGCCACAGGTTTAGCATGACAGGAAGACATCAGGCATATGCATTTTAAACTCTCAGGTCTTTAGAGACGGTGGTAATTTGAGTGCTCTGCACATGCTCACCCCTCAGAAATCCTTCTCTGTGCAAAAACTGCATTGAGGTGTGGATGAATATCAGACCTGTGTTCATCTTTTGATTTTCCTTTCTTTGGTTCATAGAATCATCCAGTTCTTTCTTCTGTTATTAAAACTATTTTACAACAAGTGATATATGACTACAGCCTCATAAAATGCTGAAGCAATACTTAGAATGTGGTGGGAAAATTGATTCCCTCCCAATTCCCCACTTCTTTCCCCACTCCAGACAAAAAAAACACTATTAAGAGTTTGGCAAGGCTAGGCACAGTGGTGCATGCCTGTAATTCCAGCGACTGGGTGGCTGAGTCAGGAGGATCGAAAGTTCAAAGCCGGCCCTCAGCAATTTAGCAGGGTGCTAAGCAACTCAGTGAGACCCTGTTTCTAAAGAAAATACAAAATAGGGTTGGGGATGTGACTCAGTGGTTGAGTGCCCCTGAGTTCAATCCTCATTACCAAAAAAAAAAAAAAAATGTTTGGCAAGCTGTACACGGTAGTGCACCCTGTAATGCCAGCTGCTTGAGAGGCTGAGGCAGGGGGATCATGAGTTTAAAGCCAGCCTCAGCAATTTATGAGGCCCTAAGCAACTCCATGAGACCCTGTCTCAAATAAAAATAAAAAGGGGCTGGGGATGTGGCTCAGTGGTTAAGTACCCTTGGGTTCAGTCCCTGGTCCTAGAAAGAAAAAAGTTTTGGCAGATATTCTTTCAGATCTTCTCAGGATTTATATGCAAAGCGTATATATATGCATGGATATATCTTACATAAGCAGAATCACTCTGAGTTTTCAGTTTGCTCTTTTCACATAACTGCACATCTTGGGGATTCTCCCTCTCTGTACTTCTAGATCTGTCTCATGCTCATTAGTGCCTGTATAGGACATAGAATGGATGAAACAGCATATTTAACAAATCCCACTAAATGGAGAGTTAGTTTACTTCTCACTTTCACTCTTTCAGACAAAAACTGAATTTAGACTAATGTAAATAATTTGTTTTTAGTTTTTTCGTTACTCATTTATTCATTTATATAATCGTATTACATTTTTAAAACAGTCTGTTGGGGTGACAAGTCCCTCACTGATATTATAATATTGAAAACCTTTGGAAGAAAGGTTGCTTCGTAAACTCTTTGGGGGTGTGGATTGTTGTTGATAAATTTTTTTTTTCTGGTATTGGGGATTGAACTCAGGGCCTCGTGTGTGTTGGACAAGTACTCCACCACTGAGCTGCATCCCATCTGTCTTACTTAATTTTGAGCCAGGGTTCTAAGTGCAGAGACCAGCCTGTGATCCTCCTGCCTTAGCCTCCCGAGTTGCTGGGACTATAGGCGTGCACCACCCTTAACGGGCTAGTTCAATGCACAATGCCTTATTAATGTTGTGTTTCAGGGCCTTCGCTTTAGGTATGATTATAAACCAACAGGCTTGCAGTCTGTTACAAAATCGTCTCACAGATTATACCTCCTTAGTTCAAAAGAAGCATATATCTGTGGTCTGAAGCTAGAGCCGTGGCCTCTGGTGGTATCATTTGGAATCACCAGTTGGTTGTAATCGATACTCTGCGTCGGCATTTTCTTGTGAAGCTGGAGTCAAGAATATGTGGAAAATATTCTTTCTCTTTCCCACTTTTTAAATTTGAAATCCTGTTAGGACATTAGGACATGCATTGATGTGGAACTTTCTGCCAGCTTCTGTGGATGACCATCTGTTGCTAGTTTATTAGTGTTCAGAATACTAGAGCTAAGGATGTTTCTTCATCCTCTTGTCCCGTAGTCATGGAGATGCACAGGTGTGAAAGATTGTGGTGCTTCAGCAGAATTGGAAAGTTGTACTTCTGCAGACAGGTTGGGGTCTCTCCAAAGCCTGTGCCATCAGTGCCTTTGCTCAGCTCTGCTGTTTCACAAATGGTGGGGTGGGGGCAGGCTGACACTGTTTCAGCCACACAAGAACGGCCAGAGTGGCCCTCTGGTAGGTTTTGACTGCCTCTTTGTTATGAAACCATCAGACCCGGTTTGCTTTCACATCGGCTGACCTCGGCATTACCCTCACCTTCCTTCCTCCCTTCTGTTTTTGGTGTTTGACTTGCCTTTGTGATTGTCAGTAAACCTCGGTGTGAGGGTGTTGCCGTCCGCAGAAAGTACTACGTTCTCTGGTGGTATTAGTTGTCCAGGCTTTAAGCTTCCTTCCTTTTAAACAATATAGGCAGCCTGTTGTGTGTGAGGGTATAATTTCTTGTTAACTTTTTAATTTATTGTGATTAAGGTGGTTTTTAAAAGAAAGCCATTTTCTCTACTTAAAACTTACTTGGCAAGACGGTGGAAACCCTAGAACCTTGTTTCATAGGAGTGTGTAGCCATCTGTTAGGAACGTGTCTGCTGGGATCCAGTGGCCACTTCTCTGTTCGTGTGCAATTAGACATCTTCTTGGGGGCAAAGCAGGGGCTTGGGGTATCGACTAACCTTGAGGCATTTCACATTGTTCCTTTGCCCTCAGTCATTAGATATTAAATATTTGTGGATAAGTGAGATTCTGTGGATTTAGTGGATGAATGGAAAAGGTTCCATTTTCCTCCCAGAAGGAGTTTGTCAGGATAAAGTATTGCATATTATCTTTCTTAAGGATGACAGATCCTAGTAAGAAGTACCTTTAATTAGAGTAAAGCTCTTAGGAGACAGAAAGTTCATTTAATAATTCAACAAATACTTACTGAACATCTGTTACATACCAGGCATTTTCTGGATTTTGGGAATAGAGTGATACACAAAATATTTGAATGTCTTCTTTCATGATACAGAGATTTGAGCTAAGGAGACATATTTAGACAACACAAATAGAGGACAGTATGACGTGTTAGTAACTTGTGCTGGGCAGGAAAAATGAAGTGGGAAGACAGACAGGAAGTGTTGAGGGTCATCACATGGCTTAGGTATTATTACAGCTGGTTTCCCTTCGTAAACTACACATTTATTTTGTGCATTCAAAAATGTGAAGGGAACTAGAGTACCCAAGGGACCTTGGCATGCAAAAGGTTAAATACTCTGCGTGGGAGGGTCCTCACTTCACCCCCCCCAGTGTGATTAAGAGGTGTCTATTTTCTTTTTTATGCTTTATGTTATAATGATGTGGTAGACTTTTCCATGTAGATTTTCATATTCTGTATGGTAATTGTGATTTTTAGGTTTTCTTTAATTATTTGAAGCCATCACTCACTTTGAGACTGGTGTTGTAGGTCAGATTTTCCATTTGTGTTCTGCACAACTCTAGGGTACCCTGGAGCCTTTTTGGGGACTCTGTGGCCATCTTAAATTTATATTTGAATCATTCTCATCTAGTTTTCTCTAAACAAATCAGTCAGATGCCCGGCCTTGAAAGATGTATAGTAAGGAACAGAGACAGGGGTTGCTGCATGTTTATGGGGCAGAAACAACAGGTTGTTGACAGATGCAGAAAGTGGATTAACCACTGATTTAACCCCTTCAGTGTATGCTACTGAACCAGTATGAAGACCTTGAGCCCATGCTAATGTCTGTATAAAAATGATAAGACTTTTTTTCCCAGTTTGTGGTGCAGGATCCAGCATAAACCCAGCACCTTACCCATGCTAGGGAAGTGCTACCCATTGAGCCGCATCCCTCGCCCCCAAGCCCCCAAGTTTTTCTTTTTATTTGGTCAGCTAAGAATACACAGACTAAAGAACAAGTAAAACATCGTTTGCCCTTATTAGTGGAGAGATGTAGACCGTTGAACAATCAGCCACAATATGTTATGGTTAGAGCTAGGATAGAGATAGGCCCAGGTGTTGTCGAGATCCCCTCAAGGGGATAGCTCCTGCACCCGTGCACCAAACTGCTTGAGAAGGGCTGTGCTCACTGCTTTTCCTTTGTTCTCTTCTGATCGCAGCACTTTGTCATTTAGTGAGGTGGACTTTCCAGCCCACCACCTACTGCTGGTTATTCTGTAAGGTATACTTTTCTAAGATGTTGAAAAGAGCCAAAGGATAATATTATGCCACATGTGAAAATTATGTGAAATTCAAATTTCTGTGTTCTAAGTTTATCACAATACAGCCACTCTCATCCCTCTGTGGATGGTCTGTGGCTGCTTTCTCCCTACAGGCAGTAGAGTTGAGCTTGTCAGAGACCGGTAGGGCCCACAAAGCTAAAATATTCAGGCCTTTTGTAGAAAAGTTTGCCAACTCTTGCCTTTAATGCTTTTTAATGCCCTACTGAAATGCAGAAGGCTGAAATGATGGTATTCTGTCAAGGAGAATGCAAGACATCCTGGTACTCTGCTCTTAACTGTTGCAAGTAGTGCATTGGAAATATCTGAAACTTCTCCCTCCCTCCCTCCCTCCCTTCTTTCCTCCCCTCCTTCTTTTCTCCCTCCCTTCCTCCCACCAAAGCACAGTACACACACACCTTCATGCACTTACAGCCTTTGACCTCATTCTTGTCTGTTTTCACTTTGGTTATGGGAAACATTTTAATACTTCTCAAAAAAGAGGGTACCTGAGTCAAAATGACCCCCAGAATACTTGCCTAAAGAGCAGGAATTATGAGGTCCTCTCTTAGGTGTGTGTAAACCTGCAGGACATTAGAACCATCCTTTAGCCTCTCTTTAGGTCTCTTAGATGGCAGGTTGATGAGTCAGTTCACTAAATCATCTTTATGTAGCTCAGTAGAGGTATCACTGTAGGTGGTTGGGGTGACCTGGCCTTTGTCACTTTCTACCCTGGTGACCTTAAATAGCTTATTTAAATTTTCTGAGCCTCTATTAACCTCATCAGAAAACATGGCTATACTAGTGACCTTATGAAATGAAATAAGATCATGTTCTTAAATCTGCTGGCATTGCTGGGTACCTGTTTGTCTTGAGTTGTTGCAGACAAAACTCAGCCTTTGTGCATTATAGGCAAGCACTCTGCCTCTAAGGGACATTGGAGCCCACTAGTAGGTGTTTATTGTAAACTATGAAAATTATTGTGACTGTGAACCCTTCCTTTGTATTATAAGACTTTTTTTTTTTTTTTGGTATCCAGGGATTGAACTCAGGGGCACTTGACCACTGAGCCAAATCCCAGCCCTATTTTTGTATTTTAATTAGTGACAGGGGGTCTCACTGAGTTGCTTAGCGCCTCACTGTTGCTGAGACTGGCTTTGAACTCGCGATCCTCCTTGCCTCAGCCTCCTGAGTTGCTGGGATTACAGGTGTGAGCCACCATGCCTGGCTTATTGTAAGACTTTAAAAAGTAAAGGTATCCAGTAGTTTGTTTTAATGTGTGATTGATAGCCCATCATTGTGCATTAATGTGTTTGCATTTAATGTTAATGTGTTTGCTAAAAACTGTCTTCCTAAACACTGAGTAATTTAAACCAAGACCTCCAGTGGCTGGGACATTCTAGCTCCTGTTTTAACTTGAATTCAGGGGTGGAAAGAGTGTCTTTTCCTGCGAACATGTTCAGTCACATTATCATTTTACGTGCTCCAAGATGATGGAAGAAGAGGTTTCATTTTGTCATGTCATCTCCCTTCCGTATTGACTACTTTCTTTCCGCTCCACCTGTTTTCAATAATTTATTGAACTGTTTAATGAATGAACAGTTTTAATTCTCCCTTGGAAGGTTAGTTTTGACAAGACAAGAGAAGTTCTAATGTTTGCTTAGCATAATTGTTGATAGTTTAGAGGAAACATGCTTCCAGGGACAGTGTTAGATCATCAGTGAAGACATTGCATGTTTTAGAAAAGTATTTATTTATGTTTTAGAGAAGTTTTTAAATTTTTCATTTTATATACAAAGAACTATACAGTTGCTTTCATTGGATTTCATTTTCTTGGATAGTCCATTCAAGGAACATCCCTGCCTTAGTGAAGTCCCCATCTTTGGCAGCAAGCCCTGGTAGCACACCTTGAGTCTGTGTTTCTGCATCAAACCAGGCTGTGTTGAGCAGCCTCGGCAGGGGCATTGGTGGCCCATCTTGCTTCTAGGGATACAGCAAGGCAAAAGACTTTGTTTTTTTAAAAAGTTTTCCATTGCTCTTCATTTCTGAAAGTCTACCAAACACTAATTATATACTCCATTTTAAGCAAACTCATTTATGAAACACCTGTGTTTATGACTTGTTCAATGAAAAAGATGGGGCCCCTTTAAATAGCTAGCCTTCCTAGTAGAATGAGCATAATTATTTGAATTACATGAAACTGTGTAAAGTCAGATTGATGCAGAGTAAGCTGGACATGTATAGATCATAGTTAAGAACACAGGCTTTGTAGTCATGTAACATAGTTGTGATTCAAAACCTGGTTTTGCAGTTTACTTAATAGCTATCTATAATCTTGGCCTTTTGGTTTCTCATGGGAATAATAATACTGAGGTCATTTTGAGGTGCAGTCATCGCTTGTGAAGTACTGAACTTGGTGCCAGATACATAGAAAGGGCTTCCATCATTTTCACTGTGGGTGGGTTATTTTAGATCTGTACAATGTATTGCTCCTTTGGGTGTATAACTGATGGCCTATGTCTCTCAAGCTTCATTTTTTTATGCTCTCAAGCTCCAGCCACAGTGAACTAGCAGTCCTCCTAAAGTTTCATGGCATCCTTACCCGCTATACATACGCCTGTGCTCTGTCTGCTTAGAACAGCTTTCTTCTTGCCTCTTTTTCCCCTACCTTCAGAGCCCAGTCATGAGGGACATTTCCAGGAAAACTTCCCTCACGCCCCAGCCATGTGCCTCCCTGGAATCCCATGCCCCTCTGCTTCCCATCTTGCATTGTAAGGAACTGCCTTACTTGTCTCTCGGTGAGACTGGGAGCTTCTTAAGGGCTTTCCAGTGAATTCTGTTCCTTGTCTAGCTTTCTGGTTTCTGTTAGCAGTGCACACCATTGCCGCTGGTAGAGAAGAGGCAAGGTCTTGCCTGGAGAATGCACCAGACCTGGGTGAGCCAGCCTGGTTGTGGCCTTTGCTGTTCCCTTGATCCTAGTAGTCAGGTGTTTCCTTGCTCTGAAACACGCCTGTGTTAGTCTTGAGAGATCAGAGCTGGCGACGAGTGATCCCTGGACAGGTAAATCCCAGTGGAACCAAAGCTGGGTCTCACTTTCTTTAATTGGAGCCATCTTAGAAGGAGATATTGAACTGAAAAGAAACATCAGTCATTGGAAAGCGGTTTCAATTACTGGTCTATCCATATTTAGAATTCTTGCAATCATTTCCACTGTATGTAACACTGAAATCCTTTGTGGTTGTCTGCTGCAAAAATGAATCTTGACCCAGCGACTTTAAATGCTTTTGACACCATTGGGAATTTTTGAGAATTCTTAATTTAATCTGCACTTGTCCTGGTGGGAGGAGGAGTGAGGGAGAAGCCATAGCCTTTGCATGGAAGGGTGTGCTGTTTATTGGTAAGCAGAGGGGGTGTGTTCTGGAACTTCTTTTACCAGGTACTGATTATTAACATGATAAATGCCATGTTGTAACTTTTATTTCTGGAGGCAGTAAAGAACCAGCCAAACACAGAGATGAGTAGGAGGTGACTGGCACCCCAGGGCCCTGGAGTTGTTTGTGCAGCCCAGTCCCCAGGTGCAGAATGCCTTGTCAGTGGGAATGAAGAAACGCCTGGCTCCTACTGCTAATGGCACTGACCTCCTCAGTGATGTTACCTGTACTTCTTCTCTTCATGGACCCGTGGTGAGGTTGAGATGGAAACCACTTTTCTCTCCCCTTCCCATCCCAAACATCACGTGCTGCTGCTTTACCTTAACTGGTAAAGTGATTACTTGGCTCTTGTCACGCTGGGACTTGTCCTGCCAGAGAACAGGAAGGTCACTTCACCACACCCTTTGGTTCCCTGTGTGCAATGACAATAGCCCTTTCTCTCAAAGATTGTTAGTGTTCAGAGGCATAGGCCTCCCCAAAGGGAAGGAGGCGGCTGTAGAGATGCACGTGGCTCAGCAGGTTTTCCGAATGGCTGGGGTTTTGAGTGCAGAGCCTTCCACTAGACCACCACTCCTTTTTCTTCCGTGTTGGTGCCTGACCCTACCAAGGGTGGAGCAGGGCCTCTTCTAGACAGGGCTCGCATTGTTCCCGCAAGTTGTCTTGTGCAGGGCATTTGTGGGAGGGGTAGAGTAGGAGTGTAAGACTGAGTTTCCTCTCTCAGTGAGCTAAAAATATAGCTGGGGAGTGATGACAAGCACAAAAAACTGAGAATGTCAGTGTATGTTCTGCATATAACTTCACAAAAGTGACAGGTGTAATAAATGAATAGAACCAGCAAAGTGTAGTCATCACTTTGTATCTGTGGGAGATTGTGGGGGGTTGGTTTCAGGGCCCCCACCAGAAATCAGAGTCCCTGGATGTTCAATTGCTTCATTTAAAATGATGTTGTATTTATATATAGCTTATGCACATTCTCCTTACTTCCCCGCCCCAGTACTGGGGATGAACCCAGAGGCACTGTACCGCTGACCTGTATTACCAGCCCTTTTTATTTCTTTTTAAAATTTGAGTCAGGGTCTTGCTAAGTTGCCTAGCTGACCTTGAACTTGCTATCCTCCTGCCTCAGACTTTTGAGTTACTAAGATTTAGGTGTTGCCACCACACCTTGGTCAGACTTTTTTTTCCCCAAATTAATTAATTTTTTTCCCCATATTCCTAGCCCTTTTTATTTTTTTCTTTTGAGACAGGGTCTCGCTGAGTTGCTGAGGCTGGCCAAATTTGCAAACCTCCTGCCTCAGCTCCCCTGAGTCACTGGGATTACAGGCATGGACCACTGTGCCCAGGCTTCCAAATGTTTTGATCCGAAGTTGGTAGAGCCCTTCATATTGACAATGACAAAATAGTGACCAGATCATATGCTGAAGTTTATAGGGAGAGGGACTTGAATTCCTTCTTAGAATCTGGCTTTTGAACTAGATTTTTTGTTTTCAAGTTTTTGTTGTGGGGGATTTTTTTAAATATGCAAAAATAGAGAAGAATGTATAATGAATCCCTGTGTACTCATCACCCAGGTTCGTCATCAGCTCTGTCAGTGTTTCATCTGCATTCCTGCCCCCTGCCCCCTGCCCTTGTCCCGGCTCCCCAGGAAATCCCAGACATAACAGTTTCAATGTCTATCTCCAGAACATGGGGGCACTTTAAATAAGTACATAACCACAATACCTTTATCTTCTAAAAAAGTTAATAGTTAGCTCTTCATTATCTAATTTATAGTCAATTAAACTGACTTTTTCAAAGAGAAGATTCTAATAGGTGGTGATTGGGAAGAAGGAATTCAGGGAACAGCAAGTGCAAAATCAGAGAAAGTGTATAAGAGAGGAAGTAAAAGTCTGATTTAGGGTTGTGGCAGTGAGTATGAAAAGGAAATTGCAACTATGAGTCACTGCAGAGGTAAACTTAGTGGAATTTTCTAATTGAGGACAGCATTCCTTCTGTTTCTGGCAGCAGTGTTTGAGTGGGTCATTTTGAATCATAGAGAACAGGGTCCAGCAAGTATGGCTTCAGACCAAGTCCTGCTGTCTACCACTGTATAAATAAAGTTTCATTGGAACACAGCCATACCCATTGTTGATGCATTGTGTATGGCTACCTTTCACCCCACAGTGGCTGAACTGAGTAGTTGCAGCAGAGACCCTATGATGTGCAGAGTCCAAAATTTTTACTATCTGCTGGCCTACTCCAGAAAAATTTTGTCAAGCCTCAGTCTAGAAGAACTTGGGCTCTGGTTTAGTAACTGCGCTGCAGCTGTTGATCAGAAACAGTCATGGGTTTGTGATAACACTGTGTAGAGTCAAAAGCCTGGGGTTGTGTTTTGCTCTGTCTTTATCATTCACTCCAGCTGAGGAAGCGAGTCTCTAGGAATCTCTTTGCCAGTTTGTTACTTGATTTTATTTGTGCTTTGTCCTGCTCCTCTGCTGGAAAGAAAGCTCCATGAAGTCGGGGTTTTGTGTCTTGTGTATACTACTGTATCCATCAGGGATTGGATCAGTGCCATACAGTTAGTAGACACCCAGTAAATAATTGTTGGATAATAAGTGAAATCCTTTAGTCTTTTTGTTTTCTTCTACATTAGACCATTTGGAGCTTCTTGGGGGTATAAGGGTGATATATTTTAGGTGGCAGGGATGCCATTATGTAAATCTGTGGTAGTTCTCCCTTAACAAAGTTTAGAAAACTGTTCCATCAATACAATAGAGTATCAAGCAGCAAGGAAAACTCGAAGCTGTGAAGACTGTAGAAAAATGATTAGGGTGTGTCACAATCTTTGCACATTACCTCTCTAAAATACAGGCGAATATGGACAAAGCCTGGAAAACAAAGCAGAAATGAAATCATTGTTTTAAGACACTGGACTTTTGGTGATTTTTTTTTTCTCTCCAAGATTTTTCTTTAATACTAAGACTGACTCATCCTTTCAGTTATGATTTTTAAAAAATATATAAACTTCCCGTGCTTCCCCCCAGGTTCACACCCTCCTGCATGATGTCCAGAAACACAACTTGGAGTGTGGAGCACAGTCAACAATGACCACTGGCATGGTGATGCACTCTTGAGATTCCACTGACTCAGGAGGCTGAGGCGGGGAGGATGGAAGGTTCAAGGCCAGCCTTAGTAACTTAGCAAGATCTTATCTCTAATAAAACAATAATAAAAGGACGGGATGTAACTCAGTGGCAGATCACCCCTGAATTCAGTCCCTGGTACTTGCCAAAAGCAAGACGCAAGGATGAGAAATTGGATATTAATACAATATATAATATGCTAACTTATTATAATTAGAGATTGTATTAAATCTAATATTGGAAAGATAGATGAGCATTATGGGTAGACATTTTACTTCATCCTGCAGTATAAAACTACCATGCCCTTCCAGCAAGAAGTGTGGTTGGAGTCTGATTTGTTTATAGGCTTTGTTTAAACAAAAGCCCCAAGGTGCTCCTTCTGGCTGTCTTTCTCATGGTGCCATACAAAGCCAGCATTTTTTACCAGATGCAGTTATTTGGACCCGTCATTTAGTTTTCTTCCTATTTTAGTTCAGCCTATCTTTAAAAATGTGAATAAATCTTTTCTTTGTACTTCAGTTCTCAAAGTACAAAATCATTGTTCTTTGAATATCTTCTAAGGATGTAGTAAGTTTACAATGCTTTTAGTTAAATATTGAATAGGTCTTTGTGTTTTTTCTAGCAAACTGCATTGCTAGGATATACATACATTGCCTTAGGCTTCACACGAGCATTCTTGCCAGGGGCTGGAATTCTGCAGCACAGAATACAGAAAATTCTGCAGTTTCAGAAGCCTACTTCTTAAGGCAGTATTACCTCCCAGGGTTAGCAAATGGGAAGATGATCAAGCACCTGCTCTCATTTAAATGAGAGTAAAACCCAGGTCCTCCCAGTGGCCCTCAGGAGTCTCTGTGAAATGACTCCATGGTTGATCTTGCCACTTCCTGCTCTGCTGCACGTGCCTGGTCTTCTTCCTCAGAAATCTTCAGATATGGGGTCATGACCTCAGTCTTCTTTTTTTTTTTTCTTTCCTTTTTAGATGTAGATGGACACAATACCTTATTTTATTTATATATTTTATGTGGTGCTGAGAATCGAATCCAGTGCCCCACAAATGCTAGGCAAGTGCTCTGCCACTGAGTTACATCCCCAGCCCATAGCCTCAGCCTTTGAACTGCCCCTGCAGGATAGAGTCACTGTTCTTTCTTGCCTCTTCTCAAAGTCCCAGCTGCCTTCCCAATGAAGTCTTGAGCTCCCCTTGCCTGCCTCCCTACTGCTCCATCACAGACTTGCCAACTTCTCACTGCTTCGTAATTTTCTTATAGATCATGTGTATTGCTTACCATTTCCCCCACTTCCAGGTGGAATGGAAGTTCCACGAGGGCTAGGATTCTTGCTGGTTTTGTCACTGTTGTATCCCCAGTGGTTAGATTGGGATCCAACCCATAATAAGTGCTTGATAGATGGACAAGATGGCTGGAATGCGTGTCTCCCCTTGCTCTTGGGATTTTCTTAACTTACGTGATTGTTACCACTGAGTCGCATTAATAACCTCAGTGGTGCTTTGTTCCCCCTCTAATGAGCAAGAACAAAATGTTTTCTCTGGGTTCTGGTGTAGCTGAGAAAGGATAGAGATTTCAAGGAAACATTTTAGGTACGAAGAGCAGTAGAGCAGCTGGTGCAGAGTATGCAAATATTAAATAGTCCCACTGGTGGTGTCTGACTCCTGAATCTGTGCTTGCGTGATTGTATTCTAACCTACCCACATTTCTACCTTCAGTGAGCCAGTGCTGACCTTGCCTGTGTATCATCTCATACCCTGCTCTTTCTTGTACATGTGGCAACTGTCAACGGGACCAAGACAGCACCCATTTGCTAGTTTGAACCTTGTTATTCTACCCAGGCTGCTATTACAAAAGACTGTAGACCAGGTAGCTTAAGCAACAGACATTTGTTTTCTAACAGTTCTGGAGACTGAAAACCAAGATCGGTGCCAGTAGGGTTGGTTCATGATAAGGCTGCTCTTCCTAACTTAAAGATGACTGCCTTTCTGCTGTGTCCTCAGGTGGCCTTTGGTTTGTTCCTCTGTGCACACGCAGGTGAGGGAAGACAAATGGGGGAAGAGAGAGAGAATAAGAATGAGAGAAAGCAAGTTTTGGCATCCCTTCTGTTTATAGGGACACCAGCCCATCAGGTCAGGTCCACTTTAGGACCTCATTTATCCTTAACTACCTCCTCAAGGCTCTGTCTCCAGATACTGCCACATTGGGGATTAGGGCTTCACATGAAATTTGGGAGGATACAATTCAGTCCCTAAAACTGCTGTTTCTTTGAACGAAACAAATAACTAGGTTTCAGGTGAGATGTCTCACACAGGTAGGATGACCTTCATTCACTTTTTCAACTAGCATTTATTGAAAACCAACTGTGTGCCACATTCCCAGGCAGATGCAGGGACTGTCTTGGACCCAGCCATTGTGAAGCTCACAGCTCAGTAGAGGAGACTGAGGGGGTAAGAGCTGTGGAAGAGTTGTCTGTGCCAGGGGAAGTTTCCTTGAGAAGGCTATGCAGGATTCTTGTGGTCTGTAATTGACCATACAGTAGCAGATGAGTCACATCTTCATGCACACAATCATGAGAAGGCAAAGCCTGCAACTTAGCTTAGCCTCTTCCTGGGTCTTTACCTGGCCTTACTCTTCAGTGGTATTCATCCCCCTCCCCAATCTTTGCCTTAACATTTACTATGTCATTTCAACCAACAGTAGCTTCACCTTTTATTGAAAGCTGAATCTTCAGTCCCTCTTCTCGTCTCCTAGCTTTCTGCACAGAAGTTCCTGGTGCTAAGTGAAAAAAGCTGTTCCTGGCAGAGCCTACCATTTTCCATCAATAATTGATAAAAGAGGGTGTCAGCACTCTTCATGAAATTGCAATTACTGATTCAGCATTTTGTGAAGTTCTTACTATTGTTAGAAATACCAGGGTACCCGAAGGAATCAAACTTAGAAATAGCTCAGTAAGGCAAACTTTACTTCTGCAGAAGGAGCATGCTACCAAAGGATATTCTGCAAGCAAACACACTTGGGCGATCAGTCTGCCTGTTTTTATCCCTAATGCAGCACCACCCCTTGCTCTGAAAGGAGGAGCTTGGAGTTACAGTCTTTGTGACTGGCTGATGTTAAAATTGCAGAGAACAAAGGGAAGGGCTACAATAGAATCTCAGTTGAGGTGGTTATGATTGGATCTTACTTCCCAATTAAGGTTAATACTATATTCTAAAAATATACCACCAAACTTGCTATTTCTCACACTATGTAAAAAGTACAAGTGATTTGATAAGTTGTGACTCCAGAGAATTCCTTATGTAATAAACCAATATTTCCTTTTCCTTGGAGTGGGGGGAGATACAGATATCATTAAGTTTGTTTGGGTTGCTTTAATCCTGTTTGGTTTTCCTGCCTGTGCTGGGCATGTTTATGAGAGTGTAAATGATGTCTCTAACAGTATGAAGGAGTATCATTGGTGACCCATGGTCCTGAATGAATGAAAAAATGCTCCATGCATGCATTAGTGCTCCATGACCCCGTTTGCCAGCTATTGACACCTTACAGATACCTCCTGGCATTAATGGCGTGTCTTGACTTTACAGCATGCTCCAGAACAGACTTGGAGTCTGTGAATACTCTCTGATCCTTCTCCCTTCTGCATGTTCTTTCCCAAGCATTTGTTTATGATGTTTCTTATCCTTGGGGTGTAAACTTCCCAGATAGGTGACCTGCCATGTAAGTGACACATTTTAATAGTGTTTGTAATTGCATAGTAGAAACTTTTAAAAAGAAGTTTTTAAATCTTTTTTCTTTGTTGTTACTCTTTACTTTCTATGCCAAGTTTGCTTGTGCATTCATCCCTCTGTTCCTCCATCCTTCCATCCATCTCTTATTGGGCATTTACTTAGTTGTTCATTCTTGCATAACTGTCTCAACTTGACAGTTGCCCTGACCTTAACAAATTGGATTTTTGTTTTTTGTGCTGTGTGTATGTGTGTCTGTGTCTTCTTACACTGTTTTTCTTTTTCATTCTCATGTGGAATAACTTCTTGTGCTCTAAGAGCTTTCAATTTCAATTACTGAAATTAATTTCTGCAATATACTCTTCCTGACTAGCTTCCAAGGTTTACCTGCTGTTTTATAAATAGGTCCATCACAAAGACAGTTATGTAGATAGGAAATAAATATGCTTTCCTCTTTCTCAGTACTATGATTGACTCATTGTAACTTCAGAAATGGAGAAAATCTCAGACAGTGCTGTCAAATAGAAATATAGTGTTACTTTAAAAAAATTGCCACATATTTACTTTTCAAAAAAAATTTTATTGTGATGTGACTTATACCATGCAGTTCACCCATTAAAAGTGTGCAGTTCTGGGCTGGAGTTGTGGCTCAGTGGTAGAGTACTTGCCTGGCATGTGTGAGGCCCTGGGTTTGATACTCAGTATCACATATAAAAGATCCATTGACAACCAAAAACAAAATTTAGAACAAAATGTTTTAAAAGAAAGTGTGCAGTTCCATGGTCATGAAGACTTTAAATTTTTAATAGTTTTATTAAAAAAGGAAAAGGAACAGGTGAAATTAATTTTTTTTCATCCTCTTCTTACTCCTTTTTTTATTCTAATTTATTTTTATTGTAAACAAATGGGATACATGTTGTTTCTGATTGTACATGGAGTAACAGCATACCATTTGCGTAATCATACATTTACATAGGGTAATGATGTTTGATTCATTCTGTTATTTTTTCCTCCCCTCCACCCCTCCTACCCCTCTTTTCCCTCTATACAGTCCCTTCGTCCTCCATTCTTATGCCCTTCCCACCCCCCATTATGTGTCATCATCCGCTTATCAGTGAGATCATTCGTCCTTTGGTTTTTTGAGATTGGCTTATCTCACTTAGCATGATATTCTCCAATTTCATCCATCTGCCTGCAAATGCCATAATTTTATTATTCTTTATAGCTGAGTAATATTCCATTGTATATATATACACCACAGTTTCTTTATCCATTCATCAATTGAAGGACATCTAGGTTGGTTCCACAATCTGGCTATTGTGAATTGAGCAGCTATGAACATTGATGTGGCTGTATCTCTGTACTATGCTGATTTTAAGTCCTTTGGGTATAGGCCGAGGAGTGGGATAGCTGGGTCAAATGGTGGGTTCATTCCAAGTTTTCTAAGGAATCTCCACACTGCTTTCCAGAGTGGCTGCACTAATTTGCAGCCCCACCAGCAATGTATGAGTGTACCTTTTTCCCCACATCCTCTGCAACACCTATTGTTGCTTGTTTTCTTGATAATCGCCATTCTAATTGGGGTGAGATGGAATCTTAGTGTAGTTTTGATTTGCATTTCTCTTATTACTAAAGGTGGTGAACATTTTTTCATGTTTGTTGATTGCTTGTAGATCTTCTGTGAAGTGTCTGTTCATATCCTTAGCCCATTTGTTGATTGGGTTATTTGTATTCTTGGTGTAGAGTTTTTTGAGTTCTTTATATATTCTGGAAATTAGTGCTCTATCTGAAGTATGAGTGGCAAAGATATTCTCCCACTCTGTAGGCTCTCTCTTCCCATTGCTGATAGTTTCTTTTGCTGAGAGAAAGCTATTTAGTTTCAATCTATCCCAGTTGTTGATTCTTGCTTTTATTTCTTGTGCTATTGTTGTCCTGTTAAGGAAGTCTGATCCTAAGCCAACAAGGTGAAGAATTGGACCTACTTTTTCTTCTATAAGATGCAGGGTCTCTGGTCTGATTTCAAGGTCCTTGATCCATTGTGAGCTGATTTTTGTGCAGGGTGAGAGATAAGGGTTTAGTTTCATTCTGTTGCATATGGATTTCCAGTTTTCCCAGCACCACTTGTTGAAGAGGCTATCTTTTCTCCATTGCATATTTTTGGCACCTTTGTCTAGTATGAGAAAATTGTATTTATTTTGGTTTGTGTCCGTGTCCTCTATTCTGTACCATGTGATCTAACCTGTCTATTTTGGTGCTGATACCATGCCGTTTTTGTTACCATTTCTTTGTAGTACAGTTGAAGTTCTGGTATTGCGATACCCCCTGTTTCACTCTTCCTCTAAGGATTGCTTTAGCTATTCTGGGTTTCTTATTATTCAGATGAATTTCATGATTGCTTGCTCTATTTCTGTAAGGTACACCATTGGGATTTTAATTGGATTGCATTGAATCTGTATAGCACTTTTGGTAGTATGGCCATTTTGACAATATTAATTCTGCCTATCCAAGAGCAGGGGAGATCTTCCATCTTCTAAGGTCTTCCTCAATTTCTTTCTTCAATGTTTGTAGTTTTCATTGTAGAGATCTGTTACCTCTTTGGTTAGATTGATTCCCAAGTATTTTATTTTATTTTATTTTTTGAGGCTTTTGTGAATGGAGTTTGTTTTCCTCATTCCCTTTCAGATGTTTCATTGCTTGTGTATAAAAATGCTTTAGATTTATGCATGTTGATTTTATAGCCTGCTATTTTGCTGAATTCATTGATGAGGTCTAGAAGTTTCTGGAGGAGTTTTTGGATCCTCTAAGTATAGAATATGTCATCAGCAAAACAGTGACAGCTTAAGTTCCTCTTTTCCTATTCGGTATCCCTTTAATTTCTTTAGTCTGCCTAATTGCTCTGGCTAGAGTTTGAGGACAATGTTGAATAGAAGTGGTGAGACGAGGACATCCCTGTACTCGGTTCCCATTTTTAAAGGGAAATGGTTTCAGTTTTCTCCATTAAGAATGATGTTGGCCATAGGGCTTAGCATAAATAGCCTTTACAATATTCAGGTATGTCCTACTATCCCTATTTTTTCTAGTGTTTTGAGCATGAAGGGGTGTTGTATTTTGTCAAACTTTTTTTTCTGTGTCATTGAAATACCCATATGATTCCTTATCTTAAGTCTACTGACATCAGGATTATGTTATTGATTTACGGATGCTAAACCATCCTTGCATTCCAGGGATGAACCCACTTGATCATGGTGCACAATTTTCTTAATATGTTTTGGATATGGGTTGCCAATATTTTGTTAAGGATCTTTGCATCTATATTCATCAAGGATATTGGTCTAAAATTTTCTTTTCTTGATGTTTCTTTGCCTGATTTGTGTATGAGGGTGATATTAGCTTCATAGAATGAGATTGGTAGGGTTTCCTCCTTTTCTATTTCCTGGAATACTTTGAGAAGTATTGAATGAGTGTATTCTTTGAAGGTCTTGTAGAACTCGGCTTGAAGAATCTGTCTGGTCCTGGCTTTTCTTGGATGGTAGGTTTTTAATGGCTTCTTCTACTCATTGCTTGATATTGATCTGTTTAAATTGTGTATGTCCTCCTGGTTCAGTTTGGGAGGAGCATAATGTCTCTAGAATTCGTCAATGTCTTCGGTAGTTTCTATTTTGTTGGAATACAGATTTTTTTTTTAAATTTATTTTATTGTAAACAAATGGGATATGTTGTTTCTGTTTGTACATGGAGTAATAGCATACCATTTGCACATTCATACCTTTATATAGGTAATGATGTTTGATTCATTCCGTTTTTTTTTCCTTCCCCCCCACCCCTTCACCTCTCTTTTCCCTCTATACAGTCCCCTCCTTCCTCCATTCTTGCCCCCTTCCCACCCCCCATTATGTGTCCATCATCCGCTTATCAGTGAGATCATTTGTCTTTTGGATTTTTGAGATTGGCTTATCTCACTTAGCATGATATTCTCCAATTTCATCCATCTGCCTGCAAATGCCATAATTTTATTATTCTTTATAGCTGAGTAATATTCCATTGTATATATATACACCACAGTTTCTTTATCCATTCATCAATTGAAGGGCATCTAGGTTGGTTCCACAATCTGGCTATTGTGAATTGAGCAGCTATGAACATTGATGTGGCTGTGCAATACAGATTTTCGAAGTAGCTTCTCATTATGTTATGTATCTCAGTGGTGTCTGTTGTAATATTTCCTTTTTCATCACGAATTTTAGTAATTTGAGTTTTTCTCTCTCCTTCTCTTTGTTAGTGTGGCTAAGGGTTGTCTATTTTGTTACTTTTTCAAAGAACCAACTTTTTGTTTTGTTAATTTTTTTTTTGTTAATTTTTTAAATTGTTTCTTTTGTTTCAATTTCATTGATTTCAGCTCTGATTTTAATTATTTCCTGTCTTCTACTACTTTTGCTATTATTCTGTTCTTCTTTTTCTAGGGTTTTGAGCTGTAATGTTAGGTCATTTAGTTGTTGACTTTTCATTCTTTCTGGAATGCGCTCCATGCAATGAATTTCCTCTTAGTACCGCTTTCATAGTGTCCCACAGATTTGATATGTTGTATCGTCGTTCTCATTGACCTCTTAAGAATTTTTTTTATCTCCTCCCTGATGTTTTCTGTTATACATGTTTCATTCAGTAGCATATTATTTAGTCTCCAGGTGTTGGAGTAATTTCTGTTTTTTATTTTGTCATTTATTTCTAGTCTCAGTCCATTATGATCTAATAGAACACAAGGCAGTATCTCTGTTTTTTGCATTTCCTAAGGGATGCTTTGTGGCATAATATATGGTCTATTTTCGAGAAGGTTCCATGTGCTGCTGAGAAGAAAGTGAATCTGTTCGTTGATGGATGGAATATTCTATATATGTCTGTTGAAGTCTAGGTTATTGATTGTGTTATTGAGTTCTGTGGTTTCTTGGTTGGTTTTTGTTTGGAAGATTTATCTAGTGGTGACAGCGGTGTGTTAAAGTCACCCAGAATTATTGTGTTGTGGGTCTATTTGATTCCTGAAATTGAGAAGGATTTGTTTGATGTACAGGGATGCACCATTGTTTAGGGCATAAATATTTACTATCGTTATGTCTTCCTGATTTATGGTTCCCTTAAGCAGTATGAAATGTCCTTCTTATCCCTTCTGACTAACTTTGACTTGAAGTCCACTTTATCTGATATACGGATGGAAACCCCTGCTTTTTTACTGAGTCCAAATGTGTGGTAGGTTTTTTCCCATCCTTTCACCTTTAGTCTGTGGATGTCTTTTTCTATGAGATGAGTCTCTTGCAGGCAGCATATTGTTGGGCCTTTCTTTTTAATCCATTCTGCCAGTCTATGTCTTTTGATTGATGAGTTTAGGCCACTAATGTTCAGGGTTATTATTGAGATATGCTTTGTAGTCCCAGTCATTTGGCTTATTTTTGGTTTTAATTTGGCTTGGTTTCTCCTTTGAGTGCTTTTTCTCTATGGTAGTGCCTCCCTTTGCTGACCTACATTGTTGTTTTTCATTTCCTCCTCATGGAATATTTGTTGAGAACATTCTGTAGTGCAGGCTTTTCTATTTGTAAATTCTTTTAACTTCTGTCTATCATGGAAGGATTTTATTTCATCTTCAAATCTGAAAGGTTAGTTTTGCTGGGTATAGGATTCTTGGTTGGCAACCATGTTCTTTCAGAGCTTGAAATATGTTGTTCCAGGCCCTTCTAGCTTTAGAGTCTGGATTGAGAAGTCTGCTGCTATCCGTCTTGGTCTCCCCCTATATGTAATCTGATGCTTTTCTCTCTCAGCCTTCAAAATCCTATCTTTATTTTGTATGTTAGGCATTTTCATTATAATGTGCCTTGGTGTGGATCTGTTGTGATTTGTGCATTTGGTGTTCTGTAAGCCTCTTGTATTTGATTTTCCATTTCATTTTCAGGTTTGGGCAATTTTCTGATATTATTTCATTGAATAGGTTGTTCATTCCTTTGGTTTGTATCTCTGTGCCTTCCTCAATCCCAATAATTCTTAAATTTGGTCTTTTCATGATGTCCCATAGTTGTTGGAGGTTCTGTTCATGATTTCTTACCATCTTCTCTGTTTGGGCAACTTTATTTTTGAGATGAAATATTTTGTCTTCATTGTCTGAGGTTCTGACTTCCAAGTGGTTTAGTCTGTGGGTGATGTGATGCTTTCCATTGAGTTTTTTATTTGGTTTATAGTTTCCTTCATTTCATGGATTTCTGCTTGTTTTTTTTTTTTTTTTTTTTTTGAGAATCTCTATCTCTTTGTTGAAATGATCTTTTGCTTCCTGCAGTTGCTCTTTCCGCTTATTGGTATTATCATTCATTGCCTGCATTTGCTCTCTTCTTTCATGCTTTGCTTCGCGAATCATCTTTTTTTTTTTTTTTTTTTTTTGGCGGTGCTGGGGATCGAACCCAGGGCCTCACGCTTGCAAGGCAAGCGCTCTACCAACTGAGCTATCTCCCCAGCCCCGCGAATCATCTTAATCATGTATAATCTGAAGTCCTTTTCTGACATTTCTTCTAACATACTGTCACTGGATTCTATTAATATAGAATCTAGATTTGTTTGGATCGTTTTCTTCCCTTATTTTTTCATATTGTTCATGTATCTTCCCCTCTAGCAGTGCAGATCTGGGGTATTGCAGAGTTCCCCCTATAGGCTAATAGTGGACCTATAGGTTTCCAAACCCTTTTTTTAAGGGGAGATCAATATTAGCAGTACCCAGTTCAGACACTATGCAATCCTAGACCAAATAGCCCCTATAGGACAAAATTGTCATAATAAACAGAATGAGTTCAAATATTATCTTCAGTAAAACAAACAGATTTGCAGTAAAGTTTGCAGTTTCTAATGGAAGACAAAGAGGATGCAGAGGGATGTAGAATGTAGCTGTTAATGGGATAAGAAAAGAATATACAGAAGTTCTAGATAATAGAAAGGGTGAGAGTGTAATCAAAAGAAATTGGATGTTAGCATGCAGAAAAAGGGAGAAAGAGACTCTGAGGGAACAGGTAAACAAAAAGAAAAGAGAGCAAGAAAAGTAAAGAAATAAAAACAAACTTTTTCAATAAGGAGAAAAAAGAAAATCTACAGTATAACGGTCGTATAGTAATGAAACCTCCCAGTCTTCAGTAGCCTGATGCATGAGAGGTCTCCAGCAGGCGGCTCAGGATGCGATTTGCCCCACCTAAAGATCAGAGCTAGGGCTTCCAGGATTATCCAAGATGGCCACTCTGGCTTCCAAATGTGTTGGCAAATGGGGAGCTGCAGCTCAGGGTGTGGACGTGGTCAGCTGGAGGTCCTGGGGGCGGGATGGGGTTGGTCAGGCAGGGGTCCTGGAGGTCGGGTGTGTTTGGTGTGGTTGTGGGATCCTGTGCAATCAGTTGGTCTGGGTTCCCAGTGATAGGGAGCTGTCAGTTGGTCTGGGAGTCCTGGTGGCAGGGAGCAGTCAGTCGATGTGAGGGCCCCAGAGGCAGGGAGTGATCGGTCGGTCTGAGGGATCCTGGAGACGGCTCAGTCAGTCCGGCCAGCGGTCCTATGGGGCCTGGCTGTTGTCTCAAAATGGCGGCAGCCACGTGTAATCAAACCTGCAGGTACTGTTGAAATTAATTTCAATAATTATTTACTACAATATATTTAAAAGATTTCAAGATGTAATCAGTGTAGAATAATTTTCTGCTGCTTTAGTTTTAAAGTTTAAGTTCACTAAAATTAAATAAAAATTTAAAATGTAGTTTCTCAGTCCCCACTAGCCATATTTTTAAATGCTCGGTAACCACATGCAGCCAGTGACTGCCCTGTCAGAGCTCTAGATGGGCAGTTTTGTTGTAAGATAATTCTATCTTAGAAAATGGTAATGTGTGAAATGCATATTTTCTGTTTGGGGATGATAGTTTATGACTATTTCTCTGTTGGATCACGAATCAAAATTATTTGGCTGACATCGTTAAGAGCCAAGTGTTATTTCTTCTGCATTGGACTGGGAGAGAAGGGACACATGATACAGAAGTGTCTTCCCCAGAGTTACTCAGAAAGGGTAGAGGAGTTGGCAGAGAGCTTTGCTTGCATACACACTGTCCTTATCACATGGATGCACTTCCTGATATTAAGCACCTCCTTTTCACATTCCATCTACGTACCACAATTTTGCCCTTTGTATCTGGTTTGTCCCATGAAGCTTTTTAGTGCTTTCAAAGAGCAAATAAAGGAATCATATTCTCTTTTTTTCTGCTCTATATTCTGCTCTCTGTCTTCTGCAGGCCTACTTTTTCCTCCAGACTCTATCACAGGTTTAAGAATTATTAAATAATTAGAAAGCATGAGAAGGTAGCATTTTCAATTGTGCAGAGACTTTGGAGTCAGTGCTTACTTGGAGCTACCAGGAGTGACTGGAAGGTTCAGACCCTTAGCCAAGGCAGACAGCGACTATAATCTGAAGCCTCCAGGAAGAGTTTAGCAGTTTGCTTCTGATGCATTTAACTGGTAAGCATGTTCTTTAGGAGAACAGAAGATATGGTCACTGTTCAGTCAAAAACCAGTACTGAATATGTTCAGGTTATTTGGTCTTCTTCCAAACTGTGTCATTGAATTGGTTTAATTACACTTAAAAAATCATTTGAGTAATATGGACCTTGAGAGCTTGAAACTCCAGCTGCCTTAAGGACTCAGTTTGGCACACTCTTCCTTGGCCATCAGCATTGTCTGCAGCAGCTCTCCTACAAAGCTGCCTGTGCTGCTAGCAGGCACAGCAGGACCCAGTGGAGGAATGGGAACTTTAGAGATGCCTAGGCAAGATGGACAGCTCCTCTACAACTCTCCAGCTGTGTTGTCTTGATTAAGGTATATGACACCTCTGTTTTCTTACTGGTAAAACAGAGATAACAGTTTGTACTTCACAGTGCCAAGATGAGGAGTAAATGAGATGGCACATAGCGATCTCATAAGGTACTTAGCAATGTAACACAAGTACCTATGTTATTATGCTTTTGTGAACTGATCTGACTAGACATTTCTCCAAAGAAAATGAGCCAAGCACATGAAAACATGCTGAACATCATTAGCATCATGGGGATGCAGGTGAAAACCCACAATGAGATGCCACTTCCTACCCACTAGGTTGGCTGTAATCTAAGCACATAAGCAGATATGTTACATCTGGCATGATACAATAGATAAAAGCAGGACTTAGTGGGAATGTGAGTGGGGCAGCTGCTTTGGAAAACAGTCTGGCGGTTCCTCAAAAGATTTATCAGAGTTTAATCCTAAGACCCAGCAGTTCTGCTCATAGGTATTTGCCTAGGAGAAGTGGAAACACATCCACACAACACCTCTACATGAATGTTCCTAGCAGCATTATTCATAGTTGCTGAAAAGTGGGAACAGCCCAGATTCCATCAGTGGATGGATGGGCAGATGAATTGTAGTGCATCCATACAGTGGAAAATCATCTGGCAGTAAAAGAGAATGAAGGACTGATACATGCCACAGCGTGGATGAACCTTGAAGATATTTGCTGAGTGAAAGAAGCCAGACACACTTATTTGTATGAAATGTTCAGAGGAGGCAATCTCTAGAGACAGGAGTCAGATTAGTGGTGACCAGCAACTGGTAGGGGAGGGGAAATAGGGAGTGACTGCTAGCTAATGGGATTTCTCTTTGGGATGATAAAAATGTTCTAAAATGGCTTGTGATGATGGTTATACAACTGTGAATACACTAAAAATGATTAAATTGTCCACCATTTTAGTGAATGCATTGGTTGGCATGTGAATTACCTCAATGGAGTGGTGTTTTTAAAAAAGAACCAGGGCTGGGGAGATAGCTCAGTCGGTAGAGTGCTTGCCTTGTAAGCATAAGACCCTGGGTTTGATCCCCAGCACCACAAACAAAACAAACAGAGTTTTCAAATTCTAAGCTCATCTTGGTTCTCTTCCTTTCCACATTGTTTTCTCTTTATTTTCCTTCTTTATTCCCCTCCAGTAACACTAGAAAGAAACAAAAGCTAAAAGCCTTTCTATTTCAGTGTACAGTCTTCTTAGTTCAAATGTTCATGCTCTCCTGACCAAGCCTACCAGTCGCACTGTATGTTGCACATTAAAAATGCAATGTGCAATATTAGCTCCTTGTAGATTTAAGTCTTGAAGTTCTCATTAGACAGTGAGACCCTGGAGAGAGGAAATATCAGGTTTAATCAGGGACTGTGCTTCTGTGTATGCACATATTCTTTCATTGAATCCTCAGAGTAATCCTGAGAGTGGTGTTGATTCTGAGGTCCATTTGTAAGTCGATGTCCTTTACTATTACATTGGTCCATCTTTATGTAATGTCTGCAGCACCGTAATGCACAGTCATGTGGTCTGCATGTTAAATTTTTGTGTATGCTGATGCTCCTTCAACATTTTATTTTCTGAAATTTTGTAAGAGAGAAATGGAAATATATCGCCAGGGGGAGTATAGTCTAAACTCTGCCTCCTACAAACACAAATTTTCCTTGACATCTTATTTTTTAAAAAATATTTTCATTAGTTATAGATGGACCCAATACCTTTATTTTATTAGTTTTATTTTTTTTATGTGGTGCTGAGAATAGAACCCAGTGCCTCACATGTGCTAGGCAAGCACTGTGCCACTGAGTCACAACCCCAGCCCAACATCTTATGTTTAATCTTGAAAAACTTTGTGAATTTCAGCATTTTACTCTATATGTGTGTATATTCAAAATATAAAATTCATTCTCCCACCCATACCCTCAACTCTAAATAAAATTGATGTATGTTGTGTGACCTGGTATGAGCCTGGAGTACTGTTAGAGTGCATGTGCACTACTTCTAGAAGCCAAATTGTGTGTCAGTTTTCTTTTCAGCTTTGGGTACTGTTATCTAGTGCTATGTCCAGCAATGACTTCCTCTAAACTCCAGATTCACTCTAGCACCTGTTTGACATCTGTACTTGGATATGAACTTAGTCTCTCACTTAGCAGGACTTGAACAGAACTCTTGATTTTCTTCATGGCTCTAAACCTCTCCTTGTCTCCTTCTCAGTAACAAACTCTATTATCTGCCTAGTTGCCTGTTTTATTCAGCTTTTTCACTGCTGTGACCAAAAGACCTGACAAAAGCAATTAGAGGAAGAAAAGTTTATTTGGGGGCTCAAAGTTGCAGAGGTCTTAGTACATAGATGACTGACTCCATTCCTCAGGGTCTCAGGTAAGGCAGCACATCATGGCAGAAGGGTGTGGTGGAAGAAAGTGGCCAGGAAGCAGAGAGAGAGAGAGTTCTGCTCAACAAGGACACGATATATACTCCAAAGGCATGCCCCTAGTTACCACTATCAGGGTATTAATTCACTGATTGGGTCAGGGCGCTCAGAACCTCATCATTTCATCTCTAAACCTTCTTGCATTGTCTTACATCTCACATCTAAATCGTAACATTGCCCAAGCCCCCCAACCTATCTCTTGTATACCTGCCATATCTACTCCATTGGTAAGACCTGTGGGTTCTAAACTACCCTGTCTCTCACATTCCTCTCCCTGTAACCCAGGCTGTCCCGTCTCACCTGCTTCAGGTGGGAGGCCCTGCCTGATCTGCTTCTTTCTCTCTACAACTCTCTGCACAGCCCATTGAGCTATCTTTTAGAAATGCAGGTCTGATTTCACTCTCCCGCTTAATTCCCGCCAATAAAACCCAAATTCTTATCATGACCTACAAGATTCTGTTTGGCCAGGTCTCTGCCTTCCTCTCCAGCCACATCCTTACCCTGCAACTTAGTTCTTTGCTTTTCTACCCCATGCCTGCTTTCTGCACCTTGAATAGAAGTTCAGTTTCTTTGTGCCTGTTGCAGTTTCCTCTGCCTGGAAGGCTGCTTCTCAGAAGCTGTTGGCTTCATTTCATTCAGATCTTAGCTCAGGCAGACTTTTCCTGACCATGTGTCTAAGTTAGACATGTGTGCCACTACTCTCTTTCTTTCTTTTTGAACTTTTTTTCATTACATACCGCACCTGACATGATCCTCATTTTTTTTTTTTTTTGCACACCCCTCCCCAGTGAAGAATGTAAATTTTACAGGAGAGGGATTTCTTTGTTTATTACCATAGCACCAGTGCCTGAGCAGCTCCTGGCATACAGTAGGCCCTTAAAAGGTATTTGTTGAATAAATGCTTTCTTTTCTTCTTGGGCCCAAGGCCACCAAAAGAGTTGGAGTTCTGGTGACCTGAGAGCATTGTCTCGCAACACTTAGCAATGGGAACATGTCTAAGAACTGTGTCCTTAGTGATTCTGTCATTTTATGAACATCAGGTGTACTTAGACTAACTAAGGTGGCTGGCTGCAGGGTTACTAGCAATATGATCCTGTGGGACCACTGCCTCAGATGTGGTCCTTTGTTGACCAGTGTTGTTTTGCCACACATGACTATATGGGCAGTCCTCAGTTAGGCAATGAAAGTTATCAAAAACCTTGGGTGCCTTGCACATTCACAACTAATCTAGTCATGATAATCCCAAACTGGAATCCACCCAAATGTCTGTCTATAGATAAATAGACAGATTGTGGTCCATGCAGTAGAGTTATTACTTGGACTTGGAAGAAAGGAAAAATGGACACATAGCTCCTCACAGATGAATCTTAAAACACTGTACTGCATGAAGGAAGGGCTGGCACAAAAGAGCCAGATCATCATTCTGCTCCTATGGAGACTGGAAAGAGCACACGTTTAGTCTATGTGGACGCGAAAATGCTATCTAGGGCCTGGGATAGAATACAAGAAAATATGTAGGGCTATGGAAGTATTCTGTATCTTGAAATTGGTGGTGACTACACAGTGCATGAATTTGTTAAGACTGACTAAAACATAATTACACTGGGTTCATGTTATGGCATAGGAACTATATCACAGTAAAACTGAAAAAAATTCCACAGTGCCTGATGTGGAGGTGTACTTTGATTCCTTTTGTCTAGTTGGCTTGCCCGCTTCTAGGGCAGGTGACTTCTCTTCTACTCGAGGGTCTCCTGGCTACCTGCTGGCTCATCCTGGATGCATTTACATTCCTGTTTCTGAATCAGTACTGACATCCTTTGGGATACTTGTCCTCTGTCCCTCATTGGCAGGATACCTTCCCATTTGCAGTGTGTGGCCTACCTTCAGATGTGCTGTTGGATGTGCCATCGAGGATGGCTGGGTTTCAGTACCAAAGAGTAAGTACTTCCATTCTGAATGTGGCCGTTTCACAGTATGATGATGAAAAAGTTTTGCCACATGTTTAGCATGACAGGAAGACATCAGGCATATGCATTTTAAACTCTCAGGTCTTTAGAGACGGTGGTAATTTGAGTGCTCTGCACATGCTCACCCCTCAGAAATCCTTCTCTGTGCAAAAACTGCATTGAGGTGTGGATGAATATCAGACCTGTGTTCATCTTTTGATTTTCCTTTCTTTGGTTCATAGAATCATCCAGTTCTTTCTTCTGTTATTAAAACTATTTTACAACAAGTGATATATGACTACAGCCTCATAAAATGCTGAAGCAATACTTAGAATGTGGTGGGAAAATTGATTCCCTCCCAATTCCCCACTTCTTTCCCCACTCCAGACAAAAAAACACTATTAAGAGTTTGGCAAGGCTAGGCACAGTGGTGCATGCCTGTAATTCCAGCGACTGGGTGGCTGAGTCAGGAGGATCGAAAGTTCAAAGCCGGCCTCAGCAATTTAGCAGGGTGCTAAGCAACTCAGTGAGACCCTGTTTCTAAAGAAAATACAAAATAGGGTTGGGGATGTGACTCAGTGGTTGAGTGCCCCTGAGTTCAATCCTCATTACCAAAAAAAAAAAAAAAATGTTTGGCAAGCTGTACACGGTAGTGCACCCTGTAATGCCAGCTGCTTGAGAGGCTGAGGCAGGGGGATCATGAGTTTAAAGCCAGCCTCAGCAATTTATGAGGCCCTAAGCAACTCCATGAGACCCTGTCTCAAAATAAAAAATAAAAAGGGGCTGGGGATGTGGCTCAGTGGTTAAGTACCCTTGGGTTCAGTCCCTGGTCCTAGAAAGAAAAAAGTTTTGGCAGATATTCTTTCAGATCTTCTCAGGATTTATATGCAAAGCGTATATATATGCATGGATATATCTTACATAAGCAGAATCACTCTGAGTTTTCAGTTTGCTCTTTTCACATAACTGCACATCTTGGGGATTCTCCCTCTCTGTACTTCTAGATCTGTCTCATGCTCATTAGTGCCTGTATAGGACATAGAATGGATGAAACAGCATATTTAACAAATCCCACTAAATGGAGAGTTAGTTTACTTCTCACTTTCACTCTTTCAGACAAAAACTGAATTTAGACTAATGTAAATAATTTGTTTTTAGTTTTTCGTTACTCATTTATTCATTTATATAATCGTATTACATTTTTAAAACAGTCTGTTGGGGTGACAAGTCCCTCACTGATATTATAATATTGAAAACCTTTGGAAGAAAAGGTTGCTTCGTAAACTCTTTGGGGGTGTGGATTGTTGTTGATAAATTTTTTTTTCTGGTATTGGGGATTGAACTCAGGGCCTCGTGTGTGTTGGACAAGTACTCCACCACTGAGCTGCATCCCATCTGTTCTTACTTAATTTTGAGCCAGGGTTTCTAAGTTGCAGAGACCAGCCTGTGATCCTCCTGCCTTAGCCTCCCGAGTTGCTGGGACTATAGGCGTGCACCACCCTTAACGGGCTAGTCAATGCACAATGCTTTATTAATGTTGTGTTTCAGGGCCTTCGCTTTAGGTATGATTATAAACCAACAGGCTTGCAGTCTGTTACAAAATCGTCTCACAGATTATACCTCCTTAGTTCAAAAGAAGCATATATCTGTGGTCTGAAGCTAGAGCCGTGGCCTCTGGTGGTATCATTTGGAATCACCAGTTGGTTGTAATCGATACTCTGCGTCGGCATTTTCTTGTGAAGCTGGAGTCAAGAATATGTGGAAAATATTCTTTCTCTTTCCCACTTTTTAAATTTGAAATCCTGTTAGGACATTAGGACATGCATTGATGTGGAACTTTCTGCCAGCTTCTGTGGATGACCATCTGTTGCTAGTTTATTAGTGTTCAGAATACTAGAGCTAAGGATGTTTCTTCATCCTCTTGTCCCGTAGTCATGGAGATGCACAGGTGTGAAAGATTGTGGTGCTTCAGCAGAATTGGAAAGTTGTACTTCTGCAGACAGGTTGGGGTCTCTCCAAAGCCTGTGCCATCAGTGCCTTTGCTCAGCTCTGCTGTTTCACAAATGGTGGGGTGGGGGCAGGCTGACACTGTTTCAGCCACACAAGAACGGCCAGAGTGGCCCTCTGGTAGGTTTTGACTGCCTCTTTGTTATGAAACCATCAGACCCGGTTTGCTTTCACATCGGCTGACCTCGGCATTACCCTCACCTTCCTTCCTCCCTTCTGTTTTTGGTGTTTGACTTGCCTTTGTGATTGTCAGTAAACCTCGGTGTGAGGGTGTTGCCGTCCGCAGAAAGTACTACGTTCTCTGGTGGTATTAGTTGTCCAGGCTTTAAGCTTCCTTCCTTTTAAACAATATAGGCAGCCTGTTGTGTGTGAGGGTATAATTTCTTGTTAACTTTTTAATTTATTGTGATTAAGGTGGTTTTTAAAAGAAAGCCATTTTCTCTACTTAAAACTTACTTGGCAAGACGGTGGAAACCCTAGAACCTTGTTTCATAGGAGTGTGTAGCCATCTGTTAGGAACGTGTCTGCTGGGATCCAGTGGCCACTTCTCTGTTCGTGTGCAATTAGACATCTTCTTGGGGGCAAAGCAGGGGCTTGGGGTATCGACTAACCTTGAGGCATTTCACATTGTTCCTTTGCCCTCAGTCATTAGATATTAAATATTTGTGGATAAGTGAGATTCTGTGGATTTAGTGGATGAATGGAAAAGGTTCCATTTTCCTCCCAGAAGGAGTTTGTCAGGATAAAGTATTGCATATTATCTTTCTTAAGGATGACAGATCCTAGTAAGAAGTACCTTTAATTAGAGTAAAGCTCTTAGGAGACAGAAAGTTCATTTAATAATTCAACAAATACTTACTGAACATCTGTTACATACCAGGCATTTTCTGGATTTTGGGAATAGAGTGATACACAAAATATTTGAATGTCTTCTTTCATGATACAGAGATTTGAGCTAAGGAGACATATTTAGACAACACAAATAGAGGACAGTATGACGTGTTAGTAACTTGTGCTGGGCAGGAAAAATGAAGTGGGAAGACAGACAGGAAGTGTTGAGGGTCATCACATGGCTTAGGTATTATTACAGCTGGTTTCCCTTCGTAAACTACACATTTTATTTTGTGCATTCAAAAATGTGAAGGGAACTAGAGTACCCAAGGGACCTTGGCATGCAAAAGGTTAAATACTCTGCGTGGGAGGGTCCTCACTTCACCCCCCCCAGTGTGATTAAGAGGTGTCTATTTTCTTTTTTATGCTTTATGTTATAATGATGTGGTAGACTTTTCCATGTAGATTTTCATATTCTGTATGGTAATTGTGATTTTTAGGTTTTCTTTAATTATTTGAAGCCATCACTCACTTTGAGACTGGTGTTGTAGGTCAGATTTTCCATTTGTGTTCTGCACAACTCTAGGGTACCCTGGAGCCTTTTTGGGGACTCTGTGGCCATCTTAAATTTATATTTGAATCATTCTCATCTAGTTTTCTCTAAACAAATCAGTCAGATGCCCGGCCTTGAAAGATGTATAGTAAGGAACAGAGACAGGGGTTGCTGCATGTTTATGGGGCAGAAACAACAGGTTGTTGACAGATGCAGAAAGTGGATTAACCACTGATTTAACCCCTTCAGTGTATGCTACTGAACCAGTATGAAGACCTTGAGCCCATGCTAATGTCTGTATAAAAATGATAAGACTTTTTTCCCAGTTTGTGGTGCAGGATCCAGCATAAACCCAGCACCTTACCCATGCTAGGGAAGTGCTACCCATTGAGCCGCATCCCTCGCCCCCAAGCCCCCAAGTTTTTCTTTTTATTTGGTCAGCTAAGAATACACAGACTAAAGAACAAGTAAAACATCGTTTGCCCTTATTAGTGGAGAGATGTAGACCGTTGAACAATCAGCCACAATATGTTATGGTTAGAGCTAGGATAGAGATAGGCCCAGGTGTTGTCGAGATCCCCTCAAGGGGATAGCTCCTGCACCCGTGCACCAAACTGCTTGAGAAGGGCTGTGCTCACTGCTTTTCCTTTGTTCTCTTCTGATCGCAGCACTTTGTCATTTAGTGAGGTGGACTTTCCAGCCCACCACCTACTGCTGGTTATTCTGTAAGGTATACTTTTCTAAGATGTTGAAAAAGAGCCAAAGGATAATATTATGCCACATGTGAAAATTATGTGAAATTCAAATTTCTGTGTTCTAAGTTTATCACAATACAGCCACTCTCATCCCTCTGTGGATGGTCTGTGGCTGCTTTCTCCCTACAGGCAGTAGAGTTGAGCTTTGTCAGAGACCGTAGGGCCCACAAAAGCTAAAATATTCAGGCCTTTTGTAGAAAAAGTTTGCCAACTCTTGCTTTAATGCTTTTTAATGCCCTACTGAAATGCAGAAGGCTGAAATGATGGTATTCTGTCAAGGAGAATGCAAGACATCCTGGTACTCTGCTCTTAACTGTTGCAAGTAGTGCATTGGAAATATCTGAAACTTCTCCCTCCCTCCCTCCCTCCCTTCTTTCCTCCCCTCCTTCTTTTCTCCCTCCCTTCCTCCCACCAAAGCACAGTACACACACACCTTCATGCACTTACAGCCTTTGACCTCATTCTTGTCTGTTTTCACTTTGGTTATGGGAAACATTTTAATACTTCTCAAAAAAGAGGGTACCTGAGTCAAAATGACCCCAGAATACTTGCCTAAAGAGCAGGAATTATGAGGTCCTCTCTTAGGTGTGTGTAAACCTGCAGGACATTAGAACCATCCTTTAGCCTCTCTTTAGGTCTCTTAGATGGCAGGTTGATGAGTCAGTTCACTAAATCATCTTTATGTAGCTCAGTAGAGGTATCACTGTAGGTGGTTGGGGTGACCTGGCTTTGTCACTTTCTACCCTGGTGACCTTAAATAGCTTATTTAAATTTTCTGAGCCTCTATTAACTCATCAGAAAACATGGCTATAATAGTGACCTTATGAAAATGAAATAAGATCATGTTCTTAAATCTGCTGGCATTGCTGGGTACCTGTTTGTCTTGGAGTTGTTGCAGACAAAACTCAGCCTTTGTGCATTATAGGCAAGCACTCTGCCTCTAAGGGACATTGGAGCCCACTAGTAGGTGTTTATTGTAAACTATGAAAATTATTGTGACTGTGAACCCTTCCTTTGTATTATAAGACTTTTTTTTTTTTTTTGGTATCAGGGATTGAACTCAGGGGCACTTGACCACTGAGCCACATCCCCAGCCCTATTTTGTATTTTAATTAGTGACAGGGGGTCTCACTGAGTTGCTTAGCGCCTCACTGTTGCTGAGACTGGCTTTGAACTCGCGATCCTCCTGCCTCAGCCTCCTGAGTTGCTGGGATTACAGGTGTGAGCCACCATGCCTGGCTTATTGTAAGACTTTAAAAAGTAAAGGTATCCCAGTAGTTTGTTTTAATGTGTGATTGATAGCCCATCATTGTGCATTAATGTGTTTGCATTTAATGTTAATGTGTTTGCTAAAAACTGTCTTCCTAAACACTGAGTAATTTAAACCAAGACCTCCAGTGGCTGGGACATTCTAGCTCCTGTTTTAACTTGAATTCAGGGGTGGAAAGAGTGTCTTTTCCTGCGAACATGTTCAGTCACATTATCATTTTACGTGCTCAAAGATGATGGGAAGAAGAGGTTTCATTTGTCATGTCATCTCCCTTCCGTATTGACTACTTTCTTTCCGCTCCACCTGTTTTCAATAATTTATTGAACTGTTTAATGAATGAACAGTTTTAATTCTCCCTTGGAAGGTTAGTTTTGACAAGACAAGAGAAGTTCTAATGTTTGCTTAGCATAATTGTTGATAGTTTAGAGGAAACATGCTTCCAGGGACAGTGTTAGATCATCAGTGAAGACATTGCATTGTTTTAGAAAAGTATTTATTTATGTTTTAGAGAAGTTTTTAAATTTTTCATTTTATATACAAAGAACTATACAGTTGCTTTCATTGGATTTCATTTTCTTGGATAGTCCATTCAAGGAACATCCCTGCCTTAGTGAAGTCCCCATCTTTGGCAGCAAAGCCCTGGTAGCACACCTTGAGTCTGTGTTTCTGCATCAAACCAGGCTGTGTTGAGCAGCCTCGGCAGGGGCATTGGTGGCCCATCTTGCTTCTAGGGATACAGCAAGGCAAAAGACTTTGTTTTTTAAAAGTTTTCCATTGATCTTCATTTCTGAAAGTCTACCAAACACTAATTATATACTCCATTTTAAGCAAACTCATTTATGAAACACCTGTGTTTATGACTTGTTCAATGAAAAAGATGGGGCCCCTTTAAATAGCTAGCCTTCCTAGTAGAATGAGCATAATTATTTGAATTACATGAAACTGTGTAAAGTCAGATTGATGCAGAGTAAGCTGGACATGTATAGATCATAGTTAAGAACACAGGCTTTGTAGTCATGTAACATAGTTGTGATTCAAAACCTGGTTTTGCAGTTTACTTAATAGCTATCTATAATCTTGGCCTTTTGGTTTCTCATGGGAATAATAATACTGAGGTCATTTTGAGGTGCAGTCATCGCTGTGAAGTACTGAACTTGGTGCCAGATACATAGAAAGGGCTTCCATCATTTTCACTGTGGGTGGGTTATTTTAGATCTGTACAATGTATTGCTTCCTTTGGGTGTATAACTGAGGCCTATGTCTCTCAAGCTTCATTTTATGCTCTCAAGCTCCAGCCACAGTGAACTAGCAGTCCTCCTAAAGTTTCATGGCATCCTTACCCGCTATACATACGCCTGTGCTCTGTCTGCTTAGAACAGCTTTCTTCTTGCCTCTTTTTCCCCTACCTTCAGAGCCCAGTCTGAGGGACATTTCCAGGAAAACTTCCCTCACGCCCAGCCATGTGCCTCCCTGGAATCCCATGCCCCTCTGCTTCCCATCTTGCATTGTAAGGAACTGCTTACTTGTCTCTCGGTGAGACTGGGAGCTTCTTAAGGGCTTTCCAGTGAATTCTGTTCCTTGTCTAGCTTTCTGGTTTCTGTTAGCAGTGCACACCATTGCCGCTGGTTAGAGAAGAGGCAAGGTCTTGCCCTTGGAGAATGCACCAGACCTGGGTGAGCCAGCCTGTTTGTGGCCTTTGCTGTTCCCTTGATTCCTAGTAGTCAGGTGTTTCCTTGCTCTGAAACACGCCTGTGTTAGTCTTGAGAGATTCAGAGCTGGCGACGAGTGATCCCTGGACAGGTAAATCCCAGTGGAACCAGAAAGCTGGGTCTCACTTTCTTTAATTGGAGCCATCTTAGAAGGAGATATTGAACTGAAAAGAACACATCAGTCATTGGAAAGCGGTTTCAATTACTGGTCTATCCATATTTAGAATTCTTGCAATCATTTCCACTGTATGTAACACTGAAATCCTTTGTGGTTGTCTGCTGCAAAAATGAATCTTTGACCCAGCGACTTTAAATGCTTTTGACACCATTGGGAATTTTGAGAATTCTTAATTTAATCTGCACTTGTCCTGGGTGGGGAGGAGTGAGGGAGAAGCCATAGCCTTTGCATGGAAGGGTGTGCTGTTTATTGGTAAGCAGAGGGGGTGTGTTTCTGGAACTTCTTTTACCAGGTACTGATTATTAACATGATAAATGCCATGTTGTAACTTTTATTTCTGGAGGCAGTAAAGAACCAGCCAAACACAGAGATGAGTAGGAGGTGACTGGCACCCCAGGGCCCTGGAGTTGTTTGTGCAGCCCAGTCCCCAGGTGCAGAATGCCTTGTCAGTGGGAATGAAGAAACGCCTGGCTCCTACTGCTAATGGCACTGACCTCCTCAGTGATGTTACCTGTACTTCTTCTCTTCATGGACCCGTGGTGAGGTTGAGATGGAAACCACTTTTCTCTCCCTTCCCATCCCAAACATCACGTGCTGCTGCTTTACCTTAACTGGTAAAGTGATTACTTGGCTCTTGTCACGCTGGGACTTGTCCTGCCAGAGAACAGGAAGGTCACTTCACCACACCCTTTGGTTCCCTGTGTGCAATGACAATAGCCCTTTCTCTCAAAGATTGTTAGTGTTCAGAGGCATAGGCCTCCCCAAAGGGAAGGAGGCGGCTGTAGAGATGCACGTGGCTCAGCAGGTTTTCCGAATGGCTGGGGTTTTGAGTGCAGAGCCTTCCACTAGACCACCACTCCTTTTTCTTCCGTGTTGGTGCCTGACCCTACCAAGGGTGGAGCAGGGCCTCTTCTAGACAGGGCTCGCATTGTTCCCGCAAGTTGTCTTGTGCAGGGCATTTGTGGGAGGGGTAGAGTAGGAGTGTAAGACTGAGTTTCCTCTCTCAGTGAGCTAAAAATATAGCTGGGGAGTGATGACAAGCACAAAAAACTGAGAATGTCAGTGTATGTTCTGCATATAACTTCACAAAAGTGACAGGTGTAATATAATGAATAGAACCAGCAAAGTGTAGTCATCACTTTGTATCTGTGGGAGATTGTGGGGGGTTGGTTTCAGGGCCCCCACCAGAAATCAGAGTCCCTGGATGTTCAATTGCTTCATTTAAAATGATGTTGTATTTATATATAGCTTATGCACATTCTCCTTACTTCCCCGCCCCAGTACTGGGAGATGAACCCAGAGGCACTGTACCGCTGACCTGTATTACCAGCCCTTTTTATTTCTTTTTAAAATTTGAGTCAGGGTCTTGCTAAGTTGCCTAGCTGACCTTGAACTTGCTATCCTCCTGCCTCAGACTTTTGAGTTACTAAGATTATAGGTGTTGCCACCACACCTTGGTCAGACTTTTTTTTCCCCAAATTAATTAATTTTTTTTCCCCATATTCCTAGCCCTTTTTATTTTTTTCTTTTGAGACAGGGTCTCGCTGAGTTGCTGAGGCTGGCCTCAAATTTGCAAACCTCCTGCCTCAGCTCCCCTGAGTCACTGGGATTACAGGCATGGACCACTGTGCCCAGGCTTCCAAATGTTTTTGATCCGAAGTTGGTAGAGCCCTTGGCTGAAGAACCCATGGATGCAGAGAGCCAGTTGTGTTTCAGACAGTGATTCCAGGGTATTTGTCCTTTTGTAGGGTTACCATCATGTGGAATCAGTCTATTAAACAGGATTGGTGTCCCATTATACTTTTCTAGGTTAAATGGTCCCAATATAGCATAATAAATACTTTTATTTTTAGTTGAGGGAAAAGATAGTATTTTTCAAAAAATGAGAAAGAAAAATAAATATGGGACATCATACATGTCTCCTGATAGGTGTACACGATACCACCTGTAAAGTTTTCTTGCTGACTAAAATACAGCCTGAGGGGATGAAAAGGACAGAGAAACTTTTTTGGGAGGGATGCAATCAGCAATTCCAAACTACAGGAGCCTTCACCCAGTTATTTCATCAAATAAATCATAAGGGGAAAAGTCTCAAAGATAAAAAGAGATCTAAGAGGTGAATGAACCAATAATCACATGCAACTCTGTTGCAGACAAGCAAAACGAAGAAAGGAGCATGCAGCCATCTGGAGTGTGGCTCAGTGGCAGAGCGCTTGCTGGGCAGGGACAGAACCTTGGGTTCCATCCCCAGCACCACACAAACAAAAGCAAAACAAAAAGAGGGCGATGTCTTGACAGAAGAAAGATCAATGGTTGCCTGGAGCAGGGCAAAGGAGCCACCTGGCTGCACAGGGCAGGATAGAAATACTCATATCTTCATATGGTGGTACATACATTGAAATTCATCAAACCATTCATAAAAATGGGTACTTTCTTTTCTTCTTTCCTTCCTTTCATTCTTCCTTTCTTTCTTTCATATTGAACCTAGAGCCTCATTCATGCTAGACAAGTGCTTTACCACTGAGCTACACCCCCAACCCTTGTGGTTTGTTGTATGTAAATTAATTTTTCTGTAATTAGGTTGGTTTAAAAATTGAAAATTAGTAAAAAACTGGGGTTGTGGCTCAGTAGTAGAGCTCTTGCCTGGCATGACACTGGGTTTGATCCTCAGCACCACTTACAAAAGTAAATAAAAATAAAGGTATTGTGTCCATCTACAACTAAAAAAGAATTAGTTATAAAAGGTTTTTATGTCTTGTGTACACAGTGTTGAATCAGTTATTTCAGAGGCTTGATGCAACTGGACCTGATTTGGGCTACATCTCTGTTGCCTTCCCTACTTAACATAAACTTTTATCATTTGAACCTCTGACTTTGTGTAGTGTCTCCAGTGTTTCCTTGTAGCCATAGAGCAGACTTGAATTTTATGTTTGTTCATGCCTGTCATCTGAAAGGACATGCATTTTGATGCTAGAAGAAATGATGTGAGCCAATCATGGTGGCTTGTGCACATAATCTCAGTAGCTTGGGAGGTGGAGGTAGGAGGATTGAAAGTTCAGAGCCAGCCTCAGCAACTTAGTGAGAATCTAAGCAACTCAGTGAGAACTTTTCTCTAATTAAAATACAAAAAAGGGCTGGGGATTTGGCTCAGTGGTAAAGCACCCCTGGGTTCAACTTTGGCATATACACATACCCACCAATTAAAAAAAAAAAAAAAAAAGAAAGAAAAAAGAAAGAAATGATATGAACTGAGGATGTGCCTGGGTGATAAGAGTACTTGCCTAGTATGCGTTAGATCCTGGGTTCAATCCCCAGCACTGCAAGCAAACAAAATGATGTGAGAAGGATACATACCCATTTATAATTTATTGAACATTCAGTTTACTGCATTATAATAGTCAAGAACTAAGAATACACTTGAGCTGAAAAGAGTCCTTTTGGATTTTAATTTTTTTTTTTTTTTCATCTAGTTTACCAACCAGTCAACGTTTATTGAATGTGTTCTTTACACCAGCCATAGTGTTGAGTTCAGGGCTTAATGAGGATGAATATGATGCAGTGCAGAGCCTTACTGTAAGCATATCACTCTAGTGGGATGATAACTGTGTGTACCCATAATTTCAGCAGTGTAATAGATGCCATGGTAAAGGTGGGTGCAAAATCCAGTGGTGGCCACATTTACACAGTGACATTGCATTATGACCCCTTCCTGCCTCAGGCCTCCCTTCCTTGCCTGTCAAATCACATGAGTCAGTGGACAGTGTCAGACAGTTTGGCAATGGCAGTTAGAGCAAAACCTTCCTTTTGCCCTTGTAAATTTGTTATTTTTCCTTCCAGATCTCTAGTGCAGAGTTAAGATTTTGATATTCTTCAGTTCATAAAGCATAGTGAATTGTAAAGTCCCTCTCATGTACTTTTTGTTGTTATTTTCCCTCATTTCTCCCATTCCACCTGTCCCCATCAGCATATGCTCTAATGTATTTAGTATATATGTCTGAATCCTCATGTGTTTTCTAAGTTAATATAAATAGTAGTATGTTGTAATTTTCATGCTGATTCATTTTCATTCAAAACTATATTTCTGGGGCTGGGGCTGTACCTCAGTGGTAGAGCGCTTGCCTAGCACGTGTGAGGCATGGGGATGAATCTTCAGCAACATAAAAAATAAATAAAGTCATGAAAAAAATTTTTAAAAGTATTAACAGACAACAAAATCATTCAAGTGAAAAAGTAGTATTGTTAAACTTCAGATAAAACTGAAGTTTTATCAGCACCCCATGGAATAAATAAATAAATAAAGGTATTGTGTCCATCTACAACTAAAAAATTAAAAACTATATTTCTAAATTTTATCCATGTTGTTCTGTTTAAATGTTGCTTTTAGCTACAACTGGCATTGTATTTGTCACTTGTATTCACAGCATGTTATTAATCTGTCCCCCTGCTGAGGGATACCTAGTTTGTTGTGGCCCCTGTCCTGCACACAGTGCTCTTACCAACGACCTCATGAGCCTTCTTAAGGACTTGCACAGGTTTCTCTGGCTAAGTGCAGCAGGCAGCCCTGCTGGTCCCTGAGAGCTCAGCTGGTTCTTCTCATGTAGTTCTCAGCGTGTCATTGCCCCTCCCTGCTCTGCATCAGGCTGTGTGGTCACCGGGCATGGTCAGCTGGGTTGTCCTTTCTGTGGCTGTGTGTGTTGTTCCTGAGTTGCAGCTCCACTCGCTAGCTTTGCAGCCAGCTTTGGCATCTCTTTGTGATCATGCTCTAGCACCTGGTGGCAGTTAGTAACTATGTTTTGAAAGTGTGAATGGTCTTCAGGGGCAGAACCTCAGTGGCCTACTTGCTGCCAGATGCAGGGGTCACTTTTGGTTCTTCTGTGAGAGGAAGGCAACTATCGTTTCAGAGTTTTGGGTTTGAATCTGGCTCTGCTGCTTACTTTTGAGACTTTAAAGATAGTCACTTTTCTTGCCTGGGAGTGTTTTTCATTTACAGAATGGAGATAACAACACTGAATTGGCATTTTGTGAGGAATTATGTAAAGTAACTTAAGAAGTCTCCCCTGAAACACAGCAGATCTCCAGCAGCACCAGGGTTGCCTCCCTAAGTTTTGAAGCTTGTTGCCTACCATGGCTGCCTCCTAAGCCCCAGGTATCTGAAGTAAGAGCAGTATTTCTAACATAGGTTCTGTTTATTAGTTTGGGTACATTATATAAAATCAGCCAATATTTTTGAAATTTCCCAGATGACTAACTGTTCCTTCTGCTGAGGGAGGTGAAAGCAGCCAGCAACCAGGAATGTCACCAATGGTAGTGGGATGTACTCTTTGGAGTCCTGAAATGACTAGACCAGTTTTTGCCCTTTTCCTTTTTTTTCCTCCATAAAGAAGAAACATTTACAGTCCAGTCAACAAATGGGCTAAGGAAATGAATAGACACTTCACAGAAGAAGATCTACAAGCAATCAACAAACATATGGAAAAATGTTCAACATCTCTAGTAATAAGAGAAATGCAAATCAAAACCACCCTAAGGTTCCATCTCACCCCAATTAGAATGGCGATTATCAAGAATACGAGCAACAACAGGTGTTGGCGAGGATGTGGGGAGAAAGGTACACTCATACACTGCTGGTGGGGCTGCAAATTAGTGCAGCCGCTATGGAAAGCAGTGTGGAGATTCCTTAGAAAACTTGGAATGGAACCACCATTTGACCCAGCTATCCCACTCCTTGGCCTATACCCAAAGGACTTAAAATCTGCATACTACAGAAATACAGCCACATCAATGTTCATAGCTGCTCAATTCACAATAGCCAGACTGTGGAACCAACCTAGATGCCCTTCAATTGATGAGTGGATAAAGAAACTGTGGTATATATATACTATGGAATATTACTCAGCCATAAAGAATGATAAAATTATGACATTTGCAGGCAAATGGATGAAATTGGAGAATATCATGCTAAGTGAGATAAGCCAATCTCAAAAAGCCAAAGGACGAATGATATCGCTAATAAGTGGAGGTTGACACATAATGGGGGGGAGGGAAGGGTTAGAGTTAGGGTTAGGGAGGGGGGCAAGTATAGAGGAAGGAACTACTGTATAGAGGGTAAAGAGGGGTGGGAGGGGTGGGGGGAAGGGAAAAAAATAACAGAATGAATCAAACAACATTGCTCTATGTAAATTTATGATTACACAAATGGTATGCCTTTACGCCATGTACAAACAGAGAAACAACATGTATCCCATTTGTTTACAATAAAAAAAAAAAAAAAAAAAAAAAAAAAAAAAAAAAAAAAAAAAAAAAAAAAAAGAAGAAACATTTATTTACATTCTCAGTGGACTAAAGGAGGTTTTAAACTGTTATGATTAAAATTTTATTTTTAAGAAAATATCATATGATCAACACACTTAAAGCTTCAGGTATTAGTAACCTCATTTAGGCTTCTTAAAAAACCAACACGAGCATATTTTCTGGAGGGCAAAATATTTCTTATTTAATACTTCAGTAACACAAAAGCACTTGGTTTAGAAACAGAAATCCTTTTCTGAAGGCCATACCCACAAAGACACCCACAGCCAGCAACAGTCACTGGATAGAACCACCAGTGTGAGGAAGACATGACTATGCAGTCTCTGCTCCACCTTCACACCTCATGAGGTGACCCTGGTTACTGAACTGGCTCATGGTTGGACTCTAGCACATGCACATGTGCATATCACAGAGAGATCTGCATGCACAGCCTTGGGTTCTCCTGGAGTCCAAGGAATGCAGATCCTCCAGAGACATCTTCAGGTATGCTCCCTCCTTTGGGCAGGAATCTCTTGGGAATGTTGAAGTTGTCTGACCACATGCTGATCAGCCATATTGCCAAGAAGTGCCAGGCAGAATCATCCTTTCTGTACTTCACTAAAGTAGCCAAGTGGCTTGTTCCTATTCAGAGAGCAGCAAAATGACTCTATCTTCAGACGGCGAAGTAACCTTGTCTCCAGTTCCAGGCAGGTAGATTTGTGGGAAGTGGCACTGGGTTATATTTGTGATTCAGCCTCTTGGGATGAAGATGAGTGTTGTGGGTTTTACACAATGCTCATACATTTAAGCCTTCTGCAGATCCTGCACTGCCTGGGAGTATCTTCAAGTAAATCTGTTTTATTTAATTCCAGAGAAGGAAACATTTTTAAAATAGTTTAAGTCTTTTCCAAATTGAGGCATCTGGATAATCAGAACTGATGGTGCCTCTGTGAATTTCAGGTTACAGGTCATAAAAGACCATTCTATTAGCTGCTGGATTGTAGGAACTCCAACTTTCTCATTTTTTTTCCCCCATAAAAAATGTGATAGTAGTCTTCTACTTTTTGACCTGATAATTTTTTTTAATTTTTATTTATTTATTTTCCATGGATATTTTTTTGATTGTCAATGAACCTTTATTTTTTATTTACTTATTTATATGTAGTGCTGAGACTCAAACCCAGTGCCTAACACATGCTAGGCTGCTCTACCACTGAGGTACAATTCCAGACCAGCTAATTTTATTTTTAATAACGATTCTACCCTTAAGATGAAACAAGATATTTAAGAATTCTTCAGGATCTTTTTATTCAGAGGTAAATCCTGATAATAGCCTCAACTTTTTCAAATATTTTCTTCAGTTTAGTAATTTTTGTGGCACACACATAAACTGTATATTTTCAGAAGATTTATACTTTCTGTCCTCAGTGGCTCTTGAGATTCACTATCATATTCTGCATCATTCTTTGCTTTGGGTCTAAGTAAGTGTCCAGAATAGAATCAAAAGCAAATAAGCAGAATAAGGTTGAGTCTAAGTAACGAGAATTACTTAACAAGAATTGGTGACCCTGGATACCTTTTTTTCTTTCCAATCATTATCTCCAAACCCTTTTCCATTTTTGATGGTGTATTTTCTTCTACTGCTTCACTTCAAAGGCTAGAGAGTTACAGAGTTGAATCTGGTTGGAAACTGGCTGCAGGGATGCAAACCTGGAGTCAGGCCTGCAGCTCTTCAGCTTAACCATTAGTGCCTTCTTCAGGGTACAGGTGAAATACTGAGTGCCCCTAAAGGTTCCACCAACACAGCCTGCACATTCATCTTCTGGTTCCAGTCCAACTGACCAATCCAGTGAGTTACCCCATAGAAGGGAGGATTCTCTTTAACTTCAGCCAGCAAGCCTACTTCCAAACCATGTGAGTTACCAGAAGATATAGGCAAGGGCCCACTGTCTTGGACAGGTGAATTGTTTAGCTCTCCCATTGCAGACTGTGACCAGTGTTTCCATTGGCATTGGGTATCTCTGTCAGGCTGAATGGTTGAGAGTGAAATCTGTTCTCTTTGGATTAGGAGTTAATGAAGTTGTGGGGGTGGTGAAGAATGTCTTAAGTGTGGAGATAACTCCATTAGTGACCTGCAGGGTCTTCTGCACCTGTAGCCTTTGGTTTATTATGCCTGATGGATCTTTATCCCCTATACTTCTTGACATAAAGGCAAGTTTTGGAGGTCTTCTTTCCTGTGTCATACTATCTGGGATAATACTGTTGATGTGCAAGAGAATTGTACTTTCTATGCTTGCAAAACTGCAAAGCTGTATTCCATCACAGTTGCCATATCCAGATCAACAAAATATCCTAAGCTCTCTTTTCCTGGCAAAACATCACAGAGTATAATTTTTCCAGATTCTTTAGTTCTCCAGCCTTTAAAGAACCTCTGGAGTTTGTTTCCCAAGGAGGGAAGTTCAGCCTGCATGGTGTACACTGGCCAATCCATTGTCATCATCTTCTATGATTTCCAGCTTATCCAGTGCAACAAACACACCACAGTCTTCATCACACTGAAAGAGCTGGTCCTTTCATACACTCCTGTCAGTGAAACCTTGACCATGATCTTCCTCCAGTGGTTCTGCTACAAAGAGTATTCCTGACATTGCCCTTTCTGCTAGCAAGGGTCCTCAAAATTCACAACTCCCAGGACCTTCTCTTCCCCAGACCTCAGCTGCACTCATGGCAGCCCGTGTGACCTGGAAGCCTTGGCTTAGTGACTTTGTTCTTCTTCTTTTTTAAAAAAAATCTTTATTTATATTTATTTGGAGATCCAAGATGGCAGACTAGAGGGAGGCTACGTTCCTTGTCGCTCCATAACTCAGGTTTCAAGCAGAGGATATCTGTTTCTTGGTGAGGCAGTTTTTGCTGCTTATCCAACCCCTCCTGTTTACCCCATTTGTCTACTGCGGTCACCTGCAGTCTGCCCGCATATCGACTACTTTTTGAGTGCAGCTTGCTCACTGTCTGGCGCCTACCATCTGCCATTTGCCTGCCTCTTGCTTGTCCATCACCCGCCTCTCACCTACCCATCACCCACTGAGGTTCACCTGCCGATAGTCCAACAGCAGTCAGCAGACTGACTGTAGACCACCAGTGGAGTGCCAGCTGCCTGCTGTTGCCTGGAAATTCACTGTCACAGTACTTGCGGATTTGGTTACACATGGCTGCCACCATTCTGAGATAACAGCCAGGACCTGTAGGACCCCTGGCTAGACTGACTGCACCCTGCCTCCAGGATCCCACAACCAGACAGACTGTACCCCACCTCCAGGACACCTGCCTGACCAGCCACACCCCACCTCCAGGACCTCTAGCCGACCACACCCACACCCTGTACTGCAGCTCCCTATTTGCCAACACATTTGAAAGCCAGAGCAGCCATCTTGGATAGTCCTGGAAGCTGTATCTCCCATCTTTAGGTGGGGCAGGTCCTATCCTGAGATGCCTGCTGGAGACTGGGAATTCATTGTAAGGTACCTCTCATACATCAGTTTACTGAAGACTGGGAGGTTTGACTACTATATGACTGTTATAGTGTAGATTTTTTTTTCTCCTTATTGAAAAAGTTTTTATTTCTTTACTTTTCTCCTCTGTTTTCCTTTTGTTTACCTGTTCCCTCAGAGACTCTTTCTCCCTTTTTGCATGCTAACAACCAACTTCTTTGGATTACACGCTCACTCTTTCTATGATCTAGAACTTCTGTATATTCTTTTCTTATCCCATTAACAACTACGTCTTACACCCTTTCCCATCCTCTTTGTCCTCCATTAAAAATTGCAGACTTTAATTGCAAATCTATTTGTTATACTGTAGATAATAATTAAACCCATTCTGTTTATTATGACATTATTGTTAACGTCCTCATAGGGGCTATTTGGTTTAGGACTGTATATTGTCTGTACTGGGCACTGCTAATATTGATCTCCCCCTTAAAGAAAAAGAATTGGAAAAAGATTAGAGTATAAAAGATTAGCCTATGGGGGGAAACTGCAATCAGTCCAGATCTGACTGCTAGAGGGGAAGATACATGAACAACATGAAAAAACAAGGGAAGAAAATGATCCAAACAAATCTAGATTTTGTATTAATAGAACCCAGTGACAGTATGGTAGAAGAAATGTCAGAAAAGGAGTTCAGAATATACATAATTAAAATGATTCATGAAGCAGAGGATGCGATGAGAGCAAATGCAGGCAATGAATGATTACACCAATAAGTAGTTGAAAGAGCAACTGCAGGAAGCAAAAGATCATTTCAATAAAGAGATAGAGATTCTCAAAAAAAAAAAAAAAAAAAAGGAAATCCTTGAAATGAAGGAAGCAATAAACTGAATAAAAAACTCAATGGAAAGCATCACCCACAGACTAAACCACTTGGAAGACAGAACCTCAGACAATGAAGACAAAATATTTAATCTTGAAAATAAAGTTGCCCAGAGAAGATGGTAAGAAATCATGAACAGAATCTCCAAGAACTATGGGACATCATGAAAAGACCAAATTTAAGAATTATTGGGATTGAAGAAGGCACAGAGATACAAACCAAAGGAATGAACAACCTATTCAATGAAATAATATCAGAAAATTTCCCAAACCCGAAGAATGAAATGGAAAATCAAATACAAGAGGCTTATAGAACACCAAATGCACAAACTCACAACAGATCCACACCAAGGCACATTATAATGAAAATGTCTAACATACAAAAATAAAGATAGGATTTTGAAGGCTGAGAGAGAAAAGCATCAGATTACATATAGGGGGAGACCAAGACGGATAGCAGCAGACTTCTCAATCCAGACTCTAAAAGCTAGAAGGGCCTGGAACAACATATTTCAAGCTCTGAAAGAACATGGTTGCCAACCAAGAATCCTATACCCAGCAAAACTAACCTTCAGATTTGAAGATGAAATAAAATCCTTCCATGATAGACAAAAGTTAAAAGAATTTACAAATAGAAAGCCTGTGCTACAGAATATTCCCAACAAAATATTCCATGAGGAGGAAATGAAAAACAACAATGTAGGTCAGCAAAGGGAGGAACTACCTTAAAGGAAAAACCAATCAAAGGAGAAACCAAGTCAAGTTATTTTTTTATTTGTTTTTATGTAGTGCTGAGGATTGAACCCAGTGCCTTGAACATGCTAGGCAAGTGCTCTACCGCTGAGCCACAATTCCAGCCCAGTGGCTTTGTTCTTTAGCAGTCTGAACCTCTCTTCACCATTGATAATTGCCAACAGTAACTGTGTGAATTGTTTGTTTCTACAGTATCCATTTTGTTAACAAAGAGAACTGTGTGAGGTCGTTCTAGCCTTTTTAATCCCCATCTGATTTTTATTTTGTTTTGCAGAAGAAACCCTCAAGTGCCCCACAGATGGTCTTGGATATAATTGTCCTATGCTCCCCTTTGGTTGTTTAAGGAACTTCTGTGTCTGTCTGTGACACTGCATTCTTAAAGAAGCTAATCAACAAAATCTACTCTTCCTAGTAGTGTGAAGTAACTTTTTCTTTGCTCATAAACCTGGACTCATTGTGATAGTAACTTCAGAATATAAACTCTGTACTGCCGCCTGGGACCTTGCTGACGTTCCCTGAACTTCAGCAGCAGGAATTCTGTGAGGGGTTCCTTCAGCTCTTCCTTCCTTACTTCTGGATATCAAATGGTACACTCTGTCATGCCATTTCTGAATTGGATAAGCAAACATAGGGACAGATGGCAGACTGATTATGAGGATATGCGTGCGCTTGTGGTAGAATTTTTTCTTGGTTAATGTGGCTTTAAAAGCATTTCTAGTGGTTTGTAGTTTGATATTTTATTCCGATTTGGAATTACCCTGTAAATATGAAAGTCCAGTGGGTATTTTTCCCCACACACTTAGCACTAGCTGAGGTGTCCTGGCTGAGGGTGCCCTCCAATGGCCCATGTGGAACTTGGTCACAGTTGTCATACTCTTGTCCCCACTGTGGGGGACTCTCTTCCCTCCCCAGCTTTTGCTCACTCTTGGGCTTCTTGCTGGCCAAGTGCCGATGTTGGGGATCATCCTTCTTATACCCTCTTTGAATTTCTCATGTCCTCTAATACCTCCAGTGCTCTTCATTTCTCCTTCCCACTCATTCTTTTCATTATACTTTTAAGCAAAAAACGTACCCCAATCACAGCTGAACAGTGTTTAGGAGCATGTGCATAGCCCTGAGAAAGGAGACCCCAGATCTTTAGGAGAAATTAGATGACCCAAGAAAGAAATAGTGTTGCGACCTTGAGAGCTCTGAGATCTGCAAGGGGTTCCCCAGAACCCTTACAGCGTTGCTTACCTCCTCAAGCTAAATTTGCTTTGTCTTAAGCTTTAGAATTCAAGGCAAGTAAAACAGTTCTTCAAGTTTCTTTTCCTTTTAAGTGATTAGAATGCCAGTGTATTTTGTATTTTATACTCAGAAAGTACGCTGACTCTGGGTCTCCCCACCCATCACGGGTGCCATGTGTGCCAACAGGTGGCAGGACCGGCCACTCTGTCCTCAAGCTCAGGGTCTGCCCCGCCAACCTGCAGCTTAGCTTCTGGAATATGTCCATTTGTAAATTGAATTCTTATACTATTTATTTGTGCTTTTTAATTCATTATCTGACTGTAGTGAAAGCAACACAGATATATAATCTCTTATGTGGTTTTACAACAAAGAATCACACTACTGAGACCCCTTGCTTAGCCCTCCAGCCCTAGTTTGTTCTTTCAAAATTCAGCTTTTACTTGCAGAAGCTGAGGAACTTAGGGGAAGAATATGGATGAAACAGACTGCCCAACTGCACTGCCACGAAGAAAGCTCAACATACTCCTGCTTACAGTGGTCATGGCTCAACAAAACATTCAAATCCCCTTTTTATCTTTTCCTTCAAAGAGCACTGTATTTACAAATAAAAAGTTAAGAGTAATAAACGCCATAGTTTCCAGTCTTTTTAGAGATGTGAGCACCTATCATTTGATTTCATTCTCCCAACTTTTCCTAAGTACTTAGATAGTCTTTGGAATAGAATTACATCATTTTACCATTTGAAGCCTCTGTGGTTTTGTAGTTGTTTCCTGTCTGACATAGTTATCCATTCCAAAAACTCCTGTTACCAATTTTTACTCCAAAGACTGGGTCATTTTTCCCTCTTTGAATTGTGAAACCAGAATCAAGTCTGAGCACCAGTTGAGGAGGAAGGAGACTTTTATTTTTGACCAAGAACCGGTGAAGTGGGAGATAAACTCCCAAATAAGTTTCCTACCCCTTGGGGATCAGGAGGTTATAGATATAAGGTAAAAGAAATGAGAGGGAAAGATTGGCTAAGAAAGGAGAGGGATTGACACATCTTTTATTATAATGAAGTCAGAGGTGGTCTGGCAATAACTGTGGTGACCATCTTCAATCTAAGCAGTTTTAGCCAGCCCGCCCGAAGAGGATCTTATGTCTTGTCCTCAAAGACAGGCAAGATTGGGGATGGGTAAAATATTCAGCTAGGCCACCCAGTTAGTTCAAGACCAGGGTAATGGTCTCTGAAAGTTAGCCATCTAGCCTTGGCCCAATTCTTCTATGCAGCAAGAACTCAGGATTTTTTAAAAAGGAGGTCCATTCCATTTATGGACTGCCCTAATTCTAAGAAAATTCTGTGTGCTCAACTGAAATTTAACTCATGGAAATTTTCACCTTAAGTCCTGATTCATCTATTTGTAGCAACAAATGACTGTGTTGTCTCTTTCGGTCTTGATGCCTGTATTAACTTTTCATCCATCATTTTGTGACCGAAATACATGACAAAAACAACTTAGAGGAGGAAGTTAATTTTGGCTCATGGAGTCAGAGGTTCAGTCTGTGGTCAACCAACTCCATTGCTCTGAGCCCAAGGTGAAGCAAAACATCATGGTGGAAGGGCTTGGCTCAGGCTGTGGCAGCCAGGAAGCAGAGAGAGAGGAGAAGCCAGAGGAACAAGATATAATCCCCAAGGACACATCCCCAGTTGCCCCATGTCCTTCAGCCACATCCTACTTGCCTACAGTTACCACCCAGTAGAGTAGTCTTTCATATCACTAACCCATCAAGCATTCTGGTAATCTAATAATTTTACCTCCAACCATTCCTTCATTAACACAGTTTTTGGAGGACAGCTATATCCAAACCATAACATTGCTCTTCAGCCATTGAAGGGCAGCCTCCTCTCCCTAGTATCTCCTGGCTGAACTTGGCCCACTTTTCTCTTGGCTTATGGGGGTGGGTGGGTGGTGTTTGAAAATAGCCCTATTACTTAGTGAGTTGCAAATTTTCCATTTGTCATTTGTCTTCAGGCATTCTTTACAGTGGTGTTTGCCATGCAGAATTTTTTTCTATAATGTAATAGAATCTATCCTTTTTTTTTTTAAATGACCTCTGGGTTTTATTCATGCTTTTGGATTTTGATCAGAGTTAGAAAAGCCTTGCTTACTTTCTGACTGCATAAAAATTTTTTATTCATCTTTTCTTCTAGTTCTTACATAGATTGTGTGGGGATTGTGTACATGTTTAAATCTTTAATCCATCTAAAATCTGAATAAAGTGGTGAGATAGGGATTCAAATTAATTTTTTTTCCAACCAGCTACCCAGTTATTCTTTTTATTCATTTTCTGTCACTGATTCAAAATGCTGTTTCATTAAATTTCTGACATACTTGGATCTAGTCCCAGGATTTTTCATATGTTTTGATGTCAAGCAAACCATCACACCTTATACCTTCACTATTAACATTTTGAACCTAAATGTAAAACTTTATAAATGTGTAATCTAGTTAAATGTTCAACCTGCCACCTGATCTGTCAAGGTGACCTAACTGATTTCTTGCAGTGGCAAGCTTCCTCCTTTGCCACCTGCAGGTTAATACCCATCTTTTATGTTATTAACCAGGCCATTGACCAAAAGAGTGACAAAAACTTTGGCCAGTGTGGGACTGTCCTTTGCATTCTAGTGGAGAGCCCTCACTCCCTCTTTCCTGCATTAGAAATGCAGCATGAAACATTAGAACTAGTGCTTTAAATCTCTGTATCAGTTGTAAGACTAAATCTGGTCATCTAATAGAATGAAGAGAATGAGTAGAAGGGTCCCTTTTATTTATTATTTCCCAAACTTCAATGTGAAAAGAAATAACCCCAGAGCCTCATCAGTAGGTCTGCATTTCTAATGAGTCTCTGGGCTGTGCTGATGCTACTGGACCATTGGCTACCCTAAATCTTGCAGGACTGAGACCAGGGTAGTAGCTCTGGAGAGGCCCTGGGTCCGTATCCAAGGAGGCACTGACTCTCAGGCTTGTGCACAGGCCAGTTTGCCTCATCCTAATCCCCGCCACTATGTCTGTGTCTTAGAGTTAGAATTACAACTGGTGGAGCTACTAAACAGAACTCTTGAGTTGAGATCCTGCTATCTAGTTAAAACAGGTTCCCTTGGTGAACCAGAGCTTGACAGGTACTCACAAGGGGGAGTTCTGACTGCTGTAGTTAGTTTCTTAGATATGTCATGTTGTGAAACCAAAGCTTACAATCTGAAGATATTATAGTACACTTACCTTTAGTTTTGATGATTTGTTTGAGCTAATATTTGGCTAAACCCCAATATGAGCAGTGGTTATGCAGTTGGTGCCAGACCACAGAAGTAGGCCTGCTTGAAATTGACAGAACCAACCCTGTCCTCATGTACATGGTTTTCGCTCAAAATCCAACTATTTTATGTTGTAAAAAGCTTAATAGAAGGCACACCATTCTGATGTATGTGAGAATCTCCTTGCAGGTCCCCGTTCATTGGATCTGGGTGGGCCTTGATTCTGCAGGGCTGACTGGCCCTGGGGGTCTTCAGCTGTACCCTACAAACAAGGAGATTTTTGACTGATCTCTACTTGAAACGTCTTCCTAAAGTTTAGAGGATTTTGGTTAGGAGTGTTTGGAGAAGTTCTTGGACTTTCCCAGCACGCAGTTGCTTCAGTGACCAGGGCGAGCAGTGCATTCTCAACTACTGGTGGCCAAACTCAGGCACTGCCCATCTTGCAGCTGCAGCTGAGGCTGGGAGAGCAGTGCTCAGGGACATACCAGTGTGTTTAAGAACCGGGGAATGTGTGGTACTTACATGCCCCCAAATCAAAAGATACAGAAAGATCCACGGTGAATAGTGTCCTCACCTCCACTCCCAGGTCTGCTGGGGTCGCAGTTTCCTCTCACCCCCAACCTGTCAAGTTATTGTACAGCTCTTGATCACTTCCTTGTGTATCTTCCTAGACATTTTTATGTATATACAAGCAAATATGAATTTGTATCTAATTGTATACATTGCATCTTACCTTTAAAAATTAATGCTAGCACACTGTGGATGTTGCTCTGTATCTTGATTTTTCTTTTTTTCATTCAGCAATTAATTCTTGGGAATTTTTCCATATATCAACATAAAGAACTTTCTTCAATTTCTTTCTAGAAATTTATTTACTGATCAACTTCAGATTGTTTCCAAACTTCCAATTATAGTGCTGCAGAGAATATATTCATGTTTATATTTTTATGTATATTATGTATTTTGTTACCCGTTACTCAGCAACATTATTTAATTTTTTAAGTCCCCCCATCCCAGTAACAGGAATTGAACCCAGGTGTGCTTAACCACTGAACCACATCCAGCCCTTTTCTATTTTCCATTTTGAGACAGTCTTGTTAAGTTACTTAGAACCTAAGTCACTGAGACTTGCCTCAAACTTGCAATCCTCCTGCCCCAGCCTTCTGAGCCACTGGGACCATAGGCATGCACCACCTCACTCATAATTTTTAAGTCTTAACATTTTATTTTCCTTGAACTTTTGATGTGTTTAATGCTGCATCATTATTTTTGTGTCTTTAAGTACTTTCTTGGTGGGTTTGGCAAGTGTTTACTTGTTCTTAATGTAGCATTAACAGTAAGCATCTGCTCCACAGTTGTCCCTCACTTACCCTGGGGTATTGGTTCCAAGACCTCCTTTGTATACCAAAATCCATGGATGCTTAAGTCCAGTATATAAAATGATATAGTATTTGCATATAACCTATGTGTATCCTCTGAATGCTTTACATCATCTATAGATTACTTACAATACCTAATACAGTATAAATGCTATGTAAATAGCTGCAATACCGTATTGGTTAGGGAATAATAACAAGAGAAAACGTTTTATATGTGTAGTACAGACATAATTTTTTCTTGGAAAAAAAAAAGTAATTTTATTTTGTGACACTACTAGGGATTGAGCCCAGAGCCTTGCACATGCTAGGCAGGTGCTCTGTCACCCCCTGAACTATATCCCTAGCCCTTTTTATTTTTCATTTTAAGACAGGTTCTCACTAAATTTCCTAGGCTGATTTGAACTTGAAATCCTCCTCCTCAGCCTCCTGAGTAGCTGGAATTATGGGCGTATGCTACCTCACCCAGCTTTCCCTGAAGATTTTTTATTGCAATTGATTGAATCCATGAGCATGGAACCTATGGAATGGAGGGCTAGCTGTGTGGGGGTTCCCTTTCCATAACCTAGGTAGAATGTGTTCATTTCTTAAGAAATCAGCATCTTATTAAAAAGGGAAAAAGGAGATAATTGCTGTCCATGTAAACCTGATGCTTTTACTAATTCACAGATGTTAGTTTAAACCAAAATGTTGCTCCTGAGGAACAGGGCAGGGGGGTATGCTGCCATCTAACTCTGTTTGTCCCTCAAGAGAACTAGGATAGTGTGCTAAGGATGCACATAGGTCATATGCAAATACTGCATCATTTTACAGTTTTACATTCTGACCCCTTACATGTTAACCACCTTCACTAGAATACCCAAATCCATTAATGATGTTTCTATCTGGCATGCCATCACTGAGAAAAAAAATGAATCACAAACCCAAGTTTTGCCTGCAAAGATTCCAGCTGTCTGGCTTGAGTAGCACTTCCATTATGTACAGTCTATCCAGGAGGGACAGTAAAAGAGGCTGTTTTTCCTGATGCAGCTTTTTAAACTGCAATCAGGTGGTGCTGTTAATGAAAACACCAAACAAAAAGGCGATTTCCCTCCCAAGCAGTGCTAGATTATAGCAGGGTTGTGTCTTGCAATTGGATTGCATCTTGTAATCAGTCCCGCCTTATCAGTGAACTCTGCTTGTAATGGACCGCTGGCTCCAGGAGACTTGGGGTTATTTGAAACCTCTTGCTGTCTGGAAGAGACCTCATCTGTTGCATTTTCACCTTCCTCAGGTATTCTTATCCAAGCACTTTATTTTTTATTTATTTTTTGTTTTTTGGTAGTACTGAGGATGGAACCTAGAACTTTGTGCATGCTAGGCACTGAGCTACATCCCAGCCCTTTTATTTAATTAACTAATTAATTAATTAATTTTATCTATCTATTTATTTATTTTTTGTGGTACTGGGGATTGAACCCAGGGCCTTGTGCTCATGAGGCAAACGCTATCAACTGAGCTATATCCCCAGCCCCCCTTTTAATTAATCTTTTTGAGACAGGGCCTCATGAAATTGCCCAGGCTAACCTGAAACTTAGGATCCCTCTTCTTTTTAGAAGTTGGGATGACGGGTGTGCATCACTGTACCCAGCTCTGAGCATTTTAGAAGCTGTGGTATTACTGGCCTTAATTGACTTGGGAAGGAAGCCTTCAGGAACAGATACTGAGCACTGCGGGTGCTCAATATCAAACACACTGTGGATGTGTTTGATTGTTTTGTAGCCAGGACCCTGTGTGTGCTCAGCTGGATTGGATTTGGTTGGTTCCAGTTCCTTGTTAGTGTAATTCTTGCTCTTTCCTTATGCACTTGCCTGTCCAGATGAACCACTAACCCAGAGAGGAAATGGATGGAAAATGGAACATGGCATGATGTTTACTTAGTTTGGGAAGCCATTTGCTATTGAAGATGTTTGTGATAGAAAAAAAAAAAAAGAGCATTTTAAGAAGTTTGATAAGTGAAATTGCATTTAATTTAGTTTAGGTTATGTGGAATAAATGCTTTGTCACAGACTTACAGTGTTAGCATAGCAACAGTGCTGAAAATGCTGTCAGTTCTGTGAGGTGCATGATCAGGGAACTTGGTCAGAAATTCTTGAGTATTGCCTTTTGTTGATAACTTACTGTACTTAGCCTTTTCTTGGTCCCAGTCCTTATCAAAGAAGGCGAAGACTAACAGTAGCAGTAATGCTTGTTTGCTGAATGGCAAGAGCTAGCTAGCTAATCAGGTGGGATTTTCCAGTTTTTGTAGGGTAAGGCACAGTAGCATGAGTCATTTCTATAACAAAGAAACTATCACATCAAAGGAGTGAAGAAGGGTTTTTAGAGAAGGGGGAAATAAAACTGGACTTGTATCGTGTACAAATGGAAAGGGTGAGAGTGTAATCAAAAGCAATTGGATGTTAGCATGCAAAAGAGGGAGAAAGAGATTCTGAGGGAACAGGTAAACAAAAAGAAAAGAGAGCAAGAAAAGTAAAGAAATAAAAACTTAAACTTTTTCTATAAGGAGAAAAAAGAAAATCTACAGTGTAACGGTCGTATAGTAATGAAACCTCCCAGTCTTCAGTAGCCTGATGCATGAGAGGTCTCCAGCAGGCGGCTCAGGATGGGATTTGCCCCACCTAAAGATCGGAGCTAGGGCTTCCAGGATTATCCAAGATGGCCACTCTGGCTTCCAAATGTGTTGGCAAATGGGGAGCTGCAGCTCAGGGTGTGGACGTGGTCAGCTGGAGGTCCTGGAGGTGGGTGTGGTTGGTCAGGCAGGGGTCCTGGAGGTCAGGTGTGTTTGGTGTGGTTGTGGGATCCTGGAGGCCAGGTGCAATCAGTTGGTCTGGGGTCCCGGTGATAGGGTGCAGTAAGTTGGTCTGGGGGTCCTGGCAGTAGGGAGCAGTCAGTCGACGTAAGGGCCCCAGAGGCAGGGAGTGATCGGTTGGGCTGAGGGATCCTGGAGACAGGGCTCAGTCAGTCTGGCCAGGGGCCCTACGGGGCCTGGCTGTTGTCTCAAAATGGCGGCAGCCACGTGTAATGAAACCTGCAGGTACTATAACAGTGAACTTCCAGGCAACAGCAGGCAGCTGGTGCTCTACTGGTGGTTGGCCATCAGTTTGCTGACTGTTGTCGGATGATCGGGAGGTGAACCTCGTGCGTTGGGTGATGGATAGGTGTAAGGCAGGCGAAGGACAAGCGAGAGGCAGGCAAATGGCGGATGATAGGTGCCTGATAGTGAGCAATCTGCACTCAAAAAAGGCGTCCATATGCTCGCAGACTGCAGGTGATCACAGCAGACAAATGGGGTAAACAGCAGGGGATCGATAAGCAGCAAAAACTGCCTCACCAATATATCACAGATATCCTCTGCTTGAAACCGGAGTTACGGAGCGACAAGGAATGCAGCCTCCCTCTAGTTCACCATCTTGGATCTCCCTCATGTACAAATATACGTGGGATATAGGAGAGATCAGGTATCCAGCCCTCAGAGGCTCCTGTGTGACTTCAGGTGCTGTGGAGAGAATTTGGGACAAAGGGAAAAGGAGAACAAAGCACTCAAGCAGTTTTCTTTCAGATGAGACTCAAGGTAGGACCTGTGTCTGGTTCTGAGATAAGACATGAGGCAAATAAAGGTGCTTGGCTTATTTTTGGACCTACAAGTGTACTGTATAACAACTTAGTTGGATGTAAAAAATGTTCCTTCTCCTTTCTAATCTCACATTCGACTTCTAGTGTCATGTGGTGACTTACAGTGTAACATCATGTGATGCCCTTGAAGAAGAAAGAGGATTTAAAAGGAGACAAGGACAGTCAGGACTTCAGTAGTTAGTAAGAAGTCAGCAAATCTCTACTTAAAAATCAATATGATAGAGGAATGCAAATTAAAACTTTACTGAGATTCCATCTCACGTCAGTCAGAATGGCAATAATCAAGAATACAAGTAACAATAAATGTCGGCGAGGATGTGGAGGAAAAAGTATGCTCATGCATTGCTGGTGGGACTGCAATTTGGTGCAACCACTCTGGAAAGCATATGGAGATTCCTCAGAAATTTTGGAATGGAACCACCATTTGACACAGCTATCCCACTCCTCAGCACATACTCAAAGACTTAAAATCAGCATACTATAGTGATGTGGCCACATCAACGTTTGTAGCAGCACAATTCACAATAGCTAAGCTATAGAAACAACCTAGGTGCCCTTCAAAAGAAGAATGGATAAAGAGAATGTATTACATGTACACAATGGAATATTACTCAGCCATAAAGAAGAATAAAATTATGGCATTTGCTGGTAAATGAAAGGAACTGGAGATGATGGTGCTAAGTGAAATAAGCCAATCCAAAAAACCAAAGGCCGAATGTTCTCTCTGATATGCAGATACTAACACACAGTGGGGGTGGGGAGCACAGTTAGAAGTTTATTGGTTTAGACAAAAGGGAATGAAGGTAAGGAGGAATGGGAATAGGAAAGACAGTAGAATGAATTGGACAAAACTTTCCTATGTTCACATATGAACACACAACCAGTGTAACTTTACATCCTGTACAACCACAAGAATGGGAAGTTATACTCCCTGTATGTATGTCAAAATATACTCCATTGTCATGTATATCTAAAAAGAGCAAATTTTAAAAAAGAAAGAAAGAAAATTAAAAAGGAGGGGAAAATCAACAATAGCTGGGCCTGGTGGCGCAGGCCTGTAATCCCAGTGACTCCGGAGCTCGAGACAGGAGGATCACAAGTTCAAGACCAGCCTCAGCAACTTAATGTTACCCTGTCTTTAAAAAAAAAAAAAAAAAAAAAAAGGGCTGGGGATGTGGCTCATTGGTTAAGCACCCAGGGGTTCTATTTTATTAGAGATAAGGTCTTGCTGAGTTGCTTAGGGCCTTGCTAAGTTGCTAAGGCTGGCTTTGAACTTGTGATTCTCCTGCCTCAACCTCCTGAGCTGCTGGGATTACAGGCATGTGCCACCATGCCCACTGAGCATTGTCCTTTAAATTTTTCTATTGCTTTCAAATGCTTTGTACATAGCACTAGGCTTTTAAAAGTAAGGTGTTATTTTAAAAAATTAAAAATGTAAATGAACTTGTAAATTGCTTCTGCTGGATTAGAGATTTCCAATAAAAAAGATGGAATGAAGTGCTCAGACAACGAGAAGATCTGCAGAAACATAAGAAACAATGGAAAGCACCCAGAAGTTCTCTGCAGAGCCTAGTGCAGCAAGACTTGCAGGTCTGTGACTTTTGCCAGAATGTGTGCCCCCCACCCCATGGTGGCTTCAGGAATGAAATGGCCATGGAAAACTGCATGGTAAAGATGCCAGAGGCCAGAGAAGAGAGGTCAGGGTTCAAAGTGCAGAGGAAAACTCAAGTCCTGAAGGCAGGACCAAGGCCCAACTCTCCAGTAGAAACTGCCCAGATCTCTAGTTGACTGTTAATAAGCTCACTCCAGACAGACAGGGCAGACCCCAGGAAGCCCAGCAAAACACACAAAAGTAAAAACCAACCCACCAACTAAAGAAACAGGAAAAAGTGATCACAGCCAAGAGAGAAATCTACCCTTGAAAAAAACTAAACCAGATGAGATATGTGTTTAATGCTTTAAAAAACAAACAAACAAACAAACAAACAAAAAAAACCCCACTGTGTGTTCTTTGTTCTTAAGCTCAGGCAGTAGAAAACTGAAGCCTTAATGACATGGGGTGTCAGAGGACAGACCCTGAGACTGGCAGCACAGCTGGAAAATTAGGGGGAAATCACACACACACGCGCACACACACACACACCACAGTGTGAGCCCCTAAATCTGAGTATAAGCTGCTTGAATCCATGACTGTCTGCCAAATTACAGGTGCAGGGGAGACCCCAGGGTGCCAGGCTAAAACAGCAGCAGCTAGAAGCTGCAAGATCTGAGCCGTAGTACCCGCAGCTGCATACCACAGAAGACAATTTGCAGTTTGCATTGCAAAAAGTTAACTGCCTAGATAGATCTCAGAAGGGAGGACACAATAGGATCCAGAATATGGCAGTGTCTTGTGTCCAGTTTTCAGTTTACACGTGCTAGATATGTAAAGAAACAGGAAAAGTGTAACTCATATGGAGGAAGAAAAGTGATCAATAGAAAGCGACTCCTAATGTGTATGTGGGTAGATGCTGGATTTTGCAGTCTGACGTCTAAGCAACCATTATATATAGAACTGGTGAATTTTAGGCAAATGTGATAAATAAGAAAAAAAATTAGTTATTAGAGAAGTCGTAACCAAGACATGGAAACTGAACATGAAAGTTATAGAGCTGAAATAAAGTAGTAACTAAATTTTAAAATCACAAATGTGCTCAGCATCAGGGAAAAAACCTGTGCTTGAAGATAGATCAGTGAGAAGTGCCCCATCTAAAGAAGAGAGGGGAGAAACAGTTACAGAAAAGTGAATGGATCCTGAGACCCCAGGGGTAATACCAAATATCCAGGGCAGCTGAAGAATAGGAACAAACAAACAAACAAATTGGAAGAGATCATAGCCCCAAACATCTCAAACTTGGTAGAAAACATTAATTTGCAGATTCAGAATATTCATTGGAGTCTATCTAGGTACAAAGAAAAAGCCCTCACAGGCACATCATAGTAAAACTGGTGAAACCAAAGGTAAAAAGGAAATTTTGAAAGCAGAGGAGGATGACACAGTATCCCAAAGCCATTGACTGATATCTCATTTGAATCCTTGAGGACCTGGAGACACCGGAGTGATTGAGTCAAATACTGGTCATTAGTGGGTCTCAACCAAGAACTCAAGATTCAGAGAAGCCATTTCTCAAAAACGAAGGCTAAATTTAAAATTTTTCAAATACATGAAAACAGAAATTTTATCACCAGCTTACTTAGACTAAAGGAAGTTTGGGGGATGAAGGGAAATAACCTGTAACTCACACTTACTGGAAGATATGAAGGCATTGGAAATGGCAGATAACATGGGTAAATTAAGACTATATATGAGGAGTTGGGGTGTAGCTCAGTGGAGTACTGCTTGCCCAGCAGGTTCCAGGCCCTGAGCTCAATTCCCAGCACCATAAAAAAGAAAAGGAAAAGAGACTATGTATTTTTTCTTCTCTCTTCTGTTTGTAAGACATGACTTTAAAGCAAGCACTGTGGTGCTGAGTTTGTAATGTAAATATAGATGTACTGCAATAGCACTAACGTGAGGCAGTGTAGATGGAATTTTTTTGTTGTAAGTTTGTATATTTTACCTGCTTTTTGCCCCCACGTCCCCCAAGAGACAAACTTTAAATATAAGACACAGGTTGAGAGTCGAAGGATGAAGCATGTAAGCATGATAAAAAAGCTGAAGTGGCTGTATTCACAGACATCAAAATCAACTTCAAGGCAAGAAATATTACAAGTGATAAAGAATGACAAATTTAGCCAGGCATGGTGGCACAGGCCTGTAACCCCAGTGGCTGGGGAGCCTGAGACAGGAGGATGGCGAGTTCAAAGCCGGCCTCAGCAACTAGCGAGGTACTAAGCAACTCAGTGAGACCCTGTCTCTAAATAAAATAGAAAATATGGCTAGGAATGTGGCTCAGTGGTTGAATTCAATCCCCGATACCCCACCCCCCCAAAAAAGAATGACACTTTCTAATGATAAGGGAATCTCAGCTTCAGGGAAATGTAATAATCTTCAATGTGTCTGGCCCTAGTAACAGATTTAAAACAATGAATCAAACTCAAGTCAAGGGGACAAATCCCCAAGCAATATTTTCTTTTTCAGTAACTGATCAAAAAGTGAAACAAAAATCAGTAAGGATATAAAAGATCTGAGGACACTATAACCAACTTAACCTTTTGTCACTTGTAGAGCACAGTATAGAACACTGTCATTTTTTAATGTATGTGAATCATTAACTGAGATGTTAGCCATATGCTGGGTCATAAAATTAATCTCAGTAGAACTGACAAGCATGATATCTTATTGTTCCCCTTCCCCATAAAGAATTAAGTTGGAACTGGGGTTGTGGGTCAGTGGCAGAGCACCTGCCTACCACATGTGAGGCACTGAATTCAATCTTCAGCACTGCATAAAAATAAATAAGTAAATTAAAGGTATTGTGTCCATCTACAACTAAAAAAAATATTTTTAAAAAACTAAGTCAGGAATCATGAATTTTAAGATATCCAGAAAAGCTCCAGAGTTTTTGGAAATTAATTCACTTTTAACCTAGGGATCAAAGAAGAAATCATCCAGAAAATTAAGTAATATTTTAACTGAAATATACGAAAATTTAGCATTCAAGCTTTTGGGATGCACCTAAAGTACTGCCTAAAGGAAAACTTACAGGTTTAAGTACTTAATGAAAAAACAAAAGCATAAAAGACCTAAAATTAATGATATAAATTTCTACTATAGAAAGCTCAAAAAAGGGGCTGGGGAGATAGCTCAGTTGGTAGAGTGCTTACCTTGCAAGCACAAGGCCCTGGGTTCGATCCCCAGCACCATAAAAAAAAAAAAAAAAGAAAGAAAAGAAAAAAAGAAAGCTCAAAAATGAATAAATTAAACCTAAAGTAGATAGGAACAGAAATCCTTGACAGAGAATACGAAGAAAAAAAATCAATGACACCAAAAGATGATATTTGAAAAGATAAATGCAACCAATAAAGCACTAGTTAGAGTGATCTAAGCAAAAGAGAAGTCATAAATTACAAGCATTGGAAGTGGAAGCACCACTACAGATTTTCCAGATGTTTGAATACAAAATATTAGGAAAATTTATGTCAACAGTTAAAATGTTAAATATAGTTAAAATGGTTAAAATGAACAAATTTCTTGAAAGATACTAAGGACCATATCTGACACAGGAATCTGAATCTAAATAGCACCATATGTATTAAATACAAAAAATTTCTAATTAGAACACTTTTCACAAAGAAAAGTTTGGTACTCGATGGTTTCTGCTGAACATGCACTGATCACAGGATCAGTTTCCCAAGAAGTGAAGAAGGAGCCCTTCTTACCATATTTGTAAGCCTGGTATTATCTGATGTAGAATGAAGCAAAGACAGTACAAAAAAGAAAACCACAGACCTGCAATCTTTATGGACAAGCTGGACTATCATAAACAAATATTAGCAAATGGAATATAAATATACAAGGCTATAGCACATTGTGACCAAGTTAATCCTGTTAAGCCTGTTTTACATATTGCAAGATTGGTTAGATATCTGAAAATACATCAGTGTAATTCATGATATTGACAGAAGAGAGGAGAAAAACCAAGTGATCACCTCCATGCTCTGTACCCAGGACTGGGAGCAGAGCAAGGATACCTACTCTAGCCACATCTATTCAACATTGCACTGGAGTTGTGTAGTCCATACAATAAGGCAAGAAGGAGAAGGAAAATAACACAAGATAGATAAGGAAGTAGAATTATTTGCCAATTGAATGATCATGTTTGTAAAAATTTATAAATAATTTATAAAAATCCGTACCAGCTAGGCATGTTGGTGCATGCCTGTACTCCCAGCTACTGGGGAGGCTGAGGCAGGAGAATGGGCAAGTTCTAGGCCAGCTTCGGCAACTTAGTGAGACCCTGTGTTTCAGTCAGCTTTCTCACTGCTGTGACTAAAAAAACTGACAACAATTTTAGAGAAGGAAAAGTTTATTTGGGGCTTATGGTTTCAGAGGTCTCAATCCATAGATAGCCGGTTCCATTCCTTGGGGCTTGAGGTGAAGCAGAATATGATGGTTGAAAAGTGTGGCAAAGGGAAGCAGCTCACATGGTGATCAGGAAGCAGAGACTCCACTCGTCAGATTCAAAACATACACTGCAAGGCCTTGCCCCCAGTGTCCACCTCCTCCAGCCACACGCCACCTGGTTTCAGTTACCACTCAGTAAATCCCATCAAGAAGATCAATTCACTGATTGGGTTAAGACTCTGATAACCCAATCATTTCTCCTCCAAATCTTGCATTGTCTCACACATGAGCTTCTGGGGGACACTTTACATCTAAACCATAACAGCCTGTCTCAAAATAACAAGGGCTGGGAGTGTAGCATGGTGGTAAAGTACCTCTTGAGTTCATTCCCTGTACCCCCGAAGCAAAAAAAAAAAAAAAAAATCTATTAGGATTAATAAGTTAGTTTACAATTAATGTTGTGGAATACAAAGTCAATTTAAAAAAATATACTAGCTTGTATTTAAATCCACAGTAACAGATGATTGGGCATTTATATATATATATATATATATATATATATACATATATATATATATATATATATATTGTTCCGGGCTGGGGTTGTGGCTCAGTGGTAGAGCACTTGTCTAGCATGTGTGAGGCACTGGGTTCAGTCCTCAGTGCCATATTGAATGAATGAATGAATGAATGAATGAATAAATAAATAAATAAATAAATAAGTAAATAAAACAAAGGTAGTGTGTCTACCTACAACTAAAAATAAAAATTTTTGTGTGTGTAGTTCCACTTACCATATATCATCCAAATACATGAGGTACTTAGGGGAATTGCATAAAATGTGTGCAATCCTATATAATATCACTAAGCCATCAATTTTCTGCAAATTGATCTTTGGATTTGGTACAATCTCAATCAAAATTTCTGCTGTATTTTTGTTACAGAAATTGGCAAGCTGGTTCTAAATATACTTGGAAATGGTAAAATACCTAGAATAGGCAAAGATAGTTTTTAAAAGAGCAAAAACTGGAGAACTGCCTTACAGTAACCATAAAGCTGTGCTACTGGTGAACAGACATATAAAATGGAAGATGACGGAGTCCACAAATAAACCCACACATTTATGGACAATTGATTTTCAGCAAAGGTGCCGAGGTAATTCAATGGGAAAGGAAGATCTTTTCAACAAATGGTGCAGAAACATGCGAATATCTGTAGGGAAGAAGATGAATATTAGCCCTTACTGTATATCCTGTACCAGAAAATCTACTCAAAATGGATTAAGACTTAACTTCTTTGGAAAAAAAAGCCTAAGAGAAAATGTTGGTGTGACCTCTGGGCATGAAAATTTCTCTTAAATAGGATACAAAAGCATGTACCATAAAATAAATAAATTCTAAATTGTATTTTACCAGAATTTAAAATGGAAAGGAAAAGGCATGCCACAATATGAGAGAAAATAATTGCAGTTTATACATGTGACCAAGGATTGGAAAGAACTCAAAACTTAAAAAGATGACCTCATTTTTAAAAATGAACAAAATATTTGAAAGGATATTCACAAAGTAAGATAAAACAAATGGCCAGGAGCTACTCAAAAAGATACTTCATATTAACCATCAGGAAAAATCAATTAAAACTATAGTTAACTACCACTATAAACCCCCAAAATGACTAAAATTTAGAAGACTGATAATACCAAATATATGTATTTACCATACCAAATGGAACTGTCTTACTCTCCTGTTGAGACCATAAAGTGGTACAAGGAACTTGGAAAACAATTGGCAGTGTTTTTAAAAGTTAAACATACACTTACTAAAAACTACTAGATTACTAGTAATTCCACTACTAGACATTTACCTGAGAGACAGAAAAATGCAGAGACATGCATGAATATTCACTGCAGCATTATTCATGTTAGGCAAAGACTGGAAACAGCCCAGGTGTTCATCAACAGGTGAATGAACAGACAAATTGTGGTATACTAATACAAAGAAACACTACTTACCAATTAAAAGGAACTATTGATATATACTACAACAGGGATCAGTCCCAAAAATACATGGCGTGAAAGAATATATACCCAAGGATGTATACATTGTGTCATTCCACTTATATAAAAAGTGAAAGATACAAATCAATATATAGTGACCAGAGAGCAGATCCAGGGTTGCCTGGGGCTTGGAGCAGTGCAAACTGATCACAAAAAGGCACAAAGGAACTAATTTTTAGGGGTGATAGAAATGTTCTGTTTCTTGATAGTGGTGATGTTTATACTAGTATGTTTGGGTATACTTAATGTTTACTTATAGATTATATGCCCCAGTAAAACTGATACACAAAAAAACTTTCCACTATTTATAGAAGACCAATGAATATTCATTCATTAACTAGTTATTACCACTTAGGTTACTTATTCTCTTTTTCAGAACCTCTGCGTTATTCAACTATCAATTTCCTCTTTATTCTTTTAGGAGGAATGTTCCTATCCCAAATTCTGGTGACTTTTCTTGGTTTCTTAGTTTCTTAGGTTGTTGCATGTTACCCCATTGTGACCGAGGACAGATGAGCAGAAGTCTTCTGGGAGGAACTTTTAGAAAAGATGATACATTGAATTGTTGCGCCTCTGACTCTACTAAAATGACAGTAAAGGAATTTTTTTTTTTTTTAAGGCAAAAAATCTCCAAGGATTAAGAGAATGGGAGAGGAGATAGCAACGGACTAGAATTTTACCCACAAAATTTTTGAAAGCTGAAATGTGGGTACATGTATGATAAGTAACTTAGATTCAATGTTCTCTGCTCCTCCAAGGCTTTTCAGTGGAGGAACCTAGTTGGAAGTGAGCTACTTTAGATTAAAACAAAAAACAAAAAAAAGGCAGTGGTCTTGGATAAGTTCAGAACGTGGAATTAAAAACAGTTAAAAGTTTGAACATGGAAGAATGAGAACCCTAGGCCACCCACCCTTGTAGGTCACTACCCTTTCTCCATTCCTGCCTCATATGGGAGATTTCATATCAGGAGAAGTTAAAAGAGAGATTATGTATGTGGAAGTCAGGTCTGGGGGCACCCTCTTATAACTGAGAGTGGGAGCCTGTTTTTCTTACCCCAAAATAGTGAGGCTTGAGTACAAGTCTGCACATTCAACCAGAAGACATTCCAACCACCTTCTCCTCTTGGCTCCCAGCATCCTGGATGTTGGGCTTTTCATACCATTTCTGCCCCCACAAGACTTGGAAAGATTTGTCTCAGAGAAACTGACCCCTCCTGGGCTCCTAGAGCACTAGTTTATAAAACCCCTAAGCACAAGATTGGAACATTCTTCTCTGGGGAAATTGACTAGCCTGTGGAAAACCCCATGACATTTAGAGTTTCCTATCCCATCAAGTTCTGATGAGGTACAGCATTCAATAAGCTGTGCTCATACACATAGAATTTCTAGTTAGCTCTTCAGCACCCCTTTTTTTACATGAGCAAAATGTAAGGAACCCCAGACATTTGAAAAAAACCTGCACCCTAAAAAACAAATTTCTCACAAAGGTAAGCTATTACATCTAGGAAACAAGAGCAGATTGTTATATAAAGTAGCTATTAAGGGGTGTTCTTGAGAATTGAAAATATCACTAAGTGAAGATTGCAGTAAAAAAGTTGAAAGATAAAGTTGAAGAATGGAAAGTAAAACAAACGGTTGATTAAAAGAAAGGACAAGAGAGAAGAAATCCAATAACTGACTAATAGAAGTTCTAGAAAGAAAGAAAAGATGAAGGGCAGAACATTATTAAAGAAACAACATGGGGCTGGTTTGTGGCTCAGTGGTAGAGTGCTTGCCTAGAATGTCTGAAGCACTGGGTTCAATTCTCAGCACCACATATATGTGTAAATAAATAAGTGTTCATTGACAACTAAAAAAAAATTTTACAAAAGAAAGAGTGAGTTTCAAGCAGAGGATATCTGTTTCTTTGTGAGGCAGTTTTTGCTACTTATCGATCCCCTGCTGTTTACCCCATTTGCTGTGATCACCTGCAGTCTGCCAGCATATTGACGCCTTTTTTGAGTGCAGATTGCTCACTGTCAGGCGCCTTATCATCTGCCATTTGCCTGCCTCTCGCTTGTCCATCGCCTGCCTTACACCTATCCATCACCCAACGCACGAGGTTCACCTCCCGATCATCCGACAACAGTCAGCAAACTGATGGCCGACCGCCAGTGGAGCACCAGCTGCCTGCTGTTGCCTGGAAGTTCACTGTTATAGTACCTGCAGATTTCATTACACGTGGCTGCCGCCATTTTGAGACAACAGCCAGGCCCCGTAGGGCCCCTGGCCAGACTGACTGAGCCCTGTCTCCAGGATCCCTCAGCCCAACCGATCACTCCCTGCCTCTGGGGCCCTTACGTCGACTGACTGCTCCCTACTGCCAGGACCCCCAGACCAACTTACTGCGCCCTATCACCGGGACCCCAGACCAACTGATTGCACCTGGCCTCCAGGATCCCACAACCACACCAAACATACCTGACCTCCAGGACCCCTGCCTGACCAACCCCATCCCACCCCCAGGACCTCCAGCTGACCACGTCCACACCCTGAGCTGCAGCTCCCCATTTGCCAACAAATTTGGAAGCCAGAGTAGCCATCTTGGATAATCCTGGAAGCCCTAGCTCCGATCTTTAGGTGGGGCAAATCCCATCCTGAGACGCCTGCTGGAGGCTTGAAGCTCATTGTCAGGTACCTCTCATGCATCAGGCTACTGAAGACTGGGAGGTTTCATTAGTATACGACCGTTACACTATAGATTTTCTTTTTTCTCCTTATAGAAAAAGTTTAAGTTTTTATTTCTTTACTTTTCTTGCTCTCTTTTCTTTTTGTTTACCTGTTCCTTCAGAGTCTCTTTCTCCCTTTTCTGCATGCTAACATCCAATTTCTTTTGATTACACTCTCATCCTTTCTATTTTCTAGAACTTCTGTATAATCTTTTCTTATCCCATAAACAGCCACATTCTACATCCCTCTGCATCCTCTTTGTCCTCCATTAGAAACTGCAGACCTTACTGCAAATGTTTGTTTTACTGAAGATAATATTTGAACTCACTCTGTTTATTATGACAATTTTGTTATTGTCCTCATAGGAGCTATTTGGTCTAGGATTGCATAGTGTCTGAATTGGGCACTGCTAATATTGATCTCCCCTTAAAGAAAGGGTTTTGGAAACCTATAGGGCCACTATAAGCCTATAGGGGGAAATCTGCAATACCCCAGATCTCCACTGATAGAAAGGAACATACATGAACAACATGAAAAACCAAGGGAAGAAAATGATCCAAACAAATCTAGATTTTATATTAATAGAATCCAATGACAGTATATTAGAAGAAATGTCAGAAAAGGACTTCAGATTATACATGATTAAGATGATTCGCGAGCAAAGGATGAGATAAGAGAGCAAATGCAGGCAATGAATGATAATACCAATAAACTGAAAGAGCACCTGCAGGAAGCAAAAGATCATTTCAACAGAGATAAAGATTCTCAAAAAAAAAAAAAAAAAAAAAAAAAAAAAAAAAAAAAGGAAATCCTTGAAATGAAGGAAGCAATAAACCAAATAAAAAACTCAATGGAAAGCATCACCCACAGACTAAACCACTTGGAAGACAGAACCTCAGACAATGAAGACAAAATATTTCATCTCAAAAATAAAGTTGCCCAGAGAAGATGGTAAGAAATCATGAACAGAATCTCCAAGAACTACGGGACATCACGAACAGACCGAATTTAAGAATTATTGGGATTGAGGAAGGCACAGAGATACAAACCAAAGGAATGAACAACCTATTCAATGAAATAATATCAGAAAATTTCCCAAGCCTGAAGAATGAAATGGAAAATCAAATACAAGAGGCTTATAGAACACCAAATGCACAAACTCACAACAGATCCACACCAAGGCACATTATAATGAAAATGCCTAACATTCAAAATAAAGATAGGATTTTGAAGGCCGTGGGAGAAAAGCATCAGATTACATATAGGGGGAGACCAAGACGGATAGCAGCAGACTTCTCAATCCAGACTCTAAAAGCTAGAAGGGCCTGGAACAACATATTTCAAGCTCTGAAAGAACATGGTTGCCAACCAAGAATTCTATACCCAGCAAAACTAACCTTCAGATTTGAAGATGAAATAAAATCCTTCCATGATAGACAAAAGTTAAAAGAATTTACAAATAGAAAGCCTGCACTACAGAATGTTCTCAACAAAATATTCCATGAGGAGGAAATGAAAAACAACCATGTAGGTCAGCAAAGGGAGGAACTACCTTAGAGAAAAAACACTCAAAGGAGAAACCAAGCCAAATTAAAAACCAAAAATAAGCCAAATGACTGGGAATACAAAGCATGTCTCAATAATAACCCTGAACATTAGTGGCCTAAACTCATCAATCAAAAGACATAAGACTGGCAGAATGGATTAAAAAGAAAGGCCCAACAATATACTGCCTGCAAGAGACACATGTCATAGAAAAAGACATCCACAGACTAAAGGTGAAAGGATGGGAAAAAAAACTACCATGCACATGGACTCAGTAAAAAAGTGGGGGTTTCCATCCTTAGATAAAGTGGACTTCAAGCCAAAGTTAGTCAGAAGGGATAAAGAAGGACATTTCATACTGCTTAAGGGAACCATAAATCAGGAAGACATAACGATAGTAAATATTTATGCCCTAAACAATGGTGCATCCCTGTACATCAAACAAATCCTTCTCAATTTCAGGAATCAAATAGACTACAACACAATAATTCTGGGTGACTTTAACACACCGCTGTCACCACTAGATAGATCTTCCAAACAAAAACCAACCAAAGAAACCATAGAAGTCAATAACACAATCAATAACCTGGACTTAATAGAATAAGTCTATATAGAATATTCCATCCATCAACGAGCCAATTCACTTTCTTCTCAGCAGCACATGGAACCTTCTCTTTTTCTTTCTTTCTTTCTTTTTTTTTTTTTTTTGGTAGTGGGGATTTTGGGGATTTGAACCCAGGGCCTTGTGCTTATGAGGCAAGCACTCTATCAACTGAGCTATATCCCCAGCCCTTGGAACCTTCTCGTAAATAGACCATATGTTATGCCACAAAGCATCCCTTAGGAAATGCAAAAAAATAGAGATACTGCCTTGTGTTCTATCAGATCATAATGGACTGAGAGTAGAAATCAATGACAAAATAAAAAACAGAAATTACTCCAACACCTGGAGACTAAATAACATGCTATTGAATGAAACATGGATAACAGAAAACATCAGGGAGGAGATAAAAAAATTCTTAGAGGTCAATGAGAATGAAGATACAACACATCAAAATCTCTGGGACACTATGAAAGCAGTACTAAGAGGACAATTCATTGCATGGAGTGCATTCCAGAAAAGAATAAAAAGTCAACAACTAAATGACCTAACATTACAGCTCAAAACCCTAGAAAAAGAAGAACAGAATAACAGCAAAAGTAGTAGAAGACAGGAAATAATTAAAATCAGAGCTGAAATCAATGAAACTGAAACAAAAGAAACAATTCAGAAAATTGACAAAACAAAAAGTTGGTTCTTTGAAAAAGTAAACAAAATAGACAAACCCTTAGCCACACTAACAAAGAGAAGGAGAGAGAAAACTCAAATTACTAAAATTCATGATGAAAAAGGAAATATCACGACAGACATCACTGAGATAATGAGAAGCTACTTTGAAAATCTGTATTCCAACAAAATAGAATCTATCAAAGACATTGACAAATTTCTAGAGACATATGCTCCTCCCAAACTGAACCAGGAGGACATACACAATTTAAACAGATCAATATCAAGCAGTGAAATAGAAGAAGCCATTAAAAACCTACCATCCAAGAAAAGCCCAGGACCAGACAGATTCTCAGCCAAGTTCTACAAGACCTTCAAAGAATAACTCATTCCAGTACTTCTCAAAGTATTCCAGGAAATAGAAAAGGAGGAAACCCTACCAAACTCATTCTATGTAGCTAATATCACCCTCATACCCAAACCAGGCAAAGACACATCAAGAAAAGAAAATTTTAGACCAATATCCTTGATGAATATAGATGCAAAGATCCTTAACAAAATATTGGCAAACCGTATCCAAAAGCATAGTAAGAAAATCGTGCTCCACGATCAAGTGGGGTTCATCCCTGGAATGCAAGGATGGTTTAGCATCCGTAAATCAATAAACATAATCCATGATGTCAGTAGACTTAAGGATAAGAATCATATGGTTATTTCAATTGACACAGAAAAAGCATTTGACAAAATATAACACCCCTTCATGCTCAAAACACTAGAAAAAATAGGGATAGTAGGAACATACCTGAATATTGTAAAGGCTATTTATGCTAAGCCCATGGCCAACATCATTCTTAATGGAGAAAAACTGAAACCATTCCCTTTAAAAACGGGAACGAGACAGGGATGTCCTCTTTCACCACTTCTATTCAACATTGTCCTCAAAACTCTAGCCAGAGCAATTAGGCAGACTAAAGAAATTAAAGGGATACGAATAGGAAAAGAGGAACTTAAGCTGTCACTGTTTGCTGATGACATGATTCTATACTTAGAGGATCCAAAAAACTCCTCCAGAAAACTTCTAGACCTCATCAATGAATTCAGCAAAATAGCAGGCTATAAAATCAACATGCATAAATCTAAAGCATTTTTATACACAAGCAATGAAACATCTGAAAGGGAAATGAGGAAAACAAACTCCATTCACAAAAGCCTCAAAAAAATAAAATAAAATAAAATACTTGGGAATCAATCTAACCAAAGAGGTAACAGATCTCTACAATGAAAACTACAAAACATTGAAGAAAGAAATTGAGGAAGACCTTAGAAGATGGAAAGATCTCCCCTGTTCTTGGATAGGCAGAATTAATATTGTCAAAATGGCCATACTACCAAAAGTGCTATACAGATTCAATGCAATTCCAATTAAAATCCCAATGGTGTACCTTACAGAAATAGAGCAAGCAATCATGAAATTCATCTGGAATAATAAGAAACCCAGAATAGCTAAAGCAATCCTTAGCAGGAAGAGTGAAACAGGGGGTATCGCAATACCAGAACTTCAACTGTACTACAAAGAAATGGTAACAAAAACGGCATGGTATCAGCACCAAAATAGACAGGTAGATCAATGGTACAGAATAGAGGACACGGACACAAACCCAAATAAATACAATTTTCTCATACTAGACAAAGGTGCCAAAAATATGCAATGGAGAAAAGACACCCTCTTCAACAAATGGTGCTGGGAAAACTGGAAATCCATATGCAATAGAATGAAACTAAACCCCTATCTCTCACCCTGCACAAAAATCAGCTCACAATGGATCAAGGACCTTGAAATCAGACCAGAGACCCTGCATCTTATAGAAGAAAAAGTAGGTCCAAATCTTCACCTTGTTGGCTTAGGATCAGACTTCCTTAACAGGACTCCCATAGCACAAGAAATAAAAGCAAGAATCAACAACTGGGATAGATTCAAACTAAATAGCTTTCTCTCAGCAAAGGAGACTATCAGCAATGGGAAGAGAGAGCCTACAGAGTGGGAGAATATCTTTGCCACTCATACTTCAGATAGAGCACTAATTTCCAGAATATATAAAGAACTCAAAAAACTCTACACCAAGAATACAAATAACCCAATCAACAAATGGGCTAAGGATATGAACAGACACTTCACAGAAGATCTACAAGCAATCAACAAACATGAAAAAATGTTCACCACCTTTAGTAATAAGAGAAATGCAAATCAAAACTACAGTAAGATTCCATCTCACCCCAATTAGAATGGCGATTATCAAGAAAACAAGCAACAATAGGTGTTGCAGAGGATGTGGGGAAAAAGGTACACTCATACATTGCTGGTGGGGCTGCAAATTAGTGCAGCCACTCTGGAAAGCAGTGTGGAGATTCCTTAGAAAACTTGGAATGAACCCACCATTTGACCCAGCTATCCCACTCCTTGGCTTATACCCAAAGGACTTAAAATCAGCATAGTACAGCGATACAGCCACATCAATGTTCATAGCTGCTCAATTCACAATAGCCAGATTGTGGAACCAACCTAGATGTCCTTCCATTGATGAATGGATAAAGAAACTGTGGTATATATATATATGTATATATATATATATATATACAATGGAATATGACTCAGCTATAAAGAATAATAAAATTATGACATTTGCAGGCAAACGGATGAAATTGGAGAGTATCATGCTAAGTGAGATAAGCCAATCTGAAAAAATCCAAAAGGTGAATGATTTCACTGATAAGCAGATAATGACACATAATGAGGGGTGGGAGGGGGGCAAGAATGGAGGAAGGAGGGACTGTACAGAGGGAAAAGAGGGGTGGGAGGGGTGGGGTGGGAGGAAAAATAACAGAATGAATCAAACATCATTACCCTATGTAAATGTATGATTACACAAATGGTATGCTGTTACTCCATGTACAATCAGAAACAACATGTATCCCATTTGTTTACAAGAAAAAGAAAAAAGAAAGAAAGAAACAACATAAGAAATCTCCCTAGAAGTTAAGGTGTCAGATTGAAAGGGCCACTTAGTGTCAAAACTGAAAAATGCAAGTGAAAAAGATCCTCAACAAAATATTATGAATTAGAACAGGGTAACAGAGTTTTAATGTACAAAGAGAAAAATCACAGAAAAAAAGATTTAAAACAGGTGTCATTAGACTCAACAACAGCACTTAAATCTAAAATGGAAATTATCCAATCTATAATTCTGTAACCAGCCAAACTGTCAATCCACAGTGAAAAATAAAGATATTTTCAGAAATGCATCATCTTAGAAAGTTTATCTGCTGACTCATTTTTCTCAGAACTTCAAGAGGATAAGATCTTCCAAAACTAGGAAGTTAAAAGAAGACCTAGAATCCATGGAACAAGGGATTCAACCCAGGATACTAGGGGAATGCTCAAGGTATTGGTGAGGGAAAGTCCGAAGGTGACAGCTGTGCAGTTATTGTCAGGCCAGATTGTGGCCCAGAGTTCCAGGAGGGATATTTTCTCAGAAAAAATGGAACTGAGATCATATAATATGTTTTATTGAGAAGAATCTTAGAGTTCTTCTCAATATGTTCAAACATTTTTTTAGAAGAGGAAATCTAAGAGTTTTTCAAAGTTATATAAAGAAATACTATATATCACATGGTCAGATAGGATAGCATTTACATAGGCATACTCATGTAAATACTGGATAACAATTTAACAAAATATTGCCATGTGATCATTGGAAGGAGGAATGCAGGGCAGCGTGCATCTCTTTTCTGGTGTGGGAGAGCTAAATCTTCATTGCATACAGATAATGTCTAAAATTGAAAAACTTGGATACAACCTTTATTTGTTTGTCATTATTTATTTATTGTTCAGGTTAATTTGAAAGATGAAGGTAAATATCAGGAGAGTTGAAAGGGGTGACTGCTGAAAAGTGGGGAAGGGTAGAAAAAGAAACTGTTGTTTGTAGGTGAAGGCTTGTGGCACCATTTGGTCTTTTAATTACAGTAGTGTTCCCTCATCCACGGTTTTGCTTTCAGTTACCTACTATCAAGCACAGTTAGACATAGTAAATGGAAAATTTCAGAGACAAACAGTTCACAAGCTTAAAGTTTCATGCTGTTCTCAGTAGCATAACCAGATCTCATGGCGTCCTGTTCATCCTGTCCAGAGTGTGAATCGTCCCTTTGTCCAACATATCCAGCTGTATATGCTGCCCATATTTTAGTCCCTTAGTGTCTGTGTGAACTCTCAGATCGATTTTAGCAGCATCACAGTGCTTGTGTTCAAGGAACCTTTATCTTACTTAATAATGGCCCAAAACACAAGTAGTGATGCTGGCAATTGAGACATGCCCAAGATAAAATGCTTCCTTTGAGTGAAAAGGTAAAAAGTGTAAGAAGATGTTTTGAGAGAGACCAGAGTCACATGGATTTTATTACAGTGGGGAGTACTGGAATATACACCTGCTATTTTGATACAAATAACAAATACATTGAAAAGAGAGAGAGAGACCTGAGGAAGGGAGTCACTTACTGCCTGGGGGGTGGGGGAAGCTGGTATGTGGTGGGTGATGGTAATGCTGACAGGAATTGCAGAGATCTTGGTGTATTTCTGCATGAGATGAGCCAATGTGCCCAGGGAACAACGAACGGCCTGACTCTTACCTTCACATACCTGCTTCCAGAATGAAATTCCATGGTTAACTTTTAAAGTTGACATGAGTATTTGATGTTTTTTAATCCATTGCCATTGATATTCTTTTGAATATTCAAATACCACATCTTTGGTCACTAAAGTCCCTTCAGAGCATTCACATAACACGTTTGATATGACCTCAGTCATCATTGTTATCATCCTTGCATTCTGGTATGACAGAATTTTTCTGGGTTCATCTTCTATATTTGCTATCCCAGACGGACTAAATAGTCATCCTCTTAGAGAAACGGTCGGCAGAAGTCAGAGTTGTGGGTGTGCTTATTGCTTCTGAGATCTGCTTCTATGTATTCTCTGTGGTTAGAACTAAGGATTATTTTTAAATCCATTTGTATGTAGATAAAGAAAATTGAAATTAAAAATTGCAGTTGTAAGCTTATTTTTAAAAATTTCTTTTCTGAAAATTTCATGCTTAAGTGACATTAACATCTTCACATTATTTGCTTTATCCTACCTATACACAGATACATATACACATACTTTTAAAATGACATCAATTACTAACAATACATTTTAACAGTAAAGGTTAGGATTTCTTTGCAATTCTTTTTGCCCTTAGAATATTTCGCATTTAGAATGAGACTACAGCACTCAACTTAGAATAGCCAAGAGTCCCCCCACCCCAGCTAGGAAGGGCTCTTCCCCAAGGGACATGACCACACATTTGTTTTACCCCTTTTGTTGATTTCCCAAAGATCATTCTCTCATGTGAAAGATGAGAATTTAATGTGTAGCCCGTTATTTTCTTCCTTCCCACCCTGTCATGAAAACTATACTTTTACCTTCAGGGAGTTTTTGTTGTTGTTGTTGATAGTGGGTAGTAACTTTTATAATTTTCAGTGTTTTAGTTGAGCTTCCATTTCTCATCCCACTAATGCTATTACCTAGTTAGTTTTTCTCTTCCCTACTTAAAGTTGAAAACAATAAATAACATGTATTTATCATATAACTATTACAGCTATAACCCTAAATCTGAGTACTTCTAGTACTACGTTTTCTTCATTCAAAGGAGAGTGTTCTTAGAATAAAGATCAAATGGCTTCTTTTTCATAAGTTTTATCAGTTACTTAGAATCATGTCATATTTTACCTTCATGTTTAGGTGATTTCTATTATGGCTTTTTTTGTTTGTTTGCTTTAAACCCCAAGATTTTTAACTGCTTTTATCCGCAAAAGAATAATAGATCTATATGATATTCTCAAGTTTCTTTTTAAACCTCTCATCTGTACTACTTATTGCATGAATTCCCGTTTTTATCCAGAAGTTTCTGTCCATAAATTTCCTCCTTCCTCTTAGCTGACCACTCCGTATATGAGCCTGTGATAGAGCTGTGATGACAGATCTCTGAAACCCCCACATCTTCGTTTCCTGCCAGCACTCCTGCCGGTTCTGGTGACCACCATTTGTGTGTTAATCCTTCTAGGATGCGTACAAGTTCTCCTTTTGCTTCTGCTATCACGTGAATGCCCTCTGCTGTGCTGTGTCCATTTTCACTTGTTATTCTGCAGATCTTTTCTTATCAGGACAGAGAGCTTCCTCACTTACTCTTACAGGCACGTGTTCATCATGGAAGGGTATTTTAAGTTTTCTAATCTACTATTATGAGCAACATCGATCTGTAAAATAAATTCCTGGAGTAGAAACAGTGAGTCAAAGAGTTTATGATCTGCGAAGTGGGTAGAAATTACCGAATTATTCTCTCTAGGTGTGTACCAGTTTACATTACTTCTCGAGATGTACTGTTGCCTGTTTGCTACAGCCTTGCGGGAGTGTGCAGGATTTTCTCCTCTCCAGGGAGGGATACCTACTAACCTGATGGTGAAGGACAGCAGTTGTTTTATGTTGATGAGTCTGATGTGGAAGATCACCCTACTTTTACAAAAACAATGGAAAAAGATGCAAGGAAATATGCTGACCAATTAAGGAATTAACCACAGGACCTAAATAGAAAAAGACTTGGCAACATGCCCAGCTCATCCAATGGCAAAGGGAGAGAATATTCTGCATTTGTGACACTGTTTAGAACAGAGTAATTTAATGCCCTTTAATCTGGGCTAGTATTGTCCAATTAAGAAGGCTGTTAGATGAAAATACTGAGATTTTTATGCTTAATGGGGGAAGCAGATACTTTTTCATCCTTTAGTATATTTACATTGGATGGTTTAATTAAATAAACTGCACATTTCCTGTTTTCTTTCAAACCACTGTGGCAGGATACAGGGAGATTCAATAAGAGGAGGAAAGCCCCTGCCCTCCAGCATGGTGAGGGCTCAGGCTGCAGAGCTAGCGGGGGAGGGAAGGTTCCCCCGGCCCCACCCACCCCCGCTGTCACATGCACTTTCTTGGCATTAGCGCCCTCTAGCGTGGGCGTGACTGGCCCTAACGCCCACGGTCTCTGATTTAGGCAGCGAACACAGTTAAGAACAGATGCTACCATCCTGGCAGCCACCACTAGCTGTGAGACCTCATGCAAGCTACCCAGCGCTGCGCCTCAGTTTTCTCCTCTACAAAATGAAGATTATAATTATTTAGAGGATTCAGTTAATGTAGGTAAATCGCATATAGCAAAGTCTGAGTCATTGTTATTTGGTGGCATTATTATTATGTTGTACCGCCACAGACTTATACTTTTCTTTGTTTGTTTGTTCAAAAGAATATTTTTCTAGGCCAGGTGTGGTGGCACATGCCTGTAATCCCAGCTACTGGGGAGGCTAAGCAGGGACAGCAAGTTTGAGGCCAACCTGGGCAACTGTCTCATAAAAAAATAAGAAGTGCTGGGAATGTAGCTCAGAGGTACACCACTTGTCTAGCATGTGTGAGGCCCAGGTTCAATTTCCAGTACTGCAGCAAAAAACTATTTTTTTATTACAAAATTAATGTATGACTGCTGCAGGGAATGTGGGCTATGTAGAAACGCGTTTCTGTAACCTTTCCTCTGATGGAACAGCATTAGCATTTGTCATATTATCTTCACTGCAGTCTCACCTGTATAGTGGCTGCATGGACTGGGGCCCACCTACCAGTCTACAGGTTTGTATGGGCTGGCTTTGTATTCTGTCCTGATTCCAATCTCCATCCATCTCTAAGATGTGAGTAATGGAATCATGTATCCAGAAGAAAGCAGGCAAAGTTAAGAGGTGTGTTAAGTGTTTGCCTTTGCTCTTACTCCCCCTTGCGTGACCAGGGAAATAGAGGATGCTAATAGGACTAGTGAGAGTGTCAGGCAGTCCAGGAGTGACCCAGGGAATAAAATCACACACAGGTGATCTGCATGAGCTGCCGAAAGCTTGGCTTTAGAAAAGGTACTAGAGCAGACAAAAGAAACAAGAATGGTCACAACAAGCCCAGAGGAGGTTAAAACTAGATGAGAATGGAGTCTAAGTTCTCCTTGACTAATTGGAAAATAGTTCTTCCCTGGCAATTGGGAAAAAGTTAATAGAGCCATGGTTTAAAACTCAATTAGAGGGGGCTGCAGTTTTAGCTTAGTGGTAGGGTACTTGCCTAGTATGTGTGAGGCACTTGATTCAATTCTCAGCACCACATAAATATAAATAAAATAAAGATATTAAAAATATAATAACATTATTTTAAAAAACTCAATTAGAGTCAAATGTGATGAGCAACTCAGAAGGACGAGTCAAGAAGATCACAAATTTGAGGCCAGCCTCACAGTTTAGAGAGACCCTGTTTCGAAACGTTAAAAGGCAGGCATGGTGGTGCATGCCTGTAATCCCAGGGACTCTGGAGGCTGAGGCAGGAGGATTGCAAGTTCAAGACCAGCCTCAGCAATTTAGTGAGACCCTAAGTAACTTAAGGAGACTCTGTCTCAAAATAAAAAATAAAAAGGGTTGGGGATGTGGCTTAGTGGTAGAGTGACCCGGTGTTAAAAAAGAACAAAAACCTCAAGTAGGAAATAGGAATGTCATTATTGTGGATAATAATAATAATAAAACTATCCTATTAATCTGATTCCATTGGGACAATGAATAAATTTCCAGTTAATACTCAGCCAAATAGAGATTCAATTGCTGCATTTCCTTCCTACAGAAAAACTCTTGTTCTGATTTGCAAAATAAATAGGTTAGGGAATTAGCATTCACAGCATCAAGGGATGCACTATTGACTTCCTTTAAATAAGAGCTTTTCCCAAGTCAAGTTGAATTCTAAGAATATGATGAATGTCATGAGAAGCACTTATTTTGGGAGCCCAGACAGATAGATGTCGCTTCAGGTAGTGAATTGGATAATGGCCCCCAAAAAGGTAAGTTCCAGCCTGGCATGGTGGCACATGCCTGTAATTCCAGCAACTCAGGAGGCTGAGGCAGGAGAATTGTATGAGCAAAGTAATGAGAACCACAAACAACAACAACAACAACAACAACAACAACAACAACAAAAACTGTAGGGAATAAATTTGGGATGGGAGAAGTAAAAATAAAATGATCACTTTTGACAAAAACAGTCCTGACGGGTATCATAAAATGACCCTTTTTATTTGAAACTCCAATAATGTTGAAGGATGTGTGTATCAGGCAGATATTTAAAGATATCCAGCCAGGCACAGTAGTACACATTTGTTATCCCACTGACTTGGGAGGCTGAAGTAGGAGGATGGCCAGCCTCAGCAACTTTAGCAAGACCCTGTCTCAAAATTTAAAAAAGGGCTGGGGATGTAGCTCTGTGGCAGAGCCCCCCTGGGTTCAATCCCCAGTACACTAAATAGATATATAAAGGTAGTCATTAAATTTACTATTAAAGAATGACTAAATAATTAAAAATGATACTTGCAAGTAAGGTTTATTTCATATTTAAAAGAACTTGGTTGCCGTCCCTCTTTGAAAGTATCTGGTAGAATCTGACCTGATGCTTTTCTTCCCAGTATCTCATTTGGTGCCAGCCATTAAACAGTTACTTCGAGACCACACCTGGTTTATTTTTGTTTTGCCTCTAGCCTTTTTGATACGGAGCTAGATGATTGTTCAGATCTGAGTTCTGAAGTTCCTAACTCATGATTCTTGTTCTCAAGGTGGGAGATCTTTGAGTAGACAGGTGTGAGGCCATAGCGGGGAGAGATCCCCTAAGCTCCTTGGTTCTTAGGTGGGCTCTTTGACTGGACTAGGCAGCCAGTACAGGAGCTGGCCAACAAGAGAAAAGCAGAGCAGTTTTATTAATTTTACATGCACATAGAGATGTTCACAAGAGAGCCAAGTCCAAAGAAATGGCCAAAGTATGATGCTCTTCCATTTTAGTTGAAGAGCAAAAAATTTGTCAAGGGATGACAATAAAAATGGGTACCTGGACTAGGGCAGTAACTTCAGAGAATGTCATTAAGAGGATATGGGCGGGGACGGGGAGCAGATGTAGAAGCTAGTGAAAGAGAAGGGTCACTTCAGAATTTTCTTATTCAGGTTTGTTGCAGCCCGAGTATCAGTCTCTGGTAATGAAAGCTATTTTCCTGCCTTGGCATGTGAAGGATGTTGCTCCTAAAAGAATCCTTAATGGCTGACTGCATGTGGGGAGACAGGCCAAGTGGCCCTTCGGAAGTTCCAGTTCCTCCAGTGACTCCACCTTGAAAAATTGGTATGCCAATCTGGCATATTTTGAGGTGGTACCTCCTCAACTTGAGGGGAGGTTCAAGACATACTATAATTTGAAACCCATTGTTTCCAACAGTGGAATAAAGGCTTTTCCTCTCTGTGAAGTGCTTTATCTGAAACATCCTCCCCCCTCCCCCACCATCTTTGTTTATCTTGCAAAATATGGATCTTGCCTTGGAGCAAAATGGGCAGCAAGATCAGAGAGAGATGGAATTACCTCTGGACAGAAAACCAGTTGCTTACACAATACTTCTAAATGCACCATTTAAAGGTAAAATGGCAAGTTGTTCTAGCCCCCAACATGGCCTGCCTTTTAAAATGTGAATTGTCTTTTGTAGAGAAAGATGCTTGAATCCAAATTACGCTGTTTTGCTGCTTTGTTTACATGTGGTGGGAGTATGCCAGCAGCTGAATGTTGGGGAGGGTTAAAGGAAGGCGGGAAGTCAGGCAGAAAGGGAAGGTGCTGGAATAACAGGCTGGTGCCTTCGTTTTGGCTCTTTAGTTCTAGTTTCTGTGAAGCGGCTACATCCAGAGGTGATGCCTCCAGAACGTGTGGAGCGACAAGAGCTTCGCACTTGGCCTCTGCTGCACTGTGCTGCTTTCCAGCGTCACAGGTTTAAAGAAGCCCTCTGTAGGTCCATGCGGTTCGTCATTCAGGTCTCTACAGGAGAAACGCAGATGGCTCCTCACCCATAGGCTTTCAAAAGCAGCCTGGGGACCCTGGGGTAGTGCCGCAGGGCAACAGTGGGACCTTTCTGGCTACTTGAGGGCTGTACACTGTCTTCTGTCATGTAAGTTCTGAAGACGCCGCCGGAGCTGCTCTTAAACACATTTTAATGAATCTTTTGTTGATTCATTACATTCGCATCCCCAATCGCCTCTTTCCCCTGTGACCTCCAGTGAAACTTCACTTCTCTCTTACCAGGGGACCCTGAGACCCTCAGCCCCAGCACCTTGGCAGGCAGTGGAGTGCAGGGCTCGTGCACAGGTAGACCCACATGCTAGTCCTCCCAGACCCAGTTCCCTCCACTGTCCTACTGCTCTTCTCCAGCTTGAAATCCTATTCTCTACCTCACCTTCACTACAGCTGCACAGTGGTATTTCTGAGGAGAAAGGACCCTTCAGTCAAGCTGAAAGGTCTAGAATGTGGTCGCCAGTATTCTCCGTTTCATCAAATCCAGCGATGGGCTTTCCTGTCCTCATCTCATTCCACCTTCCTAAGTGTTTTCTTCTCCGCGTTTGCGATGGTTTGTCCTTTGGGTCTTCCTACTTCACTGGCGTCTGTCTTCTCTTCCAGACTTCTGAGTCCTGTCCTTGGCCTTTTCCCTTTTTTATTAGAACTCTGCTCTAGGACCTCTCAGCCAGTCCCATTACTTTAGCTGTTTCTGCTGTGAGGACTCAATCTGCACCTCTACCTTGATCTTTCCATTCATCTCAAGACTCCTACAAGGGCTGGAGGTATAGCTCAGTTGGTGGAGTGCTTGCCTCGCAAGCACAAGGCCGTGGGTTCGATCCCCAGCACCGCAAAAAAAAAAAAAAAAAGAAAGAAAGAAAAAGAAAAAAGACTCCTACAGTTAGCTACCTACTCTAATGTTTACTCTTTGGCCGTGTCCACCCCAAAATTTCCCCCAGTCTCCCTTATCTCATTAAACAGTACTATCCTCTCTCCACCCTGTTGCTCAAGCCAGAAACCCAGAAATATTGTGAGAAGTGTCCTTTTTCCCCTACACCCTGCGTTTGATCCACCAGCAAAACCCTTGGAGTCTGCCTGAATGTTCCCAAATCCTACTCTGCATCCAGCTCACTACCTCAGGCCAGACTTGCCTCCTGCCTTACCTGGGCCACAGCTACCACCTCTTGACTGCTTCTCCTGCTTCTGCCTCTCTTTCTGGGGTGCACTATGTACCCCCCCAGAGACCTCCCAGGAGTCACTGTGTGTCGTCCACTCATTTGCAGTTCTGAAGCCTCCATGGTAAGCAAGATCAAGGTCCTGACCACGGAGCTTCATACCTCCTGCCTCGTCCTGCTCGCCAGGTTCCAGGCCTACTGGCTTGCTCCCTTCCTCAAACAGCCCAGCTTCAGTTTAATCATGCCCCATCCTCTCCTTTAGAGTTTACCCCACGTCTGTGTCCTTACACAATTGGTTGACAAGGGCTGGGGAGTAGCTCAGGGGTGGAGCAGTTGCCTAGCATGTGCCAGGCCCTAGTTCCATCCCTAGCACTGCAAAAAAAAAAAAAAGACAAAGAAAAAGAACCCAAAATTGGTAGGTTATTTTTATGTGGTTTTGAATTTGGTATAGTCTAACGTGTTGCCTTCTGCACTCCCCCTCCCATGTTATGTTTAGTGATGAGTTTCTACTGCAGTGCAAGCGAAGTTTGCTTGTTTTCATAGCTGGGCATTCGGTGGTGTGACCATGCCCGAGTATCAAGCGCTCCCTGGTGGTGTGCATTTGGGCTCTGATGAGCACAAAGCGAGCACTGTCTTGGTAGGGGGTTACATGTGCCATCAGTGTCAGCAGTGCTTTTGTGCATCCCAACCCCCTGGCAGCCCTGTAAGTTGGTATCATTCCAGCAGTCACTTAGCAGATGAGGAAGTGGAGGCAAAGGGAGGTGGAGTAGCTGACCCACCACCACCTAGCTGACGAGTGAGTTTGCTGGGTCACGGACTTCACAGATGGCAGGGTGGGCAGATGAAGCCTAATGGTTTCTAAAGTGACTACACAATCAGTACTCCCACCACAGTGTGTGAGTTCCCATTGTACCATGTCTTCACCTACACTTCATTTTGCCAATTTTGTGGGTGTAAAATGGTATTTTGATTTCCGTTTCCATTCCCTGATTCTGAATGAGGTTGAGCATATTTTTGTATATTTATTAGCCATTTGTGATTCCTCTTCTGGAAACAGGAAACGTCTTTTCATGTCTCTTGCCTGCCTTTCTATTGTTTGTCAGTCTTTTTCTTATCAAATTATAGTTCTTTGCTTCCTAGACCCTTGTCAGTATTATGATTTTAACATCTTTTCCAAGTTAAGCCTTGTCTTTTGATTCAGCATATGTGTCTCCTATTGAATAGAAATTCCTGATTTTCATATAGCTGGATTTCTTGTTTTCAGTGTCGTTTTTAGAAATCCATCCTTACTACCAAATCATAAGACTGTCATCCCATATCTCTCAGGGAAGCATTTGCATTTCACACGTAAGTATTTGATGGACCTAGAGAATATTTTCTGTGTGGTGTGAGGGTGAATCCAGGCTTCCTTTTCCATCTCATGGTTTGTCCTGTTTATAGGTTAGTGAGCACTGTCTTTTTCTACCAAGGTTCTGTGTAATTGTGGAATTGTTTCTGGGCACCTTCTTTTGTTCCTTGGCCTACTGTAGTTCATAGACACCATCTGACATCAACTACTGCTGCCTTCTGGTAAATCCAGGCACCTGATAGACTGATTTCTATACCTGTTTCTCTTCTTCAAAAATGTCTTGGTTTTTCTTAGTTCTTTTTTCTTCATTATAAATTTTAAAAATGTGTCACATATGGAGAATCCTGGTAGAATTTTGAGCAGGGTCATGGTAACTCTGTCTGGAGGAGAGTTGAGATTTTTAAAAAATATTTTATTTTAGTTGTATATAGACACAATGCATTTATTTATTTATTTATTTATTTATTTATTTATTTATTTATAATGTGATGCTAAGGGTGCCTCACACATGCTAGGTAGATACCACTGAGCTACAACTCTAGCCCTGAGAATTGAGCTCTTGATGCTAGAGTTTCCCTTGTGTGTGCATGGCATCTCTTTCACTGTTTACTGTCTCACAGTGACTTTTATATATTTGTGACATATCTTATAATGCCATGTATGTCTTGCACATCTTGTGGGAGAAGCTACTTAGAGTAGTGGCTGGGAGCACAGGCTGCAGGGCCAGCCTGCCTGAGGTGTGTGCAGTGGTGCCATCTTGGGTGGATCTACCTCCTGGTGCCTCCTTTTCCTTGTCAGAAAAACAGGCTGATGAGAGTTCCTGCTTTGTAGGGCTGTGTGGTGAATACAAATCAGTCGTTAGCTATTTTTCCTGCTTTGTAAATTATATATATTTAAAAATTTTTTTTCTAATTCTTTGTTGCTAGTGTCTAGAAATGCAGTTGATTTGAGAAATCTGGCAATCTTGTTAAGCTCTTCTTAATGCTAATAATGAGAATTCTTTTGAATTTCTCAAATGAACTATTATATATCAACTTGCAAATAATGACTTTCGTTTCTTTCATTTTAGTCTTTTTTTTTTTTTTTTTTTTTTTGGTGGTGGTACTGGGGCCAGGTGTATTCTAGGCAAGGACTCCACTGCTGTGCTGCCCCACAGCCCTTCCATCTCAGTCTTTATATGTTCATGTCCTTTTATTCTCTTCCAGGGCTGCCTGGGGTCTTGATGACAGTATACCCTTGAGTAGAAATGGGAATGAGGAGCCCTCCATTCCATTCCAAGTTATCCTAACATTTTACCTTCAGTGTTTGCTGTAGATGTGAGGTGCTTATCTTTGTACTAAGGAAGACTTTTTCTCTCCAAGTTTGCTAAGAGCATTTTGCATAAATGATGTTTACTTTTACCAGATTCTTGATGTGCATCTCTATTGCAAGGATCACATATTTTGTCCTTTTATCTGTTAATAAGAATTGCATGCATAAGTTTCCTAATATTAAAACATCTTCAAATCCCTAGAATAAACCTAACCTGGGTCATGATGCATTTTTAAAATACATTATTAGATTCAGTTTGCTAATATTTTGTTTTGAAAATTCGTATTTATGATGGTTAATGAGATTGTTTTGTAATTTTTCTTTCTTTGGGTATTAAAGTTATGTTAATTTTATGAAATGAATTGAGAACTGTTCCTTTTTGATCCTCTGGAAGAATGTGTATTAAGTTGAAATTCTCTCGTTGAATGTTTGGTAAAATTTGCCTGTAATCATCATCTAGAACTGATGTTTCTCATTTTTTTTTTTTTTTTCCTTCCCAGTACTGGGAATTGAACCTAGGGGTGCTCTACCGCTGAGCTATATTCGCAGCCCTTTTCATTTTTTATTTTGAGACAAGGTCTCACTAAGTTTCAGAGGCTGGCCTTGAACTTGTGATCTTCCTGCCTCAGCCTCCTGAGTCACAGGGATTATAGGTGTGTACCACCAAACCCTTCTCTGATGTTTTCTTCTTCAGAAGAGTTTAAATTACTGATCAGTGTCTTTAATAGTTATAGAGTCATTCAGACGTTCTCTGGCTTACTTAATAATTTGTTACATTTTTTAGGAATTTGCCTTTGTATCCAGGTTTCCAATTTTACTTACATAAAGTGGTTTGTGACATACTCTCATCTTATCTGGAGTATGCCCCTTTAAGAATAATTTTACTACACATTTTATGAAATTTGCTGTTGTCCTACTTTTTTACATTTAGATTTAGGGGCTTCTTTCATTGTCCTTTTATTTTTCACTTTTAATGACTGCTTAATTCATTAATTTCAGCACCTTTTCTGATGTAGCCCCTGAAGACTATTATTTCCTTTTTAAAATAACAAAATTAAGTTCCCTCCAAGAACTGGTTTAAGTGACATAGTACAATTTTGATACACAATATTTTAATTTTTAATTCTGAATATTTTCTGATTTCTTTTTTTTTGGAAGTTTTTAGAATTTTATTTTATGTACAAAGAACTAGCATGTTCTTTCATTGGGAGGCTGTCTTGGGCAATCCATTCGAGGAAGATCACTTAGTCCAACTAAATGAAGCCTATATCCTTCGCGCGTTAGGGCCGTATTTCCCGATCAGACCGTGCCGGTTTGAGCATACGCGGCAAGATCGAGAACCCTGGCCCAATTTTCGCCGGTGGTTCCAGTAGAGCTGTTGGTGACCCATGTCGCTTTCAAGGGTGCAACAAGGCAAAAGGCTGTTTTTTCTCTTCCTCCTCCTCCTCCTTTCACACTGAGCTATATTCCTCCTCCTCCTCCTCCTCCTCCTCCCCCCCCCCCCCCCCCGTGTGCTAATGTTCTGTTTCATCTTCTGCCATAACAGAATACCACAGACGGGATAATTTTTTAACAATAGCACTTTATTTGGCTAACAGTTCTGGAGACTGCGAAGTCCAAGGTTGCCTGGCTACATCTGGTAAAGGCCCTCTTGCTGCATCATGAAGTGGTGAAGACATCACAAGGCAAGAGAGGGCCAAGTTGGCTCTTATAACACACCTACTCTCCTCAAGACTTACTCTCCACAATAACAGTTCTCACAGCCCCCTCACCTCCTAAAGGTCCCATCTCCCAGCATGGTGGCATTGGGAATTAAGAGTCCAGCACAGGAACTTTGGCGCATATTCATACCATATCACTTCTTATTTCTGCTTTCTAACTAAATTGCATTTTTAAAAAATATTTTTTGTTGTAGGTGGACACAGTACCTTATTTTATTCATTTGTTTTTATGTGGTGCTGGGGATCAAACCCGTGCCTCACACATGCGAGGCCAGTGCTCTTACCACTGCTGCAACCCCAGCCCCTGAGATGCATTTTAATGAGAAAAACTAGTTATCATTTTACTGATTTTTTTTTAAATTTGTTGTTGATTTGCTTTATACCTAAATATAAGATCAACTTTTAAAAACATTCCATATATGTTTTGGGGGGAGGTATGGTCTCCAGTTGTTGGGTTCAGGATCCTGTATTGTTCATCAAGTCAAGTAACTGAAATCTCACCAATATTTTTCTGTTTTACTGTTAATTACTGAGAGAAGTATGTTAAAAAATGCCCCTCTGATAATGAGCTCCTTACAGTTACTACTGTCTTCTTATACTTCTGGCAGTTTTTGTGGCATTTATTTTTAAGCCATTTTTATTAAGTATAGGTTTAGAATTATCTGGTAAAACTAGTGATTCAGTCTCTTGTATGGCTACTTTGTCTGGTATAGATAGCATTATAACAGCTTTCATTGATTATGATATACCTGGTATAACTCATTAGCCTTTTATTTTAGGTGACCTCTAATGAAGAACATAGGGGTAGAATTTGACTTTTAAATATAATCTGTCTTTGACCTTGAGGGTTTTGGATTTTTGTCCTTACCCTCCTAATTCATGCTGTCTTTTTTTTTTTTCTTTCTTTCTTCTTCTGTGTTTCTGGGTGATTATTTTCTTTTTCTTTTTCTTCTTCTTTCTTTTTTTGTTTTGGTTCCAGGGATTGAACCCAGGAGTGCTTAATCACTGAGCCATGCCCCTAGCCCTTTTGTATGTTTTATTTTGCAACAGGGTCTTACTAAGTTGCCCAGACTGGCCTGGGATTTTCCATCCTCCTGCCTCAGCCTCCTGAATAGCTGGGATTACAGGTGTGCACCACTGCACCTGACTCACCATTTCTTTTTCCATCCTTGAGCTTCTGGACCATTTTCTTATTTTTACAGTATATCCTTAACAAATTGCATAAATATGTAAACTGATTTGTATAGGCCTTAGAACACTAAAGAAACTTCTAGGGCTGGGTTGTCAAATACCCTGTACTTTTTGCCTTCCTTTTTCTTGGACCATTCACTGGGGGACTCCAACTGCTGAGTCATGAGATTACCTAGCAGCCCAGGAGATGTCCCATGTGGAGAAGAGTGGAAGCCACCTATTGTCCCCAGTATTAACCTACTACCCTTGTAAGTTAGCCACCTGGTATGTGGACTCTGCAGCCCTGGCCAACACCTCTACTGTGACCTTGCGAGAAACCCTGATCAGGGCCACTTAGTTCCAACTGCTTCTGAATTTCTGACACATGAAGCTGGGAGATGATAAATGTGTGTTATTTTAAACCATTCATATTGTTATGTAGCAACAACTAATACACATTAATGAGTCTTTTGGTGGTAAACTGTTTCTGTTTATCTGAAAATGTTTTTAATTAACCCTCATTCATAAAATGTTAAACCTATGTACAGAATTCTGTATTACAATTATTTTCTCTCTGCACACTGAATATATTTTTCCATTCTCTTCCAAATTCATTATTGCTGTTAAAAGTCCATTGTTAGCTAAAAGATTTGTTGCATCCAGACTATATAGAAAACTTAACACTCAGTAAGATAAACAACCCAATTTAAATACAGGCAAAGGATTTGAATAGACATTTCACCAAATAAGATATGCTAAATAAACACACGAAAAGATGCTCAACATCTTTAGTCATTTGAGGAAAGCAAATTAGTCATTAGGGAATTGCAAATTAAAACCACAATAAGATACCACTTCACATTCACTAAAATAGCTGTAATCAAAGAGGCAGACAATAACACACCTACCTCCAGAGGAAGTGGAGAAACAGGGGCCCTTGTTCACTTCTGGTAGGAATTTAAAAGACCACAGCTGCTTTGGAAAGTACTTCAGCTGTTTCTTCACAAGTTAAACATAAATGTACTCAGTGGCCCAACAGTTAGTTCCACTGGTAAGTACATACACTAAGGAAGTGAAGCAAGGTTCTCACAGAGACTAGGAGGTGAGTGTTGAGAGCATTATTTTTCAAAATAACTAAAAAGTGGGCACAGCCCAAATGTCCACCAACTGGCAACTGCATAAACAAAGTGTGGTGTATACATATGATAGACTACTGTTCAGCAAGAAAATGAATAAAATATTGACATATGCTACAAATAGATGAACCTCAAAAACCTACTCAATAGAGGAAACCCAACATGTATTGTGGGGTTCCATTTATGTGAAGTGTCCAGAAAAGACAACCACACAGACAGACAGCAGGTTGGCTTCCTGGGGTAGAATTGGAATGGGAATTTGCTGTAAATGGGCTCAAGGGATCTTATTTTGGTGATGGAAACATTCTAAAACTGTATTGTGATGATGATTGCACCATCTGGCAAATTTACAGATTATTGAATTGTACACTCAAAATAAGTGATTAATATAATTGTAAATCAAACCTCATTAAAAGTTTTTTTTAAAGTCAGCTGTCAAGGTTGAGATGTAGCTGGGTTCCATCCCCAGCATGCCCCCCTGTGCCCTCCCCACAAAATCTCCAAAACTAAGCTGCCCTGATTGCTTCTAATCTGCCTTTTTTTCTTAGGGAGCTTTTAATCCTCTGGTGTTCCAGATTCCCAGTAATATGTCTGAATATGGATTTGTTTTTTTTTGGATTTGTTGGGCTTTCTAAATCTGAGAATGAGTAAATTCTGGAAAGTTTTTACTGTTAGCTCTTCGAGTAATGCCCCTTACCTAAACTGTTTCTTCTAGAAGATCATTGTATTTCGTATCTAACTTCTGTTTTCCAGGTCTAACTGTAATATTTGCTGCCTCACTGCCACTCTGCTACATTTTGAGATTTCTTCAGATCTACCTAATACTTTACCAAGTCCCCATCTGCTCCAGTGATCAGGGGGTCATGGAGTATGCTTATGGCTCTCAAAGGTCACATGCTTCTCCTCTTGTGGCTGGGGTGAGCGTCTCCAGCACCTCCTGCAGGGGTCTCAGGAGCTCCTGAGTGCCATGCCAAAACCCACCTGGGAACCACTGCCCAAGGGTGTGTTTGCTCCCACTCCACTACCTCTGCCAGGCCTTCGCACCAGCAGGGTTCAGTTGCTGATTATTCTAATCCTATCACCTGATGTTGTCACAATGATCATCTTTTGCCAGTGTGGTGAGAGTGAAATACTACCTTGCAGTGGTTTTTGTTTGTATTTTCTTTATTACTAATAAGGTTGAACATATTTATGTGTTTATTTGCCATTTGCTTTCATTTTCTCTTCAGAACCTACCCAGTATTTTTCAGCCACAACTCAAGTCCTGTTATATCTTGTAAAATAAATTTTTATTTGAAGTACTTGTTAGGGGGTCAAATCAGCCATTCTCATTACATGTTTTTATTTGAGCAGTAAATTTGACATGTAAGAGAAAATGTTTGAAACTAAAAACATTGGTGAGGCCTTTTGTCGATTTTATTTATCTTATGTATTTATTTTAATGTGGTCTTGCTATGTACCCTGTAAGTGATACTCTGGTTGGCTGGGTCAATAGGCATGGGCCACCACTCCTGCTCTAATTTTTTTAGAGTATGTTTCACTAAGAGGCATTTTTGTGGAGGCACACCGTGTTCTGTCTGGTGCAGCATCAGCATACGTAACTATCTTATGAGAGGGAACCTTTCTCATAGACTCAGTTTCTGTTTATTTAAATCTCATCTCTTTGGCCCACGGTTTCCATTTGTGAACTGGCAGTAGTACCTTCAGCTCTAGTTTTCTGGAGTTCTTATTGTCTTTGTTTAATCTTTCTGTTTCTTTCCAGTTGTATAAATGGGCTTTGAGGGGCAAGGGTGTTGCCAGTGGTTAGCACTTGCCTATCAAGTACAAAGCGACACCCCCCCCCCCAAAAAAAAAAAAAAGATTGGGCTTCAAGGTCATTTTACTGCAGATACTTTTTCTTTGGTCCTTTAATGAATTCTGGCCCTCTGAATCTCTTGCTCTCTTCTTTTGGGTATTTTTTAACTTACGAATTTTTGAATGAGTAAAGAAGAAGATAGTACAGTGACCCCCACCTCCCTGTCACCCAGCTTCAGGAGGTACCACTTTTTAAAAAATGCTTCTCCTAAAATGAAAATTGGGATTTTTTAAAATGAGAAAATAGAGATTTTTTAAAAATATAAATAATTTTAAAAAAATTAAGGAAGAATGTTGAAATAAGATAAAACTCCCATGGCCAACAGTGACCACTGTGCCAATTGTTTGAACAATTTTCATTTGTGTGACAATTGAGTGTGAGATTTAACAAAAATGGAATAATTCCATAATTATTGCATTATAATGTGTTCCTTTCCATTTAATATGTGAAACTCTGTGTTCTTTGTTGTAAATACACCTTGTTTCTTACATGAATATAGTTTATAGTAACCACTTCCCTTTGGGGACTGTTCTGCTTATCTCTTTAGGTAAATTCCTAAATGTGGATTGCTAGCTAAGAAGGTATGAACATTAAAAATATTTCCACCTCATAAGAAAAAAATGAAAATTGCTTGTGGTTTTCATTCCTACCAGTGATAGACGGAAGTGCGTCTTCCTGAATCCCGCCCACCCAGGGCACTGTGGCTCTTCACATTTCCAGTCTGGCTGTCTGTGTTTATTTGACCTGGTGAAGTTAAACATCTGCTTATATTTTTTCACCACTTCTTTTTGTTCTTTTGTCAGTATTCTTTGCCAGTTTTAATTATGGGATGTTTGTTTTTTCTTATTGATTTTTTTTTTTCAGTTTTTAAGATTTTTAAGTCTTACCGTGATCATTGTTTATCATATTATTTTTGTGCTATAGAGAAATTTTTGGTTTCAAATGTATTGATCATCTCCTTTGTGGGTTATGATTTGGCATCATACCTAGAAAGTCCTCTCCAATCCCATCCATATTTTCTTTCTTTCTTTTTTTTAATTAAAATATTTTTTTATTTTTACAGACACATTTTGATTCATTGTACACAAATGAGGTACAGCTTTTAGTTTCTATTGTTGTACACAATGTATATTCACGCCATTCATGTAATCATACATATATATATGTATGTTTCATTCTACTGTTTTTCCATTCCCACCCCCTCCCACCCCTTTTTCCTCTACACCCTCCAAAGTTCCTTCATTCTTCTCTTCCCCCCTGCCACCCCCCATTGTTATATATTGTCATGCACTTATCAGAGAAAACATTTGGCCTTTGGTTTTTTGGGCTTGGCCTGTTTCACTTAGCATGATATTTTCCAACATCATCCATTTACCAGCAAATGCCATAATTTTACTATTCTTTATGTCTGAGTAATATTCCATTGTGTATATGTACCACAGTTTCTTTATCCATTCATCAACTGAAGGGCATCTAGGTTAGTTCCACAATCTAGCTATTGTGAATTGGGCTGCTGTGAACATTGGTGTGGCTGCATCACTGTAGTATGCTGATTTTAAGTCCTTTGGGTATAAACAGAAGTGGGATAGCTGGGTCAAATGGTGGATCCATTCCAAGCTTTCTGAGGAATCTCCATATAGCTTTCCAGAGTGGCTGTACCAATTTGCAACTACACCAGCAATGTATGAGTGTGTCTTTTCCCCCACATCCACGCCAACACTTTTTATTGCTTGTGTTTTTGATAATAGCCATTCTAATTGGAGTTAGAGGAAATCTTAGGGTGCTTTTAATTCGCATTTCTCTAATTACCAGGGATGATGAACACGTTTTCATATATTTGTTGATCACCTATATATCTTCTTCTGTGAAGTATCTGCCCATTTCTTTAGCCCATTTATTGATTGGGTTGTTTGTATTTTGGGTGTAAAGTTTTTTAAGTTCTTTATAAACTTTGGAGATTACTGCTCTGTCTGAAGTGGGTGTGGAAAAGATTTTCTCCCACTCTGTAGGCTCTCTTTTCACATTATTGATAATTTCCTGTGCTGAGAAAAAACTTTTTAGTTTGAATCTATTCCATTTATTGATTCTTGCTTTTATTTCTTATGCTATGGGGGTCTTGTTAAGGAAGTCTGGTCCTAAGCCAATATAATGGAGATTTGGGCCTACTTTTTCTTCTAGTTGGTGAAGGGTCTCAGGTCTAATTCCTAGATCCTTGATCCATTTTGAGTTGAGATTCGTACAGGATGAGAGATAGGGGTTTAGTTTCATTTTGACCGCATATGGATTTCCAATTTTCCCAAGCCTTTTTTGTTACTATTGCTCTATAGTAGAGTTTAAGGTCTGGTATTGTGATACCTCCTGCATCACTCTTCCTGCCCAGGATTGCTTTGGCTATTCTGGGTCTTTTGTTCTTCCAGATGAATTTCATGATTGCTTTTTCTGTTTCTGTGAGAAATGTCATAGGGATTTTAATTGGAATTGCGTTAAATCTGTATAGCGCCTTTGGAAGTATGGCCATTTTGATAATATTAATTCTGCCTATCCAAGAACAGGGGAGATCTTTCCATCTTCTAAGGTCTTCCTTAATTTCTTTCTTCAATGTTTTGTAGTTTTCATTATAGAGATCTTTTACCTCTTTGGTTAGATTGATTTCCAAGGCTTTTTGTTTGTTTGTTTGTTTGTTTTGAGGCTATTGAGAATGGAGTTGTTTTCATTTCCCTTTCAGATGTTTCATCACTTATGTAGAAAAATGCTTTAGATTTATGTGTGTTGATTTTATAACTTGCTATTTTGCTGAATTCATTGATGAGGTCTAGAAGTTTTCTGAAGGAGTATTTTGGATCCTCTAAATAGAGAATCATGTATTCAGCAAATAGTGACAGCTTAAGTTCCTCTTTTCCTATTCGTATTCCTTTAATTTCTTTAGTCTGTCTAATTGCTCTGGCTAGTATTTCGACTATGATGTTGAATAGAAGTGTGCAAGAGGACATCCCTGTCTTGTTCCTGTTTTTAAAGGGAATGGTTTCAGTTTTTCTCCATTGAAAATGATGTTGGCCATGGGCTTAGCATAAATAGCCTTTACATTGTTCAGGTATATTCCTAATATCCCTATTTTTTCTAGTGTTTTGAGCATGAAGGGGTGTTGTATTTTGTCAAACGCTTTTTCTGCGTCAATCGAAATAACCATATGATTCTTATCCTTAAGTCTGTTGACATCATGGATTACGTTTATTGATTTACGGATGTTAAACCATCCTTGCATTCCAGGGATGAACCCCACTTGATCGTGGTGCACAATTTTCTTAATATGTTTTTGGATACGGTTTGCCAATATTTTGTTAAGGATCTTTGAATCTATATTCATCAAGGATATTGGTCTAAAATTTTCTTTTCTTGATGTGTCTTTGCCTGGTTTGGATATGAGGGTGATATTAGCTTCATAGAATGAGTTTGGTAGGGTTTCCTCCTTTTCTATTTCCTGGAATACTTTGAGAAGTATTGGAATGAGTTATTCTTTGAAGGTCTTGTAGAACTTGGCTGAGAATCTGTCTGGTCCTGGGCTTTTCCTGGATGGTAGATTTTTTAATGGCTTCTTCTATTTCATTGCTTGATATTGATCTGTTTAAATCGTGTATGTCCTCCTGGTTCAGTTTGGGAGGAGCATATGTCTCTAGAAATTTGTTGATGTCTTCAGTATTTTCTATTTTGTTGGAATATAGATTTTCAAAGTAGCTTCTCATTATGTTATGTATTCCAGTGGTGTCTGTTGTGATATTTCCATTTTCATCACGAATTTTAGTAATTTGAGTTTTCTCTCTCCTCTTTGTTAGTGTGGCTATTTTGTTTACTTTTTCAAAGAACCAACTTTTTGTTTTGTCAATTTTCTGAATTGTTTCTTTAGTTTCAATTTCATTGATTTCAGCTCTGATTTTAATTATTTCCTGTCTTCTACTACTTTTGCTGTTATTCTGTTCTTCTTTTTCTAGGGTTTTGAGCTGTAATGTTAGGTCATTTAGTTGTTGACTTTTTATTCTTTTCTGGAATGCACTCCATGCAATGAATTTCCTCTTAGTACTGCTTTCATAGTGTCCCAGAGATTTTGATGTGTTGTATCTTCATTCTCATTGACCTCTAAGAATTTTTTTATCTCCTCCCTGATGTTTTCTGTTATCCATGTTTCATTCAATAGCATGTTATTTAGTCTCCAGGTGTTGGAGTAATTTGTTTTTTATTTTGTCATTGATTTCTACTCTCAGTCCATTATGATCTGATAGAACACAAGGCAGTATCTCTATTTTTTTGCATTTCCTAAGGGATGCTTTGTGGCATAACATATGGTCTGTTTTCGAGAAGGTTCCATGTGCTGCTGAGAAGAAAGTGAATCGGCTCGTTGATGGATGGAATATTCTATATATATATATCTGTTAAGTCTAGGTGATTTCTGGAATTGAGACGGATTTGTTTGCTGTACAGGGATGCACCATTGTTTGGGGCATAAATATTTACGATCGTTTTGTCTTCCTTATTTATGATTCTCTTAAGCAGTATGAAATGTCCTTCTTTATCCCTTCTGACTAACTTTGGCTTGAAGTCCACTTTATCTGTAATGAGGATGGAAATCCCCACTTTTTTACTTAATCCGTGTGCATGGTAGGTTTTTCCCAATCCTTTCATCTTTAGTCTGTGGATGTCTTTTTCTATGACATAAGTCTCTTGGAGGCAGCATATTGTTGGGTCTTTCTTTTTAATCCATTCTGCCATTCTATGTCTTTTGATTGATGAGTTTAGGCCATTCACATTCAGGGTTATTATTGAGATATGATTTGTATTTCCAGTCATTTGGGCTTATTTGTGGTTTTTATCATGGCTTGGTTTCTCCTTTGAATGGATTTTCCTTTAAGATAGTTCTTCCCTTTGCTGACCTCCATTGTTGTTTTTCATTTCCTCCTCATGGAATATTTTGTTGGGAATATTCTGTAGCACAGGCTTTCTATTTGTAAATTCTTTTAACTTTTGTCTATCATGGAAGGATTTTATTTCATCTTCAAATCTGGGTATAGGATTCTTGGTTGGCAACCATGTTCTTTCAGAGCTTGAAATATGTTGTTCCAGGCCCTTCTAGCTTTTAGAGTCTGGGTGAGAGATCTGCTGATACCAGTATTGGTTTCCCCCTGTATGTAATCTGATGCTTTTCTCTCTCAGCCTTCAATATCCTCTTTATTTTTGTATGTTAGGCATTTTCATTATAATGTGCCTTGGTGTGGATCTGTTGTGAGTTTGTGCATTTGGTATTCTGTAAGCCTCTTGTATTTGATTTTCCGTTTCATTCTTCAGGTTTGGGAAATTTTCTGATATTATTTCATTGAATAGGTTGTTCATTCCTTTGGTTTGTATCTCTGTGCCTTCCTCAATCCCAGTAATTCTTAAATTTGGTCTTTTCATGATGTCCCATAGTTCTTGGAGGTTCTGTTCATGATTTCTTACCATCTTCTCTGGGCAACTTTTCAAGATTAAATATTTTGTCTTCATTGTCTGAGGTTCTGTCTTCCAAGTGGTTTAGTCTGTGGGTGATGCTTTCCATTGAGTTTTTTATTCGGTTTATTGCTTCCTTCATTTCAAGGATTTCCTTTTTTTTTTTTTTTTTTTTTTTTTTTGAGAATCTCTGTCTCTTTGTTGAAATGATCTTTTGCTTCCTGCAGTTGCTCTTTCAACTACTTATTGGTGTGATCATTCATTGCCTGCATTTGCTCTCATCGCATCCTCTGCTTCCCAAATCATTTTAATTATGTATATTCTGAACTCCTTTTCTGACATTTCTTCTACCATACTGTCACTGGGTTCTATTAATATAAAATCTAGATTTGTTTGGATCATTTTCTTCCCTTGTTTTTTCATGTTGTTCATGTATCTCTAGCAGTCAGATCTGGGGTATTGCAGTTTCCCCCCATAGGCTAATCCTTTATACCCTAATCTTTTTCCAATTCTTTTTCTTTAAGGGGGAGATCAATATTAGCAGTGCCCAGTACAGACAATATACAGTCCTAAACCAAATAGCCCCTATGAGAATGTTAACAATATTGTCATAATAAACAGAATGAGTTCAATTATTAACCTCAGTATAACAAATATATTTGCAATTAGGTCTGCAGTTTCTAATGGAGGACAAAGAGGATGTGGAGGGGTGCAGAATATAGCTGTTAATGGGATAAGAAAAGAATATATAGAAGTTATAGCTCATAGAAAGAGTGGGAGTGTAATCCAAAGAAGTTGGTTGTTAGCATGCAAAAAGGGAGAAAGAGTCTCTGAGGGAACAGGTAAACAAAAGGAAAACAGAGTGGGAAAAGTAAAGGAATAAAAACTTAAACTTTTTCAATAAGGAGAAAAAAAAATCTACACTATAACAGTCATATAGTAGTCAAACCTCCCAGTCTTCAGTAACCTGATGTACGAGAGGTAGCTGACAATGAGTTTCCAGTCTCCAGCAGGCATCTCTGGATGGGACTTGCCCCACCTAAAGATCGGAGCTAAGGCTTCCAGGATTATCCAAGATGGCTGCTGTGGCTTCTAAATGTGTTGTCAAATGGGGAGCTGCAGCTCAGGGTGTGGGTTTGGTTTGCTGGAGTCCTGGAGGCGTGGTGCGATTGGTCGTGCTGGGGTCCTGGAGGTGGGGTGTGGTTGGTCTGGTTGTGGGATCCTGGAGGCAGGGTGTAATCAGTCGGTCTGAGGGGTGTTAGTGTGCAGTCAGTTGGTCTGGGGGTCCTGGTGGCAGGGAGAATTCAGTCAATGTGAGGGCCCCGGAGGCAGTGAGTGATCGGTTGGGCTGAGGGATCCTGGAGGTAGTGTGCAGTCTGGCCAGGGGTCCTACAGGTCCTGGCTGTTATCTCAAAATGGTGGCAGCCATGCGTAACCAAACCTGCAGGTACTATGACAGTGAATTCCCAGGCAGCAGCAGGCAGCTGGTGCTCCACTGGCCGTCTGCGGTTAGTTTGCAGTTGGACGATGGGGAAGTGAACCTCTGGCGGTTGGCGATGGATAGGTGAAAGGCAGGGGATGGACAGGCAAGAGGCAGGCAAATGGCAGATGATAGGCGCCTGACAGTGAGCAAACTGCACTCAAAAAGGCGTCGATATGCTGGCAGACTGCAGGTGATTGCAGTAAACAAATGGGGTAAACAGCAGGGGATCGATAAGTAGCAAAAACTGCCTCACCAAGAAACAGATATCCTTTGTTTTATACCTGAGTTATGGAGGGACGAGAAATGCAGCCTCCCTCTAGTGCGCTATCTTGGATCCCCATCCATATTTTCTTCTGGTACTTTTATGACTTCTTTACTTGCTTTTTTCTACTTAGAACTTTGATCTGTCTGAAGTTTACTTTGGTGTAAGGAGTAAGGTAAAGATCCATCTATTTTTTCAGACAGCTGGTTTTCCAGTACCATACTGTCTGTTAATCAAGCACTTTTTTCTTTTCACTTTTTTTCACACAGTGAGGTTCTTTGTGTACTCAGGCCTGGTCTTGGGCTCTGCTCCCTGCTCTGCACTCTCTGTTCCTTTCACAGTACTATGGTGTTTGATTCCTCTGGCCTTAGAGTACATGTGCACGTGTACCCTATGAGTAGAAGGTAGTAGAACCTTCTTTACTTTCCCTTACCCAGAAGTTTCTTGGGTTTTGTTATTGTTACTATGAAAAGTTTAAAATCTACTGAAAAGTAGGCTAGAGAAGGGTATAACAAACCCTGTAGTGTTTCTCCTAGATTGAAGATTTGTTCCGATTTTGTCCTAGTCCTAGTTGCATCATCTGTTTTTTTTTTTTTTTTTTTTTAAGTATTTTGGAGTTAGTTACAAATTCATTTCTCCTCTGAGTACTTTAGCGTGTGCCTCCACTTGCTTTTCAGTTACCCATTATTATTGGTCACCCTTCCACTGCAGAATCTTAATTTTTCTGTATTTTCATATTTTCTTAATGTTTCCACTAGCTTTTTGGTTGACTTTCTTGAAATCCAGTACACAGTAATATATTACCTTTTATGCCATTTATTTCCAAATATTCCAGCCGACTTTCTAGGGAATTTTTACCTAAGTAGTGGAGATAGGTTCTTATCATTATGCTTTTCTTTTCTTTGTTTCTTTGGCAGTACTGGGGATTGAACTCCAGGATGCTCTACCACTGAGCAACATCCCCAGTCCTTTTTATATTTTATTTTGAGACAGGTTCTTGCTTAGTTGCCGAGGCTAGTCTCGAACTTGCAATCCTCCTGCCTCAGCCTTCCAAATCATTGGGATTACTGGTGTGGTCACCCCACCTGGCAAGATAGGCCTTTTTATTCTTCCTGTCTTCAGAATGAATATTCTGGTCTCTTGTCTATGCTATTTACAGAACATATATACTTTAAAATTGATGTTAAGAATGTATTTTTCTATCACTTTTTTCCTAAAGACCTTTTTTAAAATTAGGAATATGTTCAGTTTTATCAAATGCCTTTTTCAGTATCTAATAAAATAAGTATATCTATGTTTTCTTTTGAACTAATTAACATAATAACATGTGTTAGTAAGTCCCTACTATTCAACCATCCTTGCCTTGGGAATCTCCCTTGGGCATATTTTTGTTTTAATATACTTAATTCTTCCTTGTCCTGGTTGCTTGTTTGGTGCTGGATCTAGGAAGGTTTTCTTTGCTTGTTTTTGTTCTCACCAACCTCCCCTGCCTGGATCACTGGAGCACATGGGTTGAGGAGTTATGGTGAATGACTGTTGGGAATTTCAGTGCCTGGGGTTTGTCAGAGGCTGGTAACAGGGAGGGTCTGTTCAGCTAAGGCGGAGGCTGAGGGATCTCATGACATCTTTGAGCACATCTGACACACCAGCCTCTGCATGTCTGCAGATGTGAGCTTTTCACATTCACCAGCAGTTCCTTGTTTTAGTAAAGGAAGCTTGCACTTGAGTCTCTTCTGCAGTCTAAAGGAGCTACTTTGGGCCTGAGAATTTTCAAGTCTGATTTTACCAGGTGAGGCCCCATGCATATTTGAGGCTTGTCTTCTCCTCCAGAAGGCTGTCATCAAGGGCACTGTAGAGAGAAAGAGGTTTTGTAAATGTTCTTGGTCTGTGTAAGTAATCGGGTGTTGACACCCCCAAAATAATCCTATGCCGAGTAGCTGAACATTCAGGGTGTATGTACAGCCTTCTGTCCTTCCACCTCGTGGGAAGTCACATGGAATGGCCTGGGACTGAAGCATGCCTAAGCATGTTTCTTGGTTCTGTTTTTTGTTTGGCTCCAAGTTTTTTTCTCATTCTTTGGTGTTCCCTCATTTGAACAATTTTGGGATTAAAAATTTAATTGCTTTGTTTTTGAAAAATCTTTAGGTTTACTGATTTAAAAATAATCATACCTTAGTTCATTGTTACACAGTCAAAATCATACTGTTTCATGTAAAATAATGAGTTTCAGTATACCCATGAATTGAGGTAACTTCATAAGCACACTGCCCCAAAATTTACCTGCTTGTGCTATTGTTGTGGAATAACAGCCTCAGACTGTTAAAGTGCCTGTTAAGGTAGAAATTTCTACACCAGAAAACTTCTAGAACTCATAAAGGAGTTCAGCAAGGTAGCAGAATATAAAGTCAATACCTATACATCAAATGCATTTCTATACATAAGCGACAAATTCACTGCAAGAGAAATTAGGAATTCACAATAGCCTAAAAAACAAAAAACAAAAAACCTTAAGGTAGAAAGTTCTGGAAACAAAGTGTTGCTTTCACAAAGGGAAATCTCTCCTGTGATTTTTTTTTTTTTTTTCTGTTGATCTGTGCCCTTTGCTGTGCAGAGGGAAAGCAGAGCTTATCCTTCCCACCTTGTGATTAAACTACTAAGGTGGGGAGAAAAGGGACTTGCCCATGTGACAGCCATTTTTTGATATGACAAAGAAATAATCCAGGTCACTTGTCTTCTATTCTTGCATTTATCTGCTTTGATCTCAAAAGAATGTTCATTTTCATTCAGAAACTGGCTATCCAATCTTTTATTTCATCCAGATCTTTCTTTGTCCTTCTTCCCCTCTTTTATGTCCACGTCGTGGCCGCTCCACTGTTGATTGATGTGCTGTGGTAAAGGAGATGGGGACATACTCTCTTGCAGAGCATCTCTAGTTTTGATTTATACGGAAGTGGGTTTGAAACAATGGCAAAATGCAGACTGAGGATCATTTGTAGATGTCATTTAAGGCAATTTCTCCTTTACCTTATAGTCAAGCACAAACTAGAATAATTTAGGAGGTTTCAAGGTCCTTGTCATTTTATTTTTGTCCCAGTTATCAAGTTGGCAGCCTGACTGCTTCAGATTTCATCTGATGGGGTCTAAAGAAAACAGTTCCTTGAGAGAATCTGTTTGTGACCAAATACCTCCCCAAAGCTTCCGCCAGCTTCTGGGTGACCTCTTTTATGTAAGTTAGCACCCCCTATTCTCTGTCACCTTCGTTGGCTAAGTCACTAATAGACTAAGATCCTGTCCTCTTAGCTAAGTTATAAATGCTCAAAGGCAGAGAACATGTGGTTTTTTTCCTCTGCACTGCTCTGCTCCTGGCACAAAGCTCAGCAGAGAAAGTGTCCTCTTAATGAGTGGAGGGAGCTTGTGGGGTCTCCATCAGGGTTGCTCTGGCTCTGGCCTCCTGCTGGCAGTGGGAAGTCCTCTGGGGTAGGAAAGGGGACTTAGGTGCAGGAAGAGAGGGGACAGGCCAGGCCCCCCCGCCTGTTTAGCAGTTACCTCACTACTCTTCCAGAAGGTTGATCATGAAGCAGAGCAAGCCAGAGGAAAGCCAAAACAGCGAACAAATGGAGATGGAACCACGCTAAGGGTAGCGCTTATGCATCCTGCCAGTGCCAGGCCTGTGCTGCCAGGTGCTCTCTCAACCTCCATCACAGTACCATCCAATAAGATCTCTGTTGGTTTTACTTTACACGAAAAATTTGAGGCACAAGGGTAACCAAAGAATACCCCACAAAGGAAGCAAGGGGTAGCTCAGGAATCAGCCAAGATTCAGAAGTCAGGACCTCTCCAGGCGATCAGGGGACCATGACCTGCTCTTCGGTGGTGGTTTTATTAGTGTGAACCCTGACTCAGGTTTCCAAACAGAGATGTGTTGGGTTTTGTTTTTATTTTTTACAATACTGGGGATTGAACCCAGGGCCTCTGAGCCACACCCTCAGCCCTTTTTATGTTTTATTTTGAGACAGGGTCTCACTAAATTGCTGAAGGTCTCATTAAGTTGTCCAGGCTAGCCTCAAACTTGCGGTCCTCCTGCCTCAGCCTCCTGAGTTGCTGGGATTACAGGCTTATGCCACCACATCTGGTTCCAAAGTGGAGTTTTAAAAGATGATAATGAATGACATCATTTTCCAAGTGCCTTGGTAGAGAGGAAAGTTATTTTTGAGCCAAATGACCTGGAATGCATCCTGAAAGCCTCTGAATTGCTATCCTGTAGCCTTCTCTTTTACTTCAAAGGCAGATCATTGGCTTCTTTGAGTCCTGGGGCACTTTCACCAAAGGTCCAGAGGTGGGTCAGCTGGAGAACCCAGCCAGTACCTTTTGTGGGAAAGCCTCTTTGTGTGGGAGTCTTGGCTAGGAGTGCTCGCCTGTCTGAGGAGGCTGCAACGGCATTCCAGAGGAGCCTTCAGTCAGCACCCGTTCCCCAGCCGTCCCAGGAAACCGACTCCCACGGCAGCATGAGCTTCTGGTGAGCTCCTAGAAATGTGGAAGGCCAGGCAATTGGTTCTCCTGGAGAAGACCTCTTTTTCCTTCAGATTTTGAGATATCTTTCCTTCCTTCCTTTCCTTTAAGTGGACTCTGGGAATAATTCAGCCATTGATTCTCCTAAAAGTGTGTAGGAGCTTGTGATCTTGCACTAACCAGAAATCGCTTCCTGGTGTGTTACTCAAGGATAGGCTGTCCTGCTTTAACAGAAAAGCCCCAAATAAGAGATTTATATAAGATAGCTCTTTATTTCTTTCTTACATAAAAATGAGAAATCCAAAGGTAAACACTCCAGGACTGATCCAGCAGCTCCTGTGGTGTCACCAGGGATCCTGACCCCTTTTCTAATTCACATTCCTGGCACATGGCTTGAATTATCATGGTTTCCTCATGGCCCTAGTTAGCTGCTGGAACTCCAGCCATCAGCTGCATCACAGAGCAGAAGAAAGGACAAGAGGGACCCCTGGCAGGGGAGTAAGTTCCCTTTAAAAAGACCTCCCCAGGAGTTCCATCTAATCCTTCTACTTATATTTCGTTTGCCAGATTTTAGTCAGCATCTCACCTTCCTGCAAAGGAAGCTGTCCAGCGAAGTCTTTTATTTCAGAAAGCAATGTGCTCAGCCAAAATTTTGCTTCTCTGTTATTAATTAGAAAGGGAAGAAGAAATGGTAGGTAGGCAGTTAACTTCTAAATACACTGGATAGAACCTTCCTTTAGGAAACAAAAAACAGTTTTGTTGAAGTATAATTGATACACAATAAATTGCACATATTTCAAGTGTATAGTTTGATACTGAGACATACACAGCCTATGAAGCCATCACACACTTAAGACAATGGGGACATATCCATCACTCCCCAAAGTGTTCTTTTATTAGTGTTCCTTCTCACCCCAGCCCTGTCTCAGGGGTCTCTAAGACCAGCCCAGGTTCAGGATTCACCAGGAGGACTCACAGGACCTGGAATCCAGTCACACTCACAGTTGTGGTTTATTTCAGTTGTGGTTTATTTCTTGGGATCACCAGGCAGGGGTTGCTGAGCAACTCTTCAGACACTCGTTTCTCTAGCAGTGAGACGCGGCAGACAGGGAAGTGGTGTCTGGAGAGACCTGGTGCTGCTGAGAGAGTTGCCCTCTGCCTTCTACATGCCAAGATGACACACTGCACAGAGAAAGCAGGTGTTTGCCTAAAACGTTGGTAAAAGCAGTTCAGGTGCAGTGAGCTGCTTGCATGGATTCTGGAATAGCATCAACCCTCCCCAAACTCAGGGGCCCAAATACCTGTCACGGGCCAGTCATATGGTTAGCAGTCTGTGTTAACTCACACACACCCCATCCTCAGACCACCGCAGATAACCTCCTGTCTCTCTCTAGAATAGCTTCCATTGTCTAGAATATTGCTGGTACCTTTTTAAAAAAAATTATGCATATTTTTAGTTGTCAATGGACTTTTATTTTTTTTTTAAATGTGGTGCTGAGGATCGAACCCAGTGCCTCACACATGCTAGGCAAGCATTCCACCACTGAGCCATAACCTCAGCCCCTGTTGGTACCCTTTTGTGTGCTCTTTTCACTCAGAAAATTATTTTGAGACTCATGTTGGTTTGTCAGCAGTTCTTATTGCCAAATGGTATTTCACTGGGGTGTTCACAGTTGGTTTATCCTCTCATCTGTTGATGGACATTTGGTCATCTCTAGTTTTGCAGGGTTTGTTTGTTTTGCAGTACTAAGAATTGAACCCAGGGGTGCTTCACCACTGAGCCACATCCCCAGCCCTTTTTATTTTGAGACAGGGTCTCACTAAGTTGCTTAGGGCCTCACTGAAGCTGCTATGAACGTTTGTGTATAGCTCTGTGTATAGGTGTATGTATTTCCTTTTGGGTAAATGCTTAGGAGTGAAATAAGGTTTTAGAAAACTGCCACACTTTTTTCCCAAAGTTTTGTATGTGTATGGGGGAGTTCACATGTTTTGTATGTGTATATGACCATATAGTTTTGTGTGTGTGTGTGGGAGTTCCATTTGTTCCACATCCTCACCAACACTGGGTGTAATCAGTCTTTTAAGTTTTAGACATCCTCTGAGTGTGCAGAGGTGTCCCATTGTGATTCTCATTGGCATTTTCCTAATGACTGATTGTGTGACCCTCTTTTTACCTGTGAACCTTGATTGGTGGAGTGCCTGATCATAACCTTTGCTTATTTTTTTCATTGATATATGTTTGTTTTCCTACTATCACATTTTGAGAATTCTTTGTATGTTCTTGAGACAGGTCCTTTATGTTTCAGTTTCTAATTATGTGTTACTACTATACAGAACTACCATCATTTTTGTATGTTGACCTTGTATTCTGTTACTTTTTAAAATTCATTCTAATATTTTTAAGACTTCATCACATTCTCTACATAGATGATCAGATTGTTTGAAAATAAAAATAGTTTTACTTCTTTTATTCCAATTTGAACACCATTTATGTTTCTTGCCTTCATGCCCCAATTAGAAACCTCCTTTGCAATATTGAATAAAAATGGTGAGAGTAGATGGTCTCAGCTTGATCCTCATCTTAGAGGGAAAACATTTCATCTTTCACTAGGAAGGCCCTACCTTAGGTACTCTCATGGATGCCCTTTGTCAGACTGAGAAAGATCTGTTCCTAGTTTGCTACAAGTTTATCAGGAATGCATACTGGATTTTTCAAACGATTTTTCTGCACCTATTGCAATGATCTACGTCTATTCTTTTCAGTGTTTTAACATAATGAATTGATTTTTCTAATGTTACACCAACCTTGCATTCCCATAATAATGAAGAATTTATTTAGTCAGTATGTATTATTCTTTTAAAATATATAACCTAGAGATGGCTTACATGCTGGACTTTCTACTCAGTGGCTCCACTCAGAAGTCTAAGAGACATTTCACACCTAAGATGTCTCAACCTGAACTCTTGATCTTAAACTCCCCAGACTGACTCCCTTCTCCATCTCAGTTCATGATAACTCCCTTTCCAGGTGTTCAAGCCAAAACCCAGGTGCTCACCTATATCTTCACAATGTACCCAGAGTTCAAACTGCCATGCCTCCACCACCGTCCCCTCCAGACCACTGTTAACTTTCCCCTTCCTGCTCTGCTCCCTTCCTTCTATCCCCGTAGCACAGCTAGAATGAGCCATCTGTGCCTGTTCCCTACCACCTCTCTCTCCTCCCACAGCCCCATCAGTTGGTGGTTTTCTTATTACATTCAGGATATGTCCCCTGCTTACTCTACCCACCTGTAGAAGAGACTGGAGGGATCACTGATCTGTTCAGTCTTTGCTCTGTGGTGATTGAATCTTGGTCACAGCATCCTAGGAACTTTCTTGATTAATTGTAAAATTAAAATTATTTTCAGAATGAGAAAAAAAATAGAATGATCTAATTAATGTAAAACACACCATCAGGTGCCTCTAGTGTAGAGCTAGCGATGCCCCATCTCTTGCAGTGTGATAGTCAAGTTCTCATTCTGACTTATAGAGCCACGTGACCTTACTCTGTGGCTGGGGTCCCTCTGGCCTTGCCACACCTGGTGTGCAGGCAGACCTTGGAGCATGGCCCCTTCCTTCACTGGGCGCTTCCCTGGGAGGCCCACCAGCCCACCATGCCTCCTAGGCCTCAGCCTGCAGCCCCTCTCAGCTCTGATTTCAGTCTTCCTGCTACACACTTTTCTTCATTATTATGCTGATGGGTTGTTGACTGTGCCCTTTCACTAGAATGTGAATTCAACATTCAAGGACAAAAGTTTTTGTTCTGTTTGTGGATGGATCACAATTGACTAGAACAGTACCTAACTGGTTGCCAGACAAGCAAAGCAGAGTAAGAGCCCTCATTCTGGTCTGCCTGCCTGTCTCCCTGTCTTTCTTTTAATTCATGTACAGTCGGCATACAGTGGGTGCATGGGTTTTCAAGACAAAACTCTGGGTTTTTGCTTGTGTTTATACCCACGTGACCACACAGGTGTCACTAGTTACCACACAGAGGTCCATTGTGTCCCTTGGAAGTCAGTGTCTCCACCTGCTTCAGTTACTCTGTCGCTGTGTGTTGACCTTGCCTGCTCTGAATGTGTGGATGCAGTCTACAGTGCGCAGGCTTGTGCCTGACTCTGGGCTCAGCACCCTGTTTTTGACAGTCATCTGTGTTCTCACATTCCTCAGTAGTCTCTCCTTGTTCTATGCCACATTTTAATTTGCCCTTTTTTCTGCTGATGGACATGGAGATTCTTTCTATTTGGGAGCTATTATGGTGAAACTACTTTGAACCTTCTTGTGCCTATCTTTGTGGTCTGTGCCTTGGTTTTACCAGAGTCCTCTTGGGGGCTGGGTGGGAGGAGGTGTGTGTGTGTAACATCTAGTCGTGAACTTCCACACAGCTTTCTTTTACCATTTTGTGCCTTAGCAGCCACATATGGAATTTCTGGTTGCTGCACATGTTCATCCACACTTGGAGTTATTGGCCTTCATAATTTTTGTGTAAAATTATTTACTGCTGCAGAAAAACTGATCTAAGCAGGATCTCATCAATGTCAAGTGTCAGGACCCCTCAGACCTTGAATGCCGCACTCTAAGTGCATGAAAGGAGCCTGCCAGTGGTATGTGTACTGACAGAAGACCTGGGTGGGCATCTAGTTCAGCCTCCTAACCCTGAGACACCTCAGTCATAACAGCTCGCCTGACTCCTCAGCCTGAGAACTGTAAGAAACCCACAAAAACCACGCCGGACACGGGAAATCACATAAGGGAGTTTATTAAGCAAACAGAGTGTCTCTCTGCAGGGTAAGAGAGAAAAGGAGAGGAAAAGAGAAAGGGCACAAATAAGAGCGAGTGTGAAAAGCAAGGAGGAGAGAGAAGGAAAGTGAGTAGGAGAGAGAAAGCATGAGAAAAGATGGCAGGGCTATGCTTGAGCAGTTGAATTCTGCCAGGCTAACAGGGGATACTTGCAAGCTGACTGATGAACCAGTCGCTAGCTAGGATGTTCACAGACTGACAAGTAGTTGGGAAGCAGGGAAATGGCTGCAGCAGAAAGGGCAGGGAGAGCAGCTTTCAGACTGACAAGCTAGGTTGTGATGCAACATAAAGGGCAGGGGAGCAGCTTTATATTACATTACAAGAACTACAGCTAAGAGTCTTTCTATCAATTGTGTGTAAATGTCAGGTTTTAGAGAAAATTTTAATTGGGCTCTAGATCAAGATAGGCCTACATTTGCATCTTGGCTCAACTACTTTTTGTGTGACCTTGGACAAGTTTCTTAATTCTTCCCTGCACCCTTAATCTGTAAAATGGACACAATACCTAGCCTTTAGAATCATGGTGAAGGTTAGATGAGTCAGTGAAATGCAGGGCAGCTGCTGGGGCAAGGCAGGTGTTTAATGAGTGGCAGACTTGTTCTTATGCTTTGGAGAATTAAGACATTTGAGGCCTAAGATCTCATTGAGTCATACGTTAAACACAAACAAAAAACTTGTCGAACTGATTGCAATGGTAGTAAAATCACTGTGTTGGGGGCTGGGGTTGTGGCTCAGTGGTAGAACGTTTGCCTAGCATGTGTGAGGCATCCCCAGCACACATAAAAATCATAAAAATCAATAAATAAAGGTATTGTATCTATCTACAAATAAAAAATACACACACACATATATATGTATATATACACTTTTTTTTTTTAAACAATCACTGTGTTGAGTTTCATTTCTAAGCCAACACTAAAGACATCCAGTCCTGCTATTGCCTTACCTAAGGTACTAGATCTTTCCTGGTTCTTGTTACCATTAGGTGCTGAGGTGTAAAGGTTTGTTTGGTCTGCCATGTGTTCTTCCTTCCTAACATAATTCTGCCATATTATCCTACAATATTTCATGTATCAGGTGAGAGGAAGGATGACCCAGAGCCCTGAGAGACATAGGAGAGCAGTGGAGGGGGTGCACTGTAAGTAATGGATGTGTGTCCCAGATTCACTCCTGGGAGTCTTTTGTCTTGCAGTGAGTTTATTCAGCACCAGCAGATCTGTCTGGAGGTGGAAAATGTTTGCTTACGAAACCACATCAGCAGCATTCGTAATTAGCTGCCTCAAAGGAGAAAGAAAACTGGGCACATGCAGTTGCCATTTGCTGTCCCAGTCTTGTTCCCTTTCCTTCCTACCATGAAGGTGCAACTGTGTTTCTTAGTCACCAACTCTGTGAACTGTACTGATCCACTTGGCATAGGGAGAGCCCAGTTCCTGCAGGGAGGGGGCAGCACACCTCTGCTCTGAAGAGAAGAGAGAGTTTGGGATGCTGCAGGCAAGAGGGGAGATTTGGAAGGCAAGTGCATGGACCCACGTGGCTCTGGCTGAACCAGTGGGAGGGATCCAGAGGAACCTGGGCGAGAGAATGCCACCTCTGACCGGGGAAAGTTAGCTGGTAGGAGGCTGCTAGCTGAAGAGGTGACTGGGCTTCAGGTGCAAGGACGGACAGCAAGAGATGGGTCCAGAGAACCACAGCTGGGGAGAGAGCAAACATAAACAGTGATTCCCAGGCCTTATTATGACTCCGCAGCAGCATCCTTCAGGTGTCCCTGTTCTCTGGAACCTTGCCAAGGAGATGTCTGGGAGACCTTAGCTGCTGTGACTCAAAGTGAGAAGGAGTGCCCAAATCTGCCTCCCAGCTCCTGTAGGAGGACAGGGTGACCCTGCCAGGAGGCAACCACAACAGGCAGGGGGTGGGCCTATCACTGCTAGTCAAAGGCAGTTTCCTGATGTGGCCCTGAAGGTTTTCTGGAGCAAAATTCAGGTGAAAGTGAATTTGTGACCATGTAAATCATGTCCCACCAAGTGGTATCTGACGTGTTCAGTGGATTATCACCATGTTGTCAAAACTCACATGTATGGGTGGCAGACACCTGTAATCCCAGAAGCTCAGGAGACCAAGGCAGGAGCATCATGAGTTCAAACCCAGCCTTAGCAATGGTGAGGCACTAAGCAATTTAGTGAGACCCTGTCTCTAAATAAAATACAAATAAAATACAAAATAAAGCTGGAGATGTGGCTCAGTGATTGGGTGCCTCTGAGTTCCAACCCTGGTACAAACAAAACAAAGCAAAACAAAATCATCTCTGAAGGTTTCAGGTATGCTTAGGTGGTAGGTAGAAGAAGACCTGGTTAGGCAAATAAATGTCTCCCACCCCTCCCTGTCCTCTGCCACCCTGAGCATGTTGGCTTCAGCTTGAGGTAGATGGGTTTGCACAAAGGTACGTGGAGTGATGTGCCTTTGTTCACTTTTCAAGTATACAAGTCAAATGAAGGGACACACTTTTGCTGAAGGGGAACTCCGCAGACTGAGAGTGGCCTCCTCCCAGCAGACTTCCTTATAAGTTCCTTGTATTTGACAGGGTCTTCTTTCTCTGTGTTTTTCCAGGCTATTCAGCTTGACCCTGAAGAAGCTCGTCATGCTAAAAGAAATGGACAAAGATCTTAACTCAGTGGTCATCGCGGTGAAGCTGCAGGTGAGTTGAGCAGTGTATGCTCGGGGTCTAGGGAAGCTGGGTGGCCAACTGCCCAGTGCCGGGGCTTCAGAAAGTTCCTTGGAGCCGCCTCTCTCTCTTCCTCAGCTAATCTCAAAACCTTCTGAGTCTCCTTCTGCCTTAGTCATGGCACTTACCTCCTTATAGCTTGCTTTCTCTGTCTGAGGAACACAAGTGCCCTTCCTCTCTGCCAGGGCCCCTGAGAGAGGCCAGAGTGTTGTCTGAACTGCTCAGCGATGACTAGAGTGGCTGTTGCCAGTTTCTTAGTCCTAGGACTTTTAGGTTGGGCAGCACGTTGGAGTTTTTCCATATGGTTTTAAGAAACTGGCGGTGTAAAATTTGCTGGGATGTTTATCTTCTGGACAGTCACATTTAACTCCTTACACTTAATTACACTTAATTCAGTATTTTCAAGGAACTCAAACACTGCACCCCTAAGCATTCCTGAATTCAGGGCAGGAAGGAGGAGAAATAGCATCACGGCCTGGAGGAGCTTTCCTATTGCCAGCCAGTCACCATGTGGCAGAGCTAGACTGGAAACCAGAGAGCACAGTTCGTGTTTCGCTGAACTCCATTTCCAGGTCTTCCTTCATAGACAGATCCTTTCTATTGATGACTCCCTGGAGCTTAGTGAGATTCCGAAGTGCCTCTGCAGTCGTTAAGCATTCTTCAGCTTGAGGATGGTGCACTTACTGAATCGCATTTATTGAAAAATGATGAGCTAAATATGGCAGGTCCTAACTAACCAGAATGTTTTATTAGCTGGCTTAATGGTTAGGCAGCAGTTTGTTGTACTAATACTACCTCCATTAAAATCCCCATCCATAGCCCTCACAGTGTGGGAATCATACATTGAGGTCCTTGGGTTCTGTTGGTCCTCAAAACTTAAATGTTTTCATTGCTCATTGTGGATTTCTGCATGTCCCACCTTTATATTCTTTTATATATATATATTTTTTTAGTTGTTGATGGACCTTTATTTTTATTTTTATATGCGGTGCTGAGATTCTAACCCAGTGCCTCACCCATACTAGGCAAGTGCCCTGCCACTGAGCCACAACCTCAGGACCCTTATATTCTGATTCCCTATTTTCGTACATAGTTCCTCCCAAATCTGTGACGCATTCCCTGACACTGTGTTGGAAAAACAAAAGTGGGAAATGATGTGAAGGGGCAGCTTTTAGTATCTTGACCTCCTTTCCTGATTTTGTCCCATTTCTAGGTCACAGGCAGTGTTCCAGTTTTCAGGAGTCGTTTCCTTTGCTAAAGGCTGTTGTTTTCCCTACATACACTGTTGGTATGGTTTTCAGCATTCCCTGTTGCTTTTGCCTTTTCTGCAGTTAAATGCTTTTGCCAAAAAAACAATATTTATTTCCCAATTAGATATTTAATATTCTATAAAATTTTAAATTACACTAAGAACTCTAAATATTCTGGATTTTCTTTTATTACTTTACTTCCAAGCAACTGAAAGTAATTACAGATATTATTGCGTTCATTTATTTAGTCACCTGCTTATTCATTTAATTTAATAATTACTTGCTGAGCCTCTCAAATGTGCCAAATATTGTTCTAGGCACAAGGAATACGGGGGTGGAGAGGAACAGACAAAAATCCCCACCTTTGAGGAGCCTAGGGCTGAGAATAAAGCTCAGTGAACTTCTCTGGTGAACTTGAAGCCCTGCATTCCATTCTCAGTACCGGAAAGAAAAAAAGAGTTTTGTGTTCTAGTAGAGAAACAATGCTCAAAATGAGGTCCATAGACCCTTAGATCCCTAAGACACTTTTCAAGGAGATAGGAGGCTGGAGCTGTTTTCTCAGTAATGTTGCTTTGTTTGCCCTTTGCCCTGTCTTGACACTCGCTCTAAAGGCACAAGAGCAATTGGGTGAAATTGCAGTCCAAATACACCAGAATGCACCAGCAGTCATCACCCTGTGGGTCCCATGTGTTAACCAGCTTTCCATCACTGCCACAAAATACTTGAGACAATCAGCTTGAAGGAGCAAAGATTTATTTTATCCCATGACTTCAGGGGTTTCAGTCCATGGTTACTTGGCCCTATTGCTTTTGTGCCTGTGATAAGGTAAGAGCATGAAGTAGTGGGAGAGGAAGAGACCAGCGGCCCCCATCCCCTGCAAGGGCATGCCACAGGGGCCTGACTCCCTCCCAGGAGATGCCAGCACGTCAGTAGTGCCACTAGGGACCCAAGCCTTTCACTCACGAGCCTTTGGGGGACACTCATCCAATCATACACCCATGCAAACATAAGGGAAAGCCAGCTTCACTTAAGAATGTCCCTACGGAAGCAGTAAAAACTGCTGTTACTGTCACCCGTCCCCTATGCACATTTGTGTGATGCTGTGATGAAACGGGCAGTGTGCATGGGGCATTTGCAGTCCACAGAGAAGCACAGTGACACATGCCTATGAACTATGCTGCTTTTTCACAGGACACCATTTTTTACTTGAAAAAAATTGTCAAATGGGTTGTTGAGACTCAGGTATTTGCAAGGCATCTCAGTTACCAGCAAGGTGGACCTGCGGCTTCAAGGAAGAGCCCAAGGATCATTGCCAACAATAAAACTTGAGCTTTCAAGTGAAAATCAGAATTCTGGAAAAACCTGCCTCAGTCCCTGTAAGTCTAACAGCTTCCCAAGTCTTAAAGACTTTTTGAAGAGAAAAGAGGTGGCATTAATGATCTTGAGTTTTAATGTTGTATAAGGGCATTTGTCTCTTGCAAAGGATTTGCATAACTGAGTAAATCATCATTTTCCAAATGACCAATGCTTGAGGCTACAAAACCAAGCTGGATAAAAGATCCATCCAAAGAACAGACCAATGAATTGGATTTTACTATTAACTTTCTATCTTAAAATAACTTAACTGTACAAAAGAAATGCAAGGCTAGTACAAAAAGTTCCTATATCCCTCACCTAGTTTCTCCCAATATTTATCTTTCTTTGTCATATTACATTTATCAAAACTAAGAAATTATCATAACTGGGCAGAGTAGTGCACACCTGTAATCCCAGGGGCTCAGGAGGTTGAGGCAGGAGGATCTTGAGTTCAAAGCCAGCCTCAGCCACTTAGTGAGGCTCTGAGCAATTCAGTGAGATCCTGTCTCTAAATAAAATATTAAAAAGGGCTGGGGATGTGGCTCAATGTTTAAGTGCCCCTGGGTTCAATCACCAGTACAAAAAAAAAAAAAAAAATCACAGATTTCATTCTGATTTCCTGCTTTTTCCATTGATGTCCCTTTTTTCATTAATTGAGTGGATTTGATATACGAGTGTAGAGGCCTTATTGATATGGTTTAGAATTCTACTTTGCAACTAACCTTTAAGATACCCCATGGGGTTGGGGTTGTGGCTCAGTGGTAGAGCGCTCACCTAGCACATGTGAGGCCCTGAGTTTGATCCTCAGCACCACATAAAAATAAAATGATGGTATCATGTCCACTTACAACTAAAAAAAATATTAAAAAAAAAAAAAGATACCCCATGGACTAGGGTTTTGGCTCTTTGGTAGAGTGCTTGTCTGGCATGTGTAAGGATTCAATCCTCAGCCACACATAAAAAAAATAAATAAAATAAAGGTATTACGTCTATCTGCAACTAAAAAATTTAGGGGAGTGGGGGAGAAGCTACCCCATGAGCCAGGCATGTAGGTATGTGCCTGTAATCCCAGCAATTTGGGAGGAGGAGGCAGGAGGATCACAAGCTTAAGGCCAGCCTCAGCATCTTAGTGAAACCCTATCTCAAAAAAAATAAAAAGGACTAGGGGTGTAACTTGGTGATAGAGTGCCCCTGGGTTCATTAATTAAAAAAAAAAAAAAAAAGCTATTCCTTGTAGGGTTTGGGTGTAATATCAAAGAAAGATAAACTGTAATCTATACTTACCAGAAAAAAACTTAAAATGTTTCTCCTTTTTCCACATACAAGTCTGGATTTTTTTTTAATTTATTCCAACCAGTATTTTTCAATAAATGGAATACACAATGGGCATGAGAACCCACCCTTCATCTGAGGCCGTACATTAAAAAGATTTGCAGAGGTCTGGGATTTGTAGCTCAGTGTTAAAGCGCTTGCCTAGCATGTGTGAGGCACTGGGTTTGATCCTCAGTGCCACATTAAACAAACAAACAAAGGTGTTTGTGCATCTACAGTATAAAAATAAAAATAAAGATGAAGCAGAAAAACGTGAAAATAAACAAATTACAGTATTGTGTCCATCTATAACTAAAAAAATGTTTAAAAAAATATTTACAGAAATGTAAATCATAGCATCTCCTTTATACACTGCTACTAGGAATGTTAAGTAGTATAGCCACTTGAGAAAACATTCTGGTGGTTCCTCAAAAGGAACCTAGAATTCCACTTCTGGGTTATACCCAAGGCACATGAAAATACAAAGTCTAGCATGCCTCTGTCCATAGTAGCACTGTTCACAGTAGCTAAAAAGTGGAAACAACTCAAGTCCATCAACTGGTGAGTAGATAGATAAAATGGTGTCTCTTCTTAGGGTCGAATATTGTTTGGCAATAAAAAGAATGAGATAGATCCATGCTTCAACAAATATGAACCTTTAAAACATTATGCTAGCTGGGCTGGATGCAGTGGTCCATATCTGTAATCCCAGCAACTTGAGAGGCTGTCAGGAAGAAGGCAGGTTCAAAGCCAGCCTCAGCAACTTAGCAAGACCCTGTCTCAAAATTTAAAAAAAATAAATAAAAATAAAAAGGCCTGTGGGTGTGGCTCAGAGGTAGAGTACTTGCCTGGCATGCAGGAGGCCCTGCAGTACAAAAAAATGAAACAAGTTAACAAAAACATTATGCTAAGTAAAAGATGCCAGTTACAAATGACCACTGACTGTATGATTCCATTTATATGAAATGTCCAGAACCAGAAAGTGTGTATAAAATATATGAAAAGCCCCTCAATCAGAAAGTAGGTAAACCAGCTGCACAGGGCAAGAGAAGAGAGGTGGGCAGCTGGGGCAACTGGGGATGCCTTTGTGGCATGGTGAGAACATTCTCATTCAGTGCTGATGGTTACATGACTCCAAACATGCTAAAAGCCATTGCATTATGTACTTTAAGTGGGTGAATTTTATGGTATTTGAATTATATCCCAATAAAAAATGTAATTTGAAAAACTATGCCATCTCATGAAAATATTTTGGTTTTGGAAAATATATTTTTCATTAAAATGTATGTTTGTAAATACACAATCCATTATGTTATTATGAACTGATACATATTTTTAAATATCTGCTTTAACTCATAGTATGGTAAATATTGATATCTAAACAAAGCTGTTTGGGATCCTTAATAATTTTTAAGCATGTAAAAAATTCCAGAGACCAAAAAATGTGAAAATCATTGTAGTGAAGGGAAAGAGATAATAAGCAAAGTAAGTGAGAAGATGATACATAGTCATTCCTTGAAATCTAATCTCTTCTTGACGGTACGTTAGAAAGCAGGAGCCTGTATTTCATTTTTAAATGGGAAAAATATCCATGCATTTTCAGACATCCAAAAACCTCAGCCAGCTTCCTCAGATATCACCGCACCACTCTTAAATATCTCTATGACGGCCCACCAAGAATTTTTTATTTTAATCAAGAAGAACTTAAAATACCAGTAATTTAATTTTAAATACATTAATACTCTTTTTAGCAGGGTACCAGGGGCACCCTGGTTGAACTCAGGGGCACTCGATCACTAACTGAGCCACATTCCCAGCTCTATTTTGTATTTTATTTAGAGATAGGGTCATACTGAGTTGCTTAGCACCTTGCTTTTGCTGAAGTTTGCTTTGAACTTGTGATGGTCCTGCCTCAGCCTCCTGAGCTGCTGGGATTACAGGCATGCGCCACTGTACCCAGCTAATAGGTATTTTTATGCTGTAACGGTGTTGTAGTACTAAATACAAATGGCTTTGTTCTGTACTGTAAAAGATTTTATAAATGATATGTAAAGATACCAAAGATAATTTTGAAATTGGACCCAAATTGGTAGTGCCCCAGATACCTTAAAGAAGCAAATACTGGGCTGGGTTGTGACTCAGTGGTAGAGCACTTGCCTGGCATGTGTGAGGCACTGGTTTCAATCCTCAGCACCACATAAAAATAAATTTTAAAAAAATGGTATTGCGTCTATCTACAACTAAAAATTTTTTTTAAGTCGGGGGGAGGGGAAGGAGGGAGAGAGAGGAGAAAGAAAACAAATGCTGGAGCCTATGAAAGCTAAATCTTGCCAGGTGCCAGGCACATGCCTATAATCCCAATGGCTCAGGAGGCTGAGGCAGGAAGATTGCAAGTTCAAGACCAACCTCAGCAACTTGTGAGGCCCTATGCGTTAGTGAGACCCTAACTCAAAATAAAATACAAAAAAAGGCTGGGGATGAGGCTCAGTAAAGCACCCTGGCTTTAATCCCTAGTACCAAAACAAAAGGAAAGTTAAATCTTTGGGAAATAGTGGAAAGATGAGAATAATCATAGTGCTTGAAAGGGGCCAGACTGCTGTGACCTACCTCCCCATGCACTGCTGCTCCCTGGCGCCTGCACTTGCCAGTCCCTTGTGGCAAGGTGATTATCCCAAATGTTCAGATAGTGCATTTGGAATAGAAATGTTTGCAGATGTGTATGGCACATGTTTGGATGGTAAAGTCCAAATAACAAGGGCTGTTGCTATTGGAAGGTGAGATGTCCTGTGTGAAAAAATGTAGGCTAAGGGGTGAGGAGTGCTGGGTGGATGAAGTTATTTAGCAAGTTGCATGTGGTGGTCTGGGGAGTGCGAATGGAGAAGATGCGCAGACTTGGAGGGAGTGAGCTTTGCATATCCTTTCCAGGGGCCCGGAAAGCCAGTGGAAAGCCCTGCACAGGCATGGCTTGGATGTGCCAGGCTTGATTCAAATATGTACAGCTAAAACTGGTGAGATGTTGGGAGTGAGATGTTGTAGTCTTTAGGAGTTGTTTTTCTTGGTTTCAGGGGTCAAAAAGAATACTTCGCTCCAATGAGATCATCCTGCCAGCTAGTGGCCTGATAGAGACCGAGCTCCAGTTAACCTTCTCCCTTCAGGTAAGAATCTTCTAGATTTTCAGTCTAACATGCCATAGCCAGTCTATTCCCCAAACAGTGCTTGAACCTGGTCACTGTCTTCCCCAAGAGCAACCAGAGCCCATCTTGGGCAGGAAAGAACAAAAGTCACGTACCTACTTAGAGGTTTATGGCAGAGTCCAGAGAAGTACTCAGTCTGCCACAAGGGGGTGCTCAGACCAGATAGGCTGCTGAGATGTGCGCTGCAGCTCAGTCTTCTTTTCCCTCCCCTTAGATACCGCAATAGCCATTTACTGTGCCCTGCTACCTACCCACCACTCTCCTTAGTAACCCACAGCACACAGCCCAGCAGTCTCCTGTTACCCTCCCCTTGGTGATTCCCATCCTCCTCCTCCTCATCCCCTCAGCACATCTCTCACCGTAATCCCAGTAGCGCACTTTAAAACACGTGGAGGAAACCTGACCAGGAGCAAGAGAAGAGGCAGTTCTGAACCTGTGTGGAGCCCAGAATTGTTGGGGAGCCAAGCACCAGACAGAGCTAGCCCCTCCATCACTTCTCTGTCCCCTGACCACCCCCTGCACAGACAGGAGAAACAGAAGCACACAAGGGATGTGTCCTTTAGCAGGGCCCCAACCCCGCAAGAGCTGGTGGCTTGGCAACTGTCTGGACTCTTGTTTGTGCTCCTAGTACCCTCATTTCCTTAAGCGAGATGCCAACAAACTGCAGATCATGTTGCAAAGGAGGAAGCGGTACAAGAACCGGACCATCTTGGGCTATAAGACCTTAGCTGTGGGACTCATCAACATGGCAGAGGTGAGCAGAGAGCAATCTCAAACTTCTGACCTGTCGGTCAGAGAGCCAGGAGATGTGCAGGGCCCAGCTGTCCATGCCCAACATGTGATTTCCCCAGCCTGCTAGCAGGTGTTCAGTTTTACTGTGTAAGTTAATTATTTTGTTTAAAATTCAGGGCATACCTCTTTTTTTAAAAAATTTTTTTCTTAGTTGTAGATGGACACAGTAACTTTTATTTATTTTTATTTATCTATTTATTTATTTATTTATTTTAGTTGTCGATGGACTTTTATTTTTTTTTATTCATATGCAATGCTGAGAATTGAACCCAGTGCCTCCTACACGCTAGGCAAGCGCTCTGCCACTGAGCCACAACCCCAGCCCCTTATTTATTTTTATGTGGTGCTGAGGATCAAACCCACATGTGCTAGGCAAGTGCTGTACCACTGAGCTACAACCCCAAACCCTGGGTATACCTCCTTTTATCAATTACTTTCTTCTTCATAAAAAACTTTTTCTTTAACTGTTTTGTTGTTGTGGTTGTGGTTGTTTGAGATGGGGGTCTCACCTTGTTGCCCAAGCTGGCCCCAAACTCCTGGGCTCAAGTGATTCTCCTACCTCAGACTCCAAAGTAGCTGGGACTATAGGCTTGTACCACTTTATCCAGCTATAACTTTAAAAATAAATTAATTTCATTATGGAAAAGTTGAAAGAAAAATATGAAGAATTTTTGTGTTCTAAATTCACCAGCTTCTTTTGTTAGCATATTACCACCATTACCTCATTATCCTCTGTGTCCCTTATGTGTATCACTTTCTTTTCCAAACCATTTGAGAGTAAGTTGCAGGCAAGGCACCCCATTGCACATTAGTAGTAGTGTACTACGTTAATTTCCTAAGAACAAGATGTTCTCCTACCCAAGCTCCATGCCACCATAATAATCAGAGCTGACACCATCCTGCCCCAGCCCCCAGTCAGGTGGTGCTGAAGTCTCAGTAGCCTCCAGAGGCCCAGGATCTGATTGAGGAGTCCAGGTGGTGTTTTGTTGCCATGTCTCTGTGACCTCCTTCAGTCTGCAGAGTCCCCAGATTTTCCTTGTGTTTCATGATCTTTCTGTGTTTGAGAGTTCAGACTTATTACTTGGTCAGGTTTATCTTGCCATTGTCTCAAAATTAGGTTCGGTTTGTGCATTTTTTGGCAGAATTACCCACCTAAGTAGGGTTGCTGCACAGTGTTCTTTTGTGCCTTGACTGGTGGTAATAACTTTTATCACTGAGCAAAGATGGTATCTGCCAGGATTTTCCACTATAAAATTAATGAGTACTTTGTACTTATTAACAACAAATATTCTATGTAGAGTTATTTTGAGGCTATCTGACTATCTTTTTCACCAACTAGTTTTAGCGTCTATTAATAATGCCTGCCTGAACTGGTTGGTACTTTGATGCTTGCTGAACTGTGACTATCTAGTCCCACCCTTCCTCCTATATTACCAGTTGTGTCTGTCGTAAGATGGAGCATTCCCTTCTCCCCTATTTACTAATTGATTTACTTATTTGTATCAGTTATGCACCCTGGGTTCCTAAAAGGACATTTATTTGATGGGGTTTAATATGCTACTACCTTTTTTATTTTGATGTTCCAGTTGTCTCAGATCTGGCCAGTTGGAGCTCCTGAAAGCTGGCTTCCATGCTCTTTTTGATATGGCCCTTCATTCTTTACATACTTTACTTTCTGGCACAAAATATTCCATGCTCATCTTGTTCTTTCCCTAACCCAACCCTGGAATGAGTTCATTCTCTGAGAAGTCCTGGGTTTTTTGTAGTGGAGAATAGTATTTTAAAACCAAAATGTGGGCTGGGGATATAGCTCAGTTGGTAGAGTGCTTTTCTCACATGCACAAGGCCCTGGGTGCATCCCCAGCACCACAAAAAAAAAAAAAAAAAAAAAAAAAAAAAAAAAAGAAGAAGAAGAAGAAAGAAAGAAAGAAAAGGAAAGGAAAGGAAAAAGGAAAAGGAGCCCAAGATATGCTGGCTTCCCTGAGTAACCTTCATTACTCCCACTGTGCCTCTGCACAGGGAAAGCTGGGAAGTACACGTGTGCGCGCGCGCATTTGCAGACACACCTGTGCCATGTTCCTTCCACCTGACCTCTTACCGTGAGCACAGAGTGGTAGCTTCAGTTTCAGCCTCACCTGTGAACTTTCCCAGCTGTCCCCTTTCACATTTCTAACTCCCTTCTTCAGCAGGAAGAAGCAGGCTCATTTTTCTCAGCACTTTGTTGCTTGTGCAGTTCTCTTAAGTGCCAGAGAATCCTCTCAGTCCTAACAAAGGCTGAGGAGCCTCCAGTCAATTTTTTGTCATTATTGTTATTACCAGGGATTGAACCCAGGGATGCTTAACTAGTAAGCCACATCTCCAACCCTTTTTTCAATATTTTTATTTAGAGACAGGGTCTCACTGAGTTGCTTACAGCCTCACTAAGTTGCTGAGGCTAGCTTTGAATTCATGATACTCCTGCCTCAGCCTCACGAGCTGCTGCTGCAAGTTGTTTTAAAAATTATTTTGTACTTTAATAAATTAAATAAGGAAAAAGTTTGTGTCCTAGTAGAATATATGAGATAGTCCCAACCCATCTTTCTGTCCTTTTCAGGTTTTGTACCAGAGTGAGAGATTGGGAGTCGGTAGATTAAAGCCAACACTCCCATTTCCCCCACTATGTCAAATCCTGCCATTTCCCTATGTTCTTTAGCCCTTATTCCTCATTGCCAGAGTCAAATGACCACCACTGGTAGGATGGGCCCCACCAGCCTTGAGAACTAGTTTCTCTGTGAAGTGCTTAAGCTAACATGCAGTCCTAAGGATTAGCAATCATTTTCAGTCTCAGATCTGGATTAGTATCTCTAAGTACATGACCTTGACCAGTGGTTGGCTTTTGGAGATAGTTTTTTTGGTTTGAGTGTTTTGTTTTGTTTGAGATAGGATCTTACTACATTAAGATCCTAATGTAGTACTACATTAAGATCAAATTCCTGGGCTCAAGAGATCCTCCTTCCTCAGCCTCATGTATCTGGGGCTACAGGCACATGCCAGTGTACCCAGCTTGGCAATAGTTTTAAAGTAAAAGCTTGAAGGCAGCAGGAGTCCACTAGGTGTGGACTTGGAAGTGAGAAGGAGAATGTGCCCTTGTTGCGGGTTTGCATGCTCATTTGTACTAATAAAAACAACAACCCTGTGACCCGCGTGAAGGTGCTTCCATGGCCACTCTGCTTGCAGGTGATGCAGCACCCTCACGAAGGCGCTCTGGTGCTTGGCCTGCACAGCAATGTGAAGGACGCCTCAGTGCCGGTGGCAGAAATAAAGATCTACTCGCTGTCCAGTCAGCCCATTGATCATGAAGGAATCAAGTCCAAGCTGTCTGGTGAGATATATGCAGTGTCTAGGGACCCCACAGGAGATAAGGGTCCCTGTCCCCTGATCTCTGTCCTGGGAAAGCTGAGCAAGGCCTTCCTGAAATGTGTCCAGACAAGAGGAGCTTGGAGATCCCTGGAAATACAGTATGGCCATGGCCATGGCCTCCCCTCAGTTCCTCTGCAGCCCATCTCTGCTGCCTTCTGTCCATACAAGTCTCTTAGGTGGATGTTCCAGGACAAGGCTGCCTCACTCAAGTTGTCTGTTCCAGATCGTTCTCCTGATATTGACAACTATTCTGAGGAGGAGGAGGAAAGCTTCTCATCAGAGCAGGAAGGCAGTGATGATCCCTTGCATGGACAGGTAGCTTCCCACAGCCTTTTCTGTGGAGTGTCTGGAAAGCTTCTGGAATTTCATGGCCTCATTCCATCCCCTGTCCACTTAGGACCTGTTCTACGAAGATGAAGATCTACGCAAAGTAAAGAAGACCCGAAGGAAACTGACCTCAACCTCAGCCATCACGAGGGTGAGCCGCCCAGGTCCTGGGCATGCTGCAGCTGAGGCTTTCCTCTGGGGTGGGAGGGGAGTGGTACATTTAGATCTAATGGGGCTTTGAAAATCTGTCAGCTCGTGGTTATTCCATCAAGATTCCCATGCAGCCCTAAGTCCCTACCCCGCTGCCCACAAAGAGTCGGCTTGGTAGGAAGCCACCGTGGCAGTCAGAGCAATGCAGGCTCCAGGTTGCAGTACGGAAGAAAGGCAGAGTGCACTTGTCAAGAGTTGGGAACAGATGCAGTGCTTCCTCAAGGAGCAGAATGCCTCAGACCCCTCACTTCCCCTCTCCAGGAAGGTGCTACAGAGAGAAGGCTAGCTTTCTCTAGGATTGCGGCTGGTTGTCCTTTACTGAACTTGCCCAGAAATAATAAGCAACTGCCTGCAAACTCCAGAGCTGTGTTCACTAAGGTTTGATTACATTATAGTTCCTGCTTCATGGATCTATAACTCTAGACAACAAATTCCTTTGGATTATGTCTCCTGCAGAAGGTTTCTGCAAGAGTCCCTCATTTTTGAGAAATTCAAGTTCTAGACTGAGAAGCTAAGACCTGAACTTTCCAGGGACCTCTGACTGAACCCAAAGGCCCTATGCCAGCATGCAGGAGTCAGGAATGCCAGGGGATTTTAGGAGAAAAATTCCCAGTTTCATTTTCCCCAAAGGCATCCTGGTTCTCTTTGAGTGCAGAGCCAGCATAGGGACTGACACCCTGAGAGTGAGGGTCCCTTCCCCTTTGGGGTGAAGCATAGACCAGCCCTTCCAGAGGTGTGTCCAAGCCTGGCAGCCCACCATAAAACAAAGCTATCACCTCTGCAGGCAGTCTCAGTAGTCCCAAGGGCCTGTGTTTCCACATAAACCCTCAAGACAGTGACCTTGATTTCCCTTCCACATCAATGACGGGGGAACGTGAAAATTGCTCCCTTATCCCTATGTAGCTAAGCACCCTGGCACCCAGAGCCCCAACCCCGCCCCTCCCTCCATAGCCCTCTGAGAAGGTAGAGTGGCTGAAGGGTCCCTCCTTGCCGTGGCTCCTTGGTCTGGACTTTACTCTTTCCTGCTCTGTAGCCACAAGGAGGTCCACACGGAGGCCCCTGGGATTTCTAAGTCACCTCTTCTTATGTTCCCTGCCATAGCGTCCCACAGTATACAACCAGAGATCAGTTTCCCTGTTGACATCCTCCCTCAAAGATGGTTCTGGATGTGGTAGACACTCTCCAGTTGTGTTTCTGGAGTCTGGACAATTGCCCTTGGCTTCTGTCTCTACCAAGAGCATGTTCTAGATGTTAATCTGTGTGCTGTGCTGACTGTCTTAAGCTTCTCTGTCACTGTGAACTCAAGTTTTTTCCCTGCTGCACAGGCCCTTTGAACCCTCTTTGAAGGCCTGTCAGTCTTATTTGCAAGTCAGTTGTATCCATCCCCAGTTTGAGTCTGTCATTCAGGCAAGAAACACTTACCGCCACAAGCTAAGTCTGGAACCCCAGCAGGAAGCAGAGATCAGGGAGGCTGGTCAGTGCTGTCAGGGAGCTTAAGTGTCTGCTCACACAGACTCCTCTCTGCATGTAGCTACAACACAGCAGGATGGCAGTGTGAGGCAGAGCTTTACATAAGGGGAAGGCAGCCACATCTTACAGTGTCTCCAATGAGATGCCAAGAGATGGCACATGCACCATCACCAAGTAGATTTGGGGACTGCTTGTGTTCAAGGCAGAAGACCCGGGTGCACAGAGGCAGTGTGGGACTGTGCAGTTTTCTCCAGGCATTAGCAGCAAGCTGCCACTGGGCTGGGGACGAGGTGTCAAAAGGGTGAGTGAGGTTAGAGACAGGCAGGACCGGCCTAGGATACTGACAGACCTGACTCCTAAGCCTTGTTCCAGAGGAGAGTGGGCCAGCCAAGATGGGGTAATGCCTCTGGAAGGAATAAGACCGGACACTGGCCAGGTGGGAGGAAGGATGCTGCAGTGGCCCCAGGGAAATGCTATGGTGAAATGCTTGGATGGAGGCAGTAGTGTCACAGGTGGAGACCAGACGGCCGGAGTGGGCCCGTGTGGGCTTGAGGGGGAACTCCAGGTTTGGACTCAGTGACTGGGCAGGTTGAGATGTCACTAGCGGGGATGGCACAGGCAGGAAGAGGACAAGCGTTGTTCTAGAGTGTTGAGTGTGTGACAAGACTGTCACCAGAGCAAGAGATGGGCTGGCACTGCACACTTGGGAGTTGTCTGGGTGCAGCAGAGAACCTGGGGACAGATGGAACCTGCTCTCCCAGCTATGCACAGGACGCTGGGAACTGTGCTGTGATTGGCTGTGTTTGGGTCTGTCTTCCCAGGAGGATTCAGTGCCAAGGCCAGGAACCCTCTCCTGTCCTCTCATTGTTCCCTGCAAGGATGGGCTCTTGTCTGTTGCCTGGGATTGACCCACCAGTAGGTGTCATTTGAAAACTACTGTGCAATTTGTCTCCACAGCAACCTAACATCAAACAGAAGTTTGTGGCCCTCCTGAAGAGGTTCAAAGTTTCTGATGAGGTACGGCCCCTTGCCCCTCGTGTGATGGTGAGTGGAATGCCCGGAGTTCCTGCCTTGTTCCTGTAGCACTGGGAGTCCGTCCCCTTGCTTGCCTAGTAAAGTACTCTAAGGAACAGGGAAGCTAAGCGAGAGCTTTCCACTCCTGAAAAGAGAAGGAAAAGCTTCACACCATCTGTGCAGCTTCACGGTGTCTGAAGACGGTAGCACAGTGGTGCCCAGCCACTTGTTAATACCAGGCCCCTGGCCTGGGATGTCAGTGACAAATCCAGCTGCTGCTGTTTAATTTTCTCTCATCCCCCAAGGGGAGCCTCAGTGAGCAACAACCTGTGAGGCGAGAATGTCCTCAGTGGTCAGCTCTTGAGCCACCAGGAATTGACTGCTGATAGAAAAGCCAATCTCTTCTGGGTTGTTCTGGGATGTCCTAGGGCTCTGCACAGGCTTCTATGGACTGAAAAAGGAATAATAATGAAAGTTGTTGGAGAGTGGGTCTTTGTCCTTCCGTGGCCACAGAGGAAGGCAAAACTAGTCCATGCAAACCTGGCTTCTGGGTTTTCTTGGCCCATTTCTTGGGAAAGTCATATTAGCACTCAATTTTCCTCCTGGTGCAGGGTTCTAGTATAGATGACAGGGAGACCTGAGAGGGCCAGGTAGCCTTACCACATCCCTGCTCTCAGGGTTGGACATCAGGAATATTCTACCAAGTGTGATTCTGACATGTCCCTTTAGAGAGCGCATCAGGGAGGCTAGTCGACATGTGGCCCAGAAGAAAGGAATTGCTACCATAATTGTTAAAAGGAAAAACCCCAAACTCAAAGATCCTTTTTCCACACACAGGTGGGCTTTGGACTGGAGCATGTGTCCCGGGAGCAGATTCGGGAGGTGGAGGAGGACTTGGATGAGCTGTATGACAGCCTGGAAATGTACAACCCCAGTGACAGCGGCCCCGAGATGGAGGAGACAGAGAGCATCCTCAGCACCCCAAAGCCAAAGCTCAAGTGAGGCCAGAGCTCCTGCACAGCTGCTTCCTGACACCTTTCCTCCTGTAGCCATAGTGCCCCTACCTGCCTCACTATTACCATCCAGGGGATCTTGGCTTTTCATCCTTTCTGAACCTCCAGCTCCCAGGCAGAGATCACTTTTTGTCTCTAATTAACAAAATTCCTAATTGGGTTCTCAGGAAGTCCCTCCACCCAGGTGCCATTCCCTGCCCCCACGGTATCCTTCCTCACTGGGTGGGCTTCCTAAAGCCCAGGCTGTTGATCTGCCTTGAGCACTGGCTCTTCTTGGCTCTCGTGAGCTCTGTTCTGAGCCACGATGGCCACTGACCCCACCTGTGCTTCTTTGCTGCAGGCCCTTCTTTGAGGGGATGTCGCAGTCCAGCTCACAGACGGAGATCGGCAGTCTCAACAGCAAGGGCAGCCTCGGAAAAGACACCACCAGCCCTGTGAGCAGACCAATGGCAATGAGGGGTGGGGAGAGGGCTCTGGGCCCTCTACTTCTCTGAGCATGGCTCCTTTGAGACCTCAGGAAAATGGCCTTAGTTTTCCTCATGCTAGCCTTGGCTGGGAGCATAGCACTCTGAGAGTGTTGCTGTGTCTCATCAGGTGTTTTTTTAATCTGTTCCTGCTGTGACGTGGCACCTTCCCTTCTATCTCCAAACCTTTCCCTCCATGTCCTTTATGCAATGTCTGAGAGTTTGTGGCATTTGGCCAAGGGGAAGTGATTGTACCTTCCAGGCTGGGAAAAGAACCAGTCTTGAGGGGTGGAGGGTCACATGGTCTGTCTAGGACACAGTACCTAGACCCTGCTGGGTAGAGAACTTAGGGGGGCAGAGCCCTAAAGGTTGTAGAACGTAGTGAGCAAGAGAAAAGGGCTGTCCTGCTGTGGCTTCCAGCACCCAGCTGCAGGACCCAGCAGGATCCTAGGGTGATGCTGCCCTCTCAGGCCTAGAGAAGCTATTCTACCCTTGGTTCACACCTAAAGGCAGGTGACACTGTTGTTGCAGAGCAGAGCTCTGGGTGCTATACCAGAGCTGTGTCTTTTCTGCAGATAAGAGGAGCCAGATCCTGTAAGTCCTCCAGTTCTTGCTGCTTTAGCAGCAGATGAGGGGTGTGGTCACCTGTCCACAGAGGGAATACACAGCTCACCCTGCAAGTAGTAGGCATTGACCATGAGGAGATGATCTGAAGCTGCCAGGTGCACCGTCTCCCGAAAGCATGCTGCTTCGTCCTACATGCACAACCACCAGTGTCTCCTGGGGCTTCCGTGGCTGCTGTTCTGCCTGCTGCCACCAGGTGGCGCGGTATTCTGACTTATCCCTCTTCCCAGGCACAACCTGGCCCACCAAGAATGGCCTGGCAGGATTTTAGAAGATAAGAGGAGGGGTCCACACCAATGCTCTTGCTACCAACAAGCTTCAGGCCTGCCTGGCCACCAGTGTCCCCAGTGCCTCCCCAACTTTGGTCCATGGTGATCTGGGCCTGAGGGGTCCTCACTTACTGTACTGCTTGCATGTAATATGTGGATCAGAGCTCCTTTTCCTCATAGGGAGCTGCTGAATGGCCTTTCTGAATTATCACTGTTCTTGAGGACAGACCCTTGGCCACAAGAGCCAGATTCCATCTTAAACAGAAGGTGTAGCTCTTCTGGGAAGAAGCATGGGGCCTGCTGAGGAGGGCTGCTACACAGTGCTCTGCAATGTGGGACCAGCGCTCACCCAGCCCATGCCAGGGGGACTGAGCACAGCACTGACATTTCAGTGGTGGTGCTAGTGCTCCCTGTCACTCGGTCATTAAGAGGAATTAATTTATAACAACAGAAGCGTTCCTGGATTGATAGAATTTTACTGTAGGTTCTGCTTTAGTCTCAGTTACATTGTTTACAACATTTTGAGAAAAAAATTATTGGATAGTCTGAGCCCAGATGTCTTATTTGTAGGATAGAGTTGTAGGCAGAAGAGCCCATTGGTTCAGAAGGCAATGGAGTATCAGTCTACAATGTGACGGCCTATATAGGCAAAGATGCGTTTGTGCAGGGTGGAATTTCTAGGTGTGAATCATGACTCCACTGACTGTAATCTTGGTCAAATTCCCAAGCCTCTGTTTTCTCATCTACAAAGTGCGTGTCAAGAAACATGCCTCGCGAGGCCACGTGGAGATGCAATGAGATTATGCAGGTCAGACCTCTAGCCAGGGCTGCTGATTGGTCGCTTTGCTGCATGGGGACCTGCAGCAAGTGTAAGCTGCTGTTGCTTTTATTATCATAATTCCTTAGAGCCATTTCAGTTTTGAACTCCTAAATTTGATGGAATTTAGATGTCTTTTACATAAGTCCTTCAAACTCTGGTTCCTTGGCTAGACCTCAGCCTTGCTTTGCTGCTCCCCGGCTGAGAGTTCTATTTTGAAGAGCCCCATATGTCTTGATGTGGGTGTGAAACTGTGGGATCCTCTGGTAGGGAGGCAGTTTGGGAACAGCAGAACAAGCCTGTGCTCTTATGTGGAGAACTTCCGGGTGGATTAGAAGAAACATGCAGTTGCACATGTGTAGGGACTGTCTGGGTAGCTGCTGCCTCACGTTGGTGGCTTCTCATCCCTACTGCTGAGCGTTGTCACTGTTTTGGTTTTGCTTGTTTATCTTTTGGGGGTTGTTTTGTTTTGTTTTGTTTTGTTTTGTTTTGTTTTTTGAGGCACAGGGATCAAACCCAGAGTCTCGTACATACTAATCAAGTGCTCCGTCACTGAGCTGTGTCCTCAGCCCCATTTATTCATTTTTTAAAATTCTCTTTTGTTTTGTTTGTTTCCCAACTTCTCAGAGGATTTTTGTTTATCACTAGAACCAGAAGGAATTTCTACTGATACAAATTATTACAGTTGTTGAGTTTTCTGAAGGCTCAGCACACAGTAGCAACATAATTTGGTTCTCTATGCTGATAACAGTAGACCCTGACAGTGCTTCAGGAAGCTGACCCAAGACACACTGCCTGCTGCTGGGAGCTGCTGTTCCCTAGCACTGTCAGTAACGGTGTTAGAGACTAGTGTTTCATACTCCCACCTGCAACACACACACTTCCTTAATAGCTACCATTGCCTATGGGCACATGCTGTAGTCTGCAGGGACCTTGCCCACTCCAGTGCCTGTTAGGCAGACACAGCTGGAGTACTTCTGGGCTTCCTGAGTCCTGGGTTAAAAAAAAAAAAGAAAAAGAAAAAACCCTAGGATTTATCTTTATCGGAGCAGGGACAGAAGCTTGGAGAAGCTAATGGGGATTCTTGCCCTGTGATCCCCCTCACTCAAGTGCAAACTTTTCCTTTATAATAAATCTCTCACTCTGCTAACCTTAAAAAAAAAAAAAAAAAAAAAAAAAAGCAAAAAGCTAATGGGGGTTACATCTCAATAAAAGCTGCCACCTTGCCGTGGAAACATAGCAGGGTAACAACAAGGCTACTTTAAAAGCCCCAGTGGAACTGCGTTCCCTCCCTAGTTCATGCTGATCCTGATGTGAATGGGAACTGTCATCAGCAGGCTGTTATGGGATTCTAGACTTTATTACGATGGCTAGTCATGTTGATAATATACAAATAAACTAGCTGTACAACCTGGGGCAGCCTGTTCCGCATGACTGTGAGCTGTTACCCAAGACACACCCTCTCCAGCCCTGAGGTCATGGGGTCTGGCTAGCGAGCATGGGATTCACCTTGTAGATGGTTTTGAGCAGCAGCTCTCCACTAAGTGACTTTGCCTGCTAGGGGACATTTGGCAGTGCCTGGAGACATTCTGGATTGTCATCAGTGGGGGGCTGCTACTGACATCTGTGAACGGATGCCAAGAATGCTGCTAATCATCCTGTGGTGCACTGGACAGCTGACCCCACCAAGACTGTTGGCAGAGCTGAGGTGGAGAACCCAAATTTACAGAGTGACACAGGAAGCCTGCTCCTGTGGTCTTCGTTCATTAGTTTACCCAGTGACCTCCTGAATGTATTGGCCTGATGTTCCTGGTTTTATGTCATTTACTCAGAGAAAGGACTTTGAGTAATTGAGAGGAAGCAGGATAGCCTTTATATTTTTCTTCCTCCTTTGGTTCCTTAGAAACAAAAGAAATTCACTGAGGCCAGTACCTTCCCAACATCCATGACCCATAGCATATGCTGCTCATGTCTGCGGCACTGCTGTCCACATAGCCAGAAGTGATATTACCTAATACAAAATATTTGGTTACTTATTCATATCTGCAAAATAAACCTTCAGTACTTATGAGAAATGCTGATAAGAGTTGGGGATGAATGGAGAATTAATTCACACCTACGTGGCTTCACACTGGGCATCTTTTTGCTTAATATACTCTGTTAGAGAGTTTTCTGGGTATTTCCAACAATCAAAAAGCATTGGGCAACCAGGTGTGGTGGTGCATACCTTTAATCCCAGTGACTTGGGAGGCTGAAGCAGGAGGATCACAAGTTCAAAGCCAGCCTAAGCAGTTCAGCGAGCTCCTGTCTCTAAATAAAATACAAAAAAGGGCTGGGAATGTGGCTCAGTGGTTAAGTGCCCCTGGGTTCAATCCCCAGTCCCCCCAAAAAAAGAGCATTGAGCACCAGGTACAGTGGTCACTACTATAATCCCAGCTACTCAGGAGACTGAGGCTAGAGGATCTCAAGTTCAAGGCCAGCCTCAGCAACTTAGCTAGATCCTGTCTCAAAATTTAAAAAATAAATAAATAAAAATGGCTGGAAGAGCACCCTGTTTTCAGTTTCAAAATCAACAGACCCAACCCATAAGGTTCTCCCTTCTCTGTTAAGCAGAGGAAGCCCCCATATGTCCCTTTTATACAAAAGTGTCCTCTGAATCCAGGGTCAGAGACTATATGAATCCAATTGCAAAGCCATCTAACTTTGAGCCTCTCTTCACTAGTGACATCTTGTGGGAGTCAGGATTTCTGAGTCCCACATCTCTCTGTGTCATTGACTTAATGATTAAAAAAATAACTGACCCCTCTGAAACTTCATTTTCACGTAAATATACCCCTCATAAGATAAGAGCCCTAAAGATGTTCTGAGGTTGAATATTAACTAAAAGTGTTTTAAGCCTCTAGGGACCTAGTAAAACAAGTTAGAGTGATAGTTATTAGGACCAGGGATAACTAATTATTGTCATTTTTTGCAGATGGAATTGGCTACTCTAGAAAAAGTCAAATCTACTTGGATTAAAAACCAAGATGACAGCTTGACCGAAACAGACACTTTGGTACGTCTGCTTCTCCTTCCCTTTTCAGCTCTTTGGAATAGCCTTTGCACCTCTGGAAGTAACGGCAGAAAGACCCTTTTCCTCCTGAAGTCTCATGCATGGGATGGAGCCGACCCTAAGATCAGCTCATTTCCCACATTAACAAACCAGAAATGTCCCCGTTCTGCCCTTTAATCAGAGCTGATCTAAGGATTGAACAGGTTGGATAATTTCTGTCATTTACTTCCAAAAGATGATGACCAGTATCTTCCCTTGAAAGCCTGTCGCTTTCCCTAGGGTGTTGCTCTTTCAGTGGCCAGGCCACCCACAGCGTTAAATCTCCAAGTGGCTATTGATCACTCCTACTCTAGGAGTCGTGGGGCTGCTGAGGGTCAAGCCAAAGCCCTAGTGAGATGAAGTGGAGTCGACTGGGGTGACCCCTAAGTGAGCCTTGAATTGCACCTGCATTCACCGAGTACCTGCTAGTGCTAAGCACAGAGGACACAAAGATCCTGAACATGGCCTCTGCCACCAAGTCCCCCTTTTCAGGGGTTGCCACCTGTGCACACCTGGGGCAAAGCTCTGTGGAGGACCCTGGAGGTGCAATGGGCTGCACTCTGAGAAGTCATCTGAGCTGGCCTTGCAGGACACCCTGTGTGCAGTTCATCTAATGGGACAGGAGGCTGAACGCTGGGTGGGAAGGAGAATGCCATCTGATGTGCCATGTCTGAATCTCAAAGCGAGACCTTCTGGTGGTTGAATGGAGTCCACAGAAGTTATTTTAGACTTATGTTTAGTCTTGTAAATAACACCACATTGAGCCTCTCATGCATGAAGGAACATTAGATTTGATTTAAGATTTATAATGCACTGTACTAACCTGTACTTGCTAGTTCACCAGCTTCCACCCTTACCCACTGTGGTCCATACCGCATGTGACTACTGCAAGTGATCATTTCAAATGAAATTCTAGTCATGTTACTTCCTGATTTAAACTCTCCAATGATTGATAATATCTCAGACTAAATCTTAGCATTGAGAGAAAAAAAACAAATGTCAACAGAAGCATGCAATAGGATTTCATTTATGTGGAATTCATAAACAGGCAAAACTAACCAACTAACCTATGATGGCAGAAGTCAGGGTACTTGTGAGGGAATGGGAAGGGGCATGTGGGACCCTTCAGGTGTGCTGGAATATTCTGTCTTGGTCTAGTTAATGACTCCTGGGGCTATATTTGCATAAAAATCAAATTTTATGATAGGGATGTAGCTCAGTGGCAGAGCACTTGCCTAGCATGTGCCTGACTCCAGGACCTGATCCTCAGCAAGGCCAGGGCATCAGGGAATTTGTCATCCCAGGGCCTTATGGGAGACTGACTTAATGCCCGGAGGGCCACGGGAGCAGCGCAGAGCTGTTTGTGCCGTTAGCAGTGTCCTAGGGGAACTGCCTTGAGCTTTAGAGTGAGTGAGCAGACAGGATGGTTCAGAGAGGGAGGTGAGGCTCCTGAAGATTGTTGAAATGACCCAGGAAAGACAGAGGCCTGGACTCAGGGTGGGAGGAGGCGGCTGGGTGGAGAAGGAAGTGGGGACTGCCAGGCAGGTACAGGATGACTCTGACCAGCATGAGGAGACCACAGACCTCACAGAGTCCATAAACCTCAGGTCCTGCCCCGACGAGGTGCGAGGTGCCGCCTCCTCATCTGGGAGCAGGGCTCCTCCACTTCCCTGAGGAAGGCTCATCGTCAGGCACCCCTCCATGTGCCAGACACCCTCATGGGCATGGAGGGCAGAGCTGTATGGGAGCAGATAAAGCCCAGCACGGTGGAAGGAGCAGTTACACTGAGTAGTCGCAGTTTCTTCCTTGGTGAAGGAAGAGTTTTAGAGCCATGTTTCCAGGAAGAGAGTGGTTGAATGGCTCTGGTAGTGGTAATGGGCCCTGGCAGGCTCTGCGGAGCTCCTGGACCGTCATTGACAACAAAGGGTAACCTTCGTTTCCCTTCCTCCATGGCAGGAAATCACTGACCAGGACATGTTTGGAGATACTGGCACAAGTCTGGTTGTGCCAGAGAAAGTCAAAACTCCCATGAAGTCCAGCAAAACAGATCTGCAAGGTTCTGCCTCCCCCAGGTACACCAGATTGGAGGGAAGCAGAGGACCCAGACCTGTGACCATGCTTGGCACAGACTCAGAGACCTATGGAGGGTGAGGGCTGGCGTAACTTGGGGGTTGGAGGAGCTGCTTAACTCCTCCCCTCCCACCCCTTCCCCTCAGCAAAGTGGAAGGGACACATACCCCCCGGCAGAAGAGGAGCACACCCTTGAAGGAGCGGCAGCTCTCCAAGCCCCTGAGCGAGAGGACCAACAGCTCTGACAGTGAGCGCTCACCTGACCTGGGCCACAGCACACAGGTATTGCAGGTCCCCCGTCAGACCAGGCCCTCCAAGGTCACCTGGATTCTCATCTCCTCCTTGGACAGCTAGATGGAAAGGAAAGAAAACTTGAAATGCCAGGAGTGGAAAATCTTGATGAAAGACCTAAGTGAGAGGAAGCCACCATGTTTCCATCCACTGCTAGGAGGGAACCAGGCTTTGTGCTGACATGTGGGAAGCAGTCATCTGTTGCAAGGGTTGTGCAAGCTATTCCTAGGCCACTCCCAAGCCTGAGAAGAAGTGGGAAAAAAACAGACCTCAGGGCATGTGTCCTCTCACTGAAGCAGTGGTGTCAGAGCTGGGAACTGGCATACCGCACAGTCTCGCTGTTGGAGTTAGGCAGTCAGCCTGTTTATTTCCCTGATAAATATGAAAAGTCTGTGTCAGTAGGGCCTCCTGAGTTTGACACTATTACATAGCAGCAAATGATCCTGGGACCAAAAAAGCCCAGTCCGTGGGGTGAGGTCTCGTCCTTCTGGGTTCATCACCACCTCTGAAATGCCTTTGTTCCCAGGACAGTGGGTCCCTTGCAGAGCCTGCTGCCACTGCCATTATTTCTCTCCCCACTGCCCTCCTTGCCATTCGCCCAAGTACCCCTCTCCACACTCATTCCTCTGCTCCTGGTGCTGAAACTGCCACTGCTTCTGCCACCCTTTCATGAGAAGCTAGTGTGTCCCCAGCCTGCAGGCCTCCCCTATGACTCCGTGCCTGGTATGTTGCAAGTGTGCCCTCCAAGAACTCTGCTTGTCTTTCCTCCTCCTCCTCCTCCATTTTGGTCAAGCCCACATGAGCCTGTCCCTTTCACAGATCCCTTGTATCTGCACTCTCTGAATATGCCAGTGCCAGGGGTTCTCCCCACTTCTGGCTCAGCTGCCTCTGGCGTCCTGGCTGTGCCTAACAAACGCCTGTCCCTACAGATTCCAAGAAAGGTGGTTTATGACCAGCTCAATCAGATCCTGGTGTCAGATGCGGCCCTTCCGGAAAACGTAATCCTGGTGAATACCACTGACTGGCAAGGCCAGGTAAGGCATTGAGGACCCCATGGGGCTCAGCTTGTGCCACCTGAAGCAGCACACAGGAAAGCAGGGGAGTGACCCCACTCCCAGCCCCCACCTGGAGCTAAGCCCTACTTCTGTCATTATCCAACCTATGGGATCTTCAGGCTCTAACTTTGCTGTACCTCAGCTTCCTCATCTGCTAAAAAAAAAAAAGCAAGCATTGGGTCTGGCCCACCTCCCAGGTGCTGGCTATGTGGGGCAAGCCTTTGTGAAGCACCAAGGACTCCAAGATGGCCAAAGCTGCCCCTGGCTTCCATAAAGGCAATTTAGCAGGGACAGTGCAGCCCTGCCTGTCCCCTCGCCCCTGTCTGCCCTGTGAGACACTGGTACCAGGGATGTCTGGGGTGCGGACTATGCTTGAAGCCCCTATATCCTCCCGTCTTCCACCGTCAGCCTGTCTCCTTGGGGTCTGTCCCACCCTCTCCTAATAAGACAACCAGGAAACCTAACTGCCTCTGCCCAGCTTTGACCAGAACAACAGAGGACAGTAGCCCTGCAGCTCTTCCTGGGTCTTGTTTGCCCTCTCAGCTCCTGTGGGGAGTGATGTGGCCTTACCTGCAGCCCTGCCCCTTTCCTTTCCCCAGTATGTGGCTGAGCTGCTCCAGGACCAGCGGAAACCTGTCGTTTGCACCTGCTCCACAGTGGAGGTCCAGGCAGTGCTGTCCGCCCTGCTCACCCGGATTCAGCGCTAGTAAGGACTCCAGCTTCCTCTGTCCTGTGCTTTTGGAGTTCTTCCACCTCATTCTCCCCCATAAACCAAGCAATGGTAGGACCTCCTGGCCTGCAGTTCTGGGCTATGTGTTTGGGGCAGTGGCAGCAAGCTTTTGGGCCTGATATCATGGTAGAATATCAACTCCTGAGCCACCTGCCTCCCTGCCCAGACTCCTGCTGCACCTTGACTTGCCCCAGCAAGAGGCAAGAAGAAAGAACCCAAGGTTCTAAAGAGACCTTTTACTCTGTTCCCCTGGCACAACATCTGCTTGACACCCAAGTGTCAGCACTCTCCCTTTCTAGGGCCTCCTTAGAAAGGCCTGGAGTCCCTCCCACGTACAGAGAATGAGGAGACCCCAGATATTGGGGCCTGGAACCACACAGGCTTTCCAGGTGGCACTGCCAGCTTGTCCCTGTTAGCCCCAGCTCTCCTGTCCCCTTGGCAGTTGCCTGCCTCTAGACCAGCGCTATGGCTTGCTGCCTCCCTGTATTGCTTTGCTTATTGGCTTCCTTCTCCCCGTGGCTTATTGAGATGATTGAAGTCAAAGCTTGGGACCTTCCCTGAGTGTAGCATGCGAAGATCCCCTTTCTTCCCAGCTGCAACTGCAACTCCTCCATGCCGAGGCCAGTCAAGGTGGCAGCTGTGGGAGGCCAGAGCTACCTGAGCTCCATCCTTCGGTTCTTTGTCAAGTCCCTGGCCAGCAAGACCTCTGACTGGCTGAGCTACATGCGCTTCCTCATCATCCCCCTCGGTAAAGTGAGGCAGCACCCAGGAGGGGTGTCAGCCACCAGCAGCTCCATCTCCTACAGCAGGGTGGGGGTTGGTCCAAGGACAGGAGCATCAGGGAGACCAAAGGCCCAGGCCATGGCTGGGGACAACTGCTGCTACCTTTTCATTCGCTAACCAATTCACTTTCTCGGGTTTTCCATCCACCAGGTTCTCACCCTGTGGCCAAATACTTGGGCTCAGTTGACAGCAGGTACAGCAGCACCTTCCTAGATTCTGGCTGGAGAGACCTGTTCAGCCGCTCAGAGCCCCCTGTGTCAGGTAAGGGAGCCTCCACCAGAGCAGGCACCTGGGTCACAAGACAGTACAGCTGAGGGGGGCTTTTCCTCCCCACGGCCCCGCACGCTGTTGCTTGCCCGTCTACTTCCCTGGTGAGTGTTCATTAAGTGCAGCTCCTCCACTTGGGGCCTTCCCAGCTGCTCTGCACCCTGCTGCTACTCAGCCCCTTTTAGGGGCAAAATGTAAGAAGTAGGAGAAGTCACTGAGCAGTCTCTTGATAAGTAAGTGACACTGTACCAGCTGGTATTTTCCTGCCACCCAATGAAATTAACGGCATCAGAGCAAGGTTGCTGTAGACAAAAAGGACCACCTTTTGGTTCACAGTCCTTCAGATTCAAAGGGGTAGCAAGGCGTGGTGGTACACTCCTATAGTCGCAGCGGCTTAGGAGGCTGAGGCAGGAAGATTGCAAGTTTGAAGCCAGCCTCAGCAACTTAGCAAGGCACTAAGCGACTTAGTGAGACCCTGTCTCTAAATAAAATATAAAAAGGGCTGGGGATGTGGCTCAGTGGTAAAGCACCTCTGGGTTTAATCCCTGTGCCAAAAAAAGAAAAAAGAAAAAAAATTAAGGGGGTGGGAGAAAATAAGTAAAATGAAGATCTTAGAGCTCCTTCTCCATCTCAATTCCATGGCCCTTTCCTGGGTCTCAGGAGGGCACTTTCCCAGGGTTCATGGGTTGCCAGCCAAAATGAACAGGCCCATCCCTCCTGGCTTTTTTGCAGAGCAACTGGATGTGGTGGGACGTGTGATGCAGTATGTCAATGGGGCAGCCGCCACGCACCAGCTGCCTGTAGCCGAAGCCATGCTGACCTGCAGACACAAGTTGTAAGTCTGGCTTGGGGTTTCTTAAAAACAGTTCAGGTGGGCTCTGGGAGCCCTGAGAGCGCCTGCTGTTCACATTCTCCCTCTCCACACCCCTGCTCCTGTCACAGGAGCCCAAGAACATTCGTGTCTTTTACCTCCTCTCTTGCAGGCACTCCCCTCCTCAGCGCCCCAAGTGGGCCTGGGCCTGAGTTAGTTCCTCCTCTCTCAGTACCAAAGCAGCCCATCCGAGGGCTGAAGTCAGCTGTGGGGAGCGGGCACTGTAGTTTGCACAGTCAGGTCCTTTGCCCTAATTCTGTGTGCTCCACATGTACAGTGAGTAACAGACCCTCCTCCTGACACTGAGATATCACGTAAAGACGTAGCCTAGTGTTCTGGACTCCTGTGCACCCAGTGCTCCGCTGAGTCACATCCGCTAACCGTAAAGCTTGTCTGTCTCTCCCAACAGCCCTGATGAAGACTCCTATCAGAAGTTTATCCCCTTCATTGGTGTGAGTATTGACTCCCGTCCTCTGCACCCCATTCTCATGGGGACAGATTTTGCCCCTTGGGACTATCTGGCAATGTCTGGATACATTTTTTGTTACAACAGCTGGGAGCGTGGGTGGTCCTCACATCTAGTGGGATGAGGCCAGGGATGCTGCTGAAACTCCTGTAGTACATAGGACACAGTGGAGACAATGTGGCCCCAAAGGTCAGTAGTGCCAAGGTAGAGAAACCTTGGGCCAGGACACATACTAGGCTGTTCTTTTTATTTATTTTTCTCTGTTTTATTTATTTATTTTAAATACTGGGGATGGAACCAAGGGTCTGTGCTTGCTAGGTAAGTATTCTACCACTGAGCTACCCTAGCCTTGGGCTGTCCCTTTTAGGGTCCTCCTTTCTCCAAATTATGAACTGTCCCTGGATTCATCACTGGCGTCTCCTGCTTATTTGACCAGGCCCTGAATTTGGAGCCTGTGGACCTCCAGAGTGACATCCAGAACATGGCTTCTGCAGGCTCCAGGGACAGGAAATAGTGAAGTGTGGTCTTCTGGGCAGAGGTCCAGGAATGAGAAACTTCTGTCCCCAGGCTCAGATGGACCACTGAGAAGAAGGTCTCTTCCTCTGCTTAGTCAGGAAAAGCCTTTATTAGTGAGTTTTGCAGTAAAGGAAGAACTCTTGGATGCCTTCAGTGTCAGGTATACCAGCTGTTGCTCTGTTCGTTGGTGATAGTTGGGCCCCAGGCACAGACTGACCTCGCTAGTTAGAGGCCCAGAGGAGACAGAACATCCCACAGAAGAGGACCAGAAACTTGTGTTTCTACTGCTGAAGTGTTCTGACTTCTCTTTCAAATCAGCTTATATCTTTTTCCTGTAATCTCCTTCAGGATCTTGCATAGCTTTGGGGAAAGGAGCAGTGCAGATGGGCATGCTTATCTCCCCACTGTCCCTGACCACTGAATGCTCAAGACTCTGGGTGTCCTACGTGATCTTAGGTGGTGGAATGGGCAGCCCTCCTCAGGCTTCTGGGACTGCTTACACAGCCATGCTGATGCAGACCCTGGGACCCTGGCCATAGCCCAGGCTAGCATTTTGACTTATGCCTTCATGGAACTGGGGGTTGCTGCTTGCTCTGGTCTCACAGCCAAGCAAGAGATAAAATATTTTTTAAAATGCCTTGGGGGTGTAGCTCCATGGTAGAGCACTCGCCCAGGATATGCCAGGTCCCAGATTCCATCCTGAGCACTACAACAACAAATAAAGGTTTTAAAGAGGAGCAGTGCATGCCTGGAATCCCTGCAGCTCAGGATGCTGAAGCAGGAGGATCACAAGTTCAAAGTCAGCCTCAGCAACTTAGCAAGACCCTGTCTCTAAATAAAATGTAAAAAAGGGCTGGGGATTTGGCTCAGTGGTTAAGTGCCCCTGGGTTCAGTCCCTGGTACAAACGAAACAAAGGAGCTGGGAGTCTCACAAAATGCCAGGAGAGCAAGGTAAGACAGGAGCTGTGTCCAGGAAGCCTGGAGTGCTGGCTCGTTCCTCGACTTCGTTCTTCTCAGTCTGTGAACGGCAGCCGTGTTCTCAGGAGCCTGGCAAAAACTGCTGCCACCTGCAGTCCCCTCCACTTCAGTGGCCCAAGCCCAGCTGCTCCTCTGACCCCACCTGTGGCTCAGACCACAGGAGATAGTAACCAAGTTTGCCTCTAGCCATGTCCTTTTCTGACCACTGGAGGGCTCCCTCTGTCCTTTCTAGAATTGTCCGTGGAGAATCTAAAATTTCCGAGATGGCCCCCTCATGGGCACTCCAGATTCCAGGAAGGCAGAAAGGGGAGGGCTGGTGTCTGCCCTTCAGTCTGTTCAGTTGGCTCACACACAGCATGGCCACCATGACGCCTGTCCTGACAGAGGTGGAGCTGGCTGACTTGGACTCTGTGTGATCTTAGAATTGAGGTCAGGGCATTGAGCTACACCCCCAGTCCCTGGACAGGGTTTTTCATCTCTTAAGCTCTGGGCTGCTCCGGGCTTGTAAAGAATTTCCAAGCCTATGATAAAATTGTGTGTGATGGCTGTGTTGCTGGCCCTGTTTCCTGGTGGATCAGACTGGCCTGAAGGACTTAACAAGCATGGCTTCCCTCCTCCAGGTGGTGAAGGTGGGACTGGTTGAAGACTCACCCTCCACTGCAGGTGAGCCTGGGCCCCCGGGCTCCTCTGGGGTGAGGTCATCTCACTGGTCAGAAATTGGAGGTGCTGGGTGTGCTGAAGAAGCAGCCTGCTCAGGAAGATGTGGGCCTCAATGCCCCCGGCTGTGTGGGAGGGGAGGCAGGAGGAGTCCAGGGCCCAGGAGGAAAGCAGGGCCGCCCCTCAGAAAAGCGGCCCCTCCCTTCCTGCCACCCGCAGGTGAGGATGGCTGCCTCCGACTTACAGTGTCCATCCCTGACAGGTGACGGGGACGATTCACCTGTGGTCAGCCTTACTGTGCCCTCCACATCTCCACCCTCCAGCTCAGGCCTGAGCCGAGATGCAACAGCCACCCCACCTTCCTCCCCATCCATGAGCAGTGCCCTCGCCATTGTGGGGTAAGCTCAAGCCAGACCAGTCCGGCCCTGTCCTTCAAGCCGCCCAGCAGCCTGACTCTTCCCAGGCACAGACACACTGACCTGAGGTCACACTGGTGAGAGAACTCAGGCCAGTCACCAGTCACCCAAGTCATCGGATAGCTCAGTACAGTGGGAGGCATTTCCAGCCTGGCAGGCTCTTTATGGCTGGAAGGTGCAGGTGCAGGTGTCTTGTTGTGGGATTCGCTGGCATGGCAGAAAAAGTATGGCTGTGGGAGGGAAGCGCGGCTGGGTGCGAGTGACTCTGTCCTGTGTCCACTGTGCTGGCGTGAGCAGATTACTGATCTCCAGTTTTGTCTGTATGTAGTGGAGGTGAGCTGGCCACCTCAGGGGGCTGTTGTGTAGCTTAAATAGGAACCAAGTATCAGTTGGGGCACACTGTGGGGTGGTGCCTCATGTCACTTGGTCCAGTGGCTCCCAGGCCCAGCATGCACTGCAGAGGCAGCAGAGACCCCATGACTGTGGGACTGTGGGGTGTGGTGAAGTCTTAAGACTCTCAGGTATGTAAAGCCTGGCTGGAGAGCCAGGGAGCCCTTTCCTGCCAGGCCTGAGGGAGAGCAGGGGGACGAGAAGAGGCTTTCAGGTGGTGGCCAGGAGCAGAGAGCAGCTCCCTTTTCCCTTCTTCTGCCTACACCTCTTTCCTTTCCCTAAAGCACCTGAGAAGGATGCACTGGTCAGTTTTTTTCCAGAAACTTCAGTGACAGTGGCACATCCCTGGAGCTGGCATCCCCATGCTTTCCTCCCACCCTCTCTCTCTTCACATTGTCCTTCATGGACTTCTGGTTTGTCTGGAAGGGACAATGTAGGAAAGGGACCTGCTGGTTCCAGGCTTCCGGGAGCCCTGAAGGTTTCTGTCCAGCATGAGTCTGGGGAACCTTGGGTCCAACCCCTACCTCGACCTCCTTTCTCATACAATATAAGCTTGTTTCTTTAAAGGAACCACTAAAATGAGGCAGAAAGAGAAATCAGATGATTTTCACAGCCATGTGCCTATTGTGTCTGCACCTTATTTTAAGAAAACATCAGCCCTTTCCCTGGGAGCTAAAATTATCACTGAGCCAGAAGTGCCCCATGAAGCGAAAGCACAGGCTGGCATCCCCCGGCTCTGGAGCTGCTCTGGAGCCGCCCTGGTGCTTCTGCCACCCGGCCTCTCCGGCCCTCTGCCTGGTCTGGGCCCTGACTTTGCTTTGCTTACTGGGCACACGTGTGCATGAGTGTGCATGCCTCTGCACACACTCCTTCACAAAGCTCCCTGCCCTGCTTCTCTCAACCTGTGACAGTTTTATTTGGTTCCTTGCTGTGATTTGGGCCTTTCTCCTCTGCTGGTTTTCTTCTCAGAACAGCCTGATTCTCAACACCCACATGAGCTGATTCTGTGTGACTGGGGGGAACACAGAGCCACTCAGCTGGCCTTGCTCTCCATGTCCTGCTCCAGGAGGCCAGCAGCCCTTCTCCCCCACTTCTGGTCCATGTAGCTGGGTACTGAAGGCAAAGCTGACCTCTTGTTTCCATCTCCTTTCTCTAGGAGTCCCAATAGCCCATATGGGGATGTGATTGGCCTCCAGGTGGACTACTGGCTGGGCCACCCTGGGGAGCGGAGGAGGGAAGGTGACAAGAGGGACGCCAGCTCTAAGAACACCCTCAAGAGCGTCTTCCGCTCGGTACAGGTTTCCCGCCTGCCCCATGGTGGGGAAGCCCAGCTTTCTGGCACCATGGCAATGACTGTGGTCACCAAAGAGAAGAACAAGAAAGGTAAAGTGCCATAAGAGGCCAGAGAAGTGCAGGGGCCACCAGGCCTCCCTCCTTTCTTTCAAGGTCTGAAACACAATTTTGCTTCCAGCTGGGGTCTGGGGGAGCTCAGTGGTAGAGTGAGCAAAGCCCAGTATGGCAAAAAAAAAAAAAAAAAAAAAAAGTCTGTGGGTGGGGTCCATGTAGCAGAACACAAATCACGTGATCAGCCTGGGGCCCAGTGAGACACCCCACCTCCCCTGGGGGACAGTGCCATACCTTATGTAATGCAGGAAACTGAGGTCCCAGCTGCTGAGCAGCAGCACCTCAGGGGCTGAGACCCTTGCTGCTGCAGAGTTTCTGACCTTTGCCCTTAGGGTTGGACTGTGGGACAGGAGAGCTGTGTCCATGCGCCAGCCCATGGTCACCGTGACCCACTGAGCAGAGCATTCACATCCAGCACAGAACAGCTCTCCAGAGAAGCTTCATGAGCAAAAGGACCTAACTATAGTCCCTCCAGATAAGAGGCCTGGCTTAAGGCCCTAGAGGCAGAATTGTAGGGCTGGGTCCTGTGCTCTAGAGAGTGAGGCAGGAATCTCCACAACCAGGCTTCTGTCTAGGCAGCTTGCCACTCTTCTAGCCGGCTGGAACTCCACAGCTCCAGCTGCACACCTGCAGTGCTGAGGACCCTGCCTCCTGGGCTGGCAGAGCAGATGGGCCTCTTCCTGTGCATCTTTCCACCCTGCCAAGTTCCCCAGGGGCTCAGACAGGAGTTGTGCCAGGCCCACAGCCAAAACCTGCAGACTGCAGCACAGGGACTTGCCGAGGGCCGGCAGCTGAACAGTGCCCTCTGTGCCCTTACCCTCTTCCTGGGGCCAGGGTAGAGTTAATGCAAACACCTCCCCACATCACTTCCTTTGCCATGGGCTCAGCAAGCCCCAAATAGGGAGCTAGGCCCCTGCCCAAGGTGCATAGTACATTCCAGCTAGAAGGAACTTCAGAGACCATCTGGCCCCAGGTCCTGACAGTTCAGATGAAGACAGCCCCAGGGAAGAGTGCAGGAATGTGCAGGTCCTGGCCCACGGCTTGAGCCAGGCAGGCCGGGAGGAAGGCAGGCCTTTTGCCAAATTACTTCCCCTTGCCCCAGGAAGGAGGAAGCACTGGGGTGGGGAGCAGAGAGCTGGCTGTTTCCCAGGCTGCAACAGAAAGCGTTTCTGCTGGCCTTGCAGTTCCCACCATTTTCCTGAGCAAGAAACCCCGGGAAAAGGAAGTGGATTCTAAGAGCCAAGTCATCGAGGGCATCAGCCGCCTCATCTGCTCCGCCAAGCAGCAGCAGACTATGCTGAGAGGTGCAGTGATTTTGATGCTCCTCCCCAAGGGACAGGGAGATGGCCTCAGCTACCCCGTCACCTCCCACTTCCCTCTTACCCCCAGTGTCCATCGATGGAGTCGAATGGAGTGACATCAAGTTCTTCCAGCTGGCAGCCCAGTGGCCCACCCATGTGAAGCACTTTCCAGTGGGACTCTTCAGTGGCAGCAAGGCCACCTGAGGCCCTGCCTCCTGGTTACTTTCCCTCCTGGCACTGCCATCCAGCCTCACCGCCTGCGGGCAGGGGGAGGCCAGCAGGCCGGGCTCAGCACCCCTTTCCTGGCACTGGGGCCAGCCCTTCACATGCCCAGTCCTGAAGGACACTGCCACTGGGGATGCTGCCCTCCCCTCCCCACTGCCCATCCCTAATAGCCCCTGCTCCCTCCTGCTCCAGCCCCAGGCAGCTGGGTTCTGTCTTCTGGTGCCCATAGTCCCTGGAGGCCTTCCTTCTCCTGGCCCCACCTCTTTCCCCCTGTGGCACCAGTTCCCTTCCTGGAACTGTGGAATCCTGGTCCACAATGGGAGAGCCCAGGCCTCCCTGCCCCCACCCCGGCCACTGGGCTCTCATTTTCCAAGGCCAAATACCACTCACCCCACCTGCCCCCCCCCCCCCCCCCCGTGGGGCAGGCCGGGGCCACTCCCCACTCCCCACTCCTGTAGGGACCTCCGCCTGCCCATGGCTTCCCAGTGGAGCGTGAGGGGCAGCTGAGTGATGCGGTGTGTTTCTGGAATGGAGGGGCCTTCCCAGTCTCCCCCATGCACGACTTCCTACCCCTGCCCGCCCTGTCCCTGTGTATGTCAGGTTTCCTGAGCGTTTCTTTGATTCTCTGCACGGCCAGTCCCTGGGTTGTTCATGTAACCCCCATGCACCATCTGTCCCGTGGCTTCCTCCTGCTGGTGATGCTCTTCCCTCAGCCTTCCCACCCCTCCACCCAGCACAGCCCAGCCGGGCATGATAGGTGGAGGCAGACCCTTCCTCCTCCGGCCGTGTGTCTCCCTTTCCCATGTTGACTTGTCTCCCTCGTCCTGCTCCATCCTCCCTGTCAGGGCCACTGGGCACAGGCCTCTCCACCAGGTCTCCCCTCCAGCAGCCTCCTTTCCTCCCTCTTGTCCCTGTGGCAGATCTGAGCCCTTCCTCAGTTTCCTCCAGCTGTTCTCAGGAGAGGCTGAGGGCAAGGATGCAGAGCCACACCCAGCCTCCACGCCACTGGCACTCCAGAGCTTCTCCGTCACCCTCACTGCTCCCTAGAAGTTGTGGCACAGAACTGCATTTTGAAAGTGTTTTCTCACCATCCATGCCTCCCCAAAGTCCTCCAGCCCTTCTCCAGGCCCAGCCCTGCTGACCAGAGCATGTCCTGGGCCCGAGGGTGGAGGGGAGGATGGGGTGATGTTGGATTTTTCATTCAATAAACTGGTGATTTCTTACCAACTGCCTTGGGCTTCTGTGCCCGTGACTGTCATCTGGGCCGTGCACCCCCCTCGGAAGGATGCAGTCCATGGGTGGAAAAGAAGTGCACTCCCACTTTCTCCATTATGGAAATCGGTGTGACGGTGTCTCGCCCAGCCTGGGCAGGCAAAGGTCAGAAACAGGACTGATTTCCCACCAAACTCTGCCCCTCCCCGTCCCCAGTCCACTTCAAGGCAGTGGCATGTGAAGGGACAGTTTCTTACCTCTGAAAGTCGGAGGCTTTACAAAGGGGTCTCTGCCTCTTCAGGTGGCAGGGTTGGGGCTGGGATCCATCTTTCGAGTTCATAGCCACTGTTCCTGGTGCCTGGGTCTTCCCCATGCTTCCAGGACTGAGACCTGCACACACAGCCTCCTGGAAAGAAGTGCCTAAAACTGAGGGCTCCCAGGAGTATGGACAGAGTGTCTTTCACCCTGCAGGGTATAGCCCAGGGGTGTGGCAGCCAGGTGGGGCAGGCTGTTGCTCGCCCTGTGGCCATGTCCTAACTCAAGTGTCCCTGGGACCCCGCTGTGTGGTTCTGTGGGAAACTTCCTGAGCCTAGAAGAGGACAGGGGTGCTGCCACAGGGCAGGGTGCCACAGGGCAGGGTGGACAGCTGCATGCAAAACTCTTCAAACAGGCTGTCTGGTCTCTACTTCTTCCTACTCCCCTCAGGCTTTACTCCTCAACCCCAGCCAAAATTCCCTTGCCAGAGACACAATCTGGGTTTCCAAACCCAAGGTACAGTGTTATCCTTTGACCTATCAGCCTTTGATGCAAATAATCATTCCTTCCTTGAACTTTTCTCCACTGGGCCTCAGACTGCTCTCCTCCCACCTCACTGGCCTTTGCCTTTGGACCTCCCCTCCTGCGTCCTCTTCAGCCTAGGAACTCGGAGAGCTCAGGGCTCTGCCTTTCCTCTCACCCCAGCCTCCATTCCCTGCCCTAGAGGGAGCATGCTCTGCCTCATGGCATGAGCTATTCTCTTCCAGGAGACCTCTCCCTGCTACAAGTGGAAGGAAACTCCACTCTGCAGTTGCCAAGGGTGAAAACTTGGGAATCCTGCTTGACGCCTCTTTTTCCCATTCCCAACATCCAATCTGTCAGCCATCCTGGGCTTTCCCTTCAAGACGAACTCAGAAGCCCACAGCTCCTCACCCTTCTCACGGTCAGGATTATCCCCCATCTGGATACTGCAATAGCCCTGTTACCTCTCTGCTTCTGCCCTGCTCTTCCTGCCCTCTATTCTCCACCCAACAACCAGCCCTTTAACGAATGCTGCAGCTGCCTCTCCCAGCTCTAGGTCCCCATGGCTAATCACTTAAAGACATGAATGCCCGCAGTCAGCTCAACCCTCATCTGGTCAGAGTGGGGCTCCTGGCTCCCAGTGCTCCTCCCCCTATCTCCCCAATCTTGGTGAGTGGGACCAGCATCCATCCTGATATTCAAGCCAGAAACCAACTCATCCTGCAGGGCCCCTGCTCCCAACTCATCAGTGACCCCTATCCATTCTGCCTCCCAGGCTCTGTTCCCAAACAGCAGCACCTCTCCCGGATTAGAGCCCTGCAGTGCCTCAGTATTATGCACTGAGTGTGGCACTTCACCTCTGAGGTCTTCTTCCTAAAACCTCTAACCTCATCTAGGCATAAGAAAATCATCAGGCTGGGCACAGTGGCACATGCCTGCAATTCCAGCGGCTTGGGGGGCTGAGGCCAGGAGGATTGTGGGTTCAAAGCCTACCTCAGCAACTCAGCGAGGGGCTAAGCAACTCAGGCCCTGTCTCTTAACTAAATGTTTTGAAAAGGGGTTGGGGATGTGGCTCAGTGGTTAAGTGCCTCTGGGTTCAATCCCTGGTACCAAAAGCAAAACAGCAGACAAATCCGGCTGAGGAATAGTCCACACCCTGGTATGTACTCCTCAAAACTCGGGTACCCTGGGGTATAGCTCAGTAGCAGAACATTTGCTTCATATGCCAGGCCCTGGGGTGGGATATAGCCCAACTATGTCCTTCAGGCCACAGGGCAGGCAAGTGGACAGCTGTCACCTCCCCCGTACTTACCCTGAGTCATGTGACCCTGCCCATCATCACTGCCTTCTCACTGGCCTAAACTCTAGTTTCTCCTCCTGGCTTGAAGGACCACTCCTTTTCCTTCTGCTCTAGGCAGCTTCCCTATGGTCCTCAGAGAGGCCTTCCCCACCTCCCAGAAGCCCAGTTGTTGTCACTCTCTCTTGGCTCTTTGTTCAGTCAGAGTTCACTGTCACCTGCAGTATTTTTGTGCCACTCTGAGAAAGAGCGGGCCCTTAAAACTCTTACTAGACACACAAATCAGCTGAGTATTCAGATTTCTTTCTTTCTTTTTTTTTCCTGAAATGGGGTTTCACTATGTTGCCCAAGCCAGTATTGAACTTGAACTCTTGGGCTCAAGTGATCCTCCACCTTCGTCTCCCAAATGCTGGAACTACAGGTATGTGCCACCATCCCTGGTAGGAACCAGAGTTTTTTTTTGTTTGTTTGTTTTGTTTTTGGTAGTTGTAGATAGACAGCATGCCTTTGTTTTACTTTTTTTTTTTTTTAAATGTGTTGCTGAGGATAGAACCCAGTGCATCACACATGCTAGGCAAGCACTCTGCCAAAGAGCAACAGCCCCAGCCCGAGCCAGATTTCAAACCCATGTCTTCCAACTCCTGAACATCTCAACCCTCCACACACCCAGCAGTTACCAGGTTCCTGCTGTGGGTCAGCTCCTGTCCCAGGTGTGCCGACACAAGGATGCACATAGGGCTGGACCCCACCTCCACAAGAACTCTAAGGCAAGCAGGGCAGGCAAGTGGACACCTGTGACACAGCACTACAGGTTGCATAGGAGGCTCAGCAAGGGCATCTAACCCAGCCGGGAGGCATCCAAGCCATCCCAAGAAAAATGACACCTGAGCAGTGTCCTAAAGATGCCTGACAAGCCAGATGTTCTGGCACAGGAACCAACATGTAAAAATCAGAGAGACAGAGAGTGAAGTCTACGCTGAGAACCACCCACGGTTCAGTGAAGCCGAAAGGCTCTGGGGATGGTAAGTGTCATGCAGAAGAGAAAAGAGCCCAGGGCATGAGGACCTTGAGGCTATCATTATTACTTGATATTAAGCTGAGTGCAGTGGCTCACACCTGTGAGGCCAGCCTCAGCTATTTAACTAGATCCTGTCTCAAGAAAACAAACAAAAACCTAGGCATGTGGTAGAGTACTATGCCTAGCATGCATAAGGCCCTAGGTTGGAGCCCCTAAAGAAAAAACAAACAGTATTACCTTTTTCTTGGTTTTTGTTTTTGTTTTTGTTTTTTGTTTTTTGTTTTTTGTTTTTTTTGACACCAGGGATTGAATTCAGGGGCACTGAACCACTGAGCCACTTCCCCAGCCTCTTTTTATGTTTTATTCAGAGACAGTGTCTAGCTGAGTTACCTAAATCCTTGCTAAATTGCTGAGGCTGCCTCAGCCTCCCAAGCTGCTGGGATTATAGGCGTGTGCCACCGTGCCCAGGAGTATTACTTCTTATTACTATCCCAGAACAAAGACTGGGCTCTTGATTCTGAGATAACAGGGAGCTGATAAAGGGTTTCAGGCAGAGAAACAAGATAGTGGAATTGAGGAAGCTCAGCTGGCTGTGCCACTGGAGGACACAGGACTATCTCCAGACCAGGCAATAGTTCAAGGGCTGTTGCAGCATGTTTTAGTCAACTTTTTTGCGGCTGCGACCAAAAGACCTGACAAAAACAACTTTGAGGAAAAAAAGGTTATTTTGGCTCAGTTTTAGAGGTTCAGTCCATGGTCAGTTGGCCTCCAACGCACTGGGCCTGCAGTGAAGCGGAACATGGGAGAGGGCACGGCAGAGGAAAGCTGCTCAGTCCATGAGAGCCAGGAAGCAGAGAGCTCTTACCAGGAACAAAATGTAACCCCCAAAGGCATACCCCCAGTGGCCTACTTCCCCTAACCACACCCTACCTACCTACATTTACTACCCAGTTAATCCATATCAGTGGATTAATCCACTGATCGAGTTAAAGCTCTCTTAATCCAATTGTTACACTGGAACATTCTTGCATTGTCTCACATGAGCTTTTTGGGGACACCTCGTGTATAAACCATAACAGTGATTTAGAAACAGTGTGACAAAGACAATAGACTGAAGGAAGGGTAGAAGGGTGAGAGAAAAGTTACATAGGCCTGAGAGTGACTTCGGAGGCAGAGTTGACAGGTTTGCATGGCTGATTAGAAAACAGGGCTGAGAGAGTCAAGGACGGGACTGGCTGTCTGCCCGCAGGATGAGCAGATGGTGAGGTGTCCCTGTGGATTTGGACAGGAGATGGTGGGCAAGGCCGTGTTAAAGGCATGTGTGCTGATCCACAGGGAGTCCAAATATCTGGGTCTGCTGGAGACAGAGAGCTAATGCCAGGGAGAGGGCAGATCACCCTGTGCCACTCTGTCCAACCATGTAGTCTCCTCCCAGCACGCCGCCTTCTCAACACTCCCTGCTGTTCAGACTCAGCTTTCAGTCTCACCTTGCCTGTTGCTCACTTCATCCTCAATGTGTTTTCTCTTTGGTGACACTGTAAGCAGAGACTCCAACTCCTTGATACAGGGTCTGTCGAATAGTAAGCTTGGTGGGGGGTGGGAATAAATAACTACAAGAAATAGTGTCTGTTATGTACAAGGCTTTGTGCAAAACCTTTGTGCCTTTTTTTATTTTTTCATCTAACAAGTGGAGAAACACAGTTTTGATCTTGGCTGAGCCTGACCCCCGTATGGCCGCCCACTAAGCAGAGCAGGGACCTTTCTATCCTGGCTGGGAGGGGACTGATTTGCTGTATGGCTGCTGGGACAGGAACCAGGGACTGACTCTAAGGAAACCCATGGGCAGACTTGATCTTGGCTCAGTGGTGGAAAGAACCAACAACTCTGGAAGGGGGGAGGCGCCTCAAGAAGAGGGGGACATAGCCGTCTTTACTGAGCAACCAATCTTGAGCACTCATGGGTGAATCCACAAGGGTTTCAAAGAGGATGAGATTCTTGAAGAAACTGCCCTCAGTTGCTCAAAGGACGGGAGGGAAGCTACCAGAGGAAAAAAGCAAGAAAGAAAATTTCAGTCGGATGTGTGCTTCTGCAGATCTGAAGGGACAAGGTAGAAGCAGTGGGAATGATCTTCAGGGAGAGCACTGAATATCAAAAGTAGCAGGAGTGTCCCAGGCATGGACAGGGGCAGGGGGCTGCTGAATACTGCAGAAAATGGCAGAAGGAGCTGAATCACCATCAGGCACTGGTTCCCTCCTCCTATTCTCCATTTACTGAGCACCCAGCAGCAACCTGGCAGGAGACCAGCAGCTGCAGAAATGCAGGACTGAGCAGGGTGAACTAACAGTCCTTCCCTCTGCAGATGCACAGTGTAATCCTCAGAACCAGATGAAAAGCAAGTGACTGAAAATGTCGAACACATACAAGGTTAAGTGCTGAAAGAAGATAAGGGCATGAGAACTGGCAGGGGAAGGCCCAGCCCAGGGATGCTAAGGAGAGGCACAGCAGATCCACAGAAAGCTAGCCGTCAAGGGAGACTGGAAATGGCTCTACCTACCCGAGAAAAGGTGATAAAAGGAATGTGCTTCATCAATAGGCAGAAAGAAAGCACAGGTAAGGAGGCCGAGGTAGCAGTGTGCATACCCAGAGTGCCAAGCAGCACATGGGCCTGTAGACGCAGGCCAAGTGCCCATGGGCACCGAGTGCCTCTGCCCCCAGGTGAAAATGCCTCAGGCTGTGTGGAGGTGTGCACCTGTATTTCTGCATGGGTGTGAACATGCAATTTGGTCCCAGTTCTCTTGATCTCCACTCTGTGTTCAGTCTCCCTTACACACTCTGGGACAAAACTATCTGCACTCTAGATTTGAGAGGGTTATAATAGTCATTGAGAACAGCAGGATAAAAAATCAGCCCCTGCTCTCTCACTTGGAGCAGATGTTTCCCCTCCCTGGGCCTCAGTTTCCTCACCAGTAGAACAAAAGCATTCAGACAGCAGCTTTCAACCCAGGGAGCACATCACAGGAACCAACGAAAGGTTTTAAAGAAGTTACCTGGGGACCATCAAATCTCAGTCTCAGAGACAAAGTTCCAACAAAGTTCCTTCCCAAGGGCTTCTGAACCCCAGGCTTGCTAAGGAAAATAAAGGTGCCCTGGCTCCACATTCTCCTCTCCCTGTGAACTGGATATGCTGGCAAGTTTGGGGCACAGTCATGAATGGAGTGCACAAATGGGCTTCTCAAACTACAGCCAGGGCACCCCTTGAAGACAGGGCCAATGTAGGGGCTGAAGGACAACAGTCCCCAGGTTCCTCAGGGACTCTGCAGGAAAACGGACCAGCTGAAATCGGCAGGGACAAATGAGCTGAGCCCTGATGCAAGTAGCATAATCAATGGAAATAGTAAACTTGTAACAGAGGTTCTTCTCTGGAGTGGGCTCTTGATGACCGAGAACTGCATTTCCCGGCAACTTGTGTGTATGCCTTTTGAATGCTACATCATGTGATGTGAAAGTATAAACTAGCTGGGAAGAAAAATCATTGGCAGAAGTACAAGACTGAGAACAAGCTCAATGTGATGGGGTGGATATATCAAGGGTCTTAGCCAACCACAAGCTTCACCTGTGATGGCTGTCATTGTTAGCCTGAATTTCAGTTTCATGGGTAGAAAGGTGGCATGGTGTTTTATGTTTTGTTTTGTGGTGCTAGAGATCAAATCCAGGACCTCACACATGCTAGGTAAGTGCTCTGTCACTGAGTTACAACCCCAGCCCCAGGGGTGGCATGCTTTTTCAAAGGAGGACTGTCTCTCTGTAGTCAGTACAATTCATTCCTTGTCTGAATCATTGGACCCTGGATACAGCACCACTATTTTAGCAAGGTCTGGATTGATAGAAAGGAGAAATGAGGATGGGGAAGGATTGGGAGACCACAGTAGGGCTGGGGGAAGGGAAAGATTCCAGCCCAGTCAGAGAAAAGACTGGGTGAGACAGCATCCTGACTCCAAGTCTCTTCATTGGCTAGAGGAAGAAGACAAGCTGTGGGCACTACAGGAAGGCACTTTGGGGGTTAAGGAAAAACTTTCTAACAGAAGACCACTCCTCTGTCAAAGATTGTGCCATTGGAATTCCAACACCCCCACAATGCTGAACCTAACAAACTCTAGGAAGGGAACACTCCTAATTCATAGGAATACCCCAGATCTCCTTTACGCACCAGGCCTCATTGTAAAGCTTTTGTCCCTTGGGGAGGTCATCCTGCTATCACCTCCTAGTGCTCTCCACCTAGAAGTGGTGGGGACAGTGCTGGGTGGGGAGGGAAAGCTAATAAACCAGGTTACAGAGAATCAGATCAGAACTTGGGCTTGGAGGGAGTCAGCAAGCCCAGCAGGTATATCCTTCTAACTTTTTTTTTCCCATCCAAGTACTATCCAGGCCCGACTCTGCTTAGCTTCCAAGATCAGATGAGACTGGGGTACCACCTGTAGACCTTCTGACTTTCTAAACCAATTTTTACTGAGCCCTGCTGTGTTTCCACCAGGAGCTGCACTGGAGTGAATAAGAGGGCAGCTTCTGGCCTATATTGTAGTGGGGGAAGCAACCTACAAGAAAAATGTTAGAAAGGTTGATTCTAGACAGTTAGGTGGATGCACTGCAGGGAGTGGGGAAATTGAGGAAGTGACTTCTAATCTAAGACCCAAATTATAACATCACCAACCAAAGATGCTCACTTCATCTTGATCATTGGTCAACAGCATGTGCTATGGAGTTCATCTGAGACAGTCAGGGGACCCCCATGAACAGCAACATCCCTTAAGATTAAGAGAGAAAAACTTTGAGGGGGGGGTTAGACAGTCAGGCTTTTCTCAAAAGGGCAAATGCACTCCACAGCCCTTAACTCATAGTTTGTGAACAAGGAAGACCTCTGCTTTCCCCACCCTCTCACTCTCAGTCTTATCCACCAAGAAATACAGGCACATAGTTAAGGTCGGGACACTCTCACCATGACAAGGACAGATGACATAAGGATAAAACTGATGAGTCAAGGAAACAGCAAATTCCTAGGACCCTCAATTTGTTACTTCACCATGTATGCCCCACCCATGTGTCTCTCAATGGTCACAGCTACTCATCCTTATCAGAGGCAAAGACGTTCATGCAGGACGCAGCATCATATGATATATGAGATGTGACATTTGGTGCCAGGACGGCTGGCTGACTACCCCTCCCACAAAATTGAAGTGTTCCGCTCAGAAAAAGAAAAAAACACCTTTTGAAATGCACTATTAACATTCCTAACTCCAGCCCACCCCTACCACCCTTTCACATGAATAACACTAGCTCTGTGTTCTGAGAGCCACTTCTAGGTTGACACTCTTGATCAGCGCTGCGTCTCCCTTCTGCTGAAGCAAGACGTCCCAATAGTCTCGCTCCACTTGCAGCTGTGCCTTTACCCACCCACCAGGCCGGTAACACACCCAAAGGGGCACCGACGCCCGCCAGTCCCTTACCACACACACCTGTCTCCCTTAGGGCAAGAAGCGGACCTTCCGTTACCTATAGGGCCATGTCCAGTTCCCCTGTGGGGATCGGGGCACATCTCTAGGTATAAATGATCATCTCAGACCTGTGAGATGTGGATCACAGCAGCACCCGCTACAACGGGTCTTTATGAACGTCAGGGTCATGCACTTAAGGTACCGCCGCGCCCAAGAAGTGGCAACTGCTTCAGTAAATGTGGACTGTCTCGCTTTGGACTCCTAGGGGTCCGGGTCTTCTCCCTGTGCCTCAGTTTCTCCCTCAGTCTCTCAGGCCGCCGTGATGAGTGCGTCCGGGTTCACAATTTCCCGAGTCCCTCACCCGAGCACCCCCGCGTCCTCGGGCGTTTCACAGCCTCGCAGCGACGGAACCTCAGGCTAGGGCAGCAGCTGCCAACCTGCGCGGCAAGCGAGCCCCGCCCCGCCCCGCCCCGCCCCGCCCCGCCCCCGGGCGGCCGAGCTCCGGGAGCCCGCCCGGCCCGCATGCTCCTTTAAGGCAACTCGCCCGCGGAGGAGTGTGTTTCGCCCCCTCCGACCGCGGCGAGGTAGCTGCTTCACCTTTAAGGCAGCGCGAGGACTGCTGGGAAGGCCGGCGGGATGGAGGCAACGGGACCGGCTCACGGCCGCGGATCCCGGTGAAGCGGAGCGGGAGCCGGAGCCGGAGCCGGAGCGGGAGCCGGAGCCGGAGCCGGGCGGAGCCGGAGACGCAGGTCGGCGCGGGCCGATCGAGCCAGGAAACCGGGTCAGGCCCTAAAGGGGAGGGGCTGCGGACGGCCTAGGGGAGGGGTCGTCGTGGGCGCGGCCTCCTGGAGGACCAGGCCAGCCCGCGGGGAGGGGCGCGGTCCTGGGGCCCGGGGGCGGGAGCTGGGCCTTTCCTCCGGAGGGTCTGCAGGGCGTCGCGCCAGCCTATGGGAGGGGTCGTCGTGGGCGCGGCCTGGAGGAGCCGGTCCGAAACCTGAGGTCTCGCTACCCGGAGGGTCGCAGTGGGAACCGCCTGCCCTGGGGGAGGGGCTCTGCAGTTCGGCCTGCCTGTGGGGGAGGGGGCGTCGCAGGGGCTGGGGCCGGATCTCTCGCAGGGGCCGGGGTCCCCCGCACCCGGGTGAACCCCTACGGTCTGCGAGCGGCCCCCTGATCCGTGTCTTGATTGGAGAAGTTCCGGGAATGCCCCGAGACAGGGCGGCCTAAGCCAGCCAGAGCTGGTGGTCTGAGTCGGAATCAGGGTCCAGCCTCACCGGCCGCACCGCATTGCGTCTCCCTGGACGAGACAAGCCTGGCGCGCCCCCTGTAGGCCGAGCGCGGGCACGGTGCAGGCGGCCGGCCCGGGGACCCCGACACCCCAGGGACCCAGGCGTCCGGGGACCGCCGGTGTTTACCGAATCTGGGGTGGACGGCGGTGTGGCCGTAGGCCCAGTGTCCTCCTGCCCACCCTCGCCTTCACAGGCGGCACAACCATGGCCACGATGGTGCTTCCGCGAGAGGAGAAGCTGAGCCAGGATGAGATCGTGCTGGGCACCAAAGCTGTCATCCAGGGACTAGAGACCCTGCGTGGGGAGCATCGTGCCCTGCTCGCTCCCCTGGCTTCTCATGAGGCCAACGAGGCCGAGCCAGGCTCTCAGGAGCGCTGCCTCCTCCTTCGCCGCTCCCTGGAGGCCATAGAGCTGGGACTCGGGGAGGCCCAGGTAGGTCATTCTGGGATGCTGAGGTGGGAGGTCATGGGAGGGACTGAGCTTTCCAGAGGAATTCCGGTAATGTAGGAACACAATATGAGCAAGAAACCGAACCACCTGTCCCCTTGAGCCCCGTGTTAGGACTGCAGTAAGTATTTTTTGAAGACACGAAGTTCAGTTTGGAGACCTCAGCCTGCCCCAGGAGACCTTGAGCACCTTCACTCCCACCCAGAGTCCTATTCCTGGTACTCCTCTACCTAACAGAGACTGGGTAGGAGAACAGAAAAGAAATCCTTAAGAAAATACCAACCCCCCCCCCCCCCCCCCTCCGCCACCGCCGCCGCCGCCATTCATTCTTCCATTAATTCTCTGATTTACTATGTGCAAGGCAACAAGTCAGTGCCAGGGATACAGGGTTCAACAAGGCAGACAAGATTCCTACCCTAGTCTAGTAGAAAAAGAGAAACAGATAATGGTAACAATTGTGATAAATTCTCTAAAGAATTGAAAGCAAGATCTTGTGATAGCTTATAGTCAATGGTCTCGTCTAATGGTCAGGCAAAATTCCTCTGAGGAAAGGACATTTAAACCAAGACCCGAAGGAAGAAAAGAACCAACCTCCAGAAATAGGAGTTGGGGGAGAAGTTGCATGCATAAAGGTCCTAAGGTAGGAAAGATCTTGTGAGGGAAGTGAGAAATGAACTGTGTGACCAGAGCTTCATGGGAAAAGAGAAAGGGAGACGGCAGGAGACAGTCATGGTCATGTTAGTTTGGGTTTTATTCTCAGGAAATCAGGAAACGTTTGGAGGGCTCTAAGCAAGCTGGAAACATATCTTAGGTTTTAAAAACTCCCTCTGATATGGAGAACAAACCTTGTGGGGTCAAGTAGCATGTTGCTAGGAAGCCACTGCTAGAATTCAAAAGAGGGAAGACACTTGGACTTAAGGGATGGCCATTAGGGTGGAGAGAACAAGCCTGGTTCTAGATGCTCTAGAGGTAGGTTCAGCAGGATGTGGGGATGAAGTAAGGCAGAAAGAAGAGGGGGCAGCATAACTCAGATTTGTGGTAGAAGCAAGTTCAGGGACAAGAGAGCCTGGGTGGGTCAGGAGTTCTCTTTTTTCCCTTGTAAATTGGGCTGCCAAGACCATTTGCAGACAGAGTTACAGGAGGCATTGAGACTCACAAGGAGTTAGACTCTCTGGGAAGGCCCCACTCCTGTACTGGGGATTGAACCCAGGGTGCTTTACCACTGAGCTACATCCCAAGCCCTTAGTTATTTTTTTATTTTGAGACAGGGTATTGCTAAGTTTTGCCAAGGTTAGTCTTAAACTTGAAGTTCTTTTGCCTCAGCCTCTCAAGTTGTTGGGATTTACAGGTGTGCACCATCATACCTGGCTCTGGAAAAGGTTTTGTTTCCCTCAGATATTGACCAAGCCACTGCCTAGCTGTGTGAATCCTGGGCAGATTGAATCATCTTGTTTTCTGGACTTTAAAATACAGATCATGGCCTCTGCTGTATGTACTTCCAGGCTATTTAGGGAATTTTTTAAAAGCTAGTGGTTATGAAAACACCTGTCACTTAAACATTCACTAACCTACTAGAAAGAGCAGGATCTCACACTGCCTGGCCTTCTGCAAGGGCAACATATCACCTCCTTAGTTGACTGTTAGGTGCAGAGATGGCCATACGGGTCCACGCCCAGTGGCTTATAAGCCTCACACAGATGGGGAACAGGAGGGCACAGCAGTGAGGCCACGTGTGGAGCTGAGGCAGAAGGGAAAGTGGTACCAGGAAGAGGCACACCATGGGTAGAGAAAGGAGGATGGAGCCCATGCTAGGTCCCAAGGCAAGAAGAGCCTGGAAGCTCAGGAATGAAATAGAGATTGGGGAGAGGGTTAGGGAGTAGGGCTAAGGTTTCTGGATTTCCTTACCTGCCCCTGTGGTTCCCCAGACTCTCTGGGGTGTGAGGGATCCTCAGCAGAACTTGGGATGAGGCCTTTCCGTCACCTTTCAGCCACGTGTCTGGGTTCTTTGGGCAGGCACCAGTCCTGGGGCCGGAAGCAGTGGGACAGTGGCTGTGTTTGCAGAGGGTGAAGTACAATCCTCACTAGAGACAAAGGAGAGTCTGGTATCTCAGGGATTCCCAAAGGAATCATTCAGAGACCCCCTCCTGGGTTTAAGCTTTGGACTATGGGACCTAGGGGAGAAACTTCCTTGAGTAGGGGGAGGACTCCCAGTCCCAAGGCCCTGCAGCTCTTCACAGGCAGAACCAGGCCTAGCTCTTCACAAGCCCTGGAGTCCCAGGAGGCCCAGGCTAGTGCTCTGATGCGCATCTGGCTGACCACAGGTGATCCTGGCACTCTCCAGCCACCTGGGTGCCGTGGAGTCAGAGAAGCAGAAGCTTCGGGCTCAGGTGCGACGGCTGGTACAGGAGAACCAATGGCTGCGTGAGGAGCTGGCAGGGACGCAGCAGAAACTGCAGCGAAGCGAGCAGGCAGTGGCCCAGCTGGAGGAGGAAAAGCAACACCTGCTGTTCATGAGCCAGATTCGAAAGCTGGATGAGGATACCTCCCCCAATGTGAGCCCTAACCAGCCAGGAGACTGGGGCAAGTGAGGCAGCTGGGGACATCTGGCTGCCTATGTCTCCCTCCCTGACACTTTGTCCCATTTTCCTTCCCAGGAGGAGAAGGGGGATGTTCCCAAAGACTCTCTGGATGACTTATTCCCCAATGAGGATGAGCAGAACCCAGGTACAGATGGGCAGTTGGCTGTGGGCTGGGGAAAGGAAGGGTTAGGCTAATTCCTGGACCTTGGGACCCAGAAGTCACAGGAAATGGGGAGGGGTGGCAGCTGTGTTCTTTCTTGCTTTATTTTTTTTTAATCACATCCCAGCACATTAGTGCTTTAAATGCAGGTCTTCCCTGTTGCATCTTGTACCCTCTAAGTTCTGCCAGGAGCGGACATCAAAGTTAAGAGCTCTGGAGCCACCAGGCTTGATTTCACCTGCTCTGCCACTAACTCTTCTGAGGCCACGGGAGAGTTCCTTTTCTTCTCAGAGCTTGCTCGGAGGGTTAGAGGAGAGGTGGGAAAGATAGTGCCCAGCCAGAGCTGTGCTTGTCTCTCTCAGGATGTTGAGTACCCAGTGAAGCCTAACTTTGCAGATGCAAAAGTTGAGGCTCAGAGGTTAGGGAACTTGCTCCAGGACACACAGCTTGAAGTGTTGGAACTGGGACTCTACCCACGTCCTCTGGGGTAACTAGGCCTATTCTACATATGGAGAAACTGAGGCAGAGGTGAATGACTTGCCCAGGGCCACATGTTAGGTGAGTCAGTGCACAGCCAGCATGTGCTAACCCAGCCTAAGGGCAGATGGCACATCTGACCTGCCTGTGGCCCTGCAGCCCCTAGCCCTGGAGGAGGGGATGTGGCTGCTCAGCATGGAGGCTATGAAATACCGGCACGACTCCGTACCCTACACAACCTGGTGATCCAGTATGCTGCCCAGGGCCGCTACGAGGTGGCTGTGCCACTCTGCAAGCAGGCGCTGGAGGACTTGGAGAAGACATCAGGCCATGACCACCCTGATGTGGCCACCATGCTGAACATCCTGGCGCTGGTCTATCGGTGAGGGCCCTTTTAGCCAGTCATCCATGGAAGCACCTGCATCCTTCCTGACAGCCCCAGCTCTGGGTCACTAACCCTCAGTGCTTGCTGGGACCAGGACTTGGGCCCCAGGGGCAGCTGGGCAGTTTAGAGAGAAGGTCTTCATGGAGTGGGGCTCTCAGTCTAGTGGAGAAGAGAGGTTTGGGCATAAGCAGGGAGTTGGACCAGCTTAGGTGCCCAGCCTTGAGTAGGGGCTTTGTGAAAAGTGAGTTGGCCCAGAACACAAGAATAGACAGCAGTGTGCACCTGAAGGTTGGGGCCCTGGGCACCAGGCAAGGCCATGGTGAGTTGTGAGTGAATCACCAAAGTACCCAAGTGACTAGAGGGTTGGGGCTGCCCAGGCTTCCCAACGCTTTGAGTCACAATCCCATCACATCACACGTCAGTGACCACAGGGATCATGGGCCCCTGGGGACAGGCCTTGGGCTGGAGAAGAACGCTAAGCATGTTCCTGCTTGCTACCAGGGACCAGAACAAGTACAAGGAGGCTGCCCACCTGCTCAATGACGCCCTGGCCATTAGGGAGAAGACATTGGGGAAGGACCACCCAGCTGTGAGTGAAGGGCACGGGCAGTGGGGAGTGTCCTCTGCTCCCTGCAAGTCCCAGAGTCCTTGCCATGTGGGGCCCTGGGTCAGGTCCCTCCATGTTCCCACCCCCACAGGTGGCTGCAACACTGAACAACCTGGCAGTTCTTTATGGCAAGCGGGGCAAGTACAAGGAGGCCGAGCCACTATGCAAGCGGGCCCTGGAGATCCGGGAAAAGGTGGGAGCCAGCAGGGTTGGGGCTGGGCAGGTAGGAGACTGGCCCAACAGCCCTCAGCCCAGGCACTGGCCCCTTCTCTCATCTCAGGTCCTGGGGAAGTTTCACCCAGATGTAGCCAAGCAGCTCAGCAATCTGGCCTTGCTGTGCCAGAACCAGGGCAAAGCAGAGGAGGTGGAATACTACTACCGGAGGGCACTGGAGATCTATGCCACCCGCCTTGGGCCTGATGACCCCAACGTGGCCAAGACCAAGAACAACCTGGTACTCTGGGGCTGGAGTGTGAGCCTGAGAGATGGAGGGTTGGGGACAAGGTGGAAGAAGAGGGAAAGCCAGGCTCCCTACCTTCTCTCATTCCCTGGGTCCCTGCCTCTCCAGGCTTCCTGTTACCTGAAACAGGGCAAATACCAGGATGCAGAGACTTTGTACAAGGAGATCCTCACCCGTGCTCATGAAAAGGAGTTTGGTTCTGTCAACGGTGAGTCCATGGCCACCATGTGCCTCCAGCTCATCCAGCACATGCACAGTCAACCATGAGCACTTTGGATTCTGCCTCTGCTGGGCAGGCCCTTACACCTGGGGTCTGACTGGTAGCCCAGCCTCACCGGTGGATGGTGCCCACACACCTAGCTGACAGCCACAGCTGTGAATCTTGTGGCAAGCCTGGTGCTGTTGGCTCAGTCTTCCCTTTCTCCAGCAGGCAACTCCTACCCATCTTTAGGGCCTGGCCCAAGTGTTCCCCCTTCTAAGAAATCACCTTCTGGCCCCCAGTCGTCAGTCATTTCCTGCTCCCAGGTCTCTGGAAACCTGGTGCATCTTTTAGGCCTACCACGTGCCTTGGGCTGTGGTCCTAGTTGTATAAAGGTCAGTCCTCTATCCTTGCTTTGTCCCAGTCACAAGCCTCTGGATGCAAGCCTGTGTCCTGCTCATCTCTGTCCAGAGGAGAGTCAGTGATGATTTGGGTCTGATTTTGTTCATTTATTCAACAAAGCCAAACCCTTGTTCTTCCCGGGTACCCGTTTTCCCCAGAACCCCCAGTCCAGCCCCTTCTAGAGAAGCCTGTGCAGCAGGCTGGTGATAATCCCTTTTCTCCCCCCAGGGGACAACAAGCCCATCTGGATGCATGCAGAGGAACGGGAGGAGAGCAAGGTAGCTCTGTGAGCAGGACTGGGGAAGGCCCAAGGCTGGGATATTTGGAGGGGAGGGCCTCCTCCCACCTCCCCAACTGATTGGACTTTCCCCCAGGATAAACGTCGGGACAGCGCCCCCTATGGGGAGTATGGCAGCTGGTACAAGGCCTGTAAGGTTGACAGGTGAGGGCAGGAGTATTAGGCTGGGCTTAGAGCAGGTAGCGGGAAAACTGCATCCAGGGTGGGATGAGGCCCAGGCTCCACACTCTATCCTCTCAACCCCTAGGACACACACCTCCTCTGCCAGCTCACCTTTCAAGTACCAGGTCACAGGCCACCTGTCTCAAGGAGGCTTTCTGCACCAAGACAGTCTAATTGTCTTGTTCCTCCGCCTCCAGCTTTTGGTCTTGGTGGCAACATCCCTTGAAGGCCTTGGACCAGGTTCCCAATCCTGGGGTGATTCTCCCAGGACAGGAGACACCAGTGGACCTAGCACAGGACTGGACACATGGGAGGGGCTACATTCTCATTGACTGTGTGGTTCCTCAGTGCTCAATGTGGGCTAGGTGCCAGAGAGGCCCTGGGTCAGGGGGATCATGGAGTTTGAGACTTCTGTTGTCTGTCCACAGCCCCACAGTCAATACCACCCTGCGTAGCTTGGGGGCCCTGTACCGGCGCCAGGGTAAGCTAGAAGCCGCACACACCCTGGAGGACTGTGCCAGCCGCAGCCGCAAGCAGGTGGGGCTCCATACAGGAGGAGGGCGGATGGGGACCTGTGCGGTCCTGTGTAAGTTCCAACCAGGGCCTTGTGCTCCCTACCCCCTTCTCAGGGCCTGGATCCTGCAAGCCAGACCAAGGTAGTAGAACTGCTGAAAGATGGCAGTGGTGGGCGGGGAGACCGCCGTAGCAGCAGAGATGTGGCTGGAAGTGCTGGACCCCGGTCTGAGTCTGACCTTGAGGAGACTGGGCCTACAGCTGAGTGGAGCGGAGTGAGTGTGGGGACTGGGATGGGCTGGGAGTCTGTGTAGCCATCGCAGCCTAGAGACTGACCTGTCACCCTCAGGATGGTAGTGGCTCATTGCGGCGCAGTGGCTCCTTTGGGAAGCTCCGTGATGCCCTGAGGCGCAGCAGTGAGATGCTGGTGAAGAAGCTGCAAGGGGGCAGCCCTCAGGAGACCCCTAACCCCAGGTGAACCCCCACCCAGGGTGAGCCTCTCCATAACTACCCAACAACCCCAGTTAAGCTCATGATCTGAATGCATCCTGCTGGTCTATGGTGACCTTCCCATCCCTCTCAGGTGCTACCACTACCAAATGTGCTCCCCCTCCCCCTTCCCAGCCCCAACCTGACTTCTCCCCCACCAATCCCACCATGGGCAAATCCCGGTCATCTTTTACCCTCAGAATGAAGCGGGCCAGTTCCCTCAACTTCCTCAACAAGAGCGTGGAAGAGCCAGTCCAGGTAGGGGCAGAGGGTCTTTGGCACTGGGGAGCTGAGGCCCAGGCCCCTGCCCTGGGTCCCAGGTCTGCAAGTGCTCCTGCCCAGCTTCTCTTGAAGCATGTCTCTTGATCAAAAAATGGTTCTGTCCCTGACCCCAGGCCTGCTTTGGACTGGACAGCAGGGAGACAGATGAGAACACAGCCCCTGCCCTAGGGTGGACATGTAGACATGTACAGGGCCAGTACCATCGCAGTAACTGTGGAGGCAACAGGAGTGTCCGGCATTGGGGTGTGGCCTTGGGCCAAACCTGCCTCTCCCCAGCTTGTGGAAACAGGCTGTGTCTGCTATGAAGGACTGGCTGGGTCAGGCCCTTGGGGCCTGGAAGCACAGTCCCAGCAGCATAAGGCTAAGTGACCTACCCCTCTGCCCACAGCCTGGAGGAACAGGTCTCTCTGACAGCCGCACCCTCAGCTCCAGCTCCATGGACCTCTCCCGACGAAGCTCCTTGGTGGGCTAATCCTGAAGGGGGAGCCAGTCATCAGAGCCTCCACCGGGCATAGCCCCTACCCCAAGCCCTGCGCATGGGCCTGCTGCTTGTCCTGCCTGTCTCTCCCAAGAACCCCCGTCTTTTCTGTTCAATCTCAGGGTAATCTCTCCCCTTGTCATCTCAGCCTGAGCCCTGGAGGCCGGGCCTGCCCGTCCCAGCTCTTCCCTTATTTATTCCTTCCAGCAGGGCCCCCTCTTCCATAGGTCCCAGGCCAGCGGGAAGGGCTGGCCGGAGTCTCCAAAATAGACTCGGTGGCCCGCCCTCCCCAGATCCCGTAACCGAGAACACTAAGCACCTGCCAACCCTTCAGCACCCCTGTTCTCCACCTCGACCCCCGACCCTCCAGCCCCCGGCCGTCGCTTCTGTATATAGAGAAATAAGTTATTGGCCGCGCCCCGCCCCCTCAGTCCACGGTAGTCCCTGGGTTTCCCTTCGCCCCGCCCTTCTCCAGTGGTACCGCCCAGGCCTTAATCACCCCCATTCCGCGCGGTGGTATCTCCCATGCTCCGTGTTCTCAGGAGCGGCGCCTCCCCGAAGGGTTGCGTGGACCTCCTCGCGTTTCTGGCCTCCGAGGGATGCGCCCCATCGCGCCTTGCCCGGTGCCCAGGACTGAGGGCTTGAGCCCGAATCCGTCCCCTATCCGCCGGGATCCCGGCCTTATGCACTGCCCCTCCTGCCCGGCCCAGACCAGGCCCCGCCGGTTGAGCCATTCTGCCACGCCTCCTCCCGCGCCCGCAGCTTCTCGGGAGGGCCGGTGACAGCCCCCGGTGGCAGGAGAGACTGCCCCAATTGAGGGGTGAGGCGGTCGCTCTCTATTTTCAGATGTTGCTGTAGAAATAAAGACGGTTTGAATCTGAACCAGGCTTGTTTTAAGGGGGAAGCCCAGAGCCTCACAGCGTATCCAGGTTGTGGGGGGCGGGGCCGGAGAGGCCGCGCGTGAGTGAAGTGTGTTTACGTGTCGCATACCTCCTACGAGGCGGGAGCCCAGATACTCTGCCCCTATCCCGGAGCTGTATGGGGCAGGATTTCTAAAACCTTCACCTCAGGGGTTCTGAAGAGCTCAGGGCTTTGATAAGTTTTGCACCTCAAGACGTTTAGTCTTAAGTGAGTTTTCGAGGACTCGATCTCCTATGTACCGATGCGTGAGTTATGGGGCTGGGGATGTAGCTTAAGGGTAGAGTGCTTGCAGTCAGGCACAAGACCCCGGGTTCCTTCCCCAGCACTGCATGAAAGAAATGGTGGTGACATCCTGCTGGGCCTCGGTACGGCTAGCAATGCACAGCACACGAAGAACCCTGGAAAAATAAAATTTTACTGCTCCTCTGCAAACACGCGCCTTCTCATTTAATGCTCACATCCTGCAAGATAGGAGGGTGAGGAGGGCTGCCTCCCTCATTACGTGAAAAGTGCAAAATTGAGTTTGCACCAGCGAGTCGCCGCCGGGCGCGGAACTTGCTTCTCCCGCAAGGTCCGTACAGGGAGCGGACTACCAGCCCCAGAAGGCAGTGCGCCGGCGGCGACGGGAGCACTCGACCGCTGGGTCGCTCGGGATTAGGCCTGCGCAGCGGCGGTGAGTCGCACACTCGGAGAGACTACAGGTTCCGGGAAGCAGTGCGGCGCGGCCCAAAAAAGAAAAGTTTGCGCCTGCGCGGAGCGGGCGGGGCCTCTGGGGCGGAGCGGCCACCATCTTGGAACGGGAGGCGGAGCAGAGCTGACTGGGAGCGACCGAGCGGGCCGCCGCCGCCGCCATGAACCCCGAATAGTGAGTGAGCCCCGCCCGCGCCGCCCAGCGCAGCCTCGATTCCGAGTACGGGGCTTATACGCTTACCGGATTGTCTGGCCTGGGTCAGGACGGCGCAGCGCCCCCACATCCGGGTCCCTCTTCCGCTGACCCCCCCCCACATCCGGGTCCTGCCCCTCCCCCCGTGGGCCCCAGGACCCCGGCTCCACACCCCGAGTCCTGGCACCTGGAACCTAGGGGCGGCGGCACCGAGGGGCAGCACCTGGGGCCGGGGGCTCCGGTCCTACCGGGCCTTTTCCGTCAGGTGACTTCCGCAGCTCCAGTCTCCCCAGGCCTCAGTTTCCCCACCTGCTGCTTGACTACAGTCCCGGTGGTTTGCAGCCGGTCAAAATAATTCCAGATCCCTGGTTCAGACTAGGGTGCTGTAGGTCCGGCCGTGAATCCTTCTGCCCTTCGTTTTCTCCTGGAGTCGGGCTCCCCGGGCTGAGCTGACGCGGGAGGCCCGGAGCGCCGGTTGGTTCGCGTCCCCTAGAGGTGCTCCCCTCCGGGGCTGCCGCCTTGCCCTTGCCTGGGTCCCACTGTCCTGTTGCTCCTGGCAGTTCGTCCTTTCCTGCCCTCTCACCTTTGCTCAGCCCTCCAGCGCCACCGTCACACCTTTTCCTCCGTTGTCAGACTATGGAGAAGTTTAGGGGAATGTGGAATTTGTTTTTCCCTTTGCAGTGGGATTCTGTAGTCCTTAGACTAACTGCTCACTTCTTGGTCACCTCCCCTACGGATGGGTGGACCACATCTCATGCCCTACACTTCTAGTTTTCCCTAAATATCAGTTATTTTCTTCCTCTTTTGCCACTTCCTTTTTCTCCTCCAGCTCCACGCCTCAAATTTCCTTGGGGAAAGGTGAAGCTCTGAGCCGGATTAGGAGGGGGAACAGAGAAGGGAACCTGCAGGCCCTCACAGAGACTGGAGTATGACAGGCCTGGTTTCAAGTCTCAGAGTTGTCAGCTGTGTAATTTAGGGCAAGTCACTTCCCTTCTTCCACCTCTGATTTCCCCATTAGTTGGAAATAAGGACATCACTTCTTGGACTCTCAGGGTTCTAGCAAGAGATGCACTTGAAGTACTGTGCACAGAGCCAGTCACAGCTCAGTAAGTCCTAAGTGCTGTTGTCATTGCCACTTGTTGACCAACTCTTGTCGGTGACTTCAAATCAGGCTCTTTACATTGCTTTTTCGCTTATTTGGTTCTGGGTTAGGCCCTAGCTTTCACTTCTGGGGCCTTCACTGCCTAGCTGGGCACACCACAGGGCACAGTGGGGGTTTCCTTAATAGCTACTAGTGAACAGAACCACAGTTTGTCAGGAATCAGGGTAGGACACCCAGCTTTGTCATCTGATAGCAATTCTTGACAAGTCATGTTCCTCTTTGTCTCAGTTTTCTTTAAAGTGGGATTTCAGACTTAGCAAGCTGAGGATGCTATGGGTTAGCTTATTTTGGGCGGTGGGGTGTTCAAATCCTCAGAACTGGTGAGCACCATAGTATTCCAAATCAAGTCATGCCTTATGGTGTGGGGGGATGCTGTAATAGTGACTTGAGGATGATGGCAGCTGGGCTTCCTGCCTTCCTTCACATCTTCCTGTCTTTTCTCTCCAGTGACTACCTGTTTAAGCTACTTTTGATTGGTGACTCGGGCGTGGGCAAGTCATGCCTGCTCCTGCGGTTTGCTGTGAGTAAGAAGCCTCCCATACCATCTATCTGGGGTCCTGGCTGAGGACTGGGGCAAGGAGAAACAGGGACCCAAGGATGAGGTTGCAGGACCTGCCAGCAGTGCAGTGCATCTGACTGAACAAGAGCACGGGGTTGGCAAGTCGGGGTGCTCAGAATAGGGGCTTGGCAGCTAGGAGCCCAGCCAGGGCAGAGAGCTGGAGGGAGGATCTCCAAATGGGAAAAGGCCCATTCACCAAGGCCTTTTCACTGGCCCCAACCTTCCAGGATGACACATACACAGAGAGCTACATCAGCACCATCGGCGTGGACTTCAAGATTCGAACCATTGAGCTGGATGGCAAAACCATCAAACTTCAGATTGTGAGTGTGACTCCTTCCCAGTCCCTGGGACAGAGGCATGTGTCTTGGAAGGGGAGGACTCAGACTGACCTGCCCCTCTTCCTACTGTGTCGTAGTGGGACACGGCGGGTCAGGAACGATTCCGGACTATCACTTCCAGCTACTATCGGGGGGCTCATGGCATCATCGTGGTGTATGACGTCACCGACCAGGTACTCCTGGACCTACCCTCCCCAGCTTTGCCTCCTTGGCTTTAGATTTGGCAGGGGAGGATGGGGTTGGGGGGAGGTACCAGGGATTGAACTCAGGAGCCCTTAGCCACTGAGCCACATCCCCAGCCCTATTTTGTATTTTATTTAGAGACAGGGTCTCATTGAGTTGCTTAGCGCCTTGCTGTTGCTGAGGCTGGCTTTGAACCCACAGTCCTCATGACTTAGCCTTCAGAGCCACTGGGATTACAGGTGTGCGCCATAGTGCCCAGCTTGGCTTTCGAGTTTGACTCTTGCTTTTTACTCTTCTGCCTTCTCTTTGCTGATGCTTCCTGGAAAGGGGAAGCATTTATATTCAGACTCATTTCACAAAGAGAGAAATGGCTACAAAAATGATTCTCTCGAGGCCCTGCTGCAGGGTCTTGGCAGAACCAAGTCTCACACTTACCTTCCCCGCCGCCTCATTCTAGACCTTCCAGTCACCTGTGTTTTATAGGGGTTTAGTCTGCTGGTTGGCCACTGTGCTGGGCTCATGGCTTCCTGTGTGAAGATGCTGTGGGGGAACAATTGAAGGACCTGAGATGAGGAAGTAAGGGAGCTCTAAGCTCAGGGTCCAGAGTAAACAGAGGACCAATAGCCCTGTGTCTGCTATAGTGACTTCAGTCACTTGTCACTAGCAGTCAGAATCAGTCCTACTATATCTTCTACCTTACAGAATGGGTCACAGCCTTAGAGTTGCTTTTTTTAAAAATTTATTTATTTATTTTGGAGAAGGAGTCTTGCTATGTTACCCAGTCTGGTCTCAAACTCTTGGGTTCAAATGATCCTCCTGCCTCAGCCTTCTGAATAGCTGGAACTATAGACTATAGGAATGCACAACTGTCTGGCTTCAAATTGCCTTTTAATGCAAATAAGAGATCTGTGTCATGTTCCCATCTTACAAATGAGGACCTGGGTTCAGGATGGTGAGGTGACTCACTTAGGGCTCTTCAGCTAGTTCGTGGCAGAAGCAGAAAGCCTGGTCTCTGGATCCCACCTGCTTTATTTTTTCTACCAAACCTTGTTTAATAGGGGCCGGGCCCTGGAGACATGGGAGCGTGCATCAGCTCTGGCCTGGGAGGGTTCCTGCTCTCAGGAGCAGTAGGGCCCCTCAGCTCACCAAGGATTCATGCTCCAGCCCACCACTTATTGTGGACAAAAAACTGGGGGTAAGCTGGATGGACCCAGGCCCTCCTGACTGACTGCCAAACGTAGTGGCCTTGTTTCACTTCTCACCCTCATTGACCTCTTGTGACTTCAGGCTCGATTTTCGTCTCTCTTCTTAGAAAGCGTACTATTGATAGTGTCCCCATCTTTTGCTGAGCACACACTCATACCACTGAATTCCATCTCCAGCCCCTTCAGCATTTTCTGTGGTTTATCCTGTCTTGTCCCCTAATTCCTTTTTTCTGCTTTCTGACTCTGGCCATCACTGCCTCCTTACTGTTCCACAGGGTTCTGGCCAATTCTTTGATTTGACTTCTGTCTTCTGTGGTTTTTACGTCTATTCAGCTTCCACTGTGGATGCCCTCCTTTGTGCCTGTGCTTGTGCTGGCACTTGGTGTCTGTGTTAATTCATATCTTCACAATTTTACCTAGTTAACTGAAGGGTGAGGTCTGTTTCCAGATGAGGAAATGTACTTGGAGAGGTGTTGAATAACTTGACCCCGATCTCCCAGTGAGGAAGGGCAAAGCTAGGGTTGACACCCAGCATTCCTGGCTTTAAGCGTGACCTTTCCTGCCCTTGATACCTCTCCTTAGCCTCTGACATCTGCAGAACTCGTATGTCCAATCTTGGCCTCATCTTCTCTCACTGCATCCTCATCTTTGTAACAGAATCCCTGTCAGAAAACTCTTCCTTCCCCCATCCAGTCAGTCTCAAGGCCCCTCTTCTCTCACCATCATGTCTTTCAAATTTGTCCCCTCATAATAATAGCAGTGATGAGGATAATAGCCTCTCTTGCTAATTAAGCACTTGTTATAAGACAGGCCTGTATTCATTCTTTCATGCAAACAACAGCCCTGCTGCGAGATACTGTTTTATTCAAAAAAAAGAAACTGAGGCTCACAGAGGTCAAGTGACATATCTAAAGTCACCCAGCAAATTTCGAAGCCAGGGCTTCACCCAGGATGGTCTGATGCTAGGCCTCTGTGCTCCCCTGCGGCACTCCACATCTCATCATCTCTGGATTATTGCAACCACCTTCCAGTTGGTCTTCATCTTCTTGCTGATTTTCTGTCCTCCACAATCCTCCCTGGACCATTTTTTCCCAGAACTCGGGGGTGATCCTGCTGCTTCTGTGAGAGAACCCCCACTGGCTCCTGGTGTTCCCAGTCTTAGCCAAGAAAAGACCCTTTGAGCTCTGTCCTGCCTGCCCCTCTCCTCCCCCACTTACGGACTGCATCCTGGTAACATCACACTTCTCCCCACTCCCTAAAGACACCATGCCTTCCTGTTCTGTGACTTGGCACATGCTGTCTCCACAGCTGGCATCTGTCCTGCAGACGGCCATTTGGTACCTACAGGCTGAGGTCAGAGACAATCCTGGGGCCCCCCAGCTCCTGCCTTCCATCCTATCTTGCCATTGTGTGTGTCCTGTTCTGTTCCTCTTTTGTCCTCTGAATGCCTTAGGGAAGGCCTAGGGATGAGTTCTCTCTTTGTCCCCAGTGCCCAGCAGGGCCTAGCTTGGAACATGGCAGGAAGTATACAAGAGAGTCCAGTGTGAGAGCATCAAGACTTTGTCCCCTAAGAAGGGAAGCAGTTCTAGCTTAAGCACTTACCTAGAAGTTCTGTCTTTTGTCTGACTGGAGATGGGTCTCAAGCTGCTGGGGGAGTCTGAGGCCCAGTGATGACGATCTTAGTGCCAGAAGTAGGAAAAGAGTTCAGCTCTGCATCCTCAAAGGCCAGGGCTTCCCCTTCAAGGACCTCCACCTTCCACTAGGGTCCAAGCCTTCAAACTGTACAGGGATTTTAAGACTTACCTGCCTTCTCACTCTGACCTGCCTCTGTCCTGCTGCCCTTGGCTCTCACATGTGGTTAGGCCGGGGAGTGGCTCAGAGAGAAAGCTGGGAGAAGCAGAGCTGGCTGGCTGGCAACCAGGCTGTGCTGGGCCTGGCTTTTGGGGCCCCAGATGGAGAAGGGCAGGAGAGGGGGCTTCTTTCTGGATTCCTGAGCCCAGGGCTCCTGTCTTTCCCTGAAAGGATCCTTGTTTACAGGCTTGGGGAGGGGTGGGAGCTGGGAGCTCAATAACTTTGGACCCTGGGCCCTCTAGGAATCCTATGCCAACGTGAAGCAGTGGCTACAGGAGATTGACCGCTACGCCAGTGAGAATGTCAATAAACTCCTTGTGGGCAACAAGAGCGACCTCACCACCAAAAAGGTGGTGGACAACACCACAGCCAAGGTGAGCAGGCCCAGGCCAGGCCGCCCAGGGGTTTGGGGTCTGCTGCCTCTCACCCCTCTCTCCTCTCCTCCTCTTTCCTCTCCCCTTGTCAGGAGTTTGCAGACTCCCTGGGCATCCCCTTCCTGGAGACGAGTGCCAAGAATGCCACCAATGTGGAGCAGGCGTTCATGACCATGGCTGCTGAGATCAAAAAGCGGATGGGGCCAGGCGCAGCCTCAGGGGGTGAAAGGCCCAACCTCAAGATTGACAGCACCCCTGTGAAGCCAGCTGGTGGTGGCTGTTGCTAGGAAGGGCACTTGGGGTGGAACAGGAGGGGGCACCTTCTCCAGATGATGCCCCTGGAGGGAGCAAGAGGCACCTCCCTCTGCCTCTCTGGGGGCACTTGAGTCTGTGGCTTTGGGGTGTCCTGGGCTCCCCATCTCCCTCTGGCCCATCTGCCTGCTGCCCTGAGCCCCAGTTCTGTCAGGGCCCCCAAGGGAGGACATGCAGGACCTGTGGCTTGGGTGGGGGCAGGGGCAGGGGCTGCTCTGCTGCTGCCTCTAGGTACCTTGAAAAGATGCCCCAACCATGCACCTTCCTTTGGAACGAGGGCTCTGTCTGTCTCCCCACCCCCATGTATGCTGCACTGGGTTTCTCTTCTCTTCCTTCTCTCCCCACCTTTACAAGAGCTAAGGGCCCCCCTGGCCTTCGCTGCCCATGGCTGTAGTCAGTGCCTGGGGCCAGGAGTGTCGCCAAGGAATCCAGGACCTGGGATCCAGGGCCCTGGGCTCGACCTCAGGATGAACACTGGGGTCACAGGGGCCAAGCAGCCCACTCTTTCCCTGTCTCCCTCCACCCCTCCCACACTCAGCTCCAGCCGTCTAGCTGCAGTGGGGATACAGCACGGCTAGGGCAGGTGGGCGGGTGGCTGCGCTGGGCCTATGTCTTGAGCCCATAGGGAGCCTGCTCCTGCCTCCCTCTGCCCTGCCAGAGGCAGGCCCGTGTGCTGCCTGCCCACCGTGCCCCTTTGTCCCTGTGGCAGGCGGAGGCGGAAGGCCCACCGAGCCCAAGGCCAGGCACCAGCCTTAACCCTCACTCTGCCAGCACCTCTTCCCTATCCCTGAGGCAGCACATCAGGCTTATTCTCCCATCCTCAGAGCCTAACAGGGCAGAGCCTCATCCTGTGTTGCTACTTCTCTGGGAAATATGGGTGCAACCCAGAGTTGGGGGTCTCTCTGTTCACCCCCTCCAAACCCAGGATCCTGATCCCCCTGCCCTCTGGCACAGCTTCTTCCTGCAGAAAACAAATCTGGTCTCTTCCTGAGAAGCCATGTCCCTTGTGCTGTCTCTTGCCTGTCCCACCCACGCTGTGCCCTCCCCTCCACTCCAGCTTGTATTTAAATCCCTGGGCTGCCCCTTGGGTGGGGAGGCCCTCTCCCAGGTTCCCCTCTGGTGTCATGTCAGGCATTTTGCAAGGAAAAGCCACTTGGGGAAAGATGGAAAAGGACAAAAAAAAAAAAAAAAAAAAAAAAAAAACCAATAAATTTCCACTGGCCCTCAGGTGAGCTGAGGGTTTTTGCAAGGAAGTTGTGGTGACTGTGTGTGGTCTGTGGTGGGAGACGTCTTGGGGTAGGAAGTGGAACTGGATCTCTGGTGGGGTTCACAGGGGTCTTGGCTTGAATTCTTTGTCCTAGGGTTGCTGTCAAAAGACCTTGACCCACATACTGGGGCCAGGAGAGCTGCCTGCTTTTGCTGCTGTGGGCTGTCCCCAAGGGCCCAGCACGGATCTGGGAGGCAGGCAGGCGGCCATCAGCGAATACCTGGTTAGCCACCACCAACACCCACGCGGGCACTCGTCCAAGACGTGGAGTTGGGCAGAGCCAGAGTCAGGGGGGCCTCCGTGAACTCCAGACATACCCTATCGCACCTGACCGGTACCGCTACCAGCCCCGGGGTTCAGCCCCCTTTTGGGTGCCTCTACCCTCTCGGACAGTGTGAGTGCTTCGCACTTTGGACCTCAAGTCTGGCTCCCGCGCTGAGCGAGTGCGCTGTGTAAGGGTAGGGGAGCGTGCTGGCCCGAGTGGACCGAGGGTGGCCGTGGTGGGTTGATTGTGTGACGGTGGCAGTGATGTACGTCCAGGTCTAGGTCTGCGTGTTCCCGGGGGTACGTGGTGGTGGGCTCTTCCGGGCGGGGAAGCGGGCCCGGCGGGCTCGGCGCACAGAGCCGCGGCCCCGCCCGAAGCCGCTGCACGGCGGCCCCGCCCCCGGCTCCGCCCCGCCGGCTTCGCGGGCTGGAGAGCGAGGGAGCCGCGGGCGAGGGATCGCAGGATGAGCGATCGCGGCCCGGGCAGCCGGCAGCGGACGCGCCCCCCGAGCCCACCGGCCCGCGCCCCGCGCCCCCCACGGCCCCGCGGCCCGGGTCCCGGCCGCGCCGCCCTCGTCCTCCAAGCCCCTCGGGCCATGCCCGGTCGGCCCTAAGCGCGGGCCGGGGGGCGTCCCCTTGCGCCCAGACCCCGCGCTGGCGCCCCCCGGGCCACCGCCCGGCGCGGGGGCCATGGCGTTCACCTTCGCCGCGTTCTGCTACATGCTCACCCTGGTGCTGTGCGCCTCCCTCATCTTCTTTGTCATCTGGCACGTAAGGCTGGTCTGGGGCTGGGGGCGGGGTGGGGGGCAGGGGGCACACGGAGCGGGAGGGGGCTGGGGTGGATGGCCTCAGAACCCCGGGGAAACTTGGAGCCTCTTCTACGCTATCCCCCATCCGTCGGCTCCTGTTCGCCCCCATTAACACCCCCCAGCGTCGGCTTCCTTCCCCATGGGGCCCCCTTTCTCCGCCGCCCCCGCCTGTCTGTGGATATGGCAGTCGGTCTCTGACCCCCGCTCCTCTGACCTATCCAGTGGTGGGGTGGGGAACGGAATTCTGGAATTCTTGCTCCTTATCCTCCTGCCCCCTCAATCTAGCCACCCCCGTTTGTCTGTCAGGCAGTTTGTCTGTCTGTTGCTCCCCCCACCCTTTGGGTTTTTCCAGCGGGAGTGATGAAGCCGGTTGCTATGGCAACTGCATCTGTTTACAGGACCCACATATCTCGGAGCCAATTAACCCTTTCCCTTCCCAGCCCCCTCCCTGACCAAGGAGCAAAGGGCTCTAAGTAGATCCAGAAACCTGGTTCCCACCGCAGTTCATTTTGGGTACCCCCCAGTCCAGATTTCCTCTCCACTTCCCAGCTTCCTTCCTGTTTCTGCTCCCACATCCCCTTTGTCTTGTGCTTACCTCCCTGGTCTGCCCCTCACCCTGGCCTAGCTTCACACCTGGTTTTTCAGAATGTCCCTGTCTCCTCTCTCATCCTGCTTTCTGAGAGGGTCCCTCTAGCTTATCCTCTCTGGGGCCCTCTCCTCAAGGGCCTTCTCTTCTGGGCCCCCTTCCCCTCACTTCAGAACTATTGATCAACCTCCAGCTTATTGTTGGTGTCCGGGTCCCCCTTTTCAGCCCTCCCTCCCCTGCCTCCTGAGGTTTCTGTCCCACCAGGATCCCCTCCAGGCCTGTCTGTTGCAGCCATTGGCACCTTCTGCTCTCCTTCAGCACACACAGCCCTGATCTTCATTCCTTTCGGGGGTTCTCTTACCCCTCTCCAAGCCTTCTCCCTGTACCCCTTCCTGTCTTCCTCTCTCCCTCCCCTGCCTCTTTCCTGCTCTTCCTACTTCCTCTCCTTTCTTTTTCTGGGACCTGCTGCCTGCTCCATGGTTCTCCTGTACTCTCCTCCCAGCTCTCCCTTTGCCATCTGCCTTTCTCTTTTACTCGACTCTGCTGAACCCCTACTGTAAGAGGAATGAGCCCCCACAGGCACGTCCAAACCTTGCACCCCCTCTCCAGCGCTCTCTCTCCCTGTACCCCCTCTCCAGTGCTCTCTCGCTTTTGCTCCTCTTTCATTCTCTGGGTCTCCCGGTGGCTATTTCTTTTTTCTCCCTCCTTCCTTCCCTGCAGGGCCATGGACAGTCTTGTGGGATGGTAGGAGGAGGACTTGGGTCGTAAGGAATGGGAGGAATTGGGGACCACAGCCTGGGGAACACAAGGCTAGCCAGCTGCTGGAATTCAAGAAGCCTCCTTTCAACCCCCTGCCCCAAGGGATTCTCAGAGTCCCTTCATCCTACACACCTGTATCAATTCAGGCTCTGGGTGGCTCTGAGGGAATCAAGGATACCTAAGAATGACTTTGCCCTTGTGGAGTGCCCTGGCTGAGAGGAATATCCTGAGTTTTGAAGTAACATCTTTGTTTATTCAAGAAATATTTATAGAGCACCTACTATGTGTGAAGCAGTGTTTGCTCAGCCATTTAACTGGGTGATCTTAGCAAGTCATTCGTCTGGAGTCAGTTTCCTTGCCAGTGAAGTGCTTTAGACATCAGTGCCCAGAGTGAAGTCTGTTAAGGGGTGGAGGGGGCAGGAGGTATGGTCCTTGATCCAAAGCTGGTAAGAACTAGAACCTTTCAGGGCAGGACCCCAGATCCCACCCCAGCCCTTGAACCTAGGTCCCACTGGTTACTAGGCAACCCTGGTGGTGAGTGACGCGTGTCAGCTGTCACCGTGGGGGATTGTTTGTTCCGGGGGGGCTGAGTCAGCGCCAGGCAGCCTGGGGGGTGGGAGGTGCGACACCGGCTGCCTGCTGGTGGTGCCAGCTTGAGGGCAGACAGACGGCACCCTTCCGCTCCCTGCTGGACCCTGTTGCTGTGCCTATCAGGCGGGCTGCTGCCCAGAGTCAACAAGGGGCTGGGGGAGGAGCTCCAGATGGCCCCAGCTCCCTCCAGGAAGCCCATGTTCTTTCCCTCTGAGCTGTCTCAGGTCTGGGATGCTTGGGGGTGGTGGGCCTGCTGCCTAATCCTAGGCCTGGAGCTGAAGGGAAGGGACCCCAGCAGCTCCTCTGTCAACTTCTCCTAGGTCTGGACTATCATCCTCTCAAACACCTGCTCCCCTCAGGAATTTCCCACCAATGAGGACATTGCCATCAGCCAGACACCCCAACAGAAGACACCTTGGGCCCCTCTGTCTTACTTCCCCCCTGTGTGCGCTCTTTAGAGTCTGGCTTCTGGAGAGCTCTAGAATCTGTCTGCACCTCTCCATCTTCACTGCCACTCTCCTCAGACCAGCAAGAACCCCTCCTCAGACACTCAACAGTCCCTACACTGGTCTGGCCTGAGTATGACAAAGTGATCCAGACTTATAACTCTAGAGACAGAGTGGCCTTGGACAAGATACTTGACTTCTGTCTTAGCTTCCTCATCTGCAAAACAAATGAAAATAATACTAGCACTTAAGTCATTAAGGTTGTGGCAAACTGTGAGCTAATAAATGAAGGCCAAGGGATGGGAGTCTTGGTTAGCCACCTGTGCCCACCCCCAAGACCTCAGCCTGACCACCCTATTCTGCTGCTTTATAGCCACCAAGGACTCCTCTTACTCTTGTGGTGAAGGCCAAACTCCTGGGTCTGGCCTCAGGGGATCCATGTCCAGCTCTGGCCATCTCTCCAGCCCCATCTCGAACCATTCCCTCCTTTCTTCCCACTCCTCACACTTTCACCCCAGCATCTCAAATGCAGCTTCTTGAATGTTCTTTCAACCCTGTGCCTTTGTACCTGCTATTCCTGCCACTTGGTCTGCTTTCTCCCATTTGTTCACCAAACGCCTACTTAAGAGTTAGCCTGAACCCCCATCACTCCCACATGGGGTCCTCCTGTACCCCAGGGCCTGGATCACTTGCAATGTATTTCAGACTTCTCCCCCCAAGCAGGGGCTGTGTCCCTTGTGCTGAGCACAAGACCTGGAGAAAAGAGGCCATGTCTTGGGATGTCTGGGAAGAGGCCGTAGTGAACTCCACCAAATTGGGCATCAAGACACTAGGATTCCATTCCAGACGGTTGTGTGACCAGGCCCTGCCCCTACCTGGGCCTTAGTCTCTCCATGTTGCGATAACCTCTATCTGGCCCAATCCTCGTGTACAAATTCCAGTCTCAGGGAAGGACTAGTGTGGGAGGCCATCAGTTGCTGCCCTATCCCTGACGGGCACACGCCCCTCCCCCAGATCATAGCCTTTGACGAGCTGCGGACCGACTTCAAGAACCCCATCGACCAGGGGAACCCAGCGCGGGCAGTAAGTGATACATGTGCTGTGCCGAGGTGTGTCCGTCCGTCTGTCTTTCATTTGTCACGGGCGGCTTGCGGGTGGGAGTGGGGGTCGGGAAGGTGGGGGTGTGGTGTGGGGGGCCTGTGGCCATGCCCCTTCCTTGCTGTCTCCGCTCCCAGCAGACACCTGGCGCGGGTTTTGGGCTCGGGTTCCTCCTGGCGGGGCAGCAGTTGCCAGGCTCTGAGCTGTTGCCGTGGCGACGTGGGTGAAGGCCCCTCCATGGTGACGGTCGCCATGGGGACCGCGCGGCCGCTTCCGTGCGGTGCCGAGGATGCAGTAGAGACTGCTCTGCCGCCTCCTGGCGGCCGCGTGCGACACGGGAGGGAAGCGCTCCAGAGCCTGCTCTGCTGCCTTCCCCATGGCGGCCTTTTCCTTCCTCCACAGCGCGAGCGCTTAAAAAACATCGAACGCATCTGCTGCCTCCTGAGGAAGGTCAGTGTCAGGGATGGGGCAGGAGGCTCCCAGCGCAGCACTGCCCCCGCTCTGGCCCGGAGCCAGGCCCTCCTCTTTGGACCTATTTGATTCACTTTACCACCTGAACGGGTGTGGGCGGCCAGAGGCCTCTTATCCTTGAGTTCGTGGTGGGTCGGCACCTCCCAAACCCCAGCCCCCTTCTGCCTTGAAGCTTGGGTCTGTCCTGGCATCAAACTCGACTTTTCACCCTCGCTTCCCCAGCTGGTGGTCCCGGAATACTCCATCCATGGCCTCTTCTGTCTGATGTTTCTGTGTGCAGCAGAGTGGGTGACCCTGGGCCTCAACATCCCCCTCCTCTTCTACCACCTCTGGAGGTGAGGGCAGCAGCTGCCTGGGGGAGACAGAGGGCTGGGTGCAGGAGGCTGGATGGCGGTGGGCAGGCACTCAGGCCTCTCTGGGCCCCAGGTATTTCCACCGTCCTGCGGATGGCTCTGAGGTCATGTATGATGCGGTCTCCATCATGAATGCTGACATCCTCAACTACTGCCAGAAGGAGTCCTGGTGCAAACTCGCCTTCTACCTGCTCTCCTTCTTCTATTACCTGTACAGGTGAGGCCCTGCCCGTGGCAGTCAGAATCCAGGGAAGACATGTTCTAGGCATCATGCTTCCAATCCCAAGATCCTGCCCCTTGAACTAGAGGACTGAGGGCAACCCAGGGTGTGACCGGGTGGGTGGCTGAACTTGCTCAGGATTCAGGCTCACTGCCTCATCTTCCCACAGTATGGTTTATACGCTGGTGAGTTTCTAAGGGGGAAGCCGGCCAGGGAGCGAGCCCAGAATGGACCGGACGCCTGTGCACCCCCAGTCCTGCCTCTCGGCCGCAGAGGCCTCAGTCCTGGGGAGGGAGGGGGCACTGGTGCCCCCAGCCTCTCCAACCCCCAAACTGCTGCTGCGGGGACCCCCGCCTTTAGAGCCCTCCCCCTTGGACTAGGGCCAGGCAGAGCTCTAAACAGGGGCAGGGGCTCCTCTGCCAGCCTGTAGTCAGGCATGGCAGTCAGTCCTGGAAGGGGCGGGACTTCGGCCTTGTCCATTTCAGGGGGGAAAACTTGGGCCCTGCCATCAGGCAGAGCTTGACCCTGGAAATTCTGGGCCGCCCCCCTCTACCCTTACCCTGAGGCTCCCCCTGCAGGTGGGGGCACCCGCACCGGGAATGAGCAGGCTCAGCAGGGGGGCAGCCCCACTCCTAGTCTGCCCTCCCCCAACCCCAGGCTCTCTCTCCAGCCCCATCTCCACTTGCCCTGACCCCAGCCCACCTGTCTCTTGGACCTATTTTCTATGTCGCCTGGAGGAGTCCAGCACCCCCTCCCCGGCCATTTGTGACAAAATATGAATAAACTACTGCAAACACATGGGCCCCAGTCTGCTCCTGAAAGACCTGAAGAAAAGGTGGGGGGCTATGGAGGGGGTGCCTCAGAGCAAATTCCCCAGCACAGCTAATCTTGCCCCACTAGCCCAGGCCCCACTGGCAGCCCAGTCAGGTGGATCAGAGGCCTTCCAGGCCTCCTGGGCAGCTGCCATTTCTGTCCTCACTTTCCCATCTATGTATACTGAAACCCTTCCATCTGCCTTTCACTGCAGTATCAATGCCACAACTTCCAGGAAGCCCTCCTTGGGTCCACCCTCTTCCTAGACAGCCCTAAGTTGGGTCCCCTGGACAGTGCAGAGGCCCAGAGGTTGTAGCTCTCCCTCAGGCCCCAGAAATGAGGATCACACCAAGTCAAGGAAACCAAATTTTCAATGTATGGAAAAATCAGTGCCATCTGGGGCTAGGAGTCATCGGACCAGGTGGAAGGTCAACCAGTATATGATGAGGGGCTGGAAGGCTGCAGCTCCCAGAGTCAGGTAGAGCTGGAGACGCTGCCGAGGGGCTGGGCCCCCCACACTGTCAGGGCCCAGGGCTGCTGTCCGCAAAGAGCGCACCTGGAAGAAAGGAGTGCTGAGATTGGGTCAGGAGGGGAAGCTTGTCCCCAGCTCTGACCCAGGTGAGGAGGCAGGAAGGGCAGCCCCAGACTCACGATGAAGTACATAAGTGCAGATGAGGTCCAGGCCAGAGCCACATAGTAGCCATCACTGCCAAACAGCAGCCCTGTGAGCACACTGAGGATCATCCTGGGGGAGGCAGGCATGCTGGTGACCCCCGGTCCAGGCCTGAGATTGGCCCTGCTAGCCAAGGCCCTGGGTCCAGTCTAGACCCCACCCACCACCATAGCCCTTTACTCCCAAGCTGTCCCCACAGGGACTCAGAATCAAAATGGATTTGCAAGGCCCAAGACCTGGATATGAGACTCCCTCTCTCCTCTGTGCTCCCAAGGTGACTCCCACATATCTCCAACATCTAAAAGGTCACTCACTTCCTGGGATGACTGCTGGGAACAGCAGTCCCTCTAAGAGTGGAGCTAGTGGCTGAGGTAGGGGAAGGACATGTACAGGGTCATTCTTCAGGGCTGTAGCTATACAGACCTAGAACCCAGGGCTGAAGGCCCCTCCTCCATGCCCCCTCCACCCAAACCCCTCCCCACCCTCCAGCCCAAAGATGCTCACCCCACGTATTTGTAGCCGCTGTAGGCCAGTAGGTGGAAAGTGCTCAGTTCACTGCGCACGGTGGCCAGGTAGAGGCCCAGGAGCAGAGCTAGTACCTCCATCACCACCCACACCAGTGCTGTGCTTGCACACAGGCCCAGCACCTCTGGAGAGAACCTGTGGCCATGGGAGGGGACAGGTCACAACAGTCATCCTGTGGCAGGTAAGGGTGAGATGAGCGGCTAGGGCAGCAACGGATGGGCTGGGACATGGCACAAATGCTCTAGGGAGGTGGGGAGATGAGCCAGGAGGGAGGAGAGGGGGGTTGGCACAGACCTTTTCTGAATGCCCAGTGCCATCCCAGCCAGCAGCACGTAGGTGATGAAGGCCATCGCTGCCAAGAGTCAGAGGGAGGTCATCAGCCTGCCTTCCTCATCCAGAGCTTCCTTGTGAGGCATTCAAGGCCACTGACCCTCCAGCTGCCTCCACAGTTTTCCCTGTCTACATATCCCAACAAGGCCCAACCTCCCCTTTTGGCTCCCCAGTACCCTGCCTAGGTTCCCCTTCTCCAACAAGCCCTCTCCTTGAGTAAATGCCACCTGCATCTTCTCCCAGAACCACAAACCCCTCCTTCTCCCCTGCCCCTGTGCTAGGAAGCTTGTCAGAGTTTCCTGCTGTATCTCAGAAACTACATCATGGTCTAGGCACAGTGGTGCACGCCTGTAAATCCCACCTGAGGACCCAAACGCAGGAGGAGCACAAGTTTGAGGCCAGCCTCAGCAACTTAGCAAAACCCTGTCTCAAAATAAAAAGGGCTGGGGCTGTAGCTTGGTGGTAAAGCACCCCTGGGTTCATCCCTAGTACCCACCCCCTAAAACACATCATAAGCCAAGGCCATTGCACAGCCCAGACAGGACCAGCCTAATTTCTTGCAAGACTGAAATACAGGTTCAGTGAGACACCCAGGCTGTCCCTCGAGTCCAGGGCCACAGGGATGACCTCATCTTAGCCACTGGATGAGCTCTGGCCACCCTCACAACCAAGAACTCCAAGTTTAACCTTAAGCAGTTTTCATAAGACCTCAGAGCCAGTGGGAATGGGGTTCAGCACCAATTTAAATTCCTGTCTCCCTTGAGGCAGCAGACTGATGTGCCTCCCCAAAGGCAGTACCTGATGTCAGGAAATCAACTCTGCCACCTATACCATGTGGTCTCAAAGATACTGAAGTCCCTCTGAGTCTTGGCTTCAACATGTAATTTGGGGATGCCAGTGCCAGCTTTAATACAGTGGCCATGAGTGGCACATAGAATGAAGGACAGGAGAACCTTTGTCCTTCCTGGGGCAACTGGGTGGGCTGCCCTCCCTAGCAGCTCCTCTGGGGACTGGCCCCTCTGGAAATATCCTTCCCAGTGTGTCCACTCTGGACCTTGTCCTCTGCAGTTAACAGGACAGAGAAATCAGCAGCAGAGCTGCCCAGCCACAGCACAGTGTATTTGGCCTGAAAAATGTCATGTGAATAGGCAGTTGTAGGGACCCAAAAGGGAACAATTGCTTGCTCAAGGGGTCAAGGCAACCTTACTGGAGGAGGGGATGCTGGAGTAGGCCTTGGAGGACAAGTACTAACAATAATAACAGCTAGCATTTACTGTGGGCTCCTGTGTGCCAGGTGAGATGCTGAGCACACATCTCTGAATCTCTACAACAATCTTTTGAGGTAGGGGCTGCTACCATTCCTGCTTTACTAAAGAGTGCAAGAACCAGGCTAAAGTCCACAGCTGGAAATGGCAGGGCAAAGTGTAAGCCCAGAGCTCCAAGCTAAAGAGGGACATGGTCCAGATTAAGAAGTAGAAAGGTCACAAAAGGGTGCTGTGGGGACACTGAAGGCATATTCAGGAAGTTTCTTACTGGTCATTTCACCCCATCTACCTGGGTTGTAGCAACCACAACACAAAAAAGCACCAAAAACAGACACTGGATCAAGTTAAGCCTCTCTCTTCTTGCTCATGCCTCAAGGTACTGTGTCTCCCTGTCCAGGTCAGAGACTCACTAGGGATGTAGAGGTCAGGGGCGTTGAGGTCTTGCCGTGGAGGCAGAGGCACATCACGACTGTACTTCACTTCCCAGTTCTGGCAATGGTGGCAGTGGCCAGGTCAGAAGGAGAGAGGGAAAGAGAGAAGGGGGTTGAGGTCTGTTCACCAGATTCCTGGGGTGGGGTATGGGGAGGGGGCACTGCCAGCTCACCTGGTAGGAAGCTCACCTGGTGTGTGTAGGGGAAGATGAGCAGCCCTAGTTTCTTGGCCACATAGGCTGTGTCCACAGCGAAAAAATACTTGAGTTTGTTCACAGACACAAAACGGTGTAGCTGGGAGGGAAGAGAGGAAGCTGTGGAGGAGCCACATCCAGAGCCTGAGGGTACTCCTGTGTGCTCCTTCCCTGAGGACCACTATGAGGATCAGGTGGGATCCCAGCCCTACTCGGAAATCCTGCCACCCCTTTCCCTGGGGGCAGACCACACCTCCTTGTGCACTATGTCCTTTCCATGAGATGCGATGGAGCTGCCATAGGCCATAGCCACGTTGGCCATTGGGTCTCCAAGCAAATGGTTGACACTGAAGGCCACTTCGGCTCCTGGGGCTGGGTATCCCCCAGGTTGGCAGGGATAACCACCGCTTGTATCATCAAAGAGGGGAGGGGAATCAGGAGCTGCCCGGGCCCTGTGCTTGGAACCTGCAAATTTGGAAGTACTAGAATGGGTGAAAGGAATACCATACCACAACCCAAAACCCTTCCCTTTCCTCTGGCTGAAGAGCCCCATGTGGGACCTGGGTGCACAAGGCAATCTGAGAGAAAACCACGCTGTGTGAAGGCTAATTCAGAAAGAACTCTGATGAGGAATCCTTTGCGGAAAGTCCTTTACGATACATAGGCAAAGGAAGAGAGCCTGGAAGTAGCTGTCCACCTGGGGTTTCTTAAAGGGCTCTCAATCGAGTGGTGGAGAGTGAGTAGAAGTTGCTGGGTGAAGATAAATGGAAAGACATCCCTGCATGAACAAGGGTAAAAAAAGCGACAGCTGGCTATCCGGAGGGACTGAGCAGTGATCAGGGACCTTGCCAGGGTCATGACAGGGAAAGGAAGTTCTGGAGAACCCCGGGTCTGACGTGGAGATCCCAGCTGTGCTATCACCGCCCCATCTCAGGATTGGCCAAAAGGGCGAAGTCTGGGACGCGTTGAAGTCTTGCAGGGCAGAAACCCAAGTGACATCCCATGCCCTGGGCAGCGGGCACGACCGCCCCTCTCCCTCAGGGTGAGCGGGCCACGCCACTGACTTTCCTCGGGTCGGCCAGGCCGCGCCCCGCCCGTCCCACACCCCACGCACCGTGGGCTCCGTAGCCCGAGTGATAAGCCATTGCTGCGACGCTCGCTCTCCCTGAGGGACGGCTGCGCTGCCTCGTGGGTACGGTTACTAATAGAGCCGCTGCTTCTCTCCCGGGCCACCGACTGAGGTTACCCAGCGGCCAGACACGTCCCGGGGCTGGCCGACTGCGGCCGCCATGTCCGTAGCGTCATCCTCCGCCTCCTGCCATTGGTTCTTAGGGGGCTTCGGTTCTCCTCTCCCTTCTCTCAATTGGCTACTGGCGAGCCTTCGCTAAAGCAGATTCGGCCGTCGCCAACTTCCGGTCGGGGGATAGGCGGAGTGATTGGAGGCGCTCTCGGATTGGATAGTGGGTTTGCTAATTCACTGCGGGAGTAGCCAGTAGGTAGACGGGTGTCGTGAGTTATTTCCGCGTCTGCGCAGTGGAGCACTGGCCACTCGCTCTGCCACGACTGCACCAGGAGGAAGACTCAGCAGCAGACTGGCGGCTGAAGTCAGGCACCGAAGCTTCATTAGTGGGACGTATTCCAGGAGGGAATTGGGTAGTCGGGTTCAGACCAATCCCCGCCCCTGGGGACGCCTGCTCTTCCCTCTCCCTATTCGCTTTCCTCCTTGTCCCTCATCTTTCACCCAATTCTGTAGCGGAGCCCCAGCCGACCAGGCGGTGTTGGTAGGAGGCCGAGAGTCCCAGAATTCTGACTCCTCCTCCCTCCTCCCACTCCTCCTTTCTGTGAGGGTGCTGTCCACCGTCCAGTGCTGAAAATGCTCTCCGGCCTCCTTCGCCATCCTGCGGACCCACAAGAGCCTCTGCTGGGAGGGCTTGGGATTTGGAGCCATACGCTGCGCGCGCATATTAAAAAAGTCCCAGAAGTTGAGTAGTGTAGGTGGTGCAGGATCCTGCACTGGGTCTGTCACATCGACTCTCCAGTGGTCCAGCCGATTTGGGGCAGAGGCATGCTGATCTATTATCTCCTGAAGCTACAGCTGAAACTCCTGAGTCATTGTTGGTCCTGTATTCTCAAAGTGAGCCCCCCAAACCTCGCTGGTCCCGGGGAATTCCTTCTGTTCACTCAGGTTCTGACCACTCCCACCCTCCCTGGAGATAGTCTTCAAGGGCCTCCTTCTCTTCAGGCATTCCTTTCTAGAGAGTATGATCAGATTGAGACCTGCCCCTAATTAGCTATCTAGTGACCAGTTACACTAGATGAATTCCCTGTCCCCAGACTCAACCCACAATAGTCCAACCACTTTGCCTTTGACTAGAGGTCCCCTCCACTTGGGATGCCCTTCCCCCTCATATCCATTTTTCCAAAGCCTTTAGGAGTCAGCCCAGCTCTTGGCTCGGAGAGACAAAGAGAACAGAGGTTTGGAGGCCAAAGCCCGGGATGTAGGTGCCCTCTGGATACTTCCAATTTGCCCTGGATGTAGATGCTGTGAGGACAGAGCCTTCATCACTCTCCACTCCTACCATTGTCTCCCCAGGCCCAGTAGTTTCATATAGAAGACACCCAATAAACATCAGTGCCCCATAAATAAATAAATCATAAATAAATGGATGAAACCCTGGACCAATCCTTTCTCCTCTCTCTGTCTCTTATTCTCTGTTATGTCACCTTTAAATGGGTGGCCCTTTGCTTAAACACCGTCCCCCCCCCCCAAAAAAAAAAAAAAGAACTCACCCAGTATTGCAGCTTCCTATATTCCATGCACTGATCTAAGCTTGGGGACAAGACCCAGCCCGAAGCACAACTGTGAAGCTCTGAGGCCCTTAGGGGTCAAGGAGCAGTACTGGGGCCTCTTGTAGGTGGGAGTTAAACCACCAAGGGCAAATCCCACAGGGCTTGATGAATGCTTGTGAATTGACTCCAACACCTTTCCATCCCCATTTCTGAGATGGAAAAATTGAGTTTGGGGGTGGAGCATGCTACCCCAAGGTCTTGCAACCTAGGGTCCCCTCCTAAGAGGGGCCTAGCGCCACTGCCCAGCGGATGAGGCTCACGATGCCTTTCTGGATAGTAAATGCCCCAACAAGTGAGGCTTCCAGGATGGGTTCTGGGTGGGCTTAGCTCTAGGCTTACCCCTTAAAGATGGGATCCTGTGGGAGCCCGCACACCTTCAAGATTTACCTTCCTGGTTTTACAGCCCTGGGAAACTCAGGCGCCATAGAGCAAGGACTTGCTCAAGGTCGCAAGCGCTAGAGCGACGGGAGGAGAACCCAGGAGTCCGGCAGCCCAGTCGGCTTCTGGGGGGCTGGGGAGCGCCCGCGGTGCCAGGCGCTGCCAGCGGCGCTGCCGGTGCCGCGGGGGCGGGGTCAACGGAGGGCGGGGCGCCGGGCACCGCCAACGCCGCCGCCGCCGCCGCCGCGCTCGGGCTGGGGCTGGGCGCACTCCCTCCGCGGCCGCCGAGCCGAGCGGACGCCCCTCGGGGCCGCGCCGCAGCCCTCCGCGCCCCCCCTATCATGCCCCGGGCCCGGGCCGGGGCCGCCGGAGCAGCCAGAACACCATGCCCGAGGGCGGCTGTGGCGATGGTGGGGAGGTGCCTGCGCTCATCCCTGACGGCGAGCCGCTGCGGGAGGAGGTACCGGCGCTGTGTGGTGGGGACCCGAGCCGGGGCTGGAGCGCGTGAAGGGGACTAGCAGAGGGGGTACCCGCAGGAAGGGGGTTGAGGAGCGAAGTCCTGGGGCCCCTATGGCCAATGACGTCATTGGGGAGCCGGCATTCCGGCTGGGGTCCCAGACCGAAGGGCCGGCGAGGGGTAGAGGTGGGGCGGCTTGGCAGGAAAGAGGGGAGGCGACTCCCGCCCTTGGCGCCCCCTCAACCGTCCTCGCCCGTCCTGTGACGTCAGCGCCTGGCCCCCACGCCTTCCCCTTCCGCAGCACAGCCAGGGATGCTGACTCCCACCCCCAGGGCCACAGGGCCAGGCCCCCAGCCCAGCCAGCCGCTCACGAGGTGCCAGGCGGTGCCTGCAATGCAGCAGCAGTGACAGGGACTGGGAGTGGGGGAGGGAAAAGGGCAAAGAGAAGGGAGGCGGCCTCGGTACCCCTTCTCCTTCCTTCTGGTGGCCTAAGGGCCACCCTGCTGGAATCCCAGGAAGACCCTCCTCTGCCCTAGCCAGGAAGATCTGCAGGGGCCCTGTGCCGCTGGGAGAGGGCTGTGGTGGCCAGTGTCCGTTTGTCTGAGTGAACGTAGCATGCCCATGTGTGGGGTGTGGGAGAACAGTGGCGAGTATGTTCCCTACACCTGGGTGGGTGGGACACGCGTGCCCTGGGGTCAGGTGAGGGTCTGCTGGGTCCCTTGGCTTGGGTCTTTTCCCAGCAGTGTGTGTGCGTGTCCTGTCACTAGCGGGCCTGAGGTGTGGCATGGAATGCCCGTGTGGGTGTCGGGTTACTGCAGAGGTGGGGCATGTGCAGTGTGGTCAGGTGAAGGTCTGGTGTGTCTCTAGGGTTTGGAGAGTATGTGAGGCACAGGTGCATGCGTACGTGCTGTGGTGGTAGTGGTGGTGTGCGTGCACCTTGATGTGGTTGTAGGGATTTGTGCTTTAGGGACAGGGAAGGACCTGGCATTTCTTTGATGACAGGCCACATGTTCCTCCTGGGGATGGGTCCGTGATGAACACTGGTTGGGGGCATGGATGAGTGGTGTGTGTCCTGATTGTGGGGCTGGGTGGTGGTGTGTACCTGTAGTGAAGGAGCAGGCTACCCTGGGTGGTGCTGGGGACAGTGCTTCTGTCCTTAAGGCTCTTTTTCTTAAAGCCCTACATACTTCTGCTTTTTAGCCTTCTCCATGCTCCCCATCCTCTTGTCTCTCCGTTGGCACCAAGGATGAGGTGGCCAGGCTGGCTGCCCTGCCCAGGAGGTGGGCCAAGCCCTAGGGCCAGGGAGTGGCCCTGCTGTCCAGCAGCTGTGTCCCTCCCTCTCCCTCAGCACAGATGGGGAGTGGAGGGCGGCCCTCCATCTACTCCCCACCCCAAGACTCACACCTCCTCCGCTGCCAGCTCTCCCTCTTTCTCACTGTCTTAAAAGCCTCTCCAAGTCTCTTGCTGTCCCTAGTGGAATAAGGACCTGAGGGAGTCTCAGAGTAACAGTAATAACGTTTATTCCCATGGTCAGACTCTATGGTAAGATCTTCACTCTTATGATCTCCTTCAACCCTCACAACCCCAGGTTTCAGGTGAGGATATTGAGGTCCAGAGAGGATGAGGGACTGGCCCAAGTTATACTGTAAGTGGCAGAACCCGCGTCAGATCCTGGGCTGTTAAACTCCAAAGTTCATCCTGCTGAACCCTTGGGCCCCTGTGAGGCTGACCTCCCAGACCACAGGGCCAGGAGTCAAGGCCCAGAGAGGGCAGGGATGTGACCAAGTCCACACAGCAAATCAGGGCAGAGCTGGAGCCACCAGCACTCAATTTTCTCAGTAGCCAACATGGGAGGTTCTTTCCTCCCTGGCAGGAATTGGTCTGTTGTTCCTAGTGCTTGTGATTGAGAGGTAGCAGGGCACAGTAGAGGACAGGCTCAAAGCTGGTGGCCTGGGTCTGGACCCTGTAGCAGCACTGAGCTGGCTAGAAGCAAGGCCTGAAGCAGTTGGCTTAATCCCTTGAAGCCTCAAGTTCTGCTTCTATATATATAGTGGGTCCTGGGCACCACCTCCTTCACCGCCTAAGCAGGGTGGGTTTAAGCAGGGTGACTGGCCCAACCGTGGGCTCCATCCTGACTTCAGCCTCCCCGTCTCTGCCTGCCTTGCAGCAGCGGCCCCTGAAGCAGTCCTTGGGAAGCTCCCTGTGCCGAGAGTCGCACTGGAAGTGCCTGCTCCTCACACTGCTCATCCATGCTTGCGGGGCTGTGGTGGCTTGGTGTCGCCTGGCCACTGTGCCACGTCTGGTCCTGGGGCCCGAGGCAGCCTTGGCACGTGGGGCAGGGGGTCCGCCACCCACCTACCCGGCCAGCCCCTGCTCGGATGGCTACCTGTACATCCCACTGGCCTTTGTCTCCCTCCTCTACCTCCTCTACCTGGCTGAGTGCTGGCACTGTCACGTGCGGTCATGCCAGGCACCTCGCACGGACGCCAACACCGTGCTTGCTCTGATCCACCGGCTGCAGCAGGCACCACCCTGTGTCTGGTGGAAGGCCACCAGCTACCACTACGTGCGACGCACGCGCCAGATCACCCGCTACCGCAACGGCGATGCCTACACCACCACGCAGGTCTACCACGAGAGGGCCGACAGTCGCACTGCGCGCGGTGAGTTTGACTACTCGGCCCACGGTGTCCGCGACGTCTCCAAGGAGCTGGTGGGCCTGGCCGACCACGCGGCCACGCGGCTGCGCTTCACCAAGTGCTTCAGCTTCGGCAGCGCCGAGGCCGAGGCCTCGTACCTCACGCAGCGCGCGCGCTTCTTCAGCGCCAACGAGGGCCTGGACGACTACCTGGAGGCCCGCGAGGGCATGCACCTGAAGGACGTGGACTTCCGCGAGTCCCTCATGGTCTTCGCTGACCCCCGCAGCCCGCCCTGGTATGCGCGCGCCTGGGTCTTCTGGCTGGTGTCAGCGGCCACGCTGTCCTGGCCGCTGCGCGTGGTGGCAGCCTACGGCACGGCCCACGTGCACTACCAGGTGGAGAAGCTGTTTGGCGCCAGCTCGCCCCCTCCAGGGGCCATGCCCAGCGGGCCGCCTCTCTCCCGTGTGGCCACGGTGGACTTCACCGAGCTCGAGTGGCACATCTGCTCCAACCGACAGCTGGTGCCCAGCTACTCAGAGGCTGTGGTCATGGGCGCCAGCTCTGGCGCCTACCTGCGCGGCTGTCAGCGCTGCCGCCGCTCTGTCAGCAGCAACTCGCTGCCCCCTGCCCGGCCCAGTGGGCCCCGCCTGCCCTTCAGCCGCAGCCGTCTTTCCCTGGGCGCAGGAGGCCGGGCCACGCCAGGGGTCTTCCGGAGCCTGAGCGGGGGGCCACTGGGGCGCCGTGGAGAGGACACGGAGCCCCTGGAAAGCCCACCATGCTACGAGGATGCCCTTTACTTCCCAGTGCTCATTGTCCACGGGGACAGTGGCTGCCGGGGGGATGGGCAGGGTGCACTCTGAGAGTCCCAGAGCCACACCCCTCCTCACCATGGGCAGAGAAACCTGAGTAATTGTCCAAAACACGAGGGAGAACAGACCAGCCACACACGAGGGGTGGGATGGGGTGGGGTGGGGGTTCCCTAAACTACAGCAGTGACCTGTGTCATTCAGGGGAAATGGACGCCACCTATGTTGAGTCTATATTCATCCCCAGCATGGTTTCCCTCACTACCACCTTCCACTCCCTGAAATGGCAGATGATCAGGCTTGGGGGTTCCTGGCACATTGGGTAGGGAAGGAAGGTTCCAGAAAGGCTGCAATGGAATGGGGAGCAGTCCTGGAGACAGCAGTAGCCTACAACAAAGGGCTGCCGGCTGGCTCCTTCCTGCCCTGGCTGAGGCCACGCTGGGAGCCCTCCAGCAACACAGAAGCACAAAGTGGTAGTTTGGGGCTATGCCCAGCTGGGTTGGCCTCCCCAAAGACAAAGAGCTGGAGGTGGCAGCACTGTGGCCTTGGCCCCACTGCCCACCCAAGTTCACACCGCCTTCACATGCTAGATCTCTCCCTGCCTGCCCTGTCCCCTCTGCTCAGGGGCAGTTCCTGATCCGACCCTGTAGTGCAGCCTCCTCTGGGAGCCGGTTCTGGGAGCACAGCCTCGCCCACCGCACCCTGCTCTTCTCCCTAGTGTCCACACACCCTTTTCCCACCCAGACCCCTCCCCTGTGACCCGGGGCTCCACTCCTGCCTCCTGAAGTTCATGACTGCCTCTGTTGGCCATGCCCACGCCCCTCCTGTCATCTCTCCCCAGGCTTCTCTCTTCACCTTCCTGATGATCCACCGGACACATGGGGATACGGGGCATCCGAGGGGCCCTGGCCCTGGCCACTGCCTCTTGGACGATGCCCTTGCCTTGCCCTTCGTGGCTCTGCTTTTCCCACAGTGGAGCCTGGCCCAGGGGACATCGTCCCTCCCCTAGGGAGGAGAGAGTAGTCCCTTCCCTTCCAACTGGGGCTTCCACCCCCTCTCAGGGGCTGGTGGGGGAGGGAGGAGGCAGAGAAGGTGCAGATTAAATAAAGATATGAAATGGAAGGGCTTCTGTGCATTCCTGAGTGATGGGTTCAAGGTCACCACTGCAAACATGATGGGTCACCCACCCTGGGTCAGGGTGTGATGTCGGGTTCTGGGAGGGGATCAAGATTTGGACTGTAGCATTCTCAGGGGCAGGATGAAAGGGACCCACACTGCCCAGCCCTGAGGATTCTGAGACTCGGTGATTTCTTGTTTGTTTGTAGTGCTGGGGCTGGAATCCAGGGCCCCTGCTGCTGGGCTCCTGCCCCAGCCCTGAGGATCAGCTTTGAGTTACTCTGAGCAGATGACTCCATACTGCCCTGGGGTCTGGAGTCCCTTCTGCTACTGGGGCACTCTGCCACTGAGATGCACCCTCAGCCCTTAAATTTTTTATTTTAGGATAAGGTCTTGCTAAAATGTCCAGACTGGCCTCGAACTTGTGATCTTCCTGCTTCAGCCTCCCAACTCACTGTAATACAAATGACCGCTGTTCACCCAGCACCTGGATCATTTGTAAGGCACTGTCCAAGGTGGCCCCTCCTCCAGCTCAATGGAAGATTCCATTCTGCTGCTGGGCATGCTGAGGACAACAGGAAGAGCCGTGACCTGTGTCTCTAGTTCAGTTCCCCTGGTGGCTCCTGAAGTTATTACCAGTCTTGGGGATGGGCGCTGAACAGGTTGGAGGACGCCACGCTCGAAGCCGTCAGCCCCAAATTGGGACGGGCCAGCATTCGATCCAAAAAAAGAGAATAAGGGGCAAGGGAAGGGCCTCACTGACTGAGCAAGCTCAGAAAGGAGCTGGAAATGGCATCTTCACATGTACGGCTCTTCGGGGCGTTTCCTGGGCAAGGCCACTGGGCTAAGGGGCAGGCGTGAAGAATCCAACCAAACCAGCATGGCGCTGTCCCTCCTTGAAGAAAGGCACCCTCTTCTAATTTATATAAAAGCACACAAGGGCTGGAATTGGCCCCAGAAGGGCACTGAGAAGGGGTGGGATCTCCCCAAGCAGAGGTAGGGCAGAAGGTGTTCTGGGCCAGGCCAGTGCCTGAACAGAGTCCTGGGAAAGGGCACAAAGCAGCGTGCGCCGAGAAAGTAGTAGAGAGCCTTGGAAGAGTTGGCTGTGGATTCCCTACCAAACCCCAGAACTTGTCTTCAAAGTGGGGCAAACTAGTGGAAGGTAGTTGGGAAAGGGAAGTGATAAGGTCAGGGCTGCATGTTCATGTTTGGGTGTTTAGCCAAAGTCTCGCTGCCTGATGGCCCCGTGAGAGGACGGAGTTAGAAATCCGAGCCTGCCCTGTGCCGGCCCACTCCCTCACTGTGGGTGTGAAACCACCTCTTTGTTCAGAAGTAACTTAGGTGGTGTCCACACACTCAAGAAGGTGTGTTGGGAGCCAGGTGCAGTGTGCACCTCCATAATCCCAGCCATTTGGGAGGTCGGGGAAGGAGATGGCAAGCGTGAGGCTAGCCTGGACAACTTAGCAAGACCCTGCCTCAAAATAAAAAGGGCTGGGGATGAAGCTCAGTGGCAAAGTGCCCTTGGGTTCAATTCCCACTATCAATTAATCAATCAACAAAATATTTTTTTAAAGGTGCAGAGGGCAGGGAAGCAGATGTGCTGGCTCACCTCCTTCCTGCAGGGAAGGTCTCCCTCTTCCATCATTTTGCTCTAACCCCATAATACTGACTGCTTTTTGGCCACTGTCTGTTCTCCTCCCATCCTCAGCAATAGAACCCCAGATTTACTTAAGATGGTGTGACTGTGTGACTTAAATCTAGGATATGAGATAAAAACAGACAGTGTTGGAAGGGATTGCCAACAATGCTCCTTGAATTAGAGACAGTATTGGTGAAAACTATTTTTGTCCTCTCTCCATCTTGCATGAAGTCTGGAATGCATATGTGATAGCTGGAACTCCAGCAACTGTCTTGGATCAGAAGGTAACCTTGAAAATTGTAGCCATGTGCTGAGAATAGCAGAACAAGAAGATAAAAGATCCTGGTTTCTGATGACACCACGGGAGCTTCCATATTTTATCTGGGTTGCTTATTTCAAGATGCCATCGAGAAAGAGAAGTCAAATTTTTGTTTGCTTAAGTCACAGTTGTTTTTTGTCTATAATTACCAGCAGACTTTATTAATTATCTGTGCTGCATAACAAATTATCCTAAGTATAGTGACTTAAAACAGCAGTAATCGTCATGGTCTCCCCTGGTTTCTGTGGGTCAAGAATTCAGACAAGGCACAAGGATTGCTTATCTCTGCTCCCCAATGTCTAGAGCCTCCGCTGGGAGACTGGGGGGTTGGGACTGGGATCATATGAAGGCGTATCCACTCATGTCTGGCAGTTGGGACCAGCTGATGGCTGAGGGCTAACCAGGCTGGACACTGGTCAAGCACACAGGGCCTCCCTATGGGGTTGGCTTCCTCATAAGCATGGTGGCTGAGTTCTCAGGACAAGTACTGAAAGAATGAAACTATTGTTCCTTCTAATCAGAAGCCACACAGCAGATTTTGCCCCTTTCCATTGGTCAGTCATTACAAAGTTCCACCCAGTTTTAAGAGGACAGAACCTATGATCCAACATTTTTTGTTTTTTTTTTTTGGTGGTGGTGGTACTAGAAATTGAACCCAGGGTCTTGTGCTTGCAAGGCAAGCACTATACCAACTGAACTATATCCCCAGCCCCTGATCCAACCTCTTGATGGAGGTTTGTCAATGTCACATTGTAAGAATAGGATGTGGATGGGAGATGTTAGTACCATCTTTAAAAATGCAGGCAGTTGGGCTGGGGTTGTGGCTCAGTGGTAGAGCACTTGCCTAGCATGTGTGAGGCACTGGGTTCAATTCCCAGCACCACATATAAATAAATAAAATAAAAAGGTTCATCAACAGAAGAATGAATTTTAAAAAATGCAGGCAGTCAATTGCCAAGCCAATTGTCGTTCTTAACTGATGGACATCTATACAGTAGTCTGCATTTTAACTTGGTAGTACTGGGCGTTGGACCCAGGGGTACTCTACCACTGAGGTAAATTCTCAGCAATTTTTATTTTCTATTTTGAGATAGCATCTTCCCAAGTCCCCCAGGCTGACCTTGAACTTGTGATCCTCCTGCCTTAGCTACCCAGGTAGCTGGGATTACAGGTGTGTGCCACCACCAACTTCTTCATGATGCTGGTTTGAAGGAGGAAGGCAGTGGCATGTTAGATGTGGGCCAATTGGGGGCAGAGTGACCTGCTCAGGTCATTTACTTGGGCCTTCAGGCCTGCAGTAGGTTTAAGGTGGCCACAAATTCTTTGTAAGTCCAACCTAGCCTCCTGGCAGATTCAAAGCCAGGTGGAGAACTGAGGCCCCCAGCCAAGAGCCACAGAGGCCTGCAGCCTCAGGAGCCGCCCCAAGTGAAAACAACAGATCCCAGCCAAGCTGACCTCCAGAATGGCGAGAAATAAGACATCCCTGTTGTTTTAAATCATTACATTTTGGGATGATTTGTTACTTGCTATAGTCACTGACAGAGGCCCTGGACCCTCATGAGGGAGAGCGTTGGGTCGCACAGTGGGAGAGGGAGAAGGGATCGAAACCTCCCTTGTTTGGAGGACAGCTGCCATCTCAAGTCTCCTGATGTTTCCTGTTCACATTTTGGGCCTCTTTGGGAACCAACCTCAAGCCAGGATGCTCCATTTAAAACTGTTCTCAAGAGCAGGGTGCAGTGGGCAGGACCGTACTGAATTCAGGACTGAATCAGGAGAGTAAGGCAGGAGGATCACAAGTTTGGGGCCAGTCCGGACATCAAGGCAAGACCCTGTCTCAAAATAAAAAATAAAAAGGTCTGGGGTAGCTCAGTGGTAGAGTACCACTGGGCTCAATGTCCAGCACCACACCCGTAAAAATAAACGAACCCATTCTCAAGAGGAAAGCTTCCTCCTGAGCACAGGCGCAGGTCCTGGCTCCCAAATCCCAGAGGCCTGGCCTCTGCTGACTGAGGCTTGGCCTGGGCTGCATGCAGCATGCCCAGAACAGAGCCCTGGGTCCCAACTCCCACCCGTGCCCATGCCACTTCTGTCCTCTGTCTCAGTAAATGGCACCAACCGGTCAGCTGCTTCGACCAGACGCCTGCATGGCAACCATTCCTTCCTCTTCCTCCTCCTGCTTCTTTTTCAGCTGTTTGGTTTGGTTTGGTTTTGAGGTACTAGGGATTGAACCCAGGGGCACTCTTCCACTGAGCTATATACTCAGCCTCAGCCCTTTTTCAAATTTTTGTTTTGAGACAAGGTCTCAAACTGGCCTCAAATTTGCAATCCTCCTGCCTCAGCCTCCTGAGTAGCTGGGATTATGGGCATGCACCCAGTGCTAAGGCCACCACCCACCTGCGACCACTCCAACTTCCCCTTCTCACCGCCACTTGCCTCACAGTCCACTCTCCCAACTCTAACTAGATTATTATTTTTTTAATTTTAATTTTTTTTTTTTTTAATTTTGAGACAGGGTCTCACTAGGTTGCTTACAGCCTTGCTAAGTTGCTGAGACTGGCTTTGAACTTGTGATCCTCCTGCCTCAGCCTCCCGGGGCACTGGAATTACAGATGTGTACCACCATACCCAGCCCAACTAGATTATTTTGAAGATCTAGAAGTTGTCACATTTCAGGCATGATCATCTCCTTCACCACCCCTCATGAAATCAGTCACCCAGGATTCTACCCACAAAACACTGCTGTAGACTCCCACCTCCTGGCCAGCCCAAGTCCCCACCCAGCTTGCTCCAGACCCCTGGGGCCCCTCCCCCATTATTCAGAGTAGTAGTGACTTAGAAATGAAATTCCATCTCCAGGACTCCAAGAGACGGTCTCAAGTGACTGCTGGTTGGTCACCCCCACTGTGTCTTTCACTCAGTTCCTTTCACTTCCTTTCTGCTGCTCACCATAAATTATGATTATTTGGGACTTTTTTGTTTGCTACTAGGGATTGAACCCATGGATGTTTAACCACTGAGCTACATCCCCAGTCCTTTTTATTTTTTATTTCGGGGTGGGGGGTCTCATTAAATTCGTTGAGGCTGGCTTTGAACCTGTGATCCAGCAGCCTCGCTCTCCCAATTTGCTGGGATTACAGGTGTGCACCACCAAGCATGAGGTTTTGTTTTTTTTTTTTAATGTTTCTTTTATGAGAATTAAAGTCATGGGAGGCAAATGGCTACCAGTGGAGATCCTTGAGTTAGAGGGAACCTGACTCTGCCACTACAACCCCTTAGTGACCTGGGCAAGTCACTTATCTTCTTTGTGCCTCAGACTTGTCATCTGCAAAATGGGAGATAACCATAGAATCTACTTCAGAGGGCTGTCACAGGGTTAAATAAGATACTACACCACCATGCTTAAATCAGGGTCTGCACAGGAAATTCATTTACGTTTCATATATACTCTTTACATCTAGCCTGCAGGTAATTTGATAGGTGCAGAATTTTCCACTTGTACATCAGGTGGGCACACAAAAGCTTTGGGTTTTGCAGCATCTTGGAGTTTGGATTATTGGATGAGGAATGCTCAACCTGTAATAGAGAAAAGGCTTTCTCTCTCTCTCTCTCTCTCTCTCTCTCTCTCTCACACACACACACACACACACACACACACACACACACACACACACACCAGCAGCCACAGCACAATCTCTGGCACACAACCGGTGTCCAGTGGGTATGCGTTGAGTGAGTTCTGAGAGCTTCCCTGGGGTTAGCTGGGCTCAGGGGTAGAGTAGTGGAGCTGCTCTTGTCCTGCAGCCCAGACCAGCAGAGGGGGCAGTCCTTGCTCCCCCATCTGAAGGGCAGCGCTTCTGATCTTCAGTTCGTGGGCCTGAGAAGGGCTCCCAGGCGTGAGGTGCCTCCCAAATCCTGCAAACCATGGAGCTCTGTGTTCCTCCCCGGATCCAGGTGCCAGGCCCCCAGATGCTGGGAGCTTCTCTGGGTGGCAGGCCCTGGCAATTTTTACAGATTTCACCTTTCCTCTTAGGTCACACCCCCTGCCTTTCGTTCCCCAGGGCCCATCAGAATGCAGTACTTGCTGAGGGGCTCGGTGTGTCGGGAAAGGGAAGGAGGATTAGAAGGAACCAAGCTAAAAGTGGGCTGTGTCCTGAGGATGGGAAGGAGACTGCCGCCCCTGCTGGGCACAGGCCAAAGCGCCCGGAAGTCAGACTCAACTCAAAGCTGGAAACACAGATGGGATAAGTTGGTAACTGCACATCAAGCGACAGCTCTACTGCATCTGCTCCACGGACCCATTTCTGTCCAGAACATCAGCTGAGACGAAAATCAGCTCATTTTCAGTAGCCAAGGTCACACTTCAAAAGACAGATGTAGTTTTCCTTTCTTTGACTGCTTTTTGTGTGCCTGTGTGTGGGTATGGTACTGAGAATTGATCCCAGAGGAGTTTTACCACTGAGCACATCCCCAATCCTTATTTATTGATTTATTATTTTGAGACAGTGTCTCACTAAACTGCTTAGGGCCTCACTAAGTCACTGACGTTGGCCTCGAACTTGCAATCCTCCTGCTTCACCCTCCCAAATCTCTGCAATTTCGGGTGTGCACCACCACACCCAACCTCTTTGCCTTTAAAAAAATGTTTTTTAAACTGACCAAAACAAAAATACTTCTTTTTTTTTTTTTTTTGGTCAGGCATAGCAAACATACTCACAAGTAGAGAACATTTCACAACAAAACCCTATCGACCACAGGTTCTAACATTATCTATGTCATGCTCATTTTGATTCATTTTCTTTTTAAAAAAAATCCCTGATATTATTTCATGCCTACATTCTTCAGGATGCAGCCTTTAAGAAAGATGAGGGAAAGCCCAGTGCAGTCGTGCACACCTGTAATCCCAGCAACTTAGGAGGCTGAGGCGGAAGGATTGCAAGTTCAAGGCCAGTCTCAGCAACTTAAAAAGACCCTGTCTTGAATGAAAATTTAAAAAGGGGCTGGGGATGTAGCTCAGTGTTAGAGCACTTGGCTACTATGTGTCAGGTTCAATCCCCAATACCAAAACAAAACCAAAAATTTTCAGTACAATAGTTTCAATTTATGTGTTTTGAAAGCACCACATATCATAAGACAATTATGTCTATAAAAATTACAAAAGTATAAAGACTAAATATTTTAATAAAGATCAAATTGAAACCTTTAAAAATTATGAAATGAATACATGATCATTTAGAAACTCAAACATATACAGTCATACATGGACTGCCCTCCTCTACTGCCTGCTTCACTTGGTACTGGGGATTGAACCCAGGGGAGTTTCAACACTGAGCCAAATCCCCAGTCCTTTGTGATATGGTTTGAGTGGGTGACCCCCAAGTTCGTGTGTTAAAGGTTAATCTACAAATTCATATGCTGATGGTATTGGAGGTAGGGCCTTTGGGAAGTAATTAGGGTTGTGGGAAGTCATGAGGTTGGGGGTCCCATGGTGGCTTTATAGGAAAATAAAGAGAGACTCAGGCAAGCAGCTTACTGTCTCCCCATGCGACACCCTCCACCATGTTAAGCTGCAGCAAGAAGGCCCTCCCCTGATGCCGGCACCTTGATTTTGGACTTCCTGTCCTCCAGAACTCTGAGCAGAATGAACTTCTAATGTTCATAAATACCCGAGCTATGGTGTTCTGTAATAGCAACGGAAAGCAGACCAAGAAAGTCTGTTTCCCCAGTCAAGCTGGAAAACCAAGGGTGGGTGTGTTAGGCCTCACTGTTTGAGGTGGCAGTGCTGGTGGTTTCTGGGACTCCTGGCATTGTGCATTTTCAACCTTGACTCTGTTTTGAGCTCCTGATTCAGGTATGGGAGTTTTGGGACAGTCCACCTGGATGACCTCCTACCTATCCCAAACTCTACCTATCCCAAAGCAACTCCCTCAGCCCACCCTCTTGATCCCAGTACCTCCTGCTGGGCCTCACCACCTCTCAACCTCATTACATTAGGAATCAAATTTCAGCGTGAGATTTAGCAGGGACAAAGCACGTCCCAGCCACAGTACTGACCGTATCATGCTGTCTCCCCAAAGCGGCCTCTCCTGCGTCTCCTCCTCTGTGAATGGAGCCACCCAGGAGACAAGTAGAGCCCCACAGTCACTGTTGGCCTCTTGTCCACACTCAGTGAGCCACTGGGTCCTGTTCATGCCTTTTCTCAGTTTTGCTCTCTCCTCCCACTCCAATGCCTCAGCTGCCAATGCTCAGGTCTCCATTCTCCCTTGCCAGGGCAGTGCCCTAAGTGAACTCACTGTGCGTGATTGCTGCTCTCCTCCTGGTCACTTTTGTATCCTGGTCCCTAGTGGAGTCTCACTAAATACTGGATAAATGACTGGACAGATGGATGAATGACAAATTACTGTGGCTATAATAGCTACTAGAGTATCCCCATTTTTCATATAAGAAGGCAAACACAGAGCCATTAGGGAATTTGATGAAGTTTCCTCAGTCATTAAGTAGTGGCACTGGAAGCCATCCGAGGCCACAAGATGCAGACTGCTGGCTCTCCCCAGTGCGCTGGTAGGCCTCCGGGTGAATCCTCCCTGAACCCATGGAAACCACACCAAGCCGTGGGCTGCCAGGTGCCCTGAAGTCGCAGCTCACCGGGGCTCATCATCCAGACCCCAAGTTCATGTCTTATCATCCACCCAAACCACATGTGACTAACTTCCTAGGAGAGGAAGGCTGAGTCCAGCGTCATCAGCCTCCCTGAGAGTCCAGGCTTGGAGCCTCACTCCTAAGAGCCAGCTGCTAGGAGGAGGGCACTTTGATTAGAGACATGGCTGACAGGTCTGGCCTGGCTCTGACAGCCAGGAGCGAAGATTCCAGCATCCGCCTGGGTTCAGCCTCTGCTTCCTCATCGGGTCAGCCAGGGTAGATGGCTTGACTCAGGCAAGTACCTTCAGCTCCATGTCTGTAAATCGTGACAAGAATGGCATTTACTAAGAATGGAGAATGTTATGGATTTTAGATGGATTAAGACATGTAGGGCGGGGGTTGTGGCTCAGTGGTAGAGCACTTGCCTAGCATGTGTGAAGCACTAGATTCCATCCTCAGCACCACATACAAATAAATAAATAAATAAATAAATAAATAAATGTCAATCAACATCTAAAAACTATTTTTAAGAAAAGATGTAAAACCCTTAGAATAGGATTGGACGAATTAAGTACTTCAAGTATTTGCAGTTATTTTCATTTCTTTGGCACCAAATCCTACTGCCATTTATAATGGGAAGAACTCCACTCTCCAGGCCTGAGGTCGTCCAGAGGCAGCTGTGGGCAAGGTTGGCAGGCACACTCCACTTGGTACTTAGCAGGTGACAATCCCCACTCTAACCCAATCTGTCCCAGTAATGCTCCTAGCACTGAACCTGTCTCCTGCCCTCCTGAGCCCCCTCTACAGTGAAGGAGTGACCCAGAGAGAACTTTCAGATGTGAGTATGAGCACTGAAAGAGAGGTCTGAAGCGCTGCTTGATGTCAACGTCCCTTGAAGGGAAGCCATGACCTTTGGCTTTCACACAGGGCCTCTGACCCAAACCCACACAGCCAAACCAGCAGCCTAGGGAAGGTACCCATGCTGTGGAGCGGTGGCTGGGGAGCAGGGAAAACCAGCCCTAGGAGTGCTGCGTCTCCAGGTGAGAAGCTGTGCTTTCACCCTGAGAACAGGGATTCCTGGGACAGAGTCAGCCAGAGTCCCACCAGCCACTTTAAAGACCGTGTCAGCCCATGTGAAGACCCCTTGGGGACGGACTTCCAAAAATGCCTATGCCACCAGGGGAGGAGAGGGAGTCGGCGGAGTTTTAAGTAACACAAACATTTAACAAATCAAGCAGCTAATTCCTGAGCATTTAGTATGCTCTAGGAAAAAGGCCGGAGTAAGGCCTCTCCCAGTGGCTGTAAGTCCGCGGTGCCAAAGACAGGTGGCGCTAAAGATTCATTCACCGACGCCATCTGCCAGGCTCTCCTCCGTCCAGAGAACACGGAATCTGACGGAGCCGGTGAGTATAGGAAGGAGAGGGCTCCAGGACCGAGTTTGGGGCATCCTGGTCAAAGACTAGCGGGTCTCGGCATACCCTGAAGCGGGTAAGCGAAGCAAGCCCCCGAGTGGGCGGGGCTCTCCTCCCAAGAAGGTGGAGCCTAAGCATGGGTGGGGTCGTGCATTAGCAAGAAGCGGGGCCTGAGAGAGAGGCTGGGCCTCGCTCTCTACCTGGACGGTATGTGTGTGCAGTTTGTGGAGACTTTAAGGGGCTGTGGGAGGCGGGACTTGTGGGCATCTTCAGTGGGCGGGCCCCAGAGGAGGGGCTCTGCTAGGTGAGCTGTCACCTGTGTGAGGGCGGTAGCTGTACCTGGCGGGAATTCTCTGGATCCACTGGGTGGAGGGGCGTGGCTTGTAGCTGGGGGCGGAACCTGCGGGAGAGTTGAAGGGAATTTCACACATTTCCTTGGAGGGCGGAGTTTGCGTCGGTCTCTCCTGGGCAGAGTTAATATCTCTGCAGCAGAGTCCCAGGTTCTGTGAAGGCCGGAGCTTGCTGTCGTGTTAGGGCAGATAATTGCGTGAGACCTCCGGGAAGCCAAGACAGGCAACTGCGGTCTGCCGATCAAGCGAAGGAGGCGGGGCCTATGGTGTTAGTAGGCGGGACCGATACAGTTGAGGGGAGGGGCAATAACTGCGGAATCTCTGAGCTGGCGGGGGGACAAGCCACGAGGCTTTGGGGGCGGGGCTCTGGACCGCTCCCTAAGGGGTCTCTAGACAGCAGAGGTGGGCGTGGTTCATGGCTTCAAGGGGCGGGGCTGATAGTGCTGGAGTCTGGCACTCCGGGTTGGGCGGGGCCTGAGAGTCAGTGGGCGGAGCCTGAGACACAGCTCTCGATCTGGGAGGAGCCGGGACTCGGAGCTAGCGGGGGCTCTGCCCTGGGAGGCTGTCTGTTTAGGCCCGCACGCAGCTCCGCATCTGGTGCTCATTACCGGATGACAAAGAGCCGGCTCTGGGCCCCCTTCCCTGTTCCCATCCCCCCTTCGACTGCAGTACATTTAACTCCCTCGTGCCCTCGGGGCGTTCTGGAACCCTTGCCCTGGGTCACCTGAGGGAGCTCCAGTCCTTTGCGTCCCGGGAGATCTTGTCATTCCCCAGTCTGCGCCCGCACCTCCTTCCCAGACCCAGGTGTCTGAGCAGCCCTGCGGCCCCCGGCCCCATACAGCAAACCTCCCTGGCGGCGTCTTGGAGGTTAAAAGCTGGGCAGGATCTGGCGGGGGCGTCTGGTTTGAGTTAGGGGAACGTGAGAGCGGCGACGAGGGGCGGTGCGTAGCCTTCCCTCCGCCCCCTCTACGACCCCCCGGTTAGTCCACAGCTCGGACCCCCCCTCTCCGGGTCGCCTGGGGCCCAGTCCCTGAGCCAGAGGGTGTTATAGCGCTCCAGGTGGAGAAGGGGCATTGGACCACCCCTCCTCGCCCGCCCCGGTGGTGGTGGTGGCTCTGCCCCTTCCTAATTAGAGGCCCCAGAGACTGAAACTAAAAAAATTATAGAGGCAATGGGAACCGGCGCCACCCCGGCCCCAGGTCCCGCCCCCTCCCCCCAAGGCTGTGAGCCCAGGATGAGGGAGGTTACCCCACACGCTGTGATCTTTGACCTGCCCATGCTCCAGTTCCTGGGACACTGCATCCCTGATCAGCCTGCGCCCTCGCTCAAGCTGGGCCCTGCTGAGTTCTCTCAGACCTGGCACCAACCCCATTCCACATGTGAGAAGAGGAAAGTGGGTCCCTAGCGGCCCTCTTACTTCTCAGGCTGCCTGCGGAGCTGATCTGGGATCTCTCTTGGGTTGGGCTCTCTTCCCCATCCTAGCTTCCCCAGAGCAGAAAGGAGGAGGAGACTCCAAAAGCACCCACAAGTCCAGGGCAGCAGCATACGTGGGTGACCCCCTGAGTACCAGCCCCCAACTCTAGGCAGACTTCGGGGATGGGGAAAGTTACTAGAAACTCATCCCCTAAATGTCTCCTCACTTCCCTGAATGACCAGCCCGGGAGGCTACTTTTCCCCCTAAATCCCAGTTTGGTTCCAGTTCAACAGAAGCTCTCATCTCAGGATGCCCTGAGGGATTCAGTCCCACCTTCCTGGAGTTTTGGTAAGAAGAGGAACAATTATAGAATTCTCTCTGTGCCAAACCTCAGACTCCTGGGCTTGCTGTGCAACTGTGGGCAAGGCTTTGCCCTCTCTGGATTCCTCTTTCCCCGAGAATCCCAAAGCATACTCTCCCTTAAGGGGGTCTTACCTTACCTAGACAAACTGAAGGAAGAGCCGTTCCTTTTTGTCCTGAGTCCTCCCAGACCCCCCTCAGGCATCAATGGGGGCCAAGAGCTTTGAGTGAGGTTGGCACCCCATTTATTGGAGAAGAACCCAGCACCCACCCCCTGAGGTCCTGAGGGCCTTGGTGTGTCCTCTACCATGAGTGCTGGACCCGGTGAGCAAGAAGCCTTCTGTCCAGGTGGTAGCCCCCCGTGGGTCTCTGGTGCAGCCTCAGCCATGTGTCCAGCGCATGTCCCTTCCCCCTACCCTGCAGGGGACATCTGTGCCCCATCACACGCTGGTTCTGCAGGTCTGTACCCCTGTGAGGCTGCCTCTGGGGGCCATGGGTTCTGTTGGGCCTTTGCTCCCGGCATGGGTGACCCAGCGATAGCAGTCAGTAATACGCTTGTTGGGCGCATGGGGGCCACAGCGGGTGCAGTACACAATGCCCAGTGCAAGCAGGACAACCAAGAAGACACATGTGGGCACGAGGAGTGCCACCAGCAGCCACCGGTCATCCCTTTGGCTTCGACCTGCCAGACCAGCCTCTGCCAAGGCTGTTGGGGCTGCCGTAGGTGCCACTGAGGGCAGCCACAGGGCCAACTTGGGACTGGAGCCACCTTCCCTTGGGACTTGGGGGGCTTTGGAATGGACATGTGTAGGGATGATGGGTGAGGTCTGGTTAGTAGGGATCTGAGGAGGGAGGGGAGTGGGGAGAGCTGGGGGTTGGGTGACAGCAGGCACAGGGATTTGATGGGCAGGGGTCACAGGGGACCTGGAGGTGGGGGGCAGAGAAGGCTGGACAGTAGGGATGATGGACAGCTGTGGGGCCTGGGTTCTGAGGACTAGGACATCTGGGGCCAGAGGAGATTGATGGGCACTGGGGGTGGTGTCAAGAGGGGCAGGGTTAGGTGGGATTCTAGGAAAGTGAGTGGTGGTCTGGGTATCCGCTACCTGGGTGTTGGGAAACATAGGGGAGTGATGGCCAGGGAACAGTTTGGGATATTTGGCTGAGATCATGGGAGGTTGGTGGGCGGGGGGCCGTGCTGGGTAAGTGACAGAGCTAATACGGGGCTGGTGGGAAGAGGGCAGATCTGGATAGTTGGTTTCAAGCATGGGGAGCTGGTGGTCAGGAGGCACAGCTGGGTGTGTGGCAGGGACCAAGGGGGGCTGAAGGGCAGGGCTCAGGGGTGGGTAAGCGGCAGAGATAACAGGGGTGTGGCGGGCAGAAGGCAGTGTGGGGCGTGTAGCAGAGACTACCATGGGCCGGGTGGCAGAGAGCACTGAGGAATGGTAGGGGACCCTAGGGGCACTGAGCGGGGGTGGCCAGGTGGGCTCCGGGTAGGGTCTCCTGGGCTCTAGGTTCTCTGGGAAGCTGGGTCTATAGGCCAGGCCAAAATCTGGTGGCTGTGTAGGCTCCATCCACAGGATCCCAGGCACCTCTGTCCAGCCACCATCGAAGACCTCCCAGGCCTCATCTTCATCCTCTTCCTCCCCATCATCCAGCAATTCATCTCCAAGGTCCTGGGAAGCCCTGGCGCCCATGGCCCCTGCGGGACTGCAGCTGATGCCATCTGCCTCAAGCTCGTGACCCTCACTGCAATAGCACTCGAAGCCACCAACGTAGTTGACACACATCTGCTGGCACACACCGGCGATCTGGCACTCATCCGTGTCCACACAGCGGTGGGGCTCATCCTCCGCGGGCCGGAAGCCCAGGCGACAGTGGCAGCTGTAGCCTTGTGGCCCCCCAGGCTCACACTGCTGCTCACAAGGGGCCTGAGCACAGGGGTCCTCGCAACTGCGCCCATCTGCTGCCAGCCGGAAACCCTCTGAGCAGCGGCAGGACACATGACCATCTACCTCCTCCACACACTCGTGATCGCAGCCCCCGTTGTCCGGGCCACAGCCAGTCCCTGGGCAGAGGGGCCCCGTCTGGGACCAGCCCACACCACCCTCAGGCTGATTCACGCACAGCAAAGAGGCTCCCCTGCCAGCCTGGCACTGCACGGCAGCCACGGAGCCGAAGGGCAGCCACTCGAACTCCGTGGAGACCAGGTGGAAGGGCGTGGTGTAGACGGCCGGGCCCGCCTGGCCAGCTTCCTCTGGCAACGCGGGGCAGGCACCCTCGAAGCCAAACTGGCATAGGTAGCCGTCCACCGGCAGCGTGCACGAGCCCTCTTTCCAGCGATGCTCACCACTGGCCTCAAGGGCCACACAGCGCTGGGCCGGGCAGGGCCCTAACTGGGCTGACTGGCCCCAGTTGGTGAAGGCCGTGTCCTGGTCTCCCGTGGTCCACGTGAAGCCACGCAGTGGCCGCTGCTGCTGGCACTGCCGGGCCTGTCGCTGCAGCCCGATCCACAGCAGCTTGTTGGCGGGGCCGGCGCCCACCAGGCTGTCCACGCGCCGGGCCTCCTCGGGCGTCCGCGGCGTGGCCAGGTCGCCCCCCAGCTCGCGGCAGGCCCGCCAGGCCTCCAGGAAGGTGCGGCGTTGCGGGAAGAGCGCGTAGCAGCTGCCGGGACCGCAGGCGGCGCGGGGCTCGACGTCCCAGGAGTCCTGGCCCAGCGCGGGCACCGCGGCCGCCCAGGCCAGCAGCAGGCGCAGCAGCATCGCGACGCCCCCCGACTGGCCCGGCTCGGGCTTGGGGCGGCTCTTGACAGGGGGCGGGCCTGGGGCCTCCGGCGGGCGGGCCGGGGGCGGGCCCCGCCGGGCTCAGCCCTTGTAAGGAGCGGGCTGGGGCGGCTGCCAGCTCCCTGCTCCCGCTCCCCCGGGGCCGCGGGAGCAGGAAGCAGTGGGGTGGGGGTGCTGGGGTGGGGGCGGAGGAGGGGAAGAGGCACAGTTAGCCGGCGCCCCAGGGCCCCCAGGCGGGGAGTCCGGGAGAGGGGGACCGCCTGCCCAGAGGCGGCCGAGCCTCCGAGAAACCCCAGCGAGCGCCAGCTCAGTCCGGGGGCTCCGGGCCGTGGGGTGAGGTCGCTTCCCAGACACTCGCAGAGACCCGAAGCAGGACACACCGGGCTCAACACACCCCTGAACGATCTCACAGCTCACATGCTCCCGCCACCCCTTTCACGTCGCACGTGTGCGCATGCTCCTCTTCCCTCTCCCCACGCAAGAGCAAGAGCACGCTTTTGGAGCAGGGCGGCTGCGTGTCTGCCTCAGACAGCCAAGCCCTTCACCTCACTGCAGGCCCCCGCGGGCCGGTGCACCCCTTCCCACACTTCAAGAGTTCACCCGACGTGCTGCACCCCTTAGGTGCACATTCAAAAATGGCGAAGCATCCTACGTGGCCTAACCTATCAAGTCCCTGGAATGCCTGAGCGGGCGGACGGAAGAACCTCAATAACCCAGGCACCGGCATCCCCAACCCCTCATTTCTTCACTAGCCCCTTCCTCCACTCCCCCCACCCTCAAGCTTTCTGGCTCCAGCTGGGCCAGCTTTAGGGGGCGGGGAGCGAGGGGGGCAAGGGCTGCCTTCCCTTCACCCCTGCTCAGCCTGGGGCCCTGGGAACCTGGGCCTAGAGGGGGAGGAGGCGGCCCCCAAACAGGAAATGCCTCTCTGGGCTCCTGCTGCAGGGTCCTGAGGGTTAGGGGGCTTGGTGGGAGCTGGGCTGCACTCTGGGTGACAGGACTGGTTGCGAAGGGACCAGTGCACAGCCATGTATGGGCACAGGGCACACAGTGACACATTGCATGCATACGACATAGGCATCACGTTGTGGAGCCCTTCCTGCCTGCCCCCAGGGCCCTACTGCTCAGGCCTGGTGGGGGTCCTCTTCCTGCCTCTCCTGGAGGCCCCTGGAGGCACATGAGCCAAGCCCATCACCCAGGATGGCCCCTGGGAGCTAGCTGAAAGATTAACCCATGCACATCCACTGTATTCTTTTTTAGTTATTTGTTTTATTTATTGTTTTTAAAGAGATGGGGTTTTGCTATGTTGCCTAGGAACATCCTCCTTCAAACTCCTGGGCTCAAGCGATCCTCCTGCCTCAGTCTCCTGAGTAGTCAGGACTACAGGTGTGGGACTCTGGTTGAGCCTCTGTATTTTTAGCAGACTTTTGAGTCTGAGGTGAGGAGGTGGAGGAGGCTTTGTCCTCCAGGGCAGGACACTGCCCTGGTCTAGCTTCCCATTCTGCTGCTGATCTACTATGTGACTTTGGGGGTGCCACTGACCCTCTCTGGGTCTCCATTTTTCTTATCTACAATAGAGGAATAATGGGTCCAGATCTTTTAGCTCAGCTAGGCTATTGTGTTATAATATTCACTATTTGCAAATGTGCTCTGTTAGCAGTGAGCATGAAATGTGCTTTAGTCTTCTGAGCAAATCTGGGTGAGGCCTTAAAGACCGAGCCAGTCTCTGAGAACCTGGGCTTCTGAAGCACATGCTATTGCCTGAAAGTTCCTTCTTGCAGGGTGCACACCTGTGAAGCACATACAATTACTCCCCTTCTCAGGAAAGAAAAGTCAATATGGTGCAGTCCAACCTTCCATTGGCCTAGGCCCAAGCCCTTGAGCTCACCCTTGACTCCTCTGTCTCTCCCACACCCACATCTAGGCCCTCAACAGCTCCTGTTGGACCCAAAATCTGAGCGATTCTCGCCACCTTTGCCACCCAGCCCTGGCCATGCCACTAGCATCTCCCCTCTAGAGTCTCACATGCCACCCTCCCGCTCCCGGCCTCCTATCTTTCTACTGTCCTCTCCACCCTGCCAGAGGGATCCTTTTAAAATGTTAGGTCAGGGCTGGAGATGTAGCTCAGTGTTAGAACTTGACTAGCATGCATAAGGCTGGGTTCAGTTCACAGCCACACACACACAGAATAGATCAGCCAGGCATGGTGGTACATACCTGTAATCTCAGCAACCCAGGAAGCTGAGGTGGGAGGATTGCAAGTTTGAGGCCAGCCTCAGAAACTTGGCATGACCCTGTCTCAAAAAAAGAAAAAGAAAAAATAAAATAAAACCTAGGTCAGATCTAGTCCCTTCCCTGCTCAGAACCCTCTGAGGTCCCCATCCCAAAGTCCTTGCCATGTGATCTGCCCCTAAACCACTCATCCCACCCCTTCCCTTCACTCCCTCTGCTGGCTCCACTGTGGCCACTGTGGCACCAGGTGCCTGCATCAAGGCATCTCCCCTGGCCCCTGCCTGGAGCACTCTACCAGCAACATCCGAATGCCCTGCTTCTCCACTTCCTTCAGGTCTCTGTTCAAGTATCAGCCCGATCACCAACCACCCCATTCCACAATCCCAGGGGCTCCCTGGCCCCCGATCTTGCTTTCTCCCCCCATGCACTTACTACTCTGACAATGTATATATTTACTTGTTGATTTCCTTATGACTTGATTCCTCCTAGCCAGAGATCAGCCTTGATGTTACTGATATTCAGGGCTGAATAATTACTTGTTACAGAGTCCGTGCTCTGCATTGCTTAGCAGTGTCCTTGGTTTTTGCGTTGACTTTGGTAGCATCCTTCTATTTGGGACAATCCACAATGTCCCCAGCTGGGTGTGGTGGTACACGCCTGTAATCCCAGTGACTTGGGAGGCTGAAGCAGGAGAATCGCAAGTTCAAGTGTGCCTGAGTCACTTGGAGAGTCCCTATACAACCTAGAAAGTCCCTATACAACCTAGAAAGATCCTGTCTCAAAATAAAAACATAAAAAGAACTAGGTTTGTGGCTCAGTGGTTAAGTGCCCCTGGGTCCATTCCCTGGTAACCCCCACCCCCACAAAAAGAAGTTTCCAGACATTACCAAATGTTAACATCACGTCAGTGGAGAACTTCCCCTTGGAGACTGTGAGCTCCGAGATGGCAGGGTCATTGTCCTCTTCCCAACTGTATGCTTAGAGCACAGAAAACCTGGCCCATAGACGCTGCTCAATAAGGGTTTGTGGAATGAATGAACAAGACTCCAATACAGGAAGAGCTTGGCTCAAGGAGATGAACTGTGTGAGCTGGGATTCCGCCTGGAAAGAGACCACGTGCTCCCCACACTTGCTGGCCATCTCCATGACATCTGACCATCCTAGAACTGGGGAGCCCTGTAAATAGGAAGTCTTTGTGCATGGAGGAAGCTTTGCATGAGGCCTAGGGAGTCTCAGAACCACTTAGTGGCAGGACTCAGACTAGAACCAACGTCTCCTGATTCTTAGGCCAGTTCTCTTTTAACTGTAGTGCCCTGTGGCACTATTTGAGCAGAGACTGGGGATTAGGAATGACGTCAAGAAATGGAGTTTGGAGGGAGGGAGGCAGACCAGGAAGAAGGCACAGCCTGGATGGACGTGCTGAGGCAGAGAGCTCAGGATGCATCTGGAGAACACAGGATTCCACTGGGCCTGTGGCAAGAGCATCAGGAGGGACAGTGAGGACTGGAGAGAGGCTATCAGGAGGGAGTAGAGGCCTGGCTTGGAAGCTGCCATGGGGACAGAGGCATGATGAGAGATCTCCGTGGATGGTGTGGTGGGTGGAGGGGGGCGGGAGGCCAGGGACAGTTAGGAGGCTGTTGCAATAGTCTGGGAAAGGGGAAGGAGCTGGCTGGAGAGCAGGGCAGCAGGGCGGGCCGGGCTGGGGGAGGCAGCCTCTGGAGGCTCCTTAGGGGCGGTCCTGAGCCTGGTCCAAGGGTGTGGTGAGCCCAGTCATGATTCGGGCAATGGCCAGTGCTGGGGCGTCTAAGAGGAGGTTGCAGGCCATCTGGCAAGTGGGTGGGTCAGATCAGAGGTCAGGACCCCAACTGCAGTGGGGTCGAGGGGTTGGGGGGCAGGCAAGGGAAATAGGAAATAGGAGGAGGAGGGTCAAAGGCCAAATTCCAGATGTACTAGCTGGGCCTACTTGCCAGGGAGGGAAGACGGAGTAGGATGGGTCCTGGGGAGCAGGGGAGGGGCATCTCTGGACCCAGCAAAGTTAAAGGTTTTGTGGGTCAAGAATGGGACTTGAAGACACTCCTGGACGCCTAAGTTAGGAGGGTTCCTGGTACTCATTTGTCTCCTCCAAGTTGGGAGAGGTAGGTAGGAGTTCCCGAAGAACTTCCTGCCCTTGTTGGGATGGGGGACACAGTGAGAACCACTGAAAGATCTGAGGGTGAGGAGCTGGAGACAGGGCTGCTTGGGGTCTTACTCTTCCTGCTGAACCCGATTGACCTTGGTTCATCCATAGCACAGAGATGTTGATTGATGCAATAAATGCTTGGGGGATATTTGGGTGGGGATGTGGATGGTCATTTGGATGCACAGGTGGGTGCATAGGTGGGTGGAGGCATGAGTAGATGCATGAGTGGATGCAGGCTTGCATGCATGATTGCATGGACGCATGTATGGAAAAATGGTTAGGAGGAAATGTGGGTGAATGGATGGGTGGGTGGATGATGGACAGGTGAATAGATGGATAAATGTAGGATTATTCAGTGGAGGGGAATGTGGATGATATTTAGATGCATGGTTGGATACAGGGACACAGGTAAAAGTTGTAGGCCCTGATTCATAACGAGCAGTCACGATGGTACGTGCCACGCTCAGAATGGACCTCTCCGTCTCTGCAGTGAGCCCAGGAACATGGAACAGCTTGGGCTACCACTCCAGGGATCAAGTGTGACTCTTCCCCTGATACTACACAGTCTTCCTTTCTGTGGGGCCTGAGGTCAATGCAACTCCCAGGCTTGGGGAGGGGGCAATGTACCTTCCAAGCTCAGGACACCAGGCTCAGCTCACATTAAGGGTCAGGTGGCTGGGGTTCCCTGCTCTGATCATGGCCCACATGGGGAGTGCTCGCCCACCTCAAAAGGGGCATGAAAACAGAAGCCCAAGCCCCCAGAAGGAGCCTTGGCCTGCAGCTACTGAGGCAAGCAAGAGGCAGATGGTGGTTTTGGATACACTGTGTGGGCCATTGGTGGAGCGGGAAGGCTGCCTGCAGAGGGGCTGGCCTGGAGAAGGCCCCGTGGAACAGCCAGGGCGGGGGGTCGGGTGTGGCTGGGGGGCGCCCCCTGGGCCGGGCCAGCGTCCTGGAGAGCCTTGGCACGCCAGGCTGCTGAGCCAGCGCATTGTTCTGTGTACAAGTCACCTCCTTGCCTTCTTCTCCTTCTGTCCCATCCCCCATCTCCCTCCATGTCTAAATTCTTCCCAAACCAATCCAGCCTTGGGGCTGTCAAGAGGAAGGGCTGAAGGGTGGGCGGGAGGCGCCTGGTCTTGGGTGGGAGCCGGAGGGGAGGTGGGAGTGGTGGAGGGAAGGGAGCCCTGGCAGCCTCCTCCCAGTCTCCACGTGCTGCGCCACACCCCTTGTGCTTCTGGATAGGAGAGCCCTGCAGGGAGGGGCCACGCTTCTGAGGGGATGGGGTGGGAAAGCTAGGCTTGGGGGGCAGGAAGATGGGGTGCAGTCTCTCCTCAGCATCCCCAAAGGTGGTGATGCCTTTGCCCTGGAGACAGCCCCATGTTTGTGGGTGCATGACCATGTGCTCGTGTGCATACATGCATGCATGTGCATGTGCATGTATGCATGCAGGTCTGGCATTGCTGTGGACACACACAGCTGGGTGATGTGTGTGTGTCCCTGTTAGTTCACACCTGTGCCTACAGCTGTGTGAATGAAGCATACGGCTGTCCCTTGATTGCCCAACCTGGTCCCAGCTGGAAGCCCCTTTCCCTCTCCTGGCAGATGCCCCACATGAACATCTGGCCACATCTGTCCTCAAGAAAGGGAATCCTGAACCCATGTCAGAGCTAGAAGGACCTAGACTTGCCCCCGCGTGCAGGCAGCCCTTCTCAAGGACACAGGTTTCTTAGCGAAGCGAGGGGTACCTGTGGGAGTGGACCCTCCCTCCCAGGCCTGCCACCTGGGGTGACCAATTTGTCCCAGCTTTTTGAGGACTTTCGGGTTTCAGCACTACAAACCTTGTGTTCTAGGAAGCCCCTCAAGCCTGGGCTAATGAGATGGTTGGTCCCATGACCTCCTTCCCCCGCTACCCGAGTCCTAGCCTCCCACCCACCCCCCACTTTCTCTGAAGGCTCTTACTTTCCCTTCTCTTCCTGTCAACGCCTCCTCCTCCTGCCCCCTCAGTGTCCCCAAGGATCTCTGCATCTGCCATCTCTCCCTTTGATTGCAGCGTCTCTGCCTCCCTTTCCTCTCTCTCCCCTGTCTGTCTGGGGTCTCTAGCTCTTCTGTTGGTCTTAGGGGTTTCCCTGTCTACTCTCCTGCCCTGAGGATTGTCACCAGGGTCTGGAGACTGTCTCTCAGCGCTTTGCCTCCTTCTGTGTTCCCCTTGTCTCCAGGGTCTCCCTGTCTCTGTCACAGAGCCTCTGGGTCACCACCATCCCTGGGTGGTCCAGTCTCTCTCCTCTCTCTCAGCACTGCACCCCCAGGGCTGGCTGGGGTGGGAGCCAGGTCTGGGGGCTGTGACCAGGCCCGGAAGGAGAACCAAGCAGACATGATATTTATGTTGGGACTTCAAAGGGGAGCACAGGCCACCGTGGGGGTTGGGATACTGAGAAGCAAAAGCCAGACTGAGGTCAACTCAGGCCCCTCCCTGGTGAGGGTCTCCTTGGTGACACACACCTCCCTGTGGGACATGGAGACCCAGAGTAGGGACAGAATGGGTTATTTTGGTGCAGAGTTCCAAGAAAGGCACTTCCTGAGCCCTTGCCCTGCCCCCAGCCCCATCCTTTCTTCCTGTCACCCTGCAACTGGGTCTGGACACCCTGGGCCCCCACCTCCTGAGCATCAGCCCGGCTGGGGAGACAGGAGCGGCTCTGGGGGTAGCAGAAGCAGAGGGCTCGATCTCAGCAGGAAAACATCCTTGGCTCTGGTACAGCCGTGCATTCGGTCTCTGGCACAATCCACGCCTGGCAGGGCCCTGTGGGTCTGTAACCCTGTCAGCCCCAACAGACTAAGTTAGGCAGGCCCAGCCCCTTGGGATTTCTGGAGTCCATTCATGGGCTGCCTGCCTGAGGGCCTGAGGGGCCAAGATGGGCTATGAAGGTCACCCCGTCCCTGCTCCCCCCAACCCCGCCCTTGGCCTAACCCCTGCTAAAGACACCCAGCTGCTGGGCTGAGAAGGCTGGGGCCTGGTGGCCGGGTGGGGCGTGCAGGGCCGATTGTCTCATCCTGCAGCTCAGTTCTGGGTCCTAAGTGCCTCCCAGTAGCCGCACCCAGTAGGCACCCCTTCAGGCCAACCCCTCAGGAAACCCCATCCCCAACTAAAGACTTGCTCTAGATCCAGGACTCTCTTAAAGCCCACTCAGGCCCCCAGAACCCCAGTCCGTGAGCCATGCCCCCTCCCAGACCCTCCCCGGCCCTGCCTGTGAATCAGGCAGGCTGGAATCTGATGAGCTCAGGCCTCCCCACCCAGCGATGCCGGCTTCCCTTCTGCCTCCTGCTTGGCCAGTGGGGTCGCCACACCCCTCACGGGGATCTTCCCAGCAACTCACAGCCCCCTCCAGGATCCACCGGGGGCTGGGGTAAGGCAGGGGTAGGCCAGGTCTGGGAGGGATATTAGTCAGGAGGGGGGGCTCAGATGTCTTGGGCATGTTCAAAAGTTAAAAAAAAAAAAAAAAAAAAAAAAAAAGTCTGCTGTGTGCGCATGTCTACGTGTGTGAGGGTGTTTGCTCTTCCAGGACTCAGACAGTAGGCAGGGGCAGCCTTGTGCTATATCAAAGTTGTATGTACGGCCATATCTGAGGGGGTGATGTGGGTGTTGGTGGCAATTCAATTCTGCACTGGTAGGCCTAAGCGTGTCAGGAGATCCTGCGTGGCTGATCACTAAGGTCTCTGTCAACTTGTCCCCATGGGTGCCTGGGTAGTCTTGTGCCTGCTGTGACTGGCTGGGTATTACCCTCTGTGTTGGAACGTGGGTCAGGGAGTTACTGTGTGTGGAATTATGGCACTGAACATGGGTCACAAGGCCACTGCAGGGTGTTAAATGTACCGAGGGTGGGTCAGGGTGAGCCTCAGTGCATGCTGTCCACCCCAACCCTCCCATAGGCCCTAGCTCCTGGGCTGACGGGACTGTGGAACCTGGGACAGGGAGCCCCTCCCTCACCCCTCTCCTGATCTGCTTTTGCAGGATCCCTACTCCCCTCCTAGTGCCAGACGGGGGCACTATGAGTCCTAGGGTCCTCTGAGTCTCCCATGTATAGGTCTCCGCGCAGAAGGTACCTGGAGTGGGGCTAGAAATGAGGTGTGCACACCCCCTGGTGGCAGTGAGGAAACATGCCACCCCAGGAACAGAGGAGCCCTCCTGGCACAGTCACCGGATCTATCATTCCACACTGTGCCACATATATTTACTAAGCGCCAATTCCGGCCCAGGCATTGTTCTAGGGCCCCAGAGATTTAGCTGGGAACAAGGCCAACTTGGCTCTGGCACACTGGTGGAGGAGACAGACAATAAACAAACTCACACATACAACTAGGGTGACTTTAGAAGTGATAAGTGCAACATTTCCAAGCAAGGAAATGACAGCTACTCTCCGCAGAGCCAAACATCAGGCCAGGGTCCCAGCCCTGCCCTGTAGAAGTGGACACTGGACAAGAGCACATGACCTCAGAGACTTGGCTTCCTCTTCTGTAAGGACGAGGGTGGTGGCAGGGGCCGTGCAGAACCCCCTAGAATGCAGTGGGGTTTAGCCTCCTCCCAGATCACAGCATGAGGAAGGTTTCACCCATCTCCTTGTGGCTGGGGCTGTGGTGCTTGGTGTTTGGTCTACAGGGGACACAATATTATTGTTGAGTGAATGAGTCTTTCTGCATTGGAGTCCTTTGTCTTGTAATGAGCCAAATGCCTCGAGTTAACCTGTTTCCTCATCTGAAAAGTGGGGTGACACTATCCTAGACTGGCCTCCTGTCTCCTGCCCTGCCTGAAGCCCCTGCCCCTTTATCATCACCTTGGTCATGCTGATGTAGCCTGGACCCCTGAGCAACGGGAAAACCAAAAGTGCCCAGGAAGCAGGCAGACCTGGCGGTGCCCCCATGATGCACTGCTTGAGGCATGCGGAATTCCAGGCCAGGAACTGGGACCGAACACGGAAAGGGCTTGCAAATGTTCGAGTCAGGGGCCCAGAAGCCTCTGACTGTTCCTGAGACCCGCTCCACCTCTGGCCCCATGGGCTCTCTGAGCATCCATGCAGACATTCCAGGTCCCTTCTTTGGGACTGAGCTTGATGCATCTTGTGTTCAGTTCCCAGAACCTCCCCTCCAGTATCCCCAGGGTCCCTCACTCCTAGTTTCAATCAGGGGACGACATTTATTGAGCACCTGTGGGGTGCTCAGCACTATAAGGCTCTGGGGCCAGAGGTGGAGTACAGGGAAGACATATAGCAAAATAAAGGAGACTCCCTACTAGCAAGTAGCTGGGTGGGGGGTGCAAGTGGGAAGAACTTCTGGGACCTAGTGAGGAATGTTGGGAGCCCTGCACCTGAGTTACATCTGGGTCATCTGAAAGCCAATGTCCACAATTTTTATTTCCCAGTTGTCACGTCTGACATGTGGGCTAATGTCCCTTTGCTTAGCACCTTGGGGGTTGTCTGAGGCTCGTTGGGGCTCTCCTCCATCCGGGGACAATCCTTTCCTGAGCAATGGCCAGTGGGAGGCTGGCGTCACCCAGACCCAACTCTGAGGGACCTGAGGGCCAGTAGCTTCAGGTCCTGTGCTGTCCCCAGGCTGTCCCACAGCTACAGGGGTGAGGCAGAAATTGCTTCTTGTCCATGGCCCTCGGACCGTCCTTGTGGCTCTCGGCAGCTCTCCGGGTTGTACACGCCCCCTGGTGGTTGGTGATCAGCAATTTTCTTTGCTTACTTGCGCAGCCTGTTCTGGGCTTCTCTTTGGGCTGCCCTGGCCTTCAGGGCTGATTTGCTGTGTGATGTCTTGAGAGTTGCGTTCCCACACCTGGGTGGGGTCGAGGAGGACATAGCCTGCCTGCTCATAGAGTTTTTGTGAGGACCAAAAGATATGATGAAGAGTAAATGATTTCTAAGTCTCCTTCCCATCCTGGAAGCTCATGGGCCGCTGGTGGGCATTATCTCCCACGAAAATTCCCTGCGGACACTAGAGTTGTCGGAGGACTTCCAATTTGGGGAAACGATTAAAACAAGGGTACTTTCTCCCTGGGACCTAACACCTGTGCAGGGGAGGGTCCTGCCTGAGAGGGAGCAGGTGCCTGAGTGAGAGTGGTTAGGGCTGCTAATGCCCACCTCCTTTCCCCTGATAAGAGCTCTGCTTTGCAGCAAAATCATCCATTCAGGACCCCTGGGAGAAGGGCAGGACAGCAAGAGTGTACCCACTTTGCAGATGAGGATGCTGAGACTGGGGGAAGCCAGTCCTCTGGGGGACCTCTGCTGCCTCCCTCAATCCTCCCACACCAGGCATGGATGGAACTTTTCAGGGTCCCAAAGTCCACAGCAGCCCTGCCTGTGCCCATGGGGAGCACAAAAGGAGAAAGGAAACCACCCACGTACCATGTGGGCATCAGATGGATCTGTTTCCTGTGGGGCACACTTGCCCTTGTAGGCTGGGGAGAAGAACAAGAAACAAGAACCTCCTCAACTTTACTCTAGTCACTCAGATGTGGCCAGTCTCCCAGCTCCCTGGCAGCTAAGCTCACAGAAGTAAGTGCCAGTCAGAGGTGGTGGCAGACACCAGAGAGGGCTGGGTGGGGTGGCCCAGAAGGCTGTGGCCTTGGTGTGTGGGGCTGACGGTTCTGAAGACTTCCCCACAAGCTCAGAGGCTTCTGTCCCGTGATGATCCCGACCCCTTCTAGCTACTCCTCTGCTGTCTGGCTCCTGCAGCCTCTGGCTCTCCTGAATGCACAAGGTCCCCCCCAACCTGACCCTCTCCCTGCTCAGCAGTTGTCTCAGACTTTCCCACACTGTTCCCGGGGCTGGCTTTGGCCTCCACATCTCCATCTCCCTGGCCCCCTTTCTCCTCCTCCTGGCTCCCTGACTCTGGCTGCTCACTGCCTGCCCCCTCTGCTGCAGCCCCTGGGGTCCCAGGTCGCTCCCGGCGGTAGACCAGATAGCCATCTGTGGGAAGCCTGTGGGCCAGGGCTCCGGGCTGCAGGCGGTGGTAGTTCTGCTCCTTGTACAGGAATAGGCCAAAAGCATCTGGCTGGCTCACTCGAAACTTGGTGGCACAGAGCTCATTCAGAGTGGCGACTGAGGCCCCAGGAGGCACAGCTAGAGTCTTGGAGGTGCAACCGCTGCTGGGATCCTGGTAGGCTACTCGAAGGAGGTGCTGTGTAGGAAGAGAAGCAAAAACAAGTACTCAGCACTCTCTGGTGTGCATGTGGCTGCAGAGAAGGCTACCTAGGGACGGGGTGGGTGGTATGTACCCAGTGGTGGAACAAAGGGCAGAAGCTTTGTGAACCCTGAGAGGGTCTCAGGGCAGGGGAAGTGTGGCTGAGCTAGTGGGTGGTGGCAGCAGGTGCAAGGCCAGCCCAGCAGGGTCCATAAGCCTACAGGGACACTCAGGTGGGGCTTACTTTGTGCCCTAAGCATCCATCTCACACCGACACTCTTCATGGTAGAAGAGGCACCCATTTCACAGAAGAGAAAATTGTGACACAAAGAGTAACTTGTCCAAGTCCCCAAACCAAGAAACAGCAGAGCTGGGATGAGCTCAGGTCCTGGCTAAAGTCTGGACTCAAGCAAGGCTGGGAAGGGTGAAGGATAGGGCGGTGGCCAGCTCTGGGGACACTCAGGCCAGAGTCCACATGGATTCAGGGACTGAAGCCTGAAGACAGAGGATGCAGAGCCCTGGCTAGGGCTGGGTGTCCCTTTCCTTTCCTCATTTCAGTTTCTTCATTTGTAAAGTGGGGATAATAATGGCCCCATCTCAGTGCTTCTGTGAAGATTCAGGGAGGCTCAGTCCAGTGCTGGGCACATGGGACCCACTCCCTCGAAGGCTGGCTTTGACATTCAGACAGGTACTGCTCCTACTGCAGTGTGACAGAGGACTAGAGGGGACTGTGCTGGGTGCTGTCAGCTGCACAGTTGCTCTGGGTCTCACCAGTTTGGCACAAACAGTGTGGCGGGCCTCTTACCTGGAGGGTGGCAGGCAGGCGGCGCTGCTCCCAGAGGCTCAGGGAACGCTGCAGCTCTTGGGAGGGGTTGAGGGGGAGGCTGTGGGCCTGGCCCAGGCTGCTCAGCAAGGTCAGGCTGGCCGACAGGCTGGTAAGGTAGTAGCCACCTAGGACACAAGGGGGCACAGTGTAGCTCAGGCTGGGCATGGGGCGACCGGCTCCCTGGCCCTGCTTCCTTAGGGTTCACCAAACAGCTAAGACTCCTCAGCCCCACTCCTACAGAGAGGGTAGGTAGGCCCCTCACCCTCTCCAGTGAGCAGAGCTGGCTCCAGCAGCTCCGACATGTATTCAGCTTCCAGCAGGAGATCCGGAAGGTCACACTGGGCCAAGACAAGACTCAGCAGTGGCAGGAACTCATCTGCACCTGCGCCCTCCCCTGTAGGGACATGGGAAGAGGACCCTTAGGATGGACGCCTCTCCTTCTCTTAGAGTGACCCCTCCCCTTCCTTGGTGCACCAGTCCAGACAGTGGGATGTTTTAACAACCACAAAGGGCTGTGGGGTGCTTTCTCCCCACTGTGGGCCTCCATTTTGCCATCTGAGTTAGATCTGTCTCCCCTGTTGTGCCACTCTCCCTGGGGGGCCTGCTTCAGATTTGCGGGGGCAGGACAGGGCGAGGCAGCGAGGGGGCCGTACCTGCTTGGGTCCTCAGGGCTGTGTAGAGCAGCTTGCAGGCCTGCAAGAGCCGCTGGACCTGGGCCCTAGGCGAGTAGGAGCGAAGCAGCTGCAGGAGCTTCTGGCGCACCTGCTCTGTGTCCGCAGGGGAGGGCAGGCTTAGGTGGGACCCGAAGGCTCCAGGGCCTTGGGCTCGGGCCAGGCGGAGGCCCTCAGCCAGGCGACTAAGGGAGCCATCTGCAGAAAGCCGGAGCCGCAGGCGGGCTGCCAGGATGGGCCGAAGAGGTTTGAGAACTGAGCGATGCAGCGACTTCTCCAGGACGTGTTCTGCAGGAGGACGGGTGGGGGTCAGGGAGAAGGGCAGAACTGCAGGGGAGCAGGGTGAGTCGGGCGAGGGGCAAAGAGGCAGGGGATGGCACACACTTGAATGCTGCCAGAGACAAGGAGGCTCAGAAAGCAGCAGAACAGTAGCGGAGAGCCAGGTGGCACCGGGCGAGGAGTTGGGCAGTGGGGAAGGACCAGAGTTCCGGAGGGCCAGGGCTAAGCTCGCAGGCCGGGCTGGGCCCTTACCCAGCCTCTCTGGTGGTAGCAGCTTCTCAGGGCCCAGCTCTGCGCTCAGCATGGCCCGGGCCCGGCTCAGTGCCTGGCGGATGCCCTGCAGTTCCTGGGGCTCAGGGCTGGCCCGCACCTGGGTCAGTAGGTCCTGCACCAACTGGCCCACAGCCGTGTGTCTGTCCTGCATCAATGCTGCAGCTGCTCGGCCCACCTGCCGCTCGGGAGCCAGCAGGGAGCAGAAGGCAGTGCTCATGGACCGGAGCAGAGGCCGGCGGCGGCCAAGGCCAGGGGATGTCCTGGGGCTCCCCTGGGACCCCGCTGGCCCCTCTTCCTCAGAGCTGCTGGGAGAGCCACAGTCCACCTCCCGGAGGGAGGGCAGGAGTGGGAGGACGTGGCTGGTGCCCCCAGGCACACGGTACCCCACTGAGCTCTCCCTTCTCAGCAGCTGGCCAGGGGGCAGCCTTTCTGGGTGACTGGGGGCCACCCCTGGCAACACAGGGACCGGGGGAGGTGGCACCGCAGGTGGAGACAGGGGGCTGGAGGTCTCTGTGGACACACGCACTTTGAAGCTCCTCTTGAATTTCTCTCGCTTGGTGGGGCCCAGGTCCCCGGGGAACAGGGGATTGAAGAAGCAGAGGGCAGCACCCTTGCCCTGGTCCAGCTCCTGAGGGGATCGGGCCTTCAGCCGGGGCAGAGATGGGCCTTCGGATGGGCCCCACTGAGCCTTGGTGTTGAGAGAGGAGCTCCAGAACTCTAGGGACCAGAAGCAGATGGGGCCTCAGGGCAGGCTCGGGAGGGTGCCCACAGGCAGGCTGCGGGCTCTGGTGCCCTCCCTTCCCCTTCTGGCCTCAGCATGTCCATCGGTGCAACAGGTGGCAGGGGAGCCCTTACCAATGCCCAGATGGGAGATAGCCTCCAGCTCCTTGTGGGTGGCTGCCTGGTGGATGGCTCTGGGGAGCCGCAGCGGGAGGAGAAGGACGTCTCTGAGACCAGAGAGGGGAGCAGTCAGGTGTGAGGGATCTCACAGTAGGGCGGGGAGGGCAGGCCATCGGTGCAGGGTCTGTGGGCAGACTCACTGGGTGTGGCAGTAAGCGCAGATGAGCTGGACAAGGTCGGGGAACATGAGGGCCGAGCCCTCCAAGGAGACGCCTGAGGGAAGAGAGAAGTGAGACCAGAGAAAGCTCCATCTCCCCGCTTTCTAGCTCCTTCCCGCCAGGCCCGTCCCTCTTACCATCAGAACTTTCCTGGATGTAGTGGCTGGAGACGAAAGAGGGGCCACTGGCTTCTGGCAGCCGCACGCACAGGGTCTGGCACTGGCGAGTGTTTGATTTCCGCACCAGGAATGTCTGTGAGGGGCAGTCAGGTGGCTCAAGACCTCAGAGTTCTGCCCCTCTCTCCCCTCTCAGCTGGTCAGTCCCCACACTCACCCCTGGGGGCTCGGTCCTCAGCACATGCAGTGCGGCTGCCGCATTGGCCCGCAGCTGAAGCCACACAGGCCGGGTGAGCAGCAGGCGCTCCCGCAGGCTCACAGTGCGCGCCGGCTGCTGGGGCCCACCTGTCCGCCCCCGGCTGGCGTCCGGTGTGTCATATTGAGGGTCCTGGGCTGGCCTGGAGGCAGGACCCAGACCTGAGCAGGAGGTGGGGGGGCTTTGCCCACCCCTTCCCCGCTTCTGGGCTTCCCACCTCCCCTCCCGATCCTCCCTGCCCCACCTGGCTGCCCCTCCAACTTCACTAACTTTTCTCTCTCCAGGTGTTCCGGAGGAAAGCTCGGGCAGGGGGCTCTGGGAGGGTGTGTTCCTGGTTCCCTGGAGTCTTCCATGGCTGGGAGCTCCTTTGGTTTCTCTCGGACTCAGGAAGAGAATCCAGCCCCCAAGGCACAGGCGCGCACATTCCCGGTGGTGAGTAACACTTCCTGAGGGCGGTTCGCCCTGTCACACCCCGCCCGTTAACTCTTGTGTGTCCACTCCGCCTGGCCAATGACAGCTTCCTCTCTGTGCTAGTCCCAGGTTCAAGGGGCAGGGATCCCTTCCATGCCAGTGTCAGTCTGGGGGCCCCAGCTGCAGGGCGCCACCTCCGCACCGTGCTTCCTGCAGCCTGCCATTCTCCTCACACCACGAGGCTGGGTGGGGAGGGGTTAAGAAGGGCCGGCTCCGTCCCCACAGGCGCAAGCCTCGCCCTTGGGTCACCTTAAGTCTGTGGTCAGTTGCTCATCTGTCCCTGCCTTGTGGGTCAGCCTTGTGGGAGAGCACCCCCTACTGGTCACAGATGACTCATTTCTGAGTCTAACTTGGGTTTTGGGATTTCAGGTTGCCATGGAGAAAGGATGCTGTGTCTCCATGGAAACTAACCCCTTTGCTTAACTGAGGTTCTGGGGGTGGTTCTGACACTCAGTGCTAACCAGGGGGAGTGTGGCTGTGAGGTCGTCAGCACATGGCGCTGCTGCCGTCTGCCTCCCACGCACAGGCCCTGCCAGCCTGCCTTGCCAATCTGCCAAGCAACTGGGGCAGGTGCAGACATGACCCCGTCTTTAAGCACGTGTACCAGCCCCTTCCTCTCCAGGGGCCACGTGCTTCTCATGCTCTGCCTGAGCCACATGTGGCTTCTGACTCCAGGTCCACCTACCTCCCCCAGCCTGTACCCAAAGCCAGGGTACCCTAGACTGCAAAGACCCCAGAAGAGTCTGTCTCAGATGCTCCCCAGGGAAGCCCTGAGTCCCTTGCAAGGTAAATCAGACACACATGGGTCACACTAGAGTCCCAGCAAAGGTTTTAATTCTAGTCCTCAAAATCTGGGAGGCAGACACCAGGAACAGCCCTGAGAAAACCTAGGGGGCCTGGCTGTCACCTCCAGCTCCAGCCAGAGTGGACAGGCCCCCAACATATCATTTCTTGCTCAGTTCCCATGCCATGGGGCCCAGCTCCCTGGCTCAGTGGAGAGGTTGGCAGGAGGGGTGTTGCTTTGGCTTAGGACAAGGCCTGTTGTCTTTGGAGGACAGAGGAGGTTTATCTTCACGAGGGGGAGGTGATAGGCTCGTCAGAGATGGAGACAACAGTCCCGCCTGGCCAGGTCAGCTCTGGGGCCACAACTGTGCAGGCTCTGAGGAGGGCAGAAGGGGGCCCAGCAGCAATACTGGAGAGTGGTCTGCATAGCCCCAGGGGTTTGTCAGTCTGCCTGTCTGCTGGAAAACGTGAATCCTGGATGTGGTGCCAGCTGTTCCGAGGGACCCCTTGGCTGTGAACAGCAGTCATGGTCCTGGGGGTTTGAGGGAAGGGGAAAATCACTGGGAGGAAGTTAAACGACAAAGGAGGCAGCCACTTCCTTCAAGACATTGGGTGCCTCTCTCTTGAGAGCCTTCATGCAAGGGGCTCTGACCTGCCCTGGCCCATCTGGGCTGGGGGCTCCATCCCACCTCTGTCACCCAGTTCCATCAACCCAGAGATCCCTACCCGGGCTCCTGCCGTACACACTTCTCAGACCTAGATCAGGCCACTGACTGACACAGCCAATGTCTTTCTCTGGGCTCCTCTGCTGGAGGCCAGGCTACAGGGCAGGATGGCAAGAGGAAGGACACCCTGAGTTCTTACCCTCTGCTTTTCTCTTCTGAGGCGACACTGCTGCCCGGGCCTGGGTGGTGAGAAGAAAAGCCCCCCTGAGAGCCTGCCTCCAGCTTGGCAAGCCCACTACACCAGCCTCTGAGGCGCGGGGCTGCCCAGCGAGAGCTGTGCAGAGCAGGGGAGGATGGCCTTTCCGGGCAGAGCTGTGAGGTCTTGTCAGAGGCGCAGCCAGCCCAGTGGCCTTCCCTTCCTCTCTCCTTTCTTTCCATTGAGCTTCCTGGAACGAGGGGCTGACAGACTGCATGTCCCTCCCTCCAGGGCAGCCTGGAGCAGGAGGACCATGAGCTGCCACAAAGCCAAGGCACCTGGGCTGAGGTAGGGGGTGCCCAGGGGTGAGCAGAGAACTCCTAGGGTCCTCAGATACCAAAGCTGGCATCTAAGCAGGGGACCTGTGCTGCAGGCCCTGCCGAAGGTAGGATGGGGACTCAGGTAGGAGTGGAACCACCTTTTTTTTTGACACTGGGGATTGAACCCAGGGGTGCTTAACCCAGCCTGTTTTTACATATTTTTTGAGACAGATTCTTGTAAGCTGCTTAGCGCCTTGTGAATTTGCTGAGGCTGGCTTTGAACTCACGCCCCTCCTGCCTCAGCCTCCTGAGTTGCTGGGATTACAGGCGTGTGGAAGCCACTACCCCAGCACAGACCCACCTTTTTGATAGCCGTCCAGTCCTCGAGGATATCAATCTCCTGCAGCATGTACACGATATAAGGGCCTGCAACAGGGTCAAGGAAGCAGGATGGCTGATGGAGGGGCAGGTGATGGCAGCTGTGCTGGAGGCTGAGTGGCAGTGCCACCCATCCAATGCTCAGGGTAAGAAGTGTGTGGACAGTGTGGAAGGGTCCCGAAGAGTCTGGGTTTCAAAACAGCCTCTGCCTCCTACCTCAGGGCCCTCTGGTTGTCAGGGGCCCGCACAGCCTGCTTCAGGGTCCACCAAGCTCCCCTACCCCACACCTTCACCTCTCATCTCCAGGTCAGCTGGCAGAGGCCCATTCTACTCTCAGGGACCCTGTTCCTTCTGTCTGGCCATGTCACCAACTGGCTCCTCAGTGGACCTTTTCCCCTAAGGGCAAATTCTGGTCTCTTCCAGGCTGAAAGTACCCTCCTGTGGTCTCCCCACCGTGCTCTGCACTTTCACCCCCCGTGGCTCCCTGGGAAGTTTCAGCCTTCCAGGCCCCTCACTCTCTGCCCCCATCAGCACATGGCTGTAAGGCCAGGGCTCTGACTGCATGGGAAAGGGTGTCCAGCCCAACTCTGCTGCCCTGTGCAGGTGGGTGGAAGGCACAGTAAGCTCAAGCCTGGGGCTCCAGGCTGAGGTGGGGTAGAGGCAGCAAGTCCCTTCTGGGACCTGGGCACCTCAAGACAGGACACAGGTGCAAAGGAGCCAGAAGCACAGGGAGACCAGAAGAGGCTTCACAGAGGAAGCCTGTGGGCTGACACTGAGAAGGCAGGGACAGGCGGGAGCGCTGAGTGGGAGCAAGCGAGGCTGGGGAAGCCCAGGCTGCACGGGGCCCACACTGGGACTGTCCAGAATGAGTCAGGGGCCTCAAAGGATGATCCTCACTCAGAGTTACGGGCAGTTCCTGAGGTGAGCGTTCTATTTTTCTAGGGTCCATATAGGCCAAGGGGACCCATCATCCCCGAAGAAGTTCCTGACAGCTGGATGGGCTCAGGCATGATCACATGACAATGAATGACGACTCTGTTTAGTCTGACCATAACTCATGTCTCCTTCAGCCCTCTTTCTGGAATCTGGAGCCTGCCTGCCAACCTGTCCAGTTTTGGGCCACCTTGGGTAGAAGGATACCAGAGACGAGAGGTGCTTTCTTCCTCTTGCTGGGTGGCAGCGAGTCCCAGGTCTTTGAGCTGCTTCTGGCATGCAGTTTATCATCCCACCACTCTGTGCCCCCAGACTCAGAGTCAGGATCAGGGTGAAGGTTCATAGGCCACTCCCACCTCTGTGGCTTCTGTGTCCCCCCATGGGCCAGCTTGGCCTCCCCTTCCTTCCCCATCACCACCCAAGGCAATGGACTCAACCCTAGGCTTCGGACTGCTCAGGTCCTGACTGAACAATGGTGGGGCTTGGGGAAGTGGCCACCACCCTTCAGTGAGCCTCAGTTCCAATTGTTTAGTAGAGAGTGGAATGAAGACAGCTCCTGCCTCTTCAAGACCCCTACGAACACAGGTGCTGTGGCTACTGTACACGTGGGCATGTCAGAGGAGCAATCCCCCATTTTAGAGAGCAGGGAAAGGGGACCCACTTTGCCTGAGCCCCCATTGTGCTAGGCACTGGGTTGAGCCCTTCCATGCCTGGTCTTACTCAGGTCCAAGAGACAGGCCCTCAGACCCTCCCGTGTACAGCCAGGGAAGCTGAGAGAGGGAGGGGTGGGCACAGGCAACTGAGTCCTGCCCTCACCGGAACTGATGTCCAGACTCTGGCGGTCCTCCTCCAGCCTCTGGATCCGCTCCTGCAGCTCCCCCTGCAGCGTGTCATAGAGCAGAAGTCTCTCGCTCTGGAAGAGGCACAGCTGCTCAGCCAGGTGGGCGCAGCTGGGCCCTTGGCCTTGCCCATCCTCCACTGGCATGCAGCTGGCTCACCTCCAGGTGCTGTCTGGCCCCCTGAAGTTCACACTCGTACTTATTCCTGATCACGTCCAGGCAGAAGCCCTTGTAGATCCCTGTGGAAGGAGGCAGACAGGCCCCTGCTTGGCTGCTAGAACAAGGTGAGGCAGGGCAGGGATGAGAGCAGAGGGGGACAGAGAGCTGTGGGTTCCAGGAGGGGAATAGCACAGAACGGCCACAGACCTGCCACCTGAATGCGAATCTTGAGGCTCCGCTGCAGCCCCCCAAGAGGTTCCGTGTACTCAGGGGCTCTCTCAGCCCCCACCTCCTCGAGCCGCAACCGTAACTGACTCAGTCGCTCCCTGAACAACCTGGGAGGTGAAAGGCAGCTGAGTACCACTGGCTCCTCCTGTGCGCGCCCTTGCTCTTGGGCAAACACCTGCTCCCCCACAGGCCGCTCGCGGGTGTTCGTCACTCTGGACGAGCACCAGCCCCACGGCCTCCTCACCCAAGGTAAACCAAGACCAGCCTGCGGTGTGCCCGCACTCACTTCTCCTTTAGCTCTGAGAACTGCTTCTCCAGGTCCAGCATCTCATTGACACACTCGCTGCGACGCCGCTCATAGTCCTCGTCATCCATCTCTGGGAAAGAGGCCAGTCAGGGCCGGCTCTGGAGGGGCGGGCGGCTACTCCTGTGCGCACCTGTGTGGGGGCTCACCTGAGCTCTCCTCCTCCGACTCAGTCTGGCTACCGCTGCGTTCCTCCTCACTCTCTTCCTCCTCCCCATTCATCTCCGTGGCGGAATCGCCCTCTGCTTCCATCTCTTCTGTGTCTTTACTGGGAGGCTGGACAGGCATCTGGGCTCTGGGAGTGGGAGGGAGTGAAGCATCACTCACCAGTGCCTATGGCTCAGAGCAGGACAGATGCAAGCAGGGAGTCGAGCTCAACTGACCCCCAAGGGAGACATGGGCGGGGGGCAGTGACTAGTCTCCCCACATGAGCATAACGCTGGGTGGCATTGGTACCTTTTGTAGGAAACTGGAAATCCTCTTGCCCTTGGATGCTGACAACAATCCCAATTATAATATTGGCAAAGGGTATGATCCACTAATGGAAGAGGTCGGCGGTAGCTTCCCACTGCTGACGGGACTTGGCCCAAACTTCTAACTGGAGCTTTCAAGGGCCTTCATGGATTGGACTTGAACTACCAGTTCAGCTCCTTCACCTCATCTAATGGCTGTTCTCATACTCCCCCTACTCTCCCTCCCTCTGCCCATACAGTTTCCCTAGGATTCCCTTAGCTTCTCTTCCGGATAACAATCAACAATCCTTGTCTTTTGCTGGTCTCTGGGTCCAATCCCGTCTCCTTGTTTCCTCTGGGACCTCAGTGCTCCCCTGTGTCTTTAGTTTCTCCCTCTTGGCAGGTACTGTGGTTCGAACGTGGTCTCTCAAAGTTCATGTGCTGGAAACTTAATCCCCAGTGCAACAGTGCTGAGAGTCCTGCCCTTTGGGTCCCTTGAACCTGGACTCTTCAGTCTCTGAACTCCAAGAAATAAACCTCTGTTCTTTAAAAATGACCCTGTCTCAGATATTGGTATTTTCTTTATTTCCTTTTTTTGTGTGGTGGTGCTGGGGACTGAACACAGGAACTTGTGTGTGCTAAGCACAAGCTCTACCAATGAGCCACACCCCCAGCCCTCAGGTATTCTTATAGCAGCACAACAGACCAAGATAGCAGGCTCCTTCCCATGGAACTTTGGATGTGCTCAGATATATTTTACCATTAGGAAAGAGCAGAGAGGTTGTGGGGTGCAACTCAGTGGCACAGCCATTACAGCATGCTCGGAGACCTGGGTTCCATCTCTAACACTGCAAACACTAACCCTTAACCTTAGCCACACCAATATAACTGCTGCATTTTCCACTTCATAGCTATGCATTTCTAGGCATATGCACACTGGCTGTTCCTACTTTACCTCTCACTTCTTTTATCTGTCTGTACCTGTCACTCTCACTGAAACTGACCCTGTAGAGTTAACCAATGACTCCTTGTGGCTAATGGCCAATACTGTTCAGTGGTTATCTATGTCGACCTTTCAGGACATTGAACACTGCCAAGCATTCCTTCTTTTATTCATTCATCTAATATTTATTGAGCACCTAAGATATGTTAGGTACCATCACCTACTCTGGTAGATGCTAGAGTACAACTGTGATAGACATAGTTTTTGACCTCAAGAAGCTTACAAGTTCCTGTGAGAGGGGGCAAAGAAGCAGACCATTACTAGAATATAAGGAGAGTTACACACTGGGGTCTACAGAAGGGGCATCTAGTCAGGATCTGGAGCTTGCTGTAGCAGTAAGGGCTTCCAGAGGAAAACAGACCAGATAGGGTGGGGTGTTGTGCTAACCGAAAGGGAGAACTGCAGCAGAGTGAGTCAAATGCAAAGACCCAGACATAAGAGAAGAGGAGGGAGGGACAAGGCTCTGCACCTCAAGACCTGGGATAGAGCGATTCCATCATCAGCATATACCAAGTTCCCCAGGCCACAGTGGTAGGAGGCAACCAGCAAGGCAGAATGTGGGGAGTAAGAAGGGATCTGTGATGGAACTCCCAGGATCAACAGAAGGGCAGATAAGAGACCTCAGCAGAGAAGAAAAAAACAAAATTCATGGAAAATTTCAAAAGGAAGGTGCAGTGATAGTGCCCAATGCTGCCAAGAGATGGCCTGAGAGGAACATTAAACATTCCTCTCCACAGATCATCTCTGCAAACTGGGGGCTTCATTTCACTGTGATGTTCTTCCAACTTCTCTGACAGCTGGCTGCTCTGTAAGCCTTTAGGGTGATAGACACCACTGCCTCCAGGAAGCCTACTTGTTTACTTCTCCTATTTGTCCATTCTCAAGTCTCTCCAGTGAGTGTAGGAGCCGTGCCAGGTCAGGGGCTCCTGTGCTCCTTCCTAGTGCAGACCTGGCTCACTTGACCACTGGAACGATTTTCAAAAACAAAGTAACCAAAATAAACTTTGGCAGTGCAGGGATTAGCTTTTACTTCTTGAAAGCCCAGGTGCCTGTAGTGGTAGCTAATGCTCCTTGACACCAAGTCAAGCAGTTTTTGATGCCTGGCCTCGGGGAGAACTCAGTCACATTCCTCAATGATTTCACCAATGCTCTGAACCTGACCTGAAGATCTAGGTTCTCCAAACCGGTCTCATTTTTCTCTTTCTTACGCTTCAGTTCCTAGCACTGACAATTCCTCTTCGACGTTAACTGTATGTACATTGTAAAGACTCACCGTCTGTGTACTCTCTCTTTCAGAAGCATCTCTCCCCCTCAGCTGACTCTGATTATGAGTGCGTTAAATTAAGTCGCAACCTCCCCCCCCTCCTTAACCCAGGTGAAAAAGGTGATAACCACTCCTGCTCTTGAGAGTTGTAAAGATCGCAAGAGGCAAGGGATTGAAAAGCACACCGTACAGCGCGGCGAACAGCAATTTCCAGACAGTAAGCTCCTGAGGGCACGTCCCCGGGGAAGGCGGACCCCTTCCCACAATCGCAGAGGCCAACTCAGGACACTCCACGGCTCTCCAGCAGCCTCCCACCCCGCTCTACCCTCGGATGCTGCGGCGTGGGCCAGAGAAGAGCTAGGGGCTCTCGGCTGTCGGCTTCGGCCCCACCGCCCCGCGCGCGTCCGGCCGGTTAAGTCTCTGCTTAGGCTCCGGAGGAGAAGATTACGCCATCTCGGACTGACTGACCGGAGAGGTCAAACCAGGCACCGGGCATGGCAATACGCACCGCGGGGACTGGGGCCTCCGGCCTCACGTCCGAGGTTCCCTGAATCGTGCCCGAACCTGCCAGTACTGGCGGCTGCCGCCGGGCTCCCGGAAGCGCAGCGCAGGTCCCTCTTCTCTAGGAGGCGGGGCTTGTCGGAGCTTCCGTGTGCGTCATCAGGATGCGCCGGCCGGGGGAGCTCACAATTGGACCGCTGGGGCCGAGGCATGCTGGGATACCGCGGGCTGGTCTCCATAGCAACCCACCGACATTCACGCAGGCCTTCGGTTAGCTGGGAAGGCCCTAGTGGTTTCCTTGCTTTGCTGTTGGCGCCCCTGGATCCGCGGCCACCTCCCCCAGGAGAGCAAGGGGAGAACCCTGGGTCCCCCAGCTCAGGAGAGTAACGAAGCCAGCTGTGGGTGTGAACACTCGTTTATTTACACATTGTCATCCGAAAGCAAAAACCCAGCCCAGCCTATGGGAGGGTACAAATCTGAGACTGTCACTCATAGAGCCTGCGGACCCTTCCCTCCTCCAGAGCCCCCAATGGCGGGGGCCTGGGAGAATCAGGAAGTTTAGAATTCTGTTAAAAATTAAATTGTATGCTTTCATCCGATTTCTTTCCAAAAGGCCAGTTTCATTAAGTACTCCAACTTAACTCTGTACCATTCATACTTTTTGCTTTCCTACTACCCATTCACCCAAAATTGTTAATAATAATAACAATAATAATAACAACAAGAATAATACTGTAATAATATTAATAATACTTCACATTTGTACGAAGCTTACAGAATGTTTTCACATATAGCATCTCATCTGAGCCTCCCAACAGTTCTGTGAGGTAGGTATTCTCACCTCCCTTTTTACAGACGGAGTAACCGAGGCTCAGAGAGGTAATGGGATTTGCTCAAGGCCACACAGCTAGTTAGTGGTAAAGCTAGGACTTGATCCTAGCACCCCATATTCAAGTCCAGTGTTCCAAAACCACAGCTACCTCTGTAAAGTGGAGTGACATTTCTTACCCCAGTCAGGCCTGAGGGGCAGCCTGAGGAGCCAAAGGCTGAGACTTCTCAGACTAGGGGAGGGAAGGACTCAGCAGCGGCGGGGAGAGTTGGGGTACTTGGCCTTCAACTCCTGTTTGAACTGGCGGTAAAGGATCTTATTGTGCTGATTTTCAACCTCCTTTTGGGGATGGAACTTCAAGGCTTCTTTGAAGCCCTTATGAACCAGGAAACCTTCGTTCAGCACCTCAAAATCAAATCCTGCTACGTGCAGCTCACAAGCCTGTAGAGAGAGAAATAGGCAGGTCAGCAAGTTTAATGACATTCCCAGGGCTCAGATGGGCATTCCTAAGGCACACTCAAGCTTCCTCGCCCTTCTGGAAGCATCTTGTGGAAACTGCAATCCAACCATTTCCCAGACTAGGATCTCCCCTACTTCACTGCCTCCCTTCATCCAGGGCCACTCATCCCTGACCTCACCACCCCTCTCATCCATCCCCCTGCCCTCTCCCTTTTAGGCACCTGGCTGATTCGATTGAAGCCGTACTGCCGAAAGCGCTCATCAAAGGTGGGCACCTTGCCTCCAGCCACGTAGAATGGCTCCCAGGGGTCCTGCCAAGGCACCACATAGGCAGGCCTCAGCAAGCTCTCTTCTGGCAGGTTAACCCAGCGGGAGTAGTTGGTGGGCGCCTGGCAAGGCGTGCACAACCCATAATAAAAGGGCCGGACCTCGCCCACTTGGTAGAGCTGCAGCAGCTCGGTCTTGCTCATGGGCATGCGGCGGGCCCTGCGGATCTCAAAAGCAGGCACCACTAGTGCGGTACCCCCCCACTGGTTGCTCTGATCCAACATTTCGCGCAGACCTCTCCACAGTCCCTCACTGGGCACCATGTCCACGTCGATCACCAGGGCATAATTGGCTCCCTCCCGAGCCAGATTCCTCAGCAGGTTATTGGGGTAGGAGACGTTGGTGCCTAGGGCATAATTAATCCCCGGCTGGGCTACCCGGGCTAGCTTGTCGAAGACCTCCTGGCAGGAGCGCAGCAGGGCAAATTCCCCTGGCTCCCGGGGGTCGGGAACTGCGGCCTCATAGCGCGAGGGGCACACCAAGTGCATGGCGACCCTGGCGCGCATGTCGGGGCAGTGGCTGCTCAGCGCGTAGGCCAGCACCGTGGCCAGCTGCGCTTCCTCCTTGGTGGCCGCGAACACTGACACGGACAGCGGACCTTCCCAGCGCTCCAGCAAGCCGGACAGGTGCAGCAGGTTGTCCACGCTGGCATGCGTAGCCAGGATCACATCGTTGGGGTCCATGGTGGTCTTCAGTAGGCCCCTGTAGACGCGGTAATCACCGCTGGCGTCCAGGACACCTCCCGAGGCCAAAGCGGTGCGGAGTTGAGCCTTCACCTGGTCCACGGATCTCGGGGAGGGCGGGAAGAACTCAAAATATTGATCCTGCTCCTCCTGCCCATGCAGTCCGGACAGAAGCGACAGGTAGAGCAGCTGTAGCATCGCCACCAGCATGAGCGCGGCCAGCAGCAGCTGGTAGAAGGCGCACCGGATGGCGTAGGACATCTGCATGGTTCTCGGGGCTTGGGACACGCAGCAAGGACCACCCGGCCGCAGACTCGGCCAGCAACCGCAAGCCCGGATTTACCGCAGCCTGCCGAGCGCCGCCGAGGCGAGCCGAGGCGAGCCGAGCCCCGCGCGCAGCCCCGCCCGCCGTGCGCCCGCTCGCCCTCTGCGAGAGAGGAGGAGCTACTGCACCCGCCGCCCGCGCCGCGCGCTGTGCAGAAGCCGGACCTGCAGCAGCGGCCCGCCGGCCCGGGACGCGCACCCCTCCCTCCGGGTCAGTGCGCAGCCCCTGGACCAGCGAGTCCTGAAATCCAGGCGCGCTCTGCCCGACTCAAGAAGGGGAAGCGGTGGCAGAACAAGGCTGTGTTTTAGTGAAAGGTGGTGCGGTTGCAAACTGAAGCGGGCCGAGAGGAAATAAAAAAGCTCCTTTCCACAGGGTTTCTAGCTCCCCTGGGTCCTATCAGGTTGGTGCCAAGAAGTGGATGATGGAGGAACGGAAGTGCGGATGAGATGAGAGATAAGAGAATGTGGAAGAAGCGCTGCATGTGGGACGAGGTGGCCGAGTGGTTAAGGCGATGGACTGCTAATCCATTGTGCTTTGCACGCGTGGGTTCGAATCCCATCCTCGTCGCATCTGTTTTTACAGGGAAGATTTCATAATTTTCTGCATCCCGCCTGCCTGGGGCAGCGAGTTGAAGAAAACTGAATTTAAGGATGGTGGTGGAATTCGGTCCAAGTTCCTTCCGCTCCCCTGTTTGCCCACCATTGTCTTGAAGTGTTAGAACGTTTGTGGGCCAGGCCACTGGTGTACTTTTCCTTCTCTGTAGAAAGAGGGCTCATGGGTGGGTGGCATCTATGACTGGCACTGAGATTCCGGCCTGTGCCAAGTCGGCTGGATGGGTTATCTTGGTGAGAGTTATCTGCAGGAGTTAGAGAAGCCCCCACCGTAGGTGTCCCCCTGTGGTAGTGGTGTTTGATCATTCATTTATTTCTCTCTTCGGCCTACTGATTGCCCCCACTTCCCATCACTTCCCACGGTTGTGAACCCCTGCCCAGAGCCCCCTCCCCAGCACATACACTATTAAATCCGAGGCCTGGAACATTCCAGCACAGCCACCTTACATTGAAGGCACTTAATGCTTGTGGATTAGTTGATCAGTGGGCTCTTGAGAAGAGTCAAGAGGTTGTGGGGAGGGGCAGGCACCTCCACTGCTTAACCAATTAAATATAATAAATTTGTATTATATTCTGGCTACAGTAGGAGGGCCCCATGAGATGGTGCACTGTGAATCTTGAGAAGGGGCCTTGGGGACAGACTGGGGAGGGCTTCAAATGCCAGGATGAGATGTTTGACTCGCTGTCTCATGGGCAGTAGGGTGTCAAGGTTGTGGATCACAAGGGGTAGGTGCCAAGAGACAGAGAAAGGAAAGCCCTTCAGCCCAGGCCTTGTAAGTAGAAGGCTCAGAAGCCAGATTTGGTGGCATGTGGGTTTTCTTGGAGCTACTCAGTGTTTAAAAATGACAATTCAAATCACATTAGTGGTTAATTTTGGTGAACAAGAGATTTCATGTAAAATCCACGTTTTTGTTTAAATTCTGGAAGATCCGGCAATGCCAAGCCTGCAGGGTGACCATCGGACAGAGCACCAGACTGGCTCCCCTTTTGCTATCCTAACAGTCTTCTCAGTCTTGCCTCCTCCCAGTGTACCTGCAGCCCTTGGAGCATTTGAGTTTTCTCTGCAGTGTTCCCACAATTCCCAGTCACTACCTCCATTGATGAGATTCTCCTGGTCCTCTGCCCACAACCCCCCAACACCATGCCCAAAGATAGGCAAATTACCCTGCATTTTTATTGAATGAATAAGATACTTACAAAGTGTCTCAAGGCCCCTGGTCTAAGGGAAGACTTTAAAGTGATGAATAGAACTTGGTGAGGTGTCAAGATCAAGGAAAGCAACATCGAAGGCCCAGAAGGTGACCAAGAACATGTGGGCAGAGGCAGCTGGCTGGGGAGAGGGATTGGTTGTGGCAGACAGGAACATGGGAGATTCAAAGACTGGTGTAAATGACTATAAATGGTAGATCTGCTGGTGGCTTTACTGCAGGCCAAGTGGCAGGGCACTATGTCCTCTGGGTCCTGGGGAGATTTGGTTTGTCAGGGTTCTCTAGAGAAGCAGTACCAATAGAGAGGGAGAGAGAAAAATCTTGATAGAATGATTTTTTTATGAATTGTGATCTTGAGGCTGGCAGGTCTAAATTGTGCAGGGCAGGCAGGCAGGCTGAAGACCCAGGAGAAGCCGAGGTTGCAGCTCAACTGTGAAGGCCACCTGGAGGCAGAATTCCCTCTTCCTCAGCCTTTTTTCCTTAAGACCATCTACAGATTGAAGGAGGCCCACCCACACTGTTGAATGTGTGATATTATGATATAATAAGAAATATGTATTTGGTCTCTGTGCCTTGCTTCTTCTGACACAGAGCTCCTAAATCCCTTGGAATTTCCTGGGTGATTGGTACAACTTCTGTTCTAATGAGAAAGTCTTGGTGGGTTCCTGAATAACTTGGATCCAGGACTAGTTGCCAGGGGAATCAGTTATGTGATTAGATGTTTGGAACTTTCAACCCCTCCTCCCACCTCTAGGAAGTCAGGAGAGGGGCTGCAGGTTGAGTTGGTCACCAATGGTCAGTGGGTCAATGATGCAATCAATCATAATGAAGCCTCCATAAAAACCCAAAAGGACTGGGTTCAGGAATTTCTGGAAAGCTGAACACGTGAAGGATCCAGGAGGGTAGCATGCCTCGCCCCAAGAAGATCTGGACGCTCCACACCCCTCCCCCATGCTATGCCCTGTGCCTCTCTTCCATCTGGCTGTATCTTTTGTAATATCCTATACAATGAATAGGAAAATGTCTTCCCCTGAGTTCTGGGAGTTGCTGTAGCAAATGAATTGAACCCAAGTAGGGGGTTGTGGGAACCCTGACTCACAGCTGGTCATCAGAGTAACGGTGACAACTCACTGCCTGTGAAGTGGGGGTGGGCTTGTTGGACTGGACCTTCCACCCCTGGGATCTGCCACCATTTCCCGGTAGACAGTGGCAGAATCACATTGAATTGTAGCAAGCCTAGCTGGTGTCCCTTGGAGAATTGCTTGGTTGGTTTGTGGGGAGACTCCACACATTTTGGTGACTAGGTGAAGTGTTGAATTGAGTGTGATAGTAGAAAGAAAAAAAAAAAAAAACTTGTTATTTCTTCCTTCAGAGAAGGAAATTTACTTTACTCAAAGTCTACTGATTTAGGAGCTGGGGTATAGCTCAGTGCTAGAGCGCTTGCCTAGCATGTGCAAGGACCTGGGTTTGATCTCCTGCACCACACACACAAAGTCTACTGATTTAAATGTTATCTCATCTTAAAATACCCTCATAGTGACAGCTAGACTGGTGTTTGATCAAATATTTAGGTGCTGTGGCCTAGCAAGTTGACACAAAATTAGCCATTTTAAGACGCTTTTGCTCCCTGACCCGTGCTTCCCCCCGGCTCCAGTCATACCCCTACAGATCTTATTGGCCCTACAGATCCCACCATGGGCCCCTTTCTGGGCTGGTTTCTGATGTCTACACCACCCCACTCCACCCCTCAAGAACCAAGTTCTGTCTCAAATTGGACCATTCAGAGATGGGTGTCTGTCAGGTGCGACCCCCTTCCTCCTCCCTCCCTCCCTCCCTCCCTCCCTCCCTCCCTCCCTCCCTCCCTTCCTTCCTTCCTTCCTTCCTTCCTTCCTTCCTTCCTTCCTTCCTTCCTTCCTTCCTTCCTTCCTTCCTTTCACTAGGGATTGAACTCTGGAGTGCTTCCCCACTGAACCACATCCCCAATCCTTTTTATTTTTTATTTTGAGATAGGGTCTTGCTAAATTGCAGAGGCTGGCCCTGAACTTGCTCTGACATCCTCCTGTCTCAGTCATCCTAGTAGCTAAGATTATAGATGTGGGCCACTGCCTGGCCCCAGCTGCACATTTCTGTTCCCAGTCAGATGAAACTTGCTCGAGACCTTGAAGACAGTTAACCAGGCCCTTCACATGACCCATGGGTTTCCTGGGTCCTCTTATGAGTCAGCTCAGACCAAGGCCTTTGCCCATTCTGGAATTTTCCAGCTGCCCCAGGAGGGCAGTCTGTCCATTTCCCTTCCAGAATGCCTTCAGGCTGCACAGCTATGTGGCCTTCAGTGGTCAGCTTCAGGATTTCCCAACTCTCAGTGTTCCTCTACCTGGAAGGAGTCCACTGTCTCACATGCTGGAAGGGACAATTATTGTCTGAATCAAACAAATTAATGTTTGGCTACTTCTTTACTGTCCCCTGAGGCACCCTGGGGGATCTGGAGCTGCTTTTCTTGGGGAGCAGGACAGTAGACTGTAGGTTGGAATTCCAACTCTGCTGTGCGGTCTTGAGCAAGATAGTTAAGAAAAAAATCTTTGAAAATTGAGGTGAGAGGGCGGGGGAGGTGGCTCCATTGGTAGAGCACTGCCCTAGCATGCAGAAAGTTCTGGGTTTAACCCCCAGCACTGCACATAATAAGTAATTAAATAAATGTTTTAAAATTGAGGTAAAATACATATAACATAAAACTAACCAGTTTGAAGTGTGTACTTCAGAGACAGTATATTCAAGATATTATGTAGTTCCTGCTTTTTAGGAAACATCTTTTAGTTCTCTATGCATGTTTATTTTATTTATTTACATGCAGCCCTGAGAATCAAACCCTGGACCTCACACATGCCAGGCAAATACTCTGCCACTGCACCACAGCCTTAGCCCAAAGGTTTGTAGTTTTAACTCCTATATCAGGTCACTGTTCTATATTGGTTAGTTTCTGCCTATGCTATAAGGTAGGGATCCAGTTTGGTTCTTTTGGATGTGGGTATCTAGTTGCCCCAGTACCATTTGTTAAAGGGACTGTCTTTCTCCACTGAATGGTCTTGGAATCATTGCCCAAAATCAATTAACCATAGATATATGGGTTTATGTCTGGTTCTGCAATTCTATTCCATTGGTCTATATGTCCGTCCTTATGCTAGTACCACATTATTTTGGTTACTAAAGGTACAGGACAAGTTTTGACATTGGGAAATGTGAGTCCTCCAACTTTGTTCTTTTTCAATATTGTTTTTGGCTATTCAGGGTCCCTTGCAATTCCATACAAATTTCAGGATAGGCTATTATATTTTTGAAAAAAAAAAAAAAAAAAGGCTGTTAGAGTTTTGATACAGCTCATATTGTATCTATATATCATTTTGGCTAGTGTTGCCATCTTAACAATATATATCTTCTGATCCATGAACATAGGATGTATTTTCATTTCTTTAGGTCAACTTTATTTTAGCAACATTTTATAATTTTCAACGTAGCAGGGCCCAGTGGTGCACACCTGTAATCCCAGTGGTTCAGGAGACTGAGATAGGAGGTTTGTGAATTCAAAGCCAGCCTCTGCAAAAGTGAGGTGCTAAGCAACTCATTGAGACCCTGTCTCTAAATAAAATACAAAATAGGGCTGGGGATGTGGCTCAGTGGTCAAGTGCCACTGTATTCAATCCCCAGTACCAAAATAGTAATAATAATAATAACAATAATCATAATTTTCATCTTTTACCTCCTTGGTTGAATTCGTTAGTAGGTATTTTATTCTTAGATCTTACTAAAGTTGTTTTCTTAATTTCCTCTTCAGGTTGTTCACTGCTAATATGCAGAAATAGAACTTATTCTAGCATGTTAATATTAAATCCTGTAATTTTGCCTAATTCATTTATTAGCTCTTATAGATTTTTGTGTGTATTCATGAATATTTTCTACATGTGTACGTATTACATGATCTGTGACTAGGTATAGTTGATCTGAGAGTGTCTTAATTTCTTTACTTTTTTAAAAAATATTTTGTAAGTTGTAGATGGACACACTCCTTTTTTTTAATGTGGTGCTGAGGATAGTTTTTATGGATATAGAATTCCTGGTTGATTTTTTTTCCTGGCATTTTATATCTCATCCCACTGCCTTCTGAGTATCATGGTTTCTGCTGGGAAATAATCTGTTACTTTTATTGAGGAATGCTAGTGTAAAAAAGTTGCTTCTCTCTTTGTTTTGACTTTTGATAGTTTGGTTATAATGTGCTTGAGTGTGGCTCTCTGTGTTTATCCTCCTTGGCCTTTGTTGAGCTTCTTGGATATGTAGATTCATGTATTTTATCAAATTTGGGTAGTTCTGGCTCTTATTTCTTCAAATATTCTTACTGCCTCATTTTTCCCTTCCATGGGACTCCATGGATACATATGTTGGTACACCTGATGGTATCTTACAGATTGTAGGCTTAATTCACTTTCATTCATTTCTTTCTTCCTGATTTCAAACTGTATGTTTTTTTCAAACTGGAAATTTTTGATTGATATATCATCAAGTTAGTAAGTTAGCTGAATCTTTTCTCCTTCCTTTTTTTTTTTTTTTTTTTTTTTGCATGACTGGGGATTGAATCCAGGGGCACTCAATCACTGAATTACATCCTTTTAAACATTTTTTTTTTTAAATTTTGAGGCAGGGTCTCACTAATTTATGGATATTGGCCTTGATCTTGTGTTCCTTCTGTCTCAGCTTCCCAAGTAAACTGAGGCGTGATACAGGCATGCACCACCACACTCAGCTGCTGATTCTCTTCTGCTTGATCAAACTGCTGTTGAACCTTGAATGATTTTTAAAAATTTCAATTATACTTTTCAGCTCCAAAATGTCTGTTATTTATTTATTTATTTGGTACTGGAGATTAAACCCAGGGGTGCTCTACCACTGAGCTACATTCTCAGTCCTTTTTAGTTTTCATTTTGAGACAGGGTCTTGCTAATTTGCTGAGTCAAGCTGGGCCTCAAATTTGTGATCCTCCTGCTTCAGCCTCCTGAGTCTCTGAGATTATAGGCCTATGCCACTATGTCTGACAATTTGGTTATTTTTTTTCTAAATTCTGTCACTTTGTTGGTATTATCTATTCTTTTTATTTTTTGAGACAGGTCTCATTATGTTATCCAGGCTGGCCTTAAACTACTCAGCTATTCTCCTGCCTCAGCTACCCAAGTAATTGGGACTACAGGCACATGCCATCACACCCAGATGATAGTCTCTATTGTCGATATATCATTACTCTGGTTTTCCTTAGCTCTTCGAGCATTTTTAAGGAAGTTGGTTAAAAGTCTTTGTCTAGTTGGGTGCGGTGGTGCACACCTGTAATCCCAGCGGGTCTGGAGACTGAGGCAGGAGGATCATGAGTTCAAAACCAGCCTCAGCTAAAGCAAGCTGCTAAGCAACTCAGTGAGACCCTATCTCTAAATAATATACAAAAGAGGGCTGGGAATGTGGCTCAGCGGTCAAGTGCCCTGGAGTTCAATCCCTGGTAACCTCCCCGCTCCCCAGAAAAAGTCATGGCCTAGTGAGTCTAATATCTTTTCTTCCTTAGAGACAGTTTCTGATAACTTCTTTTGGAATTGCTCCATACCTTCAGTTTTTTGTGCATGCTTCATATTTTTTTGTTGTTGAAAACTGAATATAGTGAATATTAAAAATTGGTAATTCTAGCAGGGTGTGATGGCATTAATTCTAGCAGGGTGTGATGGCATACACCTGTGATCTCAGCTATGAGGGAGACTAAGGCAGAAGGATTACAAGTTCCTTAGTCTCAGCAATTTAGCAAGGCCCTAAGCAACTTTGCAAGACTGTTTCAAAATAAAAAGGTCTGGGGATGCAGCTCAGTGGTAGAGTGCCCTGGGCTCAATTCCTAGTGCCAAAAATTTTTGTTTTGGTAACTCTAGAAATCATATTCTTCTCCCTCCTCAGGGTCTCTTTCACTATTTGTGTGGGTTATAAATATTTGCTTAGCAACTTTCAGAAACTATTTTTGTAAATATTGTATTCTTTATCATGTGTGATCTCTGAAGTCTCTGTTCCTTTAGCTTATGACCAGCTAGTGTTTTGACAGATGTCCTTGAATCCAAAGAATTGAAAAAATAAAAAATGAAAAGAAGAGCTCTTCCAGTCTTTGCAGATTTTCTGTGTTGGGGCTGTCCTTCAACGTTTAGCCAATCTGTTTAAACTCTGCCTTAGCCTTCACTTCCAACCTGTGTGAACCTGAGGATTAGCCAGAGGGAAAACCTGAGGGTCTTCTCAGGTCTCTTCTGAGCATGCGTTTTTCCCTACATGCACATGATTTTCTAAATTCCCTGAAATTTGAGAGAGCTTTTCACTTCCCCAGGTTTTCCTCCCAGACTTTAGCGAGTCTGTTGTTTGCCTCATCTGTAATCTTTAGGACAGACAGCGTGGGTGGTGATTTTCTTTTCAGTGTTTTGGAGGACTGCGCTCTGAATAGAGGCCTTTCCATCCTGCGATTTCTGAATTAGGTAAGTGCCTAGCATTAGTCCTTCAGGTAGCCCCCAGGCAGGTCAGAACAGGTAAACACAATTCTTTTAGAACAGGGTCTGCTCTGCTTCTTCTAGAACCAAGGACCAGGGTCCTCCACTGGGAATGCTAGCTTCATAACTGCTGACAGCCCCAGGAGTTGAATGGGCAAGGGAAGTAAAATGCTGCAGACCTCATTTCCTCCTCCCGGGCTGCAGGAACAGACTCGGCCAAGGCCTCTTTGCTTGTCCCTTCTCTGTGGTTCACTGTCCACATGCAGCCACAGGGTCTAAAGCACATCTCCGAGGGTGTCATCTAGCAGGCTCCAGTATTGCTTTTCCTTGATTGCAATATGAAGGTCAGATGCTTTGACCTTGTACATAAGGCCCTTCATCATCTGGCCCCAACTGCTTCTATTTCATCCTCTCCCCTAACCCTCCCTCGCCCCCAGGGGACCATCATCGGAAGTCCCCACAGTAATTCCATGCTCATGCCTCCCACACTCCCTGGCACCCCTGATGGAGGTGCCCCTTCTCCATCTCAGCCCAGCGAACTCATTCATTCCTCAAGGCCCAGCTGGGGAAACAGCTCCTCCAGAATGCCTGCTGGGCCTCCCCGGGGGGATCAATGGTCACCTCTCTGGGACCGCTGTATCACGTGCTCCTGAAGGCCTACTACATGGTACATTCTGCTTCCCATGGCTTTGGCAGTGCAGACTGCATCCCCTGTACTCCAGGGTCTCCAGACCAGCCAGGGCCTGCTCAGGGCAGGTGTCTCTGAACACTGGTCAGAGGAATGAACCCTTGCTTGGGGTCTGCCCTGTGGTTTCTGGGCAGGTGACCCATGCTAAGCACCTGGTATGTAACAAGTGCTTAGTGAATGTTGCCAAAGGCAGGTGGGCAGGAAACACGTGCTCTTTTCTGGGCTGGGCAGTTGGTGCTGATGGGTGAAGGGGAAGCCAGCTCTTCATCTGTCTTGAGAACTGGCTGGGCTGTCAAAGCCTGCGGGGCTACACTTCTAAGGAGAAGCCCTGGTCTGGCAGAGGATGCAGGTGAGAGCCCAGGATGAAGGAAGGGGACAGCTGTCCATCCAGCAGGTGCTCCTCCCAGGAGTACAGGACAGGGCTCCTTCTGGGGCCAAACCTGTTGGCGGTCATGTGGTTCAGAGGCGCCCAAACAGGGATGCACACCAATCCCTGCCCGTCTCAGGGCCTGTCCTCTCACCTGTCAAGTAGGCAGTGTTATCCTCACCCCACTGGGCTCAATGTGGCCAACAGAGCAAGCTGCACTTTGAAAACAGACTCCATGAATGCATCATACGAATGAACAGGGCTGTAATTAGACCCAGGAGCAGGGTCCGAGGGAGAAACAGGGCAAAAAGTGGAGAATGTGCTTAGGGCTCCTGTCCCAAGTCCCTTCAGGAAAAGAAGCAGGTGGTAGGCAGGAGGGACAGCACCTTCAGGGAGGGGGGAGATGGGGACTGTGTTCCAGCGCTATCATGAACCAGTCCCTTCCCCTTGGGACTTGGTTTCCTCACCTGTTCAGTCAGGAAGACATAATCCCTGTCCAGTTCCTTCCCAGGGCCTCAGTGAGGCTCAGTGAAGGAGTGGGTGTGGAAGACTCTTCACAAATGGAAAGCCCACTGTATGCAAGCAGGCTAACTGCTTTTCTGGAAGCCAGGGCCAAATGGGTTCTGGGAAGTGGGAACAGTAAATGTTGGCCAAGAAAAATACTGTATTAACTGGGCAGTGCAAACCTGTAATCCCAGAGACTTGGGAGGCTGATGAAGGAGGACCGCAAGTTAGAGGCCAGCCTCAGCAACTTAACAAGATCCTGTCTCAAAATAAAAAATAAAAAGGGCTGGGAATGTAGCTCAGTGATGTCCCTGAGTTCAATCCCCAGTACAGAACAAAATAAAGCAAAACAAACAAAAACACCAAGGCTCAGAGCTGAGTCCTTTGAGTAGCCTCAGATCCTCAACACCTCTTCCTTCATGCTCCCCTCAACTTCTCAACTTCCCTGGCACCCTTTGCCCTGGGTGGGAGAAGGACATTGGGTGGCTGGGGCCCAGGACAAGGAAGAGCCCCTGCCCTGGGCTGGCCCCACTTCCTGCTTTGACTGGAGGGCTAGGTGGCATCAGCCACACCTTCAGCCAGGCCTGCTGGCAGCTCTGCTCCTGGGTCAGGGTCAGCAGGTGGAGTTCTTGATTAACAGACGCAGTCTTGATGGTGGGGGAGGGCCCTGGTCCTGCACCCTCTTTTCCCGATTGCCACCATTCCATGCGGTCTTCTGTGTCTAGATGAAGTCCATTCTCTGTGAGGTGTGGAATGATCAGAGGTGGATTCTGTTTTGCAGAACCCCACGTAGCCAGTGGCCAGGGATGAAGAGTGGCTTCTGCTGCCTCCTGGCACCTGCAGCCAAGGGCCTGCCCAACAGGCCTGAGCCCAGCTGGTCATCCCTTCTGGGCTGGGTCTCAGCTCCAGGGAACGTGCTGAGAAGAGGCTGCCAGGAGTCCTGACGGGCCCTTCAGAGCAGGGCCTTGAAGAGGAAGGACAGAGAGGCTCCGCAGGAGAGTCCCAGGGCCAGGAAGAAGGTCATGAGCGCGCCAGCCACCTCCCTCTCATGTGGCAACACCTGCCTGGAACACAGAGGAACAGGAGTTCTTAGAAAATGCTGGGCCCAAACCTGGGGACAGCCCTGAGGTCCCCACCTGTCCCTATACAGGACACCTGAATTCCAGTCTGTGACCCCACTCCTGTGTTAAACTTTCAGTTTCCCATCAGTAAAATGAGGCCACTGGACAGACATCTCTCAGGGCCTTTGGGGTCCAACATCATAGGAGTCTAGATTCCACGGCCTTCCTTCTTGACAAAAATGCCCTGGAGCTGGTTCTGCATGTCACCTGACTCTCCTGAGATTCTCAACACCATTGCCCCTTGAGGAAATAGCCCATGAGCCTTGCTTTTGAAAAAACCTTAGCTCCCCTTCAACTGAGAATCTTGGAGCTAGATGGGCTCTAAGGGAGGACAGTTACCTATTTATTTATAGATAGGGAAACTGAGGCCCCCCAACAGGCCCCAGAACCAGTTCCTGGGCCACATAGGCAGGTACCTTCCCAGCTCCTGGCCTGAGGCCAGCTAGCAGAGAAGGCCTGACCCACAGGGTGGCGCCAGCAAGGCATGGACACAGCTACCAGGGCTGCCCGGGGCAGGCCAGCTCCCTCCCTTGCAACTGTCCCTCCTCAAAGGGCCAAGCCCTTGCAGCCCCACCCCAGCACCGCCCTTCCCGTCCCCCAGACCTGGGCGCCAGGCACATGGTGAGGGACACCAGGTAGCCATTGGAAACGGCGAAGAGCAGCATGAAAGTGATGAAGTAGGCGTCCTGAGGGAAGAGGATGGGCAGCCGGGCCCGCTCGGGCACGTGGCACAGCATGAAGAGCGGCACAAACAGGAAGCGCAGGCACACCAGCAGGGGCAGCAGCCGGCTGTCCTCATCTGGCTGTGGCGCAGGCTCGGGTGAGTGGGGTCCCTCGGGACACCGTAGGAGAGACCCATCAGTTGCCCCCTGACCTCCTCTGCTGTGAGCCAGGGCTGGGGCCTCTAAGGAACAAGGGGCTGGGCCATGGCCACCCAACAGCCAGGACAGGTCTGGGGCTAGCCTTGGCCTCTCCCTAGCTCTAGCTTGGGCTCTCACCCAGGCAAAATTGAAGAGGCCTTGGACAGGATCCAGGGCTTTCCAACTTAGTTCCCCAGGGCATCCCTAGGGGTTCCAAGTGCCCTTTAGGAGCAGATGGGTTTCTTTTCCTTTAAATTTATTTATTTTTTATTTTTAAAATTTTTTAATTGTAGATGGATACAATACTTTTTCTTTTATTTTATTTTTATGTGGTGTTGAGGATTGAACCAAGTGCCTCACACATGCTAAGGCAAGCGATCTACCACTGAGCCACAACCCCAGCCCTCTTTTCCTCTAATTTTTTAATTGGCACATGGAAGTTGCACATATTTATGGGATACCATGTCATGTTTTGATACAGGTGCACATCTAATGTTCAAATCAGGGTGAGCATATCTGTCTCTTCAAGCATTTATCATTTCTTGTTGGTAAAAACATTCAAAATCCTGTCTTCTAGCTTTTATGAAATATACCATATAGTATCATCATCTTAAGCTACCCTGATGTGCAACAGAACCCCAGAACTTATTTTTCCTATCCAAATATAACTTAGTCTCCACATCCAACCTCTTTCAGAGGGGTTTCTGAGCAGGACAGGACGCTGGCAATCTGTGTCCCTCCCACCTGGATCAGAGCAGTTCTGCTCTGCTGCATTTACAATGTCTCCTAGGGAGATTTCACTTAGCACCTTGGCTAGAAGCAATTTGGAAACAAGGAACTGTGTTCAACTCCTCACCAGGTATAGGAAACTCGGTATGACATTCTCTGAGTATGGAGGGCTGGGCCCTGGGCTGGAGGCTGGGGACACAGGCGTTGACTATGCATGGCTCCTCCTTTAGAGAAGCCCAGTCCAGGCTTACCTATGCCAAGGGCCAAGTGCTTACTGCTACTTGGCAGGCTCTTCCACTACCAGACCAATTGGACTACTGGAAAGTCACCTTCTGCAATTTCATGCCCTCTGGTCCCCCAACTGCTTCCCATAAATTGGCAGCTTGTCCAGCCCAGCAGTGCTCACCCACAGGAAGTATGAGGTCAGACTCCGTCCCAGCCAGTCCATGATGTTGAAGAGCAGGAAGCAGCAGATAGGGTTGAAGAACTGACCTGGGGGAGACAAAGGGCTGGTGGCTCACCCTGGTCCCTGACTCTCCTGTCTCCCCTTGGCTCCCCCATCCTTCTCTGTACCCCAACACTCACTCCATTTCCCAGGACTGGTGGAGCTGGTCACCATGGCTGTGATGGCAGGGAAGACCGAGAGCGTGACTGTGAAGACCAACACAAGGCACAGCGCCGTCAGCCAGATCTGGGAGCCGGAGGCAGGAGTGTGAGTGGGCAGGGCAGCCCCGGCCAACACGAGGCCCCCAACCTTCTCACTCCAGCCCTGCCCTGGGGCAGGACACCTGGGGCCTGATCCAGCTGTGTCCCTGACCTGCCATGGCCCTGTGACCCTGGGGTGGACAAGTGACACTAAGTCTCTTCGCAGCTGAAGAGCCTCTGGTGGGGACTGGAGAGGGTGTCCCTCCCTTCTACCCCATGAAGGGTGGTTGGGGGTTATTTCCCTGCCGTACCTTCTGGAAGACAATGAAGACTGAAGGTTTTTCTGGCTTCTGTGGCTCATCTAGCTCTGGCTCCAGCTCCGGCTCCTTCTCAGGGTCAAGATCTAGAGTCAGGGTTGCTGCCTGGGGGCTGTTGGGAATCCCATTCTTCTCATCTGGGGCAAGAAAGGAGTGTGGGGTCCCGTGGTCTAGGTCAGCCCAGAAGGAGGAAGATTCCCAGCAGTTAAAACAAGTGACCCTCCTCCAGTACAAGGTGCCAGTAAAGGGAAGTAATGGTGGCAGTATGCCAACTATGTATTAAGCACACGCGTGTGCCAGGCAACGAGTTAAGCGGCTCATTGCCTGCCATTGCTCTGCAAATGAAGAAACAGGCTTGAGGAGTTAAGTGGCTTGGTGACTTGCCTAAGGCCACTCAGCTTGGGTGTTGTGAAGCCAGTATTCGGACTTGGGTGCACCTGAATCCAGAGCTTGCCTGCAAGAAGCTCCACTGCCTCCCACTTTTCTGTTTTCATTTTGGATACTGGGGATGGAGCCCAGGAGCACTTAACCACCGGTTATAGCCCTTTCTGAGTCAGGGTCTCGCTAAGTTGCTGAGGCAGGCCTTGAACTCAGCCTCCCCATTTTATAGAGCAGACAACTGAGGCCCAGAGAGCAGCAAGGCATGACTTAAATTTCAGACTTCGCTTTGTGATCTACCTGTGCTCACCCAAGCTCCTGGAGTAGGGCACGGTGATGCATGCCTATAATCCCAATGACTGGAGAGGGTGAGAGGTAGGGGGACTGAAAGTTTGAGACCAGCCTCAGCAATAAAGCAAGACCCTGTCTCAAAGTAAAAAAAAGGGCTGGGGAAGTGCTCAGTAGCTAAGCACTGGTGGGGGTCTTCTCGGCGAGGCCCTGGGGCTTACCAGACTGGAGGAGCTCAGCTTTGGTCTCCAGCTCATGCACTGGGGACCGTGAAGGCTTCTTGGCCAGGTAGTAGCGGGCAAACTCCTGCAGAAGGATTGGGAAATATCAGCACTGCCTGAGTGAGGTGTCTGGATCCCTCCCCACACCACTGGCTTGGAGGCCAGGACACCCCCCTGGCTGAACACGGGTCCTGTCCTCTCCCAGGGCCTTAGACTCGGGGCTCTGAGATGCAGGCTCACCAGGTGCGGTAGGCTCAGGTAACACACGACGGACATGAGAATACCCACACAGGGCGTGACAAAGTATCCCAGAGCAGAGGTCTGGGCATCCACACCACCTGCAGAGGAGAGGTGGCTGGTCCCACAGCTCCCAAGGGGCCTCTAACTCCTGCCCTCCTTCACCAGGGCTTTCTCAGGTTCATCTCCCAGCCTCTTCCCCTTTCCTTCACTGGCTGACTGAATCTCATACAAGGCCCCAGAATGGCCCTTCGTCCCTCTTTCTTCTGTACATGCTGTTTTTGTTGAGCACCTATTATGTGAAGAGGCTTTCTCTTAGTGCAGGCTCTGTACAATCTCAGCATAATAATCATTTATGTGGAGAAACTATGGCAGAGAGAGTAAATGCCCCATTCGACGAACCCAGCCAGTGAAGGGTGAAGTGGATTAAAGCTCGAGCCCACCTCAAACCCATCCCCCATCCCTTAACCTCAACCTGCTGGCATGTGCCACTGTCACACCAGGACCCCCTCTCCCGGTCATTCTCCCTCACTGCAGAGCCCAAGAGCCTGGCTGCCAGGCCCAAGCCCCAAGTCTCCACCACTCCATCACCTCGGTTTCTACCCGGAATCCAGGCACTTCCTCCTGCCCACCCTCTATAACCCCAAATCTCAGAGGCCACCCCACACCTCCAGCCATCCAAGTCCACTCACTGGCCATGGACATGAGCATGGCGAGGGCAGCGAAGATCCCAGCCAGGCCCTGGCCACTGAGGAAGAGGGTGCTGTAGGTGGACGGCATGGTGCCCAGCTGCCCGAAGAGGCTGCCCTGCAGAACTGCACAGAAAGCTGAGGAGAGACAGGGACAGGGCCGCCACTCAATAAGGCAGCCTTAGGGCTTCCTGGAGGAGGCCTTGGCAGAGTGCAGGGGGACTCTGGACCTGACTGGGCAGGGGTGAGCTGTCCTGGGGACCCTGGGCATTCTGCTGCAACACACCCCATTCATTGCTCTTCTGAAGTGCAGCCACTGGCCTGTGGGGCTAGGTGCCAGGAGGCCAGCTCCAAGGTCACCATGGAGCATGGGAAAAAGGGCTTTTCCTCTCCCTCTGGGCCTCATTTCCTCTATCAGAGATCCGGGTGACAGTGGTGCTGTCTTCTCTTCTTGCATCTCTTGGGCCCTTTCTGTTACTGGGAGCAGGCTGGGGTGGGGCAGAAGCGCTCACAGTTGATGAACCAGACGGAGGCCATGGTGATGGAGAAGAAGGGCCCAGGGTTCATGTCCACCTTCACCAGTGCTGCTGTCAGGGCAAAGAGCAGCAGGATGCCCAGCAGGCTGCCCAGAATGCGCACCGTCTCAGGGATGCTGAGGGTAGAGAGCATCGGGTGGGCCCATGCCAGGCAGGGGGTAGTGGGCAAGAGGTGCCGCCAGGGGCGGGGCAGTGGGCTGGAAGGGCCAGGCAGGTGGAGCAGGGGAAGGATGGGAAGTCTTCCTGGGCCCGATGACACCGTCTTGGCAAGGGCTGAGGTCTCACCACTGGTACAGGAAGGAGTTGAGGAGGGTGAAGAGCAGCAGGGGCAGCTGGGACAGCAGTGTCACCCAGTTGTTGAAGTTGAAGGTGTCTGTGGGGCCTGTGTGGTTGGTGCTCAGGGTCCCAGCTGTGCTGTTGGCCCCTGCCAACCGCCCCTGAAAGTACTGCCAGATGGGGAGAAGAAGAAGGTTAGGAACCCCCTGGTCTGTCCCCTCACCCCCTCCCAGGTGTGTGACTGCTTGGCTAATGTCTTTGGGGACACCTGCCTTATCCCTGCATTGTCCCCAGCACCTGCACACAGTGGGAATGGCATGGTCGTGCACCAAACTGAATGGCTGAAGTGTGGAACAGGGCCCAAGCGCTAAGAACCCCCAGCTCAAGCCATGCTGCATCTCTGGATCGACCTCCTCTTCAGTGCCCTGGTCTCCCCAGCAGCCTCGGGATTCATTCATTCCATGGGTATTTATTGAGTATCTACCAGAAGCCAGGCTCTGGCTTAGGTGCTGACCTCTGCATTCTCCTGTCACTTCTCTGCCTAAGCTCCATTCACCTTCTACCCCCACCTCCCTAGTATGTACAGGGTAAACCCCAAGTGTTTGGAACAGTATTTAAGACCCTGCAGTATCAGATCCCAGGCTCCCTTTTGTGTCCCATCTCTTGTTCCACCCCACTGAGCACCAGGCACCCCAGGCTCTGGATCTTTCTCTGGACAGGACCTTGCTTGGTCAGAAATGCTCTCTTTCCCCCTGATCACTTCTCTGTCCCCCAACTTTGCCTGCCCCACTCTCAATTTACAAATCCTCTGTGAAGTAGAAGGAATGTGCTCCCTCCCTGAGACCCACAGTACTCTGATCCAAGCCTGGGAAGGCACGTGTCATGTTACATTATTAATAGCTCTGACCCATCTTATTCTCAAGACCAGGGGCTGATTCATCTTTGGGTCTCCCCCGTCCAGCACAGAGCACATCTGCACAGAATATAATAACCCAGTCCTAAAAAGAATGAAAACTCCACACATCCTCTTTCCTTTAAGAGAACCGACACTGAGGCTAGAACCTCCCTCTGTCATGGTTTCCCTTTATCCCCACTGGCTGGTCCACAGTAGGTGCACATTAAATGTTTGCCTAATGAATTAATGTAATTAATTTTATTGTAAAGAAAACCAGAGGCTTGGATAACCCACTTTTGGAATGACTGGACCAGAAATAACGACAGAGGAGGTGGGTGGGTAGCTCTTTTGCTGGTTACAGACCCCCTGAGCTGGTGTGCATTCCCAAGTTTGGCCTTCCCAGCCATGAGAGAGGTATTTCTTCTCTCTGAGGCTCGGTGCTTCCGCGGGCGAATGCGCATACTGAGGAGTTTAAGGCGGCGTGGTGTAAATTAGGCTGGTGAGCGCTAGTCCCGGGCGGCTGGAGGGACCGAGGGTGTTGTGGCCACCGGGCTGTCTCACCGGGATGGCGGTGATGAAGAAGTTCCAGGGAAGGAGGGTGCCCAGCCCCAAGATGAAGAAGCTGATCCCGACCAGGTGGTAGCTATGGGGATCAGTGAGAAAGGTCACCCCGAGGCCTCCCGCCGGGCCGCCCCTCCCGCCTCCCAGGCCGTCCCTCCGGGGAGCGAACTACAACCCCCATCACCCCCGCGCAGCGGCCGAGGGAGTCGGCTGATGGGAATTGTAGTCCAAGCCATCTTTAGTAGCGGGGAAGCGGGATCGTTCTGCCCACCGCCACCCGGGCCCCGGCACCGACCGCACCGGCTTCCCAGCTCACCTGTCCTGCGGGGCGTCTCCTCGCGCCATGGCCTGGGCAACGGGATGCACCGGGATGGGAGCGCAGAGGGAGGCTCCACCAGCTCCTACGCGCGGCCGGAGGCCCGGGACCCGAGGCCGCTGGGACTTGGGTGTGGGGGGGTTGGATCTCCGCGAATCCGGGAGCGGGCGGCAGGAGGCGGGTGGGAGCCCCCGGAGGATTTGTGCGGGTCTCAAGCTCCGCAGGCTTGGACCTTGGCTCCGCCCCCGGGGCGGGGACAGAGGGTCTCACCACAGTCCCCGGTGCCCAACCCACTGACTCTTCTGGGGCGTCAGGCCGCGCCCTACCTGAGGGTCTCCGGACCCGCCAGCCCACAACGCGCATGCGACTTGGGGCGGCTGACCCGAGGGGTCTCGGCGCCGCGCCTCTCTGCAGTCGCCGGCCCTGCCCGCGGGCGTCGGTCCAGGAGCGCTGCGGCGGGGGAGGGGGGAGGGGGGAGCGCCCCGCCCCCTCCCCCGCGGAGAGCTCCGCGGGCCCCTGGCCCCGGGCCTTTTCTCTCCTCGTGCGCTGCGGGTTGCTGCCAGAGCCGCGCTCGCGCCCCCAAAGTTGGGGTGCACACAGGGCACCTCTGCAGAGCCCCCGCCCAGGGCATAACTTGAGCAGGGCCAGTGCGCGGGAAAGCAGGAGCCACCGCCTGTCGCAGGCGGTCCTGCAGGCTGCGCGGAGCTGGGTGCCCCCGGAGGCCGAGGAGCGGGCCGGATGCACATGCTGGCGGAGCCCACAGACGGATCTGGAAGACAGTCGGACAGACTGGCCTTCTCCTCCATCGGGTGCCTGGGGAAGCGCCCGGCTTTGGGGCGAACGCGGAGGCGCGGGCCCCGCGGGGGCGCCGGGCAGGCTTCCCGGCGGAGGTGAGGCGGAGCCGCGTCAGGAGCCGTCAGAGGCTAAGCAGAGGCTGGGAGAGGAGGGTGCCCCGGGAGCGCTGTCCCTCCCCGCACCGCTGTGAGTGCTTAACTACACTGCCTCGCGGTCCTTCAGCACGTCACGCCGAACACGGGGATGCAGCCTCATCCCGCCGTTTTTTTCCTGGGAAAACTTTGAAAAGATTACAGACCATTGCAGTTTCGAAATTAGTTTGCTTGTTCTACCTCATAATGTATGAATGGGTGTGGTTTCTCTGGGTTACTGGAGAAGCCAGAGGCTTTAAAGCATAAATTGTTTTCATGAGAAACGACATTTTGTAACCATCTCCAGATTACTTGTGTTTTTCCTCCAGCCGACTGTGGATCTGTGGGGCAACCACTCTGCCTGTCGGGTTCACTTTTTATGGTTGCCATCCGTACCCCGCCCCCCGCTACGTGGTCCATCGCAGGTGCTGGATAAATGCTTGGTGACAGATTGGATTTCAGTGATATGCAGGTTGTTTAGGGAGAGCAGGGACAGCCTTGGATTTTACTGAAAGAGAAAGTTACTCTCTTCACTTTCTTCCAATCCTCGGAATGCATCAAATGGGAATGTTTCAGTTCACCCACGTTTTGAGCTCCTTTTAATCCCCCCCCCACCCCCCACAGGGACCTCAGGACATCGCTTAACAATTCTATCTAAATACAAGTTGATAATTTTCATTTTCCTTATATTTATTTTCTACTTCTTTCAGGGCTGCACATACTGATTTCCTATTTATAACAGTGATATAAAGTTATCTTTGAAAAAAAGATGTTTGTTTATGAAAAACGAATCATTTAAAGAAAACAATAAGTGTGACTGCAGGTGAGGACTGCCTGTCTCCAAGGCAGGAAGTGAAGAATGGAGTTTAGGGCAGCAATGCATTTGTGAAGGGAGAGAACAGCCTGTACCGAGACTGGGCACCGGAGATCGCTGACGCATGTACAGACCGGTGCCTTTGGCTGGCGCCTGAGGAGGCGGCAGAGCCTCTGCGACAGCAGGCCGAGGGCTGAGCCCGGAGCCGGGATTTCAATTCACAGGCGCAGTCCTTCTTGTCATAAGCCATATTTTGTTACTACCCTGCAGTGAATTTGTGAACAGCAAAACCCATCCACAAAAGATTTTCATGTCAATATAATATCCCAAGTGTGCTGCAGAAGATAAATAAAGGAAAGCTTTTAGGAATAAAATAATATGTATGTGAGTATGTTAACACTCAGACACATGAAGCGGTTGGAGGCTTGGCTCCTTTTTATAAAAACAACAGCTGCAAATGCGCGTGCCATACAGGCATGTGCTGAAACCAGTAGTTAAAGATCACTAGCTTGCTGATGATTCTGCAACACTGACGGAATCTTGGCGAAGTTCCTAGCAAAACAAAGAGCAGCTGTCCCTCTACAGAGATAGTAAGTAGCTGAGTTACTGGAAAGTGCTGTGCATATTTAACCTTATAAATAATACATTGTATCCATATGTCAACTGGACTTACAGTCTACGCTTAGAAAATTATCAACATGGTTTTAAAAATTAAAGAATAGATTTTATTTTTAGTACAGTTTTAGATTTACAGACTACATGAGCAAATACTACACAGCTCCATGTATGCCCTGCAATCTGTTTTCCACTATTATTAACATAATGTCTTATGTTAATGGGATACAGTTGTTACAATTAATGAACAAATATCCACACAGTATTCTTCACTAAAGTCTGTAGTTTATATTGTTTCTTTCTTTGGGTGGAACATTCTTGGGTTTTAACAAATGCATCCTGTCTTGGCTCCATTATGACAGTGTCATGCAGAATAATTTCACCTTCCTAAAATCCCTTGTGTGCCACCTGTGCATCATCCCTCCCTGCCATCCCCTGAGTACTTAGCAACCACTGCTCTTTTTATGTCTCTGTAGTTTGGCCTTTCCAAAATGTCATATAGTTGGAATCATAGCATGTAGCCTTTTCAGACTGGCTTCTTTCACATCTTATAGACACTTAAGGCTCCTCATGTCTTTCCTGACTTAATAGTTCATTTTTCTGTGTTACTAAACTTTTCATTCTGGGGATTACCACAGTTGGTTTATCCACTCACATTTCAGGACATCTTGGTTGCTTCCACTTCTTGGTAACTACAAATAAAACTTCTATGCATATTTGTGTACAGATGTGTGTGTGTGTGTGTGTGTGTGTGTGTGTGTGTGAGAGAGAGAGAGAGAGAGAGAGAGAGAGAGAGAGAGAGAGAGAGAGAGAGAGAGAGAATAAGTTTCCAATTCATTTGGGCAAATACCCAAGGGCATTGGTGCTAGGTCATATGGTAAGATGGTTTAATTTTGGGGGCCGGGGCTGTAGCTCAGTGGTGGAGCACTTGCTTTACACATGTGAGGCACATGGGTTTGATCCTTGGTACCACATATAGAATAAAATAAAGATGTTGTGTCCAACTTTAAAAAGTTTTTGTAGTTGTAGATGGACAGGATGCCTTTATTTTATTTATTTATTTTTATGTGGTGCTAAGGATCGAACCCAGTACCTCACACATGCTAGGCAAGCATTCCACCACTGAGCTACAGCCCCAGCCCCTAAAAAAAAATTTTTTTTTTAAAGATGTTGTCTTATAAGAAACTGTTAAACTCTCTTCCAAAGTGGCTGTACCACTTTGCGTCCCCACCAGTAATGAGACAGTTCTTGCTCCACATCCTTACTGGTATTTAATGTTGTCCATGTTTAGGCTTTAGCCATTCTAATAGATGTGTATTGTACTTTTTTTTTTTTTTTTTTTTTTTTTTGTACTGGGGATTGAACCCAGGGATGCTTAACCACTGAGCCACATCCCCAGCCCTTTTAAAAATATTTTATTTAGAGACAGGGTCTCACTGAGTTGCTTAGGGCTTCCCTAAGTTGCTGAGGTGGGGCTTGAACTCAAGATCCTTCTGCCTCAGCATCCCAAACTGCTGGGATTACCGGCACGAGCCACCGCACCTGGCTTATATATAATTTTTATTCATGCATTTTAATGGGTTTCATTGTGGCATATTAGTACACATGGATAATATACTACTCCCATTACCTTCCTTTACCATCCCCTTCTCCTACCCTGACCCCCCTCCTCCTACCCTGATCACCCTCCTCTTCTTTATTACTCTCCCTGTTACTTTCATGTTGTCTTTCCCTCCTAGATTTCACATGTCAGGGGAACGTGCAATGCTGGTCTTTCTGAGTCTGACTTCATTTGCTTAACATTATGATCTCCAGTTCCATTTTCCTGTAAATGACATGATTTTCTTCTTTATGGGTGAACAATACTCCATTGTGTATAAAAACCACATTTTCTTTTTCGATTCATCTGTTGACAGGCTCCTGAACTGATTCCATGACATGGTTATTATGCATTGTGCTGAAGTAAACATAGGTATGCAGGTATTGCTGTAGTATGCTGCCTTTAAATCCTTCTGGTGTATGCCCAGGAGTAATCCATCTGCATCACATGGTGGTTCCACTTTAGTTCTTTGGAAAACCTCCATACAGATTTCCATAGTGGCTGTACTAATTCACATTCCCACAAGCAGCGTATGAGGGTTCCTTCCCCCCACACCCACGCTTGCGTTTATTATTTTTCGTGTTCTCTAATATCTTGTTTTAACTTGCAGTTTCCTGATGACATGTGATGATGTGCCTTTCTTCTTATGCTTACTATCATTGGTAGATATTCTTTGATGAGATGTCTATTCAGGTCTTTTGTCCATTTTCACTTTTATTTTTTTAAGAAATGAGGTCTGGCTATCTTTCCTAGGCTGCCCTTGAAGTCCTGGGGTCAAGTGGTCCTCTTGCCTCAGCCTCCCAAATAGTCGTGTGCCATCACATCCAGCTCTTTTTTTGCCCATTTATAAATAGGGTTGTTCATTTTTTAAAAACTGGGAAATAAAATTGTACATATTTCTAGGCTCCTGCAAGATGTTTGATACATGCATACAGTTGTATCAAGTTCACATAAAGGTAAGGACATCTCTCTCCTCAAACATTTATCATTTTGTCATGATGAAAACATTCAAAATATTTCTTCGAGCTTTTCAAAAATATAGAGCACAGGATTGTTATCTATAGTCTCTTGTCGTTGAGCCTTAAGTTTTCTGTCGATTTTGGAGTACAACCCTCGATTGGATTTGTGTCATGTGAATATTTCCTCCCAGTGTGTGCCTGGCCTCTTCATTCTCTCGACATTCTTTTTAAAATGAATGAGTTCAATCTGTCAATTTTTTCTTTCATGCCCCTTCAAGGGCACAGTCACAATGACCTAACTTCTTTCCACCAGGTCCCACCTCTTAAAGATTCCACCACCTTCCAAAAGTACCATGGCTGGGGACTAAGCCTTTAGCACATGGGCCTTTCAGGGACATTCAGAATTCAATGCACAGCACCAAATGATCTTTTTGTTTGCTTGTTAATTCAAACTTCACATAAGTACAACTTGCTTTTTAAAAATCTGACCATTTTTTGAGATTCATTCATAGTGATAGGTGTTACTATTGGTGCATTCAGAGTTTACCAACAGATAGTGGTCCACATTTTCTGACTTGTTGGATACACGTTGCAGGCATATCGCTTGTTTTCACTTGTATTCTACTATAAGCAATGCTACTCTGAATGACATGGTACCCTTGACTTACCTACCCTGTACAGAATTGCCTGTATACAGGGTCTCAGCAGCAGCACAGGTAATTCTTTCCTGTGAGGATTGTTCTGTGCCTTGTGGGATCTTTAGTGGCATCCCATGCCATGCAGACTAGATGCCAAAGGCATCTGCACCCAACTTGTGGTAATCAACAGCATCTCCACATGTTACTAAATGTCCCCTGGCGGCAAAATTGCTCCATAAGACTCAAAATCCTTTTTAGGACATTTTGTAGAAGTGTTTTTATTGTTGCTATTATTGTTTTTATGGTGCTAGGATTGAACCCAGGACCTCAAGCATGCCAGGCAAATGCTCTAGCACTGAGCTGCACCTTGGCCCTGAGAACACATTTTGAAATGCATTTTCATGGTCCCAAAAGAGATTTTGCAGGTAACATAATCTGTCAACACAATGTTTTAAAACAATGATAATTCCATAAATGTGACACAAAGGAAAAAATGGATGAAGGAAATTTATACTAAAATAGTACTTTAGTGTGCAAATCTTCGGGCACTACTATTCTAAAATGAAGATTTGCTGTCCATCTGTTTCTCATGAATGCAGTTATGTGTCATAGAAGTAGGAGGATCAGAAGTCAAGTCGACAGAGGGAAAAAAGGAAGAGGACAGTGGAATGACCCAGGTGGACTGCAGAGTAAAAAGGACACAGCTTGAATAAGCAATGTCTTATTATTTGTGTGTAAGTGAAAGGGGGAAGTGACCTTAACCGAACTCTGAATATTGTCCCAAGTAAATTGTAAGCTGTCAAAGTAGAGAAAATGAGAAGCTGTGGTATTTTACCTGAGCTTTACTTATGAACTGAGTGTCAAATCCCTTCCTGATGTGATGACAGGGATCTGGGATAGTGATGAAGTATCTCAGATGTGACCACTGGGATCTTTGCTTTCTTCTGCAGTGTTGGAGATTGAACACAGGGTCCCATGCATGCTTGGCAAGTGCTCTGCTATTGCGCTACGCTCTTTCTCCAGACTTTATTTCCTGTTTTCTGTTTGGCTGTTTTGAGATAGGACCTTACTCTGTTGTCCAGACTGGTCTTCAACTCATGGGCTCAAATGATCCTCTTGCCTCAGTTTCCTGAGTAGTTGGGACTCAGAACTGGCCACCATGCCCAGATCTGTCTCCTGTTTTGAAATCTCCTGTTTTGTATGTCTATGGTATGTAAAAACTTGAAGACAGTTATGTCTTTTGGTGCACAAAGAGGAATACATAGCGTGGGTCAGAAAATCAGGCATTCATATATGAAGTTGTAGAGCTGGCTAGGTAGATTTCTGGGAATAGTATTTAAGATTTTTTTTTTTTTTAAATCCAGGTAATCTCAAAATAAGTAAATATTTTATTATGTAATTTCATGTTATAGATCTTTCCTTTTCCTATTGCTTATTACATTGAACTTTAATTCAGTTATGCTCCTGGGGACTATAAACTGAGTCAAATGATTTCCTATGGTGAAGGGGACAAATCCTTGGTCTTTTTCAAGGCTTGGGACTGTGTTTACTCTTTCTGCTTTATAGATTTATTAATTTCTTACCAGATTCAGAGCACCTACCCTAGGTGGTACCTTCTAATCTACTCTAGGCTGGGGCACTTGATTACCAGCTTGTTATAATTAGGGGTAAAATAAAAATAGCTAGGTTAAAAGCAAGGAGGTTTCAAAGCGTGAAATATGTATGCTCCAGATTATCTCTTCTAATTTTTCAAGGTTAAGAAAATACTAAGTGGTTTTATTTATTTATTTATTTGGTACCAGAGATTGAATCTAGCAGTGCTTAACCACTGAGCCACATCCCCAGCCTTTTTACGTATTTTATTTAGACATCGAGTCTCACTGAGTTGCTTAGGGCTTCACTAAATTGCTGAAACTGGCTTTGAACTTGCAATCCTTCTGCCTCAGCCTCCTGAGCCACTAGGATTACAGGAGTGCGCCACCATGCCCGGTTTACTAAGTGGTTTTTAGCTGAGTTTGCCACATGCCACCTGAACTATTACCAAATTATAAACGAGTGTAGTACTGAAGGCACCATGGCGGGTGCTGCTCTGAAACGTCACCTGTCTTAGCCAGGATCTGAGGCTGAGGCCAGAGCTTACTGACATCGGGGCTCTTGTTCACTCCACGCCTCCCGCAGCCTCAGCGGGGTTCCACCAACTCAAACACGTCCAAGTTGCAGCTCAGAACTGGGGAAGGCAGCTGCTGTTAGTACAGGAAGGAGTATGGGCCAGAGGGTCTCCTAGGTCCCTCCCAGTTCAGATATTCTGCTATATTCTGAATGCTGCTAAGTCTTGTGTGCAGAAGCTGGGGGTCAATCCTACTTCAAAGTGGTTTCTGGAAGTGGGTGGGAGACCCAGTGAGATACGACTCCTAGAAGCTTTGAGTTAGATCCACCCTTGGGTATTTCTATATTTAATTTCTATATTATAATTATTTTATTGGTTCTTTTTAGTTGTATATGATAGTAGAATCCATTTTGATAAAGTTATATAAGCATAGGATATATTTTATTGTAATTACGACCCCATTCTTCTGGGTGGACATGATAGTGGATCCCTGGAGTCCCTTAATTCTAATTCACAACAGGGAGACTCTTAGTTATTGGGACTCTCTGCAAGTCCATTGTGTGCCCTCTTCTGACCAGCTGTGTGGTGGGGGCTGAGGGCCGTGACATCAGGGCACCTTCCAGCACCCAAGGAGCAGTGACTTGGCAGAGGCCAGACATCCGTACTGTATTTTCGGATGTTGGGATGAAGGCCTTCAGCTTTTTCTGAGCAGGCACAATGGTGGGATGGAAAATCCCAGCTCTGTCACTCACCAGTTCTGCCGTCCTGGGCAAGGCACTTCACTTTTCAGGGCCCATTTATTCAGTCAGAATAACAGCACCCAAGTTCTGGCAGCCAGAAGTCCAAAATATGAGGTGTAGATAGGGCTGAATCCTTCTGGAGTCTCTGAAGAAGCTGCTGGTGACTGCAGGCAATTCTCAGCCACATCAGTCCCACCTCTGCCCTGTCTTCTTGAGGCCTTCTCTCCTGCGTGTCTCCATAGTGTAGGTTCTTATCATTGGGTTCAAATATTTTAAAACACGACTTTAAAAATATGGAGTACTTTTAAAGCAACCTTTGTTAATTAAACAATGAGAACCCAGCATTTCATTCATCGCTACTAAGTCTGTTAGTGTTATGGGGTGCAACTTAAGAACAGACCGATCACCACTGAGAAGTCCAAATTTGAGAGTCTTTATTAAGCTGGTTGGCTGACTATCTCACACAATGCCCCAAAACATGGCTATTGGAAGAACAGCTCCGACCACAGGGTTGTAGGGGTTCTTATACCAAAATCACATTAATCATAAGTGTCTGTTGCTATGATTCAAAATTATACATTAACATCATGAGATCATCAACAGAGGGGGTAGTGGGTCAAAATGACCCTTACCTAGGTACAAACTGAAGAATGGTTACTAACATCCACACAATCGCTGCTCACATGGTACATTGTTTAGGAGCAATAGGGATCAAAAGAGAGCAATTCTTTACTACATAGGAGTTGCCATTGTATATTATTAAACATGTCACACCAAGTAACTGATGATGGGCACAGAGGCAGGGTGTTCCCATGGGAGAAGCTTATTTCCTACATAACATGGAGTCTCAGAGCAAAATGGAGTCTGTTTAGTCATTTCCCTTAGAGTCTGGCCTAGAACATTCTCATGGAGACAGATCTGTCAGCCCATCACATTCCCCACTGATTTTATGTAAATAATCAAATCATTGATTCATTAGTAGTGCACAGGTGATTGTAGTGAGTGTGCAACCCCATTAGCTTAACAGACTGGATTCTATCTCTAATCCCAACATAACTAGGATGAGAAGTCTCACCATTGTGGTTATTAGAGTAGTTAACCAGGGGGATTAAGAGAACAGATTTTGGTACCAATTTTTCTGAGGTTTTTAGCTTTTTTTTTTTTTACTTTTTTGAGTCTTCTTTTAATCAAAGATAAACTATCATGAATGATACCTGAGAGGTTAGTATAGAAACAATAGGTTTCCCTCAAGGCCATACATATTTTTTTTTTTTAAACAGCAAATTTAACCCTCTTTTGTTTTGTAAAACTACCTCAGCAGGTGAATCAAGGGGATTTTTCAGTGGCTTACAGAGTTTTTAACTCTCTTAAGTCCAAATCTATTTGTCTACTTCAAGTTTTGAAATTCTGGTTTCCAGTAATCAGGGCAGTGGTTCCTACAGCTGTGGAGCCTGCTATACCTATTCCCACTAGGAGGGGAACTAAGACAGGGGCCGCTTGTTTAGATATTAGTCCCATATGTTTTCTTCTTCCCTCTTTATCATAATAGTGCACCTGGGGAATGCTGTGAACAGTAACATAGAATTTACCCCATTTGGTAATCTCAAAAAGTTGAAGGGCTAAGCATGGAGTTATTCCTGACATAGTTCAAGCAAGAGAAAAAACATGTTTAACATTTTTTCAGTCTTATCTTTAGACAGTGGTTGGGGTCTCTGAGGGCTGTCCATTTTTCTGTGTCTTGACTCAGATGTGATGAGTCCATGTTGTGAGAAAGGTCCCTTCCATTTTAACCAGATGTTTGTCCTTTCTGGAACAATTTGATGTAGACATAGTCTTTTGACTGAAATGGGTGTTGGTAATCAGTGGTCTCTTGGGGCTGGTTTTCTCATAAGTTGAACCTGTTGGAGAGACTTAACAATAGGTTAGAACAGGAGCAGGTTCTTGGTAAGGGTGGAGGAAGGGCTCTGGAAGCATTAACATTTTAATCTCTCAGAGGGCATTTGTCTTCAACTTTCTGGACCCAAACTGGCCCTTATTTTTGTGATTTAACCCAATTTACCTATCTATATTGACTGTCTTTTTAAAAAATTCTTATTATTACCCCTCTAAGTTTAGAGACTTTTTACTGTGGTAAAGAAAAGGGCGATGACCGCTCTTGCTACTTTGAGCTGAGACGGGGCGATGTGGGGTGGGGCAAGCAGTAAAAAGTTCCTTTTTAGGGGTAAAAATCTTGTTCTATGAAAGAAACAAAAAACCATGAGTACAAAATAAATAGCATCTGGAACATGTCAATGACTATCATGAAGCTGATAGAAATTAATAATCTCTTACCAGGAGGTGGAAGAGCTGAGACGTTGTTTACATAAAAAGCCCTAACAAAGTCTTACAGGGCTGGAGAGGATAAGGCCTTAACTGTAAATCTTAACACTGTTGGAGTTATCAGGAATGTAAATACAACATTAGTTAAGTTACTTAGTTATCTGATTTTTATAAAATATCTTTTTACTGGCATGATATTTTTGTTTAGTAGAGATCCCTTTATTTTTGTTACTCAGGGCTGGAGAACCATACTAGCAAACATTGATTAAGTCTATCTGTATTGGAGGTTAGAAAGATCTGTAGGCCTTAAACTGACTAAAAACTTATAACTCTGGCAGTTTTTTTTTTTTTTTAAATAATTATCAGGCATTTTTGTCTAAGAATCTTTTTGTCACCTTTAGTTTTACTTATTTTGGGGGGGCTAACACAAGTGTACATCTCAAGTTACATTAAAATAACTATTGTTTAGTTTTTAAAATGTCCAGGAATGACTGTGTTTTGATTTTAACTGTTTTGCTGGGTGTTTAAGATCAAGTTGGTCAAATTGACCTTGTTCCTATCTGCTGCTAAGAGACAGCTTAGTTCCCACAGGGGTCATTCTTGGGGAACTTGAGAGCAGCTTCTTATCTCCTTTAGTGCCATTCACCTGGTAGTGTCTCCTTGGCTTCCTTTGGAAGCATTAGGGATGTCTCCCTTTCCCAAGGACCTTCCTCTGAAGCGGGTGCACTGATTGGCTTCTTATCCTCTAGTGGTCTCATCAATCTCCCTGATCGGAAGGTTGTGTGGCCCAGAGTTGCAAAGCTCCTTAGAGAAGTTCTCTTGTTCCCTGGGTTTAGGCTGACTTTGAGGGCAAGAGCCAAATATTGATTCTCTTGACCCCTTTATTTTAATCTCAATTTTTAAGTTTTGATCTTAAACATCCAGCACGTCAGTTTCACCAGTCATACGGTAAGAGTACTGGGTTTTAAATTTAATGTCTATGACGTTTTAAGTTATTTACCAACTTTTATTAAACTGGGGTCTATATTATCTGTCCTATAGGTGATGGCTTATTATCTCAAATTAATTTAGATTGTTCTTGAAGCAGTACCTCTGTAAAACATTAATCAGTCAACAGTTACAGTGTTTACAAGGAAAATAGAAAATAGAATTAACAACAGTAAAAATGTATTTAGTTGTGTAATAGCTATCTTAAATTTTGACTGAGCTATATATTATATCTCCTGTTTGAGATTACAGATTTTACAACAAAAAAACAATCTTTTGACTATAAATTTAAGTGAACTGAAGTCTGAATTATTTTGGAGCCACTGTAACATGTAGTAAGGTGGGAGGCAGAACCTTATCTCAGGTAAGGCAGGGCTCTTCATAAATATATGAATGTTAGTTAACACAGTATGATATTACACCTAAAGTATGAATCAAGGAAAGCTGAGAGAGCTTTTAATTTTCCTTTTGTGTAGCAAAGTGGCAAAATGCATTTCCTGTTTTATGATATTAACCTTTAAATAGATTAGACTCTCATTATCTTTTAACATAAGGTTCAGGGCCAGTTACAGAACACTAAATGATATAAATAAATCCCCAGTAAAATATTATTATTTTATTCTGGTAAGTTTAAAATTACTATTACAACTTTAGGTTGGAGAACACCAGCTTGATAAAATGTTCTTTTAAACCTTTTAAAGACTTGTATACCTGTAAGATAGGAACACATTTAATATATAAATAAGAGTAATAGAATTATAATTACATTGATGTTTTTATATTAATCATGTTTAACTTTTAAAGAAAATCTAGACTTTGTAATGTAGTACAATACTCTAAAATAACAGTTGATGTTTAACCAGAATTGTACAAACCCTTAATTTTTAAGACTAATTGCTCTACAGAATAAAAGTTAACAGATACAATGTTAAGAGTAAATTAATGTTTTAAGAATTATTGGTCATTTTAGCAAATAGACTGAAATTTGGTTTATATCAGTACATTAATATTTGACCTTAGGAAAAAACCTTGAATAGTTTTAACTGTTGTGTTACTTATATATACACATAAACCTTTTAAAATTTACCCTTAATTAACACTTTTTAATCACTTAATTAGACACTCTTGTTGTTTACTGAGATGTATTACAGCCTTATTTTATCACATAAAGACTTTTTTATCTAGAAACATTTTTATTAAATATATTTTTATATCTAAAACCTTGTAATGTTTTAATCTGTTGATCCCCCCCCCTTTTTTTTTGTGGTACTGGGGATCGAACTCAGGGCCTTGCGAGGCAAGCACTCTACCAGCTGAGCTATCTCCCCAGCCCTCTGTTGATCCCCTTTTTAAAATTTATATTTTGAAACAACCCTTATAAATTTCTGAATTCAGATAAGTTACTCCATTTTAATCCAATGAAATTCTTTGTTACTTATAGAACTCTATTTAAATACAGTTGAAACTTTTGGACCCTTTATATAGAATAATACCTGTTAAGACTTTTAGTAATCATGTTTTTAGTGATAACATAAAGTAAATTTAAATGCTTTTTTATTTACCAATTTATGAAAATGCCAAAAATGTTTTAAGTATGTTACCCTGTGGAATTTAAGGAGTAAAGAGCACTTGATGTTATATTTAACACTTAGCATTTTAACTTTTTAAACCAATCAGATGTCTCTAACAAATACATCTATGATCAATCCCATATATGTTAAATCTAATTATTTTTTAAAAGCCTAGATATCAGAGAATTATATTGAGCCATATCAGTCATTTCTTTCCTGTTGAAGAAAAACCTAGAAACAATGGATATTAGACATTTTATAAAACTAACATTTTATTTATTTTTTGACCACCTGGAAACAAAACTTGAAAGCCATATTTTTGTTTACCCAATTCAAAAACCTTTTAAATTATGTAAATCAAAAACATTTGGATCCATATTTTAAAATTTTAATTTATGAGCTCATATGTCAATTTTGGTACCAAATACATGTAGACATGATACACCGGTGTACATATACATAAAATAAACAGGACAAAGGCCTTACAGCTTATTTTTTTTAAACCCATTAGATTGAGAGTTAACCCTTGTAAATTGGCCTCTGAATGAAACAGAGCATTAAGAAAATCTTATAGTTGTATAAAATAGTTCTGATAAAAAATTAACTTAGGTGCACCAGATCGAAATTATGAGCTCAAAAAATAGAACTTTTAAAAGTCTTTGACTTCCATCCTGATGGAGTCCCTCTCATCAGAGATGAAAAGAAACTAAGAGAATACAGACAAAGGTTATGCCTTATCCCTCCCTGAAGGAGTTTCCTGAAGAGACAGCAAGGGAGCTGCTTCCATTGGTCTCCTTGGGAGAGCCCCCTCAGGTTGGGGTCTTGTTCTAAACCGGTTTTTCTGGTCTCCTGGACAGCAGCCATCAAAATTTTAGCTTAGCATTTTGGTGGACCAACTCTTAATAGTTGGATGTTCCAATTGGCAGCAGTTTATATTTTAATGTAAGCATTAGTGAACATGATTAAAAACTTTTTTAACCATTTTTTTTCCAAATTTGACTACAAAACATTTGATCAGATTGTTCAGGCTGCCGAAAGACAATTCGGTGGTACCCTCAGGGGGCCATCAGACGTCGAAAGTTGGTCATTCTCTCTCACAGAATTTAGAGAGAGAAAAGACATCACAGGGGGTTCCGTAGTCACTGGCTCTCTTCTGGAATTCCTGGAAATTAGTTAACATGCTCTGGAGGGGAGCACATGACTGACGTGAGGGAGACTGACCCATGCTTACACTTAAGGGCAACAAAAAAAACAGAAAAGGACAAACAAACACAGAACAGGTAAAACACCAAAGACAGGGACAAGTGGCCACTCCAGATTCCAGACCAGAGGGACTGAGCAACGTCTTGCCAGTCCCGGACTCGGGATAATGCTGCGTCCAGCCTTCCTGAGAGTCCCCAGATGCGGATCCACTAGAAACAGACTTATCGGTCCCCCAGGGGTGCAGAAACAGGTGACTGTCTCAGAGAATTTAGTTCAGTCCTGGGGCTCCACAGACCGTGCAGCCTGGGACTGAGGAACGTCTCTCAGAGGCCTTCCCCTGGGAGCAACGCTGTGGCCTCTCCCCTCAGCAGGAGTTTCCAGGTCAGTGGTGAGCAGTGATTGCTCACCAGGCAGCAAGGATCTCGCTGGGGACTCCAAATGTTATGGGACGTAAATTAAGACCGATCACCACTGAGAAGTCCAGATTTGAGAGTCTTCATTAAGCTGGCCAGCTGACTGTCTCACACAATGCTCCAAAACATGGCTATTAGAAGAACAGCCCCAACCACAGGGTTGTAGGGGTTCTTATACCAAAAATCACATCAATCATAAGTGTCTGTTGCTATGATTCAAAATTACACATTAACATCATGAGATCATCAACAGAGGGGGAAGTGGGTCAAAATGACCCTTACCTAGGTACAAACTGAAGAATGGTTACTAACATCCACACAATCGCTGCTCACATGGTACATTGTTTAGGAGCAATAGGGATCAAAAGAGAGCAATTCTTTACTACATAGGAGTTGCCATTGTATATTATTAAACATATCACACAAGTAACTGATGATGGGCACAGAGGCGGGGTGTTCCCATGGGAGAAGATTATTTCCTACATAACATGGAGTCTTAGAGCAAAATGGAGTCTGTTTAGTCATTTCCCTTAGAGTCTGGCCTGTAACATTCTCATGGAGCCAGATCTGTCAGCCCGACACAATTAGAAGGACACTCCCTCAGATTTCCTCCAGTCTATACTCACCACTGGCTTTGTTGCTTTTGTAGCAACCACACTGCTGTGAGAGAATTTGAAATAAGCATCGCTAGAAATGCTCTGGCACATTATTTAGTTCCTTTGAAAGAAGAGGTGAAGTCATAGTTGGATCACAAACCTTTCTGAAGGAGGTTGATAAATCACGTTTGGGTTTCAAATGTTATCTTCAGCTCACTTGATGCTTATATATATATGTATATATATATATATATATATATATATTTTTTTTTTTTTTTTTTTTTTTTTTTTTTTCTGAAGAGCCAGGATCTTATGCTGTTGCCTGTGCTGGCCCTGAATCCTGGGCTCGAGTGATCCTCCTGCCTCAGTCTCGGCAGTAGCTGGGACTACAGGCATGTAGCTTAACTCTCCTTGTTTAACATTCTGTATCTGTTCCAGAGGGATTCATCACCCCAACCAGTGCTGTAATTTAATTTTAATCGTTAAATCTGGTCTTTGTGTCTTTAAAATTGTTCCAAAATAGAAACTCTTCAATCCCTACAAAAATGGAAACTGGAAATTCTTCAACAAACATGACACTGTGGTTCCCATTGTTCAAGTGGGCTTGGTCTCCTTTCTTAGCAGGTTATTATTATTTTTTAGTTAACAAGCTTCATTTTTTTTAGAAAAATGGGTTCACCCCATTTTGGGGTTCACCACAAAATTGAAAAGCACAGAGAATTCCCATGCGCTTCTGCCGGGCACATACACCACTTGTCCCATTATTGACATCCTCCTGTGCAAAACTGGTATGTCATGACAGCCAGTGAACCTACACAGACACATAATTATCACTCAAAGTCCACAGTTCAGAGTTCACTCTTGGTGAGGTACATTCTATGAACTTTGTTTTTTGTATCTTGTTTTGGTGCTGGGGACTGAACCCAGGGTCTCCTGCATACTAGGCAAGCACCCTACTTTCCCGCTCTATTTTATTACATTGATCTATTTGTTCTTTCATCCATACCACCTGTCTGATTACTGAAGCTATATTAGGTTCTGAAGCTGGGTCATGTCAGTTCTCTGCCTTTGTTCTTCAACATTGTATTGACTGTTCTGGGTCTTTTGCCTCTTTGTCTAAACTTTAGAATCAGATTGCTGCTATTCCAGAATAATATCCTAGAATTTTGATCAGCATTTCATTAAATCTGTAGAACAATTTGCGAAGAAGGAACATATTAACAATATGTTAACAATATGTCTTTCAATCCATGAACATAGAATACCCTATCCCAGCCAGCAAGATGTTATCCAACTTTTTATTCTTAACCAAACTGTAGGTGAAAAATGATACCTTAGTATAATTTTAATCGATATTGTTGTGGTTAAGCAACTTTTAATAGTTAAACTACATGGAGTTCTTCCTTATAAAATGGTATAAGTCAAAATTGACAATTTTGTATGGTTCGAACTAACATATTTACTAGTAGTGGTGCACACCTGTAATCTCAGCTACTCAGGAGGCTGAGGCAGGAAAATGACAAGTTTGAGGCCAGCCTGGGCAATATAGTAAGACCCTGTCACAAATAAAAATCAAAAGGGCTGGGGGTGTAGCTCAGTGCAAGAGAGCTTGCCTAGAGTGCTTGAGTCCTGGGTTTGATCCCTAGTACCACAAAGAACAAAAACATTAGGATATTTAAAAGCCTCTTTTCTCAGCACTGTTTTTGTTCTTTGCCTGTTTTTCTATCAAGTTGTTGGTCTTTCTTCTCCTTCTTCTTCTTAAGAATAAATAGTAGGAGATATTTGTATTTTGTGGAAATCGAACTTCTGTGTGTCATTTGAATTGTGAATTTTTCCAGTTTGTCATCTAACTTCGCTGATGGTAGTATTTTAATGTAAATATTTTTTAATGTTTTCTTTGTCACTTGATTGTCACAATTGCTAGATTTATCCACAATAAAATTATTCTGCCCCATCCCCCTACTTCCATGCTGTATTCTTTGGAAGCCAGCGAATAAGTTCAGCTCCAAAGGAGGGTGGGACAAGCCTCTACCTCCTGGAGCAACTTAGTAAGATCCTGTCTCAAAACAAAATGTCTACAGGTACTATTTGCAATTCTTTTATAAGTAAGGAAGATTAGTCTCTTCTTCCCTATTTGTCTGTTTATTCAATTATTTATTTATTTTGGGGGGGAAGTAGCAGGGATTGGACTCAGGGGCACTCAACCACTGAGCCACATCTCCAGCCCTATTTTGTATTTTATTTAGAGGCAGGATCTCACTGAGTTATTTAACACCTTGCCCTTGCTGAGGCTTGCTTTGAACTCACGATCCTCCTGCCTTAGCCTCCAGAGCCACTGGGATTACAGGTGTGTGTAACTGCGCCCAGCCAATTATTTATTTAAATGGCTGTGGACTTGTGTGTGTGTGTGTGTGTGTGTGTGTGTGTGTGTGTGTGTGTGCGCATGCGTGAATATCTACATACTTTGAGTTAAAATCCAATGCTATGTTATTTACTTTGTTGCTCAAATTGTTCCAATATTGGTTCCTGGAAGTTCTTTCAAGTTGACTCACCTGTCCCTGTTATCATGTTTTCTGCTTTCCCGTACTACCAAGGGCTCCAGTCTCATCTTGGATTTCCTCCACCCCACCCCTGAGCAGCCATCCTCTCAGGAACCTGTTTTCTCTCATTAGAGAATGGTCCCTGAGAACCTGAGTGATCTTCTAAGGATGAAAGTTGGATTATATCCATTTCCTGCTTATGCTTTTGGATGGCTGCCCACTGTGCAGAGCGAGAGCTGAGTCTATGCCTGGCCTGCAAGATCCTGCCTGGGGCAGGAGGATGGCAAGTTTGAGGCCAGCCTGGGAAACTTAGTAAGACCCTATCTCAAAATAAAATGTCAAAGGGGTTGGGGTGGTCTTTTGAGCAACTCTGACTCCTCCTGGAATGTTCCTTCTCAAAAAGGTCTTCCCAATCCCAAATCTCATTAGACCTCCCTGTGGCAAGACCCAGTATTTTTCCTCATGTGGCAAATAGTACCTGGTAGTCACCAAAATCCTTTCTCTCTTCTTTGATAGTAATGAACTTGCCACTGGGCATGTCATACCATCTACACTTCCTCTCCAATCCTCCCTTGGGGTTGGACTTGACCATATGGCAAGTTCTTTCTAGTGGAATTTGACTTGGGGTGACATGTGCCACTTTTTGGACTGGCCCATGGACATTCCTATGTGTGCCCTCCATGCTGAGGGCAGGAACGACACTGTTATGTAAAGTGTCCCCCAAGCTACTGTTAATGCAGGAATATTCAGAGGTGAAATAATTAGAATATGAGAATTATAACCTAATCAGTCCATCCTAGTTGGACTTATTGATTGGGCTAATTCGGTGGCAACTGTAGGCACGTGGGGTGTGCTTGCTCTAGGAGGTGGGTTATTGAGGGTGCACGTATCCTGGAGGCCTCATCTTCCCTGTCTCTCTGCTCCTTGGCTGCACTGTAGTGAGCAATTTTTCTCTGCCTTGCTCTTCTGTAATGATGTTCTGCTTTATTGTGAGTCCAGAGCATTGGAGTTGGCTGACCATAGACTGAATCTCTGAAACTAAACCCCAAATGAATTTTTCTCCTCTAAGTTGTTTTTGTCCACTATTTCGGTCACAGTGACAAAAATCTTATGACTGCAGAAATTGTTACCAAAAGGTGGATGTATAGTCATTACCTTGACTAACCTGACCATGTGGTTCAGAAGTCTTTCTTTTTTTAAAAAATTTATTCTTGTAGTTTTAGATGGACAGAATAACTTTATTTGTTTATATTTATGTGGTGCTGAGGTTCAAACACAGTGCCTCACACGTGCTAGGCAAGCACTCTGCCACTGAGCTACAGTCCCAACCCTCAGAAGTCTTTCAAACTGATTTGTGGGAAGAGTTTGGAAAACTTCTGAGAGGCAGTCTGGAGAAGCCTTAGAATGTTGTAAACAGAGCTTAATGGATGACTCTGGTGGGAGCTGGGAAGATCAGAATGCCTATAAGAATGTGCACAGGTCTGTCCTCCTCACTTTTTCTATCCTCCTGGCTTTCACACTCTCTCTAGCGCATGCCCTTTCTCTTTCCTTTCTCTTGTCCTCTCATTTTCTCTCTTACCCTGCAGGGAGACACTCTGTTTGCTTAATAAACTCCCTTATGTGATTTCCTGTGTCTGGCATGGTTTCCGTGGGATCCCTTACATTGGTGCCGTGACTCGGGATGGGATTGTCCACAGTCTCTTAAGCGAGTGGAACCCCATCTGAGCCCCAGTGCCCCCTGGACACAGCCCCACCTTCCATTCTGCCCAGATGCTCTGCTCTGCTTCATCACCCGACTTCAGGTTGGTGAGTCCTTTAGGCCGGTTCCCCTAGGGCAATTTGTCCAGGACCCTCGAGGCGGCTGAGGGGTGGGGGTACCCCCAGCCACAACTTTTATAGTTACGGCTGGCCCCTATAGTCTGTCTTATCTGTCGGGTGGATTCCTGATTTTATGGTGGAGATTCTCAGGGTTGAGGCTCATCTCGCGCTGGCGCACTCATACTCGAAAACCCCGATACCAGGTCCTCAAACCCTTCTCTGCTTGTGCCTGGCACACACATTGGTGCTTGTGTGATGACACAATCAATATGCTGCCCCTCATCTCCAGCCCAGTACTCTGGCCTCGGGACGCCCTGGCCACAGACTGGGCTGTATCAGTCCCCACCATGGAATCTGGGTCCTCCAAGCTGGAAGATTCAACCCTGGGAACCCTTAGCCCGACCCCCGACTTAAAGCCATCAAAATCCATTTGTGCAATGGCACACAGCTTCCGTGAGCGAGCGGGCAGATGGAAAGGGATTCCTTATCTTCAAGTCTCTCCTTTCTTGCTTCTTGGCTCTTCCTGCAGGCTCAAGTGCCTCCAGACCCTGTTTCTCTGTCTTCCCCTGCTCCCCATGTAATATAAGCAGCCCCATTCCCCACAAGTAGTGGGAGATAATTGTTTGACAATTTTCTGCATCCAAACCTAAATTAATTACTAACTAGGAAAAAGGGTTAAAAGGACCTAAGCATCAAGTTTCTGCTAGAACATTTTAGACACTTTCAGATTCAGATCTCAGTCAAGGCTTACATTGAAATGTAAATGGAGGAAGTTGCAGTGGGAAATGAGTCTCAAACCTAAGGAAAAGAGTGTTCATTTTAAAATTCTCCTGGGCTACAACTCAGAATACTTTTCTCCCTTTCACCTCTTCTCTCTTTCTCATTTTCTCATGCTTTAACTAATGACCATTATCATTTTTATTCTAGGACTTTTGTTTTTCTTAAATGCTGTATCTTTGAGCTCACAATTTTGATCCTACATACCTAGGTTAATGATTTTTGATCAGTTCTTTTTATCCAACTCTAGAGTTATTTTTAAACATCTGTTACATTGCAATGGAGATAAATATTACAAGGCCTTTACTTTTGTGTTAAATATAAGCACACATAAAAATTAAAATTTTAAAAATGGGTCCAAATATTTTTAATTCACGTGATTTAAAAAGGTTCGATTTAAATTGGGTAAACTAATAGAAGCAAAATGTCTTTAAAATTAACTCACAAGTCTCTAGGTGGTCAAACTCATTAAATGTTGATGTTTATAAAACGTGTAACATCAATTTTTCTAGGACTTTTCTTCCACAGGAAAGAGACGGCAAATACTGTTGGTACACTTGTCTGATATCTTGGTTTTTTTATACTTGTCTGATATCTTGTTTTTTTTTTTTTTACAATAAGATGAGTGAATTAGAGTTGACATGTATGGGATTACTCAAATGTGTTTGTTAGAGACATCTAATTAATTTACAAAGTTATTCCATGGAGTAACATACTTAAGAACATTATTCTTTGTATATTAAATGTGTTCATATTTTCTAGGTATACAAGCCTTTAAAGCAGAAAATTTATCAAGCTGCTATTCTCCAAATTAAACTTGTCTGTAATGGTAAACCTACCATTTAATGTTCTATTATAGGACCTGTCATCAATAGGGTATATGTAAAAATTGTTAAATGTATTTCTAAATGTTATTGAGAGCATGATTTGTTTAAAAGTTAAACATGAAAGCATTTTGCCACTTTGCCACACAAAAGAAAACTTAAAAGCTCTCTCAGCCTTTCTTTAATTCATGTTTTAGATATAATGTTGAATTGTGTTAACTAATGTTCATATAGACTCAGGAGTCAATCTATGTAAACATCTTAAAATAACATTTAAGAAAGAGTGTAATGCACAATAGCAAAAATGGGACAACAGTGACTGAGATCGGGGTCTCTGATGACCTCATGGCTGTGGCATGCCTGGTACCTGGAAGTGCTCCTGTGCAGGGGCACAAGATGCCTAACTGCTGTGGCAGTACATTGATCTCAGGTACACAGCTCTTGGGCAGGAATGAATTCTTTTGCTAGGTAACCAGTGTTTCATCAGCTCCCTTCTCTGGTTCCTGCTCACCTTACAGTAACTTTGAACAATTGGGCTTCCTTGAGAGCTACACAGAGCTCCTAACATTGCACTTTGCAGCTCTGAAAAAAGTTATGTTAATGTCCTAGTCTCTGGAACTTTCCTGTAAACAAAGAATAATGCTTACATACATATATAAAGATTGCTGACATAACTCTTTAGATCTGCATTTCCATCAGAGAACAGAGTTCCATCTGATCTCAGCTTAATCTTCAAAATCTGTGTTTATACTCCTTTGCCTCTCACTGAACTTGAGAATTTGGTCATGCTGGTCATGGCAAAAGAGGAAGTCTTACCTGAGATAAGGCTCTGCCTCACAACCCTGTTACACATAAGAATGGCTCCAGAATAAGCCACACTTTAACTCATTTAAAGTTGTGTTCAAAAGTTTGATGTTTGTTGTAAAGATTACTGTGATCCCAACCAGGGGATATAATGAATAACTCAGCCAAAATTCAAGATAGCTATTGCACAAACTGAATGTTTTACTGTTGGTGATCCCATTTTTTATTTCCTTGTAAATTCTAACTGTTGCCTGATATTTTGCAGAAGTACACCATAGATTAACTTGAAAAGCCATCACCTATAGGACAGATAATGTAGACCCCAATTAGATAAAAGGTGGTAAATAACTGTAAAGTTATAGACATTGAAGCTAAATCCCAGTACTCTTACTTTATGACTGGTGAGACTGACTTGCTTGATGGTTAAGATCAAACTTAGAGATTGAGATTAAATACAGAGGTCAAGAAAAGTCCATATTTTGGTCTTGCCCTCAAAGTCAGCCTGAACCCAGGGAACAAGAGGACTTCTCTAAGGAGATTTGGAACTCTGGGTCACACAACCTCCTGATCAAGGAGACTGATGAGGCCACTAGAGGAAAAGCCACTCAGTGCACTTGCTGCAGAGGAGGGTCAAGGAAAAAGGGAGACATCCCTGATGCTTTCAAGGGAAGCCACCTCATCAAGGAGACCCTGCCTAACCAATGGCATTAATGGAGCTAAGAAGCTGCTCTTAAGTTCTCTATGAGTGACCCCTGTGGGAACTCAGCTGACTCTTTAACAGACAGGAACAGGTCACTTTGACCAACTTGATCTTAAACACCTAGCAAAACAGTTAAAACCAAAATATAGCCATTCTTGGGCATTTAAAAGAAATAATACTTAAATGTAACTTAAGATGTACACTTGTGTTAGCCCACTAGAATAAAGACTAAAAGCTACAAAAGAGATTCTTAGGCAAATGTGCCTGATAACTATCAAGAGAAACTGCCAGAGTCAGAAGTTTTAGTCAGTTTAAAGCCTACAGACACAGGTAGGCTTAATCTATGTTTGCTAGTAACAGAAGTATAGAGATCTCTACTAAATGTTGTGTTTACATTCCTGATAACCTGGACAATGTTAAAGTTCCCAAATAAAGACCTTGTCCTCTCCAACCTTTGCTAGGCCTTGTTATGGGAACAACTTCTCAGTTCTTCCACCCCCTGGTGAGGAATTATCGACTTCCCTCACCTTGATGATATTCATTGGCATGTTCCAGATTCTGCAACATTTATATTGTATCAATCTCATTTCAGTACTCATGTCTTTTTGTTCTTCTCTCATAGAAGCACCCACCCCCAGATGCCTTTACAACCTGCTCTTCCCCAACCAGACTTCTACCATGGACCCCTCAATTGACCCAATTTCTAAAAAGGGAACTCCAAACTGCTTGCCCCACGCTGCCCCCTTCCAGCTTGAAGAAGCAGATCGGTCATCACCCCCTTTCCCTACAGCAATGAAGGAGTTCCTAGAATTGGAGGGGCTAATGAAGTCAGAACGGGGGACAGGCAGTTAGTGTAGAAATAGGGGATCGGTCAAATCAAGGAAATGAAGTCCATGAAAACCATCTGCCTTTGGAAGTCCGGAAGGAGAATGGACTTTTTACATCTCACCTGCAAAACCAGTCCCAGTCACTTAGGCAGGAAGGAGAGAGAAGGCTTTGGAAAGAACTGGAGAGCAAAAGATTTTCTTATAAAAACAGAAACGGGGGAATGTAATGTACAAAGCTGCTCCCCCTGACCTTTCTGTTGCAGCCATTTTCCCCGCCTCCCAACCACTTGTCAATCTGTGAACATCCTAGCTAGCTATTGGTTCATCAGTCAGCTTGCAAGTATCCTTCTCTGATATTGGTCCCCTGTTAGCCCGACAGAATTCAATTGCTTTACTGTAGCTACCCCACCATCTTTTCTCATCCTTCTGTCTGTCCTCCTCACTTTTTCTATCCTCCTGGCTTTCACACTCTCTCTAGCATGTACCCTTTCTCTTTCCCTTTCTTTTCCTCTCATTTTCTCTCTTACCCTGCAGGGAGACACTCTGTTTGCTTAATAAACTCCCTTATGTGAAAAAAAAAAAAAAAAAAAAAAGAATGTGCACAGTAAAGACTGTGCTCAGGAGGATTGAGAGAGGAATGGAACTCTACTGGAAATTGGACTGGAAGCCATTTGTGTTATATTCTGGCCAAGAAGTTGTCTACATTTTGTCCATGTCCTGAGACTTTCTGTGAGATTGAATTTAAAGGTGATAGACTAATTAATTTGGCAGAGGAAATTTCAAGGTAGCCAAGCTCTCAGGCATTGGCATGAATATTGCTGCTGACTTCTAGTCAGGTTTATTGTGAGAATTGGGAGGAAAAAAAGAGAAAAAAGATTTGAAAAACTTGCAGTTTGGCCAGAAAAGTGCATGTAAAATGGAGGCTAAGAAAGGTATGGTTGTGGAAGAGATTACTGCTATTAAAAAGAAGTTAAGTACTCTACTCAGAGACCATAGGAAAAATGACTTGAAGGTATCTCCTGAATTTATAAGACCATAGGCTCAAGAGTGTAGAAGTGAAAACTCCTTTAACAGAACTTGGGGGCACCCAGCTTGCACAGGAGTGCCTAGAAAGTTGTTTCCCAGATTTGTTTTATCATGCTTAGTCACCCAGGAACTCAGTGGCCATTGCAGCCATGGTCCAAGTAAGCCAGCTACTGCTTGAGCTGTCAGCAGACCTCCATGTCATGCTGATTTTTTAGGAATGCAATACGCTGGAATTAGGGGGTCATGGAGGCTTCCACCAAGATTTCAAAGGAAGGCCTGGGATTCAGGCAAAGTGTGTCAGGATCACAGTCTTTGCGGACTGTCCCTGAGAGGGTGATGCAGGAAGCTATGAGCCATGAAGGTGAAGCTGAAGCTGGAGAGGACAGCCCAGGAATTAAAACATGCCAGTACCGTGGACTGTATGCCCAAAAAAAGCTGCTGCTACAGAGAGAACCAGGCTAAGAGAGAGGCCATATAGGCTCAAGTGGCAAGGTCCTAGGGGCAGGAATACCCAAAGCCTTTGGAGAACACATCTCTCCATCATGTGTCCTGGGTGCCAGATATGGAACTATAGGACTTATTTGGTTAAATTTCTGTCTTGCTTTGGTCCATTCTTTTTATGTCCATATTCCTCCCTTTTGGAATGGGAATGTTTACTCCGTGCCAGGGTATACTGGATATATGTAACTTGCTTTGATCATTACAGGAGTTCACAGCCAAGAGTTTTCCTTGAGTCTCAGATGAGACTTTGGACTTGGACTTTTAGACAATGCTGGAACTTTAGTTAAGACTATGGGGACTCTTAGAGATGGGCTAAATGCATTTTGCATTGTGAGATGAACATGAGCTTTTGGGGACCAGGGGTGGAATGTTATGATTGGATATGAGGTATTTCCCAAAAGCTTCTATTAATGCAGGAATATTCAGAGGTAAAATGATTAGATAATGAGAGCTGTAACCTAATCGGTTCATCTAAGTTTGAATGGACTAACTGGGTGATAACTAGAGCAGGTGTAGCATGGCTGGAGAAGGGGAGTCACTGGGAGAATGCCCTAGAAGGGTTGATCTTCCCTATGGCCCCTTCTCTGGTCTCCCTGCTTCTTGACTGCCATGCAGTAAGAAGCTTTCCTGTCTTGCCCATCTACTATGATGTTCTGCCTTATCTTGGGCCCAGAGCAATGGAATTGGCCAACCATGAACTGAACCTCTGAAACCGTGAACCCCAAATAAACTTTTCCTCCTCTAAGTTGTTTTTGTCTGCTATTTTGGTCACAGTGACAAAAAAAAAAAAAAAAAAAAAAAAAAGGAACTACTACAGGCCCAACCAGATGATCCCAGGAGCAGCATTCAGGTGGGTGCCAGGGTGCTTTGATGACAGTACTGGGCAGGCAGCCCCACCAACCGGGACCCTTGGACTAAACTGCTTTAAGAGGAAGAATCACCCTTCTGGGGCCTATTTGTTTCTGTAGCTTGGCCTATCCTGGTGTAAACACCTTCTAGTTCAGTTTGGATGTGTTCAGTGGCGAGCAACAGAAAGGCTGAAGGAATAACAGAATAAAGGGAAGGCCTCGAGTCTGAATGGAAGAGTAAGTTTCTTATGCACATGGCATATTCCAATGACAGTCCTTAGAGATGTGGAATTAAATATCCACCCTCACAAATGCAGTACCAGGAACTTTCCCAAGCTTGCAAGGAAGAAAGGGAAATTTCCAAGCTCCAGAAGCAAAGAGGCGCCTGAGCTCCAGCGGAGCAGCCTGTGAGCTGGAAGGTTCTTGGCCCCAGGGAGCTGGCTGTGATTACAGCTTGGGTGTTTTGTTGTTTTCCTTTTAGTGGCTTAAAAATGCCATCCCGTGAGCACTTAACTGTCTGCTAGTCACTCTTCAGAGCTCTTTACCAGCACCTGCTCATTTAATCATCACAGCCTTAGGAGGGAGGTGCTGTTAATGTCCCCACTTGATTTATGAGGAACCCGAAATTAACAGAGAAATTAAGTCACTTGTCTTTGATCTCGTGGCTGGAAACAGACAGAGCCAGGACTCGAACCCAGGACACCTTGCTTTCTGAGTCAGTGCTCTTAACCATATTACTACTATATGCCAGGGTTTTAAGGAGAAGGATAAGTAAAAACAGGAGTGATGGTCCCACATACCTCCACCAAAACCCGTGCATCCTGTGACCCAGCAGGATCCTGTATTAAGCCAGAAAACAGATCTCTGTTCACCTTAGTCCATTTTCTGGTGCTATACCAAAACACTCAAGGACAGGTGGTTTACAAAGATTAGAGGTTTATTTAGCTCACAATTCTGGAAGCTGGGAAGTCCAAGACCCTGGCCTTGGTCTCTGGTGAGGGCTTCTTATATATCATAACAGCAGAGACATCACATGGTGAGACAGCAAGGTGCATCAGAGAGAGCTCATAACATTTTTCTGTGAATAGATGAATCCATTCCCAAAAGCCCCATTTCTCAAACACCATTAATAGGTGACTTTTGGGGTTGTTTCCAAAACATGGATTCCAGGGACACATCCGAACACTGTTCCTGCTGCTTTTCAAGCTATTGATAGCCCTGCCATTTCAGGTCTGGAGGAGGAGATTTAAATTCTTCTTACCCACTATGTTATTTCCTTCCGAAGAACTGGGTGTTGTAATATTACCATGAAGTTCTGCCCAAGGAGACAGGACTGCAGTCCCCTGTGCTCTGCCCAACCTGGGAAGCCCCCTGTGAGCCAGCGGCATAATGGTTATCATGTGAGAATTGGTCACCTGAACTACTATTAGCAATATGCCCAGATTTCCCCTTCCGGACCTGCATTGCGGCATACGCAGAGAGGAACAGAGATCAGGAACACTACATTACAGGAGGAGCATCCATAATCCAAAAATCCCAAATCCTAACTGTTCCCAAATCTGAGACTTTTTGAGCACAGACATATTGCCACAAGCAGAAAATCCATCATGAAACATTGTTTCATGCAAAAAATTATGTGAAATTTTATATTAAGTTGCCTTTAGACTCTGAATAAGGTATATATGAAACATAAATGAATTTTCTCTTTAGACTTGGGTCTCAGCCCAAAATATCTCATTATGTATATACAAATATTCCAAAATGTGAAAAAAATTCCCAAATCCAAAACACTTCTGGTCCCAAGCATTTTGGATAAGAGATTTGCAACCTGTATTTCACATCCTAGGGATCCTCAGACCCATGTCATTCTTGTGTCCTTCAGTGTAGAAGTGCCTTATCTCATAGCATGATCATCACCACCACATAATCATTGTGGCCCCACTTTCTTTTTTTTTTGATCCAAAAGTTGGTTTATAACCTTTTGTTGCATAATCGCTGCATGGTGTAATTTCATTTGCCAGGGGTATAGGCACGGGTTTCTGTTCTCATGCTTTGTGACTTGTGAGTATATTTCCGAAGGCTGACTTGCAAGGCTTGTTTAGAGCATGCAGAACTAATGGTGAATACACCTTACATCAGTGTCCCTCCCTCATGCAAACCACGTGTCAGATATCAATGCCAAGGACAGCGACCCAGAACCTTCAGATACAGAAGATTACATTTGTAAGTCTGTAATTTGCAACACTGTAGTAAATTTTCTCAAGTGTAATATTTCAACTATAATGCACAAATCAATAACAACTAATGTGTTAACATTTTTTTTTCAGACAGGAAAAATGTTCACTCAACTGTCAGGAAGAAATGATGGGTGTGGATTTGGACTTTTCTATTTTAATGTATATTCATGAGTATTCTGTGCATCCTAATCTTGCACCAAAGATGGTTTACTAATAAACAGTTTTTAAGTAATACCAGCACAGTTTTTTAAAAAAAGAGCTTCACATGATGGTCACACCCCACTTTTTTGTAAAAAAAATAATAATTCACATAAAATCTGCAAAAATTATGCAGTGAAATACAATATTCCTCCACAGACACAGGAAGGAGCCTTCAGGTTACAGATGGATGGCGGGAAAGGGTGTCAAGAATTCTACAGTGACCCCCTTATCACAAGTTTTGCTTTTAATAGTGTCATTACCCAAGGTCAAACCTGGTCCAAAAATATCACATGGAACATTCCAGAAGTAAAAATCCACATTTTAAATCAGGGACTACTCTGAGTCATGTGATGAAACCTGGCCCTGCTCTGCTCCATTCTGCCTTGGACATGAATCATCCCTTTGTCCAGTTTGTCCACCCTGCAGAGGTGAACTCATAGATTGGCCACTTAACAGCAATATTGGCTACCAGACGGGCCATCACAGCATTTCTGTACTTGTGTTCAAGTGTTTCTTATTTTACTTAACCATGGCTACCAATGTGCAGGATTAGGGATGCCAAGGAGGCACCCGGGCACAAAACAGGGAGGGACAGATGCACTATGGAGCCATGTGGCCACGCTGCAGAGCACATGGGAAAGAAACACTACATATATGTCGTTTGGTACAATCTTAGGTCTCAGGGGTCCACAGGGGGTTTGGAACATATTCCGTGGGTAAAGGGGGACTACTGTAATTTCTTACCTCTGCCTGTTGACTAAAAAGTCATCTTGTGCCTGGAATCTCCACAAGGGGGCAGTCAGACATTTGCTTCCAGGCTTCCCAAGGGTGAAAGCCTTGGTTTTCAACTTCATGTAGGAGCAAAAGATGAAATCCAGGCTTTGAGCAAAAGGGGATAAGTTAGAAATGAGGCCCTGGCACAAAACTAGGACCCTTGGAGGGCTGCGGTCACTTTATAAGGAAGGCCAATAAACTTCCCCCAGTTTAAGGAGGCAACCAAGAAACTTGGCTCAGCTGTGACTGTGGCTGGGAAGAAACAAGATTCCTTGATGTCCAGCTGGGAGCCCAAATCAGCCCATTACATGGGAAACTCAAGCTAGAAAGTGTCATAGAAATTAATCCTAGGTTGTCTCTCTGCCTTGGGTGCTGCTACAGTCTGAATGTTCATGCCCCTCCAAATCCATTTGTTGAAACTTAATCACCAGTGCAATGTGTTAGAAGGGGAGTCCTTGGGAGATAATTAGAGCACAAGGGTGGAGTCAAGGGTGAGTGCCAGCATGGGTCTGTTTCCTGTTGCTATAACTGAATGCCACAGACTGGGTAATTTATAAAGAAAACAGGTTTATGGAGCTCACAGTTTGGGAAGCCCAAGAGCATTATATGAATATCTGCTTAGTATTTGAGGGCCCTCTTGCTGGGTCATGACATGGTGGAGGACATCACATAGTGAGACAGGGTGAACCAAGAGAACTGTTTCATGACAAAGCTGCTTCCATGATAATCACTAATCCATTAATCTGTTAATCCATGAATGAATCAATCCATTCATGCAGTCAGAGACCTCATGACTGAATCACCTCTTAAAGACCTCACAATGTGGACTTGGGGGGGCATACAAATCATGGCAGTGCCCTCATAAAAGAGGCCCCAGAGAATGCCTGCCCCTTCCACCAAGAAGGTGCCTCCCATGGACCGAAAAGTGGGCTAACCAGATGACGAATCTGCTCTACCTGGGCAGTAGGCTTCCCCGCCTCCGGGCCACGAGGAATGAAGTCCTTATTTATAAGCTGCCCCATCTATGGGATTTTGTTCCTGCAGCCTGAACAGACTAAGACAGCAGCCATGAGACCAGGAGGGTGGAACCGAGCCCCTCCTAGCAAGCTCACGGACAAGTAAAGAAAGAGCTTCTTGTGGACCAGCATGGCATGCACTTCAGAGCATCCCTTGTAGTAGGAGGATTGCTGTTGTTAACAAACCCAGGTCCAGAAGCCAATCCAAAGATAAACCAGTGTCCGAGAGACAGAGCTGGGGAGGAAGGTTCTATTCAGAGGCCATGGAATGGAGAAGTGGGGGTTTTGCTCACAGATCAGCCTCTCAACTCTGGGGGTCGAGGACTACAGATACAGGATGGGAGGAATGAGGGACAGGGACAGGCTACCAAAGGGGAGGACGTTCACGTCTTTCTGGGAACAAGCAGAGATCTTCCCCTGAGGTGCCACCTCCTACTACTCCCTTCATGGCCTAGTGTTTCTGGTCATAGCGGCTGGTGGTGTCTTTAGCCCTGATGTGAGAGGAGAGCAGCTAAGCACGTCCAGATGCAATAAACCTGTATTATAGTTCTGGACAGAGAGTTTCTCGAGTGTTCAACATGTCTACATGCAGTGCTGATTAAATGTGACTCAAAAGATTAAAGCAAAAGGCTGGGTGTGGAGACCAAGCCTGTAATTCCAGCGGCTTGGGAGGCTGAGGCAGGAGGATCTGGAGTTCAAAGCCAGCCTCGGCAAGGTGCTAAGCAACTCAGTGAAATCCTGTCTCTAAATAAAATACAAAAAAGTGCTGGGGATGTGGTTCAGTGGTCGAATGCCCCTGAGTTCAATTTCCAGTGCAAAAAAAAAAAAAAAAAATTAAAGCACAAAAGAGAGACACAATATGAAGACAGAGATGCCAGACTGTTCATCCAGTGCCTGTCACCCATCAGGCAACTGCAGGCCCAAGTGAAGAGTCTGTGTTTTCAGCAGAAGCAGAATTTGGGTCCCTGAAAAGTAACCAAGGCCACCGTTAATCATCATAACCCACATGTCAGAGGCGTGATCTATGGCAGAGCCAGCTGGGACACTAAGAACATATTGCTAGCTTCGTAACCTCAAAGTGAGTGACTTCTAAGTCAACTGAAGAGCAAGTGAAACTAGAGGGTTTATTTAGCTTTTCCCTTGGGAATATTACGGTTTGGATTTATACCTCAAAGTTTCAATCCCCAAGGCAATAGCACTGGACTGGTGGAGACTTTGAGGGGGGCCCAGCAGGCGATGATTAGGATATAGGGGCACCTCCTTTGAATGGATTCTTGCCCTTCTCATGGCAGAGGGTTAAATCTCACAGGATTGGATTTGTTCTCTCAAGAGAAGACTGTTATAAAGTGAGGTCAACCCACCCCATGTGCTTGGCCCTCTCTGCATACAGCGTCCCATTTCTGTTTCTATCCCATGTTGTGACAGAGCCAGGGGGCCCTCAACAGACACCACCAGCCTTTTGGACATTCCACTTATCAAATTCACAAGACAACACAAGCCCCTTTTCTTTATATAGTACCCAGCAAGGGGTATTCTGTTATAGCAACACAAAATGGACTAAGACAAAGACTTGTAACAAGGTCCTTTTCAGCAATTTAATAGTATTTCAATGTTACCTTGTTAAAATCTTAAGGGTTACTTTACACTGTTGGAATACTGTTTTTGAAATTCCTCTTAGAATAAAAATGAAAGAGAATAAATAATGACAGATTGAAAAAGAACAGTGAAGCGAGACTTGTTGTATAGAATAAAAATATTCAATACTGTGACAGTATTGTGTCAACCAAGGTTCAACCAGGAAATAGAATCCACACAGTAATTTGAACACGGAAAGTTTAATATAGAGAGCTATCACCAGAGAATCAACTAGTAAAAGTTAAAGGGAACTCTAAAGAACAAAGAAATGGCACACACAGGAAGCAGTCACTACCCTGAAGGCAAAGAGAAAGCATCCAAGGAAAAGCCTCACCCCAAGATAGGGACCCAATGCCAGTGAGACAATGCTGAAGCCTAATGCTTTCTGAAACACTGCAAAGCTACCCCGGGATATGCCAGGGGCAGCTGCTGGCTGCTGGACGCTGCTGGCCACTGTGTGCTCGGGAAGTGGGCATTGGAGACTGTCTCAGCAGGAGCTGGTCAGCACTGAAACTGTTTCGCATGGGCCAGATGCTACCAAATGCTGTGCCTTGAAGAAACGTGGAATGGAAAACTTTCTGCCCGAGAGCCGGCTTTTGCCATGGGCTCTGCAGGGGGAAAACCTTCCTCCGGAGGTGTCTCTTCAGTGCCCTCTGTTGGTAAGCCTCAGAACAGGATTTCCCAAAAACAAGCTTATGAGGACAACCCAGCCTGAAACAAGAGTCAGATCCTGAGCCCAAAGGGGAAAATCCACTGGTGGAGCAAGGAAGTTGCTCGTTGGTCTTCTGTGCTAGGCTTCAAAGATGGCTGAGGAAATAAAGTTACATTTTTAATTGTAAGCACTGTCCTTTTGGTGCAAACCGATTCAGTAGTTACCTCATCAAAGAAGATATACAGATTATAAATTAGTAAATACTAATGACTTACATTCAGTAGTTACTTCATCAAAGAAGATATACAGATTATAAATTAGTAAATACTAATGACTTACATGATCTGTTTTGCCTGCAGAGATCAGACTGCAGGGATCTGCAAGGGATGCCAGAGTTACAATAAGAAAGTGGTGGATGACTGGGGGGGCCCAGGGGCAGGTGGGATCGTGCCAGGATCACTTTCCAGTTGAAGCAGAGCAGAAACATCTCTGCCACCTCTGGAAAAAGCCAAGGTTCTGATTCACTGGGAGATGCTAGCAGCTCTTTCCTGGACTTCATGACAAATAAACTCCTACCATGTGTCTCTTGCTGTTTCCATGCCAAGGTCACTGGGGAAAGTAGAAGCTGGGCCCTAGTGATTGACAGCGGAAGTTAGATGGTAGCATCAACAGCTGAATGCTTACAACCCCCCTGGGAGGTGCAGTGAGGATGCCCCCGGCTGGTTCAATCAACCTCAGTTTTCTTTCTGAAGTTTTCCTCTTGAGAGGCATGAGCACCTGGAAGGCTTTCCACGTCAGTCCCAGGAAACAAGACAGAGTCACAGCTCACAGGGATTTCTTGTCTTCAGAGCCTTTGGAATTAGGCTTCAAACTTAAATATGCCATACAAAGTTTTCATCATGACACAAAGACTATGTTATCATCTTTGGAGTAAGCTGCTATGGAAAATGGCACAACTGTCACCCTCCTGTCATGTCAACAGTATACTGTATTGTGGAGTGCCATCTATGGCTAGAAAATAAAAACCAGGCTTGGTGAGCTACCAGACATGGAAATCTGGCTCTCAGGAACTGGCAGCCATGAGAGACTGTTCCGTTTTGCCTGGAGTATGTGGTTTCCGTGCAATGGCCTACTGCCGGAATGTGCACGTCCTACATGTGCCAGATGACCCGCTAGAACAGAATGGCTGCTTAACTCCACCCAATCCTGTTTCCCACCTAAGAGGCTCCTACCAGCCCTGCTTTGATCTGTACCGCTATAAATAAAGAGAGCATGGGCTTCTCCATTGTGAGCCAGCACCTTTAGCACGGCACAATCCATCAGGCCCCTGATTCAAAAGAAAGTTGTCTCTTGTGGTCGTTTTCTATTAAATACATTTCTTAATGATTAATTTATAGGTGGCCCATCCCTCCGACAGGAACCCTTTCCCTCGCCCACGCAGGATATGAGGCTGACTATATACAGCATTTTGGTATGTGGACCAATGAATCCTGAAAACAGTATGTTGGGGCTGGGGCTTACTCAGCTCAGTGGCAGATGCTTGCTGGGTTGCGTGCATGAGGCTCTGGGCTCAATCCCCAGCTACACACATGCACACGAACAAAATCAAGGACACTTTTCTATTTTTAAAATCAGAAAAAAATAATATTCTTACGTTTATAATTCAACCTAAACCTAGACTGCAAACATACAATAATCAAAAGAATGGATATGAAACAGAAAACCTAATTATAAGCTGTACAACTTTTAAAAGAAAACCTGGAAGAAAATACTTGGGATTTTAGGTGAAGGACAATTTTCTTAGATATAACACAAAAAGCATAATCCCCGAAAGAAAAAAAAATAAATTGCACTTCAATATTAAAAACCTTTGCTCTTCAAAGTACTCAATTATGAACATTCAAAAGACACAAAGTGAGAGAACATATTTGCAAGGCAAAATAAAAAAATTAGGATCAAGAACATATAAAGAACTCATAACTCTCTAATAATAAGTCAAATAACACCACACAAAATGGAGAAGATTTGAAACGATACCTCATCAAAGAAGATATACAGATTATAAATTAGTAAATAAAATGTGCTCAAGGGCCGGGGACACAGCCTGGTGGTAGAGCTCATGCCTAGCATGCCCAAGGCCCAGGTTGTTGGGACTAATGACATGTTAACTAACTCAGGTTGACTCCTTACTTCCTGGTGGGTGAGCAGGATCAGGGCCTCAAAGGCGGTTTCAAGGGTTGGTGACGATGAATCAGACCACCATCAGGGATTGGTTAACAACAGTTCCGAGAACTGTGATCAGCTCGTGCTTGCCATATAGTCCTATGGGACTCTCACCTGCGTGAACCCCCCTGCCTTGCTGACCTTTAAGTGATTGATTCCCGCCTAGCCCCCACCCTACATAAAAGCTGTGTGATTTCCTCAATAAACGAGTTCCTGCTGTGACGGGTCTCCCTGACGTCTGATTGTCCTCCGCCCGGAGGGCTGGGAGCAGGTGGTCAGTCGGCCCTACCTATCCCGGTCTGACCTTGTTGGGGGTGTCCCCTTCCCTTGTCGCTGGTTAACAAGAGCAAGGGGGCTTAAGACCCCGACACCAGGTTCCATCTCCAGCACTGTTCTTATTGAGTGTTGGCTGTGAACGAGCAGTTGGAACTCTCATACACTGTGAATAAGATTTTTAAATGGTTCAATCATTTTGGGGAAGCAATGCGGCAGTTCCTTAAAAAGTTAAACACACAATCCAGCCTTTCCACTTCTAGAAATGAGAACAGATGTCCAAACAAGGACTTGCACACAAATATTCATCATAGCTTTATGTGTAAGAGCACAAAAATGGAAACAAGGCAAATACCCATCAGCTGACGACTGGGTCAACAAATAATACTTCTCACAATTTTTTTTTTTTTTATACCAGGGATTGAACCCACAGGTGCTTAACCACTGAGTTACATCACCAGCCCTTTGTGTATTTTTCCTTTTGAGACAGTTCTCACCAAGTTGCTTAGGGCCTCACTAAGTTGCTAAGACTGGTTTTGAATTTGTGATCCTCCTGCTATAACCTCCCAAGTGGCTGGGATTATAGGTGTGTACCACTGCTCCTGGCCATACTTCTCAGACTTAAAATGAAACTTTGATACAAAGTAGCAATCAACAACAAATGAATTGAAGAGATTACAAATCCCAAAATAAATCTAAGTGTGCCTAGGACTTTTAAATTTTTACCTATAGGCAAATGCACTTTTAACGTAGTTTCATCATTTTTTAAACCAATGCATAGGCTCTTGGAAACACTACCGCAACTCAGAAGAGCCCCTCACCCTAAGAATTTGCCTCTTGCTGTTATTTTATAGCCAGCCCTTTCCCTCCACCCACAGACCTCTCCAAACACAGGTCTGTTCTTGAAACTGGAAGTTTTGCCTTTTCCAGTATGTCATATAAATGGAACCAATAACATGAAGTCTTTGGGGTCTGGCATCTTTCTCTTAGCATAATGTGTTAGAGATTAAAGGATAATGAGGTATGTCATTAAAACATTAGTAAATTGTCACATTGTGGAAGAATGCAATTGGGCAAACTATAAAAGGAGTATGATCTTTGATTCAGGAGCCCCTGAAACCTGTTCCCTCTCGTGACACCAGATGGCAGGAAGATATCAGAGGTTGCTAAGGTCATGTTCAAAGAGCTCAGATGCTGACCTGAAGAGGCCAGATATTGGATAATTTGGACTAAAAATAAGAATAACTATTGCAAAAGATTGAAAATCATCAAATATGTTTAAAGTTATGAGATCATATGATTTTTTAAAAGTTTTATTTAATTTTTAATTAGTTTTTGCAGTGCTGGGGGTGGAACCTGGGACCTTGCATATGCTAGGCAAGCACTTAATCACTGAGTTACACTCCCAGCTCCTCTTAGTTTTATCTTTAATCAAAAATGATTGTATTGTGTGTGTGGGGGAAATGACAGAATGAATCAAAAACTATTACCCTGAGTAAATGTATGATTACACAAATGTTGGAGGCCGCTGCCCTGTAGGGCCCGCAGTGGTGGCTGGCCTCGCCCTATGGCGCCGAGAAGCCCAGCTGCAAGTGCTTTCTATTGGCTGTCTGATCTCCTCGGCGTCCGTGCTTAGCTCGTGATCAGTACGTGTCCTCATTACCCACCATTAAGTCTCCACGAGCCAAACACCTGACCCGTTAAGGTGATTGGCTGTCATATCCCATAAAGCTGCGTACTTTGCTCGGCGACGGGAGCAAGCAAGGCAGAGCAAGCAAGGCAAGGAGGGCAGGCAGCAGCTGCAGGACGAGAAAAGAGGAGAGGCGGCCGTGGCGCGATGAGAGAGGAAGAAGAGAGAAGTGACAGCTGCACAAGAGAAAAGAAGGAGAGAGAGAGCTGCACGACAAGAGAAGAAGAAGAAGATGGCGGCGGTGGAGGAGGAGGAAGAACCAGGCACTCGACTCAGAAGCTCTCCCATAAAAATAAAGACCTTAAAACTTCATTTGAGAGCCGAGTCTTCATTGTACTCACTGGATGAGACACACAAATGGTATGCCTCTACTTCATGTACAAACAGAGAAACAAGATGTATCCCATTTGTTTACAATAAAAACAAATAAAATATGGAAATATGAATTTATGCAAAGATTGTTAATAAACATATGAACACAAAAAATGTATGTATTTATTGAGAATAGTGTGATGTTTTGACACATGTATACACTGTGGAATGATCAAATCAGGGGAATTAGCATATCTATAATGATATTTTAAAAAGAAACAGGGTCATTGGGTGATATGATAACAGTTTTTTATCTCAAAAACTGGTAAATAAATGAATCACACATTTGCCTTGTCTGCATATAATCTGTGCCATTGGGCGACTACAAGTTTTGGCACTTGGTTTTCTTCTCCTGGGTCAGACTACAAATCTGCACCTTTGAGACCTGGGGATAGCACTCTAGTTTTAAAGTCTGGAGTCAACCAGGAAAGATAGGGATGGAGTCATTGCACCTTCAGTGGCATGGAATTTGGGAGTTTAGGGTACTTCAAGTGACCTGATTCCTTCTTAAGTTGTTACTGAAGTTCTTGATTATCCCAAACTTTCTCAGTCAATGTCCTAGATTCCACATTAAAGACCTGGAAATGGGTATGAATTCTAAATATACTGCATCTAATTTTCAGCTGTACCAGTAGCCACAGGGGTAGGAAAAAATTCTTACAGGGCAGGTTTGGGAGTTGTGGTTCTATGTCCTGAACCAAGAATTTAAAGCCCTGAGCTTTTAATTTTCTTTAAGCTGTGCAGGGCGGTTAAAAGCATCTGACTTCTCTTCACATGATATTGATTAATTTCAAGAAGAAAAGTCATCACTACAGCAGACAAGCTGAGGAGACACTGCCTTAATCAATCGATCAAGGTTGAAATCACCGGTAAGCCAATGAATCGACATCATGTACTCAAACTTCTGGAACTTGAATCTCTCACCAGAAAGCTCTTTGGATTTTAAAGACAAGAACTGCCAAAATAAGTGTGAGGCTCTGAATTGTTTGCCAGGTGAGGCAGGTGGACCCATTCCTCCTCCCCAAAGAATCCACAGCCTAATCCCCAGAGCCTGTGGTTATGTTCCATTATGTGACAAAAGGGACCCTGCAGATGGGATTAACTTAAGATTGGGAGATGATGCTGGATTACCTGGACAGAACCAAAGTAATCACCAGTGTCTTTATAAGGGACCAGGGTCAGAGAGACCTGAGAGATTCCTCTGCAGCTTTGAAGACTGATTAAGGGGCCACAACCCAAGGGACAAAGCGACCTCTAGAAAAAGGAGGAACACAGATGGCACTCTGGATCATTCAGAAAGCACACAGCCTTGCCATCTTCAGAGAGACTTGCTCTAGACTTCTGACCTCCAGAGCTGTCCCATCATGAATCTGCCTTAGGTCACTTCCTCTATGATTATTTGTTATGCTTAGCTTTCTGGGATTCCAGTGGAGTCTGAACCAAGAAAAGATTTTCCAGCCAAACCAGGCTGCAGGCCCAGCTCTGTGCTTCTCAGCCCCGGACCTCAATGGATTCCACCGTGGCAGGTGGAGGAATTGTCTGGAGCTTGCAGCAAGGCTGTGCAGGAGAATTTCAGCATGCTCTCTGTCGTTGATATTTTCAATTAACCTTTTAATTTTAAGATAATCATGGCTTCACATGCAATGCAAAGAAATAATTTGGAGATCCTGCGTGCCCTCTACCCAGCTTCCCCCGACGATAACATCTCAGGCTAGACTATCGGGCAACATCACATGAGGATATTGACACTGATCGTTAAGGCACAAAACTTTCCATCACGTTGAAACCCCTCAGGCTGCCCCTTTATGACCACACCCACTTCCCTTCCCCAATCCTCTTTTCCAGCATCCTTAACCCCTGGAAATCACTGATCTGTTGTCCTTTCTGTAATTTTTGTCATCTTCTGGATATGATACAAATGGAATCATACAGCCTATAACCTCTGGGGACTTTTCACCCAGGTCACTGTTGCGTCAGAAGATCATTCATTTTCTTTACCTAGTACTAGTCCATGCTATTTACTATTTAATGGATTGGTTCTCATCACCCATTGAATGACATCTGGGCTGTTTCCAGTTTGAGGCTATTCCAAATAAACATGCTGGGAGCCTTGTTCACAGGCTTGGTGTGGACCTGTTTTCACTAATGCCCAGGGGTGTGATTGCTGGGTTCCGCCTGGTAGCTTCATGTGTAGTGTTTCAAGTGGCCACCTCCATTTTCCAGAGTGGCTGCATCATTTTACATGCTGCCAGCATGTGCGTGTGACCCCGTTTCTTTGTATCATTGTCAGCATTTAGTGTTGTCTGTAATTCATTTTGAGTCCACTTGTGCCTAAGGCATGAGACTTAGATTGCAGCTCAACTTTTGTCTATGTCCGGTTGCTACAGCACTGGTGGTTAAAAAGGCTGTCTTTCCTCCATTGAATAGTTTTTGAACTTTGTCTGAAAGTATTGGGTGTATTTGTGTGGGTCTGTGTCTAGGTTTTCTATTCTAGTCTGTTGATTGCCGTGTCTCTCCCTCTGCTGATATTGCAGTCTTCTTTACGATAGCTATGGAATAAGACTTGAATTCTTAAAATGACCCCTCTCCATTATTTTTTCCAAAATGATTTCAGCTATTCTGGCTTTTTGCCTTTTCATATAAACTTTAGAATAATCTCATCAATAGCTGCAAAAACATCTTGCAGGATTTTGATAGGAATTGCATTAATCAATTTGGAGAGAACAGACATCTTTGCTATGTTACTCTGTTATCTCCCAATCCATGAATATAGCACATTTTTTCATTTATTTAGCTAAGTTTTATCCCCCTTCTTCTTGTTTACTTTTTTAATTTTTTACTTTTTGTTTGTTTGTTTGTTTGTTTTTTGAGTGCTGGGGCCTTCACCCAGGGCCTCACACATGCTAGGCAAATGCTTTACCACTGAGCATACCCTCAGCCTTTTCTCTATTTATTTACATCTTTGATTTCTTTCACAAGATTTCTGTAGTTTTCAGACTGTACATAGTTTGTTAGATTCTGGGGAGAGCAAATGAGCCCTGGTTGTTGACTGATCTGTAGTGTAGGCAAAACCAAGCTGGGGAAAATGTTTCTTGCCGAAGCCAGGATGTGTGAACAGCCTTAACACTTGGCTTTGACATCAATAGTTATCAGACCTTTCAGTATAACGGGTTTTCTGGGTACCGCAGGAAAGCTGCAGGGTGTTCCTAACACTAATAGGATAGCCACAAGATGCTTCTAACTCTGTAACTTTTCAGTGCACAAAGAAGCCTCTTATTTTAATATTCCTTTATTTTATTTATTTATTTTTATGTGGTGCTGAGGAGCAAACCTAGTGCTTCATGTGTGCTAGGCAAGCGCTCTGCCCCAGAGCTACAGCCCAACCCACAAAGACGCCTCTTGATAACTCACAAGCTTTAGACAATGTGCAGAGCTTCTGTGGTTTCACTTCCTGATAATGAGACCCTGTGTACTAAACATGCTGAGCTAGTTCTGGGTTGCTGTTCCTCCATCCTAGGACAGTGTCCCAACTGGCCCCAGCTGTCTTCTTAAAAATGTCTCTGTGCTTTTCTTTGTCTCTGTGTTTTTCTTAATCTCCTGTTGCCCCTCTTTGAGATCCTTTTTTGTTGCTGCATTGGCTGCAGCAAGAGTTATATCTATTTCTTTTTTGTTTTGAACAACTGTATTTAAATTCTGTGTCCATGTGTTCATGGACAGTATATGGAAATACAATTGATTTTTGCATATTGAGCTTAGCTCCTGAAATTTGTCACTTTGAATTTGTAGGAGTTCTGCTTTATAGATTTCTTGGGATTTTTCTATATAAATAAACATGTCTTCTGCAAATAGGGACAGTTTTATTCCTTCCTTTCCAATCTTTATGCCCTTTATTTCCTTTTCTTGCTTTATTGCAGTGGCTAGAACTTCCAGCACTCAGTTGAATAAGTGGAGGACCTGTTATGGTTTAGATGTAAAGTGTCCCTCCAAAAGCTCATGTGTGAGACAAATCAAGAAGGTTTAGGGATGAAATGATTGGATTATGAGAGCTTTAATTCAATCGGTGTGTTAATCCCCTGATAAGAATTAACTGAGTGGTGACTACAGGCAGGTAGGTGTGACTGGAGGAGGTGGGTCATTGGGGGTGTGCCTTTGGGGTATATATCTTATCCCTGGCAAGTGGAGTCTGTCTCTGCTTCCTGATCACGTCCTGAGTTTCCCTTAGTTGCTTTCCTCCACCTCACTCTTCCGCCATGATGTTCTTCTGCCTCATCTTGTGCCCAAAGGAATGGAGCCAGCCTTCTATGGACTGAGACCTCTGAAACTGTGGGCCCCAAAAGAAACTTTTCTTCCTCCAATTGTTCTTGCCAGGTCTTTTAGTCACAGGAGTGAAAAGGCTGAAAAAAACAGGACCTAATGCTCTTGTCTTTTTTCCAATCTTAGAAGTAATTCGGTCTTTTTGCCATTAAATGCAATGTTATTAACTATAGGATTCGCGGGGGGAGGGGATGTTCTTTATTAGGTTGAGGGAGTTTCCCTCTGTTCCTATTTTTCTCAGTCTTTATTGTGAATGAGCATTGAATTTTGTCCAATACTTTTTGTATCAATAGATATGAGCATGTAATTTTTTGTCTGTATTATGGGATGAATTGTGCTCCCCACCTCACCCCAAAATTCATGTGTTGAAATCCTAACACCAGAATGATCCATATTTTAAGATACAACTTTAAAGAGGTAATTAAAATGAGGTTATTAGGATGGTCCCTAATCCTTTGTGAATAATGTCCTTATAAGAAGATGAAATCTGGACACAGAAACACACAGAGGAAAAATGATATAAAGACTTAGGGAGAAGGAGGCCCTTAGAATCAACCTTGCCAACACCTTGATCTAGCACTTCTAGCCTCCAGAACTGTGAGAAATACATTTCAGTCTAATCCACCGAGTCTGTGGTCACCATGCTCTCTTCAGAAAACAAGAAAAGATTGCTGTCTTGCTCTCAACCCCAGGCCAGACCAAACACCTGACGATATGACATCAATGACCATCCAAACTCGGATGCCCTTAAGGAACCAGGGTTGGACTGATTCACCAAGCCACAGCTCGGACATACAAAGACATTGTCAGTCATCAAGTGCAAGTTGGGTTTGTGAGCTCACACTCAAAGGTAGCCTGAGCACCTGTCAGTCTAATGAGCTGGGAATTCACGCTTTCCATTTCCCTGTACATTCCCTGCATGGGCACATACTGCTCAACCCACATCCATGCTGGAAATGGGGAGTTCTGAGGCTGGTGAACAGAGGGTTCTGCCTGAGATGCTACACCAGTTGGAAATGAACTTCCATGGTCTTACCACCAGTGCCTGGGTAGCACTAAACCACAGTGGGAAGGGACAACTCCAAATGGGTAATTTTGAGGGACACATCTAGTTCACTTGGTTTTGAAAGAGGTCTTAACTATAGCACTGTATTTTTTTTTTTTTTTTTTTTTTTTTTTTGTACTGAGGACTGAATCCAGGGCACTGGGCCACTGAACTAAATTCCTGCTCCTTTTAATTTTTAAATTTTATTATTATTATTAGTAGTAGTAGTAGTACTGGGGATTGAACCTAGGGGTACTTAATCACTGAGACACAGTCCTTTTTTATAGTTTTTATTTAGAGACAGGGTCTCGCTGAGTTGCTAGGGCTGCCTTTGAACTCTCAATCCTCCTGACTCAACAAGATACAGACCCTGTTTCAAATAAAAAATAAAAAGGGCCAGGCATAGTGGCACATGTCTGTAATCCCGCAGCTCCAGAGGCTAAGTTGCTGAGAACCTCACTAAGTTCCTGAGACTGGCCTCAGATTTGTAATCCTTCTGCCTCAGCCTCCCAAACTGCTTGGATTACAGGTATGCACCACCATGTCTAGCCCTTAACCACAACTCTATCTGAGGGCATTGGATGCCAAGTTAGCTATTATGAGAGGTATTATTACTTTAAGAGTTGAGAGCATGGATTTGAAACAACTGCCTGGTTCAAATCCTGGCTTTGTTACTGCCCATGTGACCTTACACAAGTTATTAAAATTTCTGTACCCCTTTTACTTCTTTTAAGTGGGTTGATACCTCATAGAGTTGTTGAGGTAGCTACCTCATAGAGTTGTTGTGCTGACCACTGATTTGCATAGAGTACCTAGATTAGTGCCTGGAACACAGTGAGCTCTCTGTGACTTACCTACTGTGAGGAGACGGTGATGATGGTAGTGGTGGTGGTGATAATGATAATGAGGTCTGATGGTCAGGGATTTGGAAGGAACAGGACTGAGGAGTCACAACTAAAAGTTCTGGCAGAATCACTAGTAGTCTAGACCTTGTTAGTATTGAAAACCTGGGTCACCCAACCAGGGAAAGACCCCTGCTCAGCCATGGTGTTTGCTAAAGGCAAAGAGAACATGAAAAGGGTCATGAAGACATGCAGCTGTAGGAAGAACTGCTGCCCTGGGCCTGTGGTATAAATGAAGATTCCAGTAGGCCACTAATGCTTTCCCCCTACTGTGCGACCGATGTGGCTTTTCTTCCAGTCTCCCTTTCCTAAGGAGCTAGTTCTCAACCAAGGATGATTCTGACCCACAGAGGGCCTTTGGCAATGTTCACAGACATTTTTCATTGTCTTTTTTTTTTTTTTTTTTTTTGTACCAGGTATTGAACACAGGGACACTTAACCACTGAGCCACATCCCCAGCCTTTTTTCTTTTTATTTACTTATTTTTTTATTCAGACAGGGCCTCACTAAGTTGCTGATCTTGTCTTGAACTTGGCAATGCTCCTGCCTCAGCTCCAGAGTCAGAGGATTACTGGGGTGCACCACCACCTGTAGCACTCTTCCACTCATCCTCAAGCATCCAGCCACATGTGCCTTGGCTGGGGGCAGCATCTGGGGGTAGAATCTGGGGGACTAAACATTCTACAGTGGCAGCATCAGAGGTGCCAAATACTGATGTCCTACAAGTTGAGAACCCCTGATAGAGGGTGTATGAAGGGTGGTCCATATTTTAGTCCATAAATTACAGGGTATCAAAATGGAATTGGGGTTGAGCCAAAGGAGGACTTGGGCCTGATGACAGTGGAATATTGAGACAGCTGTGTTCCCTGTTAAGAAGAGAGTTAGTGCTTTGAGAATTCTCTTATGTTGGGGCCATGGGGTCGTTGACATTGCCAGATGTTTGAGAAGAAGACAGTGGAGTAACCAAGGGGTGGAGTCTGGCAGACCGGGCAAGTCGGCCTGCACATCATCTTTCCCAACCTCCTTTTGGTGTGATTTCTTGTTCTTCAGAGACTGGAATGAAATACACTCCATTCCCAGACTCTCACAGTGAGGGTTCTGGGTGTGGCTTAGCTCCACTCGCGTGAGAACTGGCTGAGTCCTGAGTCACAGGGGGTGGACCTGAGCTCAGAGGCATCTGTCTGTCTAGGCAGAGTATCAGGCACGGCGTCCAGAGCCAACAGCTCTGATGTGGAAGTCTTACTCCACTCTTGCCAGCCAAGGCCGTGCCTTGCTAGAACCCTCAGTCTCGATGGCAGCCTCCCAATCTTGGCCAAAATGGTGTCGTTCCAGAGCCAGCAGTTGGGACACAGGATTTTCCTGACCTCGGTGGAGTTAGCAGTATCCTGGAATGGTCAGCTCTGCAGGGTTGTTTTGAATGTAATTTCTAGAAGCCCAATTGAGAGCTTATTTCTTTGGGTCTTCCAATTATTTTATCAACACTAAATCCCTTGCAGAATCCCTTAATGCTAAAAACTGTAATAGCAGTAATAGCAATAATGCTAAAAACAGCAACAGAATGCTGATACAGCAACAAAAGGTGTCCATAGGCAGAAAGAATTCTACTTATCCATGAGGAAAGAAAATGGAAAATCCAGCAAAAGACATGAACATTCTAGAGTAAAAAAGATATGAAGAGCCTATAAACTTGAAAACATATCCAGTCTCATCATGATCCAAGGAAGCACGAAGGGTAAACACAAATGGACACCTTCACATCCAACAGATTGGCAACTTTTTAATTTTGCGATACTGGGGATTTAATCCAGGGCTTCATGCACAGGAAGCCACACACCCTGCCACTGAGCTGCATCTGCAGCCCCAACAATCTTGACAATATAATTGTAGGTAAGTTTACAGAGCGACTCTCATAGAGTTCACATGAGTGTACATCGATGTGCTGTGGGATGATGTGGCACTATTGATGACATTGGACATTTTTCTTAATACCTGAAAACCCAATAACCAACTCCGCAGTCACCCTGAAGCAGTGCCTCCTGGCATTTCCTACCTAACACTACAGAGAAAATGATATCATTTTATCAGCTTATTGGGTAAATGGAGGAGATGACTTGCAGGTAGCGACAGCTGGTCAGGCCACTCTGGACATTCCACGTCCCACTCAGCCATCCCCAGGGCTAAAAAAAACCATATCCTGGCACACCCATACACGGTGCTCAAATGCCACTGCCCAGGCAGCTGTTCCCTACAGACACTGTTGCCCTTGTGCATTAGGAGATACACACAGGATGTTCCTTAGCAGCCATGCTCATGATGGCAGGATGCTGGACCACACTCCCCTCCAGCAACAGCTGAACGCGGCCATGCACGGCTTGATGATGGGGCTCTACCCTGAGAAACACGTTGTCAGGCCATTTCCTCATCGTGTGAACCTCATAGTGTGCTCAAAGACAGCCACAACGTTGCTAGGCGATATGGTCTTATGGAACCACCTACAGAGAGTCGATCTGTCATTGGCTGGAATGTCGCTGTGCAGCACATGACTGTGTGTAAATAAAGCATGGTGTGTTCATATAAGGGAATGCCACAGGATGAACATGAGTGGTGGGGGTACAGGCACCCAGGACGCAGGGAGTCCCGTGCTGGTTACCAGTGAATGTCCGTTCTTTGCCTTGCTTTGTGTTAAAGGAGCTGGACGCTGGATGCTGTCACTGTTTCCTTTCTGACAGCTGGATCACTGGGCCAACAGGCGAGACACTGAAGGGACACTAGAAGGGGAAGAGGCTTCTCCTTGTGGTTCCTGTCATTTATTCATTTTTCTACCAAAACGCAGCCAGCAGGTGTCTTCGCAGGTGTCCTAGACTCCAGCAGGTGGCCTTCTGCTTCTTGGCCCTGGCCTCTGGCACTTCAGTGGACTTCTCCACTCTGCAGTGGGCCACAGCCAACCCCTCTCCAGAGAGGTCTGAATTTCTGCCTTGGCTGGGTTTGGGGGTGGCTCCTCCCCTTTCCTTCCTTCCTTCCATATTTTTCTCTGCCTAGAGGTAGCTGCACTTCTGACCCTCTAAGGGTCTCTAGTAACCCTCTTAGTCCTTAATCCTTGCTTACTTGTTTGTGAGTCTCTGTAGAAATCACTGGTGTGGTTTCTATCTCCTGATCGGACCCTGATGGATACAACTAAAAAAAAATCTTGAATGAAAAGCACATTGCAGACAAAAACCTAGTGTGCCTGAATTCATGTAAGATTGGAAAACAGGCAAAACTAAGCAATGTATTGCTCATACATATGTGATAAAAGCATAAAGAGAATGTCTAACCAAATCTCAGAGGATTAGCTGTCTCTGAAAGGGAGAACAAAGATGGAGGCTCAAAGGTACTCATAATATTTAATTTCTTAAACTGAGTTGAGTACACAAGATCCACTTCCTGATCATTTATACTTCTTGCATTGCTGTATTTGTGTATAATTTATTTTTTTAACTTTCATTTATTTTTTCATTAACTTTTTTGTATAATTTATTTTATAAAATATATTTTAAATGGCAAATTCCATCAGCCCACTGTGTTAATACATCAGAAAACCTATATGAAATGGACAAATTAATAAAATCTATAATTTAGAAAAAAACTGAATTTAAGAAGTAGAAAAGCTTGAATAGTCCTTAACCATTAAAGAAATTGAAGTGGTGATTTTAAATATTGCCACAAAGAATGGACTCAGTCTAATGATATTACAGGCGATGTATGTGAAACTTTCAAGAAGTAGATTATGCAAATCTTAAACAAGCTCTTTTGAAACATGCAATCTTAGCAAACATTCTCCAACTCATTTTATAATTCTGATATAACATCCATACCAAAGCTTGCCAAGAACAGTGTAAACAAGGAAAGGTAGAAGCCAGGCTCACTTGTGAATATAATGCAACATTTCTAAACACAATATTAATAAAATGAATCTGGAAGCATGTGGAAAAATACAATGCATTTGGACCAGGTTGAACTCGTCCCAGGAGTGCAAGGACAGTGGGTTGAAGTGGTCACAGATGCTTTGACATGCCTACCATCAACTACTGAGGGTCTGCATGGCTTCCCCCGGAGTCTCAGTGCTTTACAAGCAGCAGGAACACTATGCCAGTTTCCTTTCCTGAAAGGCTGGCAGCGCCACGTCTTGTCACTTGAGATTGCTGCTGGAGCCCGATCTGCCATGGTCAGAAGCCCAACAGTTCTGCTGGAGAGGTGGTATGGAAGAGGGGGCCGGTGACCTCAGCCTTCCAGGCATCCCTGCCGAGGTGCCAGCATGTGAGCGAAGTTATCGAAGTTATCGTGGACTCTCAAGAACCACATGCCTGCTGAATACCAGAGTGACCACCCACGACCGGGTCAACACCGCAGGGAACAGGAGGCAGCCAGTTCAGCTCCATATCCCCAGCCTCATAATCATGAGGAATCATTCTTGCTTTATTCTATTAAGCTTTGTGATACTTTACTGTGCAAATTGTTAAATAGATTGCCAGAACAGGTGTTTTTACATTGGAAAATACGTAAGGGAAATTCATTATATTACTGGATAAAATTCTCAAGATCATATAAATAAAGATATAGAAGCTGGGCATGGTGGCACACACCTGTAATCCCAGGGGCTCAGGAGGTTGAGGCAGGAGGATTGTGAGTTCAAAGCCAACCTCAACAATAGCAAGGCACTAAACAACTCAGTGAGACCCTGTCTCTAAATAGAATATAAAATAGGGCTGGGAATGTGGCTCATTTGTCAAGTGCCCCTAAGTTCAATCCCTGGTACATAATAAATAAATAAATAAACAAACAAACAGAAAATGCATTTGTTAAAATTCAGCATCTCACTCTTGATTAAAAAAAAAAAAAACACTCTTAGAAATTCTTAGGGAAATAGGGATTTCTTAACCCAATAAAGATATCTACGACACACATGCACACACATACACACACACACACACACAGAGAAAACTAAATGAATGGAAATGTTGAAAGTTCTCACTTTGAAATCATGAATACCAGTGCTATTATTGCTGGGAACAGTGGTATATACCTGTAGTCCCAGCAACTAGGGAGGCCGAGGCAGGAGAATTAAAGGTTCAAGGCCAACCTCAGCAACTTAGCAAAGCCCTAAGCAAGTTAGTGAGACCCTGTCTCAAAATAAAAAATAAAAAAGGCTGGGGATGTGGCTCAGTGGTAAAGTACCCCTGGGCTCAATCCCTAGTAATATATGAAAAAAAAAAAAAAAAAGAAAGAAAAAGAAAGAAAGAAAGAAAAGAAAATTTCTATTATCTTTACCTCAATTCAACATTACACAACACAGAAAAGAACATAACAATTCGAAAACATACAGAATATTCGAATTATTAGATTTAAAGAGGTAGTTTAGTAAGGAGATTGAATAAAAAATCAACATACTGTATCACCATGATTCTCCGCACCAGATTTTTAAAAGCCTGAAAATGCCATGTAAAAACGATGTCATCTGCCGGTGGAGGTGGCTCACTCCTGGAATCCCCGTGGCTCAGGAGGCTGAGGCAGGAGGATTGTGAGTTCGAAGCCAGCCTCAGCAATCACGGGGGCTAAGCAACTCAGGGATACCCTGTCTCTAAATAAAACACAAAAAATAGGCCTGAGGATGTGGCCCAGTTGTCAAGTGCCCCTGAGTTCAATCCCCGGTGCAAAACAAAAACAAAAACAAAAAAACAAACCAACCAACAAATAAACAAACAAAAAAACGCACAACAAACAAAAAACCCTGTTCAACAGCAAGGAAAACGACGCGCACAAGAGGAGTTCCACACACAAAGCGCCAGTCCTTGTGTGTCAGTGTTGGCAGTGCCACTTAATAGAAGAATCGCCCTTGTCCGCTTTTGCCACCAATTTCCATAGCTTCTAGGAAGAGTCCCCAGGAAGCCTAAACGCTCGCATCACCATCCTGCACTCGAATCCCGGTCATCTTCTGTCCTCTGAGACCCTTCCACGCGCCCGCTGGACTGCCTAGCCCATCACCCCCAAAGCTACGGCCACGTCTGTCCCTAACCAAAGCGGGACATCGGCCGAGGACCCTGCTTCCCCGCAGCCTGGGCGGGCAGGGCTGCCGTCTGCAGAGGCGGACGCGACGTTCTCCATCGCACGCTCCCTCCCTCTTCGGCCTTCCAGCTCTGACCGCCAGGCCATCAGATGACACCCTAAGTGGTCAGGTCAGTGTGGGGCTAGCTCGGCTCACGTGCCCCTGCGCCACTCCACCGCGGAAGGAAAAGCGAACTCCGGGAAAGTCCAGCTCCGCTCCTGCTCTGTGGACGCCGGTGGCTGGAAGTGACCCGGAGCTCACAAGGCCTCCGCCCCCCTGGTCCATTCCCTCCGTGCTCCTAGAAAACCCTGTCTCATGTCCTCTCTCTCTTGCACCCTCCCACCACCCCTCCACCTCAGCTAATGACCTTGACAGAATGGAAGCAATCAGAATTTCCACCGACTTGGTTTTCACCTACACCCACCAGCGCACGTTCTTCCTGCGTCTAGACCACCAGGCGCCTGCCCTGCCCAAAGCCGCTTCTCTACTCCCGTTCCTCATCCAGCATGTTCTCATCTCAAACAACTCTCTCCTTTTTCCTTCGCTGAGTGTTGCCTCCCACCTCTCCATCAGTACATAAACACCTAGTTCCACCTGAAAAACATACATTTTCAGCTGGCCGGTGGCCACACCTGTAATCCCAGCAACTGGGGAGGCTGAGGCAGGAGGCTCAAGTTCGAAGCCAGCCTCAGCAACTCAGGGAGCTCCTGTCTCTAAACAGAATATTAAAAAAAGGTCTCAGGATGTGGCCCAGTGGTTAAGCGCCCTGTGTTCAATCCCTGGGGTCGGGGGGAGGGAAGGAGGAAAAAGAAAAAAAATTCTCCCAATCTCACTTCCCTTATCAATCCCCCCCCCCACACCGTCTTCACTCCATTTAGCAGGAAAAAAAATTTTTTGCCACTCAATCTCTCCAATTCCTCTTCTTCAATTCCCTCTTAAACCCACTCCAACCTGGCTTTCATCTCAGCACAGGGAAGGTCATCCAAGTCTTGAATCCTCATTTCTCAACTATTAGCAAACTTGGCATGCTGGGTTGCTCTCGGGGAATCCTTTCCACTTGCTTTGCTTTGCTTCCTGTCTCACCAGGACCTCCTTCCTGCTCTCCTTTTCCAAACCTCTCTCTGCTTCCTTATATTTTTAGGTCTCTGGCCTTGAACCTCCTCTTTCCTGTCATACTCCAGATTTAGGCTTTAAATGCTATTTATACACCAGAGTCTCCTCCACATTTTACATCCAGTTCAGCTCTCTCTCCTAACTCCATTTTTTTTAATCCACCTTCCTCCTGGATATCTGCCCTCGGTCGGTCTCTCTCTCTCTCTCTCTCTCTCTCTTTCTCTCTTCCTCTCCATCTCCCTCTCCCCATTTGCCACCCATGGGTTTGAAACCAGAGGCAATTTGCCATTGAGCTACAGTCCCTGTCTTTTTAAAAAACTTTTAAATTTTGAGACAGGGTCTCAATAAGTTGCTGAAGGTCTCACTAAGCTGATGAGGCTGGCCTCAAACTTGTGAACCTCCTGCCTCAGCCTCCTGAGTCACCGGGATTGAAGGTGTGCTCCACCATGCCCCGCTACCCTTGGGTTTCTAATGGTCAGTGTCCAATGTTGACCTCTTAATTTCCCCACAAACTTGGCACAAGTGCCATCATTCTGATTGCTCAGGAATCATTCATAATTCCTCTCTTTCTGTTTTTCCAAATCCCATCCTTCACTAAATCCTGTTGACTCTGCCTTCAGAAAAGGCACAAACTGGGTCACTCCTCGCATGATTCAATTTCTCAGCCGCCATCCTGGTTAAGTCACCACCACCTCTCCCCCAGATTCCCGCAGCAGCATCTGTGGCCGTCGCTGCTGCTGTTGGCAGCTGGGGCTCCATTCCCTTCCTTCCCAGCTTGTAGTGGCCTCGCACTTCCCCACTTCCCGCCTTGGGGGTTAGCTGTGACTGTGAGTCACTTTAGCCAAAGGAAAAAGAGCTGACGCGGTGCATGATGGGCCTGTGATGTGGCTCAGAATACATCCACGATGCTCTGAGCCACTGAGAAAACTGCCTTCATAGTCCATCCTAGCAGAAATATTCCCTGGAGTTCTGCCTTGGCCCAGCTGGAACCTGTGGCCTGGCTCAGAGATCGGCTGTCCACGGGGAACCGGTCCCCGGGCCTAGGAGGAGGGCTTCTCTTGGCATGCAGTAGTAAAACCCTTACCTCTGGGACATGTTATTCAATCCAGGGGTTTTGATGGTGCATATGCCATCCCCTGTGTTGGAGTAAAAGTCCAACTAAGGATGTGGCTCTCAGTAAATCCTTTTAAAGGGGCAAAATGGCCCTCAGGCATGGATTTCTGCCTGGGCTGAAGGGAAGGAGCCTATGCCCTTTTTTGCTCTTCTGCCTTCTACCGTGGGAGGATATGGCATCCAAGGCACCATTTGGAGGGACAGACTGGGCCTTCACCAGACGCCAAACCTGCCTTGGTCTTGGACTTCCCAGCCTCCAGAACTGCACAAAAATGAATTTCTATTATTTATAAATTCCTATCTCAAGTGGTTTGTTATAACAGCACAAACAGACCTAAGTTTTTAGGAGAGTTAAAGGGTCAAAAGCCTGGACTAAAAGAGAGCTCAGACTCACGGCAAAACTTGGGACTCCTCCCCATAGTCAATGGACTAAGAAAGTAATTCATCCTCAAAGGAAAATATATTCCCTAGGATCCACTTCTGCTGGGGCCGAGGAGCATAGTGTAAAAGAGAGAATTTCCCAGAGAGCACAGCGAGGAGCCACAAGAACTATGAGCAAGGAAGCTGCTCCCAGCATCTAGTTTCAAGGCCGGGCAAAAGACGATCTTCACCCGGAGTAAAAGGCTCACAGACCGAGTGGGCGTGTTTGTTGATTGGAATGGTCCCACCCCCGCGCACCACCACACAGCCGATGTGGGAGAGCTAATAACCCATCTTCTGGTTCATGGGCCTCCACATCGCTGTGTCGAACCCCTGAAATGTGAGCTGGACGTGGTCTGGCCCATTTTCCACGGAGGAGGTGCGTGTGTCCTGTGCACAGCAAGGAGCGAGTCGACTGTTGGTGATCAGCTTCTCCTCCTCCTGGGCAAGGGTGGGGCTGCACTTCACTGCCCCTATGTGTGGCCACATGACTTCCTCTGGCCCAGGGGACCGACATGAGTGGAAGTGACATGCAGCCCTTCTGGGCAGATGTCCTTAAGAGGCCCGGTCTTTCCCCGGTTGTGGTGCTGAGTTTGAATGTGTCCCCCGAAGTCCCAGTGCGGGAAGCTTAATCCCCATGCAGCAGAGGCAGAACCTCCAGGAGGTCTGAGGCTCTGCTCTCAGGGGCATTAATGATGTTGTTGTGAGAATGGGTTTGTCAGAAAAGTGAGCTCCACCCCCTCTTGCTCCTGTGCCCTTTCCCTCTGCCTTCCATTATGGGATGCTGCAGGACAGAGGCCCTCACCCGACGTGGACCTCTTGACCTTGGGTTTCCCAACCTCACTAATTATAAGAAATAAAGTGTTCATAAACTCTCTGATGTTAGATGGTCTGTTATCGCATCATCAAAGGGGCTAAGATATATGGCCACCAAAGATCTGTCAAGCGATGGAGACTCTTCAGCCTGGGTGAGAGGTGTGGAATGGAGCACTTTATCAATACAAATAGCTTGCGCAAGTGAAACACCTTTATTGTTATAAACAATGAAGAATTGTGAATTATTTCTTACGAAGTGTAACACGACCCACCATACAGTCTCCGAACTTGGCAACAAGATCCTCTCTATCAAAATCCACTTAAAATCCAACTTCAGAGTTCCCAGTCCCGCGAACCCGATCTACTTTTTATTTTTTCATAAATTAAACATCTTCTAATATTCTTATACATTATGCCCATTGTTTGGTCTATCTCCCTACTAGAAAATAAACCTCTCAAGGACGGAGAGCTTCATCTAGTTTGTACACTTGCAGAATACAGCATAAACATTTTTTAAAAAATTTTTTGTATCAGGGATTGAACCCGGGGGCACTTAACCACAGAGCCACATACCCAGGACTTTTTTTCTCACTAAGTTGCTCAGGGCATTGCTAAGTTGCTGAGGTTGGCTTTGAATTCTTGATCCTCCTGCCTCAGCCTCCTAAACTGCTGGGATCACAGGTGTGCACCACTACGCCTGGCTTAGCATAAACATTTGCTGAATGAAAGAGTAGTGTTTTCCCTTTGTACACAGTGGGTCTTGCTTTGCTTTGTGTTTCCTGTGGCAGTCCACAGGAAACATCCTCTGTGTGTTGAAATCCACTACAGCCAGGATCCCTCCTGTCGCGTGATAGCTCCTCTCCTCTGGGATGTGCCACATTTTTCGATCTATGAGTTATTTTTATATAAGTAAAGGTCACTCTGTATCTTACAAAAGTGCAATATTATATCTTTTCATGTTTTCCTATTGCATTATTTTCTGACTTCCTCATTGGGAACATCATTTATGTTGGATTTTCTTTATCATTTCCTCTACATTCATTTTACATTGCTGTTTCTTCCTTTTTTTTCCGGAATGGACAACTTCTAGCCAATCAGGAAGGATTTGTGGGGGAGAGGATTGGTCAGGGTCCCAACAGAAAGCAGAGGACACACTCCAATTGGAAGAACAGGATCATCAACAAAGGTGTGGGTTTAGAGAGGCAAAGGCCAGACCAGCAATAGTGGAGGGCCCTCGCCACATCTAGGCCTCAACTCACAGAGGGTCCTCCCTGGAGAGATGCCAACCCATGACAAACCAGCGGAGGTGGAGCCAGAGTGACTGGGCACCTCCACCTCACTTTCCTCCTGCCTTCCAGTCTCCTGCCAACGTTGACCACACCACCTGCCATCAAAATGGTGTGGCAGCCCACTCACACCATTGCACAGATGGCAGGCGAACAGGTGGAGCAAGGTAGAGAAGGGTGGAGAGAAGGTGTGCAAGTGCAAAGGAAGATATCCAGTAATGGTGATGTTGAGGGGGACTTCCCTCTCTTTTAAAAAAGAGACCCAGGAGTAGAAAGATCTGCTCTCTCTTCCTCCGGATGTTGTTGTGCAAGGTCACAAGTCTTGGAACTACCAAAGTCAACTTGCTCCCTTTCAAGGGGTGGACCACACCCCAAGCCCAGCAGAACAGATAGATGGAACAAAACTCCAAATCAACCGCCCTTCTTCTGGATTTCCCTGTATATGAGATACTACATTTAGCCATTCTTAAGTCACTTCGAGAGGGTTTTCTGTTCCTTGCAGAACTCACGGTGCATGGGTGGTGGGAGCTGAATGGAGCAGCCTTCTAGCTGCTATCCTTCTGAATGTCTGTGGATTCTATTTTCTCTATGGGTGGGCAGCAGTTGTGAAGTCCGATAACAAAAATCCAGAAACTGTTTAAAATGTGTCGGGAAAAACTAATGCTAGGGATGAATGGGATAATGACCTTACTATAAATCAAAGTTTGAGCAGCCATGATTCATTGTCACTGTAATTAGCTGTCACAGGGAAACCCACGAGGCCTGTGGTAGGCTAACGGCCCTCATGGACCCAATTATTACCTTCCTGGACCTGCACCCCTCGCTTTGTGGCTATGTAGTCTTTTCCCACTCTGAGTCTGAGCTGACCCTGTGGCTTGTGTGATCAATAGAACATGGAGACAGTGACACTATGCCAGTCTCATACCTTGGCCCCAAAAGGCTTTGTATGCTACCTCTCTCTAGGAACCCTGCCACCTCCATGTGGACAGCCCTGTGGACTAGACTCTGACGGAAGAAAGACCAGTCCCCTTCCAGATTATGCTAGAACAGCCTAGAGCCACCTGATCCCCTATAGTGAGAGACTGCAACCAAGATCAGCAGAGTTGCCCACCCAAGTCACAGCTGGTCATAGTACATTAAGTGAACACATCTGAGACCAGAAGAACAGTCCAGCTGATGCGCAGACTTGCCTGCAATAACAAATGGGTAGTATTTGAAGTTACTGTGTTTGGGAATTGTTTGTTACAAAGCTGATACAAGACCTTAAGGACTAACCAGTTGGAATAGATACAGTGCCACAAGGATTGACTCAAAGGACTATAGAAATAGTATGGAAACATTTATCTTCAACCAGTAGACTACCTGTACCATTGAAATAGGGTTGGCTTGTAAGAATTTTCTAGAGATAGCTCCAATTGAAAATGTTCTTGAAATAGTTCTCAGGTAGAAAGTAGAATTAACTAGCCATGGAAGGCCACAGTTGAGGCCACATCCCTGTGTCCCTCCCCCTCTTGTGTGAAGTTAAAACCTTGAGCGTGGAGTATATCCCTGGAAGCCCCTAGGGGTTAGATGTAGGATGGGTGGGAAACTACACTTGGACTCATAACCTGATGGTGAACCAGTGAATAGACTGGGAATTTACCAACTGATTCTACTGAGGTAGCCTGTGGACTTCTGGAACCACCGTCACTGCAGAGAACACTAATGCTGGCAGGCAGGGAGGCTCCATATGACACCTTTACACACATTCTGAGCCAGGGAAACTGTAGTTAGCATCAGGAAACAATCCAGGATCACCTAGTAGCTGAAAGAAATGATAGGAAAAGGCCACCTGGGGACACGTCCAGGGAGTCTAGATGAAGGTCACTTCTGGATGGATTTCTCTAGCCCTTTGCACTTTGCCAGAATGGCAACAAATCCTACTAAGGAGGGAACACAGAAGAGCCATCGAGATGAAGCAGAGATGGTAAATGAGTTGGCATTCTCTTTGGTAGGGCAAGATGGCCACTGACAGACATTGGAAGTCCAGGATCTGGTAAGTGTATTTATTTTTTCCCGCCTGAGGGGCCGGGGATTTGAACCGTGGCCCTTACGCATGCTAGACGAGCGCTCTCCAAAGCGAGCTATTTCTTCAGCGCTGTTAAGTGTATTTAGTGTCACACGTGGGGACCAACATGCCCTGTAGCTGATGGTTCACTGAAAGTTCCCCCAAACTCTAAGTCACAATGGCAGCTGTGTCTTTACCTGGAGCTTTATAAATGGTGACCATAGCCCCTTGGATTCCTTTAGTGGTTTGTACCAGAACCACTGACATCCTCAAGGGTGTTCGTTAAGAATAACAGAGAAGAACGCAGCGGCAACAAAGGCATGTGTTTTGAATCTCCACTTAAAAACAGCAACTAGATAACAAAACCAAAATCACATGTCCAAAGTTTACAGCAAAACGGGGCAGTAATGTACACTGGGATGTCCCACACGCAAGCTGGAGAGAACAAACCGCCAACAGCGCCAAAGACTTGCATGGAGTCAGCACCTCTGCAGGAAAAACAAAGGAGCAGTAGACCAAGAACAGACACTGACTGGGAAGTAGGGCAGGTGACTCAAATCAGCAAGCAGGAGGAGGCAGCCTTTCTCTCACCCCCACAGGAGAGGAATGCTAGGGGTCCACCATAGGCAGGAGGGTTCCATTTAAGACAGCGACACCAAATATGGCACATAGTAGATGCAAAATTATAGATAGTCACGGAAGGAGGGAAGTCACTGGGGCACCCCACTCCTGTGAACACTCAAAGCCCTAGGGGAGAGGGGGGACTTCCTGCCCCTCTCCTCAAGTGGAACTGTGGCTTGCTAATGGAGGAGTGGCCCCTGAAGAGCTCCTCACTTTCTCCTGCAGAGGAGAAAGGTGGCCCAACTCCTTCGTTCAGTTGCCTCATCCAAAAAATCCCTAGATCGGGTCTCTGGACTAGGGCTCCATCTGTGACTGTCTGAAATATTCAGCATTGCCTTTCACTTCTCTGAGTCTTCTTATCTGAAAAATGGATTTTTTTTTTTTTGTACCAGGGATTGAACCCAGGGGGGTTTAATCACTGAGCCACATCTCCAACCTTTTAAATTTTTTATTTAGAGACAAGGCTCACTAAGTTGCAAAGAGCCTCACTAAGTTGCTGATGCTGACTTTGAACTCGCAATTCTCCTTCCTCATCCTCCCTAGACGTTGGAATAGCAGGTGTGCGCCACCGCGCCCCGTGAAACGGAATAATTTTAATGCACACTGTCCTGCTTATCTCGAAAGAATGTGAGAGTGACCATTAGTGACCATGGGTAAGGAAGTGAGGGGCATGAGCGCTTTACCCTCTGAGATGATGAATTCAACAGCCCATTCTACCCCTTCCTGCTGTGGGATCCTATGCAAGTTCCACTTAGCCTGTTTCCCTCACCTGGAAAATGGTAGCAGTATTCTGCATTATGGCGTTGCTGTAAGAGTGAAATGAAATGACACGGGAAAAGAGCTTAGTGTCTCAGTGCCTGACACTCGCGAGCGCTCACTAAACGTTAACTGCGAATATCGTTTAATATTTTTCTGAATTAAAGCTCTATTATGAAGGTTGTTGAATTCTTCTATGCTCTTCCCTCTCTCAAACGCCAGAGGGCGACATAGACGGCGACACCCCCAGTGACAACACTCCTGAGGCAGGGCCTTCGTCGGCCACGCGGTGGCGCTAAGCCACTGAATGTCTGTTTCCCCGCAGGCCTGGGGAGCAGAGAGCTGACCCTGGGAGAAGATGCGGGTAGAGGGGAGTCCTGGAGGCGGAGGAGCCCTGACCAAAGGACCTGGGATCCCTGCGCTGAGCAGGTCCCGGGTTACCGGGACACAGTAGGATCAATGGAGAATGAACGAGTCCTGGGGCCTTTTTGGAAATGAGGGCTCCCCTTCCTCCCGGTCGGGTCTGCATCCTTTCCCCGGGCGGGGGAACGCCAGAGAGGGAGGGAGCGAGCGTCCCTGCGCACTCCTCTGCTTGCTGCAGCTCATTCATCCCCGGCCGCGGCACGCCGTTGCCATGGAGATGTGATGCAGACGGGGGGCGGAGGGAGGGAGGCCCCGGGTGACGTCCGCGCTCCTCGCAGCTAGTCTCCCGCGGCCTCCCAGTTCTTGCCTATTTTGGAAGAGAGCCGCAGCCCTTCTGCTGATGCGCGCGCGCTGGCGCCTTTTTAAGGCAACTGGCGGAGTGGTGGCTCCGCCAGAGCCCGGGAGCTGCCCCCGCCCCCGAGCCGCGAGCATTGGGCGGGCGGGCCCCGGGAAGCCCCCGGCGCCATCTCCCCGCCCCCCATTCTAGCGCCCTCCACCACTATGGGGACATTCAACCAAGGAGAGAGGAGGTCCAGCCCTTGCCCCTCGCCCAACCCCACCCCCCGAACAGGGGAGACTCCTGTAGGAACCTTGGAAGGAAACAAGATGCCAGGCCTAGCGCGCTTGGGGATCCTCTGGACAAGGCCACAGAGTGACATCGTCAGGTGAGGACTTTGCTGCCCTCTGGGCGTCCCTTCAGCTTCCAGCCTTAATCTTTTTCTCTTTGGGCTCAGTCTAGAGCCAGATTAGGATCCCAGGAAGGTCCAGTCCTCGCATTAAACTAAAAGGGAAACTGAGGCTCAGAGGAGAAGAGTAATCGACCAGGGTCACAGGGCCAGAGCTGAGGGAGCCTGGCTTCCCAGCCAGAGATCAAGACCCTGTTCCTTAACGCTGAGGATAGCTACACTGTGTGGCTGCCTCATGCCCCTGCCCTGCACCCTGCAGAAGAGTCAAACAGCTCTGCCCAGCACTGCTGTCTCTTTCTCCCCAGCACAGCACAGATCCTAAGTGGGCTTTCTCGATCAGTGTTCACTCTGGACAAGCTTCTGGATCCCACCGACTCCATAATCAACCAAACAAGTTGCTGCTTACAAATGTCTGCTTCCATTGACGGCTTCCTGTAGCCACCAGCTTTCTGGAACTTTCTGAAATCAGACCTTTCTCAGATTGCTGGCAAGTGCCAGTTGGCTTCCAGATGGAGACTGGCCTGCTCAGAACTGGCAGGGCTCCCCAGAGCCATGTGGACCCAGGCCCTGGGACCCCTGCTGGTTCCTGACGACACCTGTCCTCTCCCTCCAGCACCGAGGAGGTGTTTGACAGGGACCCACAGAAGATGGCATGAAGTGCATAACAGTTCTCAAGGAGCTTCGTAGGCTCCAGAAATCTCCAGGCCCCACTCTGAACCCAGAGGTGGATTTGATCCAGTCCAGCACTTGTGGGCTCTAAGTTTAACCAAGGAGAGAGTTTCATGCTCTGGAACAGTTAGCCCTGGAGCCTCGAGTGGCTCTTCCAAGGGTCATAGACTTCAATGCACAGAAGGGGAAACTGAGGCAACCCTCAGAAAGACACAATTTGCCAAGGTCACACAGCAAGTCATTGTGGTTTTTGCTGAGACTAGGACTCACAACCTTGCATTCTGGTCCCAGGCTCTTTTTCTGCACCTTGACCCCAGATGCCAGCCTTTGAGACATGTGCAAGGTCACTGCATTATGAGCCAAAGACCTGATTCAGAATCCACCTCCCCCAAGTATGACCATGTCACTTGGATCACTTCGTTGTCTGCGCTAGGCCTCAGTCACCCAAGACAGAAGACCTCTAAATAGCTCCTGCTCTAATTGTGTCTGGCTTCTCTAAAATTGGGTGTTCAACCAGGCTGTGGGGTCTCTCAGTGACTGGCTATAGGACACTGCAGAGGGACTTGTTTTTCACCAGACTGAAGCTAAGAAACGCTGGAGATGGTAGTTATTTCAGTCACAGGCTGTGTGAATCACTCTGAGGATGACCTGGGGGTCAGCTTTGCACTTTGGATCCCATCGGACCCCTCCAATGGTGAGTCCCCTGAGAACTTGGCGCCAAACTGTAGGAACGACCCCAGATGGGTTGGGTTTAAAGAAGGGAAATGCAGGTCACTATGGTACTTGCTAACCCCTAGTCTTCCCAGGCCTGGTCTCCAGGGACCCAAGGTGACCCTGCTCATCCAGGGCTGAGAACTTGGTCTGGAAGACTTCAGACCCTAGGGGACATGGGCTCATCCCCATCTGAAACTGAGTCACAGGGTTGAAGTATTCTACTTCCAGATCCTGAAGGTACTGGGCTAGGTGGAACCTGTCCCAAAGATGCCTGGAGTGACAGGGTGGGAGGCAAGTGGTCCAAACTTCATTCATTTTGCAAATAGGGAAATAGAGGCCCAGTGAACAGAAGGGGCTTGCATGACACCCCCAGAGGGCTGGTGGCAAAACAAGGACCAGAATCCATGTTTCCTGATCCTCCTGTCCAGGACTGTTCCACTGCATCAAACAATCTGCTGACATCCACGCTGAGCTCACCTCCTCTTCTTCCCAGAGCTTTGAATCCTTGGCAGAGGGCCCCTCTGCCCACCCCTGCCGGGCCTGGGGGCGATTCGGGAGCTTTCCCTTCAACCAGATGGTTCTTTCCTCTGCAGCTTCCTGGTGTCCCCTCCCGCCTACCCGGTGCTCATTCCTTCCTGGTTCCAGAAGCTGCTCCATCAACAGGCCACTGCTGCTCTTCCCTTTTTCTTGTCATTCAGCCAATTCTCTGCAGTTCTGGTGCTCACAGGGGTGCAGAGCCTCATCCTCCCTGCTCTTGGGGTCTCTCCTTGATCCCTCCTAGGGCTCCCCTCCTACCGTGGCCAAGGCCTACTCTTCACCTCTGATCCCCTGACCCTAAAACCCCATCAGTCTTTCCTGGGGTCCCATGGACCATGCCCTACAGACACCCTCTCTGCTGGCCCAGGGCCAATGGGAGTAATCAGCCCACACATCAGAGGGGTGCTGTGAGGTTCTAGCAAGTTGATACCTGCACCCGGTACATAAGGCACAGGTATATGCTGTGTCTGTAAGTGCTCACATCTCCAGGTGCACTCAGATGACATCATGGACAGACTTGAAGTTGGAGCCCATGGAGGCCCAGGCAGTTGTGAATAGAAGGGGAGAGGGGAGGCACCCACAGGGGGGCTTTTGGTAATGGGCATTAACAGGGATCATGAGGGTCCATCTGGGAAAGAACATGGTCGGATTGGCTTCTAGAAAGCTAACCAGGGGAGCTCAGTTGCTAATCCTGAAGAGTGTGTTGGGGCTGAGCCCGTTCTCCATCCCTGGACTTAGGGAACAGCGTGGGAGGCCCCTGAGGCCCAGGGAGGGGTGCACTGAAGCCCAAGCACAAGCCGTGGGGGTCACTTTGTGTGCCTCCTTTGGCTTCCCCAGGACCCCACTGCCATCTCTGTCCTTTCTGGAGCTGCCCCAGCCCCCACTTAACCTACTCCATCTAGTTATCTCAGCGGAGCCCAGAACAGCTGCAAGGGGCCAGTGCCCACACTCGCCAAAGCAGTCCAGGTGGCTCTGCGGTGCCTTGCTCAGGGTCGCATTTTTCAAGTTAAAATCATGACAGTTCCTGTCCCATCATCCAATACACGTTTTGCTCCTGTATGCCTCAGGCTCTGTTCGGCATTTGAGCTCTCCGACTTCCTGCACTGAGCCCTTGATGCAGGGCTGTGGTTCTCCTCTCATCTCTGTGGAACAGGTGGTAAACTGAGACACAAGAGTTGAAGTGTCACAAAAACTCAGCCTAGAGCCTGATGCAGCCTTCACCCCTCCTGCCTTGGGCCCCTCCCGCCAGCCTCTCCTCTGCACATAGACCACTGCTACTCCCAACACCTCTCCATGGCCCTTCAGATAGCCAAAGATGCCAACCCACCCTCTTTAAGTCTTCTCTTCTCTGAGTTAAATATCTCCACTCTTCCATCTTTTAAGCTTTTCTTACAAATATTTATGGGCTTCTTGCTCCATGCCAGGGAGTCACTGGTGAACAGAGCAGACCATTCCCTGCCATGTGGCGACAGGAGATCAACTCACCCCTGAAAAGAAGTGCAAAGCTGCTCTGGCAACAGAGCTGGTAGAGGTGCAGGGTGCCTGGGAACCTGTGACCGAGGATTGGACTTAGGAAAATCAAGGAAGGCTTTCAGGAGGAGGTGATGTTGGAGGTGAGACATCAGGAAAATGAGATGAACCAGGCACAGGGGATGGCAAATACCACCCCATAGAGGGCAGAGAAGGTGCAAAGACAGCTTGCGGAGGGCAGGAGGCAGCTGGGCTCAGGCTGGAAGAGGTGGGTGGGGCATGGCTGCAGACCTGGGGGAGGTCTGGGTCAAGCCTACAAGCTCCTAGCCACTCCTCTGCTCAAGGCTGGGCCTGAGCACTCATCTCAGTACCATCCCAGCACAGCTGGAGCCAAACCTCCTGGTCCAGATGGGGGCTCTGCCCTCTGTGAACACACCCTTGGCCTTATTCGTGGCTGCCTATCACTGCATAGTCTTTCTCATGAGACTGCACTCCCCAGTCCATCCCACCTACCCGCCCTGCCCAGCGCAGCCTGCTCAGTGGGTCACGGTCACGCCCCCAGCTCAAACTCCTCCCCAGCACTACTCTGCCCTCTCCCCCAGACGCCCGCATGCCTGCCTGGCAGCAGTCTCCCCTCCAAGGCTTGCTGGAATCCTCTCTTTCTCACCAGCCTGGAGGCTCTGGGCGCCCAAGGCCAGGCCTCACATCACCACAGAGAGCAGTCCCCACTCAGCCCTCTGGTGTACGTAGCCCATGTGGCCTCAGCACCTCAGACCCTGCTCCATGCCGGCCATGCTGGGTGCTGGGAATATGGAAACCAGCTGCAGATGCTGGTGGGGAAACAGAGAAGTGAGCATGGGTGACACTGGAGGATGTGGGCGGCATGGGGGGCTCTGGGGGCCCAGGGAGGAGGTGTCGGCCCTGGTGGAGGACCAGCAGGGCAGGAAGGAATTCCTGGAAATGCATGCTTGAGGGTCTGTCTCTCTGACTTCCTTCTCCTGGAGGGCGAGGCCCACGCCCCCCACCCCAGCTCCTCCACGCTGCTGTGCACTCTTAAAGTGTTTTTGTTGTTGTTGTTGTTTTGAGGGTCGATTTTCCTTTTCTCTTTAGAACAGGGGCCGCTCCTCACCCCACTCCTGCGTCCTCCCTTCTCAGCCTTGCCCAAAGACCAGCCTCTTTTCCCACTCAGGTTCCGCTCTCCCCCCACCACCCCCTCCACGGCTCTCCCGTTCAGCCCACTCCCCCATCCCTGACCATTTCGGTGTGTTTGCAGCTTCCACCCGCTTCACACGGGATTTGTTGATTTCATAACCATAAATAGATAAAATGTTCTGAATGCTTCCATGTGCTAGTAGGATTGAGGGAGTGATAGCATCGCGAAAAGGCCTTAAGAGAAGAAAAACAGCCTGCCAGGATGCAGCTGGAGACAGCACAGCCGCCTCCGAAAACCAGCTCCCCAGGAGGTTGATGTTTTCCCTTCATAGACACGGGACCTGGGGAGGGGATGAGAGAATCTGTCAGAAGACCTTTACGTGGTTTCAAACCCGCCAGTTCAAAAGAACAATCTAGTTAAAAACAAAGCAGAAAGACGTAGAAGTTGGGAAACCTGGGTCGTAATTCTGGATCTACCTCCTTCTTGCTGTGTGACCCTGAACAAGTTACTTAACCTCTCCAAGAAAGTAGTGTAGAGATTCTTCCCTGTGGTAGACTGGAGGCTTCAAAAGGCCTAAGATCCCACACTACCATCATTTTCTTCCCATAAGGAAAATGTGTCTCTCTGACAATAACGTAATCACCAACTTGGGACAGATCCCTCTTCCCGAAATGTAGTCCTGAGGGCCGGAGTTGGGATAGGGGTGGAATGCAGTACCCTGCCTCTTCTATACCAGTTCCAACTCATGTTGCCATGGGAACGGTTGTGGAAGGCCTCATCTTCCCACCCACAAAGGGGGCTAGAAGTTGACGGGAGCCTGGCCCACAGGGCTGCCCAATCTCTGTCCCATAAATTGTCCTTAAGGACATTACTTCTCCATGGCACTTGGGAGAGGAAATGACGGTTTGATATGCTCTTGGTTCAGAGAGTTTTCTGGGTGAGAAAGAGGGAGAGAAAATGTGGAGATCTTTCTGGGTGAACTCACCTTCTACTCTAAGGATGGCCAACTTTTTCTGTAATGAGTCGGATAGTAAATATTTGGGGCTTTGGAGGCCATCGAGTCTGTGTTGCAACTACTCAACACTGCCATTGTAGTGTGAAAACAGCCATAGACGATAATTAAAGAAATGGATGTGACTGTGTTTCAATAAAACTTTATTTACAAAAAGATGAAATGGGCCAATTCAGCATGTGGACCATAGTGTCTAGGCTCCTGCTGTACCACATGGTGCAGGAGAATAAGCCTGGATGGGGAGGCAGGAGCTGGGCTTAAGGCTCAGCATCACCAATGCCTGCTCTGTGCCCTTGATTAAGTCATTGTCCATCTCTGGTCCTTACTTTTACCATCTCTCAAATTAGTATAATAGTATCAGTCAGACTGGTCATGAGAGCCTGTCTAGCAGATCAGTGAAATGTTTTCATCCCTCTCCTCTATAACTTTGAGTAGAGTTGCACCTGTTGTCCACCCCACCCCGACCAGGCCGTGCCCTTGCCTGCTGAGGGTGGTGGCAACCTGCCAGAAGTGGGAGGTGTCTCTCACAGAGTCAGATTCTTGGTCAGAATTCCCAGCCCTGAGTGACCCCATTTCTGTAGCAGGTCAAGTACAGGAAGAAATGAGGAATTCCTTCTTTCCATCTTCCAGCCATTTGGCAGGAGGATATAGTTCACTTGAGGGAGTACTGTGGCTTCAGTGGCCGGTGGCCAGGGCTTGGAGAAGGTCTCTGAGATTCAGGCTGGAACAGGAGTCAGGAGAGGTGAGTGTCTATGCTCCCCTAGAACATCCCCCTATGGCCCTAGTTTCCCTGGAGCTCAAATTAAACAGTCATAGCTGCAATCTAGTGACATGCAGCACCACCAGTTGCATGATGGATGTAGAGTCTTCTTGCCCACCCATCTGATCTGAGGACCACTGAGTGCTGGCATCCTTTGTCATCTTTCCATCCTCTCTGAAGCCCCACCAAATGATTCATTTATGTCTCCTCTCTCTTCCTTTCCCTCTTCTCCTTCTCCTTTTCTTCTCTTCGCTTCATCCTTCTTCTTCTTTCTCATGGACATATTTATCCAGAGAACAACAGGGTATATGTAGAAGGCCCTCTGTCAAGATCCTTGCCCCAAATCTTCAGGAAACTGTCCAGGAGTCCCCATGCTATTCTGAAGAAACAGATTCCCCAACCACCTTCCAATTCCTTCCCAGGAGGTCATCCTCCTGGAAATCTCTGGAAAAGATACACCTCTTCTATAACAGAGGTTGAGGGACGATGTCCCCCTAGTTTCCCAATAAAGCTATGCAAGACAGAGTCAAGGGATCCTATGGCCCGTTCTCGCTATAAAAAGGCCTTTTTCGGAAAAAATAATAAAGAAAGGAATCAGCCAATCCCTCCTCGATGCCATCACCTCTTCTTGGTGATTTTTCGGGGAAGGAGTGGGCGGGTTGCCATGACAACAGATGCGAGCTCTGCTCAGTAAAGAAGGGACCTTGATATTTTTTTCTCTCTCATTCTCTCAGTTGTGTGTCTGTGTGTGTCTCTCTCTATGTGTGTATGTGCGTGCTACACATGACTGTGCCCACACCAGAATTTTTTTTTAGAACTAAAGAAAGTCCTTCTCTTCTCTCAGCTCCCCAAATATGGAGTGATGGAAAACCACTTACTCCTGCAGGCCAGGAAGGATCAGGATGGTTCCAGAGAAAGGGGAGTGCTCATGTGGGGTTCCTTTCCTTCATGTTTTTACTAGAAATTGCATGTGACAAAGAGAACTTTGCACATGGTTGGGGGCTAAGGACTGGAAAGAGAGGAAGATGCTGGGTGGAGAGAGGTGAGCAAAGGATAAATGGTGCAAGAGACCAACAAGGGACATTAGAGAGGGCAACAAAAGGTATACTGAACCTGGAGAAGCACAGTCCACACACACCCTCAGATACTGAAAGGAGAGTAGACTCAGAGACACACAGAGAGACACACAGGAAACTATAAATATAAATATACACAGGCACAAACAGAAGAACTATATAAAATATAAGAAGGTCTTGACTTTTTAAAAAGATGCACATAGATACAAACATAAGCAAATACACAGATTCACAGAGATACACTCACAGCTACAAAAATACATGCATACACATGGAACCTGCAGACATGTTCATACTAACAGACTCAGATGCAGACACACAGGGATGTACAGTCTCCATCTAGGGAGCAAACATTCTGTGTGTATGTGTCACACACACACATGTGCACCCACACACACTGGCTCCCTCTCTCAAATTGCACAAGCATCCTCCAGTAATAGTGCATAACTGGGGATACTGCATGCTCATCCAGTAGGTTTGGCAAGGAGGCTCCTATTCCTCTCCCCCATTCCTTCTACCCACACACCTGAAGCCCCTCTCCCACTTTCCAATAGCCCATGGACAATGATGCCCCCTCACAGGTTCCCAATTCTTAGTCTGTTCTGCTGCTGCTGCTGCTGCCTGCCGCTTGGGGCGGGGAGAGTGGGGTGACTCAGCCAGGCCAGGATGACTCACACTGACAGTATTTTTAGCAGCGGCCAGGAGCTCTCTAGCTTGCCAGCCGCCCCCCTCCTCCTGCTTGCTATTTCTGAACCGTCACTGGTGATATAAATAGCTTCTCTCCCACGGCCCGAAGCTGCTGCCAAGCTATTTTTGGTTCTGCACAGTTAAAAATAGTTCCACGGAGGTGGGAGGCAAGAGGAGTGGGAGCTGGCCTAGGGAGAGGAGACATACAGAGCTTCTCAACTTGAATCAGAGTGGGCGAACTAGGATGAGCCCTCCTCCGCCCCTCCCATGTCCCTTTCTAGACCCTTCTTGCTTTCTGAAGTGCCTTCTCCCCAGTCCATTCTCCTGGAAAAATCCAAGGACTCTTCCCTTGAGCCCAATTCTCCTCCCTTGCTTACTTAACTTCCAGGACCCAGAAATCTTGGTCCTTAGCAACCCCCACCCATTTATTCTCAGAGAAGAAGGGGTCAGCTAACTGGGGGACTTCACCCTGAGGCCTGTATTGACTTGAGCCCTGCTTGGCTGTTCTAGGTGGCCATAGTCAACGCGACTTGTATGGCAATCCTTTCAGCACCATGGACAGCGACCAGAGCACCATTCTTTCCTTGTGGATCTGCTCAGACTGCTGGAGACGGACAGGATCTGGTCAATAGACCGCTCTTGTTATGGAGGAGCGCCAAGAATGTCTCCCAGTCAGTAGATGACGAAAACAGGAGGCCTTCCCTGGGGAGTCCAAAGATCAGGGGAACAGAAACTTGAGGGAGAGGGTAGTAGGGACATTGGTAGTTAGAGATGAAAAATGCAACCGAGACATACATTCTAAAGGGGCCATCTCTCCAACATCCGGGTCCACAGTGTTGAAGACAGACACACGCACACCATTTCCCCCACCTCAGTTTTGCCACTGACCGTAGGATGGTTTGTTGGATGACCCAATCTCTGCCAAAATGGCACAGGACAATCAGGACAGGGTCTCTACAGCCTCAAACCCCTCTTCTATGACATCCTTATCCTCAGTTGTCTCTTCTCCTCCCACGTTGCTTGTCTTGCTACCACCCATTTCAATGAGGATTGGACAGTTCTTGACCCCAAACGTTTCTTCTTGGTGTCGAAGTTCATATCCACTATTCCCGTGTGACTCTCTACAATCAGGCCAACCCTTCTCCCTCAATTTTTCTGTGGCTTCATTTCCAGCCCCTCAATATTTTATATATGACCCTGCTCCCTCAAATAAGTTTTCAGGTAAAAATGTCTTCTAGACCACTGCCTGCTCCCTTTATGGGATCCTGGGGGTAAGAGAGGCATCCCAATTCCCCTGTAGAGAGCTTCATCTGCGATGAATACAGAAAAAAGATAAGGGGATATAAAGCAAAGGCCACAAGATGTGGACACGACCCTGACAATGAAAAAAGAAAGACGTGATGGAACAGAAAGGGAACCTTAGGGGGTTAAGGGGCGCATGAACCTAGGACTGGCTCCCTAGCATGCAATAAGATTTAAAGAACTGATGGGTGGGATGTGGAGAGTTGAAGATGGAGAGACAGCGAGGAATCTCAGCGCCGACGATGGGGAGAGGGCTGGGGGGAGGCGTGGAGAAGAGCCCGACCGAGTTAAAGGGTCCCTGGTAGGTGCAGCAGTCGCGGAGGACCCAGTACGGCCCCCTCGCTTCTCCGCAGCCTCCCCCTCTTCCCTGCCGGTGCAGCGGGGGGAGCTCGCGGAGCGGCGCGGAGGCCGCCAGGCCCCGCCCGCCGCCGCGGCTGCGGCGGAGGATTCCTGTCCTAATATGGAGCTGGGATTCCCCCGGCCCCGCCCCCGCCCCCGGCCCGCGGTAGAGATCGAGGCTCCCCGAGGGCGGGGGAACCGCTCGCTTTGGGGGTCGGCAATGCGGCAGGGGGAGGGGGAGGCCTGAATGCAGATCGCACTGTGCCCCGGGCCCCTGCCTCAGTTTCTCTCCCGTCAGAGACTAAGGTTAATTGATGAGGAACGAAGAATCACTGAAGACTACAGCGGTGGTGTTTCTAATTTCAGCTGTGGGAAAATAGGACCAAGGCCAGATTCAACTGGTGCTTTTCCCACAGGACCCCTCCCCCTTTCCATCCCATCCTAGAGACTTAGACCCCCATGTAACTACCTCTGATAAATAGCCAAGGCGGAGGCTTGGGAAGGAGAAGGGAATATTAGTATATTAATTCTTTGAAAACGGACAAGGGAATCCCAGACTGAGTAGACCCCAGGAAGGAATCCCAGGTGTGACCTATCCCCCAAAAGCCAGGGAAAGTCCGCGCCCCCCTCAACTCCTATAGTACCGTGACCTTTGCTGGCAAATGCCGAGGGGTATTTGCCAATGACCCTGTTTCTCCCCATTCCCTTATCGCCTTCAAAACACTCGTTGTCGGTATCAGCCCCTCCTTGCCCTCTGTGCTCTGCAGGGGTCTCCAGACCGCCCTAACCTGTGCCCTATCCCTTCCCCAAACACACTGGGAAGCCTGGGTCCCCACACCCCCGTTTCAGGCTTCTCCAAGGCAGCGCCAGGCTCTGCTCAGCTCCCGCCAGCCGCGGCCCCCTCCGCAGCCTGTCTTCTCCCCCTTCCCCCGCCCCCCTCCCGCTCTCGTTCAACGTCATGGGATGACGTCGGAAGCCAGGGAGGGAGGAGGAGCGCCCCCCTTCCCAGTTAGCGGCTCCCGCTGCAGCTTGCTTAGCCCAGCCTCCCTCTTTCCCGCCCCCCCGTCTCTAAAACGAGCCCCCCACGCCTGGCAGGAGCTATATAAGGCGGAACGAGGCAGACGAGGGGGGCAGCGCAGCCGAGCGGAGCCCAGGAGAGGAGAGAGAGAGCGAGAGCCGGAGCGAGAGACTGGGAAGCAAGGAGGAGGAAGCCGCCGGTGCGTCGGGACAGGAACGCAGGTGTTCGGAGCGCCGGAGCTGGAGCTCCACAGCCGGCAGTCATGTACCGCTCCACCAAGGGCGCCTCCAAGGCGCGCCGCGACCAGATCAACGCGGAGATCCGGAACCTCAAGGAGCTGCTACCTCTGGCTGAAGCGGACAAAGTCCGGCTGTCCTATCTGCACATTATGAGTCTTGCCTGCATCTACACTCGAAAGGGCGTCTTCTTCGCTGGAGGTGAGCAATCTGGGGTTAGCTACCAGAGACCCAAACTGGCAGGTACCGGGGACAGTGGAGCTGAGGGAATTCGCTGGGACTGCCGCCGCATGTCCAAGCCAGCATGTTGGAGAGCTGAGAGAAGAGACGCGGGGGACTCGGGACTTCCTACTTTTTCCCCTAAGCTCTGCGTTCCAGACCTCACTTTAGTTTGGGGTGAGGATTAGAGAGCCTGAATGGTGTCCCTAGAAACAGATTTATAGAAGGAGAAGAGCCAGGACAGAATGACTCCAGTCCCCCAACCCCAGCTCAGAGCACCCCGGGAGTCTGGTGAGGGAAGCCTGAGAAGTTGCAGGGACGGAACCGCCAAAGCCTGAGGAAGGGCAGCAGCGTTTTGCCATGCTGAAAGGGCTCTACTACCATCTCTGGAGCGCTGTCCGCGGTGCTGACCGCAACGTTTGCATGTGTGGCGCTGTCTGCGGTGCTGAACCCAAGTCCCCTCGGGAGTTCTGTCCATGGTTCTGACACCCAGGGCCGCCAAGGCTCTGGCCCCGCTTAAGAAGTGTGAGGGCTAGCTGGCTAGGGAGTTCCAGCAACAGGTTCCCTAGCCAAAAGCTGCGGACAGCAGGTCAACAGGTGTTTTCAGAGGCAGGACAATGGGAAATTCCTCTGGCTTCTCTGAAACTCATTGGGCCTTCTTCACTTATGCTTTGCTGGTCAATCTTACCTTGACTCACCCCATCTTTTCATCCCACAGGTGCTCCTCTGGCCGGCCCCACGGGGCTTCTCTCAGCTCAAGAGCTTGAAGACATCGTGGCAGCACTACCTGGATTTCTGCTTGTTTTCACAGCTGAGGGGAAGTTGCTATACCTGTCTGAGAGTGTGAGCGAGCACCTGGGCCACTCTATGGTGAGTACTGAGGGTTCCTTCAGTTAACTGATATGTGGATTGAACTTTCCACTCCTAAGAAACTGAGAGTTATTGGAGAGGGAGGGGCCCCACCCTGGAAGATGCTATGGGCCAAAGATTGTTTCTTGCTGTCTTCACTAATGGTCATCTTTCTTTCCCCCAGGTGGACCTGGTTGCCCAGGGTGACAGTATCTACGACATCATTGACCCAGCTGACCATCTCACTGTGCGTCAGCAACTCACCTTGCCCTCTGCTCTGGACACTGGTAAGAACTGCCTTCTTCCTTCTTCAGTCCAGTCTTCTTCTGCTGCCCTATTCCACACCATTAAGCATCTTTCTCAGCCACCCACTCTCTTAATAGATTTTTCCCTTTATTCACCTAGATCGTCTCTTCCGTTGTCGTTTCAACACCTCCAAATCCCTTCGGCGCCAGAGTGCAGGCAACAAACTGGTGCTTATTCGAGGCCGATTCCATGCTCACCCACCTGGGGCCTACTGGGCAGGAAACCCTGTGTTCACTGCTTTCTGTGCCCCACTGGAGCCAAGACCCCGCCCTGGCCCTGGCCCTGGCCCTGGCCCTGGCCCTGCCTCACTCTTCCTGGCCATGTTCCAGAGCCGGCATGCTAAGGACCTAGCCCTACTGGACATATCTGAGAGGTAAGCCCAGAGTTCTCAAATCCCAGGAGGAAGGCAGGCCAGAGATGATGGGACCATAGATTCTGGAGTCAGGGGTAGGGAGGATGGGATTTAGGGGGGCAGAGAACCTGGGAGGGAGTGTGATGCATGGGTTCCAAGCAAGGAAAACACAAAACTGACCTCACCCTTTTCACCTTCCCAGTGTCCTAATCTACCTGGGCTTCGAGCGCAGTGAGCTGCTGTGTAAATCATGGTATGGACTGCTGCACCCTGAGGATCTGGCCCATGCTTCTGCTCAACACTACCGCCTATGTGAGTGTCCAGAGAGGCCGGGGACAAGACAGGGAGCTGGGAAAGGGGATAGGAGACCAGAACAATAATGGGCTGTGGTTGAGACTGATGTTGGGGAGATAACAGAGTAAACATCAGGGTGAAGGGTCAAGGCAAGAATAGAACCAGAGCTGGGGAACTCTGAGTGGCGAGGTCAAAGTGGGGAATGAGAGGAGCAGGTTAGGATAGTCAGAAAAGAAGTTGCTGAGCTCCCTCAAAGCAGTGGAGAAACGAGCAAGGTGGGAGTTTAGGTGGTGTAACTTGATGGACAACCTAACCCTGCATCTCTTTCTCTCCAGTGGCTGAGAGTGGAGATATTCAGGCAGAGATGGTGGTGAGACTGCAGGCCAAGCCTGGAGGCTGGGCATGGATTTACTGCCTGTTATACTCAGAAGGTCCTGAAGGCCCTATCACTGCCAATAACTACCCAATCAGGTGAGCTGCAAAGGCAGGGACCTGGTAGTGAGGGGCAGCTGGGGTCTGCATGGAGCAGATACAAATCAGAAAACTGCTCTGGGGATGGACACCAAACCCTTACCGGCTGCCTCTTCTCTTCTTCAGTGACTCGGAAGCCTGGAGCCTCCGCCAGCAACTGAACTCTGAAGACACCCAGGCAGCTTATGTCCTGGGCACCTCGACCATACTGCCCTCATTGCCCTCATTTCCTGAGAACATCCTCTCCCAGGAGCAGTGTTCGAACCCACTCTTTACCCAACCCCTCGGGGCTCCCAGAAGCACTGGTTTCCCCAGTACTTCTGAACTAGGTGTTGTCTCAGCATCAGAAGAGCTTCCCCGCCCACCTAAAGAGCTGGATTTCAGTTACCTGCCATTCCCTTCTGGGCCTGAGTCTTCTCTCCATACAGACCTGAGCAAGGATCTTGTGTGTACCCCACCCTACACACCCCACCAGCCAGGAGGCTGTGCCTTCCTCTTCAGCCTCCACGAGCCCTTCCAGACCCATTTGCCTGCCCCATCTAGCTCACTCCAAGAACAGCTGACCCCAAGCACTGCAACCTTCTCTGATCAGTTGACACCCAGCAGTGCAACCTTCCCAGATCCACTAACCAGCCCACTACCAGGCCAGTTGACCGAAACCTCCGTCAGAAGCTATGAAGACCAACTGACTCCCTGCACCTCTACCTTCCCAGACCAGCTGCTTCCCAGCACTGCCACCTTCCCAGAACCTCTGAGCAGCCCTGCCCACGAACAGCTGACTCCTCCCAGCACAGCATTCCAAGCATCTCTGAACAGCCCCAGCCAAACTTTCCCAGAGCAACTGAGCCCCAATCCCACCAAGACTTACTTCGCCCAGGAGGGATGCAGTTTTCTCTATGAGAAGTTGCCCCCAAGTCCTAGCAGCCCTGGTAATGGGGACTGCACACTCCTGGCCCTGGCCCAGCTCCGGGGCCCCCTGTCTGTGGATGTCCCCCTGGTGCCTGAAGGCCTGCTCACACCTGAGGCCTCTCCAGTCAAGCAGAGTTTCTTCCACTATTCTGAGAAGGAGCAAAATGAGATAGACCGTCTCATCCAGCAGATCAGCCAATTGGCTCAGGGCATGGACAGGCCCTTCTCAGCTGAGGCTGGCACTGGGGGACTGGAGTCACTTGGAGGACTGGAGCCCCTGGACTCCAACCTATCCCTGTCAGGGGCTGGCCCCCCTGTGCTCAGTCTGGACCTGAAACCCTGGAAATGCCAGGAGCTGGACTTTCTGGCTGACCCTGATAACATATTCCTGGAAGAGACGCCCGTGGAAGACATCTTCATGGATCTCTCTACTCCAGACCCCAATGGGGAATGGGATTCAGGGGATCCTGAGGCAGAGGGCCCAGAAGGGGCCCCATCGCCTTGCAACAACCTGTCCCCAGAAGACCACAGCTTCCTGGAGGACCTGGCCACCTACGAAACCGCCTTTGAGACAGGTGTCTCAGCATTCCCCTACGATGGGTTTACTGATGAGTTGCATCAACTCCAGAGCCAAGCTCAAGACAGCTTCCATGAAGGTGAGTCCAGCCCAAAATTTCAAGAACTATGTCCCCGTCCTTCCAATGAACTGCAGGATAGGATGGGGTGAATCGGTTCCCCTCCCTGTATGTTAATTTTGTTAAGGGGATGACATCAATCACCTGCTGCTAAGAGTAGTAGTGAGGGTAAGAAAAAGCAGGAAAAACTTAAAATGGAAGTTTTTGATCAATTGACCTGGCAGGTGGGGTGTGGGATAGATTGCTATACAATCCTTAGGGAAGGTATAAGCTTCATAACTCTGAGGAACCTAGATCAGTTACCACCCCATTTTGTAAGTGAAGACAATCAAAGTCCTGGAGTTAAAGCAACTGTCCTTAGGTCACATAAACACGACTGGAAATTGATTGGAGTTCTATTGATTGAGTTCTATCCCCTAAAGGGGATACAGAACAACAGTTTGTAGAGACTGGGGAAAGGAAGGGGGTGGTGCTGAGCCCTTGGCTCCATCATGGGTAGTTCCTTGCTATGGCCCCATCATTGCCAAAATTACAGCCATTGTTTCTCCACCTGTCTAAATGTCCCTTTGTCTGCTGAGCCTTGGATCATTAGGCCAATGAGCCAATATATTTGAAGCCCATACTATATGCCAGCACTGCACCCTCAGGACACTCTTTTCTAATAGGCCTGACTGACTCTCTCTCTCTCTCTCTCTCTCTCTCTCTCTCTCTCTCTCTCTCTCTCTCTCTCTCTCCAGATGGAAGTGGAGGGGAACCAACGTTTTGAATAAGTCTGTGACTTAACGTCGTCAAGTATGGCATATTGTCATCAAGACGTGGAGCCGCTCTCCACCCCCCCGGGACTGTTGGGGGGATTCTGGGGGCCAGAGGGGGATATATCTGATTTCCCAGGCCCTGAAGGATTTGGGAGGGGGGTGGGAGGGCAAGGGAGGGGAGCTTCTTTTTAAACTCAAGAGACTTCGAGCGATCCCAGTTTCCATTTCAATCTGTATTCACTCGTAGTGAGTTTCCTTGAATGCGATTTCAAGCAGAGAATGGGGGAGTCTCACCTCCCCCAGCGCTGCCCCATGGGCCTGGGCCAGTTCTCCACTCCTAGGGGCCATGCCACCCCTGGGCCTTGGTGGGGGAAAGGCAGGGCCTACCTGGGCCAGCCTGTGCCCTAAGGGGCTCTTGACACCCACGTAGAATTCTCTACACACCAGTAACGGGATTTCAATTCCGATGGACTCCGCCGCCCTGGCGGCCCTTCCTGTGACTTTTGCACCCCGCGCCTGGGGTGGGGGGTGCGAAGAGATGCTACGTTCCTTTCCGATGGAGGAAGGCAGACCTGCCGTCACACGTGTGCTTGCACGAGCGCGTGTACCTGGTGCGGGATCACCCAGCCGCCAGACCGACTGGGCCTGCCCAGACGGCCACCTCGTGGTGCTGTGGTGACTTTGTAGCCAACTTTATAATAAAGTCCAGTTTGCCTTTTTGGTATTTACAGTGTCATGACTGCTGTGAAAAGGGTAGGGTGGGAGTGAGAAGGTGGGGCCCGGGGGCTTGGGCCAGAAGGTGCACTCTGGACCTGCTTGGGCCTGGCGTACACCATACCTGCATCAGCCTTCAATTTGCATGGCCCTCTGGCACCTGCAGTGTGAGAAGCTGGAGCATTTGGCTGAAGCAGATGCTACTCCCTGCCTTGAGGTGCTTGCTGGCCAATCCTACAGGCTGTTGGGTTCTCCCTGCTCCAAGCTCAGTGTTCAGAGTGGGAGCAAGCAGAAAGCCTGGGCTGAACCCGAGGATGCAGCTGGCCTTGGCCCTGGACATGGTTTGCACACTTCTGAACATGAGTTCTTTCTTTGCCTGGTCCTGTGTGCAAGAAAGTGACATCCTTGTGGGGCCCCACGAGCGATAACTCTGTTATCCTTCCACAGGGCTTTCAGCTGACAAGCGCTTTTACATCCCTCAGACATGGCACTAAGTCCTCTTTTCACTGATAAAGAAACCGAGGATCATAAGAAACTGGCCCCCACAGTTGCTGAGAGTCACAGGTGGGCCACACACCCATGTCATCTCATCCTAGCCCTGGGTTTATTTTCTCTGCTTCCAAAGCCAGTGAACCACTGTCTCAAATTATCCCATCCCAGGTTTCCCAAGAAGGGCCAGCTTATGCAGGAGCAGGGACCTCTCCCCCAAGTACAGGATAGGAATCCCCTTCCTTTTGTCCCCTCCAGGTCTGTGAGGTACAGCAGAGTAGAACTCAGTGGGTCAAGAGAGGGAAGTTTTCAAACATGCTGTTTTCCTTCCACCTTGAAGGCCCAAAAGCCACAGGGTGTAGCTAGTGAGGGGAAAGTGAAAAATAGGAGACAGAAAGACCTGGATTCAAATCTCAGCTCCACCCATTATTTGTTGAATGGGTCCCAAGCCCCAGTTTCTTTGTAATAGTTCCTAAGTTCCCAGAGGACAAAGGGCTATAACTTTAAACATGGGCCCAAGACACATTGGTGTTACATCTAAAACCGACCTGGCCATTAAAAACAAAGAAAATTTGAGGAGTTATCAAAGCCCAGAGGAACCTAAGAAAACATAATGAGGGAATGTAACATGGTATACTGAAGCAGAGAAAGTATGCGAGTTAGCAAAGAAATTTGAATAAGGTCTGGAATGTTTTTTAAGTTGAATATGGACACAATACCTTTATTTTATTTATTTATTTTTATGTGGTGCTGAACATGGAACTCAGTACCTCACTTGTGCTAGGCAGGCACTCTACCACTGAGCTACAACTCCAGACCCAAATCTGGAATTTTTGTTAATAAACATGTCAGTATTGCCTCATTCACTGTGACAAGTGTACCATATAAGATGCTAATAACAGGGGAATCTGGGTGTGGAGTGTGTGGGGATTCTGCCTATTGTCGCAACTTTCCTATAAGTCTAAATCTATTCTCAAACAAAACTTTTTAAAGTAAAAAAAGATATTAAGAAGTAAAATTTTTGTATGTGTGAAAAAAGAAACACCACCCTGGCATTTGGTGGTGGTGGGCACTGATAGAGCATCTGTTTTGATGAGAAGACACCACATTCAGACCAAGAGATCCAGCCCACCTGGGCCGGAGCAGAAGAAAAGATGCAGAGCCAATGGCGCCACCTGCTGGAGAAGCACCACTGCTGTTCCACGTTGGCCTGGCCCCAGTGTCGGCATCGATTCTAAGAACAGAGGGGTAAACTGAGGCTGAGGGACGGAAAAGGACTTGCCCAATGGCACTCCTAGAGTGGCTAAAGAAACCAGATCTGGGGCTAGGGGTAACTGCTGTCCTAGGAGCAGAACGAATGAGAAAGGGCTCAAGTTTGGAGTCATAAATACTGAGCTCAAGTAGTAGCTCAGCCTGTTCATTTTCTTATGTGATACCCACACGTGCCAAGAGCAGAACTGAAAAGACAGACAAGATCATAGTGCTCCTCCTCAGGTTGTGGGAAAACATAACAAAAAGTAAAATGTCTGAAAGGAGAGCATGTGGTAAAGGAAAGAACCTGAGGGCTGTGGTAGAGTAGCCAGTTCCATTTAAAGTGAGGTGACATTGAACTGGGACCTAGAAGACAAGAAAGAGGAAGACTTCCAAGTCAAAGGAAAGCAAGAGGAAGGGCATTGAACAAGAGTGGATTTGATCTGTTTAAAGAATACAAAGGAAGTCGGTGTGACTGAATCACAGTAAGCAGGAGGAAGTGATCAGAGGGGAAGACTGCCAGAGCCTTTGGCCATAAGAAACTCAGCTGTCACTCCATGTGCGGTAGGAGTCCTGGCCCACTGTCCTGCTCCTTTGTTGCAATTTCCACAATTGTTAACTATTACTTTTGTGTGTATGTAAATAATTGTTTGTTAAACCTCTGAAGGCAGGAACTGTGTCCATCACATTGATAACTACGTCCTCAGTGGTGGTCGCCCAGAGCCAGGGCCTGACATGCAAGCTCAAAAACTGCTGGACAAATAATATTCATTAGAGCAGGGCATAAGGGCACACACCTGTAATCCCAGCAGCTCAGAAGGCTGAGGCAGGAGGACTGTGAGTTCAAAGCCAGCCTCAGCAACTTATTGAGACCCTAAGCAACTCAGAAAGACCCTGTCTCTAAATAAAATATATAAAAAAGGGCTGGGGATGTGGCTCAGTGGTTAAGCACCCTTGGGTTCAATCCCTGGTACCAATCAATAAACCAATCAACTAAAAACTATACATTATAAGTTGTTTGTAATTTTTGTGTGTGGGGGGGTACTGGGGATTGAACCCAGGGCCTTGGGCATGTGAGGCAAGCATTCTACCAACTGAGCTATATCCCCAGCCCCATCTGTAATTTTAAAAAATGCAACCAATAAAATACCCAACAATTGAAGACTTGGTCAAATAAATTATAGTCACCAATAAGACAGTATACAAGCCGTCATGGAAATTGTTTTAGTGGTCCAGCACAGTGGAGCATGCCTGTAGTCCTTGCACTCAGAAAGCTGAGACGGGAGGATCACTTGAACCTAGATGTTCAAGGCCAGTCTAAACAACATTAAAACAAAACAAAACAAGCAAAAACACGCTGGTCCTGGTGGCTCACACCTATAATCCCAGCAACGTGGGAGTCTGAGACAGGAGGATCACAAATTCAAGTCCAGCCTGGGACACTTAGTAAGACCCTGTCTCAAAAACACAACTGGGGTAGTGTAGTGCCTCAGTGGTAGAGGGCTTGCCTAGCATGTGTGAGGCACTGGGTTCCATCCTCAGCACCACAAAAAAATAAATAAAGGGTTTTATGCAATATAATACAAAAATAAAATTTTACAAAATAAAAAAATGGCTGGGGATGTGGCTCAACAGTTGATTACCCCTGGGTCCAATTCCTGATACAAAAAACAAAAAGTAGACTACAACTGAATATGAAAATGGGCTCCTTTTTTGGTTGATTTTGGGGTGCTGTGGGTGGAACCCAGGGCCTCAGGTATGCTAGGCAATGCCCCCAGCCTCCAATCTGTTTTTAAAAATTCTTAAGTATAAATACAAACACAGAGAAAAAAGAATAGAATAGTCATTGACAGTAGGAGTATCTTGATGGTGGGATTACAGATTTTAATTTTTTCTTTTTAAAATTTTTCATTTTACTTATTTATTTTTATGTGGTGCTGAAGATCGAGCCCAGTGCCTCAGGCATGCTAGGCAAGTGCTGTACCACTGAACCATAACCCCAGCTCCAGATTTTAATTTTCTTAAAGGTGTTTTTCTATACTTACCAATTTTTGTAGTATAAAAATGTGTCTAGCACATGCAGATGCCCAATAAATGCAAATTTCTCTCTCCACTCCTCTTAGAGAGGACAAGAATTCTCGACATTCTGAGTAACAGGGCAAACGGGGCCAAGGGCTTCCTGAGGACTTCTGGGGCAGGTACCTGCTGAAGCTTTGCTTCTTTTGCACATCTGTGGCGAGAACCTGCACTAGTTCGTGGTAACACCTCACCCAGAACCAAGTGCAGAAGCTTAGTAGAGGGCCGGGGTACAGTTCAGTGGTAGAATGCTGGCTTTACCTGCTGCGTTTCCTACTCAGCACTGCAAAAAATAGACAAAACCCAGCTTAACAGAGGAACTGGGAGTGGCCTCAGGAACTGGGACGCTGTATGTAGTAACCCTGCCCGAGGCTGTGATCTGAAATCTCCTGCAGGGTTGTTTCTGTTGAAGTAGCATTTCCGAGAGATATTCCTAATGGAAAACAAGCAATACTCCTGAGTCCTAGCATCTCTCACCCCTGGGAAGGGAAAGAACACAAGATCAATTGGTTGATATTCATTTATTTCGTGGTCCTGAGGACCAGGCTAGGGCTCTTCCACTACAGCTCCGTTCCCAAACACAGGATGTCTAATCAGAAGGCTTGGCTTCTACTCCCACCTCTAGTGCCAACTCAGAACCTGAGTGCCATGGTTTATTCCCCAAAGGTTCATGAGCTGGAGGCTTGGTTTAAGAGTGGTAGAAGCTCTAAGAGGCAGAGCCTAGCCAAAAGTAACCAAGTCATAGGCTCCACTCTCATGAATGCATCAATGCTGGTCTCTAGGGGAGAAGGGGTTGTGGGCTTGGCCCCTTCTGCATGTTTCCCTTTCTACTTGACCACATTGTGATGCAGCCAAAGAAGGCCCTTACTAGACCCCAATGCCATGTTTCTTGGACTTTACAGCCACCACCAAAATCCCGAGTCAAATAAACCTCTTTTCTTTATAAAGTACCCAGACTCCGGTATTGTGTTGTAATAATGTAAAACAGACTAAGACACTGGGCAAGTTACTTTGCTTGGCTGAACCTCAGTTTACACATCTGAGGAGCTGCATGAAGACCCCTATCTACTTCACAGGGCAGCTAACTAATCAGTCCATGCTGAGTACTCAAGGCTGGGGGTTTAGCTCAGTGATAAGAGCACATGCTTAGCATGGATAAGGCCCTGGGTTTCATCCCCAGCACTACTAACTAAATAATTATATAAAAAGTACTCATCCCCTTCCCTAGGATCTCAAGGCAGAAATTGACAGTATGTGGCAACAAAGGATGTTTATTAGGGATTGAGCCCTTGATAAGGGATTTGAAAAAACACATCATTTGAAGTCAGGAAAACACACTCCCTTCCTTCCCCTAAGCACAGCCTTCTTGCTGGACCCCTTTCAGCTGCTTCCTTCAGACCCCTCCAGTGCAGAGGACAGGGGTCACTTCTTGGCAGCTTCTGCCTGGGCTGCCAAATCTGCCTCTTTCTGAGCAGCCAGAAATTCAGCTCTCTCCTTCTGGAAGGCTGCCAGCTCTTCCGCATTGAGACTGCAGGTGAAGAAAGACAGATGGTTGGTCAGTAGCCAGTCTGAGGTAGGAGCTCACAAAGTCCCATCACCATCGCAGAGCCCAGCTGGTCGGGCCCCTTTCTCTCCCTGGACTTCCCAGCCTCCACACCTTTGCTGTCTGTTTTCTCTGCAAGGAATGCCACCCTCCCTCAGAGCCCCCCAGCATTTTATCTCCTTCTTAAAGCCCTGCTCATGCCGTGGGGCCTTGGCCCTTGGCTGTATTCTGACCCAGATTAGCTGGCCCTTCCTCTGTGGCCCCAACCATGTGCTCCTGAGGGCAAGGACAAAGTGAAGCTTTGAGATGAGTTGAGTCTATCTCTGCTCCAGGATCAACCCCATTCCTGGGAGACAACTGTCGGCCTTGGCATGGGGCATGACACGAACAGCAAGACACTGCTAAAGGGTTGAGGGCTGCTCTTGTCCCTGATCTGGTCTGGGCCAGACATCGCCTATCCAACACCTTCCTCCAGGAACTAAGTCCTAAGATCATCAGAAGAACACTGAGGGGGACCCTGCTAGCCTCAGGATCAAGTCTGAATGTGGGACAACACAGAAGGTCCTTTCTGACTGGTCCCTGACTCTGACCACATCCCCTCTGCCACTAGGACTACATTCCCAGAACGCACTGAACTCTGCTTCTCTCTCTTATCTTCTACCTTTCATAGGGATCTTTCCACCACTTGGATCATCTGCCCCCAGTCCTTGCCCTCTTTTTCCTGGACTCTGCTCAGATGCCACCTCCCCACAAAGGTACTCACTGATACACCAGGTAAAACAGAAGCCCTCCTCCCTGCTCTCAGGGCACCCATTGTTCTTTTATCAACAGTGACCATCTGGCAGTCTAAGGCTCCATTATGGTTCTCTCTCAGGACTGTGAGCTCCTGCACAGGGGGCCAAGCATGACTCCCCATTCCTGGCTGTATCCAATGTCAAGAATGATGCAAAATACATACAAGGTTTTTAATAAGTGTATTCCAAATGAATGAGTGAGGACTCAACTCAGACCCCATCCCCAAGAACCCAGGGTCCTTTAAGTCAAAAGTTAACTGACTACAATGGACCCTCTCAGCTTGGACCCCAAATCAAGAGCTTCACACCACACCTCCCAGGACACTCACTCCTTCACCACACGGATGCCCAGGGATCGGGCAGAGCCAATGATGGAGCGGACGACAGAGGATAGGGGTACATCCTGCAGGGCGAAGGCGTCATCCTGAGCTTTGACACGGGCAATCTCATATATGTGTTTCAAAGTCACCAAGCCTGCCACCTCTTTCCCTGGGGGGAAGGAACAAGCAGGTGTTACTTCAGGTGTTACTGTTCTTCAGGCGTTACTGCTTTCTTCCAGAGCCCCCAGCACCTCAGGTGCCCACTCTGGCCCTCACCGGTCTGCCGGGCCCCCTTCTCAATCCCAGCAGCTGCTTTCAAGAAGTAGGAAACGGTAGGTTGTCCAATCTTGATTTCAAATGTCCTGTCAGGCTTAACAGAATAAAAGAAACATGGCAATCTATTCTTCTGTGCCCAGGCCCAGGGAACTTCTAATGTCCCGTTCTTCCTCCTCTCAATGTGGAACAGACCAAAAAGCTCTAGGGAAAAATAGATCTGCAGGAAACATCCCTGTCAACTCCATTTAAAGCCCAACTTCTTCGATGGAAGCCCCAGTGATAGAGGGTCAAGGGGAAGAACTGCAAAATGACAGGACCAGGGAGGTCCAAATTGGGCTTGGTGGGGCACACCTGTAATCCCAGGAGAGTAGGGAGGCGGAGGTAGGAGGGCTGCAAGTTCAAGGCCAGCCTCGGCAACTCGGGGAAACCCTGCCTCAGAATAAAATAGACAAAGTGGCTGGGGATGTCGCTCGGCGGCACTGCACCTGCCTAGCTCGCCTGAGGCCTTGGGTTCAACCCCCGGTACCAGAGAAGCGAAAAGGAAAAAGATACGTGGTCTAGTCTTCACTGTGTAAGCGGCGAGACCGGAGCCCAGGGATGGGAAGGTCCGCGCCAAGCCAGGGGCAGGGCGGCAACCCGCGCGGCCGGGCCGAGGGAGGGAAGCACGGGAGCAGAACCAGCGACCAGTCGGTTCTCCGCACCTTCACAAAAATCTTCGTGGGCAGCGGGATGCCCTCTTTGATGTCCTTCGTCCTCTCGTTGAACTCCTTGCAGAACTGGTTGATGGAAACGCCCCGCTGCGCGGGAAGCGCCAGGGTCAGGGCCGCGGCCAGGCGCCGCGCCCCGCCTGCCGCCGCCGCGGGCGCCCCGCTCCCCTCCGCCCGGTTCGGCCCGCGCGTCCCGTCGGGGCAGGACGGCTCGTGTGCACCGCCCCGCTGTCCCCCGCGGCGCAAGGCGGGGGCGGCCCAACGGACAAGGCAGAGGCGGGCTTCGAGCCGAGCCCCCCGGTGGCAGAGCCCGCGTGCCGGCTCGCGCCCTCCCGCCTCCCACACCCGGCTCCCGCCGCCGCTGCACCTGACCCAGGACGGGGCCGAGCGGGGGCCCGGGCAAGGCCTGGCCTGCCCGCACGATGGTCCGGATCACGCCGCTGGCCTCGGGCTTCTTGAGGGCCCGAGTGGCGCGGCTCAGCTTCGACATGGTGCAGGGCTTTCGGTCTTAGTTCACCTCAGGGCAGCACCAAAAGCGACGCTCTGGGCGCAGCCATCTTGGGCCAGAGGTCAAGGGTCCTCACGTTAGGCGAGGGCAAGGGAGGCCACGAAGGGAGCCTTGTTTGGGTCCTACCGTTCTCCAACCAAGAAGGCAGGCAGGGTAGCAGGAGAGAAGAAACGTAACTTGCCGCCTTCAAAGAGATCATCCGAAGGGTTATAACACACACGTTCCCCAAGGAGCGCGCACAGGCACTGCCTCAGACAGCCAAGCAGGAGAGCGGGACCTCAATGCCCGCACAGCATTGTGGGTATGGTAGTTTCGAACCTTAGGCAAGTCGTGCTGCTTGCTGCGCGCTAGAGCGCCATCTGCTGGACATGGTGATAATCAGGGTTTGAAATGAACCTGAAGCCGGTGTGTTACTGGGAGTGGTAGTCTTTATTCCGTCAAGTGTTTCCTAAGGCTATGGTTACTAGTAGAGACTCTGGAAGCAACACCCCTGGTTGCGCCTCTTGCTGACTGTGAAGTCGTTGAAGCTCGTCAACTGGTACTGTTTTCGCCCCTGTGCAGTGGTGATTATAACATGTAGCACCTATCAGGATTGTTTTGAGGACAGACTGCAAAGTGCATTAGAACAGTGCCTGAGATCTACAGGCATGTGCTGTTATTCTCTGTAAAATAAAGACAAAATTTTCCCAGAATTATTGCGAAGCTTAATGGGCCCAGAACATTCGATGTATCGCCTTTGACCAATAAAATACAATACTGTTTTGTATCATTTAATTTTTTTCTGAGCACTTGCTACATGACAGGCACAGTGCTCAGTGCTTTAAGGGCATTATTATCTCATTTAACTCTCACAATGACCTGTAGTAAATACTTTTATTGTACTCCTCTTACAAATGAGAAGGTGGAGGCACAAAAAAGAGGCCCAAAACACCTTAGTCTGCTTCCCTGCAAGGGTGGGAAACAAGTGTTGGGATTATCAGATTACAGACCTTGTGCCATTAACCACAACTCTATACTGCCTCATCTCGTAAAATGAGATGAGTAAAACCACACTACAAACTGTGGGACATATAAATTTTTTATTAGGAATTCTTGTTGGATTTCCACTAATTAAATATGATTGTCCCTGCCTCTGAAGTCCATCAAAGCTTTCATGACACTCCGCCTCATTAGTCATATGGAGGTGGGCTAGAAGAAATGAGGGTAGGTAGAAAGGAGACCCACAGGGAGGGGAAAGGAACTGTGATTTTGAATCTAAGAAGCTCCATGAGCACCCTCATCTTTACACACAATCCTGTTTTCCTCCAGACACAAATTCTTAGAAGCCCTTAAGTCGAAGAGATTAATGCCTAAATAAAATGCTAGTTTAAATGTGCCAGTCTATTCTTTAGACTTAATAAAGCAACAGAAAAATATTGTTAGAGGCCTATGATATTGGTATATTTCAAACATTATCCATTGACTGGATGATATCAACCTACAGATCCAGAAAGACCAGACCACGGTGACCTGCGCTGTGCTTCCTGAGTAAGAGCAGCTGGGCACGGTGGTGCATGCCTGTGATTCCAGCGACTGGGGAGCCTGAGACAGGAGGATGACGAGTTCAAAGCCAGCCTCAGCAACAGCACTAAGTAACTCAGCACGACCCTGTCTCTAAATAAAATACAAAATAGGGCTGGGGATGTGGCTCAATGGTCGTGTCCCTGAGTAGGTCAATCCCAGTACCAAAAAAAAAAAAAAAAAAGAAGGATCTGCCAGGGCTGCGCTGAGGTCTCTCTCCCTTCTGCCTTCTCAGACCCCCTACCTAATGACAGTTTCAAGACTCTGGAACAAAGCTGGCTCTTTGATTTACTAGCTGTAAAACCTCAGGCAAGTAAATTCACCTCCCTGTGCTTCTATTTCCATTCTAGAAAAATGCAATGCAATAGTGCAGACTTCACAGGAAATCAGCTAATTGAGGTAAGGCTCCTCCAAGAGGGCCGCCCAGAGCAAGTCAGGCTGGGTCTGTTTCTTCGGCATGCGCAGCAGTGCCCAGCCCTAACTTACGTGTTGATTTTTAAATAAATGAACCCTTCTCAAGGGATCGGGAAGTTGGCCTGCGTGGCAGGTGATCAGGGAGACAGAGTGCAGCCTGAGGCAAGAGGGATGCCATTTCCACTTCCTGTCCAAGGAAGCACAGTTTTGATTATTCTGCCTCTTACAGGGGAGCAACTCCCCAAGGTACCTTGGAAATGTGTGAAGTCAGGGTGAGAGCCAGACGGGTGGATGGGGACCAGGTCGCACCCGTGAAGAACTATGGTCTGTGCAAGAGGGAGGTGCTGGGGGTGTTAAGCCCTGATACTTTGCAAAGGTCGTCCCAGCTCGCATGTGCAGGAGGGATTTGAGGAGGGTAAGGGTAGATGCACGGAGGGCTGGAGAAGGGTCAAGAGGTGACAGAGGCTGGGACCAGTGAAGAAGAGGAGACCCATTCAAGAGCTGTTTAGAAGACAGAATGTGTTTAGTAAATGCTTGTGCAGGACAATATGAACCACAACTCACCGCTACTCTATAGGTGCTGTCACTCCCACTTCACAGACGAGGAAACCAACGCAGAGAGGTTAAATCACTTCTATGTTATGCAGTGCTGATTTGAGTTTGGCTTGGCCCCTCCCAGATTCACGTGGATGCTAAATGGCCATTTTTAACAGTACAAAGTGGTGGGACCTTTAAGAGATGATCAGGCAGGAGGACTCTGCCCTCATGGATGGAACCTTATCAAAGGAGGAATTCAGCCCTCTTGCCCTTCTACCTGTGCCATGGATGACAAGGCAAGAAGGCCCTTGATCTTAGACTTCCCAACCTCCAGAACTGCAAGAAATAAATCTCTGCCCTTTAGAAATTACCCAGTCTCGGGCTGGGGCGGTAGTTCTGTGGCAGAGCACTTGCCGAGCATTTGTGAGGCTGCAGCATCGCAGCAACAGCAAAACTTTACCCTGTCTCAGAGATGCTTATTGCAGCCCCAATCGGACTAAGACACACAGGAGAAAGTGGGCCAGTTCGGGATTTGAACCCAGACCCTCTGGCTCTAGGATCCATGCAACTCATTTCTGCTGTGATTTGAAGATGATTCATTCTCCTGATCTCATACAGGAGTTTAATCCCCAAGCATAATGGTACTAAGAGTGTGGATACTTAATCTGACTACAGTGTTCACTGGTAGGACCTTCAGAAAATTATTAGAGTAGATGAGGCCATTAGGGTGGAGCCCACATGATTGAATGCTGGTGGTTTTACAAAGAAAAGGAGAAAGACCACAAGGACACCCAGAGATACACATTCCCACCCAACATGTGATGCAGCCAAAGGGCCCCGCACTAGAGCCTGAATCATGCTATTTGGACTCCCAACCTCCAAAACTATGAGCTAAATAAATCTCTTTTCTTTATAAAGTAGCCTGCCTTAGGTATTTGGTTATAGTAATGAAAAGCTGACTAACACAAATTCCCCCTGGAATGTCTCAAAAATCAACAGAATTAAGGGCTTGGTGGTAATTTGTAGGGGAAGGGGGGAGAGACATGGGTGATGCCCAGGATTCTGGCATGGACACTTTGGGCAAATGAATGGCAAAGCCATTATACTATCAGGAACACAGGAGATATAGTTTTAGGTAGGGGGTGATGAACCAGGTGTGTATGCATCTGTGTGACATTCAGATCTGGGCTGCAGACAGGAATGCTGGCATCTGTTGTCCTGGAGGGAGCACCAGGAGTGACATTGTCCAGGGTCAGGAGAAGAGGTGAGAAGGGAACCCAGCATGGAAAGAGTGAAGAGAAGAGAGGGAAACGTGATCAACGAAAACCAAGAAGGAGCACCACCAAGTCAGGAGTGAAGCCACCTGAAGAAGGAGGAGGAATATGAGGACAGGAAAGTGGGGAGGTAAGAACCAGACTAACACTGAGCCCAGACCCCCAGGAAAGGAGGAAGTCTGGGCAAAGTGTGTGCAAGGAGGGGTGTGCAGACCCCATAGACACAGTCGAAAAAGACCCACTGGGCTTCGAGGACAAGGAGGAAGGAGGGGACGGGGAGCTGGGAAACAGATGGCAAAGGCCCAGCTGGGAAGCCTGGCTGCTGCTGCCACCCAGGCGGGCCCATGGATCCCAGAAAAGTGGCTAAGACTGGGGCTTAGTGGGTGGCTGGTCTCTTTCTCCTGGGTCCCACCAAGACCCTGGGGACGGACAACCTGTGTGGTGATGGGAGGCTAAGCAAAAATGCCTGTGTCCTCTTGTGTCAGAAAGACTTGTAGGCTTTGAGGGACATGGAGAAATGGGAGAAGCCACCAGCCCTGAAGCAAAAGGCAGAAGAGATAGAGCCATCTCAGGGTGGAGGCCCACCTCCACGGGGATCTGTGTGAACAGATGGCACAGGTGCCAGCAGCATCCTGCTGGGGAAAGGCAGAGGAACTCCAGTGGAGACAGCATCACCAAGGACACAGAATCAAAGCTGAGTTAGAGAAAAATGAAGCTCTGTGTCTTACACACAGGAATTACGAACTGAGATTTGCATCCATCACAAACGATGTTTAGCTCCACGCCTGGGACCCTGGGAACCTCCAGAAGGAACGTGGAAGAACAGATGGAGAAGCAGGGAGGCCCAGGGGAGAAAGAAGACTGGATTCCCTTCCATGGGGACATGGAAGATCAGGGCCCTGGAATTGCCCGTTACTGGTTCATCCCCCACATTCTACCTGTTGCCAAGTCCTACCCATGCATGTTCCCACAGCTCCTGCCAATCTTGCCATCCCCAGTGACTGAGGTCCAGATTTTGCCTCTCCCAAAACACACACAAACAAACACACACACACACACACAAGGAACTGTGCGAACAAATAGCCTCGGGTACCAACTGTGTGGCCTTGGGAGAGTCTCTTCACCTCTCTGCACCCCCCTTTTCTCAACTGAGAAATGAAAATAACAAAGATGGTATAAGGATCACCCTGCAAGTGTGTTTAGCTCAGGCTTGGATCAGGGCATGCTTAAGTAAATACCCTCCAAAAGTTAAAATATCCAAATTTAAAACACAAAGTCCAGCTTCTAAGTTGTGTACAGTGGCATATGCCTGAGTTCTAGCTACTCAGGAGGCTGAGGTGGGAGGATCTCTTGAGCCCAAGAGATGGAGGTTAGCTTGGGTAACAGAGTGTGACTCTGTCTTAAAAAACAGAAAAAGACAAAGTACCATTTTTACTAAATGCATAAGTCTGACTTTTGCACCATTGTAAAGTTGAAAAATTGTAACTTGGACCACTCTAAGTTGGGAGCCATCTATATGGAGTCCCTACCCACAGTCACACCAACTATACTCACCCTCACAAGAAACTTACCCTTCATTCACAGCTGGCTCTTGACTCATTTATTTACCACTCCCATTAGATCAGGGCTTTTTTCAAACTAGGGTCATGACCCTAGTAGTTTGTAAAATTGATTTTGTGGGTTCAACCAGCATTTTCAATGCAATTAAGTGCAATGGAATAGAAAATGGCAAAATATATCACATAAATATATAAACCGTCTCATGAAACCAGCTTCTTTGTGCATGTGTCTGAGTGTGGGTGTTGGGCACAATGTCAAATGTGTTTCTTAACAAGGATCACAGCCAAAGAAGATAGAAAACCACTGCAGTAGCCCATGTGACCCTTAAAAATGATGTAATGGTTAATTTGAATTGTCAACTTGATGGGATTAAGAGATGTCAATGATTAAGAGGCCCCTGGGTGTGTCAATGAGGAGTGTCTAGGAATGATTGGCATCTGGGATAGTGAATTGAAGTGGAGCCCCTCCCTAAGCGTGGGCAGCACCGTCCAATAGGATGGAATAAAAGCTGGAAGGAAGCAGATGCAGAACCAAATTCTGCTCTTCTTGAACGAGTTCTTGATTGCTGCTTCCATCATCTGAGGATATCAAACTCTTACTTCTTCACTCTTCCAAAGCAGACTTTGCCAGTGATTCTCCAGGTAGTTTCCAGGAGCCTTGGTCTCGGATTAGGGTAGCACTGTTGATCCTTCTTGTTCTGGGTCTTCTGTGTCTTGAACTGTGCAGCTACTGGTTCCTCCAGCTCTCCTGCTGCAGACAGCCATTGTGGATGATCCAGCTTCTGGTCCTGTAAGCTAATCTAATAAATGTCCTTTTCATAACCATACTTCTGGTTGATTCTGTTCCTCTAGCAAACAGTGACTAATACAAATGATGTCCATCATACCTTGTTTATTGCCAAATTTCCAGCAAATGGAAGGTGATCAGCCCAGTGCAGTTCAGGTTAGTGCCCCAACTCCATTCTGCTGTGGCCAGGGAATGTGTCATAGAGATAAGCATAATTCTGGGGGTGAATCTCTGAAAATTGGGGAGGAACACTTTCACTGGGATGCCACGAAGCAGACACTTAATAACATTATTGATGAAGGGTAAACCAGGAAGCTCTCAGGGTTTGAAGTTCTAGGGAGGGACCCTCTTAATCCACCCTGGCTGTGGCTGTTCCAGCCTCACCTGCCCCCTCTCCATCCTGGACTTTTAGCTCAAGCAAGTCCTTCCCATTCAAATTACAGCATGCCAGGGCTTGAGGATACCAGCTCATCTTACTTTTGACGTTTTTATTATAAAATGTGATTTAAAAAGAGCTCTATACAGACTAACAAACTGTCCTAAAACAAACATCCCCGTCACCATCACTGAGAAGCAACAAACAGCACCTGGAATGGTGCCTCAGAAAGCCCTGTGCACCTTCCCAGCCGGACCACCACCCTGATTTCCAGGGATTAACTTCATTGGCTTTCTTACGTGTACTGCCCAACCATGCATCCTACACTAGCTTAGCATTGGCTCCTCTTGATCTCAATAGAAAGGGAATCAGTGGATGAACTCTGCTGTTTGTCTTCTTTTACACCAGGTTGATGTTGTTTGTCCTTTTTTAAAATTTTTTTTTAAATTTTTTGATTTAAAATTATTTTCATACATGTATATAGGATAATAATGTCTGTCTCATTCTACCTCCTTCCCATCCCCACCCGCCCCACACCTCCCCTCCCCTCATACCCCTCTGTACAATCCAAAGTTCCTTCATTCTTCCCTACCCACCCCCCAACTATGGATTAGCATCCACTTATTTGATAAAATATTTGGTCTTTGGTTTTTTGGGATTGGATTATTTCACTTAGCATGATATTCTAGTTCCATCTATTTACCTGCAAATGCTATAATTTCACTCTTCTTTAAGATTGAGTAATATTCCATTGTGTATATGTACCACATTTTCTTTATCCATTCATCTGTTGAAGGGCACCTAGGTTGGTTCCATAGTTTGCTATCGTGAATTGAGCTGCTATAAACATTGATGTGGAGGCGTCACTGTAGTATGCTGATTGAAGCCCTTTGGGTATAGACCGAGAAGTGGGATAGCTGGGTCAAATGGTGGTTCCATTCCAAGTTTTCTCAGGAATCGCCATACTGCTTTCCAAAGCGGTTGCACCATGTTGTTTCTGCTTTTCAATTTCCTTTTTAATAATATCTGCATCAAGATATAACTTACATATCATGCAATTCACCTGATGCCAGACACAGGCACTTTGGCTTGGTGACAACAGAAAGAAAACAAGTCAGGCAAGAGGACACGCGGGCATGGCTTTTCTCCGGGCTTCTCCTGGAGAAGAGGGACACAGAACACTGTCAGGAGAGTGTCAGGCTGCTCGTGTGGCAGGGCTGTTTGCAAGGGTAGCCTGAGGTTTAGGGATCTTAATGGGCTGCAGGTACATTTCAAAAGTGTGTTTTTCTTTTCCTGTGAGGGCACTTTACTCGGAGGAAGCCATGGTGATCTTGGAGCCAAATGCTCGTTTTTCATCTCAGCGTAGTAGCATCCAGAGTGAAGGTCTCTGTGATGAAGATGAGGTGCTGTACCTGTGAAGGGACCACACAGGTGGGCAATGCAAGAGAACAAAAATCTTAGCAAGTAATATGTTAGGACTCCTTGGAATTTGTCATTTTAATGACTCTCCAACAGTTTTGATCCTTCATGTTGTTTGTCCTCGGAGAGTCATGGCGAGGGCATCCTGTCCTGAGGATGCCCCTGGTCTCCGAAGCTGATGCAAGCTTTTAATAACTGACAAGCTGTGAGTTAAGGCGAAGGAGCACAGAAAGTAGACATACTTTCAATGGCTGTCAGACCACGAGTTAAGGCACCAGACTGCATTTGCCCTTTGTCCCTGTGGTGGTCTCTTAGTGTCTCCCACCCATTTAAAATGTACACTGGCCGTTTAAGCATCCTCACAGATATACAGACATCACCACGGTCAGTTCTGGAACATTCTCATCAGTTCGCAAACTAATGATGTCACCCAACACAGGCGCGAGGAAGTTTCCAAAAGTGCACAAAATTTTACCTTGACTTTCCAGGAGTGAGGAGCAGAGAAGGAGACTTATGATAAAGGGAGGTGCAGACGGAGAGTGAACGATCGCGGAGGCCCTCCCTCTGTGACTGGCCTCCTTCATCAGCCTCCTGTTTTCAAGGTTGCCATATTTCCGACTAAGGTCTGTGCTGCTCGCTGCTCAGAGGCCAATATTTGGAAGAAGAGAATTGGTGGGAAGGAATCAGGTTTATTCAACGGCCATCCCTGCAGAAGACAGAGGAGCTAACCACCCTCAAAACTCCACTTTCAGGGATTCAGGTGCAAGAGGCTTTTCTGTGGAGGAAGGAGGAGCAGGGCAGGAAGGCTCCATGAGCAGGGGCCTCTCACCCAGGGGAGTTCCTTTTTTCTTCTCCAGAACATTACAACAGACTTCAACCTCCTGGGGACAGCTCCTGTATTTCTTTTTAGACATTCTACTTATCTGCAAGTTCAACCTTATAGCAAGTAATGTGCTTTGAGACTAAGGAGGGGCATTGCAAAGGTAATCAGGTGTTCTGAGTATTATCTATCTACAGAAAGATTATTTAGCAGTTATCTCTTAACTATTAGGTGGGGCTTCTCTGTAGAATATAGGAAGCTGGGCTGGGTGCAGTGACACATGCCTGTAATCCCAGAGACTCGGAAGGCCGAGACTGGAGGATTGTGAGTTCAAGACCAGCCTCAACAACTTAGTGAGACCCTAAGCAACTTAGTGAGACCCTGTCTCAAAGTAAAACATAAAAAGAACTGGGGATGTGGCTCAGTGGTTAAGTGCTCCTGGGTTCAATTCCTAGGACCAAAAAAAAAAAAAAAAAAAAAAAATTAGGATGTTGGGCAAAAAGGAGGAGATATAATTCTTGCAAAAGGATTGGGAGGGGGCAACAACCTTGAGGAAGGGCAAAGCACCTGACAAGGACAACCCCAAAGGAGCAACCCTGTTTTGCGTTATCAGTGAACACTCTGTTCCTTTATATAACTGAATACTCCATTGCATAGATATACCACATTTCGTGTATCCACTCAACAATCGACGCACATTTCTGGGTTTTGGCTACTAGGAATAATGCAGTCGTCAGTGTTTCTGCCTGTGGCTCCGTGGCTATGTACCCAGGGGTGGAACTGCCAGGCCCTATGGTAATACTATGTTTAACTGTGAGGAACTGCCAGGCTGTTTCCCAAAGTGACCACACATTCCATTCCCACCAGTAGCGTGTGAGAGTCCCGAGTCTCCAGGTCTCAGCTCAGACATAGTTGTCTTTCCCCAGCTTGTGGGTAATACTTTGGCTTCTTTGCATTGTTTTTCATTGGAGGCTGAAGACTAGATTTGCATTGCAGTGACTCTGCATAGTGTGGCATCACCTCTAGGGCTGTTGTTATTTGCTTGTTTAGTTAATGGAAGGTTATTTTAATGAAATCACCTCTTTCCCACATCATTGTTTTGGGTGTTCATATCATCCATTCATTCATTGGGTACTCATATCATCCTGGGGTAATAATGGCTTTGGCAGATTCTCTCTGGCCACACCCAGCTGTGATACTCCGCTAATTGCCTGTTGAGTTTTTAATTAATTTTTATCAATGTTTCATGGCATAAATTGCTCCACAAACTGATTCAGTCATCAGACTCCCAGACTTCTTTGCAAGGATAGCCCCTGAGGTCAGTGTTGGTGATTCTTCAGAGTCCAGCAGGGTTCTCCAGTTCCTCTTCTCCAATTTCTCTCCAGTGAATGAGCCAGCCTACAATTTAGCCTTTATTTCCAGAGTTCATCAACACCCCACTCCAACTGCCTTTCACCACAACCTCCACCTTTATTAATTTATTTTTAATGTGGTGCCAAGGACTGAAGCCAGTGCCTCACACATGCTAGGCAAGCGCTTGGCCACTGAGCCCGTCCTGGCCCCAGCCCACCCCCACTGTTTTGAAGAGCACCTTTAGGCTTGGACTTCTCTACAACCTGCTGCAAATGAGGTCAGATCTTTGGGGGAAAGATTTGGTGCTCTTTCTTTTACAGCCACTTTCTGTGCAGGGGCAATTCCTGAGCCAGGGCCGGGGTGCTGGCTGGGGAATGGCATATCTCTCCGACACCCTCTCTGACACCCTCACCCAAGGAATTGAGTGTTGACAGAGAAGGGGTGCAGCAGCCTCAGGTGTCCCCAGTTCCCTTTCTACCCCTCAGTGGAACCCCTGACTCCACAAGCTGGGGCAAGGGGCAACAGTACCCCAAGATTCTCAGGAGAGGTTGAGGATCCATCCCATCATCTCCATTCACCACAAACTGAATCTCAACAACAGGGAGCTGAGCGGGGGAGGAGGGTTGAGGTCTTACTCACCTGGAGCTGAGGAGGCAGGAAGCCAGCTGTTCTTAGCTGCCCAGCCTAGAGTGCAGTTTTCTTTTCCATCTTGCTGGGCTGAGGGTGTGGGCCTTGATTTATATACCACAGACTCTTTCTTCTTATTGAATTTTAATAGCTTTTCTTGCATAAATGCTTATTCATTTACTGGATGCTCTTAGGACCATGTCCAGAGGTGAAACCTCAATGTTGTTTTAAGATTAATCTATATTCTTAGATTCAGCTACCTTTTGTCCGTTTTCACTGGTTCATTATGTTAATAAACATTGTGTTTGTTTCTTTCATTTAATGACTAATAAGGGCATTGGATGACTTATGACCTACAGATAAAGCATCATTAAGTTAGGTGTGAGAGAAGTGGGGAAGGGCCTGCCTGATCCCACGCCTCAGCGGGTGATAAGGTGTGTTACGGTTTAAACACAAGGTGACGCCCAAAAGCTCATGTGTGACACAATGCAAGAATGTTCAGGGGTGAAATAATTAGATTATGGGAGTTGTAACCTAATCAGTGGATTAATCCACTAATATGGATTAACTGGGTGATAACTGTAGGCAAAGTAGGGTGTGGTGGAGAAAGCAGGTCACTAGGGGCAAAGCACTCTCTCTCGCTCTCTCTCTTTCTGCTTCCTGGGTGCCACATCCTGAGTTGCTTTCCTCCACTGTGCCCTTCCACTTAGCCAAAATAACCTTTCCTCCTTCAGGTTGTTTGTGGCAGGTATGTTGGTCACAGCAATGCAAAGCTGACCAAAACAGGCAGCTTGTGGTTTGCTATGGCCAAAAATTCTTCCATATTCCTCTCATTAAGGGGCGAGGCCTGAGTTCCTCCCCTTGAATCTGGGCAGGCATGTGATCGTTTTGAGCAGTAGACAAGAAGGGACATTATGTGACATTGTGGCTTCATTGGAAAACCCAGCTGCCATGTTGCAGGAGTACTCAAGCAGTCCTCTGGGGAGATCCACGTGGAGGAGGGTCAAGGCCTCCTGACAACAGCAGGCCCGTGTGAATGAGCCTCCCTGGAATTGGACCCTCTGGCCCTATCAGCTAAGCCCCAGCTGACCTCCTTCCTACAACCCCATGAGAGACCAAGCCAAACACCCAGCTAAAGTACTCTCGAGTTCTTAATCCTTAGAAACTGTGAGATTATAAATGCTTATTTTTTTAAATTTATTTTTATTTAAACAAATGGGATACATGTTGTTTCTGTTTGTACATGGAGTAACAGCATACCATTTGTGTAATCATACATTTACATAGGGTAATGATGTTTGATTCATTCTGTTATTTTTTCCTTCCCCCCCACCCCTCCCACCCCTCTTTTCCCTCTATACAGTCCCTCCTTCCTCCATTCTTGCCCCCCTCCCACCCCCCATTATGTGTCATCATCCGCTTATCAGCGAGATCATTCATCCTTTTCTTTTTTGAGATTGGCTTATCTCACTTAGCATGATATTCTCCAATTTCATCCATTTGCCTGCAAATGCCATAATTTTATTATTCTTTATAGCTAAGTACTATTCCATTGTGTGTATATATATATATATATCACAGTTTCTTTATCCATTCATCAATTGAAGGACATCTAGATTGGTTCCACAGTCTGGCTATTGTGAATTAAGCAGCTATGAACATTGATGTGGCTGTATCTCTGTAGTGTGCTGATTTTAAGTCCTTTGGGTATAGGCCGAGGAGTGGGATAGCGGGTCAAATGGTGGGTCCATTCCAAGTTTTCTAAGGAATCTCCACACTGCTTTCCAGAGCGGCTGCACTAATTTGCAGCCCCACCAGCAATGTATGAGTGTACCTTTTTCTCCACATCCTCTCCAACACCTATTGTTGCTTGTATTCTTGATAATTGCCATTCTAATTGGGGTGAGATGGAATCTTAGTGTAGTTTTGATTTGCATTTCTCTTATTACTGGAGATGTTGAACATTTTTTCATATGTTTGTTGATTGCTTGTACATCTTCTTCTGTGAAGCATCTGTTCATATCCTTAGCCCATTTGTTGATTGGGTTATTTGTATTCTTCATGTAGAGTTTTTTGAGTTCTTTATATATTCTGGAATAAATGCTCATTTTTTTTAAAGCTGTGTGGTTTAGGGTAGTTTGTTACTTGGAAAAACTAATATATATAGTTCATTCCAGGAGTGAGGTCAATAACAAATACCTAAAATGTGGGAGTGGCTTTGGAACTGGGTGGTGAGCAGAGGCTAGGAGGACTTTGGGGTTAGTTAGTACAAGTCTACAAAACTTTGTATTAGTTATTTACAGCTGTGCACCAGTGTCACCACAAATAGCAGCTTAAGACAAAAACCAAAAAAGGTAATTCTTTTTTTTTTTACCCAGAGATTGAACTCATGGGTGCTTAACCACTGAGCCACATCCCCAGCCCTTTTTTATATTTTATGTAGAGACAGGTTCTTGCTGAGTTGCTTAGGGCCTTGATAAGTTGCTGAGGATAGTTTTTTTTTAAATTTTTTAATAATTACAGATGGACAGCATGCCTTTATTTTATTTGTTTTCATTTCTTTATGTGGTGCTAAGGATGGAACCCAGGTCCTCACCCATGCTAGGCAAGCACTCTGCCACTGAGCTACAGCCCCAGCCCTTAAGGCTAGATTTTGGTTGAGATTCTAAGCAGTCCTTCTGCCTCCACCTCCTGAGCTTCTGGGATTACAGGTATATGTCACTACACCTGGTTACAAAGGTAATTCTTTAAAAAAATTTTTTTCTTTGTAGTTGTAGATGGACAGAATGCCTTTATTTTATTTTTATGCAGTGCTGAGGATCTAATCCAGGGCCTCAGACGTGCTAGGCATGTGCTCTGCCACTGAGCTACAGTCCCAGCCCCCAAAGGTAATTCTTATTATCTCAGTTTCTGTGGGATCAGGAGTATAGGTATAGCTGATCAGGGTCCTCTGATTAGAGTCTCACATGACTTCAATTAAGGTGTTAGCTGAGGCTGTGGTCTCATCTAAGACTCAAACAGGGAAGGAACCACTTTTGTTGGCAGATTCAATTCCTTGCAGCTCTACTGAGAGCTTGTTCCTCCCCCTGTGTGGCTACTGGCTGGAAGTCATTCTCAGCTCTAGAGATCAACCCCAGTTCTTTGACACTTGGGCCTCCCCCTACAGGCAGCCCACAAAATGTCAGCTTATTCACAGCAAGCAAAGGAGAGAGATTCCAGACAGACTGATGCTATCAATTTGGGAATATATTCTAATTACCATGTTCATGCAATCATGCTCGCCCATCACCTTTGCCATGTACTGTCGGTCAGAAGCAGGTCAAGGCCCCACCCACACTCGTTAAACAAGGATGTGAATACCAGGAGGGGAGGATCATGGAAGCTGCCTTAAGACACCTGGTGACCTTGATAAGTCTGACGGTGAAGGCTAAAAGGAAAGTGAGAAAAAATGCCATTGCAAACAAGGAGATCCTCGCTACATAGTGGCAGGGAGTTTAGCAACACTGTCACCTGTGGCAAAGTGGAAAGTGGGAAATGCACCTAATGAACTGTATGATCTAGTAAACAGACAAGATGTTGAAGGCACCCCTCATTTCTTCTTCTGTCTTAGAACAAAATGTGAGAGGTGAGATATAAACAGATAGAGGCACTGCAACACCAAAAAGAACTAGGATTTGATGAGTTTGAAAATTCCCAGGCTCAAAAAAAAAAAAAAAAAAAAAAAAAAAAAAAAAAAGTCTCTCCAGCCAGCAACAATGTTAAAATTAAGAAACTGGCTTCTGATCAAACAGGACAGTGTCAGGAAAATATAGTATAAAGTTGAAGTCAAGGGTATGACTATAAAATTTCCTACTAAGATCTTAGATCAAGGTTTCCAGGACTCTTAATGGTGTTTTTTTATCAGCATAAGCCCAAGATAGAGGGGAACTTAACTCAAAGAATTTTGGGGGTTTAGTCTAATGAAGTGAACCCAATAAGATTCATAAAAATCTACAAAGATTTTAAGAGAATTGTATTGGCAGAAACATTACCAGCTTAAACTGTAAAGGACAGAGACAGCATAAATGGAAAAGAGGTATTTGGATTCTCAGACTTCTATGGATGAAAGGCAGACTGAGAAAACTACTCAGCTGCAAACACATGCTATCTTTTGTGGAAAAGGATAGATGACTTGGGGGTAGAGCCAAGAGCCATGAATGATATTCTTAGGACTTAACTGGAGTCTTAATAGAAGAATTGCCGCTGAGTCCTGTGTGTTTCTCACACTTCCCCCGTTGAACACAAGGTATCACTGCTATGAAAACATGGCAGTTACCCTGTGCCTGCCCCGCCTTGTTTGTTGGGTGGGTAGGGGAAGATGATATATCTTTCCATTCCACAGGTTTTCGGAAGGAAAGGAAAAGCACTTGGGGAGCTGTATCTAAGGAGCCATACCTGAGGTGCCTCCTGCATACCTGGACCAGCTGTCATGATGTGAGGACACTCAAGCGTCCCAAGGAGAATCTTTGTGCACAGGAACGGCTGACCTCCTGCCAACATGCAGCACTCACTGGCTAGGTATGTGAGTGGGTCCCCCTGCAAGGGGATTCCACAGCCTCAGCCAAGCTTTCGTATGACAACGGCTCTGACTGACATCTGATCACAGCCTCCTGGGTGACACAAAGTCAGCCCCCAACTTTCAGCAACTCTCAGACACTGAGTAAGATAATAAATATTTATTATTTAAGCCGCTAAGTTTTAGGGTAACTGATTATGCATAATGAAGTTTCCCAGGGCCATTTGGTTTAATCCTCCCAATGAACCCAGGTGAGAAGTCAGGAATGTCATAGATTCAAGTCATAAGTCATTTCATTATAAAAGGGGCAAAAATCATAACTTGCATTACCTTCTAGAACAGAAGTCAGCAAACTTTTTTGGAAGGTACCATACTATTTTAGACTTTGAGAGACATACTGTCCCTCTCATAACTACTGAACTCTGAGTGGCTTGTAAGCAGCCACAAAGAACACAGAAACAAGTGGGTGTGGCTGTGCACCCATAACATCTACAAAACACCCCCAAAACAAAAATAAATAAATAAATAAATAAAACAGGCAATGGGCTAGATTTGGCCAGGGAGCCTCAGTGTGCTCATACCTGCTCCATAACCAAACATCATCTCTTTCCATCATTATTACACCGTCGGGAGATGTTGTCATCTAGTAAGTTTCAGCTTTTCTCGGTCATTCCAGAGTTAAACTCAGTCCTCTTGAGTCTTCTGTCCTCACTTCTCTTCCATTTGGAATGGCCTCTCTGATCTCAGGACACTTCCCTAGTATCGTGGCATTGGAAGGAGGGAGAGGACCATGGACCAGTATCCCAGAAGCCTGGCGGTCTTCTCTGCTAGTTTCTACTGAGATGACCACTTCCCTCCCTCCCTCTCTCTCCCTCTCTCCTCTCCCCTCCTCTCCTCTTCTCTCTCTTTTTCTTTCCTTCTTTCTCAGTACCAGGGGTCAAACTCAAGGGCCTCAACATATGCTAGGCAAACGCTCTACCACTGAGTTACATCCCATCCCTTTCTATCTTATTCTGAGACACGGTCTTGCTAAGTTACTGAGGCTGTCCTCAAATCTGCCATTCTCCTGCCTCAGCCTCCTGAGTAGCTAGTGTTACAGGCATGTACTGCTATACCTAGAAAGACACCTTCATCTTCCTGACCTCTGGCTGTCAATCCAGGTACCCTGAATCTCCCTCCTATGAGCTGTGAGACCCCATAGGACCCACCAGAATCTCTCAGCTCTGCCCTTTTTGTACACAAAAATTCCAACATTCTTCCATGCCACTCACACATTCAAGACCTCATGGTGATCACAGCACAAGATAGACACACTGTGATTGTCACCCTAAGCCTAGGGCTTCCTGCTGAAGCTATACTGAGAGGTGAGGCCAGATGTCCTCTACTCCGGATCCCCCAATTTATTTGAGGGTTTATTTCTTTTCCAACCCCACACTTCTACCACCAGAAAAGGTTCAAGGACAGAGCCTAGCATCTTAGCTCTCCCCTCCCCACTCCAATCTCCCAGCCCAGAGTTTGCTGCTGCTTCTCTTTGTTGTGCTTTTTCAAAATCCTATCTCAATTAGATATTGAGATTCTTCCAATCTTCAGATACTTGAACCCAAGAAACAGAAGAAATACGGTTTGTATCTTGTTCCTTTCTTCATCCCTTCCTTTGAAGCAATAGGGACAAGACCTAGATTGAAGACGGAAAAAAGGAAGAGGTTACATGTAGAAAATTTAGAACAATACTGTGAAATCATGTTCAAAATCTTGTTTGGGGCTGGGGTTGTGGCTCAGTGATAGAGCACTTGCCTAGCATGTGTGAGGCACTAGGTTTGGTTCTCAGAACTATGTACAAATAAACAAATTAAATAAAGGTCCATCAACAACTAAAAAATTTTTTTAAAAATCAATTTGCTCAACAAGTAGATTTTATTTTTAAACTTTATATATATATATGTATATGTATTAGTTGTAGTTGGACACAATACTTTTATTTTATTTATTTTTATGTGGTATTGAGGCTCGAGCCCAGTGCCTCACACATGTAAGGCAAGTGCTCTACCACCGAGCCCCAGCCCCAGCCCCTAGATATTATTATTATTACTATTTTACATAAAGGAAACTGAAACCTACAGAGATTAAGAAGCTGGGATTCTTGGCACAAAGCCCTGGATTTAGAACCAAAAGTCAAGATTGGAACTTGGGCATCCATTGGTGGTGTCCCAACTCCCCCTTCCTCTTCCTGACCCCAGCACTGTCCACGGGACAGATGGACCCTGGCTCCCTAAGCCCCTGCCATACAATTCTAATCCCAGTACTCTATCCTAGAAGAATATGGCACCTCCTCCTTTGTCAGTCTTGGCGATCTCTCTCAGAACCTCCCTCGCTGCAGACCAATGTCAGGTGGTAGCAATTGGGACGCTGCTTCTTAGTTCCACCCTTGTTTGGCTGCATGATCTGGGCCCTTGGGTCTCAATTTTCTCATCTGTAAACTGCAGGTTACAACAGTGATTCAGTACATGGCCACTGAGGGCCTGCTCTGGCAGGCAATGTGCAGGAGGCTGGGGTTATACAAGAGACTAATACTATGGGCATTCAGCGATGAAAGCCATCCTGAGGTGCAGGATTTGCCCTGCTGATGGGGGCTTCTCAGGGAGGGTCTTTTGATCCGTGAGTGCTTTTTTCCCTAAAGAATGTGTCGATAGGTGCTTTCTTGTTTCATCAGGCTGCTGGGGCCCCAGAACAGTTGGCAAAGCAGTTGGTCTCTTTGCCTCCAATTTGTAGGTGGGGTAGATGTGGTGGGACCCAGGGGGTCTGGGAGATTGGGAGCCTCATATTCAACAAGTTGCAGGGGTGGGGCGGGGGGGAGCATTGGCAGATGCTCCCTTTCAGGAATGGATGGGAAAATTCCCACTCATCCCTCCCTGATAACAGAAGTCAAAGGCCACCTCACCTCCTTAGTGCAGACTTCCTTGACTTCCTCATAAAACACATACCTCAAAGACAGCTTAATGGTCCATCCTCTGGGCTTCCCCCAGCCCTTGCTTGTTGTTCCATACCAAGAGATACAGAACAATAGGGGCCTCATCTGATGCAGATAGTTTCTTCTCTGAGCCCCCATTCTAGTGTCCCTAATTATGAAATGTTAGAAATTAGGAGTCCAGGGGCTGGGGATGTAGCTCAGTGGTAGAAAGCTTGCCTAGCATGTGGGAGGGCCAGGACTGCATCACCATTACTGCCCCCCCACGCCCCTGCAAAATGAGGAATCTAGAGTTTGGAGTCACCCATATAGCTGACATTCCCCTCTTGGCCCTTTTCTAGCAAAATAACCCTGAGCAAAGTAATTTCTGTAAATTTGTTTCCTCTTCTGTAAAAATGAATGATTATCATGCCTGCCTCCCCAGAATTAAAGGTTTTTTTTTTTTTTTTTTTTTTTTTTCAAAATCAGCGCTCTCTCTCAGACCTCCCTCGCTGCAGACCAGTGTCAGGTGGTAGCAACTGGGACGCTGGTCGCCTGGTACAGAGGGGTAAAAGAGGTCTCTTGCAAGCCCCAGACCTAGAGGGGTTGCACCGCCAAAGGTCTGTTTATCCTTTTGGCATCACAAGGCCGGGTGTGCGTGGTGGCGGAAGAGGCACGGTGGGTGCCTCTGGATACCCAGAGACCCAGAACCAGCTGTAGGTCAGATCACTCAGAAAGTGGCCAAGCTGAGCTGGAGACAGGTCTGCAACTCAACCGCAGTCGCTTTCCACGGCCTCTGCTGCTGACGCACACCCACCTCCTTCAGTATTTTCCTTCTCTCTTCTCCTCGCCCCCGCTTCTCTCCTCCTCTAATTCCGTGGCTTCCCCATGTGGGAGGCGGGGTCTCTAGGCAGGAGATGGGATGTCAGACCCCCAGCCTAAAGCTGGGGAAAAGACCCTCCAGACCCGGGCTCTGGCTTTGGTTCACAGTAGGGTGACAACGTCAGGGTCTCTGGAAACCCCGCGAGTCCCCGGAAATGGGGGCGGAGTCTGGGGAGCCCGAAATGGGGAATGGGACTCATAGACTACCAGGGAGTTCCTCTGCCTGCGAGGACGCGTGAGGGAGTCCCTCAGCAGAGTGGTGGGCAGGGCTTCCCTGTGCCCTGGGCGGTGCCGGAGGGGGCGTGGTCTCCCGGGAGGGGCGTGGTCTCCCGAGAAGGGGCGTTGCTCTGCGGACTAGGGCAAAGCTAGGCCGCAAGGGGCGGAGCCTTAGGTGAGGCGGGGCTTCCGTGGGCGGAGCCAGTTAGGCGGGGCCTCGGTGCAGGGGGCGGAGCGTCGCAATTCGCGTTCGTCCCCCTCCCCGCGGCCCTGGGTGTCCCCGTGACGAGGCAGCACGGAGCCGCCGCGGGCTCGGCCCATCCCGCCGCAGCAGCTCGGGGGCCGAGCGAGGACGAGGCGGGGAGGGAGCAGTACACAGCGGGGATCCGAGCGCGGCCAGGTGAGGCCGCCAGGGCTGAGGGGGCGGGGGCTGCGCCGGGCGGGAGCGGGGGGCGTGTTTGCGTGTCTGTGGGTCACCGGGGGAGTGGGTCCGAGGCCGGTGCCTGTAGCTGTTTGCGCGTCTTCTGGTCCCTGCAGTCGTGGGTCGGGGCTGGGTTCTGCGCCCGTCCGGGCTCTGCCCGCGGGCCTCCGGTGTGCAGGACTGTGCACGCGCGCGCATGTTTATGTGGAGGGGCCGCTGGCTGTGTATCTGCGTATGCGCTGGGCCGTCATTGTGCCGCCCCGGGCGCGGGGCGCGGGCCTGCCCAGCCAGTCCCTACAGCATAGGGATGTTTTCCAAACAGGCTGCCTGCAGGAGACAGCTCTGCTGCAGCCTGAGCCAGAGCGGGGAGCGCCGCCGCCCCCACAGGCCTCCAGAGACCCGGCGGCCTGGGGACCGCCGACACCCGAGAGACGGAGGGGGTGCGCATCCAGGGGAGTCCAGAGGCCTTGCCCTCAGGGCGAGGTCAAGATGGGGAGACTGAGGCAGATGGATGGGGAGGTGGAGGTAGACGACAGGAGGAGAGGGGGAGGAAGGTGGAAAGAGAAAAGGACAGTGCTGGGAGGACAGAGGGTCATTGAGAAACAGACAGACGGACAGAGGCCTAGACCTACAGAGGGGCAGAAAGATGATGATGGATAGATGAGTGCAAAGAACCTGACAGATGGTAACTCAGAGGTGCTGGAGCTAAAAGCTCAAGTCAGGAACTGAGTCCCAGACCAGGTTAAGAGCCCCCAAGTCCTGGGTTGCCCTCCTTCCAAGCCCATCCCAGACTGGAATCTTGGTCACCAGCCAAGTTGTTCCATCCCTCTGGCCCCACCAAATATCTGGGACCTCTGACTCTGCCACCTCCCCCTCTTGTTTCCATTCCACCCATCTCCCCTTCGTGGTGTCCCAGCAACCTGTGTCCCTTGAGGGGAGGCAGAGGTGAAAGGTTGCCATAACAATAGATATTCGAAAGGTCACTCTGCCTTAACCTGGGTCTTGCAGCAGACTGGACCTGGGATTGAGGAGAACTGGGGTGGGAAGCTGCAAAGCTCTCTTCTTTCTCACCCTGCCCAGAATGGTGCTCGAAGGAAACCCTGAAGTGGGGACCCCCCGAACCTCAGACCTCCAGCACCCCGGGAACAAGGGCTCTTGCATCCTTTCTTCCAGTGAAGATGCACAGCCGGGCGAGGAGCCCATCAAGTATGGTGAACTCATCGTCCTGGGGTGAGCCTCCCTGGTCCAGGAGGAATGGGCACCCAGCAGCCAGAAGGAGGGCCCCAACTCCCCACAAGTAGGGCCTTCTGCTGTTTGTCCCTTGTTCCCTTCCCAGCTGAAAGACAAAATTGACCAAACCCACCTCAATTCATAAAGATTATTTTATCTTCCTGCTTCTCTTAAATTCCTGAGACAACTCTAACAGACCACTCAAGTTTCTGATTATATGAGAAAAAAGTAACAACAGCTGCCTTCTGCAATGCTCCCGCAATGTGTTGTGTGGGGCAAAGAACTTGGTTCTGCAACAAAACTGCTTGATTCCGATTCTGCCTCTGCGAGTTGCTGAACTTCCCTGTGCCTCCATTTCCCCATTTTACAAACAGGGAGGATATTATTCCCTACCTCAGAGGGTTGTCGGAAGGAAGGAAGGAAGGAAGGAGGTGATTTCTGTAAAGTACGTAGAACAGCGCCTGACACGTATCAAGTGATCTGGGAGGCAGGCCTGTGCCAAGCCCTTTCATGGACATTATTTCATTTCAATCTTCACAAAGATGCTGTGAGGAAGGAGGTGAGGAAACCGAGGCTCAGAGAGGGGAAGTGACTGGCCCAAGGGCACACAGCTGGTAAGTGGCAGGGCTGGAATTTGGACCCAGGTCTTTCTTACTCTAGGTCTAGTGCACTCTCACGAAACCACAGCTCACCCTCATGCTACAGATGGGAAAACTGAAGCCAGGAGAGAGGAAGCAATTGGCATTGGTGGCTGGGCAGACCTCATCCTTTCCTGGTTTGGGCCTGACCTGAATCCCTGCCCCTCCCTCACAGCTCTTGCCCCAGGCACAGATCCCTCTTCTGCCTCCCTCATCCATGTCTCCTTGTGGCCTCTCTCTGCCATCAGTCCAGAAGAAACTACTTGATAAGCTACAGTCTCATGATGATGATTATCAAGGATTAATAATGACTACTGTTTGTTGACACTTAGGTGTCATGGGCTTTTTTTCCCTTCATAACAATAATAGCTAACACTTATCAAGGGCTTGCTGTCACTGTGCCCAACTCCATGCAAGCATTTTCAAACGTTTTATCTCATTTAGTTCTCAAAATGAAACTACTAGGTCAGTTCTGAAAAATTAGCCCCATTACTCCAGGCCCATCTGGATCCTGATCCTGGGTTGGGACCACTGCCATCTACACCACCCCTCTCCCCATGGGAAGAACTCAAAAGGGCAAAAGCAATGCCTCTCTCAGGGTGCTTGCCTGAGAATAACAGCTGCTTGTTGTCCACAAGGGCTGGCTTTGCAGCTGAGGGCAAGGCCACTGATGGGGGAGTATGTAGACCTAACATACCCTCACCAGCCATCTGTTCTCTGCAGAGCAGGGAAGCTCCACCCTGGCTGTGCATCAGAGCAACTGGAAAGCACATTGAGAACACACATTGACAGGCTCACCCCAAACCTACAGAATCAGAATCTCCATGGGTAGGGCCAGAGAATCTGGACTTAAAAAAACTCACCAGGAGATTCTGATTTAAATGGTCCTTGTCTGTATGTGGCAGCTATTCACCCATCAGTTCCTGCTCCAAAACCTTCTGTGGCTCCCCACTGCCTACAGAATAATTCTTGACTTGTGCTCAGGGCCCTTCTACCAACTTCATCTTCCCCTGCTACACTTTACAACCCAAATCACCAACCCCTGATCTCACCAAACCCTGCCAGCCTCTGGGCTTCAGCTCAGGTGGAGACCTCCATCTAGAAGGATGTCTGCGAGTCTGGAGTCAGGCAGACCTGAGCTCAAATCGGAACTTTTTAACTTACTAGGCTGGGGCAAGTCACTCTACCTCCCTGGGCCTCCATTTCTCTTATTCGTAAAATGGGAAGAAAGACACTTGCCTGGCAGGACATTGCACAGATTCCATTAGGTAATTAATAACGTGAAGGGCCAGGAACACAGAGGCAGCAGTACATGGCAGCGACCAAGGCTCTGACTCACCCCATCTTTGCTTCTCATCGTCATTTCCCTGGGACAAGAGCTGCAAAGGTGGGTGGCAGTGTGACACGTATGGAGAGACAGAGGTAGTGGCATCCTGGACCTGCTCATGTCCTTCATTCATGTTCTAGTAGTGGTGTAATAAATCATAGTTTGCTACAGGTGAATCCTTTCTAGCTCTTTATGGCCTTATATAGGTGTTCCCTCTCCCCAGAAACCTGAACCCGGGGTCAGAATTCCCTCTGCCTCTGGGCCTGGGGTGTGCTTGGCGTGGGCCCAGGGGCACGTTGTTGTGGCGGTTGGTACCTGGGTCCTTGGGAAACTGGAGGCCCCTCCACTGGTGGCTCAAAACTGATCACCGATATATCATTTCTACCATCCCAGCATCCAGCAGCTGCCCAGGCACAGCTCAGGCATCCAGGAACACTTGGTTAATTGAACGCAAGACACCCAAATCACCAATCTGCTAGCTTTGGTTGGTTCCCGATCTTGTTTAGGAAGGTTGGCAGTTTTCTTCAAGTCTTGCTGGGGGCTTACTTTCTCTTTTTCTCTCTCCTCCTACAATCCTTTTTTTCTTAATCCCCACAACCACAGCTACAATGGGTGTCTGGCAAGTGGGGACAAGGGCCGTCGGCGAAGCCGCCTGGCACTGAGCCGCCGGCCACATGCCAACGGAGTGAAGCCAGACGTCATGCACCACATCTCCACACCACTCGTCTCCAAGGCAAGCAGTTTATCCCAGCAGATGGCACCGTCCTGCCCACCCTGCCCCAGGTCCAGCTCTTCAGCCTTCCCAGACCTTCCAGCCACAGCCTCGGTGGTGCCGCCGGGGAGTGCACTGTGCTGTCACTCACAGCCTCGTGGCTACCAGCAGAATGGTGATGGTGGGAAGTCCTGTAGTGTGCACAGGACTTTACAGTTTGCAAAATGTTTTCTTGACCACCAGACCTCACTCACTGGATGGAAATGATTGTTTTAGAGGCAGCCAAGGCTCCTAGAGTGGGATGTGATGGTCACACAGCAGTAGCAAAGGGAAAAACTTGACCTTAGAGGATCGGGGGTAGAAGTCAGCTTTTGCTAGTTCCAGCTGTGTGGAACCAGGTCACTTCTCTCTGAACTGCAGCTCCCTCAACTGTAAAATGGGAACCATAAGTCCATCCTTGGGGTGACTGGAGGATTAAGTAGGATAATAGGTGCAGAGCACCTGCTGTGCAGACCCTCAGCACAGGATTCAGCTGCCCTTCCCTGGGGATAGCCACTGGGCCCTGAGCTCATTTCTGGCTCGGAAACTTACACCTCTCATGGTCACATGCCCTGGGAGGTGACTTCTTTCTCCCCACCAGGCACTGAGTAACCGAGGCCAGCACAGCATCTCATACACGCTGTCCCGGAGCCACTCAGTCATAGTGGAGTATACGCATGACAGCGACACAGACATGTTCCAGGTATGCTCAACCCCTCCACCAGCCTCCTGGCCTCTGAGTCCGCAGGCCACAGGGAGGAGCTTTGGGGCGTGGGGGCAGTGCTCTGCTCTTCAGATGAGGAAGCAGGATGTCCTAGCATGGGCCACTGGCTGTGCACTGACAAGCAAGGCAGCAGGGGTGTCACCACGCGGACTCGAGATGCCCAGCGTGGGGGCCATTGGCCTCTGAGGCCAGAGGGCAGGTGTGAGAGTCCTCATATCTGGGTTCAGATGCCCACTTCATCACTTATGATGGGATGACTTTGGGCAAGAGCCACCTGACCTCTCTGGGCCTTGGTTTCCCCAACTGTAAGTGGTACGGATAACAACACCCACCCCACAGGAAGATTAACTGAGGTGTTACACATAACGTGCTTAGCTTAAAGTACTCCTACTGAAGACCCACTGTTCACTGTGAATATTTAAGCCTTCCATGCCAGAGGTGCCACTTCCCCACGGTTACACAAGCAGATCAACTAGCTTTTACTGAGTGTGGGGGAGGCAGAGAAGGAGATGCTTCACCCATGTCCAGTTGGATGTGGAGACCCCGTCTGGAAGCCCAGAGCCCCTTCTCTGGCAGCCTTGTCAGGTGGTGGCCCTGCACACAGAACAGCCGCTGGGACACTGGGGTGGGAAGCCATGATTCCAGCTGTGTGTGTAACCCCTGTGCTTGCCCTCCCCTCCCTTGCAGATTGGCCGCTCCACAGAGAACATGATAGACTTTGTGGTAACGGACACATCCCCTGGAGGAGGAGCTGCAGAGGGCCCCTCTGCCCAGAGCACCATCTCCCGCTACGCCTGCCGCATCCTCTGTGACCGCAGGCCACCCTATACTGCCCGCATCTATGCCGCTGGCTTTGACGCCTCCAGCAACATCTTCCTTGGAGTGAGTGACCCCCAGGCAGGGACCAGCTCTTCATCAGAGAGTGAGCTAAGCGGGAGGCTGGGGAGGTGCAGGGCCCTGCAGTGGTGGGCCAACCCACAGTCAACCGAACCATGACCCACACAGGGCTCCAGGTCAGGTGCTGCCCAAGTCATGTGGGCCTCTCTGGATTGCCTCTGAACTTGGGGTAGAGAGGTAGCCCCTCTGGCACACAGCCTGCTGGGGGTACTCAGGGATGTGATCTGATCCCTCATGTGGTCCCAGGAGCGGGCAGCCAAATGGCGGACCCCTGATGGCCTGATGGATGGCCTGACCACCAATGGGGTCCTGGTGATGCACCCTGCGGGCGGCTTCTCTGAGGACTCGGCCCCAGGTGTCTGGCGGGAGATCTCGGTCTGCGGTAACGTGTACACACTGCGGGACAGTCGCTCAGCCCAGCAGCGGGGGAAGCTGGTAGGTGGCCCACTCCATTTCCCCGACAGTCCTTCCCAGGCCTGCATAATATGTCCATCCCCCCGCCCAAGGTGGGAGATAACCTGTTGTCCTCATGCCCAAGGGAGCTCCAGTGGGCTCCATCTAGAGTCCCAGGCTCAGGGAGTTCTTGGCACATGCCACTTGCCTCCAGGCAGGAGCAGACCAGCATCCCCAGATGTACCTGTGCAGTGCTGGAGCTCCCTGGGGTGCTGAGGAGTGGAGCTACGCAGACACGCCATGCAGGGCAAGAGCAGTGAGGCTGCGGCAGCTTCAGACATCACGCCCTCTTATGAGGATGACATTTGGCCCACGTGTGAGCAGTTTAGAGCCTTGAGTGCTGGCAGTTTGTAGCGTGTCTGTCACGTATAAGCGGGTTTTGCTTTATTATCCTCTCCCAGCAGGAGAGGGCCATTGGAGTAGTTCTGACAGTACCCGCCACGTGGAAGCACCATGGGCACAGATCAGAGCATGCAGGTTCGGAGCTGGGAGTGAGTCCTAGTGAGAGGTTGCGTGTGGCCACACAGGGCTCTTCCCAGGTGTAACACACTGGCCAGTGAGATGGAAACCTCAGGGAAAAGCAAGGCTGATCTAGAGATTCTACTGGGAGAGCTGAGAAGCATTATTTAAAAAATCTATGCCCACGAACTATCCAGACACTTGTTGAGCTATGTGCCAGGAACTTTCCCAAGTGTTTATGTTGATTGATTCATTTAATCTTCATGAGACCCACTTGAGATGGGGACATGGAACCCACCTTGAGGATGAAGAGACTGACACACAGAGAGGTTAAGCTGTTCTCTTAAGAATACAGAGTTGCTGAACTGTGAGGTTACTCCAGAGTCCTTACTGTTAACCATGAACTCTAGGACAGCTGATTTGACCTCAGTATCTAGCATTCTGCATGAGAGGTGTTTTCTGCCTCTACCATTATGGGACAGCTTTGGAAAGTGTTTTAGAAAAACCCTATTTGGGTCCTAACTCCTAGTTTGACCAGCGAGGACACCAAAGCCCAGGCTGAGAGTGAGGGACAGCAGGTGCCTGGGGAGCATCTGCTGCCCTCCCACGTGGCCTCCCAGCCTGCCCTGCTGGCCCAGCATGCCTGTCCAGAGAGTGTTAGTGGGATGGACGGATGGCTTGTCTGGGGTGAGGCTGCCTGATGGTGGGGCTGGGGCCTCTAAGGCTAAGGCCCTTCTGCTGCCTCTGGCAGGTGGAAAATGAATCCAACGTGCTGCAGGACGGCTCGCTCATCGACCTGTGTGGGGCCACACTGCTGTGGCGCACTCCGGCGGGGCTGCTGCGGGCACCCACGCTGAAGCAGCTGGAGGCCCAGCGGCAGGAGGCCAATGCAGCGAGGCCCCAGTGCCCTGTGGGCCTCAGCACCCTGGCCTTCCCCAGTCCAGCCCGCGGTCGCACAGCACCTGACAAGCAGCAGCCCTGGGTCTACGTCCGTTGCGGCCATGTCCACGGCTACCACGGCTGGGGCTGCCGGCGGGAGCGGGGCCCCCAGGAGCGCGAGTGTCCTCTCTGCCGCCTTGTGGGGCCCTATGTGCCTCTGTGGCTTGGCCAGGAGGCTGGCCTCTGCCTGGACCCTGGGCCGCCCAGCCACGCCTTTGCACCCTGTGGCCACGTCTGCTCTGAGAAGACTGCCCGCTACTGGGCCCAGACACCGCTGCCGCATGGCACCCATGCTTTCCACGCCGCCTGCCCCTTTTGTGGGGCCTGGCTCACTGGTGAACATGGCTGTGTCCGCCTCATTTTCCAGGGGCCACTGGACTAGGCTGCTGGGGCCTTTGCTGTCATGCCCACCTGCCCGCCCAGGTCCCCCACCCCCTGCAGCCCAGATGGAGCTCTGCATGTGGGACTCTACCTGTTGGCACATAACCTCACCAGTTGGACACATTGGATGGGCTGTGGCCCTCCCCTAAGCTCCGGTTCCCAAGGGGTCCCCAAGATCTCTACCCTGGTCATACTGGTCAGCACCAGTGCTGCCCCAGGCTGATGGAGGGAGTCCAGCCCCATGCCCCTGCCCTTCCTGGGGCATCCCACATCTTGCCGCCTACACTGTGCCCCTGGGGGAGTGAAGGAGCTGTGGTTCCTGACCCCCAGCTTAGGCTGGCTGTGCCCTGAGCCTGCCAAGTTAGTAACAGATATCTGTCCTTCCTGCTGCTGCCCCGGGCTCCCCTATAAACCTCACTGCTCAGCTGCCCTGACAAATCCACGTGTCCCGCATGCATGCAGATCCTCCAACCCTGAGCAAGTGCTGGGTGGGCAGCAGGCTGGCACTGGCATTTGCTGATGCCCACCACAGGCTAGACTCTGTGCCCGGTGGGCTCTGGGGAATGCAGAGATAATCAGGTTCTCCACCTGGTGCAGTACACGATCTAGTGGAGGATGGACCAAATTACCAAATGACAGAATTCTTGGGGGCTGGGGAAGAGTCCTTGCTGGCCGTGGGAAAGTAAGCGAGGCTGAGATTCAGCTTCCATGGTGGCTCAGAATCCTCCAGGCCCATAGGATGGGATGGATGCTGTGCATACTCTGTGCAGGCTGCAGGAAACAGGAAACAGGGCTGAGCGACAGATTCTAGGGACTAGGGCATGGACTGTAGGGGGCAGATGGGGCTAGAGCAGGAGGCAGGGCCAGGCTGATGGGAAGATGCTGGATGGAGGATTTGTACCCTTATTTGTGGACAGCCAGGGGTCAACAAAGCAGGGAGAAGACTCTTGGCTCCAGAGCATTGGCTCTGACACAAGGGCTACCATCACTGAGTGCCCACGTGTGCCCCACACTGTGCTAATCGTAATAACAACTGTGTTCATTGAGCACTCACCAGGCACCAGGCTCTGCTTCTCGGAGGTTTTGCTGTTTAATCTTCACAGTAACCCAGGGAGGGAGGTGTTACCATTTGCATTTATAGGGAGATAAAGGCACATAGCTAGAAAGTGGCCAAGCCAGGACTTGAACCTACAGCTGTCCATCGGGGTACAGCCTGCCCCTCTCCCTTATGCTGTGGCTTTCCTTCAGTGAGTGGAGCTAAACTGAGCATGGTGTTCAAGTCTGTTTCATCAAAGGGCTGGAAAATGGGTTGGTGGACATCCACTGCTCCATGGCCCAGCCCCATGCAAGGCCCATCCTCCCCAGCTTCCTGCCTAAGGAGAGACCTGCCCAGGCTGGCATCAGAAGCTGGCAACCACATCTGCTGGCCACCTGCACCACAGCCAGATGCAGTGGGCCATCAACCAGACTGGGGTGTTCTGAGCAAGAACTGAAGGTTTCTGAGAAGATACAGAGAGTCTCTCCAGAGGAAGGGCAGAGTTGGGAGGGCATCCCAGGTGAGGGAACAGCATGGCAGGACAGGGAAAATACTTCGTGACCAATGAGCTTGGTGTTCAGGAGGTGGGAAAGAGGAATGGGGCTGTGGGTGTTTGGGCTGGGGTCTGGTGAGCCCTGGTTGTCATGGAGTCCAAGTCTGAGTGGACCCCTTATGCATTCTGGTCATGGGTTATTTCTTTTTGTGAGCCAAGAGCCAAGCTGGGTTGCCCTCTGACCAGCCAGGAAGTCAGGTAGATGGATGTTCTGGAGATATGAAAAAAGAAGGTTCTGCATGCAGGCAGGATGGGGGTATCATCCCAGTGCAGCAGGGATGCCAGACCCTTAGGAGTGCAGATTCCTGATGGTGCCCACCTGGAATCCAAGCGACTCAGGAGGCTAAGACAGGAAGATCTCAAGTCTGAGGCTACCTTAGTCAACTTAGCAAGACCCTGTTTCAAAAAAGAAAAACTACTAAGGATATAGCTTAGTAGTAGAGAGGCCCTGGGTTCAATCCCCTGAACTGCAAAAAGGAGGAGTGCAATTTTCCCTGGAGGGAACTTCCCAAGGCCACACAGCTGGTTGGGACCAGAGACCAGAGACCTTGGCTGTTGAGAGGACACAGGGCACCCTTGTGTGTTAGAAGAGAGAGATGTGATTGCATCCTAGCTTCCTTGCTAAGTACCGCTTAGCTAGCATGGGATGGAGGGCAGAGAGGGATGCTGGAGTGGGTGTGGGAGTATTTCAAACCGCCCTACAGTGGTAGAAATACAGTTCTCCCCAGTCATTCCCTCTTCTGACCCTGTTGGGAACCAGAAAAGGGAACAATCTGATCCTATTTTTGGTAGGGAGTTGCAGACTCTGGGAGGAGAGACAAGCAAGGGGCACTACTTGGGTGCTGGAGAGAAATTAGAGGTGTTGGCAGGAGGGGTCAGATGGCCCTGGACTTGCCGCAGCTCTGCCCCTTGCCAGATCTTGGAGCCTCATTTCCAAAGTTGTTAAATGGGATGATAGTCCCTCCTTATCAGGTGGCTGTGAATGTCTGGAAGGCACCTGTGGCATAGTAGACACTTAACACTACTTCCTCACCTATCCCTTTGACATTCTCCTGGGGAAGGGCCAAGACAAGAGATGAGCATGACTCCAGTGAGTAGATGGCTCTATGTGAGTGTATGTGTGCACATGCGTTTTGGGGACAGGTGGAAGGGACAGTGTGGTGGAAGGTTCGAATAAGGCTAGACCCTAGTTCAGGGACTCTGGAAGACATCTGTGTGTTCTTAGGGAAGTCAATGAACCTCTTATCCTCAGTCTTACCATCTGTGCAATGGGTAAAGTGGTATCCTATCTCAGGGGTTTTGCAAGAATTAAATGAGATTCTCCATGGCAAGCGGCTGGCCAAAGACTTCAGTTAAGCGCTCCCATTAGCTGCCATCATAAAAATGGGATCTTGAGCTTGGTTGAGGGGCCTGTGTACCCAGCTCTTTAACTTGCCCAAGCTGTCCTCTGGTGGTCGTGGACAGCTTTACCTCCTATGACATTTGACTTCACCTGAATCAATCCATTTTATAACCATTTTAAAGACAATGAGAATTGAGAGGCAGGAAAAAAGAATGACTTTCCTATGGACATAGACCCCTTTATTGAGCTCCTCCTTATAATGACAATTGTCATGAGAGCCAACTGCTAGTAGCATTGTCGTGCCAAGCAGAAACTTGGCACCTGTGATGGGCAGTTGCTGCCCTGGACCTAGACGCAGGCATCGCACATACACGCACACAACTCTAGAGGGAAGCACTGCCCAGTCGACAGTCACTGAAGCCTACAATATCCTTGGAGTGGTTTCAGTTAGCCCGGTTTTCCAGCTGATGAAGTCAAGGCTCGGAGAGGTGAAGTGACCCAACTAAGGTCACAGAACCCGTTGGTGATAAAAACCCGATTTGACCTTAGGCAATCTGACTCCGCCCTCCGTCTGACCCGAGCCTGTAGCCATGCTCCCCACTCGGCCCACGTTCAGCACCAGGCACTTCCACTTGCATGCCGCACCCAGGCCCAGACTTCTGACTTGTTTAGAGTGGACTTCCCACCCGCCTCTGCGCTGGGCTGCCTTCCGGGGTCGCAGGAAACTTTCTTATCCAGCAGGCACCTGGCAAACACCAAGAAACCGCCAGCCCCTTCCTGCCCTCGCCCTGTGTGCTGAGGAAACTGTGGCTTGGAAATGCTTAGCGGCTGCCTTCAGGCCCACGCGGGTGGGCGGCGGTCCAGTGAAGCACTCGCGAGTGTTTCTCTGCGCCCCTGCGCTGGTGGGATCACCTCGGCTCGGCCGGAGCCTGCAGCCTGGATTCCCCGAACCGAGAGTTCTGCGGTCTCCAGAGAGTCTCCCCGCCAGACCCCCGTGTCCAGTGAGAACGCGAGAGCCGCATTATTCCCATTGTGCAGGTTTCCACCTGCAAAATTGAGGTCGGGGGACCGAGGCGAAACCCCAAAGAGCAGGGTCTTGGTTGTGTGTGTAAGTGCTTCGTCCATGACACGCACGCCAGCCCCGTCCGGGCTCAGGCACCTTGTCGGCCCCGACCAGGCCGCGGCCAGGCGGGGAGCCGAAACGCCCAGCTCCTGCGCGAGCGTGGCCCACGGACAAAAGGCCAAGGCCGCAGGGCCCAGCCGCACGGCACCCTAACGCCTGGGGGCGGGAGCCGGGAGGCGGAGGAACTCGCCTTCGCGCGACTATTGGCTGATGATTCTGCCCATCTTGGCTCTGGGACCGGACAATTGGCTGGTGGGGGCGGGGTTTGCGGAGCCCCAATGAATGGGGGAGCCGGAAGCAGGAAGTGAGTTTGCGAACCGAGCAGCTGCTGCAGGTGAGGAGCGGCCCCTGGGTTTCGGGGTCATGGTGTGTCATCCTCCGGGGACCTGTGCCAGGCTGGATTGAGAGCAGGCTCATTCCCTTTCTGCCCACCTTTCAGTTACACCTTCCAAATCCGTCCCGGTCTCTAGGCCAAGGAAAGTTCCGGGAAGCAAAGAGTTAACACCTCTTTCGGAACCCGCGGGACGCGCTGTGGGGGCGGGGCCTCGTGAGTGGGTGGGGGAGACTGGAAACTCATTCTCTGTCAGCTAGGGGTGGTGGAGAATGCCTTGGGTTCGGAGACCCCCTGATCCCAACGAGGCAGTGAGACCTTTGGTAAGTGCTTGGCCTCGCCAGGTCTCATTTTCCCCACGTGTCCAATGGGTTGTGGACGTCCGACTTCCCTGGCCGAGCATATGTAGGGGGATGAGAACGGGAGAAATGCTGGGAGCCATGCGGGAGGAAGAATTCATGGGAAGTCATTGCTGCTGTAGGTACATCCTGACCAGGGCGACCTTATCTAATTTGTGCACACATGTGTTGAGGTTAGGGTTATTTTCATCCTCTTTTCAAGAAGAGAAAAGAGAGATGCGGAGCTGGGGTTGTGGCTCAGTGGTAAAGCGCCTGCCTGGCAATCGTGAGGCACTGGGTTCAATCCTAAGCACCACATAAAAATGAATAAATAAAATAAATATATTATGTCCATCTACAACTAAAAAAATTTTTTTAAAATAGTTTTAAGAAGAAGATGCAGAAAAGAAACAATTGGCTTGATTTTTAGGAGTCTAGGGCCAAGTCAGGATTGGAACATGGGGCTTCCACCTAGAAACCTGGCTCTCTGTCCTTGTGAACAGTGGTGGATGGTTGTGGGAATATGTTGAATAATTCTGAACGAGGAGGCTTGGTGGTCAGAGAAGGAGAGAAGATAGGGCAGCATCTGGACCAGAAGTCTAGAAATGAGGGTCTCTGTGCTGACCCTCTGTTGTGTGATTAAGCAAGACTCCTGTCCTATCTGGGCCTGTTTCTCCACCAGTAAACTAGGTGGTTGGATTCAGACTTGGAGATTGAGGGGCCACAGGCAAAGTATGGCTCAGTAATGTATTTTGTAATCTAATTGGGGGAGACACCTAACCTTCTCTGAGTCTCAGCATATCTGGTGAATACTGATCCGTTGGTATTCCCTTTCTCCTGGGCTTTTGGGAAGCTAAACAAGCTCATGGGAGTTCAGAACCAGGTATACTGTTAGGGTGTGTTAAATGATAGATGTGATGATGATTCCCTTTAGGGCCAATGGCGGACACCCAGTACATCCTGCCTAATGACATCGGCGTGTCTAGCCTGGACTGCCGTGAGGCCTTCCGCCTGCTGTCACCCACAGAGCGCCTCTATGCCCACCACCTGTCCAGGGCCGCCTGGTACGGAGGTCTGGCTGTGCTGTTGCAGACCTCCCCTGAGGCCCCCTACATCTATGCCCTCCTCAGCCGCCTCTTCCGTGCCCAGGACCCTGACCAACTGCGCCAACATGCCCTGGCTGAAGGTCTTACCGAGGAGGAATATCAGGTCAGTTCACCCAGGCCAGCCCTCCTTTCCTGTGTGGTGGCTTCTGGGCGTAAGGAACCAAGATGCAGGTGGAGGATTAGACCAAAGATTACAAACTCAGGACCCTTCTCTCCTAGAGCCTAAGTCTCTGTAAAAATACACAAATGGTTGTCTGTACCTTTGATGTTGTAATGAATCACTTAGAACAGTGCCTACTTCAAGGTAAGTGATGGCTGCTGAGATTATAATGAACGCAGAGGAAGGAGTCAAGGCTAGACATCGGGCAGTCCACATTCTGAAATCTGAACCAGTTCTGGCTGTGGGCAGAATGTTCTGCCTGCTCCTGGTTTTTGTTTGTTTATAGATCTGTTGGCTAAGTAATACATGAATTCTTTGAGCATCGCAGTAATGCAGAAGGGCACAGAATAAAACACAAAGATTGCTCTTTCTCAGGCCTCTCCAGAGGTGACCACTGTGGCTGGTGTTTGTATATTGCATGGCTATACCTGTATGTGCACAAGGTGTTAGGTTCTTATTTTCTCTTTCACATAAATGAGATCATGCTCTTGTCACCATCTGTGAACTGCCTTTTTTACCGAACACTGTGTCTTGGAGAACTTCCATGAGTACATGTTAATCCACTTCATTTTTTTTTTACCCCAGTACTGGGGATTGAATCCAGAGTCTTGTACATGCTAGGCAAGCTCTCTATCATAAAGCTATATCCCTGTTCTTTTTATTTGTTTTGAGACAGTGTCTCCAAGTTGCCCAGACTGGCCTCAAACTTGCTATCCTCCTGCCTTAGCCTTCCAGGTAACTGAGAGTACAGACGCATTCCACTGCACAGGGCTACCTCATTCTTCTATTGGATTTGAAGCATCCTACAAGAGTGTACATTATAATCAATTTAGTCGTTTTTTAAATTGCTGGACTATTAGATTGTTCCTGGTTTTTCTTACAAACAGTGCCACAGTGAGCGTTCTTGTGCACATGTGTGAGAAAGATCTATTTCTGGAGGTAGAATTGCAGAGTCAAAGGCTCTGTGCATTTATAATTAACTGATTCTGTTAAATTTTCCTAAAAAGCTTCACTGAGTTATATTCCCACTAAAAATGAACAAGAATACAACCTGTTTTTTTTAATATACTAAATAAAGAGATTGGATTGCTTATCTCTGAAGTGACGTGCTGTTTCTTCTACCTTTTTTGAACTTTGGGTATTCACTTTGCATTCCCAGGCTATGTTCTTTCTACTCATTAAAAGAGCTAGTCTGGGGGGATGCTTATAAATGGGAAGGTGCTACCCAACTGCTACTATTTTTAGTAGGATTCTTTTGTTTGCCAGTAGCAAAAACCCAGCTCAGAGTAGCTTCAATGAAAGAATCACTGGTTCACATAACTGCTTCAGGCATGGCTAGATTCAGGGGCTCAGTACTGCCATCAGGGTACAGTCTTCATCTCTCAGCTTTGCTTTCTTTCCTCACTGTAGCAAGGGTGCTCCAGGGTTTCCTGGGCTGATATAAGAGAAGACCCTTCACCAGTGGCAAGTTTCCTGGTTAGGGCTTATTGGCCAGCTGAAGCCTCATGCTCATCCTTGTAGTCAGAGAAGGTGATTTCTCTGTCCAAGACAGCTTACATACCCGCAGGAACTAGGGGGAAGGAGATTCCCCCCAATACCACCACCAAAAAAAGGAAGATTGAGGTCTTGTTACTGAGAAAGTGAGGCTGGGCTAGGGTGAGCAGAAAACGTGGCATAGGAAGATGTTTGAGGCTGCCTGGTTTGAACATTTGATGGTTTCAGTGCCCGCTTCCTGACAGGTTGGGAGCTGAGGATGAGCTCGCTAGAGAAGGAGGTGGTGTTGGGACTGGGCCTTAAATGGCACAAGGCCATAAGTGGCTGAGAGGGTGCTGGTGTGGAGGAAGCAACGGTGGATGAGCGACTAGGTGTTTTCGAACTTAGACCAGCATGGCTGGATCACAAGGATGTGGAAAATTGGTCTGTGAGCCAGACTGGGGCTCCCTAGGATCTGGGGCTCCCTAGGATCCCTTGGTTTCCCAGCCTCACCCTTACTGGCTGCACCTCGTGTGCTTGTCACATCAAGTCTCAGTTTGGGACTTCCCTCCAGTGGGAGGGCTGTGCGTCCCGGTTTCCGATGAAACACCACCTCGCCCCTCAGGCGTTCCTGGTCTATGCGGCGGGGGTCTACTCCAACATGGGCAACTACAAATCCTTTGGCGACACCAAGTTTGTTCCCAACCTACCCAAGGTGAGCTGAGGGAGGGTTGGGAAAGGTGGGGAACAGGGTGCCGGGGGGGTGGTGAAGGTAGCAAAAGGAGCCCTAGCTGGATCTGGGATTGAGCAGAGCCTTGGCCTTGTCGCTGCCACACTGTGTCACCCTGAGTGTCACCCAGCCTTGCCCTGTGCTGTAGACACATATAAAGGAAAAGCACAGACCTTGCTGACCTGAGGGTCAAGCAAGGGCAGGGTGTGGAAGTGTGAACGAGTCAGTTCTTGCAAGAATGGAACCTGCCGTCCTGGCAGAGAACGGGAGGAACCTGAGCTCAGGGCATCCCTCCTTGGGAGTGTGGGGTTTGCACCTGCCTGGGGCAGATGTTGCTCATACTCTAGGGCTTGTCAGACCTTAATGACCTGCACAAGTCGCCTGGTAATGTCAGAATGCAGCATCCAATTTGACCGGTCTGAGGTGGGCCCAAGACACTTCTCAGGCCCTGCCAGTGCCACTGGTCCCTGGACCACACTCAGGCAGAAGAGCTTGAGGGCGGGAGGGGGATCCGGAGGGCAGGTCTGTGGGAAGCACCACCAGGCCCGTGTTCTCCTTTCCCCCGCAGGAGAAGCTGGAGCGTGTGATCCTGGGGAGTAAGGCCGCCCAGCAGCACCCAGAGGAAGTCAGGGACCTCTGGCAGACCTGCGGGGAGCTTATGTTCTCCCTGGAGCCGAGGCTTCGGCACCTTGGGCTGGGGAAGGAGGTGAGGCTCTCAGCTGTTGGGGCAAGTGGAGGGCATCCTTTGGGGCCCCCTGGGGTGGAGGGAAGGGCGCTGACAGGAAGGCACTGGGCTTTTTCTCTCGCTGTGCAGGCAGAGCTGCTCTCCACTGCAGGCCTCTTTTGTCTTCTGTGAGTTGGGAAGCAGTCTGGATGGAATGCTCTCTGCATGTCCTCCCAGATCTGATCTGCCAGGATGCTGTGTGCAGGAGCGGGCAGGAGAAAAGCTGGGAGGTGGAAGGCGCTGAGGAGGGGGTGGGGACGGAGGGCTCCCAGCCCGCCCACCTCTGGAGGCTGCTTGGGCTGCGTGGGGAGAGGGCATGGCAAGCCTGGGGGTGGGCCAGCTATAGAAGTTAGACAGTGCAGAAAGGCCCAAGACGAGCATCTGTCTGTTTTATAATTTTTTCCCCTGGAAAGAGAGGGAGCAGGCAGGATGGAGGCTGGTGGGAAGAGGTATAGGATGTCTAGGAAGAGAGCCACCAGCTATCCCTGTAAGCCCCTCGCCCCTGACCGCAGCAACTCCTCTTTCCCACCTTCCCCTCTTTTCTCTAACAGGGAATCAGCACCTATTTCTCTGGGGATTGTACTATGGAGGATGCCAAGCTGGCTCAGGACTTTCTGGACTCCCAGGTTCGGGGACTGGGGACTCGTCATCAGTGGTTCAGTGGGGCTCCTCCTGTCAGCCCCTCATGATCAGTGCCTGCCCTGAGTCTTAGCTTGCACTCAGAGACATAGACATCTCGGGTCCTTGAGGTGGAAAAGTCTCGGGCAGCCCTTGTCCTTGAGATCAGCCTGCACAAACCAAGAGGACATGACACAGATGTCCCGGATGTGCCAGGCATCAAGCTGACCCTGCCCATACCCGGTCACGGGGCCTGATGACAGCCTCAGAGCAGGATGAGGTAGAACATTAGAGCTGCACTTCCAGGCTTGGGCCCTGGACTAGCTGTGTGACCAGTCTGTGAAAGGGCATCCACCTCCTGTAGCCCTGGTCAGCTGCAGTCATGCAGTGCCTGCCACGTCCAGTCCATGACTAGTACAACTAGTGCTCAGTGTAGGGAGCTGAGCAGGACCCTTGGCCCTGGCCTCCTGTCCGCCTGTACCTGCTCCCTGTCCCGCTGACTCAAGAGGATCCCTTGCCCTGATTTGCCTCTGCGCCATCTCCTTTGTAGTGACCACTCCCTCCTCGCAGCCCCCTACCCTCTCTGGACCTTTTCTCTCCCCAAATCCCTGCTTTGTTTTTTTCTAGAACCTCAGTGCCTACAACACACGGCTGTTCAAGGAGGTGGACCAGGAAGGCAAGCCCCACTACGAGGTGCGGCTGGCGTCCGTGCTCGGTACAGGTGCGCTCGGGCCCCTTCCACTTCCTCTGCAGCATCTCTGGATCCTAGTGGCTTAGGATCCTTCTAGAGGGTCCTTCTCTCCCAGGAGTTTATAGCCTGGGAGTGGCTCCAATCTCCATTTAGGGTCCTCTGTTATCTGTGAACCATCCTTGTGGATGGGCCAGGAACAGGTCTCTGGGCTCTGCCTAGTCTCAAGCCCACCCAGGAGCCAGGCAATGAGCTCTGCCCCTCCCAAGCCACCAGGACAGGGGGTGGTAATCTCAGGGGGCTTCCACTATGAGATGAAGGCAGATGTGCACAGTGTGGGTAGAAATATCCAGGCCCCATGAGGACATTTTCCAGCCCTTCTTTACCTGCCCACAGCCCCCAGCTCCCAGCCCCTGCCCCCCAGCACGCACTGCGCTATAGCGCGCTCCAGAGCGTCTGGTTCCTGTGTCCCCTCTCCAGGCCTTTGCACACTCGTTTCCTACCCAGAAGGCCCTCCAGGCCCTCCACGTTCACCCAGCCAGCTCTACCTCATCCCCAAGCCGGTGTGGACATTGCCAACACCTTGTCTTCCCACAGCCAAGTCTGTGCTGCCCTTCTCGATTCCCAGGAGCACAGTAATTCCCTGTTGGTTTTTGTTTTTCTGTTTCCCCCACTTGACTACAAGCCCCCTGGAGAAGGGATTGGGCGTTTTCAGACATCATTGTCTCCCCAGAGCCTAGCACATGCTGGACACTCAGGTGCTCAGCGTGGGAAAAAATGAAGTCAAGTGGGAACTTGCCTCCAGGTGGAGAGAATGGCGAGAGCCCAGCAGAGTGGTGGGGGAGCCACAGGGATTGGCCAGCAGTACGGTTGACTAGGAAAAGGGTGTGACCCAGGCAGAGGAGGGGATCCTGCCAGCGGAGAAGCTGGGCCTGTCCTGACACAGGATGCAGGATAGGATAGTGGTTAGGAGTGGCTCAGTGGCAGAGCACATGCCTGGCGTGCACAAAGCCCTGGATTCAATTCCCAGCACCAGGAAAACATTAAAAAATAATAATAATAATAGGGCTCTTGGGGCTGAAGCTGTGACTCAGTGATAGAGCCCTTGCCTGGCATGTGTGAGGCCCTGGGTTTGAGCCTCAGCACCACATATAAATAAATAAATAAAATAAGAGATCCATTACAACTAAAAGATATTAAAAAAAAAAAAAAGTGTGCCTCTGGAGCCATGCTGCCTGAGTGTGTTAGTTACCTATGGCTGTGTGACAAGTACTCCCGCCCCCTGAATTTAACCATACAAAACCACCTTTTCATACTTTTAGACAATGAGTCTGGAGTTGGATGGAAGGTCCAATAGTCTTCTCTTATCCATGGTTTCAAGTTACATGGTTTCAGTTCTCCACTCATGTTCAACCATGGTCCAAATATGTTGAAAGGAACATTTTCGGAAATAAACCATTCACCAGGTATAGAGGTGCATGCCTGTAATCCTAGCAACTCAGGAGGCTAAAGCAGGAGGATCTCAAATTGGGGACCAGCCTCAGCAACTTAGTGAGGTCCTGTCTCAAAAAATAAAAAGGGCCGGGATGTTGCTTAGTGGTAAAGTGCCCCTGGGTTAAGTCCCTATTACCCAAATAAATAAATAAACCATTCAGAAGTTTTAAATGATTCTTATTTCAGTATATTGTTGTTCTATCTTATTAGTAATTGTTGCAAATCTGTTACTATGCCTTCTTATGAGTTAAACTTCATCATAGCAAAACAAAATAAGTACAGGGTTCAGTTCTATCCTTGATTTTAGGCATCCACTGGGGATCTTGGAATGTGTCATCCATAAACAAAATATAGTAGTATATCCACGCATGGTGCTGCATGCTCAGGAGGCTGAGGCGGGAGGATGGCAAGTTCAAGACAAGACTGGACAAATTAGAGAAACCCAGTCTAAAAAATTTTTAAAAAGAACTTGGGGTGTAGGGAGGGAGCCCTGGGCTTCGCCCCAGAGCCACCGACAGCAGTGCCATGGTTTCCCTTGCTTTTGCGATGAACCACCACAGATTTACTCCTGTGCAGTTCGGAGGTCCAGATCTACGCTCCATTGTCAGCTGGAGCCCTGGGGGGCATTTCCGTGGTTCTTGCAGCTCCTGGAAGGCCTCCTGCATTTCCTGGCTTGTGGCCCCTTCCTCACTGCACCCCAGCTTTCTTCTGCCGCCTCAGCTCCCACCTGTCACCCCTGCCTCCCCATGAGGACCAGTGTGATCAGTGTTAGAATGTGACTCTAAACATAGGCTGCTTCCCTGGGTTTGTGTCACTGCTCTGTCACCTGCTATCAACATGACTTGAGAAAACTTTATTAACTTCTCAGTGCCTTAGTTTCCCCTCCCCACCCAGGCTGGTACGAGGATTAAATAAGTTAACACATGTGGGCACTTAGAACGTCCCACATCACATATTCCTTTAAAGTGAGAGTTCCTGCTGATTCCTGCTGGCAGTGGGGAGCCACTGGTGATCTTAGCGTAGAGTGCGGTGGTGAAGAGCCCGCTGAGTATTTTATACTGGCCTCTTCCCTCAGCAGCCCCTCTTTCCTCAGACCCTGCTCTAGATTCTGAAGTGACTTCCAAGCTAAAGAGCTATGAATTCCAGGGGAGCCATTTCCAGGTGACCCGCGGGGACTACGCCCCCCTCCTCCAGAAGGTGGTGGAGAACCTGGAGAAAGCCAAGGTAAGGCTGGCTGGGCTGAGGGGTCTGGGCTCAGGACCCCCTGGGCAGTTGATGGGGCCTGGGGGCAGGTGGGTGACCTCAGGCTGACCAGACCCGCTCACCCCCAGGCGTACACAGCCAACAGCCACCAGGAGCAAATGCTGGCCCAGTACATCGAAAGCTTCACCCAGGGCTCCATCGAGGCCCACAAGAGGGGCTCCCGCTTCTGGATCCAGGACAAAGGCCCCATTGTGGAGAGGTGAGGTGACTGCCTTCCCTTCCCCGCCCCTCCTGCCCACCCTCTTCCATCTGCGCCTCTCTCTCCCCCAGTTACATCGGCTTTATTGAGAGCTACCGTGATCCCTTCGGTTCCCGAGGAGAGTTTGAAGGTAACTTGTGGAGGGCATGGGGAGGTCAGGTTGGGATCCCTTTCCCCCAGGCCCAAGTTTCTGTTCCCAAGTGTCCCCTTAGGGATCTCCCCTCCCTGCTCAGGAGTAATAACAATAACAACAGCCTTACAAAATAAAACCACTTACCACGTTTTGGGCACTGTCACGGGACACTCACCTGTGCAGATTCACTCAGACGTCATCATCTGGTGAGAATTTTCATCAGTTGGTGACTGAGCCCAGGCACCCTGGCTCAGAGCCACCTTGCTTTACTGCCTCTGGAGTGTGGTCAGGGCACAGACTTCAGGCAGATAGACGGTGTTTTGAGCCCAGCTTTGCCTGTCACCAACTCTGTGACCTGGGCCACATAACGTGGCCTCTGAGCCTCAGTGAGAGCATGTATGCAGACTGCTGTGCTCCAAGAAGGGACACCAGGACTGCGAACCTGCCCCCAAGCTGCCTCAGCCGCCTCCCCACAGCCCCTGGGACCCCCCGTGCGGGTAGTGTCCAGCCTGAGGATGCAGACTTGTCTGGGCCTACTTTTGTCCTCCGCAGCCCCGAATGGAAGTCTAGGCATCCAGTTGCAGAGGCCAGGGATTAGCCCAGAGGAGGGAGGGTGGCTCCCATAGCCCACTGGGGCTTGTCTTTGGACCACAGATCCAAGCCCCAGAGCCCGAGGGGGAGAAGGGTTCAGTACCTGCAGCTTTCTTCTCCAGGGCCTGGGCAGTGGGGCTCCAGGGGCGCTCTTGTCTCCTGCAGCTAGCGCAGGGCCACCACACACAGCAGGCATTGAAGTGATGGCCACAGGGGTTGAATTGGGTGGAGTGGATCCCTGCCAGGACCCTGCCAAACCAGCCTGCCCCTGCCCTGCAGGCTTTGTGGCCATGGTGAACAAGGCCATGAGCGCCAAGTTCGAGCGGCTGGTGGCAAGCGCAGAGCAGCTGCTGAAGGAGCTGCCCTGGCCGCCAGCCTTCGAGAAGGACAAGTTCCTCACCCCGGACTTCACCTCCCTGGATGTCCTGACCTTCGCTGGCTCCGGCATCCCTGCTGGTATCAACATCCCCAACTGTGAGCATCCTTGGAAGCCTCACCCGGAGCCCTGTGGGAGCGGCCCCTCCCTCCACAAACCGCCCTGCCCCGGGCATCTGCCTGCTGCTCTTCTCCCCTGACACTGGACCTTCGTCCTCTCTGGCCCCCTCCCGGCCTTTTCTTGCAGACGATGACCTGAGGCAGACCGAAGGCTTTAAGAACGTGTCACTGGGGAATGTGCTGGCTGTGGCCTACGCCACCCAGCGGGAGAAGCTTACGTTCCTGGAGGAGGAGGACAAGGTGGGCACCAGCAGCCTATGGCAGGGACGGCAGGCTTTGGTCACAGCTTGGCCATCTCCCTTCCAGTGACTGCAAACCACCATGGAGCCTGTTTGCTCCCTGGTCACAGGACAAAGGTGTCCCTCCCTGCTGGGGTGTTGCCGGGACAGGGTGGGCTGTGTGGGGTCGAGGCTCACTCGGCCTCCCCCGAGCACGTGCACGGCCATGGGCCTTCCACCTGCAGACCTGCCCGGTGGCACTCCAGGACACGTGGCAGTAGGGACTCTGCTTGTCTTGGCAGGACCTGTACACCCGCTGGAAGGGACCCTCTTTTGACGTGCAGGTGGGGCTGCACGAGCTGCTAGGCCACGGGAGTGGCAAGCTCTTTGCACAGGTGAGAGGGCCGCCCGGTGACAGGCCGACAGGGGGAGCGACTCTGCCTTGCACAGGAGGCTTTGGGGAAAAGGGCTCCCTGTCTTGTCCTCCCCCAGGATGACCCAGGAGCTCAGGGGTCTCCAGAACAGTTCTGTTGGTGGCCTTGAACCTGGAAGAACTGCTGAGGGAGCCACCTGGAGGGTGTGACTTGGCAGCTCAGGGACAGAGGCTGGGAGGGTCAGTCTTTGGACCGTGCCGAGGCTGCAGCACTGTCTGTCTCCACGCTGCTAGTCTCTGAGCCTGTACCTCCTGGGTATTCTAGGAAGTCACTTATCCCCAGAGCTGTCCCAGTCTCTCACAGTGTGTTGCAGACCTTGACACCCCTATGGGAGTATGGGAATGGTGGCCGAGGAAGCTGTGGCCCAGCATGGAGCCATGCAGATGAGCTGAGTCCTAGGATTGAGGTTGCAGGCATCGGTGTGGAGCTGGACCTGTGCCCCTGCTGCTCCCTGGCTTGCCTTTCTGAGCCACGCCGTGGCCTAGGGACCCCAGAGCTGAAGGTTCCCACCTTGCTTACCCATGTTCACGACCATTCTGCAGGATGAGAAGGGAGCGTTCAACTTTGACCAGGAGACAGTGATCAACCCAGAGACTGGGGAGCAGGTGAGGACCACCTTGTGGAGCCCAGCCTCTGTGGAGTCCAGGGTACTGGGTGCAGGCAGGGGCAGGGCCTGATTCCTGGCTCTCCCTCCCAGATCCAGAGCTGGTACCGGAGTGGGGAGACCTGGGACAGCAAGTTCAGCACCATTGCCTCAAGCTACGAAGAGTGCCGGGCGGAGAGCGTGGGCCTCTACCTCTGCCTGAACCCCCGAGTGCTGGAGTAGGAGCATTGGGCATGCGGGGGCGAGGGTGCGGCGGGGAGGGCAGGGCCGCCCTGACCGAGCCTGCTCCCGGCCCTCCTCCCCCAGGATCTTCGGCTTCCAGGGGGCCGAGGCAGAGGATGTGATCTACGTGAACTGGCTCAACATGGTTCGGGCCGGGCTACTGGCTCTGGAGTTCTACACCCCGGAGGCCTCCAACTGGCGCCAGGTGGGACTGGGCCTCCCTCGGAAGGCAGAGGGAGCCAAGTCAGAATCTGGGTGCAGGGATGGGACAATGGTACTCACCAGGCAGGCGGACGGGGTTGAGCCCCAGAGTCCACTGTTGGCGGCACGAGTCATATCACTGCAGTGAGCTTTGGTGCCCCCGCCCTAGTGAGCACCTTTCAGGGTGATCAGGGAGACAGTTTGCTGTCACTAACAGGTGCCCAACTGTGCCCCAGGCACAGTGCTCAGCTTGGGGCACGAGGGAACTGTTGTCCCCGCTGTCAGCCCAGGGGAGACGCCTCTATTATCCTCACTTCAGGATGAGGAATTTGAGGCAAAAGTGATTCATTAACTTGCTGCTAAGGAAGAGCCAGGGTTCAGATCCCCGCCGTCCACCTCCAGAGCCACTCGAGTGGTCTGCTCAGTTATGGCATGGACTTTGGGAAAAGGGTAAATAACAGCAACATTTTAACAACATCGAGAAAGTGCTTTGAGGAGGCAGTGTTGTGTTATCAAAAGTAGACACATTGCAGAATCTGAAAACTTGGATCTGAGTCCTGGCTGTTTCTTTACCAGCTGTGTGGCCCTGAGCAAGTCACTGTGCCTCTGGGCCTCTGCTTTGTTATCTAGAAACTGGGGATGATGGTGCCTAGTTGGTCCTGCTGTTGAGCAGGAGGTAAGATTATGGAGCAGAAAGTGCTCAGGGTCCTGGCAGTGAGGATCCTTCAGGGTAGCTGCTGTCCTCAGAAGGGTCTGGAGGAGCAGGGACATGCTAAGTGACATAGGCGACCAAGAATACCAGGTCCTGCCTGGGAGTAGTCTCCCTGTCTCCCCGGGCTGATAATTGACAGTGAGCACCTGCGACAGATCAGGCCTGGGGTCAAGCATTTGATATTATCTACAGATGACCTCTTCTCTCCTGCCCTGGTAGGCTCACATGCAGGCCCGGTTTGTGATCCTGAGGGTCTTGCTGGAAGCTGGCGAGGGACTTGTTACTGTCACTCCCACGACAGGCTCTGATGGCCGCCCAGATGCCCGCGTCCGCCTGGACCGTAGCAAGATCCGGTCTGTGGGCAGGCCCGCTCTGGAGAGGTTTCTACGGAGACTCCAGGTGAGTGAAGGCCTCATGCCTTGGAGCCCCCAGCCTCTGCCCATCTTCCCATGCTGCTGACGCCACCTCAGGGCTCAAGGTTCATTCCCTCATTCATTCAGCAAACGTCCCCCTGTGATCAGGTTCTTACACAATGGGGAGGGACAGAGAACAAGGAAGCAAAATAAAACTAGAGACTAAAAGTCATTATGACTGAAACACAAGGCAGCTTCTGGGGTTGGACCCTGGAATAGAAGAAGGACCTAGTGGGAAACCTAAATGGAGTTTAGAGTTAACGATAATGACTAGACCGGGCGCGGTGGCGCACACTTGTAATCCCAGCGGCTTGGGAGGCTGAAGCAAGAGGATCTCATGTTCAGAGCCAGCCTCAGCAAAAAACGAGGTGCTAAGCAACTCAGTGGGACCCTGTCTCTAAATAAAATACAGAACAGGAACTGGGGATGTGGCTCGGTGGTCAAGTGCCCCTGAGTTCAATCCCCGATACCCCCTCCAAAAAAAAATAGTTTTGACCAGCTACCTAAGAGGTAACAAGGAGGGAAATTGCACTTGAGGCTACGGGAGCTCACCAGACTATCTGTGCAAATTCACAGTAAATCTTAAGTCACTCCAAGTTAAAGTTTATTACTTATAACAAATCATTAGATGGAAGAATCAAATCTACCAACCCCAACGCCAAATTGAACTGCAACTGAGGATTGAACTGGCACGGAACTTTCTGGGAGCCCCTCTTAAAGACTGAGCCAAGTGGTTCTCTGTATTAGGAAAACCATACAGCACCATAGTGTCCTCAGCAATAATTGTACAGAAGTTATGAAATACCGAATCATCTTGGGTGTAGCTGTTTGTCATATCAGCCCCATTACAGCTAAGGGCAGAGCCGTGGGACTGCAGGCAGGGACAGCTTTCAACAGGGATCCCAAACTGCCATATTTTTGGCTCACCTGGTTTGATAAAACTTGCAAAAGTTAGGTGTAAATCTACATTGCTGGTTTCTCAGAAGCAACCACAGGCTTAATTCCCACTTGAGGAACTACCTAGGGAGCTCGGCCACTGCCTTGGGCCTGACAGTGCAAGGGCTCTGGTTTGCAAGGTGCCCACTGTTTCTGGTCACTCCAACAGTCCGCCTTTTGTGTGTGTGGGTCTGTGTCTGTGGATCCAGCTGGCTGCACAGTGTAGTACGGTCGTTCTCCTCGTCATTGTTCACTGAACCACTGTGTGCACAGCATTTACCTTTCCTTAGTTAGGTGTTAGAAGTGATCTAGAGATTACTGAGGCGGGTATCTGAAGCAGGGAACTTGAGCATCCATGGATTTTGTGTCCCTGGAGGATCTGACACCACGCCCCTGTGGGCGAGGCCTCCGCTTACCTGACTCATTCGCGGAGGACTCGGCCTGCCTCCCACAGCATCTGTGTCGCCAGCTCTCTTGTTTGAACTCCCGGGATCTGACAGGTCAGCCTGATTTGTGGGTACTCAGCACCTTGTAGGTGTTAAGAGCTATTAGGAGGGAAAGTGAGCCTTTCCGCAGGGGCTCCCAGTTGGTTCTGTTTGCTCCACTGCTAAGGAAAGTCATTCTAATCCTGCGTCTAGAGAGGGCCCTACCTTCAAAGCCTGCTTTGTCACTTGTAGATGGACAGAACGAACAAGGGTCAAACCGGCAAAATGTCAGATAGTTAGTAGAGAACCAAAGGGAGCTCCTTGGAAATAAACTGGGTAAACTGGGATTTTAAAAGACAGACTAACTAAGGCAGAATAAACAGGTTTTAGATCCAGCTGACAGTAAAAGAAATTACAAACCATGTAACACAGAGAAACAAAGATAGGAAATTTAAGAGAAGCTAAGAGACATGGAAGAGAGGGTGAGAAATTCTAATGTACATCTAAGTTCCAAAGGAAAAGGAAAGACATGGTATAAGGAACATGAGTAGAGCTAATAGCTGAGAATAACAGAATTGATTAAAGACATCACTTCATAAATCCAGAAAGCTCAAAAAAAATAAATAAATAAAATAAAGAAACAACCAGGAAGGACAAGTGAAGCCCCTACTAGAAACACCATAATGATACAAAATATCAGAGCTGGAGAAAATCTCGAAACAGCTGAAGAATAAAGACAGACTGCCTTAAAAAGAAACGTAATTGGACTGAGAGCTTACTTAGCTACAGAGGAAGCCAGGGGACAGTGGAATCACATCTGCAGAGCGCTGAGTGGATTACTGTCAGTGCCCAGTAAACTCATCTTTCAAGAACAGGAGTGACTAAGCAGTGGTTAGCGCTTGCCTGGCCTTCCCCAGGCCCTGGGTTCCATGCCCAGCTCTGCAGAAGAAAGAGCAACAATGAATTAAAGGCAGGTTTAAACAAGCAGAAACGGCTTCCATTAACAAACCTTTAGTAACAAAACTTCTATAGGCTATGAGGAAAGAAGAGGTGGCCAGCTCCAGGGAGAAGGTTTGATAACCCCAAAGAAACCGTGTAACACAAATAATACTAAATACAAGGGTTAAAGGTACAATTCGAACTTTGTATATCAATACAAAATTTCAGTTTGTGGGGTTACAAAGGAGCTTTAAGCACTGGACCACAGCAGCATACAGGTCATGGAATAGATACTCTTGTGGTATGTTTATAATTTGGGAGAAGGATGGAAAGTTCCACCGATTTTATTAAATGCACTTGTCATAATTTCTAGGGTAAACACTGAAATAATAAAAATAGAGTATAATTCTAAAATTCATCCTAAAAGCAAGAAAGAAGGGGGGGGGGAACTATCAGACCTACAACTTTATAACAAAAACAAATAATCTGATTGAAAAATGGGCAGAGGACCTGAACAAATGACCCACAAGTGTATAAAAAGATGCTTGACGTCACTAATCATTAGGGGAATGCAAATCAAAACCACAGTGAGGTATCACCTCACATTGGATGGGTATCATAAAAACAATAAGAAGGAGGAGGTGGAGGAAGAGGAGGAGGGGGAAGGAGAAGGAGAAGAACCAAAAAATAGAAGATAATAAGAAGAGATCCCTTTACATCCATGTTTATTACAGTATCATTCACAACAGCCAGGATGTGGAGATGACTTAAATGTTTGTAATTATTGGGAAAAGGTGGTGTATCCATGCAGTGGAATATTATACAGTCTTTAAAAAGGAAGAAAGCCCTGCTCTATACAACAGCATGGCTACACCTTGGAGACACTGTGCTAATGAAATTAGCTAGCCACAGAAAGACAAATGCTATGCGTTTCTACTTTCGTGAGATTTCGAAAATAGTTATAAATATTCTAGAAGCAGAGAGTAGAATGGTGGTTGCCAGGGGCCCAGGGGAGGGGACATGAGTTTTCATTTCAACAGTTATAAAGGTGCAGTTATGGAGGATGAGCAAGTTTTACAGATGTGCTACAGTACCGTGTCTGTAATTTACAGTCTTGTATGCTTGAAAATAGGGCCAGAGGGTGGATCTCATATTAATTGTTTTACCACAATGTAAAAAAAAAAAAAAATTAAAGTATGAGACATGGATTACAAAGAAAAAAAGGAACAGAAATGGCAGGGATGTAAGAAGCACAGAATAAGTAGGTAGAAAGAAAACTCCAGAATGTTAGTAATGAAAATGCACACTAAGCTCTTTAGCTCACCAGACTCAGTTTAAAACCCGGATTTTAATCTCTTTACTGGGGAAAGCCTTTAAAAAAAGGGACATAGATTGAGTGTGAAGGATAGGAAAAATATATTAAATGAAAGAAAACTATAGCTATATTAAATCCACAAGAAATAGACTTCCATACAAAAGCATCACTACAGACAGAATAAGATCTAATGGTGATGACAACAAAAGGTTCGACTTAGAAAGATGTAAGAATTTTAAACGTGTGTCAAATAACACGGCGTCATTGCATCAACGAAAATGTTCCACATTACCAGGGAACTGGACTGACCTGCTGCCAGAAGGGGAAGAAATTTCTCCCTAAGAAATTGTGAGGTCAAGAAGACAAGCAGTAAATCGGGTCTAGAAGATTTGACAGAGTAGGTAATAAGATTTATCTAGTAGATGTGTAAAAACCACCAACGGTTGGAGAAGATGCTTTTCAAACTAATAAAAAGGAGCCATCGCCAGGCACAGTGACGTACACCTGTAATCCTAGTGACTCTGGAGGCTGAGGCAGGAGGATTGTAAGTTCAAAGCCAGCCTCAGCAACTTAGCAAAACCGTCGCAAAATAAAAAAGGACTGGGGATGTGGCTCAGTGGTTAAGCTCCCCTGGGTTCAATCCCTGGTACAAAAAAGGGGAAGGGGGCATCATGAGCCATAGAGAGAGGGTGTTGCCGTTAGCACTCAACCCCACAGTGAGCATATTCCCTGACTGATGTATTTAAGTTAGGAGTTGAGTGTAAATTAGATCTGAACAGAGACTGGAAATCACTAGAGCTGACCATAACAAGTCAACATGTGTGTGTTGTGACTGAGGTGGTGCCTAACCGCTCTCCGTGCGTGGACCACGTTCTGCCTGGTGTGGGGGCAGGAAGGGACCAGTGCAGTGGAGCCAAGGATGCGGGCATGAGACTGGAGTGGCAACTGCTGCTGAGCTGCCGAGATGGGTCATCCTGGTAGAGAAGCAGATTGGGACTCTTCCTTGTTCCAGTCACACAGTCACCCGAAGACATCAGAGGCGTAAAGGTGAAGTAAGGTTTACACTCCCAGAAGAGTATCTCCATTGCTTCGGGGTGCAGAATTCCTCAAACCTGAACAGCCTGAGCCAGCAAGGAAAAGACCGCACCCCTTGACCACAGGAAAAGTAGTCTGTTTACCTGCTGCTGTAAAGACGACGAGAAGACACATCTTCAGCTAGGCTGGGCACACGCCTGTACTAAAAATGTTCCTGCTTCTGTTGCCGTAGCGCGCGCCTGGGACCCAGCAACTCAGCAGCCTGAGGCAGGAGGATGGCAAGTTCACGGCCAGCCTCACAATTTAGTGGGACCCTACACAACTTAGCAAGATCCTGTCTCAAAAGATTAAAAAGACTGGGATGTGGCTTGGGGGTAAAGCGTCCCTGGATTCAATCCCCCTGCCAAAAAAGTTTCCTATCTAAACTATGTAGGGATTCTTTTCAAAAACTGAAGAAAAGATAACCCAAGCGAAAAAAAAGCAAAAACGAACAGAAGAGAAGGAAATGAATAGGCCACCACCTTACAGGAAGATGTTCAGCCTGGCCAGCCATCAGGGAAGTGCGACTTAAGCCACATGAGATACAGTTTTTACTAACCAGCTTGCAAAAATGTAAAACTGCCAGCATCCACCTGGTAGACTGAGCAGTGATTACAGTCATCCCCCTTACCTGGAGGATGGCGAAACTGCAGATTAGCAAACTCTAAGACTGTTTCATTGTTTTATTTCCTATTTATTCATTGCCCTCAACTCCCTTGGGGACTGTAAATTGGTGCAACAGCTTTGGGAAAAGTTAGCATCATTTTGGCGGGGGGGGGGTTGTCACCCGGGATTGAACTCAGGGGCACTCAATCACTGAGCCACATTCCCAGCCCTCTTGTATTTTATTTAGAGACAGGGCTTCACTGAGTTGCTTAGGGCCTCACTTTTACTGAGGCTGGTTTTGAACTCACTGATCCTCCTGCCTCAGCCTCCAGAGCCACTGGGATTACAGGCGTGGCCACCGCACTCAGCAGGCATCATCTTTTAAAGTGAGCAATCATGTAACCAACAGACCATCGATTCTAGAAAAATCTGTATCTCTTCATCAGGAGAAATATTAGGACGCTCACAGCAGCATTTAATACCAAAAGCCCAGATCAGGGCTGGTGTATAGCTCAGTGGTTGAATGATGCTCACATGCAGGAGGCCCCAGGTTCTATTCCAGCACCCCACAAGCCCACTGCAGGAGAGATGAAGTCGTGTGTGAGAGTGGAATACAATACAACCATGAGAAAGAGGAGGAATATAGCTGCCTGGATTGGCACAGATGAATCTCAAGCATAACAAAACAGAAAAAGTGAATCAGTATGTACAGTTCAAAAAGAGGCAAACAGGTGATTCAGCATAAACTTTGAATTTTACACGGCTGGTGGGCATATGGGCATCTGTTTCATTATCCTTTACAGCATACTGTGTTGTGTATATGAAACGTTTTATTAAAAGAGGGTGATTGGATACCTGCCTTGTCTACACATCAAGTGAGAATCATACACCTTGGCTTAGTGGGCTTTTACTATGTGCTAAGCACTTGATCTGCATTCGTCACTCACTCAGCACAACACTGAGAGAGCAGAATGTTCCCTGTTAGCCATAGCTCAGAGTGGGTCAACAACTTATCTAAGGTTACACAGCCTGTGACAGCTGAGCATTTTTGCAGATTGTCCATATGTGCTGCTGTAACAAAATGCCTGAGACTGGGTAGTTTATAAAGAGTAGACATTTATTTCTCACACTTCTGAGTCTGGGAAGTCTGAGATCCAGGGATCAACAGGCTCAGCATCTGATGAAGGCTGCTCTCCTTTTCCAAGGTGGTCTTGTTGCTTTATTATCCAGACAGGAGGAACTGTGTCCTCACATAGTGGAAGGCAGAAGGGCCCAGTCCCATTCACAGAGCCCTTGTGACCTAAGCTCTTCTAGAGGTCCACCTCTTAATACCACCACATTAGCCATTAAGGGTCAACTCTGAATTCTGGACCCAACACATTCAACCACGGCACCCACCTCTGGGGCTGGGCACAGCCAGCCGTGGCCCCTGGCAGAATCCCGTGGACATGGAGCACCCATCCTGGACACCTGTTCCTTCCTTCCTACAGGTGCTGAAGTCCACCGGGGATGTGGCTGGAGGGCGGGCCCTGTACGAGGGTTATGCAGCGGTCACCGATGCGCCCCCCGAGTGCTTCCTCTCTCTCAGGGACACGGTGCTGCTGCGCAAGGAGTCGCGGAAGCTGATCGTTCAGCCCAACACTCGCCTTGAAGGTAATGGACTTGGGGCCCCCTTGAGGGGAATCTGGGAAGGCTGCCTGGGGTGGTCCTTCCCCTGCCAGACCTTGGCATTTACCACCAACCACATGCGCGCGCGCGGGCGCACACACACGGTTGGAGGCGGCAGCAGGTCTGAGGAAGGCCAGCAGAGCATGGGCTCATGGGGAGGCCAGGCCAGTGGCTGGAGAATCATGGCTGCTGGGTGTCAGGTCAGGGCAAGCAAGGAACTGGGACTCTGCAGGCTGAGTGGAAGGAACCCAGGGGAGAACCTGGTAGTGTCCAGGATGAGGATCAGCTCCATCCTTCCTCTGCCTTCTCAAATGACAATTCCATTTCTGAAATTCCTGGCCTCTCTGCATGGCATTTGTACCTTCTGTGCCCTTGCATTTCTTCAGTCCACTGAGCCCGCTGTACCCCTGTTGCCTCGGTACACACTGCTCCCTGTGCTTGTCTGGTACGTTCAGGTTCCTGTTAAATGGCGCCTCCTGAGGGGTGCTCGCCCAACCTCTCAACATGAGGTGATCTTCTTCCATCCCTCGCTGTCCTTCAGCTTCATTTTCTTTGTGTGTCTGTCACCATTGGACATTTTCTCTTCCATCTCATCTCCATGACAGCAGAAACCGCACACTTGGCCATGGTCTAGGTATGAAGCCACTGCTGGACTGTAAGCTCCAGGAGGCCAAGGACTACAGCTGTTCCATCTAACACAGCACCTGGTGTTGATCTTAAATGATGAAAGGGAGGAGTTCCTTTAATATTCTCCCTGCAATATTTCCTTCCCTGAAAGATGACTGTGAAGACTAAGTTAGAAAACTAACTTAGACATTGAGCACAATTTGTGGCACAAGATGAGAGCTCAGTAAGAACTAGCAGTCCTGTGATGATATCACTGTGATTCTGCTTCCTCTTAAGATCTTTCTGCTGCTGTTTTCTCTGTCCACTCCCAGGCTCAGAAGTGCAGCTTCTGGAATATGAGGCCTCAGCAGCTGGCCTCATCAGATCCTTCACAGAGCGCTTCCCAGAGGATGGACCTGAGTTGGAGAAGGTCCTCACCAGGCTGGCCACAGCAGATGCCCGATTCTGGAAGGGCCCCAGCAAGGCCCAGTCTGTCCAGGCTTGACAAGATTTGTGTGGCCCTGCCCCCCCACTCCATCAAACCAGGGCTGCCAGTGGCCCTCCATTGTGTGTGTAGTTAGGGGTCAGTGGAGGGGCAGGGGCTCAGACTTTGGTGCTACCTCATCTGAGGGTGGTGACACTAACCCCTTCCATTTGTCAGCACTTTCCAATTTACCAAGTGCTTCCCCTCTATTATTTGAGCTGCACTTCCATCTGTGGAGTGGGCACACAGGGCTCCTTGTCCTGTTTCCCAGATGAGAAAACAGTAGTTCAGTGATTGGTCTAGATCCTGCAGGTGGTGTGACAAAAGCCAGGGCTCAAAACAGTTCTCACCAAATCCAGTGCTCTTCCTGTATTACTTTTATAACCAGAAAAATAAATATGAGAAACAACCACCATTTTACAGTGTGCGTGAGTCCTCCTTTTTGCCCTCCTGTCCACAACAGGATTTTTTTAAAAAATATTTTTGGTTGTAGACGGACACAATATCTTTATTTATATTTATGTGGTGCTGAGGATCCATCCCTGTGCCTCACACATGCAAGGCAAGAGCTCTACCACTGAGCCACAACCCCAGCCCCCAGAACAGGATTTTGACATCATCTCTAAAAGAGGATGCACAGCCACACATAGGACAATTTTAGCCGCCCTCCTTTGTGACATTTCTTGCACTTTAATTTATTCGGGGAGCCTAAAAACTAGAAACAAGCAACTTGGGCAGGATCCCCCAGATTGTCCCTTAATCCCTGTGTTAGGCTTCCCAGAGCTTGGGCTTCTAGACTAAGGCAACCAGGGTGGACGTGGCCCTCTTCAACTGGGTTCACCCTTTCGGCGTTCAAAGTCTATGGGGCTCCTCTCCAGGCCTCGAAGCCAGAGGGCCCCGTCCCTGACCCAGAGATTGCAGGGACCAGAAGCCATAAAGCAAAATAAGCGGAGACGAAGGGACTGCGCCTCAGCACGTTGCACCACCAGCATGAAGGCCAGCGCATTCAGCATGGGGTCTCCAGGCCCGGGGCGGGGGGAGCTTCGCCCCGGAACCTTTGTAAGCGTGCTTCCTGGTGCCCGGGCACGATTGGGCGCTGCGCCGCGCCAGGGGCGGGGCTGGTTGCCCAGACGACGCCTGCGAGGATGGCTGCTGCGTCTTCGTCCGATTCCGACAGCGGCCTGACTGAGAGGTGAACCGGGTTCTCAGGGTTTCCTTTCCCACACTGGTACCCGAGAGTGCCTTGGCCGCCGGGCTCTGGGCTCCCGCGGCTCTCGGGCAGCGCCGGCAGCCCTGGAAGGACTCCTGGGGCGGGGTAACCGACGCCCTGGGACGTGGACCCGACTTCTGTACGCCCAGTTCAGAGCTCCCCGCACTCCTCGGACTCAGGCACGAGCTCCGCCAACGTTTCCTTCCCCTCGCGTGTTTCTCACCCCTCAACTCTGCCCCCCATTTTCCAGCAATGAGGCCAATTCGAAATGGCTGGACGCGCACTACGACCCCATGGCCAACATCCACACCTTTTCCGCCTGCCTGGGTGAGTCTCCAGAATCAGGAACCCCTGGCGCTAAGAGGGCGAGGGGGCCAGATAATGATTCCTTGGCGAAGGCTCTGGGATTTTGAGAGTCCGATTTATGGCCTTTTTGTTTATTCCAGCCCTGGCAGATTTGCATGGGGACGGAGAGTACAAGGTAAGTTCGCCCAGCAGAGTTGGGGGTGGGTAAGTACCCATAAGTGAGAGCTTTCCGATGGCTCCAAAGAGACTCGGCGTAATCTGGAATTCACGTGTACAGTGAAGAAAGCACTCTTAGTGTTAAATTTTATTTTTGCTTGTAAAGCGGAAAGAACTTGTTGATTTCCTAATCCCGACTGAAGAAGGTAAAGCAGAACAGAATGCTGCTGGGGATTATATCAAGACAAACTTTTTAAAATTTAGTTACTTTGACGTGATTCGTTGCTGGAAGAGAAAATTTCTTAGCTGGGGTCGGGCATTAAAATCTGGGGGGAAGTGAGAGTTTTATGTTTATCAAGAGACCATTGATTTTTAAGGTTGGCCATAAGCTGATAATTATTGAAAACGGGTAATGGGTTTATGGAAATTCGTTGTACACGTTTCTCTTATTTTGTTTATGACTGGGATTTTTCCATAATAAAAAAGTAAATTTTAAATTCAATTTTAATATAAAGATAATAAAAATGCAAAGAAATAATTGTTTGGCCCAGAGGTAGAGCAATTGTGTAGTGTGTGCAAGGTCTTGGATATAAGAGAGGGAAAGAGATAGGGAAAGGAAACAAAGAAAAGGAAAGAGATGAATAATGAGTGGACAAATAAAAACATCAGCTACCACCTATTCCTCACAAGCACTTACTGGGTTCTGTAATTCATTATCTCATTTTTTTTTTTTCACTACTTGTATCATGAGGTAGTGTTCCGATTTTTCCTGTGGGAAACCTGAGCTCTGAAAGGTTGATTTATAAGCCTGATGACACATGATTTATAAGCCCAATGGCAAGGCCTTTGTTGGTATGAGGATAAAGAAATGAACATCAGTAAAAAGGCCCAGCCCAAGAGGAGGTCAGTGGAGAGACCTCTTGGACACTAAGCCTGGAGTGAGCCCTCTTTCCCCTGCAGCTAGTGGTGGGAGATCTTGGCCCTGGTGGGAAGCAGCCCCGCCTGAAGGTGCTCAAAGGACCAACAGTGCTGACAGAAAACCCACTGCCTGCTCTGCCGGCTGCTGCTGCTGCCTTCCTCATGGAGCAGCATGAGACCCGGACTCCAGCTCTGGCACTTGCTTCAGGCCCTTGTGTCTACATATATAAGAATCTCAGACCCTACTTCAAGTTCAGTCTTCCCCTGTTGCCTTTAAACCCTCTGGAACAAGACCTTTGGAACCAAGTCAAGGAGGTAAGCAGCACTGGGCATGGGAACAAGAAGGCAAAGATGGCATAGAGTGAGGAGGGCCAGGCTCTGTGCTGGAAGAGTGGGCCCATAGGTGGGCCAGTGGTGGGAGGTCGACCATGATCCATCTCCAACAGCAGCAGTGGTGGCCTTCTGGGTGAGGTGCTGGTTCAGGTGCTGGAGCAGAACCCAGAGAATCCCTCTGCATTAGCCACACACTTGCCCATCTGTGGAGCAAGGGAAACCAAAAAAGGCAGTGGCCCACAAGAGAAGAGTAGGGAGCTGGAAGCAGCAAGAGTAGGGGACTTTGAGGGAGGCATCATTAAAGAGGATGATGTGGTTGACCTTGGCCCCGAGGCTGGATTCAAATCAAGGAACTTGGGGCTCAATGCAGGAAAGTTGGGAAGGAAGTAGAAAAGAAGAGGAACCCCTGAAAGTGTGGGATCTTGAGGGCATGGGTGCTGGAGCTCACAGGCTCTCCTTTCTTCTCATACTGTCACAGGACCGGATAGACCCCTTGACCCTGAAAGAGATGCTGGAGGGCATCCGGTGAGAGCCCCACTTCCCCTTGACCCCTCCCACACCCACTCCTGCATCCCAAAACTCCTACCCCTGGGGGCCATTCTTCTACTAAACCTGTAGTGCTGGCCACTCTTCTTGCAGGGAGAAAGCAGAGGTGCCTTTGTCTGTACAGTCACTCAGGTAAGGATCCTGGGAAGAGCCAGAGGGGAGGGAGTGGCCATGGACTAGGCTGGGAAAGTGCATGTACCACTTCTCTGTGTCCAGGTTTCTGCAGCTGGAGCTGAGTGAAATGGAGGCATTTGTGAACCAGCACAAGTCCAAGACCATCAGGCGGCAGGTAACACTTTTTCTTTCTTTTTTTCTCTTTCTCCCGCCCCCCCCCTCTCTTTTTCTCCCTTTTTTTCCTTCTTTCTTTTCCCCTCTGGTACTGGGGATTGAACCAAGGGTGTTCTACCATTAAGCTGCATTCCCAGCCCTTTTTATTTTTAGTTTTGAGGCAGAGTCTTGTCAAGTTGCCCAGGCTGGTCTTGAATTTGTGATTCTCCTGCCTCATCCTCCTGATTAGCTGGAGTTACTGATATGTGCCACCATGCCTGGCACCCCCTTCTCTTTTTATTACCCTGTAAAAAAAAAAACTTACATTTTTTAAAACCATATAACATCAGTGGTAGTAAGTTTTATAGCCAAACCTGACCAGTTTGAGTTTGTAGTTTCCCTTGCAGCCACAGCACGTATGTACAGTCATAACACAGCAGTGCCTTCTACATGTGCAGTTAATAGGGACAACTTTTAACACGTAAATATGCACTCTTATATAACTTACATGTAGTTTTTATTTTATTGAGGGTAAAGGTACTTTGGGAAAATAAAGAGAAGCGTAAAGGGGAAATGTAAATGACTCTAATTTTACTACCCAGAGATTTCTACTCTTACCATTTTGGTACATTCCTTCAAAAATACCCCTGTATGTACTGTTTCCCTTGAGTATGTAACATTAAATTTTGAGCCTTCAATAATCTTCAAGAACTTCATTTTTAGGCCCAGACACAGTGGTGCACACCTGTAATCACAGCTACTTGGGAAGCTGAGGCAGGAAGATCACAGGTTTGAAACCTCAACAACTTAGCAACATCTAGTTTTAAGATGAAAAGGTCTAAGGATGTAGCTCAGAAGTAGAGCACCCCTGGATTCAATTCTCAGTACTGCAAAAAACCAAAATACTTTTTTAGTGACTCTTGATTATTGCATTGGTTATTCATGATTTCATTCATAGTTTGTTTACATAGCCATTCACATCCGAACATCAGGCAAAAAATGTTTCCCTTTTATTCTCTCCTTATTTTTCATGGGACCATCCATGCCTGTAGAGGCCACCTTAGCTAAACATGCTGGCTGACATGTGCTGTGCTGTTAGCATGACTCTCAGTTCTGTGAGATCAGTGCTCATTCCTGCTGATCAGCAGCTCAGGTCTGCAGTTGTTGGCACCTGAGTACTCTTCAAACTGAGAAGTGGATTAATTATCTGGAAGAGAAGGGGACAGTCTTTCCAAGCATGTGTTATGATTAGGTGACTGGGACCACTAATGTCTATCCATGTTTCTGTGACTGTTCTCCTCCTGTGTGCTGAGAGTGATCCTTCTTTATCCGTCTTAATGATGATCACACAGTAGGAAGCTAATTTATCCAAAGAAAAATGTTTTGGTTCTGCTAATTTCCATATGAGAAATTCCTTAAAAAGGGAGCATCTTTTTTCTTTTGTTTGTTGTCCAATTTTAATTACAAAAGAACATGTGCCCACTGTAGAAATTCTAGGAAAGCACCATGATCTCATTGTCAGAGATAACCAGTCTTTGTATTTGAGGGTTTAACCTTCCAGCAATTTTTTTGTTGCTATTATTTGAGATCTTATCTCAAAATAAAATTTAGAAAGGACTGGGGGTGTCGCTCAGTGGGAGAGCATCCCTGGGCTCAATCCCCAGTACCATTGAAAAAAAAAAAAGAAAAGACAAAGGAAAAAAACAGGATCATGATACAGGATCACATAATGTGCTCTTTTCACACTGAAGTATATGATCAGTGTCTTTTCATATATATAAAACCACAATCCAGGGCCTTGTGCATGGTAGGCAACCACTCACTCTACCACTGAGCTATGCCCAGCCCTCTTCCAGCATGTTTATATATTTTTAATATTGAGATTATACTAACATGACTTTACCTATTTTTTTCCTCTCCATTAGACACATTCCCTAAGTCATTGAATGTTTTAAAATATGATTTTTAAGGAATGTCCTTATTGGTTTGATCATGGAAATAGCTTACAATTGACTTAGTGTTTCCTTTTGTTGTTAGGAAGCGTGTTGCATAAACATGTTTGCATATAATTCTGTCACATCTCTGATGCTTCTTGTCATCCTCCTCCTCCTCCTGTCCTTTGCCCTCTTCCCTTCCTGTGGCATTAGGGGTGTCGGGGGATGGTGTAGGATTCCTTGAGTGACCCCTAGAGTCCTTCTACAGACAGTCATCACCTCCATGATCACCTTGAAGAAAAACCTGGCTGATGAGGATGCTGTGTCATGCCTGGTATTGGGCACTGAGAACAAGGAGATCCTAGTGCTGGACCCTGAAGCCTTCACCATTTTGGCCAAGGTCAGTGTTGGGTCTGACTGACCCTGGGCATACCCAAGGCCCAGGCTATAATCTTTCCTTGTGTTCCCAAGTATTTCTGCATAGGACACATTCACTGTAGAAAAATTAGAAACTAATGATAAGTATGAAGAAAAAATATATAAATTCATATCCCCAAATCCCACCACCCACAGATATCTATTATTACAATTTTGGCTGGGTGCAGTACCACGTGTTTGTAATCCCAGCAGCTCAGGAGGCTGAGGCAGGAGGACTGAAATTTCAAGCCAGCCTCAGCAATTTACCTAGGCCCTAAACAACTTAGTGAGACTCTGTCTCAAAATAAAAAATAAAAAGGGCTAGGGATGTGGCTCAGTTTGTTAAGCACCCCTGGGTTAAATCCCCAGTACCAAAACAAAATTTTTTGGCATATATCTTTCTGACAGTTTCTTATATGGACATAGATATATAACTTTACATCTTTATAAAAAACAGGATCATGGTTGGGCATGGTGGAGCATGCCTGTAATCTCAGCAACTCAGGGGCTGAGACAAAAGGATCACAAGTTCGAGACCAGCTTCAGCAACTTAGTGAGACCATATCTCAAAATAATATTTACAAAGGACTATGGATGTAGCTCAGTGGGAGAGCATTCCTGGGTTCAATCCCTGGTACCATTTTAAAAAAAGAAAGAAAAAAAAATAGGATCATGATATGGGATCATGTAATGTGCTCTTTATACATTGAAGTACATGATCAGTTAAGTATAGGATCATATGTCTGAAACCACTTCAGCCTTTTTAAAGGCCACACATACCCATTAGCTAGAGTAGTGCAACTTATCTGCCATCTGTTGTTGTACACTTAAGTTGTTTTCATTTTTTTTTCCCCACTGTTAGTACCACTGCAATAGAAGTCCTTGCTTGGCATCTTTGTGTGCTTGTAGAAATACTTCCCTATGATGGAGTCCTAGATGCAACAGAGTTTAGCCAAAGGGCTAGACTAAAAGGCTTCTGCTACATATTGCCATGTTTCCCTCCAGAAAAATTATGAGTCTAACCTGTGACCAGCAGGGTGTGAATGAGGACGTTGGGAGTTCAGACAAGGAAGGAGTTACTTTAGATAAGGAAGCCATTTAGACAACTCAAAGGAGTTACTTCGGACCAGGGAGGGGTTGGGGCTCTGAGAGATCAGGATGTTTGAGTCTCTTCTTCGCAGATGAGCCTGCCCAGCGTCCCAGTCTTCCTGGAGGTTTCTGGCCAGTTTGACGTGGAGTTCCGGCTTGCAGCTGCCTGTCGCAATGGAAACATCTATATCCTGAGAAGGTAGCCATGGTCTCCAGGCCAGAGGAACATTGCAGCAACCTGGTTGTCTCGGGGGCTGGCAAGATGAGCAAGGGGGCTTTGGGAATCTAATATGGGAATGAAAAGAGCTGAGAGTTTTATGAAGGAGACTGAGCCCATTAGCATAGAGGGACTATCTGGAGGTTTATGAGACAAGGACTGGCAAAGCAGGAGCCTGGTGAGGCGGCCATAATAGGTGAGCAATGCAGTCAAAGTGGAGGAACTAGAGAGTCTCTCGTATTTGTTATATCACTTTGTGTATGTGACACTTCCTTATGCATTAGTTTGATATTTCATGCATTTTTTAATTCCAGAAATATTTATGGAGCACTACCATTTATTGACCACTGTGTAAGGAATTGGGTCTATGTTCATAAACAAGACACTATAAATATGGTCCCTCTCCTCTTGGGAAAGGCATGTATTAAAGTCAACATTATACACATTCAATTTAGAATTGAATGTGTATAATGAAGGAGAAATGAAGGCTCAATGGGAAAAAAAAATAACATGGTTAAGGTGATCAGGAATGCCCATCCATGGAGGTGGCATGAACCAGTTGCTCAAAAATGTGAGGAAATCTGAACCTGGTGACATGTGCCTGGAGTCCCAGCTACTTGGCAGGAGGATGGCTGAGCCCAGGAGTTCTAGACCAGTCTGGGCAACACAGACCCAATCTTAAAAAAAAAAAAAAAAAAAATTTAAAAATTATTTTGCTGGGCAGAGTAACTAGAAGGAGGCCCAGAGACCAGTGGGCTGTCACAGTCGTCAGATGGGCCATGATGTTGACCTGTACTTGGTGATAGGGAAAAGTAGGACTTTGCCTGTGGTTGGAATGCAGGAGTTGTCCCACTCTTTGGATAAGGGAAGCAAGGTTGGGAGACCAGGAAATTGAAAACAGTGCATCTACCCAGGGCAAACTCTTCATCCTTTTCTCATAAATTAGTTAACTGCCCAAGTCTGCTAGCACTTGATGGACTAGTCTAAAATAAGCTCACTGAAAGCTCTGTTAAATGTCAAGCTATCATATAGGTCGCCAGAGTGAAGGCAGGAGGGAACAGGGTAGGAGAACTCACATGATGCTTTCCAGTGTCACACATCTACTAAAGCGGCAGAGGTGGAAACAAACCCCTGGGCATCTGCTCTGGTGCCAGGGCCCCTCTGAGGTTAGGCCGGTTAGGCTGTGGGACTTAGAAGGAGGAGAGTCAGCCAGGGAATGGAGAGGTTTCCCTTGGTCACTATGATGTGCCTTTATTCCACAGAGATTCCAAGCGCCCCAAGTACTGCATTGAGCTGAGTTCCCAGCCTGTGGGGCTTGTCCGGGTACACAAGGTCCTGGTGGTGGGCAGCACCCAAGACAGCCTGCATGGCTTTACTCACAAGGTATGGCCTCTGGCAAGCCCCAGCCCCTCCGTATCTGTCCACACAGTCCCCTTGGCTAGAAAGCCCTCCTGGCTTCTCCTACCCCACAACTTCAAGCCATATCTTCTTCCTACTCTAATCCCTGAGCCCCCTGAAGACACTGTCTGTTTCATTCCAGGGTAAGAAACTGTGGACAGTGCAGATGCCCGCCACCATCCTGACCATGAACCTCCTGGAGCAGCGCTCCCGGGGTCTACAGGCTGTCATGGCTGGGTTGGCCAATGGAGAGGTCCGTATTTACCGCGACAAGGCCCTGCTCAACATCATCCGCACCCCGGTGAGCCCCACCCCATCACCTGTTGTTGACCTCTCCTTGCCCCAGTCTCCAGGGCTTGTGAATTTTTTTAGCTGCCTCTCCCAACCCTATATCAAAGCTTTTCAGAAACATTTTTCAAGCACTTTATATGTACATCACCATTTGTGGTAGGGTGGGATAAAATAATGTTTTCAGGGAGCTTACAATCTAAGGTGACAGCCAGAAAGAGACCCAGCATAGTAACACAGTGCAGACTGGAGCAGAGCAAAGTGCTAGAAGAGCAGAGGGGCCAGTGACTAGGGGAAGAAGCTGAAAGGCAGATGGGGATGAAACTCATGAGACGCTTCACGGAGCAAATGGCCATTCACCTGGTAAATTAGTTTGCTATGTGGATAAATGGGGGGAGAATATTCCAGATGGGAGGCAGCAGGAACGAAGGTCAAGAGGGATGAAGCGCCCTGATGGGAGAATCCAGGTAGTTTGGTAGGGTTTGGAACAGAGGTTTTTATACTCTCATGAACTTTTAATTCAATTTAGTGGATTACAACAGCAACATTTTTAAAAATAGCATATAAATTTCAGAGTGTATCCCATGTGAAACCATGATGTGTATGTATAAACTTTCCTGGGTCACACTCTAAAATCTGAAAGCAACAGGTTTGAACCTTTAGGTGCTGTGAGGGCAGGTGCTTGGAGAAGTAAGGAGGAGAAAACTGTTGGAGGAATCAGGTTGGAGTCCGATATCTGGAAGGTCTTAAGTGAACTGATGAGGAGGACAGGAGAGAAGCCATTGGAGGCTGGTATTTCTCAAAGGCAACAGAGGTAGCCTTGTGAAGGATGGGGTGGGGACAACAGGCTGGAGGACTGAGCAGGAGATTGCCCCAGAAGTCAGGGCCAGTGGTGTTTAGTCTGGATCTTTGACCATGGCAGTGAGGTTGGAGAGGAGATGGGAAATTAGTATTTTGGAGGCAGCATTGCCCCCTGGCCTGTCCTCACCTCTTGCCTGCTATATGCAGGGTCATCATCTTCTCCATCTTCTCAGCTTAACTCTCGTGTCTCTATAGGATGCAGTGACCAGCCTTTGCTTTGGCCGCTATGGGCGGGAGGACAACACCCTTGTCATGACTACTCAAGGTGAGGGGACTCAGTTCTGTCAAGGGCATTGGCATTGGAATGGAGGGGACAGGCTGGAGAAAGAGGAGAGAAGGAGGTGAAGCACAGGTAGACCAGCTGTGGACAGACAGGCCTGCAAACACATCCTATCTGGGGCTGGGTTGCCGTTCGGATGGCTTATTAGCACTTTGATGTTGTTGCCCAGAGGCCAGGCCTGGGTTGGGCAGCTCACCCTAGTATTGCAGCACCTGCCACAGTGCCAGGAACATCTTAGCACTCCACAAGGAGCTGCTGAGTGAATTAATGATAGGACACTATTGAGACATATTTTATTCTTTCCAGAAACTGAGTCTTGTCAGGAAGACAGACCTGAATAGAAATGGTTCTCTAAAAGTTGATTGTTTTGGGTAGAGGGAATGGAATGGGAATGTTGGATAGAACTGGGGAGGACAGATGTGTTTCTCTCTGTCCACTTCCTTAGGTGGTGGCCTGATAATTAAGATCCTGAAGCGCACAGCAGTGTTTGTGGAGAGCACAGGCGAGGTGGGCCCCCCACTAGCCCAAGCCACAAAACTCAGTGTGCCCCGAAAGACTCGGCTCTATGTGGATCAGACACTGAGAGAACGGGAGGCTGGCACTGGTAAGACTCAGTTCCTTCTTCCTCCTTAATTGCTCCCAAGAGCAAGGAGGTGGTGGATGCTACTCAGGTGCCCTGGGCAGTCAGAGGGGACCTCTGCCAACCCAGCAAGTCTCACACTCTTAGAAGTCAGAGATAGCATAGGAGGTGCACCTGCCTACACGTCACTGTTCCTCAAGGTGATAGGTGCTATGTGTGAGGGCGGGTGCCCTTAGAATTTGGAGGGATAGCAGTCACTTCTAGCTGCAAGAATTCTCAGAAACTAACCAAGATCTTTCTGCTTGTTCACTTTTTCCTGCTCCTTCATTCTTTACATGATTATACCAGGCCTTGTGCTGGGTGCCTTGGAGTAGGCTAGTCCCTACCCTAGGAGACTTCATGTTGTGTGAAGGAGTAGAAGGGGTTTCTTTGTGCTCTTGGCACAAACAGGGCAATAAGGAATTTTTGCCTGGGAAACAAGAAAACCTTTGGAGAGAGGTAACATTGATTAATGCCAAAAGATAATTACAAGTCCATCGGACAGTGGGGAGTGCAATTTAGGCAGAGGCTGGGGTAGAAGCTCAGGCCCTGACCTGGATTTAAGACAGCATCTGCCACATAGCTGTGAGGCCAGGAGGCCAAGTGACCAGGAGTAAATGGGAAGGCAGGTTGAAGCCAGCTTTCAAAGGACCAGGAATGCAAAGCTACATTCAGATGTGTGTTTAGGGTGTGGGGAGCTGGCAAAGAGGTCAAGCAGAAAAGTGTAGTAACTCTTCTTGCTGAGTTTTTAAAATTGATCTTGGTCTCAGTTTGAAGCACAGATTGGAGGACAGAAAAAAGAGCGACTCTCATAACCTGGAACATGTCATGGAAGCAATGGTAGTGTAGCAGAAAATAAGGAGGAAGTTCTGAAAGTGACCAGATGTGAAATATTTAAAAGGCACTATCTTTTGTATATACCAATAATATCCAGTTAGCAAACATAATGGAAACATTTTCCCATTTATAATAGTAAAGAAATCCCTAGAAACAAATGTAATAAGAAAATGTAAAGCCTTATTAGTACAGAAAATTATAAAACTTTCTTCAAAAGCACGAAAGACCACCTGAACAGATGGACTTACCAAATCTTAGGGTGGGAAGGCATGATGGTAAAATTGACAATTCTTCCAGAATTAACCTAGAAACATCATAGTTACAGAGAAAATTCCCATGGGGTTCATTTTAAGGACTTGATCAGTTGATTCTAAAAGTAAATCAGAAATTTGGGGAAATAAGAATGAAGGAACTCAGGCCTGGGGTTGTGACTCAGTGGTGGAAACTTGCCTGGCATGTGTGAGGTACTGAGTTCAATTCTCAGCACCACATAAAAGTGAATAAATAAAATAAAGGTATTGTGTTCGTCTACAACTAAATTAAAAAAAAAAAAAATGAATGAAGCAACTTACCCTATAAGATTGCTAATCAACTATGAAGCTGTAGGAGTTGATGGCATTGATGTGGAAGGAGACAGAAGTCATTTAGGAACATCTAGGAAGTCCAGAACAGGCCTTATGTGTGTGGAAAGTCAGTGTATGTTAAAGTCGTCATTTCAGATTAGTGGGGAAAGGCACAACTGTCCAAACACCATGATTAGAGTCAGGCATAGCAGCATACACATGAAGTCCCAGCTACTCTGGTGGCCAAGATGGGAGGATCACTTAAGCCCAGGAGTTTAAGGTCAACCTGGACAGCATATAGAGACCCTGTCTCTTAAAAAAACAAAATACAATTAGGATAACTTGCTTCTTAAAAAAAAAAAAAAAGAAAAGAAAAAAAAAAAGTAATTCTGGTTAGTTTAAAAATAAATTGTAAAAGTACTAGAGGAAAAAGGAAAGATAAGTGGGATAACAAAGATGCAAAACTTAAAATTGGCAAAGGTACCTCACACAAAAATAAAAAAGCAAGAACAGACCAAGGTGCTGGGTCTGGACAGAAGAAGCAATGGCAGGAGCGGGGCTGGGGGACTCTGGAGGTGAGCTGAGAAAGGGTCATCTGCTGTTAGTAAACGGTTAGGGTAAAGGTGAATCAAGGTAACTTGGTGGACAGTGAGGCTGGCTTCCACAGTGTTGAACTTGAGGTGTTATGGGACACCCGGTGGAGATGACCATGGGCTGTTAGAAGCAGCTGCAGGCCCAGACACCCAGATGCTGCTGGAGATGACACACAGTGTGGAGGTACATGGGAACATCAAGGTCCCTGTTCTTAGGAGCCAGCAGCTGTTGCTCTTTGGGATGGTCAGAGCCAAGGTTGTCCAGGGGACTAGGGAGGGTAGGAGGAGGCCAAGGCCCAGAGTCCAGGAAACCCTAACCTTTAGAGCCAGGGAAGGAGACTAGTATGGTGCAGGCAGCAAGGTGGTGGGAGAACCAGTGGAGAGGAATTGGGGCATAATCCACAGCATCCAAGGTCACCAAAAGGCTGGTTTTGGCCTCAGTCCCTCCTGCCCCACATTCCCAGCCTCTGCAGGTCCTGCATTGCATGTATCTCACAGCCTCCCTCTAGCCTCAGCCTTCTTGTATCCCTTCACAGCCATGCACCGGAGCTTCCAGACAGATCTCTACCTACTGCGCCTCCGAGCTGCCCGTGCCTACGTGCAGGCCCTTGAGTCCAGCCTGAGCCCCATGTCAGCCACAGCCCGGGAACCGCTCAAGCTGCATGCTGTGGTGAGCATCCAGGTGTGGGGCCATCAAGGCCAGAGGGCAGACTTCAGGAGGGCCACACAGTTAACCCCGAGAGCCAGTGCCACAGACCAGGCCCTGGGCTCCCTCTCTTCTTCTATAGACCCAGGCACCAAGTCCACGTCCTCCTGGGAGAGCTGCCTTCACCTTCTTGCTTCCTGCACTGCCTTCTTCTGTGGCTGGCCACAGAAGGGGACTTCCTCTCCAGCTCCCTGGTTCTGTGCTGTGCTCCTAGACATGGGACAGGGAGCACAGAGTGTCACCTTGGGACTCTTCTTCCCAGGAGCCTCAAGGGAGTCTAATGGCATGGTACAGGGAAGAAACCTGTTTGCTTCAGTAGCCACAGGCAGGCCATGGTACTAGAACCACCTGGTCCAGGGAAGGGCCAACCCGATCCAGCCATAGTCATCTTGCAGTGTGCCTGGGCATGACGGGGGAGGCACACACACCCAGATTTGAGTGACCTCAAGGACCACAGGGCAGGGCTGGGGAGATAGCTCAGCTGGTAGAGTGCTTGCCTCACAAGCACAAGGCCCCTGAGTTCGATCCCCAGTACCACAAAAAAAAAAAAAAAAAAAAAAAAAAAAAAGTAAATAAATAAAATGAAAAGCATTTTGGAAAAAAAAAAAAAAAAAAAAAAAAAAGGACCACAGGGCTCCAGCCAGCTCTCAGTTGGTCCCTGTGTGTATTGTCTGCTCTACCCAGGTTTCTAATCACTCTTTCCTAAAGAGAGTTCATAGATATAGAGGAGGAAGGGGTTACGGAGGAGCTCAGGGGAGAAAAATCTCATCTACCAGGACTAGGGTGGGAGATGAGACAAACCTGGGGAGTGGGCAGGAGCCCCAGTGAAGACACAGGAGGGAGTCGGGGCCATGAGCCTGACTGGCTTTGCCTCCAACTTGCTAGGTGACTTCCATCAGGGCCCTCTCCTCTCCAGGCCTCTGCTGACCCCTGTCTGTCTTCTGTCATTTTGATGAAAGCAAATGGACAAAGCACTGGAGCAGCTGTGGGGGTGACTTGAGGATACCTGTGAAGAAGCAGATAGGCAGGGCCAGGCTCCTCGGATTCAGTACCCAAGGCCCTGGGTCCTGAGGGCCTTCTCCACCTACCTCCACAGGTTCAGGGCCTGGGGCCCACCTTTAAGCTCACACTTCACCTTCAGAACACCTCAACTGTCCGACCTGTGCTGGGGCTGCTGATCTGCTTCCTGTACAACGAGGCACTCTATGCCCTGCCTCGTGCCTTCTTCAAGGTACTGGATCTCCCGCCCACCACCCCGCTGCCCTGAGACATGGGATACAACAGGTTAGAGCAGGGTCTTGATTAGATGCTCACCAGTCCCCAACAGATCAAGGTAAGGGAATGGGCAGTGGCTAGTAGATGGCCAACAGACCAACTCCAGCCAGACACAGGGGGCATCTGGAAGGAGCAGCAGAACTTGCCTCTGCCACCTTTCTCCCAACCTACCAAGCCCAGGGAGACACATAGAAGGTGGGAAGAAACAGCAGAGCCCAGGTCCTACCTGTCTGTTCAACATTGTTGGGGGCCAAGAAACCTCACCCTGCTTCCCAGCTGCTCCTGCTACAGGAAGAGATCCTCTCTACCCCAGAGGGAATCACCACAGAGTAGACGGCCTGCTTTTCCTCCACAGCCCAGTTTTGATCCCAGGTTAGAAGGAGAAGAGACTTAAGACTCTGGAATGTGGAATAAACAGCCCTGGGCTTGGCAGGAATCAAGAGATCTAGGCTTAACCGCAGACCCACCTTGTGGCCCTGGAGCCTTGGCTTCCCAGTGCTGCACCGTGTCTTGGCCCAACCTGAAGAATTCTGAGTGCAGCTGATGGCAGGCACAAGTGCACTTTGTAGCCTGCCAACTCCTAACTGGGCATGAGGGCTGACTTCCTTACCTCTTCGTCTCCAAATCTAGGTCCCCTTGCTGGTGCCAGGGCTCAACTACCCCCTGGAGACCTTTGTGGAGTGTCTCAGTAACAAGGGCATCTCAGATATTATCAAGGTAGGTCACCCACTGGTGATTCTTGGAGGGAAAGTGGGACCCTGGGGAGGTCAGTGAGGGTGAGTACAGGGAAGGCCCTCAGGGGCTGCAGGGTGGGGGTATGGAAGCTGCACAGTCAAGGCCTCCTGGCCTCCCCATCCCTTCAGCAGAGCCCTAGTGGCCTGTCATTGAGGTCAATGCAGACAAGCTGGCTTGGCCTTTGCAGGGAACAGAGCAGGGGTCAAGGTGCATGCCCCTACTCCATGGCACCTCCTCCACAGGTGCTGGTACTCCGGGAAGGCCATAGCGCGCCCCTGCTGAGTGCCTACATCAACATGCCTGTGAGTGAGGGGCTGGAAGCTGCCTGAGCCCTGGCCATCAGGCTCCCATGGGATGGAGTCAGCAAGAGCCAGCCACTTTGAGCTGGGCAGGTTCAGTGGCCCCAGGCCCTCCCCACACAGCAGTGTACTGGGGCAGCAGCTCCCCACTCCTCTCCAAAGCACCCCCTGCTCACCACCCCTGCCACTGGGCTGTAGCAGCAGGCCGGCTCCTCTCTCAGGACATGCCCAGGCATTGTTCCAGAGGCAGTGTCTGCTGCCCTCTGCCTCCTCAGCTCTTTCCAGAAACCTCCCAGGTCCCAAGGAAGAGTTCTGAGGTGTCGAGATGAGAAAAGGAGGCTGACCTCCTCCTCCTCCACTTCCCTCTGGCACACCACTCAGCTCTTGCGCAGGCCAAGGCCAGAGTTGGATGAGAGCCTGGCCTGAGAAGTCAGAGGCTTTTCTTGGGTGAGACTGAGCCCCATCAGTCCTGGGGTTCCAGCTCAGCCTTCAGGCGAAGCCCATCCTCTGGTCTCCCTGCTCCACTGACGAGAGAGGCTCCCCTTTCTGTTCAGCAACCCACCAAAGGAATAGCTGCCTCCCCATAGGGCATCTTTCCCAAGGCTTGGACTCTGCCATCACCTCAGGGCTCCAAAGCCCTGTGCAGGTTGCCAGGGGAAGAGGTGGTGCAGGAGGCCATAGGGTGCCCATGTGCACTCCCAAAGACCACACAGCAGTTGCTCCTGACCTGAATGCCCAGAAAGAGCATCTCTGGAGAGGGAAGTGGAATTAGATAGAGCAGAGGCAGGCAGTACTGCAAGAGGGGACCAGGAGCAGAAGTCCTAAAGCCCATCAGGCTGCACTTCTGTGCCTAGGAGTCCAAATCAGCCCTGAGGGTGGCAAGTTCACTGGGCCTCAGGCAGAGCAAGAGAATTGGCTGGAAAGGTTCCCATTAAAGGCACAGAGTGAAGCTGGAGACTAAGCAAAGGCTCCATTTAGACCCCAGTGTTCATAGCCCCTCATGCCTGCTGAGTCCCTGGCCAGACTTGCCAACCTTCCTCACAGGCCACCTGAGCCACTTGGGAACCTGCAGCCTTACTCCTGGGAACCTACATCTTTCCCTCTCTGACCAGGTGTGTCCTGGTGTGTAGCATGAAGCTCAGGCTTGCAGGAAGTAACCAGATTCCCCTGCTTCATTCTCCCCTCGTGTAAAATAAGGCAGTTTCTAAACTGCTTTTAGCTCTGACACCCTATGGGCTTGGCAGCCCCTGTGCAGGAAAGGAGTTGGCCCAGAAAGATAATACTAGGCAGGAGCAACTGCACAGCTTTTGCCCTGAAGACCAGGGACTCTGCCAGGCATGGTGGTCCACACCTATGAGTCAAGCAACTTTGGAGGCTGAGGCAGGAGGATCACAAGTTCAAAACCAGCCTTAGCAACTTGGCGAGACCCTGTCTCAAAATAAAAAGGGGCTGTAACCATGTGATACAATGGTTATGTACCAAAAAAAAGACTGAGGGTCCAAACTGGTTGCCACTTCTGCCTCTGCCCAAGATACAGGATAGGGGTGTCACAGCTAACCTCAGCCCTTCCAAGGAATTCATCTGGAGCCAGGTTAAGAGAGGCAACAGGTCAAAGAAAGAGCCTTCCTTCTTCTCCCCACACTGCCCAGCCACTTGGACACAAACCACCTGGGTCAGGATGGCAAAGGGTTTCCACATCAAGCCAGCTGAGGCACAGTGGAAACAGCAGAAGGTAATAAAAACAAAAAGATGTGGGACGGAGAAGGCGTCATTGTTGCTCAGATCTCAAATTCCAGAACCTGGAGGTGGAAGGGTCTGCCCAGAAGGGCGATGAGCCCATCACTGGAGTTGTGTGCACGGGGTATGGGCCGTTCCAGGGCAGGCTGAGTACTGGCCAGACCTTACAGTCCCTTTCACCCAGTTACACAGTGAACTGCAGTATGAACTGTATAAACTCAAAACAAAATCATCTGATCTGGGTTCTTTTCATAGCTGTTCATCAAGATGAGAAACCTACATTTGGCACCTTATGTGAATTTATATACTACTATCTATTAAGAAATATATGGGTCGGGGGTACTGGGTTGTAGCTCAGTGGTAGAGCGTTTGCCTAGCATGTGTGAGGCACTGGGTTCTATCCTTAGCACCTCATAAAAATAAAGAACAAATAAATAAATATAACAAAGACATCTTTGTGAGAAAAAGTATAATTTTAAACATTCAATGAAGTGATACACCATATTCACAAACTGGAAAATTCAATTTTATGTAGTCCTGTTTCCCCAAAATTCATCTGTACACTCAATGGGGTTCCATTCATGATCTCAAAGGGGTCTTTATTGGTTTAAGTTGACAATCTGATTCTAAGCTTTATATGGACGGACAAGGGCTCTTGGTGGATGACTCCCAAAGAACACAAGGGTAGTAGATCGAATCGTTAGTGGACTAAGATAGAAAAATTAATTGTGGCACTCAGAAGATCACCAGGCAACAGGGAAAAGGGGTGCCCACGGCTACATGCGACAGTTTAGATACATCCCAGAAACATAATATTGAGCAAAAGGCAAGTCATGTAAAATTCAAAAACATGTAACTAGAAAGCCAAGCAAGGAATGATCAAGACAGGGCCCTGTGGGAAGGGGACTAAGGAGGAAATGGTGATTTTTCTCTAACAGATGTGTGGGGTGTTGTATAAATATGCTCTTACATTTCCTCACTGTTAAATAAAAAATGAAAATCAGATATTCTGGAGGGCGTAGAATGAGATGCACAGGCAGAAATGGCAGATCTGCCATGTTTAAGTTCAGCACAGAATGCCAGGCACATCAGGCTCCTAAACTCTTACAGAAGAGCAATAGAACATGCTTCCTAGGAAAAGCAGTCACCCCCGTGGGCATAGGCTGTCAGAGCAGACTCTTCGGGGGGTCTGAGGAGGACCTGCCCTCTCACAGGAGGATCCCAGCTTTATCTGTGGACTTTCACTTAATCCCATTTTTGGTCCAGCCCTCCTCCCCTTCTCCCCACCCCAGTGCTCCAGAGATAGCTTTTCTGGTCCAGCTTCTCCTGCGGATAACCCCACCTTATCCCAGAGGGGTGGGACGTGGCTGCAAGGGGTGTGCAGGGCTGGCAAGGAGGGTGCCTAGCAGCTCCTGAGAGACTGACTTGGCATCTGTCCCCACTGTTGGCCCAAAGCGTCACCTCGCCTTCCACCACCCTGGTGCAGTCCTCGAGCCTCTCTGCGGCGGGGAGGGCAGTGGGCTTGCCTCTCCCCCCACTTCCTGTGGGAAGATGTGGTTGCGTTCCTAGTTCTGCTTAAGACAGCGAACAAGCCTCCAACTACCTTCCATCTTTCACAACGTCGGACTCTTTGGTCTACTTCTTCCACCTTGTAAATTTATCTGTTTTATTTCTTCACTATCATCTTAGTGATACTCGACGTAAGCTGTGATAAACTCGTGTTGACGCTGCCACATTTAACTGCGTTTACATTCACATGTTGAACGAGCAGAGCAGCACAGGCCTGTGCGCTCAGGATCATCCTCCACAGGCAGTAACACACCAACTGACTCTGCCTAGGTTTTTCTCCCACTCACTTCCTTCAGCTGTGCAAGGGTGAAGGCAAAAGCACAAAGACCTGGGTTCACATTCTGCCTCCTCCATTTCTACCCTGTCGTCTTGTCATGGCAACCAACAGCTTTACATACAGAATAAGAACCCAGCCACTGACCCCTGCACCAGGTCAGCTGAGAGCATCCATGAAAGTGCTGTTGCAGAATCGCCCTAAACTATTAAGTGCTGATCCTGGAGAACATGTTTGGATTCTCAGGGCCTGGATCCAACCCCTACCCAACCAGGGCCAAAGGTTACCTAGGCCCCTCAGACACCTAGGTTCTCGGTGATGTCCCAGCATGACAATCAGAGGAACCAGAAACAGGAGCCAGGGTCACAAACTGAGGGACCAGAAACCCAGCAAAGATGGAGGGAAGTCAAGGACCAGGTGTGTACCTTACTAGACTGGCAGAGAGATAGCCAGGCAGGCTGGGCAGCCCCTTGCCAGACCCTCCTCTGCAATCATCTGCCCAAAGAATCCGAGTTGCAGGGCTCAAGCCCTGGGCAGGGAGTCCAGCTGGGCAGGGACAAAGCCAAGGAAGGGGCTGACGTTGCCCACTGCTGACTTTAAGGGCCAGAAATGAAGGAAAGATCAGCCTGCCTCCAGCTCCCCTCTGCCCACTTCAGTTCTGGCTCCCACTGGAGTCAGGAAGCTGCAAGTCCCACATCAGCTGTGGTGTGGAAGGTGATCCCATCCCCAGGTAGCGGGGAGGCCAGGAAGGGCCAGAGCCAGACGAGGGCCCAACGGGGCCCCAGAGCTGCCTGCAGGTTGTGGCAGGGACCCAGGTCATAGGAGTGCTGGCCTCGAGCCCACTCCCACGTGGTCTGACCCCGCAACAGCAGCATCCCATGGAAGAGCAGCCCAGCCCCACACAGCAGTGCGCCTGCTACACACGTGTCCATCACGAAGGCCAGGGTGAACTGGGCCAGAGACACTCTGCCTGCAGGGACAAAGCAGAGAGGGTCAGGGGCTGCAGACTGGCCCAGCCCTCCCAAAGCCCAGCTCCGGCCCTCCCTCCACCCCTACCCTCTACCACAAAGCAGAGCTCATTTCTCTGTTCTGCAAATTCTGAGGCTGCCACTCGCTGGCCAGCCTGTGCTGGGAATCGGGCAGCTCACCCCTGCCTGCACGTGACTTTCATCCATGCATCACGAAACTCGGTAAACACCTCTGGGGTGAGATGGCAACTTGGCCCTCCGGGAACTCTCAAACAGACATCAAACTGATCTTGTCTAAGTTAATTACAGCTTCAATCTGTGTCCTAATGGAAAAGCAGCCTCTTTACCACCTTGGCCACAGCAAGCAAGAAGTACTTGCTGCATAAAGAGTAACAAAAGGTTCCATGTTGTGTAATCTACATCTGCAATGTCCTGAATAGGCAAATCCACAGAAATAGAAAGCAGCTTAGTGGCTGTTGAGGATGGGGGAATGGGAGGAGGGAGGAGGGGCTGCTTAATGGGTTCAGAGTTTCTTTTTAGGAACATTCGAAAATGTTCCAAAATCAGTAACAATGGTGGCACTATATTCACTCTGAATATACTAAAAGTCACCAGAAATAGCCAGGCACAGTGGCACAGGCCTGTAATCCCAGCTGCTCAGGAGGCTGAGGCAGGAGGATTGAGAGTTCAAGGCCAATCTCAGCAAAAGCAAGGTGCTAAGCAACTCAGAGAGACCCTGTCTCTAATAAAATAAAAGACAGGTCTGAGGATGTGGCTCAGTGGTTGAGTGCCCCTGAATTCCTTCCCCAGTACCAAAAAAAAAAAAAAAAAAAAAAAAAAAAAAAAAAAAAAAAACAAAGCCACCAATTGTAAAATGGCTAAAAATGATTAATATTACTTCAATAAGAGAGAGCCAACGATGGAGAGATGGCAGGCAGATATACTGAGGGGGCAGGGGAAGCAGGTTTTGTCTACTTTGATAAATTGGGGAGAGAACAATTTGTTTGCAGGTTCCAAGGCAGAAAGAGTTCAGTGAGATGGGCAGGTCTGTGCTCTGCAAGCTCAGGAAGAAACCCAGGCTGGACAAGCAGATCTGTGAGCAGTGAGGACCTGGGGGTCTCCCAGGACCCCAGCTGCTGGAACGGTGAGAGTATGTGAAGTAGGAAGACAATGTCACCTAGATGTACGAATGGGAGGATCCTTGGGCATCAGATAAGAGAAACCAAGCTGGGCACAGCAGTGTGCCTGTAGTCCCAACTATCAGGAGGCTGAGGCAGGAGGATCGCTTGAGCCCAAGAGTTTGAGACCAGCCTGGACAACATAATAAGGCCCTGCCTCTAAAGAAAAAAAGTGGGGGGACCATTAAGGAAGGTACGAAGCTGAAGGCATCAGTGAGGCCCAGGGCAGAACTCGTCAAGGATGGGGCAGTCAGCAGCTTTTTAGTCTGAACAGTCTCCTAAAGCAAGAAGAGAACTGGAAAAGTCCTGCGATTTTGATGGTGAGGCCTGGGCCTGTGGCAGTGTCCCCAGAGGTGAGGACGGAAGTCAGGTCAGAGCGAAGAGTGAGGGGAAAGCAGCTTTGAGTCTGAGGAAGTCCTTCTGGAAGCTTGTGTGTGGGCTGAACAGCATGGAGGACACGTGGGTTGAAAGGTCTGTATGAGGTGGGAAGACCCAAAGGAAGCCAGTGGAGGGAACGGGCTGCAGGGCAAGGGTGGGATACCACTGGGTGGGGGCGGGAGGGCTCTGAACAGGGAGGACACCAGTCTTGAGGAGCTAGGGACAGTCAGCCAGGCTTGGAAAGCTGAGGACAGGGCCATTTTGGATGTACCATCTGATATCCTGTTCTCTCTGATGCCTCGGTGGGGGCAGGGGCAGAGAACTGCAGTCGGTGGGCGAGCAGGCTTATGAGAAAACAGGGTGGCCAGGCACAGTTTCAGGCCCGTTGTGGTCAGCAGCCATGGGCATGGTATGGCTCCAACCTGCCACAGAGGACCACATGTCTCTGGCAGCTCTCAGAAGCCAGAGAGGAGCCAGGAAGGCACAGAACAAGGAAGATAAGCAAGTAAGCTTGACTTGTTGGCAGGAGACTGGTGGAAATGGAGGGCTCTAAGCTGTACGTGGGGCTGTGAAGATGGGATGCAGCAGATGGACAGAAAGGTGATGACCGGGAGCCTGCAGGGCCAGCAGGCCCTGGAGTAGGAGTCACAGCGCAAGAGTGAAAGATGGAGAGGACAGCAGTGGAAGGCAGAGAGGGATGATGGATGGGTGACACATTTGGGGTCCTGACAAGGACTGCAGTTTGGACATGGGAGTAGAAGGAGGTAAAACAGGTCAAGAAGCTAAGCCTCTGCAGACTTCAGATGCTCCTGGTGTCAGCAGGGCCCAGGGCTGACAGACAGATGGGGAGCTGAGGCCCAAGTCCTCAGTGACTAGTAGTGAAGAGAGGAGGCTGCGGAGACCCCAGGGAGGAGTGGCTGGAGCACTCTGTCTCAGTGGAGGCAGGGGGCACCAAGGAGGGTGCAGGAAGCTTGATCAGGGAGCCAGTGTGGGCAGAAGATTCTGACAGTGGACCTCTGGAGGTCCCTGGGGCAGAGCGGGGCTTGGAATGGATGAGGAGGTACAGCGACTTCTCAGTGTAGAACAAGGTTACTGAATGGTCCTAAATGTCAGGAGGAAGGAGTCAGCAGAGGAAGCCCAAGGCATTCTGGCAGGGAGAGAACAAAGACTGAACGATCAGGGGTGGGGGTGGGGCTTTTATCTTGGGTGGGGTCAGAAGATGCATGTCATCCAGAACATGGCATCTCAACAGCTCCCTGCTCCAAGTCTTCCCTCCCAATTCCCAATGACTGGGCCTTCCACTGCCTGGAACTTTCACTGGCTCCCCACTGCCCCATCAAATCAGAGCCATCTCCAACACCAGCATTCACTGCCCTCCACCCTCCGGTCCTGGGCGACTGTCCCAGTCTTTATTCTCTCCATTCCCAAGCTGCCTTTGCTCTGCTTGGGGGCCTCTGCTCATGCAGCTGCTATCACTTGAGTGCCCACTTCCTCTAAAAATGCTCTCCCACCACCCAACCACCACTATGGGCTCCAGCTGCTCTTTCCTCCTCTGACAACAAGTCCTGGAATCCTTCCTGATTCTCCCAGCAGGAATTCTGCCCTTGTCTCGCAGCACTGTTTTAAAGTACAGTTCTGAACAGTTGAGTGCCAGCCTGCCCTTACCCCCATAAATGACACTGGGATCAGATCCCAGGGAACTGCCAGGAAACCAACAGGAAATCCCACCTCCCACCAAATCAGCCTTTACTTCCTGGCCCAATACAGGGGCCTCTGCCTTGCTTCAGATACACCCAGCCGCCCCACCTGTGAGCAGCATGAGCCAGGGCAGCAAGAGGAGGGCAGCAGTGTGGAGGAGTGAGTGGGCCCGCAGCAGAGCTGACAGGGCGGGACCCAGCAGCACGGAGACGTGGAGCAGGACGCCAGCGCCATGCAGCAGCAGGCACAGGAAGGGCCGGTAGTTACGGAAGCCCACGCAGCGGCCCAGCAGACGACAGTGGTGGTCCCGACGCAGGACGCAGATGCGGCAGGCAGAGCAATGCCCACTGCGTGGTGGCACTTGGCTCTGGCACTGGTAGCAGTAACTGCAGGGAAGAAACCACAGGGTCAGTGCCCCCAGCAGCTCTGCATGCCCCAGATCCTGTCCAGGTCAGCCCATGCTGGGGAAGCAGAACAGCCACCAGCCTTGGGTTCCTCTAAGCCTAAGATTCTCCACAGGTGATTAAAGGCCCGACAAGACACCAGACCCCTCCAGCGCTGCCAGTTCTGACTACCCAGCCCCAAGGTCTTCCTCTGGCCTCATAACACCCAAAAGCATACTGCTCACTTGCTTCACCCTGGGCCATGTCACCATGAGCTGTCCTCTGCATAACTGCAGCAGCTTCTTGCCTGGTTTCCCTGATTCCACTTCTCTCCCCAGCGGCTAGGCTGATCCTTTTAAAGCCTAACTCATGCCCCTCCTCTGCTGGAAACCCCCCACTGGCTCTCCATTTCTTTTCTGCTAAAAAGCAGAGCCTTCAGTCCTACAAGGTCTTTACATCCCTGTCATCATCTCTTCCCTTCTCTCACTCCACTCCAGTCATTCTGGCCTTCTTGCTGTTCCCGAAACATGCTAGCCACACAGCTGCCCCGAGCCTTTGCATGGTTGTTTCCTCTGCCTGAAACACTCTACCCTCAAATTCCAACACAGCTAACTCCTTCGTTTCCTCCAAGTTTCTGCTCAAATGAGATTCACCTGGACCACCTATTTATATTTATTTTTAAAAATTTCATTTAATTGTAAATTGACAAATTATAGCTATATATATTTATGGTGTACAAAGTGAACACAATGCAGGATAATCAGAGTAATTAACAAATCCATGGCCTCAACACTCACTTTTGTAGTGAGAACTGCCACTTAGAACTGAAACTTGCACTCCCTTTACCCGCTGTAATTCGTGTTTCCACACCAGCACCGTCTAACATTTTATATAATTTGCTTACTTATTGTGCCTGTAGTTCATTATCTGCCCCTCCCCCACGTGATCGACTCCAGGAGGTCGAGAATCTGAACAGTATCTTGCACACCAGGAGGTGCTCAGTATTTGAGTGAATAAATAGTATTCATTTGGGTTCTTCCATGCCAGGTTCTAAAGGAGTTCTCTGGCTCTAACAACCCGGATGCTGAAGTAATTTGGTTCTAACACTCCAGGTCCTGAAGCCCCTCCCCAGTCCCAGGCTCCCGCTTCTGCCCCCCTGGACCCAGCGCCCCACTCACGCCCAGCCCTGGCCCAGACCGCGTCCGGCCAGCATCACGCCCCGGATGCTGGGGTCCGAGCGCAGGAAGAGCCCCACGTTGCCCAGCAGGTTAAGCAGCTGGAAGGCGGCCAGCGCTAGCTGCAAGGCCCGGGCCAGGGGTCCCAGAGGGGGTGGCCCGGGACCCAGCACCAGCACGTAGGCCAGCTCCAGGCCCACGACGGCGGCCCACAGCGCCGTGAGCACGAGAGGCAGCCGAGTGGGTGCTCCCTCTGCACTCGCCGCCGCCCAGGGATGCCCCATAATCCAGACCCACTGGCCGTGGGACCCCGAGGACCCGCCGCTTCCGTGTTGGGGCGGAGATAGCAGCAGACGGACGTCTGGCACGACCAATAGAAACTCGGAAGGAGTGCCGTGAGCGGGGGACTCGAAGGGCGCGGCCACAGATGCGGAGAGCTGATTGGTCAGATCAATGAGCCTGGAGATGCTCGGAATCCGGTTGGCGCTAGAGTCCAGATGACACTGCGAAGTCATCGCCCCGCCCGCCCGCGGAGGCTCCGCCCCTCCACCAGAAGGCCCGCCCGCTGGTGCGGCAGGCTGGCGAGCCGGGAGGGTTGAATTGCAGCGGCCGTGGAGTCGGGGTTTCCCGGCTCAGCACATTCTCCCCGCACCCCACAGCCGCCCCGATATTAATAGCCCTGCCTAGACCCATCCAACTGGCTCGGAGCCCTTCCCTATGCTCGGGTGTCTCCCTTCATCGCCCCAGAAAACATTCAAAACAGCTCGGCGCCTCCGTGTTTCTGACTGCGAAATGGGGATAGGGCTCCGCTTTCTACCCCCGCAGCGCAGGAAGATGATCAGGAGACCCGGAGGGCAGGCTTTAGGGTGATCTGCAACCCCTGTTAGTATGGTGCTCTCCATTTTACAAATGAGGAAACAGAGAGGACCCAAGACTTTCCCAAAGTCACACAGCGCCTAAGCCGTGGAAGTGGAACGCGACCCCCGGATCTCCGCCACGAGATCTACCCCTGCACCCCTTAGCTGCGCAGTCCCTGGCTCCAGGGCAACCTCTTGTCTGGACCCGACCCGAGCGCCCTCGCCCCTATCCGGCCCCACCCTCCTCCCCCATATTTAGTGCGAATCCGATCCGGGGCTGGGCCGGGGCCTACTTAACAGGGCCCGGGTGTCCCGAAACGCGCGGAGCGGAGCCAGGAGCCTAAGCAAGATGATGATGGTTATGCAGCCCGAGAGTCTGGGGGCCGGGGAGGGGCCCTTCGCGGGCGGCGGGGGCGGCGAGTACATGGAACAGGAGGAGGACTGGGACCGCGACCTGCTGCTGGACCCGGCCTGGGAGAAGCAGCAGCGGAAAGTGAGTGCTCACCCATTTCCTAACAGCAAAACTGAGGCCTGGGAGGCCAGGGCACTTGTCCTGGGCATCTCAGCAGGTCCGGGCAGAGCCTGACTTTAACCTAGACTGCCACTCCCCAGCCAGGCTCTGCCCTGCAGCCCTCTGCTGTCCCCAGGGCTGGAAGAGAGGTCTGGGAGCACTCCTGAGGAGCTTAGGATGTCAAGGAGAGTTCCTGGGCCACCCCCACTCCCCGCCCCAGGGCTCATTTTCCTGGGCCCAATGCCTCAGTTCTGGGGCAAAGATCGGTTTGGGCCAGGAGATCCAAGTTGAGGGATGGGGGTTCACAAGAATAATCATTCTTTCGGCCCTCCACACACTCCAAATATTCCCAGGTTCCACCCCTAGGAGATCAACTAGGCGCACTAGGGATTGTGGGGGAGCAAGCCTTCTCAGACCCCACCCTACCCTCTCCTCTGCATTCTCCCCAGGGCAGGATCCATAGTCACTCTGTCTCTTGACAGTTGAGGAGACTGAGGCCCAGAAGAGAAAAAGGGTAGTCCCCAAATCATACACTGTCAAAAAACAGGCCCCCAATCTGAGGATCTTTGTCCCTTGCCCCTCCCCCACTCCTTCACAAGATACCCCTCCCACCAGCGAGGCCCTGAGTCTGCTGAAAAGGCCACCAGGTCTGGAGGAGGGGAGCCCCGGGTCCCCTTACGCAGTAACCTGACTCTCCAACCAGATGGGCATTTTGTGCTGAGGCAGCGCTTGGGGGAGCTGGAGAGGGGCACATGGCAGGTGCTGCCCAGACCCAGCCCTGTAGGGCACTTGGGCTCCTTTCTCCCTGAACTATTTTCACTCCCAGACTTTCCCTACTGGAGTGGGCAGGACACCTGGTTCCCTAAAGAGAACATTATCCCAGCTGGAGTGAGAAAAATTTGAGAAGTGGTGACTCGGGGTGGCCTGCAGGCGTTTGCTCAGGGCTCCAGGAAGGGGCAGGGCACTGGGGTACTCTGTGGAATTTGCAGAATCTGAGAATCCCAGAACTTAAAATCAGAGCATTTCTGCTGGGTTAGATGACAGGAGTTGGCCCCAGGGGTCAAGAGGCTTAGCTGACTGGGCTGGGGTGCCCTGGGGTGACACACTTCCCCCAGAGTCCCCCTGCACCTGTCTCTAAGCATGGCTGTGGTCCCTGGATTCGGCAATCTCCCGGTGATGTCATCCCTGCCCTTGGCTCCAGCCACCACCTGTTCTGCAACAACTATCCCCCCTCTAACCACCCAGGCCTCTCCCAAATCCAGGTCCACATGCCCCTCATATGACACATGCCAGTTTGTATCTTGCCTTTGTCACTTAAAATATCAGGCACATCCTTCATCCCAACCTACAGCCACCCACCTCAGCCATTCATCCAACAGCTGCACCAGGCGGGTGCTCTCTAAATCAATCAGCAGACCCTGGAGTGGGACATTTGGACCTTTTCTCTCTTGTCCAGTATTATTTATGACAAGGTTGTAATAAACATAAACACCCTGCAGTCAGCTTTAGCCCTGCCCCATCCCTGCTCATGAGTGCTCCCTTTCTCACCGGTGACTCCTCCACCCAGGGGCTTCCCACAGTCCCAGAGCACTCCTGCTTCCTCCCTCCTGTTTCTTCCTTCAGCCTCACCCAGAAACATTTGTTTGGTAAATATTTCTTTGGGAAGTCCTACTGTGGACCAGGGCTGTTTTAGGTGCTGGGATTCCACACAAGACAAAATAAAGCCCCCGCCTCTGTCTCACCCACCTGATCCTGTCTCATCCTCCTCACGGACACCCTTCCTCTCATGCCCTTGACCTCATCACCACCTCCTCACTTCTCCCTCTGCTCTGCCAAGCCATTGTCTCCACTCTGCAAACAAAATGAGGTTTCTGAAACACAGCTCTGCCCACCTCCCTCCTGCCTGAAGCTTTGCTGGCTCCCTGTGGTTCTAGGATCAAGTTCAAACTCTCCAGCTTAGCGCCCACAATCACGCATGACCTGGCCCTTGCCACCCCTCCGGCCTGCCTCTCACCACTGATACCCCAACACCCCCAGCTTCATTCCAGTAGTGCTCAGAAAGTTGTAGTCCCACAAACAGAGCAACTGTTTGTCACAGCACACTCGCCTGGGTGGCAGCCCCTGCCTGGAGTGCCCTTGCCTGCCCTTCCCTGCCTGAGGAGCTCCTGCTCTTCCATCGAAGCTCAGACGGAATGTGAGCCTTTCCCAAGAGGCCCCCATCTGATTTGGACAGTCCCTCCCAGAGGTTACTGGGCATGTCTATCCCAGCACTTCTCAGACCAATGTGACTGTCGTTAAGAGTCATGTTTGGTCTCACCCAGACCTGCCTGTCCCTCTGCCCTATCCAGACCCAGAGCATCCAGACTACAGGGTTAGAAGGAACTGCAGGGAGAACAAATGCCCTCTCTAGTGCTTGGGCCCCCATCGAGTAACATAAGTATGTACTTAACCTCCAGCGACAGGGAGCTCTTCCCTACCATGTTTACAGCAGCATCTTTCAGGTCCAACTCCCAAGGTCTCTGGAAAGCAGGATAAGGGAAAGAATTTCCAGGGCCACCTCCCAGGACTGTCTGCTTTGTGGTGTGGGAATGCTTTGAATTCCAGAATCCGGCCAGATTGGAGGAAGGACCAGAGACATCATGAGTCTGACCCATTAATTGTACAAATGCAGAGAACAAACCCCAGAGAGGGCAAGGGGTGACCCCAGATAACAGAGAGTGAGTAGCTGAGCTGGGGTTGAAGCCCAGCCATGGACTCTCCCAGTGAAAGCAGCTTTCAGGGGCCCAAGGTTTGGTAGGTTGGCAAAATAGAAATATTTATTGTACCAGGTTCCAGGTCACCTTCACCCCAAAAGACACAGCTGTGTACCACTCCCATATCAGATGGAGGCTGAGGCTGGTGTGGGGAAGGGTGTGGCTGTCACCTCCAGAGACCAGGTCAGGCTGGTGCTCAGTGGATCGTCCACAGCCTGCACAGTGCTTGCACACTCCGTCTCCCTGGAGGCCAGTCACAACCCTTGGGGTCCTGGGGTGCTTCCATCTGGAACTTCTGATGTCAGAAAAGCCATATCTCTCTGGGCTGGTCCCAGAACCTCAGAGGTACCCCCACTTTGGAGTGGGTTAATTTTTTCTGAGCTCTCTTTCAGTGCTTAAGACCAGGCAAGGCTGGAGTGGACCCCAGTCCGACTCCACTTCTTCCCTTCCAGACCAACTACAGCTTGGCGAGGGCGGTGGGGGTCGGGGGGACTAGGTCAGGCTGCATAGCAAGTCAGTGGCCAAGCTCCCACCGTCTTCTCCCCCAGACTTTCACTGCCTGGTGCAACTCACACCTGCGCAAGGCAGGCACCCAGATTGAGAACATCGAGGAGGACTTCCGCAATGGCCTCAAGCTCATGCTGCTCCTGGAGGTCATTTCAGGTGACAGTGGGATGTGTATACAGGGATCTCAGGACTCAGGGGTCTGGGGAACTGGAAGATGATAGCAGTAGAGTGCTGGAGGGGACAATGTTTGGGCTTCTTCTCGTGACTTTGACGCTTGGCCTCTGCTCTTACACTTAGGAGAGAGGCTCCCCAGGCCAGACAAAGGCAAGATGCGCTTTCACAAAATCGCCAATGTCAACAAGGCCCTGGACTTCATTGCCAGCAAGGGAGTCAAGCTGGTGTCTATTGGTGCTGAGGGTGAGGAGGGGCAGGAGGGCCTGGGCAGGGCATGGGGGCTCTCCTGACATCAATGGGTGACCGCTGTGAGCCTCTGTTTCCTCATTTTAACAATGGGCATAATCATCCCTGCCTCACAGGAGAAACCGAGAGGAACGGATGTACCCAAAGTGCTGGCACAGCACATGGTGCCCGGTAGATGTTCAACTAATCATTTTAAAATAAGAATAAGGGAGCTGGGGTTGTGACTCAGTGGTGGAGCACTTGCCTCGCATGCGTGAGGCACTGGGTTCGATCCTCAGCACCGCATAAAAATAAACAAAATTAAGGTATTGTGTCCATCTACAACTAAAAATATATATATATATATATATATTTTAAAAAAATAAAATAAGAATAAGTGTTTACAGAGTGCCTGCTAGGGGCTCACCTACTAGAAGCCAGCTCTGGGGTGCAGAGCAAGAACCAGAGGGGATGGTGCTCTGAGGCCTGGACAAACAGGCGTGGAGCACCAGTCAGAATGGGCCCCTCACTTCCTCCTTGCAGAGATTGTGGACGGGAACCTGAAGATGACCCTGGGCATGATCTGGACCATCATCCTGCGCTTCGCCATCCAGGACATCTCAGTGGAAGGTGAGTGGTGGGGGAGGAGGACGGGAAAGGACTGGCCCAGACCCCTTCCCAACTAATGCTCCCATCCACCCCTTTGCCATCCAGAAACTTCGGCCAAGGAAGGCTTGCTCCTGTGGTGCCAGCGGAAGACAGCCCCATACCGCAACGTCAACGTGCAGAACTTCCATACCAGGTCTGTCAGTGGTCAGCACTGGGGCAGGAAGAAGTCCCTCCTGATCAGTGAGGGCATAGAGTTGTCCCCCCACCCTGTCCCAAGCCCCAGGGAAGGGAGGGGTCACAGCCAAGTTGCTAGTTTAGCAGTATCTAAACATAGAAGGACTGGTAAATGTTTAATCAGTGGAATTGAATTCAGGAGGATCACAGAATTCCTGAGTCTTTAAGACATCCCCAGAAAAGCAGGCCACCAGAGGGAAGCTGGAGGCCAGACACATCCAGAAATTGGTCTGGTCTAATCAAAGGGCATGTGAGGGAACCTGGCGGAGCTGGGAGATGGTCTGAGCTTGGTGACGAGGGACCTCACACACCAAGCCAAGAAGTGCGCACTTTACTCCATTTTGTACTCGAGTCGTCCAGCAAGGCACAACTGGGGCCTCGGCTTGAGCCAGGCCTGACACCCACTTCTCTCTGTCCAGCTGGAAGGATGGCCTGGCGCTCTGTGCTCTCATCCACCGGCACCGGCCTGACCTCATCGACTATGCCAAACTGCGCAAGGTGGGCTTCTGCTGCCCCAGCCCCAGCCCTTGACCTCTGCCCTCAGCCAGCCTTTCAGCTCTTCCCTTTACACCCACCTAGGATGACCCCATCGGCAACCTGAACACTGCCTTTGAAGTGGCAGAGAAATACCTGGACATCCCCAAGATGCTGGATGCCGAAGGTGAGAGTGAGCCCCGCCCAGGTGAGGCCTCCCCTCACTCACGAGTAGGCCCTGTCCAACCTCAGCCGTGTGCCCTGCTTGGCCCTCCCCCTGAGATGCTCTGCCCTACCACCAGGTCTCTGGTCACAGTTATTCCTGCCACTGCCCCCCTCCATCTTGTCGCCCTGCCCTCTCCTGCCTTTCCCCTATGGAATGGCTCCACCTTCATATCCTAGCACCCTGGATTATCTGGAATAATCCAGGTCCCCCAAGACTGGCAGCTTCTCTGGGGCACATCCTGCCTCTGGACCCTGTGCCCAAGCAAGCCATTTAGTCACCGAAGCAGCAAACATTTTCTGAGCACCTGCTGTGTGTCGTGCCCTGGCTGCGTGGGCACTGATAAAGAACTGGTCTGGCCATGGACTGAGGGGCTCATGGACTTGGGAGAAAGACTGACAGACAGAGTTACAGGGTGGTTACGGGTACCAGGCAGTGTGGACTGGACCCTAATGAGGGTCACACTTACCCATGCCTCATGCTTTGCTCACCTTGGCTTTGGGGATGAGGAAGATGCTAGGTTTGGGGTAACAAACTGTGCTGTGAATAGATGTCACCACCCCTCCCATCCGAGGGGTTCTCTGCCTGGCATTGGCTTGAGCCATTCTCCACCCCTGGCTTTGGTCAACATGCACCCTGTTGCCCTCCCCAGACATCGTGAACACTCCAAAGCCAGATGAGAAGGCCATCATGACCTATGTTTCCTGCTTCTACCACGCCTTCGCGGGGGCTGAGCAGGTAAGGGGGCCTGCTGCTACCCCAGGGCACTGCTGCCTGGGCTGGGCTCACAGACCCGAGGGCCCAACTTGGACAGCAGTCCAACATTTGGCAGTGCCACATGGTGTAGGTGGGCGTGCCACTGTCCCTGCTACACACACTTGGTCTTTAGGGAGTTCAGGAGCAGAGTATTCTAACCTGGAAGCTCCCTCTCCACCTAAGAGATGTGCACCCCCATCCTTCTCCCTATTTGCCTGGCCCAGGTTTTCAAGAGTCTTACAGAGGGAGGCTGGGTTGAGGCATCCAAGGCAGTTTGTCTTATGCCAGCCCTCCTGCCCACCCCGATCACAGGCAGAGACAGCTGCCAACAGGATCTGCAAGGTGCTGGCCGTGAACCAGGAAAATGAGAAGCTGATGGAAGAGTATGAGAAGCTGGCCAGCGAGGTGAGACTGGCCCAAGAGAGTCCCCTCCCACTGTGCTCTGCCCACCTTGGCCCTGCAGACCATCCCAATCCCACTAACCCCAGCATGGGCCTGCAGAGCCTCCCTCTTCTCAGAGTAGACTTAGCCTCTCCCCAGCCATCATCTGCCCTTCTGACTACCCAAGCTCCTGGTTAGTCACTGATTCGCTCCTCATTCACGGATCCCTTAGCTCTGGGCCAGCACGATCCTGGCCCCCAGACTCAGAAATTAACCACCCTGGAGCAGGCAGTGCCTAGCATACTGGGGTTCAATCCCCAGTAGTGCAAAAAACAAAAACAAAATAATTAACCACCGACTCCTTTCCTGATCAGCCTGTAGCTGTGAAAGTTGCCCCATGAGGTCTGACCCTCTGGCCAGCCTCGGTGTGGGTGGAGAGGGGTGAGTGACGAGGGGCGGGTCTGCCCAGAGCTCTCAGCTTTGCCCCTGCCTGGCCCTGGCAGTTGTTGGAGTGGATCCGCCGCACTGTCCCGTGGCTGGAGAACCGTGTGGGTGAGCCCAGCATGAGTGCCATGCAGCGTAAGTTGGAGGACTTTCGGGACTACCGGCGCCTGCACAAACCGCCCCGAGTTCAGGAGAAGTGCCAGCTGGAGATCAACTTTAACACGCTGCAGACCAAGCTGCGGCTCAGCCACCGGCCCGCCTTCATGCCTTCCGAGGGCAAGCTGGTCTCGGTGAGCCAGGCAGGCGTGGGGGAGGCCCCAGCCAGGTCCACATGCCTTGCATGACTGTGGGCTCTGTATCCCTATCTGTACAATGGGCGAAACTCAATGGAGGGCACTTCTGCCTGCCCCACAGGACATTGCCAACGCGTGGCGGGGGCTGGAGCAAGTGGAGAAGGGCTATGAGGACTGGCTGCTGTCAGAGATCCGGCGCCTACAGCGCCTTCAGCACCTGGCTGAGAAGTTCCAGCAGAAGGCCTCTCTGCACGAAGCCTGGACCCGGGGTAGGTACCCCTCGTGGGGCTGAGCCTCTCCTGGAGTGGAGTCCTAGCAAAATGCACAAGACCAGGGTAAGTACCCTGCAGGAAGCTGGAGACCAGATTTCTAGTCCCACCCTGACTTGCCACTGTGCAACCTCAGTCCCTCTTTGGACTACAGTTGATCTATAAATTCAGGACCTTCCCGGCCTTCTAGGCTCAGCCCCTCTCTAGGTCTCTGATTGTCATTTACCATTATATTTGTATATGTAGCAAGTGTCCAAAGATGAGTCCGTACTGAACTCTGACATCACTTGTCATACTCAATGTATATTGGTGCAAATATTGCATGCATCAAATATATCACTCTTGATCAAATCAAATCATTCATTCAGTATTCTGTCCGATGAGCCCTACCAATTGGAACAAATAAAAAACTTGCTATAAAAAAATCAATGAGTCTTGCCTAACAATAATGAACAAACTCAAAAGGGATTTTGGACATAATGAATAACAATCATTTGGTGTAAGGATTTCATAAAATTTCAGCTAGCTGTGTGACCTGGGGAAGTCATTTATCACTTCCTCTGCAAAATGTACAGGCACTCAATAAAGTGTCCCTACCACTATTATGGTTGTTGGTTTTTAATTGCAAAATCATAATTATCAGTCACAAAGCACTTTTACATTCATTATTCATTCCTCCAACAAATACTTGTTAAGAGCCTACCAAGTGCCAGGCACTGTGCCAGGCGCTGGGGAAACAGTGGTGAGCAAGGAAATCAGGTCAGAGGCTTATGGGGCTCACAAAGTCCTTGAGAGGTAGTTGGAGGCCAAACAGTTATAAAACTGTGCCAAGGCTAGCCTGGGTAGTGCTGGGTCATTCACAAGCCATGCCACTTCACTTCATCGCTCCGGGCGTTTCAGAGCAAACCCCTGGGGTAGCCCGGCAGGTGTCATCACCTGCCCTCACAACCCGGACCAAAGCCCCTGCTCCTGCCGCGGCCGCCCCTGGGTAACCGCAGCCCGGCTTCTCTCGGAGCAGGGAAGGAGGAGATGTTGAACCAGCGCGACTACGAGTCGGCTTCGCTACAGGAGGTGAGGGCGTTGCTGCGGCGCCACGAGGCCTTTGAGAGCGACCTGGCGGCGCACCAGGACCGCGTGGAGCACATCGCTGCGCTGGCCCAGGAACTCAAGTAGGCGTGACCCGCTGCTGGCCCCGCCCCCGGCGACAACAACCCACCCGGCTCCGCCCCGCTCCCCTCGGCCCTGAGACCCTCGATTTCCCCAGGTTTGGTAAACAGCCAAGGACCACTAGTTCTGCCCCTCCTGGAGCTCCAGCCCCATCCCGCTCCGCTGCCCCCACTTCCCCGCCCGCGCTCAATCTGCCTCACCCCGAGGCCCGCCCGGTGACCTGGCCGGTCACTTCACCTCGGGGACCCAGTCTGCTCCCCCAAATCTCCCCATCAGCCTTGGCCTCGCCACTGCCTCTTCTCGCATAACCACACCCCCAAACTCCAGGCGCCGCCTCTCCATCCAAGCACCTCCTGGGACTGGAGCTGTGGACCCACCGTGCCCACCTTCCCGCAGAGACACCCTACTTTATTCCCCACCTGTCCTGGCTCCCTAGGCCTTCACCAGGCACTGGGCCCAGCCCCAGGAGGGCAATCGGGGAAATCAAGTCCAGGGTCTGGCCCCGCACTCATCCTCTCTCTCACGCCAGTGAGCTGGACTACCATGAGGCAGCCTCAGTGAACAGCCGCTGCCAGGCCATCTGCGACCAGTGGGACAACTTGGGCACACTGACCCAGAAGAGGAGGGATGCGCTGGAGGTGGGGGCTAGGGCCAGGGAGCTGGAGCCAGGCAGTGGCCACCCCTGCTAGCAAGGTGCTAACAGCTGTCCCCTGAACCCCTAGCGGATGGAGAAGCTCCTGGAAACCATAGACCAGCTGCAGCTGGAGTTTGCGAGGAGGGCAGCCCCCTTCAACAACTGGCTGGATGGAGCAGTGGAGGACCTGCAGGACGTATGGCTGGTGCACTCTGTGGAGGAGACCCAGGTGGGTGGAGGCACTGTGGGGACGGGGGTCACTGGGTGGGACGACAGGAAAGCTGGCCCCAAAGCTGGGCTCCTGGGGGGTAGGGATGGGAAGAAAATCCCAGTTTCGGAGTGCTGGACAGGGAGGCAGCCTGCCAGGACTGCTGGCTGGCCTGGGGCGCACTGTTGCTCCCTCTGGTGCCTACAGTAGGTGGGAGATGCTGATTGATCCTTCTCACCTGTCACCCCAAGAGCCTGCTGACAGCTCATGAACAGTTCAAGGCAACATTGCCTGAGGCTGACCGAGAGCGAGGTGCCATCCTAGGCATCCAGGGTGAGATCCAGAAGATCTGCCAGACGTACGGGCTGCGGCCCAGGACCACCAACCCTTACATCAGCCTCAGCCCACAGGACATCAACGCCAAATGGGACATGGTCAGTGCTCCCAGCAGCCCTGCCCTGTCCACCCCCACCTGCACCTGGAACCTCAACTGTCCCAAGATAGGAGAAATAAAGCCCACCACAAGATCTGGGATCTGCCACAGACTGCATGGCATTGGATAGGCCATCTTGCCTGTTGTAGCCCCGTCTGTAAAATGACAACAGCAGCGACTCCTACCAGCACTGATGTGCCAAATTAAATTTTTCATAAAAGCACCTATTTATAAATGATGTCATCAACCCTATTTTAGAGACGAGGACACCAAAGCCCACAGAAGTTGAGTAATCTGCCCCAGAGCTTGCCTACACAGTCTAATTCAGCTCACAGCAACAGGGGATAAGGTTGAGGGTTTGGGGCCCATCTCCCCTCAAAGCCATTGCTGGTCCCCAGAGCTGGTCTTGTCATAACTGCTCTCCTTCCCAGGTCCGAAAGTTGGTGCCCAGCCGTGACCAGACACTGCAGGAGGAGCTGGCACGGCAGCAGGTGAATGAGAGGCTCCGGCGACAGTTTGCCGCCCAGGCCAATGCCGTAGGACCTTGGATCCAGGCAAAGGTGGAGGTAAGGGCTTGGAGAAAAGGGCCAACCTGGGGCATAGGCCAGGGCTGGCCCCAGGGAGTTGGGCTCCTTCATCCCACCTGGGTACCCTGCAGGAAGTGGGTCGGCTGGCAGCGGGACTGGCCGGCTCTCTGGAGGAGCAGATGGCAGGGCTGCGGCAGCAGGAGCAAAACATCATCAACTATAAGAGCAACATTGACCGTCTGGAGGGTGACCACCAGCTGCTGCAAGAGAGCCTGGTCTTTGACAACAAGCACACTGTCTACAGCATGGAGGTGGGGACCCACCCTCTGGGGAGGGACAGAGGCAACATGAGCTGGGGAAGCCTAGGTGCTCAGGAGGGCCCCCAGTTCAGCTTGGCAATGTACACTGTACCCCCGAGGATACTGAGACTCACGATGGAAAGTGAACTATTTAATCACAAAGCGGTGTACTGCTAGGCCAGGATTTGCCTTGGCCAATCAATCAATACTTAACACATAATAAATCATCGAACTTGAAGACAGGAAGGGTTGCTGGTGGTCACTCAGTGGAATCTCCAGATGGGGATAGTGGCCCAGTGAGGGGGAGGACTTGCCCAGGGTCACACAGTAGGTCAAGTGTGAAGCTAGAATATTGGCCAAACTCTGGCTGCCCACTGATTGGCCCATCTCCCATTCTCCAGCACATCCGTGTGGGCTGGGAGCAGCTGCTCACCTCCATTGCCCGCACCATCAATGAGGTGGAGAACCAGGTACTGACCCGAGATGCCAAGGGCTTGAGCCAGGAGCAGCTTAATGAGTTCCGGGCATCCTTCAACCACTTTGACCGGGTCAGCAGGGGCCCAGCCCATCAGGGTAAGACATTTGGGGACTGATGGGGCTTGGGAACCAAAGCTGACATCCACCCACCCCCTACAGAAGCGGAATGGGATGATGGAGCCTGATGACTTCCGAGCCTGCCTCATCTCCATGGGCTATGACCTGGTGAGTGCCCCAGCCTCTTCCCAGGAGGGGCATAAATGGTCCCGGTGCTGTGCCCTCCCATCATCTCCTCTATGCCTCACCATGCCCACATGAGGCCACCAAAGACTCAGAAAGGTAACTTAACTTGGGCCTGGTTCTGCAGCGACCTCCAGGTCTAAGCTTGTACTTTTTTTCACCTCTGAGAAACAGCATATAGTGGGCTATGGCCCCAGAAAATAAGTCAGAATCAGTGAGCAGCAAGGGCAGGAAGCAGGTTTCAGCCTGGCATAGAGGACTTCTAAAGCCAGTTTGATCGAGGTCTTTTGGAGGAAAGGAGCTGGGGAAGCCTACGTGATCAGGAGGGCTTGGGTTCTGCTGGGGTTGTGCATGCCATGGCTGAACAGTCCCCAGAAGGACACTGGGAGCCCTCCTGGCTTTTGCACCATGGGCCTGCCTATCTTTCTGCAGGGTGAAGTGGAGTTCGCACGCATCATGACCATGGTGGACCCCAATGCAGCTGGGGTTGTGACCTTCCAGGCCTTCATTGACTTCATGACCCGAGAGACAGCAGAAACAGACACAGCTGAGCAAGTTGTAGCCTCCTTCAAGATCCTGGCAGGAGACAAGGTGAGCCCCAGGTGGTGGAGGGCTGGAGGGCTGGGGCAGGGCACAGGACCCATGGGCCCTCAATGCTGCTTCTCCCCCAGAACTACATCACCCCGGAGGAGCTGAGGCGGGAGCTCCCAGCTGAGCAGGCTGAGTACTGCATCCGCCGGATGGTGCCCTACAAGGGATCCGGTGCTCCAGCTGGAGCCCTGGACTACGTGGCCTTCTCCAGTGCCCTGTATGGGGAGAGCGACCTCTAACCTCAGCCCCTGCAGTTCTTGGTAGAAAACAGAGGGTGCTCCCTGTGACTCATCCCATCCATCCACCAAAGCCAGGGCCTCACAGACCAGCCAGCCGAGTATTTCTGAATAAAGATCCCGTGGGCTTCTCCTCATCTCCTTTCGGTTCCTGAAGCAGCAGCTGAATCTTCTGGCTCCTGGACAGAACTACCTATCCCTTCTTGACCCGCCAGGGGTCCCCCCACTCCTCCTTGCCCCAGGGACTGAGCACCCACAACACTGGGGACCAGGATACCTCTTTATTGCCGTTAGAGAAGGGGTGGGTTACAAGTTTCCTGGATGTGGAAGGGGACACTGTCCCCAAATCCAGGGGGACCAGAATATGCATAGCATCAGACAGAGGAAAACCAGGACAGGAAGCCAGAACCTGCTGAGGGCAGAGCTGGGCTTAAGAAGAGAATCTTTTCATCCTGTTCCTTACCCGAGCCCCTTGCTCCAGCTGCGGCTGCCATGAAAGCATCCTTCACTCCATCCTTCACTCCTAGCTGCCACATCCAACAAAATGCAACTGGGGGACTTCAAGGTGGGAGTGGGGCAAAGAGAAGTAGGGGCTCAGCCCCTTGCTCACCCTGAGGTACCCAGTTCCCGCCCCTCAGCCAACTGTGCCTCCTGGGGAGGAGCCTAGACGTGCAGGTCAGGCTGGGAAGGGTCACTCAGATCAGCACCAGGTCCTGCACCAGTGGACTCCTCAGTTCACCACCGCAGAGCTGGCCATGGTGTTCACACCACAGGCCCCGGACCCTCGATGCAAGTAATAGTAACCCTGGGGAGAGGAAGCTTGGTGAAGGCGCGTCAGCAGAATGGGCTGAAGAGTGAGGGCCACACAGGCAAGACTCACCTCCTCGCCCCAGTCAGTGCCCCAGCTGTTCTTGATGGCCCAGAAAGGAACCTGGGAGCCTGGAAGCAGTGCAGAGCACAGGGGTTAGGGGCTCCGTTCTCATCCGCGCCTGAAGCACTTTATGAGCTTCAAATACCTGCAGTGGGCCTACTGTGCATGAGGTACTAGGAAAAGAGCAAAAAGCAAGAAGTGCCAACCTACCACTCTCATGGGGACCTGGTGCAGCTCTGAGGCACAGGAGGGCACTTGCCACCTGTCTTTAACAAAACGTCATCCTCCCCAGCTTTCCCATCCACAGAGGGCACAGATGATCCCCCAAGGCTGGGGGTGACAGTGTTCCTAGGCATTCCCCTGATTTCCCTCTCAAGAGGCCTGGGATGCTGCCATCCCACCCTGGCCTGTGCCCTGGGGTGGATGGAGAGTCAGTCAGTGAAACTCACGGTTGCCATAGCCCACAAGCAGCACAGCATGATCGATGAGCCAAGGGCTGCAGAGGGGCCGGAGTGGGTGGGCGATCCCATGCCGGTAGAACTGGGGAGGGAGAATAAGGAGGAGGGGGGCCAGCTCTGAGGAGAAGGGAGGGAGAGGTAGGCAAGAGATGGAGCAAGGGCTGTGGGGGTAGGGCCTCACCTGCATGCCAAAGGCATTGATGGCTACAGAGATCGGGCCCCTCTTGGCCAGCCAGGCCGCCAGCTCTGGGAGGGGGAGGGGCAGTGTCAGTGGGTACCTGGGCCCTGCTCAGCAGGCCTGGCTTCACCCCTGCCCCTCACTCACTCTGCTCATTCTGGCTCAGCTCCACAGAGTCATTGATGTAGACCCTGGCCTTCTCTGCTGAGAATCTGCAGGTCTGCATGTGGCCCCGGTAGCTGTAGTCGTCCTCTGTCTCCAGCCCTCCTGGGGGTGACGGGGAGAGTGGACGCCACTTATGCTCAACCAGAAGCACGCTGAGCCCCTTACACACCAGGCCTTGCGTTCTCCACCCACCCTGGCCTACAGGCCCTCCCCTCTGAGGACTCTTCATGCTGACACCACCAGGAGGCGGGAGGACAGAGGAGCAGTCACCAGCAAGAAAGGTGGCAGAGATGGGACTCAACTCCCTGTTCTGTCTTCTGCTGATGGCTCATCTTGGCCCCCCTGGAACTCCTGATCCTGACTTGCCTTTCCTGCTCTGAGAGTCCCCTCTAACCTAGCCCAGGCATTGATGGCCCCTGCCAGGCTCCCAGACTAGTCTGTGTCCTGCCCTTTCTCTTTCTGGCACTGCAGCCCACTGCTGAACTGAACTGCCAACTTAGGTCCACACCTCTCCTCAGGCGTGAGGTGTCTTCACTTGGTTTAGTAGCCTTTTAGAAACACAGACCTCTTAGTGGCAAAACCATCAGGCCCCCTGCTTACCAAGTCCCATGACACACCCTTGCATATATTTCTCCACTTGACATTTAAGGCACTCCTACCAGGTGGGCCTAGTTCATTTCCCAGATGAGGCAACTGAGGCTCTGACAACTGCCCAAGGTCTTCCACCAATCAGGATCGGCATTAAGACTTGAACCTAGTTTTGCTCCCACACTCAGTCTCCCCAACTCATAAAGTGACTTCTTGTCAGGGCAGAAGTAGTGCCTCCTGCCCCTCCTGACCCCACTAATGCATACCCAAATTCTTTATGGCCTCGTAGGCATTGGAGGGCAAGCCACCCATGCACGCCTTGTCCACCTTGTCACAGTCCAAGAGCTCTAGGAGACAGAAGGCTGGTCCCGAGGAGCCCTCTGGAGGGGCTGGGCTGGGAACAGGGGGCTAGATTGGGATGCTCACCCTGCTCTGAGAGGGACAGCAGGGTCCCCTGGTTCAGGAACCACTGGCCCTCCACATTGCCTGTGACCGAGAAGGCCCAGCAAGAGCCACACATGCCCTGTAAAAGATGGGCAGTGTCAGCACCAGGTCCCTTCCCCAGCCTCCATGCCAGTGCACATCTCACCCTCACTTCCAGGGCTCTAACCTGGTCTTTGACTTTGGTGACAGCTCCCTTCATCCTCCAGTCCCACTCAGGTGGGGCGGGGTCACTCACGGTCTTGGTTAATTGCATCTTCTTGACAGACTCCTCTTTTAAGAGGGGATTCAGGTAGATGGTGTTGAACTCCTCCTCTGTAAGCACCGCATGGAGGGAAAAAATATCAGAAATGGGCTCTGACCAGAAGCCTCGGGGACAGGCCCTCTCCCATGTTCTATGAGGGTCCTGGCTATCACCCCTACCTGTGAGGTCACTGAACTTGGTGACCCCATATTGAGCTGTGCCGCGGTCCAGGGCCTGGATCTTCTGTGCTCGTACCATGTTTCTGACAAAGATAGACATTCGCCACTTGGCTTCTGAGGACCAAAGAGCAGGCGAGGAGGGGCTCAGAACCCAGGCAGATCATAAAAGGAAGGGCACATGTGGCTAATGAGCAGGGGTTTCCCAGGGGAGAAGGCAGTCTCTGAATCGGGCCTGAAGCTCTTCTGAAGGACAGAACCCTGTGGCAGGTGGGACTGGTGGAGCCACACCTATCAGCAATGGAGTGAGAGGTGTGATCAACTTTCAGGTCAAACTGGAGTGCTGACCTCCCAGGTGTGAGGCAGTAACTGAAATGGGGTCTCAAGAGCATCACTCAGGGGAGGCCATAGGAAAGGCTCTGGTGCACCCAGCAGAGAAAATCTAGCTTCTACCCCGTCTTATCTTTTCCAGAGAGAAAGAGGCCCATGGTTTCAGACCAGGAAAATAAGATGAGAAAATAATTCCTTGGGGTGACTGCCCAGTCCTGGAAGGCTGAACTAGAATTCAAGGACTAAGGAGTCCTTAAGAAATGTATAGCTTCCTGTGTCCCCCTCCCCAACGTTAAGGCGCAATGTTGGGGGAAGGCCCTGATCTGACAGAGACAGGCATAACCAATCAGATCAGGGGTCTGGGAGGCTAGGACCTCACCCTCCTTGGTTTCATAAGTCCGGTTATAGGTGGCAACAAAGTCCTTGAAGATAGAAGTCATCTTCATGGAAAAGTCCTAGAAAGGCAGAAGGGTCTTTACAAGGACTTCAGCCTAACCCAAAAGCCCTACTCCAGGGTAAAGGGAGAAGGGGTGAAAGGCAGCAGCTGGTCTCCCAGATATGGGTTCCTCACCTGGGGTGGGAGGTCCTTGCTCAACAGTGGAAGGACAGAATCGAAAGTCTCACTTATGTCATCTGGATAGGGTTGGGACAGAGAGGAAATTAAGACTAAACCCTCAGTGAAGTCTGATGTGGACTATCCCAGCCTCCCTGAGCTATCTCAGCACCTGTAACCTTGGTATCCACTGGGCCACAGTCCCGACGCAGCAGCATGTGTCTTCCCAGCTCGTTCAGGATTTCAAAGCTGCAAAGCTGAAAGGAGAGGAAGAAGCCAGTCTGGGGTTGGGATGGGAACAAGATCTAGACAAGAGAAGCTGGAGGCTCCTCAAATGAAGACTACCCCCAAGGCAATCATCCCTGCAGTGCAAGGTGAGGCACAGCTAGCACCCTAATACCACTCTTTCCAAGCATCTTGGTCTCCAGTACTGGGGGCTTGGGAAGTAATTCAAATCAGGGTAGCTGCTGCCTCAGATCCTTGCTCTTGACCTGACCCATCCATCCCAAATGTTGCCTGACTGAGCCGGGGTGCGGGGAAGTGCAGGAGCTCCATCACTCACCAGGGTTTTCTTGGACACAGGGAGCTGACACACAGTGGGGTCGTTGCAGGGTGGCTCCTCCAGGGTGGCCTCCAGGGTGTACAGGGTACCCCCGCCCTCCTGGATGAAGGAGTGGATGAGGTGGGCATAACCACCCTTCTTGGTACCCTCTTTGGGTCCACGGCCCCACCCGTGCCACCCTGCCCGTTCCCGGTCCGTCTCCGTTCGTTTCTCCGCCGGAAGGGCCCCCGCCCCAAGTATAGGCCACAGTTCCCACATCCCGCGGACCAAGCCCGGCGCCCCGCTGCCCGCGCGTCCTCACCCGGCGGACGCGCCCGCGGACGGCCGCCAGCACCGCCCGCGACCCCGCAGCCCGGCCGCGGTTGTACATCCTGAGCGCGAAGCGGGCGGGCGCCAGCAGCTCGGGGGCCGGCGGCTCCCAGGCCTGCGCACCCGCCGCCCGCGGCTCGGCAGGGGCAGGAGCCGCGCCGGGAAGCAGCCACAGCAGCCACAGCAGCCGCAGCCAGGGCGCCATGGCGAGGGCGAAGCCGGCGGCACAGACGCACGGACGAGCAGACCAACCGACCCCGCCACTGACCCAAGGCCGGAGCCGCCGGCGCCCCTCCCCACCGCGCCGGCGGGCGGGGGGCCAATGGGCGCGGGCCCCGGGCGCCTGCGCGCTCGCTTATTTACGGGAGGCACGTGGGCGAGCAGGGTTGGCGGGGGTGGAAGGGGCGAGGACGCTGGCCTGGGAGTAAAACCAACATTATTGCCCGCTTATTATATGTTGGGCGTTGTGTGTCCCCGCCCTTTAATCTTCTTAGCAATCCTGTGAAGTAGGCGCTATCCGCACTTTACAGGTGAGGACACAGAGACAGAGAAAAAGGGTTAGTCCGGTAGATCTGAAGTTGGCCCCGCAGCCTACGTTCGTGGCTTAATCGCCGCTTTGAGGCTTCTCTTCTCATCCGCGGAGTGGCCGGTGATGTCCCGGGTTCTGGCAGTGACTCGGGCTGTCTTAAAGATCAGACTCAGTCCTGTGAGCATTCTGCCACCACTAAAGCAATGTGTGTAGGGTAGGACCATTTCTACAAGCATTCAACTGCTGTGTCCGGGGACCACCAAGGGGAGTGTAAAAGCAGATAAGAAACAACAGGGGGGAAAGTCTATATACATAGGTTTTTGGGGGGAAATGAGCAAAAGGTTTATAATCAGAGATGTGTGCTATGGCAAGCCACAGAAGTCCCCCAAGAGAGACGGGTAAGGAAGGCTTTTATTATTAAAAGGGAGACATTCGCAAAGACAGGTTGGATTAAAAATCCATTGGTCTTGGTTTCTGGAGGCAGGATTGGCTTCGGCCCATTGGTGGGGAAGCTGTCACTGGGAGCTTCTTGTCTGAATTGGCGCGGTTAAAGATGCTAAACTTTGGTGCAGGAATCTGTGCATACGTGTGAGGCGTGCAGAGCAAAGGTTTTTTTTTTTTGTGTGTGTGTGTGTGTGTGTGTGTGTGTGGGTGTGGGTGTTTAAGTCCTAAAGGCAGGCGAAGCGTGAGCTCTCCCCTCTCCCACCCCTTTCATGCTTTCCTGGCTGTCCTGAATTTGCCTAAATCTGACATGAGCGATTTCATCTTAGGATCAGCAACTTTCACTAGAGAGCCATGCACAGATGCATTAGGCCTTAGTGCTCCGTTCTCAGAGCTCAGAGTCTAGTGGAGAGACAAAAGAGAAAAGGACATTTTCCTGCTAGATGTTCCCAGCTGGGGGAGAGGAAACAGGGAAGAGAGTTTAAGGGAAGTGGATAAATCCTAAAAGGGTGTGGGGAAGGCTGATATGAAGATCTCATCTGAACCTGACTTTTTACAGCAACAGAGGGTTAGAGAAACAACGTGACATCCAGCTGCTCAGAAATTAGTGCTGGAACCAGAGGGGAGCCAGCTCATACTCTTGGTTGTCAGCTGAGGAGGACCTGAGGGATCCCAGCAGATGCTGATCTCTGCCTGCTTGTGCCCTCCTCTTGGATAAGCTCTTTGGGACTCCCCTTGTCTCTTACAGGAAACATTCCCAGGTCCTAAAGGTAGCTTCTATTCCCAGCAGCAAGGTCCATTCTTGCCTCCACTCCAGCCTCAGTTCGTTTACACTTTGGGAGTGCAAACTCTTGGACCCCACACACTCACTCTTTCCTCAGCCCAACTCCCAGACACATTTTTTAAAATTATGTATTGACAAAACCCATGTGCAGTGGCACCTATCTTTCATCCAGCAATTCAGAAGGCTGAGGCAGGAAGATCCCTGGAGGCAACCTGGGCAACAGAGCAAGAACCCATCTCAAAAAACAAAAACATTATTTAGTGACAAATTATGGTTGTGTATATTTATAGGGTACAAAGTGATGTTGCGTTATGTGGAGTGATTAAATCAAGCTAACTAACCTATATATCATCTGAAATATTTGACATTGTTTTGTGATGAGAATATTTGAGATGTATTCTATTGATACCAAAATGTACAGTACTCAATTATTAGCTATATTCACCATGTTGTGGAATAGATCTCAAAAAAAGCAATCTTGTTCCTCTTGACTGAGGTGTTATACCTTTTAATTTTTCTTCTCCTCATTCCTCTTCCCCTAGCCTCTGCTAACCACCATGCTACCCTGCTCAAGTTCAGTTATTTTAGAGTCCACATTTATAAGTGAGAACATTAGGTATTTATCTCTCTGTTTCAGCTTGTTTCACAATATTTCCAATTATTATTTTCCATTTCCATCCAGGTTGCTGCAAATGACAGAATTTCTTCCTATTTAAGACTGAATAATATTCCACATTGTCTTTATTCCTTCATCCATTGATGGACAGTTAGATTGATTCTGTAACTTGGCTACTGTGACTCATGGTACAGTGAACACAGACATGCAGACATTTCAAAATCCTGATTTTGAATTTTTGGGTAAATACCCAGAAGTGGGATTGTAGAACACCAGATACCTTTTAGTTCTCAGTTTGGAAGTCACTTCCTCAGGAAGGTGTCAAGAGCGGTAACAGAGGATGGGAGAGCAGTTACTGAGATCAGGGGTCTCTGATGACCTCGTGACTGTGTTTCCCTCCTGGGAATGTTTCTGTGCAAGGGCACAGGATGCTTAGCTGCTGTAGCAATGCCCTGCATGAGGAGGTTCTGTGCAAGAGCCCTATCAGTTCTAACCTTGATCTCAGGCACACAGCTCCCAGGATGAAAGAAATTTTTATGCTAGACAACTACAGTGTTTCACCAGCTCCACAGCTCCGCAGCTTCTTGTCTGCCTGTTTTAACAATGGGCTTTCTTGAGAGCTACACAAAGCTCCTAACATTGCACTTTGCAACTGTGGATCGCAACCTTGAAAAAGCTACATAGGATGTCCTTGTTTCTGTAACTTTCCTGAATACAAAAAATAATGGTTGCATAGTCTTTAAACTGATAACAAGATATATATAAATAAAGGTTGCTGGCATAACTCTTTAGACCTGCATCTCCATCAGAGAGCAGGCTCCACCTGATCCCAGCTTAATCTTCAAGATCTGTGTCTGTGAATCTTTATTTTCCAATCCCCCTTCACCCCTCGAAGGACCCTAGAGATTGGTCATGCTGGTCTCAACAGGAAGGCACCTGCCATTGACTGTGCTCAGTGCCGTTGCACCATACCCCCAGATTCCCAGTCAACTTGAACTTCCTCTTATAGTGGACTGCAATTCCCGTTTCCTGGTAGTGGTACTGGTAGTGGTAGTGGTAGTGGTAGTGGTACTCCACTCCCAGGATGCTCTTTGGGCGGGGCCCTTGTTACTCACTGCTCTTTCCTCAGTACCTAGCACAACACCTGATACACTGAACACCTGCTTAATAAGTGTCAGATGAACTAAAGACTCCTTCAGCTTGCCCTGAAGGAATGTGATGTCACCCAACTATTGTTCAATGAGTAGCTTCACTTTCTAGAAGGATGAAGACTGTAATTATGGTCCATGCAATCCTGGCAAGAAAATGTAAGAAAAATGCCTGCTGTCAGCACCCCAGCCATGTACTCATAAGGCCATTTAAGCTACACTTGTACATACTTCATCTCCTGAAAGGTCTGAAGCTGAATAAATTAAAAGCCTTTATGGGAAACAATCATCTCCCCCTAGTCTGATGTCTGATACTGGAGTCACATGACAAGTATTGGGTGGAAAAGTGGCTCATTTTCTTCCCAGAGTGATGCATGAGAGTGTAATTATAATTAATGGAGTAGGAGGAGGAATATTTTTAAAGTCACACATATATTACCTCGGGCTATTCTCACAACCCTGCCAGACAGAAATTATACAAATTCAAAAGAGGAAACTGAAGCCCAGGGGCATGTCCATGTTTGGAGGCTGAGTTGAACAGAGGGGAGCAGCAGAGATGACAGAAGGAATGGACACTAAGGAGGGGGAAGATGAGCAATGTCATGGAAGCAGACAAGAGTGCGTTGCTAGAGAGAGGAAGTGCTGACAGTGATGAATGCCATCCAGAGGGCAGGTAAGATGAGGAGAGGAATTTGGACCACATGTGGGTCATTTGAAGACCTCATTAAGGGTGGTAGCCAGGCACAGTGGTGCACACCTATAATCCCTGCGACTCAGGAGGCTGAGGCAAGAGAATCAAAAGTTCAAGGACAACCTCAGCAACTTAGCAAGATTCTATCTCAAAATTAAAAAAATAAAAATAAAAGGTTGGGTCTGGAGTCTGGGGGTGTAGCTCAGTGATAGAGTACTTGCCTAGCATGTGCAAGACCCTGAGTTGGATCCCCAGTGCTGCAAAAAAAGGGGGGTGGGAGGGGTTTGCTGGGTATATAGTTCAGTGGTAAAGCACACCTGGGTTCAATCCCCAGTTTTTCAAGCTGGCCTCTGCAGACCCCCCAGGTACAGGCAGATGTGCCAGTGAATGCTGTTGGTAAACCGAGCATGCTCCTTCAAGCACACTCAAAGGACTATGTAAGTCAGTCACCCAGTCACCAAGGAGTAGCAGAGGGGAGTGGGAGGTAGTTGATAATGCATGGTCCTGGCTGCTGCTTCAGTCGGTCTAGGTAAGGACCTTGGAATATGCTAGTGAATCTTTATGTCTGAAAAGTATGCCCTTGCACATCAATTTTTATACAGGGATTGAGTGCCCAGCTGTCAGTAGAACATGAGAATCTTAACACAGGGGGGCAGTTTGTTATTAACTTATTTTCTACTAGAACACATCTCCAAAATATTTGGGGTAGTTTGCAAAACTTGGAGCACTTCTTTTAAGACCTGAAATTGCAATGAAATGGCAGTTGCTTGCTGCTCATCGCCAGGTCTCAGGGTAAGGGGTTGACTTCACCCTCCTTTGCCACGAGGGTTCAGAAAGGTTTTGCATCCTTTACATAGAGTCCAATGCTGCGAGTGAATGAAAATAGCTAGGGCCAGGCATAGTGACACCTTCATGTAATCTCAGTTACTCAGGAGGCTGAGGCAGCAGGATCGCAAGTTCAAGGCCAGTCTGGGCAACTTAGTGAGACCCTGTTCCTAAGTAAAATAATAAAAATGAAAAGGACTGGGGATGTAGCTCAGTGTTAAGGTGCCTCTGGGTTTAATACCTAGTACAGAAGAAAGGAAAGAAAAGAGGCAGGCTAGTGGGTGGCCCAGTACCCAGATGGTGGCCAGACGGAATTAACCTCTCCAGAACAAGAGGGGGTGAACTGCAGGGCTTCCATTTCTGGGAATGTTCACCTGATTCATGTGAGTAGCAGTTTACTATTGATGGTCTGAATCTGTTCCAGACCCATTTCTGTGTGGACTTCCTGTCCTTCAAGAAAGGTCAACCACTTACAAGAAATTTACCCAATAAGTTACCTACTTCAGGTTTCTAAGCCTTTGCTTCCCAGCATAACATAAATCTTTTTCTGGGATTAGGACACGGGTGGCAGTGAGGAGAGAGTCAAACAGGGCAAAATCACAGACTTTGGAGTCACATTGACCAACCTGGGTTCTAATTCTGGTTCTGCCACTTCGAGGTGGCTGTGTGACCATGAACAAGTTACTCTGCCTCTTTTGGCCTTTGTTTTGTTTTGCAGTGCTGGGGCTCCAACCAGGGCCTCACCCATGTGAAGCAATCCTCTCTTTGGGCCTTTTTGAAGAAATAGAAATAGGAAGAGGGTAGAAATGTACCTCATTTATCATGTCAGTTCTAGCCTTCTAGGGAAAAAAGCACTTGCAAACGAAGTCCTAAAAGGAAGCTGCAGAAGCCCAGGTCTTGGGAGGCCCACAAGAGGAGAGGGTCCAGAAGGCAGAACTTGGGCAGCGGCACTTTGACACACACTAGAGATCTTTTGTTTTGCAGTCCTGGGAGTCAAACCCAAGGCCTTGTGCATGCTAGGCAAGCACTCTACCACTGAGCCACATCCCCAGCCTCAAACTAGAGGTCATGAAGGAAGATTCCTGTCCCTGGAAATTGGATTTGGAAATGGGCATGGGTATTTTGGGTGATCACCTTGATCGGGCTCCGATCTTTAGTACATGGAGTCAGGGATGCTACACCATTTGGAACAGTCCCACATAACAGAATTATTCCATATGCTGCATGACCTTCTAATGCCCCATTGGTTGTTAACATAAATGGAAAACCTGTTTATAATTTTCTGAGCTGAAAACCCTTACTCTGTTATGTAAGTGAAAACATAATATTACGAACACAGTTTTAGTAAACTGAATTCTCCAGGAATGCTACTAAAATGTCATCCAAGGGCAGAATTTTCCCTGCATGAGTTCAGGTCTTTATGAACGGTTAGTCGCCATTTCAGAAGAATGTGTCTCTGATGGCACCGTGTCCCTATCAGCCTGGACTTAGAGCAATTCCTCTTTACAGTGACCACTTTGTTGTCTCCTAGTGTGATCCTGACTGAGCATGTGCATGCAGAAATGCAGATTTCTTTAGCATAAGTTCCTTTCATTTTTCTTTGATTTTTAAAATTATGAAGGATGATATCTATTAATTTGATTTCACTCATTTGACAAATATTGTCCACCTGCATCCTACCCATCAGGCACAGTCTGGATGTTCAGAATGTACACAGGGTAGTCCAAAGGGCATGTTGGATATGAAATAGTTGTGATCCACTGGCCCCACATGTGACCTGGGACACATCTCATCTCTCTGAGCCTCCGTTTCTTGTAGGGATTTGTGTAGATCACATGAGATCATTCAGATGCAGTGTATGCTCCCTCATTGGTCGCTGTCAACCCTGTTGCTGGGATAGCTGATTTCTTTATGGCACAGGTATAATAAGGCCTTTTATTTTTCTTAAATAGTTCTTGAAACACCATATCCTAGCTACTACACTTTTATTTTGAGGCTCCTCCTTTCCCTCTCACCTTTCAGTTTTCCAGAATTGGCAGTGATTTATTTGGTTTAACCTTTTCCCCTCCAGGCAGGGCAACTAGTCTGGGAAGCCACTGCTCTTATACTTCTCACTGACACGTGGGGGCGCTGTTGAGTTTGAGTTTGATCCTGCACCTCTTTGGAAGAGTTGTACTTGACTTCAGCTCCTAGATCTTAAGAGTAGCCAGAGGCACATGTCTTCATCCCAACCCTGCGTTCCGCACCACCATTGCTCCAGTCTTTCAATCCAGAGATCTGGAATTGTCCTTGACTCTCCCCCTACCTTCATGCCTCACATCTGGCTCATCTTCAAATGCTCAGAATCTCAGTATCTCCCCAATCCAAAATGCTTCTCTCCATTCCCAGGGCTTCTGCTCATGGCCAGGCTGATGCTGCTTGTCTGGCCACATCCTCTCCTGCCTCCAATAGTCTGTGCTCCACACAGCAGCTTGAGGTACCCCCAAAGGTAACCTGGCCCAGGAGTGGGCTGTGATGGCCAACCAGATGCCCGTGCAAGAGCTAGACAGTACATGCACTGGGAGCGCCACCTCAGCTGTCAGCCCAGGGGGGCTTGCCTTTGCGGGGGCTGAAGAGCTACACCCCCTCCCCCATCTAATGACAAATCTAAAGGGCCATCCCAGCTTCTGCCCAACTCCTTGCAGGGTCAGGGGATGTGTCCCTTGAGATTCCTTGACACCTCAACCCTGCCCCCCCCCCCCCCCTCCAGTCTTGCTTCCTTCTCTTCTCTTCCCCAGGTGTTGATCCTGAGTGCCCTCCCCAACAGACTCACCTGCTAATCTCCATCTCAGAGTCTGCTTCCTGGGGATCCCAATCCAGGCCAGATCACAGCCCTCCCTGCACTTAAAATAAAATGCACACTGGGTCACGCCCACCGTGGCTCGGAAGAGTGAACATGATCTGGGCCTTCCTGTCTGAACTCCCCTTGGGCTCCCCTCACTGGCCCTCTTGTTCCCCCGCCACAGTGACCCCCTTTCTGTCTACACACTAAGTGCCTTCCTGTCTCAGGGCATTTGCACTGCCTGTTTCCCAAAGAAATTTTCTCTGTAAGACTCAGAGTCCTTCTTAGCTGCCTTGCTCAGCCTGAATGTCTTAGGACACTTCTCCTAAAGAAGATCTTTCTCCCTAGCTCAGAACATTTTATACATTTCAGTACTTATCATACCCTGTACCTATTTTTTTCTTTTTTTTTTTAATTTTTAGTTGTTGATGGACACAATACCTTTATTTTATTTATTTATATGTAGTGCTGAGGATTGAACCCAGTCCCCACTCATGCGAGGCAAGTGCTCTACCACTGAGGCACAACCCCAGCCCCTTATTTTTTCTTATTTCCCACTATACTGTAAACTTCTGAGAACAGGGGTCCAGTTGTTGTTTTTTGGTTTGTTAGTTTGTTTGGGTTTTGGTGGTACCAGGATTGAACCCAGGTCTGCACCACTGATCTACATCCCCAGCCCTTCTTTTTTTTTTTTTTTTTTTTAATATTTTTAAAAATGTTGATAGACCTTTATTTTATTCATTTATTTTTATATGGTGCTGAGAATTGACCCCAGTGCCTCATGCATGCTAGGCAAGTCCTCTACCACTGAGCCTCTACCCCAGCACCCCCAGCCCTTTTTAAATTTTATTTTTGAGAAAAGGTCTTACTAAGTTGCTGAGGCTGTCCTTAAACTTGCCATCATTCCTGCCTCAGACTCCTGAGTAGCTGGGATTACCACTGTGCCTGACCTGATTCTCCTTTGTTACTATCCCCAATACGGGAACGTTGCCTGACCATCAGGACCGTTTTATCCATCAGATAGCACAACCTTTGGGCTTTCCAGAAGCTGTGAAAATATTGAATACTGTGGAAAAAATTCTGCTGACCTTAAAAAAATGACCAGGTGTGGTGGCACATGCCTATAATCCCAGTGACTCAGGAGCCTAAATCAGGAGGTCGAAATTTTAAAGCCAGCCTCAGCAACTTAGTGAGACCCTGTCAAACAAAAAGTTGCAAAGGGCTGGGGATGTGGCTCAGTGGTTAAGTGTCCCTGGGCTTAAAAAAAAAGTTTTAAACTGCTATGAATTCAATTAAATATCTCCCAAATAAATTAATTTTATTGATGTGATTATTAAATTTAATATTCATAAAGATTTTGCTACAACCAAAAAGGATTTTGCTACAACCAAAAATCAGAATTTTTTAATCCAAGATTATCTGGAGGATTCAAAATGATTGCTTTAAATATTTTAACAAGCTATGTGTGACAGCATACACCTGTAATCACAATTATTCTGGAGGCTGAGGTAAGGGGTCAAGGTTGGCCTGGGCAATTTAGTGAGACTGTACCTCAAAAGGAAAAAAAAAAAAAAAACTTTAATGTAGTTTTGAACTACATTCAAAAAAACTTTGAATGTAGTTCAGTGGTAGAGCACTTGCCCCCCCCCCCCAGTACCAAACACACACACACACACACACACACACACACAAACCATAGCAAATCACAATTTAAATGTTACCTGAAGTCAGATGATTTCTAAAACAAACAAAATTCCTTGCAAAAGAACTGTGTTCAGTATCTGCTCTGACTGAGGAGGTCCAGGGTCCTGCAGTGATCCTTGAAAATGGTTTGCCACTCTCTTGACCTGGAAAACCCTACAAATTATGTAAATGGAGAGGTTCACATTTTCATGCTCACTTTTTGCAGTGCTGAGGATTGAACCCAGGGCCTATGTGCTTACAAGGCAAGCACTCTTCCAACTGAGCTATCTCCCCACCCCTTCATGTTCACTTTAAGAATACCCATGATACTGAGCAGGCCATCAAGGGTATTCCTATTCAAAAAGTCACTAAATCTGAAAGATGTCACTTTAAAGAAGCAATGTGTTGGGCTGGGGTTGTGGCTCAGTGGTAGAGCACTTGGCTAGCAGGTGTGAGGCACTGGGTTTGATTCTCAGCACCACCTATAAATAAATAAAATAAAGGTCCATCAAGAACTAAAAAAAGGAAAACAAAAGAGAGAGAGAGAGAGAGAGAGAAGCAATGTGTGCCATTCCAGCATTACATTCATGGAGTTGGGAGTTGTGCCCAGGCCAAACAGTGGGGCTGGACCCAGGGTCAGTGGCCCCAAAATTTTTGCTGCACATGCTTAAAAATGCGGAGAGTAATGCTGAACTCAAGGGTTTAGATGTAGGTTCTCTGGTCATCGAACACCTCCAGGTAGACAAAGCACCCAAGATGCACCGTGGCACCTACAGAGCCCAGGGTTCCATTAACCCATGCCTGAGCTCCCCCTGAAACACTGAGGTGATTCTCACTGCAAAGGAACAAACTCTTCCTCAACCAGAAAAGAAGGTTCATGGAATAAAAAGATATGCCTGAAGAAACTAAAGAAACAAAAACATATGGCATGGGAATAAATTCAGCATAAAATAAATGCAAATAAAAGTTTTATAAAGTTCCTTGCAAAAATACTGCAGTTGAATCCCACAATCATGTAGAATTATTATGCACTAGTGAAAAGTTTTTAAAAAATATTGTAGTAACATGTTACTTAATGTGAGATGGAGGTGCCTTTGATCAGATATGATAAGATTGGAGTCGCCAAAAGTTTGGGAGACTAAGGCTAACAAAGTGAGACAACCAGCCCTCCCCCTCTGAAATGGGCAGGTATGCTCCAGGGACCTTAACTCCTGACTTGCTAGCTACTGAAAGCAGGCTATATGCTTTTCCCATTTAACTCATGGCTCGCTCCCCATTGAGAACATGATATGGGGCTGGGTGTAGCCCAATGATAGGGCACTTGCCTAGCATGCAGTTCAATCCCCAATACTAAAAAAAAAAAAAGAAGAAGAAGAATAAATAAGTATATATGCCCTTCCCTACCCTCTCTCACTCTCAAATCATCTTATTAGCTTTAGAAATCAGGTGCATCCTCAGAGCCAAAAGATCTTTCCATAACTCTCCAAGGACAAACAACATGAAGGATAACACTTGCAGAGGAACCAAAGCAGTAAATAATTCCTGGGACCCTCGGCTCACCACTCGAATGACAGGTATTTTCTTCCAGCACCTTGTGTTCTCCTAATGGCTCCTCATCCCAAGGCAAAGATAACATAGAGAGACGCAGTATTGGGCTCCAGACTGACCATCCCTTACTCAAGGCTGAAGTGCTTGCACAGGACCTGCAAAGAAAACACCTTAGAAAATGTGTCCAAAACCAATTAAAATTGCTAGACTCTAGCCCAACCCTGCAATCCTTACATAGAAGGAAAATCTAACTCTATTTTTTCCAGAGAGCTAGTTTGACACTCTCTCAGCCAATACTGTGTCTCCCTTTTGCTCAAACAAGAAGTCTCAGGGATCTTGTTCCTGTTGCAGCTGTACCTTTAACTGATTCTTCTGATGGAGAGCTTGTGAACCCACCCAGCAGGTAACAAAGGTTTAAAAATGGTCATGCCTGGCACTTAGTTGGCTTCCCTTATATTTGTTGGATGCATGGGTGGATGCATGGATGGAAGGATGCATGGATGGAAAGATGGATGGATGGATGGATGGATGGATGGATGGATGGATGGATGGATACCTGAATGGACAGATTCCTGGATGAAGAGGCAAGCAAGGGAGTGTGCAGATGAATAGATGGAATGGAGATTCTGGGCCCCAAGTCTTGAACCCATATTTCTTTCCTGGGGCTCTTGCTCAAGGTATGGTGGGTAGTTCTGGTTCACCTCCAGGTCTTCCTGCTGAAACATTAGGTCCTTACTCCCACCCCTAAAGGTCCCAGAGTCTCACACAAAAACTGAGCCACATCCCCACTGCTTTGCGTGCCAAGATCACAAAGATCTCAGGCCACAGCAGTTTAGGAGAAGGGTCTTGTTACATTCTAATCCCAGAATGACCTCTGACTTACCTCACCTTTGCATAACTCAGAGGAGTGATTTGAGAACAGCAGCAATAATAATGCGTGGCCAGGGTTTACATTGTGCTTAATGCTAAACTTTTCCCAGAAATTGTCTTTTAATTTTTTTTTTTTTTTTTTTTTTTTTTTGTGGTGCTGGGGATAAGCACTCTACCAACTGAGCTATATCCCCAGCCCAAAATTGTCTTTTAATTTAAAAGATCATCTGAGGTGATCTGAGGTCTTCAGGAGTAGAAATAGGCAGGACTGACCTCTTTCTCCCTCAGTGGAACCCCTTTTAAATCTCTGCCTTAGTCAGCTGGCAAGTTATCATTTGTGGGGTGGGGTAGGGTTGGTCAGATGAGGTATGACAATGTAAAACTTGAAACTAGACCCTAGTCTGGACCAGTACCACCGTTTGTGGGGCTGCAGTAGGGAGCACGTGTGGACGCCTCTGGTGCATGAGTCTCAGTTTGTCCAGAGAAACCCAACATCCTATAGCAGGAACCAGCCACAGGCCAGTTGGTGGGCCTCCAGAGGTGGGGAGGGGAGGGGCAGGGTAACATATGGGCCCTCCCTGGGCAGGGGGAATAGCCCATGGGTGGTGGTAGTCAGAGAGTCAGCAGCTGGCAAGGCCTCCTCACTTCCTCACCTGCTGGACACAAGCCCAGAGGCCCATTCCCCAGAGGCCAGATCTTGGTCCTTGGCAGGTGTCTCACTATAAATAAGTAGATCTCCAAAGTGAGCTGATCCTCTCCTTTCACCTGAGCTCCTTAGTCACCAAAGCTTACTTGGTGCCCTATAAGACTGAGAGATTAAGTAAATTGCCCAAGGTCCACAGCACATCTAACCCCAAAGGCCTGTGCCCTTTCCTCTACCCCATACCGTCCACACTTAAATCAGGCAAAGTCCCCGTTCTCAGCACCTGCCTCCTCAGTTATAGGACAGGGTTCATTGTCGTTAAGTAGCTTGTTGAGAAGAAAAAAGGAGTCCATGGCAGAAAAGTCCTAAGATCAGGGCCTAGCATGTTTTTGAAGAGTTTTCTTCAAAATACGAGCTGCTGCTGTTGTTGCAAAAGTTGCCAGAATCAAAATGGAGCTGCTAACAATAATAAATAAAACTGGAGTTTGGGGCTGAAGCTCAGTGGCAGAGTGCTTGCCTAGTACATGTGAGGCACTGGGTTCAATCCTCAGCACCACTTAAAAATAAATAAAATAAAGGTATCGTAGCTATCTACAACTAAAAAAAATTTTTTTAAAAAGCTGGGAAGTTGTGAAAGAGTGATCTCATGCATGCTGACCCAGTGACAAGAACTATTGCAAAAGATAGCCAGAATTCCCACCTTGCAAGGCCGCTGCAGGCTTACTTAGAAAATACTTCTGTGAGGACATTTGGCCAGCAATTGCCTGTCCAGTCTTGAACTGACCTTGTCTTGTTATTGATCCTTGTCACTAAAGATTATTGTTTCAAATATAACTCTTGTGCTGGACATGGTGGCACATGCCTGTAATCCCAGCTGCTCGGAAGGCTGAGGCAGGAGGATCACAAGTTCAAAGCCAGGCTCAGCAAAAGTGAGGTGCTAAGCAACTCAGTGAGACCCTGTCTCTAAATAAAACACAAAACAAGGCTGGGGATGTGGCTCAGTGGTTGAGTACCCCTGAGTTCAGTCCCCAGTACCATAAATAAATAAATAACTCATGTGATCCTTTCCGTTTTGTCAGTGGGTACAGGATCCTGATAGGCCAGGAGATATCAGTGTCAAAAAAGAACTTTTGTTGTCTTGTTCTCCCCACAACCAAGGGTAGCAGAAAAACACAGGCTCTTACCCAGTGTCTATCACTTATTTTTTTTTTTTCTAGTAACAGTTTTTTTATTATTGTACCAAGGATTGAACCAGTCCCCAGCCCTTATTTATATTTTATTTCGAGACAGGGTCTCACTGAGTTACTTAGGGCCTTACTAAATTGCTGAAACTGGCCTTGAACTCTTGATCCTCCTGCCTCAGCCTCCCAAGACACTGGGATTATAGGCATACATCACCGTGCCTGGCTGAATTGTCTGTTTTATTTGTAAGAGTAATGTATTCTAGATACAATCCCTTTATCAGATATATGATTCACAAATATATTCTCCCATTCTGTGATGTCTTTCACTTTCTAGATGGTGATATTCATGGAAGTACAAGTTTTAAAATTCGATCTACCACTGAAGTAAATCTGCTTCTCTGAGGATTCTTTATCTGTAAAGCAAGCAGTATCAGCATGGTACCTTGCAGGTATGGGCTAAAACTGTAATAGATGAGGCAGATGACACTCATATCCCAGGCCTGGTCTGGCTGGACGGAACCGTTCCCTGCTGAGGCTCTCAAAAGAGGAGGGGAGTATTGCGCCTGAGCTCAGAGTCCTGCGTGATCTCCAGGTCTCTCCATGCCTCTTTCCCTCTTACTTCCTCTTGTGGTCTCTATCTCAATTGCTCCTTGAGAGCACAGACTTGTTGGCTCTGCCAGTTGCTGTAGCGTCATTGCCTGGCACAGTGCCTGACCCATAGACAGCACCCATCCACTACATGCTCAATGGGGCTGAGGCCATAGCTCCGTGTAGGGCACTTTCCTAGAGTGCAACACATGTGCATGCACACACACATGGGATGAATGGATGAAAAGCAGATGGAATTCCTCACCCAAGGTTACACAAAGAATGAAAAAGCTGGGACTTTCAGCTTCCTGGCCAGGATGCACTTCCCTGATGCCTTACTTAGTGATATTAGGTGAACTTGGCATTTAGTGACTTAATGGCTTTTTTTTAAAGGGTAGCTTTGGTTAAAATGGTAAGCAAATCATTTTGATACATATTTTAGGCCCCAGATAGATACTTTTACTCTACCAGCAAGTGTCTGATAACTCCAGCTCAGCCTTCTGGAATCCAGACTCCACTGAGGTACCACCTCCTCCAGGAAGTGCTCCCTTACCACTCTTCCCTGACCCCCCAGGTCTCTCAAATGTCCCTTTAGTGGGCTCCCACTGTACCCCTCACTTAACATATTATTGAAATTATCTTCCTCACTAAACCTTAAACTCCTTGGTAACAAGGCTGGGGTCTGGTTTCCTCTGGTCTCCTCTCCCCTGTGCCCACACAGAGAAAATTGTCTGACTGTTACCCAGGAGTGGCTTGATGAATGTACTCTGAACCTGAAAGAATAATTATATGAGCCTCAAGTCTGACTTCATCCAGGTGCAGCACTAATGAAAAGAGAGAATTTGATCATATTCAGCTTCTTCTGGGGGCTTCAACTGAGATTACTTATTTTCCACATTCCATGCTAAAAATCATCACAAAGGTGAAGAGGGTGAACCTAGAGCTAGCATTTTGGGTCTGAATCTAGATTGCCACATTCCAAGTTATGTGACCTTGGGCAATTTACAGAACCACTGGGTGCCTTGGTTTCCTCATCTGGACTTTGAAATGTTAATAGTACTTATCTCCTGGTATTGTCATGATGATTAGATGAAGTCTCCTTTTCAAACCAGTTAATAAGTGGATTTATTTAAGGAAAATGACAGTACAAAGTAAAAGTGGCTCAAACACAGAAATTCCTGGGACCAAGAAGGGGGGGGTCTGTGAGCTTAGTGGTTTAGTGGAGCCAGTGACAGGTGGGCTCCATCCCACTCCCCATGAGTACCCACGTGGCCTTTGGCACTGAGCCTAACTCTATGTGTCTCTCTTCCCAGAACAACCAAGTCACCAAAAGGCAGTCTGCTCATCGAGCAGGCTGCCCTCTGTTTTCTAAGCTGTAGTTTTACTTCCGGCCTTGTCTTTGACACTTTTTAAGTTAATAAACTTTCCTAGTCTGCTGCCCTCCTCTCCTTTTTCCTGTCCTGGTCCCAGCACATCCCATACCCCTGCCACCACTTTCCCTTCTGCCTTTGCCATCATCTCTGCCCCTCCTCTACTTAAAAAAACAACAGGGGCTGAGGATGTAGCCCAGGGGTACAGTGTTTGCTTAGCAGGCCCTGGGTTCAATCCCCAGTTCTGGGGAAAAAAAAAAAAAACACTCACGAATAAGGTCCCCTAGTTATTTTATGGGATTTTCCGGGGCCACACTATTTTTATAACACTGCTAAGACACTACTTGCCGTTTTTCCAAAGTGTAGAGTACCTCCCAGAGGTTCCATGATGTGCGACACTGCAGCAGATGGCTTGCGGAAGTGGAGAATAGCTTGTCTTCTATTAAACCAGACATTAAAGAGATTTGCAAAAGTGTAAAATAACAAATCTTCTTATTCTTCATAAAAATACAATACTTCTGTAAACATGTAATGATGTAATGTGATTTGTGTTAAGTGGATATATATTTATCAATACATATATATATATATGGGCTGGGAATTGAACCCAGGGCCTCATATATACTAAACACACACTCTACTATTTAGCTATGCCCCCAGCCCAATAAATATATTTTAAATATGCAAAAAAATAAGCTGTCCCTTTAAAGTAGAAGATTTGGGGCTTTTAGAGATTTGGGTTCTACCTCTCGTAGGCTGTGAAAGAACTGTAGCACATCATCCCAGGACAGATTGGAAGTATTTATCTGATATCCAACAAGACATCGCAATCTTGCAACAGCTGCCAACTATTGGAGGAAGGAACACACCATCTTACAATGCCTCGGCTGCCTCAGAGCATACCTGGAGCCAGCCTGACAGTCCCCATGCTAGTAACAGCACTGAGGCCTTGCATGACAAGAGCAGGGATGACCAAGGGTAAGGCACCAAGATATTCTCATTCCTGAAGCATGTTGGTATCACAGGTTATGAGAGCTGAACTGACCATTAAAAAATAAAGTGGGCAAAGAACATGGACAATTTTACAGAAACAGAAACACAAAAGGCTTTTAAACGTATGAAAGATGAATTTCACGCATAAGGGTTATGAGAACACAACTCAAATGGGATACCATGTTTCACCTACTAGACAGGTAAAGAATTTAAAATTGGATATGGGCTGGGGATGGAGCTCAGTGTTCAAGAGCTGGGTTCAAAGCTCTTGAAATTGGGTTCAATTTCCAGCACAGCAAAAAAAATTTTTAATTAAAAATACACAAAAATGAAAATTTGATAACATACTCTATTAGTGAGCATGGGGAAAGAGAGACATTGTCATGCAGTGATGGATGAGCACAAGGGTTGTGACCGGGGAAGGGTGATGGGTGATACCTATCTAAAGTACAAACGCTTATGCTTAACCTAATTCCATTCCCAGGGACTGAAACTAGAGCTTGAGATGCACTTGCTAAATAGATGAACGAGGATTTTTCTTTTGAGATGCTAGGGAATCAAACCTCAGACCTCATGTGTGCAAGGCAAACACTCTACCACTGAGCTACATCTCCAGCCCTGAACAAGGATTTTTCTAGAGCATAATTTTTATTTGAAAGTGTCCAATAACAAGGGACTGGTCAAATGAAATACACACACACACACACTGTGGAATGCTGTAAAGCTGTGAAAAGAATGAGGCAGTTGTATGTATACTGATATTCACGTATGAATGAGTTTGAGGCATATCAGGTTAAAAAAAAAAAAAAAAAAAAAGGATGAAACAATGATCCAGACTGAAACCATTGGTGTAGTTATAAATTGCAGAGATGTGTACAAATAAGCTCATTTATGCTCAGGCTATATCCAAAATAGTTCATTTGCAACCTAAAGGCCTTACCACTTCTAATTTGTCCAATGACAACTTGTCATGACTCTTGGACTCCTCTCTCCCCATCACTCTGCAGACCCCGACCACCCTGCTGTGTGGCCAGAATACCTTTCGCATGGCCTACCTAGGCTCTTCCATGGCCACCAGGAAAGTTCTCCTCCTGAATGTCCACAGAGCTCACTTTTCACCTCTTTCAAACTTTTGCTCAAGTCTTACCTTCCCAGTGAGGCCTGCCCCTGGCCACCCTAATTAAAACTAGCCCATCACCCTGTAGAGTTCCCCTTATCCTGCTCTTTTCTTTTCCACAATGCTCATCACCTTCGAATGTTCTATAATTCAACGTGCTTAGGTGCTATGTTTATGGCTTATCGTCTGTTTTTTTCCTAGTTGAATGGAAACTCCACAAGGGTAAGGGTCAGTGTTTTGTTCACTGATGTAGACCAAGCATCTAACACCTAGCTGATGCTCAGTAAACAGTTCCTGAATACGAGAAACTGTTGTTATACCACGGAGGAGGGAAGCAGGGATCTGAAGAAGGCATGGAAGGGAGATTTACTTTTTAAAAATATTTTTAGTTATAGATGGACACAATACCTTTATTTTATTTGTTTTTATGTGGTGCTGAGGATCAAACCCCGTGCCTCACACATGCGAGGCAAGTGCTGTACCACTGAGCTACAGCCCCAGCCCTGAGATTTACACTTCAGTACACACCTCAGTATACTTTGTACCAAATGCTTGTATTAGCTGGTAAAAATTTAATTAAAACTTTGAGCCTTACCAATAAAATGCAAAAACTGGAAGGAGTAACCTGTACCTAACCCACTTCATTTGACATGATGATCCAAGGGCAGTTAGGTAACTTGCCCAAGATCACATGGCCTGGATTTAAACCCATATCTGACTCCTGAGCCCTAGTTCTTAACTGTTATGCCATTAAGCTTCTTGATTTAGGACTCTAATCAGCCAATTTAATGTTCCAAGATAGGAATGCTAAAGGACAAGAATGTTCCAAAGATCATGGTTTGTGTGTCTGATGTTTTCCAAGAGACAGTCTCAGTTCCTTTGATAAGAGATTGTGGTTGTATTCTACCAGCCTGTTGACATAAATGGGAATACTGGACTTGGGGATTCTTTTGTGAGAACTTCCCTGTCAAAGACTTAATCTCAGTCCTTTGTAGTTCGAAGTGCAATGTTCCTGAGTCCTGCACCCTCAGCTAGAGATACCCATATTTCTTCTTCCAAAGCCATCAAGAGGTCCGGATGAGCTGCTGGGTGTTTGGAGATGAGGGAGGGATTTGAGGATGCTTGGTCTGGTTAAAGGGTATCGGGAGTATTCCCAGGAACTAGTAAAGGCTGGCTGTTATGCCTCTTGAACAGGGCTGATTGCTGGGAGGCCTTTTTGTCCTGCCTCAGGTAGTGAACTCGCCGCTGCTGTTGGAGCCAGTAGAGCATCTCCACTTTGTCCCACTTCATCTTGTCCAGGTACCGCTGCCCCTTGAAGGTCACTGGTTCACCAAAGATTAATTCAATCTCCTTCAGGAGGGTAACCAAAGAAGGCTCCATTTGATTGAGCTTCCTGTGGAAATAGCTGCGCAACTGATTCTCCTGTAGGAGGTGACTCAGGCCCAATTCAGACCTTTGGAAGAAGCGGTTGGGGTCAGAGGCCTGCTGTTCAAACCACTCTAGTTTCCCCAGCAATACCTCCCGCAGCTGAATGGGTTTCAGGGCCTTTTCCCAGGCCCTCACCAATGCGGGCAGCTGCCTCAGACGGGCTTTGGAGCTGTACTTGATGGCCATGTCCAGCCGGCCCTTGTGGGGGACCTCCAGAACAGACCACAGTCGTTCCAGACGCTTCTGCAGGCTCAGGATCTGGTCCTTCTCACCTCCCAGCCTCTGCTCTAGCACTGTGTTCCAATCCCACTCTCCTGGCACAAAGTCTGGCTCTTCATCTTCTAACAAGGGAGGGGGCCGCTGAATCATTGGGGACTTTTTGATGCGTACTGGAACCTCCACAGGTACCTCCTCTTCAAACATTTGGAAGATGACATGGAGGAAATCTGTCTCCTGGTTGGTGAGGTACCTAAAGTAGTCATCCACAGACAGGGTGGATTTCCACCAGTTCAGCCAGATCTTATTTGATCGCTTTTCCCAGTTTTTACTTGCCTGGGGTGGTGTGGGAGAAGGCATCTTCTCAGGGTTAGACTGGGAAGCATTTATTCTCTGGTAAATTCCAGTCAGATCAGGGTTGACTATTTGAAACTGTTTTTTATGGCGCAGAAAGGCTGAGGACAGGAAGTTTGACCAGTCTTTATCTGCTGCAGGCTCAACCAGAGGTCCTTGATCAAAACAGAAATGGTCATTAGAGACACGGTTCATCAACTCCTCATAGACCTCCTTGGTACTAATGCCAATGAGGCGATCAATATCCATTTCTTCAATAACTTTGGAGTCCAGTTCACCAGCCAGGTGGTTGTATAGGACTTTGGCCCGCTCAACGTGGAAAGAGTCCAAAAAGTTTCTATCAGAGAGCCGCACAGCTGCTGCCTGAACAATTTTATTTTTTAGCTTCAAAGTATTGGTCACTGGCTGTGGATAAAGTGGAGGGGATTTGGGGTGCAGGAGGTCCCACCGCCTGGAGGCTTCTTCTTCCTGGAAGCTCTTTAACATTCTCTGCAGCTCCTCCAGGTGATGGGCAGCAGCTGGGTGGTGGGTCACAACCCCCAGGAGTGGGGGCAGGCCAGAGTCCAATGCTGAGTAGTGAGTCCACTCCAAGTTCATGTTCTTTATCTTCTGTTTCAGATCCGCAGCCACAGTGTCCCCAGTAAGCTCTGGTTTGCTTTTTCCCGGAGCCAAGACCAGAGGGGTTAAGGGACGAGGGGGGAGTGGAGAAAGACCCAATTTATCTGCCAGCTTCCAGCCCTCACGAAGACAGGGCATGGACTGGCTTCTCTGTAGCTGGGAAAAGACAGGTAAAGTGGGGAGGAGGGGACCCCTACTGGCGAGAGTCACAGAGTGGCTGGGAATTGGCACCATCTGTGAAGAACTGAAGTCCACGTCTTTCTCTTTTCTTATGGTAGGCAGCCTGCGGAGAGGCTTTCTACTCTTTAACTGCGGGATGGACTTCAATTCCTTCAATGGATCCAATTCAGGCTCAATAAAAAACTCTTGTGGGCGGCTGAGTTGGACCAGGTAGTTCAGGTTGAGGCTAGAGCATGGGACTTGGGCGAAGCCCGTGCTGTGAGGCCAGGGGATCGGGCAAAGCTTGAAAGATCCAATGGGGCAGGCTGGGGGCCGCTTGTCCATGCTGCTGTGGGTCTGCTCTGCCTTCAGAAGGGTTTGGAAATCCGCGAGAAGGCAACGGTAGACGTCGGGGCTGGTGAGGAAGACTGTGCAGTCCCTGGCAAGGCTGGCAGCCAACCGGGTGAGGGTGGCTGATTCAGTGAAGACCCTCGACATGGTCGACATAGTCACCAGCAGGTGCAGGTAGCGTAAAAAGAGCTGCTCACAGCTGAGCAGCACGTAAGCCTCGAGCCGCTTCCTCAGCTTCTGGTTGTTCTCGTAGCTCAGACCAGGTTCAGCAGGAGGCTCCCGCCAACTGCATTTTAGTTCGTCCAGGATGACGTTGGTGAGACGGAGTCGGCCTTCTGAAGGCACCCAGGACGCCACCCCGCTGTTGGCCAGCAGCTTGGCCACCTGGCGGCACAGCGGCGCCACCCTTAGCTTCGCCAGCGGCACGGTCTGCAGTATCGAGGCCTGCGGGCTGCGCTTCGGAGGCTCTGGGGCCGTCGGCCTGCGGGGTAAGAGTGACAGCGGGCTCAGCAACTGGTGATAAAACCGATGGAACTCGGGATCTATCTTCGGGGGCTCCATCTTAGCGCAGGCGGAGCCCTCTCTCCCGGCAGAGGACGCCAAACGATCACTACGGCAACCAGGGCTCGAAGGGCCGAGTGCGCCTGCGTAGCCAGCGCCCGCCGCCGAGGGCAGGGCCCTCGCGTGCGCATGCGCCAGGAGGCGGGGCAAAGAGTGGCTCCCGGGGCTCCGCCCCCCGCGTCGCTGCGCGGGGTTGTCCTCCGGACTTAAGTAGCTGGGGTCAGCCGGGCGGTGACCCGGTCTAGGATGGCTTCGGACTCGGGGGACAGTGGGACCCTGTGCACGGTGAGAGCGGAGCTTCGAGTGGAGCCCCGCCCGGCACAACCTCAGCCCCTGGGGTGATCGTTATCTTGGGAAGCCGGGAAGTGGCAGGCACCATGGCCGGCGCCTGTGACCACCGGGCGTGAGGGTAGCGAGGTCCGTGGCGTGAGCGTTGCTGGGAGAAACCACGGCCCTAGAATGATCAGGAGAGGCGATGAAGAAGGGGCTCTAGCCAGTCGTGGTGGCGCACGCCTGTAATCCCAGCGACTCAGGAGGCCGAGGCGGGAAGATCGCAAGTTCAAGGCCAGCCTCAGCAATTTAGCTAGACCCTGTCTCGGAGGAAAAAAAAAAAAAAAAAAAAAGTTTAAAAAGGGGCTGGGAATGTAACTCTGGGTTCAACCCCCAGGAGACTACCCGTCCCCCAAAACAGAAGGGACTTGAAGAGGGGTCACGTGAGGCACGTCTCAAGGCGGTGGAGTGATCACAGGGAAGGTCAGGTGGTGAAATATGGTCAGGCCAGATAGGTCCCCAGTCCTCATAGTCTCGTCTCTGCCTCCCTTGCAGTTGGAGTTCGCGGTACAGATGACCTGTCAGAGCTGCGTGGACGCGGTGCGCAAGTCCCTGCAAGGGGTGGCAGGTAAGAGCTGGATAAACCTTTCTGGTCCTCTGGGAAGAACCAAGCCAGTCTATTAGTCCAGCCCTAATCCCATTTTACAGATGCAGAAACGGATACCCAGAGAGTGAAAGGAATATTCTGAGTCACAAAGACCCGGAGGCAGAGGCTAGCATGCAGGTCTCAAGCTTATCCTGCCAGAGCCCTGTACTGGTTCTAACTGCCTGACCTGCTCTGTCCTGAGCCTCTAGTGCCCTAGAGTGAGGAATCAGAGTATAGCTCCTCCTATGGAGGGAGTTTCCTGCAGCACAGGCAGTTCTTGCTTAGGCAACAATCTTGACAAAGCAAACAGCAGCCTTGGCCCTGGTGCATTTTTCAAAGACCAGAAGGTCTGGAGGTGACCTGGCACAATCAGAAAGATTTGAATGTAGAGCCACTGGCATGGTCCTGGCAACTGGCTTCCTTTGATTCTGTTAAATGTTCATCCAGCCATTCTGTAGGGATGGGCCAGACACTAAGAGGCTTTTAGGGAGAAGGTTCACCCCTGTGCTTTGGTAAAGATGAGCATGTAAGTCTTGCCCAGGTGGCATTTACAGAACAGGAAGAGTGGTTCTGAGAGGGCAGGAGATGAGGTGGGTTCTGAAGCAAGGACAGTGACCCTGCACCCTGCCTAGGGTGTGTGGGTGTTGGGGTTAGCAGGGTGCACTCTGGAGTCTGAGCTGTTTGGGTTCAAATCCCCTATTTGCCACTTACTGTAGACTTCATACATGTGACTTTTTGTGCCTACATTTCTGTAGTGTTTAAATTGGGATGATATAGAAGTTACCCTGGAGAATCGATATGAGTAATTAGCTAATACCTGTAAAGTATTTTAGCAAAGTCTTGGGCAGGTAGTAGGAGCCCAGTAAATCTCAGGGGACTATCAGAGGAAGGGCTTACAGATGGTGGTCTGCTTGGAGGGACAGTGAGGAGACAGTTTTTTTGTTTTTGTTTTTGCAGTTATGGGGATCAGGGCCTCATGCGTGCTAGGCAGGTGCTTTACCACTGAGCTACATCCTCAATCCTGAGGGGACAGGTTTTTTTTTTTTTTTTTTTTTTGTGCTAAGGGATTGAACCCAGGGCCTCATGCATTCAAGGCAAGCACTCTACTAACTGAGCTATATCCCCAGCCCAAGGGGACAGATCTTGATGCTGAGTTTGCGAGTGGGTTTAGGTTCTTTTTTGGGATGGCAGGTGAGGGTCTCATGGAGATTGAGCCTTTCCACTGAGATCTGAGTGTCTCACCAAAGCTTTTCCAGGACAAAGTGCCCTCCATTTCCTTTGAAACATTACTGCTGGGAAAGCAGACAGATGGAGTTTTTGTTGCACAGAGGGCAGTCCTCAGCAGGTTTCTTAGGCACCAGAAAGAGACTTCTGGTGACCCTGTGTTTTCTGGTTTGGGTAACTCCAGCCAGCTTGGGTTTCTCATGGTCTGGTCAGGGGAATTGCAGTTTCCAGAGAGAGGGGAGTATTACCTGGGGCCTTGGGAAGTAGGGCTTTGCTCTCCCCACAGGGGTGAGTCTAAAGATCTTCCAGTCCAAGGCTCACCCCCTTGAACCCTTATCACTTGCTCTGTAGTTCCTGTGGCCTCTCTTTTCTCCTACTAGGCCCTGGCTAACCAAAGTCTGGCCTAGTCACACTCAGAAGTTCACCAGCCAAGATGAACTTCTTTGCTTTGCTGTATAATGAGACTTCTGGTTCAGACTCAGGTCAAAAATTCAAAAGGGACATAGCTACAAGGAGCTTTAGAAGCAGAAATTCAGCTCTTCTTGGAAGACACCAGGGCCTAGAAACCCATCTAGACCAGGCCATGAAGAAGTCATTTGTTGTGTGTACAAAACACATTCAGGCCCGTATACTAATGGAAGTTCCCCTCGCCTCTCCCTGGCCTGTACAAGAACCTCATCTCTGCCCCCCCGTTGCCTCTGTTTCCCGTCCAGTAGCTTTTCTATGTTAAATTCAGGGTGATTTTTTAAAGACATAACTCAGATAACATGCATTAGTTACTTGAGGCTCTTTTCACAAGAGTATATGAGAATCCTGCAGGCTTACGTACACAGGGTGACTGCAGGGAATTCAAGGGCAATGAGGACTCCATAGGTTGTTTTTCTGACACACTGACTTAAAAGAAATTTTTTTTAGATATTGATAGACTTTTATTTTATTCATCTATTTATATGCAGTGCTGAGAATCAAACCCAGTGCCTTACACATTCTAGGCAAGTGCTCTACCACTGAGCCCCAACCCCAACCCCACACTGACTTTTGAACTTGACCCCTGCAAACCACACAGAGCTCCTGCTCTCACAGAGCTAACAGCCTAGAGAGTGAAACAGGATTATAGTCGTGCAGAGTGAGTTACTTGGGGAAAGTAGGAGCTGCTTCGGGACAAGTGTGTAGGGGCCCAGCCCAGCCTGGAAGTGAGAGGCTGCTTCTTGGGGTGAGTGGAGTGTCTGGGTTAAGTGCCTGCACTCTGGAGCAAGGCTGCCTGGAGTACCCAATTCCATAACACTACAGTGTAACTTCAAGCAAGTTTCTTCATTTCTCTGTGCCTCAGTGTCCTTACCTGAAAATAGGAATACTAATACCTAATTCACAGGGTTACTCTAGGTATCAAATGAGTCAGCAGTGGTAAAATAAATCATCAAGGAGGACCTGGCCCATGGTGCCTGGTCCCTCAGCCTCTGTCAACATCAGCTCTCATGGGCTGGGGAGATAGTTCAGTTGGTAGAGTGCTTGCCTTGCAAGCACAAAGCCCTGGGTTCGATCCCCACCGCAAAAAAAAAAAAAAAAATCAGCTTTCAGGACAGTAGTGATAAGCACCCTCCCCACTTTTAATGCATGTAACAGCTTTATTGAGATACAATTCACACCTCATAAATTCACCTATTTAAAATGATTCAGTTAGCATATTCAGAGTTGTGCAGCCATCACTGTCAATTTTACATTTTCATGATTTTATACAAGAAGTCCTATATCCTTTAACTTTAATACTATATCAATTTCTTGTTCCCCTACCCTGACTCCTAACTTATTTTCTGTCTGTAGATTTGCCTATCCTGAACATTTCATATAAATGGCATGTGCTGGGCGTGGTGGCACAAGCCTATAATCCCAGCCACTTGGGAGGCTGAGGCAGGAGGATCGAAAGTTCAAGGCCAGCCTCAGTAAGGGAGGACCTGTCTCAAAAACTAAAAAGGGCTTAGGATGTGACTCAGTGGTTAAGTACCCCGGGATAAATTCCTGGTGGTGAGGGATATGCACAGACGGATGACTGGGAATGTAGCTCAGTGGTAAAGTGCCCCTGTATTCACTTCCCAATACCCAAAAACAGGCTTCATTTAACATATGTGGTCTTTTGTGACTGGCTCTGACATAGCAAAGTGTTTGGAGGCTCAGGCATGTTGTCACGTATCCAGACTTCATTTCTTCTTATGGCTAATATCGCATGGTATGGATATTGTTTTTGTTTATCCATTCATCAGTTGATGGGCATTTAGGTTGTTTTTGCCTTTTAGATGTCACAAATAATGCTGCTATGGACAACCCACTTTTATAAAACTATTTGAAGAAGAATTTTCTGTTTCAAGTTATAAACACAGTTGGTAGAGTACTTGCCTTGTAAGCACAAGGCCCTGGGTTCGATCCCCAGCACCCCAAAAAAAAAAAAAAAAAAAAGTTATAAACAATACCTAATTAGTATGCAGAAAGTACTCACAGAAAGCTTCTTCAAGTTCACCCAGCTAGAAAAAAGCCTCCACACTGACCTCTGACCGTGGGAAGGTGGGTTGAGTTATGGGTGTCTGTCTGCCTCTGCCTGCCGTGAGCACGGGTGCCACCCCTGTGCCGCCTTCTGCCCTCTCTCTCCTCCCAGGTGTCCAGGGTGTGGAGGTGCAGCTGGAGAACCAGATGGTCTTGGTGCAGACCACTCTGCCTAGCCAGGAGGTGCAGGCGCTCCTGGAAGGCACTGGGCGGCAGGCCGTACTCAAGGGCATGGGCAGCAGCCAGCTGCGTGAGTGACCACTGTGGCCTTGGCCTCTGACTCTCCGGGAGGGAGGTGGTGCACTGCTGGCACAAATCTAACCAGAGGATTCTCAGACTCTGGGTTGGAGTGGCTTTGGGACAGTGTGAAAGTCATGTGAGACTCCCTACCCTTCTTGAGCCTGATGAAGAGGTAAGGCAAGGTGAGGTGACAAACCAGCCTGAGTGTCCAATACTTTGCAGAGAATCTGGGGGCAGCAGTGGCCATTCTGGGGGGCCCTGGCACCGTGCAGGGGGTGGTGCGCTTCCTACAGTTGACCCCTGAGCGCTGCCTCATCGAGGGAACCATTGATGGCCTAGAACCTGGGCTGCATGGACTCCACATCCATCAGTATGGCGACCTCACGATGAACTGCAGCAGGTACATCATCTATAATGTCCCCGATAGTGTCCTCAGCTGTGTGCTTTCATACCTGATCCTCACAAGTACCCCAGGAGGCCCAGCCTACAGATAAGAATCTGAGGCTCAAAGAGTAAATGATTTTACTAAAGATCCCAGAGGATGTGAAAGGTAGAGTTGGGATTTGAGTCAAGGTCTGACTCTGAGGCTCCTGCTGGGAACCACTCACTGTACTGCCTCGCAGAGGGAAAGCGACTCCTGGATACAGGAAGGGCTGGGTCTGTGACAGGGTGTTTGTCCTACTGGGATATACTTAGTTGTTTACTCCTCTGTGACTCTCCTGCACATTATTATTCAGGACAGAACCCAAACCCATTCTTCTACCCAAACCCATTCTTCTTGTTGCCATCTGCCCAAAGCCTGGAATGGCTTAAGCCTGTTCCTTGAATGAAACAATGTAGATAGAGAAGGTGGTGAACCAGCTGGCCTGGGAGCTGCTGTTTTGCTGCCCACCTGCTACTTTTCCTCCTTAGCTGTGGGGACCACTTTAACCCTGATGGAACGTCTCATGGAGGCCCCCAGGACTCTGACCGGGTAAGTGTTGGTCTGGGCGGGGCTCGTGTGTAGAGAGAACCCAAGGTCTCAGGGGCTGGGCAGGCAGCTTCTGGGGCTTTGGCATGTGATGGGGTCTTTTCCTCTCATTTCATTTTATTCAGCTTATTTAAAAAAATAAAAAATTGTTTCCTTTACTTCAGGGAGTCAGTCAGTCACATGCCACCTTAAAGATTTTTGTCTTATCTGAGTAGAGCTTGTACTACTCCTCAGTCGTTTAAGTTGACTCGTTTTTTTCCTTCAATAAATTTAGTTGTATTATTATTATTTTCAATCAATCACAGAAAGTTTCAACATGTTCCAAAGTAGAGCAACAAATTTCAAAAACTCTCATGTCCTTGTCATCTAGCTTCAGGTTACCAATTCATTGTCACTCTTATTTCATCTACATTCCCAGCCCTTCTCTACCAGTATTCTGAAACATATCAAGACCTCATTTCATATCACTAAGGAAGATTGATTGATTGACTGACTGACTGGCTGAGATGGGGTCTTGCTATATTAAGCCCAGACTGGTCTTAGCAATCCTGCCTCAGCCTCCCCAAGAGCTAGGACTGCAGGCTCACAGTAGCTGAGGTAAATTTATTTTTAACTAGAAACTTGATATTACCACATAAAAATGAATCAACAAAAGTTAAAAAAAAAAAAAAAAAAAAAAAAAAAAAAAGGTTATTAAGCCTACTAGAGACTGGCCTGACAGGTTTGGGGACTCAACCTACTTTATCTTTGTCAAAGTGTAGATTAGAGGACATCAAAGGGGTGTAGAAGGCCTGTTCACACTAACCTGAGACTTTCTTCCTGATGTCTTCCCCGGGGCTGGGAAGCCATTGAATGGGGGATTGCATGTTCCTTAATGCCCTGTCACACCTCATGGGATCTCCTTTCTGTTGGGGTGTGTCCTCCCTTCTCTTGGAGACACAGCCCAAGGGCAGGTTCTGGTTCCTGATGCTGGCAGACTGCCAGCTCTTCTAATATCGCAGGACTTAGGGCCTTGTTTTTATTTTCTATCTTTTGTTCACATCTGCCTCTCATTACACATGAGATCTTCAAAATTTGTTTACCTTATAAAATACTTTCTCTTGCCTGTATATTTTATTTTTATATTTAATTTTCTTTAAATATGAATTTTTTTGGGGGGTACCAGGGATTGAACCCAGGGATGCTTATCCACTGAACCACATCCCCAGCCCTTTTATTTATTTTTTTATTTTTGAGACAGGGTCTCACTAAATTGCTCAGGGTTCTCCCTAAGTTGCTGAGGCTGGCCTTGAAATTGCAATCCTCCTGCCTCAGCCTCCTGAGTTGCTCAGTGTGCACCACCATGCCCAGCTTTATTTTCTATCTTGATTAACATTTTCAACCTCTGACACAAAACCAATGAAACCGCGGTACAGGTCTCTCTAACCTTAAAATCCAAAGTCTCGATGCTCTAAAATCTGGAACTTCGAATTGAGTACTTTTTTTTTGGAAGGGATGGCAGTACTGGGGGTTGAACATGCCAGGCAAGAGCTCTATTGTTGAGTAGAGTACATTTTTAAGTTTGGAATTTTGGATTAGAGATGCTCAACCAGTAAAGTGTATGAGACTCTTCTAAAATCTGAAACACTTGGAAATCAAACACTGACCTCAAGCATTTTGGGTCAGGGTTATTCAACCTGTATGTTTGTTATTTCATGTAACGGATTGTTTTGGATTTTGGACAGCGCTGTCCTGTTTCTAGTGTTCAAAGTCTCTAATTTCACCCCTGAGAAGTTGGGGAGGCAAAACATCCTCATCCTTAGGGTTCAGAGCATAAGTGATCTCTTGCCTCAAATCAAATGACTCATTATTAGTGCATGAAACAGCAGACTTTGATCACCTCACAGTTTCTCTGGGCCAGAATCTGAGTGTCTGGCTCAGGATCTCCTGGGCTGCAGTCATTGAGGGCTCAGCATCGGGAGGATCTGTTCCCCAGCTTGCTGGGGTTGCTGTTGGCAGGCCCCGGGTCCTCCCTGGCTGTCGACCAGATGCGTCAGCCCTTTGTCACGTGGTTCTCTCTCTAGGGTAGCTCACAGCACAGCAGCCGGCTTCCTTCTGTGCACGTGAGCGAGAGAGTGAGAGCCTCCAAGACTGAAGCCAGGTTCTTGTTGTAACCTGATCTAGGAAGTGACCATCTACCCCGTGCTCCAGCGGGTAGAGCACACAGAATGTGAATAGGGGAGGTGCATCTCCACCCTGTCTGCCTCCTTGAGCCTTGAAACAGGTGGGCAGGTGGAGAGCATGAGAGTGGGAATGGCAGACCTGGCAGGGGAAACCCCAAGCAAAGCCAGGAGGCTGGCACAGCAGGAGTGTTTCTGAAGGTCAGGAAACTACCTTATGACCTGTATCTTTGCCCCAAAGTGGATGGAGTTGGCAGCCATTTGTACCCCAGGAAAAAGTGAGCAACAGCTCAGCAGCCAAAGCTGCCACAAGATCTCCTGGTTCCTTTTGGGGATCAGCACCTGATTTTGCCCAGATGGAAATGAATTCACTTTGGGAATTTATATCCAAGCCTGTACATCTTCTGATAGTCCCTAGGCTTCCTTCCCTTTCCTTCCTTCTCTCAGCTCTCTTTAGTCTTTCCTCTTCATACACTGTGCTGAGGGATTGCTCCGGAGCCTAGAGGAACCATACCATGCTCCTGCCTGAAACCCTTCTTGGCCCCCCAATGCCTGAGGGTACAGACTGGGCCCAGCTTCTTAGTGTGGCATTCAAGGATTCCCTGGCCCAATTCTTCTTGCCTGTGTGCTGAGGGGAGGGACTGGAAAGGCAGCTTCTCCCTGACTCCCTGCAGGGTCATGCCGCCAGTGAGCCACACTGCCCAGCCTGCCCCCAGCCCAGGCTCTGTCACCTCCCCCACCTTGATGTTTTTGCATTAAAGTCCCCAACACAGGGCGACATAACAAAAAGTGCTAAGTGCCAACCGCAGATGCCCCTCTGGACATGAAGATAAAGCAGAACCAGTATTCTTGCCACTGTCAGCCCTGTCACCACGTGCTGGTGTGTTTTGCTGTTCAGTAGCAAGGCCTGTGCACCAGCCCACACTGGCTCCAGCACTTGCGTTTTCCCAAGTGTCAGGTCAGGGGTGATTTATTTGCACAGATGTTTGTGGCTTACTGGCAAGGTCCTGTCACCCTGAGACCCACCAGCTGTTGTCCTCACCTGTGTTTCCTTTCATTTATTTTTGGTACTGTGGATTGAACCCAGGGTGCTTTGTCATTGAGCCACATCCCCAGCTCTCTTCACTTTTTATTTTGAGACAGGGTCTCATTAAGTTGCTGAAGTTGGCCTTAAACTTGCCATCCTGCCTCAGTCTCCTGAGTCATTGGGATTATAGGCGTGGGCAACCATACCCAGCCTCAGCTGTGGTTCTCAATCATATCTATTTCATATCTGAGATCTTTGAGGATGGAGACCATATACGTTCCCTGTGTGCCTGGCAGAGTGTCTGACTGGAGATGTTCAGATGAATTGGGATGCTTTTTCTTTTTTGCAGGGGGTGGGTACTGGGAATTGAACTACTCAGGGGCACTCGGCCACTGAGCCACATCCCCAGCCCTATTTTGTATTTTATTTAGAGTCAGGGTCTCATTGAGTTGCTTAGTACCTCACTTTTGCTGAGGCAGACTTTGAATTCACCATTCTCCTGCCTCAGCCTCCCAAGCCACTGGGATTACAGGCGTGCACCGCTGCGCCCAGCTGGATGCTTTTTCTTACCTTCCAGGGAGAAGTGGGGCAGAGCCAGCTTCTGGGGCCAGGACAGGCCCTTTGCCCTCTCATGTTCTCTCTGTTCCTCGAACCAGGAGTCAGGGAAGTGATGCTGGCTGCTGCGATGGTCAGAGAAGCCAACTATGGCAATTTAAGCCTAGGGGAACTGATGACTGCCAAGGGCTGGCAGAGGCAACAGGAGGCTGGAGACCTGGGCTTGGAAAGAAGCAAGACTGGTCTAACGAGGCTGCAAGCAGGGCTGGATAATGTAGGAAGGACAGGCTGGCCCAATGGGGCGACTGTGCAGGACGGGGATGCTGGCACTTGCCAAGGCACTGGCATTTTCCCCCAGGATTTTCGTTCAGGGAGGGAGTGTCCAGTTGCCTTCCTTAGAGTCCTAGACCATCCCTTGCTCCTATTGGACTGGACTCACAGAAAGAAATTGGTGGTTTGGGGAAGTGGGAAGAGAAATCAGATACTACAGAGCCGAAGGTAGCAGCCGCGCCCCCTGTAACCCTTCTCCCCACCATGTCTCGTACCAGCACCGCGGAGACCTGGGCAATGTCCATGCTGATGCTGATGGCCGAGCTGTCTTCCGGATAGAGGATGAGCTGCTGAAGGTGAGCTGGAAAGAAGGTGGGGCCCTTCCTGACAGGACAGTGGGTCTGAGACTGTTGTCACCCTTCAAAGGTATGGGACGTGATTGGTCGCAGCCTGGTTGTCGATGAGGGAGAAGATGACCTGGGCCGGGGTGGCCACCCCTTATCCAAGATCACAGGGAACTCTGGGGAGAGGTGGGTAACTGCCCTCAACAGGAGGCTGTTCTCTTCCCGTGGTGCACATGGGACCCTGGTGGGTGCCAGACAGGAGTCCACTCTGACCATACATCCTTCCCCAGATTGGCTTGTGGCATCATCGCACGCTCTGCTGGCCTTTTCCAAAACCCCAAGCAGATCTGCTCCTGTGACGGCCTCACCATCTGGGAGGAGCGAGGCCGGCCCGTTGCTGGCGAGGGCCGAAAAAACTCAGCTCAGCCCCCTGCTCACCTCTGAGCAGGGCCTCACTTGGGGTCTGTTCTGTCCTCCCTGCCGAGCACCTTCCCCCTGCAGAGGAAGAGGAGAGAATCTTGCTTGCTCAGTCTTAGGAGGGTTATTGTGTAGTTCCTTTGGCAAATTAAACTTTTATTTTCATATGGAACTTTGCTTTTGTCACTCTCTGTGTCCCTTAGTGGACTTGGTGAACATAATCTCTCTGTCTCTGTGCTCTGCCCCAGGGTCATTCCTTATCTTTGGAGCCAGAAAACCTGAATTAAAATCCACACACTGGCCAGGTGTGGTGGCACACACCTGTAATCCCAGTAACTCGGGAGACCGAAGCAGGAGGATCAGAAGTTCAAAGCCAGTCTCAGCAATTTAGCAAGACACTGTTTCAAAATAAAAAGGGCTGGGTTTATAGCTCTGTGGTTAAGCACCTCTGGAGTCAATCCCATACCAAAAAAAAAAATCCACGACCAGGCCTCAGGCCCCTCTTTCTTCTTAGGGTCATAATGAGGGCCACAGCAGTTGTATTTCTGTGTGTGGCCTCTCTTTTCCCCTCACTTGGCCGACTGGAACCAAATAGACCTGACCCGTGCTGGGATCCAGCTTTAGTTTCTCCCTGCGGTTGGACTTATAACGGGAATGTAGGAACTTCGGGTGACCCTCTTCTCCCTGCCTTGGCAACTGAGGATCAGAAAAAGCAAGTTGACTAAGGAGGAGGAATGAGGCAGGTGCCCGGAGACAACTTAAGAGTTGCCGGAAAATTCCAGCCACCCTGGATTTGTCCTCTCTGGGCTCTTGCTAAGGTCAGCTGCCTCTTGCCCTGGGATTCAAGAAACAAGCCTGTAGCCCCCTATACAGGACCCCACCTCCCTTTAAAATTAATCTGGCTCAAGTTGATTTCTTTAACTCACAAGTTAAAAAAACTCTTAATTAACCTAATTAAGTCTTAATTACTAAGTGAGTGCTTGGCCAAGAGCCTGGTACATGGTAAGTTAAGGGAGCAGTGACTGTGATTCTGAGGCCACATGGGCCCCTGGAGACAGCCCCGGAAAGTTCTTCTTTCAGCCAGCGGCTGCTAACCAAGTAATAGCACATGGGCCTTGAATTTGGGGATCCCTACTTACCTATTCCCCTGACACCCCCAACCCCGCAGTGCCATATCTGGCTTTCCTATCCTTAACAAAACTGCTTTTATGACCTGGTGAGCTACACACTTTGCCCCTGTGCTGACTGCTTGGAATCAGGAGGGGGTTTTACAGTCAGTTGGCTTTGGCTTTGAGGCCCATGGCTTTGCTCCCAGTCCCCAGGCCCTGCCTGTTTTCCACTTCGAGGCTGGCATCACCTCCAGTACCAGCCTTGGGCCCTGTTCCTTCTGGCCAGACTTATGCTGGTTGTTTTCCTGTCCCGCTTGGTCCCTAGGAGCCAAATCCTTTTAAGCCTGGGACCGAGGATGTCTTTCTGGCCCTTGTAGAAATTCCTGGGTTCTGTCCACAGCCAACCCCTGACCTCACACCTCCATTTGGGAATTACAGCAGGGCTTAACTATTGAGAGCTGAACTACTCACCATTCCCTACCACTCAGCATTCTCAAGAGATCCACATGCCCATTAGCTGCTCTCTTTCTGAAATCTTAGCTGTGTGGTTTCTAAATTGTATGTAGCAGAACACTGTTGAAACGTTTCAAAGCCCCATCTGCAAAGCAGAAGTGGATCTGCAGCCAAAGATGCTTAGTCCTGTCATAGGACTCCCCCAAAGCCCTAGAGTCCCAGGGAGCACAGTTTGAAATCTTTCCCAACTCAAGGGCTGGGGTTGTAGCTCAGTGGTAGAGCACTTGCCTAGCATGTGAGGCACTGGGTTCCATTCTCAGCACTGCTTATAAATAAATAAAGGTCCATTGACAGCTAAAAAATAAAAATCTTTGTAAATTCAAGCATTTCTGTTACCCCTCAGTTTTTACCATGTCCGTAAATCATCTGTGCTATAATTTACCACATACTTTTCTTTAAATTGATTCACTTTTAAACTTACTTAAAAAGGAAGTTTCATCATACTAGCTAATATCTATATTTTGCTTATTATAGAATACTATTAAGTTCCAGGCTCTGTCCTAAACCTTTCCTTTTCTCTTTCCTCCCTTTTACCCTCCTTGCTTCCCTTCTCTTTTTATGTACTAGGGGATTGAACTTAGGGCCCCATGCATGCTAGGCAAATACTGAGCTATATCCCCAGCTTTTAAGTTTTTTAATTTTGAAACAGGATCTGCCTAGGTTGCCCAGGCTGGCCTTGAACTTGTGATCTTCCTCCGTGAGCTTTCCAAGTATTTGGAATTATAAGCATGTACCACCTGCCTCTGATCTGAAACACTTTAAATACAGAAATGTGCTCAATCCTCTCGATAATAATATGAAGTAAATACTATTATTATTCCATGTTACAGATGAGAATCGAAGCAGTTTTTATATAACTTGCCTGAGGTCACAAAGCTAGAAACATGGTGGTCTCAATTCAGACTCAGATGGGGTCTGATTTTTTTTTTTTTTTTTTTTTTTTTTTTTTTGGTACTGACAATTGAACCCAGGGATGCTTAACCTATGAGCCTCATTCCCAGCCCACTGATCTCCATCCCCAATCCTTTTTATTTTGTATTTTGAGACAGGGTCTCTCTTAAGATGCTGAGGCTGGCCTTGAACCTATAATCCTCCTGCCTCAGACTCCTGAGTAGCTGAGATGACAGGTGCCATTGCTTCAGGCTAGATACTTCTGAAGGGCTAACTTGTGAAAACCTTTCTTTCTCTTCCTTCTCTCTGCCTTACCTAACCTTTCCACTGCTAATGGCTCTCATAGTGTGTCCCCCTGTGGTTGCTGGGCTAGAGCATAAGCATTTCCTGGAAGCTTTGAAATGCAAATTCTGAGACTTCAAATCGACTATATCAGAAACTTTTTTTTTTTTTTTTTTGTATTGGGGATTAAACCCAGGGATGCTTATTTAACCTATGAGCCACATTCCCAGCCCTTTCTATTTTTTATTTTCAGACAGGGTCTCACTAAGTTGTTTAGGGCCTTGCTAAATTACTGAGGCTGGCTTTGAACTTGGCAATCCTCCTGCCTCAGCCTCCTGAGTTGGTGGAATTAGAGGCACATGCCATCATGCCTGGCAGAAACTCTGGGTTAAAGCCTAGAAACTGTTTTTAAGAGTCTTTTAGTTCATTTGGAAGCATGCTAAAGTTTGAGAAGTACTAGGCCCAACTTAAAAAAAAGGTGTAGGGGGGCTGGGTTTGTGGCTCAGTGGCAGAGCACTTGCCTAGCATGTGTGAGGCCCTGGGTTCGATCCTCAGTACCACATAAACAAACAAATAAATAAATAACAAAGTTTAAAAAATGGGGTTGGGGGTGTATCTCTGTGGTAGTGTTTGCTTAGCATGCATCAGATCCTGGGTTTTATCCCTTGCAACGACAAAACAAAACAAAAAACTTTCAGAAGAGCTGAGTCTTTCTTTGTAAAAGTAGGATTCAGGTTTATCCTCTAATCCCCCAAATTTCCCCTGTATTTTGTGTGTGCTTGTGTGTGTGTGTGTGTGTGTGTGTGTGTGTGTGTGTGCTGCAGATCAATCCCAGGGTCTCCTGTGGCAAGCACTCTACCACTGAGATACTCTCACACCCCTATATATTCTTTTCATTTGATTTATAATAAAATTTTGTAGCAAACTTTTCTAATAGCTCCATTTATGGAGCTGTGTATCTTACATAGTGCTCAACACTTTATAGTATCTTGTTATTGCTCAAAACGACCTTGTGCTTTGTAGATATTTACCAAAAGATATTAAAACTTGTTTGCACAAATGCCTGTACACAAACTTTTTAGTCCTAATCTTTCAAAATGGAACAATCTAGATGCCCTTCAACTGTGGAATGGAAAAACAAATTGTAGTACGTTCATAGGATGTCAATCATTGATAATAAGAACTAACTATCCATACAAGCAATGACATTGATGAATTCAGATGCATTGTTTAGTGAAAGGTACTAAACTCAAAAAGCTACATATATGTGACTATTTAAACAACATTTTAGAAAAGACAAAACTATAGTAAAAGAAACAGGAGTGTTTGCCAGATGCGTAGACATGGGAGTTGGCTGCAAAGAGACACCATGAGAAAGCTTTCTAGGGTAACAGAACCATTCTATACTGCAATTATGGTGGGTGGTCATGGGACTGTGAAAACTCAAAGAACTGTACACCAGAAAAGGAAGTTATCACTGTCTATAAATTATACTTCAATTAAAAAAAAACAAGCAAAATCCAGCAATTCCACTGTTGGGTATCCAAGAGAAGTAAAAGAAAGGACTCAAATAATATTTGTACACCAATATTCATAGCATTATCTATAATAGCCTGAAAGTGGAAGCAACCCAAGTGTACACTGATGGATAATAAAATACTCCTGAGTTCAATCCCCAGTTTAAAAAAAAAAAAAAAAGGGATAAGGATATAGGTCAGTGGTAGAGTGCTCGCCTAGCATGTGCAAGGCCCTGGATTCAGTCCCATCCCAGTATCACCAAACCAAACAACAGAAAACACCTGAGCACAAAATTTAATACTGCCTGAATATTTCTCAAGAAGGATGTAGAATTCACGATATCATCAGTATGTGAATGTGGTTTTCTCAGCAATAGACAGACAATACTTTTGCAAATTTGAGGGCTGAAAAAAATTCTCATTTTCTTCAGAAATTGAATTTCCCTGACTGTGACTGAAGTTTATTTATTGGCCATTTGCACTTTTTTTCCTATAATATTGTCAGTTCAAATGCTTGACCCATTTGCCTCAGTTTTTCTTCATCAATTTGTTGGAGTTTTTTGTATAGTATAACTATTTTTTAATTTTAATTTATTTTCATTGTAAACAAATGGTATACATGTTGTTTCTGTTTGTACATGGAGTAACAGCATACCATTTGCGTAATCATACATTTACATAGGGTAATGATGTTTGATTCATTCTGTTATTTTTTCCTCCCCCCCCACCCCTCCCACCCCTCTTTTCCCTCTATACAGTCCCTCCTTCCTCCATTCTTGCCCCCCTCCCACCCCTCATTATGTGTCATCATCCACTTATCAGCGAGATCATTCATCCTTTTCTTTTTTGAGATTGGCTTATCTCCCTTAGCATGATATTCTCCAATTTCATCCATTTGCCTGCAAATGCCATAATTTTATTATTCTTTATACCTGAGTAATATTCCATTGTATACATATACCACAGTTTCTTTATCCATTCATCAATTGAAGGACATCTAGATTGGTTCCACAGTCTGGCTATTGTGAATTGAGCAGCTATGAACATTGATGTGGCTGTATCTCTGTAGTGTGCTGATTTTAAGTCCTTTGGGTATAGGCCGAGGAGTGGGATAGCTGGGTCAAATGGTGGGTCCATTCCAAGTTTTCGAAGAAATCTCCACACTGCTTTCCAGAATGGCTGCACTAATTTGCAACCCCACCAGCAATGTTTGAGTGTACCTTTTCCCCCACATCCTCTCCAACACCTATCATTGCTTGTATTCTTGATAATTGCCATTCTAATTGGGGTGAGATGGAATCTTAGTGTAGTTTTGATTTGCATTTCTCTTATTACTAAAGATGGTGAATATTTTCTCATATGTTTGTTGATTGCTTGTAGATCTTCTGTGAAGTGTCTGTTCATATCTTTAGCCCATTTGTTGATTGGGTTATTTGTATTCTTGGTGTAGAGTTTTTTGAGTTCTTTATATATTCTTGAAATTAGTGCTCTATCTGAAGTATGAGTGGCAAAGATATTCTCCCACTCTGTAGGCTCTCTCTTTGCATTGCTGATAGTTTCCTTTGCTGAGAGAAAGCTATTTAGTTTGAATCTATCTCAGTTATTGATTCTTGCTTTTGTTTCTTGTGCTATGGGAGTCCTGTTAAGGAAGTCTGATCCTAGGCCAACAAGTTGAAGATTTGGACCTACTTTTTCTTCTGTAAGATGCAGGGTCTCTAGTCTGATTTCAAGGTCCTTGATCCATTGTGAGTTGATTTTTGTGCCGGGTGAGAGATAGGGGTTTAGTTTCATTCTGTTGCATGTGGATTTCCAGTTTTCCCAGCACCATTTGTTGAAGAGGCTATCTTTTCTCCATTGCATATTTTTGGCACCTTGTCTAGTATGAGAAAATTGTATTTATTTGGGTTTGTGTCCGTGTCCTCTATTCTGAGGTTTTTTTTTTTTTTTTTTTTTTCCTTGCAGTACTGGGGATTTGAACCCAGGGCCTTGTGCTTGAAAGGCAAGCACTCGACCAACTGAGCTATATCCCCAGCCCCATGTCCTCTATTCTGTACCATTGATCTACCTGTCTGTTTTGGTGCCAATACCATGCTGTTTTTGTTACTATTGCTTTGTAGTATAGTTGAAGTTCTGGTATTGCGATACCCCCTGCTTCATTCTTCCTGCTAAGGATTGCTTTAGCTATTCTAGGTTTCTTATTCTTCCAGATGAATTTCATGATTGCTTACTCTATTTCTGTAAGGTACATCATTGGGATTTTAATTGGAATTGCATTGAATCTGTATAGCACTTTTGGTAGTATGGCCATTTTGACAATATTAATTCTGCCTATCCAAGAACATGGGAGATCTTTCCATCTTCTAAGGTCTTCCTCAATTTCTTTCTTCAATGTTTTGAAGTTTTCATTGTAGAGATCTTTTACCTCTTTGGTTAGACTGATTCCCAAGTATTTTATTATTTTTGAGGTTATTGCAAATGGGGTTGTTTTCCTCATTTCCCTTTCAGATGTTTCATCACTTGCATATAAAAATGCTTTAGATTTATGCGTGTAGATTTTATAGCCTGCTATTTTGCTGAATTCATTGATGAGGTCTAGAAGTTTTCTGGAGTTTTTTAGGTCCTCTAAATATAGAATCATGTCATCAGCAAATAGTGACAGCTTAAGTTCCTCTTTTCCTATTCATATCCCTTTAATTTCTCTAGTCTGCCTAATTGCTCTGGCTAGAGTTTCGAGGACAATGTTGAATAGAAGTGGTGAAAGAGGACATCCCTGTCCTGTTCCCATTTTTAAAGGGAATGGTTTCAGTTTTTCTCCATTAAGAATGATGTTGGCCATGGTCTTAGCATAAATAGCCTTTACAATGTTCAGGTATGTTCCTACTATCCCTATTTTTTCTAGTGTTTTGAGCATGAAGGGATGTTGTATTTTGTCAAATGCTTTTTCTGTGTCAATTGAAATAACCATATGATTCTTATCCTTGTCTATTGACATGATGGATTACGTTTATTGATTTACAGATGTTAAACCATCATTGCATTCCAGGGATGAACCCCACTTGATCGTGGTGCACGATTTTCTTAATATGTTTTTGGATACGGTTTGCCAATATTTTGTTAAGGATCTTTGCATCCATATTCATCAAGGATATTGGTCTAAATTTTTCTTTCCTTGATGTGTCTTTTCTTGGTTTGGATATGAGGGTGATGTTAGCTTCATAGAATGAGTTTGGTAGGTACCCTCCTTTTCTATTTCCTGGAATACTTTGAGAAGTATTGGAATGAGTTCTTCTTTGAAGGTCTTGTAGAACTCGGCTGAGAATTCGTCTGGTCCTGGGCTTTTCTTGGATGGTAGGTTTTTAATGGCTTCTTCTATTTCATTGCTTGATGTTGATCTGCTTAAATTGTGTATGTCCTCCTGGTTCAGTTTGGGCGGAGCATATATCTCTAGAAATTTGTCAATGTCTTCAGTAATTTCTATTTTGTTGGAATACATATTTTCAAAGTAGCTTCTCATTATGTTCTGTATCTCAGTGGTGTCTGTCGTGATATTTCCTTTTTCATCACAAATTTTAGTAATTTGAGTTTTCTCTCTCTTTGTTAGTGTGGCTAAGGGTTTGTCTATTTTGTTTACTTTCTCAAAGAACAAACTTTTTGTTTTGTCAATTTTTTGAATTGTTTCTTTAGTTTCAATTTCATTGATTTCAGCTCTGATTTTAATTATTTCCTGTCTTCTACTACTTTTGGTGTTATTCTGTTGGGCTTTGAGCTGTAATGTTAGATCATTTAGTTGTTGTCTTTTCATTCTTTTCTGGAATGCGCTCCATGCAATGAATTTCCCTCTTAGTACCACTTTCATAGTGTCCCAGAAATTTTGATATGTTGTATCGTCGTTTTCATTGACCTCTAAGAATGTTTTTATCTCCTCCCTGATGTTTCCTGTTATCCATGTTTCATTCAATAGCATATTTTTTAGTCTCCAGGTGTTGGAGTAATTTCTGTTTTTTATTTTGTCATTGATTTCTACTCTCAGTCCATTATGATCTAATAGAACACAAGGCAGTTATCTCTATTGTTTTCCTTTTCCTAAGGGCTGCTTTGTGGCATAACATATGGTCTATTTGGTCCATATATCGTCGAGAAGTTTCCATGTGCTGCTGAGAAGAAAGTGAATCCGCTTGTTGATGGATGGAATATTCTATATATGTCTGTTAAGTCTAGGTTATTGATTGTGTTATTGAGTTCTGTGGTTTCTTTGGTTGTTTTTTGTTTGGAAGATCTATCTAGTGGTGACAGCAGTGTAGTATAACTATTAACTATTAAGACTTCTAAATTAATACCTTTGGTCCTGAACTCCAGACACAGCCAATTGCCCATGATGTCTTTTTTTTTTTTTTTTTTTTTTTAATACTGGGGATTGAACACAGGACCTCACACATGGTAGGCAACTGCTCTACCACGGAGCACATCTCAGCCCTTCTTTTAGGTTTTATTTGGAGATAGGTCTCACTAATTTGCCCAGAGTGACTTTGAATTTGCAATCTTCTTGTCTCAGCTTCCTGAGTCCCTGGGATTATAGGTGTGTGCCACCACAACTGGCTACTGGGGTGTCTACTGATTTATTTTTGGTACTGAGAATTGAATCCAGGGGTGCTTTGCCTCTGAGTTATATCCCAGGTCCTTTTTATTTTTTATTTTGACGCAGGGTCTTACTAAGTTCCTGAGGCTGATCTTGTACTTGTGATCCTCCTGGCTCAGCCTCCCAAATTACAGACATGTACCACTGCACCCTGCTGGATATCTTTTAAAAGGGCAGGGGTTCCAGTCTTTCCAGTCTTTTTTTTTTCTTTTTGGTATGGGGGATTGAACCCAGGGGCACCTAACCACTGAACCACATCCTCAGTCCTTTTTTTATTTTGAGATAGGGTCTTGCTAAATAGCTTAAGGCCTCACTAAATTGCTGAGGTTTGTTTTGAACTTGTAATCTTCCTGCCTCAGACTTCTGAGCTGTGAGGAGTACAGGTGTGCGCCACTGGCCTTACCTGCTGACACCATCACACTGGTGATTAGGTTTAAACCAGGGAATTTGGGGTACACAAACATTGAGATCATAGCAATCTCCAAAACTGAATTTCTGATTTTCTTAGAAAAACGTGTCTTTTAATGTTGCCATCTCAGTGAATGGCAACTCCATGCTTCCATATGCTCCATGTCATCTTTAACTCTTCTCTTTCATAATTCACATCCAGTCACATATGGTAATAGCTAACATCAAACTACATCCAAATCTGATCACTTCTCCTTAATTAAACCATGATCATATTGTCATCTCTCAGCTGGACTTTTGCAGTGGCAATAATTATTCTGATGAAACAACTATGTTTTCCACATAGTCTTTTTACCACCTCAAGAGCAGTCAGAATACTTATAAAACTATAAAACAGAAGTCATATTGATCTGATATCAACCCTTCTGTCCTTTGCCCTCACAGACTTCCAGCCTTACTCAATATCCTGCTAAGGATTGCTTTAGCTATTCTGGGTTTCTTATTCTTCCAGATGAATTTCACGATTGCTTGCTCTATTTCTGTAAGGTACATCATTGGGATTTTAATTGGAATTGCATTGAATCTTTATAGCACTTTTGGTAGTATGGCCATTTTGACAATATTCAATGCCCCACAAGGTGTTGCATTATTATTATCTCTTCCTTCTATTACTATTACTATTACGATTATCTCTTCCTATTATTCACTTTTCCAGGCTCCAGGCTCTTTGCTCTTCCTTGAACCAGCCAGACTTGCTCCTGCTCCAGGACTTTTTGACATATACTTTCCAGCTGGAATGATCTTTGCCCAGAGGATGGCTTCTTTCTTACTTGAAATCTTTATCACCACCTAACATGCTGTGTGTTTTATTTTTCTCTCTCCCCACCGTAATATAAACTCCAAAAAGACTGAGGTTTTTGTCTTTTTGTTGTTGTTGTTCACTGCTGTGTTAGTTTTTCATCACTGTGACAGAATACCTGAGAAAATCCACTTAAATAAGGAAACATTTATTTTGGCTGAAGGTTACAGAGATTTCAGTCCATGATTGGTTGGTTCCATTGCTTTGGGCCTGTAGTAAGGGAAAGTGTCATGGTGGAAAGAGCATGGTGGAGCAGAGCTGCTTATCCCATGGCCACAGAAAAGACAGGGAGGGGAGATGGTTGGGGATGCAGGGGGCTGGTGTCCATTGATGGGGATGGACAGACACAGACCCATACCTTTCAACTAGGTCCCAGCTCCTACAGTTTCCACAACCTCCCAGTAGACCGGTCAGCTATGAATCAATGGATAGCGTAATCCATTGATGTGGTTGAAGCCATCATGATCCAATCACTTCCCCAAAGCCCCACCTCTTAACTGAGCTATACTGGGGACCAAGACTTCCACATGTAAGGCTTTGGGGGACAGATCCAAACCATAACAACTGCTATATCACCGGTGCTGTCTGCATGGTAGGTGTTTGATACAGTGTGTTGTATGAACATGTGGAAGAATATTTGCGAGTTCGTCACATGACTTTTTGGTGTCTTCTGCCACGTACAAATCTTTACATACTCAAATGTTTAAAACTTTTCCTTTCTTTTGTAAGCCTCAATTTTTGCCTCCTCAAGGACTGTTTTATTTTTCCATTTTGTAAGTTTTTTAATTGTGGAAAACGTCAAAGATCCAAGAGTCACTTCCTCATTTCTCGATTGAAAACTCCATCACGGCTGAGAGGGGGCTGCGATTTTCGCCGTCTGCACGGTCTACCAGGACCCCAGCAACCCCAGGGAATGTGCCTGCAAAGACTGAGTTACTGGCAGGAGTGCTCCTCGGGGTGGGTGCCTCCCGGCCCCCCGGACGCCCAGCACGGTCCCGGGGCGGTTTGCAGACCGGAGGCGTTGGTCCAGGTCTCTCCCGCCAGGCCTGGCCTTCCCCGGGTCATTCACGCTGCCGTCTCCAGGCACGGGTTTAGCAAGACTGCCAAAATGGGAGGAGCCCTGACTTCCGACTGAACAAAGTTTTCCTTAGGGCCCTCGGGACGGGGCCCCACCCCGGCCAGAGGCCGCCTCTCCGACTAGGCCTCTGCCGCCCGCGCAGCCCGCGAGCGCTCCCCCCTCTCCAACCCTCCTTCCCCTCCCCCCGGCAGCGGCGGTTGGTCGCGCGCCGTCGTCCCTCTCCCACCCCCTTCGCTAACGAGCGGGCTCCAGGCCCTCTGGGATTGGCTGCGCCTGAGCGCATCTTCTCTCCGTCTCTATGATTGGCTGCCGCACGCGCGGGATGCCTGTCCCGATTGGCTAGATCAGGGCGCCTGCGCGGCGGGGTTCTCGGTCGCCAGCCATTCCTGGGGAGGACTGCCGGTCGGTCGGACGTCTCGGCTGTCGCTGGAGGAGCAGTCCGGAGCAGTCCCGGCTCTCCGGGAAGGCGGCTGCGGCGGCAAGATGAAGATATTCGTGGGCAACGTCGACGGGGCGGATACAACGCCGGAGGAGCTGGCAGCCCTCTTCGCGCCCTACGGCACGGTCATGAGCTGCGCCGTCATGAAACAGTTTGCCTTCGTGCACATGCGCGAGAACGCAGGCGCGCTGCGCGCCATCGAGGCCTTGCACGGCCACGAGCTGCGGCCGGGGCGCGCGCTCGTGGTGGAGATGTCGCGCCCAAGGCCGCTGAACACTTGGAAGATTTTCGTGGGCAATGTGTCGGCCGCATGCACGAGCCAGGAATTGCGCAGCCTCTTCGAGCGCCGCGGACGCGTCATCGAGTGTGACGTGGTAAAAGGTAACACGGAGGCACGCTCGGGGGCGGGGGCGCGCTCGGGGCACTCTGCCTGTTAGCCACGCCCCTTACCCGGGGGTCGGTCACTGCGCGGTTGGGCAGGGTGGGGAAGTGCGCGGGGGCGAGGCCGGAGGTGTTGGGGGCGTGTTGGGCAGAGCCACCCTCCTCCCCTGCGGTCCAGGCACCGTTCACCAAGTGGGAGGAAGCGGCTCTGGGTGGGTGCGGCGGCCACTGAGAGCCAAGCCACGGGGCCGGGGACGCGCCAGAGACGCGCCAGAGACTTGCGAGTGTACCGGGGGCGCGTCTTCTGGTCTCCTGGGCCTGGCACCGAGCGGAAATTGGGAAGTGACGGGCACAAGCCGGATCATGGAGCGGGGAAGATTCGCCACTTCCCCACTTCCTCTCCAGACGTCGGTCAGAGCAAGGGAAGAGGGAAAAGGTGGGGGCTGACGCCCCAAGGCCGCCCTCGTGTTCCCTCCCGATGAATGCTCCTAAGCGGAAGGTAACGGGGCCCTTGGACGTTTCTCGGGCTGGGATCTTTTAGTATTGTCTGGCACGGGTCTTCTCATGGGTACAGTTACTCATGGGTACAGGAGGGGCCCCTTCCGAGCCACTTTGGTATTTCAGTATTTGATGGGTTAGACGTGGCAGCTCTGTGCTTTCCAACTCCTTCAAACCTGTTTCCTCTTACCCCTCCCTTTGGGCTCGATTTTATATCTGTTAATTGGAAACCCTGACCTTTTTGCTTGTGGAAGGAGACTTGTTTTATGAGGGCCCCTTTTGTGTAGCCTTTACTGGTGCCCCAGGGCAGTGTCATTCTTTTATAAGTTTGGAGACTTTGCACGGGGGCATACTTTGGCTTGAGGGGGTTATGGGGAGAGGTGTGTGAGAGGTCTTCCTTAAACATTGGCTGAAAACGATTTACTCAGTAGTTGTCATTGCTTGAACTAATTCCCAGGGCAGATCCTTAGTTTGCCTTTTCTTTGAGAAAAATTGTCACCAAAGATTAGACTTGACTTCTTCCTTTTTGGAGCCCAGTTCACTTTTTTTTTTTTTTTTTTTTTTTAATTAATCTGGGTTGTTCCCCTAAGTTCTTTCTTACTCTTTTTGGGAAGATTTGATGGGTCAGCCCTTGTTTATATGTGGCCTGTCTCTGTTCCACTTAGGAACTGATCTGAGTTAACTTTGCCCTGTTATCTTCAAGGATGCACCTAGGAGTATGTCATGCCTTCCTGGTGTTGGATTCATCCCTGCTCATACATTGTGAGAAGTTTTGAGGATGAGGAATAAACGGGTGCAGTTGCTTGTTCATTCTCACCAAAGATATTTCATTTTTTGTCCTGGAAAGGAACTTTTGCTATTCCTTGTCCTTTCCATAAGTGGGGGAAGTGTAAAAGGTCATAGAGTCCCTTGCTAGGAAGAAATCCTTATTCTGCATTAATATTCCATTCTATTTTCCTCAACTTAGGTTATGCAAGTCCACGACTATCCGGAATCGGGCTTTCCTGCTGGGTGCTCTGAGGCAGGCTGTATGGTGCATGGATTTTTGCTTTTGTTTAGAATAAAAGAGTGGGAGGGTCTCAGACTGGGTATTTGACCCGCAAGGGATGTGAGAGTTTTGTGTTTAATTAATCTGTTAGGTTTCTTTTGTAGTTAGGCAGGTGACTGGTAGATTGGGAGTCCAGAATCAGTATCTTGGGACAGTCTCAGTGGAACTCATGATCATGAAGCTTGCTCTCAGGTGATAGAGAAAGCCAAAAGTGTTCCTGAATTTGCCTGGGACCAACACTAAGTGATGGGGGGTGGGCAGGGGAGATGGTGGTGAAGTGCATGAAAACTTCACATGAGTTTTAGAATTCCTGACTGTTTTCCTGTGAGAGTTAGAGGGAAAATTTTGTGCATTTTGTCCCTTTGTAAACGTTTGTTAGAAATGCTTTGATTTCCTCAGGGAGGGGTCTTCCACTGTTACTTGTTGTTAGGCTTATATTCAACAGCACCTGATACACTGATATCCCTTACTGATACTTTTATAGCTCTTTGGGGTGAAAAGGTGTGAGGATTTAAAATTGGGAATATAGTAGAAGAGACTGGCTCAATAAAAAACTTACCCATTTCTTGGACTGTTAATGGGCATTTGATTGAGTTTTCTGTTTGCTGTCAGGTCTTTTGGTTTGCAGTGCTGGGGATCAAACTCAGGACCTTACACATGCTGGACTAGCGGCTCTACCATTGAGCCATACCCTCAGCCCTGCCTGGTCTTCGAAAAGCACAGGACAGCCAGCTCTGTTTTATTTCACAGAGAAAGATATGGTTGCTTGGTTACTCTGGGAGCTTAGATATGATTTGTAGACCAAAAATTTCCATAGCAACAGTGGTAACCACTCTCCACAGCTCTGTCCTATTGGGTGTTCAAAGATGAACACCTTCAAAAACCACTTGCATACTTCAGGGGAGGTCTGAGTCAGAAGAGGAAAATTATATCTTCTCTTTTTGTGGGTAGCCATCCTTTTTATACTGAGCTCTATAGTTTCACGGTGTTTTTTTTGTTGTTGTTTTGTTGTTGTTGTTTTTTTAATCTTCTTAGGATAGGAAATGTTTTTCTGGATTCTCTTAACTTTAGTACTAGAGGAATTGTGATACCATCACACCATTAGGTGGTATCTGCAGAACATTACTTGCTAGGATTAATGCTAGTTTTGATGAAGAGGTTACTTGGAACTTACTATCCAGGCAAGAGTCCCTGGAGTTCTTAAGATCTCTGATACTTTGTTGCCTGGGGAGGAGTTGGGTTTCTGGGCATCTTTGACAGGGCTCGCTCTGAGTTTGGCTGCTTACTGTGATAGGGCACGGTTAACCCTGATGCGATTGAGTCATCTGGACAAACTAGTCATACTTAACTTGCAATGTCAAGCTTAGAAACTTCCTGATATAATTTGGCTATAATTGTATCTCCTCCCCCCACCATCAGTTACATACTTCACTAAGGCTGTCAGTTGAATTGAACATGTGAAATCTCAATCCTCCCCCACCCTTTTCTTTTTCAGTGCAGGAAATTGACCTGGAGCCTCGCACATGTTAAGCATGAGCTCTGCTCACTGAGATACATTTCCAGACCTGAAATCTTAATTTTAAAATTTTACTTCTTGGTGTCTTAATAAAACCCAGCTGTGTAGGGAGTAGTCAACAGGCTGTTGTGGGAATTTGTAGACAAAATAATCAGGAATAATCAGGAATGTGGTGTGGTTCCTTTAATCCCTCACAGTGCCTGGAGATTGTCCCCTTCGTCCCCACCTTCCCTTGTCTGCCTATAAGCTCTAGCAAAGCTTCCTGCTTTCTCTTTCTTTGAGTGAGCCTTTCTCCCTGTCATTGCATTATCCAGGTGGTTTTGCCATTCCTGAGGGTCAACTCAATCTCTGCTTTTAGAGATGTTAGACCACCTGCTGCTGTTTTTAGCTAGCTACCCAGAATGAAGATGAGAGATCAGAGGACAATTCTGGTATCTTATGGCCAAGTGAATTGGAATGCTTAGCTTTTCATAATTGGTAAATAATCAGGCTCTGTTTGTGGGGGTGTTGAGGACTGAGAGTTGTGATAGTTCATTTTGTTCTTTTATCATCTCTAGTAGGTTCCAAGTTTGTGTGTACAGATGACATTGTGTTTTATTAGAGAAGACAGATAATATTCTTTAGGGGAAATAGATCTTTGGTTATGCTAGAGAGGGTATCCCAGAATGAAGATTTCTAAAGATCAGGACACTTCCGTGAAGACTGTTAAAGGATGTCTTTTATTGGAGAATAGAACCTTGGTAACTTCACAGGTACCTTTTTATTTCTTAAACCGACATGCTACAGATTGGATCTCAGCATTTGGATTTTTTTCTTAAAATAGCCATAGGTCCAGAGGGGGCTTAACTGCAGGGCTTTATTTCTCAGGGACAGACTCCTATCATTGTTCTTCAGATCTTGTTTATATACCATTGCAGTTTATAGTATGGACACGATCTAGAATTTCTTTTCACTTCTAAAGTTTTCTTCTGTGGTAGATGAGTAGAGACTCACAGCCTATCTTAGATCCTCTTCTCGACACAACTCATTCGGGGTCTTGAAAGAAAGCCTCAGGGGTTACCTTCTAGCTTGCAGCATTTGTAGCTTCTTGCCTGATAGCTGAGAAACCAGATCTTTCCTGTAAACAGTCTATCCTATGAAAAGAAGCCCAAAGGGTAAGGGATATCTCTCTGTGTCCCTTAAAGAGGAAATGGTGGAAGATGTAGTGTGGCTGAGGGAGAGGGTCTTAGTTTCCATTTCTATACCTTGTTGACATAGGATCTAGCATCTCCCCTTCTGAGCTTACATTTTTAGTCATGCTACACAGTTATGCCTTTCATGTTGACTTCATAGGGACAGACTGGTGTAGCAAAGGGGCATGGGGCATAAAGAGCTGAAACTGGTCCTGGCATTATATACTTTGATTTGGGCCAACTGCATAAAAATTTTTGGACTTTTGCCCACCAGTAAAGTGGAGATGATGATTCTTTGTCTTGCCATCTCACAGTATTGTTGTAAGGCCCAAGTGAGGTTGTGTGTATGAAAGTGCTTTGAAAACAGGAAAGTAATTTGAAAAGGGAGGAGATTATATTGGAGGAATTTTGTGAACTGCTTGCTCTTTGTAGTTTAACTCTCTTGCCTGAATTGAATCTCACCTTAATTGGAGCTAGGCTGAGAGATGGCTTGTGGCAAAATGTGAGTAGTCATTTCCAGTGCTTGAGATCTAAGCATCAAAGGTGAACCTTGGTGTTTGGTGAGCTTGGGATGAGAACACTGGATAATTGAGTGATCCAGGAACCCTTCTTTTGTTTTATCTGCTAGTTTATACTTATAGTAGCTGTGAAGATTTTTAACTTGTGTTGCAGTTCATCTTTGCTCTTTCTTTTTCACCAGGGAGTTGGGTGAAGTGGTAGGGGACAGGGGAGAATGGGAAAAAGCCCTAGTCAAAGGCGACTGCTTGGGATAGTCAGACGCTTTGTTATGTGGGAGCCATATTTTATGACATACTCCTGGAGAGGAGGGTTTGGTGGCCTGGAGGTAGCTGGCAACAGCTGGGTGCTGTTGTATCCAATTTGGGACCCATCGGGTAGCATGCCCTACCCCCCTAATTGCTAACCCTCTGTCTGCTGCTTTATCAGACTACGCGTTTGTTCACATGGAGAAGGAAGCAGATGCCAAAGCCGCCATCGCGCAGCTCAACGGCAAAGAAGTGAAGGGCAAGCGCATCAACGTGGAACTCTCAACCAAGGGTCAGAAGAAGGGGCCTGGCCTGGCTATCCAGTCTGGGGACAAGACCAAGAAACCAGGGGCTGGGGATACGGCATTCCCTGGAACTGGTGGCTTCTCTGCCACCTTCGACTACCAACAGGCTTTTGGCAACAGCACTGGTGGCTTTGATGGGCAAGCCCGTCAGCCCACGCCACCCTTCTTTGGTCGCGACCGAAGCCCCCTGCGCCGTTCACCTCCCCGAGCCTCTTATGTGGCTCCTCTGACGGCCCAGCCAGCCACCTACCGGGCCCAGCCCTCAGTGTCGCTGGGAGCTGCCTACAGGGCCCAGCCTTCTGCCTCTTTGGGTGTCGGCTATCGGACTCAGCCCATGACAGCCCAGGCAGCCTCTTACCGCGCTCAGCCCTCTGTCTCCCTTGGGGCCCCGTACAGGGGCCAGCTGGCTAGCCCTAGCTCCCAGTCTGCCGCAGCTTCCTCGCTCGGCCCATATGGTGGAGCCCAACCCTCAGCCTCAGCCCTCTCCTCCTATGGGGGTCAGGCGGCGGCAGCTTCTTCACTCAACTCCTATGGGGCTCAGGGCTCCTCCCTTGCCTCCTATGGTAACCAGCCATCCTCTTATGGCGCCCAGGCTGCCTCTTCCTATGGGGTTCGTGCAGCTGCTTCCTCCTACAACACCCAGGGAGCAGCTTCCTCCTTAGGCTCCTATGGGGCTCAGGCTGCCTCCTATGGGGCCCAGTCTGCAGCCTCCTCACTAGCTTATGGAGCCCAGGCAGCTTCTTACAATGCCCAGCCCTCGGCTTCTTACAATGCCCAGTCTGCCCCATATGCTGCACAGCAGGCTGCTTCCTACTCTTCCCAGCCTGCTGCTTATGTGGCACAGCCAGCCACAGCTGCTGCCTATGCCAGCCAGCCAGCCGCCTACGCTGCACAAGCCACTACCCCAATGGCTGGCTCCTATGGGGCCCAGCCAGTTGTCCAGACCCAACTGAATAGTTATGGGGCCCAAGCATCGATGGGCCTGTCAGGCTCTTATGGGGCTCAGTCGGCTGCTGCGGCCACTGGCTCCTATGGTGCCGCAGCTGCCTACGGGGCCCAGCCTTCTGCCACCCTGGCAGCTCCTTACCGCACTCAGTCATCAGCCTCATTGGCTGCTTCCTATGCTGCCCAGCAGCATCCTCAGGCTGCTGCCTCCTACCGTGGCCAGCCGGGCAATGCCTACGATGGGGCAGGTCAGCCGTCTGCAGCCTACCTGTCCATGTCCCAGGGGGCCGTTGCCAACGCCAACAGCACCCCGCCGCCCTATGAGCGTACCCGCCTCTCCCCACCCCGGGCCAGCTACGACGATCCCTACAAAAAGGCTGTCGCCATGTCGAAAAGGTACTGTATGCCCCCCCGCCTCTGCCCCCAGCTGGGGCTTAGGGCAAGGGGCTGAGGTTGGCATGGGAGGGGAACTATAGGCCCCTCCCTCGGTCTTTTCTCCTTTACTCCTGTGGGATGTGCAGAGGCCGAGGGGGTCGGAGTCTGTGAACTTTTCTGGTCACCAGGGTTCAGGTGGAGCACAGCGCTCAGCCTGGGGTGGTACCAGGTAGTTAGGCTGGGAAAATGTCACCACTCTAGACCAGCCCAAGTGCCTTAGGAGCCACTGTCTGCAGGATTGTGGCCCATACCCTTTCCCAGTGTCTCAAGGATTCTTAAACCTGTTACCTGGTTGTCCTGATGTTGGGGGTGGGTGTGAAAGAGTAGTCCCTTTGGCACTTAATGGCTGAAGGCAAGTTTATGAGATGCGTCCACTCTGTGGGAAGTTGGGGACCTTGCTTTCGTCCGCCGTTCTGTTGATAAACAACCAAGGTCTTTGTGTAGTGCCCATGGGTGGGGATTGTTTGTGGTTTGGGACTGTAGACCAAAATTCACCTTGGCCACTTCGGAAAGGAGGGCTTCAGTGGAGGGCTTGGTTTCCTAAATGAGTTGAACCCAGGCTTGATTTCTTGGCCTGGATAGGGTGAAGAACCTTCTGACTAAAGGAAACCAAACTGTTGGACACAAATCTGATCACACCCTCCCTGTCCCTATTGGCATCTCCCCCATGCCCATCGGAGCCCTCCCCTCAATTGTCTCATTCACCAACTGTCTTCTTCTCTCGACTAGGTATGGTTCCGACCGGCGTTTAGCCGAGCTCTCTGATTACCGCCGTTTATCAGAGTCGCAGCTTTCGTTCCGCCGCTCGCCGACAAAGTCCTCGCTGGATTACCGTCGCCTGCCCGATGCCCATTCCGATTACGCACGCTATTCGGGCTCCTATAATGATTACCTGCGGGCAGCTCAGATGCACTCTGGCTACCAGCGCCGCATGTAGGGCCATCCTGGGGTTGGGGCACCACGGGGAGGGAGGGAGAGGTAGGTAGGGTGCAGACCCAGGTTGTAACCACTCTGGCCCATACCTCTCCCAACTCGGTTTTTCATCCCCTCCCTCTACCATGTGGGCCTTCCCCAGGAGACCATCCTTTTGAGTGTTTGGCAGTAACCTACTTTGTTCCTTCGCCTCAGCATCACATCTTGTTACTGGCTCTAGATCTGCGGTTTCCCCTCTACCCTGCCTCCCATCTCTCCAGAATGGGAATTACTTTTGTTTTTATTTTTTCCTGGCTCCCTTTTATTTTTGTGCGCGATATTTAAGGTCGTCTGGATGGGGAAGCAACCTGCAGCTGAGGTCGGCGGCGCCTTTTTCTTTTAGATGTGAGGGAGGCCAGGAAAGGGTTAGTTTAACCATTTCCTGTGCGCCAAGCTGTTCCAGCAGTCCAGGGGGCCCTGATAGTTCCTCTGTAGACTGTTGAGACTGAGATCCTATTGGGACAGTCAGTTGGTATGTGTCCAAATCCCTGCTCACCACTGATGTCCTAGCGATGGTGAGCAGCACAGTCCCAATTCCCCATCTCCCCAAGTAGGTGGTGTTAGAAAACCTTAATTTCCCCCCCTTTTGTATGGACTACAAATAAAACTTGGGGCGATTTGCAGTTTGGAAACCTGGTTGTCATTGTCTTGATTGCACTCAGTGTCAGAGGAGCCAGTTTGACATCCAGGAAGTCATGATAGCCAAAGGGCAAACAGCCTGAGAAACCAGAGTGGGTTTGGAAAGGGGTTTGAATGTGGGAATTAGAATGATTTCCCTGCTGCCCAGTGGGATTTAGCTTATTGGCGTCCTACTAGCCATCAACCATCTTCAGGGCAAGACAGTCCAGACAAAGTGGTTGGACTTCTTAGCCCTCAACTTGATCACATCAAAATGCAGTCTATAATACCCATTTTCCTCTGCCTGTGGTTGACCATTTCCCTGCCTTTCCTCCAGAAAAAACCTGAGCTCCAGCAGGGTGGTTGTAGGGTTTGGCTTTTCTCAATAAGTGGGGAATGGGCTGCTGTGGTGTTTAAAAGACAGGCGTATCCTTCAGACAGTTGGCTCTAAAGAGCACTGGGGCTGGGACCTGGAAAGGAGCCATAGTGGGGTGGGAGTAATGTCCCTATCTGATGCTTCCCTGTGGTTGGAGAAAAGATGGAGCAGGGAAATTTTGAGGCAATTATGAGGCATTCTGGCCAGAGTCCTGGTACTTCGCCTGTTGAATTTCACCATGGAGTGTCCTGCATCCTGCTAACCCCTGCCATCACAGCACCTGAGACTCCTTTCCCTGTCCCCATCTGTTAATGGTTTTTAGATGTCTTCTTGCTGGGTTTATATTTAGAGGTGTCATAACAGACTATGGGAAGCAGGAGAGGTGCAAGTAAAATGAAATCGGGATGCTGGAATTGGGTGAGAAATTGAGGATTCTGCCAGTACTTTTATTTCAGAGCTGGGAGTTGAGGACCTGGGCGAAAAATACGACAATTTCAACAACAGGATTGGTAATGATGGGTGAATGAAATAAGACTGGTTGGATTGGGTGATATCAGGAAAACCTACTCATGCTCCTGTGGAAAGGGTGCTTTAGAGACTTGATTTGGGAGCCTGCTAGGGCAAAGTTACTGGGGAGGTATGTGGGTCAAGTAGAGTCCAGGTGGGTTGTCTCCCTCCTCATTAGCTTCACGTGAATGTGCCTGTGACAAGAGAAGTTTGCCCTGGATGTCCTCTTCCCTCTGCCAAGCGTGCAAAATATGGTTTTAAAACCATGAGCTCGTATTTGTGGATGCTAATGGGGGTCATCTAAGGGAATACAAGGGCCATAGCTCTTTTCTTTGCTTCTCTTTCTGCTCATTGCTTTGCCTTTGGGTGCTTTGCTGCTCCTTTTTATTTCTTTGCAGGACTGGGGAAGAATGAAACAGAAGTTTCTTAGGTTTCTTGTTACTTTTCTGTGTGATGGTGGAATGATCTGAGGGCCATGCCAACAAGCTGAGCTTTGATTATTGCACTGGAAAATTGAGGGTTGATTATAGGGCTATGATTGTGGCCTGTGTATTTGCAATATTTCTTTGTCAATGTGGCTTTCTGTCATCTTCCTTTCTCTCCAGTGAGAGTTCTGCCACTGTCCCAGTCCCATGATTCCTTGTAAAAAGCTTAGTGTGCTTTCAGGGCCAGTGTTGACATTCTTTATTGCAGCCCCAACTCTTCAGAGTGACCTGGCCTATTTGATCACACTAACTGTCTGTCATTTTTAGGTCCTGATGCCCTTGCTGCCTCAGCCCTCAGGCTTTCAGGCCAGAAGGAGCTACAAAGCCGAATCGTTTTGTCATTTTCCTTTCTCTTGCAGATGTTTTAAAATCTCCCCTCTTTTATTTAAATGTGCCATCTGTGTTAATCCCATATTCCACTCATACTTTGATTTTTTATTTCATTTCCAAGATCCTATAACTTGGGGAAAATTTGGTTTAGTGAATGAGAGGAGAGACATTTGATGTATGTTTTAGGAAAATGGGCTCTCAGTGTATCTTCTGATCATTCAACATTACACCTATCACCTCTACAACTTGGTGGTCATTGGTTTAGTTGGTTTATTTTTGGAACAAGACCAAATAGAGGCTTCTAGCCTTGCCAACTCACTCTCTTGAGTTGGACCTTGTTTTAAATTCTGCCTGGGGCCCCATCTCTTTTAATGGAGGTAATGGGACTGTCACTGAGGGGCCAGTCTCTACAGGTAGGCTGCCTAATAGTCATAATCCCTAGTTAAGTTCTATCAAAGTCCTTACAGTCTGTTGATTCTCCAGGCATTCTGTCCAACCAAGCCAAGTCTGTGGACTCTCATGGATGGGTGAAGTCATAATGAAAATACATTACTAGATTTATGGATGAGTATATAATAGAAATTTAGTAATAGAGGAGGACAGCATATGGAAAATTTATACCTTTAAAAAGGTCATAAAATTGAATTTCAGGTTTAGCTCTAAATCATTTGAAATATCTGTAGTGCTTGGAATGCAGTGTTCAGGTAGCTGAACACTTGGTCTGACCTAGAGAAAGTTACAGTCTGGAAGTTTCAATGACCTACCTCAGTGAACCAGTTATAGTTAATAAGTAATGGTAGACAAATGGTTAGGTTAGGAAGGAGAGGATGTGGCATCCCCAGTAGGCAGAGAGTACTTTCTGGAGGCGGGATTTGATTTGAAAAGTAGCTTTACTGAGAATAAGAACACTATTGTCTCAGGTTTCCTGAGTTTGAATCCTGGCTGTACCTCTTGGCCATTTGATTTTGGATGTCAGGAACTCTGGCTCAGTTTTGTCATCCAACATTATGTGCTCAACACTGTTAAGAGTGCTTTTCGGGGCTGGGGATACAGCTTAGTTGTTCAGAGTGCTTGCCTAGCATGCCCAAAGCCCTGGATTCAATTTTCAGCACCATACACAAACATACACAAAAGTGCTTTTCATATGTTAATTAATCTTCATAGCAACCAAAATAAGTGATTTTTATAGGTTTGTTTTGTTTGGTACTGGGGATTGAATCCACGCATGCTTTACCAACTGAGCTATATCCCCAGTGCTTTTTATCTTTTGAGACAGTGTCTTGCTAAATTGCTGAGGCCTTGAACTTTGTCCTATCTCAGCCTCTTGAGTTGCTGGGATTACAGGTGTACACCACTGGGCCCAAGCTAGATATTTCTAAACCTACTTTATAAGTGGGGAAATTGAGGCTACAGATTAGTTGTTTTTTTTTTTTTCAGATTACATGTGGATTCCATCCCCAGCACTGGGGGAAAAAATCACATGGCTAACAAAGTGCTGGATCAAGGATTTGAACCTACCATCTGAACTTTGCTTGTAATCTTTATACTATGCTAATGTTGAGAGAGGGTTAAATGAGAACATTGTCACAAGTATAGGGCCTCATATAGTCACTTCTCATTAAATGCTAGCCATCATAGATCGAGATGGCTGTAGTACACAGCTCTGAGCAAAGACTTTGGATGTAGGTGTGAATGTAGCACCTGAGTCGCTGTGAAGGTAGTGAATTTTTGCAGTGAGTCATGCCTGGGAGTGACTTAGGCCACTGGGCCATATGTTTTGGCTACTTCCAGTCTCTGGCAATACTCCTCTGTTCTAGGATCACATTCTTGTGGATATGAGGAAAGATTACTGTATGAGGTTAGGAACATTAAAGAAGTCTAAGGGTGTGTGACTGGCAGTGGGAGTAGAGGCCAGAAAAGCCTGCTTGGTTGGCTTACTGGCTCCATATGACCATTCCTGGAGAATTGGGGCCTTTATCATATCGGTAATTCATTTCTGGACCAGGAACCAGAGTTATTAGGAGTATAAATTGTAATATTCACCCTTAAGGGTCTGAAGCTAATATAGATTATTCATGTCTTAAGTTTTCACTGACCTTAATGTTACTCTTATGTGTGGATTTGCCCATTTCCCTTTCAAAAGTCTAAGTTGTCTCATTTCTCAGTTATATGCATGTAATATTATTCCTCCTGTTTGTTTGCAGCCAAAATGCAGATTTATTCTAGGCTTTGATAAAATGTCAGTTTTCTGAATGACTTCAGACAAATAACTTTACCTTTTACGAACTTGGTAGCCTGATCAGCAGTCCCTCCACCCCCTCAGTCAGCAAACTCAATCACCAAAATGTCTGGACATAGTAGCACAGGCCTATTTAGACCCTTGGGAAACTGAGGCTGGAGAATCACTTGCACTCAGGAATTTAAGACCAGTCATGCAACAAAAGTGAGACTTCATCTCAAAAAAAGAAAAAGCCAGGCATGGTGGTGCATGCCCATAATCCCAGCGGCTTGGAGGCTGAAGGATCACAAGTTCAAAGATAGCTGTAGAAACTTAGTGAGGCCCTGTCTCAAAAGGGTTGAAGATTTATTTGGCTCAGTAGTTAGCCACCCCCAGGTTAAATCCCTGGTATCAAACAACCAATCAAACAAAAAACTCGGAATTGCTAAAATGGCATCTAAGGTGTTCCAGACAAGGGTCTGTTAAACATTCATTAAGTGTTATTCTCTCTGTAATAGAGCCATGAATAAGGTAGAGGATTTAGAGACTGGGGTTGTAGCTCAGTGGTAGAGCACTTGCCTAAGCTATGTGTGAGGCACTGGGTTCGATTCTCAGCACGGCATATAAATAAAAAGTAAAGGTCCATTGACAACTAAAATATATATATTTTAAAAAGGGGGATTTGGATCAGATTTTTTTTTTTTTCTTCCAGGGGCAAACATTAAGTTCCTTTAGTTTTCAGTAGAATACATTTGGGTAAACATCAATATGAAGACACTCAAGCTACAAACCTCTCTTCCTAAGTTTTCATTTGTCAAAGTGCTCAAAAGCTCTTAGCATAAATTATCTCTGGCTTTTGGCCATCTGCTTTTTGTTGCAGGAGCTTGGAAAGTTAGACTAGCTAATATGAGTAAAGGTACATGTTTTCAGTACTGATGAGTGTCCAGAGTTTTCTTTTTTTCCTCTTTGCAGTGCTGAGGATGGAACCCAGGTCCTTGCATATGCTAGGCAAATACTTGAATGCTAAGCTACATCCTCAGCCCGATCCAGGTTCTTAACCTGAAACTGACTGGAAATCAAACTCACCTCCTTTTGGTAATCAAATTAACTCATGCATTCATTCTTTCACTTTTTAACTTAGTATTAGAGAGTCTTCCATGTGCCAGGTGCAGTTCTAACATTGGGAATATGGTATGGAAAAAGTATTTCCAGGGACAGGAGAGGGGCAGAAAATGAAAAAAATAGAATTACAAGTGGTAGGATTTTGAGTTGAAATAGAGTTGCAAGGCAAGGTTGGAGTAGAGGAAGCCTTTAAATGGGCTGGGCAATGAAGCATCTCCAGAAAGAATATTCCAATCTGAATGAGCTTGGTACCATAAGGCTTGTGACTGGAAGGGTGGTAGTGGTTAAACAGATTGAGAGATTCCAGCAGGAACTTTTGATAGGGTATTATAGTTCAGGGAGGGAGTTTGGTCCCTCCCCCACCAAATGTAATTGATTTTAAAAAGCATGGGGATGTTTTAATTGGTTAGATGGGTGACTTGCAAAGTAAGTTATAACCAGATCTAGTGAGATTTCAGAGGGCAAATCCAGTAATTAGATTGAGAGTGTCCTTATGTGTTTGCACATTGGCATGAATTGTGGTCTGAAAAAGGTCTTTCCAGCTGCAGATGTAGAACTCATGCATGAGGCTCTGGGTTTGATTCCTGGCACTGCAAACAAAAACAGCCTTGAAAGATTTGTATTTTCTGTCTCATTTTCAGGTCCAGAGATTGGAGTTTCATAGAGTGAGTTAACTTCATATTTTTTGGTATCTGCAACAAAGTTTGGTCTCCAGGGTTTCTGGGATAAAAAAAAATTGGAAGATCACACAAAGGAAATGAGAGAGGTGTATGTACTATATGCATTTCCTGATGCATAGAGTTGTGATCACCACCACCTAATGCTGGTCCCCTGGGAAAGGGCATGTGCAACACACTAAAATAGAATTGGTTTTCTTCATTACCAAACCTGTGACCTAACAGTCTTGGCGGTGCATCATAGTCAAAATGAAAAGGAATGAGATTAGTGACCACATCCCCATATGCCATATTTTTTTACTTTTTAAGGACCTTGCTTTTTTCTACCCTAGAATAAACTCCACTAGTTTTCTACCATTGGAGTACTGAATCATGTCGGGTTTTAAAAATCCACCTTTTTTGTTCAGTACTCTGACTTCACCTTTTGCTGTACAAAATTCCTTCCTCGTGTTCTTTTGTGGCTGTTTTGGGTGGCACTACATTCCGTTTGTCATCTCCACTCCTGATGATCCCTCTCGGCATAAACAATTCACTGCTTTGGCCTGTTTTGTTGGTATTTTTAAGTTTTTCCATCCAGCACTTGCATCCCCCTTTCCCCTTTAATTCCCTTTTCAAAAAAGCTGCTTTGCAAAGGGTCTTGACTGAAGTTGCTTGCTCAGTGAACATGGGATCAAATGAAGCAGCCAAAGGGTGAGAAAGAAAATGTCATGAGGGAGCCAAGACCCTGTGAAGAATGTTCTTGATTGTATTTGTTTACAGCTGATTGTGACAATGCTCTTCCCTCTAAGGTCGGTTGGGCGGGGGTGTTAAAACTTACAGCTCTGGTTGATGGCACCCAATAAAATAAAACGACAACAACAAAAACTTTGCTGCTCCCGTTTTTTTCTTAGGGAGGGGGAGGGGTCTGTTTTTGGATCCTGGGCGGCTGCTTGCTGGAGGGAATTCGGTTTGCCCTCCCGGATCGAGCCGCCTCTGGCCGGCCTACTTTTTGGGTCATCACACCGTGGTCAAGCGGGGCCCAGGCTGTTGCAGAGTTCCTTTCACAACCTATACGTAGTTTTATATTTGCGGGGAGCTTCGGGGCTTCCAGGGCTACAGTGCGGGTTACTGGCAGGAGAAGGCTGATTTTTCTAAGGTGGGAGCCCTCGCTGTTTTTCTTACCTGGTGCTGTGTCTGCGTAAGCTACTGCCCACAGCATCCAGGCTGCGAAGTGGGTGGCGTTTGGGAGTTCAGAGGGGTATACTTGGAGTAAAGGGCAAAAATGGAGTGCAGAATGCTGTCGTGTTGTGCACGTGGAAGTGTCGAAACGTGGAAGCTTAACAAAGTTGGCGCCATGAAGCTACAGACCGCCACACCGGCTCCTCGCTCGCTCCGCCTAATGGCGGTTCGCCAGTCGCTGGCGAAACCCTCGTTTGTAGTTCCTCCCTCAAGCCGACCTCCTATCCAATCAGTGGCTTCGGCTTAGCTATGTTGGTGCTCATTGGCTTTCACATAAAAGCTCCGGGTTACTGACGTTTCCACCTCTTCCCGGCCTCTCAGGTAATTGGCGGTCGCGGTAACCAATCAAGAAGAGGATCTTCGGGAACGCCTGCCATTTACTTTATTGAACAGCCAATCCGGTGGATAGGTCACCTCCCCCTCTCTACCCAGAGTCACTGCTGCGGCCGCCGCCATTTTAGCGTTTTGTCAGAAGCGTCCGCGCCGCGAGGAAGAGGCCCTGCCGATTTCCGTGCGGTGAGAGACTCCGAGCCCTTCCACTTCCTTTCCTTTGCTCTGTTAAATTTTGTCTCACTACCTTGGGCATCGGGGGTGTCCTGGTTGGGTCGCGGCCTGCGCGCCCGTCACTGAGAGACGACCTCGGTCCTCGGCACTGCGCGGTAAGCCTGAAGCAGCCCTTCCCCCACCGCCTCCCGCCCGAGAATACCAGGCTTTTCTCCCACCCTGTCCGCTTCCCCACTTGTCTCGGCTTCTTGCCGCGACGTTTTCTTCGAGGTAACCCCGCTGTCCTTAGATTGAGCATTTACAAGCTTGTCTTGAGACTTTCTCAGGACCTGGGACATTGTTGCCTGGTTGAACCTGAAGCCTTCCTCTGGCCAGGCATTTCTCCATTCTGCAGGCGCCTGTAGGATGGTACCTGGAGAGAGGCGTTCCCCACTCCGACGCTTTTCCAGTACTCTGCACGCCACGCTCTCTCCCACAGCCTCTCTCGTTCATTACTTCCAAAAGAAGCCCCTAAACATAGCTCTTCCAAGACCCACTTTTCCGGAAATGGTTATTACCGGAGGAAGAGCCAATTCGTAGTTTCAGACAGTCAACCAGCAAGCCCAGTAGTTAGACTTTTGTCTTATGACTGACCACCTAGTGGACAGAAAAACTTAGTATCACCAGATGTTCATTTATGCTTTTCACTTTTGTTTGCATTCTTGTTTGAAGGTATGTAACTCTAAAACTCCTTAGTTACTAAAGATCTCCCTTAGTAGGCCTGTCTACTTCACTCCCATTTCCCGGTCATTACTGTGTGGAGATGTGAGTGTGAACATGTGAGAGAATTGGAAATATGCTAGTGAAGGAAGGTGGCAGGAGTGATACCCCCCCCCCCCCAAGGTCTTTTGTTAGAAATCTTGTTTCTTCTCTCCCAGGTTGTATCGAGATGGTGAAACTGTTCATTGGAAACCTGCCCAGGGAGGCCACAGAGCAAGAGATCCGCTCGCTCTTCGAGCAATATGGAAAGGTGCTGGAATGTGACATCATTAAGAACTATGGCTTTGTGCACATAGAAGACAAAACTGCAGCTGAGGATGCCATACGAAACCTGCACCACTACAAGCTTCATGGGGTGAATATTAATGTGGAAGCCAGCAAGAACAAGAGCAAAACCTCAACAAAGTTGCATGTGGGCAACATCAGTCCCACCTGCACTAACAAGGAGCTTCGCGCCAAGTTTGAGGAATATGGTCCAGTCATCGAATGTGACATCGTGAAAGATTATGCCTTTGTACACATGGAGCGGGCAGAGGATGCAGTGGAGGCCATCAGGGGCCTTGATAACACAGAGTTTCAAGGTGAACCCACTGTCTTTGGGTAAAGAGCTGAACACAAGGCTCTGTGCAGAAAAAGTTGGGTAAATAAAAGGAGGGTTTGGGGGTAGAAATACAGCTGTTGCTTGGCTGGTGATGAAGGGTTAAGTATGGGTGAGGCATTTCTTGAAATGGAGAATGCATAGGTTTTAAGGGCTTCACCTTAGGCAAAGCAAGTCTATTGGAAACACCACTTGGTTTTCATTTGGAGCCCCTAAGGCTTTTGTGCCTCTAAATTTAGAAATCCTTTTCTCTTAAAGATGTCTAGTTGTTTCTGTAGTAGGGTACATTGCAGAGTGTTTCACTGAGTGTGTTGCCTCAGCACCATAGTATTAACATGCTTTATTTGACAAGAGAAGAACTAGTTAAAGCAACCCTTTAGGGGCAGAATTTGTGTTAAACACTCCCACCTTACCCCATCTTTCACCTTTACAATAACCATAACTGATCTTTAAGAAGTTAAAGCTTTAGTCCATTTTGTCTTGTGCCTATATTAAGGGCTTATGCTCTTAAAGCCACTCCAGAATTAAAAGACTGATTTCGGGAATCTTGGGAAGGAGGCATTGGAATTTGGGGCAGTAAGGGCATGTCTTAAAATGGTTGGAGTGGGTGGTGGACTGACTTCAACATCTTTGGTGAAAAGAGTACTTAGATCAGTGTTACAGTGGAGCCTTGATCAGATGAGTTGTTTTTGTGCCTAGAAGGCAGCATGGGTGGTGATGTGGATTGTCAGTGTTTTTCAAAGGTATTGTTATCTTTTCTTGGTTTAAGCTTTTAATTCCCTCTGCAAGAGTAGCATTTAGGAGATAGTGTCCGTAGTGAGTTGTCAGCTGAACTCGCTCGTCTCCAATCCCCTTTGGGTCCTCAGTGTCAAAAGCCACCTCCCTTTGGTTTAATTAACTTCCAAATTATAGTGCTGTAGTGCATTCCCATAACTCATGACTGTATTTCAGTCCTGTGTTCTAACTGTATCAGCATGAACACTGTAAGGGCTAGTTCTTTTCCTGAGTACTTGCCTTATTGTGAGGCATTTTACTGCCATCTTTGGTGTTCATTTTGCTTAAATTGGGCTTATAGCTGGAGGTCTAATCATCATTCCCTCATATAATGGGTTCCTTGTGTCATGGGCATTACTGTGCATTATTAAAGAAAAGTATCACAGGTCTCTTGGGTCTAGGTTGCTTTCCTGTTTTAATTGGCTAGTTGAGAGTTATTTTGTCAACAACTTAATTGGGAACAAAGACTGCTCTTGTGGAGGGTTGTGATGTGATGCATGATTTTTGGACACTTCCATACTGTAACCTAGTCACAGAAGTAGTGTCTCTAGTAGCAGTTCCATGGGAAAGGGGAGGACAATATGATCTGATTCAGGACAGGTTATTCTTTGAACTAATCATTTGAACTCTAGGTTAGCTCTAATGTAACCTATTCTTATTTTTCCACTATATTCCTTAATATTACCCTTTCATTTCTTTTTATTTTTGGTGGTGCTGGGGATCAAGCCCAGGGCTTTATACACATTAGACAAGTATTTTACCACTAAACTACATTCCCAGTCCCTCTTTTTCTCTGTGTGTGTGTGTGTGTGTGTGTGTGTGTGTGTTCGCTGTGTTTTCATGCTGGCCTGGAACTCCTGGGCTCAAGCAGTCATTTTGTGTGTGTGTGTGTGTTCGCTGTGTTTTCATGCTGGCCTGGAACTCCTGGGCTCAAGCAGTCATTTTGTGTGTGTGTGTGTGTTCGCTGTGTTTTCATGCTGGCCTGGAACTCCTGGGCTCAAGCAGTCATTTTGCCCAGCCTTACTCTTTTATTTCTTAATACTATTCTAGTAAGTTGTATGTGCATGTTGAGTAGTGGTATTTATTAAAGACTGTTCTTTTTCCACCTCAGTTTTTCAGTGTTGCATATATTCTGTATTGTTTGCTCACATTAAGAAGTTGATTCTAGTTGTTTTTAAAGATTTACATCTGTTTCTGGCATTAGAATTGACAAGTCCACAGATCAGTGCATTTATTAGTCACCTTTATGTTCTGAACTACACAGTTTCTTAGTTATACTTACTTATTCTGATTTTGTTACCTGCCAATGTGGCCCCCTGGGCAAATGCCAGACACAGGCTAACACTTTAAAATATTTAAGTACTTAATTGCCTTAATTCTTTTAATGTCTTTGGACTTAACCAGACATAATGTTTAAATTGAGACTTTTCTTGGTATTTTGGTCCCTCCACCTCCTTCTCTGGAAGTCTCCTGTAATCTGACTTTAATTTTGCAGATGAAATTATGTATTTACCATTTTTCCTTATTTTAGAAGGTGAATCTATTGACTCCTCCTTGGTTCCAACCATTCATCTCATTTACATCTGTATGTTTGGGTGCCTGTAGCTAGTTGCATTGGAGAGGTTTGGCTGGACTTGAATCCCTTCAGAATTTTTGCTTATCAACAAATTGGTAGGTCTTGTTAGGTGGGAATTACTTATCTGAAGAGATTTATAACTTAGTTTTAACTTTTCCAAAAAACCTTCTGCTTTTCTTTTTAGTTTTTGATTTTCAGAATACAAATAGTGATTTTCAAAGAAAAAAATAGTATTGTTTGTTTGTTCTTAGATTCACAGTCTTATTTGAAGAAGAGAAAGCATTATAATCTTGCTGAACTGAGCAATTTGGCCCAATAATTTTAGTGGTTATTGTTCATTTTCCACTTTTCTCAGTCCCCTTTTCTTCCATAGTTTGTAATTCTTTCTAGAAATTGAGAAGTTTTGTGAACAACTTGGCCTGTTTTCCTTTCACCCAAGTAGAGGGTCACTAAAATTTGCTGTCACATTGTAAAAGAATTCTTATTACAATGGTTATCAGAACCAGCAAATTCAAGCACCCAGTTAAGGAGGAAGACTTTCCTTGAACTTGTATTATGTCCCCCAACCTCACAATTCTCCCAGATTTAGTTTGAAACCACCATGATCAGTCCAGGATCAAATTCTGGTCACTCTTAAATAGTCGCAACCTTAGAGTCTTTATTCCATTCTCTTTAATTTTGGGGAGTGGTGGTGGTGGTAGGGATATAGAACTGGCTTTCGCATCCTCCTGCTCAAATGGAATCAGCCTTGATAGTGAAGATTGAAGATGTCAGAAACCTGTGATATGCTTTAACTTATTTTGAATTCCTTTGACTTCAGGCCACCTTTTGGAATACATTTTTGCCATGGTTACTTGGCAATGGATGAGATGTTTGTTTTTGAGCGAGAGTAGTTTCATAAGCAGTAAATTGGTGTCATTGCTTTAACATTTCTTCATCTACTTGATCTTTGCTGGAAATCAGATCATTATACTGAATATTTTGGACCCTTTAAAAAAAATCTTTTTGGCAGTGATGAGTCCTGCATTAAGAGTTGTCTAGGTAAAGTCACTGCTATGACCAGTGACTGGGGTAGGGGCTTGGGCTATGACTAAGTGATAGCAACCCTTCTTGCGTCTGTTTCTTCAAGGCAAACGAATGCACGTGCAGTTGTCCACCAGCCGGCTTAGGACTGCGCCCGGGATGGGAGACCAGAGCGGCTGCTATCGGTGCGGGAAAGAGGGGCACTGGTCCAAAGAGTGTCCAATAGATCGTTCGGGCCGCGTGGCAGACTTGACCGAGCAATATAATGAGCAATATGGAGCAGTGCGTACGCCTTACACCATGAGCTATGGGGATTCATTGTATTACAACAACGCGTACGGAGCGCTCGATGCCTACTACAAGCGCTGCCGAGCCGCCCGGTCCTATGAGGCAGTGGCGGCTGCAGCTGCCTCTGCGTATAATTATGCAGAGCAGACCCTGTCCCAGCTGCCACAAGTCCAGAACACAGCCATGGCCAGTCACCTCACCTCCACCTCTCTCGATCCCTACGATAGACACCTGTTGCCGACCTCAGGAGCTGCTGCTGCCACAGCCGCTGCTGCAGCAGCAGCTGCTGCTGCTGTTACTGCAGCTTCCACTTCATATTACGGGCGGGATCGGAGCCCCCTGCGTCGCGCTACAGCCCCCGTTCCCACTGTTGGAGAGGGCTACGGTTACGGGCATGAGAGTGAGTTGTCCCAAGCTTCAGCAGCCGCGCGGAATTCCCTGTACGACATGGCCCGGTATGAGCGGGAGCAGTATGCGGATCGGGCGCGGTACTCAGCCTTTTAAAGCTTGAGGTGAGAGCGGTGGGGTGTCCCTTGTTCTGGTTTTGCCATCTCTCCTGCAGCCTATAAGGGCTCCAATTAGGCTGCCCTGCTTGCTTGCTTTTGCAGGGTTAGGGTGAGGTTACTAGCATGGTTCACGGTTTGAAGAAGTCCTAAATGGCTTAACTTTGAAGTAAACGTCCTTGACCCTCCTGGCCTCCCCCCACACCCACCCCCCTGGCTCCCAGCAGTGGGAGTCATTCTGATTGTGCCTGGAAGAACAAAGAGTGGTGTGCTGGTGAATCTTGGGTCACACCTATGTGCTGTAATTGAACTGATCCTGGGACCCAGACATTCCGACTGAGGTGTGCTATTTCTCCAAGTTTTGGTTGAGTTTCCTAGGTTTGTGACATTACTGAGGTCTTCAAGTTTCCTGTGTGCTTCCTGCTATGTGAAAGGTCTGATAAGACCTCTGTAAAGTCCATAACTACAGTTAATTGGTCATCACTGCTCAGGTCCTAATTACTGTGAAGATTACAAAAATGGCATCATCTTAAATCTTGAAGGATATTGCTGACATTCGGAAGCAGTTCAACCCTTTTTTTGTTTTATAGAAGGTACTTGACAGAGCAGAAATAAGTAAAAAACATCTCTTAAAAGTTCAGCAAGGAATTGTGGGCACAGACTCCAAAATCCAACTTAGCTGCTCAGCTCAAGATTTATTCCTAAAAGAGTACCCACTGTATATCTGTCTTTGAATTTGTCCTGTGACAACCTATTAAGTTCATTCTAGGTTTTTGTTTTTTTAAACTGTTCCCATAGTGCTACATTCAACATCCTCCATTTCCTCAAGGTATATAGTAATATACCACACACCTACTAATTTCCAGGATTGGGAGTTTTGCCATAAGCAGATCACTCCTTTCATCTTCCCACTAATTGTTATGGACTTTTAATAATCTTGAGCTACTTACTGGCTTTACCTTGAGTCCTCTGGCTTTCTCCTCTTATGAAATGTTTTGAACCTCATGATCCATTTGGCTTTACTTGAATATATTCTCTTTCAATGCTTGCCAGCTTTGGGCTCCAGGTTTTTGAGGTTACTGTTGAACTTAAGGATAATTCTCAATGCCTTTAGTTTTGAGTACCCCCCTAGTGTGTCCCCTACATTACCACTGATTTCTTTAATACTGTGGGAACAGTGTATGTGATACTTGTCATCTTTTCAGTTAGGGTAGGAGGTCTGCAACTTGCCCAGATCCGTTGGCTAGGAAAAAGCCGATTTGGTTCACTGACTAGAAAAGAAACTTGAGTGACTTGATATAGCTTACATATACCCTCCAGTGCCTTCTTTCAAAAGTTAGTTTCTTCCTTAGATGAAGTTGGATGCCCTCAGGTTTTAGAACTTGTTCAGTTGATAATAATAACTGCTTTTGTCTAGACTTTGAATGGTTTTTAACTTGGACCTTGGCAGTAACTCCCTAATTGAAACATACTGTTGACTTTTTTTACTCTCGAAGAGTTAATTGGAACCTTTCCCTTTTTCATGTTCTGATGACAGTTTATGATGTGGAATTACCTTTTCTGGGGGTGCTAATTTTAACATTCAGAGCAATGAAGTGTCTTTGCCTCTTCTCATGAAAGAAGATTCACTATTTAGAGAAAGGCCTTAATCTGGGATTGTTTAGCTGCCCAATTCTCTGGCCTTCAAGCTCTCTTTCAGATTATGATACTGGGGAACTGGTACAAGTAAATTTAAAGGGAGAGTTAAATTACCAGACTTTGTAAAGATGTTCTTTGAAGTAAAATCCCTTTGAGCTTTGCTGTAAAGCCCCTTATTGTGCTCTCTTTCAGGTGGGATGTGTGTGGGCTGAAATTCCGAGCTGCGGTTGTGCATGAGAATACACCCTTCGTGGTACCCCATCTCCGGGACGTTCTCAGCTCTGTGCATTCAGTCCTCAGGAACCATGGACCTTAATTTACCTTGCTAAGTTCAGACCTTCTCCTTTCCTTTCCTCTCTCCTGCCCATTTTCCTGTTCTTCCTGTTGTTCAGTATTTCCTGTAGCTTTCCTGTTCACGTTCTGTTCTCCCAGCAGGCCTCATTGTATGCAGAAACTGGTGGGGGCTATGCTGTCTCCTCCCCACCTCCTGCCTCCAGTGGGTGTTGGATTTGGGAATGACCTTGATGAGAGGGTCACTGCTCCTGGGTTTCTTTTGGCCCAAAGGATAGACCTATAGAATTGAATCACTTTTTTTCTTTCCGGTGAAATAAATGGTTTTTCAACTTAGGGTTTGTGTGCTTTGAGAGAGTTCTTGCTTGGACTTGTTTTGTGGTTTTTTGTATCTTTAAAAAGAAGGGGTGGGTGTGGCATTCTAATATATTCAGCTTTGGTTGAACATCATCACTTAACTTTCTTTTTTGTAGGTAGAACTTACAAGTGCCAAAGGGAAAAAAAGGTTAAACAGAAAATCCCAGGCAGGTCGCCTTATTCCAATGAAGACTTCTTCCACTGGTCTACCAACTACTTGCTCTTTAGAGTTGTAGGCCTTTCCCTGTTGTAGAAATAGTCATTACCTACCTCTATGAGTGCCATTCTAACCACCCACTCAGGTCCAAGAAAAGAAAGTGATTTGGAGGAAGAGGAGAGGTTAGCTTTCACCTTTCATGTTATATGGGAGAATGGAGCTGTGGCTCCCACCAGAGAACATTTCATTACTTCCAGAAACCAGTAATGCCTTCTGACTGCTTTATCTATTTGTGTAGCTCTGCTGACATCCAAAGTATATTTGAATGATGATGCTGCTAGCATCACATAACTTGTGCTAAACAGCCCTTAGATGCTAAGCAAAAAAAAATCCTGCAGACACTGAACAGTGAGGATGGGGTCTGAATGCAAGGAAGAGCCATCAACTCTTCATGGGGGTGCTTAACCCCAACCCATTCCCAGCCCTTTTTAAAATATTTTATTTAGAGACAGGGTCTCACTGAGTTGCTTAGGGCCTTGCTAGGTTACTAAGGCTGGCTTTGAACTTGGAACTGCCTCAGCCTCACAAGCTGCTGGGATTACAGGTGTGCACCACTGTGCCTGTCTTATCACCTCTTGTTTCTGTCAAGAGTGTTTTTTATGTTTTTATTGTCTATACCTTCTTGCCCCAGTTTCAATATGTAGATTTATGTCTAGTTAGGGCCTGTCTCAATATTTACTAAGCAAACCCTACAGACCCGATAATGCCAGGCATAGAACTTTCAGGGAAGGGTTGTGATGAGATGTAGCAGACCCAATTGATTTATTCTAATTCATAGATAGCTGAGATTGGAACAGCTCTATTGATAAAACATGGAATTATTTTCCGTACATGGGCTCTGTGCTGGCTGTTTTGTGTTTTCTCATTTAAGCCCTGGCACATATTTTTCTGTCAGTTTTCCTTCCCTGGCTGGGTTCTCTTTACCACTGCCATTTCTTTTGGAGAGGGTCATACCTACTTTGGTCCTTTTTTCTCTAAAAGACAGACTATTACTGATGCATACTTTTAATAACCATTGTACCCCTTCATCTGATAGTGATATTGGCAAGTTTCAAAAGTGGGAACTAATGATACTCATTGAACACATAATTTATTGAATGATACTTTGAAAGGTAGTATTCTTGGTGGTAGGGACACATTTTTACAACTTAAGTTCTATAGGAGAAATGAAATATGTGTCAAGTAGAAAATTCTGTTTAGATGGGGATAGTAAGTGAAGGTTTTTAAGAGTGACCTGTCATAGTAGATTAGACTTAGGCATAATTTGTTTTCTGAGAGGATACAGCTCTGTGGCCCAGACTGATTTCAAATTCCCAGACTCAAGTGTGATGGGCTACAGGTGCACATCATGCAGTTTAACTTTTGCCTTATGAAACAAGCTGATCTGGTTAAAATTTTAATCTTTGATTCTATTAAAGGAAAATCATTTTTCCTTTTTACTCTGAGAGCCTGGTTTCCATGTAACAGATGAGAAGTTTTTTATGACTGGGTTTGGACTGGCTTGATATGTTACATTCCATACTAGAGCTCTTTTAAAAACTTAACTTCCTGGGGCTGGGGTTGTAGCTCAGTCGTATAGCACTTACGTGTGAGGCACTGGGTTCAATCCTCATCACCACATAAAAAAGATACTGTGTTCATCTCCAACCAAAAAAAGCAAAACAAAAACTTGCTGAAAGGAAGCACACCATATTAAACTTGGGGGGGCTAAGCGTGGTGATGCATGACTAATTCCAGCCACTTGGGAGACTGAGGCAGGAAGATGGTAAGTTCAGCTTGAGGCCAGCCTCAGCAACTTGGTGAGACCCTTTCTCAAGAAAAAGGATTAGGGGTGTAGCTAAGTGATGAAGCACCCCTGGGTTCAATCCCTTGAGCCAAATCAGATTTGATTTGAAAAGAATTTAACACTGATTTTCAGTGTTAAAAATTTTGAAATTAAGTTGCTAACCAAGGATAATTTGGGTTGAGGCTACATAGTCTGCTGTGTAAATGGACACACAGGAGTTGATTTTTCGAGTAATGCCTTTTTGTAATACTGAGGATCCAGCCCAGGGTCTTGGGTATGCTAGACAAGTGCTGTGTTACTGAACTACATCCCCAACCCAAGAGTAATGTTTTGACACACTGAATTTTTCCTTAGATTCTATGATTCATCCTGTTCCACGTGTGATTATCTGTGAGCTGGCTTTGTGTTTCACTAAGTACTGTTTGCTTACTGTGTTGATTATGAGCAGAATATGCAGGTGTAGGCATAGTGTCTATCCTGTCTGAGCCTTGGGTATGCAAATAAACGATGTATTCTTGGAATTCCGGTGGAGATGGGAGTACTCACACAATTTGGTAGTGATGGCATGACCCAGTCTGATTCTGTGAAGGTCAAAGGACCTGTGAGGGAGATCTTGGAGTTTGATGTGGTGTTAAAAGTTCCTTTTTTTTTTTTTTTCCCTGATGGGTGCTGGGGATTGGAGCTGGGGCCTCCCACAGACATGTACTCTACCACTGAGCTACACCCCCAGCCCTAGTGTTGGACCTTTCATTTTGACTTAAAAGGTCTTCCAGGCATCCTCCACATTGGTGTTGACTTAGGTCAGTGCTAAATTGAACCAGGCTCTTTACCCTAGAGCTATATCAGTACTAGAGTGGAGTCTAAGGGGATGGAGTAGTGAGGTGTAGACCATTTGCAATGCAGATATTGCCACTTCAGTTTGCTGAAATCACAGTGGTCTGAATTCTTAACACATGTCATGCAGAGATTTTCTAGCATGATTGTGATGGGAAATCCCAGGATTTCTTCTGCAGTGTGTTTTTGGAGAATAGTAGTTCAGACTGAAGCAGGAAAAAGTAGAGTTCCAGGACATGTCTCAAAGACAAAAACCTTGATGTATTTGAACAAAATGAAATTTTGGGTTCATTTGAAGAATTCACAGCTGAATTTACTGGTCAAGTACAAAGAAAGTAAATGAGCTGGACATGGTGGCATACACCTATAATCCCAGTGACTGGGAAAGGAGGATCTTAAATTCAAGGTCAGCCTCAGCAACTTAGACCATATGAAAACATGTAAAAAAGGGTTTAGTACTTTAAAAAAACCTTAGTACTATCATATGGGGTTAGTCTTAGTTGGAGCTGCTATAAGAAATAAACTGAGTAACTTCTACTTGACAATTTTCTCACAGTTGTAGAAGCTGGAAATAAAAAATCTGGCTTCTGTGTTGCCTTCACATGGCAGCAGTAGTGAGAAATCTCAGGTTTATTTTTTAAATATCTTTTCTAGTTGTTGATAGACCTTTATTTGTATAAGGTGCTGAGACTCAAACCGCGTACTAGGCAAGCGCTCTACCACTGAGCTACAACCCAGCCCTTGGATTTCTTTTATAATTGCATTTTAAATTCAGTTTTATAAGGGCAGGTAGAATCCTATTTATGAGGGCTCTGCCCTCATGACTGGATCACCTCCCAAAGCCCTTACCTTCCAATACTTGGGAATGAGGATTTCCCCATAAGAATATTTTGGGAAACAAACATTCAGACCAAAAACTTTGACATTTTCTTGGTCATAATGAAATACTTATTATTATTTACTAAAATAATTGTATGTAACTGATGAAGGATGGATGGGTAGGTAATGTATATAAGAGCAATTGTTTTACATAATAGAAATCAGTAATTTTGAAAAGCAGCAAATGGAGAATTAGGAACGTCTTATTCAGAAACAGGTGAGGAACAACTAAAAAAAAGCCACCTAGAAGTGGTGGCTTCTAGGGAAGGTGGGGCAGAGGACTTAAAATCTCCTATTTGATAAATCTTATTCATGAATTATTCTGATTAAAGTTTTGTTGTGCTAACAACACTCTTCTTAAGCCAGAAGATGATGGCTTAAAATGCAGTGAACCCTCTAGCCTCTCACTAGGTAGGTGCAAATCTGACTGGAATAGGGAACTTCAGCACTTTATGGCAGGTAAAACTCCTGAGCTAGAAAGCAGGGATGCTCCCTGTCTGCTAAGGAGGTAAGACACAAAGGAGGACATGCTTAGCTAATAAGTGAACCTTCACAGCTAAGTTGAACCTTTTATTATTCCAGTATTGCCTCATTTGTTCAAGGCCAACAGAGGAAAATGGGAGTTCCCTGTCCACTAGGTGTTGGTGCTTCCATTAAGGGCTGTGCCTTTTCCTTCAGTACCTTTGCATCCAAGGTGTTTGTCTTTTCATTAGTTATGCAACAAGATGGGACCTTTCAAGTTCACAGTGTAAGGAATAATGACACTACACTTTGAATTTGGAGCTTCCCTAGTATTAGAATAGTAGGTTACCTATTAAGTTGAACTAGGATGTCCTGATTTATTTATAGACCTGAATTTATTTGAAGGAAGAGACATTTGCAGTGAACATTAGAAGTTTCTTTCAGAAAATCAGATGAGCAGCCTGGGAGCTATGATGTATGGAAAACAGTTTCCTGGAGAATTTCAGTATGGCACATCTATGAAGTGCAGAAGACCCAGAGATGGAGCCAGATTTTGGACACAGGGCTCAACTGAAAAGGAAAAAATCTGGGCTCAGTAGTGTGTGCCTGTAAAACCAACTAATGTGGAGGCTGAGGCAGGAGGGTCATTTGAGGCCAGCTTGAGTAACATAGCAAGACCCTGTCCCCCCCCCCCCCTTTTTTTTTTTTTTGAGTAGTTTAGGAATGAAATGGATATAGTTTGTCAATTATTAGACCAGTTTTTAAGATTTGTCTGAAAATTGAGTTATGCATACATCATAGTTTGTTTTATCATTCATAGTTTATATTTTAGTAGCACATAAATGATGCGCCTTTAAATTAGTGGCTTTTTTTCTCAGTACTGTGGATGGAAACCCCATTTCTATTGTTGAAGACAAGTCTTGTTAAAGTGCTGAGGCTGTTCTCAAACTTGCACTCTGCCTTAGCCTCCAGAGTCACTGGGATTATAGTTGTGTACCACTATCTTGACTTATTCCTTAAACTTGTGAAAAATTTTTCTTTGGCAAAGTAGTCCCATTGACAGTCCAAGACAAAGCTTAGTTGTGATGTTGAGAACTTCCTTATGTTTGTTGAAAGCTCCTGCTGTACTTGATTTTCAGTACACCCACTCCAGTTCCATTTGGGCACATTGTCATATTTGGCTTATTCTTATGTGTCTCTACTCTACTAGAAATTATTCTTCACTCAGGTTCCATGACCTTTTCTTTGAATTAGGCTGCAAGACCATAGGTGGTCTCTTAAACTGTGCTCAGAAGTATGTTGGCCTGGGCCAGGGCTGAGGCTCAGTGGCAGGCAGAGTGCTTGCCTAGCACATATGAGGTGCTGGCTTTGATCCTTAGCACCACATAATAATAAATAAAAGCATTCTGTTTGTCTACAACTACAAAAAAAATTTGTTTTAAAAAGTACATTGGCCTAAGTGAAGTACTTATTCCAGGGGTTTCCTGCTGGTTGGAAAGAGTTGCTATACCCAACTGGTCTGTAATGGTAGTAAGTCATGTTATAAGTAGTGTATTAATGTTGTTAATTTCTGGGTGTTCAAAGCTATGACCTTCCCCCCAGAGGGGTTTGTTTTGTGCTGCTATAATAGATTTGTCATTCTAGAGCCCAGGAAGTACAAAGTGGAGTGGCTCACATCATGTAAAGGCAGAAGTGACTTCTCATCTCTACCCCTGATGGGACTTTGGCAATGTCTGAAGTCATATTTGGTTGTCACAACTGAGGAGTACTACTGGCATCTGGAGGTAGAAGCCTGGGATACTAATAAATGCCCTACAATGCATTAGAACAGCACTCACACCAAATATCAATAGTGCTGAGATTAAAATTCTATTCTGTGTGATTTCACCAATTCCCTGGGCATTGTATACCATCTAGAATTGTGCTGTTCAGGTAGCCAAAGCCACATAAGTGATAAATGAGTGCAAAATATTCACAGAATTTCAAAAAGCTAGTATAATAAAGAATATAAAATGCCTTTTTAAAATTTTGGTGGTGCTGGTAACTGAACCCAGGGCCTCACGTGTGCCAGTCAAGCTTCACTATTGAGCTATGCCTCTCCTTCCTTCTTTTCTGATATTGAAAAAAGGGCACTTAACCACTGAGCCATATCTCCAGCCCTTATAATTTTGAGACAGGGTCTCAGTGAGTTGTGTAGAGCCTTGATAAGTAGTTGAGGCTGGCCTTGAACTTGAGATCCTCCCACCTGAGCCTCCTAAGTGGTTGGGATTACATGTGTGCGTCATTGTGTCTGGCCCCTCATTCATTAAAAAAAAAAAATGTTTTTTTTTTTTGTTTGTAGATGGACACAATACCTTTATCTTAATTATTTTTATGTGGTGCCGAGGATCAAAGCCAGTGCCTCACACATGCTAGGCAAGCACTTTACTACTGAGCTATAAGTGCAAGCCCCCCCAGTTCATTTTAATGCTTATTACCTGTTCAAATAATATTTTGCATATATTAGGTTAAAATACATGAATATAGTTTCACCTGTTTCTTTTTCAAATGTGGCTATTAAGTTTTCAGTTAACTACGTGGCTTGCATTTGTGGCTCACATTTTATTTCTGTACCATAATGTTGATATAGATGAAGACTCTTAGATTTACATCTACAGTCCCAAACCTCTCCTGTGTGCTCAGGGTTCAGGAATTCAAAAGATGTACTTGACATTTGGTTAGTTTCATATACCTCAAACTTGGTTATGTCTGAAGTGGAACTCAGTCTCTGCACACCAAAACCACTTCTCCAGTTTCACCATCTCTTTAAATGTTAACGAATACCTATCTCTTGCAGCCAAATTTGTAGTACTGGGGACTGAACCCAAGGCCTTGCACATAGCAGGCAAGTACTGTACTACTAAGCTATAGTCCTCAGCCTCCATCTTTTGATTCTTTTATTTCCTTTCATCAGTTCTTAAGCACATTTTATATCAAATGTCTCTGTGTTTTTGAGACAGTCATACTCCCAGTTCATAACTGTTCTCTTCTACTTAGGACTACTACAGTGGCCTTCTCCTGGTCTCTCTCCAATTTTGTGTCTATTTAGTAGCCAGAATAGTTCTGTCAAATACACATCAGATGGTTACTCTCTTCCTTACAACCTTTTGGCAACTTCCTATTTAAAGTAAAATGCCAATCCTTTCCTTGGCCTAAAATGCTTGGCCTCTACCTCATATTCCATCATCTCGAGATAAAATAACCCCCTTTACCCACCTTTTTCTAAACCACATTGGCCCTCCTTTCAAAATTTTTCCTGTCTCAAGGTCTTTTTCTACCTGGAAGGACCTACCTTTTGACCATTTTAGGGCTCACTCACCCCCACCCCTGCTGCGAGGGATCGAGCCCAGGGCCTCATGCTTGCGCTCTACCACTGAGCTACATCTTCAGCTCAATGACCCCCTCCTGTTCTTTAGGTCTTACTTTCAGGACCAAATCAGAGGCCCTTCCCAGACCACCTGTTGTGAATTTGAAGGCCCAACCCCCATCATTACCCAACATTATACCCAGTTTGTATATTTTGTGGTTTTATTCTGATTTCTTGATTCATTTATTGAATATTCTCTTCAAAAGATTGTAGAGGTGAGGAAAAATAGCCCAGTACCTAGAAACAATGCATGACACTCGTATAATAAATATATGTAAGCTACTATTTGAATGATGTGCTTCTCTTGAGAATATACTACCCTTTACCTTACTCCATAACCATCCTCAGCTTCATCCATAGCCACGAGTCATTTGAGAAACTGGATGCCAGCCCAGGGCCAGGCTAGCGTAGAACCAGAGTTCATAGGTGGCCACTGCTGGGCTGGAATCCTGCAGTTTAGCCAACCTAGCTGAGCATGGTAGAACAGGCCTGTAATCCCAGCAACTGTGAGGAGGATTCCAAGTTCAAGCCCAGCCTCAACAACAGACTTCGTTTCAAAATTTAAAAAGGACTGGGATGTAGCTCAGGGGTGAAGCTCAAGTGGGTTCAATTCAAGTGGGTTCAACTCTGCCCAAAAGACAAACAGTTGAGCAATCAGAGGCAGAGAGATGGTAGAAGTGTCTCAGGCCTGAGGATGGCCCTGTAGTTTAGATGTGATCCCAAAGGGCAGAGCTGGAATGTTGGCAGGTCCCTCCAACCCCCTTCTACTTAGATGAATTGCTGAGGCTGGCCTTGAGCTTGTGATGCTCCAACTTTGACCTCCCAAATTGCTGGGATTTTTGTATGTGACGGTCTACTTAGCTGGTGAGCTCCAGGAGGGTTGGGACCCTGTCTTTAGTTTGCACTTGTCAAGCTCTTCAGGGCCTAGCACAGTTTGTTATAATAATAGCCAACATTTACATTGCTTTACATTTACTGCCCTAAACAACTCTGAGATGAAAGCATGTCATTTGCATTTGACATTCAGTAGCCAGGAGGCTCAGAGGCTAAGTTGCATGCCCAAGGCCACAGTAAGGACTTGGGTTTGAGTTCTGGTATCCTGCGGAACCTGGATTTTGAACCATTAGTCCAACAGTCAGTAGGTCCAGGGCCAACAGCAGCACCCACTCCATGGCTACTAGGCCAGTGCACCTGGGCTCTGACCTCTTGGTAAGTCACGCTCCTTGCCAGTGTCCCCAAGGTCTTGAGAGAAGGGGTAGGTACACAGGGAGTGTTGGCTTGCCTTCTTGCCTGACAGGTGGTGATCCATTTCTCCACCCTTTTCAGTGCTGTGCAGTTCAAGGTGGGGACATGTAGATTGTTGGATGCACACCCAGCTAAACTGAACTTCAGTAGAACTCATTCACAAACACAGCCACTGAAGTGTACTGGCCATGCCCCGACATGGGGGAAGACTCGTGCTCACAGCACACGGAGGAAGTCCTTTAGCTAGCCACTCAACTTTCCTAATCCTCTCAGCCACCATCCTGATGCCAGGGCCACCAACACTGGCAGAAATTGTTGGGAAGAAGAGCTGGGAAACCTGCCCTCTATGTGGACAGGTCCCCTTACGACTGCAGGTCCCTATGCTAACTGCTTATTAATGTTTCAGTCACTTCACCCTTGTTTTCTGCTATGGAGAACAAACATCAGGAATAGGGTCAGGGGCGGAGGTGTCTCTTTACCACCTGGGGAAGAAGAGATCATTTAACCTTTCTAAACCCCAAGGGCCTTAATTATTGGAAGCCAACCATGCTCCTTACTGGGTTCTTGTGGATTTTCAGCAGAGATGATGGATGTGTGGGTCCCTACAAACCTGCTGTCAGAACTCTTGGGATTCATTTCATCAGATCTTTTGCCCTTCCCCTCCGGGTTCTTGGAGCTCATTTTGCCATTTTTGCTCTTCAGTTCTCCTCGGTGGTAGAGTAGAGCCCTACTCTAATTTAAGAAAACCCTGAGACTGAGTCTTTTTCTGGGATGTCTTACAGGCAGCCAACTTTTTTCTGCCCTTTAGACAAGCTCCTTATATTACATAGAATGCCATGAGGACCTACTGTCTGTGCCTCAGTCTGACTTCACTGTGTGGCTGGGAATCAGGCAGGAGTTAGGTCAGAGGCTGCCTCAGGCATGCCTGAAGTGTGGAGCAATGCTTGAGTTACAGTGACTTTGCTTAGTAGAGCTGAGGTGTAGCTCAGTAGGTCTGTGCCTTCCACAAAACCCCTATGGGGGGTGTTGCACTAGCCCCCCCCCCCCCCCCAAGTTCTCACACTCCACCTAGAGGAATCTGGCTGCTTTTCTACCAGGCAGTGATACTCAAAGTCAGGATAGGGTTTATTTTCCCTTGGACTTCCAAGTGCCTCTCAGAATGCTGCCACTGTGCCTGGGCCGTGCTTGGCCGTGCTTGGGTGGATGCCCAGAACCCTGCCCCAAATGGCTGACTACTCAGGAAGAAGTTCATGAAGGTGAAGGCCTGGGTTATTCTTCAAAAGTGGGCCAGGGTCATCCCCTTGGCCTTCATCATCCCTCACAAACATTCACTGTCTATGTGGGACAGATTAGTTCTATTTCAAGACAACAGTATCAAAAAGGTCAATCTTTTGTTTTTGGTACCATGGATTGAACTCTGGGGCCCCTAACCACTGAGCCACATCCCCAGCCCTTTTTATATTTTATTTAGAGACAGGGTCTCACTGAGTTGCTAAGGGGCTTGCTAAATTTCTGAGGCTGGCCTTGAACTTGTGATCCTCTTGCCTCAGCCTCCTAAGCACTGGGATTACAGGCATATGCCATCATGCCTGGCAAAAACCAATCTTAAGGTACAACTCTAACAACTGTTTTACATTTCTCACCACAATTACCGTTTTATACTGTTGGTTAACAGTCATCTGTCTTAATCTGAGCATAAGTGGTGGTGATGAGATTTCTAATCCCAGAACTCTGACCTCAGACCTGTTTCTAAACACTATATTCAATCTCTTAGTAGTCTCTTAAAATCTGGGGGATCCTATTTTATTTCCTCTACCCCTTAGCACTCTGGTGCTTTTTGCAAATCCTTGCGGCAAAGCCTGACCTAAATCAGGTACTAAGCAAATATTAGGGTAGGAGACACAACCTATTCCTTATTTATGGCTTTCTCAACATCAAGGTTGATTTCAGATTGTACCCAGAATCATATATCCTCATGAATGGTCCATTTCCTGTCCACAAAGGTATTTTTTCTTCTTTTAAAATAAAACTTTAAGCCAGGTGTGATGGCACATATCAGTGATCCCAGCAACTTGGGAGGCTGGGGCAGGAAGATGGCAAGTTAGCAAAAAATAAGAAAGGTTGGGATGTAGCTCACTGGCAGAGCGCCCCAGAGTTCAATACCCAGTACCAGAAAAACAACAAATCAATTCTGCTGACTTCATGATTTAGGGGAGAGGACTCTTAAACATCAGACAAATCTCACATTTGTACTGCTGTTCACTTTTATTCCTTTCCCATCAGTGATTTTTTTTTTTTGGGGGGGGGAGCAGTACTGGAGATTGAACCCAGGGACTTTACCACTGATTTATACCCCCAGCCCTTTTCATATTTTATTTTCTCACTAAGTTCTCATTAAGTTGCCCAGACTGGCCTCAAATTTGCAGTCATCCTGCCTCAGCCTCTCAAATAGCTGAGGTTACAGGTGTGCATCATTGAGTGGCATGGTCTTTAGAAAAAAATGAATTAGCCTGTTATCCCTAAACTTTACCTGAAGCTTCCAGTTATTCTCAGTTATTTTTAAACAGCTTATAAGACTTGCCATGAACTTACTTCTTGAGATTTCTTGTGTACAAAGCTGCCTGTCTGGTTCCTAGTGGGAGGAGTCTCACTCTTGCTTGTTATGGGCTTTCACTTGTGCTGCCTGATCCACTTGGGAGTAGCGACACTCCCACATCAGTCCCTGTGATTTGTTTTTTTGGTGTACTGGGAGTGGAATCCAGGGCCTTGTGAATGCTCAGCAAGCGCTCTACTTATCTATATCCCCCTTCTAAAAAAAACTTAGGGTCCTGCTAAGTTGCTTAGGCTTGCTATATCACTGTGATAGGTTTTACTCCATAGCACTTACCAAAAACGTAATTAAGGTTTTGCTTCTTTTATTAGGAACCATACATCTCATTCCATTTATCTCATTCCCAGATCCTGGCACATGATAGGAGTTCAAACAGTTGATAAAGGAATTTAGGAACTTTTAGTGTGAGAAGTCTCATCGAACTCTGAAGTGGTCTGCAACAAGAAACTTGGTCTTGGTAAATAAAAGGAATTTTGTATCTATAACATTCAACTTCTCATGAAAGAACTGAGGTTTAGACATAAACCCATTTGTCCCTACTCAGTAGTTCTTTTTTTTAAATATTTTTTTAGTCATCAGTGGACCTTTATTTTATTTATTTATTTATATGCGGTGCTGAGGACCGAACCCAGTTCGTCACACATGCCAGGCAAGCACTCTATCAGAGACACAACCCCAGCTCAGTAGTTCTTTCACTGGCTGAAAATGTAATCCTTTGCCAGTATTTCTCTTTTGCAGTGATATAGGGATTTCCTTTTTTTCCCTCCTCTTTTCTTTTCAGTACTGGAGATTGAACCCAAGGGTGCTTTACCCCAGCCCTTAAAAAATTTTTTTTTTCAGACGGGGTCTCACTAAGTTGCTGAGGATGGCCTCAACCTTGTGATCCTCCTGTCTTAGTCTCTTGAGTTACACTCACCACACCTGGCAAACCTATTGGTGCAAACCTAACATACCACTGATTTTGGTGGTCAGCAAAGCCAACACCTATTTATTTATTGGCTGTGCCTGGTGTCATGCACATCAATCATGAAAGAATCCTACTATCTTTGCCTTCTTTATCCTTTTGTAAAATGGACAGTCCTGCCTCCCTGTTGAAGCTTACCTGGACCTTGTGTACTTTACACTAGTTGGAATGTGGGCATTGGATCTTTAGATTGTCATATCCTTAGGCCCATCTCCCAAATCAGGGAAAACTTCTGTTTTAAGCATAAAATATGTGGGGAGGGCTGAAGGGTGCAGCTCAGGGGTAAAATGTGTACTTAGCATACTCTAGGCTCTGGGTTTGATCCCCAACACAAAAAAGGGGTGAGGGGGATGTAGGAATGCTACATAATTGTAGGTGAAATTTCACATGTAGCCAGAAGTTACATGTCACCATAAAGCTTAAGCATGATTGAGTCTAGCATTAAATTAATTTTATGGGCACTGAACAATGATAAAGTATTTGTTTTTTTTGTTTTTGTGGTGCTGGGATTAAACCCAGAGACTTTTGCATGTGAGGCAAACACTGCCAACTTGAGCTATATCCTGGGTAAGTGGGTGGAGATCAAGGTTAGACATGGTGGCACATACCTGAAATCCCAGCTACTTGGAAAGATAAGCCAGGAGAATTCCAAGTTCTTGGCCAACTGAGTTTAGCAAAATAAAAGTAAAAAGGGCTGGGGATGTAGCTCAGTGGTAAAGCACTCCTGGGTTCAATCTCAAGTACCAGGAAGACAACAACAAAAAAACTAGAAAAAAAAAAATCTCGAAGATAGACACACTTTACTGCATAATTTTGTCACTGCATATGAACACACTATTTGCTTTTCTGCTCCAAATATTATGACACTTTTTAAAAATTTTTGGTAGTATAGGGGATTGAACCCAAGGCCTCCTGCATCAGAGACCAAAGTGCTCCACTAAGCCACATCCCTTGCCCTTTTATTTTAAAATGAGATCTTGCTATTTGCCCTGGATGCAAACTTGTAATCCCCCCACCTCAGCCTCCTAAGTAGCTGGATTTACAGATGTGTACAACCATAGCTGCCCTACCCCCAGCGCTTTTTTTTTTTTTTGGTACTTAAGGGCACTCTATTACTGAGCTACATCCCTATTCCTCTATTTTTTGAGACAGGATCTCATCATTTCTTAGGGTCTGTTAAGTTGCTAAGGCTAGCCTCGAACTTCTGATTCTCCTACCTCAGCCTCTCAAATGTATGTTCATTATACTGGCCCAGCAAACTAAGAAGTTAAATTGAGTCAATGTAATAGGTCCCTGCAGATATTCTGACTCAGCCTTTTCCCTGATTCATGGTTTCCTGTGAGGCTTCTATCACTACTAATCTGAGTTCTAGCCTTTATACTGTCAAAAGCAGTTCTGGTTATTTAGAAAAAAGCCTGACACCAGCTACACCACATTTTCATCAGTGTCTCAGTATTCTGGCATGTTTCTCTTTCACCTATTTCTGAAGTCATATTACTCACTTTACTAATTCCTTCCTTCTACATCTAAGTTTGAGACAGTCGGTGATTAGATTTTTGTAGTTTGAGCACACTGGGCAAGAATGAGAAGATACTGGTGGTAAAAACAATCATACAAACAAAAAAGATACTTCTGTGTTAGAAATGTTTATTTGTCAAAAAATTTAAAAAAAAAGTGGGAGAAGTGGAGTAAAACAAGGCTAAATTTCAGCTAATGCTGTACCACGATCACAGGTCAGACAAAAACAAAACAAAACAAAACAAAACAAACAAAACAACAACAAAACCCCCAATGGTCCTAGCAATTTCAGAAGATTAGCTTCAATGTTAAGAGTCCAGAGCTAACAGAGAAGAGTAAAAGGCTGCTTGCCACTACATGGTCATTTTAAAGGGAGAGGAGATGCTGCAGGTAGGCAGGGAGGAAGGGTTCAAATCCTAGGGAAAGCAAGATAAGAGGGGTTTCACTGTACAGGAAAAAGGGAATGCCAGCATAGTCCTTACCTAGGTCTGCTCTGAGGCTGAGAATATAAGGAACAAAGTGAAAGGCTACAAAGACTAGTATCAGGAGGAAAGAAAAGTCAACTTAGAAGAATTAAATTAAGAAAGAAAACATAGTTGGTCACAAACTCCTCTGTTTACTGAAACATGAAGCAATGGAAACATCCCGGCAAAGGGGACCGCGCGGAGCAAGTTCTCATATATGACCGCAGCCCGAGGGTTCAGTCCGCAATTATCCTACCTGAAAGAGAGCACAACACAAGAGGCTTACACAATGCCGGGAGAGTAGCTTGGCTCCGAGTACAAGGGCCCTGGTCCCGTCCTGTATTCCACGGGGGAAAAAAAAAACAAAGAACAAAACAAAACCAAGTCAGACTGGATCAAACTTATATTCCACAAAATTACCTAGGATTCTACTAATAGCTCTATAAAAGAATATACTTATAGCTATATATAGGACATATAGATGTAATCTAGGTGGGAGTCTGCTGTGTTGGTGATAAATTCAACTTTCTCATTTTCTTATCCATCTTTTAAGCAAGATAACTTTATTTTTTGGCACAAGGGATTGAACCCAGGAGAGCTTAACTACTGAGCCATATCCCCAGCCCTTTATTGAATTTTATTTAGAGATGGGTCTCACCGAATTGCTGAGGCTGGCTTTGACCTTGTGATCTTCCTGCCTCAGACTCCAGAGCCACTGGGATTACAGGTGTGCACCAATGCGCCCAGCTAGATAACCTCTTTTAATAGAAGGCTACCAGTGCTCCAAAGAGCAAATGTACATCATCAAAAATTACAATTTAATTTTTGGTCTAGAAAAAGCAAAAGACCAAGATCTCAAATATGGTCAGTTGCTCTACTCCTTTTTTTTTTTAAAATAAGATGGGATCTCACTATGTTGCTGTGGCTGAACTCTCCTGGGCTTATAAGTGATCCTTCCAAGTAGCTGGGACTATAGGTGCACATGCACCCATTTTTAATCTTTTATAGTAAACAAACTTTCAGAAATGACATAAAGGGTACAGTCTCAAGGAATAGTGGGTCATTCACCAATCTCTAACACAACTACATGTCACACTGTCACAGATTTAGAGTCACAGTTCCAGTGGTTTCCCTAATTGACCAAATCTCCCTTGCCACATCAAAAGAAGAAATCACTGCTAGAACTCTAATTCTTCCATTGATGATGGAAACTCCAGACACCAATGGCTGGGGGAAAAAAGAAGTTAACTCACACCAAGTTCCTCTACTTATTACAGACAAAGGGCCAAATCTTGGTCTTGATCTGTGCCAATCGACTTCAAAAGCTGTGACGTTCTTGGATCAGTTCTGCTAGGGTGAGACCCGAATTTGGATCCCCAACAGTTCTGGAGTATTTCCTCCTGGCAGCCTCATTAACATCAGGCTCCTGGGACTGCAACCAACTCAGGGTTATTCAGTCCAATTGAGGTTCACACCTGGAAGGTAAGTTTCTTTAAAAGTCATCACTAAAAAGAGGTTAGTTGAACAACCACTGCTGTCAGTTAAAATTCACTTTTAAAATGCTGTAGCAATATCCTTTAAAGACCACAATATATTAATTTAAAATTTAATTCTGAAACATACTTGAAAGAAAAAAATTATCTGATAGATTGATACCAACTTACTTCACTTCAGAGGCATCTCAACTCTCATGGAAGATCCAGCTGTAAAAATTAATGGCAAACTCCACGGTTTCTAAGTTTATCTACTTCATACACAAGGACACACTGCTACACAGTGGTCTCAGGAAATCCAAAATCTTACTGACATGTCATATAAGATATAACATCACAAGTTCATGACATAGTTGCTTCTCACTTCACAAAAAGGAAATTTCTGTAGCTTTTCTTTCTTCTACACCTATACCAAAGAGGGGACAACTTGAAACTCTGGACGCTCAGTACTACTGGGGCTCAAATCCACGTGATGCCCAATTTCAAACTATAAGGAAAACCATGAAAATATAAAGTTGTCGTGATGCTATTTCCACTCTGATGAACTTGATACTATTTATTTCTGCCTTCCAACACCTTTGGTACACAGTCCTGAAGTAGGAAACATTAACTTTTCCGAGTTACAACCTATGGGATTTTATGTACATCAAAAGATTGCCAATTTATCTAATTCCTTAAGTGTTACTCCCACACAAAAAACCAAAAATGCTGAACAAAATGGGAAGCATATCACAGGCTACAAGAAAACAGGGCTTAAGTGCTCCAGTGCTCTGTATCTGAATAAGGAAAAGGACTGTATGGGACAGAGCATCAAACATTCAGCAAACAAGTTTCTTATAATTAGACGCTTAACATTTATAGGACTTTATCTGGCTTACAGATATCACACTTGAAGAACTTCCATGATAAAGGCTAATGACCCAATAATTTTATTAGCAAACTGGAAGCCAAAAGTTCTAGTTAATATTCTATGAGGTCCATTACTAATTTCTGAACCTGTACCCTTCAGTTTAATACCACACTGACTTTGTTAGGGGAAAGAGCATGGATTTTAAGAGTCAGGCTTGAGTTTGAATTTTGCCTTCACCTCCCTCATTTACCAAGTAACGATGGGCAAAATACTGAATCTCTCTGGAGCCTTCATTGCCTTCCTGTATAAGGAAACACCTCTTATTGTCTAGATGTTAGTATACAGAGGTCACCAAACAAATGTTAGTTAGTTCTTAAATGTTTTTCTATAACTCAAATGAACTAAAATATTCAAAATATCCAAAAGAATATTCAAAAGAATATTATCCCCAACAAAATGTCCCTTTGAGTATGAGAGTCACATTCTAAAAGCTCAACAGGCGAAGTGAACCTTGGCCTAAGCTAGAGAAATACTAAGAATAACACATGATTGGTACTTCTTAGATATTATTCCAAAAGCAAACAGGTACTCTAGCCTCCTCTATGAAGCAAGGGTCTCTTGTGAGGGAACTAAATGGAATCTTTTAACCACACCCACCCCACTCTCACCTCCAGTTTTTAAAAGGCTGAGTACCGCGCCCGGTCCACATACTGCTCCCGCTCATACCGGGCCATGTCATACAGAGAATTCCGTGTAGCTGCTGAAGCCTGAGACAGCTCACTTTCTGGCCCATAACCGTAGCCCTCTCCAACTGTGGGGAGCACAGCTGCAGCACGACGCAGTGGGCTTCTGTCCCTTCCATAATAAGAGGAAGAGGTGGCAGCGGCAGCAGCCATAGCAGCTGAGGTGGCAGCAGCACCAGAGTTTGGCAATAGGTGTCTGTCATAGGGATCAACGGAAGTGGAGTTGAGGTGACTGGTTACAGCTGAGCTCTGGACTTGAGGCAGATGAGACATGGTCTGCTCTGCATAGTTGTATGCAGAAGCCGCCGCCGCTGCCGCCACTGCTTCATAAGAGCGGACCCGGTAGCGCTTATAGTAGTCGAGAGCTCCGTATGCATCGTTGTAATACATGGATTCCCCATAGCCCATGGTGTAGGGTGTGCGCACTGCTCCATACTGTTCATTGTACTGCTCAGTAAAGTCTGCCACACGCCCAGTACGGTCTACTGGGCACTCTTTGGACCAGTGTCCCTCTTTCCCACACCGATAGCAGCCACTCTGGTCTCCCATCCCAGGGGCAGTTCGAAGCCGGCTGGTAGACAACTGCACGTGCATCCTTTTGCCTTGAAGAAATAGATTAAGATGATTATAACTCACTGACACTCTTTAGCCTCCTCCAAATGAAAGTAAACATAGGACATATACATACACACATTCTTGTGACCCTTTTTCAGCAATGCCCTCCAAAAAAACAGCTGACATTTCAATACAGATGAAAGCCAGAAAATGTTAGTCCTCAGGGACCAGTTAATCCTTTCTACTTACCTCAGTAGCAGATTCCCATCTACTTTTGTCTGCAACTTTCCTTTTCCCCCCAAACACACACACACACACAAAACTTCTAGTTCTATTATCAACTATAATGATCAAATCCTGAATACTTCTAAACCAAATATCCAACAAAAACCACATTCATGCTAGATCTGGAAGGCATCTTCTGCCCCCAACCCCTGCTGTACTCAGGACCATGTAAGGCCTGAGCATTTACTGTAGCTTACTCAGCAATAGCTAGGCATGGTAGTACATACTACAATCCCAGTGACTTGCTGCAGCAACTTAGTGAGGCCCTAAGCAACTTAGCAAGAACCTGTCTCAAAACAAAAAATAAAAAGGGCTAGGGATGCAGGTCAGGGATAACAAACCCCTGGTTTCAATCCCCAGTAAGGCTGAGGGCATGGGGAGGGGACCACCACAGCAACAGGGCAGGTTCAGTGGGAAGGGCATGTGCTTATTAGCATGCATAAGGCCCTGGGTTCAATCCTCAGCAACAAAATCCAACAGCAATCTTCTATCTTGTTTCCTTCAGCAATTTCTGCAGGGGAAGGCTATGTTGGATACCAAATAATATTTGGCTTATCATCTGCTTCATTCCTATACCTCTGAGAATTATAAGACCTCTAGATTTTAATCCCACCCTCACTTTTTTTCCTCAAGAGCTAATCCATGTGTATTGCAGAAAACTCTCTGACCAAGGCAAGACTTAGGAAGATCTTAAAACAGTACCAGTTGCTTAGGGATAATGTGTTCCCACGTAATGGAACAAACAGGATTTCAACTTGCCACTTAGCTTACAATTCTTCCCCCTCCCTTTTTTTTAATGTGGCAATAGGAACTGAATCTAGGGGTCCTCTACCACTAAGCTACATCTACAGCCCTTTTTAGTTTTTGAGACAAGGTGTTGCTATATTGCTAAGGCTAGCCTTGAACTTACAATTCTCTTGCCTTAGCCTCCTGAGTACCTAGGATTATAGACAATATGTTACTGTGCTCAGTGCTTACATTTCTTTATAGAGGATTTTCTATTTGTTTGAAAAATGCAGCATTTGACTAAAGGATTCTGGGCCCCCATTCAAACGAGTCATATCCATGCTTCTAAGAAATGACTAACATTGAGGAACAGCTTTGAGAAGAAACCACTTTTGCTCAGGACTGTGTCCCACCAAACCCAGGGTCCCTTACTGATGAAAACATCTGAAGTTTTTAAAAGCAGTTTAGGAAAAGGAGTAGTTAGTACTGGCAATAATTTAGTTCTCAACTGGATTAAGACTCTGGAGATCAAGTCAATACTTTTCAAATTGTAGCCAAAAGGCCAGTACGAATAAAGAAAATGGACTTCTTGTCACTTTAAGGGCTGCTCAGAACAGTTCCCCCGCCTCTGCCATCAGCACGTTGCTCTCTTTTAATACGTCTTGTTCTGGATACAGCTGTGCAATAGGAGGCCTTGTGCTTCCACCATCCTGTTGGGAACAACCTGATTTAGGATGCTGGACAGAACAGCACCATACACTGACCATGAGAGGGGTGTGGATTAGTGCAGTCCTATCACTCTAGTCAAACTTGTTTCTGTACAAAGACTTACTCTTCAGCAGAAACAAAGATGTTCAGGTTTTGACCTCCAGCTGCTAATGAAAAGGCAGCATTACCATTACCAGACACCAAGCAGCAATAATTCTGCAAGCAGCATTTAGTCAGTCTTCCCAGTTTTCAGAGATTTAAATACTCCCATCTAATTCTTACAAGTTATTAAGGGCCACAATGTTACCTATGCTTAGAACAAATACATTTTTGCCCTTACACACAAACACACATCAAATGTAGATCTCTCTAGAATTCAGACTAGAGGATTACAAATTACTTGGCTTTCAAACATACAATGGTGACATTAAGCTATGTGGCAGACACAAACTGTGCTCCAATTCTGAAGTCAGAGTAACCATGATAATCTAAAAAGCAGTCAATCCAGAGACCTAGAAGTAAACATTTGAAAGAAAAAAATCTAATTAAACTTGCATTTTATTTTTTTATAGATTCTGGGTCTGTTTTTCAGAGAAACAAAATCCAGTGATTTTTACCTTGATGTTTCTGATACTAAATCCAATCTTCATTTCTGTTTTTCTTAGAGGGTGTGAACTCTTTTAAGTGTATAAACATCTGTAGCAAAATCTATCTGTGTAGTTGTGAAAAGGATACCAGTAAAAAAAAAAAAAAAAAAAAAAAAATTTTAATCTAGAACTAAAAAACATCTGTAATAAAGTGATAGGGTTTTTTTTTTTTGTCGTTGTTTAAATAATTGTTCTAACAGTTACAACCAAGTTTTTAATTTAAACCCCCTGAAGTTCCTGAAATAATTAAAAAGTACCTCTTTCTCTATTACCTTTCAGAACCAGGACAAAGACAAATTCTACCACTGTAATCTACTTAGGTCAAAAGTGTAAAAGATTTTCTGAGACCTCAAAGTTACTGAAATATGCCAACATTTTCCAGAAAACTAGCCCAATAAAAGTATTATTCTCTTGAAAGCTAGATTAGAAGAGAATATTAAAATGATGAGGTGGGAAAAATGGGGTCCTAATTTCTTAGCTCCTATTATGTGCCAGGATCCAGGGATGGCTGGAGATGCAGTTGATACACAGTACTCTGATTTAATTCTGAAAACAAGACACCTAAACTGTACATATCCTTCCCAATTCAGCTGCCTAAATTTGGGAACACCTTCCTTTCCAATGCAACTGTATTGTTCCCTGCTGCTTATGGAGAGGAAACAGATAACTTAGTTTCTACTGCTTCCTTTTAGAAAACAATGCAGAAATCTAAATGGCAACCATTAAGTACAGAAACAAAGGTTCAGATGCCCAAAGAGGCATTTTTCAGAGGCTATCTTAATTAATAGATAACTGAAAAGGCTTTAATTTGAAAAATGTGCAAATTGGTGTCTAGATTATATTTTCTGCAAAACTGATTTATTTTCTAATACTAAACTTTCTCTTGTCATCCAGGGGAAATATAGCAGGTTACAAAAAAATGTCTCCATGTGTAACTCAAAGATAATCACTCTTTCTAGAAGGTAGAGGCACACAACATAAAAACCAAGTAAAGGATTTTTCTTTCCTAATTCAGTTTACTATCTGTGCTAAAAAAATGATAACATTTTAAAATGTCTCATGGATCCACTGCATTATTCAGGTATCTACTTCATAAATAGTAACACCTGCTTTATTAAAACACTCAGGTTTAAGGGCACAGCTCAGTGGTAGAGCACATGCCCAGCATGCACAAGGTTCGGGGTTCGATCCCCAGTACCACAAAAATAAAAACAAACAAAAAAATACTTATTCTAAGCCATCTTCCTCCAGTTAACTGATTTCTCTTATACATGTTTTTGCCCTTTTCCTTTTTTCAAATGCAATTTTAAAAGTAAGGGCATGTAGTATTACTGCTAGAACACCTCTTTGGAGTCTGTACCTGAATTTACATTCTTTTAAATTTTTTTATTACCTGTTAAGAGAGAACCCTCCTTCCCCACTCCATCCATGATCTCCTTCCACCATTGAAGGAAAATAATACTTTTAATGGTAAAGTGCACCAGCATTCCAAAATAATAAAAGAAAAACAAATATAAAAGACAAATAAGGAAAGCTTAAGCTATCACATTTTAAATAATTTTCTCATCAGAATATTAGCACTCATGGTTGCAAACAGCACTCACCTTTCATTCACCCTGGGAACACTTTCACAAGTATTACCTCATCCTAGTCTCACTACCATACTGTGGGGAAGGTACAGCAGGGATCATTAACTCTATTTTGTTTAAGTGGGACAAATGAAGCACAGAAAAGTTAAAACACTTGACTACTTGGTAGTTAGCAGTTATCAAGTACCTGCAACTTTTGCCCTACATTTTATTTTGTTTTGTTTTTGGTACTGGGAATTGAACTCAGGGGCACTAAACCACTGAGCCACATCCCCAGCCCTATTCTGTATTTTATTTAGAGACAGAGTCTTGCTGAGAAATGTAGAGGCTTAAGGCCTTGCCATCGCTGAGGCTGGCTTTGATCTTGAGATCCTCCAATATCAGCCTCCTTACCGCTGGGATTACAGGTTGTGTGCCACCATGTCCAGCTTGCTCTGTTTTTTTTTTTTTTTTTTTTTTTTTAATATACATTTTTTAGTTGTTGATGGACCTTTATTTTATTTATTTATATGTGGTGCTGAGAATTGAACCCAGTGCCTCACACAAGCTAGGCAAAGTGCTCTACTACTTAGCCACAACCACAGCCCCATGCCCTATGTTTTTAAGAGTAGCTAAGAATAAGGGCATCATTGGTTGAAGCTAGACACCTGATGATCCTCAACCACTAACCTCCACTATTTGCACACTTTATTACCTTTTTCTGGTCTACATTTCTCCTATTCTTTCCATTCTGCTTTCTAGGTTTAGCAGAAGAACTTGAAGTACTTCTTAACAACTCTTTTAGTGGCACTCAGGGCAAAAAGGTTCTTGACTTAAGAACCAGAAGTGGCTGTGAATGTGTAGTCCAACATGATACTGTTAAAAAAACCTTGTTATTCAACAGAACTGTGAAAATATTCTATACTTGTGCTCATATGACTGCTGTTTGAAATGTGTCTAGTACAACTGAAAAAGTGAATTTTTAATTTTATCTAATTTCAATTAATTTAAACTTACCAGCCATGTGTGGCTAGAGGCTACCATATTAGCACAGTTCTAGAGTTTTCAGACAACCTCTTGTGGTATAAATGACAACACATGTAACTTTATTATCAGTATAAACAATATGATACTCTATGATGTTTAACTCAAATTTCATCATTGAAGTAAGACTATCATTTCCATTTAACCTTGACTCTTTAGAAAATTTTACTTTTTTCCTCCCTCAGGGTGAAATAATAGATGAAGAATAGCCCATGGCATGTTTGTTTTCTTGGTTCTGCTTGTATAGTCCACAGACTTAACAAATTCACTCAAAAGACACTTCCCAAATTCAGACTCACCACGGAGATTTATAACATAGGGCTTCCTCTAGATACCTTTTCCCCATCATTACCCATCACCCAAGGCAGTGGAGTATAAATTCTAAGCATTAGACCCTCAAACCAAAGGCTTCTTAGGCATAACGAAAGAAGCAGGGAAGCCACAGACCTTTACCTTCCCTTCTCCCATGACCTACTCATCTACACCACAGACTAGACTTTTATCAGCATTTGAATGAATGAAGACCACAGGCTAAAGTGACCCAAACTTTGTGATCCTACATAGCTGCTGAGGAACATCTCAGTAAACCTGAACAAGGGAAGTATTCTGCTTCCCCAAGAGTAAATTATGCTTAAGAGCAATAGACATAATGTATTATTTTCAGTTAAAAGACCTTGCCAGCCCCATGGTCTTGTGTTCTTGCCCCTTTCTTGAGCTAGACCCCACACGGCTCTGCCACCCAGGCCCCAAAGCAGTTCACCTTGAAACTCTGTGTTGTCAAGGCCCCTGATGGCCTCCACTGCATCCTCTGCCCGCTCCATGTGTACAAAGGCATAATCTTTCACGATGTCACATTCAATAACTGGGCCATACTCCTCAAACTTGGCCCGAAGCTCTTGGTTGGTACAAGTGGGACTGATGTTGCCCACGTGTAACTTGGTTGAAGCTTTGCTCTTGTTCTTGCTGGCTTCCACGTTGATGTTCACCCCATGCAGCTTGTAGTGGTGCAGGTTTCTTATGGCATCCTCGGCCGCCGTCTTGTCCTCTATGTGCACAAAGCCGTAGTTCTTAATGATGTCACATTCCAGCACCTTTCCATATTGCTCGAAGAGTGAGCGGATCTCTTGCTCTGTGGCCTCCCGGGGCAGGTTTCCAATGAACAGCTTAACCATCCTGACAAGAGCCTGGAAGAGAAGAAACAAGATTTCAAAAGTCGGATGGGGTGGGATATTTAAGTGCACCGCAGCGCTCCTGTTTAATCCTCCAAAGTTCTTGGCATCTTCGAGACCCTCACGGAGAAGTTCATTATTCTTCCTCGAGGGAGGCAGAAAGGCCTGTCCATGAGCAGTGCGAAACACGTGCGACAAGCAAACAGGAGGTCGGGGTCGGCCAGCAAACACAGTCCACCTCCCGCAGAGGAGGCGCGCTTAAGCAGCGTGGTTAGCGCTGCACGTCTAAACGGCGAGGAGAGGCGAGCGTAAGGAAAGAGGCACCGAGCGTCCCTGGAAACACGGTTTTGGAGGGAAGTCTGTGTACCTCCACACTGTGCGATATCCCCTTCCAACACGCTCTAAGATGAAAGGCCGGCTGGGCTCCAAACCCAGGCCCCCGGCAGCGGCCCGACCTCCGCCTTCCTCACCCAACAAAGACTCGGCCCGACCCCGGCCCCGCCCCCTCCGGCCGGCCCCGCCTCCCCTCGTTGTCTTCCCGGGCTGTCCGCAGCGCCACCAGAAGCCAAAGCCGGGGCCGCTCCCGTCCGCGAGGGGCCCGACCCGGCCCTCGGCTGCCCGCACACCTACACGAATCCCTCATACCTCCGGGTGGCGGCGGCGGTGGCGGCGGCTCCCGCGTCAGAGAGAACCCGACAAAATGGCGACGGCCGCTCGAGCCTCGGCGCGACCGGGCCCTTTCTCGCGCGCCAGCTCACGCACGCGCGAGTGCGCGCGGCCTCCTCCCCTCCCCCTCGCGGGAGCCGGGCGACCAATCCCGCGGCCGCACACAAATGGCCGCCCGGCTCGGGGGCGGGGCCATCTGGGGACTGCGCTGCAGAGTCGAGGTCAGCCCGCCCCCGGTCGGGGCTAGCCAATCACCGCCCTGGGAGAGGGTCGCGGCTTCAGCGTCAGCAGGGCTCGGGACGCAACCACTGTCTGGGCGAACTCAGAAGCTGGGGGGGAGTAAGTATCCATCACAATGGAGCGCGCTATTGGGCCAGCTGCAGAGGGGGTGCTGATGACAAAGGGTTATCTCATCGGGTCCTCTAAAAGGGGGTTACTTAGCGGGCTTGTCTGTCTTTAGGGCGGCTGGGGGCAACATTTCAGAAACACAGCAAACCTAGACTTGTATGTTTTTGTAGCGCTTTAAACAATTAAATTTTTTTCATTGCAAACGAGTTATTCATTAGTGAAAAAAAACTGAGAAACGAGGAACAGAAAGATGATGTGTGCAGAGCTGGAACAGGGCTAAGAGGCATACCTACCCAAACTACACTTTGTTCATGTATATGGGTGGTTTGGTTTTCTCTCTCTGGCCAGAGTATAAACTCAAAATGCGTGTTCGTGGTGGACACGACAAAGGAATACTTGGTGCAGAGACCCAGAGAGATTCTTTGCTTTGGGATGGGACCGGTCTCCAAGACCTCACCAAGATACTGAAGGTAGGTAACTGTGAGCCTCCTGACTTTCCGGTATTCAAAATTCAGCTGCGGTCTAAGGGCACCTCCTGGTGGCAAAAGGGAAGCTATTAGTTGGATTAGGTGGGTCACTGTCATTCTCCAACAAAGCAGAGACATTTATGGAGATTGATGGGTTGAATTTATCTCAGAGTAGAGGTGCAAGGGGGGTTGTCAATCAGCATTTTTCACTGTGGTGACTCCATAATAGCTTCTCTGATACCTTAAAGGCACAAATTCTCCCAGTTGCCCTCTGCCACCCAGCTGCTTGAATATGTTTGCTTCACTGAATTTTTTGTTTCCCAGCCATTTCTGAAGATGCACTGTCTTTACAATTTTAATATTCCATACTGGTACTTGGCTCCAATCTAATTCTATTTACCCTTCCCCTTCCCTTTTCCTCTGGACATTTCCAGTTTCTCTGCACTCAGACTTTTTACTCTTGGACATCTCTAGAAGCTCCCTTGACCATTTCTGAAAAAACTTTCATTAATCTAATTATTATTATCTTACATATTAGCAAAAGCGATTTCAGGTAAATTCCATTTACCCATCCCTTTCCCTTCTCCTTTTTCACTGGTGCTCCAGAAGAGACATCTTGAGATAGTCTGAAACTGCATATACTGTATTTTGGATTCTGGTCTCCCCAGTTCCCTAATTTTCTGAGGTTTCCAAAGCAATATTCCCTTAACAACTTTCGTCCTTCTAAAATGTTCATTTCATTCACCATCCCTTTTCTTGAATGTGTTTCAGTACTGGGGTGTTATGGTTTGAATATAAAGTATCCCCTAAAAGCTCAGGAGACAACGTAGCAATATTCAGAGTGAAATGATTAGATTATGAGAGCTGTAACCTAAGCAATGGGTTAATCCATTTTTTTGGGTTAATCCATTTGATGGATTAATAATGAAAGTACTACTGTACTGGGTGGTAACTATAAGCAGGTAGGGTGTGATTGGAGGAAGTAGGCCTCTGCAGTTGTTCCCTTGGGGATTACATCTTGTCCCCTGGCTCCTGTCTCTCTTCTTCCTGGCTACTATGAGGTGAGCAGCTTTCCTTCCACACACCCTTATGCCACGATAATCTGCCTCACCTCAGGGCTAGGGTGGTGGAGTCGGATTACCTAAGATGTGACCTCTGAAACTGTGAGCCAAAATGAACTTTTCTTCCTCTAAATTGTTCTTGTCAAGTATTTTGGTCACAGCGAGGAAGAATGGACTATCATACGGAAATTGAAACTAGACCCTCATACATGCTAGAACACTGAGCCATAGCCCCAGCTTTTTTTTTTTTTTTTTTAATACATTTATTTAATTTTTATTTATTTAATTTTATTTTATTATTTATTTATTTTTGCAGTGCTGAGGATTGAACCAGGGCCCTGTGCTTGCAAGGCAAGCACTTTACCAACTGAGCTATCTCTCCATCCCTCATTTATTTAATTTTTATGTGGTGCTGAGGATGGAACCCAGGGCTTCCATCCCTGGGTTCCACTCATCCCACTCATCCCACTCATGCTAGGCGAGCGCTCTACAGCTTTGGCATTATCAACATTTTGTTGATCTTATTTCAAGCGGCCTCTCCTCCTGCTTCCCCTGCCCTCCCAGAGTATTTTGAAACAAATCTCAAGACATAATGCCATTTTGCCCATAAGTACCTCATTAGGTGCTTCTAATTTACAACAACAGTACCGTGTTTTTGCTTTTTTTTAGTACTGGGGCTTGAACCCAGGGCCTTATATATGCTAGGCAAGCACTCTACCTACTGAGCCCCTTTTTGCTTTTTTTAGTACTGGGGCTTGAACCCAGGGCCTTATATATGCTAGGCAATCACTCTACCTACTGAGCCCGTATGCTGTATTAATATCATATTTGTGTTCAAGTTTTGCCTAGATTGTTACAAATGTCTTTTCACAGTTGGCCTCTTCTAATCTGGACCCAAGCAAACACCCATTGTATATTTGCATAAATTATGTAAATGACATGTGTATAGCTTACTGTTTCTTACTTTTCTCCACTAAGTGAGCTGTGTTATGTGGTACCGAACCCGTAATACTCCATGCTGGGCAAGCACACATTGTACCTACCCATCCCTGGATATAGGGCACTGCCTCTGCTCCCCATCATTATGAACAAGGTGGCAATTACCATCCTTATGTATGTGCCCTAATTCTGATGGGAGTATGTAAGTCCAGGGTGGATTGCTGGTTGCTTGGTCATAGGGTATACATAAAACTAGCCTAAGTAGTGCCAGGTTGTTCACTGGAAAAACTGTGCCAGTATACCCTCCCTCCTGCTGGGCACGAGGGGCCCTGTTATTTCTATGTGTCTGCCGATGTTTGACATTATCTGGGTTCCTAATTTTTCCCAGGTGAAAAGGTATAAAGTGGTCGTTCTTTGTTGCTTTGATCAGCATTTGTCTGGTTACTAATGATTTTAATAATTTCTTAAGTTTTTTGGGTTTCCTCTCATGAATTTCCTGTGTCTTTTACCTGCATCTCAGATTGCAGTCTCCTTTTTGTTGTTGATATGTAGGACTTTCTTGCATATTCTAGATGTTGCTCATTAGTTTAAAAAATCTTCTCACTTCACCAAGTGTTAACTTTGTCCACAGTGTCCTTCATTGGCAGAAATTTTTTTTATGCCAATTTTTTTTGTCTTAAAAATTGTGCTTTTGAACTTTCATATAAGGTGTTTTCTTTCTACCCCCAAATCACAAGACATTCTGCATGTTTTAATTTTTTACCTTTCACAGTCAGTTCTGTCATCCATTTAGAACCGTGCTGTCCAACAGAAATATAATGTGAGTCACAAAAGTATTTTTCAATGGGCTGTGACGTAGCTCAGTGGTACAGTGCTTGCCTAGCATGCATGAGGCCCTGGTTCCACCCCAGCACTGCAATGACTAATAATTATAATAGTAATAATAATGATAGAAAGTATAAATGTCCAGGAGGGCTAGGGATGTAGCTCAGTGGTGTGGTACTTCCCTAGCATGCACAAAGCCCAGGTTCAATCCCAAACACCACAATAAATAAATAAACACGAAATACAGGAAAATTTCAGTAAACACATCAAAAAGTTAAAGTCAAAGTTTGAAATCCACTTTAATGAAATTTTGACTTATCATTTCAGCACAATAAAAAAATGAGATTAAAAAAAAAAATTCCCCTGAAGTTCTTGAAATCCAGTGAGCATTTTAGACTTGCAGTACATCTCAGCTTGGATTCACAAGTGCTCAGTAGCCACGTGGCTGGTGGCTGCCATGTTGTATCATACAGGTCCACCCTTGCAGGTGGTGGTTAGTAAGAATGCAGACATGTTGGTCTCTAGATAATTCATCCATTTCAGTCTGTCCGTATTTCCCCACTGACTTTCACTGCCTGCCTTGATGATGTTTTTGTGCCAACTTGTCTTGAATCCCTCACTGCCTCATTCCACCTATTTTTCCTAGAACTATGCCTCTCTTCTACCCGAAGCTCAAAGTCTCTCTCTCCCTGACCTCAGCTTACCCTCTTCATCCCGTCCTTACTGAATTATGCCCTCAAGTAGCTTCAGCTGCTAGGTGTGTGCAGCTGATTCTTGGACCCGTTTTCCATCTTACCTTTCCATGCAGAATGACTGTTCTGCAGGGCCACTTCGTTTGCCCTGTTTACACTTATGTTTTACATTCAAATGATCACTTCTCCATTAATCCCTTTCCCCCATGTAAAAATTTCCAACGATTGTTTTTGCACCAAGCCCCCAGGTTTGCTGCTTTGGGGCGCATATACCCAGATTCAGGTGTGACTGTCTCCTTCACACAGTGGAGGTTTTTACAGCTATGTTTGAAGCCCAAGAGACAGTCTGTGTAGGGCTGCTGCATTACTCCATTTAGCCCCAGGACAGGCTCTTGCAGTTATATATACCCACATGTTTACCGTGGAAGATTGAACCTTCCCATCTTAAAAGAAAGGGCTAATTACCACATGGGCTATCTGGTCCTCCTGCTCTCATGTCTGCAGCCCAGTCTGGGACTGTGCTGGGCTGGTCCTGGGCCTGCACATACCTGTCTGTGTGAACTGAGGATAGTCAAGTCAGGGATCTGCTCAGGGCTCCTGGCCAATTATGCTAAAGATAGAGCAGTTTTCCTGAAAGATGGTTGTTTGTGTAGAGAAAATACTGAAAGAACAAAGGGTGTTTTCTGCAGGAGGCCACCAAGTAGTGGCTGCCTTCAACAACATCCGAAGTCAACCTGGTTGCCCTGCAACCTCCAATTGTCAAGAGAGAAGCTTCAGGCTCCTTTTAAGATACTTGACTAGATCTAGATGGGCCTGTGTGTGTTTGTTATTTACATGCTTAGGGTGTACCTCATGGCCAGTGGATTAGGAACCTGCCACTCCTTTGATCCCTGTGTAAGCTCTCTGGGGAGGAGACAGACATGAGGTCAGTAGTCACTCTCTCTGCTCATCCCGTAAGCTATTGGGAGATAAAAGTCACAGAGCAGGGAACAGAGGACCCCTTGTCCACCCTCAGGGCTGTGATCAGGAGAGTTGAGAGACTCGTGAGTGAAGAAAGTCATGTCCCAGGTAAGGGCACTCGCTGCCTTTCGTCAGGAATACTGCTTGTTAGCATCATCCTGACCCGCTGGCTGTGAATGTCTTTGGTCTAACGAGGCTTGGCGTGGGCCAACCTAGCAAGCCGGAAGTCATTACCATGGGGAGAGGAGATGGACATAGGGAGGCTGTTGGAGTCATATGCTTCTTGGAGGACTTGGAGGCTGGGGACAGAGTGGAGACCTGGCATGCAGGAGACCAGAGCCGAGGAGAGAAACACAGGCTTAGGCACAGAGGCTGTGGTCAGGAAAGCAAAGACACCGAGAGGCAGTGAGAGAAGCTGAGCCATTTAATCACCTCCTTGGCCAGACTCAAGGCTGTGGTTGCCCCTGAACAACCCACACCTGGAAGCCCACTGAGAGCAACTGAAGAGAGAATGGCCACTCTAGTCAGAGGGTGAGGCAGGATGGGCAGGGACAGCAGTAGCGCCTCCGACTCCATCATCTGGCGCTCCTGTCCCTGGGGCCTGCTTCAGCTCCGAGAGGTTCCTGGCTGGTCCTCACGGGCAAGGACCCAGTGGTGGGTGGCGCTGTGTGGTGTGGTGGGAGAATGACCCTGAGGCGGGGCAGCCGCTCCCCACGTGGCCTATGTCCAGGTGCGGTGCTGTCCGCACTGTGCTGGGGGATGGGGCCATAAGGCTGGGGACAGGGGAGAAGAGGACGGGTGGGGAGTGGGATTGGGGGTTGCCCGGGTCCCACCACCAGCCTGGAATTAAATAGAAGAGAAGGTTGTTCTTGGGAACACTGGCTTGTCCCCAGTGACAGTTCCTGGTGATGGGCTGACCTTGGCAACAGACCCTAGCAGCAGGCAGTTGTCCTGACAAGAGGGTGGTCCCTGTCAACAGTCCCTGGCAGTTTCCTGAACAGAGAGAGGGAGCTGACCTGGGAGTCTTATCCCCCCATCTACTTGTTCTTCTTGAAGAAGCTGAAACGTTTTTCTCGCTCCCGTTCTCTGCCGTCCTTGCTGCGCAGCACGACGGGCCCCTCAGCCCCTGCTGGTGACACTGGGGGCATGGTCATGGCCCGAGTCATGCCACGAGTGGCACTGGGCACCGCTGGCTCTTCTGGCTCTCCAGAGGCTGAGGACGCAGCAGTAATGGCTGCATTCACTACCCGCAGCCACGAGCTCATCTCTGCCTGTGGTGACAGGGAGACAATGGCTCAGCCTCAGGGACCCTATACTGGGGCAGTTGGTGGCAGACAGCAGGGAAATGTGAAAGGAGGAAGCAGAAAAGTAACTATTTCATCTCATTAGAGAGAAAGGACCCCTTTAAGACAGGGAGCACATTTTGGTGTGGGCTCTTATTACAAAAAACAAGAGAGGGAGGACAAGGAAAAAGGGCAGGCGGGAAGGAAGGGAATCTGCTCCCGGAGGGTCCCGGGAAAGGTGCTCAGGGAAAGGAACATGGGGGTAGGAGGGGCAGCTCACCTCATCCTTGGCCTGGAACAGATATTCTTTTCCATCCTGTAAGCTGTTGGGAGATAAAAGTCACCAAGCAGAGATGAGAACTGCATGTGCCAGGTCAGTACTGGTTAGAGTTCAGTCCTCACCCGGGAGGGGCTGGGAAGACATCCAGGCAGACCCCATGCCAGACACAGGTGGTGCACATTTTCAGATTCCCCGGGTTTTGCAGATATGCAAGAATAAATCCTTTCTGACTGCCTGCAGAGGGCCGGGTGAGCTCGAGTCCATCCCAAGCCTTGCCAGCTGCTTGCTGCCAGGCAGGGCCATACCCCTAAAGGTCCCAGCAGGCAGAGGAGTGCCGGCACGCTGCCTTCGGATCTCCCACCCAGGATAACTTTTTAGCTTGACCCCACCAGTCACCAGCCTGCACCTTGACTCCCCCACCTGCCTGAGCATGGAGTACAATTCCTGCCTCTCCCTCATCCACAGGTGTCCCCAGATGCCTGGCTTGGCAGTTCCATTCCTGTACTCCTTTCAAGTAACCGCTCCCTCTGGACCGTGCTCCTCCTCCCATTCTGAGAGTAGAGTGCAGTTCCTACCCCAGCTTGAAGACATGTTTACGCTTCCGGTAGTCAAAGGCCACGCTGCCCTGGGCCCTGGCCAGGCTGACAGGCACTTCTCCGTGGTAGGGCACTCCTGCACTGGCTGCCTTGGCATCCTTGTAAAAGCCAAGGCTCCCGCGCCTCACGACACAGTACACGTTCTGCCAGGACCTGGGTGGGGCATGGCACCAGTCAGGAGGCCAGAGGGGCACACAGACTGGCCTGGGTGGGGCCTACAACCTAGGGCTCCCTTGGGGCGAGAAGTTCCACTCCTGTTGTTGCCCCTTGGGCTTCCCCTGAGGCCCATGCTGGTCCTGAGTCCCACCCCTTTCCCAGAGGTCACACTCTTATGGAGTGCCCCACTCTCACTTTTCCAGGGAAGCCTCCTCAGGGGCAGGAACCTGAGAGGCCACAGGGGCTGCACGGCCAGGGTAGGTACCTGTTGGCAGCCTTCTTGCCAAAGGCCTCCATCTCCTGTTTGCGGCACAGCATCCCCTCCATCTGCTCCTGAGCAGAGAGCTCCGGGCCGCGAGTGGGCAAAGTGGCAACATGGGCTGACTCAGATGACCTGCTCTGGGGCATCACAGGAGCAGCTGGGCCCCGGGGCCGTGTCTGCCTCTCTCCCCGGGGCCCATTGGCTTCGTCCCCTGCACCAGACCCCTGTGGGGGAAAGACAGGAAGAGGGTTGGGAACTTCCCTGGCTGCCTGGAATTTCCCTTGAGCCTCTGCCCACTCCCATCCTCAGGATTCCGAGCCCCACTTTTCCGCCTTCACCTCCCAGGCAGTCACACCCACACCTGCAGGGGGACTCACAGGCCCTTCTGGGAAGCTGCCCTGCTCAGGTCTCTGTTGTTCCAATAGGAGCTGCAAGGACAAGAAGCTGTGAGAGGGTGTGCGGGGTGGGCAGGGTTGATGGGGACACTTGGGGACAGGGTTACCTGTGAGGATTCAGCATCTGTGCAGACCCCATTAACGCTGGGCACCTGTGTGGATGGCGGCAGTCGTGACTGGGTTCTGGAATAGCCAAAGGTGACAGAATTAGCCCCTGGCTTGCTGGGGCCCGGCCTCATCCTGCTGGTCCAGGTGTCCTGCTCTCACCCATCCCAGGCAGCGTCAGGAGCTGTCTGGCCATCCACCAGGTCTCCCTTGGGCAAACCAGCTGTGGGCTCCGGAGCAGGGGGCTGTTTCCTCCGTTCCTCCTCCTCTCTCTGTCTCTTCCTCTCCTTCTCCCGCTCTTCCAGCTGTCAAGAAATGCTGAGATCAGTGTGTAGAAGGCCTCATTTAAGAGGAGCAGGGCATGGGGGAAGTTGAAATGTCTCAGCTCTGGTCTGAAACCGGAAGGAGGGAGAAGAGAAATCTGAAAAGGAGGTGGGGACAAGGAGCAATGGGGGAGATGGGGGTCTTAGCATCCCCTGGGGGAAACGAAGGCTGCTGAAGCTATAGTGACAATGGAGCACTCTCAGCTCATGCTTGGGCAGTGCTGATAAGTGGGAGGGAAGAACATCTTCTCAGGCAAAACCAGCCTAGGTCTGGGGCAGCAGGTGAGCACCCGGGGACCCAGAGTCCTCACCGCAGTGAGCTTCTCCAGCGCACTGAACCGCTCTTCCCAAGCCACCGCTGCCTTCTGAAAGGCTTCGTGCCGCTTGATGAGGCTCTCCACTTCATCAACTGTGCAGCCCAGCTCTGCACTCCGCACCAGAGGCTCTTGACTGCACAGCCAGGCCTCAGCCATCCCTGCATCTCTCCCAAACATGAGCACCTCCAAAACTGCCAGGATTCGGGGTTGCAGAGAGTTGGCAGGTCAGAGAGGGCACAGAGAAAGCCACTGTCCCAGAGCGCTGCCAAGTGATGCCAAGGGTGGGTGCCTGGACTTCTGCACCCAGGGTTCTTGGTCTCACCCACCCCCCATCCTGGCCTGGTGCCCCACAGGCTCACCAAGCTGAAGCCAGTCCATCTTCTCCTGCCACTTGTCAGCTGTCTCCTGGCGCCGGGCTTGCAGCTGAGACAACTTCTCTGAGATCTGGGGGACAGAGACGAGAGTTAGCACCCAGTGGGCCTTTCCAGGGCCCTTAGGGGGTTCACCCAGGGAGACTAATGCTTTTTTTTTTTTTTTTTTTTTTTTTTTGTGGTGCTGGGGATTGAACCTAGGGCCTTGTGCATGTGAGGCAAGCACTCTACCAGCTGAGCTACATCCCCAGCCCAAGACTAGTGATTTCTGATGTCAAGAGGTAGAAAGTTCTAGGGAAAGGACAGGATGTGAGAACTCTGAACAGCACCAAGGGGACAGAGAGTGAGAGTTCTTGCAGAAAAAGAGAGGAAGTAGGAAGACTCAGGAAAAATCAGCCCTGAGCCCTGCTTGGTGAGTCTGGTCCAGCCCCACCAGGCTCACTCACCTCCTCTGCTGCATAGTGGCTCCTGGCCAGCAGCTCCTGCCCCATGTCGATGCAGGAGGAGAAGCGGTCTGCTCTGGCCTCAATCTCTGCTTTGATGCCTTGTTGGTTCTTGATGACCAGGTCGGCAGAGGACACGTCCCTGGGAGGATACAGGGACAGTGTCTTCTCCCACTGCTCCCATTTCCAGCCCAGCCGCCAGCCCTCAGGAGCCATGGAGGCTGCTGGGTGTCTCACCGGGGCCGCTCCTGGGCATCCATCTGCACGTTAACCCCGTCCATCCACAGCATCAGCTCCCTGACAGCCTTGAAGAAGCGGAACTTGTCTGTGGTGTCCAGCAGCAGCTGGCGGCGTGCAGCGGAGCTTCCCTGAAGCTGGGCCCAGGCCTCAGCCACAGCCTGCATGTGGCGGCCAATCTCTTCAGCCTTATCTCCAGCATAGGCCTTCTGGAGTCGGTGGCCATCATCCTGCACCTGCTGGACCTGTGGGGCCCCAACTGAAAGTCAGGCAGAGCAGAGAGACCTGAAGGAGCTGCAGCCTCCCTTGGACCTGGCTGCCGCTGTCCACCTCCTGCCCATTTCACCAGCCAAAGAGTAAGGGGAGGAAGGGGGCAGGCAGGAAAGCTGAAGGCAGATGCTTGCCAAACTCTGCTCTGGTGCATCACATCTAGGGGGCTGGGCTTAGCCCAGGGGATGGGGCTCTAAAGGGGGCTGCTGGGCAGTGGAGCTTTCAAAGGCCTGTCCGGGATGTGAGGGACCTCAGATGGCTAGAATGAGCCTGAAGAAGGGATCTGGTGGGGGCTAACTGGCTGCATATAGATGAAGGAATTCATGCTTAGTTCACTGGATCTAGAGCAGTGACCCAGGTGTCACCCACAGACAGCATGAGTAGTCCAGCCATCAAGACCACCTGAAAATGTCATGGGCCCTCAAGCAGGCTTGTTGGGAAGGGTGTGAAAGTGGTGCCATTCTAGCCTCACCTGCGAATGGCCCTCCAGGGGTGCCACCCTCCTGCATTTCTGAGACCTGCCTGTGGGACTAAGATGCCCCCTGCCCCCATCTCCTGCAGTCTCCCTCAGCCTTCCCCAGCCCCCGGCTGGGTTCAGACCTGGGCGCTGAGGGCCTGGATGTCGTGCTCGTAGGCACAATGTCGGCGCTGCAGGGCCTCGGCAGCATTGAGGTCACGGCCGGTCCCATCTGGAAGCTGCTGCTGCTTGTGCTGCACTCGCGCCAGGGCTTGGCGGGCCCCGTGCAGGAAGCGCTGCAGCTCATATGCAGCGGCCAGCACCTGACCCCGTGTGTCCAGCAGCTCGAGCAGGTCCGCCCAGGCCTCGTTGAGACTGTCCTTCCACTCAGCCACGGTGGCCCGCGCGGCATGGCCCCCTGCAATGAGCCCATTGGCTAGCGCGTTGGCACTATCCACACGCTCCTGACCGATGGTGCTCGTGTCCCGGGAGAACTCGCGGAATTTGTCCCGGAGCATCTGGTGGAGGAAGTAGTTGAAGGGATGAGGTGTGGCCCTGATGGATGAGGTTCCTGACTGAAGGAGGGAGTCCTCTCCCCCCAGACCAGGGACCCACTTCTCTGCCCTGGGTCAGGTGTGCCAGAGCGAGTTAACGAGCAGGTGGGGTGCTCCCCGCCCGCCCTGCTCAGCGTGTGCCACTCAGCAAGGACACATCCGGCGAATGCATCGTCAGGGTGTGCTCACACCGACCAAGATGGCTACGGCTACGGCAGAGGCAGCCTGCTTGACTGAAATGCACTTGGCTCAGGGTGGCCTGATTGGTATTCACTTCCTTTCCGCCCCTGCCTACCGGCCCCGCCTTCCTCTTTCTGCATGGTTCTTCTAATTATAAACCTTGAAACCCAGGAGGGTGGCACCTGCTCTGCCTGGCTCTGTGTCCCTGCCCCTCAGTGCTCTGCCCAGGCCCAGGCCCTGTCTCCCCGAGTCCCAGGCCCTTCTCAGCACTGACCTGCATGGCGTCCTCCCCATACTCACAGTCACATGTTCATAGTCCTGGCCCAGCTCGTGGGAGGCTGCCACCACCTCACGCTCCTGGATCCACTGCTCCAGGTCGTCCAGTTCACGGCGGAGCTGGCACAGCCGCAGGTGCTCCTGCAGGCGCTCACGCCGCTCTCCCGCCAGTTCCTTCAGGCTGGCGTACAGCTTGTCCACCTGGGCCTGGCGAATCGATATCCTTGTGCTGCAGGGAATGGGGGAGGCACCGTAGGGTTTAGGAGACATTGCTCTGATGCCCAGCTTGTTCTGTGGAGCCCTGTCCCTTGGAGGCCCCCAACCACTCATCAAGTCCAGGTTTCTCCAGCTTTCTAGAATGTTCTGTATGTACACAGTACAGAAAGCACCACATCCCTGCACTTTCAGAGAACCGGCTCCCTCTCCTCCAGGGATGGGGCCCTTTGCCTCCTGGGAGCTCACCTCTCTGGGTGCTCATGGTCAATCATGTCTTGGCTGCTGGCTGCCAGCTGGTGGATGGTCTGGGCGTAGTCAGCCAGGGCTTGCTCCAGCACCTGGTGCTTCTTCACCTCTGCCTGGGCACTCAGCTCGTCCTGGGGAAGGGACAGTGGGCCTCAGGCAGCAGAGTTGTGGGGGCTGGGAGTGGAAAGAATCAGTCACACGGACTGGGCCTGCCCGGCTCTCACCTTGGCTTTCTCCTGGCCCATCATGTGTAGCTCCTGCTCGCCCATCCAGGCCTCAGCCTCCGCAGCATCACGGTAGAACTGCTGGGCCCTCAGGGCCTCCTCTAGTCGCTTCCCCCGAAGCTCCAGTTCGTGGCTCAGGCGTTTCCACATTTCTTGGAGCTCAGCCAGCTCCGGGCCTGCTGCTGCTGCACCTAGAGTCCGCTGCCGCTCAGTGAGGTCCGCAATCCTGGGCTCGTGACCTTGGATCTCCTTCTGCAGGGTCTGTCCCCCGCCATAGAAGAGGACACTGTAAGACTTGCAGAAGGATCCCTGAGCCTCCATGCCCTCAGGCCTGCATAACTGTGAGCACCCCCTTCACCCTCTTGCCTCTCCTCCTTCCAGAGCCCTCTCGCTCCCCTCTCCCCAGGACAGGATGGCGATGCCCCTTCAATCCCCCTGGAGAACCCACCTCCTGAGGTGGGGAAGAGCAAACCACTGAGGTCTGGGGCTACATAGCCCCAGGGAGGGGCCAGAGAAACGCCATTTTAGAGAAAAACAAATGTCCAAGTGTGAGGAAGCTCTTGGGAACTTTTCCTTCCCCCAGCCTCTCCTCACCTGGTTTTTCTTCATGAGAAGCTGAACACTGGGCAGGTCCTTGCCATGTTCCATGGAGCTGGCCATGGGCAGCCGCTCCGTCACCCACAACTGGATGAGAAAGAGGTGTCAGTGGAGGTGCAGAGGGCAGAGCCAGCACCAGGGGTTGGAGAGTGGGGAGACCTATGGCTGTAGGTGTGTGTGTGTGTGTGTGTGTGGTCATCTCTGGCTCTAGGACAAGGGACCTAGAGGGCATCCTCAAGTATCCTCAGAGGGGATGCTCTCTGTGCTGAAGGGAAGAGGGAACAGAGCACTGCTGGCAACTCCCCAGAAGCCAGGAAGGAGGCTGGAGTGCCACACAAGGGGCAGCTCGCCAAGATGAAGATTCTCCCAGCCCAGCCTCGGGGACTCACGATCTCATCCTCCACATCCCGGTGGAACTGGTGCTGCTCACGAGAGGCATGCAGGCGCTGGCAGCGCTCCTCCATGGGCTGGCACAGGGCCCTGAACTTCTCCTCCACGGCCCTTGAGGTCCTTTCTACCTCCCCTGCACCCTGGTCTTCCTGGGCCAGTGCCTTCGCCTGGGCCTGGATTGCCTCCACCTCCTTCTCTCTCACAGCCATCTCCCGCTCTAGCATCTGCAAATGAGGAGGAGGCAGGGAATGTAAATGCCACATTTCCACATTCAGAGGAGACACTCGATGATCAAGCCAACTACAATTTCTCATCCCCAGGGCTTACTCCAGGAAATGCATCCCTTTGTGACCTGGATTGATCTCGAACTTTGATAGATGGAGGAATCTATGTTGTAGGATAACTGTGCCTGTTATGAACTTATTGTCTCTCAGTTCCAAATCCACCTCAGCTGCAAATCCATCTTTACCCTGCTTAGTGATGTTGGAACTGGACCCTGTCAACATCTCTCCTTTTGCCAGCTGGTGTAATACCAGGTCTCGTCAGTAGGGGCCGCTGGAGGGATGCCACGACACAGCACAGGAAAGGCCTCTGTGGTTCCAGAATATTTTTCTTCTATCTCCTATAGCAAAACTGCTTACAGTGTGCAAGAGATTCTGTGACTGTTTCTCCAGCAAGTTTTGCTGGCACTCCCAGGGCAGTTTCCTGCTGGCCAGCCTTGGCTTGTTAGCTGCAGACCTGCTCTGGCCTGTGACACCTCAGCAAAATTTTAGGCCATTCAGTGGTCTCTTCAAAGAGATCTGAAATTCAGCTATCTCATTCCTTCTTTGGGATTCCTCCTTGGCCCTAGGCATAGCTTCTCCCTACATTTGCTATTCTAGATTTTTTTTTTTTTAGTTTTTATTTTGAGACAGGGTCTTGTTAATTGCTGAGGCTGGCCTCAAACTTGCGATCCTCCTGCCTTAGTCTCCCAAGTCTCTGAGCTTATTGGTGTGTGATACCACGAAAAGCTATTCTAGGATTTTTAAGAGCAGGGATCAGCAAACACAGCCTACTGCCTATTTTGTAAAAAAATTTTACTGTAATACAGTCTGAGCCCTTCTTTATGTATTGTCTATAGCACTTTTTTTTTTTTTTTTTGTCCTACAAGGACAGAATTGAATAGTTATGACATAGAAACTCTGATTCACAAAGTCCAAAATATTATTTGGCCTTTTACAGAAAAAGTTTTCTGACTCCTCTGTAGAGTCCTCTTTATACCTCTTAGTGGATGTGGTTTATCCCCTCCAAAACGCATGTTGAAATCTGATCTCCAGTGTAACAGTGTCAAGAGGTGGAGGCACCTGAGAGGTGACTTGGTCATTAAGAGGGATTCACGCAGTTCTTGTGGGACTGGATTAGTTACCATAAGAGCAAGTTGTTATAAAGTAAGACTGTCCCTTGTGTTTTGTCTCTTTCACATGAAATCACTTCCGTTCTGTTCTGCCACGTAATAATGCAGCTTGAGGCCCTCACAGATGCTGAACAGATGCTGGCATCATGCTCTTGACTTCCCAGCTTCCAGAACCATGTGCCAAGATAAACCTCTATTCCTTATAAATTACCCAATCTCAGGTATTCTGTTATAGCAACAGAAAGTGGACTAAGAAACATCTCCAGTAGTTAACAACCTTTTGCTGGGTGCAGTGGTATGTGCCTATAATCCCAGTGGCTTGGGAGGTTGAGGCAGGAGGATCATGAGTTCAAAGCCAGTCTCAGCCACTTATCAAGGCCCTAAGCAACTCATTGAGACCCTGTCTCTAAATAAAATACAAAAAAGGTCTGGGGATGTGACTCAGTGGTTAAGTGCCCCTGAGTTCAATCCCCTGTACAAAAAAAAAAAAAAAAAAAAAAAAAAAAAAAAAAGTCATTTTTTACTAATAAATACTACTTTTTACAGAAATTTCCCTGTTCAATTTACTAATGTGGTCTGTCTCTTGACTTTCTGCTGACCATTAACATACCCCAGGAGATTCTGATACTGGTGCCTTATAGAAATCACTTTGAGAAATACCAGAAGATATCATCCACCAGGCCCTAGAATGACCCCCCAGGCTCAAGTTCCAAAGACACCTTCTCCTTTCTTATCCTGTTCACCCTCCCCCACGAAGGCCCATCTCGCACCTGCTGCTTCTTGAGCAGAATATTGACGCTGGTGAGATCCTTGCCGTAGTCGTCGGAGTGCAGCTGGGCCTGCAGGCTCTCCAGCCAGCTCTCCAGTGCCGAGCAGCTTTGAGCAAACAGTTCGGCCCGGTTGGCATCAAAGAGGCTGCGGGCCTTGGCCTGGGTGGTGGTCTCCAGCTCATCCCAGCGCCTGTGCAGGTCACCCAGCTTCTCTGACACCAGCACTTTCAGCTCTGGCTTCTCAAGAGTCAGCTCCCGCCCTTCCTGGGTGGTGGGACAAAGAGGGTATAAATGCCAGAATTATAGGCTGATAGCAGTCTGGGATCCTAAAGTGTGGGCGACAACTCTAGGTCCTCATTCAAGGTCATTAACGTACGCTTCTCAGAGGTCCCTTCACGCATAGTCCTCACTGTTGGTTAAACCCACTCCTCCTTCCAGTTTTGCTCAAACTTCACTTCAATTAAGAAGCCACTGCAATCTTTCCTTACTCGGGCTTCCCTGGTGCTCATGGTTTCGGGTGCTATGCTCCAGTGAACTTGGATCATTTGCTACCACGTCATGTTTCTCAGCCTGTTACCCCTCACTGAACTGGGGCGAGCGAGTTCCACCTGGTCTCCCCACTCCAGCCTTTTGGTTGAGGACTTCTCCTTCTTTCCCTTCTTCCCTCCTTCCTTCCTTCTCTTCCCTTCCTCCTTCCCATCCTTCCTTTCATGCTTGGGTTTGAACCCTGTGCCTCATGCATGCTCAGCACATACTCTACCCTTGGGCTGCACCGCAACCCAAAGTTCCCTGTCTGGATGGTTGACCTTCCCGTCTCATCTCCCCACTCCGCTACCAGTGCTTCCTAGGGTCGCCTCCCCTGAAAGAGGCCTGCCCTAGAATCCTGGTTTCAGGGTCTGCTTCTGGGGACACAATGCGAACGCTCCCTTCAGGTCTCTTTACATGGCTGCCAGGGAGGTGTCAAAGACTGTTCTGCTCCTGCAGCTCCTGGCACGCTCTGCACGCAGGGGCTGGGTTTTCCTGACCTGGCCAAACGTGCTCTTCTTGCCTTTGCTTCCACGGGCCCTTCACACATTCTGTGCTCCTGCCACATTTCCCTTTGTCCACACAGGTGCCCCTTCCACACCTCTGGCTTCTGTTCTCACTCCTCTCTGCTAACAACATCGCTCCCCCAGTGTCTTGGCTTGTCCACATTCTGCTCATCCTTCAGGACGGTCCTGGATGCTTCTGCTTCTGGAATTCTCGCGTCCCCTCTCTCCTTAGCCCCCAGGCTTTATCAACTCTCTTACAGCACTCATCAAAATCTGCTCTGGCTTTGACTCAGCTGTGGTGTATGCATCTTATATCCGGCCACAGTATTCTCCTGAAGGGTGGAGCCCACAGTGGCGTCTTGTATAGTGGCAGCAAGTCCCTGTTTGCTGAACAAACGGAAACACTGGAAACACGGCGGCCTCCTCTGCCCAGCCATCATGCCCTTGTGGCAGGGAAGGTGTCTTTTTATATACCATAGCAGTGTGCTGAGCACACACAATGGTCTCCAAGAATATTTGCTGAGTAGAAATAAAGTTATTCTAGAAGAAGAGTTGGGTGGGAGACCAAGTATCAGGAACAGCAATCCTCAAAAGCAAGGCCTGGCAAGCTATGGTGAATGGGCTAAGTCTGGCCACTGCCTGTTTTTATAAAGTTTTATTGGAAGACAGCCATGCTTATTCACTTATTTATTCTCTATGACTGCTTTTGCACCACAAAGGCAGAGACAAGTGGTTGTAGCAAAACCATATGGCCCACAAAGCCTGACATATGCACTATCTGGTCCTTTACAGAGCGTCTGCAGAGTACTGCTGAAGAGAGCCATCTGCTCTGGACCCAGGAACAGTTATGGCTTTGAACCAAAGCTGTGACCAGGTTTCCTACTAAGTTGGGCTCTCTCAAAGCTCTGAATCACTGCCCCACAGCCCTGAGACATTTATTTCCTAGACCACAACTTGCCACTTTGGTGATGTGATTCCAGAAGCCCATGATCTCTATTCTGAAAACCATGGCCTGGAGCTAGGTCTGCAGCCTGGACCGTGGCCTGCACTGTGGAGGGGACCCTTCCCAGGGGTGGCCCCAGACGCTCGCTTCTGCTGCTCCTGCCATGCCACTTACCTTGTCCACCTTGTCCAGCCAGTCTTTGTTGGCGGCCAGCTCGGCCATGAATGCCTGGTGCTTCTGCCACTTGGTGTGCAGGTTGCGGGCCTCATCATAGGACACATCCTGAGCTGTCAGCATCTTCTCGTCGATCCAGAGTTTCAGCTGGAGCAAGCACAGGCTGGGATGAGAAGGTGGGGGGCGTTTTGGAGGAAAGGAGGGAGGGGCGTAAGAGGGGACGAGGAGGCCAGGAGATGTGGAAGGCTCAGGCAGAGGCCGCGAAGGTGCTTGCAGGCTCTGGCGACACGGGGATGCTCTCACTCTCAGCCCAGGGTGCTGGCTGGGAAAGGGGTGGATGGCAAGAGGTGCTGCAGGGACCGGAGTGCCTCACCTCATGACAGTCTTGCAGGAAGTGCTGCTGCTCTCGGTTGTCCCTCAGGCGGCCCAGAAGCTGCTGCACTGCCTCTTGATTCTTCCTGTGTCTGTAATGACAGCGCTTGTGAACCCTAAGCCTTGCTGCGAGAAGCTGTGGTCTTTAGTAACCTAGAGGCCTAGTCCTCCTCCTATGGGGACAAGCCTCCCAGAAACACCAACAAACACCCCAGGAATCACATTTCCAGGCCTGCTTCCGCGTATGTGGGAGGAGACCCTGCCATCCCTGATCAGTCCCTCTCCCACCCCCGTTCGTCCCCCTCTACTTTGCTGTCAGCTCCCTATCTCCCGCCACCTGTCAGGTTTCCCGTGCCACATCTCCATCCGAGACCACCGTGTTCCATCGATTTCCCTCTCAGGCCCCGAGTTTGTCCACCAGCCTCACCCCACCTGCTCTCAATGGAGTCTGCCTTCTCCTGGATCTTCTCTGCATGGATGTTGCCCTCTGACACCAGCTGGCGCCCGGCCTCCAGGAGCCCGCGGATGCGTTCCCCATTGGCATCCATAGTGCTCATGAAGTCCTCCAGTTTTTTAATGGCAGCATCAGCAGCCTGGAGCGTCCCTGGCATCTCCGTGTGAGACAGAACGTACTCCTGTGTGGGAAGGGCGGAAACAAGCTCACTTCTCAAAGCACACAATTCCATCCCTCAGACCCAGCCAGAAGCACAGCTGAGAGGGTGGCCAGTCTCAGCAAGGGTGGGGTAGCCCAGATGGCTCTGGAGATGGAGGGGGGTATCACTAGTGTGAGAGTCATAGAAAGTTCCAAGGGAGCTAAACTGGAGGATCTTTACTGGCCCAAATCCTGTTCTACCTTATTAGTAGCTACTGATTTGATTTTTTAAATAGTTACTTGACTGACCAGGTTTTCTGTTTTTTCTAAAGTCAGCTTTGGTAAGTTTTTTTTTTTTTTTTGGGGGGGGGGCGGTGTACCAGGGATTGAACTCAGGGACCCTCGACCACAGAGCCACATCCTCAGCCCTTTTTTGTATTTTATTTAGAGACAGGGTCTCACTGAGTTGCTTAGCGCCTCACTTTTGCTGAGGCTGGCTTTGAACTCTTGATCCTCCTGCCTCGGCCTCCTGAGTTGCTGGTATCAGGGCGTGTGCCACCACACCTGGTTTGGTAAATTTTATCACTTATTCCCACTCCTTCCTCCTGTGCTGCTTCCTCAACTACTATCCTCTCCCTCACACCATGCCCTGCTCCTTATTTTCCTCTTCTTCCTGGGTGGGACCTTGTCCCCCAGCCTCTCACCTGGCTGCTGAGCACACCCTCGGCCTGGCGAGCATCCCGTAGGAATCCCTGGAAGCCGTGGGCCTGGGCCAGGCGGCCTTGCCGGCTCTCCCACATGCGGCCCAGTTCCTCCCAGCCAGTTCCCAGGGCTTCTAGTCGCTGCCGTAGGAAGAGGCACTGGGGATCAGCCTGGTCCCGGGTCACCTCTTCGCCCAAGGCCCGCAGGCGGCTGTACTCGCTCCGGGCACGCTCCACCTCTCCCCGCAGGGCTGCGTGTTGGGCCAAGAGGGCCTCAGCCTCAGGCAGGGTAGCCGGCCCTTCTTCCGAGGCCACAGCGGTCTGCGTGCGACCTAGCCAAGCCTGGAAGTCATCCAAGCTGCGCAGGAAGTCCTGCAGCCGCCGTGCCTCACCCAGGGACTCCTCTCGCCGCCGCATAGTGGCTCGTAGGTCCTCCCAGCCGGCTTGCACCTCCCCAAGCCGGGTGTTGATGGCAGGGGCTTGGGCTGGATGGCCAGCAGCCAGGGCATTGGCCTCTCGGGTCAGTTCACCCACCCGAGCGGCGATGGCCTCCAGGTCGCGTTCCGTGCCAGCCAGCTTCCGCTGTAGGGCCAGCACACCGGCCAGATCATTACCCAGGCCCTGGGTGGACTCAATAACCTTGGTCTTCTCTCTCATCCAGGCCTGGGTCTCCGTGCACTCTAGGTGGTAATTCTGGATGCTCAGGGCTGATGTCAGAGCTGCCTTCTTGCCATCTGCCAGGGACCGAAACTGCTGCCACCTGAGAGTAGGGGGAAGGAGTGGCGTGTGGCACTGCTCAACTCCCAGGCTGGCGGGTACATCTGGGGATGACCACCCTGCTTCTCCCCTCTTGGCGCCCACCCACCTGCTTCTGCCTTGGTAAGGAGGCTGCTCCCCATTGTACCCTCGCCTCCTTGCCTCATCCCATCCCCAGCCTCCTGGGACCACTGGGACCCCGTTCCATCCTTCTCTCTATTTCTCCTGCCCCACATGTTTCAGGCTGGTCCTTCCCTTGTGCTCAGCCCCCTCCCAGGCCCTGCCAAACCCTCTTCCAGGCCCCACCTCCAGCTGTGTCCTTCTCCCTCAGTGCTCAGGGCTGCCCTCCCCAGCCCACCTGTGGTTGAGCTGCTTCTGAGTGTTGACAATCCGGTCCTTCCCTGGGGGGTTGGCCTTCAGCAACTGCTCAGCAATGTCATTCACGGCAGAAATCCGTGCTGCCAGGGTGTTCATTTCTGGCTCTAGGGTCTCAAACCTGAGTGGGCAAATAAGCAGGGCATGAAGGATGGGAGGCAGAGAGGCACCCAGGCCACCTCCCTTAGGCACCTGCAAGACCGCCTGCCTTTCAACACAGGGCTCTGTCCCTGTGTCTCTGTGCTGCTTAGCCTACAAAGTTCCCAGTGGAAAAACCGTCCTCTCTAGGGTTGTTCAAGGAGATGGTGAGGGACAGCCAAACTCGGCCTTTAACTGAAGCTCGCTCACCCTCGCGGGGCTCCCCCTGTGGCTCCCTACCCAGGCCCCACCCTGCCAATAAAAATGAAGTGACAACCAGAAGCATGTGTCTCAGTGAAATGGATGAAACTCTAACTCCTCCAGGGGTTGTTTACATTCCAGTGGGGCGAGGCCTGCAAGCCTTCTGTAAAGGGCCAGGCAGTAACATTTCAGGTCTGTGAGCCACTGAGCCTGTCCCAGCTCCTCAGCTCTGCCACAGTGATGAGGGTCACCACAGGCAGGGTGTGACGACTGGGAGGCCTCTGCCCAGCAAAGCTTTACCAAAAAACGGGCAGCGGGCTGGACTTGGCCTGGGTTGTAGTTGTCCAAGACCTCTAATAGGCTATCTTGAAAACGTATAAAATAAGTGTAATTATATTGTTTTAAACTATCAGGAAATTTGATTATGGACTAATGGTAGGTGTTATTAAGGAATTGCTCATTTTGTTGTATGTAATAATGGTACTGAAGTTCTATAAGAAAACTCCCTTTGAAATGATTTCAAGATGCACTCATGAGAGGTTAATCACTATCTCTGCCTAAAAGGTTGACAATTTCAAAGCCTCAGTTATTTTAATTCTAAGCATAATTTAAAAAGTAATATATTTGTATGTAAGGATTCTCTCTCCTTTTTTTGTATTTTCCCCCAGCACTGGGGTGAACCCAGGGGTGCTCTATGACTGAGCTACATCCCCAACTCTTTTTAATTTTTTAACTCGAGACAAGTGTTTGCTAAATTGCTCAGGGCCTCGCTAAGTTGCTGAGGCTGGTCTTGAACTTGCAATCCTACTGCCTCAGCCTCCTGACTTGCTGGTATTAAAGGCATGCACCACGGAGCCTGGCTTTTCCTCATCTTTCTTAAAAGTCGTGTCCTGAAGCGTATACCTGTGAGATAACTGGGAATAATTTTTTTAAAAGGAAGTGAATCAAAACAAGCACCATATTGACAGTGATGGAACCTGCTGGCGGGTGGATAGGGTGTTGCTGTGAAATGTCAACAACTTTTGCGTATGTTTAACATTCTCATTAAAACTTAAAAAGAGACGCCCATTAAGACAGAGGGATGTGGTCAAGGCTCAGTGAAGTGCAGTGGGCGGCTTTGTGGTGGGAGCAACCACCTGGCACCCAGCTCACAGGCAAGGGGCCGGTGGCAGCTGCAGGCCTACCTCTGCTGCACCACCTCCAGGTCCTCCAGGCGCTCGGGCAGGGCCAGCCCGTTGAGCCACTGCTCCTTCTCCTCCACCCAGAGCGCGCAGGCCCCGGCCTCACTGAGCATGGTGTAGAGTGCCAGGGCTGCTTCCAGGGCGCGAGCACGCTCGCCCGCCCGGGCCTGCAGCTCCTCGTACTGCCGCTGCAGCGTGGGCACCCTGCCCTGCACCTCAGGCGTGCGGCTCAGTGCGGGAGGCAGGGCCACAGCCTGCTCCTTCAAGGCCTCCAGGGTGGGCCGGTGGCCTCGGATCTCCTCCTCCAGGGCTCGGTGCTGCCTGGCCAGGGCCTGCGTGGAGAACTCGTCGTGCCCCAGCTCAGGGCTGGACACTAGGCGCAGTGCATCCACCAACCAGGCCTCCATGTCGTTTGCGTCAGCCTGGAACTGGTAGAGGCTGGCAGCCTGGGCGAGCTGCTGGGCGCGTTCCTCCGCCAGGGACTCCAGCCGCTCCCACTGGGCCTGGAGCTCGGCTGCACGTGCAGAAGCCTGGCTGGCTCCAGGGTGGCCCTCTGCGACCAGCTGCTGGCCCTGTTCCAGGGTGAGCTTCAGGGGCCCCAGCCGGCCACTCATCTCACCCCGCAGAGCCGTGTGCTTGTTGAGCAGGCGGAGGACACCGGTCAGGTCCCGGCCAGTGTCAGCGGAGGCCAGGAGATGCTGCTGCTCCCGTACCCAGGCCTCAGCCTCGCCCACCTCCCAGAGGAACCGCCAGAGGCGCCGCGACTCCTCCAGACGAGCCCTCCGAGCTGCTGCCAACTCACACAGGGCCTCATAGCTCCGCTTCAGGTTGGCCACACGCTCCGACACCAGCTGCGGGTCACATGGTCTGTACTCTGGAAATGGTCACGCATGGTTCGAGCTCTGGCTCCTCTGCACACACCTTGGTCACCATTCCCCACCCTCCCACCCGTCACCCTCCTCCCTGGCTCCAGCTCTGTCACCCATCGTCCACCCCTGGGCTCTCCTGTCCCCGGTTTTTCTGCTCCTACTGTTGCCCTTCCCAGCCCCATCGTTTCCAGGGCGCCCCTGGTTTTCACCTTTCCCCGGGTCACAGAAGCGCAGGGCAGAGGCGCTCACAGCCCGCACCCTCTCGGCCTGCACGGCAATGTCGGCTTCTACCAGCTCGTGCAGCTGCAGCAGGTCCTCCACGCCCGCCAGGTGCTTGCCCAGGTCCTGGGACTGCAGCCGCCCCTGCCGGGCACACGCAGCATGCTGGTGCCCGCCTGAGAGCTGCCCTGTTCACTGCCAGTCAGGCACCCATGCCAACCTCCCTGTGTCTCCCTTCCAACCTCCTTGGGTGGTTCCAGGTGTTGCACCCAGGTGAGCATACCTGCTCACTCCCACACACAGGGACACCGCGGTTCTGTTCGGCACCCTCCCATGGAACAGCCTTTTTGCTAAATTCTGCTCCTGGAATCTTTGCTGTGACTCATCCTCTTAGCCCCAAAATCACAGACAGACATCCTCCTATCATGACGGCTCTGCCCCAGCAGCCCTGCTCCCTCCAGGGCCTCTCCCAGGCCCATCCCCAGGGTCTCTGTGCTCCCACCCTGTCCACAGGCCTGCCCCACAAAGGAGCTCAAGGGACCCTTTTAGCATGCATGGCAGAATCGCATCTCCCCCCTCTCAGAAACTTCAAATCACTAAAGGCTCCATGTTATTCTGGATGAAATTCAAACTCCTTGACCGGTCCCCAAAGCTCCAGTGAGCTGGCACCTCCCTCCTTCACCTACTCAGGCCTGCTGAGCACCTCCACCATGTCCACCAGCGGAGCCCGCCGGGCGCCGTACCTTCATCTCTCCCATCCAGTCCATGAGGTAGAGCAGGTCCTGAAACACTTTCTGCAGCTCCAGGTTGAGGAGGAGCCGCTCCCGCCGGGCAGCCACCATCTGCCTCAAGAAGTCCCAGAGCCGAGCCACATTGTGCTGCCGGGCGGCGATACGTTTGATGTCATGGTAGCGCTCAGCGGCCAGCTCGGCGGCCACGGCGTCCACCGCCTGCACCCGGCCGCTGTAGGCCACAATGTCAGTCTCGATGGCTTCATGCTTCCGCACTGCTGCCTCAACCGCTGCCAGTTCCAGCCCAAAGTTGTCCTGTGGCGGAGAGCAGAGAGGAGAGGTCTGGGAACCAAGGACAGAGCCTCTGCATGCCCCGGCTGCCCAATGCCAGCTCTGTGAGGTGGCCCCCCATCTCTGCTCACCTGTCCCACCATCCTTTCTCCTGCTGGGGCTCCTGGCCCCTGGCTCCTGAGCCTGCTCCTTACTTGCCTGAACCTCGGGGTGTGCTTTACCACTGAGCTGCATTCCCAGTCCCTTTTATTTATTTATTTTATTTATTTTGAGACAGGGTCTCACTAAATTGCTGAGGCTGGTCTCATACTTGTGATCTTCCTGCCTCAGCCTCCCAAGTTGCTGGGAACACAGGCGTGTGCCACTGTGCCTGGCTGCTCCTGAGTTTCTTGGTCTTTCTACCTGTGTGATGGATTTTATGTTTGATCACTTCCCCACCCTGCAGGGCTCCTTACCCACCGTTGTCTCCCTTCTATTTCAACCTACCAGCCTGGATGTCCTTGAAGCCCTGGGTCCTACCTGGGACACAAGACGCTGATTCTCACTAAGCCAGGTCTCCCGCATGGCAGCCTTGCGGTCAAAGCGGGCGGCTAGCTGCTCCAGCTTCTCCTGGCGGATCAGCTCTGTGCGCAGGGCCAGTTCTCGCTCATGCTCTGCTTTCTCCAGTCGCTCCCAGGCCTGCATGGCGGGCACATGATCAGTGCATCCCAGCCAGGGTGGGGAGGGTCAGAGGGGCGGGCCGGGGCACAGAAGTCCCCCTTAAGCCCCCGTAAGTGGGGTCAAGCAGCCCCGTGGAAGGTCGGTGAGGTGCCTGTGTGGGTGGGGTATGGAGAAACGGGGCGCTGGGCACTCTGGGAAGCCGCATAGTAACTATGCCTGCTTCTGGGCCAGGGCCAGAGGGAAATCACTGCAAACTGCTTGATTCATTCGCAGTGGCAGGAGTGTGGGCGAACCTTACTTTACTTTTATTCATCTTATATGTGTTGTTTGTGAAAAAATGAAATAGAAAGTAGAAATGGTGAGTTGGGGACCTGTTGAACAAGGCAAGGGACTTGGAGTATAATTTCCTAATGTGACCCTGAAGGGACAGTCAGAAGAAGTCCAAGGGGCAATGTGCTCAGGAGGACTCACCAAGAGTCACGTTGGGGGTGGGGACAGCAAGGTGGAAGGTTCAGTTAGGGTGGTAGGGCCTCGTGAAGGTCAAGACAGCTCTGGGCCTGGGTTGCCAAGGATGGCCACCTGTGGGACAGCAGGGATGACTACAGACCTTGTTGATGTCAGAGATGAGCCGGCCCTCGCGGGGTGTGTAGACCTTCTGGTTGTTGGCCCGCAGCTTGCTCTGGATGGTGAAGAGCAGCACCTCCAAGTTCCCCTTCTCGGTGAACCTGAGGCAGGGCCAACCTGGGGTCAGGGGCAAGGGCCACGAGGGGCCTGGGGACTCGACTACAACATGGAGTGTCCTAAGTTGCTTCTCTTGTCACAAAAGCAACACATGCCCTTGTGCGAAAGCCAGAACACACCGGCAAACCTAAAGAATTTTAGAGCAACCAAAAGCCACGCAGAAACGATGACCACTGTTACCCCTTTGTGAGTGTTGATTTGTGTTTTCCACAGACAGAGTCCTAGTGTATCCACAGCTAACAAGACCAAGGACTCTCTCACTGTAAGTTGGGCAGGCACCAGCACTTGGCAAGCATTAACTTGCTTCCTTCTCTCCATGGTCTACATTCTCTCAATTATCCCATTTTACAGATGAGGAAGCTGAGACACAGAGAAGCCAAACAGGTTGCCCAACACTCACAACTGATCAGTGACGGAACCAGGATTTGAACTCAGGTGCTTGGAAGCTGGACACTTTGTTTTCTGTGGCTCCCAAAGAATTCCTATAGCCTGCTTCTTCGATTATTTTTCATTAATATTTTTTGATGTCACTAAACACATTCGTTCAATACTATTTTCACTGGTTGCCTTATGACTTTTATTTTCTCTCTCTCTCTCTCTTCTTTCTCTCTCTCTCTCTCTCTCTCTCGCTCTCTCTCTTTCTCCTGTTTTTGCATTTCTGGCAATTGAATCCAAGGGTGCTCTATAACTCCAGTCCTGGTTTTTAAAATTTTGAGCCACAGCCTCACTAAGTTGCTGAGACTGGTCTTAGCCTTGCAATCCTCCTGCCTCAGCCTCCCCAGCCACTGGGATTACAAGCATGTGCCACCACACCTGACTTCCTGACTTATTTTTCTTTTACAAAGGTCATGCTGATGAACATCCTTGAAGCTACATCCTTTGTTTAGTACCCAGAACTCTCTGGGCAAAGACACACCTTAAATCAATCCCTGGACTGTAAGGGAACAATTATTTTCTGAATTAAAATTAGTTTTGGAACTGACACAATAATTATAAAAGAGCTTAAAGATAAACAGAAAAAAACCCCATAAATGTTAGCATGTACCATATAGAATCACCTAACAGCAATTCCACACATGAAAACAGTTAATCGCTAAAATATATAAATGAAAGGACTTCTGTGATGCTCATGTTACCAGTCACACCTGTGCTCCTGGGTGTGACCTGCCTGTCAGGTCGTGGCGCCTATCCCTGCAGTGGGGACTGGGGTGCTGCAACACCTGGCCTGTAATCTCATTTGACGGGTCACACTGATGCGACACACTATGGAGAGCATTTCCACAGCACAGATTTTTAAAAATGGCTCATGATTAAAATTTTTTATTTTGGAACAACTATGCTGTTTGGATGTTTCTGGCTCTGAGCTGGGGAAATGAGCCTCCTGCGTTCATGTATTGCCAAATGTCCCTCCCGAAAGGCCACTCCTAAATTAGCCTTCCTCTCATGTGGGCTCAGTTCAGGGCAGGCATGCCCTGGCAGGGTAGGACCTGGGAGCACCTACTTGGGCGGCTTCTCCACAGTGCGGTAGGAATTGAAGGACTGCAGCTGGTTCTGGACCCCGCTCAGGGAGTTGGCCAGCTGCCTGTCATTGAGGGTTACAATGGTCTGCTCGATCCACTGCAGCAGTTCAGAGGCCAGGGACTCATACTTCTCCACCAAGCGCTCTGCCTCCATGGCGTGGTCTAGCACCTGCGTGACAGGAGACGAGGACATAGGGTTCTTGCCAATGGGGGTCCCTGGCACAGTCCTACAGCTCCACTTTGTCCCTGCTTTGGGGGAGTAAGACCCCAGGGCCAGGCCTCCTGTGGCCTTTCCACCCTGTCCCATGGTGAGCAGTACCTTGCCAATTCTTTTGCCTTCCACAGCCAGGGCCTTCATCTTAGAGAAGTAGTGGTAGTAGGTAGCCACGTAGGTTATGATGGATTTCTCATCTGGTTGGTCCACATTCACATCTGAGAAATGGGAATGCTCAGGTCAGGTGGACATCAGAAACCTCCCTTCCAGAAGCAGGCCCAAAACCTGAGTCACTCACCCTGTCTCTGGGCCTCCCAGCCCTCCACGGCTGGCATGTCTTCAGCTCCCTTTAGAGCAAAGTGATAACTCCACTGTTCAGACTAAGAGGGTGCGAGAAAAGCTCACTTTCCCCCCGTCTCCTAGACAAGGGCAGGTCCTTCAAGCAGTGTACACAACCCAGAAGCCCAAAGCAGCTTTTCCCCAGCATGCCTACTGCACATGAACACTAGTTGTTTGGGGGAAAGAAAAGCTAGAAAAAAAAAACAGCTTGCACATTTGAGGGTGAATCCGGAAAGATGTCTAAGAAGCCAATGGATTCTGGGGCAGTGGGACACAAGACCAAGCCTCCTGAATCTGGGATGCAGCACAGTGCCTGGCCCCATCCCAGGACATGGTCACACCTATTTCCAACCTCAATCCCAAAACTCAGCGATGGGACACCCAACAAGTGTCCCTCAAGCAGAAACAGCTTCCACCACATGAGCAAGGCCAACCATGACTTGACATCCCTGGGCTCCGTTAGTTAGGCCAGATTTTATCCTTCCCAAAGGTCAGACTATGAGACTAGAAGCCCCTTGACGCTTATGAAAACTCACAGGCAGGGAGGAGCCACTGAGGTCATCTTGGAAGTCATAGGACACAGCCATGCGCTTCTCAAGAGCTCTCCAGGGAACTCAATTCAGCCTACTCTGTCTCTAGGTAGCTGATGCTCGCCATGCTGGACCAAGAGTACTCAGGAGATGGGGCAACAGGTGGGATGGGAAGCAGGGAGAAGGCCACCAAGACCTAAACCTGCCCAGTGAGCGTAGGAAAAAGCACTTCCAACGGGCAGACACTTGTCTCCTCTCTCCTCCCCTTTCTGGCTGCACCCAGACTGCTCTCTGCTGTGCCAAAGACAGCTGAGGAAACTGGCTCTGCAGCCAGACTGCCGAAACTCGAATCTCAGCTCTACCAACCGTATGACCTTGGCCAGGTGCTTAACCTTTATAGGCTCCATGTTCTCTTCCATAAACTAAAGATAATAATGGTATGGGTTTCAAAGGGTTGTTGTAAGGATTCAATTAATTAAAGCATGTCAAATGCAATGCCACACCAGGTACAAAGAAAGAGCCGAGTGGCCATTACTGATCTCATCCGCTTTATGAGCAGAACCATAAGAGCTAGTGAGCAGGGCAGCTGACCAGGGGCCAGTTCTTGGTGGGAACTCAAAGTCATAGAGCTGTAAGTTAGAACCCTAGAATTTGAGAATAAGGAGGGCACTCAGAAACCACAAGGACTAGTATCATTTTAGAGATGAGGAAACGGAGTTATACAGAGGTTAAGTAATTAACCCTACGTTACAGAGCTTCTCTGTGCAGGGACTGGGATGGAGCCCAGAGTCCTGGGTTCCTTCTGCTACAGGAATCCCTTTCTTCCTACAGACTTATTTTTTTTAATTGAGATGTAATTTTCATGCCATAAATTCATCCTTTTACATAGCTCAGCTACTCTGCATCCTCCCCTCCCTCAGCCCAGCATGCCTTCTGCCTCTGCCCCACCTTCAGGATCCAGCAGCTTGGTCAATCCCAGTTCCTTTTCAGCCAGATTGAAAGCATTCTGCAGATTGTAGTGTGCATTACATTTCTTCAGGGACTCAAAATCCAGCAGGTCTGGCCTGGGGCCGGGGGAGACAGAAGGTATCAAAAGCACATGAAGGGGCTGGGGCTCAAGCTCAGGGGCAGAGCACCTGCCTGGCATGTGTGAGGCACTGGGTTCCATCCCCAGCACCACATAAAAATAAACAGATAAAGGGGTGCTGTCCCTCTACAACTAAAAATTAAAAAAAAAAAAAAGCAAAGTCCCTGAGACCCCAAAGAGGAAAAGTCAATCCATCCCCATTTATCCCTAAGAGTCCAACTCAATTTTGTTTAGAAGGGAGCACCCCACCCTCCCCCTCCTGCTCTCACCCCACCCCCCGCCGTAGCACCCTCTGTCATAAGCCCTCGGTGCAGCATGACACCTCATGTTCTGGTTCCTTTGCACACTTGTTCCTCACAGCTGTGGCGAAGCTCATCTCATCTCCTCTGGCCTACGTGTGTGTGCCCTTGGGTCACTAACCCATGTGCCTGAACCCCGTCTTCTCACCGGTGTTTGTGTACGATGGCATTAAAGGCCAGTCCGTCCCTCCAGCTCGTGGTGAAGTTGTGCACGTTGACATTGGGATACCTATAAACAGACAGGAAAATGGCGACAGGGGCCCAGCCCTGATCTGGGATGCAAGGATGATTCCAGGTTGTGGATCCTGGAACCGCGAGGGTGGTGCATCTGGCCCGCCCCTGCCACCCCTCCCTGCCACCTTCCCAGGGCCTCCTCACCCTGCGGTCTTCATCTGGCACCAGAGCAGCAGAGCGTCCTTGGCTGACTTCTTCTCCTTGTTGTCTTCTGTCTCCACACTGATGTCTTGGATCTAAAAAGGAAGAAAAGCAGGGACCTCACTCCCTGGACAGGGGCACTTGGCGTTATCAGGGACACGCAGAGAAATGGCAGGAAGAGACTTGTTAGACTGCCGTCATACAGGTAAAGGGACAGAGCCTAGGGCCCTTTCAACCTGGGCAAGTGACATGAACCATTGGGTCTGAGGAATTTGAGGCAGAAGCGGGTAGGAAGTCAGATGAGTGGAAGTGCCTGCGGAGGGAGCTGGTTTTTCCAGGTGGGGGACTGAGGCCAGATCAGAGGACATTTGCTGAGATCTGACTTTCAAAGGTGAAGCCGACAAAACTCTGCTGAGGGCTAGAAGGGGCAGGCAGAGAGGTCAACAGGGGAGGACAGGTGTGATGAGGACATGAGCACATGGAGGAAGAGCCAGACCTGTCCTGTGGTTCTCAAACTTTCAAACTCTGCAGTGAAGGACCAGTTTAGAAGCTCCCAATCCCTTGGGGACCAACCTGGGGTCCCAATGCACATGACCAGCACACACGGCAGGCTCCAGGGAACTTGCCACAGGAGTTGGGCCACTATCAACTGGTCTCTCCCCTGTGCAACGAGGCTAGTCCCCTGATCTGGCACACAGATGTGGCTGCGGTGGCCAAGGGCTGGGCCAGGTTCTGGACACTTCATTTTTGAACGTATCTCATCACAGACGAGCGGTAAGCGTGTGAGGTGCAGAACAGGTGCTTGGCCTGCCCACTGAGAAACACCTGTAAGAGTACCTGGAACCGAAGGATGATGGTCCAGACCAGCCCGAGGGTCAGGCGGTGGTTCCCGTCCACGATATCGTGGGAGCCCATGTTTTCCAAGTGCACCTTTTGCTCCTTCAGAAACTGCAAAGCCTTGTCCACGTTCTCCAGGCAGTGGATCCTCATGCGTCCCTTGGTGGGCTTTGGCTGTGGGGGGGGCATGGGATTGTGGGTCCCCTCCTTCCTCCCCAGCCTTCCCAGGGCCATGCTGGCACACCTTCCCATGTCCTCCCTCAGGAACACAGGGGACAGCCCCAGGGCCGGGGCAAAGGTCAGGGAGCTGAAGCTGAGGTAATAGATGAAGCTTGGGCAGATTAAGATTCCCAAGGGAATTAATTGCACCCAGAGTGGGTGGGAAAAGAAACGTTTTCAATGGGGCCACTGTTCCTGTGTCTGCGCAGCAAGGCTCCTACAAATTCTACGCAGCAAACCTCCCCGAATGAAGCCGTCCTCTGGGCAGAGGGGCTCACGGTGCTCTGCCCCGCTGTGGCTCTTCCTCCAGGGGCCCCTCCTGTGGCTTGCCCCTTTGGTGAGTTGCTGAGGCTCCCCCTCCCGTTATGGCAGCTTACCAGTGTCTCTCCCGAAAGCACCTCCAGGAGCCTCAGGAGGTTGCGCCCATCCCGGAGGTCGCTGTACAGGTCTCCCACCCGACACGTCACCCGGGCCAGGTGCGAGTTCACCCACTTGGTGAAGGTTTTCTTCTGCACGGCTTCTCGCTCATCTGTGGTGGCAACATGGGGTCATTTCTGTCCTTTGAGTGCAGTATGCCTGCTTCTAAATACCAGTTGTGGCGGGGGGAGGGGTGGCAGAGCAGGAAGTGAGGTGGGAAGTAGAGAATTTGGAATGAGCTCATAAGCAAAGTAAAGAACAAAAAAAAAAAAAAAAAAAGGAGAGATAGAAAGCAGGTTTTGAGGAGAAAGAGAAAAAAAATTGTCCAGGGGCTGGGCTTGGGCTCCTTCATGTAACAGTAGGAAGACACTAGGCAGGCTACTCCACCTATCTACTTCCCCACCTGTAAAATGGGCACATGAACTTTCTATTTCAACACTCATCATGTTGGTTAAATGAGATAATAGGTAGGTATGAGACACCTAGTGGGTGCCTGGCACACATGGCTCCCTGGTGAGGAGCTGCTGTAGAGGCACAAAGCAGAGGGCGTGGTCTGAAATTATAGCAGCAGCTCTTCCAAGGGGTCATTACGACTTGCCCTTGGAGAGGTCACTGGCCTCCTCCTCAGCTCACTGTCCTTGGATCATGTACAGAAAGGATGGGCCACTCTACCTCTGGGGTGGGGTCATCCATTGGCTGCAGGGCACCTAGTCCCAGAACACCAACATCCCAAGACTAAGAAGAGAATCAAGACCTTACATGTTGGAGAGCCCTCCAAAACAAGGGAGGTGGGCAGGCCAAGTTAGGTGCCAATCTCAAAAAAGATAGAAAAAACCCTGCTGCTTGGCTCACAGGATGGCTCCTGGTAAGGGGATGTTGTCAGGTTCCACAGAAAAATGAGAATTAGTCGGGCATGGTGGTGGGCATCTGTAATCCCAGTAGCTCAGGAGACTGAGGCAGGCGATCACAAGTTCAAAAGCAGCCTCAGCAACTTAGTGAGGCCCGAAGCAAATTTTGAGACCCTGTCTCAAAATAAAAAACAAAAAGGGCTAGGGATGTAGCTCAGTGGTAAAGCAGCCCTGTGTTAAATTTCCAGCACCAAAAGAAATACTTTTATTTAAACATTTTGTAAATGGTAAAGGGAAGGAAGAGGCTCAGGCCACTGGGAAGCTGCTTTGGTGACTGATTCCTGCCAGTTCCGCTCCAAGAGCCCAGTGTGAGGACCCAGCCCAAGTGGCCAGGTGTGAAAAGTCACCTTTGTTCCCATCTCAGCACCAGCATCTCAGAAACTGAAGACTCATCCCTTAATCTCACATTCCTGTGCACCTCACCCACAAAACAGCAACACACCCAAATATCTATTCCTGCCTTTCTCACCTCCAACCCCCCGTACCTGCGCCAAACCTGGGGTCCTAATGACCGTGTGGGATGCTCGAGAGCAACTATGGGAACCAAGGGTGCCTCTGGGCCTCCTTTCAGGGTCTACAGGCTTTGCCTAACCTGGGGATGGTCCGGATCATGCAGCCGTTACTGAATGAATCCAGGGGGCACTGCCCTGATCTCAGCCACAGTGGGGTGAGGCCATTCTGGCACACAGGTAGAATGAAAGGGGAAGACATGGAAACAGTGACAGCTAGGAAAACAGGCAACACCAAACACCAAAGTATAATGTCACAGATGCCCACAGCATCCCTAGATACACACACACACACACACACACACACACACACACACACACTCGCACCATGAAACAGTGACTGCCAGAAATACACTTCAATGTGTGGGCCAGGACGGACATGCCTGTTCAGACATCTACCTGCCTCTCCTTTGACACACACAGTTTCCACACACGCCCCCTCACACACATTCAGGGGCCCACTCAGAAGTCCAGGGAAATAGATGCGCTCTAGATCCTGGGCCTCTGGCCCACTCCCTCTCTTTCCGAACTAGGGAAGCATGGCCAAACCCCTGGAGGCCAGCTGCCAGAACCTGCTGAGGCCTCCCCAGTTGCTGACATTGACCTAGGGCTCCTTCCCTCTTCACTACCTTTGCACTCAGTAGGGCGCCTCAAGGTCAACCTCCCATCTGGGAGATCCCACATGGTCCTTCCCAGTGGGTCCAAAGCTTTCCCAATCAGTCTACATCTCTGGATTTTCTGGCCACTTGTAATGATTCCCTCTAAGACTGGTCACGATGTCTCCCAACACAAACATCTGAGTCACAGAAAGTGTCTGCTCCAGGTTCTGGGCCCTGGCTGTTTCTCCAGCCCCAGGTCCCCTCTCGCACAACGGGGTCCCCTCTGCCCGGGGACTCACCTTGGAGCTGTTTGAAGCGTCCTTCCAACACGCTGGCATACTGAGCAGGGTTGATGAAGGCGGCCGGGGAGAGCAGGAGGCCCCCGGGGTTCTGAGACCCTTCCACAGCCTCATAGTAAAACTCCTCGGCCCCGTTCAGGCCGTTCCCATGCACCTTGCCCACTGAGTTCCCGCTCATGCTGCCCGCTGCCCCTACACAGCCCGAGGCCCAGAGTCCATGCTCCTCTGCGCCCCGCAGGTTGGCAAGTGTCGGTCCCCTGGAGCCTGCGCCGGGGGTCCCGAGAGGCTGCCGTCCTAAGTGGGGGATTCAAGTATGCTGGGAGTTTCAAGGAGTGGGAAGAAGGAGTTACAGGATGTCTGAGCTCCTGAGAACAGTGAGCGGGGCACACCTGGCTGTGGCGAGAGGAGACACAGGCTGCTCCCGACAAACAGGTCGGACCGTGGCGGGGGAGGGGCGGGAGGCGGAGCCGGGCTGCTGCAGGGCCAGGCCCCGCGGGGGCGGAGGAGGGAGCCGCCAGCGCCGGGAGACCTGCCCGTCAGGCCCGGGGTTGCCCAAGACGCGGGAAGACCCGCGAGAGAGGCCCCAGAGCAAGGCAGGGCCCCTCTGGGTGACTCTGGGCGGTCCCTCTCCAGGACGCAGGCTTTGATCTCAGCTCGGAAAGCGCAGAAACAGAAACCTGGAAACCAGGAGATCCTGGAGGAAGCCCAGCCGGGAGCTGTGCTAGGCGTTTGCTCTGGTCGCCTCACCCAGGGACTAGGTATTGCTGTGGTCCTCGCCCCTGGGCGGCTATCATCATCTCTGGTTCCAGCGCCTTCCCTGCCCACAAGGGCTCTTCTCAGCCAGTATCCCAGTCCCAGTTATGCCCCACTGGCGCCCGTCCACCACATTTCCTTCCTACCTCTTCCCGGCTACGCTTTGTCACTTGCAGTCTACACTTGCCCCTCCCTCACTGCCGTTCATTTAGTATTTATTTGGCATTATTAGGACAATGTTGGCAGACATGGTTAGAGTTCTGGGTGGCACATGTCCTGTGCACCCAGACCTCATGACCACACAGGTTGGCATGTGTCCCATGCACAGACACAGACCCCGCTCCCCCGGAACAGACACGGTCCCGGGAAGCGTGTATCATTACACACATGGGAAGAATCCTGGGTGGCACATGCTGGGTGCATAGATCTCATGACAGTCGTTCCAGGGTTCCAGGTATACTTTCCCCCCAAAGAGGTGACATTTTCCATATCGCACACTTTGTTTTCTCTGAGCTAGAGAAGCAATGGTATGACTATTTCAACAGCCAGCCAAAGACCCAGCCAAAAGAGAAAAGGGTCTAGGGTCCTCAGAAGCAATGGTCACCACACCCGGGTCCTTAGGCTGATGCTGGGTTGGCTGAGAAGAACTATGTGGGGAGATTTTTTTTTTTTTTTTTTTTGGTGGGGGTACTTGGGATTTAACCCAGTGGTGCCACATCCCCAGCCCTTTTTATTTTTTATTTTGAGACAGGGTCTGGCTAAGTTGCTTTGGGCCTCACTAAGTTGCTGAGGCTGGTCTCGAACTTGCAATCCTCCTGCCTCAGCCTCCTGAGTTGCTGGGATTGCAGGCCTGCGTCACTGTGCCCAGCTATCTGGGGACCTTTTTATAAAGCCTCAGTTATAGCCCATATGTCCAAAGATTCTGATTTGCTGTCGCCAGGGAGGAGCTTGGGAGCCTGAGACAACAGTGCCTGGGTAAAGCATGCAGCCAGTTTTGGGAACCTCAGTCTCAGTGTCTCTTCTCAGCAGCCACCCACTGGGGCACCACCTCCTAGGTGGGAGTCACCCTGACTTCTCACACTGGACTGGGCTGGGCAACCCACAGGTCATTGGCAATGAAGAGGGTGGGATGGAATTGGGAAGCCAGACTGGGTGGGTGGCCTAAGGGTGTGTGGGTGACTCAGCCCCACGCCAGCCGCTGGTGGTGTCAGGTGGCAGCCGCACTCGTTGCCATGACAACCCCTCCCCCGTGAACGCAGGGAGGCGCGTTGAACGAGTTTGTTTGTGCTCAGAGCAGCGAAAGGGAGAGCCCTGGCCGCAGGGAAGGGCAGGGACCAAGGTGGGCGGAGAGCAAACCCCGAAGAATGGCAGCTGTGGACTGGACTGCAAGAACTGCCGCAGGAGAGGACCTGCTTCCGGAAACAGGTAGAAGAAATAATGGGAGTAACAGGCGGCAGGTGGAAGGAACAGGTGGGGAGGGTGCAGAGCGGAGGATGGGCCGGGAGGCAGAACAGGTTTGGGAAATGACAGTGGAAATCAAGGAAGAGAATGACAGGCGAGGGATATGGGGGTGGAGACAGAAATGACAGTGAGAGTAAGAGGGCCAGAGAAGGAAGGGATGTGACGCAGGGCCCGGACCAGCCACAGGAGCTGTTTAGTCAGCGGAGCAAGTCCAGGGGTCAGCTCTGCTGCGGTGAGGGACGCTGGGGCAAGCTCTGGATTGCATTGAGGCTGGATTTGGGGACCAGGGACCTGGTGGGTTATTCTGGGTTTCCCACTTAGCACAGCAACTTAGAAAGTGAGGTCTTCCCATAGGGGTGAAGGACTCTCCACCCCCAGCCTGGGACCAGCCTCCTGCAGTCTCCTCAGCACCTCCCGTGGCCCTCCCCTGACCTCACCTGCCAGGGCCTTAATTCGAGACCTCTCAAAGAGGCGAGCTGAGCTGCTGTCATTGTCCCAGTCTGAGTCAGGCAGGTCCCAGCGGTTGTTGATGTCACTGTACTGGCCCTGTATTTCCAAGCTGTCGAAGTCTGTGGGTGACAGAGTACTGCTCATGGTGGTGGGTGGCTTCCTGCTCCTGCAAGAAGACAAGGCTGGTGAGGGGGGCATCTCAAGGACTCTGGGGCCTCCCCTCATCATGTCCTTCTGGCTTCCTCCCCAAGCTCTGCTGTTGCTGTTCTTGAAGCCAGGTGTGGGATGTTTTAGTCTGTGAAAAATCGGTCCCCAGGGGGAGAGGGGAAGCCACCATGAGGGACAGGAATGTGAAGCGAGGCAGGAAAGCAGCAGTGTTGAGTCTCTGCAGAGGGTAGACAGGAAGGGCTTCAAGCGCCTCAGGCCAGGGTGGCAGGGCAGAGCTGGAGGCTAAAAGTGACCCTGAGTTTAGCAGTGTGTAGAGCAGGGTGACCCAGACAGCAGGCCTGAGTCCCAAGAAGATCAGTAAGGAGTGAAAGTGGAGTTCTTCCACTCCCCACTTCCGCATCCTGCAGGCTACTGAAGATGGAGACACCCAGATCTGCTCTGGTTGACTACATCCACCACAGATACACTAGGCGGACTGATGCACTGATAGGCCAGGATGGACCAAGCACCCAGGAGTTCAAAGGAGGACACAGTACAGTTGGCTCTCCTTTGTTTCCTTTTGTTTGCTACAGAGAATGCTTAATATGTGCTCAATAAATGTCAGCTGTGCTATGTGTCCCTGCTGTTTACAGGCATCTCCCCATCACAACCTTCTATGGGGCCAGGGTTCATGGCTGCCCCCATTTCATCAACAAGGAAGCATTGCCCCAGAAGTAAGCCGCTGGTTCAAGGTCACATAGCTGAAAAGAGCACAAAGGGTTGTTTGTTTTGTTTTGTTTTGTTTTGGTACTGGGGACTGAACCCAGGAGTGCTTAACCACCAAGTCACATCCTTAGCCCTTTTTATTTATTGAGACAGAGTCTCACTAAATGGCTGAGGGTCTTGCTAAATTGCTAAAGCCAGCCTTGAACTCGAGATCTTCCTGTCTCAGCCTCCCAAGTTGCTGGGATTACAGGCATGCGTCACCACGCCTGGCACCACCTAGTTTTGGAAGCAAAATTCTTTCTCTTAATCACGGAGAGATTTACACGTTCTCTGACCATCCTGGAGCCTGTTAGTGTGGTGGGTTGTCAGCACCCACCATAGCACTTTAGGGCCCAGGCTGGGATACCTGGATCACATGTGCTTGCCAGCACTATTTATGACCTTAACTTACGCAAACACATTTTGTCCTCAAAACTAACAAATGAGCGTCGAATTAGTTGCTGGGGAATTTTTTTAAAAAATGAGTACTGTCCAAAGTTCTTGTGTAACTCAGCACTCAGCAGTCATTCAAGGGAATGGGGGTGGGGGCAGAGGTCTGTAACTTTAACAGAATCCCAAATTCTGCATTTCTCATTTTCCTAGAACCTCTTGAGTACGAAGACATTTTAATCCTGAGCTCTACTTCCTTGGGCCAGGACTGTGAACTTGGCCATCTCTGGTTCTGGGGAGGAAGGAGGTAAGGAGAATCTGGGGAATTTGGGGAAGGAAAAAGGAATGGGTCATGAGACGGGGGTGAGTAGGACGGTGTGTTCCCATGGGCACACAGAGGCAGAACTTGGCATCTATGATTAACTGGTTCCATGAAGCTGAACCTGACCTGCTGAAAGGGCAGGGTTGCCCACCTCTCCCCTCTCCTTGAACATGAGGATTTCCCTAGGAGTAGCATTGAGGTGTAAGGGAGCTCGAGTCTCAGGTTCCTCAATTGGGACTTTTTATTCCCTGTAGCAGAACAGGGAACTTAATTTCTACTAGGCCTAGGACTCATGCCCAATTATTTTCCCCAGTAGATCCTTCTGGATTTGCTCTGTAAATATTTATATAAAAATAAATTCTAGGGCAGAGTTGAATCACCCTGAGCAAAGAGCACTGTGGGCCAGGCATGACCTGAGCTAGTCCCCTAACACTCTCAGTTGCTGGATGGCAAAGCAGTCCTCATTTCAGCCCTTCGGGTTAGGGTTTCCCAGCCAGCAGCCACTGTCACACTTAGCTCTGGGAAGGGCACTTCCAGCCCTCGAACCATGCATAGACCTCCGCATAAAGCACTGACATCTGCAGACCCCTGAGGGTCAGTTTATATAACCCCTGTCCCTCTTATCAGGAGTCACAAATTCACTGAAGCCAGCCCCCAGGAGTGTTTTGTTTGGTCAACAGTGGCTTAAAATTAACTGATTTTGGATTCTTTCAGGTGGTGTTGGTTCCAGCTCCTCCACAGACCCCACCATTCCCATTAGTTCCTGTGCAAGTATGGTTTACACATTTACATTACCCTCCAGGCCCCTGAAGATCCCTGAGATTTTCAATCCGCTATCTTGTGTCTTTGTACTCCCCAAGAGCAGACACTTAAGGAAAGAAACCAAGTGTTTGCTGTCTCTAAATGAATGTGTTCCGGAGACTTCCATAAGCCTCATGAACCGAAACGTGCACTGCTTTTGCGTGTTTTTGGTGACCCAACTTGGTTCTCCCAAGGATCTACCAGGGTCTGGGCATAGGATCCAGACCTTCCAGGGGAGGCCTGGCTGGTGTAGATCTCTGTGGAATCCCATCATTTGGGGGAGAAGGTGGAACTGGAAACTCCTCCTGCCAAAGTTCAGTCACTTACGTGCTGCTCTCACCAAATCAAGTTTGGGGCATTCGTGCTTTGCAATCTGAACTCCTGGGAATGCCATGAAATAAAGAGCCAAGACAGCACTACGGGGGTCACAGATCCCCATAATGTCACTACGCTGCAACTCCAGGGAGTTCATTCCCAGAGACTTCCTGAGAATGCTGCTCATCACTGTGGCTCTGAGGCCCCATCTCTGTGCCTTGAAAATTGTGTTCTCTGAGCATTGCAACTCTGCAGCCTCCCAGTCTTTTGGACAATATGTTCTCTGTCGGTGTCCCCAGCTGCCATCTCCAGATTCCTATAGTTTTCTGTTTGAATTTCTCCTACCCGGATCCTGCTCTGGTTCCTTTTCATTGGCACCATTCATAGTACACCATTCCTTGCCTGTGGCCTGAGACTCCATGCTCGTAGCTGCTGGCGAGCCCCCTGGCCTCATGACCGGGTCCCCTGTCTCTCCCTACACCCTAGTCTCAGAGGATTCCTGAACTCTGGCAATAGGGCAGTGCAGCAACTAATCCAGATTACAATTTGACCAATCCCTTATTCTTAGCCACTGACCTCTAGCTGGGCCCAAGTAGCTTATATTGTTAGTGTCAGAACGTCAACTTCCACCAGATGCAAGCTTGGGGTCCTGCCGGAACTTACACCCAAGCACTGCTGGTTACAGACTGCTCAGCTGGGTCATGTGGGTCCTCCAGGGCAGCTGTCTTCCCTCCAGCTTTCCTCCGTTTTAGCTGGTGTGTAAAGTCAGAAATCCTGTCCCCAGGCTGGAAGCTGTCTTGTACCCTAACTCCTCCTCTCACTATATCCTGCTCCTGCTTAATTCATTTCCTCTCTCAGAGACAGGTGATGGGTCCACCTCTGCACTCCACACAGCATTTCAGATACAGCTATGGCCGCACTTACCACATTATATTCGTTAGTTGTTTATGTGTGTCTCTGCCGGCTCCACTTTTAACTCATTGAGGGCTGGGTCTTAACTCCTTTTTGTGTTTTGGGGGTCCAGCAAAATAGGTATTCAATAAAGAGACATTGAGTGAATTGAGTACAATTTATTTTTTGGCCATCCAACTAATGTCTTTCTTAAGGATGAAGAAAGGATCAAGGAAAGAATGAAAATGGGATCACAAAAGCTGCTCCTTGGCAGGAGTACTTTCAGGGCGAGCTCCAGAGTCAGGACCAGCAACACTCACAACTCATGGGAATCACAGCTACCTAGAATGGAGGGTTCAGTTACCTAATGGTGACCACACCCCAAGCTTCAGTTCAGGCATGGGTTCTGGGAATTTGCATTTCTCACCTGTTCCCAGGTGATATTAAAGCTGCTGGTCTAAAGAGTACACTTTGAGGCCACGCTTGTCCTAAGATGACAAACAGCTGGAATTGGTTAGAGGCGCTATGAGAACAGAGAAGACAGACACATCTTCAGGGGCGAGTGTGACCAGAGTTAGCTTTCAGGTGTGTTCAGGTTTTGTCCCATGTCAAACTCAATTATAACTTCCCCTCTTGAGCCCCAGTCCATGAGAGGGGAGATGGAGTGGGCTCCAGAGCTAACGACACTGAGCAGATGCCCTGACACAGCTAATCACAGAGATGCTGAAGGAGGACAGGGCTGGAGCAGCCAGGGAAAGGCAGGGAGGAATAAATGACAGCAGGATTAATAATAGATCAGAAGAGATGGAGACTTTAGCAAAGTAAAAATCTTGTTGGACTTCCAAGTATGAAGGGTAGACTGGCAGAAAGAGAAAAGGAGAAAGAAGTCACAATGAAATCCAGGGTTCTGAGGGAGGCAACAGAAAGATGTTCCCGGGGCAGAGAAGCAAAGGAAAGCAGGAAAAACAAAACCCCAAACCATTTCCCAGGTCAGGACTCTGCTCTGAAGAATTTAGGAACTGGACTGAAGAAAGGTCTGATTTTGATTCTCATGTAGAATCCTCCAGAACTATTCAGACTCTTTCACTCCCTTCCCCAATCCTGGCTTTACATCATTTTCTCCATGGGACGCAGAAAGCTCCATTTTAGTTTTTCCTTCACTAATTCTTTGCTATCCTGAACGTGCCAAGAGGTTGCCTCACATCTTCAGCTAAGATAAGATTTGGAACTCAATCTGCCCTCTTCTTCAAGGGAAACTGGTTTGTGGATACCCTGACCATGCCGGCATCTGCCAGCTTTCAGTGTTGGAGTTGTGGCTGCTCTCAGGGGGGGAAGCTGCCGAGAAACAACCCACGGAGACAGCCTGTAGCAGGTTAGAACAGGGGCAAGCCTGAATCTCAGACAAGGAGCAATGTCATGAGGTTAATGGGGCAAAGTCAGTCACTGCCAGAGTGGATGGTGGTTATGCGCAGTGGGGCTGGAGGCAGAATGCCCCAGCCAGGAGACCTCCCTGGGTAGTTAGTTGTGTGCCAGCCGGACTCCACAACCCTGTAAATGTCCCGGCCCCTGACACCTTACACAACGCTTCCGCACAGCTCCAACTGAAAAGGCTTCGTTCAGCCTTTGCCAGTGCTACGGTGGTCGCCACCGCCAACGTGCCCCCCCACCCCCCCTTGTACGCACTGCGAGGAAGCTTACATGGAGTTGGCTACTCAAGAGGCCAGGAGAAGCCCACGAGGCTCCAGAGCGAGCCCCCAACGAGGGAGGGAGCCGGCTGCCTGCAGACGCCGGACAGAGCCAGCCGAGCGCGTCCCCGGCATCCGGACCGGCGCCGGCGAGTCAGCCTGCGGAGCCTCAGCGATGCGAACAGACGGCGCTGTCAGACACGCGCCGAGCCCATCCGACCCCGATCCATCAACGCGTCTGTCAAGCCCCAACTCTTCCAGACTCTTATCGGCTCCTGAAAGGCCCGCGCGCCCCCCAGCCTCGACCCCCACCGTCCTCACACTGGTACCTGGCTGCTGGCACATGACACTGTGCATCCTGTCCCTGGCACCGGGCGGGAGCGAGGACCAGACGCCGCATCCTTCCTCCCCGGCTCCCCCCGGCCGGCCCGGACCCCAACCCCGACCCCGCCGCCCGCACGCGGCTGCACAAAGCGCGCCTCCCCGCCGGCCGGGACAAAGCGGGCCAGGGCGCCGGCACCTACCTGGGTGCGGAGCGCCGGCGGGGCGGGCGGGAGCGCGGCGGACGGGGGCGCACCGGTCGTCGCGGCGCCCGCAGCCCGGCCGCGTGGGGCCGTTGCGGGCGGCGGCCGGTGGCTGCCGGCCGCGGGCGCACAGCGGGCGGGCGCTGTCACGGGGCGCGAGCGGCGCGGGGGGCGCGCGGGACCGGCGGCGGCGGCGGGGCGCGTGGCGGCGGCGCGCGGGCGCGAGCGGCGGGACTGCGGCGCCGCGGAAGGAGGACAATAGCCTCCCCCTGCCGCAGGCCGCCGGCTCCCGCGGGAGGCCGGGGACCATCTGGAGCCCGCGGCCCCGCGGGGCTCGGGGCGGGGCCGGAGTCGCCCCCTCCCCGCCCGGCGCCATGGCAACGGCGGCCCCTCTCGGTTCTCCCCACTGCTCCCCGCCCCGGGTCGTTGACCTTCCCCGGGGCCAACGCGGTGGCGGCTCCGCGGCCGGCTCCCGACCCCCACCGCCTTCCGTGTGGGTGTCCCCTTAACCCCCGCCTTCCGGTCCTCGCCAGCCAGCCCCGCGTCAGCCCTCGGCAGCCTGGGTACCCCCCACAGCTTACACGGCTCGGTCTTAGTATGGACATCCCACCTTTGTCCTTCGCCTTTGCTCCAAAATCCGTATCCCCGGGACGCGCAATCCTTTAAATGTCACTCACCGCGGAGATGTCTTCCCGAGATGCGGCCTCTGTTTTCCTTTTCAAATGTTCCTCTTTGGGCACCTCCAGGCCATCTCCCTTAAGCGTTTCTCTCTGCCATCCCCCCTCTCTCCAGTCCTCCTTCCGGCAGGTAGGCTGGCCCGCTTTCCCAAAGCATCGCCATGGTGCTCCTGGAGATTCGCCTTCTCCCAAATCAGATTCTCGGAACAGTCATCGCAGCGGCTTCTCAGCTCCTCTCATTTATCAACCAACAGAATTTCGGCCTAGTCACTGTCTTAAGGGGGGTGGGGGTGGGGGTGGACATTTCTAGGCCTGGCACAGGCTGGGCTTCTCCTTAGTTTATTAGTGGCTGAGTGGTCCAGGGTCTAAGGTCATTAACCAAGGGGAACAGCTCTCTGCTTAGGAGACGAAGAAATGTACCCGAGTTATAACAAACGAATGGGGTGGGTGCTGGCGGTGGGTGCTAAAAGTGCTTTATGTCATGTGACACTCCACCCCCACTCCAGCTCTGAGAAATAGATGCTGTTCTTCCAGACGAGAAAACTAAACTAGGCTCAGGGATGGAGTGGTAATAACAGGCGGCTTTGTTCAGAGCCATTAGGTTCTATCTGCCCCTGAAGAGGTGGGATCGTTTCTATATGGGACTGCCTGGAATTGCCAAGTAAGGGCAATTTGAAAACTATGCTTTCAGTGAATTATTGGGTCCAAGATTTGGTGTGTGTGTTTGTGTGTGTGTGTGTGTGTGTGTGTGTGTGTGTACGCGCGTGTTTGGGAGGGTTGTTTTTTTTTAAGCCAAGGGTCTCACTAAATTGTCTGGGCTGTCCTTGTTCTCAATATCTTCCTGCCTTCAGCACCAGTCACCCTAACCAGCTGGGGTTAAGTTTCATGATGGCTTTTCAGTAATTGAATTTTAGGATTTTTGCTTCTTTCTGAAAAGGTATGCATACTGAAATAAATAAATGTAATTGAACTACTTTCCAGATTTGATTTTGGCAAAGTGAAATAACATGTGTTAAATGGACTTGAAAACATTTGCAAGGTAAAGCAAAATCCTGCTACCAACCCTAACTAGTTGTCATCTCATCTACCTGGCCTTGGTTTTGCTAGTCTATAAAATGGGTTGGGAGGCCAGTGGGTAGTTACATTAAAAGACCACCCTGAAGATCTCTCCCAGCTGTCCATGTTGTGATTCTACCACTAAAATGGAACTTGGCCTTTTGGGGTGCACCTCACCAATACCTGTAATCAGGCTATTTATGGTTATTTTTTTTTTTTTTTGACAGTCACTTTTTCAGGCAATGGAACCAAAGGAGCAAGGGCATACTGTCCTCAGAGGTGAGAGTATATGTTGGAAGGTTCAGGAAGGAGGCCAAGGTGTACATAATGGTCATCAAGGAGGCTTGGACAGGAACTTTAAAGTTGATGGGATGAGAATCAGCCGACCTGCCCAAGGAACCAGAACCACCAAATTGCTGCTGCTGTACTGATTATGGGAACTGAGGATCCCAAGATAGCTTATTAGATAGTGGCCAGGTTATAAGTCAAGGATCTTAGGTCTTATTAGGTCTTAGGATTATCATAACAAGAGCTTTTGTAGAATAATTTCCTACTTTCAGCACTTCATAATCTTAAGACTTTCTAGAGAGTGGGGATATAGCTCAGTGCTAGAGCATTTGCCTAGCATGTACAAGGCCCTGGGTTTGATCCCCACTACCATTGAAAACAAAGCCTTTGTAAGGAATATTCACTTAAGTGAATATCCAAATTCGCAGAATTACGAGCTCATGGTAGAAAGTTGAAGGTTTTTTGATTCCTAATATGTTCAGAGGGTCAGTATAGCAGAATGAGTAAAAGCATCAATTTTGGAGTCAGGCTCCCTTGGTTTAAAATCTAGTTTATTTATGTAGCCTATAAGCTGTGTGACCTTGGACACATGATTACCTTCCCTGGGATTCATTTTCCTCACCTGTAAAATGTGGAGATCAAATGAGTTATTACAGGTGAAATACCAGAACAGCACCCAGCACATAGTAAGCACTCAGCTGGCATCGGCCATCATTATTTCACCAACTTATTACTTTACTGTTTCCCAATTTGGAAAGGACGCATATTCCATAAAGGGAACACTGAGATCACTTGTCATCTCTGCGACTGGGTTGCTTTGGAAACTTGTTATTTTGCTATAGTGAAACAGTATAGTCAATGATGAAGAAAATGTCTGCTTCCTTTTTATGTGAGCTGCAAAAGTGAATGGATGATGTCCACCAATCTGCTGAGCTTCTCAGATAATCCAGATTTGGTGCTTAGATCCCCAGATTCATGGAAAGATCTCGGCTTCTGCCACCCAGCTGATAGATATAGCTGAGTTCACAGCTCTTGTTTGTGTGCCATGGGAGAGGTGTCCCTCCTTCCATCTGGGACTGCTGCTTCTGGCTTCTGCTCCAAGTTTTATCCCTTCCCACACTCTCATGGCCCTCCCGCCTCCTGGTGAGCTCTCTCTGCTGGCTTCTTCCCATCAGCATTTAAATATGCTCAAGTCCCTGCCTGCTGAAAACAGTAAGGAATCCTTGCTGGACACAGTGATGCACGCTTGTTATCCCAGTGAATTAGGAGACTGAGGCAAGAGGATCACAAGTTCCAGGCCAGCCTCAGCAACTTAGCAAGGCCCTTAGCAACTTACTGAGACCCTGTCTCAAAATAAAATTTTGAAAGGGCTGGGGTGTGCCTCTGTGATACAAGGGTTCTGGATTCAATCCCCAGTACTGGGGGCGGGGGGAGAATAAGAACCCTGATGGTTAGCATGTATTGCCCTTACTCTTTGTGTTCCCAGTCTTCTTGAGTTATTCGCATTCACTGGCTCCATCTCTTCTCTGTTCCGTCAAGCATTCACTCAAAAATCATATGGCTTATCATGTGCCAGGCACTGTGCTAGGATCTGAGAATATAATGATGAGTAAAATCAACATTGTCCTCTTGGAGAGGATTCTCTGGTGGGGTTCACAGACATTAATAAAATAATCCTCAGCTATGTAATCACAAAGGATAATGAGCGTTATGAATGAAATGTTCAGGGCACTATAAGAGAGTTTAGCAGAGAGTAGTAACCTGATTAGGGAAGGGAGGGTGGTAAAAGGAGACCTTTCTTGGGTCTTGGGAGCTGAGATCTGAAATAGGAAAAACAGACAGAGAATGGAGAATAATATTAGAAGTCACTGATATTAATTACAAACTATTCTTCTTCTATTTAATACCTATCATTTTATTATTTTAAAAAATTTTTTGGTTCTAGGGATTGAACCCAGAGACACTTTACCACTAAGCCACATCCCCAGCCATTTTTAATTTTTATTTTGAGACAGAGTCTTGCTGAGCTGCTGAGTTGACTCAAACTTGCAATTCTACTGCTAGTGAGTCACTGGGATTATAAGTGTGTGCCATCCTGCCCCAGTACCTATATCATTTTATTGAATTCTTATAACAGATAAGGAAATGGAGACATTTAGTGATTGAGTACTTTATTCAGGGCCATTGAACCAGAAAGGGGTAGAGATGGGATTTTAACCTAGTTCAATACTTGAGCTCATGTTCTTAGCCTCAGAGACAGAGTAGATGATACCAGACCTATGTTGGATGCATAGTGCATATAAGAAATGGAGAGAAGGCCACTGTGGCGGGAAAACAGAGGGTAAGAGGGAATGTGCAGTGAATTGCAGCTGGGAAGACAGGCCAGGGCCATATCAAGCAGAACTTTCTATATCAGTTAAAGAATTTTGATTTTACCTTTAATCCCTGGGACACGATTGAAGGTTTGAAACAAGTGATACAAACAATTTTGTATATGAAAAAACAAAACAAACGAAACAGATGACTCCAGCTGCTGAGTGGGGAGTAGGTGGAAGGAGTGCAGAGGTGGATATGAGAAACCTGTTAGGAGGCTATCACTTCTGTTCAGGTGAGAAAGAAGATGGTGCCTTGCTTTCAGATGTTGGCAGTGGAGATAAAAGCACACAGGCAGGAAACATTGACAAGATTAGCAATGGGTTAGAAGTGTGGGGTGGTGGTGAGAAAAAAGGGGTTGTCAAGGATGGACTCTGTAGTGGAAGAATGGAGGAACCAACACTGAGTCGAGGAGGATTTCAGGATGACCAGGTTGGGGCAGGGAGATTATTGGTCTTGGAACCTGCGTTTGAGATGTCTTTTATTCAAGTTAAGATGTTGAGTAGTCAATTGTATCTGGGTGTGGAATTCAGAGAGGAGGTCTGGACTCAAGATATCCAGTTAGAAGACATTGGTCCAGGGACTGATGGTAATTGGAGGGGATAGATGAACATAGATGCAATTGATTTAAAGAGCTTTCAACGAGGTTGTCAATAATCTGATTGCTAAATCCAGTTGTTATTTCCAATAGCCGTCTTACTGTTCCGCTTGGTAGCAATTGATTCTAATTATGCCCTGAACTTCTGGAGATTCTCTTATGGTTTAGGATTGCCACACTCTCTTGGTTTTCTTTCAACTCCTGTGGACCCTCTTCTGTTTCTGTTATGGGTTCCTCTTCTGTTTGTCACTTAATTTTGTTGTTGTCTTTGATAATGTTGTTGATGATGGTGTGTCTAAGACTTTTCTTATTCTATGTGCCCTTCCTGGGCCATCTTATCCACTGGGCAACTCAAGTGGTGTCTTTAATACTTCAGTCTGACAGATCATGCCTCTGCTGGAAACCCTTCAGTAGCTGCCCATTTGGGATAAAGCCAAAAGTTCTTAACAAAGTCTCCACGTGCTGTGTACCTTTCCAGCTTTTTCTCCACCCCTCCCTTGGTGCTCTGTGCCTAACCATAGGCACCTCCAGGAGCTTTCCCACTGTGAGTGGGATTTTGAACAGGCTATTCCTTCTGTCTGGAATCCTCTTCCTTTCCCATTCACCAAATGATTACTCATCCTTTGGGTCGTAGTATAGATGATCCTTCTTTTGGAAAGCCTTCTCTGAGCTCCCTGTCTGGGAGAGGGGCCTCTGACAGCACTCCATCTTGGGTCACCACCACCCACTGGTTGTTTTTCCTTTTGGACTGTGAGGTCTGTGAGAGAAGAGAGAACATTTATTTCACAGTTGTAGCCCCGGCAGAGCAGACCCATAGATATTTGTGCAATAAACTAACGAGTGCCAGAAAAGACCTTGGGGAGAAGATGAATCTTTATTGTAAATAGATAAAACTAAATGTTTTCATTTCAAACCATGTGTTTCTCATTTCTTTTACCCCTAATCTATCTTCCATTACTTAGGCAACAGTAAGCACTTTGAAGATGCTCTGCCCTCTGCACAGGGATGCTACAGAGAGATCAGAATTAAATTCTTGGCTTTTGAACCCTAAACTAGACCTTTAAAAATCTATAGCAGAGGGCTGGGGGTATAGCTCAGTGGCTGAGCACATGCCTGGCACGTGAGAGATCCTGGGTTCCATCCCCAGCACCATAAAAAACATCTATAGTGGAGATGACGTTCTTTCTTTTTATATTCTATAGCTACTTCCTGCTGAGGGGACGATGTTCTTGAAAGCTTCAGTTTTTAAGTTGTAAGAGCCATGTGCGTGAGAGAGATTTTTTTTTTTTAAATCCAGAAGCTTCACTTTAAATACCAAGAGACAGAACCCGCTAAACCTAAAGCCCAGAGTTTATGCCATCATCTGTTGAGCTGAAAGAACATGTGAATTTCCCCTCCAAATAGAAAATATAATCCTTTCTGGGCTTGGAGTAGAATTGAAAGGGGTAGGGAGAGAATGTCGAGAGCATTAGGTATACCCCTGGGGCTCTGTCCTCACCTCCAGAGGGTAGTAGTTGGAGGAGGCCTAGGCTCTATTTCATTCCTGGAACTCTGAGAAGACATGACCTTTCAGAGTAGCCCAGGCTGTCAGGGGACAACTGCCACAGAATGAAAATGGAATCATTCATCATCTGTGCAGGTGAAGCAGGGTTGAGATGATCTCCCCGTGTCCCACCCAGCCTTCTTATCTGCTAAGTCCCAATCTTTTGGACATTTGGAAGGAGTCCAGAAAGTTCCTTGGTGCCATCCCCTGATGGGGTGGGGGGACAGAGAGAAATATAAGTATTTCTCTCTCTCTCTCTCCCCCCCCATGTATGTAAATATATATATATATATATATATATGTGTGTGTGTGTGTGTATTTCTACCTATATATCTCTATATACATATATACATATATATGTATTTGTATATATATGTCTATATATACATATAGATATAGATAGATAGATAGATATAGAGAGAGAATACGCATGAGCTCACACACTGAGAACTAAAAAAGTCAGTGTGCCTGTGGGGACTGGGGTAGAGTGTGGGATGCGAGCGAGAATCACATAGAGGCTGAGGGTGAATGGCCAGGGCCCAGATGGAATTCAGCAGTACCAGGGACAGCTGAGGTTGAAGCTCAGAACCATTACTGTGATTTGTCTACACCAAGAGCCCAGGATCCACTTGCCAGGGACTCTGTGGCAACTGCAATTGCCATGGAGCCCAGTGGCCAAGACCAAGTGAAGGAAGCTATACTTTGTTAGGCAAGAGAGACAGAAGATGACACCTGGCCTTGATGCCCCTTCCCTGATGTCAGAATGGACATAAACTCCCAACCGGAACATCACGAGGAGAAGGGGACTGAGAAGAGAAATCTAAGAAACTGAGTTTAAAACTTACAATGATTGAGTCATCTGGAACTGATGAGGGTTATTCTTTTTCGGCCATCAGTAGAAACAGGGACTGAGAATAAAGAAAAGTACATATTTCCTCACCTGAGTCTATACCTTGAAATTGTAAACAAGCCTGCCACTGTAGAAAAGATTCGAAAGGTGTGTTTGCAAGGGAGCTGGGCAACTCATAAGGCCTGGCTCAATTTCCTGTAACTACTTTAGACCAGGATGCCAGCTTGATTTTGGCCAGCTGAGGTCATGATTTGCAAAGGATGAACATGTATTTGAAAGCAAACGTCTGCAGATGAGACTACAAAGTCTTACATTAAATTAACATAATAGTGGGGTGGGCTGAGCGCAGCACGGGAGATGGAAGAGAGTCCTTGCTTGAGCCTCCTTGGACAGCATCAAAAAATTCTGGAGTCTCAGGAGTCCCAAGGGCTGTGTTCTGAGCTGAGCAACGTTGTGAGTACATACTACTATTGACTAAATTGGGGAAACTGGAAATGATTTGAGGACATAGATATATTACATCCACTTATCTCTGTCCAGTTTAATTCAAAACAATCCTTATTTATGGACCATCCATCCCAAACTATTTTTAACTTGCAAACCTAAATGCCATTAAAAACTGGGACCATTTGAATGATTCTGACCCACCTAGGAGCAGGATGGGATCAACTCAATGCCTTTGATTTTACCAGTCAATAATGAATCACTTCTTTCTTCTAAGCAGCTCATATTACTAAGCCCCGGGAATATTAGGCCCTTTGAAAAAGTGTCTTCTCACAACCATATGCCTGAAATAAATTTTGGCAGCATCTGTTTAATGATAATAGCTGAAGAGGACATCATTGGGGTTCCTTGATCAAATTACGCTAGAAAATGTGAGCTGTGCTGGGAAATCTACAGTGCCAGAGTAGGTTTTGTGTACATCTTCGAGGCTGCAGACGTTTGTGGTCAATTTTCTGTGTCTTGGCCTAATTTACTTGTGCCATGGCACACAGCTAATAGCTAGCTAGTCATCTCAACTATGGCTGGCATCTGAAACTTCCTGGAGGTTCAGCTATCAGACTCCAGACTCTCTGACCTTGTTTGAACTCTGGCTCATCATTTTCTAATTGTATGACCTTGGACAAGGTATTCATCTTCTCTAAGCCTGAGTTTCCTCATCTTTAAAAAAAAAAAAAAAGGGGGGGGGGCGCGTGCAGCAAGCAAGAATTTTACAGAAGGAAGTTGTGGTAAAAAATTAAACAATGCTCGTGAGGTGCAGGGTGCCAGTGCCAGGTAGGGGGCCAGTGAGAGTTAACTCTTGCCTACATCATTATTTTACCTTTGGTATGTAGGCAAATCTTTCTATAAGTAAAATATAATGTCTGAAAAGCTGCATTTGCATTAAAGGTTAGTGGGGGGAGATTATTTGCATTACAATAGGAGTTCTCAGTTTATGAAAGAATTGATAGCAGGATTTCTTTTAAACAGTCAACTTCCTAGTATGTCTAAAATTATCTGATCCACACAAAACTTAGTTTGTACAATGTTTTAGGAACGCAGCTAGTGTACCCAGCATGGGGCATCTGTAATACGATCATTCAGGCCAGGTCTGAACCACTGTGACAAGTTAACAATAACAATCCTGAGTATTCCCCAGGCCCCTTTATAAAGGGATTAGATGGATTCTTTGTGGTTTCAAAGGGCAGATCTGGGACCAATGGGTGGAAGATATAGGGTTGGGGAGATGGGAAGAGATTTTAGCTTGATATAATGAAAAACTCTCTACCAAACCACTGCTGTCCAAAGCTGGAATGAGTTGTCTCTGAGGTAGCAAATTTTCTAACACAAGATATTCAAGTAAAAGCTAGATATCAACTTGTTGTGACTATTGGCATGACTATTGCATGAAATGGGGAGGCAAAGTAGGTCAGTTTCCCAATCCTAAATATACTATGCAAACTGAATTGATTCCATCTTGGATGCCAGGAAGAGATTGAGGAAAGAAGTAGAGTAGGGTGGGGAATGAAGGAACAAATTGGAACAAATGTTGCTCCTCTGGCCAAGAAATACTGGATTAAATGACCTCTAAGATTTCTTCCAATTTAAAGATTCTAAAACTCTCAAATTGTTTCAAAGATGTTATTTTAACTATATTCCTGGGAGAATTTCCCTATTTTCATTGTGGAAAACTAGAACATAACACCTTAAGTAAGTGGTAAGATGGGAAAAGAATTCAGTCATTCTGACCCTTTTTAGACTTTTGATCCCACAACCTCTTTTCACCTGGTGAGAATGAAAACTGGGGAAGCAGAAGACAAAAAGGACCTTAAAGCTAGAACAGATGGAAATCAAGACAACTTTAGAGATCAGTGGAAAATTAGATCAAATAAGTTTCCAAATTACTAGCTCTAAATATTGTGTGCGCTAGCATTCCTGGTAAAGTACTTCAGAGTACTATCATCATGCAAAGACGGACCCAAGACTGAACATGTGAAGCCAATATCCTCTTTAATGAGCTACTGGAAGAAGAATCTTTGTCCCAATTGGCCTATTTGTCTTTCAAATAAAGTTGATCATCTGGTCTTCTAATCAATAGGTTTTCTTGGCCATATGTGACCAAATCACATTTTATTTCTATCCCCAAGGCCTCTAGGCCACAAAGCATACTTCCCTTCCAGTTGACATCTGCTGGCAGGACAGATCCAGCCCTGTTTAGCGAGAAGATAAAAAGCCAATCAGAGATCAGAACCGCTTTGAGATACCGATTTTATTGGTTATCTAGGCAAAGGAAAACTGGACATCAACAGAAAGGGAATGACATCCCCTGGTGAGAAATCAGAGACTTGGCATAAAGGGTGACTCAGCCAGGAGAAACAGGAAGCTACCCAGTATCATCGACAGGAAAGGCAGAAAGCACGGGGAATGGGTTGAAGAAGAAGCTGCTCAGTATGCAAACTCCAGTATCATCCTGGGGAGAGAACCTTTGCCTATAAGTCTTAGAAAGAGGAAGAACAGATGCTGTAGTCCACGAATTGGCACAAACGTCAGCACCACCACTCAGCCTCCAGTGCCCCCTAACCTAACAGCCTGCTGCAAGCACATCCCTGTCTGACCCCTGATAGGAGAGCAGTGGTGAAGTTGCCCCAGATTCCGTGCTCCAGGTGGAGAAGGCCTCAAGAAGGTGAAGAGATGAGCTAATCTGAGCTTCATGGCCCCATTTCCAAGGATGTGATTAGTGGAGAGTCACCTGGGACCTGCTCCATTTCAGGAAACCCGGTTATGGGAACCGGTGGGGGACAGACTTTGCTCAGGACCCGTGAGAAACATTTAACCCTTTCTTGTTGTCCATACGGGAAACAGCCTCTCTTAATAGTTGCTAGATTCTTTCCCGGGGCAGAAAGTCCTCAATTGGATTTCATTTACATTAAGGGGACCTCAAGGACATTTTCTACCTCAGTTTCTAGGGTCCACTTTTTAGGGCATTTGAGTATTCTGGGAGAAGCTAAGGATAATAAATGACTTAAGAAATGTTTAAGAATAATATATACAGACAGGGCACATGCAAGAAAGGGAAAGATGGTTCAACAGTCCCTAAAATGTCACTGTTCATCTGATGACATTACCTTAGATGGTCTGGTTCCTTTCAAACCCTTGGTTTTGAGTCAGAATCAATCTGGGGCTCTTGAGGTGGGGTGTCTTCTGACCAGGCAGGGAATTTCTTCTGAGAATAAACAGAATATCCAAAATGTACATGAAACAGCAATCCAATCTGAGGTGGCAGAGGAATGGGAACAGAACCTATGTTACCCAGTCTAATAACTGGACAGAACTGGCCTCCTGAAGACACGGCTAGTACGACCCTGAAGGCCAGAACTGAAAATATTCAGTCACATGCAAAGGCTCCTTGGTTGACTAAAGTGACAATGACATTGGGCAGTTTTAAAAAAAAAAATTTTCTCTGGACCTCACATTTCTTCATCTACTGAAGAGAACTGATCATCTCAAGTCCCTTCTGACTGTAACATTCTGTTGCACTGAGGATGCAATAGTCTGAGTAAAAATGCTTTTTTTTTGTTTTGTTTTGGTACCCAGGATTGAGCCCGGGGGTGCTTAACCACTGAGCTACATCTCCAACTTGTTTTCTTTTCTTTTTTTTTTTTTTAATTTTGAAACAGGGTCTTTCTAAGTTGCTTAGGACCTCACTAAGTTGCTAAGGCTGGCTTTAACTCCTCCTGCCTCAGCCTCCCCAAGCTGCTGGGATTATAGGTATGCACCACCATGCCCAGAACTCCACATTTTTAAAACCATTTTTAACATAGGCACGGTGGTGCATGCCTATTATCCAAGTGGCTAGGGAGGCTGAGAAAGGGGGATCATGAGTTCAAAGCCAGCTTCAGCAACTTAGCGAGGCCCCAAGCAACTCAGTTAAACCCTGTCTCTAAATAAAATATTAAAAAAGGGTTGGGGATGTTAAGTACCCCTGGATTCAATTTTCCATCCCCCCAAAAGTAATAATAATAATAATATAGAGTCCAACAGCATATTAGTTACTAGACTCAAATAGGTTGGTGTATACACTGATTTTTTTCCCGTTATTAGGGATTGAACCCAGAGGCACTTTACTACTGACCTATATCCCCAGCCCTTTTCATTTTTTGAGAGAGGTTCTCATTAAGTTGCTGAGGCTGGTCTTGAATGTGCAATTTTCCTGCCTTGGACTTCTAGGGCCTGAGATTATAGGCACATGCCACCACACCCAGATCTCCAGTCTTAGTTTGTGGGAGACAAGTGAATCTGAATTCATTGACTCTGCAGTTTTTGCACAGAGTGGTTGGAGTCTCATGGTCATGTTAATGTTCCCATACTACTGAGCTCCCAAGCAGCTGGGAAGGTCACATTCATGTGGAAGATACACCAGGTAGCTGTATGAAAGTGGAAAGAGGAACTAAGAGATTTTTATTTCAGATTCTGGCTCTGACATTTACAGACTGTCATACAACTTCTTCTTGGAACCTCATTGTCATAATTTATGAGATGATAACATCTCCTTTATAGGGGAAGATTACTGAAGAGAAATAAGAAAAAGTGAGGTGTGCTTATCAGAGTCAACGCTCATCAGATGTCAAGCCTGCATCAAACCTTGCCTGAATACAAGGGTAAATGCTGTAAAAGTCCTGATGGTTGGCCCTAATATCAAAAGATTCCTTCAGTCCTTTTGCCTCTATGCAGTGGAGAGGGCACTGTGTCCCTGGCTACCTTTGTTAGGCCTCCTCCCTTTAGGATGGTATTGGGCGTTCCCTTGCATCTTCATCCCTGAGGCTCATTCCAAGGACCAGGGCTGGAAGCCAAGAGGCCAGCTCACCTGAAGTGCTTTGCCACTGGCAACCGTTCCTCCACCCTTCCTTCCCAATGCGTCTCAAGGTGGAGCATTTTTGCTGAGCCGACACTGTGGGAACTATTTTAAAAAGCCATTCTCAGTACCTTGGTTTCTCACCCATCAAATAGTGAAGATAACAATTATCTTTCAAAGTAGTTGTGTGACTGAAATAATCCCTGTGAGGAGCCAGTGGTGGCCAACAAGTTAGTTCCAGTCCCCTTGGCAACTCCTTTTCCAAAAGGGGACAAGAGAGAAAGGGTGAAAGGGAGAGAACTCCAGTGATTCCCAAATGCCAAGTTCTTATTGATCTGGCGGTTTTGATGAATTTTCCATAAATAAAAGCCACCTTCCTTCAATACTCTTGAGCACCTGAGATGGGGAGGAGGGACAAAGGCACTGGGCAGACTGGAGAAGGGCATGATTCGGTGTCAGTAGACATGTTCTCTGCAGTAGCACCAAGCCTGTGTACTAGGCAGGCATTCTGCCAGCTCCTCAGCCTGTTCTGTCCGATCCTAGCTTCTTGGAGCTGGAGTGGAAGAATTTTCCCTGAAGGAAAGCAGCCAACACCCTGTCCCACCCTTCTCTTTGGGCAACTCTTTGCCAGGCAGAAATCTCTTCGGCGTTTTCTTTTGGCTGCCCATGAACAAGCTGCCCGATCACTGGCGGTTATGGATTTTGGCACCTTAGCCTTGTCCCGCAGCTGGAGCCCGAAGGACTACCTTCCTTCTTTCCAGCTGGGAACATCCGCAGAAAGCGCTTTGCTGAGTTGCGGTCAGCGCTACATTTAGTGCAGTCGGTTAGCCTAAGGGAAGGGCCTGGTGGGGCGGGGCAGGCCGGGTCCCCTGGAATCGGCTGGGGAGAAGCTTGGGACAGGTGCCAGATAAAATATAGGGCGCCCAGTTTTGAATTTCAGATTAGCGAATAATTTTTTTAGTATTTGCCCTAAATATTGTACAAGACATACGTAAACGGGTTAAAAAAAAAAATCTTGTTCATCCGGAGCTCGGTCTAACAGGCCGTTCGGTTCTCCTCTGCTCGATCTGGGAAGCGGAGGCTGGCCTGGGGCAGAAGGACCCACCTGGGGGTCCGGAGCCAGCGTGGCGCCCCGCACCAGGGGCCCGCGGTTTCTCCCGGCGGAGGGAAGCTTCCGAGCGCCGAGGAAAGGGCTGAGGGCTGCGTGTCGGCGGCTCCGTGGGAAAGTCTCTATGGGAGGAGCCGCGACCCGGCCTCCCGCTCACCCGCCCCCGGGCCGCCGCGGCTCCAGACCCGGCGCGGGCGGCGCCCGGTGCGCAGGCGCGCCGAGTAGGGGCGGGGCCCGCAAGCGCGCGGGCGGGAAGGTTGGGCTCGCGCTGCGGGGCGTGGGTGCCGGTGAGGTCGAAGCTCGGGCGGAGCAAGAGGCTGAGGCCGCCGGAGGCACCTCGCGGCTGCGCGCCGCTGTTGCTCCCTTTGCGGAATGGAGGGGATGGCCTCGGCCGTCTGCGAGGTGATGCCGGGGAGGGAGATAAAGCACAGAAAGCCACTTTCTGAGGAGAGGCTCTTTGGCAAGAGGCCACGAAGTTTGGGCCAAGGGGGCCGGCGTTGCCCAAGATGGAGGCAGAAGGTTCGCGAATGCTAGGAGAAAGTCGGCGCAGGGCGGAGGACACGGGTCAGGCAGCTTGAGGCCGCGCCCGGGGTGCCCAGCGTTGAGGGTCGGGTTCCACGTGAGGAACGACCCCGGGACGCCGCCGAGGACGAGGGGTTTCGCGCACGCGCGCCGGGAGGGGCTGAGTGACAGCTCAGGCGGCCCCGCGGGGCGCACCGGAAGAGGGCGCTGCGCCCTCCACGTGGCGGCTCAGGCAGACCCGGGCAGCCATCGCCTCGCGCGACGCTTAGCGTCTGGCCTGTCCCGCCCTGCCTGGCGGTGAAATGGCCTCACAGCCTCCGAGGGCTGCTCGGAGGGGCCGGATATCCAGCCCCGTTACCGACCGCGGAACGCGGAGCATTCGCGTTCACAGTCGGGAGAGCCCCAGCGGCTCTCCCTGTGGATGGAGCCTCGGAGATCTCACAGAGGGGGCGCAGGAAGGCAGAGGGTTGCGAAGCAGGGTGCAGGAAACGCCTGGAAATTCTGTTTGCTAACTGTGGCACAGACTAGGGTCCTAGTTCCCAAATTCTCTTACTCAGAGCGCCCCGCCTTTAAGAAAGGGCATAAGCGTAATAATTCTTGTGCTGCGTTAGTGTGGAAGTGAGAGCCTACTTTTCGTGAATAATAATGGGAATTAAATGCATTTTATTTTAAAGTATCATCAAGATTTAATGTTTTATTCAGACATCTTGGAGTCCTATTCAACTTAAAATATTGTGTGAGGTGTTTTGTTTTGTTTTCTACAGTGCTGGCGGAACAACCCCTGCACAAGCCAGTCAAGGGCTCTACCACTGGACTATACCCCCAGGCGTTACTTGTAGTCTTTATTGCACATGAACTTGTTAGAAATAGTAGATAATGCCTACTAAGTACTTACTGTATGGTAGACATTGTGTTAAACATTTTATGCATATTATTTGTTTCCTTTCAGGAGCAACCATATACGGTGGCTTTGTCCTCGTTTTCATTTTTTTTTTTTTAGTGGTAGGTGGATACAGTACCTTTATTGTATGTATGTATGTATTTTTATGTGCTGCTGAAGAGCCAACTCAGTGCCTCATACGTACTAGGAAATCACACATGTGCTGGGAAAGTGCTCTACCACTGAGCTACAAACCCCAGCCCCATCCTCATTTTTATAGATGAGGAATTGAGTTCGGAGAGGTTTAGTAACTTGCCCAAGGCTATATACTGGAATTTGGCACATCAGAGATTCAAACTCAGACATTTTTGCCTCCAACACTCTTAAATAATATTTTAACCCTCAAAAATGTTAATGAAAGATAAAGAAGGAGCTGGAGATATAGCTCAGTTGGTAGTGTGCTTGCCTCGTAGGCACAGGGCCCTGGGTTCAATCCCCAGTACCAAAAAATAAATAAATAAAGATGATTCATAATCAGATGTCACTCATTCATGTTGGCTTATTTGGAGAGAGGAAAAAAAAAGAAAACTCCCACTTAATTTTTCCTTAATTTTTATTTCGAGATGCACTTATCCTCTAAATACTGCAATTTATTGCCTCAGTTTCCTGTCTTGTTGGGCACTGTGTTGAATTTCACTGTTTCCTTTCTTAGGTTGCTCTGCTCTGAACAACGCAAATGTGACACTTCACAAGAAGGAATGCAATATATAGGGGGAAATTAGTTTTTATCATATAAATTTATTATTACCATAATTTTTAAAGAAGATTGTGTTTTCTTTGCATTATACTTTTTCAGATTTTGAGATATTTAATAATTTACTGGAAATGTGAAACAGAAACATCAAAGGGAGTGTTGCTAGAAGGGCAGCTAATGATTTCCATAGAAGCAGTCAATTCTAAGCACCAGCCAAACGCTCTTCATTGTGTAACAACTAGTAAGTAGAAGAAGAAAAAGAAATGATTTTCTATTTAAGTTTTATCATGATTTTTATGGCATAGTTTATGTAAAAAGTTCAGTTAGTCATAATCTTTTATCATGTAGTTAAAAAACCAAAACCAAGCAGGCAGTGGTGCATGCTTGTAATCTCAACTAGTCCAGGGGCTGAGGCAGGAGGATGGCAAGTTTGAGGCCTGTGGGCAATGTAGTGGAATCTGTCTCAAAATAAAAAATAAAAGGGGCTGGGGATGTATCTCAGAGGTAGAGCACCCCTGGGTTCAATCTCCAGTACCATAAATAAACTCCAAGTGATCATGTACTAAGTATCTGGTGATAGATTCTCAAGTGTGTCATAGGAAAGGAGCAGAATGACTCTTTTTTTTAGTTTTTTATTGAACATGTCACAGGAATACGGTCAAAAAGACCAAAGCCCATGTCATCATCAGACTCCTCTGATTCTTCTTTCTTTGCTTCCACTTTCTTCTTAGCTGGGGCAGTGGTGGTGGAGGGAGCAGGACCTCCTGCTGGTGCTGCACCCTGCTGGAGCAGGCCCACCAGCCCCTACCTTGCAAACGAGGCTCCCAGTGTTGACATTGGCCAGGGCCTTTGCAAACAAACCAGACCAAAAAGATTCAACATTTACACCAGCTGCTTTAATAAGAGCGTTGATTTTAGCCTCTGTGATGGTCACCTCATCATCGTGCAGGATGAGGGCAGAGTAAATGCAGGCCAGCTGGGAAACAGAGGCCACGATGCTAACTGCGAGTGCTGTACTAGGCACTGGATGAATGAGGGCCTCACCCCAACGCAGCCTTAGCTTCTTGGAAGAACGAGCACCTTGGCGCCAGCTGGGGCAGGCCAGAATGACTCTTAGCACAAGATTATTTGGCTTAAATTAAAATTGCTGAGAAATAATTTTACTCTTGCCCCTTTTTTTTTTATTATAGCTTATTCATTGTACATATTCATGGGTTTTCTCTGTGACATTTCATACATGCCTGTATGTGTTTTGTTCAATATATCCTTTCTAATACCCTCTCTCTCTCCTCCTTTTCTTCTTCTTTTCTCAGAAGTTGTCTTCTTTCAGGTTGTTATTTTTTTAGTTGCTCTTGGATTTAATCTGCTCTTATCACAGCAATATTGAATTTTACCTACTTTTTATTTCTAAGGCAGTTGCAAAAGAAGCAAACAATAAAAGGAAAGGGAAAAGAAATTATGAATAACATACTTGGATGAATCCTGACCTATAGTTAGTTTGAAAATATCTTTTCCACATGTTTCTTTTTCTTTCATCATTTTTGCCTGTATTTTTTTAGAGGAAAATGATACATTTTAACTCTGAAATACACTTTCTTGACTGTGAAGTGCTATCTTTTTGCCTCTTTTGTGTGCAGTGGATGTGTGCGTAAAGAACCGGCCCCTCAGCCCTAGAGTGTCACTTGGAGTCCCAGTTCAGATTGGATACTACACTGGACTCTAAGATACTTGCTTACCTAAACAGAAACAACCTCTTCTGTGTACTTAATGTTAAAACATTCTTAAGAGTGTGATAAATTGGTTTGCAGTTACTCTGAATGAACTAAGTAGGGCTGGGTGGTTTCCCTGCTCATGATAGAAGTGCTTAACTAAGTGGTTAGGGTGACTATTGGTCTGTAAATGGTTGAATTAGTTTGTACAGCATTGATTTCACTCCAAAACATAGGACTGGGCAATAATAACTTCTGTCAAGAAACCCAGTTCTATAGGCATTTTGAGCTAATGGACGGTCATCAGCCTGTCTAATATGGAGGGCTTTTCTTTTTATTATCTTTGATCTTCATGCAATTATGTTTATAATTTTTTTGGCAGAAAAAAGTTGGTACTTGACAAAAAAAACATTACAGCATTACAGAAGCATATTATGGAGAATGAGACTTTCTAAGTCCTCAAAATAATTATTAACTAACATTCACTATATATTGTTCATGTTTTTCTGTACATATGTTCATAATTACCAGTTCTTTAAAAAATAGAATATACTAAGGACTATGCCATGTGCTTTTCAGCAACAGTACTTTGTAGGTAGCATTCATGTTTAACATACAGAGTTCCCATGTCATTAGTTTTTGGAAAAAAGATATACAAGGCTATTTATTTTTAGGTTTTTGTCAAAGTTATATATGCTTGGTTTTAAAAGTTAAAAGGTTCAATGAAATACTACAAAACCTGTAATTCCCCTGCACACTTGTACCTTTTCAACTTTTCCCCTACTAGAGGCTAATAGTTTTGACTCAGCTGATTTGTGTGACTGTATCTGGATTTCTCTATTTTTAGGCAATGATTTATTGTCTTCCCACTATAGAAGATGATAGCTCTCTTTCATATCTCCAACTCTACCATGTATGTTTCTTCTAATTAATTTTCCCACCAAATGGACATCATTATTTTTCTCATTATTATGGCCATAAAATGCCATTCACTCATCTTGAAAAGTGATATTTTTCTTTAAATTTTATCTTTCACTAATTGTTTAATTTTTTGTACTTTTATCATGTATACAACGCCCCAAACTTCGGCTTTTGTCTAAATCTACTCTTAAATATGTTCCAACATATCAGGTGCCTGTCAATTTCATCCTGTGAAAAACTCGTACTAGAATTTTCTGACCTGCTCTAATCTTGACTTTGATGCTCTCTGATTCTGGCAGCTAATGTCTTGGATCTTCCCCTTTGTTGTTATTCAGAATGTCTATTCAGTTTTTTCCCTTGTGTTGGATTTTGTGGTTCCTGAATCCTATTATCTTCTTTTTCTTGGCTTACTTCTCGCTTTGATGACTCTCAGGCTCTAGTAGCTTCTGAAAAAGAGTGTTTGGGGGAGGTAAATTTCTTAAGATCTCACATCTCTGAAAATGTTACATTCCACAACTGATTGATAGTTTGAGTTTAGGATTTTAGGTCAGTATTCATTTCTCCTCAGAACTTTAATGACAATTGTAGTATTGTTCTCTAATCTCAGGAGTTGCTATTGAAAATTCATAGTCTTTCTGATTACTTTGTCATCTTCTCATGAGTGTATATGATCTTTATCTTTGTGTTAATTATGGTAAATAATGCTAGGTGCTATAGCAAACCCTGAAATCTTAGTGGCTTAATACAGGAAACGTTTATTTTCTCTTTATTTCATTGTCTGATGAGTGTGAATAGAGATGCATTTTGTTTTATGCAGGATCCAAGCTGTTTGTCTTGTTCTATTCTCCCCTAGACCCTTTAAGGTCTCTCCATTCAGATAAGGATGGGGAAAGAGCAAGGCTTATTAGAAGTCAAAGACTTTCACAGGGTAGACTTGGAAATTATGTGTATTATTTCTCTTCCCTTTCCATTGACTGGGATTTGGTCTTTTTTTAAAAGTATTTTTATTAGTTGTTGATGGACCTTTATTTTATTGACTTATTTATATGTGGTGCTGAGAATTGAACTCATTGCCTTACACAAGCTTGGCAAGTGCTCTAACACTGAACTACAACCCTAACCCTGGGATTTAGTCTTAATGCCACAATGCTGTGATTTACAAGGGAGATGACAAAGTGTAGTCTAGTTGTATGCTCAGGAAGAAGAGAACAGGACACTTGTGAGTACCAGCAGTCTCAGAATTCAGTGATGTGCCTTGCTGTGGGTCTGTTTTTGTCCATTGTGCACTGCACTTAGTGGGCCTTTTCAATTTGTAAACTCATGTCCTTTGGTTCTATAAAAATCTGCCTTGCATTTCTTTTTTCCCTCTTTTTCAACTTCTGTCATTTAGCTATTGGATTTCCTAAACTGATTTTTAAAAATCTTTTTTGTCCTATTTTTCATTTTTTTCTACTTTCTAGGCAACTTCCTCACATTTGTCTTCCAACCATTTGATGGATGTTCTCATTTGTGCTATCACAGTTTTTATCCCCAAGAGCGTTTCCCCTTTCTTCTTCTTTTTTTTTGGGGGGGGGGGTGTGATTTCCTGGGTATTGAACCCAGAGGTGCTTTACTCCTGAGCTACATCCTCTTCCCCTTTTATTTTTTGAGATGTTCTCCCTAAATTGCTTAGGGCCTTGCTAAGTTGATAAAGCTGGTCTTGAACTTGTGATCCTCATATCTCAGCCTGCAGAGTCCCTGGGATTATAGGCATGTGCCACTGCCCAGCCCCACTTCTTTATGTTCTTATTATATCACATCTTGCATTTGTTTGAGGGCTGCATCTCATCTTTCTGATTATATAGAATTTTTTTTAACAAAAAGTTTTCTGTACCTCCTGTTGCTGTTACTTTTTCTGTTTGATCTGATTTGTTTTTCATGTTGGAAGAACAAGTTCTTCCTTATCCTGTAATAAAGATAATTTAAGCTCTACTGAAATTCATTTTCTCAGTTGAGTATTTTAATTTAACTTAACCCCTATTTCCAGAGGTTCCTAATACTGCCATTCCTGAGTCTTTGGGGATTTTGTCATATAATTCAGATGGTTTCATGGCTTTTTCCCTTTCTCCTTATAATGAAATTTCTCATGTCTTCCAAATCCTTTCCTACTAGGTCTTCTGTTTTTTAATTTCCAGGATTTTATTATATTCCTCTTTCTCTTATTTAACCTTGTGGGGTTTTGTCTTAAAAAAAAATCTCTGTTCTATTTTATCAAGATTTTAGGAAGGAGTGAAAATAGATGTGTGTTAAGTCTGCTGTCTTTATCTGGAACTGCAAAGTGGTGTCTTTTAAATTTGGTTTGAAGCCACTGATGAGGAAGAATATGTATTAGTTATGGAGGGCTGCTGGAGCAAAGTATCACTAACTGGGTGGCTATTAGAAAAGTAAATGTATCCTTACAGTTTTGGAGACTAGAAGTCCAATATCAAGGTGTAAATGGGTTGGTTCTTTCTGGAGATTCTAGGAGAAATCTGTTCCCTGCTTCTCTCCTTGCTTCTGGTGATTGCCAATAATCCTTTCTGTTTCTTGGCTTGTAGGTATGTCATTTCATCTTCATATGACTTTTTCTTTGTATTTATGTTTGTGTCTTCACATATCCTTCTCATAAGATTAGCAATCATTGGATTTAGGACCACCCTAATCCAGTTTGACTTAATCTTAACTTGATTATATCTACTAGATTATATCTAGTACTTCAAAGTATCTTTTAGGGGTACAAAACTAGCAAATTTTCTTTTTTCTTTCTTTTCTTTCTTCTTTTCTTTCTTTCTTTTTTTTTTTTTTTTTTTTTTTTTTTTTTTGATGGGATCTTGCTTTGTTTGCCCAGATTGGCCTCAGACTCTGGTACTCAAGCAGTCCTCTTGCCTTCCTCTCCCAACTAGCTGGGACTACAAGCATGTACCACCATGCCCAGCTCCTGAACTAGCAGATTTTATATCTGAAAGGATCTTTATGAAAGGCAGAGGGATGGCTAGTTTTCTCCTAATTGTTGAAGGCTTTAACAAACATGATTACTTGTCACAATTTTTCTGAAAATATGTGGACTAAGATGTTAAATTATATTAGAGTTATGGGAAAGGAGTTGTATGTAGTCATCTAAATTTTGGACATGCTGGTTAAAATAACAAGGATTTCTTTATTGTGGATCTTCTTAGGACATTTAATTAGCCAATGTAAGCTGTGAAACATAATGTTTGCGAAATGCTGTATATTATAGCACCCCTTGTTCACCTTAAATATACTCTTCTATACAGGGAATTGTGGAGAATACTTGCTTAAAAATATGTATTTTACAGATAAGACTCTACTATCATCTTTGTATCTGAAGTATAGCACTTCATTACTTTAGTACAAACACTAGAAGTCTAGCTGAAAACTGGTGGACTGAATGGGCTGTGGAGCAGGTAGAATGATGTTCTCTTTGACATTTACAAAAAGTGGCTTGTTTTCAGCAGTTGTAATATGATACTCATTAAAACTAAGGAAGGACATTAGAGGAAATGGTGTAACATGTAATTTAGAAACATCTTGTGCATACAGCAAGATAGGTGGGTTGTGTTTTTTTTTTTTTTTGTCTTGAGATTGTCTTTAGCTCTTTGTTAATCATTAGTGTAGACCTGCCATTGTCTGCCATCTGTGTCTCAATGATGCACTCTCCCTTATGTTAGAACCCATATGTGCCTTTGAGGAACATGAAGGAAAAATGAAGACAGTCTTTTGTTACAAGAATACTTGGGCTCTGGCCTTTTGAAGTATGTGTCTTTGTTCAGAATCATCTTGAGGGGGTACTGGGAATTGAACCCGGGGATGCTGTACCACTGAGCTATACCCTCAGCCCAAGTTATTTTGAGACAGGGTCTCATTAAATTTCCCAAGCATTTCTCCTGTGTCAGCCTCCTGGGTCACTGGGATTTTAGGTGTGCATCACTGTGCCCTGCTTATCCAGAGTCATTTAAAAATCGAGATCTAGAGCGTTGCTTTCTATTAGAACCTTTTTGTGATGATGGAAATGTTCTTTATCTATGCTGTTGACCACTTGAAATATGAGTAGTGTGGCTGAGGAACTGAAATTTTAAGTTAATCTGGCAAAATTTTAAATAACTATGTATAGCTACTAGCTATTGTATTGGACAACATACATTTGAAGAGTGGTGGTGTCCCTCATTATAGTTCATTGACTCTGAATCTTTATTTCCTGCATGCAGAATATGCATTTTTCTGAGGGATAGAGACGTTTCTGTTGGTTCCTGTGATGTGTTCTTAGATTTTATATATTTGTGTGTGTGTGTGTGTGTTTAATATATATATATATATATATATATATATATATATATATATATGGTTCTTTTTAGTTGTCAATGGATCTTTTGTTTAAATTTATTATTTATATGTGGTGCTGAGTATCGAACCCAGGGCCTCACATGTGCCGGGCAAGTGCTGTAACACAGCCACAACTTCAGCCCCTATTCTTAGATTCTTAAAGAAAAAACCTCCAGGTGGTCGACCAAAAGTTCTTAAGTGCCTCCTCCTTCATCTGTCCTAAAGAGATACTCTCTAAATGTTTTAATGTTTAGATTTAGAACTCTGGTACAAAGAATTCTTACCTGATAGTGTAGTAAGATATATTCAAGGAGTAAAGTTGATTAAAAGTAGGGCCAGATTTTTAATTTACACTGGAATGTGAGTTATTGGTATGTACTCAGATTACTAGCTGCAGTTTGCAGTCGTCTCATAATTTTTCTGTAAGGTATTCTAGCATCCAAAAGGAACTGTCCTACTGTTGGTTATAAGTAATTGTTAAATATAGGTAAAAAGACTTGCCTTGCCATTTGGTTATCATCTCAGAAATTATTCTGCCCCCCAGACAATCATTGCAGACTCATAGTGCTTTTTTGGGCTTTTTTGGTACTTTGCTTTTTTTTTTTTTTTTTTTTTTTTTTAACTGAACTCATTAATAGGATCTCTTTTAAATGTTATGTATCTATAAGTAGTGTTTCAGACTTGGCAGTTGATGTGTTGGGGATGGGGGTTGGGGGAAGTTCTGGGGATTGACCATGGGCCTCTCCCATGTTAGGCAGTCTATCACTGACTTATATCTCCAGCCTTGATTTTGAAAAATAAAATCCATTTAATTGTCTTATTTATATTTCTTTGTATTCTATTACAGTTGCTTCTGCAAGAAGCATTTGTGGTGTTTTGGTCCTCAAGAAATTACAAAAAGGTAAAGAATTACCCAGCTTTTACAAGACTAAATCAGTATCTTACTGGCAATGAATTTGGTATTTTCTGAAACAGACTTATACTGAAAGATAGAGCTGCCAGATTTAGTAAGTAAAAGTGCAGGATGGTCATTTAAATTTGAATTTGTGATGATAATAATTTTTTTAGTACAAGTATGTCTTATGTAAAATTTCAACCTGCATTTTATCTAGCAACTCCACTGAAAGATGATCTTTAAAACTGTATAGATACAGGAATGAACAAGATACCTACCTTGCTATTGCTTCTCTGAATAGTCTGTATACAGCCTTAGGGAAAAATTTCTAAGAGTAAAATAAAAATTTTAGTAAAGTATTTGTTACCATCTAGTTAAAAGAAAGAGAATGCTTTTACTAAAAATGATTTTGACTAGTATTAATACTATTTTTCACATTGTGCCAAAATTGAAATGGTTTAGGAGTTTTGGTGACCTTAGTTTTAAGTATTTCTTCTTTCCTTTGAATAAGAATAATCTGCAAGTCAAAGGACATACTGTTTATTTTAAGGAGACCAAAATGATCTGAGAATTCTGCTTTCATTTTTTTGAAAAATCTTCTGTGGTTGTTTGGTTCATAAATATTATTCATTGGTCTTGCTTTTTCTCCTAACGAGTTGCTAATTTACACATTTTACAAAATAAACTTTTAAAAGAAACTTCCCCCAACTATGTATGGATAAGTAGATTGTTGTTTTTTAAAAAAACCCAGACATTAGTCCTAGTTTTAAGAAAATCTGTTGTATATTAAAATGGAAATAACCAAAAAGCTAGACTAGAAAGGTATGTGTTATATAATAAATGTTTATGAAGTTTATCACCACTGGGTTTTTTTAAGTTGCAGATTTTCTTAGTGCAAATGTGAACATTGTAAAATGCAAATCAATTTAAAAATTTAATTTGTATCCAAATTTCCAGCAACTCAGTTATTGCTTAAATCAGAGTATCTCCCTTCATCTTGGTCATATCAGATAAAAGGCTGAAACTATTTTTGTAATTCAGTTACAAAATGAATACTCTGAAGACACAAATATGTAGGTAATAATTCTGCCATTTGAAACTGCTTCTTTGGAGTAATATTTTAGCCTAAGAATGAAGACTTAAAATTTCTTGCTTACTGAATTAAGGGTCATCAGGTATCTCCACCAACCCTTTGCCTTGCCTTGTTTTGCCTTGCCTTGGCCCTTGGCATCTAACTTCCAGCAGTTTTTATCTTTAGCTTCTTAATAGAGCTTAGCTTTTGCCCTGTGATTCCAATTTTGTTTAGGTTCTGCTTTCTTGTGCATACACATAAAAATGGTAATTGTGGAGGAAAAGTAATAAAAAATTTGAGATTTTTGTTTTCGTCTTATGAACAGATAATCTGTGAATTAGGATAGCATGCTCTTTTAGTAATAATGATAGTAATGATTTATTGAGCATTTAGTATGTGTTAGGCCTGTGTTCGGTATAGAGGAGGAGTTGTAGCAGTGAACAAGCTAGGTTTAATTTTCTACCTTGTGTTCATACTTATGATATCTTAATCATTCTATTTAACTGCCTCCTAAGTCTATGGCTGAAAGGGGAAATTCATTTATTGTCTTGGAGAGTTGCTCTGATTCAGAGACTGTTGGATGATCCAAATTCATGTTCAGGATTTAGGGGTTAACTGCCTCAAAATCATGTAGTTTATTTATTGATTTTCAGATTCTCTTCTTTTTTTTTGGATTACACCCTTGAGATGATGCAGAGAATGGAGAGATCATTCCTAATTTCACTGTTCCAGTAAATATGTATATAAGTGCTTTGAAAGAAATGAAAATCCATGTAAATAAAAGGGAGTATATTATTACCACTAGGGAGGAGACAGGAGTATTTCCTGTAACATAAACCCATACTTAATATGCTTGTACAAGGAGTGGTCAGATTATACATAAGGCTGCTTCTTCAATTAATATTTGTGAAAGTGCTTTGAAAAAAATGAAAAGCTCATAAGAATAAGGGAATGGTTTTTATTATCATTATTATTACTAGGGAGGAAGTATTGAGTATCTTTTATGGGATGACCACCTGTTTGTTTATTATGCTAATGCAAATTTTAAACAATTTGTGTCATGGTGACTTAATTTTAATTTAACTGTTATTTTAAAAGCTCAGCAATTTTGTTTAATCTATTTTTATATCCTGATAAAGAATGGGTGACTCTTTGTACAAATATGTATTGCACATTAAGTATATAATAAAAATTGAGTCTTTTGTTCATGGTCAATCACCTCTAGTAGCCAACTTCAGTCTAAGTCTTCTCTTTAGCTGTTAGGGTTCATAATACTAACCTCCACTCCATAATGCTATTTATTCATACTAATTAGTTACATAAATTACTCACTGAAGCTCACAAAGGAAATTGGCCAAGACTAAGACTCGATCCCTTAGCTCCCTCTTATGCATCATTAATTATGCCTTTATTACTATTATTATTTATTTAACATTCCTTTAATACTGTTATCAAATGCTTTAAATTGGTCCATCACAGTTTATTCAGCTTCATTTGGCATCTGATTCATTAATCATCAAATTTCAAGATGCTAAAGAATTATTTTTCTATACAAAATTCATAGTAGGCCTCTGAATTCAGTCCATGTTGTCATCTTCATTGTTCAGTTGATTTATCTCAGTGCCTAAAGTAAGGTCACCTCTCTTGGGGAACCGGACTTTTGTGGAGCCATCCAGCTTCAGTTTTCTTTGTTCTTAAATCTGTTCTATCAGCATTGTAGCAGGTACTTTTTCTGTGGATCAGGAATACTTCAGGTCATCTCCTATAGAAAACAGTCATGTTTTAGGGAATTTTAATGCTGAATTAATAAATAATAATTCAGTAATCTCTCTAGTTTCCTAACCTTTCTAATTTTTTTTTCCCTTTCTCTTCTGGTCACTAACTATTCATACAATGATTGAGTAAACGTACTGAATATCTGCTTTGCCATGAGGAGGTCATGGGAAGGAAAGGCAGCTCTGCAAATGAAATGCAGTATGATAGGGACTCTAATGGAGGGATGTTCAGAGTGCTTCTTTTGGTAACTTGCAGGGTAGTCCCCAAAGTTCAGTCACCAGTAAGGCTTTTTTCCTTTGTTCTACATATTCTTTATTTTTAAGTTCAGACAGCTTCTCTGCCTTTAAACTTTCTTATTTATGTGCTGATGAGACTTATTTTTCCTTCTCTATTACAAACATATCTCCTAAACTCCACTGGCATGGCTTTGTCAGTAATACTATTCTGTTTATGAGTTCCTCTGAAATATCGTGTGTGACATGTCTAAAATGGGGTTCATGTTCTGGAAACTGACTTGTGTTGCTTGCTCTACTCTTTCTAGTGATATAATACTCTCATATTCTTTAGGATTAGAAATCTTGGCTTTTTGAAGGGCAGGCTTGCTTCTTTCCTGTATCATCTAATCTAATTGATTTTTTTTGTTAATTTTGCCTTTGTAATATTATATATATTTATTACTTATTAAATTAATTTTAAAGGAGCTTCATATTCTTTCCCTAATGATGTCTGAACAAAAAACCTCAGACCATATTTGGTACCTTCTTTCAATGAGAATAATCCCCTTTGTAGAATGATGCCCTTTAAGATAGATAAATTCTTGTGTGTTTAAAATTTCTCATTACATTTAAATATGTATATCACCATTATACATTGTATACTTATCCACTTATTTGTAATTCCACTTATGCATATATTATTCATTTGGGTATAAATACTTGTGTTACAAATATCTACTTAGTGAAACATTATTGTTCCTGTTTGTCCTACTTGCTCAAATCTAGAGACCACTTCTTATAAAACCCTTACTGAGGTGAAGATAGAAAGAGGAGAAATGAAATAAGGGAATGTGGATGAGATGGAGGAAAATCTTTATTCATAGGTATTTATTTCTATAGTATTACTGGGGATTGAATCCAGGGTTTCATGCACGATAGGCCAGCACCCTACTACTGAGCTACATCCCTACTCCTTTTTTATTTTTATGTTATTTTGCGATAGGGTCTTGCTAAGTTACCTGGGCTGACCTTGAACTTGCAATCCTCCTGCCTCAGCCTTCTGAGTAGCTAGGATTACAGGTATGCACCACTGCTCCTGAAGGTCTCTATTTATTTTGCTGTTTTTCCTATCTTTTTAACTCAAATTATAATTATTTATTTACCTACATTTTCAAAATAACTTCTCATTCCCTTGTTTATTTTATTTTATTTTATTTTTTAGTTTTGTAGTGCTGGGTATTGAACCCAAGGCTTCATGCATGTCTAGACAAGTGCTCTACCACTTAGTACGTACCCAGCTCTTCCATGTTTGTTGACATAACTTAATTTTGTAGTTTGGCAAATTATTTTTTTTAATGTTCAAATGTTTTTTTCCAAGTTGGAAAATATTTTTTTCAAAAAATAATTCTAGATAAGAATACTAGTCCTTGTAAATAGGAAGGACTTTGCTGTTAATGTATGGTTATATGGTTATAAAAATTCCATTATCATCTCTTCCCTATAATCCCCTTTTGGTGTCAAAGAGACTCTTTTCCCCCAAGTTTAGTTTTGGCGTCTTGTTAACTTGTTGGGAAAGGAAATAAGGAGTGGTGCTTTTCATAGAGAAGTTGACAGGACCAGGCTTGCTCAACGTTGAGTGAGAATGTCATAATGATGAACTCTTGAATGTCTGTCTTAATTGAGTTTTTTTTTTTTTTTTTTTGAGAAAAAGGAAAAAAGGTTTATTGCTTTGCTGTTAATTGAGTTGTTTTAATCTAAGATTTTTGTATTCAAAATTGAAAATCTATATAATTTTACATCTTACAGGATCAACAACTCTGAGGTTCAGAACTTATCTAATATTTCCCTCCAACAGGAGCTCATTTTGTAGACATGATCTCATTCATTTGTAAGAGGTAGATCGGACATAGTGTTATTATTAGTGATTTCTCTTTCAGAGATGAGGAGACCAAGACTTACCTCAGCATCATAGACAAGTTTGAAACTAAGGGAAGAGTTTGTGGTCTTAGAGATCATAATTATCCACTAAATCCCATGAGACTACACTTAATTGTCAAGCTTTTGATAAATTCTAAACAGTCTCTTGCTGCCAAATTTGCCTAACACTTGGCAAGCTTTTATAGAGGCTGATTAAAGATCAGAAGCTAAAACAGATTTCTGTCTTCTTTTGCTTCTTTAATATTTCTTTACTCTTTTCTCTTACACTTACATAATTGCACTTTACTATTGAGAACATGTTTAGTATTTGACATGACAGGGAAGGGGACTGAAAGGGGAGAAATGGTTCATATCCAGTCCAGAAACAGTCCTTTTCTTTCCTTCCCTTTCCTTCCCTTTCCCTTCCCTTTTCCTTTCCTTTCCCTTCCCTTTTCCTTTCCTTCTTTTCTTTTTTTACTTTTCTTTTTCCTTTTCTTCCTCTCCTTTTTCCTCTCTTCCCACCTTTCCTCCCCTTCTCTTTCTCTTCCTTTTCTTTCTTCCTTTCTTTCTCCAGGTATTGAACCCAGGGGTGCTTAACCATTGAGACACATCCTCAGCCCTTTTAAAAATATTTAGAGACCGGGCAGGGTGGGGATCTACGTAAGTTGCTTAGGGTATCCCGAAGTTGCTGAGGCTGGCTTTGAATTTGGGATCCTCCTGCCTCAACTTCCAGAACCACTGGGTTACAAGTGTGTACCACCATACCTTGCCATTTCTTTTCTTTTTTAACTTGGATAAACAAAGGGGAACAAAAGGAGAGCTCTTTTTAAAATTTTTTTTAACTTTTACTTTATTCATTTATTTTTATGTGATGCTGCTGAGGATTGAACCCAGTGCCTCACGTGAGCTAGGCAAGCGCTCTGCCACTGACCTATAGTCCCAGCCCCCAGAGGATAGCTCTTATTATCTGAGTTCCTGGGACTTGGCTCATCCCCTGGCAGAATGGTGTGTAACTCTTTTTCTTCAGCAGTCAGTGGGAGCTAGTCTGCTATGTACTTGCTTTGGCTTAAAATTCTTGAACCGTTGTGATTCCTCATTGAGTAATCAGCTGGGCACTTTACTGTTCTACTCTGGCCTTTTCGATTACCACATACCTTTTATCTCATCTGGGAACACAGGAGTTGGCTTTCCATGGTGGTAAATTTGACTGGTAAGGTATTTTTTTCCCAAGTAACTTTATGGTAAACCATTTAATACATTCTAAAAAGTGGTTGGATGATATGATATATACAAAAATTAACCAAAAAATGGGGGCTGGGGAGATAGCTCAGTTGGTAGAGTGCTCACCTTGCAAGCAGCTAAGGCCCTGAGTTCAATCCCCAGCACCACAAAAAAAAAAAAAATTAACCAAAAAATGGATCAAAGACCTAAATATAGCTAAAACCATTAGGTCTTAGAAGAAAACAGATCTTTGTGACTTGGATCAGGCCGTGTTTTCTAAGATATGACGTTTAAAGCACAAACAACCAAAGGAAAATAGATTATCTGGACTTCATCAATATTAAAAATTTTTGTGCTTCAAAGGCGGGGAGTGTAACCCAATGATTGAGCGCTTGCCTAGCACGTGTGCGAGGCTCTGGGTTCCATCCTCGGCACTGCGAAACAAAACAAAGAACTTTTGTGCTTCAAAAGACACTATCAAGCTAAAGTGAATAGATGAATTAGACCTCAAAAAAGCTGAAAAAATAAGTAAAAGTCTTTAGTCCCAAACCTCAGAACCTCAAGAAGAGGGGATAAGAGGACAACCTAGAGATGAGTCTAGTATTCAGAGTACATTTTGAAAAAGACCTTCAACCATGGAGGGACAAAGACCCCCAGGCTTATTTACTTATTTAGTTTTAAGGCAGGGTCTTACCAAGTTGCCTAGGCTGGCCTTGAATTTGGGATCCTCCTACCTCAACCTCCTGAGTTGCCAGGATTACAGATATTTCAACATTCCTGGCAGTACTTTCACTTTTTAAATAGTGTCTTTAGAAGAGAAGTTCTTGATTTTTATGAAGCCAAAATTACAGTTTTCTCCTTTTATTTGTAATTCTTTTGGTGTCATAAATAAGAAATCTGTGACTAACCTAGGTCATAAAGATTTTCTTTTGTGTGTGCTTCTGAAAGTTTTATAGTTTTGGTACTTTACATGTAAATCTATCATCCATTTTGAGTTGATTTTTGTGTATGGTGTAAGATATGGATTGAAAATATTTGCATATGAATATCCCAGGTGTTCCAGTACCATTTATTGGGGGAACTGTCCATTCTCTACTAAGTTAATTTTGTACTTTTACTGAAAAACCATATTTGTGTGGAGCTATTTATGGATCCTGTATTTTGGTCTATTTCTCTGTCTTGATGCCAGAACTATGTTGATTACTACAGCTTTACAATAGGTCTTCAAGAGCTAGGGATATAGCTTAGTGGTAGAGCTTTGCCTAACATGTATGAAGTTCCATCCTTAGCATCCCCAAGCCTCAAGGTGGCATACTTGAAATCCCAGCACTTGGGAGTCTGAGGCAACAGAAGGATCACTTGAGATCAGGAGTTCCAGACCAGTCTGCTTAGTACAGATCCTGTCTCATTGAAATTAAATGAAATGGGAATAGGAATAGAAGTGGGAATAGAAACCTAATTAGAAATAGGAAAAGAAAATCAACTGAGCTGAGTGAGGGTGGCGTATCCTGTAATCCCACCTATTTGGAATGCTGAGGCAGGAATATTATAGATTCAAGGCCAGCCTCTACAATTTAGCAGGACCTTGTCTCAAAATGTAAAAATAAAAATAAAATAAAAAAGGCTGGAGGCATAGCTCCGTGGTAAAGTGTTGTATCTAGGTTCACTCCCCAGAACCAAATAAATAAATAAAATAAGAAAAAAATATGATGAAATAAAATGGTCTTTTTGCCTTTTTTAAAAGTGTTTTGGCTATTGTAGCCCCTTGACATTTCCATATGAATTTTGGGAATAAAGTTTTATGGGATTTTGAGATTACATTGCATTTCTAGATCAATTTGGCAGAGAATTACATCTACTATAGCAATATTTGGTCTTATGATCCATGAACATATCATATTTCTCCATGTTTATATTATTTTTAATTTCTCTAATCATGTTTTGAGTTTTCAGGGTATGGATATTGTATCTGTTTTATCAGATTTAAACAGTAATATTTCTGATATTTAAAAAATTTCAAGTTCTAATTGTTCCTTGCTACTATTTGAAGTACAATTATTTTTGCATTTTTCAACCCTGTTAAACTAAGTTATTAGTTCTAATAGCTTTTTGTAAATTTTATAGGATTATCAACATCGAGGATCATAGCATCTCCAATTCTAGTTTTACTTCTTCCTTTATAATCTGAATACCTTTTCCTTCTTTTCTTTACTTACTGAATTAGCAAGATCCTCTAGTACAATATTGAATATGAGTGGTATAAGTGGTAAGATCAGACTTTCTTTTTTCTTTTTGGTATTGAGTATTGAACCTGGGGGTACTTTACCATTGAGCTACATCCCAGCCCTTTTTATTTATTTATTTATTTTAAACTTTAAACTTTTTTTTTTTTTTTTTTGGTATCAGGTATTGAACCCAGGGGTGCTCAACCACTGAGCACATCCCCAACCCCTTTTTATATTTTTATTTAGAGACAGGGTCTCACTGAGTTGCTTAGGGCCTTGCTAACTTGCTGAGGCTGACTTTGAACTTGTGATCCTCTGCGTCAGCCCCCCAGCTGCTGGGATTACAGGTGTGTGCCACTGCACCTGTTTTTATTTTGAGGCAAGATCTTGCTAAGTTGCTTAGGGTCTCACTAAGTTGTTGAGGCTGGCATCTAACTTGTGATCCTCTTGCCTTAGCCTTGTGAGTCATTGGGATTACAGGCAACATCACTGTGCCCAGCAAGATCAGACTTTCTCATATTGTTATTGATTTTCGGGAATGATCGTTCAGTCTTTTACCATTAAATGTGATGTAAGCTGTAGGTTTTTGTAGATACCCTTTAATCATTTGAGGAAGTTGTCGCCTAGTCCAGATTTGCTGAGGGCTTTTTATGGGAATGGATGTTGGATTTTGTCAAATGCTTTTTTTAATGCTTCTATTGGGTGGGTCATTTTTTTCTTTTTTAGTGAATTATGTTGGTTTTTTGAATGTTTAATAGCCTTGCATTCCTGGGATAAATCTAATTTGTTCGTAAGTTTCTCCTTCTAAGTTTGTAGAATCCCTAGCAGTACTTCTCTTCCTTCTGGTATTGGTTGGTAATTTACGTCCTCTCTTTCTTTTTTTCTGATTGAAAACTGTTCTTTTCAAGAATCTATGAGTGACATGGCATCAAATTTAAAAGCTGTACAGTGAAGGAAACAAGGGCACGAAGAGAGAACATACAGAATGGGAGAAGATCTTTGCCACCTGCTCCTCAGGGGTAATATCCAGAATATATAAAGAACTCAAAAAACTTAACATTAAAAAGAAAAACCCAATTAATAAAGGGGCAAAATAACTAAACACATACTTCTCAAAAGAACAAATACGGCCAGGCACAGGAGGCATTTGCCTGTAATCCCAATGACTTTGGAGCTGACTGAGGCAGGAGGATTGCAAGTTTAAGGCAAGCCTGAACAACTTATCGAGTCCCTAAGTAACTTAGTGAGACCCTGTCTTAAAATAAAAAATAAAAAGGGCTGAGGATATAGCTCTGTGGTAAAGTGCCCCACCCAGGGTTCAATCCCAAGTACCCCTGCAGAGGAGGAGAAGGGGGAGAGGGAGGAGAAATGGCTAATAAATATATGAAAGTATGTTCAACATCTCTATCAATCAGGGAAATGTAGATTAAAACTACATTGAGTTTTCATCTCACTCCAGTTAGAAGGGCAGTTATCAAAATGCAAATAATGGACTGGGGAGACAGCTCAGTTGGTAGAGTACCTGCCTTACAAGCACAAGACCCTGGGTTCAACCCCCAGCACCAAAAAAAAAAAAAAAAAATGCAAATAATAATAAATGTTGGTGAGGATGTAGAGAAAAAAAGTACACTCATACATTGTTGGTGGAACGGTAACTTAGTACAACCATTTGGGAAAACAGTATGGAAATTCCTCAAAAGACTAGGAAAGGGACCATTATATGACCCAGCTATCTCACTCGTTGGTATATTTCAAAAGATCTAAAATCAGCCTACTATAGGAATGCAGCCACAGCAGTGTTTATAGCAGTGCAATTCACAGTAGTTCAACTGTGGAACTACTGTAGGTGCCCATCAACAGATGAGTGGATAAAGAAAATGGAGTATATATACACAATGGAGTTTTACTTAGCTGTAAAGAACGAAATTATGGCATTTGCTAGTAAATGGATGAAACTGGAGAACATTATGCTAAGTGAAACTGTCCAGACCCAGAAAGTCAAGGGTGAAATGTTTTCTCTGATCTGTGGAAGCTAGACCAAAATAAAGTGGGAAAAGAAGAAGTATGTGTGTGTGTGGGGGGGTGGGATTCCATGAAAGTAGAAGAGGAAGCAGAAGAAGAAGGGGATTGAGGGGGATTGAGGAGAGCCAGGAAAAGGGAGAAACAGTGGAATGACTTGGATCAAATTTTCCTAGGTACATACATGAATATACCACAATGAGTTTCACTTTTATGTATATCCACAGGCACTAATTTAAAAAACTATAAATAAAGGAAAGATCAATAGAGTAAAGAAATAGGGAGGGAGAAGGAGAGAAAAAGAGTAAGTACTAGGGACTCAGGTGGAGCAAATGATATTCCATTCTTGTGTAGTTATATCAAAATGAACCTAATATGTATAACTAAAATGAACTAATAAAAAAGATAATAAAAAGATATGCATTTGTAATGAATTTTTTTTTTTTAACTTTTGAGATAGGGTTTTGCTAAATTGCTGAGGCTGATTTTGAACCTGTGATCCTCCTGCCTCATCCTCCTGAGCTGCTGGGATTATAGGCATGCACCGTCATGCCCAGGTTGGTTTAATATATTGATATGATCTGGATGTAGTGGTGCATGCCTGTAATTCCAGTGACTCCAGAGACTGACACAGGAGGAACTCAAGTTTAAGGTCAAATTTTAGCAATTTAGCAAGACCCTGTCTCAAAATTAGGACTGGGGATATAGCTCAGTAGTAAAATGCCCCTGGGTTTAATACCTGGTAAAACGCACACACACGCACACAGTATTGATTTCCTAAATCTCATTTTCTACTGACATAAGGTTATCACTGAGGAGCTTCTTGAAGAATTAGATATTATATAAAAATAATTTTTAAACAACAGCTATTTGAATGATTATCTTCTTTTCCAAAGAAAATATAATAATGAAAACTAAATGTGCTGCTTATATTCTTATAATTTATTTCACTGTATATAGGTAGGTAGTGATTAAAAAACATAGACATTTAAGAGTCAGAAGCCCTATACTTGAACCCTAACTGCCTTATGCATATTGTGGGACATTTGAATATCAGTTTTCTCAACTGTAAATATGGAAATACACAGTACTTACAGGATTGTGAGAATTTATTAGGTAATATTATAAAGCATTAGTATAGTGTACAACATAAAAGAAATGCTTAAATGTTAGCTGTTATTAATAACATTTGTTTTTTCTGAATAATCAGGTTGAGTTCTACATAAAGTTTCTTTTTGATTTTGAACCAAAATTTTTGAAAGGATTTCTTGAATGTAAGTCACTTGTTTGGGGAAAGTTAACAGAAAACAAGATGGTATCAATGAAAATTGTTTCATTTTTAGAAAAATCATATTAGGAGGAAAAAATAATTTTTATTTCTACCATACTTTTTATTTCTACTCAAAAAGGAATAATTTCGTGGTATACTGACTAATAAATAGAATATGTACTATATAGCCTAATAGTTGTCATGAATTTTACTTTTTCAGATATTATGAACTTGTCTATATTTATATTATACTATCAAATCCAAGTTTTATCTGAGCATTTAAATACTCCTTGAGCAATTTAAAATTAATGTTGATTTTCACTGTTCATAGAGTATTTTATGCTTATAATAATAATAATAAAGAACAGTGAAAGAAATAAATATCACCAGTAATTCTAGAGATAGTTGCTATTTAATATTTTTTGTTTTTCCTTTGGTTCTTTTTTTCTGTGCCTATATAGTTAATATGAGTACCATTCTGAATAGTATATGTTATATTTTTTAATTAGAGTAATTATTTTTCTTTTAAGAAGTCTTTGGTAATATCATTTAAAAATCATAGTGGCAGTTCTAATCAGAGTAATAAGGCAAGAAAAAAGAAATAAAAGACCTACAGTTCGGACAGCAGAAGCAAATCTGACTTCATTAGCAGATGACAAGATTATGTTCAGAATGCAATGGAATCTGCAAAATAACTTTTAGAACAAATGTGTCAATTTAGCAGGTCATATGAAAGAAGGTTAATATACAAAAAATATTTTATATACTAGCAGCAGACAATTGTAAAAAAAAAATGAAAAGTTTCACTTACAATAGCATCAATAAACATGAACCACTTAGAGATAAATTGAACAAAAGTAAAAGATTTCTGTCCTGAAATGACAAAACATCGCTGAGAGAAATGAAACAATAAATGGAGAGATATACTATGTTTATAGATTGGAATATTGCTAAGATGTCCATAGTTCCCAAATTAATATATAGATTGAACACAATTAGAATATCAGCAGACTTTTTGTAGAAATTGACAAATTGTTTAAATGTTTTTATATGGATTAATAAGTGATTATGACAATGTTAATATACAGTAAGTAATCACCAACAATGAACAAGTGAAACTTGAAAATTTTTTAAAAAATTGTCATTTATATGAGCACCCAAATAGTGAAATACTTTTATTTAAATCTAAGAAATCTGTATAAGATTGATATGAGGAAAACTACAAAACTCTGATGAAAGATATCCAAGAAGAACTAGAAAAATGGGAAGAATAGGAAGGAAGACCTTATTGGAAGGAAGACATGGACAGGAAGACATTATTGTTAAGATTTAGTTTTTCTCAACTTGATCTGTATATGCAATGCAATCCCAATCAAAATTTCAACAATTTATTTTGTGGCTCTTGATAACTGATTCTAAAGTTTATATGGAGAGGTAAAAGATCCCAATAGCTAACTCAGTGTTGAAGAAAAACAAAGTCAGAGGACTGGCACCAAGTGACTTCAAGACTTGTATAAAACTACAGAAAACAAGACAGTGTGATATTGGTGAAATAGGAGACAAATCAGTGGAAAAGAACCCAGAACCCAGAAATAGATTCATGTATATATAGTTAGTTGATCTTTGACAAAGTAGCAAAGGCAATGCAATGAAGCAAGAATAGTTTTTTCAAAAATGGTGATAGACTGTCTAGACCTCTATGAACAGACGGGGGCGGGGTGGGGAGGTAGAAGACGGGGAGGAGGGAATGAACATGAGACTCTAGACATAAAATTAACTACAATGGACCATAGACCTAAATGTAAAGTGCAAAACTTTAAAACTTCTAGAAGATAATGTAGGAGAAAATGTAGATGACCTTGGGTATGGTGATGTCTTTTTAGATACAAAGTGAAAGCACAAAGGTATGATCCAGTGGAAGAAATGATAAGCTGGACTCCATTAAAATATAATTAAAATGAAAACCTGCTATGTGAAAGACAATGTTGAGAGTTTAAGAAGACTTATCACAGACTGGTAGAAAATACTTGCAAAAGACACATCTGGTAGAGGTTTGTTATTCAAAACAGAAGTTTTAAAACTCAATAGTAAAAAAATTAACAACCTAATTTTAAAATGGGCAAAAGATAGGCAGGAGGATCATAAGTTCAAAGTTAGCATTAACAATTTAGTGAGGCCCTGTCTCGAAATAAAATATAAAAAGGGCCAGAGATATGGCTCAGAGGTAGAGTGTCCCTGATTTCAGTCCCCAGTACTTATCCAAAAAAATTAAGCAGATACCTCACCAAAGAAAATATATAGGTGGCAAGTAAGCATATGAAAATTTATTTAGCATTGTGTGTCATTAGGGAAAAACCACTTGTGGTTGTTTTGTTTTGGAGTTAATAATTCAGTACTTTTTCTTTTCTTTCCTTTTTTATATTTTTATTTTTTGCTCAATTTTGAGCATATTATTTTATTTTGGTGCTGAGGATTGAACCAATACTTCACACATCATAAGCTCATATTCTACCACTTAGCTGAGCTATGCCCTATCCCCCTATTTTGAGTATTTTGAATGTTATAATAACTCTGCCTTACAGAGTTATTTTTGTTTTGAAGAATTGTCTGTTAAAAATTCAAGGAGAAAAAATAGCCTTTTATAGTCATCCACTTATTTGTCATTTCTTGTGTTCATCTCTTCTTGTGTATCTTGATTCTTATCATCAGCTTAAAAAGCATTCTTTAACAATTTTTTTTTTTGTGTTGTAGGCCTTCTAGCAACAAATCATTTCAAATTTTATTTAGCTAGAAGTGTTTTTATCTTGCTTTCAGTTTTAAAGGGCATTGCACTGGAAGTAGCATGCTAGCTTGACAGTTTTTTTCCTTTTAACATTTTAAAAGATGCTGTTCTGTTGTCTTTTGGCCTTCATTATTTATGATAAAAAGTAAGCTGTGATTCATATTATACCTCCTTTGTCTATAATATGTGCTTTTCCTCACTTCTCTCAAGTTTTTATCTTTGGTTTTGACTATTATGTTCCTAGATGTAATTTTCTTTGTATTTATTCCACTTGGAGTTACCTGAGATTTTCACATCTTAATATTGCTCATCAAATTTTAGGAAATTTTGTCCATTATTTCTTCATATTTTTTTCTGTTCATTCTCATTTTATTCTCCTTTTGGATTCCCACTATATGTGTTTTAGACTGGTTGATATTTTCCTACTGATCTCTAGAAATTATTCAGTTTTCTTCAATCTTTTTACCTCTGTTCTCCACTGCAATAGTATTGTTTTGATTTGTTTGTGTGTGTGTGGAGGTTGGGGGCTGACAGTTCCTCACTGTATTGCCCAGGCTGGCTTAGATGCTTAGAATTCCCGGGTTCAAGTAATCTTCCCATCTCAGCTACCCAAGTAGCAGGACTACAGGTATGTGCCAATATGCCCTGTTTTTAGAAAATTTTTGTTATTTGTCTTCATTGATTTCACTGATTCTTCTGTCATCTCTTAAGTTACTGTTAAAACCTATCCAGTGACTTCTGTGTTTTAATTGTTGAAAAGTTGCACAGTTTCCATCTGGTGTTCTGTAGCGTTCATTTCTCTGCTGATATTCCCTAATAGTTCACTCACTGTTTAAAGTCTTTGAATATATTTATAATAGATGCTTTAAAGTCTTTCCTAAATTTAGCATCTATACCATATCAAGCTCTGTCCCTAGTGATTGGTTCTTTTTTTCTTGACTGGTTAAAATTTCATGTTCCTTGGCACATCTAGTAAATTTTTATTTTATACTAGATGATAAATCACATTCTAAATTATATTACCTATATCTGAAGACTATTAATTTTTTTTTTTTGCAGTACTGGGGAATGAACCCAGGGCCTTGTGCTTGCAAGGCAGGCACTCTACCAACTGAACTATAACCCCAGCCCAAGACTATTAATTTTTAACAGACCAATCCCTTCGACCTTGTGAGTCTATTTTTTTGTGCATTTTAAGCAGTAGGTCTATGGAAAACCAAGGCATTCAAACTCTTCTAATTTAATACCATTCAACCTCCAAACTCTGTACCATCATTGCTAGAAAAAATCCCAATATATGGTTTTTTGGGTGTTCATATTGTCACATGATTAAAAAATTTTCTGACTGATTTAGTAGTTGGAGATCTGTGTGAAGAGTAGTTTTATATTGATGATACCTCATTTTCCCTCATCCCCACACTATCTCAACAAAAATGTGAACCCTCTAAAATGGTGTGGTGGTGGTTTGTTTAGTCTTTCTTTTCAGTGAGGGCTTGTAGGTGTTAAGTCTCTCATTTTTTATGGTAGACTGGCTCTCTTAAAAGTCCAAATTAAAACACCTGAATCTGGTATAGCTCATTGATAGAGTGCTTGCCCAGCATGTGCAAAGTCCTGGGTTCAGTCCCCAGCACCATACACACACACACTCCAGATTCAAAGTTACTTTTCTTCAGAACTTCAATGATAGTACTATTTAATCTTCTGGCATTTAGCTTTGTTGATGAGAAGTCTAACTTTATGTTTTTTCTTTTGGATACTTCTATTTTATTGTTTTGTAGTTTTTAGGGTTGTTATTTTTGCTATTCTGGGTTTCATTGTGATGTGTTTAGCTGACTTTTTAAAGTTTTGTTTTGTTTAGATTTTTAGAAACTTATCCTCCTTCACACCTGTCCTATATATATAAAATTAATTATTTTATATACTCTACCGACTGAGCTATCTCCCCAGCCCATATAATTTTTTTTGTACTGGAGATTGAACCCAGGGGCTCTTAACCACTGAGTCACTCCCAACCCTTTTTATATTTTATCTAAAGACAGGGTCTCGCTAAATTGCTAAGGCTGACTTAAAACGTGGAATCCTCCTGCCTCAGCCTCCTGCCTCAGCCTCCTGAGCCACTGGGATTACAGGCATGTGCCACCATGCCTGGCACACCTGGTTAATTTTTTCAAGCTAACACTAGACATCTATCTTTTTAAATTATAATTACCAGTCACTGTTTCTTCTGATCTATGTTTCATGTCTTTTACCTTTTCTCCTTTTAATTGATATAATACACGATAACATACCATTTTAACGTGTTCACTGGTTTTTAGTATATTCACAAGGCTGTGTAATTATCATTGCCATCTAATTCCAGTGTATTTGCATCACCTATAAAGAAACCCTATGCCCAGAAGCAATCATTCCACTTACTCTAATCCCCTATTCCTTGGCATATATGAATATGCTTTTTATATCTATAGATTGACATTTTGAACATTATGATATGTGGAATCATATGATATGTGGCCTTTTGTGTCTGACTTCTTTAAGGTTCACTGATATTATAGTGAATACTCCATTTATTTTTGTAACTGAAATATTCTACATTTTGTTTAGCCATTCATCATTTGGTGGATGTTTGAGTTATTTCCACTTTTCGCAATTATGAATAATGCTGCTGTGAGTATTCATGTACTACTTTTTCTTTTGAATTTACTCTTATCCAGTCTAACTATTCATTGGGTTTTAATTTCAAACCATTAGCTTTAATTTCCAAGATTTCTAATAAGGTTTTTCCCATGACTTTCAGTTTATTTTTTAAAGTGTATTCTTGTTTCATGACTTCTTTTTCTCTTCAAAGGTATAAAATATAGACACTTAAAGTCTATCTCAGATTATTCTATTAATTCAGTTTTCGTAGGCATAAGTGCTATGTTTGATATATGTTATAGTTTTCATGGTATTGATCTCCATAGCATGGCAATTTTTAGTTTATGGGTAAATGGCTATGATGTGCATACTATTAGATATAAGTATGAATGCCTTAAGGAGATACTTGTGCTGTTATTTTAGGATGTATTTTATTTTTACTTGATATTTAAAGTTGATTTTTTTGTATGTCAGCATCTTCAACCTCACTTGCAGACACTGAGATATTTATACTTCTTTAGTTCTCTGTATTGTACTAATGTGGAGGGTAAATAAAGGATGACATTTTACAAAATGCAGGTTTGATTGTTTCCTTGTAATATGAGTGCCAGGGAATGGAGAAGCAGAAAGACAGTGTATACTTTGATGTTTGTTGTGGATGATCCACAACTCACTGATCTTTAAGCAAAGTTCTGAATCAATACATATGGATATGCCCAGTGGTTAATTCACAAATTAATGGGCAAGAGTTTGAGTTTGTTAAAGATGACCTCATTTAAAAACATACTCTACTAGATGCATGCCTGGGACGTTCTTGAATTTTTCTGCTTTCAATTCTAAATTAGTTCATTTCTCTGGACTGTGTTTATTAGATAATGAATTGATCTATTGAAAAACACAATAGAACTATCAGTTCTAGTTGCTGGCAATGAACATGACTTTGTGGAAACTAACTGAAAAGTCAAATTGATTTAGCAAATGTGAAAAGTTGAAAACGATACTAAATGTCTTAACCTCCAAAAGGAATTCTAAATGTTCAAACAATTTTAATGATGCATAGCCATTTTCAGTCATCTTTTAAATTTTTCAGGTAATCTTTTCATCAAGGAAGAACTGGCTCATTGATTTAATAAACAATTCCAGAGGTTCTAACTTTGTTGCCATTTCTTCTCACACAGAAATACAATCGATACTGCCTGGATTCTCTGCAAAGTTGACTTCAACTGTAGGTGAAAGGAGCTGTTCTCCAGACACATCAGGGGCAACATCCTTCCAGATGATTTTTGAGGCAAGCCTATGTTGTAGTTCTATAAACTACTGATGATTTAATTCTTTTTTTCCCTCTCTTATTTTTTTGGTACTAGGGATTTAACCCAGGTGTACTTTACCACTGATCTACATTCCCAGCCCTTTTTATTTTTTTATTTTTGAGACAGGATCTCACTAAATTGCTAAAGCTGGCCTCAAGCTTAGGATCCTCTTACCTCAGCCTCCTGAGTCTCTGGGATTACAGGTGTGTGCCACTGTGCCTGACTGATTCTTATTTTTCTACAAATCTAATAACAGAAAAAAAGCCTAGGTCCATCACAGTTCCAAGTTTAAAGTAAAATAAGGGGCACTGGCTCTCAAATTTGCCTGTGCAGATATTTTATCACTTGGGCAATTCCAAATACTAACGTCTGTGTCCTATTCCAGAAGGCTGTGATTTACTTGATATGGGGAGTTGAATTAGTCTGCCCAGGCTGCCATAACAAAATGCCACAGACTAGGTCCCTTACATAATATAGAATTAATTTCTCACAGTTCTGGAGGCTAGAAGTCCAAGATCTAGGTGCCTTCAGGGCTGAGAAGAGTAATTTTTGCCTGTTGTCCCAGCACTCAGGAGGCTGAGGCAGGAAGATTGAGCCCAAGAGTACAAGACCAATCTAGACAACATGACAACACAATGAGACCATGTCTTTAAAAAAAAAAAATGGTGCCATCAGGGTTACTTTCTGGTGAGACCTCTCTTCCTGGCTTGCAAATCACTGCCTTCTTGTTGTATCTTTGCATGGCCTTTCTTGAGTGGAAAGGGAGAGGGAGAGAGAGATCTCTGGTATTCCTATAAGAAGAGACACCTTTATTACTTCTTAAGGCCCCATCTCCAAGTACAGTGATATTGGGAGTTAAAGCTTCAACATATGAATTTTGAGGGACATAATTTGGTTCATAAGAGGTGTGGGCTAGGCTTTGGAATATTTTTTTTAAATCCCAGATGATTCCTAATGTACAGTTTGGCAACCATTGAAATAAACCCTTATTTGAATTTGAATCTCCTAATTAAAAAAATGAATTTCCAGTGCACATCCTATTTGGATATATTTTTCTTCAGCTGGTTTGGACATCTATTGATTTATTTGCATTCCAGGTTTATGAAAGTGACTATTAAGTTCTTCATTCTCTTTAACAATTTTTGGTTCTATGTCTTTCCTTCTTTGGATTTGGTGGAGATATAAAGAATTAAAATTCATCAAACATTCTCCCAAGAAAATACTTGAGAAGCCTTTTTCTGCATTTGAATAATGATTTGCCCCTTCTGAAAGGAATGGGTACACTATCAGAACAGCAGAAACCCCCGGCTGTGCCTTATCTTCTTTAGGAGAAGGAAAGGTGAACCAGGTAGAGCAATTAATGGTTAGTCAACTCTGAAACTACTGATGTCAAGTAGCAATAAAAAGGTGATTCCAGTGAACCATGGAAAGCAATTTTAGAAAATGAGGTTATGTTTTTTAGCCAGTCTGAACAAGCAACAATAATTCATATACCTATCATAATATTATTTAAGCCTCCTGACAGTTTGATGAGGTGGATATAACAAGTATTATCATCCCATTTTATACATAAGAAATCTGAGATTCAGAGAATTTGACTGACTTTTCCAGGGTCATATGAGAGTTAAGTGGCAGAATTAGAACTTGAATCTATAGGTCATGTGACTCATGTAGGTCAGTGCTATTTCAATATTTATTCAGTCATTCAGAAACTTGTGTCTATTCGTTAGTCACATTGAACCAGGGACTGTAGGTACAGAGTTCCAAGCCATGTTACTTAATCCCAAGGAACTTGGGGTATAAAGGGAAAGATTGATGTGTAAACAAATAATTACAATATAATGTGCTATATGTCATGACAGAGGTGAGCACTGACAGCTGTGGCAGCCAAGAGAAAGAGTGCCTAACTCAAAGGGAAGAGTCCATGTCCACAGTCTTGATAGATGGAAAATCAGATGTAATGAATACAAGGAGTTCAGACACTTGTGAGAGAATAGGAAGTTGTTATTAGAGTGGTAAAATTTCTCTTGTTTTTCTCCTCATTGTAAAAGCAGTGTTTCCCTCAGAAGAATTGAAGTATGACCAAAGCAAACATTTAGAACACATATAGTTTGGCCTATCAAGGAAGCCAACATTAACACCTTAGTACATCTTCACACATCAGAGTTGGACATTTCAATTCAAGGTTTCCAGAATGGACCAGTTCTAAAGTATAGCCATGGAAATAGTTAGCTGAAAATGAATGGAAGTTAGAGTCATTATTATTGAAGTCAGGAAACTATAAGACAGATGTTGCTTAGGCTGGTCATCTACTTAGTAGGCAGCAAAACACTGTCTTATTTGTGGTGCTAGGGATTGAACCCAGGGTCTCATGCATGGAAGGCAAGCACTGTACCATTGAGCCATACCCCTAGCCCTTTGGTCATCTACTTGGATGTGAAAGTCAGGCTTGGAGTATAGAGAAAAACTGTGAGCTTAGTGACCAGGAGCAAGCTGGTGCTGGAGATGAGAGGCAAAAGAGTAGTATAACCAAATAACATTAGCCTCAGGGAACAAGATTTTCCTCAAAGCATCTCTTCCTCTACATCACACTGTTTGTAGTACTGTGTAGCTGTTCAAAACACATTGGAATGAAGAAAGTGAAAAGAGAAGAAAGATTGCAAAAGATTTCATCATAAATACATCAGTTGGGGAGAAGGGTCGATTAGCAAACTTCAGGGCAAAGACTACTTAATGGTGACATCCATGAAAAACTAATGTAAATTAGCCACTGATTTGGGTATGTGAGGAAAATTACTCTCAAGGAAGATTGAGGAAAGCCTCATTTAGAAGAGATGTTGGGTTTTATGTTTATGCTCAGTGTGAGTCCTGCATCTTGGGGCTCATGAGGCTGGGTAATATGTCCCTCCAAAGCAGTCTGATTTTTACAAGGTCTTCTGAACAGCCTTCTCCAAAGTTTTATATTTGTTTTTGTAATAATACTAAATAATAAAAAGGAGATAACATGCATATAAACATATATGCACAAACATATCTCCATATTTGTATCTCTGTATCCATGTATCTGTCTACCTGCCTACCTGCCTACCTGCCTACCTATCAATCAAAGAGGGAGGGGAGAAAGTGAGAGAGAGACTGAGACATTCTTCAGGAGAGCAGTATAGGGCCCATGACTGTATCAGTTTATGTTTGCACATGAACTTGTAGCATATAATCAGACTTGCCTTTAGAGGTTAAGATTAAAACTATGTGATTCTCTAGTGGTTTCTGCTGCCCACACTGGCAGCATCTATTTTTTCATAATAGCACTTAAGTAAGTTCACTACCTCTGTAGATGTGCCATGCTGGGGTACTGGGTTTCTAATATTCAACTATAAAAGACTCTCTTCTCTTCTCTTCTCTTCTCTTCTCTTCTCTTCTCTTCTCTTCTCTTCTCTTCTCTTCTCTTCTCTTCTCTTCTCTTCTCTTCTCTTCTCTTCTCTTCTCTCTCTCTCTCTCTCTCTCTCTCTCTCTCTCTCTCTCAGCAATCCTATGAGTAAATCTTAAAAGGGGATATTTGCTTTGTGTTAACTGTCTTGCGCTAAACTCTCATTAGATCATTTTATCCTTTCAGTCTGGGTTAGGTGCCAATTATCTTGTGTGTTCCTTTAGCACCTCATATACCTAAATTATAGAACTTTTCACTTTGTCATATGAAATGTCATATTCATACATGTCTTTCTTCTGAACTGTGAATTCTTCTAATTCAGAGATTGTATTATTGATCTCTGTAGGCCCAGGTATACATAATAAGAAACATTAGTGTTTTAAGAATAAGTAAATGCATATATTGAGTAGTTATATACAAGCATTTCCTGTCAAGCTCCATAAAATATAATGATGGGAGCTGGGGATGTAGTTGAGTCATTGAGTGCTTGCCTAACGTATATGAGGCTCTGAATTCGATCCCCAGGACTGAAAAAAAAAAAAGATTATTATTACCCTATTCACAAGAAACATTTTGTGTGTATGTGTGTGTATGTGTTTGTGTGTGTGTGCGTGTGTGTGTGGTGCTGGGGATAGAACTCAGTGCCTCATACATGCTAGGCAAGCACTTTATCACTCAGCTACATCCCCATCACTATCCTACCCCTTCCAGACAGAAAGTGAACATTCTTGGAAAGACAGCATTGCATAGTAGTGTGTGAACTTCAGAATAAGTCAGTTCTGGGTTTGAATCCCAGTGCTGCCACTAGCTATGTATGACCTTGGACAAATTAATTAGCTTTTGGAGTCTCATGATCCTCTTCTGTAAAATTGGCATAATTCCTGCTGTACATGAACTTGTTGCTTGTACCAAGTGTTTAGTAAGTGGCAGCTGTCATTATTATTAATTGTAGCCCCTCTCTGAGAGCTGCTTAATGAACTCTCACTTATTTGGTTACCTTACCATTAGCTATAATTAGCCCTCTAAGATATGCCCTGTAATCACCAAGGTTATAAGATTTGAAGCTTTTCCAAGAAGTTGTTTTGAAAATGTTAAATACAGAAAATGCTTAAAAGAGACTATTGCTTTTCTCCTGTTTTTAAATGTTGTATACTAAAAATTCTTAAAGGATGTGACTATGATATGTATGCTGTAGATACTAGTTATTTACTACCATTAATGAGCACAGATAATCCTAGACTTTTTTCTAGAATTATCTAATATTCTCCTATGCATTTTCTAATAATTTTTTTCAAATTTATTTTCATTGATCTTCATCTATTACATAGTTCTTGACCATTTTTTCAGCAGATTCATAAAAAATATAACTGTTTACTCTTCTTTATTAGATATTTCCATTTCCCCTTCCTTCCTTCCTGTCCTTCCTTCCTTCCTTCCTTCCTTCCTTCCTTCCTTCCTTCCCTCCCTCTCTCCCTCCCTCCCTCCCTCCCAGGAATTGGATCAAAGGGCATTTAACCACTGAGCCACATTCCAGCCATATTTATTATTTATTTATTTATTTATTTAGAGACAGGGTCTCCCTAAGTTGCTTAGAGCCTGATAAGTTGTTTAGGCTGGCTTGGAACCTGTGATCCTTCTGCCCCAGCCTCCGGAGCTGCTGGTATTATACTTGCATGCCTGGCTACATTCTTTATTGTATTTTGGGATTTTTGAGCTCAGGGACAATTTTTATTCCACTAAAAATATATCTAGTACGTGACTCTGTATTTTCTGAGCCATTAACAAGAACTTGATGATTTCTGACTACACTTTCATTTTTCTGGACTTCTTCATTTTCTAGGAGACTTTCTAACTCTGGTTTTAAGGACATTGTATTAAATATAGTGAGTCATTATAGGAAAATCATTAATACTAAAGATTTCGAGCCAAATTGACCTGGCTAAATTTGAGTAAGTTGTTTAACCTCTTTGAAAGTTTTATTCACTTATAAAAAAGTATAGGTTACATATAAACCCTTTTGTGATGGTTAAGTGAAGTAATTCAAGTAAGACACTTTAGCACCATTCCTAGAATAGAGAAAACCATCATTTAAAAAAAAGGTAAATCTCGTATTTATGGAAGTATCACAGTATATTGGAAAAGCATGGGCAATTAAGATTGGAAAGACTTAGGGTCAAAATCAGTCTATATCACTGAAGAGCTAAGTGACCACAGACAAGTTGCTTCAATTATCTGAGCCTTTTTTTTTTTCAATCTGCAAATTGGGGATCATAGTACTTGGCTTACAGGATTGTTGTGAGGTAATGTACATATCGCACCTGCACAAAGCTGGTCACATTGTGGGCATTGACAGGTGCTATCCATTATTGCTACCATATGCAACATTTGCTTTCAGGTATGAGGATCCTTAAAACCATCCTGTAAGGTAGATAGGGTAGACATCTATAGTCAGACATGTTAATAAAGATGAATACAGGTAAGCATGTCATATAATGCCTCCCTTTCTTCATGCTGTCTTTCTAGTTTCTTTTAGTTTCAGCAGTTTCAGTGTCTTTGTTTGCCAGTCACTATTATAAGTGTCTCCATGTAGGTTTTATCTTTGTTCTGCAGATTAGGAAATGACATCCAGAGCAGTAAAGTGATTTTTTCATGGTAACTTAAAATAATTTTTACAGAGCTAATACTGGAACACAGGTCTTCTAATTTTTGAACTCACTCTATAGCTTTCCCTTATAGCCAGATAAATGTTTGAATAAATGAATTTGAGTGCCTGCTTCTTTGACTTCACTCAGAATCTTAATACAGATTGTCATAAAGCACATTAGAATAGCAGAGTTAAAGAAAGTTAGTTACTTTTCTCAGCTGGAATCTGAATTAATTTTGAATTTGTTCCAAAAGGTGGTTTTGACATTGTAGGTTTTGTGCTCATCTTTGCTTGTGTATCCCCTGAAATTTCATGAAAGAGGTACTCTAACCTAAGAAATGATGGCTATTTAAATTCCCTTTTGCATATAATTCTCATTCTCAAAGATGTTTCTCCTTGGATATACAAAAAGCTTTCTGAGGGATAGTTATTTTTACATTTTTTTTAAATTTTAGGGGTGCCAGGGGCACTCAACCACAGAGTCACATCCCCAGCTCTATTTTGTATTTTTATTTAGAGACAGGGTCTCACTGAGTAGCACCTCATTTTTGCTGAGGCTGGCCTTGAACTCTCTCGATCCTCCTGCCTCAGCCTCCCGAGCTGCAGGGATTAGAGGTGTGTGCCACTGCACCCAATGTAGAGTTATTTTTATAGGAAGAAATATCATATTGAATTTGTTTGTGCTGTTGGGTTTGTATATGTGTGGTGGATGTTCTTCTTGCATTGTTACAGGTTGATGAAAAGCCCAGAACTTTGATAACAGATTGTCTAGTCATAAAGCATTTTTTACGCAAAATCATCATCATACATCACCAGGTAAGCTGTTCTTTTGCAGAATAATGCTTCTCTTGTTTAAGTCATATGTTCTCAAGAAACTTCTATTCTGTAGGACATGGAAGGTTATGATTTTCATTTTTTTCAGTGGAGATCATTAAAACTTAAATATTCATATGGTTTCTGTGCCCTTCAGGCAATCCTATCCCTTCCCTTTCCTTCTTCCCTTCCCCCCGCTTCCCTTTGTACTGGGGATCAAACCCAGGGCCTTACACATCCTGAACACATACTCTGAACTATGCTCCCAGCCAAGACAATTTTGATGTTGGTCATGTGATATACCTAAAAAGGCCCTGGGTGTAGAGAGCGTTCTTTTGGAATCTTATTAGTATCTTCTTACTGCTTTACTGTATCACTTTAGATACCTGTTTTCCCTCTGCGCTTCATTTTTCTTTCAACTTAGGTAATAAATGTTATAGGTGATCGCATTCTTTTCTAAAGTGATTGTAGAGCATATTAGGAAATTTGAGTATTATTTCCAAATTTGGATAATATTTTGAACATTGAAGAGCTAAAATTTTTATCATTATCTGTATTCTGTAGTTAGACAGATTTATAAGAGGAATTTCATTAAGCATGCCACATAATTTCTCCTTTTCTTGTGCTGTCTTCCTACTTTTTCTGTCTGTCTTCAGCAGGGTTCACTATTCCAAGTGTCTATACACTCATTCATTTAAGCCTCACAGCTCCCCTCACAAGGTAGGTTTTGTCATCACTAACCCCACTTCATAGCTGAGAAAACTATGTACAGAGGTTAAGGAACTTGCTGGCTCTAGAGTCTCTTGTTACCTTGTGTTACATAGAAAGAAAAATGTAGACTGGAAGGGAATAATTAGAACAGCAATGTAAATTGGAGAGAAGACCTAAAATCAGGTGAAGATGGGGGAAGAAAAAGTGAAGGAAAAATACACAGGATGATTCATTTATTATATTATCAAAAATAATAGAAATAAGAAATAATAGAAATAAGAAATAATAGAAATAAGTTCTGCCAGGTGCAATGGCACATGCCTGCAATCCCAGTGACTTGGGAGGCTGAGGCAGAAGGATTGAAAGTTCAAAGCCAGCCTCAACAGCTAAGCGAGGCCTTAAAAGCAACTTAGCAAGGCCCTGTCTCAAAATAAAAAATAAAAAGGGCTGGGGATGTGGCCCAGTGGATAAGCACCCCTGGGTTCAATCTCTGGTACCAAGAAAGAAAGAAAAAAAAGATAGTCCCCTTAAAAAAAAAAGAAGAAGGGATAAGTTGGAAGAATGGCAAAGGAGCAGAATTTCCTTATGACTTGAGACCACCTAGAATTGTAGTGTAGGACTTAATAAATTTAAGACTGATAATTTGAACACAGGCAAGTTTTAAGTAAGTTTAGTGAGAGTACAGTTGAAAAAGGTAATAAAGATCAAGTGGAAAAAAGTGACAAAGTGTATATTTTTCATCTGTGTTGTCAGAAATGATAGGATTTCCTTCTTTTTTCAAGACTGCATAGTATCCCTTTGTGTAAGCATACCACATTTTCTTTATCCATTCAAATAAGCCAGGCACGGAAAGACAAATACCACATGATCTCACTTATGTAGGAATCTAAAACAATTGAATTCATAGAATAGAGAATAGAACGGTCGGTGATCACCAAAGGTTAGGTGAAGGTGGGAGGGAGGGAATATGGTCAGAGGGTCCAAAATTTCAGTTTGGAGGAACAAGTTTTGGAAATTTGTTGCTGTTCCAGAACAATCCAATCCTAGTGTATGAGGATTGGCCCCAAGGTGCTGTGAGACCAAAAAAGAGAGGCTGGGAAATCTAAGATTTGCATAAAGTACAAATTTATTTGGGGATTCCCTGACAGAAGTGTGGTTCTGGACAGCAGCAAAACCATTTGGAACCTAACAATTTGGGTCAGAAAGAGGGGCATATTTTTGGGTCAGGACAAAAGTGACTTCATTGTAGCTGGAATGTACCTGATTTTCTTAAGGACATATAAAGAAGTTAGGGTCCAGTCATAAAGCTCAACAGATGACTCTACTGGTTTTATTTATTATAGTTTACTGGGGAACTATAAAGGAAAGACCAATCAGGGTTACTCTGGGGCAATCCTGGCAGTTATGACTCAAGATGGCTGGAGTCATGTCAAGCTGAATCTGTATAACTGCTCAGCAGGGGGACTATAGGTAATAATAATGTATTTCAAAATAGCTAAGAGAATAAATGTCAAATGTCTTACCGCATAAAAATTAAGTTAGGTGATGGATATGTTAACCAACTTGATTTAATAATTTCACATTGTATATATGTGAAACAAAATATGTTCTACCCCATTAATGTATATAATTATTATTTGTAAATTAAAATAATATTAATTTTGAAAGTTAAAGAATATCCTTTTTCCCCTAGAGATTAGGTACAGAAGTTTTTAATCTCTATTCTGGCTCATATGAAATCTCATGCCTCATTTTTTGTGTTGCAGATCAGATTTAATTTCAGTGTAAAGGTGAATGGAATCTTCTCCACAGAGATCTTTGGGTAAGTCCTTAAGATAGTGCTCTGGCTCTGCAATTTTTCTCAGCCATTATTGTCCTATTTCTCATGGGTTCACAGTTTGATTTTTTGATCCAAAGTTACCTTGAAACTAATTTTGTGAGACCCTTCATATTTTCCTATTCTGTATTATCTTTTAATGAGTAAACAGATTCATCTGAACCTCTCATGTTTTTCCCTTTCACTAGAGAGGGTGAAATTTAAAATTTAAAATTCCCATTTTTCCTTTGGTTATTTGGTTACTAAATTTCAGTAATCTCAGGGGTGGTAGTAATCATAGGCTGAAATTTGTATTAATCAGAGGTTAGTTTGAGAGATGGCTTAGCTTTTCCTTGCTTTGCAGGGCGGAGAATGAACCCATTTTGAACCTGTGGAATGGAATTGCTCTTGTTGTGAACTATCAGCATTATGTGAGGTGAAAGCGAAAGCATTGTCCCTGTCCATGTTTTACTCCTGTTGTGAATGTGCAAAGAGTTGGAAATGGTCTTCTTTGTCCTTTATTTTATTTCATTATTTCTTGTTTTTTTTTTTTTTTTTTTTTTTCTTTATGGTGCTAGGGATTGAACCCAGGGCCTTGTGCTTGCAAGGCAAGCACTCTACCAACTGAGCTATATCCCCAGCCCTCAGCCCTCATTATTATTTTTTCCCTGTGCTCCTGGGGATTGAGCCCAAGGGCTACATCCCCAGCCCTTTTTTAATTTTTTATTTTGAGATAGGGTCTTACTAAATTGCCGAGGCTGGTCTAGAACTTAGAATTCTCCTGCTTCAGCTGTCCAAGTAGCTGGGATTACAGGTGTGCACCAAGTGCTCCTGACTTTTTTTTTTTTTTATACAAGGTCTCTGTAGGTTACCCAGGCAAGTTTCAAACTCCTGGACTCCAGCAGTCCCCCTGCCTCAACTTCCTGGGGAGCTGGGACTACAGATGTGCACCACCACACCCAGCTACCCTTGTAATTTCTACGTGCCAGGTTTCAGTTTTTCTATTAAAATATAGAAATAAGACTTTTAAGTTTTTATATGGAAAACTGTTATTATTCCTAGCTCCTTTAATGTATTCTAATTGACCTAAGGACATATTCCTTCTCTCCAGTCCTTCAAAAAAAAAAAAAAAAGATGGAACTCAGGGGTATTTAACCACTGAGTCACATCCCCAACCCTTTTTATATTTTATTTAGAGACAGTCTTGCTGATTTCCTTAGGACCTCGATAAGTTACTGAGGCTGGCTTTGAAATTGTGATCCTCCTGCCTCAGCCTCCCAAACTGCTGGGATTACAGGTGTGCACCACCACACCTGGTTTTTCTTTTCTTTTATAAATGAAATGAGACAAGCTCTATTAATTCCAGTCCTATTTAGACATGAAAATACTGTAGATTTAAAAGTTTACTTGAACTCTTAGCTATAGAGATAGTATGAATACAAGGGAATTTGTTGCTTTTTTTTTTTTTTTTTTTTTTTTTTTTTGGGCATCAGTCTTTTGCATGGATTTGGAAATCATCTCAAAATCATCTCTCTCTCTAGTTTTGCCTCCTTCAGACCAAAAAAATGGAGGAAGTGTTAAATAATCTGGACAGATAGAACCCTCTGTCATAGATTTCTTTGTTATCCAGCTACCACAGAGTCCAAGGTGAACATGAAATGTATAAAAAAAAGATCTAAGTGTGCTTAAGTCCAACTAATATATTAGTTGCATAAATGCAATGGTTTCTACCATTTATATGTCCCAAGCCAGCACCAGGAATCACAGATCTTAAACTGATTAAGTCCCATACTTAAATCATGCAGCACGTATACCACTTATGGCACCTTTAAAAAAAAAAAAAAAGTTGCAGATAAGCACTATACCTTTATTTTATTTATTTATTTTTATGTAGTACTGAGGATCGAACCCAGTGCCTCAAACATGCTAGGCAGGCCCTCTACCACTGAGCCACAACCCCTGCCCATTTTGGTAACTTCTAAAATAAATATTATGGCTGGTCATGGTGGCACACACATGTAATCCTAGTGGCTCAGGAGGCTGAGGCAGGAAGATCAAAAGTTCAAAGTCAGCCTCAGTAACTTAATGAGGGCCTAAGCAATTTAGCTAGACCCTGTCTCAAAATAAAAGATAAAAAGGGCTGGGGATGTGGCTCAGTACTTAAGCACCCCGGGTTCAATACCCAGTACTAAAACCAAACAAATAAATAAATAATTATGTTTTTAGAGTTCTATTTTTTGAGGAAAGTAATAAGTGAATGATTAGAGCATTTGGAAGAACATATTTACATATATATACATATATATGAAAATATATATAAAGGATATATATAAGCTCTAGATTATGATTTTCAGCATATTTTAATGAATCTGTATCAGTTTTGTTGAACTATTCATATAGTTGGAAACTTAGGACTTAAAGGGTTAAGCCTTGAAAAGACTGCCCATGATTGCTGTTTTCTTACTCTTGCCCAAATTACACCTCAGATGAGAATATTTTTTATTCTTTAATACATCAGTAACAAACTCCACCTGATATCTTCTATAATGATCCTTTAGTATCATCCAGTCTACAGGTAGACAACTAATTATCATAGCTTTACTGACAAGAGTCTACTGAGTCAGTGTTTTTGGATGATGGATTGGTTTAGAAAGAGAAGAAAGGCTTACTAGTATTTCTTCTCTGTTTTCTAGAAAAGAGCTGTTGGAAAGTAAACAAGGACAAAATTTCACTAGATTTTTTTCTAGGAGAGAAAGACGTCTGATTTCTTTCTCACTGATCCTATTAAACGCCAGCCTCAGACCTAGGTACAGGGGAAGGTGTAGCATGTGTGAGAATAGACATCTGGGTGTCATGGGGCCAGTTTTAGCCATTTGTCTTTCACAACCCCATCACACAGTGCTGAGCTTTGAATGATCTTGGAAACTTCTGCTTGGAACAGAGTGATCTTAGTGGGGGAAATATACTATGGAGAATAAGAAACTGCCAGTAAAGACGGGAAAAATAGGAGTTTTGATATTATCTCTGAATTGCCAAATTTTCTTCCCTTTACATTGCTGTGATTGCCTAAGTGAGACACAAGTTACTTACACCAGTGAAACTGATATGGTAGGTTATATGGTTGTGCATATTCTAGAGGTTATAAAAGGAATTTTTCAATGCCTTTTAAAATAATTCCTTAAGAGGAAAAAAAGTTAAATTTGTCTTGTCTGTTTTCTGACAGTAGACCAAAATTCATTACAACTGAATCACACTGTAGCAGAATCCACCCTGTTCTAGGACACCCAGAAACACTTTCCATCCCTGATGATGTGGCTGGTATGGGCTTGTTGGGTGAACTGATACTGACCCCAGTCGCTGCTCTGTGCCCTAGCCCAAGGGTCTTTTCCACCCAGCTGAACAGGATTTCTTCAGTTTCCATATCCTTTTGATGAAAAGTTCCAGGCGATTGTCTTTGAAGATGGGTTTTTACATCCCAATTTTAAGAAAGCCTTTATATATTACCTAGAAGAATGATGATTTGTATAAAAACATATAATCTGATATGAAAGCCAAGTTAATTTGCCAGGAATGGAGAACTATAAGTGTGATACATATGCCATGCATTTTTCCTATAAACCAGTGTGGCAGAAGCACGGGCAAGAAAGAAAGATGAGGCTGCAAGAGCAGTTGGGAGTTGACTAACAAGTGTTTTCTTTGTTCTGTACAAGTGAATACACAGTCTTTGAAATTGAAATTTTGGCAATTTTCTTTAGCGTCTATACATATTTCTATATGGACCTTCTGGTCTGCCTCTGCTATTGTCAAATCAGGAGCAGCCCAGTACCACTGTCTTGAAAGATATTTGTTATTTCATTGACTGGAAGAAATACCACTTGTGTGTGGTGCCCAATTTGGATCTCAGTTTGGATGGAGGTATGTCTCCCTTTTTGTTGCACAGAAATTCAGAACGTGAAGAACGTTAGAGAAATGAAGGAAATATAAATAGCAGGTATATATAGAGATAGGACCCAATGATCTGATGGCTTATTCTGGGATGTGAGGGTGGGATTCTGGTCCAGTTTGAGGATTCACTTGGAGTGAGGCAAATGTGTCAGACAGGCAAAACCCAATCAGAGTCTGTTTCATCACTGCAGCTTGATGCTGGTTCTCACTCACTTCTGCTCCTTCCTCTATTCCTGGTCCTTCTTCTAGGGACTTGTTCAAAGGGTTTCTGTTTACCTTAATCTGTTGACGCAGGGGCTTTAGAAAGTTGAGTAAGGGAGCAATGACTTCCTTGAACGCCTATGGAAGAGAAATACTTCCTAATGAAAAGAGAAAACCCATATAAAATAATAGAAGAAATTAAAACACAACATAAATGTGAGACATAATAGTATTAAACCTATAAAGCTAGTTGTATTATTCATGAAGGGCTGAACATGTTAGCTTTGGGTAGTTATGCTAAAAGTTGGATGGTTAATAAATGGACCAATAAATAAAACTGGGAAATAAGACTGTGCAAATGCCCAGGAGGTTTATCATTCTGAACCTGACTGTTGCTAGCTAGAATCCTTTGAAATTTGGAAGGTAGTCTGGTCATTTGGACCCTAGGAAAAATGAACAGTTGACAAGCGGTATTTCTAGCATTGTGATTAGCACAAAAAGAAGGAAGTGTCCTGGAATGAGGCAGTGGTCTCTGGGGAATGACAAAATTTGCACTTAGCAAGTAAGCCTCCAGTTAAGGTTCTTCTTCTCGAGTGGGTAGTTATTTCAGAGGATGGCTTTGAGAGGAAGTATCCTTGGACAGGATCTCTGGACATATGTAGTTTGATGAGGAAAGAATGTTTGGTCTTAACAGATGGGATGTCCTGCCTTTAGAATTTTGAATGGAAGGATGGGGCTGGGGAGATAGCTCAGTTCGTAGAGTGCTTGCCTTGCAAGTACAAGGTCCTGAGTTCAATCCCCAGCACTGCAAAAAAAAAAAAAAAGATGACCTAACTGAACTTCTAGTGATCTTGGTATGTTTTTATCTCTTTGATTTTTGTTTTCAGACTTTATTGGTTTCCTTTATTTTTCTTTCGAATATATGATGCCTGAACTTTCTCAGTTAACTTTGAAAATGAGTAATGTAGAATATGCGCCCCCCCCCCCCATCTCCTTCCTTTATTTCTCTAAAGGTCAGAACAAAGATTCACATGAAGGGCTGGGGATATATCTCAAGCACAAGGCCCTGGGTTCAAATCTCCAATACCACACACAAAAAAAAAAAAAAAAAAAAAAAAAGGATTCACATGGAGGCACTTTTCTGTATGGAACTATAATGTAGAACTATCTTGATACATTCTATAGGATCCAGCTGCTAGAAAGTGACCACAAGGCATTGAATTACTTGGGAATACAAATATATGGTGTTGGGATTAAGAGCACAGATTTTGGAGTCAGTCTGGCAAGGCCTACAACTCAGTTCCACCACTTAACTGGCTCGTATTGAGAAAGATATTTAACCTGTCTGTGCCTCTTTTCTTATCTGTAAAAGGGCATAAGAATATAGGTTCTATGCCAGAGTGTTGTGAGATCTAAACATTGTGATCGTACATGAAAAATTTAATATGGTGCTTGGCATATAGCACAAGTTAACTGTTATCACAAGTTAGCTGCTTTCATTATCATTACTCAAGTTTGAATCAGACGTCTGACTCTTACTAGCCAAACCTGCCTTAGAAATTTGTATGAGGAATAAATCAATTTATTGTGGAATGCTTCCAGGTATATGCCGAGGAGTATTGTTTGATGGTCTTCTTGTGAGTCATTATTATTTGCTTCTATCATGTAGATTGAGAAACAAGTTCAGGAATGGAATTGAATGTTCAAATGTAGATTCTTATTCTAAGCTCCTTTTTTGTTCAGGATATAAGTTCTTTAGCCAATTAGCATTTGGGGAGCTTTACTTACCTTAGAAATTTGTGTAATATCTTGTCCTCTAGATTTGGTGCTTCCAGATGTGAGTTATCGGGTGGAGTCCAGTGAGGGTGATCAGTATCAGAATATGGATCCTCAGAGACAAACTCTGCTACTTTTCCTCTTTGTGGATTTCCACAGTGGATTTCTAGTCAAGCAAATGGAAATCTGGGGTAGGTACAGAATAGGGCAGCCAGCTTGGGTGTTCCAAATGCTAAGAGGATAAAGAAAGGGAAACATTGTTTAATGCATATATCTGAATTATATATATTTATGTAGAATAAAGAATTCCAGTGAAAAGCCTTGCTTAATAAATTATATGCTCTATGGAAAAGATCTGTATGTTGATGCAGCACTTAAATAACAACATTTTGGGATTTTTGGTTGGCCAAAGGTCAGCAGACACTTTCTAAAAATGCTCCCAGGCGGGTATATTAATTTAGATCTGTAACTTTCAACTTTAGTTGCACAATGTGTTACCTGGCAAATGTCCAAAATGTGTATGGAATAATGGTACACCTGTAATCCAAGCAACTCAGAAGGCTGAGGCAGGGAGGTCATAAATTCAAGGCCAGCCTCTGCAACTTAGTGAGATACTGTGTCAAAATAAAAAGTAAAAATGACTGGGGTGTAGCTCAGTGGAAAGGTGCCCCTAGGTTCAATCCCCCGTCCAAAAAAAAAAAAAAGCCCAATCCTAACCCCAGAAATGGGGTACAGTTATTGGGGTTGTTTTTGTTTATTTTGTTTTGTTTTTGGCCTAGGGCCCCAGGCATGCTAAGCACATGCTCTTCCACTGAGTCACATACCCCGTCACATTTTTTAAAGCTTCTCAGGTGATTCTTATGTCTTCTGGACTTCAGAACTCTTCATCACCATACTGCCTTTCTTTTTTATAAAAAGTTGAAAGGGCTTGAAAGGCAGACTGCAGGGAGAATCTCACAGCCAATCATAGCAAATAACTGGCACCAGTCTGCGTGAGTGTTTCTGATCTGGAGTTGTAAGTAACAGGGCCTCACTAAGTTGCTGAGGCTGCCCTCAAACTTGCATAGTTTTCCTGGGCTCGGTTTACATCTCTGAGGAGCTGGTGTTCTTTGATGCCCTGTTCTGTTGATTAAAGCCAGGGGAATGGAAATAGAAGAGACGGAGACTTATGAGGCTACAACAAGGAGCTTCAGGTGATGCTACCTGGGGCAGTTCCTGGCCTGTGCACACAGAGGCTGATAAGAGAGGCATTTTAGTACTGTGGAGAGGACTTAAGGTTAGAACCAAGAGAACTGGGTTTACTTTAAACTCTGATACCAATTTTCTCAGTAGTATTTGAGAAGCAAGTCACATAAATCATCTGAGCCTCCCTTTTCCTATCTGTAGTGTGAGATTGTCAGGCTAGGTAATATCAAAGCCACTCCAAGGCTAAAGATCCTCCTAAGACTTAAGATCTGCTACCTTCTGGCATTTTTTTAAATGTCTAACAGAGGATATTGAAGCCTGGTAATCATGTTCTGAATCTTCTCAAATATACCTTAAGAACTCAGTGATGTCATTCTTACAGTACTATGATAATTTATAGACTTCTATTTAGCTTGACTCTGAAAGTCTGCAGTGTCTCAGTAGTTGTAATGAGTATTGAATTTAAAAGAAATTCATCACTGCTGCCAGGCAGTGGCAGACACCTGTAATCCCAGCATTTTGGGAGGCTGTGGCAGAAGGATTACAAGTTTGAGGGTAGGCTCAACAACTTGGTGAGGCCCTGTCTCAAAATAAAAAAATATGTAAAAGAGTTGGGCATGTAGTTCAGTGATAAAGCACCATGGTGTTCAATATCCAGTACTAAAAAAGAAAATAAACTCTACTTATATATGATTTATCAAAATGCATAAATGCATTCTACTGTCATGTATAACTAATTAGAACAAATTTTTAAAATTTTAAAAAAATTCACTATATTAGTAAACATAGCAAGTGTCTTTTTAAATCTTGTAATCTATCAATTTAGAACTAACCTCTGAAGAAGATACAGTGAGAGGAGGTAGATGCAGATACACTAATTTTACCTTGTCTTTCTCCCTCTTCCTTGTATCCTTGAAAGCTTTCTCCAGAGCTGCTTCTTTTAGGAAACAGATTGTTCAGAATTACAGCCTGTTTCCATGCATCTTTTTAAAAATCACTTCCTTGGCCTTTTGCCCACCTTGTCATGGTAACTTTTCTATGATTAACTCATTATTTTATACAATGTCAGAAGCATCTGGTGGTATCAGCAGTTTTAGGAATGAACTTTGGCTTCTTAATTAAATGTCTGCTTTAAAAGGAGTCTGATTTCTTGAGGCTTTTCTTAGGATCAGACTATAGAACATGCTAAATCATCATAGCAACAGCATTATTTCCCCTTTGAATACTGCATGTACATTTCAAAACTCTTCATTTCCACTACCCCAGTTTATCTACACAACATATCTGAAAGAGCATATTTGAACTGAGAAAAGTGAAGTGACCCAGTCACCACTAGTTGGTGGTAGAAGTGACCTGAAATCTATGTTCTCCTTATTCTAGTTCCAGCTCCTTTTGGGTTCATATTTCGCCTTCTCTAGAAGAAAAGCATCATGGTAGGAAATGTTCCTCTGGCTTTCATTTTTAAGGCAGTCCTAAGAAAAGCCAGTCAGCCTCAGGCTGCTTCACTGTGATGTCTTTGAGCAGACTAGCCAAAGAATAGTAGAGGAACACTGAAAATAGAAATATTCATTAACAAGCATTTTCTCCAGGTTCTCAGTAGAGTGGATTTGTCTTTCTGCTGCATTGGGATCATTAATAATAGCCCATTGTTTGGTGACATATTTTTGCCCATTGTTCTTACCTCTCAGCTTTTCTGAGTGATGGTGATCAGAGGTACCTGTGGTTACTTAATGAGAGATCATCCTCCATTTAAAAGGGCCTCATACCAACAATTCTCAGGCTCATCTTTGTGTTAACCTTTCCTTTACTGCAGCACATGTGAAAGAAATGACGTGCTGCTTATAGTGGCTTGCCTCAACAGTGATGCTCAAGTAGGAGTGGAGGAGGATTAGACACACTCTCCTGGAGATTTTCCTCTCTCTCTTTCTCCTTCTCTTTGGGAGTCACCACTATCATTGTGTATAGCATACATTAAGCAGGATCTTTCATTTAGTTCTTCAAAAATAATGTAATTCTTCAGTTTAATTTTTCCTGAACCTTCTTTTATTCATAAGTGGGAATTGGGTAGATTTGCACGTTGCTGGGAGGAGTTCATCTAAACGAAAGCAGATAGGCAGAATTGGCTGCTGCTTCCATGAGGCATCCTCCCTCATCCCAGCCCTGACTCAGCACACTAGAGCAGTCTGGAAGTCATCCTCCTCACTCATGGTTACCAGCACTCTGTCCTCTTAGGAACCCACACTTTGCTCACAGCCCATCTCAGTGCCATCCTCATGGAGAGCCGCAGTGCAGTACGAGATGCCATCCAGACAACGGTGGACCATGTCTTAGAGCAGCATCACCAGGCTGCCAAGGTAATAGGAGACTCACAATTTCTTCCTAAGAAAAAGAGAGTGTAGAGCAACAGGGCCTCAGACCCCCTGACCCTTAATGCCCATTCCTTCCTCCTCTGCCACCTAGAAAATGGTGTAATGCTGCATCCAGGCTAGGAACTGAGCCTTTCAGAGTCACTGCCGCTAGCTTGCTTAATTTTATTTCCTTCTGGGTGGGTTTGAGTAAATTGGGACAGAAATAATATAGAAAAATGACTGATACTGTGTCTCTTCCTAATCTGTATATTTCCCTGTCCCATACATCCTCTGGAGCTGCTGCTTCCCTAAACTTTACCTTCTTCTCCCGCTCTCCTAATTCTTTATAATGCCGCATTCTCCTCTCACCTGACTTTCTGAATTCCTCCATCCTGCACACTTTTGGTAAGATAGTTCCTACTTTGTATAGCTCTCTTTTCAGGGAAAAAACAGCCATCCTAAGAGAGAAAATTTTTAAACTTTAAAAAAAAAAAAAAACAGTAAGTTTACCTGCTCTGTTGCCCTGTGTCTTATTGCCTTTCTTTTCTGTATGTGCATGTATCAGTAAGTCATATCTATGGAAGGAGAGAACATTTTAAAAATTATTTTAAACCCTGATATGTCATGATCTCAGTAAGAATTATTGTTAGGGGGGCAGGGATTATCTAAACCAGCAGTCTGGGATTAATGTGGTCTCCCCCTTACTTGTTATCTTCTCCAGGCTCATCAGAAACTGCAGGCCTCACTCTCAGTGGCTGTAAATTCTGTCATGAGTGTGGTGACTGGAAGCACCAACAGCAGTTTCAGAAAGACATGTCTCCAGGCTCTTCAGGTAGTAGGAGATTGGGGGATGCTTAAAAGTACCATGGTTGCTGGGTATGGTGGCACATGCATGTAATCCCAGCAACTGGTGAGGCTGAGACAGCAGGATCAAAGCCAGCCTCAGCAACAGTGAGGCACTAAGCAACTCAGTAAGACCCTGTCTCTAATTTAAATATAGGGCTGGGGATGTGGCTTAGTGGTCGAGTGCCCCTGAGTTCAATCCCCAGTACAAAAAAATAAAATTAAATTAAAAAAGTGCCAGGGTTTTCATGACATCCTATTACCTATCTTTGTAATCTGTTGTAATATGTACAGTGCTTTTAGAAATATCTTTTCATTTGCTTCTACTCTGATTCTACATAGTGCCAGGTCTAAGTGTTTTAAGAAGTGTTAGTTGAATGAACAGTAATGTTTACTATTGTATAAACAAGAAAAGTTATTTAAGATCTCTGCTTCCTTTAGGTCACATGGCTAGTTAAGAGAGCTAGTATCAGATTTGTGATTCCCAATCCCTTGTTGAAGAAATCTCTGCTACTTCCTGGTGACAGAATGCACTGGAAATAACTGAGCAACCATGCATTATATGTATGTGATAGTACAGAGTGGTGTAGAGTACTGGAATCAGAGGTTTGACTTTGAATCCTGGCTCTTTTATGTACTAGCTATGTGGACTTAGGCCTACAATTAACTTTTCTGAGCCTTTTCTACAAACTGGAAAAAATAATAGACCCTCATAGGGTAAGGACTGAATGTGCTATCATCTGAATTTTTTATCTCCCCAAAATTCTTACATTAAAATCCTAACTGCCAAGGTGGTGATCTGAGGAGATATGGAGCTTTGTGGGAATAATTAGGTTAGGTTCTATCATGAATGAAATTAGTGCCAATAATGAAAGATGTGCCATAGGGATCCTTGGCCTTTCTGCAAGTGAGAACAAAGGGAGAAGTAGGCAGTGTGCATACCTCAAGAGGGTTTTTACCAGAACCTGACCATGCTTGGCACCCTAACCTCAGACTTCTAGCCTCCAGAACTATGAGAAATACATTTCTACTGGATATAAATACACACACACACACACACACACACACACACACACACACATATGGTGATAGCTTGTTATTTTGAATTATTTCCAAAAATGTATTTCTATAAGTAGAATTACTGAGTTAGAGGGTATAAGTAGTACATTTTATCATAGCTTCACCTTTCTGGATCATGTGGATAACACCAGGGTAGTTAGAAGAAGCCTAACTTTTGTTCTACCTGTGACATTTTGGGTGAATCTTTTCTTTTTGAATTTCAATTTTCTCATCTTTAAAATTATTTTTTTGTATTGGGTGATTACTCTGGCTCCCTTTAATATCCTGCAATTCTATATTATAAAGTGTCAAAGGCTGTTGCTCATTCCTGGGTGGATACAGACTATACTCTTTGGTTCCTCTCCTCCCTAAAAGGATTGTCTGAGGAAGAGCTCTTATATTGGCCTAAATGGTTCATAGGAGCCTCTGCTCTCTTGGAACTTATTTTATATAAAAGCTGCTTCATGAACAGCTGGATCTCTGGGATACTTATTTCCTGTAGACATGGGAGAACCAAGATCTCAGCTAAAGAATCTTGCCTAGGCAACAGAAATGGTAAGACACATGGGAGCCATACCTACCTGTGTCACGCCAAGTACCTTAGGTGTTTTTCCTGCCTCTCCTGCTCACATAGAGATGAAGGAAACTCTGAACACAGTGTGAGGAAGGTCATTGTTCTGTGCACCATCCTCTCCCCATTTAAATGTCCTGTGAGTACTTTTGGAACTTAGCACTTTCTATCTCTGGCCTATTTTAGGCAACTGACACACAGGAGCTCGGGACCAAACTACACAAAATATTTCATGATGTCACCCAGCACCGATTTCTTCACCACTGCTCATGTGATGTGAAGCAAGTAAGTATAAAGTAATAATCAGTACTTTGGTTGACAGCTTCCATTTTAATGTGTGGGATCCTGAGTTCAGGGTGTGGGATCCTGTATTTAGATTGTACAGTCTAAGGCTATTCTTTCATCAAGGAAACCTTAGGTCTAGAAAAACTTTGTAGAATAAAGTGTTACATAGGGATCGAGAGCATGGTTAGACATTGCTTAAATTCCATTTCTGCCACTGTCATTATTATAGAAGTTATTTAACCTTTCTTCAGCCTCAGCTTTTACAAAAAAAAGGTTTTTTTTGTGATATTAGGGATTGAACCCAGGGCCTCAAGCAATCTACCAATGAGCTACATCTCCAGCCATTTTAAAAACTCTTTATTATTTTAAGACAGGTCTCACTGTGTTGCCCTAGCTGACCTTGAACTTGCAATCCTCCTGCCTCAGCCTCCCAAGTTGTTGGGATAATAGGCATATGCACTGCATCCAGCCAAATCTCAGGTCCTTTATCAGTAAAATAGGAATGATGCATGCTCAAAATTATTGTTGTGAAGCTGAATAAGATAATGTATGTAAAGTGGTAAGCACATAGCTAATATTGCAATGGTGATGATATGGTTTGATTCTTGTATTTAGTTTTGACTAATAAAAAAATACACCTCCATCTGTTCACCCTTCTGGATGCTAGAGATCTAGAGTTGGATCAGTTAAGATCTCTATCCTCAAGGAAGTCAAATAGCTTCCACTGGTTTTGTGTTAGACTCCTCTTAGAGGGTAAGGGAGATCATAACTAGAAAATTCCAAATATCTCCCAATTTTAGGTATAGCTGGTAGTAGTAATCCAGCTGAAATTCCACCTTTCTGACTTTCTTAACTCTAACCAGTAGGATTGACTCTTCTGGAGCTAAAGCATAAGATAAATAAATAGAAGAGCTTAAAGACAAAATTATTATACAGTTGTTCTGGCCAAGATGGAATAATAGGGACTATATTTGCTTCCTTCCCAAATTAAGAAAAATTCTAGACACAATATATGCAATGGCTCTCAAGATATTAGATATGAGACAATGAGTGGAATAGTCATTTGCAAGAGATGGAAAACAAATTCGATTTTGTTTCATCAAGCAAAATGATTGCCCACAGAAAACTGGTTAGGTAATCTATGGAGGACAGAGAACAAGGAGAGGGAATCCAGACAAAGCTTGGTGGTCTCTCTAAGTTGAATAAGTGAAACTGGGAATCCAGGGATACTGTCTCAGTCTGTTTTATGTGGCTATAACAAAATACCCTGTGGCCGTGTATTTTATAAAGGAAATAAGTTTGTTTGGCTTATGATTCTGGATGGCTAGAAAGTCCAAATGGCACCAGGCGGAATGGTGCTCACCTATAATCCCAGTGACTTTGGAGGCTAAAGCAGGAGGATGGCAAATTAATGAGACCCTATGTCAAAAAAAAAAAATATGCTGGGGATATAGGGATGTTGTCAGTGTTATGATGCCCCTGAGTTCAATCCCCAGTAGCAACCCCCCCACACACACAAAAAGAAAAGAAGAAAGAAAGAGAAAAAAGAGAAAGTCCAAATGGCATGACACTAATATCTGGTGAGGGAGAAAACAAGAGACTGGGGAGGAGCTAGGCTCTAATCTTCTCTGCCAGACTCAGTCCACTTCATGAGATTAGCATTAATGCTCCTGAGACAGTTGTGATCCAGTTCCCTCCCACCAGGCCCAGCTCCTAAAGGTTACACCACATTTCAGGACTATCACACTGGGCACCAAGCCTCTAACATGTGAACCTCTAGGGAAGGAACCTTATCCAAACCATAGCAGATGCCAAGGCAGCTAAGTTTTTAGGGAAGAGTACCAAAGAGAGGAGAACTCTGCACAGAAAGAAAGTCCTGGATATCTGCAGTAGAATTCCCCCTCTATATTTAGTTGAGTACTAATCAGCTCATTTCTGTGAAGAAACTGTCCAGAACCACTCGGAAGGATTAGAGGGAACAATATGCAGAGCTTACACAGGGCTACAGACTGCTCCTGCCATGCAGAAAGGAAAACCTCATAATTTGTGGAACATCAGGTAGAATCCTAAGAATACTAAGAAGAGTTTTAGTGAGGAGGGGAGAAGAGCGAAACCTACAATAAACAGCCCTCTGTTCCTGTCTAACAACATTTGAAAGCAGAAGTAAGACCCAAAAGCATCAAATGTTTTCAAGTAATTCAATGGCATTACAGAACAAAGTTCAAGAATACTTATAGGAATAGCCAGGTGCATTGGCACACACCTGTGTTCCCAGCTATTTGGGAAGCTGAGGCAGGAAGATAAAATATTTGAGATCAATTTCAGCAACTTAGTGAAGCCCTGTCTCAATAAAATCAAAATAAAAAATAACTGGAAATGTAGCCCAGTGGTAGCGTATATGTCTAGCATGCACAAGGGTCTGGGTTCAATCCCTAGTACTGAGGAAAAAACACCCAGAACCCACCAAGGTAATATTTGTAGTGCCTTGCAAACCATAAAAACTAACAGCCTTGTTAAGAAGCAGGAAAAAGCATCCCACAATGACAAAACTTAATCAAAACTGATCCAGAATTGACATAACAGAATTAGTAGACAAAGACATTAGTTATTATTATTTTTAATATTTTGTAATTTTTTTCAGTGTGGCCATTTTGAGGGGTGGAGTTTGATCTCAAAAATTATATTGCATTTTGAGCTCTTTTACAGAGAAATTACCATCATGACTGATTTTCAAATTTTCTTTAGTGTTGTAAGACTCACATGGTAAACAGAAAACTGCTACACTTATTCCAATAGTGTATGTATATTCAGTGGAAAGCAGAAAGTATTAATAGCAGCTATTTCTTTTAAGATCTGCAGCTAATAGGGTAAGTTGATGACACAGCACAACTTAATTGGCATTCTTTTGGGGGGTGAGAGATTAAATTCTTTACCATAATATAATATAATAATGCATATAATGCATAACATTATATCTCTGCTGCCATATCACAAGAGGCTTGCCAAGGTAGGTGAGGCTTCAGACTTCACAGAACTGCAGTCAAATGAAACCATAAATAATACTGAACAAAGTTTACCATCTGATCAGTGAATAATACTTTGAAGGCATTCAATTAGCTTACCTTCTGCAGTATTTAAGCTGTTTACATTGACAATCACATTCATGTAGTGCTTGCTACAAGGGAGGCATAGAACCACTTGTTTTGGCTAAAATATGATGAGAAATCATTCCTTGGGTTCCACATAATTTGTGGCAATCACTGACAGGCTGCTTAAAGAGCGATGTCTACTTCATTCATTGTGTTGGAATGGCCCAGTGAAAAGAAAATAGCGACTTGGGAAGCTGAGGCAGGAGGATCACAAGTTCAAAGCCAGCCTCAGCAGGCTAAGCAACTCAATGAGACACTGTCTAAATAAAAAAAAATACAAAAAAGGGCTGGGGATATGGCTCAGTGGTCTTGTGCTCCTGAGTTTAATCCCTGGTACGCCCCAAAGAAAATAAAGAAAGAAAAAAAAAAGAAAATAAACTTTAGTACTATTCCAATTGACTTAGCTGGAGAAATGGGAGCTCCTTAAGATCCAGGTGCATTTGACTGTCATTATATGAGGGTTTTCCTTCAGGTGAAACTACTATATTGCCTCCCATAAAACAGTTATTATAACTGTATTCCATGTATTCCATGTATTGCAGAAGCTAGATTGACATGTTGAGTAGAGATATGGAAGTTACCAAAAAAAAAAAAAGACCCAAAGTGAACTTTTGAAGATGCAAACTATAATGTCTGAGATGAAAATTACACTGTATAGTATTAATGGCACATAAGACACTTAAGGAAAAACACAGCAATAGAAACTACTAAAACAAAACACTGGGAGTTTAAAAAAGAGTAAAAATAAAGAAATAATAACATATCTCTGAGTTGTAGTACAATTTAAAGTAGCCTAATATGAGTAATTGGGAAAGATAAAGAAGAGTTTTGGTACTGGGGATTGAACCCAGGGCACTTGAGCACTGAGCCACATCCCTAGCCCTTTTTATTTTATTTTTAATTTTGAGACAGGGTTTTGCTGCATTGCTTAGGGTCTTGCTTAGTTGCTGAGGGAGGCTGCCTTTTTTTTTTTTTTGGCAATTCTCCTGTCTCAGCCTCCTGAGTCACTGGGAGTACAGGTGTAAAGAAATAATGAGTGAATTTTTTTTTCAAATATGATGAAATCTGTAAACCCACTGATCTAAGAACCTCAATGATCTCAAAGCCCAAGAAGCATAGAAAGCAACACCAAGGCATATAAAAATTAAATCAGTGGTAAAGAGAAAATCTTAAAAGACGAGGGGGAAAAACCCCATGTTACGTATGTATAAGGAAACAGTGATAAAATTTACAGCAGCCTTCCCTTTGTAAACAGTGTAAGTTAGAAGAAAATGGAGTAGCATTTTTTATAGTATTAGGGAAACAAAACAAATCAAACCTCTTACCTAAAATTCTTTACTCAGCAAAAATATCTTTAAAAACAAAGATGAAATAAAGATTTTTTTCTAACATATAAAATATGAAATAATTATTAGCAGACAAGAAATGTAAAGTAAATCTTTCAAGCAGAAGAAAAATGATACCAGATAGAACCTAGATCTACACAAAGGAATGGAAAGCACTGGAAATGGTAACTACATGAGTAAATACAAAGACTTTTTTCTTATTATTTAAAATTCTTTAAAATATAATTGAATTTTTTTTTCAGTGCTGGGGATCAAACCCAGAATTCACATGCTGGGTAAGTGCTCTACCACTGAGCTACACTCTAGCCCCATAACTGACTTTTTAAAAGCAAAAATAGTAACAATTTATGACCTGTATGCAAATAAAATATATGACAACAATAGCACAGAGATCAGGAGGAGAGAAATAGAAATACAGTTATAAGGCCTTACACTATTTGTGGAATGATAAAATAAAGATATCACAAGAAGGACTTACGTAACGAATAAGCCAGGGAAGGAGTTAGAATGGAATCATAAAAATTATCTAAAAGAAGGCAGAAAATGAGGAAAAGGGAAATAAGTACAGATGAGACAAGTGGAAAACAGTCATGAAGATGGTGTATTTAACCCACATCATTTATCCCATATGTTCATCTAAACCCAATTAAAAGATAGAGATTGTTAGATTGGATAAAGGAGCAAGAGTCAACCATATGCAGTCTACAAGAATCCCACTTATGCTAGGAGTGGTGGCCCACGCCTGTAATCCCAGCAGCTCGAGAGGCTGAGGCAAGAGAATGGAGAGCTCAAGGCTAGCCTCAGCAAAAATGAGGCACTAAGCAACTCAGTGAGACCCTGTCTCTAAATAAAATACAAAACAATAGGGGTATGTGGCTCAGTGGTTGAGTGCCCCTGAGTTCAACCTCTGGTACCTCCCCCCAAAAAAAGATCCCACTGTAAATATAAAGACACAAAAAGATTAAAAGTAAAAGAATGGAAAAAGATATGCCACACTAACACTAATGAAAAAAGAGCTGGGTGGCTGTTTTAATATTAGACAAAGTAGATTTCAGAACAAGGGGTAAAGAGGGTCATTTTATCATGAAAGCATCATGAGGACAGTACAGATGTTCCTCAGCTTCATCCTGACAAACTCATCACAAGTTGAAAATATTGTCAGTCAAAATGCACCTAATAACCTAATCTACTGAACATCATAAATTAGCTTCACCTACCTTTAAGCTAAGAATGCTTGTACTAGCTCACAGTGGGACAGAATCATCTACCATAAATCTCATGTCAGAGCATCACGTGTCAAGGAGCATCCCGTGGTCCTAAACATTCAAGTACCTTTATGAGAGCTTTAAAGTACATGAAACAAAACTAATAGAACTGTAAGGAGAAATAGATACACATTTATATTTAGATATTTCAACATAATTTTCTTTTTAAAAATTTTTTAAGATGTCAATAGACCTTTATTTTATTCATTTATTTATATGTGGTGCTGAGAATTGAACCTAGTTTCTCACACATGCTAGGCAAGCGCTCTATCACTGAGCCACAGCCACAGCCCTTATAATTTTCTTAATAATTGATAGAATGGGTAGACAGAAAATCAGTACGTCTGTAGAAGTCTTCAATAACATTATCAATCAGTTTGATGTAATTGATGTTTATAAAAACACTCTGCCCAACCACAGAAAAACATACATTCTTTTCAAGTATATGGGACATTTAGCAAGATAGAACATATTCTGAGCCATTAGGTAAGTCTCAATAAATTTAAGTTTATTTAAAGTCATGTTTTGACCACAATAGAATTATTAAAGTAAGATCGATAACAAAGAAAATTCCATAGTATTTGGAAAATAAATTATAAACACAAAATCAGAAGGGAAATTAGAAATAATTTAATTGAATAAAAATGCAATTTATCAAAATTTGTGGGTTACTGCTAATGTGGAAAATGCCTGTGTGATAAAAGAAAAAATTATCAGATCATTTACCTTACCTTCCAGGTTAAACCAGAAGAAGCAGAGCAAATTAAAGACGAAGTAAACAAAAGAAGTGAATTAATAAAGATCAGAGTAGAATTTTTTTAAAAAGAACAACAGAGAAAAATTAAACAAAAAGGTGGTTCATTGAGAACATTAATAAAATTGATAAACATGTAGCCAGACTAATCAGAATAAAAATAGAGGGCACCAGTTGCCACTATCAGAAGTTAGAAAGGTGGCATCAGTTGCTCATCCGTATGAGCAACACTACTGCAGTACATTTGACCACTTCAATGAAATGGACAGATTCCTTAAAAGATGTGTACAGGATAGTTCTTTATCTATTAAGGAAATTGAATTTTTAGTTAAAAGCTTTTCCACAGTCTCTAAAATATACAAAGAACTCTCAAAACACATTAATAAGAAAATGCCAGTTTTTTAAATGGGCAAAAAAATTGAATATACACTTCACCAAAGAAGAGATAGATATACAAACATCAAATACTTGAAGTCAACATTATTAGTCATTACAAAAATTGAAATAAAAACCACAATTAGATATCATTTTATGCCCACTTGGAATAAAAATGCTGTATCACTGGGTGCCGTGGCATGCACCTGTTGTACTGTTGTTCCTGCTCAGGAGACTGAGGTAGGAGGATCACTTAAGCCCAAGAGTTGGAGGATGGTCTGGGCAACATAGCAAGACCACATCTTAAAGAAAAAGAAAAAAGACTATACCAAGTATTGGCAAGGTGTGGAAGAACTGGAACTTTTATACCCTGTTTGTGGCAATGAAAGATGGTACAACCACTTCAGAAAACAGTTTTGGCAATTTCTTTAAATTTACATGTGGCTGGATATGGTGGTGCATACCTGTAATCCCAGCAGCTCAAGAGGCTGAGGCAGGAGAATCTCTAGTTCAAAGCCAGCCTCAGCAACTTAGTGAGGCCTAAGCAATTTAGCAAGACCCTGTCTCAAAATTTAAAAATTTAAAAAAGGGTCAGGGATGTGGCTCAGTAGTTAAGTGCCCCTGGACTTAATCCCCAGTTTTAAAAATAGAAATGTTTTTTTAAAATGTTAAATATGTGCCTATCATATGCCTAGCTATTCCACTCCTGGGTATTTATCCAAGATAAATAAAAGTTATGTATACATAAAAGCTATGTACACATAAACACTAAAGTTCATAGCATCTTTATTTGTAAAAGTCCAAAACGGAACAACCCAGTGTCAGTAGGTAAATGGATAAGCAAATTTTAGTTTATCCATACAATGGAACAATACTCAGCAATGAAAGGAATGAACTGTCCATACCCAGAACATAGATAAATATCTAAATAGCCATGCTGAGTGAAAAAATCCATAAATAGGTAAGAGTGTACACCCTCACTCATACATTGGTGGTGGGACTGCAAATTGGTGCAACGACTCTGGAAAGCAGTATGGAGATTACTCATTAATGGAATCACCATTTGACTCAGTTATCCCATACCTCTGCCTATACCCAAAGGACTTAAAAACAGTCACATCAATGTTTATAGCAGCACAATTTACAGAAGCTAAGCTATGAAACCATCCTAGGTGCACTTTAACAGATGAATGGAATAAAGAGAATGTGACATGTATACACAGTGAAATATTACTCAGTTATAAAGAAGAATGAAATTATGGCATTTGCTGGTAAATGTATGGAACTGGGGACTATCCTGCTAAGTGAAATATGCCAGTCCCATAAAACCAAGGGGCCACATGTTTTCTCTGATATGTGGATGCTAATACACAGTAAGGGGTGGGGGAGAATAGAAATTCATTGGATCAGACAAAGAAGAATGAGGGGAAGAGAGGGGCGAGGGCATAGGAAAAACAGAATGAATTGGACATAACTTTCCTATGTTCATATACGAATACGTAACCAGTGTAACCCCACATCATGTTCAACCACAAGAATGGGAAGTTATGCTCCATCTATGTATAATGTGTCAAAATACACTCTACTGTCATATATATCTAAAAAGAATTTTTAAGAAATTAAAATTTTTCCAAACCAATCAAGCAACCAACCCAGGAAAATAAATAAAAATTGCAAATATTTGATCTGTAATACAAATAAAAAATATTGTTGAAGAAGAGATTGAGACTACTGGAGACTACTGGATAGTAGCTTGTGTTTTAAATGTCAGTTTTAATAGGTCCAGCAGAGTTCCTTACACAAACGAGACATTCACAAATTGCCAGTTTCTTTCCCTCTACCCCAGGAGAGAATGTTAAATGTCACCTGCCAGAGAGGGTCTTTTTGCTTAGGAAAGAGTTGAAAGTACTTGTGGTCCAGTTGCACTGGAGGCAGAGGCAGCTTCAGGTTGGTCCAGCTGTGCACGAAGTTGGCCAAGTTCACAAAGGTATAATAACCCCAGACGGTCATTCCCATAGTTAGATAAATGGTTTATGAAAATGCTGATCTGAAAGATAAATTAAAATGACCTCCCAGTATTATCTGCTTAAGCTCAAAAGTGACAGCAAAAACTCTAGGAAGCATGTCACCTTACCTCAGAATTTCATGGGAACTACAGTGATCTTTTTCTATGGAAAGACCAACATTTAACTTCCATATCAAACTAACACTCAAAGTCACTCTTAAATTTAAAATTGTTGTTGGCTGGGGCTGTAGCTCAGTGGCAGAGCACTTGCCTAGCATGTGTGAGGCATCGGGTTGGATCCCCAGCACTGCATATTAATTAATTAATTAAAAATAATTTTTTAAAAAAGTTATTGAGATTGGCATTTCATCACTGCTTATTCAAAGTCTAGTATATCTTTCAATATCAATTTTTCCCTGTTATGGAATTAGTATCATCAAACCCCCAGATCAATTAATTTTAAGACTAGTAAAATACCAGAATTAGATCAGTTCTAAAATTAAAACATTGGTCCAGATATTTTCTTTTCTTTTAATTATTTTATTTTTTAAATTTAAAATTTTGCATTGTACACAAATTGCGTACATCATTTTATTTCTATGGTTGTACACTATGTAGATTCATACCATTCGTGTAATCATACATGTACATAGGGTAATGATGTCTGTCTCATTCCACCATTTTTCATACCCCCCCCATTTCCTTCTACATAATCTAAAGTTCCCCCATTCTTCTCCCACTCCCCACACCCCCGCCCCCATTATATATCATTTCCACTTACCAGGGAAAACATTCGGCCTTTGGTATTTTGGGATTGGCTTATTTCACTTTATCCATTCATCTGTTGAAGTGCATCTAGGTTGGTTCCACAATCTAGCTATTGTCAACTGAGCTGCTATAGACATTGATGTGGCTGTGTTACTGCAGTATGCTGATTTTAAGTCCTTTGGGTATAAACTGAGGAGTAGGATAACTGGGTCAAAAGGTGGGTCCATTCCAAGTTTTCTGAGGATTCTCCACACTGCTTTCCAGAGTGGCTGCACCAATTTGCAACTCTACCAGCAATGTAAAAGTGTGCCTTTTCCCCCACATTCACGCCAACATCTAGTATTGTTTGTGGTCTTGATAATAGCCATTCTAATTGGAGTAAGATGAAATCTTAAGAGTTGTTTTAATTTGCCTTTCCCTAATTACTAGAGATGTTGAACACTTTTTCATGTATTTATTAATTGCCTGTATATCTTCTTTTGTAAAATGTCTGTCCAGTTCCTTGGCCCATTTATTGATTAGGTTCTTTGTATTTTTGGTGTGAAGTTTTGCAAATTCTTTATAAATTTTGGAGATAAGTACTCTATCTGAAGTGCACTTGGAAAAGATTTTTTCCCACTCTGTAGGGTCTCTCTTCACACTCCATATCCTTTGCTGAGAAAAAGTTTTTTAGTTTGAGTCCATCCCATTTACTGATTCTTGCTTTGATTTCTTGTGCTTTGGGAGTCTTGTTGAGGAAGTCTGATCCTTAGCCAACATGATGAAGATTCAGGCCTACTTTGTCTTCTATTAGGTATAGCGTCTCTAGTCTAATTCCTATGTCCTTGATCCATTTTGAGTTGAGTTTTGTGCAGGGTGAGAAATACAGGTTTAATTTCATTTTACTGCATATGGATTTCCAGTTTTGCCAACCATTTGTTGAACAGGCTATCTTTTCTCCATTGTATGTTTTTGGCTCCTTTGTCTAGTATGAGGTGACTGTCTTTATGTGGTTTTGTCTCTGTGTCTTCTATTCTGTACCATTGGTCTGCCTGTCTATTTTGGTGCCAATACCATGCTGGTTTTGTTACTATTGCTCTGTAGCATAGTTTAATGTCTGATATTATGATACCTCCTGTTTCACTTTTTCTACTCAGGATTGTTTTGGCTATTTGAGGTCTCTTGTTCTTCCATATGAAGTTCATGATTGCTTTCTTTATTTCTATGAGAAATGTCATTGGGATTTTAATTGGAATTGCATTGAATCCGTATAGCACCTTTGGTAGAATGGCCATTTTGACAGTGTTAATTCTGCCTATCCAAGAACATGGGAGATCTTTCCATTTTCGAAGGTTTCCTTCAATTTTTTTCTTTAATGCTCTGCAGTTTTCATTGTAGAGGTCTTTCACCTCTTTTGTTAGATTAATTCCCAAGTTTTTTACTTTTTTTGAGGCTATTGTGAATGGAGTGGTTTTCCTAATTTCTCTTTCAGAGGATTCATCACTTATTAATAGAAATGCCTTAGATTTATGCATATTGATTTTATATCCTGCTACTTTGCTGAATTCATTTATTAGTTATAGAAGTTTTCTAGTGGAATTTTTTGAATCTTCTAAATATAGGATCATATCATCAGCAAATAGTGACAGCTTAAGTTCTTCTTTTCCTATTTGTATCCCTTTAATTTCTTTGGTCTGCCTAATTGACAAGTGTTTCAAGGACGATGTTGAATAGAAGTGGTGAAAGAGGGCATCCCTGTCTTGTTCCAGTTTTTAGAGGGAACAGATATTTTCTGATGTAGATACATATGCAGGTTGAAATAGAATCAGACTTGAGTTAATTTTATTGTTTCTTTATTATCTAATAGAGATTTTTTGACTGCAATAATTTTGATTCTTTTCCCCACAAAGAAATGGTAAGTGTTTGAAGAGATTCCTGATTAACCTGATTTGCATATTATGTAATATATTCATATATTGAAACATCATATAGTACCCCACTAATATGTTTAATTTTTGTGTTTTAATGTATCAGTTAAAAACTAATTTAATTTTATAAAAGTAATAATGCTGGCACAGATGTTAATTACATTTAGCTAAAACCTTTTCCATACTCACTAATCCTTTTATGGTTTTTTCATACCTCAATATTAACTCTAAAAATACATGGCATTTCAGTTACTATTTTTCTTTTTTGTATCATAAACTAAGGAAAAGTGAAATCTAGGTTGCCGTGGACAGATCAACCAAAATTCTGAATGTGATTACAGAGATAATTTAATGTACAGTCTATCAGGCATTGTAGCAAGAATTAAAAATACCAAATAAGAAATTACATAATTTCAATCTAAATTGCAGAGATTACTTCTACAACTCATACAAAGAGGGTTCCTTTGCTATAACAGTATTTTATATTTGTTCCTAAATGTCAAATTATTTTAAAATATAAGCAGTTCAAGATGTAATTTTATGGGGCTGGAGTTGTGGCTCAGTGGTAGAGTGTTTGCCTACCACATGTAAGTCACTGGGTTTGCTCCTCAGCACCCCCCAAGATACTGTGTTCATCTACAACTTAAAAATATTTTTTAAAAAGTAATTTTATGAACTGTAGCTCAGTGGTGGAACACTTACCTCACATATGTGAGGGACTGGTTACAATACTTAACCCCACATAAAAATAAATAAATGAATAAATAAATGTGTCGTGTCCAATCTCAACTAAAAAAAATACTTAAAAGTAATTTTACTATCAATTATATATATATATAGCTATAAATGTTTAGAGCAACCAATATATTAGAATAAAGTACTTTATTAATTTTATTAATAAAGCAGGAAAATAAAATGTTATAACTAATAATATTAGACTAAATATAACATTTGAAATTAAACAATAAATATAGAAGAAAAACCAAGTGTCTCAAAAGCTAATGTTTGATATGTTTCCTTACTCTTTTTTAAGAGATTATGTTGCTTGATGTGGTTATTTTGGGCTATTTGGAAATAAAAATGGGTGTTTAGTTAAAGAAAAGAGTGCATACCCTCTGCTTGCATTTCTACAAAATTCTATAAAATGATCTATACTTTTATGTCAGTGGTTGCTTGAAGATGGGAGGTAATAAAGTTGAAGGGAAAGATTATGAAGGGCAGCAGGAAACTTGTGGGTGATAGTTCCACAGGATATGTATGTGTCGAAACTTACCAAACTCTACATTTTATATGCATGCAGTTTACTTTTTGTCAGTTATATACACTGTTTCTAAGAGAATATCAGGGCCTTTAGCATGTCCTCTGATTTTCTCTGCCCCTCCTTCCTCTGCCTGTCTGATTTAATGGGGAAGTTTAGGTGCCTGGGCACCAAAGGATTATGACATTTCATAGATTTGTGCATCTTCCTCTTCAGTGTGACTGGAAAGGCCCAGCAACAGTGAGCTTCTGTTAATGCTCTCTTCACCCCAGCTTTTATCATGACCTTGTGAATCCGGTAGGAAGCACCTTCCTAAGAATGTATCTGTTCCTTCACTGCAAATACTCTCAAATACTGCTTTCCCTCCAACTTGGAGAGCTGCTGCCCACACCTTGAGCATTTTAAACTAATGCCCATTGTGTTCATTTCCTAGGGATGCTATAACACAGTATCATAAACTTAATAGCTTAAAAACAATAGCATTTATTCTTTCACAGTTCCTGAGGCCAGAAGTCTGAAATCAAGGTATGGGCAGGGCAGTACACCCTCCAGAGGCTGTACAGCAGAATCCTTCCTGCTGCTTCCAGCTTCTGGGAGATTTTCCTTGACTCGCATCTAGCATGACTCCAATATCTACCTCCATCCTCACCTAGCCTTTTCTCCTCTGTTGCTCAAGTCTCCCTCTGCCTTTGTCTTATTTGGACACTTATCATTGGATTTAGTGCCCACCCTAATTCAGGCATGAATTTTCAAATCTTTAATTATATCTAAAAAGACCTTTCTTCCAAATAAGCTCATATTCACAGGTTCTGGGGATTAGGAGTTGGATATATCTTTGGAAGGAGAGTACAATTCAATTCACTTTAGTCATCTGTATCTTCAGGATAAGGCATGTGCCATAGTCACAGGACCTGGGACCTAGGATAGAGAGAGATTCCTCAGGATCTGGGAATATTTCAGTTTCTGAGGCCCTACTGTTCAGATCTCCAATATCCTAGCAAGAGCCTAGAAAAAAAAAAAAAAAAAAAAAAAAAAAAAGAGAGAAAGACAGTCTGACCTCTTTACCCAGTTCTTTGGCTATAGTGATGGCTCAGAGCCTTGGGCCATTCATAACCCAGTTAACTTGGCAGATGGCTAGTAAACTAGAGACCTTACTAGTAGCCCTAGGTCTTGGAAGGAGCATTTACTAGCTTCCTAATCTGTGCCAAGATTTCTACTTTAATCTCCACAAAGATGTTATGAAAAAACACGATTGTCCCATTTTACAGATAAGGAAACTGGTTACAAAACTTCTGCAGTCTGTGTATAGTCACAGCTAGGAAATGGCAAGGCCACAATTTGTACTGACATCTCCTGGCTCCAAAGCCCAGTAACATTTTGATTATGTAGTACTGGGTAGGAAAAAGAGAGAAAAAGAGTGATCTTAAGCTAGCTACACACATGATCATCACTGGTTCCCTCTGGTAATGGCCACTTAGTGATAAATAAGTGGCCATTTCAGTGGTGTAAGAGTGGCACCCAGTGGCTTCAACTATATACTACAAAATCAAGGATTATACATAAAATTCTTTTACCTTGGGCTGGGGAGACAGCTCAGCTGGTAGAGTGCTTGCCTCACAAACACATGGCCCTGGGTTCAATCCCCAGCACCACAAAAAAAAAAAAAAAATTCTTTTACTTTTGAGCCAATCCCTCAACTTAATTTCTAAAGAAAAGGTAGAATAGTTGCTGCTGTGAATATTTTGATGTAGACATGTTTTGTTATTTTGGGGGGTATATATCTAGAAATAGAATTGCTGGTTCATATGCTAACACTGTTTATTTTGTGTGTGTGTGCAAGAAAGTGAACTCAGGGCTTTGCGTGTGCTAATAAGCACATGCTGTACCACTGAGCTACCCTCCCAGCAAGTTTAACAGTTTTTGTGTGGTTTTGGGAATTGGATCCAGGGATGATTTACCACTGAGTTACATTCCCAGACCTTTATTTTGAGACAGGTTGTGATTAAGTTGCTGAGGCTGGCCTTGAACTTGTGGTCCTCCTGCCTTAGCTGCCACAGTTGCTGGTATTACAGGCATGTACCATCACACTTGGCCCTGTGTAAATTTTTGAAGAACTTCCAAACCATTTTCCAAAGGTGGTTATACCATTTTCTATTCCTGCCAGCTCTGCAGTGGTTTCAGTTTCTTCGCATCCTAATCTGCAGTGAAATGGTATCTCAGTGGTGTTGATTCACATTTCCCTAATGAGTAAGGATGTTGAGCATCTTTTCATGTGCTTATTGGCAGTTTATATACCTTCTTTGGAGAAACATCTATTCATATCCTTTGTCCATTTTAAAATGTGGGTTGTTACTTTATGTGCGGCTATGAATTCTTTACTCTGGATAAAGAAGTACCTTATCAGATATGCTTTGCATATATTTTCTCCTATTCTTATTGGGTTTACTTTTCAAGTGTTTGAAGCACAAGCTTTTAATTTTGATCAAGAGAATATATATTTTTATAACTTTGTATTCTTGAAAAGAAAAATGAGGAGTGGGAAAATTGGGTTCTGGTCTTAGTAAGTATCTCTGCTTCTCTGTCCAGATTGGTCCAGCCAGTGTGGCAGAGCTCTGAAGGGCTACACATGACTACAGAATATGTACCTGTGGCTTCCCAGGTTTGACTGTCCCCGTCAGTCGTTTGAACACTTACCCTGCGTAAGGCACTCTACTAGCTATAAAAAGACAGATCTTCCAAGTGAGTCAAGGTATATAAAATGGATATATGCACACAAGAATGATGAGTAGGGGGCTGGGTGCAGTGTTGCACGCTGGTAATTCTGACTACATGGGAGGCTGAGGCAGGAGAATTGCAAGTTTAAGGTCAGCCTGAGCAACTTAGACCCCGCCTCAAAATGAAAATAAAAAGGATGTAACTCAGTGGCAAAAAAAAAAAAAAAAAGATGAATGAGCATACAGAGTGTACTTCAGAGCCTGAAGAGTGGAGCAAATAGTAGGCAAGTGTCTGAAGTTCAGAGGAAGTAAGGATATGTCAGCAGTGCGAGAGTGAGCTGCAGAAGAGGCCACAGAAGGGAGCCTTGAAGGTTGGAGGCCAGGTAGGGGGATCCATGAGCCAGGATGAAGTTAAGAGGGAGTTCCAGGCGAAGGATAGCCCTTTGGGATTGGCTAAGCCACCAGGCACGCTCCTGTTTCACTGGGCTCATTTGTGCTTCTGAATAACTCACTTGGGAATTTTGATTTTTAAAGCAGGCGACTCCAGAGAAAAAGGATTCAGCCCAGACCACTGAGGATGCACATGAGAGCAACAGCCTAGAGCTCCTTGCAGGTAAAGCTTCAGCTTTCCAGGTAAGCCCTGGATTGAAACTGGGGAGGTAGGACATCTGGTTTCAAGCTTCCACTACACCTTCATCAACATCTTTCTGGGATTTGTTTGGGTTGGCTCCCACTGCCATTATAGGACTTCTGAGATAGGATCAGAAATTTCTAATACAGGTTATGCAGTTACAGATAGGTGCACTGGATGGGGAGGTAATAAGCAGATTTCAGGATTCTGAGTCCAATTAATTCCCTTATCTTTCCCTTTTTTATTTTTATTTTATTTATTTATTTTTTGCTCCCAGGGGCACTCAACCACTGAGCCTTATCCCCAGCCCTTTATTATTATTTATTTTGAGACAAGCTTTTGCTAAGTTGCTTAGGGTCTTGCTAAATTGCTGAGGCTGGCTTTGAACTTGTGATGCTATTGCCTCAGCCTCCCAAGCCACTGGGATTACAGGCATGCACCACCACACTGGCTTTGTATCTTTTTTTGTTGTTTGTTTGTTTGTTTGTTTGTTGTTTTTAACGGTGCTGGGGATCGAACTCAGGGACTTGTGCTTGCAACACAAGCACTCCACCGGCTGAGCTATCTCCCCAGCCCTGTATTTTTTCTTGATCATTAGTGTTGATGAAGTAGCTCTTCCACATTTTAGTTGTTGCTCTTTTGAGCTCTGGAAGCTGCTCTTGGTTATGGATCCCACCTCAACTCTGATGTTTGTTACAAGGAGGTGTCAGGGTGCGTGATGTGATGGCAGTTACACTGTAGACTTTTCTTCAGACTTGCCTCCACCCAACACAGCCTGCAGGGCCAACAGTAATAGTGGTTCTCATGAATAGTTACTGGCAAGTGCTGGGCACTATTCTGGATTTTTTTAAAGTTAACTAATGCTCTTAGTTCTAAAAACAATCCTATGCAGTATAGCACTATTATTCTCATTTTATAGATGAGGAAATTGAGGCTGAGAGAGATGCCAATAAACTTACATGAGATCACACAGCTAGTAAATGACAGAGCCAGAATTCAAGTCCAGGCAGCCTAGCTCTGATCTACCTCTAGAAGAGCCAAATTAGCAAGGATGCCTTCCTATAGATTGAGTCGTTCAGACAAAACAGTATCTGGGCTTGAGGAAATTTGGGGACTGTAACTTTAGTTCCTATGTTCTGTTGGTAAATCCCTCTTTCTAGGATACATCTACAGCACAGTGCACGCTGTCTATGCTTAGGCCCAAGATGTGTTCCTGAATCATTCTTTCCATTGAACCATGTTTTGAATGTTGTGGGGGCTGTTGTTACTGAAAAGAATGCCACAGTGAAGGCTTGTATAAAGCATATAATCTAGTGTTATAAATTTAGATTTGGAGATTTAAAAAAATTTTTTTGCAGTTTGTATGTAGTGAGGAAAGGCAAAAGAATAGGTATCTTCTCTTAGAAGGAAGAATATTAACATTTAGTTCAGCACTTTCTGTGGATCCTGGGAGATGCTGGGCTCTTCCCAAACCCTTATCTAGTCCTTATGGTGACCCTGTGGGTTGTGCTGCTCCTCTCACAGATGAGAAAACTCAGGCTCAGAGGTCAGATAGAGGGCTTAATTTCAGCAAGCTGCCTCCAGAGCCCATGCTTTCTCTGCTGTGCAACATGAGCCTTAAAATCTGGTCGCTTATAACTTGGTGGGACCTCCTCAAAGATTATTTTGAGTTATTCTTCCCTAACAAACCTGCAGCTGTCAGCAGCATGCATTATGTGCCCCGCATGGAGACTGAAGAAGAAAACTGCTGAATAACTGTGTTGATGCCATGGGACACTTGTGGCCCATTCTCAGGAGCCTTTGCTTTATCAGTCCTTTCTCTTCTTTCTGGCCCTCTCTTTAATGGCCCCTCCATTCTTTTAAAAGTCTCCCCAGCCTCTCCCCGCAACACAGCCTCCTCCTTTATACTTACTTTTTTTCTCCATAAACTTGCCCAACTTTTATTTCTCCCACTATAAAGCCTTATCAGTAAGGGAACTTTCCCCTTCAGGCTTGGGGTGAAATCATCCTTTCAGCTTTCTAAGGACCTGCTTGTGTCAGTTATCACTTTTGTACCTTTCTCTCTCTTCTGAGTTCTTTTTCTTTAGCAGATCAATCCTTCATTTCTTCAAAAGGACATCTCCCATGACTTTGGACTTTCTCCACCTATCCTGTCTCTCTCTAGCCCATCTCAACCAACGTTCTCAAAAAAAGAAGAAGCGGCATGTACCCTCTTCCCCTTTTTCCTTCTTCACACTTTCCTGAACTTAAGAGTATTTGCTTTCCCTACGGCTTCTGCAACTGCAAGTTCTCTCATTATGGAAGTCCTCTTAATTACCATATTGTGCACTTACTTTTATCATATCTGAACTATTTACAGAATTTGGCACTGTAAGACTGACTCACCTGGTTCCCCTTTTTGAGCTTTTTTCTTTCACTACCTTCCTGTGGTCATTATTCAGCAGTGCTCATCCTACATTCCATCATTATCTTCCATTCCAGCTGTTGACCACTGACTCTGGGCTCAAGATTCTGTAATAGGTATGACCTGCCCAGTTCTTCCCTAAGTGCCAGAAGGGAGCCTTATCTGCTCTAGGCAGCTCCACAGGGAGGTCCCATTGGTACCTGTTTCTTCTTTTCTGATGGCTTCCTTCTGCAACCCCCACCCTACCAAGATCAGCTCCTTTTACTTTAGGCTGTCATTAATAGTACCACTATATAATCTAGTTTTTTACAGGTATAACTGGATTCATTTGAGAGGCCTATCATTCCCATGTCCCACACCTGTCAGGGTGGCCTGATGAACACTTTTGACTCCTGGGGGTGCCCCAACCCCCAGTGCCTTCACTTTCCCTGGGCTCTTGAGGTCTTCCTGCATCTAGTTTGATACCAGCAAACTTATGACAGAGTGATTTTTCTAAAATATAAAATCAACCATACATTTTCCCAGTCCTTAAAACTCTTCACTGGCTTTCTGTTTCCTATGGATAAAAAATTTATGTCTTAGCCTTCTCTGCATCCTGTAAACCTCTCAAATTTATTTGCTAGGACCCCACACCTTCTATGTAGGTTCTTTTAGCCTTTATATGAAGTTTATTTGCATGACTTTCAGGGTGGAGTTCCTTTTCCTTCCCTTGTCTGGCACATCTCTCTTCATCCTCCCAATCCCCAGCTCTGGCATCTCCTCAGGGAATCCTTTCTTCACCTTCCCATGATTAAGCTTCCTTCTCTGTTCTACCCCTGGGCTGTGTACACATCTTTGTATCCCTCCAGTACCTATAAGCTTCTCCCAGGGAAAACCTCATTGATCTACATTCCCAGGACCTGCTCCAGAATAATCTACTGATCCACATTCGCTTGAAGTTTGCATAAGCAAATCAGTTAGAATAGAAAGCTGCCTATGGGCACTGCAGGTGAGAGGTGAGGCCTGTCTGGGCCAGGGGAACCAGAGCGTGGCCAGGAGGAAGGAGCTCGATAGCCCAGACTCCATGGACAATCTATGGGTAAAAAGTCATTGAGGAGACCTGGGCCTCCAAGTGAGGGCTTGGAAGGATCCCAGAGGCCCCTTCCAGGGCCCAGCTCAAGGGGCCAGGTAGGTTGAAATCGTTCTACAGCCTCGGCTTGCTCCTGAAGAGCTTGAAGAGTTTTGCTCTGGACTGGACCAGATGATGGGGATGGGGTGGGAGGGGTCTTCATGTAAGATGAGGTGGTCCTGTTTTCTCCTAGAGGTCAGCGGGCAAGCAGAAAATAAGAGGCTTAAGAGGGAAAGCCTGCACCAGAGCGTGGAGGAAAGGGAAGCTCCCCACTCTGCCAGCGTCCGGGGAACGCCACAGGTCTCCCAGCGCCACGTGGAGCCCACCGCGGCCTCCCTCACCATGAGCAGGGCGGAGCACCGAGCGGTCCACGTCCGGGCCCCGGCACGGGCCAGGGCGAGCCCCGGGAGCCTTCTCGAGGTACCCGGGCGAGCACGGCGCGTGGAAGGGCGCGGCGGGCAGTGTGGGCACCCGGACTCTGCGGAGGAGTCCTCACCCCGGGCCCCCTTTGCTCCCTCAGGATGCACTGTGGCTGCAGGAGGTCTCCAATCTGTCCGAGTGGCTGAGTCCCAGTCATAAATCCAGAACGGACGGCTCCCCAGAGCCCTCGGGGGCTGGGAAGGGGCTGTTGGCCGCCAAACGTCTATAGTTCAATAAACGTGCTCAGCTAGCGCCGCGTCTGTCACAGTGCCGGGGCGGCGCGCTGGGGCGGGGTCGGGAGCCTGGGGCGGGGCCGGGAGCAGGCGCCGCCTGACGTCATCCGCGCTGCCGCGGGGTCGCGTCACTGGTGCGCGCCGCGGGTGCGGGCGCGATGGCGGCGCTGGGCGGGGATGGGCTGCGCTTGCTGTCGGTCTCACGACCGGAGCGGCAGCCAGAGTCAGCGGCGCTGGGCAGCCCGGGTCCCGGGCTGTGCTGCTGGGTGTCGGTGTTCTCCTGCCTCAGCCTCGCTTGCTCCTATGTGGGCAGCCTCTACGTCTGGAAGAGCGAGCTGCCCAGGTGCGGGGGCTGTGCGCGCCACCGGAACCCGCGCCCCCGAGAGGCGGGGCTGCGGGCGGAGTTTGGGCGAGCCGGGGCGGGCCGCGTTCACAGGTGGCTGCTGGGGGGTGGGCCCTGAACTTACTGTCACCCTCGTAGGGACCACCCTGCCGTCATCAAGCGGCGTTTCACCAGTGTCCTGGTGGTTTCCAGTCTCTCACCCCTCTGCGTGCTGCTTTGGAGGGAACTAACGGGCATCCAGGTGCGAAGGAGGCGGGGCAAAGTGCAAAGGGGGAAAGAACTCAGGGGTCTTTGGGGGAGAGCAAAACTGATGCCCCCTTTCTTGTGGCTCAGCCAGGCACATCCCTGCTCACCCTGATGGGCTTCAGGCTGGAGGGCATTTTCCCAGCAGCTCTGCTGCCCCTGCTGCTTACCATGGTGAGTTCTACAGCTTTATCTTTTCTCCTCTGTTCTTTGTCACTAGCATGATGTGCCCTTTGTAGCTGTTTTGTGGTGGTGGTTGTTTAATCTTGGTTGTGTCTTTTGGCTCATGGGAGACAAATTGAGATATAGCCTCAGGGCTCTTGGTATGCACAGATGGGAGATTACAGAATTCAGGAAGCCTGAAGTCTCCTGAGGCTGTTCAAGGGCAAAGGTCTGGGCAAGGTCAGTAAACTATGGTGGAAGTCTTTCCTTTGATCTCTGTTGTTTTTCTGCTCCCAGATCCTTTTCCTGGGTCCACTGATGCAGCTCTCTATGGATTGCCCTTGTGATCTGGCAGATGGATTGAAGGTGGTCCTAGGTGAGTCTTTCAAGACTGAGGAAAAAAATTAGGCACAGGCAGTCCAGGCCAGTGGGGAAAAGGACTGTATGGGCTCATGGTTGTATCTGGCAGGAGACATGAGATATAGTCTCAAGTGTTTCCTCATCAGTAAAATGGGATTGTATATTGCTGGGCATCTTCTAAAAGTTGGTTCCTGGAGGCCAAGGAGGCCCTTCTGGATCCTCAGCAGTACTTGCTGTGAACCAGAGAGCATTATCTGCCTCTTTCCCAACCTTGACTTCCTGAGAGCAGAACTGGTTTTGGTTAAATTTTGATGTCTCTAGAGTTCATTACTAGGCTGTCCCACCTCAGCTACTAGTGTGCTCCCTTTTAATCATCCAAGACATTGTTTTGCATTGGATCTAGTAAACAAAGTTTGATTGCCCCCTTCTCTACTCCTGTTCTCAGGAATATTGATGCCTGATCTGTACTTGGCTTGAATATAGTTGTGGGTCTCACTGGGGTCTCTGTTGTGAGCCTCTGGGGTCTCACTGTTCAATAGCTAGTCTTTCATTGTATGTTCTGAATCTGCTTCCCAGCCCCTCGCTCCTGGGCCCGCTGCCTCACAGACATGCGTTGGCTGCGGAACCAAGTGATCGCACCCCTTACAGAGGAGCTGGTATTCCGGGCCTGTATGCTGCCCATGTTAGCACCATGCATGGGCCTGGGCCCTGCGGTGTTCACCTGCCCACTCTTCTTTGGAGTCGGTGAGTCTGTTTAACCTGATCCTGCTAAGGTGTTTCCAGGATCAGACAAGCTGGAGTGAGTGGTGGGCCTGGAGGGAAGGCCAGAAGAATAAAATGTGATCTTTGTCTTCCTCACAGCCCATTTTCACCACATTATTGAGCAGCTGCGTTTCCGCCAGAGCAGTGTGGGAAGCATCTTCTTGTCTGCAGGTGAGTCGTAGAGAGCTTGCCTGGGGTAGTCCTGGTTGGAATGCCCCTAATAGCCACTCTGAAGAAAGGATTAGAAACAAGGGACTGTATAGTATTGGAGGGACTACTGAGAGTTTGGGTGCAGAGGAGAGATGTAGGTGGTGGGGCAGGTGGCCACTGCCCTGGGGGAAGGGGTGGTCTCTGGTTGATGGGTGGGCAGTGCTGGGGCAGGGTGGGTGTGCAGGTGTGGTCACTCGCAGCCTCCCGTCTCCAGCGTTCCAGTTCTCCTATACAGCTGTCTTCGGTGCCTACACTGCTTTCCTCTTCATCCGCACAGGTTGGTCCTCAGTATCTCATGGGTCTCCAGGGGCTCAGGGGCCCTCAGGAGTGGGTGGGAGAATGGGAATACTATATTATTCTAGGAGCATCAAAATTTCTTCTACCACAGTTGTTGAGACAAGCTGAGCCAGGGCCCTCAGCTTGGTGAGGTCTGAGAGGTGGAAGGAAGCAGAGGCCATGGTATGTGGGTGGATGGGTTTTGCCTCCCACCCCAGTGAGCTCCTGTTTCAAGGGATGAGGGTCACTAGCCCTGGAAGGGCCAGAAGAGGTGGTAGGGCTGCTTCATAAGTTGTACTATCTCCTCTCCTCAGGACACCTGATCGGGCCAGTTCTCTGCCACTCCTTCTGCAATTACATGGGTTTCCCAGCTGTGTGTGCTGCCTTGGAACATCCACAGAGGCGGCCCCTCTTGGCAGGCTATGCCCTGGGTGTGGGACTCTTCCTGCTTCTGCTCCAACCCCTCACCAACCCCAAGCTCTACGGCAGCCTTCCCCTTTGTGTGCTTTTGGAGCGGACAGGGGACTCAGAGGCTCTCCTATGCTCCTGACCTTCACTCCTGTGTACACTCCAGTGAACTCTCACGGACTCCGTGGCCCCTCCCCATCAAGGGGTACTGCAGGGAGGGGCTGGCTGGGGTCCCCGAGATCTCAGGAATTTTTGTAGGGGATTAAAGCCAGAGCTAGTTGAATCCCAGGGACCAAGAGAAAGGAGCAGATATCCAAAGGATGCAGCCCCTCTTGAAAGGGGGTAAAGAGCAACTGGGAGTGAGGGGACAAAGGGACAGGGCCTAGGAGCTATGCACTCCCTTCCTCACTTTGGACTGTTGCTTCTCATAGCTCCTCTGACCGCGCCCCCCTCACTTTGGACTGTTGCTTCTCATAGCTCCTCTGACCGCCCCCCCCCCCCCACTGAAAAGCTGCTCAGGGGTTTTTATTTATAAAACCCCTCCCCCGAACTTCCCAGGGTTTTCTCATTGTCTTTTTGCATCAGGACTTTGTATTGGGGTATTAAAGAGATTTAACTTGGGTAACATAGCCTTGAACCTTTGGGAATCAGTCTATTTGGGGTCTTGGGGGAGTACTTCAGGCTGCTTATGGGAGTGTGCCCACCCCTCCCCCCACTACCTTGAACACCACCCTCGGCCACTTCACAGTAGGCATTTCCTGGGAGTAGGGGACAGGGTAGGAACTTTTGGTTTCTGGGGCCATGGTTTCTCCCTTCCAGAACCACATCGCAAGTCCTAGCATAGAGGGTTCTGAGACTGCAGGTATGGGCCCTACTTATCCTAGGCCTGTACCTTTATTACCAGGATCAAAGAGTGTGACCCATGATCCTAACCCTAGTGATAGAGCCTCCAGCCTTTGTTCTCTGGGTGGGTGTGTAGGCTCAACCAAGGCCTTCAAGAAACCAGTCCAGAATGGAAGAGGAACCCTCTCCAAATTTCTCAGGAGTGGAGGCTTCTGATTCCCTCCACCAGACATTGCCCCTGAAGAAACCCACAACAAAGGCTAGGGACCCAAGAACAGCAGGGACTCTACCAAGCCACGTGGTAACTCCAGGTTCTTTCTTAGAACCTGCTAATGTCTGCGCCTCACCTCACTTTTAGAATGGTTCTTATTGCCCTACATGGAATCTTCCCTTTTTATTCTTAAAAGAATAGCCTTTTAGGTCCCATTCTGCACTCAAGGTTGTCCCAAAGTCCTCTTTCTTGAGGTTGGTGGTTGAAGGAAAGAAAATGGGTGTGTAGTCACAAATATCCCTTTGACACCCTCAGGTTGGCTGTGACAGGATCATGTACCTAGATCCAAAGGGCAGCCTCGGAGCCAGGTATGTTGGTGCACACCTGTAATCTCAGTGACTCCGGGGGCTGAGACAGAAGGATTACAAGTTTGAGGCCAGTTTGAGCAATTTAGCAAGACCCTGTCTCAAAAAATAGAAAATGGACTGGGGATGAAGCTCAGTAGTAAGGTGCTCCCAAGTTTAGTCCCCAGGACCAGAAAATTTAAAATAAAGGGCATCATCACAGTCACACACCTTCCCTAGGGAACTTTCCTCTTCCCCAGCCTGTGTGGAAGCTGTTGGGGACAGGTCAGGGACTAGTATGCCATGAACACCCAGAAGATAGGCCTGCAGGGTGGTAGGGATGTATTTCCTGCCTGGTCCCCCTGGGGGCCAGTGGGTCTGTACTCTCCCTCCCTTCCTCAGAGTCCAGCCCTCTCCTCGCTTGCTCAGGAACTGCCTATCATCCTCAACCATGGTGGAGGGATGAGAGGGCAGTGATACAGCCAGGGTTACTGTCCCCATGGCAGGTGAGGGGACAGAGATTCAGGATTCTCCATGGCCAGTTTGGATGGGTAGGGGAGGACCTGTGACCCTCGATCCAGGGATTCTCCTAACCTCCCACCAACATCCTCACAAACATCTCTGTGGTGGCACTGTTCCCTAGGGTCTCCCCACTGACCAGAAGGTGCTGTTTGCACCCAGTTCTGCAGTGACTTGAGATAGGAAGCAGGGAAGCAGATCTGCCAGAGCCTGGATTTGGTCCCTCTTTGTCTCTTTGTAGTTGTGGGGTCCTGGACAAGTTATCTACGTGTGACTTGATTTGTGTCAAGGTGGGCAAAGGTTGATTCCCTAATAGGTTACGCAGTGCTTAGAACAAACCCTAAACAAGCTCAGTCACAGCTGGTCCTCTTTGGGGTATGTATACAATAGGCACTCAGTAGTGGCTGAAAACAGGGCCACAGTTGTCATCCTTACTACCCTCCAAAAGGACAAAAACAACTGATCTGCCTGTGGCACCCATGGGGAGTTTTAGAGGCAGCCCTGCCTGCTCTGCCTCTGGGCTGGGGGTGCTGCGCAGGACCAAGCATGGAGGGCAGGGAAAAGCCAGTTTTATTGAGGAAATTTCCCAAGACCTGGGGCTTAAGTCTCCCCTGCCAAGAATTAGGACCCCCTAAGCTTCTCCCCCAGATCATAAGACCACCTGCTTCCCCACCTGTAGTCTCCTACGAGGAGGAGACCCTTATTTGGCAAGAGATGAATATGTAAGCAGCTATCCACCAGTGGGGATCAGATTGCTGAAGGGAATGGGCCACTGCAGGTGATGTCTCTGCTGTCCCACTGAAGACAGGACCTCCAGGGCCAGACCTTCCTGCCCTCAGGCACTGGCTGGCCTGGGCCTGCCCTGGCAGCACAGCTTCTTTTGAAGGCGTCGGGTGGAGATGGCCAGGCTGCCAGTCTGGGGCAAGATCACTCGATCTCCAGGATGAGGTCATCGCCTTCTAGTGTCATGTCCTTGGTCACATGGACCTTGCAGACAGTACCCTCCATGGGCGAAGTCACCACAGTCTCCATCTTCATGGCACTGAGCACACACAGGGGCTGGCCCTTGACTACCTTGGCTCCTGCTGCCACCTTGATGTCTATCACCTTCCCAGGCATGGGTGCTCCGATCTGGCCTTTCACATCCTTCAGAGCCTTGGGGTGGAAGTGCATCTCCTACAGACAGGGCAGAAGGGCCATGAAACACTGGGCCCAGCCCACCTACCACCTGGCTGGTTCTGGGGGAGACTCACCTTCATGGCCTGTGTGTCCTTGACCAGGATGGACCGCAGCTGCCCATTGAGCTCAAAGAAGACCTGCCTCTGGCCAGCCCGGTTCAGGTCACTCACAGCCAGGGCTTTGATGTGCAGTGTTTTGCCTCGCTCCAACTCCACCTACAGGGAGGGTGTGGGGGCCCAGAGCTGGGGCAGAGGGCAATCAGAAGAGCAGGCCCCTGACCCCACCACACGCGAGTCCTTTGCCCTGGGTACTGGCTGCTCACGTAACATGTAAAGGCCTATCTCTTGTTCTCTCAAGGGTCTTTTCTGCTCCCAAAGCTCTTGAGACTGGTGAGAACCCAGCCAGTCTGGAGCTCTAGGGCAGGGGTGCTGGGACAGTGTGGACAAGCCACTGACCTCAAACTCCTCTGCGATCCTGGGGCCCTGCAGGAAGAGGCGGGTATTGAGGCTGTCCAGGGGGCCAAAGGTAGCAGTGAAATCCTTGAATTGGGCAAAGACATCAGGGTACATGGCTGCTGAGAGCACATCCTCTGGAGTAATCTCCTCGCCATGCCGCTCTACCAACTCCTTCTCCAGTGCCTGCATGTCCATGGGAGGGAGGGAGGCCCCAGGCCGCCCCTCTACCCTTGGCAGGTCCTTCAGCACCTGGGGAGTAAAGCAGAGGGTGAGACCTGATTCCTGCAGATTCGGCTCCCTCCCTCACGTCATGCTGGGCCTTCCCTACCTTAGAGCGAAAGGGCTCAGGGAACCCTCCATGAGGGACACCAATGTAGCCCTGCAGGAACTCCACCACAGAGCGGGGAAAGGACAGCTCTTCTGCCTGAGCTTCGGCCTCAGCTCGACTCAGCCCATTCTGCACCATAAACTGGGCCAGGTCCCCCACAATCTTGGAGGAGGGCGTCACCTGAGGAGAAGGGTCTCTAAGTCAGGACGGCAGGCATCTTATTGGACCCAGGGAGGATGATGCAGGGCTTTGTGTCAGGTGAGAGCACTGGGCCTGGCTCACCTTGATAAGGTCACCCAGCATCTGGTTGGCCTCCACATAGGCCTTCTTGACCTCCTTAAACTTGGATCCAAGTCCCATGCTGTGGGCCTGGAAGTGCAGGTTGGTGTACTGACCCCCTGGGATCTCATTTTCATACACATCCGAGTTGCCAGACTTCATGGTGGCTGTGCAGTCAAAGGCTGCGTACAGTCCCCGAGCCCCTTCCCAGTACTCGCTGTAGTCAAACACACGCTCCAGAGGCACCTCTGCAGGGAGGCCAAAGTCAGGAAGGCCCGGCACGGGCGAGGCTCCCGGGTTCCTCCCAGCGCTGTGGGGCCCTGAGGTTCTAGGTGTGCCAGACTGCACTGGGGCTGGTGGCAGCTGTAGCTTTGTGAGGGGCATTGCCATGGGCTACCCTCTTCCTACCTGTGTCCAGGGGAGTCCCTCTGGTACAAGCAACCAAGGCACCCATGCTGGGCTGTGAGGTCATCCCAGACATGGAGTCAGCTGCCACATCCACCACATCAGCCCCGGCCTGGGCACAGGCCAGCATGGCTGCCACACCTGCCCCTGATGTGTCATGGGTGTGGATGTGCAGTGGGAGGTCAGGGAAGCGGTCCCGGAGGGAGCCAACCAGCATTGTGCAAGCCGCTGGCTTCAGCAGTCCTGCCATGTCCTGGAGGCAGTGGGGAAGAGAGAGACAGTAAGGAGGGACCTGATATGGGGACCATGACAAGAGTGGTACAGAGGGAGAGATGGGCAAGTGGCCTGGGCACCTTGATGCATAGGATGTGGGTGCCGGCTCGCACCAGCTCTTCAGCCAAGCCCATGTAGTACTGCAGCGAGTATTTAGTGCGGCTGGGGTCAGCCACGTCGCCCGTGTAGGAGATGGCGGCCTCCACCACACCCCCAGCACTGCCTGCCGCCTCCATGCCAAGGAGCATGTTGGGCAGGTAGTTGAGGGAGTCAAAGATCCGGAAGACATCCATGCCATTCTCTTTGGCCACCTCGCAGAACCTGAGTGGGTGAGAAACCAGCAGTCCCGTCCACTGCTCCCTGCACTTCCTTCTCTAGTTCCTGGCTCCCCTACAGCCCCTAGGAAATGAAGTCTGGCCTGGCAGGGGAATAGGAGCGACAGACAGGACCTTTCCCAGGGCAGCCTGGGCAGGCAGGGATACTGCAGAGGCATCTGTACTGGCAGAGCTGGCTCCTGTCATAGCCAAAGGCCTGCCCCGGGTGGAAGATCAGCTGGGATTCTTTGTTTTGCAGGAGTGGGACTGGAAGAGGGCCCTGGACAAGGAGGCCTGCGGCCTGAGTTTCAACCCCAGCTCTAGAAGTCCTTTGGGTTCTGCCGTAACAATTCTGCACTCCATGACACTTCAAGCAGCAGCCCCTGCAGGGCACAGCTACACAAACTTGGTTTTGAGCCCACTGTGGGGAGCACAGGCCATTGACCTGTGGCCTGGTGTCCCAAGGCCCCCACTGAGCAGTGTCTGCCCGCCCTGTCCAGGCTCACTTGAAGACCACATTGTCAGGATAGTTGGTGTAGCCCACAGCATTGGCCCCCCGCAGCAGCATCTGGAATGGGATGTTGGGGATCAGCTCCCGCAGCTCCTGCAGTCGGCGCCAGGGGCACTCATACAGGAAGCGCATGGCAACATCAAATGTGGCCCCTGCAGAGGGATGGAAAGAGCCTAGGTCAGCTCCACACCCTGCAGCTCTGCAGACCGAGCCTCCAGCCCCGCGCCCTCATGTCCCCAGTTGATGCCCACCAGCTTTTCCCCTGCTAATGTTCAGGGCACTCAGGTGTACTTGTCCCTTCTCTCCATGCCTGCCTTCTTGTCCCTCAGGCCTTCCTCTCCTGCTTCTCTGTGCTGTGATTAACCAACAGGCCAGCTCTCCAGCCTGCTGTACCTGCAGCATGCTTAGCCCAGTGCCTGGATCTTGGCGCCAAAGTCTTAAACCCAGCAAGAGACTTGGCTGAAGCTGGTTCTGGTCAGTGTTTATAGAACACTTTCTTCAGTCTTTGTTCTCTCTCTCTCTCTCTCTCTCTCTCTCTCTCCCTCCCTCCCTCCCTCCCTCCCTCGGTAGTAGGTATTGAACCCAGGGGTGCTTTATCATTTACCTACATCCCCAATCCTTTTAATTTTATTTCATATGAGACAGGGTCTCACTAAGTTGCCCAGGCTGCCTGGAACTTGCAACCCTCCTGCCTCAGCCTCCTGAGTCACTGGGATTACACGCGTGCACTACTGCAGCTGGTTTCTTTGGATTTTCTCAATATTCCTAGAGGGTTTGCACCTTTAGGACTGGCCACACAAGAGGCCTGATTTCTGCCAGCACTGCCCACCCAAGTCCTCTTTTCCTACCTCCCCAGTTCTCCATGCTGAAGAGTTTGTTGAAGCTGTGGGCAACGTAGGGTGCGATCTTTTTGAGATCATGAGTGCGCACACGAGTGGCCAGCAGTGACTGGTGGGCATCCCTGAACGTCGTGTCCATCAGCAGCAGTCCCGGGTGGTTCCGCACAGCTCGAGCAAAGCCCTCAGGCCCTTCTCGCAGAAGGATGTCTCTGAAACCAGCTGGGGGTGGGCCTAGGGCATACAAAGACAGTAATGCCCATCCTGCAGGTGGCGATCTCTGCATTCCCCATGAGTTGGCAGAATGGATTTCACCTACCTATGGGCACTGCAGGGACAACGGGGTCCGTGGAGCTGGGGCTGGCTTTAACAGGGATTGGGGTGGTGGGGCCATTCACCATGACGTGTCCTGGGGGAGAGAGCAAGTAGTAGGTCAGGGAAGGCTGGGCAGAGGTGGAGCTGGGCCATGTGAGTAGGTGGGCTCGGGGATAGGGGCATTCCTCCAGGACACCCGGTTCTCCAGCTGCCCCTGTCCTCTCCAAAGCCAGGGACTCCTGGGTCCAGGCAGTGGAGACCTATTGAGGACCATGTGGATGGAAAAGAGGATCCCTAAGATCAGGAGCAAGGAAGGTGCAGGATCAGAACAAGGGCAGGGCTGAGGGGCAGGGGCCAGAGGCAGGCAGTGGGGGAGGGCGGTGGGGCGGACCGAGGTAGTGCAGCAGCTTCTGGGCCCGGTTCTGCACAGGCCGCAGCTGGAATAACTCGGGGTTCTCATCGATGAACTGGGTGTCCACGGTGCCTGCCAGGAACTGCTGGTTGTTGAGCACATTCTGCAGGAAGGGGATGTTGGTCTGTAGGACAGAGGCGGGTAGGAGGGTGTCACCAGGCAGCACGGACAGGGAAGGAGGGAGAAGAGGCTGCAGGTGCCATCCTGGAGCGCACATCAGGCCCTCCCCACCTCACCCCCATTCTGGGGGACTGCCCAAGCCACCAGGGCTGAACCCACACCTCCGTCCTTGTTCACCCAGAGCACGTGCGGAATGCCTCCCCCTCCTGCCTCTTTGGGGTCTGGCAACCTGCACTCCCTCCCTCCTCATGGTCTGGAACTGGCTCAGCCTTTTCTCCAGCAGCTCCGAACAGAGCACCTCCCGCTCACCCCACCAGCCTCGCTCTTGAAAGAGGCCCCTACCTCCAACACACCCACGCTCTTGACACTCTTTAGCCTTCGTGGCTAAATCTAGCGGGCAGCCTCCCACCCTCCTCTTGCCAACAGCTCCCACCTTGATGCTCTCTCTGGACTGCAGGGATGTCTTATTCTTCCAGTCTCTTCTGCCTGCTCAGCCCTACCCACTCTGCGTGGTCTTGTCATGGCCCTGAGGATCTAGTGCCAGTCTCTGTCTCCAGAGTCAACACTCAAAGGTGGGACTGTCTCCTGGCATCTGCTTATACATGCCTCATGGAACTCAGCAGTCTAAACCCCGGTTGCTTCCTGCTGGGTGTCTTGCCATCTACTTGCTATGCACCCCGTCACCCCCTTCCCTCACATGTCAACTGATCAAGTTCAATGACTGTCCTGTGTCTACCTCTGGACTCCATGACCTCATGTCCAGCTCAGGCCACACCTTCCACTGGGTCTCCTCATCATGGCCACCTCAGCCACACCAACCAAGCCTCCTGCTCTCACACTCCACAGCTTTGCACCTGCCAGGAAAGTTCTTCCTGGATATCCACACTGGAAGGCCACTTTGTCCTTCCCTCCCAGAAGCAGAGCAGAGTGATCTCCTTCTAGCAAGTTCCTTTGTGATCAGCTATTGAAAAGCCCATCCTTGGACCGTTTCAGTTTTTGTGTGCCTCTCTCACCCCCTGGGAATTCCTGGGAGACAGGGAGGCTTATCTGAGGTCATAGATCTGTGTGCCAGGTGCTGCTCTAAACAGCTGGGACAGGGTGAGTCACATGGGGATCAGGAGAGCCTGTGAGGCTACATGCCTGGGACTCCAAGAGCATGGCCACATGGCTACATGAAGGAGGCATCTCCATGTCTCACCCATTCAAGATTTCTGTTGCAACCTTCAACAAGAGCTTGAGGCCAAGCATAAACCCTTTTGAGAGAGTTAACCTGTTGCCCAAGGGCCCCTAGCACCGGACAGCCTGGACAGAAAGGCCCCTCCTCCACCAACCTCCCCCAGGCAGTCACTGGTCATTGCAGAGTAGGGCCAGCCCTCAGTGCCTGGTCCCTGTCTGGCCTGATGGGTCCACCTGTCTGCCCACAAGCCACAAACATAGTCCCTTCCTGAAAGAGGGGCATTTCAACTGGCCAAGACATGGCCCCTGAGAAGGGAAACGACCCAAATAAGGGTAAGAAGGATAATCAGAGGCCTCCTCTGTCCTCGGCCCCTGCCTCTCTCTTGAAGTGAAACATTCCACTTTGTACTTATGGGACTGTGGTCATTCCCTCTGTACTGGAAGTTCCATGGGGACAGGAACCAGGCCCATCTGGCTCCCAGCACAGGGTGGCAAATGGCAGATGGCAGATGCTAGTAAAAATACACGTTTAGAGTAAATGGAAACACTTTTGATGGGGAGAAGAGAAACAAAGAACTGATGCCACCATGCACCCGAGCTGACCTGGCTAGAATCCAAACCTTCATTTACAAATACAACTGTGAACTGTGGCTTCTGATGGTTAAGCCACTCACGCTGCAGGTTTTCCTTCCTCTCACCCCTACCAAGTGTATAAGTACCTACAACTAATACCCCTCAGTCTACATGAGAAAATCGTTTCAGTGGTTAAGTGATTGCCCAAGGCCACACAGCTGTGCCAGGCAGGATTAGAATTCCAGTCTCTGGTTTCCCAGAGTTCCTACTACCAGCTTCCCCCTCCCCACCATGGAAGGCAGGGATCGGTTCTGTAGGGAGAAGGGTGCACCTAGGCAGTCTGAGGAGGTGACTACCCATGCTTCCCAACTGGTCACATCAGTCGTGGTGGCGGGCACAAACTAGGACCAGGTGCTTGACCTGGTTCTGAGCACTCAGCCGGCCCTTCCAAATCCCAGCTTCCTGCGGCCACCGTGCACCTGAGCTCGTCCCAGGGAGCCGAGGAGGAGGGCGGGGCTGCGGCGCGGCTAGGACCACTGACGCACAGCTTCAAACAGCGTGCCACCGCCGGCCTGCTGGGAAACGGCACCGCGTAGACCAATCCGGCCGGAGGCGGAGGCCGGTTGGCTCCGGAGCGCCGGGCAAAGCGGACGGGCGGGGAAACTGGAGGGAGGGGCAGGCGGCGGGGCGGGGCGCGGCGCCTGCCCGAGGCCGAGCCCTCGCGGCCCCACCCCGCAGCAGCCCTGCCGGGGGTGCCGCCCCAGCCCCCCAGGGCCCCGTGCCTGTTGGGGACCCTCCACGTGACTCGGTGATGCAGAACGGTTATGACCTTCAGCGTGTGTCTGTGAACGCGAGGGTCTCAGCAACAGCGCGCGTTTGCGCCCGGCCCTGCCCGTGGGTGCGGGGACGTGTGGGTGTGTGGGCATATGTGGGCGTGTTGGGGAGGGTGCCCAGCGACATGTGACAAAGACCCGTTTCTGGGAGACGGTGAAGGGGCCCGCGAGCTGGCGCTTTGTCTGGCTGGCTGCAGAGTGAGGTTCGCGCCGCGGCGGCGGGCGCCCGAGCGGTGCAGGATGCCGGGGCGCCAGGGTGGCCGGGGGCGCGCGCGCCAGTGCCAGGGTGAGTGCGCTGCGGCAGCGCCTGGGGGCAGCGCGGCGGGCCCGCGCCGGCTTGGGCCTCGGGCGTGACTGGGCTCCACCCGTGGGTGCTGCAGTGGCTGCGTGTCCCGGTGACCTCCGGAGCCGGCCCGGGCCGGGTGGATCCCCGCGCGCCCCTCCCCGTCCTCTCTCCACGTGCGTGTCCACGGCGCGCGCACCCGCCGGCGCGCGCCCGCCTGCTTGTCGCCGCCGCCGCCGCCGCGGACCGTGCCGGGAAAAGGTGCCGGGAACCGAGTGAGCCGGGGCCGTGGGCCCGAGCGCCATGGGCCGGAGGGCGCGCGGCAGGCGGCCCAGGCCTCGCCCCTGCGGGAGAGCGGCCTGGAGTCGGCCGGGGCCGGCTGGGCCCGGGGGGAAGCCGGCCCGCGCCCCCTGAGCGACTGACACCAGGTGAGGGGGCCGCGGGACGCAGCGCTGGGCCGGGCCAGGGAGGGACCACGGGCCACGCCAGGGATTTACTGGGCGCCTTTCCTGGCGCGGAAAGGGATGGTGCGGAGGGAGGAGGGGGCTGTCGATTCCAGGGGAGGCCAGGAAAAGGAAGTTCCAGGACCCTCCCTGCTCTCGGCCCACTGGCGCTTCCTGCCTCATGCCTCACCTTGTCCCCAGCGCCAGGACTCCCCCTAAGAGCTTGGGAAATGTGACCTTTACTCTGGGGGGCCTGGCCCTGCAGCCCCCGCCTGCCTTCCTCCCTGGGGACCCCCTTGAGCTTCTAACCCAATCTTCCCCAGGCCAGACTCTGGAAGCTGGCTCTTGGGATTGTGCCCTGGGCACAAGTGGGCACTTGCACCAGCCCCACCTGTGCCTGGGCTGCGGCCCTTCCCTACAGGGCACTCACCATGGCCCCACCACTGCTGCTGCTGCTGCTGGCCAGTGGAGCGGCTGCCTGCCCGCTGCCCTGCGTCTGCCAGAACCTGTCCGAGTCCCTCAGTACCCTTTGTGCCCACCGAGGGCTGCTATTTGTGCCACCCAACGTGGACCGGCGCACAGTGGAGCTGCGGCTAGCCGACAACTTCATCCAGGCCCTGGGACCTCCTGATTTTCGCAACATGACTGGGCTGGTGGACCTGACACTGTCTCGGAACGCCATCACCCGCATTGGAGCCCGCGCCTTTGGGGACCTGGAGAGCCTGCGATCCCTACACCTGGACGGCAACAGGCTGGTGGAGCTGGGCAGTGGCAGCCTGCGGGGGCCTGTCAACCTGCAGCACCTCATCCTCAGTGGCAACCAGCTGGGCCGCATTGCGCCAGGCGCCTTCGATGACTTCCTCGACAGCCTGGAGGACCTGGACCTGTCCTACAACAACCTCCGGCAGGTGCCCTGGGCCGGCATTGGCGCCATGCCCGCCTTGCACACTCTCAACCTGGACCACAACCTCATCGACGCGCTGCCCCCGGGCGCCTTCGCCCAGCTGGGTCAGCTCTCCCGCCTCGACCTCACCTCCAACCGCCTGGCCACGCTGGCGCCCGACCCACTCTTCTCCAGGGGCCGCGACGCGGAGGCCTCGCCCGCCCCCCTGGTGCTGAGCTTCAGCGGGAACCCGCTGCACTGCAACTGTGAGCTGCTGTGGCTGCGGCGGCTGGCGCGGCCCGACGACCTGGAGACCTGCGCCTCCCCGCCCGGCCTGGCTGGCCGCTACTTCTGGGCAGTGCCCGAGGGCGAGTTCTCCTGCGAGCCGCCCCTCATCGCCCGCCACACACAGCGCCTCTGGGTGCTGGAGGGCCAGCGGGCCACACTGCGGTGCCGGGCCCTTGGTGACCCTGCACCCACCATGCACTGGGTTGGCCCTGACGACCGGCTGGTTGGCAACTCTTCCCGAGCCTGGGCCTTCCCCAACGGAACCCTGGAGATTGGGGTGACGGGCGCCGGGGATGCAGGAGGCTACACCTGTATTGCCACCAACCCTGCTGGCGAGGCCACTGCCCGAGTGGAGCTCCGGGTGCTGGCCCTGCCCCACGGTGGGAATGCCAGTGCCGAGGGGGGCCGCCCCGGGCCCTCGGACATTGCTGCCTCTGCTCGAACTGCTGCTGAGGGCGAGGGGACTCTGGAATCTGAGCCAGCTGTGCAAGTGACAGAGGTGACTGCCACATCGGGGCTGGTGAGCTGGGGCCCTGGAAGGCCAGCTGACCCTGTGTGGATGTTCCAAATCCAGTACAACAGCAGTGAGGACGAGACCCTCATCTATCGGTGAGGATGCTCCCTTCCTTGTCCTCAGCCCCTGCTGCGCTCCCGCTGACCCTGCGCCTGAGTCCTGCTCGCTCTGCGGAGGCCTCGGCCTGCTCAGCCTGATCCTGGGCCTTTACACCCTGTCCTCACCTCAGCTCCTGAGCCCTTGGAGGAGCCCAGCTGCCTAGGGTGCGGGGCTCGGGTATGGCTGCTTGTGTGACGGCTGCCTGCTGCTGGTGCCTTGGTTGGTTGGCAGTGGCTGGGTGTCTGTTGAAATGTGTGGCCCATGCCATACACGCACATTAATTTTGCTCCTGCTAGTGCTCCTCCTCCACCTATCGTTCTCTGATTGCCTGGGCCCTGTGTCAGTCCAGTCACACCCAGTCTGTCCCTTGGCACTGCCTCCTGTCCTGCATGTGCCCCTGTCTTTGCTTCTTCGCCATCTTGAGTGCACACACGAGGCCTGCGTGCTTCAGGCTCTGGGGAGCTCCTCAGGCTGAAATAGGGGTTTTAGGAGCTGCGAGGTCTTGGCCACGGTGAGGTGGGGGTTAGGCTGCACCCAACCCTGGGGCTCTGACCACCTGTCCTTGCTTGCAGGATCGTCCCAGCCTCCAGCCACCACTTCCTGCTGAAGCACCTGGTGCCAGGTGCTGACTACGACCTCTGCCTACTGGCCCTGTCACCTGCCACTGGACCCTCTGACCTCACGGCCACTAGGCTACTGGGCTGTGCCCACTTCTCCACACTGCCAGCCACACCCCTGTGCCACGCCCTGCAGGCCCATGTGCTGGGCGGGACCCTGACTGTGGCCGTGGGGGGTGTGCTGGTGGCTGCCTTACTGGTCTTCACTGTGGCCTTGCTGGTTCGGGGCCGGGGAGCTGGGAATGGCCGCCTTCCCCTCAAGCTCAGCCACGTCCAGTCCCAGACCAATGGAGGTCCCAGCCCCACACCCAAGAGCCACCCACCAAGGAGCCCCCCGCCCCGCCCCCAGCGCAGCTGCTCCCTGGACCTGGGAGATACCGGCGGGTGCTACGGGTACGCCAGGCGCCTGGGAGGGGCCTGGGCCCGCAGGAGCCACTCTGTGCACGGGGGGCTGCTTGGGGCCGGGTGCCGGGGTGCTGGGGGCAGTGCAGAGCGGCTGGAGGAGAGTGTGGTGTGATCGCAGGGCGGCTCCCCTCGTGCCCTGAGGAACGGGCAGCACGGCCGGGGGGCCCAGGGCAGCCGCCACCTGGCCTGGTGAGCAACACTGCTAGGGGACCCTCCCTGGTTTTTATCCTTGGTACCTCAGGCTTCCCATGTACTTGGAAGGACAGGGAGCCCTTCCCCTGGTTCTGGCCTCCAGACTAGGGTCAAGGGACAGGTCCTTCTGATAGGTGCTCAGAGCCACCAAGGCGGGGGTTGCAGCCACCAAGTGGGCGTCTTGTTTCTATTTATAATAAAATTGTTGGGGACAACTCAGTGCTGGTCTCTGGTCCCATCCTGAGAGGGAGGGTGGAAGGAGGGGATGAGGGGCTGGTAGAGGCAGAGACCAGCACAGATGTCCAGACTGGGGCTGCCAGGCCAAGCGGAGGCAGCCTGCAGCCTGAGCCCCCACCCCCCATTTGTCCTCTGGGTGGTCCAGTGCTGGGTCTTCTGACCTGGACAGGCCTGGTCTGCAGGAGCCTGGAGCTTGGGCAAGCTGCCTGAGCCCCCGGGCATCCTGGGCTCATCCGTCTGTGTGGACATCCCTTCCTAGCAGGCGTGCGTGGGACAGTCCCCAGTGCACGGGCACCTTCCCAGCAGTGCTCAGCATGCTTGCAGCGTGGCAGCCGGACTGTGGGTAGTAGCCAAAGGGTGGGTGGAGGGCACAGCCCTTCTGGGCGGAAGGATCTGGTTGGTGACATTCTCCTGGGCACAACTCAGTAAGAAATCCCCATGGTCCCTCTGGGGACAGCCAGGCCTGCCATCTCCTGGGCATCTTCTGGACTTGTTAAGTGCCACTCCCAAGGGCAGCTATCAGCCAGAGACCCTCAGAAAGGTCCCGCCAGTTCCCAGGCTCAGATGAGATGGCACCTCCCAGCCACTCCTCTGAGGCCCCCATGGCTGTGCCTGGCACGTTCCAGGAAGGATGGCCGGGACATGCCTGCTGGTGGGGCTGGAGGTGGGGATGTGCTGGAGGGAGCACACACTCCAGGACCCCTGGCCAGGCCACTGATGTGGCACAGCGTCGGCAGCACTGGCTGGGGCATCGGCATCCGAGCATGAGCCCTCTCTGGGGTGCCGCTCTTGGCCTGAGAGCCCAACGGGTGCTTTATGAAGAGACAGAAGGCAGTGCTGGCATCCCAGTGCCCATGATGGCCTGGCCGGCACTAGGCCAGCCCAGGGGCAGCATGGGCACACTGGTGTTCCCAACGGGCAGCCGGGGAGGCTGGCATTCCAGGGTTCCTGGGTGAAGGCCAAATGTGTGTATCCATCCTCCCAGCCCCAGGACATGGGCCTGAGGTGACCAAGAGAAATTATTTAACCCATTGCGTCCCAGCATGCATATGCAGGGTATCTGTTACAAAATCAGTCAACGGACATGCCATTTATGGTAACTGTTGTTCAATTTCAATTTTTACAGGTGTTCTAAATATGGGACACTGGGACATAATGGGTTAAATGGAAATGAGGTGGGGCAAGGAGGCAGTGGGGGCACTGGGCCAAGAGGAGGGCAGGGAGGGACAAAAGCACAGGCCAGAAGGCTCAGAATGTGGCAGGGGCTGTGGCCATGACTGGGCTGGTCATATCTGGGAAGGACACAGGCACCCAGGAACCAGAAACCCACCTTGCTGCTGCCCTGTGGCCATGGGCCCCATAGTCCCTTTCTCCACCCTGAGGAGAGAAGGTTCCTGACACTTAGGGGTAGAGGACAGAGTAAAGTCCTTTGGCCCAGGGGACCTGGGTGCTGATGATGAGGGGCCGGAGGAACAGGGGCACACCCACGGCCAGTCATGGTCACCAGCAGCAGCACAGGGAGAGCCTGGCCCCCACTTCCACTGGGGTCGCAGGATGCAGTGCCACTTGGCCCCTCCCACACTGGTCAGCATGGACACTGGCCAGGAAAGCCCAGCCCTGTCAGAGCCCACGCAGCTCCCTGTGGAAGCGGGCAGACCCCAGCGTCTGGGCAACACTTTCCCTCAGGCGGTCCAGGTGGCCAGCCCAGCCGGCAGTCACCCGAGGGAGGCCTCCCACCCTCCCGCCTCTGCCATTCTTTCCAAAGGTCTCTGCCCACTGGGGCTACTGCCAGGACATGCCATGGGGCCCTGTGGACAGGGCAGGACTGCAGGGCCTGAGAGGACAGCACTGCTACTAGCCTGACCCACCAGCTGAGCCTCAGCAGCATATGGGGTCCACAGGAGCCCCAAGGAGCATGAGGGGCCAGCACAGCCGGGGACAGGGCCCTGTGACTGCGGACCATCTTTGAGGGCCCCCAAAGAGAAGAAAGGGATTCCCATGGGGGCTGAAGGCCCAGCCCTGTCCCCCATGCTGAGGGCAGCACCCACAGATCCATGGACAGGTGCTGACTTCAAAGGACAGGACCGTGTTCCTTGGCTGTGAATTCATCCCTAGCTACAGGTACTGGTAACAAACAGCCCAACAAGGAGGGACAGGCATTTCAGATCCTTGCTGGCAGGCAACAACCATGGTCAGAGGCAGGTCACGTGCCCTGCCTGGCCACCAGCCCTACTGCAGCCACACTCCTTGGATGTCCCTGAAGCACCCACCATTCTGCCCAAGAGCAGAGGGCTGGGGGCCGGTAGAGGCCTCCTCTCCCCCACACAGGGCTGGGCCCTCACCCAGGGGCTTATTTTCTTGAAATTAAGAATTTTCTGGGAAGCTTGTTCAAAACACAAGCTTTGGGGCCTCTACTGAAACCTGTGGGGTTAGAATTTCCAGAAGTGGGCCTGGTGGCACTGAGCACACACCAGGTGGCTTTGACTTGTCAGGGCAAGAGGTGGTGTGGAAGGAGCTCCAGAAGGGTCTGCCCGATGGGAGCCTGGGCCTGAGCACAGCCAGGAGAGTCACCCTGTCACCACAGGCCCCCACCAAGCCAAAGCCAGTTAGCAGGGACTCGGGCGACCATGGGACCCTCGGTGGGACGGGCGCAGGCAGGAAGGAGCGACAGGCTCTTACCTTCACACCTCGAACTCGGAACTCAGCCAGGGCTCTGCTCATCTTGGTGGCGGCTGTGGGGTGGTCTTTGCCGTGCGCGATGACTTTGACCAGCAGGGAATCATAGTGGGGGGAGATGACAGCCCCTTGGAAGGCAGAGGCGTTGTCCAGGCGGATGCCCATGCCCTCTCCACTGCGGAACACCTGTGGGAGGGGCAGAGGTCAGCAGGGGGGCAGAAGCTGCAGGCGCCTGAGCTGAGGCTGCACTCCGCGGGAAACCTCAGCTCTGACCTGTCCGCTTCAACCCCGGGGCGCACGCCTCCTGAGTCCCATAGTCACTGCTGCCTCCACCTCGGAGGAGCTGCGTGCACCGCCCAGCCAGAGCGCCCGATCCCACCCACCCCCCAGCCTGCCGCCTGCCTGACCATGTGTGGAGCGCCCACCCAGCAAGACCAGCAGACATACAACTCCCTGACTGTATGGGCCCCGGACAAAAAAGGAGATGCCCAGGCTGGTGACAGGGTCGCTGAGCGGCAGTGAGCCAGGAGAGGAGGGAAGGCAGACAGGCGGCGGGGGCTCTGGCTCTGCCTTGCATGCTGCGAGGTGGGCTGGTCTCCACGTGTTCCCTTCCTTCCCACGGGAGGATGGGGGACGAGCGGGCAGAGAGGACAAGGACCAGGGGACAGAGACACCGAGAATGAAGGAAACGCAACCAGAAGGGGCAAGACAGGCGCAGGCCCAGCTCCATGGCCCAGCCCAGGCAGCAAACTGGCAGGACAGAGCAGGACCAGTGAGGGAGGGTGAGGGGCCAGGGACAGGCTTGGGGGCAGTGGCTGCTGACACAGGTGTACACGGGAGGCCAGGCCTGGGGTGCGTGTGAGGGAAGGAGGGGAGGCCTGGGGGTTGCGCTGGGGACACCACAGCACTACCCTCTGACTCTGAGGGGCACGGGCCTGAGCTCGATGAAAAGGAACTTAATAAAATATTTAGGGGCAGATGTTCCACCGGGCGCAGGAACCGCCAGCTAAAAATACTCTGCGGTGAGTGAGCTCTGAGCAGCCGGCCCAGCAGCGAGGTGAAGAGAGGTGGCTGAAGGTGGGTCCCCAGGCTGCCCCTTTGCAGTTGAGGGCAAAGGAGGTCTGGGGCTCCCAGTCGTTTCTGAAGCTTTGCGGGCAGACGCCTCCCTGCACAGGCCACAGGTCCGTGCTGCTCTCGGGATCCTGAGGACAACAGCCCTATCCCAGGCTTCCTCACCCACCTGTCCCGAAGCCCAGCAGCTGGCTCATGCTTGTCCTTGCCAGCCTCACCCAGTCCAGGCCCACCGCCCTGGGCTCTGGAGCAGACCCCGTGTCCCCAGGGCACAGGCCAATAAATGGGCAGAAGTTGACCGGCAGGGCCAGTGCACAAGATCTAGTGGACCAGGGAGCAGGTCAAGGTCAGACACTGGGGAGGGAGGGAGATGGCTTTTAGGGACCAGCTGGCTGGGCTGCAGCGCCATGAGGAAAGAGAGAAGATAGAGGAAACCACACCCCAGACTCTGCCTTCTCGCCCTCGAGGCCGCCACCATCTGTGGACTCCCTCATGCGCTCTGGGAGGCCCCTGGGCTTAGCTCACCCCACAGTCATGAGGGTTCCCAATCATTTGTCCCCACTCCCACCTGCAAGTCCTGCCTTGCCAGCCACTGCCTGACCCCAGCGTGAAGGCAGGACAGAGGCCAGCAGCTCTGTAACAGTGCGGAGGGCCTGGGCTTTGAGATCAGGGGCCCTTGCACAGGGCAGGCTCCTCCCCAGCAAGCCCCCACTGCCCCTAGGACAGCGCTGCTCCCCTGAGCTCAAGGCCAACGTCAGACCAGCCTGTGCAGGCACTGAGAGCAGTAAGCTCTTCAACAGGCTGAAACGAGCACCCACTCTGGAAACGTCGCCTACCTCAATGCGGCCAGTGTCGGGCTGGAAGCTGCGTGCAGGGTCCTCGGTCGTGACCCGGCACTGTATGGCACAGCCATTGATGCGGATGTTCTCCTGCCGCAGGCCCAGGTCAGGCAGGCTCCTGCCCTCGGCCACATGGATCTGGGCGTGGACTAGGTCCACACTGCAGGTAGGGAACATGAGAGAAGGGAGCATGAGGCAGGGCAGGGACGGGGACCGCAGCAAGGGGTGTCCCTGCCTGACACTCTTCCCAGCCTGAGCGGGCGGCTGCTCCAGCCTGGCTTCAGGGTCTGGTGCTGTGACGCAGTCTCAACTAGACAGTGGCAGCCGGAGGGGCCTCGGGAACACAGGGTCCACCTCGCCCTCCTGGGTCCACCCAGCCTGCCCTCTACCTGCCCCTCCCCCATGTCTCCCACCTCCTGCCCCCAGAGCCTGCCCTGTGGTGCTCAGGGAGCAGCCTCGGCTTAGCACGTCCCTGGGTCAGCACCTCAGGATGCCCCATTCCTGGAGCCGAAGGTGCTACTTGGGTAGGTGGGTGGGGACAGTCTTCAAAGTGGAAACCAGGGCAGTTGAGGTGCAAAGGGTGGGCACTGCCTTCCCAGGCCTGCGCCCCCACTGGGCTTGTGCTCAAGGCCCTTCCAGGAGATTTCAGAGGACAGAGCTCTCTGCATTTGCACGGCTTTATGAGCTCAGGCTGAGTACGTGCTCCTAAGGACAGTAGCAAATCCAAGTGAAACAGCTGTTTAAAAAACACTCAAGGTTTCAAATTTACTGTCACTGAGGCTTGTGCTAAGGACAGCCTGGAAACTACGCGGCAGACTTTGCTTGTGTAGTTTGCTTGCTACACCACTTCAGAGCAGCGACAAAGACCCTGTGAGCTTTAACTGACACGGAGCAGGCCTGTGCTCTTCCCACGCTGGATCTCCACATCCCCATGGCAGGAGCTCGAGGGTCAGAGAGGCTGCAGCTACCCAGGCTCCACACAGCCCAAGACCAGCAGAGCCGCAACTCCAGTCTGTCTGGCCCCAAACCCTTGCTCCACAGTAAATGAAGCCTTTCATCCTCGACAGAGCTCCAGGCAGGTTCAGGACTGACAGTGCTCAGCAGCAGGACAAGGAAAGACCTGCAGGCCAGGAAACAGCCAGAGCACAAACCTTGCCTCTAACCCTGGCCTCGAGGAATCTGGGGGCCTCTCTGGGCAAAGGTGTCCCCTTCTCAGGCACAGTTGAGGTTGGAGTCAGTAATGTTCCAGGGTGAGGTGGACTGGCCCAAAGCCAAGGTTTAAGACTTAGTAGCTCAAAATATGCATCTCGAAACAATGAAGGCCATTTTAACTTGTTTATAGGACAGCAGATATCCCAAGCTGTGGGAGAGCAGAGACACAACTACCTAGAAAGCTAGGGGGCCATGCAGCTTATTCTGATCAGGTGATCCCGCTGAAGGCAGATCTCAACTCCCCAGGGACACAGCACAGCTCTGGGTACAGTGCCACAGACACACCCCGACCACTGGAGCCAGACGCACCCTCATGGCCTACAGGACAGCAGGACAGAGTGACTGTGGGCCAGCCCCTCTGCCTTGGTTTCCTCACCTGAAAAGCAGGCCCCTTTCTCACAAGGTGGCCACGAGGGCTCCCTGAGGCGTCCAGCATAGCCCTGCCATGAGCATCCTGACTTTGAGGGGAAGGACCCTAACTCGCTTGTATTTGCTTCTTGGAATTTGTTTTGCAATGACAATGTAACACTTTTATAAGAACTTCACATTCAGCCCCTGCATCCCTCTGCCATCAGCCACAGTGGAAAGTGAGCGAGTGCCCGAGAGCCCAGCGTGGCCCCAGCAGAGTCCCCCAGGGCAGAGTCCCTTGCTGCTTCCCCGCCTGGCTCACTCTGTGATCTCCTCAGTGACCGTGTGCTCCACCTGCAGGCGGGAATTGACCTCGATGAAGTAGTGCTTGCCCTGTCGGTCCACCAGGAACTCCACGGTGCCCGCGTTCTCGTAGCCCACCTGCAGGGACAGCGGTGGATGGGTGGGCAGGACGGGGAAGGGTGACCCTGGGGCAGTGTGGGGCTCGCTCAGGGACAGAAGGTCCCAAAAGACAGATGGCCCCCAGGTTCCAGGACACTCCCAGGCCTCTACCAGGCCCCAGAGCTGGCCTGGGGCACGTCCCAGACAGGCTGCCCTTGCTCTCACTGCTGTCACCTCAACTGGTGGCCCTGCTCCTGTCCTTCACACCTGGACACCTGGACCTCCCAGAACCCATTTCTCAATGTCCTCAGCCTTGTCACTTGAGAATTGTCACTCAAGAGGCACCAGCAGATGATGCGTCTGCCTCAGACTCGTTTTTCTTCTGGTCCCACTAGGACCACCAGACTCCGTGGCCCCCAGCCTGCTATGAAATGGTCGGTGGTGTAAACCAACCAACCAGGGCCGCGCTGGGGTGATGAGCCCCCCGGGCAACTGAGCCCTCCTGCGAGGGCTGTGACCCTGATGACCACGGCCGGAGCCTTGCAGCGCAGTGTGGCTCCGCCTCCACTTGGGGGCAGGTGACAGTGATGCTGCCTGGGCCCAGGCTGCCTGGGAGTCTAGGGTGGCACCGCTCTGCAGAGCTGTGGGGGCAGGAAGCTGGGACAGTGAGCATACCTGGGGCTGGGGCCCCAGAGACAGGAGGACAGGACCCCTGACACAGCCACAGGCCCACCTAAGGAGGCCACCACCAGGGCAGACAGCGGGCCACTTCCTGTCTCCTCCCACCAGGACCCCACTCCCTTAGTGCACTGGGGGAATAGAGTTTGGCAGAGGGACCTCCATGAGGAAATGACGGTGACAGCTGCGGAGCAGAGGACAGTGAGGGCCGCGAGCGAGGAGGAAGTTTACAGAACCCGTGGACCCACTCCCTTGGTGAGTGGGCGCCACAGAGAGGAGGGTCCACGGTGGGAGCCGAGGAGAGAGGGCTGGCTCTCTCCCCTTCTTTGGGCCAGGCACCCTCACTGTCCTCCCTGCCCTCCCTCAGCAGGTCTCCTGGCCTCCCTGCACCCCTGCAGGCTGTCCACAGGGGAACCCAAGGGCCCTGAGGCCTGCGGGCCGAGGTGCTGATGGCCTTAAAGACAGCTCCTCCCTCCCCACATCTCAGGGAGCACCCACGCTCACCTGCTTGGCGAGCTTGACAGAGTCACTGGTAAGCCGTGACCGAAGCTGGGGGTCCAGGTGGGCAGCGGGGGCGATCTCCACCACCTTCTGGTGCCGCCGCTGGATGGAGCAGTCGCGCTCGTACAGGTGCAGGATGTTCCCATACTGGTCCCCTGAGGGGCAGAAAACTGGGTTCAGCGTTTCTGGAATCTAAACGCCTCGGGACTGCCCTTCCAGGGCCCCCAAGACCGTGGCTGGAGAGGGCCCACCATAGTTGGGGGGAGGCGGCCAGAAGGGAAGCCCAGCCCCCAGAGTCCCTGTGCTGAGGGTGGCCCCCTGCAAGGGCTGCTGGGAGCACCCCGCAGACCAGACCTGTCTGGAAGGCTGGCTGCCCACCAGGAAGACCTGGGCTCCTTGGCTCCCACCGTGCTGCCCACTGAGGCTGCTGGGGCTGAGGCCTGGGGCTCCCCACTCACCCAAGATCTGCACTTCGATGTGGCGCGGCTTCTCGATGAACTTCTCCACGAACAGTGCGCCGTTCCCGAAGGCTGCCAGAGCCTCGGAGTAGGCCCGGGTGTAATTCTCTTCCAGCTCCTGGGAGGGCGGGCGAGGCCAGCAGGCGTTGGTTTTCCCCTAGGCCCCCATTCCGTGTCGCCTTCTGCACTGAGCCCCACCTGCCTCCAGAGCCTTCATTGCCTACCACCTGCCCCAGCCTCTGGGCTCCCAGCCTCCGCCTCGCTCACCTCGTAGCTGTGCACGACCCTCATGCCACGGCCTCCACCCCCGTAGGCGGCCTTGAAGATGATGGGGAAGCCATAGGTGTTGGAGAACTCGTGGGCCTCATGCAGGGAAGTGATGGGGGCATCCGTGCCCGGGACCACGGGGACACCTGTTGAGGGACCAGCCTCTGTAAGGGGCTGCAATCCCTGTGGCAAACACATGCTCCTGCAACCCCTCCCTGCCAGCCCCTGGTGAGGAGCTGAGTGTCACCTGCTGCGATGGCAATGGCGCGGGCCTCCACCTTATCTCCCATCTTGCGGACCACTTCTGGGCTGGGCCCAATGAACCGGACCCCAGCATCCTGGCAGGCTTGGGCGAAGTCCGCCCGCTCGGAGAGGAACCCGTAACCAGGGTGCACTGCGTCCACGTTGTTCTCCTGTGGTGGGGCAGCAAGGCAGGGTCTCTCGGTGCCGCAGGCCTTGGCCCAGCTCCCCGCCTCCGCCTCCCCCACCTGGCTGCACCGCCCCAGCACTCCCACTGCTGCTCACCTTGGCCACCTTGATGATGTCGGGGATGTGCAGGTAGGCCTGCACGGGGGCCAGGCCGCGGCCAATGAGGTAGGCTTCGTCAGCTTTCTGTCGGTGCATCTGGCCCGTGTCCTGCTCGGAGTAGACAGCCACCGTGCGGATGCCCAGCTCCGTGCAGGCCCGGAACACCCGGATGGCGATCTCACCTTGAGGCAACGAGGTGAGAACTTAGGCTTCTGGGTCCTGGGACAGGCAGAGGCGGGGCGGGCGGGCTGAGGAGGACACCGAGGCTGGCGGCTCGGGCTCACCTCTGTTGGCCACCATGACTTTCTTAATGGGCTTGTACTCCAGGCGCCGCACGTTTGGGGAGGCAGCAGGGGCGGTAGAGGTCCGCCGGACACCCAGGAGCCTTAGGCCCCCACGAACTGTCCGGAACTTCAGCATCTGGGGAGGGCAGAGTCCAGTTAGAGAGGCTGCAGCACTGAAGCTCCCCAGAGAGTGTGGGGTCCCTAGGCCCATGCAGCCCCACAGGGAGGCCCACGCCATCCTCTCCTCCTTTTGTGACAAGCGGTAGGCAGGAGCAGATGGAAACCCCTGGAAGCAGCTCCTAACGCTCTGACCCTCATAGCCAGGCTCAAAACCAGACTGTTTCAAGCTCATAAAGCAATTTCTGTGACTGGCTGGTGACTGGCTGTGACTGGCCTTGACCCTCCCTCAGGGTCCCGCCTCTCAGGAAGGAGGGAGCAAGGGGCTTGTCCAGGGCTCCAATTCTCAGGAGGAAGTCTGAGCTTGGTTAAATGCAGGTTTCTCAGAACGGTAGCAGAAATTTTCCTTTCTACTGAGGGCGACTAAACACGTCATTAATAAAAATCACCAAGGGCAGGTGACATACGTCAATCACAGAAAGACAAATGCCACAGGAGTCTACTACAGGCAGCCCCTTGAGTGGTCACGCCTGCCAAAACAAATAGAATGGTGGGTTCTGGGGCTGGAGTGGGGACGGGGACTTGGTGTTTAATGGGGACACAGTTTCAGATTTGCAAAATGCAAACCGTTCTGTGGGTGGATGGTGATGACAGTCACATCACGTGAGTGTACCGAAAGCCACCAAATGGTACACTTAGGAAAGGTTACGGTGGCAAACACCATGTCACATGTTTTGTACCACAACAGAAACTTTTTTAATCAGCTGAGAACAACTGACATCAAAAAATGTAGAGGCTCGGAGGTCAACTCCTCGGTTTTATAAAGGAAGCTGAAAGAACAGCCGTACAGTGGAGACCGAACGGCATGTGCACGCCCCCCACGGCCTTCACCTGCCCTTGTGATTCATCTCTCAGCAAAAGTTTAAAAGGCTTGACTGGGCCATTTCACTTTAAGTAAGGAACTTAAACACAAATTCAATAAGTAAAACGAATAGTGCAAAAACCCTGGTGTCAGGGGATGGCCACCAATGCAGAGAGGGAGGGGACATAAAGACATAACAGAAAGGAAAGGTAAGGCATTAGGAAAGAAGTGTGTGAAGAGGAGACCTTCAGACCGAAGGCCAGGACAGCCCACGGACCGCCAGGCACAGTTCAAGGCCACAGGGCAACGAAGGAGGCCGCCCCGCACAGATGGATGGTGACTGCCATTTGCCGAGACCATGAGGGGACAAATATGATGCCTTTCAGAAAGACAGTGGCAGGAGCTGGAGGGTGGGAGCCGGGCTGCGAGGTGAGGCAGGGGCACAGAGCGGGGTAAGCAGGCCTCTCCTGGGCTGCAGGGAGGGGACCTGGCAGGTTTGGAACTGGTCTCTCTGGACAGCAGCAGCAGGGACCATGGACGGCAAACGTCTGGACTTTGCAGAAGCCGAGGCGAGAGACACGGAGCCTTGACTAGGGAGGAGCCGTGGGGGCTGCAGTGGGGTCAGGGAGATGTCTGAGGCACAGTAGGCCATTTCACTGAGAGGTCCTCTAGCATCCAGGAAAGGAAAGAGCTGACACAGGCAAGATAGGTGACGTTTCCCACTCCAGGAAGTTTAAGAATCACAGGAGGGGGACCCTGAGGGCGGGGGACGGTGGGTAGTGTGGAAGCCAGGGAGAGAACGTTCCAGAGAAGGGGGCCAGGCCTGCACCCTCACACACCAAGGCTGAGTCTGGACCAGGAGAAGCTGACAAGGAGACAGAGGGGCCACCTGGAGCACAGGCCAGCCTGGGGGCAGGAGCGGGTGCTCTCAGGAGATGGGCTTGGCCGTGACACAGCAGAGGAGGACGAGCTGACAAGGGCCCAGCGCGGGCCTTGAAGGGGCCTTGGAGGGGCCTGCGCATCAAGCCCAGCCACGTGAACATGGGTCAGGCCCCTTGCTGGGCTCCACGCTCCTCATCTTTCAAAAGTAGCTGACAACAGTAATTTCCACACCTTGTCCCCCTTAACTGAGGGGGTACATGCCAGCACCCAGGGCACGTCTGAAACTGCAGATCCCACCGACTCTCCTGAGAAACCCCTAGATGAAGCTGAATTTCTACAACAGGCTCAGTGAGATTAACCACAGGTAATGGTCAGACAGGACAATCACAGCACCGCGCTCTAATACGCAACGTGAACGTGGCCTCCGAGATCCACAGCTCTGCGGTCGCGGCAACGTCCGTGCATCTTCCTTTCCGTAATAACTGGAGTAATAACTGGAGTTAATAACTGGAGTCTCCGCCTCTTCACTCGGAGGAAGGGAGAGGCTCCTGGGCGTATCTGACTGCTGGCATTACTATGCTCCCATTTGGGGCCGTTCAAGTAAACAGGGTTCCTTGAACACAGACCCTGCGCGCTGCCACCGGAGCAGTCCCTCTGACCACTGCTGCTGCCGAGTGACAGGCAGGTAGCGTGGCTGACCTGAATCTACTGGACCGAGGGCTGAAGGCGGCTCAGGAGGAGGCTGGAGCGGGCAGGATTTCTTCACACGGCCCAGAAGAGCCACCATCCAAAACTCAGCCTTGCTTATTTTGGGAATTTTCCATTTAATATTTTTGGCACACAACTGACCACATGTCACCGAACCTGAGGAAAGAGAAACCGTGGGCGAGGGAGGATCGTGTAATCCGCAGTGAGAAACCCCGCAGGCACCACGTCCACCTAGAGATGAAGGTTCATGTCACCAACACCAAACCAACACCACGCACCTCCTGATGTGACCGGCCACAGCCACAGGGCCTCAAGGGTTCCCGCCTCGGGTGCACTGCCCAGGTCTCAAGGAAGACGAGGCAAACCCAGGCTGGGGGAGAGCCCACAAGATAACTAACTGGCTTGGCTCTTCAAACACGTCGAAGGTCATGAAAGAGCCAAGAACGGTTTCAGGTGACAGGAGGCCAAAGGGACCTGTAAATGCATGTGTGAGCGGGACTGGACCCTGGACCACTGATGCTATCGGGGCACTGAGGGACAGTGACAAAGTTTAAATAAGGTCTGCAGATCAAACAGCACTGGGTCAGTTTCCTGTTCCTGCTCCCTGGCCTCGACTGTGCTCATGTGAGAGGACACCCTCATCCTTAGGTGACAGCACTGAAGTCCTCGGGACCTGTGGCACCATGTCTGCTATGTGCACCCAAATGGGTCAGGGGACACAGGGGGACAACTAAGGAAGTAGCCGCACTGGGGGGCTGGGGTGAGAGGATGGGGAGGATTCTTTGTACTACTTTTGTAACTTGATGCTCATTCTGAAATCGTTTCAAAATGACAAGTGAAACCCAGGCCTGGAGCTAATCCTGGAGAGGAGTGGACCTCGGGCTAGGAGTGCAAACAGCACAGCCTGCAGGCCACAGAGCGCTCTCTGGGCAGTCAGAGCCGCCAGCCAGAAATGCTTCCTCACGGGGAGCAGGGGGCATGGGCAGCGTAAGATGCACGCTGGGCACAGAGTCTCACCCTCGTCCTGGGGACCAGCAGGGCCAGTGGAATGAGTGAACCACTGCCCAGGGCAAAGCCATCAGCCACAGGGCTCCTTAGGACAAGCCCAATGACAAAGCAGCAACAGACGTTGAGCAGTTCGGATAAAACACTGAGGTGCCGCCCTTGCCCATGATGTTAGCAACAGCACCACAAACAATGTCATTTAGCTCTGGAGGGCACAGAGGCAGGCTCACAGCCCCGTGTGGTCATCAGGGCTCGCTGGAGCCGTCTGCAAAGCTATCAGGAGCCTTTGAGATGTCCACACTTCCGGACACCTAGGAAGGTGTTCCTAGGAATCTAACCACCCTAGGAATCTAAATCAAGGAAATACCCTGAAACAGGAACCAAGGTGTGTCGTGAAGATGCTCAAGACAGCATAAGTCACAACAGCAAAAAATGAGAAGCAGCTTCAAGCTCCAACAGCAGCGTGCTACTTGGACATCAAGCTCCAATGACAACGGTGACTGGGAAACACTCATGGTGAGATGTGAAGCAGAGAAAACAGACAGACAGCCCGACGCGGGCGCCCTGCACGCAGGCTTGGCTGGAGAGGTGCAGTTTTCCCCTCTTCATGCTTCCCACTGGGAAATTCCCGAATCTTTCTCCAATGGAGACACATTATTCATGGTGTGAAAACATTTCTAGAGGCACAGGGGGACCTTTGCATCAAAAGGCAATGGGGCATCCCTGAGTCCCTAGTGAGAGGACATGTTGGGGACCCTCGTGCCACCCGGCAGGCACACCCCCTCCCACCAGCTGCCCTAGCAGAGCCTGCCACGCCTGCAGGCGAGCGTCTCCAGCTGGCAACAGCCCACTGGCACCCAGACTCTCAAACCTCCAGGGACTCTTCAAGCTATTTCCGGGCCCCGCTGGTCTCTCCCAGCTGCTGGGTTGGCTCCCCGACCTGGACACTCCCATAGTCTTGAGGGTGGACAAGTCTCCAGTCTCTCCACCACACATGCTCCCTGCTTCATTTTCCAGATAAAGAGAGTGGTTTGTGGATATTCCACCAAAAGGTCAGTACCCTCTGGAGCTCTGGAAGGCTGTCCCCTGCCTGCCCCCCAGTGTGGTCACCAAGCGAGTCCCAGTCCGACAGTTGGGACAGGGGGCTGTGCCATCCCTCCCGGCCTCACAGGCCCTCTCACACGCAGTTTTGCTCATGAGCCTTGGGAGCGCTCTAGGCGTGCCAGGAATTGCACGGCAGTCCCAATTCCTGATGCCCCAGGCCATGGACAGTGTGGGGGGCGGGTAGGAATACCCCTTTGGGTCCTTGGGTCCCTGCAGAGGGCAACCAAAGCAGGCCTGGACTTGAGACCTGAGCCACCAGCCTCTGGGTGAGGGAGCTCCACTGACAGCCCCCTGACCAACTCTTACGTGGAAGCAGGGCCCGTCCTCTGAAGTCAGGGCAGGGACAGTGGCCCAGGGGCAGTCCCTCCCTGCGGGCAGGCGGCCCAGCTCTCCCTCCCCAGCTCTGAGGTTTAGCACCTCTGAGGCACAGTTTCCTCATCAGTAAACTCGATACCGCACCCCCACCAAAGCAGGTCATCCTGGGGACTGACTGCCTCAGTACACCTGGAGTGCCAGGCCTCAGGGACAAGTGCCAGCCTGTCACTCTCTTTCCCTGTCCTTTCCACCTCCCAGATTGAATGCAGAGATGGAGAAGGAATCCCACTCACCTCCATCCAGCTCTGCAAGACTCACCTGACTGCCCCCCATGCACAGCCCTCCTACGCCCCCACCATTAGAGCCCCCCACAGAGCAAAGGCAGCAAGGAGCCTGCCAATCACAGAGCTCTTAGCACTCTGCCAAGCATACCCACAGGCCTAGGTACAGGCTGCCCTTTTGCTACAGGTTGAGACTTGCCCCCAAAGTCGGTGTCAGGTGCACGGGCCACACCTGTCCTGAAGCACTCAACCTGCACCAGTCAAGCACCCGGGCCTTCAGCACACAGAGGACGTGGCAGAGAAGCCACAGCCAGCTGCTGCTCTGCCCGAGGTCACTGGCCTCAGGATACAAAGTTCTTTGGCACCAGACTGCAGGAGGCCTGGGCTGTGGCCAAAGCTGAAATCAGGGGAAGGGGTGCCGCCTCCTGAGGCCCAGAGGCCTGATGGGCCACTGGCCTCTGGGGGAAAGGGAGGCGGGGAGGTGGGCCCCACACAAGGAAGCCCAAAGCCTGCCCCTGCAGTCCCCTTGAGGGGCAGGACTCTGGGGGAGGGAGTCCAAGGCTGGAAGGCAGCGCAGACTCTGATGGAGTTAGGACAAGCTGCCACGTAAGGTTAAAGGCACAGAAACGTCAACCTGCAGGCAGAGCGGGCCTGGCTGGGCGGCTCAGGAGGGGGATGGAGAACAAGGCACCTTGGAACCTAGACACAGCCCAGAGTTCAGTGTGCCACCACAGTTGCGTGATCTGTCGCCCCCCCGCACACCCGCCAAGTGCCCTCCACCCTCAAGCAGGACCAAGCACGGGAAAAGGCATCAGAGACACAAAGATAAACTAAAAGCCACCTTATTCCCAGAACATCTCCACCCTTCCTAGAAAATGGTTAACCCGGCTCTCCCTTGCTGAATCCCACTGCCCTCCCAGCCCTGATCTGACCCCACGGCCTTTCCAGAACCCACTTTGGCTGGAGAAAGCCTGCATGGGGCAGAGGGCCCCCCAGAGCAGCGTCCGTCTGGAAGCAGGCTCGTCTCGGGCACGGGGTCTGGGATGGTCTGAGGAGGGACCCAGTGGGCAGAGTCCCGCTGCTCCCAAATCTCACCCCACCTCCCAGAGCCGCAGCGGGGGAGGCTGCTGCACAGGGCTGGGTGGAGGAGGCAGGAAGTCACAGGATGGAGGCTCTGGAGAGCCCAAGGGACAGAGCTGAGGTGGAAGCGGAGGACCGTGAGAGGGCCTCGGGCACCCCAGAGACCTCCTGACTCCCCACACCTGCCTCTGGTGTTAAGAGAGCCCAGTCGCAGCCTGTCTGAGACCAAGCCCCGGAATCCCGTGTGACCAGTCTTCTTCCTCACGACGGCACCCCTCAGAAGGCAACTGCCGAAGTGGCTTCTAGGTCGTCACTGTCACCCCTCAGGAGGGCACACAACAGTGACATGTGGACTCAGGGAGCAGCCAGCCCCCACTGTGCCTGCATTCGGGGTACGCGGTTGGTGGGAGGCTGTGAGGAGGCCCTCAAGGTTGACGGGTCTGGCCGAGCATTGCCTGAGAACTCGTTTTTGGAGCCTGGCGTCTAGGCAGCCCTTAACCTTGGGCCTGCCAGCTGGCCAGCACTTTTCCTGCCCTCCTGCACTGACCTGCAGCCTGCTGTCAGGAACAAGGCAGGAGAGACACTTTTGGGTCCCACCAGCACAGCAACTGGCTCAAGTCACCTGTCTTCAGGGACACCACACTGTCTTGCTTGCTACTGATGATACCCAACAGGAAAACCCCCCTTTCCTGACTGCAGAGATGGGGTGACATGAGTAAGGGAAAGAAAGCCACCATTTCCCCCAAATCCCTCACCTTGCTCCCTCTCCAGAGCACAGACAGCCCAGAGAGGCCTGTTTGCTATTTTCTGCAAATGCCAGCTGACAGATCCCTTCTTGGCCTCAGGTTGTGCATTAGAGACAGGGCAATCGGACAGCTGTGACTGTCACTGGGGACATATAAGTAACTCCTTGCAAGCAAGAATGAGGCACAGCAAGGCAGGGAACATCTGGTGCACCCCCCACTGCCTCTCCCCAGCCTCAGTTCCCCTTGATACTGGATCCATGAACTCCGTATTCTCCCTTCCCACAGGAAGTAGCGATCACTGAGCAGGAGGGCCTACCCAGCATGCAGGAGGAGGCAGGACGACAGCCTTGACACTGACTGCCCTGGTCCCAACAAGATGCCCACGTGGCTTCCACCACAAGGACCATCATGGCACTCCACCCACAGTGCTGGCCCAGTGCAAGCAGGTGGGGACAGACGGTGGACAGTGAGCCTGGAGGAGCCTCCATTCCTGCTGGGCACTGGGCCATGCATAGGGTATTTTATGTGTAGTGACTCATGTGACCCTCAAGACTCCAGCATCCCCATTTACAGATACAGGACAAGCACTGGGGCTGAGTGACACGGCCAAGGTCACCAGCAGAGTCGGGTTTGAGCCCAACTCCTGGCCCTCCAGAGGAGGGCACTCTTAGGGGGTAGAGTCTTTGCCGACTCCAGGACAAGGCTGTGACTTGCAGCAGAGGCACATGTGACGGCACTTGGACACTAAAAAAATCTAAATTGGAACCTTCTGATAAAAACTGTCTGAACCCCAGAGGCCGCCAGTGGCTGTGCAGCCACCGAGATCCGCCAGTGCTGGCAGCCATGCATACCAGATAAGCCAGGGCAGTTACAATTTGCCCAATAAATCTTCAAAGGTCCCCAGAAACTTTGCTACTGCAGACCTAAACTACATCTCCCAGGCTGCCTCTTGCAACCAGAAACAGCACGAAATTCCACTGTTGGGCCCGTTCTGGTCCAGACAATATGGCCACCGAGTGGAGCAGAAGGCTCACATCCCGGGCAGCCTCCTAACAGCTGCTTCAGCCAAGTGGCAGGCCCTGTCATGTTCCTTCTAGGATCCATATCACTTTGGCCCTAAATACCCCTGTTTTCTTGTAGCATCTCCTGTGGCCTCAGAGGGTAGCAGTGGGCAGGAGGTCCAGGATGGCAAAGGGGAGGTCCTGCCTGGGCGACTGGTGGCATGGGGGTTCTGAAAGGCCAGGAGTCCCAGCTGCCTTGGCACACCATCTCGGGTGCGCCAGACCACAGCAACAGGGCCAGGCAGAGGGGTGACTTGGAAACAGGCCCCAGCAATACCCCAATTCTTCAATAGGCCGACCTAGCTCCCTCCTGCCAGCCCCACGCCCCAGCCCTCCTGCCCAGCCTGGGCTGCTGCCAGCCTATGTGGGAACCAGAAACTCTTGGCAGGGGACTCTGGGGGTAGCGACGGTGGCCTCTGATGGACAGGCTGCTCTCTCCAGGCGGCTCCACGCTGTCCTAAACATGTGCACTGGGGGCCCCAGGGCTGGCAGCCAGCAGGGACAGATGAAAAGAGGACGTGCATGGCTATCAGGCTGCAAAGAGCGCGAGAGGGGAAGGAGGGAGGCCGATTTCTGGGTAGGAGGAACCTCAGGGAGGGCATGAAGAACAATGCAGGTGACAGAGACAGCAGAGAATACAAAGGCAGAACAGGGCACAGCATGAGGTGCCAGCTGAGGCCGCTCAGCAGTCTTGTGCTCCAGGGCAGTGCCAGCTTCCAGCCGAGTGGAGCCACTGTGATCACCCGCCTCCCTGAGGCACCGCAGCGCCCAGCGACCCTCCACTCCACCCAGGGGAAGGGTGGCCCCAAGTGGCTGGCACTGCGTGGGTCTGTGCACTGAGGGACAAAGAGGGACTCAGGAAAGGAGTTCAGAGAGGGGTCGGGAGGTCCCAGAAGGGAGTGGCAGGAAGAGGACAGAGCCAGGCAGCTGGAGGTAGTGTGCCAGCCTCACTGGAGGCAGTGAGGATCCAGGGCCAACACTGCCCCCTGGTGCAAGGAGCTGCCACTGACAACTTGCCGCGGGGGGGCTCATGTGGCCACAGGGACAGGGGAGGAACAGGGTTTCTCTTAGTACTGGCACTCAACCACTAGGGGAAGGTTCGCAGGGAAGGAGGTCACCTGCTCTGCTGGCCCACGGCTCAGGAACGTGTTCCTGGACACCCTGCCTCCCCAGCCAGTTCTGAACCCCCCCCCCCCCCCCGGGGCAGCCACTTCCTTCAACCAACTCAGTCACTATCCTTCCCACACCTGCTCAGGGGGCTCTGCATGAGCCGGGTCCTCGGCAGGAGCACACTGTCACACCACTGGTCGACTTGGCCTCCCTCACCAGACACTATGAGGAGCTTGGGCACAGGATCCTCGGTCCATTTGTCCTCTGCTGCCTCCAGAGCACTCTCAGGGTGACTCACACCAAAATTAATATCTGGGGACTGAATACTCAGGCCCCAAATGAGAGTGCAGAGCAGAGCGAGGCAGCTAAGATTCGCGGGGAACATGGCGGAGTACTTAAACTATGAGGGCCGCCTGCAGGAGCAGCCTGTTAGTACGGCGAGCTAACAGGACATGTGAGTGTCCTACACACAAGGTTAGAGCCCAAAGTGCTGGTGACAGGACACAAAGGGGTCAAAAGGGCAGAGTTGGCAACGAATACCTGGCAGACTGAATGTTTGTCTCTTCCCAAATTTACATGTAGAAACCTTGATCTCAGGTTTCCCTGCCCCAGAACTGAGGAATAAGCCAGCCCGACCAGGGTTCTGTCAAGGCAGCCCGTGGGTGGGAACCAGGGCAGCCAGGCTTAGGGCCGAGGGGGGTGACAAGCTGGGGTGCCGCAGTCCCCGTTCTGCACACACCTGGACGGTGCTTTGCAGGGCACACGACACTGGACAGGGCAGTGGCTGCAGGCAGTCAGGGAGCTTCCTCACCCAGGTCAGAGAGACTCACCAGGACCTCTCCCCACTCGCTTGCTCCACGCCCCTCATTCCAAGATGGCAGGAAGGGGCCTGGCTGGACCAGAGCAGGGTGTTCAGAAGCTGAGGGGCTTTGGGGGCTGGAGAGCTTGGGTGAGAAGCCACCTCTGGTGTGGCTGACTTGTGTACACTCAAAAGGAAACGCTGAAGTCCTGGGCCCAGACCTCGGGATGTGACTTTTGCCAAGGTACTCAAATGAAAGGGGGATTATTAGGGTGAGCCCTAATCCAACATGCTTGGTGTCCTGGTAACACAGGGCAATTCAAACAGTGATAGACAATATGAAGGTGTAGGAAGGCGATAGAGAGATGTGTCAGGGAAGCCGTCCCAGGAGGACCCTCTCCTAGAGACTTCAGAGGGCCATGGCCCTGTGGATACCTGGAATGTGGACTTCCAGCCTCCAGAGCTGGGAGACGTCCAGTGTAGTGGCCCTAGACATCCAGTGCAGCCAGGTTCCCCACAGCCACAGCCACAGCTACGCAGCTGGGAGAACCTCGTGTGGCATGAACGCCATCTCTCTGTTCAGCCACTGCAGGCCACAGCAGGGGTTTCCCAGCACACAACTTTGAGGTCTGCGATCAGTCCACGAGGTGAGCGGGACGCGGGAAGAAGTGAACAGTGACAGCCAGCTCACAGGTACCCCAAGGAGGGCTGAGCCCTAGGAAGGCCTCTGGGGGCAAAGACACCAGGGACGGATTCTACAGGACAGGAGGAAGGCATGCCTAAGGAAGTGGTGAGGAGCAGCTCAGGCGTTGGGGTGGCAGGAGCAAACAGCTGGCAGTGTCCCGACGAGGCATGGGCGAAGGCGCTGGGCTCCAGGTCGACAGCTCACATCCCGAAGGAGCACGGCTGTGTCCTCAACAGCGGGGTGCAGTGGCCAAGCCAGGCAGGCAGAGGCATCATCTGGCAGGGACCCCTCTGGTGGTTCTGAGGAAGCTGGATTCGGGGAGGAAAGACTAGAGGCGGCAGATGTTCTAAAGCCAGCGAGGCATAACGGGGACCCAAGCCAGGGTGGCAGGGGAGGAATGGAGGGGACTTGGCAAGAAATACTTAGGCTGTAAAATCCACAGAGCCTATCAGATAAGGGCAGAGTGGAGGCTCGGTTTAAGGTGAGTGATGGGAACTGGGATTGAAGACCACAGAGGCAGACCCGGCAGAAAGGCAGAGCCAGCAGCTGGAGGACCACAGCGCTGGGTGAATGGGCAGCTTCTGGCTGGAAGAGCCCAGGACTCCCAGGGAGGCCCCAGTGTGAGGACCCAGGCCCCGCAGCCAGTGGGGCAAGAGAGAGGTGACAGCGAGAGCCGCCTGGGAGGGAGGCAGTCCAGGAGCAGGGCCACAGCAGGGCTCTGTCCGATAAGGAACAGAAAATCAGCACGGCCCGCACACAGGGCTCCCTGGGGGCTTGGGCAGTGGCGCCGAGAGGAGGGCGGAGAGACAGGCAAGGGCGCAGTGAGCCGACAGCTGGGCGGCCTCTGCCCATCCAGCTCCCCGTTTGGATGAGCACTTTCAGAAAGTCTGGAAAGCAGGGAAATGCGGGGTGAGCTGGAGGACACTGGGACCAATGGACTCTTCTTTTTCAATAAAACACTCGATAGATCTAGTGAAATGCAGTGGATCAAATGCACGGGTTTATTTCTATTCCCTTCTGAAATCCCACTAAAACTTCAGTATGGATTTCCTTTTTAAAAAGCAAAACCATAAGGACGAAGAGCAGGAAAGCTGACAGCAGAGGACGGAGGTGAGAACTGAGTGAGAGAGCTGCTTGATGGGCACCGTGTGGTGACAGTGACACCCGAGGAGGAGGAAACCCGGGAGGTGGGTGAGCCCTGCCAGCAAATGGATCCAGGCCACCACCTGGGAAGACCAGAACTTCATGGCAGGTGCCCTGGTGGTGAGGTGAGGACAGGGCAGCGAACAGAAACCAGGTTAGTCAGGGGTCAGAACCCCAGACGCTCCTCCCCATCACTCAGCCAGGACTCTCCCATCCCCAGTGAGCAACAGTGTCAGTGACGGCGGCCCCCGATGTGCCCAGTGGTGGTGAGAGTCCCCTGCTTCGCTGACTCTGCACTGCAGCCTCTATGCCAAAGCAGCCTGCTGCTCCCAGGTCTGCAGCGGGGGATGACGCGGGCAGGACGGGTCAAGGGGCAAGCAGGAGGCACATGCCAGGCCACGTCAGGGCATGGGTGCAACCCTGGTCGTCGGAATCCAGGTCCCTGCTCTTGACCGCCACACAATGGTGCTTTCAGAAGACCTTGAAGACCTGTTCCTGGAGTGGCTGCAGCCCCAGCCCAGGCAGCAGCCAGGGAGTGAGGGCAAGTGCCCATCTGGAGATGGCAGCTCCTCAGGGCCACAGGCGGTTACCAGGGCCTCCTCCAGGAGCAGACCCCAGGACTCCTCTTCAGGTAACCACTGTAGTTTGAATCTTGGGTGTCTCCAAAGGCCCACGTGTTAAAGGTTTGATCGGGGCAGGCAGGATGGTACCCATTTGTAACCCCAGCAATCTAGGAGGCTGAGGCAGGAGAATCCCAAGTTCAAGGCCAGACTGGGCAACTTAGTGAGACCTTGTTTCAAAATAAAATGAAAAGGGCAGAGGATGTAGCCACTGCTAGAGCACTTCTGGGTTTAATCCCCAGCTAAAAAAAATTGTAAAAGTTTGACCCCCAGGGTGGTACTACGGGAGTTAGGGAGTCTTTAGAAGGTAGGAGCTTCTGGGAGGTCGTGGGTCACTGGGGTGTGCCTCAGCGAGGACTGTGGACTCTCGTCTCTTCCTTTCTGTTTTGCTTCCAGGCCACCGGTGAGCAGGTTCTCCTCTGCCACATGAACTCACTCGATGTGCAGCCTTGCCACAGGCTCAAAGCATGGAAGGCATTGACCACGGATGGAACCTCTAATACTGTGAGCCAGAATAAACCTCTCCTCTTTACAAGCTGATTAACTGAGATATTTGGTATAGGAACAGAGAGCTGAGTAACACAGAAGCCAGCCAGCCTAGAACAGAATTCCTGAAGCTGCTGACATTTGGGCTCTCCAAGAAAAAGCCTGCCTGCCGTCCCCTCATGAAGGGGGCCGGGTGGGGACCGCAGCCAACTGCTCAGCTGCCCAGGCTCCCCAGTGGGCTTAGGTATCGTGTTTTTCAGTAGAAATGTCAGCCAAACACCAACAGATATTTGAGGAAATCACCAAAAATTTACCAAAACAAATTGGGGATTTTTTTTTTTAAAGGAACTCAAGAGAAAAGCAATAGAGAGAGCAGACACTTAGAAAAACTATAATTAATCTCTTCAGAGAAATGAGAAAAGCAATCGCATCCATTAAGTAAGAGGCGGCAGTTATTTTAAAAAAGGCAACAAGAAAGAGCTCTAGGAAAGTAAAAATAGAGTTGCAGAAAATTCTAAACATGACAAATAGAAGAATCACAAGGCAGCTCAGGACGTCGCCCAGAAAGACGAGCCTACGGAAAAAAGGGGAAAGGTAGGAAAATAAGAGGCTCAGGCCAGCCATCCCACAGTCAGCTGCCTGGGCGTCCCAGGAGGGAGGAGAGGACACCAGAGGGAGGGGACTTGCCCACAGAGGCCTGGAGACAGATGGACGCCTCTATGTTGAGCCCAGCCTCAGGCCGACAATCCCCCTTGGAAAAAGGAGCGGGAGGGCCCCCTTTGCTTCCTGTTCAGTAATAAACGGCCACACTCTTTGTGGCTTAGGGCAACAGAAACCTATTGTCTTTCAGTTTTGAGGGCAGCGTCCATGCACTACAGCGTGGGAGGGGCCGGCACCCCCTCCACTTCTGGTGGCCACTGGGGCTCCTTGGCTTGTGGCCACATCACTTCAATGCCCGCCTCTGTCCCCACATCTCCTCGGCGTAAATCACTGCCTGCCCAGGACACTCATGATGGCAGGTGGGGCCCACTGTGTATCATCCCACATCAAGATCCTTAATCACATCTGCGGAGACCCCTTTCCTTTTTCTATTTCTTGGTACTGGGGATTGAACCAGGGACACTTTATCACTGAGCCACATCCCCAGCCCTTTTTACTTTTGATTTTGAAACAGGGTCTCACTAAGCTGCCGAGGATGGCCTTGAACTTGGGATGCTCCTGCCTCAGCCTCCCGAGTTGCTGGGGTCACAGGTATGTGCCACCGCATGCGGTTAGAGGAACTTTTTCTTAAAAAGTAACATTCAGATTAGGATCTGGATATCCCTGGGGACCTCTTCCAGCCTTCTACACCTCCGAACAGGAAAAGGAGGTCTCTCCCGACAGTCAACAGTGACATGAGCCAGGGGCTGCTACAGCAGTGTCTTTGAACTTCTGAGGGAGAACACTCTCTATCCTAGAATTCTCTACCCAGTTAGACAATCCATCAAAGATTGCAAATTACACATTCCCAGACATACCAGTCCTGGACAGGTCTGCCTCCCTTAGGCCTGTCCACCTGGGAAGCTTCGAGATGGGCGCTAACAAGACAAGGAACAGGCTAGCATGCAACACAGGGGCACAGAGCTTGTCTTGCACGTGCGAGGCCCCGGGTTTGCTCCCCAGCATTGCAAACAAAACAAACCAGGAGCAAATAAACCAAGGACGAGGAAGACATGGGGTTCAGGTCCCTGGTGACCGGCACAGAGGAGGCAAAGGGACTCCCGGGGTGCAGGAAGTCCCAGGCCACAGTGTACCCAGCAGGTCTGGACAACCCCGCTGCAGAAGGCAGCCCCTGGAGTGGAGGTTCCCAAGGTGGCTGGAGTTAGACAAGAGGAAGGCAGATGAGCCCAGGCCTCTGGACGTGTGAGCGCAACACACCGTTTGTTTGTTCAGCTGCGGATGAAGAAAGGAGGCAGCTGATGAGAAGCTGGACAAGAAAATGCCACCATCATCCACACTCTGTATTTTCAGATGTGACTATTTACTTGATTTGAATAAAGTGAAATCTGAGAATGTGTTTAAACACAAACATACAGAACCGTGCTGGAGCTCGGGAGAGGGGCCGTGTCTGGGGGGCAGGGGAGGCTGACCCTTCCCTGGGCCCGGGATGAGAACGGGAGGGAAAGAAAGGGAGGTGGCCTGCGATTCTCAGGAGTGTCCACAGGTGTCGCTTTATAAATAAGAGTTAAAGGTAACCACGGAGGAAACCAGCGTCTCCCTAACGCAGGGGAGCCAGCCCGCCTCCTCTCCTGGGCTTCCTCCCCTTCCCATGCTCCACACTCCTCAGGACCTGAAGCCCCATAACCTGGATTATGTTTCAATTTTTTTCATGAATGATACAGTCATTTTTTAGATTTTTGCAACTCAATGTAATATTTGAAATATATTCACATTGGTACACATAGAGTTTGTTAATTTAATTTTATTTGTTTTTTGTTGTTTTTAATTTATTCCTTTTTTTGCTTTGGTTTCTTTCTGTGGTGCTGGGGGGAAAACCTGGGTCTTAGGCACTCTACCCCTGAGTGACATTGCCAGTTCTTTTTCATTTTTTTAGCTGTATACAGACACAACCTTTACTTTTTAAAAATTTTTTTATGTGGTGCTGAGGATCAAACCCAGGGCCTCAAGCATGCTAGGCAAGCGCTCTACCGCTGAGCCCGACCCTAGCCCCGTTTCATTTTTGAGTTCACTAATTGTAACACCTACAGGTTGCTGTGTTACATACGTCATAGTTTATTCCTGCCCAAACGTGGGACAGCCATGACTGAAGCTTTCTGCACCCCCTTTCCTAAGTGCAGACACAGCCTCCCAGGCAATGACGCTGCAGGATGGGTGGGGTTCCACGAGGCTGTGGGGGTGGAGCGCTCCTGATCAGGATTACAGCCCTTTAAAGAGATTCCAGAGAGCTCCCTCTCATCTCACACCCCTATGACATAAGGACAGTGAGCTAGGAACCAGGAAGTGGGTCCTTATCAGACACCTTGATCTCAGAGCTCCCAGCCTCCAGAAAGGTGAGAAATAAATCCCTATTGCTTATAAACTACTCAGTCACAGATCGGATCACGTCCGGCAGCCCACACAAGATAGTGACAGTAGGTGCTTCCCAATTTCTAGCTATTAAGAATTACTTTGTATAGATTACAAAATTATAATTGCTGCAGGTCTGTGGGGTTTATTATACTGTTTGTTCCACTTCTGTGTATGACTGAAACTTCAAAATAAAAACTCAGTTAAAAATGAGCAACCCTAGCCTCATGTAAAAGATATGCAAGAATTTCTCTAGGACGTAGACCTTGAATTGGAATTGCTCTACCAGAAACTAGGCATATTCTTTCTTTCTTTTTTTTTTTTTTTTTTTTTGGTACTGGGTATTGAACCCAGGTGCTTAGCCACTGAGCCACATCCCAGCTCTCTTTTAATATTTTATTTAGAGACAGGGTCTCACTGAGTTGCTTAGGGCCTCACTAAGTTGTTGAGCTGACTTTGAACTTGTGTTCCTCCTGCCTCAGCCTCCAGCCTCCTGAGTGGCCAGGATTACACGTGTGCGCCACTGCACCCAGGAGAAACTAGGCAAGTTCTTAATGCTAACGTAGTCAAATCCCTCTCCAAAGTCACTGTCCTAGCAATCTGTGCTGACGCTGAGTGCAGCTGAGCTTTCCTTTCCCCATGTAGTGATCAACTCCATGACGTCAATCTCGTCGGTATAAAATGGCACCTTGCTTTACTCTCCAGTTCCTTGACTGTTAGTGAAGTCAGACATTCCTCATGATTGTGGATGTATTTCTGGGTGTTTCTGTTAACTGCCTGTTCACGCGCAGTGCCCATTTTTCTGCAGATCTGGTTCTTTCTCTCGCTGAGTTACCATGTGTCTTTGTGTATTCTAGACGTGGCTGCATCCTCTCTTGTGTGGGGACCCCTCCTGCGTGGAGGAGGACAAGCAGGTGCCAGGATGGGGAAGGGGCAAGAAGCCAGGTAAGAGGCTGAAGGGGTGAGGGCAGGACGAGAGCTGGAGCAAGTCCAGGAAGGAGATCTGGGCGTAGGTGAAGACAACACCCCTCCTCTGGGACCAAAGGCCTGGGCTTCTGGGATGGGACCAGCTGCAGAGCATCCCAGTGTTGGCCCCAGGAGACGCCCAAGCTTTCCACTCTGACTCGTCCACGCTGCAGATGTCACATCCCAAGAGGCACAACCGAAAGAGCAGAGCAGCAGCCCTGGCAGGTCCCTGTGCAGACAGCAGGATCTCCCACTGACAGCAGGTGACCTGTCGCCACAGCTGCCCAAGGACCCAGAGTAACGAGGTCAAACTGCTCCAGGGATGACTGTCATTAAACTTTAAGAAAATGTCTGGCAGTCCGACCAGCAAAAGACAGATTAGAAAAGGCAGTGGCATTTCCCTCTGACGAAGTTTAAAAGAACTTAGTTTTCTGAATGAGTGGGTTTAGGTCGAGTGGTTCTTCTAGTACAGCCAAATGTTAGACTGATTATGTAAGTGATTTCTTAAATTTTTGTGGTGATTAACCTTGGAGAAGGGACACGAAGCAGTTTTCAATCTGTATTCTGGTATGTTCTTACAGAATGCTGGTATAGTATTCTTTCTTTAGAGGGAATAAGGCAAAAGTTAGATACATTTGGGGTTTAGACATCTAGTAAGTTCTAGCTTCAAATGTATAGGAAGGGACTGGGGTTGTGGCTCAGTGGCAGAGCGCTTGCCTAGCACGTGTGAGGCCCTGGGTTCCATCCTCAGCGCTACATAAAAAAATAAATAAATAAAGGTCTATCAACATCTAAAAAAATATTTAAAAAAAAAAAAGTACCAGGAATCAGAGTTCTGTGGCCCTCGGCACAACCTGGGCAGGCTTTTGTTTCAATCTCCTTCCTCTCCTAATTCTTCCCAAGCAAGAAATAGCTACCAGGCCAATGGCTGCCACGGTTAGCAAATTAAAATGCAAACCACTCAGTTAAGATCTGAATTTCAGACAAACAGAATTAAAAAAAAAAAAACAGTCAAGTATATCCCATGTGCTATTTGAGGCATACTTACATTATAACATTATTTGTTGTTTACTTAAATTTAAATTTAACTGGGCAGCCTGTATTTTATCTGGCAACCCTGATGAGCCAGCAGAGTTGAGTCCCTCATGGGAACTTACAAGAAGTGGGTGAAGAGAGCCCAGCAGTTGATAGACAGTGCAGGGGAAGTCATGGTTAAGACAGCAGGAGTAGACCACCTGGGTTCAGGAGCACTCTGCAGACTCTGGGAGAGTCACTTTACCTCTGGGCCTCAATTTCTTCATTTGCATAATGAGCTCAGAAGGTAGTTGCAAAGAGCAGATGAGTGGAGGCAGGAGACGGGCTCCTGCCTGGAAGCCTGGCGTGGCAGCGCCCACCTGCAATTCTAGCAACTCAGGAGGTCGAGGTACCAGGCTCCCAAGTTCAAATCCAGCCTGGGCAACTTGGCAAGGCCTGCCTCAAAATAAAAAATAAAAAGGGCTGAGAATGGGCTGGGGTTGGGGCTCAGTGGCAGAGCGCTTTCCTAACGTGTGAGGCACTGGGTTCCATCCCCAGCACCACATAAAGAACTAAATAAACAAAATAAACGCATTGTGTTCATCTACAACTAAAAGTATTAAAAAAAGAGGGGGGGGGGTGCTGGGAATGTGGCTCAGGGGTAGAGTCCCCGTGGGTTCAACCCCCAGTGCTGGGTGGGGTGTTATGTCTTGAAAACAAAAGAAAAAAATAATTGAAAGGGCTGAGGATGTGGCTCAGCAGCAAAGCACCCCTGGGTTCAATCCCGAGTACCACACACACAAAAGCAGTTCCTGGGGCATACTTGGCCTGCATCATAAATGGTGGTTTTTGGAGTTGGGAGTAGTGTTTAGTATGAATGCTGATCTGTGGCCAATGAAGAGTGGGGCTGGAAGGGACAGGGGAGACGCAGAGGCCCTGGTGGGAGGCTGTGGCTGCTGCAGCACGACCCTCATTGGCTGGGATGCTCTGTGCAACTCCACCCTGACACCCCTTGCTCAGAACAAGCCAGGCCCTCTAAACCAGGAGGTCCAGCCTCCCAGCGCCGTGTCCAGGGACCCACCAGAGGCCTTCGTCATCCTGGCTCACTCCACTGGCTAAAGAGATGACAGTGTATCTCTCTGCACTCAGTGGCACCTGGTGGGCGGCCTCAGGTTGGCCCCAATGGGCGTGTTTGTGCCACAGAACCTGGCAAACGCTGTAATCGGGATCCTTTCCTCACCTGCCCGAGAGTCAGTCCTGACAGAACACCCAGATGGCAGCACAGGCATGCGCACCTGGAGGGGACAGGAGACTGGAGACCTGGCCGGCGCCCTGATCTACTTTTCCTTAACTACAGAACCCAAATAAAGAGGCCTCTTTTTCTTTTTTAAAGGCCTAGTGTATAGAGGGTTTAATTTGGTCAAAACCAGAGGAGGAGGAGGTGAGGAAGAAAGGAAATGGGCACTCTGTCGAAATTCTGTAGCTCCAAAGCCACTTGGCAGCACTAATTAGGCTACAAGCATATCAAAATAAAAATGCTTTTGATAATCACACTTAACAACTTGAAAATTATCCCTCTGTCTTCTATGAGACTAATTTCTTTGTTCCCACCCTCCACACCTCAGTCTGTCTCCCTCTCTCTCAACCAAGTGTGAGGATTTAAAAGCACAGCTTTTTGATATGAGCCCCCCACACCCCTAAACACACACACAAAACCAAGATACCTCCTGGCTCCCCAGCAGCCATGCTGAGGCCACCTTCGCTCTTCCCTCCCCTGCCTGCCACCCACCCAGAAGTCCTCACATCCTCTCCTCTTCCGTTTCAGCTAAACCACCCTGAATTATCCCCTTCTGACTGCCTGAATTCTGGTAAAGTCCCCTGGTCATCCACAGCTTGAGCTACCAAGGCACCAAGTTCTACAGATCATTAGCATCCCCAAGCACAGGCAGGAGTTCACCCTTCTAGAAACCTGAGTCCTCACCTTCCACGTGTAAGAGCTGGTCTTCCCCAGCCTCCCTCTCCCAGGCTCTCTCCAAGGTGCTTCCCAGCCTTGTCTCCTACCACTGCTCAGCCTCCTGGATCCTGTCCACATCTAGCCCAGTATCTCCTCTGTGTCCCCAGAGGGCCACACCTCCTGGCCTCCCTCAGAGCACTCCCGCCACCCAGGGGGTCCCACCTGACATGCCCTCCCCTCCCTCCTCACCTGATGTACGTCTGACTTAAGCATCTCATTTTTCTCTCCATAAGTCCAGAAAGGAGACTATTTTTTTTTTTTCCGACCTCCAAAAACAGAGCAGACAGGAGAAGAAATGGCAGCAACATAACCCAGGAAACGGCAGTTAAGGGTCACTGACCTTGCAGCCCCAGGGGGAGGCTAATGGTCCACCTGATTCCACGCCCCCCCCCACATCTACTGCAGGATCCGCAAAGGGCCAGGTCCCCCCAGAACAGGGCTGAGTGTGCACACCGGGGTGGGTGAAAGCTCTTGAGAAGCCCCCTCTCATGCCCAGGAGACCACCAGTCCACCCTGGAGGGAGAACAGAGGTTGACCCTCTGGAGAAGGGAGAACCAGGAGTGACAGACTGTGGTGTGAGTGCCAAAATGAGGAAGGGAGGTGAAGTGACCACACGTCCTGCCCCCTTCCCTCACTCAGCTCCCAGAACACCAGCAACCAAGGAGGAAAGACCTCCAGATGTGGACACTGAGGTGTCCCAACAAGCAGCCCACCCAGGGCCCCTACTGTGAGATGGACCCCCACGTGCTCTGGACTCCCTTGTGAGCCCCCAAGATCACCCAGCAGATTCATAAAGAAAATAGACCAAAGGAAAGCTTCAGAAAAAAACCCTGAAGGAAGCTAACAACCCAGAGAGAAGAAAACCTACAGAAACAAACATGCGTCAGGAGCCTGGGAAATAGAAAGAACGCAGCCCTGCACGACAGGATGCCCCACACACATTCTAGAAGAATCACTCAGGGAGAAAGAAAGGCCTCAAGGAAATCAAACATGATAGGAGAAGCTGGCAAAAAAAGAGATCGATAGAGGGGCTGGAAGGTAAGTGAACAGAAATCTAGAAACTGAACAAAACAAGTGAATGGAACACGGGTAAAAAGGGGGGAGACTGGAGAGTCAGGCCAAGGATCCAGAAGCTAAGTAACGAAGCTTTAGAAAGAACGGACAGTGAAAAACAAAGAGGACGAGATGGAATGATTCAAGAAACTCCCGGGAGAGGGCATGGAGGGCCCACACCAAGGCCTTGTAGAGTTCAGATCCTGGAAACTGCCAGAAATGAGGAAAGGGACAAAAAAATCAGAAATCAGAAACGTTCTGGATTTCTTGGCAATTTGCGAAACTACAAAAGTACAAAGCAACTCTCAAACTTGTCAAGGAAAAATGATTTCCAACCTGCAATTCCCTATCCAGCCAAACTATCGATCACATATGAAGACAAAATAAAGACAAAGAGCAACCACTCTTGCCAGGAAGCCACGTGGGTGAGTTCCACCCCAGCAAGGGAGCTTGAGAGGCACAGGGGCAGGAGCTCCCTCAGGGCGAAAGCACAGAGCCCTGGAGTAGCTGGCCAGGGCAGCAGTGGGGGCAGGTGGGAGGTGCTGGCCTCCACTTCACGGACGCCCCCCTCACTGACGAGACCCCCAGGGACCGTGGCCTTTGGCTGAACTGACCATGAGATGGGAAAGGCACTGCAGAATGACATGGAGCCCAGGACATGCTTCTAACTCACATCTTAGCAGGAGCCGTCAGATGCCCACAGCCCAGAATGGAAGATGTCAGAACCTGCCCAGACAGTCCCAGGCACACCCCACAGTGCAGACTTTCTAGAATGACTCCAGGAGCTGGTAACAGTGGTGGACTCTGGGGAAGAGAAGTGGGGGAAAGGTTTATCACCCACTGTCTACCTCCTGAATTTGAACCATATATTTGATTATTCAAAAAAGGAATGAAATACAACATATGCAAAGCATACCCTCCCACCCCTTGAGGCCCCATTTCACTACCCCTTCCCCTGAGAAGCTTTTCCTGGTTCCCCAACTTGGCCCAGAACAAGCTGGAGGCTTCTTTCTGACCTGCTCCACTCTGGGCACAGGTCAGTGAGTGCAGGTCATTTGTCCCATCTAGAGCTCTTTGGGGGCTGATACAGTTCTCCTCTATCTGTGGTTTGATTTTCTGTAGTTTCAGTGACCCGTAGCCAATTGTGGCCTGAAAATATTAAATGAAAAATTTTAAAAAATGAATAATTCCTTAGTTTTAAACCATGTTCCATTATGAGGAGCATGATGAAATCTCTCAGTCCCACTCCCTCCTCCCTAAGACAGGAATCATCCTCAGCAAACCCACACTGTATATGCTACCCTCCCGTTAGTCACTCAGCCAACTTGGTTATGGACCCATGAGAATTTGTGCTCAAGTAACCCTTATTTTACTTACTAATGGCCCCAAAATGCAAGAATGATGAAGCTGCTTCAGATATGACTATGTGTTTCCTTTAAGAGAAAAGATAAAAGTTCTTGACTTGTTAAGACAGAAAAATCACATGCTGAGGTTGCTAAGATCTTTGGTAAGAGTCTTCTACCTGTGAAAGAGGAGAAGAAATGCATGCTAGTTTTGCTGTTATGCCTCAAAAATTAAGAGCCCTTGTAAAAATTCGGGCCATTGTGCATGAAAAGTGCTTAGTCATTCACCTTCCTCCAGCTCCTCACGGGGGCACTGTGTCACTCACGGCATCCCCAGAAGGGGAAGTCCAGTCCCGCAGGATATTTTGAGAGAGAGAAAGGTCACATTCCCTTACTTTTATGATAGTGTGTTGTTATAATTGTTTCACTTGATCATTAGTAATTGCTGTTAATCTCTTACTTTGCCTAATTTATAAATTAAACTTCATCACAGGCCTGTATTTATAGGAAAAACAAAGTATGTACAAGAGTTTGGTACTATCTGAGGTTTCAGGCACTTACCGGGGGTCTTGGGACACATCCCCCGAGGACAAGTGGATCTAGTGCCTACCCGCTCATCTCTGTTAGGTGAGCTTGGCACGGGTAACGTGCTCCAGGAACACTGGAAAGGAGCTTTCATTTCCTGCCTACTCTGTATGCCAGGCACCTCCTGGCTCACTGAATTCTTGCCATAGTCTCTTGGGGTATTAGCAATCCTCATTTTACTGATAAGAAAAATGAGGCTTGGAAGGACACACAGGAAGTAGTGGATTCAGGAATAATGAGGCCTGTCCAATTTCAGGACCCCTATGTTTTCACCAGAGTAACCTGGCCTCAGGCCTGGTTCAAAGTAGGGTTCTGAAAATGTTTCACTGAATCAAAATTTAAAAACTGAGTTGAAATTTAAATGTCCTGCTGGAGCTGGGGTCTTCCCATGCTCTAAATCTTGAAAAGGAGGTCCCTGTGCTCAAGGGTGGGAGGGTAGTATCTCCACCTAGCCAAGGGCCAGGGCCAGTGGCCTCAGACAGTAGGGAAGCCCCCCGTCCAACTGGGAAGGTTCTGGGTGTCCTACAGGGTTACCTTGAGGGCCAGGTGTTGGTTTTTAACAGCTTTACTGAGATATTATTCACATACCACATGGTTCATACATGTGAAGAACAACTCACGTGTCATAGATATATATAGTCACAGATAAGTACACTGTCCCCAGGATGGACTTCGTCTCCCTTGGCCATCCCCCACTCCCTCAGCTCCCCCAGCCCCAAGCAACCACTAACCACTCTGTCTATGGACTTGCCTATTCTAGAACATTTCATATAAATAAAATTTTTAAATGATGTGGCTTGCGTGTGTGACCTGGCACACTGTTCTCAAGGTTCGTCCATGTTGTGGCATGGATCAGGGTATTATTATTGCTTTTTATAACTGAGTAATATTCCATGAGGTGGGTATGCCACACCGTATTTATCCATTACCAGCTGATGGATTCTGGGTTGTTCTGGTAATTATGAACATGCTGCTGTGACATTAGGGTATGTTTTTAGGGGGACGTATGCCTCCATTTCTCATTTATGAACCCTCCAGTGGAACTGGGGGGTCACGATGGAACTGTTTAAACACCCAGGAACCGCTGGACTGTTTTCCTAAGCCACTGCATTATTTTGTGTTCAACCGGGAGGTGTATGAAGGGTCCAAGTTCCCCAGGTCCCCATAACACTTGCTATTATCTGTCGTGTTAATTAAACACCCTTGTGGAGGTGAAGTGATCTCTCACCGTGGCTTTTATCTTCACTTCCCTGAGGGCAAATGATCACGAGCATGTCTTCATGTGCGCATCGGTCATCTGTATATCCTCTTTGCAGAAATATCTATTTGAATTCTTTGCTCATTTGTAAATTGAATTATTTGCCTTTTTATTGTTGAGCTGTAAAAGTTCTTTACATATTCTAGATACAAATTTCTTATCAGATAGGTGATTTCCAAAATTATCTCCTGAGATCCTCTGGGTTATCTTCTCACCTTCTTCATGATGTCCTTGGAAGCACAAAAGTTTTTAATTTTGATGATTCACAATTGTTCTTTTATTGCTTCTGCTTTGCCATCATATCTAAATAACATTGCCTATGGGCTGGGGCTGTGACTCAGTGGGAGAGTGTTCGCCGAGCATGTGGAGGCACTGGGCTCAATCCTCAGCACCACATAAAAATAAATCAATAAAATAAAGGCATTGTATCCTTCTACAACTAAAAAATATATGTTGAAAAATTGCCCAACAAAAGATCACAAAGAATTATACCTATTTTTCTTCTATTAGTTTTATAGTTTTATCTCTTATGTGTAGGTCTTTGATCCATTTTGAATGAGCTTTAGCATGGGTTAAACTGTCTCGGCATTCTCATTGAAAGTCAATTGACTAATGTGCGTTTATTTCTGCGCTTTCAATTCTATTCCAGAGATCTATATGCCACCCACAGGCCAGGACCACTCTCTCGATTACTGTAACTTTGTAGTAAGTTCTCAAATCGGGAAATGAGTCCTCCAACCTTGTTCTTCTTATTATTTTTTTCAAGACTCTAGGCATTCCGATTCCCCTGCATTTCCATGTGAGTTGTAGGAACATCTTGTCAATTTCTACAAATAAAGGCATGTGGTGTTGTAATAGGGACTGTACTAGATCTGTAAGTCTCTGACCTAAGAGCTTTGGGTATCTTCCCATTTCTTTAGGTCTTTAATTTCTTTCAACATGTTTTATAGTGTTCTGGGCACAAGTTTTGCACTTCTTTATTTATTTGTAAGTATTTTGTTCTTTTTTGATGCTATTAAATGAACTTTTCATTTTCAGTTTCCTCACTGTTACTAAGGGTTCAACCAATCTTAGGTAAAAATAGTTTTTAAAAATACATTATGTTAAAAAAATAAAATAAAAATACTTTATGTTGTTGCTGATGGTGTTGGTTCTGTCTGCACAGAAGTGCAGACATTTTTCTGGTCACTATTCCATAAACAATACAGAATAACAACTATTTGCACTGTACTAGGTATCCTAAGTGATCCACAGATCACAGGACAAGGGAGGTCATATGCAAACACTACACCCTTCATATGAGGAACTTGAGCTTCTGGCTCTGGATGTCTTCTGGAACCAGCGCCTGGGTTTTGTTATCAGTCGTGTCCTGCTGCACTTATTAGTTCTAATGGCTTTGTAGTAGGTGCCCAAGCTTCCTCTACAAGATGCATCAGCTGCAAATAGAGATTCTCCTAGCTCTTCTCTTTCAGCGTGGATGCTGATCGTCTCATCGTCCTTCCTGACCCCCTGGATGGCCGAACTGTGAACTGACAACTAGTTCTTCCAGGAAGGCAGCAGCCAGGGCTGTCATGCCCACACATGCCCACCTGCTGTGCAAGGTTCCGTGGGTTAGCCCCTAGGAGGGGCTCCTGCTCGGGGCCTCCTGCTCGCCTCCCTGCCTCCCCTTCTTCTCTGCACTCTGTCCAGGGAAGCTGCCCCTGTGGCTGGAGGCTTCACACAGGTTCAGTCAATGGGAAGCACGGGCAGGAGAGGGAATGTGGGGGTCTCCCCACTCCCAGCTGGCTTTGGTGCCACCGTCCTGGTGGGAGCTGCACCTCGCCACTATGGCAGGTCCTGCTGGACATCCCAGCCCCTGCTTCAGGCCTCATTGTGGTATAGGACACACTATTTCCTCTTGTGACCCCTTCGAGGCCAGCGGTGGTAATGGCTTTCCATGTTGCTTGTCCCTGGGTGCGTCAGCCTCCCTGGTTGAGTGTCTGACTGGTCTTGGCTGATTAATTCACTTTCTTAGAAACAATGCATGACCCTCAGCCATTCCCGACCGGTTTTTAATGCTATTCTGCAAGACCCCACACCCCACACTGCCCAGGGAGGAAGGCACTGTGGAACTTGGCTTATGTGAAAACCTGTTTCTCTGAGTTAGATTATTACCAGGGTGCCTGGTCCTCGAGCGAAGGAGAAAGTGAGGGAGCTTTAGATCTGGAAGGCAGAGGGTCAAGGGCAACCCAGACTGCATGTGACCTTGCCTGCGGCTGCTGCTCTTGGTCTCCCTTCTCTTGCCTCTGGGAGGAAGTACCTCTGTAGCCCCTTAGACTGACTGTTCATCCTGTTGCTCACATCTGAGAACAAAAAAGGGGCCAGAGGCAGGGTTCTAGAAAGCCACTGTTGTTGCTTTTGTCCTAATAGCCCTATGGCAAAAGTGTCAGAATCTCTCAGCCTGTTTGTGCAAGCTTGCTACTGATTACCAGTGGCTGCATTAAATACTTCGTATTATCTCATTTAATTACCAGAAGCCTTGGACGTTGGGCATTATTTTAGGTAAGGAAATAAAAATCCAGTTTTGATCTCAAAACTCAGAGCCACACAGACCCTAGTCTGTGTCTCAGTCACTGCCCTGCCCTGCCACCCAGGAGCCACCTGTGAACAGACGGTCAAGATCAATCAGACTGTGGCCCCTCCCAGTTACCACGTCTCTCCCCCACAGTCGGCCAATCTCACCTACCCCTCCTCGACTGTCCATCATTCCCTGGCCACCTTGGGCCTGTGCTCACTGTGTGAAAGGCCCCCTCCACCTCAGGTGTCCTGCAGTCAGACCTGTCTGCCGCGCCTCTAACCACAGCCTCTGCCCAGAGGCAACTGTGGCCAACGACCAGGCCACCTATGTGGTGGTGGAGGCCAACATGGCGCCCAGCTGAGTGAACATTTCACTCCCTTCTGCAGAACTGACCAGAGAGCCCAGTTTGCCCTTACCCTGAAGTGCAGAGCCGGCGGCGGAGAGGAGAAGGTGACCGTGGAGCTCAGTGGCTTTTGCATGCTGACTTGCCCAGAGCTCCACCACAACCAGGCTTGCTGGCCCCTCCGGCAGCTTCTACCTGATCACAGCTTACTCAACCTGCTGACCATAGGCAGGGAAGTGTTCTGTGCACAGGCCAGTTTCTCCTCAGAGAGAGAAGTTAGATTGCTGAAGCTGCCCTGGGGGAAGAAGGTTCCAGGGGATCTTTTCTTTGGAGGAAGGAAAAACTATGATTTTTACTTATTTATATATTTTTAACTAATTCAAAATTTTAATAAATTTTAACATTTTGCCATATTGGCTTCAGAATTTTGTTTTTAAATTTAAATAAAAAATTTAACAGATGCATAAAAACATAAAATTTATACATATTAATGAGATACCATGTGATGTCTCGGTAAATGTATACTTTGTATGATTTTTTTTTTCTTTTTCTTCTTGCAGTGCTGGGGATCAAAACCAGGACCTCCCATATGTGAGGAAGGTGCTCTAAAACTGAGCTACATTCCCAGCTCCTGCTTAATGCTTACATGAAGTTAAACATCCATTTCCTCAAACATTTATCATACTTTATAATGAAAACATTGAAAATACTTTTTTCTAGCTTTTGAGATATACAGTGTGAAACTGTTATCTCTAGTCACCCTACCGTGCAAGAGAGCACTAAGACTTCTCCTGACTGCAGCCCAGGACCCACGGAGCCACCCCTCCCCCACCCTGGCACGCTCAGCTTCTGCTCTGAACTTCCGTGAGAGCAGCGTTTTCATATTCCACATGTGTGTGAGATCATGCAGCACTTATCTTTCTGCCTGGTTTATTTCATATAACATAATGTCCCCAGTCCCATCCATGTTGTCACAAATGACAAGATTTCATTATTTTTTTTAACAGCTGAATAGCATTGCATTGCATATTCCTATCACATTTTTACATCCATTCATCAGCTGATGGTCACTTAGGCTGATTCCATTTCTTGGCTATGGTGAATGGGGCTGCAATAAACATGGAGCGCAGATGTCCCTTCAGTAAACTGGTTTCAGTTCCTTTGGGCAGATACCCCATACTGAAAACACTGGCTTAGAAGATGGTTCTACTGTGCCGGTTTGAGGAAAGCCGCTGTCTTCCACGGTGGCTGTGCTAATGCACATCCTCACCAACAGTGCACAGGCTCCCCTTGCCTCCCCGTCCTCCCCAGCACTTGGTATCTTCGTCCTTTTGGTAACAGCCATTCTTACTGGGGTGAGGTGATATCTCATTGTGGTTTCAAAGCGTGCACAACCCTCCCCATCAGGACCCAGTCCTCAAAGCTTCTCTCTGCTGCTGCCTGCTCTCCCCCTCAAGAAACAGCTGCCCGCTGAAGCCTGTCTCCCATGGATTAACTTCACACTAAAGTTAGTTAGGCATGTTCAAACCCTCCCTCCCGAGCACTGCTGATCCCCAGGTACTAGAGGTCACCCTGGAAAGGTGCTGGCCGGAAACACCCACCATGACAAAACCCAGGCACAAGCCTCTTTAATCTAAACAGGGACTCTGGTTGCTGCTGCCTTCTGCAGGCCCACTGGACTGCAGCTCTCGCCAACCTACACAAAGGAGACGAGAGGCACACAGCCCACGGTCCAGAGGAGGCTGCTTTCCCAAACCCTGGACGCTGAGGTGCCAGCTGCCTGTGATCACATCCTTGCCCCTGAAACATTATGTAAAAGATTCTTGCTTGGAGCAAGGAACAGGATGGCCCTGGGAAGGCACAAGCCTGCCATCATCCAGCATTTGCTTGTTACTAAAAAGCTCTGTCACTCTACCTTGCAACTCATCACCTGCATCCGGGGATATTGATCCCTGTGTGGTCACAATGGCACTCAGCATGGGGCTGTGTTCTGTTGTGGTGGACTAGCCTTCAATGGGGGCAGACAAGCAAGATGCCTGGGGCTGTGGGGCCACTGTAGTCCCTGGGACAATCCCCTGTTCCCTTGGCAAAGTCGCTCCCATGCCCTCTCCATGACAGATTAAGAAACAGCATTGGGCAAGAAAATCTCATCCAGAAAGATGTCCCTTGGAGGTCACTCTCAAGCAACTCCCTCCCACTCTCCCTGGGGACTCACTCCAAAAGAAGACAGCCCATCTGGTTTTCAGAATGCTCTAGGAGAGGAAAGGGTGGTAAGTCTTTTAACCTGAAATGTTTCTGGTCCACGCCTCTCATTCTGGTTGTGTGTGTGTGTGTGTGTCAATGTGATGCCTTACTCTGCACTTCTGTGAGCACGTGCAACCCGGGTGCTTGCAATTGCTTTCAATCTTGTCACAATTGGGAGTGCCCCATGAGTTCCAAACAGGAGCCCTCTGGGTCTAATCCTAGCAAAGTGGTCTGACTATAGCTATAGCCCCTGTGACTAGGAAAAAAGGGTTGCCACAATATGCCCTGGGCTCAGGGATAAATCCTCTTCCTCAATTCAGAACCCATGCTGGTTCAAGGCAGTGGCAGCTTCCTCTACTTACAGACGTCAAGTCCAGAAAGCCCAATATAAATATGATAAATAGGACTTTCACAGGGCAGAGTGCTCTAGATATCTGAAAAAAAAAAAAAAAAAAAAAATCTTACAAAAGCTAGATGGTGCCCTGGGAATGAGTCCCTCTCAACTAATAGATACTGCCTGTAAGGTTTCAGAAGCAGAGCAAGGCCTAAAGCAAGAAGCCGAGCTCCGAAAGCCCTGGCCTTTGGAGGAAATGGAAGACCTGGAAGAGGAAGAAGGAAACAAGGAAAAAATGTCCTCCATAAAAACCGACTCACTCTAAGAAAAGGCCACTGGAGAACAATCGCCCAAAGACACAAGGGAAAAGCCTGCCGGGAGGCCCGCTCCCCAGATGTGGGGAGGGAGAAGGCTCAGAGGAGGATGAGGAGACCACAGGGACCTCAGCAGATTTGACCCAGCCAAACACAAGTTCCCCACAGGAGCGCCCTGGAAAATCGACAATGGGAACCAAATGATCAACTTTCTCACAGATACAGGTGCTGGCTGCTCAGAATTAAATACCAAACTAGGAGGGAATGCTAAGACCACCATCAGAGTAGCACGATCATCGAGGGTACTAGTTAAAGCTCATGATAGGTCCTTCCTCAGCCGTTGGACGGTCAGCTGAAGATGTGACTTTAGAACAGTTGCCCATACATGCTGGCATGCCTGAAACCCCTCTTGGGCCATAACCTTTTATGCAAGTTAAATGCCCAAGCAGCTGCCCCAGGACAACTGAAGATGTAAGTTCCCCTCAGAGCACTCTGTACATAAATGGACATTTGGGAAAGGAACAGCAACTTCAAGAACAACTTCCTGCAGAAGTCTATAAAAAGGTTAAAACCCAAAGATTGGGCAATAGTCACACCTGAAGGGCTAAGAACACACAGCCAACAAGGACTGCACAAAGGTGAAACTGGGACACCAGATTTAAAACAGCACTTAACTAAAGCAGGAAGTTCAAAGGGGCATTCTGCCCGTGTTTTAAAAAATTTTAGAGTGCAATTTAAGTCAATTCTGTCAATCACCCTACAACACTGCAATCCTTCCAGTTAAAAAATCTCATTCAGATAAGTACAGTTTTGTTCAGGATTTGTGGGCTATAAATTATATTGTCTGGGATGTTCACCCAGTGGTACCCAACCCCTCTGCTTTACTAACTGATGTCCCAGGATCCAAAGAGTCTCACTCTGAATTTCATACTGAATTTAAAAGATGCCTTTTTCTGCATACCCCTAGAAGACCAATCTCAACTCCTATTTGCCTTTGAGTGGCAGGAATCCCATACAAAAGCAAACTAGCAGGACAGCTGGATGGTGCTTCTCCAGGGGTTTAAAAAAAGTTCTACTTTATGGGACTGGGGTGGTGGATCAGTGGTAGAGCACTTGCCTACCACATGTGAGGTACTGGGTTTGATCTCAATACCACATAAAAATAAATTAATAAAATAAAGGCATTGTATCCATGTACAATTAAAAGGATATATTTTTAAAAGTTCTCCTTTATTCAAGGACTTTCTAGCAAGAGATTTAAGTCATATGAAATTAACCCAAGAACTCTTATTCTTATATGTGGATGAAATGTTGACACCCCTTACCTCTAGTTCAAATGTAACCAACTGACCTGTAAATAACACTTTTCAGCAACCAGGCCACAGGGAAATTTTCTCCTTGGACAAGATCTTATCCCAAATGTAGTCCTTAGCTGAACCCCAATTAAAAAACCTGAGATAAAATATCTGAGGATGCTACCTAACAATCATAGATATAACGATGGATAATTCCAAATTTGAGTCAAAAGGCCCCTTTCTGTTGGAAACAACAATAGCAACAATAAAAGCCCACTTGTATGAGTAAAAGCCAAATGTCACATGAGTGCTGGGTGGATTCCAGAACAAAATTTCCACCACAGAATAATTTTATATGAAAATGATTGGTTTGCAACAGACTGGGTTTGGAGACCAGGTTTGAGATAACCAGCACTGAACAGAACTCAGTGGTTATGTGGGACCAACCTAAGGCCGTGGCTTCCTCCAGGATAGTTAGGGAGATGCACTATGGGGTACCCTTCCGTCCAGGGATGCTGGATAAAAATAGTAAGTAACTGATCTCCCAAATCTCCACCACAGGCAGTTTGGAGCTAGCTGTCTTCCCCTGGTTTGATCACCTGGCATCAATCTTTGTGCCCCACATTGGCCTGGAAGATGTGATTGGTTCTAATTTCACATGAAGAGCTTTAAATGACAGCACCAGGGGGACTTCCTTGCTACATACTGAAGTGGCCTTCATGAGAAAGGCAGTTCTCCAAACTCATTAGGTATTCTAACAGCAGTCCAAGGGGACCTGAATGCTGCATGTCTGACCATGATAGTTCACTGCAGGACCTCCACGCCCCAGTAGAAGCCATGACCAACAAGTCAGTGCTCAGCCTAAATGCAAGGCTACCTTGGTGAGGGGGAAATACTTGGTAGCAAAAGATACTGATGTTCCCACTAGGTCTTATATGCACAGGGTTACTCTCACACTATGGCATTTATTGTTGCTGTGGAGCAATGTCTCAATTACAAGACTTTTACTGCCACAGGAGGTGGAGAGACCAGGATAGTACAAATGTCAAAATGAGTCACCCTGGCTCGACCAAGAAAAGAAACTCAGGGGGATCCAAGATGGTAGACTAGAGGGAGGCTGCGTTCCTTGTCATTCCATAACTCTGGTTTCAAGCAGAGGATATCTGTTTCTTGGTGAGGCAGTTTTTTCTGCTTATCGATCCCCTGCTTTTTACCCCATGTGTCTGCTGTGATGACCTGCAGTCTACCAGCATATTGACGCCTTTTTTGAGTGCAGATTGCTCACTGTCAGGCACCTATCATCTACCATTTGCCTGCCTCTTGCCTGTCCATTGCCTGCCTTACACCTATCCAGCACCCAACACACAAGGTTCACCTCCCGATCATCCAACAATAGTCAGCAAACTGATTGCCGACCGCCAGTGGAGCAACAACTGCCTGCTGTTGCCTGGAAGTTCACTGTTACAGTACCTGGAGGTTTGATTACACGTGGCTGCCGCCATTTTGAGACAACAGCCAGGCCCCGTAGGACCCCTGGCCGAACTGACTGAGCCCCGTCTCCAGGAGCCCTCAGCCTGACCGATTACTCCCTGCCTCTAGGGCCCTCACACTGACTGACTGCTCCCTGCCGCCAGGACCCCTAGACCAACTGACTGCGCCCTATCACCGGGACCCCAGACTGAATGATTGCACCTGGCCTCCAGGATCCCACAACCACACCAACCACACCAGACCTCCAGGACCCCTGCCTGACCAACCACACCCCACCTCCAGGATCTCTAGCTGACCACGTCCATACCCTGAGCTGCAGCTCCGCATTTGCCAACACATTTGGAAGCCAGAGTGGCCATCTTGGATAATCCTGGAAGCCCTAGCTCCAATCTTTAGGTGGGGCAAAACCCATCCTGAGATGCCTGCTAGAGACTTGAAGCTCATTGTCAGGTACCGCTCATGCATCAGGCTACTGAACACTGGGAGGTTTCATTACTATACAACCATTATACTGTAGATTTTCTTTTTTCTCCTTATTGAAAAACTTTAAGGTTTTATTTCTTTACTTTTCTTGCTCTCTTTTCCTTTTGTTTACCTGTTCCCTCACAGTCTCTTTCTCCCTTTTTGCATGCTAACGTCCAATTTCTTTTGATTACACTCTCACACGTTCTATTATCTAGAACTTCGGTATATTCTTTTCTTATCCCATTAACAGCTACATTCTACATCTCTCTGCATCCTCTTTGTCCTCCATTAAAAACTGCACACCTTATTGCAAATCTGTTTGTTTTACTGAAGATAATATTTGAACTCATTCTGTTTATTAGGACAATTTTGTTATTGTCCTCATAGCGGCTATTGGTCTAGGATTGCATAGTGTCTGAATTGGGCACTGCTAATATTGATCTCCCCTTAAAGAAAGGGTTTTGGAAACCTATAGGGCCACTATAAGCCTATAGGGGGAAATCTGCAATACCCCAGATCTGCACTGCTAGAGGGGAAGATACATGAACAACATGAAAAAACAAGGGAAGAAAATAATCCAAACAAATCTATATTCTATATTAATAGAATCCAATGACAGTATGTTAGAAGAAATGTCAGAAAAGGACTTCAGATTATACATGATTAAAATGATTCACAAAGCAAAGGATGAGATAAGAGAGCAAATGCAGGCAATGGATGATAATACCAATAAGCTGAAAGAGCACCTGCAGGAAGCAAAAGATCATTTCAACAAAGATATAGAGATTCTCAAAAAAAAAAACAAAAAAAAAAAAAAAACAAAAAAAACAAAAAAAACAAATGGAAATCCTTGAAATGAAAGAGACAATAAACCAAATAAAAAACTCAATGGAAAGCATCACCAAAAGACTAGACCACTTGGAAGACAGAACCTCAGACAATGAAGACAAAATATTTATTCTTGAAAATAAAGTTGGCCAAACAGAGAAGATGGTAAGAAATCATGAACAGAATCTCCAAGAACTATGGGACATCATGAAAAGACCAAATTTAAGAATTACTGGGATTGAGAAAGGCACAGAGATACAAACCAAAGGAATGAACAACCTATTCAATAAAATAATATCAGAAAATTTCCCAAGCCTGAAGAATGAAATGGAAAATCAAATACAAGAGGCTTACAGAACACCAAATGCACAAAATCACAACAGATCCCCACCAAGGCACATTATAATGAAAATGCCTAACATTCAAAATAAAGATAGGATTTTGAAGGCCGCAAGAGAAAAGCATCAGATGACATATAGGGGGAGACCAATACAGATAGCAGCAGACTTCTCAACCCAGACTCTAAAAGCTAGAAGGGCCTAGAAGAACACATTTCAAGCTCTGAAAGAACATGGTTGCCAACCAAGAATCCTATACCCAGCAAAACTAACCTTCAGATTTGAAGATGAAATAAAATCCTTCCATGATAGACAAAAGTTAAAAGAATTTACAAATAGTAAGCCTGCACTACAGAATATTCTCAACAAAATATTCCAGGAGGAGGAAATGAAAAACAACAATGTAGGTCAGCAAAGGGAGGAACTACCTTAGAGAAAAACCAGTCAAAGGAGAAACCAAGCCAACCAAAAATAAGCCAACCAAAAATAAGCCAAATGACGGGGAATACAAATCATATCTCAATAATAACACTGAACGTTAATGGCCTAAACTCATCAATCAAAAGACATAGACTGGCAGAATGGATTAAAAAGAAAGACCCAACAATATGCTGCCTGCAAGAGACTCATTTCATAGAAAAAGACATCCACAGACTAAAGGTGAAAGGATGGGAAAAAACCTACCACGCACATGGACTCAGTAAAAAAGCGGGGGTTTCCATCCTTATATCAGAAAAAGTGGACTTCAAGCCAAAGTTAGTCAGAAGGGATAAAGAAGGACATTTCATACTGCTTAAGGGAACCATAAATCAGGAAGATATAACAATAGTAAATATTTATGCCCCAAACAATGGTGCATCCCTGTACATCAAACAAATCCTTCTCAATTTCAGGAATCACATAGACCACAACACAATAATTCTGGGTGACTTTAATGACCGCTGTCACCACTAGATAGATCTTCCAAACAAAAACCAAACAAAGAAACCATAGAATTCAATAACACAATCAATAGCCTAGACTTAATAGACATATATAGAATATTCCCTCCATCAATGAGCGGATTCACTTTCTTCTCAGCAGCTCATGGAACCTTCTTGAAAATAGACCATATGTTATGCCCCAAAGCAGCCCTTAGGAAATGCAAAAAAATAGAGATACTGCCTTGTGTTCTATTAGATCATAATGGACTTAGAGTAGAAATCAATGACAAAATAAAAACAGAAATTACTCCAACACCTGGAGACTAAATAATATGCTACTGAATGAAACATGTATAACAGAAAACATCAGAGAGGAGATTAAAAAATTCTTAGAGGTCAATGAGAATGATGATACAACATATCAAAATTTCTGGGACACCATGAAAGCAGTACTAAGAGGAAAATTCATTGCATGGAGTGCATTCCAGAAAAGAATTAAAAGTCAACAACTAAATGACCTAACATTACAGCTCAAAGCCCTAGAAAAAGAAGAACAGAATAATAGCACAAGTAGTAGAAGACAGGAAATAATTAAAATCAGAGCTGAAATCAATGAAATTGAAACAAAAGAAACAATTCAAAAAATTGACAAAACAAAAAGTTGGTTCTTTGAGAAAGTAAACAAAATAGACAAACCCTTAGCCACACTAACAAAGAGAAGGAGAGAGAAGACTCAAATTACTAAAATTAATGATGAAAAAGAAAATATCATGACAGACACCACTGAGATACAGAACATAATGAGAAGCTCCTTTGAAAATCTGTATTCCAACAAAATAGAAACTACTGAAGACATTGACAAATTTCTAGAGACATATGCTCCTCCCACACTGAACCAGGAAGACATACACAATTTAAACAGATCAATATCAAGAAATGAAACAGAAGAAGTCATTAAAAACCTACCACCTAAGAAAAGCCCAGGACCAGACGGATTCTCAGCCAAGTTCTACAAGATCTTCAAAGAAGATCTCATTCCAATACTTCTCAAAGTATTCCAGGAAATAGAAAAAGAGGATACCCTACCAAACTCATTCTATGAAGCTAATATCACCCTCATACCCAAACCAGGAAAAGACACATCAAGGAAAGAAAATTTTAGACCAATATCCTTGATGAATATAGATGCAAAGATCCTTAACAAAATATTGGCAAACCGTATCTAAAAACATATTAAGAAAATTGTGCACCACGATCAAGTGGGGTTCATCCCTGGAATGCAAGGATGGTTTAACATCTGTAAATCAATAAACATAATCCATCATGTCAATAGACTTAAGGATAAGAATCATATGGTTATTTCCATTGACGCAGAAAAAGCGTTCGACAAAATACAACACCCCTTCATGCTCAAAACACTAGAAAAAATAGGGATAGTAGGAACATACCTGAACATTGTAAAGGCTATTTATGCTAAGACCATGGCCAACATCATTTTTACTGGAGAAAAACTGAAACCATTCCCTTTAAAAACGGGAACAAGACAGGGATGTCCTTTCACCACTTCTATTCAACATTGTCCTTGAAACTCTAGCCAGAGCAATTAGGCAGACTACGAATAGGAAAAGAGGAACTTAAGCTGTCACTATTTGCTGATGACATGATTCTATATTTAGAGGATCCAAAAAACTCCTCCAGAAAACTTCTAGACCTCATCAATGAATTCAGCAAAATAACAGGCTATAAAATCTACATGCATAAATCTAAAGCATTTTTATATGCAAGCGACAAAACAGCTGAAAGGGAAATGAGGAAAACAACTCCATTCACAATAGCCTCAAAAAAAAAATAAAATAAAATACTTGGGAATCAATCTAACCAAAGAGGTAAAAGATCTCTACAATAAAAACTACAAAACATTGAAGAAAGAAATTGAGGAAGACCTTAGAAGATGGAAAGATCTCCCTTGTTCTTGGATAGGCAGAATTAATATTGTCAAAATGGCCATACTACCAAAAGTGCTATACAGATTTAACGCAATTCCAATTAAAATCCCAATGATTTACCTTACAGAAATAGAGCAAGCAGTCATGAAAGAATAAGAAACCCAGAATAGCTAAAGCAATCCTTAGCAGGAAGAATGAAGCAGGGGGTATCGCAATACCAGAACTTCAACTATTCTACAAAGCAATAGTAACAAAAACGGCATGGTACTGGCACCAAAATAGACAGGTAGATCAATGGTACAGAATAGAGGACACGGACACAAACCCAAATAAATACAATTTTCTCATACTAGACAAAGGTGCCAAAAATATGCAATGGAGAAAAGATAGCCTCTTCAACAAATGGTGCTGGGAAAACTGGAAATCCATATGCAACAGAATGAAACTAAACCCCTATCTCTCACCCTGCACAAAAATCAACTCACAATGGATCAAGACCTTGAAATCAGACCAGAGACCTTGCATCTTATAGAAGAAATAGTAGGTCCAAATCTTCACCTTGTTGGCCTAGGATCAGACTTCCTTAACACAGGATTCCCTTAGCACAAGAAATAACAGCAAGAATCAATAACTGGGATAGATTCAAACTAAATAGCTTTCTCTCAGCAAAGGAAACTATCAGCAATGCGAAGAGAGAGCCTACAGAGTGGGAGAAGATCTTTGCCACTCATACTTCAGATAGAGCACTAATTTCCAGAATATATAAAGAACTCAAAAAACTCTACATGAAGAATACAAATAACCCAATCAACAAATGGGCTAAAGATATGAACAGACACTTCACAGAAGATCTACAAGCAATCAACAAACATATGAGAAAATGTTAACCATCTTTAGTAATAAGAGAAATGCAAATCAAAACTACACTAAGATTCCATCTCACCCCAATTAGAATGGCGATTATCAAGAACACAAGCAACAATAGGTGTTGGAGAGGATGTGGGGAAAAAGGTACACTCATACATTGCTGGTGGGGCTGCAAATTAGTGCAGCCACTCTGGAAAGTAGTGTGGAGATTTCTTCGAAAACTTGGAATGGACCCACCATTTGACCCAGCTATCCCACTCCTCGGCCTATACCCAAAAGACTTAAAATCAGCATACTACAGTGATGCAGCCACATCAATGTTCATAGTTGCTTAATTCATAATAGCCAGACTGTGGAACCTAGATGTCCTTCCATTGATGAATGGATAAAGAAACACACACAATGGAATATTACTCAGCTATAAAGAATAATAAAATTACTGCATTTGCAGGCAAATGGATGAAAGTGGAGAATATCATGCTAAGTGAGATAATCCAATCTCAAAAAAGAAAAGGACGAATGATCTCACTGATAAGTGGATGATGACACATAATGGGGGGTGGGAGGGGGGCAAGAATGGAGGAAGGAGGGACTGTATAGAGGGAAAAGAGGGGTGGGGGGAAGGGAAAAATAACAGAATGACTCAAACATCATTACCCTATGTAAATGTATGATTCCACAAATGATATGCTGTTACTCCATGTACAAACAGAAACAACATGTATCCCATTTGTTTACAATAAAAATAAATTTAAAAAAAAAGAAAAGAAACTCAAAAGGCTTCTTCAATAACCATGCCAGTCTTCCATGCTATGGGCTCCTTTCTCCCCCACGATGTCCCTGCCCAGCAGGCAGCAGTCAGATGAGGATGAAGCCCCTGTCCATGTAAGAATATGGGATGAAGCAAACTGACAGAGGCACCGAAAGGGCACCTAAGCAGCCCTGTCAGGACCCAGTCCGCAAAGCTTCTCTCTGCTGCTGCCTGCTCTCTCCGTTAAGGAAAAGCTGCCCGCTGAAGCCTGTCTCCCATGGATTAACTTCACACTAGAGTTAGCTAGGAATGCACAATCCCTCCCTCACAAGCACTCCCTGATCCCAAGTTATGGGAGAAGGTCCTACCTGGAAGTGTGCTTGCCAGAAATACCGACCATGACAAACCCCAGGCACAAGTCACTCTAATCTAAACAGGGACTCTGCTGTTATCTTCTGCAGGCCCACTGGACTGCAGATCTCGCCGACCTACACAAAGGAGACGAGATGAACACAGCCCACGGTCCAGAGGAGGCTGCTTTCCCAAACCCTGGATGCTGAGTCGCTCACCTGTCTTGGATCACATCCTTCCCCTGAAAAATCATATAAAAGACTCTCCCTTAGGGCAAGAGGTGAAATGGCTGTTGACAGACGAGGGCCAACCATCTTCCAGCATGCCAGCCTGGCTTGCTGTTAATGAGACTCTTTCTTCATCATGCTGCTGCTTCTCCATCATGCAGCAGAGAACTGTTCTGATGTGCATTTCCCTGATGACTAGAGATGCTGAGCATTTTTTCATGTATGTAGGCCATTTGATTTCTTTTGAGAAAAGTCTGTTTAGGTCTATTGCCTGCTTTTTATTCAAGTTATTTGGGTCTTTCGCTAGGGAGGTTTTAGAGTTCCTTATGTATCCTGGATGGTAACCCCTTGTCAGATGCATAGTTTGCAAATATTTTCTCCCATTTTGTTGGTTGTCTTCTCACTCTGATTATTTCATTTGCTGTGCAGAGGCTTTTTAGTTTGATGAATTTGGTCCTGTTGGTCTTTTTTTGCTTTTGATTCCTGAAGTTTTAGAGTCATATATATATATATATATAAATCCTAGTCCAGTCCATTGTCTTGAAGACTTTCCCCTATTTCCTTCTAGTAGTTTCATTGTTTGGGGTCTTGTATTTAAGTCTTGAAACCACTCTGAGTTGACTTTTTTTTTTTCGCTGATCAAGGTTTATGTGATATTTCAGTTGGTATGACACTTGGGTAGCTTGTTGCATTTTTCATTTGTAGACCTTTCTTTTTACATTTTATATATATATATATATATATATATATATATGTATTACAGATACATATAATACACAAAATAAAATCCTTTGGAACAGTTATACACAAAACATGCAATATTGGATTTAAATTGGATCCCAGGATGTGACTGAATGAAAAAAAAAAAAAAGATGGGCCAGGCATTGAGCAGGTTTGACTAGCTGTGTCTCACACATCTGGTTTGAAGGGCAACCGGGCCTGTGCGACATTGGCAGTGGAATCTCAGAGATGGTGCAACGATTTTACATCAACGATTTTAGGATGACACAAGTTAAGTACCATCTAGCATCAGGATATCTGTAGGGTTTTATGAGCCATTCCTATTTCTAACTTTAGGAAATTGAAGCTTTTCCCAGGTCATCTGCTTTAATCTCCAACGACAATCCTGCCGTATCCCAGACATTAGAAGCCTTTAAGCGTGGCTCTTTATGGACCCACCAAAGTGTATCTGCACCCTTCTTCAAACATGCCTCTTCCTCAGGAGCCAGATTCACCTTCACAACATCTGAGATTCCACTTTGTCCCAAGACGCAAGGCACACTTAGAAAAACATTGTCCTTTATTCCATAGAGACCCTTACTCATGGTGGCGACTGGATGCACCCACCTAAGATTCTTCACTATACTTTCTGTCAAATCTGCCACAGACAGTCCAATGGCCCAGGTGTGCAGCCTTTTAGTTTGATCACCTCATAAGTGCTGTCAACGACCTGCTCGTGAACCTCTTTCCGATGTCCCTTATCTGCATCAGTGCCTAAATCTGGGTGCAGATTCTTCAAGGAGACACTGGCAACATTCCCCCCACTCCATTCAGGTATACTAGTCTCTCCATGCTCCCTAAGGACTCACCCATGACAGCCTAATGGGTGAACTCCCAGCCGTTCCTCCATCAGGTCATGGAACTGGGCTGAATTCAGATTGCAACCACTTCCAATAACATGGTTTTTGGGAAAGCCACTTATCTTCCAAGCCACATGGGTCAAGATATCCACTGGATCGGAAACAACAAGCAACTTGCGGCACGGCCTGTATTTTACAACATTAGGAATGATGAACTTAAAGATGTTCACGTTATGCTGGACCAAATAAGAGAGCTTTCTCCCTCTTGCTGACATGACCCAGTTGTGATAATAATGAGCTTGGAGTTTGCAGTCACACTATAGTCTTTGCCAGAGACAATGTTTGGTGTTCTAAGGAAAAGGCTGCCATGCTGGAGATCCATCATCTCTCCCTTCAATTTATCTTCCATGACACCAAAAGAGCAAGTTCATCTGCCAAGTCCTTCATTAATATACTGATAGCACAGGCACCAACCCCAACAATTGTAATCTTATTCTGGGGGACATGTTCTTCCTTAAGAAGATTCACAACCTGTTGGTCCCTGAGACTAGCCATCTTGGACTGGAACACAAAGGAATCAGGAGCACACATTGAGGAGGCAAGGGGCTGCGCAGCAGCGTCTCCAGCACGCAGGGCTGGGCGCGGGAGGGGCTCTAAATGGAACCGCAAGGCTGAGGTCAGGAGGCAAGCCAGGCAGATGTGCGGGAACCCACGTGTGGGTTGGGCTGGGGGCGGGCTGGAGTCAATTTTTATAAATGAGATAGGAGTCCAGTTTCAGTCTTCTGCATGTGTATACCAGCTGAGAACTTCAATCTCAGAGGGGAAATGGGGCCTTGGGTAGTGAGTGAATCTAAGAAAAATCCTAGGAGGACTACATCCCATCTTCTCGGTCCCCACCAAGAAGGGGAAGGGGGCTTTCTCAGCACCCTCACCCCTTTCCCCAATCTGAAGGAAGAGGTGTGTCTTATGATAATTGTAAAAACAATAATATCTGGGACCAGACACAATGGAGCCAGCTGACCATGGCCTGAAACCTCTACAACCATGAGCCAAAATAAATCTTTTCTTCTCTAAGTTGATTTTCTCAGGTATTTTGTCACAGTGTCGGAAAGCGATTGCAATCCATAATAGCTCTGAGTGCCAGACCCTGGACAAGGCACCATCGGGTCATCCTCCCACACTTGCAGGACCAGTATTACTCTACTTGACAGATTCACTGAGCAGTAACTTACATACTGTAATTATACTGCACGACAGTATTTCCAGCATGCTCTGCAGTATAGAAGGCACTTTGTTAGTCACTCTCACTTGCTACCAATAGCACCCTCGCCTAGTGGGCAGGGCAGGTGGCACCTTCATTTTATAGATAAGAAGCCTGGGGCTCTACCATCTCAGCCTCCCCACCTCACACCACTTCCTGACTCATGCTCCCTGCCCTCACCGTTCCCTTACTCTGGTCCCCTGCTCCACTCCGGTGACTCACTCACAGAATAACTCACCATGTCAGCTTCCTCGAGGGAATGGCTTTGAGCTTATGGCCCAGGAGCTGGAGCTGTAGAAGGATAAAGGGAAGCCAATGGGGTCGCTGTCCTCAAGAAACAGAAAGTCTTTTTTTTTTTTTTCTTTTGAGGTGCTAGTGATGAAACCCAAGGTCTTACACACACTAGGCAAGTGCTGTACCACTGAGTCATATCCCAGCCCAGCGGAAAATATTTTAATGTAAGAAAAAGGACAAACAAAATGGGGAAAGACATGACAGGTGACATAGGATGAGCAAGTGGGGAGGGGATAGGGATGGTGGGCAGAAGGTGGAGCTGGGGCAGAAACCACCTCCAGGAGCAGAGAAGTTGGACGAAGCAGAAGGTGTATGCTGTGCGTGGACCACCCACTCCATGTGACCCGAGAAAGGGAAAGGTGGGGTTTTTCAGAGTTAGAAACAAAATAAAACAAAAACAGTTGATTCTGGCTTTGCTACTACTCAGTTATATGACCTTGCGAATTCACTGACTACCTCCCTGGACCTGCTAGTCTGTCTATGTAACAGGCTTATCCCGCTGCCCTGCCCCGGGACCCCCCGTACAAAGAGCTGACATTATGGGACCTGTTGCATGTGAAACTTCAGATTGTCCCTTCAGTTTCATAAACAGTAAACAACGATGTACTCTCCAAGGGTCACGATCAGGTTTCACGCCATCAGAGCCATCGAGCGATCACTGAGCCTGATTCGCAAAAACACACTTGAAAGGCTGAGAATAATATAAAACGTGGCTTCTGCCTTCAAAAAACTCACCATCTCAAAATATCAGGCATCTGAAACCCCTCAAAGGTACTGCTTCAGTGAAGAGGAAGCTAAGGGTCCCTGTGTTAGCTTTTGTGGCTGTGACTCAAATCTCAGACATAAACAACCTGAGGTTTTAGTCCAGAGTCGGCTAGCTCCATTGCTTTGGGCATGAGACAAGGCAGAAAATCATGGCAGAAGGAGGTGGGAGAAATCTTCTCACCTATGGCAGCAGGGAAGCAGAGAGAGAGCATGGCAGGGACAAGAACTACACTTCCAGGACAGGCCCTGGTGACCTACTTCCTCCTTCCAACTAGCCCCACCCCCACAGCCTCCACCCGCTCCCAGGAGTCCATTCGGCCATCTGTGGATTACTCGTGACCCAATCACTCCTGAGAGCCGAACCTCTGGACACTGCAGCAGTCGAGACCCTTGGGGACATTCCAGATCCACACCACAATGGTCATAGAGGAGGAGCTGGACCTGGCCTCTGAGAAAGCATCCCCGCAGAGGCCGGGCTGGCATGCAAAGCTGGCACAGGGAGGCCAACACACACTCAGTGCAGGCACAAGGACGCGAGGGCAGAGGACCCCCTTTCCCACAAGTGTGGTCAGACTGGCTGCTCAGGTCAGAGTCCAGCAGGGCTGGGTGAAATCCTGATCCAACCCTCTGATGTTTATTAGCCAGGTTCCTTGGGGAAAGTAACAGGGCGGAGACTCTGAAAAACAAGCATAATAATTCAACTTTGAATATCCTTTGGGGGGATTAAATACAAGACTGTGTGCTAGCCAGTCCTCAGCAGGGTACTACCGACCATTGTCACTGACATCAAATAAGGTTCAACTGCTAGGCTGGGTGACTTTGGAAGGTCGTAAGCTCCAACAGGGAAATACAGACACATTGATTTGGGCCACCAGCACAGAGGGTGACAAGCAAAACCAAGAGAAAGAGGTTGACCTTGGCAAGGAGGGGAGGGGCCACATGCCCAAACACCCAGACCAGCTGCCACCATGTTCACTTCCCAGTGGTGCTGGGATCCTCGAGAGCTGAGCTCAGCATGTTTCTAACTGTTCTCTTTCAAAACCACTTCCAAAAGAGCAGAGGGCAGGGGTGGGACACAGAACTTGGAGGAGAAACCGAGGCAGGAATGCATCTGAAGGGATAATATGAGCAGGGGGTGGCTGGTGTATCACTAGGCAGGAGCCCCAAAGAGTTCAGGCAGGGAGCAGGGGTGTCGCATGGTGAGCGGAGCCCTCAAAGCTAAGGAAAGGCAGCACCAGGCAGATGGTGGCCACGAGGAGTCTGACATGGCACCAACAGAAGATGCAGAGATTTAAGGGAGAGATACACCCAGAAAGAAAAAGGAAGGAAAGCACATGTTCATTCCACCATCTTGGCTGGATCGACACAACATGCTGGGAGTGGTGAACCAGAAAAGAGGTCCCTGTTGGCATGAAGCTGGCCTCCACTCCAGTCAGGAGGAGGCCAATGCACAAGAGACCATTCCGCGTTCATCCAGAACCAAACATGTCCATGTAAGTACCAAATGTGTCCATGCCTCAGGCCCCTCCTGACAACAGGCTTCCTTAGTGTGGTGGAGGAAAGACACCAGATAGAGAACAAAGTCACAGGAACTAACTCCCTCCACCCTGATCTAGACATGGCAGAGAAGAGTCACAGCCTTACCAAGTGCTAATCTTGGGGAACTGGGGACAAGGCTGAAGCAAGGACATCCACAGCACTCCACCCCACCCTCCCTGTCCACAAACACACATGCAGCCAGCTTCCCCTTCTCCTTGAGTTGATACCCCATGACCTGGCAGGGAGTCTGGACTGTTTGCAGTTACAGATAAAGAGCCAGAAGCCACTGGGCCCTTATCAGTTCCCTCCTCCTGAACTGAAGGAAAGGTTCTCTCCTAAGCAACTGGGACTTGTTCCCTGCCCTGAGATCTGAGCAGTGATTCCTATTCAGACACCAGAGTCTGGCCCCCAACACACAGACTGGGGCACGTTCCCTCACTGCTGTCCGGAACACATCATGCCTCAGAGCTAATCTTGGCCTTTTGGGGTCCATGTTCCCCCAGGAAGGCCAGGCCTCTGTTCCAGCTCCTGGGCATGGCGCCGAGGCCCAGGGGTGGGGAGCTGGGGCGCAGCACACCTGAGCCCCAGCTGCAGGGAGGAAGAACAGCCTCACCCCAGCCAGTGGCATCTGCACCACTTCCACAAGGGACCCTGTGGCCTCTCCCCCAATGGTCACCACCACACCCCAGAGTTCTGGAATCCTCTGTCCAAGGTCTCAGGCAGAATCTGTGCTGTCAGGGAGGTATACCCATCCCTGACCAAAAATGTCCCCACAGGCCCTTGAGCAATGATCTAGTCCAACCCTCTATGGATTCCTGTCCTCTCAGGACTGTTCCCAGGATCCCCTGGCCTCTCCTTTTCCTACTAGAAGGCTGCCAGGTTCCAGAGGTGCACATTCCCCCACCAGGACAGTGTACCCACAGGCCTCTGAAGGTTGGTCCTCTAACCATGGTGTTGGTCTGCCAAGCCCCAGGGAGGCCATGCTGTTCCTGAGGCTGGAACACCTGACTGTGGGCCCAGTGCCTGCTGCCTGTTTATAACTGATGTTCTAGGTTAAACCCTGACAGTAACCTTCCCAACTGCCCCTACCCTACTGCTCAGAGGGAGAAGGAAAGGGGGATGCAGTCTCTGACTCTGCGGGGGCCCTCAAGCCAACAGCTCAAAGGAAAATCAAGCTGAGAGAGAGGTGGTCATGTCACTGCACATGGACTCTGGTGGAGGGACTTAAAGGTCAGTGGTATTTGAATTTTATCAAGGAGAGAGGGCCAGGGCCAGAGCCAGAGCCAGAGCCAGGATCAGGGACAGGAGAGGGGTGGGCATCTGGACTAAGGGAAACAGCAGAGGATTTGTGGGGAGAAGAGGAAGTGAGCAGAGTAACATCTTGCTCCTTCCTGCAGAGAGCTCACAATGCCTCAGGCTGGCCACCTGGAAACTGGTGATATAACGGGCCTTTCTTCCCATAAGGCCAGGAGACTGGACCCCTCACACAGGCATGCGTTACTTAGCGGTCAGTGTAAGTTGGTAGTACAGTATGATTTCATTAGCAATTAGATTTTTAAAAGCTTGAACATGCTATTAGACATAACCCAATAGCTGCACTTGATGTACTAGCCTAAAGACCACCCAGTAAGAACAAGAGGAGAGTCCCCACCCACCAGCACCACCCGCCATCACAGAAACCAAACCCCAGGCTGAGTTCTGACCAGATTCCTTGGAGGAAGCACAGTCAATGGCTCATTGTCCTGTATTTTGTGTGGTCTCCTGAACTGGAGGGTAATTATTCAAAGAAGGCCTTGCAGGGTCAGGGCATGCACTGCACAGTGGCCCACGTCCAGAGAGGCTAATGAGATGCAGGTGCGCCGGAGCCAGACCAAGGCCTAGGTCAGCAGAGTGAACAGGCATCTCCTGGAGAGGGGACTGGTGCAGTCCAGGATCCCAAACGGCAGTAACCTTCTGCATCTACCTCTTCTCCATCTTTCTCAGAGCTGACGCCCTCCAGTCCCCCACACCCAAAGAGAAGTGTTACCCTTTAAGAAACTCGGGCAGAAACTGGCAGGCACAGATGCTGGGAAGTGAGCCCTGGACACTCAGGCCAGAGTTCTGCCCAGGAATACCAGGAGGAGAGAGGACCAGTCAGCACGGTGAGGGGAGAAGCCACAGCTCCCATTCCACTGGCCGTGGTGATCCTTGACCTCGCCTGGCAGCAGCAAGGTGCAAGTGTTTTTCCCATGTTGGAGGCAAAGGGGTACCAGTGACTTCACACCCACCTTGCCACTTGCTACCTGGCTGTGAGCAGCTGGATGGATATGGAGTTGGGGGAAAATGGCCAAGTCGGGCCTGCGGGACACCTAGGAGCAAGGCCAGAGGAGGAGCATGGCCAACTGGATGCGTCCTCAATGAGTTCTTGGCCCACCTTCTCAGGAGTTCCTTCCTGTTCATTACTTTAATCTCCCTGTGCCACCAGGCAGAAGACAGGATGGGGCCCTTGCCGGCTCCAGAAGGGAGAGGTGGGACCCCAGACAAGGGCCTTCAGAACCTCAAGGCCGTGTCCACCAAGGATTCCAAGCTCTTTGGGAGAAGTTCCAGCTCTGGGGTAAGTCTCCCCGGGTTGGGAGCTAACCCAAACCATGAAAGAGGGGTGAAAGAGCATCCCTTTCCCAGGATGCTCTGAATGTGACAGCCACACTGGGTTCCAGAACTAGCTGTGGTTCTCACGAAGGAGGAGCCAGCACAGAGAAGAGAACTTCAGAGTTACACAGACCTGGCATGGGATCTTTTTTTAATATACATATATATTTTAGTTGTCGATGGACCTTTATTTAATTGCATGCAGTGCTGAGAATCAGACTCAGTGCCTCACACACTCTAGGTGAGCACTCTACCACTGAGCCGCAACCCCAGCCCCTAGGCTGGGTTCTTAACTCTGCCACTGGGTATGGCCTGGGGCAAGTCATTGCGCCCACCCTATCTCAATTTCCCCTTTTTTTTTGGCGGGGGTGGTGGTACTGGGGATTGAACTCAGGGGCACTCAACCACTGAGCCCCAGCCCCAGCCCTTCTTTGTACTTCATTTACAGACAGGGTCTCACTGAGTTACTTAAAACCTCGTTTTTGCTGAGGTTGGCTTTGAACTCGAGATCCTCCTGCCTCAGCCTCCTGAGCTGCTGGTATTACAGGCATGCGCCATCATTCCCAGCAATTTTCCCATTTTAAAACTGGGGGCTCATAGCATATTCCTTCCAGAGCTGCTCATTAGGAGCCAATGGATATGATTACAAACAGCCAGTTTCTACTTCCAACTGTGCCCCGTTTTTTCACAAAAGTAAGACCTTCCTGCCAGGCATAGTGGTACATGCCTGTAATCCCAACTACTCAGGAGAGTGAGGCAGGAAGATCTCAAGTTTGAGGCCAGCCTCGACAATTAGGGAGGCCCTCGGCAACTTAGCAAGACCTTGTCTCAAAAAATAAAAGGGCTGTGGATGTGACTGTGGTAAAGTGACCCTGGTGTTGATTCCCAATACCAAAAAAAAAAAAAAAAATAGGACCTTTCTCATGAGAGGAGTAGGCAGACAGGAAGGAAAAACACCTCCTAACATTCTGTTTCTAACAACTTTGGATAATCTCCTGACACAGAAGAGCTCAGCGAAAGAGCCAGGAAAGGGGAGAGCCTGGTGGTTAGTCAGGGTTAGTGGCTTGCTGGCCACAACCACCCCCTCCCCTAACCTTCTCCCGGGTACCCCAGCAGCCCAGGGTGCTGCGATGTCCCCGTAGCACCTGGTACAGAATCCTGATGTAGTGCTGGGAAGCACAGCAAAGCCTCCATCCTGAAAGAAGTCCTTTTGAGAGGATTCAGGTCTTTGCTTGGGCCTGCCTAGTGCCAGAGGGCACCGGAGATAATGGCCAGTGGCACTGGTGCTGCTCCTTACAGGACACGTCCTGGGCCTCGCCACCTCTGCCCACACCTCATTCCAAGTGCACACCAGACCACACAGAAGAACCTTTGGAGAACTGGGCCAGGGCTCGCTCGGCTCCGCCCGCCCCTCAGGAGGAAGCTCCCTCTGATGCCAAGAACAGGAGGCACTTAGAAGTAGAAACCGGTGGTTCGCAATCATGACCACAATGAAATGTGCATTTCTGGGCTTTACTGCATCAGGTCAAAAGTACATTGTGGCCATGTGCTGTGTTCAGTCCAGCACAGCCTGCCTGGGCCGCTCAGCACGGGGCCCACAGCTGCCCAAGGCGCGTCTGGTGGCTGCCCTCTAGGAGCTCGCCATCAGGGAAAGCTCCAGACTTGTAAACCAAGGTCAGGGCTGCTGTTACACAGAGACAGAACAGAGAGGGCAGGGGCCGGGAGGCAAGCCGCAGACGAGGCTGGGGATGGGGCGGGGACGGGGCAGAGACAAGACCCGGAGGCGAGGAGGTGACCCACGGCAAACTGCAAGCAGGGAAGAGGGAGGGAGCCAGCAGTGTGGCAGGGCCCTGTTGAAGCCATTGCATGGTCACAAACCACATCATGTTGGCATGGCTGGAGCACCAGGGGCAAGCTGGGAAGGAGGGCAACAGCCCAGGTCCTGCTCGTGAGAGGAACGTGGTTGGTCCACGCTGCTGTTTTCAGTCTTAGCAGAAAATCTAACACGCACCAGAAACAACCCAATTTAAAAATAGGCAAAGAATCTTGGTAGATATTCCTTTGAAGAAGATGTGCCAGGGGTGGCAGCCGCGACAAGAGAAGAATGGAGGCACTTTGGATGGGTGTAGAGGGAAACGGGGTGGGAGGGGACGGGGAAGGAAAGACAGCGGACTGAGACAAACATCATTACCCTCTGTCCAAGCAGGATTACAAGAATGGTGTGAATCTGCACTGTGCACAACCATAGAAACCAAAAGTTGTACCCCATTTGTGTACAGTGACTCAAAATGCAGTCTGTAAAAATAAAATAAAATAATTAAAATTTAAATAAAAGAAAAAAAGAAGATGTGCCAGAGGCAATAAGCACAGGAAAAGATGCTCAACACCATTAGCCAGAAGGGAGACATCAATCAAGCCACAGTGAGATTCCTCTTTTCACCCCCAGTCTGTAGTAATAAAAACGGGAGACATTAAGTGCTGATGAGCATGTGGAGAAGCTGGGGCCTCAAACGCTGCAGGTGGGAATACAAAAGGCAGCCACTTTGGAAAGAGTCCAGCAGTTCCCCAAACAACTAAACAGTTACCAAATGATCCAGCAATCGTGTTCCAAGATGTATGTACACAAGGTAGCTGAACACGAATGTCCACCCAAAAACTTGTACATGAATGTTCATAATAGACAAAAAGTGGAGACAAACTAAATGTCCATTAACTGATGAATGGATAAACGGAATGGGGTATATCCATTCAATGGAATATTATTCAGTTGTTAAAAATGAAGTACCATCACTTGCTTCAAAAGCAGCTGAACCTTGAAAACATCCTCTGTGAAAGAAGATGGACGTGAAAGGCCACATGTTGTATGATTTCATTTCTATGAAAAGTCTAGAACAGGCAAATCTAGAGACAACTGATTAGTGGTTGCCAGAGACTGGGGAAAAGGGGAAATAAGGAGTGGTTGCTGATAGGCACAGGGTTTCCTTTGGGCGGTGAAAAGAATGTTCTAGAATTAGATGGTGAAGATGATTAGACAACATTGTGAATATGCTAAAAACCACCGAATTGGATGCTTTTTAAAGGGGCGGTGGTGCTAGGGATTGAACCTGGGCCATTCTACCACTGCGCTACAATTCTTTTTATTTTGAGACAGGGTCTCACTAAGTTGCTGAGGCTGGCCTGGAACTTGCCATCCTCCTGCCTCCGCTGTCCAGGTCACTAGGAAGGCAGGTGTGGCCACTGCATCTGAATGAATTATACGTTTTTAAAAGAGTGATTTTAGCCAGGTGTGATGGTGCCTGCCTGAGCTGCCAGCTACTCAGAAGTTGAGGCCAGGGTACCGCTTGAGCCCAGGAGTTGGAGACCGGCCTGGACAACATAGTGAGACTCCGTTTTAATTATAGCACATGAATTTCAATTTATAGTATATGAACTGCATCTCAATGAAGCTGTTATAAAATATATTTTTAAAAGTAATACATGCCTTCAGCTTATTGAAAAGTTGGAATCCTTGTAGAAATAAAAGGGTTTTAGTTTTGCTTTTTAACCATCAAAGAAGTCTCTTTGCCCCGTGACCTCAGGGGGTCTTCTGGTAGACAGGGAGGTCTCCGCAGACAGAGGAGCACAGAGCTGGGTATTCTGGGATGCAGTGCCCTCCTTCATATGCATTTATTTAAAAATAGCATCAGTGGCTCAGTGGCAGAGCACTTGCTGTGCATGCATGGGGCCCTGGGTTCCATCCCCAGGGCCACAGGAGGGGAAGAAAATTTGCTCATATTTGTATTTCTGCATTCACTCTATCATGATGTAATATTATTTATGAATAAAATCTGGACCTGCCCAGGCATGTACTTGAGAAAGGGAGGAGTATTTCATGACCTCTTTAGACGACATGGCCACTGCTCTTCAGTGCTGCCCCAAACTCAACAAATAGCAAGGAGCTCACTGTGCCGTGGAATCTGGAACCCTTGAACTTTTCCTGCTGTGACATTAAAACCCACTGGCCTTTCTGGAGCTGTAAATGGGCCCTGTTTCCAGCACAATTTCGTAACCTGAGGTGTGGGTCCTCCGGAACAGGGCTCGCTGATCTGGCTGATCTCGGAGGTGCTAATACATTATGTAACACAGTACCAAAATATCACCTGGGTGACATCATCACCCACATCATCAGAGAAGCCTGAAGTGCCAGGAGGCTGTCCAGCTCAGGACAACAGGTGCAAGTTCCCAAGTTCTAAGCAGCTTGGAAGCTCTGCCTTGCGACCGGCCACAATATTGTTAGCTGTTTTCTTTGAAGCAACGGCTCATAATATTCATCTTCAAGAAAAAGGCCATGAGATACCCAGGGCTGAGTAACAGCCGTTCCCTGTCAGCTGTAAAACCCGTGAGCCTGGCTGGGGTCGTGGCTCAGTGGTAGAGCGCTTGCCTAGCATGTGTGAGGCACTGGGTTCCATTCTCAGCACTGCAAATAAATAAATGAATAAAATAAGGGTCCATCAACAACTAAAAATATATATATTAAAGGTGATCCCTGAAAACCCAGCCAGTTCAGTGCGCAACTCACACAACCCCACAGGGGCTTTTCCCAGCCCAGTGAATGGGTCAGCGGAATGTTCACTTCCTGTTTCATCCCACAGAACATGCGGAGCGAGGACCCTAGTAAAGCAGGTTAATAAATAGTTCCACTGCTTCGTTACGGCAGTCATGAAATGAGTGAAGGAGAAGGGCGCCAGGCCACCGGCAGCCAGTGCCCCTGCCCTGATTCCCGTAAAGGCACCCGCAGTTGTCACCACCGCTTTTGTCCCTAGTGCCAGTGCCAAGAGAGCACAAGAGAAGGAGCTCTCAGTTCTGCGAGGAGATCGTCTTGACTCAGACTCCCCCGGAAGGGGCTGCAGGGCCTGCAGGGCCCGGGGCGCACACCTCAAGAACCTGCTGGCCGGGGGTCTGCAGAGCGGACTCTGAGCTAGAGGCGCGTGGGTGGCCTGAGCCGGTGCTGGGAAGAGCAGTTTCCCAACCTGACAGCGCTCTGTCCACACCACCTTGCCACTCTGTGGACCTCAGCACCCGACAGCCACCTCCAGCTCTCGGGTGGTTTTCCCGCTTCTACCCTGGAGAAGGCCCGGGCGGCTGTGCGCAGCCGGGAGGAGGGCAGGCAGGGAGAGAGTGGCCCAGCCCACCATCTCCTGCCTCTGCCCAGCTGCCCCCAGCCGGGTCTACCCGCCAGGCCCACCACACGCCCTGCCTGCAGATACGGAGTTGGCCCACATTCCTGCCATCCAGCCCCCGAGTTCAATGTTGACAAAGGGGTGCCCCCACCATCCTCCCTCACAGCCAAGGCTGCTGGGTCAGGAAGACCCCTTCTCCACATGCCACAGTCATGAGCCCCCACTGGGCAGCAACCAGCACAAGGCCCCTCGTTGGCTCAGTCCTGTCCGCCCAGAACATTCAATAAACAATGCGAGGTCTGGTGGGAACGGATTTCTCATCAGAGAGGAAGCTGTTACAACAGCAGCCACGCACAGCCGCTTGGCCAGTGGAACCAAAGAGCGAACAAAGTGCCATTCAGGCCCCAGGGACAAACAATAGGCCCTTATCCTCCTTTCTGATCCAGGCCCAGGGCTGTGAGCAGTGTGGAGGGCTCAATGGGCAGCCCCAGGCAGGGAGCCCCTAGAGTCTACGGGGCCCCAGGAAAAAATTTGGGGGGGATTCTTTAATACAAAAAACTTGAGTCACTCAAAATGAGCTTGCCAGCTTGATTCTGCTGGCCCATCTCACAGGACCCCACTGAAATAGGACAGCCGTCACTGGGACTGGCTGGCCCATGGGCCCCAGTAACCCCATAGGACATCTGTCATTCCCTACACCAAATACAGGCATCAGAGTACCCCAAGCACTGGAGGGGGACTTTTGGCCCTAAGCTACAGCTGGGCAGGGGCTACTCATGCCCAGGCCTAAGGTTGTCCCTGGCCATGAGAACACAGCCACAGTCACAGGTTTGAAGGGTTAAGCGGATTGCCCTCAAGAACGGGGGCTAGAACTCGAGGCTCCATCCTTACTGCTTCCACCCTGTGGGGTTTTCAAGCCAGCTGGGTAACCCAAATCTCAGGGAATCCCGAGTCTTCCATGGGTCACCAGGCCTTGGTGGCTCCTCCCCTGCAGTTTCTGCCCACTGAGCTCCTACTGGGTGGTGTGAGTGTCACACCTGAACCCAGCCAGTCTCTCAGTAAGAAGCCAGGGGAAAAGCACAGAGAGACTTGGCCAGGAGGGAAGGAAGGGGCCAGGCCTGCAGAAACGCTCACGAGCAGAGGCAAGGGCAAGCCAGGTGGCCTACTCACTGACAACCCACTGCGCCACAGAAGCAGTGAACTCACCTTCAAACAGGCCCTGCCCCGGGACATTCTGCCATCAGCTCCAAGGACACCACCTAGGCTGGCTAAAGGAAGTGCCATGCAGGGTCCTGGGTGGTGCCAATGGGAGGGGGCTCAGCAGGTAGAATGCCAGCAACAGACCCCGTCTGGAGGGCAGGAGGCTGCCATGGGCTCCTCCCACCCCCGCCCCACTCCGCTCCACGGAGGCCAGCGTGAGTCTCTGAAATGTGCCTAAGGTTGCTGTGCTCTGCCAAGACCCACGCCCAGCCACTGCCACTGCGGGAGGCAGATAACCACAGTGGGGGGAGACTCCCCAGGCTCCCGTGGGGCCAAGGCCCTCTCGTTACCCACTGCCTCCTCCCAGCACTGATCACAGTTGCAGCTGACCAGGACCTGGCCTCTCCCGTCTCCTCTGATGACAAGAGATCAATGGGCCTTCTCTTCCCTGCTGTGTCTCCACTAGGTAGCAGGGGGCCTGGCAGTGGCCTAGAGCAAAGGCCGTCCCTCAGCTACACAGCAGGGCCTGAAGCTGCCGGCCAGCTGTAGACCACTCCGTGCGCAGTGACCACACAGAGACAAGGGCTCCGTCCCGTGAGGGCTGCCCACCCTCCTCAGGGGAGACCACTGGGAGAGGGGCCAGGGGCCTCAGCAGGCCCAGTAGGGAGCATCCTCAGGAGGCAGCAGGCCAGGCTCCAAGGCTCCCACAGCACATCCCAAAGTCCCGTGCTAAGGAACAGAGCGGGTAATGACAGAAATTCTAGCCCACACAAGCACAAGCTGGCAGGGGAAGTCTAGCTCCAGGCCTCTGAGCGCCCAGATTTGGTGTCTCCCTTCCTCTTTCTCAACCCTTCCAGGTGCCGGCTATGCTCACATCTTTCAGCATTTAGAGCTAAGTACTCCCAGCACCGTCTCTCCCTCAATGCTCTTCACACCCTCCACCCCCTCTGCTTTGACCTTCCTCTTCCTCAGCCCCCCAAAATAAGCACACCAACCTGCATTTCTCTGAGCCACTGATTCTGCTGCAACTCACCCTACCACTGGCGTGGCTTGGCAAGAGCAAATGACCTTTGCACAGGGGCCGATCTCCTCCCCGCTCTCCTGTCAAGTCCCACTGGGTAAATAGTTATGGGACCAATAAAGCCTAGAGGATGAAAATATGGCATCTCAGGCAGTACACAAAATCTAGTGACAAAATACCTGGATCCTGTCCCTGGTCCTTTGTGACCCCTGGCCATCATCTATAACCAAAGACCCTGTCCTCCCTCAGGAATGCATGCAGCAGACTGCTTACCCACAGGTCCTCTGCAAATTGGTATGTCTACAGAGATGACCCTCTCCTTTTCCTATGTGGGACAAAGGAGGTCAAGGGTACTGAGATTTGATAGGTCAAGAAAAGAGGTCAAGTCTGCAATTCCAGGACTAAGCTCCAGGAGGAACGGGAAGCAGGCCTAGGCAGACTGACCCTGTTTCCGAGGCCAACGTGTCAGAGACTTGTACGTTGCCTCCAGTTTTTCTGGTGTCTTCCCAAGCTGGATTTCAGCTTCAGAACGTCAAACACCTACATCAACACATGGCTACTGGCCCGCTAGACACAAGAGTTACTGACAAGAGGGAAAGCTCTAGAAAACTGCTGGCACTCTGCCCACTGAGGCAGAGCTTTGATTGGCCTACACTTGGCGACCTGAAGCAAGAGGCTCCTCTGGCCAGCCTTGGCCTTCCAGGATAGCAGCACTCTCAGCCCAGGGTGGGCTGCATAGAGGGTCCTCCCAGGGCTGCCTGGGGTCCGAGAGGGTCCACAAAAGGGACGAGTTGCAGGTGGTCAGCTCTCTGAGAGGTAAGCACATCTTCTTACCCCAGTTTTGAGTGGAATGCCTAAGTCCACTCACAGCAGCCTGTGGGCTCTCTGGGGGTGGAAGGAACCGAATGGAAGAGTGGAATGCTCTTTTGTCCTCCAAAGAATTCTGTCAACTAGAAGGAATTAGCATTCTTCCCTCCACCTGGGAAGGTAAACCCCACTCTGACCACCTCTGCTTCTAAATGCTCTTTTTGGGGTGTGATGTGAAGATCAGAGGCAGAAGAATAAACAAAAGACTTCCCCCCACCCCCAAATCAGGGCACCTCCAGATGCCCTCCCTCCACCCTGGCCTCAGAGCAGAGCCCAGCCAAGCGGAGCAGCCCAGGAGTGGCCAGCAGCACCAGGAGCCTCTCACTGGGAAGAAGAGCTCTTCTTCCCAAAAGGAGCAGCGAGACCAAGCCCCGCCACCTCCTGCACCTGTATAAATAACAGCGTCAGGAGGGTCCCTGAAAAAAAGCCTGCACCATCCCGGCACCATGGGCCAAAGTGGCCTGCCGCAGCCACCTGGTCAGTCTCAGAAGGTACAACCAACAGAGAAAATGTTTTTCTATTTGCAAATTGTCCCTTCACAGGCACCCCAAAGAGGGCTCTGTGGGCCCAGGGTGGCAAGCTGGGCAGGAATAGGAAGCCATTGGCTGATGGGGCCAGAGCAGTGACAACAGTGGAGTGGGCTCCCGGCCAGAGGCAGCGAATGGACCAAGTGGGAGGGTCTGTGCCACGAATACCAAACAGCAAGGGAGGGGCCACCGCTGAGAAAAGACTGAGTGTGGCAGTCGGGAGCCTGGTCCAGGCAGCCCCCCGTGGAGATCAGAATTCCCATCTAGGCCTTAGCTCTTGGGGAAGAGACGCTGCATGCCTGAGAGGACTACTTGGGCTTGGAAAACAGGCACCCAAAGGCACATCCGTGGCAAGTAACAGATCGTGGTCACAGCAGGCACAGCCTTGAAAATGTAGGTGAGCAGTCCCAGCACAAAGCGCCTGCTGACTGAACATGAGGACGAACCACTCATTGAGGCTGGTTCTGGCTGAAGTAATCAATCAGCAGAGACAGAGGAGATGTGAGTAAGTGATGAGGGTGACCCAGAATGTCCAGGCCTCCTGCTGGACACAGAGGAAGGGGATGGGGGAGGAGGAAGAGGGAGAGTGACCCTCAGGCCCCACGCACTACAATTCAAACCCCAGCTGGCCTAAGAGATCCCTGCAGAGGGGGCCGGGCTTGCGCAGCGTCCTTACAACCAGGAGAGTTCAGCAGCTGCTGGTGTAACTCGGTCCACTTTATCTTTTGAATGTAAGCCTTGCTGCTCGGACACTGCAACTGATTTTTAAAATGGACATGGTTCGTTCTCTCCTCTCTCCCTGCTCCTCCCTAATCTCAGGGGAAAGGATCGCCTTTCTTCCCCATCCTAGACAGAGTGATCTGCCCCTGAGCACACACCCATCATAGGAACTAAGTAATCCACACTTTGGGGATGGCACCAGAAGATCTCAGAACTGACCATCTCCCAAGTTAACAAGAGAATTACACTCCAACAGAGAACACGTGGAATGCAGCCTTTGAGTCACCTCTTTAACAGCCCCCTGTTCCTGCTGATGGCCTGAATCAGTCTCGGGGACAGGAGTCCCTGTGTTTCTCCTTTGCTAGCAAAGCAATAAATCTTCTTTTTCCTTTTTCTAAAAACTGTGTCCTTGTTATTGGACTGGAAATTGGGGACAAGGATTGAGCTTTCGGCAATACCAGCAGCCTCCCCTGAGCAACAGAAGTTTCCACCTTCTTTTTTCTGCCACTGGCCCTGGCCTAAGGGCTGGAAAGGGAGGAGAGCCTCAAGTACAGACTCAATTTTGGAAGGAAGCCTGGGATCTCAGAATAGGGGGCTGGGACAAGCATAGGGGGACAGAAGAATTTTAGGCCTGGGCCTAAAACCAGATAGAGGGGCTGTCCCTGGAAGGCCATCTCCTGGGGACCTATCTGGAGCTTCTTAGAAGAGGCAAAGAACCCACTCTAAGCCACAGCTCCCATGGACCCCAGGACCTCACCCCCTCCTCCAGGCAGCTTCGCCCCTTCGCCTCCTTCCCTCCACTGTGTAGAGCCCTGGCCTCTTCAGGGAATGGAGCTAGGACTGGATCCAACTTTGATTTATTCGATAGAAACACAGGTAAGTGACAATGGAAATGTGGCCAAGGACAAGAAGGCTTCCCGGGCCCTTGGCTTGACTGCCCAGAGACTGTACCCATGTGCACACTGGTCTCCTCTGCACTCAAGCAGCCAGGAGTTTGCAAACAACCCTGTGAAACCCAGCTGCCTGCAAAAAAACAACCTTCTCCTTTACATTTCTACAAACCCTTGAGCAGGATCGCCTTTATCTCTGTGAGAGCCTTAAGAAGAAGCATTCCAGAGAGGAAACAACAGCAAAGCGGGGACAGAGGCTAAGGATTATTTTGTAAAATAGACAGAACCAAGATGTCTGAGCAAAGAACCTGCTCCTGGACCCCAGGCATCGCATCGGATGCCAGCAGGGTGGGAAGATGAAAGGCAGCCTCAGGCTTTGCACAAGCACAGAAGCAATAGAGAGAAAACCCGGAGCCATTCACAGAAAAGAGAACAAGAACCCTTACCTGGGGCAGTGGCAGGAAGGTGGAGGGACCTGGGTGCCAGCACAGGGGCAGATTCGGCAGAGCTGGGCCTCCGGCAAGGAGCTCCCCACTTGAAGCCTTGGGGACACCTTTTACTTTCAGGATAATTATAACATAGTAGTGATGACGTGTAAAGAGACCCCGGAGACCAGAGCAAACTTAGCTGCTGTTAGTATTTCTCACTGCTATAATTATTTTTCTATTGTATTCTTTCACATATATTCAGTTCTGAATGTGGAAAAACCGACCACTGGATAGAAAAGCATCTAACAGTCCCCATACTCTGGGACTATTCCAGAATTTCAGACTGACCAGGCTGGACAGAGAAAGCGATTGAGGGGTGGTAAGACAGACCTCAAGGAGGTGGGGCTAGTGGATGGAAGTCAGGACACTGGGGCATGCCCTTGTCAGGGACAAGGGACCCCAGGCCCCCGCACTCCTGGCTTCCCAGCTTCCACAAGGTGAGCAGCTGCATCTGTTGCATGCTCCTGCCATGACGTACTTGGCCACAAGCAATGCAGTCGGTCAACCCTGGACAAAAACCTCCAAAATCATCAGCCCAAATAAGCTTCTCCTCTTTATAAGCTGGTTAGGTCCGGCATTTTGTCCTGGTGATCTGAAGTGGGCTCACACAGCTGCCTGCCCCTACTCACTCACAGGGGCTCCGCCCAACCCCTCGCTTGGTCAAACAGGGCAACGAGACCATCAACTTCCTAACCACAAGTCCCTGTGCTTGTGAAGGAGGCCAGGGTCCCTTTGTCTGCACAAAGCCCACCCAACACCTACAAGCCCCAAACGGACTTGCTGAAGTACTTGAGGGATTCTGAATGGTCTCAGTGGAAATCAGAGGGGAGAGGGTGGGAAAGAGGCTTTCTTCTTATGACAGGAATGAAGACGTAGCTGCATGTGCCATGGCTCCAGGAGTGACTGCCCATTAAGGTGGAGCCTTTCTCAGAAGTGCATCCCACACTCAGCGTGGAGCGCCTGGTCTTGCTCAGCTCCGTCCTTTCACTTTCTGCCTCTCAGCTGCAGAGACAAGGGCGTGAGTGGTTCATCATCCAGGAGGATGCCCAGAGCCCTCCAGGAGCTCCGCCATCACCCAGAAAGCCCATTATGAAGAACACTTTATTACCTGAGCTTTAACTCTGACTCCATGGAACCATCTCCCCCAGTTTGCTGTTAGCTACAGAAGGGTTTCTGATAAGGATGCAGAGGGTCTGAGATCATCCTCATCCCTGGAAAAACACTCCAAAGAAGAAAGGGAGGCAGGAGTAACTTCTGCTTCACAGGAAGAGAGTGGCACACCATTGCCACCGTGTCCCACCTGGAAGTACAGTGAGCAGTGACCCTGCAGGGAAAAGGGGCCAGGCGAGGACAGCAGCACAGAGGCAGCCAGGGAGCCACTGTGGTCCACAACCAAGGGAAGGAAGAGTCCCCAGAGTCAATACCTTCCTTTCCGCAAAAGAGCTATGTAATAAGAGAGTTTTAAATGGGTCATGGAAAAACACAGAGCTTCGTGATGTCAGAAAATCTTGAGACAAAAATCTGAAAAACAAAAAAAGTTAGGAATTAAGTGTGGACTTGGCAGAACAAATAACAAGCACTCTATTCTTCCTCTTTGTTTGCAAACAGAATAGACACAATCTTTGAACAGGATGACAATGGCGTCCTGGGCTCCCATCTCAGAGAAGGCATCTAAGAAGCCATTTCACAAAAATGATGAAAGTCAAACAAACTCAAGACACTGAGAAGATAATGACAAATGATGCAGCAGATAAATAGGAAGCAGGTTCTCCCTTCACAGATGTGGAATTATTTGGAGACCTCTGAAAAATAAAGATCCCAGTCTAGCAGCCTAGTGTCTGAATCTTTTCCCAGTTAGCAGATATTGCCTTTGTGATCAGGAAGGATGTCCAAGCTATTTTCTATCTAGAAAATTGCACAACAGCTTACAAATTTAAAATGGACAGCTCTTACTAAAAAGCACACAATTTAAGGAATATTACCTTTTGAAACAATCCAGAACACTACACAATTATAGTTAACCTGCAATTTGTCCACATTAATGAAATGGGAATAGCAAGCATAGATAATTCAATAAATACATTTAAAGAATACTTCTTAAGTGCCTGCATAGCGTAGGAGGTAGAATTTCTTTAAAACTGTATTAAACTTGGAAAGCAAGGTTGTTACAGCCTGGATCTTGAATGTTCCCCAAAGGCTCCAGTGCTAAAGGCTTGACTGGCAGGCTGGCCTTGCTGGGAGGTGGGGCCTGGAAGAAGGAAGTCCATTCCTTGGGGTGTGTGCCTAGAGGGATGCTGGGTCTCCAGTCCCTTCTCTCTCTTTCTGCTCCTCTGCCCTGCACTCCTGCCATGAGGTACTGTGCTGCCACAGGCCCCGAGCAACCACGAACTGAAACCTCCAAAACAAGAGCCAAAATATACCTTTTCTCCTTTAACCCAACTTTCTCAGGTATTTGTCACAGCAACAGAAATCTGACACAAATGACACAAATGCTTCCCATTACAATGATACAAAATCCTGGAATTCCCATTTCATTAATGTGGACAAATAGTAGGTCAATTATTATTACCTATTGTTCCAGGTTGTTTCAAAAGGTAGTATTCCTTAAATTATGTGCTTTTTAGCAAGAGCTGTTCATTTGCATTTGTAAGGGTGCTAGTCAGCTTTTCATCACTGTGACAAAATACCTGAGAAAATCAACTTAAAGGAGGAAAGGTTTCTTTGGCTCATAGTTTCAGAGGTTTCATTCCATAGTCCTCTATTTCCACAGGCTGTGGTAAGGCAGAGCATCGTGGAGGAGACAATGTGGCAGAGCAGAGCTACTCACCTCATGGCCAGGAAGGGTGGCCAGGGAGGGTGTACAGGGATGAAGGTATGCCTCCAGGGACCTCAACTCCTAGTTCCTACCAGTAGCACCACCAGCTGGGGACCAAGAAGACTTCAACACATGAGCCTCTGAGGTACATTCCAGACTCAAACAATAACATAACTAAGTACCCAAACAAATCTTGGTAAATCAATATGACTGGGGACGGGGGACATAACCAATTAAAGCCATATGGCACATGAGCCTCTAATGCCCATGTTCTAGTTCCAACAAAGTAAAAATGCACAGGTCCAGTGACAAAGAGCGGGAAAGCATAGCATGCTGAGGTAAACCCTGGTTACTTTTATTAATTTTTTTTTTCCTGCCATTATAACCATTTCAAATAGATAATTCAGTAAGCTTCAGTCTATTCGCAACATTGTGCAACCATCACCAGTAATTCCAGGACATTTTCGTCATTCCACAAGAAACCTTATCCCACTGGCAGTGGCTACGAATGTCTCCTCCCCCAGTCCCTGGCAACCACTAACCTGCTTTCTGTCCCTATGGATGTGCCTGTTCTGGACAGTTCAGAGAATTTCATACTACGCGTGTCTATGTGTCTGGCTTCTCCCAGCAAGCTTTCACAGTTCATCCAACACTTCATTTCTTTTTATAGCTGAATAATATTCCATTCATCTGTTTTTGTTTTGTTTTTTAGGCTGAACCTGGGGTGCTTTACCACTGAGCTTCATCCCCTTTTATTTTTTGAGACACAGTCTCACTAAGTTGCTTAGGGCCTCACTAAATTGCAAGGGCTGGCCTCAAACTTGTGATCCTCCTGCCTAGGCCTCCCAGGTGCTGAGATTACAGACATAATACCACCAGCCCACTCCATCCTTTGGCTGATTAACATCTGTGTTATTTCCATTTTCAGCTATTACAAATAATGCTGCTGTGAACATTTATAAATATGTTACGCTCTATTCCTGTAGGGGAGTGCTGGAAATTGAACCCATGCTAAGCATATGTTCTAACAGTGAGCTACACCCTCAACCCCTAAAAACATAATTCTTGACCACCCAGGTTAGTCTACCTAGTTGTGCTTGAATAGTCAAGGACTTGAATCCAACAGATTGACTCTATGCCTCAACTCCCAATCCTCCTGCTATTGTTACATCCAGATGGCCCCTCAAAGGCCTATGTGTTAAAGGACTGGATCCCAGCCCCATGGCACAACTGAAAGGTGGCGGGAGCTTTAAGAGGTGGAAGGTTTTAAGGTCCCTGGAGACATGCCCTTGAAGGGGACTGTGGGACCCTAGCCCTTTCTCCTCCTGTCTCTCTTGCACCAGGTCATGAAGTGAGTGAACTTCCCCTCTGTCATGTGCTCCCATCATGATGTGCTGCCTTGCCACTGGCCCAAAAGCATCAGGGCCAACCAATTGCGAATGAAAACTCTAAAACTGTGAGCCAAGATAAATCTTTTCTCTTTATAAGTTGATTTGCCTCAGGTATTTGTTACAGTAATGGAAAGCTACCTAACACACAATTTGTCCTCCTCTACATTTTCATCCTGTAGCATGGAAGGTGCATAGCAGCCAGCAATCTGCTGGATGGCAGGGGCAAGCTGGAGAAATTTATAAGGTGTGGTTAAAAATCCACACACGTAAAGCACCACCTGCGTGGACAGAAAACAACCTAACCATTTGTATTCTCTTCTGCCTCTACGACCCAACTGATATCAAGGGGAAGCTCTACAGCCTGCCCCAGTCTATCCTTCAGTTAAGCAGCGATACTGTTGTGAGCACCCAGGCTGCTGTGAGGTTAGAGACCAGGGCAAAGTCAGGTGGACAAGCACCGACTCACCCCCAGCGGGCTTTCAGTGAAGCCTCCTGTGTTCCCACAACAAACGCAAGGGTAGAGGGTGGCAGGGAAGGCAAGAGACCAGACCCAGGGAAACAAGAAAGACTAAAGGAAAGAAGAGGAAAATGTGTTCAAAGAACTTACATAAAGAGACAAGAAGGGAAATACGCCTATACAAACAAGAAAAGCAGACCTAAGAGCAGGCAGCTGCCCTTCCACCTCCCCACAGAAGCCAGATGACAAGGGGGGGTGGGCACTGTCCTTTGGAAAGTGTCAGTCAGCTGCCTCTGCTGCCTCAGGCCCACCAGTTTCAGAAGGTGACCTGTGGCAAATGTGGTCACCCCGCAAGTGCAAGAGAAAGAGTAAAGCACAACTGGAGTACAGAGGCTGCAAGGGGATCTTCCCCAGGAGCCGTTGATGAGGCACCTAAATATCATACCCTGCAGATTCAGGTGAGGACGCAGGAAGGACCACCACCCAGACCCCAGGGCAGGGCAGCATCCAGTCCAGCTTCAGGATTCCAACAATTAATTGGGCAATAAATGTGCTTTTTTTCCTTTTTAAGAAAAGAAATTTTAGTTGTAAAAAATGAATCTATGTCTGAAATGGCCCAGAGAACAAATGGGCCAGTGTACCTGACAAGTGCAGCACGACAGACGTGTATGAAGGGAACAGAGAGAACAAGGACCACCTCGGAGCAGGGAGCCGAACCTCTGAAGACCCAGGAAGGCCTGGGGTGCATCCTACTTCCAGGCACTTCCCTGGGGAAGAGAGTGAAAACACGGAGGTGACAGCCATGCAGACGGGATGAGCCAAGGGGGCAGTGATGGGACCTGCAGGAGGTGAAGCTCCACGGCATCAACGGAACCCACCGGAAGGGACCGGCTGCAATTGCTGAGCTCAGAGGGCAACTCATCGGAACAAGGCAACAAAAAGCTAAAGGTTTGGACTGAAGATGGAGCTCAGTGGTAGAGTGCTTGCCTGGCATGTGCAACACATAAACAAAAAATTAGAAATCCACATGGAGAAAGTGGGCAGGGAAAAGGGAACACCAGAAAAGGAGAACAGGAAAAAGAAACTGGCTTCTGGAGGAAAGCTTTTTAAAATGTCAATGTGATTATGAATAAGGTAGAGCACTATGGAAAGCCAATGCTGGCTGGGGAAAGAACACCTGGGTGCGGGCAGTCACCTGGCCTCCCTCCTCAGGGCGGCCTGGGAAGGAAGGCCGCCACTCGTGGAAGCAGAGCTTGTGGCCAAGGGGAGTCAGGCAACTAGGGGGCTGCACCTGGGTATGAGATGGGTCCTCTGAACGGTGGCACCACGGTGGCCCACATGAGATCTCACACACACAGGCCCTGGGGCAGTGGAAAACACGACAAGAAGACAATCTGGAAGCAGGTCACAAACACAGGTAGCCTTTGCAGCACCCTGACTTAGGAGTAAAACACAAACGCTTTTTGAAAACAGGAATCAGGCCAGCCTGAAACCATCAGCTACCAAGACGGACTTGGCAGTGGCAGAATAACATTAGGTTTCACACAGTCTACCCAGGAACGCAAAAAATGTGAGAATTATTAGGGAATTTCAGAAATCAGAAGGCTGAAACAGTAAAGTATTTGGGGAAAGCACTAGTAGGAATTTGCAACTAGGGCCAAGGAGGATCAGGGTCTGAAAACACTTAAGACTCGTGCTCAGTGCTACCTACATGCTACTCCTGCTACCTACAAACACCTCCCTGCAGGACCAAAGGCCAGGAGCACCTAGGCCCCAGGAAAGACCCACTCAGTCAACCAGCAGTTGACCACAGCTCTTCAAAACTGGGGGCAAGACCCAGGGACACCAGCTCCCCCTGTAAATCCACAAAGTGGTCTTCTGGGACAAACCAGTGTCACCTGAGTTCAAAACAATGATCAGACGTCCAGGCCCAAGCATCACAGTGGTACAGTTGGCAGGAGTGGGGGAGGGGAGGGGGGCAAAACCGCATCCATCACAGCAGTGATGGGGCAGCCTCACTTCTCAACTGCGAAGACCTCCAAGAATGGGAAACATACCCTGGGGATATCTTAAAGCACTATATAGAAGGGAAGTGAGTTTTTCCAGCGAGGCAAAATACAGATAACCAACCACCCATCCCTCCCGCTGAAAATATCTAAAAATACTAGACAAACCATGTGTATGTATAAATAAATGAACAATAAATGAGTTGGCAAGAAAATAAGGAACACTCGGGCCAAAATTTAAGAGGAAGCAGAAACCCAGTCTCATAGGTTGATCTGGAATGTCCCCAAAGGCTAACATGTTGAAGGCCCGGTGCTCACTACGGCAACATTCAAAGGCAGGGCTCCCGGGAAGTGGCTGAGTGATCAGTGGAGGAACCACTGAAGGGTTCACAGTGCAATGACTATTGGGAGGAGGTGGAACCTGGGAGGCCCAGGGAGGAAGCAGATCACTGGGCTGTGCCCTTCTCCCTGGCTCCCCTCCATGCCTCTGCTTCCCAGCTGCTGAGAGGTGAGCAGCTTTGCTCCACCACACCTTTCCACCATGACGTGCTGCCTCACCTCAGGCCCAGAAGCAAGGATCCAACCCCCATGGACTGAAACCTCTGAAAGAGTGAGCCAAAATAAACCTTCCCTCCTTTGTTTTTCTGGGGTATTTTGTCACAGTGTTGAAAAGCTAACCAACACATCCAGAGAGGGAAGGAAACACTGGCGTTTTTATCCTGAGGGCATTTACAGAACCAGGCAAGGCTGAACTTCTGCTTTCAAAACCTTAAAGGGTACAGGGGCCCAGCCCAGAGCCCAAGATGAGAAATTTAAGGACATCCTACCCCAGTGAATCTGGGACCTCTAAAAGATGTTCCCTCTGGAATAAGAGTGAACCAGAAATAAACCCAATCTCCTCTCATCCCAGAAAAGTACCTCTAAAAAAATCAACTGAGTTGATCCTTGTCACTAAGCAACTGGGCAAACAACAAAAAAACTCACCCCAAGAAGTTGTGATGAGGAGACTGCCCTACCACAGATTTCCAGTCCAAATTCCCACACCTGCACAACCAGATAACACTCAGCCCTCTGTTCTGCCAGTGGAAAGAAGAATACAACCACAATGGAAAAGATTTTGGCATAACTTAGAAGAGCCAGATGTGCCTGCGATTCCACACCTGGCTCACCTTGGAGACACACTTGCTCACATGCGCCAGGAGCCACAGACAAGAATGTTCACAGCAGTGTTGTTCATTCCCAAGAGTAAAAAAATGAAAGTCCACGGGCTTCTCAGCAAGAGGAAGGATAAATACACCAAGGTGTGCTCAGGTTTTGCTCTACAGCAAATGAAAACGAGTAGAGCTACATGCATCCTCGTGGATGAATCTCAACTGGAATGCCGAAGTCACAGAAGTCAGCAGTGTGTGCTATGTCTAGGAAATTCAAAAAGAGCAGAGTTAATGAATAAATTATTTCAAGATTGGTCATAGATGAAAACCATGAAGAAAATCAAGAGAAATTGATTAATCGAGTCAGAATAACTGTGCAGCTAATGGGCTTCCACTGGGGAACTTATTATGTCCTAAAATGATTTTCCTTAACCAGGGGGATGGGAACATAAATGTCCCCTTTATTATAGGGTTTTAATGGATTCATGTTTTTAATGTTTTCTGTGAGTGAGATATTTTGCAAAACCTGTGGAATATCACACAGTTGTTAAAAATGGCAGCAGACTGACCAGTGCCATCTCCAAGGTGCACCGACCAGTGCAAAGGGCGGGGTGGAGAGAGGGTAGGAAGACAAGGGTGTGGGAAGAAAAAAGAACACCCCTCCATTTCTATTTTAAATGGACACACAGTCCCTAGAACGATTAACAAGGGATCTGCACAGAGGCAGCTCCTAGGATGCTGGACCCATGCAGAGATGGGACAAGGCCACTTGGCTCTTTCCCATTGTTGGCAGTCAGGATACAAGTGTTACTCAGTTCAAATAAATAACTTTTTTAAAAAAGCAAAGTTAAACACTAACCTTTTGGGTTGCCACTCAGTAACAGACTACTAGGTTCAAAGGTAGCACCTCTGAAGCAGCGGCCTGGGTCTCACCTACATCCCTTGGCCTTCCCAGACCTGTGTTCAGTGTGCAAAGCACTCCATCTTCTCAGTGACCACACTGGAGGGCAGCGCTCCAGTCTACCCAAGCCCAGGATCCAACCAAGGCTCCTTGGATGGACTTCAACGATGACTGAACTTGGGCTCTGCTGGGCTGGCTGATCTGGAACAAAAATCTGAGATGGCTCCTGAGATGTTCCTTTGGGGCCATAAATCTGCTAGGAATGGTTACTTTGCCCTTTCCCCAGAAATGCCCTTAGTCTGGTTCCCTGGGGGGCAAAGCCTCCTTAAGCTGGAGAAGGGAGACACATGGAAGGAAAACTGGCTCTGAGCCGAAAGAACAAAGGCAGATATAGGACATAGCCACACACACACACACACACACACACACACACACGCCCCTTATTGGGGATTGAACCCAGGGGGCTTTACCACTGAGCTACATTCTTATACCACCACCACAGTGCCTTTTTTTTTTTTTTTTTTTTTTTTCCAGTTTTGATCCAGGGTCTTGCTAAAGTGCTCAGGCTGGCCTTGAACTTGCCATCCTCCTGCCTCAGCCTCCTCAGTTACAGGGATTACAAGCACCACTGCACCCGGCTGACACAGCTTTTCCTAGAGGGTGAAGCATACCATCCCCTGTCTTATGACTTTAGTCTCAAAGTGCTTCCCCTTGGCAGCAGCTGCCCTACCTGTCTTTTCTGCTGACCAAACCCCATTATGAAGTTCTGGACAGGAGCCATGAAAATCAAGAAGTATTTGGGAGAAAAACAGAAGTGAGGGCTGTAAGTTCACGTTTGAGTGTGAATGGCTTTCTAACATGCCCCCCCTACCACACATGGGAAGAGCAACAGGGCCCCTCCCCTCAATCCAACACCTCACACATGCCATTCTGCTCAGCCTAAGTCCATTTGCTGCAGGCACGCACAAGGAAAGCTCCAAGCAACCAGAAGAAAGGCATTCCCCGCGTGGTCGGCCCTGCCAGGAGCCTTAGCACTGCCAGCTCAGCCTCCCTGGCAGCAGGAGACTCACACTGATGATGATGTTTCACCCAGGGACGAGGCAAGACCGGAGGAACTCAGCCCCTGTGCATTCTCCCAGACTGCTCTCCTCTCCCCAACGTTATTCCCCAGGTCAGTGCTCAGGGCTAATTGCTGGCTCGGTTTTCTCAGAGGTGGACTGGGCTCAGTAGCCCATCTTCAGCGACATGCCGGTTCCCATTCATTTCCTCTTTTTACTGGCCTTTCCATCTTCCCCCTGATCGCAGGCCTTGAAATCAGCTACCTTCAGCTTCACAATGTAATGGAAAGACGACTCAGGTTAGCAGAAATACAAACAGCTATTGTGCTACCAGCTGACCAGGGCAGTGAGAAACCAGGAAGGCCAAGGAAAACTTTAAGTGCTCAAGGAAACAGCCTGGGCAACATGGCAGGGAGAGCTGCCCCATAAGGGGGTGACTCCCAGGCGACAGTGAAGACTCCCAGGAGAGGCCAACACCCATCAGACATTCAAGAAGAAAAGGAGTTCCAGATTGGCCTTGCAGCCCTGGGTATTGAGACACTCTGACATATTCTAAAACCCTGCAGAACAGAAGCATGTTGTAAGAACCCCAGGCCAGAAAATCAGGGTTGCTGCTCTCAAACCTTAGTTCTGACTTGTTAGCAAAACTTAAAGGATGTAGTTTTGCACTAAGTTCCTGTACTGGGCCCCAACAGACTAGACCAAAAATCAAAATGGAATCACACATTGAAGTTTCACCAACCTGAAACTCAGCTGCTTATCTGACCCACTGAAAAATAAGAATTAGAGACACAAAAGTCAAATTTCCCAAACACAACACTTGCAGTGGGTATGAAAATTAAGCTCCCTCTAACTCATCCTTAGTAACCTGGTATTAACCCCTTATTTTTCTATTGTTCTGTCTCCTGTCCCCACTTTACAAGGGAAATTAAAGTGACCAATCTGCTTTTTGTTTTTGTGTTTTTGGGGACCAGGGATTGAACTCAGGGGCACTCGACCACTGAGCCACATCCTCAGGCCTGTTTTATATTTTATTTAGAGTCAGGGTCTGAGGGCCTCACTGTTGCTGAAGCTGGCACTGAACTTGCGATCCTCCTGCCTCAGCCTCCCGAGCCACTGGGATTACAGGCCAGTACCACCGTGCCCAGCTGCTTTTTGTTTTTTGATTCTGCTTTCTTCAGCCCTTTTCTGTCTATAAAACCAACCTCCTGTGCTCTGTTCATTGGAACATTTACTGTTTATAGAATAAAGTGTTGCCCAGTTCTTGAATTGAAAATAAAACCAATTAAGATTTTTAAACTAACCGTTGTAATCTTGTGCTTTGAGAGCCTCTTCCTAGAGAAGCTGAGTGAGTTACTGATCTCTCCAAACCTCAGGTCTGTCACAGAGGAAAACAAGCCACACAGATTCCATTCACTTAACAAAGATTTTGGGGCAGGGGAAAAGGGTAACAGAACCCAGTGGTAGAGTGCCCTGGGCTCAGTCTGTGTGTATAGATGCCTATACACACAAACGCATAGAGACAGACTTCTTACTGTGTTCCATGCTTGGTGGAACACATAAACATCCCTTAGGTATTTCTGAGATACTTGAGAGAGGAACTTGATAAAAGGCAGACTTTCTACAGGTTAAGAATAAAAGGAGCTTGACTAATTGTTTTTTAGAAATTAAACTGCTGGGCACAATTGGCTCATTCCTATAGTAATCCCAGCAACTCAGAAGCAGAAAGCTGTGACAGGAGGATCACAATTTTGAGGCTACCCTGGGTAATTTAATGAGAACCTGTTTCAAAATAAGAAATAAGCTGGGCATGGTGGCACACACCTATAATTCCAGTGACTCAGGAGGCTGAGGAAGAAGGATCACAAGTCTGAGGCCAGCCTCTGCAACTGAGCGAGACCCTCAACAACTTAGCAAGATCCTGTCTCAAAATAAAAATAATAAAAGAACTGTGGATGTAGTTTAGCAGTAACGTGCCCTGGGTTCAATCTCTAGTATTGTAAAGAGAAAGGGTGGGGAGAGAGAGATAAAAAGAGGGAAAGGGTGGGGGAGAGATATTAAACTGATAAATTACCATTGAAGATGGAAGACATCAGGTCCATTTAAGACTTGAAGGTTAAATAATTGCAATCGAAGGCTTTGCCTCACCTGGCATTTGTGTTCCTCTCCTGCCCTAAGGCCCCCACGTTTTCTGGGAAGAAACGAACTATTAAATTTATTGAAGATCCTTGTACCCAATAAATGGCTTAGCTCTTGTTTCAAGGTTCTCTGTCTTTCCAGTTTAACTGTGATGGATCGAGCTGTGGATGTCTGAGTTTATCCCAGCTGGAGTTCACTGAGCTTCTTGGATGTGCAGATTGTTTTTCATCAAGTTGGGGAAGTTTCTGGCTATTATTTCTTTAAGTACTCCTTCTGACCCTTTCTCTCATCTCCTTCTAGAACTCACATCAGGCAGGTGCCGATTCACTTGGCCACGTTCCACAGGTCTCTGAGACCCTGTTCGTTTTCCTTCATTCTTTTTTCTTTCTAATCCTCAGATTGAATCGTCCCAATTTACCTATCCTCAAGTTTATTGATTCATCTTTCTGCTACTGAGCACCTCTATTGAACTTCTCATTCAGTTACTGCACTTTTCAACTCCAGGATATCTGTTTGATCCTTTGCCACATCTATTACTTAGTGGTAACTCTTTGGTCAGGCTTTGAGGTCACATTTTCTTTTGGTTCTGCAGACATATCTGAAATAGGTGATGTAAGTCTCTGCCTGTGAAGTCCAACATCTGGGTCTCCTCAGGGACAGTTTTATTGCATGCTTCTTTTCCTACATATGAATCTTACTTTTCTTGTTTCTTTATGTGCTTTGTAATTTTTTTTGTTGAAAACATGAGTAATTTTTTTTCACTTTTCCTGAGAAAATCTGTCTTGGGTTGTTGCCAGCCTTTGGCTAATTTCCAGAGTTCTGGAAAAGTTTTGAAAGTGTTTGCCAGTTTTCCCATTATTTTTATGAAGGAGCAACCTTTAAGAAATCTTTACTCCACCATTCCTCAGAATTCAGATCTCACATGGCACTTACAAGGTTTTCATCCTCCAAACCAATTTTTTGGAGAAGAGGGGTAAAAGAGCAGAACTCTAATAGTTAAGATTGAGTACCTTATACTCAATCTTAAGCCCCAAGTAGTGTTATGAATTGCACTCCTCTATCAAAAAAAAGAAAAAAAAAAAAAAAAAGAATTAAGTGTATTACTTAAAACTAAAGCGTAAGCTATAACAAGAAAAATACTCACAACTTTGTTATTTCAACATCCAGGGGAAAAAATTGTGTAGTATTCCAAAATAACCAAAAAATGAGATGCTATACACTCTGCTTCATAATTCAGCATCATGGCTCCTATTATCAGGGGACACACATGGAGTAAGTTTAAGGTCCACGAGCTAGTTTTAAAGGCTTCAGGGTATCACCCTGAACAGACTGCGCGTGTGGTAAGCTTTTTCTAACATACATCCTGGGGATTTCAACACTGATCTGAATAACCCTGTGTGCTTGCTCACACTGTTATACTTCTGATTACATTTCCAGAATTGGAATTGCTGTGTCATCTTTGTTTTGTTTAAGTTTTAGGTTTAATCTCTGTACTTCCTGCAATTTAACATCCTGTCCTATAGTACAGCATTATTTTGTGTCAGAGAACAGTCTGTCACTCAGTGGCATCACTACCGTTATGTAACGTGCAGTTGTCCCTGGCATCTGAGAGGTTTGGTTCCAGGACCCCCCTCAGATGTCAAAATCCACAGATGCTCAAGTTGCTTATATAAAAATGGCGTATTTGCATGTAACTTATACACTTCTTTTCATATGTTTTGCATAATCTCTAGATTATTTATAATACCTAATATGATACAGATGCTATGTAAGCAGGAGTTAAACTATATCATTGAGGGAATAAGCAACAGGGGAAAAGTCTACACACGCTTAGCACAATTATTTTTCAAATGTTTCCAACCTGAGTTTGGTTGAATCGCAGATGTGGGACTGCAGATACAGAGAGCCAACTAGATTGCAACACTATCACACAGTCCTCCTTCGTCACCTAGAAGGGGGACACGGAACTACACTTAAGAGTCCTGCCATTACATGCAAAAGAAAGAAGTTGCCCATTCCCAGACCCCAGTGGATGCCTGAAATCACCTGAACACCAACCCCAATATAGGCTGTTTTTTCTTACCTACATAGATACCCACTAAAAGTTTAATTTATAAATTAGGCACAATAAGAGATTAATAACATTATAATTAATAAAGGAATCGTAACAACATACCATTATAAAAGCCATGTTCTTTCTCTATCTTCTTGACCTGTACTCACCCTTCTGGTGATGACGTGAATGACATGAGGCCTAGCTCCAGGGAAGCAGGATGAGGTGGCACTGTGGCTGCATGTGAGGCCACGATGTGGGGGCTACTTGAGCACAAGCACCGTGGCACCACATGGGTGACTACTAAGTGGCCAGGCACAGTAGTGTCCACAGCATAAACCAGCCAGATAGAGGGATGCGGAAGGGGCAGAACACCCCAGGGTTCCATCCTACTCCTCACAATGATGCCCAGTTTAAAACCTGTGAATTATTTGCTTCTAGAATCTTCCATTTGATATTGTTCAACTGAGGTTGACAATGGGTAACTGAAAGCTTGGAAAGCAAAACCCTGGATAAGGGGGAACAACTGTACAAAATTTAACTTGAATGGTTTCCCCAATGTAAATGTAAGATGTAAAACTATGAAACTCCAAGAGGAAAACAGGTGAGAAGCTATGACATTGGATTTGACAATGATTTCATGGACACAACACCAAAGGCGGAGGGGCAACCAGGGCAAAGACACACAAATCAGTTTTTCGAAACTTTAAAAATTTGATGCATCAAAAGATACTCTCAGGGCTGGTAGAGCACTTGCCTTGCAGGGAGGAGGCCCTGGAAGACCAGCAGGCAGCCAGACTCTATTAAGAGGCAATCCACAGAATAGAAAGAATTTTATACATCATCCATCTGACAAGAGGTAACTATCCAGAAGATGTGGATGACTGTTAAAACTCAGACAATGAAAATACCCAAGCAGCCTAATTCCAAATGGGCAAAAGATCTGATGATTTTTCCATATAAACACATGGATAGCCAATAAAAACATGAAAAAATGTTCGATATCACTGTGAGAAACTTGCTCACCTGCCCAAACCCAAAGAATGGATGTGAGAGGAACACCAGGTATGGAGAAAGTGAGGCTTTGAATGATGGTCTTCAAGAATGGGGTACCTGGGGAGCAATCAGCATCTTATCCTGGCACCCAAGTTCCCTCCCTGGTTCCTCACTGGCTAAGTACCACAGGGGGACTTTACTATCTCCCGTTGGGTTATTTAAAGAAACACACCTTCAGTTGTCCCCACTCCCTTTGTTCTCTTGTGGCATGAAGGCTTTCTTGGGGTGAGATACACAGTTACCTGTTGGTCTGGACGCCCCTTCCCCTACCTGCTATATGTCAGGGGCTGTTCGGGTGCACAGACTGAATCTGAGCATCCACGGGCTATGGTGCTGTTGTATGAATTAACTGCTTGTAACTTTCCACTCTGCCCTATTCCCCCTCCAGATGCTTTTCTTATATCCCAAGTAATTTTACATTTAAGGTTAAATACCATATTCTGAAAATGGACCACCAGACTCCATGCTCACAATCAATAATCGTTAAGGAAATGCAAATCAAAACTATACTGATAACACCTCACTTCACTCCCGTGAGGATGGCTGCTGTCAAAAAAGCAGAAAATAACAAATGTTGGTCAGGATGAGAAAGTGGGACTCTTGGGCGCTATTGGGGGGAATGTCCTAGGATACAGCTGCTGTGGAAAACAGCATGGGGGGTCCTCAAAAATATTAAAAATAAACTTATCACATGATGTTGCAATTCCCCTTCTGGGTATCTAGGCCCAAAGGAAAGGAAAGCAGGGGGGTCTCAAAGAGATATTTGAACAATCATGTTCATAGTGGCATCATCTGTAATCACTAAAATGTGAAAGCACCCCAAGTGTCCGTCAACAGATGAACAGATATGTCAAATCTGTACAATGGAAGAATTACTCAGCCTTTAAAGGGAAGGAAATGCTGATACACACTTCAGCATAAAAGAAACCTGAGCACCTTATTCTAAGTGAAATAAGTCAGTCACAAAAAGATAAATACTTGTTATGGTTTGGATATGAGGTATTTTCCAAAAGCTCCTGTTAATGCAGGAATACTCACAGGGAAAATGATTGGACTATGAGAGTGGTAACCTCATCGGTCCATTCTAGGTTGGGATGGTCATGGTGGGCTAGTGGAGGTGGTCACTGAGGGTGTGCCCTGGAAGTGGGCATCCTCCCTGCACACCCCCACTGTCTGCTTGCTGGCTGCCATGAGGGGAGCAGCTTCCCTCTGCCACACCCTCCCCCAAGAGGTGCTGTCTCACTTTGGCCCAGAGTGATGAAGTCCGTCATCTATGGACTGAGACCTCTGAAACTGTGAGCCCCAAATAAGCCTTCCCTCCTTTCAGTGGCTCTCATCAGGTGATTTGGTTATACTGACAAAAAAGTTAACTAAAACAATACTGTATGGTCTGATTTACATGAGGTGGCACCTAGAGTAGACAAAATCTAGAGGCAGAAAGTAGAAAGGTGGTCACCAGAAGATGAGGGCAGCGGAGAGGGGAACTTGCTATTTAGGGGCTAGAGAGTTTCAGTTTTGTAAGACGAAGAGAGTTTTGGAAAGAGAGGGTGAAGAGAGACGTACAGAAGTAAGAATGTATTTAATACCACTGAAAAGTGCCCTTAAAATGGATAAGAGTAGATTTTGTGTTGTCTACGGTATGGTCTGAATGCTGGCGTCCTCCCAAAATTCCCACTGAAATCTAATCCCCATTGCAGTAATATTAAGAGGGAAAGTCCTAAGGAGCAGGTAAGTCGTGAGGGCCCATCCGCAGGAATGGGAGGAATGGGATAAGCATTTGAAGGGAACCGCCTCGCCCCTTCCACCACATGAAGAGCAGCAAGAAGTCACCATCTACAAGGAGCAGTCCTCACCAGACACCCAGTCTAGTGGTGCCTTGGCCTTGGACTTCCCAGCCTCTAGAAGTGTGAGAAATAAACTTCTGTTGTTTATAAACTCCCTGGTCTAGGTATTTTTCTTATATCAACCAAAACGGACAGTGTATTTTATTACATTTTTTTTAAAAGTTGGAAGTGAGGGCTGGGGTTGTGGTTCAGGGGTGGAGCCCTTGCCTAGCACGTGTGGGGCACTGGGGTCCATCCTCAGCACCACAGAAAAATAAATAAATAAAATAAAGGAAGGTATTGGGTCCATCTACAACCAAAAAAATGTTTTAATTGGAAAGGGGAGACTCCTACAAAGGAAGAATTTTAGATAGCATCCTTTCAATGCCTTCCCCACTCAAATGCCCTTTTCCTGATGCTCCACAGACCTCCTCTCCTCCTCACATGGGGCACGTAGGCATCAGACATCGAGGGAGAGATGAGACGTCATGAATAATTCTCAGGCAGATCCACTCATCACCCACCGCTTCCTGGGGCCAGGACAGAAATGCAATTCCACATCTGTTTTATCATCCAGACCCAATCTTCAAAAAAAAAAAAAAAAAAAAAAAAAAAAAAAAACCTTACTGGCATTAGCCCTGCAGAGACTAGTGGCTCTCCACAGGGAAGTCAAGGACAGGTCAGAGGTCTCACCAGTTGCAGGGGGAGGAAAGGAAGAACAGGAAAAAGGAGGCACTGGTTCCAGTTGCCAGGATTTCCTAGTAACCAAGCCTAACCAGAAAACAAGAAATCTTCAGTTCCAGAGTCCCTTTCTCTTTAATTGAAAAGGGGGAAATGCCAGACCTAAACTTGATGACTGGAACTCAAATTCTAGCACTGCTGGGTCACAGGTACTTTCCCTGGTCAGGCAAAGTCTTTAACAATCTTCTTTCTGTGTATTTAAATTCTACCTATTTTGTGATCATAGTGCATAAGAAATGAAGCCTCGGGGCTGGGGTGGTGGCTCAGTGGAAGAGCACTTGCCTAGCATGTGTGAGGCACAGGGTTCAATTCTCACCACCACATAAAATAAATGAATAAAATAAAGGTGCATCAACAATTAAAAAAATATTTAAAAAATAAAGATCTTAAAAATAAAAAAAATAGGAAAGAAATGAAGCCTTAAGTAGATTATCTGAATCCAGTCACAAGGTGTAGCTGCCCAGGGGGAGAACCACGGTTCCGTGAGAAGAGACTGGGCAACATGGACACTTCTATGCAGGGTACATGCGCCGTGAGACCATCCTCATCTGGAGGCAAAATGGCAATGCAGGGCTCTGCTTGGCAAGCAGATTCCAAGGCCGAGACCTCCTTTCATTCATTGCATCCAGGGCTCTCTTAGATTACAATGCAAACATCATCCAGTTGAGAAAGAAATCCCAAAGATCACTTAGAAAAGTAGCGTACTACAGTTTGAAATCATGTAATCATTTCCTTATTAAGTAAGCTTCTTTAATTCCAGGAAGATATAATTAAATATAGATAATGCTAAAGAAAATAAAAACCACAGTAGTTATAATTATTTATAATTTTGTGTTAAGAAATCTGTGAGTTAGGCTGGAGGTATAGCTCAGAGATTGAGGGAGAGAGAGAGAGAGAGAGAGAGAGAATGAGAATAATCTGTGTCATCTGTTACTTTATGTACATTAACATTTAAGGAAATTTGGTCTGTCTAGAATAATGAGTCAGTCTCCAGGCTCCAATTAAAATCAACTGAGTAATTTGTTTAGACTTATGATTTTAGGTGGGAATTTACTAAGTTTAAAATCAGTATTGGCAGAGGACAAGCACATGAAAAGATGCTCAGAGTCATTAGGGAAATTCAAACCATAATGAGATTCCACTACAGGCCTTTTTAATTTTTTATTTATTTTTGGTATGGGGAATTGAACTCAGGGGCATCTAACCACTAAACAATATTCCTAGCCCTTTGTAATTTATTTTATTTTATTTTATTTTGAGACAGGATCTCACTAGGTCACTTAGGTACTGAAGCTGACTTTGAACTTGTGATCCACCTGTTTCAGCCTCCTGAATTGCTGGGATTACAGGCATATGCCACTATGCCCAGATCTATGCCTTTTTAAGTGGCTAAAATGAAAAAGACTGATGGTCCCCAGTGCTGGGGAGGATGGGAGGGATTAGGACTGTCATTCACTGCTGGTGGGAATATTAAATAGTACAACCACCTTGGAAAAGTCTGACAGGGTAGGTCAAACACACAACTACTGTGTGTCAAGCCACGCCCCTCCTAGGCATTTGCCCAAGACAAAAAGGAAATGCATGTCTACATAAGACACAAACTTCATAGCACTTTTATTTGCAATTGCCAAGAACTGGACGCAACTGAGATGACCAACAACAGGTGAGGATGAACTATATAATATCCATGTCATGGAATAATTACTCAGCAATATGTAAAAAGAATGAACTAGCAATACATGCAACAACTAGATATATCTTAAATAATTATGTGGAGTGAAAGAAGGCAGACAAAATAGGACACACACTGTAGCAGTGCTTTTATGGAAAATCCCAGAAAATGCAAACTCATCTCTAGTAACAGAAAGCAATTAGTGGTCACCTGGGGGAGGTGGAGGCAAGGGGTGGGAGACAGGAATTCTAAAGGTGACAGATGCGTCAGCTTATCTGGACTGTACTGATGACTTCACAAGGGAGTTTGTCAAAACTTATGAAATCATATGCTTTAAATATGATCCACTCATTATGCATCAATAATACCTCAGTAAGGCTATTTAAAAAATAAAATATAACACAGAATAGGAACATTTATGAAAACTTTAAGAATCAGTTTAATGTATTATATTTACAAGAGTTATTTAAGTATTAGGGAATTTTTTAATCAGGTAATTGGAAGAAGTATTAAAATAATTAAAGGAAGGTGAATAACTTATAAATTCAATTTAAAATTTTCAAATGCATTTAATTAAGTCTTCAAATGGGACCAGCATTAAATCAAAAGGCCCTTTAAGAGTGATTATTAAAATCTTCTAGAATTATAAACAGAATAGAAAGATTTGTAGGTTGCACTTAAGAGCTAAACTTTAAAAAGGTTAGACCTTAAAAGAAAGAATTTGATTTTGGGGTCCGTTTCTTTGCTGTGCTGGGATGGAACCCAGGCCCCCAGCAGGTGGTCAAGTGTTCCACCTGAGCTGGACTGGATTTCTGAATCATAACTTTAACAAATTGAAAATACATTATTTTTCAATCTAACCAACTTCAAAAAAATATCTTTGCAGTACTCAAAAACCTGGGGGTAGAGGTGGGATATAGCATCCAGAATCTCACCCAAACATGCCACTCACAGTCACCCAAAACTCACCCAGTCACTTAGTCTCTGAACCTGTTTTCTCATCTGTAAGAGAGGAATGTTTCCCAGAATAAACAACATATTTGCTATTAATGATTTATTAATAAACTTCATACTGATAAACAGCACATTGGCCAGAGAAGCATAGAGAAATGAGCAGCACCATACTATTGCTAGTCACTGCAGCCTGCCCGGTCCTGGCTGACCAATGGCAGACAGGAGGAAGGTGACACACATATCCTCAGAGACTGAGCATGACTCAGCACAGCCAGGTCACAGAATTTTCCGCAACTCAGCCGGCCGTGGATGTCATGTCCCACGTCGGTCTGGAGTGGAGCTGCCCCAGAAGGAGCCGCCTGTGTGGCTGGTGGAATCATAGTTCCCCAGGCTAGTGATGCCCCAGGCCTGCCCCTCTCTGGCCGCAGCCAACCAGGACAAACGAGTGACAGAAGCACTGCCGGCTGAGGTGGTGCTGGGAGGACCTGGGGACGTCTCCCAACGTGATACACAACAGCAGCAGCAGCAACAGTGGGCACCCCCCCCACCCCCGCCCCAGGATCACCAGGGAGAAAGCTGCAGGGGGGAGGCCCCAGCCTAGATGACAGAGCATTGGTTACAGTAACTAAGGAAAGCTCCAGGGAACCAGCAGGGCCTGGGGGACTGATGTGTCCAACAAGCTTTGACAAACCTGATGACCTGGGAGAAGGAGGCCCTTCCAACTGAGAGGTTTGAGGGACTACATCAATAAAAAGTGACAACCTTAAAAACAACGGCGTTAGCATCTTGGATTCTGCTCATCGGCCTTCTCTGGGCTTCGGTTTCTTCAGCTCCTTAAGACAGGTGGTTTAGAGGTACTTCACTCAGCTCCCCCACCTCTCCTTGCAGGGACGCAAGCAAGAGAAATGACATCCAACTCTATCAACCAAGAATGAGTGGACAGAGCAAGCAGAGAGAACAGGTGGTAGGGGCCTGGTGGAGGGTGGGACTGGTCCACAGTCCACGCCATTTCCGTCACATTACCATCAGTCTTTCTCCATCGGCTTTCTAAGCAAACTCAACAGTAAGGAGGAAAACAGCTGGTGCTGGCCCAAGGCCTAGGGCAAGAGGACGGTGGAAATCTCACGGGAGACCAACTCCTAGGTCATGAAGGGTCCCCAGAGAAACAGCCCTAACACACAAAGGGTGGAAACCAAGACAAATTCCTGTTCAAAGGAATCCCCACTCCACACTGAGCAGGAGCTCTGGGGAAGTCGAGCCATAGAGTCCCTGGGACCCCTAGCTGTAACACAGGGAGAGAGTTAGCCTGCCTTGGGGCGAAAGGAAGGTCGCCTGAGCGTAGTGTCCTGAGCGTAGGGAGAATGCCTGGCCAGGCTGCCCAGCTGGACTGTTCTTGCAGACCAGCAGGAGACAGGTCTGGAGTCTCGGGTGGAGCCCTGCCAGAGGGCCTTAGCATTTAGGCTGAGGACATGCAACTGGATCTCCCAGCCACCTGCAATCAGAGGGAAATCAGCATTAGGGGAAACCCTAAAAGGGTAGGTTACAGAGGGCAGTGCTGCCTTGGCACCAAGTAGGGGGAAGAAGGCACAAGTCCAACTTCATCTCCTTGCTGCTGTAGTTGGCAGAGGCTAGAAACACGTGTCAAGTATCTTTATAAGTAGCTGGCAGGGCCACCTCTCATGCCCCAGCTGCATGCTTCTCAGAGTCCCTCCATGCCCGGCCACCCACCCTCCCTGACCCCTGAAGAACGGCTCTTCTCAGAGACACCCCTGCCTGGGGATGCTTCCTGTGGGTCATCAGGCGCCTCACCATCCTCCCCCTGCCAACTTCCCAAACCACACCCTTCCACAAGTGGGGCCGCCTACTATGGCTGGCCAGTTGCCAACTGGGGCCAGGAGGGAAACAGATGTCACTTTCCTATGAAAACCAATGAAACCAGAAAGACCAAGCTTAAATAGAGATTTTCAAAAAAATCAGAGTGTGGCCTTTTGTCTTGACTAATCTTGAGACGTGACATAACAAGACTCATCCCCAGCTGCTCCCAGTGAAGTCACTGCCGCGTCCCACAGGCCTGGGTTCAGGCACAGGACTTACCCTCAGTGTTCAGTCAGCTCTCCAGAAGGCAGACACTATGTAAAGTAAAAGAAAAAACTATTATTGTCACTTCTCCAGGTACTCCTGAGAGAACCCAGGAATGGCCAGAACATAGATTTAGAACCCAGAGAGGATCCGCTGTCTTGCTTCCCGCTTGGGAGGGCCATGGGCACCACCAGGGCAACACGGGGCTGAGGGTGCACCAGCTGTTATCCAGCTATCCCCACCCCTTGCTGCCTGCCACCCACTCCTGTGACTCTGAAGCATGGTTTCTCCTCTGCTAAACAGGGACAGTAACAACACCTACCTCACCGGCTCACAGGCGCACCAACGTGGAAACACACACGAAGGCCACACTCAGACACTGACTGGCGCACTAGCAGGATTTAAGTAAAAGCCTTGTGTGGTCCCCACTACACGAGAATAAGGAGTTCCAGAAATTGCTGCTGTTTCATCTGAAGGGCTTCCTCTTCCCTCCCACCTTCGCTTGGCCCCCCACCCACTTTCTGTGCAGCTGCCACTAACCTCAGGAGCTACCTGTCTCCGGACTCCTGTACTCTGGTTCCTATCTCACGATGCAACTTGACACTAATGAAGAACTGTCTTACGTGATCTGAGATGTGTCTCCTATTTCCAGACGGTTCCCTCAGAGCCCTTCCTGCAGAGGCCCCTCCCTGCCCTGCATAAGAGCACAGCATGCCTTCTGTCCATGGGAGCCAGAGGTGGTGTATGGCCACTTTTCAGAGCTTACAGACTGCTTATTTTCCAAAGGCCACATCCATCAGACAGCTCAAGCCACTGGTCAATAAATAGCAAATTGGAGACACACACCAGCAAGCCATCAAAGAAATTGAATATGTTCAGAGAAAACGAGCTGCCTTGGTACATTATGTCAAGACTGAAATTGAATGTTTGGGGCATTTGATTGAATAAAATATTTATTGAGTGCATACATTCACAAGAAATTATGCCAGAAGACACTGGTTCTGCCAAAAAGTACCAGAATGCACATTACTAGGGGCTAACTTTAGAAGACAAAAGCGGAAGACATAAGACAGGCCCCCAAGCAAGGGCTCTGAGTCTGATAGCCCAGGGTCAATCCCAGTTGAGCCATTTCCCAGCTATGAGACTTCCAGCAAGTTGGTTCACTCTGTGTAGGTGAAGGGCTTAGTAAGGCCCCTGCCACCACATGGTGAGAACACATACGGGTTGGCTCTATTATTATTAACAAATGATAACAAATCATTATTTACCATCATCATTATTAAAAGAGCAAATCCACATCCAGCTGAACAGATTTCGCAAGGCTTAATACAGGAAAGCCCTGAGTATTGAAGAGCAATTTAATTTTGACAGGACAAGACAGCAGGAAAGGCTCTGCAGAAAATAAGGTCAAAAAATAAGGGAAGAAGGGGGGCTCTAAGTGAGTTTGGGGGGTTGGTAAATAGTCTTGGGGTGAGACTAAGGCAGAAGAGGTTACCAAGGGGGTCAGTGGAAGAAAAAACCCAACAGAAGAACCAGGTTAGCAAGTCCTGAACACCACGGTGAGGCTAGCTTGAGGTAAGAGGAAGGGCTTGTCTCCTTTGGTTATCCTCGTGCTTTACTCACAGGCCCTCCTCCTTGGCAAAGTGTCCGCAGAAAATTCCAGAAGGAAACTAGGCAGGAGACTCCAAGGGGTCCTCAGGCAGGACCCGGTGAGGTTTCAGCAGGGGAGCAGGCAAAACACCTCCCTTCTCAACACCTCGAGGAGAACCGAGCCCCAGAGCTGGTCCTTCCGGGACACAGAGAACAGGGCCCCATCCAAAAAGAGCACGCGACCAGGAGGCAGCCAGAGAAGGTCTCCGCTCAGCTTTGATGAAAACACAGTCCTGGGTGAGGACCTGGCTCACACGGAAAGTGACAGAGATGGGACTTCCTCCCAGATTTACTGACCTCCACGCATGGTACTGGTCGTTGCTACTGCGCCTAACATGACTCCTTTCTAGGTGCCTGATTTCCACCCTCTTCTCACTGATCCTCTGCCTAAGCCATTTTCTACTAATTTGTCCAAAACCTTTACTAAGCACCCTGTTGTTCCCAGCAGGTTGTTAGGGACTGTTAGGCCACAGAGAAGAGGAACACTGGCAGCTAAGACTCGTATTGAGAGATACGAACCTGCCATCCGCCTTGCCACTGGTCCCAGAGCCTCCATGCGCAGGGAGGACAGCCACCCAGCACGACACATGGGATACTGGGAGTGAAACAGAGAAATCAAGGAATAGGACAGAAAGGATATCAGCGGTGGGAGGGAGTCACAGGGGCTACCGGGGACACCCTCCTCCGGGGAGATCCCGGAGAGGAGCAGTGGTACAGAGAGGGGTGAGCCAAGGTGCAGCAAGCTTTGACGGGGACAGAAGAGGACAAACAGTGCAGAAGGGTGCACTGTGGTAAATTAGATAGACCTTGAATGGCAGCCTCAATTAATTAAAAAACAACAGACATTGAGCAACCACAGTGAACAGAGCCTTTTCCCTAAGGGCAGGGCACACAGTCGCCATTAAGAAACAAAGGGTGAGTAGGGCACGGTGGCACACACCTGTAATTCCAGCTACTCTGGAAGCTGAGGCAAGAGGACTGCAGACCAGCCTCAGCAACTCAGTGAGACCCTGCCTCAAAGTAAAATTTTTAAAAATACATATTGAAAGGCTGGAAACAGAGTTCAGTGATAGAGGGCCCTGGGTTCGATTCCCAGTGACCAACCAAGTTTCTCACAACCATTAAGAAGTACTATTTTCCCCATCCTCCTTCCTCAGCCTTCCACATGCAGGTTCTCATTGCTTCAAACTTCCCCTCTTCCATAATAAGACCTTTGCTGCTCAGATCAATCACTGCTGCTACACTGCCAGTAGTATCAAAAGCAAGTTTGCCCCTCACCTCTTCCATAAAGGCTGTCTTCCACCCTGTGGGCCAGTCCCCTTCTCTCCTGCTTTAGCATGGTCTGCCCTGGTTTGCGGGCCTCCACCACACTTCCTCTCCCATGTCCTCCTCTGGGCCATACCTGGCTCTCACCTGCTCTCTACAAACATCTGTGGCATGCTGACTTGCTGCTTGGGTTTTATTTTTCTCTCTTCCAACCAGTTTGTCAGCAGTTCTAAAACAAGGATTAACCTCATCACCTAGTAATCCCTCAGCACCTAGCCTAGGGCTCTGCAAGTGGTAAGTATGCAAAAGAATGTTTAAAAGTTCAAGTGTGAAGATGAAAAGAAAAGAAACAGAAAGCTGTACCTGCAAGTGAATAGGAAGGCTGAGCACGTCCACCTGCTACACAACAAGCATTGGTACCACATACAGGGAAAAAGTGACAAGCGGTAGGCCAGCCAGGGCTGCTGGTGGCAGTGGGTAAGGGAGCATCAGGGAAGGCACGTGGCAGACTCTGGGGGCTGTAGCTGTGATCTAGCAAGTACTGGCACTTTTCAGAACCTCAGTTTTCTCAGCTGCAGGATGAGGATAATGAGCCCTGGGCTCCTCCTTTCACAAAATAAAAAGACATTCAGATTTTTAAGAATTTCAAAACTGCCAGGGACCTTGGGACTTGGCCTAGTTCCATCGTTTGTGAAATGAGGAAAGAGCCCTCTAAAGGTAAAACAACTCGCTGAAAGTACACAGGGAAAGTCGTGCTGGGAGGAACCTGCGGGGCAGGTCCTCAAGGTTCAAGTTTCTGACTCAGTACCCAGGAGGGCACTTTCCCAACGTACTGTGTAAACCACTAAAAGCTGTAGAACCTAGCCGCACCTCCTAACTGGAGGGTCTTGAACCATTGTGTCTCAGCACCTCACGTTCACTTCTGCATCTGAACCAAGTGCATCCTACGGGAGGCGGAGTGCAGCCACTTGGAACAAGGAAAAACCCGGCCTTATATGCCACAGCTTTCATACATTAAGATGGGGACAGCTTGGTCTCCTGATTCTTACAGGCTTGGTTTAAACCCTTGGGGACCTGGCGCGAGGCATTTTAGGGCCCAGTGAGTCAGTTTCTCCATCTGCAAAATGGACCTGAGAGCAGGAGCGAGGGCGCCGGTGGCAGTCAGAGGGGCGGGACCAAGCGGCGCCAGCCCTGGAGGGATGCTCACGCGGCGGCTGGCCCTCGACGCCGCGCTCCAGGGTCCGAGCGTAGGCAGAGGAGGAGGCGGGTCCGCGCCGGCCGGGTCCCGGCGGGAGGAGGAGGGACGGCGCACGTCGTGTCGTGTCGCGTCGCGTCGCGCGCCGCCCGCAGCCGTCCCCGCAAGCCGTCACTCGCAGAGCCCGCGCCTTCTTTGCGCGCGCGACCCTTACATAAGCGTCCCTGGCGCCGGCGCACGCCCACCAGCTCCGACCTGCCGCAGGAAGAGGAAAGTGCAGAACGCCGCGGACACTCACCTCCTCCCAGGCGCTGCAAGTCGTCGCCGCCGCCTCTACCGCCGCTGCCTCCGCTGACAGGGAACAGCTGCGGTCTCCGTGCAACCGAACTTGCTGCAGTCCCAGGCCCCGCCCCACTGACTTCCTATTGGCCCAGGCAGCCCAACCCCTCCTGGTATTGGGCAATATTCTCCGTCACTCACCACTCCTCCGCTCAGGACTCCTCCCTACGCCCGCCTACCCGGCGCGTTTAAGCCTTGGCGCGCCACGTCAGCCCCGCCCCTCGCGTCTCCGGCGGGCCCATGGATTGGTGGCAAGTTCGGGAGAGCCCGCCCCAAGCACACCACCGCCTACTCCCCTGTCTCCGGAGCCTCACGTGGGCCTCCCGGCCCCGCCCCCGCCCGCAATAGGCGGAAGTGGCCAGTCTCCGACACGTAGTGATTGGCTCTTGGCGGGGGTGGGGACGTGCAATTCATTCACCCGAGTAGCACGTGTCTTCCCAAACCGCAAGCATAACAGATGCGCCCGGGCTCGGGCACCCCGGCCGAACGCAGAGACGCATTAGCGATCGGAGAAGAGGTCTCAGGGCGTTAGCGAAGGGCAGGAGGAAGGGGAAGACGCTGGTGCCTCCCGGATTTGCGTGACTGCGTCCTTTGGCGTCTGCGTGGGTGGTGATGGTGGTCAGGAGTCGGTCTCTGTGTGACCTTGGACATTCCGCTTCACCTCTCTGAGCTTCGGTTTCCTAATTTGCAAAGCGGGGTCGCTGAGGACCTAGGGGATTAAGAAAACTTGGTTGAGATATGAAAGGAAAGCTGCTTAATTGGGCTCTGTGCCAGCCAGGTGGTAGGGAAGTGACCGAAACAACCCAAAATTCCTGCCTTCCAGTAAGGGGAGACTAGACAATAAACAAAATATACACTGCATCAGATGTTAATTTGGGCAAGGATTAAAAATAACCTGCTTCCAGACAGGAAGATCAAGGACTGTGAGAACATGGTTAGAAATTATTTATTGAGCAGGGAAAGAGATTACGATTCCCTTCTCGGACTTCATTGTGTAAAAAGTTTATCATTACAATTTCCTTGTCCTTCCTTCCTCCTATCCCGCAGAACTCCAACCCTGGGTCGATCCACCACAGCTATTTTAGTAGTAGAACAAGAATTTAAACTATAATCTTCCAGATTCACGCTTTCATTTAATCAATGCACACCTCACAAGCACCTACTTACTATGTGCCTGGTGCTATGCAGGGACTGGTGGGCACGACTCAGGCCCTGTCTTTTCATAGCACTTGCATTCTATTGCATGTCCGAGCCCCAAAACTCTACATAACTTTTCTTTTCTTTCTTTTCTCTTCTTTTCTTTTCTTCCTTCCTTCCTTCCTTCCTCTCTTCTTCTTCTTCTTTCTTTCTTTCAGGAAAAAAAGTTAGTCTTGTGACCTTGGGCATCCCTGTCTGGACTGGATTTCCACATAAAATGGACTTCATGGACATTGAATCTGAGTTTTATTTATTGTCTCTATTACACTTCTCTATTACATGCCTACCTTGTGACCTCATCACTTCCTGTCTATCTTTTTCTCCCCTGCTGCACAGATGTAAGACTTGAATCCCTGTGTCTTTCAGAAAAGGCAAGATGTTCTAGGACTGGCCATTCAACAGGGACTGTGAGTGGTAGCTCAGTTCTGGTTGTTCTCTGTGAACTCCTTGGATCTTGGATCTCACAGGTGGCAGGTGGCTCCACCCAGGTGCAGGTGACTCCTACATCAACACCAAGTGACTGCAGAGCTGAACAAAGGAACTAACTGAGTGGAGCCAGAAAATGGATTGCTGTGAACAAAGACGTATGGGTTCTGAACAGTCATTATCTAGCTCAAGTCAGATGAGGAAACAAGACACCTTGCCATCCAGGCTCTCTCCTGTCCCCAAGATGAGTTCCCCAGGAGGACAAGGTTGGGAAAATATTCCATTCCAAGCCAAGAAAGCTTTCTACACAACAGCCTGGGTGGGGAGTCTGCCATGACTGGAGAAAGCATTCCTCAGTGTGAGCTTCAGACCTCCTGACAGAATCTCCTTGGTACAAGGTGCTGATCGGAGACCCAGATTCCTGAGCCCCACCCCATGGTTTTATTCAAATTAGCCAGAGGTCATAGAGGAACCAGCAGAGTCACCTAGTCCACTGAAACCCATCGCTGGAAAATGAAACTCCTCTGCTTTGCATTGCTAGTTTTAGGAACTTTCCAAATGGTTCCAATGCGGATCAGAATTGAGACCCACTGAGAGGCCTAGAGAAGTATTAGCCAGACTTCCCGGATGATAAGGATCTCCCTGATTTTTTTAAACAAACAGATTCCTGAACCCCACACCCATGGGGCTGGGCTGGGGCCTAGGAATCTTTTATTGATTTTTCTTTTTTAACCAACCCCCAACTAATTCTCAAGATCTGGTAAGCATGGGGACTTGACTGAATTCCTAAGACCGGGTGGAGAGGAGGTCGGGCCAAGAGTTCAGCCAGGCACCACAGCAGGAGCTCTCAGGAAAGAAGTGACATCCTGCAGCTCAGGGGCTCCTGTGAGACCAAGTGCAGCTCTGTCTCCTGCTTCTTAGTGTCTTCCACTTTCTGGAAGGTTCTTGGTTGGTTGGTTGGTTGGTCTTCTGCCTCTACCGCAATTGAGTTCAGCAAGTAACAGGTGCTTAATAAATAGTGGGCGAAGGATGGCAGGGAGACATCAGCCCACAGTTCAAAGGACTGCAGGGGATGGGACCGCCCCAGAGGCCAGGAGTCCAGCAGGAGACCGAGGAGCCCAGAGGACACCGCCTTTAACAGGGAGGGAGAGTTAAAGAGACAACAACCTGGAACAGGCCAGGTCAGGTTAGGGAGTGTGGTTGGCAAGGGGCAAATTGGGAGGAGGGAGACTTTGACAGGGTCCCTGGGCCAGAAAGGAGGGAAAGGAGATCCGTTCACTCCACTGCTTTCTCAGGAAGATGCCATAACTAATGAGCGTTTCCCCAGCCCCACACTGCTCCCAGGCCAGAGGGATGGGGGAGGGGAAATAGAGTCCGAAATGCTCGATTCCCGAGCCCTGTGCTGGAGACCATGGCCAGCGAGGGTTGGGACTCCAAGGAGGGGCCCCTGACCCTAAGAGAGGGACCATTGAGGGCTTCCTGGAGGAGGCAATGACTGGGCCAAGTACTGAAAAAGAGATAAGAGAGAGAGAGAGCTTATGGGGTGAGGATTTTGATAAACAAGGCCCCATGCAGAAAACAGACCCAAGCTAAGACAGGAAGACCTGGTGGGGGGAGGGGCACGGGACCAGCAAGTTCAGGAAGCACAGTGGGGAAGGCCAAGAGCAGTTAGGAACAAGGAGACCAGAAGCATCCAGGTGGAGGAGGGGCTCCCAGGCAAAGCCACGGATCCCTCAAAACATGCGGATACCATGAGCCCAGGGCAGCCCACCGGCAGCCCACCCCTCCACCACCGATTTTGCAGCTCAGAAGCCCGGCTTTACCCTGACCAGGCCAGGCTGCAGGACGACCCACATGTGGTAGGTCTTCCTTCCTCGGATGATGAATGAGGGATGACTAAATGCTACAGAGGGCCTGGCTGCTGGTGAGACAGCAGGGTTGACCCTTAACAAAGAAGGCAAGGCCACCAAGCCCCCTGCTTCCCCTGGGATGGACAAAACAGCCCTGCACAGGCTGGCCTTGTGTCTTCTCTCCGCAGCACGGAAGCCTGCATGTGACCAGGCAGAGGCAGCTGAAGAGCAGTTCTATCTGCCTTTTTCTTTTTTTTGATATGTTTCCCTGCCTTAGGCCCTTGGGGGGGCCAGGCTACTCCACTGGGGCTCTTGGCATGGCTCCCACACACAGCCACACTAAACTATGCGTACTATGCGTACCTAGTTGACGATAAGGAAAAGTGGCCCTCAGGTGGCACTTGGTGCTAAGGCCTGTCCTGGAAACAGAAGCGCCTGCCAGCATACGACCAAGCAGGCAAAGCATGGCTTGGGGTGCAGTCCCCTTTCACCCCATCCACCTGGAGCAGTTATGCAGTGTGGAAACTGTACAGCTGTGTCAGGCAGTCCTGTGTCCTTGCCCAGGTAAAGTTTTTGGGTACTGATCCTAAATCCCAGCAGTCCTGTGTCCTTGCCCAGGTAAAGTTTTTGGGTACTGATCCTAAATCCCAGCAGTCCTGTGTCCTTGCCCAGGTAAAGTTTTTGGGTACTGATCCTAAATCCCAACACTTTGTCCCTGGGTCTCTGTTCCTTTAGCCTTGTTGCTCCCGCCCTTAGGGACCTGTCTTCCTCCTCTGACCTTTCAGTCCGGACAGTTCCCCTGGACCCATGGAGCCCATCAAGGGATCCCCACCAGATATTCAGACCATCGCCGACCAAGACGGAGCTCAGTCTACATCTGCCCTGTGCTCTTGGGCTGCAGAAGCTTCTGCCAGGTCTGAGCTCTTCTCCCATCTGTCTCCATGCGTCCTAACACGTCAGCCCCAAGAAGCAAAAGAGGAAGCCAAGGAATGGGTTGGCTCCTTTGGCAACACCAAAGCAGTCCCTTTCACTTACCCATAGCCCAGCCTCTTGGCGGCAGTTAACGTACAATTTCTACCATCTCTCATTCCTGCTTTGCCCACACACTCAAGTCCCAAGACCCCAAAGCCTGTGGGAGAGACTCCGCCATGGCCCCAGCTGTTTACCAGGGTGTCAGGTCCATTCCAAGTCACTGGTTCACGGGATGGGACAGAGGAGGGGGATGAGCCTCCTTACCAGTCTGAACTGTAGCTCTGTCAATTCTCCCAGTGACCCTCTAGAGTGGGCAGGGATGCTGAGGCTCTGAGAACAGATCCGGCCTCTCTCCTGGCTGCACAGCGAGGGGCCCAGTGAGGGACCCACAAGCTGTGCTTTTTCTGCTCCACTCCCTACCTTAGGCCACCTGGGAAAACAGAAAGTATGGAATTCATACATCAAACAAAGAGCTTTGTTTCTGACATTTGCATCCTAAGAACTCAATCCTCAAAGGCAGAAGGGCCTTGAGCAATTGTTTCCAAGATCTCTGTTACGATAGAGAGTGCTGGAAGCCGATAGTACAGCCAGCGTCTCGGGCTCTGCTCAGACCTGACTTGCAGTGGGCTTGCAGTGGGGCCTGGAAGTTGGTGCGTCTTAGCAAGGGAAGTTCGGGGAACCCAGGTTAGACCTACTCAGCTGCAGTCTACAAATGAAGAAACCGGCCCAGATGGTGGGGACAGACTTGCCATCAACAGCTATCAGGGCTGGCTATTTGGAAAAGTTCAAGAACGTCTGAGTTACTGGCTCTGCCTGTCTACACCTATTGGCTCGAGTTCTCTGTCTGCCATTTGGAATAATCCTGCCCTAATTCTTTGGAATGCTGTCTCAATTCAACACAACCATGTACGGGAAGCCTTCAGCGCAGTTCCTGGCACGTACAGGTGCCCGGCACTCGGGAGCTTTTATAGTAGCGTTTAAGTAGTAGTGTTATTTACCATTCACTTTGATTTCTCCAAGCGATAAGGTGGCCAGGTTCCTGCATTCAACCTGACAGCCTGGCATTCCAGCTTCCTGCGGGGACATGAAAACTGAAGAATGGACCCGTTTGGTACCACTGTTCTGAACTTGAAGAACGAGTGCCCGAATCACGGTGCATTGGAGACGTTGCTCAGAGCAGAAATCCACTGTCGGTTGGACATCCGCCAACGATTTTAAATTAAATATGTATGTCTGCAAGCTGTGGTCATATTTTCAAGGAGAAAATCTAATGGCACTTACCACTGGGCTTATGATTCTGTGAACACCCAGACTTCGCCCCCAGAGGGTGGAGCGCAGTTCACTTGCTGAAGACGCCTGTGCTGGCCAGACTTAATAGGGCTGGACCCAGGTCCACCCGGACCGGGCCTCTGTTAGCCCATCTGAACAATGGGGTAAGCTCTGCAATTGCAGGGGTAAGACTTCCGAGTGGAGGGCACGTGCCTTTCCTGCTGCCTCCAGAGGCCCGTGGGATTCCCAGGTAAGATTCTCATGGGCCCAGAGGTGAGCTTTGTGTCTGACTTCCCTAGGACAAACCGTGTGTTCCCAGGCTCTGGCCATCTGCTCCACTCTCCCTTCCACCCCTGCCAGCACCAGTCCTCCGTGCCTGTAAGACTAAGCTCTGCTGCCACTTCCTCCAAGAAGCCCACCTGGCTTCTCCCCCGGGGATGTGTCCTCCCGTTCTCCTCTGGGACCCCTCTGAGGCACTTCCTTATGTGTATGAGAATCCCTCCTTTTCCAGGGCAGAGATGCTACTCACCTCGCCCTGGGCCTCACCAAAGGCCTTGCCCACAATGTGCAGGCACAAATTAACTTCACTGACTGCCTTATGAGAACCATCTGGGTAGCCTGCCCCTGCCTGTAGCCTTCTCCCATCACCACGACCTTAAACAACATCCACCACTCAAGAAATAGATGTTAGCATGTGTCACTAATGTCACTCTTCTCTGCACACTTAACCTTCTCTGAAGAGGGGCTGCTTATTCCCATGAATGGGTGAGGGGTATTCTTTCCTAATGGCACATAAACCAATGCTGCCTTTCCACTGGTGCCATCTTGTCCCCATTTGAGAGCTGAAATTATAGGGACATAAAGGTAAGTCGCTTGCCCAGACCTGTAGCTAGTTCATGATAGGGTGAGGCTCTAGACTTGGGAGTGCCATGGGTCGGGAATTCTTATTGTGTGCTGCCCAATGGCCCCAGTGACTCCAGTCTCCTGCTCTTCACATCCTGTGTGATCCCCTTCCCTGGAGAACTGATGACTTGCTCCTAAGGAACAGAATAGGGCACACGTGATAAACGTCACCTCTGAGACAGCCCCGGGAGACTCTGGCTCCCCTCTTGCTCCCTATCTCACTTCCTTGCTTTGATCGAAGTCAGTTGTCACATCGTGAACTACTTTTTGAGAGACCCAAGTGTAGGCAGCCAATAGCCAACAAGAAGCTGAGGCCCTCAGTCCTGTGACCTGCCAACCATGCCAGGAGTGAGCTTGGAAGCCCGTCCAGCCCGGTGGCACCTGCAAATGGCTATAGTCCTCAATAGTAGCCTGTGAAAGACCCCAAGCGGGAGTCTTGCTGAGTAAAGCCCAATTCCTAACCCACAGAAAATGTGAGAAAATGTGCCCTGTCTTAAGCCACTAAGTTTGTTGTAAGCCTCTAAATGTCATTTAAGCTATCAGGTTCAAATTAAATCCTGGAGGGATTATCTCCAGAACCAGTAAAAATCCTTGAAAAATAGCGGTTAAAACCAAAGGAAGAGGAGAAGGAAGCAACACATTTCAGTCCTGCGGCCTTCATTCCTTGCCCCAGGAGTCATTTGTCACACAGCAATGGATGACTGATTGACTCCAGTATTTAACACCACACGTTTACTATGTTAGGTACCCGAACACAGAGAAGGATTGCCAGTCTGGTAGGATAAGGCATGTGTGTGTGATTGAGCAAGAGTGGGTTGCAGAGGGGCTGCCCCCCTGACATGGCCGAGGGGACAGGGAAGGCACAGCAGTGTCATTCACAGAGCCAGGTGCTGAAAGGTGAGCAAGAACTGGCCTGGTGAAGAAGGCAGGAGGATGGGAAGGGGAGGACAGGAACACACATTCTCTGCTTGTCCTCAGTGGATGGAGAGATTATTAAGACCCTGCATTTAGCAAGAGGGCTTGACATGAGCAACCCAGCACATCTCCAGAGCCTGTGAGTCAGCACCCTCTTCCTGGTTCAGAGAGTGGGACGGGCAGGGACAGCAAGCAGAGGCCAGGGTCAAAGACAGTGTGTTGTTGCCTTGCAGCCAGGGTCAGGGGGCCTGTGGGTTAAACACTAGGAGCGCAGGCGGGGCTGGAATAAAAAGGCCTGCGATGGCGTCAGCATCGGAATCATTGGGTCTGGCCCCTTTTTGTCCATTCTAAGCTCCTTGTCTTAGCTCTCCGGGGAGGAGCTGAGTCATTAACAGACCCTTTCCCCAAGGATGGCCCAGAAACTTCGAGGGAGGAAAGAAGGCCAGGCCAAGCCCTGGGGGGAAGCAGCAGAGAAGCCAGCACGTCCCTGACCCTATTGGGCAGCCCAAGCATGGAGGAGGCAGGGGCCTGGCTTCTGGTTCTGCCTCTGCTGCTGACCCAGGGGTAGGGTCTGGGTGGGGACAGACAGTAGAAGTTTGTGCTTTAAAGCCAGACTGACCCAGTGGGAGTCCAGCTCTGCCACTTACCGGGTATGCTCTCTGGCCAAGAGCTTGAGCTCTGTGAGCCTCAGTCTCCTTGTCTGTAAAATGGGAGTTAACAAGCTAAGCATGCAGGCAGGCTCCTACAGTGCTAGCTACTGGGGAGACTGAGGCAGGAGGGTCACTGGAGTGTAGGAGTTCAAGGACAGCCAAGGCCACCTAGTAAGAGCTTGTCTCAAACTAACAGCAGCAAAAAGATAATATTGCCTACAACACAGGACTGGCATGGTGTTCAGATGAAATCCATGGGTGTGGGCCAGACACATGAGGACCCTCCAGCCCTCAGATGCTATAATTCTCTGGAATCTGCTGGCCCCATCTCAGGAGAAAGAGCTGCTACTGGCAGTCTCCTCTGCAGAGACATCCACATTCATGATTTCATCTCAATTTTTCAAAGAACCCATTTTATAGAGGGGAGACAGACCAGGAGGGGGTTGTCTACAATAATCAATCCACCAACTCATTTTTATTGAGCACTTGCTGTGCACCAGGCCCTGTGGATCACATTTAAGCCACAGAACAATTGCCTGAGTCGTCTCAGTTACTGACCAGGAGACTCATGGGAGAAGAATGTACCCAAGGTCACAGAGCTGTAAGTGCTGAAGCTGCAATTTACCCACAGGCACTTGGTCCTCAGAGTCTAGCTCTTAACCTCTGTGCTGTGCTGGAATATTGAGGCAGAGTTAGGCTTGGAAAAATCCCAGGCCTCCTGATGCCTGGCCTAGAGCTATCTTGTTTCCTCTTATTCTTTTAGAATTTTTTTCTAATGTGTCAAAATACATGTCATAAGATTTACCATCTGGGCCTTTTAATTTTTTTTTTTTTTTTTTTTTTTTTTTTTTTTCAGTTCTGGGGATTGAACTTAGGGTCTCTTTACCACTGAGTCACCTCCCCAACCCTTTTTATTTTTTATTTTAAGATGGAGTTTCACTAAACTGCTAAGGGTCTTGCTAAATTGCTGAGGCTGGCCTCAAACTTTCGATCCTCCTGTCTCAGCCTCCTGAATCGCTTAGATTAACAGGCGTGTGTGCACATGCCGGACTCCATCTCAGCTGTTTTTGAAGTGGACAGCTTGGTGGTGTGGTATTCATCCACAGTGTTGTGCAATCAACCTCCAGAGCCCGTTTCATCTTGTAAAACTGAAAATCTATAATCACTAAACAATGGCTCTCCACCTCACTCCCACCTGGAGTTGCTGGCAGTTGCCATTTTACTTTGTGTCTCTATGAACTTGGCTTTTCTAGGATGGAGCTGTCCTGACTCATGAAAGCCTGTCTCTGCTTTGCTGTTGAGTCATCTGTGCTCCATGTCAATGAGATGAGTGGTGTGTACAGCCAGGGCCCAGTTCAGAGGCAGCCAAGCTCTTCCAGGGTGGGTGGTCAGGGAGGGCTGCCTGCAGGAGGAGGAGGCAGGGGAGGAAGAGACAGGAAGGTCTACACTCCTTGTTCCAGAAGGTGAAGAGGTGGTGGGGAGTGTGACTCAGGGATGCTCGGCTCCTGTGACCTGCCCTTTGGTTTATGACAGCCACCTCAGCAGCACCAACCTTTGCCCCCAGGTGAGTTCCCTGGGATGGGTGGAGGCACCAGGCCATCCTAGAGAGCCAGCGGCTTGCCGAGGGACCGAAGCGTCCAGAACCATGGGAACAGGGCTGCGCAGCCAGTCCCTGCGAGGACCGCGGCACTCCTATGGGAAGCTGCAGGAGTCCTGGGGAAGGCCGGTGGAGGGCCCGCTCCGCCGGGCGCTGAGCCTCAGGCAGGGGCGAGAGAGGTCCTGGTCCCAAGGCCTCGATGGAGGAGCAGAAGGGCTGAAAGTCCCTAGTCAGAAGGGGCAGCCCGAGCGGAGTGCGGGGGACACGGAGCAGCTGATCCAAACCCCGCCCAGAGGCGGCCGGTGGTGGCTGAGCCAATGCCGGCAGGTATGGCCGGGGCGAAGGACGGGGCGTCCTGGAGCGGGTCTCCCCGAGCGGGGCGGGGCGGCGAAGGCTGGCAGGGAGGCGCTCAGCCCGGCGTCTTGGGCGAGGCTGGAGAGGCAGCGAGTCCCGTGGGCTGCCGCCGAAGGTCTTAGGACGGGCGGGTGGGGACAGGTTGAAGGCGCTCGGAGCGGCGGTGCGTGGGATGGGTGCGCGGAGCAGGCCGGCCACCTCGCCCCGGAGCAGAGAGCCGGACCCTGGGGCGGCGGGCGCCCGGCCCCTCCGCGCCTCTGCTGCCCGCGGGTCGCCGGCCCGCGGCGCGTCTCCGGGGGTCTGCCGCCACCGCGCGGCCGTGGCTGGAACAGCACCAGAGCCCCCGCCGGGCCGCCGGCCCTGGCGGCTCAGCTCTCCACCTTGGCGTTCCAGCAGGTGAGGAGAAAGTGGGACAGCTTCGTCACCAGCTTCCCCAGCGTGACCCTGAGTCGGCCAGCCTCCCCGAAGCCCCCACGGGACAGCAGCTAGAGGTGCTGGAAATATGGTGGCCCTTGCTGCGCCCCAGGGACCGGCCTCTTCACGGCTCCTGTGGACTGTGTGCTCCAGCCTTCCTCACGGGGCCGGAGAAGGCCTCTGTCACCAGCCCACCAGAGCCCCGTGTTGCTGCCTGCCTTGACTCTGTCCTTCCCGCCCCAAGCCCGGCTCTCAGCAGAGACCCCTGGCTGAGCAGAAGGTGCTCGGCTCTGCCCTTGGACTAGGAAGCCCGTGAAGGTCTCAGGAATCTGCTCGGAAGTGGCAGCTTCTTTGTCCCCAGCCCCACACAAGACCTGTCATCCACTTCAAGACAGAGCTTGGTGAAGCCAGGGCTCAGGGGTCCCTCACAGACGTCAAGCCCTGGAGTGCAAGGACCGCTCTGGACGGTCCTCAGTGTTGGGCACTCTGAGAGGCCCATGCCCGTATGTTACCGACTTCCGGCCTCACAGTATCCTGATGAAGGAAACAGGGGAGGCCTTCCTTCCCATGTGACTGAGAGGGAAACTGAGGCAGGGGGTCATTGTATGGATGTACCTAGCCCCACCCTGCACCCCCATCCAATGCCCACCTTTGGGGTTGTAATAAAGATGCTGAGCCAAAAGAAAGGCTTCGCCAGTGACTAACTCAAGTTCAGAGCCTCTCTCGGCTGTGACGTATGCTGGGCCCAGAGCCCAAGCACGGCTTCCTCAGAGGATCAGAGAAGGTGAAAAACTCTCCCAGGGCCACACAGAGGGGAGTGGTCTGACTCCAAGAGCTTGAGCTCTCTGAGAGACTCTGCATTTCCTGTGGGGTCCCCAGGGCTCTCCAGGACTGGCAGGTCTAAGGTCAAAGGTGAGGGAGCAGCAGGCACCTAGCACAGGGACTGTATGGGGGTTGACGAGGCCTCACAGAGGAGTGGGCTCCCTCAGAGCCCAGAACCCTGGCAGGGTCATGTCCTAGGAAAATGTTGTCCCAGACAGCCAGTGGGAGCCTGGCTCTGAAATCAGACTGTGGAACCATCGAGCCCAGCTAATTGCAAACTTGAGGTCCCTCCTGCTCAGCACCCTCCACAGAAGCACTGGGGTGCATCTGGGAACCCCCAAGACTCCAGGAAGCAGCTCGAGTCCACAGCTGTGCCCTGGAGGCTCATCTCGGCCTCCCGGCCCTGCAGTTCTACTCAGCATGTTCTGCGACCTGCCTGTCTAGTGCAGTTCCACAGGGAGCTGGCCTGCTCCCGGCACAGTGCCTAGCTTGGTGTGGCCCTTCGTACAGCTCAGTGAATGATTGCTGAGTAGGAGTGGCTCAGGGTCACCTGTGAGCACGGCTGAGTGGACCTGCGGCTCATGGGTCTGGGCTGTTCCTCAGGCAGGGTGATCCCTACCTCAATCTCACCAGCAACCCCACGGACAGGAAGCTCATTTCCGGGACCCTTGGGAAAGCCCCAGCCACACACTGGTGGGTGGTGACCCAAGATAGCCCCCACCATTCCTCCCATCTCCTCGGCCTATTAGCCTTGTCTGTCACACCTTCTCCTGTGGAGACCCTTGAATGTCTCCCCAAAACCCATGTGCTAAAGACTTAGTCCCCAGAGTGGCATTGTTGGGAGATGATAGGACCTTTGAGAGCTGGGGCTCATGGGACAGCCTTAGGTCATTGAGGGTATGCCCCTGAAGTGGACTGTGGGACCCCAGTCTCTTTCACTTTCTCTCTTTACTTTCTGGCCACAGTTTTGCTATGTCCCACCATGATAAACTGCCTCACCACACAACCAAAGCAACTGAGCCAATCCATCGTGGACTAGAACTTCCAAAACTGTGAGGCAAAAAAAAATCCTTTTATTCTATTATCTCAGGTATTTTGTTATAGTAACAAAAAGCTGACAAACACATTTCCCATCAAAAGCAGAGACTATTTCCCCTCTCTGAATCTGGATGAGCTGCGTGATCTGCCTGAACCAAAAGACTGTTGTGAAAGTGCCGTTCAGGGTTTTGAGGTCTAGTGCCATTCAGATCTTGCAGTTCCTACTTCTTGATCCTGTTCTTCCTTCCCTGGGAAATCAGCTGCCTGTTGAGAAGGCCAGGCTGTCCTGCTACAGAGATCATGTAGAAGTCAGGGGCCACAAGGAGCAGGACTAAGGCAGTCCCACAACCAACACCAACTGCCCCAATCCTCAGACCACGGCCCAGTTCCCAACTGATGGCAGCCTGAGTTGTTCCAGCTGACCATAGAGCAGAAGAATCATCCAACTGAGTCCAGTCAACCCTCAGATGTAAGAAACCCTTCTGGCTCTGCATCACTAAGCTTGGGGTCATATCATAGTTCTAGTGCTGCTATGACAAATAGCCGCAAGCTGGTGTCTTAAAGAACAGAAATGTATTCTCTCACAGTCTGGAGGCCACAGGTCCAAAACGAGGAGGTTGTCAGGCTGTGCTCCCCCTGAAGTTCCTAGGAAAGAAGAATTCTTGGGCTGGGGATATAGCTCAGTTGGTAGAGTGCTTGCCTAGTGTGCACAAGGCCCTGGGTTCAATCCCCAGCACCACAAAAAAAAAAAAAGAAGAAGAATTCTTCCTGCAACTCGCAGGTTCTAGTAGCTGCTGGCCATCCCTAGTGTTCCCAGTCCCCAGCTCTCATCACGTGGCATTTTCCCAGTGCGTCTAGGCCTACGTTTCCCTCTTCTTGTAAGGACGCTGGTGGTACTGGATTTACGGTACTGTCTGACGTCCTAACTTGACTCCATTTGCAGAGACCCTGTTTCCACATAAGGACACACTCATAGATTCCAGGTGGACATGAACCTCAGGGGGGGACAAGTTCAACCCAGTGGAGGTGAGTAGTTTGAGATGCACAGTAGCTCACCAAAACACCTCCTCCCCAGGACCTGGCACAAGGGGAGCGCCCAGCAGGGCATCCATTTCCCTGGAGCTTCTTATCCCTGCGGAGGACAAAGCCAGCGAGGAACGGGTATTTGATATGCTGTCCTGCAGGAACAAAGCCACCCATGCTGCAGCCTGGCTGCCACAGCAGGGTGTGACCTTGACAACAGGCTCCGGGTCTATTGGAACAGCAGTTCCAGGCTTGAGGAAGGTAGGGGGTGGCCCAGGAGACCCAGACCAGTCAGTACTAGTCCCCGGGGAATCTTGACAATCAAACAGTGGCAGAAAGAGGGAAGAGAGGCCGTGTTCCAGAGCACTGACCGGGACCACACTCCTGGGCCCTCTGCCAGGTTGCTGGCGGGCCGAGGGAGACAGTGCCGTGTAGTGGTCAGCCACACCAGAGATGGAGTCCGACTGCAGGGTTTGAGTCCTGACCCTACCACTTGGGGGTTTGTGATCCTGGGCAAGCCACTTACTCTCTCTGCCTCAGTTTCCTCATTTATAAAATGCAGCTTAGGACAGCAGGTGGCTCCTAGGGTCATGGCAAGGCTCCCTTGAAGGTAGGTAGGCTAGAACATACTTCCCGCCTCACACCTGCTCACGCGTCTCCAGGACTGGGGGCTCACTCCTGATCAAGCACCACCCTTCAGAGGTGACCGCTGCCCTCCAGGCGCTCACAGGCCAGCTGGGGAGGAGACAGACAGACAGACAGACGGCTGCCGCTCTGCTCTGAAGCGGAATGAAGTGAAGGCTGGTTGGGCAGCGAGGTGGGGGAGACCCGCCGCACATCTTCCCTGGTCCCCGCAAGCTCTCTGCGGGAGGGGAAAGCATCTTGCAGGGGAAACGGGGCCGCTCGGCTGCACTAATGGGGGAAGCAATGAGGCGAGCAGGGACACCGTGTCCTCGCCTCCGCAGGGCCGGGGCTGCAGATCTGGGCTGCAGAGGCCCTTGAGCCCAGCAGATCCAGCCCATTTATTTTACAGATGAGGAAGCGGAGGCTCCCGCAGCGGGACAGAGGCTGATCTGCAGCTCTCGCCTGAGCTTCAGCCTCCCACCCGGAACTCTGCAGGGCTCAGGAGCCGCCAAGCTCTTGGGTGCAGCTAGTGAGGGCTCAGGCCTGGGCGTCCAGCCTGAGTCCATGTCCCCTCCCCACAACTGACTCTTGAGCAGCCACTGCCCTTCCCTGATCTTTTTAAAATATACTGTTTAGTTGTAGGTGGACATAATACCCCTATTTTTTTTTATGTGGTGCTGAGGCTTGAACCCAGGGCCTCATTCATGCTAGGTGAGCGCTCCACCACTGAGCCACAACCCGGCCCCTTCTCCACTCTTAATTCTCTCTCTGTAAAATGGGATGACGCTCTCCTTGGGGCTGAAGGTTAGGTAGGATGCCAAATGTGCTAAAGCTTTGCAAACTTCAGAGGGTCTTATCCTGAGCGAGAACCTCATCTCCTCCTTCTTGACACCCTCAACAAGCTGGAGAGAAAAGTGCAGAAGAGATCTGAGGCCAAACTGCCTGAGTTTAAATCCTGGCCCTCCCACTCACTATCTGGGCAGCATCAGTCAAGTTACATAACCTCTCTGTGCCTTGATTTCCTCGTCTGTTCAATAAAAGTAGCAATCCCTCTCTGCAGGGTTTTTGTCTGACCCAAGTTAACACATGTGGAACATTAGGGCAGTTAGTTGGCCCTCCGTTCAAAGTAGCCAGTTCTCAGGAGTTTTCCCATTTGACCTTGAGAAGGTCTTCCCTCGGAACCTCGGTAGCCTCCTCTGGAAAATGGGGCTGTTAATAATAGCCCCTGGCCCGAGGTGTCTGGGGAATGAGAGGCCAAGGCACACGCTGTGCTGAGCTCAGGGCCAGCCCCGGGGCGGGCGGCTCAGTGAGAGCCTGGGAAGCCTGGCACAGGGACCCAGCATGTCCTCAGCTCACCTCGGCTAGGCCAGGCCTTGGCAGGGCTGTGGGCGGCAGGGAGGGACCATCAAGATCCCAGACAGAGGGGGCCCTGGGCCTCCCAGGATGTGGTCTCACTAAGCACCCAGTGGGAATGGGAGTGGGAAGAAGTCCCCACGACTCTTCACCTTGCTTCCTGCCCCCACGGTGGCTGTCACTGCCCCTCCCTGCCACGTCTCCCCTCTCTGAGCCCCAGGCACAGCAGTAGATCCCAGCCTCCTGGGGCAAGGCCCGCTCAGAGGACTTCAGAAAGGACGAGACACAACCCTCTTCCCGAGGCCCAGCAGGGCTTCGCACCGAGAACCAACTGCACCCTGCAGCTGCTCAGGGTGCAGATGTACCCTGAGGGACAGCAGAGGGAGCTGGGCTCACCCTATGGAGCCATGGGGGAGGGTGTGGCCAGTGGGGGGCACGGAGCTGGCAAGGGACAGCAGGAAGAATGGGCCTAGCACAACTTTTACTGGGCAACCACAGGAAGACAAGGGGCAGGACTTCCGGATCAAGAAGGCAAGCCCAAGAGCCCCTGTTTCACCTGGGAACCCCAGGGAAGCCACACAGGATGTGCCATAGCTTGGGAAGATTCCCAGTGGCCACTCCAGCACAGGGGACAGGGACAGAAGACGAAGGGCAGGCAGAGCCTGCTGGGAGGAGTGCCACAGTCTGTTCCGGCCTTACAGTCAGGGTCTTAAGGCCCATGGGAGGGTGGGCTTGACTGGGCCCCACACAGTGAGGTGACAGGGCCCAGCGCCTGTAGCCTCATCCGCCTGGCCCGCCGGCCCCACCCACAGCTACTTCCATAATGTCCTTCCCTCTGCCTTCTTTCCTTCTGCCCAGGGTCACCTCCCCTGTAGCAGCCCTGGGGCAGAGGGTGCTCGGGCATCCCCTTCCCAGTGCAAGGCCTGGGCCTGACTTCAGGAGGTCGATGGGCAGCAGGCCTCACTGTCCCTGCCTTACCGATGGCGGCCCAGGTTTGCCTGTGGCTGGATCCCTTCCCCTCCTTCCCCACCCGCCCCCTACTTCTCTTCCCACCCCCAATCTGGAGCCAACGTCCCACCTATCTACCTTGGCTCCACGCTGTCACCTCCCGGGGCACGGACACCAGACAATGGCTAGTGAGTGCATCTCCGTCACAAGAACAGAGACAGCTGGAAGGACAGGACTCAAAGCTGTTCTTCCTTCCCTGGAGAACAGACCTGGGGGCCCCAGGAAGCCTTCCAGAGCCTGTATGGGGCCTCTGCTGCCTGCAAAGTCCATGGCCACTTCAGAGTCACTTTCCCAGGGAGCCCCGTCCCTGCTCCTGCCCAGAGTCCTGACCCCCCAGGTGCAGAGTGCTGGGTGCCGGTGGTTCTCCTGTTCGTCAAGTTGGGTGATTCATGTGCTCACCAGGTGTGTGACCTCTGGGGTACCCTTTACTTTTCTAGGTTTCACCTTGTTTATCTAAAAAATGGAAGAATTGAATGGGTTTTCAGGTACAATCAATTAACAGGGAACTCAACCAAAACTCGCTTAGGGAAAACAAATGCCTTGACTCACATAATTGAAAAGTCCAGACCCAGTGCTACCTTCAGGTATGGCTTGATCAGGGATTCAGAGCCATCCCTAGGATCTCTGTTCTCCCTCTCCCTCTCCCTCTCTCTCTCTTTCTCACATACACACACTCTTTTCTCTCCTCCTGGCCTTCTTATGGAGCTGCAGTAACTCCAGCCCTCTAAGCTAAAGCCCCAAAGAAGAGTGCTTACTTCTGTCTGAGAAGTCTTTGCAAAAGCCTCGGTTCAAAAGAGGTCACATGCTTATTTCTGAATCAATTCTCTGACAGAGGCGACGGGAGACTAAGTGGTCAAGCTTGAATTGACTTGCAGGAGTCCCATGGGGGCAGGACAGATTCTCCAAAGAAAGCAAGAAGCTGCCACAAGACATAGAGTAAGTGGCCTGAGGTCACACAGTCCCCACTCCTTCCCCAATTCCACACTCCTACACATCACCCCCACCTGAACATCTAAGAGGGACCTCAGGTCCCACATGTGCCAAGTCTTCTCTGGTCTTCTGGCCCACCTCGCTCCCCATCTTGTTCAGGCAACTCCAGCATAGTGGAGCCAGGAACCTCACTGGTCAGAGACTCTTCCTGGCCGCCACATCCCACCTCCACCCACTAACTTCCCTGCCCCTCTTCAAAATGCACCCAGACTCAGAGCCTTCTCTGGGGCTCAGCTCCATGGCCCTGCGGTAGGCGGGGGCTACTGGAGAGCTGGGCTTCCCTCTGCAGTCTTTTGAATTTCCCAGCATGTTTCTGCCCTGACCCTGACCCTGACCCTGACCCTGATCCTGACCAAGCATCATTCATCCATTCAGCAAATAAGTGCCAATGTCTGCTCTGGAGTGACCTCGGAGCCCTAAGCAAGCAAGCCTCAGGCCTGGATTGTTGCAAACCAAAGAAAAGATGTCCCAGAAAGGACTTGGACATGCAGAGCACCAGGCGGCTCAGTTATGAGCAATATTTGCAAAGCCAAATTAATATGATTAATGACTATTTATTAAACCAAAAATCATCACATAACTCTGTTAAGAGGGCAGAGAAAGAAGATCCGCATGTTGGGGCAGGGTGGAAATAGGAAAGCTAAATCTTCACCTCCCAGAGTAGGAAGTCGCAGATGAAGTTCAAATACACAGACCCAGGGACTCACAATGCAAGCATTTGATCTGGAATTGTGGAGATAAATCCCAGAGGAAACACCTGGTGGGGTGGCTCCCCTGGGTGTGTGGTGGGACAAGGCGAAGGGTCACAGATCTTAGACTATTTGCTTTTTAAAACTAAGTACACACACTTCTTTGATAAAAATAAAAATGAAATGAAAAAATAAATGGAACAGATTTATAAATTACTTATGAGGTTCTGACCTCGTGACTATAAGGAATAGATGTTTTGGAAATAAGTCTCTTGAAGATCATTTCAAAAAGCACCACGGGGGGCTGGGGTTGGGGCTCAGTGGTAGAGCGCTTGCCCGGCAGGTGTGAAGCCCTGGGTTCCATCCTCAGCACTGCATATAAATAAATATATAAATAAAACAAAGGCCATCGACAACTAAAAAATAAAATTTAAAAAAATAAAAACAACACAGGATGATTGGCAGAACTGGAAGATGGTCTAGATCCTAGATGATAGAGTGGCGACCCTGCAATGCTGAGGGTCAGGGAGGAGTTCTCAGACCCACACTGAACGAAGTGGCTCAGGTGGAAGAACGAGGTTCTGCGGTATTTGCAACCTGTTCTCAAAGGATATAGGGAGAAATTTTGCATAGCTGCATATATTTAACTACATATATATGTCAAAGAATGTACATCGCAAAGCACAGTGGCAGCGACTGGTGATCAGGTGGAGAGTACGCCAGAATTCACTGCACTTTCCTCCAACTTTTCACACGTTGAACTTTTTTCAAAATAAGTCCTTGATTTTTTTTTTTTTTTTTTTTTTTTTTTTTTTGTGCCATGGATTGAACCCAGGGGTGCTTAACCACTGAGCACTCCCCAGCCCTTTTTATATTTTATTTTTAAAAATTTTTTCGTAGTTGTAGATGGACGGCATGCCTTTATTTTATTTGCGGTGCTGAGGATGGAACCCAGGGCCTCACACGTGCTAGGCAAGCGCTCTGCCACCGAACCCTAGCCCCGGACCCTTTATATTTTATTTTGAGACAGGATCTTACTGAGTTGCTAAGGGCCTCACTAAATTGCTGAGGTTGGTCTTGAACTTATGAACCTCCTGCCTCAGCCTCCTGAACTGCCAGGATTACAGGGTGCACCACCGCACCTGGCTTCAAAATAAGTGTAAAAACTAAAGTAATATGATCACATCACTAGAAGAGACAGTATGCGTCTCCTAAGGGGAGCGACAGCTGGGACATATTCTAGCCCCCCAAATTCACAGCTGTGTTTTATCAAGCTTCAGATCCAGCTCTCAGTTCACAAGAACCCTGGGGACAGAGCAGGTTCAACTACACCACAAAGGCAATCAGCCAGATTCAGGTGGGGGGCGGGGGCGGTCCCTAGAGGATGAACAGCCCAGTTTTTATCAACAAATAAATTGCCAAGAAAAAACCAAAGATGGACGGGGATATTCTAGATTAAAAGACACATGACAAAATTCCCAACCACAATGTATTAACTTTATTTGGATACTAATTCAAACAAAATGAGAGGGAAGGAAGGAGAGAAAGTATTTCTGAACCGTGGAACACTTGGGACTTTGAGCATTGATCAGCTATTTGATACTATACGATTATTCTTTCTTAGGGGTGAAAATTATACAAAACCTCTGTGTCCATGGGTTTTGCTATAAGATTCGACAACCGTGGGTCAAAATATTGGGGAGAGCTGTGGGTGTATCTCAGTGGGGCCGGGGGGGGGGGGGGCACTTGCCTAGCGTGCATGAAGCCCTGGGTTCCAACCCCAGCACCACAAATTTGCATCTAGAAGCCAGGTGCAGTAGCACACATTGCTAATCCCAGCAGCTCCAGAGGCTGAGGCAGGAGGATCTCGAGTTCAAGGCCAGCCTCAGCAATTTAGTGAGGCTCTAAGCAACACAGTGAGACCCTGTCTCTCAATAAAATATTTTAAAAAGGGCTGTGGTTCTGTGGTTGAGTGCCCTTGGGTTCAATCCCCTGTACAAAAAAAAAAAAAAATTGCATCTAGATTTTTTTTTCTTATCACTAGTCCCTAAACGATGTAGTATAACAACAATTTGCATAGCATTTACATTTCATTAGGCATCATACGTAATCTAGAAATGACTCAAAGTATATGGGAGGATGTTCCTGCGTCACGTGCAGATACTATGTCATGTTATGTAAGGGACTGAGCATCCTCACAGTTAGCTATCCGCTGGGGGTTCTGGAATCAATCCCCCAAGTATACCCAGGGCAACTGTCGGAGTTACATGAATAAAACATTCCTCATCTCTTGGATTACTTTAATCGCTTGTGGATGGTGAGGGGAACAGATGAGAATGTCCACAAGCAGAATGTCCAACCCTGAGCTGATGCTGCTGAAGCCGGGTGACAGTACTGGTAGACATGAGGTGCCTAATTTGGCACATACATCCCAAATTCTTCTTAATGGAGAGTTTCGTTTGTTTGTTTTTGTGATACTGGGAATTGAACCCAGGGGCCTTAACCACAGAGCCACATCTCCAGCCCCTTTTTATATTTTATTGAGAGACAGGGTCTTGCTGAGTTGCTTAGGGCCTCAGTAGGTAGCTGAGGCTGGCTTTGAACTTGTGATCCTCCTGCCTCGGCCTCCTGAGACACTGGGATCACAGGCATGTGCCACCACACCTGGCCATATGGAGAGTTTTGAAAAGCAGTGTCTTCTTGAGTCCCGACCACGTGGAAATGGCTGCCACACCCAGCAGACAGAGAGCTCTGTACCACAAATCGCCTCCTGGATATGAGGCTGGGGTCCAGGGTGCTGTCAACAACTCACAGAGGGCTCCATCTGACGAAGACCTTGCTGACAACTGTTTCATAAAATGTACCCGGGCTGGGGACGGTGCTCAGGGACAGAGCACTTGTCTGGCATGTGTAAGGCCCTGGAATCCATCCCCAGTCCTGTGGGTGGAAAATGATATGTATGTATCCCCTGTTTTCCAAACAGGGACTGCAGCCACTAACTACTACTAGTTTGTTGTTGTTGATGGTGTCCTAGTGCAGATTTCACCTCTGTCGCACAGCGAGGGCACATGCTGACCCAATAAGAACCCAGTTTGGAACCCATGGCCAGAAGCCAGTGGAGACATTTGGGGTTCCAGCCAGTCCCAGCTGTGGTGGGAGGAAACAGTTATCCCGTATATTTGGAAGTCTGTGGGCAGTGTTTACTTACTGGGAAGTCTGGGTCACTTCCCCTGTGGGCGCTGGAAGCCATGTTGGCCAAAGGACACCAGCTGGAGGAGGGTCAGGCGTGGGCACTTGGGGTGGGGACATAGTGAGTAAGAAACAACCACAAACTCGGTGGCCTGGCCAGAACCACCGACATGCCGAGTGGACTTGGACAGGCGTCTCTGGACGTCAGCTCGGCTCTGAGTAGTTCTGTCCAGGTCTGGCGCAAGGGGCTGTGAATCCTTAGTCTGTGTCCTTCCAGCTCTAGTGCGGCTGGGTGCCGGAAGACCCCTTCTCCTTTCTCATCTGTGAAACAGAGACAACGAGAGGACCAAGGCTGTGGGTTGTCCCGAGCAGCTGTGAGGATCTTGAGGGGATGAAGCTCTAGGCACAGGGCTCTGTGTTCTGGGAGCTCTCACTACAGAGGATCTGCCACTGCTGTCACCTAGTGTCCCTTAGATGACAGAGGTCCAGCTCCAAAGAGACTGAACACGTCAAACTTCTGCACCAACAACCCCATAACACAGTTAAAGGATAAAACAGAGCCAGGCGTGGTGGCAATTTGGGAGGCTGAGGCAGGAGGATCAGAAGTTCGAGGCCAGTCTCAGCAACTTAGAATCTGTCTCAAAATAAAAAATATAAAGGGCTGGGGATGTATCTCAGTGGCAAAGCACCCTGGGTTCAATGCCCAGTGCCAAAGGGAAAAAAAAAAAAAAAAAAAGTAATTTTGTAGTGGAGAAACCTGATAAAGCCTATCTCAGTCAGGTGATCAAGGTCCATATCAACAGTTAATGGCACTTTTCCTCTGTGATCTTTCTCCCAAAACCAAAAACCCCAGCTTAATCATGAGAAAGACATCAGAGAAACCCCAGCTGCAGGACATTCTAAGAAATAGCTGACTAGTTGGACACGATGGCACATGCCTCTAATCCCGGTGGCTTGGGAGGCTGAGGCAGGAGGACTGTGAGTTCAAATCCAGTTTCAGCAACTTAGTGAGGCCCTAAGCAACTCAGTTAGACCCTGTCTCTAAATAAAATACAAAAAAGGCTGGGGTTGTGGCTCAGTGGTAGAGCCCTTGCCTAGCACATGTGAGGCACTGGGTTCCATCCTCAGCACCACATATAAATAAATAAATTAAATAAAGGCATTTTCCATCTATAATGAACAAACATATATTTTTTAAAAAGGGGAGTGGCTGGGGATATGGCTCAGTGGGTAGCACCCCTGGGTTCAAACCCTGGTACCAAAAGAAAGAAAAAAAGAGAGAGAGAGAGAGAGAGAGAGAGAGAGAAGGAGGGAGTCATAAAATAGAAGAACTCCAAGAACAAAGAAAAAAATGAGAACTTCTATAAATCAAAAAAAAAAAAAGACCAATAACTCATTAGGAAAATGAACAAAAGAAGAACATAATACACACCTGAAGAGAAAACCAAGCCCTGTAACCAAGGAAACCATCCAATCAACAATGAACCGTCATTTTGTGACCTATCTGATCGGCAAAATTGGAGCATATTGCTGGTGTCCCGGTGCTTAGGGAAACGGGCTCACAGGCAGGAGTGGCAATGGGCACAACCATGGAGGAAGAAATTTGGTCGTAACTTCCAAGAAAAAAATGCACGTGGGCCGTGTGTTCGTTACAGCATTGTTTGTAATAACGGAAATCAGAAGCAACCCTTGTGCCTCAATAGGAGGCTACAGTGAAGACACCAAGGTGGCCTGCGGGGCCAAGGGCAGCACTGTGGAGTGCTTATCAGGGTTGCCTCCCAGAAATGGACTTTCCACCACTCTCTGAGTTAATTACTACTATCATCCTCATTTATAGATGAAAAACTGAAGCACAGAGAGGTTAAGTCACTTTCCCAAGGTTGCATAGCTAGTAGACAACAGAGTGAGGATTTGAATGAAGAGAGATCTCTGCACGCATACACAGTTATCCCTCGGTATCCATGGGGAATGGGTTCTAGGCCCCCCTACAGACACCAACATCTATTAGAACTAAAAAGTTCAGCAGGACGCAAGACGGACATACAGAAATCGATTATATGGTTGTCCCTTGTACAGTGGCCCCAGGACCCCCAGCAGATACCAAAACCCAGATACTGACATCTCTTATAAAAAGTGGCTTAGTGATGGCAGTAATTTACACACGTCCTCCCAGCTACTTTAAGTCATCTCTGGATTGCTGGTATACTTAACACAATGTAAACAGTTGTTCTCCTGTATTGTTTAGGGAATAATGACAAGAAAAAAAATCTGTACATGTTCAGTGCAAACTCAGCCATTGCAGGCCCACACCATGCATGTCAGCAGCAAGGTGACAGTTCTGATCCGGGGCTGGCTGGACCCTCCGATGTGGAGCCTGCAGGTACAGAGGGCTGGACCCACACAAATCTGCATGCATGTTCTAAATGCAAACACCCAATTAAACAGCTGAAAGAAACACACAGTCCACCAACTTGACAGGCGTCTTGCCCTTCCAGGTGTGTGGGAGGCGGAGGGAGTGAGTAGGACTTCACCCCCTCCCCATAGGACAGGTGCCTCTGATGCTGTGGCTGTTTCTGCTTTCCCTCTTCCCTGAAGCTGTCCTCCACCCCTGACGCCTGCGCCCTCACCCTGGCCTGTCTGGCCTCCCAGCACTGACCCCAGGAGGGTGGACGGGGGAATACGAGGTCATCATTCAACTTTGAATTTCAAATGAGGCTTTTCCAGAGCCCCAAACAGAAACTCTGGCCTTGAGAGCAAGCTTCCCCCTGGAGGAGCCTCCACCATGGGGCCATCCCAGGGAGAGTAATGAAAGTCTCGGGCCACGGAGGACTCACAGTCAAGGGTTTTCAGCAGCCATCCAGGGGTGTGAGAAGGTGAGGGGGAGATGGGCGCCATTCCTTGTGTCCAGGTGGTCTGATGCATGTCCCCACCACACATTTCCCAGGACCCCCTCCCCAGGCTGTGCCCCCAGAACATTAGCACTTGCAAGTCTCCAGAAGAACCACTTAGCAAAGCATGGGGTAAAACCAGACAGGCAGGACACTGGTTCTGGACCCTGGGCCTCAGGAAGCTGCAGGGGGCTCCCCGCCGCCACCTCTGCATCCCAAGAAGATGGAATAGCCTCCCAAGGTCAGAGGCTCAGGCTGAGGGAGGACTTGGTGCCAAGAAAGGAGGCTGCTGCCTGCAATCAGGCCCTGGTCAGCAAGCGTGGACGCAGAGGAACTGAGGCCCCAGCCCAGAGTTGAGGAGCAAGACCCTCAGAGCAGGACAGAGAAGGGTGTGGGAACCAGGCACCCCTTCCTGATACTGAGCCACACTTCAGTGCTCTGATCTGCCCTGAGATAAGAAAAGGACAGGGAGAGAAACCGGGTTCGTGACCCGTCAGAGGCTTCCGAAATTCAGTGGGTTGATGAATAGAACAAAATCAAACTAAACAGCACAGAATAGGACAGAAAATAGAAACAGGACTGAGCAGCCAGGCACTGAGGCACACGCCTTTAATCCCAGCGCCTCAAGAGGCTGAGGCAGGGGGATCCCAAGTTCAGGGCCAGTGTCAGCAATTTAGTGAGACCCTCAGCAACTTAGTGAGACCTTGTGTCAAAATAAAAAGGGTCAGGGATGTGGCTCAGTGGTAGAGCACCCCTGGGCTCAAAACGCAGTACTAAAGGAGGGAAGGAAGGAAGGACAGAAAGAAGGAAGGAAGGAAACAGGAAAATGTCAAGGTGCTCTGCCTTGTTGTTGTTGTTGTTATTGTTGTTAAGTTTTTGCTACATAATTATTGATTAGATGCTGAACCAGGTTTCAGAACACAGTGAATTTATTAACCCAAGTCAAAATTCCAAGAAAGGCTTTCCCCAAAACTAAGAGAAGTAGTCTAAAAGTAAAAAGAAAGTGACCAACATTAAATGGTCAATATTAGGAATTTTGCTTCCATTAAGCAGAATTGCAGGCTTGTGGGCTGAGTTCAGTTATTAGAGAATTAGAAAGAGTTGTATTTGTCACATGAAATTTTGTGCTTAAAATCTGAACTATAGCCATTTGTTTGGTTGTTGGCCCAGTGAGGACACGAAGTCAGCCCTCCAGATCTGCAGCTTCCATGTCTGCAGATTCAACCAACTATGGGTCAAAAGAATATTTGGGGAAAAAAAACTGCAACAGTATTGAACACATACTGATTTCTTTTTTCCTTGTTATTATTCCCTAAACAATACAGTGTAACAACTATTTGCAGAACACCAGCATGTGTTAGGAGTCACCAGAGATGCCCTAGCGCTTATAGGACACCGTGGGTCCCAGGCAGTTACTATACTGCTTTGGATCAGGGATTTGAACATCAAAGTACCTGGGAGAGGCTCAGGAATCAATCTCCCACGGGTGACCACGGGCGACTGCAACTTAAGATTTTTAAATGAATGTCACTATCATCATAAAGGGACCAGTGGGTTCAATAGGCACAAGATTGGCCACTGTGATAGGGAAAGTAGGAGTGGCAATGGGGCAGGAGGGAACTGACCCCAGCCCTGGGGCCTGCAAGGAAGAGAGGCCTCAGGCAAGTCCTGAAAGTCGAGTGTGAGCCAGGCAGAGTCCCCAAGGGCATGAGAGCTCCCTGTCCAGGGGACAGCGCCAGCCCTGCCCTCCTCCAGGCTGGCTGGGAGGGCTGTCGGACAAGGGCAGCCATAGACTGGGAAGACAGGGTGAGGATGCCAAAGCCAGGTAACCAGGCCAGGCCTGTGGCACTGCTGCCTGGCAGGACCAAGGTGCAGGCACAAGGAGCGAGGTCGGCATTAGGACCGAATGGTGTCCCCTCCTTCACCAGCAAATGCATATGTCCAAGCCATGTCTGAACAGGACTATGAATCCATCCTTTGTGTCTATGAGGTCTTCATCTCTGGATTCGATCAACGGAGATCAAAAGTACGGGAGAGCTGCGTCTGCACTGAGCATGCCTGAGCCTTTTTCTTACCATCAGCCCTGAGAAGGCAGAGACTGCTCCTCGCAGCCTTTCGCAGCACAGCAGGTAGTGTAAGCCACACGGAGGTGATTTAAAGAACACCTGAGCCTCCCAGGAGAAGAGGTGTCTCCAGGGGAGGGTCCAAGGCATTCCTGGAGAGAAGGGAGACTCCATTCAGGACCAGCATGGTGTTGGGTTTATGTGAGAGGAAGCAATTTCAGTGGGCTGGGGATCTAGCTCAGTTGGTAGAGTGCTTGCCTCACATGCACAAGGCCCTGGGTTCAATCCCCAGCACCACCACAAGAACAAAAATGGGGGCCTTCTCAAGAGTGAGAGATGAGGCTTTAGGGTTCCTGGCTTCCTCTTAAGGGAATCTTGGACAGGGGTGGGTGTGGGAAGGTGTGTAGGAATGGCCTCAGCCTGGTGATCCCAAGGTGGGTTCCAGTGAGCTTGGGCAGTCTCAGGATCCTCAGGTTGATGTGGTCTCCATTATCTGATCAATGATAGCAACAGAAATTCCTCAAAATATTGCATCTTTCTTTGATTGATTGATTGGGGGATTAATTAACACTGTATGGGTAAATTTATAGTTTTTGTTTGTTTGTTTGTTTGTTTGGTACCAGGGATTGAACCCAGGGGTGCTTGAGTCACATCCCCAGCCCCTTTTATTTTTTATTTTGAGACAGGGTCTCACTAAGTTGCTGAGACTGGCTTGGAACTTGTGATCCTCCTGCCTCAGCCTCCCAAGTTGCAGATTTTTCAGGAATTTGTGAGTAAAGGGCCAGGAAGAAAGACTTGCTTAGGGCTGACAGGCCTGGAAAAGTACACAGAACTTCTGAATTAAAGTCTTTTTACTTTCCTTTCTTTATGTCTCCTTTCCACCTATTTATTTCTTTTATGCTACCTCTGGAGGATGCACACTGGTTATTGCAAATATGAAGCCATTTTGTATAGGGGTCTTGAGCACCAATGGGTTCTGGTACCTGAGTGGGTGTGTTGAGTCAATCTCCCACGAACACTGAGGGATAATTTTACCTGGAAATAGGGTTTCTGGAGAGGTAATCAAGGTTAAGTGAGGTCTCAAGGGTGAGGCCTTAAAAGAGAAAGAGAGACCAAAGATCCAGAAATGCCATGTGAGGACACAAGGAAGCTGTCTACAAGCCAGGAAGAGAGGCCTCATCAGAAACCAACCCTGCTGGCATCTAGATCCTGGACTTCAGCGTCCACGACTGAGAAAATCCACTTCTGTTGTTTAAGCTACCGGGTGTGGGGTATTTTGTTACAGTAGCTCCATCGACTAACATAGGCTGGGAAAAAAGTTCAACGTGGGTCAAGGAGAGAAGCAGGGCCAGCGACATAGTTTGCAGGGCCTGGTGCAAAAGGAAAACCCTGAGCTGTCTTGTTGAAAACTGATTGAGGGGCTGGGGGTCGTGGCTCGGTGGTAGAGCGCTTGCCTGGCATGTGTAAGGCACTGGGTTCGATTCTCAGCACCACAAATAAATAAATGGGGGGGGGGGGGGGGTCATCAATATAAAAAAAATCAAGAATTTCAAGACAGAAACAGGTGTGCATTAAACCACGTGTGCAGACACAAGTTGGGCACCCTCCACGCCCAGAAGAGAGGTTCCGGTGGAAGCCTTTAACTAAGTAGAGGGATCACATCTGTGTGCATGGCATGCTGGGGCCCCAGTGTGTGCTGTGCACTGCGACAGCGACAGACAACCCGTTCAAACGGCCAGCGGCAAGATTCCACAGCCTGCCTGGGGTTGCCAACGCCCAGGGAGCACAGGTGGACCGTACTTCCCCCGAGGAGCGAAGGCGAGGCGCGCACAGACATCAGGCCACCCTTTGGAAGTATTTTCAGCCCGCAACACCCGTACTTCTCAAGGGCAGCCGGTCTATACCACGTGACTGTTCTCCTGGCCACTGGGGATTGGAGCAGGGCTGGTCACCTGACCTGAAGCAGCCAATCAGAGCTCTCTCCTGAGCCGGACGCAGACTGAAGTCCGAGGTGTTAAGTGGGGCATCTGTGGCTGGACGTTCCTCCCCAAGAGGAGGCTGCAGAGGAGGACCCGCACCCAGGCGCCTGACAGCCTCTTCATGGTCATCCTGTCCTTTATGGACATCTGGCTATACCGCTGCCTTGAAATGCTGAGTCTTTTTGATAAATCCCCCTCTGTGGCTTGAGCGGGCCCTTGGGGCCTGCTAAGAGTTGGGGAAGGTGACACAGAAGAGGACATGAGCTGAGTGCTGGAAGGAGCAAGAAATAGGGAGTGGACAACATGGTGGGAAGAGCTGGAGGGAGCGCAGAGGGAGGCAGGCTGGGCTCGAGGCCTGGGTGGTGGAGGAGCAGGAAGGTCGGTGGGTCGGAAGGGACCAGCGCCCAGGGGGCTGGGAGAGGAGGCCAGGAGACACCGACTCATCTGCAAGGGTCAGGCCGTGGGGCGAAGGGCCTTCCCAGGGACTGCCCCTGCTCAGGGCCCTCCTGCTCAGCTTCTGCAGGACCCTGAAGCCACCAGCATCAGAGGTCACAGCCGTGTGGGGTGCTCTGCGAGCACTTCCTGCGAACTCCTTCAGTTTCGCTATTTTTACACAGAATCTCAGTTCCTGAGTGGGAGGAGTAATGAGAGCAGGGGAGGAGAATGGGTTCTTTATTAAAGGCTGCATTTAGATTGAGGGCTTTTGCTCCTCATTTTTGAGGGGGAGCATTTTCTCCCGGTCTGAGGAAGTCTCTCTTCACCGGATTTTCTCCTCCTTTCAGTTCTTTTCCTGATCTGTTTGCTCACCAACGAGTCGTAACGGTTGTGACTGCTCTCGCTATGGGTCCCACCTCTGCCACCTCTTAGTGTTTATTCTTGGCCACATTTTGTAACCTCTGATGTCTGCGATTCCAAATGTGTGAACTGGGGGCTGATAAAGGAAACCCATCACAGGGGCAGCTGGAGAATTGGGTCAATACATGGAACACAAGGACTTTGCACATGTGGGTTCTTGATATATATATGAAAAGACACTGTGAATTTCTAGGTACATGGGGAAGGCCAAGACTGGCTTGCTGGAGCAGTTATGAATGAGGTCGAAAGGTAAAGAGGAATTTATATCATCTGGAAAGAAGCAGTTGGAGGGCATTCCAGGCAAAGGAACTGTGCTAAGCAAAAGTTGGGGACAAGAAAGTATTCCTTGCCTAGCACAGTGGCACACGCCTGTGATCCCAGCAGCTTGGGAGGCTGAGGCAGGAGGGTCTTGAGCTCAAAGCCAGCCTCAGCAACAGCAAGAGGCTAAGCAACTCAGTGAGACCCTGTCTCTAAATAAATACAAAATAGGGTTGGGGATGTGATCCAGTATTCAAGTGTCCCTGAGATCAATCCCCTGTACCCCAAAAAATAAATAAAAATAAAAAATAAAAAGGGCTGAGGATGTATCTCAGTGGTTAACCACAGCTGGTTTGATATCCAGTACCAAGAGAGAGGGGAAGAGAGAGAGAGAGAGAAGGGAGGGATGAAAGGAAGGGTTTGTGTGTCTGGGGAATAATGAATAGGGCATCATGCCTGAAGCTTCCAGCATATGGCCTGAGGGATGGTGACAGCTGGATGAGAGGCTGGAGTGACAGGTGGGAAAATGCAAGGAGACAGGGTGACCAGTGATTTTTGGCTTACGGGGACTTGAGAAAATGTTTTGCTCCCTCCCAGGCTAGAAAAAGAAAGAACATAGTCCTGGGAATTACCCAGAAGAACCTTTACTCATTCTGTCCTCCACTGCAGAAACATCTGCGCTGGCTCCTCCCAAGCTCCCTTGCAGGTAGTGGGTGGCGGGGTGGCCTCTGGAGGTAGCCACTCTGCCTGGGCCCAGGTGGCAGTGCTGATATTCTGGGCCCTGAGGGACAGTGTCCAGACAGTGAATATTGGGCTGTAACTGGAGGTGGGCAGGGCTGAAACCCATGGGCCCTCCCATCCCCCTGGTCCTTCCCTGGGTTCCATCCCCAACCCTGAGCTCACCAGGCCTGTTCTGGCTCCAGACTTTTTGGCTGCCCAGCCTCCTGCTGGTGACACCTGCCACCATTTCCAAACATTTGCTGAGGCTGCCCTGTGAGTTAAGGGACATCTCTATCCATTCATCTATTGAAGGACATCTAGGTTGGTTCCACAATCTGACAATTGTGAACTGAGCTGCTGTAAATATTAACGTGACTGTGTTACTGTTGTGTGCTGATTTTAAGTCCTTTAGGTAAAGGCCAAGGAGTGGGATAGCTGGGTCAAATGGTGGTTTCATTCCAAGTTTTCTAAGGAGAACATCATGCTAAGGTAGATAAGCCAATCCCAAAAACCAAAGGCTGAATGTTTTCTCTAATAAGTGGATGATGATACATAATGGGGGTGGTAAGGGAAGAATGGAGGAAGAATGGATTATGTAGAGAGAAATGAGGGATGGAAGGGGGTTGGGGGAAGAAAAGATGGTGGAATGAGACAAACATCATTACCCTCTTACATGTGTGATTACACAAGCGGTGTGACTTTACTTTGTAACCAGAGAAGTGAAAAGTTGTACCCCATTTGTGTACAATGAATAAAAAAATAAAAATTAGAAAAAAAAAAAAGACACCTCAGGAGAGAAGAGGCTCAGAATTCAGAGCCAGCCCACATGGCCAGGCCTAGTGACTTCAGCTCTCCTGCACTTGGACTCTTCGTCAGCAGAAAGAACCAGGAACGGCCTCCCCTCCCAGGACTGTGTGGGATAATGAATATAATGAGGATCTGGGACAGGCCTGACAGATGCCAGATGTGGTGCTGTTCCTGCAGAACCCTGCCTGTGTCGAGCGCTCTTGTCTTTCTAAAGCTCCTGCAGGTGTGTGGCCGGAGCCACTGGGACTTAGGAGGGTCACAGCCTTTCCATCCTCCCTGGCTGGCCCAGTGGGCTTGGGACCTCAGGAGGCTGAGAAGCAGGCAGAGGAGATTGGAGAAGCCAGAGACCTGGCTGTATATATATGGAAAGCCTGAGAAGTCATGGCTAGAGAAAAATATCATAAAGAAACAGGCTACCCAAGAGGACAGCTGGGGAAGGAGCAGTTCTGTGAGGGCAGGTGGGAAGGAGGGGCTTGCCCCAGCATTATGAATGTACTTGGTGTTTTCCAGAGAGGCTCCTGGGAAGACAAATAACTTTTCAGCCATTTAGATGCAGGCCTGGGAGCAATGGCGCATGCCTGTAATCCCAGTGGCTCAGGAGGCTGAGGCAGAAGGATGGCAGGTTTGAAGCCAGCCACAGCAACTTAGTGAGACCCTAAGCAACTTAGGGAGAACCTGTCTCTAAATAAAATATAAAAAGGGTTGGGGATGTGGCTCAGTGGTTAACTGCCCTTGGGTTCAATCCCTGGTACCAAAATAAATAAATATATAAATAATAGATACTAGCCCGGTGTTTCTTTCAAAACATCAGGAGAGTCTCAAAGGAGTGTATTTTAACCAAAGAGGAGCACATAAAGTCTGCAGGGCAGGCCTGTTCTGGAGCCATAGTCCTTGAGCCTAGCCCATGATGGGGACCCCGGGTTCCAGCACTATGGGCCTTAGCCAAGGGCATCCTGGGTCTGCTCACCCCTAGGAGACCACAGCTCTGCGGACTCTCCCCACCCAGTACCCCACACTCCCAGAGGAACCTTCCACTCCACCTGTGAGCTCTGGGAAATTCTCTGTGTCCAGCCTCCATTGTCCTTTCCACAAACTGGGGTTATCACCAAGTGTTGTAAGAGTTGGCAGAGAACACGTTCACACAGTGTCACGTGCTGTGCAAATTTCTTTGTTATCATTACCTCAAAGGGAATATTGGGGGGAGGTGATACTCCTCCAACCTGGTGAGGTAGTCCCCATCTTATAGATGAGGGCACTGAGTCAGAGAAGGTAAGTCACATGTCTGACAGGAGAATTCAAGTTCACGTTTGCCTGACCTCAAAGTACTGGGCTGAGCCTCTCTAAAAGAAACTGGGTGCAGTAGCATGCGCCTATAATCCCAGCGGCTCTGGAGGCTGAGGCACGAGGATCACAATTCAAAGTCAGCCTCAGCAACTTAGTGAGGCCCTAAGCAACTCATTGAAACTCTGTCTCCAAATAAAATATAAAAGGGCTGGGGTTGTGGCTCAGTGGTAGAGCTCTTGCTTAGCATGTGTGAGGCACTGGGTTAGATTCTCAGCACCACATTAAATAAATAAATAAATATTAAATAGTTCAGCCTGCAGGGAGTGCAGGGCAGACAAGTGACAAGTGGCCAGAGCACCATGAGCTAAGCCAGGCCCTGGGAAACGGCCAGCTGCTTGCCAGACCACTGTCCCTGGGGCCCACAATCCAATCCTGTCTTGGAACTCTGCAGCCAAGGGCCATGACTGGCGTCCCCGTCTCTGTGCCTTTGTTTATCTGTACCTGAGACTGACTACACAAAGAGTCCCCAGGGGCTGACACAGCCTGCCCTTTGGGCCAGACCCCAGGGCAGTGCCTCATCCAGAGTGCCCTCAGTCCTCAGGAACCCATCCCAATTGTCCCGAAGGCCAGTGGAGAATGCGTAGGATACCCACTGGGAGGCGTGCATATGGGTCCCCTCCAGGTCAAGGGTCAGCCATGGACTTCCCCACCAGGATGTCCAGGCAGGAGTGATGCAGCTGCCCCCAGTTCCTGGGGCTTGAGGACTGAAGAGTCTCAAGAAGGGTGAAGCACCAGGTCTGTGGCCTTCACCAACTGGCCCCGCAGTCACAGCCGGGATTCTGTCACTTGGAACCTTCCTAGTCCTAGGGAGGTTCCAAAGGTCCGGAGAGCCTCTGGCCAGAGGCAGATAACTCATGTCACCTCTCTGGGGTCACTGCAGCCTGAGAAACTGAAGGGCAACATCACCTACCAGGGGCTTACACACTGCAGGGACCCCAGGCAGGACAAAGACACTCAAGGCAGAGGCCCCTCTGGAAACAGCCTCTGTGCCCAGCAGGGGAGGCTGAGCTGGGCCTGCCTTGTGCTATAGCTGTCCCCAGGCACACGCCAGGCCTTGGCCCTGACCGGGGTTTGTGGTTAATTCCAGTTGTCTTGGGACTTCTGTCTGCTGTCAGCTGCTGGTGACCCTGTGGTGAGGTTCCAGATGCCACTGTCCCCTCTTGGCTCACTGGGCTCCAGCTTTCCCACCGCCTCTCTGAGCCTGCAGCACTTCCTCACTCACTCATTCGCTTACCCACCCCACACACACTTATTGCACACCAACTGCATGTCAGCACTGTCCCAGATTCCTGGGGTGGCCCCAGATAGACTATAACCAAGAAGATTGTCACAGTCTGTCCTAGCGTAGATTTAAGAGCAGGTACTCTGGAGCCGAGCTGCACATGCTCAAATCCTGGCTCCACTGCTTCACAGCTCTGTGACCATGAGCAAGTTAGACATCTCTGAGCCCCATGTGCCCAACTTTAAAATGGAGCCAAAGGTTTGGGGTGAGAATTCAATGCCTTAAATTGGTTTTAAAGAACCATTGGCAGGGCTGGGATTGTGGCTCAGTGGTAGAGTGCTTGCCTAGCATGTGTGAGGCACTGGGTGGGAACCTCAGCACCACATACATAAATAGTTGTGTCCATCTACAACTAAAAATTTTTTTTTTTTTAAATAGCCATTGGCCCTGACCTAATAGTGTGCCATGTGTTTTCCCTTAACAGTCTTGTGGGTTACGGAGAATGAACTGTAAACAAAGGCATAAGTTCACTGCCGACTGTAGCTGTTCTTGTTTTTGTTTTTGCTTTTCCGAGGTTTGACTTGAACCCAGGCCCTTGCACATGCCAGCACGTGCTCTGCCACTGAGCACCGTCCCAGCCCTTTTCATGTTTATTTTAGGACAGCATCTGGCTAGGTTGCCCAGGCTGGCCTCAAATCCAAGCCCCACCACCCTCAGCCTCCCGAGCCGCTGGATCGTAGGCATGTCCCACAGCACCTGGTGCAGTGCCGTGGGAGGCATTAGTGGAATGGAGAGGATCCTCAAGGTAAGGTAGTCAGGAGGGTCTCTCTGAAAGAGTGACTGCTTCAGTGTGAGAGAAGTCTGGGAGGTGGAAGGTGCAGGCTTGGCCACAGCAAGGAAAACGCTTTCCAGGCAGAGGGACTAGCAGGTGAGAGTCCCTGAGGTGGAAAATAGCTTGGCAGGTGTCAGAACGCCAGAAGGAGCAAGAGGCAGAAGCCTGGTGGGTGAGGGGGCAGTGATGCGACAGTGAGAGAGGCCAGGAGGGCCAGATCACGCAGGGTCCTGTGAACCACAGAAGGCTTTGGCTTCTATTTCCAGTGCAGCCTGCAGACACACATGGTGTTTTTATAAATTGTATTGAGGCATATCACACATGCAGGAAAGCGTACAGGTCATAAGTGTGCAATGCTATGAATTTTTCACATGGCAAACACACCCAGGAGACCTGTACTGAGATCTCCTCCAAGATATGAGCAGCACCCTAGAACTTCCCTTAGTCCATTTTCCCTTACTATAATAAAATACCAGAGGCTGGTTAGTGCATAAAGAAAAGAGGCATATTTAGCTAGTGGTTTTAAAGGCTGAAAGATTAAGAATGGGTGGCCCCACTAATTTGGCCTCTTTTCGACTGTGTCACATCATGGCAGATGGCATCATGGTGGGAGACAGAGAGATCATATGGCAAGACAGAAAGTTTAAAGGACTTGGGAAAGGACAGTCTTGCTCCTTTATAACAACCCTTTCAAGAGAATTAGTCAGGGTCTTACAGAGTCACTTTATCCCTCCCAAGGGCAACAACCCCCACTAACCTAGCGACCGTCCCCCTGCCCCCACTTTGTAAAGGTCCCACCACACTGAAGACTGAACCTCCAGCACACAAACCCTTGGGGGACCTTTGGAACCATACTCAAACCCTAGCTCTCCCCTGGGGCCCCATGGTCCCCCTGAGAAGCGTCATCCTGGCCTCTAACAGAAGAGAGTAGTTCTGCATGTTTTGAAACTCCTACAACTGAAAGTGAGCAGCACTGCGCTGTGGGTTCTGGCTTCTCTCACTCAGCGTCGTGTTTGTGAGATTCACCCACAACCAGCTGCAGTTCTGCTGCTTCTCTCCGATACATGGTATCCCGGGGGACCATGGGCACCACAGCACATCTGCACTTTCAACTGCTGGCGGGCATTGGTGGTCTCCAGTAGAGACATTCCAGGTCTGTCTTCCGGTGCACACGAATTTGCTTTTCTGGTCACTGAAGGATTTTAAATTTGAAATGGCCAAGATTTTTCTCATACTCACTCCAGGTCCCCAGGGGTACACCAGAATCAGACCGGCTTCAACTTTACTTTTCTTGAGCTGACAGAAGCTCTTCTCAAGTCTGCCCTGTTATGCCACGGTGTGTCTAACTCCCCGCGCCCTACCAAAGGGAGAACCCAGGCATTCTGCAGGCCTTAGGTGTCCTCTGGCCCCTAGAAAATGGGCACAGTCTACCAAAGCTGCTGATGGATGTGGAGATTAAATGGAAACTGTGAAAGTCAGTGGTCTGGCACCCAGCCCCTCCCCAGCCACAGGACATAACTAATGCACTCTCTCCATTCTCCTCCAGGTCCAAGAAGTGTAATGAAAACAAGGGCGCCCCCTATGGGTGAGGGTGAACCTGCAGGCAGGCCCCCTCTCCACAAGGCCAGCGCAGACAGCCTCTACTGAGAGGGCTCTGCCCACAGCCTGCTCCCAACTCCAAAGGCCGAGAGCTTAGATGGTCTAGAAGCGCGATCGCCCTCGCACACTGGCTCTGCGTCTGGGATCTTCACCCACCTTCTCCACCAGACCCCAGATCCTTCCGGAGGCTTCTCCAGGTGCCCACCCAACCTGCTCTCCTGGTTGCTTGTGCCCACAACACGTGGCACCTTCCTCCGCACACCCAGCCCCTCTTGATGCGTGCGGTGTCTCCTGCCAGACTGAGGCAGGCAGGAAGGGACCTGTCCCCCTGTTCCCGGAAGATGGAAGATCGCCCACACCTGGCACAGTGCCAAGCGGCCAGCGGGGGCGTCATAAGTTGCCTCCTGAATGATTCATTCATTCTTTTGGGAGAGAAAGCACGACCCTTAAGAGGTTAAGAGGGAGGGCACTGAAGTCACAAGGCCCTGGGTTCATGTTGGGTCCCTGACCTTTGACACCGTGACCTAGGTCACCTGAGTTCCTTCCCTCATTTAAAAAATGGACTGACCACGATTTGATTATGCCATTTTTGGGACTAAACGAGATGGTGTTGTGAGGAACAAGCGTGGATCTGGCCTACAATAACAGCTCAATCATGGAGGGGGCGTGGATTATCCATTTATCCATTCAAAAAAGGGGAGGCTTCCCGCTGCGCTGCCCGCGGGTGTTTCCTTTGGCTTCTGGGAGGTGGGCGGCATCGGGTCCGTTTTACAGATAATGAAACTGAGGCCTAGCAAGGGAACAGGATAACCCGGGGCGCAGCAGGCTGAAGCTAGAACGCAGGCCTGCTGCCTCTGCGTCCAGCGCTCTAAGGTCCTCCCAGAGCCTCGAGTGAGCCTGTCCCCACCCACCGCACCCCATCCCGGGGTCCGGGGGAGATTGGGCTTGGTCTCAGGCGCCCCTCACCCGGGACCCCCGGGCTGCGCTCCGGCATCTCCGGCTCCGGCAGCGCCGCTCCCGGGAGTGGAGAGAGCGCTCGCGGTTGTCACTTTAAATTAAAGAGGGAGCGGGCGGGCGGGTGAGCGCGAGGGAGCGCGCGGCGGGCTCCTGGGAGCGTGCCCGGACTGCGGCGCAGCTCCCGTCCGCCGCCCCGGCCCGGCGAGCCCCCGACCCGCACAGCACTCCTCCGAGGCGGGCGCCGCGAGACACTGCAGGGGTGGTGTGGCGTTGCCGCGGGCCGCCGGGCTGGGCCGGTGCGTGCGCGCTGCGGGAGGCCGGCAGGAGCCGGAGCCGGGAGCCAGAGTCAGCCTCAGGCGGAGCGGCGGCCCCTCGGCGGAGCCGGGGTGAGTACGCACCGGGCCGACCCCAGCGCGCCACGGGGATCCGCGCCCTGCGCGCGGATGCACGTCGTCCCTCTCCCTGCGCCCGGGACCCGGGGCCCCGCGCACTCCACGCGCCTGCACCCTGGCGCCGCGCTGGCACACCAACGCCAGGCACAGCGCACGCCGGGCGCCCTACCCCGGCCCAGCCGCTCCGCGCACTGCGCATCGCCTCGCGCCGCTCGCCCGCACGCGTGTGCACACACGCGGCTCACCCCGCTATTTACACACCTCCCCTGCGCCCGCGCGGCGCCACAGCCCTGAGTTTCACACTCAGCGCCCTGTCCTCCCTGCCCCTGCCCTGACGGCACAACCCCTCAGGGCTCTCAGGTCAGCTCCCCCACAGTCCTGTCCCTATTGTCGCTGGGCGATTCCTCAGGCAGAACGCTGGGTCTGCAGGAACTGTGCACATTCCGAGGGGCAAGGCACAGCCCATCCCCAAAAGGCCCCAGGCTGCATCAAGAGCCAGAGAGGACCGATGACCTGCCCCGGGTTGAAAATTTGGGCCAAACATGGGGTCAGTGAGCCAGGCCTATGAGTGAAGAAGCCCTAAGCCCAACTGGTGATCCGTGCTGCAGAGGGACTCTGTGCCCCCACCTCAGTTAGTGAGGCCACCTCCATCCGGAAGAACTCGAGAACTTGCACACTAAAATGTCAGCCCCTCCCCACACCCCCGAGTTTGGAGAGTGGTAGAAATAGTACTTCCTATTAGAAATGGGGAAACTGAGACTCAGAAAAAAGAAGAGACACACCCAAGTTCACACAGCGAGTTTGAAGAAGGATCAGGAAAGTATCCAAGCCCCCCTGCCTTCCCACTCTGAAATCTGAAAGCTTTCCTGAGCAGCGTGGAAGAGTGGGGACTCCTAGCCTGAGGTCCAAACCTGGACCCTGCTTCCTAACAGCTCTGGTGACTATAGGCAAGTCATTTCTTGCACCTTGGTTTTCTTACCCCTCAGAGAGCTGCAGGGAGGAACTGCCGAGATAAGAGGAGCCAAGTGTTTGGTCCAGTGCCTGGTGCATAGTGGGTGCCCAATGTCAGCCACCACTGCCCCGAGCCAGTCTGTACTGTGGTTTCTGTGGCCTGTTTGAGGGATGGTGCCAGGATGTGGTCATCTCAGATAGTGTTGGAAAGCACTTGAAAAGGTTTTCTTTTCTTTTCCTTTTTGGCACCAGGATTGAACTCAGGGGTACTCGCTCCCCAGCCCTATTTTGTATTTATTTAGAGACAGGGTCTCGCTGAGTTGCTTAGCACCTTCCTTTTGCTGAGGCTGGCTTTGAACTCATGATCCTCCTTCCTCAACCTCATGAGCTGTTGGGATTATAGGCGTTTGCCACAGGCTGAAAAGGTTTTCAAACCTAAAGATCCTGAAGAAGCTCACAGCCCAGAAGGTTGAGGCCTGCCTGTACCCCTCACTCCCATCCTTCCATTTCCTGCCCTCATGGGGAGGGGGTCAATACCTTGCTGGCCAGAGAGGTATCTTGAGATTGCTGAGCAAGGAGATGGGGTGGCGTGGGGAGCAGGGACAAGGCCCCCTTCCTCTGCCAAGGCACACAATTCCTGGAAAGCCACCTCTCCAACGAGCCCAGGAGGGGGCCTCCACTAAGGTCAAATTCCAGCAAAGCCCAGGTGGTGGCTCTTCCCACCCACCTCATCCCCGAAACACCCGTTCAGGAGTCCGCATGGTGGCCCAGAGCCCAGGCCCAGCTCCATCACTCCCTGGCACGGGGCCCAGTGTTACCACTCATGCTGAGGCCCTGAGACCCCAGCTTAAACATCTGTAAAAGGGAATCCAGTGTCCACAATCCCCAGGTCTACAGCGTGTGCCTTAAACACACGCACGCACGTCTACGTGAACACAGTGATAAGGAGGTGCCATTGAGCTAGAAATCTAGAAATCGAACCTGGAGCTGTTTACAAAGAGCAAACTCCACAGTGGAGACTGTGGGACTGGTGCTGAGACCCAGTGGGGTGCAGTCTTAGGAGCTCAGACAAGGGCCTGGCTCCCCGCCGTGCTAGACAGTGAGGGAAGCGCTGCTCACTGGCTGCTTTGGCCTCTGATATGTCTTGCCAGCATACTAGTCCTAGCCTGAGCTGTGCCCCTCTTCCTGGCAGACCTCCAGGCTGCCACAGAGAGCCCACTGAGGTTGCCTGAGGTGAGATGGACCCAAGGGATGTCAGGGATAGTGAGTAAAGCCATTAAGAAGGGCACTTGCCTGGGGCAGGTTGGTGGGGGTACCGCATCCCTGTCCAGATACTCAGGGGCTGAGGCAGGAGGATCAGGAATTCAAAGCCAGCCTGGCAGCCCTGTCTCCGAATGAAAAAAAAAAGAGGGCTGGTGATACAGCTCAGTAGTAGAGGGCCCCTGGGTTCCATCCCCGGTACTACGAAATTAAAAATAAATAAACGAAAAGAAGGGCTCTGGCAGCAGAGCCAGACCTGGCCCAGTGTCAGCTCCCCGCTCAGGGCTTGGGTGACCTTGGGCCAATTCGCTGTCCTTCTCTGAGACTCCTTTTCCTCCTCTATAAAGTGGGGATGATAACAGAATTTACTGTCTTGGGTGCTGAGGAAGAGGGATATGAAGTCCTTGGCATGGGTGCTATTGCTGCTAATGGAACAGGCACTGGACCGGGGGCAGGTACCACCACTGCTGGCTTCACACAGGTCACTGGAGCTCTCTGAACATCTCCTAGCTCACCCCAAGTCCAGTTTACCAGGCTTAAGAAGAGAGATGCTTCCAAGGGCCATCAGGATCTGCAAGTGAATGTGGGGAGGGGTGGAGGAGCCAGGTGTGAGCCCAAGAGCAAAAGCCAACTCCATTGTCTCTGTGTTGGGGTGGGTTGGGGGTGCAGTGCAGACCTGTCCTCTGAAAATCCTTTTGCTGATTTTGTTTTTGTTTATTTGTTTGCAGTGCTGAGGAGGAGCCCCTGGCCTCCCACATGCTGGGCAAGTGCTGCACCCCTAGGCCCTCCACCTTTTGTAAATACATTTTTTGGGTTATCAGGGATTGAACTCAGGGGCACTCGACCGCTGAGCCACATCCCCAGCCCTATTTTGTATTTTATCTAGAGACAGGGTCTCACTGAGTTGCTTAGCGCCTCACTTTTGCAGAGGTTGACTTTGAACTCACCATCCTCCTGCCTCAGCCTCCGGAACCACTGGGATCACAGGCTTGTGCCACTGTACCCAGCTTAAATCTATTTTTAATTAGAAATTTCCCAATTTAAATACAACTCACCTAAATTTCAACAAATTAAACACAGCCACAGGCTGGCAGCGCGGCCCATGTGATTCCTCTGTTCAATCTGGGCCTGTCTAGACCGTGCCAGGCCAGGAGCCCCAGCAGTGAATATTTGCTGAGACTTACATGCTTACCATCCTCCTGGCACACTTACAGGGCAGTCATGAGTCCTTTCTACAGATAGAACAACTGAGGCTCAGCGAGAAACTAAGTCCAAGGCTACTCGAGCCAGCAAGGGGAAGATCTGGAGTAAGCTGGGGACAGCTGACTAGGAGTCCTGGTGCGGGCTGGCCCCTGCAAGAGCCTCCACATCTCCCCCCCATCTCTCTTCCCTTACTCAGGCAGATGTGCTCTGGCTTCTAACCCTTCTCAGCAGACCACAGAGGAACTTGAATCAGGGGGCCTGCATAGTGGTCATTCATGCCTTCCCCAAAGTCACAGCTCCCAGGCCAGGGTGTTGTGATGAAGGAAGGCAGGAAGGTGGGCTTTTGGGATTCTGGGGTCTGGCTGGACAGGGATCCCCCAACAGCCAGAGGCCAGTCACAGCCTCAGGTTCTGCCTGGGCCATCACACTGTACTATGGGTGTGTCTTTGGCACATGTACCTCATGAATGTGCAGCTGGTGTTGACCGTCCCAGCCTGACCTCCCTCTTGCCAAGCCAGCAGGAAAGCTCTCTGATGGCATTATCGGTTCCCGGCAAGGCAGAGGCAGGCTGGGAGTGTGTGCTTCCGTTGTGCTTCGGTGTATCTAGACCTCTTTCCCCAGCAGCAGGGCCACCTTGGGCTTGTTCACACTCATCATTTGACCTGCATTCGGCCACTTTTTCGTAACCATGTGCCCACCTATGGAGAGACACAGTGGTTAGGAACTCAGAACCAGAATGAATTGGCCTGGGCAAATTACTTTAAGTCCCACTGACAATCCCTCTGCAAGCCAGGCATGACAATAGCACCTACCTCTCCGAGTTGTTAGGGGGTTAAGTGAGGTCATGCGTATGCAGAATGCTCAGAACCTTGCTTGGTGAGTAAGAAGTGCTTATCCAGATTGGCTGTGAGCGCTCTCTCAAGCCCAGGGCCCAGGGATGCACTTCAGCTGAGGCAGGATGGGTGAAGCCTTCCTGGTTAAGCACCGCCTCCCATCACCATGACAACCCTCCTCTCACCATTGGGAGCACCATTGGGAGGGGGCAGCATCAGGAGAGCCAGGAGCCAGGAGCCCTCGGTGTGCCCTCATCTGCCCTGCCTGGCAGGACATCTGCCTGAGGGCTTGTGGCACCTGTCTACGTGCTGGATAACCCTGACTAGACCAAGGCGCCCAGCTTCTTGGTTCCAAAGCCACAGGATGAGGAGACCCTCAGGATTCCTAAAAATACCCAGTGTCTCAGCCTCATCCTCTGTCTTGACCCTGGTTCCAAAGGGAGCCTGCAGAATGCTTGGCAGGGTTGGGAACTGGTAAGCCACCGCCCAAGCGCCTTTCACACTGCGCCTGAATGGTCTGGACGTTTTTTGCGAGTGGGTGGCAACATTTCAAAATAAGGAAGCCAGGTGCAGTGGTGAGCGCCCATAGTTACGGCTACTTGAGAGGTTGAAGCAGAAGGATCACTTGAGCCCAGAAGTTCCAGACCAGCCTGGGCAATGTAGTGAGACCCCGTCTCAACAAATAAATAAATAATTCTAAAAAATGCGCACATCAAATAAAAATCAGGAAAGTACGTGCAAAAACATCCAAGCAACTGGCTCTTCTTTAAAGAGCCAGGAGACTCGGCCATGATGTTGTGGCCGTCCCACTATTTGGGAAGGTTGCTGCCCAGGAGCCAGGCAAGCCTTCTGCCCTTCTCACCCCACTCTCCCTTACCTGCCTGAGGCTTGCAGGCTTCCTGAGGTGTAGACATCTCTGGACTGCAAGGGAACCCAGAGGTCGGAGGTGGGTAATTCAGCCTTCTGTGCCCTTGAGTTGAGGTCAGTGCAGCTCATCCCCGGTCTCCGTAGATCTCTCCCTACCCACCCGCTTAGCACGCATCTGGGAGCCAGATGTGCTGCTTAGCAACAATGATAATAAAAGAAGGGCCCGGGCTCAGGTAATGGCCTTTCTAGAATAACTTGGACCTCAGTGATAGTTCATGAAACCAGGAGTGAAGAGCAGGGCAGAGAAGAAGCCATCCCGTGCAGGGAAAGGACTGGGTATAGGATATGTAGGAAACGCAGATTTGCTCTTTTCCAAATTTGACGGAAGCATGGGCGGTGAGGTTTGTGAATGAGCTGAGGAGCCTCCCCCGCATATGGGAAACCCGGGGTCACTGCTCAGCAGCCCGTTGGTGTTAAGGGGCTGGAGATGAGGTCGGGTTGCCAGATTTAGCAAATAGAAACACAGGCTGAACAATTGTACTTTTTTGGCCTAAGTCTGTCCATGCGATATTTGGGACAAACATGCTGCTGGGAATCCTGTGCTTCATCTGGCAACCTGAGAGGAGGCCTGAGAGTGCTTGAAAAGAGATTTAAACTCCATTTTTTCAAATGTCATTTTTTAAAAAACTCAAGCTCTGAGTGACCCGTGCACAGGTGCCACAGAGGCAGGACATAGGATCAGGGACCGTGACCCCCTGCAGCCCTCACCGCTGACTCTTTCTTCCCTTCCAGTCCCAGCCACTGCAGGGGCGCCATGGCCGTGGATGTGGCGGATGTGGCAGAATACCACCTGAGCGGTGAGTCCCTGGGAAGACCCTGTGGGCCATCTCAGGAGCCCCTCCTGCCAGGCCTGGGTGGAACATGACTACTGCCCTGCTCAGTGGTTAGGGCAGTGGTGACTTGTCCCAGCCCCTGGGACACCATGCTGGGACCCATCTGAAGTCTCCCCATCTCTCCGTTCCAGGGGCTACTTCATGGTAAAGCAGCTCCTTCTGTTTGGCCTGAGGGACCCCTGGGAGACCCTTGTCCCACTGCTCTGTAAGGATGGGCCTGTGACAGGGAACCACTCCCCCATGACCCTTCCTGGAGCCTGCCAAGGAGCCAAGTGAAAGGGAGCCCAGGAAGGTCGACGTGAGCATCGTGGAACATGGGGCTCAGAGGGCCCAGCCTGGGTGGGAAGCGTGTGGCCACAGCTGGCCTCTCAGTGGCCAGGGCTGAAGGTCGCAGACCTGCTATGCCCAGCAGTGGCGGTGGTGTCCGGGGAAGTACACCCACCATCTTTTATCCCTCTGCTCCCCTTCCTGTTGGGAGACATGAGCCTCAGTGCTCCCCATTACACAGACACCTGCCCTCCACCGTCCCCCATCCCCTGAGGCCAGGAACAAGCTTCAGGGTGTGTCAGGCCCTCCACTCTTACCCTCCAACCAGCGTGGCTCACTGTTCACCTGCAGGCTCAGAGGTCACCACCAAGGCCATGGGTGGCTTCGAGCAAGTGAGGAAACCTCTCTGAGTCTCCACTTACTCATCCATAAAATGGGTATAATAACAGAACCTGCCTCACAGGATTGTTCTGAGGACTCATGGGTCAGTATGTAGAAGTGCTTAAACGGGACCTGGCAAATACTCAATAGGAAGAGCTTCATGGGCAGCTGTTATTATGATTCCTCCTCTTCCCCCTCCCTCATTTCTGGTCTTGGCTTAGACTCCTTTCCTTTGGGAAGTCTTCCCATATTGCCCTTGAGGCTGACACTCCATGAAATCAACCAGCAAATGAGGACTTATTGTCATTTCATGTCCCCTTCCTGACTTGTTCCTTTCTGTCCCACCCCAACTCTGCTCTTCTGCCGACCAGGGCTGCCGGCAGCCTGCTCACCCCTGGGCCTCTCTTCGCACCCTCTGTCCAGTCCCCTGCTGCCGCCTGCCCTGCTGTGGCCCAACTGAGACAGGTGCACATCCCTCTCTGATCCACCAGGCACTTTCCTGCTCACCAGGCTCCAAGAACACTCCAGAGCCTTGTCACAGCTGGGCCTGGGACCCTCCATAGATCTCTTGCTTGTGGTTTGATTTAACCACACATTGTACCCACAGGAGTAGGCAGGGAGGTAGGTTTGCTCACAGTCCCCTCAACGCATTACCTGGTCTTTCCTCTGTTCTCCCCTGGTCTGGGTGACTTTTACATCAGCATCTCCCATGACTTTACACTGTTGGGGATTGATTTTTTTTCTTTCTTAACAAGGCTAGCAACCTTCCTCTGCATTGCCACAGGGCATCCTAATGACCTCACTTGTCATTCTCGAAGGCCAGTGACATTACCTCCCATGACAGTGCCACCGCCCCCACCAGCCTCCTTGGTGGAACCTTCAGGCTCTTTCCAGATTTCTGCTGTTATAAATACAGCCTCAGTGACTCACGCCACACATAAAACTTGTTGAGATTTTTCCCCTTAGAATACACACGCCAGGGTGAGATGGGTAGATGGGGGATGTTTTCACCACTATCTCCGGTTTCTGGATGAGGAGACTGAGGCCCAGAGGAGCCAGGTGCCTGGCCTGGGAGCCAAGGCGGCTGTACCCAGACTCCGCCATGCCAAGGTCTGTGGCCTTGAGCAGCAGGGCAGACATGCCAGGGGCCTCTCTCCACCTCAGTTCTCCTCTTCTGGAAGTGGAGGTCAGGACCTGATAGGGTGCTCTGTGCTGGGTGAATGTGGGGTCTGGGCTGGGCCCTGACCTTCTCCAGAGAGGCTGGATTCTGGCTAGAAGTGCCCCTGCATGATTCCTTCCTGTGCAGCTGGCTTTGGGGCGGTGAGGGCAGGGGCCTCCCCCAGTCCCCAGAGGCCCTCTCCTCCCACTGGGCCCTCTGCTCACTCTGGGTTCTTCATACCTCCTCCATCCTTCCTGCCCTGACACCTTGACCTGGCCCACTTCTTGCTTCTTCTCCAGGAAACCTTCCTGGCTGCTCCCGATGTGACAGCTGGTACCCCGTTTCGTTTGCTTATTTTCCTGTTCCACCCCACTACCTAACTGTGAACCACTACATATACCCCAGGGATAGGGCCTGGGGTAGATTCGCTAACCCTGGCTCCCCCTGTCCACAGGGTGCTGGCACACAGTAGGTGCTCAATGGATGTTCAGTCATTCATCTCTACCTCTGACATGCCCTGCCTCCTTTCTTCACCTTGCTGCTGGGGACCCAGAAGGGGTGAAGGCCGGGTGGGACAGTGGTTACCTCGCTTGCTCTGGAGTCTGTCTACAAGTGGGAATCCTGGCCCTGGGCCTGGGGCCAGTTCTTTAGCCTTTCCATGCCTCAGTATCCCCGCTGAAGTGGGTGCAGAGGCAGAACCGAGAACTGGTTAGAGAACCGTCCTTGCCAATAGTGTGAGCACCTGCCCAATGAATTCCAACACCTGGTCTGCTTTCTTTGGAAAGCAAAGCTGGGTCGCCAAGCAGAGCGAGGCCTCACCTTTCAGCCCTTCCTCGGGCATTGGAGCTTTGGTCCTGCTGCGGGCCACACACCATGTAAGGGGGGACCCAGCAGACACGGTGGAGGGAGCAAATCACTGGAGACAGCCGGGTGCACACACGGATGTTGGAGGAAAGTCTCTGGACACCTGAATTTGCCTCCAAGCGCTGCACAGCTCTGGGCTCCTTTCACTTTGGCTGAGTTGGTTTCTTGATTTGTTGATTTGGGGCAAGATTTTTTATTTATTTGTTTGCTTTTTTAGTTGTAGGTGGACACAGTACCTTTATTTGCTTATTTTTATGTGGTGCTGAGGATCACACGTACTAGGCAAGCATGCTACCACTGAGCCCCAGCCCCGGCCCTGGGGTGAGATTTATTGAGATAAGATTTACATACAGTATAATTCACCCACTTTAACGCGTATGATTCAGTGGCTTTTAGTATATTGTACCACCAGCAGCATGGTCAATTTTCAGAATATTTTAACACCCTAAAAAGACACCATATCCCCCCAACTTCCCCTATTTGCCAATTCTAGATATTCCCTTATACTGTCACGCCTCGTGATCTCAGGGGATTCCTTCAGGACTCATTCACGTACCAAAATCCATGGATGCTCCGAGTCCCTAACAGAACCATGAGTATTTGCATATGATGTGCACACATCCTCCAAATTATTTTGAGATTACAATGTCAGTGCTGTGTAAATCATTGGGATGATGCGTGGTTTACGGAATAACAAGAAAAAAAAGTCTGTGTGTGTTTGATACGGGCACAGGCCTAGCCCCACAGCATGCCATCTGGGTTCGGTTAAATCCACAGATGTGGAACCCACCGACCCAGAAGGCTGGCTGTGAATGGACTCACGCAGCATGTGGTCTTTGCAACTGGCCTCCTTCACTCAGCCTGCTGTTTACAAGGTCATTGGCGTCAGAGCGTCTTCTCTTCGTATTGCCAAACAGCATCCTGGTGGTCGGGATGCTTTGTCCCTCCTCAGTTGATGGGTTGTCCTGGCTGCGGCTTCAGGCAAAAATAGGATCATCTTTTTCTCACCCAAATCTCCTCTCTCTTCTCCTGCTTTGACTACCTGGAAGCAAGAGGTCCTATGAATGAACCCAAGGAGGCAAGGACAGCCCTCTTTGTAAGCCTAAGAAATATGTAACCTTTGTTCACAGCTCTGACCAAGGATCTCCCCAGTAGAGACGCATGCTTTGTGGAAAAGGAGGTAGAAACAGATACCTCGAAAAGTGTGTGTCCTCTTCAGCCCTGGATTCCTAGCACCAAGTACTGAGCCTTGCACACAGTAGGCCCTTAATAAAAATTCACTCAATGAACAAGTCACTACTGAGCCACTTGCTTCCTGGGTGGGGGTCTGGACCACTGCACCCCACTAATGAGAGGCTGCCCTTGCCTTACAGTCATCAAGAGCCCCCCTGGCTGGGAGGTGGGAGTCTACGCTGCAGGGGCCCTGGCCCTGCTGGGAATCGCAGCTGTGAGCCTGTGGAAGCTCTGGACATCGGGGAGCTTCCCCAGCCCCTCCCCATTCCCAAATTATGACTACAGGTACCTTCAGCAGAAGTATGGCGAGACTTCCGCAGAGGCCAGGCCGAAGGTGAGGCTCTGCTCCTGCAGGTACACGCCCCCAACGTCACTCTCACGATGGCCTCTAGTGCCTCCCCTGGCCCTCGCTGCCTCTTGGTTAACATCTTCCTGTGAATGGGGACCAGTCTTCCTGCAGATCTTCAGCTCCTAGCCCCCATGCTTGGGAGTCAACAGATACTTGAATGAATGAATGCTTTCCATTTTAAAAACCATCCTGAGAAAAATACAAAAGTATAAATAAGAAGGAAAACATCTCTCCAAATGACACACCCACCTGCCATTTTTAAACTGACATTTTGATGTGAAATACATTTTCAGTATTTTTAATCTATCTCTTCAGTTCTTTCCTTCTCTTCTTCCTTCTCCTCCTTTCCTCTTCCTCCTCTTCCTCCTCCTCCTCCTCCTCCTCCTCCTCCTCCTCCTCCTCCTTCTTCTTCTTCTTCTTTTTTTGTACTATTATTTTAAACCCAGGGATGCTCTACCACTGAGCCACATCCCCAGCTCTTTTTATTTTTTATTTTGAGACAGGGTCTTACTAAGTTGCCGAGGCTGGCCTCCAACTTGCAATCCTCCTTCCTCAGCCTCCTGAGTCACGGGGATTATAGGTGTGCCATGGGGTCTGGTTCTGTTAAGTCATTTTCCATATATGCTTTATGTACAGTGGGCAGCATTACACCCTGTTCTTTTCACCTCACTTACGGCTGAAGTGTTTTCCCCAGGTTGAACAGCCATTGCAAACATCATTTTAATGGCTGCATATGATTCCTCTTTTTGTGCTTATGCCATGGTTTACTAAATGCCTTCATAAATAATGCAGTGGATGTTTTGTATGTAAAACTTTATCTTCATTTGGAATAATGGATTTTGGATAGATGCCCAGATGTGAAATTACTGTATCAAGGGGTACAAACATTTTTAAGGCTATCAATACATATTGCTGAATGTTTTGTCACTTAACACTTGGCACAGAATTATTCAAATGTCATGTAGAGTTCCAGGGAGCACAGCATGAATCTGTTACCAGATTGGAGTCTCTCAATTGGGGTGCCCAGGGGGACCATCTCACTCTTTGTTGAGAGGAGTATAAATTGGGATAACTTTTCCAAAGAGCATTTTGAAACATGTCAAAAGTCTTTAGCCAGGCCCAGTGGTGCACACCTGTAATCCTAGTGACTCAGGGGACTGAGGCAGGAAGGTCACCAATTCCAGGACAGCCTCAGCAACTTGGCAGGGTCATAAGCAACTTAGATGGGCCCTGTCTCAAAATATAAAATAAAAAGAACTGGGATGTGGCTCAGTGGAAAGATGCTTTGGGGTTTAATCCCCAGCACGCACACACACACGCACTCACGCACACACACACAGCCTTCAAAAAGGGCTGTCCCTGGGCCAGGATTTTAAGACAGCTATATAATACTGTATTTGTGAAAAATACAGTATATTTGCATTTGTGAAAAATTAGAAACAACATAACTTCCCAACAATAGGGGAACTAAATTATTATGGTGAAATAAATTATGCTTATCTGCTCAGTGGAAAATTGGGGAGCCATAAAAAATTATGTTAACAAAGACATGGGAGATGCCTATGATATGAGGCTTTTGCCTTCTCAGATCCTAAGGTTAATTGAGAGAAAAGAAATTTTCAAATGGGTGAATGTGACCCAACACAAAAGCTTCCATGCACTGTGAACTTTTTCTAATCGTTCGAGGCTACTCAGTCATCTGTCAAGTGGCTATGCCCTCCTGTCCTGTCCTTACCCATTCCCCTTGTACTGGACACTTACATTGCTAACTGCTTTTCTCTTTTATAAATATCATTGTAGTAGACATCTTGAGCACATTGGGGGATACCAAGGATTGAACCCAGGGGTGCTCTACCACTGAGCTACATCTCAGCCCTTTTTATTTTTTATTTTAAGACAGGGTCTCACTAAGTTGCCCAGGGTGGAACTTGTTAGCCTCCTGCCTAAGCCTCCTGAGTCACTGGAATTACAGGCATTCACTACTACAGGCTTTAACATCTTTATATATAGAATTTTGTCCCTATAAATAAACATATTGAGGAAAAGCTTCTGATATTCTGGTAAAGGAGAAAACACTAAGTGACATGAAATAGCACTAAACAAGAACCTTCCTGGCTGGGGATGCACTGGTTTTGTGGAGGAGAACCAGGAGGTACCCCTGAACAGGGCTCACCCACCACATCACTTTGCTGCCTGCTAGAGACTGTGGCCCTTGTGAAGACCCCATGTCACTTTTTCTCACCTCCAGAAAATGCCTGCCTGGAATGCCCAGCGGGCCAGGACTCGGGGACCACCCAGCCGCAAAGGCAGCCTCAGCATTGAGGACAATTTTGAGGCCATCAATGAACTGGGGCCCCTGGAGCTGATGGGTCGTGAGCTGGACCTGGCCCCCTACGGGACTCTCCGGAAATCCCAGTCGGCAGACTCCCTGAACTCCATCTCCTCTGTGAGCAATACCTTCGGGCAGGACTTCACGCTGGGCCAGGTCGAGGTGAGCATGGACTACGACCCAGCCTCCCACACCCTGCACGTGGCCGTGCTGCAGGGCAAGGACCTCCTGGAGCGCGAGGAAGCCAGCTTCGAGTCCTGCTTCATGCGCGTGAGCCTGCTGCCTGACGAGCAGATCGTGCGCATTTCCAGGGTAAGTGGAGCCGGGCGGGCGGAGGGCCGCGCTGCAGGCCCGGGCAGGGTCCCCGAGGGCACTAGTGAGCAGGTCTGGTGCTGATCCAGAGCCAAAGGCGCAAACTGTCCTGCAGATAGAACAGGAAGTGTGAAGGCCTCACACAGTGTGCAGAAACTGTCCATCTCCACTTCTGTCCTGTGTCAACACTGGGTCCTGGCAGGAAGGGAACGATATGCTCAATTGGCTAATTTAGGGAAGGCTTAGTGGCAGGACTATTCACAGTGGTGGGGGCAGGGAGGGGGCAGCCTTGGGGATGGCATGGTGCCCTGGGTCTACTAACAGGAGGGTGGGCTCACCCTAGGTCTGAAGGGAAGAGCGGGGACCAGTGGAGAGGGCCAACATGGTTAGCCCTGGGGGTGCAGCAGAGAAGGACCTCGGGGAATAAGCACTCTGGCCTTCCTCAAACCTCCAGTCTCCTCCGGCAGCCCCAGGCACTGACCTGACAGGAGAACAAAGGCCAAGGGGAGCTGTAGACAGTCTGTGGAGATCAGCTCCAGGGCCAAGAGCAGATGCAAGAAGCGGGGAGAGTCAACAGGGAGGGACCCTCCACCCAAGGGTTCCTCAGCCTCGACAGGGGCTGCCTTGAGCCAACACGAGCAGCAGGCAGCTTCAGGCCCACAGAGATTCAGACACCGATGCCAGGAGATGGATGGGGTCCGTGGCCTCTCACAGAGTGGGAGGATCCCGAGGACCTGCAGGACCAAGTATCTCTGACCCGCCTGGTCCCTGAGGAGGGCCGTTGGTAGACAGCAGCGACTGCAGTCTGAGGGGTGCTGAGAACCTGCTTCCCAGAGCCCAGCTCCTCCCTGACTCTCTCATTAGCCCACGGGGCCAGGGCACCATGCTTGCCCGGGACAACCCCAGCACCTAAGCCGGAGACTGGGGACTGGAACCCAGAGTTCCAGTGGCCATCAACACACTGCTCCGAGAATGAAAAGAAGGGGACCCTAGCCCCCATGGGCAGGGGTCAGCCAAGAGGCCAGCTGCATGCTGAGGTCAGACCAGGAGGTAGCCTTGTCTCACGGAAGCAAGGAGGCATTAAAGGCTTGAGCAGGGGGTTGTGGGGGCAACAGTGGGCTCCTGGGGAGCACTGTGGGAGGAGCCTTCCCACAGCCAGGCAGTGGCAGGAGAGTTTGGTCACAGGTGCTGGAGGCACTGGAGGATTTGTTCCCGGGGAGGCAGGTGACGGAGCCTCACATCCCAACCAATCCTGGGAGCCTGCTGCCTCCAGGCGGGGCAGCCCCAGCTGCAGAGAGGGTGCCAGGAATAAGAACTCCTCTTTAACTATTGCCAGGCAGTGACTAAGGCAGCCCCCCACGGAAGGGAGAGCGTGCCCGGGAGTGCACCTTCCCAGGGGGCCTGCCCACGGCTTCCTGGGAGGAGGCCAGCGGCACCCACGAGGCAGGACTGAGCTGGGAAGTGGAGCCTGCCTAGCCTTGCTTAGTCACTCCATCCATCTGCCCTACAGTGTTCAGGCAGCAGGGCCAGTCTCTGCAGGGGGCTGGGACATCACTGGCTCTCGACTCTACAGACAACTGCCCCACCCCCAGTGCACCCCTGGGGCCAGGGCTGGGCCCAGGCATATGTAAGAAAGACAGCGACCGGTTCAGTGGGAGCACCACAGGGCTCTGGGGTGCCACAGGCACTGAGCGTGGGGATGAGCTGGCTCAGAGTGTGGAGGCTTCAGATGCCAGAGCAGGACACTAGGTTGGCCACCACCGAGGAGGGCGTGGGGCTCATAAACCTTCAGAGCTGAGCTGCCAAATGAATAGGTGGTGTTGAGATTGTGGGGACAAGAGAGCCCCAGGTCTCCGGACTCCCAGTCCAGTGCTCTCTCCCTCCCACGACCCCTCGGGCCCCTGGTGCCACCCTCTTCCTCAGCTTGGGGGCTCCCTCCATGGCCTCTCCCTCTGCAGATCCAGAGGAATGCCTACTCCATCTTCTTCGATGAGACGTTCTCCATCCCGCTGGACCCCACAGCCCTGGAGGAGAAGAGCCTGCGGTTCTCCGTGTTTGGCATTGATGAGGACGAGAGAAATGTCAGCACCGGGGTGGTGGAGCTGAAGCTGTCCGTGCTTGACCTCCCGCTGCAGCCCTTCAGCGGCTGGCTGTACTTACAGGACCAGAACAAGGTAACTGGGACCTGCCTCGTCCTGCCTGTTCTCTCCTGGAGACAGTGCACACATACACTTCCCATAAAGGATTCCGCTGTCTTTTTTCACAACCTGAACCTCAACATCATTAGGAGAGCAGAGGAAGAGACCTGAGTTACTTTGGGGGAACTGCTTTCTGCATTCTGACCACTGTTTACAGCTCTTCTCTACTCTTACCATCCAACCTTCAGAGGCTCTCCTCCTACAAGCCTCTGCGAGGGATGCACACCTCTGGCCCTAAAGTGGATTATTTCAGATGGCGGTCAAGCTGAAGCTTACTTTTATAAGTATAAGACCAGCAGGGGAACATTATTATTGTAATGCAAATGATGTAATTCCTTTCTACTAGGATCACAGAATGTTTTCCTGAGCCCGGAGTGAGGGAGCAAAACTGCACTTGATCAACATGTTTGATAGGCAACCTCTGAACCTCCTTCCAAGGAAGGAGTGGAGCATGCTCCATGCTGCAGCACGGGGTGGACTCTCCCTTAGTCCACCTTGCCTGCCTGGTGCCCCAGGTACAAAGGGCCCCCAGGAGCAGCAATTCTCAATAGAGAAGGAAACTTCTGTCTTTCCCTGGGCCCCTCAGGTCCTAGGGTCAGAAGCCTTCTGAGCCACACCTGTCCCCTAGGCCGCCGATGCAGTGGGGGAGATTCTGCTGTCGCTCAGTTACCTGCCCACGGCCGAGCGCCTCACCGTGGTGGTGGTGAAGGCCAAGAATCTTATCTGGACCAATGACAAGACCACAGCAGGTAAGGCCCTGTTGGCTTCTGGGTTCTTCCAGGTGGCCCAGCCCCTGTGCTGTGGGCACCTGGCAGCATCAGCAGGGGTGGGGCACAGGGCCAAAGCCCCATGGATTCTGCTGAGCCCCGGATCTGGACACAGTGGGAAGATGAGTCCAGCTGGGAAAACATGGGAAACCTGAAGGGTGATGGGGGGCCCTGAGAGGGAAGGGTGAGGGGCCAGCACTCAGGACCAAGGTCTGCACCTGCCTCTCAGAACTAGAGTTCACGATGGAAGCTCCATTCCCAGACTTCAACGGGGCCCGGGCTGGGTGCCTGGCAGGACCTCATGCCCCAACTCTATGGAAGCCTCCAGCCCCTCTCAAAGCGGGAACCTGTGGAGGCAGCGACCATGAGGACCCAAAGAACAAAGGGCTGGGGGCTCCCAAATCTCGGGAGTTGCAGGCCTAGGGTGCCCAGGCCCAGGCCCAGGCAGGCTCAGCAAGAATGCCTGGTGGGCGAAGTTCACAGCCAGTTGGTGACTTGGTATCTCAGAGCAGCACGCTGTTAGTTAGGCAGACTGCGGCGCCAGCTCCCGGTGACTCAAGCTGATGTCTGCTCTCAGGCCATTTATAGAACAGAAAATGGTGAAGTCTGTCAGGCTCCCATGTGAGTCTGTGGGCTGCGAGGTGGGCCACCCGAGTCCAGAGCCCAGCCCTCTCCTGACCTGCCACATGAGCCTCAGTGTTGTCACTTGTCAGATGAGATTCAAAATAATAGAGTCAGGCGCCATAGCTAGCGCACATCTGTAGTCCCAGCTGTGGGGGGAGTAGGGGAGGCTAGGCAGGAAGATCCCTTGAGCCCAGGAGTTGGGGACCAGCCTGGGCAACACGAGGAGACCCCATCTCTTATAAATGAACGAACGAGGGAACCCCCAGAGGCACGGCTGCTAGAGGTGACGATGATAGCCGAGGGTTGCGAGCTGGGGTCAGGAGGCCCAAGCCAGGGTGGGTAGAGCTGTGCTGGCAAGTGTGGCGCCAGTCCTCACCCCCCGCCCACCTGCCTGCAGACCCTTTTGTCAAGGTGTACCTGCTGCAGGATGGGAGGAAGATGAGCAAGAAGAAGACAGCCGTGAAGAGGGATGACCCCAACCCGGTGTTCAACGAAGCCATGATCTTCTCGGTGCCGGCCATCGTGCTCCAGGTGAGGGTGGGGCCGCCGTGGCCCTCAGGGTCAGCTGCTCAGGTTCCTGGAGGCCATCAGCTTTCTAGTTAAGAAGCATGTATTGAGCTCCCCCTGGGTGCCAGCCCAGCAGTGGGTATTTGGGGACATGGGCATTGCTTTCTGGGGACGCAGCCACTGTTTTCCTGGTGCTCACAAGAGACAGGCAGAAAGTCCGCAGACAGTGTTACTCATGAAATGCATCCTCGACTTTAGCAATTAGGTTGCTTCCCGCAGCGGGTACAGCTCAACAGAGGCTTGGGGGAAGACAGCTCCCAGTGGAGGCAGCTTCAGGGGCCTAGAGATGGGTGGGGGAACCCCAGGGCCCAGAGTTCTAGCCCTGAATCTCCTGGGGTTCTGTGGCAGAGGCCCTGCTGTGCGCCCCACACCCCCATGGCTTCCAGAGAATGCTGTGCTGTAGGGAGACCTCTCCCAGCAGGCTGTCGCAGACCACAGGTGGGGAGGCTGCACCCCCCTGCCCTGGTGGTCCTGCTTGGGACCGTGCCCCCTTCCTTCACTGTCTCCTTCATCCTTAGGCACTCCGGACAGTGAGACGGTCCTTTGTGCCTGGGACCAAAGCCTGTTCCCATAGCCCTGGGACTGTGCAGAGGCTACCTAATCCCACCCCCAGGGGCCCCCTCTGAATTGGAAAGCCCAGAACTCTGCCCCACTGTGGCTGTTTCCAACAGCATCTCTGGGCAGTCCTGTGCATCACAGCCCTGCCACCCTCCTGGACAGATTGCCCTCGCTGTCCCCTGGGCTGTCACAGAGCCACTACTCCAAGCCTCCAAGGGCGAGAGACGTCATAGAGCTTCTGGGGAAGGAGGGCCAGGAGAGAAGGCAGGCAGGGTTCCAGGTTCAGCCTCGTGCCTTCCCCAGGAGCATCCTGTCCCTCCTCTGTTGGGACCTAGGTAATGATTACATTCCTGAAAAGAAGAGGCCGCAGGTTCTGACTGTGGCAGCCCCGCTTCCACATATTATAACTCTTCATCCCTGGAACATCCCTAAGAGGTGTCGCATTGTATGGGTGGAAAAACAGGGAGAAGAGCTCAAGCCACTGCCCAAGGTCACATGGCAGGGAAGCCGGGGCCTTTGAACCCTCCTGGCCTGGTTCTGCCACTGTTCGCATGTTAGGCAGATCTAGGTCAAATCCTTGCCTGTCATGCGTTTGCCAGGTGACCTGGGACAAGTCCCCTCCTCCCAGATCAGAGGTGAGTACTGGGGGCTCTACCTGGCCCCTCAGGGGGTCTGGCATTCATCATCTGGACCCAAGAGTCAAGGAGGAGCTCTGGCTGCTCCTGGTCCCCAACACCCACTTCACCACTTCACCTCCTCCCCAGGACCTGTCTCTCCGTGTGACAGTGGCCGAGAGCAGCAGTGACGGCCGTGGGGACAACGTGGGCCACGTCATCATCGGGCCATCAGCCAGTGGCATGGGCACCACACACTGGAACCAGATGCTGGCCACACTGCGCAGGCCTGTGTCCATGTGGCACCCTGTCCGGCGAAACTAGCAGCCAGGGCAGTGAGGGGGGCGGCGGAACCTCCAGAGCCCGGCGCAGACTCAGCTCTATCCAGTGCCCTCTCTACTGTCCAGCTGGAGCCGTGAACGCTGGGGAACCCTGGTGGAGTCCCCATCAGCCATCTTGGATCCTCTGTCTGGGAACCCAGGGTCTTCTTCTGCTGACCAGCTGTGGCTGGGCTAGGACCCTGGGAGGGCAGCGGACACTAGCCATTGTGCACCACCTCCAGATCCTCACGAAGTCTGTCCTTGGCCTGCAGGGGCATTGGGGCTCTCAAAGCTGGCAAGCCCCACCCCTCATCTCCTGGGAGGCCAGCTGACAAGCCGGGCTGTGCACTGTGACCCAGCGAGTCTTGGGGGCCAGACACTGTGCTAGGAACTGGCAGGAGTAACATGAGTAAGACACAGGTCCCTGGCATGTCAGGAAGTCAAGATCCCCTCGCCCCAGGCGATCTGCCCAGTGCCAGAGGACGGCCCGGCTGTGGACTCTTGGGGAGAGGCTCTGGGGGCTGGGGGAACAGAGAGGGCCCCTCAGACAGGGAAGGAGCTGCACTTTGAGGGGTAGAAAAGACTGAGTGTCTCAGGCAGGGGACACAGCCCAGGCACTGGCAAGAACATGAACTTCCCCATCACAAATTTGGTCTTCAGCCCACTGCTGGCAGACAAGGGCCTCTCTGTGGACTGTAGAAAAGACCAAGAGACCAGGCCCAAACAGAGGTCTATGGGCCGAATGGAGGCTCCAGAGTTATTCTTTATGAAATCGCCTCCCCATTAACCTCATCCGCTGCAAGAACCAGAGGTCCAAAGAGGCCCAGACCCAGGTTCTTGCACTGCTCCCATGCAAATCAGCCACTGGATCCAGATGTTTGCTGGTGTCCCTCCAGCCTAGCCCTGATGGGAAGAGAGGTGCTTTAGGCAGCCTGGTTCCAACACCCAGGCCACTGGGCATCCTGGCTCAAGTTCCCCAACACTGTGGCTTCAGGAAATGTCCAGCCTCAGCCTGTTGGCTAGGGAAGCCCTGGAGGGGAAAATGGCACCCCCAGAGGTCCTGCCCAGAAGCAAAGGGACTGGGTTGCTACATCCCCAGGTGGAGTGAGGTGTCCTGCCCCTCCAGGTGTCACAGGATGAGACAGCTCTTCAGGTTTAAAGGGATGGCAGGGGCGGGGCAGGGCCGGTGGAGTGCATGGCTACAGTGCCAGCTCTGTGAGGCCACCCACCGGTGAGAGGGGCTTTGCCTCTTCCTTGGCTCTGGTGAGCTGTGGAGACCCAGGTCCAACCAGCTATCACGATGACACGGGGGTAGGTGTGGCTAGAACAGGTGCCCAGAGGGGTCGTGGGACTGGAGGCAGGACACGCTTAACAAAACCGGGGCCCCAGCCCTGAGGCCAGGCTGTCCACCCCGTGGCCAGCACCAAGTCAGTACAGGGCCAGGGGACATGCGTGGGGGACAAGCCTCTTTCTAACCCAGTGGCTTTGCAGTGCAGAACATGTCCTCCCTGCTGTTCCTTCCCACTTTCCCTCCCTCTAACTGCATGAAGTGTGGACTGTTCCCAGGGTGGCCACGGTGGGGACCGAGAATGCTGACTGGAATGATTCTAGAACCAAAATAAAGCAGGGCTTCCAGGGAGCCCTGCTTGGCCCTAAACCACCTTCGTCTCTTCTAAGGGAACCAGGTTCTCAGGCTTTGTGGCGGTCACAGCGCACACACTTCCCCTGTGCTGGGTGCCCAGAAAGGAGACCATCGCCAGGGTCATGCCATCAGGCTGCTTGGGAAGCTCTCAAGAGGGGCCCCTGAGCCTACCCTGGCAGGGGAGGGTGGTGACAGGAAATCAAGGAAGACTACCTGGTGGTGGCACTCAGCTGAGTACTCAGGGCAAAAGCATGCCAGGTGGATAAGGCAGGAGCGTTCCCAGCAGAAAGAACAGCAAGCACACAGGGCAAGGGTGGGCAAACCTGGACCAACTTGCCACCTTGTAGAGCAGTAGCGGAGAGGGGAGAGGCCCAGAGAGGAGGGCCTTGCGCTTCAGTGAGTGCTGGTGTCTGGCCCGTAGCCCGCAGTGCTTAGCAGGAGGTGCTGTTGGCATCCCCTTTCCACAGATGAAAACTCAGAGAAATCAGGTAACCAGCCCGAGATGGCACAGTCAGTCGCAGAGCCAGGATTCCACTTCAGGCTCTCTGGCCCCAGGACCCATACGCCTGACCATTAGGCTGCACTGCCCCTTTCTCTCATTCCTCAAAGATGGGGCTGAGGGGCAACAGACAAGTCCCTTTGGATTCCAGAATTCCCCCTCCCCACCTCTTCCCAGGGAGATCACAAGCATGGACAAGGATAAGCTGGGTAAGAAATCCCAGCACCACCCAGGAGGCCTGTCCCACCAGGAGGCTCTGTGGAAGCCCCCGTCAACTGGGAAGACTGAGGTAACTGACAAGACAGGCTGTTCCAGGGACACATAAGGGCAGAGACCAGGGAGGGCTTCCGGAGCAGGTGCGAGCAGCGTTGTGCATGGAGGAGGGAGGGGGCCCCAACTGCCTGGGCAAAGGTATTACCCATGTCTGGGGAACACCCCCAACTGAGGCTCAAGAACCCCTGGGGAGGGACTCTGGGGAATTCAGCATCCCAGGTGAGCCAGTGCAGAGCCATGGAGGCGTCCTCGGTGGGAGCAGATCTGCGGGAGCAGATTTGAGGGAAGTGGGGGGTCACTAAGGAGCTTTAGGAGTGACATTGCTCCTGATGAGTGAGGGGCAGGGAGGGCAGGTGGGAGGCGTCTGAGCTGCCTTCAGGTTTGGGGTTCATTTAACAGGATTCAAACTGAGGCGCCGCCCCCAGGCTGGGAAAGCTGCTTTTCCCTGGGCTCATCTCTCATGATCTTCTCAGCGGTTTCGGCTCTTCTCTGAGCCCCTCCCCAGTCTCCCATCTCCTCCTGTCACTTCCTCTCCCCTTCGCCTCCGGCCTCCCACCACAGAGGTGTGGGTGGCTGATCTGACCAGCAGCGTGGCCTGGGCCAGGTCTGCGTGTGGGAGAAGCACGATGAGCCACTGTGGCAGCCACAGTTGGCCTCAGCCCCGAGCCTCTCTCCCCTTCTGGGACACACACCCACAGGGACAACCAACACAAAGGCTGAACGAGCACCGAGAGGGATCACAGGGCTCCGTCTCTCCACCCCGTCACTGACCCACCACCCCACCTGGAAAGTTCAACACCAATAAGTCAGGGAGAGGAGGCAGGGGCAGCGGTGGGCTGGGCTGGCTCTCTGGGTTCCACCTGGCATCGACCTGGGTCTGTTCTGCTACTTTCTTTCTGTGTGACAAGTTCCTTCCCCTCTCAGGGCCTCAGTCTCTCCATCTGAAGAATGAGGATGTGGAAGAAGACAGCCTGTCAAGATCCCCCTCCTGACTTCTGGGAGTTCTGTGTGGGTGGGCTCCGGGACCCAGCAGCCTGGGTTCAAAGTCCAGCTCGTCACGGACCAGCCATGGGACTTTGAGCAGATAATCTGTCCTCTTGGGCCTCAGTTTCCTCGCTTGTCAAAGGAGTATAGGAATGGTACATGCTTCATAGGGTGCGATAGGTGACAGGCCAGGTGTCGGGCACACAGCAAGTATTTGGCAAATGCGAGGTCAAGGTTTGGGGTGGAGAGGTTCAGGCTGAGCATCCGGGCTTCTTGGGATCTGGAGTTTGGGATGAGAGCGGAGGGTCCAGAGGAGGTGTGTGGAGCCGGTGCTTTGGAAACGGCACCCCAGGCCTCTCCAAGGTATCCCGGGGCAGGACTGTATCTCCGAGGTCCTGCTCCCTGAGTCTGCACTTTCTTCCTCCCTCCCTGAGCCGGAACCCCAGGCCCGGCAGGCACCTGGGGCAATGACAGCGCAAAGAGACCACACGGGGGCAGCAGAGAATCGACTGGGACTGGCAGGGACTCCTGGGAATTCCGACTCAAGGGAGGGCAGGGACGGGTGTCAGAGAATGGGGCAGAAGCCAGGGGCCTTGGAGCAGGTAAAGGCTGAGGAGTGGTCTGCAGGCCCCCCTTGGGCGTGTCGCACACTCATCTGCGCAAGCTTTGGTTCTTTCTGCCAGCGCATCTACTCACCTACTTCCTCTCTTCTTCTTCACTCTGCCCTTTTCCTTCCCTCCCCTGTTCATCCAGCCTGGCCATCCCTTGGGCACAGCATCCTGAGCCACGCTGCTGCCCGCCTGAGGCAGGCTGGGGTACAGCGATGGTCCACCATGGTCCCTGCCCTTGAAGTGGTCCTGCCCTGGCTGGGGGCTAAACCATGCTGTCTGCTAACCTACATGGCAAGACGGAGGCTGGTCCGGCCTCTGCTCCTCGGTGTCTTCAGGGCAGTCATTCGTAAAGGACTCCCAGCTCAGGATGGGCGGGGCCTGGAGGGGTCTGAGTCACCCACAGGCTGGAAATTAACAGTGGCCACAATAAAGAGTAAAATAGTAAACAGTGCCCTGGCCAGGCCAACTGTGTGACCTGGGCACCTCCCCACTCCAAAAATAAACTCCAGGAAAACAATGTGGTCCAGAAGACTGGGGGGAAATTCCCCGCCAACTAGATGGCCATGTGCAGGGATCAATCCGCCTCTTGTAGAAGCACAAGCGTGGGATGGGGTGAGGCTGGGCTTGACATCAGGAGACCAAATCTTACCTCTGGTCCCACTGGCCAAAGACAAGCTGTGGCCTCTCTGAGGCTCAGTTTCCAAATCTGTAAAATGGGGAAAGCGGCTCTCTGGCTCTGCCCACTTGGTAGTCTGAATTGAATGCAATACCACAAGTGAGGGGTGATGTTGGGGGACTGGGGTCCAAATTCCAGTTTGGCCTCTTACAAGCTGTAGAGCTCAGACAAGGACCTAACCTGTCTGAGCCTCAGGTTCTTCATCTGCAGAATGGCACTAAAAACTCCCACCTTCTGCAATCCAGTATCGGGCACTGTTATTATTAGGAAAAGTTCAGAGAAACTGCAAAGCATGCCAGCCATCAAGCATGTCATTAGGATGATTATTCCTATAGCAACTGGGGCCTGACTCTCAGCTCCCTCCACCCTCACTGGCCCCACCTGCCTCCCAGCAGCAGGGAACAGAGGTGATGAGGATGACGAAGCTGACAGCTGATGTCGGGGGACAGGGCCCCTCCTCGCCACTCCTGGGGCGGGGAGCCCTGCTCAGTAACTACACGCCCAGCCAGGGCCAAGTCACTGCCCAGCCCTAAGGCAGTTTCGGGGAGGAAGGGACTCCTGAAAGGTGGAGCCATCCTGGGGAGGCTCCCTCCATCCAGGTGAGGCTCCATTCAGCCTGAGTGAAGCCTTGGGGTGAGCCTGGGACAGGAATGAGGGGACTGGGGCATGCAGAGGCCTCTGCCCTGTTCCCGTAAGCTTCAGTGAAACATCCAGTCCAAGATCTGCGCAGATGGCTTGTGTTCCTTTTATAAAGGTTTAAACTCTGGTCACTCACAGGGGTGGGGAGGTCAGGTGACAGTAAGTTTCCAGTTTGATACTGGATTTATTCCTGGCATCCAAAGTGTTCTGGGCACCAGCTCCCAACCAAGCGTGCCCTGGCCCCGCCCTGGGAAGGCTGGGGGCGGGGCTCCCCTCACTGCCTCCTACCTGGCAGAGCGCCAGTTGCCTCCTCATTAGGAAAACCTTTTCCCTCTCCCACTCCACCGTGTTTTACTTGTTCCTCATGACTCTGGCCGCTCCTGTCAGAAGGGTTTCCTAACTCCCCCAACCTGGGTGAGGAGCCCCTTTCCCTATTCCTGTCCCAGAGCCTACCTGGTGTGGGTCTCATCACACTGATGTCCTGCCTGTCTCCCATTCTAGGCTGTGGGCTTCTCAAGGTAGGAACTTTGTCCTAAACAGTTCGGGGTCCCCAGGCCCTTGGAAACGGGGCCATCTTTGCTGGTTAAACACTAAGAACCCCTCGTGGCACCAACCATATGTCAGACCCCGCTCCAAGCACTTTATGGATGGAAGATTCCATCACTTTCCGTAGATCACATTCCAGACAAGGTGAAATAAGTGGCCAGCCACCTGCGGCAGGCTTCCCCGGTGCTGCCTGAGGGGACAGGGTAGGCCCGACGGGACTGACCCACAGGGCATGGCAGGCCACCCCCTCCGCACCTGGCCTGAAACACCTGGAGGGAGGACTGTGCTGTGCTCAGTGTCCGGCGCTCAGGGGAAAAGCACAGCGGTAAAGGCCACGGCTCTCGCTCAGGCCACTTCCTCCCAGGGGAAGCAGGCCAGGCGCCTCTCCTCGGGTCCGCACCCCAGCCCCCCTTTGGCGGCCCGGCTACTGGTCTTCTCCCTCTCGAGACCAGGGTGCCCTCCCGAGGACGTAGGGCCCTGCGGCCCCGGCGCCCGCACTCGGCAGATGCTGTCAGCGCCTCCTGAGCGGCTGGAACGGACGGGCCCGGTGCCCGCGCCGCGATCCTGGCGGGGGCGTCTCACCTGGGCTCGGCCGCCCGCTCCGGCCGCCGCCCCCGGGCCGCCCGGCTCGCACTTCCTCCCGCCGCCCCGCCCCTTCCACATTCCTGCCCCGCCGGGCCTGCCCCGCGCCCGCCGCCGCAGCCCGCGCCCGCCGCCCGCCCGGCGATGAAGGCGGCCCAGGCCACCGGCGAGGACGCGCCGCCCGGCGTGCGGTCGGTCAAGGTGGTCCTGGTGGGCGACGGCGGCTGCGGGAAGACGTCGCTGCTGATGGTCTTCGCCGATGGGGCCTTCCCCGAGGTGAGTGCCCGCGCGGGTCCGTGTGCCCAGTCTGTGCAGGGGCACACGCAGCCCCGGCCCCCAGGGGCCTCCCAGCGGGGTGTGGGGTCAAGGGCAGAGTTCTCAATCTGCCATTGGGAGTGGAGGCCCCAGAGATGTCATCTGTAACGTCGGGCGAATGGCACCTACCCTGGAGGAGTGACCCGGAGATGGAATCAGACCTCCTGAGTACATGACGGGTCCCAAGGGAGCACTTTGGCACAGCTAGGCTAAGAGAGACTGAGGGCTTTGGAGGACTGGCAGGATTCAAATCATGTCTTTGCCACTTACAGCTGTGTGCCCTTGGGCAAATCTCTTGACTTCTCTGTGTCTGATTCCTTGACTGCATAATAGAATAATGAAAGTGACCACCTGAGTTAATAGAGGAGCCTGTTACCAGAGGTCAAGTGTTCAGCTCTGAAAACTGGCAAATGTCCTTCTTGGGAAACATCATCTCTTCTCTGGCCCTTGTCCATGCAGTGCTCATGCCCTGGCTACACACAGAGAAGAGCAGGCCAGTCTGGAGCCAGACAGCTGAGTTGGCACCAGGGATGTCCTCTAATGAACCCCACTGCTCCTTAATAACTTGCTTAGTCTTTCTGAGCCTCAGTTTTGCTTCACCGGCAGAGTGACCTAGTAGATAACTAGGTAGAGGAAAGGCAAGTCTGCTGGACATCTCCACGTGGCACCTGGGTGCCCCAGCCACCCTAGGCCTATTGACTTTTAGTCCTGCTCTGCCTTTCTCATTGATAGACTGTCCAGACCGACTCCTCGGGACACCAAGGCTAGGGCCAGGGGTTGGGCCCTTTCGGAATGAGAGTCCTTGGAACCCATGAGTGGCCTCCAGCCTCTCCACATCCTCCTTTCCAGTCAGCCTCCTGGGTTGTGCAGGCCTCTGATGGTGGAGGCAGGAGAGGCCGGGCCTGCAAACAGCACCAGGCCATTCTTTCCACGGTGGTAACATCCAGCCACTCATTTTGTGGTTTTTGGAGCTGACTGACATCACTTCCTTTGGCTAGTTCCAGTTTTTTAGGTTGGAGGTGATTTCTAGGCCCCCAGATACTGCCCATGAGAACACAACCATTGTGCTGGCACCCTGGAGAGACCACAGGGGGTCCTGGGGCACCTTCAAGACTGGAGCGTGGAGGGGCCGCCCCTCCCCACCAGTGTCCTGGATCAGTCCTCGTTGATGGTGAGATGGTGGCAGTTTCTGAGAGGTTACGATGTGGAAGTGCACATTCAAGGAAGTGTTTTGGAGGTCGTGCTGGGGTGGCCAGGGGAGAGGCGGGCATGTTCATCATCTGGGCTTTCTGTGCCTGGGTTCCCTAGCACTTCAGAAGTGCCTTCTTTTAAAGAACCACAGATTCAAGAACTGTAAAGGTTTTATTTTACAGAAGGGAAAATAAGCCAGAGAGGCAGCCTCACAGGGGGGCCATGACCCTGCCACAGCGGTGCCCATCCTGAGCCCAGGCCACTCAGCCCCCAGTGCTCTTTCTGCTGGACTCAGCCTCCTCTTCCTGGCAGCCCTGGAAGCCCAGGGAGCCAGCAGCTAGGAAGGTTGGGGTCCCACCCCCAGGCTTCCTGCCCTAAACGAAGGCTGGAGAGCAGGCTGGGGTTTGAAGACTCCACAGGGAGTCTCGTCAGTTGGGGCCCAACCTCAGGTACAGGGCAGAAGAAAGCAAGGGGGACAGAGCTCCTGGGGCAGGAAGGGACCCAGGACTGGGTGACAGCCCCTGTCCAGTCCTGGCTAGAATCTGGGAATACAGCCATTCCCATAGGACCAATACCCAAAGGCCTCAAAAGGGGGACAGGAGGCAGCAGGAAGCAGTTCTGCCTGCTCAGTTCACCCGGGCCCTTCTGGTCCAGCTCCCATAGGCGTCCTTCCTGGGGAAATGCTGGCACCCTCTCTTGAGCCGTGTCCCCCATTCTGTAATGATCCACTATCTGTGAGAGAGCCCCATGAGGGCAGGCCCCAGGCTGAGTCACCTCTGACCTGGCCCAGCACAGGCCCGACCCTGCCTTTCTAACTGAGAATAGCTCTGCAGATAAGATTAGGCACTTATTTGTCCCATGGACACAGGGTGACCCTCCCTGGGGGTCAAAGAACACAACAAAAAGTATAGAGTGTCTCCAGAGCCACATTCCAGAGTAAGGGAAAGGGCAGTGACAATTCCAAGTCAGAGGGGTGACCTGTCACTTTCCTGTACACTCCCAGCACCAGGAATTAGAGTTGGTGACTTCAGGAGAGGCAGGTGCCGGGGACAGAGCCGGGCCCCTAGAGCCAGATGGACTTGGCTGCATAACTGCCCAGCTGTCTAGCCATCACTGGAGCATATCACTTCCCTCCTGGGCCTCTTTGGAGAACACAGAGTGTACTGGCTCTCCAAGGTTGTGAGGATCAAAGATGGTGCCGTGACGGGCCATGTGCTTAAGGGCCTAGCAAATGGTGGCCTCGGGGTCTCCACCATTTGCATCTCTGCAAGACACCAGAGTGCAGATTGCAGGAGCTCTGTGTCCCCGCCCTGCAGCTCAGGCCAGGAGACCCCTCACCGTGGAGGCTGGGGAGGAATGGGAGGTGTTGTCACCTAGAGGAATGGACAGGGACTGGAGTAGACACTGCCTCTGGCAATCAGCTAAATAGTGAGCTTTTATGCTGGGGACTTTCCTGCCAGTCCACCCCTCTACCACATCATAAGGTGACATTCTTCCCCTTTAATCAGTGACAGGGCTGGCCTAAGGTCACAAATGGTGGGTGCCAGAGCCAGACCCTAAGCCAAGCCCAGCTGATCCCAGTGCCAATAATCCTAGCTACATTCCCAGGTCACACTGTCCCCCAACAGGCAAAGGGCCTAAAGGCCTGGGCAGGCCAGGGGGAATGGGCAGGTGGCTGGGTCCTTGTCTGCTACTCTCAGTTGGTAGAGAGAAAGACAGAGTGGCTGATCCAGGGCCTAGCCATCTTCCCAGCTGCCCACTCTGAGGCCCCCCCCACACCCTCTGTGGCCTTCCAGGTGTCCTGGAGGTCAGTCCTATCCTACCACTTCGGTGCTGCTCCTCCCAACTGGCCAGGGCCTGTCTCAGATGGCCAGCAATTGGGCTAGCCAGTGGGTAGGCCTGGAGTCCTCCTGAGTCACTGGAAGGTGAGGGCCGCACCTGGCATGGAAGGGGGAACAGAGACTCCACACTGTGGCCCCACCAGCCAACCTGAGCAAGCCATTGAGGCCTAGGGACCCAAGATGCAGACAGTGCAGAATGCCCCTCAGGGCAAGAGTGCCACACTGTGGCGGAGTTGAAAACCTCCTTGCCTGTTGCTCAGGGTCTGTTTAGCAAAACCTCCCTCCTTATTCCTGTGTTTTCATCTGTGCACAAAACCTGTCCTCTTTCATGTGTGTCTTACCTGTGTTTGGAAGAAGTGAGCTCAGGTAAGGCAGGGCTTGGAGGGGCCTCTGCCCTGGATGACTGACTCCAGAGATGCCTCAGGGAGGGGTTCAGGAAAGGCAACCCAGTGGAAGGGGCATTTGACAGGGGTTTTGTCTGAATTCCAAGAGTTTGAGAGGCAAATGAGGGACCCCTAGCCTGGCATGGTGGCGCACACCTATAATCCCAGCAGCTCTGGAGGCTAAGACAGGAGGATCGTGAGTTCAAAGCCAGCCTCAGCAACAGCAAGGTGCTAAGCAACTCAGTGAGACCCTGTCTCTAAATAAAATACAAAATAGGGCTGGGGATGTGGCTCAGTGGTTGAGTGCCCCTGAGTTCAGTCCACCTGGTGCTCCCCCAAAAGGAGGGACCCCTAAAACTCATGGGCTCCCCTGAGCAGGGATTGAGTCTCGTTTGTGGCATGCTCCTTGGTGTTTATAACTGGGCCTTGAGAAGGTGCTCATGTTTGCTGAATGATTTCATGAAGGAACAAGGAACAGATGTAGGTTAATGTCACTCCAGGAGAAGGAGACAGCATGAATGAAGGCTTAAAACTGGGAGGCCCCTGTCCAGGAGGACAAAGAAAGCACCAGTAACTGACATGTACAGGGTGCTGATTCTGTGGCATGGCCTGACAGGAGCTGGACCCCCAGTATCTCGTAGACCCTGTAGAGACATTCCGAGGCAGGGATTTGAAACTTTTATAAAGGAGGCGAACAGGGCCAGGGAAGGTGGAGGTCTCGCCTGCAGGGCTCTAGGCCTCCCCTCTGGGCAGGCCACCCAGGAGCTTTCCCAGAAGCAAGGACACTGACGCCTGGGGAGGGGGCAGTGCTGCCGGTTCCTGGGTGTTGGCGGCCCCACCCTCCCAGGAGCTTCCTCACCTGCCTTCCCCCTTGCTTCCTCAGAGCTACACCCCCACGGTGTTTGAGCGGTACAGTGTCCATCTGCAGGTGAAGGGCAAACCTGTGCACCTCCAAGTGTGGGATACAGCAGGTGGGTGTTGGGGGCTTCGTGGGGGCAGGGTGCAAGAGGCGCTTCCGTGGGCCCCAGGGGCCTGGGACAGAGCCCTGCCCCTTCCTTCTAAACCCGGGAAGTCAGTCAGCCTCCACAAAAAGGTGTTGGCTCCAGGAACCTGGTCCCTCCTAGATTTGGCCCCTGTCTGCTGCCATCCCAGGGCAGCCCCCTGGTCTGGAGGAAAATAGGAGTCAGAGCTCTGCGCTTTCAAGAGTGGACTGGTCCTGGCCTCCCAGGCTCTCCACCCTTTTCTTTAGCTTCCAAGACCTGCCTGATCCTGATCTTGGCCTCTGGCCTTGCCCACACGGGGTGAACTCAAAGCTGAACTGAAGGCATCCCAGGTTTCCTCTTGCCTTCGATGGGCTAAGATGTCTTTGTGGGGTCCCACCTGCCCCTTCCTCCTCAGCCCCCAAGCCCAGGGCAAAGCAGGCTCCTGAGCGGTGGGTGGGCCTCAACTGCTCCAGGCAGGCCTCTGCCTAACCTCTGCCCCTGAAACAGGGCCCCCTGGCAAATGCTCTTCCTAGGCCAGGGCTAGTTCATCCCTCAGGCAGGCCAGGTGAGCACCACCACAAGAGGACACTCACATAAGGAACAAAACTAGGCCCTGCCCTCCAGAAGCCCCCATCTGCTGGGGTGGCCTCCCTATCCAGGAGGTGCCAACAGCAGGCAAGAGATCTGGAAGGAGTGACCCCCCCAACTCTGCCCAGGACAAGATGACTATGACCGCCTGCGGCCCCTGTTCTACCCGGATGCCAGTGTCCTGCTGCTCTGCTTCGACGTCACCAGCCCAAACAGCTTTGACAACATCTTTAACCGGGTAGGTACTGGGGAGCAGGGAGGCTCCATAACACCATAGCCACCCTTGACCCATCCGACTGGCAGAGCTTGGCAGACCCTAGCTGATACTGAGTCTGGTGCCCCAGGCACGTCTGTGGGGAACCTGAGGCCTAGAGGCGGGCAATGACTTGCCCAGTGTCTCCCAGGAATTTAGAGGCAGACTCAGAAACTGGCTCTTTCCACTGTGACTGTGCCTGAGAATGCTGGGGGCACAGAGGAACTAGCTCCCCGCCTGTACCTGCCCAAGGTGGTGTGAACCATGAAGTCCGATCCCAGCCACACGCAGCAGCCCCTCCCCCGCGACTCTGCTGCTGGCTGCCAGGCCTCCCAGGATGCTCCCTGTCTTGCGGAATTCTCGAGGCTGCCCACAGGTGTCAGATGCAGTCCCTTGAGTTCCTCTACCCAGCCTTGGCACAGTCCCTCATCCACTGCTTCCAGGGCCTCTGTGCAAATGGCCTGCTCCAAGATTCCTTGGGGCATGGCCAGTGACAGCATGAGTGATAACAAGGATGGGGGCAGCAGTATTTGCTAGAACTTATTAAATACCAGGCCCTGTCCTGGGCGCTCACATGTGTCTATTTGCTCATTTAATCCCCTTAACAATATTTCAGAGTAGATACTATTAGTGTTCCCAGGCGAGTCACTTGTCCAAAGATACCCATCTATTAAAGTGGCACCTCTGGGATTCCAACCCAGGCAGCCTGCCACACGCATTCATTCAGAGCTATTGATTGAGCACATCTCTGTGCCAGGTGCCATTCTGGGCTCTGGGGACAGGGAGGGATGGGGGTGTCTGGGAAAGGGATGCTAGCAGTGGGGACGAGAGAGGAGGGTAGATTGAAGTTGCCCAGAAGGCAGAGCCATTGGAATTGCCTGATGAGCTGGACGTGGGTATGAGGGAGAAGTTAGGACCAGAGCAGCTGCAAAGTGGGGGTCGTTTCCCAGCATGGAAGGAGCAGGCTGGGGGTGGCAACACCCCACTGCAGTGTCAGGGCAGGTCTCAGAGGCAGGCGTCTGCAGTCCTCTGGAGGGCGTGCTAGGCTGGAGGAACCACCTAGGAGCTGCCAGGGTCTGGGGAGGAGGAGGGGGGCTGCTGGGAACCAGGAGACAGGAAGGTGTAGTGCAGACCTGGCTCCAGCAGAATCCCCTGTTGGATTTAGAGGTGTCACCGTGTGCAGTGTCCATCTAGGACCCTACTGAGGCCCATTTGACCCAGGAGCTGGACAGACCCAGATGTTTGGGCCGGATTTTCCTGAATAGGCACACTTAGCCACTGAGCGCTCCTGGAGATGGAAGGCCCCTCCCCGGATGCTGGTGCCCAGCTGCAGTCCAGGCTAAAATAACTGAGCCCTCATGGCCTCTCATTCCAGAGAGCAGTGACACAGACAGGGGCTGTCTCTCCAATGGGTGACAGTTGAGACAGACAGCTGCTGCCACCATTTTGTGAACTGATTAATCTTTATTTTATTTTGTGGGTTGTTTTTGTTTTTTGGTGCTGGGGATTGAACCCAGGGGCCCTCTACCACTGAGCCACATCCCTGGCCCTTTTTATTTTGAGGCAGGGTCTCACCAAGTTGCTGAGGGTCTTGCTAAATTACCCAGGCTGTCCTCAGATTTGCAATCCTCCTGTCTCAGCCTCCTGAGTCACTGGTATTACAGGCTTGCACCACAATGCCCAGCTGAGATGATTTATTTTTAAGGGAATACATACTTGGCCAGTTTGGGAGGTGATCATGAGATCCCTTACCTTGCAGTGAGGCAGGATTGGGGGAGGGGAGAGCAGGGCTCTGGGCCCCACCCCCTGGGGCTCAAATCCTACCATTTCCAGTTGTGTGACCAAGGCCAAGTTACATAGCCCCTCTGTGCCTCAGTGACCACATCTGTTCAATGGGCTTGATTACAGAATCTGCTGCTAGGGCCCTGGGGTTAATAAGCTCACACATACAAGTTCTTAGATCAGCCTGGTCCTGAGAGCTTGTTCCCTGAACGCTGGCCATGCTGATCGTGGTTGTGTGCATCCGGCGAGGGCAGCAGGAAAGTGACCCACTGGGAGGGCAGAACTCCTATTGACTCACACTCCCCTTGCCCTCCTGCAGTGGTACCCAGAGGTGACTCACTTCTGCAAAGGAGTGCCTGTCATTGTCGTGGGCTGCAAGACTGACCTGCGCAAGGACAAGGCTCTGGTGAACAAGCTGCGGAAAACGGGATCAGAGCCTGTGACCTACCACAGGGTAGGAAGCCCAGCCTGGGGCTGAGGGGACTGGGACAGGGTGCCTCTCCCTGGTGCCTGGTATGTAGCTCACTTAGGGGTCTTGGGGGCTGCCAGGAGTCAGGAACTGCCTGTACTTGTACATGGGAGGTTCCTGGAGAAGGAAGAAGGCGGGAATGTGCATACCAGAGTCAGTCCTACCCACCCACTTCACAGGTGGGGAGCTGAGGCCCACAGAGGCAGTCCACTCTCTGCTGTGTGCCTGGCTTAATCTGAAGTTAATTGGTTGGTGTCTCCAGAGGCAGAGAGCCAGACCGGGGCACAATGCATTGCGGGACAGTGTTGGGTCAAGCCAAGGTGCAGGAGCCAGGGATTCCCTAGAAAGGCCCACCCAGTGCCCCCAACTTATGGCAGCCCCACCCACGTCTCCCGGCAGGGCCAGGAGATGGCGAGGTCTGTGGGTGCAGTGGTGTACCTCGAGTGCTCTGCTCGGCTGCACGACAACGTCCACTCAGTCTTCCAGGAGGCAGCGGAGGTGGCCCTCAGCAGCCGGAGTCGCAACTTCTGGCGGCGGATGACCCAGAGTTTCTGCGTGGTGATCTGACCAACCTGGGCCCTCCCTGCCCCTGACCATCACACCAGCTTGGGAAGGAGTTGGGCAGAATTGCAGAATTGGGTGGCCCGGCCCAGTCCCCAGGCTGGGCCTGCTGAACTGCACCTCCATGGATGGACACCACCCAGAACCTGGGGATGCTGAACTGAGGAAGGGGGTTCCCAGTGCCCAGTCCTAGCAGGACGTCCTGGAGTAGCTTGCAGCCTGGCCTGGCGCCGCCTCGTGGCCATTCCCCGGCCTACATCTGCAGGACCTGGTGTTCTTAGGCCCATCAAGCCAGAATCCACACCCTGCCCCTTCCTCCTTCCCCCTACTAGTTCCAGTGGGAAGTGTAACAACTAAAATGACATCACTTGTCATTTGTGTCCTGCTTCTTGTTGTAAAGCACCTTTACACGTGTACCAAGATGGGTAAGAGCCAAGGTGGGCAAGAGACGGTTAGAACTCTTGGATTCAAACCTGGCTTTATGGATTCCAGGACCTTGGGGAAAGTTCTTCTGAGCCTCAACCTCCCTATTTGTAAAGTGGAACCAATCAGAGACCATGTCCTGGAACTTTGGAACATGTAGGAAAGTCGTGAGGACCAACACATACAAGGAGCGGGAACTGGGTGCAGTGGTACACGCCCATCATCCCAGCAACTCAGGAGCCTGAAGCAGGAGGATCACAAGATCAAGACCAACAGGGGCAACTTAGCAACACCCTGTCTCAGAATAAAAAAGTAAAAGGGCTGGGGATGTAGTTCAGTAGTTAAGTGCCCCTGAGTTCAATCCCCAGTACTAAAAAATTTTTTTTTTAAATTAAAAAAGCTTCATAGGAAAATACAAATCAAGAGTTCCAGGAACCCACACTTTAGAAAATTAGAGAACCACCTGAGCTAGGCTGAACTCACTGGGTTGGTGGAGAACAGAGAAGAACATTCTGGTGTGGGATATGCACTGGGGAAGAGCATCAAGTTTAAAACCTAGTCTGGAAATAGTTGCTTTCTATTCCTGAATGGCCGAGACTAAAAACCCAAAGTGGACATTCAGGAGGGGTTTCCACAACACCATTCACTTGCTGCAGCCAGCCCTGTAACCTGAGCTGTGGCCCAAATGTTTCTTCATCTGCAGCTGTTTCAGATGAAACTGCTGGGCTGGATGTTAGTGGCTGCCTCTTGTTAGCTAGCATGTGTGTTGGCCCAAACAAAATGGTTTAGTTTAGCCAGACATGGTGGTGCATGCCTGTAATCCCAGCTACTGGGAAGACTGAGACAAGAGAACTGCAAGTTCGAGGCCAGCCTCAGCAATTTAGCAAGACCCTACTCAAAAAAATCCATCCTCCTCACGAACCACAGAGCCATCCGCCAAAGCACAGATCTGGTCCTCAGACTGTCCTGCATAAAAGCCCTCCCCCCAGAAAGGGTCCAAAGTCTCCAGCTGGGGACTTGGGCTCTCATGTGCCTGATCCCAAACCACCTTAACATACCCCCTTCCCCACCCTGCCGGGGGCCCTGACTTCCAAGGCTATGTCCAGGCCACTTCCCTGCCTCAGTGGCCCTTCCTCCCAATCCCAGCCTGTGCAAACTCCCCCCCTGTAGGGAGCCTTTGGGGTCGAGCTCAGCCACAATCTTCTCTGAGAAGCCAGGGAACCTGCCACTTACTTCCTCCTCACTGAGCCACCTGCACTTGTTCACACACGGAAGTAGGTGTCCTCTACGGGACCAGGATTTGCTTCCCATGCCACCAGGGGGAAAGGCCTGGCTGGACTCCCTGAGACGCAGCTCTCGTGGCCAGACCAGGCAGGGTGTCCAGGAGTGTGGATTCGGGAGTCCAGAGACCAGTTGTGCATCTGCAGACGTCCAGACCCAAGGAACAAGACACCACAAGTCAAGACTTGGTGGCTTCTGAACTGGGAAACAAATGGGGGGACTGTGGGAAAGGTGGGGACATCCAGAGTGAGAGAACTTAGATTTGGCACCGTGTCACCCATCTGTGATCCCCCGACTTGGGAGCCTGAGGCAGAAAGTTTGTAAGTTTGAGGCCAGCCTCAGGAACTGAGTGAGGCCCTAAACAACTTAGTGACACCCTGTCTCAAAAATAAAAATGAAAAGGACTGGGGATGTGGCTCAGTGGTAAAGCACCACTAGGTTAATTCCCTAGTATCAATTTTTAAAAATCCATAAATAAGAACGTGGTCTCTCCCCAGGGGGTGATAACTACGGAAGGTACCCAGAGCCTCCTAGGCAGGGACCCAGTCAGGTGGCCTGTTTCCCATTCCCCTGCCCACACAGCCGTCAGCGGTGTCAGAGGAGGGCAGGGGTGGGTATGGTGGAAGCACCTCTTCCCCACCCAACAATCCCCCCTTTCAGTTTCACCCGGCAGGCAGGCGGGGCCAGACAAGTGGGAGCCGGGAAGGTACAGCCCAGAGGCCAGACGGGGCCAAGAGCCACAAACCACACTGCCTCGCCCGCCCGGCCTTGGGTTTGTCTGCTGGGAAGGCAGGGGGCAGGGGTGGGGACCCCAAGCCATCTCCTCCAGGACTGGCCACTCCCTGGCATCCTCAGGGCGGGGAGGGTGGAGCCCACACTGACTGTGAGTCATGAAGCTTTCCTCTCCCCTCTGCCTGGGCAGCACCCTGCCTTGGCCCCATGTCTGGGTGCTGGGAGAAGGAAGTGGCCACCCTCTGCTCTCTCCAGCCTCCAGATGCTTTTGGGGGTGTGTCCTTTGGAGACCAAGCACTCACAGTCCCAGGAAGTCATCCCAAGGCCCCTGCTAGGGAATAGGGTGGGGAGCAGAGAGATCAAGACAGAGGGGAACAGTGGGCAGCTCAGCCTTAATTTTGGAGGACTTGATCTCCAAGCTAAATACATCAGATTTGTGAGAAGAAGGGGATTTTCTTGAGTTCAGATCCTGGCTCTGCAAATTACCAGCTGGGCAACCTTATGAGTCACTAGTACTCTCTTATCTGTCAGTTCCCTTATCTATAAAATGAGATTGTAAGAGTAGGACTGCCCTGCTGGACTGGGTAGGAAAATTAAATGACTGAATGCAAATTGTGCTCACTGCTAGAGTTGTTGCCTATGACAGGAGGATAAATGATCTACTGTGCAGGGTTGTTGCAGGGGCCACAAACCAGGAGCAAGCATGTAAATATTCAATGCCGGTCCTCTTACCCACCCGGGCCACCAAGCCTGGGAGGAGGAGAGAGAGGGTTCAGACCATCCCTGAAGCCTCTAGGGGAAGAGGGAATAGAGCATGAGGCTCTTGGCAAGCCTGAAAGAATGGCCTGACCCCTCTGAGCGAACCTGGGAGGACAGGGCTAGAATCTTCTCCAGAGCCCATTTTTGCAGGGCAGACACCAGCTTGGAGCCAGTGCCCAGCCCAGGGCAGACTCTTCATATGTTTGATGAAGAAATATATATTCCAAGCCTGGCATGGTGGTGCACGCCTGTAATCCCAGCGACTCGGGAGGCTGAGGCAGGAGGATCAGGAGTTCAAAGCCAGCTTCAGGAAGGGCGAAGCACTAAGCAACTCAGTGAGACCCTGTTTCTCAAAAAAATACAAAATAGGGCTGGGATGTGGCTCAGTGATCAAGTGCTCCTGAGTTCAATCCCCAGTACAAAAAAATGTAAAAAAAAAAAAAAAAAAAAAGAAAGAAAGAAAAGAAAAAAAGGAATACATGTGCCAAGAGGTGGAGATGGGGGCACGCAGAGGTAAGGAGCATGTGGTCCTTGCCTTCCAAGTCTCCATCCTCCCTTCTCCCAGGAGCACGATAGCTGGACACAACCAGCTTGGGGAGCAGAACACCTGACATTGGCACTGCAGCCCACAAGAAGGGCACTCCTGCCACTGAGGTCTACAAAGAGGGATCAGAGGCCACCCACTCCCACCCTCGGACCTCTGCACTAGCTCCAGAACCCCTGTGCCTGTCTGCCCCAGGAGTATCACGGTTGGCTCCAGCCAGGCAACATAGGTGCCACCTTGCCTTCCTGCTTAATTTGATGCCCAAAATCCCCTCACTTTACAGGTGAGGAGACGGAGGTTCAGAGACCAAGAAAGGGACCAAAAGCGGTGAGTGGCAGAGCTGAGCACTTGGACAGAAACAAGGAGTTCCAGCCCCAGCCCCTGGCCTTGTCTGCACCCTCAGCCACCAGAGGGCAGCAGGGCCCAGGAAGAGGGGCTGTTCCCAGCTCCCGCCCCGGGGCCAGTTCAGCCTCACACCACTCCCACTGCCTCCACCCTCAAGTGTGTCTACCCCACCATTTTACTAAACAAAAGCTGAGGCCCAGGTTGGCAGAGTGACTTGATTTGCAAAAACAGAATGAGAGTCATGCTGTCCTAAATCTGCAGTGGTTCTAAGAACAGAGACCTGGGTTCAAATCCCGACCCTGTCCTGAGATCAAAGGACACACTGCACTGAGGCACAACCCGCAGGCTGCTAGGCCCTGAGCCCAAGTGAGCCAAGTGAGCCAGCGAGTGTGATTTAGTGTCTGCACAAGAGCAGGCAGGTAGTAACTGAGGGCAGCCACCTGCTGTCTCCTGACCTTTCCCAAAGTTTGCAACACAGTTTGGGGGAGATGATCAAAGGAACCCCAAGGGCAGTTCTAAGAAAGTGAGGTGCATGGGACACTTTGGGCAGGCACCTCGGGAACACCCCATGTGGCCAGAACAGTCCTGGGAGACTGGCAGGAGGAGCGAGAAGCTGGAGGTAGGGACAGGCTGGATGGCCTGAGGAGCTACCTGCGGGAGAACAAACCCAGGCAGAGCGCAGGTGCAGGAAAGGTCGCTGGAACTCGCTTCTTCCCCCAGAGGTGGCATCTCTGCAGTCGGTGGGGCCCTAGCACTTCCTTTGGCCTGTTCTTATGTTAATGTTCCTGAGCTGGGGCGGGCCTCCAGGGCTTCCACAGGCCCTAATAGCCCAAAGGCTGGAGCCGGAGCCACCCCCGGAGCACTTACTAGACCTCTGCCTTGCCCTGGTTGTGCGGGCCACTCGAGGGGCTTCCACACTGAACCCAGCAACCGAGAGCACGTCCCACAGAAGGACAGCAAGCAACCTCTCTCTCCTCCCTTGTGCAGAGCTGTGTTCAGCAAGTGCCTGTGGGCTCTGCAGGACCCGCCCTGCCCAGCCCAGCCAGTCAGGTCAGAGGGGCCAGATCCTTTCTGCACTGTTCTATTCCAGGAACCAGGGGAGACCTCCCGAGGTTTAAACAAACGACACCACCGCGGCTGACAATGGAAATGTAAGCCGCTCCTGATGGTTTGCATTTCCCTCTTCTTCCTTTCACCCAGGAATTACAGGGAAACAAAATAACTTTAGTAAATTATCCCTAGTTCCAAATTAGATTTGGGCAACAGGTTTTCAGTCTGAAGCCCCAAAGTCCCACCCACTGGGCTGTGAGCTGTGGGCTGTGGGCTGTGGGCTGTGGGCTGTGGGCAGGGCAGCAAGTAGGACCTGTCCAAGCTCACTGGCTCCTCTTCCCACCTCCAAATCCACCTTGTCAGCAGAAGAGATCACAGCAGGTATGAAAGCTTGTTAGAGCCCAAGGCACAGCAGCCCACCCCTCAGAAGAAGCCATGATCCCCTCCACTCACCTGGGACTGACCCTCCCTTTGCCTCTGGCTGGGGTTTCTGTCTAGTCTCACAGGGCCATGGTCTGTGGTCACCTGTGCAGGCACCGGGCTTGAGAGGTGGGGTGGGGAGGAGGCGAGGGCATGATTACAGGCTGATGCAGCAGGGAGGGCCTGGAGAATTTTTACAGCTGGCCTGAGGGTGCAGGTGAGTAAGAAACAGGCCGGGATGAGCGGGAGGTTGGACAGACCTGCAGACTCATCCAGAGGGCGGTGGGCGTGGGGGGGGGGGGGGGGAAGCAGATGCTCAGCCGGAAGACTGGTCAGGATCCAGGACTCAGAAGCAAAGGCAAGTACCTCTCCTCTCTCCTCTGCCCCCAAAGCTGCTCCAAAACCACTCTCTCCAGACAGCCAAGTGCCCACACTGCAGAAGAGGCTGCTGGGGTTCAGGGCGAATGTGACCACCCTCTCTCATGAACACCTGGGAGATCAGTGTGGCTGTGGTCTGGGGGAGCAGCCTTGCTGCAGCCTGTCGCCCTCCGACACCGGCCCGCCCCGGGCTGCAAAACGCCAGATGTAACTGGCTTGTCGTCTCTGAGGAGGTTAAAGAAAAGGTGCCTTAGACCCTGGAGGGCAACCCTTCTCTAAGAGCAGCAAGAAGTTCCGTTGAACAAATTTGTCGCGCACGCACCGCAGAGACCTCAAAGACAAAATCATGGGAGTTGGGTCCCTCCTCTTCTCTGGAACAGCTCCCTGTGAGGAGGTACTCTTACCTCGGGTGTCACCTGAGTCCCCAAAGAGCCAGGGTGCTCTGGGCCCAGTCAGAGCTGGGAAGGTTAGGGACTTCAGTCTGATTTGGAAAACAGCCCTGTTTTCCTGCGCTTTGCAATCCCAGTGCTGGCTGTGCTCCATTTATGGTGACTCCACCTTAGAGTCCTCAGTTGCCATAATGCCTGTCCCCTACCATCATGCTGTGTCCCCAACTGGAGCCTAGGTAAATTTCTTGCTCACTAGAGCCTCTGAAATTTATCCTTGCCCAGCCCATCCTTCAAGTTCACCTTCCTGTGGGAGGTCCTGGGCAGCCAGCTGCACACCCAACTCCCCTCTCCTCCCTGACCCTTTTTTTTTTTTTTTTTTGTAGCAGTACAGGAAATTGAATCCAGGGCCTACTATATGCAAGGGGAAGCACTTTACCACTGAGCTACATCCCAGCCCTTTTTATTTTTGAAACAGGGTTTGGTTCAATTGCCCAGACAGGCCTGCGATCCTCCTGCCTCGGTCTCCCATCTCTGGGATTACAGGCGTGCACCATGGCACCCAGCAGCATTTGTTTTATGTCACGTGTCACTCGACACACACAGCCAGAACAAAGCAGGAACACAACCTCCACTTGTTGTTTGGTGGGGTTGAATGTAGGGCACTCAACCACTGAGCCACATCTCCAGCCCTTTTTATTTTAAGACAGGGTCTCACTAAGTTGCTGAGTCTGGTTTTGAACTTGCAATCCTCCTGTCTCAGCCTCCTAGCCCATGGGATTACAGGCGTGTGCCACCTCAATGCTTTTTTTGTTTGTTTGGGTGCCAGGGATTGGAATCAGGGGCACTCAACCACTGAGCCACATCCCCAGCCCTATTTTGCATTTTATTGAGAGACAGAGTCTCACTGAGTTGCCTTGCTGAGGCTGGCTTTGAATTCATGATCCTCCTGCCTCAGCCTCCCAAGCTGCTGGGTTTACAGGTGTGCGCCACAGAGCCTGGCTCAATGCATTTTTGACTTACAATATTTTCAACTTGCAATGAATTAATCAGGATGCAAGGCCATCATAAATAGAGGAGCATCTGTACTTGCATTTGAGTACTTCTTTCAGGATTGCTTCTGGGAAAATTGAAAAGTACACTCACTTGCCTATGTTAAGATCAGGGTCAGCCCGGCATGGTAGTGCACACCTGTAAACTTAGCAACTCAGGAGGCTGAAGCAGGAGGAACACAAATTCAAGGCCAGCCTGAACAATTTAGTGAGACTGTGTCTCAAAATTTAAAAAAAAGGCAGGGCAAGGGGACCTTGAGCAAATGATGTCCTTGCTAGAGCCTTCATGGTGGTCAATGACCAACCAATTTCCACCCAGCCTCCAAACTCACCACCAGCTCCGCACTCCCAGGATCTCCTCTTGGTTCCTCTACCTCCTCCAACTTCACCCCTGCTGGCTGGGTCTTCCTGGCAGTGACTCAAGGTCCCCACCCTCCCTTCATTTCACTCCATGTGAGTCTTTGCTCAGTTGCAAATATTTAATGTGCCACCAATGTCCTTCTCTAACAGCTGCTTTCACAAATCCAACTCTTTCCTGGCAAACCCTCTAATCTGTCCCTGCACCCTCAGGCCACAACACAGTGACTATTCTCATGTTACCCTTTGCAAGCATTTCAGGCAGGAGGAGGAAATGACTGTGTTCGACGCCTGACTCCAGACATGGTGAAGGAAACAGAGATGGCAAGCCCCAGCCTCCAGGAAGCTTACTCCACTGGAAGGAGAACAAGATATACTCACTGGAGATTTTCAAACACGCCCTGAGCCACATCCCCAAACCTTTTTATGTTTTATTTTCAGACAGGGTTTTACTAAATTGCTGAGGCTGACCTCAAAGTTGTGATCCTCCTGCCTCAGCCTCCCAGAATCTCTGGAATCGCAAGCCTGTGCCACCTCGGGCTTCCCATTCATTCTTGCCTCACTTCATTCTGACTGCCCCACCCCCAACTTTGCAAGGAAGGTCATCAGTGATGTCATAGTGGTTCCATGTGGGGTGGCCTTCCAGCTGCAGGGCACCCCTCAGCCCGTCCCTCTTCACACTCTCCTCCGTCACCTTTCCTTCTGGTCTTTCCTCTTGCTCTGGTCCTGCCTTCTCAGCTGTCTCAGGGCACCTCTTCCTTCTTTAGCAGTTCCTGGGCACCCGTGCTGGGTCGGGCACAGTCCTGCTCCCTCAGCCCCATCCATCCGTTCCGCCCGTGGTCTCCACCTGCCACTGCTGATTCTCCGTTCCAGTCCTTGTAAAGATGGCAGGTGTCCGAGTCCCTCAGCCTCAGTGTGTGGAGGTGACCTCACCCCTTTAGACCAAAGCAGCAGTCACCCATCGCCCCTCCCCACACCTAACCAAATCCTGGAATCCTCCTCCCTCCCCTCCCCTCTCTCTTTCCCTCTAGAAGGGAGTCTTGCTACGTGATCCAGGCTGGCCCCGAACTCCTGGGCAACCTCCCTGGTAGCTCGGGCTACGTGCCCAGCTCTCTTCTTTGTTCTCCATACCCTTTCAGCTTCCTGAGGCTATGTCCTTAACCTCTCTCCCCATAGTAGAAAACCTAACTGTTTAAAAAATCTTTTTAAAAAACTTTTTCTATTTAGTTGTACATGACAGCAGAATGAATTTCAATTCGTTGTACACAAATGGAACACAACTTTTCATTTCTGTGGTTGTACACGATGTAGAGTCACACCATTCATGCAATTATACATGTACATAGGGTAATGACCTCCCTCTCACTCCACCGTCTTCCCACCCCTCGCCCCCTCCCCTCCCCTCATTCCCCTCTGTTCTTCCCTTACCTCCCCACAGAAGACCTAACTTTCTCACCAACTCACCAGCTTTCTGCTTTTATATCAGAGTTCTTCCTTTTTTTTTTTTTTTTTCCAGACAGGGTCTCACTAAGTTGCTTAGGGCCTTGCTAAATTGCTAAGGCTGACCTTGAACTTGGGATCCTTCTGTCTCAGCTTCCAGAGCCGCTGGGATTACAGGCGTGCACCACCAAGACCTGCTTGTTATCAGGGCTCTTTCTGAAACGTAAATTTGACCTTGTCCTGTGTCTGTGTCTGGACTTACCATGGGTTGTCCCGCCTTGAGGGTACACTCCTAGCTTGCTGATATCCTTGCACGACCTGGTCAGGCCACCCTGTGACACACTGCTCTCTACCTCTGCCCCCTGCGCCCACTGCACAGGCCTGATTTGGAGTATCAAAACTTCTTCTCACAGAGGGTCTTGAGTTCTTCCCTCTATCTAGACTGTTCCTTTTTGTCATGCATTCTCAACTCCATTGTCATCTCAAAGGAGCGGTCCCTATTTTCCTAACAGATTCACCCACTAAATCATAGGCTGGCAGGGTTCCCAGTAACTTGAGCCGGGTTCAATTTCACCTATCCACTGGTCTGGGCACTTACTACGCTCCTGACCGGACCGGACCTTTAGCTCGCCTGACACCCAAAACTGCCCAAGAGGAGGGCTCCTCATCCCCATTCTAGGAGAAACTAAAAGTTTGCGACTGTTGCGGTTTGTGAAAGGTGATGTGTTCACTGCCTGGTGGTCTCTGGCGTCCCCGCTTAACATGACACCACACTGTCAGAGCAGGGATCTGCTGCGGTCCTTGGTGTTCCCAGCGCCCATGACAGTACGTTACACAGACCCTCCAGAAACACCTGGTGCCTGGGTGACCCAATACCCATCTCCTACAAAAGACAAAGCCCAGTCTCTTGCCAAATGTGGTGGGAGTGGTCCCTCAGATAGGAAACCTCCTCCTCCCTGCAGGCTTAGCTCTCCTGTCTGTCGCTGACCTCCTGCTGCATCCAGAGCACACCAGGGACAGAAAGTGCCCTTCCCCTGTCTCTTCCTGGTGACCAGTCATTTTTAAGTCAGCTCAAGCATTCCTCCTGCAGGAAGCCTTCCCTGCATTCCCCCTCCCACCTGGCCCCTCCCACCTTTGTGCCCTCACACTCTCCTGTGCAGACTGTGTATGGATCCTATGTAGACCTGACGTCCATCTTGGCATCTTGCTTTGTATCTGATGCACACACACCACATACCGTTATCATTAGACTCATTCCCATTTCCTTTATCCAAGGGTCTCAGTTGGGAGACTAATTTCTTTCATCACCTGACTTGCCCTCTGACAATGTGGCCTCATGATGCAAACCCAGTGCCAAGCTCAGTGCCCCACACAGGCTGGTATGCTTCCTGGGGAATGAATGAGTGAATAAACATTTGCTCCAATTGTGAGAAAATTTCATCAACTTGAAGAGCACAGAAAGCACACAGGATTAGCTATTAGAAGACATAGCTTATACCAGGTGGGGTGGCACACACCTCCCACACACAGGTGGGAGGCTGAGGCAGAAGGATACCGAGTTTGAGGCCAGCCTGTGCAACTTAGTGAGATCCCATCTGAAAATAAAATTTTATAAAGGGATAGGGAACTGAGCGTGGTGGCACATGCCTGTAATCCCAATGGCTCAGGAGCCTGAGGCAGGAGTATCATGAGTTCAAAGCCAGCCTCAGCAAAAGCGAGGTGCTGAGCAACTCAGTGAGACCCTGTCTCTAAAAAATAGGGCTGGGGATGTGGCTCAGTGCTTGAGTGTCCCTGAGTTCAATCACCAGTATTGCACCCCCCAAAACGAAATTGAGTTGGGGTTGTAGCTCATGGGAAGAACATTTGTGTGGCATGAGGCCCTGGGTTTAACCCACAGCACCACAAAATAAATAAAAACAAAAACACAAAACCGACATGGTTTATGGTTCCAATTTCATTATTAAGTTAGCTGCATGATCTTGCCTAAGATGCTTAACATCTCTGGGTCATCTCAGATTGCTGGTTTTTAAAATAAGCAGGTTGAATTAAGTAACCACTGATCTCCAAGTTGGCTCCAGGATTCTGTGATTCAGAGCTATATCCCTTTAATAGTTGAGGACCCAGAAGACACTCTCTGGGAGAAGTTAGTGCAGCACCAAGTACTTAATACTCCCACCAGGAAATCCTGGGGATCAAGAGCATTGCTCCAGGTCCTTCTGAAGCTGGGAAGGAACCATCTCTATTTTTTCCCCCTCCAACTTTGTCCTGCTATCTTTGGCTTCCTTGGTTAATATGAAGGTGGTATTTTCAAAGTGGTTGCTCTTTGTTTTAGCTTCTCTCTCCAAACAAACTGTATACTCCTTGAAGGCTAGATCCACCTCTTATATTTTATTTTTTTATTTTATTATTTTTTTATTAAAATCTTTTTTTTTTACAGACTGCATTTTGATTCATTGTACACAAATGGGGTACAACTTTTCATTTCTATGGTTGTACACAATGTAGATTCACACCATTCATGTAATCATATATATACATAGGGTAATACTGTTTCATTCTACTATCTTTCTGTCCTCCACCCACTTCCACCCCATTTTCCTCTACACCATCCAAAGTTCCTTCATTCTTCTCTTCCCCTCGCTACGCCCCCACCCCCGTTATATATTGTCATGCACATATCAGAGAAAACATTCGGCCTTTGGTTTTTTGGACTTGGCCTATTTCACTTAGCATGATATTTTCCAACTTCATCCATTCACCAGCAAATGCCACAATTTTATTCTTCTTTATGGCTGAGTAATATTCCATTGTATATATATACCACAGTTTCTTTATCCATTTGTCAATTGAAGGGCATCTCCATTGGTTCCACAATCTAGCTATTGTGAATTGAGCTGCTATGAACATTGCACATTTTATATTTTAAATCTTGAGGTTTCAGCATGTGCTCAGAAATTGACATACATCTTGTGATTGATGATGTCATTAGAGATCCAATCAAGTGGGAGACAGTGGCAGGCAGGTTTAATTGAGGTACACCTGACAAAGACAATTGCTTTGTCTTTGTACAAAGAACAAAGACAAAGCAATGAAAATTAGTGGCATTGTTTTGCTATCAGTAGTATCCACATTAAGATACCTGTATGTTAAGGGGCAACTTAAATGCATATTCGAAAGAACCATGGTCCCTCCAAGAGGAATGACGCAGACTGAGAAATCACTGCAGATTCTCTATCTTCTACCAAGTCAGTACTGCAAATTCTATTTGCCCACTTTTCTGAAATTGCTAATGCAAACATGAATTGTAGGAAATACTGCCTGTGTACTAAACACTGGAATGAAATGGAAAAGACTAATGTATATTATAGAAAATACTCACATTTATGTTAAGCATAACTGTTCACCCATGGAAACATGCATTAGAAACATAGATGGGAAGGCTGGGGGAATAGCAGAGCACCTGTTAAGGCTCTCGGTTCAATCTCTAGTTCTGCCAAAAAAAAGAAACATATGTACAAAAGAAACATAGATGGGTAAATTTTGTAATCAGTTCCAAAAACAAAGGATTTAGGTATAGAAGTAGGGTCTCCAACATTTCTTATACTGGTGAAATTATGCAGGAGTTGAAGTTAACTAAGGATATGCAGTTCACCAATAAGATAATTAGATCAACCATAGAAGTAGATCTGGTAATTATGACTGAATCCAAACACAAACTCCAAGCTGTGGGAAGTCAAGTATAATTGCAAAAACCAGAACATGGAAATCTCACCTTAAATGCAGTCAATACTGACTTGCAGTCCCCTGGCGGCGGGTGGTGGGGGCAGGTGATAAAATAGATCTAACCAGAAAGAAAGTGAAGATTTAATACATCTCAGAGTTTAAATACTTAACAAGCATTTTGGAAAAAAGAAAAAGATTGTCATTTAAAATCATACAGTTGAAATATAATGAACAGTATAATTAGAGAGGCATTTTGAGGAAAAGCTGACTGGAGATGTTAAGTCTATACTACCACATCAAAAGCCCTGCTCCGATGTGGACTCTGAAGCTGATATCCTGAAACTGGAGACAGCAGAGAGAAGCAGAGCACAAAGATCATGCCAGAAGCTGGAATAAAAAGAGAGCAAGAACTGGGCCTAAGATCCTTGCACTCACCTTCTGGCTTGGTTAGAGTGGTAGTTGCTTTCACCTCTATTCCAGCTGCAATAACAGCTACAGCACAGTTTCCCAGGAGGAGTTCCTACTGCATCAACCCTCTGCTCTAGGAAATAGGTGCCTCTCTTCGTCTAGCAAAACCAAACACCCCTGCAAGGATCCAAAGCCCCAGCCTTTACACTCCTCCCTCTTTCAAAAGTGCCACTGAACTACTTTATTCATGAACATAAAGGAAAGAAGTGCCAGTCTGCCTTGCATTGTTATAGGCACTGGGAGGGCACTAACCAACAAACTTCCTGCCCCATGGGGCTTATGTCCAGCAGCAATTCTATGTCCACTTCTTCCTGACTACATTACCTTCCAGTGATTAATTTGTACTGATGATTTTTCTCCAAGCGTGTCACATCTTCAACACTGTCTTTCTGTAACATGAACTCTTCAAGGGTGAGAAGTAAGTCTTCTAATTTCTCAAATCTTTCTCCATCCAAGTACTTAATATTGGGCAGAAGGTATTCAGTAAGTACTCAGATCCTTCATGTGGGAAAAAAAGAAACAGGAGAATGTACTATACATTTTAAGTTTAAGGGCTGGGGGTATAGTTTAATGGAAGAGCACTTACCTAGCATGAGAGAGGTCCTGGTTTGATCCCCAGCACTATAAAAAGATTAAAAAAAAAAAAAAAAAAAAAAAAAAAAAAAAAAAACCTGCATTTTTTAAAGAGGGTAGATCTCAAGTTAAATGTTCTTACGCCAATAAGGTAAAATAATTTAAAAAATAGGTGAACCAGCATTCCTTTCCAGTTTCCAAAGCACAATCATGCCGTAGTCCATTTGATTTCATAACAATCCTTGGAGGAAACAAGCCAAGAGTCATTATCTTTTTTTTTTGTTTGTTTGTTTGTTTGTTTTTTGCGGTGCTGGGGATTGAACCCAGGGCTTTGTGCTTGTGAGCACTCTACCAACTGAGCTATCTACCCAGCCCAATTATCTCTGTTTTATTAAAGAAAAAGTGGAGCTTCTGACTCCACTTAAGGGACCGAGCTAATGACCCAGAAGCAGGTAAGCACCCTCACAAAGCAGGTGAAGAATGCCAGTCTTAGCAGAAGCTGACCAAAGGTAACAAATGCCCTTGCAGATGAACAAAGACCAGGCCTGGGTTTGTGACTCAGAGTTAGCATGCCTGCCTAGCATGTGTGAGGCCTTGGATTCGATCTTTAGCACCACATAAATCCTCAGCACCACCTACAACTAAAAATATTTATTTAGGAACAAAAACCCCCCCAAAGGACCAGAACTACTGGGCAGTCTGGGCAGAGATCTAAGTGCTGAGGCGACTGGCCTTTTGAGGATGTGGCTTCGGTAGTGCCTAACTACCCCACCAAAACATAGCCAACAAGCACAAGATTTCAAGCAGACCCTAACACCCCAAGGTACAAGAAACCTCCCCTGGGCAAGCACAGATATAGCAGAGGCCTGAGGCCTCAGTCTCAATCTGGGGAAGGGTGGGAAGTCCCACCCTTTAAGAAATTAGAAGTGAGAGTGGCCTTTCCCCAAGGCAGAGCCAAGGCGGTCGCTGAAGGAGCAGGTGGATCCCAGATGCTGCTGCAGCTGCCCCAACAGTCAAAGTCAACCCCTGACTCAGGAGAGGAGGGACTGCACAAAGAAGGGCCATATGCCTGGCACAGACAGCAACAGAGGCACTGGGCCAAGGCTAAAGTCTCAATCATGGTCCATGGAAAGAGTCAACCAGGTATGGTGCAATTTACAAGAGTTTCACAAGATGGGCACAGTGGACCATGCCTGTAATCCTAGTGGCTCGGGAGGCTGAAGCAGGAGAATTTCAAGTTCAAAGCCAGCCCCAGCAACTTAGTGAGGCCCTAAATAACTCAGTGAGACACTATCTCTAAACAAAATACAAAAAAGGGTTGGGGATGTGGCTTAGTGGTGGAGTGCCCCTGGGTTCAATTCCCAGTACCAAAAAATAAAAAAAGAAAAGAAAAAAGAATTTCACATTCCATCCATATTCAATGATATGAGAATCTGCAGGGTATTGCTGGCTTCCTTTTATTACTGATCCATTCAGATTCTACTTTCAGAGTCTAAAGAAAATTTCCATCACTTAAAGGACAAAATCACCCCATCCAATAGCCAGTTTTTTCTCCTCATAGGGTTGACACAGAATGTAATACTTAAGATTGTTTGAGGGATACAAATGTGGTGTGGTTCCTGCCAACAAGTAACTTGTAGTCTAGCAGAAGTGGGTGAAGGCAGGTGTTCAGGAAATGATGATGTAATGAAACTAGAGCGCATACAATTAAGTGCACCAAGAAGAAGGTTACAGAAGGGACTGGGCAGGCAGTGCAGTCAGGAAAAGGGAGCGGGAGAAGATGAACTGGAGATGGGCATGAGGCAGAGTGGTGGAGAGAAGGATTGAAGGGAAGAGATCTCAGGAGGTAGGTGATGATGAGAAGCAGTCAGCAAAGAAGAAGATGGAGACCAGAGACAACAGCAGGGATGGGGAAGAAAGACTAGAAGCAAGGACAGGAAAGAGAAGCTGTGAATAAGTCACCATGCAGGCTTTATGTGAACTCTCATTCATCATGTGAAAACTCTTTCATTTACTTAAATATTAAAGCATCTTGATTTTCTTTTTCTTTCTTTTCTTTTTTTCAGGGCTGGGGTGGAACCCAGGCCCTGTACATGCTAGGCAAGTGCTCTACCACTGTGACTTACCTGCGGCCCTTGAAGCATCTCTGCTCAAAACTTCCCTTAAAAATAGAGGTCTGAAATATAGGAAGTACTTGCCTGCAATCCCAGTCCTCAGGAGACTGAGGTGGGAAGATCATTTGAGGTCAGGAGTTCTGGGCCAGCCCGGGGGCATAGGAACACCTCATCTGGTGGTTGAGGGGAAAAATATAGAAGGTGCTCATAAACAGTAGCTACCATGTGCTTGATACTAACCATTAACTTTATTCATTTCATTCTTAGAGCTGTTTTTCCACTTTATCAATGAAAAATCAAGACTGAGGAGCTCATTAACATAGAAGTTACCAGAAGCCAGCAAAGTAGCCTCTCTGTCTCCCACACCAAAACTCTTCAACCACAGGTAATGCTGCCTCTTGCAGAATCTTCAAAAACAACTTCTCCATTCGGGTTTGGACCTATACCTTTGGGATATCCTTATTTCCTCTTCAACATATAAGGAGAAATTTGGAAATTAATTTAATGTAGTTAATCTCCCCAGATAAGTCAGTGATCTGGATTTTGACTCAGCATTTGCTGGGCCTTGGTTTTGTTCAAGAACACAGAGGTTTATATCTTATTAAGGCTTCAACGCATTCCAGCCAGGACCCTCTTTGCCATGCTTGTAGGAGGAATTCTTCTTTCCTTCTTCCTAGGTGTCATTCTCCTTCTCTCCCTGAACCCACATTTGAAGCCATACAATTCATATGGCCTTCTTGGGGAATCTCCCAAGCTCTGTTCTTCTGGAAGATGATTCTTTTAGGGTAAAACAGTGAGCCTAACACATCTGCCATTGCAAACTGGAGCCAGTGTGATTGTGGGGGGAATCACTAGCTATCTGCCAATCTCCTTTCTTACCCTGCACAACTGCTTGGGTATATTGACAAAGCCTGCCTGTAGAGAAACTATTTTGTGTATCTGTTTAGATGTCCACTTCTCCCACTGCAGATTAGTTAACAGTTTTCAATTGGGAAAGAACTGGACACAATTTGACAAACTGTTCCATGTGCTGTCCTATTCAAAATAAGTACTATTGTTACTGTTCTGGAGTCTTCTTGGTTTTCTCCCAGTATGCTCACCTGAGTTAAACTTCTAGGAGGTCCCCACAAATTTTGCTGAAGGTGAGAAAATCAGTTTACAGAGGGTTAATCACTTGATGGGGGTTGGGTCTTAAGAAAAAGAGGAAGACCAAGTTGAGTTATACTGATAGAGATCGCCACTTTTTCTTTACTCCAGTAGGGATGAACTGCAAGCAAAGAAAGCTATTTATTTTGCAATTAGGCCCAACATTTAACTAATCCACAGTGACAAAAGTCTTTCTTACTTCAAAACAAAACAAGCTCTTGACTTGAGAGAGCCAGAACTCTATGAGGTAGTATCTGGTAGAGGTGGTGTGAAAGATTACGGCTTTTAAAACATATATTACTATAGTCTGAGATTCAAAAGATCTCAGATCTGATTTTCAGTGATTGTCTTCTTTGTATCGACGCACTGAAAATTTGAGAAGTTTGAACACAATTGGTATCAGAATAAAAATATATATTGCCAGTGACTGAAACCCAAGACGATACCATGCTAACAAACCATTTTTGTTGTCTTTGAGATGTTTCAGTTGGCAATTGTGGAGTGCCGGACTCCTCTGTCACAGTAATTAGGCAAGCTGTTTAACCTTATCCTTCAATCTTCTATCTTTAAAATGAGTAAGCATTAGCTTGTCTTGGAAGGATGTTGAGAAACAAAACAGAGAATGTTAAAACTCCCTAAGAATGCATGAACAAAAACTTTGTGCTGTAATAAATAATACCTTGGGTTTATGTAGCGCCTTTACCCTAGAGTTCTTACCCTAGAGTTCATTGATAGAAATAGGAGGTATCATTATATCAATTGTCTTCCGCTAACGTTTTCGGAAGAGTTGAAGGCTGTTTATGCACTTCTATGATTCACCATGCCCTTCCTCTCTGCTCCATTCCTTCAAGAGCTTGAAGTGTTGGGAACCAACGTAGGGAGAAAAAGATGTGTGTGACACCACTCAGCATGGGCATAGTGAAGTCAAAAGCACTGACCTCAAGCACTTGGATATGTAACGCCCAAGCCACCATTCTTTATGGGATTTATAATTTAAACGGGCCCCAAAGCACGAGATTGGCTGGGGAACGGCCCTGATCGCGGCTGGGTTGCTCGCATGGCATTGCTCAGATACCTCCGGGCCCGGCTCGGTCGACGTCCGGACCTTGCCTGCCCGTCGGGCGGCTGTCGAACCACAGGAGCCTGTCCGTGGGCAGGGCCGGCGCAGCTCGGGCCGCTGCTGCCCCGCCGCTGACCCTCGCGCGAAGCTGCGCGCACGGAGAGGAGACATCTTCCCGGCTGGGCCTCCTGTGCCCGGCGCGGCCCGGGGCGGCGGGTCGGCCCGGGGGCCGGGGGCGGCTTGCGCACCCCTCCAAGCGGGGCGCCCTGGCTCGCCGGGGGCGGGGTCACGCCCCACCCGGGCCGCCGGGGGCACCGGCGCCGCGGAAACCCGAGCGTGGCCGGGGAGCGGGGGCTTCCTGGGCCACCTCCCCCGGCGCCTGCGGCCCGCGGTGGGCGCGCCGGCCGCCGCCGCCCCCCGGCCGTCGCGGAGACCGCTCCTGCGCCCCGCACCTGCGGACGCCCTTGTCAAGCGCCCGGAGCTCCCCCGGGGGAGCCAAGCCCAGGACAGACATGCTACTCCCGTTTCCTGCCCCTTCGGAGCGGCGAGGAGTGGGTGAGGCGGGCCGGACCGCTGCGCCGAGGAGCCCCCCAAGCCAAGGGCGATGGGCCCCCCGGCGGGGGTGCCAAGGCCTGCCCGGGGATGGCGGGCAGGCGGGCCTCGGCCCACCGGCCGGCGCGCGAGGGGAGGACAGCCGGCGGGAATGCGCCGGTTCCCCGCGCCTCCTCGCCCCGGACAGGCCCGAGCGGGACGCCGGGGTCGGGCAGACCCGGCCGGCGCCCTGACCCCGGGGGACCCCGTTTCGAGGCGGGCAACGGCTGCCCTGGCCCAGTCCGCCCGGCCCTCAGGGTGTGTGACTGTGAAGGGCAGCCCAGGGCAGAGGGCGGCCGAAGGGGAAAGGGGAGCTGCTCCCCACTGCTCGGGGGGTGCTGTGCTTGGCGGGGGGTCGGGGGTCACTACCTCCCAGGGGAGGTGGGGGAGGGCGGCCGGCGCAGCTGGCCGGCGAGGGGCGGGGTCACAGAGGCGAAGTGTGTGTGTTCGGGCAAGGGTGTGTGGGGGAGGGCGCGCGCGGAGGAGGATCGCGCCCTGCGCGCAGGCGCCAGCAGCGGGCCGGGCCCGAGCCCTGGAAGAAGGCCGGCAGGGAGCGGGGGCGGGCGGCCTGCGGGAGGGCGGGCAGGCTGACGCGAGGGGGGGGCGGGGAGCCGCGTCGGCGTCGCGGGGCGCGGGCGATTCGAGGCCGACGCATCCGCGCGTGCGCGCGCAGGCGGCGTGTCCGCGTTAGAGGGGAGTGACGCGTGCGCGCTCGCGTGCGCCCGGGAGAGCGGTAAGAAGCGAAGGGAGGCTCGAAGGCGGTGGGGGTGGAGAGGTGAGCGGGAGGAGGGGTGGGGAGGCGGCGCCTGCGCAGTGCGCCGCGAGGAGCTGTGTGTATGTGAGAGTCTGACGGGTTCAAAATGGCGGCGGCTGCTTCAGCGGCTCCTCCTGTGTGAGGGAAACAACACCCCTCCCCGGCGGCGGCGGCGGCGGCGGCGGCGGCGGCGGCTCGCAGAGCACCTTCCCCGCGGCTGGGCCTGTCGCCGCTCTGTCTCTCCTGGGCAGGGGGCGCTCCGGGAGGAGGGGCAACGCCAGGGGGCCCATCCCCCGGAGTCCCTCCTCTGCGACCGGGGAGTAGCCGGGGGCTCGTCCCGCAGCGCGGACCCGGCAGAGCGGGAGACGCGAGGGCAGCCCGACCCCAGCCCGGCGCGGCGCGCCGCTCCCGCCCTCGCCGCCCCCCGGAGCCGGGGCCCGCGTTCCGGGGGGCCGGGCGGCGCGCGGAGCCTCGGCCCGGCCGGTCTCAGCTGATCGGCCGCCGCTCCCGGGCCCGGAGGCGGCCGGCGGCTGCGGGCGAGGGCACGGCGGGGAGGGCGCTCCCCGCAGCAGGGCCGGCCCGGGGCGCGGGCCGGGGCAGCTGACTGCCGGCCGGGGAGCGGGGGCGCGGGCTCGGCGCCCGGGGGTCGTGCCCCGCTCCCGGCGCCCGCGACGCCCGGTCTCCGAGCCAGAAGAGGAGGTCGATTCGGCAACTGTTTCCTCTCCTTTCCGGGTCGCTCTGACCCTCTGGATACTGGGTTGACCCGCGGAAACACCGGAGACGACGTGCGGGATTTAATTTTTCCTCTGTCTTTGGACTCTTTTTTTACTTCTCACTTGGACAAGAACTCAAGAGCGAAATCCCGGGTGAGAACCCCCTCCCCCCGCCTTGGGAAGTTTGGTTCGCTACCGTGTCCCAGAGACTTAAAGTTTCTGCCTCTTTTCCCGGTGGGTGAACGGTCGGAACGCCTTCCCCCGGGGGAGCCCGGCGAGACGTGCCGGCTTCCCCGTCCCGCCCGGGGGTGCAGACACCTTGTCCCTCCCGACCGCGGGCAGTGCCACGAACCGCTCTGGCAAACTATGTCATCGGGTCCTCTGGTCTCCCAGCAGTTGTGAAGGATGCTGCTGTGAACGTGGCCGTAGTGTAGTTACAAAAGGGAGAGAAACCTGCATTCCCAGTGGAAGCCATTATCCACGAGAATGTTTAGAAAAATGAAAACCCTTGCTTGGTGTTAATGGATTGACTGTCGCGCCAACCAGTCTTAATTTTTGGAGAGGATATAGTTTACTCGTGTTCATAAGTCGAGTCTTATTACTCTGTCCAAAAAGATAAGACCGTATTTTTGTCTCCGATTTGCAACTCTCAGATTTGTTTCAGAGTTGTACACGTCTTGGGGTAGAGGGTAGGTCTGGGAAAGGAAGGCGACGATTGTGTACGGCCTTGTGGGAGGGGTATGGGGAGTTGTTTTGGAGTCTTTCTTTAAATCCCGATTTCTTGTCCTCTTTTTATACAGATAGTGTGCCCTTCTTTCCTTAGTTTCTAATTAGTGGTGTGAGAACTAATTTGGTTAGGATCTGATCTGGATTAGTTCAGTGAGTGCTTCACCTGGTCAGGTCTCTAGAGATAAAAGTCTTGGACTTATTTGCTTGTTTTTTCTTTTCTTTCTTTGGCTAATGCTGAGATGAAGGGGAGCTTTGGTAATTGCAATTCAGTGGGCAGAAAATCCACACGGAACTGAAACCAACATCTCCTTTTGCCTAGGCCTCGGACAGTTGTAATGTGGTGATTAATGTTGAACATGACATAGAATCACTTGCCCAAGAGCAGAAAGATCCTAGACTTATGAAGAGGAACCTCATTTCTCAGAGAGACTTTAATTTAACACATATCTTAATACTCCTTAAAAAAAAAAAGTTCAAGAATGAGTTCTCATCTTTGCCCATATCATTATTCTTCAGTGTTGCAATCTGGTTCCTTAAGGAGGAAGAGGAAGGCAGCTCTGGAGTGGTTTCTTTACAGTAATTTCAGCAGAAGAGTGAGAGATGGAACCCGAAGAAGAAAGGATTCGTTACAGCCAGAGATTGGTTAGTATTTTCTCCCCCTGCCCCAGTTTTGAAGTAGAATAACTATTTTGTTTCCATTTGTGAACTTAGTTTTATTAAACTTTTCAGGTGGCTTTTCTGTGCACTGGGTGTGTGTGTGTGTGTGTGTGTGTGTGTGTGTGTGTGGTATATTAATATCTCAATTGGGTTTTGGCCAGGTTGTTAAGTCTTTAATATTCATCCTGTTTGGAAATGGCATTATAGCCTTAACTTTTATAGAAATAACTGCAAATCAAAGGATTTTGTGGATTACAATGAGAGAAGGATTCCTAATTTTGCAATATGGTATTATTATAATCAATTGAATAAATTACCTTAGAATGTAAATTTTAGGGACATAATTGAAGTAGGATAGTTTTGCACAGTTTTTTAGGATTTTATGGTACCTGGATTTGTCCTTTTTGAACTGGAAAGTAAAACTGCAGATTATTTTAATAATTTGACATGTTGGTGGATTTGGGGGTTGTCAAGGGGATTGATTGAAGGCAGGTAGAATAGTGGATGATGCTGATAACGTTCTATATTTTGTATTTTTGGAAGAATATGTGAGATGTTCTTGTTAAAAAAATTTTAGTCATGATCTGGAGGGATTAACTTGTGAGTATGAATATTTTTCTTTTAGGCCTTGCTTAAGGTTTCTCTGTTGGAGTTCAAGCATTTGATTTTCTCTTTGGTCAAAGAGATTTTTATTAATATTCTCATCAAATAGTCATTTCAAAAATTTGAATTTGTGTTTGTGGAGTGGGATGTAAGGAAAGCCACAGAATTGTATGTAGTAGTGAAATCTGCTGAACTGAAAGGCCTAGAAGAATACTAAAGGAATTTATGTTGGTTTTTTTGGCTCTATGTTTTATACTGATTTTGGAGGAAAAAGGACTAGTTCTCTAATCCATTTTATGATGCTCCTCAGTCTTTTTGAGAAAAGGCCTTATTTTTCTTTTTTTAAAAATGTTATTGGTAAAAAGGTTTGGTATATATTAGCATGTGTGTCCAGCATGCATATGTTCTGGTGAATCTTATTTCAAAGGTTTGCTCCTGTTCTCAGTCCATGTGTTTAGATTTTAATTCTGCATATCTAACTTTTGAAATAAAGTGTATCAGTAGTGTAGTTTTCTGTTTAGCATTTATCTCTGGGAACAGAAAAAGAGAGGGTGCTGCAAAATTCTCTTATCAGATAGTCATTATTATATGGATTTCATGTTTATCATGTCAGGCTTATAGAATTGTTTAACTGTTAAGGAGCTAAGGGATCTTGGGTGTAGTTTTTGAAGGAAAAAACCTTTCAGCAAGCAAAACTTCATATTTTTAAACAAGGTAGAGAGGTATAGTGGTGAAGCCAAGTACTCTTATGACTTCCTGTTAAGGCTTTTTTCTTTCTAAATGTAAGTTGATTTCTACCTGTTGCAGACATTAACTCTTTTTCTCTCTCTCTCTGTTTTTTGGATCCTGGGAATTGGATTCAGGGGCTTTGGACCACTGAGCCACATTCCAAGCCCTATTTTGTATTTTATTAGGAACGGGGTCTCACTGAGTTGCTTAGTGCCTTGCTTTTGCTGAGGCTGGCTTTGAACTCTCAATCCTCCTGTCTCAGCCTTCCTGAGCCACTGGAATTACAGGTGTGGGCCTAGCCTTTTTTTTTTTTTTTTTTTGGTGCTGGTGATTGAACCCAGAGGCACTTTACCCCTGATTACAATACATCCCCACCTTTTTTATTTATTTTATTTTAGGACAGTGTCTCCTTAAGTTGCTTAAAGCCTTGTTAAATTCCTGAGGCTGGTCTTGAACTTACAGTCCTCCTGCCTCAGGCTCTCTGGTTGCTGAGATTACAGGTGTGCACCACCCTGCCCACCCATATTTTTTCTTTTGGTTACTATGCTTCTTTTTCTCTCTCCTTCTCTCCTCCGCCCCCTCTCATTTTGGGCGTATGGTGCTAGGGATTGAATTTGGGGTGCTCCAGTGGTGTACATCCCTAACCCGGTGATTTTATTTTTAAACATTTGTTTTTGTTGTTTTGTTACTGGGGATTGAACATAGGGGGCGCTTTACCACTGAGCCACATCCCTAGCCCTTTCTATTTCTTTATTTTGAAACAGATCTTGATAAGTTGTTGAGGCTGGCCTGGAACCTGTGATCCTCCTGCCTCAGACTCCCCAGTAAGTGGGATTACAGGCGTGCTGGGCTGGTTAATGTGCTATTATAGCAGTGCTAAGTTAGAGTATATCGTGTATTTGGAGGGGACCTTTCTTAGAATTTTGAATAATGATTTTGATTTAGGGTGTCTGATGTTTGTTTTCTTATGATTACATGACAAAACTATATCTGAAGCGTAAATAACTTGCATACATGACTTTTTTTTTTTTTTTTTTTTTTTTTTTTTTTTGGTAGAATTGGGGATTGAATCCAGGGCCTTGTATATTCTAGACTAGTGCTTTGCCATTGAGCTACATCCCCAGCCTTCTTATAACATAACTTCTTTTGACATGAAAGCATGTTGGGAGCTTATTTGAGTAGCAGTCTGCCTACCAAACTTTTTTTTGGTACTGGAGATTGAACCAGGGATGCTTAACAACTGAGCCACATTTCCAGCCCTCTTTGTTTTATACTGAGACAGGTCTCGCTAAATTACTGAGGCTGGCTTTGAACTTGCCATTCTTCTGCCTCAGTTTCCTAAGTGTTGGGATTATAGGTGTGGGCCACCACACCCAGGTGCCAACATTTTCTTTCTTGTGGTACTAGGGATTGAACCTCAGGCTTCATGCATGACAGGCAAGTGCTCCACCATTGAGCCGCATCCCTACCCCTGTGTACAAACTTTTAATGTCTGTGTGTAGTTAGTGCTCATATTACAGGTGTACATATATAATATATATACATATATGTGTGTGTGTATCTCTCCACACTACTGGAAAAAGATATATGTAATGTATATAATAGATATATATATTGTATATATATATCATATATGTTGCGTGTGTGTGTGTGTGTGTGTGTGTATGTGTATGTGTATGTGTATACCCATACCCCCTACTGTGGATAGAACCCAGAGGCACTTTTCCCCAGCCCTTTTTTAAAAAAAAATAAATTGAGACAAGGTCTCACTAAATTGCTGAGGCTGGCCTCCATCTGCCTTAAGCTTGGTGATTCTCCTGCCTCAACCTCAAGAGTTCCTGGGATTACAGTTTTGTTCTACCGCATTCCACAGCTAGAATTCTGTATTGATTCAATTAGATCTTATTTGAGGAGTTTTAAGATTACAGACAGGGTATAGAACATCTATTAAAGTAATGTACCGAAAAACCTTTTTTCTGTTTTTCTTTGTTCTCAAAAAGTTATGCTGATTTTTGGTCTGGGGTTGTAGCTTAGTGGTAGAGTGCTTGCCTAGCGTGTGCAAGGCATTGGGTTTGAGCTTCAGTACCACTATAAATAAATAAAAAAATAAAGGTGTTAAAAAAAAAAAAGAGATTTTTTAAAAAAATAAAGTCATGCTCATTTTTATAGTGGTTGACTATATTTATATTTTATTTATTTATTTATTTCAGTGCTGGAATTGAATCCAGGGCCTGGTGCCTGCTAGGCAAGTATTCTACCACTGAGCAATGTGTGCTCTACCACTGAGCAATACTGCCAGTCCCATTGTGTTTGTATAGAACTTCCTTTTTTTTTTTTTTTTTTGTTTTGTTTTGTTTTGCAGTTATTGACCAGGGAATGTGAAGTTTGAAAGAGACAAAATGATAGATTTTTAAATTTAGCTTAGTAGGTAAAGTTAGTTTGGTCCCACACAATATATGTATATATTTAGTTATTTATTTACTTATTTGGGCACTGGGGATTGAATCAGGGGCACTTTACCACTGAGCTATATTCCCAGCCCTATTTTTTTTTATTTATTTATATATTTTTGGTGCCAGGGATTGAACCCAGAGCATTTTACTACTGAGCCACACATCCCCAACCCTTTTTATTTTTTATTTTGAGACAGGGTCTTGCTGAGTTGTTGAGGATGACTTTGAGTCACTGGGATTATAGGTGTGCATCACTGTCTCCAACTTGACAAGTCATTTTATTTATTTTTATGTGGTGTTGAGGATCAAACCCACTGCCTCACACATGCTAGGCAACTGCTCTACCACAGAACTACAACTACAGCCTTGACAAGTCATTTTTTAAAAATCAGAAATAGCTAGATTTTGTCAATGTGTATATCTAAGCATTCACTTATAGAGAACGCTCATCATCGTGTCTCACAATTCCCTAATCTAAAGTGTTAGTCAAGCTGGGCATGGTGGCACATGCGTATAATACCAGCCAGTAGGCTAAAGCAGGAGGATCTCAGGTTCAAACCCAGCCTCAGCAATTTAGTGACACCCTGTCTCAAAATTAAAAAAAAAAAAAAAACAAAAAACCAAGAACTGGGGATGTAGCTCAATGGTAGAGCACTGCTGGGATCAAACATAATACTGCCTAAAAAAAAAAAAAAAGTTGTTAAGTTCATATAAATTATAACTGGTAAACTTTTAGGTTTTTGGAACCACATATCTCTGCATAATTCTTATTGCCTAGAAAACCACAGGTAAAATAATAAGCATATAAAACAAATGTGTGAGTTTCTTTGCTGTGTAATGCAGTGACCTTCAGCTTTAACTTGGATCAATTAAAATTTTTATTAGAAAAGATTATCTCTGTTATGTATTATAATATACTGGGTTATGATATCTGCCCCCCACCTGTGTAGCATGTTGCACATAGGGTTACATTTTTATGGGAAAAAAAATCACTAACCCATGTATAAACAGTTGTATAACAAATGTTAAAACAAATGAACACTCAAGTCAATGTAAAAGAAAGTGGAGTCAGTGTACTTCAGAGTAAAAGTAGTTGTATAACCTGATACTTTTTACTCAGATTCACCTAATCCTGGTGGTATTATCTGAAGGAGGGATGTTGATTTACTTGAGAATTCAGTTTGCCTGTCAATCTTGATGATGAGATTAAGAGGTTTTTTGAAGGTTATTATCCTCTGATGTTCAATCCTGCTAACATGTATTATATGTGTCAGTCTTTTTATCTGTTGCTAGGAACTGGGGGCACTGAAGTCCTGGTGATATTCCCACCTTTCCTTGGGTTAACCTTGAAATTGTCTTTTCAAATTCAGCAGTAATTACCAAATTATCCCTTTTACAAACATTCTCACTTTGAATGACTCCACTCTTAAGGTCTTTTTCTGACCAGGAATGTAATAGGCAAAGTAGAATACTTATATTTTAAGCCATGTTTTTCCTCCCTAGTCTGAAAGTATCATATTGTTAACAACTAGCAAAAAATTATAGTTGGTATAAATTGTTGCATTTGCTTAGTTATAATTATTTCATCAGATTTAGCTTTCATTCTGTTGGTAAAAGAGTATACTGTTCTGATTATTGTAGCTTCCTTCCTGATGATGCAGGAAAAACTGGTCCAGTTTTGGGTGATTCAAAATGCAGATAATGAAGAGCTATTTCTTTATTCTAACCCAGTAAAAGTATCTTGGATGCCCATAATGAGAACTATATTTAAACTCTATCACTTTCTCTTGTTATATTTTGCTGAATACTAATCACTACTGTACTTAAATGTTTGTGTATAGCTTTCCACTAGAGTGTGAGTGCCATGAAAGTTAGGGTATTATTTTTGTACATGCTGTGTACTGAGTTCTTCACCATTGTGTCTTGCATGTAGCAAGTGTTAAGTATTTGTTGATATCTTTGAAATCCTTGGTATATATTTTGCTGCCAGTTTTCTTGAATGCTAAGACCGGGCCACTAGAATAGAGGAGAGTTTGGTAAAAAGGGATGAACAAGATATCTGGGTATTGGGTCTTAGAATATAAATAAGGACCAGAAGGCCTAAGGCTGTAATACACAAAACATGTTTAGCACACATGTTAGATGAACACTTTTATGGTATTTGAGCTATTAGAACAAATAAGGAAATGTCTATTTGACTTTAAAAGTGTGGTCTGAATTTTAAGTTCTCCTGCCTCTAATCCTGTCCTAAATCTACATCAAGGTTTTTGATGATCTTTAAAGAGTCTTGAAGTTGTGAAGTTGTAAGCAGTGGCGTTTATGTTATTCTTAGGTCTTGGTTTTGGCCATTAAGTCAGGGAGTTGATAAGTTTACTGTATATCATTCAGAGGGATGTGGTCCTTTTGTATTTTTGTTTTTGGGGAAATGGATATCCTTAATCAGGTTTCATTAATTTTTTTTCTGTATATTAATTTTGGAATGATACTTTAATTTTGCTTTGTGCTTTCAGAAACACCAAAAAGGTTAAAATTCAGTACTTATTTTTTAATTTTTTTTTTTTTTTTTCTTCAATGAACATTTATGATGTGCCAATCCTGTAGGGTAGATGGTGTGATGAAGGGTTTTTATTTTATTATTTTTTTTTTATGGTGTAGTTTTAAGTCTTAATTTTTAAAAATTTTATTTATTTATTTATTATGAAAGTAGAGGTTCAGGAAGGGACCATGATTTGCCCAAGAGTAAAAGTTGATCAGGGTTAGAATCAGACTTTAAACTCAAGAGCCCTGACTCCAAACCCATGTTTCTTTTACACCATTCAATCTCTTTTGTTGTATATTTCATATAGAAAACAAATGATACTCTTATTGTGGTAAGCTGTAGACTTGAGTAAATTTCCTGTTTTTTAAGGCTGCTTTTAAATTTTCTTCCCTACCAGCTATGTACTTCAGCATCTAAATGAGAGCTATAAATATTTGACACCCAGTGTTTGATCATGTTTTTAAAAATCTGCACATCCTTTTTGTGAACTTTGAACTCATTGCACTTGATTTATTAAAATAGCAGTGTTGTGCAGTTTGTGTGTATGTAAGCTTTTTATTTATGCATGTTACTCATATCCTTGTTTTCTGTTTTAAATTTTAGGTTCTTGGGGGTTTTCTCTGTCTGTGAGTACTTGGTAAAAACTTAAACCCTAAAGATAAAAGGCAGCAAATAGTGACCAAACGAATGTTTTTGGCAAATACAGTGGTGAAGGCCTCCTTCAGGTAGGTAGAGAGGAGGAGGGAAGAGGGTGAACTTTCAGGTGGTAAAGACAGCATAAGCGTTACTATGGAGTTGGAAGCCTTTAAAGCCTATCCTATGGATATCTGATGGATTGGTAGGACCAAAGTAGGTGATTTGTTTGGGAGGCACTGCTGATAATGCTGGGAACACATTTTAAGCAACTTTGAAAGCCAGATATGGACAGTAGACAGCTATTAGAAGTTATGGTTTGTTTTTAATAGAATAGAGATTTGATCAAAGTGTCGTTTTGGAGAAGTAACTCCTGCAGTTTTAGGTCGGGGGGCTGCTAGAATAATATGAAAATAGGTTACCTTTTGAGGTGATAGGTACTTGAACTATTTTTTTTTTTTTTGGTACTGGGAATTGAACCAGGCGTGCTTTAACCACTGAGCAACATCCCCAGCCCTTTTTATTTTTTATTTTAAAGACAGAATCTCGCTAAGTTGCTTAGAGCCTCACTAAATTATTGAATCTGGCCTTGAATTTGGGATCCTCCTGCCTTAGCCTCCTGAGTCACTGGGATTATAGGTGTGTGCCACCACACCCACTGGTACTTGAACTCAAGGCAGAGGTTCTCAGTAGCAGTATCACCATTATTTAGGTGAGTGGAACATGTTAGAAGTACCCATTCTTGGGCTCCATCTAAAATTTACTGAATCGGATACTTGGATTGGGCCCAGCAATCTGTTTTAACAAGTACATGATACTGATGCATACAAAAGTTTGAGTACCACTGCTCTGGATATAGGTAGTAGAAATGGAAAGGAAAAGTTAGAAACAAAACACGTTAGCAGTGAAGGAATGATAGAACTTGATGACTGATGGATAGCAGTGTGTTATGATAGAAAAGAGAGCGCCCTGTGTTCTAGCATCAGCCCTATTTTAGCTGGTTTTGAACGAGAGTACTGATTTTGGAGGCAAAGACAAATGAACTAAGGTAGACTTTGGGGTTAAGCCCGGCTTACCAGGAACACTAGAGGTAGGAATTTTTGAATGAGGGAGGAGAGAATTTAGATGAATATTTTAGATAATTGAAGATGTTGGCAGATTTATTTAAAGCAGGGGGTTCTCAAATGGGTGTGACTTTGTTCCCCAGGGGACATTTGATGATTTCTGTACACATTTCTAAGTGTCAGACTGAGAGAATGTGTTCTACTGGCGTTTTGTGGGTAGAGGCTAGTGATGCTACTAAGATATCCTGTAATGCACAGGGCAGGCCCCCCACAACAAAGAATTAACTGGATCATGTCAGTAGTGTGTAGTTGATGAACCCTGTTAAAAAGGGTTTGTCATTAGACAGGTTTTATTTGTGTTTCTATCCTAACTATCTGCTGTTCAATTTCAATTCTGAGTCTAACCTGTAGCATCTCAAAAGCAGTCTCAAGATTGTGTTTCATAGGGCTTTGTCCAGAAGTAAGCATGAAACATTTTTTTGTTGAATTTTCACAAAACTAACTTTATGATCATAGCAATTCTCAACCCAATTGCAGATTTCCTTATTACTGCTTTTGATATACCTACGATCAACTAATTTTGGTAACCTAAGAAAAGACTCACCATCATGAGATCATTAAGTTACAGCAAGAGATAGTCTTCTGTGCTGGTTTCAGCAGCACATATACAAAAATTGGAACAATGTAGAGATTAGCATGGCTCCTGCACAAGGATAACATGAAAATTCATGAAGTGTTCCATATTTTGAAAAGAGAGAGCAAGAGAGAGAGAGCGCTTCTGATACTCTTTTTTTTTTTTTTTTTTTTCTCTTGGTCAGGGATTGAACCCAGGGGTGCTTAACCACTGAGCCATATCCCCAGCCTTTTGAATATTTTATTTTGAGACAGAGTCTCACTAAGTTGCTTAGGGCCTTGTTAAGTTGCTGGAGCTGTCTTTGAATTTGAGATCCTCTTGCCTCAGCCTTCTTGCTACTGGGATTATAAGCATGAGCCTCCAGACCCAGCTATTCACATATCTTTTTGTGAAAGATGCCTTTGGAGTTCTGCACTGCACAGCCTATGTGACTATACATGGTGGCCCATTGTGTTGGGAGCAAGGATAAGATAAAGGAAAAGTCAAATGCATATGTGAAACTAGAGTTAAAAAGCCCAGTCTGATGGATAATAACACATATTAAATGAACGTGTAGTTGGCCCTTTGTATCTGTGGGTTCCACATCTGCTTACTTGAATTCAGTGAACCTTGGTTCAAAAACACTTGAAAAAAATTGTGTTGAACATGTGTATTTTTCTCGTCATTATTTCCTAAACAGTATAGAATAACAGCTATAGCCATGTGCCTCATGATGACTTTTCAGATGACAGACTGCATACACAATGGCATATATCACATAGACTAGGTATATAAATTTATAACATCTGTAAGTTTGTGTAAGTTCACTCTGTGATATTTGCAGGACAACATAAACTCCCAAGGACACATTTTCAGAATATATTCCCATTATTAGATGATGCATAACCATATCTACTAATATATCTTAACAAGCTTTGAAATTCTGTGATACCCATTTTTTCATATTTGGAAACAGAGGCATAAGGTGATTAAATAACTTGCCCCAAGTTATCCAGCTAAAAAGGGACAGGGTTCAAAGTATATTGTATTAGTTCATCAGTACTATACTATTTTACTACTTCTTCAGCTTTGTTGGGGAACAGTTTATAAATGTTTTGTTGATGAATTTAGGGTGTTTCCCATATGACCTTTTCTCATTTAGGAGATTCATTCACTTAAATGTCTGTTGAGATGTTTTGCTGTGCCAGACACCTCACTTGGGTCTTTTTTAGATTTTGCAAATACCGTGGTTTCAGATAGTGCTGGTTATTTTGAAGAAAGAGAATGAGATACCTGTAGGATAGGAATCACTCCCTGAGATAGGTTGACCATTGAAAGCCTCCCTGAGAAAATGGCTTTTTATGTTGAGACCTGAATGATGAACAACCAATCTTGTGATGTTTAAGGGTTCAGGGGATGAAATCTGTATTAAGAAGTTCTAGGTAGAGGGACCAGCTAATAAAGAGCCCTAAGGTAAGGATGAGAAAATTTTACTAATTGCTTAACTATTTATCAGACACTATACAAGGGTCTTGGGATAGAGTAATGAGCAAGACAGGCATGGTTCCTTTGTCATGGAGCTTCTATTCTGGTGAGAAAGTCAGACATTAAACACTTACGCTAGTAGTGTTAATTATGGTTGAGCAAAGAGCTTCAAAGGTAAATACAGGATGCAGTGTGAGTGTATAATAGGATTACCTAATCTAGACGTTAGTAGTGGGTTGAAACATCAGAGAACACTTTTACAAAGAAAGCCTTTAAAGCTGAGATGTGAAAAGGGAGGTGAGTAAGAGGTAACCCGGCAAAGAGGAATGATTAGCATATGCAAAACCCCTATGGTTGGAAAGAATTTCAGGTGTTTGAGAGACCTGTCTTGCAGCCAAAGACCAGAAAGGCCAGTGTAACTGCAGTGATGTGAGTAGAAGAGAGAACCTCCCTCCACCTTACTGAAGATTGAACCAAGGCCTTTTCACATGCTAGACAATCATTGCACCACTGAGCTGTACTCCTAGTCCATGTTAGAATCTTGACAAGGCACTCAGCGGTCTTGTCAAGGAGGACATTATCCTGAAGGCAGTCGGAAGGCAAAAATTCAGCAGAGAAGTAATGTGTGGACTAATATCAGTGGATGAATTATAGAGAAAGAATCAGTAAGAGTATGATAATGATTTGAGGAGACCAGTTAGGAGGTCGCTGTTAGTGGTTCAGGAAAGATGTGATATAGTATGCTTGAGGGAGTAAACAATTAGAGAAGAGTTAGTTTGAGAAATATTTACAAAACAATTATAGGACTTTGGTTTATTAGATGTATCAAGGATGAGTGGAGGGAGATACATGATCAAAGTGTGATTCCCAAGTTTTCCTCATGTGTGTGGCTTGTAATACATTCCTATTATTTGAAATAGGGCACACTGAAGGAAGAGTAGTTTGGTGCACTGAGTGGTGGAGTTAAAAGTTCAGTTTTGAGACAGTTTGGACAGGTAAAGTGCTCGTGAAACTTTGCAGTACTGTTGTTGACTGGGTAATTGGATGTGATTCTGGGGCCTCAGGAGGGCCTTATTGGCTTGTGGTTGAGTTTCCTTAGTGTATGTATAGTAATGGAAGAAGAAGTAGAAGGGAGTGAGAGGGAAGGTTCAGGGAAGTAGGAAGAAAATCAGGGGAGAGGTATCCTGAAAGCCAAGGGACTGTTCAGGCACTGTTGTAAGCATTTGTATATTTTTACTCATTTGATGTTCAGAACCCTATGAAATAGGTGCTTTTATTGTCCTTATTTTATAAACAGGAAAATGACACAAGAGGACACTATGTAACTTGCTTAGGATCACCAGGTAATAACCAAAGAGTTTGGTTTTTGGACCTAGACTGCCTGGCTCCAGTTTATACTCTAAACTACCACTTGATACTGTTAGTGGTTTTTGAAACATTTTTTATGTTGTAATGGTTTTGAGTTTTTTTCTTTTGTTGTTTTTCAGTGCTAGGGATTGAATCCCAGGCCTCAGGCATGCAAAACAAGCCCTCCTCCACTGAGCTATATGCCCAGTGCCCTGCTAGTGTTTGGAGAGGAGCGAGTGGTCCATTGAGATTGACACTACTCAGAGACTGAAGATGCTGACAACTGCCATTGGATTTGGCAATATAGAGGTTATTGGTGACTTTGAACAGAAGTGTCAGTGGCAAGTTTTGAGGTAGAAAACCTTCAAAATAAATGTGAGACTAAGTAGAGTGAAGAAAAGTTCAAAGAAGTTTGACTTGTGAAGGGAGGAGAGCAAGTTATGACTGAAAGTTAGTGTAAGATCCAGAAAGCCTCTCTTGGATTTTTATTTTTTAAGATGGAAGTGATTGCTGCATTAAAAAAAATTTTTTTTTAAGTCTAGATAGACACAATGTCTTTATTTATGTGGTGCTTAGTATTGAAGGCAGTGCTCCACACTGAGCCACAACCCCAGACCTGCATTGTTTTTAAATTTATTTTTATTGTAAACAAATGGGATACATGTTGTTTCTGTTTGTACATGAAGTAAAGGCATACCATTTGTGTAATCATACATTTACATAGGGTAATAGTATTTGATTCATTCTGTTATTTTTTCCTTCCCCCCACCCCTCTTTTCCCTCTGTACAGGCCTCTTTCCTCAATTTTTGCCCCCCCTCCCAACCCCCATTATGTGTCATCATCCGCCTGTCAGCGAGATAAATTTGTCCTTTGGTTTTTTGAGATTGACTTCTCTCACTTAGCATGATATTCTCCAATTTCATCCATTTGCCTGCAAATGCCATAATTTTATTGTTCTTTATGGCTGAGTAATATTCCATATATATATATCACAGTTTCTTTATCCATTCATCAATTGAAGGGCATCTGGTTGGTTCCACAGCCTGGCTATTGTGAATTGAGCAGCTATGAACATTGATGTGGCTGTATCTCTGTAGTATGCTGATTTTAAGTCCTTTGGGTATAGACCAAGGAGTGGGATAGCTGGGTCAAATGGTGGTTCCATTCCAAGTTTTCTAAGGAATTTCCACACTGCCTTCCAGAGTGGCTGCACTAATTTGCAACCCCACCAGCAGTGTATGAGTGTACCTTTTTCCCCACATCCTCGCCAACACCTATCAGACCTGCATTTTTGTTTATAGCATTATCCAGGTATACCCCTTCCTCTGTATTACTTCCATGTTTAATTCATTGCTAAGATCTGCTGATTTTTAGGAGCTGGGGGGGTTGTAGCTCAGTAGTAGAGCACTCGCCTAGCATGTGTGAGGCAATGGGTTTGATCCTTAGCACCACATAACAATAAATAAACTAAATAAAGATATTGTGTCCATCTACAACTAAAAAAAAATTTAGTTGTAGGTGCTGAGGATCGAACCCATTGCCTCCTGCGTTCTAGGCGAGTGCTGTACCTCTTGAGTCAGAACTCCAACTTGATCTGCTGATTTCTAGTAGTTTTTTTTTTTTTTTTCTTTTTCTTTTTCTTTTTTTTACTGGGGATTGAATCAGAGGCACTTTACCACTGAGCCACATCCCCAACCCTTTTATTTATTTATTTATTTTTTGACACAGGGTCTCATCTCACTAAGTTGCTGAGGCAGATCTTGAACTTGCAATCCTCCTGCCATCAGTCTTTTGAGTGGCTGGGATTATAGGCAAGCACCACCACGCCTGGCTACAACCGCTAGTTCTGATATTTACTCTGAGCCATTGCAATAGCCTGTTTCATAGGGTCATCGTTCGTTTCTGTTTTCGGAGGCTTTTTCCCCATTATTTTTTATGTTGTGCTTTCAAGGTCCTGATGTTGTCATTCATCCTCTGTGACTTTCTCACTGTAGTCACTGGTGCTGTGGGACAGACACTGGACTTCAATTCATGAGACTTGGCTTTGAATTTCAGTTTATAAATGCTGTAATATTGGGCAAATTATTTAACTTTGGTAAACCTTATTTTTTTCATCTGTGGAATAGTGAAAATAAATCTCACTTGGTTGTCTTTAATGGTTTTGCCTTTGTAGACACACTCTTTAGCATGGTATTCAGGCTCCAGTTGACTGTCACAGTCTTATTTTCTGCTCTTTACCTTTGTGCATTTCAACCAAACCAAGCTACTTGCTTGTTTTTTTCCCCACTCACATGTAATACTGTTTCCTGGTTCATACCCCAGTGCTCATCCTGTAAAGCCCACTGCAGTATTGAGTATTGAAGGAAACTTTCCTGAATTCTCATAATTTTTTCTGTACCTCTCATGGTAACCAACTGGATACAAGATAGGAAGTTTAATTATATCTGAATAACATGCTCCTTGAGGGCAGAGCATAACTTTTTTTCCATGAGTGTTTCTTTTCTAGTGGTACATAGCATGGTGCTATATTTATATCTTTGAGACTCTTAATTATTATTGGGTTGAAAAATGCATGGTGTCATGAAGACAAAGTAAATGTAATAAAATGAATTTAGTCAAAGTAAATGTAATAAAATTAATTCTGTGGTAAAGTGCTGATAATAATACTATAATTATTAGGAGGGACTAGATCAGAACAGGGTCAAAGAGAAGAGTAGTGCCAAGGAATAAGAATTTTCTATGTCTAATTGCTCACTTATTCTTAGAGAAAGGAGGACCAGACTTTTTATGTCCCTTGAGATCTCCAGTTACCTTTGCTCTTATATACTGTGTTCACCAGGCTGCTTTCAATATTTTGTTATCCTGGTTCCTTGATATTGGAAAATGGATTGCCTGGATAGTGGGTCATAGTCAGTGCGAGGCATTCTGAAGAAGTTAACTGACAGTTCTTTTTTCTTATGGAGCTGAGTACTGGCCTGCCAAGATTTATTCTTTGTATTTAAAGGAGCCAAAAATGTCCAATTACCAGTAATAAAATCTATAAACACTTTTCACATGTCCAAATGTTCTGCTTCTGGGAAAGCCATTAGGACTTGGTATATGCTAAGGTATCATCCTTCACGGTTAGCTCAGGTCTTTTTCTCGGAAAAACATTTGACTAAGTCAGATCTTCCTACTCTAAAGTCTCATAGTATAGAATACCTCTTGTGCTTAGCTCTTGTCAGAATTGGCATTTTATATTTCCTTGGATTATTACTTGGTTGTTTTTCTGTTAGGGTGTAGCATCATTAAAGACTGCTTCTGTGTTTCTTTCCTCACCCTTGGTATAGGTGTAGTACTGGTCCATGGTAGGTACTTAATGGAGTTTTTTTTTCCTGTGAATGTGCCTATCTAAAATGTTTTTTCTTCCATCTCATTCTGTCTTTTTGATCAAGCTAATTGTCCTCCAGTGTCCCCAGATGTTATCTTTTCATGTGTAGTCACATTCCCTAGGCACTTTATATACATTCCCATTGTGGGACCAGTTGCTTTGTGTTACATTTGATATGAGTCCTATTTTTTCTTAGCAAGTGTAGACTTCTTTGAGGCAAGGGTCATATCTTATCCAAGTACTCAGAAATTGTTGAAATGAAGGAAAATGTGTTCTGTATTTCCTAAAAACATGTCATGTATAATATATAATGTAATAACAGTTCTAGCAATGGAAAGAACCTCAGATTGCAAATCAGGGAGCCTGAGTTAGTTTTCTACCTTTATTTTATTCACTGCAAAACCCTCTGTTACAATAGCTGAAGCTCGTTGTTTTCAAAGTGTGGTCCTAGACGACAACATTTGAAAATGAGTAAGAAATAGAATGTTCAAGTCCTACTCCTGAATCTGTGACTCTTAACAAATTGTGCATACCTGTTACCCCAGCTATCTTGGAGGCCGAGGCAGGAGGATTACAAGTATGAGTCCAGCCTCAGCAACTTAGTGAAACCCTGTCTCAAAATAAAATATAAAAAGGTCTGGGACTGTTGCTCAGAGGTAGGGCCTTTGCCTAGCATGTATGAAGCCCTGGGTTTAATCCTCAGTAACACACACACACACACAAATTGAAACAGCGTCTTGCTGAGTGGCCCACATCAGCCTCAAACTTGGAATCCTTCTCCTGCCTCAACTGGTATTATAGTTATGCACAAGTGGAATGCTTGGTTTCCATTCCCCCTTCCCCCTTTTTTTTTTGGTACTGGGGATTGAACCCAGGGTCACTTAACCACTGAACTTCATCTTCAGCCCTTTTTATTTTGATCAGGATCTTTCTTAGTTGCTGAAGCTAACCTTGAACTTGACTTGTGGTCCTCCTGCCTTACTCTTCTGAGCTGCTGGATTACAGGTGTATACCACTGCACCCATCTGAAGAAGCCTGTTTTCTTTAGTCTTTCCTTACATGGAAGTTGCTGTTTCCCCTCTACCTAATTGTCCTTCTTCAGACTTTTTCTAGCTATTAGCTGTTTCTTAGTCTGCTTATCAAAACTGCAAAATTTGTTACAGATTTTTACGTCCTTTGTTCCTTTTTTTTTTTTTTTTTTTATTTTATTTATTCAGTAAACACTGTCAGATGTACCCGTGGTGTTTAATGAATGTTCTGGGTATATAAAAGTGAGTATCTTAGGTAAGCACTGTGACACACACCTGTAATTCCAGTGACTCAGGTGGCTGAGGCAGGAGGATCACAAGTTTGAGCAGCCTTGGCCACTTAGTGAAACCTGTCTCAGAATTGGCTGGGGATGTAACTCAGTGGTAAATCACTTGTGAGTTCAATCCCCAGTGTTGCAAAAAGGGGGGGAAAAAGTGAATATCTTGTACCCTGTCCTCACAGATTATTAAGAGAAGCCACGTAAACAAAATTCTATGTGTTAAATGGAATTTAGGAAATATGAAGTACAGAGGTAAGTAGAAGGAGAGTGTGATTGAGGAGTGCTAAAAAATTCTTCCAAGTAAGAGATACCTACTCAGTTTAGATATTGGAATACTAAGAATTGTCCACCTAGGCCAAGGGATGAGGAAGGAAATTCCAGTAGAGGAACCAGCATATTCAAAGGCAGAGAAGTATGAGATAGTACTACAAGTGTGAAAAGCATTTCTGGTAGTTTGGTGTTGCCAAAACACAGGAACAACATAGATCTGAGTTGTGAAGTGTCTGAGTCAGTAAGTTATTTGTACCTGATTCACTAGGTGATAGAAAAGCCTCAGAGGAGCTGGGTGCCACCAGTGGCTCATGCCTGTAATCCCAGCAGCTCTAGAGGCTGAGGCAGGAGAATCCTGAGTTAGTTCAAAGCCAGCCTGAGCAAAAGCAAGGCACTAAGCAACTCAGTGAGACCCTGTCCCTAAATAAAATATAAAATAGGGCTGGGGATGTGGCTCAGTGGTTAAGTGCCCCCAAGTTCAATATCTGGCTTCTCCCCCGCCAAAAAAAAAAAAAAAAGATAAAGAAGAAGAAGAGAAACCTCAGAGAAACTGTAAATGTGAGGGAGACTAACCATATTTCTGTTTTAGAAAGACTGCCCTTGGACTGGGTGGGGTAGTGTAGTCCTATAATCCCAGCTGCCAAAAAGACTGAGGCTGGAAGATTGCATGTTCAAGGTCAGCCTGGGCAATTTAGTGAGACCCTGTCTCAAAAAATAAAAAGGACTGAGGTATGGCTTAGTGGAAAACGCTCCTGGGTTCAGTCCCAGTATCAGAAGAAGAAAAAACAACTATCGTCTAACATTTCTCAATTTTGTTCTGTTGTAATAATCATTTGAATGGTTTGTTAATGCCTACCCATATAAATGAAATTCATTGATTTCTGCTAATGGAATGGCAAGTTGAGGCATGTCCTTTTGAAGGGAAATCTATTTATTCATAAGTGGTGAGTTTTTTGTTTTACCCCATATAACTGAAAAAAGGGCACTAACTTAGGTGTGTAAAGGCCCCTGTTCAATTTGTGATGTGATATATTGTATTGGTTTCCTCTGGGTATAACAGCTTTTTATATATTATTAAATTCTAAAAATAGTTTATTGGCTAGTTATACTATGGGATTAATTTGACTATTAAAAAAGACTATTTATTAAAAAGACTATTAATGCTAGGTGTACTTGTGTAATCCCAGCAGCTCAGGAGGCTGGGACAGGAAGTTTGATGTCAGCCTCAGCATTTTACTGAGATCCTACTTAGTGAGACCCTGTCTCAAATTAAAATTAAAAAAATGAAAAGGTCTGGGAATGTGGCTTAGTGGTTTAGCACTCCTGGGTTCCATTCTTGGTAGGGGAAAAAAAAAAGTAAGAATTTAACTCAAGGGAAATTGCCCCTGGATTAAATCCCCAGCAAACTGCCCCCCCACAAAAAAAGACTCATTGAATTTGTAATTATATATAGGAATAATACATAAAGGACTTGAAAGGAATTCTAATAAGTTATTTTCATGGGTGAAATTTTGTTTTCTCTTTTTCTGTACTAGTCAATCCTTGGTAATATAAATACTGTTGTCTCTTCCACAGTTTTGTAGTGTTTCTACTTTTTTCTTCTCAGTTTTGGTAGAATTGATATTTAGGGCAATGCATGAAGAAGAAGCTTAAAGAATTCTCCTTCAGGGCTGGGGAAATAGCTCAGTTGGTAGAGTGCTCGCCTTCCAAGCACAAGGCCCTGGGTTCAATCCCCAGCACCACACACACAAAAAAGAACTCTCCTTCAAGGTTGATACAAGTTAAATATTCTGGTTTTATAAATATGAGAAAGTTAAAGAAAATAAGTCACTCATAATCCCAAACTTAGCTATTATTGCTATTTTAGCATATTTCCTTCCTGTCTTTTTCATACATATAAGTATTTTTAATATAATGAGATAGTGCTTGATACAGTTTTCTACATTATCTTCTGAATTTGTAATAATTTTCCATGTCATTAAGAACTCTTATAAAAAGTCTAGTAAAAATTGTGCTGTGATTTCCTACTGTAGTTCATTTGCCCATTTCTCTGTTATTATGTATTAGGTTATATCTGCTTTTTAACTGCAGTGAGCTCAAGTATATTTGGTTTTTTTTTTTTTTTTTTTTTTTGAGTTTCTATGTTATTCATTTGTGTGTATGTGTGGTACTGGGGATTGAACCCAGGGGCATTCTGCCACTGAACTTTATCCCCAGCCCTTTATTGTATTATTATTATTATTTTGAGACAGGGTCTCACTAAGTTGCCAAGGGTGTCCTCAAACTTGAGAACCTTCTGCCTCAGACTCCCATGTAGCTGCACTATGTGTGTGCCACCATGCCCAGCTCCCATTATATTCTCGTTGTTCCTAGAAGTACAGTTATTAAAGTTGTGAACATTTTATTTATTTTTGGTACCAGGGATTGAACCCAGAGGCACTTAAACTACTAAGCCACATTCCCAGTCCATTTTATTTTTTATTTTGAGACATGGTCTTGCTAAGTTGCTAAGGTTGCAGACATTTTAAAAACTTTCTGTTGAGAGCCAGGCACAGTGGCACACACCAGCATTCAGAAGACTGAGACAGGAGGATTGTGAGTTCAAAGCCAGCCTCAGCAATTTAGCGAGGTCCTAAGCAACTCAGTGAGACACACCCTATCTCTAAAAATACAAAAAGGGCTGGGGATGTGACTTAGTAGTTGAGCGCCCCAGGGTTCCATCCTGATACCAAAAAAGCAAAACAAACAAACAAATAAAACCTTCCTCTTGAAAAATTTAAAAGATACAAAGCAAACAGTATATTGAACTCCCATGTGTTTATCACCAGCTTAGTGGTCATCAGTGTAATCTTTCGTCTGTATCTTCTACTTACTCTCAATTATTTTGAAGTAAATTCAGGATAGTTTTACTTCACCTGTAAGCATGTCTGTTTATTTCACAAACATCTAATGACTTCCTTCCTGAAGGACTTCATTTATTTATTTGTTTGTTTTTGTGATGCTGGGTCTGGGTATTGAACCCACAGGTATGCTTTACCATTGAGCTGTATCCCAAAACCCTTTTTATTTTTGTTTTGATATCGGGTCTCGCTGCTTTGCCCAGACTGGCCTTGAACTTGTGATCCTCATGCTTCAGCTTCCTAGCAGGTGGGATTACAGACGTGTGCTTCTGTGTCCCCCATGCTGAAGGACTTTACAGTAGGAGTACTGGTTGAGGTGTGAATTAGCCTGTATTCACTAGTTTCTGAAAACTTTTTGTAACATATGATGCACACACAGAAAAGTTCAGCTGGGTGTGGTGGCTCATGCCTGTAATCCCAGCAGTGCAGGAGGATTGCAGGTTCAAAGTCAACCTCAGCAATTTAGGGAGGCTGTAAGCAATCTCGTGAGACCCTGTCTAAAAATAAAAAATAAAAAGGTCTGGGGATAGGGCTGGGATTGTGGCTCAGTGGTAAGAGTGCTTGCCTAGCTCTTTGAGACCCTGGTTCGATCCTCAGCACACATAAAAATAAAATAAAGGTATTGAGTCTACCTACAACTAAAAATAATAACAATAAAAAAAAAGGGTTGAGGATGTGGCTCAGTGGTTAAGTGCCTTAGAGTTCAATCCCTGGTGTTCAGTGAATTAATCACAAAACAAATACTGTATCACTATCGCTCAGTCAACATTTGGAATTGCCATCACCTCAGAAGCTTCCTTATGATTCTTGAAATCGTTAGTTCCTTTTTCTTCCCTGGTGGAGACTTCTAGCACTATAAAGTAGTTTTGCTATAATTTATCACAAAATTAATTAAAAGTAATGTATAGTTTTAAAATTATAGTTTTGATTTTGAATTTTAAAAAATGAAATAATACAGTGCTACAATATATCTGCCCTCCCCTTTGGTACTGGGCATTGAACTCAGAAACACTTTACCACTGTGCTACATCCTCAACCCTTTCTATTTTTTATGTTGAGACAAGATATTGCCATGTTACTAAGGTTGGCCTTGAACTTTCAATCCTCCTGCCTCAGCCTCCCAGAGTAGCCGAGGTTACAGGTGTGCCCCACTGCACCCAGCTATTACAATATATTCTTCTTTGTCTGGCTTTTTTTACTCAACATGAGAGATTCATCTGCATTGCTCTATAACATAAAGACATCCCTACCCCACCCCACTTGGTAATGCAGAGATATCTAGACAAGAACTGCTTTTATTTTGAGGCAGGGTTCCACTAAGCTGCTGAGGCCGACCTGGAGCATGCCGTTCTCATACCTCAGCCTTCTTAGTAGTGTGGATTATAGCCACATTACTATAAGTGGCAGTAAAACAGTGAACAATTTCTTACTATCTTCGTTGCTCGAATTCTCCCATGTGTCTCTTATTTTTAGTGTTTGGTTGGTTTAAATCAGGAGTCAAAGTCCATCCACATGTGTGTGATTATAAATATCTAAAACCTTGCTCAATCTATAGATTACTTCTCTCTTTCTTTTTTTGTAGGAGGAAAAAAATCTAGTTCTGTAGAAATTTATACTTTGTGACTTTGGGTTTTGCTGATTGCACATCTGTGTTTTTTGTTTAATTTGCAATATAGAGGCTATAAGATAGTATGCTCAGTGGTAGAGCACTTGGCCTAGCATATGTGGGGTCCTGAGGTTGATCCCCAGCACCACAAAAACAAAACAAAACAAAAAAATTGAGATTTTTTTTATAACATACAATAAAATGCACAGATTGTAAGTGTTCAGTTTGGTGAATTTTGACAATATAATTACCATTCAAATCAAGATACAGAAATAGGTTATTTCCACCCCCATAGAATTTTCCCTCATACCTCTTTGTAGTTAGTGTGCCCCTCTATCCATCCCTGTATCTGACTTAATCACCAGAGAAGAGTTTGCCTGTTTGGTTTTCATGTGTGTGTGGTTGGGATGGGGAGGGAATCAGCATGTGTTCTGTTGGACTTTTCACTGAATATGCTTTGGAAATTTGACCCAGTGTTTTCATAGTTTTTTCTTTTTTATTGCCGAGAAGATTCCATTGTGTGTAGCACAGTTTGTTTGTTTATTCCCATTTTGATGGACATTTAGGTTGTTTTCAGATTTGGGCTTTGAATATGACTGCATGAAACATATACAGGTCTTGATATGGGCATATTTTCATTTATCCTCAGACAGTACAAAGGAGTAATTGCTGTATCATATGGTAAATGCATGCTTAATTTTGTGAGAAATTGCCAAACTAACCATTTTACACTGTCAGCAGTATATGAGAGTTGTATGTGCACCATATACTCACCAACCTTTTGTCTTTGATATTAGCCATTCTCGATGGTGTGAAGTGGTATCTTGTGGTTTTAATTTGTCTGTCTCTGATGGCTAATGATGTTGAGTACCTTTTTATGAGTTTCTTGGGTGTTTTTTACTTTTGTTTGTTTGTTTTTTGCCATAGTGGAGATTGAACCTGGTAGCACTCTACCACTGAGCTACACTCTTTCTTACTTTTTTTTTTTTTTTTTTTTGAGACAGGATCTCACTAAATTATCAAGGCTGGCTTTGAACTCATGTCTCAGCCTCCTGAGTAGCTGGGATTACACGTATGCATCACTGCTCTTGGCTCATTTTTGTATATTTTTGATGAAGCGTCTATTCCAGTCTTTTACCTTTTTTGTTATTTTTTTGTTGACCTTTTAATTGTTGATTTACAGACCTATTTATATTCTGGATACAGTTTTTCATTAGATATATATGTTGTATATACTTTTTCCCTAGTTTGTACCTTGCCTCTTCATTTTCTTAATGACCTATATTGGTAAGAGAATTTTTTAAATAATTATTTTCTTTTATGGTTTGTCACGTGCTTTTTAAAATTATTTAAAAAGATTTTTTTAGTTGTCACGGGATCTTTAGTTATTTATACGCAGTGCTGAAAATCGAACCCAGTACCTCATACATGCTAGGCAAGTGCTCTATCACTGAGCCACAACCCCAGCCTGCTTTTTAAAATTTGATCCTTAAGACATCTCTTTGAGGGGCAGTATGGTAACATCCCCATTTTGCTCATTAGGAAATAGGCTCAGAGAGGTAAAATGACTTCCGGTAAAGTTATACAATTTGTAAGAGGCAGAGAAGACTGGAAACTGGGTCGTCTTATTTCAGATTAAATTTCTTTCCATTCACTGTATTCTCCCCTTCTCTTTTCCCATTACCTGAAAATGATACCATACTCAACCACTTTTCTCTTAAAGTTCTGTACTCTCTTTTACTTTTTGCATGTATAATTCCTTCTGAGTGGACCACTTCCCTTCTTTAACTCTGTCCTTCAGTTTTCAACTTTGTTACATCTTCTGGGAAATTTTTGACATCTCCTTTCTTGCTAAATAAGGTGTCTCTTCTTCCTTTTCTTTAACATTTGAATTTTCTGTTGACATAGCAAATAATACCCTTATTGCCTTTCCACTTATTCTCTCTAGATTTTGAGGGTAAGCATCATGTCAGTCTTTTTTAAAATTTGCGGTGCTGAGTGTACTTAGGGCCTGTGTGCTAGGCAAGTGCTTGTTCCTGGCCTGAGTGTTATTTGCCAGAGTATCAACAATATCTGACACATGATAGATGTCAAAAAAATGAATGAATTCAAGTGAATATAATTCTCTCCCTATCTTCTTGTGACAAATTGTTTTTTTTGCTATTGTATACATAGATCCCATAGTGTATTTACTTTAGTATTTCTGTATAGCGTCATTATGTCCCATTTATGGTTTTTTTAAAATTCTTGAAGTATTGTATTTTAAAATGAGAGTTATAAATATTTATATTTCTGTATTCCTGGTAAGTACTAAAAATTATTTAATTTGGGACTGGGGTTGTGGTTCAGTGGTAGCGTGCTCACCTAGCATGCATGAGGCCCTGGGTTCGATCCTCAGCACCACATAAAAAAAAAAGTTATTATGTTCACTTACAACTAAAAATATATTTAAAAAATTATTGAATTTGCCGGGCATGGTGGTGCATGCCCGTAATCCTCAGCTTGGGAGGCTGAGGTAGGAGGATCCTGAGTTCAAAGCCAGCCTCAGCAACTTAGTGAGGCCCTAAGCAACTCATTGAGACCCTATCTGTAAATAAAGTACCAAATGGGCTGTGTGTGTGAACCAGTGGTGATGTGACTCAGTGGTTTAGCGCCCCTAGGTTTAATCTCTGGTACAAAAAAAAAAAAATTTGAATTTGAGGGCTGGGGATGTAGCTCAGTGGTGAGTATTTGAATCTTCTAGGAAATTTTCTTTACGATTGACAGTATTTTTTTTAATTGTAAACAAATGGGGTACAACTTGTTTCTCTGACAATTGAGAGTATTTTATAATAGCTTCCCCTTCCCCCAACTCTGTGGTATTGGGGATTGAACCCAAGGGCTCACACATGCTAGGCAAGTGCTCTGTCATTAAGCTATAATCCTCAGCCCTCAGTTGACACTATTTTAAATGTCAAAATTAAACTAATTTATAAATTTCTTAGTTTCTCTCTTTGATTTCAAACAAGCACTGATTACATCTTTCGTTCTTAAGAATACTTTCTTCAGTATTGGCAACTCAGTAAGACCCTGTCTTAAAGTGAAAAATCAAAAGGTCTATGGAAATGGAGCTCAGTGGTAGAGTACCCTTGGGTACAATGCCCAGTACCGCCAAAAAAATTTACTGAGGTCTGCAACTCTTCTATAGTTGGGCGAGAAAGTATCTTATTCTTAGAAAATAACACACTTAAGTATTTAGAGGTAAAGGGCCATTATATTTGCAACTTACTCTCTAGATGGTGTGTTAGTCAGCTTTTTGCTTCTGTGACCAAAATAATCTGACAAGAATGACTTAGGGGAGGAAGTTTATTTTGAGCTCATAGTTTCAGACATCTCAGCTCTTGGTCAGCAGACTCCATTGCTCTGGGCCTGAGGTGAGGCAGAACACCATGACAGAAGGACATAGTGGAGGAAAACTGTTTAGCTCATGGAAGCCAAGAAGCAAAGAGAGTGTAAAGCACAAAGAAATTGTGTGTGAGAGAAGAGTCAGACAAAATGTTCTCAAGGACACACCTCCAGTGTTCCAATTCCTCTAGCCACTCCCCATCTACCTATACTTAACCACCCAGTAATTCATTCATATTATTCATCAAATGAACTCACCTATCGATTAGCTCATCTAATCATTTTGCCTCTGAATATTTTAGCGCTGAATATTCCTGCATTGCCACATTAACTTTTCAGGGAACATCTCATATCCAAACCATAACAGTTTGTTATGTGAAAGTGTATACAGTTACATATACATACATACAAGCAGTTCTCACTTCGCATGGTAATATGGGACTGTATAAATGACACTACAAGCTGAAACTATGCATTAATCTTAATAATGAGAAAAATTGTGACCTGTAACCCACTAAATTTTTTTGTCAAAATATTACGTATGATTTTAATATTGGTTTAAATGTATAAGAAAATGAAATAATAGTAAAACTGATGTTTGATGTACTGTAATTTGACCATTTAGAAATATTGACTAAGTATTCTATTTCTTTGTTGAAAACTAATCAATAGCTGAATGTGGTGGTACAGGCTGGTTATCCTAGTTACTCAGGAGGCTGAGGCAGGAGGATTGCAGATTTAAAGCCAACCTGAGCACAACCTGAGCAATTTAACAAGATCCTGTTTCAAAATAAAAAGGACTTAAAGATGTAGTCTGTGGTAGAGTGCTTGTCTGCCATGTGTGACGCCGGTTCAGTCCCTAGTATTACAGAAAACAGAAACATCAAGAGTAGTTTGAGTGGTGCTTGTTTCCTGCTGCTGTGGCTGCTTCCCTCCGCCCCCATTTTTAATTTAATTTTTTTATTCTGTAGTAGAAATTGAACCTGTGTGCTAAACCAGTACTAAGCTACATCCCTAGTCTATTTTATTTTGAGACAGGGTCTCACTAAGTTGCCCAGGCTGACCTTGAACTTGTGATCCTACTATCTCTGCTTTCGAGTTGCTGAGATTACAGGCCTGTGCCACAGTGCTTGGCTTGTCTGTATTGCTTATATAGCTTATGATATAGAACAAACCTCGTTTGGATGCCTTGGCTTCCAGTAATTTATCATTTGTATTTTCAATGTTGTGAAATAAGTCCTCTGGGTTTTCTTCACCCTTTTCATCATAATTCCTTTCCTTGTTTATAATGGTAAGTTATCTTTCACTGAGTTTTTCTGGTTGCATGTAATTCCATTTATTTTCTCTTTGAATTTCACTTCCAGCATTATCACTTTTTATTCAGTTGCTTCCATTTTTATCTTTGTTGGCCAATTCCCTCTGTTAATTATTCTTTTTTGTGTAGGGGTACTGGGGATTGAACCCAGGGGTACTCCACTACTACTAAGGGGTACTCCCTTACTAATTTTGATTTCGAGACAGGGTCTTGCCAGATGGCTGCGGTTGGCCTTGAAGTTGGCAATTTTCCTGCCTCAGCTTTCTGAGTAGCTGGGGTTATAGGTGTGGGCCACCATGCCTGGTGAAAAGTAGTGTTTTAGACATATAGTAAGTTTATGGAGCTTTAGGTGAGAGGAGATTCAAGTTAAACACTGAGGCATAGGTGTATATTTATCACCTTATACCAGGAGACACAGGGTGTCCTATTTTCTCACTCTTGGTGATGATATGTTTGATCAATTTGTTACTGGTGTGACTGTCAGATCTTGCTGGTTCCAGTGTATTTTTTTCCCTTTGTAATTAGAAGAAGCTAGGGCCTTGCAACGCACTAAGCAAGTGCTCTACCGCTGAACTATACCCAGTGATGATATACTTTTAAAAAATTTGTATTAATAAAATTTTAAAGGTAAATAATAAATTTTTCATTGCAAAAAAGAATAGGTAATTTCAAAAGGAAAAAAAGGGGAAAAAAAAAAAAGCTTTGAGCACCATTAAACTTTTATGCTTTTATAATGAAGGACTTTGCAATTCCTAAATTATTTTAGAACTAGGTACTCTATGAAGTATGTTGGAGGCATTGTTCCATATTCTAATTGTTATAGTATCATAGAACATAGTATAACACCACACAAACACATTTTGCTTGTTAGACTTTTCTGACTTTCCTCTTTTCTTCCTCCCTCCCTTCCCCCCTCCCTCCCTCCCTCCCTCCCTTCCTTCCTTCCTTCCTTCCTTCCTTCCTCCCTTCCTCCCTCACTCCATCCCTCCCTTCATTCCTTCCTTCCTCCCTCCCTCCCTCCTTTCATTCCTTCCTTCTTTCCTGCAGTACTGGGTATTCAACCCAAGGGTGCTCTATCACTGAGCTGCACCCCCAGCCCTTTTTATTTTTTATTTTGAGACAGGGTCTCAAACTTGCTATCCTACCTCAGCCTCTCGAGTAATTGGAATTACAGGCATGTGCCATGAGTTTTCTTCTTAATTGGCATCAATAAGCAGAATATACTCTAAGTTGCAGAAACATCCAAGAGTAAATGGGCTGGAGTTATGGTTCAGTTTAGAGCGCTCACCTAGTACGTATGAGGCACTGAGTTTGATCCTCCACATCACATAAAAATAAAGGCATTGTGTCCAACTAAAACAAAATATTTTAAAAATGAGTAAACAGACTATGAGGTCTAATTGGTCTAAATGTGGTGGCCAAGAGTAATTTTTTGGTTATAAATAGATGATATTGCCGAGTGTGTGGCACACACCCATAGTTCCAGTAACTCAGGAGGCTGAGGCAGGAGGATTGCAGATTCAAAGCTACCTCAGTAATTTAGTGAGAACTGGCTCAAGAAAAAAAAGGGCTGGGGATGTAGCTCAGTGGTTTAAGCTCCCCTGGGTTCAGTTTCTGGTAGAAAAAAAAAAAAAATAGATGTTACTGTATGGATTGTGATGATAGGCATTTAGAAAGCAGGATTAAATGATGGTTTTTTTTTTGGATTTGGGAAATATTGGGAGAAGAAAACCAAGAGAAGTAATAAGTTTTGAAAGGAAAGTGGGAAAAGCATCTTACATAATTGAGTTGTCTTGAAATCTGAATTACTGAGACTTAATGAAAAGGTGATAATAGGAATAGGAATAAAGAGGGAAGGGGTGACGCAAGGTGGTGGGGAAGAATAGCCAGGATTTTAGGTTTTAAAGTTTTGGTGTTCTTTTTAAAAATAAGTCATTAGGTTATTTGTAAGGACAGGTTGGTAGAGCTGGGAATGGATTTTGGGAAGGACTTTGAAACAAAATATTTATTTTATGAACTGAAGCTGTACAATGTAAAATGAGCAATACTAAAACTGTGGATGGAAAATAGCATCAGTTATATTTTCTTTCATTGTTGTAGAAACTCTTAAATTTAATATTGGTTATAAACTATAAGTTATGTTGCCCCCTTACTTGAGTGGGTTTTATATACTTATTCCTTAACTGAAGGATAAAAGTATTTTATCAAAGTTAATCAAGGTACAGCTGATCTCATTTGGGATCATGTTAACATGTATGTTTGATATTCCCTCAACCTGGCCGAGGTCTAAAGTTAATTTGTCGTTGTAGCAGTTAAGATTTCCTGAACCAAATGTAAATAGCCAGAAGAACTATGCAATATGAAAGTTGAAGCAGAGCTAAGATTTATGAAAGTGTCTGCCATGTAAGTCCAGAGCATGTAATCAATTTAAAAATAAACAATGTTTTTGATGATTTGGTATAGGAGAGCAAAAATAAATCTTGTTTGTATTTTATCCAGGCTTTATCTAGGTCTTCTGTGCTATTCTGGGAAAGGTCAGGTTAAAAGATTTGTCTTTTTTGCTAGAACTAATAAATTCAGCAAAAGTAGCAGGTTACAAAATCAACATACAAAAATCTATACCTTTCCTATACACCAATAATAAATCTGATGAGAAAGAAATCAGGAAACCAGTTCCATTCACAATAGCCTCAAAAAACAAAAACAAAACCTAGGAATAAATCTAACTAAGGAGGTAATAGACCTCTACAATGAAAATTATAGAGCATTGGAGAAAAAAAAAATTGAAGATACAAGAAGATGGAAAGACCTTCCATGTTTATGGCTAGGCAGAATTAATATTGGTAAAATGGCCATACTACCAAAGCAATATGCAGATTTGGTACAGTCCTCATCAAGTTACTAAAGACATTCTTCACAGAACCAGAAAAAAACAGTCCTAAAATTTATTTGTAAAAAGAAAAGACCCAGAATAGCCAAAGCAATTCTAAACCAAAAAAGTGGTGTTGAAGGCATCATAATACTTGACTTCAAATTATATTACAGCTGGGTATGGTGGCTCATGCCTGTAATCCCAATTGAGACAGGAGGATCCCAGGTTCAAAACCAGCCTCAGCAGTTTAGCAAGGCCCTAAGCAACTTTTGACCCTGTCTCAAAAATAAAAAGATCTGCAGATGTAGCCCAGTACTTAAGCACACCTGAAGTCAACCCCTGGTACCCCCCCCCCCCCACAAAATACACACGCATATATATGTATTTATATAGATATGTATATGTGTGTGTATGTTTTGAAACTTTGGTCTAAATTATAGTACATGAAATGTGAAAAATAAAAACAGAACAATAAACACTCTACACCATACTGGCATAAAAACAGATATAGACCAGTAGTACAGAGTAGAAGACAGAAACACAGATACCATCATCTGATCCTTGGCAATGGTAGCAGAAACATATACTGGAGAAAAGACAGCCTTTTAAACAAATGGTACTGCAAAAACTGGTTATCCATGTGTAGAAGAATGAGATTAGACCCTTATCTCTTATAAAAGTGAACTCAGAATGAATCAAGAGACCTTGGAATTAGACCAAAAACTATGCAACTCTTAGAAGAAAACTAGGTTCAACACTTCAACATATAGGCACAGGCCGTGACTTTCTCAATAGGATCCTTAAAGTTCAGGAAATAATGCTAAGCACTGCTTTAAAAAAAAAAAAGAAAGAATGTGAAGAGAACCTACAGAGTGGGAGAAAATCTTTGCTAGCTACTCCTTGGACAGAAGATTAATATGCAGAATATATAAAGAACTCAAAAAACACCAAAACAACAGCAACAAAAAACCCTCAAAGAACTCAGTTAATAAAAGGGCAAATGATGAACAAAACAGATATTTCTCAAAAGAAGAAATACACATGTTCAACAAATAAATGAAAGTATATGATCATTAGAAATTAGGGAAATGAAAATTAAAACCACAAATTTCATCTTACTCTAGTTAGTCCTGAAAAGGATGTGGAGAAAAAGGAACACTTTTATACTGTGGTGGGATTATAAAGTAGTACAACCATTATGGAAATCAGCGTGGAGGTTTCTGAAAAGACTAGATATGAAATCCCCATATCACCCAGCTATACCAGTCCTTGGTATTTATCCTAAAGAATTAAAGTCACCATAATAGGGATACTTGCATACCCCATGTTTATAGCAGCAGTTGACAGCCAGACTGTAGGTGTTTGTCAGTGGATGAATGAATAAAGAAAATGTGTATATACACAATGGAGTTTTATTAAGCCATAAAGAATAAAATTAAGTAATTTGCAGGAAAATAGATAGAATTTGAGAATATTATTTTAAGTGAAATAAGCACATCCAGAAAATCAAGGGCCATATGTTTTCTGTCATATGTGGAAGCTAGGGAAGAGAAAAGAAAAGAAAGGTGCGGAAGGACCTCATGAAAATTGAAGGGAGATTAGTGAAGGAAAGGGACCAGGGGCAGGAAGGTGGGGGAGGGGAAATGCTGGGGAATGATGTTGGCTAAATTGTTACATTGTGTGCATGTATGAATGTGTTAACAACGCTCACCATTATGTAAGACTGTAATGCACCAATTAAAAAATGAGAATAAAATGATATGTCTTTCACTGGATTTCAAGAGTAAGTGATCATATCTAAACTTTATTAAAAATGATATGTCACTGGATTTCAAGAGTAAGTGATCATATCTAAACTTTATTATAGTACAAAGGAATGAGAATTTCAAGGATCAAGGACTCTTCGCAGAGACTGTGTAGTTCTCTTACATTAGAGGTTTTTGGAGCAAGATTTTTCTATCTGATGTTCTAGTGGTAACATAAGTTGATTCAGTACATACATACTGGTTGGTTCACTTAATGTCTTTACAAGATCACTTATATATGGTACAATTATTTGTCACTATTTTTGTGAGGGTACTGGGGTCTGAATTCAGGGTTGCTTTACTGTTGAGCCGTATCCCCAGCCCTTTTATTTTGAGACAGTCTTGTAGTTGTCTAGGTTAACCTTATAAACTTGCTGTCTTCCTGTCTGTGCCTCTCAAGTAGCTGAGAATATAGACTCTAGAAGTATTTATCACTCTTGCTGTCCTCTAATAAAAATTATTTTCTTTTTTGGGATGAGACTCAATAATAAATAACAATCGTCAGAAGCAAATAGGCCTCCCTCCCAAGTATAGCTTTTTTTTTAAATAGGTTTGGGACATTATAACCATGTTCAGTGAGGTTAATGAACAATCAAATAATATCCCAAGATGTTCATTTTTGCTTTATTTACTAAGACTGGCAGATAAGTAAGCAGAACCCCCCCCCCCCCAAGCTCTTTAACAATGACAAAGTTTAAAAAGTGTTTTCATTTTATTCCTGAATTAACTGAATATTCCGTTAGTAGAGCTACAGCCTGGTTTTGGTGCATTCTCTTCCAGACTTCAACATTTGTGTGACCTTGAACAGGACACTTACATTGTTACAAGTCTCAAGTGTAGTCATTTCTAAATTAGAAGTTAATAATGATAACTTTTAGGATTGTTTCAGGGTTTAATGGGTTAGTATATATAGACTGCTTTGCATTCAATGAACTTTCAGTACATGTGATTTATTATAAACCTCAAAACTTAAGAAATTACAGGACCAACCAGTTTTATGTCTTTTCATCTCGCTCTCCCTTCCTCCCCCTCTCTCATTCTGCTTCACAGATCAAGAATAAAATGAATAATAATAGTAATTTTGTAAATATAATAATTATTAGGTATTAGAATCTGTATTTTATAGAACCAGTAACCAAAATATAGAAAAATCGAGTTTGTTATGCAGTAGGAGATTTTACACCAAATTATATAATTTTTTTCAACTCTAGAAAGGTTTAACCAAAGGGAAGAAACTAGAAGGAAGAAACATCAGTGTTTACCTAAAAAGTACACGTGACTTTTCTGGCCAATAAATAGATCAGAACTTAGGAAATTAACTTTTTTTTTAGTTATAGATGGACACAATAACTTTATTTTATTTATTTATTTTTATGTGGTGCTGAGGATCAAACCCAGTACTTCACATGTGCTAGGTGAGTACTCAACCACTGAGCCACAACCCTAGCCCCAAATTCACTATTTCTTAACCCTAAATTCTTTCTTTTTTTGGGGGGGGGGGTACCAGGAATTGAACCTAGTGCTGCTTAACCACTGAGCCACATCCCCTTCCTCCCCTTTCTTTTTCAGTTTTATTTAGAGATTGGGTCTCGCTTAGTTGCTGAGGCTGGCTTTGAACTCTCGATCCACCTGCTTCAGCCTTCAGAGCTGCTGGGATTACAGGCATGCATCACTGATCCCAGCTTAAATTCTACAACTCGGGGTCAAAGATATCATTTGTTAGTCTGACAAGTTAAAAAAATGATCATTTCCTCAAAAATATGAAAAATTGCCCACATCGTTTTGGGCAAGGGCAGCATTGGGGGAAGACAAGAGAGAAGAGTAATTGAAACTACTGTTCACATTTCACTGATCCTCAAGCGTGCTTAAGTTATTTTTGTAGTTACCTCTGGCATTTTTATATTTTATTTGTAATATATAAACAGTGAGAAGTGGGTTGCAGGCTACTTAATTAGTGAAGGAAATTGATCTTGAAGTGGCATTAGTTGTTCGAAAGTCACTTGTTCTGGCAGAATATTTTTCTTTTTTTTCTCTCCTGGTACTGGGGATTGAATCTAGGGTGCTCTACCACTAAGCTACCTCTCTAGCCCTTTAATTTTGAGACAGGGTTTTTTTAAGATGCTGAGACTGGTCTCGAATTTGGAATTATTCTTCCCAACCTGGGAAATTAGAGGTCAGTTGGACGAAACTATATGGGGGAGGTCAGTAGACACAGGAAAATGCCAGTGTAAAGTAGTGCTAATTCTAACCATTTTGGGGGTGTTTCATTGTTGTGTTCAAGCTGAATAGAGAGATGAAGGCCAAAGGGCAAAACTCCTACTCAGTGTAAGTGGAGGGAATGTGCAGTAGCACACTCAGGCTGAGGATAGAGATGTGATAGTCTCCTTTGCTTGGAAAATATCATAGGAGCAGGGGTCGAGTTTCATTTTTATTTATTTGTTTTTTAACTTCTATTTAAATTTTTTTCATTTTTTTTTTACAGTGATAAATATTTTTTTTTTTAAATTTTTTGCCATACATGTGTATAGGGGGTAGTAATGCTTGTCTTAGTCTACCTTCCTTCTTGAGTTTTGTTTTTAAGTTATACCTTGTAAAATTATGTTAGTCTGACTTTCCTACTGGAAATTTTTAAAAATTCGAAAAATTGCTTTATAAAAATTTTTTTAAAAAAATTTCGTTTATTTATTTATTTACTTATTTATTTATTTGATGCTGAGAATCAAACCCAGTGTGCCTCATATATGTTAGGCAAGCTCTCTACCACTGAGCCACAATTCCAGCCCAAAATTGCTTTTTTGATGACTGATTTCCTCAACTTTGGTTCTTCGGCTTCTTTCAACAGAGTTTTGCTGTCAAGTACAACTAGCCACATATAGATATTGGAAAAGTGAAATATGAATGTGGCTAGTTTAAATTGAGATGTGATGATAAGATACACACTGAATCTTGAAGACTTGATACGAAAAAAAAAATAGCCCAGTAACTTTTTATACTTAACGATGAAATGATATTGATTACATTTTGAATAATTTATAGGGTTTTCTCCTATGCTCAAAGTTCAGTAGTTTTGCAATTTATGTTTAGGTCTGTGATCCATTTCATATTAGTTTTTCTGAATATTACAAGATCAAATTTATTTATATGCTTCATGCAGATGTCCAGTTTTTCCAGCACCATTTGTTGAAAAGACTATCCTTGGATTAATTGCCTCTGATCTTTTGTCAAATATTAGTTGATGATGTTTGTGTGGGTGACACTGTCCTTTAAAATGCCACTCATGTCGGGCATGGTAGCACATGCCTATAATCCCAGTGGCTCAGAAATCTGAGGCAGAGGATTGAGAGCTCCGAGCCAGCCTCAGCAACTTAGTGAGGCCCTAAGCAACTCAGCAAGATCCTGTCTCTAAATAAAATAAAAAGGGGTTGGGGATGTGGCTCAGTGGTAAAGTGCCCCTGGATTCAATGCTTTGCATACTGTACTTCTCTGTTTCTTCGTTGTGTAGTTTGTTGTTGTTTGGTAGTTCTGGGTATTGAACCCAGGGTGTGCTCTACACTGAGCTATATCTCTAGCACTTTTTATTTTTTCTATTTTGAAACAGGGTTTCACTAAGTTGCCTGGGTCTTTTGAACTTGTGCCCTCTTGCCCTAGGCTTCCTGGTCATGAGATTACAGGTATATACCACCACATCTGGCCATTATGTAGTTTGTTTTCCTGAACAGTTTCCTGATAAACTGGAAGTTGGGTTTAGAGGAAATTGGTGAAAAAGAAAGATACCACTTCACAAAACTTGCTTTTTTTTTTTTTTTTTTAATTCGTGTAATCATACATACACATAGGGTAATACTGTTTGTTTCATTCTACTATCTTTCTGTCCTCCACCCACTTCCACCCCATTTTCCTCTACACCATCCAAAGTTCCTTCATTCTTCTCTTCCCCCTGCCACCCGTCCCCTCCCCCATTACATATTGTCATGCACATATCAGAGAAAACATTTGGCCTTTGGTTTTTTGGACTTGGCCTATTTCACTTAGCATGATATTTTCCACCTTCATCCATTTACTAGCAAATGCCATAATTTTATTCTTCTTTATGGCTGAGTAATATTCCATTGTGTATATATACCACAGTTTCTTTATCCATTTGTCAATTGAAGGGCATCTAGATTGGTTCCACAATCTAGCTATTGTGAATTGAGCTATGAACTATGAATTGATGTGGCTGCATCAATGTAGTATGCTGATTTTAAGTCCTTTGGGTATAAACCGAGGAGTGGGATAGCTGGGTCAAATGGTGGGTCCTTTCCAAGTTTTCTAAGGAATCTCCATACTGCTTTCTTGAGTGGCTGCACCAATTTGCAACTCCACCAGCAATGTATGAGTGTGTCTTTTTCCCCACATCCACATCAACACTTATTATTGCTTGTGTTCTTGATAATAGCCATTCTCATTGGAGTTAGGTGAAATCTTAGGGTGGCTTGAATTTGCATTTCTCTAATTACTAGGGATGATGAGCATTTTTTCATATATTTGTTGATCACCCGTGTATCTTCTGTGAAGTGTCTGCCCAGTTCCTTAGCCCATTTATTGATTGGGTTCTTTGTATTTTGGGTGTAAAGTTTTTTAAGTTCTTTATAAACTTTGGAGATGAGTGCTATGTCTGAAGTGTGTGTGGAAAAGATTTTCTCCCACTCTGTAGGCTCTCTTTTCACATTATTGATTGTTTACTGAGATAAAACTTTAGTTTGAATCTATCCCAATTTTTGATTCTTGCTTTTATTTCTTGTGCTATTGGGGTCTTGTTAAGGAAGTCTGGTCCTAAGGCAACGTGATTCTGGCCTACTTTTTATTCTGTTTGGTGAAGGGTCTCAGGTCTAATTCCTAGATCCTTGATCCATTTTGAGTTGAGTTTTGTACAGGGTGAGAGATAGCGGTTTAATTTCATTTTACTGCATATGGATTTCCAGTTTTGCCAGCACCATTTGTTGAGGAGACTATCTTTTCTCTATTGTAAGTTTTTGGCACCTTTGTCTAGTATGAGAAAACTGTACTTATGTGGGTATGTCTCCATGTCTTCTATCTTGTACCATTGGTCTACCTATTTTGGTGCCAGTACCAAGCCGTTTTTGTTACTATTGCTCTATAGGAGAATTTAAAGTCTGGTTTTGTGATACCTTCTGCATCACTCTTCTTGTCCAGGATTGCTTTGGCTATTCTATGTCTTTTGTTCTTCCAGATGAATTTCCTGATTGCTTTTTCTGTTTCTATGAGAAATGTCATAGGGATTTTAATTGGAATTGCATTAAATCTTTATAGTGCCTTTGGAAGTATGGCCATTTTGATAATATTAATTCTGCCTATTCAAGAACATGGAAGATCTTCCCCTGTTCAAAGGTCTTCTTCAGTTTCTTTCTTTAATGTTTTGTAGTTTTCATTGTAGAGATCTTTCACCTCTTTGGTTACGTTGATTCCCAAGTTTTTTTTTTTTTTTTTTTTTTTTTTTGAGGCTGTTACGAATGGAGTTGTTTTCTTCATTTCCCTTTCAGATGTTTCATCACTTGTGTATAAAAATGCTTTAGATTTATGTGTGTTGATTTTATATCCTGCTATTTTGCTGAATTCATTGATGAGGTCTGGAAGTTTTCTGGTGGAGTTTTTTGAATCCTCTAAATAGAGAATCATATCATCAGCAAGTAGTGACAGCTTGAGTTCCTCTTTTCCTATTTGTATCCCTTTAATTTCTTTAGTCTGTCTAATTTCTCTGGCTAGTATTTCAAGGACGATGTTGAATAGAAGTGGTGAAAGAGGGCATCCCTGTCTTGTTTCAGTTTTTAAAGGGATTTTTTTTTTTCTTTCTTTTGTACCAAGAATTGAACCCAGGGACCATTAACCACAGCCACATTCCCCAGCCCTTTTTTATATTTTATTTAGAGACAATCTTGCTGAGTTTCTTAGGGCCTTGCCAAGTTGCTGAGGCTAGCTTTGCACTCGCCATCCTCCTGCCTCAGCCTCCCAAGCCACTGGAATTATAGGCATATGCCTCTGTGCCCAGCTTAGAACCTTTTTTGTTTTTCCCTTCAAAATTCAGTCAGTAGTTGGAATGGGTCTATTCTTGGAAGGGAGAAACATTTGCAGTTAGGGTATGTTAATATCAGTAAAAGAGAATCAGTGGGAAAAAAATTCCATCAAATACAGAGTTTTAGTTTGGGATAATGAAGAAGTTTTAGAGATGGATAGTGGTGGTGGTTGCATACTCATGTGAATGTACTTCATGCCACTAGACTGTACTCCTAAAAATAGTTAAAATGGTAATTTTATCTATATGTTATCATGCACACAAAAATATATACTGCTGTGATGTAGCACTGAATTTAGCCCTGCCTCACTGCCTTTTCTCTCTGATAATTCATCAGGTTTCCTTTGGGTCTATTTGGACTCATTGGGAAAGAAACTTTGAAACAAGAGTTCTACAATTCAGTCCTGGTAGAAAGTGGCAGTGATGTTATATTTGAGCCATTGCCACCAATAGAATTCTTTGTAGCCTCTCAGGGAGGCTATTGTTGAGAACGCTGGTGCCCTGAATTATACTCAGGATGAAGATTCAGCTGCTGGTGAGGACAGGCTTTGCCTTTCAGTATGTTCCATTTACATTTGTTGCAGTTAGCTGGATGGAGGCTTATCTTTGCCAGGATTGCAAGAAATTCACAGCTTGAGCCAATGTCTGTAGGTTGCTTTTATACAAGTTCAGGATAAGAGCAGTAATCATAATGCCAGAAGCAAAGTGGTTGTTGACTAGTTTGCTCTGAAGGCACGCCCTTCACTTAGGAAGTATACCTCAAGATTTACAGCAAGAGATCTGTTCAGAGGAAAGGAAAGAGCACCTTTATTTGTGACTAACAAAGCTCAGATGACCTCACTTGCCTGCCTTTTTGTCTGACTTGACTGTGGACAAGTTGGTGATAAAAAAGACTTGTAATAATTGTGCTAAGCGCATGATATGGTACAGTAAACTGTGACTTTGCTGAATTTATAAAATTATATCCACCTGAAACCTTTAATTACCTTCAATCTAATATATCACAAATGCTTAAGTCTACAGGTTTTAGGTGGTGTGTGTATAGCCTTTGCTAGGCAGTAGACTAAGGAAAGCAGTATATTTGTAGTACATTGTTTTTCAGAGCTCTTGACTGGATGTACTAGAAAATACATTTTGTTTTATGATCTAATAGCAATACAAATGGATATGCTTAGTTGTAACAAAAATTTTCAGGAAATGGTACTTACAGTTGATGGATTTCATAAAATTTCATCTCTTATTATACATTTGATGTGAGGAGATTTATAGATAATGGAATCATTAAACAAAAAAGTTCCTCCTCCCAGTGTATGGACTTAGAAACACATTAGAGGTCCACCACTTGGGATGATGGAAGAAAAAATCTTATTTGATGTTAAATGACTTTTGAGAAAAGGTGTGTGACATGGGCCTTATTTTAAGCCATATAGACCATTCTTTTGGGGGAAAGATTTTTCTAATCCAATGTTCAAAACCACGGATGGTAATATTTTTAACGTATACATGGTTACTTTGCATCTTTTATTTCATTTATCCTCATACAGCCCTGCACAGTGGCTTCTGTTATCATCATTAATTACATCATTCATGTATAGTGAGAGGTTGAACCAGGATTTGAACCATAGAAACCAAATCCAGACCCTATTAAGCTGCACTGTCACCTCCCTTTTCATTTATAAGGCCAAGTTTGCAAAGTACTTATACATATATTCTCAAACCTCACAGCTATCCTGTGCATTAGGTGTGAAATTCTTGACATTTTCACACAAGAAAATGACAGGGAATTTGAGGCCCAAAGTGGCAAGTACCTAGGCACAGACCCACTTCTGATCCAATCACCTTATTGTTGTTATGTAGTTTTTTTAAGGGCAATAAAGAAGAGTATACCTAAAAGTGAATATTATATATAAGAATTTTAACTTGATTGAAATGATTTGGTGATATGACAACTTACGTCTATAGAAACTTAGCCAGGATGCAGTCATTAACTTTAATTTTTAGTGTTCCCGGTGAGTTAAGCAGAGTTGCTTTTATTAAGTTTTCCTTTTTGATTACGTAGGTCCGTTTACCACTCTTACAGCAATGTTCAGCAAATTCAGAAATGAAACCATAGTTTTCTCTGCTTTAACTTTGGTTGGCACAGATGGGGTGACTAAATGCTTAGAAGAGGTCTTGCCAGAACTTTAATGTAGTGGTGGGAGAGGGAAGAATATGTGTTTGTGGGGAATAATTTAAAATACCAGCTCTTAATCTTATGCCAATTCCTTCTAAAACTTCTATTCCTAGACATGAAATTTCATAAATCTCAAGTTTGACAGTTTGAAAAGAGGTCATATGTTGATTAAGAGGTTGACTTTTGTGAATCAAAACATTAATCACAGATCCAGAGAGAAGGGTCATGAAGGAAAGCACCCTGATGAGAGTACTGTGGCAAAGTTAGAAATTGGTGCATTTATATAATGTCTTCGGGTTTCAGATGACTGCTTAAATTTGTTTAAAGATTTATACATGTGTGACAGCATGTGTGACACATTTCATGGTTTTTATCATTTACGAAGCAAATGTCTAGAATTAGTGTTTTTCAGGACAAGCTGTCCTTTCAGGTCATAGTTCCTTTCTTGGTGACTGGCCAAAAAAAAGGGGTGGGGGGTGGGGGGGTCATTTATATTTCCCCTTTAACTTCAAGGTTAACTTCTAGGGGCTTTTTCTTTTTCCATAAGATGTTCTTGTGTAACAAATGTATCCTTACCTTTTAGAAACTAAGTTGGCATGGCCTATACCAATGTATCATGTGACTTTTGGCTATATTAGTTACAGAAGATGATGAAAAAAGTAGGCGTTATATTGTTTGTTTTCTAGGTATCTGTTGCTATAGAAATAAATCAGGCAGTAAACAAAAGTGCAGGGAATATTTGAATCTCCCTGGATGTTTCATCAGAAACATCAGAAAATAAAGTTAAGAAATTGATTGACTTGAAAAACAATATTTCTAAGTTATTACAGTTTTCTGCTTTTTTGTGTAGGGATGATTTTTAGAGATTATATCTTAGTGATGTCAGGCCTTTTAAAATCCTCTTTTCTGATTACATGGTGGCCCACACATGTATGTAATCCCAACTTCCTGGAAGGTTGAGGCAGGAAAATTGGAGCTTTGAAGTCGGCCTCATCAATTTAGTTAAGACCTTGTCTCAAAAAATAAAAGGACTGGGGATAGCTCAGTGATAGGGTGCTTGTCTACCACGCAGAAGGCCCTGGGTTTGATCCCCAACACAGGGAGCTAGAGGGATCGATCCCCTTTTCTATTCCAGAAGATAAATAATGAGAAAGGCAGATATTTTATTTTCTTTGGGGTTATGATTTCATTTAGTTCAGGCTAATTTTTAAATGTCATATATTAAGAGTGCTGTTTTAAAACTGTTCTGGGACTACTGAAAAGAAGTGAATTTTTCAAAGAATGGGTTAGCAGAAGATGGAATGAGATTTTACATCTTTATTGTACAATTACTCAAGAAATGCATGTTCAGGGTGGCTTAAACATTGACAAATACTGTTAATTTACAATTTTATCTGCCCCTCCTTCCTTTTTCTTTCTTGGTCTTGGGGATTTAACGCAGAGACACTTTACCACTGAGCCATATCCCCATCCCTTTTTATTTTTTGTTTTGAGACAGTCTGGAAAAGTTGCTTAGGGCCTCAGCCTCCCAAGTCACTGAGGTATAAGCATGTGCCACCACATTGGCTCTCTGATGGTTTGACTAGACTACTTTTGGAGGATAAACCTCATGAACATTTGCACGTTAATAGAAAGTTTAATATGGTTAAGAACTGCTTTTGTTACTATCCAAGGAGACAGGTTTCTGGGAAAACAAAGAATGTACTTTATTTTTATTTTTTGGTACCAGGAATTGAATGCAGGGGTGCTTAACCACTGAGCCACATCCCTAGACCTTTTTATAATTAGAGTCAGTGACTCACTGAGTTGCTTAGGGCCTCGCTAAGTTGCGGAAGCTGGCTTTGAACCCATGATCCTCCTCCTTCAGCCTCCCAAGCTGCTGAGATTACAGGCATGGGCCACTGTGCCTGCAAGAATGTACTTTAGTTATAATATCAGAACTAGGATTACTTCTGTTTATGTATGTATGTTTATTTAAAAAGTTTTTTTGCAGTGGTGGGGGTTGGTGGATTTAGGGCCTTGCATGTGATAGGCCAAGTGCTCTACCACTGAGCTACATTTGCAGCCCTTTTTAATTTTTATTTTGAGACAGGGTTTTACTGAGTTGTCCAGTTGTATAGACTGGCCTGCAACTTTCAATCCTCTTGTCTCAGCCTCTCGAGTAACAGATTATAGGTATGCACCACCATACTCAGCCTCAGATTACTTTTCTTTAAGGTGAAGTTGAGATGTCTTTTCTTTCCTAAATTTCAGGGGGTAATTTTGCTACTGGTAGCCACTTTTTTTTTCGTTTGCAGAATTGTGGTGATATAATGGTTAAATATGCAGCAAGTACACTGAATAATAGTTTATTATACCAAGTGATAAGAAGAAAAGCAGGCAGTATTGTTTAAAGAGATACAGCACTCTCATTCATTTCTCTGCCGGTCGGTTTTGTGGAGGGCATATTTGTGGTGAGGTTGAGTGTATCTTGACTTCCAGAGAATTTTAGGGTCATTCTGTATAAGGTAACTGTTTGACATTAATTCTGAGGGAAACTTTAAGGGAAAGTTCATTTTGTTTTATATATTTCTCTTTTGTTGAGCATTCTGCTTTCTGAGCATGTTTCTCTCTCACCAGAGAGATAGAAGATAGGTGTGTATAAGCTCTTGCCAGAATCTGTAGAAGATGCCTTCCTTCTATGTTTTCATTTTTATCTTTTTTTTTTTTTTTGATACCAGGGTGCTTAACCACTGAGCCACACACCCAGCCCTTTTGTAGTTTATTTAGAAATAGGGTCTCACTGTATTGCTTAGGGCCTCACTAAACTGCTGATACTGGCTTTGAACTCAATGATCCTCATGCCTCAGCCTCCTGAGCCACTGAGATTATAAGTATGTGCCACCACACTTGGTTCCTTTTATGGATTACACTGTTTTGTCATGGGAATTTTTGTGAAGTCCTCATGTTTTTCATATATGGAAAGTGTTTTATGTATTATTGACCTCCGAAAAAATTAATCTAACTTGTTCCAGAAGATATTTGAAGACTGACTTGGCTGAACTTTGAGTAAAACAAATACAAATTTTCTAGCTGTGTCAATCAAATGTAGGAGGAGACTTTCTTTGTAAGTTATAAAGGAGTTACGTGTTAACAGGGTTGGCAGCGCACCTGTAATCCCATGATGTCTGGAGGCTGAGACAGGAGGGTTTCAAGTTTGAGGCCAGCATGGGCAATTTAGTGAGGTGTTAAGCAACTTTTCGAGACCCTGAATTGGGGATATGGATTAGTGGTAAAGCACTGGTGAGTTCAATCTCTAGTACCAAAACCAAAAAAACAAAACCCAATTAGGTTAAAATTCTACATGTGGTCTTCTTTTATCCCTGTGCTTAAGTTAGTTAGTTAGTTTGTTTCTTTCCTTCTTTCCTCCCTCCCTCCCCCCTCTCTTTCTTTTCTTTCTTTCCTTCTTTCCTCCCTTCCTCCCTCCCCTCCTTCTTTCTTTTTCTTTCTTTCTCTCTCTCTCTTTTTCTTTCTTTCATATGCCCATATCATATTCTCATTGAAATCCCTCATGAAGTATAATGAAATGTTCAGATTTTATAAACAGTTTGCTAACATTTTATTTCACAAGTGTTTTGTATTTCTTTCTATCTATCTATATAAGCATGTATATTTTGTTAGGAAATACTAAGAAATCCAGTAGAGGTAGGGAAACCTCCACAAAGTTTGAAGAGATTACTGCTATAAGAGGAGCAATAATCCTTTTTTTTGAGACAGGCTCTCCCTATGTTTCCCTGACTGGCCTTAAGTTGGTTATCCAATCCTGCATACATAGTTGCTGGAATTTAGTAGGGTTCAGTAAAGTTATATGGAATGAGTAAACACCTTCTCATGTGGAATCTTTGGCATTCCCTCTATGTTAATTTTAATACTATATTTATGTGTCTTCCCCTATTGGCTCTTGATCTATGGAGTTAAGACTATACCTTTTGGGCTGGGATTATAGCTCAGTGATAGAGCACTTGCCTAGCACATGTGAGGCACTGGGTTCAGTCCTTAGCACCACATAAAAACAAATAAATATTGTTTCCATCTACAACTGAAAATGTTTTTAAAAATATTTTTTAGATATTGATAGATCCTTATTTATTTATTTATTTATTTATTTATTTATTTATTTATTGAACCAAGAATTGAACCCAGTGCTTCACACATGCTAGGCAAGTGCTCTATCACTGAGCCTGAACTCCAACCCTAGTAAAAGTATTAAAAATAAATAAATAAATAAATAGAATAAAGGTATTGTGTTCATCTGCAACTAACAGAAAAAAGACTGCCTTTTAACCTTTGTATTCTGAGAATCTGGCTGATACTCCATATTCAGCATAAGCTTGTTGAATGAATAAGTGTGTTCAGATAATTATGAGACTAGCACAGAGGGAAATAGATCAACATATATACCTGCCCCAAAGTGTGATCTTGCAGTAATGTTGCTTTATGAACTTGCAAGTAAATTGAAAATAATAACATTATTTTAAAGTTCAGTTGCTTATTTGAATATGTATATTCATTTGGAGTGAGAGCCTTAGCTTCTTCCTTTAAAATAGATATAAATGCATATTAAAAGAATGAAGTAAGAATTTGCTATAGGCTGCAAAGATTGGTATTTAATCTGTGTAACGTTACAATTTTACAAAAAGATGCCTTAAACATTTTTGTAAATCTGTAACTCAAAAGTGAGACTTGAAGATCTAGTTGTTACTTGGCTACTATGTTATCACCAGCAAGAGGCTCTGGATTTAAAACTTTGCTTTCAGGCAGTAGGGTAAAATCAGAATCCTAAATTCCTTTGTGAATAGGAGATGAAGAAATTAATCTTAGTAAAAAAAAAAATTGGTAGTGTCATCATTGTAGAAAATGTATAATAAATGTCACTGATTATAGATATCTTTATGAGAACAAGAACAAATTTTCATAGTATACATATAATAAATGTACTGAGTTCAGTGAAGCACTTTGAGATATAAAAAGGTCTCTCATTTGGAATAGCAATATTTTTATTTCAGCCAGAATAGGAAATAATCAGTAAAATAATTTGTGGAGTAAAAGCTAGAATTAGAAATCAGGAATGGTAGAATATTAAATAAAAGTGGCATAAAGAACTAGAAACGTAATGTGTCTGCGCAAATATCACAAACCTTGTACCTTAGGGAGAACATTTCTTGATTATCTGTTTACCAAGCATGGTTTTCTTCTTAAAGACCTTCTCCTTTGTTGCAGACTGGTTCCACTACTTTACCTTCTCTCTGCCAAAACCATTTCAACTATCTGAAGTCTCCTTTGACAGTTTTCTTCCAGCTGCCTCAAGCTACTGATTTGGCTGAGGTTTTATTCCCACACAATTTCAGGAGCATATAAAACCGTGGTTAGGGCTGTCAGCTCCAGAACCAAAGTGCCTGTGTTTTAATCCCATCCACGCTAGTTAATACGTGCACCAATTCCTTTGTAAATTGCGCAGAATTACTACTTCTGTCCTTCAATTCCATGTTTGTAGAGAGGATCATATATCACTGAGATGTTGAATTTAACTGTGTCAGTACATGCATGGTGCTTATTACTGTACGGGATATGTGGTAAGCACTCAAATATGAGCTGCTATCATTGTTTTGCTTTGACATCATTGTTCACCTTCAGAGGGAGTAGCCCACCATTCTGGGTGTGTTTGACAAAAAGACCTGCAGGGGGCTGGGACTGTAGCTCAGTGGTAGAGTACTTACCTAGCACTCCTGAGGCACTGGGTTCAAGCCTCAGCACTGCATTAAAAAAATAAATTAAATAAAGGTATTTGTGTCCATCTACAACTTAAAAAAAAGACATAGCAGACTTTTTCATACTCTGTACTATTACTGCTCTGACTCCTTTGGGCCTCTTTGGGAATAGAAATCATTTAAATTCTCCTGAAAGAACTACCTTTAACATCTGTTGTTGTTGTTTTGTATCCAGTGGTTAAGTATCAGTGGTTAAGTATCCAGGGATTGAACCCCAGGATACTTAACCACTGAGCAACATCTACAGCCCTTTTTTTTTTAAAGGCAGGGTCTCACTAAATTGCTAGGGCTTCTAAGTTGGTGAGGCTGGCTTTAAACTTGTGATCCTCCTGCCTTAGCTTCAGAGTGTTGGGATTATAGGTATGTACCACCATGCCCAGCTTCATCTGGTTGATATTTGAGGTATATGGGGGTTTGTTTAATTTTAGAGGGTGGTAGGTATTGTGGAGAAAGATGTGGAAGTCCCCAGGAGAGCTACTGCCAACCCACCACCAGGCTCCCTCAATCTTTACCACTGAGCTTCCGGCATAGGCTCATGTTGTATTTTGGAGAAATATCTATTCAGACTGCCCATTTTTGAATTGGATTGTATGTTTTGTTATTGTTGAATTGTAAGAATTCTTTAAATATTCTGGATATTAACCCTTTAGCAGATAAATGATTTGCAAATATTTCTTCAGTTTTGTGGTTTGTATTTTCACTGTCTTGATAGTATCCTTTACACAAAAGTTTTAAATTTTGATGAAATATAATTTATGTTTGATTTTTCTTTTGTTGCCTGTGCTTTTGGTTTTATGCCCCAAGCAATCTCACCAAATTCAGTGTTACCTTGTTCTATTTTCCTCTAAGAATTTTATACTTTTAGCTTTAATGCCTCAACTCATTTTGAAGTTTTTTTTTTTTTTTTTTTTTTTGCATGTGATATAAAGGTTCTGACTTCATTGTTGGATATCCAGTTTCCCCAGCATTCTTCATCGAAAATGCATTTAATCTTAAATCTAATAGTCATGTGTCATTAGAAGCTACCGTATTGGGTAGCATAGATCTAGATGATTATATATTACTATTTTAATCTGTTAATGTGGTGAATTAGATTCATTCATTACTAGAAGTAATGGAAATTCTCAGGATTAACAAATTGCTTTTGAATTCCTGGCACATAATACTAGTTAATGAAATATTCTGCTTTGTTTTACTCACTCATGTTCCCCTTCATATAAAATTAACTAAAATGACTATGGGAATTGTTTAGGAAAAATTGTAGTTTCTCAAAAAGTGTTCTCTAACAGTGCCTTTTTTATTGGTCTACATCATTGTAAAAATATACTGCTTTACTTAAACAGATCCATTATATTGCCTTTTATACTTTTACATGTTGTTAGTTATTATTTTTTATTGAGACTCTATATGCCAAAAAATTCATCCTTTTGGGGAGGCGGGTACCAGGGATTGAACTCGGGGTTACTGAACCACTGAGCCACATCCCCAGCCCTGTTTTGAGTTGCTTAAAGCCTTGTTTTTTGCTGAGTCCGGCTTTGAACTTGTGATCCTCCTGCCTCGGTCTCCCAAGCCACTGGAATTGCAGGCATGCACCACCATACCTGGCACACCCTTTTAAAATTTATAATTCAGCAGTATTTTTAGTAATATCAGTTACCACTATTTAATTTCAGAACTCTTTTGTTACCCAAAGACATCCAGAACACATTAGCAGTTATTGCCCATCTTCACCCAGCTGCTGATAACCACTAATCTACTTTATTTCTCTTTAGATTTGCTTGTTTTGGACATTTCATCTGAACAGAATTATAACGTGGTCTTTTGTGACTCTTTTTTCTCTTGACAGAATGTTTTCAGTCATAGCATACAGTAATTAATTCCTTTTTATTGCTAAACAATGTTTCATTATATGGATATACTATGTTTTATTTATACATTCTTCTTTTGACGGATCTTTGGGTTCTTTCTACTTCTTGGCTACTGTGAATAATGTTGCTGTCTTTAATGTTGCTGTAAGAGCTGAGAATGGTGGTATAGACCTGTAGTCCCAGCCATTCAGGAGGCTGATGTGGGACAATTACTTTAGCCCATGAATTTGAGACCAATCTGGGCTACGTGGTGAGACACTATCTTTTAAAACAAAAAAAAAGCCAGATGTGGTGGTGCTTGCCTATAATCCAGCTATGTGGGAGGCTGAGGAAGGAGGAGCACAAATTTGAGGCCATCCTGGATAACTCAGCAAGACCCTGTTTCAGGATAAAAAGGGCTGAGGGTATAGTTCAGTGGTAGAGTACCCCTTGAACAAAGGGTGGGGTAGTAAAGTTGCTATGTACAAGTTTTTGTGTGAGTGTATGTTTTCATTTTCTTGGGTAGATTGATGCATGGGAGTGGAATTACTAGGACATACAATAACTTTATATTTAATCATTTGAGAAACTGCCAGTATTTTCTAAAAGGCTGCAGTGCTATTTTATATTCCCACTAGAAGTGTAAAAGGATTCCACTTTCTCTAATCCTCACCAACACTCAATATTTGACTCTTAGCTAGGTTTGAAGTGATATCGTGTGTGTGTGTGTGTTTAAGGTACTGGGGTTGTAACTCAGGAGTGCTTTACCACTGAGATACATCCTTAGCCTTTCTTATTTTTTTTGTTTTGAGAAAAGGTCTCACTAACATCTTGAGGGTTTTGCCGAGTTGCCAAGGCTGACCTCAAACTCAAGCATCCTTCAGCCTCCACCTCCTAAATCACTAGGATGACAGATGTGTAGCTGCTATCCCCAACACCTGGATTTTTGTGGTTTTGGATTTGCATTTTCCTAATAACTACTAAACCTATATTAAACTAATGACTGATTGTTTTGGTCAGCATTTACTGCTGTGACCAAAAAACCTGACAAGAAAATTGTAGAGGAGGAAAAGTTTATTCAGCCCTCACGGTTTAAGAGGTCTCAGTCTGTAGATGGCCCACTCACTCCATGTATCTGTCCCAAGGTGAGGCAAAACATGGCAGAATGGTGTGGAAGAGGAAAGCAGCTCAGAATATGGCAATCAGGAAATAGAGAAAGCTCAGCCAACCAGGGTCAAAATACCCTAAGTCATACCCCAGTGACCCACATCCTACCTGTGAATAGTCACCACCAAGTTAATTCATATTAGTGGATTAAGCCATCAATTAGACTAAGACTTTCATACCTAATCATTTTACCTCTAAACATTCTTATGTTCTTTCTCACGTGAGCTTCTGGGTGACAACACATATCCAAACCATAATACTAATGATGGTTCAAGTGCTTATTGGTCAGTTGTGTATCCTTTGATCATTTTTTACCTGTTCACTTTTATTCTTGTAGGAATTCTTTAAATATTCTGGGTATTAGATTCTTACTAGATGTATGCTTTGCAAATGGGAGAAAAATCCTATTCTGTAGGTTGTTCTTTTTTTTTTTTTTTTTTTTGGTGTATGTGTGTGTGTGTGTGTGTTGCTGGGAATTGAACCCAGGGCCTTGTGCTTGGGAGACAAGCACTTTACCAACTGAGCTATATCCCTAGCCCTGTTCACTTTATTTATTGGCTTTTGGAACATAGAAGGTTTATAAGTCTATAATTATGCTGTTTTTTTATTGTTACTTGTGTTTTTGATGTTATACCTAAGAAACTGTTGCATTTTTGATGTTATATCTAATTCAAAGTCATAAATATATACACTGTTTTCTTCTAAGAATTTTAGTTTTAGCCTTTACATTCAAGCCTTTGATCCATTTTAATTTTTGTGTGTGTGTGTTGTGGGGTGGAGGTCCACCTTCATTCTTTTGCATGTTGCTAACCAGTTGTCCTGGAACCAGTTTTGTTTTTCTATTTGGTGCTGAGGATTGAACCCAGAGCATCCTAAGCACTCTACCAGTGAGCTAATTTTCTTATAAGTGGCTTCTTGTAAGTGACAGGGTCTTGCTGGGTGCAATGGTGCATGCTTGTAATCCCAATGGCTTGGGAGGCTAAGGCAGGAGGATTACAGGTTCAAAGCCAACCCTGTAAAAGTAACTCAGTGAGATCCTGTCTCTAAATAAAATACAAAATAGGAGTAGGGATGTGGCTCAGTGGTCGAGTGCCCCTGAGTTCAATCCCTGATACCCCCATCCCACCCCCCAGAAAAGAGGCAAGGTCTTGCTGTATCGATCAACATGACTTTGAACTCACCATCCTCCTGACTCTGCCTCCAAAGTAGATTGTATTACTTTTATATAATAAAAATACTAAAGAAAAATCAGGAGTTGAAAGGTCAGATATGGGGAAACAGGAAGACCCACCATCAATAAAAGTTAAATGTCATCTGTTATCTTCCAGTATTTCTAAGAATAATATTGTGATATCCTAGATATAACTTCACATGCTAATTTTTAAACTTACTAGTTTGGGGTGGGGGTGTAGCTTAATGGGTGTAACAATGCCTAGCACATGTGAGGCACTTTTCAGTGTTACATGATAATACTAAGTATGCTAATGGTCACCTTATATTCACTGACATGTATGTTAACCTTGAATGATTTAACCATTTTCCTGTAGTTCAAGTGTGGTTTTTAGGATCTTCCTAAAAACTTTCTCTCTTAGCCTGCTCCACTCCTGCAAATTTCTTTTTCTTTTTTTGGTACTGGGGATTGACCACAGGGGTGCTTAACTACTGAGCCACATCCCCAACACTTTTTATTTTTTGTTTTGAAATAGGGTCTCGCTAAGTTGCTTATGGCCTCACTAAGTTGCTGAAACTGACTTTAACTTGAGATCCTCCTGCCTCAGCCTTCCAAGCTGCTGGGATTATAGGCACGTACCACGACTCCCAGCACTCCTGCACATTTCTAAGAGAGGCAGATGGTTGCTGACATCAGTGAATATTCCCTGTGCAAAAGTTCTCGTTTTCTGAATCTTGTCTGTTATATGTATTATATAAAGACATTTGAGAAAATACCCTTTCTACAGTTCCATTTTACTGAAGCTTTAGTAAAGAGAAGAATGTCAAAGTTTTATGGAATGATTAATACCTGTTTGCGTATAGTATTATATCATCACTTTTGCCTCTGCTAACCACTTAGGAGAGTGATATAACTAATATTCCATCAGCTCAATTTATCTATCAGCACTTGAGCTAATCTAAGTATTCCATTTATGTAGCCATTTTAACCATTTAATATAGTTGATCCCCATTTAACTGGGAGTGGTGGAATTTTTTTTTTTTTTTAATTTACATTCTTTTTGGGATGCTGCAAAACATGAGTTCTATATAATTTGGTCATCTAAATAAACTGATTTGATTATTAATTTTCAGGAATACAATTTATTGTTAACCTTGAAAAATGTAAATTACTTTTAAGAGAAAATGTTGTTGAAATAGATTTCAGTGTTCAGTTTGTGCCTGTTACCTACTGTGATGCTCAGTCCTATCATATATGGGAGGCCAATAACTTCCTTAAGTCTGCCTAAAATCACTGTATGAGCACTGAAATAGACGCGCAGAGCACGCTAGTCAGTCAGTTGTAATTATTTAGTGATGTGGTGGGTTGGAGGAGATTGGTGGCTAAATTACTTAGTGTTCAAGTGGCCTTGCGTTTTGGGTTTCACCTATCGCAGAGATTGTTACTGCATACTGATCTCCAGGGTTATTGTGAGAATTGGATGTTTTTTTAAAGTACTTACAGGATAGATTACTAGAGAGATAGAAAAAAAAATTTCACCTTATCCTTGACAGTGTTAAAACTGACAGTGTTTACATTGTTGCTGACTTCCTGGTTGCAACAATCAAAAAAGAAATCAGAAATTCAGACTTATTTTTCTGTTGTCTTTAAGAAATAGGAATGGCTTGACTGAAGCAGGAACCTGCCTATATATCCTTACACTCTCTGCACTTAAAATGCAAATTGGAGGTTTCTTGTATGTAGGGAGAAAAATAAAAGCATGTGAAAAGATGGAAAGGATGGGGGAACTTCTTGCTAGTGTGTTAGAAATTTTGAAATAATTAGCATAATTGTTTTCTCCTGATTAGTAGACCTAGGAAAGGGTGAGGTTTGAAAACATGACCAGGATTATTTTGTTCTTGTTGTTAAAAAGAGTATTAAAGGGTTGTGGCTTAGTGGTAGAGTGCTTGCTAGCATGTCTGAGGATCAATCCTCAGCACCACATAAAAATAAATAAATAAAATAAAGGTATTGTGCCCATCTATAACTGAAAAATATGTTTTACAAAAAGCATTAAAATGTACAGTGCAAATGAGTACTTTCTAAAAGTTGAATATTTTAAAAAAAGAAACTACACTTACTACAGTTTTGTATTATACCCTTATTCTATAAGGTACTTGGAACTTGTCTCTGGAAGTTCTCTTCAGTCATATATACAAAACAAGGCAAGGGGAGAACTGGATGATGTCTTTAAGTAAGTGAACAAACATCTCCATGTAATAAACCCATCATTGAGTGCCCCCCAACAGAAACACACCTAAATATTTTGAACAATGATGGCATTATTAGAGTAAGTGAAAGGTAGCTAAAATTGAGTCTTTTAGACTTTGAACTGTATTTATGGCAACCAAAGTAGCAAGGAAGTGCTATAAGGTTTTTACCAAATGTGGAAAAGATATCCTTTCAGCGTTTCTACCTAAAACTGGTAAATTGAATTTTTGAATTTTGCAGTCCTCTGGTGTGTAACAAATTTATTTTTATGGTTTAATTCTGCCCTTCTGCCCTTTCAGAGACTTTTTTTTTTTTTTTTTTTTTTTGGTTCTGGGGTTTGAACTCAGCAGTGCTCCAGCCTGGCTAAGTTACAGAGACTGCCCTTGAATTTGTGATCCTTCTGCCTCAACCTGTTGAGCTGCAGGGTTTACAGATGTGCACCACTACAGCCTACTCATAGACCTCTTAGAGACCTTTCTGTATTGTCTCATTTTCTTTATGTAGTTATGTAAATTCAGGTGCAGTCAGTTCTAGATTGTGGGTACCCAGCTTTCAATTCTAGCTTTGGTTGGTCTTAGCACTTGCAAGGGCAGGGATGTTTTTATCCTTGCCTCTACCACTTGTCCATTGATCATGTACTCAAAAAGTTTCACCAAATTTTAATACTGTTCAAAGTAAAATATTTAAAAGATAAATTTGCAACATAAGCAACATTTAAATTTTTTTTAAAAAAATAACAGTTTATGAGACAAAATTAACATACCATAAAATTGATTCATTGTAAAGTGTATAATTCAGTGATTTTTAGTATATTCACAGAGTTGTGTAAACATTACTACTCTCTAATTTCAGAATTTTTTCTTTGCTCCTGAAAGAAACTCATACCATTAGCTATTATTTCCCATTCCTCCCTTTTTCCCCAACCCTTGACAACTAATAATCTACTTTCTGTCTCCATGGATTTGCCAATTCCAGACATTTCATATAAATGAAATGATATAATACATAGTCTTTCATGTCCACCTGTTGACCCCCCACCTTTTTCCCTTGATGCTGGGAATTAAACCCAGGGCCTCACTCATGCTTGGCAAGCACTGAGCTACACCTCCAGCCCTTTTGGATTTTATTTTGAGATAAAATCCTAAGTTTTGCTGCACACTGTCCTTGAACTTGTGATCCTCCTACCTTAGCCTTCCAAGTGTAGCTTTCTGGCTTCTTTTACTTAGCCTAATGTTTCTAGGTTTAACCATGTTGTAGCACACACCAGTACTTTGTTCCTTTTGTGGCCAAGTAATATTTCATTGTGTAGATATAAATTTCTTTTTTCTTTTGATTTTTTTTTTTTTTTTTTAGTTGTAGATGGATACGAATACGTTTATTTATTTACTTTTATGTGGTGCTGAGGATCAAACCCAGTGCTTCACACATTAGGCAAGCATTCTCCCTACCACTGAGCTACAACTGTGCCTCTCTTTTTTCCTTTTCTTTTTTTGTTTTTTGGCTACTTGAGATTGAACCCATGGGTACTTAAGCACTGAGCCATATCCCCAGTTCTTTTTATTTTTTGAGACAAGGTCTTGCTAAGTTGCTGAGGCTGGCTTTGTACTTGTGATCCTCCTGCCTTAGCTTCCTGAGTGGCTGGGACTACAAGTACATGCCACTGCACCCACCTATAGATATAAATTTCTCAACACACCAACACTTGTTATTGTCCAAATTTTTGGTGGTAGCCATCTTGGTGAGTATTACTATTTCATTACGGTTTTGATTTGCAATTCCCTAATGACTAATGATATTGGCTGTCTTATCAGACGCTTTCCTTGGAGAGATGTATTATCTTTAAAGTTAAATATTAATGGTCTGCTGTTTACCATACTGTTGTTTAGATTTTCTCAGATAAGAGTTTTTTTCTTTTTTTTTTTTAATCATTTCAGATGTTTTGGTCTATTCTTGAGGTTGTTTCACAAACGTTGTCTTAGATACAGCTCTGCCCTATGAAAATAATTGTATTTTGTATCCTCACTTGAATGTCTGTAAAGACAGTTTATCCCCACTTTGATAAAACATGATAGACAAAATATTTAGTAGATCGTATTTGGTTGTTTTCATTGTGAATTTATATTTCTAGACTTAAAGAGTTAGCAAAGGTAAAATTCACAGGTAGGGCACCCCGTGCCTCATTAAAACTTTGTTTTATTCTGTGTATTCTGAGAACATCAGCTGGTCTTTGAGTCGAGAGAAAGAAGAAATTTGTAAGGCAAGGAAAATTGATGATTGGTATATGGCAACTGAGGTTGAAAGTAGCAGTCTGTATGTGTAGGGAACACCATGGCTGTTTGTAGATGGGCTTGAAAAAGTGCACAGTTTCATGCTTATGTCCCTTCTTTCCCAGCGTGGTACCATGAGACGACGCTATGAAGATGATGGCATTTCAGATGATGAAATTGAAGGGAAACGAACTTTTGACTTGGAAGAGAAACTCCACACCAACAAATATAATGCCAATTTTGTTACTTTTATGGAGGGAAAAGGTCAGTATCAGTTTGATTCAGAGCTACAGCCCCTTGATGTAGGAATGCACAGAATCTGAGACTGTGAGTCTAGCATCTTGAAGCTGAAATATTACCTGTTGATGCTATGTATTTGTTTTGTTTTGGTTTACATTGTGCCACTTGTATGCATCCTCTCCTACCCCATTTTTCCACCCTTGAGTCATTCTCTGCTGTGTTAGAAGTAGTCTTTTATTGGGATTGGAGTATTTTTGGAATTTTTTTTCTAAAGGCCTTTTCTCCCTCCTCCCATCCCTTGGTTTGGGTTTAATTAAAAATAGTATAATAAAACCCCTTTTATGTATATGCCCACATCACTGAAGCCAAGGGAAATTCCTCATGTGACATGTAGCTTTGATCCTTAGCAAACTGACAAGGATATTAAATACATATTGTAGTAGTCAAAATTCATTTTTTGGCTATTAAGAGACAAAGTGATGATAATTCCTACTTAGGACTTATGAGACAACTCTGATCTTAAGTTCTGAATTTCCTGTGGAAATACAAACTTAGCAAATCTCTCAAACCTTGCTTCTCAGTGTGTTTTCCCTATTTCCTAAGAGATGCTTCTTAGTGACAAGTGTTTATTTATTAACACAGTACAACTGTATGCACAAAATAATAATTTATACCTTACTACTTAGATCCTTTTATCTTTTTCCAACAGTACTTGTTTTTCTAATAATTTCTTTTTGTGCCATGACAGATTTTAATGTAGAGTATATCCAGCGGGGTGGCTTGAGAGACCCTCTGATTTTCAAGAATTCTGATGGACTTGGAATAAAGTAAGTGTTCTGGGCCTGGCTGGATATGATTTTGAAATGACCTTTCCTCAGGGCTGTAGGCAATGGTAGTATTGGGAACACAGAGACAGTAGGTAACTGAAAATAATCTCCCACTTATTTAAAAAGTATTTGTTTTTGTTATACAAACAATTTATGTTAGAGGTAAATGGAAAAGTATAGATGAACTAAAAAGAAAAGAAATTTAAATCTCTTGAAATATACCATTCTTAGATAATCATTGCTCATTTGTTAGATATTTTTCTATGTATGTATATAAATACAAAACCATTTATAAAGTTAGGCATGGTGATGCACACCTGTAATCCCAGTGACTGAGGCAGTAGGACTGCATGTTCAAGGCCAGCCTCAGCAATTTAGTGAGACCCTGTTGCAGAAAAAAAGGGCTGGGGTGTGACTCAGTGGTAGAGTTCCTTTGGGTTCAATCCCCATGGAGGGAACCATGATCAATAATTATTTTAAAACATTAGATAAATTTAAACCTAAATGTGAAGATTGATGAGTCTGATTGGGGAATTCTCAGTACTTTAAAAAAATCTCAAATAAATTGACTAGAGAAGTTGTATTTTCCATTTATACTTACTAGCATTTGTTTCATAGGATGCCAGATCCAGACTTCACTGTGAATGATGTCAAAATGTGTGTGGGTAAGTATTAAGCTTTTGACCTCTGAGTCTTTGAAACAGAGATTTAAGATGTAGTGCTGTGTCCTAAATCTTTAAGGTTTAAGGCATGGGAATATTGAAATATTTACTTGATTAGAAGCTACTTTATTAAAAGCTGAGAGTTTCCTCAGAAGGAGAGTTTATTAGGCATAGAACCTTTGAATCTTGATCCTTTTCCTACCTACCATCTTTATCATTGTGCATCTTTCCCTTTCTCCCTGAAGAGACTGCCTTTCAAGGGAGCATACCCAGGAAACTGAAAACTTGTACCTTTGAGCCAATAAAAAAGCTTCATTGATGTCTGTAATTCTGTGTCCTTATCCTTAAAGTAGTAGATACATTTCCTGGAAATTCTCACCAATGCTACACTGGGTAACTTGTCTAAGACTTAAAACTTTGTACACTGAGAAGTAGATACATTAAAATTTCTCCTCAGTGATTTGTTTAAAATGAGTCCTTAATTTGATTTATATTGAATTCAAAATTTAGGAAAAGAAAGCAAATTATTATCTAATTAAAGAAGGAAACTTCAGTAAAGGTTCAGCTTAGTTTTCTACAGTTCGTTTATTGTGACCCTAAGGTACTTCAATATTCCTAGTAGTTCGTACATGGTAAGGCAGTAAAGTGGCATAAAGTCATCTAGAAATGTTTTTAACAGGATATGAGGCAAAAAGGAGTTTCTTGTGGTTTTTTTTGGGACTGTTTTCTTTTAACCCTTCAACTCTTTCATTTTGTCCTTTGAACTGATATTCCAGTGCCATTCTTTACTTTGGAAATTAAGTATTGCAGTGCTGTCTTGTGGCCACTTGAGGGCCCTTGTTAGACTGCTGAAGAAAAACTCTTGTTTATCTAAGAGTGAAAGTCACATTTCAGGTAAAGAAAGGTTCTCTGTTCCCTATATTATTCATCCTTTCAATGTTCCTGTGTTAAATTCTAGCCACTTGCCCATCACCATGTATCCTAGTATCTAACATAGCTCCTGGAGTGTAGTAAGTGCACTGGAAATCTGTTGAATAATTAAAATGTACAACTTTCTCTCAAGAGGACTTAGATAACCTGTTTAGATACTTAAAAATCCATCATTTCTCTTCTTTTCTTAATGAACCTACAGAAGAGTAATTTCCTGGATCCATGAGGTAGTATATAACCATAGCTTTTCTCTGTTGGTCAGACATTATTATAGTTTGTGGTCTGCAAATGACCTTGCATGAGAACTATGTGATAACTTGTTAAAAATATAGACTCCTAGAGGAGATTCTGGGAAGGCAGTAAGAACTTTGTTTCCTACCTGGACAATAATTGCACTGGCAGAATTTGTCCAGTGTAACTATTTTGGAGTTCTAGTTCAATGAAGTCTTGCAACTTCCAGGATAAGACTTAGACAGTGATATGCAGTTAATTTTGGGTCATAGCACAGTAGCAGCCACTCCTCCACCCTACCAACCAGCCCTGGGAAGACCAGCATACAGTTTGCAGGAGACAGGATTGGCAAAGAGGGTCCTTCTCAATGTTGGGGAAACTATGCTATGATCACTTGATGACTGCTTCTGATCACAGAGGTACAAAGAGGGCAGCCATTGTTGGTTGTACTTTCCCTAAACTTTTGTAAGTCCCTCCCCTCCTACCAAGTGATTTCCAGGAGATTTAAAAGGCCTCATGCCCTTTGCTACCCTGTTTTCTCTTTTTTTTCTGGGTCCCAGACATTAAAGACTAGGACAGTCAAAGGCATCTGAATATATAGGGAAAATCAGAAACTAACCGTACACACCCAAGGAAAGGTACAGGCTCAAAAAAGACCTTCCGTTTATACTTTAGGTTGGTCCTTGGCACACAGACAGCTTACAACAATTAAAAGCCCCCAAACAAATAACAATGCACAACAAAACCTAGGAAGGGGGAAAATCTGATCTTAAGAGTTACACATTATTAGATTCATGTGTTCAGTTTTCAGCAATAGATTAAAGCATATAAAGAAACAGGAGGATGTGAGGGCAATCTGGCTGCGACATCTGTCACCCCATTGATCGCCAGGGTTGATTCGGCTGATCTGGCTGGCTAGGCGGGTGTCCCCTTCCTCCCTCACCACTCCATGTGCGTCCCTCCCGAAGCTGCGCGCTCCATCGAAGAGGACGACCTTCCCCGATAGAGGAGGACCGTTCTTCGGTCAAGGGTATACGAGTAGCTGCGCTCCCTTGCTAGAACCTCCAAACAAGCTCTCAAGAAACAGGAAATTATGACTGACTGAAAGGAAAAAAGTCAATCAACAGAAGTTGTCCCTGAAAAGATTTGATTGGCTGATCTAGTAGAGAACAGCTTTAAAACAAATATCTTACACAAGCTAAAAGAACTAGAGGATGATTTAGAGAAAAATCAGGAAAATGATTGTTGAATGACTTGGAAACTTCAGCAAAGAGATATAAAATCTAAAAAACAAACAAAAAACTAAAAAGTTTTGAACCTAAAAAGTACGTTAATGAAAAATTCACTAAAGAGATTAAAAGGCAGATTTGAACAAGCAGAAAGAAACAGTGAACTGAAAAGTAGGACAATGGAAATTGAGTCTGAGGAACAGAAAGACAAAAGACTGAAGAAAAGTGCACAGAGTCTGCCATGGTTTGAAGGTCTTGTCTCCTCCAAACCTCATATTGACATTTAATTGCCATTCTAACAGTTTTAAGAGATGATTATTTCATGAGCGCTCAACTCTCATGCTACCCTTAAAAAAGTGAGTTTGGCTCCTCCTTGTTCTCTTTCATTCTCTTCCCTTCCTCTATGTTTAATGCAGCAAAAAAGACTTGTCAGATGCCAGCACCTTGATAGTGGGCCTACTGGCCTCCAGAACTTTGAGTCAATAAATTTCTATTCATTACAAATTACCCCTTCACAGGTATTCTGTTAAAAGCAGCACAAAACAGACTATGAGCCTAAGGGGACATATGGGACACCATCAGGGATTAACAGAAGGGAGAGAGAGAGAAAAAGGGACAGAGAGAATATTTGAAGAAATAATGGCAGAAAATTTCCCAAATTTGATGAGAGTCATAAAACAAACAAAGAAACAAACAAAAAAAACTCCAAAAAGCTCAATGAATTTCCAAGATAACTCAGAGACCATCATCAGAACATATAAACAAACGCTTCAGAAGCCAAAGTCAGAGTCTTGCAAGCATCAGAAAAATGACTCATCACATATAGGGAGTCTCAATAAGATTATGAGCAGGTTTCTCATCAGAAATTTTGGAGGCCAGGAGGCAGGGGGCTAATATATTCAAAGTGCTAAAATGTGAGGAAAACAAATCTTACCAGTCAGGAATCCTATATTCAGCAGATCTGTTCTTCAAATGGGAAACTTAAGACATTCCCAGAGAAACAAAAGTTTGGGGAGTTCATTACTACTACCTCTGTCATGCAAGAAATGCAGGCGAATCCTGCAAGGGAAATTGAAAGGACCACACAGTAATTTGAAGCCATATGGAGAAATAAAGTTCCCAGTAAAGATGAATACATGAACAGTTACAAAAGCTAGTATTAAATATTATTATAACAATGCCCTTACTCTTTTTTTTTTGTGGTGGGGGTGTGTGTACTGAGGATTGAACCTAGGGGCACTTACTGAATCACATTCCCAACCCTTTTTATTTTGAACGATATCTTGGTAAATTGCTTAGGGCCTTGTTAAGTTGCTGAGGCTGGCCTCCAACTTGAAATCATCCTGCTTTAGCCACCCAAATTGCTGGGATTACAGGTGTATTTTACCACACCCAGCTCCTTATTTTCTACATGATTGAAAGCTAATGCTTATTTATTTATATTGCAATACTGGGGATTGAACCTAGGGCCTCGCACATGGGAGGCAAATTCTTTACCATTGAACTACACCCCTAGTCCCTTTATTATTATTTTTTATTTATTTATTTATTTTTTATTTTTTTATTTTATTTTGAGACAGGATCTTATACAGTCACCTGCACTGGTCTTGTGATTCTCCTACCTCAGTCTCCCGAGTATCTTGAATGATGTCATATAACAGCTTAGGACTGTTACATTTTTTAAAACAAGTTATTAATCTAAAAGTATTGTTATTGGAACTTTAGATGTGACTGAATTTTTATTTTTTATGTAATTTAAGACACTAATGCATTTTAAAGAGTTTAGAGGCACACAATATATAAGAATCTTTTTTTTGTGACATCAAAATCCAAAGAGATAGGAATGGAGTTGTAAAAGCATAGTTTTTGTATGTTATTTAAACAGTTTGGTATTCAAAATAGAAAGCTTAACTATAGGATGTTAGATGTAATTGCCATGATTACCAAAAAGAAATGAGAAATTTACACATTTAATTACAAAATCAACTGAAAACAAAAGACAATAATAGATTCAGGTAGAATACTTTACCTTGCATATGTGAGGCCCTGGGTTCAATCTTCAGACCACTAAATAAATAAGTAAAAGTGTGTGTGTGTGTGTGTGTGTGTGTGTGTGTGTGTGTGTGTACACTGACAAAATTAAAGGGAGAAATATGAAATACACAGTTCTATGCAATAATTGGAGACTTCAGTACCCTTTCTGAATAATGGGTAGAAAAGCCAGACAGGAGATGAGGAAAAAGGACCTAACACAAGAAACAAGTTAGACATAACAGGCATATATAGAATATTCAACAACAATAGCATACACATTTTGAAGTATTACATGGGGCATTTCCAAGATAGACCATATGTTGGATCACAAGTTAAGTTTCAGTAAATTTAAAAAGAAATATCAAAATATCTTCTCCAACCACAGTGGTACAAAGGGTAGAAATCAGTAACAAAATGGGTAAGTTCGCAAAATTAACCAACATATCCTTAAATAATCAGTGGGAAAAAAGAAATCACAAGGGGCATTAGAAAATACGTATAGTCAATTGAATGCAAAAACAAAGCTTATAGAATGTGGTAAATGAAATGCCCAGTGGGGGATTTATAGTTATAAAGGCTTACATAAAAAAGATAGGAAATACTAAATTAAAGACCTAACATTACGACTTAGGGAATAGAAAATGAAGACCTACTAAACATAAAGCTAGCAGAAGGAAAGAAATAATAAAGATTAGAGCAGAGATAAATGAAATAGAGAATAGAAAATCAGTGAAACCCAAAGTTGGTTCTTTGAGAAAGTTAACAAAATCAACAAAACTTCAGCAAGATGGGCTGAGGAAGAAAAAAAGACCAAATTACTAAAATCAGAAGTGAAAGTGAGGATGTTATTATCAATTCTACAGAAAATAGAAAATTTATAATACTGTTCGTGTGTCTTTACCAATAAAGTGGATAAATTGATAAATTCCTAGAAACAGAACCTAAATGAGACTAATCATGAAGAAATAAAAAATCTAAGTGGATGTATAACTGGTTAAAAAGATTGAATCAGTATTCAAAAATCTTCCAGCAAAGAAAAGCCTGGACCTTATGGCTTCACTGGTGAATTCTACTAAACACTTGAACCAATGTTTTCAAACATTGTCAAAGAATTGAAAAGGGAACATTTTTTAACTCATTCTGTGAAGCAGCATTACCTTGATACCAAAAAGACAATATAAGAAAATAAAACTACACACCAGAATCTCTTAAGAGCATTGATACAAAAATCTTCAGTACTATACAGCTGAATTCAGCACATGAAGAAGGTCATACACCATGTCCAAGTTGCATTTACTCCTGGAAAGCAAAGATGGTTCACAGCATGAAAATCAATAGTGGGCACCACAGTAGCAGAATGAAGGGAGGAGAAACACACAATCACCTCAATTGATGGAGAAAAAGCATTTGACACAATTCAATACCATTTTCATGATAAAAAAAAAAACATTCAACAAACTAGAAATAGAAGGAAACTATCTCAACATAATAAAACCATCTATGAAAAACCTATAGCAAACATCATACTCAGTTGTGAATGACTAAAAAGCTTTACCTCTAAGATGAGGGATGAGGATACTTACTTTTGTCACTTCAACATGATACTGGAAATTCTAAACAGCATGTAGGCAAAATAAGGAAATAAAACACATCTAAATTGAAAAGGAAGAAGTAAAATGGTCTATTCACAAATTGAAAATAGAATTACTACATGATGTTATGTGTAGAAAACTAAATTTAGATTCCCCAAAAACTTGTTTGAAATAAAGGAATTGTCAAAGTAACAAGCTATGAAGTATACAACATTCAGTTGCATTTCTGTACACCAACAATGAACAATCTAAAGGAAGATTTGAAAGCAATTCCCATTTACAATAGTGTCAAAAAATAATGTAAAATACTTTTATAAGACTTATATAATGAAAACTATAAAACTGCTGAAGAAATGAAAGAAGACATAAAATTTAAACATGCCTCATGTTCATGGGTTGGAAGACAGTTTTTTGTTATTGTTGGGCTTTGGGGGGTTTTTTGTGTGTATTTTTGTTTGGGGCAGTATTTTTCAGTGCTGTAGATCAAAACCCTGGACCTCTTGCATGCTAGATAATTGCTATGCAACTGAGCTACACCCCCAATTCCAAAAGACTTAATATTGATGTCACTACTTAATAAGATGTCAGAACTACCCAGAGTGATCTAGATTTATGTAATCCCTTTCAAAATCCTATTGATTTTTTTTTTTTTTTTTTGCAGAAATAGAAAAATTTCATCCTAAAATTCATGTGGAATCTCCAGGGACCTTGAAAAACCCAAACATTCTTGGGAAAAAAAGAGCAATGGATATATATTTCCTGAGTTCAAAACAATGCAAAGCTACAGTAATCAAAACAACATAATACTAGTGTTAAGAATGACCCCTAGACCAGTGGCATAGAATAGAGAAGCCAGAAATAACCTTCAAATTGGGGTGTTAGACAGTTTTTTTCAACAAATGATGTTGTGAAAACTGCCTGTCTACATGCAAAATAATTATGTTGAACTCCTACCTAACATCATATACAAAAATTGATTCAAAATGGATCAGAGACCTAAATTTAAAACCTAAAATTGTAAAATTCTTAGAAGAAAATATACGGTACCCAGTGACCCAGGAGACTGAAGCAGGAAAATTTTAAGTTCTAGGTCAGCCATGGCAACTTAGATGATTATAAAACAAAAATACAATTAAAAGGCCTGGAGATGTAACACAGTGATAGAGCACCCCTACGTTCAACCTTAGTATCTAAGGGAAAAAAGAAAAGAGAACAAAACATAGGGCAAGGCTTTATAATGTTAGATTTGGCAGTGGTTTCTTAGTGGTGACACCAGACAGACTGTAATGCAGTGGTAGAGCACTTGCCTAGCATGTGTGAGGCACTGGGTTCAATTCTTAGCATCACAAAAAACCAAAATTCCATCAACAACTAAAAAAATTTAAAAAAAAAAAAAAAAAACTCAGTAAGTATATATATATTAGACTAATTTAAAATTTTAAATTAATTTTGATTTATTAAATTAAATTTTGATTTATACATCAAAAATATAAACAAATGGGAGAAAATATTTACAAATCATGTATCTAATGAGAAATTAATATCTAGAGTATATGTAGAACTAAGACTCAACAATTTAAAAAATTGATTCAAAAATGGGCAAAGGAATTGAACCAGACTTCTTCAAAGAAGGTACACAAATTACCAATAAACACATATAAAGATTGCTGGACATTACTATTACTGATCATTAGGAAATACAAATCAAGACTGCAGTGAGGGCCTAGGGATGTAGCTCAGCGGTAGAGTGCTACTTAGCATATAGAAAGCCCTGGGTTGGATTCCTAGCGCCACAAAAATAAAACAAAACCACTACAATTGGAAAAAAAAAAAAAAAAAAACTAGGAAATAAGCAAGTGATGTTGAGGGAGGATTTGGAGAAATTGGATCCCCTATGCATAGTTGGTGGGAGATTGTAAGATGGTACCACCACTGTGAAAAAGAGTATGTTGTTCCACAAAAATATTGGCAATAGAATTACCTTGTGATCCAGTAAATCCACTTGGGGTATATACCCAGAAGGATTGAAAGCAGGATCTCAAACTGTGTTTATAGCATTACTACTGCTGCTGCTAAAACTTAATACAATTTTAGTACTAGGGATTGAACGCAGGGTTATTCTGAGCTATATTCCTATCTCTTTTTGTGTTTTATTTTGAGTTAGGGGTCACTAAGTTGTCCAGGCTGGCCTCAAATTTGTGATCCTCCTGTTTTGGCCTCCTGAGTAGCTGGATTTACAAAGATAGTGAACCATACCTAGCTCATAGCAGTTTTGTTTGTTTTTTGTTTGTTTGATTGATTGTGTTTTGTTTTTGGTACCAGGGATTGACCCCACAGAAACACTGAGCTATATCCCCAGTCCTTTTAAAAATATTTTATTTAGAGATAGGGTCTCACTGAGTTGCTTAGGGCCTCCCTAAATCACTGAGGCTGACTTTGAACTCTCGCTCCTCCTGCCTCAGTCTCCTGAACCACTAGGATTATAGGCGTGGGCCACTGTACCTGGCTCATAGAAACATTATTGACAATAACTGAAACTTGGAAGCATCCTATTAGTAGATACCCATTAGTAGCTGAATGTTAAATGCAGTGCAATGTCATTTGTCACTTAACAGTGGGGGATGTGTTTTGAGAAATGCATATTTGGATGATTTTATCCTGTGCCAACATCATAGAGTATATTTATACACACTAAGATGGCTATGATGTTACTAGGCAATAAAATTCATCACTGAGGCATGCATGGCTGTATAGCCATACAATGGAGTATCGTTCAGCCTTAAAAAGAAATAAAATTCTGACATGTTACAACTTAGATGGACCTTGAAGACTTTTATCTAAGTGAAATAAACCAGTCATAAAAAGACAAATACTGAGCCAGTCATATTCACGCACACCTGTAATCCCAGCAACTCAGGAAGCTGAAGCAGGAGGATCGCAAGTCAAGGTCAGCCTCAGCAACTCAGTGAGACTCTGTTTCAAAATAAAAATCTAAAAGTGGGAATGTAGTTCAATGATAAGGTGTCCCTGGATTCAATCACCAGTACCAAAAAAAAAAAAAAAAAAAAAAAAGACATACTGTATGGATCTACTTGTATGAAGTAGTTAGTCAAAATTAAAGAGACAAAGTAGGAACGGTGGTTGTGGGACATGGGGAATGAGGAGTTATTGTTTAACTGAGGCAGGAGGATTGAAAGTTCAAAGCCAGCCTTAGCAAAAACAAGGCACTAAGCAACTCAGTGAGACCTTGTCTCTAAATAAAATACAAAAAAAATGGGGCTGGGGATGTGACTCAGTGGTTTAGTGCCCGTGAGTTCAATCCCTTGTACCCCACCACCACCACCAAAAAAAGGTTAAGATAGTATATTTTAAACTGGGCATGGTGACCATTTGTGTAATTATAGCTACTTACGAGGTTGAGGCAGGAGGATTGCAAGTTCCAGGACAGCCTAAGCAACTTAGTAAAACCCTGTCTAAATAAATAAAAATATAAACAAACAAACAAGCCTGGAGGTATAGGTCAGTGGTAGAACACCCCTGGGTTTAATCCTATCCATCCCCAATAAAAGAATAAATATTATTGGGACTGGAGGTATAGCTCAATGTAGGATGCTTGCCTAGTATGTTCAAGGCCCTGGATTCAAGTCCCAGTTCTGCAAAATGAATAAATTGTAGGAAAGCAATTATAGAATCCTGGGTATAGTTTTTTAATTTCTTTAGTACACAGATACATAAGGTCTTATTCAATCACTAGTTTCCTTTTGAATTTCCTCCTACTTTATCACTTTTTCATTTCTTCAGCAGCAGTGTTCGAGGAGTCCAATTTCTCTGCCTCCTTGCTAGCACTTATTTTCCATTTTTTATATTATGTCTCTCCTAATGAATATGAGGGGGGGTATTTCATGTCCGTTTTGATTTGGCATTGACTTTTTCTTCAAAAATATGAAGAGTGGGTTCCTTTAGTCCATTGTCTTACATTCTATATATTTTTAAATTTGTCTTACGTACTTCACTTGTCATATTCTTGTCCTCTTGCTTATTTTCTCTTGCAACTAAACTTTTGAATGCAGAGGACTAGGTCTTAGTATTATTTGGCATATCCAGCAAGACAAGGTACAGGTACATTGTAGGTATTTTTTAGTCCTATAAGTTGCACAGCTTTTTAACCTTCTCTCTGGATTTTTAGCTGTATGTTGCTTGGATTGCCCATTTAATCTTCTTGTATTGGAATTCTGTTTATTCTTATGCCTCTTTTCTTAAAACTTTCTTTGATCAATCTGGCAAAATACGAAGTTTTCCCTTTGTTTTTACTAATAAAATTGAGCACCTGCTTTGTATTGAATGTTTTATTTCATTCACTTTAAATCCTCTCAGTGGCCCAAAAGGTGACACTAGCCCTCAAAAATGTATTAAAAGATCAGAGAAGTTATATAACTTGCCCAAGTAGTACTGTAGCTGAATTTAAACATAGTTCTCTTGGGCTCCAAAACTGTTTTTTCACCCTATTATTTTAAGCTAACTCTTGTGACATTCTGCATTTTTTGTTATATTCAATGGTCAATCTGATATAGATCTTTGTATCCATCATGGCATTATTATCAGATTGTAAATATTTGTGGAATGAATGAAAAGAGGGTTTTATGTTAGAAAAAAGTATTGGCAGATTTGTGGAATAAACATATTAAACTGAAGAATGAACAGATTCAGTCTAGTACTCAATAACTAATGGATCCTTTATTCAAACTGGGGTAGATTAGGTCAATTTTCAAGCATGCAAAGTGATATTACTCAGTGGGTAAGAGCATTGACTGAAGAGTTAACCTGCCTGGGTTCTTGTCCTGTTTTGTCTTCCAAGTTAGGTGACACCTATTTTCTCATGTGTGAAATGGATGCTAATACTTTGCATTTGGAATTGTTAGGATTAAATGTGATATTAAATGTAAGGTTTAAAAACTGACAGTGTTGTAAACATGCCAAAGGGAATGATTGTTATTTTTAACCTTACCTTTCATCTTTCCCATTCTTTGTGATTTGGTTTTGATTATTCCTCTCAAGTAAGTAGTCTTTTCTTGTCCACTGCTGAGTATCCTAAACAAGAATGAAGTTTGTTTCCTTCCACTTGTGTTTTTTATTAATATGTAAAGATTTTAGTGGTTCAGTAAAGACAATCATAGCATCTTTCATGGCAGGGAGTCGTCGGATGGTGGATGTCATGGATGTGAACACACAAAAAGGCATTGAAATGACTATGGCTCAGTGGACACGCTACTATGAAACCCCGGAGGAAGAGCGAGAAAAACTTTATAATGTCATCAGCCTAGAGTTTAGCCACACCAGGCTGGAGAACATGGTGCAGAGACCTTCTACGGTTAGTCTCATTGTTTCCTTCATATTGTCATTGTTACTAGAGGGTTGTTTTTATAGTGAAGAATTTGTAACTTTTTTGCACATACCAAAATTAAGCTGAATAGGAAAGACTAGTTGTTATGATTAAGTACTGTTTTTAGAAGGCTCTTCATTTTCCAAAACACTTAATATTATATAGGATAGGATCATTCTGATTTTTATCACCAGTAGCTTAATTTAGGAACCTTGACTTTTGCATGTAATGGAGAAGAATCTTAAAATTCACTCTTAAAACCTTTGGTGGGAAGTTTGCTTAAGAAATTTCTGTCCTATAGGTTTACACCTCTTAAGAAGCTTAGGAGAAAACTGGTTTCAAGCCAGGTGTTTTATGAGATGGTTCCTTGAGTAGGATCTAGTGGGTGACTAGTAGTAATAGACTGACAATCCATGTTAAGGTAAGTTAGTTTAATTTGAATTTGAAGTTAGTTCTTCTAAAGGCAGATTTTGATTTAACCAATCTTTTAGCAAAGGAATGGCTATCTACACAATATTGGGAATCCTTTCACTTTTGGAATGTACCTAGTCATTTTTTGGACTTTTTTGTTGTTGTTTGTGGTGCTGGGGATTGAACCCAGGGCTTTGTGCATGTGAGGCAAGCACTCTACCAACTGAGCTATATATCCCCAGTCCCATTGGAGTGTTTTTGTTTTCATTAAATTCCTGACTCAGAGCTCTCGTGAAGGCAGGTATGGTGTTAACAGCATACCTGTAGTCCCAGCTACTCAGAATGCTGGGTAGGAGGTTCACTTCATTCCAGGAATTTGAGACCAACCTGGGTTACATAGGATCCTGTCTCAACAACAACAAAAACTCACCTGAGTCAGGTATTCTGCCTAGTACAGCAAAACATGAAATGTTATAGTTCTTTTATAAAAATCGAGGTCTAATTGTTTATCCTATTTCCATTGAATCCTAATTCTAAACCCTTTGATTTTCAAAGTCAAATATGGTAATAACTTCTTTGTGTTGTGTGTGTGTGTCCTTAATAAGTTCCATTATTATTACTAATACATTGATATGTGTAGATGGGGGGAATATTCTCAGTATTTCACTACTGTTTGAAGAGAAAGTGTAGTTTCTCATCTTTTTTTTTTCTTTTGAAATTGGGATTGAAGCAGGAGTGCTTAACCAGTGAGCCACATCCTCAGACTGTTTTATTTTTTATTTTGAGACAGCGTCTCACTAAATTGCAATCCTTCTGTCTCAGCCTTTCGAACCACTGGGATTACAGGCATGTGCCACTGTGCCCAGCATCACTACTTCTTGTTACTCAAGATGCTACAACTAAAAGCAGAATTTCTGTAGAAAAAGCTTCTTGGGCTGGAGGTGTGGTGCAGTAATAGAGTACTCTCCTGATGTGTGAAGCCTCAGGTTCAATCCTTGGCACTGCCCCCCCAAAAAAAATAAAAATAAAAAAGTTGCTTTTCCCCCTAGAATGACGAGAATCTTTTTATATTAGTTATCATTGTTTGGCTATGTGAAAATATAGGAATGTCAGTGGTTACAGTTTAGCCTTCTTAATAGCTAAATATGATCTACTTAGTATATGAAGAATTCAGAAATAGAGGGAGTGTAAGAATTACAATAGCATTATTTATAAATATATTTCCTTAATATTTCTGGAATTTTAATTTACAGATAACATGATTGTAGTTATAAATATAAAACTTGGCCTGAGTCATACTTTTATGTTAAGATTTAGAAATATCTGACTATTCATACATGAAGTTTTCTTTGTAGCATCCTGAATTTATTCACTTTGTCCTTAAGTTTTGTGTGTGTTTTGTTTTGTTTTGTTTTTTGAAGTACTGGGGATTGAACCAGGGATCCTTGAACTAACCTATATCCCCCATTTTTATTTTATTTAATTTGAGCCAGCGTTTCACCAAGTTGCCCAGGCTAGGCTTAAAATTTTCCATCTTCCTGCCTTAACCTCTTGAGTCTCTGGGATTATAAGTGTGTGCTACTGTGCCCAGCTTGTCCTTAGTTTTAGTTGTAGATGGACACAATACCTTTTTATTTTATTTATTTATTTTTATGTAGTGCTGAGGATTGAACCCAGTACCTCACATGTGCTAGGCAAGTGCTCTACCACTGAGCTACAACTCTAGCCCCTTGTCCTTACTTTGTTTTTGTTGTTTTTTGTGGTTTTTTTTTTTTTTTTCTGACATTTATTTTATTGGTGCATTTTAGTTGTACATAATGGTAGGGTTTGTTGTGACATTCATTCATGCACACAATATAACAATAGAATTTGATCCAGTATTTGCCCTTTCTGGAAGGGGCACTATTACTCCAAAATTCACAGGTTGCTAGATGAGAGAACCCAGTGAGAGCACATTCTAGCTTGGGATTAGGATTCTCAAAGTAACTGTTAAATAGTCACCTGTTCTTAAGCTTCCTCATTAACAACTGTTAACCAACACCCTAAGCTGATGCTTCACTTTTTCTGGCTTGCTCCTTAGTCTTAATGATAAAAATGCTAGATCATTTTATAAAATTTAGAAGAATACTGCACCATTAAATGGAGGACTGAAATCTATGAGAGGGCTCAGGAATAGAAAATTATCTTGAGGGCAGAGGTCATAATCTACCAGTATCTTTCAGGGACCTAAAACATTTCCGGAAAGACTGAGTGAACTGTTACCAAGGTCATCTCCCAAAAGTAGGCAAGCATTTTGTGAACTTGCTATATAAGCAGTAACATGCTTTTTCTACTGGTACTTTTCCCCATATTATATCCCTTCTTTTATCCTTCTCTTTTCTTGTATTTCTCAATAATGCTCTTTAATTTTTTTTTTTAATTGAGCTCAGGTTGACATACAGGGAAGTACAAAAATAAAAATAAAAAGGCAACAGATGTAACATGAACATTTGAGGAATTGGTTAATGGAAGGTCATGAGTTGCTTTCGCACTAGGTGAATAGATCAGGACCTAAATATTGGACTTCTTGCCACTTTGACCCTAGTTTTAATATAGAACAGGTTGAAACTGGTGATTGTACTTACTGAAGTCTTATTCTCTTATGGATCCTGGTATCTATCCAGAAGGATAAGCATTAACCCAACAAGAAAGTACAAATACGTAACCACAAATTTTCTCTGTAGTCAAAAGATACTGAAGAAAGGGAAACAAGAATGACTGACTTTTTGCCATGTGAGAAATTCTGTGTGTTCTAAATGAACACTGGATAAAAAATACTGATGTGTTCCCAACCCTTCCTCTCGCCATCCACACATGAAAGTGTATACTATATTGAGTAAACAATGACAGTAAAAGGACAATAAAATGACAGTAAAAGAAGATGGGCAATATTATTTGGCCACTACATTAAGAAATAGAAAGTTGAACTGAGGTTGTAGCTCAGTAATAAGAGTGCTTGCCTAGCATGTGTGAGGCACTGGGTTTGATCCTTAGCACCACATAAAAAAATAAATAAATAAAGATATTGTGTCCATCTACAACTAAAAAATATTAAAGGAAAAAAAAGAAAAAGATACAAAGTAGGGTTTTGTTTGAAGGAAAGAAAGGCATCTGTAGGTGCTTGGTTAAAACTGTTGGCGCCTTGAGTCTTGAGTAGTTTTTCCTCATCTTGTTTCTTCCATGTTGATGGTGAACTTTCCAAACTCTCCTCCACCATTGATGTCTGGATTTCCCTGGACTCATTTCTCCTATCCTTATGCACAGATTGTATTTGTCTAGATACATATTGTAAAGGAAATAAAATATCTAATATGTAGACTGTTGTTATAAAACTTACCAAATACATATTTTTTAAAAATCATAAGCAACATATTGTCAAAATTAACACTGTGCAGAACTCATGATTCTTTGCCTTTCATGCATAATCTACCTTGGAACTGTTTTTTGGAGTTTATGCTTGAGTCCAGACATTTGAAGGTGCAGATTATGTTACAATTCAGAATAAAGTGTTAACTTCATTCTGCTTTCATATCTCATTTATTTTAGCAAATATTATTTAAAATAGATGCCTAAATTCTGATAAACATTATTTCAAAGATTTAAACATGTATCTACACTTAATCTTTATAATATCTGTTTGAGGTAATAAATTTTATAGATGAGTTCCAGGCCTCACATGATCTCAAAAATATGATAGACCTGGAACTTCTCATTCCCTATCTAGTACCTTTCTCTCTCTCTCTCTTTCCTTTCCCTGTTTTTCTCTCCCTCCCTCCCTTCCTCCCTCCTTCATTCTTTCCCCTCCTCTCCCCTCCCCTCTCCTTCCCTCTCCTCTTCTCTCCTCTTTTCTTTTTCCTGTGATTAAACCCAGGGGTATTTTACCACTGAGCTATATCCCCAGCCCTTTTTTTTATTATTATTTAATTTTGAGACATGGTCTCACAAGGTTAACCCATCTTGCCTTGAACTTGGAATCTTTCTGCTTCAGCCTCTTAAATCTCTGGGATTTTGGGCCTGGGCCACCCAGTCTAATTTAGTAGTTTCCATAGCATGTTGCCCATGCAAAGGCTACAAACCTATTCTGGATTTTTTTCCTTTTTTTTTTTTTTTTTCCCCCTCCCGTATCTCCCCTCTCCTTCTCTTTTGGTATCTTAGCTATTTTAGCAATGGTATATCTTTCAGTGGTTTACCCACACCTTCCAGACAGCACCTTTTATGGATCAAAAAACCCACAGGAAATTATACAAATATTGACCTAGACGAGAGTTCTTGGTTGGACACACTGTGTTAATGGAACTCTTTTGTGTGGGGAGGGGGATATTGGGGATTGAAAACAGTGGCACTCTACCACTGAACTACATCCCCAGCCCTTTTAATTTTGAGACAGGATCTCTAAATTGCTCAGGCTGGCCTTGACTTTGCAATCATCCTGCCTCAGCCTCTAGAGTAACAGGGATTATAAGTGTACACCACTATGCCTGGTTTAATGACTTTTTTTTTTTTGGTGGTGCTGGGTATTTGAACCCAGGGCCTTGTGCTCACGAGGCAAGCACTCTACCAACTGAGCTATATCCCCAGCCCTAATGACTTCATTTTGATGAATGCTGTGTTTAGTCTTTGTTCTTATCTTAGTTATTTCTAGACTGTTTGCCTCATGAACATAAGATTCACTAGCAGATTGTTTTAATTTACTAATAACTGTCTTTTGTTGTGTATTTAAAGAAATTCTGTTTTTCTTGATTTTAAAATTGAAACTCCAACTCTTTCCTTGGTGCCTAAATGTCTTCTTTTTAAAGGTGGATTTCATTGACTGGGTAGACAACATGTGGCCAAGGCATTTGAAGGAAAGTCAGACTGAATCAACAAATGCCATTCTGGAGATGCAGTACCCTAAAGTGCAGAAGTAAGTGACTGACTGACTGTATTTTCCTTAATTTGCTATGGGGGACCAAAGTGATATCAACTAGTTCCTCCCTTTTGAGCTTTGCTGTGTACTAAATAATAAAAAACTTGAATATTTTTAAGAGTAGACTTTATGGTTCCAAAAGAAAGAGGGAGGGTGTGTGTGTGTGTGTGTGTGTGTGTGTGTGTGTGTGTATGCATGCACACATACATACCACAGCACTTGATCCCATGGTTAAAGGACAGAAAATATCCTGGTAGTGTGATGACTTGAAATTGCATTCCTTCCACCTACTAGGGGTTGATTAAGTGGAAGAGAGTGGCATTTTGACCGATGAATTCTTTTACATCAGTGCACTAATGATGCTGCTTTTCTTTGGGTCAGGTACTGTCTAATGAGTGTTCGAGGCTGCTATACTGACTTCCATGTGGACTTTGGTGGTACCTCTGTTTGGTATCATATCCACCAAGGGGGAAAGGTACGGTCATACTTGTGATGGGGGTTGGAATCTGAAGCCAATTATATGATTTTGCTTCGGTTCTTGCATGCTTAATATACCATAGAAATGAATCTCTTAGGAATTGCCCCTGTTCACATCTGGAGAGAATTGTAGAGTAAGCTGACCTTTGTGGCTAGTGTTCAGTAGAAGTAGGAGTTTTAATATTTATCTAGTCCATTGTCATTACACCAGTATTGGCACAGTACTTAGGAATTCTCAATAGTCCTGTTTCTAGATACCCAAAGGAGAGTCTTCAAAATGAAGCCAAGATGATTTTAGGACAATATAATTTCTGAACTTGAAAGTGTAATAATGTAGTGGAAGCAAACACAAATTTTGGACAGATTCACAATGAAATCAGCAAGTGAGGATCCAAACCATTTTTCCCTGTATGAAGGCATTTGTCTGAAATGTGGCCAAAGGAAGCCTTTGTGTCCTTTCTGAGGATGTAAATAGATTTTGAAAGAGTATCTTTTTTTTTTTTAAATCTTTATTTATTTTTTTTATGTGGTGTTGAGAATCAAATCCAGTGCATTGCACATGCTAGACATGTGCTCTACCACTGAGCCACAACCCCAGCCCCAGTACCTTTATTCTTGAAGAATTATACTCCAGCTTGTTGGAGTGTTTTTGAATGTTATGTGGTAATAGAAATGTAGAATTAATATCAGAGAAGCCAGGCATGATAGTATACACCTGAATCCAGTTCCCAGCAACTCAGGAGGCTAAGGCAGGAGGATCAGAAGTTTGAGGCTAATTTGGGCAATTTAGTGAGATCCTATCTCAAAAAATAAGTGTAGCTGGGGGTGTAGCTCAGTGATAGATTGCCCCAAATTAAGTCCCCAGACCACAAAATAGATGATAGATTAGACTAGAAATGAATATTAGAGGCTTTTTAGTGTTAGCCTTTTCTCCCCTACTAAAAATTAATACATTTATGAGCAAAAGTAGAAATGACATGAAATGTGAGGTCTTTTTATAGAACAGCTATACCTCTGAATCCAAAAGTCATTTTTTTTTTTTTTAACTTTAGATTCATATATCTTAAGTGTTGTTCTCGTTCTCTTAGTTACTTCCCTGGAACAAAGCAACCCCGGCCTATCTCTTAAAGATATTGTACCTGGGGTTTGGGATATAGCTAAGTCGGTAAAGTGCTTACCTCACAAGCACAGGCCCTGGGTTCAAATCCCCAGCACTGCAAAAAAAATAAAAATAAAAATAAAAGATATTATACCCAAATAACTCTGCTGCTTAGGACTTTAGCAGCCAGATAGCCAGGGATTTTTGAGTGGTTGCCTAGGTAAGGAGCTGAATGTTTTATTTCTCTGTGAGTTCTGGATGGGTTCTACATTCTACAGTCAGATCCCAGGGAATTCCTGATACTGGATGACCAGAAAGGTTTACTACTTCCTTAGGCCCTGAGTGTTTCTCAAGTAGGCTAGGTAAGGAGCTGAATGTTTTATTTCTCTGTGAGTTCTGGATGGGTTCTACATTCTACAGTCAGATCCCAGGGAATTCCTGATACTGGATGACCAGAAAGGTTTACTACTTCCTTAGGCCCTGAGTGTTTCTCAAGTAGGCAAACTCTACAGACTGGAAGAATTACTTACCTACCTTCTACCTGGTAGTTTTAACTTTGAACCTATTTAGCAGTTGAAGGAAACGACTGGGTCATGTCAATGGCTGTTAACAGACTGGAGTCTTTTAACTCACAGGTCTTCTGGCTCATCCCCCCTACAGCCCACAACCTGGAGCTGTACGAGAACTGGCTGCTGTCAGGGAAACAGGGAGACATCTTTCTGGGTGACCGGGTGTCAGATTGCCAGCGCATTGAGCTCAAGCAGGGCTATACCTTCGTCATTCCCTCAGGTAAGCAGAGTAGGGAAAAAAGCTGATGGGCTAGGGTTGTAATACCAGGGTGGGCAGCAAACAGTGGTGTCTTTCCTATCATTATGGGGTAGATACTGAGGGGGGAAAACCACACACATACATTTTGTACGTGTGGCTAAACATTGGACCCAGGGGCACTCTGCCACTGAGCTGCATCTTGTCCCTCCTTCCCCCCCTTTTTTTTCTGAGACAAAGTCTTGCTAAGTTATGTTGCCCAAGCTGGTCTTGAAGTTGTGATCCTCCTGAGTCCCTGGAATTATTGGTATACACTACTGTGCCTACCTGAGAATGTATGTGTGTGTGTGCGCGCGCGCGCGTGTGAATTTTTTTTTTAAAGGCAGTGATTTAACACTAAAGAGGTATAACAGAATTGTAAGTGGAGGCTTTTCAAAAGATTTATATGTATGGTGCCCCACATTAGCTTCAGTAATTCAGAATCTCTACAGAGAGAACTTCATCTGTAGGTAATGTGTCACCCTTGGTGAATAACTATCTAATCTTCTAGAACAGCTGAAAGCTAGAGTGCTTTGAATCAGCAAATATTTTTTTATCAAGTCACTAGTTCCAGAGTAAATACTAAGAACAGATTTTAGCCAGGTGCAGTGGCACATGCCTGAAATCCCAGCTATTTGGGAGGCCAAGATAGAAGGATGGCAAGTTGAAGACCAGCCTGAGAAATGTAGCAAAACCATCTTTCAAAACGAAAAATATAAATAGTTAGGAATGTATCTCAGTGGCAGAGTACTCCTGAATTCAACCAGTTCAATCCCCAGTACAGAAGGAAAAAAAAAAAAACATATTTTGGAATCACCAACCTTTTTGAGAATATTGACTATACATTTACCTTCTGTATACACTTTGGTGAGTATTTAAATCTGTATTTTATTTTGTTGTAAGGAGTAAATGAGAACATAACTGTCTTCTACAGAGGTGGTTCATAGTTGGTGTACCAGTAACAACCTTTATTAAAAGTTTTTTAAGCTGAAGATGTAGCTCACTCAGTGTTAGAATGCTTTGCCTGCCATGGCAAGGCCTTGGGTTTGATCCCCAGCAACACACACAATACACATTTCTTACACTGGACATGGTGGTATGTACCTGTAGTTCCAACAACTTGTGAGAGAGGTGGAAGGATTGCTTAAGTGCACAAGTTTAAGATCAGCATAGCAAAATCCTGTTTCAAAAAAAAAAAAAAAAAAAAGTTTCTTAAATGGATTTTCTCATTCAGTGCTCACCAGCATTATCCTGGTTTGAGAAAATTGAGAAATGAAGTACCTTGACCAACCATTAAGTACCAGAATCAGACAGAGAAAAAGAGTGTGATCTAGGAGCCTTATACTGTTATTCTGAGAAAGCCATACTGCAGTGTGTGCCTTCAGCTCCTTCCTCCATTCCCTTTCCTTCCAGGCTGGATTCATGCTGTGTACACTCCTACAGACACATTAGTGTTTGGAGGCAACTTTTTGCATAGCTTCAACATCCCCATGCAGTTAAAGATATACAACATCGAAGATCGGACACGGGTAAGTAATTTTATGTAACATTTCATTGTGAACAGGTTTACCCCACTTAAGACAGATATTACAATAGATTAATGGATATTTTATCAAAACCTGAGATTTTCTTTGAGTTAAAATACAATGTTGACATTTTGGGAAAAGTAATTTTAGCAGAATTGATATACTTGGTTTTGTGGACTTCAATTCTTTGACGTTTTTGGTATCTTGGATTTTTATAGGACTAGAGATGGATATCTGGTACTTTCCTCGGCTATGCGTTTTATTTTTACACTCAATAGAATTTGGCATAAAGTGCTTTGTTAATTCAAGTTCACGTATCTTTATTCCGATTACTAATACTCAAACCATCTTATTTTAATACATAAAATCTATATGTATAGTCTTTTTCATCTGGAGTTTCATGAAAAAAATTAAGCTCTGTAGAAAATAATTCGTAAGTCTTATTTTCTCAGTTTTCTCTAGAATGGTACTGAACTGACTGGTGCCATTCTAGTTGCAAAGGAAAGAGTTAATCGTTAGACACCATGGATACCTAAAGCAAGAGTTGGCAAACTTTATGTAAAGACCCAGATAGTAAGTGTTTGCTTTGTGGGCCATAATGTATCTGTTGCATCTGCTTATTTTACCCTGCCTTATATAATGAAACACTTATGCATACTTCAAATAAAATGAAGTTGTCTCTATGATACTTTCCAGTAATCCCAGCTACTTGGGAGACTGAGGCAGGAAGATTGTAAATTCAAGGCTAGCCTTGGCTGCTTACTAAGACAGAACTGGGGATTGAACCCCAGGGCCTTCTGCACATGAGGCAATCTGTCACTGAACTACATCCCTACCCAATCCCTTTTAAAAAATTTCGAGACAAGAGTCTTGCTGAGTTGCTAGCCTGGACTTAATCTTGCAATCCTCCTGCTTCAGCCTTCCAGCCTGAGTATCTAGGACTGTAGGCACTTGCCACCATGCCCAGCCTAAGAAGAAAATAAAGGATACAGTGCCCTTATTTTATTTTCTTCCTCTTCCTCCTCTATTTCTTCTTCCCCCTCTCCCCACCTCCTTTCTCTGTCTCTGTATCTCTCTCTCTCTCTCTTTTTTTTTTTTTTTTTTTTCCATACTAGGGATTGAACTCAGGTCCTTGCTCTTGCTAAGCAAACTCTGTATCACTGACCTACATCCCAGTCCTTTAAATTTTTTATTTAGAGAGACAAGATCTCACTAAGCTGCCCAGGCTGGCTTCTAACTTGTAGTATTCCTGCCTCAGTACCTTAAGTAACTGTGATTATAGGCTTGTGCTATCAGAACTAACTGCTCTTCTTTTTTTGATAGTGGGGATTGAACCCAGAGATGCTTAACCACTGAACCACATCCCCAGCCCTTTATCTTTTTGGAGACAAGAGTCTCACTAAGTTGCCCAGGTTGGCCTCAAACTGTGATCCTCCTGCCTCAGCCTCCAGGCATGCACCACTGTGCCTGGCAGCTGCTCTGCTTTTTAAAAATTACCAGCTCTCAACAGATTTCTAGAGGGCTGTAGAGTTTGTAGTTGTCCTAGACTCCCACAGTCCCTTCGAGAAAACCGTTGATATACTTTGAAGGCTAGTGGAAAATCATGGAATGTTATATTTAATTTTGGGAGACCAAATACCTATTTATTCTTACCCCACACATATACTCTCCTCTTTACCAGAAGTAAATTAATTAAAACAATATTTTTTCTTTTTTTTTTGTTTTGTTTTGTTTTGTTTTGTTTTGTTGGTACCAGGGACACTTAACCACTGAGCCACATCCCCAACCCTTTTTTATATTTTATTTAGAGATAGGGTCTTGCTAAATTGTTCGGGACCTCACTAAGTTCCTGAAGCTAACTCTGAACTTATGATACTCCTGTCTCAGCCTCCCAAGCCACTGGGATTATAGGCGTGTGCCACTGTGCCTGGCTAATTTAACTGTTAAGAGAGGAAAAACCTCATCTAGTTAGTTATTAAAGCTGTAACCATGTAATAAGAGATTTAGATTCAGAGTCTTGCTATTCTGCATTGGAAAGCTAATTGGTGTTGGCTATGTAAAATACATTCCTCTCCTGCCTTTTGACAAAAATGTGGTCTTCTCATTCCACACGAATGCCCCGTGACCTGGTAGGTTTTTGAAAAGGAACTTCCATCCAGTTCTCTTTCATTCAGAAAGACTACCTGACAGAGGCCTCTCTTTTTTTTTTATCGGGGGTGGGTACCAAGGATTGAACTCAGGGCCACACAACCACTGAGCCACGTGCCATATCCCCAGCCCTATTTTGCATTTTATTTAGAGACAGGGTCTCACTGAGTTGCTTAGCGCTTCACTTTCGCCGAGGCTAGCTTTGAACTCTTGATCCTCCTGCCTCAGCCTCCTAGACTGCTGGGATTACAGGCATGTGCCACTGTGCCCAGCCTGAAAGGTGAAGTGATCACTCCAAAATAGGAGGAGATGGAAATATCCTCAGGAGTTGCATTTTCAAAACTACATTTGGCTTTTGAGACATGACTTCTCAAAAAATAATTTCTTTTTAAAGACAAAATATGTCTATGATAGTCTGCATTAGTTTTCTCACCAATTTGCCTTTTCCTTGATAGTGGCAGATCTAAAGGGCATTTCCTTTTATTATTATTCAACTGGAATAATTTTTCAAATGCTCTTTGGGGAGAATAGGAAGAAAACTCGTAGTACTTTTGAGAGAGAATAGAAAGAAAACTAAAGACAGTGGCTGATGTGGCTGATCAGGCCACATGAAATATTAATCTGATTTATGGACGTACCATCTTGGCAAAGTGTATAGGTAAGCTGAGAGTTGACGGTGGGGAAAGTAGTGTTGTCCCCTGAGCTCCACACCTTGAAAATGAGTCTCAAGCTATATTTTATACATGTAATGACCTACTGTGATCATATCATTTCACCTCATATTCTGTTTTTCCATTAGATTCTTTGTTCCTTGGTCTTTTGATTCAGAGTAAAACTATAATAAAGCAAGAGTACCTGGCATGCCTTTTATCTGACTAATTCTGAAACAATTTTCACAAGTATGTTGTGTCTTACTCTAAACATTTTACCCTCTGTCCCCAGACCAAATTAGTTACTTTATTTATTTTGCAGTGCTAGGGCCTCACATGTGGTAGGTAAGCACTCTGCCTCTGAGCTACATCCCTAGCCCTAAGAATTTCTTTTTGATACTCTTTACTCAACCAAGACAGCTTCTTGGTGGTCCTGAATGGTCTTCTGAAATACCTTTTGTCTACCATGATTGTGTCCCAAGGCCAACATTTTCTAAGTTGATGGATTGACTTAAGTTTTTGTTTGAAATGCCAATTCAAGTTTGGAGGTTGACTGGCAAGAATTTTTCCTTGGTTAATTATTACAGTCATTCAGTTTGTTTCAGTTCTTTCCTCGAAAATCATCCAACTTTTCTCATTGTTCTGTCCCTCTGTAGGTTCCAAATAAGTTCCGCTATCCATTCTACTATGAGATGTGTTGGTACGTGTTGGAGCGCTATGTGTACTGTATAACCAACCGCTCCCACCTAACTAAGGAATTTCAGAAAGAATCCCTCAGCATGGGTAAGTATTTGGCCTTCATGAACTTTCAGGACACCTTTAGCCCAGGAATATTCAGTAGGCTGTTCTGCCTGTTTTTTGTTTGTTTGGGTTTTTTACTTATCCACTTAGAATTACCAAATTCATTCCCTGAGGTTGAACACTAGATACCCATCTAGCTGTGAATTACTTGTGAAAAGAAATACTCTGGATCTGATCTTTGAGTCGCTAGTATGTAGCTCTTTAAGAAGGCGATCATTTGTCTGATTATCTTATTGTATAGAGAATGGTCTTTGGCACAGTATTTCATCAAAACACCTCTTCTAGGCGGTCTACTATGCAGTTTACATGCAATAAATTTTTGTTATTACCTGCGAGGTAGGTATAATCCCCATTTTACAAATGGGAACATTAGATTCAAGTAGATTAAAAGACTTGTCCATGATGTTAGAGTTAATAAGTGAATAAGTGGCAGAACTGCAGCTCAGATCAGGCTAGTCAGATTCTAAAATTGGAGAGGAACCAAAACTAATATACTATGATCATGTGTTCCTTTGGAATCTTCAAATTCAAAGAAAATATTTCTTACTTTAGCATTTTTTTCTTACCCAATTACTCATGGTGTATACTCTCATTTGAAAATTTAACATGCTCACAAAGTGTGAAAGAAGGATAGAGAGTTGTATATACAGCAGAATCCAATCCTGTTTTTAAATAGATCTAATCATAATTACACACATATGCATAGAAAAAGATGGAAAGAAAATACATTGCATTGTTTGATTATTATCCCAGGGTAAAGGGATAAAGCATTTTCTAAGTTATTTGTATTAAATGGGTCGTTTTCATAATAATAAAAAAGGACCAGTGCTGTTATCACTGTTTTTAACTATCAGAACCTTTCTTTTCAAAAAGGTGACTACATAATTTGGTTATCTATGTTGCTAGGATTTCAACTCTCCAAAGCTTTATTTTATGACCAAAACTTTCTACAAAAATACTTAAGTTTGGCCAGGTGCAGTGGCACATGCCTGTAATCCCAGCACTCAAGAAGCTGAGACAAGGAAGATTGTGAGTTCAAAGCCAGCCTCAGCAAAAGTGAGGCACTAAGCAACCCAGTGAGACCCTGTCTCTAAATAAAATACAAAATAGGGCTGGGGATGTGGCATGTGGCTCATGGGCGAGTGCCCCTGAGTTCAGTCCCCAGTAACCCCTCGCCCCAAAAATACTTAAGTTTATGTGCTTCATACTTTCTACTTTTTTAGAAGATAATGAAATCATAATCCTGAATTTAAGCTTAAATCTGAAACCCATTTACAGCCCCTTTAGTAGGTAGCAAAGACTGAGTTCCTCCCAACTTCCCCCTCAGCGCCCCCTGCCCCCCTCCCAAGTTCTGGTGATTAAACCCAGGACTTAGCCCATACTAGACCAGCACTCTATCACTGAGCTGCATCCCTGTCCTTTTTTAATCTTATTTTGAGACAGCGTCTCACTTAATAGAAATGCAGCTGACTGTTACCTCAGTTGTCCCGCTAGAGCAGAATCCTGTTTCTAACCCATAATCATAATTTTTTGATGTTGAACTAATTGATTGTAATAAGGAGAGACACCAGAGGGTGAATCCAGGGGCACTTAACCACTCAAGCACATCCCTAGCTCTTTTGATTTTTTAATTTTGAGACAGTGTCTTTCTTGCTAAGTTGCTAAGGGCCTCACTCACTAAGTTGCTGAGGCTGGCTTTGAACTTGTGATCCTACTGACTCAGCTGCCCGAGCTGCTAGGATTACAGGTGTGCTCCATTGCACCTGATGAGAGACCATTTTTAAATGACAGTTTTTGTGGGGACTAGGGTCACAGCTCTTGGTAGAGTACTTGCCTAGCATGTATGAGGCACTGGGATGGATCTTCAGCACCATATAAAAATAAATAAATAAAATAAAGGTATTGTATCCATCTACAGCTAAAAAAATTTTTTTAAAAAAAATGACAGTTTTATTATTTCTAACCTCAAGGTCCCTTCCATGCCACCTATTTTTCTTGTTGATCACATGGCTAAGTGGCATGTACTTACTTACTGCATTTTTTCTTTGTATTGGTAGATTTGGAGTTAAATGGGTTGGAGTCTGGAAATGGGGATGAGGAAGGAGTCGACCGAGAACCCCGACGCTTGAGCAGTAGGCGTTCTGTCCTCACTAGCCCTGTAGCCAATGGTGTCAACCTGGATTATGATGGACTGGGCAAAACCTGCCGAAGTCTTCCAAGTCTGAAGAAAACTTTGTCTGGGGACTCATCCTCTGACTCTAGCCGGGGCTCCCACAATGGCCAAGTGTGGGATCCCCAGTGTAGTCCCCGAAAGGACAGGCAAGTGCATTTGACCCATTTTGAGCTTGAAGGCCTTCGCTGCCTTGTAGATAAGTTGGAGTCTCTGCCACTACACAAGAAGTGTGTCCCCACAGGGATAGAAGACGAAGATGCGCTCATTGCTGATGTAAAGGTAAGCAGTAGTTGAACTGGCTAAGGCAACCAGTTTCTGGATTTGGAGGGAGAAAGTGTAGGGATTTAGGATAATCCCTGATTTCTTTCACAAAGAAGTTAATACATGCTTGTGTTTGTTAATATTGCTCAGTGTTTAAGTTCCTAGAATGAAGTGAGACCCCATTGACATTTGTTTTCAACAAATGTTCCTAAAAACATAATTAAGGATGACCCTCTAAATAAAGTTGAACCTGATAAATGTTTACATTAAGAAATAATACTTTATGGGAGGCTGAGACAGGAAGATTGCAAGTTCAGAAGCCAGCCTCAGCAGTGGTGTGGCACTAAGCAACTCAGACCCTGTCTCTAAATAAAATACAAAATAGGGCTGGGGTTGTGGCTCAGTGTTCGAGTGCCTCTGAGTTTAATTCCCAGAACCCCACCCTCTAGCAAAAAAGAGGATACTTTAAACCTAAGTTAATGCTCAAATGTAGAGGCCTATTTTAAGACAAAAGAGAAACTAATAGCATTCTCATCCTAAACAAATTGAGAGTAAAGAAATTGTTCTATGCTGGCATATATTGAGTAAATTTAGCATCTTTAGTTCCAAATTCATCTAGTATTGAAACTTAAATACATTAGGACAAAACAAAATGTCATTTTAAACATAATTCATTATGTTACTTTATTAAGTTTCCTCATAGTGTATATATTTCTTCACACACACACACACACACACACACACACACACACACACACCACACAGAATTGAACCCAGTGGCACTTTCATGCTGAACTACACTCCCAATCTTTTTTATTATTTAGTTTGAGAAAGGATTTTGCAAAGTTTCTGAGGCTGGCCTCAAATTTGTGATCCTCCTGTCTTGGCTGAGTCACAGGGATTACAGTCACACATTACTACATGCGACTTTTTATAAAAAAAAAACACCAGTATTTGGAACTTTATCTTAGGTGCAGGGCATGGATATGTGTATTAGGAAGCTAGTCCACAGTTGGTAATATTATTTTAGAAAGCTACCACAGGTCTGGGAGTCTGGCTTAGTGCTAGAGTGCTTACCTGTCATATGTGAGACCCTAAATTTGGTCTTTCATACTACCAAAAATTAAGAACATATAGGGAATAATTTTGTAACCAAAAAATGGAGTAAAATTCTCATTGTAGGTTTTCCATCATTGATTCCTGATTCAGGTTTTCCTTGATTACATTATACCCAGCTTATACTACCCCAGGAAAGAATTCTAAGACTGGAATCAGACTTCCTCTTTCTCCTGCCCCTTTTCTCTTTTCACAGTTTCAGGATATAATTTTAATTATATCTTGGGTTGTTCATGCATCAGTAAACATTTTTAAAAATTACAGAATTATCTAAAAAGGATGGTAACCTGGTGAGGTTGGTCCTCTTCAATAGTGGTAGAAGCTGGGCAGTTGGTATTAGAGTTTGATTTTGTAAGGCGTGCTCTAAAAGAGGCAAGTGGTATTATCATGGCTTGTATATGAGGAAGGAAATGACCAAGCTTCAGGTTAGAATGGTCCCATTTTTTTAATGACTAATGTGCATGCTAAGTTTAGCTATATTTTCCCAGACTTACAAGTTAAATCCCAAACTAGACCCCTTTGTGAGCAAAGGACATTGAGGTTTTTCTTTTGCACTGTTGTGGAACTTATATAACTCTTATCCTAAGAGTTTTTTAAGTGTAACATCTTCCTTCTTATATACAGAAGTCTCTTTTTATGTAGCTCTTTATCGTGAATGCATGTGGGAAACAATAAATTGTGATTTTTGAGACTTGTTCACTTGTATAATTATCTTTAGGAACTATAAAGAAAGATGTGTAAAATTATATCTGATAACATTCTTTTGGCCTGAGTGTCTTATATTTTTGATTCATGGAAGTGAAGAATATCTTCATTCCTAAAGGTTGTCTATAGATAGATTTGACTCCATAGAATCCAGTTGTAGAAAGCCATTTTGTACTCCACTAATCAGGATCAAGTATCCTGGTAGAAATACACAGACTCCTGTAAGTAAAACCATTGGAATAGTTTCAAGTTAAATAAGGAGATTTGAGGAGGTAATGGTATACCAGGGGAAAATGTAGAAAGATTTGGGTCAAATATTATGCAGAATGAAAGGAAGGGGCAGCAGCAAGGGGAATGAGTTAAGAAGAAACCTCTAGAAAGAACTCCTGGATTATGAAAGCACATGGGGAGAGCTGCTTTTTATTCTTTTTTAAATCAAAATCACGGGAAAACATGGCTGCCAGTACTGGCCAAGATATAGTGACAGAGGTCAGAACATGAGGGACTAGTGGCTTGAGGGATAACTACATAGATTGACAATGTTTGAATTCTTTCCTCAGGGGCTTGTCCATACCTTCTTATTTGCCCCAAACAAGAGAAGTCAACATACAGCCGCACCTATAGTCCCAACTTCCTGGGAAACTTAAGCCAGAGAATTACTTGAGCTGAAGGTCTGAGACCAGCCTGGGCAACATAGCAGGATCCCATCTCTTTAAATAAAAAAACAAACAAAAAAACAGCCATTATCAGAAGACAGCAGATTTAGATCTCAACTCTATAGTAATTTAAGATCAAATGAATGAATAATATTCTTATATGTGACTAGTTACTTTTAATGAGAGACTCAGATATATAGTAAGTTTGGAGTTTGAATACTTTGAGAATTTAAGCATCACTAAAGAGAAAAACAAACAAAAAAAAAAGATTGGGGGCTGGGGATATAGCTCAGTTGGTAGAGTGCTTGTCTTGTAAATACAAGGCCCTGGGTTCAATCCCCAACACTGGAAAAAAAAAAAAAAAAAGTGCCTTAGATTAAATGGGGCTGGGATGTGGCTCAGAGGTGGAGTGCTTGTCTAGCATGTGTGAGGCACTGGGTTCCATCCTCAGCAACACATTTAAAAAAAAAAAAAAGATTGGATTGAGTAGGCACAGAATCATTGCACAGCTGGGGATTCTGCAGTGCCAGAGAACTTAGTGTTCATAGATCTAATGGCTTCACTGCAATGGGGGACAAAAGGAGGCAACACAGAAGTTTACTGTTTCTGCAGAGAGAGGAATTGTTTCCTGTTAAAAACTATCTGGGGGCTGGGGAGGTAGCTCATTTGGTAGAGTGCTTGCCTCACAAGCACAAGGCCCTGAGTTCGATCCCCAGTACCACAAAAAAACAAGCAAACAAAAAAACTATCTGGTTCTTAGAACTAACTAGTAGAAGAAATGACAGGAAAAGTAATGAGATGAAATACCCATAATTACATATTCCTGGAAGAAAAGTTCATTTTAGTGCTGGTAAAAGGACTTTGAAGGTTCTAAAATGTTAATTTCTATAGTGTTAAAGAATAATAGAATTATAGAATTAGAAGGAGATTAAATGAAAAATAGGACATTTTTAGGGTGTTGACTTACTGGTAAAGTAAATGACTTACTATTGAATTACTGGTTCTGTTTGAGAAGAATGTGGGTAACCTTGACTCCTAAAAAGTGTATTAAAGGTACCCTGTGAGGTGAGGTATTCTATTTCTAAAACTGAAAAGTTGCAACCTTAATATATGTTGAAATAGAAAGACGAAACCTTGAGCTGTATATACAACCCCATCCATGTAAGCAGAGTGTGTGTTGTGTATGTTTGTACATTACAGGGATTCTGGTTGGGTCACATCACACTGATAACAGCTGACCAAAACAGGGTGATAGGAGTTAGCTGGAAGGATTTGCATTTTTAGTGGGACTTCATTGTTTTGTTTGTGTCCTTTTTTGATGATAAAGGAGTTCATGGTATGTACACATCTATAAAAAGAAAGTTTTTGATAAGTCTGATAATCATATTCCATGATTGTACATTCTAGGCAAGTGCTGTGCTACTGATCTACAGTCCCATCCCTTTTTATTTTGAAACAGGTCACAAAGCTGCCTATGCTGACCTAAAACCTGCCATCCTCCTGCCTCAGCCTCTCTGGTAGCTGGAATTACAAGTGTGTGCCACACTTTTCTGACTCTTGGACAAATTACTTGTTTTGTTTTGTTTTTTTCGGTGCTGGGGATTGAACCCAGAGCCTCCTGCATGCTAAGCAAGCATTCTACAACTCATCTATATCCATAGTCCATGTTACTGGGTTTATGAAAGCCTGTTTTCTCCTTTGTAAAGTTATCTCACAGGATTGCTGTTTACATTTATCATGAGGGCTAGGGGTATAGCTCAATAGTAGACATGTGCTTATCAGCAGGTAGAAGGCCTGGGGTTCAATCCCAGCACCAAACACATATTAATACACTCACACCCCAACCCAATCCCTAAAACAAAAACTTAATGTTAGCAAAGCAGTACAATTATTGTACCTAAAAAAAAATAGGTGTTATAAATCAATGAAATAATTTATTCTACTACTCTGAGGAAATTCTGCCTCCTCTGTGCCAGGAGCCAGATTGAATTTTGGGGAAACTATACAGACATGTGCTTGTCCCAACCTTAAGGGCCTTACAGTCCGGTGGTGGAACAGGCATTTAAGTAAGCCAAGAAGTAAGTGCAGTCTGGATTTACAGGTGCTATATACATGACACAGGGCACAAAGCAAACACTGAGAGGGTAAAACAGGCTAATGATACTCTTATCAAAGATTCTAACATTTTATTTTGTAACTATAGTCTAAAAATTTACACTAGACCCCATCCCAAGAATATGATGGGACTGAAGCAGAGAGTTAGGGATAGCTGGGTGCTGTGGTGCACATCAGTAATTCCAGCAATTCTGGAGACTGTAGAAGGTATGAAAGTTCAAGGGCATCCTGGGCAATTTAATGAGACCCTCTGCAACTTAGACCCTGTTTCAAAAAAAAAAGGAGAAAGAAAGAGGGTTGCAAGTAACTGGGGAGGTAGTAATAAGGAATTTTCTTCATCTTAAACTTTGGGGGAATGATTCTGACATTAATAAGAAAAGAACTGGTGGAAGACCCAGTTTAATCAGCTCTTCATCCATTAAGCCAATTTTTAAAAACTCAGCCTTTACAAATAAAACTTAATTTGTAATTTTTACCAACATATTTTTAATAATTCACATTCTTACTGAATAGAAAGTTTTAAAAAACTAAATTATAAGGCACTTAAGGTTAAGTTAAAATGTATATAATTCTTTAAAGTATTTTAATTGTAGCCCTGTATTGTATGTCATGTTCTAATTCTTACCTTGGTTGCCCATCTTTTATTCTACATTACTCCTATGTGGCGTGATTTGTCCTTGTTTAATTTGTAATTTGGAAAGTTATTTGGTGTTTTTCCTAGTGCCCTGTCTAGCTTTTGTCCTTTCCTAGTGACCTCTAGAATTTTTACTTGCTACAACTTGTACTTTATTCTTTTGGAGTAACGTGTTTCCCTTAAAAATTTGTAGTTTATGATCCCTCTAGGTTAGATAGCACTGAAGACCAAAATAAGCCTTTTCCAGGAAGACCTCCCATTATCCACCTTACTGTTAAGGAAAGTTTTTTAAACAAAATAAGCTGATGTAGTGGATCTTTAAATCTTAAAATGAAGTGCTAGGGAAAGGTTTAGGATTAGGATGACCATAGAAGCATTTCCAGGAGGAACTCAATATAGAACACTTAAGTCCCTCCTTCCCTTGGTAAACTACCATAAAGATTAGCAAATGCCCTTAGGTTATGCCTGTGTTCTCACTTGGGATGGGGGGGTGTGTGGGGGGGGGCAGCCTGGGTGACAGTGAGACTCCACTGACTGATTACACTGCTCCCCCACCAGACTTCAACCTATTTAAGGACATTAATTCTATTCCAGAAACTCACTAAGACAACTATCTTGGAAATACATAAAAATGCAATCAGTGATTAAAGCTATATGTTTATGTCAAAATAGCATCCAATTTCAAAAAAAAGTCATTTTATAAAATATTTTTTTGTCAGTGGACCTTTATTTTATTTATTTATATGCTGTTCTGAGAATTGCACCCAGTGCCTCACATATGCTAAGCAAATGCTCTATTGCTGAGCTACAACTCCAGCCCCCCAAGTTACATTTTTGAGGGCCTGAAAAATTATGTAAATTTGGATCCACACTGCTGCTCTTAGTCTTCTGTTCATGCCCAACTTCTCAGCCCATTCTGATGCAAGGTGCGCTGTACATCTCTGAAAACCCAACCTGTGTGGGCACCATCCCTTGCTTCTGTAGCCCAAAGAGTGTGTGTTCAGTGTGGGCTTCATACTGGCTGGTGCTGTGCAGGTGGAGGTGTGGGTAACACATGTCAGTTAAGTGACTGTCAGAAAGTAGCACTGAGATGTGTCTGACAGGATGGAGGACTGGCTGCTTCATCTAGGGAGTATCAAGACTGAGGCTAGCAAAACAGACTTGAATAGAAGTGGAGTGGTATCCCAGGTCTGGGGAAAATTCTCATGGGCTGAGGAGACTGGAATTGGGAGAATGCCTGGTCCCTGGCTTCCTATTTAGATACAAGATGGTGAAGTGCTTTGACCTTAGGTTGTGCCTCTGCTGTTTGCCTTGGTCGTGATGGAACTGCGAAGATTGCTGCGTAGACATTTCTAGAACGCTGGTGGTTTCTCATCAGAACCAGAAGTAGACATCTGTTGTAGATGTAGTTCATGGGAAGTAGCCGTATTTTATTGAGTGTCTCGGTATTGGCTAAAATGTGCTATTTTGGGAGGTTTTTCTGGAAACACATGCTGGTTCTGGATGGTAGGTTGAGAGCTGCAGGAGCAAGGGCAGGTAAAGCCTGTGGTGTGCAGGGAGAGAAGGAAACTGGGGAGGAGCTTGGTTCCTCCTCAGGTCAGGCTTTAGGCTCTCCCAGGGGTTTGCCAAAAGAGGGAGAGAAATATGTATGTGCAGTCAGCCAAAGAGCTCTGGCCGTAACAATAAGAAGTGACCCTGAGAAGAGAGCTGTGCGCTGAGACAAGGACAAATGCAGGCCTGGGTGCCCAAGCGCACAGGGCAGAATGGGTTAAAGCCTTCCCTTCCGCCAGCGGCTTCCAAAGTCTGCCACCGGGAGCCCTGGGGGTTGGCCCTGGGTTCTTCTGGTGCGGTGGAGAGGGAGGGGAACGGGGCGGGGCGCCGTCCCTACCCGGGGGCGCCTCCTCCAATGGCTTGAGGAGAGCGGCTGCGAACACACCCCCTCCCGGCGCTGCAGCAGAACGCCGGGCCCTCTGCCTGGCTGGCTCACTCGAGCTCGGCTCCCCCTCCTGCCATCTTCCGTTGCAAAGCATTTCTGGGAGCTGCATGTGGGTGACGCAGCAGCATTGTTCGCAGGCACAGGAAGCCGCGGCTGAGCTGAAGGGCTGAGAAGGAGCTCAGAGCGCTGCCTGCTGCTGTCTCTGGAGAGCCTGAAGGGTTAGAGCTGGACTGTTCTGCCCAATGTGCTCTGAGAGATTCCAGAATTTTCAAGTAAATTGAGGTTTTCCTAGAGGCAGAAAACCTAACTCCTTCCGCACAACTTCCAACACAGAAAACAAAACAAAGACGCTGGGGAAACTTCACCCAAGAGCCTCGGCAGCTCCAGAGCGACGGGAAACGCAAGGTCAGGCGGTCGGTTGGCAAGCCCTTTTTGGTTCGGGGTGTGTGTAACTGTAGGGACTTTGTCTCAGCCGAAAGGTAGAAAAACTGCCTGCCGGAGACCGTCCAGGACAATGCTTATGTTACTTGGTGTTGCTTGAGCCGTCATTGCACTTGCTTGCTCACTGGTGGGATGTGCTTTGGAATTGGGTCGCTTGGCTTTGGGGAATCCTTTCCCCCTTCTGCCCAGACGCCCTCGGTTCTTTCCCTTCCTGTGATCCATGGGGTGTGGGCCTGTTTGAATGTTCTCCCGAATGCCTGGAGCCTAGATAGGCGGCAGCCTTTCCGCACTCCACCCCCGCTCCCCCATACCAAACCCCCTCTGGTGAGGGGTGGTGGCTTCTTTATATGGTTTCTTGTAGGGCCTCAGCTGGAGTCTGCCTTTTTTGATGAAAGCAGGGCGTGCTTGGTTGAATGACCCCAGCGAAATAAAGCTTGGAAGGAAATCTGCATTTCCCTCCACACCCACACGCACCCCAGTAACTGAGCCATGGACGTGTGAACAGCTGCCCCCCACACACCGCCAACACAGTTTCTCCACCTCCCGTTCCCTGTGCCACCCATAAAAGTCTTGCAGGTAGAATTAGATTGCTTTTGGTGAACAGTTAAGTTCCTTTTCTACTCTCTCAGTCAGATCTTTCTGTGCAGTCTGTTTTGCTGAAAGTGGAAAGTCCCTGTTTGTGGACAGCTCAGTTCTCTCGGTAGAGGAAATGGGCAGAGTCCTACTCCTCAGCAGTGCGGAGTGGGGGAGGGGAGCCGTATACTCCCTGGCGCACATTTTGAATGGACCCGAATTTTTCACCCTAGGAAGATTAGTGACCCAGACCAGAGCCTTGTTCCACGTGGCACCACACCCCGCCTCTTCACCCCCACGCAGTATGGTGCTAACAGGAGGCTCCAGAATAGGATGCCATAGCAACTTAAAGTAAATAAAACGCCTGCAAAGGAGATCGGTTTGGGGGAAGGTGAGAGGCATCTGGAGACTTGGCAAAAGGCAGTCTTGATAGAGGAACTTCACCAGATCTTACAGGGTCTTTGGAAGCCCAACTCTGAGATTTGGAATGTGATACTTAGTTAAGGATTAAGATAATTAAAAATCCTGATTATGAAAAGTGGTTATTAAAGATAGCTCAGGCATGCAGACCTGTCTAGGTCAAAGTTCAGCTTTTTCTGAAACAGTTACTGTCTCTACACACTTAAGCAAGTGTAACTTGTCTTCCAGATTTGCATTCTTTTATTATGGCATTGCTTTAGGGCTTAATGAGGTCAGAAGAAAATATTTCATTCTGATGGAAGGTTTGGGCTTCAGAAATTTGTCTAAAACATAAAAGGTTTGTCTTCAAAATAACATTCAACTAATGTGATTCGGTTAAGTGGCAGTTTTTAACTGCAACATTATTCCTAAGTCATTCAGGCTTGATTGGTTAAAGTCATAAGAACTGTTGCCCCTGAGATTCCTGCCCCATTAATAGAAATAAAAGCAAATTGCTTTCTGTGAGTGTACGTGTGTGTGTGCGCGTGCGCGCAAATCAGAGATTTCTGTAATCAGCCTTATGAGATCAGAGTCCTGTGTTGAATCAGGATATTAAGGCTGTGCTGTTTGTCCTATTAGTTCAGTACTAGCCAATCATTTTGATGTGTTCATCTCCACGTACATTCTTTGTGTACATTCTTCATCTGCAAAATGAAGGCAAAACTTAACTACCTTATAATATGCACTAACCAGTGTAGAGACGTAAAAGGACATTATAAACTTTTATTGTCACCACTGCATGACAAGTAACATTTGTCACCATTGTAGCTAGTTGCTTCAGTGTCGTGTTAGTATGCAAATATAAGTAAAGGGTTGGGGGCTGGGGTGCGGCTCTGTGGTAGAGCACTTACATGGTGTGTGCAAGGCCCTGGGTTCCATCCCCAGCACTTCAAACAAAGAAAAAGTAAGGGTTGGGAGCAAAGGTAAGTTTAAATTCCTGATAAAATTGCTGTAGTCCAGATTTTCTCTTTTGTCTTTGATTTATTTTGCAGCGAATCCCTGTATAAAGGGAGATTGCAAATAGTTGCCAACTTGCCTTTCCCTTTGGAGCTTGATGAGAATAAGTGTTAAGTGTGGATGCTGTTGGGAATGGTTGAGCTCTGTGTTCACCTGCTCTGATTTTTCCTTCTCTCCTGTCCTACTCTTAGATTTTGCTGGAGGAGCTTGCCAATAGTGATCCCAAGTTAGCCCTCACTGGAGTCCCTATAGTACAGTGGCCAAAAAGGGATAAGGTAAGAAACCCTTCTGCTTGATATTCAGCTACTTAAACCTTTTGCTAGCTGATCATTGCCATTCCAGGAAGAAATGAACAACTAGAGGCAAATGACTTTTAGTGCATTAATGCAAACTGACAGAAAAATCATTACTCAGTTCTGTCCTGACTCCTAGGGTCAGTGTAATAGGTTATCTTTGGAGGTGACTCTTTTAACAGAACCATCAAACTGGAAGGCCTCCCTCCAAATTCAGATGCCAAGCTGTGCATTTGTTGACTAAAGTGGATCAGCTTCTATCCTTCTGGCCCAGAAACTTATTATCATCATAGGTATGATTTAAAACTAGTTAAAAGAGAATTAACATCAGCTAATAAATTGTTGGTTGTGAATTTTCATGCCTCTTGACTTTGGGTCCTACAACTTTTTACCATATTTTCCTCTGTCAAGGTTATATATTAAATAAATGGTAGCATTCTCATCCTGGCCATGAGTTCCACCCCTCTTTTGTTTCCTAGATAATATTTGGAAACCCATCACATTCCAGTGGTGTTTAGGCAGAATATAAAGGTGTGGTGTTTAACAATGTTGTTAAAGAACCGCCTCCCCATTCTTAGGTAGAAGAGTCCCACCTGGCCACCTAGGACTGCCCGAAACCCAAAAGAGTTTGGTCATTTCTGATTATTGAGTATTTTGTGTCAGAAAAGAGTTTAAGACACAGTGGAAAATTAAAGACTATATGGTCCTTGTCCTTGGAAAGGTCACTAACAAGATAAATGAAAGCACTGAAATTATAAACATATACCTGAGAGATTTATTCCACACTTCAGTGTTATTAGGAGTATTTGCTGTGTACTAGGTCCAGTGCTGGGATTCAAAGTAATAAAGAAATGTTAAGACCAGTTTCACCCTCAATTAGTTTACCATCCTATTTAGGAGTATATTCTGAGTAGTGACTGGAGGTCCCCTGGGGTGAATTCAGTACATGACACTTACCCAGAAAGCTTCACAGAGTGGCAAATCTCAACAGCTCTGCAAAACCAAAGGGATGTGACTGAAATCTTAGGCTGAAACACTAAGACAGGGACTGGCAGATTTTTCTGTGAAGGTTCAGATGGTAAATATTTTAGGTTAGGTACTTCATATAGCCATAGCTTCTTGGTTCTGCCATCAGAGTATAAAGCCAGCCATAGATGATACATAAACAAATGAGCACAGCTGTGTTCCAATAAAATTTATTTATAAAAACAGTCAGCAGGCAGATTTACTCACAAGCCAGAGTTTGCTAGTTCTGGGCTAGACATACTGCCATGTAATCTTCTACCCTCTCCAGTCTTAAAGCAACCTGATATGGTTGACCTCACCGCTTTCTCTTTCCAGCTTAAATTCCCTACTAGGCCAAAGGTGCGGGTTCCTACCATCCCCATCACAAAGCCTCACACTATGAAGCCAGCTCCACGGTTAACACCTGTGAGGCCAGCAGCAGCCTCACCCATTGTGTCTGGAGCCAGGCGGAGAAGAGTTCGCTGTCGCAAATGCAAAGCCTGTGTGCAAGGAGAATGTGGTGTTTGCCACTACTGCAGGGACATGAAGAAGTTTGGGGGTCCTGGACGAATGAAGCAGTCCTGTGTTCTCAGACAGTGCTTGGCAGTAAGTAATCTGCAGGATAAAGACTTTAGGGGAAGGGGTACCAGTGCTAGAGGAACTGGAATACATGATGTGAGTCAGAGATTCCAGAACTGAGAAGGGGTAGTTACAGTCTCTTTGGCTTTCTTCATTTTGTCCATCTCTACCTGGGTTCAGAAGAAAAGTCTGTAGGTTGTTATTTAAAATAATCTTTTGGCCTTGCCTGATTTTCAGACTAGTGCTTGAAGGGTGATCTATTTTCTGTCCCCTCCATAAATGAACTAGAAAGGACCTGTGAGGCTAAGGATAAACCAACTGAAAGTGAACTAAGCCCTGTTGGTCTCTGATCCCAGCAGTTCAGTCCATCTTCTTCCTCTGTTATTTTCTATCAAAACCATCTTCCCTCTCTTCCCTTGTCACTAGAGAATTAGGAATCAATCTCTCATCTTTGGTTAAACTGAAATGATAACGATCTAAGTCTGCTCTTTTGGTTTATGTGTTTGTCCTCTCATAGCCCAGACTGCCTCACTCAGTCACATGTTCCCTTTGTGGAGAGGTAGATCAGAATGAGGAGACACAGGACTTTGAGAAGAAGCTCATGGAGTGCTGCATCTGCAATGAGATTGTTCATCCTGGATGCCTACAGGTAAGGAGAGGCTTAAGGTACCCTAAAAGTCTCAGCTGATAGAGCAACAAGAGAGTAGGACATCTGACACAAGAGGCTGCCACCACCTGTACTGTGGCCCCTCAGCTCTGCACTCACAAAGTAGAGTGATTTGACATCAGCCCTTGATTCAGGTCTACTGGTCAGGCTTTGTTTTAGATCTCAAGGACAGAATGGTATGTAATAGACGAGTTCCTGCCCTTATGTCACTTACAGTCTGGCCTCTGGATAGTGTGTTTGGAGTCATCTGGCTCTCATGAAACTGCAGGGTCTGTTTGGAAATGCCTCGAGCTTCAGGCCCTCTGAGTGTCTCTTTGAATATTTGTTCCAAAGGAACAGTGGGGGTGATACTGTAAGTTGGCATTGAAGGAGTACTCTCTGCAGCAGGCTTGAGGCATAGCTGAGCTTTCACAAAGTAATAAGGAAGTGCAGACTACAAACCCAGATGGAGTCAGCTGGTCTGGCGCAGGTCCTATATTCATAAGCTCTCCCCTGATGATCCTGATGTACGGCCAGGGCAGAGAATCATTGTTTTACATACATTTTCTTTTTTACAGTAGGGATAACAGGAGTGCACCACCATGCATACATTCTGTTTTTAATGTTTAGAACAAGTCTATAAAGTTGAATCTATTATATTTCTTGAAATCTAAAGTACATGGATGAGTGGGCATGGTGGTTATAGTCCCAGCTATTTGGGAGGCTGAAGAAGGATTACTTGAGTCCACAAGTTTGAGATTAGCCTGGGGCAACATAACAAGAACTCATTTTTAAAAAATTGAATTCAATAAAATAAAAAGGTGTACGTGGAGGAGTGCTTGCCTAGCGTGGGTGCTGGCACTTTTTTGACCTTTGCAGAAAGTGTCAACTATGTTATGATGACCGCTTCACCAACAATGATTGTAAGACATTGACAGTTTCAGAAAGATTAAAATGTGAAAAATATGTATCGTACAGTTGATAAAATAGAGAATTGCTTCCATGGTGATGACCGTGGTTAATATAGAGCTTTTAGTAAAGGCCAGGCACTTTTCTAGACATTTTGTTTAATACACAGTGATTCAATCCTTAACCACAACCCTGCAAGGCACATATTGTTGTGTCCCCAACAGTTGTGTTGCATTGTTGCATATATCTCCATTTTACAGTTGAAAACACGGGGTCACAGAGACTAACTAACTAGATCATTAGTCTCCAAACCCAAGCAATTATAACCATGACCAGCTGCCAAGATCAGATCTGGTGCTGTTGAGAATCTGTCAGAAGATATCCCAAATTTACCCTGACCTTTGGAAGTCTCTTCATGGAACCTAATTTTGGTCAAGTAACAGAGATTGGTGGTGACCAGTTTCCTAGTGGCTGGGAATGGGTATCACTGCCATTTGGAGCTGAACAGCTCTGTTTTTCCTCCCCAGTGGACCAGCTTGTTTAGAAATGGGTAACTCCTCTAACTTTTTCCCACCTGTATTACACTACGTGATGATGAAGGTAGAAGGTAACACTGCTGTCTGTCTGTAGATGGATGGAGAGGGATTGCTTAATGAGGAATTGCCAAATTGCTGGGAGTGTCCGAAATGTTACCAGGAGGACAGCTCGGAGAAAGCTCAGGTAATGGAACTTACTGGCTTCATTTGTGACTGCAAAAGAAGCATCCAAAATGGGAAGATTGCCGTTTTGTTTGCCTCTGCAGCAGCATTCACAGGATGTCTCTAACCTGGGGAGATTCTTTTTGTTTGTTTGATCTTTTTTCCTTTGGTTACTTATTTGTTTTTTCATTGTTAGAGTTTCTAGTTTCTTGGTTTTGTATTTATTTTTTTACTAAATATTGTTCCACTTGAAATTCACAAATTTCTGAGGTCTTTCATACTCTGGGGCAGTAGAAAGGGAGGAAACTCAACTCAGCCAGGGCTGTTGAGGAGGGAATTTAGGTGTGCAGGTTCTCTGCTGAGGAATGCAGCTAGAAGGGAGGCAGTGGCCTAAGGCTGCCAGTAAATACTGTGTGCTGGAGTTTCCAGTTAAGCAGGTTCACATTTTTATCATCTTCACCTCTGTGGCCTAACAGAAAGGCCTGCCCACCCCACGTGCCCAAATGTGTCATTCAAAGATAGCCCCTCCCCTACAGGGTATCAGAACCAGCTCCATGACCTTGTCCCAGGGCAGTCAAGGTTGCTGGCCTAATGGTTGCCAGTAATGTCAGTGTCCAAAAAGACTCTTGTTACTGGGGCTGGTAAAACAGGACCTGACGGGGCACACAGAAGCAGCAGCTAGCCTATTGTCTACCCTCCAGGGGCCTGAAAAAGAGTGAAGGAGCATAAGGGTGTTTCCGTATCTTCTTATTTCTTCCACATGGACTCCGAGGTAGTTGAAATTTCAGTCTAAATAGCTTTGCGAGCAATTTGATTGGTGCTGAAGTTCTCCTCATTCCAAGTTCTTGAACTAGTAGCTTTTACATTTGTCTTCGGTGGTGTTGAGGGTTGGCATCCCTGCTGTAAAAGATGGGTTGGATATTTCCTTTAAGAAAGTCTGAAATACTAATAGGATTGCTAGTGGCACATAGCAACTGGGCTTTGTTAGAGCATATCCAAGTCGCTTTCCAGAAAAGGACTAGCATCAGTACAGGACAGGTGCCCCTGAATGAGGTGTGGGTGGGCCTGTGGTGTTACTCACTGTGGTCCTGAGCCATTCCCTCTGCAGTTAGTTTCTCACCCAAGGTTCTCATTCTGTTCTCTCTCTCTCGTGGGTCATGGAGTGGAAGTGGTAACTGGGAGGGCTGCGCTGAGATAGATGCTAGAGAGCTCCGAGTCTAAAAGTTGGTGACGTTTGCCCTCCTCAGCCCCTGCTTCCTCATCCAAGGGATGGGTGGACTGTTTATTTTCAACCACTAACATGAGACATCACTTAGGTGAAAACTAAATTAGAGGCAAGGTTTTAAATGGTCTCTTTACCCAGAGAATTATAATTCAAAATCCAGAGTTGAACAAGGTGAGGTACACAATTAAGCAGCCCAGATCGCACTCCTCTGTACTTGGACACAAACCTTTTTGTGACCCACTTACAGATTTTTATTCCATAATCAGTGTTATCTGGCATGGACCTGAGCTTGGTTGCTGATCTTCACAGAGTCTAAATTGCAAGCTGTGAGGAGATAACTCCCTCTAGCAGCTGTGACATCTCTCAGGCTCACCCTATTGGTTTAGAGGGTTTGGAAAAAGCAAGCACTGATGTTGCATTTCTGGGCATATTTTGCAGAAGCGGAAAATGGAAGAGAGTGATGAAGAAGCCGTGCAAGCCAAAGTCCTGCGGCCCCTGCGGAGCTGCGACGAGCCCCTTACACCCCCGCCTCACTCACCCACTTCCATGCTACAGCTCATCCACGACCCCGTTTCTCCCCGGGGTATGGTGACTCGGTCATCCCCTGGGGCTGGCCCCAGCGACCACCACAGTGCCAGCCGCGATGAGCGCTTCAAACGGCGGCAGTTGCTGCGGCTGCAAGCCACAGAGCGCACCATGGTACGGGAAAAGGAGAACAATCCCAGCGGCAAAAAGGAGCTGTCTGAAGTTGAAAAAGCCAAGATCCGGGGATCGTACCTCACTGTCACGCTACAGAGGCCTACCAAAGAGCTCCACGGGACATCCATTGTGCCCAAGCTGCAGGCCATCACGGCCTCCTCTGCCAACCTTCGCCATTCCCCCCGTGTGCTAGTGCAGCACTGCCCAGCCCGAACCCCACAACGTGGGGATGAGGAGGGGCTAGGGGGAGAGGAGGAGGAAGAGGAGGAGGAGGAGGAGGAAGATGACAGTGCAGAGGAGGGGGGTGCAGCCAGGCTGAATGGCCGGGGCAGTTGGGCTCAGGATGGAGACGAAAGCTGGATGCAGCGGGAGGTCTGGATGTCTGTCTTCCGCTACCTCAGCCGCAGAGAACTTTGTGAATGTATGCGAGTGTGCAAGACATGGTATAAATGGTGAGCAGGGATACAGAGGGGTATGGGTATAGGTGGCAGGTCTTCTATATGAGAGCAGCATGCCCCTTTGCACCTGAAGCCTTTGTGGGGTCCTGTGAGGAGCAAACAGACTCAGTCTGTTTCCTAGACTGTGGGTCCTATAGAGATATGGCCTGCTATACTAGCAGGTACCTTTAGGGGAATTTGGCCTATTGCCTCCTCTCCCTGCTCTATGCTTCCCCATCTCTCTCTGCTGGGTGGAGGGAAACTGGGATGGATTTGTACATTTTTATACTAAAACTCAAGTCCTAATGAGCTAGAAGTCTCACCCCACCCCAGTGGGTTCAACTCATCACCTATTGTTGGAGAGCCTATGACATGCTGGTCACTTGTCTGGTTTTTATGACACAGATGACTGCACCTAAGCCCTGCCTTGATAACTTCTCTTTCTACTAAGAGAAGGGGGCATGGTTTCTAAAATGAATTTAAAGATACTCATAATTTTCCAATTTTATTTCTAATCCCCCTCCCCCCCAACCCAAATCAGTTCCTTTCTCCAGCAAGCATATCAGGTACTCCCTGAGACTTAGTTGTCCTTCTTAATGAGACCAGCCTTCTCAGGTTGAACAGACTCTTGGCGGCGGGGTGGTGGGGGATTCCTAGTGATTGATGATCAAAGAGCTTTCCATTGGGCACTGCGGGTTTTTCCTTAAGTTCTAGGATATGTTCCTTCTATCTGGATCACACCCTATTAACAGTAGATCACAAAGTATATTGTCCTGACTAGCAGCATCTTCTTGGGAACTTGTTAGAAATGCAGATCCATAGGGACCATCCCAAGCCTGCTGAATCAGAGCCTCTGGCATCGGTCCAGCAAGCTCTTGCAAGCCCTCCTCCAGGGAACTCTGCTGTGTGCTCATTTGAGGACCTCTCCTCTCTGGTCAGCAGCTAGCTCCTGCCATAGAAGTTTGATGTGCCACTGGTGAAATTTTGTCAGTCTTTAAGTAAAGACCCTGTTCTTTGCCAGTATGAGTTTATTTCTCAAAACAATATGTGGTCTACTCAAATTATCTTAATATTTCTCTTTCTGGGGCTAGTGTGCCTGCCTAACTCTACCTCTGTGGTTTCCAGTCCAAAGTACATAAAGCTCCCATTATGTGTTGTCTTCCCCCTCTCCTGCCAGCCAGAATCTGTGATGGCCAGGGGTGGGGAATTATGAAATGATATATGGAAGTCTGCAGTGGCGCACAGTGCAATGTGTGGCCTGTGGATTTGTAGACTGTGGTGGAAAGTCGATCTTCTCCGTTTCAATACTGGCCTGAACTGACTAGAAGATGTCAAGCTAGCACCAAGGCAGAAACCCAAGGTGGGGAGAGGACTCTCGAGGCCTGATGAAGGGCCTCTTAAGACCTGAGACAGTAATGCATTTAAGGTACAAGCATTGTGCAGATTCTGAGTAGATCCCTACGTCTCCAGCAGCTGTTAGTGACTAAGAAAGAGTGGAGTAAGCCAAATACCTTCAGGCAGTAAGAAACAGTAAAATGTTCCTTTCGATACCCTTCAGTAGGAGCCAGCCATGTTAGTGCAAATAAGACATTATAGTGTATTGTCTCTGTGTCCCTAACAACTATATTGTGTTCTCAGCTGCTCGAGAAGTAGTCAGGGTGAACTGGTCAGGTTATACATTACTTAATATGTAGGTCTGCAAAGTGTCTAGTTGCTATTGAGAATAAGGCAGTTTTTGCCAAGGCTTTGAGGCAAAAGAAAAAAAAAGGGTGTGATCTTTGTTCCTCCTATAGAAGACTATAGGGGGAGTGACCCTCCAGGAGGTGTTCTGCTTTCTCCAAAAGCTCCAGCAGCCTGTGATGGGCACTATGTTGATGGGGGTATCAAGTTAATTACAGCTTGTGCTCTTCTCTTCTGTCACAGGTGCTGCGACAAGAGACTTTGGACAAAAATTGACTTGAGTAGGTGTAAGGCCATTGTACCCCAGGCTCTCAGTGGCATCATCAAGAGGCAACCAGTTAGCCTCGACCTCAGTTGGACCAACATCTCCAAAAAGCAGCTGACATGGCTGGTCAATAGGCTGCCAGGTGGGTGAGCAGGCAAAGCTCTACTGTTGGCAGTGCTTCTTAGGATTACTTTATGCCATTTTTGCCTTTCTGTTCATTAGTAAGAGATTTGCCCAGGCCACCTTAATTGCTGGTCTCCAAGGCATCACTGGACAGGGTAACTACACTAGACAACAAAGAATGGGATCAGGTGCTACCACCAACTACTCATGTCTCCTCACCTTAGCCATTGGAGAGGAAACTTGAGTCTGTTGTTGCTTTGATTTGGCCCCTCATAAGCTCTTCAGTATTTTGAGGTCTCAGAAAGATAGGATGCCACTCATTCTTGTATTGTTCTGGTAGGAGCTAAGCAATCTGTTTAATACCAAACTAGAAGATGTAATAGAGGATAACAAAGGAATCTTTAAATTTGATTACTAGATTAGCATACAGTTCCTGTCTTCCAGTAGACTAAAGGTCGATTCACCTTGTTGAGGTCAGCTGTTAATTGAGGCTTGGAATATGCTGGTAGTTTGTTGCATGTCTGTTTCCATCTGCCGCAGGATTGAAAGACCTCCTCCTAGCAGGCTGCTCCTGGTCTGCAGTCTCTGCCCTCAGCACCTCCAGCTGCCCCCTTCTCAGGACCCTTGATCTTCGGTGGGCAGTAGGAATCAAGGACCCTCAAATTCGGGACTTGCTGACTCCATCGGCCGATAAGCCAGGTATGCTCTTAACTGTATTTGTCCAAGCTTGTCTTAGGGTAGCTTTGTCATAACTGACATCCTCAGAAGCTAAGATAGTCTCGGGAATTAAGCTGTAGAACTGTAGAGTACAAATTCAGAACAGAATAATGGACTTTGAACAAGTACAGGCTATTTATAAGCAGATAACTACCTACAAAGGAGGAAGGCCATTCTCTGGGTCAGTGGAATCTGCAGCCTGGAGACTCTAAGCCTAAGGAAGGCTTGCAAGGGCTTCATGGTGGAATGTCAAAGCTGTTTGCAGGATGGTGTAGCGTGTAGCTGTGGGAAGGGGAGGAGCATTCCACACATACCAGTATAAGTAAGGCATAATCTGGCATTGGGAAGGAAGAAAACTTGTTTCCTAGAAACTGTCCCCACGCATTGCTTACTCCCTGATGGTAGGGTTGGGCGTGGGCAGTTCTGCTTAACCCTGTCTAGGGGGCCTAGCCAGCAAGTAACTGATGCTGCCTCGAGCTTTGGAGCTGGAGTGGAGAATTTAGAGTCTTGATCTAGCTCTTTTCTTGCCTGTACAGGTCAGGACAATCGCAGCAAGCTCCGGAACATGACTGATTTCCGGCTGGCAGGCCTTGACATCACAGATGCCACGCTTCGCCTCATCATTCGCCACATGCCCCTCTTGTCTCGACTCGACCTTAGTCACTGCAGCCACCTTACAGATCAGTCCTCCAACCTACTCACTGCCGTCGGGTCTTCCACTCGCTATTCCCTCACAGAGCTCAATATGGCAGGTATACTACTGCATTTTCATGCTGGACAGTGCCCCTGCCTCCAGGTGCCAGCCCTCTCTCGAACTTGACCAGTAAACCAGAGTGATTTGGGGTCTATTAATTAAACTACATTAACTCATTTTTTCATGGCTGAGAACACAGATTTCTAGCCCTTTTTAACTGACGGAGAACTAGGGCCTGGGATAGATAGGTCCAGAGCCCACATAGATGGCTGCCATCCAGCTATGGATTGGTCAGCCTTGTGGCCCTGTGTGTTCTGTTCCATGGTGCTGTGAGGAAGGCAGCAGTGGTGATGGCATCTCTGAGTTGTGAGCTAAGAGGGCTTTTAGCATTTTGGGGAAAGACTAGGGAAACTGAAGGGCATAGAAGGGCATCTATGGCTGTTTTGTTTGTTTTAACATTTTTTTAGTTGTTGATGTACCTTTATTTTATTCATTTATTTGTATGTGGTGCTGAAAATCGAACCCAGTGCCTCACACATGCTAGGCAAGCACTCCACTACTGAGCCCAGCCACAGCCTGTTTTGTTTGTTTTTTGACTGTTTTTGACCATTGTCCTTATGGCCACTGTGCCCACAGGTTGCAATAAATTGACAGACCAGACGCTGATCTACCTACGGCGCATCGCCAATGTCACCTTGATCGACCTTCGAGGTTGCAAGCAGATCACTCGAAAAGCCTGCGAGCACTTCATCTCAGACTTGTCCATCAACAGCCTGTACTGCCTGTCTGACGAGAAGCTGATACAGAAGATCAGCTAAGACATGCCCAGCCCAGACTGAACAGGAAACCGATCTTCCCCTGCCTCCTCACTGAGGAGAGCTTCTCCCTGACCCTGCACGGGCTCTGAGGCCAGCGTCACACTCCCTCTCTGCTCTCCTATCCTTGAGCTCTTCTCCCACAGGTGGGGCAGAGAGGGTAGTGGACACCAGGCTTACCTGCCTGCTCCTCTTCCTCCAAGGAAAGGGGAGGAGCAGTAGATCCAAGGGGAAGGAAAGCACAGACTGTGCTGTCACGGTGTCTGCTCGCTTGCTCGCCTGCCAGGAGGCCAGGCTCTCGGGGGTTTTGTGCAAAGTTCACCTGCACTGGGCCCTGGGCCCCTCTTCCCCACCTGTGGTCCGCAGCAGTGCCTGGTTCTGAGCAAACTCCAGGGAAGAAAGCAGCCCTGCCTCTGGTTCTCCTCATGGTGTCCAGTGCGTGTCTCTCCTCCATCACACTCTCCCGGCTTCTGCAGGAGGGGCCAGAAGCCCCAGGAATACCAGGCCCAGCAGATCCCACTGGTGCTGTGGAGATGTCTGAAGCCTAGGGCCCTCATCTGTGCTTACCCTCCTGTTCCTGAGCTTGATGCTGTCCAGCATTCATGCTGTTCACATATTGTGGTGTATCTCCCTCCCCACCCAGCCCCTTGACTTTCCTACTAGTCTCTGTGAGGTCCTATTGCACTTATTGGAATTGAAGCTCTTTAGAGGAGCTGGAACTGTACCCCAGAGATGCCCGCATTTCATTGCTACCAGGCAGATTATGAGACAGGCACCATCTCCTTATATTCCACCCCTGCCTCCCACTGACTGCCCTCTTCTACATGTCCTCATTCCTGCCTGCATAGGGCTTTCCCAGAATGTGTGTCCCCAGAGGGAGCAGCCTGTTTCCCCCAGGTAAGGAGAGCAGAGGACTGGCTGAGTCCCCACCTGCCTCCAGACCAGGCTCCTCCAGGCTTCTGGTTCAGCATAGCCCCCTGAGCCCAGGTCTGTGCATTGCCCTGTGGCTCACTGATCTGGTGCCTTTCCAGGGGGAGGGGTCCTGCTTGGAAGCCAGTCACCTGCCCTCTACCCACAGCTGTGGAAGGGGGTGTGCATGTGCCTCTGTGTGTGCGGCTGAGTGTGCTATGCGTGTGTGTGGAGGGAGGTAGTGAGGGGAACTTGGTGTCTCACTCCACCACCCTTTGTCAAGCCCCATCAGCTGCCCCCTTTTACTTTGCATCAAACGGCCTGTCCAAAGATCCTCTCTCTAGGGCAGCAGAGAGCTTTTTGCACTTTAAAAAAAAAAAAAAAAAAAGGAAGAAAGAAAGGTCGGAATTTCTTTTGGGTCATTTTTAAGTGTGTGAGGAGATGCTCAATAGCAGCAGCCTGTGACGAGCTTATAAATGATGGATGCAAATTTGCACTCTGCTCCCCATCTATAAGGAGATTGATAGCACAACCTTGCCCCTGCCTTCTCGTTCTCCAGCCCCATCCCTTTCTGGCCCCTATAATGTAGCCCAGTCTCAGGCTTTCCTCCTGAACCTCTAGTGGGGGGTTGGGGTGAATGGAGCCTGGCACTAGGGGTCTGAAGTTTGAGCCACCCTGAGGAGAGATGCCCACTGTTCCCTTGCCACTGCCAAAGCAGTAGAGGCAGAGGGATTCCCCCTTTGCCACCTAAGCCCAGCTTTGACCCTGGCATTAACTGGCCATCTTAAAGGAAACTGGGCCCTGGTAGGAGGTGGCATTGTGTCTGTTTCTTCCAATCTGCTGGTTTTCTTGGCTGCACTGTAAAAATAGCAGTCGCCTGCTCCCGTGACCCTCTGTCCCTCCCATTGGTCTCCAGGCCCCAGCAGTGTGGGGCTGAAACATTGAGGAATGCCAGTGACTTATTCCAGAGTGCCTGTTATGGGAACTTCTCTGAAAAGAACCCTGGGTGTTGAGCAAAAATCTTATTACTATTATTGTTAATGACCTATAATTGGAAGCTTCCTGCCTTTTTTTTTTTTTTTTTTTTTTTTTTTTTGGGTTACTCCTGTGGAAGATACTGAAAAGATTACTAAATTTTGTTTTGTTGTCTTTTTGTAAAAGGGGAGGTGGAGAGACCCCTTCAGAGCAGGGATTGTGCCGGGAGAGTGCCTCTGACTTTGGGACATTTCATCCACAGAAATTTCCAAGCTGATGGTTGGTTTGGGGTTTTGGTTTTTATGTTTGTTTTTTGATCTGGAAAAACAAGCATTTTTACCGTGCACGTAAATTGGTCAGCAGAAAAGGGAGCCCAGGATGGCAAGAGATGGACCAGTGCCCTTGCTGGGTTTTACTTTTCTTTGGGACTGTGAGGGGAGAATGGTTTTTAGAGGTGAAGGGTCGGTCCATGTGGAGGAGAGAAGTGTCTCTGGGGACAGAGGAACCGGGAATTCCATCGCATTCCTGCATCTGCTCTTAGCTTCGGCCTTGCCAGGAGAGCCTGCCCTCCTCAGACTGCAGGACCAGACCTCTGCCTCCATCTTTCCAAGCACCGGGGCAAAAAAACACAAAGGAAAGGAAGAAAATTTATATATATATAATATAAAATCACTTGGTGATTAAAAAAATAACTGCTCCATAAATAAAACTCCTAAAGTCACTATGTTTAAAGGGTTTGTTTGTGTTTTTTGTTTTTCGGAAAAATATTGTAAATATATATTTTTTGTTGCTGATTTAGAGTCAATCTCCAATGTTGTGCTAAAAATTTTAAATTAAATGTAAGCATTAAGGGGCTAAGTCTTATGCTATCTCAGTTGACACATTGGGGTTATTTTGGGCCAGGGAAGGAGGGAAGCTAGTTGGACTTTGTTTTGTTTTCTAAAAGTTCTCCACTATTGGTTTTAGAAAGAGCAAGGACATCTTTCCTCTTACACGTGGGAATGGGAGATATTTGTGTAATAAAATTTTTAAAAGACAAAAAAGAAATAGCCTCCAATGGGAAATATTTTAATTTGGGGTTTTTTGTTTGTTTTGTTTTGTTTTTAAATAAAAAGGCTTTAAAAACAAAACTGACCCTTTTTGGCTCTGGTGTGTGTGTGAGAATGTCAAGGTCATGCCAATTGGTGTTGGCCTCATCGCTCTGGGCAGAAGCAAAAGCTGTGGCACCCGTATGACTTGGATCTCCTTAGCAGCTTTTTGTTTTAATGTCAGCAGAAATTGCTCCTAGAAACAACATGTACTTCATCAAGGCAAACTTTTTTAACGGATTTGAAAATTCCCAAGTGCCAGTAAATAGGCAGTGCTTGAAATGGCTCTGCTGTCATCTGTAAGACTGAAGGAACATCTCAGGGACCTCCTGAGGATAGGCCTGGGCAATTCTGATCTCCCACCCCAACTGCCACCGAGTACTAAAGCTGCAGAGCAGGCCCTTCCTTGAGGGCAGTGCCTTTGCAAGGTAGCCAGACAGCCTGTGATTGACATTTGTCCCCACCTCCCTATGACTGGCGTTTGTAACTTGGCATGTTGAGAACAATCTAGTCTCCAAACATGCGCCAAGTGCTACTAAAGAGCACCTCCTTACCTACCCGGGAGGTCCTGAGCAGGCTCTGGTCACTACCTCAGAGGAGCTGGTGGGTCTCGTCCTATTTTCCTAGACTGACTGTTAAAGACCCTTTCTGCTTCTGCTGCATGTTCTGGAAACAGATGGGTCATTGGATGATGGGTTGATCTGATGTTCGTTTCCTGAGGATGGATGTGGATGTGACCATGTTTGGATGCTACCAAGAACAGAGCAGAGTTTTAATTTTGCCTCCCCGTACCTCAGAAATCCTCTGCCTCTTGATATCCTCATCCCTGCAACTCTAGTGGCGGCCACCACAGTTCAAAGCCTGCAACATGGCAACAGCCACAAGCAGCCTCCCAACCTTCAGTCAATTCCATCTCCACACCAACAGCCAGAACATTTCTCTCCAGACAGATTGGATATTTTTCTCCTGCTTACTGAACATGGTGACACACACCTGTTATTCCAGCTACTTGGGAGACTGAGGCAGGACGATTGCAAGTTCAAGGCCAGCAGAGCAACTTAGCAAGGCCCTGTTTAAAATTAAAAAAAAAAAAAAAAAAAAAAGGTCTATAGCTCAGTTGTAGACTGCCCCAGGAGGATTCAATTCCCGGTATCAAAACAAAAACAAGTGTGTTTTTCTCAGGTTTTAACACCCATTTCTGCCCTCCTGCTCCTCTCCACCCATAGCTAACCTCAATTCTGCCATCTCCACACCCAGCATACCTTCCTTGATTCATGGGGGTTCTCTGGGAAGCCATCTCCCACAGTTCAGGACGAGATTAGACGCTCCCCAGGCCCTTCTGGTCTTTAGGACTCTAAGGTCAGTCATCCCACCTGGCCTGGGAAAAGATCAGTCTGTGCCATTTACCCCTTTTGGCAGTTGGCACAGTGCTTGGCATTGCTGAGAGTGTTCCCAGCAGCTCACTCATACCTTAAGGAACCTCTCTCCAAAGGTACCTTTTCTACTACCCCATATCTATCTAACCCCTCCTGCCTGCCTCTTTTTTTTTTTTTTTTTTTTTTTGAGATGAGTCTCACTATGTTGCCTTGGCTGATTTCAAACTCAGCTGACCCTGCTCCTCAGTGTCCCAAGTAGTCAAGACTGTCACTAGGTCTGGCTACTCGTCCTTTCTTGTGTGGATACCATGGCCTCTTTTGGTGGCGGGGAGGGGTTGCATTTCTAATCTAACCTGCATTCAGCTGTGAATTAATCTTCCTTGGGCATATGTAAGTATCTTCAGGAACCCTCCAGGTAATATCTAAACTTGGAATACACTCAGCCTGTCTCAGGCAACTGTAATGTGGGAAGCACCATGGCTGGCACACAGTGGGTACTTCTAAGGGGCCTCGAACCAGACACCTCTGTGATCTCCAGGCTTGCTGTTTAGGGTGTGCCACCCCACCACAATTAAACAACTACCCTTAAACACCTTCCTGCAGAAGCCTGTCCTGTTTCCTACCAACCAAGAGGTTAACCTGGATATTCTGAGGGCCTTTCTTAAGTAACTGTATAGTGACACTGGTTGACATTTGCTGGACTTTAACAAGTGGTGGCCACTGTTCCAAGCACTTCACTTGTAGTACCTCATATCATCCCCACAACAACCCTATTCTTTTCCATTTAAAGATAAGAAACTGCAGGCCAGGAGTGTGGCACACACCCATAATCCCAACAATTTGGGAGGCTGAGGCAGGAGGATCACAAGTTCAAGGCTAGCCTGAGCAACTTCAGGAAACCATGTCTCAAACTTTTTTTAAAAAAGGGCCGAGGGTGTAGCTGAGTGGTAGAGCACCCCTGGTTTCAATCCCCAGTACCACAATAAATAAATAAAAACAATATGCCAGGTGTACATCTGAAATCCCAGCCACTCAGGAGGCTGAAGCAGGTAGTAGAGCAAATTGGAGACCCCTCTGGGCAACTTAGCAAAATTCTGTCTCCAAGTGAAAAAATAAAAAGGGCTAGGGATATAGTGCAGTGGTAGAGCACCTCTGGATTCGATATTCAGTCCAAAAAAAAAAATGAGAAACTGAGCCAGAATCTGCACTCCCAGTCCCTCTGTTCATGATCCTAGGCATCTGTCTTCAGGATCTTTTGCCCTACAGGTGACAAAGCCAAGGCTCAGGAGGTAAAGTGTGGGTAGGAAGCTCAGTGGCAGAGCTGGGACTCCGCAGCCTCCTATGCCCTACTGAGTAACGCAGGTAAGAAGCAGATCCACACTGCATCCCGTGACACTTCTTGAGGCCCTGGTAGCCTTAGCTAGTTCTCTCCAGATCTGTCCCAGGAGTAGGGGATGAGAAAATGTCCTCAATCTGATTGTGATGAGATGGCTAGCTGTGCAGAGAGCGCCCCATGCAGTCCCACCAGAACCTGTAATCCCAAGGACACAAGCTTAGCTTCATCCTCTGTTCTCACCAACCTGAAATTCTTAAGACTTTGTGAACTGGGGACCCGCATTTTATTTTGCACAGGGCCCTGCAGAGTGTAGCAGGTCCTTCGGGGAGAGGCATCCCAGCTCCCCCAACCCCAGGCCAGCTCTGTCCAGCGAGGCTTGAGTAGCCAGCAGCGCCCCGGGCCTGGCACCTGCTAGCCACAGAGACCCATTCTCCTCCCATCATCTTTCCAGTTCACAGCTTGCACGGAAGAAAAGCTCTTTATGACACCAGTTTGATCCTCTGCCGCCTCTGCTATCGCAATCGACAGAGACACCCAGGAGAGGAGGGGCAAAAAAAGAGGTAGAGGAGGAAAGAGAAAAGAGGCCTTTGTAGGACATCTAAGATACTCCAAGTGTGACAGTGGCCGCTCAGCAGATTTTCTCCCCCAGCCCAACGCTTCACACACCTTATCTCGGTTAATCCTCAGAACAATCAGCAAAGACTTGCTCAGAGAGTTTAAGTAACTTGCCTAGGTCACTCAGCTGAGTAATAAGATCCGACCCCAGGTCTTTTCCATCTCCTCCTCTTCCCCTGCCCCCACACACGGCTACCCGCGGCCACAGCGTGGGGGTTACGAGACTGGAAGCCAAACACTCAGGCCGGTTGGGAGTGTCAAGGTACAAACGCGACAGCTGCGAACTCAGCAGGCTATGAGGCCAGGCTGAGCGGCCGGCGCAGGGACGCATGCGCGTTGGGCCTGACGGGCGCGACCAGGGCCAAAACTGGGTGGAGCGGGACCCAGACTAGGTGGGACCTGAACGTGGTGGGGCAGGACCAAGGCCGGGCGGGGTCAGAGGGAGTGGGGCGGGGCCAATACGAGAAACCAAAAAGGGATGGGGCGGGGCCAAGACTAGGCGGGGCCAGAGCAGAGCGGGGCGGGGGCGGGGGCGGGGCAGAGCCGGGGCCCTGGCGAGAGTCCATCCAGCACGCGCAAGGGAGGGACCTAGGGTGGAGACCTTGACTAGGACCTGGACAGGGCCGCGTGCGACCCACATCCCAGCAAAACTTTTTTCTTACCCCTAACACAACTGCCTCCCTGCCCTTTTTCTGATTCCCGGGAAAACGCCCCTTCCGTAGAGGTTTCCCTGACTTCACCTGAGAAGGCTCCTGGCTCTTGAAACTTTAGTGCCGGTGGGGGTGGGAGGGTTCTCATAAGGATGTTTGGAGCAGTATGTGAGATCAACTGGCCTCTAGGATCAGTGCCCTGCACCGGATCAGAACTCAGTAAATGTCAGCAGCTATTACCATGCATAGTTTGCTCATAAATTCAATCTGTCTCTTCCTGTGTTGGATCCCTAAGGCCAAGCACCAGTGTGTGGCATGTGGGAGGAGCACAACAAATATGGTTAAGGGATGAGTGAAGGAATTCCCAGAAGCTCAACCAGTGCCTTCAGTGTCTGAGCTGTCCAGGAGACAGGAGTTTCTCCAGGTCAGTCTGGCTCACATCAGACTGGGGAAACCTCCAAGCTTCTCTCCTGCTCTTCAAAGCTAAAGATGGAGAAAAGAGGAGAGAACTTGCACTTCTAGGCCTTAGCATGCACCAATCCTCACCCCCAGCCTCCCTCACACTCACATGCTTACAATGTCATGTCCAAGACTTGCCCCAGTCCTCTCCCACCTTTCCCTTGATCTCTTCTCACCTCCTACAGTACAGCTCTTGGCAGTTTTTTGAAGATACATGTTTAGGATTTTTCTTTCCCACCAGACTAGACTGACAATGAGTTCTGTAGTCTTCACAGCCCTAACTCGTTGCCATGCATCTTTCCAGGGGTCAGAGATGCATGACAAACAGGCATAATAAAGGAGAACCCTCTGAGTAGGAACATTTTAGGCTATGAGACAGCAGGATGAGCAAATCCCTGCCATATGGGGAGGAAGGAGGTGGGGAATGCAAAGTCAAGGCCCAGAGGTGGATATGAACTGGCTTGCTCTAGAAACAGAAGGAAGATCAGAGAGACTGGAGACTAGAAGGGTTGAAGGTGTTTAGTTAGAGATATGGGCAGGGCTAGACTGCAGGTACTACAAGTCACAGGAAGGAGGAGGGATCTATCCTGAGCACAGGCACCATTGTTGGAAGTGGCCTGTGAAGGCTCTTTGAAAGAGGAGCAGGTATTCCAGAGAGGAGGCAGGTGTAAGAGGTCGCCAGAACTGAGACCATCTTCACCAGGGCTCGGTGGAGGATGCAGGGCATGTTTCAGAGAAAGGCTCAGCCATAGCGCCAATGACAGGCTGGTGTTCACACGGGGGGCCAGAGACAGGCAGCAGGAGAGAGAAACAGAAGATTCCTAGGATTGTGGAAAATGGAGGATCCACGACTGAGATTGGGAGGAGGAGAGGAGCAGGTTGGACAAGAGCTGGCTGGTGGGAGCAGGAGCTCAGTGTGGGCCTTGTGGAGTTTGCAACACTTATTAGTCACCCAGAGGAGATGCCAAGTAGTGATGTGTCCATAGACTGCCAGTTGGGCAGAAATGGGGTTCCTCTTTTCTTTGCACCACTGGCATCTTGGCCAGAGCCCAGGACAATCTGGGCATCAGACAAAGGTTTGTTGAGAGAAGAAAATGACTGAACCTGGCCTGAAAGGTCAAGTTTACAATGGACCTTGGCAGAACCACCAGAGGGCAGCACCATCCCAAAGACCAACCTTCCCTGGTCCAGGCACTGGCCCAGGGCCCTAACCCTGGTGTTTCTCAGAGCCACTTCCCCAGGTTCTAGGAATCAATGAGGGGTGCCCTGAAGACCAGCTCCCTGGAAAGTCCCCAACCTCAGGCCTGGCTGGGGCTGAGGGTCAGGTTATGGGTGGAATGTCCAATCCAGGTTTCCAGGCAGTGGGGGGAAGGCAGGGCCACCTTCTGGAGCTGGATGGCTGACATTTCTGAACCCACACACAGACTCTGGTCTGACAAGTTCATCAAGCAGCAGAATCTTTTTTTTTTTTTTCCCCCTCTACTAGGGATGAAACCCAGGGCCTTGTTCATACTAGGTAAATGCTGTACCATTGAGGTACATCCCCAGATCCTTATTTTATTTTATTTTATTTTTTCTGGAAAATGTCAGATTAAGTTTTGTTTTTGTTTATTTATTTATTTATTTATTTATTTTGTTGTGCTGAGGATCAGACCCAGGACCTCATGCATGCTAGGCAAACACTCTACCACTGAGTCACATCCCTAGTCTCCTTATATTATTTTGTGAGACAGGGTCTGCTAGATTGCTCAAGCTGTCCTTGAACTTGTGATCTTCCTGCCTCCCAAGTAGCTGAGATCTCAGGCATATGCCACTATCTGGCCATAATTCTTAAAATAGGGGCTGTTCCAGAAAACCCAGGCTAGAGTGTGGCTGTACTCTTGTGTTCTGAAGAGTCAGGGCAGTGCAGTGAAGAAGAGATCAAAGGCCTCCTGCTGGGACATCAGCCCTGTTCTTCTCTTGTCACTCATTCCTTCATTCACTCATCAAACACTGACTGATGTCTTCCTTTGTCTGGTCCTGAGGTGGACATGGTGGAAGAGGTGAGCTCAGGAACATCAATTATGGTGGGAGGCTGTGTGTATCTCTCCCCACCAAAATATTAACAATTCTGACAGCTGGGTGCACTTTCAAATCGATGCACACATATAATGAATCTTTACCACTCACTGTCAAAACGTGTAATGTTGCATGTTGCAATTTAAAACAGGAAAATAGGGCCTAGTGAGAGACAGGAGTAGTAATGGAGAGGTGTATAGTTGGGTCAGGGAGTGCTACCTGGGGGTACATCTGAGAGGACAAACAGGTACTGGGTAGGGAAGAAGGCACCCAGACAGACTTCAGGGTTCAGGAAATAGCAGAGGCACAGAGATGAGAACTGATGATTACTGAGAAAATTTCAGGTGCAGAGGATGGTGGTAAATTGAGCTGGAGAGGGAAGCAAGGCTCATTCATCCAAACCTTGACTTGTAGATCAGTCTGCTTTGGGCAGAGGGATGTGGGAGCCCAGAGCACGCCACCCCAATCGCCAATCTTCCAGAGTCCCTACTTTCAGTAGTCCCAGAGGGCCTAAGAGCTGCTACTTGGTCCCAAGCAGGAGGTGACTCCAACAGATCTAGATTTAGGAACCACATCAGAACCTGAATCAGAGCATGGCATGGGCATGTGGGCAACTCAAGAAGATTCTCAGAAGGCCAGACAAAAGGCTACAGTAAAGCAGAGAGAGGTGGAGGGAGGAGTCAAGGAAAAGAAGTCTAGGGTTCTGACTTGGGTATTGGAATGGGTGATGGTGTCACCCACTGACAAGGGGATCTTGCCATCTCTGATTTGCTCTGCTGATCAAAGAATGTGCCAGAAGGGCACAGGGAAGGGGTTCCTACTTAGCAAAAGGTATCTGGTACTTGGCCCATGAACTGTCATGAGAAAGGAGTTTTTTGTGTCCGGGCCGGGAGGAGGGGTCCTGCCATCTTAAGAAGCAGAGAGGGACTCCGTAGAGGGGCATGTTAAGATGGGGCTGCTTGCTGCCTTGAGATACACAGATTCACCTGCTGAGTGGCTCTCAACCCCGGGGGGTTCCCCTTGCAATAATGAGAGGCTGTGGGAGGTCTGAGCCCTATGCTGTGAAATTGTCATGAATGAGTCTCTGGATTGGGGTGGTGTTGGGAAAGGAGATGGGCCAAGTGTACTGGCCAGGTACCTGGGTCTACAGGGTCCTTGATCCTGAGAGGGAGTCCTAGGGTCAGGATCAAGTTTGGAGCAGAATGTACACCTGGGCTGATGTACACCTGGAGTACACTTATTAGGTCTTGTGTTCTCGGTGACCTGTTAAGGTCCTGTGTCTTGGGGTAGATGTCTAAGTTCTAGATGCTGGATCTAAGATTCTGGTCTGGAGTTCATGGTCCAAGTTCAGTTCTGGGAACTGACCTCAAATCCAGGGTTCAGAGTCATGGTAGTGATCCAAGTCTGGGACTGCAATCAAGGTTATGGTTCAAAATCTGGATCCTGGGTCCTACTGGAGATCTGGGGTTAGAGGTGTTTTGGAGGCCTGGGGTCAGCCTGAGGTCTGGGTGTGGGGCCTGGGATCCCGGGCTGTGACCTAAGGTCCAAGGTGGGTTTCCAAGGTCTGAGTCTGGGGTCCCTTTTGGACACTGAAGTCAGGGTTGTTATCCAAGGTAGTTATCCAAGTAGTGTCAGGTTGGACTGTGGTGTCGAGGTCAGGGAGGGAGTCTGGGATTATAGTCAGGGTCTGAGATCCAAGTCTCCGGGTCATGTTCTGAAGTCTGGGTCTGGGGTCTTGGTCAGTGTCCAGAGTTCTTGTCGCCGTCCACGTCTGGGGTCAGCACCGGGGCCCGTTGTGGAGTCTGGAATCCAGAGATGTGGTCCGAGGTCGTGGTCATCATCTGCGTCTGGGCCGGTGTCTGAGCTGGGGCTGGGGTCGCCACACCGGGTGGCCCGCGGGACTGACTCTGCCCCCGCCCGCCCGCCCGCGCGCGGCCTCCAGGGGGCGCCGCCCGCCCGCGCCGCCGCCCGCCCGGCCCGGCCCCTCGCCGGCTCGCTGGCGCTGTGCGCGGCAGGCGGGGCCGGAGGCGGCGGCGGCTCCGGGGCGCGGGCGGCGGCGCCCCGACTGCAGTCCCGGCGGGAGCGGAGCGCGAGCCGCGGCCGGGCCCGAGCCGGCGCCATGGGGCGGCGCCGCCTGTGAGCGGCGGCGAGCGGGGCCGCGGGCGGCGGGCGGCGGGGCCGAGGAGCGCGGCCGGGCCGGGCGGGCCGAGCGCGCCGAGCGAGCGGGAGCCAAGCGAGCGGCGGCGGCGGGAGGAGCAGCGCTGCCGCCGCCAAGATGGCCGACCTGGAGGCGGTGCTGGCCGACGTGAGCTACCTGATGGCCATGGAGAAGAGCAAGGCCACGCCGGCCGCGCGCGCCAGCAAGAAGATCCTGCTGCCCGAGCCCAGGTGAGGCCGCCGCGCCGCGACCCCGCAGCTCCAGGCCCCGCGCGCCCCTCGGCCCCCGCAGCCCCAGGCCCCGCGCGCCGGAGCCGGGCGCGCCGCTCCAGGGCCGCCCCCCGCTTCCTGTGCCTCTCGCCGCCGCCTGGTCGCTGTCAGCGTGGCCCGGCCGCCCCCCAGGCCCCGGCGCTGCCCGACACCCTCCCCTGGCCTGCCTCCGCTCACCCTTCTGTCCGACCGCGTCGCGGACCCGCGCCCCTCGGGGCTTCCGCTGCCCCATCCTCTCCCCTCCGGTCCACGCTTGTGTGAGATTTGCGGGCCGGGGAGCGAGTCTGCTGGGGTCCCCGCCGGGGCCGGGCTTGGTAGTGCTTGGACGGCGCCTAGGTGGTGGGTACCATGCTGTGGGGTGCCACATCCCAGGGAGCTGCGCTCAGGTGGGGAGCTCCCGCTTCACCCTCTCCCCTGCACACGTACCACTGGGTACCACTGACCAGGGGACGTCCCCGCACACCTGCGGCAGCTGACCCGTGGCTGCCACCTCTGTAATACGACGGATTCATCGCACTGGTGTCAAACTTTAAACTGTTCGGGATGTCGTCGCAGACGCCGACAGGATGTGAGCGGTATCTGGGGCTTGTCCCGCATCTTATGGTGGAATAGAGTTGTCCCATTGTTTGAACCCAGGAGGTGGGTAGGACAGGTGTGATGTTGTGCCATGGAACAGGTGGGGAAGCTGAAGCCCCAGAAATAAGTGGTCTGCCTAGCATCACCTAGATAATTCAAGGTAACTCCTGGCCACCATCATCACTAGAAGCTGGGCTCTCGGCTTCTAGTTCTACATTTTGTCCACTACTCCAGTCTGAGCTGGGGCCTGGATGCCCTGCATCTGTGAGAGCAGGTGTACCCACCCACCAGGATCCCTTGTGAGGTGAGGTCAGTCCCAGCAGCTCCTTGCACATGCCTGAGAGTTGCCTATGGTACTCCATCAGGCTGGGCACCTGGGTCTGTTCCAGCTGCTGTGGTCTTATCATGCAACTTCAAACAAGACCCTTCCCACTTCTGGGTCTGTTTTCACATTTGTGAAATGTGTATGGTGTGAAATAAGAGCAGTGACTGGTGTCTTCAGCCTTTGAGGCAGGACACGCAGCTGCAGGGGGTGCCCTGCTTGGGTCTCTCCCCATCCCCCTCTCCCATGCCTGCTCTCTGGGTTTCAGATTGACTGAATACCAGTCCTGGGAGAGGAAAATTAGTCTGCGTTTTGAAAAGGCCGTTGGGGCCCATTTTTTTTTTTTTCTAAGACGCTCGCAATCAGATTTCTCAAAACAGGAACCAGACTGTCAGCTGGGGCTGTCCAGGGAGCAGCGACAGTTAGGACAAAAATGAGTTCAGAAATGACAAAGCCAGGAGGGAGAAAACAAGGCAGTTAACCTCTAGGGCCCTGAATGGCTCTCCTTGAAGGCCATAGCCTCCTGAACCTCCTGCCGGTGGGGCTTCTGCAAAGTGTGAGGTGGGGCCTTTTCTGGAACTCTCTGCATTTAGGTTACCACTCCCCAGAATGCATCACTCCTGACTGCCCCGCCTTGGGTTGGCTCTGCAGGTGTGTTAGAACCGTGAGAAAGGAGGCCTTCCTCTTTCCCTATGCACTCTCTGTCCGAGGTAGTGATGATACGATAGTGATGATAAGAATGGAAGTTATAATTCATTATTTATTTTGACATCAGTCATCTCAGTTGATCCAAAAGGCAACCCGTAAAGTTGATAAGGCTAAGCCTTGCTTGTAGTAGTTACTCAAGAAATATCAGAACTGAGTGATAGCTCTTAGTCCTGAGCAGAAAAGAGGCAGGCTGTGAGCTTTAGGGGAGCAGCGGGCATCACAGGATCTCTCACAGGTCACATTCAGCTGCATGACATTGAGCAAACGGCCTGGAGCTTCCAGCACTGAACATGCTAAGTGCTGAGGCCAGGCAAGGGTCATGTGCTGCCTTGCAGTAGCCAGGCATTCTGCACTGAAAAGCATACCACCCTTGGCCATGGCTTTGCACTCCCCTTGGTCACATACCTACTGCCCTTGGTGACTCTCTTACATTTGCCCAATACTTGTGTGTTTCCAAAGTGCTTTTTACTGCATTTTATCCTTTTCACAGCTGTGGGAAGCAGGCCCAGTGGATGGTTTTCTTCCCATTTAACAGTCGAAGCTCTTGTGGCCCAGAGTGAGGCAGAGACTTGTGCTAGTAACAAAGGAGACCTGGGATTGGCTCTCCCCTGCCACCCACCTGTGTACACCTGTGCTCTCGTCCATAGTTTGTGGGATGGGCTGACTGGCACCCCTTGTCTGGGGAGCTGTGGGTCTGGGGTGATGTCTTGGACACAGCAGGGCAGCCCCTGGTGCCAGCAGCTGTCATGGTTCACGAGGCCCAGGCTCCTTCCTGTCGGCTAAAATGGAGAACCAAGTTGCTTTGGCAAAGCTAGTATCCGGAGACGGTAGTGCCATGCTAGGGGTCCCATCAGACATAGGGTCCTGTCTTCCCAACACCCACGAGGTCAGAGTCATGGAGAAGCCATGATTTGTTCCCAAGATAGGGTGCCTTTGGGAGCTGTTCCCACCTTGGGGTAGTTCCATCTTGTCAACCTCTATGACTGGTGCCCGGGCTTCTGGGTTGGCCGGAGCGGGGCTGGCATCACAGCCCTGATTTCCCAGGACTGGGGAGCTGGAGCAGTTGGGCATGGTGCCACTCTGACTTGGCACAGGGACCTCCCCTTCTGTCGCCCATAGGATCTGAGGAAGCAGACCCACTTCTGACCTTGTTGTGTAGCTGGAAGGCAGGAGACCTGGCTCCTCATCCCGCTGCAGCACCTGCTCATGTGGCCCCAGGCAGGTCCCTCATCCTGGCCGGGCCTGCCTCGGTTTCTGCCCCAGTAAAATGACAGGGCTGCCCTTCACTGACGACCTCCGCGCACCCCTCCAGCTTTCAGGGTCTGTGGTCTGACTTCACCCCAAAGGAGCTGCCATCTCTCCTGGCCGCTGCCGCAGCCGCCACCACAGTCTTGTAATTATCATCATTTGCTTAATATGACCACTGAGGCCTCATGTAATTAATCTCTGGGCTCCTGGCTGAGGAGCCCTGCCTGGGCGGTCCCAGGAGGCACCCCTGCCCTCCCTGGTGACAGGGGCAGGCCCAGCAGCAGCATGTGGGAGCCCGTGCCTCTTGCAGCCTCCTTCCCTGGGCTATTTCCTGGTCCCTCCCCCACCTCAGCTTCCTCCTGCCAGCCCCTTTCTGGCTTCCCTGCCTCCCCAGACCCTGTGCTCTTCCTCCACTGTTTCTGCTGCCTCTTCGTTCCTGTTAACCCTTCGCAGCCAGGACTTCCTGCCTCCCTTAGTGGGGGAAGGGGTGCAGGGAGGGCTTTTGCCCTCCTTCCTCCCTTCACTTCTCCATCACCAGCCGAAACCCTGCTGCCGCCAGAGCCGTTCTCTTTTACCCAGAACTTTCCACTCCAGTAGCTGCGCTCTCCCCCTCCTGCCCCTGAAAACAAGATTATCTTTTCGGCAGTCACTCCCTCAGGGCCTTTGAAGCCACTGCTGTTTCCCAGGAACGGGTCTCTGGGAAGTCTTTTCCCATCTGTCCTCCTTTCCAGAGCCGGGGGTTTCAGAGATTTGCCATTAAGTTGCTGGCTTACCCACTGGTTCCCTCGGTGAATGCATTTGAAGGGACTGTAAGCATATAGGCCGGGATCTGTGCACGGGAATCTGCGCTTTGGCAACCCAGGAATGGTGTGTCCTGTCAATGCACCATCAATCCCTAGCAGTAAGTTCCCTGGAGGGCAGGTGCAGGCCTGCCCTGCTCCACAGCTGCGTTTCCTCCCTGTGCGAGGTTCCTGTGCAGAGGGCTGGGCCCTGGGGCCCTGGGGCCCTGGGGCCCTGGGCCTGGTGGGTTCGGCAAGTGGCTGTTGCTTCTAGGTTATTATGGAACAAACATCAGGAGCCAGGAGCACGTGACTGTCTTTGAGGAGTGTTCAGCCTCCATCATACCTGCCCCGGCTTCCTGGGGCCCCTCCCCACTCCCCTCTGGCTCCTAAGGTCCGTTTCCTCCTCTGGTTGGAGTTACATTCAAGTTATTTCTAGTCTATTTCAAATGAAATTCTGAAAGTGAGGGGTTTGGCTGCAGCTTTTTTCTGGAACAGCATCTCCTCTCCGCATTGCTGCTCACAGCAAAGGGCAGCAGCGACACCGCAGAAATGGGTGTTCTGGCAGTGACGTGGGCGGGGGCAGTTCTCCAACTCTGAAAGCTATCCTGGGTTTGCAGTAGGGACATCCCCCTCCTGAGAACTGCAGGGCAAGAAGCTCTGGAAGTTTGTTCTTGGCTCATGCTAACAGGGTGGCAGATTTCCGTCTCCCTGTAAGGTGCTGCTGCTTATGTCACATTGGTGACATTGGATGAGGCCACCAAATTGCCTCTTTCTGTGCATCCCTTCAAGGGAGCCTGGGAGGCCGGCCTTCTATAGACAGGGATCATGTGTGCAGGGCCACCGGTCATTTTCTTTCCTTGGCCATGGACTAGCTAGGACTTGGCAATCAGGATCGGTCTTTCCCATTTGGTAGTGGCCCCATTCTTGAACTCCAGGTACATTTCAGCCCCAGGGAAAGTCGTTGAGAAATATTAATAAGAAGTCCCAGGGGACTTCCTCCTCCTGCTGGCACCTCGGTGCCAGGTTTCCTGGAAATGCCACAGGAGAGCACCTCAAGTGCAGCCACAGGCTGGTTAACTGACATCTCCAGAGCATGGCGTTCCCAGCATGGCTCCTGCAGCCTCCTCTCCAGCTTGTCCGATTGTGGCAGGTCGCAATAGTAGCATCACTGTCACACGAAGAACACCAGACCACAGCCCCTGCCAGCCAAGGCTTTCTCCCAGCCTGATGTGCTCCCAAGAGGACACTGCTGCTTCCTGCAGCCCTGGCAGCCAGGGCAGAGACTGGGCACAGGCCAGGGTCCCCTGAGACCTGCACCCAGCACTTATGTGGAGGTTGGGGGAAGGGCTGAGAGGTGCTTCTTGGGGAGGACTTTGGGTTGGCTGCACTCATTATGGGCTCCTGGTCAGTGGCCCAGCCTTGGTTTAAAAAAGAAGTAGGCGTTTGCCTCAACTCCAGCAGGTCCTTTGAGTCCACATAGCTGCTATCCCTGACCCCGAGTAGGAGCCACCTGTAAGGTCTCAGACCAACATGCTAGGTAGGCCACTGCACCACAAAGCATGGGACTTGCTCTTCTTCTGAACCATGTGGTATTAGAATGTACTGGAAGTTCTCCCCAGAGTTGGGCCAGGTCTGCCCCTCAGAGCCATGAAAGCACCCTGGCTTCGGGGGGGGGGGGGGGGAGATTGGGGAGTGAGCAGCTCGCTGCCACCTGAGCTGGACTGCCTCCTGAGCACCTGCACCTCTGTGCCACCATGCCCTGGATCCTTTGAGAGGCAGTCATCAGACTTGCCCACTGGGCCCTTGGTGCAGCGAGGGGAACACTCGGAGCTGCTCTGACGTTCAGAGGAGGGGCAGGCCCTGTGCGCACATCAGCTCCTGCCCCTGGACCCAGCCTCGGCCACAGCCGGCCACTAGGAGCTCACCTGGCCACTGGTCTCTTCCCCTGAGCACGTGGTAAATGTGGGATTTAGACCTGAACAAGACCACTTAGTGTCCGAATACAAGGAGCAGCAGCCTGGCGGTGAGCTGTGGGTGCCAGGGAGAGAGGCCTGGGCAGCTTTCCCATGGCCCAGGAGGCGGGACATGAGCTGACGGCGGCCCAGCAGGCCTGGCACCTCCAGAGTGTCCCCTCTGCTGTGTCCTCCCAGGCTTTCTGAGTGGCCACTTGGAGGGCAGTGCAGTGTAACCCTAACATCCTCATTTTGCAAATGAGGAAACTGGACCTGGGCCTCCCGGGAAGGACGTGGGGCCAGCCATTTGGAACCTAGGCCCTGGCACCATCCGACTTCAGGCACAGGGAAGCTTAGGGCCTTCTGGGCCGAGAGCGTTCAGGCCTCTCTCTCTCTCTCTCTCTCTCTCTCTCTCTTTTCTGGGGGGAGTACTGGGGATTGAACCCAGGGGCACTTAACCACTGAGCAACATCCTCAGCCCTTTTTTGTATTTTATTTAGAGACAGGGTCTCGCTGAGTTGCTTAGGGCCTTGCTAAGTTGCTGAGGCTGGCTTTGAACTCGTGATCCTCCTGCCTCAGCCTCCTGAGCTGCTGGAATTATAGGCGTGCGCCACTGCACCTGGCACATTTGGTTCTCTTGAAGGTCTGGAGTGGATCATGGGGGCCACGCACCCCTGGATATGGGGTTGTTGACCTGGATGATGGCAGGGATGCCACTCTGGGCATGTTGCCACTCACTCTGCCAGCATCAGGTAGCCAGTGCTAGGATGAAGGTGACCAGCCCAGGAGGCCACTCTGCCTCCCATGCACCCGTACTTGCCACCCCGGCAGGAGCTTACCCCAGTGACACGTGTTTCTAACCTGCCTGTTTCCTTGGCCACCAGCCCCCTGGGGATGGACAGGAAACCCTAAAATTGCAGCTTTGGGGGCCTAATGGGCCTAATATTCAGGGACTCTGCTCAGGCCTGACCTTGTGTTTGGTTTGGGGGGTTGTTTATTTTATTTAAAAAAGCCTTTTTTTTTTTTTTTTTTTTAAAGGAAGAAAATGAAGTGCTGTGGGCAGGGAAGAATGCTGTGGCCGCCTCAGGCGTGGCTCTGAGGGGAGGGCTGGCTTCTGGCCTGGGGTCCTGCTTCCCGCTGTGCTCTGGGCCTGGGCCACAGCAGAGCTCCTGGGGAAGTAGAAGGCCCTGCCTGGCAGGTCCCCTGGCTATAGCAGGCAGGTCTTACCAACGCGTTTCCCCATGAGGGCCTTTGCGTGTCTATTGCGGCCACTCTGAGCCACATGGTAGGAAGTGGCAGTGGCTACTTCCTGGCTCCTGGGTGGGTATTTCTTGGGCCAAGCTGGCACCATTTGTGCAGGTTCCCAGGAAGATATTGTGGGGCTTCAGAGGGTTTCCCAGCGAGGCCCCATTTCCCCATTCCCAGGGCCATACCCTGCTCCTGGTGGGGTCCCCCTGGCAGCTGGAATTGCTTTCCCTATCATCTGCATCTACCTGTCTGTCCATCTCACCTGACTCTCCACTGCCATGGGAGATGTCAGTTTGTTATTTTTCCCCCTCTTTATGGCTTTTCCTCATTCCCTTTCATTTGGACTGAAATATCCCAGAGCGCAAGAACCAGGTGCAGAAGCAGAGCCCCCTGAGCTGAGCCCAGGGTTGGGAATGGTCCTGCCTTCCTGGATCACTCCAGGTGAGATCCAGGCACAGGCCTCACAGATTCCTGGGCTCTGTGCAGCTGTGTCCTTCTGCCAGGTCTCAGGCCTCTGACACATGCCAGCTGGGCCCAGGACCTCTCTGCTCAGGTCTCCTCTGCAGCCCCAGAGCAGGGGTCTCAGTCTCCGTTTCACAGACTTGCCAAGCTCCTGCTGTGTGTGAAACCGTGGGAGACTTGGTTTCTGTCCTGGTCTCCTGGGTCCATGTGAGTCCCACAAGGTGGGGCTGGTGCTATGACCAGTGTGTGGCCTGCAACAGGGTCCATGCTGGCTTCGCATACCCTTCTGGTTTTCAGAGAATGTCCTCTGAGGAGGCATCATGGGGGTGCTGGGGTCTTGGGATGCCAGGCCCTGGACCAACAGCTCCTCTTTTCCCTGCTGGACAGGGTCTGTTCCGAAGGAGTCTCAGAACGGAAACACAGGGTGGCCAGCGCCTGTCCTTGTCATCAGGGCCCTACTTCCTGTCAGAGGCAGCTGGGAGGTCATGGTGTCTCCTAGCCTGTGAGAGTGGGGGCAGGTGAGGGGTCACAGCGTCAGGATTGTGTTTACAGCAGCTTTGTGGGCTCGTGATTGTGGGTGATGCTCCTAATGAGGGCTGTAGGGCAGCAGGCCCTGGGTCCCATTGCCCCCACTGGAGCCACATTCTTTTCTAAATTTCTGGTACCAGGGATTGAACCTAGAGTCGCTTAGCCACTGAGCCATGTCCGCAACCCTGCGTAGGATTTTATTTTGAGACAGGGTTTTTGCTCAGTTGCTGAGGCTGGCCTTGAACTTGAGATCCTCCTGCCTCAGCCTCCTGAGCCGCTAGCATTACAAGTTTCATCACTGTGCGGGATGGAGCCTCATCATTGCAGTGCCCTGGGCCCACTCCATAGGGCAGGCCAGCAAACTCTCCTCCTGCCACCTGGCAGCCCGAGCCACCTCCTTCCTGTGTGAGTGCATCTGTCTGGGCTTTGTCCAGTGGTAGCCAGGCAGGGACTGTCCCTGGCTGAGTCTTCCCAGCACCCAAGGCCCTGCCTTCCCTCTGTCCTTTGTTATGCTTCCCCCCTGCTCTGTGGGCTTTTTGCTCCTCTGTCCCTGGGCTGGTGGTTCCTCACCTGTCACCCCGGCCCCCCGGTGACCTGGGATTCACCACCTGGTGACATCCTGTTTGCACTTTAGGAACCCAGCGAAGTTCTGGCCTCCCCACCCGCCAGGCGCCTACCCTCTGAGCCTCTCCTCACAGACCATGAGGCCCACGCAGCCTTTGGCTCATGCTGTGTAATATCACAGACCCAGGCCTGTGATCTCGGCAGGGTGCCTGCAGGGTAGGGTGGGTTTCGTGTGCTGTGCTCAGGCCTCAAGTCCCTAATGGTTGACTACAGTCTGGGTGACCAGGCTGGCTCATGTTGGACTCTCAGCGGGCAGGAGAGAGGCACCAAGAGGCTTAGGAGGGGTGTATTCCAAGCACAGAGAGCCTGGGCTTGTGGCTCTGAATCCTCACCAGCTTCAGATCCTCCTTGGAGGCCGGCTGGCAGCCTGCACAGCCTTCAGGGCCATGTGAGCAGGCCAGGGTTTGAGTGTGATGCCCAGCATGTCCGGTCATCACATGCCCTCATTTGGGCATTACCCTAGGAGCCCAGCTTAGTGAGAGCCAAATGTGACCATAGCTGGCTATTGGGACAGGCTGGCAAGGTTGGGCTAAAGATGGCCCAGAAGAGGGGAGTGGGGACAGCAAGATGGCATCTGGAGCTTGGAGCGTGACCTGGTGGCTCTCCCAGGCCTTGCTCAGGGGTAAGGTGAAAAATAGATGCGAGTGTGGGGCTGGTGTCAGGGCACAGCGGTCAGACCCTTGGCTGTAGCCCCCAGCAGGAAGCCCAGCGTCCACCCCACATTTTGTTCCGACCATTATGGACCATTGAGGCCAGCTTTTTTTACCCCTGAACTATTTTTTTAAGTCGAGAGCCAATCCATACAATGTGAAGTTCATCACTTTCAACGGTGTGGTGCGGTGGCCTTGGTACATTCATGATGTGGTGCAGCCTGCACCCCTGCAAGGCCAGAGCGTCTCCATCGCCCCAAAAAGGGACTTCTTGCCCATTGACAGGCCCGTCCTTCCCTTCTAGCCTGCAACAGCAGACCTGCCCTGTCTCTGTCGATTACCCTGTTCTGGACAGTCGCATGCATGGAGTCATACGATCTGGCCTTTTGTGACTGTCTTCTTTCATGTGACATAAATGGCAGGGTTCAGTTGAGCCACGCATGCGAGTGCTTTGCGCCTTTTTGTGTCTGAATAATACGCCATCATATGGATGATCGACGGGTGCATTTTGTGTATCTGTTCACCTGCCAGTGGGTGAACCCTGGCCATCAAGTGTGGCCGGAGTCCCAAAGCCAGTGCTGGCAGCCTGGGACTTCTGCAGGTGGTGGGCTGCTGAGCAGGAAGGGCGCAGGCTTCCTTGGGTCCATCTGCTGTGACCTGTGGTCAGGATTGGTGACTAGACCGTCAGGAGCAGCCACCTCCCACCAGCAGTGGCTCAACTCAGGCTCTGGGCAGGGGAGGGACGGGCACGGGCCCTGCTCACTGTGCCTCTCTGCCGTGCAGCATCCGCAGTGTTATGCAGAAGTACCTGGAGGACCGGGGAGAGGTGACCTTCGAGAAGATCTTCTCCCAGAAGCTGGGTGAGTGCAGCTGTGGTCCTGCCAGCCCAGGAACTTCACACCCTGTCCAGCTGCCCAGACCCCCAAGGAGAACCCTGAGTTGATATCCTGTCACCACCCCCAGCTGACTGGGCTGTGTCCCCTCTACCTGGCGGGTTAGCTCCCCACCCACTGGGCAAGGTGGCTGCAGGGGCTGCTCCCTAGGGAGCTGCCACCCTTGTATCTGCCAGCCCCTGGCTGTTAGCCCAGGGAGCCCCGTGATGGGGAGGGGACGGGGCCCAGTGGTCTTCTAGAGCCGCCAGGGAAGTTCCCCCTTTGGGGTTTTTGTTTTTGAGAGTTGCAGCTTCCCCTTGGCCCAGCCACAGCTGCTCTGGGCCGTTGGTAGAGCTGACAGGAAGAGGCGGGGCCCTTCCTGTGGCGCTTGCCCAGCTGTGGTGGCCCCACCCCACCCCCAAGGCCCTTTGCACAACCTGCCTCTGTGCACCCCTCACCCTTCTTCCCGGTGCCTCCTGTCTTGGAAGCTCCATGAGTCTGCTCACCAGCAGGGCCCAGGGCCCAGGACTCAGGGGAGCAGCTCTAGCCCCCAGCTCTGCTTCGGCCGGGCCTTCTCAGCCTTCCCAGCCTTCCCGTGAGCAGGATCTGGGAGTGGCCTGGCCAGATCAGGCAGTGGAGGTCGGTCTTGAAGTGTCAGTGTGCCAGGAAGCACACATTTTGGGTCCCGGGCCCATGCTCTGTGACCTTGGGAACGTTGCTTCACATCTCTGAGCCTCTCCTCATCTGGGAAATGGGACTCATGAGCTCCACTGCCCAGGACTGTCAGGGTTGGATGAGGGTAGTGTCTATAGGAGCACTTTGCCTGCTGTGGAACTCCATTCACAAGTTACTCGAAGGCACTACATTAAAAGGCTCAGCTGTCCTTGTCAGAAAGGATAGCTACAGACTCAAACAGAGGTGCCCAGGCAGTGGAGGGCATTGACAATATGAGGACACTGTCCCCAGAGAAGTGTGGAAAGCCACCAACTCAAGCGCTGTCACCTACGTCAGCTGGAGGCCAAGGAAGGAGCAGGGCTGCCCTGAGCTCTGGTCCTCCCACAGCTGCTCTGGGGTCAGGCCTCAGCCCCGCTCCCAGGGAGCCGTGAGGGTGCCCTTCCGGAGCCCCCTCACTTCTCCATTCCGCTGTTGCCCATCACCTTCCATGCCCGGCTCTGAAGCCCCCACCCTCCAGCCCACCTTCCCAGGAACCTGCCACTGCCGAGCCCAGAGTCCCCGCTCATGCCTCTGGCATATGCTGTGTGTCTGACAGACCTCCCTGAGCCTCAGCTCCCCCATCTAGCCTGTCCTCCTTGTTAGGGCTGCTGTGAAAGTCGGCCATGTGTGGAAGGGGCAGGGGCAGGGGAGGTGAAAGGGGCCTCCCTCAGAGCCGCCCCTGCAGCCTGACTCGGGTACCAGAGGTCCCGGCAGGATCCTGTCTGGATGCATCTGTCTGCATCTGCCTGGCCCACCAGTGAGTGGTGTAGCTTCAAGAGGGGGCATGAGGCCTGTGAGCTTGGATGCCGACAGGGCTCCTGGCACCAGAGCCAATCCTGCCTCTGCAGCACTGTGTGTTGCCACTTCCTTAAGAGGCAGGTTCTGGGAAGGACAGCACAGCGCCGCCCAGCCTCAAGGCTGGGAAGCTTCAGGTTGGCAGCAGCCATAGCGGCCGTGTTGCCCAACCCCTGCCTGGGACAGGGACCACCTCTGCTGCTGTCTTGGCCGGTTCTGCCCAGGGAGCCCCAAATTCACTTCATCCAGGAAGATCCCGGGAGGAGATGTGGTTCAGGGTGACCCAGCTGGTCTCTTTCAGGGTACTTGCTCTTCCGAGATTTCTGCCTGAACCACCTGGAGGAGGCCAAGCCCCTGGTGGAGTTCTATGAGGAGGTGAGGTGGGGCCTGGCCCAGGGCAGGTAGTCGGCTCAACCCTGCTCTGTGTCTGTGCGCCACCTGGCATCTTTGCCCTGTGTCCTCCAGATCAAGAAATACGAGAAACTGGAGACAGAGGAGGAGCGTGTAGCCCGGAGCCGGGAGATCTTCGATGCCTACATCATGAAGGAGCTGCTGGCCTGCTCGCACGTGAGTAGCCACAAGCCCGAATCTCCCCAGTGGCTCTGCTGCCTGAGCTGTTGGAGTGCAGAAGGGAAGGAAAGGCTGGGGAGGACTCATGGCCAACTCTGTCCTCCCTAGCCCTTCTCAAAGAGTGCCACTGAGCACGTCCAGGGCCACTTGGTGAAGAAGCAGGTGCCTCCAGATCTCTTCCAGGTGTGTGCTGGGCTTATGTCCTGCTGGCCCCACCCAACCCCACCAGGGTCCTCTGAGACCGCCCCAGATCCAGGAGCGTGGGCAGCTGGGGGTGGGGCCTGGGCAGCCACCACCTGAGGGGCCCAGTCACCCACTTCCAGCTCCCTCTGCAGCCGTACATTGAGGAGATTTGTCACAACCTCCGAGGAGATGTGTTCCAGAAATTCATCGAGAGGTGAGTGCGGGGCCCCGCGAGGGGAGGAAGAAACCTCTCAGAGGGGACAGAAGGCCATGAGGAGGAGGGACTGGGCCTTTCACTACCTGCTGCAGAAGCTCCTGGAGGTCAGATAGGCTCCGAGTCATCTCCTCCCACCTGCCCTCTCAGTACCAGACTCCTCAGGCCTGTCCCTGGATCACCCGTGCATCTTTGCCCTGGTCTCTACAGCACCCTGCCAGGCTGCCTGGCCTGAGGAGCATCCAGGTCGTGGAGTGCACCCTGCCCTCTGGGGCCGCACAACAGTCGGCATGGTGTTGTAGACATTGCGGGTTAGGGTCACAGCTCTCCAGCCATGGGGTGGGTGGCTTCACAGGGAATGAGCTCTGCGTCACTGGAGGCATGTAAGCAGCAACATGCCGAGCCCCAGGGAGGCTGTAGCAGCAGGAAGTCCGGGTTAAACCGGGTGCCCTCCTCTCTAAGCTTATCTGATCCCAGCAGGAACCATAGTTGGATGGCCGAGGCCCATGCTGCGATCCCAGGGAACGTCAGTGGGGCGGGACAGACCCATGCCAGCCTTGTTCTGCCCACTCTCTGAGGCTTACCTGAGCCTGGATTCCTTTCTTTACAGCGATAAGTTCACACGGTTCTGCCAGTGGAAGAACGTGGAGCTCAACATCCATGTGAGTGGAGCTGGTGGGCGTGGAGAGCCAGCTGGGCCCACAGCTTGGCCAGGGGGGGCAGTCAGGGGAGTCCGCCCTTTGGCCCCTGGAGTGGTAACTGTGGGCTTAGGGCTGGCATCCCAGTGAGGGAAGCTGGGGGCAGGTGATTGTGTAGCCCAGGTAGCCCGCGGTGACCCAGCTCTTGCCACCCTGCAGCTGACCATGAACGACTTCAGCGTGCATCGCATCATTGGGCGCGGGGGCTTCGGTGAGGTCTACGGGTGCCGGAAAGCAGACACGGGCAAGATGTGAGCACCCAGCTCAGCTGGCGTTTGGCGGATGCCTGAGAGGACAGGGACACCTGGAAGGCCTGGGTGTACTGGGGAAGAGCTGTGGGGGAGACCAGTGCCCCAGGCTCTTGTAGGCCCCTGCATGGGCAGTCTCAGCTGGGCCACATGCTGTCCCCTCCTCCCCGTCTTGCTTGGGCTGTCGCCTCCTGCAGGCTCCTCAGAGCTCCTCACCTGCCAGCACCTTCTGCCCTCTCTGAAGTTCTGGTTTTGTCACGTGCTTGTCCTGTGTCTAGTCTTTCCCATGAGGTGTCGGAAGCAGCTCTGGGGCCCTGCCCTACCGGGGGCGTTGGCCACAGCTATGCCTCCTTCCCCGCCTGCCGCAGGTACGCCATGAAGTGTCTGGACAAGAAGCGCATCAAGATGAAGCAGGGGGAGACCCTGGCCCTGAATGAGCGTATCATGCTGTCCCTCGTCAGCACTGGGGTGAGCAGGGGCGCCTGGGTGGGCCCCCGCACCTGGGCCAGTGACTGCACAGCCTCTGCTGACAGCCCCTCCCCCATAGGACTGCCCTTTCATCGTCTGCATGTCGTATGCGTTCCACACGCCCGACAAGCTGAGCTTCATCCTGGATCTCATGAATGGTGAGTGCAGGGCTGCCCAGGGGCCCCGGGACCAGCTGGGGCAGCAAGCTGAGTGCTGCCCCCTTGGGCTGCCTCCCTCAGGCGGGGATCTGCACTACCACCTGTCCCAGCACGGAGTCTTCTCTGAAGCCGACATGCGCTTCTATGCGGCGGAGATCATCCTGGGCCTGGAGCACATGCACAACCGCTTCGTTGTCTACCGGGACCTGAAGGTGAGGTGCCCACCCTGCCCGTCCTCACACACCTAGGTCCTGGCCTGGGACTCCCATCTCCTCCTGTTACGCCCCTAGCTCTCCCTGCAAGGCCACTTCCTGGTTCAGGTTGCAACTAGGGAAGGGAGGAGAAGACCCCACCTGGGCCTCGTCTCCAGTACCCAAGTTCTCTCGAGTGTAGACAGCCGGGCGCGGCTCACTGGGCTCCCTCCACAGCCGGCCAACATCCTTCTGGACGAGCACGGCCATGTACGCATCTCCGACCTGGGCCTGGCCTGCGACTTCTCCAAGAAGAAGCCCCATGCCAGCGTGTGAGTGCCCTGGCCAGCCCCTGCTGCCCCGCGCCCCACCCACCCACTCACGGCCTCCTTCCTCCCGCAGGGGCACCCATGGCTACATGGCCCCCGAGGTCCTGCAGAAGGGCGTGGCCTATGACAGCAGTGCTGACTGGTTCTCGCTGGGCTGCATGCTCTTCAAGCTGCTGCGGGGGTGAGCTGGGCCCCTCGGTGGGCAGTGGGGACGGGCCTGGAGACTTCCCCCAACCAGGAGGAAGCAGCAGAGGGGCGCCCACCACTGCCTGGATGTTAGGGTGGCACCACCCCAGCTTTGGATGAGGCTCATTCACGTGGCCCACGTCATTTTCCCTGTTCTTATCCTTTGACCTTGGTCTTTGACTTCTCCCACTTAGGCACAGCCCTTTCCGGCAGCACAAGACCAAAGACAAGCACGAGATCGACCGTATGACATTGACAATGGTGAGCATGAGGGTCCTGATGTGGGACAGCAGGGGTGCTGGGGGCTCTGGTGGGTGCTCAGGTCATGACTGTGGTTCTCACTGACCAGTAGAGATCTCAGAACTCTGGTCCCCCTTCGCCCCTGCGAGGCAGATCTCTTGCTCTAGGCTCTCACCCTCTATTGTCACAGTTCACGCTTGTAGGGGGCCAGTTAGGAAGCTCTAACTCCCCCCACCCCCCAAGACCTTGTCTCAAAATAAATAAATAAATAATAAAAAGGGCTGGGGATGTAGCTTAGTGGTAGAGCACCCCTGGGTTCAGCCCCCAGTTCCCAAAATAAATAAAACTGAACAACCCTGAGATGTGGGGACTACTGTTCCCCTATCTTAGAGATGAGGAAGCAGGCTCAGGGTTTAGGAACTTGCCCAAGGTCACAGAGCCAGGCTTCTTCCTCAGCCCTCAGTGTCCTGCTTCTCCCTAAAGGCCGTGGAGCTGCCAGACTCCTTCTCCCCTGAACTCCGCTCCCTGCTGGAGGGTTTGCTGCAGAGGGATGTCAACCGGAGGTTGGGCTGCCTGGGCCGTGGGTGAGTACTCTGGCTACCTGGGCATGCAGCTGTGCTGGGTCTCTGTTACAGGCTGCTTGCCCCCTAAGTCAAGGGCTGTGTCCCACTATGGAGGGAGCCCCCTCCATGGTCCCAGCCTCCTTTCAGGAGCTCACAAGTGGGTCAGACCATTACCATCCAGGCTTCTCAGGGTGGAAGAGCCACCTGCACATGGAGCTGCTGGAGCCAACCAGGCCAGCTTCCAGAGCAGCCCTGTAGCCAAGATGATGAGGAGGATAAAAGCAGCTTTGTGTGTGTGTGTGTGTGTGTGTGTGTGTGTGTGTGTGGTATTGGGGATTGAACCAGGGCCTTGTGCTTGTAAGGCAAGCACTCTACCAACTGAGCTATATCCCCAGCCCCTAAAAGCATCTTTTTATGGTTATTGAATATTACTAAGTGCTGGGCAGTGTGTTACTAAATCACCCATATTAAAACTCAATAAGCTAGGCGTGATAGCATGTGCCTATACATGCAGCTACTCGGGAGGCTGCGGTAGGAGCCTCACAAGTTTGAGGCCAGCCTCAGCAACTTAGCAAGACCTTGTCTCAAAATAAATAAATAAATAATAAAAAGGGCTGGGGATGTAGCTTAGTGGTAGAGCACCCCTGGGTTTAGCCCCCAGTTCCCAAAATAAATAAAACTGAACAACCCTGAGATGTGGGGACTACTGTTCCCCTGTCTTAGAGATGAGGAAGCAGGCTCAGGGTTTAGGAACTTGCCCAAGGTCACAGAGCCAGAAAGTGGCTGAATCAAGAACTAAGCCTGAGCTCAGCCTGACCCCTTGGCCTAGTCTTGGGTGGTACCAAGCCCTGGTCACAGGCATCTGTGTTCCCACAGGGCTCAGGAGGTGAAGGAGAGCCCCTTTTTCCGCTCGTTGGACTGGCAGATGGTCTTCCTGCAGAAGGTAACAACCCGGTTGGGGTCGCGCAAGGTCCCTGTAGCCCCTCTCCCATGCTGACAGCCCAACCCCTGTTCCACTGCAGTACCCGCCCCCCCTGATCCCCCCACGGGGGGAGGTGAATGCAGCTGATGCCTTTGACATTGGCTCCTTTGATGAGGAGGACACAAAAGGAATCAAGGTACTGGGACTTGCCTGGCCTCACACCCGAGGCCCTGCCTGGCCTTGCAGGCTCCTGCCCCTCTGTGCCCCCGTGAGGCCCTGTCAGCTGTGAGCCACACTTCCTCCTCCCCAGACCTCCTTGGGGGTGGCGGTTGGAACAGACCATCACTATGCCAGGGCCCTGGGCAGGCCTGTGGCTAATGATGTCCTGGCACCTTCTGTCCATTGGTGCGGCCTTGCTTGATGCAGCTACTAGACAGTGACCAGGAGCTCTACCGCAACTTCCCCCTCACCATCTCGGAGCGGTGGCAACAGGAGGTGGCAGAAACCGTCTTTGACACCATCAACGCTGAGACAGACCGGCTGGAAGCCCGCAAGAAAGCCAAGAACAAGCAGCTGGGCCACGAGGAAGGTGAGGCTCACGGCTGCTGTAGAAATGAGAACCAGGCTTGGGGTCCAGGCCCTCGTCCAAGGCCACAGCCAGCAAGTGGCCACACAGATCTGAACCTGGGCTTGAGCCTGCCTCTCTGGTCTCTTGTGGCAGACTATGCCCTGGGCAAGGACTGCATCATGCATGGCTACATGTCCAAGATGGGCAACCCCTTCCTGACCCAGTGGCAGCGGCGGTACTTCTACCTGTTCCCCAACCGGCTGGAGTGGCGGGGTGAGGGCGAGGCCCCGGTAAGGAGCGGGTGCAAGGTCAGGGTGCCAGGCATGGGGGTGGCCATGGGCCTGCCCCTCACCGCCTGGCCACCCCGCAGCAGAGCTTGCTGACCATGGAGGAGATCCAGTCCGTGGAGGAGACACAGATCAAGGAGCGCAAGTGCCTCCTTCTCAAGATCCGTGGTGGCAAACAGTTTGTCCTGCAGTGCGATGTGAGTAGGGGGCCCTGGTACGGGAGGGTGGCGGGGCTGCTGGCCAGGGCTGACGGCCTGGCGTGTGCAGAGTGACCCCGAGCTGGTGCAGTGGAAGAAGGAGCTGCGAGATGCCTACCGTGAAGCCCAGCAGCTGGTGCAGCGGGTGCCCAAGATGAAGAACAAGCCGCGCTCACCCGTGGTGGAGCTCAGCAAGGTGCCGCTGGTGCAGCGCGGCAGCGCCAACGGCCTCTGACCCGCCACCCGCCTGCCGCCTTTTATAAACCTCTAATTTATTTTGTCGAATTTTTATTATTTGTTTTCCCGCAAAGCGGAAAAAGTTTTATTTTGTAATTATTGTGATCTCCTGTGGCCCCAGCCTGGCCCAGCCCCCAGGGAGGGGCCCGCTTGCCTCAGCTCCTGCTGCCACCAACCCGGCCACTGTCCAGCGCCCTCCTGATCCCTGGGGCCGCCCACTCCCAGCATCTTTCTTTGTGGGACAGCGGCAGCCCCGAGTAGCCCTTCCAACCCTCCCCAGGGATGCAGCCTCACCAAGCTGTGCCACCTCAGGCCCTGTGGGCTGTGCTCTGCCATGGCACAGCCGGGTGGCCCAGCGTCCCCAACCCCAGGGAGGGCATAGCACAGGGATACTACTTGAACTTTCCCACCACAGCCCCCCCTGCAATAGAGGGACAGGGCCCTGCACTGTCCTGCCCTCTGGCCATTGGTGGTGAGGAGAGGGCCCTTGTCTCCCTGGCTGCCAAGGCCTCCTGTGGTGACTGGATCTCTTGGGCCCTCGTTGAGGAAAAGCCCCCATGTCACTGACTGACCCCATTCCTCCTTCCCTGGACACTGGGGCTCAGTCGGGAGGGTGGCGTTGGCAGACGCTCCCCACAGCCCTCCTCTTACCCACCAACCCCAGGCTCAGGACCATGGAAAGGCACCTGTGGGTTGGGCCACACCAGCCAAGCCTGGCCCCAGGTGCCCCCTGCCCTGGGCTGGCAAGGCCTCACCTTCCCGGGACCACAGCAGGCCAGCAGGCGGTGGGTGGCACAGCTGAGGGCTCCGGCTGGGGCCAGCCCTCCCCGCCCAGGCCAGTCAGTGTGCCCCCAACCCTGGCGGTCCAGCCCCACAGCCCATGTCCTGTCAGTGCCACTGCCCACGGGCACCGCCTTGCCCACCGCATGCCCCCCGTGCCAGTCGCGCTGCCATGTGTGGTGTCGCGCCTTCTCCCCCGGGGCTGGGTCGGCACCCTCCCCTCTTGTCTACTCACTCCCGGGGCGTTTCTTTGCCGATTTTTGAATGTGATTTTAGAGTGGAAAATGATACTATGCGTTTTTATAAAAAATGGTGCCTGACTCACTGGCTCGGACTCTTTGTGTCTGGTGACCACCTTTCTACCTCCACCAGACTGGGACCTGAAGGGGGGGTCTTGGTGGCTCTAGGTCCCCTTCTGCTGTAGCAGTCTCCAGGCAGGCCTAAGTCCTCTTCTGGGCTGAAATGAGGTACTCCACTCCCTCACCCACCTCCTGGGGTAGGGATCTCCTGTCCACTTCCTGGGTGAGTGGGCAAGCCCAGATTTGGGGCTCCATTTGGACTGATTTGGGCCACCTCAGCCTTACTGAGCCCCTTGCTCATCAGGCACTGTGCTAGTTTCCCTCCTCTGGAACAGGGCACCTCTGCCCTCTAGGCCATACTGGGGTCTCTGGGTCCTTGGCCCTCTCTGGTTTTGGACTCCCTTCTGGCCTCACTGTAGCCCCCAGTAGGGGTCCCTGGGCCTGAGAGCACCCCACAGCAGGCCTCTCATCTCCCCGGAGTCATTTCCTCTTCCCCTTGTCCCTGGGGGGGTGATGAGGCAGGTGTGTGCTGCTGCCCTGTCCACAGGATTCCCCTGGAAAGACTGAAGCCAAAGAATGGTGTGGCCCCAGAGGAGGAAAGCTGCTGGGCAGCATGGGCTGGGTGGGGGACTGAGGGGTCTTGGAGGAAATGGCCTTTGAACTGGACCTGCAGTGATGTGGGGGGGATGTTTCTGAGAGGGACCAGACGCTCAAAAGTGGCCCAGTTGACAGTGCACTATGGAAGGAGCTAGACTCAAAATGCCAAGCTTGACCTAGCAGGGGGCCCTCATGGAAGGGGAGTCTAAGCTTTCTTTCGCTCTGGGGGATTCTCGAAGGCTCTAACAGGGCCGGCTCTAAAAGAATGGCTGGGAGAGGAGCCAAGGGCAGGAGACAGGGACATCCCCATGATGGTATAGGCAGAGGAAGAGATGAGAAAGGCCAGAGGGAAGGGCAGGAAACTGCTGGACTTTGTGACGAGAGGTGGGACTGGGAGATGGAACACAGGGAAGCACCTTTCAGAGGCAGGACAACTCAGAGCACAGCTGACCTGAAAGGAAGAGGATGAGCATTCTAATGGGACACCTGAGCCCAGAGATGTCTTGGAGGTGGCATCAGGGTAATGGTGAGGGAAGACAGGCCCTGAACCAGGGAGAAGCCTGACTCGAGAGTCAAGGTGGGTGAGAAGGGGCTGTGGAAGAGTTGAGAGGCAGTTGCAGGAGGGCGGGCCAGTGGGGAACTGTTCAAGACGACAGGATTCCAAGGCAGGGGCTGAGAACGACCTCCCAGATTTGGGCTTGAAGAAGGCAAGAGGAAGGGACAGCCTCTCAGAAAGTTGCAGGTCAAAAGAGGACTGAGCAGTGGCTGCCAGCAGACCCTGACTTTAGAGCTGTGGACATTCAGAGACCTCTGAGTTGCTGCAGACCCCTGGACGTTACAGATGACCTGATGATACCACAGGGTGGGTGCAATCATCCAGATGCACAGGAGCCACCTGACTACAATGAGAAGGTGGGGTAGAAACAGCAATCAAACTCCAAGTCCAGGCACTCCAACATGAGGCCACCCTTGAGCAGGAGCTAAATAGCCCTAAGCCCTTCTCCATCGCACTATCTAGTCATTTTACAAAAAGAGAAAACAAGACCATAGGTTCAGCCTGGGCTGCAGCCTCAACCCCCAACAAAACCAGGACCAGAGACCCCAGGACCGGCCTCCCAGATCGAGGGGCGGAACTGAGCTAAGACCTGCACCCTAGTTCCGGTGTGGGTGGAGGTGATGGCTCTGTTTTGAAACCCTGTCTCTCCTGAGGTTGGCAGCAAAGTGCATCCTCTGCAAAACCACCCCCTGTGGCGGTGGCATTCACCGTGGACTGTCCTCCACCAGGAAAGCTCTGGCGCTAGGTGGACCTGCGTTTCCCTACTCCTCCACAATCCCATCCGTAACTCGAATGTCCTGGGGACCGCCTCCCCGCATCACTGAGTCCAGTGACATTGGCCCAAGTCTTTGGGGAAGGGGCTTCAGGCTCAGCTAGCCAACATTTAGAGGCAGCTGCTGGATGCTCATCTCCAGAACGCTGAGTGCTCTGGCCAGAGGTGATGGGGCCAGCACCTTCCACTTCAGCGGCACACACAGGCATAGTCGGTGACCGCAGGAACCCACCGGGGTTAGGGAGACAGGGCATGGACGGGGATTGGCCAGGGAAATGCGAGTGACCCACTGACAGCAGGACGCGGGCCAGCTGCGCACGCACGCGCACACGCGCGATACCCCTCGGGGCCCACTCTCCGCCCCGAGTCGAGCCGCCCCGCCCCCGGACCTCCTTCCTCCCCTTCCGGACCGGCCGAGGAGGGTATCTGCGCAGGGCCTGGGGCGCCCCCTGCAGGTCGTGGGCGGAGCTGCAGTGAGGCCCCGCCCTCAGGAACGCCCCCAGCAGACCTTTGCGGGGCTTACTCCGGGGCAGAGACCCTGTCCTGGCTTTTCCCCGAGCGCTCGTGGTATTCCTGGTGGCTGGGCAGCGCCCCAGCCCACTCGCAGCGCGAGGGCCGTGCTGCGGTTACCCCCGCTGCGGGAGGCGAGGGGGCTCACGACCCGACGCCCCGCCCCGTCCCTGGAAGCCCCGCCCACCAGGGCCCCTGCCCCGCCCTCTCTGCCTCCCGCGCCGCTGCCGCCGCTGCTGCCGCGGGGCTGGCTGGGCTGCGGTGGGCGCAGCTGGGGCGCGGCTCCGAGCCGAAGCTAGGGCAACGCGCCAGGCCTGAAGCCGAGCGGGGCTGGCCACCCCCGCCGCGCCTGCTTGCCCGCCCGGGATGCGGCGCTGAGGCCCAGCATGGCCGGCCCGGGTCCCACCTTCCCGCTGCACCGGCTCGTCTGGGCAAACCGGCACCGTGAACTGGAGGCCGCGCTGCACAGTCGCCAGGTGAGGCCACACAGGGCACCCGGCCGGTCCGCCGGGCCCCTACCCAAGGCTGCGGTCTCCTTCCTGGGTGCCGTCCGCCCCTGCTCAGCTCCGCGTCCGCAGCCCCGCTTCCCAGCCCCAACCTGATCCGAAGCCCAGGTCACCTGCCCTCGCACCAGAGCCCTGGCCCTGTCTCTGAGCGTCGGGCCTTGAACCATGCTTAACCCCCTCACACTGCATCAATTCCCCGAACTCTCCGGCGTCACACTTGAGCCAGGCTGAAAACAAGATCCCCGTTCATGGTGCCTGGGCCGGACCATACTCGACATTTCTCACTCTCATCTCTGTCTAACCAGACCCCACCACCAGGCCCCCACGCTCTGCCTGTGGCATTAGACAAGGGAGGTGGGCAGTCCCTTCCCACCCGTCCCCTCCCCTCCCCTGCCAGGACACACCGGCCACCCTCTGCCATCTCCCTGGCCTGGCTTCCTCCTGATTTCCCATAGTAACTGTATTCCAGGTTCAAACCCATAGCCTCCTTGCCTTGTCCTCTCCTCTCTTGCCTGTGCTGAGTGTCTCATCTCCCTCAGCACGACATTGAACAGGAGGACCCCCGAGGTCGGACCCCCCTGGAACTGGCTGTGTCCCTGGGGAACCTGGAATCTGTGAGAGTCCTCCTTCGACACAATGCCAACGTGGGGAAAGAGAGCCGCCAGGGCTGGGCAGGTACTGCAGAGGGCGGAGGGGCTCCCTTTGAGACTAGCAGTAGGGTTGGTAGGCGGAGTGAATGGCCAAGCCTGGGACCACAGGGGAGGCTTCCCTCAGCAGCCACCTGTCCCCAGTCCTGCAGGAGGCAGTCAGCACTGGAGACCCAGAGATGGTGCAGCTGGTGCTCCAGTACCGCGACTTTCAGAGAGCCACTCAGAGGCTAGCTGGCATTCCAGAGTTGCTCAACAAACTCCGCCAGGTATGGCAGGGTACATGATATGGCCAGCAAGGGGGTTGCCATCCTGGTCACACACACACCCATGCAGGTCTGACCTTGGAAGAGCACCCAGCCTGCGCAGCATGCTTTCCCACCACAGTCTTGACCCCAGCCCAGGGTCATGTAGAAAGGAGAGGATCCCAGGCCTGGAGATGAGCTCGGGCCCTTTGAAAGAAGAGCCTTCACTGTCTTAGAGGGGCCCTTGGTGCCAGAAATCTCTGCAGTTTTAGACTTTGGGTCTCCTGGAGAATGCAGATTTCCTAAAAGGAGATCTACTTACCAGATATGGCCTGCGCTCCAGAATGCCTGGTTCTATGCACTGTCTGCCTTTCTGTAAGCAGGAGTGCAGCTATCTCAGGTCCCCGCAACCCCAGGAGCAGTCATGAAGAGGTCAGTGTGCCCTTGACTGATGGGGACTCTGAGACACAGGCAGCAGAGGCTTTCTTTCCCAAGACCCCGATGGGCTTGTGACCAGATTGAGACCAGACCAGGCCTACAGATGCTTACAGCTTCCTTAGGCTTAGACCACATTAGGGCCCTGCTTGGCCCAGCCCCTCCTTGGTTGGGCTTTGGGGGATGGGGCATACCTGGGCCATGGCAGTACATCGAGACTTGTTGGGGTCCCACAGAGTGGCGGTGGACGAGTCCCCAGGCCTGCTGACCCCCAGCACCAGGCAGGTGCATGAGCCTGATGCGCATCTCTGGTCTCTCTCAGGCCCCTGATTTCTACGTGGAGATGAAGTGGGAGTTCACCAGCTGGGGTGAGTGGGGATCCCTTGAGGTCCAGGGACTTGGAGTGGAGACTTTGGGGAAGAGCCCTAGTGACCTTGGCCCTCCCTGCAGTGCCCCTTGTGTCCAAGATGTGTCCAAGTGATGTGTACCGCGTGTGGAAGCGGGGGGAGAGCCTGCGGGTGGACACCAGTCTCCTGGGGTTTGAGCACATGACCTGGCAGCGTGGCCGGAGAAGCTTCATCTTCAAGGGCCAGGGTGAGCTCTGGGACACTCGTTGCAGGCACGAGTCACACTGGCACCCTTGGATTCTCCAGTGGCTTCTGAGGACAATACTGTTCTTTCTCTATACTCTCCAGATGTGGAAATCGAGGTTGGGGGTTGGGGTGGATCCAGGGGCTGAGGCTGTACCCACTTAGCAGCAGGTGGCTGAGGGCAGCCTGTTGGTGGGGCCTGGCACTAATCTGTCCCTCCTCCCTACACCCCTGTGGCTGGCAGAGGCAGGAGCCCTGGTGATGGAAGTGGACCATGACCGGCAGGTGGTGCACACGGAGACACTAGGGCTCGCTCTGCATGAGCCTGAAGCACTGCTGGCCGCCATGCGGCCCAGCGAGGAACATGTGGCCAGTCGCCTCACCTCCCCTATCGTCTCCACCCACCTGGACACTCGCAATGTGGCCTTTGAGAGGTCCGTTGGGGCCTGGCACACCATGGGTTGGTTGGGGAGAAGTAACAAGAGCCACCATTAGTGAGAGCACGGCTTTCTTGAGGCTCCCTACTGCTGAGGACTCTGGAGGAGTAGCCAGCTTAAGGGGCTACTCAGATGAGGGGGTTGCCGGCCCAGCATCTCACTCAGGCTGCCTATGATGGTGGGCCTCCCGTGGCCTCCCCCTGCCATTTATAGTGGCAGTGGCCTTCCAGGGGTGGAAGGGGCTAGATCAGAATGTCCTCAGTTTCTCAACTTTTGACCTCATGTATTTTCCATGAAAACAAGGGTTTAGGCAGTGGGGACAGCCATTTGCACAAGCGTGGGCCCCTCTGTCTGGGGCAGAGTCCTCCAGGTAGCCAAGGAACCTGCACTTGGGCAAGAGTGTTATTTCCCACTGGGCATGGTGGCACAGCCTGTAATCCCAGCAACTTGAGAGGCTGATGCAGAAGGAAGGCAAGTTTGAGGTCAGGCTGGGCAACCTAGCCAGGCCCTCTCTCAAAAGAAAGTTTAAAACAGTGCTGGGGGTGTAGCTCAGTGGTAGAGCACCCCGGGTTCGAGCCCCAGTGCCAAAACAAACAAAGTTTTCTCTCTGAAAACGCACGCCTCCAGTTCCAATAACAGGCTTTGGAAACACTTTTTTCATTAAAGTAGCTTTATTGAGATGATTTTCACGTAGCATAGCATTCACCCATGTAATGTGCTCAAGTCAGTGGTTTTGATATATTCACAGATACATGCCATCACTACAGTCGATTTTAGAACTTTTTTTCCACATCAAGAAGAAACCCTTTAGCTATCACTGCCCTCCCCGCTCCCCCATCTCCTCCCCCAACCCTAAGCATCTACTAATTTAATTTCTGACCTATAGATTTCCCTGTTTTGGACCTTGATATGATGGGATTTGAAAATTACTTGGCGTACTGTTGTCCAGGTCCATCCAGGTGGCAGCATGTAGCTGCTTGTATGGCCAAGTCCATTGTGTGGGTCACATTTGTTTATTCATTAGTCCATTGACAGACATTTTGGTGGTTTCCACCTTTTGACCATTATGAGTGATGCCACTATAAACATTTGAATACAGGTTCTTTGGGGACCTATGTTGTAATTTCTCCTGGTTCTATACCTTTGGGTGGAATTGCTGGGTTATGTGGTAACTTGATATTTAATTATTGAAGGAACTGCCAGATTGGTTACAGAAGGGCTGTGCCATTTTCCATTCCTACTAGTAGTGCATGAGGGTTCCAATTTCTCCACATTGTCACCAATACTCATTGTTTTTCATACATTCACGTTTTTTTGATCACAGCCATCACACTGGATGTGCAGTGGTCTCTCATTGTGGTTGTGATTTGCATTTCCCTAATGACTAGTGATGTTGGACATCTTTTCCTGTGCTATTTGGTCATTTATGTATCTTCTCTGGAGAAATGACTATTCAGATCCTTTACCCATTTTTTAAGATAGGTTTTCTTTTTCATATTTATTGGAAAGCATTCTTTGTATAGTCTAGATATATGTCCCTTATCAGATATGTTTTGCACATCTTCTTGACAGAGTCCTTTGAAGCACACAAGTTTTTAATTTTCATGATGGACAGTTTATTTTTCTTTTGTTGATCATTCTTTTGGTGTTGTCTCTAATAATACATTATAAATCTGAGGTCATGGAGCTTTTCCCTGTTTTCTTCCAAATGTTTTCTAGCTTTAGCTCTTACATTGAGATCTTTGACCCATTTTTTGAGTTAATTCCTGTGTGTAGTAGAAGGTAAGAGTCCAGCTTCATCTTCTCTGACTACCCAGTTGTCCTAGCACCATTTTTGAAAATACTGTGCTTTACTCATCGCATGATCTTGCCACCCTTATCAAAAATCAGTGACAAATTCAGAGTATGGGTTTTCCTCTGGACTGTCAGTTCTGTTCCATTAGTCTATAAGTTTATCCCTGTGCTAGAACTTTAATCTCTGTTGTTTTGCAGTAAGTTTTGATATTGAAACGTATGAGTCAGCAACTCAGTGAGGCCCTAAGCAACTTAGTGAGACCCTGTCTCAAAATGAAAATTAAAAAGGTCTGGGGATGTGGCTCAGTGGTTAAGTGCTGCTGGGTTCAATCCCCAGTACAGGGGCTGGGGAGATAGCTCAGTCGGTAGAGTGCACAAGGCCCTGGGATCGATCCCCAGCAAAAAAAAACAAAAAACAAACAAACAAACAAAAAAACCCAATCCCCAGTACAAAAAAAAAGTGGCAAGAGCACTTATTTGTGTAGTTCCTAATTTGTTGAATGTTTTTATCATAAAAGAGTATTGTCAAATGCTTTATATGATCATCTGACTTTTTTTTTTTTAATTCTATTGGGACTGAGGTTGTAGCTCAGGGGTAAAATGTGTACTTAGTATACATGAGGCCCTGAGCACCACATTAAAAGAAATTCTGGGGGTTGGGATTGTGGCTCAGTGGTAGAGCACTTGCCTAGCTTGTGTGAGGCACTCGGTTCGATTCTGAGCACCACATCTAAATAAACAAAATAAAGGTTCATCGACCACTAAAAACAGAAAAAAGAAAAGAAAGAAAATCTTGATATGATACATTGTATCAGTTGATTTTTTTAATGTTGAACCAACCTTGCATTCTTGTGATAAATTTCACATAGCTGTGATGTATAATTCTTTTGTGTGTGTGTGTGCTGGAGACTGAATGCAGGGCACTTTATCACTGAGCTATTTCTCCAGCCCTTTTTATTTATTTATTTATTTATTTTGAGACAGGTTCTTGCTAAGTGGCAGAGCCTGGCCTCAAACTTGCAGTCCTCCTGCCTCAGCCTCCAGAGGTGCTGTGATTACAGGCATGTGCCATTGCACCTGGCTTGTAATTCTTTACATATCTTGTAGAATTTTGTTGCTTAGTATTGTCCATATTCATAAGAAATATTGGTCTGTAGTTTTCTTTCTTTTCCTTCTTCTAGGCAAATGCTCTACTGTTGAGCTACAACCCAGCCTGTAGTTTTCTTGTGATATCTGGTTTTGGTGTCTGGCTGATGCCTCACAGAATGAGATGTGAAGTGTCACCTCTTCATTTGTTTTTTGGAAGAGTTTGTGAATAACTGCCCTTAATTCTTCCTTAAATGATTGTTAAAATTCAGTGGTGAAGCCATCTGGTCCTGGGCTTTTCTTTGTGGGTAGTTTTTATTATTATTATAGTTATTATTTTTTTGTAGCTGTAAATGGACACAATACCTTTATTGTATTTATTTATTTATTTATTTATTTATTTATTTTTTGGTACTGGGGATTGAACTCAAGGGCATTCAATCACTGAGCCACATCTCCAGCCCTATTTTGTATTTTATTTAGAGATAGGTCTCACAGAGTTGCTTAGCGCCTCGCCATTGCTGAGTCTGGCTTTGAACTCGTCATCTTCCTGTCTCAGCCTCCTGAGCCGCTGGGATTACAGGCGTGCATCACTGCGCCTGGCAATACCTTATTTTATTTATTTATCTTTATGTGGTGCCGAGGATCAAACCCAGTGCCTCACACATGCTGGGCAAGCACTCTGCCACTGAGCCTCAGCCCAGCCCCTTTATTATTATTGTTAATCAATCTCTTCAGTTGTTACAGGTCTATTCAAATTATCTATTTTTTCTTAAATTAGTTTCTGTCATTTAGGCCTCACTGGGAATTTTTTCATTTCATCTAAATTATCAAATTTATTGGAGATAAGTTATTCCATCATATTCTTTTGTGATTTGATTTATTTCTGTAAGGTCATTAGTAATGCCCCTTCTTTGATTTCTGATGTGAGTCTTCTCTTTTCCTCCCACTTGATCAACCTGGCTAAAGGTTTATCAAATTTGTTAATCTTTTAAAAGAACCAGTTTTTGGTTTCATTGATTTTTCTCTTGTTTTTTTTTTTTAATTTTCTATTTCAATTAAGTTTTACTCTAGTAATTATTATTTCTTTCTTTCTACTTGTTGTGGGTTTAGTTTGCTCTTATTTTTCTACTGTCTTAATGGGGAAGGTTAGGTTATTGATTTGAGAGTTCTCTTCTTTCTGAGACGGAGTCTCATTCTGTTGCCCAGGCTGGTCTTGAACCCCTGGGTGCAAATGACCCTCCTGCCTCAGCCTCTTAAGTAGCTGGGACTACAGGTGTGCCCAGCTGTTCTTCCTCTCCTTTTTCTTTTCTTTCTTTCATTCTTTTTTTAAATTTTTAATTTTTTTTATTTTTTGGCAGTGCTTGGGATCAAACTCAGTGCTCCAAATATGCTAGGCAAGTGCTCTACCACTGAGCCACATTCCCACCCCCAAAAGTCAGCTCATCTTCTTTCTTAATATAGGCATTTACAGGTGTAAAATTTCCTCTAAGAATAATTTTAGATGTGTTCCATAAGTTTAAGATGTTTTGTCTTCATTCCATTAGTCTTAAAGTATTTTTTAATTTTTTAGTTTATTCTTTGAGCTATTGGTTTTTTAGAAGTGTATTGTTTACTTTCCATAAATTTGTGAGTTTCTACTTTTCCTTCTGTTTGAAATAAATATTTTAAATTAGAATATTTCTAATTTCATTCCATTTTGGTTGGAAAAACATACTTTGTACATCTTCTATCATTTCAGTTTTACTGAGGTTTCTTTCTTTCTTTTTGCGGGGTACCCGGGGATTGAACACAAGGGCACTCGACTACTGAACCACATCCCCAGCCTGATTTTGTATTTTCTTTAGAGACAGGGTCTCACTGAGTTGCTGAGGGCCTAAACTAAGTTGCTGAGGCTGGTTTTGAACTCAAGATCCTCCTATCTCGGCCTCCCTAGCTGCTGGGATTACAGGTGTATGCCACCATGCCCAGCTCTTTCTTTTCTTTTCTTTTTTGTAACAAGTTTGGAAACTGTTCATTATTCAACAACTAACCATTGAGCACATATTCCATGCCAGGACCTTTTGAAATGTTGGAGATAAAATGATAGAACAGACCAAAAGCCCTTCCCTTGTGGAGGTAGACAGGTAAACAAGATAAATAAAATATATAGTGCGGTAGTGTGACGATGACAATTGGTGAGGAGGAAAAAAGTGACATGGGGAAGGAGCATAGTATTGGGAGGAAGTTTGAATTGCAGCGGCCTGGGAAGGCTTCACAGCAAAGGAGACCTGGAAGGAGGGGAGGAGCCATGGGTGGCTTTGTGGGAGACAAGTCCCCCAGGCAGGGTTTATGAGGTTTCTTGTGTGGCCTCACCTATGGTTTATCCTGACGATCTCTGTGGGTACACTTAAGATATGCATCCTTTTGTTGTTGGATGGAGTTCTCTCAGGATATGTATAAAGTCTAGTTAGTTTATAGCATTCATATTTTTCTGTCTCTCTGTTGATCTTCTGCCTGTTTGTTCTATTCATTATTGAAAATGGGGCATAAAGTCTCCAACTATTTTTGTTGAATCAGACGCATTTTTATTTTTGATTTTTCTTTAGGGAAAGCTTTGGACCTGGGCTGGGGATGCAGTGCCAAGGCTGAGCACTTGCCTAGCACGTTCAGGGCCCTGGGTTCAGCAATTAAAGAGATGATGTTCTTATTCATTGTTACCCAGCTTCAATACTTCACCTTTGGTTTTTTTTTCTTTTTTGGTACTGGGAATTGAACGCAAGGGCTTTCTACCTTGGAGCTGCATTATCAGCTTTTTAAATTTTTTTTTATTCTCAGACAGGGTCTTGCTAAGTTTCCCAGTGCCTTGAACTTGCAAGTCTCCTGTTGCTGGGATTATAGGCCGTGCCACTGTGCCCAGCGATTTTACTGGTCTTACTGAATCTATCCTTCCTTATCTTTTTCTTTCTTTTCTTTTCTTTTTTCTCCTGGAATATTTTAATGCACATCCTAGGTATCATATCTCTTTTGTCGTTGTTGTTGTTATTTTACTTGCTTTAATTTGATATCATATCTTCTTAACATTAAATGCTTCTGCACATGACTCTTAACAGATAAGGATATTTTTTAATACAGTCCTGACACCATTATCAAATCTAATAAAATTGATAATTCCTCAGTATCTTCTAGTCCCCAATTCTTGTTCCATCGTCCCCCGCTGTCCAGGCACCCTCTCCAAGGCCCCTTCATGTTGCACAATGGGAAGGAACCCTGGTAGTTGGGCAGCCAGGGTCAGCTAGTTGGGCTTCGGGCCAGGTGTAGCAGGTGCATGTTCTCAGAAACTCTGTTTGGTCTGTTGCAGGAACAAGTGTGGCATCTGGGGATGGCGGTCGGAGAAGATGGAGACTGTCAGCGGCTACGAGGCCAAGGCAGGAGAGGCCAGTGGTGGGGCTGGGGTCAGAGATGGAGCCCAGAGGCTCAGCTACTCCACACTGGGAGAGCTGCAGTAGTGTGACTCTGGGAAGCCCAGCGAGGCCAAGGGAAGTCACTGGGCCCAGGGGGCTGAGGGCCTGGTCCCTGCTGAGCCCACCCAGAGATCTGAGATCCAATGGGAAGAATTTTATTCTTGGCCTTTGGGCTGCATCTTCTCGTTGGTGACTCCTGGGGTTCAGACCCTGCCATCTCCATTGTGGGGAGCAAGATCTCATCTTCCCTCTTGTCCCCTCGGGGGACAGGACAGGAGGACATGGGTCCTGTACTGGTAAAGATGAGTGTGGGGAACAGGCTCTGATCCCCAGCTGCCCATGTCCTCTCTGCTCCCCAGGTGTACAGTGCCACCAACATGGAACTGGTGACACGCACACGTACGGAGCACCTCTCTGATCAGGACAAGTCGAGGAGCAAAGGTAAACCCAGGTGCGCCTGCCCACTACCCAGTCATACCGTGGTCTGGGGTCAGGGCTGAGAGGATCAAGGGACAAGCCAACTCATTCTGAACTGCCCCCTCTCCCAGCAGGAACTCCCAGGTGGAGGGTGGGCAGGGCAGTGCGGGCAGTGGCCCAGAGTCCCCTCATGGGCTCCCACCCTTCTCCTTAGGGGGGAAGACTCCGTTCCAGTCCTTCCTGGGGATGGCCCAGCAGCACTCCTCCCACAGTGGGGTGAGCAGGGCTGGGGGAGGAGCTGGGCCTGCCTGAGCCCGGGTGGGCAGGGCTTCGCTCTTCATCGGAGGGCTAAGGTTCCGCCCTGGGCCACAGGCTCCTGTGCAGCAGGCAGCCAGCCCCACCAACCCTACAGCTATTTCCCCCGACGAATACTTTGACCCCAGCTTCAGCCTGGAGTCCAGAAACATTGGGCGCCCCATCGAGATGTCCAGCAAAGTACAAAGGTGAGGTCTGGGGACTAGCTGGGGCCTTCCTTTAGGGACCAGGAAGCCACTTGGACCCCCTGAGCCCTTGCAGACCCTTGTAATACCTGGGGCCCATTATATTGAGGGACCTCCTCCCTTGGTGGGCTGCTCCTTGGAATCTGCTCCAGAGGGCAGAAGCCATGACTTTCTTATCCAAGGTCCTGAGCACTCAGCATGTGCTTTGGCCTAGAGAAGTAGTCACATTTCTCTGACGAATGAATGAATGTGTGGCACCACTCATGTATGCATTTTATTCAATGCAACCAGCACAGGCTGGGGACCAGGGCGTGGCAGAGTGGGAACAGCCCATAGGAAGGGCTTACAGCTCTGCAGCCTCGGGCTGTGTCCTGGGGAAACATCTCCCACTCTGGAGTCTGGTTCCCCCTCAGTGAAATCAGAAGTCACACTTGCCTGCCTGCCTCCCTGCCCGCCCACCAGGATCTGACAGTCAGGTGCACATGGTCACACAGTGGACACACCTGTACAACAGGCCCAGCACTCTCCTGGCCACCTCAGGTAGAGCTGGGATTTGAACCCCAGCAGTCCTGATCCCTGGGCTGTGCTGGACTTGAAAGTACAGCCAAGTATGTGGTGCTGACCAGTTCTGGGTGGAGGTGGAGGAGGGGGCTGTGGACGAGGTCCAGGGAGAAGCCCCTGCAGGCCTTAGACCAGAGGAGTGGGCACAGAGCCATCACAAGTGCCCATCTGGGGACAACCCCAGGACACAAGCTCCCAGGGAGGTAGGCAGGGACAGTTGAGAAGGGAGGAGTCCCAGGCTCATGGAAGGGCCATCAAGAGAGTCCCTGACCTCTGTCCTATGTTTGGCTGGGCAGGTTCAAGGCCACACTGTGGTTGAGTGAGGAGCATCCCCTTTCCCTGGGTGACCAGGTGACACCCATCATTGACCTGATGGCCATCAGCAATGCTCACTTTGCCAAGCTACGTGATTTCATCACCCTGCGCCTCCCACCTGGCTTCCCTGTCAAGATCGGTGAGGGGGTGGCCCAGGGCAGCAGTGGGACTTCCCTGGAGACAGGGGTCAGGCAGCTCAGGCCTGGCTGTCTCCTTACAGAGATTCCCCTCTTCCACGTGCTGAATGCCCGCATCACCTTTAGCAACCTGTGTGGCTGTGATGAGCCCCTGGGCTCCGTGTGGGTACCCGCCCCCAGCACTGCCGTGACCGCTTCAGGTAGCACCTCAGGGTCAGAGGGAGGCTGCAGCTTTCTGGCTGTTGAGTCCGGGGAGCTGAGTTGGCTCCTCTGCCACTCTGCAGGGAGCCCTTTCCCGTGTGAGGTAGACCCCACCGTGTTTGAGGTGCCCGAGGGGTACAGTGTGCTGGGCGCAGAGCGCAGTGAGCCCCTCCGAGACGAAGATGATGACCTGCTGCAGTTTGCCATCCAGCAGAGCCTGCTTGAGGCGGGCACAGAGGCTGAGCAGGTGGGACTCAGGCCGGGGCTGGGCACTGGCTCTGCAGCCACAGGGCTGAGGTGACAACTCTGGGCTCCCGGCCACTGTAGGTGACTGTCTGGGAAGCCCTGACCAACACGCGTCCCAGCACTCACCCTCCTCCGCAAGACGCGGTGTATGAGGAGCAGCTTCAGCTGGAGCGGTGAGGCCCTACCTGGCCCAAGCCCCTGGCAACCCCTGGTCGGGGTGGGTAGCAGGGAGATGCTGGTCTCAGGACCCCTTCAAGGCTACCTTCAGCAGCAAGGATGCCTGCAACCAAAGGTGGCATGAGGGATAGGAGAGACAGGTCCAGCTTGGCTCTCTCTCTGCCACTGTCCTTGTCCTCTCATGTACCCAGCCCCTTGGCTTCTCCCTCAACCTTCCCAATCACTGGTCTACTCTCCCTCTCAACTTTGCTGGGCAGGGCTCTCCAGGAAAGCCTGCGGCTGTCCACAGAGTCCAGGGGTCCAGGATCCCCTCAGAGGACACCCCCATCCCCTGTCCCTCCGAGCTTTGAGGAGCAACTGCGACTGGCCCTGGAGTTGTCTTCTCGGGAGCAGGAAGAGCGGGAGCGGCGGGGGCAGCAGGAGGAGGAGGACTTACAGCGGATCCTGCGGCTGTCGCTCACTGAGCACTGAGCCGCCAGGTCCTGGGAGAATGTCCCAAGACACTCCCTCTACCTGCTTTTGTAATTCATTTATTTATTTACAAACTACTGCTGAGCTTGGGGCCTGGTGCCCTAGGGGTGGGCTGGCCGTGGGACCAAGATGGAAATAAACCCTCAGCAACAAGCTTGCTGTACTCAATGGGCTGGAGCTGGGAAAGGGGACACTGCAGAGGGCACTGAGAGACACCCTGGGTGATGATCTCAGACCCGGCTTTGAATCCTGGCCATGGCTCCCTTAGCTTTTGTGAGCCTCCATTTCTTTACCTGTCAGGGAGGAGACCACTTCTATCCCCCAACACACCTGTCAGGCCTACAGAGCAGGTGCTGCATAAACAATTCCCCTGAGCCCTGCCCCACTTACTGGAGACCCAGGTTCCTCCTGCCATCCCTGGCCTTCCTGAAACCCGGCCCATACTCTTGGAAAAAGAGGAAAGGCCGGGTCTCCAGACCTACTCAGCCCCCATTTCCTACCCTGACTCTAGCTTGTGCCATCAGAGTGACTTTGGGCAAGTCACTTCCCTCTGCAGCTGTAAAACAGGCTTATCCCTGCCCGCCTCCAGTTGGAACTGAGAAAGTGTCGGGAGCTTCCTGGGAAATTTCTGCAGTCCAACCGCATTTCTCTGGAAACTCGCGCCTCCCAAATATCCATGCAAAGTGGAGGCGCGAAGGCCAAGCAGAAAGAAGGAATGTTTGGGGTAGAATTCCTCCACTTTAAGACTCACTGTGCCTGATCCTTAGTCCCTGCCTCCCTAGAATCTACCTCTACCGGGTAATAGATTGGTTGAGGCCTAAAAGGGCTCAGGTGATCTAACTGGGCGGAGCACTGAGGGCCGGGGTAGGGGCAGGGGAATGGGCAGGGGCGCTTCCTGGGAAGAGCGACCCAACGCAGGAGTGTAAGGTAGGTGCAACGCACCTGCGCCCCACCTCCGGCCCCACCCGCACAGTGGATGGGCGGGGCGAGGCGGGCCGCACGGGAGAGTCGAGAGGGGAGGGAACCACGGTCGCTCAGTGCCGGCTCTGCGAGCCCAGCTGGACTAGAGTCTGGCCCTTTAAGGGCCGCCCCCGAGGAGGTGCCAGGCCGTGGTGGCTCCAGTCTTTCCTTCCTGGTCTTGCGGGGCAGGGACTATCCGTGGGGCTGTGAGAGGGGGCCGTGCCTGGTGCTCGCCCAGGTGGCCCCGGCCTGGGTCCATGGCCTTGGTCACAGTGAGTCGCTCGCCCCCGGCCAGCGGCCACTCCACGCCTGTGGGGCCCACGGTGAGTCTGGTTTGGTGCTGCCCACGCAGTCGGCTGCCAGCTGGGCCTGGGGAGTGCGTCCTGCCCGCAGCCTCCTCCTATGCCTGGGGGTGGGCGAGAGGAACCTCGAGTCTCAGACTCGAGGGGCTTGCGGGGGGGGGGGGGCTTTGGGCTCCCGGGAACCCCGCCGAGCAAGATCCGGAGTCCTGAGCGCCAGCCCCTTTGCGGAGGCCCAGACCCCGGCTATCCCCGGGCACATCCTCGGCATCCCCCAGCCCAGCCGCCCCGCCGCGCTTCGCTGTACTTGAACTCGGGCTTCCATAGTACCTCCCCGCAGGGAGCGGCCTGGGAAGGGAATTGACAACTGACACCTTTTCTCGTCGCACCCCCAAAGAAGGGCAGCGTAACTCCCCCTCCCCCGTGCCACCCTGAGAAGGGAGGGAAGGAGAGTCCTCCGAACCCTCACGCTCGCCTGGGGCTGCTTTCTCAGCAGGACCGGGCTGCGAGGCACAGAAGCCAGCTCCAGCGCAGGTGAGCACCTTTCCTGGGACACCAGACGCCTCCATCCAGTCCAAGCCCATCCTGGACTCCAGGTGTCAGGGACAGAGGGCTCCCTGGAGAATTCGCAGCCAAACTCTAGTGCATATGGGGGCCTTGGCTCTAGGGTCCTGCCTGGGGCCCAGCTGGCTCTGGGCAGATGCCTCAGGCTACCTTGACCTTTACCTTCCTCCTGGTCAGTTGGCACTCCTTCACCCACTCCAAAGGGCAGGATAAGATGGCAGGGCCTGACTCCTGCCGACTCTGGGGAGGGGGTCAACAATCCACTTCAAGAAGTCCCCCAGGGATTCAGACGTCCCCTAAAGTTTGGGAATCCCAGGGCCATAATGATCCCCCACGACCCTGCCAGGCAGAGCTTCGCAGTGCTCCGTGGGGCTGTCCTGGGACTGCAGGATGGGGAAGACAGTGGTGATGCAGTTGAGGCCGGCTCTGAGACAGCGGAGGAACCTCAGGATGAAGAGTCGCCCCTTGGGGACCAGATGGACAACCGGCAAGGGCCCCGGGAACACGTGCAGAGGCAGCACCTGCACCTCATGGTGGAGCTGCTGAGGCCACAGGATGACATTCGTCTGGTGAGGGGCCATCTGTAGCCCCCACCTGGAGGTGGTGGAGCCCCTGTGTGTCTGTTGGGGGCACCCTGAGCAGTGGAGAGGTTACCCAAGCATGAGAACCCTGCTGTTTCAGCTACTGACATTTTAACAGGGCGAGGTCATGGCTGCCGGTCTCTGGAGGGCTGTGAAAGGACAAGGGAGGTTTGTCCTGCAGGAATGCCAAATTAGGCCCGTGAGGTGGGACTCACAGAGGGAGGTTCCTGATGACATGAGCACTCCAGGTCAAGGGAGCCCGAGAGCCAGAGGCCCGTGGAGACACCATCAGGCGCCAAGTGTGAAAAACAAGATGCAGTCTTTCTTAAAGCTGGACTTAAAAGAGGGGCGCCGTCCCTTCCATGAGATTAGGTCCTTAACGGTCCTTTGGTGATAAACTTTGTGTGTGGTGCTGGGGGTGGAACCTATGGCCTCACATAAATGGTAGGGTTTTTATAAAATCGCCTCCCTAGGCAAAGCCCCCAACCGGGCCACCGTCAGTCCCATTTCTCCCCACTTTTTCTTTTTTTTTCTTTCTTTTTTTTTTTTTTTTGGTACTGGGATTGAATGAACCACTGAGCCACTTCCCCAGCCCTTTTTGATATTTTGAGACAGCGGCTCTAAGTCGCTTAGAGCCTTGCTAAATCCTCCCAAGTTGCTGGGATTGCAGCATGTGCCACCGCACTGGGCCCCTTCACCCCTTTTTCCCACATGCTCTCCCTTCAGGAAAGAGCCTTCTTTTTTTTTTTAAATCCACTTTATTTTTTTAAAATATACTTTTAGTTGTCAGTGGACCTTTTTTTAAATTTATATGCAGTCTGAGAGTGGAACCCAGGCATCACACATGCTAGGCAAGTGCTCTACCACTGAGCCCCAGCCCAGCCCCAGAAAGAACCTTTCAAACATCTCAGTGGATCATGAAATCCACAAGTTGGGACCCAGGGGTGGGAGTGGGGGACACAGGAGCCAGCAAGGCTGTTCTGGATCAGGGTGTGTCCAAGTGGGGTGGCAGAGCAGGCCCCCCAAGGACACAGTGACTTGGGGCTTTTCCCATCTCATCTTTCCCAGGCAGCCCAGCTGGAGACAGCCTGGCCTCTGCGACTCCGCTATCTGCTGGTGGTTTCCACACGGGAATGCCTGAGCCCGGAGGAGACAGTCCTCCTGGGGGTGGATTTCCCTGACAGCAGGTGGGAGCAGGGAGAAGAGGGACAGGGCAAGGAGTGAGGTGCTAGGGACAATGGCTCTCTCTCTCTGTTCCTGCCAGCTCCCCCTACTGCACCCTAGGTCTGGTCTTGCCCCTCTGGAGTGACACCCAGGTGTACCTGGATGGAGATGGGTAAGCCATGGCAACTGGAGGAGGGGAGGAGAGAGGCGAGGGCAATAGCAGAACTGGGTTGGGGCCTGGGGCCTACTCTTATCTCTACCTCAGATTCACTGTGTGATCCTGGGCAAGTCGCCTAACTTCTCTGGGCCTCAGACTCCCACATCTGACAAATGGATGGACAGGTTCTCTGTCTGAGAGTCTGGAGTTTGGTTCCACCCCCACCTCATCTCCTCAGGGGCTTCAGCGTGACATCTGGCGGGCAGAGTCGAATCTTCAAGCCCATCTCCATCCAGACCATGTGGTAAGTATTGCAGTGGCTGAGCCCCAGGCCAGCCTCTTATTCTTGGGAGATGGCTGCAGGGCCTGGGTGACGGAAACAGGGAAGACAGTGTGACACAGACTCTCCTCCTGTCCCAGGGCCACGCTCCAGGTGTTGCACCAGGCATGTGAGGTGGCTCTGGGCAGCGGCCTCGTACCCGGTGGCAGTGCCCTTGCCTGGACTGCCCACTACCAGGAGAGACTGAACTCTGACCAGAGCTGCCTCAACGAGTGGATGGCCATGGCTGACCTGGAGTCCCTGCGACCTCCCAGTGCAGAGCCTGGCCAGTCAGTGCAGGAAGGCCGGGGGGAAGGGCCAGAAGGTAAAGGTGGGGGGTGCTATGGCAGAGAAGGGAGGACCCTCTGACTGAGGGGTTCTGCTCCCAGGCCCTCAGAACAGGAGCAGATGGAGCAGGCGATCCGGGCTGAGCTGTGGGAGGTGCTAGACACCAGTGACTTGGAGAGCGTCACTTCCAAAGAGGTGGGCAGGGTGGGTGGGGCCCAGGGCTTGCCTCTCCCGGCGCCCTTCCCACCTGCTGCCCTTCAGTCCTGAGCATGCCCTGGTCTCGGCCCAGTCACAGCCTCAGCTGTCTAGATGGGACAGGTTGCTGTCTTCAGAGGCCCCAGACTGTGGGAGGGGGCGCTTGTCAGGAAGTTCTCCTCTTGGGTCCTGCCACAGATCCGCCAGGCCCTGGAGCTGCGCCTGGGACAGCCTCTCCAGCAGTACCGGGACTTCATTGACAACCAGATGCTGCTGCTCATGGCTCAGCAAGACAGGGCTTCCCGCATCTTCCCCCACCTCTACCTGGTGAGCAAAGGCTGCAGGGGTGGGCGACAAGACCCCCGTGGCTGCTGGTCAGAGGCACAGACTGAGCAAGGGAGCCTGGTGCTTCTCTCCACTCCACAGGGCTCTGAGTGGAATGCAGCCAACCTGGAAGAGCTACAGAGGAACAGGTGGGGTTCTGAGCCCTGCAGGACTGCCACCCTCTCTCCCCTTCTCTCAGCCTCCCCCTGGGGAGTGGCCTGGCCAGCTTCAGAAGCCTGAGACCACTCCCAGCACCCGCTGGCTCGCTTCCAACCCCACCTATGCTGTTGCCCTTGTTTGGGCTCTCAGGCCTGGACAGACGGCCATCATACTGCCCCATCGGCCCGCTACTGGCCCCCTGTCTGCAGCATAAAGGGCCTTGACCATGCCAAGAGGAGGGCAGCAGCCTGCACTGCCATGGACCACCTTTTCCAAGCAGGAAATGGCTCTTGCACACCTGGCCATGTCTCAAGGGAGAAGGAAATCCCTCCTTTCCAGTGGGGACCCAATTGCCTGCTCTTATAGGTGACTCCTTCATCTGTCCATGGGTTTCTGGGAGACCTGCTAAAGCCCCTGTCACCTGCTGCTGCAGAGCCACCCACTCTCAACTTAGGGCAAAAGATGTGCTCTAAGTTCCAAGAATGTGGAAGGGTTAGTGTGGCAGTTGCCTCAGCTACTTGAACCAGCTGGGCGACTCGAGGCCAGCAGGCAGAATGACGTGTTCATGATCAGTCACTGGCCAGCTGGTTCAGCTCTTTTCCCAGGTGCTGTCGCTACCTGGCTTTCAGAACTAAACAGAAACACCCAGGGTCTGCTGAGTCTGGTGTCCATGTCAGCCTGTCCTTGGACCTTCTGGTACAGGGTCAGCCACATCTTGAACATGGCCCGGGAGATTGACAACTTCTACCCCGAGCGCTTCACCTACCACAACGTGCGCCTCTGGGATGAGGAGTCAGCGCAGCTGCTGCCCCACTGGAAAGAAACACACCGCTTCATTGAGGCTGCGAGGTCAGCTCCTCCTGGCTCATCTCACTGGCTGGCCCCGGCTTCAGAAAGGCCTAGGGCCTTCCTCCTGCCCGTTCTGCCTTCAGCTCTGTGCCCTAGGCCAGCCCTGTGCCTGTTGGGTCCCGAGCCCCTCTCCACTCCTCCCCCCACGCTGCAGGGCCCTCAGGGCCAGGAAGGGTTGGGGGCTCACTGCATCCTACCTCTACAGAGCACAGGGCACCCGGGTGCTGGTACACTGCAAGATGGGCGTCAGCCGCTCGGCTGCCACGGTGCTGGCCTATGCCATGAAGCAGTACGGTTGGAGCCTGGAGCAGGCTCTGCTCCATGTGCAGGAGCTCCGGCCCATTGTCCGACCAAACCCCGGCTTTCTGCGCCAGCTGCAGACCTACCAGGGCATCCTGACTGCCAGGTATAGCGGAGAGCCAAGGAGGGGCGATGTGTGTTCTGGGGACGGCTGCTGGGCCACTCAAAGCTGACTCAGGGCCACCTCCTCACAGCCGGCAGAGCCATGTCTGGGAGCAGAAAGTAGCTGGGGGGTCCCCAGAGGAGACCCTGGCCTCCGAAGTCTCTACACCATTCCCACCTCTTCCACCAGAACCAGGGGGCAGTGGGGTGGTTAAATGTATGGAGGAGAGCCAGGCAGCCCCAAAAGAAACGGGGCTGCGGCCACGCATCAACCTCCGTGGGGTCATGCGGTCCATCAGTCTTTTGGAGCCCTCCTCGGAGTTGGAGAGTGCCTCTGAGGCCAGCGACCTCCCAGAGGTGAGGCTGGGTTGGGGGGGGTTGCATCTGCAGTGGCAGGGGTTATAGGAGCGGGCAGGATGGGGCAGACCAGCACTAGTTCTTGGCTTTAGGCCCTGGGCAGGGGGACCTCTGGGTGCCTGTCCTTGCTTCTTCTATTCGACCCTCCTAGTACCTCTCACCACCTGGAAAGTTTGTCCCCAAGCTCCCTGAGGATGGGGTCCACATCCTGGGCATCTCTCTTTGCCCTCCTGAGCAGTTGAGGGAATTCAGTGAGGGCAGGTAAGGTCTGGGGGTTGTGGAATAATCAAGACGCAGGGCCAAGCCAGCCCAACTCCAGGTCTCCACAGATTTAGCCTGAAGAATGGACTTGCTTTCTAAGGGGCTTGGCTTCCAGCTGTGAAATGAGCATCTTCCCTGGGCCCTGAGCTCCACAGCTGTAGCTGCTGGCCCTGAAGACATTTCTTATCCTAGATGGGATGGGTAATATGGTCTCCCAAATCCAAGGAGCCACGTGGCAGAGAATCAGGTAGAGAGGGGCTTTAGCAATCAAGTATGGCTGAGTGAGTAAAAACCCTGTGTGCTAAGTGCTTTGGGGCACAAGGGCTAGTATAGGAAGCTGATCCTTGCCTGAGGAAACCAGGCCCATCATGTGACTCAAGTCAAATGGTTGACCCAGAGGAAGGAGAGTCTGTTGAGTCAGGAATGTTTGAGAGAGGCTTCCTGGAGTAAGCAGAGGGTATGGACCAAATAGGAAGGCTGATGGGTGGGTGTGGGCATTGCCAAAGGTGTTCTCACCAGGAACCCAGACACGTGTTTGCACAGCCTAGTTCAGACCCTGGCACCAGAGTTCCCTCTGTGGTCCACTAGGCTGACTATACAAAGACAGAGAGGTGAGAGAAGAGGGCTGGTGAAACCTGGTGGCCAGTGCAGGGCAGTGAGGAGAGCTTCTCGGAGCCAGATGGAAGGTACAGTTAGGTGACGTCAGGGGCCTGGGAACAGCTCAGTTTTTCTGCATTCATTCGACAAACATTCTGCACCTAACTTTTTCCTGGCTCCAACCTCCCAGTGACTCTTCTTCCTTATACCTTCACCCTTCCAGGCTTTCTCCTCCCATGAGTCCTCAGATGAAGAGTCTCCGAGGTCCTTCCCTCAGCTCTCAAGAGCTGAGAGAGGCCCACAGGCCCGCAAGGGGTCTTGGCCTGCCCTGAAGTCCCGCCAGTCTGTGGTTGCCCTCCAGAGTGCTGCCCTGGTAGCCAGCCGGACGCGGGCCTTCCAGGAGCAGGAGCAGAAGGTTGGCATGTCCTCCATACCTAGGCTTCGGAAGATGGTGAGGCAGGCCAGTGTGGACGAAGGCAGAGAGGAGGGCGAGGCCTGAGTCTGCACCATACTGTCCCCTTAAATACAGCAACTGCTCCCGGCCCTCAGACGAGCACCCCTCCCACCCGTGGGCTGGCACATGCTCCTTGCAGCTCCTCCCCAGCACCCCCAGACCCTGCCACCTCAGCATCCCTTCCTACAGCCTTAAATCTCAAGCCACGTCCACCTGTCAAGGGCTCAAAACTTTCTACAGGGGTGTGGGTAGAGCAACTGAAGGTGCCTTTGGGGGTGAGGGCACCCTAGTTTCATTCTCAACTCCCTAAAACACTCACCTGCAGCCACGGAATCAAAAACAGAGCTATTAAGGGCAGATTTTCTGGCTCAGGCCCCACCTCAGCTCCTGTGCATTCCACCCTGGCCCTCCCACCCTCACCCACTGCCATGGAACCAGTGGTCCCCAAAGGCAGATAGGACCCTCAGTCTCCAGCCCAGAGACTCTGAGGGAGCTGGCAGGTCATCTCCCTCACACACTTCACAACTGGCCTGTTGCTGCCCCTAGTCCTCCCATAGCCCTCAGTGGGTCACAGGGATCAGGCCAAAGAGAGCCATCTTCTTGTCCTTCATGGCCTCTGGTCAGTTTTTTAGTCTTATTGTATCTGGCTTTGTATGGAGAAATAAAAAAACATTTTCATATTGTTATTTTCCATTTGATGATAAAGCCATCTGTCTTTCAATCAGATCCTTCTCTGTTTACAAAAGGAGGTGGTTGGCTTCTCCTACTTGTTCCCGTTTTGTCACTGTTGCCCAGGTGTCCTGTGACAGCTCTGTTTGGGAAAGCAGTATGTTTGGGGGTGGAGTGGGAGTTAGGTGGCCAGTGTTGTCTCCCTCCTCTCTGGGGTAGGCCTGGGTAAATGTTAGCTGTGCATGCCCGCTACCAGGTCTGTGGGGGACAAGTCTTCAGCAGGGAGCAGGCATTTGGCCCTGTTGGGACAGCTGAAGGGAGTTATATATGAGGTATTGGAAGCTGGCTGCTATCTGGACAAGACCAAGCCTGTTCCAAAAGCTAAAACTCCTTTTGGACATTTGATGTCAGACCTAGAGCACATTTTTGGTTCCAAGAATCACCTTTCTTGGGTTGGGGCTGTAGCTCAGTGGCAAGAGTGCTTGCCTAGCACATGTGAGGCACTGGGTTAGATGCTTAGCACCTCATACAAATAAGTAACTAAATAAAACAAGTTAAAAAAAAAAAATCAGCTTTCTCCTTCTACAATGAAAAACAGCCTGGTTTTCCAAGCCAGTTAATAAATGCCAGAGAAGGCCATTTGGTGACCCTTCTCCTTCTGCCTAGAGGTTCTTCCTGTTCATTTTAGTGTTCAAGAAGTCAGTGCTTCCATCTGTCATTTCTGTCTCCTCTCACCAAGATCCTGCCCACTAAGTGCTACACTGTTAGGGGGAAGGAGGTAGTACTCAGTTCCTTTGTTCACAGCAGGCCTCAGAGGTAGAAGCGGGCACTGAACCTCCTCACACTCCCTGAGACCATGTACCCGGCTTTAAAAGTGCATCTCCCAGATCCTGGCGGATGTCCAGCACTACTCTAACCCTAAAGCACTGTGGGGCAGGAGACTTGGGCTCTAGTCCTAGCTTCACTATTTCCAAGTTACTTCACCTTCAGTTTCTGTTTCTTTCTGTAAAATAAAGGGATTAGACTTTAGCCCTAAGCACCCCTCCCCACTAGATTTTTGTTAACAATGTATGCCATTTACCCACAGCTAGAATTCAGCCTCTATGTGCTCTCCAGAAGGGGAATGATTCGCACCTGTCCAGGAGGCATGCCTCAGGTTACAAGGTGGGGTACAGGGAAGCTAACTCCCACTCTTGGTCCCTCCTGCCGCCCTCCTGCGCTCCACCAGGAGTCTCTCTGAACTGCTCTTTAGTAGTCAGTCTGGGGCTGCAGATGGGGGTGCTACAGTGTCAGGACAAAAGCCAATGCCAGGCTCTGCCTCCTGCATCCTGGGCAGATCGAAAGGCAGGGTCCAATCATGAACTGAGCGGCACCCCCCTACACACACACACTAGAATCCATGCAGACTCTTTTTTAAAAAAACTTTATTTATTGTTATGTGGTGCTGAGGATGGAACCCAGTGCCTCACCCTGTGCTAGGCAAATAAATGTTCTACCACCTAGTCTCAGCCCCAACCCCAAAGATGACTCTTAAGAATTTGGCATTGGGGAAATAGACTGGAAGGGAAACTTTTTGGACCAAAAATCCAAATAATTAAGAACTATGCATATACAAAGCTCACACAAACTGCTAAAAACAAAAAACAGTTAAGAAGGATATAAAATGAAGTCTCCCACCATGTCCTCTGGTCCCTCACTTCCATCTTTACATGCAACAGCTGTTACAGCTTCTGAGGTCCTCCAAAGACACTCCATGTTTATGTAATCAAATACATGAGTATGTACATTCTTTTAAAACATGAAAGACGGCATATTAACATACTATTCTGCACTTAGAAAAAATTTTTTGTATTACAAGTTCCACACTAGTACATAAAGATTTACCTCATTTAAAAAATAACCACACAGGGGCTGGGGTTGTGGCTTAGTGGCAGAGCCCTTGCTTAGTATGTATGAGGCACTGGGTTCGATAAAAAATAAAATAAAGGTCCATCCACAACTAAAACAAAACAAAAAAAATTTAAAAAATAACCACACATTCCATTTTATAGAATTCATCATTTATTTAGGTGGTCATTTATGAACATCTTTTTATCCCATTTCAAGTAATGCCTCATTAATTAATCCTGTATATGCGTTTTTACACATACTTGGCCGCTAAATCTGGAGTATGGATTTCTAGAACTGCTAAAGCAAAGGTTATGAGCATTTAAAATTTTGTGAGTCACCATTTAATATCTTTCCAAGAAGTCGCACCCATTTACAGTGAATGGGAAAGCCTGTCTACGTCCTGAGAGGGCCGTGCGGCCTACACATCCGTGTCACCACCGTGCAACAATCCCAGAAGGAAAAAGGGAGGGCCTTACGACACCGTTTCTAGAAACCTGGGCTTGGGAGTTCAGTGCTGAATCTCCAACGGAGCCTGAATCAGATCCCAGGTTCCTGGATTCGCATCCCAGGAGCCGAACTCGGGAATGGAGCTCGGGGCAGTCAACTCACTGGCTTCACGGTGCTGCCCGAGGAGGGCCCGGGTCGCGGGGCGCCGGGAAGTCTACCGCTCCCACCCGGCGCCCAGCCCCGACAAGAGCCCTGCGGCAACGAGAGCTGGGGTGCCTCGGGCAGCCGGTCGGTCCTGGGCCAGCTCCTCCATCAGTCGGGTTGGGGCTGGACTTAAGACCGGCCGCTCCTCTACCCCGCACCACCGGTGCCCCTCACTAGGCCACCTTTAAACGGCAAACTCAAAGGCGTTCAGAAGGCCATGGTCCTCCCCTTTACCCCGCACCCCTGACGCCTCAGAGCCGGGGCTGCCCAAGAAACTACCTTCCAGGCCTTCGCAGCCTCTCCCACGGGCAGCGCCCCGGGTCCCGGGAGACGTGCTCAACAGAACCGGCCGCGACGCTCGGGCGCCACCTTGCGATCGTTCCTCTGACCTCCGAGCGGCCACCGGAAACCACACTTCCCAGCGTGCCAAGCGCGCCTGCGCAGGCGCAAATAGCGTCTTCTGGTTTCCATGGGAACCTCGTCCCCGGAGTCTGCGCCGCGCAAGTCTGAGGCGGGGTGGGGTGTTGCTCCGCTGAGGTGCACTGGAGTTAGGACCGACCGGGTCTGCAGACCACTGAGGGGGCAGGGTCGGGGGTTGGGGGGACGCGGCTAGTCCTGCCCTGCTTCCCGGGACCATGCCTCCCGTATTCGCCCGGGCGTCCCGGCGTCCGCGAGCTCCTGGGGCCTTGGCGTTCTGAGGTGGAGGGGCCTGGGTCCGTCCGCGTCGGGCTGGGCTCGGGCGGGCGCAGCGCAGCTCGCCCAGCGCCAGCGGCCGGCCACCTCCTCCCGAGGGCCTGCGCACCGACAGCAGGTACTCCTGAGGCGCGGGCCCGGGCGCGGGCGGCCGGCGGGGATGATTCGCGCCGCGCGTGCACGTGGAGGTAGCGGCCCGCAGGGCGTCCAGGGCGCCTGGGGCTGGAGCCCGCTCTGTGGCTGGTGGGCGCGGGACTCCCGGCCGCCCTGGGCTCAGTGCCGCTCCCGGTTCCCCACCCCCGGCGGCTAAGATGGGGCTTGGACCCGAATTCTCAGATCCCTTGCGCTGCGGTTGCTGAGCAGCCTCTGGCGCTGTGTGGCCCAGAGGAAAACGCCTTTATCTTGCCGAGCCTGAGTCCCTCCTCTGTAGAACTCGGGACTAGAAGCAGATGAACCCCACGGTGGGTTCCTTGCTCCTCGCTGAACACCAGGTGCAAGAGGAAAGGGAGCTAGGGTGGTTTGAGAGAGAACCTCGTCTTGGAACGTGAGCCAGAGAACTTGTGCTTGTACTTTGGGCTGTCACTGCACCTCTTGAGATTCGGTTTCCTCCATGTGCACAACGGGCTCGTGATAGTAGTACCTCAGGTTTTTAAGGATTAAACTAGATAATTCACGTGCCTTTTTAGCCCAGCACTTGCCTATAGTAAGAATTATCCCCAGTCTCGGATTTCTGATAATTCTTAAAGCATTCATTAGCCCTTTTCCTAATTTCTGAAGTCGTTTTCTTTATTTCTGGGCAAATCCATTCTTCTAGGCAGGATGGTTTTATATTCTGATGGGGACGCTTGAGTCTTACCCACGTTTGGACGTTCAAGGCCAGTGTTTCTGCCCCTTCAGCGGTAGTCTAGTTTTTATCTTTACCACACAGCATCTAGGGAAGAGGCAAGGCCCGACAACACATAGTGGGGAAGATACTTGCCTTCCTTGAGCTTTGTAGAGGATGTGAGCACTTACATGCTGTGATGTAAAAATGTCTGAATATTGAATATTATATATTTATCCTTAATTGAGGACCTCCATAACCTCACAAATAACCCTTCATTCATTCAACAACTTTATGTACAAACTATTTCCTGAGCACTTTTTAAGCACCTATTATGTACCTGACACTATGCAGGGGGTACTCTGAAGGATATAATGATGTATAAGACAGTCTTTACTCTCAAGAAACATAAGGTCCTGTGGGGGAAATCCATTTTGCATACAGACAAATGCATACACATCAAATTGAAAGTGATGTATCATAAGAGAAGTACGGGTAGCCCGGTGCAACTATTGCACGCCTGTGATCTCAGCCATGTGGGAGCCTGAGGTAGGAGGATTGCAAGTTCAAAGCCAGCCTCAGCAACTCATTGGGACCCTAAGCAACTTAGTGAGACCGTGTCTCAAAATCAAACATAAAAAGGACTGAGAATGTGGCTCAGTGGTTAAGCACCCCTGGGTTCAATCCCTGGTACAAAAAAAAAAAAAGGGGGGGGGTACAGGTGACTATGCTATGGAGACTTGGAGGCCAGAGAGACCACTGTGGAGTCACTATATAATCAGAGAATCAAGGAGGAGACATTATTATTTAGACAGCCTCCTAAACCATGTGGACCAAGACCTAGGTCCTAGGTTCCTAGACCAAGAGTAGGGAATAGATATTCTGGGTATCCTTCCCACAGATTTGAGACACACAGAGGAGAAATGTCTGTAGCCCCACCTTAGAAAGCAGGGGTTAGGTTTTGGTCAGTGTTTTACTACTGCTTGACGTGTGGTCAGCACACAGTACACATTAATGAATGTATAGAGGCTGTGAGTTTCCTACAGAGAGGAACCAGGCTGGGGTTTTGGTATCACCTTAGGCCCTCTTATTAGACTTACATCCCTCTTATAGCCACTCCAGTAAGGGAAGAATGTGAATGGGCTGATGATTATGGAGCAAGGGCCAGATTTTTGTCATGTTTAGCAGAGAACCAGCCAACTGAGAGCCCAGTGGACAAGGTCTCTCAAAGAGGTAGGAAGGTCCATGAGCCTCTTCCCCTGCAACTGAGGTGAAGAGCTGCAAGGGGAGGAAGCAGAGCCTAGGATCATGGAGCAGCCTTGAGGACCAGTGATGGATATTTTTTGGCTTTTGTGCCCATCCTTGGCTCTGGTTTTCTAAGACCTACTCCTCTCCAGGGACATTTCTTTCCTATCTGTGACCCAGCTGGCAGTGGGAAACTAGATCCACCATGCCAGCAGATGACCAAGGCCTGCAGCTGCTGCAAGGGAACAAAGTTGGCTTTAGCAGCTCCACCTCCAGGCTGATTTCTGGGGCCTTGTCATTCTCCAGTCCTGCCCAGAAGCTTGCACTGCAGTAACTCCTTCAGAGACAAGTGTCCAGTGACCCACAGAGGAGAGGCCTACCTAAGGACTTGGATGGAGCTGTCTCTTGAGGGTACAAGTTGAGAAGATTGAAAGGGAATTGTTGTGAGGACAGGGCCTGTTTAACTCATCAAAGGCCTCAATTTCCCAGGAATCCTATGTGGCTCAGTGGGTGAGGGGACAGTAAATAGGTACAACCAGGGCGGTACCAGAGTGCAACTGACCACCTTTTTTTGCTCTAGATATGGGATGGCACAGGACTCCAGGGGGCCACAAGTTCCCCTTTTTCTGGAGACAGGAGCCAAGGTGAATTCTTACCCTCTTTGTGACAGCCCTTGCTCACATGCAGAGCCCTGCTCCGCTCTTCATCCTGCCTCCACAATTTGCTCCAACTTCACTGGCTGCAGGTAAGTTCCTGCAGGGTTGTTACAATTTCATTGCAGCTAAAGGTCATGGAAAACATAGTAACTCCAGGCCTGGTACTTGAGAGGCAGTCATGACAGCTCAGTGTCCACCACAGATGCCTGTGTCAACTGGCTACAGGGGCATGATGGTCCTTTAAATTTACAATACACTGTTACTTAGGTGCGATCTTGTTTGATCTCAGTAACATCAGAACAGTCTCATGTGATTTTTACTTTTTATTTTTCATTTTGAGACAGGATCTTACTAAGTTGCCCAGGCTGGTCTCAGCCTCCTGAGTAGCTGTGATTATAGGTGTGTACCATCGCACCTGACTTAACTTCTCTCTGAGATCCAGGTTCTTAGATTATAGGCCAAAGAGCTAAGTGATGGCATTGCGACCAGTGATCTTTTTGGCCTCTGTTATTTTTGAAGGGATGCTCTCTGCCCACTGGGGAGGCCATGGTCCTTGGTTCCCTGAAACTAAACCAACACTTTCCTTCTTTCCTGTTTCAGCCAGAAGAATTGTTCATTTTCCTCAGCTTTCTAGCTCAGCCCAACATCTTTTTGTCATGAGACAGATTAAGAGGTCTCATTCTCTCTCTTTTTTTGTACTGGGGATTGAACCCAGAGGCGCTTTGCCATTGTGGTACATCCCCAGACCTTTTTATTTTTTATTTTAAGAGAGGGTCTTACTACATTGCTTAGGGCCTTGCTAAATTACTGGGGTTGGCCTCAAACTTGCAATCCTCCTGCCTCTCATCCTGCGTTGCTGGGATTATAGGCATGTACCACCACACCTGGCAGGGAGGCGCCTTATTCTCAAACCCTTGCTAGAAGGCAACTAATTCTCATGGTGGCAGGTCTCATCTGAGAGCTGGTGCTCCTCCCCTTGGCTTTGCCAGGTTTGCCTTTTCCGACATAGGCACCCTGGATAGCTGGAATGCTTGAGGAGATTCTGAATCTGGGCTAAAGAACACAGAGTAGGAAAGCTCTTCCCCAACTGTGTGGGGAGGGAAGTTAGCGAAACTTTGCTTGGTTTGAGATTGACCTGGGTGATAACGCCACATCCACCCCACTGGCGCCCCTGGAAGACCTCATTGAGCCACGAGGTACGGGTGGGGCGGTGAGTGTGGCAGGAAGGGCACACAAGGAGGTACAAGCGGAGGCTAAAGCAGGGTCTATCTGCTGTCCTAACTCAAGTCAGAGACGACTATGGAGGAGGGTTTCGGTGAATGAGGCTGGAGTGAGAGAGGGATCTGTTTATACACCTCCCATTTGGTTTGTCTTCCTTTGGCCTGCAGAGGCTTGTTGCTAGGCACTTTTCCCTGGGACAGCAGCTGACCATTTCCCCAGGCAGCTCATCTCAGTTCAGTGGACTGACTCTTGCCCGCAAAGGGTCCTCAGGAGATCTTCTCCACACCCTCCCCTTCACTGGTGGCTCAACTAGGTGCCTCCTATAGCTCTGTCCACAGTCTGATGACTCATCATCACAAATGCTCCTATGCTGGGCTGAGCTCTGCCTCCTCAGCATTCCGGCCAACCTGAAGCTGTCTTCAGCACAAAAATGGGACATCGGGAGTGAGGCTAAGGGCCATGTGGGCAGAGTAAGAAGTTTGATTGCATCAGATGGATTTATTTTAGTGTCAGTGGGATGCCTGAGCTGATAAGCAGAGATTTCCCCACCTAAGTATTGCTGAGCCTCATGTGTTCGGTGGAGCTGGCCCAGAGCAAGGCCCATGTGCTGTCACTAAGGCAGTCTCCCCTCAGCCCTCACTGGCTCACCCCGCCATCCTGCTTCAGTCATCTTCTCCCTCTTCCCTTCCCTCTAGGCAGGGCCAGCTACCACTGCTGACCACAGGGGCTCAGGCCCTTGCCTGGTCCCTGCACCTCGGCCTCCTAGGGGTGCCCAGGTGAGCCAGCACACTGATCTTCTGACTCCTTTTCTCTTACAAAGGAGAAAGGACTCAGTAAGAGAGGAGGGTGGGGCAAGAAGACTAGGAACTACCTGAAGGTGAGGTGGGAAGGAACTAGGTTGAAGGGACACCAATCACAGAACTGAAAGCACCAGGAGGCTGAGGTATCTGTGAGCTTCGTGGTCTGGGAATGGCTCATGGGGCCAGGCGAGGAGGCTGCTCTGAAGGAGGAGCTGTCTTTGGAAGGAGAATTCTGTTTCTGGTTGGAGCCCTTTTGAGTCTGAGGGACTGTGAAGGATCCATTTGACAAGAAGGGTAGGATAGGACTGACTCATTCTCTTTCCTTCTACTCTGGATCTCCCAACAGGCCCTCCTGCTGTCTCTTCTATTCCTCTGTCCCTTATAACCAGGTGTGAACCTCTAGGTGATAACTCACTTTCCACCTTTAACCAGTTATCAGATTCTCACGGGCCTTTATTCCCTCTCCTCACCTTACCTCAGTCCCTGCTCCAGGGCTCCCTGCTGTAATAGTGTCATGCTGGCTTAATCTTTCAGCAGTGTTACATGACTTCACCAGTGGCTCCTACGTCCATTGCCTCCTGTGGTGCTTCCCAGTGCCTTCAAGTGCACTACAGATTGTGCCTCGGCTGCTGGTCTTTCCCAGACACCAGGCTGCCTTTCTGTCTTTAATTCCCAGCACATCCTAGTCCACATCTCCTGCTGTGATCAGACTAGACCACCTTTTACTCCTTGAAAACACTTCCCACCTCTTCACCTCTGCTCATGCTACTCTCTCTAACTGGGAGTATTCCCTCCAGCATTCATCTCTCCATCCAAAGAGTATTTACAGGACACTTTTCTTTTTTTGAGGAATTTCTAATCTATGGAGAAGTTCAAAGACTGGTACTGTGAAACTTATATAATATGCCCTACGAGTCCTTGTTATTGCACATTTCTTTCTGTTCTCTCTTTTTTTGGACCCTCTGAAAATGAGTTGCAGGCATTATGACACTTCCTCCATAAATATTTTGGCCCATATTTCCCAATAATAAGGACATTGTCCTACCTACCTTTTAATATCCTTTTAAAATAAGAAGAATTCTGGTAAAATAAACTTGACAAAATCTACCATTTTACCAAAATTTTTTTTCTTTAACCAATCGTCAATGAAGTATATTCACAATGTTATACAACCAATATTACTATTTATTTCCCAGAACTTTTTCATCATCACAGACAGAAACTCTACAAATGAAACATTAGCTCCCCGTTTCTTCTTTATTCTACTTCCTGTCTGTGAATTTGCCTCTTCCTCTACTTAATGTAGTTGAAAGCAGTTACTTGTGCTTTTGTCTGTCGCTTATTTCACTTAGTATAGTGTTTTCAAGATTCACCCAGGTTGTACCATGTATCAGAATTTCACTCCCTTTAAGGCTGAGTAATAGTCTCTTTGTGGTTATACCACACTTAATCCATTCCTATGCTGATAGACATTTGGATTGTTTTACTTGTGAATAATGCTGCTTTGAACTTAGATCTATAACATCTGTTTGGGTCCTTGCTTTCAGTTCATCTGAGTATTTCCCTAAAAGTGGAATTGCTAGATTATATGGTAATTCTGTTGAATTTTCTGAGGAACTGACAAACTATTTTTCATAGCAACCAAGACATAATGATGCAGTTTCTAAAATTATTTTTTGAATTTAATTTAATTTTTGCAGTAGTGGTGATTAAACCCAGGGGCACTCTACCACTGAGCTACATGACCAACCCCATTTATTTATTTGTTTGCTTAATTTTTTAAAGTGCTAGGGATTGGGCTGGGGAGATAGCTCAGTTGGTAGAGTGCTTGCCTGGCAAGCACAAGACCCTGGGTTCAATCCCCAGCACTGCAAAAATAAATAAATAAATAAATAAATAAATAAAGTGCTAGGGATAGAACCAAGGGCCTCACATGTGGTAGGCAAGTGCTCTACCACTGAGCTACATCCCCAGCCCCTCTTATTTTTTATTTTAAGACAGGGTCTCAGTAATTTGCTGAGACGGTCCTTGAATTTTCAGTCCTTGTGCCCCAGCCTCCTGAGTCATTGTGATGACAGGTGTGATGTAATTTTATTATCCAGACTGCAGAACAAAATTGTGTTTCTCTAAATGTCCCTTAATTTTCCGTTGCAGCTCTTTTAAAAACTTTGATTCAGGATCCAGTCAGGGATTACAGATTACATTTGATCGTCCTGTCCCTGGGTTTGATCACTAGCAGCACAAAACAAACAACACCACTCTTAGTCTCTCTGCATCTTTGTTTTTCATGATATTGACATTTTTTAAGACTCCAGACTAGCTGTCTTATAGGTTATCCCTCAATTTGTGTTTGTCTGAATGTTTCCTAATGGGTAAATCAGGTTGAGCCTTTTTGCATGAATACTGCCCACTACTATAAGAACACCACGCAGGAATAGAATATAACACGTTCTTCCTTTTGTTGCATTACTTTAGTCATATAATGTTGCTTTTGCTATTGTTAGTGATACTAACTTTAATTACTGAGGTAAGATTGTGTCTGTGAGAGAACCCTCATACCTTTGTAATATTAAGTAATTTATTGGATGGTGATTTGAGACCATATGAATATCCTGTTCCCCAACAATCATCAACCATTGACTTTATTTATTTATTTATTTTTCCTGATGTTGGGAATGGAACCCAGGGTCTCATACATGCTAGGCAAGCCCTCTACCACTGAGCTATAACTCCAACCTTAAACCATTGATTTTAGCATCAGATGATAATCTTTACCTAAATTATTTATTTCATTGTATTATTTAAATTATGTCATTCTTTCCCCTCAGCAATTTCATGAGATCCTGTCTCAGAATAAAAACATAAAAAAGGGCTGGGGATGTGGCTCAGTGGTAAAGGACCCCTGGGTTAGATTCACAGTACCTACATAAATAAATAAATAGTCATTTTCTCTACATTTATTATGCATTTACTATGTTATTATTATTCAGTAAAAAATAACTTTCCCTTGCCCTCTTTTTCAGAATTAACAGTCATCTGTTCTTTTTTTTGTTCAGTGTGCTATGTCATTGCAATTGTGTGTGTGTGTGTGTGTGTGTGTGTGTGTGTGTGTGTGTTTTGCTGGGGATTGAACCAGGAGCGCTGATTCTACTAATCTACATCTCCAGCCCTTTTTATTCTCTTTTGAGTTTGCATCTTGCCAGGCCTCAAACTTGAGAGCCTTCTGTTTCAGCTTCTGAAATTGCTGGGATTACAGGTGTGTTACCACGGTGCCCAGCTCATTATTCTTTTTGATGCTCAAATTTTCTTATATCTGGCCAATAAGAGCTCCTTTAAACTGGTCCCAAGTCTTTTTGTCAAAGATCCCTAGTTTCTTTAAGTGGGAAAAGATATGTAGAAACTAAAATCCAGGTTGCTGTGGGTATGCTCATTGCTACTAGGATTTTATTGCATTCTTTATGATGGACAGAGAATAAAAAGAAACTTTTTGTTTTGTTTTTGGTACCAGGGATCAAACCCAGGGTCACTTAACCACTGAGCCACATTTGTAGCCCTTTTTATTTATTTATTTTTATTTTGAGGCAGGGTCTTACTAAGTTTCTTAGGATCTCCCTAAATTGCTGAGAATGGTCTTGAACTTGAAATCCTCCTGTCTCAGCCTCCCAAGTTGCTGGATTATAGGTGTGTGCTACCACACCCAACTGAAAAAACCAATTCTTTTTTTTTTTGGTCACTTGGCCACTGAGCCACATCCCCAGCCCTTTTTAAAAATTTCATTTAGAGAAGGGTGTCACTGAGATGCTTAACAACTTGCTTTTGCTGAGGCTGACTTTGAACTTGTGATTTTCCTGCCTCAGCCTCCTGAGCCGCTGGGATTACAGGCGTGTGCCACCATGCCTGGTTCTAATTGGTTTTTTACAGGGGTCAGCTCTTTACTAATCCCTTCTATAGTGTGAGAATTATTCTAAATATGCTTAAGACAAAGTCTTAAAAATAAGATCAAGGAGAATTGCTAGGCATGCATTGCCTGCCAGAACAGAACTCAATTTTTTTGTGTGTGTGGTGCTGGGGATCAACCCAGGGCCTTGTGCTTACAAGGCAAGCACTCTACCCCCTGAGCTATTTCCCCAGCCCCCAGAACTCAATATTCTTTTTTTCTTTAGGTTGAAAAAAAAAGGGGGTATATTTAGAATTAGACAGCTGGACTCTGTTTAGATGATCCCAATTTTGTTGGCAACATCCAAAGCATCATAATCAGGAGCTAGGCAAACGTACGCCTTCTTCTCTCCATCAGGCCTAATCAGGGTGTTAACCTTGGCCACATCAATGTCATAGAGCTTCTTTACAGCTTGTTTGATCTGGTGTTTGTTGGCCTTGACATCCACAATGAACACAAGTGTGTTGTTGTCTTCAGTCTTCTTCATGGCTGACTCAGTGGTCAGGGGGAACTTAATGATGGCATAGTGGTCAAACTTGTTTCTCCTGGGGGCGCTCTTCTGAGGATATTTGGGCTGCCTCTGGAGCCACAACGTCTTGGGTCGCCGGAAGGTTGGTGATGTGCGGATCTTCTTTTTATGGCTGTGGACACCCTTCAGCACTGCCTTCTTGGCCTTCAAAGCTTTTGCTTTTGCTTCAACTTTGGGATAGGCAGGAGCTTCCTTCTTAGCTTTCGGCGCCATCTTGGTGAAAAGGGTCCTCAGTATTCTTTAAAAGAAAGTATTATCTAGACAACTCTAGCTATACTAATAAAATTACTAGTTAGTCAAGGAAAGAGGAAAATTTTACCCTTAAGAAAAAAAGCAGTCAATGGAAATATACCCTGAGATGTCCCAGATATTGAAATTAGTGGACATAGTAATTTAAAGTAGCTACTATAAATACGTTTAAGGGTTTAAAGGAAAACATGGTGGTCTTAATGGGGAATCTCAGCAGAGAAATTGAAACTGTGATCGATAACCAAAAAATTCCAGTATTGAAAAGGGCAGTATCTGAGATAAAAATCCATTGGATGGACTTAAAATTGGAGAAAACTTGGCAGAAGAAAGGGCCAAGAACAGTGGAATCACACCTTCAGAGTGCTGATAGAAAAAGAATTTCAATCTAGAAATCTATGTCCAATGAAAATATCTTTCAAAAATATCTTTCAAAATAAAGAGAAATAAAGACATTTTCAGAAAACTTAAAAGCAGACCCACTCTATGAGAAATACAAAGGAAGTTATTTAGGCTGAAAGGAAATTTGAAAATGTGGATCTATTGGAAGGAATGAAGAGCCACAAAAATGATATTACCTGGATAAAAAGAATAGTTTTTTCCCTACTTTTAATTCTCACAGGAGACAAATGACTGTTTATAGCAAAACTACTATTATTGTAAGATACGGTTCATGACATATGGAGGAATAAATATATAATAATTGCACAGAGTGGGGAGTTAATAAAATTGTATGCTATTTTTATGTTTGTGAAATGTCAAGAAGCGCAGATAGACTGGCAAATTAGTGATGTATATTATAATTTCTAGAGCAACTATAATAAAAAGTGGTATAGCTAAAAAGCAAATAGAGGAAATCAAATGTAATACTAATTATATTCTATATATTCTATATTTTATATGTTCAATATGTAATTGTATATGTGTTAACTGTCAAATTATATGTAAACAAATTGTTTATAGTCAGTTTCTCAAAAGAAGGCAGGAAAACCACAGAGAACAAAAACCATGTGGAACAAATAGAACAGTGCAAACTGATAGGCTTATGGGCTAAATTGTGTCCCTCCTCAAAAATGTATATGTTAGGGTTTAGGAGTGTAGTGCAGTGGTAGAGTGCATGCTTAGCCCGCACAAGGCCCTGGGTTCTGTCCACAGCGCCCCCCCACACACAAATGAAATATATTAAACTACCTGTGTTTGGAGGTGGAGTCTTTACAGAGGTATTAAGTGAAAATTAGCTCATTAGGTGAGTCCTAAATCCAGATGACTGATGCTCTCAAGAAAAGAGAAAATTTGAACACAGACATGTACAGAGGAAAGAGGATATAAAGATGGCAGTTTAGGGATGGGAGGGGTGGGGGTGAAGGGAAAAAAAATAACAGAATGAATCAAACAACATTGCCCTATGTAAATTTATGATTACACAAATGGTATGCCTTGACTCCATGTACAAATAGAGAAACAACATGTATCCCATTTGTTTAAATAATTAAAAAAAAAAAAAAAAGATGGCAGTTTATAGGCCAAATAAGAAACTTTTGATTAGGTCCTTTTCTTCTGGGTCCTCAAAAGGAATCAACCCTGCAAACATCTCAGATTTCCAGCCTCCAGAATTGTAAGAATATTAATCTCTGTTGTTTAAGGCACTTAATCTGTGATTCTTTGTTGTGGTAACCTTTCTTTGTTTTGTGCTGATATAACAGAATACCTCAAACTAAGTAATTTTGTAGAGTGGTACTGGAGATTGAACCCAGTGGTGCTTTACTGAGCTACATCCCAAGCCAAATCAAGACCTGATATATATCTAAAAGAAACATACTTTTAATGTACACAGAAACTAAAAGGATGTATTATGCAAATAGAAAACATAAGAATTCTGGTTGGCTATATTACATGAGACCAAGTAAACTTTAAAACAAAGAAAATTAGCAGAGATAAAGAGACATTGAACAGAAAGATACAATCCTATTTACAGAGCTATAAAAACTGACAAATTAAAGGGAAAAATAGATGCACAATTGTAGCCAGATATTTCAAACCCCCCTAATTAGAAACCGAGAGAACACCTAGACAAAAAGGCAGTACGATAGAGAAAATATGAACAGTATTATCAACCATGTCGATATAATTGACAGTAAACAACTCCAACTAATAACTGCAGGATGAACATTTGTTTCAAGCACACATGGAACATTAGCAAAATGTTTTAGTCTGTTTTCTGTTGCTGTAATAGAACACCTGAGTCCCAAGCATGGTGGTGCACACCTGTAGTCCCAGTGCATGGGGAGGCTGAGGCCCTAAGCAACTTAATGAGAAATAAAATAATATAATAATAACAAAATAAAATAATAATATATAATATAATATAATAGAATATAATAGTAGTAGTACTAGTAGTAGTAATAGAACATGGGGACTGGGTAACTTATAAAGGAAGGAGGTTTATTTAGCTCTTTATGGTTTAGGAGGCTGAGAAAGTGGCAGCATCTGCTTGGCTTCTGATGAGAACTTTGTGCAACTTCAAATCATGGCAAAAAGCTGCCATGTGCAAAAGAGGTCATGTGAGGAGAGGGGAAACTAGCAAGAGTCAAGGAATCCAATTCACTTTATAAAAACCCCCTCTTGCAGTAGCTAACCCAGTTCTGTAAGAACAAGAGCAAAACCTTACTCATAAAAAAGGCATTCACTCATTTATGACTCTGCTCCCATGACCCAGATCCCTCCCAACTTTGCTGCATTGGGGATCAAGCTTTAATATAATTCAGGACAAATAATATTCAAGCATAGCTTCATATTAGGTTATATCCTGGGCCATAAAATAAGTCTCAATACATGTTGAAAAATTACAATCTCAGGGCAGGGGAAGTAGCTCAGTGGTAGAGTGCTTGCATAGCATGAATGAGGGCCTTGGGTTTAATCCCCAGTACTGAAAAAAAAAAAAAAAAGAATCTCAAAGAATATATTCTGATCCTAATGAAATGAAATTAGAGGTGAATAATAATAACTATATCTGGAAAAATCCCTAAATGTTTAGAAATTAAAGAATATAGTTCTCTATAACTAATGAATCAATAAAAAAAATGAAATGAAAAAATGTTTCAAACTGAAAAAGGTAAACTGGGCACAGTGGCACACACCTGTAATCCCAGTAACTCAGGAGGTAATTGCAGTAATTTGGTAGATTGAGGCAGGAGGATGGCAAGTGTGAGGCTTGTCTTGGCAGTTTATAGCAAGACCTGTTACAAAATAAAAAATAAAAAGGGGCTGGGATATAGCTCAGTGGTGAAGCACTTCTGGGTTCAGTCCGTCGTACTATAAAATCAAAAAACAAAACAATCAAAATGAGAGGTAATAAAAGCACAGCATATCAAAATTTGTATGGCACGGCTAAAGAAGTGTTCAGAGGACTACATAACTTTAAATGACTGAATCAGAAGGAAAGAGAAGAGTTTAAATCAGTATTTTATGTTTCTACCTTGAGAGAGAAAAAGTATCACAGTTGCTCAAAAAGTTAAACAGAGCCAGGTGTGGTGGGATTACACCTGTAATCCCAACTGCTCAGGAGGCTAAGGCAAGAGGATGATGAGTTTAAAGCCAGCCTCAGCAAGGCCCTAAGCAACGTAATGAGACACTGTCCCAAAATATATATATATAAAGGGTTGGAGATGTGACTCAGTGGTTAAATGCCTCTGGGTTCAATCCCTGTACCAAAAAAAAAAAAAAAAAAAGTTAAACAGAATTATAATACGACTCAGTAGTTCTATTAAATATATACCCCAAAACGTGTTCATACAAAAACTTGTGCTCAAATGTTCACTGCCGTGCAATTATAGTAGCTAAAAAGTGAAAATAATCCAAGTTTCCTTTGGCAGATGAACGGATGAACAAAATATGGTATATTCATACAAAGGAATACTATGTAACCATCAAAAGAAATGAAATAGTTACATACTACAACACAAATGAACTTTGAAAATCTTGTAAGTGAAAGAAGCCAGACATAAAAGGTCACAGATTGTATGATTCCATTTATATAAAATATTCAGAATGGGCAAAGCCATAAAAGAGGAAGCAGATTATTGGTTACCGTAGGGAATTGTGACTGACTGCCAGTAGGTATAGGGTTTCTTTCTGGGGCTATGGAAATGTTCCAGAATCGAATAGTAGCAGTTGCTGTACAACATAGTGAATATACTAAAAAAACTAAATTATACTACTTAAAAAGGCGAATTTTATATTATGTGGATCTCTCAAGAATAAGTTAGGAAAAGAACAAGTTAAACGCAAAGGAAGGAAATAATAACAAGCAGAAATCAAGGAAATAGAAAATACATAAAAAGAAAATTACAAAGACAAGAATTAGTTCTTGGAAAAAATTAATAAAATTGATAAATCTCTAGCAAGATTGATTAAGTAAAAAAGAAAGAAACTATAAATTACCAATTATCAGAAGTGAAAGAGTGATATCACCATAGATTTTTAGATTCTAACATGTTATGAAGGAGCTAGGCACAGTGGTGTACGCCTGTAATCCCAGCAGCTTGGGAGGCTGAGAGAGGAGGATCTCAAGTTCAATGCCAGCCTCAGCAACAGCGAGGCACTAAGCAACTCAGTGAGACCCTGTCTCTAAATAAAATACAAAACAGGGCTGGGGATGTGGCTCAGTGGTCGAGTGCCCCTGGGTTCAGTCCCCAGTACCAAAAAAAAAAAAAAAAAAAAAGAAAAAGAAAAGAAAAAGTTAAGAAGTATAAAAAAACTTTATGACAACAAAGTAGAGAACTTGAACAAAATGAACAAGTTATTAAAAAACAACTTGCGAGTAGTGTCATAGAAGATATAAACTCTGAATATTCCTGTAGCTACTAAAGAAGCTGAATTTGTAATTTAAAACTCTTCTGACATGGAAAACTCCAGATCCAGCAAATAAAATCCAACAATAAGAAAAGACAATGACCAACCCAATAACAGAAGGTTAGCTAACTGGTTAACATCATTAGATGTGATATAGGACATTAACAGAGTAAAAGGGGAAAATTACCTATCTCGTATGTGAAGGAAGGTTGGGCCACACTCTCAAACTTCATAATCCCAAATGACAGGATTTGAGGGGCTGGAGTTGTGGCTCTGTGGCAGAGCACTCACCTAGCATGTATGAGGCCTTGGGTTCGATCCTATGCACACATAAAAATAAGATAAAGGTATTGTGTCCACCTACAACTAAAAAGTATATTTTAAAAAATTAAAAAAAAAAGAGGATTTGAAGAACATAAAAACCTGGCAGAGCACTTCATAGGCTGCTTGACACAGTAAAATAGGCAATGATAGCATACATATTTTTGCAAGGATAAACACTCAGGTACACTGGGCTATTATGTGGGTCTAACCATTATGAGCAAACTGTATTCATAAAGAAACATCTCATGCTCATTTTGGCAGCATGTATGTTAAAATTGGAATGATACAGAGAATATCAGCAGCAGGGCCACTGTGCAAGGATGACATGCAAATTCTGAAACTTTCCATATTGTTTAAAAAAAGAAAGATGTCAGAAAGTGAAATGTATAAACACATACCACTGTGGTTGGTAAATTTAAATGCCCAGCTGTATAACCGTAGCTATTTGAAATACCAAAATATTATGTAGACAGCCTTAAGTCTTTTGATGAGCGCAACCAATAACTGCAGTGGGTCGCTTTTGCACATATAGTAGCCCAAACAACTGATCCCAAGAAATTTTATCTTTCACAAATTCAGATGTACAAAAAGAATGTCTCTTCATTGAGGAAATTTCAACATTTTTATACACATACACATTGCATGCACATGAAGTCAGTGTCTTGATAGTGCACTTTCAAGGAGTCAAATTTGCAAAAAATGCATTAAGAAAATTATAACTCTCAAAGTTTTTACACAATCTTCAGTATTGGAAATAATGTAAAGGTGAAATGCATAGTATAGTGAACTGTAAAAAATAATACCGATAATTTCAAATAGTGGGAAAAAACTTTAAAAGAAAAAAAAGAAAAACAGAAAAGAAAAATTGACACATGAAATTTCAAAATATTACAGCATAGATTATAGGCAGTAACACAGAGGTAGTCCATAGGAGTTGACCAGTGTTTATAATTAACTCTTTAGAAGTCTTTCATAGTGATGGACAGCTGTTTTGCTGTTTTAAATTTTTTTTTTTTTTTTGCGGTGCTGGGGATTGAACCCAGGGCCTTGTGCTTGCAAGGCAAGCACTCTACCAACTGAGCTATCTCCCCAGCCCTTGTTTCTTTTTTCTTTTTTTTTTTTTTTTAATTTTTTTTTTTTTTTATTTTAGTTGTAGGTGATAGCTCCTTTTGGAGAGCGCTCGCCTAGCATGCACAAGGACCGCGGTTCAAATCCCCGGCCGCTCAAATGAGAAAAAAAATAATAATAAATAAATAGCTATTTTAGTTGTAGGTGGATATAATACCTTTATTTTATTTTTATGTGGTGCTGGGGATCGAAGCCAGGCCTCACAAATGCTAAGCAAGTGCTCTACCACTGAGCCACAGCCACAGCCCCTTGTTTTGTTTTTTGACACAGATTTCCTTGGAGAATATATTCACATTCATTTTCTACGGTTGCTGCTCTTCCAGAAAAAACAGTTTTTGTATGATTTTGATGTACACTTACATGGGCATCTTGTATTAAATTTTACCACCTTCTGTGCCCTGCTTCTGTGTAGGCAGACATCCTATCTACATGTATTCATATACAGACCACAGATTGGTGGTAGCAATTCTGGTGAACAAACAGTAGCACTGTTATCTAAGTATCATCTTATCATAACATAATTCTTTTTGAACCACTTAGTAACTTCACTGGCTTAGTCAAATAAATGCAACTTTAATTCATTAAAAACTCCTAGGAAAAAAAATCTTTTTTTTTTTGAGACAGTCTCACTGTCCTGCCCAGCTTGGCCTTGAACTCAAGATCCTCCTGCCTCAGTTTTCCAAGTAGCTGGGATTATAGGCATGAGCCACTACTCCCAAGCAAATGACACCTTTTTTTTTTTTTTTTTACAGGGGCTTGAACCCAGGGGCACTTAACCACTGAGCCACATCCCTGGCCCTTTTTATATTTTATTTAGTGACAGGATCTCACTATGTTGCTGAGGGCCTCGCTCATTTGCCAAGCCTGATTTTGAACTTGTGATCCTCCTGCCTCATCCTCCTGAGCTGCTGGAATTATAGGCATGCACTGCCATGCCCAGGGAAAGAAATATATATATATATATATATATATATATATATTTTTTTTTTTTAAGATGTGGATTTCACTATGTTGCCTGGGCTGATCTTGACCTCCTGGGCTCTAGTAATTTCCCCCCCTCAGCCTCAGCTGGGACTATAGGTGCACACCACCAGGCCTGGCTCTTAGGAATAAATTTCACCAAAGACAAGCAAGACTTCTATATTTAAAATTAGAAAATATTGCTGAGAAAATTAAAGAAGATAAAGAAGACCAAATGCATGCAGAAGTATACCATGTTCATGGGTTGGAAGAATCAATGTCATTAAAATATCAGTTATATCTAAATTTGACATGTTGATTAATAAATATAATTCCAATAAAAATCCAAACAGTTTGGACTGGGGATGTAACTCAGTGGTTGAGTGCTTGCCTAACATGCCCAATGCCCTGGGTTTGATCCCCAGCACCAGGGGGAAAAAAATCCAAGCAATTTTTGAAGTTAGCAAGCAGATTATAAAATTTTATGGGATATATCAAGGATCTAGAAGAGCAAGAAAACAATTTTTAAAAGACAAAATTGGAAGATTGATTGAAAGCTTTTTTATGAAGCCACATTAATTAAGATAATATGACTTTGAAATAAGGGTAGACAAGTTATCAATGATATAGAACATAGTTTAGCAATAGTCTCACACTTAGATGGCCAAATGATTTTGGGGGCAGGATAACGGAGTATTGAAGTCAGGTGTACTTTACCACTGAGCTATATCCCCAGTCCATTTTATTTTTTATTTTGAGACAGGGTCTGGCTGAATTGTTAAGGGTCTTGTCAAGTTGCTGAGACTGACCTCAAATGTGCAATCCTCCTGCCTCAACCTCCTGAGTTGATGGGATTACAGGTATGTGTCACTGGGCTCAACTGTCCAGTTGATTTTTTATGGAGGTGCCCAGGTAATTAAGTTGGCAAAAGAAGTCTTTGAACAGATGGTGCTGGAACCACATATCCATACTAAAAATGTAAAAAAATTCTCAAATCTTGAGCAGTACCTGTTCATGAAATAGAAAATATACAAAGAATAAAGAAAATTAGAAAAGCCAAAAGTTGACTTTTTGAAAAAAAAAATTTTAAAATTGATAAATTGGATTTCATAAAAATTTGAAACTTTAAATCTTCAAAAGACATTACACTGTTAAGAAAATAAAAATGAAATCTACAAACTGGAAGAAAGTATTCACAATAGAAATATTTTACAAAAATTGTATATGCAGAATGTATAAAGAACTCTTATACTCAGTAAGAAGCCAAACAACTTGATGTAAAAATGGCCAAAAATAAGCTGTGTAAAGTGGCACAGCCTGTTGCCCCAGCTACTCAGGAGGCTGAGGCCAGGGTTTCCAAACTAATCTGGGCAACATACTTAGACCTGCATCCAAAAGAAAAAGGGAAAGAAAAGGAAAAGAGAAAAATGTCCAAATGACTTGTTGCAGGGCATAATGGTACACACCTATAATCCCAACAAATGGGAAGGCTGAGGCAGGAAGATCCCAAGTTCAAAGACAATCTGGACTACTTAGTGAGACCCTGTCTCAAAATAAAAAATAAAAATTACTTGGGATGTGACTTGGTATTAGAAAGAGTGCCCCTGGGTATAATTCCTGGTACTCCCTGCTTAAAAAAAAAAATTGTAAAGGCACTTCTCCAGAGGAAATATATGAATGACAAATAAGTCCATGAAAAGATGATCATTGTTAGGAAAATACAAATTAAAGCCATGATGAGATACTTTCACACTCACAAGAATGATTGGAACATAAGACTGATAACAGCAAGTGTCAGTGAGGATATAAGGCTGCTAACTTTCACACTATACAGATGAGAATGTAAAATGGTAGACCCACTGGGGCCTGGGGCATAAACCCCTTCTATCAACTTTTTTTTTTTTAACACTGGGGATTGGACCCAGGGGTGCTCTACCACCAAGCTACACCCTTAGCTCTTTTTTGTTGTTTTTAAAATTTTTTTAAATGTTAATAGACCTTTATTTTTATTAATTTATTTATATGCCTTGCTGAGAATCAAACCCAGTGCCTCATACATGCTGGGCAAGTGCTCTACCACTGAGCCACAATCCCAGCCCTCAGCTCTTTTTTTGTTTAAATATTTTTTTTGTTGTCAATGAACCTTTATTTTATTAATTTACTTATTTATATGTAGTGCTGAGAAGTGAATTCAGGGCCTCACACATGCTATACAAGCCCTCTGCCACTGAGCCACAACCCCTGGTAGAGCACTGGTAGAGCACTGCCTGCCAAGCATATACAAGGCCCTGGGTTGGATCCCCAGTACCAAAAAATATTTTTTAAAGTAGAAGAGCCAGGCATGGTGGTACATGCCTGTAATCCCAGGGACTTGGGAGGCTGAGGCTTTGTGTTTACATCACATACCAGCTGTTTCCATGTGGGTGTCCTGCCATCATCTCAAGCTAAGTGTGTATAAAGTTGTGCCCATCTTCCCCTTCCCAGTTTCCATCTTTCTGTCCACAACATCAGTGTTCTCTCACCCACCCAAGCCCAAAGTCTGAGTCACACCTGATGCCTCCTACCCATACCAGGCCCTCTTCTATCTATTTCGGTCTCACTCTATTGGGCTGTTGGGCTATTGATGTGGAGGGGCTGTTTGGTCCCCTTCCTACCTCCTTGTCTCTTTTTCCTCCCTCCTCTGCTTCTCTTCTCCAGCTTTTAAAAAAATTGTTATTTTTGTTTGTACTAACAGTTGAACCCAAGGGTACTTTACCTCGGACTGACATCCCCAGCCCTTTTTTATTTTTTAAATTTTGAGACGGGGTCTCACTAAGTTGCTTAGGCTAACTGTCATTGTATTTGTACTACCAAGTTCCTCCCCGAAGATTGTATCATTTTGTACTCCCATCTGTTTCCTCCAAGCCTTGCCAACAGAGTATGACATCTGAGGTTTTGCCAGTCAAGCTGAGCATCTTTTCATATACTGAGGGGTGGACTTTATTCCACATGTAGTTTACACTAAGGTGCCTATGTGCACTTGTTAAATGAATGAATGTGTGCCCTGATTATGTTTATACTGGATTCATCATATTTGGGCTGTTGTGAAACCTGTCCTCTTGACAAGGTGCCCTTTGTCCCAGGGTGGGGCACTGCCTGGTGAAAGAGGAGTCAGGTCTTCTAGAAGAAGTATGTCCTGGAACTTCCTCTTCCGGGATCCCCACCATAGGCAGGTAGAAGACCCTCTCTCCCAGTGAATGTGGTGTTAAAAGGGTGCAGTGTTTTGAGTCTAAGATAGCCACAAAACGACGGTGTAATTGTTTCCATTGTTTTTAATATTTCGTTGGATCTTCTTCACCTTCTAGAGAAGACTTTCCTAAGCACCATCCTTGGTCTTATCTACCTCTTCCTGACTTTCTTTATTCCCTCATACTGCTGGGTTCATAGGTCCCCTCTGTACAGGTGATCTGTCCCTGCCCTGGATGCCACCATCTGCTGGTCGGGGGCTCTGTGTTTACATCACATACCAGCTGTTTCCATGTGGGTGTCCTGCCATCATCTCAAGCTAACTGTGTATAAAGTCGTGCCCATCTTCCCACTCCCAGTTTCCATCTTTCTGTCCACAACATCAGTGTTCTCTCACCCACCCAAGCCCAAAGCCTGAGTCACACCTGATGCCTCCTACCCATTCTTCCCTTCCCAGATACCAACCTCTTGCAACATCTTTTATAGTTCTTTGTTCTTCCCAGGGTATCTGCTAATCCAGGATCTCAGCACCCCATGTCTTTAATAATAAATAGCTTCCCATCATGTCTTCCTGCTGGAGCAGTCCCCCACACCCACACCAAATCTTCTAGTCTCCCTTTCCTACCTGACCATACAGATTTTCCAGGATGATTCCTGTTATCTCATCAATCTTGCCCCTTCAAAGCTTCAGACGTTCACATCATTATAGATAGAGTCTAAGTTCCTTAGCCTTAGGCTCAAGAGCCTCTTTTTGGCCACAGCGTGCCTCACTGGAATTATTCCACGTGTTTTTTTTTTTTTGTTTTTTTTTTTTGTGATGCTGGGGATTGAACCCAAGGCCTTGAGCATGCAAGGCAGGCACTCTACCAACTGAGCTACATCCCCAGCCCTATTCCACGTGTTTTAAGAGTGCAGATCCACATGCTGTGTGACCCTGGACGACAATTTAACTTCTCTGTGCCTGTTTCCTCTTTCTTTAAAAAAATATTTTTAGTTGTAGATGGACACAATACCTTTATTTTATTTATTTATTTATTTATTTTTATGTGGTACTTAGGATCTAGTGCCTCATGCATGTGAGGCAAGAGCTTTACCACTGAGCCCCAGCCCCAGCCCCCTGAGTTTCCTCTTTAAAACCACTGTATAAGGAATTGTATAGTCATTTCCTGGGTGGCTGTGAGGACAGAATGCACCAATGCTGGGCATACATAGCACTCAGATGCTAGTGCTGGTCCTCAAAGAGGGCATGCTGCACACGGTACCCCTCACCCCCAGCCATACATGCCAACCCTTCTGTGGCTTTGCCCAGCCAGTCCTTCCAGCTAGAATGCCATCCTTTGCCTGCCTACTCTTCCTCACCTTTCAAGGACTGGCTGCCTCTCATTTCCTTTTGAGTAGCTGCTCTGCTTTGTGTTTCTGCAGTGTTTCTCAGACTGAGCCAGGCTGTGACAGCAGGTGTGTCCAGAGCATCTGAAGCCAGTCCTAGGCCACTCATACTTGTTTTACTGGAGTGTTCACCGTACTTCATAATAAAGAATTTCATCTATTTATCTTAAAACAACTGCTCTGGACACATCACAGAGAGGAATGCAAAATTGGCAGATTTTAAAGATAAGACACAGAACTATTCATAGAATATTCATAGTGGAGCATCTGCATTCATCCTGCAGTGGGTGGGTCCCAGAAGCAGGGATGCTTCAGGTACAGGGCTGCATGCAGGTGAGGTGAAGGAGGAGTAATACCAGTGCCAAAGCTTCTGCAGGAGGGCCATCCCAGGGCCATCCCATACTGCTCTCTCCTTCCAAAAACTCAGTGTGGTGTCTGTAGCGCTCTTAGGCTGCCTGGGGCAGTGCTTGTACTACATGGGATTTTAACTTGCCCCATATGTAGGCCTTATCTTGTCAACACCATCCTAAGCATCTGGAATGCAGGTGTGGGGTGACTGGGTGGGAAGACAGGCTGGCTGTGAATTTTGGCCCCTGTGTTTACTGATTGAGCAAGGCATGTTTTGTCTCAGCCTCAGTTTCCTTATGTGTTAAACACAGATAATACTTACCTGATGAGGACGCAACTAGATACATGTGTGCAGTGTTCAGCACAGCAGATGGTAGGGGCAGATGCTTAGCAAACATCCCTCCCAGCAGTGCCAGGCTCTCGGTAAACATCTGCTTCTCTGATATTTCCTCCTCCCAAATGTCCCCCTCCCTGCATCTACTTCCACATTCTCGGCCTCCCTGAAGGCTGCCCTCCTCCTCATGTACTAGTTCCTGCCCTCCTGACCTTCATGAAGACCTCATATAATTGATGCCCTGTATTCTACAGCATCTACTCCCCTCCCTGTTGGACCACTCTCTTCATGGTGCTATTGTGCTGCAGTATCACTCCATCTAAAACAAAATACAAAGCAACTAACAAATTCCCCCCTTGATCCCACATCCTCTCTAGCTACCATTCCAGGTCCCTGTTCCCTGTACGATAAAAAGCCCCTGAAAGAATATTGGCATTGGCACATTCCCTGTTTCCACTTCAGCTGCCACTCCACAAACTGCTCTCATCAAGGTCTCTGTGCCCTCTGCACAGCTGAACCCAACAGGCTGACTTTACCAGCCTCTCAGGCCCAGGCCTGCCAGCCCTCCACTTCTGATCTTGTCTTACCAATCACTCCTCCCTCTGTCTCCTCTACTCCTGGCCCACTTCTCCTTGGCTCTGGGCATAGGAGGCCACAGGGCTGTCCTTGGACCTCTTCTCATCTCTGTCTACTCTCACTCTGGTAATCTTATGCACCCTTTGACTTTAAATGCCATCTGAAAGATCCCCAAAGTAATATCTCCCCAGAATGCCAGACTCACAGGCCCTCTACCTATTCTCACCTCCATTGGAATGTATCACAGACACTTCAAATCCAACATGTCTAAATCTGAATTCTTGATTCCCTACCCTTTCTCACATCCTTCCCATCTTACTAATGGGAACTCTGTCTTTCCATTTACCTACTCCAAAACCTGTGCAGTTATCCTTGGTTCCTGTCCCTCAGATCCACAGTCAAGATCAGTAAGCCATGTCAGTCAGTTCTCCCTTCAAAATACACAATCTGGCCACTTCTTATCATCTCCACCGTCCCACCCTGGTCCAGATCACAGACATCTCTCACCAGGAGGACTCCAGCAGCCTCCTGAATGTCTTGGTCCCTCTTTTCTCCCAGCTCCACAGTCTGTTCTCTACCCACAACTGCAGTCATAAATTCAATAATGTCATTGCTTAAACCCCTCCAGTGACCCCCCCACACACACACTCAGAATAAAGTCCAGATTTCTTATCATGGCTTGCAGGGCTTCATGGGTCTGGCCTAACATCTGTCTGGCCTCATTCCTCACTCCCATCCCTTCAGCCCAGGCTGCACCAGCATCCATAATATTCCTTGAACAAAGCTGGAAATGCTCCTGCCATGGAACTCTCTACTTAATGTTCTGGAACACTAACAGGTACCAACCTTGTCCCTTACTGCCTGCCAACTTACCAGAGGCCTTTGCTGCTCAACCCTTCCAAATAGCACCCTGGCATTTTCTTACCACCCCCTCTGACCCCTCTGACCCTTGTTCTAAATTGCTTACCACCATCATAATTAATTTCCATGTTGGTTTTGTCTGTCTCCTCAGCATCAGTAACACCCACATGGACCTTTGGTGCCTGGCACATAGTAGGGGCTTAGCATCTGGGCAGGGGACATGGTGTCAATTGGAAGAGCCTGCTGCATGTGGCCCCTGGTCTCTACATAACTTACCTACTGTATGCTTTTGGATGCCTGAACTTCTTTGAGCTTCAAATTCCCTCTATGTAGAATCTACTGGGAGATTTTTTTTTTCTTTTTTTTCTTTTTGATTTATTTAGTTTTATGTGGCGCTGGGGATAGAACCTAGTGCCCCATGAGTGCTAGGCAAATGCTCTGCCACTAAGTCAAAACCCCAGCCCTACTGGAAAACTTTTTAGGAAGATTAAAATAACACATTTAAAGTACCTGCAACATGGTCCATACTCAATAACATGAATGCTGAAAAGCTCTTAGTCTCTCTTTAGGCCCGTTTCCAAGGAGTGAATATGCCATCTCTGCCCACCCCAGTATGGTGATGTGCAGGTAACGCCATACGTGAGCCTACTGATTCCATTCTCCGTGTCATGCCTTGACCCAGAGTCCCCTAAGTATTGTTCCTGGCTCCAGCCAGTTCCCGCCCAGAGCCCCTCAGATGGCCATATTTGAGCTGATCCTGCAAGTTGAGACTTGTCTCAGCCCTGCTTTGGATCCAGATAGCCCCCAGATACAGGAAGAAGAGATACTTTCTGCATATGCAGATCTGTCTGGACCTTAGGATCATGGCTGCATGGATCCTACTCTGGTCAAGTGTCCATGTTTGCCTGGTGGTCAACACTGGCAGAGTAAGTGGCCAGTAAGCACTTCTGACAGGTTTTCCCTGGCTATTTAGGGAAGGTGACTAGAGAGTTGTTTTCCTATGTACCAGCAGGGGGCACCAGAGGTTGCTCAGCTCTTGTGGAGACTCTGAGTCTACTAAGGCAGGAAACGGAAAGGTGTTGGCTCTCCTGCCTAACTAGCAGGGTACTGCCATCCAAAGCAAGGCCACATTGGAGACTGGTAGTCAGAATTTCAGGCTCAATGTTCTTTATTATAAGCATTTGTGAACCCCTTGCCCTGTGAGCTCAACCAGTTCCTGCTCTCAGCTTCCCAGCCTGTGATTGGGGAGTCCATCTTCACCTCTGCTCATCCACCTGCACCTGGCTCTGCACAAGGATGTGCCTTCTGTGCCACACCATAGTTCAGGGAGGGTGCAGCAGGCATTGGAAGGCCACGGCCCGGTTCTTGTCCCCAGAGATCACTTTACATCTAGGCGGTCCTCTGCTTCAGCTGTGTAGGTCCTCAGAGGGGGCTGTAGGCACATGTTGGTTGGAGGTGCTGAGCCATGGAGACCTCCAGACTTGGCCTGTCAAGTGTTCTTTTATAGTAGGGCTGGACTGAGCAGCAGCAACTGATTGTCACTTCTGTCCTGAAGTTCTTGGTGGCTACCCAGAGTGCCAAGGACAGGAAGACCTAGGTAGTGCCTCAAAGGGGATAGAGATGCCAGAGACTGTGGAAGATAGGGTGAGAGGGAGGGAGAGTCAGTTAAGTCCCTTGATGTGATTTCACCAGCTCGTCATTGGCCATTGTTTATAGTCCCTTTGTACTAAATAGGTTGTCCCTTGAACCCTGGATGCATCCTTCCCCCACCATTAGCTCATAGGGATTAGAATTATCAAAGTAACCTGTCTTCCTGAGCCAGGCACCTTGGAGATACTTTTTGCCTGCTCAGCAAGTACCCCCAAGCCCAGATCCATTTCTCCTTGAGGGGAGTTCCCACCCAGGGTGGTGATGCCCGGAGAAGGCCCTGCCTCCCCTGAAAGCCCACTCAGCCTATCCTGACCTGCACTGGAAACGTGGGTCTCCTGGGTGAGTCTTCAGCACCTGACAAACTGCTGGGGGAGGCTCCAAGCCCATCTGCTCTGCCCGAAGCCAGCGCTGCAGCCGTGTGATCCCTGCCAGGGTGGGAAGAAGACTCAGGGTACTCAAGGGTAAGGAAGAGTCCAGGCTAGAGAACAGACTATGTGGGGTTTGTCTTGAGAGCCTGCACACACTGTGCTCAGGAGACAGTGCCCAAGAGGCGGGCAGACACTTGTGTTACCTCCCAGACCTGGGTGACAGGACTGGTTCCTAGAAGTGCTCTGTGGGAAGGGACCGGGTGGTGAGTGGGACTCTCACCTGTGCAGGGCCCATACTGCCAGGCCAAGTCAAACTGCCTCAGCAGCTCCAGCTCCGCTGCCTCCTCTTTGGAGGACTGGGGTTCCTCCCCTGCAACGACAGGCTGCTCCTCAGGCCTGCCCAGGCGTTTGTCCTGCCCCTGGCCTTACAGCTGTGCCACTGTTCCTGGCTCTGTCCCCACCCCTTGCCTCTGCCATCCCGTGTCCAGACCTTGGGTCGGAAGTAGAGAATGGGCTAGTTTCCCCTTCAGTCTGTACCCCGCCCACAGTCCCCTGGGATCCCTACATGTCCACTCCTCCAGCCGCCCCCACGCCTCAGAAACCTAATTCTGGTGCCAACTCCCCCTTGCTGTGCCCAGCGGGCCCCTCCTTCCTCTTCACAACAGGGTAGGAATCAGTGATCAGCCGCTTCCGGCCCATGGCGGCCACCCAGGCAGGCGGAGACGGAGGCGACTGCAGGGAAGAAGAGACAGGTCAGGCCAGCGGGCGCGCGAGACAGCTGCTGAGAGTGTGAGAGAGATGGGGCCAGAGAGAGATGGGCCAGCGACGGGCAGACAAGATGACCCAGACAAGCAGAGAAAGGAAGTCGCCTGGTTCCAGGGAGTGACGCCTGTACCCCACCCCCGCAAGCTTGCAAACATCAGAGATCTAAGCCAATGGCAGGCCTCCTCTGAGGGGCGGGGTCCTGACTCTAGCCAATGGCAGGCAGCACAGGGTAAGGGGCGGGCCAGCTATTGCAGCTGTGTTCTGCGGGAGGTGGGGTTAGGCCAGGGCGGGGGACCTGTCAAGATGCCCCAGACTTCACCACCTCCTCCTGCCCCCCATTGGTCTACATGGGTCCCCAGGGACGTACAGAGCGTTATCCTCAGCCTCTCACTTCCCGTTTTTCCTTCCTAGGCAAATGTTCTTTTCAGCCTCATTAATCCCCGTGGCCAGTTTTTAACTCCCTTGAGCCCAGCTGGAACCTTCCACTCTGGCCCCTGGGCCACTAAGTGTTGGGCAGACCGGAGGTCCAGCGAGTTTGGGCTAATCCAGCCCTCTTCTCTGCTTCCACCCCCTCTCATTGCTCCCAGATCTGGCTGGAGAAGCCCATGGGTTCCGAAATCCTTCTCACAGTTTGCACCCAAAGACACTCCCTGCTTCTAGTTTGGCGATTGATTTATCAGCTCTCCTGGGGTCTCACAGCCTGCCCTTGCCTGTCTTACTAGTCAGGAAGATTCCATACCAAGCAAGAAACCATAGCAGGGGTCTAGTCCCCTCTCACGTGTGTTTAGATCCTCAGTTCCTTGGCAAAATCTGCCCTGTTTCTCACAATAATGTGCTTGTGAGCAGAAAATAGCAATGGCCTAACTCTCATATTGCATTTACCATGCACCAAGCACTGTTCTAAGCATATTTCCATGTATTAGCTGGAAGTAGATGTCAATTTTTTTGTTTTTGCGGTACTGGGGTTTTTACTTATTTATTTATTTATCAGATACTAGGGATTGAACCCAGTTCTCTAAGTTGCTGAGGCTGGCCTTGAACTTGTGATCCTACTGCTTCAGCCTCCCTAGTCTCTCTGAAATTACAGGGGTGCACCACCACTCCCAGCTTCAAAATATTTTTTGAAAGTAGGAATTATGATCACTGCTGTTATAACAGGTATTGTGGGGCCTCAGTCAACCACAGGTGCTCCCTGGGCCCCAGGAGCTCATAGGCTTGCAAGGGAGAGGGAATGTACAGCTGTCAGTGTGGCGCAGTAATTCTGAACAGAAGAGAGGGGAAGGGTGTGTCAGAGCTGTTGGGACCACAGGGATGAGTAGCATTGGAAGGCCTCCTGGAGGAGGTGGGCTGTTGTAAACAGTGTCTCAGTTCTCCACCCATGACCTTTGTCTCTTGGTCTCCTGTCTGCTGACTCACAGCTACTCCCACCTCCCCCTCACCAGCTTCCTGGCAGCAGGCAAAAGTGCTGGCCAGTGGGAGTCTGGGAACCAGCACTGGGCCTGGCCCAGCACTAATCACCCTCTGGAGAGCCCATCCGGTTCTTGCTTCCAGTGGTCAAGGGCTGATGCTTGCTCAGAGTCCTCTGCCTTCCTCCTTCCTAGTGCTCTGGGAACTGGGTTAAAAGGGCTGGGCCCTGGTACACATGGGACAGAGAGAATGTTCTGGAGAGGAGACCACCAGAAGAGAGGAGGAGGAAAAAGCTATGTCTTCAGGGGCTCTTCCTGCCTGGCTGTCGCCATCAGCTTCTTTGAAGAGGACTGAGGAAGAAGGGACTAGGTGCTGGGCAGAGCTGGAGGGCCCTTCCTTGCCTTGTCATTCTGGCTGGGCCAGGTCTAATCACCCACCTGCCTCATAGACTCAGTGGGGCCCACATACAGGGCAAAGGGGCCCAGCTTTGGTGGGGAGGGCAGCCGGGAGGCCCAGGCTGGGAAGGAATAGGTATAGGTTCAGTCAGGAGGGATGACACCTAGGCTCTGTGGGACTGACAGCCCCCAGGCTGGTGAGCCTCTCAGCAAGGGGCTCCTGGGCTCTTCCCAGAGGTGTGTGGCTCCCACCTTCTGAGTCCACAAAGCCCTGAGGGATAGGGAACTATGGGTGGGGCAGACCCCTCCTCATTCCTGGTCCCTCCCACCCCTGAAAGCTGATAGCCGTGGGGCCTGCCACCGCCCAGGGAGCGTGAAATGGGGTGTGCCGCTGGGCGGCCACAGCAACTCCCACTGCTGCCTGGGCCTATTCCCTTCTCTTCTTTGGCAACCTCTGGCATCCTGACCTGCTCTGTGGATACTCTGAGCTGTCCTGTCCACTGTCCCCAGCTCTGCCTGGCTCAGGCCTTGCTGTCCTCTCCCACCTAGCCTGGAATGTCTCCCATGGTCTTAAGCACCCAGGCCCCAGAAGGAGAAGCAGAATGGTCAGCCCAGCTGCAGGAGCCCTTGGACTGGCCTTCTGAGGGAACTCTCCCCAGGCAGCATGTCCTCCCCTCCTAGTCAGATGGCAGTGGGACTGAATCCTAGGACAGGCATTGGCATCCAGAGAATTTAGAACTACCTCCTGACCCAAGGGCTTCCTTCCCCCACTGACTAAGTTGTGCTATCTACCTAGCTTTATGTCATTTCCTCCTTTATTCCCCAGCCCTGTCCTCCTCCTGTCCCATCCTGCCTAAAACCCTTGCCCCAACTCAGGCAGCTTCCTGGGCCCATCCCCCAAACTCCTGTCCTGGCCTGTTATAATTCAGTCCTCATGCTGATGACCAGGTTAGGGGTCTGGGAAGTGGGGTGCTAAGTTCTCCTTTGGTGAATGTCCTGAGGCCCCAGCATAGGTTCCCTGTAATAGCCCTGACACCCAGAGGCTGGTGATAGGCCTAGCAAGAGTTACCTTTGCACCTTGGGGGTACCCAAGGCGCTTGCTTCAGGGCCAAGATCAAAGCCCTAGGGAACCTAGGAGAGAAAAGAATTGGGAATTGGAAGGGAAGCCCAATGTCTTCCACGGGGTAAGACTCACTGCTAACTGCTCCAGGAGAGGGGGATTAGGGCTGGCGTAGCTCAGACCATGTGGCAGGATGGTGGGCCTCAGTACTGTGCTCATGTCCATGCCAACAAGCCCCTTCCCCAGCTCCTGATGGGGCTTGAGAGACAGCCAGATAATGGGGGTGGAGGGAGGAGAGCAGCTGCCTGGGGCCCAGTGTGCTGTGCAGGGCCCGGTTCTCTCCCCAGCACTCCCCTTCCGCAGGCTCTCAGGCCCTGCCACCCACCCTGGAGTAGAAATTGGGCCAGCTTAAGGGATTCTTGGCAGACAGAGGAACTCCTCAGGCCCCCAGCTATTCGCACATCCTGGCTCCATTCCTTATCCTGTGGGCCATATTCTTTCAGGAGCTCCTCTAGTCCCTCACTATCTTCCCAAACACCCCTCATCTCCCTGGTCCAGGTTCTGGGGCCTAGTGGGTTTAAGGGCAGAGACCCTTGGGTCACTGATGTCTCTTCTGCCATGACCCCACCTTCCACACCTCTGGTCATTTCCTCTTTTCACTTTGGCCATCCTAGCTCTGGAGAAATTCTGGGGAGATTCAAAAGGGGGCCCCTCTGGCCATTTCTCACCTTGGCCACCAGGTGTCAGACTTTGTCCAGCTGGGAAGAAGGTCCTAGTTAACATGTCCAACCCCCCCGCACCTCCCCAATCAGCCAGGCCTTGGAGGTGGGGGCAAGTTGGGGAGGGACCTGGAAGTGACCTCTGAACTAACTAGGCTGAGAGTTGGAACTCTGGCTCAAAAGCTTTCTCACAGTTAATTTCTCACTGTCCCCACTACAGCCTCCTCACAGCCCTATGGATGAGGGCCTGGAAATTCGGGTATCAGATGAGTCAGGGGGCCCAAGAGTTGAAGGGACAAAGGCAGGGGCATTTGTGGTTCCAGAAAAGAAGGGGGAACTGAGAGAATAGCCCCTCAGGGCATCCAGCCGGGCTTGAATTAGTGGCCCTTGCATTCTAGGATAAAGGAACCTGGAGCCTCTGTCTGCCTTCCCCACATGGGGTGGCTGTGACTATGATATGTGGTAAGTATGTGTAAGATGAGTTCTTTTTTTTTTTTTTTTTTTTAATTTTTTTATTTTATTCTCCCTCCATTCACAAAATGAAGTGAACCCTTACACAGCACCTACAGTAAGATGAGTTCTTGAATGAGCCCCTTGCTTACAGAGGGGGCCCCAAAGTCCTGGATGTGGGATCAATCTTTGCAAAAGCAGGAACCTGGCAGGCTCTGATGATTTGCCACCTCTGTACCGACTTCTTCCCTCCTGGAAGTTACCTTCTCTCCCAAGTGACATCTTGTCCATCTTTTGCTTATTCTCTCAAACACAAAAATAAAATATTAAAATGGCTGGGGATGTGGCTCACTGGTTAATTGCCCCCGGGTTCAATCCCTGGTACCAAAATATAAGTAAAAAATATAAAGGGCTTTGGATGTATCTCAGTAGTAGAGTGCCCCTGAGTTCAGTCACCCATACTGGAAAAAAAAAAAAAAAAAAAAAACAATGAGGTTTTTAATCCATTTGTGCAGATGAAAGCAAAGAGAGCCTTCTATACCCTCTATACCTCCCTCCTTTTCTCCCTTACCTTACTGGGGATATAGGGACTTCTAGAGATAATTTCCCTATCCCCATGACACTGCAGAGCCCAAGGTAGTCTTGATTTATATATTGGTCTCTGAACACCTGGGCTCAACTCTAAGACCTTACTTAGGAGAAGGAACCTAAATAATCAAAGAATACTCATCAGCACTCCCAAAGCAGCTAAACTAGAGAACCAATGTCACATCCTAAGAAAACACTGACAACCTATCATCTGCCCGGTGCTACCTCTTCCTTGGTGATGACATTTTCACAAGAGGCCCTGTGGAACTGGACATGTTGCCAAACCCAAAGGAAAGGCCCACACTCCCTGTCATCATGTTTAAGAGCTGTTCAGGATAGAGAGTTCAAGAACGCTGGTTCTGAAGTCCTCTCTGCCCCCACCCCTGCCCACCTGCATCCAGCCCTGCCCCCATGGAGCTGTGCATTCTGGGCATGAATGAACGTCAGCACTCCCCACCTGGGGCACCTCTCCTGACCGTTGGTTCGTTGCCTCTGCTTCCCTCTGCTGCCCATCCCACCTGCACCTTGCAGCTTAGAGGCTCACAGCCACTCAACAATATGGTTTCTAGCCTGCTAGAGCCCCTTGCCCTTGATCCTCTGCCACCCCTGCCTTGTCTGTTCTCTTTCTTAGAAAGCTCCCTCTATACTCTGTTCCCACCGCTGGCCATCTCTGTCTCAGTAGGAAGTGGTTACAGTTCATGCAGAATAGGCGCATGACAAGAGGTGTCTGCTGAGATCAGTTGGCTCATCCATCTGGGTGCCCAAAAGTCTCTGGATTCCCCTCTGGTTCTCCTTAGTGCAATCTCAGACCTCTCCATTCTTCTCCAGTCACTACCTCCTCACTCAGCAATGACATGTTTAGATCTCTTCTGTTTAAAAATAATCACCACAAAACAGCCCTTCCTTGATCCTGTTCCTTTACCACCAAACTCTGAGGGATATATTTACCCCTGTTTCCTTCCCACAGTAGTATTCTTTTGTCTCACCGCTGGGTGTCTGCCTTTCTGCCTGATCTTTCCCAGGTCGCTTGTAACTTCCTAACTGCCAAAGCCAGTTGATCTCTCTCTACATTCTTAGTTCCTCTGGGCATCTGAGACCGTTCATCAGTTGTCTCCTTCAAACTCTTCTCTCAACTTATAAAACACTCTTGAACTCTCTTTAAAATCAGTTTAAATCATATTACTAAGGATTTAGCCAATGGTGGTGCATGCCTGTAATCCCAGTGCATTGGGAGGCTGAGGCTGGAAGATCACAAGTTTAAGGCCAACTTCAGCAACTTGGAGAGACCCAGTCTCAAAATAAAAAGAAAAGGACTGAGGATGTAGTTCAGTGGTAAAACACCCCTTGGTTCAATATCCAGGACCAAAAGAAAAGAAAGAAATGAGAGCTGGGGCTCGGGCTCAGTGGCGAAGCACTTGCCTAGCATGTGTGAGGCACTGGGTTCCATCCTCAGCACCACATAAAAATAAATTAATAAAATAAAGGTATCGTGCCCATCTACAACTAAAAGTATTTTTTAAAAAGAAATGAAACTGACTGGATGGTAGGGTGTGAGGATGGGACCCACCTCTGTCTCTGTCCACCTCAAAGCCCTGGCTTACTGCTTTGCACATTGAAGCTGCAGAACGTTTGTCTGCATGGGAACTGGGATGGCCCAGATCCCCTCTCCTTTCTGTCTTTCTAGGCTGGGGGCAGGGTCTTCAGGTGCCCCTGGCCATGCATAGGCAGGGGTCACTGCCCATTAGAGGTAGAGCATGTTTCCCGTGGACTAGTTGGCACCCAGTAGAGGTTGGCTGGCCACCAGCAGGTCCAGCAGCTCCTGCACCAGCACTCTGAGCTTGCTTTTCTCTGGTGGCTTATGCACTTGTGGGAACCCCCTCCTCTGTGTTGCTTATGAGTGCTTTTGTGCCTTATTATTTCAAGGAAGCTAAACTTTCCTTCCTAAATAGATTGCAAGTTCCATAAAAGTAGGAGCCAAATTAGGTCTTCAAATTCTTTTGGTTTTCCTATATCAGTTAGGACAATGACAGCCAAGTAATTAGATCTTTAAAAATTTGTCAGCTGATTGACATTACTAACTTCCTTGCTTAAGGCATTGTTTCCAGGAGGCCCTTATAAAATATCCATGTATATTACCTGGAAGCAATTAACCCATTAGTTTACCCAGTGACTCTTAACTAAAGTCATGATGACATAGGGACCTATCTCACATAATCTAATTTCTACAATTGCTGCTGCTACAACATTTATTGTTTCTATTAACTTTTCTGACAATCTCATAAGGATATTTAGTTATTCCCATTTTACAGATGGAGACACTGGAGACTAGAAAGCTTTTTTTTATACAAGGTCATTCAGCTAGCAGGCTGTGGAATTGAGTTAATATAGTTTACCCCTTGAATAGCATCTGTCCCATTTTCCCTCAGTTCAATAGGAGTTTTCTTTCCTCCAATACAAAAAAGGAATCGTCACAGTGAGAGTTGCAACTTGGCCTTAGTTCATCACCCTCCCTAGGAGATTAAGGGTTGAGGTGAGGGCCCCAGCAGGCAGCCACTGGCAGGAGTCCTGGGGACTGAATGCCCAAGGGTGACTGCTTGGGGAGTGCCCCAGAAAGGCAGATGAACAGCTGTGCTCATCAAGTGCATGGGGTCTAGAGGGGAGACATGCACAAAGCCATCCAGAGGGAAAGCAGACAGGGCAAAGGCAGAATGACAACAAGCGACAGAGTCTCTAGGAGCACTGAGACAGGGCTGGGGATGGGAGCTGGAGGGAAGAGAGCCCTGCTCTCCTCCACTGGGACAAGGGGACAATGGGAACCAGGGTAGTTGGGGCCCAGAGAGCCCACAGTGTACCCCAGGAGGGCCAGGAAAGGCAAAGAGACTGAGTTCTGGGGCAAGCATTTTATTTGTTAATACAAGAATAGAAATTCTGCAATAAATATCATCTAATAAATAACATCTCCAAATAAATAAATATTAATACCACAAACTTAAGAGTCATGAGTGGGTGGGGCTGGGGGCAGGGCCTGGGGGACCTGTCCCCATACCCTGCAATGCTACGGCAATGTAAACTTTCAGGAAACCCCGTGGCTGTGGCTGTGGCCACCCTCCCAGCCTGGGCAACCACAGACACCCTGGCAAGGGGCAGAGAGGAGGCAACACGATGCCGGCAGGGAAACTCAAGGCAAGGTCCCGCCGTTCAGCATGCTGCTGTTTGTCCCCATGTCACTGACTACCTGGCAGCCGCTCCCCTTCAGTATTACTCTTCTGGTTGCAGGCCACCTCCAGTGCAGACCCACCCCTTCCATTTTCACCCCATCTCTTCTTGTTTAGACTTGTTGCTTTTTGGTTTCCTGAACTTGGATATGGAGTTATGGGGTGGGAGAGCATCACCAGCCAAGAGACTTCTCTCCAGAAGGGCACATGCTACAGTGGCCCTCACTCCTGCCCAGACGAGGGGCACTGGCAGGTGGTGGCAGCAAGCAAGAGGTGGTGGGAGCCTTTTTACCCACTTGAGCCATTCACCTCCCTTGAACGTAACCTCCACGGAAACAGGATGGTGCCTGCTGCATCTCTTCTCCAGACCCGTAGGACTCCCGGAGCTGGGCAGGGGACGGGACATATTGCACCATACCCCCGCCAAGGCCGGGAGGAGCAGAACTCCCACCATCTGTCTCCTGGCTCAACAAGTGTTGGCATACAGGTTTCTCCCTCCCAGAGTGGGAGCAGGGCTTGGAGAGGCGGAGGGGAAAAGAGGAGGTGGTAAAGGTCAGAGATCAGAAGCCATGGGCCTCCAGGTGCAGGGTGACCGCAGCTGCCGGAGGCTGCATCTTCTTCTTAAGCCGGTTAAAGTCCTTGGCTGAGCGCCACAGCCAGGTTTGTAGCTCCTTCAGCAGCCAGAAGTCGTCCATCTTCTGGAGGAAGTCGCTATGGGCAGGGCCAGGGGCCCAGGTGGGCTCAGTCCCCGGCAGAGGCTGGGGCAATGGGTAGCCCAGAGCAGCCATGACACCTGCGATGCTGCCCAGCAGGCCCTGGAGGCTGGTGCAGAAGTGGGCCAGGCTGCGGCGTAGCTCTGCTGTGGCGGCCTGACGGTTGAGGCCACGCAAGTAACACAGGAGGTGGCTGTAGGCCTCGTAGTTCTGGGTCAACCGCAATTTGTCATTGAGGCTTCGCCACACTTCCAAGTTGACAGTGGCCCTGGGCAGAGTCTCTGCCCCCAGCCGAGGTGGGTTGAAATCAGGCTCATTGAAGGGGGGCCCCAAGTAGTTCAGCTGTGGAAAGGAGAGGGCAATGGGGAAGGAGGCGAGCAGAACAGGGAGATTGCTGCCCCCAGAGTCTGTTCTCCTGGTCCCTGACACTGGCCCTGTCTCCATCCTAGGCCTTGCTGTTCATGGGCATCCCCTAAGTTTCTTCAACAGGAATGTCATCTGCATGGAGGTGACAGCTGAAGCAGTGGGGTGATGAACTCTTCTACAGAGAGAGGTAGAAAGAGAAAACCACGCAGGCAGCGCTCAGGAAGGATGTGCTGATCGGCTGAGAGGGCAGACCTCGGGAAAGTGCCACCACAGGGCAGGGAGAGAGGAAGAAGAGCTGCCAGGAGCCAGGAGGCCAGGCTGCAGAGGCAGAGTTGGCCAGAAGAGTGCAGAGACCAAGGAGAGGAGTTCAAGAAGGCAGCAGTGTTCGGCAGAGCGGCTGCAAAACAGCAAGGAGAGGGAGACTTCGAGAATGTGGCTGGGTTTGGCGAGGAGATGCCTGACGACCTGGAGAGAACTGTTGCCGCGGCCTGGAAGCCAGATTGCAGGGGGTTAAGGAGTGAGTGGGTGGAGAGGAAGTGGAGGCAGAGGGTGTAGACCACTCCTTCGAGAAATTTGGCAGAGGAAGCCAGGAGAGAAAAGGGGTCGGGAATTAGAGGAGGTAGCAGAGCCCAGCAAAGGTTTTCTGCACAGGGAAACTGCAGAGAGCTGAGCCAAGGTTGAAGGCAGAGGGGCCGTTGGCATCAGAGCTCCTTCTTGACCTGCTTCTTCCCTCCAGCTGAAGGAATCGGGGACAGAAGGGTACTCACCAGCACCCCAAGGCAGGGTTCAGTTGCTAGGAGCAGGGCTGCAGAAGGAGGAAACTGAGGCAGTCTCTAGAGGGGACAGGAGGAAGGGCATGGAAGACAGTGTAGTCTAGGGAAGAGGGCACAGCCCTTGCCAACCCTCTGGGGAACAGCCTGGGGCCCAGGGAAGGGGATGCAGGAGATATGTAACTGGGAGGGAAAGAGAGGAGAGGGGCGAGGCCTGGGATAGGCAAGGGCCCAGGGGGAGGTTCACACGCTGACAAGCACAGAGACAAACTAATTTCCTCGGTGTATCCTGGGGCTGGAGCCAGCTCCCCCGCCACCCTCCTCCCTTTTCCTTCCCTGGCTCCAGAGTAGGGTCTGGGATGTGGAAGAGGAACACGGGAAGAGGGGGCTGGTTCCCCATGGTCCCAGGCTCCTCTGACCCTCCTTCCTTCCCTCCTGGGCTCTCTGAACACCTCTGGACCACCCCAAATCCTTACAGCATAACTGCCCTCCACACCCTGAACCCCCTGCCACTATTGGCCTGGGTTCTCTGCAGCCCCCTTCTCCCATGATCCCCCTAGGAGGCCTGGATAGGATGGGAGAGGCAGACAGAGGGAGGCCCATGGGTCCAGAGCAGCAGGGCCCCAGGTCTGGGGGCAGAGGCGAGCTGGAACACAGGCATTGGAGGTGGGGCCCCGCCACCCCACCCAGCCCCGCCCGTGCAAGAGACACCACAACACGGTGTAAACAGAGGAAACTTCCCCAGCCCCCAGGGGGAGGCGGGCGGCTGGGCTGGCAGCCAGTGGGGCAATGGGCCAAGGCGGGTGCAAGGCCTGCCCACATGCCTAGTCCTGGGGCCAGGGATGGGGGGGCACCTAAGAGGGAAGGGCAGGAGGTAGGCCCAATAGGGAGACTGCTTGGAGCCAAAGGGTCCCTCCTCATCACCCCATCACTCATCAGGACCCCGCCACTATCAGCTCTCTTCCCCCAACTCCTCTGCTCACTCCTCACCCAATGCCCAGACTCCTAAGCTGGATACTCACGTAGGTCCCAGCCAAGCTGCGGAGTTGGTGCTCCAGATAGCGGGTGAGGTCATAAGTTTTCTGGATGGAGGGGCCGGGCCCTGGGTCCCCTGTGCGATTGAGAGCTGGCACTGCAGGGAGGTGCCAGAGCACCGTGCACAGGCAAGCTAACATCCCCCACGAGTCCCCTGTGGACAGGATGGGCAAGAAACATGAGGGTGGGCCCAGGCCCAAGTGAGGAAGCAGCTGGCAGTCCCTCAGGTGTCTGTCTTTCCCCACCCTAGCCTGGGAACAGGGGTGAAGGTGAGACACCAGATGGGATGAGGGATGGGCGAGGGGTGTGTGTGTGAGGACGAGGACTTGGCAGTTGTGTTTCTATCAGTAGATACTTGAGAGTGTATCCCTATCAGCTGAGAAAGTTCAGCAGTGTGTCGCTGTGTGTGTGCCAACGCCAATGTGCATGGGGGGCTGGGCCAAGCTTAGGGACTCCAGGCCAGTTGCTAGGGTTCCAGTTGCACCTTAGCCTCCTCTCCCAGTCCCCTGATCCCCTGGCACCTTGAAGGGCGCTGATGGGTGGTAAATGGCATGCAAACCATGATCAGCCAGCCCTGCTGGAAGAGTGAGAAGGCAGGCATAGGGTGACAGCACCACAGTCAGGCTGAAGGACACAGGGCTGGCTTGTGCAGCCAGTGGCGGGTGTATTAGGATATGGTTCCTCAGTGTGGGGCATGTAGGATGAAGTTAGATTGAAGGGGATTTAGCATCCCTCTGGGACTAGTGGCAATGTGGAGGTCTGCCCCTTCCTGTCTGGGGTGTTAGAGGTGGGAGCAAAGGGGGAGGTGTGCCTTTTATGAGTGGGGTTGTTAGCTGAAGACTCTAGCGAGTTTGGACATTCCCTAATGCCAGTCCAGAGGCCCAGGGTCTGTGCTATGAAGAAAGCCGGTGGCTTTTGGGAACCTTACTTTTCTGGGCTTTTAGGTGAGGTCCAAGGTCAGGATTCATTGTGCATCTGAGCTCGGACAGGGGAAGAGTATAATTGGCTTGGGCTGGGGTAGGTTTAAAGACTAGGTTACTTTTAACATTTCAGATTAGTTTAGACTTGGGATTTGGTTGACTGAGTGTGGTTGGGGTTTGAGTCCAGCAGTGGGTTGTGGTTAGCTTTGGGCAGGCAGATGGTTAGCTGGGGCTAAGGGTTATGAATTTGTTGATTTGGATGTCAGATGGGACAATGCTTGGCATCTCACAAAGGGTAGGGTTAGTTTGGGTTTTAAGCTTGGATAGGTATGAGGTCGAGTGGTTTTTTTTTTTTTTTGTATTTTATACTTCCAAATTCTTCTATAATGACATGTTTCTTTGATAGGAATAAGTTGGATAGGTTTAACAATTTGACTACACTTAGAGTCAGGACAGGGTTTGGAATTAGGAAAGAATGAAGACTAGATGGGCCTTCGGGCCCTTAGAGAAGGTTACTATCAAGGATGTTATAAAGTGTCTCAGAGTACAAGGGACAGGTGGACAGGTGGGGACTTTTTCAGTGGCCCAGTCAGTCAGTATGGACTCTAAGAGAGTACAGCTGGTCAGTTTGGACTCTTATCAGATGTTTGAGTGGCTGGCTTTACTGATTGACTGTGGGAGTAGGGGTGCCTCCTATCAACAGGGACCTGCTCTTTCGAGTGAAAGGCTCCCGGTGTGAGGGTACACATGAGCATGTGCACATGAGTGTTTTAGGACAGGGAGCAGGGTGGGGCACTTAACTGCTCCCTGGGCAAACAGACTTCACTTTCCCCTCCCGCCTGCAGCTTGAAAGCACCTTCCTCAGTCCTCCTTTCCACCCTTAGCTCTTGCCTGGCTTGATTCCTTCCTAGTGTTTCATCTTCATATCTCAAGAAGACTCCAGGCCCTTCTCTGCACAAAGCCCTGGGCACTCCTCAGCCCAGACCTCTGGCTGAGTCCCCTCCAGGACCCTATGGATACAATTTGGGGTTAGTTTTGGAGATTATGGACCTGCTGAGGGGGACAATGGCCCTTCCAGCTTGAGACAGCTTGCAGGATGATGAATCTGGTCTTGCTTGAAGTCAGTGGCAATGCCAAAGTTCCACTGACGCAGGAATTGCCTCGACGGCCCTGGCAGCCAGAGTTTGGGGACTGGACTGTCCGGTGGCTGAGAGGTGTGGTCAGAAGCCCTGGGCCTGTTTCTTCCTCCCCTCCTGGGCCCTGTGGGACATCCCTGCAGGGACTAGCTCCCTACACAAGGACAGCAGGGGGAGAAGCCTTTGGATAAACAAGAGCTAAGTCATCTGGGCAGAAAAACGGCTCATGAAATTAAACAGACAGGGCCGGTGTTTCCAGGAATATTTCAGTTCTGAGGTAACTCTGTCACTGCTGGCTGGGGGTTGGGGGGACAGGGGAGAGCAGAAGGAGCTGACTGACCAGGCCAGAGAGAAGCAGAAAGAGGCAAGGAGTCTGGGGAATCAGGAGGCCAGGAGAGAAAGGCAGGAGAAGTGCAGGGCTCTGCCCTCTACTGTGACACCTTGCACACTGGGCAAGATGTGCCCAGTTCTCAGGCAGCAAAGCAGACCCTTGCCTGGGGCAGAGAACACCTGAGTTCACTGAGAATACCAGAGCCCAGGCAGCTCAGCTCCTGTGTTCCTGGGTGAGAGCGTCCAGTGGGCTTCCTGGAGCCCCATCCACCCTCCTCTCCCGCTCAGCTCAGAGTGTGCAGGTGAACCCCACCATGGGGCCATCTCTTGGCCCCCTCCCCCAGCCCTACCCCCACCCGCGGGCCTCTGCTCTGCCTCTGGCTGCTGCCCACTGATTGTTTACATCCCGTCTTCTCCTTGTGTTTATAAATCCGGCTGAGCACGTGAGGAGCTAATGAGTGCAGCTCACGTTTCCTGCTGCAGCCCCCCCATCCTGGCCCCCTCCGGGGCCAGCCCCTAATTCCATCCAGATCCCTGGGCCCTGGGAACCAAGGCCCCCCTCATGAACACACACACTGTTGGCCCACGCAAGCGCAAGGCCACCCCACACACTGCACAGGCACACCCACCCCTGTACTTGTCTTCAGCCAGCTGTCCCTCATCCCTGGCCTATGCCCAGACTAACAGTACTCTGTGGCAAGGATGTCCAGGATGGTTGGGTGGAGACCACACCTGGGACTGGTGGCTTAGAGCTGTAAACTCTAAATGTTGGTGTCAGGGAGCCTTTGTAGAGTTCTAATCGAGAAAAGGCCCTGTCCTCAGGCCAGACCAGAACCAACATTGGGTGACCTTGGAGGGGTCTGTTGAGGGAAACTGGGGGGGATGGAGTGACCTTGGTGGTGGTGCGTACACAGTGGTGTGAGCTCCAGGCTTGGGACTAGGAAACTGCCCTGTGGGCTGCCTCCTGACCTGCCTGTACAGGGCACAGCCCACAGAAACCTAGCTTTCTCCATCCTCTGGGCTGGCTGCCCTCTCCCTGGTTCCCCTTCTCCTGCTGCTGAGAAGTGGCAGGGTGAATGAGGATACAGGGGCCTGGAACTCAGAAGACCTAGCTTTGCCATGAACCCATCTGGTGACTGGGCTCGCGTGAAGAGGTTACACTGTGCATGCTAAAGGTCCTCCCAATTGGAATGTGGGGCTCCATCTCTGCTGTCCTCTCCAACATCCCCTCCCTGTCCTTCTCTTTCAGCCCAAATGGCAGAAAAAGCTGAGGTCCAGGGAAAGAAACAGAGGGCAGGCCGGCTGCTGCCTTTTGAAGTAAGTCACTAAGACAGGAACCGGGCTTTGGTTGGAGGGAGAGGGTTCCTGACTGTGCCGCAAGAGGGCCCTGGGTGTGCTCAGGGAGTAAGTGAAGTCAGGGGGGAGCTGAGAAGCCAGCTGAAGCCAGAGGGGGGAGAAGTGAAGTAAATAGTCCAGGGCAAGTGTGTGGGTGAGCTGGAAAGGGTGTTGTTATCAAGAGGGTGCAAGAGGGCTTGGGAGGGGCCAGGGAGAGCAGCAGGTGGGATTGTGGGCAGGAATGTGAAGTGTCAGGAATCAGTAGCTGGTGTGCAGGGGTGGTGTGACGAGTGTGACGGGGACAGGAGTACAGGTCTGTGGTGGAGGGGGAGATAGCGCTCCAGTTAGTAGACACTTCTGGACTGCCCAGTGACAGTTGCTGCTATCTCTGCCAGTTTCCTCCCGGGGCTGAATGTGCGGCTCCAGGGCAGCCAGCCTGCCTATCTGGTCTGTTAGAATATGAACCTGTGTCCCGTGGGAGGGGCAGTGAAAGCCCAGAGATGTCCCTGGATCAGAGTCCCAGGGAGAGGTGCCCCCTGCTCTCCATCCTCAGCCTCTCTCCAAGGCTCAGACTGCTCCTGAGATGCCCCCACCGCCAGTCTCCCTTTCCTCTCCTGGCAGCCCCTTCCCAATCCTGGGCCCTGAACAGGACACAGGGGTCCTCTGGGATTCGGAGGTCTGTAGGGAGGGCTCCTGGAGCTCAGTATGCAGCTGCTGGAACGGAAAGTAGGGGAGCAGAAATGAGGGGACTCTGGCGAGGTCGCGCAAACTTGGGGTTTGCTTCGAGGGGCAGCTCGCTGGCCCTCCCCCCTCGGGGGTGACCTCTCGCTCCCGGACCCCTCCCCGGCGGCGGTGGCGCCTTCCCCTTGTGTGGCCCCGGCGCCCCCGGCCCCGCCCCCTGCCCGCTCCCGCCCGGTGGCTCTGCCCGGCGGCGGGGGCGGGGGCGGGGTCCCGGGCGCCCGGCTCCGGGGCTCCGCCGGGCCGCTGCCCTTTCCCGCGCGTCAACTCCCTGCCCTGTCCTCCCTCCTTCCGCGGGCCGCCGGGCCGAGCGGCCGCGGGCGGCAGCGCCCGCCGCTCCCGGACCGGTGACGGACTTTTTCCTGCTGGGTCCGGCCGGGCTGCGCCCGCCCCCCCTCCGCAGTAATCACTCCCAGGCCGGCGGGCCGCGGCTCGCTGCCGCCGGCCGACCAAGCCACCCGGTCCCTACCTGCCGCCGGCTGCCGGGCCGTGGGCAGCGTGGAGGGCTCGGGCCGCGGAAGCCGCGAATCCCGCGGCCCGGCCCGCTCGGCCCGGCCCAGCCAGGCTCGCTCTGCCCTCCGCCCTCCTCTCCTCCCGCCCGCCCGCCCGCCTTCCCCTCCCGGCGGGCCGGAGAGGGAGAGCGGCGCGGCCCGAGGTGTCGGCCTCCCCGCGCCTCCCGCCGGCCCGGCCTCGGGCTCCCTGCCTCGCCCTCCCTCTTCCTCTTCCCGGCCCCCTCCCCTCGCGCCGCGTCTCCCCCCGCAGCCTCGCCGCTCGCCTCGCACTCGCTCGCCCCGACTTTTGCGCGGGGCTCTCTGTCCGCGGGTTCCGCGGGACCCCGCCTCTCTGGGGCTCCAGGTTGCCGCCTCCCCAGGTCTGCGGGTCGTCCGGGCTCCCCGTCGCGCTCCCGGCCACCTCCTGCCCGGCCGAGCGGACTCCAGGAATGCCGCGTCCCCGCCCGGCCCCTCTCGAGGGCGCCCAGCCGTGCCTCCCCCGGCCCGAGCCCTGCTCCCCGGCCGGGCCCCGGCGTGGGGCTCCCCGGGGGCGGGAGGAGGACGGGAACCGGATCTCGCGGCGGCGGGGCGGGGGCGGGGGCCGGGGCCTCGGACGCCTGGCTCCTACCTGCTCGGAGGTCCATGGGGCTGGGGGCCGGGCCGGCCGGGCGCGGCTCCTCTCCCAGAGGCTGGCGGAGTGGGAGGGCGAGCCGCAGCTCCGGCGAAGCTTTAATAATCCCATCCGCCAGGCCCACTCGCAGGTTTTTTTCGCTCGGTTTCGGATTTTTTTTTTTTTTTTGGTGTGGGACATTCTGCAAACTTTTTTTTTTTTTTTTTTCTGACGTGTAAAGCTGTAACCACAAATTGTAGCAGCCCTCCCCGGGGTGGGGGGAGGCGGGGGAGGAGGGAAGGGAGGGCTTCTGGGGCTCCTCTCCCTCCCACAACACTGAGGGGGGGGTGAGGTGAGGCGAGGCTGCGGCGGTACCACCCCGGGCCTCCTGGGGGAGGGGGCAGGGAGGGCATCGATCCCTCTACAGACGCCGAGGACCGGAGAGGGAGCCGGCCTCGATGCGGGCTTCCCCCTCGGTGTCCGCCTGGGGACGCCTGCCCCCTGCCTCCTACCCTGTTGGGTTCCCTGTGCCCACCCTACCTCTGCCTCCTCATTTCTAACCTTCCCTCCCCCTCCCCTTTGAGTAAATGCAATGACACATTCTCCCAAATGCCAGTGAACTGGCCTCAAAGCAAGTGATGGTGTTTTTCCTGCTGCCCTTTGTCTGGGCTGACCGCCCCCCTTGCCTATTGTCCCGCTGCTTGTCCCATTTCCAAAAGCTGGAGCTCAGTGAAGCGCCAGAGGCTGGGGCAGGTGACTAACCAGCTCACAATGCCCCCTGCGGGGGGAGGAAGGGGGCAGGAAGGCCCACTGCCCAGCGTCTCTCTCAAGTTCACAAGGTTCTTCATTCTTCCCAGTGACCAGGGAGAATGCACATGGGTGGGGGATTTGTAATTCATTAATCAGCACGAGGCACCGGACCAGTTTCAACACCAGAGGCTTTGCGGGTGACTCAGCGAGAATGCGAAGATTCAAGGCCACGGACAGAGCGAGCATCCCGATTGTAAAACACTTCCCCATTGAGACGTTTGGCACCCTCCTTCCTTTGGGGTTTTGGGTTGTTGGTTTTTCCGGTGGTGAGGTAGGGGTGGTTTGGCTGGGGAGCGCTCTCTTTCCTTCCTCCCCTCCCGTCTGGGTTGGGACTTTGCTGGGATGGAGACCTAGGGGACCCATAAGACTAGACCCTCCCAGGGGGGTCTCCCTTCCTCCCCCTTCCATCCTCTTCAAAGGGCTGCCAGGGGGAGTGACCTAGTGCAGAGGAAACAGCTGTCATCTGGGGCGTGTAGACATCCCCATGTTGTGATTTTTCTTGGGGGACAGTCATTGGGTCCCCAAGGCTTGGGGGTCCTAGAAGCAGCGTACCACCAGTTAAATCATTTGGTAACAAGTTGCTTTGTTATTTTTTACCTGTAGTTTCAAAGGGAGAGAGGTGGGTGGCAGCCAGACCTGGAAGGCTATGCCTCTCTCCGGAGTGGCACCATATCTTCATCCCCTACTCCTGCTGGTGCCCCTGGGAAAGGAGGGTACCCTGCCAGTCTGCCACAGCCCCTCCAACCTGTGGGTCAGAGTAGGCATCATGGTCATGGCCAGGTCCCAGGGCAGCACTTCTCTTTTCCATACCGGAGAACTGGAGTGGGGGGGTGGGGGGGTGGGGAAGAAGTTTGTTTTCAATTACCTCACTGGAGTGGGACAGACTTTGTTGTTGGGTTGTTTTCTTCCCCCCTCTCTCTTTCTCTCCTTTCATTCTCTCTTCCTTCCTTTTTTTTTTAACAAGGAGGAAAAGAATGGAGAGCTGGGCTGGGGTGGGGGCAGGGGATTTTCTGGAGCATGGCAGCAGCTCTGATGGCAAGGGCCTTGGAGGGGCCCTTGTGAAAGTGCTCCAGTCCTCCTCCCCCACCCTCTCCCCACCCCCTGCAGCCAGAACTCTGGAGTTTCAATGACATTCTTGGCCCAGGAGCCCAACAAATCTTTTGATGCCCATGCCCAAGGTCAAGAAGGCAGATGCCCACTGGTGACTGGTTCTGAGGTGGCTGGGAGGTCCCCCAGCAGCTACCCCTTCCAAGAGAGGGAGCTAAGTAGGAAAGGGGAGAGGGTGAGGGTGACGGGGAGCAGCTTGGGCCCTGCTCCCTTGGCTGAGCAGCTCCACAGCTTGCCCGGGGTGGAGAGGCTGCGCAGACAATGTGGTTTGGATTTGGCTGAGCCCCCTCAGCACCTTATAAAGCACCTTGCTGAGTCAGGGGGAAAGCAGCCCCGATGCAGAGAAGAGGAGGGGGCTGGGAGAGAGGGAAGAGGGACTGGGGAAAGGGGGGCTGAAGGAAGAGGAGGGGGAAAGGAGAAGGGACCAGGGACGGGAAAAGGAGACACAAAAAGGCAAATGGGTGGGAGTGAGAAAAGGGGGAGGAGGCCAGAGTTTTTGGAGCAAGATGGGGAGCCACTAGCGAGGAAGAGGAAGGACTCTGCAGCAGAGCTGGGGGGCATCCACGGTGCTGCCCCACCCTGCCATAGGAATTGACCACCTTAGTCTCCAAGGCATGGAGTTGCTGGAACAGGGCAGAGTCTAGTGGGGGCAAGATAATCGGCTTCCACGCAGCCTCCAGGGCCCCCAATTTGCCTTTGATTCTTCAGGTAGTGGCCCACAAGCTGGGAAAGTCATGTTCTCCCTCTGCCTCTTGTCCAGACTTGCTGCTGTGCCCTCTCCCCTTACCCAGTGGGGGCTAAGCTTCTCCCCTCCCCCTCTCCCACACTGCCAAAGGGAAAATCAACTCCATCTCCAAGCCGCCAGTGCCCCTCTGCCATGTCTGGGCAAAGGCAGCAGGCTAGGAGCTGCCAGTTGGGGTGGGGTGGGGGCTGGAGCAAAGGCTATGCCTCACTCCGCCAAATAAAAAATGGGGGTGGGCTGCTAGAATTTGGGGTAGAAGAAGGAAAGTGGAGCAGGAATGGCCCCTCCAGGGTTTTGATGGGACAGGTGACTGTCCTCTGATTTCCAGCTGGGGGGCTCAGGAAAGCTCACACTCCCCAGTGATTCTTAAATAGAACCTCGTTAGGGCCCTTCCAGCTCCAACAGTCTGGGAGCAAGGTTGAGGATAAGAACCAAGGTCGGAATGAGCATCCTCAAGAAGAGAAAGGTCCCATCTGTCCTGTGGGATTTTGTTCCTGTGCTAGGTCCTGTAAAGACAGAGAAAGGACAAGGAAAACCCACCCCTGCCTTCAAGATTTTCAGCCTTGGGACATGCATTAAATGTCAGCCATCAGCCACAGGTGGCCTTTAGGGTCAAGGAGGATGACCCAGAGAACTTACAGAAGAGGGGAGCTTCAGGGTAAAAATGCAGTGGACTGAGGGAGAGTCACAGCAGGCACCGCCCATACCATATGGCTCCCTGCACCTGGCATAGGGCCAGGCTGGGAGTTGGGATACCTGGCTTTCCATTGACCAGCGTGATCAAGCCTGTCACCTCTCTGGAATGGGGTATGACCACCTCTGCCCTCCTTTCCACAGGATGGTGGGAGTTTTCAGTGGACTGATGAAGTGAACACTGGTTTGCCAGCTCCTTTGACCTTCCACAGGAGGGTGGCAGGTCAGGCCCCAAGAGGTGTGGCTGAGTGGGGGGCAGAGCTGGCACCAGGTGATGACTGAACTGCCCTCCAAGGAGTGGAAGTGAGTCAATGTCAGCTCAGAAACTGGCTAGTGTCCCACCCCTCCCATCTTCCCTCTTTCCCTTCCTTCCCCCTAACTGGCATCTCCAGGGAAGACACCAGGTGCCCCACAGCACCATGTCCTGCCCAGCCATGGAATTGGTTTTGAAGGGGCCCTGGTCTGGGAGGGTCCAGATTCCTGAACTAGGGAAGCCTCTCCTGACAGGTGAGCAGAGGGTGGGGTCAGACAGTCCCACAGAGCAGAGACAGTCACTGATTCACTCAGTCCTTCCTCAGACATTCCCTGAGTGCCTCCTCCCCAGGTGCTGGGGACAGAGAGGAACCCCAGGGGCCAGGGGTTGCAGGGTGGAGGCTGACGGGCATAGCAGGAGAGGCAGGAGCTGGCAGAAGCCTCCCCAGCAGCCACCATATCGGTCATTCTCAGCAGTAGTCACTTTGCTTAAATACTAGCAGTAGTTTAAATGTACTGAGGCTCTCCAGGACCACTCGGTCTCACCTTTACAAGAACCCTGAGACAGGAGCTCTCAGTTTTCCATATTTATGTGAGGAAATGGAGACATAAATGAAGTCACTGTCTCAGGTCACACAAGCCTGAAGTGGTGGAACAAAGGCTGAAACCTAGCAATGTCTTATTATAGCAAATGCCATTTTAACCACGCATGCAGGTGCCCACCTGGGGATGGGGACAGTTGCAAGGCAGGGAACTCCTGAAAAGAGAAGAGGTTCAGTCTGAGGGCAGACTTCGCCCTGTAGGACTGTGCTTAGTGCCCCCTGGCTGTGAGCCATATAGCCTGTGGTATAGCTGGTCCATCAGGACAATAAGGTATTCCTTGGGACATAAAGAGAGTCAAGTTCTTGGAGATTTTGTGACCCAGGAGCAGAGGGAGAACTGGGCTCTCCTGCCCCCCAACCTCCCTGATGTCTGCTGACTGATGCTGGGCCAGGTACCTCACATCGCCTCCCTTCATCAGCAACAGGCCAGATCGTGGCAGTGCTGGGGAGCTCAGCGAGCATCCTGGATCCATTAGCAGGGGGCTTGGACCATGATGAGCATCAGCTGAGAGTTAGAGGGCCACCCATCAACAGTAGACAGGGCTTCCCTCTGCTTCCTGAGGGCCCGTCCACTTTCTAGCTGGCAGAGTAAGGCCCTAGGTGGGCTCAGAGGCCCACCTAGGAATTCTGCATCCCTAGGCATAGCCCTCCCCACCAGGATATGTGTGTGCTCTGCAGTGCGCATGTGAGTGCAGGCCCCGGCACAGAGGGCATGTGGGCGGGGAAGGAAGGGCAGGAGAGTGGGCACTTTCCCTTTCTCTCCAGTGTGCCGGAGCCCAGAGGGCCCTGCCTCACCCTGAACTGGCCGTGATGTCAACGGAAACCCCAGGGCCAGAGGGCTCCTGGTACTCCAGCAGCAGCCCTGCCCTACCCTGGGTCCCCCACTCCTACCTGGCCCAGTGAGGCCTACCAAGGGACATCCCACCCACATGTTCCTGCTTCCCCTAAGAAGCCAGAATGAGGCTGAGAGGCAGCAGAACCCCTCCAACTGCCCCCGCAGGACTCTGCCTTTCATCTGCAGGACGTCTGGGTGAAGGGTGTGTGAAGAGGCAAGGACAAAGGGATACCCCCAGGTGCTCCACTCCTCCCTTGCCCGCCAGGAGCTGTCCCTGCCATTCTCCCAGGATGTTCCATTGCCCTGTTCAACCCATGCCGCAGGCTCTGTGACTCCGTCTCCCCTGGCAGAGGAGTGGGGTTACCTCTCCCTGGAAGATCCTTATCCTGCCCCGCTGAGTCACTGCCGGCTCCTCCCGAGCTCTCACCTCCCTCCCAACCAACCTCGCTCTAAGCCTCAGGCCTTTCTCAAGGCTGTCCTTGTTCCTCAGGGCCTGGGGTCAGAGGACACCCTCTTCCCTGGGGCCATTCTGTGATGCACTGTTAGGAGAGTGAGTGGGAGACTTACTGACACAGTGAGATTGCTTGGCCCTCCCCTACCAGTTGCATGAACTTGAGCAAATCATTGCACCCTCTACAATCTGTGTTCCCCTCCAAGAGACAGGGGTGATGGTAATATGCTCATAACATCTTCCTCATGGTCCCTAATGGAGCATCTGTACATTCTTCGGTTTTAGCCATTGATGGTTGGAATGTTAAATGACACAGGAGCTTCAGAAAGACTATGGAGCCAGCTCAGGGGCACCTACCTGTAATCTCAGCAATTCAGGAGACAGGGGAGGATCACAATATTGAGGCAACCCTCAGCAAATTAGTGTGTCCCTAAGCAACTTAGTGAGACCCTGTCTCAAAATAAAAAGGATTGGATGTAGCTCAGTGGCAGAATGCCCCTGGATTAAATCCTCAGTATGAAAAAAAAAAAAAAAAAAAGAAAGAAAGAAAAAAGACCGTGTTGGTTGGAGTTTGGAAGAGATGTTAGGACAGATTTCCCTAAGGGACAGGACCAAGGGGTGGGGATGGGTGGGAGGCACATAGCCTAGAACAGGAGCAGGGCTGGAGAGGAGCTGGCACTCACACCTGTGAGATTCAGTCACCTCCAAAAGCTTCCCGAAGCTGTATGCACCTCACAGACCAGGGTAGACCTAGAGACCTGCCTACCAAGGGTGTGGGTTCCAGTCGCAACTGATCAGTGACACAGGCAGCCTGGTAACAGGTTCAGAGCAGTCCAGGACCCTGGAGCAGGCCTCCTTCAACCTCTGGCTTGCAGGACAACGCTGGAAAGTTCTTAGTTTTTTGGTATCGGAGAGCCCAGGTCCACCACTTACAGGTGAGCCTGACTCATGAAGGGCTGATGGTGGTAAGGCTCGGGCAACGCTCTTCGAGGTGCAGAACTCCAGGGACCCGAGACCTCTGATCTCCACCCATCCAGATGTGCCTGGCACTGCCACGCAGCACCTGAGTACTTCCGCAATTTCTCTCGAGGCAGGTGCTGTTGTGGTTGCCGTCTTACCACTGGGAAACCGAGGTACAAAGTTACACAACTTGCCCAGGGTCACAGGCAGGGCGCCTGGCTCCAGAGCTGCCCTGCTCATAGTTAGCAGTCACCTCCCCACCCTGTCCTTGTTCCCTGAAAGTTCCTCCTTGTCCCCATGTCCCTTGTAGCAGTCCCCTCAGCCAGGGGGATGTCTTCTCTGCTCCCTTGCCCTGTGGGACCTATCACAACCTTGGGCACAAAGCTGGCACCTGTAGAGGCTCCTTGGACCCTACTGGGTAGTCGGTGTGGTCTCTGTTCTGGGAGCTGGGACAGTTTGCGGTGTCTGTCTCCCTCTGCTGGTCCCTTAGGGGACAGCCCAGTGAGTTGCTTTCCCCAGAGCTGGCGGTGCCCTCGTTTGGCCCAGTAGTGGATGACTGGATGCTGGAGGGGTGGAGCAGAGGGCCAGGGACTCAGGCCCACCTCTAGCCCACAGGAACAGCAACACCTCCTGGGGCCCCTACAGCAGAAGCCTGCCTTTAACAGGGGCACCAAGGGGTGGTCTGAGGGAGACCAGGTTGCCTCCCTGATGGCTTCCCTTGGGGGAGGGGGGACAGCAGGACTCAAACAGCCTCTTTCCCGTTGGAACCCATGAATGAAGCTGTCATCCATGGATTTATCTAAACCTTTTGTGAAGCTATTTATATTTCCAGCCGAGACCACATCTTGGGGTAATGAGTTCCATCGGTGTCCTCCCCTGCTGGGTGGAGCATGCTGCCTTTGATTTGTCCTAAACTTACCTCACTTGAGCTCCAAGGGGGCCTGTAACTCTAGCATGCCAGGTTTTGGTGAACAAGCCTGAGTTTCCCCCTTCCCATCCCCACTGTGGGTTTTAAAAATTCCATCCCATCTCCCCTCCACCTCCAGCCCTGCAGACTGAAGAGACCTGGCCCCTGGTGGGTGCAAAGTGGGCAATATGGGCACATCATTATCTCATGCCAGCCTCCAGCATGCCCTCAAAAGGCCAAGGACACCAAGGGCCCAGAATCATGGGGCCAGCACGCAACACAGTTGGAAGCAGCAGCCTCCTTCTGGAGCTCCCTCCCCTTGGGCTGACTATTCTGCTCCTACCCAAGAGTCCTCTAGAGATTTTCCAGTTTCTGAACTCCAGGCCCTTCCTATGTAATATGTCACTGGGGAGACTCTCCTGTGGGGCTCCTGGTGTGCATTCGCCCTGGCTTAATGAAACTGATGATCTGGGGGGCTTTGCTTGTTTGTGATACAGTATTGAACCCAGGGGTTCTCCACTACTGAGCTATATCTCCAGGTCTTTTTATGTTATATTTGAGATAGGGGCTTGCTGAGTTGCTCAGGCTGGCTTTGAACTTGTAATTCTCCTGCCTCAGCCTCCTGAGTCCCTGGGATCATGTGCTTGGCCTCCACACCCACCTATGTCCCTTTCTGATGTGCGGCTTCTGTGAGGGGCAACTGTGGAGATACAGCAGCAGAGCTGAAGAGCTATGGGACTGTGCACCTTCACGGCAACCCTTGGGGACCATTATTGCCCCCAATTTATAGGTTAGGAAACAGACTTGGAGAAGATCAGCAACTTGTCTTTTCACAGAACTTGTAAGCAATGGAGCCAGGATTCAGATCTCAGGAGGCTGGCACCTGGAACCTTACTCTGCACCTCAGCAGTCAATCCTGGATGCCAGTCTTGCATGGGCTCTGATCTTGTCCTCCAGTCACTCATCACAGACGTAGTCAACCATTGCTACGAGCCAAACACTGTTCTGATTGCTGGGAGAAATGCCAGGGAACAAGCAAGGCCCAGGCAGGGCTTGGCAGCACAGGCTGGCAGCACCTGCTGTGCCGCACACAACCCACCAATCCCCATGCACGCGCAGGTCAAGACGACCCAGTGACCCCACACCCTGGGCCCCTCTGCTCTTTTGCTGCTTAGTTACCTCAACCTGGAGAACCTCCCACCAGGAATAATCCCATCTGTTCTCCAGCTGTGAGGATATCCTGGACGGGACAGAGCAGGTGCCTGCTACCTGATCCTCACCAACCACTCCTCAGTGAATGTGCTCTTCCGTTCAACTTTTTTTTCCCAAGCTTTGCCTACCTCAAACTGTCCTTGCTCCCTAGAAGCCCTTCCTGACACCTCTCCAGATCTGTCCAATGCCATGCTGCTTTGGTCATTCTGTGGCTAATGCCAGTTTCTCCCAGGAGGCTGTAGCCCTCACTGTCCCAGCTCAGGAGCCTCCACTCTGCCAAGATCAGCTACTCCACTGTCCAAGCAAACTCCTGCTCAGAGCCTTGGCCACTTCCTCCACCTACTCTGCTTGTCCCCAGGTACCTGCAGAGCACACTTCCTTGCCTCCTTCAGGTCTTGGTGCAAAAGTCAACTTCTCCAAAGACCAAACCAGCGCTGCTATTTAGAGTGATCCTCCCCCAACACCCCGGTCCCTCTCCAGGGTTTTTTTCTCCCCACAGCACCTGCCACCTTCTGTGCACTGTGTGCCGACTGTCTCTCCCCACCAGGGTGGAAGCCCCCTCCCTGGAACAGGAGCTCCATCTGCAGTCTTTCCCGCACTTAGAAAAGTGTATCTGATGTGTGTAGAATGAGTAGATTCCGAAGCACCAAGGAAGGTTTCAGCCTTTGGGCTTCCTGAGATTTCTCCCCAAACTAACTGGGTGAGAAGTGGTGACTGAAGGGAAGAAATTTCCTACCAGATAATTATTTAATTAATTTATTTATTTAGTATTTTTTAGATGTTGATAGACTTTTATTTTATTCATTTATTTATACGCAGTGCCAAGGATCGAACCCAGTGCCTCACACATGCTAGGCAAGTGCTCTACCACTGAGCCCCAGCCCCAGCCCCAGATAATTATTTTAAAGGTGTGAAATGGTGACCACCTTCTTCCACTTCACATCTGCCACCTGTAGACACCCACACCTTCACAGGCTTACCTGCTCACAGGAGGCCACTTCTAATGTGGGCTGTGGACAAAGTTTGGGGTTTGCAAGAACCCTGACAGAGCATCTCATCCGACTGCCTCATTTGCTTAAGAAACAGGCCTAGAGAGGCCCCGGACTTGCTTGAAGCCACATATAAGCAAGGCTGTGAGGCTTACCGCGCAGACCTGGGTCCTCTTCGGGTTCCAATACCTATCTCTCACCCCACAAGAAAGTCCCCCTCGGCTGCTGGCCCTTAGAGGAGCCCATCGAGTCTCATGGCCCAGGAGCTGGGGAGAGGGGAAGGCAGGACACCAGTTATAGGCCCTCTCCGGTGTGGGGGAGATGAGGGCACAGGGGTGTCCTGGGGCCCCTTCAGGGTCACAGCAAGTTAAGTTAGAAGGGGGCCTCCGGGAGTGTCTCATGCTTCCTCCACCCTCCTCTAGCACAGCAAAGAGATGAGGAAACAGCCCTAGACAGGGAGGTTCTTCCACAGTCCAAGAACATGCAGTGTGAAATCCGACAGGAGCCCCGTGTCCTGGCTCCCAGTTCTAGGCCCCTTTTGGTTTCTAAGTCCTACAGAAGGCCCAGGTGATTTCTGGCTTTTGGCAAGGGGGTGGGGGGGCCACCGACCACAGACTCCAAAGTGCTTGTCTCCCTTCCCCTTGGGCCAAAGACCTCAGGGGGATGGGACACTACAGCCCCATAGGTGCTGGGGACAGACATGGGACTGTTGACGTCATAGGCTCCCTCTCTTGCCTTCAGAGGCCTTGTCATCTACCTTCTGCTCCAGCTGGCTGCTTGGTAGGGCTGGAGAAGCTAGAAGGCCATGCTGATTCCCAGGGTGGGGCATTCCAGAGAGGAGGAACAGCAAGGGAGCAAATGGCTATGGCTGCACTTTCAATGCAGAGTGTGGGGACAGCTGTCATACAGGGAAGGTTGGCACTGTAGGCAGAGGACTGGAGGCTGGATTTGTTTCTCTCCTCATGATGCCAAGACCAAGTGAGTGGCAGCTCAGCCTTTTTTTTTTTTTTTTTTTTTTTTTTTTTTTTTTTTTTTGGTACCAGGGATTGAACCCAGGGGCACTTAACCACTGAGTCACAACCCCAGTTCTTTGTTGTTTGTTTGTTTTGAAACAGGGTCTCGCTAAGTTGCTGAGGCTGGCTTTGAACTTGAGATCCTCCTGCCTCAGCCTCCTGAGTTGCTGGGATTACAGGTGTGCGCTACCATGCCTGGCTGCAGCTCAGCTTCCTATGGTTCATGTTTATTAACCTAACACCTGTCTACTTATCATCCACAAAGGGCTAGGCCCTGAGTGACATACAAGGATACAGTAATGAAGGAAGCAGTAGTTCCAGACAAGTGAGGCTGAAACCTTAATGACGAAGATAGACATTAAGTAAATAAACACATGAAATATTGTAGCAGTGATAAGCACCATGGCTACAACAGGGCTGGGGACTTAGCTAGGGAGGACTGGGGGAGGGGCAGTGAAGGCCTCGTTGAGTAGGGGCTGCTGCAGCTGAGCCTGAGGAAGAGGAGCCAGCTTATGAGAAGGCAGAAGGCCACAGTGGAGGGAGCAGCAGGTGCCAAGATGCCCAGGCCCAAGAGAAAGTGGCCAGTCCAGAGAATTGGCAGGGCACACAGATGATCAAAGGGAGGAAACAGGTGGAGAGATGGGTAGGACTGCGATCCTGCAGGTTCAGGGTCAAAAATCTGGATTTTTAGGCAACCACGAAACACGAAGACAAGGTAGAGGCATGACACAATCAACATTTTGGGAAGTCACTTCTTCTGCTGCTGAGTGCTGTTGTGGTCATCCAAGTGACAGACCAGGGACCCAGGAGGAGGGTCAAGTTGCCATCTGTTTGGTAAGTATAGCAATCAGGATCTCATGAAGGACTGAACCAAGGAAATGAGGGGGAAGGGGCCAGGGTAACTCCCAGTCTGCTGAGCTGAAGGGCTGGGGAGGGGGGACCTGACGCCAGTCCCCTGGAAAGGGAAAGGCGATAAAGAAGGAAAGAGCCTGGAGAGCAAGAGGCCTCCTCACTACCCACAGAATCAGAGGGGCAAGGCCGGCCCTACAGGAACACAGGGGAGGCTCGCCCAAAGCCCTTCAGAGAGTCATCAAACGTGGTGCTGCGGGGACTCGGGGTCAACGAGTCGCTTCAGGACCTCCCTTTGGGCACAGAGGTCCAGAGCAAGGGGAAGACTTTGCAGCCGATGAACCCGCGCCCCTTTACACAGTCTAGGGTCTTCGTGAAATGTGCATCGCCACGATCCCCTTTTATCCGTTTCGGGGCCTCCCCGTCGTGCCCCTCCTCTCCTGGGGGCCCCCACCCCTCCACAAAGCTCACAGAGCGGGCTCCCTCTCCCGCGCACGGCTGAGCCTCTGCGTTTGCTCCTCCCACGGCCAGGTACACCTTTTCTGCTTGCAGAATCTCCTCTCTGGTATCAATGCAGAGGATGATGAAGGATTCTTGATGCCAGAATGAACAGCCCCTTTCCACTCCCGGCTTCTGCGACATGTCACTTTAACCCCTTTTTAGAGCCTGAAGGCTGCTGCCTGTGTGCGAGTCTGACCCAGCCTGGGTGCGGAAGGTCTGGCCTCGACCTGCCTGCCCCGACAGACGCCCAGGAAATCTGTACTAAGTGACCCGGGCGGGCCTTCCATCTCCGGATTTCGAGTCCAGCGCTGCGTCCTCCGCACGGACACCGTGCGCCCTAGAGCTGCGTCCTCTTCTCTTGGCGTCCGCCGTGCAGCCCAACGAGTCGCTCTCTAGAGGTGCAGGGCCGGACCGGCCGGGGAAGGGAGACGCGACCCACAACGCGGAGACCACGCCCGGGTCACGTGACGGGCCCGCCTCCAGGAAGCAAGCTCCGTCACGTGACAGCGGGCCCTGCGAGCGTTTTTCTCACGTGACGGAGGCGCCAGTGCAGGGACCAATAAGGGGGCGGGGGCGGGCCGGCGGGGGGCGGTGCGCGGGAAGGGAACCCCGGACTCGCAGTGGCGGCTGGAACCCCGTGCGGCTCTTTGCCGCGGGCCGGACTCCAGTCTCAGTCGGGTCGGGTAGCAGGCTGGGCCCGGGTGCCTTGCTGGGGACAGCATGAAGTGCCTGGTCACAGGGGGCAACGTGAAGGGTGAGTTCGGGCCGGCCTGGCGGCGAGGCACGTGAGCCGGCCCGAGGCGCCCGCCTAACCCCCTCTGCTCTCCTCCCCGCAGTGCTGGGCAAGGCCGTGCACTCCCTGTCGCGTATCGGGGACGAGCTCTACCTGGAACCCTTGGAGGACGGGGTGAGGCACTGGAGCGTGCAGGGGCGGTTCCAGCCGGGTCTCAGTGCTCCCAGTGCCCAGCGGGGTGACCATGAGCAGATTCGTCCGCGGAGTGTGCTTCCTTCCTGCCTGCTGGGCGGTAACCTGGGGCCCTGTCACCTTCCCAGGCCTGCGTGTGCACTCTGCACTTGCCCTCCCTGGACTGCCCACTGGTTGGGTGGGGGTGACAGAGGTAACCGGGGGCAGGACCAGGAGCCCTGGGCTGTGGGAGCAGTGCTAGGCAGGCTGGGTGCCCTGACAACTCCCAGGGGAAGAAGTGTTCAGAAGATGACAGTGGAGGGGGAGGACCAGAGGGTAGGCCTCTGGCTGCTCCTGACCGTGTCACGTCCCTTCCCGGATTTCTGGCCTAGCTCTCCCTCAGGACCGTGAACTCCTCCCGCTCCGCCTACGCGTGTTTCCTCTTCGCCCCCCTCTTCTTCCAGCAGTACCAGGCAGCTACCCCTGGTCAGGACCTGCTGCGCTGCAAGATCCTGATGAAGGTGAGGCCTTTCCCAGCAGGAGTGGCCTTGCCACCAGCGTGCTTCTGCTCTGGGGCACTCAAAGTTGGATGCAGGGACAGCCATATGCAGAATCCAGTGGGCGGTCACAGAGGGTGATGGGGCACGGAGAGGGTAGTTGATGCTAGGGACTTGGAGAGGGTGGTGATGTTTAAGTGGGTCCAGAAAAGTAAACAGGCTTTTCAAGCCTTTCGGGGCAGGAGGACAGTGTGGACGAGACCTGGAAGCATGCAGATGTCCCGCATGTCATGGGAGACCTTTTCCCAGTGTTACATGCGGGGCCAGTGGTGGCCAGTGGAGGTGCTGATGTGTCCTCCTCCTGCTCAGTCCTTTCTGTCCGTCTTCCGCTCTCTGGCCATGCTGGAGAAGACTGTGGAGAAATGCTGTATCTCTCTGAATGGCAGAAGCAGCCGCCTGGTGGTCCAGCTGCACTGCAAGTATGGTGAGCAGGCACCTGGCCAGCTGCGGGGTTCCCCTGGGGGCTGGGGGAGGTCGGCAAACCCGCTGAAACCCTGTCTGCCCATGCAGGGGTGAGGAAGACTCACAACCTGTCCTTCCAGGACTGTGAATCCCTGCAGGCTGTCTTCGACCCATCCTCGTGCCCCCATGTGCTCCGCGCCCCAGCTCGGTGAGCGCACCCCTGCCACAAGCTCTGCCCTGGGTCTCTTTTCCTTCTTTGTGGCTCAATTTAAGAAGACATCTCTTGCGTTTCCCCTCCAGGGTTTCTGTGACCCGCGAAGGCTCTCCAGCCCAGTGCAAAGGGCTTCTTCCCTGGCTGGGGTTCTTACCTGACTCTTTGAAGCAGAGGGCAGTGTGGAGGACGAGGGGTAGATGCTCCCTTGCCACATGTTCCCTACGGTCTCTAGGAACTGCTCTCTCCATCCCAGCGGTCTGGCTTGGCTTTCTGCCCCTCAGACCCATCTGCACTCCCCTTCTGAAGAGCACATCTGGCTGCCATCAGACCTCCTGTCTGACCCGAGTCACCTCGCAGACCTGTCTTTACCCTGGGGCTCAGGGGGTCAAGCCCTTGTCTGGTCTAGTTGTCCTGAAGGTGTCCCCATTCAGGGGCAGCCTGTCTTCCTAACTGCCCAGGCTCTGGTCTTGGGAAGTCTCCAGGTCCAAGGCAGGAAGCTGGACAGGAAAGTTGGGGTCCAGGAGGGCTACTAAGCAATCCATGATGAGGGTACAGTCGTTCTGCGCAGTCAGAACCCAGAGGGGCTGTGTGGGGCTAGGGCGTGGGCTCTCTAGTGGAAGAGTCAGCTTTCCTTGCCAGCTCCAGGCTGGACACTGCTCACATTCAAGTTCCCCACGGTCCTTCCAGGTCCTGATGTCTGCTTCCCCAAGTTAGGTCGAGGCAGCAGCGATCAGATCAGGCCTCCTTTACGTGGAGAAAGGGAATGTTGTCTCCTTGGTCTGCATTTGGGCCGCCTCTCTTGCTATTCTTTCTCTTACTCACTCATTTTCTTATTTATTTTTGCAGTATTGGGGATTGAACCCAGGTGTGCTCTACCATTGAGCTAAATCCCCAGCCTTTTTTTTTTTTTTTTAAGTTTTTATTTGGGACGGGTCCCTAAGTTATCCAGGCTGGCCTCCAACTTGCGATCCTCCTGCCTTGGCCTCCTGAGTCATTGGGATTACAGGTGTGCACCACCATGCCCAGCTCTCTCCCTTTGTAAACATGGGCAGTTTTTTTTTTTTTTTTTTTTGGTTTCAAATACATAAGTGTGTGCCAATTCTTGTACCCTATTGTCTTAAGGCAGATTCCATATTATTTTGTGTGTAAATACTTAGCAGTGTGTATCTTTGGGAGACATGAGCATACGTGCTCTGAGGGCCAAGTTGTAGGGCTGGCATGAATATGGTGTCTCAGCCCTGCATGATGATATGTGCCTGCCCAGCCTTCCCACTGCCTTCTGTCCCATAGCTGAGAAGCTTCTGACCTGGCAGGGGTCATGTCCTGCTCATCCTGTCCTGCCCTTCCCAAGGCGTGCATACATGTCTTTATGTCACTGCCCACACAGGATCCTGGGGGAGGCCATTCTGCCCTTCCCTCCCACACTGGCTGAGGTGACACTGGGCATTGGCCGTGGCCACCGGGTCATTTTGCGCAGCTACCAAGAGGAAGAGGCAGGTGAGGGAGCCGGACATGCCCTGGTGGGGAGCAGAACTCGAGTTGGGCCCAGAGGCCAGGGCTCAAGTTCTTCCTTGTGTCTGCCTGACAGACAGCACTGTCAAAGCCATGGTGACCGAGATGAGCATTGGGGAGGAAGACTTCCAGCAGTTGCAGGCCCCAGTAGGAGCGGCCATCACTTTCTGCCTCAGGGAATTCCGGGTGAGCCTCCCGCCACCCCCACCACCTGTCCTCCCCCCAGCCCAGGCCTCACTGCCGCTTTCCTCCCAGGGCCTCCTGAGCTTCGCGGAGTCAGCGCACTTGCCTCTTAGCATTCACTTCGATGCTCCAGGCAGGTAAGTCGGCTTGAGGACCGGGAGGGGGACGGGCTCCGGGATGCCAGGAGGGGCGTGGAATGACCTCGTTTGAGACCCTGTCCCTTGCCCAGGCCAGCCATCTTCATCATCGAGGACTCTTTGCTGGATGGCCACTTTGTCTTGGCCACACTTTCCGAGGCGGACCTGCACTCCCAGGACATGGGCTCCTCAGAGCTGCACAGGCCAGTGCCTCAGCTGCAGGCTCCCAGGTGAGGGCCCCCGTCCACCCACTCCTCCCTCCATCTTCGTGCACACAAGCCTGCTGCTTCCAGCTTCTGCACCTCCCCCAGCACACACACACAGACTTCCTGTCAGGCCCCAGCCCTGCAGGCTCAGCCTTCACGGTCAGCTGTACTCAGAGACCCCTCCCACCCAGGGAGGCATCCCCAAGGTCTCCTGGCTTCCTTCTCTGGCTGAGGCCTTCCCTCTGAGCCTCCTCCCAGGCCTAGGAGGGAGAGGACTGCGGGGAGGCAGGTGGCTGGAGGGGCAGGTGGGTTGGGGAGGATAGGCCCAGTGTAGCTGAAGCAGAGGAAGTTTGGTCTGGCCCCCCGCCCAGCACATCCCTGGGCTCCAGTGCTCTCCAGCTCTGTCCCTAGGGAAGGTGGGGGCTTGCGCCCCATGTGGCCTCTTTCTCAGGACTTGCTGCTCCCTTCCCCCAGCTGAGCTGAACTCACCCCAGGATGCCTCCCTCAGGCCCCTACCAGAACTCTGATCAAAGGGATTCCAGACCCACCCCCTCCAGGAAGCCCCCACTTGACCCCTGCATCCTCTCTCTCCAGCCAATCAGGAAGTAATAAAACCAAGAGCTCACCAGAAGTCTTAGGCCCCAGAGCCCCCTCGGAGCCCTCAGGGTGGGGCCTTTCTATGCCCCCTTTTCTCTCCCTGCTTCTGATGCTCCATCTTTGCCTGCAGCACACCCCACGTGGATGACTTTGCTAACGATGACATTGACTCTTACATGATTGCTATGGAAACCACTGTAGGCAGCGAGGGCCCACGGGCACTGCCCTCCATTTCCCTTTCTCCTGGCCCCTGCTCAGAGGAGGAAGATGAAGCTGAGCCCAGTACAGTGCCTGGGACTCCCCCTCCCAAGAAGGTAGGGCTGGGGGTGGGGGCTGGGAGGTGAGGAAGGAGTCCCCTCCAGAGCTTATTGGCTTCCTCCTCTTTTCCAGTTCCGCTCACTGTTCTTTGGCTCCATCCTGGCCCCCATCCAGTCTCCCCAGGGCCCCAGCCCTGTGCTGGCTGCAGACAGTGACGGTGAAGGCTGAACTGAGAACCTGAAGCATAGGTCCAGAGGCTGTGGACTAGAAGCCAGCCAGTGGCAGGGCTGGGTCTCAGTCCAGGGGACAGCAGAGGGGCTGACTGTGCTGGGGCGAGCTGGCAGTGTGCAGGCTGCACCTGGCTGTCTGCTGCAGGGCTGCCCGGCTAACCTGCCTGGCCTGAGTCCTGCCGTCCCCACAACCTGCAACCAGTGACATCTTTTCCCAGGCCTGGCGGCACGCTGCATTCCCACAAGAGATTCCTTACCTCTTATTTACCATTCAGGCTCAGGCCAGGCCATAGCCATCTGGCCAGGGCTAGAAGCCTGCCTCCCTCCCTCACCTCCCTAAGAAAAAAATCACAAAGGGGCTCCTGCCCCTGCTGATTCACTCTCTGCCAATCATGAATGTCCCTCCTTCAAACACTGGGCACATCCCTGGGGCCCTTTGTGGATGGAAAAGACCGTTTCTCCTGCCTTTTCAATGTCCTCTGGCCCTCACTTGGAATTCCAAAAGCCTCTGGACCCGAGTGTATGGCTGGGCTGCCCTGGCCAGTCCTGCGCCCAGCAAGCCTGCCTGCCCCAGTGCTTCTGTGCAGAAAGGCTGCCAGCCCCAGTGTTGGGACAAGAGACAGAGGCCATGGAGAGAATCCAGCTTTGACCTTTATTCAAGAGACCAGATGGGTTGCCCCAGGATCCGGCTGCCAGCCCTCTGGCCAAGCACGGCTGGACACCCACAATCTGGCCTGCCTTGCCCTGAGCTGCAGCCTCAGCCCCAGGATCCCACCTACAGCCACTGCCGGTGCAGGTGGGAGGGAGCCCTGGGGGATTGGACGCTGCTATTGATTCATTAAAAAAAGAAAGAAAAATACACCAAGGCTCCATGTTCCCCAAGATGGGTGGGCCTCAGGGGCCCGTGTGATCCCCCATGGCAGCATGATTTCTTTACAATCAATCCATCATCGGGGCAGAGGGGTGGCACACGGAGGTTATTTCTTGGCTTTGGCGGAGTTGCGGGGTGGGGTGATGGGTCGGCCTCCAGGGTTCAGGCCACTGAACTGCCCATATTTCCCCTTGTTCTTGTCAGCGGGCTTGAGGATCTAAAAAAGACAAAGCTAGTCAGGCTTACAGTGCTGAGCCACAGGGGCGCAGGGCCCACCAGGCCCTCCTCACACCCACCTGGAAGGAGCACATGAGGGTCTCATCCACACTCATCATGGCACCAGCATTGTCAAACTCGCCACAGTAATTGGGAGCTGAGAAAAGTGTTACCAGCTGCCGCTTGGCAAAGAACTCATAGCCATCTTCTACCACCTGGGCAAGGATAGGTTAGTTAGCTCCACAAGCACAGTGTGCCCACTGTCCTTCCCCTAACCAGGACTGTTGGCCCACCTGGTGCGCCCGGCAGATGAGGTCCAAGTCATGCTTGTGCAGGAACTTGGCCACCACCTCAGCCCCAAAGGTAAAGGAGACACCACGGTCATTCTCGCCCCAGCCCTGCACATCCTTGTCAGGGTCAGACCACAGCAGGTCACACAGCAGGCCTTGGTCAGGCACATCCGTGGGCCGCATGATACGTCGAATCTGCTCCATTGACTGCAGATCTGGAGACAGGCCTGTGGGGACAGGACAATTCCTCAAACAAGCATCAAAACAGATGTCCCCTGCTCCCTGTCCCAGGGAGCCTCTGGGAATCAGCCTCACTTCCTTCCCACCACTCTGCCCCTCTCCTGGACTCTAGGATCCCAGGCAGGTAGATTCGAGTCAAGTCACAAGCACAAAGATGTCCCCGCTCTCAAGGAGCCCAGAGCTCCCTGGAGAAAGGAGGCACTGCAGGATGCTGAATGCCACAACAGGAAAAGAGTGCAGCCTGACAGTGTGGCATGGGGGGACTTCCTGCCAGTGATGTCCAAGATTAGACTCAAGGAGAGCTGTTTCAGGCGACTGGGAATAATAGTCCTGCTAACAGCTTTGTTCCACGGCCCCCAGGGACATGGCCTGGGTTCCTTCCCAGGCATTTCCTCAGCCTGTGCCCACAGCCACCCTCACCTCCGTGGCAGCAGAAGATCTTCTCGTCCACAATGGCTGCAATGGGCAGGCAGTTGAAGCAGTCGGTGAAGGTTTTCCACAGTTTGATGTTGTAGCGTCTCTTGCCTGCCCAGGGGAATGAGATGGCTCGTGGGGAGGCCTGCCCATCCCACCCTGGCTCTCCAGAGTACTCTGTGGGCTGTTCGGGCTGAGCTGGAGAAGGAGACTGGAAGGCAAGGAAGGCTCAAGCCCACACCCGACCCCTACCAGTCCTCTAGGAGTAATTCTAAAGCACCTGAGTCCGTGGAAATCTGGGTTTCAATCTGGCTCAAACTTGGGGTCAGAATCTGCCCCCACCCTGTGAGTAGGGCCAGGCCACACAAGCATCCTATGTGCCTAAGTAAAGAATATACTGGAGGGGTGTGTCCCCAAGCAGGGCTTTGGTGGGAAGCAGTAGTAAATGGACAATCCTCCAGGCAGCATCCATTCACCAGACCCCTCTTGGGTGCCAGGCCTCAGGCCAGACAGCAGGCAGGAAATGACCAGCCCACAGGGGATCTGCGAGCGTCCAGTGCAGAGTGGTGTGTACAGTTTGGGTCTAACACTCAGACCACTCACACTCATCATAGAAGCCATAGATGCGGTTGATGCTGGCACACTCGTGGTTCCCACGCAGCAGGAAGAAGTTTTCAGGGTACTTGATCTTATAGGCCAGCAGCAGGCAGATGGTCTCCAAAGACTGCTTGCCCCGGTCTACATAGTCCCCCAGGAAGAGGTAGTTGCTCTCTGGAGGGAAGCCACCATACTCAAACAGCCGCAGGAGGTCATAGTACTGGCCGTGGATATCGCCTGTGATCCAGGGGACTGGGTAAGCTAGGTGTGAGATGTACACTTGAACCCAGGACCAGGAATGGGCTGAAGGGAAGAGGGATCCAGGAATTTTGGGGAGGGGGGCAATGCCACTTTCAGGAAGCCAAAGGGACCTGGGTGGGGGGCTCACCGCAGATCTTGAGGGGGGCCTCCAGCTCCAGGAGAATGGGCTGGCTCAGGAAAATCTCTCGGGATTTGAGGCACAGACCACGGATCTCGTTCTCTGTCAGCTGTACATTCTTTCCAGGCCGTGAGCCCTGCACTGGGGGCAGAATAGGGTGTTAGGACCCTGGCCCTTGGGACAGGTGGGTGGGTAACTCGGGTGGCCCCATGGGTACCTCTAGGGGCGGCTGGGCCAGGACTTGGCAGGGGCAGCTGCTGCTGCGGGGCCTCCAAGACAAGACCCCCAACTACCCTCGAGGCCCTCCACTGAGGCTGCGGTGCGCAGGGGCCTGTCACCCAAAGCTCAAAGCGCAGCGCCCCTTCCTGGCTACGCTGCACAGCTTTCTCCCTCGCCCCAGGAGCCCCGGCCACCCGTGCGCCCCGGCCCAGGAGAGGGGGTTGCTCCGCCTGCCGGAGAGGCCCGGACCCGTGAGGCGAGCCCCGGGGATGGGGGGGCGCCGTGGCACGGGACCTCGCGGCGCGTCCCCGCCCAGTGGACGCTGGCCCCGAGAGGGTCAGGCCCGCCCGCGGCCACTTCCGGGCCGGGCAAGGGACAGGGCGCGGACCTTCCCCACCCCGGCCAACCTTCCAGCAAGCGCCCGATGATAGAGTCCAGGTTGAGCTTCTCGCTGTCGGACATGGCGGCGCCGCCGCTCCGGCCCAGCAGCTCCGGGCCCGCTCCTGTCTCCCGCCCTCCCGCAGCCTCCTTCCGGCCTGGCTCTCCTTCCGCCCGCCCCGGCCCGCCCCGGCCCGCCCCGGCCCGCCGCCCCGCCTCCTCGCCGCCCGCCCCTCCGCGTCGCGCCGCGCCCCGCCGCGCCCCGCCGTCCCCCGCGCTCTAGCGCCTCCGCTGGACGTAAAGCGCAGCGCCGCGGCGGCCCGGGGGCGGAGCCTCGGGCCACGGGGCGGGGCCTGGTTGGTAGCCGGTGGGTGGGGCTTGTTGGGTGGAGTTCGGTCTGGTTCAGCCCTTGAGGAGTCACCCAGCTGTGTTCAGATAATTTGGGACCGGAAGTGCCGGAAAGTTGTTTTTCTCTCGTGAAGCTTAAACAGCCCTTCCTATCCCTGCCCTGGGTGTGAGCTCGTTAATAACCGCCTTCCCAAACGCTACGGAATAAGACCTCAAAGTGCAGAAAAGGAAACTATGGCTCGGAGATAGCAGGTGGCTGTTCCAAGACCTAGGCCTCCGAGTATTCACCTGGGTCTCTGTGGCCCCCGCAAGGCAGTTGAGCAGATCCAGAGACGCCTGCCGCTGAATTCCAAGTGTACTTTCATGTACATCACCTCCGTGCCTGCTAAGTTAATATTTTTATGAGTCCCGTAATTACCTTTTGAGTAGCTTAGTAATATTGCATTGTGTGCATATTAAAAGTGTTACTTTGTAAAGAGCAAACATTAAGTAAACCATAAATCTTAGTGGAATCCTGAGTTGGGGGTCTTACATGCCAGCAACCTCAAAACTGGAAATGACTTGGCCTCTTCACCTCTGGCAGGCTCCAGGCCCCAAGGCATCAGCACAGGGGGAGGTGGGAGGAGCCAAGGCTCAGGGGCACAGGGGCAGTCAGGAAGAGCCTCCCAGAGGAAGGGGTGACCCCCCCACACTTGGGAGGGGCCCCCAACCGATTGCTGAAGCCTTGTCTGAGGAGGAAGTGAGAGGAGGAGGTGAAGTACAGCAGGGAGGTGAGCTGAGCTGGTGGGGACAGGTTGGGCCTGGGGCTCAGTCTCCATGGAGGCCTGGCCTTTATGTCACCTCAGGGACTAGCCCACACCCCGGTAAAAGAGGGCACATAGGGGGCTTGGTGAGATATCCTGAAACCTAACCCTGCCAACCCCACAGCCAGGCCTGAGGCCGGGCAGTGGTTGACTGGGAACCCAGACCCCAAGTTGGCCAGGAGCGGCCCCCTCACACTGACTCTCCCCAGGTCCTGCAGCCTGTGGCATTGTGGGTCTGGGTTGCTATGGCCCAGGCCCTGGGGGAGGACCTAGTGCAGCCTTCTGAGCTGCAGGACGATTCCAGCTCTTTGGGGTCTGACTCAGAACTGAGTGGGCCTGGCCCCTATCGTCAGGCTGACCGCTATGGCTTCATTGGGGGAAACTCAGCAGAGCCAGGGTAAGTGGGGCAGGGATGGGGGATGGCAGCATGCAGGGACTGAGGATGGGGCTGAGGGCTGAGATCCAACTTCAAGGATCTGGGGAGGGTGTAGTAGCTGGCCCAGGCAGAGACTCAGCCAGTATCGCCCCTTCTCAGACTCCAGAGGTAATCCCAAGGTGGGAATGGAGGGTTCCTGTATGTCTCATTTACCTCAGTCTCTAAGGATTTGTACACATCACCTTTTAATCTCTGGCCCAGGAATCTCAGATCCAAATCATGGAACCCACACCTCTTCTTCTCTCTTCCCCAGTGAGCAGACAGGAAAACAAGTCCAGAGACAGAAATTTGTCTTAGGTCACACAACATATCTGAGACAGAAGCAGACTCAAACTTGGACCCCTGGCTTCTAGTCCAGGGGTCTGTCCAGTCAGCTTCTCATATGAATTGTCTGCATCCCTGACCTGGGTGATAGTCAAACAGCTCCTCCCCCAAAACACATTGGAGCTATGTCCTTTCCTGTCCCTATGACTATCAGTGGCAGCTTCTGGGTCACAGGTCACCCGCTAGGACTCCCCAGAGAGCCCCAGGGCCAGAGACTGGGTTTATTTGAGTTATCTGGAGGGGGCAGATGTGGCTCTGAGGAATAGCTGCCAGCACCTGGATACATGTGCCATGTGGTTCCAGGCCAGGTCACCTCCCTGCAGACCTCATCCGCCAACGGGAAATGAAGTGGGTAGAGATGACCTCACACTGGGAGAAGACCATGTCCCGACGGTATAAGAAGGTGAGGGGAGAGTGGCCCATCCAGGCCTCCTTGCTTCCTTCCCCTCTGCCTCAGCCAGTGCCTAACAACATTTGCCCATGCTGGGACCTCCTGCCTTTGCCCCCTGCCCCCCAGGTGGCCCCTGGCCTATCAGAGTTGCGCTGGGGCCTCTTCACAGGAGTAAGTAAAGTCAGTCTAATGGAGCCCTTCTGCTGGCCCCCAGGTAAAGATGCAGTGCCGGAAGGGCATCCCTTCTGCCCTGCGGGCCCGGTGCTGGCCTCTGCTGTGTGGAGCTCAGGTGTGTCAAAAGAACAGCCCTGGAACCTATCAGGTAAGGGAATTGTTAGGGTCACACCTACCTTTCCCAGAGCTTCTTATTGCCCTGAGCCCTTGTACCCACCTTCCTGTCTACCTGCAGGAGTTGGCAGAGACCCCTGGAGACCCACAGTGGATGGAGACCATTGGCAGAGACCTACACCGTCAGTTCCCTCTGCATGAGATGTTTGTGTCACCCCAGGGTCATGGGTACGAGGCCATCCATGCCCAGAGACCCCAGCTACCCACCCTCTAGATGCTTCAAGCCAGTTTCCCCACTCTAGCCCTACATTCTTGCATCTCGGGACCCAGCAAGGCCCAGGGAGGTTGTAGCCTGGGTAGAGGCCACAGAGGGTGGGAGGGGATGTCTGGGGGTTAGCCTCTGATGGGGTCTTCTGGCACAGGCAGCAGGGGCTCCTGCAGGTTCTCAAGGCCTACACCCTGTATCGACCAGAACAGGGCTACTGCCAGGCCCAGGGCCCTGTGGCGGCTGTGCTGCTCATGTACCTGCCTCCGGAGGTGAGTGAGCTTGACCCTGCTCGGAGACCCTCACCCTCAATCCCTAGTGACCTGGACCCCCCTCAACTGATCCTGAGCTCTGGACCCATGACCTCCAACCTCAGCAACTCTGGTCTCCAGATCCTTTACTCCCAGCCATTGTCTAGAGACCCAGGGCCTCATGACCACCAACCTCATCCACTGACCTTCAAGCCTAATGACCTTGACTCCAAGAACATGGAACCCTTGACCCCGTCCCTTATCCCAGTGATCTAGGGCTCTGGACATTTTCACCTTGATTATTTGACTGTCGATTCTGAACCCTGTGACCATGTCTCTGTCCCCACTGATACCAAGAATCCAGGACTTGAACTTTATGACCCTGTCAACCCTTGCCCTGACTCTGTGAACCTCAAATCCAGCACCCTGAGCCCTGTTAACATCCAACCCCTAAGCCTGTCTTGGGAAGAGGGTGGTTTCTGGTAAGAGCCACCCAGCACCGAGCAGGCAACAGCTGCCCCGAGTCCAGGCTCCTGACTGCTCCTGCATCCCTCTCCCCATCCTGCCTCCACCATGGCCCTGGCTGAGTGGGCACTCACAGGCCTGTGCCCTGCCCCCAGGAGGCCTTCTGGTGCTTGGTGCAGATCTGCGAGGTCTACCTCCCTGGCTACTACGGGCCCCACATGGTGAGCGGCTGGGATGGGGCAGGAGGCAGGAAGGGTGGGGGCTGGGGACTGAGCGGGGCAGAAGCCTGGGTTTGGGGAGTGGAGGTGCTGGGCAGCACTCGCCAGCTGAGTTGGTGGACGTGGCCACAGGAGGCTGTGCGGCTGGATGCCGAAGTGTTCACAGCCCTGCTTCGGCGGCTGCTCCCGCGTGTGCACAAGCACCTGCAGCAGGTGGGCGTTGGGCCCCTGCTCTACCTGCCCGAGTGGTTCCTGTGCCTCTTCGCCCGCTCCCTGCCCTTCCCTACGGTGCTGCGCGTCTGGGATGCTTTCCTCAGTGAGGGTAAGCAAGCCACTGTGGTGGCTGGGGAGCCAGCGCTGTTCGCTGTTCGTTCTGCTGGTAACTGCCACTCCCAGTCCTTTGGGGACCTTGAATCGGGGGCCCGCTGTGGCTCTGGAGAAGACAGCCCTGTCTCCAGTGGCATGTCACCAGTACAGTACATCAGAGCCCCCACTCTGATGAGGACCACCACCGGGAGGCCAGGCGCTGCTGGAGGTTGAGGGAGCTGGCTTGATCCCAGTGCTTGGCGTCTGAGCAGCTCAGAGGTGGGCAGGGCTGGGACTTGCTTGACGAAGGAGGCACCTCTGGAGCCCACAGGTGATTGTCAGCGCCTCCAGGCACCAGGCGAGGGTGGCTACCAGAAGTACTGAATGTTCCAGCCCTTTGTTTTGGTGGGGGTGGGGTGAAGGTGGGAGACGACTGCAGCCAGATTAACAAGATATTTATAGAATGTCATAGTGCCGTGAAGAAAATAAAACAAGGGCTGTGACAGTGTCAGGAGGGTGGCAGGAAGTGCTTGCTGTTTTTGAAGGTGCCTCTGGCTGGAAGTAAACCAGAAGGGTCGTGGGTGGAAGTTGGGGTCAATGAGCGGGAGGATCTCTAGGGTAGAGCCAAGTAGGACTTGGTTCTTTTGGGCTGTGCCTCAGTAGCCCCATAAGCAACCCAGCTGCACTCTACTCTGAGTGACATCCAGAGGTTGTACCTAAAAAGCAGCAGCAATCAATTAGTACTCTCTATTGAGAGCCTGCTGTGTGCCCAGCTGGCCTCAGGTCTTCCAGACAGGAAGGGCCTGGTCGGATTAGAGCTCTGGCCACTCGTGTCCAAGTCACCATCCATGTGTCACCTTCATTCCAGCCTCAAACCTTGATGACCAGGTCATTTGTGGCGCCCGAGCTGATCCCTGCCCCCTCCACCTGAGGACAGGCACTGCTCAGACTCTCTTTAATAGCGAGGATGACATCAGCAGTGGCAATTGTTCCTTTATAAGTCACAGTTGTCACTAGGCCTTACTGGCTCCCTGGCTACTCTTCTCAGCAGATCAGAGGCTGCCAGGAAGGGACTGTGAGGCTCCAGGAGAGGCTCAAGGTCATGTGTGCGAGCCTGCGTGTGTGCACATGCACATGAGCCTGTGCATGTGTGAAAGAAGTTCTTCTGAGAATCTTTCTAGAATCAGAGAGTCACAGATCTAGGCAGCCATCCGACCTTTCCCGTAGACAGGAGGAAGCTGAGGCCCAGGGAAGGCTTGGCTTGAGGTTGTCAGTTGCCCTTGGCTCCTGGCAGGCTGCTCCTTCTGGAAGTGTCTGGGTCTTCTGAGGCTGAGTTGGCCAGTGCAGGGGCCTGCAGCCCCCAGATCACAATCTTCCTTCTGTTGTGGCCCCGGGCCTGAGTCAGGGTGGGGCAGAGCTGTGGGCTGGTGGAGGGAGCACCACTGGAGCCGGGTTCCCGTAAGCGGCCAAGGGGCAGGCTGGCTTCCCTGTGAGTGAGCCCCTGACCCGCAGGTGCCAAGGTGCTGTTCCGAGTGGGGCTGACGCTGGTGCGCCTGGCACTGGGCACTGCAGAGCAGCGTGTGGCCTGCCCAGGACTCCTGGAGACACTCGGTGCCCTTCGAGCCATCCCTCCCGCCCAGCTGCAGGAAGAGGTCTTCATGTCCCAGGTGGGTGCTCCCTGCCCACCCTCCTGGATGGCCCAGCCCCTGCTGCACAGCTGGGGAAACCGAGTCACAGAGCAGGAAGCCATAGTGAGAACAAACTCAGTTCCTGTCCTCTGAACTGCAGAGAACGTGAAAACCCCAGCTTCAAGTGGCTCTCTGTGGCTCCCCCACTAGGCTGTCTGCGAGTCCCTCAGCCCTTAGCCACTTCCTGGGGCTGTGTACTGCCTGCCCTGTGGGGACCTCGGGGTTTCCTGCCTGTGCTTGGGTCCGGGTACACTCAGCACCAACTGCTCCCCACAGGTGCACAGTGTGGCCCTGTCCGAGCGGGACCTGCAGCGGGAGATCAGGGTCCAGCTGGCCCAGCTGCCCAAGTCAGCTCCTGGGCCACTACCTCAGCCACAGACCCGCCTTCCTGGGGCCCAGGCCATCTTTGAGGCCCAGCAGTTGGCAGGGGCACGAGGGGGTACCAGGCCTGAGGTACCCCGAATTGTGGTGCAGCCCCCAGAGGAGCCCATGCCACCACGGCGCAAACCCCAGACCCGCGGCAAGACTTTCCATGGGCTCCTGACTCGGACCAGGGGGCCCCCCATTGAGGGCGCTCCCAGGCCCCATCGGGGCTCCGCCTCCTTCCTGGACACCCGCTTCTGAAGGTGCCATGGACTCAGGGCCCCCGAGGTCCAATCACCTGAGTGGCGGATGCAGCCCCGCACACGGGCACCGCACTTTACTGCTGAGATTGGTGACTCCTCTTTGTTCCCAGTGAGGACCATGCAGCCAGGGAGGGGAGAGTCCCCTCCACTTTATGGACTGTGCAGGCATGAGATAAAAAGTCATAGACGGGGGCTCGTGGGGCCCAAGCTGGCCGAGCACCCATGGAGCTGTCTTGGCGCCAGTATCAAAGAGCAGAAAGATGGTGGCGGTGAGCTGCTGGCTGGACTGAGGGACCCCTGAGGCTCCTGGAGGACCTGGAATAAAGTCTGACTGGGCAGCTGCCTGGATGGAGTTGGATCAGATGCCCTGTGCCCCCGACCCTGGACTCGCCATCCCTTCCCCACCTGCCCTTGCCCACCTTCCGGGCCTGCCCTCTCCTCTCTGACTGGGGGCACCCAAGGCTGCCCGCTGGCTGCTGGGGAAGCTGTTTACTAGCAAAAGAGTTCTGCTAGTATAGCTCCTTGCTCTGGCCTCTTGGGGCAGGTAAGGCTCGCACACCTTGAGGAGGGCTCCCCAGTGGCCTCTGGCCCAGGAGTGGGGAGATAGTCCCTCTTCTACCCCTCCTCCGCCTCCTCCTAGGCTGGTTCAGGTCTCCCTTGTGGGGGACTCTACCCCAAGTGTGCCGCACCACGCTCCTGGCCCTGTCAGTCGAAGGGAGCCAGACAGGAACAAAGGCCTACTGTCCCCAGGACAAAAGAGAACCGTCCCACCAGCCCTTGTCCCTCCCTAAGCCCTGGTGCTCCCCCTTGGGACCGCCACCATGGAAACCCCCTCCCACACTCCCTAATTGCTCCCGTGGGTGCCTGGGGTGCTTGGGACATGAGCCATTGTCAAGACAACAGGGCTGGTGCGCGTGTAGGCTGTGTCCCCATAGTGGCCACCCCATCTCCCTGCCTTCTGCCCAGGCAGTTCCCAGCAGGCCTCAGGTGAAGGACAGAGCAGGAACACTGGAAGGCACTGTCTGGAGGCCCAGGCTTCCATGGGGACAACCTGTCACAATGACTGTGCTGGATTATTGGCATGGCCCCTGTCAAAGTCTGAATCTGGAATGTTCTATCTATAGGACCGCAGGCTGCAGAAAAGCACTCAATCTGTGTGTTCCGTGGGATCTCCTAGGGGCCACAGACTGTCCCATTCCCATGGAGCCTGCTGCCTGGAGGAGGGAGTCCTGGAGGGCCAGAGCCATAGTGTAGTTTCTCTGGGGAAACTGAGGCTCAGGAGCCAATGAACTTGACCGAAGGCTCATTGCCTATGGTGACCCAAGGTTTACTCCAGCCCCTGCCCTTGGCAGCCCACAAACCAGCCCGTGCTGGGTCCCCACCGTGGCCTGCCCTCCTGAGGATGCTCTGTTCTGCTTCTTCACCCCACATCCTGTGCCAGCCAGGGCCCCAGCAACCCTGCCTGCATGGCAGCAGTGGAGCTCCTGTGCATTGAGACCTAAAGGAGCTTCCAGGGTCCTCCTGCTCCTCTTCTCCACTCGCTGGAGACCTGTACCTTAATAACAGTGTGCTTACCTGACGTTCTTTTTTTTTTTTTTTTTGGCACTGGGGATTGAACCCAGGAGGAGCACTTAGCCACTGAGCCTCATCCCCAGCCCATTTTTGTATTTTATTTAGAGACAGGGTCTGACTGAGTTGTTTAGGGACTAGTTGCTGAGGCTGGCTTTGAACTTGAGGTCCTGCTGCCACAGCCTCCTGAGCTGCTGGGATTACAGGTATGCACCACCATACCCAGCCTGACACAGAAGACCACACTAGAGAGAGGGAGACTCAGAGATGCTGAGCGCCATGATTTTTTGTTGTTTGATTGAAGCTGTTAGCTAATTAGCTTATTTATCCTCCTTTCCAATCTCCTCCCAATTTTTAAATGAAATTTAGGATATCTCAGAATATTTCTCACTTACAAGTTAAGCATTAGGGTGGCCCGGGAATGGGACAGTACCACCTGTAGGCACACGTTCTGGTGGAGGGAAGATGCCAGTTCTGCCCCTCATCAGCTGCGTGATCTAGGCAAATCACATACCTCTCTGAGCCTCACTTTCCCAGGCATTAAGGCAGAGAATTCAGCTGCTCTCCATAATATAAGTAGTTGGTGAGATAGTGCACACACAGCCCTCCGCACAGTGCGGACCTTCCTGACCTTATGCCAGAAGTATCTGCTGAGGCCCCCTCATCCGTCAAACCTGGGCTGAGTATGCAGAGTGATCCCCACTTGAAGATGGGGAAATGGAGCCACAGAGGCTGCAGAGTCCATTAAATGTCAAAGCCCATGCTCTTTGGATGACATTCATGTCCCACTCCTGCCCCACAGTGGGATCGCTGGGGAGCTCACACCATGGATCTCTTGGGGCCACAGCACCTCCTTCCAGGAGCCTGGGCGGCAACAGGGAGGGCCACATCTGGACCTGGAGCTTGTGCCCACTGCAGCAGGAGAACGTTCAGTGGAGAATGTGAGCCAGGCTGGGGGACCCTGAATAAACCACTGCCCGCTCAGTCCCCAGAGTGGTGGCCAGGACAGGTGCTCAGAGGCTGCGCCTCTGCCCCACAGGTGCTGCTGGCTCCTCACCACTTTCCTCTAACTTAGAATACTGGGGACAGGGACAACAGGGAAGGGGGTGGGGACGAGCAGGGGAGGGTCTGGGTGCCCTGTGAGGTGGAGGTGACACTTCTGCCTGCGTGGGGCAGGGACTGTCCCACCCTCACCACCACCCTGTGGGATGGGAACTGGCCCCATTTTAGGCAGGAGGAAAGTGAACTTCAGGACACAGAAAGGGAGGTGCCCGGCTCCCACAGCCACAGACAAGATTGGGACCCATTGGTGTGACATACCCTGAGACAGCCTGAGAGTCTGGGTGTGCACCTGGGAAGATTGTGCTGCCCTCGTGTGTGCAGCTTAAGTGGGTGTGGACCGCAGAGCGCATCTCACGGACGCCCCCTTCCGGGTCAGGGGAACCTTGGGCCCCTGTCCCCTTCCCTCTTGGCCACCACTGTGCTCTCCGGTCCCTGGCAGGGCAACGGGTATATACCCCTGCACTGGACTGCCTTCGTGGGACATCCTCTGAGTGGTTCCCCGCCTGGCAGGAGCCAGGAGAGGAGGTGAGGCAGGTGGCGACCCCGCAGTGTGCAGAGACCCTGGCCCAAAAGACCTGTCAAAGAATCGACAGCAAGGCAGAGGTCCCCGCCGGGGCGCAGCCGCACCTCCCCTAAGGGCAAGGCTGGGGACCACGGCCCGCCCGCCCCGCCGCGCCCCGCGGCTCCAACACCAGCCTCGGTGCGCGCGGCTCCCCACCGCCCCGCCTCCCTTTCCACCTCTTCTCCGTGCGGGTCCCTATGTCTGTGACCCTCCAACAGTCCCCGTCCATTTGACCCTGGCCTCTGTCAGGACTCGGTTTGTCTCTGAAGATCCCCCGCTGTCCCACGGACTGTCCCCCTGGCCGACTCCGCGCCACCGCGGGCCAGTGCCAGCGGCCCCCTTGCAAGCCCCAGGCCAGGGACGCCAGGCAGGGGACGGGGCGGGGCCCTGGCGGTGGGTCCCGGGCCACCTCCACACTGCTCTGGGCATGCTCGGGAGCGCTATATAAGGCGGCGCAGCTCCAGCCCCGCGGTTTCGCCGTCGCCGCCACCGCGCCCGCCAGTCCGCTGCACCCAGCGGCCGCCGCCCGCAGGTACCCCGGCTCCGACCCGCCCCGGGGAGCCAGGGAGGGGGGGCTGCGGGCAGGGGCAGCGGGACGGGGACCCTCGACGCTGACCCGCACAACTCACGGGGACTGCAGGTGTCCCCCACTGGAGGGGCTGAGCCCGAACTCCCAGAGCAGCCCAGCACCCGGGGGATGAGTGAGCTCTGGGTGTAGGACCCCGGGACTCGCTGCGGCAGAAATCCCTCCTTTCCTCGGGGCGGTGGGCAGCCTTGGTCACCTCATGTCAGGGACAGGATCCAGGATATTCAGCTCCCAACCTTTAGGTGGTGGTGGGGGCGGTGGGGAGACCTGGCTACTCTGACCCTTTGCTTTATCTCTCGGTCCCTCTGGTTCTGCCCTCAGTCTCCCAGCCTCTCCACCTGTGAGATGGTGAGTCTCCTTGGTCCCTCCCTGTGAAAACCCAAGTCCTTGAATCCAATGGGGAGGGTCCCCAGGGCAGCAACTGGCATCCAAGGCCTAATGCTGAGGGTAGCCCTCGTGGATAGCTCAGTCCTGTAACCAGCTCTGCCCCCTTGGCCTCCAGCCTGGACAGCCAGGCCCTCATCTGCCCCCACAGCCCTCTGCCCCTTGACATTTATTAATTCCACTGCACCTGCTGAGCACTGTGTGTTCTCCTAGCACCACTGTTTACTTGGGGACACGGCAGTGAGCCCACAGTCTGGGCCATTGGGGTGCTCCTTTCTGGGACAGGGCACAGAGGCCCAGAGTTTGGCCCTGGCCTACTGGGATTCAAGCCCATCTCTGAGGTCCAGCTTCTGCTATTCCAGGCACAGATACTGTCTTTCAATCATGAAATGATCCTCCCCACCCATGCCTCATTAGCACCTCGGGGATGGACCAAGGCAAGCACCAGGCACCCACAGGCCCAGGAAGAACTTACTCCTTGCCCAAGGTGGCCTAGCCACCCGCTGGAGTACAGGCCCACTTGCCAGGCCTATCCAGGCCAGGAACAATGCAAGGAATAAGTATCCCCGCCTGTGTCACACTGAGCCAGCCTTAGAGAGGGGCAGGGGTTGGATTTCTTCCAGTGAAAGCAGTGCCAGGGCTCCAGACACCTGAGAAGAAACCAGCCCTGCCCTTCCCTGGCCTCACTCAGGCCCAGAGCACCACGTCTTCAAGTAGTCCTGTTTGGGGATGACAGCTACTAAGTTAGGTGGCAGCAAACTCCATGCTGGCAGATGAGTCACTGCAGCCCGGAGAGAAACAACGGTTCCAGAGTGATTGCTGGGCTCATTTGTCATGAATTTTTTTTTTTTTTTTTTTTTTTTTTTTGTAGTTGTAGATGGACAGTGCGCCTTTATTTTGTATGTTTACCTTTATGTGGTGCTGAGGATCGAACCCATTGCCTTACACGTGCTAGGCAAGAGCTCTGCCACTGAGTCCCAGCCCCAGCCCTGTCATCAATTCTTTAGCCAGCAAACATGCCCGGAACAGTGACCGTGCCAGGCACTCTTTGGGTGCTGGACTTGCTTCAATGGACAAAACAGAATCTCTGCCCTGGTGCGCCACGCTGCACAGACCCTGGTGCCCAGCCAGCAGGACATGGCTTCCTGCTCTCCCACCCCAGGACACCACAACTAACGGTTTCTAAAGCACTCCTCCCACATGGTCCCCTTGGCAAGGCTTCACCCTCAACCCAACTTTTTTCTCCGGGCCCCTTGAACAGGACCCAGGTTGGGAGAGGGAGTTGCTTACACCATCTGGTGACAGCGCTCCTGTACCCACCCTGCCCAAGACCTACCACTTCTATCCCCTCAGCTCTCCCTGGAACAACATCCCGAGTGGGATTGTACCCTGGGTTCCAAGGACCTCGATGGAGAGGAGGGCCCATGGGGAGGGGGCTCCGGCCTACCTCCCACAGGCTGCTTCCCTGGCTCCTGGCACCAGGACGTGGGCTTGGACTGCAAAGGCTCTCCCGAGGGGGCCGAAGGCCAGGCCTGGACCTTCTACTACTACAGCCTCCTGCAGAGCTGTCTGCAGCAAGCTGGCCTTCCGGAGACTCAGGACCGCAGCCAGGTGCCCCGCACAGGTGCTCGAGGGCTCCACAGAGGGGGGCACTCCTGGGCTGAGGAGGGGCCCTCAGCCTAGCTCCTTCCAACTTCTCCCAGGCTCTGGTTCTCTCTGAAGGTAGGGAGGTAAAGCCAGGGGGTCTGCAGGCAGGCACTGTTTCCGAGGGCATCTGGTCCCAGTGAGGTCAGAAGCCAGGGCTATCCACTGTTCCCCCTGTCCCTGGAGATCCTGGCCTGGGATTTGCAAGCCATGTTTGCAAAGCACAGTATCCAGGGAGATACTGTGGAGAAGCTGAGCACTTGGGACCCCACGACTCTTCCCCTGCTTTATCTGTCTTATAAATCAGGAGGCCTCAAAGGATTCTGTGTGGACAGAGTTCACTGTGTGAATGAAGTTCCGTGGTAGAATACAGGAAAATCACAGAGCTGGTCCCATTGTATAGACTGGGAAACTGAGACCCAGAGAAATAGTAGCTCTTCCTTCCAAGGCCACGCAGAAAATCAAAGCTCAGGATCGACTCACCTAGTCTATACTGCCTTCTGGACCAGCTGCAGAGACGGGGAGCCAGCCTCATAGGACAGGATAGGCAGCAGCTCGCCCTTCCTACCCGGCTCCCTTCTGTCCCCTGTACTCTTCTTGAAGGACCTGGAGGCCGGAGGGTGAGGATGGGGTGGAGAAAGTACAGAGAAAGGCAGCAAGGGAGCCCTCAGTAAGCTTGGCAATGTTTTCTTCCCCAAGGCCGCCCTGGGGCAGAGGTGACCTTGTGCATTCTGGGATCCCCCAGCACCTTTCTACCTGTGCTGCTGGAGGGTGGGGTGCAGAGTCCCGGTGAGTGTGTGCCCAAGTTCCCCACCCCCTCCAACAGAAAGGGCAGCCCCGCCCTGGCCCAGCCACATCCCAAAATACCCGCCAACCCTGGCAATTGCATGCATTCCACGGGACCAGCTGCCATACTCGGATTAGGGGTGGGTTCTAGGAGAAACTGCCCCTCACAACATGGGCCCTGGCTGGAGGTGGAGGTCACTGAGGCATTGAGCCACCCTGGCCAGCCACCTGCCTCCCTCTGCCTACAGGAAACATGCTCCTTTGCCTGTCCCCTGCTTGGCTGGCGAAGGTAGCAGCACCAGGGCACCCAGATGAGGCGTCCTTGCTGGTCTCCAAGGCTGTGAGCTTCCACCCAGGAGGCCTGACATTCCTCGATGAGTTTGTGCCCCCTCGGCATGCCACCTACTTCCTTGCAGGCCTTGGGCTGGGGTCTGGCCATGGCCGAGAGGCAGCAGAGCTGGCCCGCAACCTGACTTGCCCCACAGGCGCCTCAGTGGAGCTGGCCCGGCTGCTGGAGGACCGGCTGCTGATGAGGCAGTTGCTGTCCCAGCAGGGTGGTGTGGCTGTGCCAGCTACCCTGGCTTTCATCTACAAGCCACCAGGGCTGCTGCAGGGAGGGGATGCAAGCCAGGGACTACGGCTGGTGGAGCTGAGTGGCAAAGAGGGTCAGGAAACACTGGTGAAAGAGGAAGTAGGAGCCTTTCTGCACTCCAAGGCCCTGGGTGATGCCCTGCAGGTAACAGGCTCCTGCCCATTCTGAGGTCTGTGCAGGTGCCAGCAGCAGAGACCCATGAGTCCAGCTGTGAAGCTGTGCCCAGGTTTTAGCCCTACCACTGCCCCATCCCTCTGGGGCAACACCCTGCCTTCTTAGCTCAGCTCAGTCATTGGCACCAGCGGCACCATGCAGGTACCTGGGTGGTGGTGAGGGAGCCCTTTTCTCCTCCCTGCTGCAGGTGGCCGTGAAACTCAGTGGCTGGCGCTGGCGGGGACGGCAGGTTCTGCGTCTGCACCCACGGGTGGAGCAGGACACAGTGGTGGACACGGTGCTGGCATTGCTGGAGAAGTTGGAAGAAGAGGAAAGTGTCCTGGTTGAGGCCATGTGCCCATGTGCCCAGCTGCCCTTCCCAGGTGAGAGTCACCTGTGCCAGCCAGGGCTGGGAGCCTGGTGGCTTTGTGCTGGGCTTAGACCTCTCCATCTTCCCCCAGGCGGTCCCTCGCCCAGCCCTGAGCTGACTGTGCGTATTTGTACTGTAGTGTGTCGGACTCAGGGTGACAGGCCCCTGCTGAGCAAGGTGAGAACAACCCAGGTCCAAGATGCGACCCTGCCCACCACACTTCAGCCCAGCCCCACTGATCTGATAAGGGCTCCTGAGCAGTCTTCTGGGCAGAGAGGACAAAATCTCAGGGAATCCTGGTTACCTCTGGGGAAACTTCTGGGTCTGACACTTTTGCCTTCCCCTTCCAACCCTCCTGAACCCCTCCTACACCGGGAGCCTCTGCCCCAGTGCTCAGCCCCTGCTGACTACTAGGGCTCAGGAGGGGGATTCCTTTCCCAGAGAATCTTGCCCACAGGAGAGCTGACCTAGGTAGGGCTTCTGATAACCCTCCAGTGACTGGAGCCCTAGAGCCTCCAGGCCGGAGATCTCGGGAAGTCTTGGGGACCTGCTAGAAACCTGGCTCTGGGCCAAACTGAAAGGGAGACTTTCAGTACTGCCAGCAGGGGTCCAGGGAAGAGGCTTCCCAGGGACATGCTAGGGCTGGGTCACACCACCCAGGCTGAAGAGTAGAAGCAACCGTGCTTGGAACCTGGAGAGGTCTGGTAACCAGATGGCAATGGCAAGGGTGGGTGGCTTGTGTTGTGTGAGTCACACCAGAGGATGGAGCTTCTTCAAAGTCCAGAGAGGAGTCTGGTCTGGATATTCGCCCAAGAGGTGTGCGTGGGGCAAGGCAGAGGGGCAGTCACGGGAGGCCTCCTTCGGGACCCCGTTGAGCGGACCCCTGCCTAGGTGGTGTGCGGTGTGGGTCGTGGAGACCGGCCTCTGCGGCACCATAACTCCCTGCCGAGTACGCTGGAGGTGGCGCTGGCCCAGTGCGGCCTGGGCGAGGCGGCGCAGGTGGCGGTCGTGCGGCAGCGCGTCAAGGCGGCAGCTGAAGCCGCGCTGGCTGCCGTGCTGGCCCTGGAGGCCGGCCTGAGCGCCGAGCAGCGCGGCGGGCGCCGGGCCCGCACGGACTTCCTCGGTGAGTGCGGGCTGCCGGGGCCGGGCACCGCGGGGCGAGCCCGCAGGCCGTCCGCGCTGAATCCGCGCCCCGCGCCTGGCCCAGGCGTGGACTTCGCACTGACAGTGGTCGACCGCGAGCTGACCCCAGTGGCTCTGGAGCTGAACGGCGGCCTGTGCCTGGAGGCGTGCGGCGCGCTGGAGGGGCTGTGGGCCGCGCCCCGCCTGGGGCCCGCGGCCGAGGAAGCGGCGGCGGCGCCGCTCGTGGAGACCATGCTCCGGCGCTCGGCGCGCTGCCTCATGGAGGGCAAGCAGTTGCTGGTGGTCGGCGCCGGCGGCGTCAGCAAGAAGTTCGTGTGGGAGGCGGCGCGCCACTACGGGCTCAAGGTGGGTGGGGTCCCGGGCGGGCTCCAGCCGCCAGGCGCGGCCCGAGTGGTGGGGCGGGGCCCTGAGCGAGGGGGCGGGGCTGGCTAACGGGGCGGGGACAGGAGGGCGGGGCCTGCGCGGGACATCCTCGCTAGCGTTTAGGGCACTAAGCCGCTTTCTCCCCGCCAGGGGGCGAAGTCCCTCGGGGAGAACACCAAGCCCCCCACAGGAAGGAGGCCGGAGTGGATGGGCTGAAGTGGGAAGGGGACAGGGACGGCATTCAGGGTTAGTGCCAGAGCCCAGGTTTTGAATGTCGGGCTGGGGAGTCCGGCTCCGTCCAGGAGAAAGGGCATGCCCTTTGAAGTTGAATCCCAGACACTGGACACCCAGGGCCCGCGGAGGGTGCTGGCGGGCAGCCTGCACATCTCAGAACAAGTTTACAGTAGCGGCCGGGTGTAGTGGCGCACGCCTGTAATCCCAGCGGCTCGCGAGGCTGAGGCAGGAGGATCGCAAGTTCAAAACCAACCTCAGCATAAAAGAGGTGCTAAGCAACTCAGTGAGATCCTGTCTAAAAATACAAAATAGGGCTGGGGATGTGGCTCAGTGGTCGAGTGCCCCTGAGTTCAATCCCCAGTACCGCCCCCCACCCCCGCAAATATTTCTTTTACAGCAGTGGCCTCGTATTATCAAATCTGGAGCGAGCTAGGTGGATATGCGTTCTTATCCCATTGAACAGATAAGAGAGCTGAGGCCTTCTCAAGCCCTAGTCTACCACAGCGGCCTCCCCTCCCCTCACCTACAGTGCAGCACCCCCTGGGGAACCACCCTTCAGCCTTCCTGCCTCTTTGCTTCCCACCTTGAACAACAGCACTTCACCCAGCTGGAATGCCACCCTACTCCTGATGCCAAGTGTCCCAGTGCAGACAGGCCCTCATCAGCGGCTGTCTCTGTCCTGGCTGTCAGCTGCTTTGTGTCTGTGTTTGCCCAAAGCTATAAGCTTTAGGGACATGGGGCCCCACAGGACTCTTCCCTGGGCACCTTCCAGGGTCCTAACCTGTGGAGTGAATGATGAGCAAACCGCCCGTCACCCCGCCCCGCTCCATCCCTGGTGGCTTCTCTCCAAGCCCGGATTGAGGCTGGCTCTGGGAATGCTTTGCTGAACTCTGGGGCCCCTGCGCTCTGACCCTCCCCCAGATTCTCCCCTTCCCCCTGTGGAGCTCTGTTGCCTCCTCTTCCTTCTGGCTAACCTTATTCTCCAGCGCCCAGCTTAGCACTGCCTCCTTTAGGATTCTTTCCCTCCCTCCCAGGCCATAGTAGGTGTCCCAACCACTTATTCAATGAGTCATCAACAAATGTCGAGCACCTAGTGTTTATGAGCCCATCTCTGCTTCAGGCAGGGGCCACAGGACATCCTAGGCCCCAGCCTGTCTCCTCAGCACCTGCTGACCTGGGTGTGCTGCCCTCCTGTGGTTTCTGCAGCTGCACCTGGTGGAATCAGACCCCAACCACTTTGCGTCCCAGCTGGTGCAGACCTTCATTCACTTTGATGTGACAGAGCACCGCAGGGATGAGGAGAATGCGCGGCTGCTGGCAGAGCTGGTACGGGCACGTGGCCTGAAGTTGGATGGCTGCTTCTCCTACTGGGATGACTGTCTGGTGCTCACGGCCCTGCTCTGCCAGGAGTTGGGGCTGCCCTGCAGCCCCCCAGCTGCCATGTGCCTGGCCAAACAGAAGAGCCGCACCCAGCTGCACCTGCTGCGCAGCCACGGCCCGCCCTGGCCTGCACCCTCCCTCCATGCTGTGGCCTGCTGCCCACTGGGTAGCGAGGCTGATGTGGAGAGGGCTGTCCGCCAGGTTCCCCTGCCAGGCGTAATGAAGCTGGAGTTTGGGGCAGGTGCAGTGGGTGTGCGGCTGGTAGAGGATGCCCCACAGTGCCATGAGCATTTTTCCCGAATCTCCCGTGACTTGCAGGGTGAGGCTGACCACCCAGGCATTGGGCTGGGCTGGGGCAATGCCATGCTGCTGATGGAGTTTGTTGAGGGCACTGAACATGACGTGGACCTGGTGGTGTTTGGTGGGCGGCTGCTGGCCGCCTTTGTCTCTGACAATGGCCCCACAAGGCTGCCTGGCTTCACAGAGACTGCAGCCTGCATGCCTACTGGGCTGGCACCGGAGCAGGAGGCACAGTTGGTGCAGGCAGCCTTCCGCTGCTGCCTGGGCTGTGGGCTGCTCGATGGGGTCTTTAATGTGGAGCTCAAGCTGACTGGGGCAGGGCCTCGGCTCATCGAGATCAACCCCCGCATGGGTGGTTTCTACCTGCGTGACTGGATCCTGGAGCTCTATGGTGTGGATCTGCTGCTGGCTGCTGCTATGGTGGCCTGTGGCCTGCAGCCTGCCCTTCCTGCTCACCCACGTGCCCGTGGCCACATAGTGGGTGTCATGTGCCTGGTGTCCCAGCACCTGCAGGCACTGAGTTCCACTGCCAGCCGAGAGACTCTGCAGGCCCTGCATGACCAGGGCCTGCTGCGCCTCAATCTGCTGGAGGAGGCCCTGGTGCCTGGTGAGTACGAGGAGCCCTACTGCAGTGTGGCCTGTGCTGGGCCCAGTCCCACCGAGGCCCGCCTCCGCCTGCTGGGTCTCTGCCAGGGACTGGGCATTGATGGGCCCAACTACCCAGTTGCCCACTTCCTGTCTCACTTCAAATAGCACTGGAGCTAGGGGACCAGAGGAAGTGCTGGGGGCAGGGGCGGTGATCCCTCCACTCCCTGGTGATTGCCCTGCCTCTCCCTATTGCCCCGCCCAATGCCCAGTTTGGCCCACTCCCCATGCCTCAGGGCTGTCCCAGAATGGCAGAGCCATTTGACACCAAAGTCTTCTAGGCTGAAAGACCATCAAATAAGCATCTGCAGGGTGGGAGAGCTGGTGGGCCTTCCTGCCCTTATGAAGGCCTCAGTTCAGCCCACATCTCCCCCAAGACACTAGTTCTGGAGAGATAATAGCATGTGTACACACACACACTGCTACCGCCTGTTCTAGAGTGGAGTGAGCCCTGACCCAGGCCTTCCTCTCCACCCCTCCAGATGTGTCTCTATCTAGGAGGAGAGAGCCTGGCAAAGCCCAGGGCAACTTGAGATTAAAGCCTCTGTCTTTCTCTTTTCCAAATTCCATGACAGTTATGGAGCCTGCCGAAAACTTGTGGCAGTGCCCCTGTCTCAACTGACCTGAGTAATAAAAGCAGGTAGCCTGCTACCTCCTCTCACACTTCTAGGTAGACGCTATTCCCATTCTACAGTTGAGGAAATTGGCCCAGAGAGGGAAAATGACTGTTGCCAAGGTCACAACACAGTGGATATGAATACAGTGCGATGACCAGGTTTCTGTGTTTACGAAGTCTTACATGCCCACTCAGCTTCTCACCCCCTCACCTCTCTGCCCTCATTCATGAGCAGCTCTGAGACGCCTGCACACCCTCTTCCCATGTACCATGCACCTTCTCCACCAAGCATGGTTGGCCTCTGGTATGCTTAACTAGCACTAGCAGAACGTGTCTACACTCTACTCCCTTCCTCATTCAAGGAAACTGCTTCAAAGACTCCTGCCTATGTCTTGCACAGGAACTGTGGACAGTTCCCCAAGCATTCTTCCCCCAATAAAAGTTTATGTCTGGCGTCTGGAATAGGTTCTCTCAACTGGACAACTCCCCCAGGTTTGGCTAGGAGGGCAAGGGGAGGGAGACTTGGGTGGAGGTTTCTGTAGCATCTTCAGCTAAGGGAAAATCATCAAACTGCCCAGGCCTCTGGGCTGATCTTTGGCAGGGGCCTGCCCTACACCCCCATCAGGGCCCAAACCTAAGGATTTCCTTTGGTGGGATTACAACTGGAGGCCATATCCAACCAAATGAACCTCTGTCAGCCTGGAGATCCCCATGTTCTGTCTGAGTACTTACCCAGCCTCCCCTGTGCAACTGGAAACTATAGTTCCCAACAGTCAGATCTCATGCCAGGCCTGGTCTGGCCCAAATTCACCCTATACAGAGCCCTATCCAAAACGAATCCATGCCCAATCTAAAGTCACATGTTTAAAGTGTTAATTCATTCCCTTCAACCAAGTTCTCTTACGTTCCCTTTTTATATCAGGCAGCCGAATTGCTAAATGTTCTTAATTAGTCCATATTGAGGAGCTCTGAATTCTTTAGGGCAAGAGTCTGGTAACGGAGTCCAGCATTGAACAGCACAACCAGTGTCTGCCTTGTAGGATCTGGAGGTTGGTCAGGGAAGTCCTACAGTCACTTAGGAGCAAATGGAGAGGTACGCGATTTGCCTCTCGTTATCTGAGTGCACTTTTGACCCTACCCAACCAAATTCAAACTCAGAGCCCAAATGAGCGCCTTCAGGCCTTTTCGGTCGCGTGCCGACTGCGGAAAACCGTGCTAGCAACACAGGGTCCAGCGGGGAGCAGGAGAGGCGGTCCGGAACGCTGGGACTACAACTCCCAGGAGGCCTTGCGGCGGTTGCCATCTTGCCTCCCCTCCAGGCTAAGCGGCCTGCGCGAGAGAGGACGAAGCTACTTTTCGTCATCCGCGTGCGCGGTCGCTGTCACGATCGCGGAGTGATAACGTGCTTGCCCGGACCTGGAGCTGTCAGTCAGAGCGGCTAGATCCCCGCAGAGGGGCCCACGGGGCCGGCGCGGCCATGGCGGCCGTGTTCGACCTGGACTTGGAGACCGAGGAAGGCAGCGAGGGCGAGGGCGAGCCAGAGTTCTGTCCTGCGGTGAGTGTTTAGCCTGGTCACGACTGGGTCGGAGCCGAGCTTGTCACCCGGCTGAGACCCGAGCCGTGGCTCCCGCCACCCAGAGCTGGCTCCGATCCCCCCGAACCCCGGTCCTCCTCACGCTCGGACCCACGCCCTCCCAGAGCTCGCACCCGGCCTCCGGCCTTTCGTCCTGATTCTCCCTTGTCTGCCCTCATCCTCTCCGCCTCAGCCCTTGCCTGCGCCCTGCCATCTCCCAACCCTGGCGCCCTCCTTCCCTGGGCCAGGCAGCCCAGCTTGGGGTGGGAGAAGGTATCCCGGCACCTCCCGTGGGCTTACCGCTCGGTCTCTCACAGGACGTGTGTCCCCTTGCCGAATCGAGGGCGGCCGGCCTGGAGTGAGTGAGGGTCTTGTTGGGGGTTGGGGGATGAGTAGGGAAGGGGCCTGGGGAGCACTGGGGCTTCGCTCCTATTAACTTCTTGTTTTCGTAGGCCCGTGGGACACTATGAGGAGGTGGAGCTGACTGAGACCAGTGTGAACCTGGGCCCTGAGCGCATTGGGCCGCACTGCTTTGAACTGCTCCGAGTGCTGGGCAAGGGGGGCTATGGCAAGGTACAGTGCTCTCTCCTCGTGGTCTCAGCCCCAGCCGGTCAGCACAGGCTTCTCAGCGTAGATTAGACTTGCAAATCGGAAGAGCCTCTGATGGGCTTCAGACCTAGAAATATAAAGGAGGGTAGGGCAGGTCCTCCAGAATCCGATGAACTCTTCACTGCCCCACCCTTGGGTGAGCCTAGGCCTCTTGGTCCCACTGCCAGAGCTTCAGGGTGGGGCTTCTTGAAGATAGGATGTGGAGAGGGAAGTTGATCCTGTCTCCCCTGCCCTACAGGTGTTCCAGGTACGAAAAGTGCAAGGCACCAATTTGGGCAAAATATATGCCATGAAAGTCCTGAGGAAGGTGAGTCATTCACTCAGCCAGCAAATATCGAGTGACTGCCATCCAGGGCACTCTGCCAGGCTTGGGGAAGACAGTAGTTCTGAGCACCACGGAGGAGTTGATCCCTGTGTCTGGCATTTGCTAGTTTATTATCTATTGTGGTGTACATTGTTTTGTGGTGATTCCCAAACAGGGGCAGTTTGCTCCTCAGGGGGCAATTGACAAAGTTTAGACAGGACTGGAGAGGGGAGTGCTGTGCACATCCAGTGGGATGCTGCTTGCTAGGCTAGGTTGCTGCTGGACACAGGGCACAAGACAGAATCCCACAACAAGAATTGTCTGGTTCAAGGTATCAATTGTGTTGAGGTTGAGAAACTCTGTACTAGATGATAAACCAGTCCTTTAAAAGGATGACTGCTGACAGCAGCAGAATCAAGGAGGAGTGACAGAAGATGGCAGATGGTAATGACTAGAAACCAAGAATACTTAATGTTACAGACCATTGACCTTCAAGAAATTCCAGCTGTCTGTGTCCTAGCCAGATCATGTGTGTAGAGGGCTGGGGAAAGCTCTAGAAAAGGCTCATTGTGATCAGATTTGACCATTGGCACCCCAGTTTCATGTAATGATTATGAGGCAGGGGATGATGATATCACTGTGGGTCTATAGGCAGACCTAGAGTCCATACATTTTTAGGACCCAGTTGTATTTAAGTATTTATTGAAAATAAAAGCATTAGGCTGGGGTTGTGGCTCAGCGGTAGTGTACTTACCTAGTATGTGTGAGGCACTGGGTTTGATTCTCATCACTGCATATAAATAAGTAAATAAATAAATAATAAAGGTCCATCAACAACTAAAAAATATTTAAAAAAAAACAAAAGAATCACATCTCCCATTTGCACTTAGGCACTAGCTCCTCTTTTGCACAGCCTAATGTTTGCAGTTATGTTGTGTTTGAGCATTCTACTGGAAAGCAACAAAACAGGACACGGATGAAAGGAAGAGTTTGGCTTGAGGGACTGAAATAGTGCTGGGTGCCCCACCTCCTAACCAATGTCTTCATCTCTAGGCCAAAATTGTGCGTAATGCCAAGGATACAGCACACACACAGGCTGAGCGGAACATTCTAGAGTTGGTGAAGCACCCCTTTATTGTAGAACTGGCCTATGCCTTCCAGACGGGTGGCAAACTCTACCTCATCCTCGAGTGCCTCAGTGGTAGGTGTGCAGGCTCAGCCAGGCTGTGGCAGGGGGCAGCACAGAAGTGCTGGGTTCAGAGGAGCCTGAGAGGTGTGGTTGTGGAGGACGGCTAGGGGACCCCACACCCGTCACCCATACATTTGTCCATTTGTCCACCTATCCCTTCATTCATTCAGCAAATGTCTGTCTAGTGCCTGGTGTGTCCCTCACCTATTTGTTTGGAAATACAGGGGGTGGTTTTACCCACTTCTGCCACCCCTTCTGTCTTGTCCTCTCCTGGGTATGCCCTGCATCCAGGCAGGGTCCCATCTAGCTGCATCCTCTGTGGTGTGCCCCGTCCTCTCTGCTCTCTCAGGGTCAGGTAGGGGTCACAGTTGTTTCTTAACTGGGCTCGAGGCCCCAGCCCACTTGCTTTTTGGTGTTTCCTAACTGCCAGAGTCATCTTAGAGCATGATTGTTTCCAGTCCTCCTTCCCCGCAGAATCCCGTGTGTCTCTGTAGCTTCCCAGACAAAGCCTGGCCTCTTGGTCCACTCCCCCTCACTGCACCGCAGTCCCATATCAGCTGAGCTCCGTGGCCTCTGCCTACACACCCTGCACTCTTCCTCCATCTTAGTGTCCTAGGAAGCCCTGCCCCGCCGCACGCTCCGTCTCTGGTGTTGGGATCATCTTCATCTTCCCTGTCTGCACTGTGAGGTTCTTTGGCAAAGCTCTCGGAGCTGTTGCCCAGCCTGGCACCCTAGAGCAGTGCGCACATGTCTGTCTCCCCATTAGACTGAGCGTCCCGAGGGCAATGGCTGGGTCTTCTCATCTCTGCCCCCAGCTTCACCCAGCACAGGGCCAGGCACCGAATAGGCGTCGGTAGATGTTTGCTGAATTGATTGAGTCCCCACGGCAGCTCTGGGAGGCAGGTAGGGCGGGATTTGCAAGCCCCACTTCTCCCAAGACGAACCCGAGGCTCTGAGGGAACGTCGGGGCTGGGCTGCGGAGCAGGACTGCTGATGTGTTTGTGTCACAGGTGGTGAGCTCTTCACACATCTGGAGCGAGAGGGCATCTTCCTGGAAGACACCGCCTGGTGGGTATGAAACCTGCCCCTCCCCCAGGAGCCGGGCCTCGTGCTGCCACCCTCACTCTGTCCTGTTCCTGCAGCTTCTACCTGGCTGAGATCACGCTGGCCCTGGGCCATCTCCACTCCCAAGGCATCATCTACCGCGACCTCAAGCCTGAGAACATCATGCTCAACAGCCAGGGTGTGCACATGCGCATGCACACACTCGCGGGTCTGCAGGGCAGGCTGGGAGGCTGAGTGGGGCGGGCCTGACCACCCCTTCCAACATTCTTCCATAGGCCACATCAAACTGACAGACTTCGGACTCTGCAAGGAGTCCATTCACGAGGGTGCTGTCACCCACACCTTCTGTGGCACCATTGAGTACATGTAAGTGGTGCCTAACTGGCCCAGGGGTCAGGAGGACAGCCAGAGAGGGCCTGGCCTGACTGACAGTTCCACCTGGCTCCCAGGGCCCCTGAGATCCTGGTGCGCAGTGGCCACAACCGGGTGGTGGACTGGTGGAGCCTGGGGGCCCTGATGTACGACATGCTCACTGGATCGGCAAGTCCAGCCTCCTCGGGAGGAGGGTGGGGCGGGGTCCCCCTCCAGGGCTGGGGAAGGTCCTGGGGAGGCCCACAGGGCCCTTCACTCTCTGCCTCCCCCAGCCACCCTTCACCGCAGAAAACCGGAAGAAAACCATGGATAAGATCATGAAGGGGAAGCTGGTGCTGCCTCCCTACCTCACCCCAGATGCCAGGGACCTTGTCAAAAAGGTGGGGCTTCCTGCTGCCCAGGGTCAGGCGCCCCATCTCTTCTCCCAGGCCCTGTTAGCCTTTGTACGCATATTCTGGGCTGCAGGAGCTGCAGCCACCCTGCCTGTGTGGCGCATCTGGGAGGGAAAGGAGTACTCACTTTGGGGTTTAGGACCCTGAGCCAGGCCTCACCTCTGAGACGGATGGCTCAGCCATCATCGACTCAGCATTCCCTGTGAGCTGGCCACTTTCCCTCAGAAAGGCTCGTGACTGGGGTGCAAAGCGGGAGGGCTCAACTCTATCAGGTTGTGACATCAGATCCTTACAAAGTCTCCCTGTGATGCCAGCAGCCTGGGAGGCTTTGCAAAGCCTTGGTGCAGAAGGCACCTTGGGACCCGACCCTGAAAGTGGTGAGAGGCTGAGTAGGTGGAGCCACACTCCAGAGGCACCCCTGACCTGCCTCACCTCCCGCACCCTCAGCGGGCCCTGAGAGCTGGGTGCACACCAGCAGTGCCTCCCGCAGGCCCTCACCCGCTGCCCTGCTCCCGCAGTTTCTGAAGCGGAATCCTAGCCAGCGGATCGGGGGTGGCCCTGGGGATGCTGCTGACGTGCAGGTGAGTCTGGGACCAGAAGGAGATCCAGAGTGAGCTACTGAGGGAGCCAGGCAGGGCGAACCACCAGCATGTCTCGGTGCTCTCTACCCCCAGAGGCACCCCTTCTTCCGGCACATCAATTGGGATGACCTCCTGGCCCGCCGTGTGGACCCTCCTATCAGGCCAAGTCTGGTGAGTGCAGGTCCTGTTGAACCTGTGACAGGTGGACAGTCCCCCCCTTGGACTCCCCTGACCCTCCATGTGGATCTGCCCACAGCAGTCAGAGGAGGACGTGAGCCAGTTTGACACCCGCTTCACACGGCAGACACCAGTGGACAGTCCGGACGACACAGCCCTGAGTGAAAGCGCCAACCAGGCCTTCCTGGTGAGCGCTTGGGGTCCTGGGGGTGATGAGGCCAAGGCAGGGATTGTGGCCCAGGTGCAGTGACGCCAGCACCGCCGGCCTCGTCTCTCCCCAGGGCTTTACGTATGTGGCGCCCTCGGTCCTGGACAGCATCAAGGAGGGCTTCTCCTTCCAGCCCAAGCTGCGCTCCCCCAGGCGCCTCAACAGCAGCCCCCGAACCCCCATCAGGTACCAAGGGGCAGCGGGAGTGTGTGGCTGGGACAGGGAACTCCAGCCGACGAGAGGCCAACTAGTTTTGGGACTGCTTTGGCCAAGGCTCTTAGCCGGGGCCAGCCTCACTTTCCATCTCCCACGGATCCCAGTTCCTGCCCACTGGGGGCAGGGGCTGCCTAGATGGCAGTTGGTGGGACACAGCCTGTGTGCCCAGGTGGCAGAGAATCTGCCCTCCCTGACACAGCCCAGCGCCCCTGGCAGGGCCCGGGAGGCTCTGACCTTGCCTTGGTTTCCCCTGCAGCCCCCTCAAGTTCTCACCCTTTGAGGGGTTCCGGCCCAGCCCTGGCCCACCAGAGCCCACGGAGCCACCTCTACCTCCACTGCTGTCACCACCACCACCGCCACCACCCTCGAGCACTGCTCCCCTCCCCATCCGTCCCCCGTCAGGGACCAAGAAGTCTAAGAGGGGCCGTGGGCGCCCTGGGCGGTAGGAAGGATGGGTGGGGGTGAGGGCAGCGTGGCCCCGGGTGTGTCTGGGGGAGGAGCAAGAGCGCCTTTGTCGGGGGTGGATAAGCCCCAGAATCACGTGCGTGGGAGGCTTCCGGCTACCACTGCTGGCAGGAGGGCCCCGCGGACCACCCGGGGGCCACTGCATGTAGCTGTGCCCTTGCAAATTAAAGGACTGAATCATGGCACCGACTGGCTTCCGCTGGGCTCTGGGGGTGGGTGGCTTTGTGCTGGGAGCTGTTGCTTAGGGGAGGGGACACTGCAGGACTACAGAACCATGGGACTGGAGAGGTTTTATTTCAAATCGTAGTCCAGTGCCCACGGGCTACCTGGAGGTGGCCTTTTGGAGGGGGTGGGGCTGCACAGGCCTGGGACTTGGTGGGGGTGACGTCCAAGGTGCTCCATGGGCGGATGGGAGTGACAGCAGGTCCAGCGCGGGCTGTTCCACTGTGGCACTTGGGAAGCAGACGCTCGTGAGAGGTCGTGGCGGGGATGGAACACTGAGGCAAGAGCCTCTACAGTGCTGTCACGTGAAGGCTCTGTCCCCCCGATGCCCCAGCGCTGTCGTCCCAGGCTGCAGTGCCTGAGAAGGCGTGCAGGTCACTCAGCAGGGCCTCTGCACTGCCCCCTGAGCCCATTGGCCCCTGGGAGCCAAGGTCCAGGCCCCCTTCCACGTCACTGTCCTGCGCTTCCTCGGCCTGATCCAGGCGGGGTCCTGTTCTGCATCGCTGCTGCTCTTCCTGGGGTTCAGCCTCCTCTTGGCCGCCATCTGTGATGTCCTCGTCTTCTGCCTCCTGCTTGTCCTCCTGCTGTTCTGGGTCATCTAGTGACCCCATATCAGTGCGGGCCTGCAGCCAGCGGCCTGCGGGGCTGGCCCAGAGGAGGCGGCGGGTGCGGCCCCACAGCGCAGCACCTAGGCGGGCTGGGTGGTAGTAGCCCCCCGAGTCACGACTGAGGCGGCGCCAGGCCAGGGCCAGGCCGGTGACCAGCAGCAGGAGCAGCAGCAGCAGCAGCACTACAGTAACAGAGCTGGAGCCCACGCTGTCCTTTGCACCACCTGAACCCAGGGCCCCTGGCAAGGCCAGCAGCACGCCAAGACCAAGGGCACAGAGCAGAGCCTGCAGGAGACAGGTGGGGGCTCATCACAGGGGCTGGGCCAGGCGGGGTGGCCCAGCCTGCTTTCTGTTCCTCTCTGAGAAGGTACTCACTTGCCTCTCAGGCCAAATAGGGACAGTCAAGCAGAAAAGCCCAAGTCCTCATTTGGTCAAGGCCATGGCCAGTGTCATGAGCCCTTGCCCGTAACCTACCACTGGCCTCACTCCCAACTGCCCTAATCCTGCTCCTGCCTGGGGCCTCCACACTGGCTATTCCCTCTGCCCAGAATGCTCCACTTCCAAAGCCACGTGGCTGCCTGTGTGCCTGGCTTAGGCCTCACAGAGACGAGGCTCCAATCTGACCCGGATTTCCAACCACCTGTTCGTGCCGCATCACACCCAACCAGAATTTTTTTTTTTTTTTTTAACAATAATTTGTTGTTTTATTTAGTTTGTATGTGGTGCTGAGGATGGAGCCCAATGCCCACACATGCTGGGCAAGCGCTCCACCACTGAGCCACAGCCCCAGCCCCACCTGGTATTTTTTTTTCTGTTGTAGATGGACACAATGCCTTTATTTATTTACTTTATGTGGTGCTGAGAATTGAACCCAGTGCTTCACATGTGCTAGGCAAGCGCTGTACCACTGAGCCACAACCCCAGCCCCCACCTGGCACTCTTGATGCCCCCAAACCACTCTACTTTCTCCTCCCACCACACCTTACACAGGAAGTACTTATCTTTTCTGTCAGCTTACCTCCCCCAGGGAGCCAGGGCATTTGAGGGCCAAACACCTAAACATAACACCTGGCCCACAGTAGGTGCTCAGTACATCTTAGTTGACCGAGTCTGGCAAAACTGCTTGGAGGGGGCAGATGGAAGGGAAAAAGGGAGTCTGCGAGGCTGCTGGGTCTTTTGCAGGTGGGCATGGAAAGGCCTGGACTAACACAGAGGTAACCACTCTCCTCTGCTTGACTGGGACCCAGGGTGGAGGTCCTTGAGGCCCCTCTTCCTTCCTCCCAACCATGGGGTGCCCCAGCTGCAAGGTTTCCGCTCAGCTTCCCAGCTTGGCCCTTGAGGCCTCAGGCGTGCAGGGCCAGGGCTGGGGGTGGCGGGTACACTTACAGAGGGAAGCCTGCGGTTGGAACAAAGCAGGTGGGGGTGATGGCAGGGGGAGGGGTGTGTGTGGCAGGTTTTAGCCCCCTAAGCTCAGGGACGGGCACAGGAGCTGAGCTCAGCTGGGAGGCCCAGTAGAGGCTCTATTGCAGTGATCCTTTTTTTTTGCGGGGGGGGGGGGGGGGGGGGGTTTGAGGGTGTTGGTACCAGGGATTGAACTCAGGGGCACTCGACCAATGAGCCACATCCCAGCCCTACTTTGTATTTTATTTAAAGACAGGGGCCCACTGAGTTTGCTTAGTGCCTTGCTGTTGCTGAGGCTGGCTTTGAACTTGTGATCCTCCTGCCTCAGACTCCGGAGCAGTTAGATTACAGGCGTGCCCCACTGTGCCTGGCTATCCCAAGGATCTTGAAGTGGGTTAGGACCAGGAGTGAGGTGCTGGGCTCTGCACCGAGTCCCAGAAAGCCCAGTGCAGAGGTGAGGCCCAGCGTCTACCCATGCTCGTCTGGGGGTCATGCCTCTATCCCTGGGTCTCAGTGGAGTGGGGGATCCTTCTTAGCTCTTGGGTCCCATAATTCTAGCCCCAGCCTCCCATACTCCTGCCCCAAGAACCCAGTGCAGTGCTCACCATTGGTCTGCTGGCCTCACGCGGGGTGCCCACCTCCGGTTCTGGCTGGGTTGAGCGAGAAGTGAGCTCTGGAGCTCAACTGCAGCTAGGGGTTACCCGACACTTCCGCTTCCTGTCCACAATACCCCACCCACTCTTGCCTGCTACAGGACCCTGGTGGGGCCTCCACCTCTCAAGACCACCCCACCCCACACCAAATCCTTACTGGCTTTTCTGGGTGTGGCTGGGACTATGGGGCTGTGACCAGGCCTCCAGAAGGATGCATGGGGCACCAACTCACAGCAGGACACAGCTGTGGATGGTCCAGTCTGCCTTGGCGTCTCTGCCTGACAATTTGGGAGCAATGGCGTGGGCCACTCACTCACAGCCCCAGACTATCTCACATCTGACTTCTTTGCCTCATCTGTCCCCACATTCCATACCCCTCCCCAGCCCCCCGGGTACAGCAAGCTACCTGGCTTTTAGAAAGAGAATTTATTTGGAATGAAAATATAGAGCCCACCCCTGCCACTTCCTTAGGGAGGTAGAGGGAACTGAGCGGGTGGGGCAGATGGTCCCTCAGAGAACAAGCGAGCTTGCCTTGGTACAAAAATCCTCCACAGGAACAATGACAAAAGCCAGGCAGTGGTTGGGGTGGGAACTGGCCCCTGACCTGCCCCAGAGGCCCTTGGCAGCCAGTGACCCAGTAGGACCTGCCAGCAGAAGCTGAGTAAAAGGGGGTGGGGGAGTGGCGTCCGCAGTTGTGGCCCTATGCGTCCCCGTTCTCCATGCGGCCGAGCTGCTCCTCCAGGCGGCAGATGCGCTCCCCCTGCTCCTTGACCATGGCCCGCAGTGCCCGCAGCTCCTGCATCACCTCCTCTAGCTTCCCGGCCTCCTGTGAGGACATCAGAGGTCCACTGACCACAGCCTTCCCCAAACCTACCACAACCAGGCAGAGGCCTGAGGCCCAGAGAGGACGACACACGGTTCAAGCACACACAGTAGCCTGGGGTGACACTGGGACTTCCCCAACACCACCCGACTGTGGGACACATACCCCAGCCCCAGCAAGGCTAGTAGAGGTGACGTCAGCAGTGGCCGCAGCAGACGTGGCAGCCCCCGGGCGGGCCGAGCTGGCGAGCCGGCTGTCCGACAGCACATTGCGCCGGCTGACCTTCAGGTCCCGCTGTTTGCTGGGCACATAGGCCTCCCTCAGCGAGATGAGGATGGGGTCTGCGTCCCGCCCGCTCACCCACTCCTCTGCCTCCAGGGCAGCTTCGGGCCCGGCTGTGTCAGGGTACAGATCATCCTGGAAGAGGTCCGACTGCACAGCAGGCGGGAGGTCGGGTCAACTGGGACCCCCGCATGGCTGCCTCCTGACACCCTCCTCCAGGCTCCTGCCTCCAGGCTCACTCCCTGAGAAGGGCCCGTCACCACCCTCCTCTGCAAACCACAGGGGCAGTGATGTGGCTTTGTGGGATTCTGGGGGCCACATTTGTGCCCCATGGATCGTGAATTCCTGGGCAGGCCCTATTGGTCCCCCTCATCTCTGCTCCGAGATGTGCCTGGCACGTTGAATCGAGCACTCAGTGAACGCTGGCTGGAGAATAATGGAAATGTGTCCAGGGCTCTCAGCTGGGCATCTGAGGCCAAGCCACGTGAGGCCTGTCCCTCCTTGTGGGGCTCTCCCCAGCAGCCGGACTTTCTCTCCATGCCCTTCGCCTCCCTCTTCCCTGACTGCCTGGCCCCTCTTTGTGGCTCATGCTGGGCAAGGCCTCAGCTCACCCTGTGTCATCCCTGCTTGTCCCCTTGGCTGGGAACCAGGGCATGTGGGCATTTGTCCAGCCTACCAACCACACCCATTCATGGGCCCCACTCCCAAGTCCCGCAGTGGCCCATCTGCTACAGCAGGAGAGGTGCCAGGGAGCCAGGTGGCCTCACCTTTCTTGGCACAGTCATGACAATGGGCTCACACTTGCGTTCATGCAGCTTGTAGAACCTGGGAAAGGGAGGAGAGAGGAGTGGCCATCAGTTCTCCCATCTCTCTCCACCCTCCACTTCCCGTCCTCACCTGGACCGTCCCACAGGCTGAGCCCTGAGCCTCCTGAGCAGCCTCCCCTCTGACCTTACACTGGATGCCCAAGGCCTGGCCCCTGCTCTCAGGCCGAGTCCCCACCTGAGCCTCACCCATGGATGGCTGCCTCGATGGTCCCTCTTACCGGGCAATCTCACATTTGCTGACCTCCAAACCCCTCTTGGGCATACTGCCCATGCCCCTCTGGGGCTCCTTGCTGGTAAACGTGTTCAGGAAGTGGATATAGGGAGACTCATCTGTGATCTCAAAGTACCGGATGCTGGAGTCGCCCTGTGGGGGCAGAGTGGGGGCTCAGCTCTTGGCTAGGTACCTTCCCTGCCCCCACCAGCCAGCCCCAGCCCCACCTTGCCACAGACGTAGACCACGCTGGTGTCAGGGTCGTAGAAGGGCAGCAGGGCTCCATTGCTTGAGTCTAGCTCCTGCAGGGCCATGGGTTCCTCAAGGTTCTCCTGGCACATGGGAGGTAGTCAGGCCAAACTGGAAACCCCCACCAGGAGGGGCCATAGCTGGGCTCACGTGTCAGCCAGCACTGCCCTCGACATGCTAGTGGGTTCTCTCCCACCTCTAAGCCTTGTCCATACCAGGTCCCCCAGCAGACCTCCTGGCTCCTCTCCACTCCCAGGGGCCCAGCCTCCTGCAGGCCTCAAAACTACTCCTGAGCAAGTACTGAGAAAGTCCTCAGGACAGGGAGCTTGAAGGGGCCGGAGAGCACAGTCCCTGCCTCACAGGGACCACTGAGGTCCCTGTACAGAAGCCAATAGGTGTGGGACAGAGCCCTGCAGGGCCTAGTTGAGGACCTGGGAACCACAAGCATGATGACTCCTGCCCAGGATGGAGCTCCCAGGTTGGGGCGTGTCTTGAGCCTGCCCCTCAGATGGGTCATGGCCACTCACTGGGTCCCAGAGTGCCAGCTGCCGCTCACTCATGCGGCTGAAGCCTGTAGTGAACACCTTGCCATCCGCCAGGAAGATGGCCCTCATGGGCCGGGCCCCCTCATGGGCTTTCTCCCGTTCCTGTGGGAGAGATAGGTGGTCAGTGTAGTGTCCAGATCAAGCCCCTTGGCCTGTCCACTGCCCTCACCGCCCCCAGGGCCACATACAGCCACTAGGGTGCCCCGGCGGGGGTCAATGATGCGGACACTCTTGTCCTTGCAGGCTGAGCAGAAAAGGCTGCCATTGCGGTTCCAGCTGACATTGTAGATGAGGTCAGGGTGCAGGGTGTCCAGGCGGTATAGCTCCTCCGCAGTGCCCACGTTCCAGATGAGCACCACATTATCACAGCCTGGTGGATGGAGAGCCATCAGCCCAACAGGTCAGCTCTGCCCACTCACTCCCCAGGGACTGAACCAGGCCTCTTGAGCTCTGCAGGGCTCAGCTTCCTCATCTGTCAGATGGGCCCAGGAGAAGCCACTAGGATGTCCCAGAGCCACATATGGAGAGGGGCGTGGGGGTAGGTCAGGGAGAGGTGCAGACCTGCACTGAGCAGCACATTTCGGGCTGTGGGGTGCCAGGTGACGATGCCCACGCGCTTGGTGTGCCCCTCTAGCACTACCACTGGCTCTGTCAGTGGGGCGGCCAGTCCATTCTCTGGAATCTGCCATACCTGTGGTAGGGATGGGGATGCTGGACTGAGGCATCCACTTACCCCTGCTGCCAGCAGCCCTGGCCACACCAAAGACCCTGGCCTGAACAGTCCTGTGCCTCACCATGACTGTGCAATCCTCCGAGCCACTGGCAATGACTTCATCATTGTGGGGACACCAGTCGATATCCAGGACAGGTCCTGTGTGCCCACACACTGTTGGGTAGGCTTTGTCAATGCGGCCAGTCTGCAGGCAGGAGTGGGTAGTCAGAACCCCTCATTTCGAAACCTCCCAGAGACTAGTCCCCTCCCCCAGAGGGCACGAGGCTCCTGCCCTGGCTCACTGGGGGCCTAGATGTGATGGTGCCCCACCCACCAGGTGAGCAGGAAATGTCTGCTGCCTCTGACCCTGACTCAGTGGCAATAAACACTTATTCCACCTGCACTAACACCTCCTGGGCAGTAAATCTGGATTGACACCTGCCCAGTGAGGGGATGGGCAAGGTGGGGGCTTCCTAGGAACTGCTGGCGGGGGTGGCGCAGGCACTTCCAGTCCTCCCCACAGCCTGCCTTCCGGTCCCAACAAGGCCCACCTTGCTCAGCGGAAGCACCAGGAAGGCACCCCCACCACTGGCCTCCACAATCACTGCCAGGAACTTGGGGTTGACTGCGCAGAAAGTGCTGTCCCAGGTAACACGGGACACACGAATGTCCTCGTAGCATTGGTCATTCTTGACCGGTTGGCCAAACACATGCCGGAATTTGCTCTGCCGAACCACTTTGCGAAAGGACATGTCTGCAGTGCAGAGAGGCCTGGATCAGCCCTGTCCTCTCGACCCCGAGCTTTCCCACCGCTGCTTAAAGGGAAGAGGGAAGGATGTGGCTGTGGGCCGGGCAGTATCACCCGCCTGGGTCTGTTTCCCCAGTTACAGAACGGGGTCACAGGGGCAGGCTCTGGCTGGCTCCCCCAGGCGGTGAGCTGACAGGGTGAATACGACGACCCTGGTGCTGGCCACTGCCGAGTCCTGAGGGGCTTTCAGAACTCTCCTTGGCACCCTCCGCGGCTCTGGTGTGTTTGTGTGCGTGGTGGGGGTGGGGTTGCGGTGCGGAAACCGGAAAGCTTAGTATTTCTGTAGGTCCGGCTGGTGCGGAGCAGTCTTTCGGGCCCAGGGACTTGGAGGCTGGGTGATGGGAAGGGAGGAGAGGCGGCAGGAAAGGTCTTCGCACTGTGGGGCAGAGCTAGGCCCAGTTTTGAGTCCCAAGGAATGTGCAGGGAGCTGCAGTTAGCCCGGTCCGCGGCCCGGGCAGGACTCGCGGGGTCGCGGCCGCGCTGCGGGCGGAGGAACGTCTCGGAGCGCGGTTCCGGGTGGACCAGAGACCCACTTCCAGGGATCCGGGCTCAGGAGCGCAGAGGCTGCGCGGCCGAGGGGAGTTGGGACTGAGGGTGGGGCGCCGTGGAGGGGAAGGGCCCCTGGGCCTCGCGCCCCCGCCCCGGCCGCGCCCCCAGCCCGGCCCCGCCGCGCTCACCGCACACCGCTCACCGCTCACCGGGGCGCCGGGGGCTGCGGCGGCGGCCTCGGCAGCTCGGGATCCCAGCCTCCGGGAAGCAGGAAGCGGGAATCAGGAAGTGACAGAGGAGCGGGGCGGGGGCGGGGCGGGGGCTCGCGGGGGCGGGGCCGAGGTCACGCGCGAGGGCGGGGCGAGGCGCGGTAGGGGCGGGGCGAGCGGCGGGGGCGGGGCCCGAGGGCCGGGGCGCGGCGGGGGCGGAGCTTCCGAACCGCAGGCGGCGGGGTTTCCCTGCAGCCCCCCGGGCGAGCGGCCGGCCGAGCGCGCGGCAGATGCTTCCGTGGGAGTCGCCAGAATGGGACGTAGCACGGCGTCCGTATCCCGCACCCGGGCCCCGCCTCCTAGGCGCCCCACGACCGCCCCCCGCCCCGCCTCCAAACAGTGTCTTCACGTCGTTTCGCTGCCTGTCTCTGAGTGCTAAGCACTAATGCTCTTGGTTCACAGCGTAGATAAAGCAGTGAGCAGGGGGTCCCAGCGGCCCGTTCTTCCTGGTGGGCACTCGTGGGTCTTGCAGCGGGTGCGTCTTTTTTTCCTTTCCCTGCCTCGCACTTGTTAGGAAAGCGCCCTACCACTGAGCTCCCCCGCCCTGCCAAGCACTTTTTATTTTATTTTGAGACAGTCTTGCTGCCCTCAAACTTGGGCTCCTCCCAAGTGGTTGAGCTGCCGGAGCTTCTTAGTAAAAATCAGAATGGGACCATGGCCTACAGATCCCTAGCACTTTTCTTTCTTTCCTTCGCCACTTCCATGGAGGCCTGACCACCAGTCAACAGGTCTCTCTCTCCCGTGACAGGGAGACCAGACGGCCCTTGCTAGATCCACCCAATCCTGTCTCACCCTGGGGGACTTAAGTATCCCCATAGGTCCCACGGGCAGTGGTTGCCAGGTCTCTATCAGGTCCATGGCCCCCGGGCACTGGTTACCTCCCTCACCCTTCCTTGAGAATCCACCAGCTTGAGTGACTAAAGGGTGCTGGCAGAATCCCGTTCTCAGAAAGAGAAGAGGGACTCTTTCTGCGCCTGACTCGTTGTTCTCAACAGCTACTGGATTCTACATATGTGATTATTTGTGTATTTGCTTGTCTCTGGCGGGATGAAGCGCCCCCTGTGTGATGGAGTTGGCCTGGGCTTGACCCCCATCTCATTCCCCTTGCCAGCCTTGTGAGGAAACAGGGTCACGAGCCAGGAGTCAGTCCCCATCTCTTTGGCTCCAAGTCTTTGTGTTTCCCACTGCTCCATAAACCCTAAGGCCGGCCAGCAGGAGTGTGGGGACTGGGAAGCAGGTGGGAGGTGTGGCCAAGGCAAGGGGCCAGCCCCTGTGGCGGGGTTCTCTAAACCCTGCCTCAAGTGAAAAAATCCACAGCTGCATGTCCCACCCCCACCTCGCCCCACCTGTCTGACCCCAGTCCAGCACCTGTCACCCACAGTAGCCTCTCCCTGCATGTGACCCAGTGATGCTGACCTCCTGTCCCTGAAACACACCACCTTCACTCCAGCCCCAGGACCTGGCTGCTACCTGACTGGTGCATCCTGTCCCCTCCTTCCATCTGGATGCTCTTCCCAGGTCTTGAAATGACTCCATCCCTCCGTCCCGGTCTCTGCTTAGGTGTCACTCCCCCCACCCTGAAGTTCCCTCCGTGATGCCTCTCTGACCAGCTGGTCTCTGGCCCTTACTTGTTCCCACTACATTTTTTTGTTGTTGGTACTGGGGATTGAACTCAGGGATGCTTTACCATTGAACCACATCCCCAGTCCCAAATCCCAGACCCTTTATTTTTTTCTTCAGGATGGTTGCTGAGGATCTCTTGCTAAATTGCTAAGACTGACCTCGAACTTATGATCCTCCTGCCTCAGCCTCCTGAGTCACTGTGCCTGACTCATTTTTCTCAACAGCTACTGGATCCTACATTATGTGATTATTTGTGTATTTGCTTTGTGTCTGCTTCACTCCACCAGGATGTCAGCAAACTGAGGACTGGGGTTTGTCTTGCTTCCCACTGTGCTCTCAGTGTCCAGTGAGACCCAGCACCTAGTACGTGATCACTTAATGTGTGTTGAGTGAATGAATGAGCAGTGGCCCTGAGTGTAGGACTGAAAAATCCTCATGTTCACAATTCTCAGAATCAACATCTGTGCCCTTTGTAGGAGAAGGAGGGGCATCTCTCAATGCAGAAGGAGGAACTCTCCCAGAAGGCCTCAGGAACCTGGCTCCATGGGGTGTTTTGGTGAGGTGAGGGGATGTAGAATATCTTGGGTGAGTGAGCCCTCCCTTAATGTCCTCTTTCCTCCAACACAAACCTCTGTGGGTCACTAGGAGAACTCCTCTTTATTCTGCAAAACCCTTCAGGTCATTCTGCCCTTTCTCCTGGACAATTATTCATGGTGGGTACAATTTCCCTTGGCATCCTTCGAGGTGGGGTTAGCCCACTCCCCAAGAGATAGGGTCTGGGATGTGGACCAGAGCTGAAGGCAGGCGGCTGGCAGTGGGGTTATTGGCACACACCTGTAAGTCCCAGCAACTTGGGAGGCTGAGGCAGGAGGAGCTCAAGTTCCAAAGTTTCAGGCCAGCCTCAGCAACTCAGTGAAACCGTGTCTCAAAATAAAGAAATAAACAGGGCTGGGATGTAGCTTAGTGATAAAGCCCTCCTGGGCTCTCAGTACTAAAAAGAGAAAGAAAGAAAGAAAGACAAGACTTTGGAACCCCTGCCAGGAGAAGAGAGAGAAGCAGAGGGGCACAGCAGAATGCCCCCATGGGGACAGAAGTTCAGGCCCTGCCTTCAGATGTGCACAGCAACAAACAGGGAAGGGGCAGGCTTATCTTGTTGAAGAGACAGTGGGCAGGATGGAGGGACAGTACCTGGTGAGCAGGCTACCTGCCACATGCGATCTGGCCTGTGGCTTGGTACTGCTCTCAGGCTGGCTAAGGCCCAGGATGCCCACGGGTGTGATCATATTGATGGGTAACAATTATTGAGCACTTACTCTGTGCTAGGCAAAGCCCTAAGCACTCCATAAAGATCAATCATGATCCCCATTTTATATATGAGCAAACTGAGTCCCGAAGAGACCTAGAGCTTTGCTGGAAGTCACACATGTGGGGGTGGAGCCAGGAATTCAAACAAACCCGACGGGCACCAGGGACCCAGCCTGAACCCTGCCTGTGTTTTCAGAACAGAAGTCTGGCCAGAAAAGCAGCTGGAAAGTGTTCAGCAGATGTTTGTCAGATGAATGAACTGGACAATTTCACACCTGTTCAGAGATCTCTCTCCCACCAGCCCCGGCACCCATAATCCCATACGATTATGCCCCTGGTGTTGCACCAGGATGGCCCCCTACCCCCGTTCATGGCCTCCCCATGCATGGGCTCCATTAATGACCACAAGCAGCGGCCCTGAGAGGTGCTCATCCTCCATTTTACAGAGAAAACTAAAGCTAAGGGCCAGCTAAGAACCAGAACCCAGATCATCCTCCACCCCAGGGCAGCATATCTGGCGTTGTCAACCCTGGCGCCTTTCCCTGAGGGCATCTCAGCAGCCAAAGTCACGGAACTCTGAGGGTTGGGAGAAAACCAGGTGGGGAGGGCGGGGGTGGTGGAGTGGAAAGCACACCTTGGCACTTTTCTTTTCCCTGCAGGGTCTTCAGTGGAAGAGGAAGAGCTGGCTGGCCCCAGAGGCCTGGGAACTTCTGGGAAACTTGGCCATTTCTGGGACTCCTGGTGCCCGAGCTCAGCCTCCTATCTCTTGGGCTCGGATGGGGGGAGGTTGGGGCCAGAGCAGTCTGCACCTGCAGCCCCCACGGAGAGTCTGTGCAGCCATCTCTTGGGTTGGGGACAGGTGGATGCTAGGTGGACCCTTGAACAGAGTCAGACCTTCAAGTCCCTTGGAGCAGGCCCAAGAGCAGAGGTGGCTCCGTGCTCTCTGCAGCCCGGGCTCTTCCCAGGATCCCAGGTGCTGTGGCTAGTTGGTGACTCTCCCACCTGTCTCCTCCCATTCAGCCCCAGTCCCTGAAGGACCCGACTCTGTGTGCAGGAGGGAAGGGACACCTGTTCAACGAGCCCCTGCTGAGTGCCAGGCTCCTGGGGGTGTCCTGCACACTTTCTCATTTAATTCTCACAGCAGTTGATGAAACAGGAGCTCAGAAGAAGTAAGCTGTCCCCAGTTCCAGTCAGGGTGAGGCAGAACTGGATTTGAATCCAGACTGGTAGCTCTTGCCTCTTCTTCAGCTGCCTTGTGAGGGGAAGTCCTGCTCCAGCCTACCTGTCTGTTGGAAGCAGGGGATTGGTGGAGAGGGCTTGGCTATGCCAGACTAGCTTGTGGGCCACTAGGGCCTTGGGCCCTACTTGGGGCTACAAGCTCAGAGAGGCCTCCCTTCTCTGCAGGAACTTTTCCATTCAGTGTCTTGCGTCCATGCTGGGGGACTGGCCAGTGAGGAGGAGAGGAAGTGAAGGATGAAAGGGAGATCTGATTCATCCCGGGGAAGTCCCCTGCTGTCTTCCTCCAGCAGGTCGGAGGCACAGAGGAAACAGGCGTCGGTGGTGTTGGAGGACAGCAGAACTAGTGGGACAACCATTAGCTGTGGCTTAGGGGGCTGTTGGGTGACTATGTGACAGGACAACCATGGAAGAACTTGGTGGGACTGGGGCAGGGGACTCACAGCAAACTCTCTGGGACTTTTAGATGCTTTGTTTCACTTCCCCTCCTTCCAGGCCTGAGGGACTCCATGGGGATTTTGGTGGTGATGTCCTTCATGGCTTCCACCTCTCTGAGTAGTTTCTCTGGCTCCTCTGGCTCTCCCACTGCCCTGGTGGGCCTGGACTTCCCTGGACCCTCATGTGGGGCCTGTGCTGGGAGCTTCCTCTGGCGGGGCACTGCCAGGGCTGTCTCTCTCAGGAACAGCCGGCGCGCCTGGGTTCTCAGAGGCTCCAGAGGTGGGATCTGGGGCCGGGCCGGGGGAGGCCTCATCACAGGGGCCAGGAGCCAAGCTGGAAGCAGAGGCAGGGGTCTGGGCCTCAACAGTTGGCTGTTGCTGGGCCGCAACATCCGACCGTGGCTGGGCCTCAGCCAGTGGTCCTGGCAGAGTTGGGCCCTCAGAGCCCCCCTGGGTCTGTGGCTCAGCTGGTGGGAAGCTGCCTGGCCGCTCCTCGCAGAGAGCAGCCGCAAAGGAGGAGAACACCATGCTCAGCAGGGCCCGGAGGTCGGCGCTGGCCATGAGGCAGAGGAAGGGGCTGAGGCAGCTGTTGAGCAGGATCAGGTAGTCGGAGTAGACCAGGGCCTCCCAGAGCAGGTAGCCGGGGTAGAAGTCCCACAGGAAGGCCAAGTAGAGCAGCTGTGCCAGCTGGTAGGGCAGCCGCAGGACCACGTAGGCCGACAAAATGGTCTTAGCCACACGGGCAAAGCCGAGGCAGGTAGTGGGCTGGGGCTGGGGACGGCGGCAGGTCCTGCAGGTGGCGGCCTGGGTGAGCATGTGGCAGACCAGCAGGAGGACGAATGGCAGGAAGCCCCCCAGGATCTCCAGCATCCGAAGGGGCAGCTCCTCACTGTCCCAGAAGTCCAGGCAAATGACTAGGTCGTACCACCAGACGGTGGCCTCAGGGAAGACCAGCCAGGGCACACTGAAGAGAGTGGCCAGCACCCAGACCCCAGAACAGACCCACAGGGGCAAACGGGCCGGGCGGCGCCCAGGGTACCAGCGTGGGCACAGTGCCAGCAGACAGCGGTCCAGGCTAAGGGCCGCCAGCAGAAAGAGGCCAGAGGAGTAGGACACGCCCCACAGGAAGTAGTAGAAGCGGCAGGCAGCTGTCCCCAGTGGCCAATGCCCTCCATGCTGGATCTCCAGAATCTGAAAGGCTGCTGCCGCCAGGAACAAAAAGTCGGAGAGGGCGAGGCTGAGCAGGAGCAGGGCCAGCCTCGTGCCCGCCCCACGCCTGGCCTGTGAGCCAGCCAGCCACGCCATCAGCCCATTGGCCGGCAGCCCCAGGAGCAGCAAGGCCACCAGGAAGACTGTGTCCCAGCCACCCTGGGGGTAGTAGTCCTCATCATCAAGTTCTGTGCGGGCCCTGCGGCCAGCAGTGTCCAGGTTGGCTTCCAGAGCAGTGTCCATTTGGGGTCCCCAGTGTCCTGCTGGACATGGGCTGGGCACCTGCTGAATGAATGAAGGCACAGATGACCGAGTATGAGACAGAGGGCACTGTGCCTCTCCATGCAAACTACTGTCCCTCCCTGACCGTGCTCTTGAGTAGTTATCTTGTGCCAGGGACTTTAATAGAAGATCTCATGTAGTCCTCTTAGGACCCATTTTAAAGATGAGAGAAGGTTCATTAAGTCAGTGAGTTACCCACGGTCACAGACAGGAAGGAAGCTACCAGAACTCAAAACAAACTTAAGCATGGAGTCCACGTGTCCAAGCAGACTAAACCAGAGGCTTTGGAACATATTGGTAAAACCACTGAATCTTTTTTTTTCTTCTTCTTTTTTTGGTACCAAGAATTGAACCCAGGGATGCTTAGCCACTAAGCCACCTCCCCAGCTCTTTTAATTTTATTTAGAGACAGGGTCTAACTAAGTTACTTAGGGCCTCACTAAGTTGCTAAGGCTGGCTTCAAACCTGTGATCCTCCTGCCTCAGCCACCAGAGCTGCTGGGATTACAGGCGGAGACCATCACTCCCAGTCCAGATCCACTGAATCTTGTTTGAATAAAGTATAGTGAAACTCGTATATGAGCTGAAAGACCATTGAAATTAAAGGTGGAAGAGCACCCCTGTAGGGTTCCAGGGAACAGAGTTTGAAAACCAGTTTGACTAGCTCTTCATAAGACCCCTTTATGCTTGATTTCCTGGGATTCAAGTATTTCAAATTCCAAGGGGGGAGGGCTCTGTGTGTCAGGGACCCATAGGCGTCTAAGGGTGGGCGGCAGTAGGGGGCCCCTCCCCCACGCATGGTGCTCAAGAGTTTGAGCCTCGGGCACGGACAGGCTGTGGTTAGGAGAGCTATCCTGGGAGCCCTCATGCCTCTTCAGCATCCTCTGCCCCCACCTGTGCCCTTCCCTGCCTTCCAGAGCTTGGGCACAGGTAGCCCTGTGTACTAGCACAGGTAGCTACTAGAGAAGGGGGACTTTGCAGGGCGATGAGGGTGAGGTGGAGTTGGAGACACCCAGGCTGGGAACCCAAAGGACCTGAGGCCCCACTGCGCCTTCCCCAGCCCCCAGCCAGCAGAAGGAAGCGAGCGTTCCTTGGAGGGTGGTATGGCTAGGGGCATCCCAGACGCCTGGCTGGGCCGGACCCAGCCTGGGGCCCACGGCTGCAACACTGGGCCTTTGCCCCGGCTTCCCCACACCTGGGAGCTTTTCCTCTGCAGACCCCTATCAGATCGGAGCCCTGGGACCCTCCCCCAGGCCCTGGCCATGGTGCCTGGCTTACCTGTGAGATGCAGGCAGCAGCTGGCCGGAAGGAGCGGGGCATGCCTGCTGCCCAGTGGGCCAGCCACCCACCGCCCCACGCCAGGGCCTGCTGCGTGGTACTCTGTGACGAGAAGGCAGGCGGGGAGGAAACCCAAGCTGAGAGGAGATTAATCATTCATGGGGCTGTTCTCCGGGAAACCCTAACCCTGGCCCAGTAGCCAAATGACCAGTCAAGTCTCCTATTCTGACAGGGCCCCTCCAGCAGGCTATCAGCCCCCAAGAATCCCTCTCCTCTGACGTCACACCTTGGCCCCTCGAACCTGGCCCATATTTCCAGTGTCACTTGCCCTCTGTTCCAGCCAGAATGTCACCCTGTTGGGGGCCCTGGGGGCAACTCATCCCTTCCTTCCCCACCTCGCCTTTGCCCAAGTCGCTACCCGGATCCTCTCTGCTTACACTGTGTCACACCAACTGCACCCCCATTTTCCAGATGAGAAACTGAGACTAGGTGAGCTCGATAACCGTTTTCCAGCCACCACATGGCAGAGCTGGAGTCTGAAGCTTGGAGCAGTCACAATGTCCCCGTCCTCTCTACTGAGGACAGTTCTGGTGACCAACCTGGCATTATCCTGGCCACCCCAGGACAAAGGGCAGGGACGAGGTCCTGGGCTGCCCGCCTCCCTTCCCCTAATCCCCCTCAGGGCCCATCCCAGGTGATCAACTCTACAGCTGGGGTGCGTAAGCAGCTTTATGGGTCCCAAGAGCCAAGGGTGCTCAGGGACGCTGTGTCCCTGAGCCCTGCCGTCCCTTCCCACATGGCCACAGAGCAGAGCCCCCAGAAGCCCCCTGAGGGGGTTTTGGCCCCTGGGGGCGGTGCTGAGGGGGCCCCCTTGACTAGAAGGAAGAGCAAGAAGGATAGGGGACTTCGAGGGTCCCGCAAGGGCAGCTCTGGTGAGCAGACCCCTGTCCAGGGCCCTGAGGCCCCAGGGAACAGCAAGAACCCCTCAAAGACTGGAGAGGGGCAGGGGGGGCCACCCCTTGCACCCGCTGGGTCCTCATCTCGCCGCCAGTCCCATCGGCCTCGTCCTGACCCCCAGCAGGATGCTGCTCAGAGGACATACGGGCCCCTGCTCAACCGCATCTTTGGGAAGGTCAGGGGGCCTGGGTAGGGCTGAGGATCGTAAGGATGTGGGGTGGAGATTCCTATCCCCTGGGTAAGCCCTCCTGCCCCTAAGTACCCAGGACCCTGGTTTCTGCTCCAGACTTGGGGAGCCGGGGTGTCGGGGCGGGAGAGGGTCTCGGGCCTGCCGGTGCAGTGGTCAGAGCCGGGCTTCAGAGCTGGGGCTCTCTGGAAACCACTGAGGTTCCCGGAGCACAGAGGAGGGGCTCTTTGCTCCTGGGACCCTCAGGACTTCAGCTGCCTTTGCCTGCCCGGGTGTGTGTGGGGAGGTGGCCCTGCCCAGGAGCTGCAGCGCAGGCAGGGGCTGGAGAAGGAAGGACAGGCAGGCCTGTGGCTGGCCCTGGGGACATGCTGGACTTTTGCCCACAGGACCGTGAGCTGGGCCCGGAGGAGCTGGAGGGTGAGTGGTTCTCGTGACTGGGGGGTGGGAGAGGGGTCCCTGGGCCTGCCCGCTGGGCTGACCTCTCTCCCCGGCAGAGCTGCAGGCTGCCTTCCAAGAGTTCGACGCTGACCACGATGGCTACATCGGCTACCGGGAGCTGGGTGCCTGCATGCGGACCCTGGGCTACATGCCCACCGAGATGGAGCTCATCGAGGTCTCGCAGCACGTGAAGATGCGCAGTCAGTGACTGGGCCCTGCAGGGCGGCCGGGCGGGAGCCAGCCTGGCTGTGCCAGAGGAGGGTAGCCTGTCTTTAGGGGATCACAAGGGGGAGGCAGAAGGTGAACTCCAAGTGCCCGTCAGGGGCCATGGTGGGTGCCAAGGAGAGCTTCAGAAGCGACATTGGCCCCATCGGGTGTGGGAACACCAGGTCCACCCTCCTGGTGAGGCAAGAGGGACAGGATGGCAAGTGGGTGATCCAAGAGAGGCCCTTGGGGCTCAGGCTGAGGAGCCTGGCCTCCAGATGCGGGTGTGACCTCTGCACACCCTCGCTCCTTGGACCTGAGCCTCCTGGCCAGGCTCCTCCTTCACGGTGATGACCTGCTGTCTGCAGGTAGAGCAGCCTGGCACCCTCTCTCTCACTGCCACCCTCCCCATGCCCTGGGGGTAGACGCCCGAATCAACGTCACCTGGAATGCAGCCTCAGGAGGCTCAGTGAGGGTCACCTGGAATGCAGCTTCAGGAGGCTCAGTGAGGCCTCGTGTGACAGTGTCCTGGCTGCCCTTGTGGCTAAGTACCCTGAGGTCACCATTTGCTGCTATGCCCTGGGGCAACACCAAGATTCCCTTCCTTCCAGGATCCCCGTGGGTTATTTTCTTGCAGTCTCCAAGACGTGCACGTGATTTACAACTGGTGTGTACGTTCAGCGCTGTGCTTCCTCCTCTTCCCGCAAAGCTGTGATTTGGCCGTCGATGCCTTATAGGATTGGCAGCATCTTAGACCGAGGGACTGCTGGGGGAAGGAGGGTCTCAAGCTGCCCAAGGCCACGCATATCAGCAGCAGGGCTAGGGTTTGAACCTGGTTGCAGGCTTCAAAACCTGGTCTCTTTCTCCCCACTGGGGGGCTTCGCAGGAAGCAGAGGCAGCCCCAGTCCCCAGTAGCTCAGGGGACTGGGCTCCAGCCTCCCACCCCTCTGCGGGCCTGGATTGGGTATGCACTCCTGAATGCAGAGCCTGGGCGGAGGGTGGCTGCACCTTCCCTTTTGATGATTTTGGGCTGGATTGTGACACTCTGCTTGGGTTCACAGTGGGCGGCTGTGTGGACTTTGAGGAGTTTGTGGAGCTGATAGGCCCAAAGCTAAGGGAGGAGACGGCGCACATGCTGGGGGTCCGGGAGCTGCGCATCGCCTTCCAAGAGGTGGGGGTCGGGGTGGGCCGTGGTGGGCAGGGCTGGACAGTGCCACTTCTGAGAGACTGGTGGCCTCAGTCTGCAGGAGGCCCTGCAAGTGGCAGGATGAGGCTCAGGAATGTGCAGAGAGGGCTAGGCTTGTGCCCACAGAGCCTTCCACAGAGAATCAGGAGGCGCCATCTCGGCACGGGTGAGGTGGTGGTGGAAGCGGCATCTTGCCCATAGGCTGTGACAGCTTAGGGTGGGTAGAGCGGAACCCTGCCTGGGCCCTAGTTTGACAGGGACGGGGATGGAAGGATCACAGTTGCGGAGCTGCAGCAGGCTGCGCCAGCTCTCCTCGGGGAGCCGCTGGAAGGTTCCGAGCTGGACGAGATGCTCCGAGACATGGACCTTAACGGGGACGGCACCATAGATTTTGACGGTGAGTCACCCTCCCTGTCACTCCTCTGTCCCGCTGGCACCCAGGAGCACAGAGCCAGCACTTCCTGGGATCCCTGACCTGGGCAGGCCCAAGCACCACCCCTCTCTCCTGCAGAGTTTGTGATGATGTTGTCCACTCACTGAGATCTCGGGGCCCAGACACCAGCGGGGCCCAGGCTGCAACCCTCCCCCCATGGAGAGGCTCCAGGATGGAAGAGACCCAGCAGCCCCACCAGAGAGTCTGCTGGGATGTCACTCAGCCACTTTACGCGTGCCTCCCCCTGCTGGACCCGGCTGGAGGAAACCTGCCCTCAACTGCCCACCACTCCCCACTGGTGAAATTTGGATCTCTCCCAAACCCTGGCACAGGCAGCGCTCCGACAGGGTGCAGTGTTAGGGGATCCCCAGGAACGTGATGAATTGAGAGGGCGGTCGGATCCCTTCCACTCCTCATGTGTATAAAATGCCTTTTTAAAAAAATGGACTTGAAAGAAAGGGATGATCCCCGTTTCCAAAGAAAAGAGAGACCAAACCTGGGCTTGTAAAGGGAGCTGACCCACCTGACTAGAGGCTTGGGGGCCTGGGCTCTAACACCCACAAGTGACAGAGACCCATGCAAGTCCAGGGGCAGGGGCAAGAAATGAACCTCATGGATACATTCCAGGGTGTCAAAGGGCTGCCTTATTCCTGAAAAAGGAACAAGGAAACCACCAACCTAGGAAAGTGGCAAGGGTGCAGATGTTTAGGGACTTGTGTGGAAAAAAAGATTCTAGAGACAGAGGGGAAGGGACGTAGGCACGTGGAAATCTTTGATGTTGTCCTCAAGAAGGCTAGGTTTGTTGGTTAGCATTAGACTCTGCTGATCACTTATGGGAAACCATTAACACAACAGAAATAGAATGTTCCACTCAATACTCAAATCGATAGAGGAAGAAAACAGGGGAGATGAGGAATTCATGACTAAACCAGTAGAAAGTTGGGATAGAGGGCAAAAAAGGCAAAGAAAGGGGCTGGGGCTGTGGCTCAGTGGCAGAGCGCTTGCCTAACATGTGTGAGGCACTGGGTTCCAGCCTTAGTACCACATAAAAATAAACAAAATAAAGGTATTCTGTCCATCAACAACTACAAAAAAATTTTTTAAAGGCAAAAGAAAACAAAACAAAAACCGAATTACATAGAGAATATTAAAACAGAAAGTAGAAATAATTCTTTAAAAATCAATAAGTACAATAAATATAAAAGATTAAATTTGTTAGTTTAAAGTCAGAGAGTCCCAGTCCCAAAAGAAAGTACTAATGGTGCTGGGGTCTGGCTTGCGGTAGAGTGATTGGCATGTGTAAGGCCCTGGGTTTGATCACCAGCACCCCACACACAAAAATAAGTAGATAAATAAAAAATTTTAAAAATTAATATTAGATTGTGTTTCTTGTAACTCACCTCAAACAGCAATATTTTAACCTGGATAGAAATTTGCTGTATGAAGTCTTCAAGGGCCCAGGCTCCTTCTGGCTGACTGCTCTGCTATCCCTAGGGTGTGTCCACATTTGTTTGTTTTCCTGGTGGCAGGATGGAGGCAGGTAAGAAGGAGAAAGAGGAAAAGAGTACGAACAATGTGAATGCAGCAGTAGTGCACACCTGTAGTCCCAGCAACTCGGGAAGCAAGGCAGAAAGATTGCAAGTTCAAGACTAGCTTCAGCAATTTAGCAAGACCCTGTTTCAAAATAAAGTAAAATAAGATAAAATAAAATAAAAAGGACCAGTGCTTTAGTGACCCTGGGTTCAATTCTCAGTACCAAAAAAAAGAGAAGCCATTCCCATCCCATTAGACACAGCTTATCACATGATGCACCTAGCTTCAAAGGGTGCTGGGAAATGTAGTCTTTACTTGCAAGGTCACGCGCCCAACTAAAAACAAGGGGTTCTTCTACAAAGACAGAGAGCAAATACAGAAGGGCAGATCTCAGGCTCTTCCCCACTGCTGAGCCAAAGATCCAGAAAGACACACTTAGAGAATAATGAAGAGCAGAAGGCTGAATGTGATGACTGGATAAAAGATTTACAGGAGAAAATTAACCAAAAAAGAGTTAACGTAACTATGGGAAAATCAGGTAGAAATGAGTTATGAGGCCAAAGCACAGGGATAAATGGAATCATGAGTCACTAAGGAAATCTGTATGTTCCTATCATGTGTCTTCAGACTCAAAAAGAAATTGTATGCTGTCTATATTTAGAGTTTAGAAATATTGCTGTTAATGCAATCTGGATTTAGAAAAATTAACCAGAGAAATATACGCCCTGGGCTGGGGGTGTGGCTCAGTGGTAGAGGTCTTGCTTGGCATGCATGGGCCCTGGGTTCCATCACCAGCACCATAAGACTGTGACTCTGTTGCTCATATGCTCACTGAACAGCTTTTGTAATTTCTCTTCTTTCCTGTTTGTTCTAATGATATTTATCAAATTGTAATTTTACGTGATTAATCTGTTAATACTGTGTGCTTAGATTCTGTATGTCTTGATCCCTTTTTCTGGTTTTCATCTTTTTAAAACTATTGGTCCATGATGGATTAGAAATGTAAACTGGTCCTTTCCCACAGCTAGTTTGGGAACACTCTTTAAAGAGTTCCCGAATTCAAAGGGGACCACCAAAGTGCCTTGGGCTAGGGATCGCGGGTGGGGGGCCTGGGTGGGCCAGGGGAGCAGGAGTAACAGTGGGGGTCTGGGTATTTATTCATTCAACAAAAGCGTAGGACTCTAAAGGTGTGCACTGTCCTGGTGCTGCAGACTTGGGGAGGTGGGCAGCCCTTTCCTGAGTGCGCTCATGTTTAGGTTGGGGACAATACACTCCTCCAGCCCATCCTCTGGTTGGGAGGTAGGGGACAAGAGCCTGGTTTCCCTCTCTAGCCTCTCCCCAGTGTCATGGAAAGGTTCTTGGGCCAGGGTGCTGGAACCCTGGATCATGTCTCTAACTCCGTCCATCTGGCTGTCCTTGGGTAAGTCATTCAAAATGGGACTGATTCCAAGACATAACACTGGTTAGGTGCTTAGCCCAGGGTACAGTGACTAAGTCTTGTAAGAACATGACAAATGGTAGTAATGAGCTCAGATTTTAGGGTTAAGAGTCCGTTTCTTGGTTCCTAAGATTCTGAGATGATCTGATTTTCCAAAATTCTGAGATGGTCCGTTTCTAACATTCTGTGGTCTTTGATCACTCAGGCTCTCTGTCATGAGGTCCTGCTTCTCAAGTCATCTGTCCAGCTGGTCCTCCCAACCTCTGGGGCTGGAAAGTAGGGCAATGGACCCAGGGGGCTTGGCCACTGCTGCCTCATGGCCCACATTCGGGGGTGTGTGTGTGTGTGTGTGTGGCAGCCCAGGGCCCTAGAGCCAGGCTGGAAGGAGGATAGCAGCCTCCAGTACAGGTGCTGGTGCTGCCTCTCTGAGCCGGGATGGGTGGGCTGAGTCTGCTCAGGGTTGGGAGCAGGGAAGGCTGGAACCGCCTCTTCCAAGCCCAGCTTTGCCCGCAACATGTTGTGACCCTGGGCAAGTCTCAGAGCCTCAGGTTGACCTGAAGGGAGGTCGGGAGTCCTAGAAGCCCTTCAGTCTCGCACCAGGCCCTGCCGGAATTAACAATCCTTTTATTAGCACAAAATAACATCAACTCAACACTCCAGGGCCCGAGAATAAGTTAAGGCACAGAGCAGGCAAGGGGCGACGTTCGCAGGCCCAGGTCTGCGTGCCCCACACTTCCTGAGCAAACTCCGGAGGGGTCTGGGGTTGCGAGGGTCCCAGAGGACCTCTTCCCTTGAGAAGAGGGCGCAGGTCCGAGCAGAGCCTCCGGGCACGTGAGGCGGCGGCCCGGGCCTCGGATCGCAGGCGTCCAATCCTCCAGCCGGTGGATCACTTCTCAAAGTAGGGCAGGTAGAAGAACTGGAAGCCCCGGTGGCCCTTGACGGCGCAGTAGATGAAGATCACGTGGTAGACTGCGGGGCGGGGCCTGTCAGCTCGAGGCTCCGCCCCGCCCCGCCCCCGCCCCGCCCCGGCGCCCGCGCGCACCTCCTGGGACCAGCAGCAGGAAGCCCGGCACGAAGAAGATGGCGCTGGAGACACCTGCGGAGGGAGGCGGGCGGGCTCAGGGAGAGGGCCCTCACGCTGCCGGAAAGGGGTCAGCTCCTGCTGGGACCGCCAAGGGCTCCCAAGGACCACGGGCGCAAGGCCGGGGCGGCTCCCGTGGGGTGGGAGGGGGCGCTCACCTGGCGAGGGGGCCGCCTCCAGTCCCACGCCGACCAGGATCAGCACTGCACACAGATGGGGCCGCCGGGGTGAGGGCGAGGACTCCCACCCCCGCCCCACATGCAGGCTCAGGCCTGAGGAATGGTCCCCTGCCTGAGCGGACGCCCCTAGGTGGAGACCCTCCCCAGGAAGCTCACCAAGCTCTGTCTTCAGAGCAGGGCACTTGGTAGGCTCTGGGGAATGTCTGTGAAATGAGAGGCTTTGTCTGCTCCTTGGTGTGACCTGTCAGTCACTCAGCTAACACTTAAGGGACACCTCCTGCGTGCCTGGTACGGGGAATTCCAAGGTGAAAGGCAGATAAGTCTCTGCCCTCATGGCCTTTCCTTAGCGAAGGGACCAAAGCACCTGAAAGCTATAACCCAGCTGATCAGGATATGGTGGGGGAAGAACAGGGCAGTGTGGGAGTCTAGAGGAGCTGCTGGAGTCAGCCGGGGGCACCAGGGAGAGGCTTCCTGAAGGCAGTGAAGCTCATCTAAGCTGAGCAGGGGTGGCAGAAGCAATAGCAATCACAGTTACTACTTAATGGTCACCAGGCTCTGCCAGCCACTGGGCTAAGTGTGTTACATGCATTGCCTTATTTAACTGTCACCTTGACCAAATGAGACAGGTATAAGATGAAACTGAGGCACAGAGAAGGGAAGTCATTTGCCCTGGCAGCAGTTGGGAGGTGGAGGCTGGCTGACTCTACAGGCTTTACTGTGGGTATTAATTAGGCAGAGAGAGAATTCCAGACAGAGGGAACAGCACAGCAAAGGCTCAGAGTTTGGAGGGAACTTGTGGGCTTTCTAAGGTTTCCAGTATTTGGCAAGACTGGACAGGAAGAGTGCAGGCAGCAGGAATAGTAGGCCCTCAGCCCCAGGATATGGCCTCTGGTGGGAGATGGTGCATTTGGGGAAGGTGAAGAGGTCATGACTAGATCCACTTTTCAGACCCAGAGTACTCAGTTCCCACTTAGAGGATTGACAGGAGGATGGGGTATGGCAAGAGAGGTGGTACAGCCTGGGAGCTTGAAGGGTCCCCGTGGACTGTTGCCTGCTTTGTGTCCTGCACAGAGAACCTCAAAAACTAGTCTGAACTCACTCTCTGCACTCTGGCTTAACTGCTGTAGGCTCTGCCCTCTCAGAGGAGCCGTCTTTTTTTCATTTCTTCCAGGGCCCTCTGTGGGTTGCTAGTGGCCCCCTGGCCTGGCAGTCACAGATGTGGGTTTAAATCCCAGCTCATCAACTTCCCAGCTGCAACCTGCCTGAGCCTGTATCCTTATTTCCAATGCTGGGATGGTAATAATGCTGGCTTTGCTAGGTTGTGGAGTGAGAGAGTGAGCAAGCGAGCCAATGGCCAGTGCCACCAGTGCACAGCACACAGTGTTGATGGGAAGTAGCAGTTCCCTCCCTTGCACTCAAACACCTGGAGTTGGGCCAGGCTTCCTGGCCAGGGGACCAGGTTGGTGGGGGCTTTGACCTTCCTGGAAAAAGGAAGGAGGAGGATCAGGGTGACTGCCACCCTCCTTGTGACCCCAATGCTGGATCCTTTCTGGGGACCCTGCCTCCTCAGTACCATAGAATGAGGAGCCTGAGATTCAGAAACATTTGGCTGTGAGATCTGCCTACTCTGGGCCTCAGTTTCCCCCTCTGAGCAATGGGGGTGGAGAGAAGCCCTGATCATCTCTCAGACTTCAGAGAAGGGGGAGTGACAGCTCTGGATCAGGCTGGCAGACACTCAGCATCTCTGGCCACAGAGTCACCCATATACCCAAGCACCTTCCCCTACACAAAGTTCTGGGCTCTGCCTCTCTATTGCTCTGTGACCTCTGAGAGGTGGGAAGTAAACCTGCCTTTAAGTAGACCTGATAAATGGTAGCTGTTACAGGTTCCATTTCCAGCTCTGTGTGTGATTTCCTGTCTGGGTTACCAGAGCTTGGTTCTGCCTGTCTCAAGGCCTCAGTTCCTCACTCTTAACATGGGGAGGGGTGATGGTGGCTAGCTGCCTCCTTGGATGCGGGAGGCTCAGTGTACCAAAGGGAAGCACCCTGCGTGAAAGGAGGGAGGGAAGGCAGGGGCACCCTCAGGGCACTCACCCATCCCCAGCAGCAGGAGCAGGAAGGAGGCCAGCACTACCCGGAGGTTCTTCTGGATCAAAGGATGTTTGGTCCAGCTGGGTGGTAGGAGAGCAGGATGGGTGTGAAAGAGGCGAAGGGCGGGGGAGGAGCCAGGGCTAGCTGGCAGGGGCAGGGGTTTCAGGCTCTAGGGGACTGGGCTCAGGTGAGCAGGGTCTCACCTGCAGCAGGAACGGTAGGAGTGCTGGGTGCTGTTGCTGATGGTGCTAAAGGACCACTGGGAGCTGCGCATGGATGTTCGGCCAGAATCCCTGCAGGTGAGGAGCAGGGGAAGAGAGCAGGGAAGGGAGTCCCTTTGGGACAGGAGTCCAGATGGAGTGTGTGTGTCTGTGTGTGCAGGAACTAGGGCTGGCCTCTACCAGATAGAGGGCCCTGAGTGGGAATGGGGACAAGGAGGAATTCAGGGGCTGGGGGATAGAGGGAGATGGAATGAGAACCAGGCAATTGTGACCTATAGGAAAGTGGAGGCCAGACCAGGATGGGGGTTCCTGTTAGAATAAAGAGCCTGGTAGGGTTGGGTGGGTGGGAATGCAAACTTTTGGGTGACCAGCTGGGCAGGGAACCCCATGAAGGGAGTGGGGCTGGGAATTTTTATAGGACTGAACCTGGCAGAGGTGAGTGTAGTGGGGTGGGGGCCTGGGTAGGTCCCTGTGGACAGAAGCCAGAGGCATGGGGCTTGGGGAATGGGGTGGGTCCCCACCTGGCCCTGACCTGGTGCTGACTCCCCCATCCGGTTCTGGAGAGGCCTGGGCTCCATCCTCATCATTCTCCAGGTTCTGTTCCAGAACACAGGGTTCAGAGGGGTTGCTGGGCTCAGGCCTTTCCTCACTTCCCTCTTGGAGAGAAGGCAGCCCACACAGCTGTCGTCCTGGCTGCCTTGCAGCTGCTCATCTGGTCCTCCACCCTCCCAGCAGAACGGGTTTGATGATTCACAGAAACCGAAACCCAGGTAGGAAGTGGGTGGACACTGGGGGCTTTGGGAGCAGGAGCCAGCAGAGGTCCCAGGGATAGGGGATCTCAAGTTTGGGAGACAGGGTAGAGATCTCAGGATGCTATTTCAGGGGCTCATCATGGAGGTTCTGGGTTTGGGGTGGTAGGGAAAGAGAGGCCTGGGGTTCCCAGGTTTGGGGCACAGGAATCTGGTCCAGGTCCCTAAGGAAAGGATCCAAGGGCTGGTGGAGTTTGTCTGGAAAAATGAGGATTTCCAGTTCAGTCAAGGAGTGGGCAAAGACAACTCGTCATGTGAGTGGAGCCCTCAAGCTCTAGCGGGTAAGATGGGGTGGGGACTTCCAGAACAGGGAGGGGATGCAGATTCCTTTTAGATCATCTGGCCTAGGGCTCAGGTGGATGCTCCGCATATGGGCAAGGTCTGGTTGACACAGACGGGCTCCCCAAACCCAGCGGGAACGAAGGGTCAGTCCCAGGATGGGTGGGGACTCCGTGCGGGCTCTCCACCGTGGCCGGGGATGAGCTCCGGGGTGCGGCTCTTCAGCGCGGGCTGGGGACCTGTTCGGAGGTGAAGGGTCTGGGCAGGGCTCTGGATCAGGCGTCACGTCCTGGCTGGGCCTCGAGGCTCCGGCTGGGGCCTCGAGGTCTCCCCCGAGCTGCGTGTCTCCAGGACTCGGCCTGGGGTCCCGACTGGCCCGGGGCAGGGGGTGAGGTGGGTCGGGCCGTTCACCTGGTAGCGCAGCCGGGACTGCTTGTCCTCATCAGCCACCTCGAACCGGGCCCGGCGCTCGAAGTGCAGCGGCCCGAAGCGGGCGACCCCGCTGGACTCAGGTCCGGGACCCGTGTCCTCCAGGGACAGTTCGAAGGCGTCATCGATGCTGAACTGGGGCCGGGCGGCGCTCATGGCCGCCTCCGGCTCAGGAGCCCTGCGCCGCCGCCATGGGCGCCTGTCACCCCCGCGGCCCCGCCCCCGAGGCCCCGCCCTCGTCCCGCCCCGGACAGGCCCGACCTGCCGAGCGCCGAGGGCACTGAGCGCGGGGCCGCTTCCTACCTAGAGCGGTGCAGGCACCCGGCGCCGCCCAGAGGCCGCTGCGGCGAGTGACAGCTGGGCAGGATCCTGGGGCCTGACACTGTTTACGTTCCTTCCACTGTCCTCCAATCCAGTCTCCACGCAGCGGCCAAAGCGATGTTTAAAAATGTATCTTTTTCTCTATGTGTGTTATTTTTAAATAAAACTTTATTTTTTTAGGGTCTGGGCATGTAGCTCAGTGGAAGAGTATATGCAGGCCATGGGGTCAATCCTAACTCCAAACCCAAACCAAAAGCAACAGCAAAAAACTTTTAAAAAGTAGGCTAATCAACCTCTCCTGCCTTAAGTGTCCCTTGGTTTTCCATTGTAGTTACAATAAAATCTGAATGCTTGGTTAGGGCCCACGAAGTTCTGAAGGCTTTCGTGCCTATTCACCTATTCCACTTTCCTTAAGTCCCCCTCGCCCCTTTCACACCCTCTCAGCCACACCGAACAGGCCAAGTCATTCCCAACTGCTGGGTTGGGGGCTTGCCATGCTGCTCCCTGTGCCCAGCGGCACTTGACCTTGCTTCTCTCGCGACTGCTCCTCTCTTCCCCTCCTCCTTGCTCAGTTGTCAACTCTGAGACTGTCCCAGCCTTTGCAGTCCTTACTCAGCTTTGCATCGTATTGAGTTACATTAATTCATTTACCTTCCATTGCTTTCCATCTTCCCTCTTCTCGCTTCCCTTTCGTCTTCCGTCCAACCACAGTGACTCCTGCCTGGACTGATCGGCACATGACACATGGCACATGTCCTGTGTGAACACGCTTGCAATTTACAGACATGGTGTCATGTATCAAGTTCATTCTGCTGTTTACATTTTTACATCTTTCCACTCAGCAGTAATGTTTTCCATATGCAGCTCCTTTGTTGCTTCTAGTGGCGTGCATGTTATGCCACCTTGAACTTCCAGGACTTTTATTATCTGCCTTACCCCCATGGTGATCACACTCAGGTTGACCTGAGGTCCCATCACACACACCACTGGCACGAATGTCTTCTTTCTGTCTCTTTAGACTGTGGGAGAACTCTCCTCAGATAGGACTTCCAGGTCACAGGGCACATGCCCTCGTGACTTGTTGAAGCTGGCAGATGCTCTCCTGAGTAGCTGTGGGTGTTGATGCACCCACCTGGATGCTTGTAGTTTTCTCTTACCACCTGTTGTCATTCAGCTTCCTAGGGCTGGCCAGTCTCCTGAATTGCAAATGGTGCCTTATTGGTTCCTCCCCCCAGCCTCCTCCTTCCTCTCCCTCTCTTCTTTCCTTCTTTCTCTGTGTGTGTATGTGTGTGTGTCTGTGTGTGTGTCTGTGTGTGTGTGTGTGTGTCTGTGTCTGTGGTGTTTTACTGGAAATTGAACCCAGGGCACTCTACCACTGAGCTACTTTGTATTTTTTATTTTGAGACAGGGTCTTGCTAAATTGCCGAGGTGTTGAAAGTGGGCTGTGCCCTGCTGGAAGTTACTCCTTGGTGTATAACATGGCAGCATTCAGGTTGCTCCTAAATCAGAGTTACTTCATTTTGTAAAGCAGTAGTTTACAAGAAGTTGCTCCATTTTGAGTACAAGTGCCAAGGTAGGTGACTCTACAAGTAAACAACCATCATCTGCCCAGCACAACCATCGGGCACAAATTGACAAATAACGTATTGATGCCAACTTATCAAACAAAATCAGGAGCACGTGGACACATGGACATCCCAAGTCACATCAGGAACACTGAACACAGGAGCTCATCAATATCAGATGTGATCCCATCAAAGAAGGAGCCGCTCAAGAATGAACACAGTGGCAGCCTGTTATTGTTTTTAGCTATGAGGTGTCCCCCAAAAGCTCAAGTGTGAGACAATGCAAGAAAGTTTAGCGGTGAAATGACTGAGTTATGAGTGCCTTCACCTAATCGGTGCCTTCCTCCTCCGATAAGAATTAACTGGGGGGTGACTCTAGGCAGGTGGGGCGGGGCTAGAGGAGGTGGTCCCTGGGGGTGTGCCTTTGGGGTTTATATTTTGTAGTGAAGATAGCTCTCTGCTTCCTGGTGCAATGTCCCCAGCTGCTTCCCCCTGCCAGTCTTCTGCCATGGTGTCCCACTGCACCTCAGGCCCTGTGGGATGTAGTTGGCCGTCTGTGGTCCTAGACCTCTGAAATTGTGAGCCCCCAGATAAGCTTTTCCTCCTCTAATTGTTCTTGTCAGGTCTTTTGTTCACAGCAGTGAAAAATCTGACTAAAACACACCCGACCCCATCACCTGGTCACTTGTCACGGGCCTTGCCCAGGATGAACCTCTTTCTGTTCAGTGTGGTTTCTCTCCTCTGTGAGGACAAGCCAATGGCCCACTCCAAGCTGACACTGTCTTGACATCTCTGTGAAACTGCTTAGTTAAAAACCCTCATCTGACCACCTACGGGGACTCTGCTGTCCTGTCTGCTCTCTGTCTGTGCTCTTGGCAGAGCATCCTGGAACCCTAAGTATGATGCGGGACTTGAGTGTTATAGTTATTAAAACTTAAGATAGGGCCAAAAGGACTGGGGTTGTGGCTCAGTGGTAGAGCACATGCCTAGCACATGTGAGGCGCTGGGTTCAATTCTCAGCACCACCCGGAAAAATCAATAAATAAAGGTATGGTATTCTTCTACAACTAAAAATATTTTTTTAAAAAATTGGGATAAAAGAATCAATGATTGTCTGGTTTTTGACTATCAGGAGACCCACGAGTATGCAGTAAACTGCCACCACTGAAAGTGGAATAACTTGTGAATTTATTATTATGCAATACATTCTGACACTGTGGAAAGTATTTGCTCTATGTTGATGGCATAGCTTACTCAGGAGTCTAGCCTCAAACTTGGGATCTTCCTGCCTCAGCATCCTGAGCCACTGGGATTGTAGGAGTGGCTTCTCTTCCTCTTCTTTGAAGGAAAAAAACAAATAAATAAATAAAACAGAGGAAGAAAGTGGTGTTTTATCTTGATGGGTGTCTCTGAGGACTGGAGACTTAAGGCAGGGTTTCATGCACTTAGCATTGAGGTTTCCTCTGTAAGTTGCTGCTCATATCTTTCTCTCTCTCTCTCTCTCTTTTTTTCCCTTTGGGGTGCCTGGCCTTCCTTCTGCTGATTTACATCTGTACATATGTAATTATTAATCCTTTGCTGTTTTGTTTTGTTTGTTAGTTGTTTGTTTCCTCCCTGTCTTAATCTTCTTACTTTGTCTAAGGAGTCTTTGGTCAAAGAAAAATCAGATCTCTTTTTTTTCTTTTTTCCCTGAGATGGGGTCTTGCTACATGGCTCAGGCTAATCCCCAACTTCTAGACTTAAGGAATCCTCCTGCCTCAGCCTCCTGAGTGACTGGGACCACAGGAGCGTGCCCCCCGACCTGTAGTCAGGTCTTTTTTTTTATTTTTATTTTTTGCAGTACTGGGGATGGAACTCAGGGCCTTGTGCTTGTGAGGCAAGCGCTCTACCAGCTGAGCCATCTCCCCAGCCCACCACGCCATTTTATATGGTCGATCTGTCAGGTGCGTGCTCCTTGAGTCTTGCTTCGAGTGTTTCCTCGGGAGGTCGCAAAACCTCAGCTAGGAGGTTTTATTCCACGGGCCTCACGGTTTACTGTCCAGAAAGGCATCGCAACAAAGTGCTTAAGAACCTGGCCCTGGAGCCAAGCCCTCTGGGATCCCAGCTCTTCTCACTAGTTCGGGAACTTGGAAGGTGGGAAGGGATGGCTCCATGTGTGAAGAATTTAAGGGAACACAAGAAAACGGAGCAAGTAAGAGGAATAATATTGTCCTGCATTACTTCTTTTAAAAAAATCAAACTTAAGTTGAAAATTCATGATGAACAAATTATTGAAATTTTAAATGAGATAGAATTTGACCTTATGCAGATCATCCTGATTGCCTGGGCCCTAGTCCTGGTCCTGCCTTGAGCTAATTACATGATTTCTCTGTGCCTCAGTTTCTTCACAGGTCAGTTGGAGGTAATAACAGTGTTTCCCTCATACCTTTAATTCTTTACTTTAGGATTAAATGAGGTATTACTTTGTAAGGAGCAAAACACAAAGCCTGGCAATAGTGCACTCAATAAATGTTAGGAATTATTATCATCGATAATAACAAGATCCTTAGCCCTATGGATTCTATTTTTGAATAGGATGCAAAGAGGGATCCAGCTTTCTGTCATGGGTCATGACCAGTTGTCCCAGAACAACCTCCCAACCAGTTCTTCCTGCCTCTACATTGGTGGCCACCTTAATCAAAAATCAACTATACAGTTGTTCACACTATACCTGTTCTAAACTCTCTTTGGTTCCTTTGGACCATTTCTCAGCCAGTATCTTATGCTTTTTATTACTGTAGTTTTGCAACATGGCTTAATGTGGGAGGGCAAGTGTCCCCTCTGGTCATCTTTTTTCAACTTTGATCTGGCACCTTAATTCTTCTATAGAAATTTAACAAAAATGTTCCTAAGTTCCCAAAAAGTACTCCTAATTATTATTGGGATTTCATTGACTTTCTAGATTTGAGGAGAAATCACATATCACATCTTTATTTATTTATTCATAAAAATATTTTTAGTTGTACAGGGACACGATACCTTTATTTATCTTTATGTGGCGCTGAGGATCGAACCCAGTGCCTCACACATGCCAGGCAAGTGCTCTACCACTGAGCCACAACTGCAGTCCCACATACCACACCTCTAAATGTTAAGTTTAGTTCATTTATAACAAGATATTTCAGTAATTTATGTCATTTATGTCCTAAAAATGTTTTTTCTTCAAGAAGTTTTGGGATTCCAGTTTTGGGTTTTGTTTTGGTTGGTTTTTGGTGCCAGGGATTGAATGCAGGGCCTGGTACATATTAAACACATGTTTTTCCACTGAACTGCACCCACATCCCCTATTTTCTATATTTTTGAGTTGGTTTCTGATGCTTGAAGGATTATTAATTTATGTTAGCTTATTTTGTGTGCCTGTAACATTGATGAGCCAATTTGTTGGTCTTTGGATAGTGTTGGACTTTCTGTATAGGCATAATTTGCCAATAATGACAGTTTGCTCTCTTTTTCTTGGCTTATTGCTTTGGCCACAGCTTCTAATGCCATTTTACATGGTATCATTGACAGAAGGCATCTTTGGTACCTTATCTTGAACAAGATGTGAATACTGTTACTCTATCATACTTAATTGTGTATGGCTTTTATCAACCCAAAACACTTCCTCTTTATTCCTGTGTATTTTTATAATAAACAGCCATAAAACTTCAAGTGCTTTTTCTGTATATTTTGAGATAATCATAGGCATTTTCTCATTTAGTCCACTGATGCGATGAATTACTGTAATAGATGTTCCTTATGGTAAGCCATTCTTACATTCCTGGATCTTCACATTTTTGGGGGTGGGGTTCTTTGCATGCATCCTTTTGAAAAAAAAAATTGTTTTTGGTACTGGGGATTGAACTCAGGGGCACTTGACCACTGAGCCACATCCCCAGCCCTTTTTTTATGTTTTATTTAGAGACAGGGTCTCACTGAGTTGCATAGGGCCTCACTAAGTTGCTGAGGATGGCTTTGAACTTGTGATCTTCCTGACTCAGTCTCCTGAGTCACCGGGATTACAGGCATGTGCCACTGTACCCGGCTGAAAATATTTATTCTCAATTGTGGTAAAATGCACAACAAAAATATTACCATCTTAACTGTTTTTATACATACAGTTCAGTAGTGTGAAGCATATTCACATTGCTTTGCAGTCAATCTCCAGAAATTTTTCATCTTGCAAAACTGAAATTCTACACTCATTAAAAAAAATGACCCTCTACCATTCCCCCCACCAACCCCATCATACTATATTCTGAATCTATGAACTGATTACTCAGATACCTTGTACAAGTGCAATGGCACAATATTTTTCTTTTGTGGCTGATATTTCACTGAGCATACTGATGTACTGTTATATACACTAGTGAATTTAATTCGCTTTTCTTTGTCCTTTCAGCACTAGGGATTAAATCCAAGGCTTCCCACCTGCGAGGCAAGCACTCTTCCACTAAGCTGCACCCTAGGCTTAATATTTTCTTTATTTTGCATCTATATTTATTAGTGAAATAGGTGTATACTTTTCTTGCCTTGTGTGCTTATCTGGCTCAGGAATCAAGATTCAACCAGCCTCAAGTTGGTCTGCTTTCTTTTTCTATTTTCTGGAAAAAATTTGCATGAGATACAATTTTTTGCTCAAAATTTGATAGAACTTTGTTGGTAAAAAACAAATAAACATTCGATCCCCAGCACCCCCCCCCCAAAAAAAAAAAAAAAAAAAACAAATAAACAAAACCTCAAAAGCAAGCACGTTTTCCTTCACCTAAGAAGTCCTGTCCCTCTCCAAGGACGTCTTGTTGGAAAATGAATCTGTACAGTATGCGAAGCACTTGGCGCCTGGGTCTCATGGAAAAACCGTAATCCCTCCTCCTTTGCAACAGTGATGACTTCCCCGCCCCACACCTTACTCCTTACTCCCTTACCCCGACCTTGAAAGTGGGAGCCAAAAAACCTCTTCCGGCTGTTGCTTACAGCTGGTTTCCACTAGTTTCCTGGGGCAGAGAGAAACTTTTAGCCCCTCTTTTTCTTTTTTTGGTACTGATACCGCTGTTTACTGGTGACGAGTCTTGCTTCCTCAGGTGTTGAAATATAACGCCGGAGAAGCACGCAGAGGCAAATGTAGAGTGGAAATGCAGCTTTATTAAAGAAAAGTAAAAGCAGACTTCTGGTGGAAGAAGGGGACCCAAAGGTGGAATCCATGGGATGAGCAAATCTTGTCCTTTTTATGGGTTTTATTCTCCCATTCCTTCCCCTTATCTCTTTCCTTCCTGCCTGCGAGATTAGGCCCAGTTTTGCAGGTGAGCTGTAAGAAGTGAAAGCGGATGGGGCAGGGAAAGGGCCAAAGTGATTCAGACAGGGAAGGGCCCAGAGGCATTAATCAGCATCTTCCTGCCTGTAGTTTCTGACAAGGGCAGGTAAATTCGGTTATCAATGGGCTCTGCGGGTCCTTGACATTCCATTTTCCCAGGGCAGTCTCCAACTTCCAGAGGCAGATGGCTTTTATGGCCTCCATTTCCTCCATCTGACCTGATCCCCTATTTCTACACTAACTGCCTGTCCCCAATTCTAGCTTCAGTACCAGTGATTGAACCCAGGGGTGCTCAGCCCCCTTTATTTATTCATTAATATTTTTTAGCTGTTGATGGAATTTATTTTATTTATTTATATGTGGGGCTGAGAATCGAACCCAGCACTTCATACGTGCTAGGGGAGCCCTCTAGCACTGAGTCACAATTTTGAGGCAGGGTCTCGTTAAATCCCTTAGGCCTCACTAAATTGCTGAGGCTGGCCTAGAATCTGCGATCCACCTACCTCAGCCTCCCAGTCTGAGGAATTACAGGCATACGCCAAGCTAGCCCCTCATTTTTGTCACCCATCTATTCTCTAATATTTATCGGGGACTTACTTTGTACCAGGCACACTCACCCCAGACCTCACAGGGGACCCTCGGTCTCTAGAAACCCTCCTCTCTTTTTTTGTGTGTGTGCCGGAGATGGAACCCAGGGCCTCGCACATGCTGGGCAAGCCTCTGCCACTGAGCTACATCCCAAGTCCACCCAGCCCACCCTTTTTTGAAGACAAAAATCCAGGATGTAAAAGCCACAGTTAAACTAAATATGCAAAACAAAAAAAGCCAGAAGGGGATTCACACACACGGATAAAAGTCGTTTTAGGGCTTGATGTTACGGGTGAGATTTTCCTAACTCTACTGCTGTTATAGTGCACTATAACTTTAAACGGAGTGGCACACAGCCACGAGGGAGGGCCACAGTTCCAGTGAAGTCAGACACACGCGACACTCACGGCGGGATGAGCAGGCTCCACCTCCCCAGCGGACTCTGCCCCACACTCCCGCAGAAAGTCCTAGGCCCCGCCCTGGGCCCCGCCTCAGCCGCCTCGCAGACAGCCAATCACGGTGCGACTCCACGTTCGGTCCCCTCACGGCTTCTGCCCTCAGTCAAAATGGCGCTAGCTCGGAAGCCGCCCAGGCTCTAAGAGTTGCCGAACTCGGTCCGGAAGTTACCGAGTGAGTCCGGAAGTTGCCGAAAGAGAGCAGCGGGGAAGGAGGATGGCGGATATCATCGCAAGACTCCGAGAGGACGGGATTCAAAAGCGTGTAATACAGGAGGGGCGAGGAGAGCTCCCCAGCTTTCAGGATGGAACCAAGGTTCGTGCCCACCCGCTCCCCTTCTCTCCCTTCTGAGGCGCGGTGCGCATGCGAGGCGGGAGGAGGCCTTAGGCGAGACGTTGCGCATGCCCAGAGGGTAGAGGCCAGTGACCCTGCTACTCACATGCGGAGCTCGACGCTGATTGGTCTGAATTTAAGGAGGGGGGTGAATTCGGATTCTTCTATTCCGCCCTGTGGCCTGTCCTTGTGACTGTATTTGGTCCGGCAGGCCGTCAATCATCTCAAACAGGTTGCGGGTTGCAGGTTGCAGGTTTGGGGGTCTGACCTCATTGAGGTTGCATGGCCTTTGGGTTTCGAGGCTTTCTGTAGATTGAAGGGCCTTCTGAAGACACTTAAACCCACTCCCATTGTTTAGATGGGAAAACTGAGGCCTTGAGACCAGGGGTCAGATCTCAGACTAGAACTCTGTGGCAGTTTTCGTAGGGTTCTAACATCGTCCCTTGGGACAAGTGAGGGCTAGGAAGTAAAGAGCTACCTACCTTCCTCATTTTCATATCCAGGCGCCCAGCTTCAGCCTTCCCGTTGGCCTCCCTGAGAAGACCCATATGTACAGGGTTTCCTGTTCTGCAGTTCTTCCCCCTAGGTGCCATTCTGTAGAGTAGGGACCCCGCTGGGCAGTCCCCTCCCCACTTCCGCCCAGCACAGCACAGTCGTGCAGAACATGCAAGTTGAGGTACCAGGGAAGCCAAAAGTAAGATCTACTGTGAATGAGCACATGCTCCCTGGCCAGCACTGTGCCAAGTCAGGCAGGCAGAGATCTTAGCCTGTGCAGCCCGAGTGCCCTGAGAGCAGAGGGCTGTGTAATTCTAGCGTTCATCTATTTAAAAGGAATCTTCTCCAAGAATAGAAAGGGTATGTGGTGGGCTGGGGTGTTGGTCCCCTAGGAAGAAGGGCCTGGCAAGAGGGATTCTCACTGGAGGAGAACCAGGAGAGAGTAGCTGAAGGTAGAGGTCTCTGAGCAATGGCACCTGAAGAACAGAAAGAGGTAGTTATAGCTATAGGTAGATGGATAGATGGAAGGAAGGAAGGGAGGGAGGGAGGGAGGGAGGACAGTAGCAAAAGTAGACACCCAGTCACCAGCACTGAGTGTTCAGTGTGGGCGTGGTGTACATGTTTCGAAAGGTTGTTTCCCACACTTTAACATAGACACGATCGTTGATTCAGTTTTATCAGTGCGGAAACCAGATTCAGAGGAGCGGCAGCAAGGGCAGCATTGACAGCATGGGTTCCTCTAACCGCATCCTGTCCAGGGTTCAGTCCTCAGCTCGCCTCACTCTGCGTTTCCTGAGATGCTCATGCCGGGTCTCGTGTCCTTAAAAAGTTCCCAGCCTGGATCACTCCTTGCCTGTCTCTAGCCTTTACCATGCCCTGAAGCTGGATGCAGAGTAGCCTACTCTCCATCCTCACCTGGATGTCCCACAGCCGCTCAGCGTTAACCTGCTCCGCCTGAGGCTTCTCCAGTCCAGACTGAACCATCTCTCCCTTGGGTCATTATGGTGACCTCCTAATGATCCTGCTTCCGTAAAAAAAAAAAGCCCTCCCCAGACTCCTGTGAGTCCAGCCCTGCTGACCCCTGTGACCCGGTGGTGCCTCTCCACCCTTTTGCTATGCTCCGCCACACTGACTGTGCTACTTGCAAATGCAACTCATGCTGTCCACTATAAGGCTTTTGTATCTGTTCTTCTTTTGCCCTAGAAAGCTCCTACCCCAGCGTCTGGCAGGCTTGCTTTCTTCCTGCTGTCTTCAGATCTCTGCTCAGATGTTGTGCCCTCAGAGAGCCCCCGCTCCACCACTGTTTAAACTAGCCCTCCTTCACCCTCTATTTTCTCTGATCCAAAGCACTCAGCTCTACCTGGCCTAGCACATTGTTTTGGCTGAGGCCCCTCTCCTTTTAGAAGTTTCCCTGGGGGCTGGGGCTTTTGTCTGTTTTTCTTTTTGGTACTGGGGATTTAGCACAGGGGCACTTTACCACTGAGCCGCATTCTAGCCCTTTTTGAGTCAGGGTCTCAGTTGAGGCTGACCTCAAACTTGCACTCTTCCTGCCTCAGCCTCCTCGGAGTTGCTGGATTACAGGCGGGGGCCACCTTTCGTCTGTTTTGTTCGTTGCTATGTTCTAGTGGCTGGCACAGAGGTTGGACACATAGTAGGCGCTTTTTTTTTTTTTTTTTTTTTTTTTTCAGTGCTGGGGATTGAACCCAGGGCCTTGTGCGTGCTAGGCAAACACTCTACCAACTGAGCTATATCCCCAGCCCATAGTAGGTGCTTTATAAATATTTGTTGAAGGTATGGTTGGAGCCAGATGCTTGGACTCCCATCCCAGTCCAGCCCACTAGCCATGTGACTTGGGCCCCTTATTTCCCCTTGGATGACTTAGATTCCTCACAGGGGTGGTGGTGGCCTCTGGAGGAGTCCAGTTCCTCCTGTGTGCAGGCCAGGGGCTGGACTTGTCCTTGGAGGCTTGTGCTCTTGTCTGATCTCCCATGTGGCCTGCAGGCTACATTTCATTACCGGACGCTGCACAGTGACAATGAGGGCTCCGTGCTGGATGACAGCCGGGCACGTGGGAAACCCATGGAACTCATCATCGGCAAGAAGTTCAAGCTGCCCGTGTGGGAGACCATCGTGTGCACCATGCGGGAGGGGGAGATTGCCCAGTTCCTCTGTGACATCAAGGTACCTGTCCTGCACCTGTGTGCACCGTCTGTCCAGCCTACTCCCCATCCCCGTGACTTAGCCATGACCAGCTCTCTCCAGGCCACCACACCAGTCTCCTGACCAGCCTCCTAGCCTCTCTTCTACTCTTCCTGCCTATGAGCCAGACTGCAGCCCGGGGACTTTTTCTCAAGTGAAATGACCTGTATGACCCTTTGCTTCCAACCTCTGTGACTCCTGATCACTGTCAGGATGGAGCATAAAGAATGGCTTGTCAGGCTGGGGATATAGCTCAGCTGGTTGAGTGCTTGCCTTGCAAGCACATAGGCCCTGGGTTCAAATCCCCAGCACCACAAAAAAAAAAAAAAAAAAAAAAAAGAATGGCTTGTCATGTGGCCCTTCCTGGTCTGGTCCCTGTATTGTTCCCTCTGACTTGAATCCTTCACCCTTCCTTTTCATTCCCCATGGCAAAGACCTTCCTCTCAGAACTTCAAAATCAGTTCCTGGCCACCACCCCCAGGAAGCCCTCCTTGACAGTCAGTGATTGGATTTGGCCCCTCCTCTGGGTCTTCCAGCCATTGTGCCCTGCACAGCCAGTATCTGGTCTTCTGCTCTCCTAAGCCGAACAAGGCAGGATCTGACCTGTTCACCTCTTCCTTCCAAGTGGAATCTAGTCCAGAGCCTAGTCAGGAATTCTGAATGTTAGTCCAGTGGAGAGTCTGTTAGGCTGATTCCCACCCCCTGCAGCCTTTCCAAGTGAAAGGGTAGAGGCCAGGTCCCACCCACTCATTTGGCCAGGGGTATTGAAGTTGCTTCCTGGGCCCAGTTCAGGGGTTGGGGTAAGGCTGGGGGAAGGAATAGGTTCTTGGAGCATAGTGTGGGAGGAATCGAGCTTCCACGTTCCTGGAAGGAAGAGGAGGAGGCAAGAATCCTGTTGGATCTGGAAGGACAGGGAGAGGGGGAGGGAGGGTGTGCGTTTATGAATGGGGCAGGTGCTGGCTTTGGTGGTGCAAGCATGGGGCAGAGCTGCAGCTTCACTAAGAGGGAGGATTGAGAGGCCAGGGTGTCTGGCGTGTCTTTTGTTGGGGGCCAGCCATCCTTGTTTTGATGAGGGGGGGCTGGACTGCGTGGGCCTGGAGGTGCCAGCCCACACTGATGGAGCCCTGGTGCCCACTTGCCCCCCTGCCCCCCTGCAGCATGTGGTTCTGTACCCACTGGTGGCCAAGAGTCTTCGCGACATTGCAGCAGGCAAGGACCCCCTGGAGGGCCAGCGGCACTGCTGTGGCATAGCCCAGATGCATGAGCACAGCTCTCTGGGCCACGCAGACCTGGATGCTCTGCAGCAGAACCCCCAGCCCCTCATCTTCCACATGGAGATGCTGAAGGTAAGGCACCTGTCCAGTGCTGATGCAAGAGGCGGGGGGAAGACGGGCAGGGGCAAGAACCCTGTGGGGGCCCCATAAATCCCCAGCCTCCCTCCTGGGCCATGCTCCTCTGGGGGCCCACTGCCCGCCTCCTTTGTTCTCTCCCTGAGCCGGTGAGTTTGGTGCAGCCTGGTGGTGCTCTGCAGGGGTGCATGCGGGCAGCCTTGCCCACTTCGGGATTGTGCCCGGGCAGGGACTTCTGCTCTCTTGGTCATGGCGCTGGGCACAGAGGAGATGCCAGCAACTGTGCTGAGTGGTCAGTGGAGCACCATGACACTGCTGCCCACACTGATGTCCAGAAGTCTGGACAGGGTTGGTGTTGGCCAGGTCTGCTGTTGGGGACACTGGGTGCCCCTGGGCTCTGCCTTGATTTGGCCCATGCCCTGGCAGGTGGAGAGCCCTGGCACGTACCAGCAGGACCCATGGGCGATGACAGATGAGGAGAAGGCGAAGGCAGTGCCACTCATCCATCAGGAGGGCAACCGGTTGTACCGCGAGGGACAGGTGAAGGAGGCCGCCACCAAGTACTACGATGCCATCGCCTGCCTCAAAAACCTGCAGATGAAGGTGCCCAGGGCTCTGCGGTGGCTGGGTGGGTGGGCAGAGCCCCGGGCCCAGGTCTCAGTGCCTGCCCTCTCCCCGCCCCTGCCCCCAGGAACAGCCTGGGTCCCCTGACTGGATCCAGCTGGACCAGCAGATCACACCGCTGCTACTCAACTACTGCCAGTGTAAGCTGGTGGCCCAGGAGTACTATGAAGTGCTGGACCACTGCTCCTCCATCCTCAACAAGTACGACGGTGAGCCCTGGGCGCTGGGCCCGGCGCAGCAGCACGGGAGTGGCCTTCTTCATCGTTGGGTGCTGGGCCTCAAGACCCTGCTTGGCATTCCCCATTCTGAGCTCCCTTGGGAGCCAAGCAGATGCCCCCAATGAGGCAGGGCCCTGGTGCCTCTGTGTCCACGAGGTGCGGGTGGTATGATGGGGACAGGGTAGGGTTGGCCTCCTTACAGGGGCAGCTCTCTGATGGGCCCATGGGCCCAAATGGGGACCGGTGGCTGGCTGGTCCCCCTCACGCCCTCGATGCCTGCTGCCTTCCACTGCTCCCCACAGACAACGTCAAGGCCTACTTCAAGCGGGGCAAGGCCCATGCAGCCGTGTGGAACGCCCAGGAGGCCCAGGCTGACTTTGCCAAGGTAATAGAGCTGGACCCTGCCCTGGCGCCTGTCGTGAGCCGTGAGCTGAGGGCCCTGGAGGCGCGGATCCGGCAGAAGGACGAGGAGGATAAGGCCCGCTTCCGGGGCATCTTTTCCCACTGACAGGGCCTCAGCCTTGCCCACCATGCCAAGCCCACTGCTGTTGCTGCTGCCCACCCACCGCTGCCACATCATGCGTCTCTGTATATAAAGGCTTATTTATCTGTCTGGGCCTTCTGGGCTGATCCACTGAGGATTTTCCGGCATTTTCTGGAACTCGGGTGGTCTTTGGGAGACAAAGGATCAGGATTCTCCTCCTGGTTCCTCACTAGCCAGCCAGCTCTGAGTCTTTTGGGCCTCAGTGTCCCTGACATAGAAATAAGGGTGAGTTTCTCCCTGGCTGAATGGGGGACCCCCGGAGCCTCTAGGCGGCCAAGTGGCTTGGTGCCTGAGTAGGTATTTTCCTGGGGCAGACCTGTCCCCTCCAGCTCTGGTCCCACGGTCCCTTGGCCTTGGCCTCCACTTCAGGAGGAGGTAGTCGGAAGCCAAATGGCTCCCTTCGAGGGGAGGAGGGCTGGGGTCGCACGGCCGGCCGTCCAGAGAGAAGCCTGGGGAGGAGGAGTGTTTTGCCACCCGTGCTCCATCCTGGCATGTCTCGGACCTGCCTTGTGGCTCTGCGCAGGTCCTGGGCTTTCTCCATACTTCAGTGTCACACTGAACTGGAAGTTGGGCTCAGCTGCCCCGTGCTGCCCCACAGGCTGGCATTCAGGCAGGATGAGGTGTTTATTTTCATGGGTTCACACACTGGAAAAACCGCCAGGCTCTTGCCCACTCCCTCCTCCCTCCCCCCAGGGTTGGGTCCCCCATGAAAGGGAAATAACATCAAGGGCAGACAGATGCAGGGCATGGGGCTGGGGGAGCCAGGGGCTGGGGCCAAAGTCTAGCCCCTGCCTCCCCCACAGCCACTTGGGCCCCTCAAGTATCAGTAGATAACCCAGGTCCAGCCACAGTGGCCTCACTCCTCACTGTCCAACTTGAGGCTAATGCTTCGGGCTTTGCCCCGGCCCAGGGTGCTGGGTGGTGTTCCTGGGCCCTCCCGTTCTGCCTGGCTGGGACCCCTAGAGCGAAGCAGCTGGCTCTGCTTGCGCAGGAAGTCCACAGGGGCAGCCACTCCATAGCTGCTCTTGGCCAAGGCAGCTCGCGGGGGTCCGGAGGGGGTGTGAGAGTGGGAGCCTGCCTCCAGCTGGCCCAGGTGGGCTACATAGCCGTCCGACAGGAACTGTGGGCGGAAGTGGATGGGATGAGCCAGCCAGCCTTGGGCCCACACACTGCCTCCTCCATCCTTCACTGGCCCCTGTAGCAAGGTGGGGGACGGGCAGTGCTGACCCCGCTCAGCCTAACCTGGAGCCTTCTCCCAATAGTGTCCCCAGGCTGCAAGTCAGGGCACCTTGCTTTACTCCCAGCTCTGCCCCTCTCTGGGCCTGGCTCATCTGTGAGACAGAATCTGGGGGGAAATGGTAGCAACTATCTTCAGTAGCTCCTGCCTTGTGCCCAGCCCTGAGCTCCTTGATGTGCGCTAAAGGACATCATCTTCACGATAAGCTGAGGAGGTTATTCTGGTATCAGTTCCAGTTTACACTCAGAAAGGCCACGGCCCACGCTCAAGGCCTGCCACTCAAGGCCATGGCAGGCGAAGCCAGCATTCAAAGTCTGAGCAATCTCCAGACTGGGTTATCCCTTCCGGCAGCCAGGCAGTTGCAGGCGGCTCAGGACCCCTGCTGCGGAGGAGCACAGGTTCCCTGAGGCTAGCGAGGCCTCAGGCTCCCCTAAGGCCCCAAGCTCCTGTCCCCCATCAGGGGTCCTGTACCTCACCTCTTGACCCTCACCTGGCACTGTGCCTGCAGCTTCCTGACCGCTCGGCCCACGATGTAGGTCTGGCTGGGGGACAGGCCCAGTGCTGCGTACACAGCCACATCTTTGGGGGACCCATAGCCGGCTACGATGTTCAGTTCCACCTGTGATGGGAAGGGGCGGCCCGGTGGTTGGCTTGTCTGCTAGTTTTATGGGTGGAGCCCTGGGTAGGGGTGGGGACCTATGGTTCTAGTCACTGACAGGGGCAGGACAAGCAGAATTAGGCTAGGGGGCCACTGGGCCACTAGGGCAGGACTGCGAGGTCTCTCCAGTCTTTCAGTGGGGCCTTTGAGGTGGGGACAGATGGGCCTGCCCTGTCCTGTGGGGCTGGGGTGAGGTTGGGACCCTCCCCGACTACCGCACCTCCTGCACCAGGCTCTGCAGAAACATTGCCTTCTGGCGCAGGGGGTCGTGGGTGAGGCCATCACAGAAAGAGACGACACCGTGGGGGAAGTTGTGCTGGGACAGCCACGCCACCACGCGGTGCTTCTGCATATCAGGCCGACCCGTGACATACACGATCAGGTAGCCTGCGTCCTGCCAGTGCCTGTGGGGTAGGGGTGGTTCAGATCCACAGGCAGGAGGATGGGGGCTGGACCCTGAGAGGAGCAGGGCGGCCGCTCCTACCTGACCACGTCCACAGCGCCCGCGCGCACCTTGGGGTCGCTGCCCATGATGGAAACGCTGGCAGTGAAGGAGCCATCAATGCTGAAGACCACAGCCTCGGTGCCGCGGGCCACCACCGTCAGGCAGCACTCCGCATAAGTGTGGTCGCCCCTGTGGCCCAGGGGGGCGTGAATGGTGTGCACATGGCCTGGCGCAGCCCAGCCCCACAGAGGCCAGCCTGCCTGGTGCTCACCTGACCACCATGCGCACAGGGTAGACACCGATGCCCAGTGCACGCTCAGAGGGCACTGGGAAGGTGAGGCGGCCTGAGCTGTTGGTGACCTCCGTGCCAAAGTGGATCCACTTGCCTGACAGCGGTTGTGTCATGACATAGACATCCACCTGGTGGGGAGAGGTGGGAAGGCCATGGGGGCAAAGCCCCTGGTACCCAGAGACCTGGAGTGGAGAGCAGAGCCCTGCCTATCTCCTGGGTGGATGGGGCTGGCTGCTTCACCCTTGGTAGATCAGGAGATGGACCGAAAATACCAGGGGCCAGGGCCTCTGGGTCCTGACCTTCTCTCCAGTGAGCGTGACCACGTCCAAGGGTCCATACATGAAGCGCCCATTCAGCACCTGGGGTCGGCCCTCACACACTACGGTGTCACTCGCCCGGTGGTTGGAAGTGACATTCTGGTGGAAGGAGAGGGTAAGGGATGGAAATGTGGGACTGGGGAGCTGGTGGGGGCGGTCCTCGTCCATGCTGGGGTGGGGACTGGAGGAGGCGGGGCCATTGTGGAAGAAAAGCAAGACCCTTGGGACTTGCGCCTTTGTGGGCTCCAATCAGAGGTTCCAAAGGTGGAATGCAGATGAGGCCTCTGGTGGATGAGTGAGACCTGGAGACCAGAGGTTCCCAGGGCGAGGCCAAGGCAGTGGGGGCGTGGCGCAGGGCCACAGGGGCGGGGCCAGGCTGGGAAAGCGGTCTGGGGGGCGGGGCTTGGCGGGGGATACCAGTGAGGCGGCAGGAGCCCGGGTGGCCCACTTACTCGGATCTTGACCTGCGTGCGTTTGCGCTGCCACTTTTCCCTGGGGAAAGCAGGGCTGTAGATGGACGGCTCCTCACACTCTGCTAGGTGTGGCCGCTCCTTCTCAATCACCTGTGCAGGACACAGGGCAAGGCCACGTGAATGGGGGTTGGAGGAGTAGCCTTCCCCCAGCCCTAAGCAGGTCCCGTCTCGCATCCCACATGCCTGGGTCCGCTCACCTGGCGCAGGATGAAGGCCACAACATCAGCCGACTCCCAGTAGCTGGCGTGGAAGAGGTGGGGCAGCGTGACCGTGGGAAAGGCGGTGAGCGCCTCTGGGCAGTACAGCGAGTAGTCGATCCGCTTGTTCCCCCACCAGCGCTCGAGGACTGTACGACCACCGTGGGCAGTGAGTCAGGGTGGCCCGCTGCCCAGTGCTCATCTGCCCGGCTCTGGGGTGCTCTCCCTCCCTCCTTTCCACCAACCCTGCTGTTTGCAAGTTCGTGCAAGTGCTGGGGAGGGGTCCAGAGCAAATGCTGGGGACAGGGTGATTGTTTTATGGATCTAGACACCCTCACCCCGCACGCACCGCCTGCACTGCCCTGCTCAGCTGCAGGCTGACTTACTCCGAACCACCTCGCTGGTGGTGCTGGGTGCCGCTGGCTGCGCCGCTGGCTCGCTGCCTAACTCACTGCCCTTCCAGAAAGCGCCGCTGGCCGAGGTGGGTGTTGAGGGTACCATCATCTCCAGCTCTTCCAGGAAGAGGCTGGAATGGGTCTGCAGGGTGTCGGCTGGGGGAGGAGGGCCAACTTCAGGCTGGGCCAGGCCACCCTCCTGGCTTCTCTCCCAGGGTAGCACAGTCCCTGCTCCTCCACCACCTTCCCTGCCAGCCTCCCTGCTCAGGTCTTAACTGAGGTTGGCCTGTCCTATATCTGGGAGGAAGAGAAGCATGAGAGTCACTGTCTCTTAGTTGATCCCAGCAGCCTCCCTGTGCCTATGACACCTGCCTCATGGGGACACTGATACCCACCTGCATCCAGGCTTGTACGTGCCCCCCCATGAACACAAACACACATGGAGCCCCTGCAGCCACATACACACTGGTGCTCTGAGACACCGGAATGTGCGTTCCTCTTCCTTCTCCCTAGCTTGGCCCCTCCCCCTGCCCCCCACTTGGTATAGGTCAGAAGGTCCTGGGGATCCAGATCCTCCAAGGTGCCAGCGGAGGGCTCCCTGGTCCTGGGAGTGGTGAGGAAAGGTGACCCATGAGCCACCTCATCTCTTACTACCTTTTGGCACCTTCCCCTCCCCCTTTTCTTGGTTGGGGGCATACCCAGCAGCAGGGATGAGCCGTCTCCCAGGGGGAACTTCTGGTAGCGGGGCACAGCCAGTGGGGCAATGGCCTGGAACTTGGGGGCCAGCAGGGGCTCCAGGCGGGAAGCGCAGGGATCAGCCGCGTGGAAGAGGTTGTAGATCTGCTCACAGGCTGGGCGCATCTGGGCCACTGGGTACCCAGAAGACAGAGAAGGTGGACAGGGGTTCAACCAGGCATCCTGGAGGCAGGGGGTGGACATACTGTGTGACCCTGAGTCAGCACTTCCCCAGCTGCACTCCTGGAAGTTACTAGAGTCTGCTAAAAGTGACACAGGTCTCTTGCCTAAGGGAAATCAGAGCTTCCCTTGCTGCTGTTCCACCACCAAGCTTTCCCTGTCAGGAGGAGCATCTCCTGGCCAGGCAGTTCCTCCACTTGTGAAAATGGCCTCTCAGGTCCTTCCTTCTGGGCCTTCATTTCCCCTTCTCTAGCCGGGCATTTAATTTGCACAGGGAAGAAAGACAATTCTAGGAGAGAGGGAAGGAGCCCACAGATGAGTGACCGCGCCCACGGGCTCACCCTCTAAGGCGGGCATCACAGTCTTGCGCAGAGCCAGCACCAGGCCCAGTGGGGAGCCAAAGAGGAAGAAGCCAGAGACCTTGAAGTCCAGGCGGGCAGCATTGGTGGGCCCATCAGGAGCCTCAGAGCTGGCAGCCGGTGGGCAGGAGGCTGTGCTAGCCCGCCGGGGCTCCCCGGAGGAGGAGGGTGCAGGGATTGCCTGCAGGCTAGGGGGGAAGGGGTGCTCAGTGCTGCTGCTTCTGATGTCCCCTACATGCAGGGTGGGTGTGGGGTGATAGGGCAGGGATGTCACCTGTTCTGAGAGCCCTCAGGCTCGGAACTGGTCATGTCGCTGGGGGCGCGCTGGGCAAGCAGGGCTGAGGGTTCGGGACTGGCTCGACCTAGTGCCTCCGCCCCATCTGCCAGCGGGTCCCGCACTGGGCCGACCTCCGGAGAGAGCAGCTCGTTGTTCTAAAGGGCACAGAGGACAGAACCATCTTTAGGTCTGAGACCATCAGATTTCCACTCAATTTGGAAGTGAGGAGAGAGGCATGGGGGTGGGTAGGGCAGAGTCCCAGAGGAAACACAAACTTAAGGGGCAGCTGGGGACCTGCCCACACGCAGAAAGACATATTCCAGGGGCAGAGACCTAGAGACGGAGAGAGACACCCCCCTCCTGAGGAGGCTGGGTTTGGCCACACTGACCATGCTCCCACGGCGGCTGCTGCCCCGACTCCCTGTGCCCGCGTTGGCACTGTGGCAGAGCGCATCAAAGCCCAGGATGCCACCAACGCCGTCTCCAATCAGCACCACCTGGGTGAGAGGGTGGGTACCATTGAGAGGTCCTGTCACCATCCAGACAGCTGCAAGCGGGGTGGCAGTAGGAGGCAGCAGGTGGCTTCTCGGCTGAAGCCCTGACCTGCCCACAGAAGCCAGCACCCTCCGATGAGCGCAGGAAGGCTGCGTAGGCCTGGTTGGTGCGGGCAATGACGGTGGCCACGGCACCCTGGTAGCGGGAAGACGAGGTGGCCAGCAGCGGCAGGGCAGCCAGTGGAATGTGGTCCTGGGAGCGGGATAGGCTGTCACCATCATGGCTGTAGGGGCTCAGGCTGCAAGAGGAGGGGGTGTGGTGGGTAGAAGACCTCCAGCCCTGCTACTGCCACCCGAGCTCTCTGGGCCTGCTGCCAAGTCCTGGCACCCTGGGTTCTTTGTGGGGCATCAGCCTCAAGAGACATCTGAGATGGAGCTATTGATCAGAAAGAGGTCCAGCCAAGACCAGGACCAACCCAGGTGTCTGATTCCTCTCCCCCGCATGGGACCACCCTGATCCTAGGAGCCCCCAGGTAGCTGTCTGCACCTTAGGGACCCTGTGTGTCCCCTGCCCTTCTACCCCTGGCCAGTACTTGGAGACAAGGGCATAGGCGGCGGCACAGATGGGTGGGCAGGGCACCAGGCGCAGGGCCACGTGGCCCAGGGCCTCAGGGAAGTGGATGCGGGTGACGGCCTCGAAGCTGGAGCTCAGGGTCTGCACATCTGCCTGCTTGGAGTTGGCGTCTCCCGGGCCCGAGTCCAGGATGTTGCCGCTGTGCAAGATGAGGAAGAGGGCGTGGACTGCACATGCCTCGGCCCCAAGGTCCCCGGCGCCATCTGGGCCCTGTCAGGTGTAACGGGAGGGGGGAGTCAGAGACGCGGCTGGGCCAGGAGCGACAGAACTTCAGCGGGGCCTGGCTGATGCTCTCACCTCCGCGTCCCTGGGTGCTCGGGCTCTGTCTTCCATGTCTTTAGCTGCCTCAACTCCAGGGTCTGTAGGGCAGGGGAAAGCCAGTGAGTAGGAGCGTGACACTGGAGTCCCTTCTCCTGGACTTCAGGTCCCAGTTCTGCTGACTGCCTGAGCTCCCCCACCATCTTCCTTTCCCCATACTCTCCACATTCTAGGCTTTTCCTCATGTTGGTCCTGCTAGGGGGGATGCCTCTCTACACAAGTTTGCCTGCAAAACTTTTAATCCTGCCCTGTCCAATATGGTAGCCACTAGCCTGGCTATTTACATTTAAATGAATTAAAACATAGTATGAGAAGAAGTTCAGTTCCTCAGTCACACTGGCCACATTTCAAAAACTTGAAATGTGTGGCTGGTGGCTACCCTTGGGGCTGCACGGATTTAGAACATTTCCATTGTCAGAGAAAGTTCTGTTGGACAGTGCTGGTCCAGTCCTTCAAAACCTAGTGTAGACCTCAGCCCCGGCATGGAGGTGGAAGCCTTCCTCACTCACGGTGGATCCCTCCCCACTGCCTGGATGGAGTCCACGCTCCACCCATTATCTACTCATTAGCCATCTGAGCAGCAGTGAGCACCCTCTCTAGATTGACATTCCTCTTAGTACCCCATTAAACTTAGGGCTGGGTTGTTCTGAGTCCCCGTTGCAAACAGGATGCTGATGGCTGGTAGCCTGGGGCGGGGTGTTTACCTGGTGCCCCCTCTGCTTCCGTTGGGGAGGCAAAGGCATCAATGAAGTCATTGGAGTTCCACTTGGTCATTTCCTTGGGGAAGACCTCATCACTATCTGAGAAGCCTTCTGAGGGGACAGGGGGATGTGTCACGGGGTGGGGGCAGGAGGGGCTGCTCAGCCCCCCAGCCCCCAGCAGGGCCTTAGTACTGACCATGGGCATCAAAGAACTCTTCCTCAGAGCTGTTCTCGGAGTCTCGGGCGATGTTCTGCATGCGCCACTCAGATAAACTCTGGGGAGACACGCCCCCTGAAGGGCCAGCTCAGCCTCAGCTTGGGAGTCCCGCCTGGAGAGGGAGGTTCCCTCCCCAGACTAGCCCCTGGGCCCCAGCCTCACCTCCATGCTGGGATGAATAGGAGGAACGAGAGGACGAGGACCACTGCTTCCCAAAACTGGCATCAGGCGAGGCGTCGGGGCCAGCAGGGGCCTCTGGCCCGTCGGGGGTGCCTGCATTGCTGGCCCCCGATCGGGCCTCAGTGTTGGGTTTCCCAGGGGGCTGGACCTCTGGCCCCTCACTGCCAGTGTTGCACTTGGCCATGCGCTGGGCCAGCATACGGGCAGTCTCCTCCTCTAGTGCCCGGATGTCAGCCATGCTCAGCTCTGTCCACTCGTCCTGCCAGCACCAGGCCTGGCGGTGGGCCCGCAGCATCACCCTGCGCAGACCTAGAGGTAGCCGGGCATTAGAACCATACTCCCGGACCCTGATTTTCCTGGCTCTGCAGCCACACACCCAGGGTTTGAAATTCGGTAATGGCTCTCCTAGGCATACCACCCACCAAGAGCCACAAAGTAGAGCAGAGCCAGTATTACCCAGGGAACAGGAGTGGAAAGCAGGACATTTGTCTTCCTACCCCACCTCCCTCCCTGCCCAATTGCCTCCTCTATCTCTCTGGATACCCCAACTCTGAACACTGACTCCCATCCCTCCAGCAGCTAGGACCAATGCTGCTTCTTGCTTCATCTGGCTTCCTGCTAACTTCAGATGAGTTAATAGTCAACTAAGGAATTCATAGCTAATGAAATTATTGACAGTTAATGAAGGTGTTAGTGGTTAGTGGGAAAGTCGGCACTCCATGAAGCCCATGGTGAAAGATGATATCCATTCTGGGATATTTTCACCTTAAGCAGAGGAATAAAGTTAGATACTCTTAAATATCTAGGAAATGAAACAATTATGATTGAATTATAAACTTCCAAAAGGAAATACTTTAATAGTGGTTCCATGTGGGTGATTTTAATCTCTCTATTTGTGCTTTTTGTTATTTTTCTAAATGCAATGCAAGGGTTCTGTATTACTCTCTGAGTTAAATTTCCTCATCTGTGAAACGGGAGCAACAGTCCTTGCGTTGGAGGGCCACTGGGGGTCAAAGGAGACTCAACACACTGGATCTGGCACACTGTGAACACTTAGTCAGCGTTAGCGCTTATCATCCGCTCCAAGCCCTTCCTCACTTACAGAAGGGAACATCAAAGTGCTGAGATGGCCAGTAGCTTGCTGGAGGGGCCATGGGTGTCAGTAGAGCAGAACCCAGGCCACTGGACTCCCCACCCAGGGAAGGCCCTGTATGTGCAGGTGGCCCACCCCAAGACCTGGGAGGTGAGGCGGGGGGCGGGGGGGAGTTGGAGGTCTAGGTTTACAAGAGATGTAGATTAATGGTTCCTGGATGCCAGGGCCACAGGCTGGGATTCTGGGAACTAGGGCTGGGAGGGTACCCCAAAGATAATGGGCTGGCAACCATCCTGAGATTCTGTCTTGCTGGATTCACAGGACAACCGAGAATCTTAATATCTTCCTTAAAGGAGCAGCATATCTGAATGTCAGAGCTGACGTAGACCTCAGATCATATTTCGAGATAGGGTTCCACTGAGTTGTTTAGCACCTTGCTAAGTTGCTGAGACTGGCTTTGAACCTGTGATCCTCCTGCCTAAGCCTCTTGAGTCGCCCGGCTGGCTCCTCACTTTCTGATATTCAAGGAAGGCTCCCCTGACCCCCTCTTGGGCTGTGCTGTCAGCCCCAACCTCCACCTGCCTCAGCATTCCATCTCAGATGGAAATGATGTTCCTATGCTCCTGTGTCCCCAGTAGATGACAGCATCCCCCAGACATGGGGCCTGGTGCCTGCTGGGTAAGCAGAACCTCCCTCAGAAGGGTGCTCACCAACATCATGGATGAACTGCTCGATCTTGGCCTGCATGCCCCAGTAGCGGAACTCCACCTTGCACAGCTTGTAGGCACACATGAGGGGTCCCGTCTTGGCTGCCGTCCGTGCCCAGTCATCGGTCAGGGGTCCTCGGCCTGTTTTGACTGAGCGGTACAGCCGGGGGTCCTCTTCAGCTTTGTACTCGCCTGGGGCCACTGCATCCCGCACGATGTCGATGGTGTCTGAGGGGGGTTCAGTGAACACTGAGCAAAGTCAGCCCCTTCAAGCCACCCCGCAGCATTCCCCAGGGATTAGAGGACAGCCTTTCACAGATAGGAAGCCAAAGCCTGGGGAGGAAGGGGACTTGTCAAGAGGCTGGGCGCTGAGGCAGTAGCAGGGCTGAGGAGCTCCAGGCCTCACCCAGGATGCGCTGTCTCCTCTCAGCCCCACTCAGGTTGAAGACATTTGGTTGCTGCCCCCCATCAGGCAAGTAATAGGTCTCTATCTCAATGGAGAATTTCTCCACGAAGGGGCAGGTATACCTGGGCAGAAGCCAGGGCCAGAGTCATTACTGGGTCCACCAGGGCTGTTCCCCTGATGGCCCCAACCCATGTCTGCCTTGCCCACTCACCGGGTTCGTGTGTAGGGGTATGCGTTCCAGGATTCCTCCTCTACCTGCAGGGCAGCCTTGGGCAGCAGTGCCCGGAACCAGCCTGGGATGTGGGAGCCCACGTGGTACACTTTGTGTGTGTACTGCCCGCTCCCCCCGGGGCCATCCGTGTAGGGCCGGTTGGCCAGGATCTCCACACCGCTGCCCTCACCACTGGACTCCTCCCGGCTCTTTTTCTGCAGCCCAGGACAGAGCAGGATTGGAAGCTCAGTCCTGGCCCAGCTCCCGGGTGGGGTCCCCAGCTTGGTTCTGGCCCCCTGCACAGACTCTCCAACTCCCTGTGACCTGCCCCTGGCCCCCCGCAGCCCCCTGGGATCACTATCACAGGCACTGCCCAGACTCCACAGGGTCCTGCAGCCCAGCATGCCAAACAGCCATTCGTTGTTTGGGATACACTGATTGGGGTCTACAGATGAACAGAACAGAGCCCCCTGCCCATGCAGAGACAGAAAACAGGAAAAAGGAATCCTGTAGTATGTTAGATGGTGACAAGCAGGATGGGAAACAGAAAGCAGCAGAGGGACCAAGAGTTGGGGCTGCAATGGGGGTCATGGTGGGGGGGGGTTCACTCGAGGGCAAGTGACCACTGCTTGGACATGATTTGAGGTGGGGGAGGGGCTCAGCAGCTGTGGCCTGGGCCAAGTATTTTTGGCAGGGGGACCAAGCAAGCCCTTGAGGTCAGACATACTCTACTTGCTCAAGGAGGCCAGGGCAGCTGGAAAAGAGGCCTCTACCACCCAGAGGACCCAACCCTGGAGCCTCGTCCTCATCCCATCTCCCTGACAGGGATGGGGCACCCCCTCCAGAACCCCTTCCTGCCTTCTCTACCATGCAGACCACCTGCACCCCCTCGCCCAGCCCCTTGCCTCCTCGTGGCTTCCTTTCCCTTCCCCCATGGGCTTTCGGATTCTGAGGAGGATTAAAGGAGCTCACATGGGCCGAGCAGGAGGGGCACTCAGGGGTGGGAGACACCACTCACCCTTCTGCCCCTTTTCCACAGCCCTTACATCCCCCGCGCTCCCTCCCGCATAGGGAGAGGGGCCTCTCTCTTCTGGGCTCCGAACACTTCCTAGCCTAGGGACAAGACTGGCGGGGATCGAGCTGGGAGCTGGGTTAGACCCCTTGTCCCGTCGCGGCCTGCGCATTCCCTCCGTTACCCATCGCGATGAATGACCGCCTGTCTCCCGCTCCCCACCGCCCTCACCTGGATCATGTAGAGCTGGGCCACCTGGTACTCGTCCAGGCTCATGGGCAGCAGGATGTGGTACTCCTTGATGAGCATCCTGGAGGCGCCCGGCTGGCCGCGCACGGCCTCCGCTGCTCCTGGCGCAAGGCACGGCGCGGCTCAGTGGGGGGCGGCGGCGCGCGGCCCTGAGCCCAGCGCGCCGGCCGAGGGGCCCGAGCCACGGGACCCCATGCCCGGGCTCGCCACCGGGAAGGCAGAGGCGAGCCCAGCGCTGCTGCCCGCGCCGCCAGGGCCGGGAGCCGCAGCGAGACTGAGCGCTGACCTCTTTTCCGTGCAGCCCCCGCCCCCCGCCCGCCCGTCGCCAAGGCAACCGCCGCGCTGACGCGGGCCCCCCCAGAGCGGCGGGCGAAGGCCCGCGGGCCGCAGGGCCAGCCTTGGGTCTCCACTGCGGCCACATCCAGAGCCCCCTGGAAACAGCATCCCTCAGGGCCGCGCCCCTAGGAGTCCCTGGATCCCTCCTTACGGGCCCACCTTCCACGACCGGCCCCTTGGGGACCCGCCCCCTTCACCCTTTTCTCGGAGTCCACTTGGTCCGCTGTCCCCCACTCCTGGATGTCCACCCAGAACCTTGCCCCCGGGTGTTTCTCCGCGAGCGGCCCCAGGCGCCCCGCATCTCTGCCAGTGTTCCCCACCCCCCGCACCCGAGCTTACCTTCCAGGACTAGATAACCCCTCGCCCCACAGACCTGCCCGCAGGCGGATCCTCGACCTTCCCTCCCCAGCATCCTTCCTGTACCCCGGTCCCCGCCGAATCTCCACTTGTCTCTGCAGCCACCCCATCATGCTCCCCCAGAGATAACCCCCTCCTCGGGCCCGGGAAAGAGTGGTCCCCTGGTATCCCACAGGCCTCTATCCTGGGACCCGCTCTGTCCACTTGCACCCCGGGCGGGCGCCCGGGTTCCCCTGAAGACACCCCTCCCACCCCCATCTTGCATTCAGCGAGCAGGCGAGAGGCCCGGCCGTCCCCACTTCCCTCAGCTCCCGGGCGTACCAGTAACCCTCCGTGTCTTGGCCCGCCCGCTCGCAGACGTCCTCGCTCACCTCTAGCTTAGGGCGGGCGCCCCTCACCCGGCCCGGGCAGGGGCGGCCGCCCCGCGGGTCGGAGCCCGGACCCTGCACAACCCCGACCTCGGGTTCCAGCAGAGGCCGGATCTTCTGGAGGCGAAACGCCGGCCCATGGCCCCGACCTTTTTCCCGGTCCGCCCGCCGGCGCCCCTGCCGTCCCTCCCCGCCGCGTCACTGCAGCCGCCCCGCCCCCTTCCCGGGCTCTGCCGGTCCTCCCCACCCCTGCGGGGTCGGGACAGTCCCGCCCGCGGCAGCGGAGGGCAGGTCCCTGCCTTCCTTCTGCAGGACAGCGGGGTAAGTGGCCTTTCCCCAAAGGCTGGCGCTTTTATTACTTCTGTCCTGTTTTGGGTCCCCAAAGACTTTTGGTTCCTATTTGCACCCTGGCCCAGCCCTCCTGCGTGCAATGCATGGGTGGAGTTTGATATGGCTGGATCCCAGGCCCGTCCTCCTCAGCTCTCACCCTCTGGAACCTGGGACCCGGGTAGGGGAAATGCTTCCCCAGCAAGGTCTAAGCAGAAGCTGGTGGCTCTGACTCGCTCCCACCTAGGGCTGGGGTTGGAGGGCCTCAGGCCCCCAGGGCCACTCAGCTACACATTCAGGCAGAAGGCTTTGCCAATCTCTGGGCCAGTCCCTTAGTGCCTTAGTGGCACCCCAAAGCCTTCCCACCTATGCTGCTGGGTTCATAAGTCTAGCCAACATGCCACCCAGACCCTGGGGAAAGGCCAAGACACTGAGCGCTAGCTCACAAGACCACACCCTGCCTGGATAAAGGTACTGGGACAGTGGACAGCAGCACCTAGCCAGGTCTCTCCCTCAACTGCTGCCAGCACGTTGGGGAAGGGAAGCATTATGCTGCCTGCGGAGTCAGAGACCGGGTGTCTTCAGAGCCTTCCAGGGCCAACTCAGAGTTGAGGGTGGTGTTAGGGCATTAAAGCGAGTAAGGGAGTGGCTTAAGTGAACTGGCATTTCCACCCTGCCAGGCATCACTGCCAATCCACAGGAAAAGCCCTCTGGGCCCAGGCTGGCCAACAGTGCCTCCAGCTGTGCAGGCAGCCAGGGCCCCCGCCTGCCCCCTGGTGGCACAGCACAAAGGCACAAACTGCTCTCAGCTACTGGAGCTCTGCCCTTTCCACTACTTAAAGCTGGGAAAGCAGAGGGCCAAGGTCAGGGGACAGCAGAGGCAGGCAAAGCCAGCTTCAGCCAGCCTTCTCATTCCTATGCCACCGCTGCCCCTCCTCCTGCCTGGCCCACCCAGGCTTAGCAGAGGAGCAAGACCTAGAAAGGCTAAGCTGAGAGAGCAACTCCAAATCATCCTTTTATTTATATAAAAAGGGAATATTTAGCAAAAGACACACTGAGAAAAGAGTCAATGTGGCCCCAGAGACAAGGCAGGGAGGTGACAGGCCTTCTAAGCTCCTGTTGGGGGAGAAGGAGGCCTGGGACAAAGTGGTGAGAAGTAAGTGCAGTGATGGGGGCCGAGAAAGGAGAAGGCTCCAGTGGGATTGACACTGCTGGCAGGTCTGGGGTACTCGGTGACCTGGCAGCTCACTCTTGCAGGGGGAGGGGCCCAGTTAGTGCTGCCCACTGGAGTGAAAGAAGCTCCCTGGTTCCTGGAGGGCACCCACCAAGGGACAAGACAGGAAGCCCAGGATAGGAAGTGCAACTTGGGGCCAGGGCCAGGGAGAAGCAGGTGCTCTGCAGTGGCCGGAAAGGTCCAGACGCTGAGGCCAAGGTGCTTCCTGTTACGTGCGGGCGTTTCTCTCTGTCTCCGCCAGGCACTCTCTGACCAGGGCCCGAGCATGGATGATGCCTGGGATGGGGATGGGTGGGACAGGGAGGTCACATACAGGATCTCAGTGGCCCTCCGCAGCCCCACCCTGCCCTCCAGAAAAGCCCTCCCTCCCCACCCCACTTTTGTTTCAGCTAGAGAAGCTCAAATCTAAGGAGGGGCTAGATGAGATTACAGGCGTGGCTAATCCTCAAATTAACCCTGTTGAAAGACAAATTCCCAGGCACTTTCCTGGAAGTTGACTCAATTTCAATTCAAACATCTCTTTAGGTAGTGATACTGGCCCTTGTGTAGGTCTGGCTTAAGTGTCCTGTCCTGACTCCAGATGTCAGTCCTTCCCTAAGGTTGAGGGACTGTCCAGTGACTGTCTCCTGGATAGGGCAGGGTGGGCCTGGCCTCACTTACCTCTTTTCAGGCGCTCCATGGCGCTCTTGCTACCAGCATAGGTGGGCCGAATCTCTTTACCCATCTCCTCTATGACCGAAAGCAGGTCCGTGTAGGTGCTCTGGGAGCCCTGCGCACCAGGTGGCTTCATCGCCTATGTCAAAAGAGAATGGGGCCGTGAGGTCAAGTCCCGGATGGGCCTCCAGTCCTCATCCATAAACAAGCCCTTGGCCACACTCACCTGCACATAGCCCATGGAGGGAGGGCCAAAGTCGTTAAATAGTGGTCTGAAAGGGGCAGCGGCTCCTGGCACCGAGCCCGACGGCGATGGGACACTTCCAGCTGCAACAGGCGCGAATAAGAGGTCAGCATGGGCAGGGACGATGCCTCCCAGTTTCCCAAACCCCGGACCGGGTTCACCTGATTCCCTCCAAAGGGACGCTTCATTCCAGCCAGATCAACTTCAGAACACATCCCTCCCCCTGCGCTCCACCTACAAGCCCTTACGTGACCACGCCCACTTCACAGGCCAGCAAACTGAGGCTCAGCGAAACTAGGCGGCAGGCCCAGTATTGCAGAACTCAGGCCGTCTTCTCTTCAAGACCTCGACAGCCCCGGTAGGCGAGCAGGGGTGGAGTTAGATCCTCACCTGTAGGTACCGGGGTGCCTGGCCCAGGGGTGCTGGAGCCGGGGGTGCTGCTGGGGGCGGGAGCGATAGGTTTGTAGGACATCCCCAACTCCTGGGTGCGACGGACGCAAGCCGGCCGCTCCTCGGGGGTTGGCTGCCGGGCCGCTCAGCCGCGCTCTGATTGGCAGACGGGTTGCACGCCCCTGGTAAATAGAGCTCCGGCCGGAAGGGTGGGAGGGCACGCAAGCCCCTCACTCCCGATTGGCAGCGCTAAGGACGTCACTCGAGCCTCCTCATTGGCCGAGGCCTGCCCCCGCAGGTCGCAACTACCGCCGATTGGTTTGCGCCTCCGGACCTCGCACCTGTCTGCTCCGGATTGGGCGGTGGCTGCCGCCCTCAGCAATTGGCGAGTTCGCGGCCCGGGCCGGCGCGCTCTCAATCCGATTAGTCCCAAGGCCCGAGAGGCGGGGCCTCGGAAGCGGGACCCGGTCCCGGCAGCCGCGGTTCGCGCCGAGGGGGTCTTCTCGGGCGCGGGCGCCGCCCTCCTGCCTTGCTCGCGCTGCCTTGCGCGTCCGTTCCGCGCCGCCCAGTCTCGGTCCGACCGGAGCTGCGGTCGCCGCCGTCGCGCGCGCCTTCCCTTCTCTCCGGGTGCCGAAGGACGCGGGGCTTTGACGTTCCGAGCCCTGCGCCCCACCCCGCGCGCTTTTACGTCACCTTTCCCCGGTTCAGCACCCGTTCTGCGGTCTGCGCATGCGCCCGCCTCAGGCCTTCTTTTGTTCCCATGGCAACGGGTCCCTCTCCAACGCCGCCTCTCGCGGCTCTTCTCGGGATTGGTGGGTTCTCAGGTCCAGGCTGCTGTTAGGTCCGAGGGCGGCCTCAAAGACCCCTCACCCCGCACCCCAGAGGCCCGCGCCTCTTCCTCGGACGGTGACAAAGCCGTAGCAGTTAACCTTCATTGTATGCCTACTGTGTGCCGGGCTCTGGGCCGAGGGGATGAGCAAGTCCACCGGCGGGATCCCCGGGCAAGCTGCTCGCCTCAGCATGCCTCGGTTTCCCCATCTGTATGGGGGGTTGTGTAGATAAAACGAGTATTTATTAAGGCGCTTGTTTTATTCCCTTTTTCCCTTATCCATTCCTGTTCCCTCCCCGTCAAATCCTACCCTCCCAAGCCTGGATCTCACTCAGACCCTTCTGCAGCCGCTAAGTCAGCTCCTCCCCAAACCTCCCTGGCCTTGTGCATCCTTCATGCCCCTTTCTGTGCAGCTTTTCTTCTTCCCCAGGACGAGCGTTCCTTCATCTATCCGGCAAACATTTTCTGACTCCCTCCTCCATGCCAGGCTTTGTCCTGAACGAAGATACAGAAATGAACTGGCCACGGCCTCCGACCTCCGGGATCTCCTATTTTGCGGGGACTGAAGGAAGCAAAGACACACATTGCAGTAAGGCTGGTCACAGTGGCGACCAGGACGGGGTGCATTGGAATTTAAAGGAACCTGCCTAGTGACATCACAGAAATCTTCCCAGGGGAGATGGCATTTGAGTGGGTGAAGTGGGAGCAGAGACTGAGGGTGGCATTCCGGGTAGAGGAACCGTGGTGTGGGAAGATCAGAGCTGGAGTGATTGAGGAACAAGTCAGTTTTCCCTGGAGGGTTAATTGGGAACTGGGAAGAGAAGTAGAGATAACAGTGCGCTCCTGTGTAAGGGAGCCAGCTCATCTCCTGCCCAGTGCTTCCCTACCTTCAGCCACTGGTGAAACTCCCTCAGGGGCCTTGCTGTCTAGCTGATGTTTCCTTTAAATGAACTCACTTTTTAAAAACCTCAAAAAGGAAAAGCAGCAATGGGCGGCGGGTGAAGAAGGGCCCCTGGTGAATCCTCCTCCTCTGGGAATCACCAAGCCCCCCACTCCAGTTCCAAACCTTAGTCTTTCCTGTTTTCTCTGTTGCTCCTCATATTAGTCTGTCGGGATTGATGAATACACAGACAAAACAAAATAAACCACCCCCACTGGGTGGTTCAAACAGAAATTTATTTTCTCATAGTTTTGGAGATTGAAAGTCCAAATTTAGGCCATTGTCATGTTGGGTTTCTGAAGACTGTTCTGTCCTCATATGGCCTTTCCTTGGTGCAGGGAGAAAGAGTGAGCTCTCTGCCATCTCTTCTTATAAAGACAGTATTTTTATCGGAGCCCCATTCTATGATCTCATTTAACCTTAATTACTTCCTTAGAGGCCCATCTCCAATTCAGCCACATTGGGGATTAGGGCTACAGCATATGAACTTCGGGGACATTCAGTCCTTAACACCCATGTTTGGGAAAGAGGGTGGGCTTGGGAGGTGAGGCGGGGCTGAACCTAGTACTGGAGTGGTTTTAGATGTCTCTGCTTAGAGGCTGGGCTGAGTGACAGGAGGAGCAGAGTTCTCTGAGGGAGATTGGAGGTGAACACTGTGACCTGGCCCAGAGAGAAGACCCTGTCCACCTGGGGGGAGATAGTGCACGTCTCTTGGCCAGTGGTTCAGGGGTTCCCCTCTCCTATCAGCCACTCTCCTGCATTTTTGGAAACATTCAGCATGACAACCTCCAAATCAGAAGCTAAAACAGCAAAAATGTATTTTTGAGGCCACAGGCTCAGTTTAGCCTGTACATGGGTTTGTTGGCCTTTTCAGTGATCTAAAACTTTATAGTCGTGGCCAACATTGTATCCCTGCATAATTCTTTCGATTTACTACATATTGGAAAAGTTTCATAGAACAGCAAATGGATAAACGGCCAGAGAAGCCATGGCACCCTTGTCAGAATGGCGCAGATCCAAAGCTGACCGACTGCTGGCAGGGACACGAAGCCGTGGGAGCTCTTGTTTATGTTCAGTGGAAGTGTGGAATGGTATAGCTGCCTGAGAAGATGGGTTGGCAGTTTCTTCCAAGATTAAATACACTCTTACTCTGATCCAGCAATTGTGTGCCTGCTTATTAGCCCAACTAATTTGAAAATATATGTCCCCACAGACACGTGCACGTGAATGTACGTAGCAGTTTTAAAATCTCCAAATCTGGAGGCATCCTTTGCGCTAGTCAGCTTCCGATCACTGACCAAATACCTGAGACAATCAACTTTGAGGGAGAAAAGATTCATTTTGTCTCATGGTTTCAGAGGTTTCAGTCCATGGTTACTTGGTGTTTAAGTACATCATGACTGGGCACATCTATGTGTTAGAGGAGGCTGGTTGGTGTCATGGTGGCTGGAAAGTGATCAGAGAGGGGCCAGTGTCCTGTTGTCCCTTCCAGGACACACCCCCAGTGACGAATCTTCCCCCACCAGGCCCTGCCTCCTGAAGGCCCCACCACCTCCCAATGGCACCACTGGCTGGGGACCACTCCTAACATGGCCTTTGGAAGACATTAAGCATTCACAGCATAACATCTTTGATAGTTGAATGGGTAAAAGAACTGTGATAGAGCCATTCAATGGAATATCATTCAGTCATGAAAGAAATCACTTTTATCACCATAAAAAGACAAAGATAAATGTGTGTGTGTGTGTGTGTTTGTGTGTGGTGCTGGATTTGAACCCAGAGCCTATGCACACCGTGCAAGCACTTTCCCACTCATCGACATCCTCAGCCCCATAAATCTAAAATATGTATTGCTAAGTGAAAGAAGCCAGTCTGATAAAGCCACATACTGTGAAATTCCAATTGTAGAAGATCCTGGAAAGGGGAAAACTGTAGAGAACATTCACAGATCACTGGTTGCCAGCTGGGGTGGGGAGGTAACATTGCATAGGGGAAGAATAGGGCATTTTTTTAAGGGAGTGAAACTATTCTGTATGGTATTATAATGGTGAAGAGAAGACAATAAGTATTTGTCACTGAGTGAACTCTAATAGATGTAATGTTAAACAATCATCTAGGAGGTCTGTGGAGCCCAGGATGCAAAATAGAGGTGTGACTAAAGTATCACAAATGTACAAGGGAACCTCACCGAGGTGGGTGGGGAACAGGTGCTGGCGTGGAAGTGAGTGGAATCTGGGAGGCTGAGGGCAGAGGGAGCTGCACCTGCGCACTGGGGTCCCGCTGAAAAGTGTTCCCGGCAGGGCTGTAGCTGACTGTAGGCCAGTACACGTGGGTGTCGGGCAACCCAGCCAGTGGAAGCTGGGTGGAGGGAGTCAGGCTCTCCCTGGCATGAGAAGCCACAGGTAAGCAAGGGGAGAGGCTGGCAGGATCCATGTGAAGTGGGCCCTGCAGAGGCATAGTGTGAACTCCTGAGGAGCTTAATATAGAGCCAGTTGCTTTCATTCTGTACCACCCCAGTTCTCCTCCTCCAGCTGAGAGGGCGAGGACAATCGGCAGGCACCCCCAGCCCAGTAGCAGCGGGCGGGTTGTGGCCAGATCTTGAATTCTAATGCCATTCTCTGGAAATATGAGCCCGAGCTCCTTGGAGAAGTGGCTAGCTTGAGGACTCAGGCAGGAGATACACAAGATGGAAGTAAGAAAGTGCTAACGGACACACACACACAGCGGGGTATGACAGGGCCACAGGAGTTAGCTAGAGAGCCGGTGGGTCCCTACCCTTCTTTATGCAAATTATTTTGTTGGATTATTGTATATTTATTGTACATATCAATGAATTTCAGTATATTTCAACAAATGTGTATGGCATGCACAAATCAGGATAGTTAGCATTTCCCTCTCCTTCTCATTTCTTTTTCTTTTCTTTTTGGTAGCGAGTGTTGAACCCAGGGGCACTTAACCACTGAGCCACATCCTTAGCCCATTTTATTTATTATTTTGAGACAGGGTCTTGCTACATTGCTGAGGCTGGCCTCAAATTTGCTATCCTTCTGTCTCAGCCTCCCGAGTTGCTGAGATTACAGGCAGGCGCCTTGTGCCTGGCTCCTCCTCATTTCCTTGTTTGGATTTTCATAGGCTAACGATAGGTTATCAGTGAGCTACAGCCAGCCCATGTACTGCAGGACATCAGAATGCACGTCTTCTAACTGTGCTTGATACCCATGGTCCAACCTCCCTTTAGCCCCTCTCCCCCACAGCATATCTGACTTTTTATCTACCTACCTATCCATTCACTGATTGATGACAGATGTCTGCCTGTCTGTCCTTTTGGTTCTCTTTCTCTAGAGGATGCTAAATGTGGAGACTTGGTACTGTTTTCTCCAAGCCTGGAGCTATTTTAAAATACATGTGGGCATAATATTTGACCTGTCTGATGGTTACCAAGTATATACGTGTGTACCTGCGTACACACACACAAGGCCATGTACACTCAGCTGTACATCTAGGATTTACACACCTACTGAATGCATGCTACACTCAAAATACTTAAAGTGGGTTTAATGTAAACCTCTGAATTCACAGTGTTTGGAAAATCAGATCAGATAGCTCAGGCCTGCTCCAGTTGGTGACTGACAGTGGGAAGGGGCCCTTGGCTCACCCTGGTCTCAGCTGCCTGCTGTTCCTTGCCTGGTTCTGACCCTTGCTCCAGCTGTTGTCTGTTGAGACTTTCTGGACTAAAGCCCTTTTGGGGGGCAGGTGTGAGGTTTGAGGGAGCTGTGGGCACTTCTGTGTAGCAGATACAGGGAACCAGATGAAGACTGCTCTAAGTGCCTCTATGGCCCAACTGCAGGGCCTGCCAGACTGAGCCTGAGTGGGTGCTGCTCTCCCCTGGCTCCTGTCCATCACCATGCCCAGCTCCTGCAGGGACACCTTGGGCAGTGATGCCATCTGTGCCAGCTGTGAGGCTCCCTGAGAAGCCACTGGCAGGGACAACTTACCCTCATCCCCAGGCCGCCAGGTTGGCAGGAGGGATCGCCTAATTGAGGATTAAGGATTAATTGGGATCTGTCAGGAGAGTGGTGCTGGGGCAGCTGCAGCCAGCCCTGGCACCTCAGCCTCCATGCTTTGGGCTGGGCAGGGCACTGGTGACTGCCTGCTCTGTCCCAGGGTCGTGGTGTATGAGCCAGGGCACCGAGAACGCCCAGCCCTTGATCAAGAAGGCTGGGGCCTGTCCCCCCTCAGCAGACCAGGTCTTTCCTGCAGCTAGAAGAGGCTGAGCTCTGTCCTGGGAGCACCCTTTCCTGCCCTGTCCTAGGCTGAGATCTGTCCCAGGGCCCTTCCCTGGTTGGCAGTGTGGCTTTAGAGTCCCTGGCCTGGATGTGAGCGTGCCACCTTCCTTCGTCACCACGGTGTGTCCCTTGCCCTCCTGAGCCCTCTGGTCCAGGCAAAGGAGCTGGGTGGTTCTGAGCGCAATGGGGAGTCATGGCAAAAGGATGAACGGGATGTGGCAAAAGACGAGTAGCATTTTGGGAAGAACAATCCAGCAGAGTGTGGCAGAGAGGGCAGGGGCTGCTCCACCCCCGATCTGGAATGGAATTCCAAGATCCACACCGAAGCTGCCCTAGGGCACGCTGGCAGGAGAGCCTCCCGGAGACCCTGCCCCTGGGGAGGGAGCAGGTCTGCGGGGACCAGCGGGCCTTTTGCCCTTCCTGTTCTTGCAGCGCCAGGCGCCATCCTGGAAGAGGCAGATCCGGCCTCTCAGCTGCCTCTGTTTGGAAAGTGTGGCTCTGAAGCGAGGTGGGGGGCAGGCTTGGAGGGAGGCGTGTGGGACCCCCAGGGGCGGAGCTGAGAGGCGCTAGGGACATCAGGAAGCAGGCCTGGCGGAGAGGAGAGCCCCCACTGCAGGCAGGTCTGGCCCTGCCTTGGCCCAGCAGAGACCGCTCATAGCAAGACTGCCCGTCAGAGGCTCCTGCGTTAGGCGGACGTGTCCAGGTCCAGGTCCCCTCCCTCTGCTCGGTCAGGGACCACCAGCCCAGCCCCTCCGTCAGCTCCCTCGCCCTGGAGGGGACCTCTGAGCGCCCAAGCTGCTGCCGGAGCACAGGCTCAGCTTGTGTGGCGCCGCCCCGCGGGAGCCCCTCTCCGCACCAGCGATTTGCAGAAGCGGGTTGGGTTCACCAGACCATCCTGGGATCTGGAGAGCACGAAGGACCCGCCCACCAGACCATCCTGGGATCCGGAGAGCACAAAGGACCCGCCCACCTGCAGCTCCCCAGCAAGGGGGTGTGGCCCAGGAGGATGGCCCCGACTGGAGTCTCTGGGCCAAACCCTGGGGCCCCCAGGATAGGCAAGTGAGGGGTCAGAGCCATCTCCTCGGGCTTGAAGGGTTTTTATTGTCGGAAGTGGAGCTGGGGTGAGGGCTGATGGCGGATGAGGGCACCGCACAGGAGGGAGCCTGGAGCAGCTATCCACCCGCACCTCAGGGACCTGCCGGCGGGCAGGGGCTGTGGTCCTCAGTCCTGTCTGCTGCCTCTGGCTTCTGCACAGGCTCAGCGAGACATCATTCGCACAAATTCTGCCAGGGCAAAGTCATGGTTTTAGTCCATCCTCCTGACCCTGCCATGGGTGAGGCCAATGGGCCTACCTTGGGGTGGGCCAGAGTGGGGAGCCCCTGGATCAGACAGGGAATAGGCCTCAGGAAGGACCAGGAACAGGAAACTTTGTCTTATGGACAAAAAAAAAAAAAAAAAAAAAAAAAAAAAAAATCCTTGTAACTGAACCTTTTTTCACTTTTGCTTTGACCACTAGGAAGCTCAGGAGCAAATTTGGGGATTGCATTTTTATATAGTAATTTTCCTTGGCTTCTGATTATGCAATCTTTGTTTTTCCTTTATATGGAAAGAATTCGATTCAAGATCAACTGCCCAGGTTTTGACCTTGGCTCCCTTTGTTTCTTTGGCTGAACACCTAAGCTTTCCTGAGAGCCGGCTTTCTTCTCCTGCCTACCGGGATAAAGTGAGTCCCCTCCTCCAGGGTCCTCAGCGATCATTAACTAGGAAAGGACACAGCCGTGCTCAGCACAGGGTCTGCACACTGCGATGGCACTCGCTCGGCCTCTGTCTCTCGGGAACCTTGCAGGGCCTGCGCTGCTGAGCCTGGCGTGATACCTTCGAAGTCCACCAGGCCGTCTCCGTTGAGGTCGATGTCCTGCAGGATCTCGTCCACCTCCCGCTGGCTGAGGCGCTCCCCCAGCAGGACCTTGAGGGCCGCCCGGAGCTCCCCCACGCTGATGCAGCCATCCCCGTTGGTGTCGAACTGTGGCGTGGGGCCATGGCAGGGGTCACTGACGGCCTGCCCCCTCCGCCTCTGATGGGCAGCCGTGCCCAGCCTGCCCAGCCCACCCAGCCCCGGCGCACCTCCCGGAAGGCATCCCGCAGCTCCCGGACACCGATCATGTCAGCTGTCTCTGCCAGCAGCTTGGGGCCCATCAGCTCCACAAAGTCCTCGAAGTCCACCTTCCCACCACCTGGGGGTCATGCCCACCTGTCAGAGACCCCAGCCTGGCAGCTGGCCCTCCCTCTGCCCCGACCCTCTCCCCGGCCTCATAAAAGGGCCCTTCCCTCCCTCTGCACCTGGGCCATCTATTTCCTGAGGGAATAACCCTCCAAAGAAGGCATGGCGTAGGCCAAGAGGAAGACCGCTGGTTTAGAACTTGCTGGCGCTTTCCTCGACCTTCCTAAGTTGGGCCCCCCGTCTTGCCTCCGATGAGCTCGCTCTACAGTCTTAGACCCTCTTCCCTTATCTGCAAAGGGGGAGTCCATGGCCTTGCCCCGCCTCTCATGGAGGATGGCGAGATTCCTGGGAGGCAGAAAGCTGCCTTCAGAATGACCCAGCCCCTGGGCTCTGGGGGCAGCCTGTGTGGTCACCTAGCGCCCGATCACCAGCTTTCCTGGTCCTGGCCAGGGCATCTGAGAACTAGGGATGGGGCAGGTTTGAAGCACATACTGATTTGCTGTGAGATCTCGATGAGCTCCATCTCAGTGGGCATGTAGCCCAGGGTCCGCATGCAGGCACCCAGCTCCCGGTAGCCGATGTAGCCATCCCGGTCTCGGTCAAACTCCTGGAAGGCAGCCTGCAGCTCTGCCGGGCAGGGTGGGGTTAGTCCTTCCCTCGCTCCCCACTGGATCCTGGCCTGGATCAGTCCCTTCTACTCCCCTTTGTCCAACCACTCCCTTCTTCTAAATATCAGTTCCTGTTTGCTGCGTCAGGACCTTCGCCTATGCTGTTTTTTAAAAATTTGTTCTTTCGGTGAATATTAAAGGAGCATCTTTTATGTACCAGGCTCTGCTCTAGGCACTGGGGATATGGCAGTGAATTAAAAAAAAAAAGGAAGTGCCAGGCATGGTGGCACACACCTATAATCCCAGTGACTCAGGAGGCTGAGGCAGGAGGATCACAAGTTTGAGACCAGCCTCAGTAACTTAGGAAAACCCTGTCTCAAAATAAAAATAAAAAAGGGGATGTAGCTCAATAGTACAGCACACTGGGTTCAATGCCCAGTACCAAATAAAAAGTAAATTAAATCAAATTTAAAAAGGGTTGGGGGTGTAGATCAGTGGTTGAGAAAGGAAGGAAGGGAAGGAGGAAGGAGGGAAGAAGGGAAGGAAGAAGTAGACCAACTCCTGACCTCGGGAGGGCCCTGCTCTGGAACGCTCTGCTCCAGATCCTAGAGCTCAGCACAGGCTCAGGCCCATGTGGGCACCCTGGAGGTGGGGCAGGGTGGACGAATGTGCAACAGGCCCTGGCCTCTGGGGAGAGACCAGGGAGCTAACAGCTAGAGAGGGAGGGTCTGCCACCCTCCCTGCCCAGTCTGGTCCCTGTTTCCTCAAAACTGTCCCCACGGCCTTCTTCCTGCTGCTAGGTCCCCCTGGAGACCGCTGAGGCCCCCACCTGGTGCCCCCGCCCTGTGTACCCCCAGGCCCCCTCCTGAGAACTGGCCCTTCTCAAACCCTTTACCTTCAATCTCCTCGGGCCGCAGCTCCCGGTCCTGGGGGACACAGATGGGTCAGCTTCCCTGGACCACCCAGGCTGCTGCCATCCTTCCTGCCCCTGGGGTCCCTCCCAGGCTCAGCCCACAACACGCATGGGACCTCTTGGTGCCCCTCCCTGCCACCCACCCAGGCCGCACCTGGGGCCTCCCTACGTCACACCCTGTTCTGGGGACTCCTTGGAGCAGGGGTGGATCGGGTAGAGCCTGTGGTGTGCCCCTGCTGGCATCAGGTCACTGTGTGTCTTCTCTCGTCCCCCTCCTGAGGGCCCTGCCGCTGGCCGGGCTGGTCCCTGGACGGCCACCCTTCCTCCTCGCTCCCTTCCTTCTCCTTGCTTTTCTTCCCAGCCCTGGGGCGGCTGTTCTCTGGGCCCCATACCCCTCCTGCCGGCTCTGCTCCCAAGTCCCTCTTCTCTGCTCCTGGAATCACCCTCTGCCCCCACCCCACCCGCGTGCTGTGCGTTTGCTCGGATGTCACCCCGCATCCTCTCTCCGTTCCCAGCCAAGGGTGGCGGGCTGCTGGGCAGTGGCCGTACATACGAGTTGGGTGGCGGCGATGCTGGGCCGAAGGAAGATGCAGGCCGGCCCCACCAGACTGCCGAGCACCGAGTAGCCCTGGGCACTGCAGGGCTCCTCCGGACTGGGGCCGGGGCTGGGCAGGGAGCTCCCCAGGGGGGAGCCGGGCCACTGCCAGGGGTCCTGCAGCAGAGCCAGCCATGAGCCGGGGCAGTGGCCAGATGGCTCGTCCCCAAGCCTCCTGTTGGCCGCTTCTCTCTGGAACCCAGTGCTGGGCCCTGGGTGGGGGCTCGGGGTGCGCAGGAGGCTCGCCCTTGAACCCGCTTGGCTGGGCAGGTCTGTCCCTAGCTGTTCGGTTGGGCAGACTGAGGCCCCAGGAAAGGCAGGGGACTTGACCAGGGCCCCTGAGGGATGAGTGGCAGATCAAACCCGGGTCCCAGCTCTGTGGCGTCCTGGCCACCCCTGGCTGGCGGAGAGCAGGGGCCACAGCAGGGGCCAGCAGCAGGGTGAGGCTCAGCTCATGGGGGGGAACCGACAGCCTGTGTGAGCAAGACCAGGGAGGGCCAAGTCTGGGTCACCCAGGAGAAAATGTCCCTCGAGGATGGTGAGCAAACAGCCCCTCGGTCCCTACCTCTAGCCCCTGCCCGCCAGCTGAGCCTTCAGGGCTTCCCGGGCTCCTGACCCGGTCTCTCCCCCTCGGCCTCCTACCTTAGGCCCCCGGCGCCGGGGCCGCTTGGCACAGTTCCCCATGGGCTCCCGAACCATGCCAGGCCTGTGTCCCGGGCGGGTGCTGCGGGTGCTGCGGCCGCTCCCAGCAAGAGCCGGAGCGTGCAGGGATTTTCCCAGGGTTTTGTGGGGAAGATTGGGGCGGGTGGGCAGGCGGGCGGCCCTGGGCCCGGGGCTCGGGTCCTAATCCAGGATTATCTCTGAGCATCTCCCTGGGCGAGGGGGGCCACTTGGGCCCCAGGGCCCCTGGAAGGCGCAGCCTCACTCTGCTTGCCTTGAGGGTCTTCAGACCCCCTTCCCGGCCCCCGTCTCTTCTCCCACCTGCCCCTGACCTCTCCCATCAGGAGAGGGTTCGTGTCTTCAGGGATCTGGGGGGAGGAAGCAGGCTCCCAGGAGCCAGGGCTGCCGGGCACCCTCTCCCTCAGGACGGGTGGGTTGAACATGGTGGGCCTCCCCACTCAGAAAGAGGAGGATGCCTTGGCCCCACCCAGCAAGCCCCTGTCCCCTGCTGCGGGACCCGCTCCTCTCCCAGAGAGCCGCTGGCCTGCCTGCCTTGGTGCCCTCGCCTGGGCCTGGATCAGCCCTGGCCCTTGTCACAGGAGCCCAAGGGGCTGACTGAGTGCTAGGGATGGCGGCTCGGAGTGATCGGAGGTGGTGGGGCTCCCCCTGGCCTGGGCTGACTGACCCACCCTCTGTCCATGTGCGTGTCCTGGGTCTCTTCCTGTCCACGTGCCCTGGCCCTGGGTCTGCTCTACAGGGATCTCTGTTGAGGTGGGGGTCCCTGCTGTTCCCTCACAGCCCCCTTACCTGCCCGTAGGCTGCCTGCACCTGGGCCTCAAGCTCCCGCAGGAGTGCCTTCCTGCTGGCTGCTGGGCTGGCAGGGGACTGGCTGGGCCCTGGAGCGCCTGCAGGGGGGCTGGGGTCCGCCGAAGTGGTGCTGCTGTCTGCGGGGCCCTGGGGCAGGGCCATGGCATGAGGCTGGGCACCTCCTCGGGGCCTTGCTGTCTCCTGGTCCTGTGGGCGGGTGGCTGGGTGGACAGCTGTGGGTGTGGCTCCCCGCCATCCTCCCTCCATGGCTAGTAGAGCCCCTGCCTCAGGAGCCCCCGACTTCCTCCACAGCCCCCACAGCCCTGGTGGCCTGGCACAGCCCCTCCCTGGCATGCTGGCCTTCTGCCCTGTTGCCCACATCCAGGCCTCAGGCCGGCTGCACCCTGGGACTCTACCAGGGGCCCCCTGCAGGCCTGGGTCACTTGCCTTCCCATCTGACTTTGGCCCCCTTCTCCTGCATGTCCTGCGTCCACCCCTCTAGCCCAGGGTCCCCGGCACACCTTCCCTGCCCTGGGTCACACTCACCCCACCTCCAGTCCCTGCCACCATCTCTGGGTCCCCCTGCAGTCTCTGTGGCCTCCCTCCCCTGCTGACCCATAGCCCGCTGCTCCTCCAGGTGAAGCAGGGCAGCGGGCCGGGCAGCTCCTCCGCCACCTGGGCCCCCACGCCCTCCCAGCCCACTCACCCCTCAGGCCCGTCTGCTCCTTGAATCCCAGAATGAGGTCAGTCACCCTGCCCTGCTGCAGGCCCTTCATGATTTATTCACCTGTCCCTGCGCCAGCCTTTGTCTGAGGGAACCAGATCCCACCTGGTGTCTGCCACCTGAGCTGGTGGCTCTGCCTCTGTCACCTTGCTGGCCATCCATTCATGTGTTCCCTCTGCAGATGTCGGAGGCCCGCTGGGATCCAGCGTTGGGCCCGCAGTGAGGGCCACGTGCTAGACCCCACCTGTCCTGAGGGCCTTGCTCTCAGACACCTCCCACCCAGAGGGCCACCAGGTAGTCTCCCTGTGCTTGGGGACACTGGCCACCCCTCAGGGAGGCATTGTGGAGGAGGCGAAGGGAGGGGAGTTCTCTAGACATCCACCACCAAGGTCTAACCCTGGCCTGGTCCTGGGTAAGTGCTGAGGCCAACCGTGAACTTGGGGTGTCTCAGGTGCTGGAACCGGCAGGACCCACGGGCTGGAGACCCTTGGGAGAGCAGGAGGGGTCAGTAGTGTCTGGGGAGAGAATGGGTGGCAAGAGGTCAGAGGATGTCAGAGGGGTCGAGTCTTCAGCCAGTGTTTGCTAAGTGCCTGCTCTGTGCCCTCCTTGGTGCTAGGAGCCAGCCCCTGCTTCTGGAACCTTCCCCCTGGTAGGGGCTGCTCATTGGGCAAAGCAGAGTGACAGTAGTCAGGGAGTGCTGGGAAGGGTCTTGCAGCTGTCAAGAGGGAGACCTTGCTGTGACTGGGGGCTGAGAGGGTGATGGATGGGGTGACCAACAAAGGGGAGGGGCAGCCGTGCCAGCAGAGGCACAGCCCCCACGTCCGCTGGCCCCGCTGGTCCTTCATGTGGCCTCAGCCTTCCACTCCCTTCGGCCTCTCTGCACCTGGAGGCAGGTGTGCATAATCTCCCGGGGGCGGCAGCCCTGTTCACACGCCTCAGAGACAAACTCCTGTTTTCTGCAGGGTTGCAGAGAGGAGCTGCAGGCCCGGGTTCTACCAGGTGCTCACTGGGTCACGCTGGGAAAGGTATTTCACATCTCCAAGCCTTGGTCTTTATCTGGACAATGGTGGTTGACCTAGCATCTGCCTTTGAGAAGGTGGGAAGTGGTGGAAAGTGCACGTCCTAAAGGAGGACCCAAAGCCACCAGGGCTGTGCCCGGTGGGAGGATGGTAATTAGTAAGAGTTTTCAATTATAGAGCAAAGGCTTTGAGTCGAGGGGGAGGAGAAAGTTGGCTTGGAAATGCCTCGTGGCTTGTGTTCAGTGGTCAGTGTCCTGGATTGTCCACCTTGGTGACCTCTAGTTCCTCGCCTGGTCTGACAGCCACCTGGGGTCCCAGCTCTGGTGTGCAGGGTAGGTGGCTCAGTGGCTTGACTGCTGGGGTTGATGGGTGTGTGGCTTCATGGGCTGGTGTGTGAATGGTTGGTGATTGGAAGAATGGAGGATTAAACGGAAGCATGGACAGATGGACAGATGGATGGAAGGATGCATGGATGGACAGGTGGTTGGATGAATGGATTGTTGTGGGTGGAGAGAAAGTTGATAAATAGATGGGAGAATAGTAGATGGATGGATGGATGATTTGATTGGCTAATGGTTGGTGGGTGGATGGATGATTTGATTGGCTAATGGTTGGTGGGTGGGTGGATGATTTGATTGGCTAATGGTTGGTGGGTGGATGGATGATTTGATTGGCTAATGGTTGGTGGGTGGGTGGATGATTTGATTGGCTAATGGTTGATGGGTGGATGGATGATTTGATTGGCTAATGGTTGGTGGGTGGGTGGATGATTTGATTGGCTAATGGTTGGTGGGTGGATGGATGGATGGATGATTGCCTTGAGAGATGGCTGGGTAGATGAATGGCTAGATGGGGGAGAAGGTGGAGGATAACTGGGTGGGTGAGTGGAGAGGTGGATGTTTCAATGGACTCATGGTTGAATGTCTGACTGTGGGTGGATGACTGAGTGAGTGGACAGATGAATGAATAGAAGTGGCTAGAGGCCACTTCACTGCAGGTGAAGGTCTCATATTCTTCATTAAAGGAGTCCGTTAGTATCCAGTGTGCTATCCCAGCAGCTGAGGCTGAGGCAGAAGGATCACAAGTTCAAGGTCAGCCTCAGCAATTCAGTGAGGCCCTAAGCAACTTAGCAAGGCCCTGTCTCAAAACAAACAAACAAACAAACAAAAAGGCTAGGGCTGTAACCCAGTGGAAGAGCACCCTGGTTCCTGGTTTCAATCTCCAGTACAAAAAAAAAGTCCCTTAGGGTACAAGAGTCCCTTAGAGTAGAGGCCACATCTTCCTCCTTGCTAACCCATCATCAACAGAGATGGTGCCTGTCGCTCCCTCACTCTGAGCGGTGACTGCCTGGATGGCAAAGGTGGTGCCTCCTTCTCCACCGTGTTCCCTACAAGCCAGACCCAGAGCTTGGCACCTGGGCAGCAGGACGGCCGCGACCCCCTTCACATCCACTCAGCCAGCTGAAGTCAGACGGACGACGATGGTGAGTGTTGGAGAAGATGTGCAGAAACTGGAGGCCCTGCATCACAGGATCCTCAGTGGTGTGGCCTCCGTGCAATTGGGCGGTGCCTCGGGAGGGACCAGGCCACCCGGCAAGTCCTCTCCAAGGTATGGACTCAAGGGAAATGCAGACACAGGCCACGGGGAGCTCATGAGTACTTGCTACTGGAAGCATGATTCATGGTAGCCAAAGGGTGAAACAACCCACACGTCCATCGATGGGGAACCAATAAACCAAAGGGCTAGAGGCGTACGATGGAATCGTCCTGGCCATGAAAACACAGAAGCACGGACACGAGCCACAACGGGGATGAAGGTCAGCGATGTTTTGCCGAGTGAAAGGTGCCAGTCCTGGAAGGCCAGGTTCTGTATGACTCTGTTCACATGATGTGTCCACACAGGCAAATCCATGGACACACAAAGGAGAGTAGTGGTTGCCAGGAGCTGGTGGGAGGGAGGAGGAGGATAGGCCTCTGGTGGGTACGGGGTTTCTTTTTAGGCATAATAAGAACATTCCGGAATTAGATAGTGGGGACACAATTACACATGCTGAATATACTAAATTCCACAGTGTACATTGTATAAAGATGAATTTTACATAACAATCTGCTTATATGTGTATTTTAAACCCCCCCAAAGGCAGGTGTTGATGTACACATGGATTGAAGGTTGGAGATGGGTAGAGGGAGATGCCTGGTCTGTTGTATTGGGACCCAGAAGAGGGGGCCCAGGGTGGCCAGAGAACCAGACCACAGACTGGACTTGTGAAGCAAGAGGACTGTGGGTAAAGGCAGCCAGTCACCTAATTGCCACAGCAGAGAGCAGAGCCATTCTGAGGGACAGCCTGCACAGGGGTCTGGCCTACTGGTCTACTCTTGCTGAGTTAGTCAGCTTTTCATTACTGTAACAAATAACCTGAAATAAAGAAAGATAAAAAGAGGAAAGGGTTTTTTTGTGTGTGTGTGTGGCACATAGTCTTAGAGTCTTCAGTCCCATTGCTTTTGGTCCTGTGATGAGATGGTTTATCATGGTAGGAGCATGTGGTGGGTGAAACTGCTCATCTCATGGCAGCCAGAAAGCAGGGGGGTGGGGAGGGATAGGAAGGGGCTGTGGTCCCCACATCCCCTTCAAGGGCCCGCCCCTGTGACCTAACTTCCTCCCACTAGGCTCCACCTCTTAAAGGCTCCACTACCTCCTACAGCTGGCAGATCAGCTGGCAACCCAGTCTTCAACACATGCTCTTTGGGGGGACACTTACCCAAGTCATCGCACCTGCTCTCCTAGGTCTGCGATGCTTCTGCACAACGGGAGGGCATGCGTGCACCAGGCCAGAGCAGCCAGGAAGCTGGGCCTGGGTGTCCTCCTTTGCATAATGGGACAAGATCCCTCCCTCCCTTCCAGGGCTTTCCTGGAGATGAAATAAGATCATTTATATGAAAGCTCTTTGTAAGCAGCTCCATGCCAGGCAGATGTTCCTCCAGCTGTGAGTCAGGATGAGAGCTCAGCTCAGGCACCTGCTCCTCCACCCCTCCCAGCCCTGGGCAATGGTGGACTCAGGTGAGGCTGGCCCAGAGCCTCCCCGCTGCGCCCTGGCTGCAGGGGCACCCCTGTGGAGGGGGTGTCCCGTGCTCTGGGCTGTGGGTGGGGGGACTCTTCCCTGTGGCTCTGGCAGGATTACCTCTGAGAGGACAGCCAGCAGGAGAGCCGGGGAGTGGGATGGAGCCCTTTCCCCCAGGAGGCCCAGTCGGTCCCACCCGGCCTCCGTGGGAGGACAGTGGCACCCTCAGACTCGCAAGGCCACAGCAGCGGAGGGGAGAGAGGCTTCCTCAGTCTTCCTGAGTTTTTAGCAGGGAGCCCCCTGCACCAGGAAGAACAGAGAAAAATGGAAAGGAGCTCCAAGCTCATGCAGTGTCCTCAGTGGAGAACAGGCGGTTTCTAGAGAAAGCACAGGACACCTAAGAGCTGGCCAAGGGTCTGGGGTGCGCACAGGGGTTGGGGGTGGAGGGGCACCGGGAAAGTAAACACGTGGCAGGAAACTAATGAAGTAAGGTTTGTCTGCAGGCTCGTGAGCTGAGGAGAGGCTAGAGTTTTCTCCAATAAAGGGGAATTTATAACCTGCCTTTAGGCAGGAAAGGGGGTGGGGTAAAGAGCTTTTCCTCTGCTTCTCAGTTGCCTTTAGCTCGATGGTAGTTTTTATGTCACATAGGCACATAAGGGAGTAACACAGTCTGGTTTCCTTTTACTACAAGGCCTCAAAGAGGAAAGAATGAGGGCTAAAAGTGAGGTCCCTGGAGTCAGCCAGACAGGCCAGCTGTGTGACCTCGTGCATAGCAGTCAGCTTCTCTGGGCTTCAGTTTCCTCCTCTGTAAAATGAGGGTGAGGACAGAGGTGAGTCTTGGGGATGTAAAATGTCAAGTCCTCAGTCTTCTGCCCCTAAGGGTCTGCTCTTATCCCAGAGATAGGATGTGAAAATGGATGTTTATTTCCTGAAGTCGCATTCATTCACACAACAGGCATTTACTGAGCATCTACTATGTGCTGACGCAGTGTCCAGGGCACTCAGTCCTGTCCCCGTGTAGCTGTGAAGAGCTGTGATATGTGTGTGTGAGGCTGTGTGGCTGCCTTTAGCAAAGCCACTGTCCTGCTGGCTGGGTGTACCTGCAGTGGGCCCAAGGCCTTCCTGGACCTGTTGGCACCACACCTACCACCTCTTTTCTTGGGACCTGCCACACCAGGCTCCTTGACTTGGCTATTCTGGGGTGGAGTCAGAGGGTGGATACTGGCCTCTGGTCATCGACCCACTTCCCACAGCCCTTGCACCACTGGGTCCACCAGTGAGCAGCGTCTGGCCCATGGCAGGTGGACCCAGGCAGCTCCACCCTCCATTCCTGGGGATCTGATCCCCAGCCTCCCTGTCCCCGGGCCTCACAGCCGGGCCTCCTTCATTGTGCTTTCTCTGTTTCCCGGTGCCGCCCTACACCACGGTCTGCTTCCCCTAGCGAGGGTCGTCCCAGATCCTTCAGAACGACCAAGACCCAGGGAGCGCTGCTGGGCCACTCAGGCGGCTCCCGGACTCCGGGTAGGGGTGGGTGGGCGGGGCTAGGGCGAGGGGCGGGGCCAGGACCCGCTTATCCTGGGCCTCCCTGGGGCACCGTGGGGCTGGGGTCCCCGTCCTCTTCCCCCCGACAAGGCACTGTTGGGGTCCTGGCCTCCATCTTTTCTCCACACTTCCCAAGCTAGGGTTTCTGTCCTGTCTCCATGTCCCTCCCCAGGTTGCTGTGAGGCAGGGCCTCAGTGCTGTCCCTACACCCCTATCCTGTCCCTCCACCCAGGCATGGCGTGCTGCTGCCCTCCCGGGCCAGAGCTGGATGGTGTTGGCGACCTTGGATACCTGGTCACAGGACCCACTCAAGGACACCTCTGTGGGTGACCATGCCTTGGTGGGGGATGTGACTAGGTGGTGGCAGCCAGGCTCAGTGCACCTCACAAAGCCAGGCCATGTGCAGCTGGGCAGGCAGCCCCGCAAGTTCCAGGACGGAGCCTCACCCCGTACCAGTCCTCCTGCGCCACCTGGGCTGTTTCTTCGGTGAGTCCTGAGGCCGGGACAGCCCAGTCCAGAAAGATCCCTGGCAGGGGCTGGCACCATGTCCTAGGGCCTGAGCTACAGCTGCCAAAACCCTGCCTGACTGGAGAGGGGCCAGGTGCCGCAGAGGAAGGTCCAGGGCCTGGGCTGAGAGGGGTCGTGGGGTACGGCACTGGGCTGCCGTTCCAACAGGCAGGAGCTGCGCAAGGTGGGGGGTTTGTCATGCCCCGTATATGGAAGACAGGTCAGAGGAGGCCCTCAACCCCTGTGTGGGTGCAGTTGAGCCTGGGGGCTTCCAAGTAGACCCCCATCCGTTGTCTCCCACTCTGGCCACATGCCAAGCTGGAAAGTCACAGTGGGCAGGCTGGTGGCCTTGTCTCAGGAGTGGCAGGGACATGGCTTCGGGAGGGGCCGGACCCTTTTGGTTGACCAGGGAAGGGGTGTCTGGGGAAGCCTAGGGCCCTAGGGGGTGTGGCAACCAGGGAAAAGGCACAGGGCAGTGGTGGAGTCGCCCAGGGCAGGTCCACCCCAGCTTCTGCAGAGCCGGGGAGAGAACAGAGGCCTCTGGCTGGGGCCGGCCACCCCTCTTCCTGACTCATGCTGGCCCAGGAAGAACATGCACACCAGCCTTTATGTCCGAATCTGTAGGTCCCCACAAACACCCAGCCTAGGGAGGCACGTACCTGAGGCTTGGTTCTCCTTTGAGGGGACAGACCTGGGGAACAGTTGGGGCCTGGGAAACGGCATGGGCTTTAGCTGGATATGGCCCCGTGGGCCTGCAGACTCCTAGCAGCTGGGGGCGGAAAGTACCCCCAGAGCCCTGGGCTAAAGTGGGGCCTGGCCACTGACTGCAGGCTCTGTGACAAAGCCCTGTGAGAGTGGCACTGGGGACATGGTGAAGGACAGGCTGGAGGAGCTCAGGCACCGTGTCCACCTTCTCCAGAACTATGTGAGCAGGGGCTGCAGGCTGGCGCTCAGGGCCAGGGTGGTCAGGTTGGAGAGGTCACCTTGGTCAGCGTTGGTCAGTCAGCTCCTAGCTGGGATCACTCCTGTTCTTGGGGTCAGTGGTGAGATGGGGAAGGCCCGGTGTGTGCAGGAGCTTCCAGGACACCTGGACCTTTGAGAACCCTCCTCGTGGCTGCCGGGGAGTGCCGGGTCTTGCCCTCCCAGGCTATCATGGATCCATTTCTCAGAAGGACAAACTGAGGCCCAGAGTGGGCCAGTTCACCGGAGCAGAGGCAGAACCAGGGAACAGCCAGCGTCCTGTCCCTGAAGCCTCGCCACCCCCTCCTCACCCAGTTCAAGGCTCCTCGTACCCCTGCCCGCCGATCTCCCTTGCCGACCGCAGCCCGCTGGACTTGCTGCTGAGCCAGCAGGTACTGACTGGCCCGGCCGGCTGGAGGTCCCCCCCCCCCCACTCTCTGCCTACGTGGCGCGCCTCAGCGCTGGCCCAAGGCCTTCCTGGCCTCCTGGCCATGAGAACCGCCTCTGTGCTCCTGGGGATGCGATCCTGCTTGGCCTCCCCGGGAGAGGGGCGCCCTGGGGAACCTATAAAAGCAGGGAGAGGAAGCTGTGCTGTGGTCCTGGGGGCCAGCGGGACCCTCCGCCCTTTCCCACAGTTCCCTGGGGAGGGCGAGGCAGCGTGGGGTGCCTGGCCACTCGGCCAGGGCACGTGGTGCCGGTGCTCAGGACAGAAAGAGGAGCACAGGGCCCCAGACCCCTGGGCTGCACCCAGCTGGCCGACCTCTGAGGGTCATGACCCAGCGACCTGGCCATCGACCTCCATCTGAAAAGAGGTGACCAGCTGGGGCCAGAGGCGCACTGCTTCCAGGACAACCCCCACCCCCCGAGGGTTTCACGCAGTATTCGTGTGGCCAGTTCCCACAGGCTACCCATGGGCTACCCACGGGCTACCCGCGGCCCTGGACACGCGGACATGCCCAGCCCTGTGGTCACTGCCCAGCTGGCCCCAGGTGTGAGAAGGCCAGGGCAGCCTGGAGCTCTGGGTGGCCTCCTGCTGCTTGGGGACAAGGGAGTTGAAGGGTTCCCTCAGCTCCAGGGGACCTCTGTCAGCTCCAGGGCCCGGCCCAGTCCCAGCCCAGGCTGTCCTGCCCCCTCGCTGCAGTGTGCCTCCTGCTGGGTCCTTGAGCCCACCGGACACTTCTGGCATAGATGGTGAGACAGAAGAGGAGGACCTGGAGGGGACGGGGGCGGGGGGCAGAGTAAGGGCCTGACTGATGACGGACCCAGAGGTACTGGCCTATGACCACGTTCCGGGGAGAGGCCCACGTCACGTTCCCAAGGTCACGCCTGCCTGACAAGCTGCTCCAAGTGTCAGTTGACTGTCTGTGACCTTCTGAGGGTGGCAGTGTCACTGTAAGCTTGGTCCTTATCCCCGATGCCAATCCGGGAATGAGGACACGGTTTTGAGAAAAAAGAAAAAGAAGTTTGTATTGTTTTGTTAACAAAGGAGAAGCACAGGGCCTCTGTCCTGGAGGCTGTGGTTGTGCCCAGCAAGGGGTCCGGGGCTTTAGGCGTGACTTGAAGGCTGCGTTCCACATGTCCTCTGTCCAGAGCTCCAATTCACTCATTGATTGAGGAGAGAGTCATTTCTGAGAGCTTCCGTTGCCATCCCCAGAGTCTGAATCACTCTGGCCCTGTGGTGGGTGTGTGCTCAGGGACAGGTAGCCCTGCCTAGGATGGGGAAGAAAAGGGACCCTGTGTCCCCTGAGACTAGGGTGGGGAGAGCTGCGGGAGGAGCAGGGAGACAGGAAGAGAAAGAAACACGGCATTTTAGAAATAAGTCACAGTGGCTGAGCAGCAAGGGCGCTACTCAGAGCATCAGGTGGCCCCGTTACAGTTCCAGGCCAGGAAGGCCCCGGCCCAAGCGCGTCTGCTCTCGGCCTTCACCAGCGCAGACTGACTCCAGCCCAGGGGCCGGCTGCGCCGGCGCACAGGCCCCCAGGAGAGTGGCCAGGGTTTGGAGCCCCTGCAAACTCCCCTGGTTGTGGTCTTTTACATTCTGATTCCCAGTGCTGGCAGAAGGGTGCACCTGGGTTACTGTCTGTAATTACGTGACGGGGGGCGGTCCCAGGAGGAAGGCGGGGCTTCCAGCCGATCAGGGAGGAGACGGTTCATATTTGAAGGTGGGGACATTTAAAGACAGGGCCTGAACTTGCTCCCTGGTGAGGGAGGTGGGGTGTCTAGTTACAGAGGGAAAGCCACTGGGTCAGCAGGAGCTCCTGGTCCTGCCAGCTGCTATTTAGGAGGGATCAGAAGGGGCGATTCAAGGGGTCAACCTCAGTTCACCCCAGTGTTTGCTCTTTCATGGCAGAACCCAGATCATGAGGACTGGGGTACCAGTGGTGGTGTGGCGTATGGGGAGTGACCCCAGACTCAGGGGTGGAACCAAGGCTGCTTTTAGCCTGGGGACCAGGGCTCAGTCCGGGGACCAGGGCTCAGTCCTGGGATCAGGGCTCAGTCCTGGGATCAGGGCTCAGTCCGGGGACCAGGGCTCAGTCCGGGGACCAGGGCTCAGTCCGGGGATCAGGGCTCAGTCCAGGGACCAGGGCTCAGTCCTGGGATCAGGGCTCAGTCCTGGGATCAGGGCTCAGTCCGGGGACCAGGGCTCAGTCCGGGGATCAAGGGTCCTCAGTTGCACCATCCAGGCAGGGAAGCTGCTGGAATTGGGCTCCATCTCTTTCAGCCTCACCTCCTATGGCAACCTCAGTGCCCCCCTTCCCCTTGTGAGGGACCTGAGGGCTTGTCCCTCTCCAGCAGCCAGGCCGGGTACCAGTGCAACCTCTTACCAGACTTCTGTTTACAGACGAGCTTACAATTTGCTCCCAGGCAGCGGGTACTAAGCTGGCATTCTTTCCCACACAGCCCCCCCACATTCTCTTGGGTATGTTCTGGGCAGGTTGAAGTTACTCTCCATAACTTCAAAGTAGCTATTTAAGACATTAATATTGGTTAAATATTAAATATCCTGACTGAAATGAAGTCAAAGCCACAGGAATTTTTGAAGCAAAATCAGGTCACGTCCAACCTCTGGGCAGCTGAGCCTCCGCTCACCAGGGCCAGGAAGGCTGGACACCGGCTCTGCATGAGCCAGCCGGCCACCAGAAGGCTTCTGGCTCTAGGGGACATCAGGCCCCAAGGACTGCCTGGTGCTTCTCTGGGAGTTGTTTTTGTCCGTGAACTCACTTGAGCTCCCATCTTCTCCCTGGAACGCTTTGAACAGAGGAAGGGAGGAGCTTTCGCATTTCCTGATGGGATTTATGGCAGACATAACTCCTGGGCCCCCAGGCATGAGCCTCGTTAGCTTCCTAGGAACTTCTTGTCATGAGACTTGTCCTTCAGAGCAGCATCTAGGAGGGAACTCGGATGAAGACTTCCGGCCAGCCCATCGGCTCTGCCTGCACTGGGTTCTGGGTTTCAAGTGTGTCGGCGAGGAGAAGGCGGCGCCCTTGTGGAGGCAATACTCTTCCTCAGTCTTCACGGAGTCCAGCAACCAGGCCACTCCAGGGGAGAGCTAACATCTTGAGACTTTGAAGCAGCTGTTTTTTCCTGCTATTCCAAAAATAGGGCAACTGTGACCTTTAGCTCATAAATCCAGCCAAGGCCACGGTTGCATGCACAACTGGGACAGCTGCCCAGCTCCAACCTGGCAGAGTCTTTGGGCATCTCTTCCTCCCAGTTCACCAGCCCCCAGCACCCCCCTCCAGATACAGCTGTGGATGTGACCCAAGGCCAGCCAATCACAGAGGCTCAGCTCTGGCCACAGTGATGGGGCCAAGGGGTGAGCACCTGATTGGAGCTGGACCAATCAGAGTCCATCCTTGACCTTCCCAAACACAGCTGGCCAGAGGCCAGGAGCTCCCCTAGGACCTGAGCTTCCATCCTGGCCAAGAGGCTGTGAAATGTTCGAGCAGTCGTTGATGTTGGTACGGTTGAGAGAGCGAGCGCCTTTAGGTCCCTGGGACCGGGCCCTGAGAGGCCAGTTCTGCCCCGTCCTTCCCCTGGTTTGCTCACAGGAGCCAGAGCTCTTCCCTACTGCAGTTGTTTCTGTGCCCTCAGCTGAAGGAGATGGTGATATGTTGGAAATATGTCCAGAAATCCTTGGACAGTTCCCCCTCAAAATGTAGCACTGGTGGGGACAGACCTAGAGACTCCACTCTAACTGTGAGTGTGTGGGAGTGGCAACGACATGCAGGACCAGGTCAGGCGAGGCACTGTGGCTGCCTTCTTGCCCACTCTCTCAGATCGTGTGCTCCGGAAAGGCTGTCGCCATGTCACGAGGATGCTCAAGCTCCCTGTGAAGAGGTCAAGGTGAGGAGGACCTGAGACTTCCAGCCGGAGCCAGCACTGAGTCACCATCCATGCCAGTGTGCCATCTTAGAGTGGATGCTCGAGCCCCAGTCAAGTCTTTGGGTGATGGTGGCCCTGGCCACTATCTTGATGGCCTCATCATGGGAGACCCCAGCAAGAACCGCCCAGCTAAGCCACTCTGTGACTTCTGACTCAGAAATGGAGATAATAAACTCACTGTTTTACGATCCTCGGTTTTGTAATTTGCTGTGCGGCAGCAGGTAATACAGACAGCACCAACCCAATGACACTTCGACGAACAACTTTTCAACTTTTCAAGGGTGGGAAAGCCCACCTGTGCCATCGAGTTTTCTACTTCCAGGACAGTAGATTCATTAAGTTACACGCGCTGCTCAACATTTCATTACGAAACAGGCTTCCTGTTAGATGGTTTGACCAACTGTTGGCTAACGCGAGTATAGCAAGCACATTGGATGCAGGCTGTGCTACGATGTTTGGTAGACTGGGCGTGATAAATGCATTTTTTTTTTTTTGGTACTGGGGATTGAACCTAGGGGCACTCAACCCCTGAGCCACATCCCCAGCCCTTTTTATATTTTACTTAGAGACAGGGTGTCACTAAGTTGCTTAGGGCCTTGCTAAATTGCTCAGGCTGGCTTTGTGGTGCTGGGGATTGAACTGGGCATTGCACATTCCAGGCAAGTCCTGTACCGACTGAGCTGTGTCCCCAGCCCTGATACCTGCATTTTTAACCTGCGACATTTTCAACTTATGACGGGTTGATTGGGATATAACCCTGTCCTAAGTCAAGAAGCACCTGTGTGGAGTCAGAAGCGGCCGTTACCATGAAGCTTCTGCCTGGGACAGAGGCGAGTGGTTTGCTGGGCAGACACGGAGATGGAGGAGCTGTTTTCCGAAGTCTGGTTTCCAGTGCTGAGTTCCGCCGTCCTCTCTGCTGGGTGAAGGCACCTCCTCCAAGCAGGGGTCTTTCTCTGATGATCCGCTGGGTTCTGACTGTCAACCCAGTGTGGCCAGAGGAGCAACACTGCACATTCCAACAGTCAGATTTCCATTGAAATTCACGCGTGTAAAGATGGTAGTGAGGACAGCAGGCTGAGCTGGACTCCAGGTTTCAGCTCGGCCCTGGGATCTTTTTGTTTGTTTGTTCTTTTTCGTTATATATGGCAGTAAGGTATATAGCTTCCTATTCTTGCAGTTGGACATGATGTGGAGTTACACTGATTGTGTATTCATATATGAACATAGGAAAGTGATGTCTGGTTCATTCTATTGTCTTTCCCATTTCCCTCCCCACTCCCTTCCCTGCATTCCCCTTGTCTAATCCAATGGACTTCTATTCCCTGTCCCCTTATTGTGTGTTAGCATCCGCATATCAGGGAGAACATTCAGCCCTTGATTTTTTGGGATTGGCTTATTTCACACCAGCAAATGCCATAATTTCATTCTTCTTTAAGGCTAATATTCCACTGTGTTTATGTACCACGTTTTCTTTATCCATTCATCTGCTGAGGGGCACCTAGGTTGGATTCATAGCTTAGCTATCCTGAATTGAGTTGCTATGAACATTGATGTGGCTGTATCACTATAATATGCTGATTTTAAAGCCTTTGAGTATATGCTGAGGTATGGGATAACTGGGTCAAATGGTGGTTTCATTCCAAGTTTTCTGACGAATGGCCATATGCTTTCCAGAGTGGCTGCACCAATCTGCCGTCCCGCCAGCAATGCATGAGTGTGCCTTTCTCCCACATGCTCGCCAAGGCCCCGGGGTCTTGAGCTAGATGCCTAGGTGAGACAGTGCATCTAAAACACACAGCACGGTGCCTGGCACACAATAATATCTGCTCAATAAGTGACTGAAAACAAATTCAGCAAGAACCCAGTTCTGCAGACATTACCACCATTAGCTCTGGTGCGCTCAGCATCTTGAGAAAACAACATGTCTTCTGTTGCCACATCCTTTGTACAAATAAGCAGCAGAGCGCACTCTGCTTCTTTTAATACATCCATCTCACCTAATGGCAAGAGGAAAAAAAACAGAACAAACAACAAAAACAGTGAATTGACCCCTGGGGAAAGACTGGCATTTGAGATTTTCAGCCAAGTCATCCATCAAGCGCTTGAGTCTGGTATGAAACAAAGAAATGATAAGGTGCAATTCTCTCTCCAAATGAAGCTATTTCAAACCACATTTTTTATTACTTGGTCTTGAAAATCAGCTTGTTACTTAAGAATGATTGTTTTCATCAATTCAAACAGGTTGAAAATCTATTTTCCCAAATGTACTCCTCAATATGTGATTCTTCTGCTTCAATAGTCTATTAGGGTTCTCCAGAGAAACAGAATCCACAGACTTAAGCCACCAGGAAGCTGGCACAGCTCCAAGGCCTGGAGCCAGCGCGCCAGCGGTGTAGACCCCATGTGGGTCTGAAGCTCTGAGGACCACTCATGCCGATGGTGCAAGTTCCAGTCTGAGGGCAGAAGACTGATGACCCAGCTCAAGCAGTGAGGCAGACAGGGAATTTGACCTTCCTCTACCTTTTTGTTCTATGCAGGGCCTCTGTGAAGGATGGATGAGGCACATTGCGTTAGTCTGTTTTCTGTTGCTGCAACAAAATTCCTGAGACTGGGTAACATATAGAGATAAGAGGTTTGAGGTTTATTTAGCTCAGTTTTGGAGTCTGAGAGTCCAAAGAGTGTGGGCTGACTTTGGTGAGACAACCCCCAACACCTGTCACTAGCAGTAAGAGAGGAATCAAGTTTGGTTCCGTCAAGTGGATTTTATTCATGCAGTGCACACTCAACCTAATATTCCTAATAATAGCAAGTCACAAATACATTGAAGATTCACTCCTTGTTCACCTAGACTCCAATCCCCACGGACTTACTCAGTGCAACGTCTCTTAGCCAAGAAGTCAGTCAGCAAGACTGAGGGGACTCTTCTCAGCCATAGCCTCTCTCAGCTCCTCGGGTGTCTTTGGATGTCCTTGGGATAAGCTGGAGGCTGGATGGCAGTCCTCGTCACGGGAGAGGTGGTCAGTTGTCTGGCCTTGGTGACAACGTCCGATCAGCAATCAGTGATGGAGTGGACAGCAGCCGGGGCAGTCAAGAGACAGAGCGACGTGGAGTCCTCTGGTCGCGATGCTGCTGATAGTTTGCTCCAGGAGCCCAGGGGTTTACATAGTGATTTTCAGCTCAGTCCTGCTCTAGACTTCATTGATAAAGACCAGAACACGGCTAGACCAGGAGCCCCCACTCCAATCATAGATAAGGGTTCATGTCGGCATTGTTCAGGAGTGTCATCCTGCCACACAGCAAGTTTGTCACCAGGTGCCTTTATTTTAGTTTTACAAATACAGCTTCTTATTACTGCATAACACACGGCTATAGCCACTCCTGTCATTTCCTTGTCTCATTGCAACACGGCATCCCATGGTGGCGGACAGTATCGCAGTGGCAGTGGCACCTGGGAGAGGGAGACACCACGTAGCCAGACAGGAAGTCAGACTCCGGAGGCCAGGCTGGTTCTTGCACAGCAACCTCTTGCGTGAACCAGCCGGCGTCCCTGAGAACCACAGCAGCTCCTTCCTGAGCAGCCCCCCTCTGAGCTTGCTGCCCCCCACTAGCCTGCCTCTTAAAGGTCCCACGGAGCCCGAGGACACGGTCAGACCACAGGACCCACATGGGGTGGGCCAGCCTGTGACTCAGTTCATCAGTGCCAGTGCTGAGCCCTGGAAGCCCCCTTGCACACACATCCCCAGAGAACTACTGGGCGTCCACCGCCTGCTCCAGTCCACAGGCCACATCGACCATCCCTCAGAGTGCTGGCAATTTCCCCTTTCCTGTAAAGCTGCGATGCATGTCGCCTCTGCTTTGCTCCTGAGTCTTCTGCCATCTTGCCCCGGCGCCCCTGGATCTAGAAGTCCTGCCTGTGCATCCAGCGAAAGCCAGCCAGCTGCCTGGCTGGGCCTCAAGAGAGGCATTGCTTGGCGCTGCCCTCACCTGGGCGTGGCCCCGAGGACCCGGGCTTCCACCGTGGGCTCGAGCACCGAGCAGCCTCCAGCTTTCCAAAGCGTGTGTCACTGTGTCAGAACGCTGCTTCACACTGACACTTCCTTATGCCACCAGCACAGGCCTTGGAAGAGGAGGGACTGATTGTTCTTTCTTTCTCTTTTCCCACTTCTCAATGGGGCATGGATTTACACAGAGTGGGCTCACTTACCCGAGCGTACAGCTCAATGAACCCCGGGGCCAGGTTTACCTGCGGACCACGACCAAAGCCGGTGTGGACCATTTCCAGCCCTGCCTCCCAAACTCTGCTGGTGTCACTGGATCCAAAACAGCCCAAAGTTGACACAACCACATTTGCCATTTCTATATGACAAACTACTTCAACTTTTTTTTTTATATCTGGTAGTGAACCCAGGGGCACTTACCTATTGAGCCACATCCCCTGTCCTATTTTGGTATTTTATTTAGAGACAGGGTCTCACTGAGTTGCTTAGGGCCTCGCTAAATTGCTGAGGCTGGTTTTGAACTTGTGATCCTCAGCCTGGTGAGCTGCTGGGGGTCACAGACCCAAGCCACGGTGCCTGGCCCACTTCAACATTTACCGACTTGAAAGAATGCCCATTTCTCACTTCCCCTGGCTCTGTGGCTTTGCTGAGTGGCCCTTCCAGGCTGCTCAGCGGAGGCTTGTGGGTCTGGCTTTGTTCACTCTTACACTGGGGCCTCAGCTCCAAGGGCAGGGAGCTCTGCACGTGGCCTTCAAGCTCCGGAGGCCAGCCAGAGCCTGACCGTGTGCCGGCCTCAGGGCCTGAGTGCTTCCGCTTTGGTACCATCCGCTGGCCAAGCAAGCCACACACAGCAAGCCAGGCTCAGGAGGGAGAGCCATACCTTATCTCCTGGTGGAAAAGCAATACAATCACAAGTGGGAAGAGTCTGTGGTCCTTTGCAACGGCCATTGGTGTTCTTCAGGCAGAAGGCCAATGACCACAGGTAGGGCTCAGATGCAGGAAAGCAAGGCAGGGGTCAGTCGGGGCAGCTCAGTGGTAGAGTGCTGGTCTAGCATCGTGGACCTGGGGAGGAGGAGAGCCAGTGCGGGCCGTTTGTGGATCACTCTAAAGCCAGGCTAGAAACAAGAGTGTCACATAAGCTAGAAGAAGGAGGGAACAGAATGACGTGTTCCACCACGTCATTTGGTGGCTTTTCCACCAAAGCAAAAGCCTGCAGGAAGGAGAACAGGCAGGCAGGCCAGACAGCCAGAGACAGACAGGTAGACACAGAAACGCACTCGCCACTAAACTAAATATCAATGGATGGCCCACACGAATATGCTCCACTAATTTTTTTCTCCATTTTTTTTTTAATCATGGTAAAATACACATAACATAAACTTTACCATCTTTTCTTTTTTCTTTTTATAACACTGGGGATTGAATCCAGGGATGCTTAACCATGGAGCCACATCCCCTGCCCTTTTTATGTTTATTTGGAGGCAGGTTCTTGCTAAGTTGCTGAGGCTGGCCTTGAACTTGTGATCCTCCTGCCTCAGCCTCCTAAGCCACGGGGGTTATAGGTGTGCCACTGAGCCCAGCAGCATTTGTCTTTTTATGAGGCTAATTACACCTAGCACAATGTCCTCAAGTTTCATCCACGTAGCATGAGTCAGAATTTCTTTCCACTGCCAGGTATAGTGGCCCATGCCTGTGATCCAAGAAGCTCAGGAGGCTGAGGCAGGAGGATCATAGATCAAGGCCAACCTCAGGAATGTAGTGCTGGGGTTGTGACTCAGTGGTAGAGCCCTTGCCTAGCATGTCTGAGGCACTGGATTCCATCCTCAGCACCACATTAAAAAATAAATAAATAAAATAAAGGCATTGTGTTCATCTGCGACTCAAATAAAATTTTTTTAAGTAAAATAAAATAACATGGGCTGGGGATGTGGCTCAGTGATTAAGCACCCCAGGTTCAATCCCTAGTGCCAAAAATAATAATAATAATAATAATTTCCTTCCACTGATTTTTTCACAGAGATGCTAAAACAATTCAGCGGAGGAAGGAGAGCCCTTTCAATGGAAGGTCCTGCCGCAAGAAGACTTCCATAGGCAGTCAGGAAAACATCTTCTAAGCCTTACGTCTTATGCAAAAGTTAACCGAAAATGCATCATGAGCTTGAATGTGAAATGTAAGATTATGTAACTTAAGAGATGGGGGAACAGGCTCAGGATTCTTTGACTTGCTACCGAGGCGTGGCCCATAAAAGGAAAAATGAATAAACTGCACCTTACAAAACTGAAAACGTTCGCGCTGCAAAACACCCTGTTAAGAAAAGGAAAAGGCAGGTGAGTGGGAGAAACAGTGTAAGCCACGTATCCAGTGAAGGCCTGGCCTCCAGGATTCCCCGCCTCCCACCGCGTTGCTTTTCCTGGTTTGTTATTCATGATCTAAAAATATTAAATGGAAAATTCCAGAAATACAATTCATCAGTTTTAAAGTAACTTTGATTACAAGTATATTGTCATAACGGTTCTATTATTAATTACTGCTGTTAATTTCTTACTGTGCCTAATTTATAAATTAGACTTTATCTGTAGGAAGAGACACAGTGACATAGGGCTCAGCACGCTGAGCTCTCAGGCAACCCCTGCAGGTGAGGGGAGACCCCTGTACGCAGGGAGCTCTTAAGACCCCGCAGTACTAAGCCGGCGGACAGTTCTACCTGAAACTAGATAAAAGTTGCAAACACGTGTGTCTCCAAAGATGGCCTGCAGGTGGACAATTAGCACAGGAAGAGGTGTTCAAGGTCAGCCACCGGAAATGCAGATGAAAACCACGCGAGATCTCACTAAGCGCCTGTCGGAACTGCTGGGAAAATCCTGAGCCACACGGCGTCCAGGGCTCCGGGGACCTGGATCGCGCTTCTGCGCTGGCGGGAATGTAGATCAGTACATTTTTGTGGAAAACAGTCTGGCGGTTGTTTATAAAATGAACCGGGTAGTTCACCCACCATTCTATCCAGCAATTTTTGCACTCCTGTTTCTTCCAAAGAAATGGAAACTTACATTCACACACAAAAAACTTGTAGATAAATGTTGATAGCCACTTTTAAAAAAATTTAGGGGGCTGGGGGAGAGAAAGGAGGAATACTGGGGACTGAATTTGAGTAAAGTATATTCCAGGCCTTTTAAATGATGGCAAATGAATCCTAATGGTGTGCATAACTGAAAAGAAACAATAAAAAAATAAATTCTGGGGGCTGAGGATGGTGCTCAGTGGCAGAGCCCTTGACTAGCATGCGTGAGGCCCTGGGTTCCAACCCCAGCCCTATCAAAAAAGGAAAAGCAGGGCTGGAGAGATAGCTCAGTTGGTAGAGTGCTCACCTCGCAAGCAGAAGGCCCTGGGTTCACCAACCTGGAATGCGTAACAAATTTTGTATGTCATTCATGTGCAGGAGCCAAGCTGGTCTCCCTGGTGTCATTTCAATTTCTAGCAGTTTTACTTATAATTACTCCAAAGTAGAAGTCACTCAGATGTCCCTCAATGGCTGGAGGTTAATGGTGTGGACTGCTACTCAGCCATGAAAAGGGACAAATTGTGGATACTGGCGACAGGCTGGTGAATCTCTGCAGAATCATGCTAAGTGGGAGAGAAAGCAAATCCCCGCAGGTTACATACCGTTTTATTCCATTTATATGACACCCTTGATGACAAAATTATGGAGATGGAGAGCGGATGGAGTTTGCCCGAGATTGAGGACAAGAGCGGGGGTCAGGTGTGGTTATTAAAGGGTGGCCAGGAGCCTCGTCTGAAGCTGCTGTATGCTGACTGTGGTGGTGGATCTGTGACCTACCCAGGGGATGAAATTGCACGAAACTCAACACGAACTCAGACACCAGTCCAACCCAAACAGGGGAAACCTGAGCAAGATCCATAGGTCATGTCAATGTCAATATCCTGGCTGTGACATTGTACCACAGTTCTGCAAGATGCTATCTATCCTGAAATGAAATGTTTAGACTCAAATGCTCTTGTTAAAGGATGAAGACTGTCAGAATGAAAACCAAAGGAAAATCAAATCATATTCTGTTAACAAGGAACACCCTTGAAGTGTGGTAGAGGAAAGTGCCCACACAGGAACCCACCAAGGGGAACTTAGGGCATCTCCAGCCCTGCCAGGCCAAGGCACTTGGAGGCAGAAAATGAATAGCAAATAGAAAAACTTTCCAAGATGGGGAGGGATAGTCCAGGTGTGTAGTTCAGGGGTTGGAGCGCTTGCTTAGTATGTGCAAGACCCTAGGTTCAATTCCCAGCACCACAAAATAAATAAATAAATAAATAGAAATAGAAATACAGAGAGAACTTTGTGAATGGGAAAAATGCTCAGGATTTATCAGGAAGTTGTAAAAATTATGAATAATTTGTGTGCACCTAATAACATGAGCTCAAGCTAAGTAAAGCAAATCACCACCACGGCAGAATGGGGAGAAATGGAGAAGCGTCAGTCATTCTGAGTGCGTTTGCGCGCAGGTGCATGCCTGAACACGTGCGTTAGTATTTGCCAATGTTGTGTCATTTATATTTCCTTTCAGGTAGTAGTGGTTGCCTTCATACTGCTCCTTAATTAATGCCCTCCAAGGCACTGTTCTGACTTCCAACTCCACAAACTAGTTGTGTGGTTTTTAAATTCTCTTAAATGGAGCCACGCCCTGTGTGTCTGTGAGACTCCTCCTTGCTGGGTGTGGTGGCTCGGGGCTCAATCATAATTGTGAAGGCTTGGTAACTTCAGACAAGGCCAAAATCTGCCAGGTAGCCTGACAGGCGGGAGACCCAGGGAATAGCTGATGCTGCAGATCAAGCGTGAGGGCCGTCTGCTGGCAAAAATGACCTCTTCTTCGAGGTGGGTCAAGATTTTTTTTAAGACCTTCCACTGATTGGAGGGGGCCCATCCTATCATGGAGGGTCATTTCCTTTATTCAGAGTCTATGGACGGAAATCTCCTCTAATCCAATGTCATCTAAATAAACTTTCATAGAAATATCTAGAATGTTTGGCCCCAAATCTTGGGTGCCGTGGCCTAGCCACGTTGATACATAAAACCGACCACCACAAGCACACCTAGGAACGGAGTTTCAGAGAGAATGTGGTTGAGCCATCGCATCACGCTCGCCAACAATGCCTGAGAGTTCCTCGTTACCTGGAATTGTCAGTGTTTTAAATTCTCCTGATGAGTATGAAGTGCTATCACATTGTGGGCGTCCCTGCTCCCTGGGCTGCGGATGGAACCCAGGGCCTCATGAGTCCTAGGTGAGCAAGCCCTCCGCCACCAAGCTGCACCCTCTGCCCTCACTTTGGCTTAAGCTTGGGTTTCCCAATGGCTCATGGTGTTGAGCACCTTTTCTTCTTCCTCTTCTCCCAACTGGGGATTGAATCCGGGGCGTTAACCCTGAGCCACATCCCCAGCCCTTTTTAAAAATATATATTTTATTTAGAGACAGGGTCTTGCGGAATTGCTTAGGGCCTGGCGAAGTTGCTGAGGCTGGCCCTGAACTCACAATCCTCCTGCCTCAGCCTCCCAAGCCTCTGGGATTACAGGCGTGGGCTCCCGCGCCTGGCTCCTTTTCTTATTTTTCAGGACTGTATAGTAGCAGCCTGTGAATGATCTGGGGACAGTAAACTTTTAACATGGAGAGCCGGCTATAGAACCATTGGCTCGTCATTGAGTTTCCCTTGAGAGTCCTTAAATATCCCCTCAAATGGATTTAGTTTTGGTTGTGTAGAGGCTGCCTTGTCATGAAAAAAAAAAAAAAGAAGGTCGTCAGCAGAAATGTTTCTCTTTCAGGACTGGAAAAAAAACCCCTTCCTGCTTCTCCATAGTTCCAGTTCTCACCCTAGGTTGTGTATTAATCAAACAGGTTCAACCGAGGTCACAAAGTCCCCAGATAACAGCAGCGGAAACTGCTGCTCAGAGGTTTGGAGGTTTTTCCCACCGGACACCGACACCGTGTCATCCGGAAGGGGCTGGTGCGCACCCTCCGCGGGGTGGGCGTTCCTGCTCCCTGGCTGTCCTCCCCGCCTGTGGGAGGGGCAGTGTGGCCCAGCCCTTCTGACTGCAATTGACAATGACCTCTAGTGACTATGTGCCACGGAAACACAGAGATGCGATGTCCCCCAGAAGTCCTTTCTTCCTCTTGGTACTTCAGCAAGGTGGCTTAGGAATCCGGGGGGGGAGCTCCTGCCGATCTGGCGAGGCACAGGCGACTCTGAGGCCAGGCTGTGGCCGTGGCGGGGCTGGCAGTGCGGCGCCCCGGGGGGGCTTGCCTGGGGGCACCTTGCCGGCCACTCTGGCGGCACCTCCCGCACTCAGCAGCAGGGCGGGGCTGCCGGGCGCTCCTTCCCATTTGTCCCGCCTGGTCAGGGGCTCGGGGCTGGCGAGCCGTGGATGGAGAGAACACGGAGGGGTGCCCGGAGAGCCACCAGGTGGTGGCCTTGTTTTGCCGCGTGTGAGTCGCGGCCACCTGCGAGGGCTGAGTCGTGGGGGCTCCCGGCTCGAGGGCCCACCTGCAGGCCGAACTCACCACCTCCCCTGGTGGCCAGACCCTCACCACAGTGGCCAGACTCTGCGACCCTCACCGTCACTTTGGATGTGGGGCTTCAGCAGGTCATTTGTAGGTCACAGTGTCCTTACTGTCACGCGGTCCTTGAGGTTTCGCGTCATTTCAGCCGCGAGGCCGTTCGGCTTTGAGCAGCTGGCGGCATCCAGACCCTGAAGCTGCGAGGAGCGCCCTCGGGCCCCAGGAGCCATGGCGCCCCCAGGAGGTCCATATCGGGAAGCTGAAGTCGCTCCTTGGTGGGATCCTTGGTGGGAGTCCTTATCAGCCCGGCCTAGCAAAACAGATGAGCCAAAGTTCAGGCGTTACAGCTCCGCACTCTTGAGTCCTGCCGGTCACAGACTTTGTTCCCAGCTCAGTGGTAATTGAAGACCCTGGTCGCTGCTCAGCAGGCTGCTTCAAAGAGCCACTCGCCTGGGAGGGCCGCAGCCTGGAGACTGACCGTAAGGATCTGAAGCCTGGGTTTTCCTGTGGGGCAGAGGAAAGGGTTCCACAGCAGGCAGTGAGGAGGGAGAAGGAAAAGGGAAGGCTGGGGACGGCAGGGGACTGCAGCTGTGACCTCAGGGGAGCTGTCCACATCTGGGTGTTGTCTGCTTCTGGGGGGAAGGTGCCCTGGTCAGAGGGAGGTCAGGAGAACGTATTCACATCCCCGGAGGCGCCCGTGAATGAGCCCCCTGTGAAGGCGCAGATGGTCCTTGAGGTAGCAGACACCGCCACCGGAAGCCCTCATCATCTTCCCAGGATGGCGACATTGGTTATCAATGACTTCAGTGATTTTAGAAGTCACCACACCAGTGTTTTCCTACAAGCTGTGAGCCGTCCAGCGGTAAACTCGCAACGCTGGAAGCTTTAAGGAGCCAGGAGAGACCAGGCACACGGGGCCCTCCGTGAATCCGGGCTTCAAACTGGGTTCACATCCCTTCCAATATCCACTTTGTTTCTCCAACTCGGGTGCCTAGAACGGCTTATTCAATTGGTTATTAGAGGCAATTTGACTTGGATCCGTCTCATGGAGCCAATTCAAACTGCATGTTTAACAATTTCAGTCCTGGCTGACTTAGCATAAAAATCTGCTCAAACATGTCCTTGGTATTTTATTAATTCTCTGTTTGACGTTAGCTTGGCAATTTTAGAAAACGATCTTCATCAGAGTTCTGGAAATTCTTACCCAGTGCAATGATAAGTCTTAAAGTTATCAGAAACCTGTATCTGTCAGAGACCTTTCCATGAACCTCACTGACAATAAAATACTTTAGGTCTATAATTGCTCAGGAAAGTAGCAGAATAACTTTGAACTATGGGTGAATGGTTAGACTTCTGTTTTGTTTTGCTTTGTTTTTGTTCTGCAATACTGGGGATAGAACCCAGGGGTTCTCTACCACTGAGCCACTTTTTATTTTTTATTTTGATACAGAGTCTCTTACTAAGTCACAGAGGCTGGCCTCAAACTTTCAAACTTTCAATCCTCCTGCCCCAGCCTCCCAAGTTGCTGGAATGACAGGCGTACACCTCTGTGCCCGGCTGAATGACAAGACTTAGCCTGGTCCTGGATAAAGATTGAATGAGAGTCCACTCATTACAATAATGGCACAACTTACTTGGTTGTCACTATTGTGTGCATCATTTTAACAGAATGGCTGGAGTAGCACGATATCAGGGCTATTCGGAGTTTCATGCCATTTCTGAAACATATATTGATAAAACTCACCCAAATACATCTTGAAGAAAGTCCAGCATTACTTACTCTTTGACAAGGCTTCTCATATAATTTAATATACCAAATAAGCCTAGTAACCTTAATCTCTTTGTTTCACAAGGTGAGAGACACATCTCTCAAGACTGTCCACAGTTAATTCTAGGTCAAAAATATTTGAATTAACTAATAGATTAAAATAGAATCACAGGTCACCTTGAAATAATGGTCATTCATTGAACCAGGGTGATAATTAAACACTTAAAATATAAACAGAGAAAGTTACATAGTTTTAGAAAAATCTTAGCATCCCAACAGAGGCCTCAGTTTTCTTAAGTGATCAAAACCCAATAAAGGTGACAGGGACACAGGAGACGATCTCGGTGAAACACAGCCTTTGTTCCGAGGCCAATTTCCTACCAAGAGTAGACTGATCCCCAAGAGAACGGTTTTTGCTTTAGCAAAGGGAACCAAATTCTAGTGCTGCATAAGTGCACTTCCAATATTGAAAAGCTTGGGATTCTAAGTTCATCTGGCTTGACGACACATGACATTCCTCATGGGGTTCCCCGCCGCAGGCCTTCCCCGACCTCCCCTCACCCCTTTTGTGTGTGTCCTGTGCGCTCCTCTCTCTGCTCTTGGAACAAGCCATCATTCCGTGTTGGGACAAAAATCTCTCTCTTTTCCTCTTAACAAAAACACATCTTCCACGCAAGGTGTCACTTATGAAAAACAATGCTTACTTTGTCCACGTATGGAATCATCCCTCTCGTTACTTCTAGTTTTAATGACCATGTATTGATTTCAAATTACCAAAAATAAAAAAAAAATTTTTAAAGCCTGACAGGATCATTGACAGATGTTTGCTAATTGACTTGTTCTTAGCAATTACACTTGAATTCTCCTGGAATAAGTTAGCCAGGGAAGGAATTCAGGAACCCCCTGGAAACATACGTACCAGGGGCGCCTGTTTTTGGTGTGATTAGTACTTTGAGCTAAAGGCACCTGAGAAGCAGCAAGGCGCAGAGTTTTCCTGAGCCCCCTCCATCTGTCTGGAGAATTCTACAAAGGGACTGGATCCCAGAGGACACAGCCAGGCCCGCCATAGCCACCGTCCAGTCCCACGACCTGCCTCACGTTGCCCAAAGCCATTCCCGCTGAGGAGGTTTTCTCACCCCTGACCATGTGCCCATCCCAGCAAGGGGCTGAGTCAAAGGACACTCGACGGACCTGCCCCATCAGTGCCCTGAGTGACAGTGAGCCAGGGGAGAGGTGGGCAGGGAGACCCCAAGGGGCGGCTGTAAAGGTCCCAGCAGCAAATGACCCAGGGGACCTGATGCCTGTCTTGTGACGCCACAGGACACGCGTTCCCTGTCCCTCCTGTGGAGGGCTATGGAGGAGACCCCTGCTGGGAAGGAGGGCAGACGACTTGGTCACCGATCGGCACCATCGGCCCCCGCATTCCACCAAAGGGACCCCTCCGTGGGTTTTCGGGCACCGTCCTGTTCCCAAGGCCACACAGGCAGCCGCAAGCTGCTCCACGGGTTGGGGTTGTCACATGGCCTTCTGTGGGTGGCACTGGGCCGGAAGGGCAATGACCGAAGCTCACAGGCACCTGCCCCAGGTGCCCACAGCGCAGGCGTCTGACTCCAGCCAACAGGGCCGCAGCTGCACCCAGGGGCCCAAGGAGCGTGTCTGGCTACCACCCCGAGGTTCAGGCCACTGGCTGCCACCCCAGCCCAACAGAAGCCCAGAGCCCAGTGCCCAGGGTGCACTGCAGCCTCTGGCGCCCACAGCCCAGTGCTCAGGGTGCACCGGCAGCCTCTGGCACCCACAGCCCAGTGCCCAGGATTCACCGCAGCCTCTGGGCTCCCTCCCTCCAGGCTTGGATCTGGTCCTCCTGCCTTCCCTCCCCTGGCGATCCTCCCACCCCAGGCACCGCCCTGCCGCGCCCTGTCGTTGAGCCGGCTGTTGCCCTAACCTTAGGTGATCTTGGCCCGGGGACCGAGGAGCCTCCTCGCCACCTCCAGCAACAGCTGCTCATTGTAATCAGATTTCAGACCTAAATACCATCACTTGCCAAGACAAAGATGGAAAGAGAAAGCCTGGAGAAGACCAAATGCTGCCAGGCAGGTGTGGTGGCACTCGCCACTGTCCCAAGCCGCTCAGGGCCTGAAGGCAGGACGATTGCAAGTTCAACACCCTTCCGGCAACTTAGCAAGACCTTGTTTCACCATAAAAAATAAGAAGGGCTGGGGATGTGGCTCAGTGGTTCGAATGCTTGCCTAGCATGCTCGAGGACTGCAAAAATTTAAAAATCAAAAAAATAAGTCAATGGTGCAGCTGGTTGCACAGACTTATCTTTTGATTATTGTTCTGAACTTGTGATTTTGACCGAGACACATAGGTGGTTAAAGAAACAGATTTAAGGGTTTGTCTAATGTAAATTGTTTTGTTTGCTTTTTGGGTTGTATAGGGCATGGAACCCAGGGCTTCGTGCATGCCAGGCTAGCCCTGTACTCCTGAGTTCTATTTCAGCCCTATAAACAAGTCTTTCCCACCTTTTCAAGGTGGGAAAGTAAGAAAAACACCCAGTGAATTCAGTGCAGGCAGAGGAGGGCAGGGAGGAAGATGGAAGGTTTGGTGAGAGCTGTCAATCAATGTAGACTATTTCCTCCCCCCATTAATTATATAAGTCTTCCATTTGCCTGTTATAAAGAGTCTTTTAAAAGAGACAAAAAATATTTTTTGAAGTATTTCTAGATGCTTCTGCTCATCAATAGGCATCCCAGGGTGAGCAGAATTTGAGAGCCCACTTTTTTATACACTTCTAAATTTTGGTATTGGGGACTAACCCAGGCCCTCATGCATGCTAGGCAAGGGCTCTTCCCTGGAGCTACACCCCAGCCTTTGTTTTATTCGGAGGCAGGATCTTGCCAAGTTGCCCAGACTGGCCTTGAACTTTCGCTTCTCCTGACTCAGCCTCCTGAGTAGCTGTAATTACAGGTGTGTGCCACCACGCCTGACTCTCTAATAGCTCTGTCCTTGGCTCTGAGATCCCTTGATCAGCTTAGCCAGTGGTTTTCCTGTTTCTGACCCACCTGGTCACACACCTGAAGCCTTTCTGCTGGACCCAGTCCTGTTTCTGTCATGACTTCCACTTTTGCTAGTGACCCATCAGCCACAGAAAAATCCCGAATGGTCACGTGCTCTCTGGCCCCACAGACTGGGGGGGGGCGGGACTTGTGAAAGGGGCGGAGTCCGACCTGAGGGTGCTCCCGGCTGCCCACCCCGGCTCGTCAGGGGCTGGGCAGCTCCCCTTCCTCAAGGTCTCAGGAGTTGCCAGCTGTGTCCTTGGGGCTTTATGTTTGGGCACCAAACTATGAGAAGACTTAACCGCTACCCATGTGAAGGTCCTGATGAACTTTTACGCACAATTCTAGAATCGGGTGGCCTCAGAACCTGGGCAGTTCCGGGAGACCAGGGCTGCCCATGGTCAGGCAATGCTTGTGGACGGAAACATGGGGTGACGTCCAGAGACAGCTTCACTGGTTATAGCTCGGCCTTTTGCCTTGTCAGCAGCGGCCTGCGACGGCCTCGGGTGCCTGGGCTGGGCCATCGGTACCCATGGGGGTGTGCCCGATCCACACCGACGCAAGTTGGAGGGCGTCCGCAGGCCCCAGTCATTTCACTTAACGGCCACCTCTCCCTCTCTCTCCTTGCCTCTCTGCGGCTCCTTCGGGGTGGCAGCTATGCCCACGTCACTCAAGGCTTCCAGGGACCCGGTGGCACAGAGCGACTCTTCCCTGACAGCATGTGTCCTGGGTTGCCGCACTGGTGTGGCTCACTGGGTCATGCCCAAAGAATCGCCAAGGCTGGGACGTGGCTCCCGACTGGCCGACCTGGGGTCGCGTGCCCTCCCTTGGGCAGAAGCAGACAGTGTTACTTCAGTCCTGTGGTGTCTGCACCTCCCCCAGGAACGAGGGGCTCTGTTATCAGAGGAAAGGGCGAGGGATGCCTGGCCTCTGCCCCCGCTCTGACACACGGGCAGCCGGCTGGCCAGCTGTAACCAGGTGGAGAAAACGTGCTCATCGAGAATTCCTAAGGGGAGTGGAGATAGGCTGGGGCTGGCTTGGCGGAGAGGGAACATCTCTGTGCCTGGGGCCTCCTTGGGTGCTCTTCCTGGGTCAGGCAGGCAGGAATGGAGGGTACCAGTGGCCGGATAGGGAGGCCAGGCTGGGCCTGATGTCGCCTCCTCTCTGTGCTCTGCCCTGACCTTCAGGGACAGGGTGATTCGTCACGGGCCCAGGATGACTGAATTTCTCATGAGAAAGTGGAATCTCCGTGATGATGGCATCTGAAGAGGGCAGGAGCCCACAGGCTGGTGGGCAACGGGACGGAGGCGACAGGGCTCCAGCTGCCCAGGCCTGAGAGTGCAGTCATGCCACGTCTTACCTAATCTGCCAGGGCCAGGAGGCCGAAGAGATCCGGAGGGCCCATGTGTCCCCCCAGAGTTCTGACTGAGGGTGGTGACACTGGGGCAGTGTCTCCCGCCAGCAGCCCGTGGAATCGTGGAATCGTTCTGGTGCACAGGCTGCCGGCTGCGCTGCTGGGGCTCAACAGCTCCGCTCCACTGACCCTCAGCTGCCCTTAGGGCCGACCCCGTGGGCTAAGGGCTCAGTCTCACACATGCCCACCGCAGCCCTGGGCCTTGTGTCCTGCTGACCAACCGGTTGCAAACTGGGGGCTCCCACGACCCCCTCCTCGGGGCCGTCATTTGCCAGCATGGCCCACGGGACTCAGGGAAACGCCTATTACAGTTCATTACGCGGGATACAGCTCAGAAATGGCCAGATTCAAACTGACCTTCATTTATTGTGGGCGACTGTGTCCAACTAGTGCCGAGAGTCTCAAATCATTCCGTTTAAGTTCTTAGACATCAGGAATATTTTAGCAGAATATATTAGCATAATTTTTTAAATTAAGTCTCACAGAAGAGCTAATGAATAGAAGTGCTCTGCTTTCCTCCTTCCTCCTTCCCATCCATCCTCCCCTGCCTCCCTGGAGGCAAACACATTTATATCTGGGTCTTCCAGCAATTTCCTTTTATTACTTGTGTGTGTGTGTGTGTGTGTGTGTGTGTGTGTGTGTGTGAGACTGGGGACTGAACCCAGGGGTGCTCTACCACTGTGCTACATTCCCAGACCTTTTTCAAAAATTTTACTTTGAGACAGGGTTTCATTGCCTAGGTTCTCACCAAGTTGCTGAGGCTGGCTTTGACTCTCAATCCTCCCGCCTCACACTCCTGAGCTGCTGGGTTATAGGTGTGCACTTCTGTACCCGGCCTCTTGCTAGTTCTTAACCCATTTGTTTTGGGCATTACTTGTTGACTTCCTGTTTTGTTTTTTGTTTAATACATTTTTTAAAATTTCTTTTTTGGTTGTAGGTGGACACAATACCTTTATTTTATACTAATGTGGTGCTGAGGATTAAACCCAGGGTCTCACACATACTAGGCAAGTGCTCTACCACTGAGCCACAACGCAACCCCACTTCCTGTTTAATAGATGAAAATGTAGCTCATTCTTTTTTTAATTAAAATATTTTTATTTTTACAGACACATTTTGATTCATTATACACAAATGGGGTACAACTTTTCATTTCTATGGTTGTACACAGTGTAGATTCACACCATTCATGTAATCATACATATATATATACACACATAGGGCAATACTGTTTCATTCTACTGTTTTTCCATTCCCACCCCCTCCCACTCCTTTTTCCTCTACACATCCAAAGTTCCTTCATTCTTTTCTCCCCCTGCCCCCATTATATATTGTCATGTACTTAATAGAGAAAACATTCTGCCTTTGGTTTTTTTGGGCTTGGCCTATTTCACTTAGCATGATATTTTCCAACTTCATCCATTTACCAGCAAATGCCATAATTTTATTATTCTTTATAGCTGAGTAATATTCCAGTGTGGTGTGTGTGTGTGTGTGTGTGTGTGTGTGTGTATCACAGTTTCTTTATTCATTTGTCAATTGAAGGACATCTAGGTTGGTTCCACAATCTGGCTATTGTGAATTGAGCAGCTATTGATATGGCTGCATCTCTGTAGTATGCTGATTTTAAGTCCTTTGGGTATAGGCCGAGGAGTGGGATAGCTGGGTCAAATGGTGGTTCCATTCCAAGCTTTCTGAGGAATCTGCACACTGCTTTCCAGAGTGGCTGCACTAATTTGCAGACCCACCAGCAATGTGTGAGTGTACCTTTTTCCCCACATCCTCTCCAACACCTATTGTTGCTTGTATTCTTGATAATCTCCATTCTAATTGGGGTGAGATGGAATCTTAGGGTAGTTTTGATTTGCATTTCTCTTATTACTAGAGATGTTGAACATTTTTTCATGTATCTGTTGATTGCTTGTAGATCTTCTTCTGTGAAGTGTCTGTTAATTTCCTTAGCCCATTTGTTGATTGGGTTATTTGTATTCTTGGTGGAGAGTTTTTTGAGTTCTTTATATATTCTGGAAATTAGTGCTCTATCTGAAGTATGAGTGGCAAAGATCTTCTCCCACTCTGTTGCTGATAGTTTCCTTTGCTGAGAGAAAGCTATTTAGTTTGAATCTATCCCAGTTATTGATTCTTGCTTTTATTTCTTGTGCTATGGGAGTCCTGTTAAGGAAGTCTGATCCTAAGCCAACATGTGGAAGATTTGGACCTACTTTTTCTTCTATAAGATGAAGGGTCTCTGGTCTGATTCCGAGGTCCTTGATCCATTTTGAGTTGAGTTTTGTGCAGGGTGAGAGATATGGGTTTAGTTTCAATCTGCTGCATATGGATTTCCAGTTTTCCCAGCACCATTTGTTGAAGAGGCTATCTTTTCTCTATTCCATATTTTTGGCACCTTTGTCTAGTACGAGAAAATTGTATTTATTTGGGTTTGTGTCTGTTTCCTCTATTCTGTACCATTGATCTACCTGTCTATTTTGGTACCAATACCATGCCATTTTTGTTACTATTGCTTTGTAGTATAGTTGAAGTTCTGGTATTGCAATATACCCTGCTTCATTCTTCCTGCTAAGGATTGCTTTAGCTATTCTGGGTTTCTTAATCTTCCAGATGAATTTCATGACTGCTTGCTCTATTTCTGTAAGGTATATCATTGGGATTTTAATTGGAATTGCATTGAATCTGTATAGCACTTTTGATAGTATGGCCACTTTGACAATATTAATTCTGCCTATCCAAGAACATGGGAGATCTTTCAATCTTCTAAGTCTTCCTCAATTTCTTTCTTCAATGTTTGTAGTTTTCATTGTAGAGATCTTTTACCTCTTTGGTTAGATTCATTCCCAAGTATTTTATTTTTTTTGGAGGGTGTTGTGAATGGAGTTGTTTTCCTCATTTCCCTTTCAGACGTTTCATCGCTTATGTATAAAAATGCTTTAGATTTATGTGTGTTGATTTTATTGCCTGCTATTTTGCTGAATTCATTGATGAGGTCTAGAAGTTTTCTGGAGGATTTTCTTGGATCCTCTAAATAGAGGATCATGTCATCAGCAAATAGTGACAGCTTAAGTTCCTCTTTTCCTATTCGTATCCCTTTAATTTCTTTAGTCTGTCTAATTGCTCTGGCTAGAGTTTCGAGGACAATGTTGAATAGAAGTGGTGAAAGAGGACATCCCTGTCTTGTTCCTGTTTTTAAAGGGAATGGTTTCAGTTTTTCTCCATTAAGAATGATGTCGGCCATGGGCTTAGCATAAATAGCCTTTACAATGTTCAGGTATGTTCCTACCATCCCTATTTTTTCTAGTGTTTTGAGCATGAAGGGGTGTTGTATATTGTCAAATGCTTTTTCTGCGTTAATTGAAATAACCATATGATTCTTATCCGTAAGTCTGTTGACATGATGGATTATGTTTATTGATTTACAGATGTTAAACCATCCTTGCATTCCAGGGATGAACCCCACTTGATCGTGGTGCACGATTTTCTTAATATGTTTTTGGATACGGTTTGCCAATATTTTGTTAAGGATCTTTGCATCTATATTCATCAAGGATATTGGTTTAAAATTTTCTTTCCTTGATGTGTCTTTTCCTGGTTTGGGTATGAGGGTGATATTAGCTTCATAGAATGAGTTCAGTAGGGTACCCTCCTTTTCTATTTCCTGGAATACTTTGAGAAGAATTGGAATGAGTTCTTCTTTGAAGGTCTTGTAGAACTTGGCTGAGAATCCATCTGGTCCTGGCTTTTCTTGCATGGTAGGTTTTTAATGGCTTCTTCTATTTCATTGCTTGATATTGATCTGTTTAAATCGTGTGTGTCCTCCTGGTTTAGTATGGGAGGAGCATATGTCTCTAGAAATTTGTCAATGTCTTTGGTATTTTCTATTTTGATGGAATACAGATTTTCAAAGTAGCTTCTCATTACGTTATGTATCTCAGTGGTGTCTGTCGTGATATTTCCTTTTTCATCACGAATTTTAGTAATTTGAGTCTTCTCTTTCCTTCTCTTTGTTAGTGTGGCTAAGGGTTTGTCTATTTTGTTTACTTTTTCAAAGAACCAACTTTTTTTGTCAATTTTTTGAATAGTTTGTTTCAATTTCATTGATTTCAGCTCTGATTTTAATTATTTCCTGTCTTCTACTACTTTTGGTGTTGTTCTGTTCTTCTTTTTCTAGGGCTCTGAACTGTAATGTTAGGTCATTTAGTTGTTGACTTTTCATTCTTTTCTGGAATGCACTCCATGCAATAAATTTTCCTCTCAGTACCGCTTTCATAGTGTCCCAGAGATTTTGATATGTTGTATTGTCATTCTCATTGACTCCTAAGAATTTTTTTTATCTCCTCTCTGATGTTTCTGTTATCCATGTTTCATTCAATAGCATATTATTTAGTCTCCAGTTGTTGGAGTAATTTCTCTTTTTAAATTTGTCATTGATTTCTACTCTCAGTCCATTATGATCTGATAGAACACAAGGCAGTATCTCTATTTTTTTGCATTTCCTAAGGGCTGCTTTGGGGCATAACATATGGTCTGTTTTTGAGAAGGTTGCATGTGCTGCTGAGAAGAAAGTGAATTCACTTGTTGATGGATGGAATATTCTATATATGTCTATTAAGTCTAGGTTATTGATTGTGTTACTGAGTTCTATGGTTTCTTTGTTTGGTTTTTGTTTGGAAGATCTATCCAGTGGTGACAGCGGTGCATTAAAGTCACCCAGAATTATTGTGTTGTGGTCTATGTGATTCCTGAAATTGAGAAGGATTTGTTTGGTGTACAGGGATGCACCATTGTTTAGGGCATAAATATTTACTATCGTTATGTCTTCCTGATTTATGGTTCCCTTAAGCAGTATGAAATGTCCTTCTTTATCCCTTCTGACTAACTTTGGCTTGAAGTCCACTTTATCTGATATAAGGATGGAAACACGCGCTTTTCTACTGAATCCATGTGCATGGTAGGTTTTTTCCCATCCTTTCACCTTTAGCCTGTGGATGTCTTTTTCTATGAGAAGAGTCTCTTGCAGGCAGCATATTGTTGGGTCTTTCTTTTTAATCCATTCTGCCAGTATATGTCTTTTGATTGATGAGTTTAGGCCATTAATGTTCAGTGTTATTATTGAGATATGATTTGTATTCCCAGTCATTTGGGCTTATTTTTGGTTTTTAAGTTGGCTTGGTTTCTCCTTTGAGTGGTTTTTCTCTAAGGTAGTTCCTCCCTTTGCTGACCTCCATTGTTGTTTTTCATTTCCTCCTCATGGAATATTCTGTTGAGACTCTTCTATAGTGCAGGCTTTCTATTTGTAAATTCTTTTAACTTTTGTTTATCATGGAAGGATTTTATTTCATCTTCAAATCTGAAGGTTAGTTTTGCTGGGTATAGGATTCTTGGTTGGCAACCATGTTCTTTTAGAGCATGAAATATGTTGTTCCAGGCCCTTCCAGCTTTTAGAGTCTGGGTTGAGAAGTCTGCTACTATCTGTATTGGTCTCCCCCTATATATCATCTGATGTTTTTCTCTTGCGGCCTTCAAAATCCTATCTTTATTTTGAATGTTAGGCATTTTCATTATAATGTGCCTTGGCGTGGATCTGTTGTGATTTTGTGCATTTGGTGTTCTGTAAGTCTCTTGTATTTGATTTTCCATTTCATTCTTCAGGTTTGGGAAATTTTCTGATATTATTTCATTGAATAGGTTGTTCATTCCTTTGGTTTGTATCTCTGTGCCTTCCTCAATCCCAATAATTCTTAAATTTGTTCTTTTCATGATGTCCCATAGTTCTTGGAGATTCTGTTCATGATTTCTTACCATCTTCTCTGTTTGGCCAACTTTATTTTCAAAAGATTAAATATTTTGTCTTCGTTGTCTGAGGTTCTGTCTTCCAAGTGGTCTAGTCTTTTGGTGATGCTTTCCATTGAGTTTTTTATTTGGTTTATTGTTTCCTTCATTTCAAGTATTTCCATTTGGGTTGTTTTGTTTTTGTTTTTGTTTTTGTCTTTAGAATCTCTATCTCTTTGTTGAAATGATTTTTTGCTTCCTGCAGTTGTTCTTCAACTGCTTATTGGGATGATCATTCATTGCCTGCATTTGCTCTCTTATCTCATCCTTTGCCTCACGAATCATCTTAATCATGTATAACTGAAGTCCTTTTCTGACATTTCTTTTACCATACTGTCATCGGATTCTATTAATATAGAATCTAGATTTGTTTGGATCGTTTTCTTCCCTTGTTTCTTCATGTTGTTCATGTATCCTCCCCTCTAGCAGTGCAGATCTGGGGTATTGCAGATTCTCCCCCTTATAGGCTTATAGTAGCCCTATTGATTTCCAAAAATCTCTTTAAGGGGAGATCAATATTAGCAGTGCCCAATTCAGACAGTATGCAATCCTAGACCAAATAGCCCCTATGAGGACATTAATAATAATGTCATAATAAACAGAATGAGTTCAAATATTGTCTTCAGTATAGCAAAGAGATTTGCAATAAGGTCTGCAGTTTCTAACAGAGGCCAAAGAGAATGCAGAGGGATGTAGGTTGCAGCTGTTAATGGGACAAGAAAAGAATATACAGAAGTTCTAGATTAGAAAGGATGAGAGTGTAATCAAAAGAAATTGGATGTTAGCATGCAAAAAGGGAGAAAGAGACTCTGAGGGAACAGGTAAACAAAAGGAAAAGAGAGTAAGAAAAGTAAAGAAATAAAAACAAAATTGTTCAATATGGAGAAAAAAGAAAATCTACACTATAACAGTCATATAGTAGTCAAACCTTCCAGTCTTCAGTAGCCTGATGCATGAGAGGTACCTGACAATGAGCTTCCAGTCTCCAGCAGGCGTCTCAGGATGGGGCGCCTAAAGATGGGAGCTACAGCCTCTAGGACTATCCAAGATGGCCGCTCTGGCTTCCAAATGTGTTGGCAAATGGGGAGCTACAGCTCAGGGGTGGACGTGGTCAGCTGAAGGTCCTGGAGGTAGGGTGCAGTTGGTCAGGTAGGGATCCTGGAGGTTGGGTGTGTTTGGTGTGGTTGTGGGATCCTGAAGGCTGGGTGCAATCAGTGGTCTGGGGTCCCAGTGTGATAGGGCGCAGTCAGTTGGTCTGGGGGTCCTGGTGGCAGGGAGCAGTCAGTCGATGTGAGGGCCCCAGAGGCAGGGAGTGATCGGTCGGGCTGAGGGATCCTGGAGACGGGGCTCAGTCAGTCTGGCCAGGGGTCCTACGGGGCTGGCTGTTGTCTCAAAATGGCCTGTTTGGGTCTCTTACATGCTGTGTCTGGGGATGTCCCTGGCCTAGCTTCACAGTTGGGTGGGGGCACATGGGGACTGGTTTCTACAGGTAAAGGGGATCTGCAGGTGACCCTGGCAGCAGTGGACCATTGTTTCCAGCACCCAGAGGACAGAACTGCCCACGTCAAGAGCAGATCTGAGTCAGATCCGAGTGCATTTGTGTTTCCAGGGATCTAAAAACACTTTCCCATGAAAAAAACAGTACTCGTTTGAAAAAACCTACTGCTGCCGGGGTGCCTCGCCACTCCTCCCCGGCCCCCAAACCTCACTCTTGGACCTGCTGAGTGAAAGGAGCTAGAAGATGGTGAGAAGGCCAAACCCTTTCCAACCTGGGCTTCCGAACCAGGGTCTGATCCCACCTGGGGAGGAGAAGCCCACACGGGACGGGCGTTCAGGCGGTGGAGCACTGAGGCGGACCCGTCCATCGTGCTAAGTGCCTGGACACGGTCACCCAGAGCAGGGGGCCTGGGAGGGGATCCGCCCTGGCTCTCCTCAGGGAGAAGCAGCAGGTTCAATGAGAAGGGTGTGTGTGCGGCGTGGCCAGGAGCCCTCCCTCTGCTCTGAGGCACGGGCAGCGTCCCTGGCTGCCCAGGCCCCTCGGGCCATGTTCCAGGAGCACCTCAGTGGGTTCCCCTCTGGCCTGGACTCCACACCTGGTGCTGATGCTGGATGAGCCGGGCACTGCAAGGGGACCAGGGCTGCTATAAAGTTGCTATAGCAACTGCCCTGAGGAGGCAGACTAGGTGTCATTAGAATCAGCTTCTGATGCTGCAGCTCAGATCCCTATCTGATCAGGGCTCGGCAAAGTTCCTGTAGAGGGTAGGTGGTGGAACCTTAGAGAACCACCAAACTCGGCTGTAATCTCCCATTCCTGTTCTCGAAGTCCGAAAGCAAACACAGATGCCACTTCGATGCGCCATCTTGGGTGGCTCCAGTGGGGCTCCATTTACGAAAGCAGGCCAGGGGGCAGCAAGTCTCTCCCCTCGTCACTTCATCCTTTGGTTTTTAGTAACTTTTACATTTATTTTTTATTTTTGGGAGATGGGAGTCTCATTATGTTACCCAGGTTGGTTCTGAACTCCTGGGTGATCCTCCCGCTCATCCGCCCCAGTAGCTGGGACCACAGGCATGTGCCACTGTGCCCCAATTCACACCTTTCTGTTCCTTAAATTTATTTTCCTCCTTCAGTCTTTATACATCCTATGATTCATCCCATCTGTTACTGACTTTTGCAATCATTGTTTTATACACATCGACTAATTATTCTGGGTAACTTCCCATTTCCTATTGCCAGCCACTGGTCTACCCTTGCATATTTCTTTCTTCTTCCTTTTTATTTGGGGGTGAGTATTGGAGGTTGATCCCAGGGGCCTTAACCACTGAGCCACATCTCAGCACGTTTTAATATTTTATTTAGAAACAGGGTCTTGCTGAGTTGCTTAGGGCCTCGACGAGTTACTGAGGCTGGCTTTGAACTCGTGATCCTCCTGCCTCAGCCTCCTGAGCTGCTGGGGTTACAGGTGTGTGCCACTGTGTCTGACTAGATTTCTTTGTAAAGATTCCAAAAATATGCAAGAACTATTTTCTGAAAAAATATAAAACAGTGCTTAAAGCAATTAAAGAAGTACTCAGGAGACTAGGCAGGAGGATTGCAAATCTGAGGCCAATCTCAGGAATTTAGGGAGACTCCTAGCAACTTAGTGAGACCCTATCTCAAAAGAAAGAATAAAAAGGACTGGAGATCAAGAAATAAATAAACAGACAGACAGACAGAAAGATGTACCAATACTGTTCTGCTGCTGGCTTGTTCTGCAGAGCTGGGGATGGAACCCAGGGTCGTGCACGTGCTAGGCAAGCATGCAGGCACTCGACCACTGAGCCACACCTCCAGCCCAACCAAGATTCTTAAGGTGTCAATTTTCCCCAAATTGCACTAAAGATTAAATATAATCCTAGTCGGACTTTCAAACAGATTCTAAGATTTACAGGGAAAAGAGAAGAACAGAACTTTTCAAGAGCCCGCCACCATTTGCCAAGGTAGGCTCGCATAGTCTGCGGCCACAGATGCACACGGGAGTCCAGGGGCTTCACAGAACAGAAGCTTACTTCTCACCCACAGCACAGTCTCATGCAGAGTGAGGGCCGTCCCGGGTGGCGCCCCTCAGGCGTGGCTCACGTACCCTGGCCCTTTTCACCTGTGCTTCTGCAGCTCTTTGAGGCTTTCTTGGGGTCCAGCATCCAAGCCAAAGAATAAAGAGGGTGACTAGTGAGGAGACCGTAGGGGACACTTCATGGGCAGTCCGGGAACTCGTCACAGGTCACTTCTGTCTACAATCCACAGCCTAGCACCTAGTCACATGGTCTTGGCCTATGTGCAAGGGAGTCTGGGAAATGTGATTTTATTTTTCAATGCTCAGTGAGATGGTGCGCAGATACCCAGGTCATCCCACGTACCTTTATAGCAAAAAGCACCAGTGTCTTCCTTCACAGATGACATCATCTTAGAGAATCCGTAAAACTAGAACTTGTGAGTACGGCAAAGCCATGGATCCCAACACCAACAATTATAAGTTTATAGGCTGGCGTTATGGTTTGGACAGGAGGTGGCCCCCAAAAGCTCACCTGTGAGACAATGCAACAAAGTTCAGAGGAGAGATTGGGTGGTGAGGGTCTTAACCCATTCAGTGAATTAATCCCCTGCTAGGGATTAACTGAGTGGTAACTGAAACCAGGTAGCGTGTGGCTGGAGGAGGTGGACATTGGGGGCGAGGCTTTGCGGTGTATGTTTTGTATCTGACAAGTGGAGTCTCTGCTTCCTGATCACCATGTGAGCTGCTTCCCGCCACCACATTCTTCTGCCATAATGTTCTGCCTCACCTCCCACCCCAAGGGATGGAACCAGCTGTCTATGGACTAAGACCTCTAAAGCTTTTCCTCCCCTAAAATTGTTCTGGTCAGGTCCTTTTAGTCACAGCAGTGAAAAGGCTGATGAACACAGCTGGCAACCAAGACTATAAAATGAAAATTTAAAAACAATCACAGATTTTAAAGAAGCTTCTAGAGGTTACTAGAATTAACAAGTATGTTAAGTATGTAAGGGCAAGCAGTACAGTCAATATTTTTTAAAAATCAATTATGCTGGTACATACATAAAAATGGAAAATGAAATTTAAAATATATCATTTATCATGGTATCAAAATCATGAATACACAGAGATAAGTTTAACAAAATAACACAAGATCTATATTCTACAAAAGTATAAAACATAGCTAAGGGAAAATAAAGAAGACCTAAATAAACGAAGAGATATACCAATATTATTAAGATGTTAATTTTCCCCAAATTGTACTAGAGATTAAATATAATCACATTTGGAATTCTAAAAGGATTCTAGATTTTATAAGGAAAAAGAAAAGAATTAGAACAACCAGAAAAGTTTTTAAAAGAATAAAATTAAAGGACACTCATACCTGATTTTTAGGTATTATAAAGCTACAAAATTAAATATAATGTAGTGTTGAACAGACAAAAACATAGGTCAATATAATAGAATGTAGAGTCCAGAAGTACACCCACATATATATGGTCAACTGATTTTTTTATAAAACTGCAAAGGTAAGTTAATGAAGAAAGGACGGTCTTTTCAACAAATCATGCTTGAACAACTACACACCTGTATGCAAAAAAATATATCCTCAACCCATACTTTGCATCATATATTATAGTAGTTGACTTTCCATCACTATAGCAAAATACCTGAGATAATGAAGTTATAAAGAGAAGAGGTTTTGGCTCATGGTTTTGGAGGTTCTGGTCCATGATTGGTTGGCCCTGTTGCTTTGGGCCTATGGTGAGGCAGCACATCATGGCAGGAGTACACATGGCAGAGCAAACCACTCACCTCATGGCCAGGAAGCAAGAAAGAAGAGATGGGGTCCTACAACCCCCATCAAAGATAAGCCCCCTGTGACCTAAGAGCCTTCACCAGGTTTCCTAAAGGTTCTACCGCCTCCCAATGGTGCCACCCTGTGGACCAAGCCTTTAACGCATTGACCTTGGGAGACATTCAGTGTCCATAACTGCACCATGCATAAAATTCAGAGAGAACACAGGCAGAAATGTGAAACTTCAAAGTATAATTTGTATAAGAAAGCATAAAATACGTCTTCAAAAATTTCTGAGATGTTATCTCATTATGTTGCTCAGACTGGTCTTGAACTATGGGCTCAAGAGATCCTCCTCTTTTAGCCTACTGCGTAACTGGACCTGCAGGTGTGCACCACCATCAGTTCACAAATCTTCTTCTTTTTTTTCTTTTGGATTAGGGAAGATTTCTTAGATATGACCAAAAACATAATTAATAAAATCAAAACATTGATATATTTTACTTGATTGTATTAGTCTGTTTTGTGTTGCTTTAAATGACTGGGTCTGCGTAATATATAAAGAAAAGAGGTTTCTTTTGCTCACAATTTGGTAGGCTGAACATGTATGATCAGGTGGCCCTGTCGATTTGGTCTCTGGTGAGGCTTCGTGGTGGGCGGCATCAAATGGTAAGAGATCCCGTGGTGAGAGGAAGCCAGAGAGATTCAGCAGCCAGGGTGGATCTTTGTATAACAGCTGCCTTTGCAGGAGCTAGGCCCCCACTAAAACTACATTAGTTCCATCCAAGAGCAGCAAAGAACCCCAACAGCCTCACCCCCCCACTAACCCTCACCTCTTAAAGGTCCCACCACCTACACACTGGGGACCCATCTCCCTGCACAAGAAATTTCGAGGGTCACACTTCAACCACATCCAAGTCATATCATTAATCAAAATTAAGAATGTCTGCACTTAAAAAACAATTTGTTAAGAAAATGAAAAGACGAGTCAGAGTGGAAGAAAATATTTTTTAAAGTCACATCTGATTAAGGATTTATATCCAGATGATGTGAAGACTTCTCAAGTCTGAGAAACAGCAAAACCTAGAGTTCAATTAAAAATGGGTAGACGATTCCAAATGACACTTCAGCAAAGAAGACATACTGATGGCAAGTAAGCACACAAAAAGATATTCAGCATCAGCTGGCATGGTGGCGCATGCCTGCAATCCCCGCAGCTCAGGAGGCTGAGGCAGGAGGACTGCAAGTTCACGGCCAGTCTCAGCAACTTAGACCCTGGCTCAAAATAAAAAATCAACAGGACAGGGAATGTGGCTCAGTGGTGAAGTGCCCCTGGGCTTAATCCCCAGGACCACCAAAAACAAAACAAAACAAAAACCCAAAAAAGCACTAACAACCTATGAGACTGGCTCAGGAAAAGCAACAATACTAAATGCTGATGAGGATGGGAAACAGCTGGAGCCTTGCAGTGCTGGTGGGACGGTCAAGGGCTCAGCCACTGGCAAGGTGGCACTTACAATATGACTCAGTAATCCTGCTCCTAGGATTTTCTCCAAGACTGTGAGGACTCAGCTTTACATAAGCTGCGAGCGATCCTTCGAGGCAGAGTTAGTCATAATTGCTGCGAACCCTACCCTCCAACCACTGAATGGATAAACAAACTTCATTCAATGTAGTATGACTCAGCGACAAAAAGCAAAGAACTAACAACCCTCCAAGAGCGTGAGTGAATTTCAAATGCATTACTTGAGAAAAGCGAGACTCCAGATTCTACAGATGGTATGGTGCCATTTCTCCCACACACTGAAAAGATAAATCTACCAGGAGAGAAAGCAGATGGGTGGTGGCCGGGGGCTAGAGGCAGGGGGAGGGCCAGCACATACATATATATGAATGATAAATATTTCCCATGATTTGGTAATGTATCTATACCTATATCTGAGGGTCCAGGGTTCAAGCCCCCATTTGGACCCCAACTGTCAGAACCCGCGTGGCTATTAATTCTGAACCTGAGGGGTGATGAGGGGATGAAGAAAAGACTAACAGACACAGAGACAGAAAAAGCTGGGGCCAGGTGGTTGAGCCCAGCCCTGGTGAGGCTCCACGGACACCAGAGCTAGCTCAGCTCATTTGTTGCATAGGTTTTGTCATCAGATCTATCTATTTATATATTATATATGTCCCATGAGCACTCACGAAATTGCCCAGACTGGCTTCAAACGTTCAACCCTCCTGCCTCAGCCTCCAGTGTAGCTGGATCACAGGTATGCACCACCTTTCCTAGCAACACATCGATCTAATTCTCCACACTAATAAAATATAGGAGAAACTGTGTAATAACATGAAACAAGGTAGAGAAAGCTCTCCATGAGATTGTTACCTATTAATGAGACACATTCTTACTAAACCAGCAAGAGAAGGGAATTTCTTGAACTGATGAGGCTTCCATGCCAAAAATCTGTGGCTGGTAGACAGGGTGGTCCTCAGCCTCAATCTGAGGTGGGACAGAAAGAGGGAAGGTAGGGAGGAAAGAGACAAGAGGGAAGGAAAAAGAGACTGTAGCTCTAAATCTAAAAGCTCCATGATCAAACTTACTCCCAGATCTGATTTTCCTCTAGGCCAGCCTCTCCGAAATTTCTGAGGAATCTACAAATGTTAGAGTTACTGTAAATTTACTCGTCTATAAAAGTTGCATCATTTTGATTGAAGCTTAAATGCACTGTTCACCTATGCAATGTGTTTTCAGATTAGATAAAATAAATATGCATCTTACAAAATCTGTACTATAAGCACATTCTAAGCATTAACTAGGTATCGAAGATAATGTCCACCTCGAGCTCTGGAAAGTATCAGATCATCACAAACATCTTGTGATGCATGATCAAAGAACTGAGTTCACCAGGCTGATGTTCCCACACACATCCCCAAGTTCACCCCTTGTAAAGTTTCCTTTAAAGATGAGTTGTAGCTAGAAGAGGTGGCACATGCCTGTAATCCCAGGAACTCAGGAGGCCGAGGCAGGAGAATCCCAAGTTCAAGTCCAGCCTGGGCAACTTAGTGAGACCCTGTCTCAGAATAAACAATAAAAAGGGTAGGGGATGTGACTCAGTGATAGAGTTCTCCTGGTTTCAATCCCTAGTACCTCAAGGGGGAAAAAAAAAAAAAAGACACAAAGTATCTAGAATGTAGAAGAATGAGCCAAATTTTTTTGACAGGACACTACTAAAGGAAAGAGAAGAGAATCTGAATAAATAAAGAAATATTCCCTCCCTGGGTCAGAATTGAAGGGCAATATAGTGAAATGTGCATGTTCCCCACATTCATCTCCTGATGTCATATGATTCTAACCAAAGTTCCAGTTGGAGTTTCCTGAGAGATTTGATAAATATACTACAACATTTTGATAAATGAACAAATATTAAGAAATAACTAATACACAAATAACTAAGAAACGTTTTAAAAAATAAAAGAAAGAAAAGTCTGGAGGGTATGCTTTCTCCTCCCAGATTTATAAAACCAAAGTAATAAAAACATTTGTGGCATTGGCACAAGAACAGACAAGTAGAGGAAGAACAGAAGAGAAGAGAGGACCCGCAGGCGTGCTGGCAGGGATAGGCACTTGGCATCTGATAAACCCCATGATGGCATGGGAGAGGACAGCTCTTGATGTGCAGAAAACCAAAACTGGATTCCTAGCTAACAGCGCATGCAAAGGTGGCCTCTAGATGGGTCAAAAGACAAAATTAGTAAAAGACATTGGGATAGTAATGAAAGACGTGAAGCTTCAAAAGCACAACACGCAAGCACCAACTACCACTTTCTGCAGAAAAATAAAAATTTTAAAGGAAACTTGATGAATTTGATTATGCTAAAATGAAGAGTTTTGTTTAATGAAAAGACACCTTAGGCAAAGTTAAGAGGCAGTTGACAGAAGGTGTTTGTGAAGCATAAAGCCAAAGACATTAATAAATAGAATAAACGAAGATCTTAGGAAAGTCAACAGAAAGTCGGCAACAACCCCAAAGAAAATGGCCGAGGATATGAACAGCACATCTCCAGAAGACAAACTAAATCCAATGAGCACAGGACGAGTCGATCCAAACCCTTAGGAATGAGAAATGGGGCAGAAGGGGTCCAAGAGCTGAGTGTCCGACCAACAGTGGGGCGGGTGGCAGGCGGGGCTTCGAAGACACCTGGTTCTACGTCCGCAATTCTAGGGTTCCACACCTGGGCTTCAGCGGTTCCACCAGGGGCTCCTCCCGGCAGTGCGGTGCAGACACTGGCAGAAGTGAGTGCGGAGTGGTGGAAAATCACGAAAACGGATGCGTGCAAATGACAGGGGCGCTGCCCAGACCCGCGATGACGCTGGACCAGGAAGTGCGGCGCATGGTCGCCCCCAGCCACGCTTGCCTGCGACCAAGAGCTTGCAGGCCGACAGGAGGGCCCAGGACCCGCTGTGGGGGAGAGAGGGAGCCCGCAAGTTTCAGCGACCCGTGGGAATATCTCCCGGTCTTAGGGTACAGGGACAGGGTGGAAAATGCTCCTGTACATCCCAGTGCGAATGGGGAAACTGAGTTGGGCTAATCTAAGCGGTCAGAGCGCTAGAAGTGAGAAGAGGACAGTGTCCTGGGCTAGGGTAGTGGCAGGTGAGGGCGGGGGGAGTGGGAGGGGTGAGAACCAACCATGTGTACCCACATCTCCTGCTTTTATGGCCCAGATCCTGCTTCAGCCTGTACAGGAGAGACCAGGGCAGGAGACAGGGGCCTCAGGAGCAAGCAGTCCCAGCTAGAGGAAGGGCAGGAGGTCCCCTGCCCCTGGCAGCTCTGGACGGCTCAGAGGAGGAGGCCTCTGTGCTGCCTGTGGGGAGGGGGTGGGGGGGGGAGAAAGAATGAGCTTGTGAGTGTGAATAGCTTTTGTGTGTGTGGATGTGTGGTCTGAGTGTGTGACAGCAAGCTGTGAACCCGTTGTGTCTACTGGCTTGTGTTCCTGCAGGGGGATGTTACTTTTGAAAGGGCAGCAGAATTAGATGCAAGGAAACAAAGTAGCAAAAAGGGCACAGCTTCCAATGTTTTCGATATAAAACTACAACATATTATCTTTGCTTCCCCGCCTCCCCCCAACTCGTTGAATTCCCAGCCTTGAGGGTTGGAGAAGGTGAATTTCAGATTGCTTTTAGCTCAGGTCAAATAAGCAATTTAAACTCTTGAAAACAAACAAACAAACAAAAAAGATGAAAGCAGATGAGCATGTTGAGGAAGGAGCCGCTGGCCGGACCCGCAGGGAAGAGGCTGGCGAGTGGGAACGGCATGGGGAGCCCGGGCAGAGGCACACAAGACAGAACTGGAGAGGGCTCTCTGTCCCAGGCACAACCTCGGCCCAGCCCTTCCTGGGCAGGATTTTACCTCTGTCCTCAAACAGTGTCTGTCCCTGCTTGTACCACCTCTGGCTGGGTCATTTCTAGAGGGCCCCACCCTCTGACCCCTCACCAGGTGGCACAGGGGGAGAGCAGCCCCTGGCCAGCTCTCGGGGTCCCTCCGGGCGGGGCCTCTGCGGGCCGCACGTGCAGGCGCAGGCGGGCGCAGTTCTGTCCCCTCCCGCCTTCCCCGCTGCTGGCCAGTCAGGAAATGCCCGCTCCATCTTCCACACGCTTCTACCCGCGGTCTTTGATCAAGCGCCTCCCCCGACCCGGATCTCTGCTCTGGGCGGGGTGTAGACGAGAAAGAATCGAGAAGGGCCCTCCTGATCACCCGGGGCTCATTGAGGCGCCTGCTGGGGACCCCGCGCCACAGGCGCCTGGCCTCACGAGGCCCAGCAGGGAACATGTGACCCCAACGCTGCTGACTCGCTCGGCGGGGCTGCGGATGGCGGCGGGGGCGGCGGGGTCGTCGCTCGGCGGCCAGCGCGGTGACTCAGCAGCAGGGGCGGGGCGGGGCGGGGCGCCCCTTATAAGGCGCGGCCACCACTGGGCCTGCGCCGAGCTTTGCCGCCGTCGTCCCCGCAGCGCTGGTCCCGCTCCGCCATCTACGCAGCAGCCAGTGAGTCCGCGTCGCCTGGTCTCCAAGGGCTCCCAGCGCGCGGTTGTCGCGGGGCCCGGGTTCCCCGGGGACTCGGAGCTCCCAGCACCGGGCAGCCCGCACCCAGTGTCGGGAGTGGGACTCAGGGGTCTCAGGGCGTCCCCAGCGCGGAGCTGGGAGCTCTCAGGGGGCCCAGAGCAGGGACGGGCCTAGGGGAAGGGGGTGGGTGCACCCTCCTCCCAAGTCCCCACTGCCCGGATCTGACAGTCTTCTCTTGCCCACTCCAGTGCCGCCCTACACCATTGTCTACTTCCCGGTTCGAGGTAGGGGCCTGTGGCCGGACAGAGGGGAGGCACGGGGCGGTATCTGCAGCCCATGGCCCCTCGCCCACCTGGGAGAGACCCCAACCCACCCTTGTCCCTCCATGTGGCTGCAAGGCTGTTTCCTTTGCCATGCCCAGTCCCCTCCCCAGTGTTCTGTGAATCAATAGGAATCTCTATTCCCATGTCACCTCCCCTCACTCCTGATCCCTCCTCTGGTGGCCCTGAGCCTGGGTATCTGGTCTGTCCTCAAACCCCTGTCACGTTGGGACCCAGGGCGATGTGAGGCCATGCGCATGCTGCTGGCAGACCAGGGCCAGACCTGGAAGGAGGAGGTGGTGACTTCAGATACCTGGCTGCAGGGCTCACTCAAGGCCTCCTGTGTGAGTGACCACACTTCTGTGGCATTGTGTGCTGGGCCTTAGAGGGGCTGCCACTAGGTGAGCAGCAACCAGGCTGGAGCCCCTCATGGAACTATATCTCCCCCCAGGTGTATGGGCAGCTGCCCAAGTTCCAGGATGGAGACCTCACCCTGTACCAGTCCAACGCCATCTTGCGTCACCTGGGTCGCTCCTTGGGTGAGTCCTGAGGACCATAGGTGCCCCCCAGAGTCTTCCTCCAGTCTGGAGTGGATGCAGCTGAGATGCCCAGAGGCTGCACCCTTTGCACAAGATGCTGCCCAAGCCCACCTGCCCGCCTTGCCCTGGGCCAGGTTGCCTCTCGCAGGCTGAGCACCTCTGGTGTGTTCGGCTTAGTTGTGGCCACAGACTGCCACATGCCTGTGGGTGGGCACACTGGTGACTTGTGTCGGTAAGTACCAGTCATGCTGTCTGCTCCCTTAACCCCCGCAAGGGCTCTATGGGAAGGACCAGCGGGAGGCGGCCTTGGTGGACATGGTGAATGACGGCGTGGAGGATCTCCGCTGCAAATACGCCACCCTCATCTACACCAACTACGTGAGCTGGGCTCTGGGCTGGGTGCTGGGTAAAGGAAGAAAGGGGTTTCTTGTGTCCTGACACCCCCAACTCATGTGGTTCTGTTGATCCCTGTGCCAGCTGGGGCTGGTCAGGCTCAGTGCTGGGACCCAGGGTCCATCATGGGCAAAGCATCATCCTCATTACCCAGGGACAAGCCAGACAAGTAACAGTGGGGATGGCAGAGTGTGGGCACTGGAGGCCTCTGGCAAGACATGGATCCCATGGCCTGGGCTGGGCCAGGGCTTCCTGAAACAGCCTGAGGAGGAGGATCTGTAACCAGTTTCTGGAAGGAGGTGCTGGCAGTTTCCATGGGCCAAGATCTGCATGCAGATCTGGAGCACTTAGGGACCAAGGGCCGGTTTAGCAGAGGTGAGGAGATAGAGTTGGGGACAGCAGGCCAGGTCCTGAAGGCCTTGGACTCTTGTGTGGGCAGCGGGACCATCAAGGATTCTAAGCAGGCTGTCTGGTTGGGAGATCTAGAAGAATCCTCCAGAGAAGCCAGCTGGGAGGCCTTTGCAGACTCTAGTAGGGATAGAAAGGTGGACAGAGTGGAGGAGAGTTGGCTGAAGTGGACAGAACTTGGAGCAGCCTGGGTAGGGGGGCGAGCAGGGGAGCCGTGGGCAGCAGGGCTGAGGTGTGGGTGTGGAGGGTGATCACAGCCCTGGCTTCCATCTGACAGGAGGCAGGCAAGGAGGACTACGTGAAGGCTCTGCCCGGACACCTGAAGCCTTTTGAGAACCTGCTGTCCCAGAACCAGGGAGGCAAGGCCTTCATCATGGGCGACCAGGTGAGCATCCTGCCCTTCTGTGCCAGAGTGGAAACAGGCAGATCCATGCACACAGTGGGGTCATCCTGGGGGGTGGGCTCGGGCTCTCTGCCTCCGTCCTCCCAGTCTGCCCCACCAGCTGACCTGCCCCTGCCCCGCAGATCTCCTTTGCTGACTACAACCTGCTGGACTTGCTGCTGATCCACCAGGTGCTGGCCCCCAGCTGCCTGGATGCCTTCCCCCTACTCTCCGCCTACGTGGCGCGCCTCAGTGCCCGGCCCAAGCTCAAGGCCTTCCTGGCCTCCCCCGACCACGTCAACCGCCCCATCAATGGCAACGGCAAACAGTGAGGGCCGTGGGGCCCTCCAGGCCGGCAGGGGCTGCTTACCTCCCTTTCCCCAGGACCAATAAAATTTCCAAGACAGATGCTGCGCTGTGAGCATTGCTTTCTGGGAAGGGGCCTCTGGGACCCTCGCCTGTCAGGCTGGGGAATGGTGCAGACTGGAGGCAACTTGCATCCGAGGACCCAGGGTATCTTCCTGGAGCCTGCAACCCAGTCTATTTACTGAAACAGGAAGAAAGAAAAAAAGAAAGGAAACAGGAGCCGAGTAATCATGGCCATCGCCCAGAGGACGCCACTGCTAGCGAGGGGGAAAGTACATAGATGTGATTTCTAGTCCAGCAGGTGCACGCCAGAGTGACTGTCTCCATAAGCTGGAGGAACTTGGGATGACAGCTGTGGGTGTTGTCCCCCTCGGCAGGGCTGGTGGGGGTCTCCTTCCTGTTGGGGGCTCTCCTTGTTTCCTGGGGACTGTTGGTACATCCTGGGCACACAAGCCACACTGGCGTCTAGTCCAGGTTCAGAAAAAAAGAGTTCGGGTTTAATTCGTAGAACCTGAACTTGGCACAGGAGCCCAGAGGCATGGCTAGTGTTGAACATCTGTATAAAGGAAAGAGGGTTGTTTGGGGTCATGGTCTTGAAATTCCAAGAGCATGGCCCCAGGGTCTGCTCTGCTTCTGAAGAGGACCTTTGACCAGTCTCCTGAGAAAGGGGAACCTCTTGCCAGGGAGGTAAGTGGTCCCATGAGAACAAACCCATCCCGCAGGAAAAGCGTGAATCCATCCCTGACGGTTCTACTCCCGTGACCCGCCACCTCTTCAAGGCCCCCGGGCCTCTCAATACCATTGTGTTGGCGATTAAGTCTGAGCACGAGTTTTGAAGGGGACCAGTGATTAAGTCATAGCAGCGTCACTCACAAGGGCATTTCATCCTTTTAAGCGAAGGAGGGTCAGAGTGTCACGCACCTGTGGTATTTCAAGTGTCTGATTCAAAATACTCCTGATGCCAGAGTGGCATCTGTCAGGGGTGGCACATCCAGAACTCCTTTTCCCCACGTCCGACTGCCCTGGGCATTTCCTTATAATTGCTGAGTTGGTGACTGCGGAGGAGAATCAGATTAGTGTCCGAGTTGCTGCCAAAGGAGAAAAAAACAGATAAGGATAAACACCAGAGAACAAAGCGGAGTGCACTTCCCTGATGGCTGGCCCAGCCTCCCGTCCCCGGAACAGGTCACCCAGTAAAACGCTGGGCCTCATTTATCCGATGGGGAGTGTTTATTTTGCCCTCTAAAATGTGCAGATTAGACACTTTGCCCAGAGCAGTTCAAACAGGAACAGCGTTCTCTGCCAACAATCGCTGCCCCGCCATCCAGGCGGGCTCTCAATGTGTCCAGGGCACCGTGGTTTTTGGAGTACAGAGGCCGTGAACGTCTACTTTGAGCACTTCCAATGTTTGCACAACAATTCTGATCATTTTTCCCAACTCATTAGTTAACAAATCCTGGGAAAGGGATATTAATATGAAAAAGAATGTAGAACTCAGATACACAGTGTTTTTCCTTTTTTTTTTTTAAATAATGTCACAGTTTCTATGTTTATGTGGTACAACTTCATGAATAAAGAAGCCCAAGTTTGTCATTTGGCATTTAAGGTGGAAGGGGTTAGGTATCTAAAATCACATCATGCTCACCTTCTGGGTGAGAACCCTTTATGTACTTTGTTGGCACATGAGATTAAAATAAAACCGATTCCTGGTTAAGGTTTGAGTGGTTAAGGCATGCCAGTCAAGTTGGGGTCTGGTGTGCCTTGTCACCATTATGTTGGCCTCTGCACATCTCCATTTTCCACTTGCTTCTGGAAGTTTGTAGAAGCAGAACAAGTAGGAAATACAGGTTCAGATTTGGTAGCTCTAAGGCTTGCTTTTGTCACCTGATGGAGGTAGTACAGATTTCTCTTTGGCATTGTCAGCCCATGAGGGAAGAGCCAAGGTATACCAAGGTGCACGGGTGTGAGGCAGTCAGCACGTTTTGTGATTTGGCAAGTGTTGGCACCGAAAGTCAGAGCCAGAACCTTCAGCGACCTTCGCAGAAGGTTTGAGGATGCCACCTGGGCAGTCAGTCAAGGGTTTGCAATATTGCCTGGTTATGTCCCCTGAGAAGGGCTCAGCACCACGTGTGCTTTCAGTGTGAGGAAAATCCCCTCTGGCGCTGTGGCCAGGGCAAAGGAGAGTCCTCAAGCCTCCGGAGAGGGTTTTGCGTGTCCAATGAACTCGCTTAGGTGAGTCGAAGTCAAGTTTCTTTCTTTCTTTTTTTAACGATGAGGTGGTAGAGCAACAGCTTTCTGGGCCGTGCACACCACACCCTGTCCTGCATCCAGCCCCTAGTTGGTCGCCCCACACTCGCATTGGCAGGAACGAAAATTAGTCCAGAGTCCTTTGCATGGTCCAGATGTTGACATGACCAGCCAGTGGGTTGGCTAGTTCACGTGGCCAGGGTTTGCGAAGCTGGTGTGGGGTGTTGGGGCCACGCTTGACCTTTTGAGAAAACAGTAAGTTAATAAGAGTGAGGCACAATATGAAAGAAAGTCACAGTGGGGGACCAGAGAGAGAAGAGGACCAACTAGACAACCACTCTCCAACCAGCCTTTAAATTCATGGCCGAGACACGGGAGTAGAGGGAGCGAAGGTGGATTCCACCCATCTCTGCGAGACTGTCCGCCATTTTGCTTTCCTGGTACTGAGGCCTAAAGGAAGAAGAAAATAGGTGCTAGTGAGTTTCTCCATCTGCTGTCTTGGGGAAGCTGCCTCCTGCCCAAGGCCCTCTGCTTCGAGGGCTTGGGGACTGGCTGGGAACTGTCGCTTACAAGTCACACCTACAGGTGGTCCTCCAGGTGTCCTGGGGTATCATCTGGGTGGAGTCTGGTGCAGCTTCTCTGAGCCCAGAGGGTTTTCTTGGTGCCCATGCAGTGCAGAGGGTGGCAGTACTTCACAGGGTCCTTCCAACATGGGGACAATGCGTGTTTTCTTCCAAAATTCTTGTTGTAACAGATTTCCTGGCTAAAAGGGATGGCAAGGCGTGTGGCCAGGCAGGCCATGCCTCTCCCTACCTGCAGGTGAACTAGTTAGTCCCCATGCCTGGACTCAACTTGTTTGCATAAGTCCCCATAAGGATCACTCAAGCCAGGAAGGGAAGGGTTGGAGATGCCAGTAGGCATGGGCTGGCCAGCACTGTTTCTGAAGAGGTTAGTTAATGTCTTCCTCCTGGGTTTTTATACAGTCAGAGGGTCACGCTTCTGGCCATTTAAGTGCAGCTTCTTGGCACTTTTCCTAAAGTTCTTTTTACATCTAGATTTTTATGTTCTGTTTTCCCTAAGGATTGGGGATGGCACGAGGTATGGGATATGTTTTAATATTTCCTTTTTATTCCCTTTTGCGGCACTGGGGATTGAACCCAGGGGTGCCGAAACACTGAGCCACATCCCCAGTCCTTTTTATTTTTTATTTTGAGACAGGGTCTTGCTAAGTTGCCTCAAACTTGTAATCCTCCTGCCTCAGCCTCCCAAGTCGCTGTGATGACTAGCACGTGCCATTGTGCCCAGTGTGTGGGATATGAAACTATAATGAATCCCCCAGAATCTTTGCAAGCAAGGGGGTTATTTCTGCCATTAAATGAGTTCTTTTATCTAGTTCAACCCACAAAGGAATGCCATAATGGGGGACGTTAGCTATTAGTTTCTCTGCCACTGTTATGCCGTCAGTACACCTTGCCTGGTGGCCTTCGGTCCATCCACTGAGCATACAGTCTCCAGACAGTGGGAATAAATAGTGTAAAGCTGGAGGCGCATGGCGGCGTGGGTCCTGGAGGGCGCCCTGAGCAAGGTCGTTTCCTTCGGAAACTCGGTGAGATTCACAGAGGCGCCCTGGGAAATAATCCGGTCAGAACCTCCGGATGCCAGGGCAGAGCCAGCTTCCCTGGAGCTCCTTAGCTGTCTCCCGTCTGCGTTTCTCATCGGATGGGAGGCAAGTGTGGGCCAGAAGGTCGGGGGAAGGAAGTCCCTGTGGACCGATCACAATCGGTCTGACAGTTGTTTGGAACCCTTTTGTATTATTTGTCTTGTTCAGATTGTGGGCTATTTGTCTGTTAATCAATAACTCAGAGATAAAGACAGGTTTATAAACTGGTTGGAAAAGCAATTCCTTTGGGACTGCAATATTTAGCAGTCTTGCCAATCCCATCATTCACTAGAGACAGGCTGCACAGTGACCCATATTAATCCATTTCCTGTTGCTGACACATGATACCTGAGGCTGGGGACTTTATAAGGTAAAGAGGTTTATTTACTCACCGTTTTGGAGGCTGACGGTCCAAGAGCAGGTGGCCACATCTGTTCAGCCTCTGACGAAGGTCATCCTGCATGTCACAACAAGGTGGATGGCATCGTGGTAGGAGCGTGTGCAAGAGGAAGAGGGCAGTCCTGTGGTGAGACAGAAAGTGAGATGCATTTGGGGCCTGCTCTTTTTATAAAAACCCTGCTATAGTTTAGATCTTAATTGTCCCCCAAAGGCCATGTGTTAAAGGTGTGGCCTCTGGGGTGGCACTATTGGGAGGTGCTGGCACCTTTAGGAGACAGGGCTTTATGAGAGCACCTCGGGTGGTTGGAGGTATGTGCTTGAAGGGGACTGTGGGATTCCAGCCCCTTCCTCTTTTTCTTTGCTTCCTGGCTCATGAGGTAAATGCTTTTGCTCTGCCTGCCTTGATGTGCTGCCCTGCCTCAGGCCCCAAAGCAACAGGTGCTCCTGGTCATGGACTGGGTCCTCTAAATCCATGAGCCAAAATATACCTTTTTTCTTTTTAAGTTAATTATGTCAGGTATTTTGTTACAGTGATGGGAAGCTGACTAACTCAGAGTCAATCTCTCAGGAAGGAATTCACTCCAAGAGACCACTGATCTCATCAGAGGGCAGCACTCCCAATGACCTAAATGCTTCCCATCAGGTCCCACCTTCCCAATACTACTACATCAGGGATGAAGTTTCCAACTCATGGATTTGTGGGGGGACACATTCAGACCACAGCAACTTGTAGTAGGGCAGCAATCATGTGACCATTGGCCATATAAGGACCAGTGGGAGCTAGGAATATGTGGGATTCCCACCAGCATAGAAGAAAACACATCTGAAGCCAGTGTCCCTGGGAGCAGTTTTTCCTTTTTCCAGGACACTAGCTTTGGTGAGGGCGTGGGATAGCTTTGCAGCCAGCAGACTCTGCTTCCAGTGTTCCATGGGGCAAAAATATGGCCCGGCCTGTGGATATGTTTCCCTAGAGATTCCACCTTCAGGAGCTGTTACAATACAGAAGTCAGGACTGTGCACAGGCATCCAAGGGGCCTTCCGTGACTTGGGTACTATGTCCACAGCCGCCCGGCTATCAGGGAGGGCAGCAGGATGTTAAGTGTTGGGTGACCCAAGGTGACGGAGGGCTGGTTAGTGGGGCCTGTCATCGGGAAGAGCTGGACTGGGCCTTATGAACTGGCAAGAGACCCGACAGGGCCTGGGGACCTGTTCAACACAATCTAACTGGGGGCGCTAGTACTTCCTTTTCCTATGTATATAAATTTCTATGAAGCCTCACTAAACAGTAAACCGGAACTAGAACCTGCACCAACCAGAAAGAGCAGCGGACCCTGACTGGGAGCTTTTCACCCTGACTCCACGTCCTTTTCTTTGTCTCCTTCTGAGAATACTCCATCAGCTTCCCCAGCGCCCCTGGTGAGCGCTGGCCACTGGTGACCTGGGGCTGCTGGATTCAGGAATCGCCAACTGCTCCCACTCTTTAAAACGTAAAGGTGCCTAGGTTCATCATTTAACAGATCTGACTGGTGTCAGCAGTGGGTCTAGAAGAGCCACCCACCCACCATGATGGCTCTGGGAGCCATGAGCATCAGCTTAGGTACCCGGCCCTGCTTCTCTCTGCACATTTGCAGGTGGTCACCAGGAAGTCCCACTCGGAAACAGACTCCACCACTTGAGTGACATTCTCCAGGTTTGTCTGAGCATTTTCGATCTGGACTGAAGTCATGATAGCGGTGAGGCTGGGTACTGCGGTAGGAGTTGAGGGAGGATGTAGGTGTCTGCTCAGGTTGGAAAGACACTTCACTGGGCTCAGCAGAGTTACCTGGTAGGCAAGTTTCCGGGAAGATAGAAAATGATGGCTTCATTTAAATCTAGAAGTCTGAGACTCTATCTCAGAACCTGTACTTCTCTAGGAAAGAGGGTGAGTCTTACAAAAAATAATTTAGAAGTTTTGATTGTGTGTTTTTGATTGGCAGACAGAGGCTTCTAAGCTCTCTCTCTGTCCTAGGTGGTGGGTGGTGGGCCCTTTAAGAGGTGGGGTTTAGTGGGAGGTCCAGAGGTCATTGGGCGCGGCCTCAAGAGCATACTGGTCTCCTGGAGAGAGGACAGCAAGTCCAGTGTTACAAAACCTGAATCTGACCTCCACTCTCTTTCTGACTTCCTGTTTTGAGAAGTGATCCCTTCCTTTCACACATGTTCCTGTCATCTGCTCTGGGACCCTCATCCCATCCTGCATCATGCATCTGGACTTTGGACCTCAAACTGTGAACCTCTTTATTTTGTAAGGTTACATTGCCTCAGGTATTTTGTTATAACAAAACAAAGAGAGAAGCCCTAAGAATATTTCTGGCCATTGGTTCCCTCCCTGGGGATAGATGGTTTCACCCTAAGACCATCTGGCCTGTCGTTTAACTACAGGGTGATCATGAATGGAAGGATGCCCCTCGCTAGTGAGTGGCAGTCCCTGTGAGTGGGTTGTGATGTCCACTAACTTTCCTGTCTCCTGTACAAGTAGTGGCAAAAGGTTCTGCTGCTGTCCACGGGAATGAATTCCTCATGGTGGGTCCTAGGGTACCCTCACGAGGCCCTGCACAGGAGCTCTGGAGCTGGTGGAGTTTGCTTCCAGGGCCATGGGGAGTAGGGGCTGGAAGGTGCAGCTGTGGGAGATGCTGTGTTCCTGGAGTCTGTGTGGACCTTCCCTTCTGCTGATGCTGAAGATTTAACACAGGTGACCTCTGTGCATGGCCCGGAGACCAGGCCAGGGCACTCTCTTTAAATCTTACACATAAAGTTTAAGATGGGGTGCAGAAATCTAAAAGATCTTCTGGAGGACCAGGGTCAGGCAGTAAAGGGGAGTAGGTGGGTGAGAAAGGAGAACTTGCAGCCTATAGCACATGTGGATTTAGCTTTTATTTTAAGTTCTTTGATCTTATCAAAGGAGTTTCTAAGACTAGCCACAGACACTCTGTCCTTTGCTGTTGGTTGGTTGGTTGGTTGGTTGGTTGGTTTCCTGCAGTGCTGGGATGGAACCCAGGGCCCTGCACACTCCAGGCAAGTCTTCTGCCTCTGAGCTACGTCACCAGCTCTCATTTCCCCCCCCAATGTAGAAGTCATTCCAATCCAAAGGAGCTACACAGCCATTGCAGAGTAGGAACGTCAAGGCTACATTTATCCCAGTGGTGATTCTGTCAATCACAAAAAGCCTTTTCAAAGAAAGACCAGGAGCTAACTTTCCAGGCTTAGAAAAAAATCTTTAGCATGGATGCAAGAGGTATCCCCAAAGCAGGTCCCACGGTCCAGAGCCTCACTCCCAAAGGTTGTGCAAGAGAGCAAAGGCCTTGGCTGTCACCAGCGGCTGAAACAGTGTCTCTGGTCTCCCACGCATGCGAGGCACCTCAAGTCATGAACCCGCTGATCCTCAGCACCAGGTGGGCAACCAGATGGGGTTTCCTAGATCTAAGAAAACGGTGAAGGTAGAGATGAGGAAGCCCCTTCCGACTGGGCCTCTTACTGAGACAAACTCCCCAGGGAGTTGGCACAGTCAGACAAAGAAAGTGCTGTGTGCCCCCTTCTACCTTGGGCTCCTGGTCTGTTCTGCTGGCAGCCCGACCCCAGGCAACACCTGTGTCCCCCTGCCTGGCAGAGGCCAGACAGAAGATTCTCACTGGTCACAAAGCTAAGCTCTCAGGGTGTAAATTAAGATGGCTGAAGAAGCTTGTTCAGATTTATTTTACTGGGGAATGACAGCAAAGTTTGTCTGCACGGAGGCAGGCCTGGCAGGGACGTAACCCGCCTGGCCCACGAGGTGGGCTCGGGAAACAGGCCCGCAGGAGCTACACCTGGGTTCCACCTGTCATCCTCCTCCTCCCGCCCAATGACGTGAGGACAGACTAGAGAAAATGGTGACCATCTCTGTGAGAAAAAGGAGCAACAGAAACAAGAGCAGTCCTAACCATCTCCGCCCCGTGGCTCCCGGAAGACTCACCCAGATGTTTTCTCCTGCAACCGGATTTAGAAATGGAAAGAGACGAGGAGAGATTCTTGCCATGCTTCCACTGGACCTGAGCCAGAGATCCAGGAGCAAGATGTGCAGAGTCCTTACCTCCTGCTGGCTTTTGTCACGCGTCTCAGGATCCATAGCTTCAGCCACACTGGAGCAAGCTGGGTCCTAGCCAGGGAATCCCCTTCTTGTCAGAAACTAGGGGACCCCCAAATTTACCTCTATCTTGTCTTCCCCCCTTCTGCTAGGTCTGAGAATTAAATCAACATAAGACAGACCAGCAGGAGAAAGCGTTTGCATTGATTTAACCCAAACCTGACCTGGCACAGGAGGCTTTATGAGGACGTGAAGAACTGAAGGCGCAGTCAGTGTGGAAACTCGTGTGCCCAGCTGGACTAAGAGCAGCTAATCGTGAACCGGGGACAAGGCCGAGGGGCGTGGGCAGGGGGTGACTGAGTGGAGTGGAGGCAGGAAGAGGAGGATCAGTTCCTGAGGCTGCTTTGCAGATCTCGCCTGGCCTCCCTGTTGTATCCTTGAAGGTGGGAATGGTGTTTTCCTTCCGTAGAGGAGGGCAGCGTTCACGCGGGAATTTCGTCTGTGCTTTGAAGCCGAGGAAGGAAGGTCAGAATGATCTCCTGCAACTGTTGTCTTTCGAGCGTCTGACTCAACATAGTCAGTTCCCCAGAGTGGCACATTCTGGAGTAGCATGTTCTTCATTCCTCCCGTGTACACACACGTGTAGACAGAAACCTATTACGATGGGATCACGGAGGGCCAAGAAGTCCCACGATCTGCCAGCAGCAAGCTGGAGATCAGAAACCGGTGGTCAACTTCAAAGCCATAGAGCTAGTGCTCTGCCCAGAGCCCCAGCGGCTCAGATGTGTGCCATGATGGAGAGGCGTCAGTTGTGCCAAGTCCACCCGTTCCAATGCCAGTCCCCTCCAAAGACACCTCACACCCCCCCAGAAACAGCACTGACATGGCTCTCCCGGCGCCCCATAGCACAGTCGAGCCGACATGGTGATTCCCCGTCACCCTGGACAGTCCAGGGGGTCTCCCCGCTTGTGTCACCATGCGGTTTGCAGAGGAAGGAGTGGAGCAAAAGATGAACCTGGGGCAGGCGACCAGGCGCAGCAGAGGCCGGGCGTGAGCAGGAAGGGCAGGGGTCCAGCAGGGGTCCAAGAACAGCTGCAGGAGCAAAGTCATGGGGGTCTTGGCTGCGATGTTGGGGGGCAAAGATGTTCCCTAGGGAGCCTCACGCAGGCCAGAGCCTGCCATCAGCCGGGGGAGACCCCACACACAGGAGCCCTTAGGATCCAACCGCTTTCCCTCCATTTCCAAAAGAACTTGTTCTAACGAGTTGAGCCTTTGGAGGAGATGTCATTCTGGGAGGAGGGGGCAGCGTTGGTGTCCTGGTGTGGTCTTCTGCCCAGGAGCCCTGCGTGGGGCGGAGGAATGCCTGAGGGAGATTCCATGTCTGGAGGCTAAGCTTTGAGCCTCGCTGGCTCCAGCATCAGGGCGGGATGCTTGGACAGCTGGGGCAGCCTGGGACAGAGTAGCTGAGGGCAGTGTCAAGCATCACCCAGGAGGCTGGAGAAAGGGCCAGTAGCTGCAGTCGACATTGCTGGACAGAGGCCTTTGGATTCAGAATGTGCCCATCAAAGGCTGAAAAATGTAAAACTGCACACCCTTGCCAGGGACCATAGTGTGCCTGTAATCCCAGCAACTCGGGAGGCTGAGGCAGGAGGATGGCAAGTTTGAGGCTAGACTCAGCCATTTAGTGAGACTCTCAGCAGGATGGGACACTGTCCCTTCCATGACAGTGCATTTAATGTCAGTGTAAGAAAACCTGGCTCTGTCCTCCCACACTGTATGAGTAGAGGTGTCTTGGATGGTGGTGACTTTGCAGCCTGGACCCCTGGGGAGGATGACATGGAGAGGGCCCCCCACTAATGTGTATTGGACATGTCATGTGACTGAGGAATGACCCTGTCGGCCTTCTAGAGCTATTCGTTACTGCAGCGTAACCTGACCCCTTGATTTTCTGTTCTGGGCTCAGGCCAGGGGAATCCAGTCCACTTCATCCCCCTTCCAAGTTGGTCAGAGAAGATGAGAGGGAGACAGCTGTGACTTCGGTGTAGTCCCCCAAGACGAGACCCCTCTGACTCCCCAAGGTCCTTTCAGTGATTGGGAAGTGAAAGAGTCTCATCTGGAGCAGGAGGGACCAGGGGAGACACCAAGCAGAGGGGGAGGCAGAGAGGACCTGAGGGGCCCAGCTCTCTTCCTGACACGGGCCTTTGGCAGCAGGACCAGAGAAAGGAGCAGGCAGGGCTGCCCTGTCCCTGAGCTGGGGGCATGACTGATGTTCCTGGCCACAGCACCCGAGCCTGGAGATCCAGGCCAGGTGAACTTGACCACTGGGGAGAGCAAGAGATGGCTCTGGAGCCAGGCCCGGCTTGTTCCTTCTGGCGAGGTTGGAGATGGCTGGTGTGTGTCCCCGAGAGGTCCACGGCCCCATGTGGCCATGCGAGAGGAGTTGGAACTGGCAGCTCTGCCCTGGTCTCACAGATCCAGTTAGTTTCCACCAGAATGGGCTGTTCAGAAGAGCAACACTGGTCCCTGCCCACTCTCTGGCTTCCTGCTTCACCACGCGATCTCCTCCACCCCCACTCTGCCACTGTGACACAATGCACAGTCAGACCCTCATCAGAGAGGAGCAGAACACTCTCGGAGCTGCAGAAACGTGACCTCAGTACAATTTCCTTTCTTAAATAATTACCCAGCCTCGGGTATTTTTTCATAGCAATGGAAAATAGACTGAGACATGGCCCAAGAATTAGACTGCAGTTGCAACTCAGCAACCCAAGGGCCCCACCTCTTGGGCCCCTGAAGACTTTGACCTGCTGTCCAACCTCTTCCAACCACGGTGCGCCCTCACTTCCCTCCTGGCTGGTTCTAGCTGCCCTCCAAAATATACACAAGGACCAACGCAATGGGAACGTGCTCGGGCTGCTTATTCCAAGGTTGCTGTAACGGAACCAGCCACTGTCGCTTGCGTTTGCAGAGATTCAAAGGCAGGCAGGGAAGGCTCAGGTATGTCCTGATGGGAGCGGCTGGCCCCAGGGAGCTGGGGGAGCCTCGCTAGAAGCAGACATCCTGTTACAGGTCTGGTGTTCGCCAGCAGGTCGGAAGTTAAAAGCAGAGGCAAAGCCTAGCACAGCCGTCAGGATCAATCAGTCCAGGGTCTGAGCTGATCATCACCCTTGTCCTTCCGGGATGGCTTGGGAGAGAGCAGTCTCTGTGGCTGGCCTCTGGCAGGCTGCTGTCGATGGGGGTTGCTGTCCTGGACTTGGTAGCTGCCGGTGGCACACTTGAACTCTCTTCACACGACCCCAGGCCATCATCTATCTGCACATGCACAGTCCTTTCTCTGGAAACAGGTGACCCCACCATGCCAACCGGAAGTCCTTGCTCAGGCATCTGAAACTTGAGATGCCTTGGAGAACCATCCCACTGGGGAAGGCAGGTGCCCACGGACTCTTCCTGGGGAGGAACACCTCCCAACTGGTTTCTGGGGGAGACTGGACACTTGATCACAGGGCATCAGGGAAGGTGCACCGAGCCACCTACTAGAACACCAAGATACAAGCACAGTGAGCTGAACAGCCTGCCTCCAGGAAGGCGACTGCAGCCAGCACTGCCCGAGCAGTCCCTGAGGCCCTGGAGACTGACTCAGGCCAGCTTGCCTGCACTTGCCTCACCTCGGTTGCAAGCATGGGGCCTGTGACCAGGTCGCTGTGGACTAAAGTCCAGAAGCTTGGGCTCTGCACAGGACAGCAGGCTGGCTCTAGCAGATGTGGGCAGCCAGAAGGACCTTGGAGAAGGAAGCTTTTCAAGTGACTCCCTTCACTGTCCACCTTGCCAGGAAAGGCAGAAGGGGAAGGCACCAGACTGGGTGATGGGCGTCGATTAGGGTTGTTGGTGAAAAGATTTAAGGGTGGGGTTAGGGTGGTCCTTAAAGGCAAGTATGGACAAGAAAGCTGGCCTATTGGGTCCTGCTTCCAAACAGAGCTTCAAACCATCAGGGGCACTCATGGTGGACACCTCCCACCCAGCCAGCCGGGTCAATGGGTTCTCCTTCTATCCCGGCCAACACACCAAATTCGGCTTCAAACACCACCTGCGCTCCCACATCCGGGGTCAGGAATGCCGGCCCCTCGGTCTGCCTAGGCCACCCTGCAGCCTGCTTCCAGGGCATGCACTCTCGCCTCCTACCTCCTGGACAGACACACGGATGCCCAGTGGCCAGGTGTGTACCCGACAAACCTGTCCTGAGGTTTTCAAGCCCCTCTCTCTGCAGAGGTTCCCCTTCAGTTTCCTGCAAATTCCCAGTGTGCCAGATATCAGTGGACAACCGACGGCAGCCAAATGAAAGGTGCGCTAACATGAAAGAAAAAGATAGCAAACAAACAGGAGGTGTCCCAAGAAGATAGAGGTCGTGCGGGATGCACTTGTGAGTGCGCCTGCGCGAAATGAATTTTAATCATCTTCAGGGGAATTTTAAAAAATGACCAGAGGGAGGCTATCAAAAAGAACATTTGGAGGAAATGAAGGCAACCTTGGGAATTAAAAATAGGAGAGCAGAAATGAAAAATCTCAGGAGATAAAGTTGAAAAAAATGCAAAAATAGTACAAAAGATAAACGGTAAGAAAAACGGAGTATTATTGAGGAGGTCCAGGGAAAGGAGGGGAGAAGCAGAACACCAAAGAGCAGGGAGGAAATGATCAAATGAGTAATACGATTCAGCTTCTAGGCTGAGGAACGTGAGCTTCCAGAATGAAAAGACCAGGAATGGAAAAGAACCCAAGACTGATCAGAAGCACATCATGAAATTCCAGGCACCCGGAAGAAAATGAAGACCCTGCAGCCTTCCAGGGACAGAAAAACAAACTGGTCACACATGACGAGGGCGGAGGAATTTGGAATTGCATCACTTTTGCTGGGTGGGGTGCATTTTAAACATGTTCACAAACACTGGGGCAGCGCAGCACCTCTGTGCTCCCCGGGGAAGCAGGCGGGCTTTTGTGTGGCCTTAGGGAGGACCGTGCAGCGGAAGTGATGGCAGGTCTCAGGCTTGGCAGTGTCTGTGACATTCATCCATGGCTGCCTACCACACAGGGACAGGGAAGAGAGAGAGAGAGAGAGAGAGGAGAGACATGCAAAGCATCTCCAGTTGTTCTCCCAGCCCAGGTGGCAGGTGCCAGCCAGGTGAAGAGGACACCCTCAAAGTGACCCCATGCAGCTGTAGTCTGACTGACTGCTGGGGACTCTCTGTGAGAATTGTGTGGTTAAGCCCAGATTCATTCCTTGCAAGTATCCTTGGAAAGGACAGAGAGGTGTCACAGGGGAGGGGTGACCTGAAGCTCCAGACCTCAGTTCTTATGTTCCGACGATAGAAAATTTAAAGTCAGGAAGTTAAGCAGGAGAACTTTATCATGAGTGAAAGTAAAGTAAGGCTCAAGCCTGAAGCTCTCTCTGGAGGGAGTGGGGACCACAGAGGGGACAGTGCTGCTTCTGGGTGGATTTATTGTCTGCTGAGGGCCCAGGCCCACCTTCTGCACTCTTTGCCAATCAAGTGTTCATCTCCTCCTTGACGTGGGGCGCGGGAGTTTTTGATCCTAGTGATACCGCCGTTTACCGGCGACGAGTTCTGCTCCTTCTAATGTTGAAGATTGAACACTAGAGAAGCAGCCAAGGCAAGCAGATTAAGCAGGTTTTATTTAAAGGTAATAATACAGACTTCTCCCGGCAGGAAGAAGGGGGCCATGGCTGATGTTCTAAAAGTCCCCAGAAGTGAGCGCACCCTACATCTTTTATAGGTTAAAGTCTCTTTTGTTCTCCAGTTCTCTCCCCCCTTCTCTCTCCTTCCTGCCTACGACTAGGCCTGGTTTTGCATCAAGTGAGAAACCATGGGCAGGGGGAGGGCCAAGGTGATTCAGGCAGGCAAGGGCCCAGGGGCATTAATTAGCAGCTCCTTGCTTGCAGTCCTTGATAAAGGCGGGTAAATTTGGTAATCAATGGTCTCCGGAGCTCCTTGATGTTCCATTCTCCCAGGAACAATCTCCAACTTCCAGAGGCAGATGGCTTCATGGCTTCATTCCTCGAATTGACCCGATTCCCGATTTCTACACTAACTACCTGTCCTTAATTCTGGCTTCACTAGTAGGTCCTTTTCAGAACCGTGACTGTGGTCATCTTGCCCAGGGACAAGTCCATCCTATGCTAATGTGGGTATTGGGGTCAGTGGCTGGGCAAAATGAAGCTCAGTGTGCCTGTGCTGCTAGATTTCTCTTCCGAAGCACACTGAGAAACTGTGGCCACAAATCCTAACTTGACCTTGGCTCCAGTAGACCCTGTCAGGAGAAGGGCTCATTGATCCTCCTTCTTGACCTCTTTCTTAATCAGCTCCCTTTGTTTCTACCTGTTTATTCGCAGGTTTGTGCACCTGTTGTTGTTCTACAGGTTATTTGATTATTTATTTGCCTTAAAAGTCATTTAAAGAAAACCCGTGACCCTACTGGTTAGCATCCCACTACTCATTACTGACTACTACTGAAGCCAGAATTGGGAACAGGTAGTTAGTGTAGAAATAGGGGATCGGGTCAAATCGAGGAAATGGAGGCCATAAAATTATTGGCCTCTGGAAGTTGGAAACTGCCCCTGGAAGAATGGAATGTCAAGGATCTCCGGAGCCCATTGATTACCAAATTTACCCGCCTTTATCAAGAACTGCAAGCCAGGAGCTGCTAATTAATGCCACCTGGGCCCTTGCCTGCCTGAAGCACCTTGGCCCTCCCCCTGCCCCTGGCTTCTCACTTAATGCAAAACCAGGCCTAGTCACGTAGGCAGGAAGGAGAGAGAAGGGGAGAGAACTGGAGAACAAAAGAGAATTTAACCTATAAAAGATGTAGGGTGCGCTCACTTCTGGGGACTTTAGAACATCAGCCATGGCCCCCTTCTTCCTGCCGGGAGAAGTCTGCATTATTAGCTTTAAATAAAACCTGCTTAATCTGCTTGCCTTGGCTGCTTCTCTAGTGTTCAATCTTCAACATTAGAAGGAGCAGAACTCGTCACCGGTAAACGGCGGTATCACTACCTACCAGAGGAGAGAGGGAGAGGTGACACACTTGCTCCCAGCTGCCCAGGTCTGGGAGTGACACACTCTGCTTCTGCCCCATTTGGCGGCAAGGATGCTGGGAAACAGCTTAGCTCTGTGCCCAGTCCCCACCATCCACACGACCAGCCCACACACACCCAGGAACTTGAGGTGCAATGGCAGAGACATTGTGTTGTTATGCCCAGCGGCTCGAGACCCCACAAAGACCACCAGAGACCACGATCAATGCAAGCAACAAAGAGTCATTTATTGGCAAGCTCGAGCCTGGTCCTCTGCTCACACGGTAACCCGGTGATGCTAAGAGGCCCCGAGCCTTTGTTCAACAGGCCTATTTATAATGAAAGGCGAAAAGTTTTACAGTGTTCTTTTTAATTGGCTGACATAAAATTATATATATGATGTTATTTTAAGTTCTGAGTCTCCGAGAGGAGTGTTATCATTATCTTTTAAGATTGCCTTGGCACCAGCAAGGTCAGCTGCCTGGCCTTTACGGATAAGAGGTGAAGATTCTTTGCAGCTTTTATGAGGGGTTTGAGGGCAATTAGGGAAGAGGCTTTTGTTTACACAGGTGCGGGCTCTTTCTATCTTTACATTCCCCCCTTTCCAAGAACATTTAGAGAGCCAATCTTGGGTCTCTCTAGTTTTAACCCTTACTGCTTCCCGGGCTGATATTGGGCCCTCAGCACCATTAGTTGTACCGTATTTATTCTATGTTTAACAAAAGCAATTAACCTATTGATTATACAAGGTCCTATAGTTACAGCTAGTAGCAACAATATTAGGGGTCCCACTATAGCAGACACTAGAGTAGTTAACCAAGGGGAAAAATTGAACCAAGATTCAAACCAGTTCTGACGAGCTTCTCGTTCTTTCTTTCTGTTTGTGAGTCCTTCTCTGACTTTTGCCATATTATCCTTGATTGTCCCAGAGTGATTTATATAAAAACAACATTCTTCCCCTAGGGCAACACATAAGCCTCCTTGTTGTAAAAATATTAAGTCTAAACCTCTTCTATTCTGTAAGACCACTTCGGCTAGGGAAGTTAAAGATTGCTCTAAATGAGAGATTGAATCTTCTAAACGCTCTATGTCCGCATCTATTGCTGCTCTTAGATTAGAATAGTGTTGGCTCTGAGTGACTAAGGATGCTACTCCAGTTCCTAATCCTCCCAGGCTAGCTCCGAGCAGCAGACTGAGAGTTAGAGAAGTAATAGGCTCCCGTTTTTGTCGAATGGGGCTCTGTTTCGGGCCCCATCCTTGTTCAATCATAGTCATAAAACTCTGGTGCTCATGGTAAATTAGCCGCGGAACCAATCTGACTAGAACACAGTAATCCTTTGACCGTTTTAACACACTCCAGTGGACACAGGGGGTGAGTCCAGAGGAGCAAGCCCACCAGGTATCATTGTGGGGTATTATAAAAGAGTTTTCTGCCTGAGGTTGGATTCCCCAAGTCGAGTGACAGAGGGATCGGCTGGCATGGGGCATTTTTCCTAAACAGAGCCCTTGCCCGGACACTTGCTCTAGGGTTAGGGACTGTTTGGATCGCCAACGACAGTCCTGGAGGCTGGTGGAGATAGTAACATGCGCTTGTACTGCTACTCCCTCATAATACGGGGGAACAGTGTCATAGCAGAGCCAGCAGGACCGGGTCATATTTGGGTGGGTGGCATTGAGCACCATGAAGGACCAAGACAAAAGACTCAGAAGGGGATGGACTTCTGTTTGAATTGGATTTACAATCAACTGTTTGTGGGGTTGTGTGATCCTTAAGTAGGGGGCACTTAAGGAGCGGGTGGCTGGTCGTGAGGTAACTGATTTAATAATTTTTGGACCTCGGGTAGGGGGGATGACTGGAATTCTTCGGGCTGGGGGGCGTAAAATTTGGTTATGCCCTAATGACTGGGTGAATGGCTTTATAATCATCCGAACAGTGAACACAACCCCTAAATCAGGTCCCTCAGCATAGAGGCGTAACCCCCATGACCGGGTTCTTGTCCATTGTTTGTCCCGCCTCCCCTTATCAGTGAAGGTAATTAACAGGGGGTTACAATTACTGCTACATGAGGCTTTTTCACCTCTCTTGACTTCAATTAGATCACGAGAGGCTTTTATCCAATAAGCCTGCCCTGTGGTTTCACATCCCCATTTAGCACAGAAATACGATTCTTCCCCTCCACATTCTTTCTGGTGAGAATAACCAGGACACACATAGAAGGGGAGATGCTGGAGTTCCTCCCTCCCCCGAGTATAAACACAGTTAAATCTCCTTGTTCTCCCACTTACTGTATCTGAAAGGGCCCGTTTACTTAGGTGTAATTCTTCATTAACGCTAATAGTGCCTGTTCCCACAGAAAAAGCCCCATTTGCTAAAGTGCAAAGGTCTACTTGCAGGTCAGGCCACCATGTCCATAAAGGGTGGTATTCAGTCACAGTCAGGCTGGGAACTCTTGCCGCCGGGTTAGTTACTTCCCAGGTGATTTCATAAGGCTGATGTGGGCTGAGGTTGGTGGCTCCAAAAACTGGAGCCACAGCCACGGTTGTGGCCAGGGCAAAATAACAAAGCAAAAGTAAGAACATAATCACAGTCGGTGGCGGCAAAGCTTGATCTTTAGTGGGTTATTTTTGGACCTGTCCACTCTCCACGTTGAGTCGTCTAGGGCAGGAAGCACAATGTCAGCAAGGGGTTCAGTCGGCTTAACGTGGGTGTGATGAATCCAGGAGGCGATGCCGTCGACTTTGAGAGCGGTGGGTGTAGTCAGAATGACCATGTAGGGGCCCTTCCACCGAGGCTCCAGGTTACTCTGTCGGTGTCGCTTCACTAGGACCCAGTCCCCTGGGTGGAAGTTGTGAGGAACAGGAGGCGGGCCTGACTCGTACAGGCCTCTGAGCTTTGGCCAAACTTCTCTGTGGGCCCTCTGCAGGGCCTGGAGGGAAAATAAAAGTTCAAAATCATCTACATTTTCTTCTTTTAGGAGCCGCTCAGTCAGATCAGGGAGTATTGGAGGTGGGGTCCCAAACATGATTTCATAAGGGGTGAGTCCCATCTTGTAGGGAGAATTACGCACCCGATACAGGGCATAGGGAAGGAGAGCTACCCAGTTACCGCCAGTCTCCATGGTTAATTTAGTTAAGGTCTCTTTTAAAGTTCTGTTCATTCTCTCTACCTGTCCTGAGCTTTGGGGTCGATAAGCACAATGTAGTTTCCAATTTGCCCCAAGTACTGTAGCCAGCCCCTGACTTACCTGGGAAGTAAACGCTGGCCCATTGTCCGACCCTATCATTACAGGAAATCCATACCTTGGCAGGAGGTCTTCTAAAATCTTTTTAGCCACTATTTGCGCTGTTTCTCGCTTGGTGGGAAAGGCTTCGACCCATCCTGAAAAAGTATCTACAAAGACTAATAGATATTTATACCCATATTTTCCAGGTTTTACTTCAGTGAAATCAACTTCCCAATATGCCCCCGGCCTATCTCCCCTTAATCTATTTCCTGATTCCCACTTACTATATCCTGCATTTGTTAACTTACAAACCCTGCAACTTTTGACAATCTGTTCTATCTTATTCTGCACACCTTTAATTCTAATTCCTGCTTGCTGCATCAAGTTCTGTAATTTTCTTGTCCCCAGGTGGGTGGTCTGATGGAGCCTGCACAACACTTTCTGTCCCAACAGTTCTGGAAGTATTATCCGGCTTTCAGAGTCTTTCCACCATCCGTCTAAGTATTGGGCTTTTGGCTGCTGGCGAATCCATGATAAGTCCTCTTCTGTGTAGGTTGGGTCTTTTGGAAGGGTTCGTGGGCCAGAGTCTGGGAGTTGAGCAACCATAATCAAGTCTCTCTGAAGGGCTATCTCTCGTGCCATCTTATCTGCTAAACAATTGCCCCTAGATACTGGATCAGTTGGTTTTTGATGCCCAGGGCAGTGTACGATAGCCAATTTCTTGGGTAACCAAAGGGCGTCTATCAGGGACACAATTTCTTCCTTGTTTTTAATAGATTTCCCTTCTGCCGTTAGCATTCCCCTTTCTCTATAAATAGCCCCATGAATATGGGCAGTTGCAAAGGCATAACGGCTATCCGTGTATACGGTCAATTTTTTTCCTTCTCCCATCGTCAGAGCCTTAGTCATAGCTATTAATTCTGCCTTCTGGGCAGAGGTGCCTATTGGTAGGGGCTCAGCCCAGATTACCTCTGTCTCAGTTACTACTGCTGCGCCCGCATACCTTTGACCCTGATGTAAAAAGCTGCTCCCATCCGTGAACCACACTGCATCTGCATCGAGCAGCGGATGATCTTGCAGGTCTTCTCTAAGCCCATGAACCTGGGCTAGGACTTCTGAGCAGTCATGTATGGGTGTGTCCAGGTCAGGGTCAGGCAGCAGCGTAGCAGGATTGAGAGCTGAGGGTGCCTGAAAAATAATCCTGGGAGGGTTAAGCAATAGGCTCTGATAATGTGTGAGCCGAGCATTACTGAGCCATCGATCTGGAGGTTGTCTCAGGATTCCCTCAATAGCATGTGGAGTAATCACATGTAATTCTTGTCCCATAGTCAATTTATCAGCATCTTTTACCATTAGGGCTGTGGCAGCAATCATACGTAGGCATGGGGGCCAGCCTGCAGCCACCGGGTCCAGTTTTTTTGACAGGTATGCTACTGGTCTCCTCCAGGGGCCTAGGTATTGAGTCAAGACTCCTTTTGCTATCCCTTTACTTTCATCTATATAGAGAAAGAACGGTTTAATAACATCGGGGAGTCCCAGGGCCGGGGCTGACAAGAGGGCATCCTTGATTTGTTGAAATGCTTTATCTGCCTCTATTGTCCAATTAAAGGGCTGCTTGTCTTTTGTGGCCTCGTACAGTGGTTTGGCTAATTCTGCAAACCCTGGAATCCATAGTCGACAGAAGCCAGCTGACCCAAGGAATTCCCTTACTTGACGTGGGGACTGAGGCTTTGGGATTCTTAGAACAGTTTCTTTTCGGGCTTGAGTTAACCATCGTTTTCCTCCCTTTAAGAGATAGCCCAAGTACGTTACCTCAGGTCTGCAGATTTGGGCCTTCTTTGCTGATGCCCGATATCCCAGGTTGCCCAGTGTCTGGAGTAAATTTTCTGTTCCTCGGATGCATTCATCCCAGTTTTCAGCGGCTACAAGGAGATCATCTACATATTGTAACAAGGTTAGGTTGGGATGGTTTTTCCTAAACTCACCCAAGTCCTCATGTAGAGCTTCATCAAACAAAGTGGGAGAATTTTTGAATCCTTGCGGCAATCTTGTCCAGGTGAGTTGTCCATTGATACCCATATCAATGTCCGTCCATTCAAAGGCAAATAGCTCTTGGCTTTTTGGAGCTAGAGACAAGCTGAAAAAGGCATCTTTTAAATCCAGCACCGTATACCATTGTCTGTAAGGAGGAAGCGCACTCAGAAGTGTATACGGATTAGGCACAGTAGGGTGTATGTCCGCCACCCTTTTGTTTACCTCTCTTAGGTCCTGTACTGGGCGGTACTCGTTTGAATTGGGCTTCCGTATTGGAAGCAGGGGGGTGTTCCATGCCGACCGGCAAGGTCGTAGTATCCCTTGGTTCAGCAGTCGCCTGATGTGGGGGGTTATTCCTGTCCGAGCCTCCCTGGTCATGGGGTATTGTTTAACCCTAACGGGGTTAGCTCCTGGTTTTGTCTCTATATAGAGGGCAGGCCGATGTTTAGCTAGCCCAATTCCTCCAGTCTCTGCCCAAGCGTCTGGGAACCGCTGTACCCAGTCTTTAATGTTTTTATCAGGGGATTGCGGCTGCTGGTGTAGCCGATACTCATCCTCCAAAGTAAGAGTTAGCATAGGTAACAACTTTCCTTGTCCATCTGTTACCTGGGCGCCTTCGGGATTAAAATGAATTTGGGCCCCGATTTTGGTTAATAAATCTCTTCCCAGCAAGGGATAGGGGCTGTCGGGTATGACTAAGAATGAGTGGGACACTTTTCCCGTTCCCAAGTCTACTGTTCTTTTGGTCGTCCAGGGGCACTTTTTAATCCCCGTAGCCCCTTGTACCCACGAGGCGCTTGTTGAAATCTTTCCTTGAGGGTCAGTCAAAGCTGAATATTGAGCTCCTGTATCCACCAAAAACTGCACTGGAGTCCCCTCCACTTTCAGAGTTACCCTGGGTTCGGGGAGGGGTTCCGAACCCCGTCGCCCCTAATCGTGCATTTCATCTCGGGTGACCAGGACCGATGATCTCCTAGTCGTTCCTCTACTATCTCTAGATCTGTGGTTTCTTTTTTTAGGGCATTCTCTAGCCCAATGACCTTCCTCTTTACAGTAGGCGCACTGATTCTGACCCAGCTCATGTGCCCTGGAGTCCCCAGGTGGTGGCCGATTGCTCGGGAGTCTGTTTCTTTCTCTCTCTGTCCTCCCGCCCTGCACTGCTACTGCTAATGCTTTAGTCATTTCCCTAGTAGCCCTAAGCTGTTTTTCTTCTGGTGCATCTCTGTTGTTGAATACCCGCTGGGCTATTCTCATTAAGTCTTGAATACTTCTCCCTTCTAAATCCTCTATTCTCTGTAACTTACGCCTTATATCCGGTGCTGCCTGGTTAACAAAACTCATTACTACTGCTGCCTGATTCTCGGGTGACTCTGGATCCATAGGAGTGTATTGTCTAAATGCTTCCATTAATCTTTCTAAGTAAGCTGAAGGTGATTCCTGCCTTTCTTGCATTACTGAGTATACCTTGGCCAAATTGGTGGGCTTACGAGCTGCGGCCCGGAGACCCCCCATTAGAGTCTGGCGATAAACCCGGAGCCTCTCCCTACCTTCAGCCGTATTGTAGTCCCATTCATCTTGTGGCGGCCTGGACAAGGGGAAAGAAGCATTAATTATGTCAGGGTTTACAGTAGGCTGTCCGTCGTCCCCTGGGACCAACTTTCTGGCTTCCATCTGGATTCTTTCACGCTCCTCGGTCGTAAACAGGATCCGGAGTAGCTGCTGACAGTCATCCCAAGTAGGCTGATGAGTAAACATGACACTATCTAAAAGGGAAATTAAGTCTTTAGGATTGTCAGAAAACTTAGCATTTTGATTCTTCCAATTATATAAATCGCTCGTAGAGAAGGGCCAATATTGAAGCCGGGTATTGCCAGCGTTGTCTGGCGGCCCAGTTTCTCGGAGCGGCAGAGCGATCGTAGAATCTGGAGCTTCTGGTTGGGAGGGGTAGGCTGCCCGCTGAACTCGGCCTCGCGTTCTCCTTGCCGGCCCTCCCGAGCCAGTTCTTTCTTCTTCATTTCCGGCTGCAGCAGCTTCTCTTTCTTCTGCAGCCTCCTGTCCTGGGTCCTGAGGAGGAATAGGGGCTTGCATATACGGAGGGGGGTTAGAGAAAAGGTGGTCTGAATCTTCCTCTGGGAGAATGGGGTGAGGAGCTGTGGGCTTTTCTGAGGAGCCTAACTTCTTTAGGGCAAGCATTTCAGTTGTGGGGGAGGGCGGTGGCGGTAGGAAGGGAGAAAGCCAGGTTGGAGGGTCACTGTCTACTAAGCTTTCCCAGGTCAGAATATATGGAATTTGATCTGGGTAGCCAATTTTCCCTGATTGGAAGACTTTCTCTTTGACTTTTCGGATGGTTGGAAGGTTGAAGGTTCCCTCTGGGGGCCATCCCACTTGGAAGGTGGGCCATTCCGACCTGCAAAGGGTTACAAATTTTTTTTTATTGATCTCAGCTGACAAATTGCGGGCTCTGGCTTGAGCCTCCCCAAAGTGGCTGACCACTATGGCCAAAGGGGTACTCTGAGTTTGGCCCATTTCTACAGCAACCAGATATCCCACTATGGAGAGGAGGAGAAATGTAAAGGTTAGATAAAAAAGAAATTGGATCAGACGACGCCGGCGTGGGTTGGAGATGTCGTTACAGCAGAGAGCCTCCGCTGGTTGTCTATCCGGTTGAAATCCTGTTTCCTGTATAATTCCAAAAGGATGAAGTGAATTTGACCATTGGTTAGTATTTCTCCTCTCCGTCAGGAGATTTATAGACCCATCTTCCTCCAGATTGGAGATGAGAAGTTTAAGAATGAGAAACAGAACAGTAGTGGACTAACACACCGAAGAATTCTAATAGGAGGCAAGAGAAAAGACCATACAGGACAGTACACAAATGCACAAACAGACAGACATATATATATTGCGCGCTAGATTACAATTGGCTAGTTGGTATTTTGTCGACAAAAACAAAAGTCCAGACGCAACACAAAGGTTGCCCAGATGCAGCACAAAGGCCGCCCAGACGCGACAAAGTCGCCCAGATGCAGCACAAAGGCCGCCCAGACGCGACAAAGTCGCCCAGATGCAGCACACAGGCTGCCCAGATGGGTCGAGGGGACGTCTCCCGAGACCCTGCTGGGGTCCTATAGCGCGTCCGCCAGGACTTTGCCAGCCCAGAACCAGAACCTGCAGGCAATCCAGACAGAAATACGGCAATGCCTTACTCACCGGCCAATGATGTCACTTATGACTCTATGATCAGGTGTCTAGGTGGGCTTGGGGTATCCCGGGCGAGCCCCCATATGTTATGCCCAGCGGCTCGAGACCCCACAAAGACCACCAGAGACCACGATCAATGCAAGCAACAAAGAGTCATTTATTGGCAAGCTCGAGCCTGGTCCTCTGCTCACACGGTAACCCGGTGATGCTAAGAGGCCCCGAGCCTTTGTTCAACAGGCCTATTTATAATGAAAGGCGAAAAGTTTTACAGTGTTCTTTTTAATTGGCTGACATAAAATTATATATATGATGTTATTTTAAGTTCTGAGTCTCCGAGAGGAGTGTTATCATTATCTTTTAAGATTGCCTTGGCACCAGCAAGGTCAGCTGCCTGGCCTTTACGGATAAGAGGTGAAGATTCTTTGCAGCTTTTATGAGGGGTTTGAGGGCAATTAGGGAAGAGGCTTTTGTTTACACAGGTGCGGGCTCTTTCTATCTTTACAGTGTGACAGGGGGACATGGTCTGAGAACACACCCCTAGGGGTTCCCACCCATCTGTGAGAATCCCCCACGAAGATCAGGAAGAAGCCAAATGTGCACCCCATCCTCCTCAAAGCAGGGACATACAAAGCAACTGCAATTATGAGTTCCTGTCACCAAATCACATACCCGGGCATCCACATGCCAAACGCTGACAAGGAGCCGAAGGCCTCCAGTGGCAACAGAAAAACAGAGGGCACCAGCCTTCCAACTGCTCGGGGGCCGTTCTCTATGACAACCACAGATCACGCCTGGAAGAGAGTTGAAAACGTTCCAAAGAGTGCGACAGAGAAATAGTACAGGCAGCAACCTCTCATCACAAAACAATAAAACTGAAAATAACAAAGCCAGCACGTAAAACACTCTAACACCTGTACGTTTGTAAAAATTACTTTTGACAAAGAAGAAATCCAAGTGAAAAATTGTGGAACATCAAGCAAATGGTGATAAAGAAGCACCTCTAGGGGCTGGGGTTGGGGCTCAGTGATAGAGCACTTGCCTGGCATGTGTGAGGCCTGGGTTCAATTCTCAGCACCAGGGCTGGGGATATAGCTCAGTTGATAGAGTGCCTGCCTCGCAAGCACAAGGCCCTGGGTTCAATCCCCAGCACCTCAAAAAAAAAAAAAAAAAAATTCTCAGCACCGCATATAAATAAAATAAAAGTCCATTGACAAAAAAAAAAAAAATTGTAAAAAAAAAAAAAAAAAAAAGTCGCGAAGCCCCTCCATCAGAGCCCCGGCCTCACCCACTCCATCTCGCACTCCGGATCTGGCATGGCCTTTCTCCGTTCTTTGCACGTCCACACAGGTCTCAGTTGCAAATTCCCAGTTCCAGGAAAAGCTCTGAAGGAGCATCGGTTGGAATTTGCGGTGAATATATAGATCAGTTTGGAAAGCTGGGACATCTTGATGCTACTAAGTCACCCAACAATAAGGGCAGCTGAGGGGCTGGCTGGGGTCAGGGGCACATGGAATACATAAAGGAAAAAAGGAGCCATAAATACTGGCCAGGGCCTCACAACCCAGTGTAGCAACGGAAGCCCCTCTGATTGTCGCCCTCTGTGGCTCTGAGTTTTGCGAGGAGCCAAGTGAGCGAGGAGGAAGAAAACGGAACTGGAGCGGAAAGGCTCAACCTGATTCTAATAATAAACACAGCAGGGGGTTCCTCCTCTCCCTGGTTTATAAACAGGGTCTGACTTTTCTAAAAATCTCTAAAAATCGGACCTTTAAGGAGCAGCAAAGGGGAGTTTCACATTGCTAACAGCCTGGGACTCGTGGAAGGGCATGGAAGCTCCTCTCGCTGTTGTCCCAAATAGCCGTCAAGGGCTATGGTGGGCAGAAACAAAGAGACTGTGCTTTTGTGTTGGGGGACAAAGAGCGTGGGGCAGAATGCCAAGGACAGCTGGGGGATGGGCCGAGGACCAGCGTGGAGACACTGCAGATTCCCAGACCTGATCTGCCAGGCGTCTGATCGCCACAGGGAGGTGCCAGGAGCGGTGACTCATGGGCGCTGTATGGGGACCTGGGACCTGTGCCCACTGAGAGCTCAGTGGTCCATCATCTGACAGCAGCTGCAGGTGATGTCGTGTGTCAGGACCAGCACTGGCCACTGGGGGACAATGAGACACTGGCAGAATGTCAGGGAGTGGGCCTCACAGCCCACAGCCAGGAGGAGGCCTGGCCAGCAGGGTCACCCCATCCAGCCACAACCCATGACTTTCCTTCCTCTGATTTAAATTCATGAAAACAAAAATTAGAGATATCTAGTTGAAGACAGACAAGTCCAGCCTGAGACCCACTCTGTCCTCCTCAAACACATTACAAAGAAATCTGAATAATGAATTCTGGGCCACAGAGAAATGCAAAGAGAGTTTTGTATAGTCTTGAAATAAACCTCTCTCTAAAGGAGGGAAACGGGAAGAAAACCGCAGCCAGAGGTGACAGCCAGCTCCTGGGTCGTAGCCAGGAAGCCGATGCCCCGCCGAAGCTGAGATCCTGAAGTCAGGCCTCCAGAAAGGCCACACAACCATGGAACAGGACCAGGAGTGTGGAATTTGGGAGAGAGAAGTGGTATACAGTTGACCCTCTGTCTGTGGGTTTGAATTCCAGGATCCAACCAAATGCAAATGGAAAATATTTGAGAAAAAAACACTTTTGCCTCTCTGCTGAACAACTACCAGTACTGATATTCAGCTTTGTGGAGACATTAGTTCCTAAACAACACTGTAGCACAACTATCCACCTGGCGTTTAGACTGCATCAGGTATTTTAAGTATTCTAGAGATGATTTAAAGTATACAGGAGGGCTGAGGGCTGGGGATGTAGCTCAGTTTGGAGAGTGCTTGCCTGTCAAGCACAAGGCCCTGGGTTCAATCCCCAGCACCGCCAAAAAAAAAAAAAAAAAAAAAAAAAAAATTATATATATATATATACACACACACACACACACACACACACACACACACACACACATACAGGAGGGCTGGGGTTGTAGCTCAGTGATAGTGCACTTGCCTTGCACGAGTGAGGCCCTAGGTTTGATCCTCAGCACCACATAAAAAAAAAAGGTATTGTATCCACCTACAATTAATATATTATATATATTTCTATAAAATTTAAAAATAAAGTATACTCGAATGTGTAGGTAGGTTATATGCAAATACTCCACCATTTAAAATAAGGGGTTTCACTTTCCATGGACATTGTTGTCCTTGAGGGTCCTGGAACCAGTCCACTATGAACACCAAGGGACAACTGCATACTGTTTCTGTTTCATATTCAGCAGGAGGACAGAGATATTAGCCAGATTTTGCCTGGAAGTGAAATTTAGGTCTGACTTAAAAATTTCAGGGTAGCCACTAAAAATAGAAGCAAAATGTAAAGCTTCCAAATCCACAGTAGATGCACAAAGAAATTCAGTTAATTCAACAGAAGACAAAGAAATAGAGGAAAAATGAAGTAAAGTGAAAGAACGCTAAATAGAAAACACAATATATGGCGGATATGAGTCCCAGTGGCAAAAGCAATATAGGGAAACAGCTCGGCTGTTTTGAAAGGGCAGACCCTGATTGTGTTAGAGTAAAACAAAGTGAAGTTCAAAAGACGGAGATAAAGAGACAAAAAAAAAAAAAAAAAAAAAAAAAAAAAAAAAAAGAGTTGACCAAATACAAATTAAAAGAAAGCATGCATAGCAAGAGAACAAGGACCTCCAGACAAAATTATTAAAAGACACTGACAGGTACAGTAGTGTGCTCCTGTAATCCCTGCGGCTTGGGAGGCTGAGGCAGGAGGATCAAAGCCAGCCTCAACAATTCGGCAAGACTCTATATCAAATAAAAAATAAAAAGGCTGGGGATGTGGTTCAGTGGTAGAGTGCCCCTAGGTTCAATCCCCAGTACCAAAAAAAAAAAAAAAAAGTAAAAATATAAAAAGGAGAGAGAGAGAAGTGCTAGAGAACCAAACTGGTCAAATTATATTGTTCTATTGTGTGCATGTACTACTAATGTGTAACAACAAATATCACCATTATGTACAACTAAAATGCGCCAATTAAAAATGTGGGGAAAAGAGACAGAGAAATGTTTCATATTAGGAAAAGAAATAATCCAATAAGAGAATGTCCTTTTTAAATTTTCTGGTCAAAATTGGCTCAAGGAAACAGACAAGTAATCATAAAAGAAGTAGAAGCGGTGGTCAGCAGAGGTGCCAGCGCCAGGTGGCACCGTCAGTCCTGGTCATGATTCAGGAAATGGACAAGCTTTCCTCAACAAACACTCCCAGCACATCGAAAAAGGTGGCACTGCCTGCCCAGTTTTAAGGGGCGATCAAGACACTGAAACAAAACTGGACCAGGTCCTCCAGAGAGAACAAGTCACCCTCATCCAGAACAGCGACCCAGAGCTAAGTCAGCCTTCATCCTGACCTCGGCAACCTCACACAGCCTTCTCTTTAGGTCAACAACAGTTCAAAAGATTAGTAAAATGACTGATGTTATTCACCACGGATTAAAGAAGAAAAACATAACTCAAATGTAGTCCTTGAAATTCAACACTGTAAAACTAGGCTCTTGGAGGGAAATTTCCGTAATGTGAGCAAGGTGTTGCCAAGATCCCAGGCCATTGGGTGAGTGGTGGGGGCTGGGGGGAAGGTGGGTGGGCGGGCGGCTCGCCTGTAATCCCAGCGGCTCCAAACACTGAGGCAGGAGGATCGCATCCCAAGTCAGCCTCGGCAATTAAGCAAGACCCTCTCTCAAAATAAAAAATAAAAAGGGCTAGGGATGTGGTTCAATGGCTAAGTTCAGTTCCTGGTACTGAAAAAAATTTAAAGATGGGGGGAGTGACTTTTAGTTTTTTCTGTGAAGCTCTAAATGTTTAGGGATCAGTATATTTATATGCGATTGTAAAGCATTTTAAAATCACCCAGAAAACAATGCAAACACCCCAAAATGACAATGGGTTAAAGCCTGAGTGGTAGAAAACATGTAACTATTTTGGTTTTCTGGTAATTCTTAAATTTCCAACTAAGGAAAACAAATTTTCATTTTCCAAATATAAAATTCAATTATAGTATCAAATCAGCCCTTCCAGTGAACTTTGTGCAGGGGTTGAAGAACTAATTAGGACAAATTAAAAAATTAAAAGAGAGAGAGAGACACACACACACACACACACACACACCCGACCTGATCAGGCATGGGCTTGTGATGCTAGTTACCAAGAGATTTAGAGATTTGATCTGGTGGTTGAAGAAAGCTTCCTGGGGGAGGCGACAGCCACCAGGCTCCTCAGGAAGAGCAAGAAGTGGCCAAGGGAGTAGAAGACAGATCCTAGGTGCACCCAGATGGCGTGGGCAGAGCCACTGGAGCTGGGGCTCTGGAGGTCTGGACACCAGGCCAAGGGCCTTGGGTTTTGTCTTGAGGACAGCAGAGAGCCACAGTCTCAGGCAAAATGTTTCTGAAATTTAGAGTGTGTCTGCTGGTTCCGTGTTTGCAGGGACCAAGAATTGAGGCTGGGAGAGCCCAGGGAGGCTTTGCACATTCCAGGTGAGAAATAAGGCAGATCCGATGACACATTAACAGGCTGTGGCAGGTGTGGTGATCTGGGACCTGTGGGATCAGGAGGCTTCCTTGATGCTTCCTGGCTTCCTGCCTGGATGCTGGTTAAAGAGGGAGACAGGGTGAGATAGGTGCTGAGGAAGAGGTGAGAGTCAGGGCTGGGCACACCATAGAGGACAGTGCCTAGAAGGTGGAACTGGAGGGACCTCCGCGTCACCTGAGGAGCCTGGCAAGTAGGTGCTCTAGGTGAAGGGGGACCAAATGGGGAACACTTGCCATCTCGGGCAGGCCCCGAGGCGCTGCAAATGCACTGCTTCTGCAAACAAGGGCTCATCATTCCCACATGCCGGGCGTGGGAGGATTAAGGGGATAACACAGGCCAGTGCTTGGCACAGAGCCGGGCCCTGGAGGAACATGGGGCCTCTGCCCCTCGGTCTCCGTTTCCATCAGCCCATGCCCATCTCCTGTCTCCAGCATTCCAGTCTGCTTCGCCCTGCAGCCTCTGTCCCCTTGACCCACTTAGAGAAAGAGAAGGAAGGAATTCGCCCTCTGGTTGCATCCTGCCCCCCTTCTTCTGCGCCAAAAGGAGGGATCCATGGACTCAGGTCTGAGCCCTGGATTAGCTGTGTAATCCTCAGCTCTGCCTGGACAATCTCTTTCCCTGCCCAGAAGACAGAGTCTGGGCTAATACTGCCCTACCATCTGTGAAACTTCAGACAGGGTGGAGGTGCTCTTGGTGCCTCTGGGGAGCATCACTGACGTCCACAGGGACTGTCAAGCCTGTCAGTTGTGCTGCGCGATTGCTGTGTACGAGCAGTCTGGGAAGGAAGGCAGGCCAGTCCACCGGCCACAGCCTTCCAGGGACAAGGGAGGAACCTCCCGAGCCTCAAAGTTTGTCACATACAAAATGGAGTCAACACCATCGAGGGGTGTCGTGGGGAGCACACCAGAAAGCGGGTGTGGATGTCTTGTCGATCAATAGCACATTTCTAGAGGAATAAGAAAGGACGATTACAGCCCAAGAGAAGAGAGGAGAGGGCTCCTTTCCATGAGGACTCAAAGACTGAGCCTGGAGGGAAGTCAGTCAAAAAGAGCCTGACACGGGGACCAGGGCATGGTCCCAGAGCCGAGGGCTGCAGAGAACTGAAAATGACCACAGTTAGACTACCAAGAAAAAGGACCGAGGACAAAACTGGATGAGGGGGACGGCCACAAAACCCCTTAAAGCCAATGAGGCCAGGAGGGGTGCCGGGGATCCCAGCGGAGGGGAGCAGAGTCCTTAAAAGTCAAGCCAGGGCCTGATTCCAAAGGCAGGAGGGGCCATTCCAGGATTTTGAGCAGGCACGGCAGGTGCTGGATCTTCCTGACAAGGGAGAGCTCAGCAGCGCGGCATGGGGATGGGCCACCTCCAGACCACCTCATCGCTCTGCCTCACTCCAACCAGGGCTGTAGCCGCACCCCCTGAGAAGACCCCGCGAAGAACCCGCCTGCCCTGGAGCCGGCCGGGCACTCTGCGACCAAATGAGCAGTCTTTCTCTGAACGCAGATGCACGGGATGCGGGCGGAGGCTCAGTCTGGTAGGACTGGGACTGGGACAGTACCATGACCTCCGAGTCTGAAGGATACGGCTGCAACCCACCCTAATCCTCCCCCCCACCACGTGCACACAGCAAGTGCACATTAAACGCAGAGCCTGTAGGAATTGGAGCACACCAGGACCCAGTAGGAAATCACATGACAGGTTTGTTTACTAGGTGTTTGGAAGGTGGCGGCCAGCAGGAGAGCGGGCAGGTAAGGGAGCACACCGCTTCCGGCAGCGGGCTGGCAAATGCGGGACTGCGGAGGGAGGAGGGCGGCCGGCGGCCGGCGGGACTACATCTCCCAGACGCCCCAGAGCCAGCCAGGCCACTTCCTGCCTTCTCCCCGCCCACCAGTGGGCGGGGCCGAGAGCGGGGCCCGGGGGCGCGGGGGTGCCTGGGCGCGCCGCGGGTCCCGGGCGCGTGACGCGCTTCCTGTGCGCCGCCTAGCGTCTCTGTCGCGCCGGTTCCTCAGCCTCGGAGCGGTGAAGGTGACAGCCGGAGGTGACCGGCCTGGCCCCCGCGATGCTGGCGGCACGACGACTGCTCGGCGGGTCGCTCCCCGCGCGGGTATCTGTGCGTTTGAGCAGCGACACGGTGAGGCCCGGCCTGGCTGGGGCCCGGGGCGTCCGCGGGCCTCCGCGCGGTGCCTGGGGTCTGTGGTGCCCTCTGCAGAGCCCTCCCCTTCTCCCCAGGCTCCGCAGGAAGTAGAGGGGCACCGTGCAGCCGGAGGCCGACGCCCGGTCCGGCCCCCTAGTTTAACCGGCCTAGTGGGACGTTGGGCGGGTTGGGAAGCATCCTGGTCTCGCGTTGGTTCCTTGCAGCCTCGTAGGGTGTGAAGCGGGCATCGCCCCTTCTTGTAGATGCGGAAGACAGCTTCGGAGGGATGCTGTCTCCGGGTTCCTCCTCCAGTCTCTGCTCCCTGTAGTGCCTGGGAAGCGCTTTTAAGGGGACAAGAGCCTGGAAGTCAGGTCCTCTTCGCCCTCCTCCTGGGTACTCTCCGCTAGGTCACCGTAGTTTCCAGTCCCCGCCCCTCAGTTTTACTCTCAGCGGGCCCCCTCCATCGCGCCTTGTCCCAGTCCCGGTGAGGCAGTTCTTTCCATCAGTAACGCCTGTTAGCAGCGTTGGTAAGATGCTATCATGCTGGGCTTTGGGAGGCAGTATGGTTCCTGGCCTTGCAGAGACTTAGATTCCATCTGCTACTTCTGGCTGTGTGACCTTTCATAAGTTCCATTTGTTCTGAATCTGTTTGCTCCTCTGCAAGATGAAAGAAATCATTCCTATCTCAGCGTTGTTATGAGGGTAAATTGAGGTTCAGGCTATAATGCTTAGGCCAGTATCTCTGTGCAGCAAGTGCTTAAGTAAGTGATGGTGGTAGCAGTGATGCTTCAGAGTTTTGAGTCTTAGGCCTCTGCCCTCCCTGGCCCAGCCCCTCCTAACCAGGAGGACCCAAGAAGTGGTAGCTTCTGGCCCAACCTCTCTTGGTTCCCAGAGCTCTGCTGGGTCTCCTGACACTCAGTCTTCTCAGACAGCACCCAAGAAAACCTCATTTGGCTCACTGAAGGATGAAGACCGCATCTTCACCAATCTATATGGCCGTCATGACTGGAGGTGAGACACTGTCCTTAGCCTATTGTGTCCCTTGGCAGGGTCTTCCCCTCACTCCCTTCCCCACCTGCCTAGGCTGAAAGGTGCCCAGAGTCGAGGTGACTGGTACAAGACAAAGGAGATCCTGCTGAAGGGGCCCGACTGGATCCTGGGTGAGATCAAGACATCAGGCTTACGGGGCCGTGGAGGTGCTGGCTTCCCCACTGGGCTCAAGTGGAGCTTCATGAACAAGCCGTCAGATGGCAGGTGTGTGTGGGGGGGACTTGGCTGCAGACCTTGTGGGTGGCTGGGGCTTGCCTGAGCCTTGGGGCTGTTGCCTTAGAAATCATAGGATGAATGAAGCAAGAATATATTCCCAGTTGGAAGTGGAAGGACTTCCAGTCCTCTTGACTCCTCAGGGGAAACAGTGATGTAGCAGAATCAATCACTCAGATGTTGATTGAGGCAGGCTCAGTTGTCCGAATCCCAATTCTGCCTTCTAGGCATTCTAGAGCTTTGGGAAGTCTCCTGGTCATTTTGAACCTCATGTTTCTTTTTTGTTCATGGGTATAATGGTATCCTGCTGGAGATAATGTTTATTTGGCTTTTGACCTGTACTTTGGTTAACACACAGAAAGTAAATAATAAAAATCAGCTACTTTGCCTCTTTTGACCCCAGAGATGTGGTGGATTGAGGAAGGCTCTTTGTAACCAAGAGCCGAATTTGGCTCTCAAAGGAAATCACAGGGAGAGACTTTTGGGCTAAGCAGAACAAAGATCTTTCCAATGGTCCTATCTGCCCAAAGATGGAATAGGCAGTGAGCTTCCTGTCATTGGTGGTGAGGAAGCAGAGCTCCTGGGGACATGTTGGGAGGATGGAGAGGGATGGACTGTTGGTGGAGACATCTTTGAGGCCTCTGGGTGGAGCAGGGATGGCATGTGGCGGAGGGCTCAGTCCGGGGGCTATAGCCTGACTGACCTGCAGGTTCCCACAGGCCCAAGTATCTGGTAGTGAATGCAGATGAGGGGGAGCCAGGCACCTGTAAGGACCGGGAGATCATGCGCCACGATCCTCACAAGCTGGTGGAAGGCTGCCTGGTGGGGGGCCGGGCCATGGGCGCCCGTGCTGCCTACATCTACATCCGTGGGGAATTCTACAATGAGGCGTCCAATCTGCAGGTGGGCAAAGGGGAGCATCAACAAACAGAAGGTGGCCAGTGTGCGCTCACATGCCCCTTCCCCTGCACCGCTGTTCTTAGTTATAAGCACTGGTCTGTCAGGGGTCCACCTGGAAAAGGGGTGACCACTTCCGCATGTATCCCGAACAGGACTTGGTCCCTAAAGCCCCCTTCTCTGGGCCCTTCCTTTATGCTCCAGAGACACACCTTGGGAAGCCTTCTATGGCTCCAGGATTCCTGAACTTACAACGTTGACACCCTTGTCCCACAGGTAGCCATCCGAGAGGCCTACGAGGCAGGTCTGATTGGCAAGGACGCCTGTGGCTCTGGCTATGACTTTGATGTGTTCGTGGTGCGAGGGGCTGGGGCCTACATCTGTGGAGAGGAGACGGCTCTGATTGAGTCCATTGAGGGCAAACAGGGCAAGCCACGCCTGAAGCCACCCTTCCCCGCAGATGTGGGTAAGGCCCTGCCCAGCCCTGGGCTTGTCATGGCTGTGTCTTGGATTCCCCCTCAGTGGTTCTTAAGGTATTTCTGAGTGCACTCCAGGCTAGATGGAGAGAGGAGGGTGAACAACACACAGACTCTCCAGTGACACCAGGGCCCCTCATCCTGCTTCAGCCCGTATTAGACACCCAAGCACCTTCCAAACTGTGCCTTCACAGTATCTGCTGTCGGAGCCAGCGGTGTGGTGGTGAACAGACCATACGGCTCCTTGAGTCTGGCTCTGGTGGCGGGGGGAGAATGATAGGGTTGAAAGCAGGAGCCCTGCCCAGGAGCAAGACCCGACAGACCCCCTGCAGGAACCCTGGCCCATTCTGTCTTTTCTCATTGCCCTGAAGGAGTATTCGGCTGCCCCACAACCGTAGCCAATGTGGAGACAGTGGCTGTGTCTCCCACCATCTGCCGCCGAGGGGGTGCCTGGTTTGCCAGCTTTGGCCGAGAACGCAACTCAGGTACTAAACTCTTCAACATCTCTGGCCACGTCAACCACCCTTGCACCGTGGAGGAGGAGATGTCTGTGCCGCTGAAGGAGCTCATTGAGAAGCATGCTGGTGAGGCTGGGGGCCAGCCCTGGGGGGGTGCGGGGGGCGTCCATGAAGAGGCCTGTGGGAGGACCTTAGACTGGGGCTGACAAAGGTCCAGGCTCAGGACTCAGCAGGTGTGCTGCCCAGCCCTGACCATCACCCTTTTGGGGACTAACCTGGGGCCCCAGGGGGTGTCACTGGTGGCTGGGACAACCTCCTTGCTGTGATTCCTGGCGGCTCGTCCACCCCACTGATCCCCAAGTCCGTGTGTGAGACGGTGCTGATGGACTTCGACGCCCTGGTGCAGGCTCAGACAGGCCTGGGCACGGCCGCAGTGATCGTCATGGACCGCTCGGTAAGGGTGGGCCCTGACGCCTGGCTGTGCTCCTTGTGCTGGTCTGGTCGCTGCCCCCTCCCCAGGCCCCTTCGAGAACCCTCTGGCCACCCAGCTCCCCGCTGTCACAGCCTGAGCTGCTGTGGGGAGTGAGCAGGGGAGGGAGGCCGCCCTGTAGAGGGTGCCCTGGAGGCTGGAGCATGCCAGAACCCCGGGGGAGGGGGTGCTGCTGGGGGCACCTGCTCACTGTCCCTTGTCTCCCAGACAGACATCGTGAAAGCCATCGCCCGCCTCATTGAGTTCTACAAGCATGAGAGCTGTGGCCAGTGCACCCCGTGCCGCGAGGGTGAGCGCCTGGGCAGGTGGGGGTGTGCTGGCCTCGGCTGCACTTAGCTGCCACCCCACCCTGTGCCCTGGCTGAGGAGACCATCAGGCCCTCTCCTGTTGCTGTGGCCCCAGGTGTGGACTGGATGAACAAGGTGATGGCCCGCTTTGTGAAGGGGGACGCTCGGCCCGCGGAGATCGACTCCCTGTGGGAGATCAGCAAGCAGATAGAGGGCCACACCATTTGTGCTCTGGGTGATGGGGCCGCCTGGCCTGTACAGGTACGCAATGGGTTGCCATGTGTCACTGTGTGGGCGGTACTGGCGGGGATTTTTGGATTCTGTTTCAATCAGTACCTCCCTCCCTTCTCCCAGGGTCTGATCCGCCACTTCCGTCCAGAGCTTGAGGATCGGATGCAGCGGTTTGCCCAGCAGCACCAGGCCCGGCAGGCTTCGTCCTGAGCCTGAACCCCTGCCTGCACCTCGCATTCCTCTGTCTGGATGCTGGACAATAAAGCAAGTGCCACTCACTCTCCCAGGACATGACTTTGCATCTGTGACTTTGCTCTTCACCCTGCCATCCGCTGCCATTCCTCAGTCCTGCTCTCAGATGTGATCACATCCCCCTCCCTCAGTGTGGGAAACAGGGTGCAGTCCAGACTGGGAGCCTGGTTCAGCACAGGCCCCTGGAAGGTGGGAGACAGAACAGCATCTGTCTGCCCTGTAGGTGATGGCAGGGGAGGTGGGGCACGCGGCCAGAGGAAGGACGAACTGCTCTGGTCAGAAGATGTTTATTTTGGCTTTATGATCTGGGGTGGGGTGAATGTGGAGGGAGAGGAAACATCCCTGGGTCACGGGAATGGGCACAGCAGGTGGGGGAGTCCCCTGGATCCTCCGAGCTCCAGGGGTGTCCTGGCCACTGTGGGGCAGGTCTGCAAGCAGGGCCCCATATTGGCTAGTCACCAAGCTGGGGGGGCACACCGTCCAGCGGGTGCCACAGCTCCAGCCGGTGGTCTGCATGGCCCAGGCACTCACGCCAGTGGCGTAGACGTTCCCCACTGGCCTGGCTGCTCAGCTGCACCCCACCTGCCAGGGACACGGATCAGGGTTGGCAGGAGCCCATGGGACTCCCCACAGTGCCCTGCGTTCCTGCTCACCAATGAAGTCGTCTGCCGTGCCCAGGTCGTAGTCCCACACAGACACCAGCAGTGTTTTCTGGACCAGCTCCTCCCTGGGGCCTGCGTAGAAGAACTCCTGCAGGGAGAGGGGCAGGAGCAAGCAGGCGAGTCCTTCAGTCTGAGAAACAGGTCCAGACCAGGGCGGCTGGAACCTGCTCAGCCCTGGCTCACCTCATTGAACTCGGGGTTCAGGGTCTTCCTCCGAACACTGGTCTTGTATTTAGATTTCTTCCCCAAGTTTGGATGCAGGAAACTGAGGAGGTGGGGAGGTGGGCAAGTTAGATGTGGCCCTGGGAGGTGAGGAGCCGCCACCTTGCCCTTCCTGCCCACCCGTCCACCAACTGCACTCACAGGCGGACAAAGGGGTCTGAGTAGCCATTGGCGTCCATGGGGGCCAGGTGGGCACAGCGCAGAATGCCCACCAGCAGGCCCCCCCGCTGGGAGCTGTAGCACAGGGACAGCAGGATGCGCCCACGGTCCTCCCCAGCTGCCCCTGCCTCTGCCTCCTCCTGCAGGTGTAGGCTTTGGTCAGACCCCATCCAGCCAAAGTCCACCACCCCACCAGTGTCCAGGCCCCAAATAGGAGAGCTGCAGAGAAGCGGCCAATTTAATTGTATGGCAGTCTCCCCAGACAGCAACCATCTGGCACCCTGGAAAGGACCTTACGGTCAGCTGTGCCCTCCAGGGCCTGAGGAGAGGGGCTTACTGGTTCATTTAGCACATCCTTGTCATGGAGGGGAGGTAGATGATGGTCTCTGGAGTGCCCCAAACAACAGGCGCTTCCTGTGTGGCGTCCAGCAAGCGCCCACAACCACCGCCTGCAGGACCAGCCTGGTACCACAGAGGCAGCTCTGGAGGCTGTTCTGTACCCAAGGACAACAGGTCTCTTCAATTCCAAAACCTACCCCATGGCTCTGGGGGCAAGGCCCTTTGCCACACTCTGGGACCCTGCTGCCCACAGCTTGGAGGATGCCAGAAAGAGTGTCTCTTCCTGTGCTTTGTGTAGAGTGACTGCAGGAGACCCAGCCACCACGTCACAGGCAGTTCTCAGTAACACTGGAGTGCTCGGTGAGCAGGTGCTGGGCACTGGGACAGGAGGTAGGTGTCATAGGGTGCTTGGTGGTGTCACCACCTTGTTAGGGCCTCACCCACCTGGGTTTAATTGGCAACTGCAGCAACTCGGGTCTCCACTAGGGGCAGGGCACCAGGCCCTTTTGTTCTCAGAGGAGAGGGAGGGCCTACCCTTGGCCTTAGGGATGCCTTCCCCTGCTGAGCTAGGAGTTCTGCTAGGTCCCTGGGCTCAGATGGGGTCCAAGAAGCCCACTGGTTACCTTTGCTACCTCCTAACAAGGACCTGTCTAGGACAACCAGCCACAGGAAGGGCACGCACACTGACCGCAGCGGCAGAGCCTGCTGCCAGGGAGCCCAGCCCAGCTGCCCTCTCCCTGACCTCACCCCGCCCTTCCACCCCAGCTCTCAACCTCTTCCTCAAGGTTGCCAGGTCTGGGCCTGGCTGTGCCTCGAGGGATTCTGCTTTGCCCCAGAGTTCCCCAGTCCCCCTGCTGCCACGGCAAGGGAGTCGCCCTCCACCTGCCCTGCCACTGGGTTTTCCCAGGGCTACAAGGGCTCACAGGGCTTGTGAGAGGTGGCCGCAAACCCCTCCATCCCACCTCTGTTCTGTTTGACCCACCTCGGCCTGGGCCACTGGCATGCCCACCCCGCCCTGCTCAGCTGCCTCACTCACCTCCTCATACAGGGACATGCCTCGGGCTGTGTTCAGGCTCTTGGGCTTCTTGGTCTGAAAAAGCAGGGCCCAGTTACCTCAGCAGGACACTGCTCAGGTGCCCCTCCCTGCTCCTCCTCCAGCAACCCCCAACACAAGGCCCCTGACCCTGCAGTGCCACCCTGTACCCCAGCCCCCTCACCAGCCTCCGCTTCTCCAGGCAGATGTTGAAACTCCTGGCTCGGTTGGGCACCAGTTTCCTCAGGGGTACCCGCAGCTCCCCCAGGGGTGGTGCCCGCCGCCGTCGCCGAAGCCGAGGATCTTCACACACACACAGTCTGGGGGTGGCCCTAATCAAACTTGGTCGAGCAAATCCCATCCCCCTACCTTGCCCCAGGTGGCCCAGGCAGGATCCTCACCGTAGGGTCTTGCGCCCAGCATCCTGGCGGGTGAAGCCGTGATAGGTAAGTGTCTCTTCCCAGACAGGTCCCCTTGTCCCCCGAACGGTGCGGGTCCGAAGCTGGCTGGCCTGGAGACCAGGCAGGGTGGATCAGAAACCCTCCCGGCCCTCTGCCCTGCCTCCTTGGTCCCAGCAACTCAGGTCCAAGCCCTGGAGGTTGGGACAAGTTGGGGCCAGGTGGGTGCCCTGGGCTGGACCTGCCAGAGAGCAGCAATAAAGACTGGCTCTTGCCCTCACCTTGCTGGCTCCTGGCAGCAGATTGGTTTTGACATAGGTGTCAACAGAACCTGAGGCCGGTGTCTTGAGACCCTGGGAACAGAAGTGGATGTGGGGTAGGCCTGCGGCCCCACCCCTGTCCCAGGGAGCCCTGTCCCCAGCCTCACCTTCGCGAGATGGACTGTGCAGTGCAGGGTGCTGTTGTCCGCATCAAAGAGAAGCGTGAACTCGAGGGTGCCCAGGGCAGCTAGGGCAGGTGGCAGGCAGGGTCAGCGGCCAGCGGCTCACCTGCCCACCCTCCACAGGGATGCTAGGGACACCCCAGCACCATCCTGGGGTGTCCCCTTGCCCCGCCCCCACTCACTGCTGTCGTCCGAGTCTCCCTGTTGCTCTGGGTCGGGCTGCGGCGGGGTTGCAGAAAGAATGGCGGGGGTCCCCCAAGCGCGCTGGTCGTGGGTGCGCTGCGCGGGCTCAGCAAACGGGTAGAAGTGCGGGAAGTAGTCGGAAATGAGGCGGATGGGCCGGATGGGGCCGGGGCTCACGTCGATGGCCATGTGCTCCTGCATGCTCACGCGCTGGGGCCGGCGGCGGCCGGGGGGCGCCGTGCCCGCCATGGGGGCTCGGACATGCGGGCGGGGCTCAGAGGGACCCTGGCGCACTGGGGGCTGGGGGGACGCACCCGGCCACGAAGACGGGGCGAGGACGCATCGCCGAGGCCATGGCCGGCGGTCTAGGACAGAGCGCGGGGTCCCGAGGTCAAGCTCTCCAGCCTGGAGGCGGCCCGCCAGGCTCCTTAGCCGGGCCGGCTGGGTTCGGGTCGCAGCTGCTGGTGCTGGGTGCGCTTGGGGCGGCAGAGGTGCTGTCTGAGCAGGGGTGTGACAGGGAGGGGAAGGGCTGGAACCAGGAGGCCACACCTCCCGCCCTCAGCCCCAAGGGCCCCTCCCTGGTGCCGGGGCTCAGCTCCCCCTCCCACTGCCCCTCGGCTCACAAGCCGTCAGAAGGAGTTATTTTTACCGCGGTCATGCGGTCCTGCTGGCAGGTGAGGACGCTGGGGGCCAGCGGTGAGGAAGGGGGTGGCGAGGTGCATGGAAGTGGGGCTGCATGGACAGGAGAGGAGGCGAGGAGGGCCCGGTCAGGCGGGGAAGAGGGAGCCCCGTGGGGCGCACGGGGGTGGGACGGGGGCGGGACGGGGGCTTGTGTGGGGAGCAGGCCCTTGTGAGTATCTCAATGTGCGGCCGCTTCCCTGGGGGTCTCAGTCCCTGGAGCCAGCCGGCCCTAGGAGACCCTATGAGGTGGCCTGCTCGAGGTCACTTCAACACCCTTCTCCCCACGCTCCTGACTGGGAGCACAGTCCCAACCCCTCCTTGAAGTGCCCCTTGTCTCCTCACCAAGGAGGGGCCCCTGGACCTCGTGGTGGCCCTCTATGTGCTGAGCCCCCCTGCTTCTCTTCTCCACATTGCTCTTCTTCCCTCGGCCTCCCCTGCATTACCCAGCAGCACCTTCTGCCTGGACTGACTTTTGACCTGGCCCCCTCCATCTGGCTCCCTGGCTTTAACTGCCCAGCATCCCCTCACCTGGTTGATCTTTCAATTTTTAAGCAAGAAATAACAATTGTAGATATTTATGGGGTACATTGGATGTCTTGTTATAACTACATTCCCAGGACTTTTTAAATTTTTTATTTTGAGACAGGGTCTCGCTAAGTTGCCCAAGCTGGCCTTGACTTGCAGTTCTCCTGCCTCAGCCTCCCAAGTCCGGAGCCACCACACCTAGCTGCCAGCTCAGATTTCTTGGATTCCACATGAAAGTGAGATGGTGCTGTACTTTTCTTTGCCTGGCTTATTTCACTTATCATAATGCCCCCCAGCTTCGTCCCTGTTGGGTCCAATGACAGAATTGCCTCTTTTAAAGCTGAAATGTATATAACACATTTTCTTTATCCATTCATTTGGTCGATTCTGTATTCTGGCTATTGAGAATAGCACTGCAGTGAATGTGGGGTGCAGATATCTTTTTTTTTTCCCAAGGAGTGTGAAGGGTTTAATGAATGCCATAAAAGGACCAGGTAAGAGGGATACAAACTCCAAATCCAGCCTTTATTACCATCATTTTAGTGGCTAAGAAGAGGGAGAAGGCTCAGTCCTGCTTAGCTCATTCGCAGACACAAAGGCAGTTAGTGGGGGGGAGTCCCTGGAAACGCTTCTCTGCCAGCTGACGGCTGTGGGGGGAGAGGTCCCTGCCACTGCTGACACCAGAGGCAGGGAGGCCTCAAGCAGCAAGCTGACCTCTGGAGGTCAGGGCCCAGAATCAGGCAGGAAACGGACAAAAGCATCAGGCATGGGAAGAGTGAACAGACTGAACAGGCGAGGAAACTCTCGGGGGCCCCAAACAGCACTGAGATCTCACAGGGGTCCCCTAGGGCCCGCTGGCTCCAGGGACTGAGACCCCCCGGGGAAGCACCCCCACATTGAGATACTCACAAGGGGGCCCTGACATCTCCCCTGCCCCTGCTGAGCAAGGGTAAGGAGAAGGTCTGGAGGAGAAGCAAGGAAAGGGGTGAGGGCAGAGGAGGCGGAGGAGGGACCTGGGAAGAACCCCCAGGCTGGCTGGCAGGGCCGAGCTGCTGCTCTGCTGGCGGCTCGGGTGGGCAATGCGGCAGGTGACGCCGCCTCTTAAGGTCCAGTGCTCGTCCAAGCTGATGGTCTGTCGTGATTGGCATCCAGGTTCTGGACGAGCTCATCTGTCCCTTGGCATGTGGTTCTTCCCGCAGAAGCTGCGCTCGCTGACCTTGCTCTTGAGCAGCCTGTGCTTCGGACATATTTGTAGACGTTTTCCACCAGGACGACACCTGCCTCTCTAGTTCTGTGTAGCTGCCATCCAGCTGCCTCAGCTCCTCGAGGCCTCCCCTCCGCCCGCCCCCACCTCGCCTCAGCGGGAGAGGCAGGGGACTGCTCCTGTAGTGCAGCGCTTCTGCCAAGCCAAGCCAGTCAAGCCACCGCTGCCTGGGTCCCAAGGTGGAGAAGCTGCGGTTCAAGGCTTGGCTTCCTTCCCTCTCCCTTCCCAGGGGGCTCCTCCAGGCCCCTCCCAAGGGATGCAGGCATCTTTTTGACGGGCCAGTTTTGGTTTCTTTGGGTGCATACCTGGGAGTGGGTAGTTCTCTGGTTTTCAAAGGAAACTCCACACATTTTGTTTTCCAAAATGGCTACACATACTAATTTATGTCCCCACCAACAGTATTTAATAGTTTTCTTTTCTGCACTTACTCTGGACACTTATCTTTCATGGTTTACTTGGGGGTTTTGTTTGTTGTGTTTTTTGAGGTGCTGGGGATGGAACCCAGGGCCTCGCACAGGCTAGGCAAGTGCTCTGCCACTGAACTGCACCCCGGCCCTCTTTCATTTTTAAAAAATCGATATTTTGACAGGTGTGAGGTAAGATCTCACCTGGTTTTGACTTGCATGTCCCTGATGCTTAGAGATGTTGAATATTTTTTCATATATCCATTGTGTGTCTTCTTTTAAGAACTGTCTGTTCAGGGCCTTTGCCCGTTTTTAAGGTGGGCTGTTGTTTCCTTGTGTAATTGAATCTTGGCCCCATGCCAAGGGTAGGGCTTACCCGCATTTTCTCCTGGTGTTGCTTCACTCTTGACTGTTTTCCTTGGCTGTGTAGCGTTTTGGTTTGATGCTATCCCATTTGTCTTTGCTTTTGTTGCTTAAGCTTTCGGGGCTGCTATAAAAGAAATCATTGCCCAGATCGATGCCTGGAGTGTCTCCTCTGTGGTGTGAGTAGTTTCACCACTTCCGGTCTTACAGCTAAATCCGTAACCCATTTTGTAGATGCTATGCCCTCAGATGTTTGGTAGGGGCCACCCTTCTCTTCTTTCAGTGCCAGGGATTCACCCCAAGCCCTGTCAATCCATAAACTTTAAATCCAATGTGCCATGTGACCAGAGAGGCTAATGAAGTGCAGTCCCAGCTTAGACCAGCCAGGAGAGAGAGGTGTTTTCTGTTGATGGGATGCTGGTGCTGTGCCCTCTCATCTCTCATGTTTCTGGACTAGAAACAACCCCTGCGCATGAGGCCAGCACAGTTCAAAAGAGAAAGGGAGAGACCCCAAAGCCCTGGATCGAGCCCTACCTGAAGCGCGTTATTGCTGGAGTTTGGAATTACCATTCCTCTTCAGGAAGAGTTCGGTACTGAATGGAGTTTTATCTTACTTGTCCTGGTACTGCCAAAGAGTTCTTCCTCTACCACGGTGCCAAACGCAGACAGCCCAGCCCCTCACCTCTTACAGAACCCTGGTCTACATAACTGATGCATAATTCCACTATCATTTGTGTTTGATTAATGTGCAGTCCCACTATGATCCACGTGACCTGCCTGGTCTGAGGTCTCAGTGAGCACCTCCACTTCTGAAGGACAGAGTGGCATCTGGCTGGACCACAGATGTGGCCTCCACACCACCTGCCAAGCAACAGGGTCTCAGCAGTGCTGGGACTGTGCAGTGACATCCAGAGTGCAGGCTCCAGAGTTCGGACTCCCAAAGCCCAACAGGAGGTGAGCCAGGCACAGAGAACAGGAGGTGCAGGTGCAGCCAGATGTTCACGTCAGCCTGGGGTGGCCTTCAGCAGGGAGTGTGTCCCCCCCGAGCTCCAATCTCTTTCAGCCTCACAGGGCTGTGGAGGGTGAAATGAAACGACTCCACATGCCTGGCACCCAGGAACTGTCCCCTGCTGTGGGGACAGTGTGAGCGGACTGAGGCGCCCTTGCCAGTGGCTCAGGGGTTTGCCCAAAGTCAGGGCCTCCATACAGAAGAGGCAGGAACCCCAAGTTTCTGAAGACTCTTTATTCAGGTCTGCAGTGGCCTTGCAGGGCGAAGGCAGTGACTTAGGGCCAGGCCCTCAGCCTCTGAGCAGCTCAGGGCTGGTCAGGTGGGACTGGTAGGTGCCAGGGGCCAGCAGCTGCAGGGTGAAATCAGTGACAACAGCTGTGAGCCCCCAGACACGGTGTGGTCCATGCAGGAAGACGGGTAGCGTGTAACCAAAGTGGCCATCCTTGCAGAAGTGGGTATAGCCCTGATTCTGTGTCTGCAGCAGGTGGGTCAGGGGCAGCACAAACACCTCATCCACCTGTGAGAGGAGGCAGGGAGAGGGTGGAGGGAGGGCTGGGCACTGCAGCCTCCCCCGTGGGACAGGCCAGCCCCCAGTGTCCCCCATTCACCTCCTTGGGGTTGGGCTTGAGGCTCTGCAGATCCAGTGGGCCCACACTGGCAAGCACTGGCACCACTGTGGCCTTTCTCTGGTTTGGGAGAAGGACAGGCTCTCAGGGGAGGCATGGCCAGGTGGGGCTCTGGGGTTGGGGTGGGGAGTCAGGGAGGAGGACCTGCCTTGCCTCTGGTGGGCATGGCCAGGTCTAGGGGACCCCTGCCTTTGGCCTCAGGACCCCTGCCTTTGGCCTCAGTACATCCACGCTGTCTCAGGGCCCCAAGTGCACTAGGCCTTTCATGCCTTTGCACACTGCTTCCCCCACCCCTGCTTCATCCACCTGCCATTACCTTTATTTATTTATTTATTTTTTGCGGTGCTGGGGATCGAACCCAGGGCCTCGTGCTTGACAGGCAAGCACTCTACCAACTGAGCTATCCCCCCAGCCCTGCCATTATCTTTATTACCCTTAAATCTCAAATCTCCCACTTGCCATTCAGACCCAGCTGGGTCCCTGCCCTTCCTGGGAAGCCTCCCGTTTCCTGTTCCCAGCTGAGCAGAGCTGGCTCTCCCCTGTCCCCTCCCCCAAGGGTTGTGTGGGGATAGAACACGTGACTCCCGCGCAGGTGCTGGAGCACTCCTCCATATCCTAAGCCTGCAGGAATCTGTGACCACTCTCTTGGTCCCTGGGATCCTGGCTCCGTGTCCAGGGGGCACAGAGTGAGGGTGGCCTTGGGCCTGGTGGCTCACCGTGTCATGCACAGGCCGCAGGATGCCCCACACATGCTCCTCCGGCACGGCCAGGCCCAGTTCCTCCTGGGTTTCCCGCAAGGCTGTGTGCACCACGTCCTGGTCAGTGGGGTCACACTTGCCGCCTGGGAAACTGAACAGGCACAGGGAGTCTGGTCCTTGTATTTTGGGGCCGTGAAGGGGCAGGGGAGTGGGCAGTGACCGAAGGCTAGAAGCCCACCATGGCATCTTCTGCCTCTATCCCTAGTTTGCTGTGAGGGTTGGAGCAAGTCACATGACCTGGGGAAGCCAGTTTACCTCCCAGATCAATGCAGGTAAGGGAGAGGGCCCTGGGCAGTGCAGGATAGGATATGAGGGTCTGGCATCAGGGGCAAGATCCTGGGGCTCAGACCCCGAATTCTGCCTGTGGTGGCCCAGTGGTGCTGACATTGACCCCAGGGTGTCCTCAATTCCCACCGCCGGCGGAGCCAAGGCCCGAGGCTGGGCAGCCCCTCCCGCACGCTTCCTGGGCTCCGGGACTCGACTCTCTACAGCCGCCGGCAGGGGGCAGAGTCCTGCCTTTTTAGAGAGAGGAAACCGGTCGAGTCCCGGCTGGCGGTGGTGCGCCGACGCAGGGGACAATGGTTGCTGAGTCCTCGCCGCCGTCGTAGGCAAACCGTTTCTCCCAGACCCATTTTACAAAGGCGGAGAACCAGGCCCAGGGAGGCTGAGTGCCTTGCCCACGGTCCCTGCCGTCTCCGGGACTCAGCGGCCTCCCGCAGCCGGGAGTGTACCTGACGTCCCCCTGGTGCCGGCCTGCCAGGCGGCTGGAGCGCAGCGTGTAGAGCAGCGCCGGGACTCCGCGCACAAGGCACAGCGGAACGAGCACCGCGGCCGCCGCGGGCCGCGCGCGGAACCGGGCAGTGGTCCTCGCCAGCAGCTGCCTGCAGCGCCGCTCGTCCTCCGCAGACAAGCAATCGAGCTGCATTTCCCGGCTCCGCGGACAGCTAGGGCGCCCGCCTGCCCGGCGAGGGCGGGGCCTGGGAGGGGCGGGGCCTCAGCGAAAAGAGGCGGGTCCAAAACCGAAGGGCGGAGGGGCGGGGCCTGCGGAGAGCCGCAGCTCGGCGTCACTGCGAGGGCGACGGGGCGGAGCCTGGGAAGCAATCGGGGGCGGAGCCTGGGCAGAATCTCTTTAACGACGGGACGGGGGCGTGGCTTGAGGGAGAGGCCTTGGCCTCAAGGTGGGACGTAACCGGAAGGGCGTGGTTAGGTGCCGGGATTTCCGGGTGGGACGGGTGTGGGCGTAGCCTGTGGAGAAATCCCGCCACCCACGCCGCCCCCGAGAACGCCGAGGTTCCGTTGAGTGTGTTCCCAGACCCACTGGAGCAGACGCGGCCTGACGCAGAACTCGCAGACCTCGGCCCTTACAACCTTGGGTTCGGGGAGTTTGGAGTCGGGTCCAGGGTCCCTCGCCCCAGCGGTGTCCATCTCTCCCTTGAAGGGAAGGAGCTATAGGATTGCAGAGTCGGGGGTCCCCCATCCAGGAGGCTGAGGATGAGTTGGTGGACCCATGTGCAGCTTGCCTGCTCCCACTCCTATCCTCCATTGGAATGGACTTCAGCCCAAGCCTCCAGGGGTCTTCTCCCTTCCTGTCTTGATTTTTGATTGGTCCTCACATCACTACCCCCATCCCTACCCTGGCCTCTGTGGCCACTGCCTGTTGTGGTTCTGCAGCTCTCTCCAGACCCTGCTCCCTCAAGAGCCAGAACACACCAGCCTTTCACACAGTATTTAAATGTGGAATGGCAGATGTCGGTAATGTTTGCTGTGTGACTCTGAGCAGGTTCATTGCCTCTCTGAGCCACAGTTTTGGTCCTCATCTGGGCACAAAGCAGGAGTAGGACTGGGACCTTTTCACAGGGCTAGGTGCAGTTCTGTGACTTGAATGGTGTCCCCGCCTTTACGTCACTGCACTCCCAGAGATGTGGTTGCCACTGGACTGAGCTTCAGGATGCCTACAGAGTGGATGTGGGGACTGTCAGTCGGGTCTGGGAGTTCCTGAGTCCCTCTGCCATGATCCTGGAGGACAGAAGTGCTCTACTCACCCATGCCAAATGGTTTAATGTTGGGGTAAGAGAGGGGTAAGAGAGGAGTCTGGGGGAATCACCCCCAAGGCAGGAGGGGGCAAGAGTCTAGATTGCTGGGTGGAAACAGGAGGGCTGGTTCCAAGTTTGGTGGGTCCCAGACTGGCTCTGGCAGGGCAGGTAGCAGGGACAGGGCTTCCAGCCACCTGCTCTCCTTTGAGAGGGGCCTCTGCACAGGTGGGGCTGCAGGGGGTGGGTGGAGACACTCCCACATGGGTGAGGGGTCCAGGGTAGGAGGGCTGTGCTATCACTGAGAGTCCTGGCCAGGTCCCAGGTGCACAGCGGTGGGGGACAGCAGCCCCAGCCCAGCTGGGAGGGTCAGGCCACCCTGATCTCCACTAGTCCGGACGTTGGGGAGAGGGTACGGTGCTGGTCGGGCCCTTGGAATCCCAAGATGGCTTGAGGCTCCAGGATACAGGCCCTGGTAAGCAAGGGGCCTGTAGGTGGCCTGGGCCAGCAGGGCTTCAGGGGAGGGCAGCAGCTGATGGTGGAGCCGGACAGAGGTCCTGGAGGTGGAGGCTGAAGCTTTGTTGGTGTCTGGGGAGGAAATGGTCTGAGCAGACCCCCAGCCTCCCCTCACACCTCAGTTCTCACCCACGTCCCCCGGCCCCTGCCCTGCCTGTCTTGGCCTATCTCAGCTTTTGCCCTTGCTTTCTTCTCTGCCTGGAATTTCTTCCCCACCTTCTCCCTCGGCCAAATCCTTCCCAGCCCTGGCTTGAGAACTGCCTTCTCCAGGAAGCCTGCCAGCACCCTCACCTCTGCTCTTAGCTCCACGTCCCTGCCCTGTTCTTCCTGGGCCTCATGTCATCTTAGGAATTTTGGCCACCTGTCTGGCCACACAGGGACCCAGTGGATTTGCCAATCAAGTCCCTTCCTGGAGGCCCATGCAGACCTTAGTCCCTGCACGCCATTCTGTGACCCAGGCCTCACCTTTCTCCTGCTCCGTGGAGCCTGCCAGCAGGCAGGGACTGAGGCTGCTGCTTCTCCGGGCTGGGATGCTGAGCAGGGGCCGTGGGGCCACAGGCCTGAAGATGGGCAAGCAGGAATGGGGCGGGGGTCAAGTGGAAGGACCAGGAACCAGGGTCAGAATCCGAAGGCGGGACAGGTGACAGGGGAGGCCCCAGGAGATGTCTGGAGGGGGAGGGGCTGGGGGCTGGGCTGAGTGGAACAGCAGAGGCCACACGGTACCAGGAGTCCGGGTCACTCTCTCTAAAGCCCTTGGCAAAAGGGTTGCTGGCGATTTTCAGCTGGGTGATCTACAGAGGAGAAGGTGCAGTCAGGGCTGCCCGAGCCCATGCAGGGCTGTGGGGCCCACACTTGGTCACCCTGCCCTCCAGGGACCCCAGTCAGGAGGCTGCAGGACCCAGGCCCTGTGGCCAGGAACTCTGGAGCCAGTGGACATGAGGCAGGGGCATTTCTGGGGCAGACACCTGGGGCACAAGGGCAAGAGGGGCATGGGCTGGGGCCAGGTTCAGACCTTGGTGTCCACCCTGGGAAATGGGCTGGCGGCTGGTGCCTCCCAAGCTGTGCCCCACCCACCCGGTGATTCTGGTACGCGGTCACCGCTGTGAACTGGGTCTCGGTGAAGATGAAGGACTTGAAGTTCTCCTGGGCATAGCGCTCGCTGTCCTTCCGCGGGTCCACGAAGACCACATGGAAGCGTGGCTGGTAGCGGTGCATGGAGTTGAGAATGATCTGTGGGAGGTTTCGGAGGGGCTGGGCCGCGGACCCTGCCGGAGCCTAGGCTCACCACCCCAGCACCGGGGCACCAGCCTGAGCCTGCCTGTGTCCCAGGGCCCACTGGGTTTGAGCATCCTTTTTCTCGGCCCATATCCAACCCCTGTAACTACCTACAGAACCATCCAGAACTGACCACCCCCCCGCCCGCCAGCAACTGTCATTGTTCCCCTGTGCGCTTCAGCTGCCTCTGCCCCTTCTCCACACAGTGGCCCTGGCAGGACGTGTGCCCTAGCGCCCTGCTCCAGACCTCCTCCTTCTTCCCACAGAGAGGGAAGGCGTCCTCTCAATGGGGGGACTGGCCCAAACAACCAGCCCTGACCACAGGTCTCTTCCTCCACTTCCCCTCCTTGTTCCACTCTAGCTGTGCAGGGAGCCCCTCGCAGCCCCCCAATCGCCCCAACATCCTCTGGCCTCAGGGCCTTTGCATTTGCTGGCCTCTGGCCAACAAGCATCTGATATGCATAGTCTCCATCCCTCCCCCACTTCCTTCAGGTCACTGCTCAATATCACCTCTTCAGCCTCTGTCTCTGCACCTTCCCTGGTTCCTTTTACCCCTGTCATTTATCACTATCTGTGACCTCATCCAGTGTCTGCTGGGTTCCTGGCTTCCCATCTGCCTCCAGCCTCAGGATTTGAGCCTGGGGAAGGTGGGAAATCTTTGTTCCACCAAGTGTCAATCGCTATGCCTGGCATTCCACACACTTCTCCCACTCCGGACAGGCCTTTGTGCCATCTAGCCCCCACCAGGTGGTGATCATCAGTGGGCAGGGTACTGGGCACCACGGCCATGGGGCACCAAAAGTCCTGCCAGCCCTGGCTCCAGGCTTTGTCAAATGGAGGCCCAAGACCCCAACACCTGGCTCAGTCCCTCCCCATTGCAGCCAGGACCTCACATGGCCGTTGTCATCCAGCAAGTTGTTGGTCAGCTTCAGCTTGTCAAAGGACACAATCTGACGCATCCACTGGGCGCCCTTGGCTGGTGAGTCCGGATGGAAGTGCACGCGGCCAGGCGTGGCCGGGTCAGCCTTGCCCGCCACCAGCCAGGCTGAGCTGTGGAAGGCGTACCTGGGGAGCAGAGGAGGTGGTGAGTGCAACCCTACCAATGCCAAGCCCAACCAAGACTCCGGGGCCCAGGGCTATTGCTGACGACACCACTGCCACCAGGCCTGGCAGGCATCTTGTAGATGAGGAACGAGGCCTCTGAGAGCACTCTTGGAGTCTCCATGGCTGTACCTGGCTGGTAGGAGTCCACCCTTGCTGTCCTGGGCTAGACCACTGTGCCTGCCCCAGGCTGGCCCACTGAATTGGGCTCCCTCCCACTGTCAGGCTGTTTGCCCTGTATGTCTAATTTTTTTTTTTTTTTTCAGTACTGGGAATTGACCCCAGGATGCTCTACCACTGAGCAACATCCCCAGCCCCTTTTGATCTTCCATTTGGAGACAGTCTTGCTAAGTTGCTGAGGCTGGCCTCAAACTTGTTTGCCTTCTGCCTCAGCCTCCAGAGTTGATGAGATTAAAGGCGAGCACCACGCAGCACAGGTCTGATTCCTGGCTGCTGCGCCCTGGATCTGCACTGCCCCCAGCTGGCCCCATACCTGTATCTCTTGTCGTCCAGCGGGATGAAGTCCATGAGCAGGGCGTAGTCAGCCAGCGTGTCCATGCCCAGGATCTTCACCTGGAAGGTGGGGAACATCCTCCTGCAGAAGGGAGGTGTTCAGTAGCCCCACGTAACCCCAGCCCTGGCCCTTTGCCCTGCCCTGCCACCCATGCCCACACCTGCCCGCCTTGGTGACAATCATCTCGGTGCCCAGCTGGTTGAATTCTTCCCACAGCGGTTTCATTTCCAGCTGAACTGTCACGCTGGACACACGCGGGTTCTTGGGGCCCTGCCCAGTGGGCTCGGCCACAGCTTGGGCCTCTGTGGAGGAGCTAGTGCAAGGGTCTGGCGGGAATGGTGTCCCCAGCTGGGGCTCCCAACTGGAGCTGTTCACTGGCAAGGGGTAGGTTTCCAAAGGTGCAAGCACACCGAGGCCAGCGGACAGGAAGGCTGGGGAGAGAGGACAGAGGTGTGGGCCCCCGACGGCCCGTTCCCATCGCGCCACATTCCCAGCAAGCCCTCACCCTCAGGCTGTGCCCATAAGCCCTTCCTCCAGCAAGGCCTGTGAACCAGGCCTGTGTCCAATGTCACCTGGTTAGCATCACTCATGAGGGAAATGTCCATTTAAAATCTTTTCCCCTGCAAGCTCCTGGAGAGCGGAGATAGACAGGACCCAGCTTGCTCCCCGGGGATTGAACTGGTGTGCTCTACCACTGAGCTACACCCCCAGCCTTTTTTATTTTTTGAGACAAAGTTTTCTTAAATTGCTGAGGCCAGCCTTGAACTTAGGATCAGTCCTCCTGCCTCAGCCTCCTGCGCCTCTGGGATTACAGGATTCACCACCACAGCCTGCTCCCCAGGGAACCTTTGAACAACCCTGTGGTTGAGAGCTTGGCTATTGTCTCCAGCCTCAGGTTCCACACCTGTCACCAGGGGCTCTCTAGACCAGCCCCACAGGGCTGAAGTGAGGATTGGTGGGGACACACAGGGCCTGGCGCACAGTGGGCCCTGCACAGACCCCACTTCTTAGATGATGCACACGTGAGGCTGCAGGGAGTAGGCAGGGGCTCTGAGCACGGGAACCCCTGCTGCTGGTGCTGATTAAGGAGAGCTGAGTTGCGGGAGAGCCCCGTTCACCACGATTGCTCAGGACAGCCTGGAACCCCCACACACCCTGCTTCCGGAAGCCCATTCTCTCACCTTCTGCTCTGGACCGTTGTCCCCGACGCATGCTCTCTTTTAATCTGCAAGCCCGATGCAAGTCTTGGCCAAGAGCTGTGCCACCCAACCCACGCAATTAAAATAAAATGCTAACCGTAAGATGCTGGTTAATCCTCATTAAGATGGCTATCAGAAAAAGGAGAAAGGGACCCAGGTTAACAAGCAATGGTGAGGATGTGCAGAGGCGAGTCTTTGTGTGCTGCTGGTGAGCATATGAAATTAAAAGTAGAATTACCATATGATCCAGCAATACTGCTTCTGGATCTAGACCCCAAAAAGTCAAAAAGGAGGAACCCAAACAAAGAAATGGGTACATCCTCGTTCATGGCAGCATTTATTCGCAGTAGGCAAAAGGTAGAAATGACCCAAGTGTTCACTGACAGATGAATGCACAAATAAAACGTATAGACATGCAACGGGAAATTATCCACCCTTAAAAGGGAAGGACGGCATGGCACATGATTCTAATCCCAGCAACTCAGGAGGCTGAGGCAGGAGGATTGCAAGTTCAAGGACGGCGTCAGCAATTTAGCAGGACTCTGTGTCGAAATGAACAATAACAAGGGCTGGGGATGGAGCTCAGCGCTGGAGCATCCCTGGGTTCAGTTGTCGTCAGTACGGCGTTGGGGGGGGGAAGGCAAGGACATTCTGACCCTTGCTCAACCTGAGGAACCTCGAAACGTTTCACAGACACAAATCGACAAACACTGTCCGATTCTCCTTGCGAGAGGTGCCCTGAGAGGTCCCGTTCATAGAGACACTGGACCCACAGTCACTGGGGCCAGGAGGAGGAGGAGGAGGAGAGTTTGGTGGGGATGAAGCTGCAGTTCTGCGAGAGGCAAGAGCAGCCCCTGGGTCTCCCAGCCTGGAGGGTGGGGGGTCTCTAAAAGGGATGGGACATGCCATTTCTGAGGACACTGGGACAGGAAGATCAGATGGGCTGATGTCCCCCACCACCGAGGGCCAGGTCATTGAGGGGCAACTGCCTGTGGCCCAGCTGCTCTGCCGGGGCAGGTAGCCCCTGCCAGCCCCAGGGTCAGGGCTACAGACCCCAGGGGAGGGACTTGTGGCTTCACTGGGCCTGGGGACTGTGCAGGTGGTCACTGGCTCACCCCACCCATCCCAGTCAATGTGTTTCCCTCTGCTCTTTCCAGACCTCCGTGGGGGGAATGTCCTCGGCACTATCTTCCAGAAGCCGGCACCTTTCCCAAGAAATGGAGAAGGGAAGTTGGAGGAGACTTGTCCAGCCCCTACTCCAGTGCTCCAGGTGGGGACTGAGGTCCAGAGATGGCAAGGGACATACAGGTCACACGTGAGGCTCCCATCCCCCAGAAGCGGCTTTGTGCCCCTGCCTCTCCCCACCCCTACCTGCAAAACTGCAGCTGGGAGGCTCCCAGCCACCAGCGCTGTCGGCCCTGGTCCCACTGGCCTCACTCACCCTGGAGCCTGACCCAGACGGTGGCGCACACCATACCTGCCATGGGGATGGCCCGGATGTCCAGTTCCTGAAGAAACCTCAGCTGGGGCTGGGCTGTCACCGCCACCCAAGAGGCCCTGCCTGCCGGAGGGGGGTCCACTGGCCCAGGTCTGCTTGTTCACCCAGCACCGCAGCTCAGCCCTCAGGCACACGGTCCTCAGTCTGCGGTCTGTCCTTCCCTCCTTGACCAAGCTCGGTCCACGTCCCCGGTTGAGGTTCTGCACTCGCGGGGCGCACCTGGTCTGCAGGTGAGACCCTGGCTCCGGGGTGTGCAGGGTCTTCTCCAGGCCACCTCTGTCTGCAGCGTCTGAGGCTGGGCCACTGGCTGGGCTGGTTCAGCTCCAGGGGCGGTGCACGCGGGAGGGGCAGGTGGGCGGTTCTGACGTCATGAAGCCCCCTCCCTCCTGGTCCTCCTCCCCAGCTCCCGCCCCTCCCCAGCTAGAGCCCCAGCCATTGCTGATCAGTGGGCCCAGGCGCAGGTGGGAGTGGGGTGAGGACAGGCTTCATGTCCACAGGGGCCCCCATCTGGCTGGCAGGGAGCCAATGGGGCCTTGGGGAAACTGGGAGGGAGCAGTGGTGGCAGTAGATGAGGGCTGATGGCAAAGGTGGCGCCCCCTCTCCAGGACCGGACCCCTGCCCCAGGCGCCCCTGCCAGGCCTGTTGGTGTGAGGTCAGGAGAGGCCTGAGCAGGAACCGCAAAGGGCAGCAGCTGTGAGTGTCACCGAGTCCCAGACTAGGCAGGAGGAGGTTCAGGCCCTCCCGACAGGTGAGCCTCACGCGCTGGGAAATGCTAGCAGGTCCCTGGCAGCCCCTGTGCCTCACTTTCCCTAACTGCCCTCAGCCCAGCCCGGGGAACCTGGAGCTGGGGTCGGTGCGCTTGCTGACGGTCCCCGTAGTCCTGATGGGTGCAAGTGGGGACTCCAAGGCTGCCCTGGTCACAGACTTTGGGTGTCCGTTCTACCCACAGGTCCCCCTCCATTGACCTGTCCCCTTCTCCCGGTGGTCCTGGCCCAGGGGCCAGCATTCGGGGACTGCAGGTTCACAGGTGAGGAAGGCGGAGGGGCGGCTTCCCCGGAGCTGATGCCTGTCCCTTGGCTGAGGAGCTCTTGGACCACTGAGGCTGCGGCCTTGGCTGGCCTGCCCTGGGTCAGCCCACTCTAGGATGGAGCACCCCTGGCAGAGCGGGGACCCCCCAACCTCTCTAAAGTGTCGTCCAACAATATCTGGTGGCCAAGGGCTCCAGTTCCTGAAAAGAAGCACATGGGGTGCGAAGGGGCCAAGGGCAGGGGGGCCGCATCTCTGATTGTGCTCCGGGGTTGCAGCCCTGCGGACCCTCTTCTCCCTGCAGCTCAGGGATGGGTGCTGGCTCAGTCCCCTGTGCCCTGGCACCCAGCACGCACAGCCCAAAGGATCCCACAGGGAGGGGGATCCCATCCCTGCACAGACCTGGCCCCTGGGTGGTGGAGGGCTGCCCAGCAACACAGGGACGCCCCGTGCAAGGCAGAGGGTCCCAGTGACCTCCAGGGCCATCCAATGAAGTGTGGCCATGCCACCCCGTCCCAGGCCTCACAGTGTGGTGGATGAGAAGTGTGGGAGATGAGGAGGGGCCTGGGGGCCCGTCCCGCCTCAGAGGCTCCTTCGGCCTAGACACCCAGGAGGGGGCCCCCCTGGGGTTCTGCGGGTACCTGATGCGAGCGCACAATTTTGGCCCATGTGCTGGAAACACTGCACAGTGACATGCCAGCACGCACCCCATGAACCCGAGGGCGCACTGACTCGCCACACGCAGGGCGCCCAGGCACGAGCTTCCCACGGAGACAGGCAGGTGTGCACTCTGCACCCCTGCTGGCTGCGTGCCCCCAGGCGCTTGCTGGCCCCCTGCCCCCTCATCCATCTTGCCTGCCAGCCTGTCCCTGGTGCCCCTGTATCTTTCACACCTTCTCATCTGGCCGCTCAATAGCAGGAGGCGGTGTGGCAGCCATGGCCGCAGGGAGACGGATGGGCCAGGCAGGGGGCCAGGAGGGCGCCGCACCGCAGCTCTCCAGCCACGCCCCTGTCGGCTTGAGTGGCTGTGGGTGGGCGGCACTCCCACCAGCCCCGCCATGTCTGTGTTGCCACAACTGCTCTGTGAGCACCTGCATGGGGACTGAGGGACCCTGCACCAGATACTGTCGCCCGCGGGAGCCTGGGGACAGTGGAGGCGGTGGAGGGGAGCCTCGGCCGGCTTGCTAGGACTTCCTGGTGCCTCTGCAGCTGGACAGCTGTTCTGGTTGTCCCTGACCCCAGCTGGACTCCATCGAGCCACACAGCTTGCCCGGCACTGGCAAATGCACATCTGGGCTCTGTGCCCAGCCACGGACGGACCCCTCAGAAGGACGCCTGGGCACTGGGCTCCTGGGTACACACCAGAGCACTCCAGGGGCATGTCACAGACATGCACAGTGTGGGCACAGACAGGACACAAGTGTGCAGCTCCCAGCTCTGCTCTCCCTAGACCAACCCTCCAGCCACAGGACTGCAGGGGGCTGGAGCCAGGACAGTTCCTCTCCAGGTTCTCCAAACTACTGGATCTTCTCCAGGTGTGTGGACAATGGTGGGCACAGAGACAGCCAACACTGGCTCAGGACACACCGCATATCCCCGCCGGCCAGACCTGTCTGGGATCGTGTGGTCAACCCTCCCCTCCTCCATCCACTTCCTAAGCCAGAGACGGGCTTTGCAGGACAGAGGACACAAACCATTTTATATAATGGGAAACTGACCTGGGGCTGGGGGAGAGGAAGGTGCACAGCAGGGGGACAGGGGCCCTGAGGCTGCAGCTGTACCTCAGGACCCTTGCTCAGATGGGAAAACTGGGCCTGTTGTGCCACTTGGGTTAGAGACCCTGAGTGGGGGTGGCAGCGCGGGCAGCGGGGGCACAGAAACCACGAGCTTCTCCGTCCGTAAGAAGGCAATGTGCTTCTCATAGTAGGCGGCCTCGTTAATAAACATGGGGTACACTGTGGCATGCCCCTCGTACCGCACGTCTTCGCCGCTGAACTTCTGGAAGATGGGTGTACCGGGTTGCAGAGGCTCATAGTCCCTGTCCTGGAGGAGACCCATGGTCAGCCGGTGGCACTCAAGAGATTCCCCTCACTCATGGCCTTGCACCAGCCACCCTTCACTTCCCCCACCCATGTGACATGTGTCTGGTGACGTGCCAACTGCTCTGTGTGTAGAAATGGAGACATCAATACCTTAAAAAGATGGTTGTCATTGTGGAAGTGTTGTCTAGTGGTTATGGGTACACACATGTCAGTGTTCAAAGCCTGGGTTCAAATCCTAACGAGCTGTGTGACCTTGAGCAAGTTGTTAACCTCTCTGTTCCTCGACTTCTTGTTTGTAAAATGGGGATTATAATATCTCCCCCTATCATTCTGAGATATAAACTAAATGGGTACTTAAAGTCTTTGGCACATAGTAAGTACAACACAGTATGGTTATGTGCCACTTAATGATGCGGTTAGTTCCAAGAGATGTGACATTAGTTGATTTTGTCATCGTGGGAAGTTTACAGGGTATATTTGCACAAACTGAGACGGCTATGACATCGCTAACCAATGGAGTCTTGCAGGACACATTCCTATATGCTGTCTACTGTTTACTGAAATGTTGTAGCACATGATGGTACTTTAAGTGAATCACCTAAAATGACTGCTGTCATTTAACGTGGGTGGCAGTGGGGCTCGGGACCCTCTGGCCTTCAACACTGAAGGGGTGGCCTCCCCCGGAAGATCACTACAAGTAAAAAAACACCTCAAAAAAGACGCTGCTGGGAACAAAGGCCCGGGACTGCACAAGACCCTGTTCCACGGTGACCCTGTGAGCTGGGCAGCAACTGGCTCCTCCCTCTACCAGGAGCAGAAGCCCGATTGCTGGATTCTGGAACATTCAGAGGGGGGCACTGCCAACCTGCCCACCACTCATCCATCGGCGAGCAGAGCTGTCGGTATTTGCAGCTCGGCGCAGGCGCACCGGGTCGCCGGCTCCACATCCCTACCTCCCTCTGCCCACACTTGGGAGTCCCCTCGCGTCCTCAGGAGGATCTGTGAGGCTCGCTGTGGCCCCACGTGCCAGGCCTGAGTGTGGAGGTTCCAGCGACACAGAAGTGGCAGGGTGGCGACCGGGGCCGGCCCCCGTCCAGCTCCTGATTATGCGGTGCCGGGACCCTGCATCCCCAAGGCTATGGCCCCACGAGCCTCCCACGCGACACTCGCCTGCAGCTGCGGGTGCACGATGCCGGCCAGGTCCCCGTCCTCGGTGCGCGGGAAGTCCTCGCTGCCCAGGTTTCTATAGACTTCCATCTCGAAGGCAGGGAAGGCCGTGCCTGTGCGGAGGCGGGCGTGAGAGCCGCCCGCTCCCTCCGGCGCGGGAGCCAGGCCCCGCTGGACCTCGGGCTCCCCGCCACGCCTGCGGCTTCTCACCCTGGTTGAAGAGCTCCGTGAAGTCCAGCGCGGAGGCCACCAGGGCCCGCATCCTGGAGAAGACGTCCGCCCGCAGCACGCCCTGGGGCTGGGGGCCCAGCTCCACAGCTGCGGAAGCGAGGGGAGGGGTCGGGCGGGCGTCCCTGGAGTTGCGGCCCGGCCGCAGGGCCCGGCTCCGGAGCCCCGCCCCCGGGCCCTAGCCCCGCCCCTATCGACCCGCCCGGGCCCCGCCCACCTCCCTAGAGCCCTGGGCCCACTCATTCCGTTCTTGGCCACCGAGTCCAGGCTGTTGCTCTCCGACGCCGCCGACTGCAGGGGCTGGTGCAGGAAGACCCGGCAGGGCAACTCGGGGAACTGCAGCTGGGTGGGAAGGGGAGCGGGAGGACAGAAGTGTGGAGAGGGAACAGGGCTCTGCATTCTGGGGGGCTGGGGTTCCAGAGGTCCTGGAGTGTCTGCAGGTGGCAGGAACTGGAGCCCGCGGAATCTGGCCCAGGGGGAAGGGCTGGGGCAGACCCCACACTGTCCCCCCTGCCCCTTCCTCCTCCCTCTCTCTGCCCTCTGGGGACCGTGTGCCAGGGGCACAGGCTACCTTTAGGTGGTGGGACAGGTGCATGGCAAAGATGTTGTGGGAGCCGTTCACAATCAGGCAGGTGCCCATGTTGGCGGTGGTGTTGTGCAGGTCAAGGACAAAGTCGAAGGCCTGGTCCGAGCCAGAGGCTTTGGGCCCCAGCAGCTGGTCCAGCTCTCGAGCTCTTGTCACTTCATATGGGTCATCGGGAGTGGCCCTGGAACTATGGGGTGGGAACGGGAGGTCCCAGCCCCCAGGCTCAGTCAGGCTGCTGGCAGGAGAGCCTCAGCGCTGCTCAGGACCCTCCTTCCAGCTGCCGCGCTGCGCCCCTCCTTGGTTCCCCCTTCCCCCTGAAGTGTGAGCCCCCGGCCCCCACCCCCACCTGCCTCATGCTGGCACTTGGGCCACACTTCCCAAGCACCAGCAGGCCTGTGCCCTTGCATGGACCCCACTGAAAATCCCTGCCCTCTTCACCTGGCCACTGCCCACCTTTGGGGTCTTAGCCAAGACACTGCCTCTTCCAGGAAGCCTTCCTTGACACTCTTGGCCTGGCTCTATGCTTTTTGCAGCCCTTCATTTAGCCTCAGGGGCTCTGGTTAAGTTCTTCCTCCATGTCCCCCAATAAGCTAAGGCCAACCCCTTGGTCTTCATCCCCAGTCTCCTGCCTGAGGGGGTCGAAGCCCAGCCACTGAAAGACAGCACGCACACTGGTGGGGCACAAGGTGGGTTGACAGGCCAGAGGCGGATCTGAGGGAAACTGATCATAACGAAGAGCTTCCTGGATCTGGATTTCTCTACACCGAAAAGAGAGGAAGAGGCAGCCCAGGCAGAGGGGGACCAGATCGGAGGCAGGAGCGTCCCTGCTGGCTCCGGAGGGAGGTATGTGGTGGGGCTGCAGTCCGTGGCCATGCATCGGGCCACGCTGGTGGCCAGGCCAGGGCACTCACAGGAGTAAGGTGCGCGTGAAGGCGCGGTTGAGGTCACAGTCCACATAGCGGCGGCAGGCGGCGGCGGCTGCCGGGTTGGCCAGCACAGGCGTAGTGGAGAAGCTGGGCCTCTGCAGCTCGCTTGGGTCCTGCAGCCAGTGCCGGACGAGGTAGACGCCAGACAGCTCATTGCCATGGGTGCCTCCAGTCACAGCCACGCGGCGCAGGGGCGCCCGGGGCACAAGTACGGAGCACATCCCTGCATGGTGGAGCACAGGCAGGCACTCTGGGCCCAGTAGCCAGCGCTGGCTCAGTGATGGTGACTCCCTGCCTGAGTAGCCAAGCCAGCAGAGCCGCTGTTGAGAAGAGTTGCACCCCTGGGGTCCCAGGTGAGGCCCCTCTTCTGCAACCTTCCACTTTCTCTGAGGAGCGGTTTGCCTGCCCCTTCTGGAGGGATGCTCCTCATCCCAAGCTGAGAAGGGGGCGCTGGGAGTTTGGGGAGATGGCTTTGCTGAGGCACATCCCTACTGCAAGAGGACCCTGCTCCCATTTTAGCTGAGTCTGGCATAGGGAGCCAAGTGCCGCCCCGCTTAGCCGTGGAGCAGCTGGGTTCCAGGCGAACCCTGTGCCTCCTGCGCCTCCGTGTGCTCCTCTGAGCTGGTGCCGGACTTAGTGAGGTGGCCACTTACCTGCTGGTGTGTCTGGGCTTCCCGGGCCACGGACTGCAGCACCTGCCTGCTGGACAGACGGGTATTTGTGGGCCTAGGGATTTCCAAGCAGAAAGTACTTGTATCAAGAGGGCAGAGAGCAGGGGGCGTGTGGTCCTCGCCCCAAAGGTCGCAAAGCCCGGGTCTCCTCCCACCACCACCATCACGCTCTGCCCCTCACTGCCACGTCTATTGGGTCTGTCTCGCAGGCGGGTCCTGTCTTGGCCTTCTGTCCATCTTCTGGGGAGGACAACCCCACTCCCAAGGGTCACTTACAACTCCCACTGGGGGCTGCACATGGCCTTGGGAATTTATTTGCACAGGTTTGTCAAGACCTGGATGGCAACCTTTCTCAGAGCAGATTGGACTTTGCCACATGCCAGGTGTCCAGTCAAGGGTGGACAGGCCTGGAGTCCAGCACAGGAGCCAGTGGCTAGCCAGGGGCTGAGTCCACCCAGAGGGGCACCTTTATTAGGGCTCAGATGACAGTAGGGTGGTGGCCGCTGAAAGTCACTATGGAGGCATGCACCCTGCTGGCCACCTACGTAAGAGACCCCTTGCCTCCCCTAGCTCAGCAGCAGTGTCAGTCTGTGCAGCCCCTGGAGGACCGGGGTCACTCTCAGGTCACCCCTGTCCCCGAGGATTCCACTCCCAGTGGAGTCCTAGTTTTATGGTTCGTTGATGCTTTAAAAAAAGACTTCAGTGATTCACCCAGTATTTTCAGTCACTTCCAGGGACAATATAAGTGAAATGACTCTGTTAACTGTTTACTGTTTGGGGAACTGACCCTCAGAGCCATTTACCGATGTGGACAGTGAGGTACGCAGAGGATGAGAGGTGGGACTGGTCAGAAGCCAGAGTGTTCTGCTGACCTCATCCTCTCCCTGCTGCTTCTCAGGGGCAGGGAGCTGGGGACAACAAAGGTGAAGTCCCCTACACCCAACCCTGGGGCCTGTCCCTTCCACTGGGCTCTGCTGGTAGGACACAAGGATAGTCCAGAGGTCACAGAGGAGAGAAGCCGGACTGAGGCAGTGGACCATCCTGAAAGGTCACCCGCTGCCTCTTGTATGCCACACCATGTCCTGAGGGGACCGTCCCCAGGCCTCGTCCCACAGCTCTGCCACGTCTGATGTTGGCCTGCTCTGAGACCGGGCCCACTGGCCAGGTCCCCTAGGCCGACCTCCCAAGGCCACTCCCGCGTGGCCTGCCCTCTCTCTCCGTCCCCACGCCTGGTGGACCGTGGGACCCCTGCCTGCTCATCAGGACAGCTGCAGCTTGCTGGGGTCGCTGGAGGGTAGTGAAGCTCCTCCAGTCCCCAGGACTCTGGCCTCAGCAGACCCCTTCCTTGGCCACAGCCATGGATAGGGCAGCCTGGGAGGATCTAGGAGGGGGAATGACCGTGCAGAGCCACCCCTGCAGGTAACAGGCAGCAGTGGAAGGAGTCGGCATTGACCCTGCCTCCCTGCCTCCCAGCCCCGGCTGTGCTTTGGGTCCTGCAGTGAATCCGAAGCCTTGGTCTTCCTCCTAAAGGCTCACCCAGGTTGCTGGGATCCTGCTGACTCGTGCAGGACCTCACAGGAGGGAAGGGCTGCTCAGCAAACGCGGCTATTTGGGGGCTAACCCTTCTGTGGCTGGGGACTCGAGGACTCCCTACCAGGAGGTGCAAAGGGCACCGGCAGGGAGTGCTGGAAATCTTCACTTCCCTTAGCTGTGGTCTATCTTCCCCATTTCGGGGAGTGTTGATAGAATGAGAGGGGAGCTGGAATCTGATGCAGCAGCGCTCAGAAATGGCACCTTCCAGTCCCAGTTGAGTGTGTTCGTATGACCCTGAGAAGAGTGGAAGCAACCTGCCAAGTGTCTGCCCAGAGCCCCAGGAAGGGGAGGGAACTTCCCCTGGTTCTGATTCCCCCAGTCCCAACAGGCTGTGTGACCTGGACAGCCGATGCCCTCTCTGGGCCTCATCTCCTGCTTGGGAAATGGGGGTGCTCTCTCCTGGCCCTGGGAGTGCAGGGGGCTACGTGGGCACAGGCTTGGGAAGTGGGCTTCAGTTCTCCTTGCCCACCAGCTTCTCTAGAAAGCCTGGCCGTGGGATGCCCCAGGCCCAGTCCTCAGTGTGCTCTGTCTACCTGCCACGTGACCTCACACTCCCTGCCGGTGACATCCCAGACACAGGCACGCATGTGGCTGTTCACACCACACATCACATCCTATAGCCAGGCAGAGGGGAGTGGGGGCCATCACGAAGGGTCTGGGCCCCCTAAATGTTGGAGTGCTGGTCAAGTGGAGGCCACCATGGGCAGCCAGCCTGGATGGCTCATAGGTTCTGGGATCCTGCCTCGTGGGACAGCAGATGGCAGGACGGAAGTTTACATCACACACTGGACCCTGGACTGGGGACCAGAACTACCTTTATGGATTTGACAGAGAGCCCTCTTCAGTTCCAGTATCTGCCCAACCTTGGCGGGGTTGGGGAGGGAGTCTCCATTCCCAGACCTGTCTAATCAGAGGCTGCAGAGGGACTTGGTATGAAAATGGACTGGACCAGCCATGGGGGTCTGTTCAGAGAAAGCCCCAGGCGTGAGAGATCCAAGATGGCAGACTAGAGGAAGGCTGTGTTCCTTGTGGCTCCGTAACTCGGGTTTCAAGCAGAGGATACCTGTTTCTTGGGAGGCAGTTTTTGCTGCTTATCCATCCCCTGCTGTTTACCCCATTTGTCTACTGCGGTCACCTGCAGTCTGCCCGCATATCGACTACTTTTTGAGTGCAGATTGCTCACTGTCTGCTGCCTTCCATCCGCCATTTGCCTGCCTCTGGCCTGTCCATCACCTGCCTTTCACCCACCACCCAAGTTTCACCTGCTGATTGTCCAACAGCTGCCAGCAGACTGACCGCAGACCGCCAGTGGAGCACAGCCACCTGCTGTTGCCTGGAAGTTCACTGTCACAGCACCTGCAGGTTTGGTTACATGTGTCTGCTGCCATTTTGAGAAAACAACCAGGACCTGTAGGACCCCTGACCGGACTGACTTAGCCCCGTCTCCAGGACCCCTCGGCCCAACCCATCACTCCCTGCCTCCAGGGCCCTCAGACCAACTGACTGCACCCCACCTCCAGGGTCCCCCAACCAGACCAACCACACCCCACCTCCAGGACCTCCAGCCAACCACACGACACCCCCCACCTGCAGCTCCCCATTTGCCAACACATTTGGAAGCCAGAGCAGCCATCTTGCATAATCCTGGAAGCCGTATCTCCCATCTTTAGGTGGGGCAGGTCTCATCCTGAGACGCCTGCTGGAGACTGGAAGCTCATTGTCAGCTACCTCTCATGCATCAGGCTACTGAAGACTGGCAGGTTTGAATACTAGATGACTGTTAAAGTGTAGATTTTTTTTCCTCCTTATTGAAAAAGTTTAAGCTTTTATTTCTTTACTTTTCTCGCTCTTTCCCTTTTGTTTACCTGTTCCCTCAGTCTCTTTCTCCCTTTTCACATGGTAACAACCAACTTCTTTTGATTATACTTTCATTCTTTCTACAATCTAGAACTTCTATATATTCTTTTCTTATCCCATTAACAGCTACATCCTACACCCCTTCCCATCCTCTTTATCCTCCATTAGAAACTGCAGACCTTATTGCAAATCTGTTTGTTCTACTGTAGATAATAAACTCATTCTGTTTATTATGACAATATTGTTAACGTTCTCATAGGGGCTATTGGGTTTAGGATTGCATATTGTCTGAACTGGGCACAGCTAATATTGATCTCCCCCTTAAAGAAAAGCTATTGGAAACCTATAGGGTCACTATAAGCCTAGAGGGGGGAAATGGCAGTACCCCAGATCTGCACTGCTAGAGGGGAAGATACATGAACAACATGAAAAACCGAGGGAAGAAAATGATCCAAACAAACCTAGATTCTATATTAATAGAATCCAGTGACAGTATGTTAGAAGAAATGTCAGAAAAGGTGTTCAGAATATACATAATTAAAATGATTTGTGAAGCAAAGGATGAGATAAGAGAGCACATGCAGGCAATGAATGATCACACCAATATGCAGTTGAAAGAGCAACTGCAGGAAGCAAAAGATCATTTCAACAAAGAGATAAAGATTCTAAAAAAACACCCAAATGGAAATCCTTGAAATGAAGGAGACAATAAACCAAATAGAAAGCCCCAGGCGTGGGAGCCTCACACCTTGGGCTGGACCCTGGCCTTTCAGGGCCCACTGGCACGTGGGTAGCAGCTGGCAGCCCGGAATGGAGGGTTGGTGGGTGCTGGAGGTGGGCGAGGCTCAGAGAAGGGTACAGCTCTGGGAGTCCAGGGCCCATCTGATCAGCTGCTGGCTCCAGTTGCTATAGGGTGGGTAGCGGATTTCATTGAGTATCTCCAGGCCCGAGGGGGAGAGCAGGCAGGCACGGTGGTTGGAGAAGGTGTCGAAGGAGAACTTCCCGTGGTACCTGCCCATCCCGCTGTTGCCTGCAGGGGCAGAGGAGGTGGGACTCTAAGGCCGGGCTTCCCCTCCAGCCCAGGAGCTGCGCTATCCTGGCCTTAAGCCCACAGCTGGCAGGGAGCTCGGAGAGAGCCAGGCCACCTGCAGGTACCACTTGACAGATGGGGACATTGAGGCCTCAGAGGTGCAGGGCCCGGATCGAGGCTGAGCAGGGAGAGAGCAGAGCTTCAGCAGGTGGGGAACGGGATGGCCAGAAGGTGCTGCAGTCAGGCCTGGCTTGATCAGGGCCTCAGGGTTGCAGCCGGATCAGATTTGCCTGCAGGCAGACCCCCTCTCCTCCAGAGGCAGAGGAAGAGGGACGAGGGGCTGGGGCCGTCAGTGACGCAGGGAGAGCCGAGGCTCGAGGAGGCTGGAGGCAGGGAGGCAGGGCCGCCGTGTGCCCCCTCAGCGTGGCCTGCACTGCCAGGCGGCATTGCCTCAGCCTGCCGTGTGCTGCCGTGGCCCCGGCCACCCTCAGGAAGGTCCAGGCAGTGCTGGGTGCACTCGCCAGGCCTGCTGTTGCTCATTCTGGTGCTCAGAGCGGCGGAACCTGGAGTGACCTCCTCTGGCTCTACCCTTTCGCTGGGAAGTGGGCTCCGAGGGGAAGTGGCTGCCCCAGGTCACACGGCCTGTCGGTGGCTTTCGGACCTGGAGGCCAGGGCCTTGCAGCTGACATGGGAGCTGAGGGCAGGGACTGGCCTAGGGGCTGGCCTGGGGCTGCAGGAGGGTGAAGGACCCGCGGGCAGCCAGGCATGGAGCGCGGAGCCCCGTGGCTGTGCCTGCGGACAGACGGCAGACGCCACGTTGTGCTGTCGGGGAAGGCGAGCCGTGCACAGGGGACAGGTGCCACAGCTGGGTTTTAAAACCGTGGAAACGCTGCCGTGGGCCCACCGGCACGTGCCGAGTGCAGCGCCCGGAGGCTTCCCCTGCAGCCGGGAGGGGAGCTGCGGTGGGGCAGACCTCCTTGCGGCTCCCCGCTGAGGGTGGGCTCAGGCAGTTGTGGCAAGAAAGAAGTCAGGTGACACTGTGCCACCCTCCCTCACGGCAAGAGGGCGGGGCGCGCACCTACCCACTCCTCCGAAGGGTAGGCTGGCCAGGGTCATGTGCATGAAGCCATCATTCCCGCAGAAGCCCCCGCTGCTGGTCTGGGCCAGCACCCGTTGGACCACCTGGGAGAGAGCAGAGGCGTGCGAGGCTGAACTGGCTGCTCCGGCCTCCTCACAAAGGGTCTGAGCCGCCACCTCTGCTGAGGGTGGGCACGGCGGGACAGGCGGGGCCTGTGCTGCTCGCAGCCCTCAGACCACTGACGTGTGTCCCGAGCGCTTGCGTGTGGCCTGTGCAGTGTGCTGGGACAGACTCTCCAGCCCAAGGGGGAGGCAGGAGACGTGTCACCGGGGACGTGCACAGTGTCATGGCAGTGGAGTGCCGCGTAGTCAGGGAGGCATCCCGGGAGGGTCTGGTGTGCCTGCTCAGTCTCAGGGAGGGGCCGTGTGGAGGGAGCACGGGGACACGAGGACCCGACGCTGCGGTTCCCGTGTCTGGAAACCTGAGCGTGGCCTGGCTGACTTAGTGAAGGGCCGTCCTTTCAGCCTGGGTTTGTCCGAAGAAGGACGGGGACGGCTCTGGATTGTCACTGTGTGGCAGCTTGGCTGTACGGAGCGCCAGTCCCCGAGGCCCTCGTGACCAGCCTTAACAGCAAACAGCCAGGTAGAGGGGGACCAGTGCTGGTGGTCAGGGAGGGCAAGGGCCAGATGACCGCCTGCCCAAAACCCGGGTCCAGTTTCCTCAAGGTCAAGGGAGCCTGATCAACAGGGTCCTTGGAGGAATGGCTGGTTGGGCAGTTGGGTCAGGACCCAGGGACCGCCAAGCCTGTGACACATTCTGTAGCCCACAGAATCAAAGAAATACACAGTCCCTTCTCCTAAATAAAGGATTCAAGAAACAAATACCACATGCAGATGGTGTAACAGCACCGTGCCCAGAGTGCTCCTCAGCAGACCCGGGCCTGGCTCCATTCACGGTGCGCCCCCCAGGCCCAGCCTGAAGTTTGCCCTGCCGTCCGGGGAAGGCCCCCCCCCACCCCAGCTCAGCCCTTGCTTCTGTGACATTCTCTCCAAAGCCAAGTGCCCCTGGGAGTCCTGAGAAGAACCAGACAGGCTGGGTGGGGACGTTCACGCGGACGGGCGCTGAGCTGAGAGGCTCAGTGAATGCACCGTTAGCTCCCGGAGCCGGGAGGACACTCATGGAGAATCTGGCGCAGTCCCAGGAAGGCCAGAGCGTGCTTGCAGAGGCGAACCATGGCGGTTTCCTCGTTCTGACCCACCACAGGGCCCTGAGGCTGGGCAACCGGGTGTGGGGCGCCTGGGAACTCTACTGTCTTTGAAACCCTTCTGTAAATCCAGTTATTCCCAAATAAAAAGTGTACTTGAAACCATTGTTCAGACAGGAGAATCTCATGGGCTGGGTGAGGGGTGTGGGCGGTGGTGGGGACTGTTGGTGTGTCAGGCTGGGAACACCACCCCTGTGCCCTGGGGGCCCTCAGGCTGCGCCCTGGGCTGAGCAGGGGACCAAGGCCCATTCTGGGAACTGCACGCTCTTGTCATCTCCACACCCCAGGTGGCCCCTGCATGTAGTGTGTGCCTCCAGGGCTAGGCGCAGTGCCACCAACCCAGGTGTATGGAGAAGACTGACCCCGAGGGACACTGGGCCCTGGAGAAGACCCCAGGGAGCTACTCCTGGGAAGGACAGGAACAGAGCCATGAGGTCGCCAGCCTTGAAGTCCTGTGGGGCTGTCCCACAGGGACTGTGTCCCTTCTGCTGCTACCACACCCTCGTCCTGCGGCTCACCTGGGTGCTGTTGGAGAAGGCGTACAGGGCCAGGGGCTTCTCCCGACGGTTGATGAAGTCGATGGCTTCATCCAGGCTCCTCACGCTCACCAGGGGCAGGATGGGCCCGAAGATCTCCTCCTGCATCACTGGCTCCGTCTCCTGCACGTCCACCAGCACGGTGGGCGCTGGCAGGCACAGGGACGGTCAGCCCAGGGCCGTAGCGGGGACACCCCTGGGGAGGGGGACTCAGCAGGGCCGGGACCCAGGCTCCAGGCCAGGGAGGCCCAGGGCCTGAGCTGCCAGCACCCCGGGCTCTGGGGATCTGAGGATCTGGGGTCCTGGCCTCGCGGGCCAGCAGACGGCAGGACGGGAGCTCACACCAACTCTGGACCCAGAACCGGGTCGAGCTCAGCGGACCCGGAGTCTGGAACGGTGGCGACGGGCTCAGAGCCACAGCGATGGGGAGCCCTCGTGTTCCGGCCCCGGGCGCCAGGCTGTGGAGCTGGCCTGGCCCCTCCAGCCAGGAGGGCTGAGCCCGGTGGGCTGCGGCAGGGGAGGGGGCTCACCGATGTAGCGCTCGCTCTCGTCGCTCTGGCCGCCGATGGCCACGCGGCCACAGCCCAGCAGTCCCTGCAGCCGCTCGAAATGCTTCTGGCTGATGATGCGGCCCAGGTTGGGGGAGCGCTGGGGGTCGTCGCCATAGAAGCGGGCGATGGCGTTCTGCAGGGCGGGCAGCAGGCGCTCCCGCGTCTCGGGGCTGCACAGCACGTAATCCGGGGCCACGCAGGTCTGGCCGGCGTTGAAGTACCGGAACCAGGCGACCCGGTTGGCCACGGTCTGGGGGTCGCAGTCGTCGTCCACGTAGCAGGGGTTCTTGCCCCCCAGCTCCAGGGTGACCGGCGTCAGGTGCTTGGCAGCGGCGGCCATGACGATCTTGCCCACGCAGGGGCTCCCTGGAGGACATGGTCAGGACCAACCTCCTCGTCTGGCTTTGGCCGGAGGCCCTGGGGCCCCTGACTCTTGTTTCCTCTCTTTCCACTGAGACTCTCCACAGCCCACGTCCGAGCCTCCCGCCTCCATCTGTCTCCAGCCCAGCCACCCGGGATCCAATCTCCACAGTTCCCTGGAGACCCAGCCCGCCTGTCCTGGCAGAGTGCCTTGCGGACACCCACCCAGCTCTCGGTTCCTTCCCTGCCCCTGGCCCCGGCCTCTTCCCTCCTCACCCTGCCTACTTTCTTCTCTGCCTCTTCCCTGCAGGGGCCCTGGCCAGGCGGCCCTCACCTGTGAACAGGATGTGGTCGAACCTGTGCTCCAGCAGCTGCTTGGTCTCCTCGGGCCCGCCCAGCACCACAGCGAAGCAGCTCTGCCGGGTGGGACAGGCAGGTCAGGGGTGGCCCCGGGGACAGGGTCCTCCCAGAAGGCGAGGGCAGGTCTGGGGCCTGGAGGGGCAGGGTCCTCCTCACCTGATCCAGGTACTGGGGCAGCACTTCGGCCAGCACTTTCTCTGTGCCCTTGCTTACTTCCGATGGCTTCAGGATCACGCAGTTCCCTGCAGAGGCAGACGGGCAGCTGTAGGCAAGGCCAGTGTCCCCACCACCGCCAGGGCCTGTACCCACAGGCCACCACGGCCACGGAACTCCGGAGGCCGTGTTCGGGAGGGCAAGGAGCCCGGGAGGCTCCGCTCACCTGCCGCGATGGCCCCCACCAGGGGCACGAGTGTGAGGTTCAGGGGGTAGTTCCAGGGAGCGATGATGAGCACCAGGCCGAAGGGCTCCTTGCGGATGAAGGCCGAGTCCAGCTTCGTGAGCTGGGGAGCAGGAGGAGCAGTGAGCGCCCCCAGGCCACCCAGACCCTCACCCACACGCCTGGTCCTGTGTGCGGAGTCTCCAGTGAGAACCTGGCCTGCCTGCCCCCGAGGAAGGCACCTGCACCAGAGCCGTGCCCCGCCTGTCGGTCTGCAGGGCTCACCAAGTTTGTGGCCACGGGCTCGTCCTTCATCCAGGTGTGCAGGCTCCTGAGGGCCAGGTCCACCTCGTTCTGGCACAGGATGAACTCCGCCATGTCTGCCTCGAAGGCCGACTGTGGCGGACGAGGAGAGGTAGTGGTCAGGCCCTGGCCTGCAGGTGGGTCTCCACCGCAGCCCAGGGGCCCCAGGGCTGCCCACGGACTGAGGCCAGGCTCAGGAGCTAGCTGCCTGGGTGCCAGTCCCTCTCAGCCTCCTCCTGGCCTTGTCACCTTGTCCACGTGACCTAGCGCTGGCCTTGTCACCTTGGCCATGTGTCTTAGCCCCTACTGTCTCTGTTTCCCCATTTGGAATAAATTTGGGGACGTAGCCAGTCACCTTGGTAGTAAAGACTCTAACAGGGGACAGTGATGCTGTGCAGGACGTGACCCCTGACCTGGGAAGGAATTGGCAGCCCCAGCCTGGATTCCCCACCAGCCACCTTGTGCAGGTCCTGGGCCAGCGTGTCCAGCAGCAGCTGCCTGTTTTCCCTCAGGAAGCGGCTCAGGCCCTCCAGCTGCGCCACCCGGAACTCCGCCAGCCGCGTCAGCCCTGAGCCGAAGGCCTCCCGCAGTCGCCGCAGTGTGTCCTCAAAGGGATCCATCCTGCTGGATAGGGCAGCGAGAATTGGGTGTCCTCCAGCTGCCCCAGGGCCTGGGCAGCCTCTCACAGGGGACAGAACCCTTTCGACACGGAGCCAGTGCTGCAGGATGGCGCTGGAACCCTGGCTGTGCCCAGATGTGCTGAAGGTGTCTGGTCTGGTTGTGTCCACGCAGGTCCTCAGTGATGAGTGTGTCTGTGTCTGTGTGAGGCATGAGCTGTCCTCAGCCTGCAGCAGCGCATCTCAGGGTCCCACAGGGTGCCCCGGAGGCTCAGCACCTCCCTCCTGGGGCCTCGGCAGGTCACCGGCCTCGTCAGCGGGTGGGGAGCACCCTCGGTGGACAGGGTCTGCCATGGAGACTACTCCGAGAGGCCAGACGGCTCCCCGCACTGCAGGGAGTTGGGCCCGATGTGGGGACTCCAGCTGGAGACCCGCTCTTCCTCCCAGGGTAGCATGGGGTCTTTCCTGGTGTGGTGGCCTCCTCTTAGCCGCCGTCCCTCCCAGGAAGGCCTGAGGAGGTGCAGCATACAGTAGGCGCTCAGTGAAGACTTGTCCACTGGGTAGGCTCAGCTCCTCTCTGGGGCTGGGGACCCGGCCTGTTCCTTCATGCCTTCCGCACAGCCAGGCCTGGGGAGCTCACCTAGACCCCTGTCCCTGAAGGGCCAGGCCGCTCCCTGCACAGCCTCCTGGAGGGTCTGGGCTGGGGGCTCGGGCCGGCTCACAGCCGGCAGGCGGCGCGGTTGACCGGGAGTGTTCCCAGCCTGGGCTCCAGGGCCTGTCCCAGAACACGGCCTGGAATGCCCTCGCTGGCCCTCACGGTCCCCCTGCCTGGGGTCAAGGGCTCTGTCACCTTGGCTTCCTGCGCAGCTCCCTGAGCCTTGGTGGGGCCTCGGGAGTCTGGACAAGCAATGGCCTGGGCTCCTGAGTCGGTCCTAGAACCCTGGTCCAGTGGGGCAGAGGCAGGGAGCCAGGACGCACTGGAGCAGCGTCTGGCTAACTGCTGACTGGACCCGAGTCATACAGGTGACCGCCAGACCCTCCTGGCGGGTGTGGAGTATTAATGACATTGGGAAAAACAAGTCATGTGTCATTTAACGAGATACTTTGAGATAATACCTGAGAAACGCATCATTAGGCAAATCTGCCCGTGCCGGTATCTGGGACAGCATGCCCACGGCACATGGGGCTTTGTCCTAACCCTGCAGGACCCTCACATGCAGTCTGGCATTGACGACAAGGTCAGCAATGCCATGGTGCTGAGCATCATGTGCCATCGGCTCCTTCCACAGGTCAATCAGAGGTCCGCCAGCCAGCTCTCACCAGAGCCGAGGCAGGGGAGGGTCTCTCAGAAGTGGGTGTGCAAAGGCACTGGGGCCAACATTGTGCAAAGGCCCGGTAGGGGTGGATTTCACGAAATTAGATGTCCCTGGGTGTGGCAACAGCTTGATGAGACCTGTCTGGTAGGAAGCTGGCGGCTCGGGGGTGGCGAGCTCACCTTGGAACAGGGGCCAGAGGGAAGCACAGCTGGCTCTGGAATGGGGTGCTTTGCAGCAGCATCTCAATTAAGCCTTGCAGCTTAACCCCATCCCGAGGATGAGGAAACCAAGGCTCCAAGAGGCCACCTAACTCGCCCTCCTCACAGCTGACCCTGATCCACACGCCCCCTCCCTCTCCCCCCACCAGCACTGTGTGCCACGTGTGCTGTGGTCTCCATGCCCTTCTGTGGCTTCCAGGTTTGCCACGATGACAATGGACCCCTAGAACCCACCGCCATCGGGGAATGAAACCAAAGGCTCAGCTCTGGCCTCACCACCCAAGAAGCCCCTGCCCATCCTGCCCACAACACAGCACTGGCAGCTCCTGCCAGCCCCGCCAGGCCTGGGAGCTCCTGTAGGAAGGACAGGGGTCTGTCCCCACCCCTGGGTTCTGGGTGCGGCAGTCAGGGCTGGACAGGACCACGCCCTCCCTGAGCCCCGCGTCAGGGCCGCCAACCTGGACGCTGGCCACACTCCTCTTCCCAGCTGCAGGCCCCCACCCGCTGTGCCACCCCGCCCTGCATACCCCAGCGAAGGCTCTGAGCCTGGATCCTTGGCCGACATGCTGTCCCCAGATGCCCGACTCTGCTCCTACGGTCTCACCCGGCCTCTGCCTCCGCCGCTCCTCGCCATGCTCTGGAGCCTGGCGGGCGTGTGGCGGCCCCTGACTCCCACACCCAGGCCTGGCTCTGGGCTGTTCCCACACTCCGCTCCCTCCCACTGCCGGCCTGGCACAGCCTGCTGGGAACAGGTTGGGCCGGCTGCAAGCCGGGCTGCGAGCTGCTGCATCTGCAGGACAGGCTGGGTCACCTAACACGAAGAAAGCCCTCAGAGAGGCTGCCAGATGTCTTCACCTCCACCCTCCCTCACTCCTGCTCAGCACGTCCAGGTCTGGTCAGCAATGGTGGCCCTTCTTGTCCCCTCTCCTGGGACTGACGGGGAGACCGAGGTAGAGGAAGGGGTCTGAGGTGCAGAGGGGCTCTGTAGGGGCCGGCGCCAGGTGAAGCACAGTTCATTCGTTTATTCTCCTATTTACTGTGTGAACATCATTGTCACCGTTCTTGAGAGACCCACCTAGGCAGAGAATAGGAGGTGGGCGGCTGCTCCTGACCCAGAGCCAGTGCTGCTTAGAGCTGGCTGGGGTCTTCACACGTGTCTGGATCCTGGGAAGCAGGAGTCAGCTCAGTCCCCACCACTGTCCCCACCCCTCCCTGAGCCAGACGCCAAGCACACCCCCACCCACTCGGGGCAGCAGAAAGAGACGTGGGCTGGCAGGGTGTCCGAGGCAAACCCTGGTGAGGACTGGAGCCGGCCCAGCGGAGCCACAGGCTACTACAAATCCCTGGCCCAGGATCTTCACTGAGTAGCTTCAGACATAAATGCCAGTATGACTGTGGGAAGGAAACTCGGCTGGGGCAGAGGCACAGGATAGTGTCAGAGCTGCCGAGGTCCCTCTAATAGCAACAGGTGGGTATGGCCTCCTGCCCCCAGAACCTGGAGCTGGTGGGTGCATGTCATGTGAATTCCATCTAAATAAAGCCATGTTTTAAAGAGAAATAACTTGGGCATAGTGTTGCACACCTGTAATCCCAGCCACTCAGGAGGCTGAGGCAGGAGGATGGCAAGGTTGAGGCCAGCTTCAGTCATTCAGTGAGACCATCTCAAAATAAAAATTAAAAAGGGCTGGGGTGTAGCTCAGGGTGGGGTACCCCTGGTTCAATCTCCAGTGCCAAAATTAATTTATTAATTAATTAGAGAAAGGAAACTAAATGAGCAAGAAACCCACACAGCCTGTAAGTCTATTAAAATATGCTCGACCTCAACAGCCATGGAAACCATGAAATAAAACCATCCTGAGAAAACTTACCACGCCCTATGCATGAGTTTCCTCTGGCTGCTGCTGAGAAGAATCACTGCAGATAGGGGAAGCTAAAAACAGCAGAGATGTCTTCTGTCCCAGCTCCGAAGGCAGAAGTCCACGGTCGAGGTGTGTGCAGGGCTGTGTCCCCCCGAGACTCCAGCGGGGCGGGCTTCCTGCCTCTTCCAACTTCTGGTGGCTGTTGGCAGTCCTCAGCGTGTGGCCACAGCACTCCTGTGTCTGCTGCGTCTTCCCATGTCACCCTCCTCAGGGTGCGTCTGATCTCCTGCCTCCTCCGATCAGAAGGTCATGGCTGAATCTAGAGGCCCCAGAAAATCCAGGCGGCCTGCTCATCTCTGCATAAGCACACAGAAACAGGCGTGTTCTTTTCTTCTCTTTTTTGTAAGGGGTCGATCCCAGGGGCAATTTACGACTGAGTCACATCCTCAGCCCTTTTCATCTTTATTTTGGTGAAACAGGGTCTTGCTAAGTTGCATAGGGTACCGCTACACTGCTGAGGCTGGCCTCAAACTTATGATCCTCCTGCCTCAGCCTCCCAAGTCACACCTGACTCGTGATTACAGACATGCACCCCACTGCAAAGACTTTTTCTAAACAAGGTCACGTTCACAGGCTGGCGGGGACCATTTCCACCACGCTGCTTGAGAAGGTCCGAGCATGGGAGCTTGGGGGAGGGCTGGGCAAGGCCCCCTTCCAGGAAGTTGTGCTGTCATCTCTTCTGGGAATTGGGTGTTTTCTTGTCAGTATCATGCTTATAACTACGCAACTGCAAATCATATTCCCTGGATCGTTGTGACGAGAATTTAACCTCAATGAGTCTGCGGAGCTTGGGGGAGGATGGGGGATACTTTAAAAACTGTACCAATATCACACACAAGTCTGAAAGTACAGAGATTGAGGCGTTCTTCAGAAAACCACAGTTCAGGAAGGGTGGCACACCTGCCCCAGTTAATGCTTTACCGGCGAATAGCCTAAGAAACAGAACAGGAGACTTGTTGTCCCCACAGTACTAGGACCGCCCGACTTAGCTTACAAGATTGGGGGTCATTTGTGGTATCCACCTGGAGGGAAACAAGTGAATAAGTATGAGGACCCACCTCCCACAGAGCCACCTCTTCCCTAAACAGGAGTGTGCAATGAAAATAGTGAATGAACAAGTAATATTAATGGTAAATGAACAAATGTCCAATATTTGTCCTTCCTTCAAAAGCTTGGATGTCAAGGGCCACCCTGGAACTCTAGGACTAAAGAACAAAGAAACAACATATACAAACAACTAGAAAAATAGTATCTTAAGATCAAATGCCCTCACTGCCTGTTAACTGGTTATGAGTAGTTCACGCTGGCTTAGGTCTCACGTATGTATTACAATCAGTAGAGGATAAATCAACGACATAAAAAATAACAGGATAAAATTAGGTACTCACACTGATTGTTTGGCAGTAAATAACATGACTTAGTCTTAACTGAGTTTGTTTAGGTAATAGAGTAGACCTTTAAGGTTAAATCAAAAACATAATATGAGCTAAAGAGTAAGTGCATGTTTTGCTTAACAGTTCAGTAAATTTAGCTTAAAAGAAAAGAGTCACTACGCTGGCAATAGGTCTGACACCGAAGGGTGAACAAAGGCCAGCAGGATGAAAAGAGGGAAATGCCTTTCACTGTAACTTGCTTACGTGAGTAACTTGACGTGAACATTAAGTTGGCCTTAATGTACCCGCTCTGTGTTAGGCACCTGCTGGAGAGTGAGGTTAATGACAAATCTGCTGGTGATTTCTCTATACCTTATATCTTGTTTAATCCTGCTTTACTTAATACTGTAAATAAAATAAATCTGAGCTGCTCTTGCTTCCCGTTGCTCCAGGGGTTCAGGCCGTTCCTCTGCCGACTCCACCCACCCTTCAGAACTGAGTTGCTGGGCTGGCTCCTGGTGACAGGCCCTAGGGGTCCAGAGGTGGTCTCAGAGCCATTACCTATCACAGGGAACAAAAGCCACTTGCCTTGTCACCCTGGGGGAATATTGGACCATGACTTCTCAAAAATTGTATTCAAATGTCAAGAGATGTTTGCTAAGCACCTGCTGAGTGGCACTTGTCTGCTTCCCAGCGCCCAGGCCAGAGGGTGGCAGCACAATACGCCACCGACCAACGCAGCCGGCACAGAGGGAGAGCACACTGAGGACGTGACATCTGGGCAGAGCCGGAGGGTCGGAGTGGGCGGACGTTTGCAAGTGCCAGCAAGAGAGGCGGGTTCGGGCAGGTGGACGCCGGCAAAGGTCTTGGTCGGAGGGAACCCCATGGCTGGGGCCGGGCAGGCAGCCGGGAGCACCCTGCTGCGGGGTGAAGAGTTAGCATTCCTGCCCCGGCTCAGGGAAACCATGGGGACGGGGCGGGGGTTCCCAGGGGGTGGCACCCTCAGAGTCCCCGCTTGGGAGACCTTTGATGGGCTGTTGGGGGGCACCCGCGAGAGCCTACTGGCCACCCAGGTGGGAGCTGAGCAGGGCTGGGCAAGCCGTTGGCCTGGACGGGACTGGGCAGGGCCCTTCCTGGCAGAACACCAAGGATTGTTCTGGATTGGAGGCTGTGGTTAGGGGCCGAGGATGGGGAGAGCGGGGGCTCTGCAGGTGTCTGAGGTGCACGGGGATGCCCCTTCCTGAGACACGGCTGTGCTGCGTGGCTGGGTCCCCGAGTCCCGTCTGGACAGGGTGTCGCCAGGACAGCTGGACTGTGTCAGGGGCTCAGGGCCAGGGCCAGCTGGGGTGTGAATCCGGGGCCCTCACCCCACAGGCTCTAAACCCACAGGCCTGGAGGAGGTCACCTGGGTGCCGGGAAGGAGTTCCGAGGATCACAGCCCAGCAGCTGGGAGAGGACATGGACAGCGACCAGGGCAGCCAGGGACACGGCGAGGGGACATCTCACCAGCAAAGTGTTGCTGAGACGGACAGGTCCACCAAGACAGGCCACGCTGGACCCAGTGGAGGGCAAGTGGACCCAGAACCGGGGCTGCCACTTGGACAGAGCAGGCCGGGGTCCTCAGCTCACTCCCAGGTACAGCAGTCGGGAGCCAGACCCACCGGCAGCATCGGGACCCTGCGTGTGCCCAGCTGTCCCGCACTTCACAGGGTGTGAGCACACCCCCTGGGCCAGTCACACCCCACAGACCTTGCCAAATGTCCCCTGGGGCCAGCATCCCCCCGTGGAGAACCACTGACCCAGGTGGCTCTTCCAAGGACTTCCGTTGCTGTGGAGACAGAGCAGGTGGTGGCTGGCAGGGGGTTTCAGGGGTGCCCGTGGGCAACAACTGGGGGCACTGGAAGGAGAGCGTGTGGACGCTGGCCAGTGTGCGGAGTGGGACAGGGAGGGGCAGCCTTCCTGGGTGCTTGGTGTCCCTGTGAGGTGCCACAGGCCGAGAGGGAGCCTCTGGTTCTGGTCCAGCCCCTGGACTTCCAGCCCCGGAGCCTCGGGGACACGCTGCGTAAGAGTTGTGCCCGCAGCCTGGGCTGATGCACGTGCGGGCCCCGGATGGCCTCACAGGCTGCCCTGGGGCGGGGGCAGAAAAGGGACGCCTGCTCCTCGGGCAGGAGGGGGACTGGATGCTGAGGCTGCCTTGCGGGGAGGCTTCTGGGGGAGAGAAAACAGCCGTGTCCAGGCCTTCGAGCCCCTGGCTGACAGCACACAGAATCTCCTCCACCTGGGAGTCCCCTGAGAGGGACCCCAGCAAGGGTCTTTTTAACCAGCCCCCAGTTGATAGTGAGGTTTGGGCAGATTTAGAAGCTGCTACGGCATTAACTCTGCTGACCAGTTCAGCTGACCTTCCCTGTATGCCCCCTGGGAAAAGCCACCCTTAGGGTTGGTGACAGGAGTCGGGGCCCCTCCCCAGCTGGGGAAGCAGCCCTGCCTAGGGGGCCAGTGCCTGGGTCCCTCCTTCCATAGAATGGGGCGGAATAAAGGAGGACTCTGATCTCAGGAGGCAGCTGAGCAGTCATCAGGGACCAGGTGAGATACTTCTGGAAACTTCAAGGGATCACAAAGGACAGAGGGACTGAGGGATGGAGGAAGCACCCAAGGTCGTGTGTTGTTCCCCACCTCAGGAACTGCAGGGCAAAGTGCAGGTGAGGTGAGGAGCCTCATGGGGCAAGAAAGCAGCCTGGGGACCAAGGAAACAGACCTGTGGGTGAGAAAGAGCCACCACCCGCCACCCACAAAAATCCCCAAGCCCTGAGACAGCAACCTGCAGTGACCTGGGCAAAGCCACTTCTCCAGTGGCCAAAACCTCAGGCCTCCTGCAAAACCTCGCGCAATTCGAAGGACACAGGGCTGGCGAGACATGAGGGTCCTCTTGTTATGCTCAGAATTCTTTTATCCCTGGGAGTTGGTGTCTGAACTCAAGGTCCCGCCTGAGGACTACCGTGTGCCTTTGCATGTGGCCTCCTGGGGCTGGTGTCTCCATAGCAACTGGGCCATCTTGACCTGCGCCTTCACACGGGCAGTGCCCAGTGCAAATGCAGCCACGGGAGACTCAGACCACGATTCAAATCTCCGCTCTGCACATCTCCCCATTTTTATTTTTAAATATGATCAGTGTATTTACTCTGAGTGTCGGAACCTTTCCCTCTGGTGAGGGAACCCTCGTGCTGTTAGGGAAGTGGGCGATGACCGCCTGGCTGCTTCAGGCTGAGTGGGGGAGACCGGGTCCAGCAGCTTTTGGCCGGCCAGGGGTCCAGGGCCAGAGTCTGGTTTGGAAAGAACCAGCTGTGACGTCATCAGGGAGGCGGGGCTTCTGTGAGAGCAACAGAAGACCCGCGCGCTGGGAGAGGGTAACAGAATGAGTAACCCCACGGGACGATGAGACCAGCAACCTTTTATTTTTTACCAGGAGGTGTAAGAGCTAAGAATTACCTTGACGGGGAAGAGCAGATTAATGTTTTAAGAAATCCTTATACTTTAACACAGAGAGGGTTGAACTTTGGTTTATATCAGTACACTACTATTTGACCTTCTTGTTCCTCACACAAAACAAAGATGTTTTGCCTTCTACTGTTTGCATTACCCTGCCTAGATCCTTCTTATATCTCTTTCCATTCTCAACCTTATATCTCTTTCCTTCCTTTTAAATTTACATTTTGAAATGGTCTTTATGAAATTTTTGAATTTGGACAAATTACTCCACTTTAATAAGATGAAATACTTTGTATTTTATGGTACTTTAATTGAAACCTCTCATACTTTGTATATAAATTACACCAGATAAAATCTTAGCTCTTTGTGACCTTGTTCTAGTGAAGACACAAAGCAATCTCAATTTTTTCATTTACCAATTTATGAAAACACATTTAATATTTAAATATATTACCTGCGTAATAGAGATGTTTAGCATCCCAACTTTGTAAATCAGTCAACACATTAATTAACAAACACATTTATGAAGATTGATCCTACTTACATTAAATATAATTTACTCATTTTTAACTATAAAAGTTAAGGGGGACTGGGGCTGTGGCACAGTGGTAGAGCGCCTGCCTCGCATGTGTGAGGCACTGGGTTCCATCCTCAGCACCACATAAAAATCCTGCTAAGGATTGCTTTCGCTATTCTGGGTTTCTTATTCTTCCAGATGAATTTAATGATTGCTTGCTCTATTTCTGTAAGGTACATCATTGGGATTTTAATTGGAATTGCATTGAATCTGTATAGCACTTTTGGTAGTATGGCCATTTTGACAATATTAATTCTGCCTATCCAAGAATATGGGAGATCTTTCCATCTTCTAAGGTCTTCCTCAATTTCTTTCTTCAATGTTTTGTAGTTTTCATTGTAGATTGATCAGTTCTTTTTATCCAACTCTAGAGTTATTTTTGAACATCTGTTACATTGCAATGGAGAAAAACATTACAAGGTCTTTGCTTTTGTGTTGAATATAAGTGCACATAAAATTAAAATTTTAAAAATGGATCCAAATATTTTTAATTCACGTGATTTAAAAAGGTTCAATTTAAATTGGGTAAACTAATAGAAGCAAAATGTCTTTAAAATTAATTCACAAGTCTCTAGGTGATCAAACTCATTAAATGTTGATGTTTATAAAATGTCTAACATCAATTTTTCTGGGACTTTTCTTCCACAGGAAAGAGATGGCAAATACTGTTGGTATATCTTGGTTTTTTTTACACTTGTCTGATATCTTGGGGTTTTTTTACAATAAGATGAGTGAATTAGAGTTGATATTAAATGTGTTCATATTTTCCAGGTATACAAGCCTTTAAAGCAGAAAATTTATCAAGCTGCTATTCTCCAAATTAACCTTGCCTGTACCTGTCATCAATAGGGTATATGTAAAATTTGTTACACTGAGAAATTTAAATGTAAATGTATTTCTAAAAATTAGTGAGAGCCTGATATGTTTAAAGGTTAATATCATGAAACATGAAAGCATTTTGCCACTTTGCCACACAAAAGGAAAGTTAAAAGCTCTCTCAGCCTTTCTTTGATTCATGTTTTAGATATAATGTTAAATTGTGTTAAACTTCTTAAAATGACATTTAAGAAAGAGTGTAATGCGCAGTAGCAAAAATAGGACAACAGTAACTGAAATTGGGGTCTCTGACCTCATGGCTATGGCATGCCTGGTGCCTGGGCGTGCTCCTGTGCAGGGGCACAAGATGCCTAACTGCTGTGGCAGTACATTGATCTCAGGCACACAGCTCTCGGGCAGGAAGGAATTCTTTTGCTAGATAACCAGTGTTTCATCAGCTCCCTTCTCTGGTTCCTGCCCACCTTACGGTAACTTTGGACAGTGGACTTCCTTGAGAGCTACACAGAGCTCCTAACATTGCACTTTGCAGCTCTGAAAAAAAAAATTACCTTAATGTCCTAGTCTCTGTAACTTTCCTGAAAACAAAGAATAATGCTTACATACATATATAAAGATTGCTGACATAACTCTTTAGATCTGCATTTCCATCAGAGAACAGAGCTCCATCTGATCTCAGCTTAATACTCCTTTGCCCCTCACTGAACTTGAGAATTTGGTCATGCTGGTCATGGCAAAAGAGGAAAAAATTAGCTTTAGGAAAAGCCCCACCTCACCTGAGATAAGGCTCTGCCTCACAACTCTGCTGCACGTTAGAATGGCTCCAAAGTAAGCCAGACTTTAACTCATGTAAACTTGTGTTCAAAAGTTTGATACTTTATGACTGGTGAGACTGGCTTGCTTGATGGTTAAGATCAAACTTAGAGATTGAGATTAAATACAGAGGTCAAGGAAAGTCCATATTTGGGTCTTGCCCTCAAAGTCAGCCTGAACCCAGGGAACAAGAGGACTTCTCTAAGGAGCTTTGTAACTCTGGGTGGGTCACACAACCTCCTGATCAAGGAGATTGATGAGACCACTAGAGGATGAAAAGTCAAATCAGTGCACCTGCTGCAGAGGAGGGTCATGGAAAAAGGGAGACACCCCTAATGCCTCCAAGAGAAGCCACCTCATTGAGGAGACCCTGCCTAATGGACAGCACTAAAGCTAAGGCTCTTAAGTTCTCTATGAGTGACCCCTGTGGGAACTCAGCTGACTCTTTAACAGATAGGAACAGGTCACTTTGACCAGCTTGATCTTAAACACCTAGCAAGACAGTTAAACCCAAAATATAGCCATTCTTGGGCATTTAAAAGAAATAATAGTTAAATGTAACTTAAGATGTATGCTTGTGTTAGCCCACTAGAATAAAGACTAAAAGCTACAAAAGAGATTCTTAGGCAAATGTGCCTGATAACTATCAAAAGAAACTGCCAGAGTCAGAAGTTTTTAATCAGTTTAAGGCCTACAGACACAGGTAGGCTTAATCTATGTTTGCTAGTATCTCTACTAAATGTTGTGTTTACAATGCTGATAACCTGGACAATTAAAGTTCCCAAATAAAGGTCTTGTCCTCTCCAGCCTTTGCTGGGCCTTGTTATGGGAACAACTCAGTTCTTCCATGCCCTGGTGAGGAATTATTGACTTCTGTCATCTTTATGATATTCATTGGCATGTTTCAGAATCTGCAACATTTATATTATATTAATCTCATTTCAGTACTCATGTCTTTTTGTTCTTCTCTCATTGAAGCACCCATCCCCAGATGCCTTTACAACCTGCTCTTCCCCAACCGGACTTCTACCATGGACCCCTCAATTGACCTGATTTCTTAAAAGGAACTCCAAACTGCTTGCCCCACGCTGCCCCCTTCCAGCTCGAAGAAGCCAGATCGGTCATCGCCCCCTTTTCCTACAGCAGAAAAGGAGTTAAGCCAGAATTGGGTACAGGCAGTTAGTGTAGAAATCGGGGATCAGTTAAATTGAGGAAATGAAGTCCATGAAAGCCATCTGCCTCTGGAAGTCTGGAAGATGAACACTGCCCCTGGGAGAATGGACTTTTTACATCTAACCTGCAAAACCAGCCCCAGTCACTTAGGCAGGAAGGAGCGAGAAGGCGGGAAAGAACTGGAGAGCAAAAGATTTTCTTATAAAAACAGAAATGGGGGAATGTAATACAAAGATGCCCCCCCCTTTCCATTGCATCACAACCTAGCTTGTCAGTCTGAAAGCTGCTCTCCCCGCCCTTTCCACTGCAGCCATTTCCCCGCCTCCCAACTCCTGTCAGTCTGTGAACATCCTAGCCAGCTATTGGTTCATCAGTCAGCTTGCAAGTACCCTTCTCCATCATTGGTCCCCTGTTAGCCCAGCGGGATTCTTAAAGATAGCTTCACCGCCATATTTCCCCCCTTGCTTTTCTCTCCCCCGACTCACTTTCTTTCTCCTCCTCGCTTTTCCACTCTCTCTAGGGCACGCCCTTTCTCTCTCCCTTTCTTTTCCTCTCATTTCTCTCTTACCCTGCAGGGAGACACTCTGTTTGCTTAATAAACTCCCTTATGTGATTTCCTGTGTCCGGCGTGGTTTTCGTGGGATCCCTTACAATTCTCATATTTATATGTAATGACAAGGAACTCTGAATAACCAAAGCAATATTTTAAAAGAAAAACTAAGTTGGAATACTTTATTTCCTGATTTCTGGACATACTACAAAACTACAGTAGTCAGAAATAATTTGGTGCTGGTGTAAGTGCAGACATAGAGACCAAAGGAATAGAATTGGGAGTCCAGAAATAAGTCCAAACAGCTGTGGTCAACTGCCTTTCAACAATCTGCCAGGACTACTCAACAAGGAAAGAATGGTCTCTTCCACAATACTGCTGGAACAGCAGGATAACTACATGGAAAACGTGGACTCCCGTCACAGCACAGACAGAAAGAACTCAGAGTGCACCAGTGAGCTCAATAGCAGGCTCACATAAGAAAACTAAGGAAAACACAGGGGTAAATACTGATGACTTAGATTTGGCAATGGATTTTTAGATTTGACACCCAAACACAAGCAACAAAAGGAAAACGATAGATAGATTGGGCTTTGAAAAAAAATGTACAAACTTTTGCATATCAGAGGATGTTATCAGCTTGGCTCTGCGGCACACCTGTAATCCTAGGAATGGGGTGGGGGCGCTGAGGCAGGAGGATTGCAAGCTCGAGTCTAGCCTGAGAAATTTAGCGAGACCCTGTCTCACAACAAAATAATAAAAGGACTGGAGATGTAGCTCAGTGGCCCATTGCCCCAGGGTGCAACCCCCAGTACCCACCCCCCACAAAAAGTGAGGACAACCTATAGAATGGGAGGAAGTATCTACAAATCATATATCTTCTAAGGGTTATATATCCAGAATATATAACAAACTCTCGCAATTCAACAATTAAAGGGCAAGCAATCCAATTTAACAATGGGCAAAGGTCTTGAATAAACTTGTCTGCAAGGAAGATGGATGGTGGCCAAGAAGTGCCTGAGAAGATGCTCAGCCTCACTGATTGTTAAGGAAATGCACAGCCAACCTGCAATGACGTACTGCTTCACACCCACCAAGTGGATCAAATGTGAAGAAAAACAGTGTTGGTGGCCAGGCGTGGTGGTGCACGCCTCTAATCCCAGCAGATCGGGAGGCTGAGGCGGGAGGATTGCAGGTTTGAAGCCAGCCTCATCCACTCAGGGAGGCCCTAAGAAACTTAGCAAGACCCTGTCTCTAAATGAAAATAAAAAGAAGGGCTGGGGATGTGGCTCAGTGGTTAAGTGCTCCTGGTTCAGTCCCCACTACAAAAAATAAATAAATAAAGCTAAACGAGAATTACCATATGACCCAGCAATTTCATTTCTAGGTATATACCCCAAAGAACTGAAAACAGGTGGTCACACAAATATTTGACACAAGTGTTCATAACAGCCAAAACATGGGGACCACTGAACTGTTCACCAACAGATAAATAGATAAACAAATAAACAAAATTCAGTGTATCCATATAATGGAATATTTTTCTGCCATAAAAAAGGAATGAGGTTTTTCTGTAAACCTAAAACAACTCTAAAAAATAAGGTCCCTAACGAAGAATGAAGGACTGACATACGCCACACACTCTGTGGATGAACCTTGAACACGTGATGCCAAGTGAGGGAGCCAGACATGATTTTAGGATTCCTCTGGAAGGTGAGAGGCTAGCATAGGCCAATCCAGAGGCAGAGAGCGCACTGGCCGTGGCCCAGGTGCTGGGGAGAGGGGTTGAGAGTGACTGTAGGAGCACTGAGTGACCCTCGGGCGATGAAAAGGTTTGGAAGCCAAAACGGCCCGTGTGCACACTGCCGTGAATTCCCCCGGTGCCCATGCATTATAGCTCGAGTCGTGTGGATCTCACCTCGGTGAGAACAGATGGCTGAGTTCGCCTTGCTCTCGCTCCTCCTGCTCATTTGCTCTGATGAAACTTCCCGCCACACTTGAACTGCCAGGGGGAGGGACCCCCGTGGCTTTGAGCTGAGGGCACCTCTGGCCAGCAGCTGGTAGGAACCTAGGCCCGAGGCCCAGCAGCCCACAAGGAACTGAGTGCCGCCAACACCCACATGGGCAAACTTGGAGGGGGTCATCTTCCCGGGCCCCCAGACCACCACGGCTCTGACTGATGTCTTGACAGTGGCCTTTTACACCCTGGGTGCAGGGTGACTGTGATGGACATTCCTGTTCGGAGGAGAAATGGGAGGCACAGTGGAGCCGCTGGATCACAGCCATCCTGAAATCCAGCAGGGAAATAGTGAAGTGCTGGATTGGAGCCCACGGTCTGGGAAGGATTCTCTGCTCCCTGGGTCTCGGCTCTGTCCTCTGAGCTCTTGTGGAAGGCCATCTGCATCTCGTCAGTAGAACCTGGGGGACCCGATGTCCCCTTTCTCCTTGTGCCCTCCACGTCCCTTCAGTCTGCCTGTGGGAATTCTGCCCATGTCCCTGGGGCTCGCTTCCCTTGAGGGAAGTTCCACCCACAGTCTTTCTGGTTGAGCTTTCCCCATCCGACCTCTCGCTTACACCCAGAGCTCCTAGACACCCCGTGATTGCCGGAGGCCATGTGTGAGGCACACACTGACTCATCCTTTCCTCTTCCTGAGATCCCAGCAACAGATCCAAGAGTGACAATCTCACCTTCATCTCTAGGTCACAATTAGGGATGTTCATAAGGCATTTATTTTAGCATCTTTTGCTATCTGGAATTTTTTAATTCCATGGACAGCATAGTCAGATCCATCTGAAAAAAAAAAAAAAAAAGAGTAGCCCATGTATCGTGAGCTTGGGCCACAAGGCGGGAAGGGCGTCCCCGATGCCATAGCTGTTCTGGACCACACACAGTAGCTCACTCCCGCGGGACCCCAGTGCTCCGGCTCATCAGTGGCCTCTGAGTTCAACACAAAGCCAACCGACCACTTTACCAGATGAGAAAACATTCCAGAGAAGGGTCATTCGTCTGAGGAATTTCTCCTGCACTGGTTGACTTTGGTCCACGTTAAGACGAAATAGAAAAAGTGATTTCTGCATGGTCATGAGGCCATGGTGGTGACTTATGGTGGCCAGAGAAAAATCTCCCAGCACAAGTTAAACTTTCTCCCACTTAGACTTTGCTTTGTTTCTTCTGGCCTGATTACTTGGCATGCCAGGCTTCTCCAGGGAAACTCAGCGCTGCCCCTGGCCGGGCACTCCCCAGTCCCAGGCTACAGGAAGGTCACACCTTCAGCAACCAGCAGTAATAACACCCAGGCCCCAGGCAACAGAGTTTTTTAAAAACTCATTTGTTTTCTTTCAGATCCACAGGGTCAAGACACTCCTGACCTTTATAAAAGCCAGCTTAATAAGCAAACCCGGTGTCCACCCATCTGGAACCAGCAGCCCTTCCCCACGAAAATCACATAAAAGGGTCACACTTAAGGTGCATCGCAAGATGGTCACTGAGATCCTTTGTCCCACTTCCAAACTGACTGGTTATTAATAAACTTTGGCCTCCTGTCACTCTCCCGAGTCATTGGCTTTGCTGTGCGACAGCAGAATTGAGGCCCTTCTTGATTATCGGGCCTCATACAAAACCTGCAGTTCCAAACATGACTGAGATAGCAATGACATCTGACTGGCCTTTGGGTAATACTTTGCTGCCCATGGCTTGTCTAGAATGTCCTGTCCGGTGCCTCTTTCCACAGCCTGTATCCAAAATGCGTGTTTGCCTTTGACTGGGCTCCCCGTGCCCGTGGGATCCCCAGCGGTCCTGCCAGGCCCCAGAACCTGTGCAGAAGGCTCTCCGTGGCAGGCACACATCCTCCGGAGCAGGTGTGACCTTTTACTGAAGGCATGTTTTCCACCTGAGACACCCCATACTTATAAAGAACTCTCTGAAAACATCCGTGGGAGCTATTTGGATTTCTGAACCAACATAGTCCCAGTTATAAATTTTACTAAGACCTATTTATACAATTTCTCATAGTTTCTTAATAAGAAGTCGGGTCCCCTTCAGCACACACCCGTGTAGCTCTGGGGTTCCCTGGAGACCTGGGCGTGTTCACGTAGGCCACACAAGTAGTCTGGGACCCTGGCCCCTCTGACGCCTGCCTCGTGGTCCCGAGGAGGGGAGCCCACGGGAACTACAGATGCCAGGAGGCAGTTTGGGGTCACCTCCAGGTTCCATGAAGGCTGAGACCCAGGACACAAAAGCACTCAGCTGCATCCAGAACCGGTTCTTCACCTACCAGGCACCCCTCAATTCCCTGTGCAGGAGGTCCCCCAACATTTCAGGGTCATCCCCTTAGTGTGCAGGACAGGGACCTCAGCAGTGGGCAACTTTGGCTTATTCTTCTTTTCTTATTGCACAAAACAAAGGAGTCATTCCCGATTCCACTAAGATGAGCCGAAGGGCCAGAGGAAAGGGAAGCAGGTGAGGGGCCGACTCCAAGGGCACCCCAAGGGCCCAGTCTTCCAAACAGCTGCCCGCTCCTTAAGACACTGTCTTTCCTTCCTAGTGATGACTTTGGAGCTGCCAACCATGACCTCAAGCCCAGCTCTGCCCAGCGACTGCCACCGCTGGCCAACCAGAGCTCACCAGCTCCCGCAGGCACTGCGAGTGCCAAGGAGCTGTCCTTAAAGATAATTTGCACCGATTTCTGTCCTAATAAAGTTCCCAGCCTTTTCTTTGTTCTCTGGTCACACCAGAGGCCACCCCAGCACATGTGTCCCAGATTGCAATCCTGTTCTTGGTTCCCAAATAAAATTTCCTTTGTTGAAGAGTCTTCTTTTTTGTTTTTATTTTGTGGTGCTGGGGATTGACCGAGGCCTTGTGCATGCGAGGCAAGTGCTCTACCAACTGAACTCTGTTCCCAGTCCTTCTCTTTATTTTTGACACTCTCTGCAGAAGCAACAAGCTGTCTGAATGTCAAGGTGACTCAGGGGACCTTTCCCAGGGAATCTTCCCATCTTGGCCTGTGTGTGAACATGGCGAGATGCTCCATTTAAGTACCAGGAGTGTCCCCAGATGCCACCAGGGCATCCTCTGTAGGCAAGGCCTGAACCACCCTCACTACTCCCTCCACAAGCCCCCGGGCTGCTCAATCGCTCATGGATTTCTGGTGCAAAAAAATGCTCACACTAAAGCAGCCTGAGCCCTCCTCCACCCGGGCCTGCAAGGCTTCGCCGGCCTGCCCTCCTGAGCAAAGCCTACTCAGCTGACCTTCTGGAAACTACCTGGAGATAGCTGTGCTTACCTCATTACCCAACAATTATCCCCAAATTTGCACTTACCATTAAATCGTGTGCCTTCTCCATTCTTTTTCCTTTTTCTTTATTGGGGTCCTGGGAATTGAACCCAGGGCCTGGGCAGGCTAGGCAAGGGTTCTGTCACCAAGTCACATTCCCAGCCCCATTTATTTAAATACCAGCTTTATTAAGAGGCCATGCAGGGCTGGGGATGTAGCTCAGTGGTACAGCACTTGCCTCCCATGTTGAGGCACTGGATTCGATCCTCAGCACCACATAAAAATAAAATAAAAAGATATGTGTCCATCTACAACTAAAAAATATTTTTAAAAATGATGCAATGGACAGTACCTGCAGGTTTGATTACATGTGGCTGCCACCATTTTGAGACAACAGCTAGGCCCCGTAGGACCCCTGGCCAGACTGACTGAGCCCCGTCTCCAGGATCCCTCAGCCCAATCGATCACTACCTGCCTCTGGGGCCCTCACATCAACTGACTGCTCCCTGCCGCCAGGACCCCCAGACCAACTGACTGTGCCCTATCACCGGTAACCCAGACCGACTGATTGCACCCGGCCTCCAGGATCCCGTAACCACACAAACACACCTGACCTCCAGGAACCCTGCTGGACCAATGCACCCTGACTCCAGTACCTCCAGCGACCATGTCCACACCCCGAGCTGCAGCTCCCCATTTGCCAACACATTTGGAAGCCACAGAGGCCATCTTGGATAATGCTGGAAGCTGTAGCTCCAATCTTTAAGTGGGGCAAATTCTATCCTGAGACGCCAGCTGGAGACTGGAAGCTCATTGTCAGGTACCTCTCATGCATCAGGCTACTGAACACTGGGAGGTTTCATTACTAGATGACTGTTATACTGTAGATTTTCTTTTTCTCCTTATTGAAAAATTTTAAGTTTTTATTTCTTTACTTTTCTTGCTCTCTTTTCCTTTTGTTTACCTGTTCCCTCAGAGTCTCTTTCTCCCTTTTTTGCATGCTAACATCCGATTTCTTTTGATTACACTCTCACCCTTTCTATGTTCTAGAACTTCTGTATATTCTTTTCTTATCCCATTAACAGCTACATCATACACCCCTCTGCATCCTCTTTGTCCTCCATTAGAAACTGCAGACCTTATTGCAAATCTGTTTGTTATACTGAAGATAATATTTGAACTCATTCTGTTTATTATGACAATATTGTTATTGTCTTCATGGGGGCTATTTGGTCTAGAATTGCATAGTGTCTGAATCAGGCACTGCTAATATTGATCTCCCCTTAAAGAAAAGGTTTTGGAAACCTATAGGGCCACTATAAGCCTATAGGGGGAAATCTGCAATACCCCAGATCTGCACTGCTAGGGGGGAAGATACATGAACAACATGAAGAAACGAGGGAAGAAAATGATCCATACAAACCTAGATTCTATATTAATAGAATCTGATGACACTATGATAGAAGAAATGTCAGAAAAGGACTTCAGATTATACATGATTAAGATGATTCGCGAAGCAAAGGATGAGATAAGAGAGCAAACGCAGGCAATGATAATACCAATAAGCTGAAAGAGCACCTGCAGGAAGCAAAAGATCATTTCAACAAAGAGATAGAGATTCTAAAAAAAAAAAAAAAAAGGAAATCCTTGAAATGAAGGAAGCAATAAACCAAATAAAAAACTCAATGGAAAGCATCACCAAAAGACTAAACCACTTGGAAGACAGACCTCAGACAATGAAGACAAAATATTTAATCTTGAAAATAAAGTTGCCCAAACAGAGAAGATGGTAAGAAATCATGAACAGAATCTCCAAGAACTATGGGACATCATGAAAAGAACAAATTTAAGAATTATTGGGATTGAGGAAGGCACAGAGATACAAACCAAAGGAATGAACAACCTATTCAATGAAATAATATCAGAAAATTGCCCAAACCTGAAGAATGAAATGGAAAATCAAATACAAGAGGCTTACAGAACACCAAATGCACAGAATCACAACAGATCCACACCAAGGCATATTATAATGAAAATGCCTAACATTCAAAATAAAGATAGGATTTTGAAGGCCGTGAGAGAAAAGCATCAGATTACATATAGGGGGAGACCAATACGGATAGCAGCCAACTTCTCAACCCAGACTCTAAAAGCTAGAAGGGCCTGGAACAACATATTTCAAACTCTGAAAGAACGTGGTAGCCAACCAAGAATCCTATACCCAGAAAAACTAACCTTCAGATTTGAAGATGAAATAAAATCCTTCCATGATAAACAAAAGTTAAAAGAATTTACAAATAGAAAGCCTGCACTACAGAATGTTCTCAACAAAATATTCCATGAGGAGGAAATGAAAAACAACAATGTAGGTCAGCAAAGGGAGGAAATACCTTAGAGAAAAACCACTCAAAGGAGAAACCAAGCCAACTTAAAAACCAAAAATAAGCCAAATGACTGGGAATACAAATCATATCTCAATAATAACCCTGAACGTTAATGGCCTAAACTCATCAATCAAAAGACATAGACTGGCAGAATGGACCCAACAATATGCTGGGTCCCAACAATAAAAGAAAGACCCAACAATATGCTGCCTGCAAGAGACTCATCTGATAGAAAAAGACATCCACAGGCTAAAGGTGAAAGGATGGGAAAAAACCTACCATGCACATGAACCCAGTAAAAAAAGCAGGTGTTTCCATCCTTACATCAGATAAAGTGGACTTCAAGCCAAAGTTAGTCAGAAGGGATAAAGAAGGACATTTCATACTGCTTAAGGGAACCATAAATCAGGAAGACATAACAATAGTAAATATTTATGCCCAAACAATGGTGCATCCCTGTACACCAAACAAATCCTTCTCAATTTCAGGAATCACATAGACCACAACACAATAATTCTGGGTGACTTTAATGCACCGCTGTCACCACTAGAAAGATCTTCCAAAGAAAATCCAACCAAAGAAACCATAGAACTCAATAACATAAAACTCAATAACATAAAAACCATAGAAGTCAATAACCTAGACTTAATAGACATATATAGAATATTCCATCCATCAACGAGCAGATTCACTTTCTTCTCAGCAGCATATGGAACCTTCTCGAAAATAGACCATATGTTATGCCACAAAGCAGCCCTTAGGAAATGCAAAAAAATAGAGATACTGCCTTGTGTTCTATCAGATCATAATGGACTGAGAGTAGAAATCAATGACAAAATAAAAAAGAGAAATTACTCCAACAACTGGAGACTAAATAATATGCTATTGAATGAAACATGGATAACAGAAACATCAGAGAGGAGATAAAAAAATTCTTAGGAGTCAATGAGAATGACAATACAACATATCAAAATCTGTGGGACACTATGAAAGCGGTACTGAGAGGAAAATTCATTGCATGGAGCACATTCCAGAAAAGAATGAAAAGTCAACAACTAAATGACCTAACATTACAGCTCAAAGCCCTAGAAAAAGAAGAACAGAACAACACCAAAAGTAGTAAAAGAGAGGAAATAATTAAAATCAGAGCTGAAATCAATGAAATTGAAACAAAAGAAACTATTCAAAAAGTTGACAAAACAAAAAGTTGGTTCTTTGAGAAAGTAAATAGACATACCCTTAGCCACACTAACAAAGAGAAGGAGAGAGAAGACTCAAATTACTAAAATACATGATGCAAAAGGAAATATCACAACAGACACCACTGAGATACATAACATAATGAGAAGCTACTTTGAAAATCTGTATTCCAACAAAATAGAAACTACCGAAGACATTGAAAAATTTCTAGAGACATACACTCCTCCCAAACTGAACCAGGAGGATATACACAATTTAAACAGATCAACATCAAGCAATGAAATAGAAGAAGCCATTAAAAATCTACCATCCAAGAAAAGCCCAGGACCAGACGGATTCTCAGCCGAGTTCTACAAGACCTTCAAAGAAGAACTCATTCCAATACTTCTCAAAGTATTCCAGGAAACAGAAAAGGAGGGTACCCTACCAAACTCATTCTATGAAGCTAATATCACCCTCATACCCAAACCAGGAAAAGACACATCAAGGAAAGAAAATTTTAAACCAATATCCTTGATGAATATAGATGCAAAGATCCTTAACAAAATATTGGCAAACTGTATCCAAAAACATATTAAGAAAATTGTGCACCATGATCAAGTGGGGTTCATCCCTGGAATGCAAGGATGGTTTAACATTCGTAAATCAATAAATGTAATCCATCATGTCAATAGACTTAAGGATAAGAATCATATGGTTATTTCCATTGACGCAGAAAAAATGTTCGACAAAATACAAACCCCCTTCATGCTCAAAACACTAGAAAAAATAGGGATAGTAGGAACATACCTGAACATTGTAAAGGCTATTTATGCTAAGCCCATGACCAACATCATTCTTAATGGAGAAAAACTGAAACCATTCCCTTTAAAAACGGGAACAAGACAGGGATGTCCTCTTTCACCACTTCTATTCAACATTGTCCTTGAAACTCTAGCCAGAGCAATTAGGCAGACCAAAGAAATTTAAGGGATACAAATAGGAAAAGAGGAACTTAAGCTGTCACTATTTGCTGATGACATGATTCTATATTTAGAGGAACCAAAAATCTCCTCCAGAAAACTTCTAGACCTCATCAATGAATTCAGCAAAATAGCAGGCTATAAAATCAACACGCATAAATCTACAGTATTTTTATGCGCAAGCAAAGAAACATCTGAAAGGGAACTGAGGAAAACAACTCCATTTGCAATAGCCTCAAAAATAATAAAATACTTGGGTATCAATCTAACCAAAGAGGTAAAAGATCTCTACAATGAAAACTACAAAACATTGAAGAAAGAAATTGAGGAAGACCTTAGAAGATGGAAAGATCTCCCCTGTTCTTGGATAGGCAGAATTAATATTGTCAAAGTGGCCATACTACCAAAAGTGCTATACAGATTCAATGCAGTTCCAATTAAAATCCCAATGATGTACCTTACAGAAATAGAGCAAGCAGTCATGAAATTCATCTGGAAGAATAAGAAACCCAGAATAGCTAAAGCAATCCTTAGCAGGAAGAATGAAGCAGGGTGTATCGCAATACCAGAACTTCAACTATACTACAAAGCAATAGTAACAAAAACGGCATGGTATTGGCACCAAAATAAACAGGTGGATCAATGGTACAGAATAGAGGATACATGCACAAACCCAAATAAATACAATTTTCTCATACTAAACAAAGGTGCCAAAAATATGCAATGGAGAAAAGACAGCCTCTTCAACAAATGGTGCTGGGAAAACTGGAAATCCATATGCAACAGAATGAAACTAAACCCCTATCTCTCACCCTGCACAAAACTCAACTCACAATGGATCAAGGACCTTGAAATCAGACCAGAGACGCTGCATCTTATAGAAGAAAAAGTAGGTCCACATCTTCACCTTGTTGGCTTAGGATCAGACTTCCTTAACAGGACTCCCATAGCTCAAGAAATAAAAGCAAGAATCAATAACTGGGATAGATTCAAACTAAATAGCTTTCTCTCAGCAAAGGAAACTATCAGCAATGCGACGAGAGAGCCTATAGAGTGGGAGAATATCTTTGCCACTCATACTTCAGATAGAGCACTCATTTCCAGAATATATAAAGAACTCAAAAAACTCTACACCAACAATACAAATAACCCAATCAACAAATGGGCTAAGGATATGAACAGACGCTTCACAGAAGAAGATCTACAAGCAATCAACAAACATATGAAAAAATGTTCACCATCTTTAGTAATAAGAGAAATGCAAATCAAAACTACACTAAGATTCCATCTCACCCAATTAGAATGGTGATTATCAAGAATTCAAGCAACAATAGGTGTTGGAGAGGATGTGGGGAAAAAGGTACACTCATACATTGCTGGTGGGGCTGCAAATTAGTGCAGCCACTCTGGAAAGTAGTGTGGAGATTCCTTAGAAAACTTGGAATGGAACCACCATTTGACCCAGCTATCCCACTCCTCGGCCTATACCCAAAGGACTTAAAAATCAGCATACTACAGAGATACAGCCACATCAATGTTCATAGCTGCTCAATTCACAATAGCCAGACTATGGAACCAACCTAGATGTCCTTCAATTGATGAATGGATAAAGAAACTGTGGTATGTATATATATATATATATATATATATACACACACACACAATGGAATATTACCCAGCTATAAAGAATAATAAAATCATGGCATTTGCAGGCAAATGGATGAAACTGGAGAACATCATGCTAAGTGAATAAGCCAATCTCAAAAAACCAAAGGATGAATGATCTCACTGATAAGTGGATGATGACACATAATGGGGGGTGGGAGGGGGACAAGAATGGAGGAAGGAGGGACTGTATAGAGGGAAAAGAGGGGTGGGATGGGTGGGGGGGAAGAAAAAATAACAGAATGAATCAAACATCATTACCCTATGTAAATGTATGATTATGCAAATGGTATGCTGTTACTCCATGTACAAACAGAAACAACATGTATCCCATTTGTTTTCAATAAAAATAAATTAAGATTAAAAAAAACAATGCAATGCACAACCCTTAAAATCCCAGGGGAATTTGGGATTCTTGGAAATCAGACACCTGCCCAGAAAAGTGTGGGCAAGGCACAATTGTCCTGCAGAAGGGTGGGCCCCAAAGGGAATCCTGAGCAAGCATGCCTGGGCAGGTGGCCCACCATTTACCCCTAAGGAGGCACTGCTCCTCACTCCTGATAGGAAGAACTTGGGGTAAAATCTATGCAATTAGCTAATTTAATATTGGGGTGAGCACAGAAAAGGGCTGCAGATGTGACTGGATACCTGTTAGGGAATCTGAAGATGGCTCCATTTGCCAGGCATGGTGGCAGACGCCTGCAATCCCAGCAGCTCGGGAGGCTGAGGCAGGAGGATTGCAAGTCCAAAGCCAGCCTCAGTAACATCGAGGTACTAAGCAACTCAGTGAGACCTGCCTCTAAATAAAATACAAAATAGGGCTGTTGATGTGGCTCAGTGGCCCCTTAGTTCAATCTCTGGTACCCAAAAAAAAAAAAATTAAAAATGGCTCCCTTCTGCCCACAAGGTTCCCTAAGGTGAGAGGGCTCCATGTTGACCTCATGAAACTCACGTGTTACCTGGGTTGGAGGGAACATGCCTGTCTTACATTACAGCTTTAACTTTGATAGAAAAGATAAATCTTACAATTTCCCCTCTTAAACAATCCATATAAATTCAATTCTTCAAATTTGGATACCATCCTTTGACATGTATGTTCCACTGTGTCTAATACAAAAGGGCTCTCCTGATAGAAGACCAGAGTGTCGAGAGCTGTCTCCATCAATCATTGAGCAAGACTTCCAGTCCATGGAATTAAATAACATCCAACTGTGTCGTTACTCCCAAACAACAACTAATGGGGTGATAATAGATGTGATTGGTTCTTTCTAGGTTATTCTTTAGTAACATCTATTTTTTTATAATTCCCTTGAGAGCCTCTCATATAATGAATAACCCCTTGTTGATTATGATCAATGTAATTAATCCAGTCTGTTTTTATTTATCATAGATCACCGAAAGAGAAGTGACTTAAACCTTGCTCACTTATGGACTGCATAAACAAGCAGGGGCTTCCATCCTCATATCAGACAAAGTGGACTTCGGATCAAAGTTAGTCAGAAGGGATAAAGAGGGACATTTCACACTGCTTAAGGGAACCATGCACCAACAAGACATAGCAATCATAAGTATATATGCCCCACACAATGGATCATCTATGTACATCAAACAAACCCTCCTCATATTCAGGAATCAAACAGACCACAACACAAGAATGCTGGGTGACTTTAACACACCTCTCTCACCACTGGATACATCTTCCAACAAAAACTAAATAAACAAAGAAACCATAGAATTAGATAATACAATCAATGATTTAGACATATAGAACGTATTTCATCCATCATCCAGTGCAGAGAGCCCTAGGATGGCGGCTGGCGTTGGGCCAAGAGGTGGCGCATAATTAGTGTTAACACGGCGTGATCTACTTTTGCCTGATTAGCTAATGTCTCCTCTGCGCTCATGGTCAACAGATGTTCCCCATTCTTTCTTGAGTGGTACCGTGGCGCATGCTCCAACCGTGCTACTTAATCCTAAGCTGATTGGCTGCCTTAGTTTATATAAGACATTCTCTTCACCTGGGAGGAGATCGCAGAATGAAGGTTGCAGTTCGCAGAACGCGGGACTAAGCAGACAACTCTAGGTCGCAGATCACAGATCGCAGAAGGCGGAACTAAGAACACACCTCTAGATCATGGGTTGCAGGTCACAGGACGCACCAGTAAGAAGCACCTCTGATAAAAAGCACCTCTGAGAGCACACACCTCTAGCACACACCTTTAGGATGCAGGATGCAGGACGGACCTCTAAGAAGCAGCAGCAGATAATAGTAGCCTCTCTGAAAGAGTAGCACCTCTAAAATTAAGCAAAGTCTCTCTTCCTCTAAGCAAAGCCTCTCTTCCTCTGAAAGCCTCTCTTCCTCTAAAACTAAAAGTAAGCAAAGCCTTTCTTCCTCTATAAACTAGCGAACAAGCAAACAAGCAAGGAAGTAGCCCAGATAAAGTAATAAAAGTACTTCATGTCCACCTCTGATGAATGCCCGCGGGATTGTTGCTGCGGGCGGCTTGCTGGGGGCAGCAACAAGAGCAAAAACACTTTCTTCTCAGTCGCCCGGGATCCTTCTCTAAAATAGACAATATGTTATGCCACAAAGTAACTCTCAGCAAATACAAAAAAATAGAAATACTACCCTGCATTGTATCAGAATGAAACTAGAAATCAACCAAAAAATAAAAAATAGAAGCTACTCCAATACCTGAAGACTAAATAGCATGCTATTGAATGATGAATGGATAAAACCAGAAATTAGGGAGGAAATAAAAAAATACTTAGAGGTAAATGAGAACACCGATTCAAGGTATCAAAATCTCTGGCAGTGTTAAGAAGAAAGCTCATTGCATGGAGCTCATACATTCAAAGAATAAAAACTTAACAAATAAATGACCTAACATTACATCTCAAAGCCCTAGAAAAAGAACAATATCAACACCAAAAGCAGCAGAAGACAGGAAATAATTAAAATCAGAGCTGAAATCAATGAAATTGAAACAAAAGAAACAATTGACAAAATTGACAAAACAAAAAGTTGGTTCTTTGAAAAAATAAATAAAATTTTTAAACCCTTAGCCACACTAACAAAGAGAAAGAGAGGGAAAACTCAAATTACTAAAATTTGTGATGAAAAAGGAAATGTCATGACAAATACTACTGAAATACAGAAGATAATTAGAAATTATTTAGAAAATTTATACTCAAAAAAAAATTAAAAACTAGAAGACATCAACAAAATTTCTAGAGACATATGATCTACCCAAACTGAAGTAGGAGGACATACACAATTTAAACAGATCAATTTCAAGCAATGAAATAGAAGATGCCATCAAAAGCCTACCAACCAAGAAAAGCCCAGGACCAGACGGACTCTCAGCTGAGTTCTACAAGACCTTCAAAGAAGAACTAACACCAATACTACTCAAAGTATTCCATGAAATAGAAAATGAGGGAACCCTACCAAACTCATTCTATGAGGCTAGAATCACCCTGATACCAAAACCAGACAAAGACACATCAAGAAAAGAAAACTTAAGACCAATATCCCAGATGAACATACGTGCAAAAATCCTCAACAAAATTCTGGCAAATTGCATACAAAAACATAAAACACATTTAAAAGACAGTGTATCACGATCAAGAGGGGTTCATCCCTGGGATGCAAGGTTGGTTCAACATACAGAAATCAATAAATGTAATACATCACATCAATAGACTTAAAGACAAGAATCATGATTATCTCAATAGATGCAGAAAAAGCATTTGACAAAATATAGTACCTCTTCCTGCTCAAAACACTAGAAAAACTAGGGATAGTAGGAACATACCTCAACATTATAAAAGCTATCTATGCTAAGACCTTGGCCAACATCATTCTAAATGGAGAAAAACTGAAACCATTCCCCCTGAAAACCTCAACAAGACAGGGAAGCCCTCTTTCACCACTTCTATTCAACATCGTCCTTGAAACACTAATCAGAGTAATCAGACGAAAGAAATTAAAGGGATACGAATAGGAAAAGAGGAACTCGAACTATCACTATTTGTCAATGAAATGGCTCTTTATTTAGAAGATCCAACAAATTCCACCAGAAAACTTCTATAACTCATAAATGAATTCAGCAAAGTGGCGAGATAAATCAATATGCATAAATCAAATACATTTCTATATATGAGACAAATCCACTGAAAGAGAAATTAGGAAAACTACCCCATTCACAATAGCCTGAACAAAAAAATAAATGCTTGGGAATCAATCGAACAAAAGAGGTGAAAGAGCTCTACAAGGAAAACTAGAGAACGCTAAAGAAAGAAATTGAATAAGACCTTAGAAGATGGAAAGATCTCTCATGCCCTTGGATAGACAGAATTAATATTGTCAAAATGGCCATACTACCAAAAGTGTTATACTAATTCAATGCAATTCCTATTGAAATCCCAATGACATTCTTCATAGAACTAGAAAAGGCAATCATGAAATTCATTTGGAAAAATAAGAGACCCAGAATTGCCAAGGCAATTCCTAGCAAGAAGAGTGAAGCAGACCTAAACTACACTACAGAGCAATAGTAACAAAAACAGCATGGTATTGGCACCAAAATAGACATGTAGACCAATGGTAAAAAATAGAAGACATAGAGACAAACCCACATAAATACGGTTATCTCATGCTAGAAAAAGTCACCAAAAATATGCATTGGAGAAAATATACATTGGACAAATGGTGCTGGGAAAAATGGAAGTCCATACATAACAAAGTGAAATTAAACCTCTGTCTCTCACCCTGACAAAAAGCAACTCAAAATGGATCAAAGATGTAGGCACTAGAACAGAGACCCTGTGCCTACTAGAAGAGGCCCAAATCTTCACTTAGGACCAACTTAGGACCTGACTTCCTTCACAAGACTCCTAAAGTACAAGAAGTAAAATTAAGAATCAATAAATGGGATGGATTCAAACTAAAAAGCTTCTTCTCAGCAAAGGAAACAATCAATAACATGAAGAGAGAGCCTACAGAATGGGAAAAAGGTCTTTACCACACACACCTCAGAGAGAGCAGTAATCTCCAGGATATATGAAGAACTCAAAGTACTTAACACCAAAAAGACAAATAACCCAACCAATAAAAGGGCTAAGGAACTGAACAGACACTTCACAAAAGACACAATCCGATTGATCAACAAACATGAAAAAATATTCATCATCTCATTCCAGTCAGAATGGCAGTTATCAAGAAGACAAGTAATCATAAATGTTGGTGAGGATGTGGGGGAAAAGGCACACTCATACATTGCTGGTGGGACTGCAGATTGGTGCAACCACTTTGGAAAGCAGTATGGAGATTCCTAAGAAAACTTGGAATGGACCCACCACTTGACCCAGCTATCCCATTGCTTGGTCTATACCCAAAGGACTTAAATCAGCATACTACAGTGATGCAGCCGCATCAATGTTTATAGCCACTCAATTCACAATAGCTAAACTATGGAACCAATCTAGATGCCCTTCAAAAGATGAATGGATAAAGAAAATGTGGTACATATACACAATGGAATATTACTCAGCCTTAAAGAAGAATGAAATTATGGCATTTGCAGGTAAACGGATGGAACTGGAAAATATCATGCTAAGTGAAATTAGCCAGTCCGCAGAAACCAAAGGTCAAATGTTTTCTTTGATAAGCTGATGCTGATCCACAGTGGGGGGTGGATAGGGAAGAATGAAGGAACTTTGGATTATGCAGAGGGAAGTGAGGGGAGGGATGGGGCAGTGGGGATGAAAAAAAATCATTTATTAATTTTAAAAATAAATAAATATACAGTAAAAAAAATGTCAGTGTGAGCCTCATTGTTCCTCCTCTGTGAAACAGAAATGGAACTCCTAGCCAGAAATAGGTATCACCACATATAGGAGACGAAGAACTAGCGTGTAAAAGGAGACTAACAAGCACGTGCAAAGCCACGCCTCCCTACACTCCGTGCTCAGCCTTTGATAGGAATCTGCGGAGCCAGTAAGCACCCTTCCTGCTGAGTGCCCTGGTGTCCGCGTCTCTGTGCGAGAATCCTCAGCAGCACCAAAGTGATACACACTCCGCAGAAGCAGCGCTTCAGGCTTCTGCCTCTGCTCTTCCGCGGGGTGGGGACGCGTGGCGGGGCGCTCTGCCTGTGCTGCGGGGTGACAGCGGCGCGGCTCCCAGCTGCCTCTGACGCTCCAGGGTGCCCAGGTGCCCGGTCGCCCGGTGGTGACCTCCAGCCACTTCGGTGTACTTGGCGTGCCCCGGCTCACAGTGGGTTTATCAGGGTGAGAGCCACCTGGGCCGTACAGTTGTGCAGCCTCGCCTCACTTTAGAGCATCCCATGGCTCCCAGGGGAATCCTGCTCCCGTCCGCAGCCCCCTCCTTCTCCAGCCCCGCTCACCCGATGGCTCTCCAGCTCTATGAATGGGCCTGCTCTGGCGTCTCATGGAACGCAGACAGGTGACAGTCGCCTTTTGGGTCGGACTCCTGTCACTTTGCATAAAAGGCTCCGGGTGCCTCCACCCTAGAGCAGGCGACGGTGCTGGGCACCGGCTCGCCCCAGACCCAAACTGACCCTTCTCCTTGGCGAGCCCTTCGCCGCTTTCCGTGTGGTCAACAGCACGTATTCTGATGCACTGAGGCCTAGCCGTTCCTCCCGAGAGCACAGACTTCTCCCGGGACAGGAAGCCCACCTGCAGCAGAGGACGCCAGGCACGGATACCACACCAGACCTCCGTCTCCAAAGGCGGCAGTCCAGGTGCCTGTCAAGGCCTTGCTGGAGGAATCTGCTTCCCAGTGACTCCCCTGGCCCTGGGCCAGACCCAGCTGTTCCTGGGTGGCAGGAACAGGGCTCAGTTCCTTGCAGGCTGTGCCCGAGAGCACTCTCAGCTCCTTGCCATACGGCCCCGCCAGGGGACAGCTCCCAGGGCAGCAGCTGGCTTCATCAGAGCAAACAAGCAAGAAGCTTCAGAAACAGCGAGAGTGATGAATCTGTCATGTGTCCTTCTCTCACAGGGACATCCCATTACTTTTTCCTTCATATTAGTTTTCTATTGGAATGTAAAAATTACCACAAACCCAGACACTCCAAACAACACGCATTTATTACCACACGGCTGATGTGGGTCAGGAATCTGGCACAGTGTAACTGTGCTCTCTGCTCAGGGCCTCACGAGGTCAGCCAAGGTGTGGGCTGGACTCTGTTCTCATCTGGGCCTCAAAGTCCTCTTCCATGTTCCATCTGGTTGTTGGCAGAATTCAGTTCCCTGTGGTTGGAGCACCTAAGTCCCCATATTGATGGCAGCGAGTGGCCTTCTTGAAGGTGACAGCAGGCTGCTCACCTTCCTCCAAGTCCTCCAGGTATCCCCAGGGAGTCTCCCTCTTGATTAGCTCCAAGGCACTGAAATCCTGTTCTGTTCTGTGGCCCTGTCAACACAGGAGAAAGCATTAAGTAGGTATGTCCCCCAGGGATCAAGAAGCTTACAAAAGATAAAAGTAAGAAAGATTAAAATGAAAAATATTTTAATTTTAAAAGAAAAAATATTTTAATGAAATCACCAGATCCAGCCCATAATCAAGGGGTGGAGATTACACAAAGATATGCAGGATCAAGGGTCAGGTCACTGGGACCCCTTTTAGGAGCTGCTGACCACATCTATCTGTTTGACAGCCTATAACATGTCTCCTTTCAGGGTCTATGGGCTTGTTCATGGTGACTTGTTTCCTCATCTGATCTGTAGTTTTGGGTTGTGAGCTCAGCTTCAGAAGGGATTTGCGTGGGAAGCCACAGGTGGCCAGACTCAAGGGATGGACCTAGAGAGGCTTGCCAAGTGGTTTGGCCAGGAACTCCAGGGCTATCACTAGGCAAAAACCACGAGTCAATGTTAGCCTCTCCACTTCAGGGTTCCTGGACCTTATGAATAGTGTAACTTCTTTGTAGAATTTCCAAACTTACATAAAGTAGGTCTGAAAACACAAAAATCTCATGAGTAACTTCTTCTGGAACCAAAGCTCGAATTTTCTTGCATCTTTGTTTCTCCAGTGGCATTTCTTTCCGTCCTTTGTTCTAATAGTGTTGACTTCCTTGGTCCCAACTTTCACAAGAGCCCCCAACCCTCAACCGTGTCCCAGCTGGCTCATGAAACTCAAGCCCAGGCCACTGCCCCACAGGCCATCTCAGCTCCCTGTCTCCACCCTGGTTCATAGGCCCCTCATTTTTTGGCGAAGGGTGGAGGTGGGTAGCCGGGGATTGAACTCAGGGGCACTGGACCACTGAGCCACATCCCTAGCCCTATTTGTACTTTATTTAGAGGTAGGGTCTCACTGAGTTGTGTAGTGCCTCTCTATTGCTGAGGCTGGCTTTGAACTTACAATCCTCCTGCCTCAGCCTCCCGAGCCACTGGGATTACAGACGTGGGCCACCGTGCCCAGCTCCTCTTCATTTTTGGCCCAGGAGACTTTGCTTATTTTCTTGAATGCTCAATGCTGTATTTAAAAGGAAACTTGTTTCTCATCAAGCATTTCCAGGTGTTCGGTAGAAGGGCCCTTTCTGGGTTATCTCACCTGTGGCGGACACCTTAGACTGAAGAGGTTCGTGGAGACATAATTTTAAAATCACATCACGTCAACAGACAAAACTGCAGGGCTGCTCTGGGAGCAAAGATAGTGCTCATAGGCAGAGGCTTCAACGCAGGGTTTCCACTCAGGGATCCAGGGCCTCCACCTGCCACTCTCTCCAGGGGGGAGGGAGGCAGGAGAGGCGACACCAACGTCACTGTCATAACTTACAGTGAGAGCTGCTCAGCGAGCAGGCATGCTGACCTCATGGCTCAGTAACCCCTGCCCAAGAGCCAGCCTGCTGCTGCCGCTGCCAGACCTGTCCCTTGTATGTGGCCTGCCCTGTGTATGCACCTGGGTTGCCTGTTGTGCTACCTGGTGCCAATCCTAGGTATTACTTGTCATGTGTGAGTGTGAGTCTCATCCACAAGCCAGGAGCAGCAGGGTGGATGTCGGGTCTCATGGGGACCATGGCCCTGGTAGGAGGAGGTGTCTGAAGCCATGCCCCCACACTGCTCCACACACCTGGGCCAGGTCAGCTCCTCCTCAGAGACTGTTCTTCAGCCAAGGGACTTAGAGATGACTTTGAACTGTGACAACTGTAGCCCCACTGTCCAGACACGCCTCCCCATGTTCACCTGACACCTGGGACCCACACCCTTCCAAACAGCACCTGCTCTGTGTCCAGGTGCCCATTATCCCCGCTCCACTGGAATCCTCCAGGAGGACATTGCCACTCTTCCAGAATGCTCCCTTCCACGGCAGGTACTGAGGGACCTGGAAGCACGGCTGGCTGAGGCTGTGGTCCAAAGGACAGTGACCAAGTGTCCCTGGGTTTGATCAACCACTTCCCAGGTCCATGCTTGGTACAGGTGACCACCGACTCAGACGGCTCGGAAGTGGAACCTGCCCCCAAAGGTGTCCCTGGGAGCACTGTGGGCAAATGTGCCACAATAGACAAAGAGGACTGCGGCCTGGGCTACTGGCACGAGGGACTCAGGGACAGTGGAGCGTGGCCTGTCTTGTAGACCCAGAAGGACTGGCCAAACAACCTCATCACACACGCCTCCGCTGAAGTCCCTGTGGGCCTCTCCAGGGCTCCTCTTTGGCCAGCCCCTGGCGGGGCTTGGGGACATCTCACCTGGGGGCCTAGCCCTCACAGTGCCCCAGAGCCGGTCGGCAAGGCACACGCCCAGGCGCCCTCCATCCCCCGCGGCGGAGACCCCGTCAGGACAATACAAAAATCTCTTTATTGCTTATTTTCTATAAAAAGCGGGGCCTCGGGGCGGACCTGGGGCTGTCAAAGGACGTGCAGAGCGCGGGTCGCGGGCCAGGCCTGCACCGCTGCGGCGGGGTCCGGCTGTGCCTTGGACCCGGGGCCCCGTCAACGCGGACGTTCCAGTGGCCCTGGGCTCTGGGAGGGCGTCCCCGACACAGACGGCGCGGGCCTCCGAGGGGACCCGCGACCTGAGGGGCGCCGGGGCCTCACAGCTCCTCCTCGGGCCCGTCGCCCCCCAGCGCCTGCTCGTAGGGGCAGGGCCGGCGGCAGGGCCCGGCTGGCTCGGGGCCCGGGCGCGGCCCGGCGGGCGCCGCCTCGGCCCGGGCGCAGTCCCCGCCGCGCTCGCCGTCCGCGTCGCTCTCGTCCGAGTTCTCCTGCTCCAGGTAGCGGTAGCCGCGCACCTTGTGCTGCGGCCGCGGGATGCGCGGCTGGCGCGGGGCCACCCCCTGCCGCAACTTCCGCTCCATCCGCAGGTACGAGGCCGCTGCCACCACCAGCGTCACCAGCAGCACCGCCAGCTTAGCCTGGGCGCCAGGGAGGGATGAGGGGACCCGCGGGCCGCTGGGCCCTGAGCCGCCTCCCGCGCTCCCGGCCCGGCTCCCACCCGCACCTGCTCCCCGGGATCCCGCCCGCTCCCAGGAGCCTCCCCGCCGGCCCTCCACCCGCACTTTCTAGAGCATCCTCCTGAGGACAAGGCCTAAATCCCAGCACTGCCCCCTAGTTTCCCTGTTAAGAATGACACGGGTAAAGATGAAGATGGATCGTCTGAATTCAGGCCTGACCCTCTGGACCAGGGCTTAGATTATTGTCTGTCCCTTAAACAGCAGGCCAAAGTAATGGCTTTGCGGTGCTGGGGAGTGAACCCAGGGCCTTGAGCTTGCCAGGCAAGCACTCGAGAACTGAGCTGCATCCCCTGCCCAGATGATTTTAACTGTGACCTACAGTCAGAAAACAACTGTACATCCTAACTGGGTACACAGGTGCAGATCTGCATGCATATCTCTGGGGTTTTTTTCCCTTCTATTCTTCATTTTTTAAAAAAAATGTGCGTCAGGACCTGCTAAACTGACCTGCCATGGTTGAGGAGCTGGAATGTGGCTCAGCAGTAGAGCACTTGCCTAGCATGCTTGAGACCCTGGGTTCCATCCTCCTGCAGAGGAGCCCTTGCAGGCCATGGAGGGAGACAGATCCTGGGAACCCAGGAGCCCAGCAGCTGCTGACTAGGTGATCAAACAAGCCACAGGGAGGAAGCTGGGATGTACCCACAGGAAAGAGCCAACTATGGATCCCTTCAGAGATGGGTAAACCGAGGCTGGCAGGAGGAGAGGCACTAAGTGAGGTGCTGGGTTGGGGGCCACCCACGGGGCTGAGGTCCTTGACCTGTGGCCTGACCCAGGGATGTGGGGGTGGAGCAAGGAGCCCCTAGCCCCACCCAACCTTACCTTCATGGGCAGACTGGCACCCAGGTACACCATAAAGATGGCCACTGCCTGCCACCAGTGGTAGATGGTAAAGATGAAGTCCTGCCTCTCCTTGTCCTCATACAGGATTCCCAGGAGTGCTGCAAACAGGCAGAAAGGACAGGGACAATGCAGATGCTGCTGACCTCCCACTGTGACTCTCCTAGGCCCTGCGAGTCCCAGAGCGCACAGGAAGCACTGTCTGCCAGTCCTTGCCTGCCCTCTAGTGGAGGCCCTGCTTACCATGCTGTCCAGGTGAGTTCCAGAGAAAAGCTTATGCTTATGCTCAGAAGTTCTGTCCTAGACTTCAGGGGCACAGTGCCAAGTGCAGAGGGACCCTTGATCTTCCTCACCAAGGACTAGGGAGGGCAAACTATCTGCAGCAACCAATTTCCACAAATCAACCCTGAAGTGTGGGAGCAAGGGGCTTGTTTCCCAAGAACACTCCCAGGAGGGGGAAAGAGTATCGACGAAGAGTCAGGAGACTCGGACATCAGCTTCAGGACCAGAAGGTGGAGAGAGGGGGGAGTTTAGAGGTGCAGAAACGTGGATACAAACGTTGGCTCCCAGGGCTGTTTGGGTGAAGTTGCTTAACTCCTCAGAGCTGCCTTTTGCAACTCTAGAGGAGCTTATGCAATTCTGTGCTGCGTTAGGAAGCTCTAAGGCGATGAGGCCAGCAGGGCGCCTCACGGACACTTGCTATTAACAGCTTTGCCAGCCTCAGAGAATAAACACTCCTGTCCTGGGGCCCCTGGGTGACATTCAAAACCACTAATGGCTCCGGCACACTGGAACAGATGTCAACGTGGACTACAGTGTTCCAGCTGCACGCTGCCACAGACGGCATCACACAGCTGAACTCAGGCTCACTCTGCCTTCTGCAAAGAGGGCCCCTTTCCCCCGGGCCTCACCCTTAGCAGTCCAGACCTGGGCTCTGCTAGGCAGACTAGGTTGGGATTCATGCCTGTTCCTGGCTCTTCTCCACAAAAAGGTCCAGACCTGGGGCTGCATGAATAGCCCAACGGTAGAACACTTGGCTAGCACGCATGAGGCCCTAAGTCAGTCCCCAGCATGCAAAAGAAAGTGGGAAAAAAAAGGGCCCAGGTCTACACCTGCACCCTCGGGTATGGACAGGGCTACCTGCTGCTCTCACTGCGCTATTCCCTAGAGCAGAGGCCCCATCGCCTGCTCCCCGTGTCATGGAAACCAGGTGAAGGCAGGCCCTGCCCCTGTGATGGGGAGGAGTGTCCCTGCTGATCTTCCACTTTCCCTAAAGGCTGTGCATACCACCCCGGGTACCCACAAGACCTCACCCCACCCCCTTGGTGTCCACGGGGCTCAGTGCCTACCCTGAAGTTTCAACAGAAGGTCCATGGCATGGAACCCCCGCACCTGCTTCTGGGTGTCTGTGGGACTTTCCTCCACCCCTGGACATCCAAGGGGATAGCCCACCCACCTTCACTTCACAGAACTCCATGGCAGATCCCCTACATGTCCATGTCCGTCCCTGAGGTGTCCCTGCCTCCCAACTGCCCAGAGGTGGCCACAGGCACCGCGCACCCCACCATGCCAGTGTCCACGGCAGTACTCACTGCTGAGTCCGGTCTTGTTGAGGGCACTGCCCACACCCCAGAGGGCAGCTGCCACATAGAGGACCCAGCTGTGTTGCAGGCTCCGAGGCACAGGGGCCCAGAAAAAGAGGCCAAGGGTGAGTAGCAGGTGCAGCCCCGCCCCAGTCACCAGGGGCACCGAGCGCGGCAGCCACAGTCCCAGCAGGCCCAGGACTGAGGCAGCTGAGGCACTCAGGCCATAAGCCACAAGCAGGTAGGCCAGCCGTTCCAGCCCCACGGAGCACACTCCATAGCCCTGAGGGAAAAGGACAGGATTGAAAGTCAGCCAGGCCCTGACCCTCCCCACATGTCACTTTAGGCCACAGTTTGCCCTCTGGACCTCCTGGGAGCTAATTTCCTCCAAGGCTGCTAGGAAGGTTCCAGGAGAACTGTCAGTGTGAAAAGACTTGGACTGTGTCCCCAGACACCAAAGGCTGTACCCTGCATGAAACCAAATACTTCAGGGATATTATCCCCTTTCAGCTTCCGAGAGGTTAAAGTAACTTGCCCAGGGCAAAGGAGAAGGGGGACAACAGAGGGAAGAGAAAGAGATTTGGGATATTCTTGTACACATTTATACATATGTATTTTTTTTTTCTTTTTTTTTTCAGTTCTGAGGCTTAAACTCAGGGGCACTCTACCACTGAGCAACATCCCAAACCCTTTTTACTTATTTATTTTTTGAGACAGAGTCTTGCTAAGTTGCAGAGGCTGGTATCAAAATTGCGATCCTCTGCCTCAGCCTCCCGAGTTGCTGGAATTCTCGGAGTGCGCCACCATGCCTGGCTATACGTACATACTTTAAAGTATGTTTATCTGGAATTTAAATTTAACTGGACATCCTGTCTTTTGTTGGTAAACTCATGCAGGCTGTACTTACCAGAGCGAAACCAGTGCAAGCAAAGACCACCTCAAAGCCACTGAAGATGAAGAAGGGCACCAGGTGGCGCAGGCGAAAGTCACGCACGTGCTTGAAGGGCAACTGGAAGATGTTGCCCCAGCCCACACTGCGCAGGTCGATCTCCTCCGTGGGCCGGTAAGCGGCACCGCACAGCCCCAGCACCTGCAGGCGGGAGCTGTGAAGGGGTGACCAGCCAGGTACCCCGCTCCACCCTGGCCTTCAGCCTCACTGCAGCCCAAGGCCCCGCCCCCTAGAGCACACCCACAGGTCTGATCTTGCTTTCTAGGCCACGCCCCCACCTCGGCCCAAGGCCTCCCCCCCAGCTCCCATAACCCTGGACTTTGCTTCCCGGCCCTGCCTGGATCTTAGCCACACCATATCCACGCCCCCGGCACTTTAGCCCTGCCTTCTAGTACCACCCACAGATTTGAGCCACATCCTCCAGTCCATGACCCTGGGACCAGTCCCCAGCCCTCTCTCGGGTCACACTAGTCTCTTGGATTCCTAATCCAGCCCTGGTCCACAGATATCACCCGCCTCCAGGATTTAGCCCTGGCTCGCTGGCTTAGGCGCCTCCAGGCCCTACAGCCCTCCCCCGGCCACGCCTCCAGGCAGGGGACGCAGGCCCAGACCCTGTTCCTGGCTGTGCCACTGGGTCTCAAAGACTCATGCTCAGCGTCGACGCCTCCCGCCCACACCCAGCCCGGCCGCACCAGCAGCATGGCCAGGAAGGCCACAGCCATGAGCACGCTCTCCACCACGATGAGGTTTCGGCTCCGAGGTAAGGCCAGCAGAACCGTCTTGTTGAAGCCGTTTAGGATGCCATGGCTGTTAGCGCCTGAGAAGGGCGAGTGGGGACATCATCGGGCGGGGCGGAGGGCACACTGTCACCCCACCACCAAGAAACGCAGCGAGGGGCCAAGCGAGCAGGTGGCAGCAATGAGTGGTCTCCTGGGGAGCAAGCAGTTTGAAGACTATGGCACTGGGCTGGGTGTGCCCCAGGCCTTCCTGCCCTGTTCCCCGGGAGGCGGACAGCCCACCCCCATTCGTCCACCCTGCTCCGACGCTGACTGCTTGCTTGGCCCCAAGGGAGATCTCCCTGGCAGTCCCGAGGCAGATAGCACCTCCTTGGACAGCCTTCTCTGCCCGCCCTGACCCTCGCCGGGTCAGACATCCTAACTACGTGCTCTGTCTGGGTCCTGGCCTTCCCACCAAAGTGGGGGGATGCTGGGCCTGTAGCACGAACCCCGTGAGGACTCAGTGTCTGCTGGGTGGCTGCAGGGGGAAGTAGCAGGTCTTGGGGAGCCCCCACCCCATGAATACTAACCGCAGCTTTGCACGTTGTACAATGTGTGGTTCAGGTCATACAGGTAGTGGTTCAGGAAATAAATCATGGGCAGCTGGGCACAGGCAAAGCTCAGCTGTGAACAGGAGGGCAGTTGGGGCCAGACTCAGGCACCAGCCAGGCAGGAGGCCCTGGTCCTGTCTAGCACAGACTTGGGAACAGGAGCCTTCCCACCACTGGGCCAGCCCGGTGAGGGGGGTGCCCAAAACAAGAGGACTTCTTCCTGGCCAGCGCGCAGTAGTGAGGAGGGATGAGGTCTCTGTCACCAGAGGTAGGCAAGCAGGGGTTGGCTCCAGAAAGGAGCTGGGACTAGAGGGTTGAGAGGATGTGCAGGGGGCTCCTGGGTATGAGTTCTGGGATGGGAACATGCCACACACCCAGTGCCCCGCGTGGTGCTCACGTGGAAGAAGCTATAGAAGATGGCTTGGAAGACCAGGAGATAGGGCGCGTGGGAGCCCCGTGGTGGACGCCGCTGAGGCCCCTGCTCATCCTGCTCCTTGTAGTGGGAGTACTCATAGTACTTCTGTGACATCCTGGGGCACACGGAGCAAAGGCTGTCCTCAGTCCAGTCTCCATGGCAACCCCACCCCCAGCACCAGAGCTACAGGCTGAGCAGCCCTGGTGAGGAAACGGAGGCCCAAAGGGTGGAAGGGGCCTCCCCCAGCTGAGGCAGGTAAAGCAGCAGAGGCTCAACCAGGTCTCCAGCCCCCCAGCCCACTGCCCCCAGACTCACCTGGTGATGTAGTTGCCCATGGAGGCCCAGAGGGGAACAATGGCCATGCCCAGGGCCACAGCCGAGGGCACCAGCGTATAGTAGCGCTCCCAATAGTTGGTGGAGACAAAGAGTGCGTAGATGCCCACGGCCAGGAACATCATCCACTTGGTGCCAAAAAACCTGCAGACAGTGGAGGGATGCTTGCTCCACAGGCCTGCGGGACTGCCTGGCCTGAGACCATAGCCACGGCCCCACGGCCCCACGGCCCCACGGCTCAGGGCCGTGTGTGGTGGAGAGAGCCCTGGCCAGAGTCGAGGGCCCGATATGGAGTCCCAGGATACAGACGCCGAGAGGACTCAGACAGGCCACTGCACCTGACCTCGGGTCCACAGCTGTAATATGGCAGGACCCGCGCCACAGGCCTCTGTGGTCACGGCAAGGACAGAAGTGAGTGACTGTGGGCACGTCTAACACTCATTCCTTCCTGGGCTCACTCGCTCACTCTCCGATCTCCCTTCCTCCTCCCAGGTCTGTGGTAACTTGGGCCCAGGGACACATTTAAGGGCTTGACCAGACTAGGACCAGAGAGGGGACGGGGCCCCAGGCTGCCAAGGGTAGAACAGGAGCCCCGGTGCCTCCTCCTCCCTGTCCACTGCTTTGGGATCCACAGTGGCCAGTCAGGAAGTCACCACCTCTCTGGGTCTGGGGAAAAGCCTTACAGTGACAATGGAAGGGACTTGATTAGAGACAGGATAAGGACCCAATCAGAGCACAGAGGCTGAGCAGGTTAAAGGCCCACTCGCGCATCTCTGAATTTTACTGGTGCTCATTAGTTCTTTCTTCATCTTGACTTCCAGGAAGCTCAAAGCTAAAGAGCCCTGGTTTCTTGACACCCCCATTCTTCTCAGCCACACCCCGAGCCATTTTTGTTTTTTTTTTTTGAGATAGGGTCTGGCTGCGTTGCCGAGACTAGCCTCGACCTTCCCATTCTCGTGCCTCCACCTCAGCCTCCTGAGTGGCTGGGACTGCAGGCCCAGCTTGTTATCCTTATTTTGCCATATAAAAGATTAGGCAGCCTCCTCTTGAGTTATTTGGGAGAGGGGCAGTTCACAAAAAATGGACATTTTTATGGAGTAAAAAGTAAAAACGTCAGCACTTGTTTACTGCAGGACAGGATGTAGTTTCAAAATTGGAACCACCAGTGGTCATGCATTGGCGTAGCCCCTTGGAAAGGGAGACTGGTGGTTTGAGCCAAAAGTGAGCACCTGGGTTTTAGAGTCACTTGGCCAGCATTCAAGCCTGGAGTCTGCCAGTTCCTGCCTGTGGGACTCAGTCAAGGGGTCTCACTGGAAGCTTCCCTCCTGTATGAGAGCAGCTGCCCTGGACTGTCGGGAGTTTAGCACCGACAGAGTGCCTCACACATAAGAGACAAGATGAAGGTCAGATGTTGTTATTTAAAGCTATAGGTTTCAAGAGTCAGAGAGCATTTTATATGCCCCTGACCCAGTGAGGATCCTGCTGGGAATTTATACCAGGGGAAAACAATTTCCTTTTTAATTTAATTAAAAAAAAAAAAAAAAAACAGGAAAGACCCATGGAGTCATCTGTCATAGGAGGCTGAGGCAGGTGAATTACAAGTTCAAGGCCAGTTTGAGTAATTTAGTGAGACCCTGTCTCAAATAAAAAAATAAAAGGGCTGGGGGTGTAGCTCAGTGGTAGAGCACCCTTGGTTCAACCAGTTCCAAGAAGACGGAGGAGGAGGAGGAGGAGGAGGAGGAGGGGGAGAGGGAAGTAGGAGGGGGAGGAGAAGGGGAAGGGGAAGAAGGACAGAAAGACAGCCCAGCGGAGCATGCCTATAGTCCCAGCTGCTTAGGAGGCTGAGGTGAGAGGATTCCTTGAGCTCAGGAGTTTGAGGTCAGCCTGACCAACGTAGTGAGCCCCATGCCTCCACAGAAAAAAATTAAAAGAAGGAAAGAGTGTCGCACACAGAGGAAGCCACCATGTCCAACTGCAAGCCACAGCTGGTGCCCCCATCTCTGCGGAAAACAAGGCCCTGGCAAAAGTCCTGACCATGAAGGCTGCAGACGAGGCTCAGATGAAAAGAAAACGCTCAAGCAAAAAGAAAAAGCGTGAAAGGGAGTCTTGCACACACTCGTGCTCTGGGGACAACGATGTGGACTTTATCCACTCATGCTCGTGGACAGAGGACTTGGGTGATTTACTGGAGAACTTTCCAGGGGTTTCGTTTGTGATTTCAGTGAGGATGGTGCACGTTCAACTGTGCAAAGGAAAGTTAAAAACAAAAACGGAACCAAAACCCATCTGTTCTCCGGCTGGCCTCCCGGTCCCATCTGGGAGTGTGCTGTGGGGGGATTTCTGCAGTGGCCAGAAGGCTGGGCCACATGACTCCAAGGCTCATAAGCACCTACCCAGGCATGCGCCTTTCTGTGACAAATGTCCCCTCGACACCAGTCACAGCTGGTTGGGCCAGGAGTGAGTGCCTGCCTGAGCCCAATAGCCCAACCCAGGTCACTTGTGAGTCTGGGCCACCACGGGGCCATGAGAGGATGCCATGTGGGACCAGGGGAGGGCAGGGGCCTGCTTGAATCTCTTGCCTGAAACCAAATGTGCTGCAGGAGGGGGGACGAAATTACCTTTCCTCCCACACCCTGCTTTCCCCTCTCCGCTCCCACCCTCCCAAGGAGGCGAGGCTGCAAAGCCACGGGCAGCGGAGACCTCTCTGCACCCAGATCAGGGTGACAGCCCCGCCCTCGGGGAACAGCCGGGCACCTGATGAGCACAGGTGTGTAGAGCAGGGCAGCGATGGGTGTGACGTTGATGCCCATCAGCATCTTGCTGTCGATGTCGGGAAGCCCCATGTTGCCGTACTTCACCTCGCGGTAGGTCTCGTCGTAGTGCAGGATCAGCTGCATCTGCAGGAGGCCTGCGGACAGGGAGCGGCATGGAGGGAGCAGTCTGGCTCGGGGGCAACCAAGCAGAGGCCGAATGCAAGCCTGGTGGGAGCTCCGGTCTCCCGAGGGGTCCCCATTCCAACGCCCGTCAGCGCGGGGAGCGGGGAGCCAGGAAACCCACCCCACCCACCCACGCAGGCTCTGGCCGGGACCGGGGGACCCTGGCCAGCCAGGAAGCCCCTCCTTGCCCCAAGTGAGGCCGCTGCAGCTGCAGCTACGAGGGCGGGCGGTCGACCGGGAAGTGAAAGGGGAAGGAGGCCGGCGGGCCGCAGGGTTTCTCTTTCCCGCGCGGGTCGTACCCAGGTAGACGCCGTAGGTGAGCGTGCCGCCCGCGCTGGCGGCCAGCACGTTCTTGAGCACGCCGAGGCGCTTGCGGCGGTAGTAGCGGCGCTCCTCCTCCTCCTCGTTGTAGTTGGGGTACGCGCCCACCAGCTCGTCCAGCTGCGGGCACACGCCGCTCGCACCCGGCCGCCCTGCGCCCCGCGCCCCGCGCCCCGCGTCCCTCGTCCCCGCCGCCCTGCGCCCCGCGCCCTGCGTCCCCGCCGCCCCGCGCCCCGCAGCCCCGCGGGGGAACCCAGCCCCGAGCCGCCCCGCAGCCCCGGCCCCCGCTCACCGGGGCCTCGCACCCGTCGGCTGCCCCGAGCCGGTCCTCGTCGCCCGGCAGCCCCGCGGCCCCGGCCACCGGGTAGAGCGGCGGCTCCGCCTCCATGGCCAGACCCCGGCCCACGACTGACAGCGCGCCCGGCGCCTCCGCAGCGGCCCGCCACTTCCTCCCCGGGGACCGCCCGCGGGCCGGCTCCTCCCCGGCGGGCGTGCCCGGGGCCCGTGAGCCGCCTGGGCCTCCGCCTCCCGGAGGAGAGAGCGAGTTCGAATCCCGGCCCAGCCCTTCCCGGCTCGGCGGCTTTGCGGGAGGCTCTACCTCTGCTGCCTTTCTCCTCACCTGGCAGGCACCTGGCACCGCTCCCTCGGCTGCGGCGGAATGACCGAGTTAGTACAGGCCTTAGCAGAGTTCGGGCCGCCCCCAGCTCCCCTCGGGGTTGGCCGAGTCAACCCAGCCCCTGCTCCCGGCGCTGGCAGCCGGGCCACACCGCCCCCAGCCCCGCCTCGTCTCCTCCTGCGCCTGCGAATCCGAGCTGGAGGACTGGCTCCGCTAGACTGGAGGGGTGGCCCTCCGCCGCTCGGAGGGTGCAGAGCCCCCGGGCCCATGAAGCTGCCACCCTGCCGCCACTGACGTTCCACAGCCCAGCTGTCCTCCTGGCTGGAACTGCCTGGGAAGCCTTGTAAAATATCCAGTTCCCTTGGCCTCTTCTGCGCCTCCCAGTAGGGTCCTTCCCAGCCTCAGCTCTCAGAATAAGAAGCCGTCCCTGAGGGCGAGGGCTTTTGGTTTTCGGTGGATTAATATCCCCCAAACCAACTGCTTGCCTCGTACCCCTCCTGCGGAGGACCTGTTGGGCACATACGGAGTGATCAGTAAGTGTGACTGGATGGATGGATGAGTGAATAAATAACAAATTCCGCCCCCCACAGAAGGGTCACTGGGAAGTCTGGGGACTGGAGACACGAGGGTGTGAATTTATAGGGACTTCAGGCTTTAGGTTGGCAACTCTTTCTTCAGATGACACCCAGGTGCGGTGTGGTGGGTAAAACGGATGGTGGATTCTGTAGGTGGGTACCAAGAAGTGGGAGCTATACGAGAAGCAGGAGAGAGGGCAGGGCCTGAGGAAGTGGGAGAGGAGGGTCGCCTAAGACTAGGAAGCTGTGAGGCTGTGGTCAGAGTAGACCCCAGGGTCCCTGCGTGGGTGATGACAGGGGGCCTGCAGGTGAGCGGTCATGGGCTGGGGGTGGCAGTGCACTTTGACACCCCAGGAACACTTGGTCCTATAGCATCAGGGGACATGCATGTTCCAGGAGGCAGAGATGGTTGCTGGGAAGGCCGCAGGCAGTGGACTCAGCCAGCGGGGTGGGAAGGGCGGTTTGGAGGCGCCAGTGGCAGGTAAGGAGGATAAGCCCCTACCTCCCAGGACACCCCTGAGACCACGCTGGGAACGGACTGTGTGCCTGAGCGGAGACCAGCACCTAATATCCGGAAGCCTGTGCCTGCCCCTCTGCCAGCCCCTGACTTAAGAAGAGAACTAGCTGCCCATGTGCTCTGGGGTCAGCAGAGATCTCAGGGCAGCCGAGTGAAGCTGTCAGACCCTCACAAAGCAGATTCCGTAAAGGGGAGAGGGCTGGCACACACTTGCCTGTGCGCAAAGCTGTTACAAGGACCCCGCCAATCACAACCTCGCACAGACAACTTGGAGGACAGCTGCCTGTCCAACCTGGGGTGGACGCCATGGCTGTCGATCCCTGTTGCTGGGGATCATTTTTAAATGATTTATGTAATTCTCCGAATTTTACCCTTAAAATTCTTCACCTTTACTTTACTGGATCTTTGGTTCATTCCCAAATATGATTGTTGAATTTGTGTTATTTAGATGGACAACAGAAAGGAACAGAGGCACGGGCCCTCCAGCCATGGAGCTGAGTCCCAGGGTGTCCCCCCAGTCATGGTCACTCAGTTTCCTTTGGACCTTGATGTGGGAAGTCCCTTACCTCGCCCTCCACATACCCCAGTAAGTATTTCCTCACCTCCAAACTAGAGAGAGGCAGAAAAGGAATTCTGCAAACAGAAAACCAGATCGAGGGGACAGCCTAATGGCCAGGGACACAGAGCACCTTGGGGTCAGAACAGACATGCAGGAGCTTGTGGAAAAGGAGACCTTAACACCTCTAAAAGAGAGGGGGTTCCAGGCTGAGATGGGATGTCCAGTGTGACCACAGGTCTACAGAAGTCCTATCGAGGAGGAAAAGGGAGGTGAGTGACCTTCACGGTGACTGGCAAGCTCCAAGTCGCAGTCTCTTGAAGCTGCTGTCCGGTGGCCTAGCCTCACACGGCAGCCACTCCACTGTGTTTAGCCCAGGAGAAAACCTCAGTGGGTTTGTTTCAAGGTAGCTGCATATTTCCAATGCCCGAGCACATGTGTGTCATCCAAGGAACTCATGGAACAGGCCTGTGACCTTAATGGGGAGGAAGCGGGCAGCTCAGTTCAGAGGCCACCCGAAGGGCAAAGCTCTCCAGAGGTGTGTCCTCTGCTCACGGGCCTTGGATTTCCCACCAGAAGGGCCCAGTGTCAGCCAGATTCTCCAGAGAAATAACCAACAGGAGGTTTATACATAGAAACGGACCTGACCTGTGCATCTGTGGAAACGACAAGCCCCAGACCCTCAGGGTGGGCCAGCACTGGAGAGCGGGAAGAGGTACAGTGTGGGTCTGAAGGCCATCTGCAGCCAGAATTCATCCATTTTCAGTGAAGGCCTTCAACTGATTGTATAAGGCCCACCCACCTTATGGTAGAGCACTTACCTAGCATGTGCAAGGCCCTGAGTTCCATCCCTGGCACCACACACACACAAAGGCTGATTGAACTGCTAAGTCTCACCCCTAAGATGCCTTCACAGCAACATCTAGAGTAATCTTGACCAAATATCTGGGTACTGCAGCCTAGCCAGACTGACACCTGAGATTGATCATCGCAGATCCCCAAGACGAAATGGAGAGGAACGTGTTTTAAGAAATAGAAGACAAAGAGAAGGCAGGAGACCATCAGGACTGCTCCAGGAGGGGAGGTAGGTCCCAAGCGAGGAGGACTCCAGAACCCATGCATCACTGCCAGCTACGCCAACTCCTATGCCAACAACCTCAGCCCAGCAACCACTCCATTGGTAACACATGTCTTGGTCCTGCCTGCCGGTGAGTGAGCCTCAAGTTTAAGGTTTTGGAATTATTTAATTTAAAACCCGTGTTACCTGTGGAATCCTCCAGCAGTCTATCTGTAACTTCTAATACTAAGGTGCTTTACTAAAATGAATTCCTTTTCTGTTTTACTTTATTATTTTTGCAGTGCTGGGGATGGAACCCAGGGCCTGGTGCACTGGGCTCAGTCCCCGCCACTGAGCCGCACCCCAACCCTGCCCTTTTCATTTAAAAAAAAAACAAAAAACAAAAAAAAAAAAAAAAAACACTGACACAAAATTAAAATTGCAAGTGTGAATTACCCAAGTTCAGTAAGAAACAACTTTGGTCACCATGCGGTGACCACCTTTGGATTTGGGAAGCAGACACTTTGAGCCACAGGGCTTGTGAAATGTGCTGACGCTAGGGCACCCCGTAGGCCAGAAAACACACCTGCAGAGCAGTGGGCGTCGAGTCTGGGTGTGCCGAGCTGGACACAGGTCTCGCTGGGTTGCTGAGGCTGGCTTTGAACTCGCGATCCTCTGGCCTCAGCCTCCTGGGCCACTGAGGTTACAGTCGTGCGCCATGTTTCTGATTATTGTGGGCCAGTGGGAGGTGCTGGCAGAAGACCAGCGTGCTGTCACCCTCTCCCCCTGCTTCTGGGCCGTGGAGGCAGCATGGGCAGTGGCTTGACTTCCGTGTCCCAGTGTCCCCTGTGGGCCCTCTGTGGTTCAGAATTGCCTCAGGGACCAGACTCCTGGGCTCTGATGACATCACTTCCTCCCTTTCCCTTCTGTCACCAGAGAGGAACTTCTGACTCAGTGACCATAGGATTGAAACAGCCATATCTGGGGAACACACAGGCGAGGCTTCCCCGGGGGCTCAGCTGAGAGGGCAGCACTGAGGGAGGGACCCAGCTACTCCTGAACTGCAGGAGGGACAGCTCATGCTGACGGGCGGGGCGGGGCTGACCTCCTGTGGACCTGCCCTGGCTGGGGCAGTTCTGGAAGATGCTCCTTGTGCCAGACTCCGACCGCCGGGCGGCCATCACCTGTCAGTGCCACCATCCTGGGTGAGCACTGGCCTCATGGCTCCCTTGGCCTCACAATGGGGCTGACGGACGGTGGCGCTCAGGCTGCTGGCGCAGCTGGGGAGCCCAAGGGAGGGCGGACGGTAAAGCCACCTCCCATGGCCACCGCGGGCTCCACAGGCAGAGCCCAGCAGAATCGGATCCGAAGGTTAAGGCAGGAAAGGGCGCAGACGTCACGTGGGGGCAGTGACACCAGGCCTCTGCCTCCCGGGGCGAGTCGCCATCAGACGTCTGCAGAGGGAAGAGTCCGCGTTTTCGGCAAGTGACCCCAAGTCCCATGAAAGTAACCGTCATCACACCCCCAGGTCAGAGGTGCCAGCTACCTCAGAGCTAGTGAAACGTGACAAATTGCCCAGCTGTGTGACCTCAGAAGCAGTGGCTTTTAAGTTGACTGCGTGATGCTGGAGGACTTACAGGGCCTTGTCCCTGGCGAGGGTCTCATTGGCTCTCACCTCATCCTGTGGTTGTCAAAGCCTCCTGCCGGTCTGCAGAGAAGAGGTGACAGGCCAGGCTGTGAAGGGTGACACTGTTCTCTGCCCAGGGGTTTATTTCATGCCATCTCTGTCCTACTCAGGGGGTCCCTGCCTCACACCCAGCCCTGGGGGCAGGCAGTGCTGACCCCAGGACGCCCTGACCCACTCTTCCGTCCCCAGCAGAGCCAACCGCCTGTCCTGGGTCTCCTGCTCAAAGATGGAGCCCGCTTACCTTGCCAGGAAGTCCTGAGGCGGCTGGCGAAGTCCCTGTCAAGACCAGATGAGCGACCAGTGTGACCTGCAGGACAGAGCTCAGCAAGGCCAGGGTCCCACCCCACCCGGCCAGGCTGTGGCAGTTCGTGTGACTCCCACTAACGGGCAGCCGGGTCCCCCTCGCTCTCCCTAAGTGGTCACCTCTGTAACAAGGTTTTATTTTTTGTTCTCACTATGACCATAATTGATGTTCCCCCCAGAAAAGCAAGCAGGAGTGAATAAGCCCCTCCAGTTGGAACCCCTGGAACAAGCCCTGGGGACATTGTCAACTGTGTGACTCCAACACAGTGCTGGGCCTGGGGCTCCACCCGCCAGCACCCTGTCCCCGCCTCGAGGTCACCTGGCAACTATTTTGCAATCGAAAGCAATGGGGTGACAGTCCTCAGCCCTGGCGTCACGTGAGCCGAGGACGCCACCCAGCACCAGCAGAGCCTGTGTCCAGGCAGCAGTGGCTGCTGCCGTTAGCTGAGATGTGAGACCCGGGCACGAGGGCTCTCCCAGGCTGGGGACCCAGCCTGCCTGCCACCCTGGGAAGGTGCTTGGGTGGGACAATAAGAAAACACCCCGACGACTGCCTTCCATGGGGCACCAGATGCAGGAGTGACTGCTGCAAGGCTTCTCCAGGCTCACAGGAGCCCAGCCTCCAGAGGCCGTGCTGACAGGACGCAGAAGCCAAGTGCTCCTTGAGGCTCAGTGGCCACTCAGTGGCTCCCCGGGGGCAGGGGCATCTCTGGCCTGCGCAGAATCCTGCCAGCTGTGCCCATTGTCGGGCTGTGGCTCGGCCCAGGAAGGAGGGTTCCGGGCTCTGGAAGTGGAGAGAGGGTGTGAGGCGCGGTGGGAGAGTGGACATGCCGCATTCGGAGGGGGCAGCAGCCCACCCCCCAGGCCTTTCCATAGGCTGTCTGTGCAGGTCAGACAAGGAGGCAGAGTGCCCCAGGAGCCCAGAGGGCACACGCTCACAGCCACGTTCACGACCTTGAGCACCCACGCTGAATCGGGGTGTCTGTGACCTTGAGTACTCAGGCTGAATCGGGGTGTCCGTGACCTTGAGCACCCATGCTAATTCATGGTGTCTGTGACCTTGAGCACCCACGCTGAATTGGGGTGTTGTGACCTTGGCTACAAACTAAAAACAGCCTGCCGGAAGCCACAGCCTGGGAGCTGACTGTAGCCACCCCGGGCCTGCAGTGGGCGATGGGCAGTCACTGTGCGCAGTGAGTGCTGACCGAGGCCCAGGCACTGCACCCATGGCCTCTGACTCTGCACCCAGGAAGGGCCACAGTGGCCTCAGGAGAGGCCCACTTAGTGGAACCAGGCAGGTCCTGGCCTTCAAGGCCAGAGGGCCAGGGCCTCAGGGGCAAATCCAGCATACCCACCTCCTGGGGAGGGCAGGGAGGGGGCAGGAGGACCCCCACATTCATTGAACACCTCCTGTATGCTTTCCCGGGTGCTTTCCCGATGGGCTCCTTCCGTCCTCACGGGAGCTGTGTGGGGGCAGAATCAACCCACCTTATAGGTGAGGACACTGAGGCCTGAGGAGGGGACACAGCTTGCTCAGGTCACTTAGCAGGTGAGCAGCGCAGCCTGTGGGCAGGTGAGGCCGGGAGATGCTCTGGGAGGGCTGGAAGCCCTGAGCCAGGCTCCCTGGACCCTGAGTGCTGGTGGAGGGGATGAGGGGGTGGGTGGAGCCACCGGAAGCCCCGCCATGCCCACCTGCCCTCCCCTGCCCCTTGCCCCTGCGTCAGAGAGGGGACAAAGGTGAATTTGTGTTCGATTGGAGACTGAACCCAGGAGTGCTCTCCCACCGAGCCCCTTCCCAGCCCTTTTTATTTTTATTTATTTTTTGTTGTTGCAGAGCTGGGATTGAACCCAGGGCCGCATGCGAGGCAAGCACTCTACCCACTGAGCTACATCCCAGGCCCCCTTTTCATTTCTGGAGACAGGGTCTCGCTCACTCGCTGAGGCTGGCTGTGACCTGGGGATCCTCCCGACTCAGCCTCCTGAGTTGCCGGATGACAGGCATGCACCACTGTGACCGGCTAGAGAGGGTCTTTTCATCAGACCCTCCGGACTGAACGCCGGCATGGTGGCTCTGCCAACCAGCGGGCCAGGCTGAGGAGGGGCGGGGAGCTAGGGCCTGGCTCCTCCTGTGGAGCCAAAGCAGAAGGCCCCCACCACAGGGAGGGGCTATTGGGGGGCAGCCCTGACCTGAGCGTCCAGCCAGACCCTCCCAGGACTCAGCCCTCCGCTACAGGATGGGGGCTGAGGGTGGGCACGGAGGGAAGGGCAGGGGGACGGCCAAAGTTGGGGACGCTGGCAGAGGATGGTGGGAGCAAGGGGGTCCGGAGGGCAGTGGTGGGTCCGGCAGGGGACTGAGCCGCCCTCCTGACCTGGAGTTCGGGCAATGGCTCTCGGCCTCCTCCAGGAGGGGTCAGGGCACTTGAAATGCTAACAACTCCAGACCTGCCTGCCGGGATGGACTTATTTCATCCCCACAATCACCTGGGCAGGTGCTAATGTGTCACTGCTACGTATCCCTACCGATGGGAATACAGAAGCACAGGAAGTTGAAGACGCTAACCCGAGGCCACACAGATAAGCGTGAGGACCAGGACTAGAAACCAGGCTCCACCCCACCCCCTCTGTACCAGGCGCTGAGCTACGTGCTGCACTCATTTACCTGTGGACACCCCATGAGAACACCAAGGCCACGAGGCAGTACCAGCAAGGGGCAGGTCTGTCTGGCCCAGACGCGAGCATGGCCCCAGCAGGAAGTTCAGAACCTCTGAGTCCCCCACACAGCTCAATGCAGGGCCTGGGCGGACCCTCCCATCAGAGTTGGCTCCAAGAGTAACCCCTCTGGGTCCTGCCCAGAGGCCCCTTTATCCTGGGCCACAACTGTCAGGCCCACTGAGCCTCAGGACCCCCCAGGGGTAAGGAGAAAGGTGAGGTAGCCTCCCACCCGGGGGCGGGGGGGGGGCTCCGCACCCAGCACAGGTGAGGACCCATCCCAGGAAGGCAGACCTCCCTAGCAACCTCATTCCAGGCTGTTTCTGAATTCGTGACAAGTTCAAGGCCAGCAGGGGATCCCCTGGTAGCTCTCTGGCCAGAGAGGGGGTCCTCAGGACCTTGCAACACCCCTTACCCACCAGGACCTCCCCAGCTGGGCTCCCAGTTTGCTGTGTGGCTTTAGACCTGTGACCACCCCTCTCTGAGTCTAGTTAGTTCCTGGCTGAAAGCTTCAGGCTCACCCTCAGCTCAGCCCTGTCTGTCACCAGCTCTCTCTGCCTTTGCTTCAGTCTGGCTCAGCTCCAGAGAGCAGCAGAGCAGGCTGTCACATGCTGAGTCACGTGACAGGTGGCGGCTGGGGGCTCCATCCCACACAGAGAGCGGGGCCATCGGTGGCCCCCATCCCTTCCCTTACCCCCGCTAGCTGAGTCCTCCGGGGTGTCAGAGCAGATGGAGCTGAGGCTGCAGGACCTCTCCCACCCTCCCAGGTAGGCCCGGGAGCCGGGGGTGGGGCAGTGATGAGTGTCTCCCAGGTGCAAGGTCGGCCCAGAGGCCCTGGCCCGGGAGCCTCCAGGCAGACCCAGGGCACCAGCAGGGAGGGGACGCAGCGGCAGTGGCACAGCTGTCCCTGCCACACGGCTGGAACCCAAGCTCCCGTCTAACCCAGCCGCTGCTCGGCTCCACAGGTGTGCAGGTAGGGCCCCAGCCACAGCTCTGCCTGAGGAGCGGGAGCGCAAGATCCCCCAGGGGGACGGGGTGACAGGGTGACATGGTGACAGCAGCGTCTGATCACCCTCCTAGGCAGTGGAGACGGTGTTGTCCCGGGAGGCAGAGGGACACCTGCCTTGGAGCAAGAAGCCCTGCCACTCACGCCCTAGGTGACCAAGTCCCATCCCCTTTCTGGGTGCCAGTTTCCTCGTCTGTCAGGTTTTGGGGGTGACAGGCTCTGTGCAGGGGGTGCTGCCTGGGGTGGTGCTGTGGACAGATACGCAGAGGCCCAGGAAGCAGCAGGCAGTGTGCTCACTGTCCTGGGGTTGGGTTTCTGGACTCCAGCCATTCTGGGTCTGACCTCTTTATTTTGCAGACGGGGAAACAGAGGCTCGGAGAAGGGGAGGCTGAGGCAGGTGGACAGGATCTTTCTGGGCCCCATTTCGCATCTTGATTCCCAGGTCCGCTGCCCTGGCTTCACCTGAGGCTGGGCCCTGTGGCTCGGAATCCACAGACGGCGTGGCCTGGTGCCGCCCTCGCTGGGTAGCTCCTCCGGGGTTCAGGAAAGGACTAGAGGCTTCTGGAGGAAGTGGCGGTAAAATCTTGCTTTACAGCTTCCAGCGGCCTGGAGTCAGTCAGGCGCGAGGCCAAGGGTGCCCCGCCCTGGAGGCTGGCCTGCCTTGGACATTTTGTAACGGCAGGGAAGGGCAGGGCCCTGCTGAGCAGGGACAGCCAGGAGGAAGGGCGGCGCGGCCGGGCCTCAGGTACTGTACCCCAGGCAGGCTGTGTGCTGATGAGTCAGGGCCAGGACCGGCTCAGCCCTGGGTTGCTGGCTGCCCTTGCAGGCGGCTGCTCAGGGCACACACAGGCTCGCTGTGTCCTCAGCCCACGGCCAGGGTAGAAGCAGGAGGAAGAGTGGAGGAGGAGGGCCAGGCGAGGCACAGGGCGCCGGGCCCATTGACCAGCAGGCGGCCTCACTCTGTGGGAGCTGCTGCCGGGCCCCCTTCCTGCTGGGGTCCTGGACATCCTGTGAGGCCTCAGGAGGGAATACACTGTGACCCTGGAGGGGGCAAGAGTCTATTCAGACGACAGCCACCTCCTGGGCACTGCCGCACAGGCCAGGGCTGGCAGGGTCACTCATCAGTGGAGAACTCAGGGCCCAGGAAGGAGGGCTGGAGGACCACCCTGCCTGGAAGAGGGGCTCCTGCCAGAGGGACTTCTAGGATCAGGGATCACCCCTCCATGGTGGGATGCACCGGTCCCAGCTCCCGAGGAGCCCATGGAGGGACAGGCCACTTCCCAGAGCTTTGGGGGACCCTGTAAACCCAGGTAAAGGCTGAACGACCGAGGATTCGAATTGGAACTCAGGGGGTGGGGCATGTGGGACCCTGAGTTCTCCCAGTGCCCCAGCCTCTGGCAGCTGTGAGGGGGTCCCCGGGCCTTGGACCACCTGCCACTCACCTCCCCGCCCACACCTGGGTCTCGGGCTTCGTCCCTACCTCTCCTGGCACCCACACTAGGTCAGGTCTCCCGCGGGGCTCCCGACCCAGGGGCTCCTCTCCCTCGCCCTCTCTGTACGTCTGTGCCTCACAGTCTGTCTGAATAACAGTCACTCAGAGCCCCAGCTGGTCCTTGCACTGAGCGCCCCTGAAGTTTTATACTTGAAACTGGGTCCCTGCCCCCAACAGTGCTGTGGGGTGGCACCGCCGCATTTCACAGATGGGAAAAGTGAGACCCAGAGATCAAGAGACTCACCTGAGCTCCCCTAGCACGTAGGCAGAGTTGCTGGGGGTTCGAAGCCAGGTGGCACTGGCAGGGATACTCTCAGAAGTCCAGTGGCACAGGCCTGGCGAGCAGCTCGGTGACAGAGCTCTTGCCTAGAACATATGAGGCCCTGGATTTGATCCCAGCGTGGAAACGGAACGAAATGAAAAAGCCGGAAGGCAGGAGGACAGCAAGCGGCAGGACGTGCTCCCCAGGCCGCCGGCAGCACCGGACTGCGGGGCACGGGTGGGGACCCGTGGGGGGAGCAGACGGAGTCACCCTGCCCTGCGAGCAGCTCGGTGCCAACACCCATGGCAAGCCCCATGTCGGCCCACCGCCGGGAGGGAAGTGGCCAGGCCTCCCCTGGCCCCCAGAGCACACAGGCCAGTCTTCTTTCCACCCTCAAATGCTGCAGACACTCCTGCCCGCCCTCCTTCACAGAGGCCCCTGGGCTGCAACCCTGGCCCTCGGCTGCCCAGCCCAGGGAGGGGAAGGGCCTTGGGCCCCGCCTGGCACAGCGGGCACGGGCAGGGTCGAGTCAGGAGGCGATGGCATGGGAAGAGCACCACTGGGCGCCTCACTCAAAGGCAAGTGCCCGCCTGGCCCTGGGTCCCTTTCCCAGGACTCTGGCTGCCCCTCACACAGGGCTGAGGACTGTGCTAAGCCAGGGGTGGATCTGGTTTCCAGCCTGAAGAATGTGGTGGCCTCAGGCGAGCTGCATGCCCACTGTGTCCTGGGCTCCATCTCTTCCGACAGGGTGAACGATGGCACCCAGCTGTTGTCCTGTTTAAGAGAGGCAGGGCACACGGCCTTCAGACCTGAGTGAGGGGCCCACAGAGCAGGACTGCGGGCCCCTGGCCCAGCCCAGTGTCTGACACAGGACTCTCCTGTGTCCACAATGGCTGCTCGGCTGCCCTGACAGGTCACAGCCCAGGGTCCCTGATCCTGGGCAGAAGATGGCCTGGCCCCTCCGCTGGCCTGGGTCCTGCCCAGCTCCCCACCCTCGAGGGCCTTGCTGGGGTCCTCAGCCCAGAGTGACCAATCGTGGGGGCATGGCCATGCCAGGGCCCTCCAGGAAAGATGTGCACCCTGCTGCCTGGGCTCACTGTTGCTAGGAGCCACCGCTGGAATGTTCCACCCAGACCCATCGCCACAGAGCTCCCTGCCCACAGGCCCCTGTTGGCCTTGCGTGCTTTACATTTCTGTGGGCTCTGAGAGACTCTGCTGGAAGGCTGGTGGGGCGGGCGCCCTGGCCTGCAGCGTCCATCAGCAGCAGTGAGACGGCACCTGGGAGAGGAGTCAATATTTGTAGACCTCTTAGTAAAAACGGCTGCAGCTGACCTGGCCAGCCCTGAGCCCAGAACTGGCAAGTGCTTTACGCTGCATTGTGTCGTGGCCCAGGGAACCAGGGGCTAGCTTTGTCCCCACGTTAAGGACAAGGACACCCAGGCAGGGGGCCAGGGCCCTGCCCAGGGCCTCACAGCTTAAGAGGTCTAGCCCGGATCCCAGCCCCTTGGCAGCTCTGGAGCAGGCGGGCGCCACTTTGACAGCTGCCGTGGGCTGCATTGTGCCTCCAGCTGGCAAGGAGGTGGGGCACTGAGACCCAGAGGACAGGTGAAGTAGGCTGACAGGGCTGGCATCCAGGCTCAGGGGAGGCAGCAGAGAGAGGCCGAGGCCGAGACTGGGGAGGTGGATGGAGGGTCACTGGGCATTTACCATGGTGCCCCCTGTACAGGGGGAGCCCAGGCGAGGGGCGGCCCGGAGACGGGAGGGGGCGTCGCTCAGACCTGAGGGGACAGGTGGGAGCGGGTCCCCTGCACCAGGCTGCGTGGGTGTGTGCCGCAGCATCATCAGAGGGGCCTCAAGGGAACAGGAGCGCCCCGCCCTGGCTGGGGGCACCAAGCCTCCACTGACTGCCCCTGGCTCCTCGTCACCTCCTGTGAGCACGCGGACTGGGCTGGAGTGGGCAGCAGGGCCTGGGGGCCTGAGTTCTTCCCCCTTGTGCCAGGGCAACTGGGGTGCAGGGGGAGTGGCCACTGCCCAGGACACCCAGGCCTCAAGTGCCACGCCCTGGCCTCCTGCACGGTGCCCACGCCGGGAGCAGGGAGGACAGATCTCTGAGTCTGGCACATTCCAAGGGCTAGCCGTGGTGGCAGATGGCAAACTGTCCCTCCATTCATTGTGCTCCTGGCTACTCGGAGGCACCGGAGCAGGGCAGGACCATGACTTGGGGCTGTGCTACATAGCTGCCCAGGTCTAGGGGCCCGGGAGCAGTGGCCCCAAGCCACACCCACTCCCGAGACACCCGGAGCTCCCCGGACACAGGGAGTGGTCCCGGGCCTGGGGCAGCTGGAGGACACTCAATTCTCACCACCCTGTCCAGCAGGATGGACCCCTTCGAGGACACGCTGCGGCGGCTGCGGGAGGCCTTCGCCTCGGGGCGGACGCGGCCGGCGGAGTTCCGGGCGGCGCAGTTGGAGGGCCTGGGCCGCTTCCTGAGGGACAACAGGCAGCTGCTGCTGGACGCACTGGCCCAGGACCTGCACAAGGTGGCCGGGCCAGGTGTGGGTGCCCTGCGGGTGGAGGGGTCAGGGTAGCGCAGCTGGGACAAAGGGACTGAAAGCCACCAGGTCCCGGTTCCTGTCCCAGGTCAGAACCTGCCGCCTGCCTTCATCCAGCCACCCAGTCCTCCGTTCAACGGCAGCTCTTACGTGCTGGGTACTGTGGAGGCTCTGGGCACACAGGGCACAAGGACAAGGCCCCAGTCCACAGGGCTGACCCTCTGGTAGGGGGCAATACAACAGTACAGATGTGGCACAGCATGCTGGGTGGTAATAAGTGGCATGGAGACACCCCAGTGAGAGGGTGGAGGGGGCCGGACCCGGCGCTGGTTTTCACATGGGAGGGGGAAGGCTTCTCGAAGAGGGGGCATTAGAGCAGAGACACAGAGAGGGAAAGAGGGAGCTCCTGGAGCTGGGGAGTGGCTGCCTGTGTAGCATGTACAAAGGTCCTGAGGCAGGAGGACTGGGTGTATTTGAGGAGCTGCAAAGAGACCAGTGTGGCTGGAGGGAATGGGAGAGAGAGAAATGGAAGGTGAGGCCTGGGAGGTGGGACACAGTGGGCAGGGCCATCGAGGACTTCAGAGGACTTTGGCCTCACTCTGGGTACAGTGGGCGTCACAGGCTCTGTCCGAACACGGGAGGCCCGCAGGCTCAGACCCTACCCCGCAGCAGCTGCAGTGGAGACCCCAGAAACATGCCGTGGCAGCCAGTCCCCCAGCCCTCACCTGGCAAGGCCCATGGCTTGACCACACCTGCCCCAGGACAGCTGTCCCAGGGGCTGCCCAGAATCCTCCTCTGGGCAGATCATCTGCAGCTTTTGCCTCCCCCAGACCCACCCCAGCCTGTTGGGCTCCCCAGGGAGTGACTCTCCTGCCACCCCTGAGCCCCTGCCAGCTTTTGGCCGGGCCAGCCAGCCACCTCTGAGACCTGACCCAACCGGGCTGTCTGGTCCCCTTTCCCCTCAGCTCTGGTTTCACTTCTAGTTCCCGTCCTGACGCTGGGAGCCCAGGAAACTCAACCTGGTCCCTCCTTCTGACCATGACCAGCCCACTGTCCCCACCCCAGCAGGAGTGTCTGCCCAGAGCTGGATCCTCTCACGTGCCCAGCAGCTTTTAGCTGTGCGTCACTCCCAGTTACCCCTAGAGAAGGCTCAGAAAGGACACGTTCTTGCCCAGAGACACACAGCCAGGAAGGGCCCAGTCAGGGCTCAACCCTGACTCCAGACGGCCTACTCTCCAGAGTCCCAGAGGTCAGCAGATCCAGACTCTTCCAGGTCCCAGGCAACCTAACCAGCTACTGGGCTTGAGAGGCGGGGCTGAGGACACAGGCGTGGCTGAAAGCATGCTGGAACCCAGCTCAGCCACGAGGGGCGCGGGCGGGCACGCACGTCCTCTGAAGCTACGGTCCCTCCTCCAGGGGCCCAGCTCTGGCCTTGGCCCTGCTGCTGCATTTCCTGCCTCTGGACCCGACCGTCCCAGCATCCTGCAGTCCCATAGCCCTCTGCTCTGACACAGGAGAGCCCGACCTGTAATGGCTCTGGCCATGGCCTCCAGAGGCCAGCAGCCCACTGGCTGTCTTTCCTGGGGCTGGGATCAGGGCACACCAGCCGACTCAACATAGCCACGGATAAGCTCAGGGTCACACCGAGCAGGGAGTGAGCCAAGGGTGTCACTAGCAGCAGGCCCTGTGTCCTCCCCAGCTCCGGTTACCCGCTGACCCCGGCTTTCCCCACAGTCCACCTTTGAGGCAGAGGTGTCTGAGATCGCCATCAGCCAGAGCGAGGTTGACCTGGCCCTCAGGAACCTGCAGGCGTGGATGAAGGACGAGAGGGTGTCCAAGAACCTGGTGAGAGGCCCAGGGGCCAGGGCGGGCAGGCAGGCTCCCGTGGGGTGGCCTCCTTGGGCGCCTCACTGTTCACCCCTGCCCAGGCTACGCAGCTGGACTCGGCCTTCATCCGCAAGGAGCCCTTCGGCCTGGTGCTCATCATTGCTCCCTGGAACTACCCCCTGAACCTCACGCTCGTGCCCCTGGTGGGGGCCATCGCGGCAGGTGAGCGGAGCCTGCGCCGTCCCATAGCCCTGCCCCAGGTCTCAGGGCCCCACCGGGGCCAGAGGGACATGTGGGAACCAGGACCAGGTGTTTCCATCCAGCCCACTGTCCAGGGCTGTGTGGCCTCAGCGTTTTCTGGTCCCCTCAGCCAGTCTTCATCTGACAGTGGGTGGGAACAGCACCTGCCCTGCGGGCTGTGGCCTGGGCAGACCCCACCCAGCCTGCTCGCAACGCCCTGCAGGGAACTGTGTGGTGCTGAAGCCCTCGGAGATCAGCAAGAGCATGGAGAAGGTCCTGGCCGAGGTGCTGCCCCGCTACCTGGACCAGGTGAGCCGCGCTGTGGAGCCAGACAGACGGGCAGGCAGGGCCCGCAGGCTGGGCAGGCCCTACTGTGGGAGGAGCCAAGTCCTGAGCTCAGTGCTATCTCTTCCGAGTTGTGTGGCCTTGGCCAGGCCTCCAGGCCCTCGATTTCCCTCTGCACAGCTGGGGCACGGTCCCTGGGAGCCCCAGGTCTGTCTCCAGCTGCCCAGCCCAGTCCCATCCCCTCTCAGCCCCATACCTGTTGGACTGGGACTGCCGATGCCCAGTCCCATGGGGATCCCCATCCCACCCAGTCTGGGTCAGGTCAGGCAGGGGCCGGGGCCAGGCGGCAGGCCTCCCTCTGGGCTCTGAGGCTGGGACCCCCTGCCTGTGGCACCTTGCAGGGCTGCTTCGCAGTGGTGCTGGGCGGGCCCGCGGAGACCGCGCAGCTGCTGGAGCACAGGTTCGACCACGTCTTCTTCACAGGTGAGGAGAGGAGGCTGGGGGATCCCACCCTGACTCCAGGAGTCTGGAAGGAGCGGAGCAGGCGGCAGCCACCGCTGACCCAGACCCAGACCAGGCAAGCGCCGGTGGGTGTCCTGGGGGCGCATCTCTCGACCAGGCAGGGAGCAGACCTGGTCCCTCAGGACCCCTCAAAAAGGCACCGGGTCCCATGAACAGGGCCACCACCCACTTCTGCCAACCACAATCTTGTGGATCAAGCATCTGGCCTAGCTTCACCTGTGTCCTCAGCCTGGCCGTACATCCCAGGGACAGTGACCCACTGCAGGCCAGACAGATGAGGAACTGGGTCCAGGTGATGAAAGTTCCCACCCTGGGTCACTCGCTGCCCAGGACAGGATCTGCACCCAAGCCCTCGGAGAGAGTCGATCCAGAGGTCCCCAGTCATCATGCTAGTCAGACACCTCCTGGCTTCGTCACCAGGTTGAAATTTCCACAAGAGACACAATGGCAGAGGCAGCGGGAGGCAGCGTGGCCAGGTCTGAGCAATTGGGACACCAGAGTAGGGGAAACGGGAGGCGCTGACCTTGCCCTTCTCCCCTCTAGGCCCTGCCTCAAGCCCAGGACAAGCACTGCCTGCCCCCACCTGGTCACAGGGAGGCCAGTGGAGCAGGAGGGTCTGCTGGCAGCTCCTGTCGTCCCCATGGGAGGGAGGAGCAGGGCCAGGGAGGGCCCCGGTCGCTCCTCCACCCACACCCTGGTTGTGCCTCAACCAGATGTTGAGGCAGCGTGAGACTCCAGAGGCTGGCTTCTAGGCCAGGTCCTCAGGGTGGCCTGCACAGAGGCTGCGCCCCAACCTTTCTAGGCCAGTTTCCTCATCTGCAAAACTGGGGCGCTCTAAATCACAGGTCCGTCCTGAGGGTGGAGGAAAGGACAGATGGAATCCTTTCCAGACTTGGCCCCGAAAGCTCCGTTCTGTCCTCCCACCCTGGCCAGCTGGCATTTGCTAAGCCAAGTGCCAGACACCACCTGGGCCCTGGGTGCAGCAGGGGCCCAAAAGACAAGACTCTGGAGTTCTGGAGTTAAGGGGACAGAGAGGGAGCAAGGAGTGGGCGGAGAGTTGTGGGGCCGCAGGCCAGGGTAGTGCTGGAGGCTGGGGGCTGCACAGGCCCCACCTGAGCCCGCAGAGCCCTAGACCGGCCTGGGGAGGGGCCCTCTAGACTCAGGAACTCAGGAAGGGAGTTGGGGACAGAGCAGACAGGCAAGCATCAGGCAGGCTGGGGGCTGGTGAGAGGCCACCACAGCTCTAGAGAACGGAGAGCTGGTGGGGAGCAGCATGGCATTTTAGAAAGAATGGCCCACCGGGTGGGCAGGAGACAGGGAGGACCCGGGGCCAGCTCACTACTGGGCTGCAGATTAGTGCCTCTCCGGAGCGTCTGCATTGCTGGGGCTGGTCTGGGAACAGAAGGGCCGGGCCCCAGCTTGTGAGGTGGTAGAGTGGCAAGGAGGCCAGGTGAGGAGGGAGGAGACCAGCCCCAGGCCAAGGCTACCCTGCAGAGTGACCGAAAGGCCACTCTGTTTTTTTTTCCATGCCCAGGGAGCCCCTGCGTGGGCAAGATCGTCATGGCCGCCGCTGCCAAGCACCTGACGCCGGTCACCCTGGAGCTGGGGGGCAAGAACCCCTGCTACGTGGACGACGACTGCGACCCCCAGACCGTGGCCAACCGGGTCGCCTGGTTCCGGTACTTCAACGCCGGCCAGACCTGCGTGGCCCCGGATTACGTGCTGTGCAGCCCCGAGACGCGGGAGCGCCTGCTGCCCGCCCTGCAGAACGCCATCGCCCGCTTCTATGGCGACGACCCCCAGCGCTCCCCCAACCTGGGCCACATCATCAGCCAGAAGCATTTCAAGCGGCTGCAGGGACTGCTGGGCTGTGGCCGCGTGGCCATCGGCGGCCAGAGCGACGAGAGCGAGCGCTACATCGGTGAGCCCCCTCCCCTGCCGCAGCCCACCGGGCTCAGCCCTCCTGGCTGGAGGGGCCAGGCCAGCTCCACAGCCTGGCGCCCGGGGCCGGAACACGAGGGCTCCCCATCGCTGTGGCTCTGAGCCCGTCGCCACCGTTCCAGACTCCGGGTCCGCTGAGCTCGACCCGGTTCTGGGTCCAGAGTTGGTGTGAGCTCCCGTCCTGCCGTCTGCTGGCCCGCGAGGCCAGGACCCCAGATCCTCAGATCCCCAGAGCCCGGGGTGCTGGCAGCTTAGGCCCTGGGCCTCCCTGGCCTGGAGCCTGGGTCCCGGCCCTGCTGAGTCCCCCTCCCCAGGGGTGTCCCCGCTACGGCCCTGGGCTGACCGTCCCTGTGCCTGCCAGCGCCCACCGTGCTGGTGGACGTGCAGGAGACGGAGCCAGTGATGCAGGAGGAGATCTTCGGGCCCATCCTGCCCCTGGTGAGCGTGAGGAGCCTGGATGAAGCCATCGACTTCATCAACCGTCGGGAGAAGCCCCTGGCCCTGTACGCCTTCTCCAACAGCAGCCAGGTGAGCCGCAGGACGAGGGTGTGGTAGCAGCAGAAGGGACACAGTCCCTGTGGGACAGCCCCACAGGACTTCAAGGCTGGCGACCTCATGGCTCTGTTCCTGTCCTTCCCAGGAGTAGCTCCCTGGGGTCTTCTCCAGGGCCCAGTGTCCCTCGGGGTCAGTCTTCTCCATACACCTGGGTTGGTGGCACTGCGCCTAGCCCTGGAGGCACACACTACATGCAGGGGCCACCTGGGGTGTGGAGATGACAAGAGCGTGCAGTTCCCAGAATGGGCCTTGGTCCCCTGCTCAGCCCAGGGCGCAGCCTGAGGGCCCCCAGGGCACAGGGGTGGTGTTCCCAGCCTGACACACCAACAGTCCCCACCACCGCCCACACCCCTCACCCAGCCCATGAGATTCTCCTGTCTGAACAATGGTTTCAAGTACACTTTTTATTTGGGAATAACTGGATTTACAGAAGGGTTTCAAAGACAGTAGAGTTCCCAGGCGCCCCACACCCGGTTGCCCAGCCTCAGGGCCCTGTGGTGAGTCAGAACGAGGAAACCGCCATGGTTCGCCTCTGCAAGCACGCTCTGGCCTTCCTGGGACTGCGCCAGATTCTCCATGAGTGTCCTCCCGGCTCCGGGAGCTAACGGTGCATTCACTGAGCCTCTCAGCTCAGCGCCCGTCCGCGTGAACGTCCCCACCCAGCCTGTCTGGTTCTTCTCAGGACTCCCAGGGGCACTTGGCTTTGGAGAGAATGTCACAGAAGCAAGGGCTGTGCTGGGGTGGGGGGGGCCTTCCCCGGACGGCAGGGCAAACTTCAGGCTGGGCCTGGGGGGCGCACCGTGAATGGAGCCAGGCCCGGGTCTGCTGAGGAGCACTCTGGGCACGGTGCTGTTACACCATCTGCATGTGGTATTTGTTTCTTGAATCCTTTATTTAGGAGAAGGGACTGTGTATTTCTTTGATTCTGTGGGCTACAGAATGTGTCACAGGCTTGGCGGTCCCTGGGTCCTGACCCAACTGCCCAACCAGCCATTCCTCCAAGGACCCTGTTGATCAGGCTCCCTTGACCTTGAGGAAACTGGACCCGGGTTTTGGGCAGGCGGTCATCTGGCCCTTGCCCTCCCTGACCACCAGCACTGGTCCCCCTCTACCTGGCTGTTTGCTGTTAAGGCTGGTCACGAGGGCCTCGGGGACTGGCGCTCCGTACAGCCAAGCTGCCACACAGTGACAATCCAGAGCCGTCCCCGTCCTTCTTCGGACGAACCCAGGCTGAAAGGACGGCCCTTCACTAAGTCAGCCAGGCCACGCTCAGGTTTCCAGACACGGGAACCGCAGCGTCGGGTCCTCGTGTCCCCGTGCTCCCTCCACACGGCCCCTCCCTGAGACTGAGCAGGCACACCAGACCCTCCCGGGATGCCTCCCTGACTACGCGGCACTCCACTGCCATGACACTGTGCACGTCCCCGGTGACACGTCTCCTGCCTCCCCCTTGGGCTGGAGAGTCTGTCCCAGCACACTGCACAGGCCACACGCAAGCGCTCGGGACACACGTCAGTGGTCTGAGGGCTGCGAGCAGCACAGGCCCCGCCTGTCCCGCCGTGCCCACCCTCAGCAGAGGTGGCGGCTCAGACCCTTTGTGAGGAGGCCGGAGCAGCCAGTTCAGCCTCGCACGCCTCTGCTCTCTCCCAGGTGGTCCAACGGGTGCTGGCCCAGACCAGCAGCGGGGGCTTCTGCGGGAATGACGGCTTCATGCACATGACCCTGGCCAGCCTGCCCTTCGGAGGAGTGGGTAGGTGCGCGCCCCGCCCTCTTGCCGTGAGGGAGGGTGGCACAGTGTCACCTGACTTCTTTCTTGCCACAACTGCCTGAGCCCACCCTCAGCGGGGAGCCGCAAGGAGGTCTGCCCCACCGCAGCTCCCCTCCCGGCTGCAGGGGAAGCCTCCGGGCGCTGCACTCGGCACGTGCCGGTGGGCCCACGGCAGCGTTTCCACGGTTTTAAAACCCAACTGTGGCACCTGTCCCCTGTGCACGGCTCGCCTTCCCCGACAGCACAACGTGGCGTCTGCCGTCTGTCCGCAGGCACAGCCACGGGGCTCCGCGCTCCATGCCTGGCTGCCCGCGGCTCCTTCACCCTCCTGCAGCCCCAGGCCAGCCCCTAGGCCAGTCCCTGCCCTCAGCTCCCATCTCAGCTGCAAGGCCCTGGCCTCCAGGTCCGAAAGCCACCGACGGGCCGTGTGACCTGGGGCAGCCACTTCCCCTCGGAGCCCACTTCCCAGCGAAAGGGTAGAGCCAGAGGAGGTCACTCCAGGTCCCGCCACTGTGAGCACCAGAATGAGCAACAGCAGGCCTGGCGAGTGCACCCAGCACTGCCTGGACCTTCCTGAGGGTGGCCGGGGCCACGGCAGCACACGGCAGGCTGAGGCAATGCCGCCTGGCAGTGCAGGCCACGCTGAGGGGGCACACGGCGGCCCTGCCTCCCTGCCTCCCTGCCTCCAGCCTCCTCGAGCCTCGGCTCTCCCTGCGTCACTGACGGCCCCAGCCCCTCGTCCCTCTTCCTCTGCCTCTGGAGGAGAGGGGGTCTGCCTGCAGGCAAATCTGATCCGGCTGCAACCCTGAGGCCCTGATCAAGCCAGGCCTGACTGCAGCACCTTCTGGCCATCCCGTTCCCCACCTGCTGAAGCTCTGCTCTCTCCCTGCTCAGCCTCGATCCGGGCCCTGCACCTCTGAGGCCTCAGTGTCCCCATCTGTCAAGTGGTACCTGCGGGTGGCCTGGCTCTCTCCGAGCTCCCTGCCAGCTGTGGGCTTAAGGCCAGGATAGCGCAGCTCCTGGGCTGGAGGGGAAGCCCGGCCTTAGAGTCCCACCTCCTCTGCCCCTGCAGGCAACAGCGGGATGGGCAGGTACCACGGGAAGTTCTCCTTCGACACCTTCTCCCACCATCGTGCCTGCCTGCTACGCAGCCCCGGCATGGAGAAAATCAACGACCTTCGCTACCCTCCCTACTCTCTGCGCAATCTGAGGGTGCTGCTGGTGGCCATGGAGGAGCGCCGATGCAGCTGCACACTGCTTTGAGCCCACAGGTGTGGGGCATCAGGTGCTGGAGATGTGGGCTAGGGCACAAGGAGACGCCCAGGCGACAGAGCAGCTTGGTCAGCCCCCACCCTCCCGGGGACTCCCTTTTCTGGCCCTCAGCTGCCTGCTAATGAGGACAGGCTGAGGACAGGAGTGTGGGAACAGTGAGTGACCTGTCCCCTGTCATCCATCATGTCCTGGGAAGAAGAGGGCAGATGTGGCACCTCTGAGTCACCCACCTTCCTGAAAAGGGTGCATCAGAGGAGCCCTGGCTTCGGGTCCAGGCCACAGCATGGAACCTGTGTGAACAGGTCATCACTGTCCTCTCTGAGCCTCAGCTCCCCACCTGCAGTGCTGGTGGAGATGACCAGTGGACATCTCTGGAGACTGTTACACAGATTAAATTGGCTAGCTGCTGTCCTGGAGCTGCAGGTGTCCTGTCTTTTCTCCTAGGGGTGCAGGGCTGGAGGGGGTGAGGTGCAGACAGCTGCCTCCCTCTCCTCTCCCACCAGGTGGGGCTGAGATTCCTGGAGCAGCGTTGCCCTTGGCCTCACCAGCTTCTCAGAAGCCCTGCCTACCTCCCCTCAGCATGTCCCACCCTGACTCGCCATCCTGCTCATCCTTGGGGCTCCATCCACTCACTCAGCCATCACACCCAAAACCCTGGGCCTCCTGCTTGATGCACTATCTTCTCTCCCAGGTCCCAGCCTTGAACACGTCCTGGTGAATCTGTTAACGCCCCAGGATTGCTCCAACACATACACAAATCACTCCACCATCACCTCCCTTCTCCCGCAGGCCTGGCTCCTCTCCCCACCTTACCCACCCATCCTCCAAAAGTATGCAGCCACACCTCTGCCAGAGACCCTTCAGTGGCAATCTGTGGCCGACAATCCCTCATCTGCTTCAGTCCCCAGGAGGCTCTGCCCATCTCTCAGGGTTGGAGTCACCAGGCCGACACTCTCTGACCCACGCAGGACAAGCCTGCCTCACCCTACTGTCAGCTCAGGCCCCGTCTCCTCCAGGAAGCCTTCCCAGTCTACCACCCCGAGACACGCAGACTGCGCCAGGGGCGACTCAGTGCCCGCAGCCCCCGAGGCTCCCCCCACCACGAAGCAGGAGGTGGAGAGGCGGGGCCCGGGCCCCGCGGGTCCAGGTGCAGACCGCACACCGCCCCTCGGCAGCGTGACACGTCCTCGCCTCGCTTCACCTGCAAAATGGAAAATAACTTTCCTCCAGACGGGGCTCTGAGAACTAGATCACGTGGCACCGGCCCAGCGTTCGCGCTCGGGGTAGCCGCCGGGGTTACAGCGCTGTCACCACTCCCTCCACCTCCCCCGCCCACGGCTCTCTGGAGCCTCTCCCCAAGCCACGCCCCGGATGTCCCGCCTCCCGCGGTCGGAGGTCCTCGCGTATTGGCCTCTCCGAACAAACATGGCGGCGCCCTTCTCAACTTCACGCATCTGCTCTATCACAGCCAATCAGAGGAAAGATGTTTCTGGATCCCGCCTCCTTCGGTTGAACTACTGGCCAATAAGGGCACAGTACGGAGTTCACCACGGAAAAGGCAAAACCAGCCGGCCCAATGGCTGTGTACCAGGGCTAGGCTCCGCCTCTCGTTGACCGGCCCCCGCTCGCCAAGGGAAGGAGCGGCAGCGTTTCGAGGTGGGTGCCCGGGGCTCGGCCGTAAAGGCCGAGCTGGGCAGCGCAGCGTTGGGGGCGTATGTGGTGTCGCCGTCGATCCCGCAAACTCTGTACCCACGCTCCATTTAGACTCCTTAGGACCCCTGGCCTCCGCGTCCTTCACGTATAGCGGGCGGCCCGGGAAAGCTGGAACCCTCAGGGCGCATGCGCTGCCTGGCTCCGGCGTCCTTGGGGTCAGAGGTCATGGGGAAGGTCGGAGAAGGTAGTGGGTTGGGTGCCTGGGACTGGAGCCAGTGGTCAAAGAGGGGCCCACTGGAGGTCACAGGCCAGGAGGGGCCCTTTCGGGTTCTGGCGACGTGCCAGGCTTTTTCCTTACCCCTTGGGGTGTATGAGGCCCCTAAGTCTCATGCCCTCCTTCCCCAATTTTGCAGGTTATAAGCCAGAGGCCAGGTGGATCACCTGCCAAAAGTCAGTCAGCATTCTGGGGGATAGTTCCAAAAGGGCCTGGGAGTGGGGAGAGGAATTGCACTCTGAGTGAGGGTTTCCAGCGGGGAGACTGCTTGTGGACTGGGGGAGTCACTTCACCAGGACAAGAGGACAGTTCCCACGTCCTGGTGCAGTTAACTTACAGTGGGAGCTGGTAGTGGTTTTTTTTTGTTATTTTGTGAGGATGAGTTAGGGAGGGGAGATAGGTAGAAGGAACACAGGGTCCATCGGATTCCCAGAGCCTTAGCCCAGCAGAGCTGGGACAGGTTAGAGGACTGGAAGGTTCGTGCCCAGGAACAGGAAGGTCATCAGGTGTGTGAGGGCCCAGAATGTCACCTCTGGCCCCGGGGCAAGTGCCAGGGTTCCTGGGAGGTCAGTTCTCAATCCTGCACTTTCTTTCCGTTTTATTCCCTCAGATGCGCTGCCTGACCATGCCCACGCTGCTGCGGGCCCTGGCCCAGGCTGTGCGCACAGGTAGGACCAAGGGAGCCTTCCTTAAGGGTGGGAAAGCCCATTCTGTCCTGAGGTCACAACCACAGCATTTCCCCTCCCCCTGTAGGACATCCCAGTGGCCGGAGCCTTCATAGCAGCACGGTGGCAGCGACCTACAGTGAGTAGTGGGGTGGCCTCCAGCCTAGGTTTTCCTGATGGAGGCCCTGCCAGAGGCTTGGGAGGACACAATTCTGGTCCTGAGCTTCAGTTTCCCCTCTAAAAATGAGGTGATGCTGGGCGTGGTGATGCACACCTGTAATCCCAGCAGTCCTAGGAGGCTGAGGCAGGAGGATCACAAGTTTGAGGTCAGCCTGGGCAACTTAGTGAGACCCTGTCTTAAAAATAAAAATGGTTGGGGTGTAACTCAGTGGTAAAGTGCCCCTGGGTTCCATCCCCAGTACTGAAAAAAACAAAGGATGATGATAGAGATGGACCGAGATTCCTGGGAGCAGATCTGCATTGCAGGGGCGAGGGAGAGTGGTGTTGGTATTCCTCTGTGTGTGGTGGGCAGGGGGCTACGGGTGTGAGTTATGGGTGCCTGGACCTCTGCATCAGGATTGCTCAGGAAGGTAAGGACCAAGCCCCTTACCCACTTGTGCTTCTCTGTAAAGCCTTGCTTGAGGGTCCTGAGGGGTGAAGGGCCACCTAGGCACAGGGAGGAGTGAGTGAGCTTTGCCCAGCTCCAGGGTGACCTCCCAGGTCCTGGCTGAGGCTGGAAAAGTTCGGGGAATGACCAGACCCTGGGTGCCCAACTGTTACACCTAGGAGTGAGGCCAGGCCTCATCTTCCTGAGCTGGACTCCTCACCTCCTATTCTGGCCCGTGCCTGCCTCCCTGCAGAGTATGTGAACCTGCAGGAACCTGAGATGGACATGAAGTCGATAACCGACCGGGCAGCGAGGACCCTGATGTGGACTGAGCTCTTCCGAGGTGAGTCCTGGTGGGAGAGGGCAGGAGCAGGCGAGGCCGTGCTGGGGAGGAACACGGCCCACACTGTGCCTGTGCTACCCACAGGCCTGGGCATGACCCTGAGCTACATGTTCCGGGAGCCGGCCACCATCAACTACCCGTTTGAGAAGGGCCCGCTGAGCCCGCGCTTCCGTGGGGAGCATGCGCTGCGCCGCTACCCGTCTGGGGAGGAGCGTTGCATCGCCTGCAAGCTCTGCGAGGCCGTCTGCCCTGCCCAGGTGAGTCCCGCCTTGACCCTGCACCCCTCCCCAAGAGTGGGACTGCCAGGCCTTGTTGCCCAAGTGTCGTGAGGCAGCGTGGTAGCAGAGGCCAGCCTTCAGCCCGTGCGGCTTGGTGGCACGTGTGGTGCCTGACTCGTGTCGGTCAGCAGTGTGAGGCTCAGGCACAGGATTCCTGGGGTGGCACCTGAGGTGTCCACTTCTCCCCAGAGGGAGCATCAGCTTCAGGAGCTCTGTGTGCCATCCTACGCTGGACCCACAGGGGTACGGAAGCCCCCGTCCCTGAGGCCATCCCTTACAGCTCTGGCTTTGGGTGGTGGTAGAGGACACCCTGGAGTAGGGCCCTTGGGTAGAAGCAAAGAGGCAGATTTTCTGGGCTTGGTGTGCCCAGCAGGAGCCTGGCAGGCTGTCCTTACTCAGTCCACATGGCAGCCACCTTCCAGTATCTGTAGCTCGGGATGGCTCCTGGCCACATCCCAGCTGGTCTCCTGGACCACTCCGGGCCCTCCAGGTTGGGAGCTGTGGCTCCATTGTTTCTCCTCCAGCCACTGTCCGGGAGCACACAGGAGTGTCCCCACGCAGCAGCCCTAGTAAGAGCTGACGCCTGTAATCCAGAGACTCGGGAAGCTGAGGCAGGAGGATGGCAAGTTTGAGACCAACCTCAGCAGTTTAGAAAGAGACTGTTTCAACATTTTTAAAAGGGCTAGGGAAGTGGCTCAGTGGTAGAGTGCGCCTGGGTTCAGTCCCTGATAGTCATGGCTTCACGTGGTGAATGCTGTTTATAGAAAGGCCCTGTCTAGAGCTCACTCCTCATATTTTCTCATTTAATCTTTATTAACACAAGCAGGTAGAGGCTATGTGTCCATTTTCACAGGCACAGAAAAATGAGGCTACCAGCTAAAGATCCCACTGTGAGTAGTGAGTGTGGCTCTTCTGGGGTAGGCACGAGGGTCAGGTATCCTTGAAGGTCCTCTGGTGTGGGAGGCCGCAGGCCACCTTCCTTTCTCCCAGCTGTGCCCAAAAACCCCTCAGACTCATGCACCTGAGTGTTGTTATCCGTCACATGGGGATAAGTGGACCTAAGGCCACTCACTGCTCAACACAGCAGACAGTTACTGGGCACTTACTCCGGGGCGAGACCTGGTAGGGCTACCGTTCTGCAGTGAAGAGAGCAGACAGCAGCCTCCTCCAGGGCCGTTCTGAGCAGGAGGTAAGGCAGTCAACAGAGAGCAGGAAGGTGTTTCCGGGGCAGGTGCTGAAAGAAAACGGACAGAAGCTGGCCGGGCAGGTGTGAGGGCCGCCCTTAGGAGTGGTGGGAAGGGTCAGGGAACTGCACAGATGCCGGGGTAGGAACGAGCCCCGAGGGTCACACCTGGGGCTAGGACATGGCTGGCAGTGTGACAGTGACCAGTGGCCACTCCCCCAGGCCATCACCATCGAGGCTGAGCCCAGGGCTGACGGCAGCCGCCGGACCACCCGCTATGACATCGACATGACCAAGTGCATCTACTGTGGCTTTTGCCAGGAGGCCTGCCCTGTGGATGCCATCGTTGAGGTAAGCCGGCCCAGGTGGGAGCAGCTGGGCAGAAGTCCGGGGAGGGGTCCCACCTGGCTGCACCTCTGCCCCCACAGGGTCCAAACTTCGAGTTCTCCACGGAGACGCACGAGGAGCTGCTGTACAACAAGGAGAAGCTGCTGAACAATGGGGACAAGTGGGAGGCCGAGATAGCGGCCAACATCCAGGCCGACTACCTCTACCGGTGAACTTGGTGGAGCACCCAGGCCCCTGCTGCCCAATAAAAGAGCCCCACCTCCCTTTCCGCCTCCTGTCTTCATCCAGTGTCCACGGCGGGACGGCCCCCTGCCAGTGAGGTCTCTGGATTCCTCCAGGCAGGTGAGGGCCTGGTCCACCAGCGCCATTCTTTCGGTGGGTTCTGCTACCTACGTGCTCTGCATCAGTCCAGCAAAGTTAACCCAGCCTCCTGTAGGACCCCATGGCCCATCAACCCTCTAAGGGTTGCCAGAGGCCACAGCCTCCCCGACACCTGTATACCTTCCCCAGGGTGAGCAATGCCCAGGGTTGCCTTGGGCCTGCTGCCCCACAGTCAGGGTTTCTTGGGAGTAAGGGGGAGCCCGCTCTGTGACAGTCACGAGCCAGTGACACAGACCTGCTGCCCCTGAGCTGGCCTTTTTTCCACATCCCCTTTCCTCCCTAAGTTCCCCACATGGGCTGCTGGCTTCACAACTTCCCTGTTCGCAGTCCCAGCAAAGGAGGGTGGTCTCTCCAGCTGCACACAGGCCCTGTGCCTGTGTAATCACCCAAAGTAGCCCCTTGAACTTCACCACCTAGAGAGGTGAAGTGACTTGTCTGGGTCCAGTGACTGACCCGGGTCTGAGAGACCTTGGGTCCCCTCCGCCATGGTTCACAAAAACGCTTTTTGCATAACACTCATCTCCCAGGATGCATCCTGGAAAGCAAGAGGTGTTCCTGGACCACAGTATGGGAAATGCCCAAGTGTGCCCTCCCCTCAGAAGACTTGACCTGTTGGACATTCAAGGCTCGGAGAAGAGCTGCAGCACTGAAACCCAGCCCCCAGCCCATTCCCAAGGAACCCCTTGACTCGGATCCCCTTCTAACACCTGGCCTAGTTCCCAGGCTGGCTTTTATCATCTCCTGATGCAGAAGTTACGCAGGCTCTGCTTGGACCCCACCAGGAGCCAAGAATTTAGGGGCCCTGGCATCCTGTAGAACTGGGCACAGGGATGAGCTGTAACTGCAGGAAGCAAAGGAAAGAGCAGAACCCGGGAGGCGTCTGGGTGTCCAGCCCACTACTAGTTCTGGTGGCTGCCAGAGATAGACCTCTTTCCAGAAACAGTCCCGAGAGGCAGGCCACCTCTAATTTAGCTTTTCCAGTCACCATTAGCTCCTGATGTGGAGCCTACTTGGTACACAGATGCAATCCTTGAATTAGATGAGAGGCAGGCGGCATCGGCTTGTAGGTGGTTCTCACTGATCTGAGGTGTGTCCAGGCCTCAGGAGCAGCCAGAGGGTGGTTTTGTGACCGTGGTTGAGTTCTGTTTTCCCCCTGCACTGCAGAGGATTGGCCTGGGGCCCTATGGCCCTGCGATTGGTCCTAGTGACCGCCTTTCTTATCCCCAGTTGGAACCGACGTGGAACCCAAGCACATGTCCCTCCATTTCCTGAAGATGCTGTCCTTGGCTGTGACTTCCCAGGGGTAGTTCTGGGGCTCCTCCCCCATATTCCCAACCCTCAGAGGCCTTGCTCACAGAATGGGGTTCAAGAGTCACCAGAGCTGAGGGGCCTCCTCCCCTTGGTTCCTGGTGGGCACAGTCAGTCTGTCCAAAGTGCAGGCAGCTGAATGGTGGTGAGTCCCAGTTTCCAGGCACTGGAACTGATGATCCTCATGCACATGATTAGGAGCAAGGTCACCAGGACACCCCTGGCGCAGTGCCTGTCAAGCCACGCTCAATATGCTGTGCTCTGGGCAGTCACTCCATCCCCGCAAGGGCTGATCCCGGGCCTGGCTCAGCCTCCTATCCTGGGTGGTCAGAAACAGGAAGGTGTAAGCGCGGGGTAAAGGGGTTGTGTGCTGGGGAGGGCGAGGTCATGGACCTTGGCCACAGGTCCAGCGAGTCCTTCAGGTGGGAGGCGGGGGACCCCATTCCCTAGGCTGGAGTTGGGCAGACCTGGCGCCTCCCGGCCCCAGCGCGGCTGGTCAGTTACCTCCACTCTGCGGCCTACGCGCCTGAGCAGACTGCAGCCGCCCGCGCCGGACTCGGAGGGGCGTGGGCGGGGCGCCGCGGGCCCCGCCCCTGGCCCCGCCCCGAGCGAGCCGCGCGGCGGGGTGCGCAGCCCAGCCAGAGAGCCGAGCGGCGCGGCGCGCGGGTGAGTGCCCGCCACAGCCTGCCACCACGTCCCTGCCCCGGGAAGGGGTCCTGGCGCCCCACCCAGCTGAGTCGAGGAGGCAGCGCTGGCGGCGCCCGCGGTGCTGAGGGCCCAGGAGGCGATTAGAAGGGGCAGGAGGCTGGGTGTCGGCCCCCAACAACTTTCGAGGCCGCCTCTGCCAGGCCTGCGCTCCGAGTTTCCCCGCTGCGCTGCATCTTGCTCAGAGGGAAGGATCCATTCTACAGAGGAGGCAGCAAAGCGCCCCCAAGTAGGAAGTGGCAGGACCAGAGACCGCCGGGTCACAGGGACTCCAGGGCCCTGCAGTCTGGAGGGGAGGGGTGGCGGACCTTCTCCCGCCATCGCCCGCGGGCAGAGCCCGGGAGAGGAGTCGCTGGATCTGAACTCTGAGGCTACACGGTGGCCAGAGACACCTTCATTTGCTCTGTAATCTTGCAGGGTCTCCCCTGGCTGGGCCAGGGGCCGGGGGAACAGGGTGGAGCTGGCCGACAGAGGCCAGGTCTGCAGCCCGCTCTGAGCGGGGACTGCCAAGCCTGCCGCCCTGGTCCTGCTTCCTGCCTGGCTTGGCCACCAGCTGGCCATATTATCTTGGGCTTACTTCTCCCGGTTTCAGTTGACCCATCTTTAAGACAGGGCTCCAGCGCACCTCCCCCAGAGTCACTGTTAGGGATTCGCATTAGGTAGTATGGGTGAAGGGTGGGTGAAGGGGACGTATGGGGGGGTCTCTGGTTATTTTTGTCATCTCTTCACATAGAACCTGTCTCTGCAAGGGTGACCAAGTCGCAAAGAGGAAGTAGAGGCTCAGAGAGGGCAAGGGACTTGCTCAATGTCACACAGTGTGACGGTGTCACAACCGGAGTAGGGCCTCCAGTCCTGATTCCTTGCCCTCTGCCTGTGGTCAGAATCATGTTCTTGAGTGAGGAAACCCGCAGCCTCCTGCCCACCCTTTGCTGCCCAGGGCCCTGCCCTCAAGAGTTTGCTCCTTTCCCAGGCTGTGGACGGGCCTGTGGTCTCCTATTCAGAATTGCGGAAACCAGGCCCGGGGCATGCCCCATGGCTCATGGCCCCACAGCAGTGGGTGCACACTGTGCCAGTGGCTCCCCTCTGGGTGTGTGTGGGGTCCTCATCCTGCTAACTAGAGAGCTAAGGAAACTTGGGACCTGGGACCCAAGAGCAGTTGGCGCAGCAGGCAGAGAGTCCAGCAGGTTCCCGGCAGGGCCGCCTGGAGGCCCCCGGCCCTCTCCTCCCAGTGTTGGAGCAAGGCGCTGCCAGGTCCTTCCCTCCCTTTCAGTTTCATTTTTGTTGATTTCGACACCTGGAAGACTGGGATGCAGCAGTGGCCTGCACCTCAGGGGATGGTCCCACCGCTGAAGGTGCCCTTCCCCAGCCAGGCCCTGCTCCCTCCCTGAGCCCTGGGAGAACCAGTAGAGAGAGCCACCATACCGCTCAGCCTCACGTTACTACAGGGAGGTGGGAGGGTCCTGGCTGTCCCTGGGGACAAGCCCCATCCCGGCCCTGGTGCTACCTGTCACAGCGGATGGTTTGGGTACATGAAAGCAAGCCTGGAGGTGGCCCTTCGCCTGGCTGCTAGGGATAAGCAGGGTCTCAGGTGAGGGCAGGCCAGAGAGAGCTTGAATAGAGGTGTGAGCAGAGCCAGTGTCACCTCAATGCTGGATGGGGACAGCGACAGGGTGGAAGCAAGTGGGCCGAGAGAGCTTGAGGCTGGACTGGACTCATGCTCAGTTGCAATGCTTACTTCCTGTGTGACCCAGCACTCAATTGCCCCTTCCTGGGCCTCAGTGTCCCCTCTGTCACATGGGGACTGTAGTCGCACCCTCTGGATGACGTGAGCAGAGGAACGTGAGTTGCCCGTTGGGGCGGGAACTGTCTGGCTGACCCTCACCCGCCCTCACCCGCCCTCACCCACCCGCAGGACCATGGGCTCCATGTTCCGGAGTGAGGAGGTGGCCCTGGTCCAGCTCTTCCTGCCCACAGCGGCCGCCTACACCTGTGTGGGCCAGCTGGGCGAGCTGGGCCTCGTGGAGTTCCGAGACGTGAGTGGGCCGGCCAGCAGGGTGGGCTCCACCCTTGGGCATTGCTGCTGGGTGGGCTGGTCATCTGGGCCTCCATGGGCACCCATAATCGCCTCTGACCCCATGTGCATCCCAGCAGCCCTGGCCACTGGTCCTGTGTTCTCAGGAAGCCCACACCTGAGGCTTCCAGGCACATGGGGTGTCTGGAGGGCTGATGGGGTGCTCATCCCCTTTTTGAAGAAGGTGGCTAAACCTGAGGAGAGCCAGGCCTCAACCCAGGGTGGGGACCTCCCTGGGCCTCTCCCTGGGACGCTGACCCCTCCATGTGGCAACCGCAGCTCAACGCGTCAGTGAGTGCCTTCCAGAGACGCTTCACGGTGGACATTCGGCGCTGTGAGGAGCTGGAGAAGACCTTCAGTGAGTTGGCCCAGGCTGGCTTTATGAGGCGGCACTGGGCAGGCGTGGAAAAGACAGGAAGGAGGTGCAGGCAGGGCCCCTATCTGTGGGTGCTCCGGGCAGAGGGCCCAGGGGAGGGCTGGCTCGAGGGAGTGTGGGAATCTTGTCCTGTGGGCTTTGGGAGCCACGAGGGCTCCAAGCAGATGAGGGGCATGGACAGAGCGTGCTCCCGAGTGATGGACAGGCTGGACCGAGGCCAGGGTGCAGGGCTGTGCTCCCCAAAGCAGCAGCTGCTCCCTGGACCCAGGCAGTAGCAGCCTACCCTAGGCCGAACATGGCGTCTCTCCGGGAGGTGCCTGAGGCACCAACATCCAGCCCCTGCCCCTGGGTTGGGAGGATGGAGTGGTTAGCCGAACCGACGTCAGCCCACCAGGCTGACCTCAGTGGGGCTCTGTCCCAGGGCAGGGCAGTGGCCAAGGGACAAGAGCGCAGATTCACCCAGAGAGCGAGCAGAACTGCGGGGATAGAGGTTTGCCCTGGGTTTTTCTGGGGCTTTCGGGCTTCGCAAATTAGGTAGCAGGTGGCGATGGAGTTTGGGGCACATGGGATCCCCCAGATGCGAGCTAGTCCTTGTCTAGCAGTGGACATTAGCCAGTGTGGCCTCTGCTGAGCCTGCCCTCTGTGCTCAGCCTTTCTGCAGGAGCAGGTGCAGCGGGCTGGCCTGGCGCTGCCCCCTCCCGAAGGGAGGCTGCCAGCACCCCCGCCTCGCGACCTGCTGCGCATCCAGGAGGAAACAGAGCGCCTGGCACAGGAGCTGCGGGACGTGCAGGGCAACCGGCAGGCACTGCGGACCCAGCTGCACCAGCTACAGCTGCATTCGGCCGTGCTGCACCAGGACCAGGGCCCTCCGGTCAGCTGCAGCCTGGGCGGGCCTGGGCGGGCCGGGTCGGGGGAAGGGAGGCCAGGCCCCACCTGGGCCGGCTCATGATGTCTCCTACTCCCAGCTGGCAGCTGCCCTCACCGATGGGCCCTCTTCAGAGAGAACGCCCCTGCTCCCGCCCCACGAAGGGCCACACCAGCACCTGAGGGTCAAGTGAGTGAGGATGACCTCTTGTCCTTTGCCATCAGCCCGCGAGCCCTGACTCCTCGCCCTGTGCTCCTCCCTGCCCTCAGCTTGCCTCCTCCCTGAGGCCGGGAGCGTTGGGCAGTCCCAGGCCCCTTCCGGCCCTGCACTGGGCTCTCCTGGTAGGGTGGGAGGTTGGAGCCCCCTCCATTCCTGGCTGGCAGCTTCGTGGCAGGTGCCGTGGAGCCCCACAAGGCTGCGGCCCTGGAGCGCCTGCTCTGGAGGGCCTGCCGCGGCTTCCTCATCGCCAGCTTCAGAGAGACGGAGAGGCCGCTGGAGGACCCGCTGACGGTGAGCTGCCAGGGCCAAGAGGGGGTATCCTGGGGGCACCGAAGTCCAGGGTGAACGGAGCACTCTCGCAGGGTGAGCCTGTGACCTGGATGACCTTCCTCATCTCCTACTGGGGTGAGCAGATCGGACAGAAGATCCGCAAGATCACAGACTGGTGAGCCACCCGATCACACTGGCCACCTGCCTGCCCCCGCCCTGCCTGGCTCTGGGCACTTGCTGGCCCTGTGTGCCCAGGACCCTCCACGTCATTGCCAACCTGTCAGCTCGCCCAGCGAACTCCCTTCTGACTGTCCCCTCCTCTGCCAGCTTCCACTGCCACACCTTCCCGTTCCTGGAGGAAGAGGCGGCCCGGCAGGGGGCCCTACAGCAGCTGCAGCAGCAGAGCCAGGAGCTGCAGGAGGTGGGTGCCCACCCCTCCGGCCCCTGCCCGCCTCCTCCCCGGCCCCTGCTGACCGCTCACTCTGTCCCCAGGTCCTCCGAGAGACAGAATGGTTCCTGAGCCAGGTGCTGGGTCAGGTGCAGCAGCTGCTGCCGCCGGGGCAGGTGCAGGTCTGCAAGATGAAAGCCGTGTACCTGGCCCTCAACCAGTGCAGCCTGAGCAGCACGCACAAATGCCTCATCGCTGAGGCCTGGTGTGCCACGCAGGACCTGCCCACCCTGCAGCAGGCGCTGCACAGCAGCTCGGTGAGTGTGGCTCCCAGGGCTTGCCCCGGGCCTCCTGCCACGGCCTCCTCCGCCTCACAGCGCCCGCAGCACCTGCCTCTCCCTCTCCTCCCAGCCGCCTCCTCCACGGGGTTGCCCAGGCGACCCCCGTGCCCACCCACCTTTGAATTCCCAGAGTCCCTGTGATGGCTGCACAGGGAGCTGTCAGGTGACAACCGTCCTGTCAGGCTCCCAGCAACCTGGCCATGTGCCCTATGCCTGTAGGGAGCCTCAGGCCCTTGGTGGGTGGACCTCGGGCCTGGGGCAGCAGCTCACACTGCTGGTGCTGCTCACAGGCGGGCCGGGTCCCTCTCCCGGGCCCTGATGGAAGGGGCACCCTTCCTTCGCAAGCAGTTTCCAGTCCAGGTGTGTCTTCAGCCTCCTCAAGTCCCCCTAACTTGGGTCAGGAAAGGGGCTGCCCAGGGTCCCTAGGCCTCCACATGCATCTCGCCTCTCCCCTGGGCGTTCCAGAGCGAGGCTGGAGTCAGCGCCGTGGCTCACCGCATCGCCTGCAGGGACATGCCCCCGACCCTCATCCGCACCAACCGCTTCACGGCCAGCTTCCAGGGCATCGTGGACGCCTACGGTGTGGGCTGCTACCAGGAGGTCAACCCTGGTGAGAGCCAGCGGCCCCTCCCCCTGACCAGCCCTTGGACCCTCTGTCTGGGCTTTGGGAGGCCCAGCTGCCCACGGGCGCAAGCCTGGGGTGGGGCGGGCCTTCAGGTTTGTCTCTGGCAAGCTCCCTGGGTCGAACTCGGAGGGGAGCCACGTGGGCTTGTGCGACAGGCTTGGTGGCAGGGTGGCTCAGGCTTGAAGTCTGCCCACTCGCTTTCATGGGCTCCTTGGTTTATCTGAGCCTCGGTTTCTCATCTGCAACTTGGAAATGGCAGAGACCTTGCTGGGAAGGTTGACGGCCATTAGGGGCTGCCGGGTGCCGGCTGCTGGGTGGGTGCACGGGCTGCGTTTCTTAAGAAGTTTGGCTAATGCTGTCCTGGTTTCTCACTGATGGGGACATTCTGGCGTAAGTGGTCTCTCAAGGGAGGTGATCCCAGGAGAGCAGGAAGGGCCGGGGTTGGGGAGGAGCCGGCAGGGAGCCCAATGTGGGTGCCTGTCCTTGGACACTGCTCTCCCATGGTGGCCACGGCCCCCAGAAAAGTGGAGGCCCAGGTGCCCCACTGCCACTGGGTCAAGGCCTGGCCCGTAGCATGGCTGGGACGTGGTGGGGCCTCATCCAGTGGGCAAGAGGCAGGTCGCAGGTGCCCTCGTGGTGCAGGTGGGACGCGAGGTGGGTCTGAGTCTGATGTCTTTCCCGCGGGCCTTGGGGGCTGCAGGTTCTTTGGGGCCAGCGTCCCAGGGTTCGATCCGGCCCCACCTGGTTTCGCCCATTCCATGGTTCCTCCTGCTGGCAGACGCCAGCCCGCCAGAGCGAGCCACAGCCTCCTGACACCCACTGTGGCAGTGGCCCCCGGGGCAGTGGCCCCAGGGAAGGCCTGGTTTGCCAGCGCTGCCAAAGCACAGCAGCAGCAATGCAGCTTTAATAGCAGATGCAGCCTCACGGTCCGGCAGGCTGGGCGTCCAGGACCCAGGCATCCGTGGGGCCGGCGCCTTCTGAGGCTGCAGAGGAGACTGCTCCGGGCCTCACTCCTGGACTTGGAGATGGCCATCTCCTCCTTCTTTGAACTTTTGCTGTGTTTTCCCTGTGGTGCTGAGGACAACCCAGAGCCTCACACGTGCTGGGCAGGCGCCCCGCCCCGCACGGCCACGCAGGTCCACCCTGTGTCTGTCTGTCCAAAGTTCCCCCTTCATAAGGACGCTGGCCATGTTAGAGCAGAGCCTACCCCAATGGCCTCGTCTTATCCTGACCACCTCTGTAAAGACGCTTGTCCCAGTGAGGCCTGGGGAGTTAGGGTGCAGATCTTTTGGGGGTCACTTCAGCCATGTAGGCTGTGTGTATTGGAATTGGCACCCCATGAGGATTTTTCCAATCTTACTGAAGGAAAACAGACTTCAGAGATTCAGGGACTGGCTTGACCTTCTGGATCTTTCTGTGTGGTCTCCAAGATCACTTCTGGTCGCTCTGTCCTTTGTGGTTCTTAAAAATAGCAGCAGCTAGGCATGGTGGCTTGCACCTGTAGTCCCCCATACTCAGGAGGTGAGAGTAGCCTCTCTGGAAGATCTAGATCAACCTGGGCAACAGGGAGGTCCTGTCTCAAAAATAAATTAAATAATTAAATAACTTTTCCTCAAGAGCCTGTGGCCTGCAAGGTCCTGCCCATGAACACTCATTTATAATAACCCTGTGGAGGGCCATTACTGTTCTCTCCATTTTACAGATGGGAAGCAGGCTCAGAGAGGTTAAACAGCAAGCCCAAGATCACACAGCTTATCAGTGGCAAAATCCAGAATGCCAACAAATGTTGTCCTTGCCTCACAAGTGCCCCTTGGTGGTTGCTGAGGTCCTAGGCGTGGGCTGGAGGCCTCTGCCATTTGTGGTCCTCAAGGGAACAGATGCCCGCCTCCTGCGTGGGGCCCTGGCTGAGCGGCACCCCTCTGCCTGCCTGCAGCTCCATATACCATCATCACCTTCCCCTTCCTCTTCGCCGTGATGTTTGGCGACGTGGGCCACGGGCTGCTCATGTTCCTCTTCGCCCTGGCCATGGTGCTTGCTGAGAACCAGCCAGCTGTGAAGACCGCGCAGAATGAGGTGTGCCAGCAGGGGCCTGGCAGGACGGGTGGCGGGCCAGGCAGGCAGCCCCTGACCGCCTTGTCCCCCAGATCTGGCAGACCTTCTTTGGGGGCCGCTACCTGCTCCTGCTCATGGGCCTGTTCTCCGTCTACACCGGCTTCATCTACAACGAGTGCTTCAGCCGCGCCACCACCATCTTCTCCTCGGGCTGGAGTGTGGCCGCCATGGCCAACCAGTCAGGCTGGAGGTGAGCCTGTGGCCCCAGCAGCCCTGGGCCCCGGCCGGCCCCGGCCCCCAGGCCCCGTGTGCCCTGACTGCTTGCCCACCGTTGCCCCAGTGACACGTTCCTGTCCCAGCACCCACTGCTCACCCTGGACCCCAATGTCACTGGTGTCTTCCTGGGACCCTACCCCTTTGGCATCGACCCGGTGAGTCCTGCAACTACAGCACCAAGTTGGCGGCAGCCACGGGGAAGCTGGGCAGGGAGTCCAGCCTGTTTGCTCCTTCCTCTGGCAACTGGCAGCAAGCGCCTCCTGTGTGCTGGGCCGTGCTGGGCCCAGGAGACGGCGGCACCTGTTGCCATCCTGGGCCTGTTGCCATCCTGGGTAAGCAGAGGCCTGGAGGTGCAGCTGCAGCACATGCTGAGCCCTTTTTCTTGGTGACTTTTTTGTATGGTCCAAGTGACGACCCTGGGTGCCCGTTAGCATGAACCCGGGTACAGACTAGGAAGCCGAGGCCCGGGCCGCATGCCCACGGCCGCCCAGCTGGAGGGGCTGGGCTTGAGCGCGGGTTGGCGTCCACCCCTCTGCGGCCCCTGGTGGCAGTGGTAGAGTCCTGAGGGGCCGACAGAGCAGCAAGGAGCAGGGGCTCCCTGAGTGGTCCCTCCCCCAGGTCTGGAGCCTGGCCACCAACCACCTGAGCTTCCTCAACTCCTTCAAGATGAAGATGTCCGTCATCCTGGGGGTGACCCACATGGCCTTCGGGGTGCTCCTGGGAGTCTTCAACCACGTGTGAGGGCAGCGCTGCCAGGGGGTGTGGGTGGTCGCTGGGGCAGCGGTGGTCGCTGGGGCAGCGGTGGTCCCGGTGACCCCGCCTGTTCCCTACAGGCACTTTGGCCAAGGGCACCGGCTGCTGCTGGAGACGCTGCCTGAGCTCATCTTCCTGCTGGGCCTCTTTGGCTACCTGGTCTTCCTGGTCGTCTACAAGTGGCTGCGCGTGTCGGCGGCGGGGGCCGCCTCTGCCCCCAGCATCCTCATCCACTTCATCAACATGTTTCTCTTCTCCCGCAGCCCCACCAACAGGCCGCTCTTCGCTGGGCAGGTGGGCTGGCCAGGCGGTGGCTCGCACCCCTCACAGGGACCCTGCAGACGGCGGAGCATGGTGTGGCCGCGGCCCCACAGACGGGCGGTCAGGGGTGGCAGGAAACTGAGCGGGCAGCTTAAGGGCATCCCGCCTGCAGTGCCAGCAGGGGAGCCCGGGGACCTGGGGGGCTGCGTCTCTGCACTGGGGAGTGTGGCCCCTCCTGAACGGCCGCCCCTCCTGCAGGAAGTGGTGCAGCATGTGCTGGTGGTCCTGGCCTTGGCCACGGTGCCCGTCCTGCTGCTGGGCACACCCTCATACCTGCTGCGCCGGCGGCAGCGAAGCCGCCACTCACCAAGGCCTGCCGTGGCTCCACAGGTAGCAGCTGGCAGCACTCGGAGGGGGCTGGTAGGCGGGGCCACTGTCAGGTGGTCCCCGAGCCTGGCTTGCCTGCAGGCAGGCTCCCTGGGGGCGGGGGGCAGCTCCTGACACTGCCCGCTCCCCGCCCTCCTCCCCAGGACCAGGACGAGGACAAGGCCGGGCTTCTGGACTCCCCTGGCGCTTCCGAGAAGGGCTGGAGCTCTGACGAGGAGAAGGCGGGCTGCGCAGGGGACGAGGCAGCCGAGGTGGGTGCGGTGCCTTCCTGAGGGGCAGGCGCTGCGGCCCTGCCACCCGCTCACTGCCACCCTCCCGCAGCTTGCCGCCTCCGAGGTCCTGATGCACCAGGCCATCCACACCATCGAGTTCTGCCTGGGCTGCATCTCCAACACGGCCTCCTACCTGCGCCTCTGGGCACTGAGCCTGGCCCATGCCCGTGAGTGGCCTGCAGCTGGTGGGCAGCCAGGGCAGCCCGCACCCCGCCCCGGCTCTCACGCAGCAGCTGGCTGGATGACCTGGGCAGGTCCCTTCCCTCTGGGCCTCAGAATCCCCTCTGGTCCCTGGGAGGGCCCCAGGGGCAGGAGGGCAACCCGCCTGACCTCACCTCCCTCCCTCCGCAGAGCTGTCCGAGGTCCTGTGGGCCATGGTGATGCGCGTGGGCCTGCGCATGTGCGGGGAGGTGGGCGTGGCGGCAGTGGCGCTGGTCCCCATCTTCGCAGCCTTTGCGGTGATGACAGTGGCCATCCTGCTGGTCATGGAAGGGCTGTCTGCTTTCCTGCACGCCCTGCGGCTGCACTGGTGAGCACCGCTCCCCCGCGCTGGCTGGGTGGCAGGGTGGGCGGGGCTGCCCTGACCAGCCTCCCCCTTGGCCCCCAGGGTGGAGTTCCAGAACAAGTTCTACGCGGGCACCGGCTACAAGCTGAGCCCCTTCACCTTCGCCATCCAGGAGGAATAGCACCCCCTGCGGGCCAGGTCCCGCCCTCCTTACCTTCCCGAGGCAGAAAAGGAATAAAGAGCCCCAAGCCCAGGAACAGGCTCTGGCCTTCCTCCTCCTTCGGACACCAGGGGCTGGGCTGAAGCCAGAAGGGCAGGGTCCTGGGTACCCAGCTCCCGCCAGCTGGCCACCTCTGGTCTCTATGCCCATCTCCCTCACATCCTCTGTGGGGAGTGCTGTGTAGGGGTTGGGCCTCAAGAAGTGGGGCAAGGACCCCCAGGAGCACACCTGCCAGGATCCAGACTGGGCATGAGAGGGGAGGGAGGGGCGATTCCAGCACATTCTAGCTTAGACTGTCTTTCCAGCCAGCCAGGGGAGTGAGCTCCCTGTCCTTGGAGGTAAGCAGACTGGCTGGCACCTCTGTTCCACACCTGGTGTGGGTGACCAAAAGCTTGAGGCACTCTCGAGTATAGCAGCAGGGACACGAAGCCTGACCTGGTGGCTCCATGCAGAACCATGGGTCTCCCACCCAGGGCCAGAGTCCTGCATGGAAAGCAGGAGCTGTCCAGAGCAGCTGAGGACTTGCCCAGGGCCCTGAGGGTCAGAGGGCTCACGCCCCATCCCTCCCTCGGTGGTGTTTGTCCCTGGCCATCCTCCCTGCATGATGGGTGGGGTGGGGGATGGCCTCCTCAGGTTCCCTCGGGGTGTGCCAGTGGGAGGTGACCCCAGTGCTTCTCAAGAGGCCTGGATTTTTCCAGCCAACAAGCTGCAAACTGGTTCTTCCAGCTTTGAGGCCAGCAACACCCTGGGCACAGTGAGCTGGCCATGGCTATGGCTGTGGCCAGCTGCTGAAGGGGCCTGTCCCTTTGATCTTGGACTGCCCTGTTGAAGACCCCAGAGGCCAGGGGTGTGTGCAAAGGGCTGTGGAAGTTTCACATGCCTGGAAGACTCTGCCCAGAGAAAGGTGGCAGTGCCTGGCTAGGAACAGGGGCTGAGGGACCTGGACCAGTTGGTGGCCTTGATCTCTGCGAACAGAGCTGAGCTGAGCAGACCTTGCAGGGACACCAGAGGAGATGCTCAGAGTCAAATGGGGTCTCCCAGGGAGACACCAGCGGGCCTGCCCCCAACAGACACCTGCATGTCTGGGCTGAGCAGAGTCGTTCCCATGGAGACAGCACATGCCTGGTCACCTGCCTTGAGGACTGGCAGTGACCAGGCCGGGCTGATTGCTCACTCAAGTTTACAGTCTGGGGAAGACTGGTCAGTCAGCCAGAACCCTGGGGACAGCTGAGCTGCATGCAGAACGGGTCCGGGGGGCTTAATTAACTGCACCATCTTTAACAGAAGGATTTAGAAAGGCGTGAGAGGGTGACGTGAGCTGACAGGACTGTGAAGGAGCCCATCATCTGGAGACCTGACCCACGGGGCAAGGGGCTTGTAAGCAAGCTGGAGCTGTTTAAGTGTGCTAGAGCCAGCCAGGGTCAGGGCAGCAGGGCCAGGTGATGACAGAAGACCTTCATTCTAAGTGGTCAGTGAGCAGCTACTGGAGATCATACATCCAGTCCTGTCTGAGAGCAAAGCGGGCGTCTAGGCGGTAAACGGGGAAGAGCAGGAGTCCCTCCTGCCTCACCCACCTCTTGGTTCGCTCCCCAGACAGCCACTGCCCCGGTTTCCTCTGCAGCAGCAGGAGGCACAGCGCTGGGTGAAGTCAGTGAGGTAACAGGCTGTCCCAGGGCCAGCATGCTGGGCGAGACCCCATGGGACGCAGAAGGTGCCAAGAGCAGACCCTGGGGACAGGGAGTCCAGAGGAAAACCAGAGTATAGCGGGCAGACAATCAAGTGTCAGGAGGAGGAGTCTCAGATGCGCCTGCCCCCAGCTAGGCCAGGGCCGGCAGGATGGGGCACTGCCTTCTGGAACCTCCCCGGGGCACGTGAGGTAAGAGGCGCCATCCCCAAGGTTAGGACACATCTGGAGCAACAGCCTGAGGTTGAGTCTTAATTTTATTATTTATCTGTGTAGTACAGTCTCTGGTAGCAGAAATATATGCACAAAAAGCAATTCAGTTTGGAGTAAAAAAAAAAAAAAGTCTGCTAAAATCGACCCACTGGACATTAATGCATGTGATTCACAGCTCTGCTGTCCCCCCACCCCTACCCCACATCTGTGCTGCTGTCTCCCAGAGTGACATCGGGACATGGTGGGGGTGAGGCTGGGAATGCTGGCCCAGGCCAGGGGCAGCGCCTGGGGGTGGAAGGATTCCCTGGGGAAGCTGCCTCTGGCCAGGCAGAAGGAAGGAGAGAGGGGCAGGGGGACCGGAGTTAGGAGGGGCGTGCAGGGCGCATCCAGCTACAGAGAAGTTCGTCCACGTGCCAACACGTGCACAGCAGGCTCAGGAGGCCGCGGCCATCTGTCCGCAGAGCTCCCGACAGCTCCTGGGCAGCCCGCCTCTCCAGCAGCCGCCTTCTGCCCAGAGGCACGGGCTGCCTGTGGAGCACTTCACAGTGTGTCCACTCACTCGTGTCCCTCGGGAGCAAGAGTGTCTACATCACATCGTCACCTACAAAAATCCTGGTCACAACGTTCACCAGTATATTAATGATAAATTTTTTTAAAAAACAACATTAACCAAAGTACCTGCAGGAACGCCTCGCTCCTGGGGCGGCCGAGCCACTGGAAGCCTCGCGCCCCGACGGAAGGCCGTCTCGGAGGCCGTGCTACTGCTCTACTGACTACACTTCCGCTCCCAACCTCGTCCAAGTCCTAGTGAAACCATAAACAAGGTGTGAAATAAACGTCACTCCACTTTAATAGTCTCCAGTATCATACACATCTGTTCAGAGGCGCCGGGCCTTCGTGCTGCAGGGGCCGCGGCCGCAGCGCAGAGGTCCCGGCTCGCAGCCTCCCGCAGTCCAGTGGTGAAGGGCTGCTCCTCCCGTCACACCCCCAGCTTCCTCTTCTGGTCGAAATAGGCATCGAATCTGGCGTGGGCATACTCCTGGGAGAGACGGACAAAGAGAAGCCTCAGCCAGGGCCACGCTGCCTGGCCCTGCCCACGCGGCCGGCCAAGAGGACCACAGCACAGGGTGGCCCGTGCTGCAGGCTGCTCTGAGGACACCGACTGCTGAAGCTCTCAGCACTGTCCCCACACAGCCTTATCTCAAAGCCAAGGGCAGTCGGCGCCACTCAGGAAGACCCCCCTCTACAACCCTGGCCCTGGGACAGATCACAGGCCATCTGCCCAAAGCAGTGAGGTCCTGGCACACGTGACAGCTCCTCCTTGAGCAAAGGCCCCAGAGTGAGGAGACAGGTCAAGGTTGGCTGCAGAGGACGCCCCTGGTTCTGGCCTCGCTGGCAGCTGTCAGAGTGCTACAGGGAGCGGAAGGGCTGGACCGGCTATGTCTGCGCCGCCCGTCAAGCTGCTCTTTCCTGGGATCACTGTCTGCCCAGCCATGTGCACAGCCCTTTCTAAGGACCCACTCCAAATCCAACTCTGCACTTCTAAGCACCCCGGGGGATTTCGCTGTCACTTTTTTTTTGTACTGGGGATTGACCCAGGGTGCCTGACCACTACCACGTCCCCAGCCCTCCTCTATATCTTACTTAGACAGGGTCTCACTAATGCTGAGGGCCTCACTGTGTGACTGAGGCTGGCTTCCTCGCTGCCCCCGGAACTGGCACTCCCACCGACCTGCCCTGTCACTGGCAGGCTGTCCTAGAGCAGCACACACAACCAACACGCTCCAGCTGGCTCTGGCTCCCGAGTGGCTCGCTCCGTCCCACGGCTGAGCTCTGGCTCTGGACCTAACACAGCACACCTGCCCATTAGTAAGCATCTGGGCTGCCTTCCGCTTAGGAGTCTTAGAACTAACGGTGCTGCTGGCCGTAGTGGTGCAGGCCTGGAATCCCAGCAACTCTGGAGGCTGGGGCATTTGGATCACAAGATCGAGGCCAGCCTTGGCAACTTACCACGCATGACCCTGTCTCAAAAAATAAAAAGGGCCGAGATATGGTTCAGTGGTAAAGTACCCTGGGTTCAAATCCCAGTATGTAAAAATTAAATTAAAAAAAATAAATAAAGGGTGCTGTGAGCATTTGAGCACCAGCAGCTGTGGCCTGCCTAGTGTGTGCAGGGCCCTGGGTCCCAGTTGCGGCATTGCCAAAGAAGAAAACGGGTGATGGAGCGGGAGTGGGGCACTTCCCTTCTGATGCACTCACTTGTCTGGCTCTCTGCATCTACAGGTTCCACATTCACGAACCAAAAATATCCAGGGAAAACCTGCATCTGTGCAGAATGTGTGGACTTTCCCTTGCCGTCCCCCAGGTCACTGGTGACCAACATACCCACAGCGTCGCGCTGTGGCACATGGGCCTCAGAGCCGGGACACGGGCGCCACGGGTCCTGGTGTGCTGGGGAGGGGTTCTGGACCCAGCCCGCAGACACTCCAGACAGCCCTCCTGCGCTTGCCCCTCTTATTGTGCTCTGCAGGACTGAGGAAATCTGCCTAGATCACAGAACTCTTTCCTTATAGAAGCTTAACAGTTGAGCGTTGACAAGTCCACCTAAGTTAACGGTCGTCATGGCATGGGGTCCAGGGCTTCTGTCTCCCACATATGACTCTGGTTGTTCCCACATCATTTGTGAAGTGAATTCCTTTGTGTGAGAGTGTGACTGTGGACTGAGCCCGGGGAGCTCTACCACCGAGCCCCATCCCTAGTCGGTTTTCTTTTTAGAGGCAGTGTCATGCTAAGTTGCTGAGACTGGCCTTGAACTTGTGATCCCTCTGCCTCAGCCTCCCGAGTAGCTGAGATTACAAGCAGCTGCCACCATGCCCAGGCATTCTTATTATGAATTCAATCTTGAAATGGCTATTTCTTATATCAGTTTTGGTCATTTTTATCTTCCAATGAATATCTTCATCTACATTGTCAAATGTGCTGGTACAGGGACTGGGCTGTGGCTCAGTGGTAGAGCACTTGCCTAGTATGTGTGAGGTACTGGGTTCGATTCTCAGCACCACATAAAAATAAATGAAATAAAGATACTGTGTCCATCTACAACTAACAATATTTTTAAAAAGTTTTTTAAAATGTGCTGTTCTATCCTTTACACTGCTAGAAGACCTACAGAGACACCTCCTCTCTGATGCCCTATGTTGGTATTGTGTCTTCTCTTTTTTTCCTTGTCCATTCTAACTTGGAATCCTTCTGCCTCAGCTTCCTGGGTCACTGTGACTGCAGAAGTGTGCCACTGCGCCCACTAGGGGTTTTCTAGACACCCTTCTATTCTCTAGAAATCCATTTTTTCTAGAAGTCAATTAAGTTTCCATTGAGAACACATCCTTTATTATTTCAATCCTTTAAACTTTATTAAGACCTGTTCTTTGGTCCAGCATACACTGTTCCGTACTCACGAGGAAGAGTGGTTCCTGCAGGTGAGTACTGATAAAGATCATCAGGTGAAGTGGGGCCAGTCACAGGTAAGCTGATGACTGCCCGCCTGCCCTTCACAGGAGCCGGGACATCTACTCTAACTGTGCACTTGCCTCCTCTCCTCTTGGTTTCATCAGTTCTGTTTCATGCCTTTTGCAAGACAGGTGGAGGCACACTTAGTATTTTACACCTTCTTGATGAACTGACGTTATTACAAAACACCATTCCCATCTCTGGTAATATTTTTCCTTCTGAAGTTGGCTTTGTCTTACAGTATCATCTGACCAGGACTCCAAATCTGCTTAAAAAACCCAAATTTCCTCTTATTTATTTGCCTAATGGTGTCTTTGCATTACCAAACCCTCTGCCAAGATAGGAGTAGAAATCGCCTTGTACCAGACTGAGAATGACAAGCAGCCCCACCCTGTCCCAAGGAAAGGGAGCCATGAGACCAGGCTTGTGTCGCATCCTCCCAAGACAGAGCCAGCGCAGAGCTTCTCCAGTGGTGGGAGTGGTGTGTCAAGGGCAGCCCTTCAGGTTAGAATGACAGCCTAAGCGGTACGAGCATGCCCGCATAAAGCAGGAGACCGGCACCGATACTCATCAGAAGCGCCAGCTTCCAGCTCCATGCTGGGCAGCACAGGCAGGCGTGAGGAGCGGACAGATGCACACTCCCTTGGCGGCACAGGGAAGCGTGCCGCACTCTGCCCCTTGGTCTCCCTCATGTCAGAGGGGTCCAGCTTTCTCCATGCCCATCAGACGGCAGGCCCACCCAGCACTCCTCTGAAGCCGTGTGGCAGAGCCCGTGGGCCCAGAGGTGAGGTGACCTCCAAAGGCAACAGCGAGAACCACGCTGTGCTGGTGCCACCAGGCCGCCACTTTGAGGTCACTTCTTCTAAGCACTCACGTGCACCACAGCATTTCCCGGGGGGAGATGAGCGCCGCCTCAGAACATACCATGTACCCAAATTCAATGGATGAGATCTTGGCCTGTACAATGGACCAAAGTCCCCAGAAGAAATGGGATGCGAGGGCAAACCTGTGATCACAGAAGAAACATGTGAGCTGCTTGGTGTCGATCCCGGCACCCATGAAGCCCCTTCCCATGGGTGGCTGGGAACGCTGCCTCGACCACATGTGGGATTACATGTCAGAGGACCCAGCGCAGGGGACCCGCAGTTGTCAACACACCCAGCTGCCTAGCTAGGGCATACCCGACCCTGAGAGCACGTGGACAGAGACTGTGGTGGCCTCACTGGGAAAGAATCCACCTTTGCCACAAGCATGACTGTGTAGGCAGCAAGTCAGAAGCCCTGCCGGCCCGTGGCCTCTCCCGCAGGCCCCGACACTGCTGCCTAACTCCGCCCGCAGGCCAGTCCCTCCCACACACAGAGAGGAAGGAAGGAGAGAAGCATGGGAGACTCACCATCTTCTCCAGTCCCCTCTGTCACCCTGAATCCAAGTTCCTCCTCAAACAATGCCTAAGGGTCATTTACATGACCAGCCCTCCCTCTGTGTCCTGGTGGTCTCTGGCCCACCTAGTCCCTTGCTGCCGCCCTTTCTTTAAGGTTCTCCTGTCTGCTTTTATTTCCACCACTTCCAGAAAGAACACAGGAGGGTCTATGAGCCGGGAGTGTCGCATGAGCCCAGTGGCAGCAGCCTTCCAAGGCTGGGTCCCGTCTGTGGCTGGACCTATCTCGCCTGCATGCTGAAACCAAAAGAACTCACTCTACGTCTCGGCCACCACAGGGAAGCAGAAGGTTCTACTCTGGACAAGGTCCAAGTCCTAGAGATAAGTGGGCATGAGGAAGATCCGCAATGCTCCTAACCGCAAGGAAGCATTCCAGACAGTTCACAGAGGCAAGCTGCACTCGTGGTTTCAAAGGAGGACCCTTACCTGTTAACTTCAAGCAACATGTCTTCTTCTATAGCAGATTTCTCTTCACTACTGAGGTTTTCAAAGTCATTTTGGAATGTAGTCAAGTAACTGGAAATAAAATGGAGCTTAAAAAAGAAGTAACTGCGTTAGGATCAATGCTGGTTAAAAGCAGATGCCGTTAATCACTGCGCGGAGCACACACGCGCACTGTGCCCACAGCCGTGCCCACAGAAGTCCTACTGGACCTGGTGTGGGGCGGTGGCTGCTAGCTCTGAAGCAAGTGATTCAGGTAGAATCATGTTTTTCTCTAATTAAATCCACAGGCATGTTTTTATTATCTGATCTCAAAGGTGGGTACACCTACTGCAGACCCCTGGCCACAGTAGCCTGCACTCCATGCAGGACTGCCAGGCGCGGGGCTCTCAGGTACCCGGTGCTGGCAGATATTCCCTTAGAGTAGAAGCCGGGCCGGACAAGACAAGTAAGTGCCCTCCTACCCTGAGAGGCCAAGATTATTTACACACGTGTTAATAAATGGGCCAACTCTAACTCTGGTTTGGAGGACAAACTGTTTGCCTGCAACAGTGCCAGGCATTAGAGGATAATGGGACGCACTCACACGGCTCACCCTGGGAACTCCAGAATGGCCAAACATTTAAAACTACTTCATCATGGATTAAAGAAAGGAAAGTAGGAGATTACCTCAAGAAACGCACAAAGGTCATCTGATAAAGATCCACACCCATATATTATCCTAAAAACTTTTCAGAAACTAGAACTAGGAAGGAATGTTTTAAGATTGACATGTTGCTGAGTGATTTTAGCCATTCGTTGGAGCGAAATCTCCTCTGACCGCCTCCCTGGCTAGCTTGTCAGTCCCAAGGGACAGCGCCCTGGCTCTGCGAGCCTAACTTCTCACCCGCCCCAACCACAGCTCCTCTGTCCAGGGTTACAGCTGGGCTCCCTCCCCAACCAAGCAGGCCCATGTCTCCTGCCCTTCCTTCTCAGGAATCCTGGCTGCCTGCCTTCGCACCCATCCAGGTCCATCCTCCTCAGCCTGAGATGTGGCCAGAAGAGAGCAGCTGCAGTTTCTGGCCACTCGGCAAGGCCACACTGAAAGACCACCCCAGGAGTGTGGGTCACCTCCTGAGGAATCCTTCTGAAGTGCAGCTCAGGACACTCCTGAGTGAGCTGAGGAGGCAGCGCAAGCACACCTGTCCTCACCCTGACCGCCGTGAGAAGCCCTGCTGCCACCAGCCAGGTTGCAGGATGCGAAGCCTTTGTGCAGTAGGGCATCCATAGGAGGGGGACTGCTGCCCCATATGCAGAGTTGGACTTGGCTCTCTCCTGCTTTCCCAGCTTCACCGCTACCTGCTGAGCCTGCACTCAGGCCTCAGGGTAGGCTAAGCCACAGGAGGGGGGTCCCAGAAGGAAACTCCCCAAGGAAACGATGCTCCCCCAGTATCCAGGAAAGGGATTGCTCATGCCAAAGGCATTCCTCCAGTTACTAATCATGGTGGACAGGACTAGGTCTACCGGCACTGTGAAACCAACAGAGCAAGGTTCGTGTTCCCCAGAAAGAAGCCGGAAGGCAGACTACGGGCTGGGCCTTGGTGAAACACTGGAGAGGCTACAGAGGAGGCCATGCTCCTCCCTGACAGAAGACAGGATCTCCAGCATGGGATCTAAAAGAAGCTGGACGGGGCTGGGCGGGGCTGGGCGGGGCTGAGCTGGGCTGCGGGGCTGAGCTGGGCTGCGGCTCGGTGGCAGAGCTCACCGAGCACTCGTCAGGCTCTGGGTTCGATCCTCAGCACCGCATAAAATTAAAAATAAAGGTATGTGTCCACCTACAATTAAAAAATATGTACATACAAAAAAGATTGAAAAGATAAAAGAAGCTGAACTGAAGTGTAAAGTTTGCACCCACATTTAACAGAAAATAACATTCTTTCACATAAGCAAAAGGGTTTGCCCTAACCATGACACAATTTTAAAAGGAGATCTTTAAAAACAAACATGTAACTCTAATTGCATAAAACTGATTTCTGTAACTAACTTATCAAGTCCATAAAAACGAATCTCTTACCTGTTGTTTTCTGGTGGGATACTTGAGAATGTTTGCGGTAAAGAAGGGGTACTTCTCATAGGTGTAATCATACATCCACTCACAGAAGTGATTCCCAATGTCAAATCCCCTGAAAGGAAGGAGGTGACACAGTGTGAGCACACCCCGGGGCCTCGGCTCCTCACCAAGAAGGAAGGGCAAGTCCGGAATGGGCTTCCCGAGGACGCAGCGCGTAGCAGCTCAGTGGACGGGCAGAGCGAAGCAAGTGGGTATCGGAACTGGCTGCTGAGGGCATAAGGACGCCACCTGGCTCACCAACCGCAGGCAGACATCTCTGCCACGGTGCTGAGGAAAGGAAGAGGCTCCGGCAGCAACAGGAAGCAGCGAGTTCTGTCCACAGAACCCTGGCCTGGAGCAGACTCCTGGGCAGAGGCCTCGTCTTCCAATGAGTGACGGCTCAGGTGCTGCCGTCACTCATTTTCTTCTCATACCGTTTCATACATGTGTCACAATAAAAACCAGCACTGAGAGTTAAGCCTTCGAGGCAGCATTACCTGTAATTATAACTGCTGTATTCAAAGTCGATGAGCATCAGCTTCTGTCTCTCAGCGTTCTCTCGGCCGTCCAGCAATAGGATGTTACCTGAAGAGAGGTGTGAGTAGCAAGACTTACGACAGAAGGCCCAAGTTCTCAGAGAGAAGGAGACTGACTCTTGTTCCCGTGGGGGCCCTGACTGACCAGTGTGGGTCCTGCGGCTGGAGCACAGGTGTGCTACCTGGGCTGGCCCCCCATGGAAAGACTCCAGACCCATCTATCCAGGTCCTGGTTGCCTCCCGGTACCAGGTGGCTCACTGTGGAGCACAGCCCGGCCTCTCCCCCGCTGTGGAGGACAGCACTTCTCAGACGTTTGGCACAGTGGCACACTGGAGCTGGATGACCAAAGCGCCCCCACTCACGCCCACCCCAGCAGCCCTGGGACTCAGCTGCTGGCAGTGGCTGGTGAGGGCACAGCAGGCGAGGGGCTGTCATGGTGTCCTCCACAGCTTCCACAGGCTGAGCCCTGAGGACAGCACAGGCAGCAACCCCACAGGGATGATTCCTTTGGCATGGAATTTTGGGCATGGGGTGGGTCAGCCGCCAGCCTGGCATGAACTTCAGGCCCGTGCTCCTGAGATCCAGCCCTCTACACCGTCTAGCATCTCAGCACCTGGACCAGCGGGCCCCCTGCTACCGACTGGCCTGTCTTCCCAGCGTCCCTGGCTGAGGGTTTCTAGGCTCGCAGGTACTGCTCCTGTATTCAGGAGCAATGCAAAGGGAAACTGGAGGCAGCTGCCCAAAGGCCTGAACAAAAGAAATGCACAGCTCACATCTCTATTGCCTCTTCCCTATCCATTCTGAGCCTCGCTGCTGCTGCTGGGCACTTTCTCATCTCCACCGAAGGTGTGGCCAATGCCCAGGGCCACACTGAACTGCCTGCACCCTGCTCCACTTACTGAGCCAGCAATGATCAGCCAATTCATCAAAGGTGTCTGCGCTCAAACTAATGGTTTACTGAAGCTGGGACTTGAGCAGGGACCAAGTGGAACTGAAAAGGAAATGCTAAGGCAGGGGCATCACTTGACCCAGGAGTTCCAGGCCAGTGGGGCAACACAGCGAGATACCAACTCCAAACAAACCAAACTGCTGAGCCTGGCAAAGAAGGGCCTGAAGTGACTAGAAGAACCAGGACAGCAAGGCAAGTGAGGCAAGGCCAGTAGCATCCGTGGGGACTGCACCACTAGGCTGGGCACATGCTCATCCCAGCCACTCACGAGGCTGAGACAGGACTATCCAAAGTGTGAGCCAGCCCGGCAAGTTAGTGACATCCTGTTTCAAAAGAAAAGAATAGAAAAGCAGTGGGGATGTAATTTAGTGGCAGAGCGCATCTGGATTCCAGAGGGAGGGACAAACTGGACACCACACTGGGTAAGACTCCGCGGTGGGAAGGGCGCTATGGCACTGCGAGTCTTCTGAAGCAGAGCAACCTGCAGTCATGAGCAGCGTGCCTGGCGTTCAGAAAAGATGGTCTGACCAGCTGCCTCCAGCTGCTAGGAGGAGAGGAAGGGCCTGTGTGGCTGACCCTGGTCCTTGACAGCTCCTACAGGATAAGGAAACCAGGGGTGCGCACCACACGGAGCCAAACTCGGACAGCACATGAGCCTTACAACAGTGAAGTCTTCTACTCCAACTCCCACGTTTACCGAATATTCCTTCAGACTTTTCTTCATGTAAACATTTTAACAGAAGTGGAATGATACTCTACATGTTTTTCTAAAACTTGCTTTCTTCTCTTAATATAGCCTAGAGATTTTTCTGTGGATATATGTAAAGCTCTTCCTCATTCTTTTTACTTATTTTTAATTTTTGGGTACTGGGGATTGATCCCAGAGGCATTTTACCACTGAGCCACATCTCCAGTCCTTTTTATTTTTTTATTTTAAAATAGGGCCTAAGTTACTTAGGGCCTTGCTAAATTGCTGAGGCTGGCTTTGAACTTGAAATCCTCCTGCTTCAGCCTCCCGAGCCACAGGCGTGCACCACTAGTTCTTTTTAATAGCTATCTATACTTCATTGTCACTGCAGCATAATCGGATGTATCTAATGCTCTTGTGGTGGCCAGCTGGCACTTACCACATATGGGGAACATACACACACATTCCGTCTGTAGCATAATGTGGCGACTTACCTTCCTGACAGTCATTGTGACAAAATACAACCGGAGACGGAGTAGATTCAAGCAGTGACCTGGAAAATCAAGGTTGTACCATCACTTGGCGAAGTTTTACATAAGGTGCCCACAGCCCTGCTGTCCCGCACACCAGTGCTTGCCAGCGCTCCAGCACAACACACAGCCTCTCTGCACTCCCAGCTCCTTCCTGCTGTGGGACAACTGCACAGGCTGTGGCTTTCCTGTCCCAGACAGGCAGACTCCTCTGTGTTGGTGTACTTGGGTACACATACCCTGGACACATCTCCTTCACAGCACTTTTGCGATTGACACCATGTCGTCACTGACTTGGCCTCATAAAAATGCCATCTTGGTCACCACTTCCTCAGCATCACACGGGCCCAGCGCAGCAGGGTGGCTGTACGTGCTGGCAGATGTGTGTGCACTCAGAGATCAGTCTCAAGATTCTCGCAGCTTCCCAGAGCTCAGGTTGAGCCATTTCTCTCATCTGCTTACACTCCCTGCCTGTACCGGCCCCAGACACTTTCCTGCCCCAAGACCAAACCACTTCTCTTCAAGTCGGCCTTTCCCATGAAGCCTTCCTGGAACATGAGAGATGAAGCAACTGCCTCTGTGGAACATCCCAGGCAACAAAACCCACCTGTCGCACTCACCCTGCAAAACCAGCAAGAGAGGCCAGGCTCAGGGCGTGCTGAATCAGCACCAACTGACGACAGTTCTTGTGACTACGACTAGCTTCATTTCTGGACAGATGTGCTCTGTCAGGAAAGAAGTCAATTCTCACCTGAGGTTTTCCAGTTCCAAAGGCAGATTGAAACTCAGGAGCTTGTGGAGCTGTTTGATTCTGGACTCCCCAGTAAATTTAATCCTCAACACTTGATTTAGGTATCTGTTAAGGAAGGTGGAGCTTCAGAGCCTGGTTCTCAGCTGCACAGTCCCAGTCCCAGGGGAGCCCTCTGCTGTCCAGGAAGGAGGGGGAAGGGTGGTGACCGAATTCATGGTATCCTGGGAAGCTGGTTCTGCCCCCGCCCTGTGGGACAGCATTTTTGCCAAGTTGTCTTTCCTGGTTCAGGAATTAATTGCTCCATGCAAGACAAACTTACCCGTGAGACAAACACCACCCTGAGGGCCGGCGTACAAAGGGCCTCAGCCTGCCCTGGTACAAAACTAAGCGAGGGCCAAGCCATCGGACCACTTACTTTTCCATTGTTCCAAAAAGCCATTTTGGTTCCTTATTGAATGGCATTTTCATACCATGAAATGTGGCCATTTTCTCAGCTATTTCTGCAGAAATATCTGGCACACTTAATTCTTCAGTGTCTAATCGCCGACTCTGAAAGAAAAAGGGAGTTAAAAACTGACATTTACCTGCTAATCTAAAAAATGTGAAATCGCACAATCTTAAGAACTAGAAGTTAATTTTTGTAGAGCATGTCAGTCTCACCCAATTAACAACATTCTCTTCAGAGGGGACACTCTGCCCTGACAGATGGTGACCCAGCAACTGCCACAGCAATTCCACAGACAGGCCAGGCCACCTCCCAGGGTCTGTTTCCTTATGAACCTTTTTTAATTATAAGGAAGTCCTTCCTTAAATGTCCATGAATCTGCAGTCAGCGAGCCTGCCCTCTACCTCACGGCGCCAGCGTCCACGCACGGCACCAGGAGCCCAGTTCTCAGCGGTGTGCTCAGCTGGGCTCTGCTCTGCCCGCACTGGCGGGATGGGGTGCTGGTCAGAACCAGTGCTGACCAGGAAGTACCATGGGGTCAGGAAGAGCCAGGGCCAGTGATTCCTACTGTGTGACTACACCTGGTCTGGCAGAGAGCAGGCTTGGCAGGCCACACAGAACAAGGTGGCAGTCACAGAGGATGCCCTCAGCCTCTTGAGGCTGTGATGCCCCCGATGCAGCCCGTGGCCATGCTTGGTCGGCGGCTCTTTCAGTGTGCTCAGGGAGCCTCGAGGCAAGGAAGACTCTGCACCTCATCCACACAGGCTACTCCCCTACTGACCCCAAGGGACGTGTCTCCAAAGGCACAACAGAGCAGGCAAGGGGCAAGGGGCGTGCTCCCCACTTGGACAGTGCACCTAACCCAGGTGAGTCCTGACAAATGGCAGGTGCTGTGTGCTGAGAGCACTGGAGGCACAGGCCCGATCTCCACCCAGCCCGGGAATCCTTTCCACGACATTCTCTACAGCCATGCCACCATCGGGACAGGGAGCTCAGCCTCCAGTGGAGGATGCTCGGGCTTCTTAAGGCACCTCATGAGGCTTTCAAAAAGGCCAGCACAGTCATATGCCCATCAAGGATGGAAACACTCCCAGAAATGTGTGGTTCCGTGACGTCACTGTCGTATGAAGGGAAGAGTACCGACCAACATGCCAAGCCGGCGAGATGCACCTAGGCTGTGCGGTCCAGCCTCTGCTCTAGGGCTGTGATGACCAAAGCCAGATTACGTCAGGCACCAGAGAGCATGACACGACCACTGGGCGTGTGGGTAGGGGCTGCTGCCAGCCTGAGGACCACTCTACAGTGCTGCTCGGTGGAAGGCGGAAGTGCTAAAGCAACCATGAACAGTACACCAATAGGTGACAGTAACACCATGTACTATCAAGTCCCGTGTGTATGAAAGCACGTTTGAGATGGCTGGCAGCACAGTAAGTGTGTTTACTTCGACATCGCCACCAATGTGTGAGGTGCTACACTCTGACCCAATACCACCCAGGGGCAGAAATCCTCCCACTGCATCGTCACCTTCTGGGACCACTGTCATACACGCAGTCCACTGCTGACAGTGTTACGCAGCACATGGCTGGAATGTGCTGTGGAAAATTTGAAGTTAACCTGCTCGGGTTGGGGCTGGGGCTCAGTGGCAGAGTGCTTGCCTGGCATATGTGAGGCCCTGAGTTCAATCCTTAGCACCACATAAAAATAAACAAATAAGATAAAGACATGCTTGTCCTTCTATAACTACAAAAATATATTTTTAAAAAAAATTTTTTTAAAGTTAACCTGCTCAAAGATGAACAAATCTCAGTATCTGCTCCTTCCTCAGCAGACAGAAAGAGAAGTGGAGATTGTCATTCGTAGGGGTTATTAATCTCACATGGCTCTCTGAAAGACAGCTACAGGAATCCCAAAGGATGGGATCCATCAATCCAATGCGGTGGCCAAGAGTAAAACAAGAAGTAATATACGACATTAGTCTGAAACAAAATGCAATTGTCATTTCTGTGGGTCAAAACCAGTCCCATGTTGGCAGTTTCACGTGGTCCAACCTAGCGTTTTAACAAATCTCACCAGGCAACCCGGGAGGGTCGCAAGTTCGAGGTCAGCCTGAGCAACTCAGCAAGATACGCAGCAACTCAGCAAGACCCTGTCTCTAAATGAAAAATAAAAAGGGCTAAGGATTAGCTCAGGGCTAAAGCAACCTGAGTTCAATCCCTAATATTAAAAAAAATCCCCACTGTGGTGAGGTATAGTGTGGCACAGACTCATGACCCTAGCTGTGAGGAAGCAGAGGACAGAGGTCACATTGTGAAGCCAGCCCGGACAATTTAATACGATTCTGTCTCAAAATTAAAAACAACAACAGACTAACCAAGTGAACAACATATAAACTCAGAAGAAAGGTAAGATAAAGTGTCAGGCTCATCAGGGTACTCCCAGTTATTCGGGAGGAACACGAGTTTGAAACCAGCCTCAGCAACGTAGTGAGACCCTGTCTCAAAATAAAAAACAAACAGGAGTGCTGAGGAGTTGCTCAGTGGCAGGGTGCTTGCCTAGCATGCTCAAGGCCCTGGTTTCAATCCCCAACACCACAAAAAACAAAAACAAACTCCACCATGTATTAAGTTGTGTGCACAAAGCACACAAAACTTTCTAGGATCTTGGGATCAATTCCACAGATGCCACAACCTGTGTTCTGCTGCTGCAAGACTCTGTCTAAAAAAATATTAAAAAGGGCTGGGGATGTGGCTCAGTCGTTAAGTACCCCTGGGTTCAATTCACAGTACCAAAATAAACAAATAAATTAATTAAAGGTACTGTGTCTAACTACAACTAAAGCATTTAAAAAAAAAAAGTTTCAGCTTGCAAGCACAAGGCCCTGGGTTCAATCCCCAGCACCGCAAAAAAATAAATAAATAAGGTATTTAGGGGGAAAGAAAGCTTCAGGAGACTAAGAAAAGGAAAATAATCCTGACTGCTTGGAGACAGAGGATTTGAGGAATTTGCCAGGCATGTGGGAACAGAGGGACAGGGCAGGAGAGACCCTCCGAGTGGAAAGGCCAAAGTGAAGGGCAGATGCTGAAGAGGAGGGACTAGAGACACAGCAAGCGTGCTGGGAGCCCAGATGCGCCACCAGCAATTTCTAAAAGAAGGCCCCAGGCCAGGTGTGGTGGCCCACGCTGTAATCCAGCAGCTCAGGAAGCTGAGACAGTAGGATTACAAGTTCAAAGCCAGCCTCAGCAACTCAGCAAGGCTCTGAGTTACTCAGAGAGACCCCGTCTCAAAATAAATGAGGTTGGGGATTGGTCCAGTGGTGAGGCAACCCTGGGTTTAATCCTGGTACCACAGAAGGCCCCAGAAGGTGACAGAAATTAGGGTGGAAAGAGGAAAGCTTACAGGATAATGGAAAGGTGACTCTCACATATTTTAAAAATATTTTGTAGTTGTCAATGGACCTTTATTTTACTTATTTACACATGGTGCTGAGAATCAAATCCAGTGTGTCGCACACGCCAGGCAAGTGCTCTCCTACTGAGCCACAACCCCAGCCCTCGCATATATTTTTAATTTGAAAGACCGTGTCTGTAGGAAAGAAAGAGGTTCTGATATACACCCCACACAAAATAATAATTTATATATATTTATATATATATAGTCTGTATTATTTATATATACATATATATATATTTATATATATATATTTATATATATATAAATATATATATATATTTATATATGTATAGTCTGTATTATTTCTGATCCAGTTTAATAACACAGGTCACAACCCACTTATTCAAAGCCACAGCTCAGGTTCTTTCCATGATGAGACAAGGAATCCACCTCTGTCTGTGGCGCATGTCAACTGACCATTCACACACACATCTTACCGGAATGAACTGCTCCAATCGGCCTTGGGGAAAGATGCCATAGAGTTTTGGCCCAAGTGACCTCTCTGCGAGAATGGCAAACATAACGCTCTCCAGAACCATAGCCTCGGCCCCCTAGAACAGAGGGCAACAAACCAGGTGTTACTGAGTGCCTGCACCACCCAGGCATCTCTTGATGGTGTCCTCCTTTCCTCCCACTATGATGAGACACAGACTAGCACCATCGTCACCCCATATGATAAAAATGAAGAAACAGGTCTTGTCATCTGTAGGACCCATGCTTGCAAGCATTACACTACATGATATTCAAAATTCTGTTTTAATTTAGGTCACTGATCCAAAAATAGAAAAAAATCTATTGAGCATGGCTTCTATTTAGTTCACAGCCCATATGAGTCTTGCCCTCAGCCTCTGACCAAAGACCACACCACGCCCACTTGGTGAGAGCCGACGTGCTCTGCAGCAGACAGTCCCAGAGAAGCAAATGATCCGAAGGCCTTCTGCCCGCTGAACTGCCCTGTGGACCAAGGAAGTTTGAGAATTCCTGATGCGGGTCTGGGTTCTAGAGCTTTTTGGTGCAAAACACAGACTGGCACGCAGCACTCTGGGTTTCTAGCTTCAGCCTTCTTCCCAACCCGCTCCTCTATGGCTGGTCTTCTTGCTAAAAGCTCTAGGAAGCCTACAGGTTTCCAACTGCAGTCCTATGATTCACGTGGGATCTATAATCATCTTGCCTTCAAAGCTCATCCATTTGTCTCATTTCAAAATCATTCCTCAGTCTTTTCCCTTCAACAGTTCAATGCAGCAGAAGAGCTTCCACCCTGGCGTGAAGGGGTGAGGCAGAGTCCCTCCCAACCAGGAGTCCTAGGTCTCCTAGAGAGCTTTTGCCAATGGCGGTCCCTACGCCCTAATGGTGAGTTTCTGCGTTGACCTGAGTAATGGAGGAGCCAGCAGGGATACAGATGACGCACCTTCCGTCTGGCTAAGAAGTGTGCCCTGGGGAACGCGACCCCAGAGGAACACTGTTCAACGTGCTCACATTACAAAGCCAAGTCAAGAGACTAAGAAGACAAGTTCCTTCAGAGTGACGGAGTACTACAGTGAGAAGCAAACGAAAGAGAAAGGCTCCTTTCAAAGGACATCAGGTCACACTGGAGAGTCACTCGGTCACTTAACATGTGGGGAAAATGGAATGCTTGGTGATCCCCCACAATTACAGTCTAACCATCATTCTATATAATCCCAACAATTATGGTATAACCATCACCTTGTGAGGCTCAATCTTTATTATTCAGTTCATTCATTTGCAAGTTTTTTTGTACTGGACAACACAGATGTAGCACTGATTTGATCAAGTTAATGAATTTTAGAGTAGGATTTGATCAAACAAGTTTTATTGCTTAAATCCTTAAAGAAAGACGATACCTAATCTCTCTAGTTGGCAAAATGTCCTCCATCACTCACTGATCCTCACAGCACCTGTTCAGAAGGCAGAGTCACTGTGGGCCCAGCACTGGAGAAACTCCCAAGGAAGCTCACACCAAGGCTTGCAAAGAGGCCTCTGCTTCAATATCTGCTCCACTGCTGCCATGGGCAGTGCGCCCTGGTGTCCAGGGACTGCAGGCACCTCCCACACTGTATAAAACGCAAAAGCAAACAGAACCTGGGAGGGCGTTGAAGGACAAGAGGATCCGGCCTCGGCCGGCAGAGCAGGCCATCTGCCACCTGTAGACTCTCCCATGCACTCCAACTCTCCAATCACTTCCAAGAGGAGAATCAGGTCATCCAGAACTCTGTCAGGATTGAATGCGTTTTCCACTCTCCTACCTTTGTTTTTGTACCAGGGATTGAACCCAAGGACACTTAACCACGGAGCCACATCCCTAGCCCTTTTTCATTTTTCATTTTGAAAAGGATCTCACTACCTTGCTTAGAGCCTCACTAAGTTGCTGAGGCTGGCTTTGAACCTGCACTCCTCCGGCCTCAGCCTCCTGAGCCACTGGAATTACAGGCACGTCATGCCACACCCAGCGCAAATGATAAAGTAATCAAGATGAAGGCTATTAGGGTGGGAACTGTATATAAGACATACACATATACAACCTGAAATACCCATGAGAGTTTCAAACTGAGTCAATCTGCTTGAGTTAAATCTGCTTTGTGGCCCCAGTAGGTTCAGCATTCTGCACACCATGCCCACTCCAAACAGAGGCTCTTGGAGTTGACTTTATTTACATGGGGCAGCACGGTACCTGGGGCCTGGACTGATGTGCTGTCCGGACTCTTCTTCAGAGCTGAGTCAACCCATGCCCAGAAATGATGCTGAGATGAACAGAGACTTACAGAACCTCCCAGTTCTCTTCCTGCCGCTTTTAAAAGTGTAAACAAAAAAATCAGTTCTTATGTAATTCCACAGTTTGGTATTTGTTCACAGCAGGAGGGTGGGGCACAGTGGGTAGAGGACAGAATCTATGGACCAAGAAAATGAACAAAAGACCAAGACACAAGCAAGAAGGACGGCGTAGCTGGGAAGGACGGCCGTGGGTGCCTGCGGGTTGCTCTGTGAGCACTAGTCTCCAAGCCCGTCCTGCGCACAGCTGAGAGCAAGCGAGCGATGACAGGCCTGCGTCGCACCCTGGGCCAACTGCAGGCCCTGCAGCTGGCCCTACTTCTTCAGAAGAGAACAGTACTTCAACTATTTACTCTGGCTTCAGAAATAAAGATTCACTGAGCCGGGCACGGTGGTGTGACCCTATAATCCCAGCAGCTCAGGAGTGAGGCAGAAGGATCATGAGTTCAAAATCAGCCTCAGCATATTAACAAGGCCCTGAGCAACTCAGTAGACCCTGTCCGTAAAGAAAAAGGGCTGGGATGTGGTTCATTGGTTAAGCACCCCTGGGTTCAATCCTCAGTACCAAAAAAAAAAAAAAAAAAAAAAAAAGATTTATTCATACATTCACCCCAGACACCCAGACACATTTATGAATAATGTTTACCACAAACCTGGCACTGTGCCAAGTAACAGGTAAGGGGGGCCAAGACTGTCAGGTCTGTGCCTGCACAGAGCTCACACTCTAGAGAGGGGCAGACGAATAGTGGACATAACCACAGACAGGCTCATGAGCTGCCACTGGAGGGACAGAGGGGCTTTATGGCTGGACAGTTATATCTAAGAAGGCCCACAGGGTGAGGAGGAGCCAAGAGCAGTCCTCAGGCAGAGGAGTCTGGTATATTCAAGGAAGCGGGAGGAGAGAGAGTAGCCAGAACAGAGGAATCAGGGGAAAGGGGACAAGAGCAGCCTGCAGAGAGGGCTGGAGTTTAGGAAAGACCTGGGTTGAAGAATCAAATTCTAAGTCCTAGTTGGGCACACCTGTAATTCCAGTTACTTGGGAGCAAGCTCAAGGCCAGCTTGGGCAACTTGATGAGAATATGTCTCAAAATAAAAAAACAAGAAAGGGCCAGGGGTGGTGGAACACACCTGCAATCCCAGCAGCTCAGGAGGCTGAAGCAAGAGGATCGCAAGTTCCAAGCCAGTCTCTGCAACTTAGCAGAACCTGTCTCAAAATAAAAAAATTTAAAGGGCGGGGGGCTGGGATGTGGCTCGGTGGTTAAGTGTTCCTGGGTTCAATCCCTGATACCAAAAATATAACAAAAACTCATTGTACTGGACGAGCTCACCCAGGCACAGAAGAGGAAGAACCAGTGCTAGGACTGAGAACTCCCACCATTTACAGCAACAGCTTCCAAACTGACTGCCCCACAGTACGAAGGCCTTCCAACATCAACCTGCACACATGCTAGATGTTACACACAGCAACACTCATCCTCACAACAGGGTAGCCCTTCCTAATATTTTCTACTCCATTTCATTTCAAAGTCAAGAAGCCAGGCACAGTGGTGTGCACCCTGTAGCCCCAGCTACTTGGTAGGCTGAGGCAGGAGGATGGCTTGAGCCCAAGAGAGTTAAAGGCCAACCCGGGCAACACTGGTTGACACTGACAGCTCAAAAAAATAAAAAATAAAAGGAACAAAAATGCATACGTTTCATGCCCCATTAGAGATTTACAACCCACCACTGGATCAACTGACTGGGTAGCAGGAAGCAGAACAGGGCAGTGGGGGGCTGGCAAGGGAGGTGAGGCGTCTGCCATCATGGAGGAGGGGGTGGTACTGTGTCAATGCTGCTAAGGTTCAGACAGGAAGAGAGGAGAGAGGACACTGGACCTGGCAAGGTGGAAGCTGCTGGTGATGAACACAATGTCTCAAAGGAGCCGTGGGGCAGGTGAAGAGGACTGGGGTGGGAGTGAAGGGGGATAGAAGCGAGGGGTCTAAATGGACTCTCACTTCCATCTATACTGTTATCATTTATTCAAAACACTTAACACCCGGTAATAAGAATGCTGGCATGTGAGCCTCTGGAGAAGACGTCACCGCAGGTCTGTATGACTTCATTCCAATCACAAGGAAGGAGACTTATAAACCAAGACTGAGAGGACATTCTCCAGAGTAACTGACCAGCATTCTTTCCACGTATCAAGACTGTAAACAGGAAGAACTGGTATAGGCTGAGAAAGACCAAGCAGAAACCACCTAATACAATCCTGGGAAGATGACTAAGCCCTAGGATGGAACAAAAGAAAGCATTAGCAGGGCTGGGGATACAGCTCAGGTGGTAGAGTGCCTGCTCGCAAGCACAAGGCCCTGGTTCAACCCCTAGCACCACCAAAAAAAAAAAGAAAGAAAGCATCAGGAAAAAAATCTTTGGAGATTCAAATAAGATCTGGTCTGGTTATGACTACTTTGGTCACCGTGCTGTGGCTATGTAGAATGAGAACCCCAGGGGAGCCAGGGAAGGGTGCCTGGGAACTCTCTGCACTACTTTTGTAATTGTTCCAAGTCTTTTTTCTGAAAAAGAAGACCGGGAAGTAAGGAAGCAGAAACACAGACTCTGCCCCACAGAGCTGCGGGGTCCGGCAGTACCCTGCACGCCCAGGCCCCGGGTCCCACCCTCAGCACCAGAACCACCACCACAAACCCCAGCCAATAAGAATGAATGAAGATTGAAATATATATTTTAAAAAAAGAAAAGAAAAGAGAAATCTTGTCAGGAACAAGAGCAGAAACTAGGTGGGAGCAGGGAGGGCACCAGCACAGAGAGTGCTGTTACCCAGAAGTGAAGGGGACAACAAACTAGGACGTCAGGTTCCACAAGGAAAGGAGGTCACGTATGGGGCACAGAACACCCTTGAGCAGCAACAGTCAATGGCAAAGTGCCAATGCACGGGGCCTGTGGTAGACAGATGAGGGACAAGAGATTGGCAGCCGTCAAGAACCATGTTCTAGGGGCTGGGGCTGGGGCTCAGTGGTAGAGCACTTGCCGAGCATATGAGAGACTGAGTTTGATCCTTAACGCCACATAAAAATAAAGGTATTGTGCTCCATCTATAACTAAAAATTATTTAAAAAAAAAAAAAAACAGGTTCTACTGCCCACTGAAACTGGAGTTGGGGGGTCTAAAGAGCACTCAGCTGTGGAATGGACCTCCCAGATCCAGAAGCAGATCCTAAACTACTGGAGAAACTGGACAGGTCCCAGCAGAGGTGTACGCCCTGAGGCTGGGACCACGGCCCTGGAGTCAAATCACCCTCCCAACTACGCCCTTTTTCTGCAGCAGCCCTGGCTGCCTGGACACAGCACGGAGGTGATGTGGCAATGGCTGGGCCTGGCTCAGCAGGGTGGGGGCTTAGAGGAGAGCAGGGCAGAAGGCACGAGGAGAACGCTGAGAGCACATGGAAGGCAAGGACTGTGGCAGCAGAGCTGGGTGCTCTGCCGGGCAGGACAGATGAGGAGACCAGAGGGCTGGTGGGGAGCGAGAGGGTAGCTGCTACCCACCTTCTGAAATGGAGGTTTTGATGGCAGCCAGAGAACTGTAGAGGCACCCAAGTAGGCTGGGAGGTCAGCCAAGTGGGCTGTTGAAGTTGGCCTGCCTTAAGGGACATGGCTTCCCATGGGAGAAGATAACAGGAGGAACAGAAGGAAAAGGCTATTAGGGATGAGGAGGTCCAAATGCAGAGGCCAGAGAATGATGAAAAGACCAGAACGGATTCAAACTGAGCTGCGGACTGGTGTCTCCAACACATAGTAATGGGACAGCCCGGAGACAAGAGCTACCAAGTGGGAAGAAGGGACAGCACCAAGCATGAGCCTCAAAAGGACAGGGGTTTCTGATGGAGGAGAACTGCTTAGAAGCAGGGAGGAAGGAAGAGGACGACATCAGCCCCACCGGTGGCACAGAAGCACTTGGGAGGTGATGGGTGGCCACCAGAGAGGGCCGTGAGCGAAGGTCCTCCGGGACAGTGAGGCTCTGGAAGAATGTTCAGAAAAGGGGGTTCTGCAAGCCAGGATGGGAGACTCAAAGGGGCTCAACAAGAAGACACAACCACCTCCTCCACGCTCACTGCCAACCACCGGATTCGTATGCAAACTCACACTCCCTGAGGTTTCTAGGAGGCTCCGAGGAGGGGGAGCTGTGGCATGACCTACGGTGCAGGAGGCAGGCCGTGCATGCGCACCAGCAGGTGGAGCGGATGTGCCCGAGAGGTCCCGGGCAACCAGCACTCCACAACAAGGCAGCTATCATGGTTGCAGAGAGAATGAGACGCAGCAAGACACTCTCCACGTTTAGAACCTTGGGGCAGATGGAAGATCACGTCACGCTGACCACCACACATGCGTGCCCCCTTCCCAACAAGTCTACACGCAGGGGATACGACATTCAAAGGGCACTCCCAGGGGATGGGGGTGTAGCTCAGTAGCAGAGCACAAAGCCCTGGGTTCAATCTCCAGCACCTGGTGTGGGGATCCTCACCCCAGACTCCCTACTTCTAAGCCTCTACACTCCATGTGTGCACAGCCCCCCACCGCATGCATGCATTTCAGTGGGCAAGGGGTCATTTTAGCTCACAGTCTCTTGAGTCTAGGGAGTCTTTCCACCTGGCTAACATACACAGGAACAAACTCTGCTGTTTCCTTTCCAGGGAAAGGGGCGACTGTTAAAATGGCTAGGCACTGACCAGCTTCCTGATGAGAAGCATGGGAATGGCTGAAAGGGGTGAGAGACGCTGCAGCAGTGGAATCCAGGTGCCTCCACATCAGAGTATCACACACAAATGTCACCCAAAAGCTCCACCTCTCAGCATCCCAAACGCTTGTTTAGAAAATGCTGCCATAAAAGACATCAAACATCCACTATCTGCACACCCTCAAGAGGAGTTAGGAATCCCCACTGCTTGCTCAGTCTCAGGGAGGTGGCTCCCAATATACCATCAGCTCTTCCCCTAAGGACAGATGAGGATTTTTCCAAGGCAGGTCAGAGGCACTGCCGAACTGCAGCGCAGCAAGGTCGCCTGACACCAGTTTACCTCTCATGCAGGTGCAGAAGGGACTGAATTACTTACTTGAAATTCATTTTCTTTCTGAGCTTGTTCGGATCCCTCTTTATTACAGGACCTCTATGAATGAGAAAAAGCAAACACTTCCGGTGAGATGGAGAACACTGAGCAGACACAACTCTGCAACCACCAGAACAGTACGGCTTACGGAACATCAGAGATCTTTACCAAGGGCTTCTCAGCCCGCCGTGGGACCGGCGTAGCCTAAAGGCACCAGCAGCCTCCAGCACTAGCACCAATGCCTTAGAAAGTGCTTCATCTCTTTACAAGAAAAGGGATGCGCCAAAAGAACCGTGCATCTCATGGCCGTCCCAGGTACCTTTCACAATTTCATTGTTAGAGGAAAGTCACTAGACAGCACTCTTCCAATCAGGCCTTCTAAAGAAAAGCACAGGCCAAGGCTCTCACCAATTTAGTTACGGGGTTCTTTCAAGCCAACCACAAGGACTGGGGTATCAACACACCCACGGATGGCTGTGGTCAGCACAGAGCATGGAAAGAGAAGAAAGCACTGTGCAGGCAGGACACCTGGCATGGCTCTGCGCACCTGCCACTCCCCCAGACTAACCCTGCTGGTGCAGCTGGTCACAGCTCCAGCAAAAAGAGGACAGGGTAAAGTTAATAAAGTCCCTAAGTTATCTTATATACTAATATATTAAGGTTACTTTTACATTACTTTCCTCAATGAAATTGCAAATTATTGGTAACAACATACTAGACCATCAACTTCCACAAGCAGCTCTGAGGCTACATTCTTTCTTCATGGCACAGAGCACATGTATCTTCAAAGCAACCCCCCCGCAACCCCAAGTGCTTTAAACCCTCATAGTACCTTAAATGAGGGACTGGGGTAAAGTCAGAAAGAAACTTAAGGATAATATCAAAATTTTATACTCAACTATTGCCTCTAAATTTGTTATTTGTTACAATTAAAGTCTGTTTAAGCCAGACCCAAGAGGAATCCTGTAAAGGAAACCTCTTTAAAAGAAGAGGTTGGTAACTTAAGGTAACATATCTTGACCATCCCATGGAAACATACCTTTCCATTCCACAGCTTTATCAAAAACACCTGTACCAAGGGTGGAAAGTGTGGACAGGAAAAAAATGCCACGTTAAGCAACACCAGCTACTCTAGCAGCGTTCAAAAACCTCGAGACTTCAGCAAACACTCTCACCCATCATACACGGAACAACATTCCACAGACACTTGAATGCATGTCATGTATAAACAGTACATGTTTATCTTACTCAGTATAAAAGTAAACAAAAATAAACATCCATGTTCATAAAGCTATCTGCTAAAGGCTTCTAACACTTGCATTTAGACATATTCATTAATATCTGTAACATACAGTTAAAAGTACATTTGGTACAAAGTACAGAAAGTACAAATGAGGATATGTGATGTTTTCATTTGTGTAATCTGCATTTCTCTGATGAAAAGATGTTACAGGTTAAATCCCGTTATAGTGAACACTATAAAAAATCAAAATATTAAAAAAAATACCGTTAGCCATCTGCTGAGGATTCAGTGGATGACGTGATGAATGGGGGAGGAGTCGCTTGCCATCTGAAGCTCTCCTCCCTCCTTAGCTGCAGAGCGCTCCCACGGCTGCACTGTTTCCTTAGACTTATGGCTCAGTGACCTCTCTTGGGTGGCCTGTAAATTCCTGAAGAACAGGGACTTCACCTTTTATTGTTTTGTCTTCCCCGAGAAGCACCAAGCAAATTCTGATGCTTGTTACACTTGTTATTCACTCTAAGTGAATAAATGAACACTCCTGCACTGCGAAACACAAGGCAAACAGGTCCAAGGAGCAACCCAGCACTGGGGCAAGTTCACACCCACGTTCCCAGTAGTGGGGAAACTAGCTGCAGTGTTAATTAGGATGCTGAAAGGGGCTGAAATGCCCCTTGAAAAATTCTTGTGCTTTTTTCCCCAAGTAAAATTAGAAACAGATTTGTCTGTATTGGGGTTTGAATCCAGGGCCTCACACATGCTAGGCCAAGTGCTCACCCACTGAGCTACACCCCCAGCCTAAATCATATAATCAGACATATTACATATTAATGCTTTGTACAGAAAGCTTTAAGACAAATAAGAAATTTGGATATACTACTGAATTTTGTTGTAACGGGATTTGACCTGCACAAAATTCTAAACGACTATGGTTATTCCTAAGCTGTTATTGTTCTAACTGTATCTTCTTAGGGAGATACAGTTAATGGATTATTTAGCTAACAGAAGTCCCTTTCCCTGTTTAATGGTGCTCTCAAAAGCAAGTCACCTTATCCCAGGTTATAAACTGGCTAATGATTTGTTTCAAAGTCCCAAGACCACTCCTTTTTAATATATTATTACCAGAAATGGAGATAAAAGTCATTCATTTTTTCCCACCCCTAGCAGTGCCACCCCACCCCAGTGGCTGCATGACTTATTCAGTAGTAAGAGCACCATCATGAAGGCAAGATGGACTTCTGCAGTACCGACCCAAGTTCTGTTTCCTCAGTACAGAATGGCAGGGGCTCTCCGGCTATAAAGGAGGAGAGCAGGCCCAGGAAACCTCGAGCCAGGGAGACAGCTGGTGGAAAGGCAAGCAGAGGCTGCTCCTAGGCTCAGACCCACTCACTGGGCCAAGAGAGGTCAGAGCACCCTCTCCGGGAAGATGGGAAGCAAAATACATTTGGGGACTTGGGGAATTTTACTTCAGTGGTAAAAATTTATTTGAAGCAAATATTAAGATACATTGTATAAATATTTAGTATGACTTTAAACTTTCCTCTAACTTGCAAATTAATAAAAATTTTCTTTTTATACGTTATAAGACTAAAATGTTTCACATTTATTACAAATTTAGACATTGGTTATTTAATATCAAATAATGCTGTGTGTGTGTGTGTGTGTGTGCGCGCGTGTGTTTCTGCAGGGGTTCAAACCCAGCCTTGACCATGCTAAACTCAAGTTCTACCACTGAGCTACATACACCCCAGTCCTAATCTTTTTATATGAATATTATTATTAGTCTTTTTTTTAATGATCTTATATTGATACAGACTGAAATATTTATGAGAGAAACACTCTGATGTTGGTACTGCCTTCGAAATAACCCTGGGGAAATGGATGAAACAGATGAAGGAAGGTGCCTGCCAGGAGACATGCGTAAGGACACCTGGGGCTCACCACTCTTCTAGTCTACTTTTGTGCTTATCTGGAATTCCCCAGAATAAAAAGCTTTTCTGAAATTTCAAGACCTAAGAAATTAAAACATCTCAAAAATACATAAAGATACCCAATTCTATCAATATACTAAAAAATTCTGAATTATAAACCTGAAATAGGTAAATTGTTATAAATTTATTTTAAAAAAGACAAAGCTATTCTACCACTGGCTTTCTCTTAACCTCTTCATTTCTTATTTTTCTTTCTTTTTCCACAGTGCCAGATTAAACCCAGGAATGCTCTACCACTGAGTTACATCCCACCCTTTTTAATTTTTTGAGACAGGATCTTGCTAAATTGCCAAGGCTGGCCTCAAACTTGGGATCCTCCTGTCTCAGCCTCTCAAAACAGTGGTATTGCAGGCATGCACCTGGCTGGCTAGTTCTTAATAAAAGGTTCCTCTAATGATAATACAGAGGGTTTATGACTATAATAAAACCCCGTTTGTGAGACAAAACGAAGTAGCACATCACTTTTCCTTAGATGTGGGTATGTGAATATAACTAAATCAGTAAGAGCAGCAAGTAGTTATCTGAGACATCTATAAAATGTCCTTAGAGATCTACTACCACATGAGCTGCTCTTGCGCCAGGCTGGAAAAAGAATGACATGTCATCAAATAGCATAATAAACTGGGAATGTGATTTAAGAAATCAAATCACTGTCAATTATAGGCAACGTCATAAGAACATAACCACTATGTCACACACAATGGTAGCTACAGAAGTAAAGTGAGACATGGAGGAGTGCCCCAGACAACACTCTACTAGGACACACTCTTTCCCTATCACCCTGTCCCCACCACACAGGGGCTACATGGATCATTCAGCTAGGAGCTCTTCCAAAGGTTCTCCTTAAAATATAAATTTCAAAAATGCTGTGAGACCCATGGATAAATGATTGAATAATTTAACTGCTGGCCAGATTCAACTTTTGGGGCATCTAAAGGTTGGCTGGGAAAACGACCCACCACTCCACTAACCCAGGACCCTCCTTCTGAGCTGAATCCTGAACAACTCCCAGGTTACCAATACTGCGAGAGCAATGGAACCTGCATTCTGAAGGCCAGGAGCTGGGACCTGTGGTCCTGAAGTGGCACCAAGCTCCATTACTTGGAAGGATTCTAACAGTAACCCCAGTTATTCAATCACTGTCAACTCTCAAGGAGTAAAGATTTGATTGTAAGCCCTGGCCTAACTCCTGCTGCCAATGCGACTCTGGTCCATCTCCGGTGAGGCCAGGCAGAGTGTGCAAGGTGTGATAGACCCTTCCCACTAATAATATGCAGGATGCTATCATGGCCTTGGCTTTCCTTCTCCCTGACTGCTTAAAAAAAAAAAAAAAAAAATAGACAAGAAGGAAAGAAAACATCCTATATTTATTGCTTTTATGGTTTCTTACAGTATTCTCTGAAAATATTTTACTAAACATTAAAATGTGAGATCCAAAAGCGATGATTTAAAATGGAGCTTATGGGACTTGTTCATGAGCACATATGAATCGCAAGTATTAAAACAGAAAAGTAACTTCGAATATCTGATGATAGTCTCTACACAATCTTCCATCACTCCAAAGAACATTCTACAACAACCTGATCTTTTGGAACATTAATAACTTCAAACTGGAAGATCTGATGAACATGGGTAAGAAACCAGAACCTCAAAAAGGTTCTAGGCTTCACAAAGTAGCAGCTGGTTAGTGAAAATCGGGTAAGGAAGGCTCATTCCAGGATCTTCTCAAAATCATGTCTGATGCAGGCAACCCGCTGACCAAAGCCTGCTGAGACTTCCACTAAGCACTGGAGGGCTGACCTGCAGATGACATTTTTCCAGGAAGTGAGCTGTGACCACTCTGGCCTGGCATGCTTCCATGTGAAGTCAGCACTGCTGAGCTTCAAGAAGAAGATGGGCACCCAGCTAAGACCACAAAAAGCTCACTAACTGATAAGGACAAAGGAGAAATTTTGCTGCTAATTCTGACCAAAAGAACTACTACTAGATACGCTGCATGTGTGTGTGCACATGCATGTGTATTTGTCTTTGTGTGTGTGTGTGTGTGTGTGTGCGTGTATTTCCATAATGCTGAATGTGATGTGAAAGAAGAGCCTAAGTACCTCAATTAAATTCTCAACTTCAGGTCCATAATTCTTAGAAGTATTAAATGTTCGTCATTTTCTACTGAGGAAACAGAAGAAAGGGATCTGATTTGCCTGGGACAAATAATAAAAATTAAAAAATGATACTTTATCAATATATAACATTCTGAAATCTTAATCACTGTACCTCTTTAAGCACAGCACAAACTGTAGCTGGTGCTACTTAACAAGCATTACAATTTTCTTTTTAAAAAGCATTTCTTGAATCCAAGAACTAAAAGAAAGAAATTAAAGCTGTAGAGAATGCTCCAACTTCAGAGGTCTCATACTATACCGTGAATCGTGTCTGTCACCTGGAAACCAGAGTGCTCCAGGCACGATCGCATGGACAAGCCTGCAGCAGAGAACACATGCACATACAGCTAAAGTGGTACATTACCCCAGCGCCCTTCACTCCACCCAACACAGACATTCCTTCCCACAGAGGGGTAGGCCGCGGGCAAGTCATCGTTCCAGGGACCAAAAATCTGCATTGGTTTCATGCTATAAATCCCAAACATTTAAGACCAGCAAGACAAGGACACTTTGAATATGTCAAAATTAGACACAGTAGTCTGTGGTTTATTAAGTTATCAAAAGAAGGCACCAAAGCAGGTATGGAAGGACCATGGGTGTAACCAGCAGCTACATCTGTGGAGTATTAACTAAGAAACACTAGCTGGGTCAAAGGGGCGCATACAATGCCAAAAAATAAAAATTAAAAAAAGTCTTACTTCTGAGAGGGAAGTTTTGACTACCTTAGAAATAGATATAATTACACCGTACTCAAGAGTGCAGGGGGATTTTTAAAAAGCAGAATAAACAAAACAACTCGAAGTCGTGGTAACAGCAGCATGACAAAGGGAAGAGGTGGCTCCCAGTATCGGGCCAGCACGGCTCCCGTCCAGGAGCCTCGGTGGGGTGGTAACGTCTGCGGGGAGAGGGGCCTCAGCTCCACATAGGAGTATTTTTAAGCAGTTCATTTCTTAGTAGTCAATAGTTATCCACAAGCTGGTCCATATTTTATTGTGTTTAATTAAACAAGAGAAAATAGGGAAGAGGACATTTTGTTTTCTGGACTCCAAAAGAACAGTCTCCCAAATTTTACTCTTAGACTCGCTAGGACATATCTGCGTTGTGCCTTGGTGCCTTTAATTGCATTATGGTTAGTACTCAAACAAGCACTAATATTAGCCTTCTATTACTCAAAAAACAAACAAAAACATTTTTTCCAGACAACACTTAAGAGAGATCTTTGCTGCGTGTTATTAGCATCCGTGCCTGTGAGACCGTTCTTAACGGTGAGGCCGATCTCTCCAGTCATGCACAGAAGGACCTGGCTTAACACAGAGTCACTGTTCTGACAGAGGAAGGGACAAGGCACTCCTCTGAGACTTCCGCCAACTGGCACAGGTCACAATGAATGAACAATACGTACTGACATTTGTGTCTTCCACAATTCATGATAAATAAGCAAACTGGGTATTTGTATCAGCCAAACTTGCTTCTGTGAAAAGGCTGCTACTGGACGTTGCGGCGCTCATGTTCCTTCCCAGTGTCAGAAAGGAAAAAATCAAGTCACATTTATAGCTCGTTTTATAGTGTCAAGCTTTTAGCAATTACATCTCTTTTCAAAGTGGCAGAGGCTTATCACTTCTCAAACTTCTATTCAACAACCCCACTTTAGTTCAGTCCTTTTACAGTTGAGTCCGGTGGTTAGCATCCAGGCAGTTAAGAAAGAGCTTTCCCGCCATTAAAACTGAAGCTAGTCTATGGAAAACAGACATTAAATTATACTGCTATGTATTAAGATCAAACCAATATTTTTGTGTTTAATAATTCCCTAAAAATAATGGTGTAAAACTGTATGTCTTCTCCAGATCATATTTTCTGAAGGACCTCTCCTGCCCTTGTTGAACACAGGACTTTTTTAAGTTCCTAAAACTTAAAAAAAAAAAAACAGGATACAGGGAGCAAGTTTGCTTATGTCTCATCATGTACAGAATTAGGGGCTGGAAGAGACAGATGTTTGAGGACACAAATTGAGCTGTAAGTCAATCACAAGGTTTTACCTTGGCTTTCTGGAACTTAACCCTTAGAGAACTGCAACAAAGAGCAGTCACTTCACTGTCACTATGGAAATAAAGGAAATCAGACATCTCACAACACCAAGAGGAAGAACTAGGAGAAAACTGAGAAGCAACTAGTTATTTTAAACCAAGTCACTTATAAATCATTACTGATTTAAAGAACATGAGGACTATTTCCACTTAATATTTGATTCCCACAGAGGTAAAAAGTTCAAAAGCTTAAAACAAGGAAGGGGTGAGGGAAAGAAGGGACAAACTAAACTGAACCAGTCTATCATATAATTAAGTAAAACAGCAAAATATCCTGAGAAAACACACGGACCTATCATTAAGTACAGTAGTCCTCAATTAACATTCTTCAAGGGAAGAGTGAACCAGGACCCACTTAAAGGCACAATGTCACCAGTTCCTCCTACACATACAGGTACAGGCTGTGTGTGCTTTCCTACAAGTCAATGTTAAAAAGAAGGAAAGCAAATCGCCCAAGTCATGCATATTTAATTGTCCCTAGCCTGTAAGTTTATTAAAGTAAGGGTATTAATTTACTGAGGCTCCACATTTGCTGTGCCGTATCTGTTAATTAAAACAAATCCTAATGATTTTCTATCAATTCTGGCAATTTTTTTTGTGCTGTTGTTGAGGTAAGAATGAAGGCCTCGATGAAGAACGTAAATGTCTCCCTCCACGATGGGCCAGATTTCAAAAAGTTGACCATAAATTAGCAATTTGATTCTCCCATGCCCCAAGAAAAATATATCAATAAGACTTTTAAAAACTGAGTTGAAATTCTTTGAAAAGGAATTTAAATTCATGGGAGAACTCCTGGCACAGTGCTGGGCAGGCTCAACTTTTGCTGCACCTGCCTCTCATACTACTTCCTTCTCTCTACTACAGTCATTTTCCAGAGTCTCTGAAGAATGTGATTCCTCTCCTCATGTCACAGCATCCCCAATGGCCAACAGTCTACAATGGTCACCAATGTTTGAGGTTCTTAGTTGGCAACAAGTGTTCCTTTGCAGAGTTTGAGGACCAAAAAGATTTCAATTTGAAGCTGTAGATTTCATGGTTTTACTATATTTAAACTTAACCATTAGAGCACACTTGAACTAAGGGTCAATCAACTGGGTGATCATAAGGAAAATGTAATTTCACCTATGAAACTAAGAAAGTTTTTTTTCCCCCCCAACAAAAATGAGTTTACTGTCTCCCAGGTCAACTGTGGGCCTGTTGCAGGTGTGCTCCTGATTCACTTAGATGCTGCTCTTGCCCTTTCTACCCAGATGCTTGCAAGCATGGTCTCCACGTTCCTAAGCAGAGGCAGGTTCAAGAATGTAAATTAATATAACGTTTCCCTAATATAAAGATAACTGACTTGCTAAATACAGGAATGTCTGCCCCTGAAACTAGAATGATTCATGAAACATTCTATTCTATTAGTTTAGAAAGAGTTAATTTCATTTTAAGTAGCTCAAATTATTCTGTGGTTTATTTTTCTGAGTTACCTAATAGCCTTTTTTCCCTCCTTAAATATAAATAAGGAGAGCACCTGTAATCCCAGTTACTCAGGAGGCTGAGGCAGGAGGACTGCAAGTTTCAGGCTAGCCTGAGCAATTTATCTCAAAAATAGAATTTAAAAAAAAAGGATGGGAATACAGCTCAGTGGTGAAGGGCACCTGGGTTCAAAAGAGAGAGAAAGAAGGGGGTGAATAGAGAGAGAAAAGGAGGAGGAGGAGGAAGAAAAGGAGGAGGAAGAGGAGGAGGAGGGGGAGAAGGGGGGGAGGGAGGAAGGGAAGGAGGAAAGGAAGACAAAGGTCTATTTAAATAAATTTTTATTTTCAAGCATTCCTATTGTACTTAACTACTAAAAGTATTACCAGAGTGCTAAAATTCCAAAAAGGATGAAATAGTAACAACCGCTATTAGGGGAAAGGCTAACTGCCAAGCTGCGGTTGGCTTTTACAAAGTCACTCATAAAGTAGAAACCCAGCACACTGTAGAGCTGGGTCATCCAATATGGTAACAATCAACTAAATTTGACTGTTTGAACCAAAATTAATTAAAACTAAATAAAACTTAAAATTCAGCTCATGGACCACACTTGCCATATGTGCAGTGTTTGGTAGTCACCGTGGCTAGTGGCAAGCACACTGGACAACACAGACACAGAACATTCCATAGCTTCCATCATTAGAGCAGTGCTCTAAAGCAGAGAACTTGACTCCTAGTTTAGTACATGGAAGAGCACACTGCACATTTAAAAGGCTTCTATTTAAGTTATAAATAGAAATGAAAGTCTCATCGATCGTGTTTAAACAATCTTACATCCATATGATTTCAGCAGCTCTTTATTTACTTATGGTACTGGGAATTGAACCGGGGTGCTCTAGCACTGAGCTATATAACCCAAACCTTTCTATTCTAAGACAGGGTCTCACTAAATTGCCCAGGTTGGCCCTAAACTTACAATCTTCCAAGTAGCTGGGATTACAGGCATGTGCCACCAAACTGAGCTAGCAGCTAAAAGTATTTTAAATGCAAAATGCACAAAAGAGCAGAAACGGGACTTATTACAGAATGCAGGGTCCTTGAAAAACTCTTAAAAGACTGATTTCATTAAGTCTTTTAGCATTAATAGTGCTAAATGACATGAATTACTTTTAAAATGGCTCTGAAATCAACTCTAATTTGATCAGATTAAAAAGCGGGCTACATGACAGACACAAGGACTTTGCTCCTTATGCCTTTTCAGTGGATGGTCAGTGTTTTAAGGTGGTTTCAGCTGTGGCTCCAGCTGCACACTAGCTTCAGGACCTCAGATGTGCATGGAACAGCTGTGTACCCCCAAACAGGCTAACTTGTCCTAGTACGTTTAGGTATTAACCACTTTCCCAGCTTGACATAGTCAAGGACAAAGTATCCCGTGAAAGGACTCATTTACATTATGATAATTTTTAACAAATTAACATCTAGGTTGTCAATTTTAACCTTACTATTTCTACGTATATAATCAAATATCACAGATAAAATCTGGTTTTTAGGTTGAACTGAAAGACTGGTCTTTTAAAAAACTTAGTCAAAAAACTATTTTGCTCTGAAGATAAAAATGGATCTTCTCAAAGATCAAAATGGGTATCAGAATTCTATCACAGAAATAGAGCAAACTAACATTTCTTTCTATGTGTGATTAGTGAAAGAGCAAAAACAAAAAACTGTGGGTATTTGGGATATCCTCTAACTGGATAAGACAATTCAACTTAAATGAAACTAAATTTAACTAACATAAAAATTTAAGAAGATTATAAATCTCACAAATTCAAAGTTTTAAAGAAATCTCAGAGAAGTAGTTAATAAATTCAGCTTCACTGAGATCACACTTTGTTAACTGGGGCTATTCTCCAAAATCTTTTTAAAAATGTTTTAATTGGCATCATAATTACACATACTTAAGAGAAAAAATCTTTTGGATCATACTATAAAACAATGCCTTATCCACATTAGAATCTTACAATCTGAGCTGAAAATTTCAGTGTAGAAAATCCAAGAAACATCGAGCACTATTAAAGGTTTCACCAACGTATCTTCTCTAGATATAACACTGACAATATTTGTTTAACTAATGAATATCAGGTAAAAACAAAAATTAACTTAGAATGTAAACAATAAACCAAGTTATACAGACCAATTAAAATAAAAGTAATATATTTAAATGTCTGTAGTACACTACTAACACCTCTGGAATCCCTGTGCAGTATCTAGGAAAGAGGATCAAAGCGTCAAGGGCCCCACCCAAGCTGCCCCGCACTCACCATCTGCAGAATCGCCCCATACAGCCGCAGGAGCACTTTCCGAGGCTCGTCACAAACCGTGGCCATGGTGTCAGGTAAGGAGCACTGGAACAGCATGTTGCTGAGGCCACCTCTGTCAGAAATCAGAGGACAGTAAACCACCCATACTATGAAGGTGAGCGAAGTCACTCTTGGATGCATACAGAAGAGTCAGTCAGCTCACAAGGAACTGCTCTCCTGGCAGTCCCGACGCCTCCTCTCAGAATACTTGAATGGAACATGAATGGTGAACTTCAGTGTTCCAATTAATTCCACAAATCACACTAAAGATGGGCAAAGTCCCAATCTGTTTCTCTATAGTAAACTTGGGGAGAGGTTTTTTTTAAAAAATTGCCTGTGTGTACCTAGAGAATGCCAAGGTCCAAAGAGGAATCGCCTCCACTAGGAATGGGGGACATCCCAGATGTAATGCTCTAAAAGTTCATATTCTTCTCAATTCCAAGATTTTCTTTTTATTTCCATAATCACAAAATTAAAATGCTTGGCCCTTCTTCCCCAGGGCTTTCCACTGGACTTGTGATTCCAGGATCTACCCTTTCTAGACCAGTGTAAAACTTCCTCAACCAATTTTAACTAACAGCCTTCTCTGAAGTTTTGCTATTGGGCTGAGGATGTGGCTCAGTGGTAGAGTGCATAAGGCCCTGGATTCTATTCCCAGCACTGAGTTAAAAATAAATAAATAAATAACTTGCAATACAAGCTGGGTCTTTCCAATGAAACAGGGTACCCCAACACCCTATGGTCAGACTCGCCTCCCACTACCAAAGCCAAAAGCAAGCTCAAGCCTTGGGGCAGATCACCTGGCTGGTGGGAAACGATCAGGTACAGAGGAAGGTTAGTTTCTATGGTGAGTGGGGAACATAAAATACTATACAATTAGGAATTACTAATAAAAGGCTCTTCAACTGTAGTGGACTTCAGAGTCCCTACATCCTATTCTGACCTAGCCAATAAATCTTCAGGAAATACTATTTAAGCAAAGCACTATGGGGAAAGCAAGAGTAATAAAACAAACATGCGCTGGTCCTTGCCTCCAAGGAACAGACAGAAACTGAACACAAATTTCTTGTTTACAATTCTGGAGTCCAAAAGCCTGAAAACAGGACTTACATGGTTAAAATCAAGATTATGGCAGGGCTAGAGATCAAAAGGATGTACATCATACCCCAAGAAACAAAAGATAACTAGAAACAGATGCTGACTGAGTTAATGGATTCCAAAGAATAAGGGTGACTGGGGGAACAGGGGTTAGTTAGTGTTTACTGGGGACAGAATCTCAGTCTGAGAGGATAAAAGGTTCTGGAGATGGATGTTGGGGGTGGTGATTGCTCAATATGCATGTACTTAATTCCACTCAAATACACACTTAAAAATGTAGATTTTATTCTGTTTATTTTACCAAATTTGTAGTAAGAGCAGGGAGGACTTGTATATGGCTATAGTCCCAACGACTCAGGAAGCTGAGAGAGGAGGATGGCCTGAGGTTATGAGTTTGAGGGCAGCGTGGGCAACACAGTAAGATCCCATCTCTTTAAAAACATGAATGAAGTATGAATACCTTCTATATGAAGGAAGCTTAAAAACATTTCATATAATACATGGTACATGGATGAACCTTAAAGACATTCATACGATCCCATTCATATGAACTGCCCAAAGCAGGGAAATCTATAGCAAGGGAGAGTGAATTAATGGTTGTCAGGAATTTGGGGCAGAAGGTGGGTGAAAGCAGGTGTTTTTTGTGAGATAATGAAGAGGTTCTGAAATTGACCCTGTTGATAGCTGCATGTACCTATGACTATACAAAAAAACCTCTGAATTGTACATTTCAATAAGGTATATTTAAATGATACAGTATGTGAACTATGTAACTCAATAAAGCTGTTTTTTTAAAAAGAAAAAGCAATGATTTTTTCTACATGAATTTTTCTTAAACGATTAAAAAACCTGAATGTTTCTATGCAATTTCTCCCAGATTTATAAATTTTTAAAAATATTTTTAATTGTCAATGGACATTTATTTTATTTATTTATGTGGTGCTGAGAATCGAACCCAGGGCCTCACACGTGCTAGGCAAGCGCTCTACCACTGAGTATGAACCCAACCTAATTTCCCCCAGATTTAAATAAGCCATATTTAAGTAGTTTTCCAATGGTTTACTTAAAACAATCATTAAGTGTCTAAGAATGACTGAGTAAGTCGTTCTTTAGTTTAAAGATCAGAAAGAATAGGGACCCCAAGGCTCCTGGTTCTCAGAGCCAGCAGGAACAGGCACCGAGCAGCCTCGCCTTCTGCTAGCCTTCAGGCAGCGCCTCCTCTGCAGGGCTTATGGGAAGCCCACCCCCACCTCCAGCCACTGCCAACATGGGCTTCTGGCTACCAAGCAACAGGACAGGCATTACATCAGAGTTAAAAGCCCTGGTTTTTCTTCCTGTCACACACTCTTGAAACCTCAAATGAATGCCAGAGCAAACAGATGAACTACTGTTCTAAACTGTGTGACTCGATTCAAAGTCTGTCCCCGTACTCCTACAGAAGGCAGGCAAGCTAGCTTGGCCAGAAACAAGCTCACAGCTGGGGAATCCTTCAACTACTGTGCTACCTGCAGTATGCTGCTCAACAGGCTTTAGTGAAAAAGCTGTGGATTATTGCTCAGCGACAGTCCAAATAAATGAATCAAGGTCACTGGCACCAATGACCTAAAGTACAATGAGAAACTCCTTGGAACAAAAGCCAATGACTGATGTGTCAAATAATATCACTAGGAACAAGAAGATCTCGTAGGAAGAAAGGCCACAGAAGAGGTAGTAAAAATACAAGAGCCTAATTTGCTACATAACTTGTCGGAAATACCCTCCTGGGTGCTCTCAAGGATTTCAAAATTTATGAAACCACAAATTTGTTATCATCACACATAACAGCTTTACAATAACATAACTCATAAATAAAGGAGGCATAAGATGTTCATGCAAAATGTCAAAGTGAAAATGACATTTACTTCACATTCAACATTCGTAAGCAAACCATTACAGTAGGAAACTGAAAAGAACAGGAAACGTCCACTGGTAACCCTCAAGACCATCACTTAAGGTACACACCTATAATCCCAGCAGCTCAAGAGGCTAAAGGCAGGAGGATTGCAAGTTCAAAGTCAGCCTCAGTAAAAGTGAGATGCTAAGCAATTCAGTGAGACCCTGTCTCTAAACAGGACTGGGGATGTGTCTCAGTAGTCGAGTGACACTGGGTTCAATCCCTAGTACTGTCCCCCGACCCCCCCAAAAAAGACCAACACTTACCTCCAACCTGTGATTTTTATTTATTTATTTATTTATTTAGGTTCTGGAACTGAAACCAGTGGTGCTTTACCACTGAGCTATATCCCCAGCCCATTTTATTTACTTATTTTGAGACAGAGTTGCACTAAGTCACCACAGTTGGCCTTAAACTTAGGATCCTCCTGCCTCAGTTTCCTGACCTATAATTCTTTAAAATAATAATAATCAAATAAACAGTACAGAGAGAGAACTTCTTATAGAAACTGTTAATCAGAAATGAAAATAATCAATTCAATTTCTCTTGATATATGGTTAGTCAAGAATTCACTTCCAGCGCTTTTCTCACATGTGTGAGGCACTGGGTTCAATCTTCAGCACAGCATCTAAATAAATAAAATGAAGGTACTGTGTCCATCTACAACTAAAAGCAAAAAATTTTTTAAAAAGTGCACAAGGAGTGAGCCCTCTCACTTGCTAGCTTAGCTGCTGGATGTTCTCCAGAGGTGCACATGTTAAAAAACTAGTCCCAGGATGGTCTGCTAGGAGGAGCTGTGGACCTGCAGGAGGTGGTATCACTGGGGACACTGACTTCTTCCTCTCTTTTGCTTCCTGGCCATAAGGTGAGCAGTCCACTCAGCCACAGCTCCCCACCCTGCCATCCAGCCCCTCGCTGCAGGCACAAAGAGATGGATCTGTTGATCTTGAACTGAAATTTTCAAAACTATGAGCCAAAATAAACCGTTCCTCTTTATAGGTTAGCCATCTCAGGGGCTGGTCTGGGGCTCAGTGGTAGAGCACTTGTCCAGCTTGTGAGGCACTAGGTTCGATCCTCAGCACCACATGAAAATAACAAAATAAAGGTCCATCAACTACTAAAAATAAATTTTTTTTAAAAAAGTCAGCTCTCTCAGGCAATCTGCTACAGTGACGGGAAGCTGAGTGACACACACTTGGTGGAATTTCCTTAATCGTCAAGGTCAGCAAGCACCACGCTACTCCACACTGGAGACCAACAAATAAAGATGCTTAGGCGCAGCTCAGTGGCACAGCATTTGTCCAGCATATGTGAGATATTGGGTTTGAGTCCCAATGCCACAAAAACAGCAAAAAAAAAAAAAAAAAGAATTCCCGAGAATCTGAAATGGCTTCATATCTCTCTCCCCCTCCTGCCTTGGATACAAGCAGGCAAGCATGATGTGTGTTAATGACTCAAGACCTCACTGATCCGAAGCCATCACTCAGAACAAGAAATACCACTGGAGGGTACTGGAGGGAAGAGACAGAGGAAATCAGATCAGAACGGATGCCAAAGCCTAGCAGGAAACGCTTCTAACTTTCATAATAATCTGGCTCTTTCTTATTTTACACTCTTCCTTAAAAGAATACAGAACACTTCCCATGAATTGGGCTTTGGTTAATCAGACTTCTCCTCAAACGCCCTTCCTCTAGCCACCTGCCCAGGCCTCCTTTTCACCCCCAGAACTCATGTTTGCACCGTTCAAATGGCCAAAACGTCTTTAGTCATACGACATGCAATGACAGACTACTCTGCCTCTTGGTGGCTTCCCACCCCTTGAATTCAGAGAAACCCTGCCTTTAGCAGCTTGTCTCTTTCACCCCACTCATCTCTCTGCATCCTTGTCACTGATCCAGCAGCTCCATCCTTTTCAAGGACAGTCAACATCACATGACGCGCCCCAGTGAACCGGGTCACGCTACCTACACCTCACCACTCTTAGCAACTCAGTGAGACCCTGTCTCAAAATAAAAAACAAAGAGGGGCTGAGGATGTTCACCTGAGGTGAACCCCGTGACACACTGAAACTGGAAAGGTGAAAAACTCATTTAGCTCCTCTTAACGTGCTAATAGGTCACCTTTCAAGTTCCCCTAACGTTGAGCCATCAGTTAACTGCCAGGCTTCACAGCAGTCTGGAGACTTTCAAGGAGGGATAGGAAAAACTGTTCCCACATCATGTGACTTCAGAGGCACATGTCACTCACCGTCAGGGCAGCAGCTGGGAACCCTGTGGCAGAGACTGCTCCCCACTGAAACACAGACAATAAAAACCCACTGTAATGTGGGAAAGGTCAGTGGCGATGGCCCTGGTAGCTATAAAAACCATCCTTCCACTTACCACTGTCCAAGTCCTTCAGGATGGGACACCACAGCACAGGTCCTAACTCATCCCTCTCCAGACACAGTGCTGCAGGTTCAAGATGTCGCCTCAGTTCAGGGCACACACAAGTCAAAGGCAGCTTTGCAAATCCTTCCAGCTATCCACCAGCTTTAGCAAACACTGAGCATTGTCATCAGGTGGTTATGAAAACCATATTCTGAAAAGTTCACGTGGACTGTAAGCACACTCTGGGTATAAAATCAAGTCAAATCTCAGTCAATAATGTCATCAAAACCTCCACAGCCCAAAGACTAAATCTAAATAGTCTTTTAGATATAATTTACCTACATTATGTGGCCCACTTTAAAACTTACCCCATCACATCTGGAAGCTAGTAAGAATTCAGTGTTAACCTTGGACACTTGTGTATATCACATCCAAGGTTTTAAGAACTCAATTTGTCTATCTGGGAGGCTGAGACAGGAGGATGGCAAGTTTGAGGCCAGCCTCAGCACGTTTGCAAGATCTGGTCTCAAAATAAAAAATAAAAAAGGCTGAGGATTCAGCTCAGTGGTAAAGCACCCCTAGGTTCAATTCCTAGCACTGAAAAGAAAGAAAGAAAGAAAGAAAAAAAAGATTTTAGAGTGAAATCACTTTACTCAATAATGATTTAAAATATATACACTATTTTAGCAAAATGTATTTAAGGCCTGGGGTTGTGGCTCAGTGATGGGACCCTCAGAACCAAACAAAAATAAAGGTATTATGTCCACCTACAACTAAAAAATATATTTTAAAAAAATGTACATAAATAGTTTCTCTAATGGCTTATATCCTCTATTGTAGGCTTGGCAGGTCTAAAGAGGCCACTTAATTTCTGTTACAGCATTCTAAGCAGGAAAAATCCATGTGATATAGCAACCTAGTGGCTTATCCAAGGTCATGAAATTTGTCATGCTATACATCTATATTTTTTAATCATCTGTAAAAGGACTCAAATGCAAGTGAGTCGGCTTAATCCTCTGGCAGATGATAAACCTGAGCAACTGTTTTCTCCACAGAAACCTTCAACAAAAAGATTTTCACCTGCTAGGGCTGGAGGTACAGCTCAGTAGTAGAGCACTTGCCTGGCATATGCAAGGCCCCACGTTCAATACTCAGTGCATGCACGCTCACACACACACACACACACACAAATCATCGGCTAAATTATAATAGGAAGTTACCTGGTCTATATTTTAAAAACTGCATTTTATTGAAAAGCAAAGTCTCTGAAACCCCTGCAAACTGTCCATAGGTCCCATGGCATCCAGTCTGCAGACAAGGCTCAGGGGTCTGACCCAGGGGAAAAGACAGCGGGCAGCTTAAAGAGTTTCAAGGACATCATCCAAGAGTCAAATGACCAGAAAGAAAAATCACAACACAACTAGTTTCTCAGAGGAAAAATGAAGCTTAAACCATGAGCTGGCTACCTGGAAAACAGAACACAGCATATCAAAACAGATACTGAATTTAAAGCACAAGGAAAAAAGTGGGCTTTTAAAAAATTTCTCCCAACCATCTAAACTCAACTTAAAACAACGTGGGGGGGGTGGCGTGGCGCGGGAGTGCAGTAAAATGACAGCCTCTACAAGCAGTAATCAGGAACAGGCATCCCAACCCCCGACCCTGGGCTCTTCGCACACAGCCTGAGGCACAGTGCAGAGAACAAGCTTTGCCATCAGCCCAGGGGGACTGCTGGCTCCGCAGAGGAGCCATGTGACCTTGGTCAAGTTACTCAATGCCCCTAAGCCTGTTTTCTCACCACAAATAATACAGCAGTATCTAACAGAGGTCTTTGTGAGAATTCCATGAGATAATGTGAGCTGCTCATTGTCAGCACCAATCGCAAAGCAAAGGTTAATCTCGGAGAAGTTGAAGACAGTAAAGGACTTGAGTCCTCTACTCCAGGGAGGCACAGCCTCCACACAGCTGGCGCAGGGTGGGTGGGAGACGGGTGTGCTGAGGGAAGAGGCAGCTAGCCTGTGCACTAGAGGAGTGTCCTGCCCTCTCCCACTAGATGTCAGCAGTACCACCATGATGATCAAAACTGTCCAATCATGGGTGGCTGAGGCAGGAGGATTGCAGGTTTGAAGACATGCTGGACAACTTAGGGAGACCCTGCCTCAAAATAAAAAGGGCTGGGGAGGCAGCTTAGTAAAGTGCCCCAGAGGTCAACCCCCAAACTCCAAAAGAAAAGTCCAAAATCACTCCCATTTGAAAACAGATTTTTTTGGGGGGTGGGGGGAATACCAGAGACTGAACCCAGGGCACTTAACCACTGAGCCACATCCTCAGTCCTTTTTTGTCTTTTTTTTTTTTTTACTTTGAGACAGGGTCTCACTGAGTTGCTTAAAGCCTTGCTGAGTTGCTGAGGCTGGCTTTGAACTCATGATCCTCCGGCCTCGACCTCCCAAATTGCTGGGATTACTCACACCTGGCTGAAAACTGATTTTTAATAACTCTCTCTACACCCCCCAAAGTGGAAGATCAACACGTTCTCTAGACTGACTTCCAACTCGTAACTTTTCCCTACCTCTATTCAAAATAATGTCCTCCTCTTGATTCACTGCCTCAGCCAACACCAGTGCCTCTATCCCACTCACCCAGTTCCAAATCCTCCTTATCTCCAAAGCCTGGGCCTCTGCCTATCTCTCAAATTCTTTCCTCCTTTCACTCCTTCTCAACTTTAAGTCTCCCAGCTTCTTAGCTCTCTCCCCTCTAAGCTCTCCCCCTCCTCTTCCCCCACCCAGGCCATCCAGAACCAGTTTCAAGTCACTACCCTTCACCTCCTGGGAATGCAGCCAGCCCCTGCCGCATTCCCCACTTGAATGGTCTTTTCACCTTTCCCAGTTAGAGAACACTCTCACTTCCTCACTAAGCGCCCCGGGCACACCCTCCGGCCTTCTGGCCTCCCAGTCCTTACTTTCCAAATGCTTTACTAAAGCTCAACAAAAGAATACTAAGCACATTGAGATGCGTGCATGTGTTGGGAAAGACATGGAGATTACAATCTCACTAGAGGAAAGCTAGAGGTAAAGGCTTTTCCTGGACTGGTAGACTTGTAGCTGACAGATCCACTGGGAAAAACCAGTGTAGCTGGACAAGCCCAGGGCCAAGGCTGAGGGCAATGGCCAGAGCAGGCGGCGTCAAGGAAACACACTGGCCTTAGAGCAAGGCCTGCCACCCCATGTGAGTGGTAGTGAAACACCACTTAGGCCGGGGCAGCTCAGAGTTCAGCACATGCTTATCGTATGGGAGGCCCAGGTTCAAACCCTAGGACTGAAAAAAATAAAGGTAAAAAAATAATGTGCTGGGGCTGGGGCTCAGTGGTACAGCACTTGCCTAGCATGTGGGAGGCACTGGGTTCCCTTCTCAGCACCACATATAAATAAATAAAGGTCCACTGACAACTAAAAACATATTAAAAAAAAAAAAAAGAAAGAAGACACAACTAAAATTTAAAAAAAATAAAAAGTGCCACTTAAACTTCTGGTTTCCAGTCTAATCCAAACACACAGAAAACAGAACAAACCCAAAAAGTCAATTGCTCTTCTTAGATCCATCAGGGAAGTGATGTCAGGAGGCACATTACTCCCTCACATCTGCGCAGGCGGGTGGAGACAGTGCTGGCGGGGCAGGAAGAGATGCTCAACAGCAGGCAGAGGGCGGGGACTCAGTGGGACAACTGTCAAGCACTTCAGGGGAGGGGTGGGGTTCGGTCAGGTGGCAGAGCACTTGCCTAGCACCAACAAGGGCGAGGTCAGTCCTCTGCCCTAGAAAAAGAAAAAAAGAAACTTCAGGGGACCCATCATGGTGGCCTCCACAATTCTCCAGGTCCTCACAGTCATATCAGAGATAAAAATCCCTTCATAACATAAGAAGGTACACGCCTATACCTCCAATGACGCGGGAGGCTGAGGCAGGAGGACTGCAGGTTTCAGGTCAGCCTCAGCAACTTAGCGAGGCCCTGTCTAAAATAAAAAGGGGTGGAAATGTAGCTCGGTGGTAAAGTGCCACTGGGTTCAATCTTCAGTACCAAAAAATAAAAATCCCTTCACGCTTCTGGCAGACCAATGGGGAAGGAACCATCTTAAAATACACAGCAGCATGTTCCCCTTCTTAACCAATCCTGTCTGCCTCGGGAGAAGCAGTTTTGCCAGAGCCTAGTCAGCTGGAGTTTTCTCAGGGCCTAACGTACCTTAGGAGAAGGGGAATATACCACTCCAGTCCCTCTGGTCACCCTGCCTCACCTAAGGGGAGCAACTCCAAGCCTGGCAAGTTCACTGGGTTAAGGGCACAGGCTCACCAAAAGGCAAGCCCCAATCACAGGACTACAGGTTCCACATTCAAAAATCGATTAACATGATTTATCACATCAACAAGCTAAAGAAGAAAAATCACAACTATACTGTGGAAATAAAGGGAAAATCACAATGAAAGAAACATTGAATGGGCTTCTCAAATAGGAAGTAGGCGGCCGCTGAGGAAGCAGGCCACATGCAAGAGGCCACAGCAGCCTGGGCGTGCACTTGGGCAGACTCTGCCCGTTGACTTCAGGAGGCATCTGGAGCACCTTAACAACAGAAATCACACTGTGCCAGGGGCTCAGGATGCGTATCAAGGTGTTATGGAACACTTTTTTGTGCTAGTTTTTGTACTGGGGACTAAACCTAGAGGCACTTTACCACTGAGCCACATCCCCAGCCCTTTTTTTTTGAGACAGGGTCTTGCTAAGTTGTCCAGGCTGGCCTCGAACTCGGTATCCTCTTGACTCACTCGCCCAGCTGGACTCTTGTTTCACAGACATTTCCTTTCTTTCTATACATTCTTGTTTTTATCTTGTAACACTAATGTGGCCCCTTTCCTTTCCAGCATGTAAACTCCTGCCTTTCCTATCTCCCTCGGAATCCAGATTCAGAGCTATCTGAACCATTCCTAAGACCCCCAAATAAAGATCGTTTCACTGCAGCAGTCTCTCAGTTTGGACAGATCACTGTGTCAAGAGATGAAAGAAAAGCATTCGACACACTAGGTATGGTGGTGCACGCACCTGTAATCCTAGCAACTCCAGAGGCTGAGGCAGGATTACATGGTTGAAGCCAGCCTTGGCAACTTAGCAAGACCCTAACTCAAAATTTTAAAAGGGTGCAGGGAGCAGGTAACTGGGGAAGCAGTTCAGTGGTAAGGCACCCCTGGGTTCAACAATCCCCAGTACAAAAAAAAAAAAAGTATTTGACAAAATTCAGCACCTATTCATGATAAAAAAGTAAACTCTCAGAATACAAGAAATGGAGAACTTATTCAACTTGATAAAGAGCATCTATAGGGAAAAAATCTTTACCTCATACACCTCAGACAGATCAATAATCTCCAGGATAAATAAAGATTTCAAAAAACTTAATGCCAAAAAATAATAATAATAATAATAATAATAGTCCATCGATAATAAATGGGCTAAGGAACTGAACAGACACTTCACTGAAGAAATACAATTGATCAACACACATGAAAAAAATGTTCATCATCTCTTGCAATTAGAGAAATATAAATCAAAACTACTCTACAATCTTCATCTCACTCTAGTCAGAAGGGCAATTATTAAGAAAACAAGCAATAATAAGTGTTGGTGAGGATGTGGGGAAACAGGCACACTCATACACTGTTGGTGGGACTGCAGATTGGTGCAACAACTTTGGAAAGCAGTATGGAGATTCCACAGAAAACTAGGAATGGAACAAAACAACGTTTTGTTGTTGTTGTTGTTTTTGTTTTTTGCGGTGCTGGGAATTGAACCCAGTGCAAGGAAAGCACTCTACCAACTGAGCTGTATCCCAAGCCCTGGGAACAACCATTTGATCCAGCTACCCCATATCTCGGTTTATACCCAAAGGACTTAAAATCAGCATACTACAGTGATGCAGCCACATCAATGTTTATAACAGCTCAATTCACAATAGCTAAACTATGGAACCAATCTAGATGCCCTTCAACACATGAATAGATAAAGAAAATGTGGTACATATACACAATGGAATATTACTCAGCCTTAAAGAAGAATGAAATTATGGCATTTGCAGGTAAATGGATGCAACTAGAAAATATCATGCTAAGTGAAATTAGCCAGTCCCAAAAAACCAAAGGCCGACTGTTTTCTCTGATAAGTGGATGCTGATCCATAGTGGGGGGGGGGGGGGGGGGGGGAGAATAAAGAAACTTTGGATTATGCAGAGGGGAGTGAAGGGAGTGGTGGGGTAGTGGGGATGGGAAGGTGGTAGAATGAGAAAGACATTATTACCCTATATACACATATGAAAATTTTTTAAAAATATTTATCAGTCAAAAAAATGATAATAAAAAATTTCAATAACAAAAAAACAGGAAAAAAATTTAAAAATAAAGAACATCTATAAGAAACCTATAGCTAACATCATATTTAATGGTAGCAAGGTCACAACTTTCCTACTAAAAACAAGAACAAAGCAAAGATATTCCCTCTCACCACCCCTTTTCAATATTATACTAGAAATTCTAGCTAATGATGCAGAAAGACAAGAAAAGAAAATAAGGGGCCAAGCATAGTGGTGCACATCTGTAATCCCAGTCACTAAGGAGGCTGAGAAAGGAGGATAGCAAGGCCAGCCTGGGCAATCTGGAGAGACCCTGATTTCAAATTTAAAAATTGGGGGGCTGGGGATATAGCTGAGTGGTAGAGCACTTGGCCAGCACGTGTGAGGCCCTGGATTCCATCTCCAACACTACAAAGCAAACGAATGAAGAAAAAAGGAAGCAGGATGTGGTAGTACATTCTTACAAGCCTAGCTACTCCAGAGGCTCAAGTAGGAGGATGGCAAATTTGATGTCAGTTGTGATAACTTAGCTCTTGTCCCAAAATAAAATATATAAAAGGAGTGAGGATATAGTTCAGTGGTAGAGCACCCCTAGATTCAATCTCTGGTACTGTGGGAAAAGAAAAGAAAAAAGGATATAAGGTATACAGATGGGGGGGAGAAATAAAACTGTCTCTATTCACAGTAACATGAACATCTATGTAGAAAATCTAAAAGCACCAACAAAAAACCTGGAACTAATAAGAGACTACAGCAGGACTGCAGGCTGTATGGTTATTGTATAAAAGCCACCTGCTTTCCTATATAACAGCAATGAAAAAGTGGAATTTGAAATTTTAAACATACTACATTGCATCTCCCAGAAATGAAACACTCAGATATTTCAAGATACACATGAAATATGTATAAGGTCTACATAAGGAAAACTATAAAGATTCTGATGAAAGATCTCAAAGAAGAACTAAACAAATGGAAAGATAGTACATGTTCACAGACAGGAAAACTAAATATTTTCAAGATGTCAGTTCTTTCCAACTAAACCTGTAGCATCAACACAATTCCAATAAAACTCCAGCAAGTTGTGAATCAAGAGAATCATGTACAACACTTAACTGTTAAGGACCACTAGCCTCCAGGAAATTACAATCATCTTTATCCTGGCCAGATCATGTCTGCAGAGGGCTGGAGAAGGCTCACTGTGCTCACATTCCAGCACTAGCACCACAACTCCAAATACTGATTACTGGGGGAGAATCACAGTGTCACCACAGGTCCACAGGCAAGGCCATTCCACTATGCAGACCTACAGTCCAGACACTTGTAGGACTCAAGTTATATTAAGTTATCTACTTAGAAAGTCATGTCTCCCATTTGTACTTAAGCACTACCTTTTCTTTTGAATAAATGAATATTTGAAATTATGTGATGCTAAGCATTCTGTTGCAAAACAATAAAACAGAACTTATACACAAAAAAAATCCTCGCTGAGTTATTCTGCGGGTACCAACAAACTGATTCTGAAGCTTATGTGGAAAGACAAAAAGAATAGCCAATAATATTGAAGGAGAAAAACATAGTGAGAGGTCTAACACTACCCAACTTCAAGACTTACAGTAAAGCCGCAGTAACCAAGATAGTGCAGTACCAGCAAAAGAATGGATAACTAGATCAACAGAACAAAATGGCTCGAAAATAGCCCTGCTTTTTGACAAAGGAGCCAAGGCAATACAATGGAGAAAATGGTCTTTTCAACAAATGGTCTGGACAACTGGACATTCACATGCAAAATTAAAGACACAGTGTACCCTTTGTTTTAAAAAAAAAAAAAAAAAAGACTTAAGATGGGTCATAAACCTAAATAAAAAATGCAAAACTACAAAACTCCTAGACAATAACATAGGAGAAAATTAAGAAGACCTTGGCTATGGTGATTTTTTTATAACAAGACAGGAAATAAATGTCCATATTTTTTATTAATGAAATTCAAAATATGATAATTAAATCAAATTTTGCAACACAGGCCTACCCATAAAAAAAAAAAAAAATGGAATCATTTAGGGAGCATAACATTTAGCTTGAGGTTCAAAGTTAGTTTCCTATCACTGACATCAGTTACTAAACACTTAATCTGTTAGTGCTGATGTGCAATGAGCACTGACATAATGCATCACTTAGAAGGCACTTCAAAAGTTCTATTAGATCCCTCTCTTGATCCCACTGCAGATGCTGACATAACAACTCTGCTTTGAAGGAAATAAGAAAATAGCTTATTCTGAGTACCATGGCCCAAGTACATGGGTTCAAGTTACCCTGAATAATTTGGTGGTAGTTCTTAGAAACAACATTAAAGGTCCGATCCAAGGCTGAGGCTATAGCCTAGTGGAAGAGCACGTGCTTAGAATACACATATCCTGGGTTCAATCCCCAGTGCATGCACACACACACAAAAGGCATGATTCATTGAAAGAAATAGGTGATAGGGTTAACTTCATTAAAATCAAAAACTTCTGCTCTGCAAATGACACTGTTAAGAGAATGAAAAGACAAGTCACAAACATGGAAAAAATATTTGCAAAAGACACATCTGATAAAGGATTGCTATCCAAAATCTACAAGGAACTCTTAAAACTCAACAATAAGAAAACAAGCTGGGTGTGTGGTAGCTCACGCCTGGATTCCCAGTGACCTGGAAGGCTGAGACAGGAAGATCACAATTTCGAGGCCAGCCTCAGCAATTCAGTGAGACCCTAAGCAATTTAGCAAGACTCTGTTTCAAAATAAAAAAAGAAAAAGGGCCAGGGATATGGCTCAATGGTTAAGTGACCCTGGATTCAAACCTGGAAACAATAATAATAGTAAAACAATCTGATTAACAAATGGGCAAAAGACCTGAACAGATACCTACCAAAGAAGATGAGGAAGTATGAAAAGGTGTTCAAAATTATGTCATTAGAGAACTGCAAATTAAAATAAGATACTAGTTGGGTGAAGTAGCACACACTTGTAATCCCAGTTACTCAGAACACTGAGGCCAAAATTTCAAGATCACTCTGGGCAACCTGTCTCAAAATAAAAATAATAAAAAGGGCCAGGGATATAGTTCAGAGGTATAAGAGTTGCCTAGCATGTGAGAGGCCATAGACTCAATCCCCAGCACCAAAAAGAAAGGGAGAAAAAAAAAAAAAAAAAAATCACACACCTATTCAACTAGCCAAAATTCAGAATGCAGACATCACCAAATACTGCCAGGATGTACAGCAATAGAAAACACCATCCACCATTGGTAGTTATACAAAATGGAAGCACCTCCTTGAAAAACAATTTATAAGTTGGCAGTTTCTTACAAAACTAAACAATTCTGACCATATAACCCAACAATCACAATCTTGGGTATTTACCCAAATGAACTGAACACTTACATCTACCCCAAAACCTGCACATAGATGTGTATAGTTGCTTTATTCATAATTGCCAAAGCTTGGAAACAGGCCAGATGTCTTCAATCGAAGAATGCATAAGCTGGCACAGCCATACAATGGATATTACTCAGCCCCAAAAGTAAAAAAGTAAACTATCAAGTCATAAAAGACATGAAGGAAACTAAATACATGTTACTAAAGAAAAGGCTACATGCTTGATTCTGATAGTGACATTCTGAGAAGGGCAAACCTATGGAAATAAAGAAGGGATGAGTGGCTGACAGGTGTCAGAAAGGAGGAGTGACCAGACAGAGGAATTTTTAGGGAACTGAAACTCTTCTGCATCAGACTACAATGGTAGATCCACGCCGTCACATAGCTGTAAAAACCCACAGAACACCGTCTGCAGTGGCACACCTGTAATCCCAGCCACTCAGGAGGGTCGCAAACGTGAGGACAGCATGGGCAACTTAGCAAGACCTTGTCTCAAAATAAAAATAAAATTAGAATGGGCAGAGGATGCAGCTCACTAGAGGAAAGTAGTAAGTACCCTTGGGTTCAATGCCCAGTACAAAGAAAAACAAAACAAAATTTAAAAACCCCCAAGAATATACAACACCAAAAAACCCTAATGAAAACTATGAGCTGAGTAACCATGATGCATCAATGCAGGTTCATCAATTTTAACTAGCACACCACTCTGCTGGCAGATGTGATAATGGGGGAGGCTATACACACTGGGGTTTGGGGAGCAGGGGATGTATAGGAACTCTGCAATTCCTGCTCGATATTCCTATGAACCTAAAACTGTTCTTTAAAAAAACAAAACAAAACAAAAAAAAGAAGTGCTAGGGGTATATAGCTCACTCAGTGAGAGAATGCATGCTTAGCATGCCTGAGGCTCTGGGTTCAGTCCCCAGCATACACATACCAAAGAAAGAAAACACCAGAAGAAGGAAGTCATCCATGCAAAGAACCAAATTTTCACAGTAAACATTAAAACAGTATAGCTCAAACTTTATCTAGCAAAATGAAACAAAAAATTATTTGTTCTTATATTTAATATAGTTGGGTTTTTAACTATGTATTTATACCTAAAATAAGAAGAAAATCAAGTAGGGAGTTTAGGCATAATTCTTCCCCAAAATTTCATTATGGAACTATAAAACACAATTTGTCCTCTATTTGACATTTACTGATTAACTTTGGCAAAAATATCTGAGGAGAACAGTGTTGGTGGCACATGCCTATAATCCCAGAGACTCAGGAGGCTGAGGCGGGAGGATTGCAAGCTCAAAGTCGGCCTAAGCAGAAATATAAAGGATGGGGATGTGGCTCAGTGGTTAAGCACTCCACTCCTCGGTTCAGTCTCTGGTACCCAAAAAAAAAAAAAAAAAAAAGATTTTGCCAATCTTCTCAAGGTCCTGTATTTCGGTATGTAAATGATTCTGTTTTGCCCAGCTCCTGGTATCATCCAGGTCATTTATTTTCTCTTCTCAGTTAGGGAAAGATATGTATGAAAACTTCTGAACTGTTCTCAAACTTTTTTCATTAAACTTCATGAAATATTGCACCTTTTGCAAGATTTGCAATTTCATTTCACAAATGATTTTTAAGTGTTTTATCAATCAGCAATGAAAATAATAGCAAGTCCTTGATCTTGATCAGACAGGGAGAGGCTGGGGATAGAGCTCAGCAGGGAGAGCACTGCCTCGCCCATGAGTCCGTGGGTTCCATTCCCAGCACAGAAAAAACAGTAAGACAGGCAGAGAAGTTGGTCCAAGTTGTGATGTCTGGGCACAGATAAATTCTTAAGTGATCAGTTCATTATTAACAATTTTTTTCATGTTCTGACAATTTTTATTTTCCCTTTACCTCTCATAGCTGAAGAGACTCAGGTAACCAATTTTTTTATAATAAGGACCCCTGTTTATCACACAGCAAAGAGGCCAACTGAGATAAAAAATGACAATTACTACAAATATTAAGGCAGTGCCTACTGTGTGCTGGATATTCTAGAGCTGGAGATACAAAGGATGAACAGGAAACACCCTCTAGGAATTCAATCCACGTGAAAGCTAATGAATAAGCACCCACAAACATGGAAAGTGCTTGGAGATCGAGGCCTGCATGTCTCAAGCGCTGGCAAAAAAACACAGGAGGGAAAGCAATTCATTCTGTCTGGTTCTAAGTTAGGCCTTAAAGCAGGACACCAGGGAAAGGCTGCCAAGTAGAGGGTAAGAGCAAAGAAAGCCCTGGTAACTGAGGACACAAAGCTCATTCAGAAAATGCAGGGTCCAGTGGAGCTGGCTCCATGTTGGTCACTGCGGTTTGGGGAAAGGGGTGATTTTAAAACAATAGCAACAAAAAAAGAACCCCTCTAAAAAGGTAGTCTGGTGCCCAAGTTGAGACCTTGCAAACAAGTTTGGATTTTATTCACTAGGTACAGGAAGTCACAGGAGTAACAAATGATATCTGAGAAATACCTGGTAACAGGCTATGGAAGGGGTGGAGATTAAATGCGGAGATCACTGGGCCTCCTGTTACAGCGCCTAAGCAAGAAGGGTGGGCAGGTATCACCCTCCCCAGGCCTCCACAGCCTAGAGAAGGGACTTCCAGGATGATGTGAAATCAGAAATGATCTCAGGACTTGAACCATGATGTCAATAACTCAGAGAAAGCAGAAGCACATTTGGGATGGGAGGACCTAAAAGGTTGTTAAATCTTGGATAGGCTGAATGGACTGAGGTGAGGTTGTATGGTCTAATAAACTGCTGCAGATGAACTGGCACTCAGCAAAAAGCTGGAGCTAGTAGCACACACTGTAAATCCAGCAACTCAGGAGGCTGAGGCAGGAGGATTGCATGTTGGAGGCCAGCCTCAACAATTTAGCAAGGCCCGAAGAAATTTAGTGAAATCCTATCTCAAAATAAAAAGGACTGGTGATGCGGCTCAGTGGTAAATTGCCTTTGGGTTCAATTGCCAGTGTGTGTGTGTACACGCGCACGTGTGTAAAAGCACACGCACACATGCGCATACACACAAAAGCTGGAGCTCAAAGGGATTGGGAAGTGGAAAGTGTGCAGGACAGCTGGAGCCACACTAAATGCACTGCTCACCGAGGACCATTGATTTTTGACCAAGTGCATTCCTCCTACTCTCATTTGCCTTTTTTTTTTTAAAAGCTGGGGACTGAACCCAGGGCCCTGCACATGCTCAGCACTCACTCTACCACAGAACATTCCCCAGCCCTTTTTTTAAAGCAAGGCGTCACTCACCTTCCCATGTCCTAAATCACCTTTTCTCCTTATTCAACTCATTCCATAACCACAATCTATTCCAGAACACAGACCCAAAAGGTGTTCCTACTTTATTTAAAAAGGCCCTCTGTCTTCCAAGACTATTAACTTCTTGAGAACAGAAACAAGACATCCTCAATGCTTTTGTAGTGACTGGTTTGAGCCAGTCTGAAAGGTTTAAGATCAGTGGCACTCTCTGGAGAGAACCACAAAAATGTCTTAAGGCTGGATCCAGGGTGTCCAAATGTTTCCACAAGCCCCAGGCCAGTATAAAGATGCAGAAGAGGGGGACACCAGGGACCTAGCAATTCAGGCTCTGCCTGCAATCAACAGTGACTGGCCTTAGGCAAGTCACATCCCTAAGGCAAGTCACATTCCTAGGTTTTCTGTTTTTACAGGATGAAAATATATGGTCTAAAATAATCTGTACCTCTGATGTAGTTGAGAATTATCAGATCTAACAGGATTTAAGTTTCGGAGTGAATTTTCTTTCTATCTTTTTTTTTTTTTTTTTTTTTTGCAGAGCTGGGGACTGAGCTTAGGACCTCATGCATGTTAGGCAAGCACTCTACCACTGAGCTACATTCCCAGACCCTCTTTCTTCTTTTTTTAAAGTGCCCTTAAAGCCAGGGTAGAGTCACATGCTTGCAATTGCAGCAATTTGGAAGGCTGAGGCAGGAGGATTGCAAATTTGATGCCAGCCTTAACAACTCAGTGAGGCCTAAGCAACTTAACAAGACCCTGTCTTAAAATTTGAAAAGGCCCAGGGATGTAGATCAATGATAAAGTCTTGTGGGTTCAATCCCCAGAATCAAAAAATAAAAAATAAATAAAGTGCCACTAGGAAATTCAGGAATGATGTAAACATCTTCGATGTTCTTTTCTCTGCTTCCTCCCAGCTGCCTTTTAACTACTTGCTCATAAACGTATCTGTAAGTTGGACTTGAAACGCAAAGAGGAAGTGAAGTCCAAAGAATCCATGCTGCTGCACTAATGGCTCTGGTGAAAGGCTGCGGGCGCAGAAAATAAATCAAACGATAAAACTAGTATTTGGAGATTATCGGTGCCAGCCAGCCAGCTTCTAGACACTTTGCACTCAACCTGGTCAGTCTAGCACAAGACTGACCAGTCTTAGTGAAATCCTAGCACAAGACAACCGATCGGGTTTTTTAAAGGTCCAAACAGAAGGACCCACACTCAATGTCTAAATGCTCGTCACCTGGGAGCAGAGCGGCCGCAGTGCCGAGAGCACAGCTCTATCTTTCTGTGAAGTCGGAATCTGCAGACACGTACTTCCGTAATTTAAGTTTAAGGACAAATATTCTTAGGTTCAAAACAAAGGGATAAAGCCTACTTTTGCTTTTTGCAACCACGCCTCCCAACTTCAGTTTCCCTCCGACCTATCAACGGCTTTCAGAGGGGGACAAGAAAAGTCACCAAGTGGCCTTTTTTAAGTCCGGCCAACATCCCAACTTCTTCAAGGCCGCAGACCCCGCAAGGGGCTCTGCCGACACGCCGCGCGTGGGCTGGGTCCAGCGAAGGGCCCGGCGCGCTGCCCGCCGCCCGCCCGCGTCACCTGACCCGCGGCCCGCGCGGCGCGGCACCGACCTGATGACACTGATGTGGAACTGGTCCTCGCGGAGGCCCCGCCAGGCGCCGGGCAGGAACTCCTTGCACCACAGGTAGGCCTTGCGCCGCGTGCGCGGATCCGGCTGCTCGGCGGCCGGCGGCGGCGGCGGCGGGGGCAGTGCGAGCGGCGGCTGCCGGCTGCCCAGCGGCTTGGGCTCCGGCGGGCCGGCCGCGTCCCGCGGCTGCCCTGCGCTGGGCGCCGAGGCCGCGCTGCCGCCGCCGCAGCTCAACAGCAGCCCGAGCGGCGAAGACTCCGCCTCGCCGCTGGTGCAGAACTTGGTCTTCATGCCGGACAAGCGGCCGAGGAGGCGCGGACGGCCGCAGCGCGAGAGGGCGAGGCTCAGGGTCCGGCCGGGCGCCCGCCTGCGGTCGGGCGGGGTCTCTCGCGGGCTCCCTCGCGGGCTCTCTGGGGGCGGCCGGCGGGCGGGGATGCGCGCGGCGGGCGGCGGTTGGAGCGCGCGGGGCGGCAGTGGCAGTGGCAGTGGCAGTGGTGGCTGCGGCGGCGGCGACGGCGGGCGGCGGGTGCTGCCGGCCGCGGCGCTCGCTCTATACAGCGCCGCACGAGGAGCGCCGCCGCGTCACAGCCCGCCCCCGCGCTCGCCGCTGATTGGCCGTCGCGCGCCGCCCCTGCGCATCACAACCGCCGCCGCCCTCGCCACGCCGCCCTCCCATTGGCTGAGGCGCCGCCTCCCCCACGGGCGCTGCGGCCTCCGGGGACGGGGCGGAGCGGGCGCGGAGGGGGCGGGGCGCGGAGCCGGGCGCCTGGGGTCGCCCGGAGGGCGGAGAGGGGAGCGCGGCGCAGGGACGGTCCCGGGCCGGGCCGGGCCGGGCCGGGCCGGGCCGCGGGCGGGGCGGGCAGGGCGCTCGGGGCTCGGGAGGACCCGGGGGAGGCTCGGGGAGCGAAACTTTCCCTGGGCCCCTCGGAAAGCCGGTGATTGCAGAGGCAGGGGGCCTGGCCGGGGCAGGCAGGAAACTGGTGTCTGGAGGCTGGCTGCTCTTTCCGCGTGACCTCAGGGCAAGGCACCTCCTTCTGGGGCTCCGTGGGTGTGTTTTATGACATTTCTCAGCGCCGGCTCAGCACTGTGCGAGGCGCGTCCACGCCCCGTCCAACCCCAGGCCGGAGGCATCACTACCCGCGGTTCAGAAACCGAGGCCCGAAGGGGGAAGAGGTGATCGGTTCAAGGCCCACAACCGGCCTGCTCACTTGCACTGCTGCTGCGACCCGCCCTCTGCTGAGACTCGCCCTCTGCACACCTCCGCCTCAGTTTCCCTGTCCGTGGTGCTGAGCACTCCGAGGCCAAGAGGCCAGGGCGGGAAGTGCATCCTCCCCTCAGTGGGGCCCCGCAGGCGCCAGAAACACGGCCAAATGTGCTTGCCATCAAGCTGCTGGCTTTGTGGACGCTGTCACCTGCTCTCCTGCAGGGGCTAGCCGGGTGACCATGACTAAAGCACCTTTGCCCTGGTGGGGGTGGGGCGAGGGCTGCGCTCCCGTCCGCCCTCGTACTGCCCCTGTCCCTCTCTCTGGCCCTTCCGCCTTAATAAAGTAAGTGGGGCACAGATAATATAAAAATCACAGATCCTGTGCTGTGGGATATGAGCTGGGACAAGAGGTTTCCCCGGTTGCCAAGAGCTTAGGAAATCCAGGGCCAGGCGCACAGGAAATGGCTTCTTTACAGAGGTTTCACAGCCTCCAGGAAACAAAAATCTCAAAAAGAGCGTGTACTTGTCTGAACCTGATCCAAGACAAATGATCCACTTAACAAAAGGACACAAATGACAAGGCTGCTTATAGGCCTGGAAATGGAACAGGAGGGAGCTAGGCGGTCCCCAGGACTCTGTTCGGGTGGGAGTCCCACTGGGTGTCTGAAAGCCTGATAAATCAAGGTCTCGAGTCAGGGAGACATTTAGATAAGGGAGCCAAGGACTTTGTCTAAAAATACCAGCCCAGGGGAGGTGGGGCCAGTATCAGTGGCCTGCCCAGGTGGCAGGCCCTTTGTCCCATACCAATCTGGTAATCACAGAGGAATGTGGGAAACCCGGCCAGAGAAAGGGGTGCTAGAAATAAGTGACCTCTGTAATTTGAAGTATCTTTCTGGCATCCTTGGCTCAGGCTATGAAGACCCACAGGCACCTTTCTGGGATGGCATCTCCCTGTGGAAGCAAAAGGTTCCTCATTACAGGGACTGGAAAAGTTCCTGGAGCCCAAAGCTTAAAAGTGAAATGTGGGCTATGTGGGTTTGGGGGTGCTGGATGACAGAGACGGAGCACCATGTGATGCTGCTCCAAGCTTTGTCTCCCCTCAGGAACCATGAGCACTGCATTCTGATTTGAGGGAAATGTATAGTCATCCCTCAACATCCAAGGTATAAAATGGCTGTGGTGTTTGCATTAGAAACTGCCACATCTTCCCTGTGCTTTAAATCATCGGTACATGGCTTATCATACCTAATTCGAAGTAAATGCTATTTACATAGAGGAAATGACAAAGGAAGACATCTGTACATGTGTGTACAGATGCAGTCTTTTTTTTTCTTTTTAATATTTTTGATCCGACATTGGTTGAGTCCACAGATGTGGAACCCACAGATTTAGAGAGATGGCTTTCTCATCTAGAGTGCAACCACCTTTGAGGAGCTGGGACTTTGGTGGTGGTGGTGGTGGCAGCGCCTGGCCTCCGTCTCACCTTTCCCTTCCACAGTCACACCTCTGTTCCCACTTCATTACAGGAGTGCCCAGGCTTTTGAGGGAGCACCAGACTGCCCTGCTGGAGGTGATTCTTTTCAACCTATTGGCTTGAGTGCTTAGAGAAGACCGATGTCACAGGGTGCCAGCTGTGATGTGACTTGAGGCTCATGTCCTGTGCCTGGGAGGGACTTGTCCTCCTTCACCAAAGCTTTCTTTCCCACAGACTTCTCACCCTGAGCCCACCAGGAAACAAGGATCTTATCCAAAGTTCCTTCCCTTAATAGCAATGTCCCAAACCTCAGCAGAAACCCTCCAACAATTCTGGAGCTCAGCTCCATTACCTCCATTTAACAGATCAGGAAACCGAGGCTCAGAGCCGTTAATAACTCACTTGAAACCACACAGATGGTTGAGCCCAGGCAGCTTGGCTACATTCCAGAGCGTCCCAATTTACTCTCCCAAGAAGGAACCCAATTGGCCCAGCTCCTCTTTGAATGCCCTGTCATGAGGTGTGGCCAGCCCAGGAATTGGTGCCCCTGAGTCAGGTGCCCAGGTCTGGCCCAATCATCTATTAACAATTGGCTGGCACCAGACATAACCACCTGAATGGCAGGTCCTGGGGACAGCCAGGTGCCTTCCCAGGCCACAGCCGTGGTGGGACGTTAAGTGCGGCTCCTTGGTTGAACGTGTGCCACATGCAAGTCTCTGCTTTGGAGAAGGCCCTGTGTGACTCAAGTCCTTTATTCATGTCACAAGCACACCCTGCAGACACTGGTCCTCACCTCTAAAACCTGCATAGCACAATGGGGGACAGACATGCTCTGAAGCCTGGCAGCTCAGAGCCTGGCATCCTGCCTCCAACACTTACCTGGCAACTACCTTCCGGCAGGCCACTTACCTCCCCTAAACTTTATTTTCCTTGTCTGTAAAACGGGCATGACAGCCCACCTCATGGCAGGTGTGTGTGTGAGAAGTCATGAGACAGTGGGAACAGCATGTCATACAGCACACAGAAAATGGCACCATTTCTTTCTAAATTCCCACAGTTTCTGCAAGAGAAGGAGCAGTTATCTGTTATGGCTTCCACTTAATACTTAGAGACGGAGCCCGGCCAAGGCTGAAACCCCTTGGCTGAGGAGCTGGACCAGGCAGGGCTCTTTCTTCCCAGGTGTCCTGCATCCTCTACCCCAGACACTGCTCCTGCCAGCAGCCCCTTTGTGTGTAGAACACAACACATGGTGGACAAGGATATAACGTGGGGCTCTCATTGGTCCATAGGGATGAAAAAAAAGAGACGTTCTCATTGGTTCATTCTTATCTTCATCAATCAGGACCCACCCTTAATGCTGGGTGGTCAATTCCACCAGAATCCACTAGGCAGAGACTGGAAGAGTTTAGCATATAGTAATACTGAAACACTAGGTTTGCCTGAAAGGTTAACTCTGTCCATAGGAGCGGAAAACCTCCCTGAGTGGAGGTTTTTGGGGACCTTTGGAAGGTTGAGAAGGCACTCACCTGGCAGTAAAGAGTATCCCAAAGGAGAAAACACAGCTAAAAATATGCTCATGACCCTTGAGCTAGCAACCTTATTCCCAAGACCCTTTCAAGAAAAGAAATTATTCAAAGCAAAAAGCCCATGTGCAAAATTGCTCATTGCCACCTTATAATTGGAAAAAAGCTGTAAATACCCTAAATGGCCAACACCCCAGGGGGCTGGGCTAATAAATGATGCTGGGCCCACATGGCATTGCAGACAGGAGTTAAACACACCCAGGTTGGGGCTGCAAATTAGTGCAGCCACTCTGGAAAGCAGTGTGGAGATTCCTTAGAAAACTTGGAATGGAACCACCATTTGACCCAGCTATCCCACTCCTCCGCCTATACCCAAAGGACTTAAAATCAGCACACTACAGAAATACAGCAACATCAATGTTCATAGCGGCTCAATTCACAATAGCCAGACTGTGGAACCAACCTAGATGTCCTTCAATTGATGAATGGATAAAGAAACTGTGGTATATATATACAATGGAATATTACTCAGCTATAAAGAATAATAAAATTATGGCATTTGCAGGTAACTGGATGAAATTGGAGAACATCATGCTAATGAGATAAGCCAATCTTAAAAATCCAAAGGACGAATGATTTCACTGATAAGCAGATGATGACACATAATGGGGGGTAGGAGGGGTGCAAGAATGGAGGAAGGAGGGACTGTATAGTGGGAAAAGAGGGATGGGGGGAAGGAAAAAATAACAGAATGATTCAAACATCATTGCCCTATGTAAATGTATGATTACGCAAATGGTATGCTGTTACTCCATGTACAAACAGAAACAACATGTATCCCATTTGTTTACAATAAAAATAAGTTAAAACACACACACACACACACACACACCTGAAGTCAGTAAGAGCAAGTAAAGGGTTCATTCTCCATGCATTTCTTAAGTGTCTCCCATGTGCCTGCCATAGGCCTTGGCACCATAGATATGGGGAAAGTGGTTCTGCCTGGTTCCTGCTCCAGTCTAGACTGGCAAACTGCCCACCACCACCCTCTCTCTCTCTCCTCACCCGTTTGTTGTGTGTGTCTCCCCATCTGACTGGGGCCTCCACCAGACCAGGGACCTTGCCTGTCTTGTTCTCTATGGTGCTCAGTACAGGCTCTGCTGTTTGTAGACACTCAGAATTCTATTTGCTGATTGAATGAATTAGTGAAGTCCCAGCTCAGCACTTACTAACATGTGAGTTTGGACTGAGCCTCAGTTTCCTCATCTGTGAAATGGGGATTATAATGCCCAGTGCTCAGGGCGGTTGTGAGGATCAAATGACAGAATTCAAGTCACAGCATGCAGGAGGCACCCAGGTCATTGCATAGGGTATTTGGTGGCATAGCCTCTCTTCAGTGATTGGTATTCAGATACAAATAACATGGACTGTTTGCTTGTAGCAACTCATAGGAAGACAATGTGTGCAAGAAAGAAGTCAACTGCAGTGTGACTCTGACCACCAAAATGTCAGCACACAAGTGGACAAGGCTTGGAGAGACACATCCTGTGGCAGGAATCAATCCTGGGGCAAGGGCTTTCAATTGCAAACTTTTTCTTCTGGGACAAAAGAAAATATGTTCCAGAAACTGTGCAGTTGACACTGAATTCTGAGGGTAGCCTGGGTGGGTGGATGGTGGGCCTGGAGTCGAGGGAGTTGGGAATCCCTCTCAAGGTCCTCACATTCCTGCCAGCTGCTTCCTTTGGGGTCTGACAAGGAGTTCCTAGAGTCACTGGGCAAACCAGGGGTCTCCAGAGCACAGAAGGACCCACCCATGGGGCTCCAGCTTTGCCAACACCAGCTGGAACTCCTGTTCAAGAAAGGGCTTAGCCGGGTGTGGTGGCACATGCCTATAATCCCAGCGACTCAAGAAGCTGAGGCAGGAGAATCACAAGTTCCAAGTCAGCCTCAGCAACATAGGGAGGCCCTAAGCAATTTAATGAGGCCCTAATAAAAAGGGCTGGGATTTGGTTCAGTGGTTAAGCACCCCTGGGTTCACCCAGTGCCAAAAAGAAAAGGAAGGACTGTGAGTCGGCCTCCCCTCACATAGAAGGCTCAATGGTCGAGCACCAGGCTCTGAGCTCTTTACCTGCATCCAGCATCTCTGAAATTTCCTAACCCACAGTGAGGTGACTCTAGTTAGCACCTCATCTCCCAGGCCAGAAGGGAGCTTCAGCAAGGGGTGAAATCATTTGTCCAAGAGCAGCAGGTCCTGGGGACCCCACCCAGGACCTTATCCAGGAGCATTGTCTTTCTCTCCTTCTGCACTCAAAGCACCTTTGACCCAGGAAGCACTAGGCACTCAGCACCGTGGAGGGTCCCTAGAGGACTGGAGAAACAGAGCCTCAGCTAGACTGAGCTCCCCATCCCCGCCAGGTTCACCAGGGACCAGGCCCCTACTCCATTTCTTAGCCATGGACGATTGACGAGAGTGCAGAGAGGCCACGGCTGGAGCGCTACATGCTCAGCCTTGGGTCGCAGCCTAGCCGGCAGAGGGCAGGAAGCCAGGCCCTTGACTGAGGTTCTGGGGTAGGTCCAGTAGCTTCTGTAGGTCAGTAAGCCCAAGTGTGGTCACATCGCATCCTTCTACCTTACACGCAGCTTCGACACCCACGGGGGGGACCTGGCTCAAAGGGCTCATGGAGCGCAGCCGATGGGATATCCACGTGTGTGGTGGATGCGTCAGGCACCCCCTTCATCCCTATTGGCAGAGATCCCAAGCATAGCCTTAGGGCACAAATCTGACTCTGGAGGACATGTTCCCACCAGCTGTGTGACCTTGGACGAGACATCTACCTCTGTGTCAGATTTTCCTCATCACCAGATGGAGACTATCGTACCTAGCCTACAGGCTGATGAGGAGATTCCCTGAAACCAGCAGGGCAAGGGCTGGGCACAGAGCCAGGGCTCCACAAAAGGTAATTGTGCCCTACCACTTATTGTCACCTGGATTCCCAGGCTGGCAGAGAGCAGATACTTCCAGTTCTTAAGGGTGGCCCTCCAGCAATTCATCCCCAGTGCCAGGGAGAGAGGAAGCCAACCTGGGGCCTTCTAGAGCTCCAGCAGGGCCTGGAGCATTTCCCATTCTCTGAGGCCCCCAGGAATTTTTAAACAAAGAAATGTCACTGGGGACATGGTATGGTGGTGCATGCTTATTATCAGGGAGGCTGAGGCAGGAGGATAACAAATTCAAAGCCAGCCTGAACAACTGGGTAAGGCCTTGACTAAAAATAAAACAGAGGGCTGGGGATGTGGCTCAGTGATAGAGCACTCACCCAGCATGCACAAAGCCCTGAGGTCACCCCCAGTACCACAAAAATCAATTAACTAATTAAGGGAAATGAAAAGAAAGAATGTATCGATGAGGTTGACAAAACGAAGGCATATTTGAAATACTTAAGTTGAACTAACCAATGCTTTTAACACACATGCAAATTCTAATACAAGGTATTATGGTGTTCTCTACCTTGAACATAATATAATAATGGTTTGCAGAACACCCTACGTGCCTGGCGTGCAGACCATTTTCCAAGCCTGACATCACATCTCCCTGACAATCCGATTATTCTATTTAGAGATGACAACAAAAATCTAAACCTGAGGCCATGGCGCCCATGAGGCCCCCCTGGGCCCTCTGGGACAGAGCCTGGGCAAGGAGCTCATGACAGTCCCAAGGTGATGCCTGGGCCCCTCAGAACCATCTCAACTTACTTTCTGGGGCTGGGGAGGTAGCTCAGTTGGTAGAATGCTTGCCTTGCAAGCACAAGGCCCTGGGTTCAATCCCCAGCACCGCAAAAAAAAAAAAAAAAAAAATCAACTTACTTTCCAAATTTGGTGAAACCAAATGGTGACTTTGTGTGACACAGTGTGGCTTTCAAGAAGATCCCAGTTGTGATGGAAGTCACCCTGTGGGACTGAGACCTCTGGACTGGGAGTTGGGAAACCTGGGTTCGGGCACTGAGCCGCTCTCTTCTGGGTCAGCCCTGGGCCCTGAAGGCTGAGTTCTTGCCTCGCATGGCCCTCCCTCCTGCAGAACCCCTTATACAAATGGGCTAGCCAAGGCCAAGGGAAGGGGCTCTGCTTACCCAGGATGCATGGCCATCCCTGCTTGCCCTATTCCCTATTCTCCCAGCTCAGTCTGGCTCATCACGTCACCCCTACCCGGGGCACTTTAATAAAAAACACCTTTATTTATTTATTCTGTGGTGCTGAGGATCAAAACCAGTGCCTCACCCGTGCTAGCCAAGTGCTCCACCACTGAGCCCCAGCCCCAGCCCCTCAGGGCCACCTTTTTTCCCCCTTTGGTACTGGGGATTGAAGTCAGGGGAACTTGACCACCGAGCCACATCCCCAGCGCTCTTGTTTTTTTATTTAGAGACGGTCTGAGTTGCTTAGCACCTCGCTTTGCTGAGGCTAGATTTGAACTCACGATCCTCCTGCCTCAGCCTCCCAAGCCGCTGGGATTACACGGGTGCACCACCACACCTGGATTCAGGGCCGCTTTTAATCCACGTCTTGGGTGTCGAGACACCTCGAAGGGACTCCAAGTCCCGTCCTCAACCCCTCTTAGCGGGAAGCCGAGAAGCTGGCAGCCCCTGTTCCCTCCCCGCACTGTGGAAACCAAGAAAGGTGGGGTGGGACGACATCTAGGCTGGTCCCCTAGCCTCTTAGGTCGCCGCTGTGCAAGTGGGCAAAGGGGGAAGGAGCGATGGGGGGCGGGGAATGGGAGGTGACCTTGGAAGGTCTGCTGGGTCCTGGGAGGCCGGCCGACCCTCCTCCCCTGGCTCCACTGCCCCGGCCGAATTCCAAGGCCAGCGGCTGCCCAGGGGAGAAGGAATGCGGTCGGACGGGATTCCCTCCCCCTGGGCGGCGCAGCCTGGCGAGAGAGCCGCGGGGCCATGGCGGAGAGGGCGGGGCCATGGCGGAAGGGCGGGGCCATGGCGGAGAGGGCGGGGCCTCGCTGCTCCACCCAGTCGCTCCGCTTTGGGAGCCGCCAGGGCGCAGCGCCCCGAAGTTGCTGCCGGGCGCGGGTCTAGCGACCTTGCGTTTCCCTCCGGGACAGAGCTGCTTTCGCTCCGGGAACTTATATTTACAACACTCGTAACGACCAACTGCCGGGGGCTGCGGGGAGGTGGGGAGGGGGCCCTCGGCCAGCCGCAGCTTGTGATCAGGAGGGGGGTCCGGGGTGACTGGCGACCCCTCCTCCCCCGGAAGTAGGACTGTTGAGCCACGGGTGGGACCACCTCCTCCGCGTCCAGAGCCCCGCGGCGGGCCCAGGAGCCCTGCCTGCCCTCTGCGGCGCGGCGGCGTTCCTGCCGCCCACTGACCCCTCAGTCCCTCTGGCCGCTTCAGTGCCTGCGCGCGCTAACTGCTCGGAGCTGCTTAAATGAAATGTGTGAATTACCAATCACGAATCAAGGGCCTGAAGGTTCCAGAAGTCGCCCGGTGGTGACTGCTTCCCCTCCTTGACCTTTTGGTCCTCGACAGGTGATCCTTTCTCGCTGGGCCTCTATTTCTTACCTGCGAAATGGGGATGATATGAGTCCCTCCTGTGTGTGGTCGTTAAAGAATTAAATGAGTGACCAGGGCTGGGGTGTGGCTCAGTGGTAGCGCACTTGCCTAGTATGCCGGAGGCCCTGGCGGCATCCCAGCACCCCCCGGACATCAGTCCCCTTGACTTCAGCACCTGGTCTCCGCTCCCTTGGTGCCCCGCCCCCCCGCACGTGCTCACACCTGCAGTAGCACTGGCCCTGCTGTTTGGTTTCAAGCATCGGCTTCGGAAGGTCAGCAGCTGCTCTTCCCTTGAGCTTCAGTTTCTCCTCCAGGACCCTCCCTGGCTACAGCTCTCAGACCCCTTTCAACCCTCCATCCGCTGACCTTGCCAGTGTCTCCCCACCAGCCTTCACTTCTCCCGGCTCCAGGACAGATTCCACCCCTCATGAGCACGGGCCCCTCTGTGAGTATTTGCCCTCTCTGGGTGCATTTCTCCTTCCCCGCCCTCAGCCCCACCCCTTTTCAGTGAGCTAGGATCTTGTGGCTTCCAATGCAGGTCCCTTCTCCCTCCTGGGGACCCTTCGGTCCCTCTCTCTTCCCTTGTATCTAAGTAGTGATGAAGAATCCAAGGTAAGATGTCTGGGCAGAGTTGCCAGTCCCAAGAAGCCTGGGCCCTCAAATCACCACATGGAGGGCTGCCCCCCACTTGAATGGACTAAGACATGGACAAAGGTAGCACTAGTCCTTTCAGGGTTGCGGGGTTAAGGAGCTGATATGCCTTCCCACACTCTTCTGTTTCCATGGTGACCTGGGAAGAAGGCAGGCTGGATCCCTGTGTTACCACATGGAGGAGAAACGCCTGGCCCAAATATCAACAAGGATTCTGTGCGAGTCAGAAGCAGAGCTCGGTGGTGTTCAGCTGCTTTGATTTGGGGGCTGCTTGTTACAGCAGCTGGCCTATGCTCACTGATAGCATCACTCCCTTCTACTATTTTCACCTGGCAAACAGCCCTTGCTGAACCAATTGGCTCCTTTGCCTTGTCCTTCTTAACTGCCCCTGAAAAGATGAGTGCACCTAAAGAATGTCCCATAACTGATTCAGCTAGTTGTGCTTTCAATTCATGACCAGCAGCCAGAGGGGTCCTCACACTGCCCTATCTTTCACTGACACCCCACATGCCCTGTGTTGGGTTTTCATCACTGTGACAAAGTACCTCATTTAAACAACTAATAAGAAGAAAGGTTTATTTAACTCATGGTTTCAGAGGCTTCTGTCCATTGTAGCTAGGCCCCATTGCTTCGGGCCAGTGAGGGCAGAGTATCATGGTGGGAACTTATGGCAGAGGATGCCTGTTCACTTCATGGCAGCTGGGAAGTAAAGAGAGGAAGGTGCCAGGTCTCAATATCCCCTCCAAGGGCACGTCCCCAGTGACCTAACCTCCTTCCACTAGGCGCCCCACCACAGGCCACTGACCAAGACTTCAGGGACCTCTAAGATCCAAACTATAGCACACCCTCTCTCCACCTTAGCTGCTGACTAAAGCTGTCAGGAAGCACAGAGTAGGGGGACAGTAAGGTAGAGGGACCTGGACTGCTGCCCAGGCCCACAGACCCATTTGCGTCTGCTCCCACCTTTTCTGGCTCCCTTCCTACCACAGCTGAGCAAGGGACGCTGGTTGTACAAAGGCCTTTGTGGTTCTCCTTTCAGCTTCTTGCTCCTGGCGGCTCAATGCCCCCTCTCTGTGTGGCCTCCCCAAGTGACATGCAAGGAGGAACCCCCCCTTCATCAAAGTCAGGACACTGCGGTCACCCTGTGGAGGTGGTGAGAAGGAGCAGGTCTTCCCCTTCTGACCTGCATGCCCAGCAGCTCAACTGCCCCAAGGAGGAGACTTGGCAGCCGCCTTCGAAAGCCAGAGCTCAGGGCTGGAAGTGAACAGCCATCAGGGTCAGGCTTCTGCCTCCAGATGAAGGAATTCCAGCAACGAGGAGGGAGGAGGGGAGGAGAGGCTGGAGGGGGGGAAGCTTTGAGGGAGTAGATGTCACAGGTGCTGAGAATCAGGCCAAGCGGACAGCCATCTCCTCAGGCTGAGCCCCAGGCCAGAGGAAGATCCTCAGGTAGGTTCCTAAGCACCTGATGGGCCTGGGGGATCGGTAGTGGCTGCTCCCTGGCAGGATGTTGAGAAGCTAAGCTCAGGAGGAAAAATGCCCTGATCCATTGGCACGCAGGCTAGCAGGGCAGGTGAGTGTGCCCCTCTCCCTAGCTGCAGTTCATTGGATGCCACTGGAATCAGGGTTTGAAAGCAGCTCTGCCTGGCTCTGAAGTCTTGGTTCTTCTCATCTTTCTTTCTTCCTTCCTTCCTTCCTTTTTCTTTCTTTCTCTTTCTTTCTTTCTTTCTTTCTTTCTTTCTTTCTTTCTTTCTTTCTTTCTTTCTTTCTTTCTTTCTTTTTAATTGTAGATGGACACGGTACCTTTATTTTATTTTATTTATTTATTTGTATGTGATGCTGAGGATCAAACCCAGAGCCTCCCACATGCTAGGCAAGTGCTTCACCACTGAGCCACAACCCCAGTTCCTCTTCCCATTTTCTTATCGCCTCTAACATATCCTTTACGGGTCCTCCCTTTTGTCCTGGATAGTTCAAGTCTCTCATTTATTTTTATTTTTATGGCTTTGGGGATAACCTCTCACATGCCAGGCAAGTGCTCTACAATTGACCTATTAAGCTACACCCCCAGCCCTCTCATTTATTTAGAAAAGTAATTGCTAATTAAAACAACTACACTCAACAAGTACAAGAAAACTCCACTAATTATTATTATTGTTGTTGTTGTTATTTTTTTTTGGTACTGAGGATTGAACTCAGGGGTGCTTTACCACTGAGCCACATCCCCAGTCCTTTTTAGCTTTTGTTTTGTTTTGTTTTGTTTTTGATACTGGGGATTGAACTCGGAGGCACTCGACCACTAAGCTACATCCCCAGCTCTGTTTTTGTATTTTATTTAGAGACAGGTTCTCACTGAGTTGCTTATCACCTACCTCACTTTTGCTGAGGCTGGCTTTGAACTCCAGATCCTCCTGCCTCAGCCTCCTGAGCCACTGGGAATATAGACATGTGCTACCACAACTGGCTGAACCCCACCAATTCTATTTGACAGTTTGTTTGTTCAGTAAATCGTTTATTTATTTATCGGTGCTGGGGATTGACCCCAGGGCCCTGTCAATGCGAAGCATCTGCTCTACCACTAAGCCACATCCCTAGACCCAAGAAATCTTTAAAAATCACGGTAACCATCCATAACAAAGTTCTCACAATGCCTGAGCATGCATCTCTGTGACTCTGTGACATGCACGTTGTCCAACTGTCACCACCATCCACCTCCAAAACCTCCCCCTCCTTCCCAGCTCCCCACCCGTGCCCCCAGCAACCCCCATTCCACTTTCCACCTCTGTGAATCCGGCCCCTCAGAAACTCACATAGAAGAACACTCAGCATTGGCCCCGTTGGTGTCTGGATTGCTCCACTTAACACAGTGTCCTAAATCCCTCCTGTCGCGACAGGCGACAGATCCCCCTCGCGGCGAGGCTGAAGGATATTCCGTTGTGTTTACCCGTTCATCTCTTGGTGGACACTTGGGTGGCTTCCACATCTGGGCTATGGTAAATGGCGCTGCTGTGGAACGCTGTGCAAATATTTGCTTGAGACCCTGCTCTCACTTCTGGCTCTACACCCAGAAAGGGGAATTGCTGCGTCACTTGCCATTTGATGACCCTGTGTTTAACTGTGTGTGTGTTTGTGTTGGGGTTTGAGGGTGAAGCTGGGATGGAGCCCAGGATCTCAGACCTGCTTTTAAATTTTATTTTGAGACAGGGTCTCACTAAGTTACCCATGCTGGTCCTGAATTTGTGACCCGCCCGCCTCAGAGTAGCTGGGATTACACGTGTGCACCGCCACGCCTGGCTTGTCCCCCACCCCAAGCTTGGGTTCTAGTCTGCTGGCCCAGGGAGGCCCAGGTAACTGTAGTGCTGTTTTATGGAGGGGCTGGAAGAGGCCTCTCCCCAAGCTCCTTCCTGTCTCCTTCCTCCAACTGCTGGGGTCTAGTTCTTCCTGAAACTCCTTCTCAGAAAGGGTGCTGCTCTCTCCTCCCTCTCCCCACCCTTATCCCCTCTCGCCACCCCATTGCCTCCCTTCCCCCAAAAAATTCCAATTGTACTCCATAAGTAGGTACAATTGTTATATGGTTAATAAAGAAAATTACAGGGCTGGGGATGTAGCTCAGTTGGTAGAGCGCTTGCCTCGCATGCACAAGGCCCTGGGCTCCATCCCCAGCACCACACATACACACAATTATAAAAAAAAGTTGAAGGAGGTGGAAATGCTGATTTGATCATGACAAACATGTACATGTGTCAAGTTCTCTGCACTTAAACATGGACAATTAAAAGAGTAATAAAGAAAGGTCCAGACATGCTGACACACATCTGTAATCCCAGTCACTCAGAAGGCTGAGACAGAAGGATCACAAGTTTCTTTTTTTTTAAGTTGTAGATGGACAGAATATATGTATTTATTATTTTTATGTGGTGCTGAGGATTGTGTGAGGCAAGCACTCTACCACTGAGCTATAGCCCCAGCCCAGGATCACAAGTCTGAGGCCAGCCCTAGCAATCTAGAGAGGCCCTAAGCAATTTAGCAAGACCCTGTCTCAAAAAATAAAAAGGGCTGGGGATGTAAAGCACCCTTGGGTTCAGTTCCTAGTACAAAAAAAAAAAGAAAGAAAAGAAATAGTAATAAAGGAAATTCCAGTCTTATGAAAGATAAAGCTCCTTTTTATTTAAAAAAAAAATTTAAAAGTTTTAATAGGTGAAAATGTGGGAATACTAAAAAAAAAAAAAAAAAAAAAAAAAATCAACATTCCTTCTAGCCAGAGGCCACTGACCATTTGGTATTTGCTTCACAAGTCCCTCCAGGTCCGTGGCTCTTCATAATGGCTCTTCTTTGTATGCCACCTGTTTTTCTTCTTAGAATTATACTGTTGCATCAAAAGAGTGGTAGGCAAGTGGACAGGTTGAGGGAAGGTAGCAGGACAGAGGCGAGAGAGGTGGGGGCGCAGGACGTCTCAGCGGCTCCCCTCTGGCTCATTTTAACTCTGACTCGTTTTCCCCCAGCTCTGCTCCCTCTGCCCTGCCCCAGCCACAGAGCAAACAAGATGAGCCTTCCTCCTGCCCAGCCAAGTTCTGTTCCGTTGGTTCACGGCCCACGGAACCCAGACTCCAGGGCTGACACCAGTGGATTTAAGAAATGACTCTCCCATGCCGGGCTCAGTTGTGCGCATCTGTGATCGCAGCGGCTCCAGAGGCTGAGGCAGGAGGCTGAGGCAGGAGGATCCCGAGTTCAAAGCTGACTCAGAAAAGCGAGGCACTAAGCAACTCAGTGAGACCCTGTCTCTAAATCTCTAAATATAGTACAAAACAGGGCTGAGGATGTGGCTCAGTGGTCAGTGCCCCTGAGTTCAATGCCTGGTATGGACCCCCCCACCCAAAAAAAAAAAAAAAAAAAAAAGGAAAGAAAGAAATGGCTTCCCTCCAGGCTACCACCTGGGTATGAATTATGATTCCTGGCAGGGACCACCCCGAGTGTGGCCTTTGTAGCCTTTCTTTAGAAGCCCTCTGTTTCCCTGGCAGTTAGAATCACAGCCTCTGGGGCCAGAGTCCACTGTGTTTCTCATTTGCTAGCAAATCAATAAAAATTTTCCCCCTCAAACCTTGTCCTCTTTATTGGCTTAGCACTGGGGACAAGGACAGAGCTTTTGGTGTCAGTAGCATCCAGCACCAGAGAATGTAGAGTTCACACTCCAAGTCCTTCAGAATTTCTGTAGGTATGCAGTTCTTTCTTTCCTTCTTTTCTCTCTTTCTCTCCCTCTCTCTTTCTTTCTTTCTCTCTTTGGACCCAGGGGTGCTTAACCACTGAGCCACATCCCCAGACCCAGAACCCCCCCTTTTTTTTAATATCTTTTTAGTTGTAGGTGGACACCTTTATTTTTATTTATTTATTACTTTTATGTGGTGCTGAGGATCAAACCCAGCACCTCCCATGTGCTAGGCGAGCACGTTACCACTGAACCACAACCCCAGTGCCCCCAACCCTTTTTATATTTTATTTAGAGACAGGGTCTCCCTGAGTTGCTTTAGGACCTGGTTAAGTTGTTGAGGCTGGCTTTGATCCTTCTGCCTCAGCTTCCCAAGCCACCAGATCACAGATGTGTGCCACCATACCTGGTCTTATTTCATTGTTTAAATATGTATTTCTTTATGACATTGGTGGTGCAGGGGCCTCACAGGTGCTGGGTGAGTTGCTCTACCACTGAGCCACATCCCCAGGCCCCTGCATTTTATTTTTCGTTATGTAATTTTTCATAACAAAGTGTTGAGAACCAATTGGCTTGTGAACATACATATCTTAAGAGCCAGTCAATCCCACTCGTGGGCGGGTCCCTGCTGGAAATGAGCAGTGTGTCCACCGGAGACAGTGGCCAGAGATGCCTGCATCTATTTATAGTGGCCCCTGCTATGGTTTGAAGGTCCCAACCACAACTTCCGTTGAAACTCAACCTTCAGCGTGAAGTGGTAAGAGGTGGGGCAAGGTGAGTCCTCTCGGGTGATTGGGTCATGAGGCCACTGCCCTCCCAAGTGGACTCAGGATCACTGGATTAATGGGCCATCTGGGGAGTGGCTCTGTTATGAACTGGTGCTTTCTGCTGCCAGTTCTGTCTCGTCACTCGGTGCTCTTCATTGTGCCATGACCCAGCACCAGGCCCTCGCCAGCTCCCAAGCAGATGCCAGCTCCATGCTCTTGAACTTCCCAGCCTCTAGACTGTGAGCCAAATAGAGCTCTGTTCTGTGTTGTGGGGTGTACTGGGAATTGAATCCAGGACCTTGGGCATGCAAGGCAGATGATCTACCACTGAGCTACGCTTCAGCCCTTTTGAAGATTTTATTTTGAGACAGGGTCTCACTAAGTTGCCTAAAATGGCCTCCAACTTTTTTAAAAACTATTTTTATTAGTTGTTGATGGACCTTTATTTTATTTACTTACTTATATGCAGTTCTGAGAATTGAACCCAGTACTTCACACACGCTAGGCAAACGCTCTTCCACTGAGTCACAACCCCAGTCCCTGGCCTCAAACTTTTGAACCTCCTGCCTCAGCCTCCTGAGTAGCTGGGATTTCAGGTGAAAGCCACTGCCCACCTTAACCTCTGTTCTTTATATTTTTTTCAATTTTTTAATTGTATTTTTTGTTGTTGTTGTAGATGGATACAATACCTTTACTTATTTTATTTACATGTGCTGAGGGTCAAACCCAGTGCCTTACACATGCTAGGCAAGCGCTCTACCACCAAGCCAAACCCTAGCCCTAAACCTCTGCTCTTTATAAATCCCCCGATCTATGGTGTTGAGTTGCAGCAACAAAAAGACAAGCACCCAGCAGGAAACACATTCCACTTCTGAGTGGAATGAAGAAACAATTTGGGGTGCGTTCACAAGAGGGAGTCTTATACAATAAGACAGGTTTGTGGGGTGTGCTACCATAAACAATAGGGATCTTTCCCACAGCACCGTGGGGAAGACTCTGGGGCGAGAGTGCACCCTGTTTGATCCTGTTTGTGTGAGGTTCTAGCACAGGCAAAACGAGTGTGTGGGACCAGAAGTTGGGATGGTGGGCAGTTTCCCCTGGACAGCATTGTCTGGGTCCCTTCCAGGACCCTTCACTCAGGACCCTTCCAGGCGCTGGAAATGTTCTCTGTCTTAGGCTGTGTGCTGGTTTCATGAAGAATATAGCTTGTCAGAAACAACCAGATTGTGGCTGGGGTTGTGGCTCAGTGGCAGAGGGCTTTCCTGGCACACTTGAGGCACTGGGTTCGATCCTCAGCACCACATAAAGATAGATAAATGAATTGTGTCCATCTACAACTAAAAATATTTTTCTAAAAAAATTGGGTTATATCATGAATATACCTAACGCCTCCAAATTGAACACTTAAACATGGCTAACATGGCAATTTTATGTGATGTGGATTTTAGCACAATACAAAAAAGTCAAGATTGTATGTACTGGAAAAGCAGAGTCTGTCTTTCCTCTCTCACACCACACGGTCATCCCAGGAGATTCCTGTGACCCTGGCAGGTGTGGGACTTCTCCCCACCAGCGAGCAGGCTGGCAAGTCTGCAGCAGTGGGCAGGCCCAGCCAGGCGTCCCCTGATTGGGTCGGTTGTGACACCGTCTTCCTGGAGGTGGCCTCAGATCCCACAGTCCTCAACGCTGCCCCAGGTTGTTTATCTGTGCGTCTGACTCACAAGCCACAGATTGGGGTTCCTACGACCCTTTCCTCAGGTTCTTGCTTGAGGGCTCAGGGAACATGGGGACCAATTAATATTTACAGGTTTGTGGCAGAGGGTATTGCACAGGATTCAGACGCAGAGGCGCAGAGGGCGAAGTAGGGGAGAAGGGAAGTGGAGCCCCGTGCACCACCTTCCTGGTCCTCCACGGCCCAGATGGAGGCTCTCCAAACGGGGCTCCTGAGGATTTTCTGAGGTTTCGTTGCACAGGTGTGATGCTAATTGACTGGGTGGAGAAGCAGCAGGCCTGTCTGCTGTGATTCTTCTTGGTTGGCCTCTTGTGCAGTATTCCTTCCATCCGGGTACAGGGCAGGACCCCTCAGGTGAGGAGGGTCCTGTGACCTGCTATCAGACAAATAGGCCAGGGAATTTCCTTACAGCCAGCCAAAGACAGGGAGAAGGGAGTGTCGGTGACCCGCCTTAGGGAGGGAGTTACAAGCCAGGGACTGTGGTTAAAAAAAAAAAGAAAAAAATCACATAACATCACAGTTGTCTATTAAGATTTGTGGTGAAAATTGCACTGCAATGGAAGAATTTGTATCATAAGCATTTCCCAGGAGTCAGTTATTTATTTATTTATTCATTCATTCATTCACTTATTTATTGGACTGATGGGGACTGAACCCAGGGGCCTTCTGCCACTAGGCTACAATCCCAACATTTTTTATTTTTTATTTTGAGACAAAGTCTTACTAAATTGGCAAGACTGGCCTTGATTCTGCCATCCTCCAGGAGACATTTTAAACATTCTTTAAAAATGCAGCCTTCAGGGCTGGGGATATAGCTCAGTCAGTAGAGTGCTTGCCTTGCAAGCACAAGGCCCTGGGTTCAATCCCCAGCATGGCCTTCAGGGACGAGTGGGTTTCTCATCTGTGGATGCACCCCACTTCACTCTCTCCCCAGAACTGTGAGAGTCACCACCCCATGGTCAAGACACTGACTGAGTTAAGAAGCAGAGAATACACTGGAAAGCTCTTGGGAAGGGTCTTCACAGACCCTGGAAAGCTGGGGAGTCTGGTCTAAGGGTCAACTGTGACCACTACTGACATGGTGAATGTCACCACCAGAGTGTCACTGCAGATACTGTAGATAGAGCTGCTGGGAAGAACTCCAAGTGTGCCCGATTCCCTGTGCAGAAATCTTTAGGCCTGAGCCTGAGAGGCTGGGAGTTGAGGACAAGGTACCCCATCCACCCCCGCCAAGCCCTATGGTGGGAAATCCCACAGGGCACAAGATAGCTGACAGCTAAACAAAGCAGCCGATGCTCCTGCCCAAGAAAATGCCCTAGTATACTGATGAGAGCGGCTGGTGTGTGCCAAGCGCCCACTGGGTACCCCAAGCTCGTTCCACGTGGCTCACTGCACAGGTCCCTCACGACGGTCCCATAGGCGGGCACCACTACCATCCTGTTTTGCAGACAGGAGGCAGGCAAGAGGGGTTGGCGGTCTGCCCAGAGCACACGGGTGGGGAAGACTGACGTGCCAGTCTGTGCAGGGCCTCCCAGACCTCCAAGGCCATTTCCCCGGCTCCATGGCAGCCGCCATTGCAGGGCCTAGAAGTCTGAGAGTCACACTTCCCAGCATCCCCTGCAGCAGGGTTCTGGGTAGTGCCTGTCAATCACAGGCATCTTCCTGAGATCTGGAAGGCTGAGGGAGGCAGTGGTGGCAGGCAGGTGGGGACTTTGCTAGAGGTGGCACTTGGCCAGTGACCTGGTGTGGGGTTCTGCCATGTCACCGTTCCTGACTTTGGGAGAACAGGCACGGCTGCCCTGCTGCCGCTCTCGTTTCCTCCATATCCCTTCCCGTTCTTCTTGGCTTCCTGTTTTCCCAGCTGGGCGTTGATGAGCTGGAACCTAGCTAAGGGAGGTGGGAAAGGACGGTAGCTGGGACGCCGGCCGGAGGACAACCCCTGGGGCTCAAACCCTGGCCCCATCAGCTCTGTGGGTCTTGGGGTTGTTTTGGCCGGGCCTCTTAGTGTCCTCATTTCATTGTCCTCATTTAGAGCACAGAGTCGATTTCCCCTCGCAGGGTCATGGTGAGAAATCAAGACGCAGCCTGGGAAATGCAAGTGTCTTGCCACGTGGAGGGGAGCCCACGGCTGCCACTGCTGTCAGTCCACGCAGCAGAAGAGGAGAGGAGGCTGCAAAGGCGACTCACAGCAGGAGGCGGCGGAGTGAATTCAAGCCCAGGAGTGGGAGGCTTCCGCTCTGCTCCCTTCCTCCTGCTGGGCCTCAGGGCCGGAGTCCAGCTGTGGTCAGCGTCCAGGGAAGGCTGAAGACGAGTCCAAGGTCAGACTGTCTTCTCAGCCCCACTGACATGGAGAGCTGTGAGGCCACGTGACCTGACCTGGGGGCTGGGACCCGGTGGCCAGAACACTGCCTGGCGTGCTGTGGAGTGCCAGACAGAGCAGCCTTCCCTCCTCATGGGCAGCAAGGGGGTCAGCCTGCAGGAGGCAGGCTTGGGCTCTTGTGCCAGTTCTGCCTCTGCCTGGCACACATGCCCGCTGGGCCTCAGTTTCCCTCTCTGTAGTTCTTGGCTATACAGAGGCAGGTCAAGAAGGTTCCCTGAGTCTGGAATGGGTGGCGCTTCCCAAGTCACTGCTGTTGGGGCCCAGCCTCTGGGGCTGTGGAAACTCAGGGAAGGTGCAGTTTTGTGCCAAGACATGGGCTGGGAGGCCAGTTGGGGACAACTCATTCCACGCTGGTCCATTGTACTCCCTTTGGACAAAGGCTGTGCGGCTGGCAAAGGCTGCAGGCTCCCTCCCCCAGACCTCAGGCCACATTCAAGGCCCAGCACAGGGCAAACTCAGATCACTTCCAGGCCCTTCCTTCTCTGCCGGGAATCACTGGGCAGGGCGGGGTCCTGGGCATGGGTCTAGGTGCAGCCCTTTGCCCAGCATGCCCTCCTGGGCCACTTTCCGCCCTGGAGGGATGGGTAGTGGCTGGTTTTAGGTTGAGAAGTATCCCAGACTGTGGGGTTAATCCTAGCAAGTAAAGGACAACCAGGAGGCTTAGGGGGCACAGGGACAGTGTCCAGGCCAGTGTGTATTAAAAAGATGGTAGTGGACTTTAAAGGGGGGATGATCACGGAGGCTTTTAATTTGTGAAGGAGATCTTGACCCAAAAGGGGGACAGGGCAACGTGGCATAACTTTAAAGGAATGATAACGAAAGGGATCCAAATGCTCACAAAGGGGGGGTGTTTGCAGTGGACATAACTGGGGCGTCTGATTTAAAAGTATATCTATGCCATTCATTCAAGAGCGAAAGGCTTGCCCCACTGTGGACCGCAAATGAAGCTGCATGGCCGTTCACCGTCCCTGTGACCCGGGGCTCCTCCATGGGCCATCAGAGGTGGCAGGGGCAATGGAGCCTGGGCCCCGTCATTCCAACAACTCAGTGAATGGGACTTGGAATCGGGTGGCTGTGCCGGGGGAAGGGTGTCCTTCCCTGAAGACAGTCGCCTTCCCATGTCCCCGTTGTCCACACTTGAGACAGGGTTTGGAGGGGTTCCTTGGGCTAGGGCAGGCTTTTGCCCAGTCCCTGTTGCCCGCATCGGAAGCAGGGTCTGGGAGGTGGATGGGTGGGGCCATGAGCCGTGGCCACAGGGCTTTCCTCGGGCTCTGGATGGATTCAGCTTTAAGATGTCGCCCTTCCTCCTTTTTGGTCGCATCTTCCTGGCTGGTAAAAACTTTGGAAAGAAGTATCTAAGAGTAACTGCTGAGGAGACTCAGGCCCCTTCTCTAACTGAGTTCCTGGCGGACGTCAGGTGTAGACCCGCTGATAAAGTCAAAATGAAGAGAGAGACTGCCACCAGGACTGTGTGTACTCGGTGACAGCCTCAGCAAGCGGAGCCAAAAATAGGCTGGGGTTTTCATCAGGTCCCCGAGTAATTTCCTTGATCTTTCCCAATTAACTCGAGTGTGAGAATTTTTTGTCATTCCTTCAAGGAGGCAAGTGACCATGTGTTGAAGTCTGAGGACCCCGGGCTCTTGAGGCCGATAAGTCCGATTAGGTCAACTGCAGGGATAGCAGCGCCTGTGGCCGGATGGACATTAGGGTTTGGCCACGCAGGAGGTCCGCATGATCTTCAGCAGCCTGCCAAATGCGCGTGCGTTCGTCAGGGGTCAGGTGGGTGTTAATATATGGACACACCTGCGCACATAGAGTGGTAGGCCCGAGCCAAGCGGGTGAACGCCTTCCTATATTTAGCAGGGTTTTCGGAAAAAGATCCCAATCTATCCTCTATTGGGGACATATCTGTCATGGGGAAGGGAACATGGACCCAGACCATACCTTCAGCTCCTGCCACCTCCTGGAGAGGGAGCATGTGTTTTGCTGGGAGATTTTTAGGCCTTGTGCAGGGAGGGGAAGGAAAAGGGAGGGGGAACTAGTGTTTGGGGTCTGGGGAGGTGGATCTGATGGCAGGGCAGCTGCACTTTGTGGAGAGGAGTCAGCTATGGGGGACTTTGCTGAGGAGCACTTGATGGGGTAGCAGTGGGACCTGATGGGGGGAGGACCTGATGGGGGGCCATGGGACCCCGGTATCTGAAAGGAGGAGGTTCATCTGCTATTTCTGGGGCTGTAAATGAGGGAGAGAGTTGTGAGTCTGTAAGAATTAATTGCAAAGTGGGACAAGCTTTGTATAATGAGGAGTTTGAGCGAAGGACAAGAAAGGCTTCGAGGTACGGGACCTCGCTCCATTTGCCATTTTGCAATGAATGATTTTTTAAGGTTTGGAGAATTTCTTGATCAAAGGTTCCATATTTGGGCCATTGGTGCAGATTATTTAATTTGTAGTGTGGCCAAGTTGGAGTGCTGAGCTTGATGAGGCGTTGGATTTTGAGGTCAGTTTAGGACTAAAGGGTCTTAAAATTGCTAATGAGACAACCAAAGGGGAGTCCCGTGGAATTGACTGACATTCCCATATCGGGGTGATCAGGGTGTCAGACGAAACCAAAGCGTCCCCTGGATTCATTTCAACACCAAGCTGGACAGTGCCATCAGAAACAGGGGAACATTTTCACCCCAATTTCAATGGTGGGGGACCCCCGGGGTTCCATGGGTCAAAAGGCAGGGTCTCAGAGCAGGGTTCCTATCTGCTAGAGACCAGATGGACAGAGTTTTCTCTCTCTGGAGAATTTAAAGGCCAGTGTTGGACGCAGGAACAAAATGGCAAAGTAGTCTCTGATCCTGAGGTTGGTGGGGTATCAGGAAGGAGGGAGTGGGGAGAGGGGGACAGAAAGAGGACGCCTCCAGCAGCAATAAAGGACTCCATACAAGTCCTTGCGCCGGCCACGTAGCATAAGCTGTGAAAACCCAGCCCAGGTTGGGTCGGTAACGGGTCGCCTACAGCTGTTCAGCCAAAGTGGACTCGGAGGGTATGGAGGGTCTCTTTCTGCAGGGTGGGGAGGGAGGCAGGGGAGCAGTCAGTCTGGGGCTCCGGCCGCAGCTGCGTGAGCCATGGTGGTGTTTCCCAACCTCAGAGACCCGAGGGGCTGCCTGACACATCAACGGTCACTTCCCAGGTCCCAGGGGTCATTTAGCTTAACTGCAGGGGAAGGGGAACGGGTCTGGGGAGACGGGGAAGGGCACATGTTGCCTTACACCCATTTCCTGGTCCGGGAACCAAAATGTAAGCGCAAGAGGACAGAGGCAGACCTGAGGGACCCAGAGAAGCCTGCATTCCTCCACGGAGGACTCGGCGCCATGGGGGCCCATTTTCCAGGTGGGAGAATGGCCCTCGGTTACAGAGGGGGTTTTGGTCTTAGAGGGGACAGTGAGGATGATGGAGCCCTCCTCCTCGTGGAATGAGGATGGAAGGCCTGCAGGTGCTCTGTTGACTCAGGGGCTAGTTGTACAGGGTAAAACCAGACCCCAGGGACGAGTACTCAGATCTTGCCATTGTCATTAGGACTAATTAGCCATGGAGAAGGCCAAGGTTTAGGGCCCAGCATTCACTATCCGCCCCTGTCCCCAGGGGGCCCATTGTTCCTTGGCTAGTCTCCCCTCCTTCCTCCTGAGCCGCACCTCTCTCCGTTTTTTTCTTGGGACCATCTTACAGGAATATTATTTTCCATGACCCTTCGCTGGCCCAGGGCTCTCATGGCTGGTGACCCTGAGCTCTGTCTTCAGGGCGACCTGATTCTGGCAGGTTATGTGGATGGGAGGCTGGGGTAGCAGGGACTTCCTTCTCCAGTGAGAAAGTCCCTTCCTTACCAGCCTGCCACCTGCTTAGCTTCCTGGGGCCAAATGCAGGTGGGCCCAAAAGACTCATGTGACTGAGGGGCTCAGGGCTGAGTTGAGGGAAGGTGGCGGGTACCAGAGAAGAGGTGGGAGTGACATCCTAAGACTGGAGGGTAAGAGGACACTGCTCAGGTGGTGGGGTGGCAGAGAAGCCTCAGGCACAAAGCCCTCCGTGACTGGTGGGCCCGTCTTCCACTCCCCGCCCTACTTCAAGCCACAGCCCACCCCACCAGGGCCTCCCAGAGGGCCTCAGTTCCTGGCCTGCAGCAGCCCTGTGTGGTAGAGCCTGCAGGCGGGGTGACAGTGGGTGATGTCCTGCTGTGTGGCTCAAGCTCCTCCTGTTAGGAAGAGCGACGAGGAGCCCAGCCTTGCTGGCCTCAGTGTCTCCAAGGACCCAAAAGAGGCTCTTGTGAGTTTGAATCAGGTTCAGTCTAAGGTAAGAGCCGACTCATGAGGCTGTAGAGGAGGAAAAGTCCTGCCACCCAGGTCCCTGGTGTGGTTCCAAGAGCTGCAGCGGTTGAACATTAGCCCCTTTGGTGAGTGGCTACAGCTAAATAAACACAGTTATCACATGTCAACAGCAGTGGCCTCCTGCTGCCCTGGTCACCCACTGACTCATGGCCTGGGCACCCACCTGCCACGCAGGCATGGGGCAGGGACTCGGGGTCAGGCAGGGTGGGGCAGGGGCTGCCCCGGGTTCAAGCCCTGTCTATCTCAGTCTGCTGCTTGATGTGTGATTCCAGGCAGGTTCCAGTCCCTGCCTCTGTACAGCGAGAGGCCCGGCGCTCACTCTGGTCTCCTGGTGTGTCTGGGCCATAGTCTGGGCTGGGGGCTGGAGGTGGAGGGGGACAGTTGGCTGGGGCTGATTAGGTGGAGCCAGAGAAGAAGCATAGGCTTTGGAGGCAGATTCCTGGAACCAACCAAGGCTCCTGCCAGGCACTGGCTGCGCATCCTTCTGCTCTTTTACTTCGGCTTCGGTGAGGTGGATACTGCTGTCCTGGAAACTGAGGCTACATCAGCAAAGCTGCTAAGTCAGGGACTTGTGGGGACAGGATTTGTCCAGGAAATGCCTGAACAGGTCTTTTGCTGCCAAGACCAAAGCTCCCTGTCTTCCTCCCATCCCTGTCTTCTGGGGCTCAGGCTCCACCCTGCTCAACCATCTCCTATAAACCCGAATTGCCACACCGAGCCTCTCAGCCTCTTTCCAGAAGACGACCTGTCCTTCCCGGTCTCCAGGAATCTGCACATACTCTTTTGGTTTCTGGACTCCTATCCATCCCTCCGCACCCTTTTAAAAAAAAAAATGGCTACATTATAACTATACATGATAGTAAGATTCATTGTTACGTATTTATACACACACACACAATTTAACAGTATAATCTGGTCAAAATTGTTCCCCAGTACTGCCCCTCTCCTTTCCCTCCTGGTTCCTCCTTATCCTCTACTGGCATTCTGATTTTAGTTCTTTTGGATAAATACTCCTCAGTATTTATCAGGGATGGCTGAGTCATAAGATGACTCCCTTCCTAGTCTTTTTTTTTTTTTTTTTTTGGTACTGGGGACTGAACCCAGGGACGCTTTAGCACTGAGCACATCCCCAGTCCTTTTTATTTTTTTATTTTGAGACAGTATCTCCCTAAGTTTGCTGAGGCTGGCTTTGAACTTGCAATCCTCCTGCCTCAGCCTCCCAAGCCGCTGAGATTTTGTTGGTGTTCTTGGTGATGGCTATTCTCACTGGGGTGAGATGGAACCTGTGTGCTTCTGATTTGCATGTCCCTCACACCTTGCCCAGGCTGTCCACGCTCCTTGCTGGTTGTGTCCTCTGCCTGTCTCGCCCAGCTCAGGCTCTGGGTTCAGATCACCCCTGGAGTCCCTCTGCCTTTTGAGTGCCCAACACCTATTTGGTGCCTGAATAGGGAAGGCTGTCAAGGGAGCCTGTGGATCCAGAAGGAGCCTGTGGAATGGAAGAGGGGCAGGGACGGAGCAGCATTCCTCAGGTGCTTGGCTGGCGCAGAGTCGCGACTGGAGGAGGACCTGGAATGGTGACAGGGGGGCAGGTGCCACTGGAGAAGGCAGGGGCAGAGGCAGAGACAAGTCTGCTAGGTGTCGCTGGTGCCTGGCCCAGTCCAAGGTGGGACCGCGGGCTACCGGCTGATGCCTGGGTTGCTCAGGTGCCAGCCATGCCAAGGGTTTGACAGGCACTCTCTCATTCGCTCTTCAACTCTCACAGTCAAGTTTGGGACTACTGCTCCCATTTCATACAAGTGAGATACAGACTCAGAAAAGGGCAGCTTTTTGCTTGGCCTGTGATCCCAACAGCATGCACAGGCGTTGCCTAACCCAGGTCCCCCACCTGGTCCAGGCCTTGGCCCAGATAAACGTTCCTGGGCCAGCTCTGGTCCAGTTGAAGGCTGGCAAGCCCCCAGGCTTCTGCTCACCCTCCTGCCCCAGAAGGAAAATGTGGCTTAACCCGAAAGAAGAGGACAAAGGAGGTTTCCTTCCTGGGACAGCTGCTCTGGAGAGGGGCCCTCCTCCAGCGTTGGCTGCCAGGAAGGTCAGTTGCAGGATTCCCGGTTTCTGGTGATCCCAGGTGCTTCCCGTCACGGTCGGAGTTCTGGGGCAGCAAACACATGTCATAGAGGAGAAAACTAGGTCCCTTGCAAGTGGCTTCTGAGTCACCAACTTTGTGCATAAAATGCTGCTTCCCTTTCATGCAACTATAAGCTTCCAAGCTGGGCACGGGGGAGAGAGGGCAGTGCCATTCTCTCTGAGGCCAACACCGGCGAGTTCTCATCAGGCGCAGCTAACTGCCCCCGCCCGCCCTGCCCTCTGGGGCATATTTGAGTCAGGTCGCTATTAAAATCATGAGTCCTGCAGCTCCAATGCTGGAGGACACCTTGGATTTGCCTGCTGCCCCTGGGCTGCTGGCCTTCTACACACTTCTTGCAGATAAAGAGGGGTCCGCCCCGTCCTGGGGCGGCTCAGCTGAGGCCTCCCACGGGCGGCAGGGCTGCCGAGCCTCTCCCACGGCCTAGGCTGGGTGAGTGCGTCGCCCTGCTTGTCTGCACACGACCTTTGCCCACGTTCCCCTGCCCTGCTGGCTGCACGGAAAGCGGGTAAAAAGCGGCGGTTCCTTTTGTCCCTCAAGGGAACTCTTATAGCGACTCCAGAACAGCCCTCCCCGCAGAGCCGGGCCCTTGGGTCGGGTCCTGGAGCAGGCCGAGGAGCCCCAGTTTCTTACCCAATGGCGGCCACAGGCCCAGCTCCTCTGGCTGCCTGTCGCCGTGTGCCCCTCCCGCGCCCCACATCACCCACGTGCCCCGCAGGCCCTCGGTGAGGGTTGTCTGCATCAGACTGAAGTCCCTACCGTCCCAGAACTGCGACCACCCTGTTGCCAGGGCGGTCTTCCCCAGGTCCCATCCAGGACCTGCAGTCCCTGGAAAATGCATCCTCTCCCAAACTCCAGAGCCTGCCCTCTCCATTTGCTGGTCTGATGACAGCTCCGGGTTCCCTGACCACAGAGCCCCTCCAGGCCTCCCGCATCTGCCTTTGCCAGTGGCCCACTCTGCTCACAGACTCATCTTTCCTTCTCTACCCTGAGTGCCTGCACAGCACCCGTTCAAACCCTCTCCTGCCAACCTGAACTCTACCTCCACCCCACCATCTCCTGGGACCTCTCCAGGCCTGAGAGGATCACATCTGTGCAGAGGAGTTCCCTGCCCACCTGCCCGCCACCCACTAAGGCAACTCGGACCTGGGCTGGTACTGCAGTGTGATGAGTAGATATTTCTTCGATGAATCGTGCTGAGTTTCTGCAGTCAGCTTGCTTTCCCAGTCTCGATTTCACATCTCTCATTGTCCAAATCCCACATCTGACTCTCAGTGGCCTTGCTGCTTCCAGAGTGGCCGGAACACTTGTGGATGCTGGCGTGGGCCGGCTCCTCCATCACACCCAAATGCCCCTTCCACTTGGAAGATGGACGAACTCCCCACCCCCCCACCCATGACTCCTCACTGCGCTTCTCAGGGACTCGCCACCCCATTGAAGCATCTGTCTCAGGGTTAGACTTGCTTTCCCTCTAAATAGTTAACCACCTTCTCTCTCAGATGTCATCCCCTCTCCTCCACGGTCCCCAGCCAGCCTTGCTTCTCAAGTATTGCCCTAGCTGTGCCCTCCAAAGTCCAGTTGCCTTGGCACAACATTCCCTGTTGCCCTCCTGTGTGGAGGCACCAGCTGGCCTCATCCACTCCTGTGGCTTTAATTCAAATCCTGCCTCCCCAACCCCAAATACCTAACAGGTGCTCAACACATACCAGAGAAATGTGACTAACTCCTGTCCCCTGCTGGGGGTGGGGGTGCTCTCCTGTAATAACAGCTGAGGCAGGAGGGTCAGAAGTTCTAGGCCAGCTGGACAATTTAGCCAGACTGTCAAAAAAGTGACTCAGTGGTAGAGCACCCTGGTTCCACCCCGAGTACCCCAACAGAAACCACGAAGGCCAGTTCATGGGGCTGGGGAGATAGCTCAGTCGGTAGAGTCTTGCCTTGTAAACACAAGGCCCTGGGTTCAGGGTCTCGGACGGGGACCAGCCTCTGGGGGTACCTAAGCAAGAGCGTGAAGCACTGCTTCTCTTCAGCAGAACACTGGACCAGGCCGGGACTCCCCAAAGGATGGTTGCATCCTAGGGCAGCTTAGCAGAACTCAGATCCGGTGAGGCACAGGATCTGGTAACAGCACTCTTCCCCAACATGCCCAGAGCCACCTCTACCAGCCTGCAGGGTCTTCTGTCCAGCTGTTCACTTGGGAGCTTACTGCCCTGGAGCAGGGGTGTAGGGTGAGAGGAGGGTGCATGGCAGCACATCCCCTTCCGGCTCACCTGCCGACACTGCTGCTCCTTCTGAAGAATGCAGACCCGCCTGTGCTCTGGCTTCTCCAGTCCCAGCAGCGGCACTCAAGTGCTCCGGGGCCGGAGGTGCAGAAGGCAGCCTCGTGCCCTTCCCTTGCAGGCGAGGGTCACGTGCACTGTCATCCTGGGACTACACAAGTACCCGGGGGGTGGCAGCTTCTTGGCATTTTTTTTTTTTTTTTTTTGTGGCAGAGCCCTTGACAGGGTGTATGTTGGTGACAGAAATCTAGTATTTGAGAAAGAGCACACAGGTGTTCTGAGCAGCGTGCCACGAGCTACTGGAAAGACCTGAGCCATCAAGACGTGAGCACTTAACAGGCAGGACAGGTCAGTCTTTTCCAGGAAGGGGAACCCAGGCTCAGGTAAATATTCCACCAGTTAGCAAACGAGTGCTGCACTTGCTGGTCTGTACCCCTCCCACTGCACCAGGGTGAAGGGTGTTCCCTTCTAAGCCTTAACTGGTGCTAGGATCAGGCACACTTGCCTTCTGCCCGGAATGGAGACTAAGGTGCCAGGACAGAGGTCCGCAGCCAGGCAGCTTGCTCCAGGCTACGCAAGGAGTTGCCAAGCTGGCCAGGTCCAGGGTTCCCGATTCCCGTGCCAGTCCTATTTCAAGGAGGTCTTTGCCAGAGTAAGCAGAAGAAAAAGGACCCAGTCCAGTTGGGATCTGCTATTCTCATGGGAGGGAAACCCAAGCAATGAGGCAGCGAGGAGTAACTGGCCACAAAAGCCTCAAATGTCATTTTCTGGATATTGGAAGGCAAAGACTTGCCGTGTCCCCAGGCTACGGCGTCAACAGGCTGGACCCAGCCTCCCTGTGGGGACTGGCTGCTCACTCTTCTCCCTACCGCGAGTGGCACTGGCAAGGGCGCACTCCTGGTCCACGGCTTCACGGGAACACTGCGTGGAGGTGACCACTGTGACGTCTTCTTCTCATATACAGTGAACACTGGCCACATTGTTTTAATTTCCGAATTTATTAAAATGATTAACCTCAATACTGCAAGTGCATGTACAAAATATTTGTAAAAAATGTTTTTAATGAAACGTTAAAGAACTTACCTCAAATGCTGAAAAAGTCCTTTTTCATTCTTTCAGTACAAGGAATACATTGTATCTCAAAAGTATTACAACTCAGCAAAACAATTTAAAACAGTAATTTGAAAAATGATTGAAAATTGAATACTTTACATATATTTCTATGATCATTTCCTAATTCTTACAATGCCAAAAACTTTTACCAATCATTGCATAAGCTCAAGCTGTAAGTTTTATTGAATGTAACCTCTTCCAAACTGGTCAAGAGTGTGTGGCTTTCGTCTCCAAACGGTGACGTTCTACAGTAGGCTGAGAACAGTCCCGAGGCCCCCTACCTTTAAAAAACGGAAATCAGGGGCGCCCTAGAAGGCATCCAGCGGCCGCTGAGTGCTGTGCATACCAACTCCTGAGAAGCAGCGACTCATCACCAAATGTCACTGCTCTGAGACCCACGGGGAGGTCAGCCTCAGAAGATGAGGCCATATAAAAATTAAAACAAACATCATAAATACGTTACTAAAATTAATCTCAAAGTGGAGACAGAAACTTGGCAGAATGTGTTATTTCATTACTTTTTCCTAAGACTGAAATTCCTGAAATGGCTATTGTTGGTATTAAAACAAACAACAAAACAAAAAAAAACCCTTGAGGTTTAGTCTCTGAATCTCTTCAAATACCCCCAAGTGAAGTGGTGAACGAGAGGTGACCCGGCTGCCCACCCACTCCAAGAGCCATCTTCATCGTCCTGTGCCTGGTCCAGCCTCAACACTTCTGTGCACGGACCGCATGAGGACTGGACAGTGCCCGGGGACAGGAGCGCCAGGCTGTGTGGGCTGCTCTGCCTGGAGAGCCGCAGGAAGAGGAGCGTGCGTGCGGGGCCACGCCTGCTTCTAAATCAATACCTGAGGATCTGCCCGCACGAGGAGCCAGGTCAGCACTGCAGGGGACCAGGGGCTCCGGGGTCGCAGGAGCAAGGCCTCTCAGACTCCCACACTCTCTGCCTGCAACCTATGGGCACTAGTTTTGAGGAGCTTCATTTAAACAATGTCTCCCAAACTTGACAAGTGGTGGGTATCACATGGAAATAACAGTGAAGCTTCGAGGTTTTCTCCATTGGACTTCGTGCTACCTGCAGATCCCTTTGAGTATTTTAAGACATGGGCTACTTCTCTACAGACACTATAAGAATCTCCTAAGTTGATTTTACTCGTCTGAAAGCACATGTACACATTTCCCAGGAAACAGAGACTACCTGCTATAGACTTATATTCCCAAATTCTTTGACTTCTAAAATAATAAAGAGAAATGAAAAGAGCCTGGTATTGAACATAAAGTAATAATCAAAAATTTGCTCATTAAGTTACTTAAAATTAATTTCTTTTCAAAGTGCTTCAAAAACAAATTAAATCTGACTCCTTTTTGATTAACTGATAATATAATCAAAAATCTTTGATATTTTAATAATAAACTAACATAAGCTGAGAACTCCCACTGAGGCAGTGCTTAAAACTATATATTTATAATTTCCTATTTTATTGGCATGAATATTTCTAAACTTAAAAACCTTCCTGGTAAGTTCTTTTAATTTCTTATGACAAAAATTTCTCACAACACACAAATATTTACAACATATACATTGTTTTCAGCTCTTTACATTGAATTCCAAAGACAAAACATTTTTATAGGTTACCACAGAACAAAAGCTGTGACTCATGTTTTTATTTCATAAACTATTATAAGTTAAAGTGAATAGATTTTCTAATACTCCTTGTAGCATTTTACAAGTGCAACAGAAACTTGAAGAACAGATTAAGACAGCTGCAGTTCATAGATAACGCTGCTTGTTGCCGTCGCGTGTTCACAGCAGGGTTTTGAAAAAGTAAGCACCAATCATTCTCGCAAAGAACCATTTTATCTAAAAGGATTGAAAAGTGTTAAATACAAGGTCTTTAATGTACATGACAAGCAATAAATACGCTGCTCTGAAACTCATCCTGCCCACTGCTGACCCCAGACATACAGTGTGCTCGGCAGCGGGCCACCTTGCGTGGGAGGGTTATTTTTTGTTTTGTAAAGAAACCACTCTGACTCCGACCGATGGTTTGCTATGTCAACAGAGGCCACACACAGTACACCTGGGCCCGCAAACAGTGTGAAACTGACAAAACTCCGGAGGGGGGAAACATCTAGCAAATATAAATCAAAAAGCCAAAGATCATTGCTGGTGATATTAGCATATACTTGAAAACCTTAATATGCTGCTACTATGATTTGTTTTAGATTATTGTTTAGTCATATATTAAAGAGCCAGTTGATGCTCTTAAAAGTTTAAAAAAAATTGTGGAGCCACATTATTGTCTCAACGTCCCAAGTGGAAAGCTGCTCTCACTGTACAATTTTGCTGGAGCCTGTATTTTACAATAGGGCGTCACCTCTAATCAGAATTGCACATAAGAAGGCTATTTAAAAAGTACGATAAAAATTTGCACAAATCAGACTTAGGAAGAGTCAGTACGCTGTACACTTTCTACAATATTATGCTGACAAGTGAAGAGACGATAGAAGTGCTGCCACTAAAATGGTTCAGTTGAGGAATAATCGACTGGAATTTTTTATTTCTTTAAAGTAGCTATCCCAGGTCCAGTCAGACCAAGAACTTATGCGTTAAGCCTTAAAGACTGATCCTCTCTTCTCCTTGAAGAAATGTCAATATCTATGGAGTCCTTCCCGACGATCAGCCTCAACCGCTTGGCTGGAGGAAGAGGAATGAAGTCGTCCTCGAAGTCATCCTCGTAGTCCTCTTCCTCCTCATCCCCCTCCGAGGAGGAGGAGTCGTCCGTGCTTTCCTCCTCATACTGACCGTAGCCATCCACTTCCATCTGGGACTCCAGGAGAGAGAGGGGGTCGCTACAGCAGACCCCATTTTCATGAAGCCCCTCTGCATAGGGCCCCCTACTTTCCTCATCCCGTTTTAGCTGGATTTTTAATTTCGTAGAACTACTGCCTGATCCTGAGTTAAATCCATTATTGAGCTTTGCTACATAGAGATTGTTATCATTTTCATGGTCTTTACTTAACTTGATGCTTATTTTTGAAGAATTCACCCCGTCGTTCTCCTGGTCGTTCGTCTTACTGCTGCTATCGTGGCGCCTACGGAGAGTCAATTTGGGAATCCCAGAGTTATTTTCCAGGATCAGCTGGGCGTCATACCTTGTGATTCGCCGCTTCTTTTTGCTTTTAGCAGTTCTAAAGCCGTCCTTCGCCCTGAAGCTGTCTGACGTGACGATCGAGCACCCAATGGGCGAGGGAGTGCAGTCTGTGTAGCTCACGGGCGCCCCAGCCACACCGCTGGGCTCGCCCTGGTCCGAGTGGGGTGCCATCAAATCTGGCACCACACCGTCCTGTCCAGGGCAGTCCTGCACCGGGGTGGACTCCACTATGTTGGCCAACTGCTTCACAAGTTTTCCTTGTCGTGATTTCTTCCTGGACATGCTGGGGTCACTCTTGTGACCCTGTGCTTCCCCCTTCTGTGCAGTGTCGCTAGCCAGTTCTTCCTGCCTGTCGGGGGCCGGCTGCTCACCACTGTCCAGGCAAGGCTCCACTGTGCCATTACAGTCCTCCAGCGTATTTGGTTCTAGCTTGATGTCCGAGGCCTCCGGAGGGTTCGCCCTGGTCCTCACTGAGCGCCTGGTTGTGTAGGTGCAGGGCGAGCTGTCACCCTGCGAGTGAGCACCTCTCCCAGGATTCCGCCTGTGTTCTCTGGCCGCGTGTCTGGTCAAGCACCCACTGGCAACTGCAGCTGGGACTGGTCCCTCGGGCTCCTGGTCTTTTCTAATGGGCAGATTCTTATACAGGACCACTTTAGGCTCTTTAAGCACTAAGTTTCCCACTTCGAGCTTTCTTGAACTATTCTTCTGCTCCAGCCGCTTGCAGTGATTCCTCAGCTTTATCTTTGAGAGTAAAGGCTTTGCAGGCTTTTTCAGTTTCTTTGGTACCCTGGAATTGTCCGTGTGAGTTAGCTTAGATGAGGTAGAGTTGGAGGAGGCGGGAGTTCTGGACATGGACTGCCTGGTTAACGTTCTGCTCTTGCCGTTCTTTTTTACACCAACGGAAGATTTTCGGTTAGAAGCTGTAAGGTTTAAAAAAAAAAAAGGATGAAAACCAGCTGGGTAACACAGTAGTATTCAACCAAACACTGCCCCAAACCAGACCACGAGCTACAAAGTATTTCCATTACACACATGTGGAAACACCCCAGCTGATCTGCCAGCGCACGAGCCAGCATTCCCTATGCTGCCTTCCTGTTCTCTTCCAAACTGACGGAGCATCTGCTCATGTTGGAGGCAGGTGATTCTATGGCTGAAGAGCTCTCAGCACAGAGGGACTCCGACTTCACTCTGAGCTTCTCCTTCATCCGCCCAAATGCTGATCCAAACTAGGTGTTTCTTCTCCCAATTTAGTATTTTCTTTTTCTTTCTTTTTTTTGCAGTACTGGGGTTATAGCTCATCACCCCAGTCTTTTTTATTTTTCCTTTTGAGACAGGGTCATGCTCAGTTGCTGAGGCTGGCCTTGAACTTGAGATCCTCCTGCCTCAGCCTCCTGAGTCATTGGGATCAAGATGTGTGCTACCACGCCCAACAGTGATTTAGTATTTTCTCTTATAAAAGATGTGAAGTTAAGTAAGAATTACAGTTTTCTTTCACAAATTCTTCTTGAAATAATTTAGAATATGCTTCTAAAATCTATTACTCATTTACCCAAAGTAAGTATATTACTTGGCCAGTAATACAGAAGAGAACTGTATTACTGTTGGGTTCGAAGAGAAAAATTTTAACAGATCGTTTCAAGCAAGAAAAGTAGATCCTAAGTACCATATATCGTCATTCTCAATAGATGTTTACCAAAAACCCTACACACCAGCGGGTGCTAGCCCACCTCAGCTCGGTGGTGACTGAGGGAGGGGGCCTCATCCCTTCACACCTGCGGGGTGCCCACAGCCAATGGCAAGAGGCCAGCAGCAGCTGCCAGAAAGATGCTTTCTCAAGAAAAGCGAGGGTCCCGCTTCCACCCCAAGACAGGGACACAGGATGGCTGCCCTGGAGGTGCTGCCACTGAGGACCGAGTGACCACCGGTGAGATTTTGGAGGCTCGCCCTGCCACTGCTCCTCTGCCGTTGGGACTGCTCAGGGCTTTGCACCAGCCCATGTTTCAGTTCCTGAGCTCTCTCATCCCGTCAAAAAGCCTCCCCGATCAACCCTGAAGATCATTCAGTGGGGAAGCTGCGCCCAACCTCCACATCACCAGGGATGAAACCCCTACTGTGGACGAGCTTAGCATGGAGGCCAAGCGAGGACCAGGCTCCTTCCCAAGTGCCAGTGCCTGGGCAGCTGCTGTACCTTCTGCATAGCTAAGCAAGAAAAGCCATAACTAGTTTTTATTGACAGAAGAGCAAAAATGCCTAATAAGCACTCCAAAAATTATCAAGTCACCAAGAGAAGGCTCTGTACTCAGAGGATGGCTCATAAATGGCTTCAGGCTACCCAGACTAGCAGAATTCACAGCGGTGAGATCCACTGCCTGGACCAAGAATAGCTGATCTGTGGGCTGCTACCAAGGAGGCAGCTTATTTTTAGAATAGTAGGAGTAGTGAGAGTTAGGTACTATGCAATTGGAGGATACGTGCTTTTAAATACAAGGATATTTATGGAATTGTTTAGCACAGAGGACAGGATGGACTGAGCAGATATGATGCCCACACAGCACGGCAGTGTCCTGGCTGTTCCCAGAAAGGACTGCCCCTGCCTGCCTGCCTTGGATGTGGCCGCGGGATGCCCTGTCTCACACCCCGTCAAGACCTGCAGTCACACCTGGTGGTTCTCAGCCTTTGGCTCTCCTTTTCCATGCCACCCCAGGCACCTGCTGTGCTCTATGCCATGGTCACACGCACCACGTTCCCACCGGCACCCTGCACACTCTGGGTCTCACTTTTCCAAGACAGCCTTTGCTGACCAGTGTTCTGGTCACAAAAAGCAGCGAGCACTTCTCAGACCTTTCTTTCTTCACCCGGGTGTGACACCAACTGCTGTCAAGAAGTCATCTTCTTTCTAGCCACTGAAGAGTGCTCTCCTGGTTCCTCCTGTCCATGGCACTTCTCCATCTGCCCAACCCCCTTATTCTTCAGGTCTCTCCAGGTGACCGGAACCCACCTGCCCGTGGCTGTTAGCTCTTATATGCCACAGTCCCCTAATATCTTCTCTAGTCCGGCTCTCTCCTAAACGACAGACTGCCAACAACCAAGTGCCAACAGAGTCTTCTCGTATGTCTCCCTGTGCCTGCATCGAGCTTACCACCAAACCTGGCCATCACATCACACAACACAGCTCTTGCCCAGCTGCTGGAGCCATCCTGGACTCTTTCTTCCCTCCCTTATCCAGCCAGCAGGCTCTACTGTGTAGTCTGCCCTGCGATGTCATGGCCCCGGCTGCTGGAACCTACATGCTCCCCGTTTCTCCTGTTGCTTTCCCAACAGCCCCTTCTCCTCCATGTAGCTAGATGGTTTTCCCATTATCTCAGGTCACTTTTAGGGTTAAGCCAATGCCCTGAGAATCAAGTCCAAAATGCTATAAACTCTGTTCATGGACCTTCTTCTCACCTGCTGAAGCCACGATGAACAAGTCCTCCACCTGTACATGCACATGGATGATAGTCCCCTGCTTTGAACAGGCTCCACTGGGCCAACGTCTCACTGAGCCTCAGCTTAGGCAGTGCCTCCGGCAGGGAGCTTCTGTGACTTCCTCTTAAGAGCCTGCTGTGCTCTTGTGTTGTCACAGCACCCAAGACTTTGCTTACTCAGCACTTAGTCTAATCCGCTGGATGAAGCCCACCGTAAGGTGACTCTGAGTCTGGGCTCTTCCCAGTCCATCCTTCCTTCCAAGAAGTTCAGTGCTGGTGGCAGCCAGCGGCTGACAAATCACCTCGATTGTGTTCTGGGCTGAGCACAAAATACTGAAGAGGGAAGACAGGACTTCAAGATTTCACTTGCACATCTGTGTACTTATCAGTGTGTTCTTATCACAAGCCCAGTCAAAAGGTAAGCTCGTCAAGTCAAAGGCATAGAGACACATGTAGATCAGGCAAGAGGAATGTAAGAGATGTGACTAAGATGCAAGTCCGGAGAGTCACAAGTCCTTCACTGTCCAAAAGTGCTACCATGTCCTTGAGGGGTTGGTAATTTCAGGTACAGTAAGGCTAGAGGACTGCCACAATGACACACTAAGTCTTTTTTAAAAGACTGTCAACAGAGTAAGGATTCTGACATCAGTGTAAGTGAGGCGTACTTACGGCCACCCTTGCTTCTGTGGGTTATCCTTCTCTAGTGGCCTGGAAATCCACCAAATGCATAAGCCTGGACAGCAATTCTAGGTGGAGGTACATACTCTTTTCAGCAATTACTATTGTGCTAGGTGTCATGCAAACAGGTCCCCTTGGGACCTGAAGTGTGTGACCTCACACCCTGTGAAAGTCAAGTTCTCAGGGATGAGTAGCTTAAGGTCAGTCATTTTCCAAATGGCAGCGGTGGGAGCTGAACCTAGCTGGGTGAGGTGGTATGGTCTGTAATCCCAGCAACTCTGAAGGCTGAAGCAGGAGGATCCCAAGTTCAAGGCTAGCATGGATAACTCAGAAAGACCTTGTCTCAAAACAAAACAAAAAGGGCTGTGGGTATAGCTCAGTGGTAGTGCACCCCCGGGGTTCAATTCTCAGTACCAAAAAAAAAAAAAAAGGATGCTGAATAAGGTCTACTGCAGAATTATTATGGTGTCAGTCCCAACTCACGGGCAAAGGACATGGCTATCATAGTAATTTGAAGATGCCATCAAAATTATAAGACAGTGTGGCATTCCTGCAGTCAGATGACATGGAAGAGCTGCAGAAGGACACCTGAGCTTTCCTGAGCACTCAGGCTGCTCTGGAAACACACCATTGGCAACATAAGATGCTACCACACACACACTCAGTTCAGCATCTGCAGAGCCCGAGAACCCAGGAAACCCCACAGAACTTTAAAGGCTCAGTCTCCATGAGTTCGCTAAGCACAAGCTGCTCTTGCCAACCTGCCGGCCTTGGCTACCTGCAACAGTGTGCTGGAAAGGATGCAGAAGCAGCCCACAGGCTTGGTGCCGGGAGCAGGCAGCCCAATCTCCATGTCTGTGACAGCTGCTCCTTAGTTAAGATAAACTGATCCCATGGCCATGTCTTCTGGGTTCTGTGCTGACTGGTGACACTGGCAGTGGCTGTGTCCACACCTTCAGGCATGCTCTTGAGAGCCTTCACATCCTGTATCACAGCACTAGTTATAGGAAGGCTCCCCAGCCCACAAGCCACAGAGGCCTGAAAAACCAGAATACTCTAAAAACAACTCTGTCATTCAGACTTGTAGACTGTAGAAATGGATTTCTTCTTGTTTCCACTCCTGGATGCTAAAGTGAAAAGTCAAGCTGGAGCTCTGAAGACACCTTCCAAAAAAGGAACCTGCGTGGAAGGGAATAGTAATCCTTCTTCTGAATAGGCGGAAGTGTTTCTTTGTACATGCTGTTCAAAGAAAAGAGTTCCTCTATCAGCTGCTAAATCCTACATGAAGTGCAAGATAAAGATGGGCAGCCAGGCAGAGGAAAAGCAGTCCACACCTATGCACGCTATGCACCCAGCTCCCCTGGGAAAAGAGCTCTGGCTCTTCTCCAGTCAGTTTCAAATTCTTTCTTTTTAAAGGGTCTGGTTGAGAAATAAACACCAAAAGAATACAGCCTAAAGGAATACATGTAAGAACTAGAGAAATCCTTCTGTGCACGCAATTCAATGTACAATGGCCTCAGAGTGGCTCAAGTCTGGGCTCCTCCGAGCCCTGGGCCATGTCTAGCCACTCTACGTGCCCTCAAGTCAGTCACGCCAGCCTCAGGTTATTCCAAGGTCACGCTGCAGAAAGGCAACTTGGACAAAGCAAGCACCCCAGAATAAGCAGCCACTACTGAGGTCAGCTCAAAGGCACCGTTTGTTCCCTCTCACCTTGAGAAAATGGCATGGAGATCTAGTCTGCTCTGCATAGTTTTTGTGCACCTGTCTTGGAGCTAAGGCACAAGCTCCTGAGGGAGGGGCCTGGGTCTCATATATCCTCATCTCTCTCAAAGAACTAGCAGTCTTTTAGTAAGTGTTTGGTTTAGTAAGAAGTATTTCCTAGATGGTTGTATATCAACACACTCAACACCTTCCAAAAACTATTCATATTTTCATCTTTTCAGCGAAATGGTGTACTGAGTGCAGGATCTACACACTGTTAGTAGGTTAATGTGCAGAAGCAGACAGTCCCGCACTGTGCAGGGCCATCCTGCAGGCGGCCCTGTGGCTCTCACAGGTGGATAGCAGCACGCACCCACGTGTTTCCATGTGAGGGTCTATCACATGGGGTCACAGGTCTCCAGTTTCACCAAGGAACCAGACTCAGAAAGCGAAGGTTCATTAGGCTGCATTTATTTTTGAATCAACAGTCAACAGTGAATGATCAACTAACTCCTCTTTTTTGCTCACTTTGGACATTAACTAAAAAGTCTGGATAAGAACTATACTACTACTTTCGCACTACAAAGGTCACACCTGGCCTCTGACTCCCAGCAGCAGGCAGATTCAGGAATCCATGGCAGTGACATTCAACCTTTCTTCAGGGATTTCTGTAGGGGAGGGAGCAGCTGAGGCACAGGACAGCCTAAGACAGTGCTTGCCAGTCTTACTGACATTAAGACGCCAGCATAGGCAGACTTTGGGGACCACCCAGTCAAACCCTTCCAGTAACCGTCTGTTAGAGACAAGGCGGGCCAAAGAGCCTGCTGCTGTCGTGGCACCTAGGGAACATGGGCGTTACCCAGACGGATGACAGCAGTGTCACAGCCCCAGCACTTCAGAGCTCCACACATGTCGTGCTGTCCTTTGCCTGTTTGGGTTTCCTTTTCTTTCTTCCTTTTTTGTTTGTTCTTCATCCTCTTTTTACAGTTTCCATCAGATCTTGCCCCCAAATACGACTGTTTTCAAAGCTTGCTTCTTTCTTTTTTCCATCTCTCTTGCTACTTTCTGTGGTGTTAACACAACATGCCACAAAACGCCCACTCTGAGTGCTCCTCTAGCATAATTCCGAGTCTATTAAGTGGTGGTCTGGTGAATTGAGTCCGTTCATTTAGAAAAAGATAAGCAAGTAGTACGAAGGTGGAAGCCTTGAGGACAGAAGCTAGGAACTCCCAAGTCCATCACCTGTTCCCAAAAGACTGCTGGGCACTGGACATGTGTGAGCCTGTATGATTCTACCTGGTCCCTTGTCTTCTTGCAGGGCCTAACAACACTAATGACAGAGTCACTAACACCTTGAAAATGTTTTCCTCAAACACATGATGATCCTGGAACATATGATGATGAATTCAACATCCAGTTACCATGTATTCAAGAGCATAGTCTAGAGTACAGCACTGAATCTGGAGGTGGGCACAACCGTGCTTTGTACTCAAACCATTTCTAGAACCTTGCAGAGCCGCTGAAGCTCATGAGTCCCAGTTTCTCTCAAAATTTAGAAGTTCAAAACTATTGAAGCATGCTTTAGGAAGCAAACTGTGTGAAAATACTCAAGAAAAAAAAAAAGCATCTTATCAAACCTCCCTTACTTACTTGCATTGCTTTTTTCCTGAGTGGTATCTGCATCAGTGTTAGAGCTGACAGACTGACTGTCTGAGTTTTTGCTGCTGTCACCTAACTTTTTAAGCCTATTTAAGCGTTTATCTGTTTCTCTGAGTCCATATTTGCTATTGATAACAGGAGCAGGCGCGGGCAGTCCCACTCTGGATTTGAAAGCACCAGTTCCCCGTCTGTAAGAGAAAAGAGAACAAGTTCAGTCAATGGAGCACACACACATATAGCAGACCTGGCTACCAGGAGCACATGCCGCATGGCTCAATGGTGTGACCTGGGGAGACTTTGACAACCACTGGGGAAGTGCCACGTCCAGGAGTCTCAGTAAGTAACTAATCAAATTAACATAAAAAACCCATGCTTAACTTTGGATGGTATAGAGGAAAATGGGACGGGAGAGAGTGGGAGACAGATAGATAGTATTACCCTATGTATGTGTATGATTACATGAAAGGTGTGAATCTACATTGCATACAACCATAGAAATTAAAAGTTGTACCCCATTTGTGTACAATGAATCAAAATGCAGTCTGTAAAAAACAAACAAAACAAAAAAAACCACACATACACACACACACACACACAAAACCCCATGCTTATCAGAATAAAATAACCTTCAGTGACTGTCGTCAATCAATTGCTAATTGCCTATGAAAATCTGGATTTTCATGTGTAGATAAAAAAAAGTTTAAAAATGATTGTTAAAATAGGTTACACTGTATCCTAAAAAAAACCCAAACTGTTAATTATACTTCAGCTTTGTTATGCACCATTTAGCACTACATTAACTGAATATTAAGAATCAGGAAATTCTTTATTAAAAAGTTTATTTAACAAAAAGTTTAATATGAAAATGTACATGAACCGATTTTTATGTCATAAACAGGCCCTCTGGAAAGGGGACACAGATTTCTGTGCTGAATAGCCATTATTTATACTCGTTCCAAGGCTTCTAACATGATGATACTATTTCCTCGTATTACCACCATTCCAGTATTGTTCTGTTGCCCACTAGTTGCCATCTCCACACATTCGTCTATCACAAGATTGATAAAGGGGTCAAATCCCCGCAATATTCCTTGGACATGTCTGCCACCACTTAATTTCAATGATAATTTCTTGTCCATAAATTGAGTTGCTTAGTGCCTTGCTTTTGCTGAGGTTGGTTTTGAACTCTTGATCCTCCTGTCTCAGCCTCCCAAGCCACTGAAATTACAGGCACTGCAGCACAGTGCCCAGCTTATATTTAAATTTTTATAGGTGTTTCACATCTGGGACTTTTTGCAGCCCGGGAGGGTGAGCTTTGCTCATGCTGTCTACTCTGCAGGCTCAGAGATGCTTTGAAACGGAATTGGCGGTCTCCTTCATGCTCGGAAATTTTTCAAAAGCACAGAATTTCCCTAAATTAATTCATGGCCTAGAACTTAAACTATATTCAAACAAATTATAACTGAAATTCTATTTGAAAAGGTGAGGCTAGGGCTGGGGTTGTGGCTCAGTGGTAGAGCGCTTACCTAGCATGTGAGAGGCACTGGGTTTGATTCTCAGCACTACATATAAATACATGAACAAAATAAAGGTCTATCAAAATCTAAAATAAAAAAATATATTAAAAAAGGTGAGGCTATTAGTGAACAATAAAAACTGTTAAGTAATTCCCTTAAATTCTCAAATTAACATGAGTAATCATAATTAAATTAACAAACTGTTACTAAATAAGAGATATTTAAAGACCTGCTTTAACCAGTGGGCATCTCTCCTTGACTACTTATGTGATTCTTCTGCAGTAAATGCAGGTGCTTGGTAGGAGTCCCCCTAAACTGCCTGCTGAGGCTGGTTTTACAAATATTTGCTTTAGTCAGTATATAAAATGCAAGTCTCTACTCAGCTCTACTAAAAAAGAGTAAATTATGAATTAACAAGGTTGAACAGAAGACTCTATGTGGTATTAAAAAACTGAGAAATTTCTTTGGCTAAAATCATTTTGCCCTTTTTATGGCCTTAGCTTATCAGTAGAAAGTCATATAATGCAGTTTCTGAACTTATGACAAACTTGTGTTGCCAGGTGCAGTGACACACACCTGTAATCCCACCGAGGCAGGAGGATCACAAGTTTGAGGCCAGCCTCAACAACAGTGAGGCCCTAAGGACAGTAAGACCCTGTCTCAAAAACCAACAACAAAAAACATTAAAGGGCTGGAGATGTGGTTCAGTGGTTAAGCAACAATTACTGGTACCAAAAAAAAAAAAAAAAAAAAAAAAAAAAAAAATGAATGCCCTCTATCAAGTGAGCACTACTGACTGCCCTTTGCAAGTCCCATGTGATTGATACATTTCTTTCAGAACTTGGATGAAGGAGAAATAACATTCCTTTCTGCAAAGTAGTAGGGTGTTTTACCTTTTGCTAAGGGACAATATACATTTTATTTCCCTTCCTGCCCCTTATCCTAAGTACTGAGGAGCACAGATTTAAATCTAACATAAGAGTTGTTTTTGGTAAATAAAGGTTAGCATTCTTGTTTTCCTTGCTTCCTAAAATGGGTTTTAAAATCTACTTCAACTGATGTTATCGTAAAAATAACAACTAAAACTTGATAGTCAAACTTCCTTAATTCTTTTTCAAAAGTGGAAGAAATCACTGTAAAAACCTCCAGGTAACCTTCACCAGGCTAGTAACCAGGCACACCCCACTCTACCCTAAGACACAGTTAGAATGCACATTGTGTAAGCCCCGAAAGGCGGAGTCCGTAGCAATCGAGAAGGAAATTATCTTTATTAGACACTCCATGGTCTTGTTTTTTTTTCCTAAACCATAACTTGTTAACATTTCTGGTTCATGTCTGGAAAGATGGGCCACACTTAAAGTACACTTCAACACAAATGCTAGTAGGGTCATGAACTGCTAGAATCCCTAGGGAAAGTAATCTGGCAGTGTTTATTAAAAAGAGGCAAACCCTTTCTTTCCCTGGCAGTCCCAATGCTGGGGGGAATCTAGCCCACAGAAATAAGAGCAGCTACAAATAAGGATTTGGCTTCCAGGGCATGTAACCGTCAGGTGATGCATGCCTGTAATCCCAGGGACTCAGGAAGCCGAGGCAGGAGGATCTCCAGTTCCAGGCCAGCCTTGGCAACTGAGTGAGACCCTGTCTCAAAATAAAAAATAAAAAAGCGTTGGGGATGTGGCTCAGCATGCCCCAGGTCCAATCCCCAGTACCATACACCCACACAAAACAAATGCACACACACATAAAAAACAGCAATAATAACAGTGTTGGAACTTTTGGAAATTAGGTTTTTGGTTTTTTAAAAAATTTTCTTAGTTATAGATGGACACAATACCTTTATTTTATTTATTTATGTGATGCTGAGGATTGAACCCAGTGTCTCACGGGTTCTAGGCAAGTGCTCTACCACTGAGCCACAATCTCAGTCCAGAAATTAGTTTTTTTTTTACAGTAAAACATTCTCTTGTATTCTACAATCTTATTTCTTCTTCTTAACTTGTGAAATTATACTCATGTTTGCTGCATCAAGTGAGGCCAGGCTAAGCCGTCCACAAACCAAGGGGAGCAGTTGTTTCCCAGCGGCCTGAGGCCCAGCCTGCGCTGCCCTGCTCCTGCCTCGCTGCTGCCTCCCCTGCCTTCCGGCTCAGCACAACTCTCTATATCACGGCTGCCTTTCAAGCCAACGAAACCAAAATACCTGAACATTAAAAACATTTTACTCAGCGGTCAGTTGTCTTGTCAGTACATTATAGACAAAAAAATCTGCAATGAGTGTAGAGTTTGTTTTTTTTTTCCCCAAGTGCCAGAGACAGCCTCACGCATGCCAGGTAGGCTCTCTCCAAGTAAGCTGCACCCCAGCCCTGGCCGTGCACTTTGAAAGCTGCATATTTTCATAAACATTCCATAATTTATTCAATCACTCCTCACAGGTGATTACTGACACTGGTGTTTTTAAGTTTTTTTTTCTTACGCAAAATACTGCTGTTGTTGGAAACCAAATCCCGTGGGGGTGCTCCTATTTCTACAGGTTGGAGTCCTCCCTGCCAGGGACCACAGGGAAAGGGTTTGCCTCTTTTTAATACACACTGCCAGAGAACTTCCCCAAGGGTTCTAGCAATTCACAGCCCTACTAGTACCGTCTGGGTACCTGTATCTTCACATCCTCACTAGGAGTACATTGTGCTTCTTGAATTTTCCTAATATAATGAGGGAAAACGAATAGCTAATTGATACTAATTTCCTTGCTTGTGGCCATCTCTTTCTGTGCAGAGCCTCTTCTTCCTTTACCTTTTTCCCATCTGACTTTCTTCCTTGGGAGTTTTTTGTTATTAGGATTTTAAGTTTTTGCCACATACGTACTTTATTTTCCTTCATTAAATCATTTACCATGGACTTTATTTTGGCCATTCAAACATTTTTGTATTTCTAATTTCTTGCCTTACTGTCTTCTCCTAATTGTTTTTCTAATGTATTAAATTCTAGGAATTTATTACATATATGAGGTGGCATGGGTTTAGCCTAAGATCTCAATCTATACTTGCCTCCATTTCAGGACTCTGTCCGTGTTCTCTTATCTATTTGACCATTTCTGAGCCAATATGATCAAGCTGGATCATGATTATTTAATAACAAACTTTGCCACCTGTCAAGGCAAGTGTCCCCTGACATTCTTCTTCCTTTTGCTTACTGGTTGTTGAATCCAGGGCCATGCACATGACAGGCAAGTCCTCTGCCACTGGGCTGCACCCCAGCCCTTTCTATCTTATTTTGAGGCAGGCTTTGGCTCTGTTGCCCAGGCTGGCTGCTGACCCTCCTGCTAAGGTGTACTGAATCACAAGGTAGGTCACCACACACAGCTTCTCTCACATTCCAGATTATTATTATTATTTTATTTATTTAATTAATTAATTAATTAATTTTGCTATCAAAAGACACTTTTTTATCAGCTTTAAAAATAACTGTGACTAATTCCAAAAGCAAAATGCTTAAAGTCCAAAATAATTATATACTAATTAGGGAAGGAGTAATATTCCTAAGCATTTTAAGTAAGGTCAGAGTTTTGTCTCCTCCTGCCCCTCTGGGACCAGGGGAGCTTAATCACTGAGCCACATCGCCAATCTTTTTTTTCTATATATATTTTTTTGAGATAGGGTCTTGCTGAGTTGCTGAGGCTGGCTCTGAACTTGTGATCCTCCTGCCTCAGCCTCCTGAGCCACTGGGGTTACAGATGTGCAACACTGCCCGGCATTCCTTTCTTCCTCCGGTGGTAGTGGGGATTAACTTTAGGATACTTTACTATTGAGCTATGTCCCCAGCTATTTCAAGATGGGGTCTCAAAAAGTTGCTGAGGAACCCTTCTGCCTCAGCCTCCCCTGTCACTGGGACACGGGCATGTGCCCTGGCACCTGGCTCAGAGCACCTTTGATTCAGGTCATTATTAAATTTTGTCCTTCAAATGTTCAGAGAGAAATTTGCAGTACTCTGGCCACAGCCTCAATGTTCTGCTTGCTCTGTTCACTCTGTTTTCCTCAGAGTCAGCTCTTGTCACCCTTGGGCTCTCAGCACACGGGGTATCCCCTGCCTCTTTCACTGTGCTAGTCTTCACTACTGTTAGTACCTGATGAGTTATTCAATGAGTTCCTTCCATTACGCTCATCTTCCCAGCTACTTCTGCAAAGGCAGTCTGGTGTTACTGAGAATCTCAAGAACACAAGCAGCCAACTTTTGAGCCAAACAGCTCTGCCCGACAGCAGCCACGCCGTGTTGTGTACCACGCCATTCCCCTGAAAGGCTCTTGTGTGCTTCTACTTCCCTCTCACACTAAGGTGTGTGGGATCACTGCATCTGACCAGGAAGGAAACTATGGCTCAGGACAGAGGACTAACCTGCCCAAGGAACATGACCACATATGTGGTTCTGAGTAGGCACAGAGGCTGGGCAGGCTGGTATGTGCCTGTAGTGCAGTCTTAGGGGAGGCTGAGGCAGAAGGACTGCTTGAGCACAGGAACTGGAGACCAGTCTGAGCAAACAGCCACACCTGGCCTCTTAAAAAAACAAAGGAAAAAAACAAAAACAAAACAACACAAAAAACCCCACCAAAAACAACCCTTCCACACACCAATAAAGAGTTATTTGTGTTATTTTGGAATCCTGAATATATGGGTAGGGTTTTTAAAGACAGCTTCCAAAAACTTATTGTGTTTATTTGCTACATTCATTCATTCACTTACCAAACATTTATCAAGCACCTATGTGCCAGGTACTGTTCTGTCTATATCACGGTAAATGAAGAAGATAAAAGTCTCTGCCTTCATAGAGCTTGTATTTTAAAATACAATAACCAGAAACCACAAAATAATTTTACAGCTAACATTTGTGTGTTAACTGTCTGCTGTTCTACATGTTTTATATCAACAGTTTTTTTTTTTTTTTTTTTTTGGTGCTGGTGATTGAATCCAGGGTCATCTTGTGCATGTGAGGAAAGCACTCTACCAACAGCTATGTCCCCAGCCCTATGTCAACATTTAATTCCCAAAATGACCCTATGAAATACTGTGTTATGTTAATTTTATAGATGGGGAAAATGAAGGCCCAGGGAGCTATCTGACATGCCATCACCTCAGGGCTAATGAATGCAGAGCTGCAGGGTTCTGATTCCAGCAGTCTGGATCCAGATCATAGGCTCACAAGTGAGCTTCATTCTGCTTTCTCTATAAAATGATTTTAAGGTATTATTTATCTATAATTAAAAGACTTCATGGATTAAAGAATCTTTTTGTGGAGGTCGAAGATCTAACATTTGAATCATTTTTAATGTTAAAAAAGATCACTTTTATGCCCACCTCCTCTGTGCCCTGGCTTTCGGCAGCATTAGGAACAGGTTTTCCATTGTCTTTTTGTGGCAAGGAGCCCAAAGCTGGGAGAGAAAAGGCCAGGGTGGAGTTATAGCCCTGCTCTCTCGTTACTGGTGGAGGCCCCAATGAGGGGTGATATGAGGAGCATCTGCCCTCTCTTCCCTAGGCTGGCTGTTTCAAGCGAGAGCAGTGGTACTAATAAATAGGTCCTATTTACAAAAGCAACAGGAAGTGGAAAGAATGAGGACTCTGCACTCAGCTGACTGGGTCACTTGTTGTTCTCTCACAGGACAGCTGAGGACTGAAGGAGGCAGGGCGAGTGAGGTGGCCAGCAGAGGTTCAACTGGGATAGGCTCCCACCGGGTGTGGCTGTGCATTGCAGGAGGAGTCTCCTGTGGCCCCGCCTACACCAGTTCTGACACTGTCTCCCAGGAGCTCCTGTTCACAGAAGTCACAAGCAGCATGAATTGGACCAGTCCTGCTGAAGGAGAGTTTGGGAATTTCCAAAAGGACCGAGAATTTTTTTTTTTTTTTTTTTAGTGGTGGGGTCTTCAACACCCTCAGTGCAATTGCTCTAACACTACACTACAGTCCCAGCATCCTACTTTTTCTTTTTCGTCCTGAATACAGAACCCAGGGCATGAGCTGCATCCCCAACCTTTTTTGTTTACTATTTTGAGACAGGGCCTCGTGAAGTTGCTGAGACCAACCTTGAACTTGCTATTTTCCTGCTTCAGCCTCTTGAGTCACTGTGATTATAGGAGTGGCACCATGGTGCCCAGCAGGACCCACTATCTTGATGGGTCATAAAAAAGGTTCCTCACTGAGTGTCAGCAGGGAACCCAGGGACTGTGAATAGTACATACATTAAAACAAAAATTCTAGAAGACACAGTTCAATGATATGCAAGGCAACCTCAGGGTTTTTACATGGCTATCAGGGAAGAACTGCACTTGCCATTTTGGGAGGCCACCCCCTCTGGCACTGCATGTGGGCACAAGTGTGTATTAATATCCATTTTCTCCTTAAACACATCTGTATCCTGACCCATTTGTAACCGCTGGTAATATGAAGATTTTAAAGGGACAGGCGTCAAGAGTCCCTGAATAGTTGGATGCCATTTGATTTTGTTTTCATACATTGCACTGGGAGCCACATAATATAAAAACTATCTCTGCACTTAAATGACAAACAATGAGTTATGCCAATACCCATCAGGTAGCTAAAAGAATGTCTAAGCTGAAAATCTTATTTAATACTTTACCTTTCACAAGTGTAACACTCGCAGAACTCATTGTTTTCTCCAAAAAACCCATCTCCATAGTAACAAGAAATTTCTTCCCCAGGTTCAATGTCTCTTAGAGCCTTCACACATGCTGTATCTCGGCCAGTTGACACAAACTGAAATAAAAGTAACTCAGTAAGAGTCTGACACTGAGGCAGAAACAAAATATTTGAGTTTTGTTTTTGTTTGTTTGTTTTTTAAATGCTTACCTTACAGTTAGGTCTGCAATCTGAAAAATGTCCAAAAGAGAAAGTCAATTAACTGCTGATAAGATCTGAAACACGAACAGTTACAGAAATCTGAAAAGGTTTTTCAGACAACTTTGTAATTCCTGATAGAAGTTTAGGTCTCAAGTCAAACTAGGAATATTTAATAAGTCTATGAAAAAAGAATTCCTAATTCGAACTCTCCCTTAAAGAGGAGCTTTCAAGTGTGGTGAGGCCACGCTAACTTGGCGGGACTGCCCAACACCAGAGCAGATACCCTAGGGGTGCAGCTTACCATGGTTTATGAATGCAGCAGGACCGAGCCAGAGCTGAGCACAGTTTTTTCCTCGTGGAATACATGACACTGAAGTCGTTTTCTCCATGTCTAAGTAGCATGTTCTCCTCAATTTCTGAAAGTTCGGCAATACAACCCACCAGTAATTCTATTTTGTCATTTCGTTTCCTATTTGAAATATGTGATGTGTTAAAAATTACTAGTAATTATAAATAATAAGGCTTCTTTTAATAAATCAGCCTGCCCGTTAAATCCTGGAAATTGAGGAGCCCTGTGTATACTTGGACCCCACCTGGGTATCTCCCCCTTGGAGTCCCATAGCTTGGGACCATGGTTACTTGTTATCAACCCATCCCTAGGAGAGGAAGGAAACTCCTCCAGGGCAGGAATGGTGCCCTTGTCTCTCGACTCTCCAGCAGCACCTGTGGCACCTAGTACGGTATTTCATGGCTGAAAGTGCTCAAACTTTTGCTGCCTGCACTAACTTTGCTGACTTCTGGAGGAAGCAGACAGGGACTGGCAGTAATAAAGTGTCACAGGGATCCAGAATGTGGAGCCACCAGCTGGAGCCCACCACCCAGGATCTCTCTTGGATGGTCATCCAAATGATTTTGTGTGTTGCAAGAGCTCCACATCCAAAGTTTTATGAAAAACTGACTTAAAATTTCATCTCTGGCTTTTAACCCTCCTCAGTAAGCTCGGCTCAGCTCTTCTGGCAGCACTGGGAACTGAATGAACTCAGGCTACTCTACCACTGAGCCACATCCCCAGCCCTTTTTTTGTCTCAGTTGTAGATGGACACAATACCTTTATTTTATTTATTTTTATGTGGTGCTGAGGACTGAATCCAGAGCCTCACATCTGCTAGGCAAGTGCTCTGACTGAGCTATAACCCCAGTCCCTCAGCCCTTTTTCAGACAAGGTCTCACAAAGTTGCGGAGGCTGGCCTCAAACTTGTGATCATCCTGTCTCAGCCTCTTGAGTCGCTGGGATTACAGATGTGTGCCATGGTGCCTAACTACAGCTCTACTACTTTCATTTAAGCTGTCACATGTGTATTTATTTTTTTTTTAAAAAGCAGGTAACATGTGAGGATGTTTCTACCATTTCGACCTAGGATCATTAACACTTTACCTCCAGTCTTTCCTCTAAGCCAGTGAAAGGCTGGTTCTGGAGCCCCCAGCCTTCCAGCAATCTCCTCACCATACAAGATTCCAGACAACACAGGGAAAGCAGAAAGCACTTTGGGCCAGAGATGGGACCTGAATCACTCAAGATTTGATTCTGTCATCCCAACTCTCATCAACAGGCAGAGTAATGCCACTGGCTCCTTTAGGGAAATGCTGGCTTCAACCCTTACCAAGAATTCCTTAGCATGTCAAAAGTAATTTAAGAGCTCTTTAAATAAAATTACTTCACGGGTTAGACTATTATGGGTAATAATAATTACCACTCTTTTGTTGCAACTATCTTGGCTCCATTCTGTTCTGATGAGTATCTATTACAAGGCAGTATTTCAAATCCACTGTCAGTTGCAAACATTCGCAAGTAAATAAATACCTAAAATAGGAAAAAAAATGATAATGACTGTCAATTATGTACCTGCTAGGCTTTCTCAGAATTATAAAAGTACACCATGGCAACCATGTAAAAAAACGTTAAGTACGGTCATTAAGTGACAAACTTCACTGTTACTTTTCAGTTGAATATATTTTAGTACCTGGTAGCTTGGCTACATTTCTCTAAAACTTCATTCCCCAGATGACAAAGTTTTCTCTTAGGTAGTTATCCAAGTGATGTTATTTGTCAGCAGACTTCCATACTTATTAGTTTTTTTATGAAAAATGAACCTAAAATTTCAGTGTTCACCAATACCCAGATTTAATAAGATCTACTATTTTATCCAGAGGTCTACATAATTATTCTTAATAAACTTACATGTTCCTTGAATAATTTCTCCTGCATTTTATTCTTGTTGAGAAAATAGTGCCGTGCCCATTCTCCTGAAGTCAAACATTTAAAGGCTTTCTCCAAGTGTTCATCTTTCTTAAAACGTTCAATTACTTCCTTTAGTTCTTCTTGTCTTCCTTTAATAGGCCGAAATCTGAAAGAGATTAAAACACCAAGCTTAGTTATCCGCTACAATTTTGGGGTCACTGTTCCATTTTAAGAGATCTTGAGAAAAGAACTAATACCCTAAAAGCGGCCATGGTTATCAGAGCAAAGATCTAACAGAAGAAAACAATCAGTAGTCTTGAGAATTACTGTTCAATCACTATGTTTACCACCTGGAAATATAACATCCCTTCCTTCAAACCATATTTTAATATTTTTAATTCAGTTATCTCATAACTGGGGGGTGACTAGATGACTCAAACAAAAGCTGTCTGCTTCTGGAACACAAGCCACACTGAGGGGCAAAAAATGAAATATCGAGAATAGCGCATGTCTAATTCAAAGTCAGAATGACAGACATTTTAAAAATATGCAGAATCAAACTGGAAGAGCGCAAGGAAATGAGTTTCAGGAAGTATGGTAAAGCGAACAAAACCATGCCTAAACAAAAACACTGAAAAACCCAAACACAGAAAAATCCTAACCTAAGTATCTCCACAGGTCTTCAAAAATACCTTGACCTTCTAAACACCCACATCAAATGTTGGTTTGACACCTGCATTCAGAGGCGAAGAGTGCAGAAAGTACAACTGTCAGTGAAACCACCATGCTTGTACAAACTGTGTGGCAGCATCAAAAAAGGCTTCTCCTGTCAATCAGCCAAAAGGACTCCAGAACATTCTCCTGCTCAGCATGTGCCAAGACATGAGACAATCATGGCCCATGTAAAGAATGAAATTTGTATGAGTCCCTCATTCTGAGACTGTACATCATGATCTTGGTGTCAAAATTTCTTTACATGAACAATTTCATTTTGGCAACTTTTCTCAAAGAAAGGTTTTATTTTAGAACACAAACATGCAACAGAAAAAGGAATTACAGATGGTTGTTCAAATAAAATATATTAAGAAAAAAATAAGCTGGGCACAGTGGCACACACCTGTAATCTCAGTGGCTCGGGAGGCTAAGGCAGGAGGATCTTGAGTTCAAAGCCAGATTCAGCGTTAGCAAGGCACTAAGCAACTCAGTGAGACCTTGTCTCTAAATAAAATACAAAAATAGGGCTGGGGTTGTGGCTCAGTGGTTGAGTGCTCCTTAGTTCAATACCTGGTGCCCTCCTTCCCCCCCCCCCCCCAAAAAAAAAAAGAAAGAGAAAGAGAAAAAAATATTACTGGCTCAGGGGAAAGAAATATTTGAATTAGGCACTTTAACATTTAAAGCTATACATTTCAAGAGCCTAAAAATGCTAAAACTGAAATAAGATCTGGAAAGATAAGATCTTTGCCTCCAGCAAAGGAAATACTCAGCAACATTTCTTCCTAGATAAGTGACCACAAATGTATTCATTAACATTTCATTAAAATTTTATGCCACACTATATCACCAAGGCTTATTAGGTGGTCTACACACAAGTCCTTTAAACAATTCATAAATGACAGAGGACATGGCCACTGTTCCTTTTTTTTTTGGTACTGGGGATTGAACATTGGGGTGCTTAACCACTGAGTCCCATCCCCAGCCCGTTTTTGTATTTTATTTAGAGGCAGGGTCTCACTGAATTGCTTAGGGCCTCAATAATTTGCTGAGGCTGGCTCTGGACTCAAAATCCTCCTGCCTCAGCCTTCTGGGATTACAGGCATGTGCCACCACACCTGGATATGGCCACTGTTCTTGAAAGGGAAATTTAATTGGGAATAAAAGACACAAATATGCATCCAATAGTTAAGCAAGACAGTGGCATGCAAGTACATGTTAGTGTGATAAACAAACTGCTGCCACAGCACTTCCAAATTTGAAAATCATAACCCAGGTACAAGGTTTGTTTGGGAAGAGTTTTTAAGTTGACAGTAGTATGAGCAATGAAAAAAGCGGAGTTAGCTTATTAAAGAAACGGCACAATACTACAGGCAGGAAAATGTCAAAGGGAAGGCAAAGAAAGAGGAAGTCTAGCAGAGGGTCATAATACAACTGGATTCCAGCAGCTGACCAGGGTTAACTGGTTAGCAAAATAGTGAAGTACCAGAAGCAGGAAGAGGGAAGAAATTAGGTCCAGGATAGGTCTTACTAATACTGTTTCCAGGACAGATTTATGGAGGACCTCAGGTGTGTTAATAAACACTGATACACTAGAAACTTCCTAGTAACAGGTTCTGTCTCAATAACCTTGGACTCTCACAGCTGCTAATGCCTTTCTAAGAATTTAAACACATCCTAGAGACACACAGGGAAAGAGATGGCACCTTTAATTTCCAGTTGCAATCCATTAGTATATACAGCCTCGAAGAGAAATAAACACAAGTCCTTTAAACAATTCAGAATGTCTTTGAGGTGTCAAAATATGGTGCTGGAGAGCCACCACTAAATCACCGAAGAGTCGCAGAACTGGGGGAGTGTCCAAATGTCCTTACAAACTACTTATTTGTAGTCATCACATTCAACTTTGTCAAAATAAGAGCTCTAAGAAACCAAGCCAAACCATTCTTGCTGCAACCCTACACCTGTAGGGTGATTTGCAAATAAAGAGCAGGTAAGTGGAAACAAGGCAGTTGCTGACTAAGGTATAAGTCTCAAGCAACATAAAATATGAAATGGTGGGAAACAGACAACCTCTGTCCTACACAGTAATTAGTTAAAAAAAAAAAAAAATGATCACTTTGAGCAAATGCAATAAATTACTCCTGATGGGAAGTGGCAGGACTTCAAACAACAGGTAGCCAAGGTATCTTTTTTTTTTTTTTAAAGTCTTGGAACTGAACCCAGGGAGGCTCTGCCACTGAGACATCTCAGCTTTACTACTGTCTTTAAGACAGGGTCTTGCTACATTGTCCAGGTTGGCAATTTATGATCCTCCTGCCTCAACCTCCTGAGCTGCTGGGATTATAGGTAGGTGCCACCACACCCAGTGGGCCAAGCTATCTTTATGGGTTTGATGTGGAACTGACTAATGGTGACAGTTTAAAAATAATTATACAAAGGAAGTCAGGGGTAAACTCACCCTGAAAAGCCTTAAGAACATTATAGAAAAACAATAGACTCTGTGGAGGATGCTGTGACATCTGTAACAGCTTTGTGTGTATTCTTTCTTTTTTTTTTAATATTTTTAGTTGTAGACAGACACAATAACTTTATTTTTTATGTGGTGCTGAGGATCAAACCTAGTGCCTCACACATGCAAGGCAAGAGCTCTACCACTGAGCCACAACACCAGCCTACTTTGTGTATATTCTATGCTTTCTGAAACACATTCCTTTCTATATAAAAATGTTTCAGGTATGCTAAGTTTTGTTTATTTTTTGTTCATGATGTCCAACAATTTATATGCTAAAACTGATACAGAATAATCAACTATATTAATATTCTGCCTTCCACTTCTCTCAAGCAGACTTTTGTTTGCTTTTGGGATTTGCATTGCCTCAGACATGAATAAAATCCAGGAAACAATCCCTTGCTACCTTAAACCTGTATTTCACTTAAAAGGCAGATATGTGGTCCCCAAAGTGTTAAAACTTGCTGTCACAGTTCACTGGTATAGGCATGAAATGAGAGGAAAAGGAGGAAGGAAATGGATATGGGTACAGGCAGGCAGAGGAAGACACACTTGTTTTCAATAATCCTGTAGCAGTATATAAAAATCACCTGGTCTACAAACCTATACGTCAAATCCCATTATAGTAAATACTGTAAGAAATGAAAATTATTTAACAAGACTGTTATAGCTATTAAGGCCAGGGCAATAGTTAATGAGGACATTAAAAAAATAATTTTCTATTACTGAACAAAAATACCCTCTCACCCATAATAGCTTTAAATTCCCATATAAACACCATAAAACTACTTTATACTCTGATACTTAAAGCTAGGGAAAAAAATTACAAATTATCTAGAATAATCCTCTTGTTCCACTAATGAGAGAAATAAGGTACATTGAAGCTAAGCAGTTGGCCAATGATGTGGGGATGATTCACAGGACAGCTGGGATTTTCTTTCAGGCCTTTCTTATTCAGCTGTCACTTGGCCTAGGGGAGCCCTCTTGTGTCACTGCATGTTAGAGAAGGATCTGACTTGTTTTGCCACAGAGTCCAGCAAGAAACAGTTCTGGCTGTGTCCTGACAACGCGGTGGAAGGGACAGAGGCCAACTGGATTTTCAACTTAGTGTGAGGTTGGGGAGTCCTTAGTGGAGGCAAATCAACATGCCCCCTCCACCCTTGCATGATACATAATCTGTTACTTTAAATAAACCAAATGTATTTATTTTTCTCTTTCTACACCTCTGATTAATGGCTGGTGTAAGAAATTAAGAATACATAATTTACAATTAGCTATTATTAAAGAGGCAGGGGAAAAACATGAATTTACACTCCCACACACCTGTTCCCCACTCTCTCCAGAGACTGACTTCCCAGGCTTTCTTGCTATTTGGTTTTTCTGTCTCCAAACCCAAGAGACCACTGTGGCAATGAAGAAAAGTTGCAGATTTGTATTAGCTGTACTACTGTACCCTTCCATTAGCATGCACAATCAAGAGTTGACTAGAGGGGGCAGGGGAAGAGAAAGGGAAACAGAAAGAAGGAAAAAGGGAAGGAGAGAGGAGGAAAGAAAAAATGCTCAAGTATTTAAGATATAAAATAAGAAAACCATGAGGCAACAATGTGAACACATTTCCCCTTGGAAGAAAGATTCACTGCAAATTGCCAGTCTGTAGACACGAAGAGGAAGAGTCACGGGACCACAGCTCCATTTCTTCTTGACCTGAAAATAAACAGGAACCAAAAACATACCTGGCAGACTCCTGTAATCAGAACTCAGCTAATCCAAAGAAGTGACTCCTGATCTTTTGATGAATGATATGTTTCTCCTAAAATTACCCTGTCATGGAGTACAAGTGGTTTTTAAAACAACATATAACTAACACCAAACTATTTTAAAAGGTTTGCTAAATGTTCTAGAACTCGTGTTTATGCTGACATCTCAAAATACTTAGCATTAAAGAGCAAACACAGGCTGGAACGCGTTAGTTGGCATCTTATTGTTGGCAGTGCACTCTACCTACCTCACAGGGTTGTTGTGAGGAAAACTGTCAGATTTTGAAAAATGCCTTGAGCTCCTCGAAGGAAAGGCGCTATATAAATGCAAAAACAAACAACAATAAAAACTATTTGTACAATCTGTAATTTCTAAACAGACTTACAGTATTTGTTGTAGCAAAACTTCTTAAAACAGTGATATTTAAGAACCTTATGAGCTCAACAAGGTAACAAGGCCAGGTGGTTAAAATTCTTTTCTTTCAATGTAATATAGTCTTACCATTGATTAAGTTAGAAGATTTAAAAAATTTCTTTATGCATTCTAGTCAAGCACCGAATTTGAAAGTGATATTTAAAGTGAATTATAAACTCATATCCAACCGTGGATATGAATACACAAATGTGTACAACAGTAACATAAAAGTCAGATGGGTACCATGATGGCAGGGCAAATAAGACGATGCACGCTGACATCGCAATTGCAAAAAAATCAAGATGAATGCCATAGAAAAAACGCGCCGAGGCAACTGCTCTTGCTTTATAAGGCTGTCTCCTCCTCGCTCTCCCCTGCACAGCAACACTGGAATCCCAGGGTCATGCTGCCTAAACAAGGGGACATCAGTGAAAGCATCCATCCTGCCTCTGTAAAATCTTGCACCCAACTCCTTTAAACAATCAGAGGTAGTATCAACAATTCTATTCTCTTGTTAAAAATAAAAATTTGTTTCATAACTGACAAGTCAATTAAATATGAAAGTTTCTCAATAAATTGAAATTAGTATTCCATGTGTACTAAGTACTCGTGCTCCAACTCTGACCTACTTGTTGGTAACTATAGAAATATATTACAATTAAACATAATTACTCAAAGTGGAGCCAGTTTTGAAAATTCTAAAAATCAGTAACATTATTAGTGTTTTGTTTGCAGGACTGGGGATGGAATCCAGGCCTTTTCTTTTTCTCATTTTGTGAAGGTCTTGCTAAATTGACCATGTTGGCTTGCATGTGGGATCTTCTTGCCTCAGCCTCTCAAAGAGCTGGGATTCCAAGTGTTGTGCCACAGCCACTGGCAAACAAATACTTTTTTTTTTGGTGGTGCCGGCAATCACACTGGGGCCTCACACACACTGGACAAGCTGCACTACCTCTCTGAGCTGCATCCCCAGCCCCATATACTCTTTTAAGACACTATTCTTGGAGGTACACTGAAAGAAGTAGAAGAGACAAAAGGCATTAAAAAAAAAAACCCAAAAAACCTGACAAATTATAAATGCATAAACATCAACAGAGAGACTGTTCATATTCAATTACTATATAGGCAGCATGAAGAATTTAAAATTCAAGATCCAGTACATCTTCCAGTTACTTCTTTTGCACACAAAGATTAAATCTTCACAAGGAAATAAGAAGTATTTTATGAACTACTCCAGGAAAGCATTATCTATTTTCCTTATTTTCTATAGCATAATCCCTCTGGAAATGATTTCTATCAACATTCTCATAAATTCTTGCTCAAAAGATGAGGAGCTAAAAAGGATAGTTTTATTTTCAATTAAATTTACCCACCAATATAATGTGTACCTTTCACTAAAATTAACAAGATTCACAAGTAGGGGCTGGGGCTGTAGCTCAGTGGCAGAGTGCTTGACTAGCATGTGTGAGGCACTGGGTTCGCTCCTCAGCACCACATAAAAATAAATAAAAGGTACTATATCCATCTACAACTAAAAAAAAAAAAAAAAAAAAAAAAAAAGATTCATGAATAAAATTTTTGTAGGTCTGGAGGTAGAGCTTGGTGGAGAGCGCCAGGCTTGCATGCATGAGGCTGGGTTTGATCCCCAACACTGCACACCGCACACAAGTCTGCATTATCCCAAACGCCAGCTCCCACAGGATACTCCTGAGAGCCCTGGCAGGGGAAGGGGAGGTCACTACCTGTACCATGGTGGCTGAAGTGCTGGTGCAGTGCACAGGCTGATCTGTGTGATCCCAGGATCTGGATTCCTGGCCCATCCATCACAGGTTATTTTAGGAACAATGTGAGTGTGATTAAATGTTAAATTATGAATAAATGTTTTCTTTTGTGGGCTTACCAGTTTTGATTTTAGATGCTTCAATTTCTGTAGTAGGGCGCAATTTCACTCGAGTCCTGATACAGTAAGGCTCTGTACTTTAATATTTGTGTGACAATCCTCAACTTCATATTTTATTTATTTTTATTTTTTGCAGTGCTGGGATCAGATCCGGGGCCTCACATGTGCTAGGCAGTGCTCTACCACTGAGCTACATACATCCCCAACCCCTCTGAACTTCACATTTTATGACTACACAGTTTTAAGCCAGCCTTTGGAAACTATACATAAGCAACTTTTTATCTATTTATCACATCACAACCAAACTCACAGGCCAGGGTTGAGACTTAAGAGCTATTCCAAATGAGGCCTGGGAGTTTATTAGAAATGCAGAATCCCAGGCCCTGCCTCAAAGCTATTGAGTTAACCTGCAGTCTAACAAGATTCTCAGGTGATTCATACGTGAACTAATGAGAAGCATCAGTGGTCTAGGAGAACTCTGGAGTATTCCCTGTTGCAAAAGTCAGTAACAGGTAAACCTTCATTCTCATTTTTGTTTTGTTTTTGGGTGCTGGGGATTGAACCCAGGGCCTTGTGCATGTGAGGCAAGCACTCTACCAACTGAGCTACTTCCCCAGCCCTAAGTCTTCTTTTTCTGGAATAAAGCACGTGAAGAAGTTCTCTCATAAGCCACTAAAACCTTTGTTATAATTCTGATGGGATAACTGTCTAAAATATTTTATATGCTCCCATAGTCAACAAATTGTAACTTTTGCAAAGATTCCAGGCCCAAATTGTGGGCCTTCACAGGGACATCCAGAAGACTACTATTGTGCAAAAAGTGGTTCACATATTTACACTGACTAAATCAGGAAAAAGGGTGGAAGGTGGGACCCAAGGGGCAACTCAAGTTCCACCAGGATCTTCCAGGAGGAGAATGAGCATTGGGCTTTTGTTTAATAGAAAAAAATGGAAACAGACTTGAAAAATAATGCACACCAGATCTTAACTGGACATCAGGGTCTCTAATTTTCCAGAGAACAACCAGTCACCTGGAAGTAACTGTATAAATAATCTTTGAATTCCATTCCAACATTTCCTTTCACTTAAGTGAGGAAAAAATACATGGCTGTAGGAAGTAACACACAAATACCAAAGGTACCTCGTTACCTGATTATTTCTTTCTGGATTTAGACTCTGACTGGTAAGTGAAACACACAGTGTCCTGTTTTAATTCCAGCAAGGAATAAAATGAAAAGTGGGGATAAGACACCCCAAGCTTCCTTCCAGTTAGCTGCATCTCTGCCTATCCACCTGGCTTTCCACTTCCTCTTGGGCTGGCACAGACAAGGCCAATAAAATACCAGAGAGAGCCCAACAGAGACGAGAGGGGCAGGCCCAAACTGGCTCTCTATCCTAAGTTCCTGCTGGCTTGCTTCCCCACCAGAGGCACCACCCTCTCCCAAGAAGCCAAGAGGTAGTAGCTGCAAAGTCTGCCTATTTGGTGGCAGAAATCATTTTGAAATGATCTAAGGATCTTTTTTTGGAGAGACAGAGATTTAAGAGAGTTAGAATAAAAGAGAGATGTCAAATGTTAAAAAAAATGAGAAATTTCAAGATGGGTGTTTTGGGTGTTTTTAGTATTTTATGTGTAAAAATATGTAAATGTATATATTTAGATTTTGACACTAAAAAGACACATCTGTTTTCTTACCTGCATGTTGAATATAAACATTTTTTAAAAAACGATTTCACTAATTTATAATAATTAGCTGAATTGCAGAGATTAAACATAGAGGCAAAATTCTGCTTATTTATTTAAAAGGTTTAAAGTCCAGTAAAATCATGAAAAATAACTAATTCCACTGAATTTTAAGTTGGAAAATAACAAGCACCCATTTTCGAGGCTTTAGAGGATGCTGGGAAGATCCCACTTCTAGCTAAGATATCCTCGCCAACACTGGAGCAACACGAAGCTGCCACCCTGCTGTGTCCTGTGATGGAAACACCCCGAGGTGAAGTAAGAATACAGATCCACGCAGATGACTCTCCGCAGGCTGACATGCAGAAAACCCTCTGCAGCAAAGAACTTGCTTTAATATCATTTAAAATTTTTAACATAAAATTTAAATAAAAGTAAAATGAGCCATTCTGTTTTCTTAAATTTAGCATCATCATCTGTTCCATTCAGGATAAAGACTTAAAATTACCTAGTATTCATTTTGTGTGTTTGAAAACCTAAATAGGGATCAAGAACCAAACTGGTTGCTAGGTCATCATTTTCACAGAGTTCTTTGGCAGACATTCCAGAAGATGGTACATAACGACTCTGTCCTTCGAATCCTGAATTACCATTACCTGTGAAAAAGCAAAAGAAAGAAAAGTGACTCAAACTGAAAACTAGTTCACTTTAAAATCTTCAGATTCATTCCCAATTATAGCTACTGATCAAGTACAGAAATCAACATATTTCAATTACTCAATTAAGAAGTTATTAAACAGAAAACCAAATGCAGTAAACTAAATCAATTATTGAGAACATTTTTATTTATTTATTTATTTTTCTTGGTGGTACTGGGGATCAAGTGAGAAGCTTGCACATGTTAAGCAAACACTTTGCTACTCAGCCCTTTAAAAAATTGTTTTAAATTTTGAGATGGGGGTCTGCTAAGTTACCCAGCCTGGCCTGGAAATTATGATCCTCTTACTTCAGCTGGGATTATAAGGTACGTGCCACTGTGCCCAGCTACTAAGAGTATTTTGGGTAGCTGATAACAGTATCAGGTTTCTGGGGTCTGTACGTAGTTGGGAGAAGCTTTGATTCAAAAACTTTACTCTTTCCTCCAAGGACAGCTGAGAAACGGGACAATAGAATATTTATTATTTTAACAAGAAAGCATATAGTGCCACTGCAGATAGGGTTGGGACAAGAAATAAATGGAATGCAAGACAGATTCTAAAGTAAGGGTTAGCACTGTGCATCTTAAGCACCAACAGGAGTCTAGAGTTCAGCTTCCTGTTTTTAGGCAACTGAGTGACTGTTATCCCCACTTTGTAGGTCACTGAGGTCCAGAGGTTAAGAAACTTGCCTACGATCACAGAGCTAGGTAGCAGAAATGGGGACTGAGGAGAGAGATTGACAGGTCTATTTTTCACTGACTTTTGTTTGAAATAATTTTGAAAGAATGGATAAAAAGAGACTGAAATATCTAACTGTGATAACTAGATTTAACTGTGGTAAAGCAATGTAAAGAAGGTAGGTCACAATTGTATGAATAAAGTTTTATCAGAGCTGAGAGTTTGATGTATACATCGCTGACAGTTTTTCCATGGAATGAGCACATGTAATTTACAGGAGACACCCACAATATAATTTCAAGACTCTCAAAATTAAGACATAGAAGAATGGGAGATACAGTGAGAGGCTTAACCTTTTCATTCACTTTCACAAAACAAAATAAACACATGTACTTCCCTACCAAGGGTAAGTACATGTTTTTTTTTTTCCTTTTTTTTTAATTGTAGATAGACATAATACCTTTATTCATTTTTATATGGTGCTGAGGACCGAACCCAGTGTCTCATGCATGCCAGGCAAGCTCTCTACCCCTGAGTCATAACCCCAGCCCCAGATATATAGTTTTACAATCAAATTCATCTGCATGTAGATAGGTGAAAGCTATCAAAACTATTACTTTTTTTTTTTTTTTTGGTACCTAGGACTGAACCCTGGGGCACTCAACTACTGAGTCATATCCCAGATTTTTTTTTTTTTTTAATATTTTTTAGTTGTTGATGGACATTTATTTTATTTATTTGTATGTGCTATTGAGAATAGAACCCAGTGCTTCACACATGCTAAGAAAAGTGCTCTTCCACTGAGCTAGAACCCCAGCCCCCAGCCCTTTTTTATATTTTATGTAGAGACAGGGTCTTGTTAAGTTGCTGAGGCTGGCTTTGAACTCTGGATCCTTCTGCCTCAGCCTCCCAAACCGCTGGGATTATAGGCATGCATCATCCTAATGTTACATTTTTTTAAGACCTTTATTGAAATATAAGTCACCAACCATATTTCACCCATTTAAAGTGCACAATTCAATGATTTTTGACATATGCAGAATTGTACACAACTAATCTACTTTCTGCCTTTATGGATTTGCCTGAAAACTTCATACAAATGGAATCATATAGTACGTGGCCTTTTGTGACTGGTTTATTTCAATTAGCATAATTTTCAAGGTTCATCCTTGTTATGGTCAGATAATATTCCATTGTGTGGATACACACCTCATTTTTTTTATTCATGCTTCAGTTGGTGGACATCTGAGTGGTTTCTACTTTTCAGCTAGAGTGAATAATGATGCAATGAACATTCTCCCTGGGAGTGGAGGTGTTGGGTCATATGGTAACTCTAAGTTTAACTGCCCAGGAACAGTCATCCTGTTTCCCAGAACACAGGTTACATTCCCATCAGCAGTGTGAGGGAGTTCCAAATTCTCCAGGGCCTTGTCAACACTAGGTAGCATCTGTCTTTTTGATTCTAGATATCCTAGTAGTTGTGAAATCGTACAATGTGACATTGATTTGCATTACCTGGTGACTAATGATGTTAAACATCTTTTCATGTGCTTACTATCCATTTGTGTATCTCTGGAGAAATCTGTCTACTCAGATCCTTTGTCCATTTTAAAACTGAATTTTGTCTTTTATTGTTGATTTTTAAGAGTTCTTTATATATTCTGGATACTAGTCCCTTATCAGATCTATGACACGAAAATATTTCCTTCCATACCATGGAGTCTCTTCATGTTCTTTTTCTTTTCTTTTTTTTTTTTTTTTTAAATATTTTTTGTTGTCAATGGACTTTTATTTATTTATATGTGGTGCTAAGACTCGAACCCAGTGCCTCACATGCTCAGCAAGTGCTCTGCCACTAAGTCACAACCCCAGACCTCTCTCTTCATGTTCTTAATGGTGTCCCTTAAAGTGTGAAAGCTGGCAATTTTGATGAAATTTTTTTGTTCCTTATGTCTTTAGTGTCATATCTCAAAAACCACGGCCTAATCCAAAGTCAGGAGGAATTATGTCTGTTTTCTTCTAGGAATTGCATAGGTTTTGCTCTTACATATAGGTCTTTGATTCATTTTGAGTTAATTTTTACATATTGTATGAGACAGGGTTTCAACTTCATTCTTCACATACACATACCCAATTTTTTCATCATTATTTACTGGAAAAATTTCTTTCTCACACTTATTTTCTTGGCAGTCTTATCAAGAATCAACTGACCAAAAATGTGAGAATTTATTTCTAGACTCTCAATCTACATGTCTATGCCATATTATCCCTGTCTTGATTACTGCATTTTTGTACTTAGTTTTGAAATTGTAAAGTATGAGTTCTCCAACTTTGTTCTTTTTCAAGATTGTTTTGGCTATTCTGGGTCCCTAGAATTTCCATAAGTATTTTAGGATCAGCTTGTCATTTTCTGCAAAGGAGTCAACTGGGATTTGATAAAGACTGCTGAATCTGTCATTTCAAGAGTGCTGCCATTTTAACATTAAGTCTTTTAATCAATGAACATTTCCATTTAGGTCTTCTTCAATTACTTTCAGCAATGGTTTATAGTTTTCAGAGATAAGTTTTACATGTTTTTTTGTTTGTTTTTGTCCTTTTTTTTTTTTTTTTTTTTGTAGTTGTAGATGGACAGCATGCCTTTATTTTTATGTGGTGCTAAGGAGCAAACCCTGTACCTCACACATACTAGACAAGTGCTACTAGCCACTGAGCTACAGTCCCAGTCCAAAGTTAACATATTTCTAAAATTTATTTCTTTATTATTTTGGATGTCATCATTGAGATTTTAACTTCATTTTTGAGTTGTTCATTACAAGTGCATAAAAATGAATGACTTATTGCATACTGATCTTGTTTCCTACAACCTTGTTGACTTTGTATACTAATTCTAATTTTTTTAGTGGTTTTCCAGGTTTTCTATATTATGCTATCATGTCATCTGCAAAATAGATGGTTTTACTTCTTCCTGTCCAATCTAGATGGCTTTTAGTTCATTTTCTTGACTAACTCTCTGGCTATAGAGCCTCCAGTACAATGTTAAATGGAAGTGGTGAGAATGGACACCCTTGTTTTGCTCCTGGATCTTAGGGGGAAAATATCTAGGCTTTCACCATTAAATATGACATAAGCTATGAGCTGTGGTTTCGCATAGCTCTTCATCAGCTTGAGGTATTCCCTTCTATTCTTGGTTTTCTAAGTGCTTCCCATGCTAAAAGTAGGTTAGATTTTGCTAAAATGCCTTTCCTGCAGCTACTGAAATGACCATGCCGTTTTTTTTGTCTTTCATTCTACGAGTTGGTTTATTACATTAATTGATTTTCAGATGTTAAATCAGCCCTGTATTCCAGGGATAAATTCCAATAGTCATGCTGCAGACTCCTTTTTATAAGATGCTGGCTTGAATTTGTTAGTATTTTATTCAGGATTCTTTTGTCAATATTTACAAGAGACATTGGTCTATAGTTCTCTTATGCTATCTGATTTTGGTAGCAGGGTAATAAAACAAGTTAGAAAGTTTTCATTTGCCTTCTATTTTTTGGAAGAGTTTATAAAGAATTGGTATTAATTCTTTAGATATCTTGGAGAATTCACAAGGAAGTCTTCTGAACCTGAGATTTTATGTGTGGGTTTTTTTTTCTTTTTTTGTTTTACTGATCCTCTCTCTTTATTCAGTATAGGTTTTTTCACAAGTTTTATTTCTTCTTGAATCACTTTACTTTATTTCTAGGAATCTGTCCATTTTATCAAACTTATCTAATTTGTTGGTATACAAATGCTCATAGTATAACATCTATTTCTGTAAGGTGGTAGTAATGTTTCCTTTTTCATTCTAGATCTTAGTAATTTCAGTCTTTTTTTCTTGTTTTTGCTTAACGTTTGCTAGTTTTGTTGATATTTTCAAAAATCAACTTTTGGTTTTGCTGATTTTTCACCTTTTCCCCTATTCTCTATTTTGTTAATTTCCACCCTAATCTTCATTATTTGTTTCCTGCTGCTTGCTTCAAGTTTAGTACATGCTTCTTTTTCTGGTGTTCTAAGGTAGAAAGCTAGGTTACTGACTTGAGATCTATTTTTTCAACATGGGCATTTACAATGACTATAAATTTCCTTTTAAGCTACTGCTTTCACTCCATCTCATAAGTTTTTTTTTTTTTTTGGTGCTGGGGATTAGAACCCAGAGCCTTGTGTATGCAAGGTAAACACTCTACCAACTGAGCCATCTCCTCAGCCCCTCCCATAAGTTTTGGTATGAGTATCTTCATTTTCATTCATCTCAGAATGTTTCATTTTTTATTTCTTTTTTGATTCATCAGTTATTTAGGAGCAAGTGTTTAATTTTCACGTATTAGTAAAGTCTCCCAAATTTCTTTTGTATATGAATTTCTAATTTTACTCCATTGTGGTAAGAGAACATTCTTGGTATGATTTCAATCCTTTCAAGTTCCTAAGGCCTGTTACATGGTCTAACACATGGTGCATCCTGGAGAACACTTCACACATACTTAAGAATAAGGCATATTCTGCTGTTGTTGAATGGAATGTTCTATAGATGTCAGATAGGCCTATTTGGCTTGCAGTGTTGTTTAAGTACAGTCTTTCCTTGCTGATGTTCTGCCTACTTGTTCCATCAATCACTGAAAGTGGAGTATTGGAATATCCAAATTATTGCTGAGTTGCCCATTCCCCCCTCGATTTTGTCAGCTTTTGTTTCATGCCCTTTGGGGGTATAATGTTAGGTGAAGTTGCTGCATTTTATCCAAGATGAGGTGCTACTTTGTGTTCTCCCGTTTCTCTCCTTCTCTGGCTTTCTTTCTGCAACATTCTTGCCCAAAAACATTCAATGTGAGCTGCCAGCTCCACACTATGTGTTTTCCCAACCTCTATCTACTCTTAGCAAAGTGCAATTCATGTAATGATCATTTCTTAAATTCTTTTGTATCTATGACAATTAATTAAAATCTTTTTGCACTATAATGCACAAAAAGAAGCCAAGAGTAATTTGTTAACTCACTTCAGAGATGCCTATTTTACAGACCACAACAATCCCAATGGTAAGGTCACTCACTACATTTCTCAAGCTTTTAGGTTCCCACTAAATGCTAAGAGGTGAGACAGGGTCAAGGTTTATGCTGACAGCAGCCTTAGGGGTGAGCTGGTGTCCATGTAAAAGAAAGCCCATAAAGTCTTGGACTTTCTCCTATTCTTATCCCAAGCAGGAATCATGCCTGGTTTTCTAGGAAACACTGACTTGATCTGATATTGAAAGAAAGGGAGACAGCAGCCTGGGCACAATAAACAGCATCCCCCCTGGAAGGTGAATAGAGGGAAACAACTTGGAACTGGTGTAATCGATTTGACACTATAGATTTGACACTACAGAAAACACAAGGTTAATCCAAATCACTGGGAAATGGCCAATCCTGACACAAATTGAGGATATTCGATAGCAAGTAGTTTGATGTTAGGAAAAGCAAAAACTAAAAAAGTTGTCCTTAAGATGGGCACACACATGCTTTTGAACAACCTTCATTTAACACCCACTTAGTTTACACTCAACCTCCAGCACCTTACTACCCTGAGAAGAACTACAAAACATACAACTTACATTCTCAGAGTACCCTTGTTCCCACCAAGAAAGTGGCGGGGATGGGGGGGGGGGTGGGAAGGGGAGGATAAAGCAACTTGGCAGCATGTGCCACTGTCAGGACCCATAGTTCCCCCCGTACAAATCAGAAGAATTGTGACCTATGAGCTGTTAAACAGGCAATTCTACTTGTCCTCCATTCTATGCATCATTTAAATTAGATTTGACTTTGGTATTCATATCACTCTGTGAAACATTTATGGAAAAACTATACTTGTATTGGAAATAAAAAATATATCTTGAAGTTACAAGAAATTTCTCAGTGGTATGTCAAAAAAATTTATAGAACAGATCAATTGCTGGGCATGTGGTGCATGTCTATAATCCCAGTAACTCAGGAGGTTGAGGCAGGAGAATCACAAGTTCAAAGCCAGCCTCAGCAACTTAATGAGGCCCTCAGCAACTTAGGGAGACCCTGTTTCAGAATAAAAAATAAAAAGGGCTAGGGATATGGCTCAGTGATTAGGTGCCCCTGGGTTCAATCCCTGGTACTAAGGGGGAAAAAAAAGAAAAAAAAGAAGAGACCAACTATTCAGGTATAAATTCTACAAAATATAAAGTTATAGACAGAAAAACATGATTAAGATTATATACAGCTTTAAACTTAAGTTTTACATATTGTTTGGTAAGAATAAAAACTGCTAAAAACCTTGAGAATAAAAAAAAAACTATACTGGTAACTATGAGGATATATGAAATTTTCTTTTATAAGGGTCTTGTGCATTCTGGGCAAGCATCTCTACCACTGAGCTACAACCCTAGCCCTACAAAGTTGTTTTTATAACAAAAGAAAACAATACACATTACAAACTGGAAAGAATTACTATCGAAATAATAATAGCTTTAAGTGTGTACATACATCTGCTTGATCTCCTCTCAACTGCGTTTTTGCCAGTCTTCAAGGTGTCCTTGCCCGTGTGCTGTAATTTTGATTGATGCTGCTGATGGTCATTAGACAACTTGCCTCCATTTCTCCTGCCATTCATCACCATGTTCTTGGATTCTCCCAACCACTTCATACCCACAGACAGCCTGACCCAGGTGCATTTAGTCACTCTCTTTTAATAGCTTAGAGAATGATTTCAATGTTCTCTCCTACCAGAAGCAAAACATGAAAAACAAAACAATACAGGGAGGTAAATACATGAAAAAGTATGCTAAACCCACCCCAAGAAAGACACACATGATTGAAATTAATTTAGTAATAATGCTTTCACTCTTAAAGACCAATAAGCTCCCCCGAACCATACCATGTCAGGTTCAGGACTAGAGTGCCCCCAGACTCTAGTCACAATGTAAACTACCTAAGACAGGAGGGATCTTTCTGACTTGTTCATTCCTTGTGCTAAGAGTGACTAGCAAACAGTAGGTGCTCAATAAGTATTCTCCTTTCAGTTAACTATCAATAAGAATCATCTTTGCTCCTTATTTTGCTGACATCTAGGAATAGCTCCATAATTCACTCAAATGACAGGTTTTGGTGAAGCTCTCTGAGCTGGGTAAACTCCAAAGAAATCATGTTCTTTGTCCAAAGGAAAGCCCTAGGAAAAGGCACCTATGTGAACTTCTGTCCACCATGGTGAATGGACTCTCATTTTGCTAATGGAATAAGAAAAATGATGCCCTTTCTATCACTTCATTACGGAATTATGCTTTAGTCTAAGTCACACTGAAAAGGCCCAAAGATATCAAAGTGCAAGAATATACAACTTTAGAGCCTAAGGCCTAAAGGGATTTTGTGATCACTAGCACACTCCGACATATAGATGAAACCAGGGCCACATTTCAATCTGCCTGCAGTGGAAACATGAGTAGAACCTGGTGCTTTCACCCAAGGACCTCTTGATTACACCAACAAGGGCAGTTTGCTTTACAGAACATATAGAAAGTATGAATAATACACTTTTTTAAAAAGTGCTGGCACTGAACCCAGAGTCTTCCACGTTGATAAGCACACATTCTACCACTAGCTATATATCCTCCTGGCCCCAGGACAAACCATTTTCAAGTACTCCCAGAAATGCATACCTGGACATGCCTTTAGTGATACCCAACACAAACACATGAATCACCCAGTTTTACTTGACCTCAGAAATCTGAATTCACAGTAGGTTAGAATGTGTGTGTGACCATGCTCAAGTGAAAGGTAAAATGTCTCAATGATGTTGAGGAGTTTTACAGCTGTTCTCTAAAATATATTTTTCTTGTTCCTTTTCTGTTTAAATTTCATTACTATTCAACTTTTATTGTGCCTTTTTTTTAATTTTTCTTGTAGGCTTCCTTAAATGCAAAGAAATACTGCTGTTTAAGTTACAGGAAAGGGCAAGTAAAACTACAACAGATATAAGCTAAAGCTTATTCAAATACTAAATTCATCAAACCTATCAAGACCTCCTATTGATGACCAAATACCCTATACACATTCATACTTAGGAAAAAAGGCACAGAAGTCAATAGTAGACTTCTTTCTTTGGCAGTACTGGGGATTAAACCAAAGGCTTCCTTGTACATGCTGTTAGGCAAGTGCTCCATCACTGAGCTGCATCCTTAGTCCTGTTTTTTGTTTTTCTTTTTCCATTTGAAACAGGGTCCTGCTAAATTGCCCTGGCTGGCCTTGAACTTGCAATTCTTCTGCCTCGCTCTCTTGAGTAGCTGGGATTACCAGTGTGCCCCACACTTCCCTGCACAGCAGTGTACTTGTGAAGCATCTAGACACGGGAAGGCTGAAAAACAAAATAATGCACCATGGCCCTCTCGCACCTTTCTTCTCTCTCTGCCCAGACTACTATGACCTGTCTTTATGTCTGGCTAATTCAGACATGCCCCAGTTTAGTGTTGAGGACCTCTATGAGATCTTCCTTGACCTTCACTGCCAAACACAGCTGCACATCCCTAATACAGGTCAAAGGCCTTAGGTCACTGTAACTAACCATGTGCTTTCCGTAACTGACTTGAGGGTTCCTAAGATCAAGAATCCATTTTTCTTATTTCTGACCCCAGTACCTAGCATAACAGAGTAGATCAGAGGAATCAACTGATGAAAGAATAAATGAGGCTCTGTTCTAAACCAGGTCACAAAAAACTGTAATTAAAGGTACTGCCTAACCTCTTCAAATCTCCTTTTTCAAGATGCCTATGGTGCTAGGGATAGCAAAAGAAGATCCTGCACAGGTACAGACATGGCAGGACTCACAGCCACCACCAGGAACCTCCCTACCCTCTGCCACTCTGCATTCAGTATCAGTCCCTACTTTTATATGTCCAGAGAAAAAGAGCAAGGAGGAGAAGGCAAAGTACTTTTTGTCATTTAGGGAATCCAGTCCTAAAACATCCCATATAACACACAGTTTATATGACGGAACAATGTGGGGTTTTTCAAAATATTTTTTAATTTTCAATGGACTTTATTTGTATGTGGTGCTGAGAAGCAAACCCAGTGCCTCACACGTGCTAGGCAAGCTCCGCCACTGAGCCCAGCCCAGCCTTGAAGAATGCTGCTTTCGAGGCTCTCAGGAGCTCTGACTTTCCTCAGCAAGGCCTAAAGGTCATCCACAGGAACCAGAAGAGGGGACTGCAGACAGAATCAAGAGACACAAGAGACAGCAAGCCATCTCTCCATGGAGAACCCCTAAGTCTCAGCCAAGATTCCCATACAGCAGGTACAAAGCAGAAAATCTGGGGAGGAGGCCCCCCTGGGTACCACCTCCAGGTAGAGCAGTGTGAGAATTACATTGACAGTCATTTTATCATCTATCAGAGTGAAGATCGCATGGCAAATTTTAAGACAAATTATGGAACAAATTTTATTAAAGAAATTATATCTATCAACCTATTTTTTTCTGAGAATTATGAAAAGTTCAACAACACAGTACACATTTCAGCCCAGTTCATAGAACATACTGAGACCCATGCCATTTTATACATTATTCTGACTGAACGTAGGTTAATGATCCATATTGTTAACAACTGTGACTTGGGTCTCGATCACATTGTGATCAATTATTGTTTGAACCGAAGGTCCCAGAGTGTGATAAGCTCTTCTGTGGATCACAGTAAGGATGAATTCCACACACAAGGCACACTGCATATACCCACGCATGGCCTCGCAGAGATGCCTGTACTTTCCACATAACCACTAGACAACAGAGATCAGTAAGGCAGTTCTAATAAAGCTACAGTAAGTTCAGGGCTATTCATAAATTTTTAACTCTACTAATTATCAAAATATTGTTTGTTCTACCAAGTGTGGACTCTGTTCTTGTGACACGATCTTTCCTCTAGGACCATAAAAGCAAGCGCAGGTTGAAAGTGCTGGACATAAGGGCAAGCAGAAGTTGAAGACACTGGTAGACAGAAAGCCCAGAGGCCCCTCCCAACATATACCAGTGCAGTAGTCTCTGCCACGGAACCCAAAAAGGCTCACATGGAAATACCCCCCAGTCTTGGAGTACAGGTTCAGTCTTGGTTTGGTTGACAATATCTGAACTGATTAGCCGCTGACTATATTTAGAAGTAAAAATTACTTCAATTTTATCCCCAAACTGGCAGAAAATAGAAATTTAAGAAAGAGTAATGGTCACTTCTTAAGTGCATAACTATAATCTTTCTTAGTTCTAATTTCCCAATTTAAAAATGTCAGGAAAATTATTAGACTTCTATATCTAGATCTTGGGGGCACTGAAGACTCAACAAAGAACAAAGAACAAAACAAGGTTTCTGCCCTCATCTGTGCTTATGCAGGTTAGTGGAACAAAGTGCTAGGAAATAAGTAACTTAATAAATAATATCAATAAATAATAAGTTAACAAGTAAATATCAGCACCTTGGGTAAGATACAGCAGTTTATGGTGGCAGGGGGTGATGGCAGAGAGCTGAGGGAAGCCAGGGGAAGTTGGCAGCCACCTGGGAAAGCATGCAAGGTCCAGGGAAGGGAAGCATGAAACCCAGAGGCAGAAATGCCCGTGGTATGTCTGAAGAACAGAAGCTGGGTGACTGGAATTGATTGGAGTGGGCAGAGGCACAGAGCAGGCCACAGAGGCTTCTAGAAGAAAGAACATGAAACAGGGTTTCAGAAGTCATTTACTCCCAGTGGTGTGGAAAGCAGAGGATCCAAATCAGTCTTTTGAAGGATCATGCTGGCAGCTTGCCATGTGAAGAGGCCACAAATGAATACTGTAATAATCTCTAGTAACAAGAGAAAGCAGGGAGACCAGCTGAGAGAGCACTGCAATAAATCAGAGAACTAGTGGCCTGCAGCATAGGTGGCAAGAAGAGGTTGGAGTCTTTTCTCAAAGTTTTATTGACACTTACAGATTGAATGTTGGGACGAGACAAACAGGACTCAAACGTGCCTCCAAATGCAAGACTGGTCTAATAATACTCAGGTGGTGACAAAGACTATAGGAAGGCTGGGTTTTGGCAGGGATCTGGGTGCAGGAGTTTAGCTCTGGTCTTTTCTGAGACGCCCATTAGAGACACCAGTGGCACAGGCATTGGACACAAGGGCCTGGAGTACAGGTCCAGGTTACAGAGAGAAATCTAGAGTGAGAGTGTTGATGGTGTTCTAAGCCACTGGACCAGACCAAATCACCTAGGAGTGAGTAGGCATGAAAGAAACCCAAGAACTGAGGGGGTCTGCTAATGAGGTCGTGGAGAGAGAAGAAAGTACAGGACACTGGAAAGAAGGTACCAGCCAAAAAAAGAGGGGAACCAAACCAGGGAAGGTGCCCAAGCAGGGAGTGACCAACACAGGCAAAGGCTGCATATTCCCAGAAGGCAAGTACCTCTTTCTCTTATGAGTATAAACTGGACAGGATGGGCCACTGCTCAGAAATGATAGAGAACTTCTAAAATGGACATGACAGCTCAACACACATGCTGAGGAAGACGAGAAATTCTGCTCAAGAAATAGATGGCAGAGGGGAAAAAAAGGAATAGCAAAAAAAAAAAAAAAAAAAGTTTCACATGCCAGAAAATGTAAATTAACTCAGCATGGGAGAGGATAGGCAATGGAAATTGGTTAAATAGTTTGAGAACACCATGCCTTCAGCTTCTTGGATCTGAGTAAATTTTTTTAATAGTTAATTCTCTGATTTGGAATGATATGGATCATCCGATTGTGAAAGTGGGGTAGAATTCCCTCTATTTTTGTAAGTTTTCACAAAAATGGCATAACCAGGACCGCTGGGGTGTGGTTCAGTGGTAGAGTACCTGCCAAGCATGAGTGAGATCCTGGGTTCCAGCTAAGGAAATGTAATTGTAACTAAGGTCCCAGATGGACAGCACCATTCCTGAGAGAATAACTGCACCTTCCACAGTTCCACTGGATCAACGAGTAAGGAAGAAGCACATGTTTAAGACTCTACTAACAAAAATAAAACTGGGACAATTTAGGAACAACATGAAACATTAAAAAACTGCTAAAATGGGTTAAGGATAGGCACTTGCCTATCACCTGAAAGACCCTGGATTCCATCCTAGCACTGCAAAGAAAAAGCAAGCAAGCTGCTAAAATTAATGTATGCAAAGAATTAAAGAAAAAGCTAACTCATATGTATACCATAATACCACTAAGCTAAAAGTACCCCACCCCTCACTACCAGGGTACAGGAGGATCACTACCAATGGCAACACCAATGGCCATTTTGGGGGGATGGGATAACTTTAAAAAACTTTTTATTTAAGGGTTGGGGATGTGGCTCGGTGGTGGTGCACTTTCCCAATGGGTGTGAAGCCCAATACTCCCTCAATACCCACCCCCACCATTGCCACCCCTAATGCCTATAGTGAATGTATTTATTTATAATTAGAAAGCAAAACAATGAAACAAAAACCCTGATACTCTTTAACAAATTTCAGAAGAAAGCAATGCTTAGGAAATGTGCTTGGTCCCCATCAAGCGCCTGCTTCATGGCAGGCAGCGACAGTACTCCACCACTGAACTACAAGCTGTTTAGTGATTTTTTGATTTAGCTCGTTCCCAATTTGATAACCCTGGTTCCAATCCTTTTTTTCATTTAAAGACAGGAGATATTTTGCTTAACGTCCTTACACAAATCAGGACTTTAAAAAAAATCTGTCATAAAAAATAGAAAAACTGATTCTGAAGAACTATAAAAAAGTTAACATAATTCCTGTGACATTACCAAGAAATCTCTAAGCAGTTTAACATGGTGAATTTGTCTGAAGTTTATCTTAAGAGTATTCAGACGCAGGGAAACAAATCCCCAGTGGTTGAAACTGAAAAGTTAACACATGTTTTTAAAAAGCGGGCTTTAACCTATTAGAAGATTTTTGAAAATTTTATTCAGAAAAACAAAATGTTTTTCAAGTGATTTGGCTATAACCTGGTAAGAAAACAATTCAATATACCTAAGAGTTAAGTGTTATCCCTGGAGGATGATTAGAAGTCATTTTTACCTGGAACATGTTCAACTTTTCAAAATGAACACGCATCACTTTTGTAATAATAATTGTATATACGTTGCGGAAAGGCAGGCAGGCTGACAGCCCCCCACCCTTCAGTCCCCGCCCAGTCCCACTTCCCAAGCTCACAGGCATCCTTGCCACAGGGCTCCCAAGCTTACCACCACTGTACTTGCATCCTGTGTTGTTATCTGATAACACCTACCTTCCCAGTGGAGCGTGGACTAGCTAAGGTATGCTATCCAAGCACTCACACCTAGCACCCAGGCTTCCCACACCACAGGACCATTCGCATCACGCTTTCCATTTTTTTGGTACTAGGGACTGAACCCGAGGGAACTTAACCACTGAGCCACATCCCCAGCCCTTTTTATTTTTTATTTTGAGACAGGGTCTCTTAAGTTGATTAGGGCCTCACTAAGTTGTTGATACTAGCCTCAAACTTGGAATCCTCCTCCTCAGCCTCCCAAGTCGCTGGGATGACAGGTGTGCACCACCACACCTAGCTACATCACACCCTCTTTCAAATCTGAAACCTAACTGCTGCATATCCAGTTAGTCACTGGATCTTTCCCCTACATCTAAAATTACAAAAGAATTCTACATCAAAGAATTGCAAATTAGTCTTTACCAACCACTATTCCAAGCCCATCTGCAATCACCATATACCCAAAGTTCTACAGAAGCCTCAAGTAATAATTCTAATGATTAGGTCAATATGAGAAGACCTGCAAAGCTATCAGAGACATTTCTGATCAATATCCCATCATAAGAGTCTAATAAGGTTTGACAGGGCAATTGTTCAGTTGCCAATCTGTTAGAAAACTACCATGAATTCACGTTCAGGACAGCAACCTTAAAATTTGCTCCTATGAATAGCTGTCAGAAACCTCACCTGAAAAAGCTAGACACGTGCCAGATTAGTTAACTAATGCTGCTGGTGGGAAAGGAGATTTTTGTTTCTCTCAGATTCACAATTACACCTCTACCCAAGTTAGAGCTGTCACTGCAGCACTGGAGCTGCCAACCTAGCCACATGCTAACCCGGCATCTGGCACCACCAACTCAGCAGCAAAGAGCAGGTCTCTCCATACTTGTGAAATGATGACAAGTGGTGTGTTATTATTAGGTTGTCATTCCTGCTTTCCTTCTCTAGCTTTTGCAGGGTGAAGCTCAGAAGCACTTTGCTTTGGCCAATCCAACAGCTTCCCCAAGCATCCTTAGGTGGCAATGCTCTCATCTGGCCCACCAAGGGAAGGGGGCCCTCTCGGGATCAAATGGCGGCTAGAGTCTTTTTTTTTTTTTTTTTTTTTTTTTTAGGGAGGGTGCTGGGGATCGAACCCAGGGCCTTGTGCTTACAAGGCAAGCACTCTACTGACTAAGCTATCTCCCCAGCCCCTGGCTAGAGTCTTTTAAACCACTGATCATGGCAAACTGGTCTATTACTCTAAAGGGGACTGCAGTAGGCTGAAAATAGCCCCCAAATCGATCAGGTCCCAATCCCTGGAACCTGTGAATATTACCATATAAGGAAAAGGGTCTTACAAGATGTCATTAAGGATTCTGTTGATGGAGATTATCCTGCCTTTGTAAGAGAGAGGCACGGGGAGGCCCCACACAGGAGAGGCAGAGACTAGAGTGATGTGGCCACAAGGGAAGGAGTGCTACTGCCACCAGACCCTCCAAGAGCCAGAGAGCAGATTCTCTTCTAGAGCACAGCCCTGTCATACAAGCTGTGGGTCCTGTGAAACTGATGCTGAATTTAGGGTCTCCAGAACTGTGGGAGAATACATTTCTATTGTTTTAAGCCATCAAGCATGTGGTAATTTGTTACAGCAGCCACAGGAAACTAATAGAGACCACGAAAAAGTAAACCAAAGTAGAAATTTTTTTCACTATCAGACACTGGAAATACATAAAATTCTAACACACACATGAAAAAAGGTTCAACGTACTTTTTTAAGTACGTATTTAAGCCAGGCATGATGGCACATGTCTGTAATCCCAGCAGCCTGGCAGGCTGAAGCACGAGGATTCTGAGTTCAATGCCAGCCTCAGCAACTCAGCAAGGCACTCAGCAACTCAGCGAGACCCTGTCTCTAAATAAAATACAAAAAAGGGCTGAGGATGTGGCTCAGTGGTTAAGTGACCCTGAGTTCAATTCTTAGCCCCCCCCCCCAAAAAAGGGGAAAAAAAGGGTATTTAAGACTACTTTGAAAAGTTATTTTTTCCCCTTCAACTGCAGGAATGAAACACAGTTACAGGCTTATATGGATTCTGAAAATAAAGGTGGTTTCCCAGTTACACATCTAATCACTTATGTCCCATGCTAAGCCAGATAGCCAAGATCTTCCTTAAAAGTTTTAAGATTGAACATGTCTATTTATAAAGTTATAAAAATAGCTATTAAGCTAAAAGTTTTTCATCTAGTAAAACATTTTGAATAGCAACATCCACTACTGGTAAATTTATCATCAGACATTTGCAATTTCTACCTGGTAATCTGAAGTCAGACATGTAACAAATTGCTAACTGCCTCATTACAGAAAACATTGCTTCATGATTGTTCATGTGCCCATGTCCAGTGTGCTTTACAAAGAGGGATTTAGACAAGAAAGAATTCGTGTCCACCACAGTCTCAGTAGGTCTTTTAAGAATAAAGGTTATGTGATTATAAGGAAACTCAACAAAACAACAAAACCCCCACAGAGAACAAAGCACTGCTTCCCCCATCTTTCCAACTGACCCACTGCTTACCTTGTAGTACTATGAAATAAAATCCAAGATGCTTCTTTGTACCCTTTCCTCTGAGACCCAACAGTATCTCATTCTTCTAGAAAACAGATGCCACCTGGTGCCACATGTCTGTAAGTACAGCCTCTATAGCCCATAGTTCCTTGAAGAACAGCCAATGAAAAGGTGAGGGGAACTTCAAAGGTGATTTCTGGGCTGGATTTCAAGGAATGACTGAGTCTGCCAGGTGGTGCACTGTGCAGAGGGAGCCCAGAGTGGCTTCGCATGTGGCTCTGCAGTGAAAGCACCTGGGTCCTTCTCATCTCATCTAGTACTTTCTAGCAGTGTGACCAAGCACAAGTCTTTTAACCTCACTCACAGTCCCCCGCCTTGGTAAAATGAAGAGGGCCATCTCCTGGGTTTGGCACACAGACCAAATGAGCCTCCTCTTTCCAACTATTAAGGCAAAAGGAAAGAGGGCCAGATGCACTAGACATTTCCTTTCCATTTCCCACCAAACCAAACTCCTACAGGGAAAAAAATGCCAGCTCACTAATTTTAAAAAGTACAAATATTCATGAGAATGAAAAAGGACAGGCAGTGCTAAGAACTGAGCATCGGTTTTGCTTTTCCTACAGCTCCTGAGAAGGAATGTGAAACCACACCAAATTACACTTACACTTCAACATGCAGAGGGACTACAGATTTCATTACAGTAAAATTTAGTTTGTTGTGTATCTGGTAAAGCAGATTAATTCTTCTTACTATAAATCCTGCTTTTATGATAACAGTTACATTCACTACATTTCCTATATTCATTCTATCATTTGATTCTCACACACTGTAAAGTGGGTAAATTTTCCTGGTTATCAGACAAGAGGTTGGAAAAATTTCTCAATTTTGCTCTAAAAAAGACTGATTTCTCTGATGGAATACTGAGATTAAAGACAGGAAATGAAATGCACTAGCAGTAGTGAGTGGGAAGAGAGAAAAGCTCTGGTGTTTAAGACAAAAGGATGACAAAACTTGGTAAATTAGAAATAGGTGGTGAGGACTTTGAGTTAAGCTGGGAATCTCTGGTGGGCACAAGGCTGTAGTCTGGAAGACTGCAGGACTGTCATTTACTGAGCAGGGGAACAAAGAAAAAAGCTTTGCAGGCAAGAGGAACAAGTGTGAACCTGCTAAATGTGGGGAGAAGGGTACTACCCATGTAAAGTTGTCTTAAGATGCTAAAACTCAGAGTAGAGGCTATGAGAAGATTCACATTAATAAGAGGACTTCACACTTTACCATGCATTTCAACATTAAGTCACTTACAAAGAAACAGGCTAAAGAAGCAAGTTACTTGCCCAAAGTAATTCACTTCTTCTGACAGGATACTGTGCCACCAATAATACATGAAACAAACGAACAGAAAATATTCTGAGCTTTATAATCAGCAGTTAAATGAAAGGAAGAGAGGAAGGGGTCAGAGAAGGAAAGAGATGAGCAAAAGACAAGAGAATCGTCTTGCAAAGCAGTACCGCCACGCACAGTATTTGGGGAAATATGGGTTAGTACCTAGCTCAATGTCTGATACACGGCTGTTCACAATGTGAGGACCTGAATACTGTAGTGGAGGGAGACCACCTTCTCACTGGACTGTTCCAGCACCACTTCACGTGACTGATTCACTCTGATCCAAGAACTGCACCAATCCCATCATGAGCACTGCATCATCTACTCACACCACAGTCTTTTATACGTACACAATACTACCATTATCATCCCTGTTTCACTAAAATAATTAGGATGGAGGGAACTATTCTCACATGCTTTCAGTTTAAAATATTTATGCCACACAGTTTATTCTGGAACTTTTTACTGTATTCTAATAAAACTTTATTTATAAAACAGAAAAATAAAATAAAATAAAATAAAATAATTAGGAAAAAAATCAAGACAAGTCCAGGTTGAGACTGTATGCTGGTAACATCATATAAAGAAAGCAATACAAGCCTGATCCAAACAGAATTTTAGATACAGTTTGCCCCATACATGAAAAGACCCTAAAACATAAGAGACATGGCTCCTGATTTCGCAGAGTTGTGAGTATAGTGAGGGAGGAGGAAAAAAAAAATCAAATAAACATGCACCTATAAATTCTGGTTAAGAGCTCTAAGGGGGCTGGGGAGATAGCTCAGTCGGTAGAGTGCTTGCCTTGCAAGCACAAGGCCCTGGGTTCAATCCCCAGCACCCAAAAAAAAAAAAAAAAGAGCTCTAAGGAAAGCCAACAGGATGTTAGCTGAGAGAATAATGCAGTAATAGACTTTAGATCAGATGATTAGAGAAAATACACCAAAAGAATAAATACATAAAAAGGTTCACCTTTTTTAAGTCAAAAAGAGTCTTACTATCTATTTCCATCCACCAAACAAATATTTTGAGGCAAATGACTTTGTCTGAACCCTCCAGAAACCTAATAAAGTTGGTTTTGTTTGTTTTTAAGGGGAAGAGAGGTTTCTCATGACAGCTACAGCCACTGACTCGATGGCTAAAGGGTTAAGCCTCCCTTTACTTCTCACTGGAGGGAGCTCCATCTTCCCAAGACCTGTTTGGTTCTCTTGTTAAAAGCATATACTGCTCCACATGATACAACATAAACACTTCCCTAAAAATAAAATCATTCTTCAGAGATCATTAAGAGATATCGGCTACTTCATCTTGATACACAGACAAAATCATTCATTCTGCAGACCTGGAATACTCACTTCAACAAACATTTATCAAGAGCCCAGTGGGAGCCAACCGGGCACTGTTCGTGGTGCTGGAATACGGATCACAGTCAGAGAACACTAGAGGGCGCTCGAGAGCTTCTGCTTTCAGTAAAATAGGGCAGAACTACTATGGATTGGGGATCAAAATGCAAGGGAAGCACACAAAAAAAGAATATCTAAAGAACAGGACAGAAGGGTGCAGAATAGAAAGCAGGATGATCATTCAGCAAGAGTCTTTTATGTAAAGCCCAAGAGGCAATCCCACTGCCCTTTGTGACCTACCAGCCAGGTGTCCTACAAAGATAACACAAGTTAAAGACAGGCATCCTAACACAGGAATTAGGAATTATATTGTTTCCCACTAGCATGTGCAACTGAGGGGAGACAGGCATTATCATCACAAATGATAAGAAGAAAGCTCAGAAATGAAATGCTTTCCTGATGTCAAACTGCTATTACGTGTTAAGGCCAAGTGTAACCCTGGCATTTAAACTGGAGTCTGGGGTTTACTCCAACACTTGGGCCACGTGTATCACCCCTAAATAAAGAGGCTTGTCACTGGCAAATGCTCCCTAGATCTATTTATTTTTCTCTTCGTGTGCTATACACAGAAACTCAGAGATGCAAGGGCAAATAGGATCCATACAGGGCCTAAGAACAGTCTCTCAATTCTAAAACTCAACTGATCGTTAAGTATCCCATCAATTAAATGACTTCCAAAAAAGGAGGTAAAATGACATGAAACAGAGATGAACTAAGTAAAGCAGTGACACGGGTGTCACAATATAACCAAAATAGTTAAGAGAAAAAAGGGTGATGAAAAGGTGAAGTGTAACACAATGGAAGCGTCCAGAGACTAATGTTTAGTCATTTTATAAAAACTGAGACTTGGCCCTATAAATGTCCTACACAAACAGTGACAGAACAGAGACTGGAATACAGGTATTGATTTTTATGCCACTGTCCTTCAACTACCCCTCAAGTTATATTTATATAGTAGAAACTCTATGTAGCCCTAGAGGACTATGTATGTCTCAGACACCCACCCACTAGCCCCAACTCGAGCGGCCTGAGGCCAGAAACAGCTAAGGGACCAAACAGATTTTGGTGGTCCTTCCATGGCTTGGCACAATGCAAGGAAAATGGTGAAGCAAAACCTAATTTAGAAGATAACTGTGAACAGCAGTGAGTTTTTGTCCTTCTGTGAGAATATTTTAGAAATAATGAAGGTTAATAATAGGATGCAAATGGTTTCTGGTTTCATCACCTAATACACAAATGATAATATACCCTCTCTAACTCTGAACAAGGGAATCATCAAAAAACAAAAAGTCTAAAGAGGAGAAAAAGCTATCACTGGAAGTTAACATGAATTTACAAAAATAAACTGGGTGAGTCTTTACTGTACAGATGGATTCTCTCTATAGCACGCCTTTAAAATAGTCAAACCCTGTCACGCATTTAAAATAAGACGTGCATGACTAAAAATTGGGAATATGTCTTTTGAGTAAGACAAGATGTTTTTAAGTGAAAAGTGCTTTCATTGACTAGGACAAAGTGAAATTCAGATCATACTAATAGATAAACAAGGATTAGATATTGATCAGGCATGACCTGTGCTCTGTTAACACTTCTGATCTTCTAGGAAACATCAAATTATAGGGATGAAAAGAAATTATAGCAAGAACTAAAGTAAAATTGAATTTGTAAAGTTTTTCTGGGGAGGTTGTTTTTGTTTTGGAGGGGGGATACAGAATTGGCAGAAAGAATTCAAAAGAAGCTATTAAAGTTTCCCCCCAATTAAAAGTTTCCTACTTCCTGAGTAGGAGCCCTTCTTTGTACAGCACATTCCTTAGATCTCCCCCACTAAAACTGTAGGTTTTTAATTCACATTTCAAAGGTAAGAGCCTCAAACACAAAGTAAATGCTTTAAGGTTTCAAGATGGACAGTCTATTCAAGAAAGAAATTATTCTCTGAACCATGTGCATTTTATCAATAACTAGAGATAAGTTTTATCTTACAATCATTTTGATTTGTGCTTCTCTGAGCAATCAAAATCATTTTTCACACCATGACATGTCAGTAGAACAAGTTTTTCTTCAAATACAAAATTAGGCTGAAAAAGTAGTCACACCTTCCCTAGAAATCCAATCTCTATTGCACAGAGCTAGCTCTACTTAAAATACAACCACTCCATGCAGAAACACAATGGGTCCTCTCTGATTTGCTTTATACCATGTAACCAACAGTGTGACCTAAGGGAGGAAAGTCACATGAGCTCTTGCCTTTAAAAGTCTGTGGAAGGGGGCTGGTGCTGGTAGCTCAGTGGCAAAGCGCTTGCCTAACGTGTGAGGCACTGAGTTCGATTCTCAGCACCACATTAAAAAAAAAAAAAGCCTGTGCAAAGTATGTGGGGGTGAGTGGCACATGCCTGCAATCCCAGCTACTCAGGAGGCTGAGCCAGGAGGTTCACAAGTTTGAGGCCAGACTAAGCAATTTAGACCCTGTTTCAAAATAAATCGGAGCTCAGGAAAGGAGCTCAGTGGTACAGCACCCTGAGTCCTGGAGGGTGAGGGTGGGGAGTCTGTGGAAGTCTATTAGAATGTCCCAGGAATGAAGAGTCCCCAACTCCAGTACATGGAGGAGAAGTATTCTACTGAACGGGAGTGAGTAAAGCTCATACAATAGCACACAAGAGCACAAAATAATGGAATTACAGTGATTTATCAGAAAGGATTTGCTCTGTAAGTCATGGGAAGGTATTCCTGCAGACCAGGAGCTGCTCAGATGTCACACATACAAATTTGTCACACAGTCCAGCCACACACTCAGGCCCTATAAACCACAAATTATACTCATGTAAAGGAGAATCAGATTAAAGCCTAGATTTATAGGGTACAAGGGGGAAATTTACAAAGCAGCATCCCCCACTCACAAACTCCTTCCCAGTGCACAATACAAACACCCAGGGCACATCTTTTCCAAACATATCCTGCCTCCCCAGCATGGCCCACCGGTGCTACAAGCACAGAGAGTGCAGAGTAAAGCAGTCCAGCGTGTCCAAGAGGCACAGGAAAATATAGGCAAGAGTGCACCTGGGCGAGAAGAGGAAGGGCCCTTCAAAATTATGTTGGAAGAATTTGGTTTCAAAGATTATGGGTAAAAAATGGAGCAGAACTTCTCTCCTCTTGAAGTATCTATAATATTCCTTCCACTCTCAAACTTAAGTTTCTTTAAAAAAATAACAATGTTTAACTAGAGATGAAAATGTATACACATATGTATATGTGTATACATTTTGTTACTGGTTTGAGACAGGGTCTGGATAAATTGCCTAGGCTGGCCTCGCACTGGTGATCCTCCTGTCTCAGCTTCCCGAATATCTGGAATTACAGGTATGAGCCACCACCTGCCAACGACGTTTTAAAATAACATTCAAATGGACATACTTTGAAAAACCAAATATGAACTATTAAACTTGTCAGCCTGGAGATTAACAAATTATCACATTCATCAAGGGTCTACTGAGCATCTACTCGCACCTGTCCCTGGGCAGAGGAGATAAATAACAACGAACACAAGAAGCTCACAGGAATGCTGAGGGCACGAGCAAGTAAACAAGCCAACAGAATACAATGTAACAACTGCTCAGGGAACGGAGGAAGCACACCTCCTCCCGGCGGGTCAGCCCCTCGACGTGTGTTTAAGAACAAGGAGCCTCGGGCAGGCAGGATTCTCCGGGAGCCTCTCTGAGGGGTGGGTGTGCACTGCTGGGGCAGGACCGGCGCACAGGAGCGCCTGGCAGGACGTGGCCAAACGGTATCAGGCGCGGGAAACTAGCGCCCCTGGAGCTTGGGAGAGGGAGCAGAAAGTAGAATGTTGGGAGGTTAAAGCCCCAAAGTGAGCTGGGGCTCCCAGACTGCCGAGGGAAGCGTTTGTGCACTTTAGCCTTGGACGTCAGGGCGCGCCGACAGTGACAGGGCCGCACCTGCGATTCGACTTGCTAAACCCTGGGCCACCGCGAGTGCGTGTCTGGCGAGCAACTCTGCAGCGTGCACTTGAGCAGGCTCGAGTTATCCGTGATGACTGCGGGCCCGAACGACTTCCTCCTCCCCTCCGAGCCGATTTACGCTTCTACTACTCGGCACCAAAAATTACAGGCGTGCCCTCAATAACTACCGAAGGCTGCAGGGAAATTACAGCCGGCAACTTCCTTGAGGATGCTCCCCAGCCGCCGCCGGGCCCGCGGGCCAGGCTAAGTCTAAAAGGGTCCCGGCAGGAGAATCGCGACCAGTCCAACCAATGCGTCCGCCCGCGGCGCCGGGGAACTTCTCCTGGGGCGAGAATTCCGCCTCCGAGGGCGCGCCCGGAGCCCGGCCCCGCCGCCGCGGGTGGCGGCTCCGGCCCGGCGGGCAGCGGGTCCGCGGAGGGGTCGCGGCGGCACGCGGCGCCGGGGGCGGGGGCCCGGGCCGCACAAAGCGGAGGCAGCGGCGCGGGGCCGCCGGCCCGGACGCAGGACGCGCTCCGAGGACACTCGAGCGCGGCTCGAGCCAAAACAAAAACAACCGAAAGTTGAGCGCGGCCGGGGAGCAGATTGGGCGAGCCCGAGCACGGCCGCCCATTGGCGAAGAGCGAAGGCAGAGTCCCCCAATCGCGAGCGGCGGGCTGCCCCCCTCGCGCGGCCGCGGCCCGGCCCGGCGCGGCCCGGCGGCCGCTACCGCTCCCTTCCGGCCGCGGCCACCACTGCAGGCCGCCCGCCGCCCGCCCCGCCCGCGGCCGCCCCGGCCCGGCGCCCCGGAGCCCGCTCGGCCGCCGCGGCCCCGCACGCCCCCGCCCGGCCGCCCGCCCCGCTCACCGCCGGCCGGCCCGCCTCCTGCTCGGGCGCGTCGAGGCCCCGCTGCCCGGCCGCCGCGACGCGGGCCCGCGCTGCCCGGCCGCCCTCGCCCGTCCCCTCAGAAAATTAATCACCAAAAAATAATTCCAGAGAAAAATGGAGAGTAAAATCCAAGATGGCGGCGCAGACGCAGCACCGCCCGCTCCCTCCGCTCAGGAGAAAAAGGAGTCCCGCGGCCGAGCCCCCGCCCCCCCCCCCCCGCCGCCGCCGCCGCCACCGCCGCACCCGGCCCCGGCCCCGGCCCGTCGCCCCCGTCCCGGGCCCGCCGCCCCGGCCTCACCTCCGCCTCGCGCGCGGCCGCCGGCTCCGAAAAGCATCCGTCGGCCGCGGGGCTCCGCGTCCTCGCGCCGCGCGGTGCCGCCTCCGGTGCCCGGCTGTCCTCACCTCATAGCCCCGGAGCCGCGCCGCAGCCGCCGCCCCCGGTGAGCCACCCGGACACCGCCCGGGCCCGGTGGAAGGACACGAAAAGGAGTCCGCGGCGACGGCGGAGGAACACCACGCCGGACGCGGTCCGGCAAGCGTGCGCGTCCCTGTCCGGCGCGGCCGCCGCGGAAGCCCCGCCGGAATCCCGTGGGGGGAGGCGGAGGGCGCCCGAGGGAAACGAGTTCCCCGCCGGCGTCTCCGGGCGGCGGAGGCACGGCGGCGATTTCCGAGCGAACGGGCCGCGTCGTTGCCGTCGCTGCGCCTCGCGGCGGAGGGATCGGGACGAGCGTGGCGCACGGGGATCCCTCCGCCCGCTGCCCTTTAAATCGCGGCGGAGGCGGCGTCGCCGAGCGCCCGCGGGCGCCACCTAGCTCGCGAGCGCCCGGGCCCGAGCCGCCCCGCGGGGCCCCGCGCCCGCCCCGGCTCTCGCGCACCTGCACCTACCAGGGACAGCTCCCGAGCCGGGACTGGGGGGCAGCCCGGGGGCCCGGGGACGCTCCTCGCTGCAGCGCCGCCTCGGTGCGCCGAGGGGAGGCGGCCCCGGGAAGGCGAGTTTCTTTGTTGTGGGAATGGGTGTCGCTGGGAGCAGATACACCCTTAAAGACCATGTGGGCAGCCCGAGCATTACAACACGGGAGGAGGGGAGGGAGCGGGCATTGGTCGGGCCGCTCGGCGCTGTCAGCCGGCCGTTTCTTGAGCACCTGATGGGTACCAGTCTTTCCGCGACACCATGGCATTTCCACTCCTTGCCCTCCTGGGAGTCGACGAGCACCAGAAGGGCGTTCGGGTCTTGCAGGAGCTCAGGCGGCACAGAAAGAGACCGAGCGCCCTGCACCCGCGCCGGGGATGTAGCGAAGCCCCGCCCCTTGGATCTCGGAGGATAATAAAGGGTACAAAATAGCAATAAGGAGGGTAACATGTATTCAGGCCTCACCGGCTCCCCTTCTCCGAGCTCCGATGCACTATCTCGTTTACCTCCTTAGAACAACCCCCAGAGGTGGGGGGTGTTGTGGTTCCCAGTTTACACATAGGGAACTTGAGGCACCGAGTGATTAGGTGGCCTCGGGACAACTAGTCAGGACAGGACTTTGATGAAAAATATGCAAACATCAAGTAAATTAGCGTGCCTTAAGGACGGACAGGTTGAAGTTGCCATAGGCAAGCGGATAGATGCAGACTGGAGACCTTAGGGGTAAATTGGAGTGTTAGGGAAAGGGGAGTAAGGAAATATGTGTTCCCTGCGACAGACAAGCACAAAGAGCGGCAGGGAAAAGGGTTGCGGCTCCGCCCTGAGGAGAAGGACAGGGTCAGCGGCCGAAACAGTCCCTGCTGTGGTTTCCCTGCATCCCGCGTCTGGCACAGTGGACACTCTGTAAAGGACCAGTCAATGGAGTGTCTGGGCGGCCTCCACAAGGCTGTCCTAAAATCCAGCTGACAACACCTTAACCCCATTTTCCCTCCTCCTTGGCCTTGGGGGGCAGACATGATGCTTGTTACCCGATCCACATATGGGAAACTGAGGTGCAGTGACCTGCTGAGGGCACAAGGCTAAAGGGGAGGCAGGTCTAGATTACTTGCTCCCTCAGCGGCACCTGTCCTTTCCCTCCCTAACCATGGGGTGCTTCCTGCTCTTTCACTCTAAAGGGAGTTGGTCATCCATCTTGCCACGTTCCTCTCTGCAAACGCAGCTGACAAATGATTGCTTCCATTTCAATAGTTTCTGGTTTATCACTAAAGTTTTCAAGATTTTTGTTGGACTTGGCTCCACATATTCAACTCGTGTCGCAGAGACACTGAGGCTGTCCCTGCCACCCCCACCACTGACTGCCACGGAGGTCGGGTGCTTGTGAGAGACACCACCTGTCTCCGGGGGTGCTTGTGGCTGTTCGTCCACCTTCTAGTGTCTTTGTTAGGCCCCCAAGTCCAATCCCACCTTTGTAGCCCTACCAAGCCTGTCCAAGCTTTACAGGGCCCACCCCAACACAGAAGTGCACAGACTCTTCAGACTGACCCAAACCTCCAGCTCTGTTAAGCCCCAGACTCCTAAGTTGCCAGCACCTCCCCTGAATCCCTGATCAATCCAGGCCAAGTACTGTTTTGCAAGAGAGCAGGTTGGGCACCCTGCAGATGAGCCACCCAGCACAGCCTCCTCACTCTGCAGTTCTGGGCCATCCCTCCTCCAGCCCCTCCATTGCCAGCTGCTCTTTCAGCCTTGGCTGAGTCACAGAGAGACTGGGGGTCTTGGCCAAGATGAACTGGACTGAGGACCTTGGTAGAGCCATGTTAAAGCCTTGGAACTTTTGAGGGTCCTAACCCGGGGAGGCCAAGGTTGAGTTGGGCCGGGGGCAAAGCCAGGAGCTGCCCTCCTGGGAGAGACTAGAGATTGGATTTCCCAGTAGTGCCAGAGGCCAGCTGGAGCCTCCTCCTGCCAGCTGGCAGAGGAGGAAAGGGGACAGGAAATAGGTGGCCAGGCACCTGCCCAGGCCCCACATGACAGGAGCCATTGGCATTTACACCGCAGAGCCTCTGGATGTCCCACAGAGGGAGAGCAGAGCCACAGAGGCTGGGCCCCCACCCAGCCTGGCCAGACTGACAGGGATTAACAACTCTAAAGAAAGATTGAGTTGACAGACAGGGCACAGCCAGCTCCGGAAGCACCCCAAGACTGACCAGGAGTGACAGCCCAGCCAGGGTCTGGCCCCAGAGCTGTGTCCTTCACAGGGCAGAGGCTGAGACTGATGCCAATTCCAATCTCCCTTTGTGCTTGGGGGCACTTCAGCTGCCTAATCAGGTGCCACCAGCCCTGCACCATCTCCAATTTCCCTTCTCTAAACACGAGGTCCACTCAGTGACCAGCTGGCAGAGATTTGCTTGCTGGGATCCTGTGCTCACTAGGAGTACCTGCTGGTCATGCTGACCCTGGGATCCCAGGCTGGGGGTAGGTTGTTTCTCATTGAAAGTGATATTCTCCCCCAGTCCCTGACCCCTGCCCTGAAGACAAGACTGCTCTGCTCAGAGGAGGTATCTGAAACTTGTGGGAAAAGGTGGGCATCCTGGACATTCTGGTGACCCTTGGGTGGCTAGTGGCTTCCTGGCCACCTGCCTGAGTTCCACTAGCTCCCTGCACCATCTCTGCCTTCCACCTACTCATCAACCACCATTCTCCTTTGACAGATGAGGACACGGCCTCTCAAAGAGGAGTGACATGCCCGGGCCCACTCCCACCCCACTCCTAGCAACCTGAGTCTGACCTGAATTTGCATCCTAGCTCAACAACTTACCAGCAACCTGAGTCTGACCTGGATTTGCATCCTAGCTCAACAACTTACCAGCCATGTAAATGGGCAAATGATGGCACCTGTCCATTCCCTCTACTGTGATCCATCCTCGGACCTGCCTGAGCAATCCCAGCCACTTATGAGGCTCAGGCATAGCTCATTGCGGAGACTGTGCTAGCAAGCACAATGCCTGGCATCCCCGGCACTGCAAAAATAAGTAAAGAAATCAATAAATCATTTCTGTACTTACGGTGTCCAAATTTGTCTCCAGCCTGATGTCTCCAAATTTCTGATACCACCGCGTGGATGTTTAAAAGGCATTTCAAATACTGCATCTCTAAAATTGAACACAGGACCACCAATCGCAAGCTCCCTCCTGCAAAGCACCACCTCTCACCCAGCTCCAGAGCCATTTCCCCTCTCCCTCCGTGGCTGCAGGGTTTTCTCCCTAGCTCATATCACTGCCCTGCCTCTCTTTTCTTCAGGGATAGGCTTTATCTGTCTTGTTCACTGGTGTCTCTGCTGTCTCTCCTGCTCCCAGAACAGGCCCTGGGACACCAGTGTAGAGGCCCAAGTCATATTCACGTAATGTAAAAGACAGGGAGGAGGACTGGGTTGTGGCTCAGGTAGAGCGGTTGCCCAGCACATGTGAAGCACTGGGTTCCATCCTCAGCACCACATAAAAATAAATAAATAAATAAAATAGAGGTATTGTGTCCAAAAAAGGGAAAAGAAAGGTTGGAAAGGATAGGATAGGGAGGGGAGGGACAAGCTAGCCTTGAACTTGCTTCTAGGATAAAAGGAGGCATCAGGGGCTGGCTGACTCCTCTCCTGGTCCCAGGGCTCGAGACGCTTGTTCAGGTGATGAAGCTTTCCACCCCTACCCCCCACTCCCCAAGGTATGTAGCTTTCGACGCACTGGTATCTCTGGACTTGGTGCTGGGTGTCCACCTGGGACCTCAGACAGGCACCAGGTCAAGTCCCATGTCACGGAGGGAAGTTCGTGTTGGTGGCTCCCACAGGCACTGTCTTTCATCCTCCCCCACACCCCACAATTAAACCCAGCCCTAACAAGTTCTTTTCAAACACCTAGAAATAAACACAGCCGACATCTTCATTCATTTTCTGTTGCCATAACAAAGCATCTGAGGCTGGATAATTTATCAAGAATAGAAGTTTACTTGGCTAATGGGAGGCTGGGAAGTTCCAGGCCGTGGTGCCTACGACTGATGCCCCGCGTCTCATCTCACCGGCTCACCTCCTGGCAGGAGAGCGCAGGGGTGCTAGCTCCATTCTCTTCCTCTTCCTGTAAAGTCTTCATGCCATGCGAGGGTCCCCAGCCTCATGACCTCACCAGATCCTAATGACCTCCCAAGGGCTCACCTCCAAATTCCATTAACATATGACTTTGGGGATTAGGTTTCCAACCCATGAACTTGGGGGACACAGTCAAACCCTAGCAAGGGTCAACAGAGTTCCAAGAGCAGGTGGAGCTTCATCTTGTTATTTTTTAGTTTTGTTATGTTTCTGGTACCAGGGATTCAACCAGGGGCGCTTAACCACTGAGCCACATCCCCGGCATTTTTAACACTTTATTTAGAGACATGGTCTCACTGAGTGGCTTAGGGCCTCACTAAGTTGCTGAGGCTCACTCTGAACTCTCCATCCTCCTGCCTCAGCCTCCTGAGCCACTGGGATTACGGGCGTGCACCACTACACCTAGCAACAAAAAATAGTTCTAGCCAGGCACAGTGGCGCATGTATTAAATGTGGCTGGGGATGTGGCTCAGTGGTTAAGCACCCCTGGGTTCGATCCCTGGTATCAAAAAACAAAACAACAAACAAACAAACAAACACAGTTCTAAGGTGTGGCTGAGACTCTTAAATTTTAGACGCAGAAGGAGCTGGGGTGCAGTTCAGTGATGGGGCCCTTGCCAAGCAGCATGAAGCCCACGCAGCACCACAAACAAATAGGATGCGGGAGTCTCCTCTCTCTCTCTCTCTCTCTTCATGTTGCCTCTTTGGATTAAATATACAGAAGTTTTAAGTACAGCACAAAGAATTCTTCCCCCGGGCCATCTGACTATAAGTCACTGCTGTCTGCTCCATTGCCTCCAAATGCTTTGGGGTACAATACCTTGCACCAAGGACACCCTCCTACAAAACCAGAGTAGGGCATGGAAATTGAGAAGTCAGCGTTGCTGGGCTCTGCCAGTTACACATTCAGGTTTCTGCAGCTATCCTGATGATCATGTGCCCCTTTATAACCAGGCACTTGCCAGGAACCCCACCTTGCCTGTGGTTACTGGGTGTCTTCAGTTCCTTCCCCCCCAGGTCACTTCCTCACTCTCCTCTTGCTCGCGTGACCTTGGCACTCTTGATGGCCACAACCCAGTTATTTTGCAGTCTGTCCTTCAGTTGAAGTTTTCTAAGCTTCCCTGTGGGTTGCTTGAGGTCACAGGTCTTCCGTTGGCAGGGACATCACAGAAGCAATGCCGAGTCCTGGTCGCATGCTAGCAGGTGGCCGAGGATGTTGCTGTGACCCATGCAGACAATGCTCTCCTGGGCTACTGCTTTGTCCTCCCTGGAAAGCCACTCACTTTTCCCTTGGCTGGTTTCAGGGCTGAGGTGCCTTGAGATGTGAACATCCCATTCCTCGGCATACTTTGGATGTATTGATGTGGCCTACAATTCAGATCTGGAATGTCCCTCAAAAGCCCAAGTAGTAAAGGCCTTGTCCCCAGCTTGGCAGTCTTGGGAGGTGACAGAAACTTTAAGAGGTGGGGCCCTGTGGGAGGTGTGACGGGATCATGGGCTTTGCCACATGCTCCCCGCCACAGTGTGCTGCCTCCACAGGTCCAAAAGCAGTGGGACAATCAACATGGACCAGAACCTGCAAAACTGTGAGCCAGAACAAACCTTTCTTCTTTATAAGTTGATTATCTCAGGTATTTTATTACAGTAATGGAAACCTAAGTGTTTATATAGATACAAACTGAGATACATATATACACATGTATCTCAGTATGGACAATGAATTCCCATTTTATTCAGTAGGTTTCTATTCCTTCTTTCCCTTCCCTCCCTTCTGCCTTCCTTCCTACCTTCTCCCCCTTTCTCTCTTTCTCCCTTTTTCTTTCCTTCTTTCTTTCTCTTCCCTCTATCCTTTTTTCTTTTCTGATATTTGTGGCAGCTGTATTTATAGTAGCCTCAAAATAGAAACAATTCAAATGTCAGTCAATGAAAGAATGCATAGACAGTGGTTTGTTCATGCACTGGAATCTTACTTCTAAATACAAAGGGACAAGCCTACTGTCACAAACAACAATCTGGATGAATTTTTAAAACATGTTGAGAAAAAGAAGAGTAAAAATTTGAGAAAAAGAAGAGAAAAAAAAAAATCACAAACCAGAGTAAAAATGGTTTGATTTCAATCGTATGATGCCTAGAGCAGAAAAATGTAATCGATGGGGTTAGAAACCTAAAGAGTCATCTGCCTGCATGCAGCGGGGCTTGCCCGAATAGGGACGTGAGACATCTTGGTGAGTCGGAAACGTCTCTGGAATCTGGCTACCCAGATGTGCATGTTGTGAAAACTCTTCAACTATAAATTCAAGTTCTGTGCAAATGACTGCATGTGAATAACACACTCCACAAGGAGGGGGGAAAGCTGGAAAAAAAACTGAACAGAACTTGGCTACTGTTCAACAAAAACCTCCATTTTTCCATGACTTGTGTCTGACCAAGTACATTTTGCAACTTAGTTTTTCCTTGGGTGTTTCCCAGATGTTGCTTCTGGGGGTGACCCGGGTTCATTGTGCAGTTTCCAGGTTCCAGGTGAGGAGACTGAAGATTCTTGCCCCTGGGACCGGGTTGGTGGCTCAGTGGTAGAGCACTTGCCTAGCACCTATGAGGCATTGGGTTCCATCCTCAGCCCCACATAACAATAAATAAATAAAATAAAGGTATTGTGTCCTTTTAGAACTTTTTTTTTTTTTTTTAATTCTTCTTGGGGCTGGGACATAGAGCTCAGTTGGAGAGTTGTAGTTGCCTAGCATGCACAGGGCCCTGGGTTCAATCCCCAGCACCACCGGAAAAAAAAAAAAAATTCTTGTTCCTTCAACTGAAGCCACCAGGAGTGACATTTAAGGGGCAGAGGGAACATTGCAGGTGCTTCTAGTAGACCAGCCGGGAGGCCTCAAGCTGCCACCCCACTGCTGTCTGGCCTGCAGGAGACTGGAAGCTTCCACCCTTGTTCTCTGACTGGGCTACATGGGCTCTGCCCGGCATCGGCTTCTGCTCCACCTCGTCGTTGTTCTTTCCTTGAGTGGCACCTCAGAATTAAACTCTGGGCGACCTTCTTGTCGCTTGGTCCCTTGGTCAATTCCAAGCTGCGGCCTTTCCTCGCTCAAACGTGGAGGTGTTTCCCCTAGGGAATACTGGCACCCAGGCCGAGGGTGAGCAGGGTCCTCCGCCCTTCAGCCACGGCCTGCTGGGGAGTCCGGAACCCGCCTCACCGAGGAGGAAGCGGGGGCTGAGGCCGCCTCTGCGTGTGCCGGTCAGCCGTAGGTGTCCCTCTGACGGCCCGGGATGCCCAGGGAACGGAAAGCCTCAGGCCGCGGCGCCCCACGCACGCGAGCTCAGCCTTTGTGTGGCGGGGAGCCGGCGGCAGCGCACGCAGTGACCCTCTGCGGGGTGCTTCCGAGGGTCCTGTGCTCACCGCCGCTCAGGCCAGGTCAGTCCCCTGAGCCCCTGAGCAAAGGGCTTGAGGGCGATCCCGCAAGCGCCGGCGGGGGCGCAGGCGAGACCGCGGAGGCCATGAGGCAGGCCGCGCGGAGCTGGGTGCGCAGGGCTCGTCCCGCTGGGGCCTCCGGGCGGCGGTGCGGAGCACGCTGCGGACGGCCGGGCCGGGAGGCCGGGCCCGGGCGCTTCCCCTGGCTCCGGTCGCCGAGGACGGCCGCTTCCGGGACTGGCTCCCAGCGCCGCACCTGCTCTGGGCCGGGCGCACCCTTGGGCGTAGGCGCAGGTGCTCGCGTGGGGACGGTGGGGGAGGCGGCGGGCGTCCGCAGCCCACGCGATGAAGGGGGACAGTGTCCCTGCGCTGTTCACACCCAGGGCCGTCGTCCGGATGGCTTTCAGCTCGGGCGTCGCCATCCACCGTGTGCTCGGGGTTTCTTCCACCCGGATGGCAGCGCCGGGCGAGTGCGCCTTCAGTAAGAGCCGGCCGAGAAGCACACGCAGGAGGCTGGCCGCGGACTGTCCTGGGCGCAGGACCCGGGGAAGCGGGCAGAAGGGCAGCCGGATGGGGAGAGGGAGAAGCTGCTCTGGGATGCAAGTCCCCCCGACCCTGGGGGAGCTGTGAAAATAGGGTGAGAGGCCCCAGGAGAGCATTTATAAGGCCACTCTGTCATTCTCAGGTTGAGACTCTGCCCCTGGCCATTTGCCATAAGCAAAAATGTACCAAGAGGTGCCCAAGGGCATGTCCTGGACACAAAACATATTCTTCCCTGCCCTGCTATATAATAGTGGCTCCATCTCCTGATGACCAGGGACCATTTTACCTCTGACAGGTTGGTGACTCCTTATCTGCTGGTCCCTGGACACCAGAAGCCCAAAGTGTCCAGGTACCACTCTTGCTGTGTCACCTGGTAGAAACTCTCCCCTTCGGTAACCATGACCTCTACCTCTGAAGAGCTCAGAGTGGTGGAGGTGGGAAGGACAGAATCTCCAAGTAGGGCATTGGAGTGATGGTAAGCAGGCTTCCACTTCCTGTTATATACCTTCTTCCTACTGAGGACACAGTGCCATGTAAAGGCTATTGGTTTTAAGTACCGGCTGTTCTGGAGTATGGCATCTCCATGAAGCATATTCGTCTCTTTTGTGTTAATACATTAAAGCACCTGACGATGGGTAATTTATAAAGAAAAGAGGTTTGTTTGGTCTATGATTCTGGTGGCTGCAATGTCCAAACATCATGGTGCCAGATCCTGGTGAAGGTACTCTGGCTGCATCACGACATGGTGGCAGAGTAGACACGGGGCCAGCTATGTGCGGAAGGGAGTAAACGCAGAGGATGGACTCCTTATAACAATCTGCTCTTGTGAGAACTAACTCAGTTGGCAAGACCAGCATTAATCCCTTCCAAGGGCAGCACCGCACAACCTAGTTACCTTGCACTAACCCTTCCAAAGTTTTCACCGCCTCCACACTGTCATACTGGGGACCAAGCTCCAGCACATGAAGTTAGGGGGACAAACTCAGACTATACCAACTCCAGCACGGAGTTGCCCGTGCCCCAGCTCTCTGGCTATGCCTTCATCAGTGCCTGCAACAGCAGGGCGCAGTGCCCTGTGTCACTCCAGTGGCTCTCAGGGTCCCGTGCACAGGTGCCAGCACCAGGGTGGCCGATGTCAGCCGACTGGGTCTCCCATCTTCTTGTTTGTTCCCTGCCTCACCTGGGTGCTCATTGGTGGGTGCTGGCATGCGATCTGCAGGTCTCTGCACGGTGTCCATCTGCCCGCCCCCTCTCTGCCCCAACCCTCCCGGCTTTCTCCTCCCAGACCACTGCTCAGCCAGCCAAGGCCCTCACCACCGCAGGAGGCTCTGTGCTAACTCAGGGCCGGCCTCCCTCTGTGTGAAGTAGATGACCAAAGAATGGCCTTGGCCATGAATGAGATGGCTCAGCAGGAGCCACAGGTGGAGAGGAGGGTTAGGACCAAGTGCTCAGGAAGGTCCAGACTGCATGGACCTGCGGAGGCAGACAGTGTGCTGGCGGACCAAGAGGAAGCTCCCGGGCCTCCTAGCGGACGGCATGTGCCTCACACAGAGCCCGTCACCTGCCAGGCCTGCCCGCGCTCACTGGCCCTGCAGCAGTTTGCAGTACATGGATCTGTCCCCATATCTAGTGCCAGCCTCTCTTCTCTGCTGGGGCCTTGCCCTGGCACCTCTGGGGAACGGGCACAACCTCTCAGTGCCTGGGAGTTGATGCCCCCGGGGACCCCTCCACCTGCTGGGGGCAGAGCTGGTGGGTAAACACTCAGCTGCATCTCAGTGGGGAGATTCCTGGGCATGTCCCACATGGTCCCTGTTCCTCAGGAGGTCACCTGCAGGATGGAGCCCCATTCACCACCCCCCTCATCAAAGGTGACCCTCTTCATTAAAGCACTCTTTCTGGAACTCTCTCCTCTGCCTACTGCCTCACTTGCTGAGGTAGCTACTTCCGTTCCACCCCCCACCCTTTGTTTTAAGGTCTATTTTTGCGAGAACTCAAACCAAGACAGGCCCAATGGAGGAGAAGAGAGGTCGAAAATGAAGAGCGAGTCCCCTGAGGGAAGGGAGGGAGGGTGGACAGTCTGGGCCTCTGCAGGAGGGGCAGGGGGAGCCAGGCGACTGCTCCTGGGGCAGATGCGGCAGGTCTGGGAGCCGTGCTTTCTGAGGGCACCTGGCTTCTCTGAGGGTGAGGCGGTGGGCAAGGTGAGGGATTGTGGAGGGGTACAGCGCAGAGACGGTCACCTGCGGAGAAGGAAAGAGCTGCTTAGGAAAGCGTCAGGGGATCGGGGATGGTGAATTTGTGGGGTAATCGTCTACGCCACCGAGGTCACCTCCATCCACACCCAGCCTCCCTGGGAGGCCTGGAGGAAGGCCAATGGCTGGGTCCATGCCTTGGCCTGGCAGGTGGCTGACAGCATAGTGCGCGAGGGGTACCCTTGGGAGTCTGCCTGTCTGTGCATATGGCCTCCTCGCCCCTGTGAACTGGGCCCTGGGCTTCCCCAGGGCTATTTCTGGCATGACGCTGCCCCCATGACGGGTGATCACTGGGCCCGAGTGTAGCCAGGCTCTCTCCTGAGGAGATTTGCCTTCTCGATTTCAACCCAGGCCACGTGCCCCGCAGTGAGCAGGCCCTTGGGGAGAAGGTGGTGGCTGAGGGAGACCAGGCCCCTTACCATACGGCCTCTGGCCTCAGGTGGGCTCTGGACCTCAGCCAAAGGGACCAAGCGCTGAGGGCTGTTGTGAGGGGGTCCAAGTGCTGGGAGCAATCTGAAGCCTGCCCGCCTGCCTTCCACGGTGAGAACAGCAGAGGACATGCCAGCCGGACCTAAAGGGTGACCAGCCACACAAAGAGCAGGGTGGACGTGTGATTCTGAACACATGCCCTCCCAAGCCCAGGGCTGAGAAGGAGCTGGGAGTGTTCCAGGAGGTGCGGGAAGACCATGGAGCCCGGGCATCCTGGGAGAAGGGGCAGAGGCTGTGATAGCCCCTTGTGCATTGTTGCTAAAGACCCTGGATTTTATTCCAAGTGTGAGAAGCAGGAGCAACATGAGGCAACTCAAGGGGTAATGTTTTATTTTTACATAAATTCCAAGCTTTCAAGAAATTGCAAGAATAGCACAACAGATCTTCATACCCAGCCCAAGCCCAGCCCCAGCCCCAGCCCCAGCCCCAGCCCCAGCCCCAGCCACAGCCACAGCCACAGCCACAGCCCCAGACACAGCCACAGCCCCAGCCCCAGCCCCAGCCCCAGCCCCAGCCACAGCCACAGCCACAGCCACAGCCCCAGACACAGCCACAGCCCCAGCCCCAGCCCCAGCCCCAGCCCCAGCCACAGCCACAGCCACAGCCACAGCCCCAGCCCCAGCCCCAGCCCCAGCCACAGCCACAGCCACAGCCACAGCCACAGCCCCAGACACAGCCCCAGCCCCAGCCCCAGCCCCAGCCCCAGCCACAGCCCCAGCCACAGCCCCAGCCACAGCCCCAGCCACAGCCCCAGCCCCAGCCACAGCCACAGCCACAGCCCCAGCCCCAGCCCCAGCCACAGCCCCAGCCACAGCCACAGCCCCAGCCCCAGCCCCAGCCACAGCCACAGCCACAGCCCCAGCCCCAGCCCCAGCCCCAGCCCCAGCCCCAGCCCCAGCCCCAGCCACAGCCACAGCCACAGCCACAGCCACAGCCACAGCCCCAGCCCCAGCCCCAGCCCCAGCCACAGCCACAGCCACAGCCACAGCCACAGCCCCAGCCCCAGCCCCAGCCCCAGCCCCAGCCCCAGCCACAGCCACAGCCACAGCCACAGCCCCAGCCACAGCCCCAGCCCCAGCCCCAGCCACAGCCACAGCCACAGCCACAGCCACAGCCACAGCCACAGCCACAGCCACAACCCCAGCTGGGGCTGGGGCTGGGGCTGGGGCTGGGCTTGGGCTGGGTATGAAGATCTGTTGTGCTATTCTTGCAATTTCTTGAAAGCTTGGAATTATGTAAAAATAAACTTGCCTGTTATAAGGTAGTTCTTCCCCAGCCCAGTGCCATCCAGGGCGCACGCTGCGTTCAGCTATCATAAGTTTGGCTCTTCAGTCTCTTTGTCTTTCATGAGCAACTTTTGTAGAATGTCCTTTCTGTGTCTTCTCATGATCAGATTCGAGTGATACCTGTTAGCAGGACTATCTGGAAATGACACTGCGTTCCTCCTTTGGCCTCCTATGCAGAGGCCACGAAGCAGTGTGTCTCAGTATTAGTGGTGTCAGATTTGAAAACTTGGTGTCAGGGGTGTCTAGCAGGCTGGACCTCCACAAAGCTACTATTTGCCCTTGAAACTAATAAGTAGTTTACGGGGAAATACTTTCAGACCACATAAATCTCCTGTTTTGCTGGGCACAGTAGCACACACCTGTAAATCTAGCAGCCTGGGAGACTGAGGCAGGAGGATGGCAAGTTCAAAGCCAGCCTCAGCCACTTAGGCCCTGGGTAACTTAGGGAGACACTGTCTCGAAATAAAAAATAAATAGGGCTCAGTACTTAAGCACTCCTGGATTCAATCCCCAGCACAATAAATAAATAAATTTCCTCTTTCTCATTAAACATTTACACACATTCATCATTGACTTTCCAACTTCATCATTTGTTTATTAGTTTGCATTTCACCATAAGGAAAAACTATCCTGTCTCTTCCACTTATTTATTTTTATGTCAGTAATGATAGATTTAAAAAATTCTTATTTTAGTAAATAGGCTAACATTTCATTAGCACCACTACTTCTTTGGACTTTGCATTCCATTGTCACTCATTTTTACCTATTAATCTATTTATGTCAACATGGAGTCAAGGGTTCTTAATTTATTCATTAGATTTTAATCTGCGATTACCATTCCTCATTTCAGTGCTCAAATTGCCCCAGTTTTGGCCCTGAGCCCCTTTGAGCTGGCTTCTGTCCCTTTTGACATGTCCCTGTGGTTCTTGAACACTTCCTTTCTGAAGCCATGGGAAATCTTAAGCTTTCGCTGGCCCAGCCCTGGGATCAGTTACATCTCCAGGAAAGTTTGCTTCCTTCAAGTGCACCATGCATCTGGAAAGCAAGGTCCTGGTGCTAAGCACGCTCATATCCACCGACGTCCCCTTCAGCATCCTCAGCAGACATGCAAGAAAACACACTTGACGTCCATTGCACATGTAGACATCCACGTACCACTCAGAACCGCAGATGCTTATTTCCAGGCATACTTGTCAGTCAAAAGCATGAGTTCATAGGGCTGCCCTCCTTTTGCACCTCTGTGACCCTTCTTCCCAGCCAGGAGACAGGACACCCGTTAGCTTCAGGAGATTCACTCACTGGCTCTCCCCAGTCCAGAACACACAGGAGGTAGCTTCACAACCACCAACCCATCGCTGTGAGCAGCAACGTACTGATAAGTCCAATATTTGGTGGAAGCTCTCTTTTCTTTTTAGGTAAAGTTTGCACATATTGAAACTCACAAATCTCCAGTGAACAATTTACTTAGTTTTGGCAAATGAACACCCCACCTTTGTCAACATAGGGGTTCCACCCCGCCCCAGACCTGGTGTTTCTTCTTGGTCTCTTCTAGAGATGGCCACAGTTTTGAACTTTTCCACCTTAGATTAGATTTTAAAGTTCCAGAACTCCATAGAATTGGAGCCTAATGACTCCGTGGTCATTCAGATTGTTGGATGAATCAGGACTTGGCTCATTTTTATTTCAGAGGAGTCGCCATTGCGTGGATCTGGGGGGATGAGTCGCGGTGTGACTCTCACGTCCCTTGTGTTCTCAGTTTGGCTGTTATGGATAAAGCTGCGGTGACCGTTCACCTACAGATACCACTCTGTGGACAAATGTTTTCATTTCTCTTGGGTAAATATCTGGAATCAATATAATGTCAGGCTCAATGGATTGGTTTACATTTGACTATAAGAAACACATTTTCCCCCCAAGTGCCTGCTTTTCCACCAGCGCCGCAGGAGTTCTGTTAGCTCCAAGTCTTTGGCTGGTCCTCCCAGTGAGTGGGGAGTGACAGTTCCTGGTGGCTGTAATTTGCATTTCTCCAAAAACTAAGGATGTTAGGCATTTTTGCACATCCTCACTTGCATCTTTTTTGGCAAAGTGTCTTTCAAGTCTTTTGTTAAATTTTAAATTCAATTTTTTTGTCTCGTTATGATTAAGTTATAAACATTCTTTGCATATAGTCATGTACCTCTTAACAATGGGGATAAATTCTGAGAAATAGCCCCTTAGGTAATTTTTCAAACTTTTTTTGTCTTTCCACATTTAAAAAAATAATAATTATTTGCCGTGCTGAGGATGGAACCCAGGGCCTCCTGCGTGCCAGGCAAGTGCTCTGGCACTGAGCCACATTCCCGGCCCTTCTCTTTCCACATTTTTTAATTGGGAATGCATTATAGTTTTACGCACTGATGGGACCATGGTCACTTGGTCGTGCATGCACACAATGTCATGAGAGAATTAGGTCAGCCCTCCTCCCGGCACTCACCCTTTCTCGCTCTTCCTCCTCCCTTCCCTCTACTGATCTTTGATTTTCATGAGATTCCACTTCATACACTTTCTTTTCCTTTCTCCTCTCTAGTTTCTATACATGAGGGAAAACATATGATCCTTGACCTTCTGAGTTTGGCTTATTTCACTTAACATAATATTCTCAAGTTCTATCCATTTTCCTGCAAGTGACATAATTTAATTTTTCTTTATGGTTGAATGAAACTCTATTGTGTATACCGACCACATTTTCTTTATTCACTCATCGACACCTAGCTGATGGACACCTAGCTGATTCCATAGTTTGACTCTTGTGAACTCTGCTGCTATAAACAAGGGTGTGCATGTCACTATAGTAAAATGACTTTAATTCTATAGGATAAATACCAAGGAGTGGTATAGCTAGGTCATGTGGTGGATCTCTGCCTAGTCTTTTGAGGAACTCCATACTGATTTCCATAGTGGTTGTACTAATTTATAATCCTACGGATGGTGTAAAAGTGTTCCTTTTTCCCCACCGCCTCTCCATCATTTATTATTGTTTGTATTCTTGATAACTGTCCTTCTGACTGGCACGAGATGAAATCTCAGTGGAGTTAGGGTTTGCATTTCCCTAATTGCTGATGACCTGTCAGGCAATGCAATCATGGTGAGAACATCGTGGACTGTACTTACTCATATGAACCAGCTATGACATCATTAGGGTAGACAGTCTTGCTTTGTTTGCCTTTTTGCATGCTGAGGATGGAACCCAGGACATGCTGGGCAAGCAGTCTGCCACTGAGCTGCACTCCAGCCCTGGGAAATGCAGTTTTACTGAGCCACCCCATAAATGCAGTCTGTCATGAATGGGAACATACTCATGTGGTGCACAGCTATTTGGGATACAGGTCATACAGATACAGAATATTAAATATTATATTCTTAAATATTACATGTAGAATATTAAATGTTACTTTATTATAATAGGTTTGGCATGTTAGACAAAATGGATGTACCTCTTGAAAGTAAAAAAAAAAAAAAAAAATCACTCACCAAAGGAAAAAAAATATGGATAGTCCAATGTCTGTCCAAGTAAATGAATTCATTATGAAGAAACCTCTCCCTCCCTCTCTCTCTCTCTCTCTCTGTCTCTCCAAGTACAAATGACTTCGCTGGTGAAGTTAGTATGTATTTAAGGAAGATAAACAATGAGTCTTCCACTCTTTCAGTAAATAGAAATGAAGGGATACTTCTGAATCATTCTACAAGGCAAATATAACTGGTGAAGAACCTGGAAAAAAATGTTTGTGATAATAAATTACAAGACAATATCTCCAGACGGAGGTTATGGCTCAGTGGTGGAGCACTTGCCTCGCATGTGTGAGGCACTGGGTTCCATCTTCAGCACCACATAAAAATAAATAAATTAAAATAAAGGTATTGTGTCCATCTATGACTAAAAAATAATTAAAAAACCCAATATCTCCCATGCATACATGTAAAACCCTTAGTAAAATATTAGCAAACTGAATCTGGCAATATATCAGAAGGCTAAAAATACATCATGACAAAGGAGGATTTATCTCACAAATGCAAAGGTGGTTTAATACTCATCAAAATCAATATAATTCACCATATTTAGATAATGAAGAGAAAAGAACATGTGATCATCATAATAGATATATTTAATACGGCATTTGACAGGATTCAACAATTAAAAAGAAAAAGGAGACAGAAAACCACCAGCAAGGCAGGGACAGGCTGCAGCAAGTTCAGCACTCAGGACGTCATCCTGCAGCGTGAGGCCAGCAAGCGCAGGAGGCCAGACTCAGAAACCCCAGGGCCAATGTTCTTCCCTGGGAGGAGGCCTGGGAGGAGGCCAGGGCAGAGGAAGCGGTGGGGTGGGATTGGGTAAGGACAGCAGGAGACCGGTGGAGGAGGAGGCTGGCGGGAGAGTGCGACGAGGACACGTGGAGCTCTGCGTGGTGGGAGGCAACACTGCACAGGACATAGAGGCTATCAGACACTACCACTTCACTCTAATAGGCTCCGCGTCTTAGAGAAAATGGACACATCTCTTGAAAGACACAGTGAATTCTCCCTTTATGTACGCCTACAAAGTACCAATTAAAAAGAAAGAAAGAGCTGCTCAAGAGGTTGAGGCAGGAGGATCTTGAATTCAAAGCCAGCCTCGGTAACTTGGTGAGGCCCTAAGTAACTCAGCGAGACCCTGTCTCTGAATAAAAAATAAAAAAGGACCCGGGATATGGCTCAGTGGTTACATGTCACTGGGTTCAATCCCTGGGACCAAAATAAATAAATAAATAGATAGAAAAAAAAAATGAAGTAAACCAGTAAATAAAGGAGGATAGGGGGAGGGAGGAGGGGAGGAAAAAGGGAGGAGCCAAAGACTGAAATGGAGTAAATTAAATTCCATGCATGCATGATTATGTCAAAAGGAACCCAAGTACTATGTACAACTATAATGCACCAATAAAAGCAAAAAAGAAAGGTCATCCAAAAAAATTCACAATTGACCTTACCCTGAATGGGGAAAGCCTGAATACTGCGTTTTGTTAGTTTCTTTTGTTTTTGAGATGGGTTCTTGCTCTATTGCCCAGGCTGGTCTGTAAGTCCTGGGTTCAAGTGATGTTCCCACCTCAGCCTCTTGAGCAGCTGGGGCCACAGGTACCTAGGGTCGTGGAGGGCTTGCTGCTTCCTGTGCTCCCCCCACCCCTTATCTTTGGTGCTGGGAGTCCAATTCAGACCCTCTGACAGCCAGGCCAGGCTCCACCCAGAGCTACCCCTGGTCCCAGACTGGATGCTTTTGTCCTGGGATCCGGAGCCTGGTGGGATGTGTGGCCTCACCATTTTTATTCAGCATTGCACAGAAGGGCCTCGCCAGTGAAGATTAGAAAGGAAGGAGTAAACTGTCCCCATTAGGAGACAACACGAGTGTTTATATAGACTATGACATAACAACTATGTTTGAAGTCATAAATGAATTTTAAAAATCACAGGATACAAGGTCAATATAAAAAATCCAATATATTTCTCTACATTAAGAAGCAATTAGAAAAATAAATTTTGAAAAACAATTGCATTTGGAATAGCATCAAATAACAAAATATTTAGGAGTAGATTTGACGAAAGCTGTGTAAGATCTATACACTGAAAATTACAAAAATTTGAGCAAAGTTCAGAAAGGCCTTATTAAATGGTGATACATACCATATTTATGGATTAGAAGAAAGCAAAGAATCTAATTTTTTAAAACGAGCAAAAGAGCAGAAAAAGACCTTGCCAGAGAAGACATACAGATGGCAAATGAGCATACAAAAAAATATTTAACCTCATAGGCCATTAGGGAACTGCGAATTAAAGCGAGCTACTACTCGGTCCTCGTTAGAAAGGCTGAAGACCGAACACCGGGCACTACCAGGAGCAACGGAGCATGCGCAGCAGCGGGCGTCCCCGCGGGCCGCTGGTGCGGAGGCGGAGCGCGGCGGCCACTTTGGGCGCAGTTTCTCGGAACACTAAGCGGAGCCTTCCCATGCCCCAGCTTCCGTGGCATTTACCCGCCCAGCGGAAAACATGTCCACAAAGAATCCTGCACGCGAGTCGAAGGGTCATGGAGAATAATATTGCTGGAGACCGCTCCCCAAGAGAAACGGAGGGCCGCGTGGCGGGAGGAGAGGGGAAACTGGCCAGTCGTTAAACCTCTCCGGAGCAGCCTTTCCCGATGGCCGTGGGCCCCGGGGAAAGGGGCGGACACTGGGTGCTGGGTCCTACACCTGGGCCTTCCCCATGGCAACGTAGTCCTGAATGACAAGGGGCAAGAGCTGAGGACTCGTCCGGTAGGACTCTCTCCCCAGGCGACGAGATTCAGCCCCTTTACAACTACCTTCCTAAATCAAGATTTTAACCTGTACAACGAGCCCGGCCAAACTGCACGGTGCAGGGCTTCCGATGATCCCGTCATCCTCGCTGTACCCTATAAAACCGAGGTCCCCTCTGTAACCGAGGGCCATTTTCCCATCCCGAAAGTGGGCCCGAATGGCGCCCGAGTCCGCGAAGAGTAAGGGCGTCTCCGAATTCGCTGAGGCCTGCACCCCGTTCTTTTGCGCTCACACGAATGCGGCAGCACCTTTGTTCATAATGGGGGAAAACTGGAAGCTACAGAGATGTCCCTCAAAAGGTGAAAGGTCAAAGTGCAATCCTGCGGTTAAAAAGAAAGGAGCGGTGGCGCCACACAGCAACTCAGGAGAAACTTAGACGTATTGCTGAGGGGACGAAAAGGCCACCTACTGTGATTCCAGCTGTGCGACATTCTAGAAAAGATCAGCGGTTGCCAGGGATTTGGGGGGAGGACGGCCCAGGTGGAGTGCAGGGGAGTTTTAGGCAGAAAGACTACTTTGGGGCTGGGGAGGTAGCTCAGTCGGTAGAGTGCTTGCGTTGCAAGCACAAGGCCCTGGGTTCGATCCCCAGCACGAAAGAAAGAAAAGAAAAGAAAGAAAGAAAGAAAAAAAAAGACTACTCTGGAGATCCTGGCATGGTGGGCTCTGTAGATCCTGGCCTGGTGGGCTCTGTAGATACTGGCATGGTGGGCTCTGTAGATCCTGGCATGGTGGGCTCATAGACGCAGACAACAGGGCAAACCCTAAACCGCAGCTAGTCACATTGGTTCATGCATCGCGACACCTGTACCACACAGAGACTGGATATTCATAACAGGGGACACCGGAAGGATTGTGTGCGAGTTTCGTTCTATCTGCTCAGGTCGCCTACAGGCCTGCCACTGTTGTAGAGAGTCTATTACTTCAAAAAATGCACCCCTGGACACTCAGTGGTGGAGCACTGGCCAGCAGGTCAAGGCCCTGGTTCCATCCCAGCACCACTAAATCAAACAGATCACAACAATGAAAAGAGGATTTGAATTCGCACATTAGAATACCACTTGTACCTTGCTGGTCACCTGAATCAGCCATAGAAACCAGGCTGCCCTCAGCTGACCCCATAATTAAGTTCCAGGGGGAATGGACCACACTGGTCTACAGAGAAGAGAAAGTTGGGCGGGAGCTCCGGAGAGAGCTGGGGGAGGAGCTGTTTTGCTCCTTCCTGCTCCTTGGTGCTGGGGCGGGAGCCCAGGCCCTCCCCACGCTAGGAGTGCTCTACCCAGATCTGCCCTGCCAAACAGCCAGATTTGTGCTACATCTTTCTAATTTCCTTTTCAAAGTGGGGGCGAGCCTGGCAGCCCTTCCCACCCAAGGGCACTGCATGGATCTGCAAGGTGGGGGCAGCACAGTCCCCGGCAGCCCTCACTTGGCTGTCCACGTTCCAAGGCCTTGTTCAAGTTTCCACCCACTTATTTTGGTTTGTCTTGTCTTCTTAAGGTGATAATAGTTGTGAAGCTGTGGCCGAAGTGACGGACCATGGACCGCAAGCTGGACAGAGGGAATTAAAGACTGGGGGAAAGGTCTGGATTAACTCAGAAAGGCCTCAGGGTGAAGCCACAGTAGAGGAGCTGGGAGGGAGGCTGGCAGGAGCGGGATTTCTCAGCCTCCACTGTCATTGGTGTGGAGGCAGGCAATCTTTTGCTGAGCCTGGTGGGACATTTGGTAGCTTCTCTGGCCTCTTCCCACTAGATGCCAGTAGCACAGCCCTCCCCAAGTTGGCCCCAGTTATGACAACCAAAAATGTCTCCAGACATTACCAAATGTCCTGGGGGGGGCCAACATCACCCCCCTCCCCCCAAGAACCACTGGCATAGCAAGCGTTCCTGTGAATTGTGACATTTCAGAGGTGGAGAACTTACTGTGGCTGAAAGGTCCAGGGTGGGGCGTGGGTGTGGGTCCCTAGAAATGCAGAGTTCAAAGTCTCAGGAAGTTGCCAAGCGCTGGCGAGAAGACAGTGAGAGAGCCTCAAAGCTCCTCGCTACAAACACCTGGAAGTACTGCGTAAAATCAAACAGAAAACATTTCTTAATTTCTTTTTCTTTCTTTCCTTTTTTTTTTTTTTTTTGGTGGGTTGGTACGAGATACAAGGATTGAACCCAGGAGTACTTAACCACTGAATCACATCCCTGACCCTTTTTATTTTTAATTTTGAGACAGGATCTTGCTAAGTTGCTGAGGGCCTTGCTAAATGGCTGAGGCTGGCCTCAAACTTGTGATCCTCCTGCCTTGCGTCCTGAACTTCTGGATTATAGGCGAACAGCACTGCACCTGGCAACAAAAAACATTTCTTATGTATGACTGAGATTTTTAAAAATTAGATGCAGAAGGAGCTGGGGGTGTAGCTCAGTGATGGAGCCCTTGACTAAGCAGCAGGAGGCCCTGTATTTGATCACCAGCATCACAAAACAAACAAATAAAATACAGGATCCATCCTTCCTTCCCTCCCTCGCTCCTTCCTCCCTCCCTCTTGCTCTCTTGGCGTTGCCTCTTAGTAGGCAAACCATCCCTAACCCTCCATCCCTTAATCCCTGACAGCCCTCCTGCCTCCATTGCTAAGACATCACGTGAATGGACTTGTTAAGCACGCACCTTGGAGTGGGGCTCTTGGGCTCACTAATGCCTTCAGAGTCTTCCGCTGTTCTGAATCTCACCGGCTCATTCCTTCATGGTTCCGGTTATCGGATGCGCCTCTGCTACGCAGTCTCCTGTTGAGGGACATTGGGGGACTTTCGAGTTTTCCTCTATCCTGTCCAACATTGCTCTAGACGTTCTTGGTGTGAACACAAGTTCTCATTTCCCTGGGGTCAGTAACTAGGAGTGCGGTGGCTGGCTCAAATGGCCCATGTCAAACTTTATTAGAACTGCCAACTATTTTCCCAAGCGCCTGTGGCATTGTGCACACCCCCCAGTGCAGGGTGACCCACCGGCTCCCCCACGGTCTGGTCTGAGCGTGGTTCTGCCAGTCTGCCTGACTTTAGCCACTCTACAAGGTCTGGAGTGCGGTATCATGTGGTTTCAATTTATGTTTCCCTAGTGGCTCAGGATGTTGAACTTGGGCTTCTTTGCCATTTTTATATCTGCTTGGTTGAAGCATCTAGACGCAAGTACCTTTTTGGGTAGGCTATTACTATTACTATTTTAATCTTAAGGAGCTCAGAATGTCGCTCAGTGGTAGAATACTCACCTAGCATGTGTGAGGCCCCAGATTCAATCCCCAACACCACACAAAAAATTGATAGGGCTGGGGTTATGGCTCAGTGGTGGAGCGCTTGCCTAGCATGTGTGAGGCACTGGGTTCAATCCTCGGCACCACATAAAAATAAGCAAACAAATAAAGTCATTGTGTCAATCTACAACTAATATATATACACATGGATATGAGTTGATAGTTTTGTTTCACTGTGGGAAACATACATAGTTGCCGTAAGTTTCTACCGATTTAAGAGATGTTCGGGGTCATGTGATACATGTGTAATGCTTCTCTATCATCACCACGCCTGGCTCCATAAGTCTGATTTTGTAAACTGGAAACCCTGTGCCCATTAAACTCGGATGTCTGGCTCCTGGCTCCCCAGCCCCAGGCGCCCACCGGACTGCCTTCTCCCTCGTGGCTCTGACTAGTCCAAGCGCCTTACGCAAGTGGCATCAGGCAGTGCTTTTCTTTTTGTGGCTCTCTTATTTCACTCACTTTAATGTCCTCAGAGTTCCTCCACATTGCAGCCTACTGTGGAATTAGAACCACATTCTTTTTCAGGGCTGAATAACAAGCCCTTCTATGTGTATATCACATTTTGCTTATTTACTCGTCTGCTGACGGGCCTCAGGCTGCTTCTGTTTGAGCTGTTGTGATTAATGCTGCTGCAGGGCTGGGGAGATAGCTCAGTTGGTAGAGTGCCTGCCTTAGAAGCACAAGGCCCTGGGTTCTAATCTCCAGCACCGCAAAAAAAAAAAAAAAAAAAAAAAAATGCTGCTGTGAACACGGGTGCCCAGATATGCAAGAGCCTGCTTTCAATTCTTCCAGGAATGGGCCCAGCAGGCCTGGGATCGCTGGATCACACGATAATTCTATTTTTGATTTTTTGAGGTGCTGACGTGCTGTGACAGAGTTGGACCATTTCATACTCATGCCAGCCGTGCACCAAGGCTCTGATACCTGTGCATCCCCACCAGCTCTTCATAGTCTGTTTTTTAAATAGTAGCTGTCACAGTGGATGTGAGGTGATATTACATTATAGTTTTTGCTTCATATATTATCATGGTCTGTCATTATATGCATATATATATATATATATATATATATATATATATATATATTTTTTTTTTTTTTTTTTTTTTGTGCTGGGGATTGAACCCAGGGCCCTATGTTTTTATGCAAGCACTCTACCAACTGAGCTACATCCCCAGCCCCATGTAATTATTGTATCTTCTTACTGTACTGAATCCTTTATTAGTGTACAATGTTCCAGTTGTATCTTGTAATTTTTTTTTTTTTTTTTTTTTGGCATTTGGCATTCTGCTTCGGATTCAATCCAGGGGTGCTCTACCACTGAGCTGCATCCCCAGCCCTTTTTATTGTATTGTTTTGAGATAGGGTCTCACTATGTTGCTGACGCTGGCTTTGAACTTGCACTCCTTCTGCCTCAGCCTCCTATGTCACTGTATTACAGGTGGTGCCATTGCACGTGGTTTTTGTAATCCTTTTTGTTTTAGGGCTGAGAATGTAGCTCAGTGATAGAGTGCTTCCCCAGTGTATGGGTTCCCTCCTCAGTATAGAGAGGGGAAAAAAAAAAGAAATCCTATTTTGTCTGCTATTAGTACAGCTATCCCTGTTTGTTGGGTTACTATTTACATGGGTATATTTTCCCATCTCTTCACTTTCAGTCTGTTTGTGTCTTGGGTCTAAAGTGAATCTCTTCTGGATAGCACAATGTCGGACTATGCACTCTCATCTATTCTGACGATATCTGTCTTTTGATGGTAGTTTTTTTCCAAAATGCATTAGTCTCTTAAATTATGGAGGAAAAAGATGTGAAGTTCAAACTGAAGTTACAATAGCACCAGCTTTTAGACTGAATGCTTCCTAAAGGTATACGAGATTCTTAAACCACATAGAAAGCAAACAGTGAGTGATAAACCTCTGTCACAAAACAGTAGCTTTCATAATTCCCTGATATACTTACCTTTGTTGAGATCTTCCCATCTTCCCATGGTTCTGGGTTATTGGCTAGTGCCCTTTCCCGTCACCTTGGGGGACTCTGATGACCTTGCAGGGTAAATTTATTGGCAATGAACTCCCTCTGCTTATGTCTATCTGGGAATGTCCTCATTTCCTCCACTTGTCAAGGACAATTTCGCTGGATGCAGAATTCTTGGTTGACAGTTTATTATTATTATTTCCTCTTCTTTTAGTACTTTGAGTCTATCAGCTCTCTTCTGGCCTCCAGTTACGGGTAGGAGAGACATTGATAACATTACTGAGAATCCCTGTCTGTCACAAGTTGCTTCTCTCTTGCTGCTTTCAGAATTCCTTGTCTTTCGGAAGTTAGATCATAACACATCTTGGTGTGGCTCTCTGAATTCCTCTGACTTATTCGGTCTTGATCAAATATTCTCTCCAACCCTTTTTCTGTTCCTGGAACTCCCACAACACGTATGTTGGTCCACTTACTTGGTGATGTCCCTACTGTCCATTAGATTCTGTCCAATTTTCTTCAGTTTTTTTTTTCTCATACTAGATAATTTCCATTTTCTATTTTCAATTCCACTGATTTTTCCCCCTTTGACCTGATCAAATCTGCCTTTGAATTCCTGCGGCAAATTTCATTTAGATGATTGTATGTTTCAGTTCCGGAATTTATTTTTGGTTTCCTTTTAGGTTTTTCCAACCCCTTGATTGATATTTCAATTTTGTTCAGACATCGTTTTCTAGACTTGCTCCACGTGTTCTTTTGGTTCTCTGAGCATCTTGAAGACAATTGTTTTAGAGTCTCTGTGTGTGTGCTGGGGGTGGGACTCAGGGCATCACAGATCTAAGCAAGGACTCTACCACTGAGCTGCACTGAAAATTCCTTAATTTTTAATTCCTTGTACCATTATCATGATTTACACTGCAATATAACTGATGAAAAGAACAGCATAGGAGGGAAAAGGAGGGGAATGGGAGAAGAAAGAGCAAGCCGCCCCAGACAAAAGGCCTGGGGAAGGCGCACGGAGTGACCCTGTGTTGCAGGAGTTAACGGCGCACCTTTTGCCAAGCGTGATGGACAGTCCTGAACCAGAAGGGTCTCCTGCATAAGCTGCAGCGACTTTTCTGACTACGGATCATTGTTCCTCCCGGGGCAGATTTTTGCAGGCCTTTTGGATGACCGTCTCAGAATAACCTGCACCTCTCCTGAAAACGTCCCACCGTCTCCTGCTAGGAACTTCAGGAGCTTCTCCCAGCTTCTGCTGCTGGGAGAGCCTTCTGCTACCATGTCCGCCACTTCCACCACCAGACCCAGAACCACCATCGGAGGGACAGCCCGAACTTCTTCCACCAAAACTATCCCCCATGGTCCAGAATTGGATGACCATGTCCACCATTATTTCCCAAAGCCTGAAAAGTGTGACAGTTCCCATGCGTCCCCCCCCCCCCCCCCCCCCCCCGTGCCCCAGCTGCTAACACCCAAGTCTCCTTCATCACGATGGTCACACCTCCACTGCCATCATGGTCTCGGTTTCCAAGTCCTGGCCCACCACCGCCAAGGCCTCCTCTGCTGCTACACTAGGACACTGTCCTATGGCAACTGTCACCTCCAAATCCACGACATCCACCCCACGTCACTACCTCTGCTGCCCCCATCTCCCCACCAAGGCCTCCTCTTCCCCTGGAGTTCCCACCGCCTCCACATTTCCCCCACGACCCCACGACCCATGAAGTTGCCAGATCCACTCTGCAGCCTTTTTGTGACCCAGCAGATGGCATCTCTTGTTTAGGAAGGGCATACTTCCCGGCACTGTGACGCCCATTAACGGTGATTTTATTTCTGAGCTATTTTATCAATTGCATCATAATCACCAAAGTTACAAAAACAGATCTCCTTTTGTCCACTCTGCTTGTACTGCACAACCTGTTTCCTATCTTGCAGCCTTTCTGTGGAAAGCCGTTCATATCTAGCAGAACAGATTTGGTTGAGCCATGGGACACAAAGGCCTGACTCCCAGGAACTGACTCCCAGTTGGACTGTTCCAGATCTCCTAGGAAGTAGGTGGCCCTGTGTGGGAGTGCTTTACCATCTGATTGATATGCTAGTTCGTGACTGAAACCCCCCGCCTTTATCTTTCCTTTCTTCTTTTATTTTATTTTGTTTTTCCTTATAGTCCTGGGGACTGGACCCAAGTGGAGTGGTAGAGACCCGTGCTCTACCCCTGAGCCACATCCCTAGTCCTTTTCATTTTATTTTGAGACAAGGCCTCACTAAGTTGCTGAGGCTCTTCTAGAACTTGCCATCCCCCTGCCTCCACCTCCCGAGCAGCTGGGATTACCGGTGTGGGCCCCCACGCCCTGCTTCATTCTTGCCATACTTTTCAAAGAAGTCTCTCAAATCTAATTCTTCTGTGTCTTCTTTAATACCACCAACCAAGTGCTTTCTCTCTGATGGATGGGCACCAGGCTTCCAGAATCCTCTCCAGAACCAGCTCTTCCCGCTCGCAGCTCATCAGCCTTGGTGTCGAGCACACGTTGCTGCACCCACCTCTGCAACGCAAGGGCAGGTCGCAGGCCCAGGGCGCGGGCTGTTGTGTTCAGGGGTGTCTTATGGTCACGAGATCCGAGAACGCCGTTTCCCAGAGTGTTCTCTTGAACTGTCCTTTGTGGTTTTAAAGCAGGGACCACCAATAAACAGCCTCCTCAATTGCTCTGATTCCTTTTTTTGAGGTCCTGGGGATTTCACCCAGGGTCACTCTACCTCTGAGCCGCGTCTCTAGTCCTGCTTTTTATTTTATTTTGAAACATGGTTCTGCTAAGTTACGCAGACTGGACTTGATCTCGCGATCCTCCCGCTTCAGCCTCCCCATTCTTGGGATTAGGGGTGTGCGCCTCGTGCTGGTATGCTCTGATTCCTTTGGTTGTGGCCTTCACGCCCTGGGCAGCAGCAGTGATGGCCAGAGTAAGGTCGGGGCACCTGCCAGGGTTTTGCCTTTCTTTGAGACGGCTTCACATTTATTTCAGTGAATTTGCATTCAGGTCTTATACAGGGGCAGTTTCTGATTTATTTTTTCCTTTGAATGGACCATAGTTTTCTGTTTCTTTATATGCCTCGTGATTTTTTTGTTGTTGTTGAACACTGGACGGTTGACTCTAGAAATCAGGTTCTCCCTGCTTCCCAGAGCGCACTGGGTTTTGTTATTAATTTTGTTTGTTTGGCCATCTCTGCACAGGATCGGCCTGGGGTGTCAACCCAAGGTCTCCTCAGGTCTTTTTGAAGCCTGGGCTTTTCCCTTTTTCACTTTCTAATTGTCCCTGTATATGTGGTTATTTTTGAAGGTCCTCGTATTTGAGGCCTGGCTCCTCAAAGTGGAAAAAGAGAAAAAACAAGAAAAAAAAAAAGAACAACAACAACAACAGGGGCACCAGTCCTTTAAATCCCTCCCCATTCAGCTGGGGGAGGGGAGACTTGCGGGGTAACCTGGAAGGCCACCTGCCTCTCTGTGGACTTCTCTGGGATCAGAAGCAACAGGCAGCCAGGCAGTGGATCAGTGGGTGATCCCCAGCATTTGAAGGCCAGAGCCCCATTGCCCTGCAGGCTGTGGGCAGGCTGGGAGCTGCTGAGCCTCCCGGCAGTCTGCCAGCCTGCACCTTCCGTAGGCCCAGAGGTTGGCAAGCAGTCTTTTATCGCCCGTCTGGGGCGTCCTACTCACTGACCCAACACTGGGCAGGTCACTTGGAACTACTTCCAGGGCAGCTTCTTTTTATTTATTTATTTTTTAATTTTTATTCTTTTACTTTATGGCACCTTATTGGGAAAGAAATCTTTAAAATAAGGTGTAGACACCTTTGCAAAACAGGCACCCTCCCCACCTCATCTTCTCTTATAGACAGGGGGAGACTTTAGCAAGCGCCCTCATTTCCCAGGTAGATCTTGCGCAAGCATTGACATGGCTAGGGTCCCGCTCACCAGTGCTTTTTTCTTTTAAGGATCGTGATTTGGTGACATAGCTCAGGGTTTTCTTCCCCTAAGATCATTTCCTCTTCTGTTTTCCTCCAGGAATGTCATATTTAAGTGTGTTCCTCATACTTGTTGAATTTTTATGCAAGGTCTCAGCTACAGCTGGAGCCTCTCCCTCCCTCCCTCCCTCCCTCCCTCCCTCCCCCCTCCTTCCCTCCCTTCCTCTGATGTCCTATTGTCCCAGTGCGTTCTCTGAAAGGCAGTCCTTCCATGTCTGGCCCTGTCTTTGCTCAGAATCCAGGCAGAGTCTGTGGGTCCCCAGTTCTTTCTTTTTCCGGGTTGATGTCCTAGTTCCTTTGTCTTTCCAACTGAAATGTCAAGTGAGCCTGTTGACACCTAAACTGGTCCTGGGGGCCTCTGACTGAAATCTAAGCAAACTGACCTATGGGGTGGGAGCGAGGTCCTGGTGGCCCTGCCCGCATGTCAACACCCACCGGCTGGCCCCGAGCCCTGAACCCCTGAACGGGCCCCTGGGGGGGTGCCACTTCAGGTGCTACCCACACTTTGTCAGACCCCAGCCGAGGTATTTAAAACTTTGGAAGCAGGCAACGGTGCTGGTCTGGTGGTGGTTGTTTCTGTGACCCCGAGGGGAGGGCCAAGGGCGAGGCGCTGAAGGAGGGCCTCTGGGAAGAGCTCCGGTCTGAGGGAAGAAGGTGGCCGGGCCTCTCTTTTCGGCTGAGAAGGAGCCCGGTCTGGGAGGCCCGGGCCGGGCTTCACAGGGCAGAGGCTTAGGAAGAAGAAGCGGGTGGGGTGAGAGAAATTGAGGCTGAGATCGCATCCGTGGTTAGTCTGGGTCAGCACCAGCGTGCACCCTTCAGAGAATGCGGAGGTGCGACAACCGCGGGGAGGCTCAGAAGCGGCCACTGCAGTGGCCCCTGTGGGGCCGGGAATGGCTCCTCCTCCCGCCCCAAGTGGAGCGCAGGGAAGAATTAGCCTTAGACTGAACACCACGCTGGTCCCGCGAGACCAGTCCCACTGTTTGCGAGGAATCTAACTGTGTCCCCGAACAAAGTTCAAGAATATTTATATGAATACAAGAATAGCACTCAACAAAGTGAGATCATCGTAAGAAATAGCAAAAGAATGTATGGGAGCCCCGCCCCCTGTTGCCAGGCCTGCAAAGAAACTATGAGCCATGATGCACAGGAAGTTAAACCCATTGAAACTGAACCAGAAGTGACACTGATGCAGAATTAGTGCACAGAGGGTTAGAGTAGTTGTGAGCACCCGCTTCCACAGCCTAAAAAAAGGTGAGATTTAGAATGCCAGGTAGCCACATGGGAGGCACTTTTTATACACCGCAGCTGAACTTCCAGATAGGCAATCTGCAATGTCTGAAATGACAGTGGATGAGACAGGGCCAGCTACAGACTGGACAGGGCAGCAGGGAAGCGAGGGAGCTCGGGACTAGCCTGCATGGGCAGCTGCATGGGGAGGTGGGGGTTCTTGCTACCTCCTGCTCTTTCTAAGGTTCCCTGCTGTTTAAACCAAAGCAGGATCAACACACTGGTGCCATCCTGGCTCATCTGGCAGCTCTGCCCAGGATACCCTGAGCACCCAACCTGGGCCCCGTGCACCGTCTGCACCTGGACTGTGAAAGAGACAGGGGAACAGAATGGCTCCACAGGCGCAGCGGGAAAGAGCGGAAAGCAGGTGGTCACAGAGCTGCCGGGCTGGCGAGGACCCTCCGCTCCTTGAAGTTCAGGTGAGCCCCGCCTCTGGAATGCTCCAGGCACTGAGGCATCCCTGAGCAAACAGTCAGCAGGAGGGGCCATGCCAGGCTGACAGCTCCCTGGCCTGGTCTTAAACCAGCCTGGCGAGGACAGGTGCCCGGCTTAGGGAGCCTGACTAGAGCTCTGCCCAAATGGGGAAGCTCCACTTGCTACCAGGAGGAGGAGGAGGAGGAGGAGGAGGAGGAGAAAGAGGCAGTTCCAGATCTTACGGGGCTTCTGACCATGGGGTCAGCTGAGTTGGATGTGGAGCTGGACACCTGTAATCCCAGCGACTAGTGAGGCTGAGGCAGCAGGATCGTGTGAGTTTGAGGCCAGCCTTTGAGACCTGCCCCCTGCCCCCTCTCAAAATAAAAAGTGCTCAACTTTAAAAAACAAAAAAGTGGAGATGCTGCTCAGAGGTAGAGCACCCCTGAGTTCAGTCCCCAATACTGAAAAAACATTCAACGGTCTTACTTATTTTAAAAATATTTTTAGTTGTAATGGACACAACTTTCTTTTGTTTATTTTTATGCGGTGCTAAGGATTGAACCTAGTGCCTCACACGTACTAGGCAAGCGCTCTACCACTGAGCCCCAGCCCCAGGCCCCAATGGTCTTTAGATGACAAAATTGTCTATATTGAAAACCCAGTGGGCTCTAGAGAGAAGCTATAAATAAGTGAATCTAATAAGTGTGCAAGATACAGGATTCAATTGTGTTTCTACATAGTAGCAGCAAACTGAGGCTGTGTTAAGTATAAACGATGAAGTACTTAGGCCCTTCCTGCTCCCCAGGTTGGTGGGTCAAGGTGGAAAGGCAATCGCTGTCTGGACGTTTGTGGGAAGAGTGGAGACAGAGCCACCCCAGCAGCCAGGGTGAGGGGCCAGCTCACAGACCAGACACTGTGTTTCCCAAAGGTAAACAACTGTCTGACCCCTTGCCATCCGGAGCAATGGAAGCTCACTGCCCACTGTACAGTCCAGGGACCAGGCAGAGGGAATCTGGAGCAAGGTCTAAGTGTGCAGGAGGATTGAGAAAAATAATCCTCAGCTACTGGGAGCTTTGGTCTTGAGATCCAGAAACACATCGATCTGGGATCAAGTATGACCCAAGCCTCCATGTCCACAGCCCGAACCTCTAAGTGGTGCTGGGCAGGCAGCGTCCAGCGTCTCGGCAGGAAGTGAAGTGGGGTTCAGGCTGCATCGGGGCCAAAACCAGGGAGCCTCTCGCTGGTTCCAGCAGAAGTATGGAGGCACCGTAGATCATCCCATCTCTATCCCAAAGACCCTGGAAGGTGTTCAGTGAAGTAGTAAAAGAGAAAAAACTAAAACAAAAAGAAAGGAAAAAAAGGGGGTTGGGAGGGAAAGAAGAAAGAGAACTACCTGGGAAAATGAGAATAGATGCAGGTTTATAAAAACTAGGAAATATCGCTAAAGGAAATGAAAGAACATCTGAGATGTCTGGGTTCTAATATTGCTAAGATGGCGATTTCCTCATTTATTTATAGATTTAACATATTCCCAACCAACCTCATGCTAGACTGTTGTGTAAGAAATTGACAAGTTGATTCTAAAATTCACATGGAAATTCAAAGACCTAGAATAGCCATACAATGGTCACTTTCCAAGCCAGAAGCAGAGAGAGAGAGAGAGAGTCAGTCCAAGGCATCTCCCGAGACCCAGCACTAGAGGTTTCCCACACCTGTCTGGCTCCCATACCCACTGTGGGGCACTACCCCCATGGAAAGCCCTTTTGAAGAATCAGAAAGTGTCATGCTGAGTCATATTGGAATTTGAGGCAAGAATATTAATATTTGATCTGAGTCTTGGAGTTCCTCCGGAAGAACAAAATATTTATTAGCTTAAGAATGTCCAGCTGGGCTGGGATTGTAGCTCAGTGGTGGAGCGCTTGCCTAGCTTGTGTGAGGCACTGGGTTCAATTCTCAGTACCACATAAAAATCAATAAACAAAATAAAAGGAATTGTGTCCATCTGCAACTAAAAAAAATATTTAACAAAAGAATGTCCAGGGGCTGGAGATGTCGCTCAGTTGGTAGAGTGCTTGCCTTGCAAGCACAAAGCCCTGGGTTCAATCCCCAGCACTGCAAAAAGAAAAAAGAATGTCCAGCTACTCCCTTGGCTTGTGGCGAGCCTGCCCAGACACTGCGGGGCCCAGGGCAGGAGCATAGATGGAAGCATGTGGCTGGACACTTAGACCTCCCTTCCACTTCCCCTCTCTCCCCTCCCGTTCCGAACAGTTTAGTCTAAAACACATTCAACGTTAATTAGTAAAACTACAGGGCTTGGTGGCCCACGCCCGTAATCACAGCCACTCTGGAGGCTGAGGCAGGGAGGATTGCAAGTTGGAGGCCAGTCTGCACAATTTAACGAGACCCTGAATCAAAATGAAACAAGAACCACTCAGTGGTAGGGTGCTTGCCTGGCAAGTGTGAAGCCATGGGTTCAGTCCTTGGTACTGTGAAAAAAATTTTTGAAACGTAAAAAATCAGTAAAAGTGGTAGTTTGACACTTTTCTCATTATGGATTATTTACGTTCATTGGTTTTTAAAACTGTTTCATTAAAATGTTTTCAATCTGAATTACTGGGCTTGGGGCACCCTCTTCAATTCTGCACCATGGTGAGTGGCTGCCGGGCTTCACCCTGGTCCTGGCCCTGCCCTCTTCCCCCAGCACTGCGGACTGGTCACTGCTCCTCCATCCACGTGAACACAGAGGACGTTTGGCCCAACTAGTGGGTTTGGGCCCTAACTGGAAGAGGAGGGGAGAGAGGGGAAGTGGAAGGGAGGTCTAAGTGTCCAGCCACGTGCTTCCATCTATGCTCCTGCCCTGGGCCCCGCAGTGTCTGGGCAGGCTCGCCACACGCCAAGGGAGTAGCTGGACATTCTTTTTTTTTAAATTTTTTTTAAGATGTTGACAGACTTTTATTTTATTCATTTATTTATATGCGGTGCTGAGACTCCAACCCAGTGCCTCACACAAGCTAGACAAGCGCTCTGCCACCGAGTACAACCCTAGCCCTGGATATTCTTAAGCTAATAAATGTTTTGTTCTTCCAGAGGAACTCCAGACTCAGCTCAAATATTAATATTCATCTTTTTTTTCTAAAAGAGATGCTTATGATTCTTTATTTAGTATTTGAATATATTTCCTCCTAAAAAGTTAAAATTGTACCTTTTAACTTTTTCTGTCCCCTTCGAACAATCCCTGTGCCTTCTTCTATGTCTCTTCTTCCAGAACTTTCCCCACTCTTTCATGTATATGTTTGTTTATTTATAAATAACATAATACATAAGTGGTATGTGGGACAGAGTCTAAGGTGGTTCCCACAATCCCTGCTTGATGGTATTCATGACCTGGAGGGGTACAGACTTGTGACTTGCTTTTAAATAGCAGGATTCAGCTGAGGTGACCTGATGCACATGATCACAACTCTGTTCACATTATAAGATCAAGACATTGTGTGAAATGGCAGAGTAGGGAGCTCCGGGATTGGTTCCTCCACTGGAGCAACCACGTACCTGGAAAGAGCAGTTGGAATGGACCACTTGGCACCTGCTGGACCCTGGCAACCATCCGTGGAGTGTTTGTTTAGTGAGGAGAGAAGCTGCTGCTCTTTGGTAAGAGAGGGGTGTGCACAGCCGGCTCCCGTTCCCCATTCCTCAGTCCTGCCACGGATGTGGGATAGTGGCCCACGTTCCAGGAGTGGCTGGCTGGTGTCGAGGTGGAGAAGGGATTGTGTTATCTGGAAGTTGAGGGCTGCACGTCTGGATGGTTGGGGGTGCTCCGAGGGACTGCTTCAGATGCTTACCTTGGCGTCGGCCCTCTGGGTCATGATCACCAGCTTTTCCCAGCAGGACCTATTGGGATACAGTGAGAGATAACATTTTATTTATTTATGTAATTTGGAGCCAGACATTTAAACAAATCTTTGGTTAGGCTGCTGGCTGGTCACAGAAATAATAGTACAGAAAGTCCAGTGACCGTGCACAATAAGGAAAACCCGCTTTGCAGGAGTATTTCAGAGCAGTCCCGAGAGAACCGCTCCAGTGCCAGACAGACAAACCCAGCAACCCTAGGAGTGGGAGGACGCAATTCCAGTTACCACATCGCAGTACCCAGAACACCCAGTTCTCAACAAAATAGCAAAACAGACAAATATCGAGGAAAGGATGACCCATTTGCAAAAAAAAAAAAAAAAAAAAAGAGCATACGCGGGGAAGTTCCGATATTGGAATTACTAATGAAAGGGTGTTCAATAAATTGTTTCAATATGCCCAAGGAGGAAGAAAGCAGCCACGGACTAGGAAGGAAACCAGGGAAACAACCTGTGGAGCTATGTTTCTAGAGAGAGAAATCGTAAAAGGAACCAGAGTCGAAAATCACAATAACAAATAAAAAATTCACTCGCAGGGTCTCACGCAGATTTAGAAAGGATCAGCAAGATTGAAGATAAGACAAAACTGCTTAGTCTAAGGAGCAGAAACCAAAAGGAATGAAAAAGAATAAGCAGAGCCCGAGGGTCTTGTGGGTCACTGTCAAGTGCGCCGGCCTGCGTTGCAGGGTCATCTGAAGCACAAGGGAAACAGAAGCACAAAAAGAATTTTTTTTTTGAAGAAATATGGCTAAAATTCCCCAAACTTGATGAAAACATGAATTTTTATATCCACAAAGCTCAATAAACCCCAATCAGCACAAACTAAGTGATCCACTCAGGAGCACTTGTGAAATTGTTGAGACCCAAAGAGAGGATTTTGAAAGCAGCAAAAGAGTTCACTCATCATATATACTGGATCCTCCATAAGATTAAGAGTTGATCTCTTCTCAAAACCACAGAGGCCAGAAGGCAGTAGGGTGACATATTCAAAGTCCTGAAAGGAATTAAAAAAAAGAAAGAAGGAAAGGAAGGAAGGAAGGAAGGAAGGAAGGAAGGAAGGAAGGAAGGAAGGAAGGAAGGAAGGAAGGAAAGAAGGAAGGAAGGAAGGAAGGAAGGGAGGAAGGGAGAGAAAGAAAGAAAGAAGAGAAAAGAAAAGGAAACAAAACCCCGTCAACCAAGAATTCTGTACCCAGCAAAACTATCCAAGGAAATGGGGGGGGGGGGTATGAAAAATGGTGGACTGAGACAGACATCATTACCCTATGTACATGTATGATTATACGAATGGTGTGGGTCGACATCGTGTACAACCATAGAAACTAAATGATGTATCCATATGTGTACAATGAATCGAAATGCAGCCTGTAAAAATTTTAAAAAATAATTAAATAAAAAAGAAAGAATGAAGAAGGACGGGCTGGGGTCGTGGCTCAGTGGGAGAGCACTTGCCTATGAGTGAGGCACTGGGTTTGAGTCCTGGCATCACATATAAATAAATGAATGAAAAATAAAGGTCCCTCGACATCAAAAAATAGTTTAAAAAAGAATGAAAAAGGAATTAAGATATTTTCTGATAAACAAAAGTGGGGCTGGGCACAGTGGCACACACCTGTAATCCCAGTGGCTCCAGAGGCTAAGGCAGGAGGATCTCAAGTTTAAAACCAGCCTCAGCAACTATGTCAGGCCCTAAGCAACTCAGCGAGACCCTGTCTCTAATAAAATATAAAAAAGGGCTGGGGATGTGGCTTAGTGGTTAAGCACCCCTGGGTTCAATCCCCAGTACCAAAAAAATAAAATAAGTAAAATAGTAGAGGGAGTTCATTACCAGTAGATTTAGGAAATACTAAAAGGAGTCATGGTCATTCAGTTTCAAATGAAATGACATCAAACAAATTCAAAGACACAGATAAATATAGAACATTGGTAAAGGCAACTATAGAGGTAAATGTAGAAGCCGGAATTGTTATACTTTTGATTTGTAAGTCCTTTTTTTCTTTCCTTGTGTGATTTAAAAGGCAAGTGTACAAAACAGAAGTTAAAAACCTATGTATAAAGATATAATTTGTGATAACAGCAATACAAAGGGGAGGGGTTACAAATGTATGGGAACAGGGTGTTTGCCAACTACCAAAATAAAGTTGGTATTATTCAAAATAGGGTGTTACAAACTTAAGATGTTAATTATAACCGACAAGGTAACCACCAAAAAAATAACTAAAAATATATAGAAAGGGAAAGAAGAAGGACGTCAAAATGATTTCTCTTTTTCTTTTTCTCTTTTGGTACAGGGAATGGAACTCAGGGTGCTTAACCACTGAGTCACATCCCCAGTCCTTTGATTTTTTTATTTTGAGACAGGGTTTTGCTAAGTTGCTCAGGGCCTCACTAAACTGCTGAGGTTGGCTTTTAATTTCCTATCCCCCTGCCTCAGCCTCGTCATATACACTGGATCCTCTATAAGATTAAGAGTTGATCTCTTCTCAGAGAGAAGACTGCTGGCATTACAGGTGAATGCCAACCATGCCCAGCTTCGAAGTGATTTTTCTACAAAAATTGACTAAATACAAAGAAGGACAGGCAGTCATGGAGGAAGTGAAGAACAAATACCATAAGACGTGCAAAAACAAATAGCAAAATGAAGAAGTAAGTCCTTTCTTTGTCAGTAATTACTTTAAATGTAAATGTATTAAACTCACCAAATAAAAGACTGAGATTGGAAGATCAGATTGACAAAAATATGACCTAACCATGTGCTGTCTTTAAGAGACTTGCTTTAGATACAGACACAAACAGGTGAAAGTAAATGATGGAAAAAAATATTATGTGCAAATAGCAACCAAAGAGTTGAGACAAGTACTACTGTTAGAAGAAATGGACTATAAGCCAAAAGAGGTTACAAGAGTTGAGAAAGACATTGCATACTGATAAATGGTTGAATCCACCAAGAAGATATAACAATTATACATGCACCTAACAATTATATATGCACTTGGGGTTCCTATAAGAGCCCCAAATATATGAAGCAAAAATTGACAGAATTGAAGGAAGGAATAGACATGTCTACACTAATAGTTGGAAATTTTAATACTTCACTTTTTAAAAAAACTTTTTTAAGTTGTATACAGACATAATACCTTTATTTTTATGTGGTGATGAGGATCGAACCCAGTGCCTCCCATGAGTGAGGCAAGTGCTTTACCACTGAGCTACAACCCCAGCCCCAGTACTTCACTTTTAAGAAAGGATAGAACAACCAGACAGAAGATCAACGAGGAAACAGAGGTCTTAAACAACTCTACAAACCAAGTAGACCCATTGGACATGTATAGAACATTCTGTTCAACAACGGTTGAACACATTCTTCTCAAATAGGCATGGAACGTTCTCCAACATGGACTATACATTAGACCACAGGTCTTATTAAATTTTAAAAAAATGGAATAATACAATGCATCTTTTCTAATTACAGGGCGACAAAACAAGAAATCAATAGTAGAATGAAAATTAGAAAATTCAAAAATATGTGGAAATCAAAAGTCCACTTAAACAAAAAATGGGATGAAGAAGAAATCAGAAGGTAAATTCGATACTCTATTGAGATGAAAGAAAATGAGAACAGAGGCTGGGGATATAGCTGAGTTGGTAGAATGTCTGCCTCGCAAACACAAAGCCTTGGGTTCAATCCCCAGCAATGCAAAAAAAAAAAAAAAAAAAAAAAAAGGAAAAGAAAAGAAAGAGAGAGACCAGGATACCCAAAATTGAGAGATACAGAGAAAACAATCAGAGACAAATCTATAACTGTTAAGGCCTATATTTAAAAAGAAGAAAGATCTCAAATTAATAACTGTACATCTTAAAGAATTAGAAAGAGAAAAGCAAACAAAGCTCAAAGTTAGCAAAAAGAAGGAAATAATTTATATTAGAGCAGAGATATGTGACATACAGAACAACAACAAAAAAGTAGAGAATGTTAGTTTTTCATTGCTGGAACAAAACACCTGAGAAAATCAGCTTCAAGGATAAATAGCTCATGGTTTCAGTCCCTGGTGAGCTGGCTCCATTGTTTTGGGCTGAGACAAGGCAGAACATCATGGTGGCAAAACAAAGCTGAGTACTTCATGGAAGCCAGGAAGCAGGTGGGGTGGGGGGAGAGGAAGAGGCTGGGGACAAGGCAGAGTCCCCAAGGGCATGCCCCAAGGACCCACCTCTGTCAAGGGGGTCCCACATCAGTTTCCACCACCTCCCAAGAATGCCATCGATTACGAAGCCATCTGTGGATCAATCCATCGATGAGATTAGAGCTACCCGCCCCACCTCTGAACACTGCTGCTCTGGGACAAGCCTGCCACACAGGAGCCATGGGGGACATCCAGGTCCACCTGTAAGAGAATGTGAGCAAAAATGAGAGAGTTTAACAGTCCGCGTCCTCGTGAGGGTTCTTCAGAGGCAGAACCAGAAGCAGTTCTGGAAACAGCCGCGACAGCTGCACGGCACTGTGAACATACTTGCTGTCACTGAATCATACACTAAAAATGGCTAAGAGGCAGGTTATAGAGATTGTGTATTTTGCCACAAGAAAATGGAAAGATGGTTGTGAGCGGCATCAGTCAGCTCTGTGTGACGGTAACAAATCACCTGAGGTGATTACCCTTATTTGTTTATTTGTTTGTTTGTTTTGCAGTACTGGCAATGGCGCTCAGGGGCGCTCTACCACGAAGCTACGCCAGCAATCCTTTTCTATTTTTATTTTGAGACAGGGTTACGCTAAGTTGCGGAGGCTGGCTTTGAACTTGCAAGCCTCCTCCTCAGCCTCCCAAGTTGCCGGGTTCCAGGCGTGCACCGCCACCCTGGATGAGGCAATTACGCTTTAAAGAGAAAGGGTTTATTTAGCTTATGGTTCAGGGGGTTCTATTCTGAGACTGGGCAACCCTTCATCTCAGACCTTTGCTGAGGGTAGCACACAGTGCAGAGCAAACCACTCACATCACGAGCCAGGCAGGCTGGGCCACACTGTCTCTCCCAGTGGCCCCAGGACCTTCCACTAGGTCCTATCTCTTAAGGTTTCCCATCTCCCAATGGTGCCACCTTGGGGACCAAGGCTTTAACACTTGGACCTGTGGGGACACTATTCATTTTCAAACTGTAGCAGTTGCCTGTGGAGAGAGCCACATGGCAGGGAAGCGAGGGGGCCTCCAGGAGCCAGCAGGAAGCTGGAGCCTGCCCAGTGCAGTGGCCACACCCCTCATCCCAGTAACTTGGGAGGCTGAGGCAGGAGGACCAGCAGGAGGCAGGAGGCTAGACTGGGCAACTTAGTGAGACCTGTGTCAGAATAAAAAGGAGGGCTGGGATGCCGTCAAGGGAAGGACGCTTGCCTAGAATGCTTGAGGCCTTGGGTTCCATCCAATGAAAGAAAGAAACTGGAGCCGTAGTCAGGAGGAGACCGCAGGCCTGGCCAACGCCTCGATGGACCTTCTCTGCCACCCTGATGCAGGAGACCCAGCTGAGCTGTGCAGACTGACTCAGGAGACCGAGCTGGCGAGGCGGGTTTTCAGGACTGAAGCCACGGCCCCTTGTTATGGGGCACCAGAGCCGGCAGCAGTGCTTGCGGGCCCAACCCTCCCGGTCCGGAACGCCGGATTCCGCTTCCCGCGGCTCTGGCTCGTTCTTTGAGCCTCCTCCTGGTACTCCACCACTTGGGCCTGTCCTAGTGTTTTGCCCCCAGGGGTCACACTGCTGTGGTGCTCTGCGCTGCCTCTGTGATGGCTTCTTCAGCCGCGGCCCTGGCCTGCAAGGAACCGCGTGCGTTCAGCTCCCAAGCAGGCCTGGGAGCGTCCACTTGCCTCGCAGCCCTGACAGCCTGTCCGGCACAGGCACCCCTGAACACCCCGCTGCAACTCCTGGCGGCAGGAGGCACAGCTGTTGCTGCTTTGTGCCCAGAGCTCAGCCCAGGGCTCGGCACGGGGGCCGAGATGTGGACATTCATTCTTCTCTGTCCACATTCCTTAACAGCTGGGCTGCACCCACAGCCCACTGGGGATGACCTCTCAGTCACAGGGGAATGAAATGCAGGGGGCCTTGGAAGTTGGATGTGGCAGCTGAAATGGGCCCTGTTGGGGCCAAGGTGAAAGCCAGGCCTTCCCTGGAGAAAGCCAGCCAAAGAGCTGCCTAGGAAGAGAGCTGTGCTGAGAGGACAGAGAAGGAGAAGGGGACCAGAGCCAGAGTTCAGCCTGCACACCTGCCTTTGCCACAAAGCCCCCATCCGAGGAAGGGCCGGCTTTCTGTTCCATCGCAAGCTTCCTGAGACAAAGAGCTGCCCAGGTATGAGATCGTCCTTGGCGCCTCTCAGATGCTGAGCTGGGCAGGGGTCTCCCAGAGACTCAGGAGCAAGGCCAGAAGTGGGGCGGGCTCTTCCTCTTTCACAAATTTCCATTTTCCAGGACCCCCGGCCTCCAGCACTGGGGCCTCCAGCCTCCCAGACTTGTTGGCTGTGCAGGCTTCCCTCTTGCCTGTCCCAGGGGAGTCCTGCCATCAGCAAGGTGGAACCGAGCCCCTGCCTGCGCCTTTCCCTGCAAGGACACCGGGCCGGTTCATGAAGGAACCAGATGGGCCAACAGGGCTGTGGCAGCCCAACCACACAATTCAGTGCTTCAAGTTGATTCCATGTGCATACACTGCCCTGGAGCAGAGGGAAAGCAGAGGTTTCGGAGCCAAGTGGGCGGGGCGAAATGCCTGGCACATCCCTTACCCCCGTGTGACCTTGGGAGAGTCCCCTAGCCTCCTGTCCTTAGTGTCCACATCTGGAGATGGGCACAAGAGTCCTGCTGCGGGGAGACTGTGAGGCGCTCGTCTCTCCTGCAGGGTCTTCCCTTCCGGCAAGTTCCCATGTCCTCACGTCAGACAGGCATCTCTGCCTAATACCCACTGCAGAGCTCGCGACTTCCAACCCACCTGCCCCCAAGTCCTACGCCCCGCTTCTGAGAGGCAGCATAGGGGCATGTCTACAAGTACAGCTGTTTGGGATGCTGGTGGCTAGTTCAAGAACAGCCTGGACGATTTAGTGAGACCCTGTCTCAAAATAAAATCGTAAACAAGGCCTGGGGTGGCTGAGTGGTGGAGCACTTGCCCAGCGGGCGCAGGCCCTGGGTCCCATCCCCAGCACCCAAACAACAACCAAAGCCACAGTGGCAGTCCTGTGGACTCAGCCTCCAAAACATGTCCCCACGTTCCCTGGCTTCTGTCCCCGGACCAAGCCAGCACCCTCGGCCTTGGGACAACAGAGCAGCCTCCCGGACCAGAGTGACCGTTGACTTAGGAGATGGAAGTCACGATTCCTCCCTCCCTCCCTTTTACTTTTTCTTTTAACTTTTCATAATGGAAAACTCCAGACACACAAGCCTAGAGCGAGTGGGAACGCCCCCTCCCCAGGGGTCCACCCGCCTCGGGTGGACAGCAGCACTGGGCCTTCTGGTGGTGCCGCCCCCACATTCTCCCCGAGGTGAAGCTCTTGAAATCTCAGCCAGCACCACTTGTCATCTGTGAACACTTCAGTGCAACAGAACAGCCCTTCAACCCCTCCATCCCATGACGTCACTCCTCTGCTTGACCTTCTGGGGGCCCCCGGCTTCTCACCCGGTTCCTGTCACCCAGTCTGGCCCTGACGGTCCCTTCCAGCCGGCTTCTCCCATACTTGCCAGCCTGTCATGCATGCTCTGCCTGGAGTCCCGGTCCTGAGGCTTCATATGAATGCCTCCCTCTGCCACGTGCATTTGTAGTCAGATGTTTGGATTTTTCTCCAGTAGCGTGGGGGAGGCCATGGAGGGAACAGAGCAGGGAGGGTTATCATCTGAGTTAAGGTTTAAAAATATCCTGCTGGCTGTTGAGTGCCGGAGGAGTCGGGTGGGGTGGGGAGCAGGGACCACTAGATGACTAGGGAGCCTGGCAGAGTGAGCGTCGCCAGGTGTGGCCATCGCGGGCTGGATAAACCCCCACCCCTTTTATTTTTAAGCTAAGTGTAGATATAAAAACCACAGCTGAGGCTGGACGTGGCTTGCCCCACGTGACCGGGCCGGTCGGTTCTGGGTCGGAAGACTCGGGCCGGTCCGTGAGCTCACTGAGCCTCCCTGCACTGGGGGTTGCCTTCTGCAGGGAGACGGTCACAGGCACGATTGGCATCGCACCCAGAACATGCTGACAGGCAGCGGGAGAGAAGATCTGGGCCGCGCCACCACCAGGGCCATTCTTCAGCGCGGGGTATCCTGGGAAGCTTTCCAGGCTCGGGCAAGCGGGCTGGAGGGGTTTCACAGGCCAAGTTGGAGGTGGGTGGGCACAGCTGGGTGGAGGAGAGGAAGAGGGAGCCGGACCGCCAGGGGGCGCCCTCGGGCCTGCTCAGGGGACTGGCTGCCCCTGGATGAAACATGCTGCTTGGTGCTCCTGCCGCTGGGGATGTCCGTGTGGCTTTGCAGGCGGAGCCTCCTTGTGCGTGTACTCCCACATCGTGGACAGTCTAAGCAGACAGGCTGGCTGTGCCCCACGTCCCGCCACTTGCCTGGTGGGTGGCATTGGGCAAGAGACTTGATTCTTTTGCACCTCAGATTCCTCACTGTGAAAGAAAGCCTCTTTGGGGGTGAAGCCCCAAATCCAACTCTCATTCACCTTGGCCTCTGGTCTTCCATGCAGACTTGTCCATCAAACAGGGACTGCCCTGCCGTGGACCAGTGCTGTGCTTCACCTGGGTCAGCTACCACCCTGTGGCAGGAGCGGAAAGCTGAAAGCCTCCTCTGCCAGGCAGCCTTCTGGGCTCTCCAGGGGGCGAGGCACCTCCCTTGGGCCCACCTCGTCCCTTCTTCACTGTTCTCCCACAGGGGCCTGGTGGGTCTCACTCTGCTGGTGTGTTGGACTCAAGGTTGAAACAGGTCTCTAGTTCAGGGAAGCACTGAAGCTTTTGGTACCCAGAGGGTCCTCAGAATGCACACGTTCCTGAGGGGGCCATGCTGGGCATTGTCCTGAGTTTGAGGCCCTTGTGGTCACCATGAGAGCCATCCGCAAGAAAAGGACAGCAAGTGGCAGGCAGTAGGATCTCCAAGAGGGAGGCACAGAAAGTGCAACCAGCTCCCTTAGGCAATGCAAGAAATCGGGGTTCCTGGCAGGGACAGTATGTCAGATTGACTCTGCCTCCCTTGCAGATAGGGTGCCAGGCAGAGGGCCCTGGTCACGTGCTGCAGTGCAAGACCAGCCCTTTGGCTGCTCCTCTCCCTGTCCCCACAAATGAACAGGCACCCACAGTCTTTGAGAACACAGGGCTTTGGTTCCCTGGGGTGAGACTCCAGCAGCCAGGAGGGGAGCTGCCCTTACTGCCACTGGGGTTATGCTGGCAGAGGAAAGACCATCCTCCAAAGCCCCTGCCCCATCCCTGATTCTCTTCCTCTGGAGGGCAGAGCTGCCTGCTTCAGGCAGCAGGTGGCTTCTCAGACTCTTGAGGACCATGCTGTGAGCTGCCTGGAGCTTGGACAGCCAGGGCAAGCCAGGGGATGGGACAGCTACCTCCCCAGCCAAGGCTGGAGCCAGCACCTGTGAGAAAACATGATGCAAGGTAGGGAGGATCGAGGGGGGAATGAGGGGGCATGGCTCAGGACAGGAAGGTGGCGGCGGGCCAGCTGGGCCAGACAGGGAGAAGGGCCTGAGCAAGCGGCAGGGAGTCAGCTGACAGCCGGGGGCAGAGAGCACCATGGGAGTTCTGATCCCTGCCACTGGGCCTTTCAAATGGTCAGGGAGTTTGCCACCTTTTTATCAAGGGCCACCTGAAATCCTTTATGGTCAAAGCAGAACTTAGATGGGAAGCTGGACCTTGGCCCCAGTCCAGGGCCCCAGATATGTCTGGGAGGGCAAAAGGAGATGCCAGAGGAAGCCAGCCTTGGCTGTGGTGCTGAGCTGAGGAGGAACAATTAACTCCTCTCCCTTTGTGGGGCCAGCCGCCATGCTTGCCCTGGCGGCACTGTCTCTACTTCCCAGATGAAGCTGAGCTCTGGAACATTCCACAACTTATGTTAGCTCACTTGGCAGCTGCAGACCTGGCCTGGGTGCCCAGCCTTGCATGTGCACCAGCCCATGTCTCCAGTTCTCGCTGCCTTGGGCAGGTGAACAAGGCCAAAGGCCAAGCCCAGCCTGGGCTGGTGGTAAAGAAAGAAGGTAAAGAACTGACTCTAAAACCAGGGTTTAGTGCTGAGTCTGGCCCTCGGCAGGTGACTAGACTTTTCTCTGGGCCTCAGGGGTCTCATCTTTAAAATGCAGATTACAGGGCTGAACTGCCAGGGTGAGGGCTCAGGGAGTTACCTGCATTCGCAGGACAGTGGCCAGAAAAAGTTCTTTGGCTGCTGTTCAGGAGGGGCCTAAAATCCAGAAGTGTCTGGCTAGGGACTAGGCTCTGGGGCCCACCGTGGCCTGGAGCAAGGGACTTGGTAACAATTGTCCCACCTCCCTGGCTGCACAATCAGTAAGATTCTAGCTTGCTGTGTGGAGGGTATGCTCGACTTAGCCCTTTTGTGCCCAAATCATGCTACAAGAGACTGCCTTAGGAGACCACAGGACATTGGTTGGTGGCCTCCTGGCAGGTGCCTGGGCAGGCTTGGTCATCAGAGGAAGCACAAGAAAGTGGGTCAGGAACAGCAGACTGCCAGGGCCTCCTGTTATATTAAATGTTCACAAGGCAGACGTCAGGCATGTCAAGAAGGCTCGCCAAGGCTGTGCTGTGGAGCCTGCCCAGACCATGAGGCCTTAGGTGAAAAAAAAAAGAAAAGGTTCCCGCCTGGATGATGGTAGGCAGGACACAGTGACACACGAGGAGGTGTCCTGAGCAGAGAGCAGACTTTGTTTTAATTCTGGTTGAGGCCTGACATACAGGGCCGAGTGGGCCAGGGCCTGCCCGCCGCTGTACCCTGCGGCAGGATCCCCAGCTGCTCCCACGCACATGATTGTTTACAAAAATAAATATGAAAAGCAGCAACTCTTTCGTGATGGCGGAGTTAATCTGATGCGATTGAACGTGCCTAAGCATCCGGCGTATCTCTGAATTGCACCGAGAGATCTGGAAGCACTTGGTTTGGTCTGAGGCAAATGGAAGGCTGAGGAGGGACAGCTGGCGGTGGCTGCCGTCACATCTCCGAGTCTGCGTACATGCCGTTGATCAGGTAGTCCACCTGCGTGTAGTCCCTCTTCTTGTAGCTCTCGTAGGCCTGCAGGGCAAACAGCACCAGCACTGCGACGAACAGGGTCACCCCGAGCACCAGCACCGCCAGGAGGAACGTCTTGTTCACCAAGGACGGAGACAGGGGCTCGCTGGTGACCACCAGGTACTGGCCTTGGGTGCTGAGTGGGCACATGTCCGTGGGTGTGGGCCCCGTGGAGGCAGCACCAGGTGTGGTCTTGGTTTTCACCTGCTCTGGCGTCGGGGATGTGCCTGGCCCACCAGCCCCCTGGGTGTGTGACGAAGGGCTTGGCTCAGTCGTGGGGGATGTGGCCTCCACCTCAGGGGTTGGGCTGGGGTGAGGCACTGGCACTGTGCTGGCAGTTGGCTCCTTGGCTCGTACCTGGATGGTGGTCATGGCCATCAAGGACACTGGAGTGTTGGAGTGGGTGGTGGAGGGCTCTGGGGTGGTGGTGGGCCCTTGGGTGGTGGTGGGCCCTGGGGTGGTGGAGGGCTCTGGGGTGCTGGTGGGCCCTGGGATGGTGGAGGGCTCTGGGGTGCTGGTGGGCTCTGGGGTGGTGGAGGGCCGTAGGGTGGTGGTGGGCTCTGGGGTGGTGGAGGGCCGTAGGGTGGTGGTGGGCTCTGGGGTGGTAGAGGGCCATGGGGTGGTGGTGGGCTGTGGGGTGATGGTGGGCTCTGGGGTGGGTGTGGACCACCCCCCTGTGTTGGGCTGGCCTGACAACACCTGGGTGGTGGGACCTTGTGCTTGGGGACTGGTCGGGGGTGCAGGGCTTGCTGTGGAGCGGGGCGGCGCGTGCTCTGCAGGACGGAGTGTGCTGCTAGGACGGCTTGTGGCCGTCCCAGGAGCAGCCGGGGCCTGTGTGGCCTCCGTGGCTGCTGTTGCTGCCCCCGGTGGTGTGCTGCTGTGTGGCCCTCCTGAGAGGGGTGGGCTAAGAGGCAGAGGCCCGGCGGTGGCTGTGGATGGGGTCTGTGGTGCAGGCGTGGGGACAGGTGACAGGGAAGCTCTGGAGGCCATGCCGTCGGCCATGCCTCCCACAGCAGCTGGAGTGCTCATGTTTGTCCTGTTTGCCATCTCTGCTGAGACCTGAGTAAAGGTGAGGTTGGCTGCCCAAGTCCCTTGTGTCAATAGGACAGGAGCACGTGTCACTGTGGTGGCTGCCTCCGGAGTCTTGTTACCTGTATCCACGAATGCATCTTTCTTCACTGACACATTCCTTTTAGGAACTAAGAACCCTTAAGAGGAGAACAAGAGAGGCCATCACTGCCAGCCACACGCAGGTGCTTTGTGGGACCAGCGTTGCAGGCCCCTCCTCTCTGCCCGGTGCACACTGGGAGCCTGCGCACCTGAGAAGCCCTGCACTGCTTTTGGAACTCCTTCACCCTCTGAACCCTGCCTGCTGGAGGCGTAAGGGCGCTGCTGTTCCCTCCAATTCCCAAAACACGGTGGAAGCCTCACGCTGCGGGCCTGAAGCGACATTAAAACAAACCCGCTGCGCATGCGCCTGGGATCCTAGAGCAGGTAGGTGGCTACACAGGGCTCGACCCCTGCACCCCTGCGGGAGCCCTTAACCTTGGGACAGGGTTTGCTGTGGGATTCCTGGAGATGAACGGCACCTGGGGAGGAGGGAGTGGCGGCTGGATGTGGAGGGGGTGAAAGCTTCCTCACCAGGCTCCACTGCCCTGTCCTGGGCGCTCCCCACCCACACTGCCCCCAAGCTCAGCCTGGCAACCCTTCCCAGTCCGCTACCTGGGACGCTCCAGGGACTGTAGACACCTCTCTCGTGGGCTCAGGGTGTGGGGGCCACCAGGGTCTATCCAGAAGCCACCCAGCTTTTGCACTTACCTGGCTCCTCGGATGCCACTTGGCTTCCAGATAAGAACAAGGAGGAAAGCCAAACAAGCACCAGGGCTGTCCACATCTTGGGGGAGGAGGGGTCCGGGCAGGGCAGGGCAGGGCCCAAGGCTCTCAGGCTGTCAACGTTCCTTTCCACTTGGCCAGAGGATCTGGGGTCAAGGAGGCACACTGGTCAGCAACGCCTGTCTGAGCACCACAGCCACTGTGGAGGGCCTGGAGGTCCAGGCTGCAAACAGAGCCACGTGCTTAGCCCAGGACAGGCAGAGTGCGCACAGCAGTCCTGGTGGTAACGACCACCTGCCTGCGCCTTGCCATTGACAGGTGACGTGCCTGACCCACATTCATTCTGAAGTCTCAGCCTGGGCAGAGGCCAGGTTCTGGAAGGGCAGGAGAGGGTCATGATTCGCCACGCTCTTGGTCCTCAGCTTCTCTCAAGGTTTGCAGAGCACAAGTCAGGCCCCATTCGCGAGTGCACCATGACACTGACCACACCTGTCAAGTGGGGGCATCATGGAGCCACCCATCACCCACTCCGTCCTCTACTATTCCACCCGAACATTCCCCCTTCCCCACCCAGCCACCTCCATACCCCCACACTCACCTGCTTACCCCGCCCCCTTCCCCCATCCCACCCACCCACCTGCTTACCCCACCTCCTTACCCTAACTGCCCATCACTTGCTGAGCATCTACTGAGGTGCCAGCAGTACACTTAGTACAAAAGATGAAAAATGGACTGGGTGAGGTGGCACACACATGTGACCCAGTGCTCAGGAGGCTGAGGCAGGAGGATCACAAGTTCAAAGCCAGCCTCAGCAACTTAGCGATGCCCTAAGCAACTCAGCAAGATCATGTCTCTAAATAAAATATGAAAAAGGACTGGGGTACAGTCAGTGGTTAAGGGTCCCTGTTCAATCCCCCGTACCAAAAAATAAAAAACTTTCTTCCAAGGGACCGCGGAAGACACAGAAAAGAGGTCACTGCAGGTCAGTGTGAGTGCTGGGCAGGCCTGACCTGGGCAGGGAAGCAGGAGGGAGGCAGTACCTGGGCAGGCCTGAAGCGAGGCTGGCAGAGGACAGGGTGCCACAGCGACCTACAGGACACTGAATTCAGTCAGTGGTGGTGGCGGGTATGGCAGGGAAGGTTGTCTGGGGCAGTGACACCTGGGGTCATCTGAAAGCTGTCTGGGATCTACCAGGTGGAGATGCGCATCCAGGGAGCAGTGGATGACAGTGTCAGAACCGGGCGAGAACAGCCAGGTGCCATTCCACCAAGCCGTCGTCCCACTAACCACAGGGCGTTGGGATTTCACCTGCACCTGTGAAATACCTGCAATCCCACCTTCTAGGCAGCACTGAGGTCTCTGGGTCCTGCCCAGGAGCAGCTGCTCATCTGAAAAAGTTCCCACAGGCGGCATCCTCAGGAGCCCCCTCCGGGGCGTGTCCTAAACTCTGGCCTCCAGCTCGTGTCCTAAACTCTGGCCTCCAGCTCTCCAGCTGGGTCCTGTGCTGTGGTGAGGCAGTTTCTCTCCCTCTTTCATCCCCAGCATCCTGGGGACCGCACCCCACTTGCCAGAGTGTCACTGACTGCAAGAATGAGTGGCAGAGGCCACACAGGTCCTCAGCGCCTCTCCGCTCACCCAGGACGCAGAACCTTTCTTCCCCTTCACGCTCTGCAGGCGACACTGGGACCTCAATGCCTTCTTAGAAGAATGATGTTCATCTGGTTTGGCTTTTGTTTTGTTTCTATTTAGTGTGACTTTTTTTTTTTTGTTTTTTGTTCTTTTAAAGTAAAATAATAACAATGAGCAAGAAAGGTGCTGAGAAGACCAGCACTCAGCAGCCCACAGCAGAAACATCCCAGGCCTGGGTGTGGATTGGGGTTGGGTGCTGGGTCAGCGTCCCATTCATCAGTGGGGACTGAGGGACACACTGGGTGCTGCCACAAGCAGCCTTTTAGCTCCTTCAGTGCTCACGGCCCTTCCCTTGAAGAAGCAGCAGGGCCCAGGGCCCAGGAGCCATGCGGGGCCGTGGGGACAGGCAGTCTGTGCAGGGCTCAGTCCCAGCTCCCAGGCTCACTAACCAGGTGGGCTGGCAAGTCATGTCAGCTCGCTGAACCTCATCAAGGTATGTGAGGGTGACCTGGGTCCATGCGGCAGGCATGCAGCACGGTGCCTCACTCAGTCAGCAGCCACCTCAAGAAGCATGTCCAGCCATGCTGGGAGCCACACACAAGCAGCCCCAGTGCCACGTAAAAGGGTACTTGGTGGTGGCAGGTGACCTATAATCAGTGGGGACTCCTGCATGTGGCCCGTGGCTGGAATGAGCCTCATGTAGAGTCCTTATAGAAGGCTGGGATGTTCCTGAGGCTTCCATCCTTTTCCAAGAACCCCGACTTTTCTACCTTTAAACTGTGCCTTCTCTCTCTCAAAGGGTCATAAGGCCCCCCGCTGTCCGTCAGGTCTAGGAAGTTCCTTTGCCTGACAAACCACAGGCTTGCATTTGTTCTCTAGGGTGCAAAAGGCATTCTTTGTTCTGACAGAAAAAATGGGGGTAGGGTGAGGAGAAGAGGCGGAGCAACATCTGACTGACTGAAGAACTGAGATGGGAGGGTCCCAGTATGAACTCACAATGTGCTGGTAGCCCAGCAATGCATCTGGGCTCTTGGTAAATGCCAGTCACAGCCACTGACTGCCTTTACAATGCCACCACCACTGGGCCCAAGACACTCCCCATGCCGGAGCCCTTGCTGGTGGGTTCAGGTGTGACGGGCTTCTCGTGGGCAAGGGGGGTCTTGGCTCTCTGACATGCCCCAGGGCCTTTCACCGCACCCTCGCTATGTTTCTAGGACAGGGGTTGGCAGATGTTTTCCATGAAGGGCCAGAAGGCAAATACTGTAGACTTTGTGGGCCAGAGGGTGTGTGTCACAGCCAACCTGCCATCAAGAGCACAAGCAGCCATGCCTGACACCTACATGGATGGTGCCTGTGTTCCAATAAAACTTTATTTACACAAATGGGCAGCTGGTAGGACTGGCTCACTGCTGCCCTAGCATGTCTGCAAAGTAGTGTTGTGGCTCCAGCGAAGGCAGGGAAGGACTTCCTCCTGTCCATCCAGTCCCTCACCTTGGACAGACAGGGCCATTTCATGCTTGGAGCCTCTACTCAGCCTTCTGCTATGAGGCACCTCCTCTGTCCCCCAGCATCAGTGAGATGGAGCATCCCCTGTGAATTGCAGGGCCCCCAAGAGCACTGTGGTATTGTGACATGAGGCTGCAAGAGAGTCTCCTGCAGTAGCCTGCAGTTGTGTCACGGAAGCAGAAAAGGGTCACAGAAGATTCAAGGTCTCCATTCCCTACATCTGTCCCTGCCTGGACCACCATTCTGGTACACTCAAAAGGCAGGACCTTTGATGTCCAAGGCCACATACTGGGTCCCCCCGGTTATAGGAAGGCTTGGTTGTCTTTCCTTTTCCATGGTCCTCTACTGACCCTGCAAAGCCACCTCAGGGGCCTCTCCAAGCTTACTGTCCCATCTCCAAACCCTGCAGGGCTGGGGACACTCACCAGAGGCAGCTGCTCAGGGCGTGCTCGCAGGCTGGGCCATCTTCCTCCTCGGGGAGCTGCGGGCTTGGCACTGCAGTGCTTGCCAGGCGAGGTCTGGCTGCGCAGGTGAGAGCAGCTCGGCAGTGCACCCCAGGCGTGGCATGCTTTGTGGCACATGTGGGACCAAGGCGGATGCTCCCCTGCAGTGACTGATGCATCTAGGGTTGGAAAGAGAGCGAATACTCCTTAAGAGAGCTGGGAGAAACACCCAGGAGGGGCAGGCAGGGCAGAGCATGCCTGGAAAGTGACAACGGCACATCAAAGCTTTCAGCATTGCCCAAACATTCAATGTAGCAACTTCTACTGCAGGAATGTCTTCTGAGGAAGTAAAGTAACTAGACAGATGCACAAAGATATTCTTCATAGCATTATGCACAAAATAAAGCAAAATGCTGCAACAGTTCCATAAATGATTGTCCCATTCACATATGAAATACCATGGCAGCTGTTAAAAATTATGCAAATTTATTAACCTGAAAAAAGGCACAGCATGCATCATTAAAGGAGCAAAGCAGGTTACACAATGGCATGCATACCATGAGTTTTGTTTCAACAGAAATATAATAACAGTCTGGAAAGATTTATACTATAAAGTTACTAACAATCAGCCCTGGGGAATCGAGTGACCTGTCATTTTCATTTTCTTTCTTTTCCACTTTTTTTTTTTTTTTTTAAAGAGTCATGTGTCACTTTGGAAAATATTTCTGAAAGGCTCCAGTGAAACCAAACTGATTTTCAAGTACTCTGAGCTAGCAGGCACAATGACACAGAGCGATCTCGGTTGACAAGCTTTATGTGTAGATCTTAGAACTACACCATTGACAGGTCAGGAAGCACACTCTTCTAGGAGCCAACTGGAACTGTAGAGGAATCCGGGATGACCAGCTGTAATGTGACGATATCAAGCAGTACAAATGATTCTCTCCTTGATGTGAACACAGGAGATTGTAGAATCAGCCTATCACTCTCTACAGTGGGCAGATATCAGTAGGTGGTGATGCCTGGGGACCACCACGGGCCTGCTCCCCAAAACAAAAGGTGTGCACACACAGTCATGTATATATCTAGCGGCACTTGGGTTCACACTGACACGTGCACACACACAGTGTCTCGACAAGGCTCTCTCTGAAAATGCTACAAATTTCCCATAAAACTTCTGCTGGTTATCACCCTGTTTATTCATTCCTGGCCAGCAGGGCTGGTGGTCCCTCAAACAGAAACAGGGATTGGTTATCGTATCAACTCAAGAGCAGGCTTTCGTTGTGCCATGACTTCAACTTTAATATGGTCCTGCCTCCACTTTTCAACAGAATATTCTCAATGTTGAGGTAACAGGTGGGTACCTGTACTGAAATGTTGACCTGTACAAGTTGACTCATAATGAAGAAACCATTAATGTGATTTAAAATAATATTTTTCCCTGCAAGGGCTTCTGTGAGCCTTAAATGAAAAGCTAGCCCTCAGGACGTATCTAGTTACTCTCATTATTATCTGGAGAAAGAATTAAGCTGGGTGTGGTGGCACACACCTGTAATTCCATCTACTTGGGAGGCTGAGGCAGGAGAATTGCAAGTTTGAGGCCAGCCTCAGCAACTTAGCAAGACTCCACCTTGAAATAAAATAAAAAGGCAAGGGGATTAGCTCAGTGGCAGAGTGCTTGTTTAGCATGTGCGAGACCCTGAGTTCAATCCCCAGCACTGCAAAACAAAGACAAACTTAATAATTTCCTGCTGGCCAGGAATGAATAAACAGGGTGATAAGCAGAAGTCAGAGGCCAGGCTGGTACTAGAGTTCCTCCTCTTCAGGGATCAGTTCTCCACAGGATCTGCAAGGAATGTGCAGTAGGGCATGCCCTTCAGCCAGGCGACAGCCCCCAAGAAAGGCATTCCTAGACTTGTGACCCTGAATGTCAACTTCCCTATCCTTTTCTGGTCTAGGACCCTGAGATGCCTCCCAACCTCTCTTGTCTCTTATTTCTTGTGCTCCCAACCTTGGCTTGAGTTTTAACTCTCTTCTGGTAATACATAGGATGTTTCATGCAAGTTATGTGAAATTGGACTCTAAATTTGATCTTTGTTTCTGGCCTAGACAGATCAAATATGAGTAATGCTCAGGCTTGGTAAAGGACTACCAGTGTCATGTCCACACCCTGTCATGTTATTATCAGCAAGAACATGGTTCTGGTCCCTCTCTAAGCTTAGGAAGCTGTATCTACATACCAAAGGACAGGGATATAAAGTCAACACAGGGCAAACCACACACACCTATCCTGACACGTCACCTTACTGAACTTTGGTAGCAGAAGCCCAAGGAACACAGACTTATAGTTTTGTGTATATAGACATTGCCCTGTGGTCCAAAGGATGTGTCCATGTGGCATATGGGAACCTAGAACACTGGACATCACCTTAATTATGCTGCTTGCTTCCAGGTTTATGGAAGTTTTGGTATTTTGGCTAAATGCTAAAGTCTAGCTTTTGCTGGTGACGGGTAGAATTTAACATTCCTTTGTTTATCAGGCAGGTTCAGCATATAAATGGGAAATTTATACCTTAAATACTTTTCTTGTTGATTTCATTGAAAATTTAGCGATGCTCCCCCGGGGTAGAAATAACTGCGAAGTGTTAAAAGTCAGATTTCTAAGTACCATGTGCAAGGCATCAGCCTAACAGCTAAGCGCACACACTAAGCAACCACGTGGGGGAGGTAGGCAGGTAGACAGATGGGCAGCGTGGAAAATCTGATGGAAATCCACAACCCCTTTCTAAGTAAAGAAGGTCTGAGGGCGGAGGCCTGGGTCACCCACAGGGCCAACCCTTTCTGAAACCAACACTTTCTGGGGTCCAGTCTGTTCTGGGACGTGCCTCAAGAAGACCTTTTCAGTTCTCCGCGCGCTCGGGAACGTCCCAACCGTGCTCCTCAACTGGCACAACCTGACCTCTCCTCTCCAGTCTGCGATGCGCTTCAGCCTCCTCCCTCCTGGGCCCCATCCATGCTTCTCCAGGGCCGCGGTCCATTCCTCCCTCCCTTCTCCCGTTCCTCTCCTCCTTTCCTCATCCTCGGGCACGCTCCGTTCCCATTCATCCTTTCTGGTGTCCCCCTACTTCAGCCTCTGACGCCCTCATTCATCCACCTCCTGCTCCCCGCCTCCCCCTCTAGGTCCTAGGGAGCCCTAACAACTGCTCCCTGGACTGCAGCGCGAGTCCCTTACCCGGGCGCGGCAGGCCCGCGGAGGCCCCGCGGCCCTCGTCCGGCTGGGAAGCGGCCGCGGCCGGCGAGGGGACGTGGCGCGCGGTTGAGCCAAGACAGCTTAGGGCAGCAGTCCCTGCTCGGGCCCCGCCCGGGCAGCACGGAAGTGACGTCACGAAGGGAGGGCCCGGGCGGTGCCTGGCGCAGCCAGAGGCGAGCCGGAAGCGGGGGGCGAGGCTGCACTCAGGCCCCGCCCACTGGGGGGGTCGGGCCGCAGCCGGGCTTCGCTAGGGGCCGGAAGGAGCGGTTATCGGCTGGTTTTGGCGGAAGTGGGTGAGGGTTCCCCAGGCTCCGCTGGTCAGCTGTGCTCGGCGGTTCCGAGGAACTCGGGTTCCCGGGTGGGGCAGACGTGCCCCGGCGGCGCGCAGTGGCCGAGCCTGCGCATGGCCCGAAACGCCCCGTGAGCCAGCTAGCTAGTGCCAAGTCCCTGCGCTTCGGCGCTCACGTTCACCCAGTCGCCGGGGACCGCGCTGGCGTGTCCCGAAGGTAATAGCCGGGCTGGCGACTGAGGCTTCCGAGCGCTTGCGGCCGGCGCGGCCCCTGCTGCCTCCTTGCCCTGCGGGCCAGTGAAGCAGTTCTGAAGGGCGCGCGCGAGGAGCTTCGCCCGGTTCCGCCGCGGCTGGGGCTCGCGAGGGGCTTCCTAACCGCGGGACCCGGGATGGCCGCGCCAGGTGTGCGCACTCGACTCGTCAGGGACCGGCGGTGCGCGTGGGTGGTGTCGGGGAGCCCGGCTCAGTCCCCAAGGCCGGCCTCGCGGAGTACACCCAGAAGGCCTTTCCGTGCGACTCCGCCGCTGTCCTGGGCTCCTGGGCCTGGAAACGGAAAAGCGGGGATTGCAACGACGGGATCCACCACCCGCCTCTGGGCTCGGGGAGCCGCCGCCCCATATGCAGTTCAGCCTCGCTGTTCCGTGTCGTGTGGAATTTACCCGTGTCTCTGCCAAGACTCAGGCCAGTTGAGGGAGGGCATGTGAAGACCAGATTCTTTTGCTTCGTGTTTGCTTTACTATCCCAACTAGCCCAGTTCCAACATAAGTGTTTACTGGCCCAGTGAAAATACACCTGAGCAGCCAGTGTGTGTAATTCTGTGCTTGCCGTCTTACAAAAGCAATGTCTATGACCCAGTTTTCATTAAATTTTTGGTAAGACGACTTTTTTTTTTTTTTTTAAATTCCAAGGCTGAAATTACAAAGATGTGACACTGCTTTCTGTCTCTGGAACAGGCCCTCCATCTGCTTTTGTAAATAAAGTTTTATTGGAACACAGTCATGCTTCTTCCTTAGATATTGTCTGTGGCTGAGCTTTCAGTGAAAAAGACTAATGAGTGTTTGCAGCAGAGACTATAAGGCTTACAAAGACCAAAATATTTACTCCCTGACCCTTTACAGGAAATGTGCACTGATCCCCAGCCTAGACTATTGCTAGAATATGTGTTTCAGAAAACAGCAGAAATATCTGACCCAGATGGTCCACCATACAGGGAAGCTTACTCCTATTGGAATCTAGTACCTGTAAAGCAAGAAATAAATGAGGTTAAAATAAAAGCAAAGAGTTTTGTTTGTGTATAGAATAGATTCGCAAGCCAGGAAAACACCAGCTTAGTTTAGAAACCAGATGAGCACTCCATCCAGGTGAAGTAGAACCGAGGATTTTACACCAAAAGGAGCATGAGTGGTGGGGTGGCGGGAGACAGGCAGGATTGAAGCAGATCCAGTGGTTGATATAAGACCACTGTGGTCACAAATTTTGTAAGTTCATTGGACTATCCAGGTCAATAGGCAAACCGGCCAATCTAGATTTCTCAAAGCTTGCTAATTGTTACTAGATTCAGAAAATCATTGCCTCTGGTGGATTGAGTTCTGGACACAATATCTCTGTGACAATTTACCCCTGTCAGAAAAATCTATAAGGCTGAGAAAAGCATTACTCTTTTTTTTTTTTTTTTTTTTTTTTTTTTTTTTTTATCATTTTGAGGGCATTTTAATTTGAGGGGAGGTGGGTACCAGGGATTGAACTCAGGGGTACTTGATCACTGAACCACACATCCTCAGTCCTATTTTGTATTTTATTTAGAGACAGGGTCTCACTGAGTTGCTTAGCACCTTGCTTTTGCTGAGGCTGGCTTTGAACTTGCAATCCTCCTACCTCAGCCTCCCAAGCCACTGGGATTATAGGCGTGCACCACCATGCCCAGCTAATTTTTATGTTATAATATCTTTCAGTGGAGTGGAACCTGGTATCCATTGAGGGCGAAGCTCTGGGAACTTCATAGCTGCTTCTGTAGCACACAGAGAAGAGGAATGCAGGGCAGGCCAGCTCTTCAAAAGGCAGAGGGTAAAATAGAAACATACCCTTCAGCCTCCAGTTTTGTCTCAGCATAGATCATTTCAAGTGTGATCTGTGCAGAGATAGCTAAATAAACTCAGAACTCAGTCCTCTTAGTTGTTGAGTACAATGTTATTTGAATGCCAGTCCAATCTAGATGCCACATTTGAAAGTTAGGGCTCTGGGTGAACATTGCCAGGCTTCAAATGCTGGCTCTTTCCCTTTTTAGCTGAGTGGCAGAGGACCAGAGACCTAGATTCGCTGTGCCTTGGATTCATCAGTCAGTTCTTATCTATCATAGTTACATGCAATTAAGTGTTCAAAATACTGACATAGCGAATGCGGAGCCATTGCGCCAGGGGTCAGTCCCTGAGAGGTGCTGCTCACATTTTTATCAGTCAATCAACACATAACCTTGTCTCCTGTTCAGAGATGCCTTATATGATGCACAGTGTTGGCTCATAACATTGAACTCATGGCCACAGTGCTGCATCCCGTGCCTGAAGGGAGCTTATCTAACACCCATATTTTTCCTCTGTGAGGGACAGTGTGGCCTCTTGTCCTTGGGAATGCTAGACAGCACTTTGGTGCTATGGGTGGGGCCATTTAAAATGGCAAAATCACCAATGAAAATCATAAAAATGCAAAAAATGTTGCTTGTTGACAGCAGGGGAGCTGAAGCCAGAGGACCAAGAGGTTGTCAATCTGGAACGTGTGCATGAGTGACCTGTATGTGCATGTCCCCAGTGGCCCCAAAAGCACCCCAAGCGGTGATTCTGGGGCTACAAGTAAATTTTAGCCAGCCAGCAGATGAATGTGCAAATTGTGACCAAATAGAGAAATAATAGTTTCTGCCTCATCAGGTGGTTGGGAGAAATCTATTATAAATCAGTAGGAGTCACATGGGGCTTGCACTCAGAGCACTGGGCAGGTGTGAGTCATTACCACCGTCCATCCTAAAGAACAGGATTCTGGCATTTGGAATAGGGCTCTTTTATCCCCAGTTGCTGGGATGACAGGCATGTGCCACTGAACCTGGCTGTTCTCAGGCTCTTTAAAAAAAAAAAAAAAAAAATTAGAATTTTTAGTTGTAGATGGACACAATACCTTTATTTTATTTATTTATGTGATGCTGAGGATTGAACCCAGTGTCTCATGCTCTACCACTAAGCTACAACCCCAGGCCCTGTTCTCGGGCTTTTTTTTTTTTTTTTTTTTTTTTTTTTGCGGTGTGGGGGATCGAACCCAGGGTTTTGGTGCTTGCAAGGCAAGTACTCTACCGACTGAGCTACATCCCCAGCCCTATTCTCAGGCTTTTAATTGAATGTAATTTTGTGTGTCCTAGACAAAGCAACAAGACAAGAACAATCTCCAAAGTAAAAATTTTAAGATGACTTTTCATTATTTTCACAAGATATCAATTACCAGAATGTTGAAGTGAGCCAACTTAAAATCTATGAAAACTTACAACAAGGTAAGAATCCGGCTGGATGCAAAGTAAAGACGTTGGTAGATTTCTTATATGTCACTAGTAACCAAATAAAAACTTTTAAATGTCAGCTGTTCTTGTAACAAAAACAAAAAATACCTAGGGATACATTAGCAAGAAATAGCACTTAGTCACTTTCAGAAATTTCTGTACATGAAGAACTTAAAGATAAACTTGAATAAATGAAGCAATATGTTATGTTCCTGGGTGGGAAAATTAAATCGTGTTAAGATATAAATTTTTCCCTATTAACTCAGAGGTTTAATGTAATTTTAATAAAAACTCATTTTGTGTTCTTTCGGAACTAGAGAAAATAATCCTAACATTCATCAGGAACGCTCTGTCAAAGGTAGCAAAGAAACTATCAAGCTTTTCTCTATTTCTTGAAATGTCTATAAAATACATATTTCTTTTATAATAGAAAATGTTTTTTATGATAGAAAAACTACTTTGGGTGGCTGGGGAGATAGCTCAGCCGGTAGAGTGGTTGCCTTGCAAGCACAAGGCCCTGAGTTTGATCCCCAGTACCGCAAAAAAAAAGAAAAAAGAAAAAGAAAAACTACTTTGGGGGAGAAATGCTACTTAACAATAAGACAACTTAATCCAGTACAGATTGGAAAGTAGTAGAAGACACAGTTACTGGGATCCAAGCCTTTTGTTCATCCTCAGCGCAGCTATTGCTGGAAGCTCAAGTCATTGCATGCAGAGTGGCCACAGGATGTGGTGCCCGTGGAGAAGAAGGCACAGGATTTGATACCGGAGACCAAAGACCCACAGAAACCCATGAGAGTCTTGTAGAACCTGAGTTGTTTTTCCAAGAATGATGTTGGTCCAGGGCTGGGGATAGGACTCAGTGGTGGCCCTGCCTGGTTCCACAGGCAATGATGAAAAAGGAAGGAAGGAAGGAAGGGAGGGAGGGAGGGAGGGAGGGAAGGAGGGAGGGAGGGGAAGGGAAGGAAAGAAAGATCAGCTAATTGCACAGGAACAGAGAAAAAATAGTTATCACTTTGAAGGCTGGCGTAGCATAGCTGGGAAGTGAAGACGGCTGCTTCCTGAGTCTCGAGATCCCTATAGCAACACAAATCCTGTCACCTCACCTGGTTCTGTGCAGGTATTTATTTTCGGTCGAATGGACTGGACCCAAGTGGAACCCAGGTCGTAAGGGCAGCGTGACCCAGTGAGCCCTGACCAGGAGCCCAGTGGACACTGCAGGTTTCCTTTAAATTTGAGGGGGCACTTACCTCTCCCTGCAGCACTTACCAGGGCTGCATGGTATCCTGGCCCGCCTCCACCTGCTGACACCATGTTGTCTTGGTGGGTCACGAGGTTTTGGAGGCATCCACTGTGCTAAGAGCTGGTGTTGAACTTGTCCACTAAGGAGGGCAGCTAGGGCCAAGTGCTGGCAGATATTTTCATGCTTTGAAAAATACATTCAGGTGTTTCTCTTCCTGTGCTTCAGGGGAACCATGCCACCCTGATGCTCCCTGGCAGGCCTTCTGCCAGCCTCCCCTCCCCTCCTGCACCCCCAAGGAGGTCCAGGGTTGCTTCTTGTGCCTCTGACCTACTCTGCTCCATCTAGGTGACCTTCAGGGTTTCTCCACCTCCGCCTCCTTTCCCAGGGCCACACTGCAGAGGCTCCATCTTGGGGATCCAGGGTCCTGCTCTCCCCACCACCCCACCTCATTCCTCCCACTGCCTCTGCTCCTGGGCCAGCCCCACCCATGGCCCCTAAATGCTCTACTGGGTCCCCCTCCTCTTCCTGCTCGGATCCTGTGATCCAGCAGGAAGCTGCTCTCCTAATGCACTGTCTTCGAGGTCCTTCTGCAGACACACCCCAGCAGCACCACCCCAAAGGAACCCAGCTGTGGCCTGGCTCAGGCCTGCCCCTGAAGAAGACCCGCAGCCAGCCCTTCCTTCCAGGTGTGCACCTGCTGTGGCTTGGATGTGGTGTGAGCGTCCCCACCATGCCCAAGTGTTGGAAGCTAGTCCCCAGGGTGGCAGTGCTGGTGGACCTGAGGAGGTGGACGGCCTAGGTGTGGAGGGCCTTGGCCTCTGAAGGGCTTGAGGTGGTTCTCCATTGCTCCAGGATGTGACGCCATCAGCTGCCCTCACCAGAAGCTGAATGGATGGTGCTGCCCAGGCTGTGAGGTAAATAGCGCTTTTTGTTTGTAGTAATGAAAAGCTGAGCAGTCCAGTGGCAGCTCCCTCCTTTCAGCAGGTGCCTTGCCTCTTTCTTCAGAGAGAGGGAGCCCTGCGGTGGGACCCCTTCTCTGGGGCCACCTGCTCCTCAGGCCTCCCTGTAGAAAGTCAGCTAGGATGCGGGGTCAGACCCCTCAATCCTGTTGATTGTCCACTTCTCTACTGTCATTCCAGTGTCTCTTGACTGGCAGCTCTTTACCAGTGGAACGTGTCTGTCCAAGAAAAGCTCCCTCCACCCAACCCCTCCAGCTGCCTCCTCGCTCTCTGCTCCCCTTCCTGCCTCTGTTTTGCCTCCTTACCTCCCACTATTTATCGAGTTTCTCTCTTTCTTTCTTTCTTTCTTTCTTTCTTTCTTTCTTTCTTTCTTTCTTTCTTTCTTTCTTTCTTTTCTTCTTTTTTTAGTGCTGGGAAACAATATACAGAAAAGGACTTAAGATACGTATCCAGAATAATTAACAATTGTAAAGTGGCCATCCATTTAATCTCATCCAGAAACACCATCACCGACACACCCAGAATCACATTTGACCAAATATCTGGGCACCATATGGCCCAATCAGGTTGACTCTAAACTTCACGCTCCCTCCTGAGCTTGTTTTCCTGCATTTCAAATGCCAGCCTGAGAACTCTGTCTGGACTCGGGGACCCTTTCCTGCTGTCCACCCTCGGTCACGGCTAGCATTTCCTTGTCAGCATTCTGCTCTGTTTTTCTCGCTGCTCAACCATCCAGGTCAAGACTGAAAACTTGCCCAGCTCCCCCAAGGCTGTCTGCAGGTCTGTCTTTCCTGTCCACCCGCCCTATGGGCGACACATGTTCCTGGATTTGGGGTCGAGCACCTGCTGCCTTTTGGCAGAGCTTGACCCCCTCAGCATGCATTCCTGATCTTGTTCTAGAGCATTGGGGGTGAACAGTGGTGCACACACTCATCGGGTCGGACTTCCTTTGCTTTCCAGTAGGTTTGTGAGGGTCGTTCACGTTGTTTTACGTAACTGTTACCCATTTATTCTTGTTGCTGTTTGAAGACCATGATGTGGATGAGCACACCTTACCCTCCACTCCCCTGAAGTTCAACATTTGGACTGTTTCTAGTTTGTGGACAACTGTGCTCTTTGTACCTGTCTTCTGGAACACGCCCTCCCTGGGACATCCTGGTTGTGAAACTGCCGGGTTGAGAGGCAGAGGACACTTCACCCTTACAGGGTGTGTCTTCCGGCCCTTGGCTGTGGCCAGACTCTCATTTTTGCTAGTCTGGGTGGGTCGTCATGGAATTTCCTTGCAGTTTTAAAATGTCCAGATACATGGGGATTTCCCGGTTTTTTATTTGTTTTCAACGTCTACATTAATTTTACTGTGTTTAGAGGATGTGCTCTCTATTGTTTCGGTCCTTTGCAGTCTGTTGACACTGCTCTGGACAAGCATGGAGTCACGGCACGTGCAGAGCAGGTTCTGTGTCCTCGGTGCCGGTCGGCCTGGCAAGGCCCTTCACCCTTGGCAAGACTCCGTGTGTTTCAGAAGCCCCTCATCTGCTTTCCTTTGCCCACGGAATATACAAACAGACAACAGCCAGATCAACTAGGAGAGCAGAGCTCCGACCCACACCTGCAGAAACCAGCCCAGAAAACCAACCTCTTCCCTATGGTAGAGCCAAGAGGTCAGCCTGCTGCTGTCGGACTCGCAGGAAGTACGTCGCTCTCCACAGCAGCCATCCAGGAAGCCCACCACGGCCAGGGCTGGATTGGTAAGACTGACAGATTGCCAGATTTTTGTCCCACTTCCAAGTTAGAACCAACCAGAGAATGCCAAATAGGGGCCTATCTGCCTTCACAGGACCCCCGCCTGCCTGCAGCTCCTCATGCCAACAGGGCCTACCAGAACCTTCGACTGTGTCCGCTAAAGCTTTTCCACTCCCCTGCCCCCTGAGTCCCTGCCAAACACAGCTGTAGTAGGTGAAGGTGGGTGCCGAGTCCTGCACAGCCAGTTCTGCGTGAGCAGGCTCCGCTTGGTCTCCGTGGTTGGTCAGTGTTCCCACGCTTTCCACCCACCTCTTGGCGGCAACGGAAGTGACTCTCCTCAGGGAACACATCTGAGTCCACCATCTGTGCACCTCCACCTGCACCTGAGAAGGCACAGCATCTCACCCAGACATACCTTTGGGGTGGAGGTCTTCCCACTAGGACCCTAGAACAAAAACCCCCCTTGGCCTGTAATCCCAGTGGCTCGGGAGGCTGAGGCAGGAGGATCATGAGTTCAGCCTCAGCAACTTAGTGAGGCCCTAAGCAACTCAGTGAGACCCTGTGTCTAAATAAAATACAGAAAAGGGCTGGGGAGGTGGCTCAGTGGTTAAGTGGCCCTGGGTTCAATCTCCCGTACCAAAAAAAAAAAAAAAAAAAGTCCAAAACAAAACCAAAACCCCCTTGGCTTCCACTGCCTAGGGGCTTCCTACTGCCGTGAGACCCCTGGCAGGTCAGTTCCCTGGAAGTCGGCCTCTCTGTGTGCAGGGTGTTTATTTGGAAGGGTTCTTGGGATCAACAACTGGGGGCAAGTGGAAAGAGCAGAGGTGGGCAGAGGAAGGAGCCCAGGTGAGAAGTGACCACAGCGAGGGTTAGGGTCACCTTGCAGTGATCTCTGGGGCTGGCGACACCGTGTCAGCCAACCACAGCCTGGGGGCTGCCCCAGGAGAGCCCTGGCCTCAGCAGAGGCAGCGTTCATGACCCACGGTCACCTGTATGGGGGGAGTCCTACTGCGTGGCAGCCCCCACTCCAAGCAGAGGGGATGAGGGCTTGAGTCCCCCAGGTGAGGCGAGCAGCCCGGCAGTGTCCACGGAAAGTCCCGAGCCTGACCTGCTCAGAGCTCCAGGAATGGCCATGTCGGATTGGCAGAGAAAAGCAGGGAAAAAAGAAGAAACCAGAAGCCAGTTGTGGAGTTCGGCACCTGAGGGAAGGAGGCCAAGCTGGACCAAGTGGCTCCCGCTGAGTCAGGAAGGACAGAAGAGACTCTGAAAAAGGAAGAAAATAAGAATTCCAAAGGGGATGCAAATAGACCACAGACGGTATTCTGAAGCTAAAAAGACATAATTTCCAGAATTAAAAATTCGAAAGAAGTAGAAGTAGTGATAGTCGCCACTGAAAACCTCCAGGAAAAATAAGAGGTAAAACTGGGCACAGTGGCTCCCGGGGACTCAGGAGGCTGAGGCAGGAGGATCGCAAGTTCAAAGCCAGCCTCAGCAATGGCAAGGCCCTAAGCAACTCAGTGAGACCCTGTCTCTAGAAAAAATACAAAATAGGGCTGGGGATGTGACTCAGTGGTCAAGTGCCCCTGTGTTCAATCCCTGTAGCCACACCCCCAGCAAAATAAAAAGATTAGAGGCAAAGGTTGACAGTGGCTGCGCAAAATTCAATCAAAACGGAAATCAAGATGAGACGTCTACAGGTCAGACCCCAGAGAGCCAGCCCGGTAACAGTACTCAGGAGCAGATGCAGGAGCAGAGGAGCAGCAGTAACTGAAGAATTGCTAAGCCCTGGCCCCACCCTGGGGACCCTTCCATGTCCACTGTCACCTGGGCCACATCTGAAATGCATGCTGGGAGCCAAGCCCACCTCCGGAGATGTATAGCTTTGGCAGCCAGATTCCTGGCCTCGCAAGAGTGGAGGCCTGGGAGTCTTTTTTTTTTTTTCCTCCTTAAATTTTGGCAGAGTTGGGGATGATGGAGCCCTGGGCGTCGCATGTGCCAGGCAAGCTCTCCACCGCTGATCCCCCACTCCTTTTTTTTTTTTTTATATTGAGGATTTAATTCAGGGATTTTCCGCTGAGCCACATCCGCACCCTTTTTATTTTTTATTCTGAGGCAGGGTCCCACTAAGTTGCCCAGGGCCTCGCTAAGTTGCTGAGGCTGGCCTTGAACTTGCAATCATCCAGTCTCAGCCTCCCGAGTCGCTGGGCTTACAGGCGTGGGCCTCTGCACCTGGCACATTTAGTTTTAATGTCTGGACAGCACAGGGTTTTGTGGTCTGGTCCCATGGCCTCTTGGGCAACGCGATTCCCTCTGAGCAGCACAGGCTTCTGATCCTGGGCGAGTGACCACACCCACACGCTTTGCTTCACGAAATTCTCGAACGTAACTTGACTTCTCCGCCCGCCCCACCTCATTCCTCTCCTCTCACGGGGGCCAGCCCCGCTGATCGCTGCTGAGCTGAGTCGTGGGCTTTCTCCATCCGGGCCCGTTTCCAGGTTCTCTCTTACCACCCGGTATCTAGAACAGCCCGAGGACGCACTTTGGACCCTTTCCACTTCCCTTCACTTCTTCTTGAAAATGGGCCCCAGTGCTGTCCAAGCGGGTCTCCGCTAACATGGAAGCGGCCAGAGCTGGGCCTCTGAGAGTGCTCTGTCTCCTGGCTCAGCTCAGGGAGGTCTGGTCAACCTTTCAGGTCACCCAGGAGGCTGTCAGTCAAGCTTTCCAGCATGTTTCATGGGTCTGTGTGACACTTCCTGCCTTCTGAGCCAAGGGCACAGCCTCTAGTTTGCGCTCCTTCCCGTTGTCTCCGCCCCACTTCTGATACCAGTTCAGGTATTAGGACAATACACTGCTGCCACCCGGGCTTTAGTGTTTCCAGGTTCAAAGACTTCATGTCTGAGTGTTCAGATTCCACGCTGCGGCTAAGCTTGTGGAAGCCACCACTCCCCAGCCCCCCGTGCGAACAGAGGTAACAGAGGACAACTCATTCAGATCCATGCAGATGCTCTTCTGGTTCCTCACTCCTGTGAGGCCACTCTCTATGTCCTTAGCCACAACATTTTACATACATTGAATGCAGAATCAGAAAAAAGAGAAACAAAACCCTGAAATGACCAGGCACAGTGGCCACACCTGTAATCCCAGCAGCTCCAGGGGCTGAGGTGGGAGGAGTTCAAAGCCAGCCTCAGCAGTAGCGAGACCCTGTCTCTAAATAAAGTACAAGACGGGGCTGGGGATGTGGCTCAGTGGTCGAGTGCCCCCGAGTAGTTCAATCCCTGGTACCTGCCTCCATAAAAAACCTTGAAATGCTGCTGCTCTTCTAATTTAGGTTTAGATTGATATATTATTTTTCATAAAATGTTACTGTCAGTGTACAATTGTTTTGTCATTATTTTTACATGAATAAATAACTTGTCAAATTCTGTTTCAAGGTCTAACTTGGTTCATGGAGAGCTCATTGGGATCTTTAAGAGTATTAAGGGGCCAGGTGCGGTGGCCATGCCTGTAATCTCCAGGACATAGGAGGCTGAGGCAGGAGGATCAGGAGTTCAAAGCCAGCCTCAGCAACTTAGTGAGGCCCTAAGCAACTTAGCAAAACTCTGTCTCAAAAAATAAAAAGGGCTGGGGATGTGGCTCAGTGGTTAAGCATCCCTGGGTTCAGTCCCTGGTACCAAAAAAGAAAAAGAAAAAAAATAAAAAACAAAGAGTGTTAAGGGACCCAGGGACTAATACATTTAGGGATGATGCTTTATACCTGGGTATTCCTCAGGGTTTCTTCTCAGCTCTCTGGCCAAACTCATTTCTCCTGCGGCCCCCGCTGCACCCACTGCCTCTTCTGTGAGACAGAAAGGTCCCATTTTGGAACTCAGGCTGAGAATAAGCTCTTTCCTTGTTTTCGTCACCCTGCTGCCTGCATTGGGATTAGCTTGGACACTGTCATGGAGCCTCCAGTCCTAGGCTTGCTGTGTGGCCCAGTGGATGTGGAAAGCTATGTGGGAAAGAGAGAATTTCTCTCCCATTATCTCAGGAGAGAAAATGCTTCAGGTTTCCTTTTTCTTCACACAGATCCAAAAACAGTTTTGCAACATCCAATGATATGGATAAACGCTCTTCTATTTAATAATTAAAAAAAAAAAAAAGGTAGGCTCATTTTCAACCCAATAACGTTTCACTGTCTATTCCTTTTGTCTGGAAGGTTCTTCCTCCAGATGTCCTCTTGGCTTCACCTCCCTTCCTTCTGGTCCTTGCTTGGGTCTCATTATCTCCACGAGCACTTTCCTGACCACCTGCGCTCTTCGGATCCCCCTTACTCTGCATTTGCTTTCATTTTTAAATAACACTTCTGACATATCACACTGCTTATTACATTTCATATTCGTTGCCTCTCTTCTCAGAAGCATAAACTCTATGAAGGCCGGCTCTACTTTGGTATTCAAAATTCATGGAATAATGTCTGGTAATGTCTAGTAGGTGCTCAATAAATATCTGTGGAATGAAGAAATGAATGATGGGCGCTACAGTGCAGATGTGGTTTGTCCCTGGCACAACTCATGTTGGGCCTTGGTCCCCAAAGCAACTGGGTTGAGTGGTATGAGGTCTGTCAGAGGCATTTGAGGACTCTACCTTCACAAAGGGATTTATGTAGGTCCCAAAAGAGTGGATTAGTTATCACAGGAGCAGGTGGCTGTAAAGAAGACTCAGCGTTCTTGTTTTTCTTTTGCTTTGTTTTTCACTATGTGAGCCCTTTTGCCACAATGCCTTCACTGGAGGCCTGGAGCCATGCTCTTGGACCTCCAGAACCATGAGCTAAACAAACTTTTCTTTATAGATTTCTCAGTCTCAGGTATTTTGTTACAGTAACAGAAATGGACTAAGACAATGAATAAATACCAGATGAATTATAAAGAGGAAACAAGGACTGGGGTGCAACACAGTAGTAGAGCACTTGCCTAGCATGCACGAGGAGGAGGAGGAGGAGGAGGAGGAGGAGGGGAGGAGGAGGAGGAGGAGGAGGAGGGGGAAGAGGAGGGGAAGGGGGAGGAGGAGGAGGAGGAGGAGGAGGAGGAGGACAAACACTCATCCCAAATCCAACTCTCACAGGAGGTGTGGATTGGAGGTCATCCTCGGCCCCTTGGCCCCAGCTCTCATTTGAGCCCTGACCCTTGGGTTTCTCCTCTGCCACCCCTGTGCCCAGCTGTGCAATCTGGAGTCTAAATAGTGTCTCATCCAGGGTTTGGTGAAACAGAACTCTCCTGCTGTACAGGGCTATAACCTGAGAGACCCAAAACTAGGTAGTTAGGTACTTAACCAGGTCTAATGCTAGAAAATGGCTAAATGCTACTTGGAACAGTTAAGTAAGCTAGCTTATTCACGAGAGGAATTGTCAAGCAGCTTAGGATCAAACTCAGGCCTTGTGCATGCTAAGGATGTATTCTCCACTGAGCTACATCCACAGCCCCAAAATGATGCTTTTGAAGAACCACTAATCATATGGGGGAAATGCTCAAGATATAATGTTAGGTTAAAAAGTAGACGACGGCTGGGGATATAGCTCAGTTGGTAGAGTGCTTGCCTTGTAAGCACAAGGCCCTGGGTTCAATCCCCAGAACCGCTTTTAAAAAAAAAAAAAAAAAATGGTAGAAGAAGAAAAGACAAAAAAAAAAAAAAAAAAAATCACATACGGGGCTGGGGATATAGCTCTGTGGTGCAGTGTTTGCCTAGTAGGCAGGAGACTGTGGGCTCAATCCCCAGCTCCGCAAAACAGTCAAGTTAACAAAAGTATATAAGGTAATTTACTCTCATGTATCTCATGAGATTTATGTGAATGGGTCGCCTGCTTTAAGTTATAAAAATAGGGCGAGAGGTGCTGCTCAATGGTAGAGCGATTGCCTAGTGTGCCCGAGGCCCTGGGCTGTACTCCCAGCACCATTTACAAAACCTACACATAGATTGTGTGTGTGTGTGTGTGTATACGCACATGTATGTGTATGTATGTACCCGTACACACAAGAACATATAAATTTAAGATGCAGTTAGAAAAAAAGAATATGTTTAAATATTGAAAGGAAGTAATTAAATCATCTTTTTTTTTTTTTAAATTAGCCAGTATGTATGACTAAATAGCCAGAAAGACCCAGATAATCAACTTATAATCATTTTTTAAAGATACACCAGGTGTCCACATTCTGGCTGCAAATGGCATTCTTCAAAGCCGTGAGGACCCAGGGAGAACTGGTTGAGCCTGGGTCGGGGACAGGGAAGGTGTCAGGAGGTCTTACTGAGGAATGCCTGGAGAGTCATGGATTAAGGAAGCACTAAAAATAAAAGTGCCCATGAGGGTGGAGGCGTCAAAGGAACACAGAAGCCCCACAAAGAGGTTCCAATGGCAAAAGCTGGAGCAAGTGTTGCACAAAATAAATAAATAAGTACACAATCAGCCTCCATGAGACTGTCCTGACGTCAGTCAACGCATGCGGGAGCAAATAAAGGCAGGGAACAGGCAGGTCTTCTGCCCTCAGAAGTGGATACAGCCCACCCACTGCCTTGAGTGTCCTGCTCAGGACTTCCTTCCAAAGAGAGCCCTGGGGACGGAGAATGTCTCAAGGTCACTAGCCACCGTGATCAGTCCTGGCAACAGTACACACCCTGGACACAAGTCACCAGAAGGCTACTTTCCTCTGTGGCCTTTTCCCCAAAATCCATGAGCAGTCTAATCCCCAGAACGAAATCCCAATGGAGGAACATTCTCCAAAATAGCTGACTGGTTGCTGTGGTCTGAATGTGTCCCCAAAACAACTATGTTGGAACCTTAATCCCCAGCACTGGGAGAGGGGGTCTTTGGGAGGCGTTCTGGTGACCTCGTGAGGGAGCCACCCTAATGGAACGATCCATGCTGTCAAGAAAGCGCTGGACGGTGCCTCTCTCCTGGCACCTTCTGCAGGTAAAGACACGGGTTCCCCTCTCCACAGGACACAGCAGCCATCGGATACTGGAGACTGGTCTGTGGGCACCTTGGCCTGAGGCGCTGCAGGCTCCAGGATGGGAGAGGCGAGTGGCTGTACTTTGTAACTCACGCGGCCTCAGGTAGTCTGTCACAGTAGCACAAAGCTGACCAAGGCACCAGCGCTGAAAACCACAGAGGTCCGCGGGAGCCCCATCACGAGGGCCTGGGACGACAGCACGGCTGCAGGCGGCACAGGGTCCCAGGCGGTGTCCTCAAACAGAGAAAGGACATCAGGTCAGACCGAGGAAATCTGAGTCGAGCCGTGGCTCCAGTTAATGCAGATGTTCTCCCAAGGGGGGACCTGGTGCCGAGGGCAGGGGACCTGTCTGCGCTAGCTGTGCAGCTTTTCTGTAAATCTGACACTGTTCTACAGCTAAAAGTTGTGGATTTTTTTTTTAACAATGCTGTCTAGATAAAAGATGAAGAATACGATGTAGGGAAGGAGGTGGCAACATTATCTCCTTTTGCGGCTAATGTGATTAAATAGCTAGAAAACTCCAAATAAGAACTATTAAATAATTTTTTAAAAACACAAGACAGACCTAGCACACAGAGCTTGTTTACCAAACACCAATATCCCGTAAAGGGAACCAGGGCTCCTCAGAGAACCAACTGATCCAGGGCGGGGAAAGCACGAGGTGACTCTGGAGGTTCCTGGGTATCAGAAAGGGCGAAAGTGGGGGGCAAGTTCAAAGGTCATAGAAGTCAAACTGCAAGGGCCCCTTATGACCAGAGTAGGAACCACCCTAGTAACAAAGTCGTGATAGTATTTGACTGAAACCCAAAGAATAAAAATCAGTATCCAGACTGGGGCGCGGGTCAGGGAAGAGGAACCCGGGTTCAACCCGACCACCAAAAACAAAGACAAAGAATATTTGCATAGTCGCAAAGTATCTCCCCTAAGATAACTAAGTCATTAAACAGGGGGAGGCGGTCGCCTCACAGAGGAGGGGCGGTCACCTGCCCCGGGCAGGTGGCATTGTGGCCACGCGCTGGAGGCCAGCACCCTGCATCTCACTGGCAACACTGCAGGCCCCGGACGCAGTGCCCCAGAACCCAAGCGCGTCGGCGTCCTCTCATGTGACCCTTGATCCAAACGCTCCAGAAAAACCCAAACCGAGGGTTCCACGAACCAGCTGGCCAGTGTTCTTCAGATGTATCAGAATGAAAGTGGAGGAAGGACTGAGCTGTCACAGACTCGGGAGCCCAGAGAAGAAGGACCCCCAGACGCCCCGGGAGCTCAGGAGGCAGTCTCTGCACTAACTTTGTAAATCTCCGTAAGTCAAAATCATCTCAAAATAGAAAGTGAAGAAAAAAAAAAAAAAAAAAAAAGAAATCCCCACAAAAGAATGACCATTTTCAAAGTGACGGACAACCTCCCTAGCTAAGCCGTATCTGCCCATCAGGTGCCCAGAACGAATGACCAATGAACGCTACTCACCAGCCAGCATCTGGAAGGCATGCAGAGAGCATGGCAGAAATTTTACAAGAAACTGCAGCTTTGAGAAAAAACAGGAATCCTGCGGCTGCATTGAAAAAGATGTGGGTAGGTGCAAAGCTTTACTGCGATCTTGGGTAAGCAGGACCTGCCGCATGGAGTCTTGATCCTTCCGAAGTGAAATTCAGAAAGTTGATGTTATTCAATCAAAATTCAGCAGGGCTTCTTTGGGAAGGGAACTTAACAAGATGATTCTAAAATTTGTCTGGAAGAATATAAACAGGAGGCAGGACAATTCTCAGATTGCTGTGTTTGAATGTGTTAAGATATTCAGCTACAATCATGGAGGCCCTAGGGTGTCGGTATAGATGGGGCAACAGAGCGGACCAGGGAGGGATTACATTGTTCACAGGATGTTAAGAAGTGATCGAAAGTGGCTTTTCAGATCAGTAGGAGGAAAAAAAAGATCATTCAGTATAGGGTAAGGATAACCCAATGACCAACTGGGAAGAAATACAATTAGATGCCTGCTCTACTTCAAAATGTGGCTTGGTCAGAACAAGGTGTAAAGTGTCACTGTTGAAAATTCTAGAAGGGAAGCCTGGATAGTTTTCTGAACTTCGGGTGTGGAAGGCCTTTCTGAGTTCAGAAGGAAATGTGAAAGGCAAAGAAGGCAGAAAAGGCAACTGTAAAGACCAAAAGGATCATAAAGTTAAATAGATCATTGCTTATCCAAAATGCTTGGGACCAGAGGTGTTTTGGAATTCAAACTATTTTTCAGATTTTTCATAGGCATGATGAGCTCACTTGGGGAGCGGCCCTTCTGTGGGTTCCATATACACCTATACACAGGCTGAGGGGACTTTACACATTTTCAGAACACTGCCTCCTGGTCATGAGGTCAGGTGTGGCATCACGCTGGTGCTCAACAACATTCAGACCTTGGATTTTTGGATCAGGGAAGTTCAACCTGTGTACATTGGGAAGTTGTTTTTGGCAATGCACGTGATGAACTAAGGCCTTAATTCTCTAAACTATAAAGAGTTGGTTCAAATATTTGAGATAAAGAAGAGAATGCCCTAATAGAAAAATTGACAAAGGATATGGTGTTAGTTTCCTAGGTCTGCTGTCATAAGGGGTGGGGGGCACCACACTGGGCATATGCCATCTGCATGTCCTGTCCCCTGGAGTCTTCCATCATGGGTATTGTGGGTGGGGATCCCCGGCTGGGGATGGCAAAGGGTGAGTGGGCGACAATCCTTCCGGCATTCCACCTGTTCACCAGTAGGTGTGGCTGGGCTGAGGGTCCTGAGCCCCTGGGGAGAGACAGGCCAAACTGACAGTGGAAATCTGCCTATAGCCTTCCTTCCCCAAGATGTGGCAAACCCAGCATAGGGCAGGGGTGGGGAGAGCAGCCACCGAAGCAGCGGCGGCGCCGCAGCCCCTGAGTCCGCGAGGGGACCTGGAAGTGGATTAATGTGCTTGACAGCCCAGGAGACAAACCTCGGGCAGGGCTTGTGCCCATGCAGTGGACAGAATCCAGGTGCAAATGGCAGGTCCCCAGCTCAGCGGCGGCCCCAGGCCAGGTGCTTAGCCTCCTGAGCACAAGATGAGGTTGTAAGAAATCGCCCGCTGGGTGCTCGGTGGTCAGCAGAGAGCTGCAGATGTGCAGGCTGGGCGCTGGTCAAGTAAGGACATGCACTGCCCTGGAAAGCACAGGGGACCAGAAAGGGGAGGGTGCCTGCCCTGAGGCTCTCACCGGTTAGTGGGGACCTGGGGAAGCCAACAGAGCAGCCAGCAGAGCCACAGCAGAGGCGCAAACCCAGGGGAGGGGCCAAGAGGAGCCTCAGCAGGGTGGGGAGGCCGGGCAAGCCCTGGAGGCTGGGGCGGGTGGGGCTGGCCCAGGGAGGGGTGGGAGGAAAGCGCTGTCCTGCTGGGCTGGGGCTGGGGGCGAGCTGTGGAGAGACCCCTCGACGCAGGTGGGGCGTTTATTCCCGGGGCAGCGCGGGCGGAGGCGGTCGCGTTTCATACTCGCTGCCTGGTTTTTCACTTAACCCGCATCACGGCCCAGCCAGGCGGCCACTCTTATTCCCGCCAGAACAGATTGGAAACCGAGGGCCCCGGGGTTCGACGACTTGCCCCAGGTCACGTGGTGGCCGGTCGTAAGGTTCCCACGGCGTCCCACGACCGGCGAGCCCCTCCTCTCATCTTGGCCCCTCGGGTGTGTGCGCTCGCCGTCCCTCTGGCCATGCCCCGGCCGCCCGCCCGCCACCTCCCACTCTCTTGCTGACCACGAGATACTTTTTCTCAACCGTGGGAGCGACCCGCCCCCCAGGCCGGGAGCCGGGCAGGGCAGGGCGGCATGCTGCTGCCCTCTCGTGGCCGCAGGGCACACTGCAGGCCCGAGGACCTGGAAGGGACCGTGACACCTCAGGCTTCTAGAACAGCGGGAGGGCTGGTGGGGAACAGAAGTAAGGGGTCTTCCCTTCTACCCTTTGCTCTCTGAGGGCTCTCAGTTTTCACCTCTGTAAAATGGGCATGGGTTAAGACCTTCCTGGAATGGCCTTTATGTGAATTTAATAAGCAAGCCCAGGCTTCTCTGGTCCTAGAGAAGTGCTTGGCCGGCAAACCCAGGGGACCTGTGACACACATCTCTTCCTTGTGTGGAGAAAACAGTCGGGTGCAAAGTCCTGCAGAGTCTGCTGACTAGCAGGCGGGCCCTACCCATCAAGGTGCCCCAGCCTGCTGCTCTCCCACCACCTTGGCCTGGGGCTGTTTGAGTCACCACCAAGCAAACACAAGTGACAATAGGAAGCAGGGCGTCTCAAGCAATGGGTCTTAGCTCCCCTACCCCGGAGAGCTGAGAAGCCACCTGGTGGGTCGAGGACTCCTGGCCTCCCTGTCCCCGTACCCCAGCAGTGTATCTGCGCTAGCCTGCTGGGTCTTTGCTGAGGAGCTGCAGCAGAGCCAGGGAGGTGGGCAGCTTGGATTCACATCCCAGCCTGGCTATTTTCTAGCTATATGATCTTGGGTAGGTGACACCTCTGTTCTGAACTGTGTCTCTCTTGGGGGTGATTTTGAGGAATCAGGGTGTTAAGATGGGACTTTCTTCCGGGCTGGGGCTGTAGCTCATGGCAGAGTGCTTGCCTAGCATGTGTGAGGCACTGGGTTTGCTCCTTAGCACTATATAAAAAGTAAAATAAAACAAAGGCATACTGTCCATTTATAATTACAAAAAAAAAATTTAAAATAAGAAGATGGAATTTTCTGCCTCAGTTTTGTCTGAAGAATTGAAAGCCACCCAAAATAGGTGCCCTCCTGCCCAGGCTGCAAACCATATGGGGTGCCCTCGCTCCTCATCGATCTGCCAAACCCCTTCCTAGGCTTTGTCCCAGGTACCTGGACTCTGGATTATCTGCCCAGCAGCACAGAGCCATATGGTGCCCCCAGACTCGTCCCCCCACCAGGTGGACATGGCCCCAGAAGGGAGGGGTGCTCAGGGCTGGGAGTTATTAAGGCTCCAGCACAGAACTCCGAGGAGTCTGGAAGGTTCCTTATGGACCTACCTCCTGGGTATGAAGAGGAGGAACTGTCCAGCCAGGAGGCTGAAGCAATTCCTAACCCCGGCTCCCCAGCCGATAACCCCCCAAACAACACCCCCATCATTTCATTGCCCAGGCTCGAAACTTAAGGTTTTGCCACACTTTCCAGAAGTATAAATATTGTAAATATGTTGCAGGCAGCATGATATTTCCCCATGATCTGGTTTGGAAGTCACTTCCTAAGAACACCCTCTTATACAAACAGGATCACTTGGTCACACCCACAAAAACAGGAGTGATTCCTAGTCTAGGACGGGGGCACACAACTGTGATCCAGCGGCTCGGGAGGCTGAGGCAGGAGGATCAGGAGTTCAAAGCCAGCCTCAGCAAAAATGAGGCACCAAGCAACTCAGTGAGACCCTGTCTCTAAATAAAATACAAAACTGGGCTGGGGATCTGGCTCAGTGGTTGAGTGCCCCTGAGTTCAACCCCGGGACCAAAAGAGAAAAACCCCAAAAACCCAGGAGTAATTCTTAATATCGTCAGAGCCATTTTCAAAGCAAGATACTGTCAGCCAGGATATCTTAGTTTCTTTTTGTCTAGAAAACTCTCTCCACTTTTTTTTTAAATGGCATCCATACGTTGAAGCAAGAGCCATAACTCCTGAGTGGCAGGCTCTGGGCCGGGTCTGCGCGTTCACCCGGGGTCCCACACCTGCTAAGGCTCCACTCCTGTTTGCGTGAGACTTTCCCAGTTTTAGTACTGAAAATCCCATGTCCTGGGAACCCTTCAGTGCCAAGCAAATTGGGGTGGTTGGTGCCCCAACTAGCTCAGCACCCACCCTGAAGCGGGAGAAGCGGATGAAGAAGGACACAGAGCGGCTTGGAGCCTGGCAGGCAAGCACCAGGGAGCTGCGTGCCCCTGGAGTGGGACAGGGTGGCGCATGTGTCTGGTGTGCGCTCTGTGCCCGGTAAGTTCAAGGCCAAGGCTGTGACTGCGGCTGCCTACCTGGCCATGGGACAAGATGGCCTTGCTGGGGTTGGCTGCACTTCCAGAGGATTGGCCAAAGGTCTGCATCCACAGCGATCAGACGCTGTCTGAGCATCGTCCAGAAAGATCTCTTGAGAGAAGGAATCAGCACTTAGAATCTGCCAAATCTACATGATCCCCCGGCACCAAATCCCATCCCTTCTGTCCTCCTCTGCACAGCTCCTGGCTGTTAGAAACAGGAGCAACTGAGCTGGGCGAGCCAGGTGCAGAGAGAGAAGAGGCTCCGCTGTCCTCCTGTGGGTGGCGCCCCGCAAAGCCTGGTCCATTAGAGGAGGGGAGAACCAGGCTTTGCATACACTGGGGAGTTTTTGATCATTAGACTCCACCTGGATTTGTGGGCTTCCTTGCACCTGAGTGACCATGACCGCTGCCCAGGTTTTCACCCAGGTGCTGGCAACAGTGCCTCAGGCCTTGTCCCTGAGGGTCCCCGCGCATCCTGCGGAGTTCCATCAGGGTGCCCGGCCCTCAGCTCAGACCGGACACCCGACCCCAGCTACCATCGACCGAGGTCCTGGTCCATGGGCCCATGTTAAGCTCAGTGGCCTGAGCAGCCCACAGCTGGGTGCTGCGTCTGCACTCCCTCTCTGTCCTAGCCCTGCCTCTTCCCTCTGAACTTGAGGGCCAGCCACCTGGAGCCTGTTTCTTCACCTTGTTCCTCCAGAATTGTGGCCGTAAATGCTAAGCATTCCACACTTGTGTCCAGCCCGGCCATGGCCTCAAGCCTCAGACTGGCCCATGCTGCTCCTCTATCAGAAGCCTGAAAGGATTTCCACCCAAGTTCAAAGTGAGACTCCGAGGCCTACCCCACTGAGCCCAGGATCCTTCCTCTGAGATGTTCTTTAACCCAGCGTGAAATATCTCAGTGAGTCTTCCAGGTGCTCCAGCCAGAAGCTTGGATGTCCTCCATCATCCTCCTCCTCTCAGCCTAGACCTGGCCTTCCCATCCTCTCTACCCTCACAGAGATCCAGAGTCTGTCTGCTGTTCACCATTCTACCACCCTGGCCACCACCACCTTGAACTCAGACCATCACGATGGCTCCTTAGTAGGCCTCTCAATTCCTCTCTGGCCCCTCGGTCTGTGTCCCATGCAGTAGCAAAGAGAACCTGTGAGACAGAAATATATCACTGCTCCCTTGGCACCGGGCCTTCCCTGACTCTGCTGCTCTCTGACCTTGACTTTCTCTGCTCCAGCCACTCCAGGGCCTCACTGTGCCTCAGGGCCTTTGCACTGGCAGAAAGACTTGGGGCTGCTCTTCCTTCAGGCCTGGAACCAACATCACCCTCCTAGTGGGGCCTTCTCATCCCTTGACCCTCTTGTCCTGCTTTATATAGTTTTAGAACAGGTATTGCCCTCTGACTCTCAGAGCAGAGGTGGGCAGATGTTTCTGCAAATAGCTAGAGAGTACTTTAAGCTTCATAGGCCACAGAGCCTCTGCTGCTCCTTAACTTTGCCATCTCAGCGTGAAGACAAGATGGCGCTCTGGGAAAGGCCCTACTTCTCTGATCTTGGTTTCCGTCTCTGTAAAATGTGGTCGTGAGGATTAGGGCTGCGTTAGATTTCTGTGGCTATCTTAACAAATCACCAGGAATCTGGGGGGCTTATGATGCAGGAGTTTCTCTGGTGCTGGAGGCCAGAGGCCAGGCATCAAGGTTTCAGCAGGGCTGCTGTTTCAGTCAGCTGTTTCGCTGCTGTGTCTGAAAGATTCATCCAGAACAATTTTTGGGGAGGAAAAATCTATTTTGGGCTCAGGGTTTCAGAGGTCTTAGTTCATGAGGGCCGGCTCCACTCCTCGGGCTCCAGGTGAGCATCACGGTGGAGGGCGTGGCGGAGGGAAGCAGCTCGTGTCCCCAGGAGGCAGGCCGAGAGGTCTCTGCTCACAGACACAGTGAACACCCAGGGCTGCGCCCGACGCCCACCTCTCCAGCCGCACCCACGCCTCAGCTCCCGCTCAGTTCATCCCAGGGATCGACTCACGGGGGGTTGAGACCGCTCAGCCCAGTCCTTTCTCCTCTGAACCTTCCTGCGTGTCTCACACGGGAGCTTTGGGGACACCTCGCATCCTAGCCATAACAGCTGCCCTCCTTTTGAAGGCTCTGGGGGATCCTTCCTGCCCCTTTCAGATTCTGGTGGCCCAGGTGTTCCTTGACGTATGGGGCATCTTTCTGTCCGTCTCCCCTGCCTTTCTCTGTTGTTGTTTTCTTCTCTTCTCTTCTGTCTTCTTCTTTATGGGGTCTTGCTAATTCACCAGGCTGGCCTTGCAGTCCTTCTGCTTCACCTCCCAAGTCGCTGGGATTACAGGTGTGCGCCACTACACCTGCTTGCCTTTCTTTTATAAGACACCTGTTGGTGGATTCAGGGCCCAGCTGGATAATCCAGGATGATCTCTTCATCTCAAATCTTTACCTTAATCCCACTGCAGAGACCCTTTTCCAAACACATTCATATTCACAGGTTCCAGGGACTAGGATGTGGATATCTTTTTGGGGCCACCACTACAGGTGTTCTGCATGTCCCAATCTGCAGAGAAAAAATAAAGCTGCAGAGTGAACCAGGGGCTCCCATGACCTGTCCAAGGCCGCCTGCCCCCAGAGGTCAGCTGACAGCTAGTGGGATGACCAGGAAGGCCAAACAACTGGCTGCAGAGTCACCAGGGATAGATGAAGCAGGGGTGGCTGCCGAGGGGGTGCCTGGTGCGTCCCCATCTCAGGCACACACTAATCACAGTTTTTGTGGATGCAGTGCTTTTACAAGTCCTATTACAGGTTCGCATCAACACCGGGATCAGATCGGGAGTTGAGCAGATGAGACCTTTACCACATCGTGAGGAGGCCCAGGGCGGTGGAAGTCTAGCCTGGGCCTTCACACCACCGCTGCCGTGCAGCCGCCAGCCCAGCCTCCCGCTGCCCCTCACCGTGCATGGTGGGTGCCTCCTCTTGCCTGTTCCTGCCACAGGGTTGCAGGGAGGTGGTGCCCACTGCAGGCTAGGCGGGATGGGGGGTCAACGGGCATCTCACTGGGGCCTCCGCCAAGCTGTCCCTGGGAGGTTGCTGCCGCTGGGGACCAAGGCACACCTCTGCCCGCCACTGTCAGTTTGCCAGCGGGAGGGGCTCCTGTGCCCGGAATAACTTTCCCAAGTCAGCGTGTTCCAGCTTGGGAGGGGACCCAGAAGGCGCTTTTCACCATGTGTCACGGGCCGAGACATCCTCTGATGGGCCCTGCAGGCACCCCGGCTGAGCCCCTGTCCCCGGAAACGATTAGACAGGACAGGTGCTGGGCCCTCATGACCCCCAGGCTGGAGCTGGCGGCTGAGGAATGAACAGAGAGTGCTCCAAGCACCAGGCCTGGGAGAAGCTCGCAGCCTCCTCGGGAAGTGGAGGCTTAGCACATTCTCTGGTTGCTCATTACGTTACTGAAGTGTCTAAAAATGACTGTCCTCCTGATGTCAGAATCCTACAGAATGAAATAGCGATGAGTTCTAGTGAGTTCTTTGCAAACGACTTTTCTGGAAGTTCTGAGTGGAGTCAGGCAAACTGCGGTCCGGTGCTCATGTGCTTGGCAACCCAGGGTCCAGTCCCCTCCCTCCCTGGGGGTCTCTGATAGCCCCTTCTTGATGTCTATTTTTTTTTTTTTTTTGAAATTCTTGGCACATTTTCCTTGTGATTGTTGGCACAACTGGCTGTAAGCTCTTCAGCATCTCCTCTGCCTTCCTGATTTAGAATCTGGACCTGAACTTTGGACCAGTTGCTGTAGTGTGTCCGGCAGAGCATTATGGCAGGCAGGCCACTTGGGTCTCTCCCTCTCCTCACAGCCAAGGTCCTTAGCAAGTCCCATCAGCTCTTCCTGTAGAAGCCTGACCCCAGCTCCTCCAGGGGCCACCTCTCATGGCTCCTACCATCCTGCCCACCTGCTGACCTGTCCTCATGTCCTCCTGATTGTCCCATCCCCACTTGACAGCCAGAGTACTACTTTTAGAAGTGGAAAACAGATCTTTTCATTTATTTGTTCTTCCTACAAATACTTATCAAGCACCTATTTCGTGCCAGGCCCTGGTCTGGGCACAGGAAACACCACAGGGAACATAACAAACACAGATCTCTGTTCTCCTGGAGCCTCCACCCTAGCAGAGGGAAGAGAGTACACAGCAGCCTGTCAGATGGTATTGGTGCAAAACAGAAGAGCAAAGCAGAGACCAGGCAGGCAGTAGTGGCAAGGGTGGGTGGTGGAGGGTGTGGCTTGCAACTTCTCCAATGGAGGCCTTCAGGGAAGGCCTGGCTAAGAACCTGAAGAGGTCAGGAAGTGAGACAGGTGGATAAGTAGGACAAAAGAGTCCCAGCAGAGAGAACAGCAAGTAAAAATGCCCTGAGGCAGGAGTGTGGCTTGTGTTGAGGACCAGGACGTTCTCTGGCTTCAGCAGGTGAAGTGGAGGAGGGAGGGGGACAATGGAGGGAAGAGGTAAAGGAAGAGGTCTAGCCTTCCACCCCACCTCCAGCTTCTGCAGTCAATGGAGTGGTCTAGCCTTCCACCCCAAGCCCAGCAGCCAGGATCTTGCCCTGGGGCCTTCATCTTGGGTTTTCTCTGCCTGATTATTCCTCTAAGCACAAAGCTCCTGGTCCCCAACTGTCCTCAGTCAGAACACCCTTTCTTTTTTTGTTTTTATTTTAATTTTTTTAGTTGTAGATGGGCATGACACATTTATTTATTTGTTTATTTTTATTTGGTGCTGAGAATCGAACCCAGTGCCTTGCAAGTGCTCGCTCTACCATGGAGCCATGACCCCAGCCCCAGAACACCTTTCTTTCATAGTTTTCTTCAGGGTGTTAATGAAGCTGTTGTTTATTTTTTCGGTATCACTTCATTTCATCTATTTTTGTTTCCCATAGTAGTGTGTGAACCCCATGAGTGCAGAGACCTCTGCCTGACCAGTGGCTTTTGATGTTGTCCCCAGCACACTGCTCACGTGAGGCACTGCCAGCCCTGCATTTCTTTTTTGAGTGGGTGAAGAACGCCAGGAGGGTTCACCTAGACCTGCATCAGGCCCCGAGGTCCTAGGAAACAGCAGACCCAGGCTTTGAAGTTGGGCCCACTGGTTCTGCAGCCCCTCTGGGCGCCCCCGGCTCTGCCAGGGTGATTTGTCCCTCCTAGCCCCTCACGCCCTGGTGCTGGGGTGGGCACAGAGATGCCGGGAGCCCTCTGCCTGCTTGCTGAGGGGACTTCTGCGGGCAGGGGCTTCTCCCTTGGCCTGCCCCGGACACCCGCAGGGCGGCGTGCCTACGGCTGGTCTCTTGGTATCAAAACAGCTAGAGTGGAGGGCCTGCCCTCAGTTCAGAAGCCACCCTTCGAGCTGACCCCACTCCCGCCGCTCCAGCTTTCTCCACTGGTCTCTGGTCTGCAGCCTTCCTCTGTCCTCCCCGAGTGAGGACAGGTGTGGCGGCCCCCTCCTCCCTCCCGGGACCCTGCCCAGCTCGGGTGGCAGCGGTCGCCGGAAAGCGCGCAGACCTGGCGCGGGGCCCGGACTCCCGGCCCCGGGGAGCCTGGTCGAGGGCCCTGAGCGACCCCGCCTCGCCCCGTGCCTCAGTTTCCCCACTCGCGGGGCCGGGAACTCGCGGTGGCTCTACAGGTGACACACCTGCTTCCGGGACCCGCCAGGCCTGGCGGGAGAACGCCGGGCGGCCGGCCTGCGGGGCGGCGCGGGGCGGGGGCGCGGGCGGGGGCGGCGCGGCGGGCGGCGCGGCGTCTGGCCCGGGAGGCTCCGGGGGGCGCCCGCGGGAGGGCGCGGCCGGCGCGGGGGGCGCGGGCGGCGGCGGCGGGGGGCGGAGACCGGCGCGGCTTCCGCTCCCGCGCGCCCTGCTCCCTCCTCCCCCGCCGTCCTGGTCCGCGGCGCCCGAGGGGGAGGCGGGAGGCGCCGGGAGCCGCGCGAGGAGCCGCCGCCGCCGCGCCATGGAGCCCGAGTGAGCGCGCGCGGGCCCGTCCGGCCGCCGGACAACATGGACGCGGCGCCGCCCCGGCCGCCGCCGCCGCCGCTGCTGCTGCTGGCGCTGTGCTGCAGCCTGGCCCCCGCCGCGGGTAGGGGGGCGCGCCGCGCGGGGGGCGGCGGGCGCGGGCCGCGCGGACAATGGCCCGGGCGCCCCGGCGGCCAAGTGCGCGGGCGCGCGCCGCCGCCGCGGAAGCGACTTGGCGAGTTGGGGGCGAGTTGGGGCGCGCGCCGCGAACCCCTCCGCCCCGGGCCGCGCGCGGGCCCTTTGTCTGGACCTCCCGGGCCCTCCCCGGGGACGCGGCGTCCCGGGCCGGCGAGCGGGGCGCGGGTGGGCACCGAGCCCGCCAGCCGCCAGGTGCGGCGCGGGCGGGTCCTCACCTGCCCGCGGCCCGGGCGCGCTCGGAAGGCGCCCGCGGGCACTGGGGCCGCGGGGCAGCGCGGCGGTGCGGGGAGCGGGTGGCCGGGGCGGGCGCAGCGCCGGGACTTTCGGCCGCGAGGCGGGCCTGGCCTGTCGGGAACTGCTCGGGGAACTCTGTCGGGAGCCTGCTTCCAGCGGCCGCGCGGCCTGCCAGCTCCGAGGACGGATTTAAGTTGCTGCGAGAAAGTTCGGAGCCCTGGCGCGGGGCGGCTGCCCTTTTGAACCTCGTGGCTGTCGGTTTCCAAATGGAATGACACCTGCCAGGTGCCCACACTACCCGAATGACCCATCTGGCCACCGGGGCCCCAAATGGTGGTAAACGGTGCCCAGCCCCAGGGCTGGCTGCGTGGGGTGACGTGGTCCCAGAGTGCGGGGGTGTGGGGAGGTGTGCCCCTGCCTCAGTTGTCCCCACTGGTGGGCGAGGTGGCAGGCTGGGGAACTGTCTCTCACTTTTGGCGTGTCCCGAGGGGTGGAGTTGAGGTCGGGAGGATTTGGGAAACCTAAGCAGTTGGAAAGGCTACACATGTTCTTTTAATTTGGAGATTGCCATGTGGTTTTTGAAGCAAGCCTTTTGCTACCTAAATCATTCTAATTCATGTGCATGTTTTGTTTTTCTGGAATGTGGCTGTCCAAGTGAACACAGCCAGAAAGTGCCTGTGCACACCTGGGGTTCTGCTGGTGGCGGTTTAGGGTTGTGGGGGGAGCCTCAGGTCTCTTTGTCTGGGCTTCATCGAGGCCAACAGCTGTCTCTGAATATTTCCAGTGTGGCCACTGCAGGGGCTGGCTCTAAATCTGTGCTCACATGCCCTGTGCGGCAGCCCCTCCATGGAGGTTTGGGGGGTGGCCAGGAGCAGGGAGAGCTGGGCACTAGTTTGCTCCAGCCGGCCTGGTTCCCAGAGCAAGCCTGGAGTTCCCTGGGAGTCGCACCCCGAATTTCTCCTTCCTGGGAATGGTGTTTACATTTTTGGGCCCGGTCTGGTGCTAGCAAAACAAGGTGAAGCCAAAACAATGATGCTCTGGATAGCTCAGGCCAGCGCTGCTCCTTTTCTTTCCGGAAATGCCTGGGTCACAGCGGCAGAAGGGGTTCTTTGGGAAGCTGTTTGTTTTAAAGGTGGGGTTTCTAAGCCGGCTGCGTGCTTTTCACCTCATTGCAGTTTTGGATTTCCTGTGCGTTTTGGGGTGATGTTACCAGGACCGAAAGCCGGTGGGCGTGTGATCTGACACCCAAAGGAGAAAGAATCACATCTGTGGAGTTCAGTTGTATGTGAGGCACAAAGTAGAGTTGATGGTTTTAACATTAGGAAGCCAGGCCTGGGGACGCCAGCTAAGTAGTCATCAGCCCTCAGATGGAAGGGACAGGCGAATCTTGTGTGGCACCATCTTGACTGTTCCCCCTGGCTGTGCCTGATTCTCTGTGTGCTCCGTGAGGCCTGGAGCGAAGGCAGCAAGTCGACACCTAATTATTTTTCCCGATTGTTTCCTGTTGCAGTCCGAAGCTGTGAGCCCACGGAAGTGCTTTGTTCTAGTGGGCCCTGTGCGGGGCCAGCGGCGTTCCCCGCTCTGCAGCCCGGGCCTCCCTCCCCTGGGCCACAGCACTTGTTCAGGTTTCTACAGATGCTCACTGTCGCCCACCACCAGCAGGACGGGCAGGTGTTGGTAACTAAATGCTGTGCGGAGTTTCCTCCAAAGCAGGGGCCCTGAGCCTTGCACCCTCTGGTCCAAGAAATTACCTGGTGAAGCTGAACGATGCGCATGTGTACCCGCTTCTCTGGGGAGTCTCCCTCAGGGTTCCCATCATACTTAGAACCAGTTTAATTTTGGCTACAGTGTATCACTGCTCAGGCATTCAGCAGAATTCACACATGGGGGTGGAGTGGGGTGCAGTCAGGTGAGGGCTGGCCATCTCTGCCTTGTCCAGGGGCTGCCAGGGCTGGCGAGAGGAGGGGGTTCTGGGATCAGGCCAGCCTGGGATCACATGCTCAGGTGCTGTTTGACTTGGGTGGCTTACTTAACCTCTCTGTGTCTAGTAGCCTTACCTGGGCGCCTCCTCTCCCAGGTGGTGGGGAGCGTTAGTGCTGTGTGGGACTCTTGGTGCCACCCCTGGCCCAGGTGAGGGATGGTGGTGGCAGCAACTTCAGTTGTGTGACGGGGTCCGTGGTCTTTCTGGAAGGTCCAGAGGCCATTAGGACAATCTGGATTTTTCTTCTGTGTGCAGCCTTGGATATCAGGCCACTGACTGACTAGTTGCTGCAGCACCTGTAGGGGGTTCAGGAAGTAGGCAGTGTGGACAGTCCTGGTGCCTAGCATCTCGTTCTAGCCTTGCCTTTGCCCTGGTAGAAGCTTGGGCAGCTGGTCCACCTCTGCATGCCTTGGTTTTCTCTCTGTAACCTGGGAGACTGGTCCTTCCTGGGCTCTCCCTGGGTCACGTGGGCCTAGAAACAGGAGCTGACCCTCAGTATGGGAGCTTGGGCCCTCCCCCAGTGCATCCTGCCAGGGTCCACCGCTCCGGGGCCTGGTGAAGAGTCAGCTCACGCAGTGGACTGGGTGTGACTCAGTGCGAAGATGCAGCTGGAGTTGGGGCCAGTCTAAGTGAGGAGTGGAACTGATATCTATAAAATTGAGATGAAACTTACGTAATATGAAATTAACCATTTCCATGTGTACAATTCCATCATTTGGCAAATTCACAGCATTTATAATCATCATTTCCGTTAGGTTCTATTTCCATCACCCCAAAAGAAAACCCCGTACCCATTATACCATGGTTTTCTATAGCCCTCTGCAGCCCTTCAGCATTCTGTCTGTGCATTTGCCTGTTCTGGATAATTCAATATATATGCATCTGTGTATATGTATATGTATATATGTGTGTATATATATATATTTATTTTTTATTTTTTATTTTTTTTTGAGATGGGTTCCCACTGTGCCATCCAGGCTAGTCTTAAACTCCTGGGTTCAAGTGATCCTACTGCCTCAACCTCCCAGAGTAGCTGAGACTATAGGTGCACACCGTGGAGCCCCGCTGCATTCTCCATAAATGGATCCTGCTGCACATGGTTTTGTGTCTGACTTCTTTATTTAGCACAGTGTTCTGTGGCCTGCATTGGTATTTCATTCCTTTTGATGGCTGAATAATATTCTGTCCTATGGGCAGACTACGTTTTGCTTATTCCTCATCTCTTGGCTGAATTGATCTTGGTGTTTCTAGCAGCAGCATGAACTGGGGACGGGCGCCTTAGTGGAGTAGGACAGGGGCAGGATCCTCCTGCTGAGATTCAGAGATGTGACGGGCCGCGGGAACAAGCTGGAGAGCCAGTGCTGGCCCCTGAGGAGGAGGAGGACCCTGGTGCCTGGGCCCTGAGGAGCACTGGGAGGGTGTGAGGAGTACTCGGCCTCGTTTCTTGGAAACCCCAAGAAGCTGGACCCGGTGAGGGAGGCCCCAGGGCCGTCACTTAGTGCACACTCAAAAGGGGGCGTGTGGCAGGGCGGCCCTGGGCAGTGGAGGTGGCTGGCTCCGCGTCTCCGCCCTCTTCACACGTTGTTCAGTGGCCTGTGGGCTCTGAGCCAGCCGCCCTGTGGGGTGTCCCGGGGCAGCAGGAGCCCAGCCTGATGGGTGGAGGCAGCTGTGGCTGCAGCCCCCGTGGGCAGGCCTGCTCGCCGCCTGCTCCTTGGCCCTGGAGAGCCACTGTCTGCGCTCGGCCCTACTTCCCTCCTCCGCAGAGTTGGGGTTCAGTGAGTGGGTGCTGGGGGTGGGGACGTAGGCCCCTTCTCTCACAGGCCACCATGGGAAAGAGAGCCTGTCCTGTGTCTGGGTTTCCTTTGAAAGGGGCCCTGAGAGCATGATGGGGAGCCAGAGTCCCCAGTGCCCTCGTCCAGGTGGGGACCCGGTGGAGGGTCAAGGTGTTTGGGGGTCTGAGCTGGGAAGGGTTGGCCCCCCACGGGTGGCTGGAGCTGCATGCCAGGGGCAGAGCCGGATGTCCTCTGGGTGAGTGGGGCCTGCTCTCTGGGCAGGAGCTGGAGGTCCCCGTACCCCTGTGTGGATGAGGCCACCCTGGCCCCGGTGGCAGGTGCACCGTGGTTCCTGCCTGTTGCTGAGCCCCGAGAGCTCGTCTTTGGCTCCAGGTCTGGCCTGGTGCCCTGCTCATCCTGCTGTGCCGCCGCCTCCTGGCATTTGCTGTCAGTTTGCCACGATGCAAACTGGGAGGGGGCAAACGGTTCACCCAGGGAGGAGAGAGGCCTTAACTTCCGGGTGTCCCAGGTGTCCCCTGAAGAATTCAGGGGTGGCTCCTCTCCCAGGCAGTTGCCTGGCAAGGGTGGGGCGCACAGAGCTGTGCCTGTCACCACAGGAGCCATGGGGCCCCCACGGGCCTGGTGCTCCACCACCATCTCCCCCGAGGACCCCAGGGAGTACCCCAGTGTCCATATTAGTAAAACAGCCAGTTGACCCCAGTCTGCGAGGCTGTCTCAGACCTGAGGTCGTATGGGTCTCTTCCCTCACAGCCTGAGGACTCTGGACCGTTTGGGATGGGATGTCCCCTAGGAGGCACCCCTTCTGCTGTCCTCCATGGCCCGGCCGCTCTTGCTCTGTTCCTGGGTCCCCAAGGCTGCCTGGCTCCTCTGGGACCCTCCTGTCTCAGGTCTGGCTTGTCACCTCCCAGTCCTCTGGTTCCAGCCTGTCTCTGAAGTTCCAGCACCTGGGTCCCCACCAGCACCTGGGCTGTCCTGCAGAACTTGTCCTCTTCCTGGGACCGGGGACACAGAGACAGGCAGCCTCCAGGGGGCTGTCCTGGGTGAGGGGTGGCCTGCACAGCTGGCCTGGGCCTGAGCTCTGCCCTCCCACGGTACCCCCATCCCCACAGCCTGTGGGCGAGCCAGGACTGCACCCCGAGTCCCTGCACCCGAGTCCTGTGGCCACACTGTGCCTGCTGCCGGGGGGGCCCAGCCAGCGCTGAAGTCCCACCCCAGGCCTCTGTTGGTGGTCAGAGTGGCCCAGTGGGACTGAGGCTGGGTGGCCCTCTGGTGCAGGTCCTGCCACCGCTGCCCCGTGACTGGCGCACCTCACGGCAGCTCCTGTGCAGCACGTGGCTATGTGAGCGCCGAGGGTCCGTCCAGCCTGGCTGTGTGGTCTCCCTTGACCTCTGCTCCTGCAGCCGCGCCGTGCTGCTCGCCAAGGGGCCTCCGGGGCTGCCTGGCTGGCTGCCCGTGCTGCACCGTCGCTGGGTTTCTGGGTGCTTGGCCACATGGGGTCCGCCTAGCGCCATGCTGGAAGTGGTCCCCGGTGCCGAGGCCTGGAACGATGCCCGCGACCCTCTCCTGCCTGCCCTGGCACAGGCCCGCCTGCCGCGGGCTCCTGGAGGGGCAGGTCTCGCTCCGGCGTTTCCCATGGTGCCAGGCAGCTGGAATTCCCAGCGGGGGCGCTGCCAGGTGGTTTTCAGGCTCTGGGGAAGCCCGCTGTCCTGCGAGTTTGCCCTCCCTTCCCCGCCTGAGACACGTCCAGGTGTTGGTGGCGATGGGATCTGGGCCCCTCGGCACACGCACTGCTGCTGAGCCGCAGCCCCAGCCCCTTGACGGATGCACCTTCAGTAGAACTACTCTCGAAATCTCAGAAATACAACATGAAAGTGGCCTTTTTGACCATTTTTCGGTGTGCAGTTCAGTGGCACATGGGCATTCTCAGTGTCCTGGGGTCACCACTCTTTTCGGGTTTTTTCCATCACCCCAAACGGAAGCCTCATGCCCACCAGGCAGTCGCTCTCCATCTCCTGCCCCCAGACCCCTGGCAACTCCGTTCTGCTTCCCATCGCTGTGATTTGCCTGGTGCGGTCCCTCCTGTCGGTGGGACCACACGCCTGCCTGGCTCGTTTACCTAGGTTCGAGCACGGACATTCGGCAGCATTTTAGAGCCTTGTCTGAGCGGCAGCAGGTGTTGGGGTTTCCTTTTTCAAGGCTGAATGATACTCCATTGTGAGGCTGCACCACGTGTGGCACATCCGTTTGTCCCTTGCCCTCCGTCGTTTCTGCCCCAGCTATGGTGAGTGCTGCTGCTGTGGCCACAGCGTGCAAGAGCCTGCTCGCCTCACTGCTTCCTCTTCTGGGTGCACCCAGAAGCGGAGCTGCTGAGCCCCATGGGAATTCCGTGTTGGCTGTTCCAGGAGCTGCCCAACCCTGCGTGGGAGCCCTGGTTCCTCCAGTCTGGGCAGTGCTTGCTATTTGCCATTTTTTTAAAAAATATTTTTTTTAGATGTTGATGGAGCTTTATTTTATTCATTTATTTGTATGTGGTGCTGAGGATTGAACCCAGGGCCTCACACATGCCAGGCAAGTGCTCTACCACTGAGCCACAACTCTGGCCCCTGTTTGCCACATTTTAGTACCATCCTGGCCACCGTAGTGTTTGGTGCAGTGTACTGTGGTTTGGGTCTGTGCTTCCTTCGTGAGGCTGAGCATCTTTGCTTGTGCTTTTTGGCCACTTTGTTTTACAAATACACTTTTTTTTTTTAATGAGGAATTGAACCCAGGGAGGCTTAACCACTGAGCCCTTTTTACTATTTATTTTGAGACAGGGTCTTGCTCAGTTGCTTAGAGCCTTACTAAATGGCTGAGGCTGCCTTCAAACCTGTTATCCTCCTGCCTCGTATTTTTAAAATGCAAGACATACATACATGAGAACACGTAGACGTTAACATGATCATATGTGGTTACATGTATAAGCCATGTATAAGGCCTCTTTCTGTGGAGACAAGCGTGCGTGCCTATTGCCTGCTTTCTTTCTCCCCTTAGAGGTGAGCAGACCTGTGGTGTCCTCAGCGTGCCGTGCTGTTTTGAATGTGCACTCGGTTTTACGTAAATGTAGTCACTCCCGCTTGCTAGTGTGTTCTAAACATTCTCCGTGACCTTACTTCTCTTTGTTCTTGTTGAAAGCCAAGTGGTGTTTTCTGGTGCAGGGGCCCCTATCCTGTGGTACCCCATGGAGGGTGGTGAGTGCCTCAGGCTTCCTTGCTGTGTCAGGGCGAGGCAGGGAGCACCCTTGCTGGTGCAGACTGACGTTTTTGTAGGATATATTCTTTGTCAAAGTGTATCCATTTAGGATTTTTTTTTTCAAGACTGACACATTCTTTCAAAAAGGCTGCACCAATTTATACCAGAAGACGCATCAATGAAAATATAGGCCTTACTGTGTCCTCTCCCATGCTGGCAGATTTTTTTTTTTTTTTAATTAGCATCAGTTTGGTTTAAAATTTTAACATTTTGATTTGCACTTGCCTCATTACCAAGGCCATTTGTATTTATTTTTTTGCAAATTGCCTACTCTCATCCTTGGTCTATGTTTCTGTTGAGTTTATCTTTTTCTTATTGATCTGTAAGAACTTTTTATTTAGTGAGGACATTAATTCTTTGCTATATTTGTTCCAGGTTTTCCTTCTGGTCTATAGCTAGTCCTTAATCTTTTTTTCCGGTGACCTATTATAAAGATATTAAAAAGTTTCATATAATCAAAACTCTTAAAATCGTGTCCTTTATGACTGGCTTGCATGTATTATTACTCTGTACCCAGATTATTGATCCATGCCTCTTTATTTTCTTCTAGGACTACTACTGCTACCATTATTATTACTTTATGTTTTATGTTCACATGTCAATGCTGGCTGATTTCGTGTATGGTGTGAGGTAGGGATCAAGCCATTGGATAGGGAATTGCCCAGCACCTCGATGGAATGGCCCCATCTGTCCCCATTCATTCAAAATGCCACCTTTTGTGTGGGGTGCCCCAGGTACCTGGCTGCAGGTCCTGGACCCTCCTGTCTCCTTGCCTGTTTCTTTCTGTCCAGTTTTACCCTCTGTACCATTAGAATGTATTTTGAGATCTTGTGCAAACTTCTTCTTCATTGTTCTTTTCAAAAACTGCATTGACTCTTTGCATATTTTCTCTTTCATGAGAAACTGAAGAGTCAGCCTGTCAGGATCTGTCTTTTGATCTTTGCTCTGGGGCCAATGGTGACCTCCGCCAGGTGTCTGAGGGCTGGGTTTCAAGTGGTTTCCGCTAGCGAGCCAGTTCCTGGCTGTGGACATCAGTTCATCTGCCACCTGCATACGAGCTGGTCTTGACGGTGGTGGTTTCTCTTGGGCTCTGCACGCTTTCCAGCTGCCGGGGAGCCAGAGAGGCCCCTGCCACAGCCCTGCTTAGCCTGCTCAGGAACTGGCCCCCGTGCAAACTAATTTCAGCCTTAGCCCGAAGGCAGATATAATTACTGAGTAAATTATTGCTCTCCTCCCTAGCTCGTTCCAGAATACAATGTGAGCACCTTTAGTTCCTTCCCTGGGCTGCACCCCCCTATTAGCCCAGATCAGGAGGCGGTACCTGCCTGGCAGAGCTCTCAGGAAATTGCTCAATGGGCATTAACAGCTGCCTGAGTGTGTGGCCCTGGCCAGAACTCACCAGCCTGGGTGCCCTCCAGTCTTGGTCCCCTCTCCAGGCAGCTGCTGCCACCTTGGATCCCCTGGGAAGGGCAGGCGGTCTCTGTGACAGAGCTGAAATTCAGTGAGCTCACTGGGGCCAGGTGGTTTTAGAGCGGGAGGGGTTTTAGAGCTTGCTTCTGTGGGTGAAGCCGTTCTTCCACCTTCCTCCAGCCAAACTTAGTTTCTTTTTTAGTTTTCTTTCTTGGATGTTGATAGAACTTTATTTTATTCATTTGTTTATATGCAGTGCTGAGAATTGAGCCCAGTGCCTCACTCATGCGAGGCAAGCACTTTATCACCGAGCCTCAACCCTAGCCCCGCTGGATGGGGAGGGGGCGGGTGTGGCCCTGCTCGCCTTGCTCAAGTGGGAACTTCGGAGTTGACTTCATTTCTGCCCCTCTCCAAGCCTGGACCCCCTGGGTTCTGAGTTTCACCCATAGGCCTCACATTTCATGTTTAGTGAATGACAAGATTTGGAGTGGATGACATCAGATTTAGTTGGTCTTCTTGCTTTCCTGAACCTTCTCCATGTCTGTTTATCTTATACTCTGGCCAGAATTAATTTTCTAGAACTAGTTTTCACAGCATTCTTCCCTTTCTCAAGAAATGATACCAATTCTCTAACATCCAAAGTTGGGTCTTTTTGGCCAGGCTGGCCTTTCCCATCCTCCAGTCAGATTCTCTCTGCAGAGTCCAGAACATTCTGTGGTCTGCCTGCCCTGGGAGGGCCTAGGGACTAGGGGCAGTCTTCACGCCATCTTCTGCCTCTGGCACAGTATCTGGGTGGGTGTCTGGGTGACTGGGAGCAGATCGGATCAACTTTGCCTGCACTGGCCCCATTGGGCAGCCTCCCACGCTCCCCATGTCCAGCTCAGCTGTGTTTCCCAGACTGACACACCTGTCCTGCTATGTGGCAGAGGCTCCCATGGCCAGTGTGGAGACCCCCTTCCCTGCAGTAAGAGCCCGTGCTTCTGTGTGCTGGACTCAGGGCCTGCAGTGACCAGCTGTTTCACTGTGAGCCCAGTGCCCTCCCAGTGGCCTTGACCCTGAAGTCCTGTATTTGGGTGATTGACATTGTGTAGCACAAGACCCCAAAATGTCACAATGGAACTCAACGCCTGCGTCCTTCATTCCACACTTTTATCATTAAAAAAAAAAAAACAAAAAACCAAAAAACCCTCAAACTTTTATGTGAGCATTTTTAATTGTGGAAAAATAAAATGAACCATGAATTTTTAAGCTGAAAAAAATTGGTGCTTATGAGTTAAAACTACAGAGTAGGTGGCTGAGTGGGGGACGTTTTTAGTGGGGGGATTTAGGCGCCTGTGCACCCGCTCTGGTCTCATGTCACTGCTCAGGGCCGTGCGCCTTTGCTGCGGGCTGGTGTCTGGGAGGCGGCCCTGCCTCAGCCACTCCTTCAGGACACTTGCACTGCCGTGGCCTCTGCAGCCCTGGGCCTCACCTGCTACCTTGCTGCCCTGCCAAGGAAGCAGAGCTGGGTCTGCTGGTGGCCAGCACATGTGGCCGTGGGGTGTGTGCTGGCTTTGGTGGCGTTACCTGTTTCTGCCGCCTCAGAGCTGAGAGGCTGCACGTGTGGGTGACTCGGGTCTGTAACCTGTGTTTCCATGCAGACTGGTGACCACACGGCTGGGGCTGGAACCTCTGGCAACAGTCTGGATGTCACAGGGCTTGTGCCAGGGTCCCCGGGGACCCAATGGACTGGGATGAGGAGAGCCATGCCAGGGAGGCTTGGGCAGGCAGGGCCTGTGGGCTCCTGACACTGCCTTACGGGGCAGTTTCCGCTGGGCCTGTGCAGTGTTGAAACCCCCTTGGTGCCAGAGCACCTTTGTGGCCCTGGGCTAGGAGGGCGAGGTAAGGTCTGCCATGGGTGCGGCAGGGCTGGCTGCCGGGGTGGCATGGGGTGGGCACAAGGCTCTCTTCTCCAGGATCCAGGAGCCCTGGGCAGTGCTTTGCAGGTGGACGGGGCTCCTGCGCCTCACGGTCCTGTTCTGGGGGCTGCAGACCTGCCTGGAGTTTCCTCTGGACTGGCGGAGGCCTCCAGGTGCCCCGTCTCCCCAGGAGGAGACGTGACCCAGGGTGGGACCATCAGGCCCACTTGTCCCAACCTCGGGGCACACAGCGTACCTAAGGGATCTTGTTAGAAAACCACCTGCCTAAGGATCTCTGGCCTTTGGACAGTGCCCTGATCCCACCACAGTGAGGGCTGCCGGGCTCCTGGGGGCAGGATCTTAGGGTGGGGTCTCAGGCGGGGAGGCCGGTCAGCGTTTGCCAGGCTTCTCTAGCTTGGGCAGCAGAGCAGGAGTAGTTGGGAGGGTCAGTTAGCAAGGTCAGTGAGGAGCTCACTGCCATCCGGATTCCCCGAGTTTCTCTGGGGAGAGGGAGCCCATGTAGTTGGGTGACCCCCGCTCTTCCCAGGTGCAAAGAGGACAGGTGGGCCGTGTGCCTCTCTTGCCTGCTCACGGTACTTACAGCCAGTGTGGTCACCAGCGGATGCTGCAGAAGGCCACCCTTCTGTGGCACAGGTGGCTGGGTATGTGCATCTGTCCAGCGGCCTGGTCCGTGCTGGCCTCTGAGCAGAGGCTGCTGTCTCAGGCACCCCTGGGCCAAGGACACTCTGCTCCCCCACATTTGATGTGAAGAGCTGAGAGGGTAGCAGGAAGCCCTGGTCCTGGTCTGCCCAGCCTTGGCCTGGGAGCTGGGGGGCATGCACCGTCCCCCACCTGTCCTGCTGACTCATGTTCCTGCTGCATGCTCAGCTTCCTGGTATCTGACAAGCCTGTCAGTCTCTGGGCCTCAATGTCCTGAGATGGTGGGATACTCATCACGCTGCCCCGCCTGCGGCCCCAGCGCGTCAGGAGGCCTGGGGAGCGGTGTGTGGCAGCGCGGGCACTCATCCTTAGCTACTGCGATTATTGTTGCCTCCGTAACTGTACCAGCAGGTAGGCCCCGGGGGTTCTAGGCTCAGGTACACCTGCAACCGACAGTCGTTCCCCAGAAACCTTCCATGCTCTGCTCGGCGACCTCTGTGCACTGGTTTGGTTGGAAGGTAGCAGGACGGGTTGTGGGACCCACATGATCTGTCCAGTACTGATCTGAGTCCTCGCCCAGGTGGACTTGGCATTTATTTTGTGGTGGGAGCCGTGGTGGGGTGGGCTGGGGGCCCTGGGGAGTGGGAGTAGGGATCTGGGGTCCCACTGTCCGGGGGCCTCTGCTCTGCCGGGGTGTGCGGGAGCTGGCCATCCTCTGGCTCTGTCCTTGGGGAAGCTGCTGGGGAGACCCTGCCCTGCTGCTGCTCTTCTTCAGACAACCTTCCCGGGAACCGTGTGGAGCCAGCGAGGCGGAGTCCCAGTCGGCCATGGGTGGCTGACTGGCTCCCCTCTGGTGGGCTTCCTGAAACCAGTGGCCCTTTCTAGTTTGCCCGCATTGGTTGGCCAGCTTGCCCTTCCCCTCCCCATCTGGCTAGTTTCCCCAGGGTCTTCACCAAGACCCCTGCTTGATTTGGCTTCTGAGGCCATGGGTTGCAGATGGTCAGTGCCTTTCCCCTGGGAGACACTCTGTGGTTAGCAAGGGAGGCCGCTCTGCAGCCCGTGTGCCAGGCTGAGTCTCGACAGTGGTAGGTGGAGCTTACCGTCCTCTCTGCTACAGCCTGCTGTGGCTCCCCGCTGCCTGCGGTCAGATGAGAGCAAATCCTTGCTGAAGCCCTGAGCTGCTGGCCCTCCAGCTCCAAACCTAGATGGGACTGGCCAGCCTCCTTCTTAGGCTTTTTTTTTCAGTTGTCAGGGGAACTTTATTTTATTTGTATTTATGTGGTGCTGAGAATCGAACCTGGTGCCTCCTACATGCCAGGCAAGCGTGCCACACTGAGCCACCCCCAGCTCCACTTGGCCCTTCTTAACTTTCTGCTAGCCTGGGGGTGTCACACGTCCCAAACTGAGGCATGCTGACTTGCTGCTTGTGCCAGGCATGGAAGCAGAGTGAGTGCCGACGGGCAGGGGCTCTGTCCTCATGGCTGGCCCTGGGTCAGTGGTGCTCACATGAAGAGAGGGCTAAGATGCTCCTCTCCTTCCCCTGCTGCAGGCCCTGGCTCCTGTGCCACCTGGACCCCAGCTTCCTCTGCATTGGTCCCTCCCTTTCGAGAGAGTGTGGTGCCCTCTGTTCCTGTTGTTTGCCTCTGCGGCCTGGCTGCAATTATTTTTCTACTGCAGGGGACTGGCCTCATTGGTGGTCACAGGTGGGGCTCAGAGCAGGAACGTGCGTGGGTTGCAGGGGGTCCTCCCTCCACCCCATACCTGTGCCCAGTGTGCTGCCGAGGCATCACGTGCAGAGCCCCAGAGGTACCCCGAAGCCTGTGGTCACCCTGAGCAGGAGTGTCCTGGGGAGCATGGGATCCAGCTTGGCCTGTCCCTGGCCCATCCTGCAGATGTGAGCACCGAGTTCTAGCAGAACCTGGACCTTGGCCGACATTGTGCCGGGGTGGTGGGGCTGGGCTGGAGCTCAGTTCCCTTAGCCTTCCTGACTAGCCAGGTCCTGCTGCCCATCCCTGCCCCCCTGGCGGCTGGGGCCTACAGCAGGCGCCCCAGACATGGGTGACCCCTTCAGAGGTGGGTGTTTGCTTTGAGATCACCAAAGCTGTCCAAGCCGTCCTGGCCAGGGAGATGAGGGCTACCTGGGCACCTCTGGAGACACATCCACCCCATTGTCTGTACGTTGCTTCCATGTCTGACCCTTCACCTTCTGTTGTCCCTTTGGGCAAACAAATCAGTTTTCAGTATTGTGGGAAGACCTGGCTGTTGGAATCCCTTGATTAGCCTAGTGACATTGCAGGTCACCTGGCCCCCTTGGGCCTCAGTCTCCTCATCTGTGACAGGGATGATAGTCATCCTGCGAGGACTAAGTGAGGTCTGGTGCTGCTGACACGTGACAGGACTCAGGAAGGTGGGCAGGGTGGGATGCAAGGGGCCCATCAGGCAAGCCAGGCCCGGGAAGGGAGCTTCTCTTCAGGTTCCCCTGCAGGGTCTTTGGTGTCATCCCCGTGTTCCTGTCTGCAGAGTCCCAGCACCGTGCGCGCCCACCATGGAGGCCCATGGGAAGGGCCCACTTGGGAGCTGGGACTGTCGTCCTGGACTCCTGGTGTCTCAGGAGATGAGATGATCAGAGCTGGTGCCCCTCAGTGACCTTGGTAGGCAGCTTCTGATATGTAGAACTGGCTGTTCCTCAAAGGATGCTCGCATCCCGGGAGGCTGCTGCCGAGGCCAGGAGGCCGGGGCTGAAGACAGCCATGCCACCCCAACAGGGTGACAGCTGTAGTTGTTTTCATCTGTCCAGTTGTCTGTGCATGGGACGTAGGTGTCCCTGAAGCCCCAGGTGGCGTCTGTGGTTGGGTCCGAGGCAGCGGTGATGTGGCCCTGGCCTTGACCTGTACGTGGCCACTGTCTTCCAGGCACGGAAGATTGTTTGAAGGCAGAGCCTCCAAGTTATGCTCAACAGATAGATTTTGTAGAGTGGTGATAAATTATTGTCTTTTCCAGCCTTTTTTTCTTTTATTTTTTTCAACAGTTAAGGAAAACAAGAGCCTGTACAAAGGTATGTTTGTTTCTGAAATGTGTTTCCTTCCCCGCATGTTCCCTTCTGCCAATTCCAGAGTGCGCTCTGAGCTCAGCTCTCCAGTTTCCTCTCTGCAGGGCAGAACAATGAGATCTTTGTGGCCACATGGGAACTGCTTCCCTCTCCAGTGGCCGTGGGGGAGGGCTGGGGCCATCCCACCTTCTCCCACCTCTGGAAACAAGCCTGTGCCACTCTGGCCACAGGGGCTGATGACTCTTGGACGCTGGCTGTCTCCTTTCCCATGGTGATAATTCACAGGGTCATGTGGGCCACTATGGTCTGCACCTCTGTTCTGGCTCCTTGAGTTTGCCAAGTGGCTTTGGCACCAAATGATGATACTAGTAATAATAATAACTCTGCTGCTGCTTCTTCCTCCAGCCCCTCCTCAGGGAACCCAGGGCCTCCTGCCCCTGAGCCACACCCCAGCCCTTGCACTGAATTCTGCATTGCTCCTGTGGACACTGGAACTTGGGGCCATCCTTGTTACCTGCAGTGACACTGACCCTTTTGCTTGGTTTTCTTGTGTCTAATGCTGGTCCCTGCCCAAGGGGACACAAAGCAAAGATGCTGCAGGACAGAGCAGATGCAGAGTTGGTGGGGGGCTGGGGAGAACCTGGTGTGTGTCACCAGAGTCCAGCAAGCCAAGCAGCACACCTGGCCACTCAGCCTGTCACTTGTTTACTTGAGATAAGCAGGGGTGGGGCTGCAGGGGTGGGGTGCAGGGGCCATACACAGGTGTGGGTGCACACACTCTTAGAAGTTCCTCCGTGGCTGATTTCAAAGGACAGCTAGAAAGTCCCCTGTAGATAGGGCCAAGGTTGTGGCTCAGTGGTAAGAACTTGCCTGGCATGTGTGGGTTCCATTGTCAGCATGGCAGATAGAGGGGTAAATGAAAAATAGAGGTCCATTGACCAAAAAAAAAAAAAGTCCCCAGTAGAGCGTGTACCTAGGTTGTTGTGACACTGGTCTGAGTGAAGGGCAGTCTCTGGGGGCTGCTTTATTAGGGTGTGTGTTTAAGGAAAATCCTTGTGTTTAAGTAAATGCACACTGCTTAGATAAAAATAATGCAATAGATAAAAGTAGCTGATGTTTATTGTGCATTTCTGGTGTCCCAGGCAGAGTCTAAGAGATGTCAGGTCAGTTTCTTTAATGCCTCCACTGCCGTGTGGGCAAGGTCATCACCACCCCATGATACAGATGAGGAAACCGAGGCTGAGAGAGTGGAGTTACTTGTGGGGTTCATGTGGGGACAAGGGGTTGGCAGATGGTGGCTCCAAGCCCACCTCTTAAGGGGCATTTGAATGATAGACTGTTTGCTCTGGAATCAGCTTGGTGCTAAGCTGTCGTTGCCAGCCAGAGCTGGCCCCCTCTTTTAACAGCCTGGAGAGGGGTAGCCATGTCAAAACTGCTCTCATGGGGTCTGTGGGGTGGTCCTCTACTCACATGGGCCTGAGTGGCCACCTGGTACCTGTGCAGACTCGTCTCATGGCCGTGGGAGGAAGGGGTGACCATCCCCCTGAGAGTATAAATGACTTCCCTGCCCCAGGAGTGGCCCAGCAGTCACCCCAGAGGCCCCCAAGTGCATCTTCATCCCAGCATGGCTTCTCTTGCCCTTTGCCAGTGGTCTTGGGCCACTTCCGGGAGCCTGGAAGGCCGGAATGGAGATGGTATGTAATCAGAATGCTATATTTTGTCGAAAATAAGAACGTTAGTAACGGGCTGGTTTCTGGCAAGTCCAACAGGGACTCCGAAATACATATTTTGCTCTGCTCTGTCCTAAACCTTCTAATTAGCAAAAGCGCACATTTGCAGACGTAAATCAAATGTCATGCTTCTTCCTGGCCGGCTGATGCCATTCCCCGGTGGGTCGCTAATTGGGGGGTCCCAGTGCTCCGGTGCTGTGCGCTTGGTCCACAGGCGTGTGGCAGGGCGGGGCCGGGAGAGTGGAGGTGCCTGGGCAGTTGGTGGTCATTTCCTTCCGTCCCCTGGAGCCTGGTCTCAGTGCTGAGGCGGAGACACTCTCCCAGGCGGACCCTGCAGTGCTTTCTCAGGACAGTGCCTGATGCACGGTGTTCGGTAACTGTCCCACCAACCTGGGCTCTGCGAGGGGTGGGACTTGGGAAAGGCGGTTGACCTGGTACCCAGCACTGGCTCGCTGTTTCCTTGGCCTGCTGGAGTTTTGCTGGATGTGGCTGCGTGGAGCCTGGTGACCTGGGGGTTTATTTGTATCTGGAGTGTTCAGATCGAGGCCAAGGTCAGAGGGCAGCTCCTCAAGTGACCCACGTGCCCTGGTGTGCCCAGGTGACCCTTTCAGCCCCCTGCCCCCACCACCGCCTATCTCTCCTGTTGCCCCTTCAGGTTCACGTCTGCCTCTGGGCCAGTGGTTTTCAAAATGTGCTCCTGGGGTCAAAACTGAAAGAGCTGTTCTGTGGTCAGTACATCTGGGCAATCCTGGTAGGGTGCGGAGTGGAGGGAAGAAGTGACCTGGGCTTTCTCACGGCAGGACTTCTCATCCTTTGAATGGCTGGTCACTCTCCAGGCTGTCCCCTGTACCTGGGCATCCTCCACACGCTGGAAAGAGTGGGCAGGTGCCTAAACTGACCCTGATCCTGCCACTTCTGTTCCTTCCTGCCACCTGCCTTTGGCGTGGCTTCTTCAGAGCTGCCTCACTGGGGCGGTGTGCAGTGACGGGGGTTGTGTTAGCTCCTGTTAGAGCTCTGGCTCTTCATTCTTGGGGTACCCCGTGGTTGCCCTATGGATTGTCCCTCATAATGGAGTCTGAGTGGACAGCCTCTGGAGCGGTGCTGTGGTGTCCCAGGGAGCTGGGTTGGCGCCGCCTTCTTAGTGGTGCTCGGCAGGGTTTTGGTGGCTGCTGGGCCTGGAGTTCTGTATCCTTAAAGAAGTGGGTGAGCCAGGCCACTGTGAGGCCATGCTGGCTCAGGAGGGCTGAGCACCCGCCCAGGAGGCCTGCAGCAAGTCTAGCTTCCTCTCCCGCTTGTTCCCGAAGGTCCACTGTCCTTGTGGGCTTTGGGCCCAGGGCCAGGTGCTGGGTTCTGACTTCAGTTGAGAACAGGTATCTGGGACTTCAAGGACTGGGGCTTCCATGACAATCTGATGGTCTTCCCTAGAGGTGGCCTGGGGCTAGAGTGACCCTCTGGGTCAGAATTAGGCTCCCACATTAAGTCCTGGACGGGGCCCAGGTCCCTGGGCCTGTGGCCCTCAGGGTGGGGGCCGCTTCTAGTGGGAAACATAGTTGGTGGCCAGCAGCCCCAGCCGACACCCTGGTGGGCACACAGTGGGCACATTTCCAGGCCTGGGCCTTTGCTTGTCTCCCAGGACTTTCTGGAGTGGCTGAGCAGAGCCCTGGGGCACTTCATTGTGAGGCTGAGTCTAAGCTCTGCCCAGAGCAGAGGTCTGAGGAGAGATGCCTCTGTTCTCAGCACCGGGCCGGCATGTCCTCCCTACCCTGTCCCTGCCCTTTGGTGGTAGGCCAGAATGACCCAGCCGCCCGTGTCTCTGCTTTCTGTAGGCCAGAGCCCGCTCTGTCTCCTGTGCTGGAAGGTGTCTGAAGCAGCAGGGTTCTTTTCTTTTCATCTCGTGCCGCTGATTATCTCCTGCTCCGCCCCCAGGCCTGTCCCCTGTGTGTTTCCTGTTCTCCTGCTTCCCTGACCTTTCAAATGTGGTGCCTGCTCGGGAAACTTGCCGGGACCTCTGAGTTAATTGTGGCCTTCCTCTGGGGCTGTGCGTGCCCTCTGGGCGTGTGAGTTTGAGTGTGAATGTGAGCTGTGCGCTGGAGCGTGGGAGTGTTGGCACTGGAGAGAGTGGGACCGGGCACTGAGGGCAGCAGGCGTGGGGGTGTCAGAGGGAGCCGAGGTGGGAGTGTGGGCAGAGTGGAGCCGGAGGTGCCTGGGCTGGGCGGGAGGGTGTTGTGCGTACGGGGAGCAGGGCGTTCTCCAGTGACTGGGCTGGAGGAGGGTGGTAGGGACGAAGCCTGGAGAGGTGGCTTTGTTCTGCAGCCAGGGACCTGCACAGCAGCCCTTGGGAATGCAGCTCCGTGGACGTGCCCACTCCCTGTGTTAGCCAGGTCAAGGAGAGAGCCTGCGGCATTCTGCAAGTTCCTCCTGCACGCTCTTCTGACTTCTGCAGCCAGGTTGGGTTCTTCTACACTTGGGGTCCTAAGAAAAGGTGTTTGCCATCCCAACAGCCTTGGTTTGAGGAGAGGCAAGCTGTGCTTGGGGGTAGGTTGCAGTCGGGCACCAACCCCGCTACCTCTGTCCTGGACTCGAAGCAACAACCCTTTTTATTCATGTCAGGTGCCAGTGTCAGCAGCTCACAGAATACATGGATGGATCGATGCTCCTGATCATGACAGAACCCGGAACAGGAAGGGCAGGTGGGGCCGGTGTCAGAGGCCCTCGACCATCCTGGCAGCTGGCCCTGAGCCCACTCTGAGGCTCTCCGTGGGGAAAGTGCAGAGGAGGCAGGGTGGGCCTTGCAGGCTCACAGGACAGAGGCCCCCAGGCCCTGGAGACCAGGTGGAGTTCAGCCAGGCCGCCATCAATCCCGTGTACAGCCCAGGGAGCGCTTTCTAGAGGGGGGCACAGACGTGGCCAGGGAGGGGTCTGTTGGAGATGTGGTCTCTTCTGATGGGACAGGGGCTGAGGAAAAGCTGGGGGCCAGGAGAGAATTTGGGGTGTGCCTGGCTTAGTGGGTCATGAGGCAGATGGATGGGGAGGTGGGGTTGGCTGGAGGGTTCCCGGGGCCTTGGGAGATATTATTGGAGTCCCACTCCACTTGAGCCTGCTTGGCTTTCCATAAAAAGCAGAGTGTCTGCTTAGCGAAAGGAAACTACTGTAAGCGTCGAGCCCCTCATTTATGATATTTAGACAACTGCAGAATCGTGTCATGGAGCTGAGCGTATCTTTCTTGGGTAAGAGCCCGAGAGAGGACGCGAAGCCTGTGTCTGCAGCTGTGGTCATGGGGTTCACTAGGGCTGGAGGGAGAGGCCAGACACTGAGCAGCTACTGTGAGCCAGACGCAGGGGATGGAAACTCCAGGAGGAAAGGTCCTCTGGTCCCCTGCCTCATGGAACAGAATGCATGGCCGTGAGCTTGGTGTTTTGTCTTCTTCCACCTTAATTAAGCGTTAATTAAGACAGTTCTGTGGAAAGCTGAGGTATGACTTTGCTGGGAAGTTTGTTAGTTGCACAGCAGTGAATATTTTCAGCCACTTCAAGATGCCCCAACTTTGTTCTTGGCAGACATTTTGCACCTGGATTTGGAGAGGAGTGACCACACATTGCTGTCACTTGTGCCTTTGGGGACTGCACAGGTTTCTTTTGGTCTCCATTGCTTCAAATGTTTCCTCTGAGGGGAGAATAGAACTTTCTGACTTGGAGATGGAACATTGTCCCCACCCTATCCAGGTGCCTTTGAATTTTCATTTCATTCTAAAATTCATGGGGATTTCACAGAGTCTCTGCCATAGTCATGCTAGTTTTGTTTTTTTTTAAAAAAACAGTTTGTATTTAAATATGTAACGTATGTGATCCAGTGCACAGGATTGTTTTGAGAACTAATACATAAGAACCGTAGGCAAACTAATAACAAACTCCGCACAGGAGAGTAAGGAGGGCCGGGATCCCAGTCCTGGAGGGGAAGGCCACACCTGGGAGGTGTCAGTGTCCCCAGCTCTATCTGCAGATCTTGTGCAGTGCCCCCCATGTCCCTTTGCAGGGCACACATGTTGGTGTCTGGTTTGGAAAGAGTGGGGAGGAGGTGCCACCTGGGGTGCTGGGTATGTGCATGGGAAGCAGGGAGGGGTGGGGCAGAGGTGGCAGGAGCAGAGTCCCCCCGCGGGCAGGGGTGGTGTGGGAGGTGGGCACCTACCTAAATAACCCAGCCAGTAAGTAAACGTGTTGACAGTAACAAGGCCAGGCCTCGCACGTTGGAGAAGGCACAAATATCGAAATTCAGAAGGGAAAAGAGGGGAAAGCCCCTGCAGTGTTTGGAACGCAGATCTTGCCGTGGGTGTGTAAGATTTCCCCACAGACCGAGAGAAGTGGCTGCAGGTGTGTGTGCGTGCGTGGCGCGGGAACTGCCACCCAGCGCCCCCTGGGCCGCTAGCCTCCTGTTGCAGCTTTGCCCAGCACTAATGCCCCGTTTTTCTGTTTAAAGACGCCCTGTCATGGGTAGTGGGATTTGCCAGTGCCAACTTGGCTGCAGCGCCAGGTCCCACCTGAACAGCTCTGGCTCAGGGACTTTTTTTTTTTTTTTTAATTATTATATATTTATTTAAAGATGTTAGTTAAAACATTTTAATATGCAAAACATACATATGTTTAAGATATGAGACCGTAGCTGCTGTCATCTCACAAGAGGCAGTGACTTGCTTTTCATTCTGGTGGACTTCCGTGTCTAGGTTGTACCTGTAGAATAGGTACGTATTGCTTTTTAAATTTATTTTGATTCATCGTGCACAAATGGGGTACAACTGTTGTTTCTCTGGTTGTGCACAGAGTCGCACCATTTCTGTAATCCTGTGTACACAGGGTGATGACACCTGTCTCATTCTGTTATTTTGCCTTCCCCCATCCCCTCCCCTCCCCTTTTTTGCTTAGATAAAATGTTATAGGTTTCTTTAAACCTTAATTCTCACCTTGAGTATGCAAAATACAAACTCCACAAAATGTTCATTTTTTTTTCCACTTTGTAGTTTACAAATATACAAAACAGAAGTCTGCCTAGATTTATATCACACCAGGGGACGTTTTAAACAGCGAGGTTGGTAGCAAAGCACCAAGGTGTGAGAGTGTGGCACCAGCTGGACTGATAAGGGACCCCAGGAAGGGGGTGGGCACTGTGCCTCTGCCCCCGGCAGGCTCTGCAGCCAGGGCTCTGCGCTCAGCGGGGGGCTCGGCAGATGTTGAGCTCCCCAGCGGGTAACCTGGGTCCACGCAGCAGGCCTGTGCCTCTGTCGCCTGGCTCTGTCCACTAGGAGGCTGAGGAGCAGTGACCCACGTGGCCATGAGCACTCCTGCCGGGGTCCCGGGAAGAGACCGGAGCTGCGCAGACGAGGCTGGAGGCGCACACGCCAGTCTGCAGAATCTTTCTGTGCCCGGAAGTGAAGCTGTCCTGGAGGGGTGGAGGGGCTGCCCCCACAGGGACTCTTGCCGTTCGACTCTCGGAAGATCTGGACCAAAACAGATGAGACTCTTGGCTTCTGACCAGTTTAACAAAAGAGGAGAGAGGAGTCTGCCGACGTAAATAAAGGACAGACGGCCTTCGTGACCACGCACGCTTAACAAGCCCACGCGAGGCTGTGACTGTGGCATGACTTGTTCTTTTCAGTTGCTCACGATTTTGCATAATGACGTGACCCGGAGTCCCAGGCGTGCTGGACGGGTGCTGCACCCCTAAGTGAAGGGCTGAGTGGGCTAAGGACGGCCACCCCTGCCCCCACTGTTTAACAGAGGGTTAGAGCCAGGCCCGGCTCGGGCCCTGGGAGCAGTAAGCTGCCTCGCACAGCTCCCACCCTGCTGGTGGGATGTGTTTTCTTTTTCTTATTGTACAACCTTCCTATAAAATGCTGGGAAAGTCCCCACGCTGACTGTCGTGGGCCTCGGGAGCGTCTAAAGTGTGGGAGGGGCGCCGGGCCGGGCGGCCGGGCCGGTGCTGTGCGGCGGGCAGGAGGCCTGGGAGCCTCGCTTTTCTCATCAGACCAAAGAACGGGAGCTGGAGTCCAGAAGGGGACCTAGGTGGTCCTGGCCGTCCAGTGCTGGTCGGGTTCTGGCCCGGGGCGGTGTGCTGGGGTGCAGAGTGAGGACCCAGGTGAGGGCCCCGGCGGGCGTCGGAAGGTCAGGAGCCATTGGCCTCGTGCGCACGTTGCCCCTCAGTGTGGGCCTGGGCCTGCTCCACCTCGCCAGGGCATGTTCCCTTGGCCGGGCTCCAGTCCCCTCTTCCAGGAAGCCTGCCGGGTCCACCAACAGCCAGCTCTTCCTCCTCGAAGTTCTAGGCACCTCTGGTCCCTGCCGCGCACCTTTCTTGCCGCAGTGGTGGCTCAGCCGTGTGTGAGTGTGTGTGTACGTGTGTGCCCCGCCGGACCACAGGTGGCTCCTGCTTGCAGACCCCTAACTTCTTCTATTTCTCGGCCTCTCCCATGGGGTTGGTGCCATATACGGGATCATTTCTGACTGATAAATCCGTAGCCTGCCCCATGTGACGCTTGGTGAATATAATAAGGCATGTGCTGAGAATACTGCTTATTTTGGTATAGTAGCAAAGGATTGGATTACCTCGAATTGGGCCTTGTTTGGTGTAACCATGTAAACAGTGTAAAATATAGGCTATTGGAATGGAAGCCCAGGACATCTGTTATGAATTCTATATATAAATATTGGATATGCTTACAGGGGTTCCGATGGGATTGCTGGCACTTGGATTTTCAGACTCCCGATGCTGCTGTGGTGGGGACTGTAAGCTGACCACGGGGCCTGCCCCCCAGGTGGGGGGGGTGGTTAGCACTAACCTTCCTGGGACACTGCTTTGCCAGGGTGCTGGGAGTGGCAGGTGCGTGCCTATCCAGGGAAGGCTGACTGCTCCCCTTCCCCTGGTTGTGTGGTGCCAAGAATACCCAGGCAAGTGTGGGGTGTCCCAAGTGCCTGCCAAGGGGGGCCACACCAGATTAAAGTACCCGGGACATGAGGCAGACATGGCCTGGCACGTGTCTGCTCATGGTGCAGAGACACCTTTCGGAAACTTTGTGTTCCTCCAGGAGAAATTCTCATCACGTGAAGTCGACCGTTTTAAAGTACACAAATCTGTAGCACTTAGGACTTCGGCGATGTTGTCACCACCACCTCTGTCTAATTCTAGAACATTTCCATCGTCCCCCAAGGAAGCCCCAGGTTGTAGTGCGTTGGCGGGAAGCCAGCTTTCAGTCCTTTGGGGTGTCCACAGAACTGCTGGATCATACAGTCATCTTTTGTGTTAAGTTTTTAAGGAATTGCCTGTTCCCCACGGGAGTCAGAGGTGCCTCTTAAGAATAGCTATCCTTTTCTGTTTTCTGCTCTGAAGGGAGAAAAGTCATGCCCCAGAGTTCACAGCTGGAGCCCAGGGCTGGGTTCGAACACAGGTCCCAGAGTGTGAGTGGGAGTTAGTGGTTCTGGCCTGGGTGAGAGAACGTTTTGTTAATGGAAACCATTACCACCGTCTGGCGGTTATTTATCCTTCAGCACGTCGCTGCTGGGCCGAGGCTTTTCATCCCCTCGGTGAGGCGTGCGAGTCTGATGTGGGCTGCGCTAATTAAGCCTGTTTCACAGGGAAGCTGTTGGGGTCAGAGAGGTCCAGTTCCACCAGGCTGCTGACCCTGGGGCCCTGCTTGGCGTGGTCACCCTGACCTGGCTTCAGGGCTCCCTCTCCAAAGAGCTGCCCGATCCTTTGCCCTTGTGATAAACGGTTCTGAAAAAAATATTTGCACAAATAACTTGATAAAACATTAATGGAACTTGGAGTTAAGACACCGGAGACTCTTCCTGACAAGTTGTCTTTATCAACATTGTCCCCAGCCAGCGCTCACACAGCCACAGTCCTGCACTCCCTCCTGGTTCCCGTGTGCATGTGGTTCTCGTGATGGGCGCCGTCTGACCGAACCGCGGTCCTGGGCTTCACTAGACGCAGCTCATCCCCCGAGGCCGCGGTCTGGCCCTGGAGACCCTATCAGTGCTGATCTTGTCTGTTGTAGATAAGCCCATGGCAAAAACTCCATCCGGGACTTTTCCTTCTCTTGACTGGAAAACTCCGTGGGATGAACTTGGGGCATTCCTGGGAGGGCCTTAAGCGTTTCGTGGTCCTTAACCACCTGTGCTTTTCCTGTGGTCTCACGTGGGTCCTGGGCGTGGTGTTAGAACCAGCCTCCGCCATGACCCCCAGGACCTTGGCTGCCTTGCTCAGTGTGGAACGCCGCCCACCCCCTTCCTCTCCTCCAGGTCCTGTGGCCTACTCTGCAGCGCTGGGGACCTAACCTCACTAAGATGTTTCTGGGTGTCATCTGCTTCCCGCATGGGAGTATGGGACTGCAATGGTGGGCTCTTGCTCGAGGCCCGGGTTGCCGGCGCTGGCAGTGCTGGCTGCTCGGTGGCGGGGCGCCCTGGTCCCGCTGTGCTGCCCTGTCTGAGTAGTGCTCTGCTTCTCTCTGCTACCCTCCTGAGCCTCCTCTTTCTGTTGGCTTCTGTCTGCATGACTTCCTCTTCTGCAAGGGCCCGGGCACCGGCCCCTGGATGGCAGCACGCCCATAGCAGCCGGGGCTCCCGGGCTGGCGCGCGGGGAGGGACCGCGCTGGGTGGGACTGGGGCACCACCCACACAGAGGCCTGGTTCGCTGCGAGCCCGGAGGCCTTCTCCAGGTCCTCCCAGGTGACGGGAGCGCATCGTGGGTTCCTCCTGAAACTGAGGAACCCGCGCCTGGCGTTTCTCCCCTGGGAAGAGCCCTCCGCCAGCTCTCCAGGGAGGCTCGCTCCCTGGCACGCCTCCCCTGGCAGCTGCGGGGAGGTGGCGCGCCCCTCCTCCGCCTTTGAAGCGCGCACCTGAACTGCCCAGACCTGGCCAGCGCGGTCTTTCCAGTTTGGGGAGGGAGAACGGGGCAGAGGCAGGGTTTCCAGGGCTGCATGCCTCCTTCCCCAGGGGAGACCTGGGGACCTCTGGCTTTGGGGGTTCCTGACCAGCTGTCCACTGGTGTCTCAGGGTGTTGACGCACTGCCCTTCCTGCCTGGGTCCACAGCCCACAGTGAGCCCCTCGGCCGTGGCGTCCTCCAGCCTTGGGGCCTGTGGCCGGCACTCCTGAGGAGCCACATCCCTTACGCAGTGGTCCTCCACCCCGCCTGGGAGAGTCCCTTTCCTTCTTGCAGGGGAGCTTGGTCAGCGTAGAAGGCTCTGCAGCCGGTCCTCTCCCCGCTAGCTTCAGCTGGGGTTCTTGGGCTGGGGCTGGGCCCACCCTGGTAGTGGGACCTCAGGGGGACCTGGCCCTGTGGGTGTACCTCTGGGAGTCTGGGAGAGAACCTGCTCCTCAGAAGGCTTTGTGACTGCTGGAACCACAGATAGGAATGTCCACGTGCCCAGGCAGGTCACAGAGGTGTGGGATGAGCCCGCGACTTGGCCTCACCCCCATCCTGGCTGTGGTCCTGCCTCCACCGTCCCCCTCAGGGCTGGCTTCTCTCTGTGTCCCCCAGCCTTTTGGTGTGCCCAGAGCTTGGGGACAGGGACTGGGACCTTTCTGGACAGCCCACCTGCTTCCTTGTCATCTTGAAGTTGGGGTGCCCCTGGGCTGGGGCGGGTGCTGCAGACCGCCCCCCCCCTCCCGCCAGCATCCACAGGGAACTGTAGCGGGCAGCCCCGGGCAGGGCCGTCCTGAGACGGCGGGGCCCCGTGGAGCGCAAGCCCCAGGCCCTCGGCCACTGAGGAGCTTTCCAGGGAGCCGTGGTTTCAGGCTGGGGGGCTCAGCAGGGAACCCGAGAGTTCTGTTTTTAATTTCAGAACCTTTTCATTGAAGGATATACACACAGGAAAGGGGACGCATTTATGCACACTGAATACACGGGGAGCAGCCTGGCGTGGGGTTCCTTAGCCCGAGGCCTTCGCTGCCCAGGGCTTTGGCCTTGGCCTTGCAGGTTCCTCTTGGCCTCATCCTCTGCCCCATCAAGGGGGATGACGCCTGCCTGCCAGCAGGTGCGTCTCTGCGGGGGCCGGGAAGCTGCCAGCCTGGATCAGTTTTCCTTACTCTGGGGCAGGGAGAGTAATGTTTGGGACACACGTCCTCTGCTGGGGCCATCGCTGTGTGAGGTCAGAATGCCAGGTGACATTGTGTGATTTCCTTTCCTTCTTCCCAGTGGTAGAATATGCATGAACTTCACCATCTTAACCACGGGCAAGTGCATAGGTCGGTGACTGTCACCACTACCCGCCTCTACAACTGTTCATCTTCCCAAAGGGAAACTCTGTCCCCGTTAAGCTCTGTCCCTGCTGCTGGCACCTTCTGTCCTGTTTTGTCTCTGAGTCTGACTGCTCCAGGGACTTCCCTGTAAGTGGAGTTGTACAGTGTCATCCTCTGTGACTGCCTTGTTTCACTCAGTGTAATGTCCTCAGGGCTCATCCGTACAGCAGCAAGTGTTGGGACTTCCTCCCTTTTTGTGGCTGAGTAATATTCCATCCACCTGTCAATAGACGCTTGGCTTGCTTCCACGTTTTAGCTGTTGTGAATGATAGTGCTTGAACATGGGTGTAAAAATATCTCTCTGAGACCCTGCTTTCACCAGCACTTTTGGATATACATTCAGCACTGGAATTGCTGAGTTGTTCGGTGATTCTGTTTTTAATGTTTGAGGGACACCATACATTTCCCACAGGGACTGTCCAAGTGTATGTTTCTACCAGCAGTGCATGTGGGTTCTAACTTTTTCCTGTTAGTACCAATGATGGTGATTTTGGTTTTTTATTTTTAGTAGCAGGCATCCCAATGGTTGCCAGGTGGTTTTGATTTACATTTCCCCAATGATTAGTGACCTTGAACACTTTTCATGTGCCTATTGGCCATTTTTATATCTTTTTTGGAGATGTTATATTCAAGCCCTTTGACTATTTTCGGTTGAGTAGTTTGTTTTTGTTGTTGTTGACTTTTAGGAGTTTCCTATATATTCCCGATATTAATCCCGTATCAGAGATTAACCAACTTGTAAAGTTGTTCTGCCGTTCTATGGGTTGCTTTTTTACTCTGTGATCGTTTCTGTTAGTCAGCTTTGAGTCTCTGTGACCGCAATACCCGACAAGAACAATATAGAGCAGGGAAGGTTTATTTTGGCTCACAGTTCCAGAGGTTGGGCACAGGGTCGGCCAACTCCATTGCTCTGGGCCCAGCGTGAGGCAGAGCATCATGGTGGAAGGTGTGGTGGAAGAAAGCTGCTTAGATCATGGCTGCCAGGAAACAGGAGGAGAAAAGGGCAGGAGAGGACGGGAGAGGGCGGGAGAGAGGAGCCAGGACAAAGGCATAGTCCTCAAGGCCTTGTCCCCAGTGACCTACTCCTGCAGCCATGCCCTCCCTGCCTACAGTGTCCACCCAGTAGTCCATTTGAATGATCAGTCCATCAGATGGATCAGTCCGCTGATGAGGTTGCAGCTCATCATTGGTCATTTCGCCTTTGAACGTTCTTGCATTTTCCAACACAGGAGTTTTACTGGGGACACCTCACATCCAAACCATAACGATGTCTTTTGACCCACGAAATGCTAAGTTTCGAGAATCCGATTCTTCTGCCTGCGGCCCATGCCTTCCCACCTTTGGGTTTTCACACTCTTGCTTCCCGCCACCAGGAAGTGTGGCCCTGAGAGTGGCAATGGTGCTGGGGGGCTGGGGGCCCTTGCCGAAGGGGGCTCCTGACCCCAGGTCTTCCACGTGCCATGCCTTCCCGCAGAGGGGCTCCTGGGAGCAGGAGGGACCTGGATTTGAGCTGTGCTCATCCTGGCTGTGAGTGCTGAACCCCCTGCCCGGGCCGTCTCCTCTGCCCCGCCCCTGGGTGGCCTCGCTCCTGGCACAGCGATCTCCAGCTCTGGAGGGTAGTTATTTTGGTCTTTTTCCAGGGGCCCTCCTGGGAGCAGTGGGGCTGCAGGTCAGGGGGTCCCCATCTGTCCAGGAGACCCCAGTGGTCTGTAGCTTTGCGAAGGAGAGTCGGCTGATAAAGGCCTAAGATGGCTTTTTGGGGCGCTTGTGAGAACAGGCCAAGGTCCTGGGTGCAGGCTGGTTTCCCGGACCACCTTGTGCTCCCCGGCCCTGGGGCCGTGCACCTCGAAGGTCTGCCCGCCGCCCTCACGCTCTGCTTCTGTCCCGCAGCCTCGCCGCTCCTGCTGTTTGCCAACCGTCGGGACGTGCGGCTGGTGGATGCCGGCGGGGTCAAGCTGGAGTCCACCATCGTGGCCAGCGGCCTGGAGGACGCGGCCGCTGTGGACTTCCAGTTCTCCAGGGGGGCCGTGTACTGGACGGATGTGAGCGAGGAGGCTATCAAGCAGACCTACCTCAACCACTCGGGCGCGGCCACGCAGAACGTGGTCATCTCCGGCCTGGTCTCGCCCGACGGCCTGGCCTGCGACTGGGTCGGCAAAAAGCTCTACTGGACGGACTCTGAGACCAACCGCATCGAGGTGGCCAACCTCAATGGGACGTCCCGGAAGGTGCTCTTCTGGCAGGACCTCGACCAGCCCCGAGCCATCGCCCTGGACCCTGCTCATGGGTAAACCTGCTGCTTCTGCTCTGGTTCCCTGGGGGGTGCAGGGTCTCCCTCTGGGCTGGCTGAGCTTCCCTTTGCCCTGGGAGGTCGGGGCAGCTGTGAGTCCAGGTGGTGGCCAGGCTAAGAACGCCGGTGGAGGTGCAGGCCCGGGTGGCGAGTGACTCTTTGGGGAACAGTTTCCTCCATCCCCCACCCCTGCTTGCCTCTCCTCCCTGGCACAGGGTGTGGCATGTGCTCTGTCCTGCGGTGCGGGCCCTGGTCCGCGTTGGTTTAGCCACAGAGTGGCCAGACCTCTTCCCCGCTTGTCTTTTGCCTCAGGGCCCGTGGAACTAGCTTGCCTTTGTACTCACCCGCTGACCTCAGGGCCTGTGAGAGGCCCCTGCTGTGGGCACCCCCACGGGGCTTGTCCAGGTCTTCAAGGTTGACCTCCCAGAGGTGGCTGTGCGCCTACCCAGGCTCAGGGGCTGCTCGCCAGGCTCCATATCCCTCCTCCCCGCGGCCTGGGGTCTGGACGCCTCATGGGGGGCCGTGCCCGGTGCAGGGGTGCTGTCTGAGCTCCGGAGGCCCCAGCTCTAGTCCTGGTACCTTAGCTTGCCGTGGCCGCCCTGCCCCAGGGCGACGCCACCTGTGCGTCTGCGCCTGTGCAGAAGCCAGGCAGCGAGAGGCTGGTTTGGACATGCACGTGTCACTGCCCCTGCCGGGGGCATTTGGAGGGCGGGCTGGGAGTTGCCGCTGGCCCCTGCCAAGGCTCCCGCCTGGGGGACGAGGGGCACTGAGCGGACTGTTACCCTGCTGGCTGTGCTGCGGGAGGTGCTCTGTCTGGTTCTGAGTGTGGGGGACAGCTGGAGCCTCTGATGCTGGCCGCGCGTGTGAGCAAGCCTGGCGACGGGGTGGGGCGGGGCTGTGTCTGTGCAGGTGTAGTGTGCGTGAGGGTGGACGGGCACCTGTGTCCTCGCGAGAACAGGTGTGTGTGTGAGCAGGTGTGTGCGCGCATGTGGGGTGAGGCCTGTGTTGTGGATGGGTGTGCGCAGGCGTGTGTTCACGCACCCCAGGGTGGGGTGGGGTTTTCCCTCTACCTGGGGCACTCCCCAGCCCAGCTTCCTGGGCTGCCATGCTGGGTGACCTCCCCCAGGTGAGCTGGCCACCCCCCGGCCAGGAAGGCCTCTGCCGCCTGGGCAGCGTCTCCAACCTCCCCCGAGCTGCAGTGTGGCTGTGGCTCAGTCCTCGACTGCCTTGGCTGACATGGCCACCTCTTGGCCAGGAGCTGAAGGTGGCAGCCGACCGGAGGGTGGCAGCCCAGGCTGCTGCAGGGTCTGCCCAGCAGCGGACTTCATCTGTCTCTGGCCCTCCTGTGCTGGACTCTCGGCTCTGTCCCTTGCCAGCAGGGGTTCAGCGAGCCTCAGCCGTACCTGTGCACAGGTGTGGTGGCCCAGCAGGTCTCTGCCCTTGAGGCTCTCATGGTGCGCTGGGGGAAGATGGTAAATGGGTGGCATGTCTGAGAGGGACACATGTCACCAGGAGAACAGGGAGGCCCGAGGATGGGGCTGCGGGGGTGACGCCTGGGAGCCGGGAAGGCCCCTGCCACCTTTCCAGCAGAGCTCTGCTGCGGGCGATGCGGGACTCGGCGGCCGTCTGAGGAAGACACCGCCGGCAAACGGAACCGGGTGTGAAGACCCCGGGGAGGGCGGACGCTGGGGTCGTGGGGGACAGTGCTCGAGGGGGGTCTCCTGGGCTGACTCATACGGAAGTGGCCCCCTGGCTGGGAGAGCACAGTCAGGCGTTGGAGGGCTGTGGGCCAGGAGCCAGGCAGTGGCCTTGAAGAGCCGTCAGAAGCAGCTGCATCTGCTGGCACCCGCCTGTGGCTGGAGAGAAAGATAAGAGGCAAGGGTGGAGCCATTCTGCCCTGCCCCTCGGGGTCTCATCTGTACAGAGGTGTGACCGTGTCCTGTGTCACGGGAAACCCGTGGGCGGCCAGTGACTCCGGTAGTACTGCTGCTGTTACGATGATACCCAGTCTCTGTGTCTCTGCAGGTTTCTCTTGATACTTCTGGGTGGCTCTTTGCCATGGTGGTCAGGAGATGCTTGCTGCTCCATTGGGAGGTGCTTGGTGGGAAGGATCTTGGTACTAGTCAAAGGTGCCTGGTGGCCAGTGCTCGGTTGGGAGCGTTCACATCTCGCTTCCGGCTTGGCTTTGCCTGAGCCATCTCTGAGGTCACGCCAGCCGTTTTTGACTGACTTTCCTCATGAATGTTCTGAATGGGTCATTTGTGCCCTGGCCTTCGAGTCCTTCCCCAGAAGCCCTCCCGGGACTGTCGCTGTGGCTGCTGTCCGTCTCTGCCCCGGGGCGAGGCTGACCTGGGTGTTGCTGCCCTCCGCCCCTCCGCAGCTTCCCCTGGCTGACGGTGCGTCTGGGGAAGGAGAGGAAGGCCGGGGGTTGCCATCCCCCAGTCTCCAGGCAGGTGGGATGCTGGACTGTGGTCCCCAATTCATGTGTGGACATGACTGAGTTTTCGGGTGTCTCGTCTGTCCCCATAGGTCACCCGGGACTGAGGGCTTCAGCCGGCCCACGGAAGCCTGGACAGTCCAGGACGTGGGGCTCTGTGTCCCTACCAGGTCCGCTGTGCTGAGGGTAGGGTCGGTGTGGGGAGGCCGTGGGCACAGGGAGCAACTCGGCCCCCTCCCCATCCTGCTGGAGCTCCTGCTAGCTCCTCGTGCCCTCCTGTGCTGCCGCCCCACACCATGGGTTCCTCCTCAGACGAGGGGACACCAGCCTTAGCCCTCGCCAGGGGAGAATGGACACCTCGGCCTGCACGCAACCGGGAGCCCCACAGCTGGGAGGCCCTGAGATTCAGCTAGGGGCATCTGGGTTGCAGTGGCCACTGGGCATCCAGCTAACGTCGGGTGAAACCCTCCTCTCTTCAGGATACAGGGCCCTCCCTGGAATAGCACAGCCCCAGCCTAGTGGCCGAGCTGCGCGGGGCCCTCCCGGGAGGTGGCGTTCCCTCTCTGGGGTCCAGCGGCCTGTGGCAGTGCTGGAGATTGTGCACAGGCACGTCCGTGCCAAGTGGGTCTGGTAACCAGCCCGCTCGCAAATTCCCCATTTAAGGAAACCAGCAGGCGCCGTTATGAAACCAGGGGAAGGAATGTGAGTTCCGCTCCACGTGGAGCCCCGTGCCTGGTGGCTTCCGGCTGTTCCGTGGGGCCAAAGGGCAACTTCTGGGGTGACCTGTGTGCTACTCCAAGGTCGGGCCTCTTGCTGCCTTCTCAGTGGCTGGGGGGCCCTGGGCTCTTTCCAGACTGCTAGGGGTGGGACAGCTTGGGGAAGGGAGGGTGTCTGTTCCAGACCTTTGAGCTGGGCACCTTCAGGCCTCAGGCTGCCTGGAGGAGCTCACCCCGGCGCTGGCCCTGCTGGCGAGGGGGTGACTCATCTCATGGTCAGGCTCAGGCCTTAGCCAGACAGCCATACTCTGCTCCTGGAGTGGCCACTCATGCGTGTGGGGCCCATGCAGGCAGCCTGGGGGGGCCTCGCCACCTTGTCTGTGGAGTGGGATCCAGTCTGGCTCTCCCTGCTTCCAGGAGGATGGCTTCCATGGGAAGGGTGCCCTGGCCTCCTGTCCCAGGGAAGTTGACCTTGGCCTCGGTGCAAGGAGGGGTGCGTTTTCCATGAAGCCCCTGCACCCCTATTGCCGTGGATCCTGCCGCTGCCCCTTGGAAGGCCTGGTGGTCCTGGATCAGAACTAACCACTGCTGAGAGGCAGGGGCACATGGTAGGCTGGTGGAGGCAGCTGTGCATCTAGTCACCTTCCCTCTGCTGCTGGTGGAGACCTTCAAGGGACACTTGCTGGCTTCCCTGCTGTTCCAGCCACCACCTTGGCCCCTATAGTTTCCGAAACTAACGAATTTTTCTTCTATAGGAGGAGGCCAGGGAGGGGGACAGCTTGTCAGGGACTGAGGCAGATGGGCAGAGGAGAGGAGGAACCACCGGCCCACAGAACCGGTGTCTGAGAGGTGTCCCTGTGCTCCTCTTGCAAGGGCCAGGAGTGGGAGGCCAGCTCCGTACAGGGTGGCCTGGGGCTGTGCCCTTCTTTCCCTGACATGTGGCTTGTCCTTTGCCACTTGGGACAGGAGCCTCATGTCCTCCGGGCCAGCCTGGCCCCCTCTGGGTCTGCTGAGGAGCCGTGCCCGGCACCAATGCACACAGCCTGTGGTGGTGGTCTCAGGTGCCCGCGGGTGGGCCCGTGCCCAGCACCGATGCACACCGCCTGTGATGGTGGTCTCGGGTGCCTGCGGGTGGGCCGTGCTCCCAGGCGCTGTGTCGCTGCACAGTGTCGGCTCACTTCTCAGCTTGCTGGCCGAAGGACAGATAGCACAGGAGCCCTGGTTCTTGTGGACTGTGCTCCTGCCCTTGCTGGAACCTGGAGAAGGTGACCGGCAAAGCCAGTGCCGCCCAGAGGCCCGGGGCAGCTACCGCCATCTCTGTCTGCTGTCTCTGTGAGCATGGGCTTTGCTCTTTTTGATACGCTCTTTTTAGAGCAGTTTGGGTGTGTAGGAATTTGAACAGAATGTGGGTGCTTCCCACGCCCCAGCCACCTCCGCTGTCAGCCTCCCTGCCAGAGCAGCTCCTGTGTTACACCAGGGAAACCACTCTGGTCTTCATCCTCCCCACAGTCTGGGCTGTCCACAGTCTGGTCCGCGTCGGTGGTGCAGGTTCTGTGTGACAACCCGCATTTGTCATAAAGGAATCCTACAGGAGAGTGTCACTGCCCCAGACCACCTGCATACCGCCGGTTTGTCTCCCCCACCCCACCCCTGGCCACTACCGATCTTGGTGCTGACTGTTTTTCTTGCCTTTCCCGGAAGTCGCATCGGTGTGATTGTGTCGTGTTGCCGTATGCAACACGTCTTCTGGGATTGGCCTAGTTCACTTACAGGCATGGCGGGCTCCTCCATGTCTGACCGGGGCCTCATTCCATTTGAGCACTGACCAGTTGTATCCTGCATCTTCTGAATTGCCTTTTAGAGGGTCATTTCATAGGTGCAAAAACTCAGGCAGCTGAACACAGAACACAGAGCTTGTTAAGTAATTTAGGGACCCGCACGCTTATACCACCAGTTAAAAGTAAGAACTGTTTCTGTGTGTGAAAGGGGAGGGTGCCCAGAGTGTCTTGTTAGCCGAGAGCAAGTGGAAATGGACAGTCAGGGCTGCTCAGGGACTTTCCGAACACTGGCCACATGCAGATATCCCGGACCGTGTCGTGGCCATCCTGGTCTGTGTGGCCACCCGGGCTGTCGGACGGGGTGGATCACCTGAGTTCTGATGTGCTTCTCACCATTCTTTTTTGTTTGGTACTGGGGATGCTTCTCAACATTCTTGAGAACACACTCAAGTTCTTCAGCTGTTGCTGTCTTAAGCAGCATGTGACTCCGTCGGAGCCCTGGCTGAGGGCACCTGACCCCTCTACTGTAGTAGGTCAACTCTAACGGGCAAGCTTCGGGGTGCTCCTTAGGAGGGGAGGCAGTCTGCAGCTTGCGAGCCCTTCTCTCCCCCTTGGCCTCCTGCTAGGTACATGTACTGGACAGACTGGGGGGAGACGCCCCGGATCGAGCGTGCGGGCATGGACGGCAGCACCCGGGAGATCATCGTGGACTCTGACATTTACTGGCCCAACGGGCTGACCATTGACCTGGAGGAGCAGAAGCTCTACTGGGCCGATGCCAAGCTCAGCTTCATCCACCGCGCCAACCTGGACGGCTCCTTCCGGTGAGTGGCCGCCAGCACGGGGCACCCCCACCCCCACCCTGCTTCCCCCGGGCTGTCCGAGGTGCGCCTTCCTCGATCAGGGCTCAGGTGCTCATCTGATGCCCTGGGGACCCGAGGAATTCAGAATGTGTGTTTGCTGCCACATGAGCAACAGAAACGTGCAGTTTTCAGAAGCTTTTGGATTTCAGAATTGTGAATAAGGAACTGCGACCTGGTGGGGCTGGGAAGGGCTCACCTCACCACATGCATCCTGCCCGGCGGCAGCAGGGCTGCCTTAGTATCACTGTAAACCCCAGTCTTGCCAGAGGGCTTTGCACATAGTAGGTGCTCTGTAAAATGGGTCAAATGAAAAAGTGAATAGGGAGGACTTTTCCCTCATTGGGTGATTACTTTTAGAGCGCTCTGGTCCACGTGGCCTTAGCAGCCTGCTGCTTCCTACCCTGTAGATCGTGTCCGTATGTGCAGGTGAAGGCAGTTCCCTCCTCGGCGACCCAGCTGCTGACTGCACTGGGTCTGGGGGAGCCTCCTGTGAGTGCAGAACCCATCTCTGCACTGGCCGGCAGGAGCCGATCCCAGGTCTGAGACGACCCTTCCTGGGAGGTCTCCTGGCTGGATTTCTGCAAACACAGGCAGGTGCCCACGTGCACAGACTTGAGGACTTCAGGGGTTTGCTTCACACTGCCCCAGGTGTATGGCTGTGTGACAGCATACCCCAATGCTTCCTAGCCTGAACCCGCACGGGTGTCTTTGTGGGTGGGTAGAGGCGGGCAGTTCTGGCTCAGGTCAGAGGTCAGCGAGGGCTTCTGTCATCAAAGGCGTGACTGACCCCCAAGGCTCCATTTCAGGCTCGCTCTGGGGACGAGGCCTCCGGGTCTCCTGGCGCCTGCGTCTTGGCTGCATTGACACATTGTCCTGCCATCCCCGGGAGCATGTGTCAGCCCCCGGAGGGGCATGGGTCCTGGGAGGTCCTGCACTTAGGAAGGGTGGGTCAGAGGTCAGAAAGGCTGCCAGCTGGGGGTCACGACAGGAGGACAGCAGTGACGGTAGCCAAAACCTGGCGGCTGCGGTGGATGACCTTCAGTAGCACGGCTTTCCTCAGGGCCGTCTGAGTTCATCTGCTGCTCACGTGGACCCTCTGAAGTGCTGGCTATTACCACTCCCTGTTGGGATGGTGCACAGAGAGGCACGTGAGCTCGCCCAAAGCCACACAGCTGGTCAGAGCCTGTCATGGCGGGAAGGTCATTAAGCACATCATTGCACCTTACTGGCTGCCTGGATCACGATCCTGCCACCAGGCCCATGACCTCGTTACGCGTGGCCCCTTTGCCGGGCCTTCTGAGCACGCGGAAAAGAAGCCTTCTTCTCGTGTGATGCCAAGTTGTTTACTCTGAAGCTGTCACTCGGGGGCTCTCTGGATGAGCAGGTGCACTTGCCGCATTGTGCTGGCTGGAAAGCCTCAGGCCGGGGCCTGGCCTCTCCCAGCTCTTCACTGGCTGTGGCTCCTGTTTGCCATTTGCTTCCTCCTTTCTTCTTTGGGGGCACTTTGCCTGGGGACCCCTGTGTCACCATTGCAGGCAGCAGAGGCTGGCTGGGCTCTGGAGATGCTCCTCACACCCTAGGAGGGGCCTACTGGAGAGGCACACCTGTGGCCACTCGTGGCCACCTGCATCTGTTGGACCAAACAGGTCTGCGGTGACCACAGAGGACTTGTGGAGCCGAGGATGACCTTGTCTCAGTGGCCTCCGGGCCGTCCTGATGCCTTCACCCTCTGCCTTCCCTCTGCAGGCAGAAAGTGGTAGAGGGCAGTCTGACACACCCCTTTGCCCTGACGCTCTCTGGGGACACGCTGTACTGGACCGACTGGCAGACCCGCTCCATTCATGCCTGTAACAAGAGGACCGGGGAGAAGCGGAAGGAGATCCTCAGCGCCCTGTACTCCCCCATGGACATCCAGGTGCTCAGCCAGGAGAGGCAGCCTGCCTGTGAGTGCCCGGTGTGCGCGGGACAGGGGTCGGGGGGCAGAGCCCACCCTCCACTGGGGAGATGCTGCCTGGCCCTCCTATGGCAGGCAAGGGCCACTTCCCTGCAGAAGCCACGCTTGGGGTGCTTGGGAGAGGTGTGCATGGAGCTGGGCAGGCTGGGCCAGGCCAGGGGTGCTCTGGAGAGCTCGTGAGGGACGACTTTCAGGACCTGAGGCGGCAGTGGGATTCCCTAGGAAGGCTGCCCCGCTGTAAAGGCCTGGGGGGGATTTGTGTGCAGTTCGCTCTCAGTTGGTGGTTCTCAGCCTGATGCTGAGATGCGTGACCTGCAGGGACCAGGAGTGGAGATTTCTGGCCCAGCCATTGTAGAAGGCTCGAACTTGGAACTCCAGAGTGGGGGTGCAGGGAAGCAGCCGTTCTCTGTACAGGCCAGGGGCTCCCTGGGGTTGGTTTCCGGTGAGAATAGCGTGGGTGGTCCTCCAACCTGCTGCCTGCGGGCAGCCGTCGCTCCTCAGCCACCTTGGCGGGCGGATCCCTGCAGCCAGGCTATTCCAGTTCATTCGCTTTCCGGGAGCCAAGCCCACCCTTCCCCTGGGCAGCGGGGCTCCTAGGAACATTTGTCGAGTTTGTTTCATTTGCTCCTTGTCACAGAAGGGTTTGGGGAGACACTGAGCTTGGCTCCCTAAGAGGCTTCCCCAGGACTGAGCAGAGTTACTGCCACGGAGCCGGCAGGGTCCTGGCACGCCAAAGGCAGAGAAGCTGTCCTCTCCAGGGTCCCCCATTATTGCCACTAGGGCAGGTCTTGGGCTCCTGCCACGGGAGCGTGGAGGCTTTCTTGGGGGGCCCTGTAGAAGAGGAAGGTCTTCCTGCTGGAGAGCACAGGGCGGGGAGAATGTCTACTCTAGGGCAGAAGCCGGGCTGGAGAGTCGTGGCCATTTTGGAGAAACCACAGGACAGCTGCTGAGGCTGGAGGCCTGACTTGGTGGGTGGTCAGTGGTGAGGTGGGTTGGACTGGCGCCTGTGAGGAAGGGTCCTAATGCCCACCTGAGGGTGGCACTGGGGCAGAGGGACGCACAGGACTGTCCTGGGGGACGGATGGGGAGGTCGGGCGCTGGCCTGCTTGGGTCTGGGGGGCTGCGAGGGCCGCGAAGCTGTCTGGAACTCTGCTTCTGTTGCTCTCCCAGTGCACACGCGGTGCGAGGAGGACAACGGCGGCTGCTCCCACCTGTGCCTCCTGTCCCCGAGGGAGCCCTTCTTCACGTGCGCCTGCCCCACGGGCGTGCAGCTGCAGGAGGACGGCCGGACGTGCAAGGCAGGTGAGCTGCGCGGCGAGGGCCTGGCGGGAAGGGCTGACCCTCCTGCTGTGGAGCAGAGGCCTGGGCGTGGCCAGGCCCATGTCCTTGTGGTATCCTGGGGCGCGGGGACTCTCTGGCTTCCTGCTCTTTCACCTGTGTCTCCTCGTGGACTAGGACTTGCAGTGGGTCTTGCCCTCGCGTCTGATTCCTGGTGTGTTCTGCCGTTGTCATCTGCCGTGGAGGTTCAGGCCAGCTGCCCCCCCGGGGGATTTTCCTTGGCTCCTGGAGTCACGTTCCCCCTCCCACATGCCCTATGGCTTTCCTTCGGAGGTTCTGCCGCCCTCTGCTCGCCGTCCTGGGCCCTGGCTGCGGCAGGGGCTCCCGTTGCCATTGTCCTGCAGCAAGCCAGCGTCCCCGCCTCTGCGGCGCCTGCTGAGCACCCATGTTTCCAGGTGTCAGGCTCTGGTGGGCTCTTTGGGGAATTGTGCCTGTCCAGGATGCATGCCATGCCTACTTCAGGGCTCAGCACAGCTGGCCTGGCCTTGGGAGCTGGTGCTGGGTCCTGTTCAGTGAGAGGGTCAGTAGCCGAAGTCAGGAAGTCAGGTACTGATCCCTGGGATCAGTACCGTTTCATGGAGGTGACAGGGCCCAGCTAGCAGGGCAGGGGAAAGGGCCTGCTTCCTGCACCCTTGTCCCACTTGAGGAAGAGGAAGGCAGGGGCTGCTCATGTGATCTGGTTTCCAAGAACTGGCCCCGTGGGGCAGGCCTCGGGAGCAGCCTGCTGGGAGCACTGTGCTGGGACCATGTGTGTGGAGGGATCCCCACCCTCCAGGCCAGCGGCTACCGAAGCACTTTCTACCCAAGCTCGGGCGACTTCCTGACCCCTCTGTTCTCAAGGGCTGCAATCTGCTTTTGTGTGCAGTGGTGGGGACTGGGGGGCACGGTGGCTTGGTGGGGGTGGGATCTCTCATCTGCTCCTCACAGGACTGTGGCTTCAGGAGAGGACTTTCCGTCTGGATTTGCTCCTTCTCTTTCCCAGAACAGTGTCTTAAATGAAGGGTGACTCTGCTGTCTTACCACAGCTGCTCTGGCTGCTGCAGGGCACAGTTGTCGTCCCCAACAGAGGCCTTGTTTTCCTGAGTTGGGGGAGGGAGAGGCGCCACCTTTGTACAGCTGGAGACGTGGGTGACCCACCCTTCTGGTTCTCTTACAGTAAGGCTCAAGCTGCTCAGAGCTGGGACTGCCTGAGAAGCTGCCTGACTGTGCTATGTGCATGCATTCCTGCTCTGTTCATTCCATTCATCCACCCATCTGCTCATCCACCCTTCCATCCATCCATCCATCCACCCATGCTCCATTTAGTCATTCATCTGTCTGTCCATCTATCCATACTCCATCTTTTTATTCATCCATTCATCTGTCCATCCATCCATCCATCTATCCATCCATCCATCCATGCTCCATCTCTTCATCCATCCATCCATCCATCCATCCATGCTCCATCTTTCATCCATCCATCCATCCATCCATCCATGCTCCATCTCTTCATCCACCATCCATCCATTCATGCTCCATCTCTTCATCCATCCATCCATCCATCCATTCATGCTCCATCTCTTCATCCATCCATCCATCCATCCATCTATCCATCCATGCTCCATCTCTTCATCCATCCATTCATGCTCCATCTCTTCATCCATCCATCCATCCACCCATGCTCCATCTATTCATCCATCCATCCATCCATCCATCCATTCATGCTCCATCTCTTCATCCATCCATCCATCCATCCATGCTCCATCTCTTCATCCATCCATCTATCCATCTATGCTCCATCTCTTCATCCATCCATCCATCCATCCATGCTCCATCTCTTCATCCATCCATCCATCCATCCATTCATGCTCCATCTACCCATCTATTCATTTGTTCATCCTTTTTCTCATTTAGAGCATTTATTGAGCACTTGCTATGTGCTGCACTATTCCTAGGCACTTGAAACCCTGCAGAGAACAGTGCAAACAAAATTTCTGCCTTCTGGAATTTATGCTATTGGACCAGGGCGGGAGGTGGGGAGTGAGGTGGTGATACTCCTATATAGTGAATGATTTGGCACCTTGGGGGACCATCTGGGAAGACCAGCTCTTTGTTCACCCTGGGGTCCTCTGGGGGGGTAAGGCTGAGGGGGAAGCTGGTCTGAGTGAGGAGATCCAGGCAGGTTATCACTGAGTGACTCAGCCACCCCAGGGGTCTGGACTGAGCAGGTTCAGGGTGGATCGCAGGTACTCTGAAGTGGTTGGAGGAGCAGCTCTACTGTGTGGGATTAACCCTCTCCTTTTTCAGATGAGAAGACCTAGGGCATGTCACCAACCTGGGGACCCCACAGCACGTGACAGATAGTTCTAGAAGTTAGAATCTCCCAGCTCCCCTAGGGCATGGGTTGCTGATGCCTTATGTCCTTCCTGGCAGAACAAGGCCTTGGTCTCCCTCCCAGCCTGTCCACTCCCTGGAGGGGAAAGTTACCTCAGCTTCTCAGACTCCACTGGAGAGGGATGCTTGACTGTTGGGTGTTCAGGCCAACTTTGGTCTCCTTAGAGTTTGGTTTCTCTCCTTCCCACCACCTTCTTGTCCATCCATCAGTGGACAAGAAGCTTGTTTCCAGGAGCTTGTTTCAGTGTGGAACTGGCCCCTGATTGCAGGGTGTCAGTCAGGATCTGGCAGGAGAGGGTGGCCTCGCTGGTTGCTGCTACCTGCCTGAACCCTGTGCTGCATCTGCTGGTGATGTCTGCTCTGGGAGGATAGGTCTGGCTGGGTTCAGGCGCGGTTGCCAGCTCTGCCGGCTAGGTATCCTGAGGCAGGCGGTGTGTGGAAGGAGTTAGGGGGAAGACAAAACTGGATCCCCAAAACTGGATCTTGCTGTAGCGCCTGACCAGCAACTTCCTGACGGAGGACCGTGTGTGGCAGCTTTGGCTAGTGGGCCTTGGGGGGCGTGGGGAATGTAGGAGGCAGCCTTGGAAGAATCCCAGAGGCACAGCCCAGTGATGTTGCACAGCTGGAAAAGCCTGTTGTTCCCAGGAGGGCTTGTCCCTGCAGCACTGCAAGTCCTTCAGGGGCAGAGTGCTGGGACCTTGCTGGGCCTGCTGTCCTCTTCTGGGACAGGGGACCTGGATGTGAGTGATCGCAAGCACTGGGCAGGGTGCCTCTGGGATTCTTGGTGCCTGGCACAGTCTGTGGCACTGTGTCCACCCCCCACAACCCCCATCGAGTTAGCAGTGTGACCTCAGGTCCTGTGGCCAACACCAGGCCTGCAAGAACTGGGCGGCTTTGCTGGAGGTCTGGATTTGCCTGCTCCCTGCAGGGGTCCTCTGGGAGGGCTGTGGGGGCCGGGAGGTGCTGACTTTTCTTCCAACCCCAGGAGGCAGAGGGTCCAGGCTGACACAGTTCTGACTCCTCTCTGGTTTCCCACCCCCTCCGATCCCCCAGCTAGAGCCGGGGGCCCTGGGGATGGCCGCCCGTAGCTAAGGCCTCTGAGGGCATCGAGTTCTTCTGCAGATGTTAACTCCTTTCCCCGTGTGGCCAGAGCAGCCCCGTGGGTGACCGTGTGGGCCAGGTGAGGTTGCAGAGCGGGGGAGGGAGGGCTTCCTGGAGGCGCCGGCACTGCGGCTGGCAGGGGGCCCTGGCAGCTGTGAGGCATGGTGCTGCCGCCACAGGCACCTGTGGAGCCCTGCCCCTCCTGCTGGAGCTCCCCCGTCCAGCGCGGTCGGGGTCTGCACAGCTCCTGTCCTCCTTGAGCAGGGATGACCGGCCACCACAGTCCCCCGGACACAGCTGTTCAGGGGCCTGACCCTGCCGTCAGGAGAACTGTCGCCCCGCCAGCAGGCAGAGACTCCCCGGAGGACAGAGTGCAAGGAGGAGAGTGTTCTTGTCACCATCGGAGGCCCCGCTTGGGTGGGGCGTGCCTTGCCTGGGGCGTCCAGGCGGGGTGTCTTCGGGGACTCTTGTATGCTGAACTGGAGTTTTTCTGCTTTGGCTGCCGACCCCTGTCTAGGGCGTGAGGTCAAGAGGAGGGAGAGGCCCAGCGCTGCCCGAGAGGGCTGCCACGGGCCTCGTTCTGCCAGAGGATGATTGGGCCTTACTGCCTCCAGTCATGGTCCCAGGCAGGGCCCCGCCGTGGGTTGTCCCGGGTGGGCTGGGTGGTGGTGGGTGCTGACCGTGGCTTCCGCCTCCCTGCCCTGGGCCCACCTGAGGTTTCCTGGGTGGCTGGGGTGGCAAAGAGTCAGCAGAACTGAGGAGAGCCCTGGAATCCAGGGTTGCCCACCAAAGGCCCTTCTGCAGATTCCTGCTTCTACCTTGTCGTGGCTCTAACCTGGCGGGGCCTGGGGACAGGTAGGAGTGTGGAGCATGGGTTGTGGCCGCTGGCGCTGTAGCCCTGTGATGGCAAAAACCGCCGGGAGATAGTAGCTGGTTACATGAGAACGAGATGGAGGGAACACTAAATTCTGTTTTCTCTCGCTACTGCCGGCCTGGCTTTGAGGTCTCAGAGGGCAGAGGCCTCGTGCAGGGCACCAGACCAGCAGGCAAGTCTGGTGGAAGACAGGCCAGAACTGGCTGGAAGGGAGCAGTGCCTGTGGTGGGCTGCCAGTGTCCAGGAGTCTTCCAAGGTGTCTGGTTGGAGGATGGAGGCCAGAGGTTGTGTGGGGTTCTCCTCTTGGCTGTGGAATCCATGAGGACCAGTGTCCCATGGTGGGCGTGGAGGGTACTACGAAGAACCAAGAACCCGGTGCAGGGATTCCTGGGGTGGCACTGGGCTACAGGAAAGGCCCGTGGGGAAATGGAAATGAGGAAGTGGAGGGAGAGGCCGGGCTGGTGGGACTTGCAGGTATTCCAGAAGGGAACGCTGGAAGTGAGGGACGTGTAGCCAGGAGGACTGGGCTGCCAGCATGGCTTGCTGCTTAGCTGGGAGCTGGCCACAGATGAGGTGAAGAGATGCCGTGCTGGGCACACCCAGGATGCAGAGCCCTGATGTTCAGCTGTCCTTGTCACTGGAATTCACACCACGACTGTGAAAAGGCGTGGCCTCTGTGTGCTGCGGTTCCCTTGTCTGTGGAAAGGGGACCGAACAGTAGGCCGTGGAGTGGCTGGAAGAGGGCCTGGCTGCTCAGCAAACAGGAGTTGCCCTTGGAGTTGGACTTGAACTGGGAGCCAGGCAGGCAGTCTGATCTGATGCCAAGGAAGCAGTTCTTCCCTGAGTGTTCGGATCGGCTCCGGATGTCTGGGCTGGTGGTGGGGTCGGGAAGTGCCCCTCACTTGGACGGGCAGGCAGGCGACCTGACCGAGGAGCAGGGAGTTCGTCCTGGGAGCTCGGAGCCTGCGTGGCTCCCTGTCCCGTGGACCCATGTTGTCCTGGGCTGGGCAGGGAGGCTGCGGTGTGGCACACTGGGTTTGAAGTGGACTCTGGGGCGCGTGTGGGGCTGAGCTCTCAGGCTGGGTGCCGGAGGTGAAGGGGGTCTGGGCCTGAGCCCGGCCTTTCCTTGAGTCAGAGCAAGTGGAGTCCAGCCCAGCTTTCCCAAGGAAGGCGCTGAGACGGGGGCATGCCAGGACCCCAGTGGGCACACGAATGGTGCCCAGCAGGGGGACAGCACTGCCCACGTCCCCTGAGCTGCCGTGTCTGCAATGATGTGGGGTCAGCAGAAGGGCTGCCCCTCAGCGTGGTCGGTGGCCCAAGGACAAGCCTATGGAAAGAACTTCTCACAGTCCCTTGGGCTCCGCATGGACTGGACGCTCGACCCAGCCCTCCCTGTGTGGACGTGGGCTCCCTCCGCATCCCGCCCTGGGCGTCCAGGGTCCTGAGGCCCTCTGGGGGCTGTGACCGTTGGCTCTGGGGTCTCAGCCTCTCAGCAGTGTTGAGACCCGGGCTGTCCCGGAGGCGTGGAGGCAGCCTGCCCGTCCTCAGCAGGGCTGGCCTCCCTCCCACTCATGCGGCAGCCTCCGCAGGCAGCTTTGGTTTTCCCCATGTTTTTCCAATTATGTGGATTGGGCTAAAAACAGCAGTCGCGGGGCCTGGCTAGGGAGTGGCCGCTGCCCCTTGCTGCCAGCCTCCCAGAGTCCCGCCCTGTCACCCTGACTTCTGTCACCCATGCCTTCCTTGCCTCAGGGCTTGGGCAGCAAGCTTCGTGACATGTGTCCTGCTGCTCATGGCCACGATGACCCAGCCAGGTGACTTAGGGGCCCCTGAGGTCCAGGCCATGTCCAGAGCATGACCAGGCAGCCCTGCACTCCTGCTGGCCCTCTGCAGGCCAGGCTGAGGCTGAGCAGCGGGTGTGGACCCCTCCGCACCTCGCCAGGACATAGCTTTAACAGATGTCCGTCCGTCAGGGACAGGAAACAAAAAGAAGTGTGGCCGGGGTGGGGGTAGCAGGGGAACAGAGGGCTCCACTGTTGGGTGTGATGGACAGATGACCCAGGCCCCTGTCTTCAGACCCTCCCGTCTGTCTGTCCGTCCTGGTGGATTAGCCGAGGTAGCCTGCAGCCTGCGGCTCAGGGCCGGGAATAACAGCGCATTTGTTCCCAGAGTCTGGCTGTCTCGTCACTTATCGGGGAAGTAGGTCAAAGGGAAAAGAAGGGAGGCCCTGTGGGGGGTGCGCTGGCCCTGATTGGCAGTGACTTTGCAAACAGAAGGCAGCTGCTGTTCTCAGCCGCAGACCGTGAATTTTTAATAGCTAGGAAAGCAGACCGCACAGTCCAGGAAACGGAGGCGCAGCCGAGCGCCCCCGGGTCCCCTTAACCAGGGTCCTACTTGCAGATGATATAATGCATGTTTTAAGTGTTTGTTCTGATGAGCGTTGCTGGTTGCAGGCGTCTGCATGACCACCCCACACCAGATAGAATTTCTGTCTCCTGGAACGTTCCCTGGTGCCCCTCTGCACCCCCTGCGGGCAGCCTCTGACCCCGGGCTCAGTGCTGCCTGTTCCGGAACATCGCGGAAGTGGAACCACAGGGTACAGACTGTGCTCTTCGGGGTCTCGGTCCGAGCACTGGCTCCTGGGCTGGGAGGGGACAGGGAACGTGCTGCTCTTGGAGGAGACTTGTCCCGGGCCTGGGTACAGGTGGGACAGAGCCTCCTGCGTGCGCGGGCCCTGCGGACGGCACCTTCCCTGGGCTGCAGCGTCCTTGGGGGTCTTGCTCACGCAGTCTCTTTGGTGTCCCATGCCCGGCTTCAGCCTGGCCACAGGCTTTTCTGGGGCTTGGATGGCTCCGGTTGGCCTTTGGAGTCATGGAAAGAACTTCTGACGGTGCCAGGGAGCCCCTGGACTGCCTGCTGGCTGTCAGCTGCTCTTGCCTGGGACACCCTGTCTGGGTTCCCCTGACTAGGCCTGTGCCTGTGCCCTCCCGTCCAGTTACATGTGTCCAGGGGGCAGATGTCGCTAGGCTAAGTGTGCTCGCTGGGCCCTCTGGGCCAGGGGCGTGTCTTCAGAGGGGACCTGGAAAGGTCTAGCCTTGCCTGCCTTTTCCCTGGTTCCCTAGCCGTGGTGGTCTGCTCCTGTCCAGCCCACTGCCCAGGCTCGCTCAGATGCCAGCTGTAGCTCCAGGTCTCTTGGCTCCCGGCTCTGGGAGGGGCTGGGCTTGTGGGCTCTGCTTCCTCCTCGCTGCAGGGAGAGCGATTCCGGCTTCTCCACCTCCCTGCCGGCCCAGGCAAGGGGCCTGGGGCATTGGGCATTTGGTGGAGCGCTGTAGTTCCGAGGACCTCAGCAGAGCTGGCATCAGGAGGACTCTGAACGCAGCAGAGGGGCCTCCTGGGTCCAGCGAGCGGCCCCAGCACCAGGCAGATGTTGACACCCCAACGCCTGGTTCTGTTCTCCCGCCTTCCACTTGGCTGTGAAGTGCAGGTTCTCTGTGGCGTCCACCTGGGAATGGCGAGTGGATTCCTGCCTCTGAGGGGCAAACTGCAAAGCTGGAAAGCTTTGCAGTTGACTTGGGTGGTGCCACCTGAGCAGCAGGCAGTGACTGCCTGTGACCCACAGAAGTGGCATTTTCACAGTGCACCCTGACCGGTCCTCCTGGCCACTGCCTGCCACCGTGGCAGGGTGGGGGCCGGCAGCCATCGGATCTGCTGGGGGCTGCCCTGGTGGGCACAGCCCTGAGCCCCATCCTCCTTCCCACCTTGCAGAAGCTGCATGGAGAGTGTGGGGTGCTTTGTGAGCAGGGACCTGTCACTACAGTGTGAGAGCGTGCTCACAGTCACAGGTTGGAACTGGGCCTGGGCATCTTGGCCCCAGGGGCTGCCCAGCCCAATGCCACACACACTGCCTGGGGGCTTGCTTTTGCAGATGCCCCGGGCTGTGGTACAGAGCAGCAGGACCACCTGCCTGTCAAGTCATCGCCAGCTTCAGGAGCCACAGGACTGTGTTTAAATCAACAGCAAAATGATCACTGCTGTTTACTGAACACTTACTATATGCCTGGGCTCGGAAACCCCCCCCCCCCCCCCTGTGCTGGCTTTTTGAAGAGTTGAGCCTGTGCCTGCAAGGGTGGGATGCAGCCAAGTCGCCCACTATTTTATAGTCCCTACCCCAGTCCCTATGCCTCAGACATCCAGGCAACTCACCTTTAATTCACCCAACAACGTCATTCTTTTTTTTTTTTCCTGGGGGTGGGGCACTGGGGGTGCTTTACCACCGAGCTACATCCCCAGACTTTTTAATTTATTATTATTTTGAAACAAGGTCTCACTAGGTTGCTGAGGCTGGTCTCAAACTTAATGATCCTCCTGCCTCAGTCTCCCGAGTAGCTGGGATTCCAGGGACAGCTAGTGCCCCTGGCCTGACAAAGCTACTCTTCACCTGTCTCCTTACTCACTCTCCCTGGGGTGGGTGTTCAATGCACAGGGAGAGGGCCTAGTGCTGGGATTCAGGTCATGGACTTTATCACAGGACCCTCTGGCCCCTGGAGGTCCGTGTCGGCCCGACTCTCACAGGTAGGAAGCAGGTCAGGCTGCTCCTGGCCCCTCAGTGAGCTGGGAGCTGACAGCGTGTCTGTCTGCATAGGAGCTGGTGCAGTGACCCTTGGTGGCACTACCTGTGTGTGAGCAGCCACTCAGCCTGAGGGTGTTGGATGGGGGTGTGTGGAGGGAGGGGCCCGCCTGCAAGTGGGTCTGACACTGGCACTGGCCCGCCCCCTCCGGCTGCCCCAGGCCTGGGGCGGAAGAGTGACTTCTTCATTTAGGAGCTGAGTAGACCAAGCCCAGGCGGCAGGCAGGGCTGCAGCCTTCCTGTGCGCACTAGCTGGGCAGCTTGGGCGAGCTACACAGGACAGCTGCTCCGGCCTGGGGTTGCAGGCAGAGTCACTGATGGGCCCAGCCACTTCCTCTGGGCCTTGTGACCCTGTGGTCACTTGGTGTGGTTTCCTGGGCCAAGGTGCAGGGCTGTGGTCTCAGCACTTCTCCAGCGACTTACCCCAGGGAGGCAGCGGAGAAACTTCATCAATTGCTAAAAAACAAAAATAATCTGGCCTGCCGCCAGAGGGGAAGCCGCACAGCCGGGCCATTTACGGCCTCAGGGACTGCAGAGTGGATGGTGGCCTGCACGGTGACCTGGCTTTGCCTACGCAGCTCCAGGCCTGGGAGGGGGCCGGAGTTGGCTGGGTGTCCTGAGGGGGCAGCTGAGCAGGTAACCCTGGGAATGGCAGGCACAGGCGTCAGGGAGACCAAGAGGGGCCGGATCTAGGCTCTCTGTGGCCAGCGTGACAAGGAGCCAGGAGAGCAGAGCAGTCCTGGGGTGGGCCCCCACAGCAGGGGCGCCCTGGCGGGTGCCCGGTATTCTTAGGGCAGGCTGGGACCTGGGAGCTGCGGGGGGCTCCCTGTGGGAGAGTCGCAGTGGCACCTCTGGCCGCTGGGCTGACCCGTCCACCACAGAGTGCCCCAAGGCTGGGGGGTGGGGGGGCGGGATCTTGCCTTCTTTCCTGTGTCGGTGAGTCGGGCCACGCCCTGCGGCGTGTTGCTGCCTTGCTGCTTGTGAGAAAGTGATCTTCCCACGTCGGGGTGAGGAGGGAATTAACCACGATGACCTCACAGGGCCACATGCTGGCAGCCTGCCAGTGGGTCTCTTCCTGGGCTTGGGTAGAGGCCAAGGAGGCTGCCAGGCCCAGTTCTGGGGCTGCCGGTGCAATGTGCCCTGTCTCCCTCTGCGGTGCTTCCTGTTCAGACTCTGGAAGCTGAACAAGCCACCATCCCGGGCCCAAGGCCGGCGGAGCAGGAGGAAGCTCCTGCAGGCTCCTGAGCTGCTCGGGAGGACGGCGCTGCCCTCCCGAGGGACTCCTGCCTCCACCAAGGGCCTCTAAGAATAAACCTGTCCACAAGTTTGAAAGCCTTGTTATTTGCTGTTACAATGCAAAATTCATGTTACTGTAGAAAGGAAAATGTCATAAAAATAATGAAAATTAAGATGACTGCAGTTTGCGCCCCCCGTCCCCCCAGCAAGGTCTCCGGCTCCCCTTCCTGTGCTGCAGTCTGCTCTCGTGTGGTTCGCTCGCATGTTCGCTGCTGCGTCTCAGCCTCTCCACTTGCGCTCTTTGAGCACTTTCCGAGTCGGTGACTCTTCTCCGGAGCCTGGCGTTTGTGCCGCGTAAGAGCCTGTGATCCTGGGTGCCCTCGCTTGCTTAGTGAATTTCTGTCCCTCGTTTGGTGTGTCTTGGGGCGTCTGGACTGATCTTTGCTTGAGGTTCTCGCTGTGGTCATGAAGCCATGGTGACGTCCCTGTGTGTGAATCTGTGTGCGTGTCCCACCCCTTCCCGAGGGCCATGTCCTCAGGAAATGACGGGGCCAGAGGGTCCTGGGCTGCTGTCCAGGAAGCAGAGCTGCACCGGCCAGGAGTCGGTCCCCTGCGGGGACCTGGGCTGCTTGCTCTGTTTGCAGGTCACCAAGGAGTTGCCCGTGTTTCATGTTTATTGACTATTTACTCTTCTGTTGATCTGTTTGTGGTCTTCGCCCATTTATTTCTGGGGTTTGGTGTTTTTTAACAGGCTCATTAGATGCCTTTTAGTCTCCTTTTTGCATTTTTAGGTTTAGAGGAGAAGCAAGGGGCTGGTGTAGGCCATTCCCACCGCCGCCCCCCCTGCGGGCTTTCCCCAGGGTGTGATGTCCTTCCTGATAGACAAGTCACCTGTGCTTCTCGGCCGGGTTCATGCTTCGAAGCCCAAGGACGCAGGGCTCACCCCTGCTTCTGTCCTGATGCCGGTGGCTCAGAATGGAGATGTGGGAAGGTGATGGCAGGCGCCAGCGCCGGTGTCCGTGAATCGGGTTCTGTTGGCACAGCCACATGCGTGTGCCTGTGTGATGTCCGCGATGGGCACATTCCTGCAGTCCTGGCAGAATCTCGATGGAGACCCAGGTGGCTGCTCTGCTGAGAACAGTTTGACCCTTTGTGGAGAACATCTGCCAACCCCCGATTCCAGAACTGGAGGCAGGGTGAGCATCGTGCAGATACGCTACAGACCTCCGAGTGCGCCTCCTCCTGGCCTCCGCCAGGATGCCAGGCACAGCCTTCCCAGGAGGCTCCTGTGTGGCCAGGGTGGGCCCAGAGCTGCCCTGGTCTCGTGCACAGAGCGGATCCTAGTGCAGAGTTGGGGCCTAGGGGATGACACCAAGCTCAGACCAGATCAGTGGCCCCATAGCCACCCCCTGTGGAGCGGCTCTGTTGATGGTTGCCGGCCTGCCCAGGCCTCCCCTGCTACCTGGGGTTCCTTCCTGGCACCTGCCTCGCACTCTCCTTGGTCCTGTGGAAGCCTCCCGCTGCCCTCTGCTGCCCACAGGCTGCAGGGCACACTCTGCCCCTCAGAGATGTCCAAGTCCCAACTCCAGAACTCGTGCATGTGGCCTAAGTTGGATGGAGGGTCTTCGCGTCTGTAATCACGGGAAGACGGGACTTGCTGGAGCAGAGGGCCCTGAATCCACACCACTGGCGTCCTTGTAAGAGGAGACACTATGACACAGGGTGATGGCCGTGGGAGGCCAGGGACAGAGGTCAGAGAGCCCCGAGTGTTGCCATCGGTGCTGGAGCTGGAAGAGGAAGGAAGCCCCTCCCTGTAGCCTTCCGGGGGAGCGTGTTCCTGCCACACATGGCCTTTGACCTCCTGGCTTCAGAACCATGAGGGAATGAATTTCTCTTGTGACAAGCCCCTCAGTGTGGGTGACAGGCCATGACAGCCTCCTCAGGGCTCTGCCGAGTCTGCACAGTTGGGGTTTGGGCAGCTTGCCGGGGTGGAGGGCGGGCATCGGGCTGGATGTGTCCGTGACATGAGCGTCCCTCAGGCCGGTGCTTGTGTGCCGGAGGGGACATGCCTGCCCGGAGGCTGTGCCCCAGCCTGTGCCCCGTGGGGCATAGCGCCCTCTTCGCTGCGGAAAGGCTTCACTTTTTCAGCAGCGCCCTGGTGCTGTGGGGCAGGCTGTTTGTTGCAACCACCCCAAAGAAGCCATTGGCCAAACCGTTGGTTCCCAAGCACCCCACACAGGCTCTCGGGCTGGCCCCAGTGAGGGCTCAGCCTCTCCTCTGCATGGCCAGTACTGTCACCTGTGGTTAGGGCTGCTGCGTGGACCGTGCTGCAGAAGAACCTTCTAGAAGGCTGAATGTGGACACCAGCTCAACATGTGTCTGGTGGCGCTAGGCCTGTGGCACTCTGGAGCTGCTGCCCCTGGCCTGGGCCTGGACACAGTGCCCCATTGGTCCTGGGAAGCCTCCATGCCAACTCCAGGCACATGGGCTGGGTCTCTGCTCTCCCCCAGGCATCCCGGTGCAAGTCTCTGAGTTTTTCTTGGCAAAACTGGAAAACCCCAAAGACTTGGAGCCCGAGATGTCAGAGGACCCCTTGGACTCAATTGGCACCTGCAGTCAATGCCAGCAGTGAGCTCTGCTCAGCCCAGAGACTGACTTCTCTCCCTTCCTCTGCATGCCAAGAAGGGGTCCTGATGCTGGGCTGGGTCGGGGCTCTGTGCTGCCTGGCTGTCAAGGGCTTGGCTGCCATGCTCAGCCCTGAAGACTCTGGGATCTGCCCAAGGTGACAGAGCCTCAGGAGCCTGGGCTGGCCCCCTCACATGCCTGTCCCCCAGCTGTCCCACACAGCATCATCTACAGTTGTGGCCATGCATCCTTTGATGGTCTCATTTGTCTACAGTCTCTGCCCTGTGACCCTGGGAGTGTTGTGGGGCAGATCCTGGGTCTGGTTTGCCCCCTCCTCATCCCTCAAGCTGGTCTGGGGTCTGCCATAAAGGAGGTACTCACGCAGATGCTGGCAGGATGACTGAGCCACCCAGGCAGCCGGTGCGAAGTGTGCGTCCTGCCTGTGCCTCAGTTTCCCCAGCCTGGGGCTCAGGAAGCTGCTGCTATCACATGGGCGCCCTCTAGTGGAGGAATTGCACTGTGAGCTCGAGGGAGCTCCCAACCCTGGACCCACTCTATCTATTTATTTATTTATTTATTTTATTTTGCGGTGCTGGGGATCGAACTCAGGGCCTTGTGCTTGCGAGATAAGCACTCTACCAGCTGAGCTATCTCCCCAGCCCTGGACCCACTCTTTAGATCCCTGGTTCCCCTCTCAGGAAGCTGGTGCTGGGCACAGAACATTCTCTGTTATTTGAAGGCCACAGCTTGGCCAGGCACCACAGAGATGGGGCAGTTGGCCTTGGGGCCAGGGCGAGAGGGAGGCTCTAGTCTGCTTGTCCCACCTCTGAGCTGTGTTGTCTGCAGGCAGGTGTCCCCAGAACACTGGAAATGGTCTCTGGACCATTCTTGGTTCTGTGGATCCTCCAGTCCAGCAAGGGCAGGAACAAAGGAGTGGACATTGGTGCAGCTCTGCAGGAGAGTATCCACATCCTGACCCTAGCAGCCTCAGGAGCCGTTGGGGTCCATGAGACTCCATGTGTGCGTTTTGCGGGAAGCTCTGATCCATGCCGACAGGAAAGACCTGGATGGGATCAGAAGTGCACGTGTGAGGCCGCTGTGGAGAAGGGGCTTGCTTGCTTCTCCAGGCCCTGTGTCCCAGAGCCGTTGTTAAGGTGTGGCGATCAGCTCAGGCCCTGAGCTGGTAGCCTGCAGGGGCAGGCCACGGGTGTTCAGAAGAGACTCTTAGAGCCCCGGGACCCCCAAACTGAGCTGCAGATCTGAGCCCCTGCAGCCCGAGTGAGTGGGGATGTGAGTGGTCCTGGGTCCTTGGGGCCTGGAATTTGCCTATGACTGGGCCAGAGAGATGAGGACAGCCCTCACGGGGTCTGTGCTGCCCTGGGCTCCCTGTGTGATGGGCCAGGCCTCTGAGTCCCCGCTTCTGCTTCCCCCAGCTGGCTGTGTGCCCTCAGCTGCCCTGGGGAGTCAGGCCACCACAGCTGCCCAGAGCAGAGGTGGCTCCGGGGCACAGAACGCATGCTGCCCTCAGCCAGAGCTCGGGGCCTTTGCTGGAGACCAGAATTGTCCTCTTCCTCTGTGCCCGGCCTGTGAGTGGCCTGGCTGCAGGCATCCTGGGAAGGCCAGGTCCCTCCTTATTCACCTGCACAGGCGTCACTCTGAACCCCAGGCACCCACGCTGTGAAGGGCTTGGCCTCAAAGCTGCCTGGCTGCCAGGCTCCGCCCTAGGGTACACTGGAGGCCCAGATGGCTCCGGGGTGGGGACTTTGAGATGTCCTCAGATGTATAGGAAGGTCCCAGTTCCTGGGGTTGTCACAGTTTTGGTGGCCCGTGGTGGCCTTCCTGGATCCTGGTCACAGAGCCGGAGGCCTTGAGTCTAGCTCTGGCTCTGGTCAGAACACGCATGGCCCCAGAGATGTTTCTTCTCTGCCTTGGCCACCCGTTGTGCCCCAGGGTGTCTGCCCTCTGTGGGAGGGCTTGGCACAGCTGAAGGGGCCCCGTAGGTCTCCGAGCCTCGGGTTCCCTGGGCTCGCTGTGCCTCAGCACTCGTGGAGTGTGTGAGGGTCAGTAGGGAGGTCACTTGACAGTGACATCTGCCCTGCCTGGAAGCCGGGCAGCAGAGCAGCACAGGGCACCTGCCCTGGGGTGCAGCGTGAGGCTTGGGGGAGGGCTTCACAGAGGAGGTGGTGTTTGAGTGGAGCTGGGGAGAGTGGGCACTGAGTTAGGGCCTCTGGGACGCTGAAGATTGGAGCCAACAAGTGGTGCCCGAAGCCCAGAGCCCCAGCAGGACTTGGTCGGGGCTCATTTAGGCTGAAGAAGGGCTTGCAGGGGACAAGGGAGCTGATCGAGGCAGCTATCACACACTGAAGTCAGATGGCCTGGCTGTGTGGCTTTCATCTGGTTGCTTAGTGTCCCTGTGCCTCAGTTTTCTCTTCAAAAAAAAAAAAAAAATAGGGAACAAATAGTGTCGAACTCACAGAGCTTTTTGAGAACCGGCTCGTGAGCACAGGAAGAGCTTGGTGCTTGTTACCTGTCATACAAGGAAAAACCCGGGCACTAAGTGAGACCCTCCCTGCTTGCCCAACCCGGTCCCGCCCTCTCACACCTGCTGACCCCACCCCCGTGTCTCCACAGGGGCCGAGGAGGTGCTGCTGCTGGCCCGGCGCACAGACCTGAGGAGGATCTCTCTGGACACGCCGGACTTCACGGACATCGTGTTGCAGGTGGACGACATCCGGCACGCCATCGCCATCGACTACGACCCTCTAGAGGGTCACGTCTACTGGACGGACGACGAGGTGCGGGCCATCCGCAGGGCCTACCTGGACGGGTCTGGGGCACAGACGCTGGTCAGCACTGAGATCAATGACCCCGACGGCATCGCCGTGGACTGGGTGGCCCGCAACCTCTATTGGACGGACACGGGCACTGACCGCATCGAGGTGACGCGCCTCAACGGCACCTCCCGCAAGATCCTGGTGTCTGAGGACCTGGACGAGCCGCGGGCCATCGTGCTGCACCCTGTGATGGGGTAAGGCTGGGGCGGGGGCCAGGGGTTCACACACCGCAGCTCTGCAGCCTCCCTGACATCCCAGGCCCGGGAGGAGGGCGGGCCACCCAGGGGCCAATGGCGGACGTCTGCCTGAGGACTCGGTTTCTGAAACTAGCCCCAAGTGCTGCTGCTGGTCCTTGGTCAGACCTTGCGAGCCACTGACACAGGCCCTGTGGAACCTGTAGGAAGTACTGGAGACCTGGCAGGCCTGTGTGGCTTCATTCCCTCATCTGCAGAGCCGAGTCTCCAGCGGGGTGACTCTAGGGTGACAGAAGTGACATGGAGGGCTGCCTCTCCTAACTCTTCCTCTCCAATGACCCTTTCCACTCTCCCCAGTACAGCAGGGACAGGTGGAGAGTTGAGGGCTCGGAAGCCCAGAGAGGGTGAGGGATGTGCCCAAGGTTACACAGCTGGAAGGTGGCAGATTGGGGATTGGACCAGCTGTCTGGCTCCAACTTTCCGTTTTAGGATTCTGTGCAGTTGGAGAGCTTGTCAGTTGGCGTGGGGCCTCTCAGACTCCACTGGCCAGAGTTTGGAGGCGGAGGACGTTCCTGGGGGTGCATGACCCAGAAGGGGCAGACTCCGAGTGGGAGGCACAGGGAACTCTGGGCGGGGCTGGGGGCTGCTGCCTGTCCTCAGCAGGGGTGTGGGCCAGTGTCCTCCAATGCCCTGGAATAGCAGGAGGACGGAATCAGTCCATGGTCCCCATGGGCTCCTCTGGAATGAGGCGAGGGAGGGTCCCCTGCAGCCTGCACCTGTGCAGGTGAGGGCTGTGAGATCCTGGGCCAGGGAAGTGCCCACTGCAGAGGGGCCAGGCGCTGGTCAGACGTTCAGAGCCGGGCTGTGATTGGGTTCAACGGGGCTGGTTTTCCTCGCTCTGAAAGCTGTGCCCAGCTCCCACGCCAGGACCTTGACCTCCTGGGCCACAGAGAACAAGCCCCCTGTCCTCAACCCTGGGAGCTCCTCGGCTGTTTGCAGAAGGCTCTGCTGTTTGCCCTCAGTTCCTCCAGCCCAAGGGCTGTGGTGATGCAGCTCCCAGCCCCGCGCACTGACGGGGGGCAGCACGTGAGCCCACAGCCTGAGTCCCAGGGCCCATGCCACAAGCCCCTGGGCCTGTGGCTCGCCGCAGTCAGCGGCCAGCGTGTACCGAGCTCTCCCTGTGGCGGGGTGGGGACAGCAAGCCTGGGTGACGAGCACCGCCCTGAGCATTTGCCTCTCTCCCAGCCTCATGTACTGGACAGACTGGGGCGAGAGCCCCAAAATCGAGCGTGCCAACCTGGACGGGCAGGAGCGGCACGTTCTGGTGAACACCTCCCTGGGATGGCCCAATGGCCTGGCCCTGGACCTGCAGGAAGGCAAGCTCTACTGGGGAGACGCCAAGACGGACAGAATCGAGGTGAGTCCCATTCCTGGGGGAGGGAGCACGGGAGGGCGTTGGCTCAGGAGGCCTGTGGCCAGGTGCTGGGTGTCCCTGGTCAGGCCAGGCCTGGCTGCCCCGCAGCAGGTCCTGTGTATCTGTCGTGGGCTTTGACGGGCGCCTGTGCCCTGCCACCTGGCTTCAGTCCTTGGGTGGATCATGCCCAGGGACGGTTTCCGACCTCGGTGGGCCGGGCGCCATGGTAATGGTGCTGCTGCCGTCCCATTGGGCACGGCCCTGGGGAAGAGCCTCTGAGCTACTTTGGCCCCTTAACTTTTTTCAAAACACAAAGTTATGACAAAAAATGAGTGACTGATCCTCACCTCTGTACCGTGCCGCCTGAGACGTGACTGATGTAGATGAGGCCAGAGGCGGCTGCCGTCCTGAGTGGGCGATTCCCTCCCAAATGGGGTTTAAACTCTACTTTTACATACATAGGTCTTTGCAGCACTGGGGTTGGAACCCAGGACCCAGCAGTGGGCGCTAGGCAGGCGCCCTCCCCCTGAGCTGCTCCCCAGCCCCATCTTGGTTTTCTAGGATGCGTGATGTTGCCTGGAACCCAGTCCTGTTCTGCGAGCTTTGTGTGGTTTGACTTGAGTAGACCCATCTGTTCATGGGGGTCTTGCTCTGTGCTTGCCCCAGAGCCTCCGCTGGGTGCTTATGAGGCCTGCGACCTGTCGGTTGGGTTTGTCCTCATCACAGGCAAGCTGCTGACATTGGTGGCATCCCAGGCACACTTCCCTCTGTGTCAGATTCCTTCTGGAAGGTGCTGTGTGTTCATGCCTTGTTGAGATCACTGTGGGGTTGTGGTCCTCTTGTCTGGGCCCCTGTGGGAGGGCAGGCGTGGAAAACCACGCGTGCCTGTGTCATAGGACTTCAGACCCTGCTTCTCAGTGGGGGACCTTGGGGTCCTGGGTGGACGCCCTTCCCACAGAACCCCAGGGAGCTGCAGTTGGAGCTACTTCCTGGTGGCATTTTGTGTCAGTGATCTTTGTTGCTAGCGGGCGTTTGAAGACCCCCATCCCCTGTGGGCAGAAGGCAAGGCGAGGCCCTTCCTTTTGGGATGGTCAAGGATGCTTCGCCTTTTGTACCCGGCCTGTCCATGGGAGCGGGTTAGGGATGTGGCGTCCAGAGACTCCACCTGGACCCGCGCAGACGTCACTCCACTGTTCCCACAGCAGCGTAGCGTTTAGTAATTCTCAGTGTCATGCACCGTCCCTACTGTTGCCCTTGGAGCAGTTGCAGTCACCCCGAGGGACGCCGGTGCCCGGTGGCAGCTGCTCCGTGTTCTCCTGGCTCCCGCAGCCTCCGGAAGCTGCTCCCTGTTCCCTTCTTCTGCGGCTCATCTGGCTCATCCTCGCTGACCTCACGGTGGAACTTGCTTCGTGTCCTAGTGTGGGGAGGGACCCTTTGGTCTGCTGTCTGGTGGCCTTTGGCTGCCGTGAACCAGGCTGCCGTGGGCGTCTGTGGACATGGTTCTGTTGGGCCTCCTTTCTAATTCCTGGGGGTGCGGCTGCCTGGGTCACGTGGTGAGCCTGCCTGTGACGCTCGGAGGGACCAGGAAGCCGTCTTCCGCAGCAGCTGCGCCTGGGCATCTGCCCCGCCTCCTGCCCACACGCGCTCTTTCCTGTTTTTAAAGCACGTTCTTGTCACAGCCATCCAAGTGAATGGCGCTTCCCTGGCGTTCGGCTTTGCTTTGCCCTGAGGGCCAATGGCTTCGAGCATCCCATGACAGCATTCCGAGAAGTGTCACACAGGCTTCGTGTGGAGCAGAAGCCGAGGCTCGGGTCGGTGGCCCTGTGCGGGGCGCACGTGAGTGGTGCTCTGGGGCAGCCTGGCTTCAGGTCCCTGAGGACGAGGACGAGGACACCCAAACTCCTGCTTGCTTAGTCCAGTTGTAGGCCCGCTGCTTGCTCCTCTCGCCCCTGGAAGCCGCGTCACGGGCACGGAGACCACCTGTCCTATGGCTGCTGCTGGAACTCAGAGCCACGCTGGGTGCCGGCCAGGAGCCTGGTGGCTGCTTCTTGATGTCGAGCCAGAGCCTGGGAGCAAACCCCGTGGCAGTTCTCAGTGGCGAGATGCCCCTGGCCCAGGCTGCCTACGGGCACAGGCTTCTGGGAGTGTGCGGGGCTTTGCCTCAGCTGCCCGCCTGGCCGCCCACCTCTGGCTCCGGTGCTCGGGGCTTGCCACTGCCCAGCCAGTACACACCTGAGCACTTAGTGTGTGCCAGCTGGGTTCCAGGCCCCGGGGATCTTGGCAGGCGTGCCCAATAGATGCTCCTGTGCCATGCTTGGCAGCCTCTGGCACGGACCGCTGCATTAGGCTAGCAGCTCTGGCACACGGGCTCCTGCTGGGGGTCTCGGCTGCACGGCGGGAGCAGCTGAGGTTCAGGGAGCAACGTGGACCTTTCTGGGGGTGCAGTTGGACTCCAGGTGGGAGAGATGGAGAGAAAAGGTACAAACTGGGTCAGGAGAGAGACAGGACAAGCTTTGAACCATGGCAACCTTCATAGGAAGTGATGGCGGGAGGCCGCTGGCGGGGCGGATCTTGCCACTTTCCCTTGAGGGGAGGCAGGGTTTCAGCCAGCCTGGCTCTGAGTGCAGGAAGAAGGGGCTCGGCTGGGTGCTGGCCATCTTCCTTTGAGGGTCAGCCAGGGGCTGGGGTGTGGCCCAGCCCTGGGTTCCATCCTCAGCACCACATAAATCGATAAACGAATGAAAAAGTCAAAAAATTAAAAATAAAGAGTCAGCTGGCTCTCTGTCCCCACAGAGGACTCTGGTCAGCTGTGGCTTGTCCCTTGACCAGCTGTGGGGAGAATGAAGGTGTGGGATGGGGGGCCCGACGGGCAGTTTCTTCTGATTGGCATCAGTGCACACAGGTCGGGCTGAGCGGAGGGCTCAGCAGCTCTGAGACTCCCTCAGGGGGCCTCCTGCTGGCCTCCCAGTGACAGCTGTCCTGGGCATGTGGCTGGAGATCAGCCCCCTGCAGCATGGTCTATCCCGTGACCAGCCAGTTGCCATCACAAGTGACAGCCAGAGTCCCCCTCGATGCCTCCCTGTGGGCAGTGGTCCTGAGCCCACACCCACCTGCTGGGGTCCATCCAGGCAGGCCTGACACGTGCAAGTGGAGGCTGCCCTTGGGGACCTGCCCACGGGAGCACGCACAGTCCGGGTGGGTGTGGTGGGGTCCCCGAGTGCTGCTTCAGGCTCCCTCTGCTCCCCTGCTGCCTGGTGTCCCAGCCTCCTGGGCGAGGATTTCCAGTGCGGACTCCTTGACTTCCTCTGCCCAGGTCTGTCTAGGGCCCCTGGCATTTGGAGGTCCTGGCCCCCGGGCATGCCCTTAGCTGTACCCAGCCCGTCCAGACGTCCTCCGCAGGGACCTCTCAGACCCACTGCACCGGCTCCCGCCTGCCAACCCTTCAGGACTTCCCGGCCCGAATGAGCTCCCCTCTGGCCTGCGGGGTCTTCCTTCCAGTGCCACTGAGGCAACTTCACTTGTAAACAGGGCTCCTTGTCTCCTGAGAGGTCTTGAGTGGCTGCCTCTTGGCCCCTTTTTTCTCCACCTCTGATCGTGCTTCCTAGCAGACGCCAAGCCTGTGACAGCTCCGCCTAGGCCTCCCCCAAGCCATTCCTTTCATCCAGGTTCCTCACCAAGACTTGGACCCCTGGAAGCCTGGGTCACCACAAGCCATGTGCTGTGGTCTCCTACGTGGACCACGCACCCGCCCTGCACACAGCCCTGTGGTGAGCTTCCTGGCTCCAGGTCGCAGGCTGCATGTCCCCCGGTCACACCTGTCCAGGGCTCACGCTCTCTTGGCAGTAGGTCAGCACAGCACCTCACCCCCTGCGGGCAGCTTCACCTCCTAATGCACTTGGGAGCCCTTTGGGGCCCAGCTTGGATTGGGGGGTCTCTGTGCTGACCCCAGTTGGACACCCAGGCACTATCATGTCAGGAGTGAAGTTATTCCCACCTATGGCCCCCCAAGTGGCCCCACCTGCCGCTCATCAGACATTTGCTCCTGCCTGGACATTTACTAAGCAGGTGGAGGTGACATGGGACATGTCCAGAATAAACTCTCATGGCAGGGGTGGCAGTGACCAGCAACCCAGCTGGCTGTGTGGTCTAGTCCATGAGCCCTGGGGGTGAAATTGGAGCACCAGGCATCGAGGCCGGGTCTGTGAGCTCAGGGTCCCTCCTGGGTGAAGCACAGTCACCGTGGCTGGGGGTCTGCGCCTGGCCGAGTGCACTGGGAACAGGGCTCTTGTCCCTTTAAGTGTGTGGTCAGCGCGTGGTCCAGGACACACAGCTGTGCACACCACCAAGTTGGTGAAAACAGGACTCGTCATCAGGAATCCGCACGTCCGGTGACGTTCTGATGTCCACTGTCTTGTGGGCCTTCCTGCAGACAGCCAAGGCTGGGCTTCTGGGGAGCCTCCCAGCCTCCTCCCACCCTGTACCCAGCCTGCCAGCTCCGTTGTGGCATGCCTCACAGGGGGACCTGGGGCTGAGGGGGCAGAAGCAGAGAGCTCTGGGCAGCCTCTCGTCTCCGGCGCCTCTGGGGTCCGACTTCTTTTCCTGAAACACCAGGCCCTGAGAGGGCAGGGTGGAAAGTGTGGCCACAGACCAAACTCAGCACGCCACCTGTTTTCAAACCATGCTCGAGCTAAGAGTGGTTTTGACATTTTTTTAATGGCTGGGGGAAAAAAAGGATATTTCATAACCTGTGAAAATTATATGGAATTCAAATTTCAGTGTCCGTAAATAAACTTTGTTTTTGTTTATTCACAAAGTTGTGGTGGAACGCAGCCACGCTTGTTCATCTATGCGTCCTGTGGTTGCTTTTGGCTCTAGTGACTCTTGTGGCCTCCCAGCTGGAATATTTTCTGTCTTGCACACAGAATGTTTGCTGACCTGTGTTCTAGAGAACCTGGCTGCCAGGTCCTTTCCTGGCCCCGTGCCCGCAGGTGTCCTGAGTCTGCTTTGGCTTGCCCCCTCCTGCGGGCAGCGTGGCTTCTCCCATTCCTGCTCAGTGAGAGGCCCCGGGCGGGAGGCTGCTGGCTTGGGCACAGGGAGCCCTGATTGGCAGCTCCCCTCCTCCTGCTCCAGGATCTGGGAAAGTCCTGATCCAGCAGAGCTGTTTTTTCAGATGTGCTGCAGCTGGTCAAGGGCCGCTGAAAACTGTCATCAAAAGGCCAGGGTGGGGGGCTGGGTGTGGCTCAGTGACGCAGCATGTGCTCAGCACACAGAGGCCCTGGGTTCCAACCCCAGCACCAAAATAAAGCCAGGGCGGGATCTTTTCTCCTCCCAGGTGAACTGGAGTGGCTCGCAGGCCTCACGCCAAGGGGCTCTGTGTCCTGTGCAGAGGGATGTGGTGGGGAGCAGCTTCCCGTCAATCATGGGGGTTTCCTGGGGAAGCTCCTGTTGGGGGTGCTGCCCTGGCTGGGGTGTGGCCCAGGCCACCCCTGAGAGAGCGTTGCCTCCTCCCACCTTTTGGGGAGTGAGGGAGCAGCTGCAGCCCGCCCGTCCCCTCGCCTTCCGAGGTCCTCTGTGGGCTGCTTTTTGGTATTCTTGAATGAAGCAGGAACGCTCTCGTGCCCTGTTCATTTAGCGTGTCTGGGGTGTCGCTTTCCTTGAGGAAACTAAGAGCTGGAGGCAGAGACAGAAGTCTAGGAGACGGGCGTGGTTCTCCCTCTGGGCTGCGTCTGCAGGCCCCGCCCAGCCCAGTCCTGCCTGCGGGAACCAGCTGGGGACCCAGGGTGAGGCCTTCCAGCTGTGGTTCTGGGCCCATGTCCCAGCTGCACTCTGCACAGGTGTTGGACTTGACCTTCACGTTCCTTCTTTTTTTAAGATCTTTTTAGTTGTAGGTGGACACAATGCCATTATTTATTTATTTATATGTGGTACTGAGGATCAGACCCGGTGCCTCATGTGCCAGGCAAGCACTCTGCCACTGAGCCACAACCCAGCCCTTTGCGTTCCTTCTTGTTGGCGGCACAAAACAGAAGAAGCCCAGACTCTGTGGACCGAGGCCGTCCATCCCACCTGCCCTCTGTGCTCACCTGAGTGGTTCTGAGAGTCCACGATGGAATTGGTGCGGCCTTCACTCCGCCCTCCTGCTGGCCCAACCTGGGGGAGTGACCGGCTCCAGGTCTGGTCCCGGCCATGCCTCTTTGTTTTCTGGTGACTCAGTTACTGCCTAGTCCATTCCCTTCATTTACGGGCAGAGAAACTGAGGTCCATGGGGTACAAGGACTTGCCCAAGGACACAGAGTGCCGCAGGCAGAGCTGGGTGGCTCACTCGTTGGCTGAGTAGTTGTCCAGTCGCCGAGAACCAGTCTTTTCTGCTGTCTGCCTTGTGCGTCTGTCCTGCAAAGCAGTACCTTAGCTTTGCCGGGAGCAGCGAGCAGGACCAGCTCAGCAGCCCTGAGGCCTGGACTGGCTTGTTCGTGCCCATCCATCCTGTGACCCATGCGGTGCCCGTCCTGCTCACCCATCTGTTGCTTCAGCTCCTTAAGGTGTTTCCCGCTGGCCAGTGGCCCATGGCCTTCATTGCAGCAGCTTGTACTGAGCATCGGCTCCTCAAGAGAAAGCTCTAGTGTTCCTGTCTCAGTGCACAGGGAGGAAGCGTCCTGGGCTGCAGGCCAGACCAAGAACCCAAGAGGCCCCACTGCTCATATGGTGCTGAGTTGGGGAGCCGGGCTCGCAGTGCTGTGGGAGGAACTTGCCCGCGGCCTGCAGTTGCCCAGCCTTTCAAAGTTCCCTGTGTTGTATGTGACCTGGGACCCCGTAGGACCTGTGGCAGGCATCGCTGATCGAGCCCAGGACTCCTTTCTGTAGCGCCCACCTGGTCTGAGTCCACCCACTGCTGCTCCAGGCAGTGCCGGCCTGTGGACAGCAGTGACGGGCAAGGCCTGATCCAGCACAGTGTCCACCCAGGCCTGGGAGGCAGTGGGGGGCTGGAGCTGGCCCTGTCACTGCTCCGTCCGCAGGGCTGTGGCGTCACGATGCTCACGCCACTTACCCAGCACCCGATGAGCTGCGGCACCTGGCATTTTATGGTACCTGTAAGGGGCAGGGGCGCCTCGTTTGGGGCTGCTCAGGCCCTGCTCTCAGTGGCACAGCCTCGGCCCTCCAGACCCATCCCTGTGGGCCCGCAGGTGATCAACGTGGACGGGACGAAGAGGCGGACCCTCCTGGAGGACAAACTTCCGCACATCTTCGGGTTCACACTGCTGGGGGACTTCATCTACTGGACCGACTGGCAGCGGCGCAGCATCGAGCGGGTGCACAAGGTCAAGGCCAGCAGGGACGTCATCATCGACCAGCTGCCCGACCTGATGGGACTCAAAGCCGTGAACGTGGCCAAGGTTGTTGGTGAGTCTGGGGAAACATGAGCCACTGCTCTGCTGGAGCAGCCGCGTGAGCAGCAAGTGGCAGGTCCAGACCGTTAGTGCCCTGTGGGGGGACCCCACTCAGGAAGCAGAGGGAGTGTCTGGTTTAGGACAGAGGGGATGGCAGTAGTGCCCTCCCAGGGAGGTGGTCAGGGGCGTGGTGACCGACCAGGAATGTCGGCCGTGAATGTGGCTGACATTGGAGCATCAGCGGTGTGCCAGCCCCGGCTGAGGTCCTTGGTGCCCACAGCAGCCTCAACGCTTGTCACAGTTACTGTGATGAGGCCACACAGCTATGGCGGCCAAGCCAAGAACGCACATGGTCTGTTGTGGGGCTGAACTGTGACTATTGTCCACTGAGGCCAGGCTGGGACCCACAGACACACCTGCCTCTACCTGAAAATGAGAGTCAGTGGAGAGCTCACTGGGAGGCCTCTGGTGGGGAGATTTATCTCTGCGAAGGTTTCAAACACAGGTGCACACGTCACCTTAGAGCAGCGTCCAGGTGTTGGGGGAAGGGACCGGAGGTGCCATGGGCAGAGACCATGCTCCTGGCTGGTGCCTGGTGCCATGCCTGCGTGTCAGTGGCACTTGGGAAACCCTTTACCTGCGGGTTAGTGAGAGAACAGGGAGGGCCCAGTGCCGGGGGTGGAGTCGCCTACAGTCTGGTGGCCAGATGCCCCCAGCCAGCCCCGCTTCCCTTGGGAGGCTGCAGCTGTGGTTTTGGTGGTGGTGGTGGTGGGGTGTCTGGTTCTACAATATGCAGGGGACCCAGGGGCGTGGCTCAGGGGCTGAGCGCTTGTCCAGCCTGGGTGGGGCCCTGGGTTCCACCCCTGGCAACAACAGAAAACAAGCAGGGTAGGTGACTGAGCTTGGGACTGGGAGCAGAGCGGGCAGGGTCCTGGGCAGGACAGCAGGTGGAGGCCTGGTGGGGAGGTGCGTGGGGACCTTGTGGCAGCCGTGCTTCCTCTTACTGGGGACCAGCCCTTCTCACACCTGCACTCCTGAGGCAAAGGCCTGGAGCCGACAGGCTCAGCTTTTCCAGCCACCTGTGGAAACACGCCTTGCCCTGTGGAGGGCGGGCCGCCCGTGAGGGGCTGTTGGGAAGCAGGCGCCTCCTCCGGCTGCCCCTCGACCCGCCCCCTGAGGCCGAGGCTTGCCCACGCCTCTCTTGAATCTCCTGACTCCCTGAGAGGCGGGGGGAGAGGTTCTTTTTTTTAGCTGAAATGCTTAGCATTAAATTAAAACCAACTTAAAAGCACTTCAGTAGCTGGGAGTAATGACTGGCCGGCCAGGACACACGAACATGCCACTTACTGTCTGCTTTCGAGAAAGCGAGGCCCCTCGGCTGTGCTGGGCAAACCTGAGTTTCCCAGGTTACCAAGGGTATCAGTGGGCCAGTCCTGGGAGCTGCCGGGGCCAAGGCCTGGGGAGGGCAGCTTGCTCAGTCACTGGCTGGTGGCATCAAGTGTCCTTGCCTGCTGGCGCTCAGGCCCTTGAAGCCTCTCTGTGCTTCTGTCTCCTCCGCTGAGAAGCAGGATGGGAAAGTTTCCTGCCTTGCGGGCTGAGTTAAGGCAGGTGGTGGGCCCTGTTGGTACTTTCCCCGCCATGCGGCCCCATCCGGGAGGACTCTGATCGCCACTGCCCATGGCTTTCTTCCACCCCCCCAACTGACGCACGTCGGGAGCCAAGCCGGGCCGAGGATGTCTAGAGTGCGTGCTTCCCTCCAGGAACCAACCCGTGTGCCGACGGGAACGGCGGGTGCAGCCACCTGTGCTTCTTCACACCCCACGCCACCAAGTGCGGCTGCCCCATCGGCCTGGAGCTGCTGAGCGACATGAGGACCTGCATCGTCCCCGAGGCCTTCTTGGTGTTCACGAGCAGAGCCGCCATCCACAGGATCTCCCTGGAGACCAACAACAACGACGTGGCCATCCCACTCGCAGGCGTCAAGGAGGCCTCCGCGCTGGACTTCGACGTGTCCAACAACCACATCTACTGGACGGACGTCAGTCTGAAGGTACCGTTGCTGGACACACACCTGTGGCTTGCGTGCTGAAGTGTTCCTCAGCCCCCACTGCCTCCCTGCTGGGAGCCGTTTTTAGAGCACTGCGATACTGACGTTAATAGTAAGCAAGCTGGTACAATATCAGGGCACCTAGGGGAGGCGTGTAGCCAGCAGGTCCAGGAGCCACACTCAGGCTCTCTAGCGTGCTTCTGTGCGAGGACCTTTGTTATAAATTCCAGATGCACGTTGGCCTCAGGCCTGCCTGCCTGCTCCGGGGCCCAAGCCCGTCTGCGCAGCAGACTTTCATTCTCAGGGCAGATGCAAGCTTCCTGGGTCACGAGAGGGAAGGCTTCTTCAACCCCAGGCAGGGTCTGGCACACTGGCCTCCTCCTCAATTACAGCTCCGGCTGCATAAGGCCCCGTGTCCCGATCCTCCGCCTGCCGTTACAGCAGGCATTTTATTAAGCTGTGAAGTCTTGAACGTGATTTTTTCAGCGTTTGAGGCACTCTTCTGCACACGCGACTAGGCGTACCAGGGCTTTCTCTTTTATAAGTGGTCGCATCGCCTCTGCCCCACTCTAAACAGTCCCACGGTAAGGCCTCTTAAAACACATTTTCCATAGTCCTTTGTCTCATATTTTTAATAGTTCCTTGGAATAGTTTTACGAGGAAGATTCCTGGGTGAACGTGTACACGGGGTTGTAAGTAGACATGGTTCCTAAATTGCGGCCCTTTCTTCCCACCTCCCAGACCATCAGCCGAGCCTTCATGAACGGCAGCTCCGTGGAGCATGTGATTGAGTTTGGCCTTGACTACCCAGAAGGCATGGCCGTCGACTGGATGGGCAAGAACCTCTATTGGGCCGATACTGGGACCAACAGGATCGAAGTGGCCCGGCTGGACGGGCAGTTCCGGCAGGTCCTTGTGTGGAGGGACCTGGACAACCCTCGGTCGCTGGCCCTGGATCCCACCAAGGGGTAAGGGCCACTCTTGTCCCTCCTGTGGGTTCCTCCCACCTCTGCCTCTGCCAGTGTGGCCATGCCGATAGGGCTGAAGAGCTGGCCGCCCACTTGGCACTCTGCGACTAGGTTGCTCTGACCACCTTGAAGTGTCCTTGGAGGTGGTGCAGTTCGTTCCCAGAGGGGACGGAAGTGACAGAAGTTGCCATCGGGCACTGTGATGCCGCTTCACCCAGGTCCTCTCAGAGTGTCCTGGGAGGCAGGGGAGGTTGTAGGACAAAGAGAAGGATGTTCAGGTTTCGACCGGAGGGCAACTGGAACTTCCAAAATTCTGGAATGGGGGCATGAGCTTCCTTTTCCCAATGCTCTGGAGAAGAGGGAGGCCTGCTCCAAGACCCTGTGCAGGTCGGGGCGGCGGAGCCCTGTCCCGCCCCCTCTGCCTCCGGTTCTGAGTCCAGGGCTGTCCTGGGTCACATACATCCTGGCCAGCTCAGTCGGCGTTTGACCCCACCACGGACCCCAGCCTGGGGCCTGCTGCGTGTTTGCCTTACCTGGGCGCCTGCTTCTGTGGCTGCGGGTGGGAGTTTACCTGCTGAGGGGGGCTGTGCTGGGAATCCAGGAGGGCTCGCCATGGCAGCCTAGGGGAGGTCAGGGCTGCGGCTCAGCCAGGGTCTTGCCCCTCCCTGCCTCCTGCACATTCCTGGATGTGGCTTTCTCCAGAAAGGAAAGGCCAAGCTGAGGAAGAGTGGCAGTAGGTCTCCCTGTCGCTGTCTACGGTGGACTGAGCATGGACTCACCTGTCCCACCCCTCCCCCCGCCTTCCAGCTACATCTACTGGACCGAGTGGGGTGGCAAGCCCAGGATTGTGCGGGCCTTCATGGATGGGACCAACTGCATGACGCTGGTGGACAAGGTGGGCCGGGCCAACGACCTCACTATCGACTATGCTGACCAGCGTCTCTACTGGACTGACCTGGACACTAACATGATTGAGTCTTCCAACATGCTGGGTAAGGGCCAGAGGCCCTGGGAACAGGGCAACATGCAGAACTCCTCTCAGCCCCTCCACAGTGGCCCAAGCAGCCGTGAGCCTTGGCCTTCCATGTGGACCAGGCTTGTATTCCCCGTTCAGCATTTCTAGTCATCCCTGCAAAGTCCCTTTGCCTGTAAGGCCATGTGTTCACACGCTCTGAAGGTGAGGGCGTGGACTTCCTTGGCAGAAGCTAGGTTTTTACTGGACGCTTGTCAGGTGCTACTGGAAGGGCACTGTACCCACATGACATCATGGAATGTGTGTCAGGATGGGAATCACAAGTCTCTCTGTGTGTCACGGTTTGTAACATCCGAGTCACATGGCCAGGCATGGGAACACTCTTTGGCTTACCCGTGTTGGGGCTGGCCTGTGGCTCAGTGGTAGAGTGCCTGCCTAGCGTGTGTGAGGCCCTGGGTTTGTTCCCTAACACCTCCCCCCCCAAAAAAAAAAAAAAAAATAGTCCCTGTTTTGCAGACAGGAAGACCAAGATCAGGGAGTTGATGTGGGTTTCCAAGGTCACATGCTGATCGGTAGAGGAGCAGGTGTCCTAGACTGAGTCACTCCAGGGCTTGGTTTTTTAAAAAGGTAGATTTTGAAACTTTTAGCAAAAGTAACCTATATATGGTGAAGCACAGATATCTGAAGTGGTCAGGTGGAAGGATTTTTACACACTTACCTGTGTGCATAAACAACGCGCGTGGCTCCCACTTGGAGCAGGGTGAGGAAGAGTCCAGCCCCAGGTCTCCCTCTGTCCCTCCCAGTCCATCCCTCCTTGGGGTAACTGCTGCCCTGACTTCTCTTTGTACATTAGTCTTGCTGTTCTAAAACTTTCTACAGCTTGTGCTCAGCCTAATGACTGAGCTCATTGGGCTGCTCTGGTGTTTGTGGGGTGCAGACACCATGCTGCAGACCATCTCATGTCCTGCTGGGTGGACGTTGCGTCTGCTTTTCTCGGTGGTACGCCTAGGGTGGGACTGCTGGGTGGGCGTGCGTCTGGCTTTGGTAGATCTGTCTGTTATCCGAAGCCACCGACACCTCGAGGTTCAGAGGTAGTTGCTGGGCACAGGGGGGACCCACGTGCCCTCTGCACATGCAGGCTCTTCTTGCCAACCTTGTGCTGTGTCCCCTGGTAGGTCAGGAGCGTGTCGTGATTGCCGACGACCTCCCGCACCCTTTTGGCCTGACGCAGTACAGTGATTACATCTACTGGACGGACTGGAACCTGCACAGTATCGAAAGGGCCGACAAGACCAGCGGCCGGAACCGCACCCTCATCCAGGGCCACCTGGACTTTGTGATGGACATCCTGGTGTTCCACTCCTCCCGCCAGGATGGCCTCAACGACTGTATGCACAACAACGGCCAGTGTGGGCAGTTGTGCCTCGCCATCCCTGGTGGCCACCGCTGTGGCTGTGCCTCACACTACACCCTGGACCCCAGCAGCCGCAACTGCAGCCGTAAGTACCTGTTTCCCCTGTGCCTCAATCCCTCACTGAGCTGGCCCTGGGCCTGGAGGGAGAGGAGCTTCTCATCTTCCTGGTACCTTGGTGTATAGGGACGGTTGGGCAGGTTGTGCGCTACGCAAGCTTTGTGGTGCTCCCTGGTGACCTAGACTGGGTGAAGGACCTATTACTTTAGTAAGACACAACTGAATGGGCCATGCCCTCAGCTGGCAGATCCCACGTGGGGCTTAGAGCGTGTGTGGGTCTGTGGACATGCTGCTCTCAGGGCTTTCTGCAGTGTTCACGCAGTCCCTGAGCTATAGGGCAGACAGTAGCCCCGTCCCCATCTCCCAGACAAGGAACCCAGAGCAAAGGGACATGCAGGGACGTGTAGGGAAGGCAGGCTGGCTCCAGTCCCATGGCCTACGGCAGCTCACGTGCCCTACACTGACCTGATCGAGGCGGGCCTCTGTTCTCACAGTGGGGTTCCAGGCCGGACTTCCCCCAGGCTTGTGGGTGCAAGCAGTTCTGCCGCAGGCCCTTCTGTGCTGTCAGTGACAGGCCTCGGTCACTCACCTCTGCTCAGTGTGTGACAGTTCCCGAGGCCCGTCGTCCAGCTTGTCTGGGCCTCCTGCAGCCCTGGGGACCTCCTGCAGGACTGGCCTCGCCTGTCTCCGTGTGTCAGTGGGGAACCCAAGGCTTTGAAGGGGGGGCGTGCAGTGGGCCTGGGGCCCGGGCTGCGCTGCCGGGGCCTCGGTTCTGTGGCTCTCATGCCTTCCTGGCCATGGCCTTGATTGGCGGGTGGTGCAGTTACTCAGAGTCCCTGCAAACGTGGGTGGTGACTTGGATTTCAAGCCACCCTGAGGAGCCCTCTAACGGTGACTGTAACTGTGGCCTCCCGCCTGTCCGGGTGCCTCTGAGCCCCAGCCCCTGGCCTTGGGCATCTGGGCATTAGTTCTTTGCATGAAGGAGAGACTGTCCTATTTTCTGGTCCCTCTGGAAGCAATTTCTTTGGGGCCTCATGCAGTGAACCGAGAGAAGGCCTAGGGACGTCCCGGTCCTTCCCAGGCCCAGGCTCCCTTGACAACTGCTACAGCTGGGCTGCGGCCCCAGGAGTGGACACCAGGCCCGCCTGGCTCCGGATCTGCCTTGTCACGCTACCTGCTGCTCTGGACTCTGCAAGGAGGGTCTGTCCTGCTGTCTCCTTCTCTGCAGTTTACCGCATGCCCCTTGGGTACATGCAGGCACGTGGGAAACCACAGGGCCATCCCAATACATGCGCCCCCGCGGGCGAGTCTGAACTCGCTGCTGTCACCTTCATTCCCTCCGTCTTAGGTTTCGATGACTTTTTTCCCCTTTTTTGGCAGTGCTGGGGATCAGGCCCCGGTCCTCGAGCATGCTAGGCGAGCGCTCTGCCGTTGAGCCCCGCCCAGCTTGAGAACTTAGCAATAGCGTGGATTTGTTTCAAAACTCGTGCGCCCACACTTTGGAGCGACAGAGACACAGAGAACTTGGAGAGTAGAACCCCCATCATGCACCGCGGGAAGCTGCTTTGCGTCCAGCCTTCCCATGGCCGTCAGCTGGATGCACAGGCTGGCATGGCTCTGCCCGTGCAGAAGCTGTACACCGGCTGCCCTCGGCCTGCCCCGCTGACCCCCAGCCCCGTCTCTTTGCCCCACTCCAGCGCCCTCCACCTTCCTGCTGTTTAGCCAGAAGTGTGCAATTAGCCGGATGATCCCTGATGACCAGCGCAGCCCCGACCTCATCCTGCCCCTGCACGGCCTGAGGAACGTCAAGGCCATCGATTATGACCCGCTGGACAAGTTCATCTACTGGGTGGACGGGCGCCAGAACATCAAGCGAGCCAAGGACGACGGGACGCAGGCAGGTGCCCCAGGGCCTGGGGGTGGGCGCTTCCCCAGCAGCCTGCCCTGCAGTGCCCCACTGTGCTTTCTGTCCTGGTGGGCAGCGGGGAAGAAGCAGCAGGCATGATGTGGGGGAGTCCGTGTTTCGGGCTCTGACTGTGTTGTTGCAGGATGGATCCTGGGCGTGTGGGACCCTGGCCACGCTTAGGTGTGGAAATGGGACGTCCCAGTTGTTGAGGTGGCCCTGGTGAGGAGGCCCCGGGAGCTCCTCCTCTCCATGGAGGCCTATGCTGTGCTGCCCTTGGCGATGGCCATGCTGGCTGTGCCCTTGGCCTCACGGCGAGGCTGCAGTCGGTCCTCTGATGCAGTACCCGCTCCTGAAGTCACTGCACTGTGCAGATGGCACGGCAGGAACAGTAGGCTGGGGGCAACGGGGGTGTGGCAGGACCCGAGTGACATGTACAAGATGGTGTGAAAGAAGCAGCAGCTCCCTCATCAACACCAGCCAGGCAGGCAAAGGCCTGAGGTCACTCACGGGCACTGGCACTAAGCTGGCAGACTGTGGTTTTGTGCAGTGAGGAAAGAGGCTGGTGTGAGGGACCTTCTGACCCAGTGTGGGTGGGTGCGGCTCGTCACTGTGAGCAGAGGGGCGTTACTGTCGCCATGCTGGGTGCGCTCTTCACGCCCCCCTTGAGCTTCTCACCAGTGGAACTGTGCAAAAGCCCTGCCTCCTGAGCTGCCACTATGGCCTTGGAACCAAGTCGTGTTTCCAAAACGAGCCTTCCTGCAGAACGGCCTGCCCCCTGGCGTGTGACCGTTCCAGGACTGATGTCCTCACTCTCACAGCAGACACCCAGCTCATGTTTCCAAAGACCCCTGTCCCTACGAGCTATCTGTGAGGCGCTCATGTCATTGTGATGAACTGCCATGACTTTGTCAAAGCGATGCAGAGCACGCTTGTGCGTGGCGATGTCTGGGTGACGCTTGTGTGGTAGACTTTTCGTCCTGCACCCGGATCTGGAGGCCACTGCTGTCTCTGGGCTGGACATCCCTTTTGACAAGATACTTCCCTGAGCAGGCCAGGGTCGGAGGCCTAGACCGGTGGCGATGCTAGAGGCCAGCCAGATGGGTGACAGTCACTCCCTCCAGAGAGGCTCTGTAGCCTGATAGCAGGATTCCTTCCATCTCTCTGGGTACAGGGGACAGTCAGCATGAGTACTTTGGAAAATGGGAAGTGCTAATTGACAAACTGTGGCTTCCCTGCTGAGGAAGCAACTGGTGCAAATTACCTTAAAGACAAGCCTTTCATGGTGTCCTGGTGACAGGGCCAGTGACAGGCTTTGAAGAGGAAGCAGGTGAGGAAGAGCTTCTGGGGCTACCTTATTTCAAATGGTTTTCCCCTCCTGTGCCCCCAGCTCTGCCATTCCTGTGCCCTGGTCTACCCTCCGTCCCTCCCTTTCTTCCTGTGCCCCAGGCTCTTCCCTCCCTCCCTTCCTGTGCCCGAGGCTCTTCCCTCCCTCCCTTCCTGTGCCCCAGGCTCTTCCCTCCCTCCCTTCCTGTGCCCGAGGCTCTTCCCTCCCTCCCTTCCTGTGCCCCAAGCTCTTCCCTCCCTCCCTTCCTGTGCCCCAGGCTCTTCCCTCCCTCCCTTCCTGTGCCCCAGGCTCTTCCCTCCCTCCCTTCCTGTGCCCCAGGCTCTTCCCTCCCTCCCTTCCTGTGCCCCTGGCTCTTCCCTTCCTCCATTTCAGTGTCCCTGTCTCTTCCCTCCATTGCTTCCTCTGCCCCTGGCTCTTCCCTCCCTCCCTTCCTGTGCCCCAGGCTCTTCCCTCCCTCCCTTCCTGTGCCCTTGGCTCTTCCTTTCCTCCCTTCCTCTGCCCCTGGCTCTTCCCTCCCTCCCTTCCTGTGCCCCTGGCTCTTCCCTCCCTCTCTTCCTCTGCCCCTGGCTCTTCCCTTCCTCCCTTCCTCTGCCCCTGGATCTTTTCTCCCTCCCTCCCTTCCTGTGCCCCAGGCTCTTCCCTCCCTCCATTTCAGTGTCCCCGTCTCTTCCCTCCCTCGCTTCCTCTGCCCCAGGCTCTTCCCTCCCTCCCTTCCTGTGCCCCACGCTCTTCCCTCCCTCCCTTCGCCCCTGCCTCTTCCATCCCTCCCTTTCTCCCCCTGGCTCTTCCCTCCCTCCCTTCCTGTGCCCCTGGCTCTTCCCTCCCTTGCTTCCTGTGCCCCAGGCTCTTCCCTCCCTCTCTTCCCATGCCCCTGGCTCTTCACTTCCTTGCTTCCTGTGCTCCAGGCTAGTCCCTCCCTCCCTTCCTTGCCCCTGGCTCTTCCCTCCCTCTCTTCCTGTGCCCCTGGCTCTTCCTTCCCTCCCTTCCTCTGTCCCTGGCTCTTCCCTCTCTCTCTTCATGTTCCCCAAGCTCTTCCATCCCTCCCTTCCTGTGCCCTGTCCAGCTCCCTCCTGCAGGCTTCCTCCTCTGGGGGCTCTGGCTTCATTTCCTCCCATCCCCGGCATTCACTCAACTATGGTTGTTCTTGTTTGCTTTCTACTTGTTCTCGTTTTTCATCATGGTTAGCCACTGTAGCGTCGATTTTACTATTTTCTCTACTGTCACAGGTTCACCTTGCTTGCTTCCAAGCCTGGTCACATCGCCGTGGACACGTACCTCCAGTACTTTTTCATCTTCACAGATGGACACGCTGGCCCCAAATCCACGCGCCATCCCCTTCCCCATCCCACTCGCTGTCTGAGGGCCCAGTGTCTCGCGCTTATGTGGGACACACTGTGTTTGTCTCTCTGTGCCTGGCTTATCACCACAGCTTGTGTCCTCAGGGCTCCTCCATGTCCTGGCGTGTGTAGGACTTCTCCTGGCATGGCTGGGCCACGTCTGCTCTTCTGTGGCAGCGTGTGGGCAGCTTCTGCCTTCTGGCTCTGGCTCAGCGCTGCTGGAGGGTGCTGGCCAGGGTTTTGTGGCAGTGAGGAGGAGACCTAAGTGCGGGTTGACCCAATGCTAGCGAGCAGCTGCCAGCGTGAATGTTGCTTCACCAAAGCTGTTGACGAAGCCGTCCAGTTGTGGGCATTACCACCTGGTTCTGCCTGCCTGCAGGACAGGGCAGCAGGCTGCTCCCTGTGCCCCTTTTGAACATGGTTCTTCTGATTCCTGGGTCCTAGTTCTGTGCCTAGGGCCTGATTCTGGTCGGGACTAACTGGAATCTTGCTTCTCTTTGGTCCCCAGCTGGGCAGCTGTGGCTTTGGGGAAGGACTGTGCCCAGCAGAGTAACACTCTGCTCCCCAAGACCCACCACTCAGTGGAAATGTGGATGTTGCGACCTGAAAAGATGCACCGTCCTGCGACAAGCTTGCACCTTGCCAGCAAGGCTGGCCAGAGCTGGGGTGTGTGTGTGTATGGGGGGGCTTGGGGTGTCTCTTTCAGTGACTAGGAGGCTAGGCCTGGGTTCGGGGCTTCTTTTTGTTTGCAGGCTCCTTGTGCCACCTAGAGGTGCCCTGTTCTATTACCTGCTGGAAGCAGCGGATAAAGAACACCTGAGTCACCCCAGCTTGGAGCGCCAGCCTGGGCTCCCTCTGGGGAGCAGGAGCCGAGATGCCGGCCCATCCCTAGCTAGAGGAAGGTGCTCTCCTCCACACCGCTAGCTGTGCTCCGAGCCCACTCTGCCTGGCCAGGTCACTCGGACTCCAAACACAGTTGCTTTGGAGGTGACCAAAGAGACCAGAGTGACCAGGGTGACTCTCCCCTCATCCTTGGTTGATTCAGTGAAGCCCCTTTGAAGGGTTTCTCTGTTGGGGGCTCCAGAAGCCAGGGCTCACCCCTGAGCACAGGCACCTGGGGGGCTGCCCTGGGTGGAGATACCAGGAGTGTAGAGAGCGACATCAAGAGCTGCTGGTACCCGGCCGGCCCTGTGCTCTCAGGAGGAGCTGCAGGTCTCCTGCACCTGCTGCACCTTCCTCTCACCTGCACACCTCACCTGCCAGCACCTGCCCCTTCCCGCCCTGTGCACTCCCGCCCTAGGGAAGGGGTCCAGAGGTGACCTCTGGTCATCACGCTTGCTGTCCGAGGGCTCTGAATTGAAAAATGGGATTTGAGGGTCCCAGTCAAAAGCACGAATCCTAGGAATGCAAAGAAGAGCTGAGCGGCCTGAGAAAGCTGTGCGCCTGGGTGTGCGCAGCTGGGACAGGGTCTGGAAGCCGGTGGCAGCCAACCCGTGCTGCATAGCAGGGGCTCGCTGGCCGACTGGTCCTGCTGGGAGCTTTCCCCAGGCTGGGGGCTGGTGTCGGGATCTTGTCCAGATAGTCCTTTACGTTCTTGAGTGGGCATGTGGTCAAGAGCTGATTTAAGAGGATGCATGCTCAGATGGGTGTTGAGATTTTGATTCTCAGGCTAAACTCAAGAACCACGGCCTCTGCCCTCCCTTGAGCTGTCTGCAGCCGTACTCACAGGGTCTCTGATGGCATGAGTTTTGTTTGTGTTCTGTCTTACAGCCCTTCGTTTTGACCTCTCCGGGTCAAAGCCAAAACCTAAACCCAGACAGACAGCCGCATGACCTCAGCATTGACATCTACAGCAGGATGCTCTTCTGGACGTGCGAGGCCACCAACACCATCAACGTCCACCGTCTCGATGGGGACGCCATGGGCGTGGTGCTTCGGGGGGAACGCGACAGACCAAGGGCCATTGCAGTCAATGCAGAGCGAGGGTAGGAGGCTGACCGGGCGGGTGGGCACTGCGCGTGGATCAGGCCTGCGGGCTCCATAGCAAATGGCAGCCGCTGGGTCTGGGCTTTCCCCGCCCCGGTTTCCAGTCAGTAATCTCCCAGGCTCCCGGCTTGGCAGCCAGAGGCATGGTGGAAGTGGAGTCCTGCGGAATGGCAGGCAGCAGAAGGCAAAGGGAAGACCGGAAGCGGCCTGGGAGGGACTCTAAGGAGGATGTGTCTTCTGATTTATGGCCTTGTCATCTGTCAGACAAGACCTGTGTGAGACCCCTTCCCTGGTGTTCCAGCTGGAGGGTCTTCACCTCTGTGGGCTCCACGGGGCTCCACAGCCGCTCCTTCCCAGAAGGCCCTCAATGACCCACCTGTTTGTCCTCAGAGTCTTCCATGGGAAGGCATCTGGGACAGGTTGACAGGCCAGGAGGGGAAAGCCAGGGCAGGAGTGGGACCTACAGTCACGTGTGTGAGGCTCAGAAACAACACTGAGGATGAAGGGGGCTCCGGACGGGGGCATGGTGGCCTTCGTCAAGTCCCTCAGGTCTGGTGTGTAAACCCGAGGTAGACTTGTTGAGGGACTGCCTGATGGGACCTGGGTCAGGGCTGGCAGGGGTGTGCACAGGCCCCAGCATAGGCACACCCCAGCTGAGTTCTGACTCCTGTGCTTCTCACTCAGGTGACCTTGGGCATGTGGCTTTAACCCCCAGTGCCTCCGTGTCCCCGTCCGTCAGGGAAGACAGTAGCTCCAGCCTCGGCAGCACGTGGAGGGCTCCAGCAGAGTCCTGGTTGTTTGAGGTGGCTGCTCGGGGACTGAGTAAGCCGGCCTCCGAGGAGGCGGGGACTCCTGAGCTGTGCCGGGGCACAGATGAGTGTCTGTGGCTGCTGTAGGAGTCCCCACTTCTGAGGTGGCTTATGACCACAGACCTTTATTCTCTCATAGTTGGAAATCAGGTTGCTGGCAGGGCCAGGCCCCTCGAGCATGGGGGTCCTCCAGCTTCCAGGGACCCTGGCTTCCGTGACTTTTGGTCTCGTCACTCCAGACCCTGCAGCTCAGGGCACGCCGGCCTCTTCTCTGTGTGGCCGTCTCTGTCTTCCCAGGGCCCACCCTGACCCAGCATAATATTATATTGCTGGTTAGTTGCATTTCAGAAAACCCTGTTTCCAAATAAGTTCATGTTCTGGGGTCCTGGGGTGGATGTGGACTTTGGGGGACACCATTCCTTCTAGTGCAGGGCATAACCGGGGCCAGCCCCAGGAGGCCAGGGCTGTCTGACCGGATGCCCATGGGGTCAGGGCCCGGGCTGGTCCTGGCTGAGGAGCCACAGAGGGAGCCCCGGCACCTGTCCTTACCTGCTGCCCTCCTGCAGGTACCTATACTTCACCAACATGCAGGACCGAGCTGCCAAGATCGAGCGCGCAGCCCTGGACGGCACAGAGCGTGAAGTGCTGTTCACCACGGGCCTCATTCGTCCCGTGGCCCTGGTGGTGGACAACACGCTGGGCAGGCTCTTCTGGGTGGATGCAGACCTGAAGCGCATCGAGAGCTGCGACCTGTCAGGTATGTGCTGAGGCCTCCCTGGCGGCTGGGCACCTCGGCATTTCACAGGTGACCCTCCATGAAGCTCCCGTTGTCAGCAAGAGCAGTAGTTGCCACCTTTCCCGGAGACCTGCCACGTGTGATCCTAAACCCGAGAGCTCCAGGGTGTGGGTCCCAGACGAGCCCCTGGGCTGGAGAGAAGTGAGTGTTGGTGCTTCGAGGGGCTCAGTCCAACAGCCTCTAGAAGGACAGCTGGGCTTAGGGGGAAAGCACCGGACTCCCACCGGCCAGAAACCAGGTCCACCGTTGGGGCCTGTGACCCGGACCCCAGGGCCAGCCCTGGCCAGAGCACAGAACCCCCAGGTTCCCTGGCAGCCGTCTCTTTAGATCTCCTTTCTCCTGAGCTGAGCGTGGACCAGGCTCAGCTCAGTCTTGCTGCCACTTAGGGACCCCATGTCCCACCTGCAGGGGCCAACCGCCTGACTCTGGAGGACGCGAACATTGTGCAGCCCGTGGGCCTGACTGTGCTCGGCAGACACCTCTACTGGATCGACCGCCAGCAGCAGATGATCGAGCGCATAGAGAAGACCACTGGGGACAAGCGCACTCGCGTCCAGGGCCGTGTCGCGCACCTCACAGGCATCCACGCCGTGGAGGAAGTCAGCCTGGAAGAGTTCTGTATGTGGCTGTGGTGGAGTGGGATCCTGCGGGAAGGTGGGGAGGCCATCTTCAGCCCACGTGACCCCAGCAAGGTGGTGGGCTCTGCTGGACACCAAATGTGGCCCAGCACTGAAGACCAGCAAGTGTCCAGATGTCCCAAGACCTTGCTTGGACAAATGGCCACAAGCTGAATGTTTTAAAATAACACCCACAGCTGAGCACAGTGGTGCACACCTGTAATCCCTGGGGCTCGACAGGCTGAGGCTGGAGGATCGCAAGTTCAGGGCCAGACTTAGTGACTCCGTGATCCTGCCTCAATGCAGGAAGGACCAGGGATGTAGCTCAGGGCTGGGGCACCCCCGGGTTCACTCCCCAGTTCTGCAAAAGAAAATGAGCCAGCACCCACCTACCGTCTCACTTCTGCAGAGCAGAGATCCGGGCATTGACGGGCAGAAGGGCTCGCTCCTCCGTCTCACAGGGTAGAATCAGGGTGTCAGCTGGGCTGGGGTTGCAGAGGAGAGACTCTGGAGAAGAATCTGTTCCCGTGCTTCTCAGAGCGTTGCCAGTCGTACCGCCAGGCACTGTTCTCTGGCTGTCTGCTGGTGTCAGTCTGCATCCTAGAGGCCACTGCCACCTCCTTGCCCTGTGGCCCCTTGCGTTACTCAGCTCTTGGCACTGTAACAGATACCTGAGATAATCAACTTAGGAAAGAAGGGTTTGCTTGGCCCATGGGGGATGGGCCCTGCTTGCCTGTGGCAAGCCGTCGTGGCAGTAGCAGGTGCGGAACAGAGCCGCTCACCTCCTAGCTAGGAATTAAGACAGAGAAAGAGGAAGGGCTGGGTCCCACTGCTCTGCAGTGGCTTACTCCCAGTGACCTGGAGACCTGGGCCCCTTCTCTGAAAGGTCGCATCGCCTCCCAGTGGTATCACCCTGAGCCTTAAACAGAGGGCCTTTGGAGGACACTGATCCCAACCATGGCACCCCTGTGTCAGTGAGAGAGAGCCTCCCCCTTAGGCCCCTCACACCTCGAATCCCTGATGCCCTCTTCTCCTGCCAGCCTGGAACCCTCTCTGGGTTACAGGGCTCTGTGACCAGACTCGCTCACCTTTAGATCTGTCTCCCTGGTGATGAACTGAGTCGACTGATGAGTTACCTTAACCACACCCATGGAATCCCTTTTGTCTCAAACCATGGGCCTGATAGCCCCTCACGTCTGCAGGCTGGGGGTTGAAGTGGGGAGGTTGGGGGCGTTTGAGGGTCCTACCACCCCCCCCATTGTGCCCGAGGGCTTGGGAGAGAGGGGCCTCCTCAGCTGGACTTCTTGGTTCTTCCCCACACTGCATGGCTGTGTGTGCCCAGGTGTGGGGGGCTGTGTGGTGGTGCCCCTGCTTTCCTCTCTTTGTTGGGCAGCCAGCTGGGTGCTTGGCAGAGCACAGAGCAGTGAGTGGGGCCACTGCTGCCCCTGTCCTGTGGTACCCTGGCCACATTGTAGCACCGCCCTTCACACCTGCCTTCTTCTCTCCTATACTTCAGTCCTCACAGGTGCCATGGCTTCTGGCTCCTAAGTCGGACAGAAATCTGCCCCTGCCCTCCCCTGGCCCGTCATGGTTCCCAGCCCACTGCTTCCTCTCTCATCTCCCCGATTCTAACGTCCATGTATCTGGAGAGAAACCTCGCCCAAGATGCAGCCCTGCCTTCTGCACATCAGCTTGGGTCATCTCTTGCCCTTGGTGGCCCTGCACCAGCATAGCCCACGTGCAGCTGAGGGCAGTGGGCTCAGCAGGGGGCTGGGTGTAAGGTCCTGCCTGGGGCCCGGCCACTGGGCTTCTCCATTGCTTAGCTCTTGGGGGTTGGTCAGTGAATTATGTGTGAAACAGACACTTTGGTGACAGTGACATGTGGGTTCTGAGCCACTGACTCAGCCACCACTGTGTTAACTGTGGGAAGCCGGTGTTCGGTCCTTGTGGGTTCTTAACTGGATCCTGGGCAAGTGAAGTCCCTGCGTAATTCAAGGCGTCCCATGGATTCAGGTTAGAACGCCTTCACTCTCCCAGCCTCTCACTCCATCAGAGTCAGATTGCCGTGTGTCCTGGGCCTTCAGGATGGTAGGGAGATGGGCAGGTGGTGAAGGTTGAGCCCACAGCTGAACTCTGAGTCAGACCTTGTCCTCTGCCACCCCTGGACCAAATCCAGACTGTGCCTGCTTTTATAAACCACATCCTATGGACACAGGGCCACGCCCATTCACATGTGTGTCACCTATGGCTACCTATGCACTGTGGCTGGCAGGATCAAGTGTTGTGAAAGATGGGACAGCCTGGGAAGTGGACATTATTGCTTTGTGGCTCTTTACAGAAGAAAATTGCTGACCTCTGCTCAAAACCATGACTCCTTTCATTTTTAAGAACACCAAATCCTGAGATAGAGGAGAAACCCTGTGTTCCTGTCCTTGAGGGATGGGGGAGTGGAGTGTTTCCTATCCTTCCTTCTCACCTGGAGGCAGCCCGCCCAGCCTCCCAGCTCCCTCCTTGCCCTGCATTAGGTGCTGGAGGCATCCTCTTCACCGGAGAGGTGACTGGGAGCTCCCTGGAGTCCTGGTGCCTTTGCCGTTTTAATGTGTGTTAGTGCCCCCTGGCTGCAGTAACAAATGACCGTGCACTGAGCCACTTACATTTTTTTCTCCCAGAACAAGAGGCCAGAAATCCAAGGTCAGTGTTGGCATGTTGGCAGGGGCACATTCCCTCTGGAGGCTGTAGTGGAGGGTCTGCCCTCACCTGTTGCAGGACTGGTGGAAGAGGAATCTGGTTTGTGGTGGCATCACTACAGCCCAGCCTCTGCCTCTGACTTCACATGGCCATCTCTTTTGTCCCAGTGTCTTTACCTCTCATGAGGACACTAGTTGTTGGATTTAGGTCCCACCCCAATAATCCAGGCTGACCTCATCTTGAGATTACTTACCTTAGTTACATCTGCAAAGAACCCTTTTCCAACTAAGGTCAGAGCCACAGATTCCAGGAGTCAGGCCTGGCATATCTTTGTTGGGGTGTAGGGGGGAGACACCATTCAAATTAGGGAGTGAAGACAGGCAGCAAAAGTGGCGCATGTGGGCTTGGCGGGGCTGTGACATCATTCAGTTCTGTACTGCTGCCAGACTCTGTTTTTTTTTTTTTTTTTTTTTTTTTTCCTTTTTCCACATCAGTAGAAATAAACTCAGGGCTGCTGAGAGATCAAGTGGAAGGATATCCCGTGTGGGCCGGTCCCTCATCCCCATGAGGTGGGAGGAGGAGCCTGACCCCAGCACCCTGTCTTGTTTTGTCCCTACAGCGGCTCACCCATGTGCCCGAGACAACGGCGGCTGCTCCCACATCTGCATTGCCAAGGGCGACGGGACACCTCGCTGTTCGTGCCCAGTCCACCTTGTGCTCCTACAGAACCTGCTGACCTGTGGTGGTAGGTGTGACCCGGCGTGCTCTGTTGGAACAGGCTCTGATTCTTTATCTGTGAGACCACAGACCTGCCTTCTTATGCAATTACAGTGGCTCCACTCTCTAAAGTGGGTCATCTCTTTACTTATACTCTCTTTTCTTCTAACGTGTGCATTTAGTGCTACAAATTTCCCTCTAAACACTGCTTTTCCTGAATCAGACAAATTTTGATAAGTCATATTTTCATTTTCAGGTAAATTCATTATTTCAATATTCTAAAATTTCTCTTGAGACAATTTCTTTATCCTATGTGTCATTTAAAAACTATAATTTAAATCTCCAAATAGTTGGGAATATTCCAGCTGTCTCTCTGTTGCTGATTTCTAGTTTAATGCCACTGTGGTCTGAGAGCTTGCTTTGTATGATTTCTGTTCTTTCAGATTTATTCAGGTATGCTTCATGGCTCAGCATGCGGTTTATCTTGGGGAATGTTCCATATGCTCTGGGAGAATGGATTCTGCTGTGGGGGGTGGAATGTTCTAGAAACATCAGTTAGATCCATTTGATTGATAGTGCTGATCAGGCGTCTGTGTCTTTCCTTACTGCCTGCTCAAGCTGTCAACGACTGCAGGGGTGTGGAACTCTCTCCAGCTCTAATGGGGATCTGTCCATTTCTTCTTGTAGTTCTGTCTGTCTTCCTGCTCCCCCGGGGCCACATGGTAGTGATGGTTGTGGGTGGTCGAGAACGGGGGCCTTAGAGTTAGACAGACCTGTGTTTAAGTCTTGACTCTGAAGATAACCTGCTGAGTGCCCCCAGACTGGTCACTTGCCTTCTCTGAGCTCTACTTCCTCCTCTGTGAAATCAAGGCCACTTACTTGGTAGGTTGTTGTGGGCTTTAGATAATGGAGCACTTTCTGTGGTCCCTGACACCTGGCCTGGGAATGCCAGGTGCTGTGTTGTAGGGGTGACTGTAGTCATAAAATTGAACCCTGACCCCAGGGCTTCCTCTCCAACTGCTCCCTGGGGTCCCCCTGGTGGCCTTGGACTGTGCCATTTCTGTGCACCCCACGCAGCAGCCACCAGCTCAAGTACCCACTCTCCTCGGCGGCTCTTCTTGCCCTGCAGAGCCGGGCTGTCACCAGGAGCTCGGCACGGGACCATGCCCGGAACCATGCCCGGGACCGTGCCCGGCCTTGCTTTGGGAGCTCCCTCCTGCTCTGCCTCACGCCTCAAAGTCCAAAGACCGTGACCGAGAGCGGCGGGGACTCTGGCTGCCCCCTCCGGAGCTTCCAGGTGCTTTTCTTAAAGCTCCAGCCTAGGGCTCACAAGGACTTAGACCCCGAGGGGTCCCTCTGTGCAGCTCCCACAGGTGCCCGAGCTGCCCTGGCAGAAGCAGGGCTGGCGGAGGTTCCCGTGGACGACCCTGGGCCCCCGTGGGGTGGGGCGCACTCCGCTCCACCTTCCTGGGAGCCTGGGGGACGTGTGCTTACCAGGGAGAAGCTTCTTGGCCTTCCCTGGCCACGTCACAGGACAGGGCTCTCTGGATTCTCAGTTGTGGGCCCTGTGACGTGACCCGCGGCACTTTAATGCCCCAGTGGTGCCACCACTCCCTGTCTGCGCCCTCTCTCTGTCCCTTCGGTCACCCCGTGGCACTGCGTGGCTGCTTCTGTTTGAGACGGCGAAGCAGAGGCCTTGTGTCCTCAGGGGCCTGGCCTCTTCTTCCCCTGGGGCCAGTTGAAACCACCCTGGTGGACAGACAGAGGCTTCATGGCAGCTTCGTGGTGGCTCACCCGCGGACACCTGCCTTGGCTCCTTTCAACGCCATGGGTGCCGGGCTCTTGCTGACCCTGGCGTGCCTTCCTTGGCGGAGCCGAGCGGGGCAGCTAGTCTTCTCTTTCCCGGGAGCTCTTGCCTTGGCCGGCATCTGGGTGCAGCTGGCCGTCCTGGGGCAGGCCCATGGGTTGCGCATGGAGGCTGCAGGCGTCCCTGTGTCTTGGATTTCAGGCGTGTTGGGACATCCTTGCATCTCCCCGCCCCACCAGGCCACCCTGTTAGTTCTCTGCCATTTTCTGCATAAAGGGGGGGGGGGTGCTGGAAAATTGGTATCGCTGAAGCCGCACGCTGCCCCGGCCGCCCCGTACCGGGGTCTGCCTCATTTGCACGGCCCTGGCAGGGCGCCACTTTCTGGGCTCTGTTGGACACCTGTCCTTGAACTGAGTGGAGGACCTTGTTTTAATGTAGGGTCTTTACTGGAGAGCACCCGTGATGAGCAGGAGAGGCAGAGGTGGAGCTGCAGGGCTGGGGTGCAGCGCAGTAGAGCTCACCCCATGTGCACAGGGAGAATCCAGAGCAAGATAGAGACACGGGTGTCCCTGTTTGCAGGTCCTCACACACCATGGAGATCAGTGGGCTCGGGCAGCGGGGCAGGGCCGTGGGAATGTGGTATCCTAGCGGCTTCCCTTGTGGAGCCTCGTAGGCGGGTTTGCAGCAGGTGGGCACATGCACCATGTCGCCAGGCTGTGACTGGCACCTGCACAGTCCCTGTGGGGCATGAGGTCAGAAGGACCAGCCCAGGTGGCTACAAGTCACTGTCCCGGGGAGGTGGCTACCAGGGAGCTGTTGGAGAGGGCAGAGGCATGTGGGGCTCCCCACTGAGGATGAGGATGAGGATTCAGAACTGGAAGTTGGGTCAGGGGTGACCAAGCCCTGCTTCCAGTGAGATAGTCCAGCTGCTCTTAAAAATGGACACAGGCAGTGTGGAATGGTGAGGATCCGCTGTGCTGGTGGAGGTGGCCCTCCCTTGCCCCCTCCCAGGGATCCCCATGTGTGCTCTGCGAGTGTCCTGAACCCTCTGCCTTCACCCGTGACGTAGCAAGGCACCGGGGCCCAGTGGCCGCTCTTCCGTTAGCCCCACGGTGCTGCGGTGTGCTGGCCCCTGGAGAGTCCTCAGCTTGTTTCTGTGGCGCAGGTGCCGACCACCCACCCAGCCCTGTCTGCTGGTGGACACTCTGGCATGACCATGCTGATGTGCCCTGGATTGAGAGCGGGGCCAGCAAAGGCTCCGGTGCCCAGAGGACTGGCCCCAAGCCCTCAGGGGGCCTCCTCAGGGGCCTGTGGGGAGACCACTGAAGACCGGGCTGAGCTTGCCTGCTCCCTGCTGTGTTGGGCATGGTGGCCCCAAGAGCGTGGCCCTTCCCCCACACAGAGAAGGGATCCTCTTGGCAGAACTTCCTCCTCCCTTTCCTTTGGTCTGTGCTGGGGCTGGGGGGCAGGCAGGCCCGAGAGGCTGACCGGAGAGCATGCAGGCACCTCACCAGGATCCTGGCGACAAGGGCTGGCGCCGGCCCGAGCTGCCCCCTCTCTCCCGCCTGGGGACCCGTGTGATGGTGGCCCTTCTCCCCCCAGAGCCTCCCACCTGCTCCCCCGACCAGTTCGCGTGTGCCTCCGGGGAGATCGACTGCATCCCCGGGGCCTGGCGCTGTGACGGCTTCCCCGAGTGCGACGACCAGAGCGACGAGGCGGGCTGCCCGGTGTGCTCTGCTGCCCAGTTCCCCTGTGCGCGGGGCCAGTGTGTGGACCTGCGTCTGCGCTGCGACGGCGAGGCCCACTGCCAGGACCGCTCCGACGAGGCCCACTGCGATGGTGAGGCCCCTCCCCGCCCGGCGCCACGCCCCCACCGCCGCCTCGCCCTCCTGGGTGTGCAGCTGGGCCTGGCCTCCCGCCAGCAGGCACTGGACCGTGGCGGGAGGGAAGCTTGGGTCTCCTGGGCTTGGGTGGGGAGAAGTCAGGTCAGGCCCCAGCCCGTCCCGCCAGGCAGCTGACTTGAAGGCAGACCGAGGATCTGTCTCGCCTTCCCACATTCAATCAAGTTTTGCAGAAACCCAAGGTGAACACCGTAGTTGGCTGGAGGTGTCGGAGGCTCACAACCTGGGCAGCCCCATCCTGAGAGGCAGTGTGCTCTACACCACCAAGCAGTCCAAGGGATAACACTTGACCACCGAGGCAGATTCTAGCCATAGAGATATGCTTAGGTTTCCTGGGCCCACTCTGACCAGCAGGATCTTCCTTTCCTTTAGATCTTCACAGTGAAACATGCCTCTTCTATACCTGTTCTGAGTTTCCCTCTGATAAAGCTCTTGCTCATTTGGTTGCCTGACATACCTTTTGCCTTGGTCCCAGGACTGCCGTGGACTGTTACTATGGTCTCTTGATGCCCTCCTGCCCCCACAAGCCACTAGCTCCTGTTCTTAATGACTCAGACGCTGGTCATTGATCTTCACCCTCATGCAGAATGAACAGATGTTTTGTAGAAGATGAGGGCCTGGGACTAATCTCCCCAGCTGTTTCTGTAAAGCTGCAACTAATTCTTTGCAGCTCATTGACCCTTGAGAGTGGGTGGTGGCTGTAGACCACGGTTGGCCCACCATGGCGCATGGCCAAATCCAACTGTCCCTGCAACCTGCCCGGGTGTTGGCTGCTCACTCTCAAATGGGAGAGCTGAGATTGGGCAAGGAGCCTGTGGCCCAGCATGCGTGTCCGCCTTCATCTGCCACAGAAGCCGCATGCCAGGCCTGCTGGCCACTCTGGCCCAGCAGTCGTGTGGCTGAGGCTTCCGGGATGCAGAAGCCCTGCTGGGGAGCCCCCTGCCCTGTGCCTCCTCCCGTAGGCCCTGGCCCTGGGGCTCCCAAGCTTCCTCCCCTCCCCCTTACCAGCACTTGGGCATTCCATGGGCACCATGGGACCCTGGTCTCTGCCTCCCAGGGCGGGGCACCTGGGCAGGGTGGGGAGCCCAGGAGGTTTGCTGGGGTGGCCTCCGAGCCCAGAGACTGCTTTCCTGGGGGCACTGGGACCCTCCAGATGAAGGGCTGCGGCCTGCGTTTCCAGGGCCAGGAAGGGAGGTGGCAGGGGGCTGCTCTGCCTGCTTCAGAGCACCGACCTGCCCCACCTGCCCTAGGGGTACGGCTCCTCCTGTCCTATGGCCCCTGGCTGCCGCCTCCAGGGGGACCTTGGGCAGGCCCAGCCAGGCAGAGATGCTGACGGGTGCCTCTTGGGTCCGGGATGTGTGCCGGGGTCCCCTCCCTGCCAGGCCTTGGGGCGGGTCTGGCGCTGGAGCAGGTCCTGCTGGAGGGCTCTGCATGGCACCCAGGCCGTTGGGGCCCCCGCCTCTCTGAGCACACGGCCTCTCCTCGCAGCCGTCTGCCTGCCCAGCCAGTTCCGGTGTGCCAGTGGCCAGTGTGTCCTCATCAAGCAGCAGTGTGACTCCTTCCCTGACTGCATGGACGGCTCTGACGAGCTCATGTGCGGTGAGCTGCCTCCTGCCAGCGGGCGGAGCGGGGCCGTGCCTTCAGGGCTAAGGTGGCTGGGAGGTGGGCACTCCTGGCCCTGTGGGGACACTGAGCTGTGGGGTGTCCTTGGGTGGGGACCGAGGACCCACAGGGGCAGAGGGACAGAGGGGGGCCCACTGCAGTCGGGCTAGGCGGGGCACCGACTGAACCTGGGGGCTCAGCCCCCTCATGGTGCTGCCATGGGGCACTTGCTTGGCAGCGTCTCTCCCGCAGCAGGGTCACCCGAGACTGCCAGCCTCCATGTACATGTCACGTGCGTCCTTCCAGTCACCTGCCTCGTGTAGTCAGGGAGACCCGCTAGGGTGCGGGTGGCCCGGGCAGTCAGGGAGGGCCTCCCAGAGGCTGTGGCTCTCAAACGTCTGCCGGGTTCAGACTGGAAGGGAGCCGCGTTCCAGACAGGAAGTAGGCATGTGTCACATGGCCACTCCTGCTGCAGCAGGCCTGGGCCGAGGGCTCTGGCAGGAGCAGGACCTTCCCCCGGGGTCTCACTGAGCTCTTTGGCGCCTTCGTGCCAACCCAGCAGGTATCTCAGGCACCATCTGGAGAGAGTGGCTGGGCTGGACAGCAGAGAAGGGGGCTGCCCGAGTCCTCTCCCTCTGCTAGTCTGGGGAGTTGTGCCTGGCCTCCAGCACAACTGTGGGCCCTGGTGTGAAGAGTGACACCACAGGCAGTCCTGGCCTCCAGGGCTTTGGGTGCTGGGAGGAGGTGCCCTGCCCGTCCTCAGGACTGCTGGGGTCTGGACTTGCCCTCGGTGCTCCGCGCTCCCTGCCGGCGCCCCTCACGGCGGGCTCCGGAGGCCTCCCGGCCAGACTTGCATGTGTAACACACGGGCGCCCAGGGAGCACTCACTTCCAGCCACCACCAAGGCCTCTGAGCAAAGGCGTGTCCGCAGCTGAGGGCCGAGGGGAGGGAGGGTCACTGCGGGCGGTGGTCCTGGGATGAGAATGACTCCCAGCCCCCTTTCTCCCGCCCTCCGTCTGTGGGTCCTGCATCCTGGCATCCTGCAGGAGGGCCGTCTCTTTGGGGTTCCTGATGGCCATGTGTCCCGTCTGTCCTCTGCAGAGATCACCAAGCCGCCCTCCGACGACACCCCGGCCCACGGCAGCGCCATCGGGCCGGTCATCGGCATCATCCTCTCCCTCTTCGTCATGGGTGGAGTCTACTTTGTGTGCCAGCGTGTGGTGTGCCAGCGCTATGCCGGGGCCGGGGGGCCCTTCCCGCATGAGTACGTCAGCGGGACCCCCCACGTGCCGCTCAACTTCATGGCCCCTGGTGGTGCACAGCACGGCCCCTTCCCGGGTAAGGAACCAGAGGTACACGGGGCCCTGCAGAGGCCGGGTGGCCTGGGCTGCTTGTGGAAGAGCTGGTCAGTCGCCGCTGCTGGCGGGCTTTCCCGTCTGGCCCGGCCTGGCCTCAGCAGCTCCTTGGCCCCGCCCTACACGGCTGCAGCCCACCCTTGGCCTTGGTGGAGTAGGAGGCTCCTGGGGCCTGACCCATAGCATTATCATGGGGTGGCCTCTGAATTCTCCCGAGCCCTTGTGTCCCCTAGAAGTGAACATGGGGGACAGTGGAGCTCTCTAGAGCTAAAGGAGTTGCTCCCCACTGCGGCTGTCCTGGTGCAGACTGGATGGTGACTGAGCAGTTGTGATTGGCATCTGCCTCGGTCACCAGGAATGCAGGATATGTAGGTGTGTCCCAGAAGGTGGGGTCAGTTGGTGCAGTCCTCTTTGGGGTCCCCATGAGGGCTAACGTAGCTCCAGGACCACCACGGGTTGCTCGGGGCCTGCTCAGCCCTGGGTGCCCTCTCTTGTCCTGTTCCACCCCCAGCCCAAGCCAGCTTCACTGGGCTCTGATGTCCCGGCACAGGTGTGACCTGATTCTTCCTGGAGGAGTGAGGTTGTCCGGGCTAAGAGCTCCTGGTGGGAGCGTCGCCCAGAGAGCGGGGCTGTCTGCGCCCAGTGTGCTGCATGCTGAGCCCCTGCGGCTCCTCCGCACCCCGCGTGGCCCTGCGGGAGGGGCCCGCCTCTCCCCATTTACAGAGAGAACTGGACAGCTGGCGCACCTCGTAGCCAGAGAAGTGTGTCAGACAGGACTTCGCCTGCATCTGAGTCTGCGATTGCAGGAGGGGCCTGTGTCTGGGGCGAGCCTGGCCAGCGGCCCACTCTGTCCCACCTGTCCCCTGTGTCACAGGCATTTCGTGCAGCAAGTCCATGATGAGCTCCGTGAGCCTGATGGGGGGCCGGGGCGGCCCACCCCTCTATGACCGGAACCACGTCACCGGCGCCTCCTCCAGCAGCTCATCCAGCACAAAAGCCACTCTGTACCCACCGGTGAGAGGACAGGGGGGGCAGGGGAGGGTGGCAGCAGCTGGCCAGCTGGAGCCTCCCCCATTGGCACTGGCCTGGGACCTCCGGGGTCCCAGAGCTGGTGACTGCGTGTGTCTCAGACGGTGGAGGGCATGATTTCCTCCCTGCTCGCCCTGTCGGGTTTTGTCCTGCATGACATCGTTTTCTGTTTGGAGAAGGGAAGTCCTTGTTGGTGTGTGTAGACTGGAATCCCCGTAGAGACCCAGAGCTAAGTCTGGCCTTACTCCCTCCTCCTGGGGGCTCACAGGTCCTTCTGGTGTCCTTGTGGTGGTCTTGCTCTGAAGGACCACGGCCTGTGCTGCCCTGCTGGGCCTCTCTGCAGCATGTTTCCCAGACCTGTGTCCTGTGAGGACACCCCAGACTGTCACCCCGCACCTTGCTGGATTGTTTCCCAAAGGACAGACGAATGTATGGGATGATTTTTGTGGCTAACAGATTCCCCAGAGCTTTTAGCAATCCCAGCAGGGAGAGGGTCTGGCTCCAGCCCAGCAGGCAGCCTCCAGGCAAATGGCTGCAGAGTGAAGCGCTGGCCAGGCACAGTGGCCACACCTGTAATCCCAGCAGCTCAAAGGCTGAGACAGGAGGATCACAAGTTCAAGGCCAGCCTCAGCAACTTAGCAAGATGCTGTCTTAAAATAAAAAGGGCTGGGAATGTGGCCAATGGTTGAGCATCCCTTGGTACCAAAAAAGAAAAGAAAAAAAATCAAGTGAAGTGCTAACCCCGCTGCCTCCTGTGAGGGGTCCTCCCTGGGGCCACGGGGCAGCCCTCCTCTGGGGAGTACAGCCGGGTGCCCAGGGTGAGTGTGTGTCTCAGGGTCCCCTTGCACATGGACAGTGTGGAACCCATGTGGACTCTGTTGCTCCTGTAAATGTGAGTCTATGAGAGTTGAAATTTTATTTATTTATTGTTATGGCACTGGGAATTGAACTCGGGGTCACTCTACCACTGAGATACATCCCCAGCCCTTTTTATTTTATTTTGAGACGAGTTTCACTAAGTTGCTCAGGCTGGCCTTGAACTTGTGATTCTTCTGCCTCAGCCTCCCGGACAGCTGGGATTCCAGGCATGTGTATACATTAGACACAGTAAGAGATTAACAGTAGCAAATAATAAACCGGAACAATTACCACAGTAGACTGTAATACCTTATGTGAAAGTGGCCTCTCCTTTGAGAGTCAAGACAAATATTAACATTTCCATCGACCGACCGTGGGCTCCTGAAACCACAGGAAACCACTTGACTGCGGCAAGGGGCTGGCGGCCCGTCACCTTGGGCTCTGGCTTCCATGCTCTGCAGGCTCTTCCTGCAGCTGGACTCTTTTCTAAGGTGAGGACAGTCCCATCTGGGGTCCCCCAGTGAGCCCCACCTTGCCAGGGCTGGTGCCCTGCTTCTGGGTGTCCCTTCCCCCGCCCCGTGTTGGCCAGTCCTTACTGCCTGTGACCCTGCCAGGCCCCGGGAGGAGAGGGAGAAGAGGGTGTTGTTTCCAAGTCAGGGCAGGGACCATCTTCTGGAGCTTCCGGGCCTGGCTATTTTTAGGAGCAAGGGAAGCGCAGAGAGCAGTCCGGAGTTTAGGGTGACCCATTCTTCTCCGGGGGCCGTACGTAACCACCTGGAGGCGCCGGGACCCCGCCTGAGGCCCTGCCAGCTGTTCAAAGCAGCTCCCTGACCCCGACCCCATTGCACCTTCCCCGGGCCTCCTGGGAGCTGGGGGCTCTCCAGCAGCCCTGGGCCTGAGCAGCAGCTTATTTCACAGTTGCCTGCAACTGTCGCCATGGTTGATGGTAGAACATTCTCATCACCCCCAATGAAACGTATGGAGCCAACTATTTTAAAATTAGCCATTTATTTTGCATCAGTAATGATGTGTTCCTGGTACACAATTCCAAAGGTACAGAGGACCGTGCAGACACAGAGGGCCCGCCCCACCAAGCGGGACCCTGCAGGCGTGTCCTGTGGCGTGGCCTTTGTGCGTCCTCCCGGGGTAATCTGTGTGGAGGCAAGGTGCAGGCTTCATTTTCCCCACAAAGAGAGTTGATTATTTACTTTTTATTTTGTGATCATTGAAGATTTATGTGCCATTGCAGGAAGTAATTCAGAGAGACTCCTACCCTCTACGCGGTTTCCCAGCAGTGACGTCTTGTATGACTGTAGGACAGTGCCCTAACCAGGAGCCCAGCACCATCCTCTGACCTTATTCAGCTTTCACCAGTTCCCATCTGCACTTTGGAAAGCCCAGCAGTTCGCCTCTGAGCCCGCCTCTTGCTACCGGCGGTGTCCACTGAGCGTTTTGGAGGCCCCAGCCGCGGCGTGCCCCATACATGGCTCCATATCAGCACCCACTCCCCAGAGTGTTGTTGGAATCCCCATCTCGCATGTGAGGAGGCTGAGGAGCTCAGTGACCACCAGCCTGCGTGGGTCCTTGGCAGGGGGTGGAACCAGGCTGCTTGATCCCCACCTTGCACTTCTGCTTCCCCTGCACCTGAAGCTCTGTGTCATAGGCAGGGATGTCCTGATCTCCCTGCCCCAATCCTGGCAGCTGACAGGCCCCTCCCGTAAAGACTGAATATCCCTCATTTTAACCCTTCTTGCCAAGCAGCCACCATATGGGGCAGTCCATCTTCCTGCCACCAGAGGGCCACACCAGCCAGATTGTCCATTCCAAACTTGCTCTCTGCCCGACTGATGTGTCTTATTGAAATCTTGTATTTCTTTTCTTACAAACGACATCAGACATCTTTTGCATTTTAAGAACCTTTGTAGTTTTATTTTCTCGGCAGAATCTGTTCATGTCTTTTGATAATGGATTGGGCATGTTTGTGTAGGTAGGGAGACAGGGGTAGGCAGGTAGGCAGGAAGGTAGGTAGGCGGGCAGGCAGACTGGTAGGTAGGCAGGCTGGTAGGCAGGTAGGTAGGCAGGCAGGCAGGCAGACTAGTAGGTAGGCAGACTAGTAGGTAGGCAGGCAGGTATGCAGGTAGGTAGGTAGGTAGGCAGGTAGGCAGGCAAGCAGGTAGATAGGTAGGTAGGTAGGCAGTCAGGCAGGCAGGCAGGCAGGAAGATAGGTAGGCAGGTAGGTAGGTAGGTAGGCAGGTAGGTAGGCAGGCAGGCAGGCAGGTAGGTAAGTAGGTAGGTAGAGGTATATTAAGGCATAAAGTTCTTTTCCCTGTTCTCTATCTTAATGTCCTCATGATTTTGTGTTTTATATTTAAATCTTCCATCCTTCTGGCATATTCAATGGACTAGGTGAGACAGGGGTCCAGTCTCCTTCCTTTGCTGCTGGCCGCAGGTGGATCGTGTGAGTCCGTGTCTAATCAGGAGACAGACTATGCATAACCTAGGAGAGATTGTTCTGTGTGCAGCCTGAGAATGGGGATGGGACAACGGGATGGATAGCTGAGGCAGTGCCCTGGGGAAGCCTCCTGGGCCATCCAGAGGGCCACCTCAGCACTGGGAAAGCCAGTTCAACAACTCCTCACCTGGACCCTGTTCCCCGCACCTGGGGGTGTAACACTTACATCCAGCCCTGGAGGGTGTTTGGTAGAAACTCAGTTTGCCCAGGGGGCCAGAAGTGAAGTGGAAACAGGACTCCCAGGCCTCGGGCTTGGGCAGCTGCAGGAGGCCCTTTCTACTGCTCCCCTGCCTGGGTTCTGTGGTGAAGTTCCCCGCCCCACCCTATCCCCAGTAGCATGCCCTCCCAACTTTAGGGTTGATTCCGGAGGAATTCCCAGGCTGGCTGTTTGGGCTGAAGAGGATCCACCCCAGATAAGGAGCAGGGCCCGTGCCACTTCCCAAAGGGCAGAGGAAGGGCCTGGGTATGTCCTGCAGGTACTCGCCCATCATTGGAACAGCCTATGAGGCAGGTCTTGGCCCCCTTTTAGAGATGGGTAGTCCCTCAGCAGGCATCGTTCTGAGGCGGGGAAGGGATGAGTAGGACCTTCCTGCGTCTGTCTGGTATGAAAGGCATTGCTCTTTCTACGGCTCTGGAGATTGAGGGGTTGGACATGCTGCTATTGGGGTCAGGGCCACAAAGGGATTGGCACGGGAGTTGAGGTTCCTGTTGAAGTCGTGTGTGTGTTTGCAGCTGAGTGTCTGGGCCTGGGCCTGCTGTGGCTGGTGGTCAGCAGGGCTAACGGGAAGGGTGAGGGCATGGGACTGAAGGCATTCCCTGCTTTCCATGCCTCCGACCACCACGACCTCAGGGCAGGGCCTGCTGTCTCCCTTCTGCTTTCCAAGTCTTTGCAGCTCTGACAGAGCCCAAGAGAAGAGGGGGTCCTGGGGAACATAGAGCCCAGGACAGAGTCCCTCACGGCACAGCCGGCCAGGCCTGGACTAACCCCTTGGCTCTTCTCAGATCCTGAACCCACCACCATCGCCTGCCACCGACCCCTCGCTCTACAACACGGACGTGTTCTACGCCTCAAACATCCCGGCCACCGCCAGACCGTACAGGTGGGAGTGCCGTGCCAGTCCTCCTGGCCCCATCTCGTAGGTCACGTTGGGCTCAGCTCGGCTCCCCTGGCTCTCCTGGCCACCCTGGGCTGCCTCCCAGCGTGAGCCCAGCAGGGTCTGCATGTTAAGTTCAGAAACCCGTGACCTTGGGTGGGTTCTGATCAGCTCCTAGGGGAACTCTAAGCCAGGACAGGGCAGAAGCGTGGGCTTGAGGATGCCACCAGGGGTATTACACCTCACCTGCTGTCACTGCAGGAGGCCCATGCGCAGGGGCCCAGAACTGGGGTCTTACTGTGCCAACCTGGCTATGGGTCCCTGACCACGATGCCACCTCTTGGTGTCTCCATCCTCAGAAGGACAAAGCATGTGGTCTGGCCCTGCAGGGCCTGAGGCATGGACCTTTGTTAGAACCATCCTTGTTCTTTATGCCTGGCCTATATGAGCCTGGGACCCTACAGGCCTGCTAAGGTGGACCCTGACCCCCAAGCTGCCTACTGAGGGTCGCAGGCCCATCCCTCTGGGTGCAGAGGGGCCACTTGAGAGTGGCAAGAGGATGTGGGTCCCGGCTGCTGGTCTGCAGGGTCCAGGTCAGAACCCGCGTAGAAAGGGTTGAACCCCTAACCTTTAACTCTGAGGTTATAGCCAACAGGGCCCATCCTCCTGGACACCAGGCCTCACCCCAAGGGGAGCCATCTGTTAGGACATGTGGGGTGGGCCCAGGCCAGGTCAGTGTAGAGAGACCAGGCCTCTCAATGTCCTGGTCCCTGGAGCAGAAGAGCCTTCTGAGGTGCCACTACCTGCCATCTAGTGGCCACTTCTGGGAACTCCGCGACTGGAAAGCCTTCCTGGCAGGCAGGAGGCGGGGACTGCAAAGGCCCTCTTCCACTTCCACCCGCTTCGGACTGCGTCACCTCCCTGCTCAAGAACCTGCAGTGGCCCCCTAGTCCTTAGTAGCGCATCCAGCCTCCACTGCCCACCTCAGGCTGTCACTGTCACGGTAGCCCATTACTGTCCCCAGGGAGGCCACACCTACACCAGGCAGGCCAGTCCCCTAGTCTCCCATCCCACCCTGTGCTTTTGCTCTGGGCCTCACCTCTAAGACATCTTTCCTGCCACTGTCTGGCTTGGCAGCGGCTGGGACCCTGGGGTGTGTGGTCCGGCCACCTTGGCTCTGCGATGCCCACCGTGCGGGCAGGGGATCAGGGCGGACAGGGCTCTCAGGCAGACCATGTTCCTCACCCTGCACTCAGGCCCGGCGGCCCGATGTAGGCAGCCTCTGGGAGGCCAGGAGACATCTCCAGGTCAGATTGCTTTAATCCAAGATGGGACCATTCCAGGCCACTGGTCTGTACCAGGGACAGCACTGATACTGTGGCCAGCAGTGGTCAAGCACTTGCACTTGTCAGGTACTGCTTCTAGCATTTTCCATGCAATCTTCCTGAATCCTCACAAGCCGCTTAAGAAATGGGGTTTTCTCTGTCTCTGTCTCTCTCTCACACACACACGTTTATCAGTGAGAGACTGAAGAGAGGTTGAGTTATCGCCCAAGCTCAGCCTGGGGGCTCTGCAGCCTGCCTGCCCTGTTAAGCAGCTCGCCTGGGGCCTTTCCCTGGGTGGGACTTAACAGCACTGCGAGTAGATGGGTAGGTGCTGAGGCTGAGAGGGCAGGAGACTGCCCAGCACTCACAGCTGGCTGGATCCCCAGTCGGGCCGGCCTCTCCCGAGGCTCCAGCACCCCATGCCTGAGCTGCTTCCGCTTCCCTGTCTGCTTCAGACCCTACGTCATTCGAGGCATGGTGCCCCCGACGACACCCTGCAGCACGGACGTGTGTGACAGCGACTACAGCGCCAGCCGCTGGAAGGCCAGCAAGTACTACCTGGACCTGAACTCGGACTCAGACCCCTACCCGCCCCCACCCACGCCCCACAGCCAGTACCTGTCTGCGGAGGACAGCTGCCCGCCCTCGCCGGCCACTGAGCGGAGCTACTGCCACCTCTTCCCACCCCCTCCGTCCCCCTGCACGGACTCCTCCTGACCTCGGCCGGCCCACCCCGGCCTCTCTGTACCCCTGTAAATATTTTTAAATATGAACAAAGAAAAAATATATTTTATGACTTAAAGAAATAAATATAATTGGGATTTTAGAAACATGGGAAATGTGAACCGGATGGGGCGGGCAGGGCTGGGTCTCTGTACAGTGGAGAAAATATTTATAAACTTGATTTTTTTAAACGTAACTGCCATTCTTTTGTGCCCTGTGTGTTTGTGTCCCCATGGAGCAAACCCCGACTCTTGGATGGCTGTTGTGTCTGCCTTCCTGTGCATGGGCGTCCCTCTCTCGTCCCCGTGGGGAGGGGCCAGGCCTTAGGCAGAGACTGGCATCTTGCCTGGGAGGCACCTGGCCATGGGCAGAGCTGGCCTTATGGACATGGCTGTGTCGTCTTGAGGCTTGAACTGCCCTGCTTATGCTGTCCTCGGGGATAGAAAACAGCCTCACACGTGGGCAAGTGCTCTGAGCTACAAACCCTGCTGTTTTTATTTTGAGACAGGGTCTTACTGGGTTGCCCAGGCTGTTCTTGAACTTGTGATCCTCTTGCTGCAGCCTCTGAGTACCTCGATTATAGGTGTGCACCACTGTGCCAGGGCTACGTTTCCATTTTGCACAGGGACTTGCAAGTTATGTGCCTGGACTTTGGGCTGTATCCTGCCCGGGCTGGCCCAGGGCTGCTCATTATGATGGTGAGGGGGCCAGGTTGCCCATGTGGATCCCACTGGATGGAGCCTTTGAGCCTCACCCTGCCAAGCCGCATTTGTTCTGGGTGGGGAGGGAGCCCCTGTCCCCAGAAGCAGTCAGCAAAGAAAGCCTGAGGTCTGTGTGTGCCTGTTTGGCTGGTGCTAGAGGAAACGGGGTAAGGGCTGGTCCCTGCCCCCGGGAAGTCCCCAGTCCGTGGAGGGAGGTGGAGAAATGATCTAGTTCCACTGAGTGGTGAGGAGGCACTGGTGCCCAAGGACCAGTAGGAACAACCCCCTTTGGAGGCAAGGGAGGGAGTGACCCCATCAGAATGTTGGGCGGCCAGAAGAGGAGCACACTCAGTGCTGGCTACAGCTCCACTGAAAAGTTTGGATGCCAGGGTCAGGGAGTGGTGCTCAGCAAGTCCGTTTTCCAACAGAACCCTGGACTTGAACCCTTACCCTGCCCTAGGGGCTAGATAGCAGATGTAAGGTGACAACAGCCAAGCAAGGGGAGATGTGAGCAGGACCCCAGGCACCTTGGGGGCGTGGGGGTGGCTGCCCCACCGGGCGAGAGGCTGGCAATGGCAGGGCACAACAGCCTGCCAGTACCTGGCTTCCTGGGACAGACCTTGGGTGAGTTGCTCCCCTGGCCCCCAATTACCAGGAGTCCCCTGAGGTGATGGCCAGTGTGCAGCGGTGGGTGGGCTGACCTGACGGTGCTGCCTTTGAGTCAGGGCCGGGACTGTAGGGTGGGGACACACACCCAAGGTCCCTTTGCACGCAGGAGCAGTGGGATCTGCCTGGGAGGCCTGCTGCACTGCTGCCTGGCTTCCTCTTGGAAGGTTCCGTGAGATAGTGTGTGTGCCCCCTCCCCAGCTGGTCCTTGGCAAAGCCAGGCTGTGACCTATTACAACTCAGGAGATGGACTGCTAAGACTGGCAAACCGGAGTTCCAAGGTTCAAGGTCCAGTCTCCTGCCACTGCCAGAGTGACCTGCAGGATTCAGGCCCCTAAATACCAGGACTGCTGGTCTAGGGTGGGCTGTGTGCCCTGAGGTGTTCCAACCTGAACAGCCCAGCAGAGGCCTGTGCTGGCAGCAGCAGGGGGCTGCTTGGTGGGCTCTCCCAGGTCCCAGGTGCACTCCTGATGTGTTCTGTCAGCCAGCCAGTCTGAGAGCCTGCAGGGAGGAGTGGCCTGAGCCGCTGCCTCCTGGCCACCTGCATGGCTGGAGGGTTGAGTCACTCTGCAACCCTCCCTTCTCCCTCCCCTGGTACTGGGCGTTACCCAGTACCCCCAACAGAGCCACTGCATGGCTAGGGGTGGCTTTTGGTGGCCAGAGGCCTGTCCACTCCTTTCCTGCCCATGCAGTCAGCCAGAGGAGCGAAGGAGCTGCCCTCCTGCTGCCTACCATGTGCCAAGTCAATCTTCAGCCTTCAGCAGGCGCTTGGTGCATGCCGAGTCCTGCACCTAGGTCAGCGACATGCTGGGAGGCCGAGATTAGATAGGTGGGGCGTTCCAGCCCCAGTGACAGGGCAGGCTGCAAAGCTGCCAGGACAGCAAACAGGGCAGACACCCGAAGCGTGGGGACATGGTGTTCAGATGGATGGCAGACGGGGCTTCCTGAGAGGTATCTTAAATGAAGGGCGAAATTAACCTGGCTTATTTAACTTCGAGGTAGCTCATCAAGCGACAGGGTGCCCCTGATTCATAGTTGAGGAAATGCAGGCTTGGGAAGTCAGAAGCAAAGCCAGGATTATTCCCATCCCTTCGTTGAATCGTTCCTTTATCCAGTAAACATTACTAACTGCTGCTCAATGTGGCCATCTGGCCTCCTCCCTCCCTCCCTCTGTTCGTTCACCCCTGCAGTGACAGACACCCCTCCCCAGCCCTGGGGGCTTCCCTGGTCATGGGCTCCCTTCCAGCCCACCCTGTCAGAGTGGACCGTGTGCGCGGCCCAGCCCCCTCCAGCCCCTCACTCCAAGAGCGGCTGTGGGTTTCATGCCGGTCCTGGATTGAGCCCTGGGTCTATAGCTGCCCTGGGCCACAAGGAGGCAGGTGAACAGAATCCTCATGGCCAGGACTGGGGCACATGTACTGCCAACCAGGTCACCGCCTGGGTGGTGGGGCGTGGGTGCCCTTCAGGCTCTTCCCAGCCTGGGACTCTCGGGCCGAACCACACCTCAGGCCAGGGTGCTGGAAGCCCCCCGCTGGCTCCTCTCGTGCTCTCCCAGAGTCCCGAGCTTCTGCCTCTCTTCCCCCAACATCCCCTTCTCTTTCTGCAGAAGCATGCTGCTGGCAGCTGAGTAAGCAACCCCAGAATTCCCCTTTCTCCCAACACGCGGCTCTCAGCGATGTTCTGTGGGAAGGAAGTACCTTTCCCCAGCCCAGACTGAACTTGTTGCACTGACAAAAAACAACGAGAAACAGAGGACTTAAATTCCCATGTCAGAGTGGGGCCACCCTCAGCTGGCCTGGCTTCCCTCCAGCCTTAGCAGCCCCTGACCTGACCCAGCACCAGCCTGGACTGCAGCTCCTGGACACTGCCTGAGCCCTCTGGAGCATGTCCTCTGCCAGGAGGCCCCACTCCAGCCGGTGGATCTGTGCCAGTCCAGGGGGACTGTGCCCTGGTAACAGAACAAAAGGGAAGACAAGGTAGTGTCTTTTCTTCAAGTTGAACTTATTCAAAGTCTTTCTTCAGAGCTCATCTTTCCTGAGTGTATGTCTGAGTTACAGTGTCCTTTTATGAAATCATGGGGTTTTTTTGTTTTTAAGTTATTTCTTGATAGGGGCTGGAGTTGTAGCTCAGTGGAGGAGCGGTGGCCTAATAGGTGTGAGGCACTGGGTTCGAGCCTCAGCACCACATTAAAAAAAAATGACAGAATATCATCATTTAAAATGATTATTACTTGATAGAATTAAAATAGGGTAGCATGTCCCTCCACAGGGTCTTAGGGGTGGTCTCGGGCGCTGGGCACAAGGGTGTCATACTCTTCTCTCTACTTCTGAGTATGTTTGAAAATATCAAATACATGTGTCCTTTTTAAAAAGCCTGGATGGACTGAACAGTTAAACATTAAAAAAGGATAGGGGGAAGAAGAGGGTGGTGACCCAGGAAATCGACAACTTTTAGGGTAGAGAGGTCCATTTGTGTGAGTGCAAAGCACTCCCTTGCTCCAGGCCTGTCTGTGGCTCCCCATTAGCCACAGGAGAGAAGCTGACATCAGACACCGCCCTCCCCAGGAAGCCCTCCCTGTCCTCAACCCTTCTGGCTAGGTTAGGAGGGCACCATAACTGGTGACCTGTGGAGTCATTTACCTTGAGATGAGGTGTGTCATCTCATTTAATGACAGTGCACACATCTCTGTGACCCATCTGAGTCTGGAATGGAGGAGCTTGACGCAGACACTGGTAAATCCTCTGCTGACAGAATGAGTGGAAAGGACACAGCCATCCCTCGGTGGACAGTACAGATGGCAGATTCCAGCCCAGATGCCCCTTCTGCCCTTGACCAGCCATCCTCTCAGGGACCTACCCTGACCCGGGGGGGTTCCCTGCAGCCTGTTTCACACTCTGTGTGAGTGTGTGTGTGTGTGGTGTTGGAGTTCGACAGGGCCTCATAAATGCTAGTAAAACACCTCTACTAAGCTACGCCCTCAGCCTTGCCTCAAACTTTTTTTTTTTTTTTTTTGTACTGGGATTTGAACCCCAGGAAGCTTAACCACAGAGTTTTATCCCCAGCTCTTTATCATTTTTATTTTGAGACAGGTAGGGTCTCCCTAAATTGCTTAAGGCCTTACTAAGTTGCTGAGGCTGGCTTTGAACAACTTGGGATCCTCCTGCCTCAGCGTCCTGAGTCACTGGGATCACAGGTGATACCTGTTGTTCTTGCTTCACACACTCCTCTCCTTTCTAAAGTATGGGCAGAACTTCTCCTGCCCAGGGGCCTGCTCTGGCTCCCACTGCCTTGGCCAAACCCTTTGTTTGACTTGCAAGACTTCTGTGAGTCCCTCCTGACCTGCTTCCTGTTCTCTTTCCCCAGACCTATGGTCACCCTGACCTCGTCTTCCACCAAATGCACTGTGCCACCTGCTTCTGTGGGTCCCTTTCCCTGGCATGCCCTCTTCTAACCAGGTCATCTGCCTGTCTGTCCCCCTCCCTAACTGCATCAACTGGCCTTGGTTTTCACTTTCTCACTAGCTGTGTGACCTTGGGCAAGGCTTCTAGCCTCTCTGAGTAGTAGGATCGATGTGAGCAATATCTGCCCTTGTTTGTTGCCTCCCTAGACACCCAGTATCACTCCGGGCGTGGACATAGTTGGATATTACCACCTGCACTTCACAGAGAAGACCAAGAAAGTCAGAGAGATTATATCACCCAGCCAAGGTCACCTGGCCAATATGGCTGCACCTGGTGTCTGAATGCTTTCTGGGCCTCCATGAACTCAGTTGTAAAATGGGATACTGTTTGGAGCTCCCAAAATGAACTCTTTCTAGAGTTTCTAGCTCCAATCATAGGCTCTGCTCAGAGGAGGACTGGTGGGGGTGGGGCATGTACTTGGCCAGAGACCCAGTTCCCTGGCCATGATCCAACCCAAGCTGGGCACTGTTCTCCTGCCATTTGATATTAGAGTTCAGAGATCCTGAGTCAGTGAGGTGGAGAGAGCCCAGGCTAGCTGGGGCCAGTGCAGAGAAATGCCGAACTCTGTAAAGGCCGCAGGTGCTCAGCTCCCACAGGTCCTGCCTCCCCCTCTCCCAGCCATGCCACTTTACCCAGGGTCATGGAGTCCCCCAGGCAGCCCTCTAGAGCTGGAATGGCCATCTCTGACCAACCCCAACCAATGAGCCCTGTCTGAGGTGTGAGCCTTGGGGACTGGCACTGTGGCATGTCAGGACAGGCTCTGCAAGCCTCCGTCACTTCTGCAACCTCACCTCCCGCTTCCTGCACACACCTGCCTCCCCAGTGCTTCAAAGCCCCATCACGGGTATCTATGCCAGGGCTCCTCTCCCTGACACATGGACTCAGGAGTGCAGGGCCCTGTCCTGTGTCCTGCAGGGTGAAAGGCCACCTCCCCAGGAAGGGCCTGACCCCAGATCGTTCACCTTATTGTCACTTGCTGCTTCTTAGGCGGTGTGGGGCGGATCCACCCAGGCCCGGGAGCGCCCCGGTAGGGATCTCAGGTGTGAGTGACAGTGGCTGTTCCTGGCAGGCAGCTCCAGCGCACCTAAGTCAATTGCTCAGGTTCTTCTAGCTTTTGCCCGCTGATTTTCATGGGATGCGGAGAGGCTTCCAGTCCACTGCGGAATAGGGCAGGTTACTTGCAAGGGTATGAAGTGGGCAATCCTCCATGTCTCAGGCAGTTTGGGGCAGGGATTCTGAGGTCCGGGACCTGGTCCTCTCCAGGAGAGGGTTCCTGGCGGGGAAATGGGCCAGATCATCGTTCTGGAAGATGACTCAATCTTTCCCGAACATAAAAGGGTCCCCGCCGCCCCGTTCTGTGCGTGTGTCTCCCCGCCCTCGAAGCGGTGGGGAGCACAGTTACGGACATTCAGCAACTCCACATCTAGAGCCCATTTCCGGGGCTGCCACCTGCTCGGATAAAGTGACCGCGGCAGGTGACCTCTCGTAAAATGCAGCCGTGGAGAATGCGGGCACAGATCCCACTGCCTCTCACATGCTCAGCGAGCGCTCTGCCACTTGAGCTAATTCCCCAGTCCCGGAGCTTTTCGCCCCGGCGCTCACTGTGGCTCACGTCACCACCGGTCTCCCCGCGGTCCTAGCCCCGCCCGTCTGCTGCCACCTCGTCACCCCATTGGTTGCATCGTGCCCCGACTTCCACGGCCACGATTGGTTTGGCTCAATGTAGTTTTAAAAGACACTGGCCACTCGGATTGGTGGTCCGAAGCGTCCGTCAAGTAGAGACCCTGCTGTTGCTACGGCGTTGGTTGGGGTACCCAGCCAGGCTTCTCCCGATTTCTGATTTGTTTCTCAGACTCCGGGGTCCTCGAGGTTCCGGATCCGTCAAGTCCATGGGAAAAGAATGCGACCCGACCCTCGCGCTTGACTGACGAGGACTCTCAGCCAATCACAGTGGAGGGAAGGGAGCCGCTGGGCGACCCAATAGGTTGTTGGGGGCGGGAGAAGAAGGCCAATGAGCGCGGGCCCGGGGGCGGGGCCAGATCCTCGATTGGCTGCGAGGCGGCCGAGGGAGGGCGGGGGGAACTCAAGGCCTGCTTGATACGTCCGCCATTTTGGGCGCTTCGCTGATGGTGTCGGTGAGCGCTTTTCCCGCCTGAGCGCAACTAGCGGCGGGTCGTGGGCACCTCCAGGTAATGAGGGTGGGGGCGGCGGAGCGGGCCGCGGCGCGGGGTGCGCGGGCCGCGCGGGCGGGCGGGCGGCGGCGGGGCCCTCGGCCCGGCCCGGGCGGCGCGGGAGGGAGAGTCCCGGCCCCTCTCCCCTCCCCCCCCCGGAATTCGCGGCTCCGCGGGCCCGGGAGGCGCGGCGCCGAGCCCTTCCCCACGGCCGCTCCTGTCAGCCGGGCCCCGGGTCGGGACGCCGGGCGGCGAACTTCGCGCCGCGGTGACGTGCGCGGCCTTGCGCGCCGGCCGGGCGAAGCGCGCCCGGAGCCCGCTCCGGCCCGACTCCGGCCCGCGCCCGCGGCGTCGCCCGCCTCCCGGCCCCGCCGCGCCCGGCCTCCTGACGGCCGGTGCCCGGCCGCCGGTCCTGCGGCCTGGGGAGCGCGTCCGGGCGAGGCGGCGAGTCGCCGGGGCCATTGTTGCACTCTTCTCCGGGAAACAAGTTTTGTGGGTTCCCGTGGGTTCGGAGTGCCCGGCGCGCGGCTGGGCTCGGGTCTGGGCAGCCTCCGGCGCTGCAGCCCCGACGTGCGGCTCGCGGCGGACCCCGCGCCAGTGGCTGCGCGCGCGCCGGAGCCGGCGGGTGGCCCTCGTCGCGGCCCCGAGGCCCTCCCTCTCACAGAAGCCCATTCAAACTTGGAGGGGTTTGCGCCCGAGGCCCGCCGCTCGCTCCAGCGTGGACTTGGAGCTGGCGGTGGACGGGAGGAGCCCTCGGGGGAGTCTCCGGCCCTGACGGCCGCCCTCAGCGTTGCTGTCAGTTTCCTGGCGCTGGACGCGTCCTTTGCGGGCGCGGGTACAGCTTTGTGTGTGCTGTGCTTTTGTGGGAGGGGGCCCTTGGAAGTCTCCTTTCGTCTTCCAGGCACCAGTGTTGATATTGCCCCACTTTGTTAAGTGAAGTTTCCTTCGATTTTGTCCTCAAGGTCATGTTGCCGACTGGCAGCAAGTGGGAAAGGGACTCCAGAGTTTCAGGTACAGAAATGTGCCTTAAGTAACAAGTGCAAGATGTGCAGTCAGGAGTTAGAGTGCCTAGGTTCGAGTCTTGTCCGGACCACTTTGTAACTCTGTGACCTTGGGCAAGTTACTCAACCTTTCTTCTTCCTCTGTAATATGGGAATAATATTGTGTCAACTCCATAAGTTTGCCCCAACAAATGGTGTTCATGTTACATATGTGACTGGATATATAAATGAATGTGTCTGGGTATAATTAGTGCATGAAAAGCAAGTAGAACTGTACCTGGCATGTAGAATCAGTTCAGTAACTAGTGGTTTTTATTATTAATTTAAATTTGGTTTTTAAATGTTTAGATACGATTAGGAAGTCAAATGAGTGTTTAAACCCTGACTCTTGGTGACTGTCTTTAGAAAGCTGTGTGTAGTTTAATGGTCGCTTGGGCTGGAGAAATGAACTAGAAGTTGTTATTTTTTGACAAGAAAGCTTGTTGAAAAATCATTAAGTTTAATTTGCTGGGGTAATAAGTGGTGGCACTTCAGAATATTTTGTATAGAGGTGAACTATTCCTCACGTACTTCCGGGTGTGTTTGGCCCCCAAATCTGTAACTTTGGGGTTTCATAGTATCTTCCTGGTTGTTATTAACAATTGAAAGCTGCTGTGTATTGAGATGTATTTCAACTAAGATGCAGGTTGAACATCCCTAACGTGAATGTCCAAAATGCCCTGAAATCTGAAATTTTGAGCACTGACTTGATGCTTAAAATGTTTTGGATTTCAGAGCATTTCTGATTGGATTTTTGGGTTATTGGTGCCGAAAATGTTTTGGAGTTTGAGTTTACTGATTAGGGATGCTTAACCTATAAAATCTAGGCAAATACTCCAAAATCCCGAAAAACTAAAAAATCTGAAACTCTTCTGGTCCCATTGGAGCACATTGGAGGAGGGATACTTAGCCTGTAGTTCAGGAGATAACTGTTGTTCTGGATGTATGCTTTCCAAGATACTCTGCACCCTGTATGGTCAGGGAGTCTAGAATATTTAACGAAGAGCTGTCCACTCTTTTAAGTCATCTAAACTCACAGGTTTTTAGTGCCTGTCCTGTGCTCTTGGTACTTGAAACTGCTTTCTTTTCCCTTGGTCTTAGTTGCTTGCGATATGACTTGCTTAGTTGCACTGGGGAAGTGTATTTTGACAGACTGGGTCTTAAGTAGAGATGAGCATCTTGCTGGTGTAATTTACACAAGGACAGGAAGAAGACTGTTGAATTTAGAAGACAAGCTTATATGTAAAGTATACCAAACCAGCAAACCAGTTGGTTAGCCTCAGTTAACTAATTGAAAAATTGAAAATCAGCCTGTAACTGGACAGGTGATTTTGCCCCCAAGAAATATTTGGGAATGTCTGGAGACATCTTTAGTTCTGGTGTGCTTCTAGAGAGTAGAGGCAAAGGCTGCTGTTAAACATCTTACAGTGCACAGGACACCCCCTTCCCAATAGGATTATCCAGCCCCAAATATCAGTGGTGTTGAGGTGCTCTAGATGATGCTAGACTTGTCTGCCTTAGAATCATTTGGGACATTTTATAACCATGGATCTGAATTCCACCTTTGGAAATTTGTGGAGGGATTGAGAATCTAGTTTTAAAAAGCTTTCTAGACAGTATTGAACTGCTGCTGGGTTTTAGAACCACTGTTCTATGCCATGGACTTGAGGGACTGTGAGACACCGGGCCCTTTGAATGGTCTGTGAGCTCTGTCTTCGCAGTACCTAGATCCTGCCTTGGAGGTCATTTAGTAGTGGAGAGAGATGGTGTACATACATATTTTTTCAGGTGCCTGAAGACTGAACTTTAAAATAAATATTAGATGAATCGATTTTGTAAAATAATTTTGAAACTGTTTTTCCATGAAAATACCACATTATGCTGAACTTAGCAGAACTGTCTGGTTAAAACTTGCTCCTGTTCCGGAGATCCTTACACTACTGTAATTTTTGAGTTTTGTATCTTTTGCTATCATTTTGTCACTCATTGTTAAGACTGTTAGATCTGTTTCTAGAGCCCAAAATCACTTTTTTTTTTTTTTTTTTTTTTTTTAGTTCAGACCTTTCCCCAGAGAGTTATCCCTGGATCAGTTTACCAATTCTGACCTTTAAGGGAGAGAGAGCATATAGTAAGTATGCTTAACCCAACACAATGACTGTGCTGGTTAGTAAAGGGGTCTCCTCTGTGCCCTGTACTCTGACCCAAAAGGAGGAATGTTTTTTCCTCTCATGGAGATGAGGTACAGTAGGAGAAGAGCAGAGATTCTTTTCTTGCATTACTTAAAATTTAGATTATCTAGCTTGCTGAATGGAAGAATTCAGGATGAAAACTGTACAAACTCTACTACATGTTAATATTTGGACATAAAAAAGACAGAAGAGCATGGAGCCGCGCCCCCCCCCCCCCCTTTTTTTTTTTTTTTTTTTTTTTTTTTTTTTTTTGCGGTGCTGGGTAAGCACTCTGCCTTCTGAACCACACCCACAGCCCATGGAGGTACTTTCTGATTTTCATTGTGAAGTTCGGCCTGCGTCTGTATTGAACTACAGCAACCCCATCTACTTCTAATCTTCATCTTCTTGATCAGCCAGTAAATTGAGCCCTTACTCTTACAGCAGTGTATTAGGGATTCACTGATGAACAAGCCCTTAAGGACTTGCAGTCTTGGGGGAGAGGCTCACAATGACAAAAGAGACCATTTGCAATGTTTTTTAGGATTATATAGTTGACACTCAGTATCCCTGGGTCCTGCATCCTCAGGTCCACCAACCAGCTATGGATTGAAAACACTTAAAGTAAATTCCAGAAAGTTCCAAAAACCAAAACTTAAATTTGCCACTGGCATCAGCCCTACACTGAATCCATGTGAATGAAGTGATGTAGCCACTAGTCACTTGGATGGTCTTCAGCTGCTCTCCAACACTTATCTGAGCATTGTTTTATGTCTCTTGTTTCCTCTAGAGTTAGGTATAGGATGGTTGCGTCTGTACAGAACATGTACAAATTCTTCTTGTCATTCCCTAAGCAATATAGTATGGCAGCTATTCATGTAGCATTTCCTTTGTATTAGGTATAAGTAACATAGAAATGGTTTAAAGCACACAGGAAGGTATGAGTGCGGTATATGTAAATACTGCATATTTTTATGTGGGGGGCTAGAGCATCTTCAGATGCTGGTATTTATTGATGCTGAGAGTGGGAGTTGCTAGAACAAGTCTTTGCTGACAGTGAGGGATGACTGCATGTGGTGTTAGTTGTTCTCAGTGAGAGACCATAGGGGTCAGATGGAAAAGAGATTCTGTTTGCTGATTGGTTGACTTATTTCATTAAACTTTGGGTAGTTGAGATTGCTAGAAGTCTGGCAAAAGAATAAAATATCCACCTCCCTTTTTTTCCCCCCTCATTTGTACTAAGTGGCAACTTTGACTTGGTTTGGGTGTTTTAAAAAATGCCATTCCTGGCTATTATCAAGAACACAAGCAACAATAGGTGTTGGCAAGGATGTGGGGGAAAAGGTACACTCATACATTGCTGGTGGGGTTGCAAATTAGTGCATCCACTCTGGAAAGCAGTATGGAGATTCCTCAGAAAGCTTGGAATGGAACCACCATTTGACCCAGCTACCCCACTCCTTGGCCTATAACCACAGGACTTAAAATCAGCATACTACAGAGATACAGCCACATCAATGTTCATTGCTGCTCAATTCACCATAGCCAGATTGTGGAACCAACCTAGATGTCCTTCACTTGATGAGTGGATAAAGAAACTGTGGCATATATGTACAATGGAATATTACTCTGCCATAAAGAATGATAAATTTATGGCATTTACAGGCAAATGGATGAAATTGGAGAATATCATGCTAAGTGAGATAAGCCAATCTCAAAAAACCAAAGGACGAATGATCTCGCTGATAAGCGGATGATGACATATAATGGGGGGTGGGAGGGGTTAGCGTTCGGGTTAGGGTTAGGTTTAGGGTTAGTGTTAGGGAGGGGGGCAAGAATGGAGGAAGGAAGAGAGGGAAAAGAGGGGTGGTGGGGAGGGGGAAAATGGCAGAATGAATCAAACAACATTGCCCTGTGTAAATTTATGATTACACGAATGGTATGCCTTTACTCTGTGTACAGAGAATCAAAATGTATCCTGTTTGTTTACAAAAAAAAAAAAAAAAAAAAAAAAAAAGCCATTCCTTCCGTACTGGTGAAGCTGCTTGGTAATAACAAATCGGTTGATGTTTCTTGCTCCATACAAGTTGTCCAGAGATCAGATTTTAAACAGTGACTCTTTGTTGTTCTAGAGTCATCAGAGGCTTCTTCAAGGTTCTTGCTAAAAATCTTGAACATCCTGAATGTGTGGTGCTGGGTGTGGGAATGGGTTTTTTTCCTGCTGCAGTGTGGGTCTGGGCTGACTGGCAATTGTTTTTGCCTTTGACTTTGGCTTAGATTCTGTTGTAGTGGAAACCTCTTTTCTTTCACCCTCATTCCCTCCCATTTATTTTTCTTCATCGGGAGGGAGATAGTTACTAGATGGATTAATAATCAGTTTAACTCAGGGTTTGATGAATTACAGACTGACATCTGGATTTTAGTTAGTTTGGTTAGATGGTGAAGAAACAATTAAATGGGCTTATGGCAGTGTGTGGAAAGGCTTCTTACCTTTACTCCTGACTGGGACATTTTGTCATGGAATTAGCAAAGAATAGAGGCTGTTGACTGCCTGTCACTTTGTGTGTGTGTGTTTTTGTTTGTGCTGGGAATTGAACCCAGGGTGCCTAACACCTGAGCCATATCCCCAGCCCTTTTTTATGTTAGATTTAGAGACAGTCAGAGTCTTGCTGAGTTGCTTAGACCCTTGCAAAGTTGCTAAGGCTAGCTTTGAACTTGAGATCCTCCTGCTTCAGCCTCGAAAGCCACTGGGCTTACAGGTGTGTACCACGGTGCCTCGCCTTGCTGTCACTTATGGTTGGTTGGTGTAGACCTGTTTCAGAAGTATTAGTGAAGACAATACATTTGACTGAATTTATACAAATAAAGTTTGATAAGTTCTGAACATCTGATGTAAGGAGACTCTGATGTTGTACTTCTCAGTGGTTCTTCCAGTTTCTTGTGTGGGAATATATGTTGATTAGAAATGGTGTGTGTACCTCAGAAGTTGACTGCCATGAAATCTGGTGGCTCAAAGGAAAGATGAGTGAAAGATTTGTTTTTAGAATGTTAGCAGAATTAAAAGGCTGTGTAAATAAGAGCATGACTGAATGCTGAGTCAGACTTGGAGAAAACTATGTGCATTGATAGTTGGAGCTTTGGGTTCCTTGTACCTGGAGGTGAATCTGAACAAGAATACTGGTAGCAGAGACACACTTTGAGAAGAGGAGAAAGGATAGCTTGCCTGAGAATGTGTGGAATCTGATAGTCTAATCAGGGCAGGTAACACTAATGCATGCTCCACTGTGGCCTAGTAGATAGGCCTTACCGGTGACTTTGGCTGGGCCTTCAGTTCCTAGATGGGGGAAGTGATGGGAGGAACATTGATAAGTATTGACTTGATTGGCAGTTGTGACTTCTTTTCATGAGAATCACGGTTTGGGACTGGAACAGAACTTAAAAGGTCATGAATACTTGGAAAATTTACATCATGCTGAAAATGGACTCAGAGACAACAGTGTCTAGGTGATCCCCTAGGGTTGTGGCTGCTCCACAAGACCACAAGTTTTAAGTGTCACGTGTTTCAGTATCACTGAGAGTTAAGAACACGTGGTTAACTCCTTGTTTTCTCTTGGTGGTAGTACCTGTCAGTTGTCATTATGTAATGGATGAGGGGATGTTGTCAGCTGGTTTTCTTTTTAGACCCCTGCTCTTTCACTCTTGGAATGATCCCCCTTCCCACTGTGGTTTTCTCATCCTTGTTTTGTTGCATAACTGTAGGTGGATTCAACAGTTATGCAGTTGGCATCTATCATAGGCATAATATTTTGCTGCTAAGGTACTATCACGTCTCTGTTCTTAATTCTGAATATATTTAGGTAGTCAAGAGTGCACAGGCCCCAACCACTGTAGTGGCACATGCCTATAATCCCAGCAAGTTGGGAAGCTGGGACAGGAGGATCACAAGTTTGAGGCCAGCCTCAGCAACACCCTGTCTCAAAAAAGAAAAATGCCTGAGGATGTAGCTTTACTTTCTTGAAGGAGAGATGTGGAATATTATTTATAATAGAGAAGCTTTGAGGGCTAACTAGCTGCTCTGGGGAAGTACAGGGTAATGGTGATTTTGGTGGAGAGAGGTTTTGGATTGAACATTTTTATATAAGTTTTTTTTCCTTCAAATGATTGTTATATAGATGTTTTATTTCACATGTATGTATATATCTCTTTTTGGCACCGTGCATATTATATAAGTAATTCTTTGCTGTGAAGTCACTGATGTTTTATAGAACCATCTTTTTTGGCATGCCATGGGCAGTCATGTGTGCCTTGAAGGATCAGTATGTTAGCAGATGATTGAACCTTTTTGATTTTGCACTTAGTGTCTTTATATATTCCATACTGTGATCAGATAGTTATGTAGAGATCTGCAAACTTTTTCTGTAAAGGGCCAGTTAGTAATTATTTGTGGCCCTGCATGCAGACCAAATGGTCTTTGCAGCTCCTGGGTGGGCTCTGTGTGTGAAAGCAGCACAGCCAGTGTAAACTGAGGAAGGCACATATCTTCCTGTGGAACCTCACTACCTAAACAGGTGGTGGGCTGGATTTGTCTGTGGCCCATAGTTTGTCAGTGCCCATTCTAATCATTAAAAAAAATATTTTAACATATAGTGAGATATATTTGAGGAGTATATGTTGTGTGCAGATATTATTAAAAATTAGAATTGACAATTGTGTACCCACTAGCTTAAGAAATAGAATGTTGTCACTACCTTTGGTTCCCTGTGCTGCCTTCCTGACTGCCTTCCTCTTTCTGAGCTCCTTAAGGCATTTTATTGCTTTACTTTTATGGAGGTGTCATCTGTGAATGTATCCTTGTTATACGTTTTGCCTGCTATGAGACTATACAAATTGAATCATTTCATCTGTGACTTTTTTCCGTTTCAGCAATGTTTTGGGGGTCCATTTATTCAGTTGTTTGGGTACTGTGTCTTAGGTACTGTGCTGGGTATGTTAGTGGTGAGCAAAGCAGACAGAAGTCCCTGCCTTCCTGGAACTTACATTTTCCCAGTTAACAGGTGAGTGGAAGGTTCAGTCGCCACCTGGTGATGGGAATAGAGAAAAGAAGTAAAGTCAGGGAGTGGGAGAGGGCTGCGTGCAGATTGAAATGCAGAGGTCAGGTAGGCCTTGCTGAGAAGAGGTCCTGTGTATGGGTCAGGGTAATGTGTTGGAGGGGCTGTAGGAGGGCAGTATGCCCGAAGGCAAGTTCCGGGGGAATGGCAGGGTATGTCTCCAGACCTAGGCCTTCGTTAGTTAAGATTTTGTCATTTTCTCTGAGATGGGACATCAGTGTTTTGAGCAGAAGTGTGACATGATATGGTTTCTAAAAGGTCCCCCTGTAGCTGTGTTAAGAATAGCTGTCCCTGTGCTGCTGGAAGGAGGCTAGAGGCTATGGCCCTGATCCAGTGGAGCATTCATGGCAGCTTGGACTGAAGGGGAAGGAGGAAGTGAGAAGTGGTTGGAGTTTGGATCCTTTTTGAAGGGAGAGCAGACAGGAATTGCTGGCAGATTGGGTGTGGGCGTGAGACAGAAGTGAAGGATGATACCAGGAATTTTTGCTCGGGGTAGGAGTTGCCATTTGTGAAGAAGGGAAGAGTCTTGGGAGAGCAGGTTGTGGAAGTAAGATCAGGTGTTGAGTTTTGGGCCTGTACAGTTTGTAAAGCTCTTAGAGAGCAGGCTGGAGATGTGTAGGATGAAGGTCTTCGGAGTTCAGGGGCGGGTTCTGGGCTGCTGATAGCAACATGAATCTTGCATGTTTAGATGACTCTGCAGTCTTGAGGCCAACCAAGCTAAAGTGCCCAGGGAAGGAGTACCAGAGGGAGCAACCTTGGAAGTAGGAGGAACTGACGAGGGTGGCAGCCACGAAGCCCAGGGAAAGTGTCCTGAGAGAGGTGGGGACAGACCCAGTGTGGTCAGGACCGAGATTTGTCCTCTGGCGTTGGCGGCAGGAGAGTCAAGGATGACCTTGATGAGAGCCTCCCCAGGCAGTGCACGAAGGCCCGAGCGGGGATGGAGAGAGGACAATTGCAGACTGTGTTCTGTTGAGGGGGTTTGCCACAGGGTTGAGGGGAGACTAGGTTTTGTTGTAATGGGAGAAACCACGGGGTTTTGTCATGTTGGTGGGAAATGACCTGTAGAGAAGGAGTAACTTCATGAAGTAGGAGAGGTGACACTTGCTGCAGCCTGGGTCTTGGGAAGACATCAGGGACTAGACTGAGTACCCATGTGGAGAGCTGGTGTCCACAGGCTTCTTCGTGAGAGAAAGGATAGCAGATGAGGGGCAGTAGTGGAATGTTTTTTTGTTTTTTGTTTTTTGTTTTTTCCCTCTCTCAGTGAAAGTTGGGGAAAAAATTGTCAGCACTCAGTGAGGAAGAGGGGTAGTTAGAGTGAACCAAGAGTGAGGACGGGAAAGAAAGGATATGAATGGGAGCAGGGCCTGGTGGCGCATCTCTGTCATCCCAGTAGCTTGGGAGGCTGAGGCAGGAGGATCACAAGTTGGAGGCCAGCCTCTTCAATTTAGCAAGACCCTGTCTCAATTTAATAATAATAATAAAAAAATGATGTGGTAAATCACCCCAGGGTTCCATCCTCAATATCAAAACAACAACAACGTTAATGGGTTAGGAGGTGAGATGGGTAAGGTGGCCTGCCTCTCAGAGTGACCCTGAGTTGAAAAGCAAGACAGTACAGCTCTGTTGTTCCCTGGAAGCCTAGCATGTGGTTCTTCATTTATAGGGTTGTGGTTTTCCAAGCAAGAATGGCAAAGCAAGGGAAGGTCAGGGAGTGATTATTAGGTGGGAAATGGCATTGACTGGGAATGGTGGGAAGTAAGGGCCTTAGATGTGATGTTTTTCCACAGCGACACATGGAACTGCAGTTTATTCCTTTCTACTTTTGTGTTATATTTTAGGCTGATGGGTCTCATTTTATTAGTCTTCTTGGCAGTGGAGAATAGGATTGTTTCTGGTGAGAAAGGAGACTGCTCTCTATTGCCAAAGTACCTCTCCAGGTCGTAGGCTTTGGAGAGAATTGCAGGGTGGCGGGACATCCATGTCTTCCATTTTGTTTAGGAGATGATGCAGATTGTTTCTCTGAGTAGTTGTGCTGGTTTCCTCTATCAGCAGTGCTCCTGTACAGCTTCACCAGCTCTTGGACTGTCAGACTGTTTGTTTATTTATTTTAAGTTGTAGATGGACACAGTACCTCTTTATTTTATTTATTTTTATGTGGTGCTGAGGATTGAACCCAGTGCCTCACAGGTGCTAGGCAAGCACTCTACCACTGAGCTACAACCCCAGCCCCTGTCAGACTGTTTTATATTTGCCAATTTGGTTGTATTTTTTGTGCTACTGAGAATTGAACCCAGGGCCTTGTGCATGCTAGGTAAGTGGTCTACCACTGAGCTACTCTCCAGCGTTTTTTATTTTATTTTAAGACAGAGTCTTCCTAAGTTGCCAAATCTGGCCTCAAACTTGGGATCCTCTTGCTCAGTCTCCCAAATTGCTGGGATTTTAGGTGTGCTCCACTGTTCCTGGCAAAAGTGATTATCTAAAAAACTTATAGGCCTAATTGCCTATCTTTGGAGACAAGTCTATTCATATCCTTTCACATTTTATTTTTGCCTGGGTTTAATATTCTTTTCTCTGATTATTACTAAAGTTGAGCATCTTTTTGTGTTTTTCTTGACCATTTGAATTTTTATTTTTGTGAAATGTCTGGTCTCTCCTGACTGCACACACACATTATTAGTTGTTTAGCTTTTCTTATTTGTAATAATTCCTATGTAGTCTGATTATTTTATTAATTGTTTGTGTGACAAATATCTTTTCCCAATTTGTGGCTTTTTACTGTATTTATGGGATTTAAAAAGAAGATGTTTATTAAAAGCACAGATTCTAAAGGCAAAAAAGGAACTGGGTTCTTTTAGTCCTCTTTCTAGCCCACCTTCTACCCAGGTAGATGAGTAAACAGATTTTTAAGTTTTTATTTATTGATTGATTGATACCGGCGATTGAACTCAGGGTTACCTGACCACTGAGTTACATCCCCAGACCTTTTTAAATATTTTATTTAGAGACAGGTTCTTGCTGAATTAATTGCTAAGTGCCTCGCTAAGTTGCTGAAGGCTATCTCTGAACTCAGGATCCTCCTGCCTCAACCTCCTGAGCCATTGGAATTACCAGCATGCACCACTGTGCCCAGCTACAGATTTTTAATTTATAGCTAGTTGTTTTTTAAAAAGTTTTATGGCTTTTCTCCTTACAAGTCTTACACATCTTTTTTTCTGTTTTTGTGTGTTTGTAGGTGGGGGGGGGGATGCGGTACTGGGGATTAAACTCAGGGGTGCTCTATTAGTGAGCTCTATCTGCATCTCTTTTTTTAAATTTTGAAACAGGGTCTTGCTAAATTGCTTAAGCTGGCCTTACATTTATAATCCTAACTCAGCTGGGATTATAGGCCTCTGCCACCATGCCTGACCTTTATACATTTTCTGTTAGATTCATTCTTTGGGTATGTTAGAGCTTCTGTGCTATTGTAAATGATGTTTTTAAAGTTAACATTTCTGTTTGCTGGCAAATGGAAGTATAGTTGACTTATATTTGCTCTTTTTTTTAATATCTACTTTTTTAGTTGTAGGTGACACAATACCTTTCTTTTATTTTTATGTGTTGCTGAGAATCGAACCCAGGGCCCCACATGTGCCAGGTGAGGGCTCTACCACTGAACCCCAACCCCAACCCCATATTTGCTCTTACACGCAGAAACTTCTTCAACCTAATAAATGGCCTGTGGACTCACTTGGGGTTTTTATGTAGATAATCATCTCATTTTTGAATAATGACAGTTTTTTCTTTCTTGGCAATCCTCAACTGTAAATGATCTTGCATTCTAGGCCTGTTGCACTGCTTGGGACAGCCATCACAATGGAGAACATATGTGGTAATGGCAGGCACCATTGTCAGCAGTTTCAAAGAAAATGCTTTCATTTTTCACAATTAAATGTGTGGGTACTTGTAACAAGTTATGATAGGGGCTGGAGTCGTGATTCATTGGAAGAGCACTTGCCTGGCATGTGTGAGGCTCTGGGTTTGATACTCAGCATCACATATAAATAAATTTTAAAAAAATTAAAAAGTTCCATTAAAACAAAAAAGAAATATATGGCAGAACCAAGTTTCTTTAAAAAAAAAAAAAAAAAAAAAGATAAAAACCTTGTTTGGTTTAACTGAGAGCCTAGAATTAATTACAGCTTGTGGTTCATGCCTGTAATACCAGCAGTTTGGGAGGCAGGAGGCAGGCGGATCACCAAGATCAAGGCCAGTCTTAGCAATTTAGGGAAACTTTGTCATAAAACAAAATTTTGGGGGAGAACTAGGGACTGAGTTCAGGGGTGCTCTACCACTGATCTATAACCCCAGTTCTTTTTAGTTTACTTTTAAAATTTTGAGATTGTGTGTGGCTAAGTTGCCCAGTCTGGCCTGGACCTTGTCATCCTCCTGCCTTATCCTCCCCAGGCTTTGGGATTACAGGTATGCTCCACCATGCCCTGCAGTATTCAACTTCTTAAAAAGAATGTTTAGTTCATTATATTTTAGCCTTTTAATATGCTTTTATATACTTACATGCCTACCATAACTGAATAAAATAGTAATTTCCTTTCAAGTACCACTTTAGCTGTAGCTCATAAGTTTTGCTATGTAGAATTTTATCTTTTAGGTGGAGATGTATTCATGATTTCCATTACGATTTCTTGTCTTTTTAAAAAAAAATCTTTGTTATTGATTGCTAATTTACTTTCTGTTAAGATGTGGTCTAAACTGATTTTAATTCTTTGAAATTTGTTGAAACTTGTTTCAATGCTTGGTTTGTGACAGATTTTCTTCAGTCTTCCACCTGTGTTTAAAAGAATCTTTCCAGGTTTAAGGTGAGACTTTTTCATGACTACAGGATAAAACATTCATTGACTTCACATTGACAGTAATATCCTTAACTAGTTTTGTCTGTTTGGTCAGTTATGGGGTGAAGGGGTTGTTAAAATACTTGGTATGGTGAGAGATTTGTCAAATTCTTCAGGTTCTCAGTTTTTGCTTTGCTTCTGTAAGTTCAGAATTTTTGAATTGCCAGTGACTTAAAGTTGGTTATTCTGTAAATCTTTGTTTCTAGGCATGTTTTTTCTTTTAGAGTATATTTTGTCAGATACCACATTGCTATATACCAAGTGACTTATTGGTTAGTGTTTGCTTAGAATATTTTTTTCTAACTTTTACTTTCAAGTGTTTGTTTTGTGACCTTAATGTTTAAGATGTGCCCTTGAAAGTAGTAACTGTATTGTGGTTTTTGACTCTAAATTGATGAGTTACTCCATTTGCATTAATTGGAATTGAAATATTTGATTTACTTCTATTTTCTTATGTTGTACTTCCTAGCATGACTTTTTTTCTATTTTTCTTATCTTCCTTTATGTATTGTCGGATTTTTTTCCCCTTAAATTATGTACTATTTTCGAGGTAATCTTAGCTGTTTCATATTTAACTGAGAGCCTAGAATTAATTAATATCTTTGCCCTCATAAGAATCTTGGCATACTTCACTCTTACACCCCTTCCACTTTGTATTCTATTATTACCCAATTTTCATTGTTGCACTTAAAATCCCATAAATTAGGAATTTCTACATTGTCGTTCTTAAAAGGCGATTTGGGATGGAGAGTGTGTCCTTTAGCACTTTGGTGGTGTTTGCCATCTTCTTTTTCCATTGTTGCTGTTGAGATCATTTAGAAGTTGTCAGTTGTTCCTCTGTAGGTAATAACTACTTTCTAAATGGAATTTCCTTTTAAAACTTTCCCCCCTCTTCCTCAATTTCACTAACAATTATTTAGGAAAAGAATTCTTGTTTCTTACACTTGCTCTTTCTGAGGATTGGCAAATTTCTTCAATTAAAAAAAGTTTCAGCTGTGTTGCTTTGATATTGTCTCCTGCTTTTTCAGTTACCTCTTTCTGATACTGTTCAGAACTTTCTTGTACCTTCTCACTTCATTTTCTATGCTTTTTAAAAAAAAATTTAAGTTTTTTATATGGAATGTTCCACAAATTTGCGTGTGATCCTTGTACAGTGGCCACACTAATCTCTGTATCATTCCAGTTTTAGTATATGTGCTGCTGAAGTGAGCACTCTATGCTGATTTTAATGTTTTTCATTGTTTCATCTTCTTTTAAAAATATTTTCAGTTGTACATGGACATAATATCTTCATTTATTTATATGTGGTGCTGAGAATTGAACCCAGCGCCTCACATATGCTAGGCAAGTGCTCTACCACTGAGCCCCAACCCCAGCCCCATTGTTTCATCTTTCCAGGTTATCTTCAAGGATATTTTTTCCAGCTCCATCTTTAGTTTTAACAATTCTCTTTTCAGCTGTGTCCAGTTGGAATTTTATCAGTTGACCAAGTTTAATTTCATTTATCACTTTTTTTTTTTTTTTTTTACTATGGATGGAATCCCCGGGCACTTTACCACTGAGCTACATCCCTAGCTGTTTTTATGTTTCATTTTGAGACAGGGTCTTACTAAGTTACCTAGGGCCTTGCTGAGTTGCTGAGGTTGGTTTGAACTTGCAATCCTCCTGTTTTAGCCTCCCAAACTGCTGGGATTATAGGCATGCACCACCATGCCTGGCTTCATCGTATTTTTAAATTTTTGATAAATTCTAGTTCTTCACTACGTCAGCTTGTTCTTTATTGGCAATCTCTTACTCTGTAAGTATACTTCCTATAATGTGTTGTTTCAACAAAATTAACCATATATTCTACAGGTAATACTAGTGTTTATATACTTTCTGGTCTGGTTTTTGTTTGTTTTTGGAAGCTTATTTCTTCTTTTATTTTTGAGTGTGTGGTCATGGTCTTTATTTATCATGTTCTGGTTCAAGAAAAACAGCCAGATACCCTAGGTACAGTTGTAGTCAGTGTTCAACAAGTATTCATTGAGCTCCTGTTATGTACTAGACACGTCTGGATATTTGATCTTTATCAAAGAATAAAATTAACAGTATCCCATGCCTTCATGAAGCTTTACTTCAACTGAAACCTTCTCGGGTAGGGATAGAGGTGACTGAAAATTTTCTCCTTGAGCTTTGCATTTCAGGAAACACTTTTAATATCTCATCCAGTGTGTATGTATTTTATTAGGGTTGAACCCAGGGGCACACAACCACTGAGTTGCATCCTCAGCCATATATATATATGTTTTAGTTGTTGATGGATTATTTATTTATCTACGGTGCTAAGAATCTAAACTAGTGCCTCACACATACTAGGCAAGCATTCTACCGCTGAGCCACAACCCCAGCCCCCCCCAACCCCTTTGTATTTTTTATTTTGAGACAGGGCCTTGCTAAATTATACAGGCTGACCTTGAATTTGTGATCCTCCTGCCTCAGCCTTTTGAGTTGCTGGGATTATAGGCATGCACCACTGTGTTTGGCCTTATCCAGGGTTTTAAGGTGTCTGCCCAAAGTGCTTCTCTTGTTGGCCAGGCTAGCAGATATATTTATTATTTTTAGGTTGCTAGTGTTTATTTGCTAGTTTGGATTACTCTTTTGGATTCAAGCAATCTGTGAGTTACCAAGTACCAGATAGATGTTTTGAATAAGTATCAGTATTTAAGAACCTTTAAAAATGACAGTAGAGGATTTTTATTTTAAGAGCTAGCAAATATGAATGTTTCCTTTAATATGGATTGTTGCTGTGTTGATGAAGAATTTCTTAGATTTTCTACTTGTTCACATTAGTTAGGTCATTTTTATTTCCAAAAATGGGAAAAATTTCAAGGATAATTGTTGTTTTGAAAACATTAATAGGACCTTTATGTGACTCTAGCCAAGTATAAAGCACCAGAAACAATCTGGAAAAGGGATGTGCATCAAAATAGATTATGAGTCTAGTCTATTTTGAGGAAATTTCAGAAAAGAATAGAATTCAGCATTTCTTAAGCGAATGGAGGACTATCTTACACTTCTTTACATTTAAAGTCTTTTCTTTGACTAGGAAGTTAACAGGAGGCAAATTAGGAACAAAAGCACTGCGGAAGGATCTAAGGCGTGCAGACTGGAGCTAGTGTTACAATTTATATGATGACAGGTGGCAGCAGGCCCTGTAAGTTCTGGTGCCACCCTGCTTCTGCCATAACTTTCCTTGAGGAGGGCTTGGGGGTTGGTGCCAGTGTGAACCGTGCTGTGGGTCCCAGAAGCACAGGGTTAATAACTGCCTTTGATCCTATCTTAGTATCTTCTAGTGGAGCCAAAGATTTTGAAATGCAAAGGCTGCATAACAGTTTATTTTATCAGACTCCGAAAAGCAGAATTTAATGCTCTTCCAGTGTGGAAGGGGAAGGAATGAGAATGGATTACAGGGGACACGAGTTAGAGAGGGAGGATTAAAAACAAACATTACTGGGCATGTTTGTGTCCTCCCCCTTATCAAAGTAGAGAGGGTCCATTCCTGTTGCCATACTTTCAGGAATAGTTTTCCAATTCTTGGCATCAGGTACTAGTTTTAGCTAGCTTTTTGTCACTGTGACCAAAACACCTGACAAGAACAACTTGGAGGAGGGAAGTGTTTTAGGTGCTCAAGGTTTTCGAAGTCCTGGTCCATAGATGCCACCTCCAAAGCTCTGGGCCCAAGCTGAGGCAGAGCATCATGGGGAAAGGGCCCCAAGGCAAAGGCTTGTTAGTGCATGGCAGCATGGAAGCAGAGGTGGTGGGGAGGGGTGACAGGGAAGATGCTCCTTTCCAGGTTACTCCCCTAGTGACCTACCTCCTCCAACCACTCCCCACCTGTTTACAGTGACCACCCAGTCAGTCCATTCAAACCAGAATGGACTGATAGATTACTGCCCTGTAATCCAGTCATTTCACCTGTGAGTATTCCTGCACTAACAGGAGATTTTGCAGGGCACCTCATGTCCATATCAGAACACTACTTAAGTGCCTTGTGTTTAGTGTGAACTTGCAGCCTTCCCTTGCTCACTTAACCTACCCTTCAGATCTGGTAAATGTCACTTGTTTTGTTTGGGAATGCCTGCTAGTAAGTTGTCATTTGTGCTTGATTGTTTACATGTGTTATTTATTTTTATGTTTTGTTGTTGATGATGGCCTTTTGTTTATTCATAGGCTGTGCTGAGAATCGAACCCAGTGCCTCACACATGCTAGACAATTGTTCTGCTGAGCTACATGTGTTATTTTTTACTCTTTATTCCTTTAAGATGAGTGTGGGATATTTCTTTTTTGTCTCTTCCTCCTCCTCCTCCTCCCTTTCCCCCCTCTCCTCACCCCCTCCCCCCTTCATCTTCATCTTAAAAAATAAAGCAGCTGCCTGAGGAAGGGGCACAGTTTAGCCATAGTGGTTAAGAGAAACACCACTTTCTCTATCTGTAAAAAATGGGAGTAGTATTAAAGTTCACCTTTTTAAATAGAAAATGACACTACATAATTTGAATTTGTGTTTTTTTTTTTTTTTTTCTAAGTGTTCTAATGTCAAAGCCATAAACTTTCACAGAATTGGTGGTAAAGGCCAAACTGACTTTCTAATGAATAATGAATATAATTTTTTTATGGCTTCAACTGTGAAATCTTGAATAGAGCTGTAGGATACTGTAAATTTTTATTTTTTATTTCATTGTCCTTTTTTTTTAAGTAAGAAACTCAAGTAATAGGTGTAGATTTATTTGGGAAAAAGAAATACAGAGGAGGCTAAAATTCTTCTGATTACCTTTTCCCAGTCCCTTTCCCATCTTTTGCTGATACTAGTTTTATGTCTACTTTCTTGATTTTTTTCTATATTTTTGCCTACTTATAAGTATATATCTGCTTATAAGAAAAATGTAGTGTTGGGTATGTGTATTTTACAAAAATAAGGGAGTCCAATATGGTATGTGTCTGTCTACGTCATTTGTTTTAGTTGTTCCATACTGAAGATTTGCTTTTGGTTTGATATAAAAAAATTTTGTTTTTAAAATCCTTTAAAACTGCGTTGTTTAGTGCAGAAGCAAGTAAAATACTGTTATAAGCCGAGTTCTTTTGATTTTTGTCCTTGCATATAAAATACAACTGTTGAAGCAGTGGGAAGAAAACTTTTCTCAGAAAGCTTTTCTGTTTCTCCCCACTGAAGTGAGATCTGACACTGTTTTTAAGCGCTATTATAAATGATCAATTTTTTTAGCAAGTCTTTTTAAAATTGTCCATAAATATACATAACAAAATTTACATTTTAACCATTTAAAAATGAACTTTATTTGTTAGAGCAGTTAGGTTTACAGTAAAATTGAACAGGAAGTGCAGAGAGAGTTGCCATATATGTTCTCACAGGACCTCCCCTTATCAACATCTTTCATGAGAAGGGTACATTTCTTCCAACTGATGAACTTGCATTGATAACATTATTGTCCATTATTTACTTTAGGGTTATTCTTTCCTTTCTTTCCTTTCCTTTTCCTTTTCCTTCTTTCCTACTGGGGAAGCACACAGGGGTGCTTTTTACCACTGAGCTACCTCCCCGGTCCTTTTTTATTTTAAGATAGGTTCTTCCTAAATTGCCCAGCCTGGCCTTGGACTTTCAATACTCCTGCCTCAGCCTCCACAGTTGCTGGTATTACAGGAATATTCTTGGTATTAATGGTTCTATGTTTTTTTTTAAATATGTAATGATAGGTATCCACCATTGTAGTATCACACAGCATAGTTTCTCTGCCCTTGAAATCCTCTGTGATCCACCAGTTTATCCCTCCCTCCTTCAAACTTGTGGCATCCATTGACCTTTGTACCATCTTTATATTTTGCCTTTTTCATAATGTCATGTAGTTGGAATCATATAGTATGTAACCTTTTTAGATTGGCTTTTTTCATTTAGAAGTATGCATTTAGGTTTTCTTCTTTTTTTTGGATGGTACTAGGAATTGTATCCAAGGGCATTCTACCACTAAATACATCCCAGGCCTTTTAATTTTATTTTGAGACAGGGTTTTGCTGTTCTCAAATTTGTGATCTTCCTGCCTCAGCCTCCCAAGTCAGTAGCTGGGATTATAGGTGTGTACCACCTTTTCATGGCTTAATAACATTTCTTTTTAGCATTGAATAATAATCCATTGTCTGAATGTACTAAAATTTATTCATTGACTTAACTGAAGGACATCTTGATTGCTTTCATGTTTGGGCCATTGTGGATACAGATGCTTTAAATAATCAGTGTGCAAGTTTCCAAAGTGTCTGTACCATTTTGTATTCCCACCAGTAGCTTTCAGCAAGGAGTCCCTGTTTCTCCACACTATTGTCTGCACTTGGTGGTTTATTTTGACCCTTTTAATAGATGTGTATCTTATTATTTTAATTTTCAGTTTTCTAATGATATATGATGTTGAACATGTTTTGTATACTTCTTTCTGTATATCTTCTTTGTTGAAAGTTTCTGTCTTTTGCCAGTTTTCAGTAGGTTATTTATTTTCTTACTCTTGTGTTTTCAGAATTTTTTGTATTTAACTCTTCATAAAGTGTATCATATTTTGATCAGAATTGCATTGAATATATAGAGATCAGTTTGGTAGTAATTGACATCATGGCAACATTGAATCTTCCTATCCATGAATATGTAATCTCCATTTGTTTAGTTCCTTTGATATCTTTTATTAGAGTTTTATAGTTTTTCTTATGTTCATCTTGTACATATTTTGTTAGTTTTATACTTAAGTATTTCATTTGGGGAGTGTGCTAATGTAAATATTTTGTCGTTGTTCTTTTGTTGAAACGGGGTCTCCTTGTGTTGCCCAGGAATTCCATACCTGCCTGGAACTCCTGGGCTCAGACAATTCTCTTGCTTCAGCCTCTTAGTTAGCTGGACTATGGGCATGTGCCATGGTACTTGGCTGTAATGTGTTTTTAAAATTTCAAATTCCATTTTAATTGCTGGTATATTAACTTTGTATCCTGCAACCTTGGCATAATCCCTTCTTATGGCAGGAAGTTGTGTGTCTGCATTCTTTTGGATTTTGTACATAGATGATCTTTTTTTTCCCCTTGGGCAGTGCTGGGGATTGAACCCAGGGCCTTGTGCTTGACAGGCAAGCACTCTACGAACTCAGCTATATCCCCAGCTTATATGATCATCTTAATCTGTGAACAGTTTTATTTCTTCCTTCCCAAGCTATATACTTTTAATTTTCTTTTATTGTCCTATCTTGTCCTTGCATTAGTTAGGACTTGGAGCACAGTATTGAAAAGGAATGTCCAGAGGTTATGTCCTTTGCCCTGTTCTTGATTCTAATGGGAAAGCTTCAAGTTTCTGACCATTAATTGTGATGTTAACTATAGATTTTTATAGGTATTATTTATCAGTTTGAGGAAGCTTCCCTGTATTCCTAGTTTTCTTAATTATTTCTTTTCCTCCTGGTCCTTTTGCTGTTGTTCCTGGTGCTGGGGAATCACAACTAGGGCCTCTTGCATGCTACTAAGCTACTGTATATTCCCAGCCCCTCTATTCCTAGTTTTCTGTTGTTTTTATTGTAAATGTTTATTGGAATTTGCCATATGCTATTTCTACATCTATTGATAGGATCATATGATTTTTTTTTTCTTCTCTAGCCTGTTGATGGATGGATTAAATAATTGATTTTCATATGTTAAAGAGATCTGAGGTAAGTAATTGGTTGTGGTTTGTAATTCTTTTTATACATAACTGAATTTGGTTTCCTAATAATTTGTTGAGGGTTTTTCATGAGAGATACTGTTCATGAGAGATACTGATCTGGACTTTTCTTGTAATATCTTTCTCTGATTTTGATATCCTGGTAATGCTGGTTTCATAGAATAAGTTATGAAGTATTCTCTATGCTTCTTTCCATCTTCTGAAAGAGATTGTAGAGAATTGTTATAATTTTTTTCCTTAAAAATTTTGTCTGATTCACTGGTAAACCAATTTGGGCCTGGTGCTTTTTGTTTTTTTTGAAGCTCATTAATTACTGACTCAATTTTCAGAAATGTTGTCTATTAAGATTGTGTCTTTTGTATAAGTTTTGGCAGATTGTCTCTTTTAGGGAATTGTTTTATTTCATCAAGGTTATCAAAATTTTGAGCATAGAGTGATTGTTCCTTTATTTCCCTTTCAATTTAATTTTCCGTCTTTTCTTCCTTCCTTTCCTTTCCTTTCTCTTGTTTTTTTTTTTTTAAATGGTGCTGGGGATCCAACCCAGGGACTTAGATGCACTAGCACTGAGTTACATCTTTAGCTCCTTATTGTTCTTTTAATGTCCGTGGGAAATGTAGTGAGTGTCCGGTCTTTCATTTCTGATGTTAGTAATTTTTTCCTTGGTTAGCCTGGCTAGAAACCTATCAATTTTATTGTCATTAAAAAAAAAAAAAGAAAGAAAGAAAGAAAGAAAGAAAGAAAACAGAGGCTGGGGATATAGCTAAGTTGGTAGAGTACTTACTTTGCATGCACAAGGCCCTGGGTTCAGTCCCCAGCACCACCAAAGAAAGAAAAAGAGAGAGAGAGAGAGAGAGAACAAGAACGCAAGCTTTGGTTTGTTGATTGTTTTCCCCCCCTCCATTGATTTCCTATTTTTAACTTTATTGATTTCTGCCCTCTTTGTTTCCTTTCTTGTTTTCACTTTGAAGCTAATTTGTGGGCTTTTTCTAGTTTCTTAAGGTAGAACCATAGAGTACTGATTTGAGATTTTTCTTTTCTAACATGTGCATTCAGGGTTGTAAATTTCTAGCTAAGCTCTGCTTTGATTGCATCACACAGGTTTTGAAAAGTGTTTTTATTATCATTTAGTTCAAAATGTTTTTTAACTTTATTTTTTTAAAGCACATTATGTAGAGTATATTATTATTTAATTTTCATGTATTCAGGGATTTTTCCATTTATCTGTTATCGATTTCTAGTTTAGTTTGTGGTCTGAGAGAACATTGTATGATTTCTATTTTAAATTTGTCAAGCTCCGTTTTATGGCCCAGAATGCCATCTATCTTGGTGAACATTCCATGAGAGTTTGAGAAGAATATGCTGATCTACCTGTTATTGGTGGGTGAGGCCATTGTGTCTAGTGAATTAATGGTGTTGAGTTTTTTTTTTTTTTTTTAACCTGCAGGATTTGCCCATTTCTGATAGAGGTATGTTGAAGTCTCCAACTATAATAGTAGATTCAAGCACTCACCACCAAGCTACACCCTCAGCCCTTTTTATTTTTATTTTGAAGCAAGGTCCACTGAGTTTGAGTTGTCCAGGCTGACTTGGAATTTGTGATTCTTCGGCTTCAGCCTCCTGAGCAGGTGGAATTATAGCCATGTGCCATCATGTCTGGCTTTCCTCATATATTTTTACACTGTGTTAGTCACATGCACATTAAGGATTGTTGTTTCTTTAAGTATTCACCCCTTTATTGTTATGTAGTATGCTTTTTTTTTTTTTCTTTTTTAACTCGGAAAACTTCCTACTCTGAAATGTGCTCTGTCTGAAATTAATACAGCTACTTCTGCTATCTTTTGATTAGTGTTAGCATGGCTCATCTTTATCACTTATTAATCTGTGTGTCTTCATATTTTGAGTGGGTTTCTTGTAGCTATTTTTTTTATCTGCTCTGAATATCTTTTTTATTTGGTGTTCTTAGACCACTGACGGTTATTGATACAATTAGAAAACATCTACCATAGCAATTTCTGGTTTGTTTTTTTGCACCTGTTCTTTGTTCCTGTTTTTGTTGTTCAGACTTTTTCTGCCTTTTGTGATGTAATTGATAATTTTATGATCCCATTTTTTCTGCTTTCCTAGCATATAAATTAAGTTTTTTTTTCTTTTTGTAATGGTAGTACAAATACACACCACATGTTCCTAGTTCATTCTTTCTGTCTCTTGTACCATCTTGGTTGTTCATTTCATAAATAAACATTAATACAGAAGTGCACATAATTGAGGACATTGTTACTATATTTTGGACAAACTTACCTGGTATCAGTTAAGAATAAGAAATGAACAGTTTCTTTTTTTAAAGTTATCGATGGACAAAGTACCTTTATTTTATTGATTGATTTTTATGTGGTGCTGAGGATCAAACCTAGTGCCTCACACTTGCTAGGCGAGCTCTCCACTACTGAGCCCCAGCTCCAGCCCTTGTAAAACATTTTTTAAAATCTGGTCATTGTCCAGTGCTCTTTTAATGTGTAGAGTCAGGTTTCTGACCTATATCATTTCCTTCTCTGAAGTACTTTTTGCAAAGAATTTCCTTGATTTTCGTCCTTCTAGTAAGTCTTTATTTATCCTACAATTTGAAGGATAATTTTGCAGGGTATAAAATTCAAGGTTGGTGGTTTTGTTGTTTCTCTCGCAGCATTTTAAATGTTTTGTTCCATTCTGTTGCTTGCATGGTTTCTGAGAAGTATATGATTCTTGCTGTGCTCCTGTGGGAAAAGTATGCTATCCCCTCTGCCCCCATCCTTTTTTTTTTTTTTTTTTTTTTTTTTTTGTTTCTTTCAAGAGTTTTTCTTTAATTTTCTGACTCTTAATTATAATAGGCCTAGTTCTGGTTTTTGGCATTATTTGTTCTCTTGAGTTCCCTGTACCTAAGGTTTGGAATCTGATTAATTTGGGGGATTTTCTTAGTCAGTTTTGCTTCAAATATTTCTTTTTTCCTTTTCTTTCTGTGCATCTCATGCATAGGTAACAGACTTTGTAGTTACCTCACAGTTCTTAGGTATTTTGTTTGGTTTCCCTATGCCCCCAGCCATTTTTCCTCTTTGCTTTGCAGTTTTGAAAGTTTATATTGTGATAGCCTCAAGCTTAGTGATTCCTTCCTCCGCTGTGTCTGGCCCAGTCTCCTGATGGAGCCTGTTGAAGGCATTCCTCACTCCTGTCAGTGTGTTTTCTGAGCATTTCTTTTTCTTTCCTAGACTTGCTATTTCTGTTTACATTATCCTTCTGTTTTTATGTGTTGTCTTAAGTTTTTTTTACTAAAGCCCTTAGCACATTAATCTTGGCATTAAGACACTTCTTATGTAATATTGCTACCTTTCCTGTCATATGTGACTGGTTCTGATACTTTCTCAATTTTTTAGGCTATGGATTTTGCCCCACATTATTGCTTATAGTTTTTCATTGGAGGGCGGACCCAGTGCACTTGGCAAAAGGAAGTGCAGTAAACAGGCCTTCAGTAGTGTGACAAGTGGGGGACTGGAAGCCTTCTGTCATGTTGTGATTAATTCTCAGTCTGTTGGTGAGCCTGTGGCCCTGGTCTGTGACCTCTGCCAGTGTTAAGTCTGCCCCTGCTCCATGCCAGGTCTGTTAGATTCTGGTAAAATACTTGTTATTCTTTCTTTCCTTTCTTTATTTCTTTCAGTACTGGAATTTAACCCAGGGTGCTGTACCACAGAGCTATATCCCCAACCCCTTTTTACTTCTTGTTTTGTGACAGGATTTTGCTACATTGCTGAGTCTGTTCTTGACTGATCCTTCTCTCTCATCCTCTCAAGTCTCTGGGATTCCAGGCATGTGTCCCTACACCCAGCTCTGTTCTTTTTTCTCTTCCTTTCCTTTCTTCCCCACTTGAGGTGCAGTCTTGCTGTGTTCCTCCGTCTGCCCTCAAAACTCCTGGGTTCCCGATCCTCCTACCTTAGCCACCTAAGTAGCTAGGAGTACAGGTGTGCACCACTGTTCTTGTTCCCAGCTATAAAATCATTTTTCTTGAGAAAAGGTCTTGTTAAAAACAAAATGATCTGGTATATTTCAGTGTTCTAGAACCATATTCTACATTGCAAACTGGTTCCTTATCCCCTTGTCCTGTGAGAAGCAAAAGGTGGTTTTTTCTCTAATATTCAGTGTCAGAATCTGGTAGAGCTGCTGGAGGTAAACCATGGGGATCTTCTGTCACTAGGTCTACCCTGGAGTTTTTAACTCTGGGTTGTCCATACAGCTCATTATTGACTCCAGCAGTTCATTATAGTTCTTGTTTTCTTACCCTTCCTCCTATGGTAAGGTGTGATGCTCCAGATCTTACTGTCGCTCTAGTCTGGTGGGGTGGGCAGTAGCCCTTTTACCTTACTTTTCTGACAGATCTAAAAGTTGTTGGCTTTTAGTTTGCTCCACTTTGTACTTATTGCTAAGAGGGAGTGGTGACTTCCAAGCTCATAAGTTGTGGACTAGAAACTGGAAGTTCATGTTAACCACTTAAAATATGCAGCTCCTTGGCATTAAGTACATTCACACTGTACCACCATCCAACTCCAGGATGGGCTTTGTCTTCCCAAACAAGCTCCATACCCAGTGAACACTGACTCCTCATTGCCCTTTCCAGCCACTGGCAACCACCATTCAGTCTGTGTAGGAATTTGACTGTTTAATTACCTCATGTAAGTAGAATCATGCAGTATTTGTCCTTTCGTGACTGCCTTCAAGCATGTCTTTAGTGTTCATTCCATGTTGCAGCATATGCCAGAATATCTTCCCTTTTAAAGCTTGAATTACATTCCATTGTGTGTGTGCGTGTGTGTGCACGCGCGCATGCATGTGCACTGACCCATTCATCCATTGATGACACTACAGTGCTTCTGTCTTTTGGCTAGGACAGTAAGGCTGATAGGAACATGGATATACACATATCAGATTTTTAGGGTGTATCCCCAAAAGTGAAATGTCTGGTTTATATGGCAATCTTTTTTTCCTTTTCTGAGGAGTTGTCATACTGTTTTCAATGACAGCTGCTTTACATTATCTTCCCAATGCATTGGGGTGCCAATTTGTCTACAATAGCACATCTTTTTGAACTCATACATATGAACTGTACAAAGGTATTTAAAGCACTGTTGGTTGCTTAAATATTTCTGGCAGCAAAATCCAGGAAAGAGTTTTCTTTGTAGAATTTGCAAGTTCTGTTCCATTTTCCTGGTGTTCTTCCTACCATTTTTGACTTTTACTCTTTAATTTTGTTTCAGGCCACTTGCACATTTTGTTCTTCAGCTTTTCTTATTTTGGACACTACCCCTTGGGAGATCTCTACTTTTAAGGCTGAACTGCATATGTGTGCTTATGATGCTCACATCTACCCCGAACCCTGATGTACTCTGTTCTCAGTTTCAGTGATTACTAAGTGTTTCCACCCATGCTCATTCTGTTCCCAATCCGTTATTACCCTAGTAAAGTAGTGTTTAAGTGCTGCTGAACTTGAATCGCAGGGCTGCTAAATACTAGTTTTTGATCTCTTAGTTTCAGTTTCTTGCACAGTAAGTTATTATGAGGATTAAATAATAGTTCACGTAACGTTCATATTATAGCATACATGGATTATAAATGTATATTCATTACTACTTGTTCTTTGTACAAGTTTTCTTTTTTGATAAATTTATTTTTAAACACCATGAGGTATTTTCAGTTTTTAATCTTGTATATCATACTGCTCTTTAAAAAACTGGTACTCCTATTCAGTGTATGTCTAGTGTATGTCCACTGTATCGGCAGTAGATGAATATACCTGTTGCCTCAGATTCCCCTCTCAATATTAGTTTTTTAACTGTTTATCGTTTGTTTCGTTATTCCCTGGTTATTAATTCCTTGTGGATTTTTCACTAAGAAAACTAATGAAGAATGAGTGAAATGCTAAACATTTTCAGATCTTGGCTTTCACTTTGAGTTCTCCTTGGAGGAGTGTTCTGTTCATATTGTTGGACCATCGCCCATTTTCTGTTTCATTGTTCCCACTGGGCACTGTACAAGCCTAAAAGTGACCCTCGGGGTTTTGAAAGGGCTTCATTTTCATACCTGTACTTGATTATCACTCCCCTGTCATGTGTATTTCACAAGTCCCCCAAAACAAATTTTTTATCAGAAAGTTTTATTGCAATGTAATAATGGTTTAATTAGTTAATTTCTTGGACTTAGTGTTTTCAGCTGTTACAGGGCATAAATCAGATTTATTCAACAAATGTTTAAGTGCCTGGAAATTACCAGGCACAAAAATGTTAAAGAACTGCCTGGCGCATATTAGGTCCCTTGTAAATAGTAGTAGCTGTTGTGGTAGTTCCACCTGTGGTATAGGCTTTACTTTTAACAATTTGGGAGGCACCAGTATGGAGGAAGGAGGGTGCCGTTTCAGTCTTCACCTAGCCATTTCTTATGATATCTGGGTCAGTTAATGTCTCTATAATTCAGATTGTGGCTAGAAAGAAAAAAGAACTTACGATCGTTGTAAAGTTCCAATGAAAATGTGTGACCTACATTTGGTAAAGTGAAGTTCAGATGCTGAAGTCCTTAAAAAACAAACTTTTCTTAGCTTCTTCACAAATATAGATTGTATCATCCTTTTATTGAAAAATAACACAAATACCATAGAGTTCACCTGCTTAAAGCCTAGGATTTGTTTCTTGGTACATTCTTAGAGTTGTGCAACTGTCACCAGTCTCCTAGAATGTTTTAATTACTCTGAAAAGAAACTTTGTACTCTTTAATACTCTCATTTCTCTCCCATCCCCCCAGCCTTAGAGGTAACCACTAATATACTTTGTGTTTTATGTATTTGTTCTGGGCATGTCATATAATGGAATCATGTAATCTGTGGTCTTTTGTGACTGGCCTCTTAACCCTATTCATATTTTGAAGATTTTTCTGTGTCATAGCATGTAACAGTACATCTTTTTTTTTCAAATAATACCCATTGTATGGAAACTTTGCCTTTTGTTTGTTCTTTCAGCAGTTGGTGGATATTTCTGATTTTTAGTTTTTATGAATACTAGTGGTGTGAACATTCGTTTACAAAGTTTCAGTGGTCATGTGTCTTCATTTCTTCATTTATGAATATGTATATGAATGAATGGAATTGTTCAGTCATATGGTAGTTCTATTTAACCTTTGGAGAAAATACCAGATTGTTCTCTGAAGTGACTGCACCATTTTACATTCCCACCAGCTGTTGGTGAGGATTCATTCTGACCATATCTGTGCTGACACTTGTTATTGTGTGTCTTTTTGATAATAATGACTGTGGAGTGTGTGGTTTTGATTTGTATTTCCCTGAGGGCTAGTGATAGAGGATATCTTTTCTTATTGGCTGTTTTTCTGTCTTTGGAGAAATGCCTGTTTAAATTATTTGCCCATTTTTAAATTGGGTTGAATTTATTGTTGGGTTGCAAGAGTTTCTTTTAGTATTCTGTGCACTAGTTTCTTAAAACAGACGTGCGATCTGTGTTTTCTCCACCAGAATTGTCTTTTCACCCTCCCACCCCACTTTTTTCCACTTTTTTTTTTTTTTTTTTTTTTTTTTTTTTTTTTTTTTTGATTACTGGGGATTGAACAGAGGGATGCTTAACCACTGAGCTACGTCCCCAGCCCCTTTTATTTTTTATTTTGAGGCAGGGTCTCACTAAGTTGCTTAGCTTTGCTAAGTTGTTGAGGCTGGCCTGGAACATATCCTTCTGCCTCAGCCTTCTGAGTCGCTGGGATTCTAGGCATGTGCCACTGTACCCAGCATCTTTTCAATTCTTGGTGATGTCATTGAAGCAAAAAACAATTTAACCTAATGAAGTACAGTTTATGCACTTTTTTTTTTGTCTCTTGTGTTTTTGGTGTCGTATTTAAGGAGGCTTTGCCATATCCAAACTATAGTTTTACTCCATGTTTTCTTCTAAGAATTTTGACATCATTTTAAAATGACTTTGTTTCTTTGGATAAAGAACTTCAGATACAGTCATTGTTATTATTACTTATTATTAGATATTGAGGTGCTTGTGTTTGTGAATGACCTGGATTGTTTGCTCTGTGGTGTTCCCCACAGTGTCCTGTGTTCTCTGTAGATTTTTTTCTATGATTTTCTATTATAAACGCTGAACATTTTTATATGCAACTTTGTATTCAGTGTAAACAAACACCTTAAAATGAACATAATGAACACCTTAAAATGGATTAATAGTAGAATTAGTGTGTCAAAGCTTGCATAGAGGGCTGGGGATATAGCTCAGTTGGTAGAGTGCTTGCCCCTTGTACACAAGCCCCTGGTTCAATCCCCAGCACCGAAATAAATAAATAATAAATAAATAAATAAATAATAAATTAATTAATTAATTAATTAAAAAAAATAGAGCCACAGGAGGCTGAATAAGGAGGAGCTCGAGTTCAAAGCCAGCCTTAAGCAACTTAGCAAGACCCTGTCTCAAAACAAAACAAAAAAAAAGACTGGGATGTGGTTCAGTGGTTTAGCCCTAGGTTCAATCCCTGGTACCAAAAAAAGGGTCATATAGATTTTAACACCTTTTGATATCTATGGTGAGAAAAATTACCCCAGTTTTACTTTTAGCAAACTGTTTCAGGCCAGTTTCATATTAAATTTTAACTCCCCTTTTTTATTTAGAGGAAAATTTGAACATGCCCAGAAATAGATCATTATAATGAACCTTCAGTTACCCACCTCCAATAGCTGTCTACCTGATATCAGTCTTGTTCAACTGACTTTCTTCATCCCCTATTCCTCTCCTACATTGTTACTATTTAAGAACTCTGTGGATCTGTAATGAAAATATAGAAAGGTATACATACCATAAGTAAGTTTTTTTTTTTTTCCATAAGTAAGTTTTATAAGTTGAAACCCACCTGAGTAATCAGTCCCCCAGATGTTCCCTTGTGTTCACTTCCAGTCATACCCATCCCTCCAAGGGCAACCAGTATTCTGATACCTAAAAGCCCTGATTAGTTTTGCCCAATTTTGTTCATCAAATAAGTAGAATATTGCAATTATACACTGGTTGTGTCTGTCTTCTTTCTTTGGACATTGTTTGAGATTATCCATGTTATTACATGGAGTCATTCTTTGTTTTTGTTACTGTATGTAATTTCATTGTATAAAATTGTCGTTATGGACATTTGGATAGATGCTAGTGTTGAGCTATTATAAATAACACTGCTCAGAACTTTCAAAGTTTGTATTAACATGGGTAAACATTTCTGTTGGGAATATTCCCAAGAGTGAAATTGCTCTGTCATCAGGGTATGCATATAGTTGGTGTCAGAAAACTGACAGAATCTACTAAGGTGGTCATACACTTTTACCAGCAGTATGTGGAAACTTCCACTCTGATATTTGATATTTTTCATCACTTCGTTTTATTTAATTTTTTGGTACTGGGGATTGAATTCAAGGTAACTTTACACACTGAATCACATCCCCAACCCTTTTTATATTTTATTTCGAGACTGGGTCCTTGCTAAGTTGCTAAGGCCGACCTCAAACTTGTGATCCTCTTGCCTCAGCCTCCCGAGTCACTGGAATTACAGACGTGCACCTGCACCTGCCTCATCTTTTTGTTGGAGTCAGATAACTGTAGTGATATCCTGAGGTAGTTGCAATTTGCACCAGTGAAGTTAAGCACCTTTTCAAACTTTCAGTGGTCTCTTGGATAGCCTTTCTTTATGAAGGATGTATTTAAGTCTTAAGCTGTTTTTTTTTTTTTTTTTTTAAATCAGTTTGTTTATTGTATTAGCTCTTTATTTACGTTTGCATGATAAATTATCCCCAAACTCAGTGACTGAAATAGCAGTGCACATGACTCATTTTCAGTTTCTGTGGATGAGGAAACCTGGGAGTAGCATGGAAAGGCAGAGTTTTGGCTTTGGTGTGATCGTTCCCCTGAAGGCTTGATGGAGCTGGAGGTTCCTTTCCATGGCCTCTCATTCATCTGCTGGCATGGTAGTTCTGGTTGGTGGTGGAGGCCTTGGGTCCTTTTTACCTGGATCTTTGTCAGGCATGCCTGTGTTGTGATGTCAGGACAAGGTGACTGACATGCCCTTGAAAGAGAGAAATTCAACAGAAGGAGCACTGTGGAAGCTAGAAGTCAAACTTCATCTAATTTTGCCACGTTGTATTTGTTAGAAGAGAGCCACTCAAGGCCCAGCTTATATCCAAGAGGAGGGGAGTGGGCTTCTCTTTTTTGAGAGGAGAAATGAGTGTCAAAAAAGTTTTGAACTTACTTTAAAATACAGCACTTGAAGTCTTTTGTTCTAAATCACATCTTTGGGTGGATATACATGCGAGTATTTCACCTGTCCTGCAGGTTGTTATCTTGTCTTTTTTTGATTTTTTTATAGTTTTAGCTGTAGATGGACACAATACCTTTATTTTATTTATATTTTTATTTTAATGTGATACTGAGGATTGAACCCAGTACCTCGCACATGGTAGGCAAGCGCTCTATCACTGAGCCACAACCCCAGCCCAGTTATCATGTCTTTTGAGGAACATAGTACTACTCATTTTTTCCTTTTTGGTCAGCCCTGATCATATTATTTTGAAGGCAATCACTGAGTAATTTCTTTTTCTTCTCTAAGTGTGTCAGTGTATATCTTTAAAAATTTTTAAAGTTTGTTCTAATTAGTTATATATGACAATAGAATGCATTTATGCATTTTGATAAATCATACATAAATGCAGTTAAAATTTCTCATTTTTCTGATTGTACATATTGTAGGATCACATTGTTCATGCAGTCATATATGTACATGAGGTGTATCTTTAAAAGACAACTTTTTAAAATTTTTGTTTTAACCGTAAGTTATAAAACTGCCACATCTTAAAAAAAACCAAAAAAACAAAAAAACAAAAAACACCAAATTGCTTGATATTGTCCAATACCTAGTAAGAGTTGAAATTCACAGTTGTTTCAAACATCACCCAGTTTTCTAATTTTGGCAAATCAGCATCCAAATAAGGTCTACCCTTTTAAAAATCTATAGTTTCCCCATTCTTGCCCTGCTCCCTAGTGTCTGTGGGAAACCTTGACTGTTCTGTGGCGTTTCCCACAGTGTTCTGACCTGTTTCTTGTATACCAATAGTTGGGTCTTGAGAAAGTGTTCCTCCCACCCTCCCCCCCCCCCTTCCCTGGGCCTTAACCCAGGGGTGCTTTCCCACTGAGCTACACCTTAGCCCTTTTTATTTTTTATTTTGAGACAGGTCTTGCTAAGTTGACCAGGCTGGCCTTGAACTTGTGATCCTCCTGCCTTAGCTCTGGGCAGCTGGCATTGCAGCTGTATGCCACTGTGCCCAACTTGAGGAGATTTCTTAAACTGGTGTAGCTTCTTTGGTTGTGTTCTGTCTCTGGGGATGGAATGTGGAGCCAAACTGAAAAATTTTAAGGACTTCCAGTCTAAATCACATTGAAACTCATTTAGGTTTGAGTTGATCTACTTAAAATGCCAGGCTGTTCATTTTGGAATGCAGTTTTCACCTCATCCCTGGTCCATTTTCAAGGCCACGTGACAGTGCATTTTCTCTAGTGAGAACACCGACTAAGCCTTGTCATTTTGAGTGAGACACACCCTCTTAGGTTGTTTAAAGTGGTGCAGGACCTAGTCAGCAGGGTCCAACTCTTTTAAGACAGGACTTGCTGTGTTGTCCAGGCTGGTGTCACACTCCTGGATTCAAAGGATCCTCCTACCTCAGCCTCCTGAGTACTGCAAGAACTGCAGGCATGCATCACATGCCTGGTAGGGTCCAAGTCTTGACAGCCAGACAACAAACTTGGCCTGTTTGTTGTCTACTTTTTTGGTTCCTCGTACTGCTTTTTAGAGTTGATAACCAATGGTTTAAGGATTTATGACTCAGTAGTCTTAAGTTCTTTTCCAGCCATCTTAGATTTCTAGGTATTCTCAATCTCTGTCTATCCTAACAGAAACGTTTGTGATGAAAAGTTAGAAAAATTAATGACAGGTATTTAGCATGAACATTAAAAAAGTAGATGTTATTTATTGAAATGCATGTAGATCCAAACATTTTCTTAATTCCAGTTTTATTTTAACAGTGTCTTTCAACTTTAATTAAATTTTTAGTGTTTTGCTTTTATGTGAGCACACATAAATTTCACCAACTTTTGGCCTTTAACTCAGTTGGCAAACATCTGGGTGCCTGACCTGTGGCAGGTGCAGTACTTTCTATGCTTTGGTCATACCTAGTTAAAGAAGATGGACATGGTGCTGGTGAAAGATGTGATGAAATGCTCAGGACAGTGTCAGTAGAGATAAAAAGCAAGTTGCATAGGTGATCTTAAATTTTCTAGTAGTCAGAGGAAAAAAAGAGAATAAATGTAATTTTGATTTTATATATATTGTTTAATCCAGTATATCCAGAATGTAATTTCAGCATGTAATCAATATGAATAAAATTAATGAGATATTTTCACTTTCTTAGTTTTTGAAATCCATTGCACGTTTTATATTCATAGCACATCTCAATCCAAACTAGTCAGATTTCAAGGGCTCAGAAGCCTATGTGACTGCCACAGTAGACAGTGTGGATCAGAATTTTGTCATCATCATTATTGCTCACGAGTTGCAGGGCACTCTGATCAAGTACCCAAGTAGAAAGTGCCCTGGAGGGGATGACAGGAGAACAGGGAGGTAAATTGGGAGGCTCTGTCCATTTTCCAGGCAGTGGCAGAAGGCGAAGAGAAGGGAGAGAAGAGGAAGGTGAAATTCAAGTTTTGATGCATTGGACTAGGACAGAGAGGAACCAGGGCTGCTTTCCAAACTGTGTTTCACATCTGAGTGTGCCTTTTACTGGGATGGAAAAGACTTGTTGAAGGAGAGGTTTAGTTGGATGACAAGTGTGTGATGGAAGCACAGGTTCTCTTTGGTGATAATAAATAAGATATGCTTGTGAGACATTCAAGGGGAAAGGTCTGCTATTATTCGGGTACCTGTATTTGAAGTGCAGAGATGGTCCTTTTGGCTTTATAAATTTGGATAGAGACTGTGTTCTACAGGTGTATATATAAAACCCATAAAAATGGTTTCATTTATTTTAAAAAACTTGTTTGAGTCTCCTCTGGGTCCCCCCGCCCACCACCACCACCAGTTGCTGGTAAACTGAATAAAATGATGTGAGTTTACTCCCAACCAACTTGGGAGAGTATCCCAGGCATCGTTCACGGGTTGGTCAGCTTGAGAGAGTCTGTAGGAAATGTTCACAGTCCCTACATTATTAGTTGTGAAGAGGAGAGGAAAGGAGGGGCCCCCCAGGCAAGGAGACTGAGAAATGGTCAGGGAGAAACCAAGAGAGCTGCTGTTCAGAGGAACCAGCCATAATGATGTTTTATAAGGAGGGTCTACAGGGGACTGCCCTGAGTGCTGCTGCGACAAGGTTAAGATGAGGACAAAAGAGTTTCATTTGGATTTAGCCCCATCTGGAGGTCATTGGTGACTTGAAAGGGCTGTTTGAGTTGAGTGGTACAGATAGGTCCAAATTGCAGTGAGTTGAAGAGGGAATGCTGTCAAACAAAGAGTTCATTTTCTTATTTTTAAGTAACTACTACAAATCATTGAGACCAGCCCAGTAGAAAAACGGACTAAGGGCATAATAAGCACCATTGGCAGAAAATTGGAGTTGAAGCGGCCCTTAAACGTGAATGAAGCCCGCCCTCACCCATAGGAGTAAAGCAAGGTGTCATTGCTGTGAGCATGGGACCAGGTGTTCACACATTGCTGGTGGGAATGTGGCATGTGTAACCTCTGTGGAGAAGTGCATATCCTCTTATCCAGAGGTTCCACTTCTGGGAACTCTGGCATTCTTTGTAATAGTGAAAATTTAAAAGTAAATGGTCATTAATGGTGACTTGGTTTAGCCAGCAGTAAAACAAAGGAAAGTACATACTATGTAAAACATTATCTTCTCCGAGAAATGATTTTTGGAGTCTTTTCCATCATGCTATAAATCAAGTTCTTTGAGAGCAATTCCCCCTCCCCCGTTTTAAAGATTGAGAAACTTAGTGGTGGGTCTGGTGTAGGCCACAGGAGCTCTGTAGCAGTGTGTTTTTGAAATGAGCTGTGGTGAGCTCGTTAGTCGTTCTGCTTGGCCCTTCTACCTTTTAGCACTTTTGTATAAATCATTGATCCACATTCCTTTCTGCAGATGTCCGTTAAGATGGTTTTCAGGGGACTCTGCTGTTGTATATGTGTATCAAGTTACACACTACAGGAAAGGTAGGTATGGCAAGTCTACAAACTTCAAACTTTATGGGTGAATTCACACTCCAGTTTATCCTACTGAATTTATAACCGAATCAAGAGAGCATCACGTTTTACTTGGTTTGACTCATTGACAAAGTAAGCAAGTGTCTGATGCTATTTGAGAATCTGAATGTTGCAATAGGGATTATCCTGTACCCAGTGTCAGGGGCAGCTCACTGTGGGGGGAAGGGAACAACTCAGACCTCTTTGAGCTGTAAGTTCTCATGCCACCCACAAGAATCTGGCTCTGCTGACCTTTGTGCAGTTTGGCTTTCTTTAAGATAGCAGTATATTTATGTGTGGAACTAAAGTGAAAGAAAGAAAAGAAAAACTAGGCACATCCAAACAGAACCAAACCAGTTTCCCAGCAAGAGTACACTGATACTCTACAACTTTAATTCTCTACCATTGGGACTTTCTACTATTCAGCCTTTGATTAACTTAAATTGAGGTAATGGTGTTCATGGATTAGTTTTTTATTTATTTCTTTGACTATCCTGGTTTCCCTTGTATTTCTTTACTTCTTAGATCCATAAGAATGAAGGATTTTAAGATTTGCATGTGTTAAGTAATCATTTGGCTTAAATCCCCCATTTTAAAGGTAGGAAAACAAGCTCAGAGAGAGGACTTGCCAGATGTTGACTGAACTGAATCTATGTCCCTTCCCCATTAAGTTGGGTGATGTGTGGAGGAATGATATGATAACTTTATATTGTCAGTTAAGGTACCCTACCATCATTTTAAGGGGAGTGTGATTTTAATTACACTGCCACTCTTCCAGTAAAGACTATCACTTTATGTCCTATACTAGTTCATTTGGAATTATGGAGATCTAGTTGAATTTTATTTATTTATTTATTTTGAGAAAATTGAGACCTCTAGAGATGTGAACGTACCTGTCTGGGATTATAGACCTTAAACATTTAGTCTGTGCTGTGTGTGTGTGTGTTGGTGTTGATGTGTGTGGTGTGTGTGTGGTGTGTGTGTGTGGTTTATACGCAAAGTTTTTTTGCAAGGGATACCAAGGATCGAACTCAGAGGCACTTGACCACTGAGCCACATCCCTAGCTCTGTTTTGTATTTTTATTTAAGAGACAGGGTCTCACTGAGTTGCTTAGTGCCTTTGCTTTTGCTTTAAACTGTCTTTGCACTCTTGATCCTTCTGCCTCAACCTCCTGAGTCCCTGGGATTACAGGCATGCACCACCGCGCCTGGCCCTGTGTTTAGTTTGAATATGTGCTTAGAGAGTGATATCTAGTAGAACTTTGTGTGATACTGTATTTTATGTGCACTGTCAGTATGGCTTTTTAATATAAATAGTTAAAATTAAACAAAATTTAAAATTTAGTTCCTTAGCCCTACTATCCACCTTGGAGGTGCTCAGTTACTATGTGTGGTGAGTAGATACTGAATTAGATAGCTCAAGTCTAGAGTAATTACTTTGATAAATGTGTGTGTGTGTGTGTATCTTTGAGAAGTTCAGAAATGTTAGTGGTGTATACCAAGGCAAAAACGGATCACATTCAAAACCAGAAGCAAAAACTGAACTCTTGAGTTTGTGATGTTGATACAGCTGGTTTTGACTTGGGTCTGTCTTTGTTACTGTTTCACCCACTTATTTAAAGGACATATGAAATTTTTAATTTTTTAGCTATAAATTGACAAATTATAATTGTATGTATTTATGGATACAAAATGATTTTATGACTTACTAATATACTGTGGAGTAATTAAGCACAAAACTACTATATCTTCTCAAATATGTTCTCTCAAACATCTTCTCAAAAACATTTTTTGTATTAGAATATTTGAAACTTAGTGATTTCAAATATACATTACTGTGTTCACTGTGGCATACAGTATCTCAAAAGAGGAAATGTGTCCCTTCTAATTGAGGCTTTGTACCCTTTGATTGTCACTCCACTCCCAACAGTCTCTGTACTTTCATCTCAATTGCTTGCCAAGATGCCATATACAAAGTTTTGGTGTCTTTCTTGCTATTGTTCTTTGGATTATGAAAGTTTCAGTTTTCGTGTCAAATAAAATTCGAGCGTGTACTTCGCTGAGCCAATATGTATAGTGTGGTAATTGAGGGTGTGTAGTCATTGGTACCACGCTCTGCATCCTTGCCCATTGTTGTTAGAGCAGGCACAGGTGGTTCTCTGGGCTTTTACTTTGGATGCTAATTTTCTAATTTATGACTTGGCTCCATTTTAATAGCAGTTTAGATCGGGTTGGTTTCAGGTATGCCTGCAGTGATTTGAGTGTCCATTAGGGTGCGTAGCCAGACAGTGATGCAGTCCAACCAGGTGCCAAAGTCCCTCCTTACAGTACTTTACATATATGATATTACCTTCAGAATGTGGCAATAAGGATTTACCTTGGATGCTTTGAACTTTACACAGAAGTATGTTTACATTCTTGGTCTGGTGATTTAAAAAATTTACTGGTGCATTATAATTGTATATAATAGTGTGAGTCATTATGCCAAATTTGTACATACACATAATTTTATCAGTTTTATTGTCCATTACCTTCCCTTTTCCTTTCCTCTTCCCTCCCCCAATCTGATATGGTATTCTTGTCTTGATTTGGTTTGGTGTTTCTGCCCCCAAGCCCCACAATTTTTTTATTTTTTTTATTTTTTTTTTACGTACTAGGGATTGACCCAGGGGCATGTTACACTGAGCTATATACCCAACCCATTTTGACTTTATTTTGAAACAGGGGTCTTGATAAATTGCAGAGGCTGAGTTTGAATTTGCCATCCTGCCATCTTGGGGATAGTTGGGGTTGCAGGCACAGGCCACCATGTTCAAAGATTCCTCTGAAGACATGGAAGTTTAATTTGTCTAAGTTGTATCTCCCAAATATGGGTGTTTGTGCAATTATCTTTTTTTCTTTAATTTTTATTGTAAACAAATGGGATGCATGTTGTTTCTGTTTGTACATGGAGTAACTGCATACCATTTGCGTAATCGTACGTTTACCTAGGGTAATGATGTTTGATTCATTCTGTTAGTTTTTCCTTCCTCCCACCCCTCCCACCCCTCTTTTCCCTCTATACAGTCCCTCCTTCCTTCATTCTTGCCCCCCTCCCACCCCCATTATGTGTCATCATCCACTTATCAGCAAGATCATTTGTCCTTTGGTTTTTTGAGATTGGCTTATCTCACTTAGCATGATATTCTCCAATTTCATCCATTTGCCTGCAAATGCCATAATTTTATTATTCTTTATGGCTGAGTAATATTCCATTGTATATATATACACCACAGTTTCTTTATCCATTCATCAATTGAAGGATATCTAGGTTGGTTCCACAATCTGGCTGTTGTGAATTGAGCAGCTATGAACATTGATGTGGCTGTATCTCTATAGTATGCTGATTTTAAGTCCTTTGGTATAGGCGGAGGAGTGGGATAGCTGGGTCAAATGGTGGGTCCACTCCAAGTGTTCTAAGGAATCTCCACACTGCTTTCCAGAGTGGCTGCACTAATTTGCATCCCCACCAGCAATGTATGAGTGTACCTTTTCCCCTACATCCTCTCCAACACCTATTGTTGCTTGTATTCTTGATAATCGCCATTGTAATTGGGGTGAGATGGAATCTTAGTGTAGTTTTGATTTGCATTTCTCTTATTACTAAAGACGGTGAACATTTTTTCTATGTTTGTTGATTGCTTGTAGATCTTCTGTGAAGTGTCTGTTCATATCCTTAGCCCATTTGTTGATTGGGTTATTTGTATTCTTGGTGTAGAATTTTTTGAGTTCTTTATATATTCTGGAAATTAGTGCTCTATCTGAAGTATGAGTGGCAAAGATTTTCTCCCACTCTGTAGGCTCTCTCTTCGCATTTGTGCAATTATTTTAAAAAATAATTTTAGTTTTGCAGTACTGGGGATCCAGTCCAGGGCCTCGCATGCCAAGCAAGCAGTGAGTTACACCCCCAGCCCTTTTTATTTTATTTTGTAACAGTCTCACTTAAGTTGCCTAGGCTGGCCTCAAACTTGTGATCCTCCTGCCTCAGCTCTCAAGTAGCTGATACTACAGGGGTGCACCAATTTGTCCAGCTGTGCAAGTCAGTTTTGATGATTTTTGTATTCAAAATTTTGTGGATGAGGGCTGGGGTTGTAGCTCGGTGGTAGAACACTTGCCTAGCCTGTGTGAGGCACTGGGTTTGATTTCAGCACTGCATATACATAAATAAATAAATGAAATTAAGGTCCTTTGATAACTAAAGAAATACTTTTAAAAATAAAGGTATTGTGTCCATCTGCAACTAAAAATATTTAAAAAAATTTTTTGTAGATGATTTTTTTTTAATTAAATTCATGGTGTGCTAGGCATTGAAGACAAAATGAACAGACCTTCATAGAGATGGATTATCTTCCCCATCCTGTTGTCTTCCGTCTCTTTAGACTTGAGTGTTTTCAAGAGCATGTATGAGGACACTTGCATCTATGGGATGGTTGGGATCCACATAAGATGACATTGATAAGGATGGTCTGACTTAGGGCTTCTCGATGCTAGTAAGGCTAGGGGTCCGTGCTTTGTGTGTCCAGGCTTTTTACTATCACCTCTCTGTAACTGAGTGTGCATTCATAGTTAGATGTGACATGTGACATAGGAGAAAATGTTTTCTGATATAACTGTGGCTTTCTCCTGTGAATCTGTAGTAGCCAGAATATTGTGGTATTTATATTAAGATTTATGTGATAGCACAGAGAGCAGATCATTACTGCTTTCTTTTCTAAACTGAGTAAGGATAGTAACTAATACTATAATTGAAAAGCACTTGTCCAATGCTAGCACATGCTTGGGTTGCTCCCATGTTTAGCCATTGTGAATAATGCAGTGTGAACATAGGTGCACAAATATCCCTGAGATCCTGCTTTCAGTTCTTTTTGAGTATGGAATCAGAAATGGAATTGTTAGGTCATATGGCAAATTTTTTTGGTAATTCTATTTTTTAATTCTTTGAGCAATCAACATGCTGCTTTCCACAGTAGATGTATCATTTTTCATTTTACATTTCTGCCAACAGCACACAAGGGTTCCAATTTTCGCGTACCCTTGCAGACACTTAACTATTTTTTTTTTTTTCTTCTTTTTTTGATGCTGGGGATGAAACCCCAAGGCCTTGAACATACTAGGCAAGCACCATCACTGAGCTTTACCCCCAGACCTTCATTATCATTTTGTTTTCCTATTTTATTCCTGAGAAATATGCCTATCAGATTTTTTTATTCTTTTGGAGCGACCTGGGCTCTTTTATGACCTGGGTCATGAAGTTTCATGGGGATATTTCTTGGTGTGGGTGTGTTTCAGGAACTTTTGGGAATTATTTCTTCGATTTTTCTCCCATCTGTTCTCTTTGTTATCTTCCAATATTTTGATTCAGTTCTTAATTTTTGCTGTGAAGTTTTAAAATTTCTAGGGCTCTTTCTTCTTTGTACCCTTTAAACAATGTCCTCTAACAGATGGATTTTTAAAATATCTTTCTATATCAATTACATTTTTGTTCTCATTAATTAATCTTTTGTTTGTTTTGTTGCTTTTCATGATAGAAGCTTTCTAGAGGTATGTGTAATCCTTGGTTTTTGTTCATGCTTATAAGATGGGAATGCACAACAGAGAGAGTTGGATCATGTGAAATTGACATTCTTTCCCAGCATTATCTGCTATAAAAATGGTAGAAAAAGTGATGACACCTGGGTATCTAAGGGCATACTTAGTTTTTAGTTCTTCATTTCTAAGTAACATTCTCCACTAAAGGAGCTGGGACTCCTTGGAGAAATGACTGATTTCAGAACTGAGGCAGAGAATGTACAGAAGGAACCTGGAACATGTTGTTACGAGAGGAAAGGAGAAAGTGCTTGAGAAGTATGAGTAGCACACATGAGCCTGTTTGAAAGGGCTCCCACAAGCTGAATCTGGGGCAACTTGAACATAAGAATAAATAATGATGCTAATAAATAAGAATCTGTGAGTGCATGCTGATACTGTACTCAGGAAAGAAAGAAGGTGGGGAGAGAGGAACACACCTTTCTGCAGTTAAAATGTCACCAACACATGCAGAAGGAGCAGTAGACTACAAGTGCTCCATCATGTTCAAGTATCATAGTGTAACTTGCCAGTAGGCTATAAAGCTACTGTATGACCATTCTAAGAACACAGTCTAAGTATCTTCCTACAGAGCACTTAACAAGGAAAATGTTTACTTTACAGTGAAGAAATTTGACAAATCTCTTACCAAGTGGTCAAAGTTACCACCTGTAATGGGTGGTATGGAAACAAAGCTTGGTTCTGTAGTGTTCCTATGAGAAATGTATCACTTTTATTCCTTGAAGATGTTAGTGAAATGAAGGAGAGAACTGAAGAACTGTCTCAGATGAGGAAGGAAGGAGCTGTGGCATTGATATACAGGACACTGTATGGCAGTTGGTCAGACTGGTGTATGGACTGTGTAGTCTCTATTCAACAGTCTACAAGTTAAATTCCATTAAATTCCTGATTTTGACATGTCTTCTGTGACTATGTGAGGGAGTTCCCTGCTCCTAGGTAATAGACTTTGATGGAGGCTATGAGGGTAACCAGCAGCTGGCGGCAGAGCTCAGTGACAGAGCACGTGCTGGTAATGTGGAGTCTGGGTTCAGCCCACAGCTGAGATGGAGGAGTGAGTGAATGCAAGGGATTATGATGGCTCAGTCACCCTCAGTTGTCTGGGTGGGTGGGAGGTACAGGAAGCAGGGCAGTGACTTCATTTACACGTCTAGGTGAAGAGGCTTTTTGAGTGGCTAATTGGAAGCTCCATTCGTGGTGGGGCTCATTGGCTTGACCATGACAGCAGTTGACACCTTGGGTTTGGAGTCCCAGTGAATTTCCAGCTTTTTTGCCCCAGGTCCTTCTTTTATTCATGGTTTTATTCCTGGGTCCCAAGAGTCAAGGTCTTACCTGCTGGCAAGGAGAGGAGGAATCTGTGAGGGAGTCTGGGTTGGGTGCGTGCCTTGGGACTGTGTCTGAGTGTTTGCTCTGTGGTTCACGTATGGCAAGCCCACTCCCAGCTGGGTAGGGGTCTCCCAGTTCAGAGAATGGTCTTTCAACCTGGGGTCCTCTGCTGGTGTGGGATGTGAGGAGAGGAAGTGATTTAAGTGTCCATTAAATAACTTTTTAGTCAATTTTCTCTCTCTCTTACTTTACAGGTCCCCTCCAATTTTGTTGTTTCCTCCTGGTCCTTGTGAATTGTGCCTTTAAGAAAAGAAAACAAGCAAACAACCAAATGACCGAAACAGGTCTTTGTTAGAGTTTAGACCTTATTTTAGTATAAGGTCTTTATTCACTGTTTACCCAGTGTATTTGCCCACCATTGCATTTTTTCAATCTAGTTTCTCAGACTCTTAAATTTTAGAATGAGCAGTTTCTTAGCATGAATGATATAGATCTGGTGTTTTCTACATTAGTCTAAGTGAATAAACTATGAGCAATTAAAGGCCTTTTTCCAGAAGAATAGATTATGTCTCCACATAGGTAAGCCCTGGATTCACATGGTGGCAAAATGTTTGATAGCTGGGTTTTTTGCCATCTCTGAAAGTGAGTGTGGAGCACAGTACTGGTAACACTGCTGGGAGCCTGTGATCAGATCAGCCTGCGAGTGGGCAAAGTGGATGGTTGTGAGTGACATGAGAAATGATTGCAGATTGGCTTGGAAGGTCCTGGAAGATCCTGGAACCGTGCAAATTTAAATGCCAAATTTTGTGCGTGCATGCATTTTGGGAAGTACGTAACTACCAGATTCTTAAAGGGATCTAGAACCCTAACACAGAATGACTGTCATGGAATTACCTGTGACGTTTTGTTTGTTTTGGGAGAGTGGTACTGGAAACGGAACCCAGGGTCTTTCGCTTGCTAGGGCAGCACTCTACCATTGAGTTACACCACAGCAGTAGTGCAGTTTTTGTACTACCATGATAAATTCGTGTGTCTGAGGACTCCAGCAGTTTATAATGAATCTTTTCTTAAAATTTTAAACAGGAATTCTACTTTGCCAGAAATTCAACTTTATTTTCCAAGTGTATGTTCAAAAATAACTTATCGGGTAAAAAGGTTTGTTTTGGTTGGTTGGTTGGTTTTTGGTACTGGGGGTTGGTTGAATGCAAGGGTGCTTTACCACTGAGGTACTGCTACTTCAGCCTTCTGAATTGAAGCTACCACATTTGGCTAAAATGGTTTTTTTTATGATTAAATATACTCCTTTTCATTTTCACCTATGTTTGTTTTTGGTTTTCTTGATTCATTTTGTTTGTCTTAAAAGGCATTTAGCATTGTTTCTGTTTATCTTGAGAGGAAGTTGAGTTGAGATGAAAATGTAGTGTGAGTTTTATGGAAGAAAGGCATTTGATGAACAGCATTCTGCATGTTGCCTTGTAGACTACATCTTTTAGGATTTCTAATGAATGTAGTCTTCACAGTTGGAATCTTTTTCTGCAACACTAAGTTGTATATGAAGTACCTTGGAAAATAATTTATATTCCTTCTCTCTGTAGCATTTGGTTAATTGAGACTGGATTTGTCTACAACTGGACAATGACCTTAATGTTCTACTCCTGATAAAAGTTAAAATTGTTATATTACTTGGGGGGCATGTAAAGGAAAATTCTTTTAAACTTTGTTTTACTATTCTAAAGTATGGCACCTTCATAGCCAACCTTAGGTGGGATAAGAATGTCACTGATGTTTTCATAAAGATAAGAGTACATGCTTTTCCTCTTAACTTGCTGATAGTACTGCTGTAGCATCTGTACTTATTTCTGGGATATTGCTCAGAGTGGGCTAAAAGCCTGGGTAGGGAGATGACAGAACCTTTTTTATTTGTCCTCATAGAATAATTTCAATTAACTGAATTAACTTTTTAAATCTCTGAAGTATAGTTCAATGGGAATCAAAACCCTGAGTCATTGTCTTTTATTGGCAGTTGTCATCAGACCATAAATGAACATGTGTGGTTATCTGCTGCTTTTTTTTTTTTTTTTTTTTTAATAGGAGTGCTTCTGTTTCATACCATATTCCACTTTATTCCTGCGACCCTGCTAATGTGGTAAATTGGAAGACAGCTGTTGCCAGGATAACCTGTAATGGGCAAGGAGCCACAGAAGAGAAAATTTTTCTTTTAATTTTTAACCTTGGTTTGAAAGGTAAGATCATTAGGAGTTTCCTTCCATGAATTATAACAAAGAAATCAATATTTTCTGGGAGGCCTAGGTGAACCAGGTCTAGGGCAATCTCTTTGAACTGTGTATGCTACGATTCTGTGATGTTTTAGGAATAAAACAGCAGCCTCTGTGGTCTGCTTCAATAAATCTAGGAATCTGCAGAATTCAAGGGATTCCCGGATGCCAGGAGGGTTTGAGTTGTGTACTAAGGACCAGCCAGGTCTAACAAACTGAAGAAGTGTGTAAAGAAAGTACTGGTAGAGATCTGAGACCCAGCCACTGTTGCCAGGTCATCTCATTTTGTGTGTGTGTGTGTGTGTGTGTGTGTGTGTGTGTGTGTGTGTTGTTTGTTGTATACCAGCCAAAGGACATTTGATTTCTAGCCAGCCACCCGTCTCCTTTTGAATCCTAATTGCTGTCACTTTGGAACTTTTTTGCTGGAACTTACTTTTTGTTAGATCAGAGATGGTCTTTGCATGTTTGACATTTGACTCAGTTGGCATCTAACAGGAAGTCACACAGTAGAGCCTTTTGCGCAGTCATGCAAACATATTTAATCTAGTTTCATTGGGACCAGTGCATCTCAGGGAGAGGGTGGACGCAAACATTGAAGCTGTTGCCTTTTGGAATTGCTGCTAGCTCCAAGTCTTGCAAGGTTTAGTCACTTCTTACTGTTTTTTTTTCTTCCTGATGATCAGTTACTCAACAAGACCTGATAGTTCTACCCTTGTGGGGACTCCGTAAACTTTCCTTTTCTGCCGATTTCCATTGCTCTGAAGCTACATCAGGCTTTATTACCTTAGGAGATCCTCTAACAGGTCTCTACTTCTAACCCCCTGGGGATTATTTTTTTCCTAGACATGAAGAATGTCACTTGGTGTATGACCTCCCCACCCCTCACCAAAATAGTCCCGGTCAACCTTGGCAGGCTCCTGTGTGCTTATACAGTGATGCTTTGACACCTGGCCCTCAAATTATGTTCTCTAGCTGTGCCTCCACATAATTCTTCTGTATGAATACTGTGTAGAGAATTCTGTCCACGTATTTATTCACCTCTTGCCGCCTTCTGAGTTTTCTTGTTTTATGTATTTGGTTTCACATCTTTGAGGGCTCAACTTTCTTCCTACTTTCTTTCATCAAATCTTTCTGAATTGTTCCAGGTCCTTTGTGAACTCTTTGAGCATCTTAAATTATTTTAAGATTGTTTTTAACTAGATTTTAAGTTCTTTGTGAGTGAGGAGTTATAAATTCTACTTTATATCTTTAGTACTTTTTATATAATAAGAATCACTGATGATTTGATGATAAGGTCTAAAATTTCAAAGACATTTCTCAGGATAATACTTGTGAGACTTTCTTACTGTTTGCCTCCCTCCTCTTTGTTTTATTTTGATTTTATTTGCTGACAGAGGTCCTTAGCTTTGGCAGCCTCTAGAACAATTCCTTACTTTTAATATTCTTCCTTTTTCTTCTTTCATTCATCTCTGAGCATCAGCCTCCTTTCCCCTCCTAAGATAAGGTCACTTTCTTTAAAAACCACTTAGATGTTTCTAAAAGCCCTCACGTCCATTCGAATTGGTTAAGAAGGATTCCTAAAGTAGAACAGCATTAGAGGTGTGGACCAGTGTATTACAGAGGCTAGACAGTAAATATTATATGATTTATAGTACAAAAAAAAAAAAGCTGAGAGGTGGATATTATGAAGGTATTTATATAACAGGAAAAATTTCACAGGCTCTTATAATGATGAGATTCAAAATATAATTGAGTTCAATTTTCTAAAATATAAGTCTGTCTATTAATAGGGAAATTGGAATTCTTTTTTATAGGGGGATAACATTTTACATAATTGGTGTTCAAAGTTAGAGTTGCTCTCTCATCAAAATCTATTGCAGATTTTGTATCTCGTCTATTACCGTGATCAGTGAAAAGATTTTACATACTTTATCTTTGAAAATGCCTTTTTATACAGATAGGTATTGTCATATTTGGTTATTAGTCCCCACGCATATACCTTCAGGAGAGTATGTTCATTTCTTCAAATGCATGTATAGGATTTCATTAGATTCTTTTGATATTTGCTTTTTAGCATGTCATTGCTTTGTGAATTAGTCACTTCCATTTGGAGGTTAGTGGAAGGCTCCTTATTGAACAACTAAATGGATTTTTTAATATGGAATTTTCCCCCCCCTTACATCAGGGTCTGATAAATGCCATTTAACTGTGGTTTGAGCTCAGAAATTATATCCATTGCAAATTGCATGGGAGCGGGGAATCATTTCTTACTTTAACTTTTGATGACAGGTAGTATATGCGGAGCAACTCAACTCCCCTTATGAGCTGAACAAAGTTGTCGAGATGGTATTACGATAGAATAAGGTTTGTGTGTCAACGCTGTTTTACTTTGTAATTTTGGGTTGAGTTCAGTAGGACACAAATGCCTGACTTCAAAGGTGAATTTCCATAGCCATTCAGTGTTGTTGAAGGCTGTTGTTCTAGGTCAGAAAAATTTCAATCTTAGCTTCGAGCTCAAAAAATTCATACTGAAACTTTACCACAGGTAAGCCACCGAGCTGTGTGATAGAGCAAGTCAGAGCTAGTGGTAGTCAAGTCCATGGTGGTGCGGTGCACGGTTGGCACTGCTGATTCAGTAGTGGGCAGTGGAGCAGACTCTCCTCGAACCCACTTACCACTGATCGAGTAGCCATGAGCTGTGAACGCCTTGCGTCTTCATAGTCCTTGTAAATTTGCTCAGCTAAGCCTTTTTTAGCTCGCTACAAAATTTGCCACAGCTTTTTTTCCCTTTATATATCATTTCCCCACATGCAGGTATAGCACATTCTGCTTTAGGTTGTCTGTTTTCAGCTTTGAAAGTATTCTGCTTGTGGCTTCACAAGGACTATTCATAGGCTAAAAATCCAAGCAGCAGGGCTGGTGTTGTGGCTCAGTGGTAGAGGGCTTGCCTAGCACTTGGGAGGCTCTGGGTTTGAGTGGTATTGGGGATCAGGAGGGCTTAACCACTGAGCTACATCCCCAGCCGTTTTAAATATTTTATTTAGAGAGAGGGTCTCACTGAGTTGCTTAGGGCCTTGCTAATTTGCTGAGGCTGACTTTGAACTCGAGATCCCCCACCTCAGCCTCCTAAACTGCTGGGATTACAGGCGTGCACCACTGTGCCCAACCATCTCTCTTCTTGAAGGGTTGTGAAGTATCTCAGTGTATGTGAAACCAGGAAACTCAGAGTTTGGCAGTATTGTAGGTACTTAAAAATTGGTAGCCACAATTAATTATTAATCATGTTTCCACCTTGAGTAGAAAGTCACAGTGTTAAGACAGATAATGTTATTGTGGCTAGAGTAGATTGAAGGCGGTTTTTCATAAGAAACTTTAAAGACCATAGGAAATATTCATTTCTCATATTTTGCATTGAACTTTTATTCCTTTTTATTTTTATTCCTGAGTAGTCTCAACAGTTCATGATTGGACATAATTTTCCTGCCTATTAGGTTACATACTATACAATAATCACAAAAGAAAGCACTTTTTGGAGGTTGTTGTTTTGGGGTTTTTTTTTTTTTTTTTTTTTTTTTTTTGGTACCAGAGGTTGAATCCAGGGGCACTAAACTTCTGAACCACATCCCCATCCCTTTTTATATTTTATTTTGAGATAGTGTCTAGCTAAATTGCTTAGGTCCTTGCTAAGTTGCTGAGGCTGGCATTGAACTTGGATCCTCCTGCCTCAGCCTCCTCCTGAGCTGCTGGGATTACAGGTGTGTGCCACTGTGCCTGGTGAGGTTGATGGTTTGTTGATGCTAGTCTAGGGACTGTTGAGATAGCCCTGAATACTTAATATATAAGCTGATCTAGTTGGCAGGCAAGGAATTTTGAAGATAATAGCTAAAGCTAAAAACAGTGCCTTATGTATTTTTTTTAGTACTGAGGCTTAAACCCAGGGCCTTTATACATGCTAGGCAAGTGCTATACCACTGAGCTACACTCTAGCTTTATTTTAAAATTTTTGAGATGGTCTTGCCAAGTTGTCCAGACTGGTCTGAAACTTGTGATCCTTTTACTTCAACGTCCCAAGTAGCTGGGGGATTACAGGCATATGCCAATTCTGTTTTCTCATATAAAATTGGTTTTTCCAAAATAAACTTGATAGTTAGCTCATTCTTTTTTTTATTTGTTTTCTTTTTAAATCTTTTGCCCTGTAGGGACTGGAACCCAGGGCCTCATGTGTATTTGTGTGCTACCACGTGTGACTGTTGAAAACATTTTTGTTATCAATATGCCAGTTCTGTCTTATAGTATTGGTTATAATTCCAAAATTAACTTGATAGTTCTCTTTCTCTTTCTCTCTCCCCTCCCTCCCTTCCTCCCTCTCTTTTCCTTTAGTTTGTAAAAGCTTATAGTCCATGATGTTTGCACGGTGACAGACTTGCCTAATGGTGTTTCTCAGAATGTGTCTCTGTGGGAGGGCGCATGACTATACATTCAAGCTTTCATAACAAGAATTGGTAGAGGAACATATTGTTTGCTTAATTTAATGTGAACTAGTTGACAAAAGTAAATCTGGATTTTCCTAGGATGCCAGTTGGCCTCTCTCCCTCCTTTCTAAAAAGAGATGTGGTCTCATTCTCTGTTGGCCTTGCTGGTCTGGAACTCCTGGGTTCAAGTCATTCTCCTGCCTCACCCACTAAAGTACCTGGACTACATTGTGTTCATGCCACTAAAGTGAAGTGGATAGGATGTTCCCTGTCTCCTTGCTCTTAGCATCTCAGCAGTGTATTTGACCAGAATGTGAGTAGGTATTTGCTTTCTGGTCATTGTGTATTTCCCAGGTGACTCAGAATTCCAAAGGCAAGCCATAAATTTATCTCATTTGATACCAAAGTGCTGCTCAGGAATGAAGAAAAAGTGAAAACTGGACTTTGAGGAAGAGGAATTATGGTTGACACTGGAGGAGGAATGACCATTAGTATGAAATCTCAGTTGATAACCTCGGTTTTCAAAGTAGAGGCCATCACAAGATCTCACCAGCTTCTCTTAACTGGTCCCTCTTGCACCAGAAATGTCCCTCTTCAGTCCATTGTTCACATTGTAGGGTGCCACATAGTTGGACTCTGGCCTGTGCTCGCTTCCTTTGCCCTCCTTGTTGATGGCTTAGCATGGAGGACAGTGCCCCCAGCACTCCACCAGTAGTCTTTATCATTAGCTACTCCCTTTCCAGAATATGTTCGTCTCTCTGTCTCTTCTCCTTTGTAGGAACACACCTCTGGGGAGAGTACTTGGCACAGCTTCTGTGGACTCTGCTGTCTACTCCTATTCTCAATTGTTTCTGTTATTAAAATCCTTTGATCTCTTCCATAGATGATGTACTGTACATTCTCTCAGTTAGAACTGTGGTTCTGTCTCTGCTTCGGCAATAGCCCTGCAGAGTGCTGTGTGTTCATGCACAGCCCTTTGAGATCTGGCCTTGCATTGCCAACTTATTCCTGTCACCTTCTCAAAGGCTCTTTCTTCTTGTCATCCGACCCTTGGTCCTTCTCCCTAATGTGAATTTCCTAAAGCTTTTGGGTCTTCTGTCCTCTCTGATTTTAGGCAAGTCCTGGAATACTTCATGCTTCTCTGTCACCCACCAAATCCCATCTACCTTTTGAGTCTATGCTTAGACTTCATGGAGCTTCCTCGCTGAGGAATGAGCTTGGAGTTTGAACTTCCTTTGTCTGTATTTTGTTTTCAATTTTACTGTGTTTTTCAAGGAATCAATTAGGTTACTCCTGTTCCTTAGTGCAGTGCCTACTACTACTTAAAAAGTACCTATTGATTAATACAGCACATAGTAAATGGAGTTGATCCTTACTATTTTCAACCAAAGGATCAAATATCAAAGAAGTAACTAATGAAAACTGGGAAAGATTCTGGCCACTTGGGTGGTGCAAAGCTGATTGCTTTTGACATGTTCTTTGGAAATAGTGGCAGAGCAAATAAAATGAAACTGGCTGTGAGTTGTTTTACCCTCTAAAGAAATTCATTGTTTCTGATAAACACTCTGATATTCAATCTAATTAGTGGGAGGAGGTGTGAGCTTGGGTGGTTTTATAAAATTGATATCTTTACTAAACATACACTTTCTAGTTGTCTTAATGGTCTTTTCCTTTCTTACTTTGTGAGAACTCCCTTCAAAGGCAGGCTTTTACTTACTTCTGCCTCTGTGAAAATGACATTTTCTTGGCATTGAACTTTGCTGCCAGGGGGAAGAGTTTATCATTAACTCACCATGCTGAGAGGTATCCTGGCATCATAGTGACTCTGCACTCTCCTATTTATAGATACTTTCCTCCCTGTCCTGTTAGCTACAGGCTGTTTTCAGAAAACCAGTAGCAAACACCAAACCCTTCTTGAGTTCAGCTCTTCATTTGGATCTTGTCACACTCTTCAGTTAGTTCCCTGCATATGTGAATGGGATCCTGGGAAAGTGGTAAGACTCAGGTGTCTGAACACTGCCTGAGTAGAGGAGCCAGCAAGAACAGCCCTGCAGCAGCTTGGTTTGTTCAATACATGCTGTTCCCAGCTTGCTTATAAATGCAGCCAGAGGTCTGGGGTGGCCGAGTCTGTTGCTCCAGGATTAAGCAAGTTGTTTTGGATCCTAAGGGAGGCTGTGAGGACTTGGTTTTCTCAGGATGAGTAAGGAGTCTAGATTTCCCCCGCTATGTTGATCAGATGTCATTATTCCCAACGTGTTTGGAAGACCTGAGCATTTTTTGTTGCTCTTTTTGAGTTAGCTTATAAAACAGAATAAATTCTCAGAGACATGTACTTATTTTAAAATTTGATTAGTTTAATTTAAACCATTACTGACCCATCTGCACCCCTCCAGATCTAGCCTTCTCCATTATTTCAAAATAGAGAATTTGAAAACTTCCTTTCTATTGCTATACATATCCTAGATATTAGAGAGTGAGAAAGTTTTTGGGTTGTAGGGAGGTTGGTTGGTTTGTTTGGTATTGGGGATTGAACCCAGGGATATTTTACCAATGAGCCACACCCCTAGCTCCTTTTGTTTTATTTTGAGACAAGGTCTTGGTAAGTTGGTGAGGCTGGCCTCAAATTTACAATCCTCCTGCCTTAACCTCCTCAGCTGCTATGATTATACGCATCAACCACCATACCCAGCTAGTTTTGGTTTTCTTGTGATTTTTTTTTTTTCATTGAAAAAAATGTCAGCCAAAGTTGTTGTATTTTAAGAATATACATGATTTCTCTTATATATTGTTAATTTAAAAGGAAGGGAAAATATAACCCATAACATATCCCTATCTATCCGATATTGGCCCTTCAGTGAAAAAGTTGCTAATGATTAACTTCGACTGTGGAGATAGATGGAGGGACCATTTTAAGTTACAGAGAGGGATTTTGAATCATGATTGTAGAATAAAATTAAAGCTGCTCTATGTAAATCTGTAGCCACTGGCCACATGTTACTTGTGAGCAGTCCAAATTGCAGCTCACTAGCTGGGCATTGTGGCACATGCCTGTAATCCCAGTTAATCGGTAAGCTGTGGCAGAGGCAGAAGATCGCAGGTTCAAAGCCAGCCTCAGCAAGCGAGGCCCTGTCTCAACATTAAAAACAAAACAGATTACATTGTTTAAGTGTAAAACACACACTGGGGGTTCACCAGTTTTCCTCTCACTTTTACTTTCTGATGTGGCTCTGAGGAAAGTTAAACTTATGTGTGGCTCGCATGGTGTTTATTTTTCTTTTTTTAACCTTTTTTTTTTTTTTTTTTTCTTTTTTCCTTTTTTGGAGTGTTAGTTTTTGTTAAGGCAAGGTCTTGCTATTGTGTGGGCTGGTTTCTAACTGGTGAGCTCAAGTGATCCTCCCACCTCAGCCTTGCTAGTAACTGGGGTTACAGCATGCAGCACCACACAGCTCTCACGTGCTATTTCCACTGGGTAGACTTTGGTTGGATGATAGAAGGAGCTAGTGTTCTAAGAGAGTGGCCTGAGAAAGGGCTTCTGGGGAGGACTGAAAAGGGATTTGGGGTACATAGGAATTTCAGCACGAGTAATGTGTGCTTGCATGCTTTTGTGGACATAAAATCATGTAAGATATGTATTTTAAAGTATTCCCTTCATAGCACATTTTAAAGAAATAGTATTAAAAGTTTCTGACATATTTTGTGGTCTTACTTAGTCTTTCCCATGTGCTATTTGGGCAGAAGCAGCTGCTTCTCCTATTTTTGTACTGTTTGTTTATACTCCATATGTTTAGGTAACTGCAACTATCTAAATTAGAAATATGCACTTTATTGCAAATCAGAATATTGATATCAGATACTCACTTTGAGTTTGGAATCTTAAGGATTCCGGTGGGACCAGTCCTGCAGTGTTAAAGACTGATTTAGCATCATGGTGTATGACCTGTGCAGTCTCACAGGGACCCCACATTCAGAAGTGCTTACTTTAATGCTTTGCTGGTGTCTTGAAATTCATCATAATCTTTGTCTTTTTTGGAACTTTGGGACATTTGTGTTCTGGACCCAGCCAGTCCTGGGTTGTAGGTATTCCATTGTTGGTATAGGGTGGAGACTGGAGGCTTAGCAGAATATAGTTGCTCCTAGTTAGATAGAAATTTGCTAAATTTAAGCAGAGCAACTTCATAGGAGAGTGAGATTTTGAATTTAGAATTCATTAGACTTCTTCCTTGTCATTCCTACATTTGCTACTTATTTGTTGGTAGACCACAAGCAGTTCTGTTTTCAGGGGAAACCAGTAGCTTCTCATGGAATATGACTTTTGGAATGATCATGGGGCATTCTGTCTTTTGGGGAAAATTCACTAATACCAACTTGTCCAGAGGGAGTTGCTGAAATAAATAATACAGTCACGTTTGCTCAGTGTGTTTTTCATGATTATATAAACATTTGAATATGCTTACCGGAGTTTTTGAGGATGAAGACTAAAATGATCTTGATTATTTCTGTGTGAATTAGTTGATAGTGGTTTAAAGTGGTGATGTCAGTAGCATCCGAGAGCCTGTTAGAGATGCACAAGCTCAGTCTGGAGCCCTACAGAATTTAAGCACTATTTCAAAACCCCTGACTGGTTCCTGTGCCTGTGAAAACTTGGAAAGCTTTGCTTTAAAGCCCCCTGGTTGCACTGTTGTGCATGTTTACTGAGTGGTAGCCAAGTGCCTATAGGTTGCAGTTGCTCATTGCCATAACCACATGCTTTGGTGAGGATACTGAGGGCTAAAGATGAATTTCCCAGAGCCTCTGAGTTAGCTGGTAGTTTACCTGGCATTGGAATCCAAGTCTGTTTAGATACCTAGTAGACCTAAAAAAGTTTTGGGGGAAGTGTTTATTTGATGAAAACAAGTGAGTAGAGATGGTTTGCATAAACCATAGTCGGGCCCCTGCTCTCTATTAGCAGTTCCTAAGCAAATTCTACCCATGCTCTGATGTTTTTGTCATACATCTTGCAGATAGTTTACCCACATCTCTATTCAGTTCCTGTATCAGAGACAGGGAATACCTTCTCTCCCAGAGACACTTACTGCTTGAAAACAAAGGGACTGTGCCCCGGATTTCACTCCAGGGAAGGCATTGGTATCACAAAAGTATATTAATGGTTTCAGAGAATCTTTAATGAACACACTTGATCTGAGGTGAATAGGTTATTTTGTCCAGCTTTGTATAAGATGTTATTTTTCAGTAGTCTGAAGTTACTAGTCTGATGACCTCTAAACAGCAGAGGTTATCCTTTGTGACATCAGGTAATAGGTGACTCCTAGGGATCTTCTCCCTTATATTCTAGCCCTTTTGAAGAAGAACTCATTTTCAAACTGTAATCTAACTTAAGGCAATTCTAGGATTTTGAGGAAAGATGGAGGGTGATTTGGTTGCACCAAACCTTTGGTTTGGTGATTGGTTTACTGTATGAATTATATATCCCTAAATCCTATTTAACTGTAGTGCAGGGTATGCATTTAAAGTATATTCGTTTTTACAAAAGCAGAGGCATTTAAAGTATATTCGTTTTTACAAAAGCAGAGTTGTTTAAGTTCTGACTCTTCAGATTCTGCAAATATTTTTAAAAGGACTCTATTTAACCTCAGTGCAGGCATTTGAACTTTGTAGTTGCTTCTTTCTACTTCAAAGGGCACAAATAGAAGCAAGGGCCAAGTCAGGGGTAACTGATTTACCAATCATTTATTTCTAGTCACTTGTTGTTTGGCTAAAAGGAAAACTACATAATTCTTAAGGAGTCTACTGTGGTTACATTTTGATTTTGAGTTTGTGGTATGCCAGTGTATAGAAAACTCCGTGTGAAAATGTCTGTTTCAAAGTGTTCTAATTTGAAAAAATGCTATTCTAATGTAGGATAATGAAGGAAGAAAAGGTATTAGTCATGTAGTGATCGCTAAAAAATATCCTTTCCTTTTGTTCAAATCTTGTGCTTAAAATAAGTATAGTAAAACACAGAGTCATAGGCAGGGGACTGGGAAGCCTGGGTCATGGTGCAGGCCACGCTGCTGGAGCACATGGACCAGGTGAACAATGGCTCTGCGACGGTGAAGGCTGCTTCTGGTTTATTCTCACAGTTTTCTTCCACGTGGTGATTTGGGGACCAAAGCCCCTTCCTTTTCCATTCTTCCATCCCTGAGGGCCTTTCTGGTCTCCATAATCTAGCTAGATGGAAAGAACGTGGAGGTTTTTTGGTTCATGGTATACTGGAGAAAACTTGTGCTCTTGTCATAAGCAGCTGGGGACAGCATTTATGTCTGAGGTTTATGTCCACTGACCTTTTCCCTAAAGTTCCTTTTCTGTTACTTGTATGTCATCTTTGCCCCACTTTTTTAATAATTGTAGAATCAGATTACTGTTTTCTTCACTAGCAAATGTGTTATGGGGTGCCATTCTGCTCCTGTTTTGGGCAGAGAGGTCACTTGGCAGCCTGTGAGTGTGGCCATAGCTTTCTCTCTGGGAGTTGTGTTTCTCTAGCATGTTCTGTGATGTTGTCTGCACTTAATTATCAGCCTAATCACTAGGAGTAAAGAGACAGCTGTACCTCACACTGTTGGCCCCTGCTTTGTGTTGTCCCATGGAGCTTCATGTCCGTCCCCATGTGGATTCTTCTTGTGTGAGGTGTTGAGAGTCTTCCTGGGTGAACCAGTGTGGCAGCTGTCCATCCGAAGGTAGTCTCAGTGCTGTTGCTGCTGATTGATTGAGGATATTGCCAGTGTGTCCTTGAAAGTACGAAAAGACTTTTTAAAAAGAGGTGACTTATGATTCTCTTTACTTTTCATTATATTATCATCTAAAACTTGTTTGTTACTGAGCTTTTTTGTGCTTTCCTTTAAACTATCATATTTTGAATACTACGAACATATACTTACCAGTGAAGTCCAGTGGTTAGCAGCCCATCATGTGAAGTGGATATACCTTTGTAGATTTAGAGTAACATGCTTTGTGCAGTTTTTCTTTTTTTATTCCTGGATTGATCAGTTTGACCAGCAGTGTAAATAAATTTTGCTATGATCTCTATTGTTTGAAAAGTTATTTTGAGGCAGATGTTCATGAGATCATCAAATCAGGATATGTTCCTACCTAATCTAACATGGGTGAGTTTAGCAAAATATATATTTGCAAAAATACATGTGCTTTTCATAAGTTATGTCCTTTCTTTCCTTTACCCAGGACTCTTGTTAGTCCCATGTGAATATTGACATGCTTTTTTGGTGATGATAATGGGAACACTCGGTAGGCAGTGAAGTGCCAGTAGATGTCAAGGTGTTGATTGGGGTTACATGGCATGAGCATGCCTAACAGAACTCAGGTTTAGGAATTCTGCAGTGAGCATCTCCGACAGATAGCAGTGGCTTTTGAATGGTCCTATTCCTACTGAAGACTTTGGTTCCTGCCATCTTGCTATCTCATTGGCCAGAAGTGGTCTTTGAGGTCATTTCATCATAGCAGCCATTAGATTAAGTAGTGGGCCCTCTGTTCATGTTTCTGTTTGTTAACAAGTGAGCACCTTCTTCATCTCTGTAACTTGAAGAAAAGACACTTTTTTCCTTGTGTGGGGAGGGTGGAGATGAACTAGAGGAAGGAATATACATGTAGCATTGTGGAGTAATTGTTTTAAGTTTGATTGTCAAGTGATTTTCCTAATAACCTAGGAGACTCAGTTTCTCTGGATCTTTTTTTATGCCCAGACTCTTTCATGACCTGTCAGAGACTAAAAGTGTGAGTTTGCAGTGGTTAATTTCATAGTACTTCAGAGTTCTAGTTAGGCCTCATCACTTGTCATTGGTTGGTGAAGACAGTACTTCTGTGTGCGTGTGTACTTTGCCCTTCATATAGGGCTTACTTTCTGCCTTTTCCAGCATTAAATTTTTGGCAAAGTGGATGAGTTACTTTTACAGGTTAAGAACATCCCAAGTTTTTAGCTTAGAGCATTTTAGAGCATTTTCAAGTCAACTTTTTTTTTTTAAACCATGGAAAACTGTTTTCTTTTGAGAGGGGGAAAAAAAAAATCTTACCAGTGTTACTCATTTAAAAAGTGTCTTATAGGTTCAGTATAAAATTTATTTTACTTACATATGAGCTAGGATGGCATTTTAGACTGTAAAACTGAACTGAAATTTGAAGTATGAGAAGTTAATATGTAAAGTTGAAATTTTATGAAATACTCTCTGCATTTTGTTTAGACCAGCATGTTTTGGAAATTTGATCTTCACTCATCATCCCACATAGACACACTTCTAGAAAGAGAAGATGTAACACTGAAGGAGTTAATGGATGAGGAAGATGTTTTACAGGAATGTAAAGCTCAGAACCGCAAACTTATAGAGTTTCTGTTAAAAGCAGAATGTCTCGAAGATTTAGTCTCATTCATTATAGAAGAACCACCTCAAGACATGGATGAAAAGATCAGATACAAGTAAGAAAATTCAAACTTCTCTTTAGGGTGGGATGAAGTGAAGTGGGGGTAGAAGATTATAGTTCTTTCTGTCCAAGAATCCCTTAGAGCCATCATAACCATTGACAGAAGATTATGATGGTCAGCAGTGACATCTATAGTGGGACACATAGTTCATTCTAGAACTGAGTTCAGTGAATCACAGAAGTCTAACAGTTATTGTTCCAAATATCACCCAGAAAGTTTTGTGGAAGAGCAATGTGCTTTGTAAACGGTGATGACCAGTTTCTTAAAATAGAGACAGTTCGAGTAAGTATTTTCCCTACTTCACAGAGAGGAAGCTAGAGGTTATATGACTGCCCAGGATCATACAGCAGGTCTGAGTTGGAGCTTGGGTTGTAAAGAGCATTGCTGATAGAACAAAGGCTGAACTTCTGTTACCTGCAGATTAGGGCATGGGTCTTGGTGAACCTTATCAAAGCTATGTTTAAATAAGTGACACTACGGATAACTGCAGTGGATTTATCTACTCATCACTGGTTTAATCTACTTAGAAACAGAAAGAACAACACAGTAGAGCAAGAATCCTTTAGTACCATTGCTTATAACACTTTTATACATACCCCTGGAAACCCTTTGTGAGGACTCCATAGGTCTGTTAATATTGGGGTTTTGGTTATTTTTCTGTATCCAACTCTAGTGAAGCAGTTACTCCCTGCCTCCAGAAAACAGCACCTTCAGGAACAAAACATTGAGGATGCATTAAGTAAACTGAATGGAACAGGAAGGGTCATGACTCCCGCGCCTTGCTTTTCAAGTATCTGTTATTTTCTTCTTGAGAAGCTTATGCTGTCAGGAAAATAGTCCCCGTAAATGCCCTCAAATTGCCTGTGGCTTGTATATTCAAGGATGTCATGTTTTCTGCCGGCCATTAAAATGGATACCTAGCATTTACTGAGAGCCTCCAATAGAAATCAATGCCTTAAAAAAGAAGAAAGAAATCTAGCAGTAGACATACTGGCATGCTTGTATCGCTCAAAAGATAGACACTTTGCTATTTTGGAATTCCTTCCACTGTGAAGTAGCATGTGGGTGAGCACTGCCTGCCTTGGGGCTTATTCTTGCTGGAGGTGCCATGGGTCCCAGAGCACAGGCCTGTGATCAGGACACTTGGAAGGAGCATAGCCCTCCCTTGGTACAAGTTTTGAGAACTCTGGCAAATGGGTTTCCTATCTCGGGTCTGTTTCCTCACATGCTGAATGGAGCTAAGAGTTCTTTAGCTGCAGAAGAGAAGGCACGCCATGTGAAGTGCTTGCTTTAGCAAAAAGAACAGTACTCCCTTTCCCCACCTGTTATGACATACAGTGGGACTCTGAATCTCAACCGTTCTCTTGCTTCACCAATGTTACTGTTTATACTGCCTTGAAGCTGTGGAATCAGGTGTGCCTCCCTGGATACATGGTCTCCTGGATGTTCTGGGTGGCCCCATTTGGAAGGAGCATAAAGAGTTGGGCAGAACAGTACACTGCCATGCATCTGGCCTGGGTAGAACCACCAGCAGTGTGTATGTGTCCTGGATGACTCAGACACCTAGATTAGCATAGAGAGGTTTTTCAGATGGGATAAAAACATTTTTAGGATTAAAATTGACTACAGTCATCCAAGAAAATTTAGGATTTTATGGTTTTGGGATAATGGAGTGATTACTGTATTGGGGTGAACCATGTTAGAAAAAACACATTGCTTGTTGGCTAAGTCCTTGGAGGAAACTATAACAGGATAAGATAAGACAGGCCTGCTGAAGGTATAGGGTGGGAGGAGGAAGTTCAGGAAAGTCCTCATTAGGAAGGTACCATTTGATCAGAGCCATACAGGAAATGAGCGGGTTGCCATGAGGGTCCTTGGTAACATCCAGGCGAAGGGAATAGCAAGTACAGAAGCCCTAACATACATGTGTACTTAGTTTACCCCAGAAACCACATGGCAGCCAAAGAAGGGGCAGTCTTGCTAATGGAGAACAGGAGGAGAGAAAACTAGGCATGAGATCAGCGTGGTCCCAGAAATAGGCCACACGGGGTTACTGGGCTTCATTAGGACTTTTACTTTACCCAGGATGAGACAGGAAGGATCAGGATTATAAACAGGGGTAGTGTTGCCTGACTTGACTTTACAGGGTCCCTCTGCCTGTTCTGGGGCCCTAGACCATGGAGGACTGGAGTGGGGGGCAGGAAGCTGTAGTGATTAGCAGAAAAAGAGCTCAGTGGCTCAGCTGCGGAGGATGGCCAGATTCCTGTTGGACTCTATGAAGTTAGAACTGTAGGGGTCTCTTTTGAGTATTGGGTGGCAGAGGAAGGGCCGAGGATGATTGTCAGTTGAGGAGTACAATGGCTTTACAGCATTGAGGACAGATGCCAGGAAAAGGTCAGGCATTTGGCTTTGACCGTGTCAGGTTTGAGATGCCAAGTGGAGTGTCAAGTGGAGACAAAGGGTAGCAGTAGGTGGTTGGGGGGGATCACCTGCAGAGCTGAGGCAGATGGAAGGGAAGGCTCAGAGAATGGAAATGAAGGGCAGTGTCTGGACCAAAGTTCCACACACACAGGGACTGCGGAGTTAGCAGATGCAAGAGGAAGATCCAGGAGGGGGCTACCACCCTGAAAGCCACAGAAAGTAGACTTCAGAGAGAAGAGAAGGACAGTGGACAGGGGCTGCCACTCCCAAGACACGCTGGAGTTTACAGTGTGGAGATGTGGGCCTCATTGATGGAGGTCTTTTGACGTGATTGAGGGGAAGCCGAGCCTAGGAGAGACCAGTCCCCCAGGCAGGTTCCTCTGATGGGGGCAGGGAGAGCAAGTGGTGGCTAAGGCAGATGGTGAGTCAGGAGAGGTACAGGATGGTTTTGTTTGTGCTGTCTTCCTGAGTGGAGATGATAGTCTGTGCATGTCCTGATTAGAATGAAGGATTGGGCTGTCTTGATGCCTTTTCTGGAACAAGTGTGAGGACAAGTGGAGGGTGACCTCAGGAGCAGGAATAGCCCCCTGCAAGGGGGAGGAGGAAGGCACTGCAGGTCAGGTGGGTAGGGCTGGGTCCTCTGGTTGCTTCTCTGTTTTCAGTATAAGGAAGAGAGGTTGGGGCCACTTGCCCAGGGTTGGAGTGGAGGGCACCTTTGGGTACCTTAGAGACTTATTGAATGTTAAGGAAGGAGGGAGAGACAGTCCCATCCTCTCTGGAACCAGAACTTGGGCTTCCATGTCATGCCCACTTCACAATACATTCTTTTTTGAGTAGGTCACACCTCCATGTCACCTATGGAACATGAATAGCCCCAAGGTGCCTTGCTCAGCTGTGGAGCTTCTGCTCAGAATCTGAGCACACCCAGGTGTGGCCTTTGCTGTGGGCTTGAGCTACCTTTTATTAATCCTTTATTTTCCAGCAAGTTTCACTTTGGGACAGTTGAGGTGGTATGTCCCCCATAACCTCTCACAGGAGCATTTCTGCAAATAACGAGGAATACAAATACCTGTCATTCATTAAACTCTTAATTCGCTTTATGCCAGGCCCTCTGCCCATTTATATATTGTGATCCTCCACAGGATAAGGACCATTGAAACTGACGAACCTAGAAACTGAGGCAGAGAGAGGTTAATTTGCTCAAGGTACCACCAACTTGTAAGTGTGGAGGTAGAATTTGAACTAGATAGTGTGACTCAAAAGCTATAACTTAATCAGTGTATAACCCTGCCCAGGGAAGGAGTTTACGTCATGGCCCCTTTGGTGCCTGTGACATTAAGTGAGTGAGACTTTATGTGAACCATTCCCTACAGAAGACCACTATTCAGAAATGTAATCCTTGTGCCCACACATCTGCCTCCTCCAAGATTTCATTTGGGGACATTCATTGTCTGACCTGACTGGAGACCCTTGGGTGCTGTGGCTGCAGTGTGTTGCTGTTTGCTTCTGAGCCAGGCACCTCACACCAGGCAGTTGCAGCTTGCGTCAGATGCCTCCAGGTGTGTCTCATTCTCTGGCCTGTGCTGCTCAACTCTCACTTTCCTCGTGCAGCCACATTTGGCTGTTTTGTCACTTTCCTGTCCTGGTCAGCGTTTAAGCTTGCTGCTCCTGGTGACTAGTTGAGACTATGGCTCTTGGTTCCTGATGAGAGGAATGTTGGAGCGGAGGAGGGATCTGGGTCAGATAGAGCATTGTCTGGAAGGGCTTCCACTGTGACTGTTGACGACAGATGAGAAGTAGTTGTGGAAGGAGTGAGTGAACCCATGGCTCTCTTGTCTGTCTTTCAGAGTGAGTGGTCTGGCTGTCAGAGGCATGGAGGTGGTGCAGGTATTTCTGAAGCTTTGGGGTCTCAGAGCCAGAGGTGGTTGCAGAGCAGATGTCCAGCTGCTTTGGGTTTGGGGGGGGGGTGCTGTGTCCTGCAGAGGGAGATAATATCAGGGAATGACAGTGGGCTGGTTTGGTGTCTACTAATCCCCTGAAGATCTGGCAAGGTGGGGGTGGAGAGCATGGCCTCTGAGTGTGACTGGCCTGGTAATGGTGGTGTCCTGTTGTCCCGTTCAGTGTATTCTCTTGAAATGTAATATAGGCTGAGCACTTGGTAGCCAAACAACAACTTTGTAATAACATTGTATCCCATCTGAAAATGGAACTGGCCAGTCCAGGTACCTGCAGTGCACCTCGTCATTTAACTAGGTGCTGTGTGCAGCACAGTTTCCTGGACTCCAGTGGCCCTCACAGCCTCTTGTGGGCTATGCTGCTTCTGTGCCAGAGCAAGCTGCTGAGGCTATACCTCTAGCCTCTGCCCTCACTGATAACTGAGATGGTCTACCCCTGTAGTGTGATTTCCTTTGGTTCTTGAGTCCCAAGGATGCTCTAGTTTGTTGGGGAATATGTGTTCTTCTTACAATTTGGTTTAAAAACAAGTTTTTAGACAAAGTAGAAAATCTGTTATAATCTAGAGTTTGGACAGAATAGATCAAAATGATTTTCTGATTCCCAACAGATGGTTTTGTTTTTGTAAACATTAAGGAAGCCTTCCTGCTTTGTGTTTTATTTAATGTGATTAAACTGTTAACGTAGATGAAGATATGATGTCCTGTTCTTCTAGGTATCCAAATATATCTTGTGAGTTGCTCACTTCTGATGTCTCCCAGATGAATGATCGACTAGGGGAGGATGAATCCTTGCTAATGAAATTGTACAGCTTCCTCCTGAATGATTCCCCCCTGAACCCACTACTCGCCAGTTTCTTCAGCAAGGTGCTAAGTATTCTTATCAGCAGAAAACCAGAACAGGTAACTATTGTTTTCTAAAAGGTAAGTGTCAGGTCCACTCATCGCCTAGATGATCCCCAGTAATGTTAAACTCAGTGTCCTGAGTTTGCCTAATGTCCAGGTTCTGTAAAAGAATGTATTTTAAGCATTTTGAGCACTCACTGACTTCACACTGATTTATATATATATTAATGAGTATTTTTCATGTGGTATATTCTAAGTACCTCAGATCTCTCTTAATTTGTTAGCTCACTTTGGTTTTCTCTTTTTAAAATTTCTTTAGTAGTTGATGAACCTTTATTTTATTCATTTATTTATATTTGGTGCTGAGAATTGAACCCAGTGCTTCACACATGCTACCACACTCTACCACTGAGCCACCACCCCAGCCCTGATTTTATTTTTGACAAGTACTTGGAAACCTGAGAATATTGGTACCCGTTTGTGTAGATAGCCCTGTGGCTTGTAAGTGAGCAGTGGAATATATGAGCAAAGTCCTAGTAGCCCTGATTGCTTTGTTTAATCCCCTGACCATTCATCACAAATGAAATTTTAAAATCTTTCCCGCAAATGTAATTGATGATTTGGTTTGTACTAAATAGTGATTCACTTTGATTCTAAGAATTGTAAACATTTCACTTGAGACATCAGAATGTAGATGAACATACAGCTCTGCAGCGTCTGTCCAGTCGTGCTGCTACCTCCTTTCTTTCTTTCTCTCTCTCTGTCTCTCTCTCCCCCCTTAATTCAGATCTACTTAGGACATTAACTCCAAGTATCCCCTGTATACAGTGGTTGTGCAAGTGTCATCCCTGAATTATCAGTGTCACCTGAGAATTTGTCAGCAATGCAAATTGCTTCTGAATCAGAGACTCTGGGGGTGGACCCAACCACCCAGGTGTTTGAGTTTTTTGTTTATTTGTTTTGTTTTTGTACTGGGGATTGAATCCAGGAGTGCTCTACCCCTCATCCCCAGCCCTTTTTATTTTTCATTTTGAGACAAGATCTCACTAAGTCGCCCAGCTGACCTTGAACTTGCAATCCTCCTGCTTCAGCCTCCCAAATCAAGTAGGATTTCAGATGTCCTTCACCATACTTAGTAGCAGTTTGGATTTTTAACTGGCCTTCCAACTCAGCTCTAATGCATGTTAAAATTTTGAGTACCATTGCTCTAGTGGACATTGATGTGAAAAAGGATTTGCTTACCAGGTGATTGTAGTCCATTTATGGGAATAGATGCCCAAGGAACAACCAGAACTTCACATGCTCAATTACAAACTGACATTCTTGGCAGAATAGGGGTGTGATGATGTGGAACAAAAGTAGTTAAGCCTGGTGACCTTCGTGGTAGAAAATGGGCTCCGGTGACCTGTCCTTGCTTATCAGCACACATGGAGGAACTGGAACTATTTTGGTCCCAGCATGTTCTGTCCTATGCCAAGACAAAGTGAATACATGTTTTATTTTAGAAGGACGATGTCATTTCTCCATAGGATAACTTTCCTAAGTATATTGGAAATGATGTTCTTTTGCCTTAGGTAATAATCCCAAATTGAAGTTTGCTAATATTGATCATCTCCCATTGCTGCCTTCTGTTAAGACATAACAGTAATGCTGGCTGTTTTAGGAAAGTGCAAACCATCTTGTCACCCTAATGCTACTAGGCAGTATGCTTCACTTCTCATTTTTGTGCCAGTGATCGCATGTGCCAGTGGGGAGAGAACCCTGTCACCTATGCTCCTTGCAGTTCTATGCAGAGCTCCTTGAATGATAATGAGAGGATTCGGCAGCCCTTGCTCTTTTAGCTGCAGAGAAAGGTCAGATAGGGATCCTCTGTCATTTTGAGAATTACAAGTGTAGGTAAAGGCATGGCAGTATTAGTTAGGTTATGCAGCACAGGTGGTGACAGATATTCAGACTGAAGTGGCATGGCCAGTAAAGACTTTGTCCAGCTTGTAGAGCAGGGCCCAGCTGTAGGACTTCAGTGCTGCGTCATGGCATGGCGTGGCACCTCTAGCCTCATCCACGGTACATTCTTGTCCTCACTGTGCTGTCTGTAGCAGTTGCTGGCGTTCCTTTAGGCTTCAGGTTTAGTGCTTCTGCCACTGAATCATGGAGGGTTTGGTCACATGTGGCTTTCTCCTCCTTTCTTCTTCACTGTACTTTCAAAAACTACTGTGAGACTTGAGAGTGGTGTAAATATGTCATTTCTTGAGCGTTTATGTCACAATATTTAGCTTCATAGTTTGGGAAGCAGCACGTGATGATGGATCCTGTATTTGTGCTTAATTGTGTGAAACTGTTGTAGTTGTCATCTCTGATTACTAGACTTGCTCGTGAAGGATTCTGGAAGGCCTGTGGATTTTACAGGATATAGGTATGAGATTGAATCACAGGACAGCCACCTTTTTGCTCTAGAAGATACTTAGCCTACTTGAGTCTTGGTTTCCTCATCTGCAAATCTTAATCTCCAGCCCCTGAACTTGGTGAGATTCTCTGACAGCAGTTGCCACACTGGGCCATGTTGCTCCTGGGACAAATGGGAGCGTTTTGGAGGGTGTTGGATGCACACAGACAGGAATCAGAGGGCACAGAGAACTCTACAGGGCAGGATAGAGCCCTGGTTTCCATCACTCTTTCAGCCTGCCTCGGCCTCCTACCAGCACCCTCCCTGTGTTGATCAGGTGGATCGCAGAAGTGAGATCCGACCTCGTGCAGCAGGGGCTAGTCACTTCCAAGTAGAGGTCTTTATGTTCTGGATTTTTTCTCTTCTTTATTAGCATGAAATCAGGATTTTGGAATATTCTGCAGTTTGGTGTTAAGTCTAATAGAATTACTTGGTCCCTAGACTATAAAATGGTATATCTTCTTGCTCTCTATAGGACTGTTAAGTACCCCCCCCCCCCCAAGTACTTTTTTGAATTGGTTCAGGACTGTTAAGTGTTTGATCCGCATTCTTTGAGAATTAACAGTGAAAATGAATAGAGATATAAGATTCTGTTGTGTTCTATTTGCTCTAGGGGATGAGTGCTAGTTAAGGAGCTTTCTCCTAAGGGTTTTGAACATTAGCCAAGGTTTCTAGTTTGATATCTAATTTCTGACTCAGCACTTTCTTTTCTTAGCCTAAAGCAGTGGCAGGAGTTTGGAGTGAGTGGTGGTCGGAACTTAAAACCTTCTCAGTTTTGTAGTTCCCACATTACATGTTCCATATTTTACTTGTTCTCCTATAGATTGTGGATTTCCTAAAGAAGAAACGGGATTTTGTAGACCTTATTATAAAGCATATAGGAACCTCTGCCATCATGGATTTGTTGCTCCGGCTCCTGACGTGCATTGAGCCTCCACAGCCCAGACAAGATGTGCTGACTGTGAGTAGAATTTGGATCTGCCTCAACTGGGTTGGGTGATGGTGTGGACCTGGGCTGCATGTCCTGGGGATCCCAGGGGATTGGTAGCAGAGGGTTGTCAGGGGCACTTGGGGGCAGGGAAGGAATTATTCCAAGAAAGAAAGAGGTTGACATTTTGCAGGAGTAGAATTCAGGAGGTACCCTACCCTTGTTTGTGGGACATGGTGTGTGAGCAGTTCTCTCCCCTTTGCTGGTCTGTGATGTGTGTGGGTGACAAGGTAGAATGGGTTAAGACTTAGAAAGCTAGGTCTGGTGGTAGAAGCAGATGTATCAGCAGAGTGTGCTCTGTGACTTTCCTGAAAGGACAGATAGGCCTACCTCTGAAAGTCAGAATGGAGGGGCATGGGATAAGGAAGTCAGAGGTTATGTGGACACATGTTAAAATGGAGACAGATGGTGACATTAGGATGTGTGTCTCTTGAATAAGTGAATGTCTTAGGTGGGAGAGGGTCATTCATACTGAAAACAGGCTTCTCCTGGGCTCTCCCCTGCCATTTTCATCTGACTCTTCCTCACGTCTTTATCCCCTTCCCCTTTTTCTGCCTCCTGGAACAATTTCCTAATCCATTCCATCTCTTAATACTCACCCTGAAACTTTAAAACTTGTTCATTTCACTAGAAATGAGTTTTGTTGAAAATGGTATTTTAGAGACTCAGGAGAGACCGGAGGACCTGTGAGAGCAAGGTCTGTCAGGTGTTGTCCAGTGTGGAGCACTCTCTACTGAGGTGGGTGGGTGGGCATTTGTGTGATGGGGTCAGAGCTGGAACTGTCAAGGTGACCCAGGCACTGAAGTCACTGTGGGGAAACCACCTGAGTGCACTTAGTGGGGGTCCTGGGACTTGCCTATGGGCAGGGGCCTTAAATTGGGACACCTAATTTAGGCATTTTTTTCTCAAAAGAGGTTCAGAATGCTGGGAGGACAAGGGGGAGGAGGGTCTTCTTCATGTTGGATCATTGTAGAGGAAATCTGCTCAGTATTCCTTGGTGAAATGGATTTATTCCTTTGGCCACTTCCAGGTTGAATTTTAGAGCTCATTTACAAAAGAATAGATGGCCTTCAAGAGAGAGAGGAACAAGTGACTAATAAGAACACAGACTGGGGGAAGGTTATTTAGAAACTCCTGAATGTCTGTCTTAGCTTTTGAATCCTGAGTTGGGGGATAGGCCCAGAAGTGGGCTTGGAAGGTTGGTACTTGTGAGTAGCTATGCCGGGGTAGGCTCTAAGTCTGATAGTTCTCCATCAGGGTTCCTGGTTTTTCCATGGTAGTCAGAAGTATCCCTCCTCACACAGGTGTCTGGCATCCTCTATTTTCGAACATTACTAGCAAAGCACAGTAGCCCCAGGGGGATATCACCTGTGAACTTCTAGAAATCCATAATCTTAGGCCATCCCTAGTCAACTGAATTAGAACCTGCATTTGAGTAAGATTCCGGGTGGTGTGTGTGCACACTTAAAATAGTTCTTGAAGTTCAAAATTGGGCCTTTCTCTTTGTGCTGTCCGCCTCATAGCATTTGTTTGCATTTTTCTTTAGGGATACATCCCCCTTGAGTAGCCAGAGATGGCATCAGGGTTTCTTCTCTGTGCCTTTAGCAAATTGTGTTTGGTTTCTTGCCCCCCAACCCTCCCTGCTCCAGTCTGTTTCCTTTAAACTTTGGGATTTTTTTAGTGGCCTTTCTGGATACTGAGCTGTCTTTGTATATGCTGTTTCAGGTCCTTAGGGAACTATATCAAACCAGCTGGGTGTTTTTCTTATTATAATCCCCTTCATAGTCTTATTCATTGCATTTCATATAGAGATTAAGAAGAGATTGTTAGGATTGTAAAAATAACTCTTTGCCAACTTGACAGGGCAGATGAACTCTGATTCCATGATGACTTCACTGCCCAGCCCCCATATTTCCTGCAGTGGGTTTGGTTTTGGAATCTAAAAGGTGGTTTGGTTCATTCTGTTTTTTCTTGACCCAGAAACTTGATATTAAGTATTGCTTTTCTCAGTTTTTCTGAAGCTAGGAACACACTCTCTTACACAGAGTGTGCACATTCTAAACTTCTCAAACTCTTCAACCCCCCACCTGCCAAAGTAAGACACTTGGAGTGCTCTGAGTGTCTGGGCATTAACCCATAGCTGAAGAGCTGGGGTATAGAATTTTATTATGTGGGTACTGTAATTTGGGGAGTTGTTGGTATTCTTGGTTATTGTTAAAATAATATATTCACTGGCATTTTCCTTGGGGGACTTTTAATTTTCTATAGTGTTCAAAGTCCAGAGAAACCTGTAACATTCTTCTTAAAATGTGATGGATATTTCCAAGTGTGCTAATCTTCCTTGGGGCTTGAACAGGAGTCGCTCATTGGTATGATTGCTTCTACAATGTGTTTTGCAGTGGTTAAATGAGGAGAAAATCATCCAGAGGCTTGTGGAAATAGTTCACCCATCGCAAGACGAAGATGTAAGTCCTCTTGTGTGCCTATAAATTTGACTTTTAAATGAAAAAGGACAAGTAATGTTTATTTGAGACAGAACACACTTGTTTGGATAGCTGTGAAGATGATCAGAGAAGGGGGGAAGAACTGATAATTTGGCATTCTTGAGTTGACAGTTTTCTAAGCTATTACATTTTGCTTGAAGCCAGAAAATTTCTAGAAATGATACAGCAGTCCCCTGGTTCTAGCACCATCTCCTTTTCAGAGCTGGGTTTCATTCCAAACCTGCTGCCTTGGTTACAAACCTCTTCTGTCCACACTGCTTTTTCTTTTATATCTGTCTTTGACCCAAATGATGTGTCACATCTGTGTTCATTTCATCTGGTCTAGCTAAAACTTTACGCTTCAACAGGATCTTGGTCACCATTATACCCTATGGTGACTTGGTTGTTGTTCTTCCTGATCCTGGACTTCATGTTCCAATGGATTTGGCCTTTATCCTGAGTGCTAAAGATTGACTTGGCAGTGGGATTGAAGCTTGAGTTGGAGCTTACAAATTGAGCCCTATGCTGAGGAGTCACCTGTCATGATGCAGTTGTTGTGTGTCTCTGAGGTCTGTAAAGTTGTCACCTCATATATCAGGCCAAGTCATGTGAGTGTCCATATTTGACCCTTACCATCTACAGACAAAGTTCCATATGGCCCATCATGATTTCTAGGAGGGAGTTGGTTTAAAGGTGATGTGTGGTGTGTTGTGAAGCCTCTAGGTTTCAGATTGGGCCAGGGCAAAGGAAGGAGAGCATAGCCAGAGGGTTTTCATGCCCCAGACATGAATTACCTGTGGAAATTAAGTGATTCTAACTACTTGTGCTCTGTTTCATTTTATTTATTTACTTACTTACTTACTTACTTGGGGTACTGGGATTGAATTCAGGGGTACTCGACCACTGAGCCACATCCCCAACCCTATTTTGTATTTTATTTAGAGGCAGGGTCTCACTGAGTTGCTTAGTGCCTCACCCTTGCCGAGACTGGTACTTAAACTCATGATCCTCCTGCCTCAGCCTCCCTGGTCCATTGTAAACCTTCTGGTCCTTGGAGTTTGTCTGAACCAGGCTTTGAAAAGGAGCGTCACCTTCTCCTCTGTTCCCTCTTGGGCAGTGCAATACATGTTCTTTTGTGACAGCTGTTGCCAGAGTTGATATTCCCTCTGCATGCCTGCATATGCCTATGCTGGTTGCTAAGCAGGTTCCCAGGGGCTAGAAACTCCTGTCTGGAAGGAGCTCTTGGGCTCATAGGGGTGCTGAGCTATCCTGCTGTGGGCACAGGAGCACTGTTCCCACATGTTTCAAGTGTGGCCACTGCAGAGTGTGGTGAGCAGTGACAGAGCAGGGCCTGCTCCACCGTAGGAGTGATTTCCACACCAGCACTGCTTACACAGAACCTGATTGCTTAACAGGATATAAGACATGTTGGCAGGGTACAGGAGAAATTGATAAAGGGAAATCCCAGTTCTGCAGCAAATCTTTGAGAAAGACAAGCACTGTGGACGTCAGCACCTCCCTACTTGACTCTCAAGAAACTCAGTTTTGCCTTTTGGACAGAGTTGCTGCCACTCATGTTTTGCGTTAAGTGATAGAACACAGGTTAAAGTTGTATGACCAGTTACTGCTCATCAAGGAGTGTCAGGCTCCTGATTCCACCCAGAAGTTTTGGAGATCATGGTGCGTTACCATCTGTGCTAAAGTGGAACATCGTTCACTGCGAGCTAAGCTCAGTTTTTCATGCCAGAGTGTAATACACGTGGATCCTGAGGTTTCAGAACTTCCCTGGAAGGAAGGCAAGCCCACTCTGCAGTGTGAGGCAGGGTAGTGTTCTACCCATTTGTGTCTTCCACAAAGTTGTATTTGCTATTATTTTGAGGACTTTCTTTTCTTTTTTAAGCTAATGTGTCCATGTGTCCATATTGATAAAAGTGTGTTTGGGGAAGATTTTCTTTCCAAGTGTTTTAATTGCAGAGCTTCCCCTTGTCAGAACTTGAATCACATGTACTGCATGTAGGGAGACAGTAGTGTGCTGTGAAGGAAAACCTCTCAGCCTGCACAGCCAGTGCTGATGTTGAGCTGCTTTCCAGGTTGACTTCTTGTTCATGGAAGCTTATAGCAGTGTTAATTTGTATTATTTGTTAAATTCCTGCCCCACCCCCTGCTTTGCTATAAAGTTAACTTTCAACAAGTGTCATATCTAAAATTGTACTTTCTTTCTTCAGCGGCATTCAAATGCTTCCCAGTCCCTTTGTGAAATTGTTCGCCTGAGCAGAGACCAGATGTTACAAGTTCAGAACAGTACAGAACCAGACCCCCTGCTTGCCACTCTAGAAAAGTATGTTTAAAACTCTGTTCTCCTTTTTCTCATTGGTGCTGTTTGATGTGTTACCTCAAGAGTGACTGGTAAGTGAAGTGTTCTTCCTATTGGAATTGTGTCCTGAAAACGCCCATGGTGATAAGAGGCAGGAAGCCTGTTTCTCGTACAGCATTTGTGATACACAGCAGAAACCTACAGGGGATGAAGGTGAACTTTTATGTGTAGACCTTGAACTTGTTAAATGGGTAACATGGAAGTCCACAGAGCCACCCTAAAATATGGTGGCATAACTGTAGTCAGAATCTCCAAGGGGCTTTTGATGAAGAATAGTCTTGTGTACATATGGATTTGACCCATTTTAATTGGCAGTTTCTTTTGAAGATGTTACTAGGGTTTGCTGGCTTTGTGGCTGACCAGGGGCAACCTGAACACTTACTTATTCAGGTTGAAGGGAAGACACCTCAGGATTGGGGTGGTTTATTTTTATTTATTTATTTATTTTTTTTGGTAGTCACAAATTCTCTGAAAGAATGTTTACTGTCAACTTGGGCAGGCACTTGGCCTGCATCCAAACAGCCAATAGTTATTTTAATAGAGAAGAATCACATTTCCCCATCTTCGGTGAATAACTGGAATAAGTACACGCAGTTAGCATTAAGTATCAAAAGCAATCTCACTTCAGTTCACTGCTATTGGTTTTTTAAATGATTCTCTCAGTCCTTGTTGAGTCCTCTTACATAGGGAAACTCTTCTGCATGTTTTGGCTTACTACATGTAATGCCCCTTTGCCAAATAAAACATTGGTGTGTGTTTGCTATTCCCCTGGTAAGTGTGAGACAGGCAAGGAACAAATTAGAGATGAGCTAGCTTGTTTAAAACTGCCTTGTGAGAAGGAAGGTTGTGTGTTGCCAGCATGTCTTACAGAGTGGTAGGGATTCAATGAATTTCCTGAAGTGGCCAAACTGGAAGCAGTTATCAGCTGCCATGTAAAATAGCATTTTACCTGTTCTGTTTTAGCAATTCTTGGCATTTTGGCATAGGTACTTTTTGTTTTCTTCTGTTTGTTGTGAACCCATGGGTGCTTTACCACTGAGCTACATCTCCAAACCTTATTTATTTATTTACTTATTTATTTTTGAGACAGGGTCTTACTGAGTTGCCCTGGCTGGCCTCAAACTTGCAGTTTTCCTGCCTCATCCCCCCAGGTAGCCAGGATTACATATGTCCACCATTGGGCTTGGCCATATATATGTGCTCCTTTTAAACATACAACACCTTCCACATCCAAATATTTAATGTAGCATTCATTAGATGGAACCTTGTAAAAGTTCCATTTGGGTTGGTTAAAAATGTCAAATATCAGCAATTTCATATGGTATACTATGTTGCTGTCCAATAGAAATAAAAGCCACATATAATTTCAATGTTTTTGTACCAAAGTCTTGAAATCATGTCAAATTAGATGAGTTCCATTTTGAGTATCACTTGGTGGCCACATAGTACGTGGCTTGTGCAGTGTCAGCCCAAACAATGGACAGTTCAATAGTGATCTGATTTCCTCAGGCCACCACAGCCCTCCATCCCCACAGCTTTATTTGAACCAAATGTGTGAGCTGTAGAGCCAGCAGGGACCATCTTTCATAGTGCTTCCCACAGTCTCATAGGGAATGAGAACCAAACCTGCAAACACCTGGCATGCTCCCACATTGTGGTGGTTCTTTTATTGTCCATTGATTGTGAAAATACAATGACAGACTTCTGTGAGTTTAGAAAATCTTTATTAATCATAGTAGCATCCATATATATTTAGTAAATACATCATATAATAATGTATAATATCTGTATTTAATAATGTAGTTATTACATAATAATGATGATTTTAAGCCAATATTCTGGCAATATATAATACACAAATAAATTGCCATATTCTGTATTACAATGGCCAAGAGCCCACAGATGGGGTACTGTTCATATGTAACTATGTGTGTGAATGTAAGTTTGCACTCAGGGATGAGTTTGAAATGAGCTGAGGATAAAGAGAATGGTAAAGGATGTGGTAAGTGGATTGAAGTGTTTAGTAATCGATATTTAGCCTGGGAGGCAGCCTGGGCAATGGAGTACGTTTCATTTAGTAGCTCTGGAAAATTTTGGAGTTCAAATATTCTTCATATAAACAGTTATTTTAGAATTGGACTATGTATGTCTTTATCCCATTTTAACCAATTTATTTTTACAAAAGTGGACCTTTTCTATGGCCACCTGTATAAAAGACAGAAACCAAGATGAGCCATTTCCCACAGACAGGGGTAAAGAACCTAAGTGGCTTCTTACATAAATTACTGATGCTCCAGCCAGTAAATCCTGTCTTTTAAAGCAGGAAAGTGAATATATTCTCACATGTAAATAAATGCCTTTTTATCTAAAGAGTATGAAGGCATTTCTTTTACCCTATTTGATAAGCTTAGTCCTTCCGAGTGTATGATTTCCTGTGTATTTGATGATACTTGGATCTTTAGGCAAGACTCCGAATATGCTTGCTGTTGTTTTTTCCATCAGCAATTCTTTCATGGAGATGGCAGATTTCCAATTTGATGTAGCCATGAAATGCTCAGGCCGTTTAGCCTTTAACTTTAGGTCTCAGCAGTATGGACGTGTGGCGTTGCTCTCTAATAGAAAGAGTGCTCTTGCTGTTGATGAGGAGAAGGTGGACAGGTACAGGTGTGTGCTGCAGGACCCTCCACCTGGAGTGAGACCACCATTTTAAGAATGCACATGTCTACTGGAGAAGGCATTCTATTTACCAGAGCACAGTTCCCGACCGTGTTTATTCTGTAGACTTCAGTGTCTTGTGTGACATTCACAGTATGCTTCTGATCAGTGCTGGTCTGCGAGTGTGAATCTGAAGTTGACTTCCTGCAAGGGAATCCTCTGAAATTACATTAGATGCTAGTTTTATTTGCTTCTCCCAAATAGAGATTCTTTCTTACTTGCTGCCCTAGTCTGGAAAGAGATGGTTAGTGGAACTGATGTGCAGCACGGTGAGCACAACTATACCTTGGGATGACTAGCAGCTTTGCCAGATGAGCAACCAGGGGCAACCCAGCTATGTGGCACATTATGAGGGAGCTCCTTTTCTTAATTCACATAGATTTGGAAAATTACTGAGATATTAGGAAGTGGTAGTTTTCTTGGAGAATGTCCATTATAAATTGAAGTACCCTTGTGTCTTCCGTTACCTGTGATCTTAAATATTTGAGAGAGAAGTGTAATGGGAAGAGCCTGCAGAGAATGCTTTTGGGTCAATAGGTTACCAAATTTTAACTGTGGAGTAAAAGGCAGTGATTGATGTTCTTTTTTACCTGTTTTAGAGCTTTCTTAATTACTATTTTTATTACCTTTTTTAATACCTTTGTGGGAAAACATTTATGGCTTCTAATTTTCTGTTTCAAAAAGTGTCCCTCCTTTTGTGGAGGTGAGGAGTTGTCTTTTTACCTACCTCAGCTGTCACCCACCACTACCCTGGTCTGAACTGGAGGTAACTTCCAGCCTTGAAATACTTGTTGGTCAGAAGAAGGTTACCAGAGTCACACAGGGCCCAGATTATTTTGCTGAGGGAATCGGGTAGGAATCAGTAGCTATGAGAGTTGTATTTCTAATCTTGCCTCACTTAATAAATATCTTAAAGTAAGTTATGTGAAACAGCGATGCCCACATGCAGTGAGTCCTTCCTGAGCTGTTGTGTGACATGATGTTGCAGTCAGTGCATGACTGTTGATTTGTTTCCTTAGGCAAGAAACCATCGAGCAGCTTCTATCAAATATTTTCCACAAGGAGAAAAACGAGTCAGCCATAGTCAGTGCAATCCAGATTCTGCTGACTTTGCTTGAGACACGGCGACCGACGTAAGCTTTCCTTTTATCATGTGAAGTGATCCATGTTGTTTTACTTTCAGATTTTTTAAAAGCTAAGTTAAGGTCTTGTTAGATAAGCTACAGTAGCATGCTCTTAAGTATCAGGTGCTGAATCTTCTTCTGTTGTGTGAATGAAAGCAGTTACAGGAATGCTGTGTACTGTGGGGATGCAGTTGAAAAATGTGGTTTGATAAATACTATTTTTTAGCAGTATTTAGACTCTAGTTATTTGGGTTTTATAGTACTACTGAAATAAAAGCTGTTGTAGGCAAATAAACCACAGATAATGGTTCAAACACAGAGTAGCTTATTTCTTGCTCATGAAAATTGGAAGTGCATGGTTGCTGCAAGTGGCGATTCAGGGACTCTTGGCATTTCGTGATTCTTTCTGCAGATCCTAACTTTGGGTTGTTTGTTCTGGGTTTTACCTGTGAGGATGCTGCAGTTACCAAGGCTGTTTAAAATGAATGGACAGGTGGCTGAGGTTTTCAGGAAAGATTTCTGCTGAATATTTCACAATCAGGAATACAGTATGTTTTCCCCATGTGTAGCCTCCTGTCCCTGTACCAGTCATTAAGTGTGTGTCCTGTTATTCTTGACAGTTTTGTCCATTGCTCCTCTACTTTCTTTTTGTAATGATTTTCTAACTGCTCTTGAAGCAAGAGAACTTGAAAAGAAGGCATGTGTATGTACCTGTTCCAGGAATATGTGGTTTAGAGATTGGAATCTTCCCTGCCTCATTGCATGTATCCAGTGAACCAGGGGATGTGAAAAGACAATCTGCCCTCAGCACATGAAACCTTTAGCCTCCTAGGTTTTTATTTTCACTTTTTTTTCTTTTCCATCCTGGGGTGTGAACCCAGGGGTGTTTTACCACTCAGCCACATCCCTGTCCCTGTTATTTTTTGTTAGTTTGTTTATTTTGAGAACAGAGTCTTGCTGAATTGCCCAGGCTGGTCTGGAACTTGAGATCCTCCTGCCTTAGCCTCCCACGTAGCTGAAGTTACAGGTGTGTGTCATCATACCTAGCCTGTTTCCTATAATGAAATTTTGTTTCCTTCCACAATAGTGAAGACACCTTTACCAGCCCCTGCTTCCCAAGTTCCCGACGTCTTTGTTGGTTTGCTTAGTGTTTGGTCAGTAATAATGGGAAGTCAGTTTTGTGGCACTGCTTCAAGTGTGTGGTCATGTGGGGGTCATATCTGCAATTTTGCCTTTCTGTGTCTTGACTGGTAAATCATATTTTAAGTTATATAATCGACAATTTAAGTTTCATTAATCAAATGGTGCAAGACTGCCTTGCTGCTTATGCTTTAAGGCCGTCAGACCATCGCCATCAGTGGATTAACATGTCAGGTGGTCCTGTGAAGTTTATACAGACTACTATGACCTGAGAATGAAATAAATCTGAGGAAAAGCCTGAAGTTTTGCATAGGAAAGTGAGAAAAGACACATAATTGTACCACTTAAACAGAGCACAGAATACAAGAATAAAATAAAAAACAGAGGGAAATTTCTGACCAAAAGGAACTTTGGTCCTCACATGAGAAAGATTTACAAAATACCAAACAAGATCAAGTTTTAAAATACGACTCAAATCTTACCTTTTTCCTGATAAAATTTCTGAATCCCAGTGGAAAAGAAATAGTCTTACAAATGTCTGGATAAGGAAAATAGGCTACTTGTGAATCCGTTTGGTTGCCAGACCTCTCCTTTGTAAGCTGAATAAACACTGGCAGCCAAGGGCAGGGCTGTGAGCCTGAGGCATTCTGGTTATGTGAGGGCAGAAGAGGCATTTCACCCCCGTGGGAACTCAGTGTTCCATCTTCTGCTGTTCCTGGGGTACAGATACTTAAAGATGAACTTCATCAGAACCAAACAGAAAAATAAAAACATTGAGCTTAAGTTAGGGAAACATACTGAAAAGTTATGGTCAAGAACAGGTAGAACCAAGTACAGGAGTGCATGCCTAGCCACTTGGGAGGCTGAGGCAGGAGGATCACGAGTTCTCGGGCAGCCTTGGCAACTTAGCAAGACTCTGACTCAAATTAAAAAGGGCTAGGGCTGTTGCTCAATGGTAAAATGTTCCTGGGTTTAATCCCCAGTATCAGAAAAGAAAAAAGAAACAGGTAGAGGTGTGTAAATTAATATGATCATAAATTTAAATGTGAAGAATAAATAAATAATTGAAATAAGAAGTCACATGTTGAAAAAATAGAATAAATTCCAGGTTATTTGGACAAAACTCCAAATATAAGAAGAGGTAAGTACATATTACAGTTCAGATCTTAAACTGTGACAACTGAGGTATGTTTTCATACACAGTTTTTTCTTCATCTTGATAAAATTATAGTTCAGAGGGGATTTTTAAAATAAACATTGAAATAATAGATTATTTAACTCTTGGAGTATCTGAGAAGATCAGCAGAGTGAAGAAACCCTGGAAGGTAGGGATACCCACGTGATTCTACACACCTGCCATCCTGGCGAGAGGGGAGGGGCATAGGAGAGGGCAGAGCACAGAGAGTGAGAGCTCCCGAGGAGGTGCTGCCTTCCGCAGTGGGACAGCAGCCTTTGGGGAAAGGCACAGTTCCCTCTCCTCTCTAGCATTCTTCTCTCCTCTTGTCCCAGACTCCTAAGCCCCTGAAAAAAGGGAAACAGCCCCTTTAACTCTGAAGACAATAGAGACCAATAGAAGGAAGAGATGGGAGGCCAGGGCAGGGGCAGGGGGACTACCCCATGGGAGAGGCTAGAACGCATTCTGAGTCCAGACCCTTAGAGCTTCCCCACCTGGAGCGAGAGAACGATCACTAAGACTGAGGCCAACCCCTCCCCCAGATAGAAACACAGCATCACCCCTCCCTGTCCCTCTCCTCCAGGCCTCCAAGTATTAAGGAACAAGTAACAATAGTTCGTGACCATAGGGAAGGCTAGTGTGGGGAGGAGCCAGTTTAAAGGGAAGCAGGTGGAGCAGAGGTTGAGGAAAAGCTTGGCACACTGGCCCTAACCATAAATACAAAGTAATTTGAGACAAAATTGAAGTCTTTAGTGCACTGAAGGAAATCATAGTACAATAAAACTCAAACCTAGCTCAGCTGCCAACTAGATTGATTTAGTTACCCACTCTGACTCCTAAGAAAAAAGAGGTGAATCCATTCTTGTATAAATGCTGTGTGTCCCACACAGCATTTCTACTCTCCTATTCAGGGTGTCCATCTGTCAACCAAAAATTGTAAAATGAGAAGAATCCTAACAAAGTCTTCAAAATATTAATGCACCTCAACTCAAAAATGCTAGAACTGCCAGAAAATAATTTAATATGAATATGATCAACAAATTGAAGGCAGGTAGGAAGAGTGGACAATTTGCAAAGAGATGGGGATCTATAAACATGCTGGAAATGGAACCAACAGCACAAATTAAGAATGCCCAGGGCTTATTGATAAACTGTGATGTAACTGAGGAGAAAATCAGCATGGGACATCAGAAATGACCCATGATAAAATACAAAGAAACAAAAAAGACAGTTGCTGTGAGCTGAGTTGGCCCAGAAGTAATGACATGGCACCAGAAACAAACACAGCAAGTTTCCAAAGCTTGGTTTCTAATACTATTTTCGGTTGAAAGGAACCAGGACTCCTTGGATAAATGACTGTGACTGGACAGGAAATGTACAGGATGAGTCTGGAATATCGTATAGCTACAGGAGATAAGGAAGTGCCCAAACACACACTGCTCCGGATAGCTGAAGCTGAAATAATTTGTAAAATAAAATTAAGTAGTATTGTATTACAGCTGAAATTATAAAATAACCTATCCATAATGATCAAATAAATAAATGAGAAGAGACAAATCTCTCATATAGAAGATTTCCAAGTAGATTTTATATGTACTCCATCCTCAGGAGTTAGAACGTAACTCCCAACTCTTAAGTGTGGGTTGCATGTAGTAACTTTCAAAGGAGTGTAGTGTGGAAAAGAATAAAAAGAGAAATTTCTCATTAGAGAAATCTTGACAGACTGCCTGAGACAGGTAATCAGTCAACAGCAGTGTTATGTCATGTTGGCAGTGCATGCCCTTGGTAGGATGCACTGAAGATGTCTTTCTACCCTGTGGTCTTCCTCTCAAAGGCCTTGACCATCAGAAAGTATCAGAACATCCTAATGGAGAGACATTCTGCAGACTATCTGAACAGTACACAGCTATCAAAATATTCAAAAAGCAAGAGGCTGTCACAGCTAAGAAGAGTAAAGGAGATAAACAACTAAATATGATATATCCTGGGATTCTGGAATGGATAAAAAGACATTAGGGGAAAACTTAAAATCTGAATAAAGTATGGATTTTATGTATCAGTATTGATTTGTGAATTGTGATAAATATACAATGCTAATATAAGGTGTTAATATAGAAAATTGGGTGTGGGTATGTGGGAACTGTACTGTTCATACTTTTTATGTATATCTAAAATTATTCTAATGAAGTTGATGGAACATTTAGACAGAAAATCTTAAAGAGTACAGAAGATTTGGACGACACTAGCAATTAACTCAGGCTGATTGACACCTAGAATACTCCCCAGCAAGAGCAGAATGCATATTCCTTTCAAGTCACATGGAACTTTCACTGAGTGTCTTTGTTAAGTTGGGCTGCTTTTACAAATTACGTAGACTGGGCAGCTTAACAGAGTCTGAAGGCTGAGAAGTTCAATATCAAGACATTGGCAGATCCAGTGGTTGGTTACTAAGGACCTACTCTCTGGGTTGCAGATGGCTACCTTCTTACTGCATCTTCACAGAGAGAAAGGCAATCCACTCTGGTTTCTCTTTGTGAAGGCCCCACCTTCATGGCCTAATTACACCTCCCGAAGGCCCCACTTTCTTACACCCTCATCCTGGAAGTTAGAATTTCAACATAAGAATTTTGAGAACACACAAACATTCAACTGATAACTTGGAGATAGTGTCAGTTTTCAGCTGTGAGACAAATTTGAAGTAATAAAAATCATGCAATATATATATCTAGATCATAATGCTTTTCAAGTATGAATCAATAAAAATGATTTCTGAATTAACCTCAAATATTTATAAATGGAATTATACACTGCTGAATAATCTAGACGTCATAGAAGAAATGACAAGGAAGAAAATATTATTGAATACTTGATATGGAAACAAAATATACCAAGCTTGTAGTAAGCAGTAAACTGCAATAGAGGGACATTTACAGCATTAAATAGTTACATTAGATAAAAAGAAAGAGTGTGTCAGTAATTAAGCTCTCCCCTTAAGAAACTAAATAACAGACTGGATATGGTGGCTGGTTGGTGTAATCCCTGTGACTTCCGAGGCTGGGGCAGGAATAGTGCAAGTTTGAGGCCAGCCTCAGACTTGAAGACTGCCTTAAAATAAAAAAATTTAAAAAGTACTAGAAATGTAGCTCAGTGGTAGAGTGCCCCTGGGTTCAATCCTTAGTACCCCCTTCAAAACAAACAAAAAACCCCAATGAACAAGAAAGAACAAATTAAACACAGAACAAATAATAAAACTTAAGAGTAAAAAATCAATGAAATTATAACTCAGTGAGACCTTGTCTTCAGATAAAATAAAAAGGTCCGGAGATGTAGCTTAGTGATAGAACATCCCTGAATTTAATCCCCAGCTCTGTGAGTTGGGGAGAGAGTGGGGTGTAGGGAACTGTGAAATAAGAAGAGAAAATTAATGAAATCAAAAGGTAGTTCTTGAAAAGATCAGTGATTGATAAACCTTTAACTAGATTGACTAAGAAAAAAGTATAAAAGATACAAATTACAAAAACAAAAAAGAACAGAATGAAAGAGGGCCACCACTGTTCCTGTGGATGTTAATAATAGCAGCTCATTAAATAAATTGAACAATTTAGTAAAGGGAGTAATTTAACTTCCTTAAAGAAAAAAAAAATGCCAAAAATCATTTGCATGTTGCACACTATGTAAAGGTTAAATTGAAATAGATCGTAGAACTAAACGATCCTGCAATTATAGAAGTTCCATGAGGAAAGAGAAGAAACTCCTGTCAGGCAAACTTTTCTTACATGTATCACCAAAAAAGAAACGGTGGTATGAAAAGTCCCATATCCATTGTAGAAACTGAATTCATTCTTCAAACCTTCAACAGCAAATTTTCTACCCACCTAGAAATCCTCCATTGATGAGTTCTAACAGTCTAACAGTGTATTGGAAGTATGATACATCATGATCACCTGCAGTTTATCTTGGGAATGCAAGGCTCTTTTGTCCTTCAAAAATCCATCAACAAACTAATGGAACTGACACACCCCTCTATGAGAACTCCATTGATAGGATAATTCTTTATATAAATATATTTTTTTCTAGTTGTTAATGAAGCTTTATTTTATTCATTTACTTACATGTGGTGCTGAGAATTGAACCCAATGCCTCACACCTGCTAGGTAAGCGCTCTACCACTGAGCCACAACCCCAGTCCAATAGCATAATCTGTAATGGTCAAAGACTGAAAGGTTTTTCCCTCAATGGAGGTCAGAGCTAGAAGAGTCACCGCTGGAGTGCCTGCTTACCTCCTTGCAGGAGACCTAGCCAGTGCAGAAGGCCAGAGAGGATACTCATCCAGATTGGAAGAGATAGTATAAAACTGTCACAGGTGTTGTCTTCTAAAAAATCCTGACGACTGTCCTAAAACAAAATCCTCTTAGATCTAACAAGTATATTTAACAAGATTGCAGGTTACAAAGTCAATATTAAAAATGTAATTTTATTTCTATGTACTAGCAATGAATAATTGGAATGTGAAATTTTAAAAAAAATGGAACTCAAACATTTTTAAAATGTACATATGTTTTAATGCTGAAAATGGTAACACTGATGAAATCAGAACTGACATAAATGGAAATACTGTGTATTAAAACATTCAACATTAGATGTCATTTCTCTCCAAACTGATTTGTAGATTCAGAGCTGTTCCAATCCAAATCTAAATGAGGATTTTTTAAATAGAAATCAAGCTAATTTTAAAATTTATGTGGAGATCCAAAGGAAATACAGTAGCCACTAAACAATTTTGCAAGAAAAAGACCAAATTGGAAGGCTTATACTCTGACTTCAGGGATTATTGTAAAGCCAGAGTAATCTCAGGACCCGTTGGTAAAAGAATAGACACACAGACCACTGAAACAGAACCTGTAGTGCAGAAGGGACCTGCACATGTGGGATTTGTGACAGATGGGGAGGTAGTTCAATGGAGAAAAGGTGTTATTTTCTGGAGAAAAGGTGGTATTTTCAACAGGTGTTCATGGAACTACTGTACATCCATGTACAAAAAGACTGGACCTCTGTAGGTACCTTGTGGATTATGAAAAATTAACTCAAAGTGGATTCTAGAATTAAACATTAATGCTGAAGCTATTAAAGTTCCAGAAGAGAAAACAAGAGAAAAATCTATGTAAGAAAAGTTGGGCTGGAGGTATAGCTCAGTTGTAGAGCTTATTAGGCATGCACAGGGCCCTGGGTTCATTCTCCAGCATTACAAAAAGAAAAAAAATGATAGCTCAGTCTACATTTTAAAAATACAATTTTGCTGTTAGAGAAGTAAGACAGGTTGCCAGAAAATAATTACAAAGCAGTTATGTGAGAAAGAATTTACATTTAAAATGATAAAGCGTGCATACACACACACACACACACACACACACACACCTTGAATAACAAGAAAACAACCCAATTTTAAGGTCAAAAGATTTCAGCAGAACCCCAGGGATTCAGGAGGCTGAGGCGGGAGGATCCACAAGAGCAGCCCCAGCAATTTAATGAAACCTATCCCAAAAGAACAGGGCTGGGAATGTAACTCAGTGGTAGAGCACTCCTGGATTTCATCCCCAGTACCCCCCACCAAAAAAATAAAGAGTAGATAGCTAAAGAATAAAAGGCATATTTATATGTATATAAATAAATACATGAAAATTGACCAACATCACTTGTCATTAATGAGATTCAAGTTAAAACACATTGGGATACAACTACATACCCTTTGAAGGACCCATATTTGTTTGCTGTGGCTGTAAACAAATGCCCCATACTTTGTGACTTTTTAGCAACAATTTCTTCTCTCACAGTTCTGAATGCCAAAAGTCAGGATCAGGGTTGAGCAGGGATACATCCCCTGGCGGTGCTGAGGGAGAGCCAGTCCTTGCCTCTTCCTTCTTCTAGTGACTCTTGGCACTGCATGGCCTCTGGCTATTGCTCTGCCTTGTCTTCATATTGCCTTCTCTGGATGGACACTTGGGATGGCATTTAATCCCCTTGCATAATCCAGTACACTGTCATCTCAAGAGCCTCCATTAATTACCTCTTCAAAGGCCTTTTTCCTAGGAAGGTGGCGTTCATAGGCTCTGACAGTTAGAATGTGGACAGTGCTCAGTTCTGGTAACACTGGAACAATTGGAGTCTCACATGTCATTTTTGGACCTGCAGAGTGATACAGCCACTTTGTAAAGTATGTGCCATTTCCTGTAGACGGACATATTACAATATGTTACCCACATACCTCCTGCGTGTTAAAATGCACCACTGTTATAATGAAAAGCCAGCAAGCGTGAGACCAGTGTAAGTGTTGTAAGAGCACCACAGACACCGACGATAGCGTGTAGGTCAGGGCTGGTGCATACATCAATGCTCACTAAGTATTCACTAGTTGAATGAATAAAACTTAAATGAATGATTAAGGAATAGTATGTAGCTTAATATGTCTCTTTTATATAAGTGAGAGAGACCAGTTTGTTCTAGAAACATGGCTAAGAAAATGGAAGGAAAACAAACTTGCCTGTTCCTGTTATTTTATACAAAAGTAAATTTAGAAGAAAAAATATTCACAGAATTATGGGCATGACCCTAGCTAGAGACTATAATGAAAGCTATATTTGGCTATATTAATTATTAAACCCTTACACATTAAAAAATAACAGTAATAAAAATCAGAGGTCTTCTCTGTTCCCTCCTTCCTAATAGTTGAGGTTCAGAAGCTGTTCCACATGGCTCTCAGGCTAAGAACAGCTCACCCTGGGTCCTTTCCCTGCGGTAGTCGTAGCAGCAGGTGTGCCCTGGGTGGTGGCTGTGTCCTAGGTAGTGCTCTCAACCCTTTGGTTCCAATGCTTCTCGTAGTGGTCCCAGGAGAGATGCTCTGGCATGATCCCATTTTCCACATTTTACAGAATAACTGGTAAGTGAAGAGGTGAACTTGAGCTCAGGCTGTCTGGCTGCAGCAGTGACATTGTTAACCGCTGTTTTGCACTGCTGCGGAGTTGGCACGCCACTTTCTGGTCTACCTTTTTATTTGAACTTCACACTCTCACTTGCAGACCCTCCTTCTGCTGTCCTCCCTCCCCTCAAGGGACTCTGTTCTTGTGTTCACTTAAACCCGTTGGGAATTTGGAGTTTCATTCCATTTCTAGTTGTTTTCATATAAGGAGAGGGCTGTAATGCTTGTAGGTTGATTTTTCATGTAGAGGAACAATTTAAACCTTTCCAGTAAAACAATGTTGATTACCCAGCATGACTAAGAAACAGGTACAGGCCTGTTTATTACTAACATCTCAAACTGGTGGGCAATATGATGTCCTGTACATTTCAGGGATCAGATTGCTGTTTGCTTTCCAGATTTTCTTGTCAGAGACATGCTATCAATGTAATAATCATAGGAGTTGCGAGATTTAGGAGAATATGGAGAAATCACATCTATTTCTCACTGGATACGGTAGCTCTTTTTGGGTTTCAGGTCACATCGGCTGATCCTCATCAAAGTTTTAATACACCCTCTTTTATTTTATTGCGCTTTTTGTCCCTTCTCATAGCCTGAGATGTTGATGTCATCATTATGTAATTATGTAGTCAATAAGTGTTTGCCTACATGGGTATAGGGAGCACCTTGAAAGATCTATCCTGAAATTGTAATAACTAAGGTAACCTTGCTTTGTTTCAAGATTTGAAGGCCATATAGAGATCTGCCCACCAGGCATGAGTCATTCAGCTTGTTCAGTCAACAAGAGTGTTCTAGAAGCCATCAGAGGAAGACTCGGATCTTTTCATGAACTCCTGCTTGAGCCACCCAAGGTAGGCGAGCCATCCTGAGCCTGACTGGCCAGCTAGCAGTTGTGTCATTGCAAAGTGTGCGCCCTGGGAGTCACAGGACCAGCTGTCGTCAGCACATGCAAGATAGGTTCACAGGTGTGCTGGTCCTTCTGCTCCCAAACTCATTGTAAATTGGCTCTTACTACTTTACTTACTAAATTGGTGATTGAGGTAGAATTTGAATTAAAGACTTGTCTGCTTAGGAAACAGATTTTTTGTTCTTTCTGTCTATAAATTTTTGGATCCTTATATGCCAATACAATAAGCAGTTTTCTTCTTGTAGCATGTTCTTTTCACAAGTTAATTTTTTAGGCTCTGATCTTTGAATTACATTTTCTTGTTAAGAATGGAGACAGTTGTGAACAAATGAATTAAGAAATAGGAGGTTGAAGTTTCATTGTACAGCATGGAAAGTGTAGGACCTGGGTGTGACGTTTTCAGGAAGGGCCCCTGTGTGTGCAAGTCTAAGAGTGTGGACACAGTGGAAGCCTGCAAAGGAGGGCATCAGCAGTGTGTGGGTGGCCTTCCAGAACACCCGTGGAGAGCTGTGGCAGGGTTCTGCAGGCTGAGTGGTGTTCATCCGTTCATATGGAGTGGGCCACAGGTTTAGAGTAGGGTAAGAGACACTCACTTCTGAACTCAGTTGGGCTCTTCTGTTTGTGAGAGTCCTGCTTCTGCACCGGTTCTCCCACATTCCTCCTTCCTTTTGCCCTGTGTATTTGGATCCACTGTCCTATGTAGCGTGTATCTCTGTGACAATCTTCTATATGGGTTATTGCAACTTTAGGATACTAGCTAGTAGGATACTCACTTCATCAAGGGGATGATTTCTGTTAAACTATTTGGAGGAAGGGGAAGCACAGAATAAGTTGTGTCCATACCCTTTAGTCCAGCATCCTGGTTCTTTTCAGATGTTCTCTGGTGCTATCATTGAACAGATAGGAGTTCCCCTTTGGCACTTAAACAGTGGCATCCTGCCGGGCCCTTTCAGCCATAGCGTCACGTCTGCATTCAGCCTGTTTTGGGTGTGGACCATAGTGTGGGCACTCACTCTTGTGGAAAGTGCTTCTGTTGGTGCTTGAGCATCAGTGGCATCCCTCATGTCAGTCCTAGGAACAAGAAAAGGAGGGTAGTGAAAGAAGAATGGTTTAGGAGAGGAGAACATACAAATGGAAGGATGGAGAAGGAACAGAGAGGAGAGGTATGTGGTGAAGGACCTGGCCAGTTTCCTGTGTGGTCCCCAGCTTCTCCCTCGGTGGACAAGTAGACAGCATTGGATGGTTCTTGGCCCAGATTCAAGACTGAGGTGCATCGTGTTGGGACTTCTCGTTTACTCCAGGTTTGAGCAGCTGACCTGGTTTTGTTATATGATGATGAGTGTGAGCAGTCTACGAAGGTTTTGCTTTCATCATTGTTGTGAGCACATAGTGCTGGGGACTAAACCCACTGTCTCACACATGCTAGGGAAGGATTCCACTGCTGACCTGCACTCAACCACGGTGAAGCTTTGTTAGTTAACCTTACCATCCCACTAGGCCTCAGGAGAAGGGAGTGAGGCATCTACTGGTGTTGATGGACCTTCTGAAAGGGCAAGCATGGCTGCCAGGGTATAATTTGTCACTCTTCCTGTCAGACTTCTGAAATTCTGCAACATTCTGCTTCTGTTCTTTTTTTTGGGGGGGGGGGGGGGGGGGGGGTTGGGCAGAATATAGATGGACAGTATGCCTTTAGTTTATTTGTTTTTATGTGGTGCTAAGGATCAAACCCAGGGCCTCACACATGCTAGGCAAGCACTCTGCCACTGAGCTACAGCCCCAGCTCCTGATGCTCCGTCTTTAGTAATTTCAAACTGTAGAAATCCCTTTGATGAACAGGAACAGGTTTAGATTGGTCATCTTTCTGAATTATGATACAGAGGCATGTATTTTTATCATGAATTTGGTACCAACTGAGGACTGTGTTCCAAAAACACTTGTCAGCTCTTTTTAGTTACTAGATTTCTAGTCAAAATCTGAAATACTCTAGTTTTGTTTTTGTTTGGTTTATGTGTTTTCTGCTCATGACAGTTTGGAATGTTGGTAGGGGTACACTTGATTTCTTATAAATTTATAGTTCAGGGAAATTGCTTGATTGTTTCATCATCTGGTAAAGCTATGAACAGCAACTTATTTTCTTCTAAGCATAGAATTCAGTTTGAATTGTTTGTGGGGTTAGTTAACCTATGTGTGTCTCAGCATATACACCTTTTGCTTGTTTGTTTCTTAAACTGAATTTGATTGGAAACCTTTTCTTCCTCAGAAAAGTGTGATGAAGACCACCTGGGGTGTACTGGATCCTCCCGTAGGGAACACTCGGCTGAATGTGATTAGGTTGATTTCTAGCCTGCTGCAAACCAATACCAGCAGTATAAATGGGGACCTTATGGAACTGAACAGCATTGGAGTCATATTGGTGAGATTCTCCCTCACTGAGATTTGAATTTCTCTGAAGTTCATGGATATATAACTCAATATTACAAATTGACACTATATGTCAATGACTTTCTTGGTCATATCATAAATTTTGGATGCTGCTAATTGTTAAAGAGTCACTTGTTGTGTTTAAAGAACTGTATGATAGAGCCTTTCAAAGATAGCTAGTAGACAGGCCTTCCCCCAGAAGCCTGGTCTCACACACACCATTCCCGAGAACTGTAGCATTGGTTTCTTTTCAAAATTTGCAAAATAATGAGCCTCCATCTTCTTTACATTAGGATATATCTCATGGATCCGAGGCCATAAGGGCTTTTTAGCTTGAAACAGCTGTTAATCTGCTTATTAGTGGAAAGGAGGAGGAAAACCTCAGGAGTGATCTGGGCATTCCCCAAGGCCATGGTTTGAGCTTAGAATGCACAGCCCAGCTCCAGAGACCGTGTATGTAGTGTCCATTCTGCCACCCACAGCGCAGGAGTCATAACAGTTAACACTTGGCAGGTTTCACAAGGCATCTGCTTTTAGCATACATTTAGCAGATCTGAGGGGATGTTCCAAAGGAGGTATTTGCTCAATATAAGATTGGCATGATAACATGTACCTTATTATACTTCCTTATGCTACTGGGTATAAAGCTCCTGAATGTGAGAGTATCTTTTTCAGATCATGCCCAGAGAGGGCATACCTTCTGTGGGTACTGAGTGGTAAAGCCAAAGCTGAAGTCACCCAGTGGCAAGCCCATACAGGCCATCAGCCATGCCACTGTACTTCCTAGGGCCACTGAGATGTTTTTGGTTTCATTTTGGGAGCTGATTAAGTAACATATTATTCTGCAGCATAGAAAGTAGGAAATATTTGGGAAAAGAGATGAAAATTTAGAGGATTTCAGTTTGGTAGCATAGTCATTGCCCCCTGGGTTCATGGTTCTTTGCCCTTCCTTCTGATGGTATATAAACCTTAGGCTCTCCCTCAAGTCGTTGGTCACTAGTCTTTAATCTTACTGATGAATATGTACAACCGTTGTTAGGTTATCCTTAATTTTTAGAGCTTTTGAATGGTGATAAATCTGAATAAGACTTCCAGATGAGTCATTAAGCCTTATGTTTTCATATGGAGATAATTGGATTCAGCCATATTGTAAATACATTTTGTGTTTGTAGAAATTGTCTGTGACATTTTTGCCTTTTCTGATACTAATATCAAGGGTAATTTGGAAAACCCTGTGGTTCTGGGAGAATCACATGCCATCACCTCAGTTTTGCTGCAGTTCTGGGAGTTAACACAAGCAAGAAATGGTTATTCTTTGTTAGATTACAAGTACTCTTAAAATGGGAACCATGTTTTTGTCTGCCTCTGTCTCCCATATTATACTTGGCACAGTACCCTGCACAAAGGCACCAATAAATACTTGTTGGATCAAAATAAAATTCTTACAAATCTCTGAAAATTTGCTGAACTTATATTTGCATTAGTTGCTTTGAAAACAAAGATACTTCTTTCTCTGAGAAATTTACTACTGTCTTTTCTTCTTATACTTACTGTTGGTTTCTATTGAATCCCATGCAAATTCTGGCATGTTGCATGAAAGAAGATGTTGTTTAGGCTATTGAGTGGCATTTCAAACCACTAGAAAACAAACTCGTCCTGTTTTTTTAATTGAACTGAGGAGCACCATTTTTCCTTTAATAAATCACTATTCTGTAAAGATATTAAAGAGGTGGTTTAAACATTGAGGAAACTAAAGAAAATACTGTTTTTATTTTGTAGGACATGTTCTTCAAATATACATGGAATAACTTTTTGCATACACAAGTGGAAATTTGTATTGCACTGATTCTTGCCAGTCCTTTTGAAAACACAGAAGACGGCACAATTACTGATCAGGACTCCACTTGTGACAATTTGTTATTGAAACACGTGAGCTTATTTGGTTTTCTTATGCTTCCACTGTCTCCTCCTTATAGCACTTTTCCACTTCAGTATGTAACAAATTGAGATTTCAGAACAGATTTCAGAGTCCTAAAATTTTACTGTCATGTGTTCGTTCACTTCTAATAAATGATTGTACAGGTCAAATTCTGGATAAAAATTCATTGAATGAACTTTTAAGAAAAAAAAATCTAAGTTGGCCTGTTTGATTGGTAAAATTGAGTCTTTAAAATACATCCTTTGGAGCTGGGTGTGGTGGCACATGCCTATAATCCCAGCAGCTTGAGAGGCTGAGGCAGAAGTATCACGAGTTCAAAGCCAGCCTCAGCAACTTAGCAAGACCCTGTCTCAAAATAAAATATCTTTTAAAAAGGGGCTAGCAATGTTGCTCAGTGGTTAAGAGCCCCTGGATTCAATCCCCAGTACCAAAATCAATCAATCAATAAAATATTATGTATATATTATATTCAACATATATTTAACATATATAAATATATGTGTGGGGGGGTGTTTTATGTTCATCCATTGTCCATCCTTTGAAGATTAAAAGAACCATAGAAATTTAAATACTTCAGAGAACATCTTAACAATTCTTTGGCATACCAGAGTTTGATTTCTGGTGCTGAACACAGGACTGAAAGTTTGGAGAGGCAAGTCCTATGTGATGTTGAGGGATGATTTTACTAGTTAGTTTTCAGATTTCTTCTGACGTTCTGTGGTTTCATGAAATTTTCCAGCTCACCCTTGGTTTATTGTCAGACCCAGAAGTTAGGAAAGACTAGCCTGAAGTTGCCAAGTAATGGGCAGTTGGAATGCCATCTGAATGAAACTGGCCTTGCACATCCAGTGATACAGCCCACAACAGCTGTTATTGACTTGCAGGACTCTGACAAGACATGCCTGTTTTTAATATCAGTACAAGAACGTTCGTGCATATGGAAGTCTGAGTAGCTTGCATTTTTTAAAAGTACACATATTGGTTTAGATTGAGTTAGGTTCTTGCCAAACAATACTTTTTATTCTGTTTTAATTTTGGTCAGACTCTGTATTCTTGACCAAATTGTCCAAGCTACCATATCCTTCTTGGCTTTGCCTCAGGTCACAGGGTTTGCTCATTTGTGACAGCCCTGAGGCAGTGAGTGTCCCAGTACACATTCTTTGGGGCATGGTCCTGTTGACTTCTGCAATATTCTGAGGGTCTAGGGCAAACTTGTCACCTGGTTGCATGTGGGTTGACCAGTCACCTATAAAACTTGCTGCCCACACACACCCCTATCTGTCCTGCTGGTGCACTGCTTGACTGTGAAGTTTTGATGTTTTGACAGTTAGGTAAATGCTAACTAGATTATTATTATTATTATTATTATTTTTAGCTTTTCCAAAAATGCCAATTAATAGAACGAATACTTGAAGCCTGGGAAATGAATGAGAAGAAACAGTAAGTAAAATCTTTTCAAAAAGGATTCAGTTTGATTTAGAATTTGAAGAAAATGCCGCCCCGCCCCCATACCCTGCCTCCTTAGAGAAATAACTTACATTGTAACAGATGCATGTCTATATGTTTTGATTCCCCTCCCCCACTCCCCTCCTGTGTTGCCTTTGGAATCCCCAGGCCTATTCAGAAGTCTGTTTTTCTGAGAATATGGTGTAATTGAATAACAAGGAGTCATGAATTCAAGTCCTCCTTGATGATTGTTAGCTGAGCATATTTGTTTTGCTCACCCCTATTCATCACATTCTCAGTGTAGATTTGAGCCCCTGGGTACATGAAACTAAAGGGCAGAAATTGTTTAATATTTTTTCCTAGAAAATTTGTAGCTAATTGACAGGCTATGTGAAATATTAGTTGATATGTGTAAGCAGTCCTGTCATAGGACTGGCATAGTGGCTGTGTCTGTAGCAGGCATTCCTCTGACACCTTGGGAGCTCTGAAGCAGCACAGGGCAGGTTTGTGAAACCCTCTCAGATATGCTTCATATGGGTGTGTGCGTGTGTGTTGATTTTTACAAATAGTTGTACATATTAATGGATAGTATGTGATTATTTGCATATCTGTGTGAAGATCCAATCAGTGATAATCAGCATTTATATAATGCTGGGAACCTCAAACTCCATCTCTTCTGGTTGTTTTGAGATTTGTGGCAAGTTAAAGTTACCCCACTGTGCTGTAGCACACCAGGGTTCACTCTCCGCCCTCTTCCTGTTCCCCTTCCTGGCCTCTTATGACCACAGTTTGACTCTTGACTTGTTTGAGATAACTTTTTTAGCTCCCACGTGAATGAGAACATACAGTATTTGTCTTTCTGTGCCTGGCTTATTTTTCTTTTAAGATAATGACTCCAGTTCCATCCATATTGCCACAGATGACAGGATTTCATTCTTCTTATGACTGAATAGTATTCCATTGTGTGTGTATATATCATATTTTCTTTCTTCATTCGTTGAGGGACATCTTGGCTATTATACACCGAGCTCCAGTAAGTGTGGACGTGCAGGCCTCTCTTCCACAGCCTGATTTCATCTATTTTTATAGATTCCTGATAGTGAGATTGCTGAATCCTATGGTATTTCTACCTGTCATTTTTAAAGGACCCTCTCTACTGTTCTCCTAGTGGCTCCACTAATTTGTGTTCCTACCAGCTGCAGAAATACAGTTCCCCCTTCTCCTCATGATTGTTGGTGTTTATTTGTGTGTGTGTGTGTTTGACAGTAGCTCTCTCACTGGGGTGAGATAGTTTCTCCTTCTGATTTTGATTTGCATTTCCCTGGTGATTGGCAATGTTGAGGTCTGTTGAGAGATGTCTTTTGATATCATTTGCCCCACCCTACCCCTCTTTTTTTCCTAGTGCTGAGAATGGAACCCAGGGTTTTGAATATGCTAGGCAAGTAATCTGCCACTGAGTCACATCCCCAGGCCTATTTGCCCATTTTTAAATCAGATTATTTTGCTTCTGAGTTCCTTAAAAATAATCTAGATATTAATCACTTTTTGGATGTTTAGCTTGTAAATATTTTCTCCCATTCTGTCTCTTCACTCTGTTTATTCTTTGTTGTACAGAAGCTTCTTAGTTTGATATATCCCCTTTATCTTTTATTGCTTCTGTTACCACTTCGCAAGTCTTACCTAAAAGTTTTTTGCCCAGCCCAGTGTCTCAAAATGTTTCCCTTATGTTTTTTTCCTAGCACTTTTAGTTGCAGGTCTTGCATTTAGGTCTTTGGGTACATTTTTAGTTGATTTTAAGAAGAGTCTAATTTCATTCTTCTACATGTGAATCACCAACATCCCCAGCATCACTTTTTGAAGAGACGGTGCCTTTTTTCAGTCAGGTTTAGTTAGGTAAAATTTTCATGTGGCAAGATTCATCCTTTTCAGATGTATAGTCCTAAGAATTGTGGCTGTGGCATGAAGTCACATAACAATCACCATGGTCAAGACAGAATGTCCCCATCTCCCCAGAAAAGCTGTCTCATAGTCCTTTAAGGGCAATTCTCTCCAGGGAGTTTCTTGATGCATTATCTCTACTTAGATTTGTTTGTCTGTGGTCCCCCGGAGAGCTAGGTGCTTCATGGCAGATGTCAGCTGTACTTTGTGAAGTTAGATTTTTTTTTTTTTTTTTAATTAAGCATTTGTGTGCACTAACAGGGTTTTGATTTGACTCTATGTGGGAAATTGGCATTTAGTTTGTGCGGCAAGGGACTAGTGTGGGTAGACTTGAGAAACGTTTTTCCAAACAGAACTCTTTTGGGGGGGTCCTGTGTGTGACCCATTTGACATCCAACTCCATCTTAGCCCCTTTCCTTACCTTCCAGTCTCTCTTCACCTCCTCACTTAAGCACCTGAATATTCTGTGGACTCTGCTGTCCCTGTGAGCCTATCCTCTGAAGGCCATCTGAAAGTGTTGCCCCCACTGAGAGGTGTCCTGAAGCAGCTTTCCTGATGTTTCCTTACACCAGAGACTTGGAACACTTTGGAAACCCCAGGCCAAAGCCTTGCTGATGGGACTTTGGTCTCACCTGTGGGCTTATGAGGTAGTGCAGGAAAGTAAGATGTCCATAGGAGGACTTGAGTTTCTGGATCTTCTTTTTTCCCCCGTATTTTGTACTCTACCACGTGCCTACCCCTTTTCGTTTTGAGACAGAGTTTTGCTAAGTTGCTCAGGCTGAAGTATCTGATTTTTATTGTAGAACTAAAAGAAGCTCTTAGCATGCTGAGCTCAGCCTTATGCTTGTGAGCATTAGGTGTCCCTAGGCCATCCAAAATTTTCCAGCAGATATTTTTTTCTAGGCCAGCCTCCAAGCATAGTACGAATTTTTAGTGGCTTCTGAAAGGTTTTTTTCTCTTAAGAAAAATCTCTTCAGTTTGTACCCCACTACCTGCAATCAAAAAGAAAAAAAATCTTTCATTTCATAGAATTCAAAGTCTTGATACTTTGTAAAGAGGCAGAAAAATTATAGTGATATGAAAAGTTCGTCTAAATGTAAAGATTGATCATGGTTGGGAAGATTAGACCCCCAGGAATGAAAAGGAATGAAGACTAGGTTTACATGCTTATGTCCAAAGTGGTTTATTGGCAGGTTCACTGTCTGTTTTGGCTGATCCTTCAGATCACCAGGAGCTTAACTTGAGGAGTGCTACTGGTAGATAATTATTTCTGTTAACTGATATGACTAAAAGTTGATGTCTTTTAGGAAAATAGACCAGCAGAATTCTTACCTCAGTTCCTTACTCTTACATTAGACATCAGTGAGAGGTGTGTTTCTTTTAAGATACTTTATTTGGTAATTAATGATTGGTTTGGACGTTTGAAAAGACTGTCCTGTAGTGAGGCTGCCATATGTTCTTCCAGGGACCGGTTCAGGCCTCCCTGCTGTGCTGCTTGGGGATGCTCTCACATCCTCCGTTCCTTTGTTTCTTCTCCTTTTTCTGTCCATTGTCACTGGTGCCCTGCTATCAGAATGTTGTGCAAAGTCCACAGTATTTGCTCAGTATTCATCCTGTGTGGAATATGAACATTTGTTCTTCCCATTGTCAGGGCCGAGGGAGGAAGACGGCATGGTTACATGGGACACCTCACAAGAATAGCTAACTGTATCGTGCACAGTGCTGACAAGGGCCCCAACAGTGCTTCTGTGCAGCAGCTTATCAAAGGTGAGCTCATACAATCTGAATTACATCTTTGTTGGATCAGTGGAGGGCTTAAGGGTAAATAGAAGCCCTTGGTTGCATTTTTAATAGCTGGCTGTGGAGTTTGTTTTTATTTTACAAATTGGGGGTTTAAATATGGGTCTTCACTGTTCATCCTTCTAGTAGGTGCTGGCTGACTTAAACATGCTGGGATTACCCATTGTCCCACTGATAAAAGAACATTGCTCACTAAATTGTTCTTTGGAGTATTTTGAGTATTTTTTATGTCCCTGCCCCCACACACTTATGAAGACTTCTGTCTCACCTATGGTTTAAATTCCTTTAACTTAAATACTAAGGCATTTGTCAACATTTCTTCGATATTTCCATCTTTATAATGAAGGGTCTTGACTCCTAAAGGACACTTTTTCCCCCCTACCATGTAAATTTAATCAGCCTAAGATTAACTTGGAAGTAACTGCAAATACCTTTTAACGGGAATGCAGGCCCTGAGTCCTCTTCAGAATGGAAGCCTCAGACCTCTGTGGACTCTGGGTTTGTGTCCGCACTCTGAAGCAGTCTGTTCACAGTGAGCTACAAAATTCACTTCCCAGTGTATCCTATTTCTCTCTTATAAATGTTTGTTCAAGAGACTGTTACCTATTGCATGGGCTCTGAAAGCTCAGTTGTCACCCATTCCTCCTCATAGTTGATGTCCTTACCAAGGAGAAATGGCTGTGTGATGCGATCAAGTGTTCTAGATTATTTTCAGGGAAGTTGCTGCTGGGATGTCTTTTGTGCCTGTATGAATGTGCATCCGTGGGTGGGTATGATGACCCACTTAGTGTAGCTAGGCCTCCAGAATCACAGCCCTGGTTTTGTTTTATCTGAAAAGTAGTTGTTTATCATTTTCTTTAAAGTCTCTGGAAGGTTGAATTTCTCTATTGCATACGTAGCCACATGTTGGCTCAGAGACATACATTTAGGAGATATTATCTTAGAGTAGTTTGAGAAGCTAGTCAAGTCCCAGGCTTGGCAAGTCATCACGACTGTCTTTGTGCTGTGTGGGTCACTGTTCTGATAATGCTTTTCTCGTTTTCTCACTCCAAGATCTTCCCGATGATGTCAGGGAGCGATGGGAGACGTTCTGCACAAGCTCCTTAGGAGAAACAAACAAGAGGAACACGGTAGATCTAGTAGGTTTTACAAGGTTGCATTTCTATTTGTTTTTAGTGCTCTTAAGTCTTTCCCATTTATTCAGAAAAATGTAAAAGATCTTCCATTTGGCCCAGTAAGCACCAGCCACGGATGAGTTCATCTTCCTTGGAACAGAAGTCAGTATTCACAACATTCTTGCTCATTGTCCAATTGGCTCCTAATTACCTGCTTTGGATGACAAAAAGGCCCTAAAAAGCCACCAGTTTCCGCTTCCCATCATTTCCCTTCATGCCCTGCTCCCTAGGCACCTCAAAACAGCCTCTGCCTTCCTTTTATTCTGTGGGGTTTGTGCCTTGTTTCAGGTAACCTTGGTGCTTAGAAATCGTAAATATTCCTGTGGGTGTTTTCTAATGTTACTGAGTTTACTCTCATTTTAGGTAATTCCCAGTGGGGAAAAATTTCATAGATGACTTTGAAACTTAAGCACTAAAACCCTTAACAGAATTGGTACTTTTAGCCAGGGAATAATGGCATTGATAATTTCTTAAAAATTATATTGGACTTTGGAATGTATTTTTGTTTTTTTAACGCATTAAATTTTAAGGTAAGTATTGCTTTGTTTTTTGCTTTTAAAGATAAGGAAAGCTTTTTCTTTTGTAAGCATCTGCCAACTGATAAGGTGGCAGCCTTGACCTAGGAGTAGCGCTGTCCAGCCTTTAATTTGTCACTTGAAATTCAGGTGTACTCTTAAATTTCTAGAATATAATAACACCTGAACGTTGACTTTTCAAGTATCTGGCAGCCTTATCTATTGAGAACATTACTGGAAAACGAGAGGGACGCAGCTCTGAGAGCAACAGAGCAGTCACCAGCTCACCCATCCTGGGCCACAGCCCCTCAGGGATCTGTGCCTCTGACTTGGTGGACTCTCTGACAGATTTGGTTACCCTTTTCCAGTCTTGACAGTGGTAGGGTAATTGCTTTTTAAGGTGAATATAGTGATAGAATTAGGAAGTGGGAAAAGTTGGAAGAGTCATGAAGTAGACCTCACTATAGAGAGAACTCTGTGGGACCATTTAATTAAAATGAGTGTAAGAGCCTAGTGTTTCTGTGGGAGCTGCATCCCATCAAGAAAAACTAATGTTCATACTGATGCTCTGGGTTGTCGAGAAAAGGCTAAGGCATTTTTGTAACTATATTACCATTGTAGTTAGTTTTGGGTTCTTTTCACTAATCAAATTGATTCAAGTAATTTAAACTGGACTAGAAACATATCACCTGGGTGTTCTAGGTAGTCAGTTTTTTTGTACATTGACTTTGTCCTCCAATTCTGTGAGCTTTAACCATTTAATTTTAGAGACTTCCATATTAATTCCTTATTAAAAATGCAGGCTACATGGTCTCCTTTAAGGAGATTTTTTTCCTTGTTATCTTATGAGAAAGGAATATTTAGAAATGTTCTGATTTTGTTTGGGAAACTCTTTCTTTTAAAAGTATCCTTTGAATTACTTCAGAAGAAGAAGTCAAAAGTGTCCAGTTAATTTGTTATCAGGCTTTTTAAAAAGACTTCCATCTTGGGTGACTCAGCAGATTCCTCTGGTGAGCAGTTCTGTAGTAAAGGAGGACTTCATTGTAGTCCAGACAACACTCCGACCCCTCATGTCGCCAGTGAATCTGCCGTGTGAGTATATAGATCCGTGCATGTCCCTATGGAGGGCATAGACCCACATCACCCAGGACAGGTTCTGCCCCTTCTGAGTCACTCATTCATAGGCATTTACCCCTGTGTTGGAAGGAAAGTCACCATGAGCTCCATCTGTCACTCAGAATGGAGCTCAGTTCTCCAAATAAAATGAAGTAGGGGGAATTACCTGTGTGACAGAGTGGTCAGATATATCATAGAGCCCTGTTACATTGTCACCACCATGTTGAGTTAGCCGCACTCCATGATTTTGCTGTCTGTTGAGACATTCAGGTTGTTCTCCAGACCTCTTCAATTCTTTGGTCCCAGAGCATAAGCCCTTCCAGGAAGGAATTTTGCTTTGTATTGTTCGAGGACCACTGATCTTCCAAGTGTTTCAGGATAACTAGATATTAATCCTAGGTCACTAAGGATATTGTAATCGCTTCCTCCCAGCTCTTCATTTTTTTGCCCAGTTGCTTTCTAGCTGTTATCTCAGTGAATATGGGCACTATGGGGAAATAAGCTACTGTGAATCAGACTATAAATACAGCTTGTTAAATACAGGGTGCTTTACTTGCCCTTGGAAAGGTAACAGAGAATGGCCACACATGAAAGCAGCATGTGGTCTTAGTGAAAGCACTCCTAACATGTTCATCACGGACTAGGCAGTTGGGTAGTAGATTGCTTATCCCTGCCTCTTTCCAAGTAGATAGATTAGATCTACTCCTTTGCTTAGTTGGTTTTAGGATGGCTCAGATATCTGCCTGGTGTTTATTTCAGTTTGAGTTCATATGTTGGTTTGTTGCCCTGGCTTGTTCTTATTTTTATGTTCATAACAAAGATGCACTCATTTATACGCTGAGCCCTTACCTGTCCTGCTGGATCCTGGCCCAAGGACTTTTTCACTTACACAGCCATGCCCAGCTACAGTTGCTTGTACTACAGCATTTTAATTAAACCCTGAGACATTGCTTTAGTCTTTTTTTTTTTTTTTGGTGCTGGGGATCAAACCCAGTGCCTTGTGCTTACAAGGCAAGCACTCTACCGACTGAGCTATCTCCCCAGCCCCTGCTTTAGTCTTTTGACCCCCATTGTGCCAAAACATGTGCACAGTGGATTCACGTACTGCCTTTGTTTTTATCTTGGGGGGTTTTCTGTAAATAAAACTTCATCTTTTAATGATATGCAAAGACTTTAGTGTTTTTACCCAAATTACAAAATTATGAAAATTGGCAAGGATTTAGGTAGATAATGAAGTTTTGTACTAACTTTGGAAAATTGAGTTTTGTTTCATTCTCTGCTTCTCTCCAATGGGAAAAGTGTACTTTAATAAAAGTGTCGGTGCTTCTTTCCCATCGTTGACAGTGTGCGGAGGTGGCATAGAGTGGTTGGAGCACACATGGGTGACATGCTCGGCAGGAGGCTGGAGTGGAAGCAGGAGTTGGTGTCACCAGCCTGAGGGTGGGCAGATGCTGGGCCTGCAGTGGGTCCACTGTAAGGAGATGAGGAGATGAGCCCGAGCTCCCACTGCTCTGATGGGCCTCAGAGTTTCATGGTCACATTATGCTTGGAGTTTTCCTTGGCAGCCCCCATGAAGAAGGCACCTGTTTAATTTTTCTTCTAACAGTTAATAAAGCTAAAAGTTTTATTGTGGAAAAAGGCAGCACCTCAGAAGCTGTTTTCATGGCAGCAGCAAGCATGTGCTTCACTTCCAGTACATCTGTGTGGCCCGAATGTTGTCTTCTCGTTAGGTTTTTGTTGTATTTGTTTTCGTTAGTGGTATGTTGATTTCTGTTCATTCAGAAAATGTTTGAGTGCCTGCTGTGTGCCAGGCATGGAAGGTAAGAGTACTAAAAAAGACTGACAAGGCCCCTGCTTTAATAGACCTAGATAGCAAATGAGTGAGGCACACACAGTTTGTCATCTGCATATTCCACATGACAAATGCTCAGGAGCAAATGCAGGGAGGGAGTTAGGGAACATTTGTACAGATGTGCAGTTTAAAATAGATGGTCAAGGAAATCCTCACTGAGCAGGTACCATTGTGGAGACTTGGAGGGAGGCAAGAAAGGATAGCATAGAGGCCCTGAGACTGCTGGTTCCCAGTTTATGCAGGCAATGTGTGCAAGGGAGACAATAGGAAGACACATGGCCAGAGATGAACTGAACAGCCAGAATGTGTGCACCCTGTTGTCCATGGTAGACACCTGGGGTTCTTAATGAGATGAGAAACCATTAGGTTTTGAACTAACAAAAAGTGATGTAGTTTGGACTGGGGTTGTGACTTAGTGGAAGAGTGCTTACCTAGCGTGTGTAAGGCACTGGATCTTCAGCACCACATATAAATAAATAAAATAAAGGTCCATTGACAACTAAAAAAATCAAAATAAAAAAGTAACGTAATTTGATGTGCATTTTGAAAGAACACTGTGGCTGCTGGTTGAAAACAGAGTTAGGAGCAGGAGACTGACCCACTGGCTTGTTAGCATTAATCCACAAGACAGGTGGCATGGTGGCTCACTCATGAACTCTAATGGACTTGCTGAGGAATGATGGGATTGTGGGTAATGTGAAAGTGGGGGGCAGGTGTAGGTGGCTGCAGGACACACCATGACCAAGGGTTTTGGCTAAGAAGAGGATGAAGGGGGCACTTGCCGAGCTAGCACCACCTCAGAAGGTGTGGTCCCGCAGCACAGATGAGGACCTCTGTCACGTGGATCTGAGTGGGCACTGGTTGGGATTCTGCTTACAAGTTTTCCCACAGGTAAGCTGTGGTCTTTCCACCTCATTCTGTCAGTGTGTTCAAACTGGAATGGCTCAGGTAGACTTACACCCTCCCTCAACACAGTGGAAGAGTGTGCTTGCCGTAGTGTTGCTGTTACAAAGAGTAACTTGCTGAGGAAACAAGTTTGCTCTTGGGGAAGTTCCTATGAGTAGGGCATGTGAGGGCATCACTGGGTCTGGTACAAAGCAGTTGCTCTGCAAAACTTCCTCAGCAAAATTGTTGAACCGATAAACTGGTTTTCTGGCAAAAAAAAAAAAAAAATGAGGATGCATTGCTTCCTGCTTGCACTTAGACAAGACCTAGCTTATTCTTTCTCCTTCAGTGCATCTGACTTGCTCTTTGAATCATTCTGTTTCCACACCCCACCCGGAAGTTGCACCTCTCGTGCTCACTTTGGCTGAGCGTGATATGTGCCCAAGGTACCTCTGAATCTGCTTGACAGCAGTTGTCCTATAGGATGGCAGCTATCTGAACCAAGCAGGATCCCATACCAGGGCTGGGCTTTCTGAGGCCTTCCAGTCCGTTTCTTCAGCTGGTCCCTGAAGTCGCTCTGGACTCAAGCAGGTGCCCCTCGGTGTTAGCAAACTCTGCCTCTCATTTTGTCAGACCAGACCAACAGTTGGAAATGCAAGTGTTTTACACCTTCGGGAGGGCTGGGGAGGTGGGGACAGGTCACTGAAGACGTTAGCTTATTGCAGCTACATTTCACTTGGGCTTAGTGTCTTTACCAACGATGGTTAGACAGAACAAAAGGAGTAATCTTTAGGTAGTGGTTTACTGAGAATTTCACAAGCCATACTTCATACACACCTATTTGAGAATATGCACTGGGCTTCTTAAACACAGTGTGGGAACAGCTTCCAAAGCAGACCAGGCCAGTCTCTCTAATTTCAGGCTGTTAGGCATAGTCTCAAGAGTTGGCAGTTGTCTTCTGCTAAGCATAGTGTTCTCTGCCCACAACACTTCTATGAAAAATACAGGATAAATAGCTCTGAGAATATAGTGTGTTACCCTCAGAAGTATAATGTTCATTTCTAGAATTTTATAGACTTCATATTTACCTCTTGCTGTATAGCAGTTACTATTATTAATGCTGTACTCAGTCATTTGTACATCTTATTTCTAATTGTTAACACATTTCCCCCTAATTTTGTGTGACTTTTATGAATTAATAAAAATCACTTATCCATGAATTGGTGAGCACCTTTGTTTTTCCTTAATTACTGAGAGTTGGTTGTGCATTCTGGGGATACATTTCAGGGACAGGAAATCTGGGGTCTTTTTATGAGCAAGGGACTGTTGACTCAAAGTTAGTGTTTATGGACAGTGCTATTCTTAGTGTGGGCAGGAAATTCAAGAATTTAAGTGACACGGTTACTACCTTTTTCATGGTTCATTAGTAATCCCTGGGATTGCAGTTTTGCCCTGCAGCCCTGGCACACAACCATTTTTTGTATCTCGTCTGCACCATTACTTCAGCCTTTCTTATTAACATTTAATTGGCAATAATTATTCAAGTAACCCCTTAAATGGAGTGACTCGTCTCCTTTTTGACTTTAATTCCTGGTGATGCTGGTAATAAGGAGTGAAGTAACCAGAAGTGGGCTGCAACGGGCCACGAAGCCAGACCACGTCTCGTGCCCTGCTGGTTGGGTGGGTTTGACAACCTAATTGTTACTTTTGTTTTTTCTGTTACACATTGAGAGAAAAACTGAATGTGATTTTTTTTTCCATAAAAATGCTGATACAAATGTCCAAAACTTTCCTATGTTAAATAGTTTTTTACATTTTTATGCATATAGGTTACAACCTGCCATATTCATTCATCCAGTGATGATGAAATTGACTTTAAAGAAACGGGTTTCTCACAGGATTCCTCTTTGCAGCAAGTGAGTCATGCCTAAAGCTTTGCTCTTTGTTTTTATTTTAAATGCTTAGTTTAGTTGCCATTTTCAAATCACCTTGGAGTCAGATCATGTATTAGAATGTGGTCTGGGTAATTAGTTTGGCAGAAGCATTTAAAATAGTGAGAAACTGGGTACGTGAGAAGTAGGTTTATTTCTAGGGACTGTTTCATACTGATAACAATGATGAGTACATTTTCAATCAAATTTTCAGGAAAGTTGAATGAACTGAATAATTAGCAAGTCATCTCACACATGTGTATTATGCAGACTTTTACAATAGTTGAGTTGTTGCTTAAGTAGATTCACGTAGTAGAGAACTGTGGATACGAATAATAGAAATAAGACTTGAAAAATGTAAGTAAGAGTGAACTTTTACCAACATCCCTGCACCAAATGGCTTGTTAAAACGATTCCTTATTAATGGTATGTTTCTTATATCTTTAAGTGCTATTACAGTGACATATAAATTGTTTTGCTTGAAGTAAGTCCTTGCCACCCCTACCCTTCTGTCCTCAATTCATCTCCATTTATCAGCTTCTTTTAATTGTTGGGGGGGAAGCAGGGTATAACTAATGAAGCAGCAAATTATTTTACTTTTCTGCTGGTTATCAAGTTTGGGAACTAAAAATAGAAGCGATCAGCTATTGTATGGGGAGGTCTACATGCTCTTGGCCTGTAAATTGCTTTGGTGTGACAATAGAGTTAAGGAGACCCCTTCCCACTCTGCACTGGATGTTGCCTGGCTTCTTTTTTCTCAGTCTCTAAGCTTTGTCTTTTTTTAAGTGTATTTTTTAGTTATAGATGGACACAATACCTTTACTTTATTTTTATGCAGTACTGAGGATCGAACCCAGGGTTTCATGTGTGCTAGGCAAGCACTTCACCACTGAGCCACAACCCCAGCCCTAAGCTTCATCTTTTACTAGGGCCCAGGAAAGGATCTGAGTCTTAATGCTCCCCCGTCTTTTGGCTTCCACATTGCATGCCTGTCGTGTTCTAGTGTTGCTGAGGCTAAGCAGTTGTTTGGTTTTGATACAAAGGTGGTTTAGCATTCACCTTTTCCAAATAGATCTCAAGTGGCATGTCCACACTTGGCTGGCTTCCCTGTTGGTTCTTGACATTTCTGCCCCTTAGTACCAGTCTCCTGAAGTCAGAACCAGAGTGGCAGGCCTACAGGGAGCACTGTAGAGCAACAGTCCGTACCTTCTCAAAGAATAGCACCTTGCTTTCAGGAAGCCCTGATCAGCCAGGGGGTGCACTATAGCTGATTGTGAGACCTCACTCCTGTAAGCAGCCCTGTCTCGTTCCTAGAGCTCTCTGGTATTTGCCTCAGGAAGCAGTTTGACAGCAGCCTCTCTGCTGAAGAGTCACCCAGTCAGGAGTGCTCTCTATGTTCCTGTACCTCTGGAGTACAGGAACTTGGTGCTATTAAATGTAAATCATCTGATGGAATGCCTAAAGCATCTATTTTTAAATATGCTAGTAAATTTGGAACTTCCAAATTCCAGGATTAAGAAAAAAGTTGCCCTAAGCTTTTTTCTTTTTCTTTTTTTTTTTAATGGGGCTGGGGGCCGAACCCCCAGGTCCTTGCACATGCTAAGCTTGCACTCTACCACTGAGCTGTGCCCCCAGCCCTGGAATCCCAGCTACTGATTGAATGTAGAATTGATTAATTTTAGATATCTAGAAAGTGAGTCCCCTTATTTCTGGTGATATGCGGTTCCAGGGTTCATGTCAGTCCTGGAGAATTTTCTTCTGTTTTGTTTTCACCGATGCTGATGTGCATATGAAGCAATCCAAGTCATAAAACTGACTGACTTAAACAACCCTTACCTCGATCCTGCCCAGTCTTGTGAATTTTATCCACACCTCATAAACCTCTAGAAGTAGGAATAATAATAATTACTCTTTTCAGATTGACAGACTTCCATTAACTTTTCTTTATATAAGCCAACAATGGGTCATTTTGAAAATAAGAAATAGGATCCAAAGCATTATTTATTTATTCATTTTTGGGAGAAGGCAAGTCTGCATTAATTTGAGATTTTATCGTAATTGCCATTGTAAGCAGAATATTAGCATGTATAGCAACTTTTTCTCATTCATGTGTGAAGTTGGGCCTTTCATAGCCAAAGCTCCCAGGTGTAGAGAGCCCAATGAAGGTCTCTTTGCAAGATGAATGTGAGTGCCTCACAGTGTCTATGCCTCTGCTCTGCCCGTATTGTCCTTTCCCAGCCCTTTTGAGTTTCCTAATATCAGGTGCTTATTGCCCATCCTCCTGGTTCTCCCTCTCAGGGTGAGACCTCATCCCCTGCAGTGTTTGGAGAATTCAGGCCCACCACACAGAAGTGTGCCAGTGATTGTCTGACACTTCCGCCACCTCACAGTGCACCATAGGCTATGTAGTCAGTCAACTCAAAGTGAGGTCACTAGCTGGTTTTGTGGCCCAATGGCAGTACTGGTAGGAGGTCTGCGTAATAAAGCGAATGACTCACTTGTCAGTGCCTTGCCTAGTCCCAACTTTGACCAGGGTGACAGTCCTAGAAAGTGTAATATTGCACAGCTGTGTGGTGCTTTCCAGATTTGGAATTCTCCAAGTTCAATGCACTTTCAATAACACTAGCAGTCTTGCTTAGTGGGTTTTGCAGCTTTGACAGCTTTGTCAGTAAAAGTCAGGATGAAAAGTGAAGTTCTTTGCTAGTTGTCTTTTCCTAGAAGCCACAGTAGACCCAAAGCTGGTGGAGATGCCCTCTGAGCTGCCCTCTGAGGGTAGAGTGGTGCAGACTCACTCCTGCAGAGTGCACTTAGGCATCTGTGCACAGGTTCGAGTGCATTTGCTGTTGGCTTACTGTCTACATTTTGCTGATGGAGATTTGAGAGCAGAATGCTTTGGGAACGTTCTCCCCCTTTTCACCCCCAAAAATCTTAATGTGAACAACACTCACCGTACAAAAATTTTGAAGAGAGAACCAAAATCAAAACAACTGGGAGAGACCTCACCCTTATATGACCAAATTTCTAGCCTGTAGACTCAGTGTGGCTTGTGCTGCCTGCCTGGCAGAATGACTTCCTGGTTCTTTAGCACATCTTGAAAGTACCAAGCATAAGAGATAATGGCTATGATTCAGAGGAGTTGGTTTCTTTGTTTTTAATTTAACGGATGTGAATGTTGCCTATCATGTTTTCCATTCATATGCCCAGAGTTCAGCTTGTCACCAAGAACTTGTTGCCCCTCTTCTACGTTCAACCAAATTCCCACAGCTCAGTTTTGGTTTGCACTCCATGCCTTACCCTGTGCTGCAAAGCCACCTCTGCAAATATACCATGAATGTCCTGCAGCCAGCTGCCCACTAGCCACATGCCCCCATGTGCCCACATAATGTCATCTCCATGGGCCAGAAAGGGAATAGTGTGGAGGTGTGTGTGAACAGGGTGGCGGGCATGCCGTGGTCTTGTGTGAAAGGCAAGTGAGGTTTGGGGTTCTCTGTATCTAGCCGAACAAGATGCAGCTTTTTTCAGACCTAAGCAAAAGATACCTTCCAAAGCCAAATATAAGGTTTGTTTTTTAATTACCTGCCATCTGGATTATCTATGCCATAATTCCCTGCCACCAGAATGAACCATCAGGAGTTAATGGTTAGGGCGTTTCTGCAGGATGCATCTGCAGGGTGGATTCTGGGCTATGCTCAGCTGTGGACCCTAGAAGTCAGTTTGACTCAGTTATGGCTGCCTCCTTCCAGCAAGTGGCCACAGTGGTGAAGCTCAGGTCAGCCAGCCACCGCTCCTGGGGCTGGCCTGTGGGGATGGCACCTCTGTCCACAGGGCAGCACACACATTCTTTGGTATGTGTCCTGTTGATTGTCTGGGTTAGAATGAGGAGGTGACACTTCTTGTCGTAGTGCTTCTTCACTCCTGATTCACACGAGAGCAAAACTGTTTCCAGCTGCTTTCTTGGGCGTGCGAGTTTAAAAAGTCAAGAGCGTCAGCATGTTTTGTGGAGCCCATTAGAGCGTTCCCCCATTATTCAGTTAAGAAAACACTCATGAGCCTGGCACTCACTAGATAATGATGTGAGGAAGCAGAACCAGAAGTAGCTCCTCCTCAGGCCTCTGATGTCCCAGGCTTTCTCAAGTGCTTTCAGATGAGCTTGGGAACTTTGCCTCTCTGAAGGTAGGTAGTGTAGGAGAAGTCACTCTCACAATCTGCCCAGCCTCTGAGACTTCAGTCTGTTTTTTAGAAAATGAACTATCCCTGAACGTTTTGTTGGTAGGGTCATGATTGTATTCATAGTTGTTTTTGCTGTGGTGGATTGAGTGCCTGGGGGGTGGCAAGGCGGGAGGGGAGCGTGGGTGGTTGAGTCTTAAGGTAAAGTTGGTGTGGCAAGAGATGGCTGATGTGCTTTGTAATTTGAGACTAGCCACCAGATTGCTTCTCAAACCTCTCTCTAAAGATGATTGACAACAGAGGACAGTGTGGTCTCTCAGCATTTCTCACAGTGACTTGTGCATTAGAACTAATTAAAGACCAAATTTCAAACATGTTTGGCAAAATGTGTCTGAAATTATTTGATTAAAAAAAAAAAAACACACACCAACTTTTAAAACCATATGGCTATGTAAATGGAGTGATTTCTGGAACAAATGGGCAAATAGTATGTAGAATGTCATTAGAATCATTATATCACTGTCACTGGTCCTGGGGTTGCCAGGCCTTTTCTGATTATCAGATGCAACAAATGACGTCCAATTTTATTGACCAGTTTGGCTTCAACGATGAGAAGTTTGCAGATCAAGATGACATTGGCAAGTGAGTATGTCTTCCTTTTTCTAATTGTCGCATGCACTGCTCTTCTCTATGAGACCTTTTTTTGATTGTGGGGATTCTTGAGTTGGGAGGAGCCTGCTCTCCCTGGTGGTCCTTTAGTTCCAGCATATCCAGCCTTAAGACTCTGGACAGCCAGGGTGTAATGAATCCCCAAAGAAAGACTTTTGTGCCACCCCAGGGCTTGAGCTCTTTCACAAAGGTTGGTTTTTGTTAGATTGTTGTTCTTCTGGAAACCCATGTCCTTGTTCTGCTCTTCTACATAATGTTTAATAGAATTCCCCGAAGCAGGCCGTGACCGTGCCTCTCATTTCCTGGCTCAAGGCATACTCGTGAATAGACTGGGCAAGGGGCATGACATTCCCAGGATGACTGGGTTTGCAGGGGCGTCTCTGCCCTGCATGTTTTCTCTGCTCTCAGGGCCTCGTCATAAGGGACTTTTGGATTTTTCCTGGCAAGAACCAGACAGTTGCACCATTCATTCTGTAGTCAGGATGAGAGAGGGAGTGGGAATTATAGGTACAGGACAGAATGAGGGAATACAAAATGTGTAAGTGACTTGCAGATGAAAATCAGTGGTCTAGCTTCTGAGCTTTGGAAAGGCCAGCTCTGTGTCAACAGTGTTTTTGAGATGAGTTTTAGAGCTTGTTGAGAACAGAATGGAAGCAGCTGGGATTTGAGTCCTGGGCGGTGCCTCTCATGGAGACACTGATTGTGCCATGAGCTCCCAGTGCCCGCTGTGCGGCCTTAGCGGCCTTCAGTTCTCTATTGTTTGTTGAACTGCCACCAGTGGAAGTTGTTGTTTATTACAAATTGCAGTTTACAATAGATGAGCAGCTAAAATATTTTTGCAGCTTACTATGTGCCATAAACGTGCAGTATTGGCGGGGGAGCGGAGGCTCCGCTGTAAACAGAGGCTTTGAGGGCTGTCAGCTGCCTTAGGGACTGGCTCATCTCCATCCAGAGAGAGAGAGCACTCCACAGAGTCCCCTGCTTAGCCCGGGAGATTTTACCCAGGCTTGGATTCCCCTGCCCTGGGAACCTGCAGACCCCCACTTGACAGGCTGGCTTGTCTAAACTCAAGGATGGTACTCATTAGGAACCATGATCTCTTTAAAATTCCATGTTTGGAGTAATCGTGGATTAGAACAGATCTCTTAAGTATTAAAAAAACCTTGCCTGCTCGAGAATCGCATTCACAGTTTTACTCCCTGTGAACGTCTTACTCCCTTCTCTTCCTGGATATGCTGTGTTAGTAGCAGAAGCTTCCAGAGGAGCCTGTGTATTAGCATATGAGGTTAGCGATAGCTAGAGAAAGCCTGGTGCCTGGCAACATGTCTGTACTTTCTCGTGTTTTGATGTGGTTCTTCTTTGCAGGTAGCTTTTTTCTTGATTGCATTGGTATGATCCATAGAACTGTGGTTGTAGGAAGGCTTTGTCGGAAGGCTCTCGGGTTTCTCAGACGCTGATGTCTCAGAGTTCTCATCCCACCCCTGGCATCCTTAATACTGAAAGGGGTGCATCATTTAAGACAAGATTTTAATGATATTGTGAATGCTTCAAATTTAGAAAATTTCATGAATACTGCTTCTGGGAGTCTATAGGTAATCAACAGTTCTTACACTTATATTCTGTTTACAGTGTTTCTTTTGATCGTGTGTCAGACATCAACTTCACTCTCAATACAAACGAAAGCGTAAGTATGAATATTTGCTGTTGGGAACAACACGGCATATGAGGGGTAGAAGGGTGGATTCAGGTTTCTTCGGAGCCCAGGTGTGGTTGCCCTGGGCACTGGGACCCTCTGCTCTGGGGGCCTACAAGTCAGATTGACATCACATATGTCACCTACTCCTGACACCTGCCTAGCCCTGCAGGTGTGAGGTTGCAACCCTGGCTTAAGCTGTGATTGGGTTCAGAAGCCAGGGTCACTTGTGATGGCAGCATGTACATTTGGCTTCAAAGGGAAGGCTGCAGTTTGTCGCCTTTATACTATCAGGAGAGAGACTTGGATGGGACCAGGGCCCACCTCTCACTGCCAGGCTCCTTAGGAAACCCAGAGGCAACCAGCATTGGAATGAGCACAGCTTGATTTCAGGGTGATTAGCATGAGACAGCACTGGTGTCCTTGCTTGTGTGATGAGCTAGAAACAGCTGGTTGGGGCCATGGCAGCTCATTGTCAACTGGACTGGGAGCAACAGAGGGAGCACAGGTTGCTTGTCCTTTTTGGAGAGCTCTGGGCCTCCCTGGGGTAGGAGGGAAGCTTGACCACAATGGTGCTTCAATGAGGTGAAAGTGGGCTTCAGGGAGGCATGTGGCCAGGCCACCTGTGAGCAGGCTGTGCACAGTCTTCCTGGGCTTTTTGTTACTTATATAGAAGCTGAAATTAAATGCTTACGTTTTATTTTGGTGTAATAGGCATCATATTTTAAAGGAAATGGAAAAAATGCAATTTATGTTGGTAACTTTGGGGAGAAAATAAATGGGATTTAAATTTTTTCTTCTTGTTTTTATTTAGGGAAATATTGCTCTGTTTGAAGCATGTTGTAAAGAGAGGATACAGCAGTTTGATGACGGCGGCTCTGACGAGGAGGACATCTGGGAGGAAAAGCACATTGCATGTACGCCAGAGTCCCAGAGACGATCCAGGTGAAGGCGGGTTCGCTCTAGCCCTGATTGCATGCAGCTCGCACGGCAGACGAGTCGCGAGGTGCTGCTGCCGTGATGAGGAGCGAAGCCTTGGACCGAGGGCAGCTGGTGCTGGCTCCCCTCTCTGCAGCGCCACAGTCACCGCCACACATGGGAAGTGCTGCAGGTGTCCGGCCAGTGTCGCATCATCCCTGTGACTAAGTAGTGCCCCAGTGAGAGCAGCAGCTCAGTTCTTATTATCTCACTTTATCTTGAAGACAGGGTCCCAGCAGTTGGTACTACCTGGGTCCATCTTGTCACAAGAATGGGAAGAGGTGCCACTTCTGTAGGCTGGCAGTTGTTGTTATGTGAGCATTCGTTGTCAGGGTCTTCACCGAGCTGAGCAAGGGACAGAGAGCAGCTGGGCTTTCGTTTTCAGTGACTTATTTCTTAATAAATGGTGTTCTTCGCATGGTATACAATTCGAAGGTAACAAAAAGTAAAACCCCACCCCATCTCCCAGGTGTCCAGCTCCTCTTTCTGGATAGAGTTTGTTGGCGTCACCTGGTCCCTGCATGTACTGGCACTTAGGTTGTAGCTCTTGATGCTTACTGCCCCAAGTCACAGGACTCTGTAGTGGCTTAAGCAGCCACTAATCTAAAATTGACCTAGGGTCTTTGTTTTATCCCCAGCGTTATCTTCTGCACGTTCATTCATGCCCTTATCACAAGGTAGCTGCTGCAGCTTTAGGGCCAGACAGCAAGAGGTCTTTATGGTGATGTTGTAAAGACAGAGTTTCACTCAGGCTTGTTGGTCGCCATTTACGCTAAGGTTTTGGTTCTTGTGTGGAGCGGCTTCTCTGAGTGACCTTGCAGAGGTGCAGTGCATCCTTGGAGAGCACTCGGTGTGGAGAAGGCTGAGGGATGTGTGGTGGAGCTGTACCTGGGGACAGCGCTCGGCGCCCAGGAGGAGCACAGGCCACAAAGGCAGGGTTGCCTACATGACTTGACACAACTAGGCTGCACGCAAAAGAACTGCACATGTGACCCATGAAACCATCACCGCAGTCAGGAACACAGGCTTGCCCTTCATCCCCAAACATTTTTACGCCCTTTGTGACCATCCTGTTTCTGTGCCCTGTCTGCTTTCTTTTCCTTTAGATTAGTGTGCGCTTTCAAGAGCTGTATAAATGAAGTGATATGTTACACACTTTTTGTCTTCACTCAGCATCATTATTTGGAGGGCCATCATGCCGTGTAATGCATCAATACCTTGTTCTTTTTTATTGCTGAGTAGTATCTCATTAATTGGATATACTGGTTTGTGTCTTCTTTTCCTATTGATGGACATTTGGGTTGTTTCTGGTTTCGGGTTCTGTCACTTGAAGATGGACCATGATGAGTTAAAAGATGTATATACTACAAACCCTAAAGCAGTCACCAAAACAGAGCACGAATTCATGTTAACAAGCCAAAAGGGAAATAAAATCATTAAAAAATTCCGAATGAAAGCAGAAAAGGAGAGCAAAGGGAAGCCGGGCAAACTAACAGTAAGATGATGAAACTAATTCTAAGTACTCCAGACGCCCCCACTAGAAAGCAGAGGGTCAGGGAGGTCTGCTCTGTGGCAGAGTACTAGCATAAGGCTGTGGGTTTAGCCCTCGCACCAGAAAATAAAAATAAGTGAAAGGCAGATACTGTCATATTGGACAAGGAAACAAGGTCTGACTTCATGTGCCTTCGAAACATTCAGACATGCAGACAGAAACAGTTCAAAGGGAAAAAGATAAACCACATCAGTACCAGTAAAACCAAAAGCTAGGAAATCTCCAAGTTGATTACAATAACAAAGGGGTCGATTCATTAAGAGGACATGGCAGTGCTGAGTGTCTAATATATCTGATACGCGTAGCAGAACTGGTAGAACCGCACAGATACACAGCCAAAAGGGTAGTCACATAGTGGAACACGCAGAGGCTGAACAGCACTGACCCCTGACACGTTCCACTTACACATTTTTAAAGCAGTCTGCCCAACAGCAGAATACTCAATCCTGCAAGTTTGTGAAATACTTACCAAGAATCAACCATGTTCAGGGAATAAAGCAAGTCCCAACAGATTCTAAAGAATTCAAGTCACATTCTAATCAAAATGGAATTAAATTAGAAATCAGTATCAGAAAGATCTCGGGAAATCTGCAAATATTTAGAAATTTCTGAAAAGAAGAAATCAAAGGGAAATTTTCCACAGTACTGTGCTTAATTTGGGAGATGAAACAGAAATACTACACAGATAATTATTTTTAGCATTGACTTGGTATATTAGAAATGAAAAAACGGTAGCCTCAGCTTCTATGTTAAAGAAACTAGAAAAAGAGCAAATTAAACCCATGTAAGCAGAAATAAGTAATACAGTGTTTAGAATGGAATTCAGTGAAATACAAAACAGACAAGCAATAGGAAAAAATTAGTAAAACCAAAAGTTGTTCTTCAAGAAAAGCAATAAAATTGATAAACTTCTAGCCAAAATGATCAGAAAAAAAAGAAGATATTAGTATCAGGAATGAGAGAAGTGACATCAGTATAGATTCTATAGACCTGAAAGATGAAAAAGATAATAAGAAAATTATGAACAACTCTATGCCAATAAATCTGAAAACCTAAATGATGTCTTAAAGATACAAACTACCAAAACTCAAGCAAAAATAACCTAAATGATGCCATTAAAGAAGTCAAATTTTTAGTTAAAAAACTAAGCACCAGAAAGTACAAATTCCAGATCCAGGTGATTTTGCTGATGAATTCTACCCAACATTTTAGGAAGATGCTAAACCAATTCTATGCAAAATCTCCCAGAAATTTTTACCCATCTAATTCTTTGAGGCCACATTAGTGTAGCAGAGTAACAAAATTTGGCATTTTATAAGAGAAGGAAAGTAACTTGTAGTTCTGAACATTCAAAAACTCCTTAAAAGCATAAGATCAAATGCAATAATCTACCATGACCAGTGTTCACTCCCATAGTATAGAATTGCATCAGCATCTTAAAATCTGTTCAGCGAGCACATAATACAACCTGATCGGCGTCCATTCCTGGTAGAAACTCAGCAATTAGAAACCAAAGGAGTTTTATTCATCCTGACTATGATATGTATAAAGCTGTTGGCATCACACCTAGCAGTAAAAACCAAGTTCCTGAGATTAGGAATGAGACAAGAATGTCTGCTCATGCAACTTCTCTTCAGTATTATCCTGCACTGCTAGCTAGTGCCATGAGTAGAAAAGATGAGAGGCATCTAGATTGTAAGGCAAGAAGTAAAACTACTCAGAGACAACTTGACCATTGATGCAGAAAAGTTGCTGGAATATGCATAAAAGACTACTGGAATAATTTTCAAATGCATTTAGCAAGGTTGCTAGTACAAGGTCAACATAATTGTGCATTGTACTGACTGAAGCTAACAATTGGAATTGAAATGACTAAATAGTGCTATTCATAATGGCATCAAAAACATTAAATATGTCGGGATAAATCTAACAACATGTGTAAGACCTGTGCGCTGAGATCCATTAAACATAGCTGAGAGAAATTAAAGCTTGATAAATGTTGATGAATTGGAAGACTCAGTATTGTAGCAGGTGCCAATTCTCCCAGACCAACCTATAGACTCAGCGCAGTCTTTGCAGAATCCTTTTTAAATTGATGTGATCATGCAGAGAACCTAGAATGTAATAGTCAAGTGACTGTAATAAAGAGCAACAAAATTGGAGCGCTAGTACTTGATTTCAAGAGGCAGTCATTGAGACAGTGTGATTGATATTTACAAGAAGATAGCGGGTCAATGGGCAGATGGAAGAGCCTGGAAATAGGCAGCTCGACTGTGGACAGCTGATTTTCATGGGTGCTAAGGCAGTGCAGTGGAAAAAGCAGTCTCAACAGGTGGTGCTGGGACACTTGGATGTCCATGCTCAAACCACCTCTTAACCACAGACTCACTGACACAGTGGATCTTACATCCAAATGTAAGACAAAAAAACAGAGCTGATGAGGAAAATGTAGAAAATCAGGTAATTTGGGTTCATCAAACATTTCTTGGATGCATCTCTAAAGCACATTCATGGAAGAAAAAGTTCAGTGAGTTGAACGTCAAAGTTTAAACCTTGACAAAAATCTTCAAGTTTTTAGATGCTCTAAAATTGTGAAAAGACTTAATAAAGGACAAGGTGACAGATACACACACGGAAGCATGGTCGTCATCCATGGTCACTAGGAAAGTGCAGCTCACCCCCATGGTGGGACACACTGTGCACCTATTGGAGCAGCTGTTCAGATTGTGGTCTGTACCTTCGAAGGGACCCCAGCTGGGGAGCAGGTGCTGACGTAAGTGTGAGGTTCCACACGCACAGCATTGTCTTCCTCGTGTCCCAGTGAGATGGCCGCAGGCTGTGATGAGGTGGAAGCACAATTGATTTTATTTTACTAGGTGACATTTAGCATGTTCTAGATTTAGCTGGTGACTGATAAGCAGCATTAAATATTTCAGTCCTTTTTCTTTCTTCATAGCTCGGGGAGTACAGACAGTGAAGAAAGTACAGATTCTGAAGAAGAAGATGGAGCAAAGCAAGACTTGTTTGAGTCCAGTAGTGCCAATACGGAGGATAAAATGGAGGTAGACCTGAATGAACGTAAGTTGCCTTGTTCTTATGTGTTAGTTGTGGTGTGTTAAATTTGTATTTTGAAAAATAAGCAAAATTGTCGTCTGCCATGTCTGAGGTGGCGTCTGGAATAGTCAAGTTGAAGCACACCTGATGGTGTGACTCCCTTGCAGGTTTAAGTTCTGGCACCTGGCCTCCCAGAAGGAACAGGTTAGGCTTTGGTCATGGGTGTCATCGTCCGGGTGAGTCTGAGCAGAGAACTTGGTGCCCTGGGAGGTTCCACCTTGGCCTCTGCAGACCTGTGCAGTAGCAAAAGGGTAAAGACCACAGGTCAGCAAAGATGAGGAAATGTGTTTTTTGGAAACATAAATAGAAGAGAACAGAGAAAGCAACATAATGCTTAAGCATCTTTAAGTGGGTTCTTCCTAGATTCTTATGAAACTTACCCATAAAACTTGTTCAACTAAGAACCGGTCTACCCCCTTCTACTTACCAGGAAGAGTTCACTGGTCTCTTACAAACACTACCGACTTAAAAAATTGGGAAAAACCCTCATGGGAAAGAGCCACACAGGCTGACAGTGGGCTTTCCCCAAGCCTGACCAGCTTCCTGTCGCCAGGAAGGTCTTCATGTCCTCAGTCCGTTATGGGACCTCAGAGTGTCATCTAGCATATCTGCTCTGCAACCAGGGAGGAGAGGAGGGTTGCCCACTGGCCTCTAAGTCTTTCCCAGTCAATTCGACTTGCCTTGACCCAGTTCTTCCTGTGTGCCAGGAGCAGGCTGTACCCCTAGGACCCAGGGCCTGTCGGGGAAGCAGAACGCTGGAGGGGGGAGACCCAGTGCTGCCCAGCTTCTGCTCAGACTTCCCTGAGGGTGTGGTGCACAAGGACAGCCAGGAATTAGCCAGCTTGAAAGACAGAACGACTAACCAGAAGGCACAGAGATCCAGGTTGTTTCACATAGTTCCCAAACAGGATGAGAAGCAGAGGGGCAGTAAGGCCAGGGCCAGATGAGGATCCTGTCTTAAGTTTTGGGGACCCTGAGGACTAATCAGGCATTTGTGGCAGCACTGCAAGAGCTAGACTAGCAAATCCATGCTGGGGACAGGAGAACCACAGAGCTGCTGTCGAGAGGGGACAGGGCAGATATGCCTTGTCTTGGTCCAGAAAGGTCAGGTTAGTGGAGGCTGCAGTTCCGTGGTCGTGTGCGCTTCCAGACTGTGCAGCAGACCGCCAGAGCTGCTGCATCTGACCAGATGGATACGTGCTGCCCACTGGGCCACCTACCTGTCGCCTGCCACCTCACCCTGGGCACCCCATCCTGCTTTCTGATGCTGGGAGCTTGGCTGCTGCAGACAGCTCCTTTGAGTGGAACGTCACCGTCATTCTCTTGTGGCCGGCTTATGTCACAAAGCACGCTGTCGGGATTGGATTTACCGTGTCGGAGCGCTGTGGGATCTCCTCCTGCAGGTGAAGGATGTTTCAGAACTGTGACGCTCTGAGGTGGGGGTGTGACAAAGGACTTGGAGAAGACAACATTCTAGAACTGGGTGGGACGGGAAGGGACCAGAGCGCCCTGGCTGAGGTCACACTTACCCTGACTGCCTGGGTGAGCACGACAGGACCCCCGCCATCCTGCGTCCCTGCTGCTCGGGCAAGGCTTCCTTTCATCAGATCTCTGAGCGCACAGGGAGGGCTGGCCTCTGCTGTCTTTGGGGCCCTGTGGGCTGTGGAGAGTAGTTTCTCTTCTTAGACTGGCTCTGAGGCTAGTCTGGGAGGGACTGTCCCACAGATGACAATGGAGAACTCCTGTGTGTGTGTGTGGCTGAGTGAGCCACACATGCGTGGAGCTCTGATTCTGATGGAGTAATTCCAGCACTCTGCATGAGGTAAACAGGCAGAAATACCTCTCAGGTCCACTTTTCTGAGGTTTGAGGTGAGACTTTCAAACGTTCAGATATTATCCCTTTGCTGTCACAGAGCTCTGTCACACTCACACAGATTCAGGGAATAGACATACCAAACCCTGACTCGGGCCCTTGCTGTATAGACAGTCCTTACCCGAATTGAATGGTGAGGAAGGAACTTGGAGAGCTTACACTTGCCCAAAGTTCCAGAAGGGTCTGTCTCTAAAATTGGAATGTTTCTATTTGGCACAGGTACGTGTCAGTCATCCCTAGGACAAGCCCCCCCCCCCCCCCCCCCGCACCCCCAGATGGCTAGCAGGTTCCCTAGCATTCCTTCCTGACAACCTAGAGGCTTCTGACTGTGATAGGAAACACCCTGGTAGAGAGCAGGGCTTCCCACAGGGTTTGAGGGCTTGTGGACTGTGAAGGAAAGAGCGTTGGGTGCAGGTAGAGCAAGCAGAGACATTGAAGGGACATGTCTCAGCCGAAGGGACATTAATGGACCTCTAGTTATACCCAGACTTGGGTAGCAGATACAGGTGCTCCAGTCTCAGAGCGGCCCTAGACCTACAGGCCAGTAGCTTTCCCACTGTGAGCTATCCACAGGGCCTTGCAGGGAGACCATGGAGCCTGGAAGGTGCAGCCAGACCTGCACCAGCAACCTTCCCGAATATTTCCAACTTACTGTAGTTGAATAACCAGTATATGCTTTTTTTAAAAAAATAGGCTTAATACTTTGGAAGTTGAGATTTACAAAAAATTGCAAAGATAGTCCAGAAGGTTTCGGAGACCCTTCAGCTACTTTTCCCAATATTAATAGATCCTTGGAACATTCGTCAGAACTCACAAGTTAGCATGAACACACCCTTTTATGTGTGGCTTTGTATCCTTGTGTAACATTTCTGTTGGAAAAACCTCTTAGGAACAGACCTGCTGGCTGAAAGGAGAGTCTGCGATGATGTGGTATTGTCGCACTGCCCTCCAGGTGGCTGCCCTTTCCGGCCTCCCACTGGTCGGCTAGAATTCCCTTTACCTACAGCCCCTACTCTTCCTTTGTCATTGCTAATCTGTTAGGACAGTATCTTTTTCTTTCTTTCTCACCTCCTCTTTTCTCTTCTTTCTTTATGAGGGGATCTCTGTGTTGCCCAGGCTTGAGCTCCTTGGCTCCCTGGCTTAAGCCATCTCTTCCTCCCTCAGCTGGACTGTGGGCACAGACACCACATCAGAAATCCTTTGTGTTACACCAACCTACTGACATAGTCTCCAAATGAAATTCCTTGCCTTGTTTCAGCACCCAGCTGGTCAGCCAACTTTGATGTCCCCATGGAGACCACCCATGGCACTCCCTTAGACTCTGTGGGGTCTGATGTCTGGAGCACAGAGGAGCCAATGCCAACTAAGGAGACGGGCTGGGCTTCTTTTTCAGAGTTCACGTCATCTCTGAGGTGAGCCCGTGTGTGCTGTTCAACCCTTTCCTTGGGAAATGGGAATGATACATGTTCACTCCTGGCCTGTCTTCTTACCCTACCTGACCTCAGAATTGAAGTATCACCTTCAGGTAGATTAAAAGCTGAAGTTGGGGGAGGTACTGACACAGCTCTGTGTCATAAGCAGAGAAGTCACCACGTTCCTTTACTCCAGGACCAATTGGGAAAGGGGGAGCTCTTAAACAAGTGGCCTGGGGAATTGGTTCCCCAAGCCTTGAACCTTGGTGGGACATGGCCAGAGGTGGCAGCCCTGTTGACTTTTCCAGCTCCACAGAGCAAGCAGGACAAGGTTGAGAATTAGAATGAGCTCCTGACAGACACCTTTGTGTGGAATGTTGCTACAGAAAAACGCAGTGTATCTTGAATTCAATAGTTAGTAGGGACTTGTATCCCACTTGCAATCAGGCGGGTCTATGTTAGTCTTGTTATTTGTATTATTCTGTATGACAGAAGCCTTTGATTGCATAATTTTCCTGAACAGTATTGTCAGCATTTGAGTACCAACCATGAATTTTCAAGTCCCATTGGACTTAGTTTGATTTGCTGAATTTTTTTTTTTTTTTTTTTTTATGTACTAGGAAAAAATAAAGAACAATCTCCATCACCCCATTTGAAAGGCGTTATTGCTTTCCCTTTCCTAAATACTTGCCTGGTAATGCAGAAAATAGGAAGACAAACTCTGACCCCTTAGTCACCATCTTAGACCAAAGCATAGGAAAGCCCGCAGTGCTCCATAGCACCCCTAGTTATACTAGTTGTAGAACTAAGCTCTTCTGAGCTACAAGTGAGATTTGTGAAAGTGTCTCCAAAATAGTTCTTTCATCAGCCCGCCCCAGCACAGGATCAGGTTCAGCTTCTTGCCTTTTCCTGTCTCTGTGCCTGGGAGAGAAGAGCCTGTGGTTATTTAGGAATGCTTCCCTTGAACCCTGCACAGTGGTCTCTGGGGGCTGTCTGCATGTGAGAGTGGGGATGAAAGAGAAAGTAGAGTCACCTTCTCCCCCATAGCTTGGTCCCCTGTTGTTTCTTCCTGTGCTTTCACAGTTCCCACAATGAATAGCATTAAGAGAGCCCGTGCATCCAGGCAGTTTGGCTGGAGGTAAATCAGGAGTTTTGTAAAAATACCCAATCCAGTAGGTAGAGTTGACACTGTAGAAGTCTGTCACCCAGGCCTCAGGAGCATGGTGGTTGCTGTGGGATGGGAGGTGGAGCCTGTTGAGCCTGCCTCCTACCCTCCTGCTCCTCCAGACAGCCCCCTGTGCTTAGATCCCCGCATCCCTGGAGCATGCAGCCCTGCTCCTCCTACAGAATCTGACTCTTTTTCTCCCCCACTTATTCTCAAAGGGTTTTTGTGAATAGTGGGGTAGCTGAAGACTATTCCCCACTGCTGACATCTGAATTTTCTCTTTTCTGAAAGCACAAAGGATTCTTTAAGGAGTAATTCTCCAGTGGAAATGGAAACCAGCACTGAAGCCATGGACCCCCTGACTCCCAGTGTCACTGCCCTGGCAGCACAGCCTGAGGGTAAGCACAAAGCAGGCCAGCACACACCCGGCGAGCGGGCTTAGGCACCTAGACCTGACTCGGGCTTGGGTCTCACAAGACCAGGAAAATGAGAGAGTGGCTCTGAGGTCCACAGGGCACCCAAGGAAAAGAAATTGTGTGTGTCATTCCAGAACCACAGCATGTTGATTCTAGCAATAAGAGGTCTAGATTGTCAGACCCGTCCATGTGCAGGCAAGGATCCTGAGTCCTAGATTGCAGGACTACTGTAACCTGCAGTACCCAGAATGAACAGAACCAGAACCAGATGCATGCATGCCAGGCCTGTGCCCAGTTGTCCCTGGACCTGTTTAGACTGTGGATCTATTTATTTTGTCCTCACCTTTATGAGCAGATAAAGTGGTTGTGGTGTCTGAAGTTCCCATAATTTGCCGTGTTGTTGTTACTGTTTTTTAATATTTTTTTAGTTGTCGACGGACCTTTATTTTATTTTTATGCGGTGCTAAGAATCCAACCCAGTGCCCCACACATACTAGGCAAGTGCGCTCCCACTCTACAATCCCAGCCCCATAGTTTGCCTTATTGCTCAAAATGTTCATAGATGTTCCTCGCAATGGAACCCAGGGTCTCACACATGCTAGGCAAGTACTTTACCACTGAGCTACACCCCAGCTCTTTTTAAAATTTTTATTTTATTTCAAAACAGGGCCTCACTAAGTCACCCAGGCTGGCCTAGAACTTGCCATCTCCTTTCCTCAGTCTCTCTAGTAGCTGAGATTCCAGGCATGGCCACCATGCCAGCCTCTGAACTTTTCAACCAGCGACTTTGGTTTTGGGAGGTGGGGGTATGATGGGGAGTTGGAAGTGTGTAGAGGGAACAGAGCATGAGTCCTTGGAAAAGAAAGATGTGGGTAGAGGCACCAGAAGCAAGGGCATGGGGAGGACTAAAGTCAGGGGCTAGTGCCGGTTTTCTTTATCAGGTTCCTAAACATTTGAATAGGTAGCCAGCATTACCCTTCAGTTGCTGTAAGTAACTTTCCTGGTTCCACTTCATGGGTAAGGAAATTGAGGCACTGGTAAGGTTCCTTACCTGAGGGTTACACAGTCAGGAAGTGGAGGTGCCAGGGTTGGAATCCAGGCAGTCTGCCATCTGCACAAATTTATAGCCAGTACAACCACGTGGTTTCGTATTACAGAGCAAAAGAAGGGACAACCATAACAGAACAAGAAAGTAACAATAAAAAGGCAAGAAAAGGCTAGCAACCAATTGGACAGGCAAGAACTGGTGACTGTCCTCTGCCCTGTGCTGTGGATTGGGACCATCAGGAGCACCGGGGCTGTTGTGAGAAAGCTGAGTCGGAGATGGACACAGCTTCGAAGGCTGTAGGGCACTCACCAGTTCTCCAGTGAGGAGACGTGGCTCATCACCCCAGTGGCCAAGCAGCAGCAGGCAAATGGTCTCAGTGTCATCGTCATTGTCAAGCAATAGATGTGACGTGGGCGGGGGCCTCTAACAGAGGACAGTCAGTTCCAGGTGAGGTTTGGTGTGTGTGACCATCAGCTGTGTGCTCTTTTCAGCGCCAAGCAGTGTGGCCATGGAAGCCAGCTCCGATGGAGAGGAGGATGCAGAGAATACAGACAAGGTAACTGAGACAGTGATGAATGGCGGCATGAAGGAAACGCTCAGCCTCACTGTAGATGCCAAGACAGAGACTGCAGTCTTCAAAAGGTAACTGGGCTAGATGGTCCTCAGCGTCAGTTGTTCGGGAGGATGGTTGGGGTGAAGCCTCAGACGTGGAAATGTTTTATTTGATTGACGTGAGCATTGAGACATTAGCCTGACGTCATTCTAACGTCTTCATTAAACTCATTAATCTTAATGAGGAAATGGAAAGTTTAGGCACCGGAAATGCCCTTTTCCCTCTGTGTGTGTTTGTGTTCAGAAAGACTGTATTTTGAGGTTAGCAGATTAGCAGTTAGGAAAATTGACACACTTTGACTCCTGGTAGAAATTGACGTGTATAGAAACTATGTAGCTCAGGCCAGAAGGCTCAGTGTCATACAGACAGGTCATTGTCTCCAGATGTAATGCAGTCATTGTAATTAAGTAACTTTTAAAAAACTAAACATATTTGAAAATTAGCAACCTCACTTTTTAAACTGATGGATCAAAAAAGGAATCAGAATGAAATTTCAAAACTGAGAGAGTAATGAAATAACTTCAGCCAGGCATGGTGGAGCACACGTATGATACCAGCTACTCAGGAGGCAGAGGCAAGAGGATGACAAGTTTGGGGCCAGCCTCAGCAACTTAGCAAGGGCCTGTCTCGAAATAAAAAATAAGTGTTGGGGCTGTAGCTGAGTGGTAGAGCACTTGCCTAGCCTGTGTGAAGCACTGGGTTCGATCCTTAGCACTGCATAAAAATAAATAAAATGAAGGTCTGGTGCCCATCTACAACTTAAAAAAAGGAATATATGTATGATATTTATGTATATATGTATATATAAAAGAATAGAACTTTAACGAGAAAAGAATTTAAAATTTTATTGGAAGACTGAAATATCAATACAGAGATTTTCCATGTTTACTAACAGAACGATGGCATTGCTCATCCAATTAATCTATAAAATTAATAAAATTCCCCTCAAAATCCCAGCACAAAGTTGCATAAAAATTATGCTTATAGAGACAAGACAACAAAGAAGAGCCAAGGTCATTTTATTCCGAAGGAAAAAGGTGTGGGCATCTCCGTGTCGGCCTCCAAGGCTTCCTAGTAAGGCTGCCATCACGGAGACACCACAGCCTGGCAGGCGTGCAGAGGCCTCCACTGCAGGGACGTGGTGCTCCTCGGAGTGCACAAATGAAGGGCGACTGCCAGTTTTGGGGAACGAGGAAATTGGGCTCTTGTCTCAACCTAAATATGAAAACGTAACTGTAAAACTTGAGGAAGATGGCATAAAAGAGACTCTCTTTACGTGTGAGGGATGAGGTAGTTTTAACCATAAAAAGCCAAACCATAAAGGAAAATAGTGATAAATTTAATTTCTAATATCACAAAAGACACAGTAAAATGAAAAAACGAGCCACAGCCAACAATCAGTAGCCAGGATATGGGAAAACCCATATCAATAAGGAGACACCTAATTTTAGAGATGAACAGAGGATGCAAACAAGAACCGTATGAAGGTAAACACGGGGCAGAACAAACCCAGGGTGATGCCTAAGCACGTGGGGCCTGTGCCTTACAGTGGTAAGCACAGACAGTGCCTCTTTAGGCATTCAAGGCCATCAGTTCCTGTCTCAAGTTGCCCCAGAAGGTAGAAGTGCAAGTCCTACCCAGAGCACTGAAATCTTCATTACAGATTAAATTAAGGATAATCACAGAAACTCATCAGCTCATGTTACTTAAAAGCAAACTAAATGCAAAAGTCCCAGTGACTCAGGAGGCTGAGGCAGGAGGATCACAATTTCAAGGCCAGCCTCAGCAACTTTGTGCAACCCTATCTCAAAAAATTAAAAGGGCTGGGAATGTGGCTCTGTGACTTAGTGATTAAGTATCTCTGGGTTCAGTTCCCAGTACTGCCCCCACCAAAAAAAGAAGTTTTGTAAGGTATTTACTGACTGAGTCCCAAACAATTCATAATGATTGGTTGCAGTTTATCCTAGAAGGTAAGGATGATTCAGTGTCAGAAAAACCCATTGGTATAATCCTCATACATTAGACTAAAAAATTAAAAAATTACTTTTTTACTCAGATTTTATATTTATACATGATTAAAACTCTGAGCAAACAAGTCACAGTAGTGAATTTCCTGAACTGCTTAAAAATTAAAGACCAAAATGCCACAGCAGCAACTATACTTAATGAAGAGATTTTTAGGTGCAATCACTTTGAAACAAGGACCAAGTGAGGCGATCCCTTATCACTGCCAGGTGTAGGCAATCCTGGAAGAGGAAGGAGGCAGAGTCATAGAGGAGGGTCAGGAGAACACTAAACTATAGTTATTTACCCTCACACTGATCAGCCACAACCAAGTCAGTACAGACCTTTGCAGTTACTAATTCAGCAGAACTGTTAGTTATGAGTTTTTTTAAAATCATTAGCTCTTTTCTACGTCAGTAATATGCAACAGAATGTACAATAAAAAGCAGAGTATCAACCACAAAATATAACAGTCTGTAAATTAAAGAGTTATCCAGATCTCTGTAGAGAGAACTTGAAGGTAGCCTGGACGTGTGGGGGCAGTACACACTGCAGAGCAACAAGTGTCGGGCTGCAGAGACATCTGCCACCGTCAGATCAGCCCTGAAGTTTAATGGAATCCCAGTAAAAATGTCCCTAGGGTTTGGGGAGGGAAACTTGTTAAATGTACTCTAAAACCTCATGGAAAAATAACATTCCCAGGTTGCTTAGGTAACCAGGAGTGATTGAGTAGGAGACCGCCCTGCCAGACGTAATCCTGCTGCAGCCAGTCACTCAGACACTGTGAGGTCCGCGTGCACAGGTGCTCAGGGGTGAGGGTCCTTCTCAGCCTCGTCCTGCAGCAGGTCCTGGAGGACTAGGGAGGTAGTGAGTGAACACGTGCGGGCTTCCTGGGCTGGGCCTGTTTCAGGTATGATGTGGCCACAGTTGCATGGTAATTAGTGGAAGAAAAGAAACTCTTAACGAAACCCTAGAGGAGTTCCAGTTGACAAAGTACTCTAGACAAAATGAAGAGGCTCCAGCAAATTGAAGAAAGACGCATATACCTGAATCAACAAGATACTGACATTTGGTGTTCAGGGAATTCCTACGAGCTAATAAGGAAAGGGAAAAAAAACTTAGAAGATGGTGGGTAAAAGATGCCTGTTCACGACGCGTAAACAAAAAGTCTTTTAACAAAAAAATGAAGAGGTGCTCAACACTCGCTATCAGAGAATGTGTGTGAGACTGGCTTCCCACTAGAGCAGAGAGTTATGCTGAGTACTGGGGGCTATGGACCCTGGGCCCAGTGGGCCTGCTGGCGGGGAAAGCAGATTGAGGGCCGCTCTAGATAGTAGTAGGCTTTTTTCTCACTAGAGGGAGGATGGCCCAGAACTTTCTACTTTTGGGTGGAAAGAGCCCTGAGAAATGCCTAACAGGCCTGTTAGGGGCCATGGACAGTGACTATCACTGTGGCACTGGACTCCGAAGCTGGAGGTAGAGGGCAATTGGGGATCCTTGCTGTGGGAAGCCAGGCCCTTTGGTGGGCACTCACAGTGGCACATTGCTGCATCTGGCAGGAGCAGGTGGAACTTGCAGACGTACTTAGTCCAGAGAAAAGTACAAAAAGAGGTGTGCTTCAGTGCGAGTCAGGTGACTCGGTGCACACGGGTAATGAGGCATTTTACAGAGATTTAAACAGCCGGGGTAGAACAGTCGCTTCAGTTGCAGGGAATAGAGAAGAGCAGGGGAGTGGGGGGTTCTGAGAAGAAGAAACGAGGGGTTGGGGCGTGGCTGGTGGTAGAGCCATGATTACTGCGGGGAGGCCATGGGAAGAGCGAGTGACCTTTGTCACTCAGAGCCTTCTGCATCACTAGGTTTCAGTTTATTTTTCTACTTACAAATTAGCTGGAACCATCTGAAAAATCATCCTGTAGATTAGTGTTTCATAAGCAAATCCGAATCTTGTTTCTAAGAATGACAGCCCTTCCTTGAGGGGACCTCTAGCGGCTGCCACTTTATTTTTTAATTTTTTAAAACTTTTTTCTTAATTAGTTGTTGATGAGTCTTTATTTATTTGCATGCAGTGCAGAGGATCAAACCCAGTGCTTCACACACGCCAGGCAGACTCTCCGCCACTGAGACATAGCCCAGTCCTTGCTGCCACTTCATTTGCGTAAAGATGGGAGTCCCAGACAGAGCAGGCGTGCGTGCACATTTCCAGCCCCGAGTGGGGGAGCCGTGCCCTCCTACACCCACTCTCCGCAACCCGTGCCCTTGGAGTCTGCTTTCAGCTGCTCTGGCAACGCCTCATGATCCCACTTTTCCTTCAGGGTGTTCATACATTTCACCTTTGTTAGAGGGACACTCCTCTAATATTGGGGGTTGATCCCAGGGGTGCTCTTTATACCTCTGAGCTACATCTGCAACCTTTTTTATTTTGAGACAGTCTCACTAAGTAGCTGAGATAGGCCTCAAACTTGCCATCCTCCTGCCTCGCATCCTGTGTTGCTGGGATTCCAGGCGTGCGCCTCTGTGCCAGGCTTTGAGAAGTCTTTAAATGTGGCTCAGGCAGCAGGGCGCCTCCTATCCTGACCAGGGTTTCCAGCCCAGGAGCGGAGGGGTGCACCCTCTGGCAGCTGTGTTAGTGGTGGGCTCAGCCTCAGGAGCACAGGCTGGAACTAAAGACTTGTTCCTTCAAACAGGTTCTCTTGACAGCCTTCACCGACTCTGCGGTTTTGATTAAGTGCAGGCGTGGACATAGTCCCCCAGTCCTCATTTCTAGGAGTGTTCTGAAACTCTTGTACATTTCTTTTTCTGTTTTGCACACTGGGCTTCAGAGTGTTGAAATCCTACCGGTATGTACGGTGACGCTCCGTCAGAACCAGCCACATTACATCGTCCTCTCTTGTCCCACCTGTGTGTGCCCTTCCTTTTGTGCTTCCCCCGTCACCATCTATGTCCCTGTGAACCTTCCACCCTGAGCATGCTCAGCCCCAGGGTTGCCACCACAGCAGTCATGACTTCAGAGCCATTTGCATGTGACCTCATCCTTTGGCACCTAGACTCTGTCCCTGGGGTGTGTGATATGCCTGTCGTCCTCTCTCCTGCAGTGAGGAAGGAAAACTGTCTACCTCTCAAGATGCTGCTTGTAAAGAAGTGGAGGAGAGCCCTGAGCCAGCGGAGGCCAAGTGCGCGGCCAGCCCCCGGGCCCCCAGCAGTAGCCCAGAGCAAAGGTACTACCTGCACCCGTGTGTTCTTCCCAGGCTCCACCCTGGCCTTGCTCTTGTCTCCTGGGAGTCGGGAGGGGGTTGGCATCTGGGTGTGGGACTGTAGGGTCATCACAGCCAGGCCCAGGCCTTCAGCAATGTACTTGTCACTTTGTCAGTCCTTTCAGTGATCAAGTGACCCAGGAGAGAACCTCGGAACAGCACTTTGTCTCCTCACCCGAGGCCGAGAACTGCCCAGGTGCAGAGATTTGGCAGTGTAGCTGGCTCTTGGGAACGTCCCGGGAATGGAAGGCTTGCTCAGGCCACACAGCTTTCTCGGGAGGCACCAGGTTGAGAAGTATTATCAGGCCCCTCTGGGAGCCTCAGTGCCCCTGGTGAAGTCACTGAGCTGCCAGGCATAAGCAGCTCTGAGTGACTGTTTCCCACAGTTGTGCCCATGTGACATGTGAGGAACTTGCCTGAGGCCATTTCCTGGTGCCCCTAACTGTTCTCCAACCCTCAGTGAGTCCCTGTGTGGTCTTGTTTTTTCAAAGTAGTGATTTTGTTTTGATGAAGTGTGAAAACCTCACTGCCAGAGCCGTGTGATTTGGACTGTGATGCTTTCTTTCTAGTCACCTTTTGCTTAGACTGAGCCAGTGGCCTGAAGGAATAGGCCAAGCCAAAGCCTCTGTCGCCAAGGGCCAGCGTCCGGCCCATTCGCACGGCCTCGCAGGTAGAGCCAGGTGGCCTGGGATCGCACCGGAGCTCGCGCCAGAAGATGAGTGAGGATCCCCTGAACCACGAGGAGCTGTGTCTGGCACGTCCCAGAGTTAACTTTTGACAATATATCTCAGATTGTATATTCCTTTCAGAAGGAATAAAGTGACCTTTAAATCTATTTCAAAGGAGTCATGCTTTCCCCCTGGCCCTGCTGTCCCCAGATCTTCTGGGCATTCTAAGACCACAACCAGTGGGAGCCAGCAGGGGGTGCTCTTGGTTCTGCACTCAGGGCAGCGCAAACCCTCTTCCTCTCATATAAATTCTAGCCCAAACGAAGTTTGCTCTGTGCCTTTAGGGCTCTTGCATCCGAGGTCGATCACAGGAGCTGTTGGGGCAGGCTGGCCTCACGGGCTTTGGGAAGCAGAGGCAGTCGCCCTCTGACACTGGGGGTGGTTCAGCCCAGGTTCTCCTAGGGTCCGGGGCAAGTCAGTCTTTTTCCTGGGTTTTCAATGTGGGGGTTTTGTTTGCTTTTTTCCTTTACTTTTTGGTTCTGTGGGTTGAATCCAGGGTGTACTTTGCCACTGAGCTGTATGCCCAGCCCCTTTTATTTTTTCTTTGGAGACAGGGTGTCACTGACTTGCTGAGGTTGGCTTGGAAGTTGCAATCTCCTGCCTCAGACTCCCAAGCTGCTGGGGTCATTGTCAGCACTGCCAAACCCAGAGTTCAGTGTTTTTTGTTTTTTGGTTTTTTTCCTTATTTTGTTTTTTGCTTGTTTCATTTTTTGTTTTGTTTGTTTTGCTTTATGGTCCTTCATAGGTCTGATTCCCAATCGGTTATGTCATCTCTCATTTCTACCTGTTAACTTGCTTTATACTGAGGAATGCCCAGGAGGCAGGATGGTCGGGTCTTTGTTCTTGGCTCTCTGACATGAGTGGTACAGGAGGCTATGGGGTTACTTCCTGGCTCTCTGCAGTACAGAAGAGCAAGCAGCCTACTTGCTCTTCTTTCTGGCTAGAAACCTCAGGTATGAAAAGTCCTGCCCTCCAGTTGCAGGACTGAGGTGGTACCCTGGAGGAGAATATTGGGGTGCACCAGTGGAGGAGTGTGGAGCCAGGCTCACACACTCGCGTCCACGGGTTTGTCTGTTCATCCTTCCTCCATCCGGCCCAAGATGAAATGGTGGTTGCTGGAGGGAAGCAGGAACAGACAGACACCCAGTGGCCTGGGGCAGAGGGCAGGAGCAGGGGCGGGAGTACCTTGATAGGAGGGCTCTCTGAGCAGACAGCGTCAGGATAGGGGAAGGGTAAGCGCTGCGATGCCTCCCATGTGTTTGCCAGTGCCGTGCGGAAGAGCACCAGTTCACCCCAGCAGTGCCTGCCACAGGCCTACTGTGACCGCTGGCCAGTGCTCCAAGTGCTTCACACTCTCGTGTGCTAAGTCTGTGGGGTGGGGACTCTGGTCCCCGTTGCAGGGGAGGAAGGAGAGCAAAGCTGAAGATGTTTGCTGGGGAGCACTCGGCTCGTGAGTGCAGAAGGCAGGAGAACGGTCTCCGGGTCGGTGCTGTGACATGTCGGCTGTGGTAGATGGCTCTGCGCTCCCGGAGGGAGGCCGCGCTGCCGGCCAGAAGGGCTGTGCGCACCAGCTGCCACTCTCGCATCCTTCATCCTTCCCAAGTCCACTTCGTGGAACTCGGGACAGCCTTAGAGAGCCTCACGTCCGTGAGGTGACTTTGCAGGAAGGCCAGACTCAGATCTCCAGCCTTCACTTTTACACACTGTTCCACCGCTTCTTCCCTCCCAGTTTTGAGCCTGACGTTTACTTTGTGAGAATGTATTGTCAGTATTTCAACAGACATTCGTCCTGTTTACACATCTTGTTTTCCTCTGATTTTTCTTTCCCAGTACTAAACCCTGCTTCTCAAGTGAAATTTTTTGAGAATTCCACTCTGGAACAGATAAAAGCTTTTTGAAAGAGGGATGAGCAGAGTGCTCCTGTGGGCTCTGGGAGCAGCAGTGTAGGAACCTCCATCCCAACTGTGCGCGTGGTCCTGCGAGGCGACGGAGGGTGGCTTCCCTCCGAGGCCCTTGCTTAGATGCGTTCCCTGCCCTCAGGACTAAGCCAGGCTCACTCTCTCCCATTTCTGCTTCAAGTGCCTCAGACTCCTGTCTCTTACTCTGCAGGACTGACCAACCAAGCCTGCCAGGTGACACATCAGTCAACGGCCCTGTATGATGGGTGGCGTCTTCTGCTGACTGAGGACTGCGGACTGCTACCACCCCAGGGCTCTGGAGGGGTCATCTGGAGCCACCAAGCCGTCACTGCTGCACTCACTCTGCAAGGGATCAGGACCAGCAACCTTTATATTCTAGATTCTAAGACATTGTACAGAGAAATTCAGAAGTGTAAAAATATTGCACATTGACAAATACCAAGAATGTTTGCGTATGTTTATATTGTATTGTTCTAAATAATGGGTAGCCTGTGAAATAAGACCTTGCTGCCCCTGTGATGATAGCAGTACTACTATAGTTAAAATGGCTGTAAGAATAGTTTTATAAAAGTGAATACACAGATCTATTGTATTTGAAACACAACTATTTGACAATTATTAGTGTGACCAAAGTATTAGGCAGTTTTCATACATTTTTCACCTTGTACAAAATTCTGATTCCTTTTCTTCCAGGTTGGCAAGGAGCCGTGGGATTGAAATGCCCTCTCGGTGTTATTTTGGTTGTTCTAACTTACAAAAGTGATTTTGAATAAGAAATATTTGGTGTTCTTTTTATAACCAGTTTCCAATTGGTAATTGTTTTCTGTATTGTTTAAAACGGATCAAAAATGTAAGTCTGTTGGTAGAGATTATAAGTATTTATTGCCGCGACTTAGTTGATAAACCAATGTTCTTGTGAAGCCATACGTTCTGTTGAAGTCTTGTTGCTTGAGATGACCCTCTTACCGGTGACACGCTAGAGCACGCGGAGTGTCTGTGGCTGTGGGTTGGGTTTTTTTGGGTTTTGTTTTTTTGTTTTGTTTCGTTTGGTAGTTCGTCTGCCTTTAACCCATTCACCAAAATCAACCTTGTTAACAAGCATCATCAATGACCATTTCAGAGCGATCTGCGTATTTAACATACTAAAATCACATCGGTGAGTCCGTTGAAAATGCTCGTGCTGCTAATGGAATTGGAGTGCGTCATTTCACAGGCTGGTGGCTTAAAAGTGGAACTCAAAACCCGGCACCTGCGCATGTTACTTGTCTTACTGTACCTTGTGAGGTTTTCACTCGTAAATTCTAAACCAGTGTATTTTTTTAGAACTGGTTTGTGTATATATATAGTGATTATGGATACTAATTCAATGTAATTTATAATTTTCTATGTCAATATAAAAATATGTCACAGCCTTCTCCAACAGCTGAAGCAATATACTGTATATTGCCATATCGTCTGGTGAAAGGGTTAAATCACTTCACCTCTTGCACTTTTAGATGAAAATCAGTTTTTCATTTCTGTAATAGAAAATTATTCACGTATTTTTACATCATTTGTTTTTCCTGACCAGTATTTAAAACCAAAAGGATATTCTGAAAAATGGCCAACAAATTTTTTAGAAACAGCATCCCAAGCAGCGTGCCTAAACATTACATTGCATATGGAAATAAAAGAGTCAAATGTTGATGCCTTACTCCTTCTTTGCTTTTCACTTTCGATAGTATGGAAACTCCTCCTGGGGTTTCCAAGGCATGGCTGGCACACCAAGGACAGAGGGTCGGCAAGAAGCCCTGGGCTGGTCACGGGGGGCTGGCGTGGCCTGGGCACTCCACCCGGACCCTCTTGCTGCAGGAGCTGCTCTCGGAGAGACCGCCCTCCTGTTCTCTGTGCCTGGCACCAGCAGCGGTCGGGGCTCCTTCCGTTTACCTCAGGGATGCCTCGCTGGTGTGGCCCAGGACCCCGCGTTCACCCAGCTAGGCTTTGGCCCCGTGGGTGGGCCTCACGGCCTCCGCAGTGGGATTTGGTTGGCCCTCCGTGCCTCCCGAGGTCACGCAGTGCCGTTTCATCTCGCTTCCTGCTAGGGAAGGAGCAAGGGTGGGTGGTTGGGCCGGCTCCCCTTAGGTGGCAGGGCACGGGAAGGAGGGAGGAGCCAGGCCTGTGGAGTGCGGCAGCCCCCGGGCGGCAGCGAGGCCCACGCTCCTTCAGTTGCTACCTGAATCTCTGTATTGGCCGTGTGGACTGCAGGACTAACGATGTCTACGAACCTGTATTAAAAGTGACAAAAATAAAGCCTGATTCTTTCTTCCAGAGTCTCCTCTTGTGCCTTGTGTGGGCTTTATGACCAGACAGGGTGTGGGCTGCAGGGGGAGGACACTGCTGGGCCTCCGCATTTTGCCACCACCCGCCCCAGGCCCCTATGCTCGCTCCCTGGGAGAGGAGCCCAAGGCCACCGTGGGACAGGCTCATGCAGCCGGAGCTGGCACACCGGGTGCTCAGTGTGCCCTCCCGGGTGTGCTCGGCTTCCAGCCCTGCGCAGAGCACTGTGGCAGTTCCCAGCTCAGGTGTCCCGTCCTGGTTTAAAACACAGTTGTGCTGGAGCTCGCCCTCCCCCGCGCGTGCAGAGGAGAGCGTCCCCCGGCTGGCGTCAGCCTTGGCAGTCCTCTGCACTCCACGGCCGCCACACTGCCCTGCACACCTGCCCTGGACGCTGTCACTGCCTCGGGCACTAAAGGTGACCTGGCAGGTTAACTTCTGCCCCAGCTGCTTTTCCTGTCATGGACTCAGAATATTCCTTCGAGTAAATGTGCAATGAAAGGTCACTGTTAACTACTCCTGGGCCCCAAAATGTCACCGGCTGGCCTTCTGAATATCTGCTTTGATCTCATCATTTTATCAGAGACCTCAACCTCCAGAAACATCAGGGGTTCTCACCGCAGTCATGGATTTGATTGCTGTCCTGCTTCAGGGTCACCTGTACTCCATAAGCCACATCTGGCCCACCACCTGGATGGGCAGCGTGTGCATGTGGAGAGGTGCCTGGCTGCTACTGTCCACCATCCACAGAAGTCGGTCTAAACAAGCTTCTGGAAGAGAAAAACGCCCACCCTGGGAGAAGGCAAAGGTGCCTTGGGACACAGTGCAAGCCACAGGAGGGAGGTGTTTGGCCTCCACACGGAAGGGAAGATTCCTTGGCCTTTGAAAGGACGAGGCAGGCGTGTCCTGACAGAGGCCTCACTCTGAACATAGAGAAAGCAAGAAGGCAAAGCCCCGTTGAACACATTGCGAGAGACTCGGACACGGTCCAAGAGAAGACACCATGGGAGTGGCCAGTGAGGACACCAGAGCTGTTTGGCCTGTCCTTGGGCGCGCTAGTTACAGCCCTGTGCAGACGCCACCACCATCCAGCTGAGCAGCTACCCCTGAAGCACTGACAGCAACGTTGCCGATGAGAACCTGCAGCCCCTGCAGCGTGCCCGTTACGCCTGTGACGTGGCACGTCCGCTTTGGGAAACAAGCAAGGCAGGGGCTTCTGTCGGTTTTCGGGCCTGTTTCATTAGGCACGTGACTCAGCAATGCTAGACATTGCGTAATGAAGCAGGTCCACCAAAGGTTTGTACGGGGGTGCATTCGCTTTATTCATAAAAACCTCTTAAACTAGAAACTGGACTGATCAAGATAAGGCATGGCCGGGATTCCACTCAGCAGCGAACAGGAAGCTGGGGGAGGCAGGGAAGCGCGTCGAGCTCTGTGCGCAGGCGGACGGGGCGCCTCTGCCCCGGGCCGGGCACTCAGTGTTCCATTGTAAATAGCACTGCCACCGACTGAGTCACAGAGAAGGGGTGTGGGCTCGCAGCCAGGTCAAGGCAGGGGCCACATCGGACCAGAGCCGGGCTGAGCTCCCGACCTCGGGCCTTGAGTTCTGATGAAAGGAGGGTACAGTCAGCGCCAGAAGCCATGCAAGTGAAAGTGAGGATTAAGCCGTCCCCAAGCAGAGACGCACAGAAGACAGGGTCCCCAAATTCGTCACTGTGATACTTGCCAGGAGAGCTGGACCCCCACTGCACTCTGCCCATCAGGCGTTCATCTCCTCCATGTGGGGAGACATTCCGACCTTAGTTCCTCTCCAGAATGTCACGGTGGCCAAGTCAGCCCATGCTCATGTGGGCACTAGGGTCAACAGCCCGTCAAAAGGAACCTTAGTCACCTGTGCTCCTGAAGCCATCTTCCTAGACGAGTGGAGACACCGCAGCCTCAGCGGGCCCTGTCCAGAGTGGGCCGTGGACCCTGTCCTCTTGACGTGTTCTCATTAGCTCCTTTGCTTCTGCTTATTCCTCACATTAACCACCACCTTCGCTTCCTCGGCCACTTGGACAGTACAGCTCTGAAAGTAACCTAAGGAACGCTTCGACCTTACCACGCACATCGCTGCGCACTGCTCGCTACTCCCTAACCAAGGCAGCACCAGCACCACGTGGGGAGACAGGAGCTGCGTCTCCTCCAAAAGCCATCCTATCCAATCGTGGTGGATCCGCCTGTGGCCCCATCTGACCCTAGTCACCTCCCACCACCACTGGTTCTTCCCGCCCTCCTGCTCCTCACCGTGGGGCTCACTCCCTGGGAGTTTTGAGCAGCGCCCTGTTCAGACCACAGCGGCAGCGTCAGCGAGGGGCACAGGGAACCTGGGTGAGGAAGTCGTGCGTCTTGCTCTACGCTTCAATTATGTGCTTTACTGGACGTGATCTACACCTTAATTTCTGTAGGAGGCAGATATGGCAAAGAAAAACCCAAACATCCAGGTGAACACATTCCCTGCGTAATGGGTGGCCAGGGAGCTGCCACACCCCCAAGGGCTGGGAGCGGCCGTGTGGGAACAGGAGTCCCGCGGGCCCTTCGGCCTCTGGCGTCCGGCCTGGGCTGCCTGTTCTCGAGGAAACCCCTCTGGATTGCTCTCCCACCCACAGACAGCGTCCCTGGAGATAGGGGTCGGTGCTGGCCCAGGGCCTGGGACCAGGCGCATAATTTGTCATGATGACTAAAATAGAAAAGTGCAACAAGAGCAGCAGACCTTCGGGCGAAAGCAGGAGGTGACATCAAGGGCACTGCGCTATGTGGGGACAAACTGCATCCAGTTACCAACAAACGTTCTCCAACAAGGAAACCTGCACTCAGAACTTAGCTCTAAACCTTTAAAACTGTTTGGAGGTACCTGAGAGCAGGCAGGGCTGCCGGTCCGCAGGGTCAACATGCCAGAGAAGGACACCCGCTGAAGAAGACCCACCAGCGAGTGCCACTGTGCTTCCCTTTGGGGCTCTTGCTAACACTGTGACTGGAGGCCACAGAAAGCAGAGGCCTGGCTCTCAGCAGTCTCAGGTGCTGGGGAGATGGGCGCTGGCATAAAGGGCTCTGAAGGAAGCCCAGATCCGAGTCAAGAAGCCAGAGGAAGGGGAACCGGCGGGAGGTGAGCCTGGCAGCCAGGGCTGTTCCCGCAGGGAGAGCCGAGACACGCAGAGAGCAGCAGCGCAGCAACAGGTTGTGGGGGACTGGGTTGGAGAGGCAGCAAGTGGAGTTTAGGGACCACCAAGGAAGAAGGGTTGTGGCAGACATCCTGGGGCTGGGGGAAACCTGCAGGAGCAGGAATAAACCAGGAAAGAAAGAGATGTCTCACCTCCGGAAGAGACACCCCCAAGGAAACAGCCACCCAAAGCCTCTGTCATTTTTCATGTGCAGTGTTGGTATTTAATAAGTTATTGAGAGGCCAGAAGACAGTACCAAGTGATAGGCACCTGGAAGACAGACAGACAGTTGATCCAGATGTTTACTTCAGACTTTTAGAGGTGATTATGCATCCACGACAATAAATCACCAAGTGGAGAAGTTTTTAAACGCAGATGAAAACTCTAGAAGTGCAACATTCACTTGGCATTAGGAACCCAATACATGAGTTTTAAAAGGAGACTGGACCCTTCAGAAGATAAGATTTATACACGAAGGTAGAAGACTTAGTCCAACTCAAGTATGGAGAGATGAGCAAAAATACAGAAAAGCACCCGAGAGAAGCACAGGGCACAGACAGAGGTAGCATTTGCATATTTGGAGTTCCAGAAGAAAAGAAAAAAAAGAAGCACAGGAGACACTGACCAGAATTTCCCAAAACTAAGACATTGAACTACAGATTCAAAAACTCTGCACGTCAAGGACTACAAAAGCCTCTCACCACCAGCATCTCGGTGAAGCTTCCCAAACCCGAGAGTCCCAGTGGGCACGTCGCCTCAGCTGGCATGATGTCCTGTGCGCTGAAGAAGAGGCCAGCCTAGAAAGACGTCTTCAGCAGATTATCTCTCAAAACAGAATGTTTCCAGAAAAATGAAAAAACTGATATTTCAACATCAGCAGACATATTAAAAATAGCTTCCCAGCAAAGGAAATTCTCCCAAATGGAAGGAGCAAGAATTGAGGACCCGAGAGGGAAACTGGGTAAAAGGAATCGGTGTGGTCTGTGCCAAAGAGTGTTTTGTGGGGTTGAAGATAGGCTTGAATTAAGACAGTCGGCAACGGCGCCGAGGGCAAGCAGAAGCGGGGCGTTTGCCCCCGACGGTCCCAGTGTCACCTACTTAGTGCTGAGAGTCCAACAACCCAGCGGAAGACTGCCGTGCTCTCTGGGTCGCCCTAGAAGAGTATGCACCCCGCGAGCTGGTCGGGGAGATGGAGCGAGGCCTGGCGCTGGCAGAGGCAGATGCCTTGCCCAGGTTGCCTTCGAAGAAAGGACTTGGCGTCTGTCTTCAAGAAATGAGGTGACAGGCCCCAGCTAATGCCCCCTTCGAGGTCTGCCCAGCTTTCGAGCCTGGGTCATGCTCTGCTGGCCCTCAGCCAGTGACAGCAAGGCAGTGACTTAAGGACAGTCATTTCTGCCAAACATGGGACTTCTCTCAGCAGTGCGTTCCAGAGCTCCGGCCGCCGGCGGTGCTGGCAGACTTACCAGGCCCATATCGCCATCAGAGCTCCACCCGCCGTACCCTTACAATTCTGGATTGTACTCCCCAGTAACCCTCTGGCATTTGCACTTCCGTTCAGTGCTGCCTAGAAAACCCAGCAGGCACAGTTGGCAGAGAGGCTGGTCCAGGAGAGCAGGTGGCAAGATGACTAGAGACTGGCTCACTCATCGCCTGGCTGGGCTGCAGCCACCTTATGCTGGGGTTTAAAGAACACTGCATAAAGGACACTGGGTGGGGTCACACACCTGTAACCCCAGTGACTCAGGAGGCCATTGCCTCTCCCTCCCTGGGGGCCCTTTGACTTCTTGGACTCCTCTGAGTCTGCATAAGGGGTGCTCCTCGCCCACGCATAAGAAGACAGGTTTCTCCCATAAGACCATAGTGGCCCCCTCAGACATATCCTCTCCCCATCGCCTCTCCTGGCTCCGAAGGCTGAAATTCGGTCAGGTTGCAGCACAGCTCATGTGGGGACCTGCTGGGCCTGCCAGGGATGATTGGCAGGCACTGGGAAATATCAAGGTCCTGGATGCTGAGGGGGCTCCATCAAGGAGCTAGAAGCTGGGATTGTGTAGAATGTTCACTGACGTGGGGACTCTGGGGATCCAGAATTTAGTGCCTTGTCAAGCCCCTGGGGATGGTGCAGAGTTGCTCTTAGAAAGCCTTTGGAGAAAACAGTCCATGCGGAGAAAGTCTGGAAGCCCTACATGGTCACCACAGGTAGTAGAAAGGGGTTCGGGGACACGGGCGTGTTACTCAGTATGTGAGACCAGAGCACCCACCGGAGCGTTATGTTCCAAGAAGGCCCAGAGGATACACCATTCACCATGGCCCTCAGAAAGGCACTGGTAAGGAGCGTGCCAGCATTGTCACCAGCCAGAAACCCCGAATTTTTAATAGCCCGTTGTCCTGTCAGCAATGCCACTTCCTTGCAGAAGTTGAAGCCTGGATGCTGATAATCACACACTTCCAGTCCCTAAGTCCCTACACACTCCCAATCTCCAAGGGGGCTGCGGACCAGCTAAGTCTGGTCCAGATGCGTGTTGACACTCCAGACAACTTTGGGCTCAACTTCATGATCTCTCATAAGGATAGACACCCCTGCACCAGGACAGATCCAACCATGCCAAAATTAGGAAAGAAAAGAGGTGACACCCTGGTCTCTGGAAACCGCCCTTCTCGGTGCAAAGCTCTGGGGACAGCAGGCAACCCACGCCTGCAATACCAGCCCCAGTGAAAACACACCCGAGTCCCGCTCAGGGGGACGTGCTTCCAGAGTAGAGGCTGCCTCCTCCACTCGCAGGCCGCAGAATAAATGTCCTGCCAGCTCCTAGAACTGCTGGCTATTTGTGAACCGTATTGACTGTGACAAGGACCTGCAGATTCAAAGACTAAGAAAGTTAGTGCTGCAGGCCTAGTGCTGCAGTCACTCTGCAGGCTACCATAGACCTTGGCCTGGTGATACCAACGGGATTGGGAGCCCCAGAGTAGTGGGGGCTGAGTGGCAGCACTTAACCATCAGAAGCCAAGAGACTGCAGTTACCATAACAACCGGAAGGCCACAGAGATGAGGGGCTGTGGAAGTGAGGAGTAGGCATCACAAACCTGCCGCTAATGGGAAGCAATCGTCACGCGCAAGGGATCCTCGATGGGATGGTTAACCTGGTTCTTATCAGAATCTGAAGGTCAGAAGGCAGTGAGCCAAAATATTAAAAGGGCCAAAATAAGAAATGAAAGCTTAACCAAGATTTCTGTATGCAGCAAAACCATCCCTTAAAAAATGAGAAGGAAATAAGAATGTCTAGATACATAAAAAACAGAAACATAAAAAAAGCACAAGGAAGAACATCTGAGTAGATCCATAACTAGTAAGGAAATCAGATCAATAGTATAAAAAAGTAGAAAGTCTTCCAACAAATAAAATCCTGGACCTGATGCCTTCACAGATGAATTCTACCATCATTTAAAGAAGAAATAATGCCAATCTTTCTCAAACTTGTCCAAAAACTTAAGAGAAGGGAACATTTCCTAACCCATTCTATGAGGTCAACATTACCTAGGCATTGAGGCCAGACAAAGACATAATAAGACTAGAAAACCACAGATGACTATCCCTTTCTGAGCATTAGTGCAAAAGCCCTCAACAAAATACAAAAGAGCAAAGAGAATTTGACTGCATATTAAACAAGGTCCATACCATGACCAAGTGGGATTTATTCCTAGAATAAAAAGACAATGTATGATATCAAATATGTGAAAAATGAAAATGTCTGAAGATTGATCAATGTAATACACCAGATTAACAGAATGAAGGGGCACAACATCAACCGATGCAGACTCAACTGATGCAGAAAAGGCATTTTACAAAAACTGACACTTTCACGTTGCAGACACTTGACAAACAGAGTACAAGGAAACCACGTCACTATAATGAAAGCCATATATAAAAATATCATACTCAGTGGTGAAAGATGGAAAGGTTTTCCTCCAAGGAAAAGGATTCCCTTTTTCACCGCTTCTATTCACCATCGTACAGAAAGTTCTAGCCAGAGCAGTTAGGCAAGAAAAAGAAATAAAAAGCATCCAATCTGGGAAGTAAGTAACATTATCTGTTTCCAGGTGATAGGGTTTTATATATAGAAAACTCTTAAGATCCCTCCTAAATCTATTAAAACTAATAAATGAACTCAGCAAACTAGTAGGATACAAAGTAAACACAAAAATATTGATGGCATTTCTTTATACAAACAATGATAATCTGAACAGGAATCATAATAATACCTTTTACAACAGCATAAAAAATAAAATACTTAGGAACCACTTAACCAAAGAAATGAAAGAAAAATGATAATGCATCCCATGTTCATGGATTAGACAACAATAATGTTAAAATGTCAATACTACTAAACACAATCTACAGATTTAATGCATGCCCTGTCAAAACCCCAATGATGATGTTTGCAGAAATAGGAAAACCCATCCTAAAGTTTGTATGGACTCTCAAGGGATCCTGGAGAGCCAGAATAATCTTGGAGAAAGAAGAGCAAACGTGGTGAGATCAGAAGTCAGAATTCCAAAGCTACTTTAATCAACACAGCATGGCACTGGCATGAGGCCCGCCAGCGGAACACAATAGCAATCATCTTAAAGGCCCTGGCACACGTGTGAAATGACTCTTAACAAGGGTGCTGAGACCATTTCGTTGGGGGAAAACAGACCTCAACAAACACTGCCGGGAAAACTCGATGTCCCCATGCCAAAGAATAAAGCTGTGTCCTTTCCTACACAGATTCAAATGGATCAAAGTCCTAAATGTAAAACCTAAAGTGATGAAACTCCTCAGAAGGAAACGGGGTACAGCCTTGCAGCACGGAGTCCAGCCGCAAGATTTCTGGATTTGACACCAAAGGCACAGGCAGGGAGGGGACAAGGGGAGGAGTAGGCCAATTGGCCTTGGGAGCATTGTGTGTGTGTGTGTGTGTGTGTGTGGTGCTGGGATGGAGCCCAGGGCCTTGTGCATGCCAGGCAAGCGCCCTACCAACTGAGCTACATCCCCAGCCCCTTAAGGAGGAGAGAGGGTCTGGGGTTCGCTCTCAGCTATTGTCCTTTTGCAGGTTCTTTTTTGGGGGTGGGGGATGGGGAACATTTTTAAATGCTGTGCATCAAAGAGCCACAATCAACAATGTAAAAGGACAACTCAAAATGGAGGAAAACACTCACAAACCATTTGTCAAATAAGGGACTAATATCCAGAGCTCACAGAGAACTCCCCAACGCAGCAACAGAAGCAGCGCGTTCCAAAGAACGCAAGGCCCCTGCACCATCTCTTCTCCAAGGAAGGTGCGCACGCAGCCAGTGAGCACGTGAAAGACTCCGTGGCTCCTCGCCAGGGAAATGCATATCAGAACTGCCAGGGTTCAGTCTCAGGCCATCAGAAGAGACAAGCAAATATGAGGCCACAGAGGGGCTTCCAGAGGGTTCCAACAGAGCCCATGCAAACTCAACCACAGGCAACTCCTGCTGCCTGCCCCACTGCTCTCCGCCAAAGCAAGCTTTAGGGGAGAATTTCCAGAGCCAAATCCAGATGTTTCACAATGTAAGAGGGCTGACTGCCCAGAAAGAGGCAACAACTCAAAACCTGCCACACCTAACAAGCCTGATCTTAGAACACAAAGCAGAGCCAGGTGTGGTGGTGCACACCTGGAATCCCAGAAACTCAGGAGGCTGAGGCAGGAGGAACAGAAGTTCGAGGCCAGCCTTGGCAACTTAGCAAGACCTGTCTCAAAATAAAAGATAAAAATGACTAAGGATGTTGGTCAGAGAAAGCATCTCTAGGTCCACTCCCCCGTACTGCAAAACAAACAAAAAATTAGAAAACCACAGAGCAAAATCCGGCAGATCCACGGGAGGGCAGAGCGAAGACTTCCGGGAGCAATGTTCTGCCTACGAAATCCAGGTTTGTTCACTGCATGTGACTTACACAGTGAAATCCATCTTTTGCTTAAAATACTGGAAAAAGTGAAATACTATAAAATGACTTGAAAAACCACATGGGGTTTGTCCCAGAGCGTGCACGGTGGCATTGTTCCCATCCCCTGGGGAGCATATGGTGCCGCGGAATTTCACACGGCTTTTCGAGAGAAGGGTTCGAGCGTCTCTGGATGCTGAGCGCGTGGGCCCATCACCCTGACAGACAGACGGACGGACGAGGCCAACGCGGCTGGTTAGACCCAGTCCGGAGGCGGAGCCGCAGCCTTGAAAGAGAAGACCACGTGGGCCGGCTGGGTCAGAGCGGGCCGGGGAGCACCTCCCAGGACGGAATCCTGGCAGGCGGGAGCAGAGAAGGGCCAGGCCCCGAAACAAGGGCCGGGGGCATGTGGGCGCCCTGAGGTGCCAGCCCTGGATGGCTACATGCATGGGGCGTTGGAAGCCTGGGCTGGGGCTGCCTGGCTCGCTCCCAGGACCAACAGGACGCCTCTGCCGTCGGGGGTGCTGGCAGGAGGACCCGCACGCACAGCGCAGAACCAGCCAGTGTCCAGAGTATCCTCGGAGACCCGCCAGGCCGGGCAGGGCAGCCACGGGACGAACATGAATGTGAGCAGAGGGCAAAGGAAGCCGGTGCCCGAAGAGCTGGAGGGAACCCCCAAACCAGCCGGGCTCTGCAGCTAGCGGGCAGCTCTGAGCCCGGGCAGCAGGAGCCTCCTCGGAGAACGTGGGTCCTGTAGCCGGGTGGAGTCTACAGTGGGTCCGCTCGGGAGGCTGGAGGAGGGGGCACCCCACCCACGAGACCGCTCCCACCACGAAGCAGACTCGGGAGACAGGAAACGACAAAGGACCAGTCGGAAGCCTTGGTGTGGTCAAGAGCCTGGTCCCTGCTGCAGCGGGTGCTTGGGAAGGGGCTTCACATGGCGGACCAGCCAGATGGGCCGCGGGGCCTAGGAGCCGCAGGTGGCATGGCTTGGTGGGAGGCCCTGGGCCTGCCTGGGGCCTGGTCTGGTCCCTGGCCCCTTCCCTTTATCCTTTCTGGATGGCACGGCCGGGCAGCTTCCCTCCACCAACCCTTCTGCCCAAGGCCTCCTCTTTAGCATCTCTGGGTGGGAAGCGGCCAACCAAGGACTCGGACAGGCAGGTCGTCCGTGGTCGGTGATGGTGGTCTCCGATCCAGAGGGCCTTTCTCCAGAGAGGGGCAGCAGAGATCCGGGAACCCACCCAGGGGCAAGAGAGGGTCTGTTCCAAGACCACCCTGGACAGAGGCCAGCGTGCCCCACAACTGAGCAGGTTCTAAAGAACCTGCCCCACTGTCTGCCAGGCACGCTCCTTAATCCCAGAGGAAGAGAAGCCGCTCCGCTCTGAGAACCCTCGAAGACAGTTCTGGGCCCGGGGCTGCAGGCACCCCCAAGAGAGCTACCCACAGGGATCCCACTTCCCAGCCTCAAATGCCTCCAGAGACCCTTCTGGGGACCAGAACGAAGTGCCCACCTTTGGTTTCACAGGATCCGGCCAGCCTCATCCGTCCAGGGTGTCCTCAGCTCTGGGTGCAGAGGAAATGCAGAGACCCCTGGGCCCGCAGGAGGGCTTCATTAAACTGTCCATTTTCACACGCTTTCTATGGTGTAAGAAATGCAGACATTTGGGAGTCTTGCTCCTTTTTAAAATCATATCTGCTGTCAGGCTCCTTCCTGCTCCACTGCCATGTTTCCCGGCAACTCCTTCCTCCAGGTTCTGCGCCTGGCCCACCTGGCACCAGGGCTCAGCCAGGCGCAGTAAACGCCAGCCACTGGCGCACAGCTGCCTGGGCCGCCATTCTTCATTTTAAACAGGAGCCCCCCTGAAACAGCCCCATTCTCACCTGAGAAAAGACCCTGACTACCAAGTGCCACATGAGTCCTTCTGCCAGAGAGGCCCAGCCGGCAGGACCCTGAGCGCAGCACAGCTCTTGCAGGCCGTGACTAATCGCAGCTCAGGCCCGCTGTTGCCAATTAGCCTCATTAGCACAGGCAGCTCGGCTGCGATGACATTACGTTAATTACTCCCTACGCGCAGGGGCTGCTTTTCAGAAGGGTCACAGGGCCCAGAAATTAATTCCGATCCCCGCTTTGTCAGAGATGGCGGGGAGCGGGGAGGGACAGGCAAGGACGGGCACATGAAAAATAAAGGCGAGGGAAGTTGCTCGGCAATTTCCACTGTTCTTTCCCCACTATTTTATTTTCTCTGCTGAAGGGGACCAGGGCCATTGTGCGCTTTTTCTGAAATCCATGCACAGGAGGCAAAATTACCCGCATTAGGGCGGAGACGTCAGGTCCATTCAGGGAGGCGAGGCCGAGGCGCATCCTCAGCTGGCTTCTGTTCAACCCCGGGGCTCCGGAGGGGGCAGCCTCTGCCGCCCAGCAGCTGCCTCTCACCAGGCCCCCTGCGGCTCCAAGGTCCCTTCCCCAGTCCCTGCACCATGCTGTAGCCAGGGGGTCCCTGCTGGAGAGCTGGACGTTGCAGGCCAGGGTCCCTGACACAAGTGGCAAAGCTGTGTCCTCCTGGCTGAGGCTCACACGTGTCCAGTGCACGCTGCTGGCTGGGACCGCAGCTCAGGCACCTCCCAGCAGTGGCTCTGTTCTCCCCACCGCGGCTGTCTTGACGCTCAGGTTTGTCCAGTGGTCTTTGGGTGCTCACAGCACCCCGCTCTCCCACCCGGCATGGGCCGCTCCAGGGCCTTGGTTGGTGGCCCTGCTTCCTGGCCCTACCTCCTGGCAATACTTCCGGCACCCTGACAGCTTCCCGCCAAACAATCCCTCATTTCTGCAGGTGCCTCTCCTCTTGGGGGTGACCTCGCTCATACAAAGGGGCCAACTGATGGCCTTCACCTCACATCTGTCCACACTGCAGCTGGCTCCCGCCCTGGGGGCATCATGGACCACGCCTCCATAGAGCTGATGTTCCAGAGTGGGTGGCGGACACTAAACACACCAGAGGGAAGTTAAAGACCAAAGACAGGGACCTGGCATGAGCAGCCAGGAAAGGGCTTGGAGAAGAAGGGACGGAGGGAATTGGGAACCACATTTCTGATCCCTCTCTCCCTGGTCACAAGGACAGTTAATTTACAGGCTCTGGATACCACCAACCCAAGGGGCCTCCTCTTGCACCAACAGACCCTCACCCCTGCTGCTGTTCTGATCAAGGCTTAGCAATCACTTTTCTCCAGATGTGCTGAAGAAGGTGAAATAGAGTGGATTGTCTCCCTTCCTAAATCGGTACCCCACCACTCGTGTATGGCGACAGATCGACTCATAAAAACCCCTGGATGACAGACACCGCTGGCAGCCTCTCTCAGGACCCCTCCCCTTCAGGAGCTCCGCTTTCTCTCTATTGCACTAATAAACCTGTTACTTTGCTCTCACCCTGTGTCCGTGGGTTTCACTCTTCGAATTTGCTAGATGAAGAACCCACCTGGCATGCACGCTCCATGTGGGTGTGTGCTGGGTCACCAGCCCAGAACCTCGACCTCCACAGGCAGCCGCAGCCTGATGCGGACGGTGACGGCCTGTTTCCTAAGGAATCTCGCAATGACTCTCCTCCCAGGTGCCGTCCTGGGGGCCACACCCGGAACGTCCGGGGTCCCTGAAGTCCCCCCCCACTCGCAGCCAACACCCTCCCAAGAGTGGACTGACCCAGTTCAGATGCTGCTGGGCTCTCCTGGGTCCACTGGAGGGGAGGCTGCACCTGGTCTCTGCTGGGTCCCTGCCTGTGAGAAAGTCCGGTGGTTCATTTTCAGAATGGAGGATCGTGACCTCCCTGGGGTGTAAGATGCGCTTGGAGCGATTGTAACTACAGCACCCCCTTGGCCCGCCCGTTTTAAAATTGGTTAATTGTGTAGATTGTGCCCCAGCTGCTCCTATCAGAGCAGGGGCAGTGCCTTGGGGATCAGAGCAGGCGACTGCCTGCCCAGCTGTGCTTGCTCACCAGGTTCGTACCTTGCCCCTCTGCAGACGTCAAGCTGGCCTTGGGAGCGCCTTCCCAGCATGCGTTTGACCCCTTTCGGCACCTGTATTTCTAACACCCTGGGGCGACTGGGGCCAGTCCTCTGCAGAATTCCACTGAAGGAGCAGCCACACTGATTTTTCCATTGAGGGAGGGATGGTTGTTTAAACTGCAGAAACAAACAAACAAACAAAAACTTGTACCTCATCTAAATGGTATGCTCAGGTGGCCTCTGGGCACTCCAGCCTGAGATGACCATTTCTCTGATGAGCAGCCCTGCGTCACATCCCACAGCCCACCCTCGCCTGGGCTGGGGGCTCCCTGCCTGCTCCTGTCTGCTCCGTGCCACCCTTTCCTGTCCCTTCTGGCCCAGGCACCTGGAGGGCTGCTCCTGGGCCAGGGCTGTGTGCTCGGGGGAGGGCAGGGTGGGTTCTGGGATGTCCCACTAGGGCTCGAGTCAGTGTGGGCCCAGCTCTGCTGTGCGCACCCCCTGCCTCCCACGCATCGAATGGCTACAAATGTCCAGCAGAGGTCCTGGGGACACAGCTGACCAGGGCTGACGACCCAAGGGCAGTGGAGTGGGACCCTTGCCTTCCTGAGAAGACACAGATCCCTCTCACGTCCACTCCAGCCTCTGGAAGCTGTGCTGGGCCCACAGCCACACACGGTGGATGTCCCTGAGAATGGGACCTGCCTGCCCCCGGCGCCCTCTTTCCCTAACTCTCCAAGGCCACGCTGGGGCTGAGCGTGGGTCCCTGACTTCATGGTCTTCTGAGAGGCCGTGAAGCCCCCAGGGGGCCTGATGGCAGACAGGGTCCTGGGGTGGGGGTGTTCTCCCTGCAGACTGACCCCTCCTCACCACGGTGTCCCTGCAGGGGACAGTTAAGGCCCAGATCTGTTTTGCCCAGCAAGAGCAGGAGTGCTTTTTGGGAGCCTCACCGTCCCCTGCTGCTGCTTCTGCTGGGGACACCAAGTCCCAGAACAATCAGCTTTGTTCCCTTCCTGCGTTCTCACCTCATGGAACATCTCTGGGGGCATTTGCAGAAAACAGGCTGCTCGGAATCCCAGGAGGGATTGGTGATGGCAGGAGGGTGTTTCCACAGTGAGCACACTGTGCCCTGGAGAGGGGACGCTCTGCGGGACAGGTGCCTGGCCAGCCAGGGACACCTTGGGAGAGCAGCGCAGAAGCCCGTCAGAGCCCAGGTCCTCGGGGGCTCTGTGGGTGCTCAGCCGGGCCCGCTAACTGGCCTAAGTGTACCTCTCCCAAGGCAGGGGCAGGTGAAGCCGACCTCCCACGGGGACAGTCCTTGGGCCTGACCCTGCAGGCAGCTCGTCCCTCGTCTCCCCAGAGAAGGATGGTGAGAGGTGTCTGAGGCTTGCTGGTCACTGTGAGTTGGTCACTGTGAGGATGCCCACAACCCTGGTGTCCATGGATGGGAGAGAGGGAGCCACAGTTGTCTTCTGCACCTGTCTCCTGGGACACCCTGGCCTGGTGGAGTGAGGCTGAGGTAGGGCTTCGTGAGGACGTGCTCTCAGATCCGTGTCACCCGTCCCCAGTGAAGTCGCCTCATAACTCAGGCATCTTGCCCTGGGGACCTGCAGCAATGTCCAGAGACATTTTCAGATGACCCACCAGGGGACAGGGGGCCGTGGCTGTATTGAGAGGGTGGAGACCAGGGTGGCTGGTGAACGTCCTACCTGACCTGGGAGAGTCCCCACAGCACAGGGTGACCAGCCGCAAGAAACCTAGATCTGCAAGTGCCAAGGACCCTGAGCTGGAGGCGCCAAGGACCCTGAGCTGGAAGCACCAAGGACCTGAGCTGGAAGCGCCAGGGACCCTGAGCTGGAAGCGCCATGGACCCTGACCTGGAAGCGCCAGGGACCTGACCTGGAAGCGCCAAGGGACCTGACCTGGAAGCGCCAAGGACCCTGACCTGGAAGCGCCAAGGACCCTGACCTGGAAGCGTCAAGGACCCTGAGCTGGAAGCGCCAAGGGACCTGACCTGGAAGACTCTGAGACTGAGAACTGAAAGGACAAATCTGGAATCCTAGCAGGTAGTCATGACTACCCACAGGTCAAAATGTAAAGAAAGGACATGCTCGTTATGGGCTCGCACTTCCTGCCGTGCCCCTGCCACTCCTGTCTCCTGTCACAGGTTCGGTTACCCTTTCTACAGAGGACAGAGGGAGGAAGGCCTTTCCCCCCACGTGACCCGTGAAAGTCGGTGTTCCCGGACGGACGTGTGGAGAACTTCCTGAGGCCTCCCTGCTGGGCACGTGCGCAGGACTGACCTGTTTGGGGAAACCCTACCTGGTCTCCCTGACAGCTCTCACCAAAGGACAAAGCATTCATGTTGTGGCAGGAGCCACCGGGCCTTGCCCAGCAAACAGGGATTGTGACTTCATGTCACTCAATTGGCATCTAAAAGAAAAGAACTCACAGAGGGTCCCCCCGCGTGCCGCCAGCTCCTAGGAAAGATCTTCTCACTGGCTCTGAGGAGGCGGGACCTTTGCCTGCAGTTCCGCAGGTGCTCCAGGCCCTACATCCTGCCCCATCTCCCTGCACTGCCCCCTGTCTTTCTGTACCCAGCCAGTCGGTGGCACATTGTCCCTGGACAGAGGCCTGTCTGTGTGGGGACAGCCAGCTGCAGTCTACTCCCAGAAGTGACCTTGAGCCCCGTAAACATATTCCACTGAGGTCGGCTCAGAGGTAGACCCCAAAAGATAGGTCCAAGTCCACCTGGAAGCTGAACTGGGCCACCAACGAGAGTGCCCTCTGAACCTGTGAAGGGACCTTGTTTGGAAGGAGGAGCCCTAGGCCACATGGGGGAGTTTCAGATGTAGAACTGGAACAGACACACGCAGACAGGGTGGGCCACAGCAGAGAGAGGACGACCAGCGGCCCCAGACCGGAGGAGGCCAGGGAGGGGCCCCCGGGGCCTGTGGAGCACAGCCCTGTGACTCCTGGCCTTTGGACTTGCCTCAGGACTGTGGGAGAATCAATGCCTGTGGCCTCAAGCCATGTGGTTTGTGGCCATTTGTTACAGCAGCCAGACCCCATAAAGCCCGCAGCCCCCGGCTACAGCTACAGGGACAGGGGACGACAGGGACAGGGGACGACAGCGCGGGGGAGTGAGCCCTCCGTCCTCACTCTGAGTTTTGCAGATTTCAGACGACTCAGTGCACTGCCGGGACCTGCCAGAGGGGCGCCTTGTGCTGACTCCCTGCGTTGGGGCTGGGCCTAGGGCCTCCCTGCGCCTTGCCAGGCTGCCCAGGCCTGCCCCTCAGTCCCTCTCTGAGCTGTTGCAGGTCTCCCCGGCCTCCCTGGCCCGTCCTCTGGGTCCCGGTGACACAGCACCAGGGCGGCAGGGTGGCAGGGCCAGCGGGTTTGGGCTGTGGAGCTGTGGCTGGACAGGCGCACCTTCAGGCACAGTCGCTCTCCCTCCCACGACGCCTGGACGGGCTCTCCTGGTGGCTGTCAGGAAGCCAGACCCCAGCCATGCTGAGCCAGGGCTGTGTCTGTGGCTTTGGAAACCCTCCCTGTGAGAGGTGAGGGTTTCCAGGAGGAAGCGCCCCTGGAACCCTCGGCACAGGCACCTGCCAGAGATGTCTTCTGGCCTGAGCAGGCACTGAGCCAGACCACACCACACCTCCAGGACTATGGAGGCTCCCACCCGCTGCTGGCGCTGGCGTCTGGCTTCAGCTCCACCCAGCTGGACGTACACAGGGCGGGGGCCAGGTGGGGGCCAAGCCAGAAGAATCAGAGGTCTTCATATAAAATCCTACAAACATAGTAAGTCACACGTGAGTCGCATCTGCAGGCGACTCCACAATTGGAGACAGAGCTGGAAGCAGAAGACGGGGCAAAAGCTGTGGGTGTGCAGGCTAAGAGGGCAGGAGGGACGAGGAGGGAGCCGCCTGTGGGAGGGAAGCGCAGGGAGCAGGGTGGGGGGATGGGAGGGGGGCCAGGACAGCCTCCTAAAGGGGAAGGGCTGTAAAGTCAAGTACGGATTTAGATCCATCAGTGTCTGCCACTACTGTGGTGGTCCCAGTAGGCCCACGGCTTGCTCTCATTAATAAAGTTTTATTGGTACACGGTTGTGCTTACACACATCCATGCTCCCTGCAGCCGGTTCACACTACCACAGGAGAGCTCCATTAGCAATGCTGGAGACCATGTGGCCCTGAACTCCAAAATACCCACACTCAGGCCCTTCGCAGGAAGCACTGGTAAACCTGTGATCTAGAAAGATTGTTCACACCTGGGCCTCACTGGGCACCTGAGACTTTGTCCTTCACTAGATCCAGGTAAGGGAAGGGGAGGTGGCAGCCTGCGGGTCGCCGAGCCCCCTCAGCACCCTGAGCCCCCTCTGTGTATAGTAATAAAGCTATGAACTCTTTTGTCGCCTGTGTGAGCTGACAGTCATTCAGAGGTCAATTCTCTAGAATGTTCTCAGCTCAAGTTCTTAATTCTGGCAAATCATCATGAAATGTGTTTTTAATAGCTTCTAGTGGAACTCAAATCTTATTAGGGGAAGCCACGGCAAGTTCACATGTCAATCTCCATTCGCCTTCGACATTTTCAAATACCAAAGTCATCCACGGACGTCAAGTAAGAAATGAAAGGGCAAATGAGCTGGGTAGAGACGCCCCAGGCAGCGAGCAGCCAGGGCCCTGCTGGGACTGGACCCAGACGGCGCTGGCCAGCGTGCCCGCGGCGAGGTCCTAGGCCCCATGGAAGAGCGGCGGCTCGTGGTCAGAGGAAGGAGCCCTGTCCCAGGTGCAGACACTTGGAAACAGCCGGCGTCGCCCTGCGGCTGCTCCACCAGGACTGCTTTTTCCTCCTGCGCTCAGGAAAACAAGCCACCAGCCCGAGTTTCAATGACCCAAATTACGGATAATTTCAGCACAAATTAGGCCATTATGTGCTGCAGCGACGGTGCTTTCCGCTTTGTTGATGAAGCAAGTGAGCCCGGTGGTCTCCTCCAGACCAGGCAGAGTGGGCGTCCCGCGGCCCCTGGCCCGCGCCTCGAGGGACGGGCCATCGCAGGGCTGTGTCCCACCTGCCTCCCCAGGCGGCCCGGGCTCAGCCACAGAGCCGCCCTGAGGCCCACCCGAGGCATGGGCTCTCAGAGAGCCATCACTGCCCTTGGGGTCCCAGGGGCAGGAGTGACCAATTCACAGCCTCAGGCCCTGGGTGCCCAGGGTGGAGACGCAGGTGTGATGACAAAACCTGACCTGGTCGTGAAATGACTTACAGTAAGAGTCCAGTGCCCGGGAGGGTCCGTTCCACTGCCCTCTGGCAGCCTTTCTCCAGGAAGCCTCATTAACCAGGCCCCCACCTTCCGCACGGTCAGTGACTCCCTAGGAGGCTGAGCCTCCCTCCTGAAATGTCAGGTGCCCGTGGAAAGAGCCCTTTCTCCTCTGTTCTGGGGGCTTTCGCTTGGAGGCCCTGCCCGAGGCCCCCACCTCGCAGCGATAGGACGGGTCTAAGATGACGTCACGTCGCCTGAAAACATCCTGAGAAACCGTCCGTCGGGGCTCAGGCTCCGGGTTTCATTTTTCCTGGCAGTTTGGAGCCCTCTCCTCTCAGCGCCGCTGGCTGCTTCTCAACTCCCACGACAGAGGCACAAGGATGGGGCAGGAAGCCACAGATGTGTGTCCCCAGCTCTTCTGTGGGATGGGTCAGGAGGGGGACTTTGGGAGCGAGCAGTCTGCATGAGGCCGTTAGGGAGGGACGCTGCTCTGGTGGGACTAGACCCTTGTAAGAGCAGCCCCAGAACTGTCCCCTGCCCCTGTCGCTCCCTCTCCCCCTTCCTGAACTTGCACAAAGAGGCACAGGAGCCCACAGTGAAATAGAGAGGAGGCCTCAGGATAAAACCCACCTGTAGCCCCTTGACCTTGAACTTCCTGCCTCCGGAAGTGTGAGAAATGCACACCCGGCCACTGGGTCATTGGCGTTTTGTCACGGTGACCTGAGGTTAAAACACTGGGGAAACCAAGGTCCTGGGGCCTCCAGGCCGAGGACGGTGTCTGGAAGTCACCACAGGGAGAGCAGGGGCGTGGGTGGGTGGGGAGAGGAAGCAGAGGTGGGAAGAGCACCCCAGGGGCTTGGGACCAGCCTGGAGCCGAGGAGCGGGACTCTGATGAGCCCCCAGGCCTGGGTTCCACCCAGCACCCTTGGCACTTGGGGCTGACGCTGGCCGGGGGCGGGAACAGGCCTGGGCACTGCAGGAGGGTCCACGGTCTCCCAACCCAACAGGGCCCGCTTTGGAGAGCGGGGGTCCGAGGGTGAGCAGCACCATGTCGCGCAGCTGGGAGGGGCTTGGGGCCTGGGCAACTGGTGGCAGAGGGGCTCAGCAGCACCTCCCCTTCCAGCCGGGGACAACCGCCTCCTGCCAGTGGCCTAGCCCTCCAAGGAGAGGACCTTGAATGGGGTCCAGTCCTGGGCTGCTCCTGCCAGGGACCTCAGCTCTCCCAGTGCCAAGAGCTGGGAGCCACCGCCTATGAGGAGGGAAGCTGGGTGGCCTCTGGCTTTGAGGTGCTGCGGGTCATTGTCATCATTGAGCAGAACTTCACTGTAAGAAAGAGCAAGCAGAACCATGTTTTTAGGGGATTCGGGCTTTTTGTTTTGCTTTGTTTTAAGAAAAGTTCATTTGTGACAGATTATTCAATCAGGAAATCTGCCAGGCATGGTGACGCTTTTTTAAAAGGGCAGAAATAACCTAATAAGTCAAATTCGATTTGGCCAACCGAGCCTGTGTGTCGCACTGCTGATGTGGCTGAGCTGGGGGGACAGGAGGGTGGGCCGGGACAGGACTGAGCTCAGGGCCAGGACCCTGGGCTGGGTGGGCAGGTGCCCGGGGCAGTGCAGGACAGTGCCCATTGCCTGGGGAGAAGAGAGAGCTGCTTCTGACCCATATGTCCCCATGTCCCCACGCACACAAACTCAGCCTCTGACTTCCCTGGTCCCAGAGCCCACACCTTCCCCAGGGGGCTGAGCCCCTATTCAGAGGCTCAGGGAGGCCTGGCAGGGTGGGGCAGGAGGCCGGTGGACCCACCAGCAGCAGAAGAGCCCCCAGAGGGAGCAGGGGCACAGGGCACAAAGAAGCCCCAGGCAGGAGCACGTGCACACCACGCCCACACGGCCACACACTGGTTCCCGCGTGCAGGCCTGAACATCACAGGCTCTCACGCGTTCACACGGCCAGCACCTGGCTCCCCAAGCACCGCCCACTCGCAGTCAGACATGCACGCTCACACCCAGTTTGCACGCTCACAGGCAGCTTGCACACTCGCACCCAGCTGCATGCTAACACCCAGCTCGCACCCAGGTGGTGTCTCTCTGTGCACTGGACACCAGACACACTGGCACACTTCCTGGGCACACACGACCCCAGCATGCTCACACAACACTCCTGAGTACACACGCCCACGCTCTTGCACACGCGTCCCCTGCACAGCCGCACAGGGCGTCTGGGCCCTGCTGGTGCCTCTCAGGGAACCACCCAGCAGAGGGAGCGCTGTGAATGCAGAGGACGGCGGGCCCCCGGCCCTTCTGCTTAGTGGCCCGCGTGCCCTGTCGGGGCTGCCGATGGTCGGAGCAGCCTGCGTGGAAGAGCCCGGTGTGAGCCGCCCTCCCTGGGGACACACTTCAGGGAAGCTGGCCGTTGTGAGGGTGGGGGGTGGGGTCCCCCTGGTGGGTGTCCCAGTCTGACTTGTGAACTCAACCAGCCCTGCTGTCCGCCTGTGTCCAGTAGTGGGGATGCTATTGTGATTCCAGACCCCCCACATTATTTAGGACAATGGCCACTGCCCCCTCTTGTCCTCCAGGAGGGTCCCTTCCAGCTGCGGAGGTTGTGGAAGAATCCTGGGGTCTGCTGGTGGGAAGGTTGGGGATAGGTCTGAGAGGGAGGAGCTGTCCCCAAAGTGTGGGGACTAATGGATATGGAGCATGAGAAATTCCCCAAATAGTGAGGCCCGAGCAAGAGGAAGGGGGGTAAAAAAGAAGGCCAGGCATCCAGCCTTCCCTCCCGGGACCAGTGTTCTCCAGGCAAGGAGGCGTTTCACCACCTCAAAGAAAACAGGCTCCAGGAGGCGATTCTGTCTCCAAGGCAAAATCCTTTCAGGCCCTGCCCACAGACCTTGACCGAGAGGCCGCCTTCCTGACTAAGCAAAACTGACCTATGCTGGCTAGACCGCCCCTCAAAATGACCCGCACAAACCCAGGCCCTTTCTCTGTCCAGCGGCTCGTGTTCCACCAGGACGGGGGCCCCAGCACCGTCTCACCCCCCTGGATAAAGAGCTGAGATGACGCGTGAGGTTTGCAGCCTGCCCCGTCTTTTCGTGCTAACGGGACCCCCCCCCCCCCCAGAGCATGGTGCAAACTCTGTCCTGGTGACTGTGGGGGCAGAGCCTCGGTTTCCCCACCCGCAATGCATCGCACCAGCTGCCTCCTGGCCCCTCCGGCCTGGCCCTGGGAGGGGGCCGTGGCTGAGCGTGGAGCTGCCACGCCCCATGTCTGTGAGCAGCAGACCTGGCGCAGGGGACATCCTTCTGGGCTGTGCACGGCCATCGAGACTCTGCCGTCCCCAGGCTCCAAGGCAGCCAGGACACCCATTCAAGTAATGGCCCACGTGGGTGGGCGCAGAGCAGATGAGCAGGGCTTGCTGGACTGGGCTCCCGGAGGGACAGGACCTCCAGGGCTGGGGCCGAGGCAAGGCTGTGGAGGAGCTGCGGGGTGACCTGGGGAGGTGGCTGAGTGGGCACCGTGACTTCCACTGCCTTCACGCAGGGCCACTCAGATGGATCCCTCCCCGGCTGGGCAGAAGAGGCTGGGGGTGACCATACGGTCGTCCAGGCTTGGGGCGTTCCTTCCCGTGTCGATGTCTGTGCCCCCATTCAACGTGGTCCCAGCATCCTTAAGGAGAGGGACCATTGGAAAAATCCACCTAACCGGCCCCACGGGAAACCACCCCAAGAAAATAAAGACCCAGAAACCATGCTGTGGATTCGTGTGAGCGCAGGACAAGTCTGCATTCAGATCGCTCAGCGGCACGAAGCGACACATTTGTACTGGGACTTTCAAATCTGAACTGCAATATTCATTTAAGAACCCGTCCGTCACAATGACCTAGAAATGGGACTCAGAAGAGTTGGGATAATGTCATCAAAAGGGTTATGATGCCCTCATGATTCTCTTGACAGGCACAAATATACATAATAATCGGAAAGCACTTTTGATGTTAAGTGGCCCGGCAGCCTGCCGAGGTCACGGTGGGTGACTCTGGCGTTACTCACACCCGTCACTTCTCAGCAGTGCTGCCAGCTCGCCTGGGAAAACAAGAGAACTTGGAAGCTAGGTTTCAAAATGTATCCAAAGATTTTTTTGGAAATTATTTTCTCTGTAAAGAATCACAATATTTGGGATAATTATTCCTTTTGGCTATTTTCACTTTTCACAAACAGTAAAACACACAGAACATAAAATATATTTATTTTTACATTTTTAGGTGCACCGAATACATCCACAATGTGTGCGGACATCACCACCCTTTATTTCTAGAACTCTTTCATCTTCCCAAACAAAACCATGTCCCCATTCTTTCTCCCCAGCCCCTGGAAGCCACTTCTACTTTCTGTCTCTGTGGATTTGCCTATTCTAGACATTTCGTTTAGGTGGAATCATGAAAGATTTATGATGTACTCAAGGTGCCTCCAGGTAGCAGGAGTCAGAGCATCCTTCCTGGTTGAGGCTGAATGGCATTCCATCCCGCGTGTATACCGTGTCCACGACACTCAGCTGTCATCGGCTGTGCTCTGTGCATGTGTCTGTGAATGTCGCTGTGCACCTCCAGTCATTTCTGGTGATGCAAAGTGCTGGACTCAGAAGTCGGAAGTCTCAGGTTCCCTGTGGAGGCTGAGACTGAGGCTCAGCTCTGCGGGGCTGTGCTTCCAGGGGTGCTGCAGCCTCCTCTCAGGAGGCCTGGCTGGATCAAGACATCCAGCCACCATTTTGAGAGTCTGCAAGACCTTCATGGTCTTCGTGCAACAATTCCACTGTTAGGAATTTACACAGAGGAACCAGAGGTAAAGGAGTCCAGAGACCCTCTTCCCCAAAAAGATGGCACCTGGCATCTGATTGTTTTAGATTAAAGGCCCTTGGGGACCAGCAGAAGCAGGAAGCAGCTTGACTCTGATGTTCTTTCTGAGCTTAAGACCCACCCACTGGGGAGAACTGATTGCCTCCATCCCTGAGATCTCAGTACACATTGTAGGCACACCTGGTTGGACTTTGTCACAAGATCTCACCTGTCTCCCGTTCATTCAAATCCCAGAGGGGGTTCTTTCACAAGCTAAGCTGTCTCCCCAGCCCCTTCACCTCCCCTAAAGTCACTCACTGGTCCCCTAAAGTGTCATGTCATCGTTGGACAAGAGGAGAACGTAAGCCACCATGTCCCTGAAATGCCCCCTTTCTGCTCCCAAGAAACTTGCCACGCTACAGGAACAAAGAGAATGTCCAGACACACTTCTCCAAGAACCAAGGACACAGGCTTTCTGTCGGGTGGCTGGGACTTAGGACAGGTTAGCCTTGTGTGTAGGAAGCTGCTTCCTGGCATGCACACCACGTTCCTTGGGATGCTGTTCGGACACTGGGACAAAGCAATCTGAGCTGGTGACATCGCTGCTTCTGTGACCTAGTCTAGGAGCCCTCTCTCCCAGTGGTGACTGGTGCAGAGCAGAGCACCATGGAGAGGCTAAGTCTTGTCCAGACAGCGACCACTGGAGAGAGCGCCAGGGGGGTGGAGTGCCAGACACAGGCGCTACCTGTTCAGCCACCGCCTATGCCTCACATCCTGTCCCCAGTGCCAGTCTCTTGGCCCCTCGTCCCATGCTGTAGCTCAGCTGGCCTTGGACAGTGCAGGACGATGCCCTACCTCCCTGTCCCCTGTGGGGAGGGAGCTGAGCCTCCATTCTGGCCCTTCTTTGAGTCCCATCCTCCCCGTGGCTCTGTGAACCTGTGCACGGCAGGGAGCTCTGGCCTCCCCGTGGGCTTGCCAGCTGCAGGCTGCTCATCGGTCGCCAAGCCTCAGAGGCCAGGTTTAGGCTTCTGCACCGAGACACATGCAGGTGTGGCTGGCACAAGTTAATAGCAGAAATAAAGAAAAGCATCTTCTCCGCACAGCCATGTTGGGGTGTGACTCAAGTCTGCTACCCTGGTGCATCTGAAATCATACGAATGTTTGCAAATTTAAACAGCTGCTGTAACTTACCACCTAAAGAGGAAAGTGCTGGCTGTCAACAGCAGCCTCGGGATGAAGGGGCAGGTCACCCTCCTGGCCTCGGTCTGTGTCCCTCCACCTCCAGCCCCGGCGGGTTGCTGCCCGTCAGCCACGCTGTGACTTCCTTCACCAGGTTCCACGGGGCAAAGAGGACTCCTCCGGCCGGTGCCTGCAGCACCTTGTCCGCTCTGGACCAGCTCCAGGCAGCAGGTCCAGTGAGAGACTGGAGACTCCCTCCCTGGCTTCCCACCTGCACCCCCTTTGTCACCAAAAAGCAGTTTCCTCAGAAAAACTCCTCTTGGCAATAAGGTTCTGCAGTGGGATGAACTCTGTTCCACGTTGGAGCCCACCAGCGAGTTCCCAGAGCCACCTGGACTGGCCTGGAGGCCTCCCGAGCTCAAGCCACCCCAGGCTGGACTACGTCACAGGGCTGGGCCTCACAAAGGACAGGACTGTCAGGAGTCCTGGTAGTGGACCAAGGCGCGCCTGCTCCTGGGAAGGCAGGAAAAGGGAACCCAAACCCAGCGTGACCAGAGGAGCTGAGCGCTGGGTTTAAGACAGGTGGCCAGGAAGTCGGCTTCCACGGCTGTTTATTTTCGGAAGTTTGTGAGTTTTATTAAACTCGGGTATTGAAAACAACGAAGAGCTCACAGAATCCCTGCACTGTTTTCAGGAAAGTAGGGGTTATGCCGTACCAACAGCACTGGCTCTCTCTGGGTCAGGTGCACCCAGGTGGCTAGTTGTGGAGTAACAGGAAAAAAAAATGACTTCCTAGGCTCGGTCACTGCTCTGAGAGCAGATTCCGTGCCTGGAGCATGGTATGCCTGAACCCAGAATGCTTCTCTGGGTCTACACCAAGACTTTTGAGATCCCAGTTACCCCGAAGAATGGTGAAGCTCCCCACAGGGCATGCTAAAGGACACATTAAGCACTTGCTGAGACCTCACGGTGACTAAAGCAGGTACTCTATTTCTAAGGAAAACAGCCTTTCATTCAGAGGCTGTCCAGAGTCTGAATTAAATCATAGTTCCGGGTCCTTTCTGCTTTGGAGTAGTTTCTCCAAATAGATCCATACGATTAGGACAGGTGGCTGGGCTGAGGCTTAAGGACGGAGCAATTGCCTGGCATGCAGGAGGCCCCCGGGTCCAACCCCAGCACTGCAAAAACCAGACCAACCCAAAACATTATTGGAACACAGGTCTGATGGTCCTGCCAAACAGGCTCTGCTGTCAGACCCACATCTGCGTGAAACGTGTCTCTGGACCCGGGTGGCCACCCACCACACAGAACCTGAGTGGCCCTGGTAGCTGGATGCTGAAGGGAAGAAGCGCATTTGAACTTCCAGCACAGGTAACCTGGAGCCGGTGGAACCAGAGTGGTCAGTGGCCAGGCCCACCCTCCACATCCAGGAGACAGTGCGCTTGGAGAAGGGAGCATGGTCACTCTGCAAAGCTGATAGCTGCCTCCCTGCTTCCCTGCCTCCCTTCCTCCCTGCCTCCCTCCCTCCCTCTCTTTTCCTTGTGAGATTAATCCCTGACTAGCTGCACGTTAGGAAACTGGTCTCAAAGTCTGGTCAGCTCTCCCAGTATTATTTAAAAATATAAAGCAAGCCAGGCACTGGCACATGCCTGTAATTGCAGCAACTCAGGAGGCTGAGGCAGGAGGATCACATGTTCAAGGCCAGCCTCAGCAACTCAGGGAAACCCTGTCTCAAAATAAAAATATTGAAAGGGGGGTTGTAGCTCTGAGGCAGCACAATTAGCTAGCATGTGCCAGGCCTTGGGTTCAATTCCCAGTATTGCAAATCAATCAACCAATCAAAACCCCAAAGGGGTTAAAATCCCATGGGACAAATCTCGCCCTCTGAGCCTCCAAGACGGCCATGTGAGACTGAAACGTCCTGCGAGGCTGCAACTCTGCTGCTGAAACAAAATTCCCTCTCTACCGTCCAGCGCACATTCAGAGAAACCTGCTGTCACTCCTTGAGGGAGGCTGAGGGTAGCAGGGAGGCCAAGCCCAGGGGTGCGGTGGCCCGTGGCCCTGGGAGTCCTTATGCCAGCAGCTCCTGCCTGCTGGCAGTACCTGGCATGCACGAGGCCCCTGCGGACTCAGCTGCACCTGCCATCAAGACGGGGGCCTGGAGGGTCCTCTAGCCAGCCTCTTCCTGCCACTGTGGTGTTCAGGCCTTGTGAACACACTGTGTGAGATCCGCCTTGGCACAGAGACTGGCCTCCTTCAGAGATGGGCACCCTGTGGACCATGCTGACCCCTGGTCTTCTCCCCTGGCCTTGCTCTTGATGGGCCTGGCAGAGCTGCCTGGAGAGCCGCTGGTGCGGCAGGATCACCTGCCCACAGGGCCCACGTCCCTGGTCCACCAACCTGTCCCCATCGAACCTTCCGAAGCAGGACCACAAAGCACGCTCTTGATATGCCGATGTCCCCATGCTGCCTGGCCCTCGGCAGGCCTGGCCAGCAGAGCCTACAGAGCTCGGTTCACTGCCCCACTTGAAGAACTCTTCTTTCTGGACGTTTTCTTCTTGCTGAAAACCTGTCTTTATTACCACATGTTGTTTCTCGGGAAGGGAACATTTGAAGAGAATTTTGAAATCTCTCGGGTAACAGGGCAGAAATGCAGACGGCCAGTTTCACAGATGAACTATTCCCAAAAGGAGCAAATAAATGTCTCCTCTTTTCTCCCTTGTCACAGCAAAGATGTTCTGAAAGTCTAAATTATCTGCAGGTGACCTTGTGACCATCTCCGTTGTAAAACTCACTGCTGTTCTTATGAGCTCATTTATCAAATGAGCTCATTTATCAAATAGCAAAATGAGCGTCTATACCCCAGATGCGTGAATAGCCCCTTGTTTGGAGAATATGAGTTCAAAGACACAAGAGACCGTCCTCATTGTGACTGTTCCAGGGAACATGGACTCTGCTGACTTCCAGGTCCTTCCCGAGAGCCTGTTCCCATGTCCCCGAGTGCTGTGTGGGCCTGCGTGACCGTGCCCCTCACCCCCAGGGCCGGCAGTGATGTTACAAACGCCTCTGAGGCAGAGAAGGGGCGATGCCCCTCGGGAGGGTCCATCTGTGCTGGGGATCGGCCCGGCCTGCTCTTTTGGGGGCACTGATGGGCCTCCCAGGGCCTTGGAGTGCCGCCCTGGAGACTGTCAGATGCCTGGGCCTGGCTGGTGGTTTCCTCCTGAGATGTCCCCACCCACCAGGCTAGGCTGGCTCAGCTCTGGCTCCTTTGCCTGGGACTCGGTCCCCTGCACCAGGAAGAGAGTGCCGGGCCCTCCCCTCCCCCTGAGCTGCTGCGGAGCTGCTTGCTTTGACTGAGGACCAGCACAGAGCAGCCAGGTCCTGGGTCTCTCAGGATCCGGGGACCGCTCCCCTCCTCCACACCGGATGCTCCCCACTCCAAAACTGACTCTGTTTCCCAAGTGCCAGCCTGTGGCCCTGGGACAGCTGGAACCCAGGGCCTCAGTGGTGAAGAGCCACCCCAGGTGGGGAGAGCGACCGCGTGGCCCCCAGGGGTGTTGTAGACCCGAGGTCAGGTTCTCGTCCTGCAGTGGGAGCAGAGTGCCTGGGCCCAGGGGTGGCCCAACCCTCCCAGGAGGCACCTTCCTGCTCGCGGCTCCATGAGCTGGGGGCAGTGCTCAAATGCGTCCTGCGTCCAAGGCCCCGGTCGGTGCACAAGAAGCACCTGCAGCCCCTCCTGGGAATGTGGTGCAGGCAGGGCCAAAGCCACAGAGGGCAGCGGGGCCTACCTAGGCTCCAGAGCCCGAGGTCAGCCAGGCAGAACTGGCCCCTGCGCCCCACCTCCTGGCGTGCTTCCAGCCCCCCCGGCTGAGGTGGAGATGTGGCTGGAGACCTTTATCTGCCCAGCTCGCGGTGGCTCACCTGGATCTCCTTTGAGTCTGGCCGAGGGCTGCACCAGGCCTTGGTTTCCTTTCATCTTGGCAGAATCACCTCACTGGGGCTGAGTGGCCCTGGGCCCTGCTGCCTCTCACAGCCAGGTCCCTGGAAGACAAGCCTCTGCACCTCGGACGTCCCAGATGGGTCAGCTGGGGTGCCAGTGCTGCCAGACTTGGCCCCTTGAGGTGAGAGTCAAGCCCCTCCCAGGGGCCTTGGGGACCCCTTTCTGTGTGGGTTCTGCATGGAGGAGAAAAAAAGGCCTGGTCTCTGCCCACCTCCTCTTCCTTCTCACTCCTTGAGGCTGGAGTGACCTCCTGGACCCTCCCAGGGGATGTCAAATGTCTCTGTCCCTTCCACGCCATCCTCTGAGGTCTGGTTAGGATGGACAGCTGCCTGGGACCTGGCCAGTCCACATCTCCCATTCCCTGGCCTCTGACTGGCTCAGAAAGGAGCAGGTGACTCTGTCCAACCCAATTACCCAAGTGAGGACCATGTGTGAGAGGGCCAAGGCAGACGGAAAGATGGGTGCAGGCCAGCCTTGGAGAGCCTGGAATGCCACCATAAGCCCTTTGAACTTGACCCTTGGGGAATAACAGAGCTGCCCAGGTTTCCTAAGGCAGCCTGTAGCTTGGGAAGCTCAAGTTGGCTGTGCCAGCCTGGAGCTGAGGTTCTGCCCACCAGCGGGGTGGGGACTATTTCTCGAAACCCTTATGTCCAGGCTGAGCCTGCGCTGCTTTGAGCAGTGGAACATGGCAGAGGCAACACCCAGTTCAGGGCCTGGCCTTTAAGTGACTGCCTTCCCTTTTTTCCTGCTGGGAGCTCAGTCACCATCCTGTGAGGAAGCCCAAGCAGCCACAGGAAAGAGAAAGGCGCTGGCCACCACATGCAGCCTCCAGCCAGCGCCACCTCACCTGCCATCCAGTTGGCTCCCTCCAGTGTGAATCTGGCAGCCCAAGTTGAGCTTCCCAGGTGACACTGCACGGGGCAGAGACAAGCCATCCCTGACCATAACGTGAAATCCTGAGCAAAGCAATATTGCTGTTTAGCCCAGTCTGCAGCATGACAGGCTGTGCAGGGGAGCTTTGCTGGTCTCATTTGTGGGGGAAGAGCCCCTGGTGGGGACTGAGTGGGGGCTGGGGAAGCCCAGGGCAGGTTTGAGAGCTGTTCTCGAGGCTTGGTTCCTGCAAAACTCCCGGGACCTTCTGCCCACTCTCACCCCACGGCCAGCACTTTGCCGTTTCCCTGGTGATGAAGCTGGGCTTAGGGGGACAGCTGTTGGGCGGGGGGCTGCCGTCTGGGCTGCTTGCAGGATAGCTGAGCTCCCGGAAAAGGCTGTCCCTGGCGACCGTAATTGGCCGTGTCCTTCCTTTTAGGAAGTCAGCCTCACTGTCCAAATATAATAACAGGGCATGAGAATTTGATTTCCCCCCCAGGGCCACAATGTGTTCTGTTGTGTGCGTATCCCAGGGAGGGGGGCAGAGGAGAATCTCCTGCCACTAAGGATCTGTCAACCTGATTTCCTCTTAATTAGTATTTACTTCCATTTTTATATCAGATCTACATCTTTAAAAATATATACGGACCACGACAGGCCTTTCCATTTCCTGTGGCCTGCGTTGCTCTAACCAGCGTGAGCACAGCTGGCAGCCTCGGTTCCTGAGGACGGGGCTCCCAGCTCCCGCCTGCCCCAGCACTGAGGCTGTCCAGCCTTACACGGCGCTTGGTCGAATTTGAGTTGCAGACAAACAAAAAACTCCCGAGCATTGCGTGGGACAGCCTCACACCCCACAATCACTTTTGTCTAAGATTCAGCTCTTACCGTGTGTTCTGTGCCCGTATCTGCCTACCTCCACCCCAGTCACCGGGAGGCCTTCTGGGGTGACATGGGGCCCACTGCATTTCAGGAGGGACACAGAGAAAGGTGAGGCTGGCGTGGACAGGAAGGCCCAGGGGTGTCCCACGGGGCCTTGGGCAGAGTCGGCCTGACCAAGAGGAGGAAGCACCAACACGGACCGGTCGTCCCAGGTCTTCTCGGTGTCACATGGAAAAATTCACGTCCCAGGAAATCCCTCGATCCCAGGAAGTTGGGTCGGATGGGGGCCCTACGTGGAAGGAGGCCCTGGACAGCAAATGTCCAGCTCAGACAACCAAGGCGTGTCTGCTTCCTAGACGCGGCTCGCCTGAATGAGTGTCGCCAGTGTGCAAGGCAGTGCAACACCTCCAGCCGCGCTGCTGTCCGGGGCTGCAGACCCACAGCCGTTCCCGTGCCTCCGAGGGACACGGTCCACCTCACCCGCCAAGCCCCAGCTGGGGGTGAGGCTGGCAGACACTGTCCCTTCCAAAAGGGAGCCGAAGCTCGGCCCCAGGGTCAGCAGGGGACGTGTCCTGCCCTGGATTTTCAGGAACACAAAGCAACATGCAGGAGGCTCATGTGCCTGTTTACTGAAGTCCAAGAGCGGACAAAATGATTGCCTGCCCTTAAGGTCTGGTGGTGGGTGTGCTTGGGGACAGTGGCTAATGGTGACAGAGGGACCTGGGGACACCTGGGACGCTGCCTGCGTCACACCACTGTAGGGAGCTCATCACTCATTTCTGTGTCTTTTACACAGATCATTCTTCAGCACAGGTTCTGTGAGGGCTTATAGTTTTTATTGTCCCTTAAGCGTGTCAGGTCTCCGAGAAGCAGGCAGGAGCAACTCTGGCCAGCTGTTCTGCAGGGCTCTGGCCCCAGTGCCTCTAACGCTGCCCTCCCGACCTTGGACCCACTGGTCACTGGCCCTCTCCGGAGATGCCCACATCCCATCAGCCAGATGGACTCACATATGGCCTGGGGAGCCGCTCAGGGGCCTGACTCTGGGCTGGGAAACAGGTGCAGCTGCCCAGGGCCTGCATGAGTCATGGGCCCCGCCCGCACCACAGGCAACGGGCCAGGCCAGGCAGCCAGCAGCTCCCCTTCCTCCAGGTCCAGCTGGGTGAGTCACCCCAGGGTGCGATGAAGTCTCGGACTCCTGGCAAGGGGCTGTGCCTCTGACCATCAAGGACAGTCCCTGGGGAAACTCATCTCCATGAGATCACCCCTGGAGCAGGACCACAGCAGCAGGAAAGGTGGTCCCCAGGGCCTCCGTGGGTGGGGCAGTGGTGGGTGTGGTCTATGAGGGGCCCTGCTGGGAAGTGGGCATTTCCCTGGCCCAGAGCCCAAGGCAGCCAGCACTGGGCTGGGGTGGGTTTGGGGAGAAGGGCCCCGCACCATCAGGCAGCGAAGGCTCCAGCCAGAGAGAGAGCCCAGGACTTGCAAGGGGCCGCCAGGAACCAGCTCCCACACTCTCAGCTCGCACAGCCCAGGTCGGCGGAGAGCTGAGCACACTGCAGCTGTGTCCAGGAGTGTCCTAAAGCGAGGCCCAGTGACCTCCACCGTGTCAGGGAGGGTGTTGGCTAGCCAAAGAAGACCAAGCACCTTCGGGAGATGCAGACTCTGCATTCCTCTTGGCTCGAGGTCCACCGCCCTGGAGGCCACAGCTCCAGGAGGGGCTCTGGACCCCAGCCCTGCAGGACACAGCTCTGTGGCCTGTGGCCCATCTCAGGGTCAGGACTGGGCTGGGGGCATGCCTGGGAGGGCCAAGGCCACTGGCCTGTACGTACCCGTAGAAACAGACCTGTTGACCCAAACCAGCGGCCAGTTGTGCTTTGCCTTGAAGGCCCAGAACCCACAGCCTCCCCAAGGCTGCTTTGCGAGGGGAGGCCTGGGGGTGGAAGAGGTCAGCTGGCCCTGCTCTCGGATGTCAGGGGTCGGCCTCCGTGAAGCAGGTCGGCTTCAGGGCCTCCCTGCAGCAGAGCCCAGCGTCCTCCCAGCGTCCTCCCACTCCAGCCTCAGAGGCTGGTGAGTTGAGCACACTGCAGTCCCCAGAGAAGGACGCCATTCCAGAGCTCCACTGTGGCTGGGGCTGTCCCTGGCCAGCAGGAGTGTGCAGAGCTGGGTGAGGTGGCTTGCAGAGAAGGCGTGATTCTCTGGCCAGCTGTCCTCAGCCCCGTGGACCTCGCGTCCCACCTCCTCTCTTCTCAGCTTGCATCCCAAACCCTGGTTCCTACAACCTTAGCCCCTTCGTAAAAGTACCCCGTGGAGCCAGCTGCAGTGGTGCACATGTGTAATCCCAGGGGCTCGGGAGGCTGAGGCAGGAGGATGGCAAGTTCAAAGCCAGCCTCAGTATTTTAGTGAGGCCCTAAGCAACTCAGTGAGACAGGCATTTCTAGGAATCCAGCTACCAAAGTCACCATGACAGTGGAACACAGAGATACACGGGCAGAAAGGTGCTCCTGCCAGTGACGCAACTCCAACTTCAGGCACAAGCCCAAGATTGTTTTTAGGGGTAGTTCTGGGGGCTTTTCTCAAAGACCACTGTGTTCTTGGAGTGAGGCTGGGTACCAGGGGTCAGCAGGATACCATGGAAACGGAAGGCCGGGGACGCAGAGGCTTGCGCTAGGTCGCCAGCCGCTCCCACCCCTTCCCAGTAGTAATGAGATCACAGTGGAACCGGCAGGCGGTGGGTGCTCGTCATTTCCCCTCCAGGCCTCTCTCGGTGAGCCCACCTTCCCCAGGCTGGCTGCTTCCCAGCATTGGGGTGATGCCAGCCCTGGTTGTATCACTCGCTTATTCGCAGAACATTTGTGGAGAGTTCTGTGTGAGACGTCCATCTGCACGTGAAAGAAGACACCCAATTAACATTGGGTTAAATAAAAAGGAAGAACATTTCTCTGTCAGGAAATAAGCCTGGAGGTCAGCAGCCCAGGGACCCAGGCTCAGGTCATCCAAGACTTAGTTTCTTTGGCCTTCTGTCCCTGAAGCCATCACCATGTGGTCCAAAACAGTTGCTTGACCTCCAGCCCTCCCATCTACATTCCAGGAAGGAGGAGGAAGGAAAGGAGAACCAAAAAGAGGCCCACCCATGTGACCCCCTCAACTTGGAACGTGTCTGGCTCCACTATTCAGCTGGCCAGTGCGGTTCACCTGCCAGCCCCAGCTTCCTGACCTCACATACCACCTTCTGATGATACCCAGGTGGTCATTCATATAACTGGTCCCTTTGTGGGTCTCTCGAGGGTGGGGTCAGCCCCAGCGCCAGGGTCCTGCAAGGGTGACCTCCCGTGGGGGCATAGCCTGGGCAGCGCTGGCTCTTCCTGGCTGTCAGATCCAGGCTGTTTTCTTGGTGGTGGCGAAGGCAGCTCTGAGAGAAGCCGAGCCGGCTCACGAGGCAGGCGGACGTGGCTTGCTCTCGATTTCCATTACACTAATGGCGACCCATTTGTCTGCCACACACTGGGTCGTCTTGGAGATGGCAGGTTGACAATGACTCCTGTGGGGTCACTGCTGAGCGAGGAGCCCATTACACCGCGAGCTGTGGCTGCAGCACGGCTTGTGCCGGGAGCTGTCACCCCAGATGCGCTGTCCTCATTCGCCAAGCGCGACCGCCCTCCGTGGGGGTCACTGCGCGCCTCCAGCTCCTGCATGGCTCCGTGGCCGCCTGCCGTGCTCAGACACTTTCAGCCCAGGTCACGGCCACAGCACCCCACCACCTAGGGAGGAGCCATGACTGGTGCTGCCGTCCCAGGTGGTGGGAGAAGTGACCCGACCCGGGCCTGACCGTGTGGCGCAGTCCTTCAGTGGACTCTGAGGGCCAGATAAGACTTGCCTATGGTCACACATGATATTTCCATGAGGAACTCTGGACAGGTGGCTGAAGGCTGGTACTTACTTGTTTATTCATTTACTTATTTTTAAGACAGGTTCTCACCATGTTGCCCAGGCTAGCCCCACACTTCCAGGCTAGCCCCCACACTTCTGGGCTCATGCGACCTTCCTGCCTTGACCTCTGAGGAGCTGGGGCGACAGGAGTCAGCTTTGGCTCTTTTCCTTTCTTCTTAGTCGTGGTGCCAACATTCCTTGGGCCCAGCCTCACCCCCAGCCCTGGCTGCACCTGGGGGCCTGGAGCCTTAGGGCTATTTCCCAGGAAGGTCTGGAAGCCACCGTGTGAAACCCTTTGACCAAAGAGGGACGTGCATCAGTTTGTCCGCAGAGGCCACCTTCTCCCCATTTTGAGACCCAAGCTCAGGCTCCATGGCCAGGGTGACCCTGGCTGGTGGTGCCTGAATTTTCTTTGGGACCTGGTGGGACACCTGAGAAAATCGCAGGTGCGGCAGAGGCCAGCCTCTCCACACCCGTTGGTGGTGAATGTCAGGGACATAGACGGCTGAAAAGCGGTCTTCCTCACAAGAAGGTGCTTACCAGACAAGCCCTCAAGTTTCTTTTAAAGCAAAAAAAGAAAAAAAGCAAACGAAAAGCTTCCATCGTCCTGAGGAAAGCAGCTGCGAGGGCTGGGGACTCAGCTCAGGCCAGGCTCCAGACACAAGGCCCTGCGCTCTGGCCTCAGCTCGGGGGAAAGCCAGGAAAGCAGCTGAAATCTCCACAGAATCCCGCCACCCTGACCCAGGGCAGGCCGCACCCCTGTCCTTCAGCCACCCCAAGGATCTAGGCTTAGAATCGCTACCTTTCCAAACAGGCTAAGCGCCTCCCGTTCAAGGGAAGTGGAGAAAAACAAGCGGCCTCAAGGTCTGGTGAGCCTGGCGAGCGAGACCTAACGAAGGGACACCAGGACAGCGTAAGAGCAGGACTCACCTCACACCGGTCCTGTCAAGGGTCGGGGACAATGTGCCCCAGCCCCTGACAGCCCCCAACACCCCTTACACACAGGGACCCACAGGGCAAGAGAGGTGCTACTGTCACCGCTGCAGGTCACAGGGCGACACCCTGTCCTCCACATCTCAGCTGTCTCCACTGCCATGGCAACAGCCCTCACTTCCTCTTTGGGGTAACTGTGGGCTCCAGAACAAAGTCTGTGGGTCCTGGCCAAGGCCTGGCCCTTACAGTCCTCCCCACCAGGCGGCTGGCATTAGGAATGACCAGAAGTCACACCTCGAGAAATCCTGCCCCTCTCCCCATCTCCGTCAGGACTCTGTCACTGAGACCCCTCACCAAGCCAGCACCCCTTCTTCCCATGACCCAAGCGGGCACTTGGCACTGCAGGCCAGAGCCCTGCCCTTTGAACTGGCAGCTGGACTTGGCAGAATCCTGGGGCACCCACGTCCTTCCTCACCCATGTGGAGGGTGCCCCAGCCATGGGCACAGGTTCTGAGGGTACTGGTGAGATGGCATTGTCATCTTTCCATTTCCTGTAACCTGGTGACCCTGGGGTCCCAGATGACCACTCTGAAATTCAGCCTGGCAGTGGGGAGAGTGGAGTCCCTCTGGCCCTGTTGGTTGAGTGTATCCAGCCAGCGAAGGGGAGGGCCAGGTACGTTTTTAGTGTGTTCCCCGTTTCTAGGGACCTGGAGGTACCCCCTGTTTCTGGTGTCTGAATGCAGAGGCACCACCTAGGCCTCCCTGTGGCCATGTGGTCCCCTTGAGTCCCAGCTCAGGAAGTTTTTGTGGGTAAGCAGGTAGGTGCCTTGCTCCTGACGGCCTCTTCCTGCTGCTAAGCCCACCCCCACCCTGGGTGGTCTCTGGAAGTCTGGGCTGGGAGCCACTCTGGGCTCCATAGGATCCAGGTTCTCAACTACCACCGAACCTGCCGACTTTTCCAGCTGGACCCAGAGCCAGGAGAAGCTGCTGCACAGGGCAAGAAGTGGTGTTCAGGCCGGCCATCCCCGGCCACGCAGGAAGGGCCCGCAGCAGCCTCAGGTGGCCAAGCAGCAGGATGGCCCCCTTTTAGCAGAACAGTGGGCTCACACCTGTTGCAGGGTGGCACTTGCGCTCCCTGCTGTCCATGCCAGCTCCCCCGGCACAGGAGCAGGGCAGAGGGGGAGCAGGTCCTGGGCTGCCCCACGCCAGCCTGGGTGCTGGACTGTGAAAATGGGCCTAGCTTGGGCCAAGGGTCGCCCCAGTGGTCCCCTGCCCTTGGGAGATCTCTGTGTGACGAGACCCCAGCCCAGCGGGGAGGCTGCAGGACGTGGGGCAGGGGCATCGGGCTGAGGTGGGACGGCAGGGGCGGGCTCGGCCCCAGCTACGACCCGGGCCGCGGGTTGGGGTCTCCCACACGGCCTGGGGGCTCGTTCCCGCGGGGTGGCGGGGCTCCCGTCCCCTCCTGTGCTGCTGGCTTGCAGCGCCGAGCAGCGGAGTTCCAGTCACTGCGGCCCCTGCGGCCCCGCGGGCGGGGGCGGCGCCGGGCGGGTGACGTGGCGGCTGCGGCTCCGCACGCGCGGCATAAATAGCGGCTGCGGCGGAGCGGCCGCCACACGTCGGGCAGCGGGACGCGCCATGCGGTGAGCCAGCCCGCGCCCAGCCCGCCACGCGACGCCCGGCCCGACCCCGACGCCTGCGAGCGCACGCCCGGACCGCGCCGCCCTTCCCCGACCCGCCGCCCAAGGTACCCGCGCTCAGTCGCTCGGTCCCCGCGTCCCCGCGTCCCTTGTCCCCGCCCCGACGTGCGCCCACCTGCCCGCCTGGCTCCCTGCAGATGGCCGGAGGCCGCGCCCTGCTGCTCGCCGCGCTCCTGCTCTCCGCCGCGCTGCCCACCACGCTGGGGCTCGGGCCGCCGGTAAGTGAGGGGACAGGGCCCCCAGGGAGGGAAGGGGCCACCGCTGCAGGACCCGCCTGGAAGTGGGGCAGCCCAGGACACGCAGGGCACCGGGAGAAGGGCCCCAGCTGCCCGTAGGCCGAGCACCCCGCTCCCGGGCAGCTCGGCGCTGGGGCCAGAAGAAGTGCACCCAGCCAGCCGAGGGAGCGCCGGTGACCCCAGCGGCCGCTGGGGCTGCAGCTGAATTGCCTGGTGGAGCTGCAGCCCGGGTCAGGGTCAGACAAAGGTGTGGCGGCACCGGCTGCCCAGGCTTTTTCCTGTCCCTGGAGAGCTTGGCCGAGCTCCCTCCACTCACCTTGCTCCCGGCCACCTCACCTGACCCTCTTTTCTGTCATTTAAGGCAAAGGAAAAGAGAGGCTGGACCCTGAACAGTGCCGGCTACCTTTTGGGCCCACGTAAGTGTCGCAGAGCTCTTGGTCTCTGAGCTGATGGGGCATTGCGTTAATCCAGTCGTCATTTTGATACATTGATGTCCAGTTTGGACCACATAAAGGGGGACATTTTCGTGACACTGCAAGGGGGTGGGGCTGCCACCAGCTTAACCAGCTCTTGGCAAACTCCTGCCTCTACCCTCCCCACTCCCAGGAAGGCAGCTCCAGACCCCGAGCTGTTTGCCTGCTGGGTACTTTGTGGCCTCCTGTGGGTCCAGGACTGAAAAGTCCAGCTTTGAAAACGGGTACCCTGCCCGGCAGGATTGCTCAGAGGACACCTGGGGAACCAGATCCCTCGATTCCTCTGCAGATTCAGGCCAGGAACTCTGCCCCTGGGAAGCGAATCAGTTTCCCCTCATCTAGCCTGCTGGTCCCCACTCCTGGACGGCCACGCCCCTCGGCACTCCCAGCTTCCTGTCCCGGACCCTGCAGCAGCTTCTAAAGGGCTCTCTGCTGGCCACCACGGCCCCCACCTTAGCCCCGCACTCCCTCTCCTCAGTCCTCCCTGCCGCCTTCTCTGGCTCCACTCCACGCCACACAGCTGCCAGAGTGGCCTTTGAAAATAATAGATATAAATCAGATTTCAATGTATATTAAAATACATACATAGTTCTGATGTATATATAGTCCCCCGGCTTGCAGGCTGTGAGGACCCCAGTCTCTGTCATCCTGTGAGGTCCTGGCTGGCGCACCAGGGCTGTCCTGTGTGGTGGGCGCATTGCGTGCCCCCTTCTGCTGGCAGCCTCCCTCCTTCCCAGCACCTGTGTGAGGGCTGGCAGCCGGTCGGCCACTGGCCTCCCTCCCTGTCTCCACGCCGTGCCTTTAGTTTAGTCCAGAGTGTCCTTTAGTGGGGAGGGTATGGGTCAGTGGGCAGCCGGTGCTTCCCTCTCTCCTCTGCAAGCAGATGCCATCGACACCCACAGATCCTTTAGCGACAAGCATGGCCTGGCTGGCAAGCGGGAACTCCAGCCCGAGGATGAAGTGAAGCCAGGTGAGAGGTTGCTCCCCCAGGCCTCCAAGGGACTGCCAGCCTCCTGCCAGCCTCCCACCACAGCCACAGCCAGAACCTGCCCTGGCCGCCGCCCGACCGAGATGGCACCTGTCAACTGACAGGAACAGCCGGCAAGCCCAAGTGCGGTCCCGGAGCAGCTGCAGAGACGGCAGGGCTGGCCGAGGGCTCCTCTGGGCCAGCATGCCGGCAGGGCCTCGGCCCAGCCCCACCACGGCTCTAGGGAAAGCACGCGGTGCCCGCAAACCCTGGGGCACCCTGCTCACTGACCTTGGTGCCCAGATCTCCCTGACACTGGGGGACACCGAGGGTACAGGTCACCCGTTGTGGCAAGCTGTGATGCTGGCCTTTTGTTTTCCAGGAAGCCTTGACAGGGCGCTGCCTGAGAACAGTATAGTGCGCACAGTAGTTGAGTTTCTGACTTTCTTGCATCTCAAAGGTATGTGAAATACCACAATTCAAAATGCCATTGTTGGCAGTGGTGGAGCACTTACCTGGCAGGCACAAGGCCCTGGGTTCCAGCTCCGCCACACACGCACACGGGCACGCACATGCTCTGAGAACACTGGGTTCCGACAGCCCGGCGGGGGGTGTGTTCCTGGAGTCCTGCTCCTGGGGAGGCTCAAACCCAGGAGTTCAAAGTCAGCCTGGGCAACACGGGGAGACCCCATCGTAAAAAGGAAAAGAAAAACAAACCCAGAAAACAAACAAGAGAAAGGTGCCGTCGCACTCATGGGTAGATACCCAGTCCCCTCCTGATGGGTGTTAGGACACAAGGCTGGAGACGCGGGCCAGGCTTGCAGTACCATGGCAACACTGTCCCTCAAAGCGCCATTAGACCAGACAGAGGGGCTCTGGGTACAGATTGCTCCACTAGACCCATAGTTTTTGACATGGTGACAACTGCTGTCTTTTAGGGCCATGGTCGGCCCAAGCCAGGGGCTTGAGAGCCATCTGAAGCCAACTACAGGCACAGAAAACCAGGAGGTCACACTCAGGTTTCAGAGAAGAGGCTCTGGACCCTGGCTGGCCTTAGTGGGACAGTCACAGGACAGAACACACTGCAGTGGTGGGGGAAGCCTGGGAGGAGGTCGAGGCTCTGAGTTAACACAGGAGGCCAGCGTGGGACCCTGGTGGGGGATGAGGACGGGCCACTTTGTCTTACCAACAGAGACTCTGGTTGTTGAATTCTGCAGTTGTCTTGCTGTGGAGTTTGGTAGGACCCGATCGGTTGCTTTCATTTGCAGTGGGCTGGGGCTCTGCTCCCTGCTTTGGTTGAAGGACCTCCGGCAGGTGGTGGCCGTGGGGAGAGGAGGAAAGTTTGGGGCAGGGAGATTTAAGGTCCACTCTGCTTGTTGCTTATTCCCTAGAACCATGCAGGCGCAGGGCAGTGGGGGAGGACTCGGGGGCGTTTGGAGTTAGAAATCTCAAGAGCCATCAGCCAGCTCCCTCTGTGGGAGCCAGCAGAGCCTTGGGGACGTCTCTGCGGAGAATAGGCGCTTCTCCCACCAGGGGCGGGTTGGGTCTGCCTGGTGTCTTTATTTTGCTTTGAACTTCGTAATATGGAAAGGCCTTCCTCAGGAGATACCAATTTTCATTACTCGACAGGAATTATACTTCATTAAGCATCAATTTGAGAGTCTGATGATGTCAGATGCTTTCTGAGCCGGGGAGACAGGGTGCCAAGCCCAATTCAGGGACTGAGCCCCCCCTGCCGTGTGCGGAGGCTGGTTCTCACTGGCTGCCTGAGTGCGTTTCTTCCTTTCCAGAGGCCGGAGCCCTCCACAGCCTGGCCGGTCTTCCCTCGGAGGTATCCTCAGAAGACACAGAGCAGTCCTGAGAGGCTCTGTCCCCTGCGTCCCCTGTGTCTGTCTGCGCATCATCACCCTGGAAGATGCGGACACTCTGCCGGCTTATGTGGAGTGACCCCTCTGTGCTCTGCCTCCCTGCTGTGCTCTTATCATTTACAGTGATTTGGTTTTTGGTAATTGTTTTGAGTGACAAAATAAAAAAATAGCAACTGCTTGGAACTGTCTGGGTCTCGCGGGCTTTGCTCTCCGTGCCGTCAACACCGCGCAGCAGACACAACCCCACGGCCAGGCGCCACAGGGAGAGCCTCTCCGCCTCACCCCTCTCGCACGTCCAGGGGACGTAGGGTTGTTTGTCTTGGAGGCAAGTCTGTTACCGAGCTGGTCACAACGCAGACCCACAGAACCCCCTTCTAAGAGCTGCCACTTAGGGAGGCAGGAGTGGAAGGCGGTGACAGGGTGGCTGCAAGGTGCTGTGTGGTGACGCTCGTCAGCAGGGGTGACGAGGAGAGGTGGCCAGGCAGGAGGTGGCGTCAGCTCTGCCCAGGCGGGGCTCACTCACTGTCAGGATGAGCGCGAGACCCTGCATGGGAGCGTGTGGGGAGACCAGGCCTCCGGGAGAGCTGGATCCTCTCAGGAGGCCTGGGAGGAGGCAGGCCAGAGGAGGAGCAGGCCTTCTGAGGATGAGCACGTGCAGGCCGTGGGCAGCCGGCCGGGCCTTTCCCTGCACTCGGGCTGTGGGCCTGAGCAGCCCAGGGCCTGGTGGCCCACCCAGTCTGGGATGCCTCCCCCACGTGGTGGCCTTGGGCAGCCACACACAAGCAAGCATGGATCCTGCCTGGGACCTGCGGGAATGGCTGCTGAGGCTCAGCGAGCTGGGGAGTCAGGCTCACCTGCTGCTGCCCTCGTCCTCGGCGGCCCCCAGCCAGGCCCAGCCCCGTCTCAGCCGCTCCCCACCCCCACCGGCTGTGTGCTCCAGGACCTGGGCCACCCTGTGACCCAGGGTCCACGTCCACCCCGCAGACCTGGACGCGGGCCTCGTCTCTTCTCCTTCGCCTGCGATCCTCTCCAGCTTGAGCAGGCGTCAGGCCGAGGCTGCCCGGCATCAGGAGGCTCTGGGACACTGTGCTGCTCACAAGTCCCCAACACTGCTGCCATTGCTGTCGGGGACAACCCGGGGCTAGCCCACTCCACGCCACGCAGGCTCATCCAGGGCATGGATGCTCGAGCCTCCTGTGCTCAGCCTGCGGACCAGCACCCACTGCCACCGCCACCCCGCCTCACTGGCTGCCAGACAGGCCTGCGCACTCGCTCCTCCCGGAGGGCCCACAGGATTCAGACCCAGGGTCCCCATGTTAGGGATAACCTTCCCGCGGGTGCCCAACATAGGACAAATCAGTGGTGACATGTCCTGTTTCTGCAACCTCAGATCCAACCAACAGCACACTGAAAACATTTAGAAGTTAAAAATGCAAATAAGAATCCCCGTAGATGACAGCTGTTTACGTGCCCGCTGTTAGGAGTGACCTAGAGGGAGCTGAGGACTGAGGGGCGGGCAGTGCCGTGTGAACACCGCGCTGCTTTAGATTGGGCGCTGTGTGGGGGTGCTCCTGGCACCAGCCCCTGCCTATGCCAGGGCTTTCTGCCACAGAGTCTGGATCCCAAGGGGGGAAGGGGACTGGCAAAGGAGACACCCTGGGTCAGAACAAGGCTATAAACACCGCTTGCCTCTCAGCTCCTGGCTTACTGACGTGCTGCTGGCCCTGCCACCAGCCTCCTCCACTGGAGGGTTCAAACCTGAGCACTCCAACATTCTCTAAGTGGCCAAGGCGACTAACGAACACGAACAGGAAAGAACACGACTTCAATACATCCAGGAAGGCTATTAATAAGACATATTTTCAAGTACTAAATATGACAATCGAAGATTTTAGAATCTTTATTAATCTTTATATTTATAACGGAACCAAAAGAGTCAACATAATAACAAATCTTACCTGCTGACTTCTGCAAACTAATTACTTTAACCATGTTTTACATTTAATAATAATGCAACAATAATTCTGGAGAAGTTAATTGGATAATAGAGCTTTTCCGCAATTCAAGTAGAAACATGGGAAACTAAATACAACTTGAAGTCCTGCAACCCAACCCTCCTGCTGCCAGCCTGGCCTGTGGGCCCCACCTGCCTGTCTTCGTGGCACTGGAAGGCTGGTGACCCCATGAATCTGGGGTGACCGCCATACTGCAGATGTCCTCTGGGGTGCTCAGTGGCTCCCCAAAGATTGTATGTCACATCATAACAGCTCTCTGGAGGATTTACTTCTAAATCATTTAAAAAACGCAAACGGAAAACAAAAACCACCTGGTTTCTCATGTAGGGCAGCCCCTGGCCCCAGGGCAGCTCTCTCTCCGGAGAGAAGATGCCACAAAGGTGGCCTGGCCGCGTCCTGCTGAGCACCCTTACCACCCTCCAGGTCTGGTGCAGACCAGAGCTCCCTCACGTTTTATTTATTTTGGGGTGTGAGGGATTGAACCCAGGGACACTCTACCACTGAGCTACATCCCCAGCCCTTTTTATTTTTATTTTATTTTGAGACAGGGTCTCGTCAAGTTGCTGAGGCTGGCTTCAAATCTGTGATCCTCCTGCCTCAGCCTCCCGAGTCGCTGGGATTACAGGCGTGCACCACGCACCCGGCTAAGAGCTTAGTCTTGTCTGGCTCGTGAGGCCACGGGCAGGCTTCTTGCTCCTCCAAACCACCTTTGTGAACCAGAGCTTCCCCAGAACACCCAGCATGTGCTCTGTGGTACTCAGGGCTTGCTATACTACATGGTACCCGACTCGATTTTCAATCCCTTAGACTTAAACTCTATGCGGAGAATCTGCGACAAGCATCTTCCGAATTCCTCCAGGATCATCTGCTCCGCCAGGTACTCTGAGCAGTGCTCCTTCTCCGCCTCCTCGCCCTGGGCCAGCAGGCAGGCGCAGGTGGCCTCCACCACCTCCCAGGAGATGCAGGAGGAGGGCCGTCTGCAGGAGAGAGGCGGGGCCTGGCTGAGCATGCTGTCCCCGTACCTTCCTGCTCACGCCAGCCTGAAGGCCTGGGGCAATTTGTGCTGCCTCTGGCCAACTCAAAGGGCTGGGTCTGGGGGAACAACCCTGCAGGCCCAGCTGCCAGCCTCTCGACGCCCTCTTCCAGCAGAGTCCACCTTTTCTCAGAATTTGCTCCACCACCCAACCCTGGGGCTCCTGTGCTACACTGTGGAACCTGAGGGCTGGGCAGGGCTTGGGGCACAGGACTCTCAGAAGGAGGACTGCGGACAGGCCAGGGAGGGTGCCTGCCTTCCTCCCCAGGCTGTTGGGAGGTACGAGATGCACGTGGCCCCAGGACACGCCTTGCACTCTGGCAGCACGCTCCGTGTCCTGCAGATTTGGGCTCCCTTTCCATGTGCTGGGGGGCAGGCTCCTTGAACGGAGCATGTCGGAAACACCCCAGGGAAACTAAGGAAGGGTGAAGAGCCTTGGACTGTGAAACAGAGTAATGCCGGTGGTCAGGGGTCTCTGCAGATCATGCACAGGACTGGAAGTGCCATTCCAATCAAGGACAGCAGGGACCCTACCAGACCAGGCTCCCAGCAGGGGCTCTGTCCCCTCCCCAGGGCAGCGAGAGCACCGCACGCTTTGCTGAACAGCCAGGTGGCAGGTATGGCGCCCAAGGGCAGCCAGCTGGGCCTTTTTGTGCCTTGTGCAGAACAGGGCACCTCCAAGGAGGACACGCGGGCAGAGTGGTTCCCGCGGTGGGCTGGCCCCTAGTGCAGGTGCAGATGCAGGTGGGGAAGCTGGCCTCCCTTCCTCCCCACCCCCCGGCCAGCCCGGCAGACACTCACCCTCTCCTGGGTGGAAATGGCTTTCTCTCCTCTCAGATTAACCTCCGTCACCCTGCAGGTTCGGGGCACCTACCTGTCTTTTCTGAGCTTCGGTAGTCCTGAAAATTTAGCTGGTGACAGGCGATGGCTGCCTTCAAGATCTCCCGTTTCCACGTAGCTTGGCAAGTTCGTTAGTGGTTTTTGGTCTGGGCTTTCTTCATAGTTTTTGCAGCCAATGCATTTGCAAGTAGAAGAACACATGATTTTGGCCTGGTAATATAAAATGCTTCAGTAAAATTAGGTTGTCCTAGAAGTTACCAAAAACTGACAAATTCTATTTGGACTTTAATTCTTCGCTTATATTTGCTCATGCGCAATCCACAATTTTCATACCAAAACCCCAACACAGATGCTGTGAGGAGTGCATGGCAGTGGGTGCTGCTGCCTGGGGGGACAGTGGTGCTGCTGACAGTGGTGGGGCCTGTTCTCCTCTGCACTGGGATCCAGCAAAGCTCTCCTGGCTTTTTCAGGAGGTTATAAGGGATTGAATGCAGGGTGCCCTACCACTGAGTCACACCGCCAGCCCTTATATATTTTAAGACAGGGTCTTACTAAGTTACCAGATTGGCCTCAAACGTGCAATCCTCCTACCTTAGCCTCCTGAGTCACTGGAACCACAGGTGTGGCCACTGTGCCCAGCTCTCCATCTGGCCCTTGCTTTGCACAAAGCCTGATCTGACTGGTCTATGACATCCCAGCTCACAGCCTTTCCTTCACGTAGGAAGGCGTGGGGCAGGTCCTGCTGCCGTGCAGAACGTGCAGTAGGGTGGGTAAGAAAGACACCAGAGCAGGCCTGAGGTCAGGCGTGCTAGGGGAGACCCCCTGCCTGCTGCTGTGTGCACCCAGGGTCTTCCCTTGTGGTGTGAGACTCAGGGAGGGTGTCCCTCCAGGCCCACCTCCCTGCCCATGCAGGCCTTCCAGCCTCCCCTGCTGCAGCCCTGACCTCCCTCTCTCCTTTGCTGCTCAGAGGTGCAGAAGACACTGGTGGTGTCTTGAGCAGGATGCTCTGGTGGCCAGGCCACACCACACAGGTGCTGAAGGATGGGCCCAGCCTCTCCTCTTGCCTCCATGTCCTGTGGGCGGCTATCAGGCCGGCCTTGGCCTTTGGAGAGTGGGCTGGGTGGCTGGATGGGTGGCGGGACTCAGCTGGAAGGGTCCCAGAAGGTGCCTCTCCCTGCTTGAACCCTGTGTCTGCAGCGTCTTTGACAGGGACTTCAGAATCCTAGCTGGGGGCTGCTAGGTCTGCCACTCGAATCTTTCTGTGTTTTTTCCAGAATTACCAGTGCTCTTCTTGAGCTTGGGTCTGTACCTCCTGTCGGCCAGCTGTTCATGTTTGGTCTCTGAGGGGCTGCAAGCCATGGAGGAGCCAGCCTGGTCAATTTACCTGGCAAACGGGAGCTGGGGGTCCCCCAGGCCCCATGGGGAGCACCCTGGCTCTGGCCCTGCTCTGGGGAGGAGGTACAGCCTCCCTCGGAACCCCCAAGTTGCAGTGCCCACGTGGAAAAGCCGGGCGGTGTGGGGCGGGCACAGGCCAGGGGCACGGCCAGCCCTCGCCCTGCAGAGCCGGGCCCTCAGAGGCCTGGGCGAGGAAGGGAGGCGCGAACATTTCTAAGGGCACGGGCAGCCCACCTCGTAGCACTCGCAGTAGTTCTTCAGGCAGCCCGAGCGGCGGCAGTGGCAGCCCTTGGCGTGCCGGGCCTTCACGTCCCCCAGCTTTCCCTTCCCGATTTTCGGTTGGAACGCTTCAGGGTTTCTATCCAGACATGCCTAGGACAAAACGGACGCGCCATCAGGAAAGCCTCCCCGGCGCCAGCACCCCAGGCAGCTGGCTTCCCGTCGTGCTGGGGCTCGGCTCCTCGGGTTCTCCGGCGACAGCTGCAGAGGAAGCCCCTGGGTTTTCCAGGACTGAGGTGAGGAGTCTCTGCACATCGTTTCAAAATGTCTTACCTTAATGGCTTTAAGCCGCTCAATTTCATGTCGCAAATTGTTGCAACAGTTGTTACAATTGCAATTGTTGCAAAAGTCCCCGCCGGCGAAGCAGTCGCAGTACCTGCGAGGAAAACCGCAGCCTGAGTCCACGCGTAGGCGCACCGTGGGCGAGAAGCCGCGCATGCGTGTTGGGAAGGGCAGCCTGCCGCCAGGCCGGCCCAGGCTCTGACCTAGGGGATGCCAGCTCCTTTTTACAGAAACTAGAGCGGCCGGGGATGCTCTGCCGCGTCTATCAGAAGAAAGAAACGAGTTAGAGCCCTTGGTCTCGCAGCGTAGGATCCTGCAAGGCGCCACAGCTCCGGGAAGACACTGCTGTGCTCTCTCTGGCCCCCAGGTGCCCTCGGCCGCCTTCCCGCAGCACACCAAATAACACAGAGCTGTCTGGCCACCAGCCCTCCGGGTCCATCTGCCAGCTGGGGACCTGAGAGCCAATGGGAGGAACCTGAGCTGGGCTCTGTCCACAGTCACGAGCTGCAGCAAGGAGCACCTGCGGGAGAGCAAACAGCCGTCTGCCGTGGCACCCACGCTCTGGGCAGGGCCTGTGACCGGATCCCCAGCAGGGGTCCACAGGCGCCCCAAGGGCGCTGGGGTCACAGAGGCAGCGTGGCAGTGCCGAGGGCCCTCTCTGGCGGCCCTCCTGCCAGACGCTGCCCTGTGCTGAGCACAGAGCACACAGGACCCCACCTGCGATCTCTGAGTGTGGGTGAACGCAAGGCTTCAGCGTGGAGACCAGCACTCCTGAGGCTCTGGCCCCGGCTGCACCCTCCAAGAGGCCACTCCCTGACTTCAGGGTGACCAGTGAAGTGGGGCAGGGCTCTTTAAGGAAAACTCTGAGCCCAGGTTTCCATTCAGCTCTGCCACCAGCTCCTTGGCTATCCGATCTGGGCCACTCTGTCGGCCTCTAGAGCTGTGGAGTGGAAATCGAGGAGCCTAGCCTCGAAGTTGGGGCAGATCACAGATGGATGCCCAGGTGTCCAGCAGGTGGTGTGGCAGCTGTTGCAGACACCCCTGCAGTGGAATTCCCAAGCATGGTGCTTTTATGTTTACTGCTTTCATAGTGTTCAATAGTACTTTTAAATGCATGTCAACCCAGCAGGAGAGTCGAGAACACCAGAGGCCAAAAGGACAAGAAGAGTAACTGCAGTGAGCTCTGCAGGGCTGGGGCTGTCCTGGGGCATCTGCAGTCTCCAGTGACCCTGAGCTGGGCTGGCCACAGGTTGCTCACGCAATAGACGGGAGATGAAAGGTACGACTCAGGACGGAGACCCCCATGTAAATGAGGGTCTGGACTTGTGGCCTCCCCAGGGGGTGACTTAGAAGCAAACCTGCTGCATAGAAGGCCGGTGGAGACAGTCCCTCTCCAGGGCCAAGGGACACAGGCAGTCGTTTCAGGAGGCCAGAGGGAAGGGAGGGAGGTGGAAAGCAGCAGGGTGAGACTCGAGGACCCCAGGTCAGCAGGAAAGAGTGGAGTAGCAGCCTCAAGAACTGGGCCCCTCTGGGCTCAGACAGCACAGGTTGCAACTCAGCCCTGGGACCCTGAGCCCCAGAGCTGGGAGCTGCTCTCTGGGGTGAAGCCGGAGGATGGGTGCTTTGGGGCCCCGGGGGATGGAGGCGTGACAATGGGCTGGCTTTCTTCTCCCTCAGTCCCCAGGGTTCTAGCAGGGCCGGAACAAGCCCCCAGGACTCTGCCCAGCCCAGAGAAAACGCCCCGCCAGACTGACGTGAGGCTGCAGAGTCACCCCAGGCAACACCACGAGCCCACTCGAAGCCCCCTCTCACCATGAGCAGAGGGACCAGATACCACGTGCATGTGAGGACAGGCAGGCCACAGAGCCAGAGGCCAGGCAGCGACAAGGAGACTGGGGGGAAGGGCTTCCGTGGCCTCAAGTTCTTGGCTTCACCAAACAAGCAAATGACACTTGTGAAGTATTTTTAAAATTTAGAAAATGAAAGCAATCACAGAGACGTGCAACTCAATGCAAATGGACACCTGGACTGAAAGGCAGTAGTGAGAGAAAGGAAGTGGGGTCAGGCCTGAAGCACATCCGATAGGATTCCAGGAACCTGGAGCGGGCAGGAGCATGGGGAACCGCCTGCCTGGGCCCCCGAGGCGGCATGAAGATCTAGGCACTGGAAAGGGTGGCCTGGGGCAGCTCCAGAGAGAACGAGGCAGCCCTCACGGAAGGGCCACACACGAGAAAGCAGTCGCGACGCAGGCGGGAAACATGGCAAAGCCCTCAAGAGTCTGGGGAAACCGCTCCAGCCTGGTCACCTTGAGTGCGGAGACAGGGGGCGGAAAGCCTGAGGAATGGCCGCCTGTGCCCTCTCCCAGCAAGCTCCTGAGGCTGGGACCCCAGGAGGAAGATAGAGGACCAGAGGCCAGGAAACCAAATGTGGGAAGAAGCAACAGGACCCCTGGCATGACAGAAGAGGTGTCCTTGGTGGGAGTGCGCAGCAGGCAGGGAGCCACAGCTGGAGCAGAAGGCTGCGGCCACAGGTGGGTGGGTGCTCTGTGCTGCGTCACAGAAACCATGTGCTCAGGAAGCACCAGCTCCACAGACCAGGCAGAGCAGCGCAGGGAAGGCCATCAGCCAAGTCCCAGCTGGACCCAGCTCACAGGCATCCCCTGCCTGGTCCACAATGTGTCTGGAGGTTTGAGAGTGAGGACAGGAAGGAGCCGATCTGCATCTTCCCTGGGCCAGACGACAGAGCTCGCCAGGCTGCAGAGCCACAGAGCACCTGCAGCGCGCTACTGAGGTACTGCAAGGTCCACCTAAAAGAGCCCAGGCTCCTGGAAGGCAGAACACAAGGAACAATGACCGCAGACTCACCGTTTTGCCCCAGCCCTGCAACCAGCTGGGGTGCTATTGGGATCCAGGTGACTAATCTAAGAGCAGACACAGCAGGAAAGGCGGACATTGAGACAGGGCGTGGGGCTTGGGCAGGCCGCAGCACCCCAGGGGCTTGCTGGGTCCGCCTCACTCTACGGGGTGGCCCAGGCGAGCGTGAGTTTCCAGAATGGAGGAAAGCTGTGGGCCTCAGCCTCAGGCCCCTGATGAGCCCTGGCCAGGACAAACAGAAGGAAACCCAGGAAGGACATGGTGCCCACAGGGACAGCCCCTTCACAGTGCCTTCACAGACTTCACGGTGCCTCTTACGTGAGCTCCCAGGACAGGCTGGTGCAGAGAAGACGCACGTGCGGTTCCCAGGGACTGGGAGCAGAGTTTAACGGGCACAGGGTTCCTGCTTGGATGCTGAAAGGTCCTGCGATGGACGGTGGCGGGCCGCACACCACGTCTGGCTTCAAAGCCCAGGCCCACACTTTAAAGTGCTAGATTGCTAAGTTTGATGTAACACAATTCTTACCACAATTTTTAAAAGGCAGGTGCAGACTAGAATGTATGGAACGCTGCCATTTGAGTGGAAAAAAAAAAAAAAAACACTTAAATGTGTAAATGTTACAACTTCAGGAAATTGAGGTGGCACAAGTAAGCCTTCATATAGCAATAATCAGACAAAGAATGCCAAAGGATTAAAGAAATCCATTAAAAGAGGTGGACTATTAGATTTGCCTCTATGCTGTGGGTGCCTGTTTATTTTTGGTGCTGGAACCAAACCTAGGACCCTGAGCATGCTAGGCGAGGCTCTACAGCAAGCTAAATCCCAAGCCCAGACCTGCTGTCTTAAATCCAGCTGTGGTCAGGTGTGGTGGCACACGCCTATAATCCCAGTGGCTCAGGAGGCTGAGGCAGGTGACAAGCCAGCCTCAGCAATGCAGCAAGGCTGTAAGCAATCTAGTGAGACCCTGTCTCAAAATAAAAAATAAAAAGGGCTGGCTCAGTGGTTAAGTGCCCTTGGGTTTAATCCCTGGGTATTGGAAAAAAGAAAACCCAGCTGCATTTATCCTGCGGAAAGCACACCTAAAGCAACACCGCCACCACCCAGCAAGTGCGGGGACAAAGGACTCTAGAGTGGAACCGCTCGACTAGCCACAGAAGACACGGAGCAGCTGCATCGGCAGCAGAAGGCTGCCGTCACTAGCGGCCATGGAAGGATCCCTCAAGGGCCTGAGGTCACGAAGTCCCCGGCCTCCGCTGCAGAGCTCCACATACGCAGAGCCAAATGAATTACAAGGAAAACAGGCAAATCCACTCTGAGAGATCCTCACATACTTTCATAAGAAACAGATAAATCACACGAAATTGAGTAAGCATTTAGCAGATTTAAATAACAAAAGTAACGAACATGAGTTAGTGGGTAGATGATTGCACCCAACAAATAGGGAATATGTATTTTTTCAAGTTAATATGAAGTATTTTACAGACTGATCAAGTCCTGTGCCATAAAGGCAGTCTTCACCAGAACTGGTATCACACAGGCTCCCTATCTGACCGCATCATAATTAAATTTTAAAACAATAACAGTGCAGTTTTAAATGCATCTATACATAGTGTGCATATTCGCATACATACATACAAATGTAGACAGACCTAAATAACTCCTGAGGGAAGGAGACTATTACAGTAAAATTAGAAATTTTTTCAAGTGAATGACAATGAAGGTCCCTTTTGTCAACTCTGGCAGGAGGCAGTAAAGCGGCATTTATAGCTTTAAACTCATTTTCCAAAACATCAAGACAGACTGGCAATAAATAAGCAGTTAACACAAAAAGCCCAAACAACAAGAGAGTGAAATAATAAAATGGCAAGAGTGAAGAGCAAAAAGTAATGTACTACATGGAATAAGAACCAGAAACATAAGCAAGAAAATCAATAAAACCAAAAGTTGGGATTCTGAAAAGACTACAAGATAGACAAGCCTCTCATGAGACCAATCAGGTAAAAGTACAAATAGACAAGAGTAGAAATTAAATGAGAAAATTAGAAAATTAAAAAGACAGCTGGGCATGTTGGCCTTGCCTACAATCCTAGTAACTTCAGAGGCTGAGGCAGGAGGATGGTAAATTTGAGGCCAGCCTCAGCAACTTAGAGAGACCCTGCCTCAAAACAAAATTTAAAAGGGCTGGAGGTGTAGCTCAGTCATAGAGTGACCCTGGGTTCAATCCCCAGTACCAAGGGGGAAGAGGCTACAAGTATAGGTATTTAAAAATAAGATAAAATACATTAATGAATATGAAAAATTAAAGAATTCAGTAATTTCTAAGAAAAATACAAAATACCAAAAATGACTGAAGAAATGGAAAACTTAAAAGGAAACTAATAATTACTAGAGAAAGTAAATGGTAACCTATCCCCTGCTCCACTCCAATCTCAAGAGACACAAGGCCCCAACAGTTTGACAGCTGTTTTATCAAGACCTCATGAACAAGTACGCTCTACCTCCCTCAGAGCTCTTCAGAAGGGCTGGGCCGTGCTCAGTGGTGGAGTGCTTGCCTGGCCCGTGTGAGGCCCTAGGTGTGACCCTCAGCTCCACGTAAAAATAAATCAACACCGTCCAGGTATTGTGCCCAGCTGCAACTAAACAACTGTCTCAAAAATGATTACAAAAGGAAAACAGTATTTTCAATAAAAACAGAAAAAAGCATTTGATAAAGTCCATCATTCACTTGTAACTGCAATCCAATAACATGGTGGCAGCGAATCCTTCGCGAAGCCAGGAGCAGAGGGACCGCCCAGGGCGGGGAAGGCGGGGGCAGGAGCACCACTTCCCTGTATTGCACAGTGCGCCTGCAGTGGCCGGCTTGAGACTCTTTCCCAGCTGCTGCCTGGCTCTGTCTGACCACGGGAATGTGAGCAAAAGTGATTTTGGCAATTTCTGGTTATGCCTTGACAGATCAGGAGTATGCCTTTCCCTTCCTCTTTTCTCCTTCCCTATTGATGGAAGGTGAATGTGAAGGAGGGAGCTGGTGCAGCCTTCTTAGACCACAAGATGGGATCACCTGTGAGGATGTCAGAGCAGCTGCCAAGGAGTCTGAGATGCCGGTGCTGATCCGCTGCCATGCTGGTCCTGAAGCAGCCCCAGTCTAGTCTTTGTTGCGGCATCTGGATATGCGTTCACCTAACACAGTATCACTCTACAACCTCTAGCGAATACCTAATTTGGGGAAGGACAAAGAGATCTTAGAAGTGTTTCTATTAAGGGCTGGGGTAGTGGCTCAGTGGTAGAGTGCTTGCCTGGGTTCGATACCCACCACTGCATATAAATAAGTAAATAAAAGAGTCATTGACAACAAAAGACTTTTTTTTTTTTTTTTAAAGGAGTGTATTTGCTAAGACTGGGATGGAGCCACAGGGCCCAACGCCCTCACCGTCCTTCATCACCAGCAGAGCAAGACAAGGAGAACGGGAAGAGCCCAGCAGGGTGCTGGAATCTTGGTCCACAAACAAGTCAGCACAGCGAACAGTGGGACCCAGGCTGGAGCAGCAGCGGGACACAGACCCGCCCACGTGGGTGCTGGCGTGGGATCACCCACTTTTTGTTTTGCAATATGTGCTAGACAACCGTTCACGTGGGAGGAACAAAACTGGATCCCAGCCTAAGGCCATCGCAAAATCAGCTGCAGGTGGATCAAGGCTCAGTGGCCAAAAGCACACCTTGAAGACAGCGCAACCCTCCAACCTTGAGACGCGGCCGGGTGTCACTCAGTAGCTCCTGCGGCGGCCGGGGCTGGGGTTCAGCGGCAGAGCCCTTGCCTAGCACGTGTGAGGTCCTGGGTTCCATCCTCAGCACCACATAAAAATAGACAAATAGAAATAAAGGCATGCCGTCCATCTACAACTACAAAAATAAAAATTTTAAAAAATCCCTCAGGCAGCCATGCATCACTGCACCTGAGACCGTGCCCTAGACCTGGAGGCAGGCAGGAAAGGGGCACAGTCATCTTCATGGGACACACAGGCTCCTACAGGTGCCCACTGCTCAGGCTAGAAAGCCAGCGGGGCCACAAACTCATTTCTAGGGACAGGACAGGACCCTGGTCCCTGACCAAGCCCTCCCTCTCCCCACTCCACAGAGGTCCCTCGGCTCAGCCCTGCTGCAGTGGAAGAGAGCTGGAGAGGCGGCCCTCCCTGAGGCCCTGCTCCCCTGCCTGGCGGGTCACTGGGTACAGATTCCAGGGCTCCAGGCAGCCCCCTGCCTGCAGGGATGCGCACGTGGGGCTGCAGGGCGTGCATCCAGCCCTTGGTGGTGGGAGTGAGAGCTCACTGATTTCAGCTTTTATATGTGAATGTATACTGTGCTCTGCCTGCAAAAACATCTAGCCTCAAAGTTTAAGCCTCCAAGTTGGAAGTCACTAAGCTCCAGAAAGCAGCAAACGTATACTCTCTCTGGAGTATATCCTCAGGCCACAGATCTCCACGTGCACAGCTCCAACCATGAAAGTCACACAAAAATGTCACACAGGCATATTTTATTCCCCCTTATCTCTTATTCTCTCACTGAGTCAGTAAACACTTTCATTACCAAAAAAAAAAAAAAAAAGCCACACAGCACATGAGGTAACCAGCCTAAGGGTGCAAACTCAGGATAGGAAAACAGCACCAGGGGCTTTGAATACCCGAAGCACAAACTGTAGCGTTCGAATTAATCTTTTAAATAAAGCAGAAGAAATCAAAACCACAAATAAGCAACAGGTGACTACATAAAATATCATCACACTGGACCCTGCATCCCACGAGACGCTGGTGGCAACCAGCAGTCTGGCTCATGGAGAGACACAGCCCTTGGAGCAGCACACGGGGGAGGCCCCGCCCCTCCTCAGCGCCAGTCCAGGGCCACGAAGGCCGGGAGCAGGAAGGGTCCGCCCAGTTCTACCCGGTGCCGAGCAAAGATGGAGCTGGACAGGATTGAGGCAGTGAGTCTGCATCTGCTTAAAGTCGCCATATAAGAGAGTCAGTTAAGACTGTCCTGAAAAATGATCCACCCATACTATAAAACCAACTCCTACTTTCAGAGTACTCAGGAAAGAAGAGCCCCTAACGCCAGGCAGAGAGCTCCTCCTCAGTGAAATGGTTTACGACTTAACATATCACCTCCTATCTCGGAAAATCCTGTGGGCTTCACATTCGATTTCTTAATAAGCTAATTATGAAGCAAATCAATGTTTAAAATATATAAAGATGAGAAAGACCCCAACTGCAGTTTAGGGTGTTAACCTGCCCAGTCCCCAAGCCCAGCTGCCGCGGAGCAGTATGGCTGCCACCCACCACCCTCTCCCTGGCACTCCCCTCTTCAGCCTGACCGACCAGTGTTCAGAGTGGCAGGTGGCTGCCTTCCATCAGCCCCAGGTATCAACGCTCCCTTGTAGAGAAGCCAGTTTGTGTTTGTTTTGTGAACCCCCTCAGAGACGCCTGGATTGTCGCCCTGTGCGCACCACCTCTCTGCCCATGGGGAGCTCTCAGCCCTCCGCAGGAGCTCTGCAATGGAAACCTGGTGGGGCCTGCGTGCGGGTGGTCGACCTGGGGCTAGGACACTCTCCCCTCCAGGGTGGAACTAGGCCAGGCGAGCGCTGGGAGCAGCCCACCAGGCCACTCAAACCAGGCAGGGCGGAGGGGAGCTCGTTCAGGGGGCCGCCAGACATGGTGACCAGGCCACTTCTTGTTTGAGCCTTATCGTCCATTTGTGGCCCCTGTGGCTCAACAACCTGCCCTACCCCCCTGGAGAAGCCTCCTGGGAGTGGGCACCCCTGGGGAGATTTTTTCTGAAAAAATTTTAATATAGAGTAAACCAATTCATTAGACTTTTAGAAAATAGGATGTGGGTATGTTGCAGTTAATGCTCAACAAAGATAAGACATTTAGCATTTGCCAGAGGGGCCAGAGACATAAACCAAAGTTCAAGAAAATTACACTACTCCGAAGGTAGGCAGGGCCAGTTTTGAAGTTGGCACCAAAAGGCTCACTCCAGGTTCCTGGCCCCACCAGGCCCTTAGGCGGGTGTTGAGAATTAACTGCAGCATGCGCACCGCGCCGGCATCTGTACTGTGCTCACTCACTGACTTTTAAACACCCATATTTCATATTTAATAATGAAGGATTTGTGATTACTTACAATTTCAGACACTGGGATTTGGTACAGTTACATGGCTTTTTAGACTTTGTGTCCCATGAACTAAGAGTTACTCTATAAAGATTAAAAAAGAAAATGTATTCAGATGGTTACTCTGTGAAAAGAGAATTAGCTAAGCAGCTGATGCTTTGAACAAACACTGAGAATCTCAACCAGACATTTCTAGGCATTATCTGTGTCTGATCATGATGGGAACAGCCCACGCTGTGTGCACGGTGAGGCCACTAGCTAGCTTGTCAGACACACCGGCACTCACCCGGGGACCCGGTGGGGTTGGGAGCAGGTGCCTGCTTCTCTCCACTCTAAGAACGCCTCCTGTGCCTTCGTCCTGGCCTGCCGGGACCTCCCTGCCAAGCAGTCCACAGCAATCTGGCACTATCAGGACGCATGAGTGCTCAGCCAGGCGGAGCTGTGGCACCACCAGCAGCAGCAAGCGCTGCCAGTCACCAGATCTCTGGAACCTCCCTAACTGCAGGGGCATCAGCCTGGAAGTTGCCTTGAGAGGGTGAGCTTCCCCCCCGCCCCCCGTCTCTGAGGCTGCTGGGCTGGGGACAGGCACTGCTCACAGATGGCGCTCCCTGTGGGGACTCGGGAGACCAGAGATGCCAAGGTCCAACAGGCCTTGTGGTGAAAAGGAGGGCACGAAGACAAACCCAGCTGTGACCAGGTCATCCCACCACAGGCGTGGGCGTGTCCCTGTGCACTGGGCACTGTGCCCCTTGAGATGGGGGGAGGGTTTGTCCCTGCAGGGCATGACACCTCCTGGCCTGGGGTTGCTACAGGAACTCGAAGGCCAGGCCGTGGGCTCCGGGGTTATGAGCTGGCAACCCTTGTGCCCCGTCTCACTATGCACAAGCGTGGTTACCTCTGGAGAGCTCTCCCACTGTGACTGTGTCACTGGTGGCTGTGCTAATTTGGTATTCATCTAGTGACGCCCTTGGTGATCCTCATGGTGCCGGAAGTGGCAGTCTACCTGCAGGGCGGACGTGGGCCTGCTCAGAGCAGGGTTCAGACACCAGCTCCACTGCCCCTGCCCTGGGCCCTCTCTGACCTGCCCTGAGCTTGGCAAGGGTGGCCTGGCCCTTCCTGTTCAGAGGCACCAAGCTTGTTAACGGCAGGGTGGAGTTAGTCCAGCATGCGGAAGGAGAGAGAGTCCCACAGTGTCAGGAGGCGGCCAGCAGGCGTGACTAAGGTCACCATGTGGTCAGCATGGTGGTCAGTGCTGAGGAATCCACCAAATAACTGGGGACATGAGACACACACAACCGCACACTTAGAGAACGCAGGCTGGGATCTCAAGTCGTTGCACACTGATTACAAATGACACACAGGTGGAGGAAGTGCGACCTGCCGCTGTCAGGAGCACACTCAACTTTGGCTTTGAGGCGGTGAGGCGTTTTTGTTGGTCAAAAGGACACCTCAGCTAAACCCACGTCATGAGCACAGACGTGTGTGAGGGGACCCAGCAGGGACTGGCCAGCTGTCATGGAAACCAGATGGCTCTGACGATATTTGGCCACCTTCTTAATGCCAACCTAAAAATTAGAGAGACAGAAGGGCTAGACGAGATCTGGGCAGCTGTGCCTCAAAACAGCAGTATAAAGGAGCCACAGTACAAGATCATCAGCTCAGCTTTAAAGAAAACGTTCCCAGAGTCACAGGCTCTCAGATATGCTTTAGGATGCTGTTCAGGGTGTTACCAAAACCTGGGGCATCAAGCACATGTCAGGACCCACCTCTTCTGTCACCTGACTGGTAATCGGGTCATTAATGCTATGAAGAGTGACAGGACCTGGATTGTATTAATATGATGATAACCTGCTAGTAAGTTAGCCAGTCAGCTCCCAATGCAAAGGGCCAACCTGCTTCCATGTCATCTACCGGGTCAGATCAGTTGGAGCCAGGTAGGGCTGACGTTTCTTTTCTGAACTCTGCAGACCATGTGCCCTGGTTTTCTTGTGGAAATCGGAAGAGGCATTAGAGGAGCATATCAAGAGGGATTGACTGGGGACTCACGTGGGATGAGATGCCAGCCACAGCCCTCTGATTGCTCGCTCAGGGCACATAAACCTTGGCAGAGGTGCTGGCACGCCATGAGTTCGCACATGCGGAGGCAAAACCATCCGGCTGACTCAGTGGAATGATGGCAAGCCAAGTAATTATTCGCAGGGAAAGCAAGCACAAAGCTCGTGTTTCTGACGTGTCCATTAGAACAGGGAAAGCTGCTGGGGCCTGCGTGATTACCTCAAAAGAGAGAGAAACGTGCGACTGCTTGAGAGAGCGTGGAGAGGAGCCGTGTTATGGCTTGGATGCGAGGTGCTCCCGAAAGCTCACGTGTGAGACAGTGCAGAAGGTTCAGAGGAGAACTGGCTGGGTCCTGAGGGTCCGTGAAGCGAGCCCCTTGATGGGATTAACCGAGTGCAGCTGATGTAGGGGTGTGGCTGGAGGAGGTGGGCACTGGGCATGGCTTTGGGGTACATATTTCCATCTGGTGAGTGGACTCTGCTTCCTGATCACCACGTGAGCCGCTTCCCTCTGCCACACTCCCCACCTAGAGCCCCGAGGAGTCTATGGACTGAGACCTCTGAAACCATGAGCTCCCAAATAAACTTTTCCTCCTTTAAAATTGTTCTGGTCAGATCTTTTAGTCACAGCAGTGAAAAAGCTAAATCAAGGAGGAAGGAAAAGGAGCAGCAGCAGGTAGGGAGGCTGGGGGAGGAAAGGAAACATGCCGCAGAGAAAGCTGCCCGAGGGAACACGCCCCCCCCCCCCCCCCCCCCGGCCTGGGAGCCACGCAGCTGTGAGCACACGCAGCTCAGAAGCATCGGCTTTCCTGAACGTTCCTGACGTGTTGCCCCACAGGGTGGCACCACGCAGCTCACTAGAGGCCCCAGGTCTCAACAAGCCACAAAGAGAATTCGTGCTTTGCGACCTCCAGACCATCTTGGGCAGCCCACGACGCGCTGTCAGCAGAATCTGGAAGCTGCTTGAGTCATCTCAGTTTCCTCCCAAAACATTAACAGCCACCAAGATGTGACCAGCTGCCATAATCCCAAGTGCATCCTCTCAGGTCCAGAGTACCAGGGAGGGAAGCGAGGAGACAGGCCCCACAGTCCCCATCACTCAGTGAAAGTCCTCAGCCTGCTCTGCACAGCACCGCTGCAAGCTCAAGGAGCTGCTCAGGCTGAAGCAGCAGGCCCTATGGGCAGCCACCTCCCACGGACAACGCAGAGGCACGCATGTGGACAGACGTCCTACTGTCTCCAGAGCCCTTCAAACGGTCCACCCCACAGCCTTGTGCTCCAGCCTCAAACAACCAGCCTCACGCTTTCCAAGGCCGGGACTGCACTGTGCCTAAGGGTGGGACTTTGCAGGAGCCCAGAAGGCACGAGAGGCCAGGTCTGCCTTTCACAAAGTGTTTGACCTGCTGTCCTCAGGCCCACATGAGTGTCTGCCTTGACTGTGACCCAGAGGCTCTGGAGGCAGCAGCAGACTGAACTCCATAGTCGATATGGGACCCAGTGAGCAGAAAGGACGGCTGAGCCCGCAGTCAGGATGTGAATGTGAGCTGACAAAGTGTTTCAACCAGGTTGGTTGACAGAATTGGTGACAATTACAAATGCAACTTTCCAATGGCCAGGCACAGTCCCGCGCAGCCCGTGGCCACCGCACTCCTGAGTGCAGACCACACAGAGCCTCTGCCAGAGTGTATGCCCGCTTCCCACAGGTGGCCCGCAGAGCGCTGTCCACGCCCACAGGCTACCACTGCAGTACAGGCATTGACAACGGCAGAAAAGAGGTCGAGACCACACAGCTAGAATCTAGGCGACAAGCAGACTCGGCCAGAGGGGAGCAAGCTGACACAGCTGCGCAGGCCAGCGGACGGGGCGGTGGAGAGGGGCGGTTACGATCCGTCTTTGCAGCAGCACCCAAGCACAGGTGCGCAGCAAGCGGGCCAGTGGTGCTGCTCAGGTTCAGCCAACTGCCAGGGCATGAAGGTCTGCACAAAGCTGGTCCTAGGGCTCAGAAGGCCCAGAAGCACACCAAAGCCTCCTAAAGGCTTAAGGGAAGCAGCGGCTTACTGCGTTTGATCCTTACCCAGTTAGCGTCATTTTTGGTGGTCCTGGGAGAGCTGACCCTGCAGGGAAAGCCGGCCCGGTGACTGATGAGGGGCGCGCCCCGCTGTCCAGCTGCACAAAGGCAAAGGCAAAAGTGCTTTGAATCGCGTGCGTGCATGCGTGTTCACAGTCCCACCGCCAGCACCCACGGGCATGCTTCTCTCACCCCGAGGTTTACGGCCCACTCCTTCACGGCACCTCCAGGCCTTGTTTCCAAACAGACCCACCAACAGGCCCAGGCCATCTGGAAGGCCTGCCCAGCCACAGGGCCCTGGGGCAAGAAAACCCCAACTGGGGGGGGGGGGGACACAGAGAAGGAGAGGAGAGTGTGGGTAGGGGCCACAGGGAACAGCTGGCGAGCAGCACATAATAGTTGGCTGCCAGGGATATTTCTTTTTAATGAAATATCAGTTGTGAAAAAAAGCTTGCTACATATTCCATAAACAAAGTATTCTTAAATTGTTTTTAGGTTTTAATATATACATGTATAAGAGATTTTGACATCTGATGTCTCATTGGCAACCACTGATTTTTGTCTGCTCAAAAAAATATTTTAAGGCCAGGAGCAGTGGCCACGCCTGTAATCCCAGCAACTCAGAAGGGAGGCTGAGGCAGGAGGATGGCAAGCTTGAGGTCAGCCTCAGCAACTTAGCAAGACCCTGTCTCAAAATCAAACTAAAAAGGGCTGGGCATGTGGTTCAGTGGTAAAGCAATCTGTGTTCAATCCCCAGTACCAAAAAATAAACCTTCTGTAGTCAGTTTTAACAAACTCAGAAGCAGCATGGCAGGCTCTGCCTCGCCGGCACCCTTGCTGCTGGGTCTGTTTTCTTCCTCCTGTCACTCATCAGGGGAGGGTGGCAGTCAAACCACCCCTGACCTGGCTGCCCTCACATCAGAAATTCGAAGAAACTAGTTCTAGATGAAATTAGGGTTGGAGACAATTTGAACATCATGGCCAACATCCTCCAACAATGAGATTCCTTCCGGAAGCATGGGGTTGGAGAAGCGCATCTTCCGCGCCCCTCTTCAGTGGGGTGACATCGCAGCCTGTTAGGGCTGGAGGACGTAGAGACTGCCCTCCTGCTGGGCTGCGTGCACACATCCCCCAGGCTCTCTTGGGTCGGTGGGTCTGGATCCCAGGTGGGTGGGACCTGCCATCTGCATCTCTGGCAAGCTCCCGTGAAATGGCAGTGCTTCCTGTCCCTGCACCACGCTCTGAGCAGTGAGTCTAAGGAGCAGACAGTTACGTGTCTGGCAAGGGAGAGAGGGATCCTAGGAGCACAGCGAGAGTCCTGCTAAAAGAACTGTCCCGGAGGTGAGAGGTCAGGGGAGCCCGAGGGGGCAGGGTGCCTCTCTGACTGGAGGAAGGTGTAGCTGCAGTGGCGGGGTGTCCTTGCAGGCCCCATCTCCTGCAGGTGCTCCCCAGCCAGGCTTAGACTTGCTGTGTCCTGCACTGCCCAGAACCCTTTCTCCTGACTGATGTGCGACTTGAGAAACTATGTCTTTGCTCCCTCGATTGCCTCACTGCCCCAGAGAGCTCATCACCTCCCGAACTTGCCATGTGCCTCCCTCTGGCAATCCCAGCCTCCCTCCCTCCCAGCATCTCCACTGGGGGCTGCGACATCTCTAAATCCCTGTCAGATGGCTCCAAGGCTCCCTCGACACCTGTGCTACTCTGCCATGGAAGCACCACGGGCTCACTTAGGCTGAAAATCGGCAAGCGGGGTGCAGTGCATGCTTCCTGGCCCCCAGGGCTGATGCGATGGTGAAGGAATCCAGCGCATGCTAAAGGTCTCACTGTTTATTTTTGGCACTGGGGTTGAACCCACGAGCACTTAACTGCTGAGCCACATCCCGGCCCTTTTTATTTCTTATTTTGAGACAGGGTCTTGCTAAGTTGCTGAGGTACTGTTCACACCGTTGTGTTTTTTGTTTTTTTTTCCCCCCTGGCACCAGGACCTCAGCCTGCTGGGCAGGTGCTCCACCACTGACCCACATTCCCAGCCCCTTGCTATCAATTTTTAACTGTATGATCAATTATATTTCCTAGTAACTTCAACTGCAACAACTGACATTTCAAGAGACAATAACACCCAAAAAACAGTTGTATTTTTGTATTGAAACAATGACTCACTTGTTGTGCAATGAGATTTAATTTTGCTGGTACTGGCAAAAACCTTCCTACTAAAGTGGTCATTGGCTTTGGGACATCTGTAAGGAAGACAACTGAAGTTAACTGAGTGCCCAGAGTTCTTTTCCACTTGCCCACGGGAGGAAGGACAGATATAGTATGGATTGACCAAGCATGAAGTTACTGAAACTTAGCTGGATCCTATTTGTATGTTTTTTTAAATTCTAGGAAATTTTCGGGTCAATTTTTGTTGTTTTGTTTGCACTTATTATATCCTTGTTTATTTTTCCATCATGAAGTTGCATGAGCTGAGCTTCCAAGGGTAGCCCACTATGCTAAGACAACATTGCTACTGCCCGGGTTCCCAAACTGTGCCACGGTGTCCTGGTACTGCAGCAAGCTTTGCAAGGTGTTACAGGGCTGCCACATTTTAAAGAAAGCCCAGTGACATCTGCCCAGCACCACATCCACTAGTACAGTGTGTGTGTCTTCTTCTCTTCAAATGGTTACTAAGTTGCTGGAAATACTTATGAAGTTATTTGGACTGAATTCTTTATACTAGAACTGAAAGGTATTTCTTTGGCTTAAAGGTGCTAAAGAAGACATTCCTGACAGTGAGGGTACAGCAGACCTCTGTGCGCTGAGCCCAGGTGGAAAGAGCCCCATGTCCTCTTCTGCTGAAGCCCTGCCAGACTGAGCATGCTCCCTTCCCTAGGCTCCCGCATCCCTCGGTGACAGAGCAGGTGGCCAGGTTGCCTTCTCCACCCTCTCCTGGCCCCTTTCACTCTGGTGCTGCAGGCAGGGCCAAGCAAACTCACTGACCAACTCACACATGGCATACAATATGGTTTTCATTCATTACTTGTACCTGACTGTAGATAATTATTTTGGTCTTGATGCTGGGGAACCAAGTGAAGGGTTTTCAGTTCTCTTGTGCCAGAATGTTCTATGCACAGCATCTGTGCACCCCCTTTCAACTGACATATCACCTAAAATGAAAAAGAGTGGTCAGGTTCCATTCCTCCAGGAATATAAACCTAAATAAACTGAAATCTGAGAAAAGAGCTCTTTGATCCAGGGTTTGAATCTGGGGGGAGATGGGAAGCTACACATCTGTTCTCAGTTTCTTTCCATTCAATAGCTGCTTCCTAAAAAGCCTCCAAGAGACTTCCCTGCAGAGCTTTTTGAGTGCTAACAGAAGGTCCTACCCTATCTTCCCCAGTTTCTGACCAGACAGTTTACGGAAAGGTGGCCCCTCACAGAGCTTCCCTCGCACTGTGCTTAACTGCACAGCCCACATTAATGCAGACTGCTCACCAACCTCCTCCCATCCATGCCTGGCTACACTCCGATGCCCTCTCTCCAGCTGTGCCCAGGGACATCTGTACAATAAATGTAGTTCTTTCCTGCCACATGCACATATTATTATTTAACAAGTGGTTGGTTTTTTAAAAACTCCTCTTATTTAATACAAGGACAGTTTAGAATTTTCCAAGAACTAGAAAAATCCTAAAAAGCCATGTGGGTCTTCCTGGGCCTGGTAAGCACTGTAGGATCCCCATTTGGATTCTGACACTGATGAATCCTCAGTGAACTGGGTCGGCCCATTAGTCTCGGTATGGACAGGGCTCACTGAGGCCCCTCATGTCCAAGCCATGTGGCACAGACAGAGGCACAGCTTCTAGTTCCCATGACAACTACACAGAGAAGCCCTGGTGTCTAGCCTTAGGTCGCTTTTAACCTAGACAGGAAAACTTGAAGGGCCATGAAAGACCAACGTGATCAAAGACACACAGAGAGCCACCAAGGGGCCAGGGGTAGATCCCTGGGGGAACCTCACATTGTCCTGATGTCAGGGAGTCCAGCTGGAGTTTCCTTTGCATTTGGGAATAAAGCCAAAGCGACGTGTGAGTGCACTGAGTTGGAGCCCCCAGGCCTCTCTCGCACACCCTGGGCTCTAGGCCCCCGACCCACCCAGGAGCCTCTGCTGACGTCACTGTGTGGTCTAGGGCAGCCAGAGCCTCCCCATCCTGCCGGCCTGATCCAGGGCTCGGGGTAGGATCAGAGAGGCAGGCATAGTGTTTGCCACAGCTGGCCATCTTGTGGGAGCTCATTTTCAAGCATTTCCTGGGTACGAGGTCCACGCCTTAGTGCAGGGCCTCGTTCCAGAAAGAAAGAGCAGCTGAGGGCAGGCCTTGCTGAGGAGTGCTGGAGAGAGACCAGGGCTCCACAGGCCCAGTCCTGGCAGCAGGAGGGTCTGTGGTTGCAGATGCGCAGCTCACACTGCCCTCCAGAGTGATTAGATTGAGACAACACAGCAGGATGATACTGCCCAAACCCTGGCATGACCCATCACATCCTACCAAGGGCGCGTGCTCATCACTGGAATCTGCAGGTGTGAAGGAAGGGGCCCTGTCCTTGAGCCGTGGACCTGCGGCCCCACCCCCATTAAATGCTAAACCTGACCCTGGCTCTGCATGGGCTGACATGACTTCTGGTCACTGTCAACAAACATAGCAAGGTCCCAATCCTTGTTTGCCTTGCTAAGATGGAGAAGAAATGAAGACCTCAGAGGTTAGGAGGTGGAAGTCTCCAGGGGACGTGGCCCCTTGGTAGACAAGACAACCCACAGCTTTGGTCCAACAGGTGAGGAGAGAGAGAGAGAGACAGGACGACGGAGTCCTGGGCCAGCTTTCAACAGGAGTCTGTGCGTGTGTTGCTGGCATAGTTACCATGGGGCCGGAGTCTTTCTTACGAGAGCAGCTGGGGGTCTCCTCTGCCTCTTGGGATGACAGGAAGGTGCAACAGGACTCCTGAGCAAGAGGACTCTGGAAAGCTGCATCCTCGGGATTGCTACTTGTTACGCTGCCACCCCCTTCCTTGATCTCAACCTAGAAAAGCCAATATTGTTTCAGAGAACACATTGTAGACACTTGTCTTTTGGTCGCTTAGTACAGAAAACCTCGATTTGAGCTCTGCATTCAAGTCATGGGTTAAACGGTGCCCTTACCCACAGTGGCTCCTTCCTCCCTGGGGCTTCTAAAACCATGCACCCCCTCCCTGGGCAACAACAAGGGGTGATGAGAAATCTTCCAGCCTCACTCAGGACTGGGGACTCAGAGGACCAAAACCATCTGTCCTGTGCGGGGTGGAGATGGAATTTGGATGTGGTACTTCCACTGTTTCCAAAGTTCAGTCCAAGTAACTGAAGGGCCCCGCTGGGTCTGGCACCTCTGGTGCTGCTCAACAGCCCCTACTCCACTGGAGCTAGAAGCCTCATGGGCTGAGTGTCGCCTGAAATGCTGACCTTTGTCATTGTCCACTGAGGGTGCCTTAAGGTCCTATTAAACCATCTAGTCAATTGCTTTGCTTTTTCAAGAAGCCCCAAGTGCTTGGAGATGCTTTAGTATTATTATGTCATTTATCAGTTGTAATGTATTCAAAGTACTATTTTAAATTAAAAAGTAACCCTTTCCTGCTGCAGTAGTAGGACAATAATTAATAACGGTGAGCACTGGGAACCAGCCCCAGCTCTGGATGCTTTTTTTCTTTTTTGGTACTGGCGATTGAACCCAGGGGTGCTCTACCACTGGGCTGCATCCCCAGCCCTCTTTATTTTTTGAAACAGGGTTTAAATAGCTGAGGCTGGCCTCAAACTTGCAACTTCCTGCCTCAGCCTCTTGCATAGCTGGGATTATAGGCACCAAGCTGGGCACCAGCTGTTTAAACCAAACTTGTCAACTGCAAAATTGACATCTGCAAAATTACCAAAAACAGGGAGAAATAAAATGGTGTTACTGAAAAATCAACTAAATTTTAAAAATTGAAACATCCCAATGTTTAAAAAAATTACCATCAGAATTGAGGGTTTCAAAATTGGGAAGAACATCAAGAAGCCGGGGAGACAGTGCACATTGTGCATGATCCTCACCCACCTCTCCACCCTGCCTGCCCAGGCTGCCTATCAGAGGAGAGGTGACCTCTTCAAAGACTAGGAGGTAGGTCATAAAGTCCCCCAAACAGGTGGTAATTCTAAGGTAACATCCTAAAGACCTCACAGAAGATCACTGAACGGGAAACTGTCTCTCCAAATGTTGAGTGTTGCCTTAAGCTTGGTCTAACCTAGTAAACGCAGAGGTCCAGACAATAAGTACCAAGGACGGGCAAATATTTAGCCCAGCAGACTAGCAGCTAGGTGTAAATCTTCAGAGGAAAGTTTAGCTATATTTCAAATTATTGCCTTACTTAGATATCTCAAATTTTATAGACAAACAGAAATTTTAAATTTTTCTTCTGCTAGCTGTGCTGGGGAGCTTGCCATGCACATCTCACCAAGGTTTAGACTTATCTCCCTATAGCCAACACACACTAGTATAGTAAATATCTCCTCAGCCCTGTGCAACTAATATCTGAACTATTCACACTACAGCAAAATTCCTCTTTCACAGAATGAATCTAAATTAAAGTCAATACATAGGAATGAATCTCCAGAAAGAGTAATTCACTCTGCATATTTACTGGAAAAGTAGTTCCAGTCAGTTTAAATAATAAATATCATTAATGCATCAGGAAATTATTCATAAAAAGCCAAAGTCTCTCCTTTATTTTGTCAAACCAACAATCTGTTAAACTTGGAGGCATTAAAAGAGATTGTCACTGTCTTTATTTTTTTTTATTTTTATTTTTTTGTCACTGTCTTTAGCTTCAGCTAATTCCCTGCCCTGCCGGCACTTGGAGAGGGAGGAACCCCATCTGGGAGCAGCAGGCAGAAGGTGCTGAGACCCCAGCTCCGCCTGGTGGCAACACGGGGGTTTCTGAGGTTTGGAGCCAGCTGCAAATAGTGCTGAGGCGGGCCTTTGCCCTGGGGCTGGGGCTGTAGGGTTCCTCCAAGGACACACAGGACTGTAGAAGCCCCAGCCTCTGCCCCACATCTTCTGAACACTAAGGCTTGGTGAGTAGGACAAAACAGAACTAGAAAAGCAGAAATTGGAGCTCCCCTGCCGTGGCTTTGGCAGGCTCCAGTCATTTCAGCAGATTAGGATCTTTCACAAAAGCTCACGCTAGAGCTCACTGAAATGTGTGAACATGTGTTATACGGTGTTCCAAGCCAGGTCCTTTCCTGGGACCAAGGTGCATTGGTTTCCTTTGAAATCTGATTCATTTAGTTTCAGCAAGAAGAAAGCAGAAAATTACCAGTGGCTCTTCCTTGCTAAGAGCCAGTTAGCTAAGAATCAGCAAGAATTTATTCATACTCTGATCTCTATGACATATCCTTAAAAACCATTTCTTACTCCCAGAGGGAACCTTAAGTTCAGCAAACGAATACCAACTCTGATTCCTTGGTGCGAATGACAAGCTTAATGCATTTAAAGAACGTCAGATGGGACTGGGTTGTGGCTCAGTGGTCGAGTGCTTGCCCAGCCCATGAGATTCCCAGAACCGCAGGACAAAACCTAAATGATGTAAAATGCAGACACCTGAACTCCCGTTACTCTACCCTAAGTTCGGATCCTTCCCTAATAAAGCCGGTGATAGCAGCCGGCCCGAGTTAAGCCTTCTCTTCGCTTCCCTCTCTTGTAAGATGTCTGCACCACGCGGCCAGCTTTGAACCCAGGGCACAGTCACCAGCAGGTAGAAGGGCGTGGCAGGGCCTCCCAGGATGCTACTGACCAGGGAGCGCGCTCACAGGGGGACTCTCGCTGCAGACCCGCGCCCTGGGGTGCGTTTGGACTCGGGTGACCGGCGCGGGGCCCGACCAGAGGCGACTCTTACTGGAATCACCCGCACTCCGGCGCCCAGCGGCACCAGTGCGGGGCCGCGCTGCGCCGGCAGCAGCGAGGACAGGACGTGCACGCTGTAGGCGGGCGGCGCGGCGTCCTCCGGGGCGCGCAGGTCGGGGAGCCCGGGGTAGTCCCCGAGCAGCGCCGCCTGCACCTCGCTGGGGCAGTCGGCGCCGGGCGGCGGGCTGAGCGCTTGCAGCAGCGGCTCGGCGGGGTCTGCGGCGCCCAGGTAGGCGTCGCCCAGCACAGGCAGCTCGTCCTGCTCGGGCTTCACCCCCACGGCGGGGCTCAGGGCCAGGCCCTCCGGGGCGAAGGGGCGCTCCGGGCAGAAAAGGTCGGTCACCATCTCATCGTCGGGGCCGGACATCGCACCCAGCAGAGGGGCCTCTTCCATGGCTGCAGAGGGACGCGGGCCCCGGGCATCGCCCCGCGCCCTGCTCGGGCCGCGCACCTGCAACGAGCGGCCAGGTGAGGCGCACTGGCCACGCCCGCCGGGGGGGACCGCCGCCTTTCCCGCCTGCAGCCCGGCCCGCCGGGGGACGCGGCAGCCCCGACAAGAGCCGGGGGCTCGGGCCCGAGGGGTGCCTCGTCGGGCCGCGGGGACACACCTGGGCCGCCCGGCTGGCGCGGCGACGCTGTGGCCTCGGCTGACTGAGCGCTACTTCGCGCGGCGGCCGTTAGCCGTTGGGGAAGGGGCGGGACCGGCACTTATACCCGGTGGGCGGGGCCAGGGTGATGGGGCGGGCCCTGAAGGGCGTGGTCAGCGCGGTGGGCGGGGTCATGGGAGGGGCAGGGCCACAGGAGGCTGGGGAGCATGCTTGGTATCCACCGCTCCTTCTTTTTTTTTTTTTTTTTACAAGATCTCCAGAAAGGTGTAAAGTTTATTAACATCTTAAAAAAAAAAAAACAGCTATTGAATATGGGGATACTTATTTACAAGTGGGAGGCGCGTTTTAATCAGCATTTCAAATAATCAAAGAACATTTTCTTCCTAGAAATATCATTATTTCACTCTTCAGGAAGAAGATAAATGAAAACATTAAGTGGCTGCCCCACTTAGAAGCAGATAAACTAATACCTTAAAAATATTTTTTTAGAAAGGGTAATTGCTACTTAAGCAAGAATTTTCACAAATTATTCCCATGGCTAACTCAATTTCTTTGCTTAAAAAAAGCTGGCCTAAAGAAGCAAAAGAGCAACACATGAATATGTCCTCATTAAACACATGCTGTCAAGCTAGTTTTTGAAAAGTTGAATTAGGTTTTCCAGAGCTTTAGGAGTCCATCTTCACTATAGGTAGCAATGAGGTTCTGATGAGGGTGATGTGCAATACCAATCACATCCTTCTCGTGAACTGTCAAAGTTCTCTCCAGTTTGCCAGTGACTGTACTGAAACAGTAGAGCACAAAGTCCTCCCCAACACAGTAGATCCATTCACCACGGGGGGAGAGGGCACAGCAAAGTCACCACCTTCTCTCTTACCAGAGCTGAAGCTTCTGACGATCTGCCCTTGCATGTTCATGATGACCACTGTGTTTGACCTGTTGCATACCACAAAATGCTCTGGATTTTTAGGAAGCAGGATCACACTGTTGACAGTAATGTCTGTCCCCGCAGTGCTTCCCAGGGATTTAAAAGTATTTGAACATTCTGTAGTCTTCATATTCCAGATCTTTACAGTGCCATCAGAGGATGCACTAATAATATAATGTCCATCTTGTGTAAATGTTGCTTCATTAACAAAGGAGGAATGGCCACAAAATTCCTTCAGGGTTTTCCCAGACTTTAAACCATGAATTCTAATTGTCTGGTCAAAAGAGGCACTAAGGATCTGACTGCTGTCCTTAGAAAAACTCAGACAGGTAACACCTTTACTGTGTACCCTTTCAAATCTCCTTAAACACTGTCCACTCTGAATCTTCCAGACCTTGATTTTTCCATCTTGAGCTCCAGTTGCTAACATTTCTGTACCTCTACTAAAACACATGCAGAGAACAGCATCGTCCATCATCATAAAGTTATCCTGGGCCTGGTACTTAAGATCCTTCCTGATTTTTCCAGTAGTAAAGTTCCATACTTCAATGAATCCATCAACAGACCCAGTAACCAGATACTGACCATCTGGAGAAAATCGAGCACACTCCACATGTGATTTCTGACCAAACTTAATATGCCTGCTCAGCTGTGTAGGAAACTTTTCCTCTTCCACATCTTTGACAGCTGCTTTGCCACGAAACAAATCTATGGTCATACCAGGAGGAAGTAACCCCTGGTGCTGCTGCCACTTTAGTGCCTGTCCCAGCAATGCCATGAGACGAGATGGAGGCACCACACTAACTTCCCCAGCTAAGGCCTGGGCAATTGCTGCTCTTCTCTTCTCTTTGCTACTTCCATCTGGATATGCCTCATGAGGATCAAAATAAGACCTTGCCAAGAGGTTCTCCAGATGAATATACCGTTCTGGCTGTGTTTGTTTTAACATGATCATGGGGTCAGTCTGTCTCAGAAGTGACCTGGCAGCACCCAATTCATGGAGCTCTATCAATTCCAGAACAACCTGTTCATAGAGGTCAATAAGGGTTTTGTCTGGTAACTTCAAAGACTGTATAGCCTGTAGAACAGTATCCCAATGACCACTATTAATGTCAGCCACAAAACTCTCAATGCTGTCCACAGTATTCAGAGACACAGTAGTCTCCTCCTGTAATGTGGCCAATGCCCCATGTAAACTGTTCTTCTTCAGGTACTGCATGATCAGACGGATCACATCCGAAGACTCGATTTCGATCGACATAGTGGTGAATTCCCGTGCGCAGGCCCCACTCCCCCACCGCTCCTTCTTTACTCAGGTGGGGAAACAGATTCCCAAGGAGTCTGAAGCAACAGGTAGGTAGGACTCCTTAGCTTGACATCTGACCACAGCTGTCATAACCCCGCCGGGAGCAACACGGGTGGGCAGAGGGACAAGGGCTTGCACGTGTGCATTGCCAATCTCGCAGGTGCTGTCTATCCTTGGTGCGGTACTTGGTCCCTAGCCGAATACAAACAACTCAGTATTGATGTTTGGGTGTAGGGAGACCCACCATTGATGCCCTAGGTACTGTTTCCATGTGCAAATGCTGTTTTGGTAAAATAAAGTTAAAAACATCAGCTTTCTAATCTCATTATTAAAAAAAACACACTTGTCTAAGTCAGAGGGGAGTAACCCAGCACAGCAGCAGTGGATGCTATTTAGTTATACATTCTGACATTCCAAAAATCCCAAGAAAATTGTATCCAGTGGAGAATTCTCAAATTTGGACTGGCAGGTTTGAGACTCAAAAACAACACAACTAGAAATTCCTTAACTGAAAAATTACTCGGGAGCATTTGAGTTGACTTTAAAAGAAGATACTGTAACTAAATTCTCACTCACTGTTGGAATGTTCCCACGTGAACAACCTAAATTATAGCCCAGGCAACCAGCTAACTGCAAGCACACAGGACCTGAAATCATCTTCTTGGTTGTGTTGCTGCGAAGTGGAGTAGAATTTAGCAGAAAGACTTCCTATGCATCTGTGCCATTTCCTTTGTGTGGGTAGGAACCCACAGAAAGTGCTCGTGGCTTCTTCAGATGAAAATCAGGCTGGCCATTCCCTTAGTTACACACTACCTAACCCTCCTGAAGTCTTCACGTGGCACTGTGAAGTTGAAGCTGAAGCTTTCTTGGGCACCCCCAGCCCAGTCCCTCTGCTTTTCCAGGCCTCTCCCGGGTGCCTACACACGTTTGTGTGGGTGGCTGTACTTTTTTTATGGCTGCAGTGGTCATATCACATGGAATTTAGCTGAGTTCAGGGCAGGACCAAGAGGCTCTCAAAATCACAGGGATCAAGAAGGCAGCTGACACAGATCAGAGCCCAGGGAAAACATCTGAGGAAGCCGAGCAGCAAGTCAGCACACTAGTCTGGGCCATTCGCTCATTCTGCTAGTGGGCACTGACTGAGCAGCACTGCCAGGTGCCCATGGTCACAGGTGTGAGTCACCACGCTGGTCAGTCAAGCCCGGGACCTCCATTCCTGAGGCTGTCCCTACACACTCTGCCAGCCCTGCCAGATTGGCCAAAGCTGGCTCTGTCTTGTCAAACCCAGTCCAAGTAGGTACTTTCTGTGCCTGCTTTCACTGCCACAGCCCACCTGTGAGCCTCTTGCTTGCTTTGCAGTGCTTAAGATCCTTGGAAGGTCCGCTAGTCCTTGCTATATTCCCAGGGCTCAGAATAGATGCCAAGAAAACCTGCTGAAGAAACTGCATCCGTCATTCATTTAACATGTATTTATCAAGCACCTGAGTCAGGCCTGGACTAAGAAGCGGATGGGGAAATGGATCCCAGTGAAAATCAAGAGGCTCCCCAACAGCCTGGCCACATCCACCTGCCTGCTGCCTTGTCTGCTCCACGGTGGTGGCCTGCGACATGTCCCCCTATAAGCATAGCAGAGGAGACAGACAGATACTGTAGACAGGATTAATGCTTTATTAATGATAACCTACACTCACACCATGCGTTTCTAAGATTTACATCCAAAAAGCATATTGTATTTACACGCAATGGACAGATTAGGATAACAAATTTCAACCATGGCTGTGTTAAGACTCTAGTTTGTTCCAAATTAAATTAAATACATAATACGCTCACCTCCTGCTTTTGACATGTACAATAAAAACCCACTCTTCCTCCTTTTAAGGAATATAAAATTGCATTGATAAACTGCACACTGATTAGCAACAAATACATTTGAAACACATATAACCTGAGAGATAAGCCCAAGTGTGTTTGAGTGCTAACACGTCTACACTCGGATTCCTGTGTGAAAATACGGAAATGCAGACTGCTCAGTGGTCACTAGCGCACAATCTGGGTGACTGAAGGAGGCTCCGGGGTTGCTGCCTCCTGGCTGCGAGCGCCACATGCCCTGGGCAGGGGGTGATTTCCCCCAGACCTGCTGACTGAGCACCACAGAAGATGGGGCTTTGTTACTATTACCGTTTTGTTTTTGCCTTTTTTTTTTTTTTTTTTTTTTTTTTTTTTTTTTTTTTTTTTTTTGCCTTTTGTTTTCATTCCTTCTTGATTTTAAGAGGAACAAGATCTTTGGCCCATGGAAGTGGGATTTTTACGTTACAAAACACAGAAACGAGACATGCACGTGTGCAGCAGGCTCCTGTCTGCAGCCGCCCGGCCCTTGCTCTTTGCCACTGGAGTGCAGAAGCAGGAAGCGGGTAGCCCGGCGAGGGCAAAGGGGTCAGAAAAATAAACACACGATTTAAAAAACAGACTGCGAAGCTCGTGCCACGGGCCAGAGGCAGGGGCCTGTCACTCCGTGATGCTCTGCGCTGCACTCAACACTGAGGATGACTGAGGGCCCGACCACTCCGGGTCGCGCAGGCGCTTCCGGTGAAGGCACTCCTACCCAAAGTCAGGCCACGTGAACCTAGCACCCGCCACCCGGACCACTCTGGTCTCATCAAGATGACTCGACTGCTGTTCCAGCCACCTCCAGCAACTCTGGAAACGAGGGTGGGTCTTCTCTCCGACCAGGGCTGGTGAGAAGGCCACCCCACTGGGGTTGGGAATCAGGAGTCCTGACTGCCCGGCTGCCCTGCCCTCCCCTCCCCAGGCTCTGCTCCCTTCGCAGTGGGCAGTGTGGCGCCCGCAGGGGAGCAGTGAGCGCCAGGCACACGCCAGGCCTCCTCCTTGGCTACCATTCGACCGTGGCATGGAGGCCGCCCCCTTGCTGACACACACCCATTATTTCTGTCGCCTAAGGATGGCAGGAAGGACACCCATGTGGGGAACCCAGCATTGCTGTCCCCACACGTGAGCTGGTCCTCTAGGCTGGGGACACTGCAGCTCTTACCTGGGTCATCTGCACTCAGCAAACTGAGGAAGAAGCAGCATCCCCACAAGCTCACCTGGAGACTTCCCCATTTCCTTTCCCTGCGGCCCCCACTGGGAGGGCCTCCCACCTTTAAGGCACTGGGTTTTGAAGACCTGAAAGGTCAGTAACGCTAAGGACGCAGTGTGGGGCTTGCTTCAGACACACAGATGCAAACGCGGACCGGCAGCCCAGACGGACAGTTCCCACAGTGACAAAGCCCATCCCCCAAGCATGGCGCTCTAGTTAGTGCGTGACACGTGTTAGCTGCAACTGTTATCACCACCGGCCGGAACGAAGGGCACTTTTTCCTTTTACAGAATGAACATCCGTACTGCCGTGATGACGTTTAACGCCTTAAGTACCAGCTACTGGGTCGCCCCCAGGGAACGCGTTCCACCAGGCTGTGAAGTGCCACCCACTGCCCCTCCATCCACCAGAGATGTCTCAGTCCCTTAATAAGTACCAGCCAAGGCACAGGCTCTGGGGAGCCTCGGAGCCTTCCCGAAGCCAGGACTTGCTGGGACAATAGGTTACACTTCACACGGTGCCACCACCGTGCTAGGGAGACAAAGCAACAAACCCTTTTTTGGAAGGAAAACTTTTGAGTTTTCTAAGAGCAATTTTTCATCCTGAACTACACCAGGATCAATCCTATTCTTCATTTGGTTTGTAGAGAGGAGTCCGCGTTCTTCTTGGAATTACTTCTTGGAGTTAGCGGTGCAGCTGAACAGGGCGATGATGTCCGCCATGGCCTGCTTCAGGTGTCTTCCAAAGCGGTGTGAATCCTGGGGTTTGAGAGCAGAGAGCGAATCACCCTGAGACGGAACCCCCACCCTGCGGTTGGCTTGTTTGGAATCTGACTCCACATTTCACCCAGATTCCTTCCCACCAGTCCCAGCTGGAGCCAGGGAACCACTGAGACAACCCCCGGACTGCGTGGAGTGCAGCCTGCACCGGGGGGAACACAGTGCTCCCTCTCAACAGCCAGGGGCCGTGCTGGGGGCGGCCTCCTAGGAACCCGTTCAACTCCGGCCTCCATGACATTAGCTGTACCTGGCCTGCCCGGTGGCCAACCCCGCCTGTGAGCCAGTTCTTTAAAAATGTGTTTCAAAGCCAGGCGAGGTGGCACAGGCCGATCATCCCAGCAGCTCTGGGGGCTGAGACAGGAGGATCACAAGTTTGAAGCCAGCCCCAGCAACTCAGCAAGGCCCCACACAACTGGGTGAGACCCTGTCTCAAAACAAAAAAAATACAAAGGGCTGGGGATGTGGCTCAGTGGTGAAGTGCCCTGGGTTCAATCCTTGGGACCGCACCCCCAAAAAGAGGGTCTTGAAAGCCAGACCAGCATATGTTCTGGAAGAAGTAGTAAAGGAGGGGAGTGGGCAAAACCCCAGGGGCCCTGGCCTCTACCACCCTCCAACAGCACAGGAGAAGCCCCGGGTGAGCTGGAAATCCTGTACCCCGCCCCCTGAACCACTGGGCACCTTAGAAGGCGAACGGGTGTGGAGGTGGGCCCCGAGTGGCCCCCCACCCCAAGCATGCTGGCGTTCCTGAGGGATTCCTTGCCACCGTCAGTGCCGTAGATATCGGGCATCACCCTGTGCTGGGATGGCACTTGGTAGCAGCACTTTGGACATTAACGTCCCACTCTGGAAAATGACCAGCCCCAAGCTCCAGGGGAATTCCAGCTTCTTGGAAGCTTCAGATGTCTCATGGCAACAAAAACCCCAATGGTCAGTTACCACTGGGCCACACAGGACCACAGAAACGGGCAGAGGCTGCAGGAAGCCCAGCCGCTGAGGGACTGGTGTCAGAGAGGGACTCGAGGACTCTGAGGGAGGGGCAGGGTTTCCTGCGGGACAGCGATTACCCTCCGTTTCTCGTTCCAGGAAACCATCCATCTCTAGGGATGCCCCTCTGGGTTATACCACACATGGCCACCAGTATTGCCCCTCCACCCTGTTGCCTGTGACCTTGATAAACTTCATTATTGTTAGAAAATGTCTCTTATTTTAGTGAAAAAAAAAAATTTAGTAATATGGCATTGCTGGAGGGGCTGGGTGGAGTGTGGAGAGGAGCCTCTGAGTACGGGGCAGACGTGCCCTGCAAGGAAGGCGGCCGCCCCTCCCACCAAGGCCGCTCACAACTAGGCTAAGGGAACCCTGAAATTCACTGATGCAGGAAGTCCAACCAGGCAAACCCAGGGAACCGCGCTGAGTCCTGCTAAGGATGCGCCCCCTCAAGGGAGGGATGCCCGCACTCCGAAGGCTCCCACTCACCGTCTCCGGGCTGGACAGCTTGGAGGAGATGTGGAAGTGGATGAAGTTCTCTCCCACGATGATGTACGACACGCCGTAGCCGTCGTCCGCCACCTGAGCACAGTTTCACCAGGTCATGCCATGTGAGCCAGGGCCTTCCTGAGGTCCAGCAAAGCTGCTGCGGCCGGAGAGAGGCAGGCAAGACCCCCGAACAGGCGCGCCAGGTGGGCCAGGCACATCCCACCCTCCCTTTCTGCTGGCCACACTTACCGGCCCGAAGCCCCCTCCACTGGACACGTGGTCTGGGTTCCTATCAAAGTCAAAGAGCTCCACCTGCTGCTGAGGGGTCTGGCTGGTTGACAGTCTCCAAGGCTCAGACAAAACCTGGGGAGGGAAACAGATGTCCCCACGACGCTTTCCTAGGCCGTCCTCACACCATCCCAGGGAAGGCAAGGAAAGACTGCTCTGCTGGCCAGGAGACTGCCTCGGACTCCAGGGCTCTATGTTCTGAGGGCTGCGTTGGTCGGGCAGCGCGTCTCAGAGGATGCAGGGTGGGGAGGGAGATGCCAGCAGCAACTCTGGCGGAAGAGGACGGGGCAGTGGTGTCAGATCGGTCCCAGCTCCCAAGAGTGACGGATGCATCTTCAGGGGTTTTTCAAGCTGGTTGTTAAATACAAGCCACTGCTTAAAAATTAAATTTAAAGGCTGGTAGTGGTGGCACATGCCTTAATCCCAGAGGCTCGGGAAGCTGAGGCAGAAGGATCACAAGTTCAAGGCCAGCCTTAGAGATTTAGCGAGGCCCTCAGAAACTTAGTAAGATCTCAAAAAATGAAAATGGAAAAAATAAATAAATAAAAATTTTTAAAAATGAGGCCGGAAAAAATAAATAGATAAAATAAGAATGGCAGGGGTTGTGGGTCCGTGGGTAAGCACCAATCCCGTGGCAAAAATAAATAAATAAATTTTACAAATTTCCAATTATTCCAAAGACCAAGGTGACACACACTCAGCTCTCTGCTGCTTGACCATCTCCGTGCATCTGCCTGTTACCTAGCCTCCCATGTTGTTCACATCTACTGGGTCGGAGGGTAAACCTGACAGCAAAGCAAGGGGCAAGATTTTAAAACGGTGGCACTGTCCACTCTGGTGACGGTGCACCCTGGGCACAATCGCCTGCCCGTTCTGATGTGCAAGGCTGCACTGGTCAGCAGGTGAGGTGCCCTGGGGGCGACTTACTTCCTTAAGGAAAGGGGAGTCGACAGCAAGGTATTTGGACACCACATAAAGGCAGAAGAGGTGGCGATCGATGCCGGCGCCAGTCATGGCCAGGCGGTACAGGTGCTGGTGCTTCTCGGACGCCGCCTTGAACAACCTGAGCCTGTGCTCCACCTGGCAGCAGAGGGTGGTAAGGAGATGCGCTGATGTCGCCGGTGTGTGACCTGGATCTGCATTTCGGGCACTGCTGCCTCCCTCCTGGGGTCTATAGCAGGGGCTGCTGGGGGTACCTGGTGCCCTGCGCCAGGCTGGCAGTGCAGAGGCGTCTTGGTGGAGTTCTGTGACCAACCTGCCTTCCCCAGACTCCTGGGGCTGTGGGGGCAGCAGGCAGCTTCCCGGGGTGCAGCCCGTGCACCTCCTACCACACAGGTCACCAAGGGGCACCGGCTGTGAGCACCACTGCAGGGGTGGGCACTGTCCCCCAGGGTCTGGCCAGTAATTCTGCTAAACGGCACTTCTGGGACCTTTAAATCTGACCCACCGGGGCCACTTCAGGTTCTGGGCTCTGTGACAGAGTGCAGGACCAGGATTGTCCACGCCTTTACCTGGGGCTGCCCGACTCTGACTTCCCACACGGCCTGCCTGCCAGCCGCTTGGAGGCCTCCACGGCAGGGTGGAGCCCCGCCTGACACTAGCTGGCTTCCTTCCTCAGAATCAAGAGCCTTTCTAGAAGGAAGCTGTCCAGCGAGCCCTGGTGTGGGTGCCCTCCATCCACAGAGGTAAGCACCTGTGCGGTGTGGCCAGGGGCCTGGGCATGGAGCTGACCAGGGGCCCAGCAGTCAGCTGAATTCACCTGGGTCTGTTTCTTCGTCTACAAAGGCGAACTGATGGTGCTTCCCTGGGCCAGTGCTGGCGTTCCACAGGAGAACCCGGCCCAGCCTGGGACGCGGGACCCAGGGGCAGTGGCTCCAGTGACCGCCCCAGCCCAGCTGCCTCACCCTGAAGCCATGGCCTGCACTCTCCTGTGCCTCTGCTCAGCTCACAGCCACTCTGACCGCGTGACCGCCACATCTCTAGACTGCAGCAAAAATCTTTGCATCCCGCCTGCCACCTCTCAGTGCTTTCTGTTCCCTCCGAGGCAGTGGGATCGGGGTGGGAGGGACAGGCTGCGTGAGGGGCTCTGGTCCCTCCCTGCACGGCACCGTACCGTCTGGCTGGGGTCCACCATGGCCAGCACGAAGCTGCAGGACTCCATGGAGCAGGAGCGCACAGTCTCCGTCCTGCCCTCTCGGAACAGCCGGGTCATGGAGGCCTCGTACGTGAGGCAGAACTTGCCCATGTCCTGGGGAAGGAAAGCATCTTAGCATCTTAGCACCAGGCAGGGTGCGGCGTGGTGGCAGGCGGGACGCAGAGTGGGCTTCCGGGTCAGCTCCTGGCATCGCGGGCTTCGTGGAGCCTGGAAGCACCTCTGACTTGGAAAGGGCTAAGAGGAGGGGAGGGCCAGCTGCCGGAGTTTCTGTTCCAATGTGACTGGTGCTGGGACAGAGCCTCCTACCCCACACACCCTACTCAAGTCTCCCGTGCTCCAGCCACATGCTGACACTCCGGGGAGGGCCCGCTGCACAGAATCTTGGGGCTGGGAGACACTGGGAGGGGTCCAGGAGGGGAGAGCGGTGCACTGGGGAGGAGAGGGGGGCAGGCCTGGGAGTCCGTGCTGGAATCACAGCGGTGCCCAGAGCTGGCAGGCAGCCGAAGGTTCCCCGGGGAAGCTCTGACTCTGGATGAGACAAGAAGGGTCACCCCTGGCTTCGGTGGGGAGGAGCTGCTGGCAGGTCGAGGGTGAGAAACGGCACTGGGGCAGGGGAGTGGTCGCTGGGCCTCTGCAGCCAGCTGGGTGCCTGCTCCACCCTGCTGCCTCCTCAGGAGGCAGAGCATGGGGCTGGAACTGCTGGCAGCCACCAGCCCAGCTCTGAGATGACAGGAACACACAGGAGGCTGTTCATGACCTTCATCCTGGGCATTATAAGTGCCCTGGCACAGGCCTTGGTGGCCCCAGGGTGATGGACAAATCCGTCTCCAGAGGCTAGCATGTGACAGGTGGACACTGGGAGACACACCCAGGAGGGGGAGCCAAAGGTGCTGGACTTTCAGTGCAGAGATCCAGACTCTCAAGTGACCATGCCTGCACGTGGCCACCACGGGCTGGCCACCATTGTGCTGGGACCCAACAAGGCTCAAACTTGAGCGGAATGGAGCGCAGGGCCTGCCAGCAGGCAGGACCTGCCTCATCCGGCTGCGCGTGAGCCAGGCTCCTCACAGCCCAGCTGCGTCTCCTAGGGACAGGAGGCCCCTCAGAAACAAGGACGTGCCCAAGACAGGTGCCCACAAACCCAATGAGCACTGGCCAGTGCAGAGGAGACCGAGGAGGGTGACGAGAGCAGCTGGGTTGCCCTGGAGGACGCCTGCCACCTGGAAGTCACCTCAGCAGGGGCAGGACGGCGCTGAGCAAGACTGGCTGAGCTCAGGACCCGCACGACAGATGCCCCCACCCGGGGCCGCCCACTTCCCTCAGTCCCACACCTGAAGCAGGGCAGCGGGCAGCCGGGGCAAGAGGTGCAGCCTGGAGCGCCGCCCCACACACCGCCGTGTCCGGCAGGAGGCGCCAAGAGCCCTGGAGGCCCCTCGACGAGCCACCAACCTTAGATGCCCTTGGGCGTGGGGGTCCCCATTCTGAGGTCCCAGCTCCTGACTACGGGCTGTGTCCAGGGCTCAAGATGAAGAGTGGGGCAGGGGGAGGGCGCCCGTGGCCTGAGTCATTCGACAGGGTCAACTTGGAACACAAGACGCAAAGACCTTCCTGACGTCAGGCTGTAGGCCGCCCGAATGGTCATCTAACAAAACCTCTCGGCAAATGCATGGAGGGGGCGTGGGAGCCCCACCTGGGACCCCCATCAGACTGCATGCTGAGTGCCCTGGGGAGCAGCTGCCAGCCACCAGTGCCACACCTGCAGTTCCCAGGGAGCATGATCAAAGGCCGTCGGTGGCACTGCCGCCCTGGGCCCGAGGACACAGGCCAGTACAGCAGGAGGCTCCATCTGGCTTCGAGTCCCTGGGGCCGGGGAGTTTTGACTCCTGGCTTCCAAAATGAAAAAAATTCCAAAGCAGGCGGCAAACAGCTCCAGGCCAGAATGACGACCCACCGGGGTCCTCGCTCAGGGGACACAACCACCGACCAGCAAGCATCTGCCACCTAACTGAGACTCGGTCAGTGACACCTGGGTCTGCTGTGTGGCCAGGAGTGTGCCAGTGCCCACATGCAGCCCCGGGAGGCCTGTGGCCCAGGATGAGGGTGACAGATCCACCTGGTGCAGTTGTCACTGTCCTTGTCTTGGACTGAACCTCCAGGCAGGAAAGGTCTGCAGCAGCTGCACAGGTCGAGCGCTGCTTGATGGGCAGGTCCGCCTCTATGCCTCGCTTGGTGGCGTCAGGAGATGGCCTCCAGGGACTGACCCAGCCCATCTAGGTGGTTAATTTGGGTTTGTTTCTTTTCTTTTAATCTACCGCCCAGTACTGGAAATCAAGCCTAGAGGTGCTCTACATGGTAACCTCCAGTCTTTTTTTTCTCCCCGAGACAGGGTCTCACCAAGCTGCCCCGGGCAAACCTAAACTGCTTCACAAACAGGCCTGGGGACCCAGTGTCCATTTCTGGTTTCCAGTCTATTTCCCACTTGGCTGTCATCATCATGAAACTCGCTGGTCCTGGTGTGATTCTGCACTAGACCTGTTTACCGAGCACGCTGCTTGACCATAAAAGCTTTGCCTCCGTCTTCTGAAGAGACACAAATGTCCCTCCCGCCCGATTATCCTGTCAGCTGCCAGAGGCATTCTCTTCTTCCAGGCCGGACACTAATTCTTGGGGGCATCTGTCGTGTTAAGAAAAGAGCCCCATTATCAAGAGTGCTCGTCAGGAGGGGACGTTAAATTTGGAACGTCCGGGCTGGGGAGATAGCTCAGCTGGTAGAGTGTTGCCTCGAAAGCACAAGGCCCTGAGTTCGATCCCCAGTACCAAAAAAAAAAAAAAAAAAAAAAAAAAAATTGGAACGTCCTCTTAGCAACTGTCCAGAGGACTATGACCTGCGGTGTAAGCCAGCACTGTCTGATCCACTCATTCTGAGCCACCCTGCCACCGCTGGTGCTTCTCTTGTCCTCGTGGGGACGGAGCTGCCTGCTCATGTCGGACCCGGGGTCCCTGCACCCACCTCCTAGAACTGCTCTTGCCCTGGCTGCCCCCCAGCCTCAGTGCAGCACCGCGAAGACAGGGGCTCTGGAACAGCCTTCCTGCAGGTCTCCAGCCAGTGGGAAGCAGCCACCCCCGCCCCCGCCCCAGGGTCCCCAGGGGTGGCAGGTTCCCGGCTCCACGTGGCTCTCACTAGCAGGGCACAGCCAGTTCTGGGAGCCAGTCGGGCAGTTTCCACCCTCTCCCAGTCTCTGGGCCCGTGAGGTGACCCACCCACGGGCACAGGGATTCTTTGGGGCACCTGATCTTGTCTTGACTGAGCTTTATTAATTCGTGTTGCCTCAGAAAACAAACTTCAAGTTTTCAAATGCCGGAGATCGGGCCCTCGCATCCTTACTGAGACGTCCTCTGCACCTGAGGTGTTATTTGGAAAAACTAGGTTTCGCGGTTGCTTTATTCTCGGCCGCGGGAGGACGCCACCCAGGGCCTCACGGCTGGGCCACGCCGACCGCGCTCCGTGCCCGCGGTCAGCGTGACAAGAGCCCTGAGCACTGGTTCACACGGCTCTGGCCACCGCGCGGCTGATCAGATTTGGGCTCGTCCACTTTCCTGCACTCGTTTCCTTCTTTGCTTTCACCACAGAAGTCGAGCTTCCAGGCCTGGACCCGGGGCCACTGCCTGGCTCTCCCCGGCCACACGGTGTCACACAAGTCCCCTGACCGCCCTGCACCACTTCCTCACCTGAGAAATGGGCACCCCGGTGGGAAACCCCAGGGCGATGGGTACCACACACTTGGGCCAGTGGCTGGCTCAAAGGTCAACCGTCCCCACAGGGACGCCACATGCTGCCAACGTCACCGCACTCACGTTTTACCATAAAAGGTCTCAGTCAAGACGGGCGCACCTTGACAGAAGCCACAGCAACGCCTGCTGCCCCGGCACCAAGGGCCCCGTTTGGGGGCGGAGCCTCCTCCAAAGGACAACGGGTCCCAATCCTGTCTCTGCAGAGGCCGCGCTGCCACACGCAGCAGCATGTGCAAGGAGAGGGAGCCCCGGGCCACCCAGCACCAGCACTCCAGATGGCAACTCAGTCCCTTCTACTGAAGGGGAGTCAAGGTCAGAGGTCGCCCCAGTGTGTCCACTTCCCGGCGTCCTGGGACCCGGGGCCCCTGAGGTTACCTGTCTGGGTGGGGCGACAGGATCCCACTCTGCTCATCTCCAGACCCCCGTCTGCTGCCCAGGAACCTGCGGGACTCCGCCCTGCTCACCCCCAGGGCCGGAAGACCGCTCCAGGCACCCAGGGCCGCACAAGCCCAGGAGGCCGTGCTCACAGTCCACGGCAGCCCCTCTGCCCGGGACACCCTGGGTGAGGCCGGCCCACGCCCACCTTGTAGTGGGCCAGCTGCAGGGCCAGCTGGATGAAGGCGTCTGGGCTCGTCCGGCACTTCTTGATCAGTCCTTTGCCAAAGGAGTCGAACGGGAAGGAGTAGATGTCCACGTCACTGGCCAGGAGATTCGCGCTGTTCAGGGACGTCTCTATCACCTGCTGACACTGGGGAGGGGGAGACCGTGCTCAGCGGGAGCAGGGGCAGGGGCGGCAGCAGGCGGCTCCGCCAGGCACGCGGCCAGGGTGGGTGCAGGTCCCTTTCCCAGAGGCTCTTCTGAAAGGGTGACCAGCGGCCCCTGCAGGGCAGCAACAATGGGCCCTGGGCCCACCCGAGGAGCACTGGGGACCCCACGGGGCACACAGGTGGGCCTAGGGCCCTGGGTGCCCGGCGAGACCCCCATGGGCACTTCAGCCTGGGTTCTGCATTGCAAGTCTGTTGTTGCCACATGGTGGCGATGGAGGAACCAAGGACATAACGGGCGGCCGAGTAACAGAGGTGGTTCCACACTGAAAGGGCCGCCACCAGCCAGAGGAGGAGGAGGAAGCTCAGGTGCTGCACAGGTGTGGCCCGTCCACAGGACCACCGGGAAGGACCGGAGCTGCCGGGCTGGGAGGGACGGCAGGTGGGGCAGGGGTGGTCAGGGCAGCCACCCAACCCAGGGGGCTCAGACGGTGGGCACATGGCAGATTCGACAGCAAGAGTCACCCCAGTGTGACAGCAGGAGGGACCCTGGTGTGACACTAAGTGATCCTGCTATGACAGAGTGACGCTGATGTGACACTGAGTGACCTGGTGTGACAGGAGGGACCCTGGAGTGAATGGGATGGTCACGCATCCACTGGGTCAGGGGTCCTAGGGGCACCTGGCCCTGCTGGGTGCTGGTTGAGGGGAGGCCGCTGGGTCTGGAGGGAGGAGACATGTGGGAACCTCTGTCTCTTCCTCTCAAGTTTGCTGTGAACCTAAAGCAGCTTTAAAAAGACTATTTAAATTTTTTTGCAGTGAATGAAGAGGGACCTGGGCAGCTCCCAAGCCCCAGTGGCTGCCAGAGGTCCCACCTTGCACGGACCTCAGGCCACCCCAGGGCTTCTCGACTTCACTATGGCCCTGGAGGGTCAGGACTGCTCTTTCCAACCCGAAACGCCTTTCCATAGGACTCGGCGGCTGGGCCGTGTCTAGGCATCTCCAAGGGGAACTAAAGTTGTTTTTGAAAATTACAAATTAGTCATTTCAACTCCGGACTTTGGTTCTGTTTTTATTCTTTGTTGCCAACAGTTTATAGACACCCAGTTAAACCTGAGCTGGAATTCACCAAAAAGCTTCAAATGCAAGAGAAATCCTACCGCGGCAGCCCTGGGCCCCTGGAGTGGGGGGCATGGGGGGCCGGCGGGAGCTCAGCCCTGGGTTCCGCTCGCCTCCCACCCGGGTGACGGCCCCGCACCCTCCGACTTACTTCTTCTGGGATGTCCCACTGCAGCCTGGTGGGGCAGGGGATGCTGGGGTTGATGTCCCCTTTACAGTGCCCGTCCTCCGCGTACCCCAGCTGATAGCAGTCGGTGGACATGACGTACTGCGCAAAGCAAGAAGTCGTTAGGTCTGGGACACCCGGCCTCGGTTTCTCCTACCCGCTCGGCACAGAGCATCCCAGGGCCGGAACATGGGGCCTGCAGCGCCTTGTGCAGTGAACACCCGCCGGGTCCCCAGTCGGTCTGGTCCTGGGACTACTGCGGAGGAATCCATCCCATTGGGTGCCAGCGGCAAGCTCCAGGCTGGCTGTGGACGGGGTCGCCATGACTCCCTCCCAGGATCTGACTGACCACACAGCTCACAGCTCCCGACTCAGGGCAACACAGCCGGAGCTGACCCAGGACAGGCAGGAAGGGGTACAGAGCTCTGCGCCCTCCCTGGGTGCTCCCCACGGCTGCCGCCCAGGAGCCCCTGAGCCCTGTCCTTCTGGGATTTTGCCAGTGACCAACTTGGCCTCCAGTCCCTCTCCCCTCCCAGGAGGCTAGGCAGGGGCCAGAAGCCCAGTGCCCTAATCCTGCCCTGGTCTCTGCCGTGGCCAGCCCGCCCGAAGCCACCCGAGGGCTGCCAGCCTCCACTAACTCACCAGCACAGCAGGCAACGTTGCCCTGGAGGTGCGAGGCTTTCAGGAGCTGCACCAGGAGGCAGGGAGACCCCACACGCCTCGACCACCTTGGGTCACAGGCTGCAGCGCCCCACGAGCGGCCTGGCCCCTGAGGGAACAAACCCTGTCCTTCCCAGAGCCAGCGTCCAGGTGGACGCTCGCCATGCACCTACTGAGCGCTTAGTGCATGCTTGAGGCTCGAGCAAGGTGCATCCTCTCCCTAGACTGGAGGCCAGGAAGTGGTCAAGGTCACACAGGCCAAGAGCCAAGGCCTAGCCGCTCATGCCTAGATGTCAGCATGGGCCCCACGGGGGCCTCTGGTGTCACTGTCCCCTCCACCACTTAACCCAGCCTGTTGGTGGTGACAGCCACACCCACATGTGCACGTGAGAAAACGGCCTGGGAGCAGCTGTGTCCTCCACACCCAGCTCCTCTGAGCCACCACCAGACGCAGGCCCGAGTCTCAGGTCAACTCCCCAGCGAGCAGACCTAGGCTGGCACCTCCTCTGGATGCACTAGGCACCCACACGGCCTGCCCAGCATGGCAGCCATGCCCGCCCTTCCTCAAGGAACAAAGCATGTACACAACCCAGCAGTGACTCACTCAGGCACACACTCAGCTAGATGAAGTGTGTTCCCAGCAGCACTGCTCATAAGAGTGCTGCACACACACAGCCACGTGCCCTCCCACAGCTGGGAGTCATGGAGACCCCGCCCACAGGTGACACAAGAGGTATCTGGCTGCACCGCTGAGTACTATGCAGCCATGAAGAGGAACAGAACACCAGTATATGCTGTGACCTGGATGGCTAGATGCTGTGTGGTTCCATCTGTACCAAATATCCAAAATGGGAACATCACTGAGACAGAGAGCAGTCAGGGGTTGCTGGGGGTCAGGGAGAGAGGGGTGAAGAGTCTTTGGGGGATGATAACAATGCCCAGAATTCAACCACCTGGTGAATATTCCAGAAACCACTGATCTGTAAACTTTAAAAGGGTGGGTTTTTAAATTTCTATATATAAATTTAAGAATAACAAAAAGTGGGCTGGAGTTGTGGCTCAGTGATAGAGCACTTGCTTATTAGCACACGTGAGGTACTGGGTTCAATCCTCAGCACCCTGTAAAAACAAATAGAATAAAGGTGTTGTGTCCATAAAAAAAAAAATAATAATAATAACATAAAGTGCCAGGCACAGTGGCCACACCTGTAATCCCAGTGACCTGGAGGCGGAGGAAGGAGGATCGCAAGTTCAAAGCTAGCAACTCTAGAATACTTATAAAGGACTGTGGCTGTGGCTCAGTGGTCAAGCACCCCTGGCTTCAGCCCCTGGAACCTAATGCTAATGATAAAGGGTTTTCTTTTTTAAAGACTCCTATGCTCAGGGGCTCACATTCCAGGGTGAAGGTGCACCAGGTGAGGCGGCAGCCCGGGGACGGACGGGAGCCACCTGTGTGCATGCTGGGGCTCCCATAGCCCGAGGAGCCCAGGAACACGGTGCTCTGCCCCAGCTGGGCTCACCTGGGCTCCCACGCCGTCCACCACCGGCCAGGAGGAATGCCCCAGGGGCAAAGAGGAGGCAGCTGCACCAGCCCCGCCTCTGACGGCTCCACATCCTGGCCAGCCCCGCCTGAAGGCAGCACCGGCCTCTGGGCAAGAGCCCAGGTGCCTGGCCGCTCTGTGGGCCGGACAGGAACAGCTAAACACCACTTCCAATTGGCCACCCTGGCCTATGACCTTCCTCGATCGTATTCAGAATACCTAGGAAAACCCACCTGACCTGTAAAGACCCTGCAGGCTTCTGCCCTTGGCCCACCAGCCCCGCGTGCCCCAGGCTGCCAAACTGCTCTCGGCAGCGCCTGCTCCTCTGGGGCCCTGCCTGCACCGGGAACGCTGGGCCGAGATCTGGGCTGAGTGCTGCCGCTGCGTCCGGGTGCTCTGGTCTCTGCTGTGTGTCAGCCGACGGGCCCTGGGCTTCAGTGTGAAGCGCCCTGGCTGCCTTTTACCATGTATCAATGTCCACGCACGGGCCGCACAGTGTGGAAAAGCCTGGAACGCCTCACTTTTCCCGTGCGGAACACCAGCCATGGGGCAACAGCTGGGGTCCGCCAAGACCCCAACCAGAAGGCAGCTGACAGGCAAAGGAAAGCCGGCCAGGTGGTCCTGGTCAGCGAGGGCGAGGTCAAGGGGGAGGGTGGCCTGAGGCCGAGGGAGCCCTCCCCTCAGCAGGATGGGGCAGCGCTGCAGAGGCCCAAGAGACAAAGCGTGTCAGCTGCACAGGACGAACCCGGCAGACACGGGAAACAGCCTGAAGCCCTCCTCACGGACGTGAAGACAGAGGACCAGGGGCCCGCGCGGCCTCCTGGGGGTCCCAAGCCCACCAAAGTCAAAGATAGGAAACTCAGAGCATCCTGGGCAGTCGGCCAGTCTCAGATTCCAAGGCACCTCAGATTTCAGACTTTCAAGTCAGGGACGCTTCACCAGCAAGGTCTACGCAGATCTTCCAAAATCTGGAAGACTAACCCTGAAACGCTGCCTCAAGCCCCTGGGTAGAGGATGCTCGCCCCTCAGCATGAGGGCGCCTTCGAGTCTGCCACGCACTGCAGGGGAGGCCCAGGAGCCGGCCTCCGGTCCTGCGGCTGTGAGTCCACCCAGGCTGGGCCGAGAGGTCACTCGTCTCCACTGTTTATCACAGAAGCAGGGATAAAAGAGATCGCAGAGACAGCTTCTGTACTCCACGGGAACCTCGAAGGGGCTTCTGCTCTAAAAATCACCCAGTCTCATGAAAACAAGCGAGCACAGCCCTCCCCACGCCCGGCCCGGGGGTCGGCAGCTTCAGGGCAGCAAAGCCTCCACTGGATTTCTCACGCCAAACAGGAAATAGCCGGAACAGTTCGGAGAGTGACCAACTCTAGGAAGCCCTGTGTTCTGAATTGTCCTGTTCTTTTTTGGTGCTGGGGACGGAGCCCAGGGCCTCTTGCGTGCTCAGCACATGCTGCGCCACTGAGCTGCGCCCGGCCCACACTACTTTTAAATACTGTACCGGGGGGGAAAGGACGACAGGCATCTGGTGGTTTTAAAATGACCTGATAATTTTAAGAATGAAAATGCTATTTTTCAATAAAAGGCAAACTGCCTGTTTTGGGGGGTGGGAACCCAGGGTCACTTAACTACTGAGCCACATCCCCAGCCCTTTTCATTTATTTTTTCATTTTGAGACAGGGTCTCCCTTAGTTGCTGAGGCTGGCTTTGAACTTGAGATCCTTCTGCCTCAGCCTCCTGGGTCACTGAGATGACAGGTGTCTGCCATTGTGCTGGCCCAAACGGCCTTTTCACAAACCGAAACTTTAAGACGCTTACTTTTGTTTTGCCTAAAACTAGGAAATCCAGGAAAACTTCATCCGCTATCATCTCAGGACAAGCCTCGCTGCGGTTCTGCCCAGGTGGCTGCGTGGGAGCCCACAGCCACTGCCGCCTCGCCCGACTCAGGGCTCCTGCTACAGGAGCGGACGGAGGACCACGCTCGAGGGCAGGGGTGGCTCCCGCCCGCGTGCGGCCCAGTGCTCACCTCCCACAGGTGGCCCACGATGGGTGCGTCGGCCCAGGAGTGCTCGGCGTTGATGCCCATCTTCCCGTTCCTGAAGACGATGAACGTGATGGACTTGTCGAACCACCTGCAGGACACGATCGTGATCACGGACTTGTGTCCAAGTGACAGCAGCGACCCGGAACTCACGGCTGCTTCTTTCTGGATGGCCAGCACCCCTCCAGCAGCTCCCATGTCTGTCCCAGGAGGACCAAGTCTCCAGGTCGAGGACACATGAGCAAGGGTGTTCTGGAGGCCAGAGCAGGCCACCTGGGAGATGCTGTCCCCACTGGCATGTCCTCCTCAGTCACCCTGGATGGCCCTCACTTCACAGCAAAGGGACAGAGACCCCAGGAGGGAGCAGCCTTGCCCTGTGGGGTGAGGTGGCAGTGGCCATGGGCTCCTGCGGTCTGCAGTCTGCGGGACGAGCTGCCCGGTGCCTGCCTCACCCAGGGTCTGTACCTGTGGGTGCCTGTGTGGCCCCTGAATGGGACCAAGCCCCCGTAGCGCTGCACCGTCCAGTGGTCTGCGGTCTGCAGATCAGGCCAAAGCCGCCTCCTAGGTCCACCCCATGTCCTGTGCTGTCTGCCACCTTCTGTCCCAGGGTGGGTAAGGGGTGGCCACTATACCTCACTAGCATCCCCGGCGAAGGCAGTGGGCCCTGCAGAGGGACCTGGGGTCTGCCTGGCTTGGGCCGTGCGCTCACCGAGGGTGGCGGGAAGCAGACTGCGCTCTGTGCTGCTGCTCAGGAGTACCCCAGGGTGGGGCGCTCGGCCACAAGGATGCCACTTCCCAGACACGGGGGCCCTGGTCTTTGGGAGGGAAGGACAGTACCTGTCGAAGCACTGGCCGTGCAGAAGGGACTTGGCATAGCTGTCCATGGACGCCTCGGGGTCCTCCGGCCTGTATCCCTGCTCGGTTTCGTCCAGCGTCACGAAGAACGCTGCTTTCTCCACGGCATCCAGAGACTGCTTGTTTTTCCCACTTCTGAAATAGGCCTGGCGGCACTTGGCCCAGGGAACCCTGCGGGAACAATGAACTACAGTCGGGGACGGCCATGCCTGCCCGGCTTGGTGACAGCCCTTGCATGGGACGCCTGAAGTGACGGTGGCCTGTCACAGTGCTCGGGACGTGTCTGTCGCCGGCCTGCTGTCACCCCACATCTGGTCTAGAACAGGACACGCAGCCTGGCCTGAAACCCTCATTCAGTGGACAGAACAGACGGCCAGATGCAGACTGGGCCTGTGGGCGCAGCTGGCAGGGCGGGCAAACCCAGAGCCTCACGCGCAGCAGGGAGCACACCCATGCCCGTGGTCGCCCGACCCCGCCACCCTCCCTGGGAAGCATCCAAAGTAAATTCCGGAAGCAGGAGACCCCACTGAGTCCAGCTGCGCCCTTGGCCACCAGCTGGGAGCAGGACCTGCCACCACGGGACAGCGCGGAGCCACGGGGGCTTGGTCCTGCTCAGGGGCCTCGCCGGCACCCACAGGTGCAGACCCTGGGTGAGGAAGGGCACCGGGCAGCTCATCCCACTGCCAGACACACCCAGGAGCGGGGCCACGCACCTGTCAGCCGCGGTGAGCGCGGCCAGCTTGGCCTCCCCTGGCTGTGGCTCCGATGGGTCGTCCAGGATCCTCTGCATCTGCTGCTCCAGCTCCCGGGGCTTCAGCAGCCTCCCGCTGTGGTAGAGCCAGACCTTGAAGTAGCGCCCGCGGTGGTAAACCACGATGTGCTTGCTGTCCTTGAGGTGCTGGATGGTGTCTGGGCAGAACACGGCAGGGTCAGGGCGGCAGGCGCGGCAGGGTTGGGGCGGCAGGGTTGGGGTAGCAGGCGCGGCACCCCAACTCCACCAGCAGCCTGCAAGGCCTGGCCCAGTCTCTCCTTTCGGTGACGGAGTCTGGGTGGGGGCCTCCACAGAACCCATGCAGGGGATACCCAGAGCCTGGCGGCGGCCACCTTATAGACCCAGCGCCCCCACGGGGTGTGTGGCTCTGGCAGACTCCTCGACCCTCTGCAGCCCTCGGCCTCTCATCTATAAACGGAGCTAACGTCCTCCTGCACCAGCAGGGCCGTCCGCAGCATCCAAACAGAGAAGCCGTTGCCACTATCGCAAACAGGTAACTCAGAACGTGCCCTGGGAGAGGCGGGGGGCCTGCCGTCCCAAGACCAGTATGTCATCGTTCTGTGACTGCATCAGGCCTTCTCGGGTCCCTCCGGGGGCACAGCCTGTGGGAGCGGCCCCACGGCTGCCGGAGAGGACGACAGGACAAGTGCTAGGACAGGTGGCAAACATTGCCCAGGACGCAGCCATGGCTGGCACCACCCAGGAAGGGACACCTAAGGGCCGGCTGCAGAGGCCCAATGCACCCCTTCCCGCAAGATCTCGCCTTAGAGGTGTTTTTGGCACATTGGGGACAGGGAAGCTCCCTTAACTGGCCAAAGTGTTTCTACCAGCTACACAGAGCCAACCCCTCGGAAGAGAGAAGACCAGGACCATGGCACCGGCTCCTGTCCAGCGCTCCACCCGAGACCCGCAGGGGCAGTAAGGCACCAAGAGAAGTCAGAGATCAGGGGAGGGGACGGAAGAGCTGCCTCTGCAGCTACCGGCAGCCACGAAGAAACCTAAGAACCCTCAGGCCAGCTGTGCAAAGGCCCACGGCTTGGCCAGGTGTGAGGCCATCTAGGGAAGCAGGGCACTTGGCCCTTGGCCGGATCCCAGCTCCGGAGTCTCGGCGCCGGCGGCGGGAGCCTGCTTCTTTAAAGAGACGATTAAGGTAAAAATGAGGCCACTGGAGTGGCCCTAAGCAATTGGAGGGGCGTCCTCGGAAGAAGAGGAGACCTGGACACAGACGCACTGAGGGCCATGTGAGGACGCAGGGAGGAGCCGCCGTCGGCAGCCGTGGAGCGGCCTCAGAGGGAATCAGCCTGCGGCACCGGGACCCCGCACCTCAGCCCCAAGGATGAATCTGTGCAGCTTACGCCGCCACATCTGTGGTATTTGTTATGGCAGCGCCAGAACGCCAGCGGACAGTAGGCAGCGACTTGAAAACATACTGGAAAGGAACAGCAAAATGAGGGCGACTCCAACGACCATGTGCAGGAGCCCACGGGAGAAAGCGCAGGTTCACCGCAGCCACTGTTCAGACCCAGACCCAGAGAACGGAACAGGACGGCGGCAGGCGGGCAGAGGTGGCAAGGGGCGGCTCTCTGCGACCCCCACCCCCCGTCCACCTTCCAAGGCAATTCCAGCAAGACGACCGTGTGGAGCTGACCGGCCGATCCACCCTCGCGGGCAGGTGCACCGCCCAACTTAAACAGGGCAGTAGGGGACAAATAACCAAGGCAAGGAGGAAGAAAAGAGCCAAGCGTCAGCCCCGCAGGCCCGAGCACACACCAGTGCGAGGTGCTGTCACTCCCCAGGGGGGCGCTGCCCGTGGCCGTCCCGCCAAAAGACCAAGTCAAAGCCACACCTGACGCTAAATGGGAGAATCGATTCCAGGCAACCTAAAGATCCAAAAATAAGATCCTGCGACGCCTGCTGGAGGCTTGAAGCTCATTGTCAGGTACCTCTCATACATCGGGCTACTGAACCCTGGGAGGTTTCATTACAATATGACTATTATACAGTAGATTTTCTTTTTTCTCCTTTTTTAAAAAAAATTTAAGTTTTTATTTCTTTACGTTGCTTGCTTTCTTCTCCTTCTGTTTACCTGTTCCCTCAGAGTCACTTTCTCCCTTATTTACATGATGTTATTGTCCTCATAGGGGCTATTTGGTCTAGGACTGCATAGTGTCTGAATCAGGCACTGCTAATATTGATCTCCCCTTAAAGAATGGGTTTTGGAAACCTATAGGGCCACTATAAGAGTATAGGGGGAAATCTGCAATACCCCAGATCTGCACTGCTAGAGGGGAAGATACATGAACAACATGAAAAAACAAGGGAAGAAAATGATCCAAACAAATCTAGATTCTATATTAATAGAATCCAATGACAGTATGTTAGAAGAAATGTCAGAAAAGGACTTCAGGTTATACATGATGAAGATGATCCGTGAAGCAAAGGATGAGATAAGAGAGCAAATGCAGGCAATGAATGATAATACCAATAAGCTGAAAGAGCACGTGCAGGAAGCAAAAGATCATTTCAACAAAGAGATAGAGATTCTCAAAGAAAAAAAAAAACAAACGGAAATCCTTGAAATGAAGGAGACAATAAACCAAATAAAAAACTCAATGGAAAGCATCACCAACAGACTAGACCACATGGAAGACAGAACCTCAGACAATGAAGACAAAATATTTAATCTTGAAAATAAAGTCGCCCAAACAGAGAAGATGGTAAGAAATTGTGAACAAAATCTCCAAGAACTATGGGACATCATGAAAAGACCAAATTTAAGAATTATTGGGATTGAGGAAGGCACAGAGATACAAACCAAAGTAATGAACAACCTATTCAATGAAATAATATCAGAAAATTTCCCAAACCTGAAGAATGAAATGGAAAATCAAATACAAGAGGCTTACAGAACACCAAATGCACAAAATCACAACAGATCCACACCAAGGCACATTATAATGAAAATGCCTAACATACAAAATAAAGATAGGATTTGGAAGGCCGCGAGACAAAAGCATCAGATTACATATAGGGGGAAACCAATACGGATAGCAGCCGACTTCTCAACCCAGACTCTAAAAGCTAGAAGGGCCTGGACCAACATATTTCAAGCTCTGAAAGAACATGGTTGCCAACCAAGAATCCTATACCCAGCAAAGCTAACCTTCAGATTTGAAGATGAAATAAAATCCTTCCATGATAGACAAAAGTTAAAAGAACTTACAAATAGAAAGCCTGCACTACAGAATGTTCTCAACAAAATATTCCATGAGGAGGAAATGAAAAACAACAATGGAGGTCAGCAAAGGGAGGAACTACCTTAGAGAAAAACCACTCAAAGGAGAAACCAAGCCAACTTAAAAACCAAAAATAAGCCAAACGATGGGGAATACAAATCATTTCTCAATAATAACCCTGAATGTTAATGGCCTAAACTCATCAAACAAAAGACATAGACTGGCAGAATGGATTAAAAAGAAAGGCCCAACAATATGCTGCCTGCAAGAGACTCATCTCATAGAAAAAGTCATCCACAGACTAAAGGTGAAAGGATGGGAAAAAACCTACCACGCACATGGACTCAGTAAAAAAAGCAGGGGTTTCCATCCGTATATCAGATAAAGTGGACTTCAAGCCAAAGTTAGTCAGAAGGGATAAAGAAGGGCATTTCATACTGCTTAAGGGAACCATAAATCAGGAAGACATAACGATAGTAAATATTTATGCCCCGAACAATGGTGCATCCCTGTACATCAAACAAATCCTTCTCAATTTCAAGAATCACATAGACCACAACACAATAATTCTGGGCGACTTTAACGCACCGCTGTCACCACTAGATAGATCTTCCAAACAAAATCCAACCAAAGAAACCATAGAACTCAATAACACAATCAATAACCTAGACTTAATAGACATATATAGAATATTCCATCCATCAACAAGCGGATACACTTTCTTCTCAGCAGCACATGGAACCTTCTCAAAAATAGACCATATGTTATGCCACAAAGCATCCCTTAGGAAATGCGAAAAAAATAGAGATACTGCCTTGTGTTCTATCAGATCATAATGGACTGAGAGTAGAAATCAATGACAAAGTAAAAAAAGGAAATTACTCCAACACTTGGAGACTAAATACTATGCTATTGAATGAAACATGGATAACAAAAAACATCAGGGAGGAGATTAAAAAATTCTTAGAGGTCAATGAGAATGATGATACAACATATCAAAATCTCTGGGACACTACGAAAGTGGTACTAAGAGGAAAATTCATTGCATGGAGCGCATTCCAGAAAAGAATGAAAAGTCAACAATTAAATGACCTAACATTACAGCTCAAAGCCCTAGAAAAAGAACAGAATAACAGCAAAAGTAGTAGAAGACAGGAAATAATTAAAATCAGAGCTGAAATCAATGAAATTGAAACAAAAGAAACTATTCAAAAAATTGACATAACAAAAAGTTGGTTCTTTGAGAAAGTAAACAAAATAGATAAACCCTTAGCCACACTAACAAAGAGAAGGAGAGAGAAGACTCAAATTACTAAAATACATGATGCAAAAGGAAATATCACAACAGACACCACTGAGATACAGAACATAATGAGAAGCTACTTTGAAAATCTGTATTCCAACAAAATAGAAAGTACCGAAGACATTGACAAATTTCTAGAGACATATGCTCCTCCCAAACTGAACCAGGAGGACATACACGATTTAAACAGATCAATATCAAGCAATGAAGTAGAAGAAGCCATTAAAAATCTACCATCCAAGAAAAGCCCAGGACCAGACGGATTGTCAGCCGAGTTCTACAAGACCTTCAAAGAAGAACTCATTCCAATACTTCTCAAAGTATTCCAGGAAATAGAAAAGGAGGGTACCCTACCGAACTCATTCTATGAAGCTAATATCACCCTCATACCCAAACCGGGAAAAGACACATCAAGGAAAGAAAATTTTAGACCAATATCCTTGATGAATATAGATGCTAAGATCCTTAACAAAATATTGGCAAACCGTATCCAAAAACATATTAAGAAAATTGTGCTCCACAATCAAGTTGGGTTCATTCCTGGAATGCAAGGATGGTTTAACATCCGTAAATCAATAAACGTAATCCATCATGTCAATAGACTTAAGGATAAGAATCATATGGTTATTTCAATTGATGCAGAAAAAGCATTTGACAATATACAACACCCCTTCATGCTCAAAACACTAGAAAAAATAGGGATAGTAGGAACATACCTGAACATTGTAAAGGCTATTTATGCTAAGACCATGGCCAACATCATTCTTAAAGGAGAAAAACTGAAACCATTCCCTTTAAAAACAGGAACAAGACAGGGATGTCCTCTTTCACCACTTCTATTCAACATTGTCCTCGAAACTCTAGCCAGAGCAATTAGACAGACTAAAGAAATTAAAGGGATACGAATAGGAAAAGAGGAACTTAAGCTGTCACTATTTGCGGATGACATGATTCTATATTTAGAGGATCCAAAAACCTCCTCCAGAAAACGTCTAGACCTCATCAATGAATTCAGCAAAATAGCAGGCTATAAAATCAACATGCATAAATCTACAGCATTTTAATATGCAAGCGATGAAACAGCTGAAAGGGAAATGAGGAAAACAACTCCATTTGCAATAGCCTCAAAAAAAATAAAATACTTGGGCATCAATCTAACCAAAGAGGTAAAAGATCTCTACAATGAAAACTACAAAACACTGAAGAAAGAAATTAAGGAAGACCTTAGAAGATGGAAAGATCTCCCATGTTCTTGGATAGGCAGAATTAATATTGTCAAAATGGCCATACTACCAAAAGTGCTATACAGATTCAATGCAATTCCAATTAAAATCCCAATGGTGTACCTTACAGAAATAGAGCAAGCAATCATGAAATTCATCTGGAAGAATAAGAAACCCAGAATAGCTAAAGCAATCCTTAGCAGGAAGAATGAAACGGGGTATTGCAATACCAGAACTTCAACTATACTACAAAGCAATAGTAACAAAAACAGCATGGTATTGGCACCAAAATAGACAGGTAGATCAATGGTACGGAATAGGGGACACGGACACAAACCCAAATAAATACAATTTTCTAATACTAGACAAAGGTGCCAAAAATATGCAATGGAGAAAACATAGCCTCTTCAACAAATGGTGCTGGAAAAACTGGAAATCCATATGCAACAGAATGAAACTAAACCCCTATCTCTCACCCTGCACGAAACTCAACTCACAATGGATCAAGGACCTTGAAATCAGACCAGAGGCCCTGCATCTTATAGAATAAAAAGTAGGTCCAAATCTTCACCTTGTTGGCTTAGGATCAGACTTCCTTAACAGGACTCCCATAGCACAAGAAAGAAAAGCAAGAATCAATAACTGGGATAGATTCAAACTAAATAGCTTTCTCTCAGCAAAGGAAACTATCAGCAATGCAAAGAGAGGGCCTACAGAGTGGGAGAATATCTTTGCCACTCATACTTCAGATAGAGCACTAATTTCCAGAATCTATAAAGAACTCAAAAAACTCTACACCAAGAATACAAATAACCCAATCAACAAATGGGCTAAGGATATGAACAGACACTTCACAGAAGAAGATCTACAAGCAATCAACAGATATATGAAAAAATGTTCAACATCTTTAGTAATAAGAGAAATGCAAATCAAAACTACACTAAGATTCCATCTCACCCCAATTAGAATGGCGATTATCAAGAATACAAGCAACAACAGGTGTTGGCAAGGATGTGGGGAAAAAGGTACACTCATACATTGCTGGTGGGGCTGCAAATTAGTGCAGCCACTCTGGAAAGCAGTGTGGAGATTCCTTAGAAAACTTGGAATGGAACCACCATTTGACCCAGTATCCCACTCCTCGGCCTATACCCAAAGGACTTAAAATCAGCATACTACAGAGATACAGCCACATTAATGTTCATAGCGGCTCAATTCACAATAGCCCGACTGTGGAACCAACCTAGATGCCCTTCAATTGATGAATGGATGAAGAAACTGTGGTATATATATACAATGGAATATTACTTGCTATAAAGAATAATAAAATTATGGCATTTGCAGGCAAATGGATGAAATTGGAGAATATCATGTTAAGTGAGATAAGCCAATTTCAAAAATCCAAAAGAGGAATGATCTCACTGATAAGTGGATGATGACACTTAATGGGGGGTGGGAGTGGGACAAGAATAGAGGGAAAAGAGAGGTGGGAGGGGTGGGGGGGAAGGAAAAAATAACAGAATGAATCAAACATCATTACTCTATGTAAATTTATGAATATGCAAATGGTATGCTGTTATTCCACGTACAAACTGAAACATGTATCCCATTTGTTTACAATAATAATAAATTAAAAAAGAAAAAAGATCCAAAAATAAACAGCCAAAGTTAAATGCTTTTAAAGAAAGAAGGAAGGAGTTCCTTAAACAGACTCAAAGGCTCACAGCAGAGACTGAAGATCGTGATGTCAGGGCAAGTTCTAATACTGACGTGTGTCACTATTAAAGACTGAGACCCAGGGCTCTAGAAGGAAGTGAGAGGTGGATCAGGGACTGGATGGTACACCAGCCGCCCTGAGTGGCTGCACGATGTGCAAAGACCTCCCGCTCGGCACAAAGAGAGGCACGCCACCACAAGACACAGGGACAAAGATGAGCCGTGGGCCGGGTACGGGGGGCACGCCTGCAACCCCAGAAACTGGTAGCCGAGGGAGTCGGATCAAGGCCAGCCTCTTAGCAAGACCCTGCTCAAAACAGATAAAAGGTGTGGCAGTCTGGGGGGTAGCTTAGTGATACAGTACCCCTGGGTTCAATCCTGGTACCACGTGCCCGCATGCGCGCGCACACACACACACCAGTGGAAGAAACCTGACTGACCACTCAACACTAACCCAGCTGCTCGCCTAGTGAGCCTGGTGTTGGCCAAAGTCGAAGGACTGAAGGACCTAAGCCTGCTGGGGCATGTTGGCAAAATCACCTGGAGGGTAACTTGTCAATGCCAATAAACTGAGAACACCCACCGTCCAACCCCGCAGGTCCCTTCCCTGGGACCCTCCCTGCAGAATGGTCAAGACACACAGGGAAGTCCCGCCCTCCAAGCAGCACAGTCCGGGTGGAAAAGAGGAACGTGAGAAATCTGCTGATGTGCTGGGGTTGTTCTGCACCCTAAGACAAAGGACCCCAAAACGTCCAGGATGCAGGGCCGGGATGTAGCTCAGGGTGGGGCCACCCAGCAGGCAGGCGGCCCTGGGCTGGCTCCCCACACCGGAAAACCCCAAAATTTCAATGATGAGTGCTTTATCTTCTTTCTAAATTTTGCTGAAAATTCCACTGTATACATAAAAAGCTACTGAATAAAAAAAAAAAAAAAAAAAACCAACCCAGAAAGAAAGAGCTTTAAGTTAAGCCTAGAGTTGTGCCTTGGTATCAGAGATGGTTGGCCCCAGACCCCCTGCTGACACCAACATCCACGAAGCTCCATCCCTTTGCACGAAACCTCTGCACATCTCCTGGGGACTGCCCATTGCCCCAGGAGCACTCTGTAAGTGGGTCAGCTTTGTTACAAGGAACCCAAGGACCCCGGCAGCAGCGCAGAACAAGCCTGGGCACCAAGGCTCACATACACCAGCCGGGAGGAGGTTCATGCCGGAGGATGGACCACCAGGGGCTCAGGGTCCCGCTCACCAGGCCTGTATGTACCCCCGTGCCTGCTCAGCCCTGGGGAAGTGAGTCTCCCCAATAGCACAGCGTGAGCCTGGCAGCCCAGGGGGGTCCAGCTGGAGGTGCCCACTGTCCCTCCCTGTCACTGTCAAGGTGTCCTGACTTGGACCGCAGATTTGGTGGCTACCCAGTGCAGGGTATTCCGAGGGAGACCAAGCAATGGTGCTTGATAGGAAGGCCCTTGGCCAAAGAGAAACCAGAACCCAGAAACAGCCCCTGTGCCCAGGCCTCACAGGGACAGGGAAGCCCCACAGGGAGCCGGGGAGCCCAAGCCCATCAGCTGGGCCCTTCTGCACTTCCTGCATCCCCTCATCCCGAGCCTGCGGTGGAAACTTCTGTTCCCGAAGGCAGCCGGCGGAGCCCCACTCACCTGTCTCCTCCCCGGGGATCCGGGAAGTATTGAACAACCGCTCCCACTGAGCGGAGCAGAGGGGGATCGTGGAGCCCAGGAGGCGGATCTGTAACAAAAGCAACTTTCAAACACAAGCAAAAATCCACAGAAGGTTTTGAAGGAGTGAGTTTAGACCACACGTGAATGCTGCCTGTTCTCTGTGCCACTGCTGGCTTCACCCAGGGCTTTCCAGTTGTCCCGGGAGTGGCTCACAGGGGCAGGGTGGCTGCACAGGCCAAGGCACAACTTCCCGCAGCTACTTCCAAAATAACACGTCCGAACCCCTCACGTTCACGCTGACGCTGAAGCCAAAGGGACAGGCTCTCCACAGGATTAAACCCCTTCTAAAGCAAACCCGGCAAAGCAAACGAGCGAAGCACAGAAGACCCACCCACTCGGGACACAGAGGAAACCTCAGCGCACTGACGCCGGGCAGGTGAGGAAAACCAGGCGGAAGCAAGAGTGCGGATCTCACTGCTGCGTGACGAAGCCCGGCTAACGGCAGGCACACTGACCAGGACAGAGCGCAGGTCAGGGTCGCCTGCGAGGGAGGGTCAGGAAGGAGTTGGTGACGAATGGACTTGCTAGCCTGACTGTGGGGATGGATTCAGGGGACAAGGGACTTACCAAACTGTGCCCTTGAAATGTCTGACACGCATGACCCCTCAAGAGAGCTGCTTTAAGGAGACTTTTATTTTTTTACTTTTATTGTTTGGTACTGGGGATTGAACCCAGAGGTGCTTTACCACTGAGCCACATCCCAGATCATTTAAAAAAAATTTTTTTGTAGTTATAGATGGACAGAGTGCCTTTATTTTATTTTTATGTGATGCTAAGGGTCGAACCCAGTGCCTCACACGTGCTAGGCAAGCGCTCTGCCACTGAGCCACAGCCCCAGCCCCCAGTTCATTTCTTGTAGTCATTTTTGTGATCATTTTTATTTTGAGACAGGGCCTCACTAAGTTGCTGGGTCTGGCCTTGAACTTGTGATCCTCCTGTCTCAGTCTCCCTAGCTGCTGGGATTACAGGCGTGCACTATAGCGCTGGCCCTAGCTCCTTTTGAAATTTTATTTTGAGACAGGGTCTTGCTAAGCTGCTGAGGGTCTCTCTGAGTTGGGAGGTACCTCATCCATGCTAGGCAAACACTCTGCACCAAGCTGCACCCGGTCTTTTTTTTTTTACATTTTGAGACAGGGTCTCAGTAAGTTGCCCAGGCTGACCTGCAACTTGCGATCCTCCTGCCTCAGCCTCCTGAGTTGCTGGGATCACAGACATGTGCTCCTGTGCCCGCTAAGGGGAGTCTTTAAAAGGCAGTCTGTCTGCATACCGGCTTGATCTCCTCCCGGTCCAGCTTGCGGCGGTAAAGCAGGATGGCGTGGATGGTGTTGCCCGCCCTCGCTGCCTGGATGTGACTCGGGGTGATGTACAGCATCTCCTGGAAGAGGGGGCGTGACAGCAGACAGCAAGTCACGGGACAGATGCCAGACGGCTCTGCCTGTGACCTGAAGGTGCTCATCGCACCCGCTGCGCACGAGGAGATCTCATCGTCCACTCGTGGCCCGTTCTACTTTGTAAATGCTGTGAGAACCAGTCCCTGGGCGTTCCTGGGCTAGCAAAAGATGACATTTCTTTGCTCCTAACGTCCCCATGGAATGCACAGGAAGAAAAGCGGAGATAAAGTTGACTTAACCAAAGAACAACTAGACAACCGCGCAGTTTTCTGAATGAGAAGTAACCAGAGGTAGAACAATCATCATATAGAGCTGTGCCCACAGATAAGTTGTCAGCTGCTCCTCTAGGAGCGTGTCTTCCACAAACGGAAAAAAGGCTTGAGGGCCACAGGCTAAGCCTTCCGGAGGGTCTAAGTACAGAGTGGGTCCTGGTGATGCAGGAAGGCACCTGTCTGCGGGAGACAAAGGCGGACGAGAGCACGGGATGCTGCACTGACAGGCCTTCTCTCACTCTGAGACGTTTCACACAGAAAAGAAGAGAAAGGACTTTTTTTTAAAAAATATGTTTTTAGTTGGCAATGGACCTTTGTTTTATTTATTTATTGGTATGCTGTGCGAGAATCGAACCCAGTGCCTCCACGTGCCGGGCAAGTGCTCCGCCTCGGAGCCGCAACCCCAGCCCTCAGAAAGGAAGTGTTTTAAAGGAAACAAGTGAGAAGAAAAAGCAAATGATAGGAAGAAAGAAAAGGGGGGAATAAAGGAAGTGAAGGACAGGAAGGAAGGGAAGAACCTGGCTAGCCAGTCACAGACCAGAGGCTGGGAAGCAGACCAAAGGGCCCAGGACAACCATCCACGTGTCAAAAGACAAAGGCTGAGGCGGAACGCACAGCCCCCGCTGCCCCCCACAGAAGAGGGCGCAGCTCAGCGCCTGGTGCGAACTCACAGCCAAGCTGCTGTGCTGACCGGGGGTGCAGGCAGGGACACGGGCCCCGGGGCCAGTGTGGCGGAAGCCACGGCGCTGAGTCACGCAACAGCAGCACAGGTACGGGCTGGGGAAGTCCTACTTGCCAGGAGCCTATATTTGCAATCCAAATTTCTCTGCAGTAGCTCAGCACCCTTGAGCAAACACACAGGAGAGGATGCTCACGTGGTGCGGGGCCCACAGGTGTGGAAAGCAGGCCTGGCTTCCTGGGAGGTGAGGCCTCGCAGGGGGAGCAGGCGTGCGGCCCAGGCTTGCCCTGGGACCCAGCAGGCCCGACGAGGCGCCTCTGCAGGACAGCCCGGGACGCAGTGGCCAGCGGACTCACCATGGCGTAGTAGTTGCTGTTCACCATCAGCGGCCCCCGTCCTCGCAGGTAGATGTACTCCTCCCACCAGTCGCTCACCTAGCAGAGGCAAGCGAGGGACAAGCCAAAGGCTGAGCAGGAGCCATGTGGCCGGGGAAGCCCACGCTGCTGGCTGGCAGACTTCAGCGTCTCCCCGGGCCACTCCGGAGCAGGGCAGCCTTAGACAGAGGGACGGCAAGCCAGCGGGAACCACAGCATCTCAAGGTAAGACCCAGCCAGGAAGGCGGGGTGCCTCTTTTTCTCAGGAGGTGAAACACTAAGTGACAACTGCCTGCTGACAGTAGCCAACCCTGTCCACACGGAGGCCCTGCCTCCATCCCAGCACCAAGAACACAGACCCCAAACTGCCCGCAGGCTGCGTCTCCTCTTCCTGAGTCTCCCTGAACAAGCCCGTCTCGCAGAGGCACACACCCGTACCCCAGCAGCTCAGGAGGCTTGGGCAGAAGATCCCAAGTACAAGGCCAGCCTGGGCAGCTTAGCAAGGCCTGTCTCAAAATCAAAAGGTCTAGGGCTGGTGCCCAGTCTGGGTTGCGTCCCCGGTTCTGAGTAAAACCACTAACCCGGTACTGGCCGGTACCGGACCAGGGGGCTGCGTGACGCCTTGTTCCCCTCGTTCTCCAGTATTAACGTCCACGTCACCCCAGGAGCTCCTCCCACCACCCACAGAGGCTGTCCACTCACCACCTCACGCACAGGGACCACCATCCCACCCCTGTGCTGAGGCGCAGGTGCGAGGTGCAGCGTGGGCGTGGAGCCTGAACACAGGAGGCGGCCACCGGAGGCCAGAGGCCCCTGGCACTGCCCACCCAGCCATGACACTTGACCAGCACCATCCCCTGGTTCCATCGGGGTCACTTTTGACACCTCCTCTTGCATATGACTGGCCCTCAAAGCCTGGACTGCCCCCTGGCTTCACCTCTGGCCTCCCCGCCCACTGGAAGCCCAGCGGGCCCTGGCGCAGACTGTGCCCAGACGCCTCACTGGAGCAGATGCGAAGGAGACAGGAGCCAGGCGGGACCAGGGGACCTCAACACTGTGCTGTCGAACACCGGCCGCATCCCCACCCTGAGCAGAGGACAGCTAGGAGATGCTCCGTGTGTCAAAAGGAAGCATGTCAGAGGGAGGAGTGAGAGGCCTGGGCAGGAGGAACGGCTCATGGCGACCGTGACACACGGGATGCTAGCGTCCCTCCTCGAGGGCCACCTACTCTCAGGCCAAGCCGTCACCCATCTGCACGTGGGCCCCCTAGCTGACCTGCTGGTCCACAGTGATTTCGACTCTGTATCTCTGTCCCCTAAATCAGTATTTTCATATGGAAAAATCTCATCAAGTTAATGTTAGGTTGTCGGATGTGGCGGCCACACCTGTAATCCCAGCAGCTCAGGAGGCTACAGCAGGAGGATCAGAGTTCAAGGCAAGCCTCAGCAACTTAGTGAGGCCCTATGCAACTCAGTGAGACCCTGTCTCTAGATAAACTATAAAAAGGGCTGGGGATGTGGCTCAGTGGTTAAGTACCCCTGGGGTTCAATCCCTGTTAAAAAAAAAAGAAAGAAAGAAAGAAAGAAAAGAAAGGTTGTGTATATACTTACATAATTTGTGGCCCACCAGGATTTTAACTTCAAATACCACTGTAATTTTGGTCCAAGGTTGACAGCAAAATCTTGGGCAAGTACTGTCATCCGCTGGAAGTCTGCTTCCTTCATGAGAGGCCTCACCGATTCCAGATACTGGGATTAGTGAAAAAACATCAGCCAGTTAAACACGGTCATCTAGGCCTAGAGCTTCCTCATCTGTGCCTCGCAGAAGTTACCCTGTATTCAAAGGATTGTTAAACCTTCCCCGAGTAGGTCTCAACCAGTCCCCAGGAGTTAACTCGCTCCACTGGTGAAGGACGCTGTGGGTTAATAATAATTAAACACCTAAAACTTTTTCATCCTTCATTGGCTTGAAAGGCGCCCCAAATCCCATATCACTGCTGGTTCACCAGAGTAGATTCCACAGCCAAGGTCACCGCTTGGTGAGCGGAGATCCCAGGAGTGCCCCTCGTCCACTACTTGCCCGTAATCAAGGTCTGTCTTCACCTACACTTCAATGACCTGGGGCGGAGCCCGTGACATGGCAGAGCAACACTGAGAGCAGCGTGGCACCGGCATGGTCTCCACCCCGCGCCCGGGCCAGGCTCGGGGGTCAGGGCCTCCGAGCGTGCACTGACTCCTGGAGGGTGGGAGCAGGGCGGGCTTTCCCTGGGGGCCCGCGAGGGCTCCGCCCAGTAGCTGGTGCAGAGCTCCAGCAGGGGAGGCGCGCTGACACCCTGCTTCTCCATGCCTCGCTGCGGCAGAAGCAGCTCTGGGGCGCGTTGAAGGGCAGGGCCTGCCCCCGAGCTCACTCTGGAGGCTTATTCCAAGCAAAACGTGCTGCAGTAGACAGCGCTCACGCTGTGCACATGCAGAAGCAGAACGGCAGGCGACTCGGGCAGCCAGGGGCCCGGTGACCGCCGGCCTGGCAGCGCCCTCGCGCCCCTGCCGCAGTGTGCTGGGTGGGGTGGGGAGGCCTCGGCTCCTCCACAGCAGAGGACTCGGGAGAGCAGAGATGGGAAGGAGCCCGCCAAGAGCAGGGACTAGGTCACTGAGCCAGCGTCCACACCGTGACGCCCAGACGTTTTCAGCTTAGGACAAGAAGATCCCCGAGCCTCACACAAGCTGGTTAGCGTTCGAGCTGGTGCAGCCGACTCTTTCTGGGGGTCCCCTGGACACAGACCTTCCCTCCAGCAGCAGAGGACACAATTCCACTCCTGGACATAACCCCAGGCAAGTGGCAACAGGAAAACAGAAGCTTGTCCATGATCACAGCGGCATTATTTACCAGAGCTGAACGGGGGTGACCGCTCAAACGTCCATCAACGGAGGGTGAGCTGCAGTCTACACACAAAGGAATGCTATTCAGCCACAAGAAGGGACACACCACGGAGGGACCCCAAAGTCACCGTGCTTGGGCTGGGGCGGCTCAGGGGCAGAGCACTTGCCAAGCATGCGCAAGGCCCTGGGTTCTATCTCTAGCAACACAAAAAGAAAAACGTCATGGTGCTCAGTGAGCTGAGCCGGGCCTAAGAGGTCACCTACCATAAGGCTGCGTTCATGTGCAATGTCCTGACCAGGCAAATCCACAGAGAAAGCAGGACAGAGGCCACCAGGGCAGAGGGGGGGCGGGACTTACTGCTTCACGGTTGGTGACTGCTTGTCTGAGATCACGAGAAAGTTGTGACCACAGAGGGCAGTGAACATGCCCAATGCCACCAGACCTCCACGGGAGGACGGGAGACAGTAAGCCTTACATGCGCACACCTAACACACGTATGCCACGTGTAAAAGGGCAGCACGGTACTCCAAACCGCTGCACCGTACACACGAGTAGATCGTCTCTCAGCAAAGCTGCTGAAAAGAATGGTCTCCAGTAGTGTCTCTACGAAACACAACTTTTCTAAAACACTGAGACGCAACCACCCGGCAGAGAAAACGGCAAGGACCCTGAGGGCACAGGGCTGAGAGCCAACTGAGCAGGTGATGCAACCTGACTCAGGACCAGACGAGGCCTGAAACCCACCACCCGGCCGGACACCTACCCTGCTGACTGTGTCTTCCACCGCTGGGACCGGCAGACGGGGCAGAGATGTCTGGAAGCTGTACAGCATGGGTTTTCGGCCGGAAAAGATCTTGACCATGCTCTGAAGAAAAAGGTTACATTTTCAGCAACGAGGCTACGGGGAAGACCCAGGCCAGCCCCCGATGGTGCACAACTGACCAACAATCTGCCACGGTCTGTGGGGGGGGCTTTTCCTCGAGGCCATTCTCTGCCCCTCTCTGTGCAGGCCGTGGCAAACACACACAGAACCCAGAAAAAACAGGCTGAACACGCCAAGGCCGACCGAGAGGTGCTGAGATGCCACCCCTGCGTCCTGCCTGGTCAGCCAGGGCCCAGCCCCACAGAGCTTCCGCACGCATGGCCCTTGGTGTGGGGCTGGCTCAGGCTCTGGGAACAGGGGGGAGGTCAGCCCTGGCCTGGCCCTCGTGCCAATCCCAGGAGCAGCAATGCAGTCCCCTCGTCATTCAAGAGTGGAGGTAAAAACGTGCCCCATGGGCCCTCGTGAATGACCTGGCACTGTTGGAGGGACTGGTCGCCTCATGCCAACAGGAACAAAGGTGCCCCCAGGGCATGGGCGGTGGTGACTCCATCAGCCACAGGCACCACCCTGGGGTGCGTCTATCAGCCCAAAGTGCCACCTTGGGGGCCGTCAACTGGCCACTCTATAGGACATCATCTGGCCACTCTGTCTGGGATATCATCCCCGCCCGTCCAGGTGTTTGATTCTGCTTCTCTGAGAATCAGAGACGTGCAGGCGAAGAGCGGCCCCACATCGGCCTGGGGAAAGTGGGGCCTGGTAGTATGTAGTGGGCACCATGGTGACCCCTGGAGGCCCGGGCAGCAGGTCCGCCCACAGTGTGGTCACCACGCGGTGAAGGACCAGAGCAGACGGAGCCGACCGTGGGGCAGAAGAGTGAGCCGCAGCCCACGGTGTTCCAAGTACACCAAGGAGACCAAGCCAAAGCTCCAGGGGACGAAGGACTGAAGAGACTCGCCATGGCCGGGTTCAAGGCCAGCGCTGAGGGGCTTCACACCACCTGGGCCAACAAGGGTCTGTCTCCTTACAAAGCGCCCAGCTCCAAAGACCAGGGTCCGCCTGAAGAGCCCGGTGACCACAGAGGACAGGTGCACGCAGGGACACTGGGGGCCGAGCCCCAAAAGGGGAGGCCTCCAGAGCCCAAAGGCGAGTCCCGCCGTGGACGGCTGATTTTTCAGAAACCCTGCACTCAGACAGACAGTGAGTCAAGTCGGGACAGTCACCCGGCAGCGGCCCAGCCTCCCACCTTCAGAGGCCGTTGGGCCTAGGGCCACCGTAAGCAGGGGACCGCGGGAAGCCGGGGCGCCCGGCAATCTGGCCAGACGGGTCAGCTGGGGAAACCACAAGTGCCCAGAAAGCTGTGCAGACCCGGTGGTGGCCCGAACCAAACCCGAGCACGTCCCCACGAGCCCAGGCAGAGCTCTTGACGTCAGCGAGGCTGCCCTCTGGCCACAGGGATGTGGCGAGCAGCGCCAGGCTGGTGGCACGGCCCGTGCCGGGGAAGCCCCGGAGGCCTCCCTGAGGCCGGTGACGCGCCCTTACCATCCAGATCTTGGTGGCGCGGCTCATCTTGCCGTGTTCCGCGAATATCCAGCCGTGGTAGGAGAGCAGCACCTTCAGGGAGTAGCGCATGGTGACAATGAGGGCCACCCAGAGGCCTGTGCCGAAGAGGACGCCGCTGACGACGTTCTTCGTCTGGCAGGACATGCAGGCGCTGGGGACACACCGGGTACAGATGTGTGGGTGGGGGAAGGCTGGGACCCAGCCCTGCAAAGCCCCCGAGCCCTCCCCCTCGCCCCCAAGATGAACCACCCGGCCAGGAACTGAGTGTGCACCTGCACCCCAGCTACTGGGGAGGCCAAGGTGGGAGGACCACAGGGGCCAGGGAGTCCACGGCCCGCCCGGGCAATCCAGGGAGACACTGTCCCTTAAAACAAGGACCCTCCGATGGGCTTTGGTGGGAGCCAAACAAACCAGGCTGATTTGTGCCACCTGGGTGTAGGGACGCCGCAGTCGAGTCACGACGAGCAGCAGACCCCCAGGGACCACACTCCAGCCCGTGCACACAGCCACCCAGGCCTTCCTTCTGCTCATGATCACCTTTTCCTACTGAAAGATCCCTGTGGATGCTGCTACTGCTTGTAAGGAACTCAAATCGCTTGTCACAACGACTACCTGCTATTCAGTACCGAAAGAGCTTGTTTTTGATCTAGACACGAATGTTTACCATGCATTCGAGTGACTGGATCACGTACAATGATAATTTAAATAATGAACTGAGAAACAAAAATGTGTCCTGTGTGAAGGGAGGGGGCACGCTTCACGGCAAAGATGCGGCCTGAGTCATGCAATGGCGCCAAGGCATGATGACTTATGTCGAGATACGCCACCTGCAAAATGTGCGCATCACGTGACCACGAAACTTGAGATGATTGAAAACAAAATCACAGATCACAAAAAGAAAAAATTCAGATAAAATACAACAATTTTGTGGTTTTTAGTTTTAGTCACTTTAGAAACTGCAAAATATTGAAGAAAAAAAAAGCATGCTTCAGCCACATCAAGTTCATAGCAGCTCAATTCACAATAGCTAGATTGTGGAACTAACCTAGAAGCCCTTCAATTGACAAATGGATAAAGAAACTGTGGTACATATACACAATGGAATATTACTCAGCCGTAAAGAATACTAAAATTACAGCATTTGCTGGTAAATGGATGAAGCTGGAAAATATCATGCTAAGTGAAATAGGCCAAGCCCAAAAAACCAAAGGCCGAATGTTTTCTCTGATAAGTGCGTGACAATATATAACAATGGGGGGTGGCAGGGGGGAAGAGAAGAATGAAGGAACTTTGGAGAGTGTAGAGGAAGAAGGGGTGGGAGGGGGTGGGGATGGAAAAAACAGTAGAATGAAACAGTATTATTCTATGTTTATGTAGGATTACATGCATGGTGTGAATATACATTGTGTACAACCATAGAAACTAAAAGCTGTACCCCATTTGTGTACAATGAATCAAAATATGTCTGTAAAAATAAAAAAAATATTTTAATAAAAAAAGCGTGCTTCAAATGACTTAGACAACTCATATGTAACCTAAATATTTCTAGTATTTGAAACCATCAATTTAACAGCATATTCAACAGTGACCCAGAAACAAATAGTCTTCAAAGGAAAACAGTTTTTGCTTTGAAACTTGTGTTTTTCATGCTGTAATCCCAATGACTCGGAGAGGCTGAGGCAGGAGCATCTCAAGTTCAAGGGCAGCCTCAGGAACTTAGCAAGGCCCTCAGCGATTTATGGAGATTCTGTCTCAAAATAAAAAATAAAAAGGGCTGGGGGTGAGGCTCAGTGGTAAAGTGCCTCTGGGTTCCCAAAACAAAACAAAACAAAAACAACACATAACATTTGTATTTTTCTATAAGTTGTCAAATCTAGTGTTCAACTGTAGTCTCTACTTGAAAACTACACAATCTTTTCTGATAACCTGATCTATAAGCAAAACTAGATTTAAGGATTTAAGAAGTTATCTTAGGATAATTTACATTTTAGATTTCTAAGTATTACCTTGCTGTTTTAGTGGCTCAATTCACAAAAGTCAAAACAGTATTTTAGCGTAAGTAAATAAATGACATGCTCAGGATTTTTTTTTTTTTTTTTTCCTTTTAATACTGGGGATTGAGCCTTGGGGGTGCTTAACCATTGAGCTACATTCCTGTCATTTTTTATTTCTTGAGACAGGGTCTCCCTAAATTGCTGAGGCTGGCCTCAAACTTGCAATCCTCCTGCCTCAGCCTCCTAGGTCGCTGGGATTACAGGTGTGCACCACCGCACTCAGTAGTATGCTCAGAATTTTTGTCTACATACACTGATGTACCTGGATGGCAAAAGCTTTCCTTTAAAGAACATGCTCCTCGTAAAGCTGCAGAGGATGGAGAAGCATAGAGACAACACCCACAATGTACACAGGACTGCACTTTGAAAGAAGCAACCTGGGCAGCATGTGCGGCCCCAAGGTTGGGCTCCTACCTAGTATGCATGAGGCCCTGGGTTCGATCCCCAGCACTGCCAAGAAAGTAAAAGCAGTAGCCTGGGGACACTGGAGCTCCCCTCCAGGAGAGTTCCAGGACAGTGCTGGAGGCTGGAAGATGCTGACCCTTAGCCTGGCCTTTCTAAATCTGGACCAGGGATGACCCAGTTTACCAAAATAGGCTCAGAGGGGCCAAGAAACAAATCTTGTAACGACCCAGATTACAAAAGCCTTTAAAGAGCTGACAGATTCTAAACAGAATCCAGGTCTGAGCGTCAGCCCACGTGAGAGAGCAAGTGTCTCACCCCGGGGCAGCGTGAAAGGACAGGGCAAGCTCACGCCCAACGTGGGGAGGCAAGCTGTCCACGGGCCACGGCCCTGGCTGGAAGGAAGACAGGAGGAGGGCTGGCCATGGTGACCAGGTCTGCCACCTGCTTATCTGATGACAAGGATGACTGCAGGTCCTGCCACGGCTTCCCAGTCCCCTGGCAGACGAGGAAGCTGGTCGGGTCCAGGCCAGGCGTGTGTCCACCAAAAGACTGGGAAGGCATGAGCCAGCCCCCAGCCTCCTGCTCACTCTGAGTGTCCTGCGTAGGGAGCAGGGTGTGGCCAACCCCTGCACAGACCCCTCGGGAAAAAAAGCAGCAGCCCTGAGCCAGGAGCCGGGGTCCCACCGAGACCGTCCTAGGGACAGCCACGCCGTCAGGCTAAACGCACCGATGGCCCCTTTGTCATTGGAATCAAGTCAGCTGCTCGCTGAGACTGCCCGCCTGCAGCCCTGGCCGTCCCTGGGACAGAGCAGGGGCTGGTGCGCGCTAGGCAGGTCCAGGCGCAGGGCCCAGCCCGAGCTGCCTTTCTGCCAGCGTGCTCCCTGGCTCCTGTCTGAGGGGACAACGGCCAGGCGGCGAGGCTAGGCACTTCCGCACACAGCTGCTGGCCGCGGGCAGAGCGACAGCTCATCACAGGAACCAGCACTGCAGAGGGGACGGGACACCTGGCGCAGGCAGCTGGGGACCTTCCCAGACGCCGCGGGGCCTGCCAACTCGAGGACAAGCCGCGCTCAGGGGCGTCACGGAGGCAGAGGTGGCACTTGTCCGTCTCTTGGAGGCTCTGGGGGGAGGGCAAGGCGCCGAGGGGCCCCGGAGGAAGAAAGGCCACAGAATGAGGCAGAGCGGGGTCTGGATTCTGGGACCCCTGGGGCCTCCATCTCGAGTGCTTCCTTGTGGTGGAGGCCGCTGTAGCACAGGGACTGACCTGAAGACCCCACAGGGGTCAGGACCCTGTTGGGAACTGGGCACAAACACCAGAGGTGGCTGAGGAATGTGTGCAAGGGCTGGGCTGTTGCTGAGTGGTTAGCGCTTGCCTAGCACACATGAAGCCCTGGCTCGGGGCCCCAGCACCACAGAAAGGAAAAGAAATGCGAGTAGAAAGCACCCACTGCGCTCTAGAAAACCCCGCCACCCAGCACCACCCCAGGCACCAAGGGACTTTTTGAACAAAAACAGACTCAGGCCAAGCTGGGTCTTACCTCCTGGTGAGCGGAGCCTATTTCCAAGCTCCTAGAAAGGTCTATGACTCCAAGTGCAGGGGTGACAGGGACTCCCCAGGGACCAATCCACTCCAAAGGGAGCTAACAGCCAAGGTGCCCCAGGTGCCCCAAGCCAATCAATCCAGGAACCCAGAACCCGGGGCTGCGCTGACCCCAAATGTACAGTGGCAACCATGCTGGAAACCAGGCCTGGGGCAAACGCTCCCTATGAGGCCACCGGGGGCTCTGGGCATGGCCACTGGGCCCCAGGCAGAGAGACACCTCCAGCCAGGGCCTGGGGCCCTGCCACCTGTCCCACCCCAGTCTGCAGAGGAAAGACCACAGGACCCCAAGGAAATGGCAAGAGCCACTGAGAGCAACGGCTACCGCTTCCCACGCATGGGAGCAGCGACCTTCCAGTGTCTGGAGGGAGGAGGAACGGGAGAGCAGGGCAGCGCCGTCTATGGCCTCGGAGGCAGCAGGTCCACTCACGTGGTGTCCAGGGTCCGGTTGATTCTCGCGATCATCCCCAGAGAGGGGTCCACTTTGAGGTACGTGGACGACATCACGCCCACCACCACGATGAGCCAGCTGGAGGGGCTCGCGGGGAACACACCGGTGATGATGCCGTTCTAGACAGACAGGCCAGCGTGAGCAATGTCCCCAGGACCACCACCCCTGCACCTGCGATGGTGGGCAGCCTGGGAGGGGTGTGCAGCCCGGGGCGACCGAGGCCCCCACGCTAGCGGGTCAGGCCCAGCTGCTCCACCCCATCCAGTTTCTTCCCTTCCCTGCAGCCATTTCCCCAGAGTGACCCAGGACACCCGACTCACACTAGCTCACCAGACGGGTTCCCAGGCTCCACCTAGAGTGGCTCATGGCACCTGCTGGGCCACCGTGAAGTCCTACCCCAACCTGCTACTGCCCAGGATGCCCGAGACCCCAGCTGTAAAACCACCCTGTGCTGCTCCCGAGGTGCCCCAGGAGCCCTTGCTCCATGTCTGGAATTTGCTAGAAAATACTCTGGGGCGGGGCGGAAGGGGGCATTGAGGGGAGAAATTCCATGGGAGAAAACTGGCAAAATGCCGATCACTGTTGAAACTAGGAGAGTGGCAGGGTCCCGTCCTCCTCTCACCACGGTGCTGTCTGTCTGGAAACCTCCAGTTAACAGACCTTCTCCGGCTGGGGTGTCACTCAGTGGGTGAGCACGTGCCCAGCAGGCGCAAGGCCCCAGGTTCCGTCCCCAGCACCTCAAGAAAAACTCCCCCTAACACAACTTAATAAGGCACTAGTGTGACTCGGAGACTGAGGACATCACCTCCGGCAAGGTCCGAGGTGCGCTGCACCCCCTGCCAGCACCATGGATCTGCAAAGGCCCACAGGAGGAAGGTGCTAGAATAAAATGCCTCCTCTTCACCAAGTCTGCCCAGCCCCAAAGCCACACTGAGGCCCTGTGTCTGCAGCAGCCCTGGCGGCCCCTGGTATGGACACTGTCCTCTCGTGAAGCACATGAGGGGACTGGCCGCACACCCTCGGTCTGTCCTACGTGGGTTAACCTGCGCCATTCCTGCCGGCTCTCAGCAAGAATCCGTGTGCCACAGTCAGCTGCCCCGACAGGCGGCCCTCCCGCTCCAGGGCACTGGACAGAGCACCACCTGGAGCCAGGGACACCTGAGCGGCAGGCCTGGCTCCGCAGCTCACTGGCCGCCACCTGCTCCAGCTCATGGGCTCTCCCAACAGCCACCCTCGCGGGAGGCAGCCAGGGAACCAAGCCCTGGACGGGGTGGGGGGCAGGCTGCACGCCCCCTGGCTCCCTGCCCTGGCTTGAATGTTTTCAAACATGCGTTGGTTCCTACGGAATTTTTAAATAAACTGAAACTGGGCTGGCAGTGCGGCTCAGTGGCACAGCGCTTGCCTGGCATGCTCGAGGCCCTGGGTTCCATCCGCAGTACCACAAAGCAGAACAAAACAAAAACTGGTGACCAACGAGACACCTACTTAAAAAGGGACAAGCTCCCTCTTCTTCAGATGACTGTCCCTGAGGACACGTGGACTGAACCGGGCTGGGGTCTGCACCGAGGGCTTCAGGGTGAACATTTCATCAGCAAGGCAAGCAACTAAACTCGCTGAAGTTTGGAAACAATCTTTTCCCAACAAAATATACAGGATTCTGCCTCAGAGCAGAGGACAGACGTGGGTCCTAGTCTTGGCTCTGACAGCAGCTCTTAGGTCAGCCACTCGCCTCTGAGCCTGGCTGCCCCACCGTCCTACGGGGAGCCGGTGAGCTCCGCCTGCCGCTCAGAATACCGTCAAGAACTCCACCTGCCCGGATCTCCGCGCAGCGGCTCCTTGAGCCCCGAATCCCACGAATGGGCACAAACGCCAGGCTGACTACCAGTCTGACCCACTGACTCTCCACCGGCATGTGGACAGAAGCTCCCAGGTGTCAAGTGAACGTAAATATCAGAAAACCTTGAATCGGATGAACTTCTTCTTCCAGGAGTGGAGGCCTGAGAGGCAGATTTGTTTAAGGGCTTCATGGCTCAGCCGGAGGTCGATGCCGTCGGGAGTGACGGTGAACTGAAAGGCCACGGCTTGGTGAGCCTCCGCCATCTCTGGAGATTACCTGGCGGAGGGGACAGAGAGCACAGGGGAGCACGTTAGAGACCAGGAAGAGCCTCCACTTCAGGGCAGAGCGCTGACTTCCTTCCTCCCCGCTTAGCGGACTTAACACTTTTCACGAACAGATCCAATTCTGTCCCCACACGTGACACCTCATTGTGTCTGACACTACAGCTACGGCCTCTGCTGAGAGGCCCAAGATGATGGCAGTGTTCCCTCACCCCTGCACCCTGCCCGTTCTGGGGACCCTCGCCCTGCCAGCACTGCAGCCCAGCTGGCAGACACAGAGGCCAATGGCAGCCCAGCGGCCAGCACGGCAGGAACAGGTTCTCTCCCAGCCGGCCCCGCAAGTGGCTGAGAAGAAGGCGAGCGTCCACAAAGCAGGCACGGTGGCCCTGCACCTGGTCTTGCACAGATGCCTTTGCCCCTGTTCAGAGAAAGTACCCAGGTTCCCAGACGGCACTACACAGACTCCAAGGACATCACGCGCACAATCCTCCAGAACACGTGTCACAGGACATAGCTGGGGCTCCTCTGCAGCCTCCCGTGTCCAGCCGTCAGGAAGCACTTGGTCCCACCCCAGCAAGGCCTGCTCCGCTAGCTCCCTGGTGGCCTAAGGAAAAGCCCTCAGAAATCTCTGGTGGGCCAGGTGCAGCGGCGCACACCTGTGATCCCAGTGACTGACTCTGGAGGCTGAGGCAGGAGGATCCCAAGTTCAAGGCCAGCCTAGGCAATTTAGCTAGACACCATCTCAAAATAAAAAGGGCTGGGGATGTGGTTCAGAGGTAGAGACTAGCCCAGCATGCAGAAGGCCCTGGGTTCCATCCGCAGCACCCAAATAAAAAGAGACAGAGTAGGAGAGGGAGGGAACCATGGTCTGTCACCCTCCCTCGCTCCTCTTCTTACACTGCCCACTGAGCACACCCAGAGCATCACCTCTTCCCCTCACGTCCCCAGCAGACCCTGCCTCTTCCTGCTACCCCACTTCTGAGTGGGCACGGCCTCCTGTCTCCTCCCAAGCTGTACACCACAAAGCACTAAACGGATTTTTATTAAAAAATAAAATAAAAGGGGAAAAACCATCAAGAGCCATAGTAAGAGCTATAGTGGGGGGTGTGCCCGCTTTGCTTGGTGACTGCTGGTGCCAGCTGAGCCCGCAGAGACCCGCTGAGGGCCACAAGGAGGACCTATGAAAACCAACAGGTCCCCACCTATGGAGGTCCAGCTGGCTTGGTCTTCAGCCGGTCAGAACATAGAAAAGACCCTGTGCCAGTGAGTGCTCAAGAGGCCTGGACTTGACCATTCAGAAGGAACCTCTGCAGGCAGCCATCAGGGGCCCAGAACCCAGAGAAGCAGAGTAGGCAAGCAGTGATCAAACAAGTGACGCCCGACAGCATTTGGGGTGCAGGGAGGAAACGGGGTGCCGGCCAGGAGTCCCAGGACACCCTGACAACCAGGAGCAGCCCCTCAGGACCAAAGGCTGGTGGCTCAGCTGGGGCCAGTGAGCAAGGACAGGAGGCCGGGGTCACAGGCAAACAGCTGGGTCAAGAGCAAGCAGCTGGGTCAAGGGCAGGCAGCTGGGTTAAGAGCAGGCAGCTGGGGTCAAGGGTGCAGCTCCTACGAGGCAGCCACATTCTCTACTAAGGGCTTCTACAAGGGGCGCCTGCTCCCATTTCTGCTCCGGAAACCCCCATCACCATGAAAGTAAGGAAGCCGAGGGGGAGGTGAGGCCAACAACACTGAGGCCATCCTGCGCAGCGGCGGGCAGGTGGGCCTGGCCCTGCGTGGTGGCAGTGGGCGGGAGGAGGACCCACCAGGCTGGCTTCCAGGCACCTGGGCAGGACATGCTGAGGGGACGCCCCTCGGGGCCTTGGCTCCAGCCACAGCTTGGCCGTCTCTTCCCAGCCAGGGACGAGTCTCAGTGTGGAGAGGCCACGGGCTGGGAGCCGAGAAATCTGGCCAGGGGCAGCCAGGTAGCAATCCCAGGACGCAGATGGATCTGACAAGAGTGAGGCAGGGGCTTGGCTGGAGGCCCCTCCGAGCCCTGCTCTGATCTGGAAGCACAAGCTGGCAAGGTGGCACTGCACCTGGCTTAACTTCAGCTTGGAGCGACCTGCGTGGCCTCTGACAAAGCTGACGTGCCACGCAGCAGGAGGACGCTGGCTCTCGCGGCCTGGCCAACTGTGGAGCCACAGGGTTTACTTTTTCTTGGGTGATATGGGGATTGAGCCAGGGGTGCTCTGCCACTGAGCTGCATCCCCAGCCCTCTCGTCTTGTTTGGGGACAGGGTCTGGTTCAGTTGCCCAGGTTGGCCTTGAACTTGCCACCCACCTGCCTCAACGCCCACCCGCCAGTCGCTGGGATCCCAGGTGTGCGCCACCATGCCCATTTCCATGTGCAAATTTAACGAGTGCAAGCCCCGCCCTCCACCCCTTCAACATCCCCTGCTTAAAGTCATTTGTGATGGTCACGCTGCCTCTGGTGGCCGCCAGGGAGAGCACGCGAAAACCACGGTGGATGGGGTGCAAGGGACAGAGCCCCAGCTGGCCAGGCTGTGGAGAGGCAGTGCCCTCCCACTTGCTGGCAGGAAGGCAGAGGAGCAGCCAACCCCTCAGAGGTGGCGCGCAGAGCAGCACGTGACCTGGCACGCCACCTGGCCTCCAGGCTCATGGCCGCCCGCGAGGCCCTGGGTTCCATGGGCAGCACCGCAAAACAACCAAGACACAAGAAGCTGGCAGTGAGAGCCCCCAGCACGTCATCACGACAGAGGAAGAGGGGACACAGCCCAGGGACTCCCACCAGGGAATGGCAGACAGCCTGGCACGTCCCCGGCATGGGTCGCCAGGCCAGAGCAACGAAGGGCTGACAGGCCCCAGCACTGAGGTGAGTGAGAAGCCAGTCTCAAAAGGACAGTGGTGGCTGTCCCCTGGACAGGATGCGTCCAAACGGGTGAGGCTCCAGAGACAGAGGCGGGCCTGGGGCTGCCAGGGGCTGGGGCAGGCGGGGACAGGGACAGTGGCTGGAGAGGAGAGGGTGCCTTTTCAGGGTGATGACAAAGTTCCAGAGTCGACTGTGGTCATGGTGGCAACTGGCGTGGCCCTACGGAAGCAGGTGCCTCGGGAGGGACCGTGGGTCACGAGTCACTCAATACAGCTGCCTGGGCTCAACGCCCGCACACCTCCACCTCCTGACCTCCAGTGCAGCTGGGGCTGGGGCGCCTACGGCGGTGCCCGTTCACACCAGGAACCCGCGCACAGCACCAAGGCACCGGCTTCCGTCCCAGCTGTCCTCCGGTCCTGTGTTACTTTTCACCCTCCTGCCTCCCGTCGACTCCTACTAAAGTGCTGATGAATGCCACCGTCCGGGATCCGGGTGGGGTGGATGGCGTGGGCCAGTGAAGGTGGCCACGGCGGCGAGCAGGTCCTCTGCACTCTGAGATTGTCCCTGATGGCTTCCTCGAACGCGCGAGGGAAGGAAAGCAGCAGCCACTGCGGCCGGCCAGCCCCTCCCGGGTGCTCTGAGCGGCTGTGGGTGCCCGCCTCCCGGGAGGGCAGCAGGCATCTCGCACCAGCCTTGCTGCACAGGGGACAATACGGGGACAGCGGGGAGGGATGCAGACCCACACGAGCCCGAGGGGTAACACGAGAGCGGAGCGAGCGAAGAGGCAGCTGCCCACCGCAAGCAAACGCTGTCCATCCCCATCACAAGCAGCCCAGGCACTGCATGGGAGCAGGGAGAGGAGTCTGGCCTCCGGGCCCAGCCCCGAACACCCCTTTCCTCTTCCAGGGCCTCACCCCAACCCCAGGGGACTCTACCTGCCACCTGCAGTTCCTATTTTCATCCAGGTGGGTGTGCACACAGCTTGGCAGCCATGTCACCTCCAAGTGGCCCAGACCCGGTAGCCACAGCGACGCGTGACACAGCTTTGCAAAGCCAAAGGGACCGCCCCAGGCTCTGGGTCCAGCCCCTCCCTCACTGCCAACACGGGGCCAGAGGGTGCCTCAAGTCTCTAAAACTGAGGGGCTTCTTCCTCAAGCAGAAACACACAGGAAGGGAACCCCATAAAGCCATGCACCCGCTCCTCCGGCCTCCCCAGGCCCTCAAGGGCACAGGGCTCCCTGCTGGGAGAGTGTAGGGTAGCAGGGTGGTTTCCAGCTCTGGGGCATCGCTGCCAACAGAAAGCCAACCTGCCCCCTAGCCGGCTCGCTCTCAAACACTGAGAGCAAACAGGATCCTCAAAGCAAAGGGATCAGCAGCTCCCAAGTGCTGGTCTGTGTCCAGGTGCTGGTCTGCAGACCCGCCGCCACCGAGGAGAGTCACCCCACACAGACCATGCCAGGTGAGGCAGCTGCTGGGTACGGGGCTCGGACTAGCTAGGAGGGGGCAGAACCAGACACAGGAAGGAGGGGTGGGACGAAGCAGGAGAAAGAAAGTCACTGGCAGAGGCAAGGACCTCAGGGAGGATCCCCAAGGGCCCTGGACGGCCCTGGACCCTACAGCAGTCCTGACTGTCCTGAATGCTCCACGCCACTGTAAACACAGCAGGACAGAGAACTCCTCCGTGGTGCTCCTGGAGCTGTGGACGGGGAATCCCAGGTGACACCGGGCTCAACACCCACGCGTTCCCCAACACTGGGCTTACCTTCCCAGCGCACGCTGAGTGTGCCGGGCTGCCCGCCACCCTGTGTGTATGCCCTGGCACACACTCACGTCCCTGCAGACTGCTTCTGTCCTGCAGGTGCCTCTGGGTCTATCCACACAGCTCTGGTCCTACTGCCCCATGCCCAGGGCTGGCAGAATCCAGAGTGTGCCATGTCCCTCCCTGGGGGCTGTTTTCACTTTTTAGCTGTCACAAGGAGCCAGCAAGTGACCTTGCGTGTGGTGGAGCATTATCATCATTTAAGGGGGTGGGTTCAGAAAAAGTGGTGGCGGGCACCCCCAGCAACCCATCCTGCTGCCCCACCTGCTGTGCCCAGGGTCCAGTATCCCGTGACTAGATCGCCACCTTCAGCGCCTCACTGAAGCCAGGCCCACCGCACATAGGACGGACTACCGGTGCTCCCCAGCCGAGCCCTCCCAGGCAGCTGGCTTACCGAGCCTGGGCCACAGGTCAGCGGAGGAGGCAGCCACCCTGCCTGTCCCACGCTGCCTCCCTCTCCCGTCTGCAGTGCGCGCCTTTCTCCCAGCTTCAAGGCCTGGGGACAGGTCGTCCCTGTCTGACCTGCCTACAGGTCCCTCCCCTCCCCGCCTCCGGCCACCTTTCAGCAAAGGCAGGAGGCCAGGGCACCCGCGTGCTCCCCTCCCTGGAGTCCCAGGCACACCCTGCCCAGGCTGGCACTGTGGCCATGGCCCTGTGTCAGTGCAGCAAAACGGAAGGGCCCTTGGGGACAGCGGCCTAGCCGCTCCCGCAGGCAGGCCGGCTGTGTCTGGATGCTGGCCACCTATGCTGGCCGGCCCTCCTCTTGTCCCTCCAGCGCCTGAGGCTGTAGCTCCTTGGAGACACTGCAGGACGCTCTCACACCACCTCCCGGCAGCGGTGGGCTCTGCCATGCCCAGTGCGGTGTGCCTCCAACACCAGCCCCACTTCCTGGGGCACACAGGGACCCAGAGGAGTGGCCCACCCCCACTTCCTCCTTCTTCCTGGCTGAGGTCACCAGGTGCAGAGATGGGGCTGGCCCTCACCAGGGCTTCTGTGGTGCTGGACCCTCCTCCGGGGCCCACGACTCCAGGAGCCAGCACGATGTTCCAGGGGCATCTCACAGACTGAAAGTCCACCCGCCCCTCCAGCAGGCCTCTGCCCTCCCCAGGCCTTTCTCCCACGTGGCCTGCAGCCCTGCCTGCCTCGCCAAGCACGCGCCCACCAGACCTGCCCTGCCCCCTCCTCCAGGCACCAGATCCTGCTGCGGCAGGGAGGCACGCTGGCCCACCAGTGCCCCACACCCCAGCCTATCCCCGCCTGGCACAGCCTGGGTCCAGCCTCTAAAGCCCCCTTCCCCCAGGATTTCCCAGGAGTCCTGCTCAACTGGCTGTCCGCATCACCCCTGGGGATAGCCCATGTGCAGTCCCCGGTTCTGAGAGAGGTGGTGTCCCCAGGGACAAGGTTTCAGTGCGACCAGAGGATCCAGGGCACCACAGGGTGTGCACCTGCACCCAAGTTCAAGGATGGCTTCGGGCGAGAACAAATAAACACTGGAAATGAAAACTGAAAAGAAACAACAGGCAGACGGCGGGCCAGGGCCCGACCTCCGGCTGCCCTTCACTTGTGCCCTGGAATCATTAAGCAACCGCTGGAGAAATACTCCAGCCTTTGGACCAGAATTCCACAGAGGAGCAGAGCAACAGCGGGCGCGCCCTCCGGGCAAACAGGCTGGCTGCTCCTCCCCAGAAGCAGGTCTGGCCAGGTGGCACAGGAATGGCCCTCCAGGGACGGTTCCTGACACAAGGCCACTTCTTGCCCTGTGCCCTCCAACTGGCTCAGGGTGAGAAAACCACCGTGGCTGCCGCGACAGCGACCCCAGCTCCCGGGGACGTTCAGGACAACAGGCCGCCGGGCCGGCACCGTGGGGCTGCAGCCTGCTTGTGTTCACCGCAGGGACAGAACCACTTCTGAGAAGCAGGCGACGCCCGGGCGGCCCTCAGTGGACACGCGCCCCGGGCGGCTGCGTGGAGTGCCCCACCTGAGCAGCAGCACACACGGCCTTGCCTGGAACCCACCTGGGCGCCCACCCTCCCCCAGGCCCTCTGTGCCCCACGGCGGCCGGCAAAGGAGAGAGACGCAGGCGAGGTCTACACGGACGCTTAAGCGCCTTACGGTAATCCGCTCTCAGCGCCACCCGGACGCAAAGACAGGCGCTGGCCTGAGCACCACGACCTACTTAGCACGATTTTAAAAATTCTCGCCTCCAGCCCAGAGTTCACGGCCCCCGTATTCCCCGCACGCCCCACGCTCGGCTCTCTGGTCACCTCTGCCTCGCCAGGCCCCGCCATGGCCCTCCTCCTGCTGCGCCCCCTCTCCACAGCCAGGAACAAGGCCTGGCCACCCTGAACCCACATGCCCGACGTGTAAGAGCCCTGCAAGGCACACGGCAGGTTTTCCTGCCCTCGCTGGTGAGCTAGGCGTGAGTCTGATCTCCCAAAATAGGCCAGTGGCTCCTCAGAACACCCTCCTCGCTCGGCGAACCAAGCCACGAGGACCCGAGGACACGCCTGCTCCAGGCCAGCAGCAGCCTCCCTTCTGGCGTCCGCACCGGCTGCCTGCCTGAGCCTCGGCCGGCACGACGCTGGGTACTTTGCTATTAGAACGTGGTCACTGGTTCCTTTCTCCATGTTGATTCCTCTCCACCAAAGACCTCTCCCCTCAGAAGCCAAGGCTGGGAGTCCTGGCACTGGCCACGTGGGCACCGGCCCTTCACAAGCCAGGTCCCCCGCCTCCAGGAGCAGACCTGGTCCTCTCAGAGTGGCCGCTGCTCTCCCTGAAGATCCCGGTGGAAAGGAGGGGAAGGGTCAGCACGAGGCAGCGTGTGGAAATGGCCTGGGTCCATAAATCAAACAATAAACTTGCTACAGGACAACAGGCTTCCAAGAAAACGGTCTTTACAGCAACCGAATTATGTAAATAAATTCCGTGCTGGCGGAAGTGTTTCAACATAGCCTGGCAGTCAACAGACAGTGCAGACAGGTAAGTGGGTGGGGAGGTAGAGGGAAAAACAGGTAGGAAGGGGGATTTTTTTGTGCTTTTAATAATAAGGATGCAATGGCACACACCTATAATCCCAGCCACTGGAAGGCTGACAAGAACTGTAAGTTCGAGGCCAGCCTCCACAAAATGGTGAGACTCTGTCTCAAAATTTTTTAGATATTTTAAAGTGGGGACTGGGGATTTAATTCAGTGGTAGACTGCTTGCCTAGTATGCGTGAGGCCCTGGGTTCAGTCCCCAGGACTGGAAAAAAAAAAAAGGACCGGAAAGTTCCTTTTACCAACTGCCTGGTGTATGCTGGACGCTGGCATATTTTTTATTAGTGCATCTGATCGGCAACAGCTCCCTAGAACCCTAGGGAGGTTACTACTGCCACCCACATAATGGAAAATTCTGAGGCTTAGATGTCAGAAATGTGCCCAGTGTCACAGCCAGCCCACGGCGGAGCAGAGAATCACCTCCAACGGGCACGTTCTTACCTACCAAGGTCAAGAGGTGGATGCTACGCAAGGCCTACTTAAGATTCCTGAAGTTACAACACACACAGAATTAGGTCACCCCTGTAACCAAAACGAGGCATCACAGATGCCAGTAAAACTACAGTGACTACAGACACCTCTGGTGCCAGCTCTCAGGCTATCCGTGTTCCGAGGCCTTCCCGCTAGAATTGCATAATCCCAGGCACATGGGAGCGGGCTCTACCCTTGACCAAAAGCCAGTCGCCAGCCACCTACCTCAGCTAGCAGTGGACAGCATGCTAGGTGTCACCCAGGAAAGGTCAGCCGCAGGCGGTGGCCAGGCCAGGCTCCAGGGAAAGGCTTGCCTCCCTCCCAGGGAGGAAGCGGAGGTGAGATGACACGCAGGCCTTGCCTGGAAAGACTGGAGTAGGTGCCGCAGGTGGGTCTGTGGTGAAACGGAGGCAGTTACCTGGGCATGTCCTCCGCACGGAGCAGCTGGCCACCACCCGGGGCTCTGCTGCAGTGGACAAAGCTAGCTCCAGCCTGCAGCCCAAGCCCCAACCTGGAGAAAGCATGCCAGCCATGACTTCCCTGGGGCACTTCAGGCTGGCCTCTTCACTGCTACCCAAAGACCTCCATGAAGAGGACCAGGAATGTTCTGGAAAGCCAACACCTGCCCAGGGCTTTCCCCAGAACTGGCCTGCCTGTGCAGCAAGGCTCGTGCCTCTTCTGAAGTTAGGTGCAGGGGAACCAGCAATGATGAGAAAAAATTAAGCCCCAGCTCCTGCCCACTGGTGCGGGTGGGCACGTCCTCTGCATGCCCAGGCATGTCCTTCCTCACACGTCGGTGGGCACGCCCTCTGCATGCCCAGGCATGTCCTTCCTCGCACGACGTGCATCTCTGTGACCGTGCCCTTGTACTTCTCGAGTAAATAAGCGCATGCACCAACAAAAACACCGTTCCCCAAATCTGACGGATGTCCCTGAGGGACAAGGATTGAGACTCAAAACTCACTTGATGTTTTTGAGTGGGTCTCAGGCACAAGAGGTGAAAAATGTCCCACTCTGTTTTCCGTCGCTATAACAGAATACCTGAGACTGCGGAATTTACATACAGGCTTATCGAGCTCACGTTTCTGGAGGCTGGGGAATTTGTCATGGATGATGGTGGATGGCATCACATGGGGAGGGGTTGTGAGAGTGGTAGGTGGGCGCAGGTAGAAAGGAGGGAAGGGACCAAGGAGCCGACCCCCTTTATAACAATCTGCTCTCATGAGAATTAATCCAGTCCAATAAGAGAGGCTAACATGCTCTTGAAGGCCCCACATCCAAAGCTACACTGACCACATTTCCACCTGAGTTTTGGTGGGGACAAGCCACGTCCAAACCACACCAAGGAACTTCCATTGCAAAAGTTTCATGACTGAGCATTCAACATTTGCATCATTTAAAGTGACCATACAGTGAATTTCCTGCAGTGATGTGTGCCACAGAAAACCCTTCACATTTATAGGGCCAATAGGATGGGTCCATTGCCTTGAGAAGAGACAGAATCATCACTTTTCGTCAACAGCTCTTGGAAACAACACAGCTCCCACCCACCCAAGTACTGTAGAAAGAAGGCCAACTCAACTTCAGGCCTCATCAAGAGGACACACCTCAACAGGAAACGGTCAATCAAATAAATACACAGAGGTGTGATCTTAGCCAAAAAGAAGGAGGAAAGCCACGTAGGACCACAATTCTAACATCCAGTCAGATGCAGCGGCCACACCTGTGATCCCACAGACTTGGGAGGCTGAGGAAGGAGGATCACAAGTTCAAGGTCAGCCTCAGCAACCATGCAAAGCTGTGTCAAGATTAAAAATTTAAAAAGGGCTGAGGATGCAGCTCAGTGGTCGAGTGCCCCTGGGTCCAACCCCCAGTACCAAAAAAAAGAGAGCCAGAGAGAGCCCAAAGCCACAAGGATGATTTCCTACACATGTGCCTCGCTTTTGCACCCAAGGTGTAACTGTGTGCAGAGCACAGTGGTATCCATAACACCACCAGCAGATCCGACACTGATCGCCAGAACCTGTATTTATGGAGGCTCCAATAAACTGGGCAGAGATGCCCAATAAGACCACCCCAGGTTGAAAGTCGGCAAGTAGAACAAGTGTGGAATCCCGGCCTGCTGCTCCACAACACAGTGCTCTGCAAAGCCCCAGCTCTTCCTCCTGTGATAGCTAGGCTGCCTGGAGCTGTGGCTCGCTGCCACTGCCCAGGATCGCAAGCATCATACCACCTATCACTAGCCTGGGAGGAGATTCAAGTTCGAACGCCAAGTGCAGCTCCTACTGAACATGTATCGTTTTCACACCGTCATAAAGTATGGTCGTGGTCAAGTTGGTTCTACCAGAATTGCACACGCTCAAAACTCTTTCCACGTCTGATCTCTCCTTGAAGCCTCTCCGAACTCCCGTGAGGTGGGACGGCAGGGGCAGAACCACCATCCTGCAGATGACTGAATGAAAACCCTTAAATGCTCATTCTAACCCTTAAATGCCAGGCGTGTGTTGGGGTGTCCCTCTGACTGCCCAGTGATCTGGGGAGCTGTGTAGAAAAGGGAGGGACACACAGATCTGGGTGGGAGCTCCAGCCCTTCCACGTCCTTGGATACAGGATCTTGCACAAATGTCATCTGTTCTCAGACACTGTCCTGGGCACACGCGGTGGGCCCAGCACCCATCACACAGAAATGGCAGAACAGCGCTCACCCGCACGTGTTAAATCTTCAACACAATAACGCGCTGAGCACCTTTCCGGCAGGAGCCTGGGGCTGCCCACGGCCCTCCCTGACCTGCATGCTGCTACGCTCCCCAGCGCGGCCAATCTCAATGCCACACTTGATGCCACAGCCTCTTTTCTCACTTGGACACTCAGCTTCCAGCAACGAGTTGGTTTCTTTCAGCAGACCTCAATGGTCCCCAATTCACAGAAGGGGTGCATGGTAAGGAGGAGAAAATGCAAACCCCTGGTAGTGGAACTCTTTCAGGACACTAAAGAAGCTGACACTTGGGAAATTAGAGGTGAATCTTTACATGAAAGAATAATAATTTCATAACAAATCAAAGTTTGAGTTACAGCATGTGACAATGTCTTAACATTCAAGTTACTTGGTGTTTGCCTTTACTACATGTGTTGCCTTTTTAATTTGGGGTAAGGGATTATAAAGAGAGGGAATGGCCCCATGTCCCCATCCTCATGGTGCTTATGGCCCAGAACGTCTGCCTAAGGCAAGTGCCCAAGAACCCCAGGACCCCAGAGGAAGCCGGCCCTGGTGGAGGCAGAGGGTCACTGCCTCAGTGTGGGGCAGGAGCAGGGCTGCTGGTCTCAGGTCCAAGAGTCCTGACCACATGAAGGAAGGTCCACTGAGAGCAGGGCCCGGCCACTCCCTCCACTCCCTGCTTCCCTCTCAGGAACTTCCGGGGTGCGAACAGAACTCACAGTGCCCCCAAAGGATCCCCGTGATGTTGGGAGGTTGCAACCCCCTGGATGACAGAGGGAGCCGCAACACCTGCAGGTCTGCCTTGGGTCATGGAAAGTGAGGACAGCAGGCTTTGGAGTCAGGTAGGAAGCAGGAGGAGCAGACTAGAGTCCCAACCACAGGTGGGGGATTAGGGGACGACTCTCCAGGAATGGGTGCCACAAACCCCTAGCCTGGCAAGTATGTCCCATTCCTCTCCTTGTTACCTAAGCAGCTCCCTGTCCAGTGATTCTCAGCAACAGAGCAGTAGCCACCAATGTCCCACCCTGCCAAGGTGGCCATCGCCCCAGTGAGGGGGCACTTGGGTCAGCAGCAGAGTCTCTTTCATTATTAACTTTCAAAAACATTCCTGGAAGTCAGCACAACCCACACAAAAAGAAAGGCAAAGGTGGACCTTTCTCAGAACCAGGCCTGCCACGTTACCCAAACAGGGCACGTGGGCCTCAGCCTGTGGGAACCCAGTGTCCACTCAATATTTGCACAGGGTTAAAGTTGAAGGTTACAAACAGCAACAAATATTTGAAATAAACATGTAGAACATATTCCTTACTTGTATTAGGTAATAGATATTTTTCAAACAAACCAGTCTGGACAATTTCTGTATCGAAGAAATTAGTAACGGTAGCGGAGTGCACTGAGGAGGCTACTGGCACTCTGTTCCCATTTGTGCCTTTTTAACTGTGCACCATGTGGCTGCACTGCTCATTTTTAAAACAAAAAAAGGCCCTGCAAGAAAAGATCAAAACTGGCATAGGCAGCCTAAGACGGCTGAGACCCGAGGCCTGGTTCAAGCTCAGAGAATCTTGTTCTCTTCTAAGCCTCGTGCATGCTAAGCACGTGCTCTACACCCCGCTCCACCCCCTCCTTTCTTTTCTTTCTTTTTTGAGGGGATGGGGGGTCTGGCTCTGTTGCCCAGGCTGGTCATGAATCCTGGGCTCAAGCGATCCTCCCACCTCAGCCTCCGGAGTAGCTGGGCCTGGAGGCGCTGCACTTAAAGACCCTTCACCTTGGAACCACCATTTTATTCTTAAAAGCACCAATTCTTCCGGGAAGTTCAGGCTTCTACCAGCCACAGAACTCTGGCCTGCCAATAATAACCATGCACAGTGACTAAACATTTTTCCAACGAAAGCAAAAAATGCAAACGATCAAAGTGCAGAAGCGGCCCCGGGCCTGAGCGGGTACGTCTCTGCCTCCCACAGGCGCCACCTTCCCACCGCCCTTAGATTCCTGCAACTTGCTCACTACAGCGCCTGGAGCGCGTCCTCGGAAGGGCACCGCCAGCAACTGCGGCTTCCGCGCCCCGCCCCTTCCCCCACCCCCGGGCGGGCGTCACGTGACGACTGAGAAAAGTAGGGGAAAGGTTAGCCGGAGCCCCGCCCCCGGACTGGCGCGTCCCGGCGCTCAGATCCTGTTCCACCGGCCATGCCCACCGAGACCTTCCGGAGCGAGCAGGCGTGCGTTGCCGCTGCCACCCAGCGACAGCAGGCCAAACGCAATGCACCTCTCCGTGGGAAGGCCGAGCCCTGCAGTGTTCAGCCTCTGGATAGTTTCGAGCTCCGTTTGTCAGATAGCAGATGCCGCATCCAGCAAACCAGCAGCCTGGCACTGTGCCCACCCAAGCCGAGAGCGCGTCTGAAAGGGGTTCACTGCGAAGCCCAAGTAAAATTTAACAGTGTTTTTATGAATGAGCACGCAGGGGGCCAGGGTTGGGAAAGCGCGGGTGGCGCCCCAAGACTCCCCGGAGACCCAGTCCTGACCCCTGGGTGACCACTGCGAGCCAAGCACGCAGCAGCAGCGGAAGGAACGCTGGTTTAATTCCCTTCATCTCCAGGTTAGGTGGCTTGTTTTCACTACAAACTCGAAAGACTATTTTGGCCTGTGTATGATGCCACTTTTAATACAAAGTATGTGCACGCCTAAAACCTGGCCCTATTTGATTCCAGCGTCTGTAAGACGGAGTTCAAGTGCAAAATCAAGTCCAGCAATGCTGTGTAGGAAGCAAACAGCAATTTACATGTGAAAAAGAGCCCAATGACTCTTGGTACTGGGGCAACATCAACCCAAAGAGCCAACTGAATACTGATGGTGCCCAGGCCGACGTACCCTGGCCTCCACCACAGAGCTGTCACCAGCTCCGCAGTCCGCACGTTTCTGACTTCCTTACTCGGCCAGCTGGATCTTCCATAATTTGGAAAGGAGAATGTTGCTGGCACAAATGGAAGCCCAGTGCTATTCAGCCGTTGTGTATTCACTTAGCTTGTGGTTTTGACGGAAATAAACATGCTTGAATATCTGGAAGGACCAGAAACCAAACTCCCGTGGAAGAAAATAGTGTAACAAAATACACGTTTCAAAAGGTGAAACTCATTTTCATTTTGTTTGGTAACTTAACAAAGTTACTAGTTTCCTATTAAAATCTGCCCTTGAATATTTTATTTTTTGCAGTAGAGAGGAACCGAAAACCTGTCTGGAGCTGGGAATATTAAGTTTGTTCTGTATTTAACCTCGTAATTACTTGTAATGTTTAACTCTTGTAATGAAAAAAAAAAAAAAAAAAAATCGGCCCTCCTCTCCGTTTCCCTCGGCTTTAACGAAAGCCAGGCACCGATTTACATCATAAAGCCGCTGACCCACGGCCTTCCCTAACAAAACGAAAGGAACCGGCTGCTGGCTGGCCGCGACCGTGGTGCGGAGCTGGGGGCTGCTCTGAGGGCCGGATCGCGCCGTCGGGCTCGCGGGCCAAGTCGCCGAGGCCTGGTCACGTGTCGCCCCCCACCCTCCCAGGCCGGCCGCCTCCAGGCCTGGCACGACCTTGGGCAACCTCTCCGTACCCACCTGCCCTTGACCCAGCAACGCACAGCAGAGGTGCGCTCAGAAGTCGGAGCCCGGCCCAGCGAACCCCATCCCGCTCACCCGGGCGCTTGCACTGCGCCGGGAGTCCCTGCGCCAAGGGCGTGTCCCGACGGCTGTACTGCCCCGGGCGGGGGTAGGCGCCGGGAGAGGGGCTGCGGGGTAGAACGCGGGGAGGGGGTGGAGGCAAGCCGCCGAGTGTCCTGACCGAGCATCCTTCCCGCTGCCGCACTCTACCTGCCCGCCGACCGACCGACCCCATGGACCCCAGACCCAATTCTTTCGCCGAGTGGGAAAGGGGACAGGAATTGGTGGCCCCACCTGCCCCGGATCGGAGGCATCCCGCCAAGTCCCGAGAGCAGAGCATCCCTCCCTCTGCCACTCCAGCCCAAGCCGCGGCAGACCGGCCTTCGCGCGGGCCCCAGACCCAAACCAATCGCCGCCGGAGACACAGAGCGACGGCAGACACGGGCCAGCAACGCTACTGGCCCCGGGCCGGAGCTGTCCCGCCAAGTGCCGGGGGCCGAGCATCCCCGCCGGGCGGACCCCAGACCGCAGCCATTGCGCAGGGTGGGGGCCCAGCTGCGCCGGGGTCGGAGCGCTGCGCGAGCCCCGCCGTCCGAGGACAGTGCTGGGGTTCACCGGCGTCCGCCCGGCGGCGGCCCCGCGCCCGGGTCCCGGCAGCCCTCGCGCCGGCAGCCCTCCCCGCGCGCGCCCGCGTCCGGGCCTTACCGAGTCGGCGGACAGCGGCGCGGCGGCGGCGGAATGAGCGAGCGGCGAGCGGGCGCCGGGGGCGGAGGGCCGCGGGCGAGGCAGATCGCTCCGACGCCGGCTGCCGCCGATTGGCTGAGGCTGCCCCGCTGCGGCGCGGGCGGGCAGGCGGCTCGGGGCGCGCGGCGGGCCGGGGGCGGGGCCGGGGCGGGGCGGCGGGCCGGGGCGGGGCGCCGAGGGGAGGGGGCGGTGAGGAAACTGAGGCTCGCGCGTGCACGCCACCGCAGCCTCTGACAGGACCGGTCCGGGACGGGACTCCTCGCCTCGCCGGCCTCAGTTTCCTCCTCTGCAAGGTGGGCGGCTCGTTAGGGCCGTGCACATGAAAGCGCTTAGCGCGGTGCCTGGCTTATTACCCCCGCGGTTTATAGGCATTGCCCCGGGGTCCTCACGGCACCCCTGCGGGGCTGATGCTGTTTAACCCCCACTCCTTTTCAGAGACGAGGAGTCAGGACAGAATAAGGATGACTAACTTGCCCAGGATGACACGGCTGGAAATGAGAAGTGAGCCCACGCCCCAAATCGGACCTCTCCCCTGGGGCCAGCACGCTAATGGGCTCCTCCTCATCCACTGGGCCAAAAATGCCTCTCTGGCGGGGCTTGGGGAGATCTGGGGAAACAATTCGGGGCTAGGGGTGAAGCTCAGTGGAAGAGCGCGTGCTCAGCATGTGCGAGGCCTTGAGTTCCATCCACATCAAATAAACATAATTATTACTATTCCAGCGTCAAGAACACAATAGATGCCAGGAGCGAGTAACGAGCTGAGTGCAGAGTGACCCCTCCGGAGAGGGGCCGGGCGTCTAGCTGATGCCAAGCTTCTAGGGTTAGGGGGAAGGGAGCAGAGCGGACAGCCAGGAGGGGGCAGAGCGGACACCCGCCGGGTGAGCCACCTCCCCCGGCTCCTCCTGCTCCTGGGCTCGGGCTGCGGGCTCTACGTACAGCAGCTGCTCCATAAATGCACTGGTTTTATGAACAAAGACCTGGCCCTCTCAGAGGTCCATCGCTCCTGGTAACGGAAGCGCGTTTGCCTCCATCTTCCTTTGCGGCCGCAACGCTGAAGGGTTTAGAAGAGAAAATGAAAGTTCTGGGTTGAGCCCTCCCGCAGCACCGCCCCCCGCCGCAGCTAACTGTTGCTGCGTATTCCGGGGCTCATTGTTTCAGGCGAAGGGACGGCGGTACGTTGGTCACGGTTGTTTTCACTTCGCTTATGTCGTGGACATAGTTCTCTGAGGGGACACATGGGCGACCTGCTTCTTTTACCGGCCGTGCAGTATTTATTTAGACCATCTGCTGTGGTGCATTCGACCGGCTTCCAAAGGACATTTAGTGGCCTCCCGCTTCACCATTGCAAATACAAGTAAAACCTCCGCAGCCGTTGGCGTCCATCTCTGAGCGCCTGGTTCTCCTGGAGAACCGATCCCTAGAAGTGAGACCTCAGGGTGCCACTTGCCCATCTGTCTCCTAACATCCACTCCTCCATCCGCGCGTGGGAGTGGACCTCGACTCCAGTGATCGATCCTTTGAATCTTTGCCAATCCTAAAAGAGGAAAAGAACGGGGAAAATCTCTCCTTGTTTTAATTTGCATTTCTTTGAGACTTGAACGTTTCCTCCCCGGCTGGTTCTTGCCTGGCCCCTGACTATTTCTGCGCCCCCAAAGGCAGGTGGTCTGGGCCAGGGCACAACTGCATCTGCCCTCCTCGCCTCGCCGCTCCCTACTCGTAAGCCTTTGCAGCTTGCGCCATGAAAGCTGGACTGTGCCGCTCACCTCAAATGCCCTTCCGTCCTGTCCCTGGAACCCCAGCGCTGGCAGGTCCCCGCCCCAAGGTCACTTCCTCCCTCACTCAGTGCTCTGTTGCGCGCCCCGCTCGGATTGGCCCTGTGCCCTGTCTGTTGCGAAGGCTCTGCGTCCTTGACGGTGCGCCCCTCCCGGCGCGCCGCCTCGGTGCCACCCGCAGGCGAGGCGAGGCTGGAGCGGGCGCAGGGACGCAGTCCGTGGGAGCGCGGCGGCGCCGCGTTCACCTGTCAAGGCCTGGAGGCGCGGTCCCGAGTCGGGCCCGCAGCGCAGGCCTCCTTCTGCTCCCGCGGTCCACACCGGCTCTGCTCTCCGCAGACTGCAGCACCGGGGACGGCTATTAATAAAGAGCCAGTGAACCAGGACCCTGGGGAGTGCCAGTCTTCATCCTGAGTTCCCTGGGGACCAAAAATGTTCCAGAAACTAAAAATCTTTCTCAAGCTCTGTTGGGCATTTTTTGTTTTTTGAACTCTTTCCTGGTTTTAATCAAATATTGCGCCTACTGTGAAAACTTTTTATTAAGAATAAGGAAACTTAAAAGAAGCACGCAATATTTTTATCACCAAGATTTTTCTTTTAAAAGTGTCTTTTTATGAAAAACTTCAAGCCTTTAAAAATTAAGGAGAATAGTGTAATAAAGATCTATACAACCAAAACTCAGGTTCAGCAGTTATCCATCCAGGGCTGAGAGTATATGCCTATGTTCCCATCCTCTTATTAAAATAATTTTTTTGTTGTTGTAGGTGGACACAATACCTTTCTTTTATTTTATTCTTATGTGGTGCTGAGGATTGAACCCAGTGCCTCACTGTGCTAGGCCACCTCTCTACCACTGAGCCACGACTCCTGCCCACTTCCACTCTTTCATATTATTTTGAACCTGGGGTCTTACTGTGTTTCTCAAACTGTCCTGGAGCTCCTGGGCTCAAGCAATCCTCCTGCCTCAGCCTCCAAGCTGCTGAGACTATAGGTGCTTGCCAATACACCCAGTTTCCCACTGATTATTTTAAAACAAATCCAGAAATCCTATTGTTTTGTTATTAATTCTTGAATATGAATCTCTAAAGAATAAGGGGTTTCTTTTTTTTTGGGGGGGGGTGTTTGATGTGCTTCTGTGTTCGGTTTTGTTTGTTGATCTCTTTTATGACCCAGGATAGGGGCAGCCTAGGCAAGTACCAAGTGCTCTACCACTGAGCTAAACAAGCCAAGTATTCTTTTTTAAAGCGAGTGCAATGCTAGTGCCCCGCCTAAAATAGCTGCTAGGAAACTGCTGGCCTGCAAGGAGCAAGCTCAGCCCAGGCTCCCCAGGCCTCCAGTGCTGCTGGCAGCTTCTAATCCCAGAGTCAGGTTTTTTGGAAATCAACTCCCAGGTCCCATAAGAAACAATGTTGTAATCTCATAGTGCTGCCCTCCCCACTTCCCCCAAACCTGAGTCCCCCTGAACTTGAACCTTGGTTTTGAGTACATAGTGGCAGTTCCACGTCAGGAAATGTTTGCTCAGCCAGCATCACCAGGGGCCCGTGAGGACAAAGCCGGTGATGCAAGGCAGGGCAGAGGATGGCCACAGGCACTCTGACAACAAAATGCGTTCCTAACCCGGAAGGCCCACCCTGGGGCCCCGAGCCCACAGCTGGGTGAAGCCCGAGGGACCTTGGAGCTCGCGTCCTGTCCAGACGCCCTTCCCATCCCCTCTGGGGCAAAGACCCCCTCTATTTCTTCTGCACCTGGCTCAGTGCCCAGCACCCTGACAGCCCTGACATCACAGGGGTCACCTTCCTGAGGAAGCTGCACAGTCAAGAAGCAAGAGCAGAGGCCAGGAGCGGCTGCGTGGCCACTCTGTTGTCCCCTCTGGGTCTCAGTTTCTTCACCGAGAGGACATTGGGCAAGGGCACTGATTGGCAACCTTCTCATCACTATCTTCTTCTGCTTTATTTATTCATTTATTTATTTTGCAGTACTGGGGATTGAACCTGGCCTCTCATGCATCCTAGGTCAGCACTCTACCCCTCTACCCTGAGCTACACCCCAGCCCTTTTTATTTATTTATTTATTTGCCTCTAGGGATTGAAACCTGCGGTGCTTTACCACTGAGCTACATCTCCAGCCCCTCTTTTTTTTTTTTTTTGAGACAGGTTGTCACTAAGTTGCTTAAGGCCTTGCCAGTTACTGAGGCTGTCCTCAAACTTGTGATCCTCCTGCTTCAGCCTCCTGAGTCACTGGATGGCAGGTGTGCACCACCATGCCTGGCCCCTTTTATTTTATTTTGAGACAGGGTCTTGCTATCTCAAACTGGCTTCAAACTCCTACCTCTGCTTCCCAAGCAGCTGGGTTCCCAGATGTGCACTACCACACCTGGGGCCTTGCAGAGGAGGAGGACATGAGTAATTGATGAGAAGTGTTTAGACCATTTCTGGCACACAGTAGGTGCCATACGTGCAGCAGCTGCGATCATTATTTTCCCTCCTTGGAGCCCATGTTTTAAAAACTTCTGTGTACAAATAGTACAATTAATGAGGGGCCTGTATATTCCTCATTTATTAATCGGAAACAGACCCAGGCAGCAGCTGGAGTTTATGATCAATAGGTAGTTATTGGTTGCTGATCAATAAGAACGGTGACTGCTAAGAGCAAAAGAGTTGGACGTGGTGATCCACACAGTTAATTTCAGACACATGCGGACCTGCTTGAGGCTTTTTTAAATGGCCAGAATAATTCGGAAGTCATCATTGTGGCCCTCACCAGTGCAGCTTGCCTGGAGAGTGGGCTTCCCAGGGTGATGTGCAGGCACTGCAGGCAGCTGGTCATTGGGACTTCAAGGGACAGAGTGGACATAACCTCCACTAGCACTTTTCAGCAGGTGTCTGAGCACCTGAGGAACATTGGCAAAACCCTTCCATGACAAGATGCAAACCTCCCCCTCTGCAGGCACAGGTGGAGAAGGGCGGGCAGGTTATGCTTGAGTCATTATAGCTTTTAAATTTGGGTGGAGCCCTGAGCCTTTGAAAGCCCGATGACAGCTACAGATCCCTCTCCCAGAAACACACACGCACATGCCCAGTGGTAAACGATTTCAGTCGGGGAGCTTCTGAAGCGCGCTTATAGACTCCTGCCCCACATGGAGAAGAAGAACCATCCAGAACTTGAAAGCAGGGCAGAGGGCTGTCTGAATGTCCTCAAAGTCTCCACTGGCTGACAGACCCATCCAAGGATTAGCTCATCTTCTAGGGAAATGGATCTTTGACTAATGCCACAGGCTCTAGGAAGTTACATGAGAAGCCTGAAGAATTTCTGGTCAATGGAAAAAAAAATGTATTCCCCAAAGCCATGGTTTCTTGCCCCATAGGACATTAACCAGTTCCGAGGCACTGTGCTCCAGCTCGCCATCTTCCAGAGCTTCCAGCTCAGCTGCCAGATCCTCCTGGGACTTGCTTTGCCATTGGAGTTTAAATCTCTGACATGGGCTCATTGTATTTCAGTCACTTTTTTAAAATTTTGGTACTGGGGATTGAACTTGGGGCACTTGACCACTGAGCCGCATCCCCAGCCCTATTTTGTACTTTATTTAGAGACAGGTTCTCACTGAGTTGCTTGGTGTGTCACTTTGGCTGAGGCTGGCTTTGAACTCACTATCCTTCTGCCTCCGTCACATTTTTACCTTGTGGCAAATCACATTCTCTTGTATGAGAGCAAGAAATCACTTTCTTTTTCTTTTTCTTTTTCTTTTAATGTAGATGAACACAATGTCTTTATTTTATTTATTTTTATGTAGTGCTGAGCCTCGAACTCATAGCCTCACACATGCTGGGTGGGCATCTGCCACTGAGCTACAGCCCCAGCCCTTCGTTTGCAGCACTAGAATGGAACCCACAGCCTCGCACATACTGGGTGACCACTCTGCCACTGAGCTACACCCCAAGATCTTTTTTTCACACTCTGAGACAGAGCCTCACCAAGTTGCCCAGGCTGACCTCAGACTGGCGATCCTCCTGCCTCAGCCTCCCAGTAGCTGGGTTACAGGTGTGTGGCCAGCAAGAAGCCATTTTGAGAGCTGATGCTCTGTGAGGACTGGAGGAACCCTGCAGGAACAGGGTTGAGCTGGCCTCTCAGGCCCCGCGCAGCCTCTGTGCTGTGTTCTACAGAAAGTGAGGAGGGGCTGTGACGGCAGACTGGGGGATACCTGTGAACCCCCAGGGCTGGCATAGGCCACTCAGGAAGCCACGGGCCCAGTTTTCTCAAGACTCTCAGTTTGAACAGCACCTTTCTCTGTCCGCAAAAGCTGTTGCCCTCAGTTCAAATGTGAGTATTTTCCTTTTCCTTCAGAAAAGGCCTGTGAGGGCCAGAAATCAAAGGCTGAGGCGGGCTCTTTCCTCCTTCCCACGCGTGTGCACACAGGGAGGGTGCTCTGCCCAGGAGCCACATCCCGCCCTTTCACTTTATTTTGAGACAGGGTCTCACGAAGTTACCCAGCCCAGGCTGACCTTGAACTTGCGACCTGCCTCAGCCTCTGAGCAGCTAGGTTCACAGCCCGCTGGGGCCACTGGATTATTAAGGGAAACTGTGAAGGGTCAAACAGTGGCTCCTTCTCCTGTGGGTGGAAGAACTTTTAAGCCCCCGGTCTCCAGCTCCTCTCCCGTTACTAAGAAGTTTGAAGTTCACTGGATTAGACAAAGGGGGGTGAAGGGAGGGAGGGGGAGGGGGACAGGGAAGACAGTGGGAATCAGACATCCCTTTCCTGTGCTCACGTACGAACTCGCGAGCAGTGCAACTCCACGTCATGTCCAACCTCAAGAATGGGAAGTTATGCTCCATGTATGTGTAATATGCCAAAACACACTCCACTGGCATGTATATCTAGAAGAACAAATTAAAAATGTCATTAAAAAAGAGAAGTTCTGAGCCAGCCCAAATCAGCTCTCTTTAGCTCGAAGACCCCTCTCTTCTACCGCTTGTCTACCAGCCACAAAAATGCCAGAGAGTTTATTTTTCTTTCCTTGACACTGTTCCAATCTCTCTCTTGTACCTTGGCAAACTCCTCACAAGTCTGAGCCCATCACTTTTCATTCACATCTAAAGCACTTACTGAGTACCTGCTGGGCGCCTGGCACAAGCTAAAAGTGAGTGACGGAGAATGGGAGGTCCCCGGAGGTCCTGAGTGGGAGGCGCCCTATCTGGGAGACACTCATCTCCAGATCCAGCCTGGCTCCATCTTATCCAGCATCTCCTCCACCTTCACTGGTCCTGAAGCCAGAGGGTGACCACTGTCCCCTGCAGCCTTCCCAGAGGCAGGTCCCGATGGGTCTCCCTGCTGCACTTCCCTGCTGCCTGCCTCCTCCGGGGAATCCTCGGTCATTTACTGGGTGTTACTGCTGGCCCTGGCTCTCGCCTCTCCTGGACCTGTTCCCAGATGCCTTCCTGGTTCCCTTTCATCTGCCCCCAGTTCCAGCTCAGATGGCGTCCTGGGCTTCTGGTCCTGACCCACCACTGGCACCAGCCTGGCTCTCCTTTGGTCCCCACCCTAACACACTGGCTTCTCCATAGTGATCTGCCCAGCCTTGTCAGGACCTCCCTCCCCATACCCAGAAATGATCTGATTTGATGGCTTCTGGGCTGAGTTACCCACCAGCAGGAGTCCAGCTTCAGTTACCAGCAAAGCAGCACCACAAGGAGAAAAAGCGTGTGCACAAGACATCTTCTGAAGAAAGCAGCAAGCAGACATCAAGGGAAAATCAGAATTTTTGTGGACTTGTTTAATTCTTATTTTCCAGTTTAACGTGTATCTCTCCAATTGCAACAAGGCACTTGCCAGAATCTTTTTAGTACATGGGGCCTGGAAAGACCTGAATCCAACCCTGGTCTTACCCAGATTCATTCATTTGTTCTTTCCTGCATTTGTTTGGTAATTATGCGTTGAGACCTACAATTATGAGTTCTAGAAACTGCGGCTCAGGAGGAGTAGAAGGATCAGCCCGAGCTTACCCTCAGAAGCCTGCATCCTAGCGGGAGAAGCAAGCAAGACGTAAACAGAGACTCGTGTGAAAAGAGCAGGGTGGGACAGAGTATGGGTGGGAAAGGGGTTGGGGACTGGTTTGTGTATTCAAGGAAACAGAAGCTCATGAAAGCGGGACCCTCCAAACCGGAACGTGATACACAGCAGGGCCTCAGAAATATTAGCTGAATGACAGATGGATGAATGGATGGATGATGGATGGATGGATGGATAGATGGGTAGATTGAATTGGTGGGTGGATGGGTATGTGGGTTGGTGGATTAATGGATAGATGGTGGATGGATGGATGGAAGGACAGATGGATGAATTGGTGGGTGGATGGTGGAGGGGGACACTACAGGCTTAGCTGCCTGGTGCTCTTCCATCTGGCTTGTCCTTCCCAGGTCCTCTCCCCAACTCCAAGTCTGCCCCCAGGAACCTCTAAACTGGCTCCTCCTTCATGGTCACCTTCCATGTTCCAACACCTTTGCATCCTGTGGCCTTCAGGCAGACAGATCTACGTAACTTGCCAGGGCAAAATGAGATGAAATGTGGAGACCCTTGTTCAAAAACTATTAAGAATTTTCAGACAGTGACAGCAGAGCATTAAACCAACCATAGATCCCTCTAAGCTCTGGCCCTGTGTGGCTGCACGTCACAGGACTGCAAAGCAGGCCCTGACTTTGGACAGGCCAGCAAGACCTTCCAAGATCTGCACCAGGGGGAGCATCCAGGCTCCAGCCTGTGCTTATCCTCTGGAACTCATGCTGCCCCCACCCAGGCCTCACTCCACTTCCTTCTGCCCTGGGCACTGCCCTGAGTGTCTTCTCGTGCACACCTGCCTGTGAGCTTGCACAGCTGCGGATGAGATGCCAGGAGGGGAGGTGGAGACACCAGAACCCATTCCTGGCTCTGGTGATCCCTTTCCCAGGACACTGCCCTTTTCTGAGGACCGCAGCGCCTCCCTCCCTACTCCAGGTCTGAAGCTTCGTAGGGTTGGATTTCTGAGGCCCTGCGTTTTTCCAGTCCACCAGAACTTTCATGCAATGGACAGGCGGGGAACTGGGTAGGTGTTACCTCCCGCCAGATAGACCAATTCGTTCCTGGAGGGCACTGGCCTTAGGGAGTTGGGAAAAGCCGGGGAATTTCGGAAGGGGGAGTGGGTGGGTGGAGGAAGCGACAGTCTCCTGCGGCAGGGGCGTGGGTGGAATTGGGGCGGAACAGCCGACCCGTGGCCAAGGGACGAAGTTTAAGTTAAAAACGTCCCCATTGCCCCGTTCCGCCGAATGGTTTTTCTTGCAAGAAACGAGATGGACGGTCCAAACGCGGCAGCCCCTCCCTGCCTGCATGGGCCCTTCCCTCCGGGAGACAGTGGCAGCGGGTAGCGGGCACCTGGATGTCCCCGGCTTCTCCCGCTCCTCTGGGCGCCCACGGTAGCCGGGCTGGCGTCTAGGGTCGCACGTGGTCTCTTTTGCGCTCTAGGTGGAGGAGGGAGCTGGGGGAGGGCTGCGGTCTCCGCCGCGGCTCGAACCCGCTGCCCAACCGCAGGTCGCTGCGGCAGTGGAGTTAGACTGCGGGAGGCACCGGCCTTACAGAGGCGCTAATCCCGCAGGTCGGGTGTGAAGTCGCCTCCTGACCCACGCGGGGTTGGGGGCGGGGGGACTGCCCTCCGGCCAGGGGGATCGGTCCCCGAGCCCGGAGCTCCGCAAAGGCCCGGGCGCACCGGGAGCCAGCCCTTCCAGGTCGCTGGCCTGCGCTCCGCTGCGGCGCGGCTCCCTGCCCGGCTCCCCGTCTACACCGCAGCACGGCCAAGCGGACCCGCCCACCGCCCCTGACGCCCCGGCCCCCAGCCTGGGCGGGGCTGCAGCAGGTGTTCGCTGGCCGGGCGGCGGTTCTGCCCCGGTCATTACATTCGCAGACCACGCGGCGAGCTCTGGAAAAACAGGAAACGCCGAGCCATAAAGCAAAGCTCCGTACAGTCGCCTGGAATCTCATTATCCGCTTAACATTTTACTGTATTTCCTTTGTCTTTTGTCCGTGCTGCTTAAGACCCCCCCCAACTTCTTGTGCACATTTATAAAAGGAAAGTCATATGGAATATGAATAATCTTTTCTGTTTTCTTCTTCCATTTTTCTTTTCTTTTTCTTTTCTTTTTTTTCTTTCTTTTTTTTTTTTTTAGGTACCAGGGATTGAACTCAGGGGCACTGACCACTGAGCCACATCCCCAGCCCTATTTTGTACTTTATTTAGAGCCAGGGTCTCACTGACTTGCTTAGCACCTCGCTTTTGCTAAGGTTGGCTTGGAACTCAGGATCTTCCTGCCTCAGCCTCCCCAGCCTCTGGGATTACAGGCATGCGCCCGCAGCCTGGCCTTGTTTTTCTTTTCCTTGATGCTGGGGATTTCCTTAGGGCCCTGCAATTGCTGTATAAGAGCTTCATTATCCAGCCACGCCCCCAACTTCCTACCATTTTACCCCTCATGACATTTGCCAGTTATGGAGCCTGAAATTCTGTAGGTGATGATCAACTAGGGCCTAATAGCTGCTCCCCTTCAGAAAATCTAGTGTCGCTTTTTACATTTTTTGTTTATTTATATATTGTTGTTGTTATCATTTTCAATGCTGGGGGTGAACCCAGAGCCTCCTGTGTGCTAGGCCCCGAGCCACACAGCAGCCCCACCTCCCAGACCTGACCACCTTCACCAATCCACAGGATTTCTTGGCATTTATGTCTTGGTGTTGTGATCCTGATCTAAGAGATGATATTAAACACACACAGCAGAAAGGAGCTTGGTGAAGGCAGAGGATGTGAGAGTAAGTTTTGGGGGCCAAATTCCTGGCTTCAGACTCTAGTTCTTCTCTGAATTTCGTGGCGCTTGTGCCTCAGTTTCTTCATCTGTAGCATGAACTGAGACATGCCCTAGTCTCCCAGTGTGTGGTTCTGTCCAGGAAATTCCACCATTCGTGGCTCAGGTCAGGACTCCTCATGTTCCTCTCATTTGATGCTCAAGATTATTAAGCAGATTAATTGAGATAATGCATGTAACTTTTTGGCATGGAGTAGGGGAGTATATTGGAGGTGGGACACTTTCTGTGTGTGTGTGTGAGAAATGTGTTTGAATCATGAATAGGTTCAAGTATCAAAAAAAGGATCCCTGGGGCTGGGGCTGGGACTTGGGTAAAGCACATGCTTAGCATGCACGAGCCCTGGGTTCCGTTCCCAGGCAAAAAGAAAGCCTTCCTCTACCAAGAAAGCCTTCCTCTGCCCTTGCCCCACCTGATAGTCTCCTGTGCATCTTTTTAGAATGAGCTTAAAGAAATACAAGCAAAATGCATGTGTGTCTCTTGTTAAAAAAAAAAAAAAGAAGAAAAGCATGCTCTGACCCTGCCTTGTGCCCGCCTTCTTTTAATTTATTTATGTCTCGGAGACATTCCCCTTCAGTAAATACAGAGCTTCCTGGTCATTGAACTTTATTTATATATTGCTCAGAGGAGAGTGTTCCGTCATATGGTTTTATTTTACCATAATTCATTGTCCCCTGTGGCACGTGGGGGTTTCCAGTCTTTTGTTCCCATAAACGTGGTTGCAATGAATAAGTCTGTGCAAAGGTCAACTTCTCCACCTGCGGGACATCAGTACAGCGGATTCTGGGGTGTGATTGCGGGTCAAGGCCATGTGCAGACAGTGTGGCTATATCATGGAGTTGTCGTCTGTACTTTCATCTCCAGAAAAACAGAACTGACAGGATATGTAGGTCTAGATACAGATAAAGGAGAGGTTGTAAGGAGCTGACTCACACCATATGGAGGCTGGCCAGTCCCAAGACGCCACTGCTGCATCTGAAGGTCTGCAGGCTCCACACCCAGGGAGCGCCAATGTTAGGAAAAGACAGACACCTAGTTCCAAGGCTGCCAGACAGGAGGAAGTGGCTCTTGCCCTGGGAAGGGCCGGCCTTGTCGCTCTATCAAGGCCTTCAGCTGATTGGTCAAGGCCCGATGCACCAGGGAAGACGACCTTTGCTGGGTCTGTCGACTTAAACGTCGATCATCCAGAAATGTCCTCGCACTCCCAAAAGTGTCTGACCAAGAATCAGAGCACCGTTGCTGCAGCTGGGGCTCAGTGGCAGAGCGCTTGCCTCGCATGTGTGAGGCGCTGGGTTCGATCCTCAGCACCGCACAAAAATAAACAAATAAAATGAGGGCATTCTGTCCATCTACAACTCAAAAAAAAAAAAAAAAAAAAAAAAAAAAAAAGAATCAGGGCACCCTGCAGCCCAGTCAGATGAATACATGAAATTATCCAGCACACCCTGCAGGGGGTCGTCCTGGTTTATGGTCCCCCCAGCCAGGTGTGAGAGTGCCATTTCACAAGGTCTCACTAAAAGCTGGTGCCAAAGGACCGGGGATGTGGCTCAGTGGTACAGCCCTCGCCTAACGTGTGCGAAACCCTGAGTTCAATCCCCAGTACCGCAAAGACAGATAAAGGGGAAAAAAAAAGAATGTTTCCGCCATACCCGTAAGAAACCACCTGTCATCCGAGCCACGGCCCATTTCCCCCAGCGCCCGGCCAGGCCACCGCTAGGGACCTACCTGTTCTGGAGATCTCACAGGGCAGTGCGCAGTCCCGAGCGGGCGTCCCTCCCTCACTCGGCATTTCCACCCAGGTGCTCGGGCGTCGGGACGCCTTCCACTGCCTGGTGCGGTGTGATCGCCACCTCTGTGTGGCTGTCTGGCTCGTTCCCAGCTCGTCCCCACTTTGCGGTGGTCACAGATAATGTCCTTTGCACACAGGCTCTTTGTGCACCCGTGTTGTGGGGTCTCTGCAGTGTGGTTGCGGAGACCTACGGGACCCCTGCGTTTTGTCCTGAGGAATTACCAAGCTTCTCCAAGACGGCTCTGTGATTCCAGCCCCGCAGCCCCGGAGCCGCGCCAGGGACCTGCCCCTCCACATCCTTGGCTTTTTGAATTATTGCTGTACCTTTGTTTTGATTGTAGCCACCCAGGGGCCGAGAGCATGTTTCACTGTGACTTTGGGCTGCATTTCCCCATGACGATGACTGGCCCACACTGCTCAGGAAAGCGCTCTACCACCCACTCCAGCTCCCCTGGGGTTCCCCCCATTTTATTTTGACTCAGGGTCTCACTAAGTTTCCCAGGCTGGCCTTGAACTTACCATCCTCTTGTCTTAGCCTCCCACGCAGCTGGAATTGCAGATGTGTGCCACTGAATCCACCTCTTCATTAAAAAAAAAAAAAAAAAAAAAAAAAAAAAAAAAAAAATTCTTTTTAGTTGTAGATGGACAGAATGCACTCATTTTATTTGTTTATTTTTATGTGGTGCTGAGGATCGAACCCAGCGCCTCACACATGCGAGGCAAGCGCTCTGCCCCTGAGCCCCAGCCCCAGCCCCAGCCCTCTTATTTTTTTTTTTAATGTATTTTTCTGTAGTCAAATGTGCTATTTTTTTCATGGCTTTGGATATTGTGCCATAGATAAAATCGTCCCCACTCTATGAGTAAAAGGAAAATTTCCTTTCTCTTCTAGTACTTCTATGCTTTCAGAATTTACATTTAAAACTTGGATGCATTTGCATTTTATCCTAGGTATGATTTCAAATACATCTCAACTTTCTTCTTTTTTCCAAAAGCCATGCTGGGTGTGTTTCTGCATCCTGGAAGGAAGAATTTGGGTCAGATGGCCTGGAAGCTCAATATGAGGAGATGACCCTTGCAGAGAGACCTAAATGTGTGCAGGTAAGAGCCATTCATGAGGATGTGACAGAAATGCAAATGAAGATGGCGCAGGAGTCAAGGTCCCCAGGGTTGAGCAAGTGTGGCTGCTTCCTAGGAGGGCAGGACCACCAGCTTGTTAGGCTGTTTTCTGTTACTATAACAAAATACCTGAAGCTGGGTACTTGATAGAAAAGAGTTCAGGAAGGGAAACAGCTGCATGCAGAAGGGGCAGTCACTTCTTGGGGAATAGCTCAGTACTAGAGCACCAGTCTGACATGGGCAAGGCCCTGGGTTCCTTCTCCAGCACCGCGAGAAAAGGGGGCAGTTGTGTGGGGTGAGCATACTTTCCACCCACCGACCCCCAAGGACGCTCACTCCCCAAGCTGAATCTTCTGAGGGCACGCACGTCCCCACGACCCCGCCACCTTCCCCAGGTCCCACCTTTAAGGGTTCCACAGCTCTTCCCATTGCTGCACTGAGGACCGAGCCCCCAGAACGTGAACATTTGGGGGCCACACCCAAGTCATCTCCAAACCACAGCTACCAGAGGTCAGGGACATGTTACCAGAGGTGACCGTGGAGTCTGGAGCGTGCTGTGGGCCTCACCTGACACTAGGAGACCTACCCAGGAGATGTGTAGCTGCCGCCCGTGGTTCTGCTCACTGCCAAATGTCCTCCAAATGGCTCTGTGAGGTCCTTTCCCCTCTCCCTGCGCTTTATGGGTATTGAAATAGTAACATTCGCCATTTCATTAACTTTTTTTGAAGAAGGATTTTTAATGATTGCTTCCCCCACACACACTTCAGTCCCAGGATGGAACCCAGGGCCTTGGCCCGCGAGGCAAACACTCCACCACTGAGCCACCCTCAGGCCGCTGTGCAATTAAAAAAAAACAAAACACAAACCTTTATGGAGACGGAGTTGACATACAGTAAGTTACCTGTATTTGGAGTTTCAGTGTCTGTCTACACCTGTGAGGCCATGGCTACAACCTGCGTAGTGGACACCTCCATTCCCCAAACTTCCTTGTCTCTGAGCCCCTCAGTCCCTCGCCCCAGGCCAAGTGCACCTGCCTCTGACGGTGCATGCCTCCTATTCACCAGGCGGCTCTCTGTCAGTGGACATCCACCTTGATCCATTTCGCTACTTCTGATCCGGCTGGGATGAGCATCCTCAGGCATCATCTTCCCCATGTGGCTGGTGACTTTCTCGACAGTTCCAAAAGAGGTCAGGAATGCCCAGACTTCTGCAGTAACCTGCCAAAGCCCGGTCATGAGGTGTGCAGGGGACCACGTTCACTTTTCAATTGGTTTCTTTTCCAGAAAGTTGTCTCGTGTATGTGTGCGCAGGCTCATTCTCCGAACACGGTTCAGATGTTTCTGCCTGGATGTGAGGGCTGGCTCTTTCTGGAAAGGTACTTTTGTGGCTGTGAAAGGAACCAACACTACCTCTTAACTGGATCTCAGCACACAGAACTTTGGTGGAGTCTTGACCAGAACAGGCTGTGGGCCCCCCAAAGCCCTTACCTGGCATGTGTGGGACCCTGGGTTCAATACCCAGCACTGCATGAACCAAAGAAAACAGAAGATCCCCTAGCAGGCCAGTGAGGGAGAGGGAACTAGACCCACCTCTGCTCAATCCCCAAGGTCACTGTTGTGCAGGCACTATGAGTGACAAAGAACATGATTCGGGGGATACGTAAATGCATTTTTAAACTTTCAGGCCAGGTATTATTTAATGCTATCATCTGACTGTTGGTGTTCACTCAGAATTCCTATGTGGGAAGCCAATCCCCAGGGTGTTAGTATTAAGAGGTGGGACCTTTGGAAGCAATTTGCACCCTTGACAAAGGGTCCCTGGCCCTCCTGCCATGTGAGGAGGCAGCACAGAGTCCTCAGCAGGCACTGACTCTTCTGGCTCCTTGGTCTCAGACACCCAACTCCCAGGGCTGTGAACCACAGGTTTCTGTTGTTGACTGATTACCAGACTCAGGTATCTCGTTATGACAGCACAGCTGGCCTGAGACCTTTAGTATGTGCTGATGAGCAGTGTCTGGGGCTGGGACGTAGCTCAGTGGTGAAGTACTTGCTTAGCACGTGTGAGGCCCTGGTTCCACCCCAGCATTTGTGAACACACACACACACAGTAGCTGTTACATCAAGACCAGGATTGCATAGCCATAATGACACAGATCTGGGTAAAGTGGGTTTTAAGGTAGTTTACAAAGTGAGGGAGGGGCTGTGACTCAGTGGTAGTGTGCCTGCCTGGCACATGTGAGGCACTGGGTTTGACCTTCCGCACTACATAAAAATAAATGAGTAACATGAAGGCATTGTGTCCATCTACAACTAAAAGATATTTTTTTTTAAATGTGGGAAAATTTTTAAGATATCAAGTAATAACATCCATGGCGGTAGGTTGCCCAGAAGTCATAGGGGAATGTCTAGGTGGGTCTGGGACAGAGGTAAAGGGTCTTGCTCCACCTTGACCTGGTGTGATGGTGACCAGGTAAGGTGGACAGTCGTGGGGGCAGGTGCTGCCCTCAATCCTGCAGCACAGACACCTACACACCACACGCTCACACTCGCGCAGACCCTCGCTGCTGACCGGCCCTGCCCTCCCAGCCTGCGCCGGATCCTGGGCCTCCCCTCTCTCCCAGGAAGTGTGGGGATCGCTGACCCCGCTTCGCGTGGCTCAGTGGCTGCGAGGGGAGCCTGCGGGAGGAGCGGGAGCCGGAGGGTCCCGCGAGCAGGCTGGCTGCGCTGTGGCCGGGTGCCCTCGAGGAAAGGCTGCGGGGTCCCCGCCCCGCCACGCAGTGCCCCAGGCCCGCGCTGGCCTCCAGGGGAGGGCCGCCGCCTGCCGAGCCCTGGCCCGTGGGAGCTCTGCGCCGCGCTGCCCGCACCCGCCAGGCCCAGGCGGCTGTGGTCCCGGCCCGGACCCCCAGCCCTTCCTCCTCGCTGTCCCTGGGCCCTACGGAGCCCGCCGATCCTCGCGCTCCCGCCCGGGCTGCCCTTCCTGCGCTGTCAGTCACTGGCCTGTGGTCACTGGCCTGGGCGGCGTGGGCGCCCTCTCATTTCGAGTCTGCTTTTCTTCTTCTCTTCCCGTGCTGGAGATGAGCCAGGCTCCGGCGCTGCGAGACCTGCGCTCACCGCCCCGCGGCATCCCGTGTCTTGATTTTGTTTTGAGACAGGGTCTCACTGAGGTGCCTGGCTCCAGTGCGGACATTTTTAAAGGGGTAGGCTACTTCAGGTGCTGCTCGCAGGCCTGTAATCCCAGCCGCTCCAGCGGAGGCTGAGGCAGGAGGATCGCCAGTTCAAAGCCAGCTTTTATATATAAAATATTATTTATATATATATATATATAATATATTTATATATTTGGTGTGTGTGTGATGGCGAGTCCCAATAACCCCATCATAGGTTGAAAATACGGTGCCTCAGAAATGTATTTAATTCCCCTGACCTACTGAATATCATGGCTCAGCCTTACATATCTAACCCATTAACTCTCCAGTTTTCAATCCTGTGTCCGTAATAGATATCCAAATATTAGTTACTGTAAGTGATACATTTGTTGCCCATTTAGGCTGTTGTAGGTGTCCCACATCTGGGACCATGGGATAAAATGGGTTAACTGTGCTGGGGGCACATTCTGAGCATTAGGTGCACACCTCTGCTCATTCCATCATGGTCACTCCCTGGGGTAGATTTCCCTGGCTTCTTCCTTCTGCCCTCTGAAAGCATCCTGCCTGGTGTCCCCAGGAACACCCCCATGCATCCAGAGCCACTGAGCTCTTTGGGGCTGTTTCTGTTCCCTCTTCTTCCCTGCATATCCTTCGCCTGGAAAGTCCACACCCCTTTGCAGAGACCCCGTTGGCATATGAGACTACGTGCCAAGTTAGAATTTGAAAATGAATATTTCTGCAAGTCTCATTTGTTTGTGCAGGTGACACAACAGCTCCACGCCACCCGCTCCCCAGCTGGCCTCAGTCCCAGTATCCTCTGCCTGTGGGTGATGATAAAATTATGCAGCATGGTCGCCTCTCTGTGCCGGACAGTTTTCAGAGTAGCCTGTTCCAGCCATGGGCTCCGCCTCTGCTGGGACCCCTGCTGGGGAACGTGGTCCCTCGTGTTAGTGAATGTTCCTCATGCGCGTCACTTGTGGGGAACACCGGCGCGCAATGCCTCTCATCACCTCACCGCCGTTGGCTCTTCCCTTTGTCTCCCGCGCTTCACGCTGTTGCAGTAGCTCGTTTCTTCTCCTGCGGTTCTAAGGGCTTTGTCTGCTCTTATAATGCTCACTTTGCAGATGAGAGGGGGGCCAGCGGGGTCAGGGCTCTGTCCTAGGCCATGGGGCGTAGGCAGCAGGGCTGGGGCGGAGTCGGGAGAGCACTCCCAGCCGTGCAGCTGTGCTCCCTGGCCCAGGTCAGGGACTGGCCGCGTCCCTTTCACATCTGGTGCGGGGCCTTGAGCCAAGCTCTGTGCAGGATCCAGAAGCTGCAGGTTTGTCCTTGTTTCCAGGAGCTCAGCCTCCCCAGAACAGAAAGACCCTGGGGATCCTGGGTGTGTGTGGCCCCTGCCGGGTCAGGCATGGAGGGCAGGCTCAGGCAGGGCCACTGGCCTGCATGATTACGCAGTGATGAGGGACACACTGGCCCTGTGTGGCCGAGGAGACGGGGATGGAGCGAGGTGGTGCTGTGGAGGGAAATGCAGGCTGAGCTCAGAAGCCATGGGCTCAAGGACATGCAGGGAGGGAGGGTCAGTCATGGTGCTGGGAGACTGGGGGCATCCTGGCGGGGCGGCCAGCTTGAGAGGGAGGAGGGCTGCAGAAAGAACTGCTGAGGGTCCTGTTGATCTCCTGAGCTACCCTAGGCCTCCCGACATCTGAAGAGTGGCGTCCCTTCACCAAAGAGTGTGATTAGGATGAGGTCAAAATGTACCTGCTCCATACCAGAGGCTCCCGGCTCCGCTGACCCACCCAGTGTTGATGGTTTTCACAGGCGAGAGGTCAGAAGTCACCAAAGCTACTGGGACAGGAACCAGTAACAATAATCACAGTTGCTTATTTTAAAAAATATCTGTGTGTTTTTGGTGCCAGGGGTTGAACCCAGGGGCACTGGAACACTGAGCCATGCCCCTAGCCCCTTTTTATTTTGAGACAGGGCCTCACTACATTGCTGAGGCTGGCCTGGAACTTGCCGTCCTCCTACCTCAGCCTCCTGAGTAGCTGGGATGACGGCGTGCGGGATCTCGCCCAGTCTAGTCATTCTTAGTTGCTCTTTGCTGCCCTCAGGGTGTTTGACAAGAGCCTTTAGGTTTGTCCTCTGGTGCAAGTTTCTTCTTGGAACCAGTGCCCAAGTCGGGACAAAGCTCCGGCTGTGCAGGCTGGCAGGAGAGCCGCGGGCTGCGTCGGGCCTGCCCTTCCTGTGCAGGCTTGCCTGCGGCGGCCCTGTGCTAGGGCAGGCCACCAGGGCAAGGGAAACCAGGTCTCCAGGAAAGCAGACTGCACCTGCGTGGTGCCACAAGCTAGCCGGGCTGGTGACTGGGCCTGGGGGTCACCCCATGCCTCACACCTCCCTCTTGGTTTCCTGGGTTGCTGTCTGGTTTAAACAGTGGCTGGAGTACTGGAGGCCAGGAGCCCAGGAGTGAGAGGGTGGCCAGGGCTCTGCCCCTGCGGAGGCTCTGGTGAGAATCTACCCCAGGCCTCTCTGGCAGATCCCAGACTCTCCCTGCTGTGCGTCTCTGGGTCCAAATCCCTGCTTTGAGAAGGCCACTGGATTATAGGGCCCCACTCACTGTGACCTCATTTGAGCTAATCGTGTTTGCAGTGACCAAGTCACATTCTGAGGTGCTGGGGATTAACGCTCCAACTCTGGAACCGAGGGAAGCAAATCAGCCGTAACACCCACCCTCTGTCCCTCCCTTGGGGTGGGGCACTGGGATTGAACCTAGAGACCCTTTACCACTGAGTACCCCTGTCTCTTTGTTTTTATTTTGAGATAGGGTCTCACTAAGTTGCCCAGGCTGGCTCTGAACTTTTGATCTTCCTGCCTCAGCCTCCCCAGTTGCTGGGATCACAGGTGTGTGCCACAGAGCCCATTACCCCTTTGTCAGGATGTCCGGTTGGTGATTTCCTTTGCTGTGTAGCCCTGGTGCACCAGGGTCCTGTCCACTCTGGGTGCTCAGGTGGGGGCTGTGACATGCCATCCTGAGGTCCAGGCCTGGCCCTGGACGTGGCTCCGGGGGTGGGGGGCAGCACCTGGGCTCTGAGGCCAGTAGAAAGAGCAGAAGCTCAGCATGCCCGCCAGGCACAGTCCGGGACCTGTGTTGTGGCTTTCCACCTGGGTGGCTGTGTGCAGCATCCAGAGACTCAGTGAGAAGTCTGAGGCTCCTGTGTGGACACAGTGCAGGCTGGGAGCAAGGCGCACTCCAGCTCTGCTTGTGCCCAGGGTCCTGTGCTACATTCCAAGGCCTGAGCTTCAGTGGGAGCTGGAGCCTCCGGATGCTGCCTGACACCCTGGCTGGGCTCCGCTGGGGATGCCAGCCCCAGTTTTACCTTGTTTTACGTGGGTTCCGAGTTATTCAGGTGCTGCCCTAAACAGAGGGGTCAGCCCGAGCGTGTCCAGCGTGGCCTGAGTCTACTGACCCCAGGGAGAGTCCGTCCCATCAAGCTGACCTGGCTTGGGGTGGTTTGCGTGGCAGCCACTCTTTGGCCACTGTGTCACCTGTCCTTCCCTCCACCCAGCACAGTTCCTATCATGTGCTGAGCTCTCTCCTGCTGCTCGAAGCTGTGAGAACCTGTCCCTTTTATTTCCCCTGGCTGGGAACTTTGCTCCGTTTGCCACACGCCAGGCATCGCCGCCCGTCACTTCTGCAGCAGGGCGCTGCCTGGCTCTGTGTCCCTCTCCGCCAGTTTCTGCTGTGTCTGTCCTCAGCACTCTCTGTAATTACCTGTTTATTAATTTGTCCACCAGGCACCTGGTTCTGTTGCCCTTACTCTACCTGAATAATTATAATACATCGTTCATTTAAAGACGGGGGTGCTCCTGCAGGCCAGGAGGGGGAGATTTTTACCAAGGTGGCCGGCAGACAAGTAGATCCCGGTATAGGAGAAGCATCAAGAGTGCCCGGGGCGCTGGGGTTGTGGCTCAGTGGCAGAGTGCTTGCCTAGCATGTGTGAGGCACTGGGTTCGATTCTCAGCACCGCATACAAATAAATGAAAAAAATGAAGGTCCATCAACAACTAAAAGTATTAAAAAAAAAAAAAAAAAGAGTGCCCAGGGACAGGTCACTGTGCCCTTTCTGGGTGATGAGGCTAATAGCAGACCCCACAGGGCACTTGATGGGGGCCCTGCTGGTATTGCCCCAGGAGGAAGCTGAAGCCGGAGGCAGAGCATTTGCTGCGCATCACACGTGCAGTAGGGCGTGAGCCGGGGCTCCAAGCTGCTCGGCTGCCGCGCTGTGGCGCGGGGTCCAGGAGAGCCCACGAAGCCCTCGGCGTGCTGAGCAGCACATGGCTGACGCCCCTAATGCTGAGCGCCCCCAGTGCTGTGCCTGATCTGGGTGTTTATCCACCCAGAACCCAAGTTGAAATTTAATTCCCAAGGTCACATGTTAATGGATTTGGGGGCGGGGCCATAGGCAATTGGACTTAGAGGAGATCACGAGGGTGGGGTCCCCGAGCACCACTAGTGGTTTTATAAGAAGAGGAAGAGAGATCTGAGCCACCGCCTTGGTCTGTGTTGCCACATGATACCTGCCTCACCTGGAGGCTCTGCAGGGTCCACCAGCATGAAGGGCCTCACCAGATGCAGCCCCTTGACCTGGGACTTTCCAGCCTCCAGAAGTTTCTTCTCCTTGTAAATCACCTGGTCTGTGTCATTCAGTTAGAGCAACAGAAAATGGACTAAGGTATATAATAACAGTAAAAATATAATAACTTGAGCTGGGCGCCGTGACACACACCTGTGACCCCAGTGACTCCAGAGTCTTAAGGCAGGAGGGTTGCGACTTCAAAGCCGGCCGCAGCAACTTAGAGAAGCCCTCGGACTCAGTGAGACCCTGTCTGAAAATAAAAACAGGGCTGGGGATGTGGCTCAGTGGTTGAGTGTCTCTGGGTTCAAACCTCAGTACTGAAAAGAAAAAGGAATTGGGGAGGAGGCAGACAGCATGCGGACTCGGGGGGAGAGGGCAGCGGGTGGGGTGATTTCATGGGATCAGAGAGGGCTGCACGCCTCAGCCTGGAGTTCCCCCTCCTGCAATAATCCCACCGTGCTCTTTTTTGTTGCGTTTTGAGACAGTCTTGCTAAGTTGACTAAGTGGCCCAGTTTGGCCTTGAATTTCCAAATCTCCTGCCTTAGCCTTTTTTTTTTTTTTTTTTTTGGTTTTGTTATCATTTATTTGTGAAGTTAAAAATGAGCAATAAAAAGTAAAAACTGCCATACAATTTTTTTGTTTGTTCTCATTTTGTTTTCAGTTTCAATCTCCTCTTGAACAGATGAAGAGACAAAAGACCAGACCAGTCCTGGGGCGGGGCGGGGCGTGCAGCCGAGCTAAGGGAGGAAAAGGAGCGAGAGGAGGAGAGGCGGGTGGGAGGGGTCCTGCAATACAACACCTGGTCCAAGGAATGTTCCAGCGCTAGCTAAGAAAAAGAAAGAATGACTTTTTTTTTTTTTTCCTTTTTAAAAGTTTATTTTAAAAACAAGAAGAGGGCCACAGACAGTAGGGAGAAAAGGAATCACTTTACCCTCAGGCGGTTTCAGGAAGGCTGGGGGTATAGAGATTTATATACATGTGTATATATCATTTTATAGGCTTTGTTCTGCTCTTGTTTTTAATTTTTAAAATTTTTTTGGCAGAGATTTAATTCTCGCTATCTTCTAAGGCTGGCTCAACGTGACGTATACCGATTTTGAAAGGAAGCGTCTTGAGACACAGGAGGAGCGAGAGAGCTCCTGGCGGCCTGTGCCGCCACCTGGGCACTCACCGCGAGGGCTGCCCGGCACCCCCATGGCGGCAAACCATGAAATGTGAGACAAAGCAAAGCCCCGTGCCTCAGCCTCTGAGCAGGAGGATTGGCGGGTGCGCACCATTGCACCCAGAAAGAATTCCATTTTGGATGCTTCTCTTTGAGCATCGACCTTCTTTTTTTAAGTCTGATTTGAAGAACCCCTGAGGTGCAGCACCCTGAAACTACAGGAAGCCGGCGGGGGCCTGTGCGCAGAGGAGGGAGTGTGGGACGCCCGCCCGCCAGGAGAACGTTCTCTTCAGTCCCGTCAGATATTCGAAACCTGTGAAATGCTGTTCTCATTTAGAGGCACGGGGTTGACAATGACATCGAGTCTGCTGTAAAGAGCAGGAATGGCAAGTCTCTGTCACTTTCCACTGGTGCTCACCGCTCGTCTTTGAGAGAGCATTTCCTGGAAGGCAAGAAGCCATGGGCGTGCCACAAAGCCTCTGCTCTGAGAATCACTCTCAGGGTGACAAGGACAGTGGTGGCCAGGTGGGGCCCTGCACACCCACTGGCACGAGGCAAGATGGGTACATTTGTATACCCACCTTGCAGATGAGGAAACGGAGGCGAGAATCTGCTCGGGGTCACGGGGAGAAGGCCGCCAGGCGGGTGGAGACCGCTTTCAAGGAAACCTCCGCTTCCTCACTTATTCAGAACCTTCAGTCCCAGGAAGCACCCCTGACCGGCAGCGGAGAGGCTGGCTCTGCAGCGGGGCTTCCCCGTCCCGGCCACCACACTACGATGACCTGGAACACAGCACCAGCTCAGGGCTGGCTTCCACGCTGTGGGTGAATCAGGTTTGGGGCCCGGGGCGACGGTCTCCACTGCGTCTCAACACGGCAGTGGTGGGGAGCCTGGCAGCTGGGAGGCCACTGACTGAGGGGCCCAACCTGGCCGAGAAACACCCCTGGGGCCTCCAGCTCCCCGACCCTCGCCCAGACAGACAGAGGAGGGCTGCTTTGCTACTTTGTCATAAGGGGTCCAGCGGCGGCAGGTGCAGCTCAGCCACCCCATCCCCACCAAACCCAGCATCACAAAACAGAACAAAAGACCGTGGTGCCCGGGGCCCCACTCAGGTGGCCGTCCCTGTGCTGTACCATTTGGTACAGCGTCTGCCTTGATCTTGTCAGTCTCTGCTTTAGTCATCCACATCTTTTATTTTCCTGTGCTGGGAGTGGAGCTGGGCCCCCAGCCACACCCCCTTTATTTTGAGGCAGGGTCTCCCTACCTCACTGAGGCTGGCCTGGAGCTTGGATCCTGCCTTGGCCGCCCTGCCCTTTGACCTGCCACCCCCTTTGCTTGTTCCCGCTCTCCTGTGTTGGGTTTCGCCGAGGCGGGCGAAGCAGAGGCACATTCAACCGCTTCCGGGGTAGAAGCAGCTCCATTCTGCAGCCGTGGAGCCACATGGCCTGTGCGAGGGCCGTGGCAGTGCCTTCGCCGTGGGCCGGGAATGGCTTATTCTGCTGGGGACCCTGGGGCATCGGAGAGCTGGCCCCACATGGCCTGCCTCGGCAGCCACTTGGCACTGATAGGTAAGGGGACAGTCCTGCCTGACAGGGTGAACAGACCCATGGTGGCCTCTGTCTGGCGCCCCAGGCTGGCTGGGCCCTAGAACCTCCTGCGTGCCGGTCACGTGCGGCCACCGCTCCTGCCTCCACCCACACATGCTCTTCCTCTGGGCAGTGTTGTGACCCGTTTATTCTTTTCCTCATTTTGGGGGTGCTGGGGTGGAGCCCAGGCCTCCCCCAGGCCGGCGCTCCAGCTGCCTCCTGCTCGGCCAGTGTCCTCACACGCACCTCGGCCAATGGCGAGGGCCCCTCACACTCTGCCCTCTGGTGCCAGTGCTTCTTCCTGGCCCTCGCCCAGGGGACCTTGGCTACTGGAAGTCCTGGATGCACTTCTGCTGTCCTAATCTCTCCCGGGGGTGGGGGCGGTGCTCCAAGGCCAGCACGTGTGCACGGACTCCCTGGCCTCCGGGTGTGGTCCAGCCTCGACCTGCCCAGGCGCTCCTTTACCTTTGCTTCAGTGTTTCCCTGGAAGAGCAACTGCGGGACTGAGATTTCGCTGCTTTCTGACCAGTCTGCATTTCCTGTTATCTTTTTTTCCTGGTGCTGAGGAATGAACCCAGGGCCTTGTGCTTGCGAGGCGGACACTCTACCAACTGAGCTACACCCCAGCCCTTGCATTTCTTTATGTACCTGGTGAGTCACCTCCCTGGGAGTTGGGTCACCTCTAGATTCCACGGCAACTTTCACCTTTGGAAGTGACCTCACGGACGGTGCTACGCCTGGGTGACCAAGTGGCTGCCCAGGAACCAGGTTCCTGGCGTGCTCTTTCGTCCTGCCTCGGGGTCACGTTTCCCACAGCCAGGGGTGCTCCAGAAAGTCTGAGAGACCACTGTTCCTTCACAGGACGCTTCTGACACCAACGCGTGGGTGTCCCCACTGAGCCACCCCGAGAACCCACTGGGATCCTACAGCTAAATCACTTCCTAGGGACTTGGCCACGGGGGCGGGAGGGACACAGTCCCACAAGCTTGACCCCCGCAGGGGCCAATCCCAGCCTGTCCTCAGCGCCTTCCAGTGGCTGGCTGAAGGCGAGGTCCCTCAGCCCCTCCTAGGGTTGGTTGGTCAGCTCAGCGGCTCACAGAACTCAGGGTGGACTCCACTGCTGTCCGCTGTTTGTTACGAGCACACAGTTCAGGAGCATCCAAGGAAGAGGGGCGCGGGGCTGGACGTGAGGGGCCAGGACTTCCCTGGTCTTGCCCCTCCAGGAGCTGAGCCCGGGAGCTCCTCCAAACTCCCCTTGGAGAGTTTCCATAGAACTCAGCGGAGCTTACGCTGCAGCCCCCTCCTTCCCAGGGGTGGGCAGCCAGGGCAATGCTGGATTTTCTGCTGAGGGGCCCCATGCTGAGCCTGGGTGCCCCCTCAAAGTCACCTGACCAGCACAGACTCAGGTGTGACCAGGGGCTCATGATGAATGACAGTCACCCCAGGCACTCAGGATATCCCCAGGGCACCCGGAGCTCTGCCAGGAACCCTGGAAGGAGACCATCAGCCACGTTGCCTAACCTGATGGCTTGTGAGCCCTGGGAATGGGTGGACTTGCTGCGGCAGGAGAGTGGTTCACAGAGGACACGCAGAGGGCTCCCAAGTGCAGCCAGAAGAGGTGAGCTGGCCAGGCCTCCCTCAGTACAGTCTCCCCGGGAGGATCACCACGTCCCTCACCAGCTGCTGGGCAGGGGTCTGGAGGAGCAGCATGTTTGTTGTCCTGGCCGAGCCCAAAGGACGTTCTCAGTTCACAGGGCCAGGAGCCCCAGGAGACGGAGAGGTCCCCCTGGTGCTGGGGGCCCACTCGCTCCCAGCCCCTGCCTGGGCAGCGCCTGCCATTGTCTCCCGCGGGGTGCGTGGCAGCCCCTGAACAACCGACTGTATTTTAAAGTGATGCCTGGATGGAGTTGTTTTTCCAAGGTCATTTCCAGAGACATCTGATAGAGGTACTGCTAGTCTTGACCTTTATGACCAGTTGCCTGGGGCCCTGAAGGAGGGCCTCTGTCTGCAGCTGATGGTAGGAGGAAATGGAGAATAGAAGCAGATGGCACCACCTCAGCTCTGCGGACCGCCGCTGGCCAGAGCGTCTGCCCTCTGCTCAGGAGATGGTCCAGGGAGCCCATCCTGGCTAGAGACCCGATCAATAGCTGCTGGATCTTCCTCATCTCATTAAGGCCACCCTGAAATTAATAAGACTAATTATTAACAACTAAGGTCGTGCTGGTATTCTTTGTTATACTTGGGGTCTTTGTGTGGCTTGCTCAAGGTCACAGGCTCAAATATACCAGGGCCACAAACCAGCACAGGTGACATGGGCAGGCAGCCACATTCCTGCCCCCTCAGGGACCAAAGGGGACAGGGTGAGGGTGGCCACAGCTGACCCCTTTAACCAGTGTGGCCCATCTGGACAAAGGTTGGCGAGCGAGGATGGGAGATTCAAATCCCCAGTGGCGGGGCTGCTGGGCCCTCAGCGCCTTTCTGCGGTAGCATGACAGCTGCCATTTCCAAGCCCCAAGCGCTGCTTTAGCTCAGACAGCCCTCAAAGCACTCTGTGGAAGGTTCTAGAATCACTCCCATTGGCAGGTGGGAACGTGGCTGGTTCTGAGGAGCGGCCATCTGGGTGCTTAGCTGCTGGGCGGCTCTGCACCGCAGTTCCATTTCCTGCTCTCCCCTCACCCCTCTGCCGCGGCTGGGCACTGGGTGGCAGAAGCCCGGGTCCGTGGGCCCAGCGAGGGAAGGTGTGCGGTCTGGAGGAGCAAGGACAGCAGAGACAGGCGCTGGGACGGCGGCATGTGCCATGGCCTTGGGAGCTTACTACAGCTTCCGGAAGTGGCTGGTTGGAGGGGGCCCACTCCACCAGGTGAGCCGCCCTGGTCAGCCCGTGTCACCACGGTCAGTAAGAGCGGCAGGCTCCCCAGGAGAGAGGAGCTGGGCCTCAGGGCTACTGCCCCTGCTGCTCACACGGGGCGCAGCAGAATGAGCAGGGCAGTGACCTGCAGGTGCCCGGGCACAGGTCCTCGCGGGAAGGCTGGCCTGTTTGCTCACGTCCAGAGCTCAGGGTGACTCCTTGGGGCGCTTGGGAAACGTGGAGGGAAACCAGTGCCAGCTGGATCACAAGTTCTCCTGTGCCACTAAAAGGCCTGGCTTCTCTGCTGGAGGTCGGCCTGGGGTCACCAGGAGCCCCCCTTGTCCCCCACGCCCCCCTCCGGGCTCACCGCCTCCTCCCTTCCTGCCTGGACTAGCTTGCCAGCAGGTTCCCCCAGTTGCCTGTCTGACCCTCGCAGCGGGGAACCTGGGCAGCCCCAAGACTTCCCAGCTAGCCTGCAGCTGTCAGGGTCAAGTCCAGAACACCTCCCTTCCCCAGAAGGGGCTGTCCCCCTCCACCCTAGGGCCTCGGCCTGCCCTGCCCTCCTGGCCGCCATCATGCTGCATGCAGTGTCTCCCGCTGCCTGGTGGCGCCTCCTGCTGGACCACAGGAGGCAAAAGGAGTTGAGGAAGGGCTCAGCAGGGCTCAGCGGCCAACCGCCAGGAAGGGTGTCTGATGTCCCCCCACCCTGGTTGCGCCCCTGCCCTCGGCGTCATCTTGGCGTGTCCCCAGGCCCACCAAGGTGGGTGCAGGGCTGCTGGGAACTCGCCTCCCTCCACACAGGCACGTGCTCCGGGCTCCTTCCGGCTCAGGGAGACGCACACAAGTTCAGACCTCCCCTTCCAGGCACGCCCGGCCTTGCACGCCACAGCAGACGCCTGGTCTCCTCAGAAACAAGTTTGTTTCCATTTTATTTTTTGCAATACTGGGTTCCAGGTGCTCTACCACTGAGCTGCATCCCCAGTTCTTTTTATGTTGAGATGGGGTCTTGGTAAGTTGCCCAGGCTGGCCTTGAACCTGGATCCTCCTGCCTCAGCCTTCTAAGTCGCTGGGACGACAGGCACATGCCACCTCGTTGGCTGGGAGTTTATCTTGGTCCTGGCTCAACGCTGGCTTGGCAATCACAGCAAACATGGAGCGATCTCAATGGTGTTGATCCGGAGGACAGTCTGTGGGACCACAATGACTGGAAGAGACGGAAGACACCGCCACAGGCTCGACCAGGCTGTCCACCATGAATAAGCTATGGCACAGGCCTCCACATGCCTGGCGCTGCTGCCCGTCCGTGGGGCTCTGTCCTGGCTTGCCCTCCTGGAGTAGGCCTCAGCCGTGCCCGGCCGTGCTGGCTGCCCCATGGCTGTTAGCAGGAGTGGAGCTGGAAGGCCGAGGCCTCAGGGTAGAGTGTCCACTCCTGCCCCATGTCCACTGTGGCTCTGGGCCATGAGGGAAAAGATGCTAATTCTGTGGCTACCTGGGAGCGTCAGAGGGACAGAAAAGGCTTCTGCCATGAGGACATGCGATTACACCCTGCTACTGGCAGCTGAGCAGCAACCATTGTCCCAACAGAGCTGTGAGTGACACTGTTTAGAGCCAGGACTCTGGCCATCCCAAGCCCTGTGGTGCCATCCGCTGCTCGGGGGCGATGCCAGGTGTCCATAAGTGGAACAAGGCAGGTGGAGGAACAGGGACAGCAAGGCCAGGCCATCAGGTGTCCCCTTGGGATGGAGGGAAGTTGCCCCACCTGCTCCACAGTTCACTGCCCTGGATGCCACCGCCCCTCAGCGCAGGGCAGGGAAACCAGCTCTGCTGCTGGGAGCCCACTCGCTTGCCCTCAGCAGGAGCCTGGCACAGTCCTGTCCCCTGGCCGCCCACTTCCTCCAGCGTGACTGCTGCCCTGGGTGACTTCCCACTGACCATGGGGCGAGGCTGGTGCCCTGTGAGGTCACCTGGGGCCTCCACCCTGCCTGTACCTCACCACCACAGCCTCTGGTGGCAACCCGCCTTCCCTGTGGCTAAGCTCCTGTCCCTGCAGGACGCCTGCTGCTGTCCCCTTGGCTGTCCACAGCTGCTCTGCTTCAATGCTTCCCCCAACCTGTGCCAAAGCCACCCTGACAGCTCTGCCCCACGGGCATCCAGGGCCCGGGCCTTGCCCTTCTCTGAGCACCCTCTGGTGGCCACTGCCCTGGGCTTCTCCCCAGGCAGCTGCAGGGCCTCCCTGCCCCTTCTCGCCACTCCAACCTTCGGAAGTGCTTCCCTTCTCCCGCAAAGCCTCCGTGCCACGCGGACACCTCACACCCCTGCCGGCCCTTCTCTGGAACCACCTTCAGAGGGTGCTGCGCTCGGCTGCCCTGGGCAGGTCTGTGAAAGGACTGGAGGAGGGGCTGGGGTGTGTCGGCAGGCACAGGCCGGGTTCCACAGTGGCGCACAGGCACGCTCCGGCTTGAAGCTGGGACTGGTACGGTAAACACCGCCTGACCAACTCACTTGAAGCTGGCCTGCGCCCTGACCAGCTGCCTTCCAGCGGCACTGGCCCACCGACTCCCTCACTGCCTACTCCCCTGGCCTCCTGCAGGGGCCGCCAAAGTGTGGACCCTGGGTTCACTCTGCTCCCTCAGGACGTCTTGTACTCTGTACTCAGTGTGTGCGGACAGCGCCAAGGTCTGCCCCCGCTGAGGCTCCTGGGATGGCGCTGTCCCGCCACGGCCCAAGACGCGCCCGTGGGCTCCCTGCAGGTGGGAGGATGCCCCACCAAGGGGCCAACTCCAGCTGCACTCCCGGGGCTCAGCTGTGCACCCTGGCCGGGGGAAGGCGGGGCCTCTCCAGGGCAGCCTGGGACGACCAGGACCAGGGCGGGGCTGGGCTGGGCTGGGGGTGCAGGCCTCGCTCCCTCACTCGCTCCCTCACTCACTTCTTTTCTTCCTGAAGTTTTTCCTTTTCTTGAATTTCATGATGATTTTGGGCCATGATTCTGTCTTCTCAATGACAGTGGCTTCGATTCGAACAAGGTCTTTTCTAGAAGGAAAGTAAACAACCAAGTGTCTTTCTGGAAAAAAAATCTTTTTAAAATATTTTTTATTTGTCGATAGACCTTTATTTATTGATTTATACACAGTACTGAGAATCAAACCCAGTGCCTCCCCTGTGCAGCCAAGGGCTCTACCACTGAGCCAAAGCCCAGTCCCCATGTGCTTTTCTGATTATTTAAAAAATTTTATTAACACTTTAGTCAAATTCCTAAAACAAAATTCTATCTTCTTTCCTGATTATAAAAGCAATATGCCCGCTGGGGTTGTGGCTCAGTGGAAGAGCGCTTGCCTAGCATCTGTGAGGCACTGGGTTCAATTCTCAGCACCACATAAAAATAAATAAAGGTATTTGGGTCCACCAACAGCTAAAATAAAAGTTAAAAAAAAATATTCAGCCATAAAGAAGAATAATATTATGGCATTTGCAAATAAATGGATGAAACTGGAGAATATCATGCTAAGTGAAATAATCCAAGCCCAAAAAACCAAAGGCAGAATGTTTTCCCTGATAAGTGGAGGATGATATATAATGGGGGTGGGGGTGGGGAACAAGAATAATGGGGGATCTTTAGGATACGTAGAAGAAAATGAGAGGGAGGGAGGTATGAAAAATGGTGGACTGAGACAGACATCACTGCCCTGTGTACATGTGTGATTACACAAATGGTGTGGATCGACATTGTGCACAACCATAGAAACGAAATGATGTACCCCATTTGTGTACAATGAATCAAAATGCACTCTGTAAAAAATTAAAAGCTAAAAAAATTATAATTAAAAAAAAAGAAAAAGCAACATGTCCGAAACATCTAGAAACTAAAGGCACAAACCGAACATTCTGTGCAGCGTGTCACTCTCATTCTTATTTTACTTTGTTATTATTACTTTGTTTGTGGTGCTGGGATCAAGCCTAGGATTTTGTGGGTGCCAGGCAAGTGCTCTACCTCTGAGCCACGTCCCCAGTCCCCTGCTTTGTCTTCTGCTGAGTCTTGAGGCTGGCCTTGAACCCTGATCCTCCTCCCTCCACCGCCCGAGCAGCTAGAGCTACTACAGGTGCTGTCACCACACTTGGCTTCCAACAGATCTGCAGGCCTAGCTGCTGTGACGAATGGGCCAGCAGACTGGGCTGGATGTCCCGTCATGAGACATGGAACACCAGACAGTGACAGAAGCATACTGTGTTCAGCGATGACAGTGAGTGTGCACACAGGCCACTCCACCCATCCTGCCCGCACCCCAGCCCCGGGGTTCAGTGTCGCATTACCCAAGGAGTGGCTTGCCAATAAGCGTGAAGTTGTCCGCCCCAACCAGCAGGACCTGAAAGAGATAAGCAGGAGCATCAGCCACTGGCTCGTCACTGTCACCAGAACAGGAGCTGACCTGAAGGCCCTGCAGAAGGCAGGAGCACTGACTACCTGGAATCTGCTGCTAGTGATGTAAAGCGTTGAGCAGTGTGGGCTGGACAGCCAGGTGGGGCTGTCCAGGAGATGTCGGGCCCTTGGAAGCGCATGCAGGAAGGCTGACCATCTGATGCAACTGTCACGTCCCCAGACAACTGCTGTGCCCTCATCTGAACTTCACCTGAACTCTGACGTTGGTTTCTCGTGTTCGAGTCCAGGGGTCTGCCACGGCTGCACCCCGTGCCCCTTACAAAGCAAATGACCTTGCCACAGCATCTGCGGGGCAGTTTAGAGCCGCTAACATGCCAAGACAGGCCAGCCGTGCTTTCTGCACGGTAAAGTTGCACACAGGCAGCCATGTTCTATGCAGGGATGGCCACGTGGGGGCTGTGGGGAGAGCACCTCTGCATTCCAAGAGCAGAGGCGTCGTCCCTGGAGGCTGGAAGACCTCGCTGGTCAGGAAGGCCCAGGCGTGCAATGTCACTGGTCAGGAAGACCCAGCTGTGCAATGTCGAAAGTGGAAAGACAGAATGTGTTCTGAGAACACCAATGAGCGATGTATCATGACAACAAAGATATGTTTTGAACTAATTCAAGCATGAAGTATTCCTTGCTGCTGGATTTCCTAAGCCATACAAAACAATCTGCATTAGGTGGCGCTTTCCACCATTTTTTGGTTAATATGAAATATTCCAAAGTAAAGCAAAGCATACTTGGGTCCCTCAGCAGAGGCAAATCCAGTCAACTGTGGATTGAAAAATCTGGAAAAACAGTTGCATCTATATTGAATTCCTGATTTTTTTTTCTTGTCATTATTCCCTAAACAATACAACAGAATGGCTACTTACACACGTTTCTGTTGTACTAGGTATTGTAAGTCAGAGATGAGTGTGCTGGCACACGCCTCTGATACCGGCAACTTGGGAGGGTGAGGCAGGAAAATCCCAAGCTCGAGGGCAGCCTGGTGATTTAGTGAGACCCTGTCTCAAAATTAAAAGTACAAAGGGCTGGGCTGCAGCTCAGTGGCGGAGCACTCGTCTAGCATGTGAGGCCCCGAGTCACTCGCCCGTGCTGCAGACAGCCCAGACAGGATCCGAATGCAGCCATTATAGTTCTATAAGCAGAGAAGGCAACAACCAAGCAAATGCCCCCAAACACAGCAAGCCAAATTACAACTAAGGCTAGAGGTGCTCAGCCACCTTGGTGGACCAGCCGTCCTGAGTAGTGGTAAGGCACATGGCACCCAGGCAAAGACTTGGAACCACCCCAGCAGCCAAAGCTGAGCCAGACAGCATTCCACGCCCCCTCCACGGAGCTTGTACTTCACCAGAGGGCGAGCACCTGTGGAGATCCATTCTTGAGACGGCCAGGCACTGCCCTCCCTCCCTGTCCCCTGCCCCGGGCACCCTGCACTGTGGCCTCACTGGCCTGCTCAGAACGGATGAACTTCTCAGTGAGAAACCAGCAGGAGGGACTGCGTATTTGGTGGCAAGTTCCTGAATATACAAATTTGACAGCCTTACCTTCTCCAGTCGAATCCTCTCCCCACACTTGACGTCCAATTCATTATGAATTAAAATTAGGTCTTCGGAAGTCACCTTCCACTGGTGGCTGGCAAAGTGCACCACAGCAAAGAGACGGCCATACTGGTTGGTAGCAATCAGCTCGTTCACCTTCCTCACAATGTCTGGGGAAGAGTGTGGCAGTCACCCCAACTGGAAAGGCCCAGCTGGCCCCACCCTCACCTGGTCCCCCTGAAGGGTAATGCGGAGCACCTGGTATCCCGCCGGCACCTGGTGAGGGGAGCTCGTTGTAAGTGGCCTGATCCTGTCTTGTTCACCCGTAGGCACAGGCGCGAGGCAGGGGCCCAGCGGCTCCCAGGAGCACTGGCACTTTGGTATGTGGGGCTGAGAGACGGCAGGACCAAACTGCCTCCTGTGGTTCTCTGGCCTGAGCACTCAGCACACCCACCTCTATGGCTGCAGCTCCGGGTGGGAGGAGCCCTCATCTTTTCACTCCTGTTCCTTAAGGAGCAGTGGGCAAGGAGTGGCAAACCCCAAGAGGGGAAGGACGGGCCTTTTCCAACAAGGAACACCCAGAATCACATCCCGGGGCAGGCGGACTCCACCCACGCCTCCCCTGCTTGGCTCCTTCTGTCGTCTTCACAGCCTTGACTTGGGCTGGGGTCACAGTGCCCTAGACCCTGCAGTCTGCTCTGAACAGGGACTCTGTGTGCCTATGGCTGGGCACACAGGATGGATGAGACAGTTCCTGCCTTGGAGACAGTTAAAGCCAGAAGCTGTGCCTGGCTGTGAGGGCAGAATTCAGTCAGTCCTTCGCATCCATGGATTCAATCAACCTCAGATTGCAGTAAATCAGGGAAAAAGCTGCTTCTGTACTGAACACGTGATAGACCTTTTCTCATTATTCCCTAAATAACAGAACAACAACTGAGACGCGTTTACATTACATCAGACGTCTTCAGTCATCTAGAAATGACTTAAATACACAGGAGGATGGGAGCTGGTTACAAGCAAATCCTTTGCCATTTCAGACAAGGGCCTTCAGTCCCGGAGGATTCCGAGACCTGCAGGCAGTCCTGAGCCCAGGCCCCAGACACTGGGGAAGACTGTATTCACCTTAACGGTGCCTTTGTTTCTCCTGTGGAGCTGCTGATGGGACCAGGGCCTCGCCCACGCTGGACAAACGCTCTGCCACTGAACTACATCCCTGGCTTGTCTGTTTTTGAGATCGGGTCTTGCTGAGTTGCTGAGTCTGGCTTCCAAATTGCCATCCTCCTGCCTCAGTCTCCCAAGTTGCTGAGGTTACAGGCACACACCACCATGCTTGGCTATTTTGTGCAGTATCTCAAACATACTTTAAAATACTAGAAAATTCTATTCAAGAAGGTGGATTTCCAGTTTTCTGGAAAACTGAGGCTCTGGCTCCCTTGTGGCAGCGGTGGGAGCCACAGCGTCCCCTCCTGATGTGGGTTCTGGGCTGCTGCAACTCCCCGTGCCCTGAGAGCTTCTCCAGTAGCACTTCTGTTCATCGGTGTTGTTCTTCAGACTGGGGAGAATGCTGCTCTTGAACCCAAGTGTCCGCCAACCATGGAGACAGTGTGGGACCAAGGGCAGGAACCAGGACCTGCCGCACAGCAGCTGCTCCAGGGCTGTGTGCTAAGTGAGCGGACATTTTGGTGGGTGTCTTTTTTTTTTGGTACCAGGGATTGAATCCACCACTGAGCCACACTCCCAGCCCTTTTTATTTTGAGACAGGGTCTTGTTAAGTTGCACAGGCTGGGGCTGGGGAGATAGCTCAGTTGGTAGAGTCTTGAGAGCATAAGACCCTGGGTTTGATTCCCAGCACCGCAAAAAAAAAAAAAAAAAAAAAAAAAAAAAAACAAAAAGAAAGAAAGAAAAAAAGTTGCACAGGCTGGTCTTGAATTTACAATTTTTCCGCTGCAGTCTCCTGAGTCACTGCGATTACAGGCATGCACCACTGTGCTTGGCTATGAATGAGCATTTAAAATTTTGGTGTTTCCTGGCAAAAAAAATGGACATAAGGATTCACACCATGCTATGCCCTGGAGCACCTGGGACATGACACCCTGCTCTGAGGCAGTGGCACCTTGACTGCTGGGCAGAGCAGTGTTGTTTTGACTCCCTGCAAGTCTTTACCTGTGTGGTGTCTGGTCTCCTCAACTGGGTCTGGAAGAACAATTTCTGGCCATGGTGGTGAACTCAGGGACGTTTTAGGAACATACCTGTGAAAACATTTCATAAATGTGTATGATATGCACATGAAAGGCAGCTTGAAATCCCCAAGAATCAGCCATGTTCTAAGTGTCAGGAAGGACAAGGATGAGTCTGATTCAGGCCTCGCATCCTCAGTGCACCCAGCAGAGATGCTGCACTCAAGGTCAAGGTGAGCTGTCCTCTCATAGGCACAGGACAGGTCTGGCCAGTTGCATGGCTGTGGGCATGTGTGTGTGTAAACTTGCTACAGAAAGGAAGAGGGGCTCGGGCAACAGCAACACTGTCTCGAGGACTGTCCCCACCTCTTTGGGGGAAAACTGAGGAGCGTCTCCTACATACCCCGGGAGCTACGATGTATTTCAATGAGCATCGGCTAATCAGTCAGTAGTAACGAGGGAGTTCTAAGCTTTCGGTTCCATGGGAAACAGGACAGGGCACAGGGAAACCTGACACAAATCTGAAATGAATGGACCACCCCGCTTGGTTTAAGAGGCACTGGGAACACCACATCACCATGTGTGGCTAAGTAATGACCTTGAGGAACTGATAGGAGTGGGTTTCTAAAAGTCTCTGCCCTGCGTGATATTCATCTTCCCAATTGGGTGTGGCAGCGCAGAGAAAGGACCCATAAAGAAAACAACACAGGAAGACGGGGGCTGGCAAGGAAAGCCAGGGCGTTTCACACTCGAGATGGAACCTTCTAGTAAAATGCCACTTTGGAATTTTTCCTGTTTTTCAGTTTCTTTAGAGAACCAAAGAGCATCTATCTCTGCTGCTGAGAATACTGGCGGGCCACAGGCATATCTTTAGGTATGCATTTCTCCACGTCCCCAACTGGGAAGCGAACCTGGGGGTGCTCTAGTCCACCCCCAGCCCTTTTATCTTGGGGCAGGGTCTCATTAAGTAGCCCAGGCTGTTCTGAAACTTAGGATCCTCTGCCGTAGCCTCCCTAGCAGCTGAGATCATAGGCGTGTACCACGCATCCCGCCAACTGCCGTTTTTAAAAACTGCAGCTACCAGTGCTCAATGTTCTGAGCACTATTTTGCGGAGTTGAGGACCGAACCTAAGGCGCAAGAAAAACACTGCCAAAAAAGTTCAGGTTTAAATATTCTCGAACACTCAAACGTGGGGCGCTCTGACGTGAGGAGGACGGTCCTGCTGAGGAAAGGAGCAGAGTCACGAGACCCACATTTTGCTATTACCCTGGTGGAAACGAAGGTCTCTGCGAACTGAGTCTCCGCGCCGCGGGCCCGAGCGAGGCTGCGGGAAGAAGAGAGCACTGTCACCATGGCGGGGAGACGCGGGCGCCCCCGCGTCTGCACCCAGCGCGCCGCCGCAGACCCCCGCTCGGGCTCCGCGGCGCCCCGTGCGCCCGCAGCCTGCCGGGGCCGGGCGGCGCCTGTCCCTCCCCGCCGCCGCCGCCGGGGCAAGCCACCAGCTCCCGGGACCTGCGCGCCTCTGAAACGGAGGACACGCCGGGCCTATTCGGAGCCGAGGGGCGATCGCCTTCCCGGGACGCCCCCCCGCTGCACCCGGTCGTGCGGGCCTCACCCGCCCCGGGCCGCGAGGGTGTAAGGATGCTGCGGCCGCAGGCCAAGGCCAGCCGCCCGAAGCTGCCCGTGAGCGCCGCGGTCGCCGCCATCTTCGCGCGGCTCCGCCGGAAGCGGAAGTGGAAGCGGCGCGGACCCTGTGCGTCGACGCAACGGCCCGGCCGGAAACGCGGATCCTGTGAGGCAGCGGGCCCGGAGCGGCACAGCCATGGCCTCGGCCACTGTGGAGAGCTTCGTGACCAAGCAGCTGGACCTGCTGGAGCTGGAGAGGGACGCGGAGGTGGAAGAGCGCAGGTAGGCGGCGGCGCCGGTCGGTCCTCCGCGGGGCGGCTCCGGGGAGCCAGCCGCGTCACCCACAGCCCACACGGCGTCTTCCTCAGCCGAGGCACCTGCGGGTGGCAGCAGAGTCGCCGGCTCAGGCTCTGGCGGCGGCGGTTCGTCCAGGGTCGCCGCACGCGCAGGTCCCTCCGTTCCAGCCTCAGCTTCTGGTGTCTAACACGCATTCACGCAGCACACGCCACGGTTAGAGGTGCCGCCAGGAGAGGCTAGCACCGGGTTAGGAAGGCGCCGGGCTCGGAAGGCAGCTGGTCAGGTAAGGGAAGGGACCGGCCCCAGACCTCGGGCGCAGAGCCGTCAGAGCGCAGGAGCTTGTTCTGGGCCCAGGTCCGAGCGGGCGCCGTCTGCAGTCCGGCCTGCAGGGTGGCAGCTTGGAGTGGGCCGCGCGGTCTTCAGGGCAGGAGGCCCCGCGCTCTGCTAAAGACCGAGGGCAGAGATTCCCAGGTTCCTTGCTATGGAGATTTTCCTGCATAAAACTCGTCGCAAGCGACTAGGCGTGATGGGGTCAGGGTGCCACTGTGTCCAGTCTTGGGGTGCTCCTCCTTTTAAGGGTCTCAAGGGAGGGGCTTGGCGGTCTGGTGTGCTCCATAGCTCATGGACCTGGTTTTTCCCATGTGAGTTTGACATGCTTGTGCATCTAAGTGCTTTTGATTAGTTTGATAATTTCATGGGTGGTCATTCTTTTTAGCATGATTAACATCACTTTGTGCCAGACAGATGGTGGGTGTTCAGTTATACAAACAAGGAGTGTAGCCATTCCGCCTCAGCACTTAAATTCAAAACAGAGCCGCTCATGGCAAAATACTACTTTACATAATGGAATAACAGTTTGGGCACAGCCTGAAAAGTGGAAACTGAGTCACTCAGGGCAGGCACAGCCTGAGAGCTGCTGTTCTACACACCATGGAGTCACTAGGGCAGGCACAGCCTGAGAGCCGCTCTTCTACACCATGGAGACATCTAGGGCAGGCACAACCTACAACTGCTGTTCTACACCATGGAGTCACTCAGGGCAGGCAAAGCCTGAGAGCTGCTGTTCTACACCATGGAGTCACTCAGGGCAGGCACGGCCTGAGAGCTGCTGTTCTACACCATGGAGTAACTAGGGCAGGCACAGCCTGAGAGCTGCTGTTCTGAACACCATGGAGTCACCAGGGCAGGTGCAGCCTGAGAGCTGTTGTTCTACACCATGGATTCACTCAGGGCAGGTACAGCCTGAGAGCTGCTGTTCTACACACCGTGGAGTCACTAGGGCAGGCACAGCCTGAGAGCTGCTGTTCTACACACCGTGGAGTCACTAGGGCAGGCACAGCCTGAGAGCTGCTGTTCTACACCATGGAGTCACTAGGGCAGGCACAGCCTGAAAGCAGCTGTTCTACACCATGGAGTCACTAGGGCAGGCACAGCCTGAAAGCTGCTGTTCTACACCATGGAGTCACTAGGGCAGGCACAGCCTGAGAGCTGCTGTTCTACACCATGGAGTCACTAGGGCAGGCACAGCCTGAGAGCTGCTGTTCTACACACCATGGAGTCACCTGGGGCAGGCACAGCCTGAGAGCTGCTGTTCTACACACCATGGAGTCACTAGGGCAGGCACAGCCTGAGAGCCGCTCTTCTACACCATGGAGACATCTAGGGCAGGCACAACCTACAACTGCTGTTCTACACCATGGAGTCACTCAGGGCAGGCACAGCCTGAGAGCTGCTGTTCTACACCATGGAGTAACTAGGGCAGGCACAGCCTGAGAGCTGCTGTTCTGAACACCATGGAGTCACCAGGGCAGGTGCAGCCTGAGAGCTGTTGTTCTACACCATGGATTCACTCAGGGCAGGTACAGCCTGAGAGCTGCTGTTCTACACACCGTGGAGTCACTAGGGCAGGCACAGCCTGAGAGCTGCTGTTCTACACCATGGAGTCACTCAGGGCAGGCACAGCCTGAGAACTGCTGTTCTACACCATGGAGTCACTCAGGGCAGGCACAGCCTGAGAGCTGCTGTTCTGCACACCATGGAGTCACCTGGGGCAGGCACACGCGTGCTCTAGGCTCCCCTTCCTGGCCAACGCCAAGAGCCCCTGCCCCTCCCTGCTCCCCACCCAAACAAAGACGAAGGTGAGGAAGGTGGAGTGGAGGCTGTGTGTGTACACAAAGCTTGGCCAGGAACCACTTGTTGCCCAACCAGCCTGGCCACTGCTGGCTGGGAAGCCCTAGGAGGACATCAGATGGCTTCCTGGAGGAGGGGTGCTGAGTTCAGCCTGAGAAAAGTACCAGTTGAATGGCTGGGTGGTGTGGAGGAGTGGTCCTGGAGGAGGCGTGGACAGCCAGAGAGCAGGGCTTCTTCCTTGGGATCCATTTGCCTGAAGCAAGAGGAGCAGTGCCTGGCATCAGCCCAATAGAGCAGGTCATCGGGACTCTTGTCCTGTCCAAGGGGAGACTGAGAGGGGAAGTGGAGCTTGCCGTGGGTAACGTGGAGCCAGGCAGCCTGCCTCCAGACTCGCCCGTCAGACCCATCCACTGGCAGGATTTGTTCGCGAAGCTTTTGAGCATGCTGGCCGAGACCTTGGTAGAATCCCCTCTCCTACGTTTATGGCTGGTGGACTTCGCAGGTTGTCTTCCTCACTGCGTCTGTAAAATGGCACGATGCCCACCCACAGCCTTGTCTGAGACCGCCCTGATCTGCTCCAAGTCAGGAGCACAGCACCGAGTACAGAGGCAGCACCCGGAGGGAAAGTAGGCAGGGGCCCAGCTGAGGGCCTTGTGGAGGGGCTGCCTGTGGATTCTGGTCCTGGCCTCAGCTGCCCTGGAGGAAGGGGAGGGCAGGCTCGGGCAGAGGAGTGCACGGGCGGGCCTTTCTGCCTTCCGTCCCTGTGCTGCCTGTGGGTGGAGGTGGAAACTGGTGAGGTCACATACTGACGCCTCGACACCGGGTGTCTTCCAGGTCCTGGCAGGAGAGCGTCTCCCTGAAGGAGCTCCAGAGCCGGGGCGTGTGTCTGCTGAAGCTGCAGGTGTCCAGCCAGCGCACTGGGCTGTATGGACGGCTGCTGGTCACCCTGGAGCCCAGGCGCTGCAGCTCTGCCGGAGTACTTCCCAGCAACAGCTTCACTTCCGGTGCGTGTTGATGCAGACGGGGTGCATGGGCTGGTGCCCACACGCTGCTCTTGCCCTCGTAGAGGTGGAGCGAGAGTCCAGCTTCAGCCAAGCTGGGCAGGGAGGAGCTCGTTTCAGAAGGCCACGGTCTGAGCTTTTTGGTTGTCTGGAACCGCAGTGTCCAAAGCAGAAGCCCCTGGCCACTGGCTATGGAGCACTTGAGATGCCCCCCGTGGTCCCTCTCTGCCTACGATGTGCACCAGACCTTGAAGGTCTTGTTAAAAAGGGAATATCTTGAGAGTAATTCTTGTGAGTGCTAATTGCATGTTGAAATGATGATGTTTTCATATATTGGGTTGATTAAGATACTATTTCTTTAAAAATTTTAAAGAAGGCTGACTGGCTGGGGTATGGGCAGGGGAGGCTGAGCCTCCAGCGCGGAGCAAGGCAGAAGGAGAAACAGAGCCTCATGTTTGAGGCCTCGTGGTTTTTCAGTATGGGGAATCGAACCCAGGGCCTTGCACATACCAGCCAATGCTCCACTGTTGAGCTGCATCCCCAGTCCTTTGTATTTTATCTTGACACAGGGTCTCGCTAAGTTGCTGAGGCTGGCCTTGAACTTGCGCTCCTCCTGCCTCAGCCTCCTGAGTAGCTGGGATCATTCTCAACTTTCTTTAATTTTCTAATGTAGCTACCAGAAAATTTGGTTACCCATGACTGTTGCCACACAGGGACAGCCTTGGAGTCACCATGACCGTTGTCACAGGGGGCGGCCTTGGCCTTGATCCAGATGGCGTGTGTGCAGGGTGGGCAGTTGTGGACCACCCCCCCACCACCCCCCAGTTCTCTGCCAGGCAGGCTCTGCAGAGCTCACTCAGCCTTGTCAGAAAGCAAGGGCAGGTAGAAGTCGCTGCCTGAGGCGTCCCTGGGGTGCTGCGTGGACACCGCAGCCCAGGGAACCTGAAGGGGGTGCTGTGGCAATGTCCTTTGCACTCAGCCTCTCTGCCCTGTTCTGTGGGGACAGTGTTTTGATTTGACTCTTGCCCCAGTGGATGTTGGGGTTCTGGCTGGATGGAAGGGTGAGGTGGGGAGTGGGAGGTGATAGGGGCACCTGTTGGGGGACAGCTCTGGGTACGGGTGGTCTGGTGCCCTCTGTGCTGGGTGTCGGGCTGGCAGGTGGAGGCTGCGTGACTTGGCTTCTCGCTCCGTCTTCCGCCCTCCTTGGGGCTGTGGAGGCAGCTTTAGCCCCGCAACTCCTCAGTGCCTGGTCCAGCTGGAGGCTGTGGGTCTCCATCCAGGAGTCTCAGTGGCAGGGGACACGGAAGGCTGACTGGCTGGGGTGTGGGCAGGGGAGGCTGAGACTCCAGCACGGAGCAAAGGCAGAAGGAGAAACAAGGCCTCATGTTTGAAACATGCTGGAATTTGTCACACAAAACAGTGTCTAGCTTTTTCCAGTTTTGATGCAGTGTGGCTTGGGTTTCACAGGTGACATTGTGGGTCTGTATGATGCTGCCCATGAAGGTGGTCAGCTGGCCTCCGGGATCCTGACCCGCATCACCCAGAAATCGGTCACGGTGGCCTTTGACGAGTCCCAGGATCTCCAGCTGAACTTGGTCAGAGAGAGCTCCTACAGGCTGTTGAAGCTTGCCAATGACGTCACGTACAAGCGGCTGAGAGCGTGAGTGTGGCCGGACAGCCGGGGCTCCTGCGAGCGAGCGGCCCAGCTGGCCTGGTGCCAGCTCTCGTGGTTTCTCCCTGCAGGGCTCTGGTGGCTCTGAAGAAGTACCACTCGGGGCCGGCGTCCCCGCTCGTCGAGCTGCTCTTCCACGGGTCCTCCCCCAGCCCTGCCGGCGACATACGTGAGAACTTTTTTTTTAATTGCTGCTAAAGTTGCCAAGCACAGTCTGACTGCAGGCCTGAGTGTGAGACGTGCCCTTGGGAGCCGACGTCCCTCAGCGCCTCTGAGTGACTGTGCAGCTGGCAGTGTTAACTCGTGTTGTGCTGTCACCGGGTTCATGCTGAAGTGTAGGGATTCCCTGCTGCCAAGCTCTGTGGAGGTGGGGGATCACAGGTCCTGCTCTATGCTTCTTAGCAGGTTTTGACAGAAAAATCTCGGCTCTAAGAGTCTTTGTGTTTCTGTCAACCTTTAAGTTTAAGGTGACTTATTTCTGATTATAAGAGTAAGGTGTGGGGACCTGGAACATAAGCAGGGGAAGTGGATCATTCAAGGCCTGGCCGGGGTCCAGCCCCGGCAGCCATGGGAAGAGGGACTGTGGGGCAGGCTGGCTGCCTCTGGCCCCCTCCGGCCTCCTCTGGCCCCCTCTGGCCCCCTGCTGGCCCCCTCTGGCCCCCTCTGGCCTCCTCTGGCCCCCTCTGGCCCCCTCTGGCCTCCTCTGGCCTCCTCTGGCCTCCTCTGACCCCTGCTGGCCTCCTCTGGTCCCCCTGGACCCCCTGGCCTCCTCTGGCCTCCTCTGGCCCCCTCTGGTCCCCTCTGGCTCCCCTTCCTCAGGTTCTGCTCAGCCTTCCTCTCCTGCTCCAACACCTTCCCTCCCCTGAGCTTGGTGATGGTATTTTTCGGTGTTCTTGCAGAACCTCACTTTCATAGGAATTTATTCGTCAAGTGGCTGCTCGCACGCTAGCACTGCTTAAAATGGAGGACTTCTTTCCATTGTTAAGGCCATGGCGTTGGTCAGGTCCAGTGCCAGGGTCACCTGCAGCCCAGGCTCTGCGCCTTCCTGGCCCACGCTCTCCTGCAGAGCCACACCCCAGCTATTGTCTGTCTTCATACCCTGCTAACAGCTCCGTTGTCGAGTGGCTTTGTAAACAGGGCTGCCTGGCACGTGGTGCATGCTGCGACGACCCCTGTGACTCCCGAGGCCCGTGCAGGAGGACCCTAGTCCCAGGCCAGCCTGGGCAACTCAGCAAGACCATCTCAGTAAAAACTACCGAGGGCTGGGGTGCAGCTCAGGGGTGCAGCCCCGTTGGGTTCAGTCCCCAGCGCCACAAAACCAAACAGAAAGCCCGACCCGGGCGGCCCGCACTTCCTCAGTTGGCACTCCCTTGGGCGTGCTCTTTGTGAACGTTCACTTTCCCTCCTCATTGTTCCTTGAAGGTAAAAGCATTCATGTTTCAGCAGTACTTTGTTTCATTGCAGGGCTACCATGGGCTGGAAACTCACCAGGCAGTTATTTACTATGTTTTTCTTTTTTCCTTTTTTTTTTTTTTTGCTGTGTTGGGGATTGAACCCAGAGGCACTTAACCGCGGAGCCAGGTCCCCAGACCTTTTCATTTTTACTTTGAGTCAGGGTCTCACTAAGTTGCTTAGGCTTATTTAGGGCCTTGCTAAGTTGCTGAGGCTGGCTTTGTACTTGAGATCCTCCTGCCTCAGCCTCCTGAGCCTCTGGGCTCCACCATTCATGGCTTATTCACTCTGTTTGAGGACCTGGTGTGTCTTGATTACGGTGTTGTCCAGGGTAAGGGGATCTGGCATGGGGTAGTAGACTGTGCAGGGAACTTCGGATAGGGTGGTGGCTCCTTGCCCATGCCCCCACCGGGCTGCTTCACACAAGTGCAGGCTGATGCCTCCGACTGCACGCTCAGTGTGCGTGTCCATTGAGGGCTCTGCGGCAGGCACAGGGCACAGGTGAACACACAGGCGGAAATCCTAAGAGGCTTATTAGTCATTGGAATCGTCTGTGATCTAGAACAGAAACACTGCCCTGGAATTCGTTAGAATTCGTTAGCATTTCTTTCTTTCCTTTTTTTTTTTTTGTCATTTAATTACCACTTTAAAGGGACTGAGATGGTAGAAATGAACACATTTCCAGAACCTTTCTTTCCCGCCTGTTACCCCAGACAGTGAGGCCGCAGGCTTTTTCCATAGAGTGGTCACTGCGTGGCAGCCCGGGCAGCCTGGACCTGAGCAGGTGTGGCCTGTTCGGGGAGTCCTTGGTAAACAGTGGACTGTTCTGTTGCTTGCATTGCCTCGGGAGGCCTAGTGCACGACACGTGTGCACGCCCCGAGGAGGACGCGGGCAACGGGGCAGGGCCCTGACCCCGCTGCTCCTCCTGCAGACCCACTGGTGTTCTACAATGCCACGCTGGACCCCTCCCAGAAGGAAGCCGTCTCATTCGCGCTGTCCCAGAAAGAGCTCGCCATCATCCACGGACCTCCTGGCACCGGGAAAACTACAACCTTGGTCGAAATAATCCTTCAGGCTGTGAAGCAAGGCTTAAAGGTGGGTGGGGGCTCCTCCTCTGCATGGTCTGTTGGCCCTGGCTGCGCTCAGTGGGCGCTTGGCGGGGTCCCAGCCTCAGTTCTTGGTGGCGTTGGTCAGGAACTTCTCTGGGCATTTGGAGAGCAAAGGTTGGAGCTGGGTGTGGCGGCGCATCCCTGTAATCCCAGAGACACAGCAGGCTGAGGCAGGAGGGTTGTAAGTTCAAGGCCAGCCTGGGCAACTTAGACCGTGCCTCAAAATTAAAAAGGACTGAGGCGGTAGCTCAGGTAGAGTGGCCTGGGGTCGGTCCTCAGCACCACACACACAGGCACCATGCTCTCATGCATGCCACTGCAGGCTGGCGGGGCCCTTTCTGATTTCCATAGCCCCTGGGGTCAAGGGAGCACAGAGGAGCACCCCTCAGACCCCAGAAGCCCTCCCTGCTGCAGGGGTCTCCCGTCGCCGGCTGCTGCAGGCCTCTGGCTCCTGAGTTCAGGCCTGTGCTGGGGTGTGCAGCTGGCCAGACTCTTGGCGTGGGAGGTGGGCTTCCCAAGGTGCCGGAGGCGCCAGTGCATGCCCTTGTCACTGCCTTGGTTGTGGTCCAGAGGTCTTCATCTTCTGCGCCCATGTGAGTCAGCGTGGACCTGAGGACACAGACGGCTTTGTTAAGCAGTCCCTCCTGGCATGTGGCAGCGTGGTCCTGAGAACCGGCGTGGTAACGGTCGCCATTCCTGGGTCAGCTTGCGCTGGTGCCACTTCCCACCCACAGCCTTCTAGGTGCCCTGAACCCTGCGTGCTGGGGACGGTCAGCAGCCCAGGTCGAGGCGAGGAAACCCAGAGACAAGGCCACATGCTGTAGTCCCTCAGCAGTGAGTGGCAGAGCCGGAATGGATGGGGCAGAGCTGCTGCCTTGTTTTGTTGCAGGGCTGGGGACAGCCCAGGGCGTGCACATGCTGGGCAAGTGCTCCAGCACCAGCCACCGGCCCTTTTTAAAGTTTGAGACAAGGTCTTGGCCTGGAACTTGCAATGCTCTTGCCTCCACCTCCCAGGTGGCTGGGATCACAGGTGTGCCTAGCAGAGCTGCCGCTTTTCAGGGCTGCAAGTGTCTGTCACTTGGCTAAAACCCGTGTCCAAGGTTTCCTACTATGGGCGTCTTTGTAGCTGTTCCAAAATCAGCAAGAAAAGATTGCTTATTACTGAGGAGCTGCTTTGGTGGCTTGACTCCGGTGTCTTTGTGTGTGTGCAATACAGAGGATTGAATCAGTGATCCTTCTCCCACTGAGCTCCATCCGCAGCCCTTTTTATTTTTATCTTGAGAAAGGGCCTCACTAAGTTGCTGGGGCCATCCTCAGACATGGTCTCCCTGCCTCAGCCTCCAGTGCAGCTGGGATTACAGGTGTGCACCACCACATGGGGCAGGTTCCCTGGGCCCAGTGTGCATAGTGAGGCTGGGCCATCTGTGCCTTTGCACTGCGGTGGGGGAGGAGGGCGGTGGGCGTGTGGGGACCACCCTTCTGCTCCTGACAGCAGAGTTGCAGTTCCAGAAGCAAGCTCGCCCTCATCAGAGAGACTCCCCGTTTGTTTTGTCAGATGATAAAAAACGGCTTGGTTGGGGATTCGATGGCTGGTCATTTCAGTGCACCCATAAATCTTAGGGCCTTCTTCTGCCTAGTTGTAAGTCCCGCGACACGTTTGGTGCTTTGATGACTTTTTTTTTTTTTTGGTGGGGTGCTAGGGATTGAACTCAGGGATACTCAACCACTGAGCCACATCCCCAGACCTATCTTGCATTTTATTTATACATAGCTTCTTACTGAGTTGCTTAGGGCCTCACTAAGTTGCCAAGGCTGGCTTTGAACTTGTGATCCTCCTATCTCAGTCTCCCTAGCTGCTGGGAATACAGGTGTGCTCCATCGTGCCTGCCCGACTAACACATTTTGCAGGTCTGGGTTCAGGTGTGCAGACAGTGCTGGTTTGCAGTGCTGTGGGGCTCCCTGTCCATCCCGCTGGCTCGGTTTGCTCTAGCGTTATCTGTTGCACGCTCTGCTTCTTCCTCCAGACCCCGACGCCTTCCTGTTTATTATAGTACAGACTTGGGTGGTTTAATTAGAAATCGCCAAGCCCTGATTTGCAATGTGTCTCCCAGGTTCTGTGCTGTGCCCCATCTAACATTGCGGTGGACAACCTGGTGGAGCGTCTGGCTCACTGTAAGCAGCGGATCCTGCGCCTGGGGCACCCCGCGCGCCTGCTGGAGTCCATTCAGCAGCACTCTCTCGACGCGGTTTTGGCCCGGAGCGACAGCACCCAGATCGTGGCAGACATCAGGAAGGAAATCGACCAGATCCTGGTGCGTCCCTGGTCGTGGAGGAGAGACTGGGTCTCTTCCTGGTTTCCCCTCGCCCCGTCCACCTGTTTAATGATCTGAGCCGCCAACCGCCCTTTTTCCGCACGGCCTGTTTTTGGTTGGGAGCTATGCTTGGCGCTTAGCAGGGACTCAGCTGCTCCTGGTATTTGATCTGGGGTGAGGAACCCTAATAAAGAAAGCGTTACCTAGGGGTCCCTGGCACCTGCGAGCGCTGGGCCGGGCAGTAAGGCAGCTGAAGAGAAAGAGTAATCAGACTGTGAGCCTCCCAATCGGGCTCTCCACTCCTGGTGGCTGGGCTGGGCAGCAGGGGTGCCCTTTGCTCTTCTGGGTCAGTCTCGCCCTGGCCTGCGTTTGTCACCTCAGCAGACACCTCCTCGGCGTCCTCTTTGCTGGGCAGTGACAGCCGCAGGGAGGAGCTAGGAGGCTGTGGGCCCTGCCCCAGGGCAGCCGGACAGCTCTGCGTGCTGGTGGAGGTAGGCGCGGGGCGGGGGCGGGTGGGAACACGAGGCGCCCTGCGCCCTGTCCGCTGTGGACGCCTCGTGTCCTCCTGCCTGTTGGAACGGATGCTCCTCAGGCTGGGCTTCTCTGTAACTAGGCGGGAGAACACGGCCTCACTGCGCTGAAACTCCAGTAAGGAGAGAGCTGCTTATCGTGAAATGTCAGAGTCGGGGGGATCAGGTGATGGTTTTGTGGGCGGAACGTTGATTTTAATCTCTCGGAAAACGTGGGCTGGTCCTCGAAGCCCCACCCCAGGAGAGCAGGTGCCCTGCAGGGCAGCGGTCCCGGTCCCCTCTGTCTCCCTGTGCGTGGGATGCGTGGTCTGCGGCTCCTCTCAGCGGCCCCTCAGCCTTTCCTGCTTTCTGAGGAGCGCACAGAGCTGGACGGCGGGGGGATGAAAGCAGCCTGGAACCCCGAGAGCAGCGCAGTCACCTTGGAGTCACCGTGTTCTCTTTGCTTCCGCTTGTAGGTGAAAACCAAGAAGACCCAGGATAAGAGAGAGAGGAGTGACTTCCGGAGCGAAATCAAGCTGTTGAGGAAGGAGCTGAGGCAGCGGGAGGAGGCTGCCATGGTGGAGAGCCTCCGGCTGGCCAGCGTGGTCCTGGCCACCAACACAGGTGGGGCGGGCCCTGTGCAGCCGCTGGCCCTGTGGCCCTGCGGCACCCCCTCCCCAGCTGCTGGTGGCCTCTAGCCTGGGAGTTCCTCAGGGCGGAGACTGGATTCTGCTCCTTTGCGGAGCAGGCGGATCCGGCTTGCTCCTCCTGAGTGCTGTGCCTTTCAGGAGGCCACCGTCTTGTCTTCCGAGCGACTCCGTTGGCTGTGCTCCTGCAGGGCTGCGCCGCTGTCGCCTCCGTCCCTGCGGGGTGGTCTTCATGCCCCCTCCCTCCTGCTCCTCGGCCGGAGGTGATCCGTCTTCCCACAGGACCTGCTGCAACTGTCCTCCATCTCTAATTTCTCTTTTGTGACTTCATTGTTTTTTCTTTCTTTTTACTTGGGCTTAGTTTGCTCTTGGTTTTTGAGTTTCCTAAGGTGGGAGCAGGTCGTTGGTCTGAGACGTTTCTTTCCTAATGTAAGCATTTAGCTACTGTTTTTGTGGTATCCCACACGTTCTGAAATTTAGTGTTTCATTTCCATTCATTTCAAAATGCTGATTTGCTTTCTGATCTTCTTGAAATCCTAGTTTCTGAATAGTGGAATTTCCCAGACGTCTCTCAGTCTCTTCAGCTCATGGGGATCGGTCGGTGTGCTCTCTGCAGGGCTGTGTCCTTGGTCTTGCTTTTCTGTCGGGTTTGGTGCTTTCTGCCTGTGGTGGTGTCCAGAGCGCTGGTCTTGCCATGGTGGCTGTGAGTCTCTTGTTCTGCGCTCTCTCTTCTGTTTGTCCTGTTTGTTCCTCATTCCTTTCTCCTCCTCTCGGTTCTTTTGGATCGACTGGACACCTTCCGTGCTCTTGTTCTTGTCTCAGCTGTGTCTGTCATAGCCCCGGGGCTCCCAGGCTGTGGTGCTGCATGACTGACTGCGGAGTCCGCCTGTGGCCTTCCCCACGTGCCACGTTGCGTGAGACCTTTGTAACAGGTCTGACCACTCTCCCATGTGGATGCTGTTCTCGTCATGTTACACGCGTGTCCCAAACCTTTCCGCACATGTTCCTACCATCTTAGAAGTCAGTTTCTGCATTGTCCATGCTTCCCCATGGGGCCACTGCCTGGGCTCTGTTCCTCCGGTTTGGACCTGAATTTCCATGGTTGCCCTTCCCGTTCACTCTGAGTCTGGCGAGTCTGCGTTTGATGGACTCTGGCCGCGCCTCGACCCTGCCTGCGGCCCGAGCGGGTTTCTGTGGGATGTAGCGTCCAGGCATGAGTGTTTCTGAGAAGCCCTGCGTCCTCCCCCCCGGCCCTGTACACAGGGTCTTCCTCTGTCGACTCTTAAGAGTTTTGTCCTCACGCCTGGCTTCCGGTGACTGATCGTGATGTGCTTCAGGGTGTTTTCTTCATGCATTCAACCGTGACTTCTTCAGACCTTTCACTCCGTCTCGTGTGTTTGGGAGAGTCCAGTTTCCTTGCTTGAGATCTCCCTATAGCTCACTGATTTTTTTTTTTTCTTCTTATGTTTGTGTTTTTCCTTTTGTGTCCTATTATTCGTTTATTTATTTTTTGCTCCTGGGGATTGAACCCAGGGCTGCTCTCTCACTGAGCCACATCCCAGCTCTTTTGACTTTTTATTTTGAGGCAGGGTTGCACTGAGCTGCTGAGACCCTCCCTCCTTGGCCTCCTGGGTTGCTGGGATGGTGGGTGGGTGCCCACCGTGTTTCTCATGCTTCTTTTGCTGGCCTTTTTGTTACTGCTGTTTTTAAATTGTGGTGAGAATGCTTACCATGAGCTCTGTCTGCAAAGTACATAATGTAGTATGTGCAGCTGTCGCACAGTGCTGGCTAGGGAATTTCTAGAATCCACCTTTTTTTTGGTGTTTGGGGTGGAACTCAGGGTCTTACACATGTTAAGCCTATTTTCCACCACACCGTCGAGCTACACCTGAGCCCTAAACTGAAACGTCTTATATAGCTGAAACTTGGTTCCTGTTGGTTGCGGTTTCTGAGTGCGTGGATCTCTCTTGTTGTGTCCACCCTGTCCTCTCGGTGTTGATTTCATCTGAGACCCAAACATTAGATTCAGAATTACTAGTTCTGTTATCTTTGCATTCTTGAGTCTTTTTCAATTATGTATTCTTTAAAAAAAATTTTTTTTTAATTGTAGATGGACATAATACCTCTATTTTGTTTAGTTATTTTTTTGTGGTGCTGAGAATCAAACCCAGTGCTTCACACACACTAGGTGAGCGCTCTACCACTGAGCCACAACCTGACCCTCAATTATGTATTCTTATATGGTTGTATTTTCTTGCTTTTTCATATGCCAGACATAGGGAATTTTATCTTCTTGCATGCTGGGTCTTCTTGTATTATTACCAATATTCTTGAGCTTTATTGTGGGGAGCAATAAGTTAATAGAGTGCTCCTTTTGTTTTTTTTTTTTTTTTCGGTACTGGGGATTGAACCCAGGGAGCTTAACCACTGAGCCACATCCCCAGCCCTTTTTAGTTTTATTTTGAGACAGAGTGTTACTAAGTTGCTAAGGCTGGCTTTGAATTCAGGATCCTCCTTGCCTCAGCTTCCTGAGCTGCTGGGATTATAGGTGTGCGCCATACCTGGCCTTTTGGGTTCTGTTTTTAAGATTTGCTGGGGTCTAAAGCAGGATTGGTCCAGTGTTAATATTTCCCACTATTGAAGTAAGACCCTTCTGGGTTCTCTGCCTGGTTTGCCACAGTCCTAAGATTTTCTGACTCTTGGGATTAGAGTGAGTGCTAGGCACTGTTTTCTAATTTTTGGATGAACTTTTTTCCCTGGCCTTGGGTAGTTTTGTCCTAAGCACATGCTGATCTGTGTTCAGCTGAATTCCTGAGGTGGTCTCTTTGCAGATAGATCTCTGGGGTTTTCTCTCTGGTATTTTGCCCTGGGAACCCTGGCTCCATCAGCCTCTACAAATTCTCTGTTCTGTCTCCTTGATGCAGGGGGTTCTCTAGGCTCAGCCTGTCTTCCCAGCCCTCTTGCTGCCTCCTGGAGACTCAAGGTGGAAAGCTGAGGCAGTCTTGGGCTCACCCACCTCCTTTGTCCAATGTTATTTCAGATTTTCTCTTTTCTTGTGTGTGTGTATGTGTTGAGTATAGTTCCTGTTACTCCATCTGGGTCATAAATGCCAGACTCATTCCCTCCGTGTCCCCCTTGAGTAGCTGTGTGTCACAGTGCTTTGTACCGCATGATGGTTTAGAGAATGCTGTCAGCCTGCTATTTTGGGGTTCAGGTCTGACTGTTGTGTTCGAGATCTGTATTGTTGCTAAGCAATATCACCACACATGTAGCTACTTAAAACAACCCCCGGGGTCACGTGTCCAGGCACGGCTTACTCAGTTCTCCATTCGGGGTTTCACAGGCTGCAGTTTCATCCTTACTTCTGAGCTCACGTGGTTGTCGGCAGCACTCAGTTCCTTGTGGGTTGCTGAACTGAGTTTCTTGCTGATTGCTGGCTGGAGACCGCTCTTAGCGCCTTGCCCCATGGGCCTTCCTGTCATGGTTTAGCTAGAAAGTGTCCCCCAAAATCTTCTGCCTTATTGCAGGATTATTCGAGGACGAGATGATTAGATTATGAGAGTTGTAACCTAATCGGTCCATCCTAGTTTGAATGGGCGGACTGGTGACTGTAGGCAAGTGGGGTGCGGCTGGAGGAGGTGGGTCACTGGGGCTGCCCCAGAAGGGTTCGTCGTTCCCGTGGCTCCTTCCCTCTGCTCTCCCTCTGCTTCCTGGCTGCCGTGAATGGAGCGGTGCTCCCTCCGTGATGCTCTGCTCACCACGGGCTGGGTGAGCTGGCCCTTGGATTAGACCTGAGTCTGAGCCAAAGTAAACTTTTCCTCCTCTAAGTTGTCCTTGTCGGGTATTTTGGTTACAGCAGTGAAAACCTGACTAGTAGACTTCACTACGTGGCTCTTCTTCAGGAGAGTGCAAGGGACACAGTCTCCTAGCAAGAAGAGCCGTGATCCTGTGTAATGCTGAGGATATGCTCGTTCCTCGCGGTTGCCGTATTCTCTTGGTTAGAAGCAAGCGTCGGGTCCCACCTGCACTCAAGGGGAAGGGACCATGAAGGTGTGAACGTCAGGAGCCAGGGTCCTGGGGCTGCCTCGGGTCTCTTGGCTACAGCCTGTCTGGTACCGGCTGCCCTGAGGGTCAGAGTGCAGGCTCTCGTAGGTCTCATGGTTGCTGGTTTATCCAGACGGCTTTTAGATCAGTTTCAGAAAAATGAGTTATAAATACAAAATAAATTCACAACTGTCTTTTATACTTAACCTTTGTAGTTGCCTTTATTGGTGCTCTTTATTTCTTTCTGTGAATTTGAGGTACCGTGTAGTGTTCTTTCATTTCAACCTGAAGAACACTAGTATTTCCGTAAAGGTAGGGCTGCTAGCAATGAATTATTTCAGCTCTTCTTTATTTGTGATGTCTTAATTTTCTTCTTCATGTTTTTTTTTTTTGTTACTAACATTTTCTATTTATTCATTAATAAAAAGTGCATAGTACAAGCCCTTTATCCCAATCCAAGTACTCAGTAAAAGATCAACAATAAACCCTGGATGGCACAGACATAATTTGTTTGGCATGATTTAAACATTTAAAAACAGCAATTTACATTTAGTACATCATATGACCACTTTTGCTTTAACAAAGTAATCATCAGACATGGTAACAAATACATATGATTTTTCATTTAGAAATATTATAAGATTAACCCTATTATTACAATAACAAAGTTTAACCCATTAATTGTAAACTCTTCATTTTTCCTTCTTCAAGTTGCTGTTTTGTGTCTTAAACTGGTCAAATTTGAGCACATACCCATTTAGAGTGATAGACTTACTTTCATTCAGAGCAACAGATTTTCAATGTTTCTTTGAAATTTTAAGACATTGGTAATTCCATATACAGTATCGTATCACATAATACAAAGATACTAACAGTAACCATGGAGTTACATTATAGACAATCTCTGCAAGTTGTAAAATATGACTTGCCGACCATGGGGCAGTGCTTAGATAGATACATGATAAAATCTTTTACTATAAACAGTTCCAACATTAACCTTTTCCATATAAAAAGCAAAGCTAAAATTACCATTGTTTTAAGAACATTAAATGACTCTAAAACACAATAATGTCTTTTTTTTCTATTGATGGTACTGAGGCCTAAACCCAGGGCCTTGTACATGCTAGGCAAGCATTCTACCACTGAGTTACATCCCCAACCCTCAAAATAAACTCTTAATAGCATTTGCAGAATGTTTAAGAGTCCAAAGTAATAAAAATGTAAGCTTCATCTTTCTTTTATGCAGATTATTTTTAAAGGATTGTAGCCATATTTCAAGTGAATGCTTAGAAGTAACTAATGATTTAAGAATGTGGTCAACTTAAAGCCCACATTTTGAAGCTTTAAGAATTAAATATAATAATATAAATCACTAGTTAGGTTAACAAGAACATGTTATGTGCAGTACACTGGCTTTTCAGGAATGCAGAGAAATTTTAAAAGCAAAAAACCCAGGACTAAATACTTCACACTAAGAACTTCTGTTACTAACTTAATAGAAGATTCATACAGGAAAAGGCTAATGAATTTAGATACAATGCAAATTAAATGTATATGACAAAAATGAAAAATGAGGATTAAGAATTCAAATTTTTCAGGTCTCTAATACTAGACATTTTTCTCCCTATTTGGCCACTTCTTTAACAGAAGCCAATTCTCAGTTATGAGTCACAGACTCAGTGAATATATTGGCATCTCTCCCAGGATTGATTTTTCTAGCAAGTTAGGGAATAGATGTTAAGATATTTGGTTGAGCCTTCCATGTTCAAGGGGCATGGACAGATAAAGGACTGCAACAGGCAGTCAGCTCATATTTGCCATTCCAGACCTTTCTGCTTTAAATGCTTTACTAGCTGTGGATAGAGCTGGGAAGGCTTCCAGTGTGCCACTGCAAGAAAAGTCTTTCTCTGTGGTGTTCATTTATCCAGGATTTAACTCACCTGTGTCAACATTACCCCTTTATCAGCACAAGTAATCAGGAGTTGGTTATGTTATTTCAAGAAGTTGAGCACAAAACCAAGATGCACAAGGAGGAATGCAGGCAGTCAATATTAGATTATATAATGAAACGATGCCTTTACAATGTTTATGGCCTATAATGTAATCATAATAAAGGGGGAAACACCCTATGAGTGTTACACAATTGTATCAGACTATTAAACAGTACAGTAACATAGAGAAGTTTATTTAGTTCACATAAATAGTTTATCAGATCTGTACAGTGAAAAGCTAGACTGACCTAGGGGGTAAAAATCCTTACATTGATAACAAAATATCATCATAAATCATATGGAATCACTTGTTAAGGAAAAAAAATTCCATAACCATGTGGGTTATGCAGACATTTTAAAATGCCATTTGTATTTACTTTTTGGCAAACTGAACAAAAACAATGTAACCTTTTACCTTTTTATGCATTTCAAAATTCACTTATAGCAATGTTCCTTTCCATCCCAATCCATCCCATTACCAAAAGGGAATGAGGTAATGGGTGAGAAAAATATTCTTGATTGTTTCTCATTTCCCTTCTTTTCCCTTGGAATAAACCAAGACATCATTAAAATTGTTTTGAAGTTGGAAGGATAACAAAGTGTAAAAACTTTCTTCAAATAAAATTGAGTAAGTAAGTAAATAGCCATTTAAATGTCAGTAAGTGACTAAGCCCCAATATAGATGTAAGATAGTTTCACTTTAACAGGGGAGTGTTGGAACAGAAGAGAGGCTTCCTGAGAGGCACTCATTTACAACATAAATTATAGCTTTAGTTATTACTAGATAGATTATTCCCAGCAAAGACAGACAGAATGAACTTCTCCCCTCTTTTCATGAACCTTGTAAGGCTAGGGTATAGTGGCTTGCAAATGTCATATACTGGACTGTAAATCATCTACCATATCGATTAGTCATATTTATTTAAAGTATTCTTGGGCTGGGGAGATAGCTCATCAGTAGAGGACTTGCCTAGCATGTACTCGGCCCTGGATTCAATGCCCAGCACTGAAAAAAAAACAAAACAAAACATTCTTAACATTAGACATTTTTAATGGGAGTAAAAAAATTATTAGAACAAGCATTTCACTTCTATTCTAGCCACATAAGTCAGCTGCAATAAATGATACAGATTTCAGCTATAATTTGTAAAATCTTTCAAAAGTTGCCACAGTCCCAAGAACTAGAGAAAATCGCCACCCACTAATAAACTACCAAAGTAAATGTAAATACAGTGTGGTTCTCATTTTCTTTCATATAATCCCAGATAACCCCAAATAACTTTATAAATACCTTATGAAGAAAAAAATCTTAAAAACCTATCAAAACTATTTAAAATATTTAAATGCAGAAAACTCAAATTTCCTTCAATCAGGTCACAAATCACCCAAAAATTACGGTCACAGTTACAAACAGAATGAGTGGAATGTTTAAAGTTTAGGACAACCAAAAAAGCCCCATGTAACTTTTTAAATATAATCATTTACTCAAATATACTATAAATGGGAATGGTGGTAACACAGGAAGCAAAAATAAGTTTGCAAGTGAAATTTCTAGAAGCTCATGAAAACAATACCATCCCATATTGCAGATGCAAAAGGAAAAACAGTTCAATGGGGTTAAAAGTACTCTGGTCATCTTCGTTCATTTGGTCTTGCAAGGTGTTAACTATTTTCACTTCCCATATCACAAAGTTAGTCCACAGGAGGAGCTGGTGGATCCTGGTCATTATGAGGACTGGTTGGTTTTCCAGATAAGTTGGATCCTCTTAGATTAGGAGGTCTCAGCAAGAACAAGATCACTGCAATAACCATCCGGGCCATCAAGATCATAGTAATACTGATGCCATTGTCACCAGAGGGTCTTGGTAATTACTGAAGACATTCTGTGTCCGTGCAGTAGGACTGGGACTGCCGCAACAGATTGATCAGCCTTCTCATCGCATGTTCATGGGAGCAAACACATTCACAGGGGTCGAATCCACCTTCTGCCATGATCACCCAGCTTGATTTTACTTGACTGTTTAAATCCGCCCAGACAACAACCAATGGGGCGGGGAGGGTGGGGAGCCGGGACCTAGTCTTGGCAGAAAGACCGCCTGGGGCTTCCGGAACGTGCTGCTGGCCGCCTGCGTCTCCCCCTCTGTTTGGATTTGATTGACCGCGTCACTCTTAACCACGAGACCCGGATCTCTCTTCTTCATGTTTTGAAGGGCAGTTTTGCTGGGTTGAATTCTTCTTTCTGCACTTTGATTATGTCATCTCACTGCCTGCTGGCCTCTTGAGAAATTGATCATTGACATTATTGAGGATCACTTGTGTGTGACAAGGTGCTTCCGTTTTCTTCCAAGAGTCTTCGTGTTGCCAGGTGTGGTGGAGCACACCTCTAATCCCAGTGGCTCAGGAGGCTGAGGCAGAAGGATTGTGAGTTCAAAGCCAGCTTCAGCAACTTATCGAGGTCCTAAGAAACTCAGTGAGACCCTGTCTCTAAACAAAATATAGAAGGGGTGTGGCTCAGTGTCAGTGGCTAAGCCTCCCTGGGTTTGATCCCTGGTACCAAAAAAAAAAAAAAAAAAGAGTCTTTGTGTCTTTGACAGTTCCATTGTGATGCAGCCAGTCTGGTCTAGGCGTGGGTGTCTTTGAGAAAACTGTATGGAATTTGTTGAGCCTCTTGGATGTGTGGATTAATGTTCTCCACCAAATCTGGAGAGTTTCCAGCCATTATTTTCCTCTGGCGCCACACACACATTGGTGTGCTTGGTGGTGTCTCCCTAGGTCCCCGGCTCGCTTCCTCTTCCTGAACCATTTTCTTGTGCTCCTCAGGCTGCACCGGTCTCGCCTGCCTCCTCTGCAGGTTTGCTGTGTTCTGCCTGCGCAGGTCGTTGGGGCTGCTAGTGAACTGCAGCTGCTGTACTTTCCTACTCCAGAGTCTCTATTTGGTTCTTTTTTAAAAAATTCTTTTCTCCTCCGTGTCAGTGTATTCTGTTTGGTAAGACAAGATTCTCATACTTTCTTTCTTTAGATTTGGTTCCCTTTTTTTCTCAAACATATTTAAGAGCTGATACTTGAAATTTTTGTCCAGTAAGGCCCACTTCTGGGTTTGACCTATTGATGGCTTCTCTTGGTGTATGGGCCATACTTCCTTGGCTCTCATGTCTTGTAATTTTTTTGTGGAATTTAAATGTGCAACTCTGGAAACTAGTCTCCTCCCCACCCCAGGGTGCATTGCTGCTGCTTGTTGAAGTTTGCTTAGTTGCTTCTCTGAACTACTACTTTTTTTTTTTTTTTTTTTTGAACTGCTTCTTAAAGTCCGCATTTTTGTCCTTTGTGGCCACCAAAGTCTCTCCTCAGCTTGGTGGCTGGCTAGCGACCCAAGATTCCTTGACCTCGTGGAGCCACACGTCTTTGCTGAGGGCCCGCTTCCTAACTTACCCAGGCCATTTACACTCTCAGTCTTTACTTCCTGCTGGTGCCGAACCTCAAGTGGTCCAAAGTCGGAGCCTGGGGTCTGCAGTCCTTTCTGGGCCCGTGCACAGCGTGCTGGCTGTTGCACGTTTGATCATGCTGCTGTCCGCTGCCCTGGGGGCCACGGGGTGGAGCTGTAGAAGGCTGTTGGCTCTGAGTGTGACACAGCCCAGTGTTCTTGGCGTGGGGTCTGCCGGGGAACTTCCAGGTGTTGGCCGAGCAGTCTCTGGGAATGGGAGCTCGCAGGAGTGGCTGCCAGGCTGCCGGTTCCAAGGCCGCAGGGCGTGAGGAGAGTAGTTAGGTGCGGGTTGAGTGAATTGCCCGGTGCCACTGTGCTGAGACTCTGCCATTTTTCTGGAATGAATGTTCCTTGTACTGCCGAGAGGACTGGTGAATGTCCAGGGGTCTGGCAGAGCCAGTGCTGACCGCGGGCTGCAGCAGTGGAGGGGAGTCCACGGAGGTTGTCACTCTGCCATTTCCACTGACGCCTCTGGCTTGAGTACAGAGCTTGCTGGAGGTCAGAAGCAGGCCCACTGGTGGCCCGTGTGGCCTCTCAGGACTCTCCTAGTTGGTTTTGGAACTGGGTGTGTCCATCAAGACGTCTGGTTTCTGGCAAGGGTCAGGCCCAGGGGCTAGTCTAGCATGCTCGAGGCCTTGGGTTCTATCCTCAGAACACCCTTCCCCCAAAAAAGAAAAAAATAGAAAGGAAAATTCTGGCTCCTGTGTGCACTACGGAGCCACATGCTTAATCTAAACATGTCCTTAATGATCCGAAGTGAGTTGCAGCTCTGTGTCCTGTGCAGCCGGGTGCCCCACTGTCTCTTGACAGTCAGTCTCAGGAAGGGTCTTTGTGGTAAGGTCCCCCATGTGTCTTTAGCATGGCGCACTCGGCCGGGGAAGAGCAGGAGCGGCGTGGACAGAACCGCCTTCTGCCTGGGCGTCACGTGCTCACCACACGTTCTGGGACAGTCGGATGAGGCACTGGCGCGCCCTCATTTGCAGACAGGGAGGCAGGCTCAGGGATGGGGCTGCGCGGAGTTCCAGGGCCGGGCGGGGCCGGCTCCTGCTTGCCGCCGGGATGCTTCCCACTTGCTGCTCTGCGCCCCTGGAGGGAGAGGCCGAGCAGCAGTTTGTGTTGAAACACGGAGGAGAGGTGAAATTTTCTGTGTCCAAGAGAAAAGCCTTACGCTCAGAAGGTGCCGCAGTGCGGGCTGCAGACCCAGGGTGGCCTCCCAGGGGTGGTTTGCGTCAGCGAGCGGTCGGAATGGCTGCGGCTGAGTCCATGCTCACTGCTGGGCTGGGACCGGGCGGCTCTGGCGCCCTTCCCAGGCTCTTTCTCCAGCGTGTCGGCCTGCCACACACAGTTCTAGGCAAGGCCCGGTGACGAGGTGGCTGGTGGTCGCGGCTGGACTGGGCCAGCTGCAGCCACACCCTGTGGACTGAGGGTCTCTGTTCCGAGCAGGAGCTTCTGCTGACGGCCCCCTGAGGCTGCTGCCTGAGAGCCACTTTGACGTGGTGGTCATTGATGAGTGCGCCCAGGCCCTCGAAGCCAGCTGCTGGATCCCGCTGCTGAAAGCTGGAAAGTGCATCCTGGCTGGAGACCACAAGCAACTGCCGCCCACCATAGTCTCTCACAGGTAAGGTGCACCCCTGGCGCCTGCCGGGCTCAGCGGGAAGCCCGGGTTCGTCCTCCAGGGTCAGGCTTCCTTTTCCTCTTTCCCCCTGCAGTCCCGCTGTGCTGCTGCCTTCGCTTGCTTCCGTGGCTGATCCCTCAGACTGCTCCTTGGCAGGGAAGGGGTGGCCCAGGGCCTGTGTGTCCCTGCTGCCCACCTGTCTCGAGATGCCTGGTGGGGTGAGCAGGTGGCTTGGTGGAGCCAGGAGATACTCCAGGCTGGACTTGTTGGCCGCTGAGCCACTCAGTCACAGCCAGCATAGGCTCGGTGGGTGCCCTGGACCGAGGAACCAGAGGTGCAGGGGACCCTGCCTCTCCCTGTGGAGGCCACAGTACAGGTGCCGTGACCCCAAGCAGGCTCTGCTTGTGGTGGAGGTGCTGTCTGCGCTGCCCTCCTCGGGGACCGTGGTGCCCTGGGTGTTGGGCACCCCACTGCCCCCGTTTGAATGTTGCCCTGGGGTCCTCCCGCAGCTCACTTGGTCTCTCTGCACGGGTCACTCCAGTGCTGGGTTTGTTAGCTTGCCGGCTCTTCTCCCTTCTAGAGTTGCCCACGGGAGGCAGGGCCACATCCAGCCAGGCCGCCCAGGCACGCGGCTCCTCCAGACACTCGGGGCCCCTTCTCTGAGGGGCTGGTCTAGGCTGCCGCTGAGGACCATCGTGGCTCACCGTGCAGAGTCCGATTGCCTGGAGCTGAAGGCCAGAGGAAGATGCACAGGGCTTGGGGTGGCAGGCCAGGGTGCCCAGGGAGGGATCTGATGCCCCTCCCAGGGCGTGTCAGGTGGGGGGCGCTGGGGGATTGTGGGGGGTTGGCCTGTGGGAGGAGCGTGGGGATCCGGGTGAAGCTGAGCACGGAGGCCCGGTGCTCTGCAGGGGGATCGTCCTTCAGGGAGCCTTCAGGGGACAGTCTGGAACTGCCCCAGGGGAGTGGAACCCTGTGTGTCTCTGGAGAGAGCAGGGGCTCTCCGGGGACTCTGGTGGGGCCTGCAGCGTTTTCAGGGCTGATGGTCATTGGGGCCTCACTTCTTCGGTGGGAGTGGTGGTTAAGATTCGGCTAATGGCAGAGGCCATCTGGATTTCAGAGGGAGGCGCTCAGTCTGCTTTCAGTGACTGGGCACTTCCCCTCGGCTTTGTCAGTCAGCCTGGGGAGAGGAGCCGTGTCATGGGGGTCAGGGTGGGCTCAGAGCCGGGTGGCCCAGTGGGTGCTGGCTCTGCAGCTGACTGGCTGGGCAGCCTTGATCTAGTGCCTTGACTTCTCTGGTCTCACTCTCCTTTCGTGTGGTGTGGGGATCATAAGGTCAAGGTGAGGACGATGGAGTTGACTCGCATGCGGTGTCCAGCAGGGTGGGCTGCTGGTGGGATGGTGGTCTGCTTGCTGCTGGCGCACGTGAGAGATGGTGTGAGTGTGTCTGTGCTGATTTCCTGTCCCTGTTATGACAGCTTGGTGGTAACGTGGTGACTAGTGGCACAGGTTTATGACCTGGCGGTTCTGGAGGTGCAGAATGGGCCTCCCTAACTCACACCCAGATGCGGCAGGGCTGCTTCCTCAGGAGTCCGCAGCGTGGCCCTGTCTTCCAGGCCAGCAGCATGGCGTCTTTAAGTGTCTGACACCTGGCCTCCTGTGGCTCTGGCCCTCCCACCTGCCTGCAGCCTGGCCTGGTTACAGCAGGGTAACCCAGGATCCTTCCCTCCCTGTGTGCAGAGCTCCCCTGGTCCTATAAGGGGACACATTCTGGGATGTCCTGGGGCTTGAATGCCGATCCCACACGTCCTCTTAGGTGGGAACCACAGGCCACGCTGGGCCCGAGGCTTCTGGGGTCTTTCCGCCCTCGCCGTGCTTCGTGGTGGGCTCTGGGTCTCAGGGCCTCCTTCCTGTCCCTGCCCGGGTGCAGGGCAGCGCAGGATGGGCTGTCTCGCAGCCTGATGGAGCGCCTGGCTGAGGACCTCGGGGCGGCAGCAGTGCGGATGCTGACTGTGCAGTACCGCATGCACCAGGCCATCATGAGCTGGGCCTCGGAGGCCTTGTACGGCGGGCAGCTCACAGCCCACCCCTCCGTGGCGGGGCACCTCCTGAGGTGAGTGGGTCCCCTCCGCCTCCTCTCTGCTCCCAGTTAATCCTAGTGCTCAAGTCGCTCAGGCTGGTTTTCTAGAAGGCAGCATGGCCTTGCCCAGGAGCTGGGCCAGGCCTGCCCAGTGTGATGCTCCTGCTGCCCAGCGCAGCCCCAGGGGCGGCCCCTGCGCTTCCTGCAGGGAGGGCTGTGCTGTTGTGGGAGGCCAGTGCTGTCCTGCCCACCTGTGTGCCAGGGACCTCCCGGGCGTGGCCGACACAGAGGAGACGGGCCTCCCCCTGCTGCTTGTGGACACCGCCGGCTGTGGGCTGCTGGAGCTGGAGGAGGATGACCAGTCGAGGGGGAACCCGGGTGAGCTGACTGGCCAGGGCCAGCCGTCCCCTCGACTGGCCTCACACCCAGAGGTGCTGAGTGGGGGCATAGGGTCCTGCTGGGATCTGGGGTGCAGCCCGGCTGCTCCTCCCCAGGGGCGGGCGGGATGGTGCATTGGTCACGGTGTCCATGGTGGCCACCTCTCCCAGGCTCCCCAGAAGGCTAGCTCAGGCAGCCCCTGCGCCTCACCGTGCTGATGGGCCACTGCCACTGTGGTGAAGGGTGGGTAGTCAGCGTCCCTCGCTCCTGTGGCTAGGCCTGGAGTCCCGTGGCCGGGGTCGGGCCCCAGGACATGCCCTGTGGGACAGCTGGAGGGCGTGTGCCATGGGTCGGTGCCGAGCGCCTGCTCTCTCCTCCTTCCCAGGCGAAGTCCGCCTGGTCACCCTCCACGTGCAGGCTCTGGTGGACGCTGGCGTCAGTGCAGGTGACATTGCCGTCATCACGCCCTACAACCTCCAGGTACGAGGGCCTTCCCTCCCTCTGTCCCTTGGGACCCAGCCAACCCAGAGGTCTAGAGGGAAGGGTGACAGAGTGGCCCTTGTGACTGAATAGTCCAGAGCTCACGTGACTGGACCCAGGGTCCGAGGACTTCTGCAGAGGTCTCACCCTGCCTGCCCTGCTGCTCTCTTGGCCTGATTCCCGCAGTGTCGGCCTGGTCCTCAGGCCAGCCTCCTAGGGGGCTGGCAGCCTCCACAGACCCTGCCTTCCACGGTGGTCCTGGCAGGAGAGCCATCCAGAGCCGGGGCCGAATCTCCGGCCCAGGTCACGTGCCCGCCCTGTGGCCCCCTGCGGTCTGTGTGGGGCCACCATCTGGGAAGCTCGTGCTGCCCACCTCCTCACGGTGTCCACAGCCTTCTGAGACTGGTGGCTTCGTGAGCCAGAAAAAATGACGGGGTCCATTGACGGGCACCGTGCTCGGCAGAGCCGCTCTGTCTGCCCTCCAGTGTGCCTGTGGGGGGGACGCCTCCTGGGCTCCTGTGGGCCCCCTGGGTGGGCGGTTCTGGGAGCCGGTCCGAGGCCCGCCTGCTCGGTGCGCTGAGGCTCTGCTGCTCGGGTTGCAGGTGGAGCTGCTGAGGCAGAGCCTCGCGCACAGGCACCCCGAGCTAGAGATCAGGTCTGTGGACGGCTTCCAGGGCCGGGAGAAGGAGGCTGTGGTCCTGTCCTTCGTCAGGTCCAACCGGAAAGGTAGGAGGCCTCCGTGGAGGCCTGTGGGGCTAGCGCCGAAGGGAGTGTGCGTTCTGCTTGTCCCTGCAGCGCGGCAGCTGCCCTGGGAAGCTCACGTTCAGCAGACCACCGCGGGGGCTTCGGGGGCGGGGGGCTCCCTCGGGGTCAGCAGAGCCGGGGCAGGTGCAGGTGTCCCGGGAGGCGGCGTCTGAGCAGAGCTTCCAGGAGGAGCGCGTGGTAGCTTGGAGGGTGGGGGCGTGTGTGCCAGGCAGAGGGAGCCCAACGTGTGGTTAGGGAGCAGGTAGTGGGGCGGTGGCTGGGCGTGTGGGCGGGGTGGCCCGGTGGTCACTGCTCGGGGCAGGATTCCGTGTGGCTGGGCTGGGTGGAATCCAGGCAGTGTGCAGTCTGCCTGGGGCAGCTTTAGCCAGCGACCTGGGGAGGCGTCCTCACTAGGGGCTGGAAACGGCTACGGAGGAGGGAAGGTGGAGGGCCGTCCTGGGAGGTCTTGAGTCTGGCCCCGCAGGAGTGCGGGCTGGAGCTGCGGCTGGCCCTCTGGAGCCAGGCAGTTGTGACTAGCCCACGGCCGCAGGGCAGGCGTGGCGGGAGCAGGCTGGGGACTGCCGCAGTGCCCGTATGGGGCCTCCCGGCCTCACGCAGAGCCCTCCCTCCATAGGTGAGGTGGGTTTCCTGGCCGAGGACCGGCGGATCAACGTGGCCGTCACCCGTGCACGCCGCCATGTGGCTGTCGTCTGTGATTCCCGGACCGTCACCAGCCATGCCTTTCTGAAGTCGCTGGTGGACCATTTCACGGCGCACGGGGAGGTGCGCACCGCCTTCGAGTACCTCAGCGACATTGTCCCAGAGAACTATTCCGAGAGCTCCCAGAGCCAGAGCCACAGCCACAGCCGGGCCGCCAAGTCCCGTGGCCCCTCCTCAGCCGTGCTGCCTGGGCGGGGGCCCCAGGAGGGGCACCCACAGGCTGCCAGCCGTGGCCACAGGAGACGGGGCCCGAAGCCCGGGGGCCCTGAAGCCCGTCCCCAGCCCTGCCTCAATGGCGAGGGCCCGGGGGCCGCAGGTGGCACAGGAGACGTGGAACGCTTCCGGGCCGTGATCGAGGAGTTCCTGGCCAGCAAGGAGACGCAGCTCGAGTTTCCTGCGTCCCTGACTTCTCACGACAGGCTGCGTATCCACCAGATCGCCGAGGAGCTGGGGCTGAGGCACGAGAGCGCCGGGGCGGGCAGAGCACGGTGCGTGACCGTGCGTAAGGGGAGCCCTGCGGGGGCCGGGGGCAGAGCCCCCCGCCCCACCTCCCCGCCAGAGCAGCCCCTGGGGCAACAGCACAGTCAGGCCCCGCCGAATCCGAAGGCGCTGCCCCTGGAGAGGCCACAGAGGGAGAAGGGCGGCCAGGAGCAGCCGGCCAGCAGCGGGCGGCCTGCCGTGGGCGCAGGGCTGCGGAAGGCTCCGGAGCAGAGAAAGAAGAAGGGTGAGCGGCGGCTACCGGGAGTGCAGGTGCTGGGTCCCGGCCACCCCTGCTGCCCTCTGAGTCGGCTCTGGGTGGCACTGCGCCTGCGATGGTCTCTAGCCCAGCCTGGACTCCCCTGGAGCAGTGGCTGTCACGGGCACCTTGTCCCAGAGCCTCACGCAGCGCCCAGTAGGCAGGGGGCATGCATGGGCTTACCACAGCTGGGGGTGGTGTGTGCTGTCCCCCTGAGGGTCCCAAAGCAGTGGCAGGTCCTGGGCTGCACATCCTGGGGACGCTGTTCCCACCTGGCTATCCAGGCCCCTTCCGCTGGGTGGCCTGGCCCCTGAGCTGGTCGAGCGTGCATGGCACAGGCTTCCAAAACTGGTTGGCACAGGCCTGGATTTTGTGGGCACCTCTGGGGCTGCCTGGAGTCTTCTCCCTGTGGTCACTCAGTGCCTATGAACAAAGCTGCATGAGCTCACATGGATCTAGCAGCAGCCTCCCAGAGCTGGAGGCAGCAGATGAGGCCACCTCACAGTCTCTCGAGCAGCTCTGGGCCAGGCTTTGTGCGCCCAGTCTCCAGGCACGGCCTTCCAGCGAGGAAAGAGACCGTTCTGTGCGGCCTGAAGCTGGTTGTCCCTGCCCTGGAGGGGAGGCGCCAGGCCCTGCTGAGAGGAGCCCCACATGCCCACTGTTTCGACGGTGTCCTGGGCAGCCGTGTCCACTCCAGAGTGCTGGCTGCTCCTTCAGGCCCCCACTTGGCCCAGACGCAGGTGGCCCGAGCCAGCCTTGGCTACCCCCTTGGCCAGGGTTGCACAGGCCATGCCCTTGGCATTGGGTAGCACTGTGGTCCCACAGCTGCCACAGGAGCTGCTAGCTGAGGGAGGAGGCTCAGATGGGACCATGGCACAGCAGGCTGTCCCCTGGGCTCTGCCCTCTCCTCTCCACTGGCCTGAACAGGCTCTGCTGTCCGGCTCGTCCTGCATCTCCCGAGGACATCTGTGCCATCGGGGGTGTTGCTGGGAGCAGGGAGCCGAGGTCAGTGTGGGGCTCCCCAGGCCAAATTAGTTCTCCCTGGAAATGCAAGGGTCAGCGCTGTCCTTCGCGACTGTGTGGCCACTGGACCACATGTGAGCACAGCAGGACGAACCTTAACATAGCCCTGCCTCTGAGCATCAGGGAAGGAGGGGCCACACCGGTGGCCGAGGTGAGCGCAGCACCCGAGCCCAGGCCCTGGGGGGTAGGCCCTGGCTGAGTCACAGTCTCCTCACTGCCCACCTCTGAGGCTGACCATCCTGGCCCTGGAGTCCGGTCACCATGGTGCACCCACCGTTAGAGTAGGGAACGATGTGGGCGAAGGGTCGTGGAGGCAGGCTGCCTGGTGGCCCGAGCCAGCAGGCCCCTGCTGGGTGTCCCTGAGGGAGGCGTGTTGTGGCACAGGCGTGTTCTCCAGGGTGTGCCCACGTGCGGCCTGGGCCTTTCCACCCGTGTTTCTTCCTCTGTCAAGAATGTCAAGGGTCCTGGTGTGGCTGCCTGTGCCTGGGCCTGGCCATGGGCACCTTGCCGCCCGGTGCCGGCCCTGCATGCTGGCCTGGGTCTGTCTGGGGCACTGCCTACGGAGAGGTTTGTGGGCGAGGACCCTTTTGGGGGCTCTCTGTGCTGGCAGCGTGTTTTGGAGGTCTGGCCCGCCTCCCACCTGTGGCGTGGGCTTGCACGTGACTGGAGCAGGGCTCAGCCGCTGGCTCAGCAAGGAGCAAGGGCGAGTGGGCCCTGCAGCCTGGACACGGTGGGTCCCCTGGCACAGGTTGGCGCACTGTGCCAAAGCTGGAAGCAGGAGGCACAGGCTTGGGGCGGGAATGAGGGCGCCCAGCGGGAGCCTTCTGGTCCATCTTCCCTGCTTGCCTCAGTGACACCTTTCCCCCCAGGACGCGCGGCCCCAGCCCCACCGGCTGAGGATTTTGACGCCCTGGTGTCGGCTGCCATGAAGGCCGACAACACCTGCGCCCATGCCAAGTGCTCCGCCAGCGTTGTGACCCTGGGCCAGCTCTGCCAGCTCTGCAGCCACCGCTACTGCCTCAGCCACCATCTGCCCGAGGTCTGGGCCTACGGAGGGAGGGCCCACTCTGGGCAGACCCCGCCCAGGCCGAATGCCCGCTCCTGCCAGCTGCACCCAGCGCCAGCGGCCCCTCTTTAAAACAGAGTCAGAGGGGACGGATTTGCTGTGACCAGCTGGGGCCGAGGAGGTCGGAGGCCGTCCTTGCTGAGTCACAGCCATAGTGAGGGAGCTCTGGGCAGAGGATTGGCCCCGTGTCCCTGGCTCCTGCAGTGGGAGAGTCCGCTTCAGTGCAGGGGAGGGAGGTGGGATCTGTGGCCCAGGGCCCTCGGTGGCCCTGGCGACCTTCCCTGTGTTCCTGGAGCACGACTTGATGAGGAGGCCGGGCCAGGTGTGGGGAGCAGGGGCCAGAGCAGGGACCTCGGCAGGTCCTGGGGTCCCAGGCCTGGTGGGGGCGTGGGAGCGAGAACAGCACGGGGCTCGTGCTGTGTGCTGAGCACTCTCAGGAGCCCTGGTGGCAGTGGGCACCAGCCAGACAGCGGGCTGAGACCCCAGGTGAGAGGCAGGAAGTGGAGGCAGGGTGGGGCCTGGAGAAGGGGAGGCTGGAGGCCGTGGGAAGTGGCTGCAGGACATGTGGCCAGGCAGGGGCACCATCTTCGGTCCATACACTGTGACGTGCCCTCCAGCTGGCCACTGCTTGCTGCCTGCTCCTGGCAGCTTCTGGCCTCTAGGGTGGAGGACGAACCTGTGGGGAAGAGGGAGCCTGTCCGGGCCTCACGGGCTCCCGAGGTCCCCAAGCCCTCAGATCCGCAGGCTCCTGTCCCTGCCAGCCCCACCCTGACTTTCATGTCCCCGTCAGGTCCACGGCTGTGGTGAGAAGGCCCGAGCCCACGCCCGACAGAGAATCAGCCGGGAAGGAGTCCTGTACGCAGGCAGCGGGGCCAAGGACAGGTCCCTGGATCCAGCCAAGAGGGCTCAGCTCCAGAGGAAGCTGGATAAGAAGCTGGGGGAGCTCAGCAGCCAGAGGACGAGCGGGAGGAAGGAGAGGGGCACGTGACAGGCCCGCGCTCCGTGCCCGGCCGGGGCAGGGCGGGGCTTGGGGTAAAGGTGGACCCCAGGGATGAGCTTTCCGGGTGACCACAGGTGGGTCGGCAGGGTGCAGGCCTTCCTGGGTTTGACCTGGGACAGCTGCAGGTCCCTGAAGTGACTTGTACCTCTGGGCTGGTGGCTGCAGTGCTGGGCCCATCTGGAGAGGCGAGTGTCTTGCTGTGTCCCTCCCTCCTGCGCTCTGTTCCCCGTGCCTGCAGCGAACCCGGGGCCACCTGTCTGGTTAGGAAGACTCCTAGGCTTTCCTGCCCTTCCTCTTGTTGGGTTTGGGGCTGGCTGAAATGGCTGCTGCCGGGTGACTGTCCTGGGAGGGCCGTCCCAGAGCGCTGGCCTTGCTGTCGCCTGCGATCAGAGCCCCTCTGAGCACCCGCTCCTGACCTCTCCGTTTTGTTTGCGAGAACCTCACTGGATATATTTTAGACCCAGATTTTTGTTTCAAAGGCATATAAGCTATTTAAAAATGAAATAAAAACACACGCTCGGTTGCCAGCACGTCTGCTATGTCTGAGATGAGCGTTCTTCCCTTCCTGGCTCAGGTGTCCCTGTCCTGGACTGGAATGAGCTGACCACACCTTGAGGGTGTGGGTGACCCCAGGCAGCAGGGCGGTGGGTGTGCAAGCCCCACTGGGAAAGTCAAGCCTTGTAGAGACGTTGAGGAAACCCGGCCGCGAGGCCTGTCTCCCACCTCCTCCCAGGCCCACCCCCTGCCCTGGGTGCCGTGTGCCTCCCAGGCCCCCAGCGAGGCAGCCTCCCCAAGGGCCCGAGGTGCCCACGGCAGCCTGGTGGTTGGTGCTGCGTCGTTCTCCCCAGTGCTCCTTTCTCGGCCCCTCCCTGCCGGGTCACTCATGGCTGCTCCACTTCTGCCAATGTGGGGCCACCCTCTCCACCCTGCCCAGGCCCGGAGTCCCAGCCTGGGCCTGCCCTCGGGTTCTGCTTTCCTGGCTTGCAAGTGGCTCTGGGACGCAGTGGTCTGGGAAAGGAGTTGGCCTGCTGGGGAGTGAACCCAGGTGCCCGGCCACCGCCCCGTGCCCCGGCCCTCCTGGGTGCCCGACCGCAGGCCATGCCCTGGCCCCTCATGGGTGCCCGACCACCGCACTGTTCCCCAGCCTTTGGAAACCGTTTCGAGACAGGGTCTTGCTAAGTTGCCTCAGCCTCTGAGTGGCTGGAATCACAGGTGCCATCGCGCATGGCTACCTCGAGTAGCTTCAGCGAGCACAGACCAGGGCAGGGATGTGCTGGGCCTGACAGCTCAGGGTGCTGCTCGTCCCTGCAACAGAGGAGGAGCGTCTGCACAGGAGACACTTCAGAGGCAGGAGGCGCGCAGCGAAGCCTCCGTGCAGGGCTGTGGGGTGCACAGGGTGGGGGGGCCTGTCAGAAGGGGGTGCAGGGCTGTGGGGGGCCCGTCAGAAGGGGGTGCAGGGCTGTGGGGGGCCTGTCAGAAGGGGGTGCAGGGCTGTGGGGTGCACGGGGGGCCATCAGAAGGGGGTGCAGGACTGTGGGGCACACAGGGTGGGGGGCCCGTCAGAAGGGGGTGCAGGGCTGTGGGGTGCACGGGGTGGGTGGGCCTGTCAGAAGGGAGTACAGGGCTGTGGGGGGCCTGTCAGAAGGGGGTGCAGGGCTGTGTGGGGGGTGCAGGGCTGTGGGGGGCCTGTAAGGGGTACAGGGCTGTGGGGGGCCCATGAGAAGGGGATGCAGGGCTGTGGGGTGCACGGGATGGAGGGCCAGTCAGAAGGGGGTACAGGAATGTGGGGTGCACAGGGGTGGGGAGCCCTGTTGGAGGGGGTGCAGGGCTGTGGGGTACACGGGGGGCTGTCAGAAGAGGGTGCAGGGCTGTGGGGTACACGGGGGGCTGTCAGAAGAGGGTGCAGGGCTGTGGGGTACACGGGCTGGGGTGCGACTCGCTCTTGTCTGAACCTGGAGACAGTGCCTCCTCAGCTTGGGGGTGAAATCACCCTCTGGCCACTGAAGGGTCAGACCCAGGGATGGGTCCAAATCCACGGAGGGCCAGTGAAGAAGTCGGCAGTGGGCTGCACACGTGGATGCTGAAGGATGGCCTCCCTCCCTGGGGAAGCCCGTCTGTGGGAGGGAAGGAGTCCAAAGAGAAGCTTCCAAAAATGAGGGTGAGAGAATATTGAGCACCTGGATCCAGCCGTGCTGACCTCCCATCCGTCCTTCCCCGTGCCTGAACTGGTAAGTCCCCTCTTTCAGCCGTGGCTCTCTGCCACTCGCTGCCGAGGTCTTTGCTGGTCCAGTCCGGCCCATGCCTGTGTGTTTTAGGGCGCGTGAGTTCCTGGCGTGCAGGCATGTGGAACCTGCCCCCCTCCAGCCCGTCCCTCTGGCAGGCTCTGCTCCTGTGGCCGTTCTGCCGGGAGGAGCTCCGGGTGGGCAGGACCTGGGTCTGACGCCCCTTTGGCTTCAGCTGGTCTTGTCCTCTCCCCGCCGCTCGCTCCTCTCTGCTGTGGGCACAGTCGCCGCCTCTGGTGCTGCCGAGGATCAAGGAAACGAGCCAGTGGGAGTGTGTGGTGTGGCCGTCACCGCCCGGGAGGGGCGCGGTCACAGCAAGACCCGTGGCCATCATGCCCGCCTGCCCACTCGGGCACTGTCCCTCACCCTGGCTGCTGCCTGTGCGTGGCTGTCACTAGTTCAGGAGTCCAAGCTGAAGGTGCCGTGCCAGGAGCCCGTCCTTGCGCCAGGATCTTGTTAGGAAGGTGCCCTGGTGTGGTGGGCGGGTCAGCCCCAGAGGGACCTCTCCCCGGCCAGCACCAAGACCTCAGGACAGTGGCCTGCAGCCCGCGGCCCTTTCAGAGGGGGCAGGTTACCTGGGCTCCACGGAGGTGAGGGTCCCTTGAGGACTCCTGCCCGTGTGTCCCCTTGGTGGTGGGGGGTCGTGAGCACAGTTGCTGCCCCTGGCTTCAGAGCTGAGTCCTTCCCAGGTTTTCTCATCTGGTGCCTCAGTTTCCTTGTTTGTAAGTGGGATGTTAACAGGACCATCCTACCTGGTGGTTTTGAAGGTTAAGTCAGTCACGTGCAAAGGCCCTGTGGCCATGCTGGAGCCAGCATGTTGGCTACCACTGTCTTCATCGTCCTGCAAAGCTGCGGTGACTCAGAAGTGCGGGCCCTGGTGGACCACCACACATATGGTGGTGTGGTGTGGTGAGGCACCCGGGGCCTGCAGGCTCCCGTGGAAGGGCCGAGCCTGGCCGCAGCCCCGCCGTGTCTCCCTTGGGTGCTGCCAGGCTGCAGGGAGGCTTCAGCCCACGTCATAGCCTTGGCACCGAGGGGGAACTTCCTTCTGAGCCAGCAGTGTGGCAGGAGCGGCAGCCTTATTTGGTCTGGAAACTTCTGTGAGCGGAGAAGTGCATCAGGGGAGCAGCCTCTCTCACGGCAGCAGATGTGTGGCCAGCTCTCAGCATCCCGGGACGCGCTGCCCAGTCCTGCTTCTCTGCGTTGTTGGCAGCCTGCCCTGTCCAGCAGCCAGTGCCTCTCCATGGACCTGCCTGCTCTCCTTGGGGGTGCAGCTCACTGAGGCCCAGTCCCCACCCATCATGAGGGACAGTGCAGTGACAGGGCTCCCGGTGGCCACGGCTGGCCTCCCATCCTTGGTCTGGGTCCCTTCCTTGGCAGCCCACACCCGCCATTGGCCGTGCTCTGGTCGGGTGGCGTCCTGCGCATGGCTCGGCCCCAGTCTGCTGCCGTGGGCTGACGCGCCCTGGCCGTGGATGTCCTGGGACCACTGTGAGCACCGCCTTCACAGACTGGTGTGGACATGTCCCTTGCCATTTTTCTTCGGTGGCCCTGGGTGGGGCATTTCTGGGTCCCACGTGGCGAGTGTTTGTCTAGGAAGCTGTGCAGCTTTCCAGCGCTGCTGTGCCGTTTTCCCTCCTGCCGGCCCAGGGGCAGCTGCCCTGCACCCCAGTGTGGCCGATTTTCACTGGCCGCCATGGCCAGGCCACTGGGCGTAGGCGCACCTGCTAGCGCGAGCTCGCCTTTCCTTTAGGACTGCTGGCTCGGGCACCCAAAGGCCTCTCCACACCGTCCACTTGGGGGCGGCCTGCTCGCGTCCCCCTTCCCTTTCGCAGCACTGTGACTTCACTGAGGCAGGCCTGGGACCCTGCGGCACCCTGCCCGTTCGGAGTAGTCACGTCCTGTTCCCGAGGTGCTCCCTCTGCGGCCTGGGCGCAGCCTCTCATCGGCCACCCGGCGCCCACAGGTCATCTCCTTGTCCCTGCATCCCTCTTTGCTTCACTGTCTTTCCATGAAGCCCAGCCCAGCAGGTTCTTCCTCCACCGCTGTGCCCTCTTGCCCGCGGAGACCTCGGCTCGCCTGTGTCTTCTCCTGGGCTTGCGCAGGGTCAGCTCTGCCGTCTGGCCTCCCATCTGCTCTGAGGCGACGCTCCTGTGCGGCTGGCCTTCCTGTGAAGGTCGGCGTCCAGCACCGCCTGTTGAGCTCTCAGTCGAGCACCACGTCCAGATTCTTGGTGTCGCCCACGGATGTGTGTCCACCCTGAAGCCACAGCCCCCCCACAGGGCTCAGAGGGAGGCTGGTCCAGGTCACCTGGCACGACCCTGCCCCGCCTCCGCCCAGCTGTCCGCAGCCTGCGCGAGAGCTTTAAGAGCAGGTGGCCGCGCTCACAGGGGAACCCGCCCAGAAGCAGACGGAAGCCAGGCAGCCGTGACCAGAGCTGTGACCTGCTGGGGTCCTGGCCTGGTCAATGCAGGGGCGGCGGGACGGACCTGGGGTGGGGTGCAGGCCAGGTTCAGCGTGAAGCGGGTCGCGGGGCGGGCTCTGACTCACCCGGGCGCAGGCTGTGCTGTTGCTATGGCTGCATAACACGCTCCCCAGACTCCGAGGCACAAAGCGGCCATTGATCGTGCTCATGGGTTCTGTGCTCAGGAATGTGGACAGAGCTCAGGGGGACACAAGACTCAGAGGCTGGCAGCTGGCTTCCAGGAGGGACTGACCCAGAGCCGCCTTGTCTCCAACTGAGACCATGTCTGCTTGGATCTGCCCTCAGCACACATGTGGGGGTCCCCGTGAGCCCCTGGGACTCTGCTCTGGACTCCACACCCGAGCCTCACTCCTGGCCCCTTGGCTTGGATGCCAGTTACCTGCTGGTGACATGGAGGTGATGATGGTCAGCTCTGATTTCTCGAACCCGTTCTCACGGGATACTTAATGTCACGCTCACCACGTCCAAAACAGAGCCTGATCGCCCCCGGAACATGCCCATGTCCTGACCTGTGAAAGTGGCCTTGCTGGGATAGGGCACCCTGCAGAGGTACTTCTGTCTGGAGGTCACGGCAGGTGGCCCTGCGAGCAGTGACAGGTGTGAAGGCAGAGGTTGCGAGCCCGCCTGCCCCTCCTCCCCGCAGGGCTCCATGTGCCTGCCGCCTGCAACCTCCCCCGAGGGCCTCCCTCCCAGAAACAACTGCTGAACTTGCCCTTTGTCCTGACCCACCGGGTGGATGGGCCGGAGTGCCAGGCCCCGCGATTCACGGTGGCGCAGAGGGTTCCTTGGAAATGCAGCCCTGAACTGCCACCCCCTGTTCCCTGCCAAGGGACCCATCTGCCCTGCAGGGAAAGGGACTGGGCAGCTCCAGGCGAGGTTTGCAGAGTGGAACGCCGGAGCATGCAGCCCCCTTCCTGCATCCCGTCCCCCTTGGCCCAGGGCAGGTCTTCAGTGTTGTGGTGCCCAGGATGTCTGCCTTTCTGTCCCCCAGTGCCGGGGATTGAACCCAGGGGCATTTTACCCCTGAGTCACGCCCCCAGCCCATTTTGTTTTATTTAGAGAAGGGTCTGTCTACATTGCTGAGACTGGCCTCACACCTGCCATCCTCCTGCCTCAGCCTCCGGAGTCACTGGGATCACAGGTGTGGGCCAGCCACACCCGGCCTCCATGCTGGGGATGGACCCCAGGGCCTCCAGCAAGCTGGGCAGGTGCTCTACCTCTGGGCTGCGCCCCCAGCCCCGTCTGCTTTTCACGTGGGTCACATCCGTGGGTGGGCTGTGAGGTCGAGATGGGAGTGGGGGCCAGTGTTTATTTGGGGGCTTGTGCACAGCACATAATGGCAGAACCACAGCAGCTGCTTTCCCACCTCCTCAGCGCCTGTTTCTCTGCAGGGAGAAGGTTCGCCACCCTGTCTTCTGGCTGTTCTGCAGTCACCCTGCATGCTGCAGAGCCCCGGACCCTGTCCCCGGCTGGCTGTGGTCACCTGTGTGCCACAGAGCCCCGGTCCCTGTCCTCGGCTGGCTGTGGTCACCCTGCATGCCGCAGAGCCCCGGACCCTGTCCCCGGCTGGCTGTGGTCACCGTGTGCCACAGAGCCCCGGACCCTGTCCCCGGCTGGCTGTGGTCACCTGCATGCAGAGCCCCGGGCCCTGTCCCCGGCTGGCTGTGGTCACCTGCATGCCGCAGAGCCCCGGACCCTGTCCCCGGCTGGCTGTGGTCACCCTGCATGCTGCAGAGCCCCGGGCCCTGTCCCCGGCTGGCTGTGGTCACCCTGCATGCTGCAGAGCCCCGGACCCTGTCCCCGGCTGGCTGTGGTCACCCTGCATGCTGCAGAGCCCCGGACCCTGTCCCCGGCTGGCTGTGGTCACCCTGCATGCTGCAGAGCCCCGGGCCCTGTCCCCGGCTGGCTGTGGTCACCCTGCATGCTGCAGAGCCCCGGGCCCTGTCCCCGGCTGGCTGTGGTCACCCTGCATGCTGCAGAGCCCCGGGCCCTGTCCCCGGCTGGCTGTGGTCACCCTGCATGCTGCAGAGCCCCGGGCCCTGTCCCCGGCTGGCTGTGGTCACCCTGCATGCTGCAGAGCCCCGGGCCCTGTCCCCGGCTGGCTGTGGTCACCCTGCATGCTGCAGAGCCCCGGGCCCTGTCCCCGGTGGCTGTGGTCACCTGCATGCAGAGCCCCGGGCCCTGTCCCCGGCTGGCTGTGGTCACCTGCATGCTGCAGAGCCCCGGGCCCTGTCCTCGGCTGGCTGTGGTCACCCTGCATGCTGCAGAGCCCCGGGCCCTGTCCCCGGTGGCTGTGGTCACCTGCATGCAGAGCCCCGGGCCCTGTCCCCGGCTGGCTGTGGTCACCCTGCATGCTGCAGAGCCCCGGGCCCTGTCCCCGGCTGGCTGTGGTCACCTGCATGCAGAGCCCCGGGCCCTGTCCCCGGCTGGCTGTGGTCACCTGCATGCTGCAGAGCCCCGGGCCCTGTCCTCGGCTGGCTGTGGTCACCTGCATGCTGCAGAGCCCCGGGCCCTGTCCCCGGCTGGCTGTGGTCACCCGTGTGCCGCAGAGCCCCGGGCCCTGTCCCCGGCTGGCTGTGGTCACCTGCATGCTGCAGAGCCCCGGGCCCTGTCCCCGGCTGGCTGTGGTCACCTGCATGCTGCAGAGCCCCGGACCCTGTCCCCGGCTGGCTGTGGTCACCTGCATGCCGCAGAGCCCCGGGCCCTGTCCCCGGCTGGCTGTGGTCACCCTGCATGCTGCAGAGCCCCGGGCCCTGTCCCCGGCTGGCTGTGGTCACCTGCATGCAGAGCCCCGGGCCCTGTCCCCGGCTGGCTGTGGTCACCTGCATGCTGCAGAGCCCCGGGCCCTGTCCCCGGTGGCTGTGGTCACCTGCATGCAGAGCCCCGGGCCCTGTCCCCGGCTGGCTGTGGTCACCCTGCATGCTGCAGAGCCCCGGGCCCTGTCCCCGGCTGGCTGTGGTCACCCTGCATGCTGCAGAGCCCCGGGCCCTGTCCCCGGTGGCTGTGGTCACCTGCATGCAGAGCCCCGGGCCCTGTCCCCGGCTGGCTGTGGTCACCTGCATGCTGCAGAGCCCCGGGCCCTGTCCTCGGCTGGCTGTGGTCACCCTGCATGCTGCAGAGCCCCGGGCCCTGTCCCCGGTGGCTGTGGTCACCTGCATGCAGAGCCCCGGGCCCTGTCCCCGGTGGCTGTGGTCACCTGCATGCAGAGCCCCGGGCCCTGTCCCCGGCTGGCTGTGGTCACCTGCATGCAGAGCCCCGGGCCCTGTCCCCGGCTGGCTGTGGTCACCTGCATGCAGAGCCCCGGGCCCTGTCCCCGGCTGGCTGTGGTCACCTGCATGCTGCAGAGCCCCGGGCCCTGTCCCCGGCGGCTGTGGCCTGAGTCCCCGCGCTCCGCCCTGCCTGGCCTCTGCTCCTCCTCTGCACATTCTCCCAGGAGGCCTCGTCCCCCTTCCACTTGTGTGAGGTCACGCGCTGCCTCTCCGCCCGCGTCACGTGACACAGTGGCCCCAGGATCCTGCTGCTGCCCACGTGGTGGGCTGGCTCTGGCTCGTCTCTGTCCATCGGGGCCGGGCCCTGGGTTCTTCCCGGTCTCGGCTGTGCCTCCTCCCCGACGTCCTCTGCGGAGCGTCCTCCGGCAGTGGAGGGCTGCGCGGTGGCTCGGGCCCTGGAGCCTGGAGGGACCTGACTTCTGTGCGTCCTGAGCGTCCTCGCTGGCCTCTCTGGTGCCAGCCCCCTCGCGGGTCCAGCGTGCTCTGCATGCGCTGTGCCGGGCAGGCCGAGGCCACCGCTGCGCCTCCTCTGGAGAAGTGCCTGAGGCGCGAGCGTGGAGCCCGTTCCCGGGGCGCCCCCTCCTCTGCGCCCGTCTTTCCTCCCTCCTCTTGTGTCTCAGCGCCTGCTTTCCTTCCAGAGATGCTCCTCAGCCTTATTTTGGCAACGTTCTCTTTGGGTTAAAATCCACCACAAGTGCTCCTGGTGTTCCAGAACCTTCCATCGCACCCCTTGTCAGGAGCTCTCTGCAGCCCCTCATGGTGTCCTTGGTGCGTCACCAGGTGTCACCTTCTCCCTGCAGCATCTTGATTTGCATTCCTCGGCCTTCGGCACTGCTGCCTTCAGACCCCTGCCCCCCAGCAGCAGGAGGACCGGCCCGGGACTCGGGGACCACGGCTTCCCTCGGAGCTGGGACTGCGGCCTCGTCTGTCTTCAACCTTCCTCTTGGACACAGCAGGTGCCCGCTGTCCCAGGAGGGAGTGGCGCTGGGGGTCCAGGCGGCTGTGTCTGCGCCTCTCGACCCTTCCTGGGGGAGCCTGGCCCGCGGGGCCTCGAGCCCAGGGCCAACGTCCACTCCACCCCTACAGCGGGCAGGCCTGCATTTAGCCTGGGTGCTTCCTGGGCAGCACGTGGGACTTGGTATCAGATAGCTTTTTCCTAACTGTCGCACAACGTGCGTCACGTGGAAGCGCCCCTGGACTCTCCCAAGGGCACCGTTCGCGGCCTGGTGGGCGTCCCGCGGCCCCGTGCCACCCCCACAGTCCACTGACTGCACTTTCTTGTCTTCCCAGTGGAAACTGCCCCCCTGGAGCACTGACACCCCTCCCCAGCCTGACACTCTGTCCCGCGTCCTTTTAGGCGCCCTCCTGATTCTAGCCCATCACCCGCTCCCAAGGGCCCCGAGCCAGCGGGTCTGGGGTCCTCCACTTCTCCCCCAAGTCGGGCCTGGGTCTGGTGGTGGGAGCGGATGGGGTAGGTAATGAGGAGGGGGAGTGGGTTCCATGTGTGTTTTAGGGAAACCTCCCTGGTGACCACCTCCTGCAGACAGCGTCTGAGGGGGACAGTGGTCACCCAGGAAGACCTGCGTGGGGCGGGGACAGCTGCTGCATGTTCCTGAGTTAGAGCGATGGAATTTGTCGCCTGCCCCGTGTGGGGAGCGAGGAAGTGGAGGGTCTGCGTGTTTCTGGCTCTTGGCTCAGGGATGGGTGACCTAGGACACAGGAAAGGGTCCCCAAATGTCCTTTGTGATGACTCTTCTTTCACGCGTGACCCACATAAGCTGCCGAAGGTCCGCACCCCGGGCAGTGCAGGCAGATGGAGAGTTCTGGATTTTCCAGTGATGTCAGGCTGGTCATCATCAGACTGCGACATGTCTGCTGAACTCCCTGGGGACCCTCCCTTGGACCCGTGCCATGGGCAGGAGCTGGGAAGGCTGTGACCCCGGGAGCCCTCGTCCTTACTGTGGCAGAGATAGGCGCTGCCCAGGGCAGGGCCGGGCACTTCCTCTTGCTGGCCAGGTCTGTCTCAGCAGGTGCCTGTGTTGATCTGATGGGTGCATCTACCCAAGAGATGATGCACTGGTCCCAGCATCTGGGTGCAGTCTGCTCCTCTGACACCACCCGCTAAGAGACCCGGTGACTATAAACAGGCTGTGGACCAAAGCCAGCAACCCAAGGGCAAAACAGAGCTTGGAATGGACCAGTCCTTGGTGGCACAGGGCTGCAGTTGGACCTCCCCTCAGACCAGCTCCCTTCAGATGACCTTCCCCCAGCCACCCTCCCAGGTGACCCTACCGCACGGGCTCATGGTTGGGATGGAGGACAGAGCGTGATGTACAGCCCTTTGCTTTTCCTGGAGTTGACGAGTGCCTCGACGTTTCTTATTTGCTGAGTTTTCTGTGTACTGTCCTGATCTCCCACTGATCACCTAAGGCTGAGAAACCTCTCTTAGATTCTGCCATCGTGGCCGTGGGAGAAGGAGGGGATGGAAGGTCCCTGCGAGTCGTCTCTTCGCCGACGCTCCTTGTGCTAGGATTGACGGCTCCAGACCGGGACCAGCTCCGCCTGACCTCAGAGGCGCGACCTGCTCCCGCACTCCTTTCTCCTCCTGTGGCATCTGGTCCCTCGCGTTCACTTTCTCTGCATGTCTGGAAGCACTCGACCTTCTGTTTTCAAGGGTGCAGCACTAAGAGCTGAAGTTCTGCGGGGGCGGCTGAGTCACCGGTGGCTTCCCTGTCCCTTCCCGGGAGGGATGTGCTTTCTTTGGGAAAGGCCTGCACGTGGCTGTCTGTAGGTTTTGTCCCTTGGGCAGGCCACGTGACAGGACAGCGTGATGTCCATGTCCTCGTCCCTGAGACCCATGTGGCGGGGGGACTTTGCAGATGTGGTCAAGCATCTCGAGAAGGGGGTTGTCATGTGTGGGCTCAGTCCCGTGGCCCCTCCAGGGGGCGGCCCTCCCACCGGCTCCCCGGCACCCGAGGCTGACTCTGGGGGCTCAGGGGAGTCAGCACCATGCACCCGCTTCCTGCAGGGGCTTTGGTTTTCAGTCAGCTCATCCCGTCTGGACTGTCGAGACACGGATGCCAAGAGCCCGGAGGTGCAGGTGGCACGGCCCTCACGCTCCTTCAGCCATAGCCACGTGCCTGGGCGCTCCGACCCCGTGCTCCACAGAGTCCTTGGCCATGGAGCCCAACACGAGGGAGTGTTCCTCTTACGTAGTCAAGCACATATTAGATGCCTGCTGTATGCGTGGTCTATGCTGGTGCTGGGTACCCACCGAGGTCAGGGAGTGTCTCCTGGGGACGCTGGCTCAGTGTGGTGGTGGTCACCGAGGGTGCTGTGCACACTGCAGACGCGCATTCCTGGTCTGCATCTGGGCTGCCTGCTCCTGATGGACCCCATGGCTCGGTGCCCCTCCCCTCTGAGCCACCCACGCCTCCCACCTCGTCCTGCCTCCCTCTGCCGCCACTCAAGCCGGGAGGAGCAGCCAGTGTGGCCTTGCTGGCTGCCACGGCCCCGCCCAGCCACTCTCCCTGCGCAGGCCATCTGTGCGGCTCAGATGGTGGAACCCGGCGGCCAGCTCTCTGCTGGTCACCTGTGCTGGCTTCAGTGTGCATACATAGCATATGGAACAGTCTCTGCACTGATGGGTGACCAGCCTTTCCTGAGGGCCCTGCTCCTTCCCCCAGAGCCCAGGCCTTCTCCCAGTGCTCCAGCAGGCTGACGGTTGGCGCCTGGTGCAGCAGCCTTGAACTTGTGATCCTCCTGCCTCAGCCTCCCGAACCGCTGGGATAACAGGTGTGTGTCCCCTTGCCAGGCCTGGCTGTTAGGACTTAAATAATCCTCCTCACTGGGTCTCGCCCTCCTTCAGCCCCATGCCTGGCCCACATAATTGGCCAGTAAAGTGACCACTCGCTGCCGGGACAGGAAAGGGCAGGAGCCTGGGTGGGGCCCCAGAGCAGGAGCGGGTGGTGTCGCCGGGCCGGAGTCCTGGGTGCTGCTCTCGCTGCTCTGTTGATGCGTGGAGGCAGCTCCCTCTCCTCCAGCTGGGCGCAGTCGCACAGGTAGGCGTGAGCAGCTGTGACCGCCTGCCGGCTGTGGGTAGAGTCCTCCTGAGGCTATGGAGCCACCCTGGGCGAGGACAGAGAAGCAAGGGCGCGGCGGGCAGGCATCTGGATGCCCCCCTAGATGGCAGAGTGGGGTGCCCGTGGCCTCCCTGCCTGCATCCCAGATCCTGCGCAGGCCCGTGGCCTCCCCGCCTGTGTCCCAGGTCCTGCGCACGCCCGCACCCCTCCGGGAGGGCGGGCAGGGGCTTCCGGTGCAGCTGCACCCCTCAGACCAAGATGCCTCGGAGGGACCCAGGGCGGCTGTCCCTCCTCTGCCCTGACCCTCATCACCACCCCGGGGACAGAGTCAGCTCCCTGGCCCTGGGCGCTCCTTCCTCAGCCGGCCCCTCCCGAGGAGCCCTCTGGAATGCTGTGGTTTCCTCTGGCCAGACCCCGCTGCTCCCCGGGGGCTTCAGCAGCTACCCAGGGCTCCCCCGCCCTAACTTGGGTTGTGTGTAGGGCCCCCGGCAGGCCGGCCATTTCCCTCCCTGGCCATGAGGTGGCCAAGCCCAGGTCGAGCCCGCGTCTCTACGCGCCGCCGCACAGGGGTCACTTGCTACAGGCCCCCCTCTGCCGCGAGTTCCTGGTGAGCCGTCTTACTGAGCGGTGGCCCCAGGCCTCCTCTGCACAGGCCGTGGGGTTGGGTGTGGGCCTGGCTGAGTCGCCCACTGGGACCCCAGGTCGGCGTGGGAGGGGAGCCCTCCCCAGAAGAGCGTGCAAACCGGAAGCCAGACACCCGACCGGCCTCCTCCTGCACGAGAAGGATGCTGCCGCCGCTCGCTGGCCACCTTCCTGTGTGCCCACATGGGAGGACCTCAGGGACTGACCTCTCGGAAGGTGCGAGGGACACGGGGAGCATCAGAGCAGCGTGGGAACAGGGGGCCACCGGGGACTGCTCCCCACTGGCCGCCTGGGCGCCTCCCGCCTGTGCTACCCAGAGCCCGTACTCGTCCAGCGCCCGCTTCCTGGGAGGAGGGTGCTGAGTCGGCCCTGCCCCAGTCCCCTCCGGGCCCCTCCAGGTTTGCTGCGAGAACCGGGGGGCCTTGGTCGTCAGGGGACACTGGAGGCCAGTCAGCCCCAGCATCCTAGGTGGCAGGTCTCCACTAATTGCCCCAGGAGCAGGAGCTTGGTCCCCCCGTGCTGCCCACTTTCTGGGCGCTGGAGGGGCTGCACACGGAGGACGGTTCCGGCTCGGCCCCTGGCCTGGGACCCTGCTCTGCGCCAGTTGCTCCCACACAAGGACACACCACAAGCACCCTTGACCCGCCAGAGGAAGGCGCACCACGGGCCTCAGCCTGGCCTCTTGGCCGCCTTCCCATGGGCCTGGGCCTGGGGTCTGGGCTGACCTCTGCCCCTGGGAGACAGGTGTGAGGGGAGGGGCCGTGCTCACTTGAGGCACCCGTCCCCCCCCACTGCCCTCAGGCTGGGGTTGTTGTCCCCATTTCACAGATGGTCAACTGAGGCCAGAGGAGGAGGTGGGTGGCCCATGGGCTTGTGACCTGCCCTTGGCTCTGGGACTCCATGGTCCTCTCCCCTGGCGTGCTCGGGCGTGGTCCTCTCCTGGCGGGTCTGTGTTGGAGGACTGGTTTAGAGGCCCCTCAGCTGCCCTTGGCCTGCCTGCTCTGCTGACCTCTGCACTGTCTGACCTCAGAGGAGGCCGTTCCTCATCTGCCCGCCGTTCCTCATAATCCTGGAATGGAGGCCGAGGAGCCACATTCGGCCTTTCCTGCCAGAGCTGAGAGTCCGCTACTGTCCTCAGCCTTCCCGCTCCCTGGCCCCATGGCAGAAGTGGACCTGCCCCAGTGCTTGACACCTTACCTGGTCTGGCCTCCCCAAGAAAGCTGCCCAGGGGCCAGGGGCTGCCCAGTGTCTGGCTCTGACCACGGGCAAGGGCCGTGGGGCTCGCCCTGCAGTGGGCGGTGGGAGCTGGGTCTGCTTCATGGAAACTTCTGGTTTCCTGAAGCTGCTTCCAGGAAGTGGAGATGGGACTCCAGACTGGGAGCCCCAGAACTGGACTAAGCCCCACTTGGGCCACAGTTGTGTAACTGAGGGTGACTTTGAGGCTTTGACAGAGACGTGGAGACCAGGGCTTGGCACACCAGATCCTGGGACACAGGGTGGACCCAGCGGCAAGCAGGAGGTGAAGAGAGAACCAGCAGGCTCTAAAGGGTGGGTGGCCACAGGCCCTTGGTGGGCATGGGCGGGGCCTTGTCCTGTGCTTCCTGCCCAGCAGCATCCTGCACCGGGTTGTGCTTAGTTCAGCACAGCCCAGCACCCCATCCCTTTTCATGGCTGAGTGGTATGCCAAAGCTCGATAGACCAGCGTGCTTTCCACGCCTCCCTGGACGGCCGTCCCGGCTGTCGTGAGCTGTCACTGTGAATGCCGTGCACTAGTCCTGAGCCTCAGTCCTCCTGGGTGGGAGGTGGACCCTGAGCCAGCGGCAAGGCCAAACCTCTCTTGACCTCTAGTTGTGTTTCCTGCTGCCCATCCTTGGGACATGAGGGACAGCCTGGTGGCCTCCCTGAGCACAGGGGGATGCGTGGCCAGCCGGGGCTTCCCCAGCAAATGAGCTCCTGGACTGCCCACCTGGGGGCCTTGGCTCCAGCTCTCTGGTGGGGCAGGGGCTCAGAGGCCAGAGGGGACTGGGTGGGGCACTGCCATTGCCTGGCTTGCCCGAAGCCAAGGTCCCCTCTGTGGAGGGCGGGGACGGGGGCAGCAATGTTTAGGGGCAGCTGGGGACAGGACAGTCCCTGGAGCTGAATTGGAAAAGCTCTGGCCTGGGGTGGGTGACCATGGCAAGCCCAGCCCGACCCTCCGCGCCCCCGCCCGACCCACGGAGCCCCCGCCCGACCCTCGGTGCCCCCGCCTGACCCTAGGAGTCCCCGCCCGACCCTCAGAGTCCCCGCCTGACCCTCGGCGCCCCAGCCCGACACTCCGCGCCCCAGCCTGACCCTCGGAGTCCCCGCCTGACCCTCGGAGCCCCAGCCCGACCCTCGGCGCCCCAGCCTGACCCTCGGTGCTGCTGTGCACATGTCCCCAGGCCACGTGGGGGCTTTGCCACTGGTCCGTGAGCACCTCGCCTGCCTCCTGGTCTTCTCGTGACGGCAAACCGAGATAGAAGCGGGTGGAGGCCTCTGTGGAGGCTGGAGCTGGGGGGATGAGCCTCCCTGGCTGCTGACAGTGGCTTCCGGGCCTGGGAGCCATCTGCCACGGTGGGAGGCCATGCACAGAGGTGGAGACCTCCCAGGACCGGCCTCTGCCTGGGCTGCCGAGGCCCCCTCAGAGGGCTCTGGTGGGCGTGGGTGCTGGGCACAGGGGCACTCGCAGGCTGGGGGGACTCCTGACGGGACCCTCTGAGCAGAGCCCTGCATGTGGTCCAGCAGCCGCCCACCCGGGCCAGGTGGTCAGGCCCCTCCCCGGTGGAGGGGGCCGGGTGGCTGTGGGGCAGGGCCGGTGCTCTGGACCTCCTGCTTCACGCCTGTGCGTCCTCTTGGGAGTGCTGCACCCTCCGCCTCAGTTCCCCCCTCTGCAACGTGGAACCCCGGTGTCACCACCGAGGATGAGGAGACCGTGGACTCTGGGCAGGCGAGGGCCTCGTGGGAGGCTCGGGAGCGTGTGTTCCTGTCCCACCCGCACACCGTGCTCCTGCAGGCCTGGAGCAGCGCTGGCTCGAGGCTGCTGGCCTCGCAGTCGTCTGACAGGTGAGTAAACACAGGCTAACTGCAGGTCAAGCGCTTGACAGCCCTGGAATGGATAGGCTGCTGCCTGGATGGGGCTCCTCGGTGGTGGGCTGCGTCTGTGGTCTCCACACACAGGCCAGGGGCTGTCCGCCTGCGACTTTGGGGAAGTGCTGGGGACAATGTCTCCCTCTGGAGACACCCCTAGGACCCGTCCCAGACACAGCCCAGTTCCACACCCCGAATGCAACCTCAGTCCTCCAAGACTCTTCCATCGACAGACTCAGGCCAGAGAAATGACTCGTAATGGTAAATCCCAGGACGCAGAGCACCGTAAAGGTAAGCCAGAAATCAGACCCATAAAAACACACCACCCTAGAGTCCCTGGACTTCAGCTCTATCTCCTGAGTCCTCTGGGGCTTTCGCTGGCTAACAGAGTTCCTGAAATGGCCACCCAAGTGAAATGTTTTCTACTTTTCGAGAAATAAAACAGAGGGTTAATAAAAATACAAGCAAACAACAAGGGGTTTTGTTATAGGGCCAAACAGAATACCTAGAAACTAGAACTCCAACCAAAATTTAAAAACAGAGCTTCAGTAGGTGGCTCAAGAGCAGACTAGACACAGCTGAAGAGAAGCTCAGCAGTGTGCGACGTAGGACAGAAGAAAATATTGGGAGTTTCTGTTGCTAAGACTGAATACATTGAGTAATTTTTAAGGAATGAAGACTCATTTAGCTCACTCTTCTGGGAAGCTGCAGAGAGGTTCTTGCTGGTGCGCAGTCCCCGGTGGTGCAGAGCATCACATGGGAGAAAGGATGTCCCAGCTCAGCTCTCTCCTCTGCTGCCAAAGCCACAGTCCTTTGGATTGGGGCCCCACTCCTGTGACCCCATGCAACCTCCGTCACCTCCTAAGGCCCCACCTCCAGACACCCTGGTCAGTTAAGTTTCCCTCTAACCCCTCGCGATGGGGACCAACGGTCAACGTGGGTTTGGCGTGGACGTTCAAACCGTAGCAAGAACGAAGCCCAGGGAGACAGTCGTTGAGAGGCGCCCCAGAGCATCTCGAGTGGAGCCAGAGGCCCCACCTCGGGAGGCCTGTGGGCAGCTGGGCCCCACGTCCAGGCACTCCCCACCCGCTGGACTTCACTTGCCCAAATTCAAACACAGGAGGACGAAGGTCCGCAAGATGTCCAGCAGGAGCCCCAAGTGCCCAGTGCAGCCCACAGAAGCTCTGCCGACCTTTGGTAGCGGCGGTCTGCTGGTGACCTCCTTGGCTCTGGCCTCGATGTGACAGGCTGCAGAAGGCCAGCACCCCGCGTGCAGCTTTTCAGAGGAAACGGCCCCTGAGGCTTCGCCCGAGTCCCCAGAGATGGAGGCAGTTGGGGATCGAGGAGAACCTGGGGAAGGAATTTCCCTGGAGAAGCTGCTGCTACCTGAGTCCCCTGCCCACGTCCCCCTGCCCAATATGGGGTGGCAGGGGGCTGGGGGAGCTGGGGAAGAGCTCAGGAATGTGCCTCACAGCAGGGGCCGGGTCTGACTCACACCGGGAGCCCAGAGGGCCGGGAGGCTGGGTCAGGGAGGCTGCTGGGCAGGGCCCAGATGTGACTGTGGGAAGGAGGTGACCCGTGTGGTTCTGTCCACAGGGCTGCTTCAGCAGGAGAGGCTGGAGGTTAGGAAGGAGGCCCAGAGGAGACACATCTGCCTGAGAAGGGCTCTGGGAGGGAGAGTCCATGTTCACTGACCGCCAGGTGACCATGTCACCTTTCCGTTCCTGCCAGAAAGCACCTGAGGCTTGAGGCCTTATCCCCCAAAAAGGTTGATGTGGTTCATGGTTTCTGAGGCTGGAAGTCCAAACACTGGTGCCACCTCTGCCAAGGGCCCCACTGCTCTGTCACGTGGTGGGTGGCCTCGCAGCGGAGCCTGTGAGAGGGCAGCTCACAGGCAAGACAGGAGGTGGGAGAGTGGGAGGGACTGGGCTTGCTCTTTTAAAGGACCTCTCTCCAGAGCTAACCAGGCCCAAGAGCCTCCCTTCACGTCCCATCCCTCCTGAGGCAGCGCGGGGACCTCGAGCCCTCCCACCAGGGCCATCCCCCGAGGTGGCAGCACCTCCCCAGGGTCACGCCAGAGACCAAGCTCCCACACGTGGACCCCAGCACACCCAACATGGCCGCCCCCTCGCCATGGCCAGGCCCCCGAGCCCGGGTCCCCGGGCTCTCCCCTCCCTGACCCTGCAGAGCCGTGTGGGGCGGGCGGCTCAGGTGTGCAGACCTGCGCGGTCCGTGTTGGAGTCAGGCGCTGGCAGCCTCAGCCAGCAGGCCGTTTATAGGGCCAGGACCAGCCCCACCTCCCCGAACCCCGTGCACCCCGGCCCCTTCCCCCAGGCCAGCTGCGTTTGCAGGGGTCCCTGTCCATCCGTCTCTCCTGGCCCGTGTGGCCGTGGCCAGCCGGGTCCCCAGGGCCTGCTTGCAGCAGGGAGCACTTGCTTGCGGGGTGCTCTCTTGGTGTGGCTCAGCTGGGAGGGGACAGGGCGGGACTGTGTCCACCTTGCGGGCGAGGAACTGGTGGGGGAGCCGAGGAGGCCGCCAGGGGAACTCTGCCAGCTGGGGACCGCGGGCCTCCCCCCTGGGGCTCGTCCCACCCCTGCCCCGGAGGCAGAAAGCACGCCCTGGGCCTGCCTGGGTTCTCCTGCCAGGGCTCTGCTGGCGCCTGCCTGCGGCCGCCTCCATAGGAACCCTGGGGAGCCGGGCTGGGTATGAGGAACCTCCAGGGAGCCCGAGGGGAGCCTGCAGGGGCAGGGACAGCGCTCCGTTCCCACACTGGCCCCTGGCTGGCCGCCCGCCCAGCAGGAAGGCTCAGTGACGGGAGCAGCTGCCAGGTGGGGCACAGGGACGTCTCTGGGGACCCAAAGCCAGATTCTCCAGATTTGCTCCAAAATGAAGTCCCAAGTCCCCAGGGAAGCTCTCCCCTCCTCCCCGAGGCCTCTCCTGCGTGGCTGTCTGACCTTTCTCATGGTGGTCAAGATCGATTAACAGAAAACGTGACCCTGTGGCCACGTCCGAGTGCACTGCTGAGCGGCCCACGTACCCTGCCCTCGCTGTCCACCCCGGAGCGCCGAGGCTCCCAGACGGGAGCTCTGCCCCAGAGCCCTGGCTTCCCTGCCCCACCCAGTGCCTCCTCGCCTGTCTCTGTGGGCCTGACTCCCCAGGGGTCTCGTGTGGAATCCCGTGGCGTCCATCCTTCTGTGACTGAGCCGAGTGTCCTCCAGGATCATCCCTGTCGTCCCCCCGCCCCTTCCTGCCCTCTGTCGGGTCTCCTCTCCACCCGAGCCCAGCTCCTGGGGGAGGGCGACCCCTTTTCAGGTGAGCACCCTAGGGGCTGCCCGCCCGGCAGTGGCCGATCACCTCCTGGAGCTCCGCCTCCCTCCCCGCGTTCCCCTGGCCTGCTCCGCGCCTCTCTCCATCTGGAAACCCAACCCTTCTCTGCTGGGCGGCTGGCAGGGAAGCACCTGGTTCTAAGGCCCCATCCTCCTTTCATTTACGGCCAAGACGGTAACTTGGGGACCTGGCACAGAGTGGAAAGGCTGGGTGCCTGTTCGGAGGGTCAGCAACTCCCAGATGGCAATGGCGGGCCACCCACAGGCCCGGCTCTGTGTGGCCAGCTGTCCAGTAGTTCTGCTTTCCAGCCTGTCAGGCCCAGGAGTTCCTGCTTCATGCCCCCGCCCTTCCTGGCCATCTGCAGGTCCTGCTGAGAATGGTCACCAGCTCCCAGCCTCCATCCAGCTGGGCTCCCTCCTTGCCCTGGACCTGCAGCCGAGAGTGCTGGCCGCCTCCGTCGCCTCACCGGCTGCCCCAATTCTCCCTCCATCTCCGTCTTCATGGCCTCCTCTCTCTCCCTCTGATCTTTTTTCTACTGAGGATTGAACCCCGGGTGCTCTACCACTGAGCTGCATCCCCAGCCCCTTTTATTTTTTATAGTGAGACAGGGTCTCACTAAGTTGCTGAGGCTGGCCTTGAACTTGCGATCCTCCTGCCCCAGCCTCCCAAGTCACTGGGGTTACAGGCGTGTGCCACGGCACCTGGCTTCAGCCTTCTCCTCTGTCTCTCTCCTCAGTGTGTGTTGTGTGAGGACACCTGTCATGGGATTAGGGCCCCCGGGGATAACCCGGGATGAGAATCTCATCTCGAGACCCTTCTCCTGACAGCATCTGGGTTTGTCAGGGCTCCCTGGACGGTGAGGGCCAATGGTGCTTCTCTCTAAGCTGCCCGTGTATCTCTATCTGCCCGTCCTGGGAGGTGGCTCGGGCAGCGCGGGAGGCCCGTAATCCGCCATCTACAGGCTGAAGAACAGGGTGGAGGGGAGCGGGGAGACGGTCAGAGTCCAGAGGCCTGAGGTCCAGGAGGCCCGAGGTCCAAGGGCAGGAGAGAGGGCAGGACTCAGGAAGAAGGTCCACCCTCCTCCACCCTCTGGCTCTGACCAAGCCTCAGTGGATCGGTGGGCCCACCCACGAGGTGGAGGACGAGTCTTCCGTACTGTCCACGGCTGGGGTGCTCCCAGAAGCACCTCCCGCCACACCAGAAACCTCGCCGTGAACCCGGCCACGTTCAAGGCCTGCGCATCAGGTGTGGGTGCAGCTTTTGGGGCCACGGTTCAGGCTGGGGCAGCGTTGCCCCTGATGAAGGGGCAGCCCCGTGAGCTGGGGTGCGATGCCAGTCGGGGAGGGGCGCCCTGGCCACCTGTGGTCAGCAGATCCCAGGCCCCGCCCGGCACCACGGCCCCGGCTGGACCCGCGCTGCCTCCTTCCCGTGCTTCTGTTCTGCGCCCCTCCCACGGTGACAGGAGGAGCTACCGTGTAAGTGGACAGTCCATTGTGACACCTCCCCCGGCCCAGGACCCTGACCAGAGCCTCCGCCTCACGGTGGTGTTTACTCAGGTCAGAGGCGCGCAGACCTGGGACTTGCCGGAGCCCGCTCCCGAGTCGCCGGCTCTGAGGGCACGTTCCCGGCCCCCGCAGGAGCTGGACCGCACGTCTTCTGTTGGCTTCCAAGATACAGCCGCCCTGGAGAGCCCGCGGGTGGAGGGAGACGCTGGTCCCCGCCATGCTCATGAACAGCAGCGCTGGAGTGGGAACAAGTTGCCCAAAACTGGCTTTTCGGGGCCAAGTTCCATGAATCAGTGTTTTCCAGCTTGGTTCCATTAAAGCAGATGAAGAAAAATATTCTGCTCTTTCAATTTGGCTTTCTTTACTTTGAATAAATAGAAGCTTGCTGTGTCCTCAAAGCAGGCCACAGTGCCACCTCCAGCAGCCGGCTGCTTTTTTAACATGCGGCCTCGCCTGGGCCGACCCTCCTGAGCCCCAGACCAAATGACCCTCCTGAGCCCCAGGCTGACCCTCCTGAGCCCCAGGCCAAATGACCCTCCTGAGCCCCAGGCTGACCCTCCTTAGCCCCAGGCTGACCCTCCTGAGCCCAGGCTGACCCTCCCGAGCCCAGGCTGACCCTCCTGAGTCCGCTCCCTCTTCTGTCGGCTCCCGGGTCCTTGCGAGGCTGTCCCATGTGCATCTGTGTCCTCCTCTCTTCTTCCTAGGGGACCCGGTCAGATTTGACTAGGGCCCACCCAAGGGACCCCATTTCAATGCGGCTACCCTTCTCCTAATTCCAAATGCTAACTCTGAGGTTCTGGGGTCAGGACTCCAGTGTGGGTGTGTGTGGGGACAGAAACCCCGGTGTCCGTGCACCTGCCAATCAGAAGGGGCCGCAGACTGCCTGGCGGGATCAGACGCGGGACTGCCCACAGGCTGCCGCCCAGGAGGAATCAGAAGCTGCTCCTCTGAGAGGCGGAAGCCTCAGGTGGACAGGGCCAGCCTGTCCAGGATCGCAGCCTGGAAGAGCGTCTCTCAGTCCAGTCAAAGCGACGTCCATCACTGGGGACCCGGCTCCCCCGCGGAGTCTCCGAGCAGTGGGCGAAAGACGGGAACTCCAGAGGCTTCTGGGCCCCTGAGTTAAGGCCCCAGCATCCCGGAAGCTGCACCTGCAAGAGGGGAAGGAGAGAGCTCTGGAGGGGCCCCTTCTGCCCACCCCAGGTCCGCAGGTCAAGGGGCTGAGAGTCCAGCCACCGGCACCCCACGCGGAGCCACGAGTCCCTGCTGAGCCGCGCGGGCCCCTCCAGGGCATGCTTCCTGCCCGAGGAGCTGGACAGTGCCCCAGCCGTGGGAGCCATCCGTGCCCTCGGCTGGGACCGGGGCCAGGAGTTCAGTGGCGGTGTGGACACTGAGGCCGGGTGTGGTGCCCTTCGCAGACCCGGGAGCCGCACCGCGAGGAAGCGCGCAGCCCCGCACGCCGGGAGGTGGCCCCTCGTGGCGACCAAGCTACGCCCACATGCCGCTCCTGTGACGTGGGATGACAGGACAGTCATCGCCCGTCACCTCGCTCTGAGCGAATGGGGGTGTCCTTCCACCTTGTGTTGGAAGGACCTGTGACATCCTGACTTTCTTGGTTGTCAGTCAACTCTCACTGTCCCCACCGTCACCTGTGGGCAGTGTAAAGGATGGGTCGTCTCGCAGGGCGAGGTTCCAGCCGGTTCCTCAGAGTCTCCCCAGGACACCGCCCGCTGGCTGGCAGGGTCGGGGGCGGCCTGGCATGAGCACTGTGGCCCTGTGCGATTTAAGACCCGCCCTCCATACGGCCTTGGCTTTGAGCTGGCGTTGCTGGAACGTGCGTGTGCCACCAGCTGACCAAGCTTTCAAGGGAGCTGGCCGCCAGCCAAGCCCCAGCCCTGGCCTGCCAAGGTCCGGGCCTCTGGCTGCAGAGATGAGCCACAGGTGATTCTTGGTGGGAGGCGCTGACCTCGCTGCCGGCCCCACAGGCGTGTGCTCGGCTCCCTGATTACCTTGGGGAAGCTAAACGAGTCTCATCCAAGAGAACTTGGTCCAATCTGTCCAGCAACTGTCAATCCCAGGAGCTTCATGGTATGAACTCAGGAAAAGGAGCCACCCTCTTCTGGTGAAATGAGACCTGAGATGTGGGAACCCATTATGTTATCCAAGGGTGAGCACCTGCCTGAGGATCAAGTCCACAGGGAGATCCGAGCTTCAGTAAAGAGAGAAATATTCCTGGTAGCACCGTCTGATCACCTGGATCCACCCATGCCTGAAGCCATGTTTGAAGTTTTTAGTTACAAGAGCCGGAAGTTCCTCTTCCCTTTTATCCAGTTTGACTTCAGTGTCTCACTTTCCCCCAGAGCAGCTGCATTATGCAGTTACCCAAATGACAGTAAGGTGTGCATGTTTGGGTCACCATCAAGCCTGTCTGACTTAAAGAAAAAATAAAAAGACAGACGACCTTCATTGAAGCCGGCTTGGGAGCCACTGTGCTGCCTGTGCCTGGCGCCCTCTGGAGACCCTCTGTGGGTCAGAAGTGGCCAGGGACACCTCCCCTGGACGCTATGTCACGTTCAGTTCTCTGGAGGGAGGGAGTCTTCAGGCTTTAACGAAGGACCCGAGCTTGGAGCTTGGAGGCTGGGAATGGCAGGTACTCCTTCTCTCAGGTTCCGGGAGCCTGAAGTCTGAGGCGAGTGTGGGCCGTGTGCGTTCCCCCTGCACGTTCCGGGGAGAATGTCCTGATATCTCTTTTTCCAAGGACAGCTGTGCAGTCTCTGGTGAGCAAGGCCTTTCTCACCTCAAGGGTCCAGACATGTTTGTTGACTGAATAACAGACCACCAGGCTATGACTCCCGCGAGGCCTTGTGGCTCTACAGCGCTGGAGACAGCACCCAGGGCCGGGAGAGTGTGCACCCCACGCCACAGCCCTGCCCCAGCGGATGTTCCAGCCCGGGGGTTACAGAAGAGCATCATGCGGGCTGCTTTCCCCCTCCAATCAATCAGCCTCTGGGCTATACGAGGTATTACAGTAGCCCCACTGCCCAGCTATCTGCAGCTGATCCTGGGTCCATCTGGAATTTGAATTGGGTTCCTCCTCTTTCCACCCAGGGATAAATTTTGTGGGACCTAGGACTTCTTGATTAAGAGTGGGTGCTGCTGGGCACCATGGCTCATACCTGTAATCCCAGCGGCTTGGGAGGCTGAGGCAGGAGGCTCACGAGTTGAAGACCAGCTTCAGCAACTTAGGGAGACCCTGTCTCAAAATTTTAAAAAAGGCTGAGGATATGGCTCAGTGGTTAAGTATCCCTGGGTTCAATCTCAGTACCAAAAAAAGAGAGAGACAGAGAGAGAGGGAGAGAGGTACTTTGAGGAAAAGTATACAAAATTGTAAATGTAAAATTAGGTTCAACAGTAAATATTTATTTAGAATGAGACAAGGAATCACAACAAGTGATTGGTTTTTAAAACCTGACAAATACCACAAATAGTGCGACATACAGGAAACCACCTATGGGCCTGGGGCTCGGCCATAGGCAAGCTGAACACCAGCCCCTGGGTTCCACCCGGGAAAGGGAAGAGAAGAGCCCGTGAATTTCTCTACCCTTTTAACCTCACACCCTCTGAAGGCCTTTTCATTTGTCAACGGTTTTGATTAGTTTTCCCAGGGAGAACTGAATTGTAATTTAAATTTTAAAAGCATGGTTGGTCGAGATTCGTACTTTTTAGAAATGTTCTTTACTTCACGAATTCCATGCTGGGAACGTCCTGGACGTTGGGGGGCTGTTTCAAACCTGGGAAACCTCTACCAAGTCCTCTTTCTCCCCCACATGTTGGTGGTGAGCGTTCCAGGGCTCACGTTTACTTGTAGTGATTGATCTGAAGCGGCCTTGACCTTCGATGCCCCTGCCAGCTGTCGGTGGATGGGCTGGCCGCCCCGAGGTTTATGATTTTAAGTCGCCTTCACGGACATCAGATCCACGAGAAATCTAATGGTCCCCGTCTGTTCCTAGGACCCCGTTCTGACTGCACCACTGATCACCCACTCGCCTGCGATCCTGCTGCCGCTGGCTCTCTGGCCTTAACCAGTGGATAGCTTTTGGTACAGTTTGGTTCTCAGTTCCAAAGACTAACGTCCTTAGATTTCAAAGTTCACCTTCTCCCTGTTTATGGTCCGTTCTCTCCGCACTTCCTCTTAGGTCCTCAATATCGCAACACCCTGAAAGGTAAGAAAAGAGGCAGCCAGGACGCCAGGGAAGGCCAACGCGCCCCGGGCGGGCGCCTGAGCCCCTTGGCAGTTCCCCCCAGACCTGCCCCTGCCTTGTCTGGCTCAGACTTCGTGATGGCCAGCGGGACTCACAGCAGGAGGTGGGGCCGAGGGTGCTGGCCGGGGAGGGGGCTTGGCAGGGCCCTCGGGCACATTGGTCTCTGGCCCTGGTCCTACAGGGAGCGCCCGGCCTTTCCCGCTCCCTTCTGGGGCCCTCTAGTCCCCTTGTGGCATCTGCAGCTACTCTCCGATCTCTGATGGGGACCAACCTGGCTTAGGGACTGAGGATGACGAGGCTCCCCTCCGTCTTCTGGGTGCCCAAGGCAAGGCTTCCCTCTTGGCCACCTGTCCCCAGGCTGTGTGAGGGTCCCCGCCCCAACCCCCTTCCGAGGCCCCTGGGAGCCACCCTGGGGGCTGGGTGGAGAGATGGCCAACGGTTGTCCTGACAACCAAAAAGGATTCCGGGAGGCGTTCCTGGGGGGACAGCCGGGGCAGCGGCAGGCAAGGCTTGGCTTGGTTTGGAGCAGGTGGCACACACTGCACAGACCAGTCAGGGCAGAAAAACACAGGTCCTTTTCCTGCTTGTTTTATTTTTAATTGACACACAGTACTGTACACATTCACAGGAGGTCGGAAAAGATCCACGTCCACCATGTGACGATCCAGTCAAGGTGACTAGCTTTTCTGTCCCCCTCACTTCTATCGTTTCTTTGGGGTGAGACATTCAAAATCCTCCTCCCTGCTATTTTGAAATACACAGCACATTTTTATCTACCCAGTCACCTGCTGTGCATGGAATTCCAAAACTTGCTCCAACCATCCGGCTTTAATTTTTTTAAATACTTTTTTTAGGTGTTGATAGTTTTTTTTTATTCATTTATTTATATGCGGTGCTGAGACTCGAACCCAGGGCCTCACACACACTAAGGCAAGCGCTCCACCACTGAGCCCCAGCCCCAGCCCCCAGCTGTGACTTTGCATCCGCCGACCAGCCATCCTGGTCTCCCTCCCTGTCCTCTTCCCTGTCCTCCTCCCGGCAGCCGCGACTCTGCCCTCTGCCCCTTTCCGTTCGGGAAGGTGGGAACGTGCGTGTCTGTTTCTCTGGGTCTGACAGTGTGCTCCCCAGTGACAGGGTCTCATTCTTTTCCGTGGCTGGATACTCGTCTGCGGTGCATACCCACGTTTCCCCATCTATCGTCTGGACTCAGGTGGGTCCACCCCAGGGCTCCCGGGACCCCTGTGAGGCGCATGGGCTGCGGCTACTTTTCTTCAGTCGTGGATGGACAAACACCCTTGTGTTCGGGTGCTGAGGATGGAACTCGCGCCCCAGCCGGGCCCTGTGGCTGTCTTCTTGACACTGGTCTCCTTCCCTTTGGATGGCCCCGGTGGTGGGACTGCTGGACTCCAGGAGGCACGGCACGCTGCTCTCCGCTGTGGCTGGACCAGCTGGCATGCCCATGTGCCGGCCAGCATCCGTCATCTTTGATCCTTTAGGTAACAGCCATGCCAGAGTGTGTTAGCTCGTGGAGCCCCCAGCTGACTGGCCCCCTGTGACTAGTTCTGGGGGACCTGGTCACCTCCGCGTCCCCACCCTTTCCCCCAGGGCTGCTCTCAGTTCTGGCCTCCCACTGTGGGGACACTGTCTGCTTGGTCTCAGTGGCCATTTTCATCCACTGCCTGGCCCCGGTCCTGGGGCAGCACGGTCTCTGGAGGAGAGCAGACAGGCCCGCTGTGGGGCCAGGGGTGGTGGGGAAAGGCAGCCCCCAGCTCAGGTCAGGGGTCCGGTGGGGGACAAGGTCATCCTGTGGCCCCCTCTGGTGAGAGGGGTCAGCGATGGCAGGGCTGTTGGCTGCAGACGCATTCCGGTTCCGGCTGGGATGCCCCCAGCATGCGCCCGAGGACCGGCGGGCTGCACAGCACACAAGGCACTACCCAGCACGTAGACAAAGATGCCGGCTTAGGGAGGAGTGCGACCAGAGAGATGGACACCCCCGAGGTGCCTGTTCCCCGCCTGCAGAGACGCCTCCCTGACAGCTTGAAACAGGACTGGTGTGCAGCCTGCGGTGGGCTGTGCACGAGGCAGTCCCTCCTCCCCAGCTGGGATCCAGCAGTGTGGCCAGGGTGGGGGGCTTTGGCAGATGGAAATGCAGCCCCAGCACCATGAGCTGCGGAGCTTTTGGGGTCCCCTGCAGTAGGCCAGCTGGGGTTTGCAAGGAAGGGATTGGAAGCAGCTCTGGGCCAGGAAGCCCAGGCGCGGGCCTGGGCGGCAGGCAGGGAGGGCCACACACGGGCCTGGGCGGGAGGAGAGGTGGCCACTCAGAGCCCCGAGTTGGTCCCTGTGGATGGAGTCTCCCTCCCCTCCAGCTCCGGCTCCTCCTGCAGCGCCCGGCCCAGCACGGCCTGCAGGGGCTCGGCCAGCCTCTTGGTCCTCTGGCTGCCCACCAGGAAGTAGATGACGGGGTTGGCGCTGCTGCCTACGGCGGAGGAGAGGCGCGCCAGGCAGATACACAGGAGCTCTGCCTCTGGCGGCAGCGGCAGCCAATACAGGACGAACCAGTAGAGGCCGAGGGGCAGGGAGCAGACCAGGAACACCAGGACCGAGGCCAGGATGACCAGCAGCAGCCGCCGGGGCTTCCGCCGCCGCAGCAGAGCGCTCCTGCGCACCCGGACGTAGAGGGTGAGTCCGGACACGGCCATCACAGGCGTGAAGACCCCTACGATGAGGGTGCTCAAGACCATGTCCACCGTGAAGCACTGGCTTTCACTGTGCTGCCAGAACTTGCTGCAGAAGACGGAGGCCAGCAGGTTCATGAGCAGGAACAGCGCCCAGAGCAGGGCGCTCACCGCCGCGGACAGGTGCCGGGGGCGGCGGCTCTTGTACCAGACCGGGAAGAGGACGGCCAGGCAGCGCTGGGCGCTGATGGCCGTGAGCAGGCTCAGGCTGGTGGTGTAGGCGAAGTACTTGACGCGCCTCACCGCCTCGTAGGCTTTGGCGAACCTGTCGGCCAGGGCCGGGGTCTCCAGGCTCAGCTCCGAGGCCATGCAGAGGAGGAAGAGGAGGTCGGCCGCCGCCAGGTTGAGCATGTAGACGCAGAAGGGGGTCCTGCGCGGGCCGGCGCTCAGCAGCCAGACCACGACACTGTTGCCTGCCGCCCCACACACGCAGGCGAACATGGCCAGGGCACTCGCCGCCAGGTAGACCTCCCGCAGCGCCCGGCCTCTGGAGCCGCTCAGCGCCGGCTCTGCGTTCCAGCTGCTGTTGGGAGTCTGGTTCATCCCTGGAGGAGGAATGTGCACCCGTGTGAAATCCTAGGTGTGGTACTGCTTCTCTCTCCTGTTCTGTAGCATAGGTTTGCCTGTCTGTTCTACATTTCTTCTTAATACGGCTTTACGATAGGTCGTTTTATTTTCTGGTATGAATCTCCCTTCTTTTCCTTTCTTTTTTAGAATTGAAGGAGCCATTTGTAAATCTTAATTTTTCCTTATACATTCCAGAGCAAATTTCAAAATTTTTTCCTCCAAAAGTCTAAGTTTCCAGTGGAAGTTCATAGCACCTACACATCACCTTTATAATGCTAAGTCGTGTCCATGGCAGGAACTGTCTCTCTGGTCTTGGATCTTTCCTTACAATCTTAAGTACAACTAATAATAACTTTGGAATTTTCTATACAAAAGTTTTACACATTTTAATGTGTTAATTTCTAGATATTGTTTGAGTGGTTTTTGCTGATACTATATCATTTTATAGTCATAGTTACACATAATGAGTTTTTTATTTATAGTTTTTGAAATACTTATTGCTTTTTGACATCCTCCCTACATCAATCCATATCTGGCATGAGAACTGTAATTTTTTGTAGTCCAGGGGTGCTCTATCACTGGGTTACACCCCCTGTCCTTCTATTTTGAGACATTATTATATCCACAGGTCTTTTATTCTGAGACAGGGTCTCGCTGAGTTGCCAGGGCTGGCCTTGAACTTGTGATCCTCTGCCTCAGCATCCTGAGTAGCTGGGCTCACAGGCGTGCACCACCAGACCCGTCTGGAACTGTGATCTTGACAATAAATGTTGCTGGATGGAGAATGGATTTAGAAGTTCAAGAGTAGAGCCTGAGAGACCAACGAGCATGCTGATGCTGGTGACAGAGCAGTTGACCTGGGGCCCAGCAGTGCGGGTCATGAGAAGCAGTTGGACTTGGGGCAGAGATTGAAGGTCCAAGAGGCTTGCTGATGACATGGGCATTGGGTGGGTCCTGTCAGTCCATGCACTCAACTGTTAACTCACTAGCTCATTCACTCGGAGCACCCTGGCGAGTTCTTACTGTCACTCAGCCCCTGGGTAAACTGGACACCAGCGATATATGAAGGCTTCGATTTTCTCACTGTTATTGTTATTATCATTTTTTGATTGTAGCTTTCCCAGTGGGTGTCTACGGAAAGTGGTATGGTCATGGTGGTTTTGGTTAGCATTTTTCTAATAAATTAATGATGTTAAAATTCCTTTCATGTACTTATGGGCCATGTGTATATCTTTGGAAAAATATCTGATCGGAAACTTTTTTCTGTTTTTAAGATCAGGTTGTCTTGTCATCGAGTTATTAGAGTTCTCTGTAAATTGTGTACCCTTATGAGATATGATGCAAATCTTTTTCTCCCATGCAGTAGGTTGACCTTCTGCTCTCTTGCTGGCATCCTTTGAGGTGCAAAAGACTCTTACTTTTGATGAAGTCTGATTTGTATATTTTTTTCTTTTGGTGCCACACCTAAGAACCCATTGCCAAATCCAAGGTCATGAAGATCATGTTCTCTTCTAATAATTGTATGATTTTAGCTTTTATTTTTAGGTCACTGGTCCAGTTTGAATTGATTTTTGTATGTGGTGTGTCACCTCCCCTCCACTTCCCTTTTCCTTTTTCCTGTCTATTTACAGTACTGGGGACCGAACCCAGGGGCACTCTACCACTGAGCTACATCCCAAGCCTTTTTCATTTTTTATATAATTTAATTTTAATTTTATTTTTTGGTCCAGAGGATTGAACCCAGGGCCACTTAGCCACTGAGCCACATCCCTGGCACTTTTAATTTTTTTTTTTTTTTTTATTTTGAGACAGGGTCATATTAAGTTGCTTATGGCTTCACTGAGTTGCTGATACTGGCTTTGAACTTGTGATCCTCCTGCCTCAGTCTCCTGATTTGCTGGGATTACAGGTGTGTGCCGTCTCCTGGCCTTTATTTTTTATTTGGAGACAGGTTTTGCTGATATACCTAGGCTGGCCTCAAACTCACAATCCTCCTACCTCAGCCTCCCAAGTTGCAAGAATTGCAGGTGTGCTCCCCTGCCTGGTGTCACCCTGATTTTGATGGGTCTTTCCTCTAGATAAAGAATTCTACCACCACTTCGAGGACTTCGAAGATGTTAGTCCACAGTCTTTGTCTTGCATAACTTCTGCAAGAATCGCACAGTTGTTCTCATCTTCGTTTTATTTTCTCTGGCTGTTTTTGAGGTCTTCTCTTTATCACCGGTTTGGCATGGAGATATGCTATGCCCTTGGCCGGTTTCCTTTGTGATTCGTAGTGTTTGCCAAGCTTGCCAGGGACCTGAGGGTTTATGATTTTTTATCTACTTGTTCCACATACTATATTTTCAGCTATAAAAGTTGCATTTGGTTCTTAGCTGTATGTTGTTTCTCTCTTTATTGTGTTCATACTTTCCTTTAAGCTTCTGGGTGTTTTTTATAACTCTTTAAAACACCCTACCTGCTAATCTCGTCACCTCTGCCATTTCCTGGTCTCTTTACATTTCCTAATGTTGCTCTTGGTTCTTGTCCCCTTTTCCTGCTAATCACATGTCTAGTGATACTCGACTAGATTCTGGACATTGTTTAACATCATTAAATGTTTCTAAATTTTTTTGTCTTTATGAAAAAGGGGTGGGCTTTCTTCTAGTGGGTATTTAATTTGCTGAAGGTGAATGTGATCTTTTTGAGACCTGTTAGCTTTGTTAGAGCTGGTTAAAGTGGCTAGTCAGGTGGCTTTTCTGGGCTTCTTGCTGAATGCCTCACCCATTGGGTGAAGTCGCTGTGCTCTGGTTTATCAGAACTTGAAGGTATCCTGGCCCTGTGTGGGCTCTGGGAATTGTTCAGCTGACAGCTAGTTCATAGATGTTTCTGGTCCAGTTTCATGTCACTTTGTCCGGAACACAGCTTAGTTTTCAGCCAAAGACTCAAGGGGGGGTCCCCATGCAGAATTTTGGAGCTCTTCCTCTGGATAGCCCATCCCCTTCCCCTCTGAGACTCACAAATTCCAGCCCTCCAAGCTACCCAAAGTATAGTTTCTGAATCTTCAACTCATGCTCTACCTGGCTTCTCCCACATCCTGTGCTCCTGTCCAGAAAGTACTTCCAGGCAGAAAGCCAGGGTCATTGGAGGACTTGCCTCTCACATTTGTGTCCTCTCAGAGGTCACCGTCCTGGTCTTTATGCAATGAATACATGTTGAGAGTTTTTTCTGACATTTATTCACCCTTCTATTTCCAGGATAAACTACTATAGTTTCCTGGATTCTCTTTTCTAGTTCACTCTGATTTTATTTGGAGTCATTTCAGCCCTGTCCATCAGTGAGACTGGCCCCCAGCTTGTGCTTCTGGTGCTATCCCTGGCTGTTTTAATTTCAGTGTTGTAAGGTTATATTGGCTTCATAAACGAGCCAGAGAGATCACCCTGTGATTCCACCCTCTAGAACGATCCGTGTCGTGTAAGGATTGTCTTTCTTTGACAGTTTGACAGAAGGTAAGGCCATCTGGCTGGGCATTTTTCTGTGAGTGGAGGGACGTGTGTGGCTTTGAAGCAGCACTACAGATCCAGCGTCTGCAGTGTGTTAGGTCTATGTGACTTAACTGTCGGCGTCAGTGCACACGTCTTTTCCTTTAGCTCTTTCCTTGGTCTCCTGACTGGCACTTTTCAACGTGACTCAGCTGAGCTCTGTCCCTCCCCATCCTCCACTTTCTTCCCTTTTTTTTCTTGGTTTGCCAGATACACTTTTGTCAGAGGCTGGTGTGTCTATGGGTTTTTTTTTTCCACTTCCCATGTCCTCAGGTTGTATTTTATTTCTACCATATTTTTTGCTTTCCTTGTGGTTCTTTTCCTTGGATTGAATGCTTAGTTAATTAATTCAGATTTTAAGACTTTTTTTTGGTTCCAGGGATTGAACCCAGAGGCACTTAACCATGGAGCCACATCCCCAGACCTTTTTATTTTTATGTCGAGACCGGGTCTTTCTCAGTTGCTCAGGACCTTGCTAAGGTGCTGAGTCTAGCCTTGAACTTGCAATCCTCCTACCTCAGCCTCCTGAGTTGCTGGGATTACAGGCATGCACTACTGCACCCAAATTGTCTTTTCATAACTGGTATTTAGAGCTACAAACATAGCACCAACTATTTCCATAGATGTTTCATGAGTTTAGATACGCAGCGTTTTTATGGTTCTTCATAGGTAGATATTTTCAAATGTAAAACTATTTTAAATATTTAAAATTTCAATGTAAATTTACATACATTATAGATTCACATACAGAAATATATTTTTAAAAGCATGATTTTGGCTATCTCTGTTGGTGTTTAACATTACTGCACTGAGGTAGATAATGTCATTTAAAAAATATTTGTTGAGACTTACTTTGTAGCCTAGTAGGTGGTGGATTTTGTTTTCTTTACGTACATATTTGATTGAGCTTTCGCAGTCGTGTTGTTTGAAGTATTATTATCCTAATCTTACGTCTGCTTAAACCTTGGTCCATAATGGTTGCAGTTGGGTCATTTTCTCTCTGTCCCCCTTGAAGACCTGTTGCACGAGGACAAACTCGAGGTCATCACGTAGTAGTGATGCCTTCTGCCTTTTATGCAGAGGTGTTCTTCATATTTTTTAAAAGCATGAAGTCCATTGAAGCTGATATCAAGTTTGCACAGGGTCCCTTGTGCTCTGCAGGCGCTGGGCATCTCCTCCCGGGTAGCAGGCCTTTCCGGTGGAGCCCCAAGCGGGCGTGGGTGCTCTTGGCATCAGCCTCTGTTGAGAATTGAAAGGGTCCGTGGGTCCAGGAGCAGGTTCCTGATGGATTCGTCTCTTGGCTTGGAGACTTGCTGTCGGGCCAGCGGTTGCCAATTCAGATTCTGCGCCTGGCAAGTGTGCAGAGCTGAGGCCACGGCCGCTCCAGCTTGCTGCCCACTCTGCCTTCCCGGGCCACCTGCTACCCGCGACCCCTCCGGGCCCTGCCCCGACCCCCTGGAGCCGCAGCTGAGGCTCCTGGGCCATGGGTGTCAGCTGGGGCCTGTGGAGCCTGAGCCGTCCCTCCCTGCCTTCCTGGCTCGGGCGGACTCCAAGCAAAGAAGTTCCTCCGGCACTTCTTTGTAGCCACAGTGGGATACGGTTACCAATGCACAGTGCCCACCGCCAGGGTGCCCGTTGCAGCAATGCCACGCCGCTGCTTGGCATTCAACACAATCTAAACAATAAGCCAGGCACACGTGGACACATTCATTAGAGACCTAAGTCTGTGGATCACACATACACACACATAACAGCCGTTTTTTAGTACATAAGATGTAGTAGATATAATACACAGCACAGTGTATATAACATAGTGGCAGCTTATGAGTATAGCACAGTGTATGTGCACACGTATACACGTGTGTAGCCCCCACGACATGCGTACACACATGTATGCGGCACACACGCGCGCGCACGGTGCCCACACAGCCGCACGTGAGTACCTTGCACACTCAGCACACATTTGGCAAGGCCGGGGTGGCGAAAGCCCCATCCTCATGAACACACCTCTGTGGGGACACAGAGCTGACACACTTCCCTGCCACCCCGGGGCGTAACCAGCGGGGCAGGGCCCCAGGCCAGTGCGCCCAGGAGCTCTGCGGCAGGGGTAGCAGTCAGGAGGGACGGTGCTGGTCTGGTGGGTGGAGCGGGCTCCTCCCACAGGGCCTCGGGCGCCCGCCCCCTCCAGCTTGCGGGAACCCCAGTCTGTTCTGTGGAGCCCCGTGGCTACCTCTTGGTCGTCTGCACATACGTGGGGTCCCTGGGCCAGAGGCAGGGCTTGGTGAATGCACGTCCCTTCAGGCGCCAGATTAAGAGGTACGCTGGAAGCCCTCTGCCGGGGTTGGGGGCGTGGGAGGAGCATCCATCCCCCTCTCCTCCCACCCTGCTGGGGTGCCTGGACAGGACAGAGATGCCCGGTGAGGGTCAGAGGCCTGGGGCACATGGGCTTCTCCCTAAGTGTCACTAGGAAGCTCCCCTGGGAAACACACCTGTGCCCAGGTGCTGTTCCAGGCAGGGCTGAGGTGCTGGGAAGAGACCTGCTCTGGGCCCCCTCCTGGCGGTGTCTGCCGGGGACCCTCCAGGAGCAAGGCGCACAGGCCGCTCCAGAGAATGCTGGAGGCTGGCAGGCTGACCGGGGCTCTCCTATGTGGCTCTGAAGGACTGAGCAAGCAGGGGCTGGGCGGGCGCTTTGGGCGGGCCAGCCCTCACCTGCAGAGAGCCCTGGATGCTCTGTGCACCAGCGTGGGGCTGAGGGAAAGTGGTGGCTGCTGGTGTGAGTGGGCTGGGGACAGGGGAGTGAGGTCTGGAGGGACAGGTGAAGAGGACAGGCAGGAGAGGTGAAGGGACCCGCACCCAGCAGAGCCAGGGTCCTGCTGGGAGCCCGGTGGTGCGGTCGGGCGCATGAATGGAGGATGCCTGCTCTTCCCAGCACCCTCCTGTTCAGGGAAGGGGACGGGAGGTTGGAACCTGGGGCTGGAGGGAGGGAGCTTTGGGGGGCTCCGGAGAGAGAGCAGCCCTTATCCTGACTGAAGCCGAGACTGTGAATCTTTTCTAATAAAAACCATGGACTCGAGCACATGGAGAAACTGGCCGTGAGCTGGGAAGCGCCCGGGCGCTGCAGGCAGCAGGCTGTGAGGCAGGAGCGGGTCTGGCCCAGGTGCAGGTGGGCATCTCAGCTGTCCTTGCCTCAGGGTCTGGCACACTGTGGCGCTCAATAAGTGTTTGTGCACCCCGCCCCCCAAGGCAGGAGCCTAGCGGTGTCTGCCCTGTCACTCCAAACCTCCCTCCCTGGTCCCCACCGACAGGCTTCAGTTCCCCAGTGCACGTGCAGGCCAGCAAGGGTGCGGCTGTGGCTGTCTGTCCACGGTCCCTGGCACCACACCTGCAAGGCATAAAGGTGCGATACAGACTCGACGGGACGGAGGGAGCCTGTGAACGGCCTGGCACCCAGGCAGCGTCTGCAGGGGTCAACCGTGGCCCCTGGAAGCTACGGCCCTGCTCCAGGGCCTGATCACAGGCACTTACTCAGAAATGGCTCTTTGCAGATGCGCTTGGAGTAGGGATCTCAAGAGAAGGGGGTGCTCTGAGGAGAGCCAAGTGCTGTGGCCACGCGGCTGCCTGTGGGGCTGACCCTGGACTGGGCGGGAGGGGAGTTGCAGCCAGGCCTGTGCCAGCCCTGTTGCCTCAGGAGCACCTGTGGCCGGGTGGCCACTCCCAGCGCCCTCTTGGAGGAGCGTGGGGGTCAAGTCCAGCCCGGGGCCTTGCCCAGCTCAGGGTGAGCACTCGACTCACTTGCTGAGTGTCTGAGGAGCCTTGGGGTCACACGGTTCCCCTGGGCTGCCCTTGGGGCTCCGTGAACTGGGTTGAGGCTTGCTTTCCGTCCCCACGGGAGCTGGGAGGTGTCCCCACAGATGTCAGTTACCCTCAGCCACCAACGGCGCAGCAGGGAAGGAGGCCACCTCCGCTCAGGCCTGGAACTGCACCTGTGGGCTCGGGCGCGGGCTTCCTACCTAGGCGGGTCCTTGCTCTCTTCTGGGGTTTGGCCCTTTGGGGTGTTTGTGGACTCTTTCCATCCCCTGTCGCCGAGTTCAACATATTTCTGATTTTAAAAGGATTTTCTGTTTCCTCTACTTGCGATGAAGAAATGAGCCCAATTTTAAGATTCACTGCGATCTCAATTGCACTCTCTCTCCCTCCCTCTCTCCCTCCCCCTCCCCTCTCTCTCCTTCCCTCTCCCCCTCCCCCTCCCCTCCCCTCACTCTCCATGTCTCTCTCCCTCCCCCTCTCTCTCCCTCCCCTTCTCTCTCCCCTCCCCCTCTCTCCCTCCCTCTCTCCCTCCCCCTCCCCTCCCCCTCCCCTCCCCCTCCCCTCCTCCCTCCTCCTCTCCCCCTCCCCTCACTCTCCACGTCTCTCTCCCTCCCCCTCTCTCCCTCCCTTTCTCCCTCCCCCTCTCCTCCCCCCCCCCCTCCTCCCTCCTCCTCTCCCCCTCCCCCTCCCCTCACTCTCCATGTCTCCCTCTCTCCCTCTCTCTCTGTTGGAGAAGGCACTGAAGTTCACACTCTCCTCTAATGAAAAATAAATTAACACATACGCTCTGCGCTCATGCCGGCCTGGCTGCACAGGGACCCCTGGGCTGCCCTTTCTGTTCCTGCCCCTAAACACCTGTCCCTTACGCTACAGACTCAGTGGTGTTCTTCACACCAGGACCGTCGCCATGTCGTCCATCCTGCCTCGGACGCTCCACCGTTATAAACCGCACAGATGCCAATCCAGTCTCACTCTAAGACATGCGAGTGTGAAAGAAGACCTGCTGACTCGCCCCTGGGGACCCCGAATCTCCCGCCCTCTGCTTTGGAGACACATGATTGGGTTCTTCTCCTTGGACTCTGCTCTCCTTGTCACCTTGTCCCTGCTCTGCCATCACCTCCAAGGCGGCAGGTACCAGGGTCAGTGTCATGTGCTCACCATGGCTTTAGGGCCTTGTGAGGTGGGTTTATTGTCCCTGCTTTCCTTAGGAGACGAGGGCTCAGAGAGGCTGAGACGCCTTCCCAGGACACCCAGCCGAGGGTCTAGCGGGTGGCGAGGCACCACCCCTAACCACCATGCTGTCCTACTTCCACCCAGATTGTAAGAAGCCTGCCTCTCACCTGCCCCTGGACGTGGCGCCGGTCCTTGAGGAAGGGCGTCAGCCTCCTGGCTCTGGTCCCTGGAGGCCCCGGAGCTCTCCACAGCCCAGGTCCTGAGCAGACCCTGCTGTCACTCTCTGCTCAGGCCTGAGCCCTCGGCGTCTGCCCCATCGGCCAGGCCTGCTCCTGGCTGTCTTCGCTGCCCTCGCCTCAGGAGCCCTGTCCCCAGGAGCCCTGTCCCCAGGACCCCAGCAAATCGAGGCTGGCCTCCCTGAGTGTGGGGGGCGGGGGGGACGGGGAGCTGTTATAGATGCAGGAAGCTGCCGCCCTGCCCCTGCCTCCCACGTGGCTGCAGCAGAGCTGGGCTGGGATGCGCTGAGGGCTAATGGGCCCACTCCCTGCCCCGGGGGACGTGGTGGTGAGGCTGGGGGCCTGTAGGGAGCAGTGGGAGACCACCCCTTCCTGCCCATCTGAAGACCTCAGGGCATTAGTAGGCCCCACCTTGGGTGCCGGGGGTCTGTGGAGTGGGAATGGGGGCTTTTGTGGGCTGGGAAAGGCCATTAGGGTCATCCGACTGCCCGTGTGCAGAGACGTTCTGGCTAATGGACTCGCCCAGGCTCTGCTCGCTGAGAGGTGGGGAGGAAACAGCCTGGGACCCAGAGTCCAGAGTCTTCTTCCCACTCTTGAGTTCTGCCACCAGCAGAGTCCTCACTGAAAGCTCATGATCCCTCTCTGGCCTCCTGGCTCCACTGAGAACCAGAGATTGCACGGGAGGGAGGCGGTGCACCTCGCACCAGGTGAGAGAAGAATCCTGATGTAACGAGGTTCCTCAGGGCGGGTGGAGGCGGGCGCCTCACCTGAGCATCGGCCTGCAGGGTGTGTGTGGAGCAGCAAAGGTGCAGGCCCTGGGAGGCCCGGAGCCATCGCCATGTTGTCTGGCCGGCTGGCCCGCCCAGGAAGGGGAACTCGGTGTGGGAGCGGCTTAGACACGGATGTGAGTGGAGGAGGGTTGGAGGCCAGGTGTGGAACCTGGTAACAGAGGTGCCTTGGGGCCCTGGTCTGCTTGGACAGCCTGGGGAGTTGACCCTACAGTGACGGCCAGGGCTTGCTCAGGAGCTTTATCCTGTGCCCGCCCTTGCCTCCAGGAGGCGGTCGCAGCCTGAGAACATGAGACCTTGGGCCCCGAGACAGAGACAGGAGGCTCAGGAGGCTGCAGGATTCCCCAGGCAGGGGTTGTGGGACTCTTGTACCATTTGTGCCCAGAACAGTGCCTTGCACAGAGATCCTGGCGTGTCTTAGCCAATGGCTGGTAGTTTGACAGAGGCCTCTGGGTTCTTGGACACCTGGATCCATCCATACCTGAACTATTTAGAAAGAAGAGCCACCCATTTGCAAATACCTGCATTGTGATGTGCACCTGGCTGGGTCCTGAGGGATGACACTGGTGGGCCACGTGCATCAGGAGGTGGCTCAGCTCTGTTTTCCCGCTCCCACAACTGTTGATGTTCATCGCTCCGAGGTCTCAAGGTGGCTGTTTCAGCTGAGCCAAGAGGGATAGCTGATCTTGATTAGGTGATACTTAAGGCTGAGGTTTAGATTCAAGGATCATCAATCAAAGAGGGGTTGTGGGTTTTGTTACTAGCTCATGAAACTGACCCAAAGCAAGAAGGCCAAGAGTTACAAAGAGGTCAAGAAGTCTGCATTGTCAGATGCTCCAAACCTGGCAACCAGGGCTCCTCCTGGGGCTCTCTCCTGGCCTTTGAACCTGTACCACCAAGTGGTTCCTGCTGGTGTGTCTGAGGGAGGGAGCTGCTTCAAAGCTCCTGTGGTTGTGGACAGGACAACCCTGTGGGTTGCTGGACTGACTCAATACCTTGCCTGGCTGGTGGCAGAGGCTGCTCCCACTTCTTGCCATGAGGGCCTTTCCAATATGGCGGCTCCCCACACAGCAGCTGGCTGCACTAATACTAGTAGGGGAGAGACTGTGCCCAATCACCTTGCTGTATCCTACTGATGAGAAGCAGGTCACCTGTGTATCCAGAGAGGGATGTGAATTCACAAGGGCGTGACCACCAGGAGCCATCTTGGGTTCTGGCTACCAGCTGGTTGGCGGACCAAGGACTTCCTTGACCTACTGGTGCTTACGGTGTCCTGTCTGGTATAGAACATGCTTCCGCCAAGAACCGCTGGGTACTGTTTTTGTTCTTTTCTCTTCCAAGTGGGAGTTTTTCTTTTCTTTTCTTTTCTTTTTTAAATTATATGCTTATTTCCTTTCTCTGGTACGTGAGTCAATAAATTCCCTTCAACACACATGCCCACTCCCACCTGCCCTCTCCCCAGCTTGATTAATCTGGGCCTTCTGTTACTTGCCACCAGGACTCCTGGCTGATGGGGGGCACACCTCTGCCCGGGAGGCTAAGCGAGAGCAGCGTGAAGCAGAGGTGGATGCTGCCTTGGGTGGGGCCAGACAGGCGCTGGACTGACTGCCTGCTGGCGACGGGAAGCTCTGGGTGGGGCAGACATGTTCTCGGGGGATGAACACCTCCTGTGTGTTGGTTTGCTGATGCCAGGGGCATAGATCCTCCGGTCAGAGCCTCGTGTGTATCATATATTAAATGATTACATCCTATTGCATGTCAATGACGCTTTGACTGAATTAATGACAGACTTTTTTTTTTTAATTCTCCTGCGTAGGTGAGCCTTCTCTTGGATTGCCAGGAAACTTCATGTTGGAGGTCTGACTCATGGAAGCAGGGCTTTCCGTGAGTGTTAATTCCATGGACTTTGCCCTGCTGGCTTAGAGTGGCCTGTTTTGCATTGGTGCACTCGGGGGCTCTGATTCTGGAAGGTCCCAGCAATGTTTGCTGGTCACTGACAGGTTGAGGGGCACTTTGACCTGAGCCTGGGCTTCTTCCCCGACAGTGAGAGGCTGGACCCACCTCTCTACCCGCCTTCTAGAGGAGCCGCGGTTCCTGGAGGAAGGACCCACGGGGGCTCAGGATTCTGAACCAAGCTATGCAGATGTGAAAAGACCGTGGGCTTAAAAACTCTGACATAAAATGTGAAACTGAAGTTACGTGAAAACCACAGTGGGCAGGACGTGGGGAGCGGGTCCCCGAGTCCTTGAGTCAGACACAGGGGAGAGGAGAGACCACGGCTCCGCTGGCTGCTGCCTGCCAGGCTCCCCACCTCCACTCCCTCTGCTTCCGTCACCGACGGCCTGAACCCGACCACATCTGCCCTCGGCCTCCGTCAACTGTGGAAACCAGCCAGGTCCGTCCTGGGTTGTCCTGGGGCTGTGCTGGGCATGTCCACTTCAGGCATCTTCCAGAATCCAACTGCCATCGCATTGCTGATGGAGAGGCCACGGTCAGAGGCCAGAGCTTGCAGGGCCACTGGACAGTCACTGTAGGGACACTTTGGGTGGTGGTGGTGGGGCTCCAGCATGGTTGTCCACTTGGTGTGGCTGACCGTGGTCAGAAATGCCATCGGTGAGCCCCAACTTTCACAGCTGGCACTGACAGCAGGCCCCGTGTGGCCCTGCCCTGAAGATTAAACCAGGCACCTACCTGAAGCTGTGGCCCAGGGCCTGCTGTGGCCCTGGTGGCCAGAGCCTGGAACAGCTGTTTGTGCCTCTCCTCTGCTGGCCACCCGCGTCCTTCCCTCCACCCACCACGCCCTTGCCCTGATGCCTGGTCAGAGTGTGCTGGGCAAGGACTCAGGTAGGCCAGCCCTGTGACGTCTGTGTAGTGGCATCCAGGGAAACTGAGGCACAGCAAGCCTGAGGTCCACAACTAGTAGGTAGCAGCCCTCTGCCTCCCGGAGACTCACTCTGGACCTTTCAAATTTGTCCTTGTCCATCCTTGTGCTATCTGAAGTCACTGTGCCTTTCTGCTTATTTCTGTAGAGATAGTGGGTGCAGGAAGTGGGGCCCTGTCCCTCCTGCCCACCCCTGCCACTCCCTGTCCTGTGCTGGTCAGGAGCAGGTCTGGGGGTAGCAGGCAGCCCAGCAGCACCTCCATGGGTGCCATGCTACTCTGCTGTGGACGGCCTTGCTCCAAAGTGTTAGGACAGAAATCTGCACAACTAAGGGCACCTGGCCGTCCACCAGAAAGAAGGAAGCTGGGGGCAGCTGGACCTGGCTCCTGCGGCCCGGCTTCTCCAGCCACTTTAATAATTAAGTACCTAGGGAGGGATGGGAGGGATGGGAGGGGTGGGCCCGGCGCATCCACTCCTTTAGTTGTCTGTGCCATTAGCACAGAAAGTGAGGGGATCTGGGAGGGGCAGAGACTCCTCCCAGGGCCGCGGGTGGAGGGGAGGAAAGCCCAGCTCCCTAGCAGGACTGTAAGATCTGCACAGCAGAAGGACCCAGAGCCTGGACCAGCCTGTTCCTGAAGCCCACCCCATGCTCCACCTCAGCATGGTGAGGGCAGGTGGCACACAGAACCTTCCCCACCTGCAGACCCTGGAACCACAGATCCCTCCATCCAGAGATTCCTCCTTCCCATAGCTCAGTGGCTGTGCTGGGAGGCCCAGCCAGGACTGTGAGAAAGAGGAGCAGAGAGAGTCCAGGGTCGGAGTGGACGGGAAGGGCAAGTCGGGCTGGCTGGGGGCGGACCATCAGGCACCTGGACTTGGCAGGGGTCAGCTCTATCTGGGACCATGTCCCCCAGGTTAAGGCAGAGCAGGCTCAGGGCATGCGGGTGGGGTGCCAGGTGCCGGCAGGCAGGCCCACTGGTCAAGCGGCTCCTGGCTCTCCCAGAGAAGGGCCCTGCTACGCTTCCTGGCGGGCCACCGATGCCTCCGCCCTGGGCTCTCTCCTCAGGCCTCAGAGTGAGCAAGTTCCCGTCAGGTTTCCCCAAAGAGAGTCCCAGGCTAGACCATGGGCCCAGGATGTCCTCGTGTGGGGCTGAGCGAGCCACGAGAGCAGTCCTCCAGCCTGGCCCAGGTGGTGTCCCCGAGGGTTCCCGGCCGACGGGAGGAACGTAGAGAGGTCCAGGCACTGGGCCAGCCCTGCCTGGGGTCAGGGCAGAGAAGAGCAGCAGGAAGCGCTGCAGCCACCTACTCCAGGGAGCCCTGTGGGGCCACCACATCCCCTGTGGAAGGGACAGTGTCAGCCAACAGAGGGCTGGACTGGAGTACCCACAAACAGGTTTTCTGGGTCGGGACGGTTACTCCCTCTGGCAGACAAGTGGACGACCCACCAGGAAAGGGGCTGGCATGCCACAGGGAGGACAGAACCAGCCAGAGGATGAGGCTCAGAGCAGGAGGACCGAGCAGATGGCTCAGGAGAGCCAGCAGGGCGGGCTGGCCACTCCCCCTGCCCTTGGCCGTCCTCACCGTGGGAGGCAGAGGCCGCAGGGAGGACCGCGGGCATTCGGCCGCCTCGATGCGAGATACAAATGTTTATTGATAACATTTCATTGTCTTATGAAAGTCCTTTGGCTACACGGGGCCACTGTGCTTGCTGGACACCACGGTGCCAGTCCCCAGGGGCCAGAAGAGAGCCAGAGCCCATTTCTGGGTGTGCGGGGGCTGGAGCCCAGGGACTCGGTCCAGGAGCTGCCCATATGGTCCACAGTGGCCTGGAGGACACAGAGTGCTTGGGACGCTGCCCAGGGTTGACCGGGCACAGTTAGTAAGGGCCGTCCTTCCTGTCCCGAGGGGCTCCAGGGCCAGGCGTTTCCCCCATTAAAGTCTCCAAATGATTCACCGAGGAGACAGGGATGTTGTTTGCAGAAAGATTTGGCTGCAAGGCAGATGAATGGACACCTCTCCTGGGTAGCACCGTTTGGTTCAGATCCGCTCACACTCCGCCCTCGGGCTAGCATCTCGAGGACAGTCCACCACCAGGGATGAGGCCAAAGGGCAGGAAGTGGCAGGGCTGTGGCCACCTCCACCCCTTTGCTGACCAGCCTGGGCGAGGAGGGACCCCACCACATGGGGGCGACTTTGGTACAATGGGTCACTGAGGCAGAGTGGCGGAGGGGCCTGCAGGTCACAGGGTCTCTTCACTGGTGACCACTCAGCCTCTCGGCCACCCCCAGGGCCTCCAGCCCTGGGAGAAGGCGGCAGGAAGGGCTGAGCCAGGTCATTCTCCCTCCTCCCACATGGGCACCAAGGCAGGCGCCTGTTCCTGTCCAGTGGCAAAGGGTCTCTGGGGGCCAGGGTCCACTTCTGGCCCGGGCTCCCCTGTGCAGGCCCCTCAGGAGGCATTCCCAGGGGGGCACTGCATCTCCATGGTGACTGTGTTGGGCGAGCCGCCCGCGGTCTCCCCCAGCTCGGCGCCGTCCCTCAGGGCCCGCTGGAAGACCACCCTGAGAGGCTCCCACAGCCGCTGAGACTTGTCCCTCCCGGCCAGGAAGTAGACAAGGGGCTTAGCGCTGCTGTTGATGCAGATGCACAGGTCGGTGACGTACTCGGGGAAGGGGGCCGGGATCTGGAAGACCCAGAAGAGGAACCAGTCGATCCCCAAGTAGATGGAGGAGACGAGGAAGACGGAGACCATGGCCAGGACCACGTGGTTGAGCTTGGCCGACCGCTGGCGCCTCCGTGCCCGGCACTCCACGTGCAGGATGAGGGCCAGGCAGGGCAGCACCATGAGCGGGCAGAAGATGAGGAAGAGGAGGACGCCCAGGGCGATGTCCATGTGCCTGCAGGCCGCCCTGGAGCCTTCATGGCCCAGGAACACACAGAAGTAGTTGTGAATGCCGGTGACCAGCAGGGACAGCAGCCAGAGCAGGGCGCAGACCACGGCCGACAGGCGCTTGGGCCGCCGGCGCCAATACCAGGCAGGAAAGATGACGGACACACAGCGCTCCGTGCTGATGGCCGGCAGGAGGCTCACGCCGCTGACGAACGTGCAGAGCCCCACCACCCGGGACACGCTGCGGACGAAGTCGGCGAAGGCGCCCGGGAAGCCCCCCGCGTTCAGGAGGGAGAACAGGGCCTTGCTGAAGAGGTAAGCGCTGTCGGCGCTGGCCAGGTGCAGGAAGTAGATGGAGAAGGGGGTCCTCTTGATGGAGAAGCCGAAGAACCAGAGCACCAGCCCGTTGCCCACCAGGCCGCACAGGCAGAGCAGCAGGAAGATGTAGTTCATGACGGCGGGCGGGGGCAGCATGGCGATCTGCTCGATGGTCAGGAAGCCCCGGCTGTAGAGCTCCGAGGCCTCGCTCACGCCGGGACACATCTGCAGGTGTGCAGGGGAGACACCGCTGTGGCTGCGCCCCTCCCCCGCCGCAGCGGACCTGCTCCCGCAGCTCCTCAGGGTCCCCACGAGACACCTGGGTCCAGGGCCTGTAGGGTCACTGGCTCTGATGGCAAACAGAGCAGGAGGCGCCCTCCCGAGGCTCACACTGAGGGGCAGGCCTCCAGGAGGGACATGGCAGCTCTCAGTCCCTGTGAGCACTCCAGGATTCCCACCCGTCAGAACAGACTTCCCAAAATGCACGTCATGCAGCATAAGGGAGAATGGAGGGCGTTTTCTGGATGTATGGAGACTAAAGACCCATAATGCAGTGCTGTGAGCCTGCATCCACTGGACGCAGGCAACTGCTACCGAGCGTGTTGTCGGGACATTTGGAGGACACGGGCTGCAGCGCCGGTGGGTAGTACTGTATCAGTGTCTGCTGGGTGTGGAGGTGTGCTCTGGGCATGCAGGGAAACAGCCTGGTTCTCAGGCCAGTCTGGCTACGTCGAAGGCATAGGGACTTGGCGACTGCCATTGATTCTCAAGTGATTCTGGGGGACAGGGAGAGGAAGCACATTCAGCACAAGGTCAGCAGTGCAGGGAGGGAGCCAAGGGCTGTGGGCGTGTCCCCTCCTGTTCTGGCAATTTTCTTGCAATGTTTTAGGACTAAAAGGTGAAAATACTTATTTCTAAGGAAATAAAATCACTTGTAAGGAAAAAAATGTGGAAGGAACTTGACCATGGCTGGAACGGGACCTGGTCTCTCCGTGGGACGGGGAGAACAGGGATCAGAGGAGGCGCCCCTTGCTGGGCCAGGATTGTGGGAAAGCCCAGAGGGTCTCTGGGGAGGGGGCAGTGGCCATAGGAAGCACTTTCATATTTTACAACAGGTTTTGCTAGAAGAGCGCAGCCCGGCCGAGTATCAGCCTTGTCCCTGGGGCCTGGGTTGGTGTGTAAGTGCACAAGGCTGAGCCAGGTTCCGGACACTGGTGAGTGGTGGGCACTCAAGAGCACCCATCCTGATCAAGGTGGGCAGCCTGCTGTGCTCCAGCCAGTTGTGGGAGTTAGGGGACCTGCTGGTGGAGGGGCCCGTTCCCCTCTCCCCTCCTCAGAGGTGCCAGAACCCTAGATTGTAGCACTAAACGCCCTGATCTTCCTATGTGGACATTTAAAATCACTGGCCAGCCAAACAGCCCAGCAGGGGTGTTTTCAACCGAATTCCCGAAAGTCACTCCCTTCCCCACGCCCCTGCAGACATTATCAATCCATCCCAGCACTCTCCCTGAGGCTGGTGTCCATGCCTGCCACTCAGGACTCTCCAACAAAACTAAGGACCCTTTCTGCCATCTTCCAGAAGGCTCTGGCAGAAAACAGGAGCCTGAGAAGCTGCTGTTGATGTCCCCTAGCCAAGGGTAGGCTTCTCTGGCCTGGCCCCCTCAAGGGATTCTGCAAACAGGAACTGGAGGGTGTTGGCAGAACTCCAGGAGACCCCGGAGGTCAGAGCCGTGTCGTTACGGGATCACCACCAGCCACAGCAAGAGCTCTGTCCGCCTCTGTTGACCACCCCATCCCACTGTTAGCTGCGCCCTGCTTCCCTTCCTGGGGGTGTCTTGGGAGTTCCACTCAGCAGGGACAGACAGGTCCAGGGAAGACCAGCCCGCCACTGGGAGGGAACTTGACTGCAGGGGACAGCGGGTGGACAGAGCCATGTCAGAGCACTCTTGCCTCTTGCAAGCTGGAAAAATCCTGCAATCCCCTCCTCGAAGGGGAGGGGGGCCGGCTGAGTCACAGGGTGGGAGCTGTTCCCAGCCACACGAGGCCTTGTAAAACTCCCGCTCTGGAGCCTGCCCCCTCCCCGAGAGCCGTCTCTGTTCCGGGGACTTCTGGAGACACCCCCCAGCCCAGCCAGTCTCTGCCTCCTGGGCTGCCATCACTTCACAGTGGGCCCAGTGGGGAGCAGAGAAAGGGGCAAGGACGAGGGGCGGGACCCCAGGAGCTGGGAGGGGGCAGGTCACCACCCTGGGGTCGGCCTCGGTTTCCTTCAGTGAGGAGGCTGAGCTGCTTGATTCCAGGGTCTTTCCAATCTGAGAGTGTCCTACCAGGGATTCTGAAGAAAATTCCAGACTTTTCAAGGGGAGGGGCAGGGCAGGAGGAGGTGGGTCAGTCTGAAGGGCTTGTCGGAGTCTCAGGCACGGCTCGGTGGAGCACTCCACACTGGCAACGCCCAGAGGCCAGCGTACAGGCCTTCCGGGCAGGCCCTGGCCATGGTAAATGGTGACTGCCCCCTCCGCAGGGAAGGAATGAGATGAGACCTTTCAAGACTGGCCAAGGACGACCCAGGGTCAGCACCAATGGGACTTTCTGTGCTTGCCTCACTGAAGGGGACACTGGATCCTAGGGACGGTGACCAGGGCCAGCCCCATGCCCACCCCAGAGTAGACCTAGAGGGTGGCCTGGGAGGAAGGGTGTGGGGGGCAGCCTCTGGCAGGCCAGTGGCCTCTGCCTGGTGGCACTTGCCTTGTCCCTGTTGGTGGGATGGGCCTCCCAGGAGCAGTTCCCAGCCATTGCCAGGCTGGGTGAGTCCAGGTTCCTGCTCACAGCTCACCGGCCGGCACGTCCACCTGGCACCTGGCAAAAGTCCAGGGAGAGGGTGAAATGAGGGCACAGGGGTCCGGCTCCTCCGGAAATGCCCTCCAGCTCACCTCCCAGCCGGGTTCCCCAGCCCCAGGGCTCTCTGGCCTGCGGCTCTCACCTCAAGGGAAAGGCGACCCCAGCTCCCTAGGAAGGCTTGGGGGCCGTCCTCCTGGAGTCTAGAGGGCTCGCCCTGCGAGCACAGCCCCTCCTGCCGGTGGATCCCTCGTGCAGACCCCTGGGGCCCCTTGGAGCCCCCTGTCCCCCCCTGGGGAAGACGCCCCCTCACCCCCCTGCACCTGGTCTGTGAGGTTTCCAGGAGCCCGTTTCCTGAGCACTGCGTGTGTCCTGGCCCAGCGTGGGCCAGGGGAGGGCGGGTGAGGTGCAGGGCAGATCATGTCTAGAGGGGTCTTTGTCTGGGCCTTGCATCTGGTCTTTCCCCTACAGGTGCCTGGAAGGCACCCCATGACCAACCCCAGCCTCACCTAATGCTGGCTGAGCACCTGCCAGCCCACCTACACCCCTCATGCGGTGTGGTCCTCATTACCAGCTATGGGGCAGGGGCCCTCATTCCCCTTTGGTAGGTGACCTAGGAGCCAGGGGTGAGGTTGCTGTCCAGCGGCAGGTGGGTCTGTCTATTGTCAGGCTGCAGCTGCTGTGGAGACCAGCCAGGAGGCCATGCTCTGGGCTGGTGGAGGGGGAGCCTCAGACTGCCAATCAATGAACCTGGGAGGGGGACCAGCTGGGGAGGAGCGACCCTGCAGAAGACTGGTCCACCCTGGCCACCACAGCTCATGGGTCTATCCCGCCTGTGTCTGCTAAAAGTGACCTGTCCCTCCACCAGATCTCTGTCTCTGCAGGCTAGCTACTCCCCTTGGGAAGTGGGGAAACTGAGGTCGAGAGTGGAGAAAGGCTTTGCCAGGGGCACAACCCAGCTGCAGGCCACTGGAGCCCTCCCCTCCCCGGAGGGGCTGCTGGGCAGCTCAGTAGCCTCCACTCCCCAGAAATTCCTTCCACCAGCTGGCTGGGACCCGCCACCTCCCCCCCTCCTCCAGCCCCAGCTGGGCTGCGAGTCATTGGCTGCAAATGGTGTCCGTCTGTGCAAGTGGCCCGCCCCTTCTTTAACCCTTGGCCTCCAGGATCAGGTGGTGACACTGCTACCCCGAGTACCAAGGCTGTGCCAAGGGGTATGGAGGGCCCAGTGCCGTCCCAGGCCTGTACCCAGTTCAGGACTTGCTGCCCTCCTGCCCCCAGGTGGCTGGGTGTGCCCTTGAGCTTGGTGGGCGCCCATGTGCTCAGTGGGGGCCCCATGGGTGCTGGGGTGGAGCACCCTGGGTGCCCGTGCGGTGCTATGCGGAGCCCGTGGCTCTCGGTGCTGGGGAGTGTGTCTTTGCTCACCCCACCTCTGGGTACCACCTGGACTCCAGCGGACCACTGTCCCACAGCCAGGCGGCAGGCTGCCTGCTTCCCACGGTGGACCTGCCAGGCTTTCCCCTGCCGGCACCCCAGACCCCCCAGGTAAGCAACCCCCAGCTTCCTCCCTTGCTCCTGCTTTCCTGTGGCCCTTCCAGAGCCCACCACACCCAGGTCCAGGCCCTAAGCTCCCCTGAGGGATGCCCTGGCCCAGGAAAGCTTCACCCTTTCCCTTTGGCCGGGCTGGACCAGGGCAGAGGGCTGGCCTGCGCACATGCGGGCTGGCATGCCGTAGGGCTCCCTGCCCAGCATGCTGACAGATCTTATCTGTCTGTGCCTCCTGGTCCTTGTCCTACCAGTCACTGCACAGTGATTTCACTGATGCAGAGAGTGATCTAGAAGCCCAGACGGGCCATATTAAAGACATGTGTGTGACATGTGTAAGGCTGCGTGTGTGTGCGTTTGCTGCATGTTGATCTGGGTTAGGATGGAACTGGCTTCTGCCAAAGCTGACCAGAAAGCTGCCAGCCCCGCCCCCACCTGTCCTCCCTTCCAAGCAAGGACAGCTGGGCCACCTGTCTGCTTCCTCCAACCTGACCCACCTGGGACCCACCAGCCCACCAGGACCCAAAGCCTCTTGTTTTCTCCTGGCTGGGCCTGAGGGCACTGGCTGACAAAGGGGCCTGCTGCTGCCACCCACAGAAAGCGCCTGCCTCCCACTCTAGGACCCGGGTTCCTACTGAAGCCGGATCCAACGGGCTCATC